>NC_061799.1:16633855-21633855 GCF_021462225.1 Girardinichthys multiradiatus
ATTTTAGGTAGTTTTATTTGGGTAAGTTAAATTCTGAAGGCAATTTGTTGTACTGGGTCTTTTTAAGGGACCTATCACACTGAAGGAGACAGAATACAAATGAATGACACGTCTCTCAGATTTTATTTGCATAACATTTTGAAAAAGTGAAAAAGTTCAAGGGGTATGTTTAGTTTCTTATGATTTTCTGGCTCTTTGTGGTTATGAAACTACAGTTTTGCAGATAATGCCAAAATTGTTAGAGAAAACATCTAACTGGAAGTAAATTCTTTGTTTGCAGAGTTCATGTCATTACATTTTAAGTTTTGAATTGTTTTTTTTTTATTATGTGCCAAAATGGAAGAAGGGTATTGCACTAAATCTTACACACAATTCATGGGGAGCATCGAGATGCATTACAAATCATATGTGTTTAATTGAATTATTTTAAAATCAGTCTCAGATCTTTAAAATCCGTTCCCCTGAAGGATAAATTCTGTTTTGCAGGGGGCCTAAATGCACGCATAATGGAAAGGAATGAGAGGAATATATTATGAAAACATTCTTATTTTTAAAATCGCAATTTTAATACTTCAATTTCAAATTCATTTCTGAAGAGATGAAGAGGTGCATCTCTACTCACACAACCTGATAGGAATCAAATTGTCTCTTTCTCTAGAAGGGTAAAGTCATTGTTTACACACATGATTTGGATTTTATAAATACCTGAAAACATTTGGAAGAATTTTTGAGCGGGGTCCCGACAAAGGTTGGGTGCCTAAAACCAACCGTTTCGTAGGACACGACAGTGAGCTCCTCCAGGTCGGTTAGATGCTGCTTACTTTCGTGAAACTAGTTTGGGCTTCTGTTCCAGCTTCTGTTAGGTCTCACAGTTCAGTCGCCCTCAGCTGGAAAGTGGCACCAGCCGTGGCTCACACAGTGGCTAGAAGGCTGTTAGATGTCTGGCTGTTGCTGTCTTTGGAATTCAGAGCCAAAAATATCTCGCTGTAAGATTAAAGATTATTGTAAACAAAAACAACCAAATTGTTATCAAGTTGATCCAGGCTTGGTTAATCTGACTGGGCACCACTTCTTGTTTTGGTGTGGAGCAGGTCAGTCAGTCATTTTGTCTGTCCAGCTCTTTATCTCTTTTGTCTGTCTTCCCCCATTCTCCTCTTCATCACTCTTGCACTACTGACCTTAAAGAGCATTGCTTGATTTTTATGAGATTTTTATAACACTTACAAAATCTAAGTGTATACCTTGTTTTTCCTACAAACTGTGAGGTTCTAAATTTCCTTTGTATTAGTTTATTTAACAGTTTTTCTTTAGGCTTTTACACAAGAAGCTTTCAGACTCAAAGTGTTTTTTCCATCTTATATGTAAAATTTAATAAAAACTCAATTTAAATTAGAATACAGGTAAATATAAATGTAACAGAACAAATTTAGCATTTCAAGAACATTAAATGAAGGTATAATTGAAATGCACGCTGGCTGCAGTGCCTGCAGGTTTAGTGGATTTTTGGTTGCATCTTAGCTGAACTAACTACGTATTTGTAATCTTTTACAAACTAACCACAGTGGTGTATGTGCTCTGCTACGAATGCATACGTATTCTGCTTGTCTGCTGCAGTGGTAAAAATAACCAACAAATGAAATTATGATGAGACTGTCAGAGTAAAGATTAACTAGTCTTTGTAGATAATTTATTCTTCATTACTGCAACAGGCCACCAGAGTCTGAGTTCAAAGACAGGAGAAATTTTCCATCTGATGCTGGTATCAGCATCAGGTGCTGGCATTAGCATATTTGATTTATGGTTGCAGCCCTAATACCATTAAAAGAAACTGTTTGCCCTGTCAAACTGCACTAATTAGCAGCAACCTATTATTTACAGAGCATCTGGCCAGTATTTTTAAAGTCCAGAGATTACCACCTCTGCATCCCTCCAGAATCTGTCTGTGGCTTTGTTGTGTTTTCTGAATCCATTGTTTTTTGCCGTTCACAGACTGAGTCCCTGTGAGCACCAGATAGTGGTGGGGCATGCATGGCGCTCACTGACCTGCCAATCAACTGACCAACAAAATTACCACGCCGCAGTCACATCCCTCCGGCCTTGTCCTTCAGCTCATCCACTGCAGCATTGAACCAACCGATTGCCTCTCAGTGTTTCTCTGAGGTCCACCTGCCAGCGTCCTTTTACCACCCCTGATCTTCGACCTCTTAAAGCACCCGAGCTGACATTTTGTCCTGTTAGCTACAAAGAAGACCACTTGGTGTTTGTCTACAAGTCTTTGTGGGGTTCCACCAGCTTATTATCTTGTAACTACAGATATAGTTAACTTTACACATGTTCACACAATCTAACAACCCAAACACAGAAAACACTCTTCAGCAAAGTCATCTAATTCAAATATTGTTCAACCTATGAGTCTAACTACTGGTGAAGCACTTTTCTCCGGTCTTGTTGAAAGACCTTCACATTCCAAAATTCCCTCAATGTTCCAACGTGTCAGTAAAACTGTACCTCACTTCCAGTTCACTCCAACAGATATCACAGATATCTGATGGATATCAAGTCATTCTTATTGCTTTTCAACAGCTCATTAGAGTTTATTTAATTACAATCAATGTAATATTGCTGATCCAGTTTATTCAGTAAAAAAACAATAACCTGATACTTGATTGGTAGAGGTGGTTGCAATGAACACCACAGAGTTATACTAAACTTTAACCGCTAAAAATGTTTTGAAAAAAGAATGTAATGAAGTGCAAAAGCTTGTTTAGTCTGTTTTTGTTAGATGTAGGCAACAAATTAGGATTAAAAAAAAGCACCAAGAAATCTGACCAGAATTGACCTTTTTTTCAGCTAGATTGGCCAAGATGAGCTGGAAACTCTCAAACCTGATCTTATTCGTGAACGTATAATATTTCACAACTTTCTTCAGTGTCGATGTTACCAAGAGAAGAAGACTTAAAGTTAGCTATTTTCAGTATCAGTGTGGTGTTTAACACTCAAGTCAGAGGAAGCACAGGAATGTGGGAAGCTTTTTAAAGGGAAACAGTATTTTCTATGCCGAGACGTGTCTGCGTTCATTCAGGTAGCGAGAGAGTAACACTTTTCAAGCACATAACAGTAAGGCTGAACATATTTCAGCACAGTTGCTGTGTTTTGTCCTTTTAAACTTACAACCTCTGTCTTTCAGTTCAAAACTTTAGAAAATGTGATTACCCCTTTGAAGTCTGCAAACATGAAGGAATAGTGGCACACTGTTCTTATTAAAGCACTTTTTGCAGACAGTATCTATTATCTGGTTGCACAAAATATCCTGGCTAAATGGATGACGTATATTAGAAAAAGCAGAAGATCAAAAGCTTTTCTAGTGACTTCCCCTAGCGTGCATTAACCCTAAATACTCAAAATTTAAAATATTTGTTGTTGTGCCAGGATCTACATGGATCTCAGTGTTAAAACTCTCATAATAATGCCTATGAATCTGCAGCACCTTTGTATTTAAAAGGTTCTTTACTGTATGAAAAAGCTGAATGTTTAATTTAGTTTGTTATAGTTCTTAAGGTCCAGGCAGAAGCCCATTCTAGCACTCCAGACTGATTACAGCATTGCAAGGAAAATGTAGTACAGATTACTCTCGTCACCTCTGTTCAACACATTCTGCCTTTCTGCACTTAAAGTTAACCTCTTATAGTCTATCACCCCTTCCTACACGCACCCCCTGTGAGGGACGTCAGCTGTTGAAACAACGGTTTGCTTAAAGTTCCTTGCATTGTCATCATTGCATATTTTTCACACTGGCTTCCCATGTTGCAGCGTCTCTGCATCTCTTTCCTCTTCCTGTGTCTTTCTCCAGCTTTCTGACAGCAATACAGTAATAATATAACTGAAGGCTTGGTGTCACGTGCATTTACATCACATAAAGACAGCGAGAGGACAGGGAACCAAGGAAGCAAACAGAAGTTCAGAGATAGAAGGGAGTTATCCAGAAAAGGAAGTTACCACTCCAAGGGATCGATATTGCATTCATGTTTAAAACTTTGTGTTCATTTAGGAGTTTACCTGCACACAACACTAAAATTCTACCACTTATAGAAAGACCCAAAGGATCACATTATTAGGCTTCTAGGTTTCTGCTGCTTTTTGAGGCGCATGTTTAACCCTGAGATTTGTGTTGTAAATAGATGGAAAAAAAAACAGGTTTTTGCCACATTTTTGTGCAGCACGTTTAATTTACGTTGAATGCCATTAAAATATGCCGAATGTTCCTAAATCATACAACGCTGGACAGCAGGAACTGCCCAACTACAAAATGTCATAACAGCAGCATTATTTTAGTGAAGCAGATCCTAAAATATCCCATACATTTGAAGGTTTCTTCCTAAAAAAAAAAACATGTTATCTTAAAACTAGAAAAGGCTTAAAGATTTTTTTTTTTTGCAGCTTTGTTCACATTGCCACATTTATTATACACATACAATGATCCTTGGAGCAGCTGGCTGGGTCGTTTTTGACATATTCCCTTAAATTAACATGTTTTACATTATTTCTAATTGTAGGCTCCCCTCAACACTGTGAAGTGGCTTTTATTACGCTAAAACATTTTTTTAAATGTGTTACGCGTCACTAATCAAACATGAGTAGGCTGTGCTTTCAAGGTTGGGATGGTCTCTGGTGAAAACACTGAGGGATTTGTGAGGTGTCTGTAGTGTACTGTAGTTGTCAGATGTGTGAAGTGTTACTACTGCATCCATCCTGTAGAGAGCGCTGCTTAGCCTCTTGAACACTGATAGTCTGGCTGCGTGACTTTACAAAAATCTAACTGACAAACATCCCCACCAGAGAAATAGTGTCCCACATACTGTACTTATTTAAACTAGCACTATATTATTGTGTCTGGAACACTAAATATTATCAGCAACACATAAATCGTGTGAAGTTCCCTTAAAGAGAAAAAAGTATTGTACACTTTGAACACAGTCCTGTTCATTTCTTGATGCACCCAAGTGATATAACTGTACTCAAGTTGCTTTACTGTATATTGGTAAAACCTTGTCAGCTGTGTACTGTACGTGTGTGCTTCTGGGAACAAAACTGTCTTGGTAGCTTAGTGAAACTTACGGTAATCAAAAAGCAAGCGATCAAATATTCAACAGTTAAGTCTACTAAGAACAACATATAGGCGTATTTATTATCGTATCGTTCCTTTCAAACAATTCCCATGAGTTGCCCGAAAGCAACACACGTCACATGACACATGCGTGGATCATATGTGAAAATAATAATAATGTGAACCTTTCTTTTGTTTTTGTTTTGTTTTGTTTGTTTTTTTACAGTCAGAATAACTGAAGTATCAAGGCACTTTGATAGACAAAGGTGCTGGACTGTGTATAGAGGAATAGGAGCAAGTTGTAGTCTTGATGTGTTTAAGTAGCTCATTGTAAGAGTGCGCTGCCGTATGAGGAGATGCTGTGTGGTGGATTTTAGTGGAACTTGGGTTATCGGTGTTGTGCTGTTGGCTTCAATGGTTAAACACTCAGCTCTTCTGGCTGCCCTTGTATTATTCTTGTTGACATTCTCTGGGATTTACATTCTGGCCAAGCTGCAAGGTCACATTTACTGAATGGGTACTTATATTTTGATCCTCTACTCAAAAGGCTCACTGAACTTGGAGCCACCCTCTTTAAAATAGTGTACACCAAGATAAATGTAACCACTCTATGGGTTGACAAAATGTATTAGCAGAGAACAGTAGCTATCAAACATCTTATTATATGTATCAACCTTGTAAATACATTTTACATGTATCACCATACTGATAGACATTTTCAACCAGTTTAAACAAGTTTAGTGTGTTCATAATGATATAATAGAAAGGGAGAAATGTTCTCATGTAATGATAGGACAAGCTAAAGGGTAGCTACTGTTAATTATGCATTTCCTTTTTACCCAGAAATAACATTTTTCAAGTTCAAGTCTGGAAAAAATAACAGAAATGCCCCTTCGAAGTCAAAATAAAACCCAAGCTCTAAATCAATATGGCTACCTTACATTTAACATTTGGCTATAACTGCAGTATGATGATTCATATCTCAGATATTTCACACACAAAGTACTATACAATCTCCTTTAGTGAACATGCTGCTACAGTGTTTAAAAGTACAAAATGTGGAGAAATACATTGTAATGATCTTATATTGCTAATTGTAAATAACCTGGTTGCTGAGCATATCCGTTAAAAAAGGTTTTCAAAACAGTTAAACTGAATCCGATGTCCATCCAGATCCAAGTTCCGACGAAGTTACCACAAACACATGTTCTGATGAAGGGAAGAGAGAGGAGCTTGAATTACTAATTTCTTTGCCTGTTTGTGGTCACTAAACTTACATCACAGTATTATCTTGCAAACAATTGAGACCAAAATGTCTTCTGAGTAGCACCAAATGGAGATTAAAAAACACCTGAGGTACTTGTACCGCAATTTGAGAAAGATTAGCATAGTGCATGTTAAGCTAATCTAGGGTTTTTGTGTCATTTAAACAGATTGAGAAGGTAACTTTTAGTGGTTAACTTAATTGAGACTCATCCGGTTTGTTTTATGAAGCTTTTCAGAAAGACATAAAACATGTTTGCTCCTATTTAAACAGGAATGCCATTTTCATGATTCTACACCTTATTCATTGGGAATCTGTTTCTGAATAAATAGACATTTATATAAAGATACAAATATATAACATATAAAAATATAAAGAGGCATTTTGGTACAGTCTTTATGAAAATGGGTATAACATTGTTCTGTATTATTTCTTCAACAACACGTGATGACAAGGTCCTCTGTTCAACATCAGTAATCCTGAAATCAGAATCAGCTTCAATGCCATGTTTGTGCACACAAACAAGGAATTTGACTCCAGTACACTTTACTGTTAGTGAGGATTTGTTTTCTATATTAAATGGAAATAGAGAATTTATTATGCAACAGGAAAACGGTTTAATATACCAACAAAATCTATGATCAGTGAATGCATCCAGGTTCAGGAATAATCACCTCTATCTTTTTTAGAACAAAAACTATTTGTTTCTGTTAAAAAATAAAAAATATAAAATCTTTATTTCTTACTTAATTTGCCTTCGTAAAGACAGATACTGTAAGATACTGTTCTATAACTGATACAAAATTAAGGATTTTCAAAATCAGAGGTGTTTCAGAGTTGTATTCTCTCTTATTAAAGGGATAACCTTTAAATATAACTTGCACCAGACTACTACAAATTTTATTCTACATAGTATTTATGAGTAACACTAGTAGCTTTCAATTTGATCTAACAGTTGCCTGCCCTTTAGGTGTTCAGTAATGGACCATTGAATCTTCTAAAGTTATAAAGATTTAATAGAAACACGTTTTTTTATTATTCAGCACAGCATTAATTAGTATAGGAGGACTTGGGAAGAAGGTAATGTTGCTTTGTAGCTTGTACATAAAGTAATAACCAGATTAACACTACTATCTGCTCACAACTGTTTCATGTAGTGTTTAAACAGCACCCTTCCACTAGTATGTCACACTGTCCCTTGTACATAGTCAACACTGTGTTTTTATCACTCCAGAAGTATTTAATTAAAATTCAAAATAATAATTTAAAAAATGGAAAAAAAAATCTTACCTTTAAACAGGATGTCGTGGATGTTGCCAGTTGAACGTACATGTTCACGTTAACCTGCAACAGTTTAGCTCGATAAAAGGTCTCATCGTAAGAGTGAAAGCTTAAGTAAGGAAACGTACTTTTTTTCCCATTTCAGAGTCTGCCTTTTTTCCACCAAGAAAAGGGCTGATGATGTTTTAAGAATGTTTTTAAAATGTGTTCAACATTCTGAATACATGTGTGAGGTTGTCTCTGTTCTGTTTTCAGAAGATCGGTTAAATACCATGACACTAATAACTAGGTTCAGGAAGTAGTGACATAATCGGTGTGAAATGCGCCAACGCATACTGGCCTGATCTGTCTTATGTCCACCACAACAGGGAGAATGAGAACCAAACTTTGTATTTCGGCATGTAGTATGGACTCATGTCCTGTATTAGGCAGCTCCTAAACTAACACCTTGACATACCTACCAGCACTGGACTCAATTAGGGTAAGTCTTAGACCAAATTATCTTATTGTCAATGATGGGAGAATCTAAAATGAATCTAAAAAGTTAAAAAAGAATGTATAGGTGAAATTAACCTATAACTGAATAAAAGAGTGTGTTGGTAGATATGTACCTGGAGCCCAAATCTGTCTCAGTCTTCCAGAGGTTTGTCACCAATACAGTACTGAAAGGGAAGCAGATTATTTTATCTTTTATCCCATTCACAGCAACCACTGGCTGGCTGCTTGGTAAAACTAATAATCTGATTAAATCCCAAAAGCAGAGGTTTCACTCCTCACCCATAAATACCACACATAAACTGAGTAATCTTTGACAGCAGACAAAAGAGCCTCCCTTTCAGTACTGTCAGTGGACACTCTGTAATGTGTGCTGTTGTATTGTTTAGAGCACAACACCGTTGCAAGAGCATGCAGGAGACGACAAAACAACAGTTGGTTGTTAGAAGCATCCGTCCTATTAGATAGCGCTCATCTCCCACCTTCAATTCTGAATATTTGGTACGAAAGAGATGTTCATTGTGATTAATTGTTAACTAGTGATGTGAATATTAATCATAAAATAAAAAAAGATGGGCAAAAAAAACTAGGTGTTGCTTCGTTTTTTCTTCACATGAACTGGGTTTTACAGATTCAATTCAATTCAGTTTTATTCACATAGCGCCAATTCACAACACATGTTGTCTCAAGGCACTTCACAACAGTCAGGTACATACATTCCAATTAATCCTAACAGTTGAACAGTGCAGTCGGAGTTACCTTTTTATTCAATAAAACGTTTTTCTATCTAAGGAAACCCAGCAGATTGCATCCAGTCAGTGACTTGCAGCATTCCCTCCTCCTGGATGAGCATGTAGAGACAGTGGACAGTCACTGGCGTTGACTTTGCAGCAATCCCTCATACTGAGCATGCATGTAGCGACAGTGGAGAGGAAAAACTCCCTTTTAACAGGAAGAAACCTCCAGCAGAACCAGGCTCAGTGTGAGCGGCCATCTGCCACGACCGACTGGGGGTTTGAGAGAACAGAGCAGAGACACAAAGAGAACAAAGAAGCACTGATCCAGGTGTCCTTTCTATGGGAAGGAAAAGTAAATGTTAATGGATGTAGCTCCTTTAGTCGTTTCACCTAGAAAAAAAGAAAAGATATGCATTTGCATTAATAGCATCTGGACTCACAGTGAGGGCATAATAATTTCATAATCAGCTTCAGAATCCGCTTTATTGCCATTCGTACATACAAACAAGGAATTTGACTCCGGTAAACTTTGCTCTCTGGGTTTTTTTTTATTTTGTTTTGTTTTTGTTTAATGCGTTATATATTTATGCATATATCTTTATGTCCTTAAATATACATATATACAAAGGTGCATTTGCAACTTCAGTATGCAGTTATTTGGTACTCTATTAAATGTTCATCAGAGAAACAGCCTGGGGGAAGAAACTGTCTCTCTCTTTTAGTCATCTTTAAATGATTTTAAAGCTAAATGATTAAGGAGTTTTTGAGTTGTGTTTTTAGTTAGATTTTTAGCATAAATTCACAGAAAGTGTCTTTCCAAATCAGTTTACAAAACAGATCTAATTTATATATAGAAATATATGAGTGCATTCATACAGGTATATCTCAATAAAATAGAATATGTAAACAGAGTGAGAATAGTCCAGCTGTCATTACGTGGAAGCTGAAAGAACATAGGAAACCTAACCTCTCTTTAAACAATACATTTGAAGTAACTGATATTAAGACTTTGTCAAACTTTTCTGAACTCTCTTTGTGTTTTAGATAAGCATTACTACAATACAATACTTATCTAACTGTATCCTAGCACACTGACACACAGAGCAAAGTAATAGCCATTTTAAACTGGCCAAGAGGCGCTTTGATGAGATGCAGCTGTGTTAAGGCGGGAACCGAGGGGAAACTACGACCTCTGGCGGCCTAACGCGGGACTAGCGCAGGTGAAGATGGACGCGTTAAAAGAGTAGGTCTGAATTTTGGGAACAACTTGTAAACATCAATACTAACTAAGCAATCAGCTGTACGTACATTTAATGAGTCAGTAATTGTAGTGGTTGGGGTGTAGGTCAAATAAAGAGAGCAGGAAGTGTTTAGCATTACTTGTGTGCAAAAATTAAATTGCATTTTAATATCGACAACACGGACTGCGTTCGTAACAAAACCAGCAATGGTATTTAATAGCTTAATACTGCTGTGTTTCACCATAAACCTGTTATGTTAGAATGACCCAGGCTTTTAGCAACAACTAAACGCTTACTGTAAAAATTATATATTTAATTACAACAGAGGGGGAAAAAAAGTTATATTAGAATACAGTCAGTCATGTGAGCCCCTTTTCTTTCACAACACCTTGCAGTGCTTCTAGTAGGCCTACTGGTGGGATACACAATCACAGATAAGATACTCAGGACAGTGTCAACAAGTAGAAGACATTTGTGTGACAAACGACAGGCAGCCATGGTGCAGTGAAAAAGCGTGTAACCCATTTCACAGGCTTCAATTCCTGACGCATCCAGTTGTGGGTTCGACTTCTGGTCCAGGCGATCTTTTCTGCATGTTTTTCCCCTCTTTCCAACTCTTTCCTGTCAGCTTACTGTCGAAAATATTGGAAAAATAAAGCCCATTAGAGCTGCAAAAAAGCAACATACAATCGTGAAAATATGACTCGGAGTTTCTTTTTTTTTTTTTTTTATGAAATCAGTGTTCACAAATGCAATTTTATTTTTAAGGTTCAATGCAGAAGGAACTAGGAATTTAGAAACTACAGGGATCTGAAAAAAAGGATAAAACCCATCTTCACTTCAGCCCTCAGTGCCTTTGAATAGGTTTGGGTTTGAATACTGAAGTCAGAAAAGAATAATTTAGCCTTATACACTTTAACTAAGGAGCTAGCTATATTTACATTTTATTTATTTAAGTTGGTCGCTATATGAGAAACTTTGGACAAGACATAAAACAATGGCCTCTGGATGTGTATTTAACAGTAATGACTGGTGATACACTATAATTGTAAATAAATAAAATGATAAAACACTGCCTACAATGAAATTGCAATATGATTTGTGCTTATCAAATAGTGATAGTAACCCATTTTCCACCATGTGTTAAAAGCAGGTTGGTAAGGTCCCAAAAGTGAGATGTCTGCTTTCTTCTACCCTTGTTCTTGACGCCTGGTATGGTTTTGCATCCTTGGGCTCAAAGATAGCTTGTGAAATTCTTGCTGGCTACCTTCTGAGCTCTGATGGTTCAGCTGACAGCTCAGGGTCAGCTTCTGACGCACAGCCGAGGGACAAAGCGTTCCTGTGTGCAGAGAAGCAGCAACAGGTGATTCCTAAGGAATAGACAACAAGACAACAGTAAATCAAAAAACCTTTAAAATATGAACTTTAAAATGTGATCAATTCCAATTTTTTAGAGGGGAATTTGGTTTTATCCATTAAATATGATGTAGTAGTTTTGACAACGTTTTTAATGTATATTTTATATCTATCTAGAAATATTTTTTTGTTTACAATTTGTTGTCTTTGATAAGTTTCCATGGTTTGTAGTCACCAAAGGTGTTAATTTAACTAATTGTTAATTAAGGTCCCATAAATTAATATACTAAATCTTTTAGTGGTTTTATCAGTAACACTATGTAATACCGTGTTTACTGATTTCAGGTCTAAATGGCCATTGTGAAAAAGGGAGACAGTTTTTAAAATTAATCACATGTACTCTGATATACTTCCATGATCCCACTAGCTGTACAACACTTCGACGTTCAAAAATCATATTCATTTAATTCTAAACTAAATGCTACTTGGTTAATTTTGTAAAAAAAAAAAGTTGTATTGGCTTGTTTGTAAAAATCTATGGCAAATCATATACTTTTTAAAGGCTCTAGACTTGAAAACTGGCCCAGAGTTCATCTGCTTAGCTGTCTTTCTCTCCTAGATAAAGCCTCTAAAGGAGCTATAACCATGAATGTTTTCCCTTTCTTTCCTATAGAAAGTACTCCTGGATCAGTGCTTCTTTCTTCTCTTTGTGTCTCTGCTCTGTTCTCTCAAACCCCCAGTCGGTCGTGGCAGATGGCCGCTCACACTGAGCCTGGTTCTGCTGGAGGTTTTTTCCTGTTAAAAGGGAGTTTTTCCTCTCCACTGTCGCTACATGCATGCTCAGTATGAGGGATTGCTGCAAAGTCAACGCCAGTAACTGTCCACTGTCTCTACATGCTCATCCAGGAGGAGTGAATGCTGCAAGTCACTGACTGGATGCAATCTGCTGGGTTTCCTTAGATAGAAAAACTTTTAACCAATTTGAATAATAAACTGAACCCGACTGCACTAGGATTAATTGGAATTTGAAATCTGTGTGATTTGATTGAACTGAAAACTAAAATGCCTTGAGACGACAAGTGTTGTGAATTGGCGTTATATAAATAAAGCTGTATTGAATAAAAAATGTTTCTCTGACGGTAGTGAACTGGAAACAAAAACCAGGACTGAATGTCTAACATCATAGACAGGGGCCATATTATAATCTTTTGGCCTCATCATTGTTACAGAAAGCTACTCGCAAAGTTTTATTATCAGGCCTATTTGAGGATGCATCCAAGACATTTTAGCCACTAAACAGAAAATATCTTGTAGTTCATTCCTTAAGCAGTCAATATACAGGGGTTGGACAATGAAACTGAAACACCTGGTTTTAGACCACAATAATTTATTAGTATGGTGTAGGGCCTCCTTCTGCGGCCAATACAGCATCAATTTGTCTTGGGAATGACATATACAAGTCATGCACAGTGGTCAGAGGGATTTTAAGCCATTCTTCTTGCAGGATAGTGGCCAGGTCACTACGTGATACTGGTGGAGGAAAACGTTTCCTGACTCGCTCCTCCAAAACACCCAAAGTGGCTCAATAATATTTAGATCTGGTGACTGTGCAGGCCATGGGAGATGTTCAACTTCACTTTCATGTTCATCAAACCAATCTTTCACCAGTCTTGCTGTGTGTATTGGTGCATTGTCATCCTGATACACGGCACTGCCTTCAGGATACAATGTTTGAACCATTGGATGCACATGGTCCTCAAGAATGGTTCGGTAGTCCTTGGCAGTGACGCGCCCATCTAGTACAAGTATTGGGCCAAGGGAATGCCATGATATGGCAGCCCAAACCATCACTGATCCACCCCTATGCTTCACTCTGGGCATGCAACAGTCTGAGTGGTACGCTTCTTTGGGGCTTCTCCACACCATAACTCTCCCGGATGTGGGGAAAACGGTAAAGGTGGACTCATCAGAGAACAATACATGTTTCACATTGTCCACAGCCCAAGATTTGCGCTCCTTGCACCATTGAAAGCAACGTTTGGCATTGGCCATTGTCCACAGCCCAAGATTTGCGCTCCTTGCACCATTGAAAGCAACGTTTGGCATTGGCATGATTGACCAAAGGTTTGGCTATAGCAGCCCGGCCGTGTATATTGACCCTGTGGAGCTCCCGACGGACAGTTCTGGTGGAAACAGGAGAGTTGAGGTGCACATTTAATTCTGCCGTGATTTGGGGAGCCGTGGTTTTATGTTTTTTGGATACAATCCGGGTTAGCACCCGAACATCCCTTTCAGACAGGTTCCTCTTGCGTCCACAGTTAATCCTGTTGGATGTGGTTCGTCCTTCTTGGTGGTATGCTGACATTACCCTGGATACCGTGGCTCTTGATACATCACAAAAACTTGCTGTCTTGGTAACAGATGCGCCAGCAAGACGTGCACCAACAATTTGTCCTCTTTTGAACTCTGGTGTGTCACCCATAATGTTGTGTGCATTTCAATATTTTGAGCAAAACTGCTCTTACCCTGCTAATTGAACCTTCACACTCTGCTCTTACTGGTGCAATGTGCAATCAATGAAGACTGGCTACCAGGCTGGTCCAATTTAGCCATGAAACCTCCCACACTAAAATGACAGGTGTTTCAGTTTCATTGTCCAACCCCTGTAGACATATCATTTTATGTGTACATTTAATGTATGACCAAAATAAGAAAAAAGTCATACTTCACTTGTCTCCAAATAGTATAAAGCTGAAGATATTCTCTCCAACATTCTTTCAAGTTTCGTGCCATTTTAGACCAGAATCTGAAAAGAAATAAACGTGGACCAAAAAAAAAAACAGCGGCAAGTAGATTTGTTTTGTCATTATTATACTGTATATTACAAATTTAGAGTAAAATAAATTTGTTTTTAAATTATCAAGAGGTTATTGATAAATGGGTGATATCTTCCAGACGTTAGGAGGTCAAGTAGAAATTGCTATGGATCCATTCACAAACAAAAACACATCCTCCCACTTGTGCTGCATATGTAGTTCCAGCTGTAAATAATCCATCCTAGTTTACAAAGGATGAATATTAGCAGGACGAAACAGTGATTTAGTGGTTTTCTGCAGGTTATCTCTAAGTTGTTCTTGGGTCACCATTCTGCTGCCCAATAATTGATTCCAAGCACACCAGATTAATAGTGCAAACCCTCATTATTAACAGTACTTAGGAATAAGAATAATGAAAAAGATTAGATCTCCTAACATAGGCAATGCATCCGAAAGGTTAGCATGGAGATTTCTGTCATTCAGTGTTACACAATGTCCATGCCTTTTCTTGTGTTTTCATGTCAGGTTTGTTTCTGCTACTGTTACTGGCAAATTTTTACACCACCAGGTCTATGCATGTGCTAGATCTAGATCTAAGCCTACTGAAAAATCTCAAATGTAAGCTAAGCATTTATTTTTGAAACCGAACTGCTTTGAAATAATGTCTCAGCCCATGCACATACATTTTAAAAAAAACCTAGACAGAAACTGATAATTTTATTGTTTAACACAGGCTGGATATATTTAGAATGTTGCGTAACTGCTATCTAGCTTACAGATGAGTGCTATGTTTACAAATTGAAAACATGCGGCTGTTAGCACCTATTATTGGTACTATATGCTCTGTATCTGGAGGAAACAATTCACTCAGACCATTTATCTGGCATGTCATTAAACTAACTTTAATCTATAGGAATGGTGAAATGGAATTTGTTACTGATGTTGAATTGTGTTATTTATTAAAAACCTTGGTCTACCTTAATACCGGGAACTGGCTATTATCAAACATCTAAATATTCTACAGAAAGTTACCCTGAAAACAGGTCTGTGAGCTCCTATCTTGATGGAAAGACGGGTGTGGATTCACCAAATTTACACTTTAGCTACATATGACAATTTGAGTTACTGGGAATTTTTCCTACATTTCCAACACCTGCCTGTATTTGCTAAGACATATTAAATAAGAATCCTTTGAATGTTTTTCTTTTATCATACATTAGAAATTAACATGATTCTTTAAAATTTTATGAACAAAACTACAATCCTATGGTGGCATTCTTGCTTTGAAGTAATCTCAGGAAGACTGAAACTGCTTTTGATTGTGCTTTTAAACAAAAGATCCGTTTCTCTACAGAAGAAGTTGTCTTAGAAGATTTAGCTAAGAGATAGTTGCTTTCCACTACAGTTCTACTGACCTTCCTGGAGGAGCCATCAGATTCATGGCACATGTTGTTTTTTTACTTTGTGCTTCGAACTGTTGAAAAACAGATGCAACAAGTAAAGGCTTTTTTTTATATATATCAGGAGATAAAGTATTTTATGACAAAAAAAATCTTGTTCCAAAGGCAGTGAAATAAGTTTTCAATAGGAGTAGGAATATAGGAGCAAATTGTAAAAGCAAACTTTACAGTTATTTTTTTCAAACTGGGAATAAAGAGAGTGACTTCATTTTAATGTCTCACAATCCGCTTGCAGAGAGTAAACTAAATGTTAAAGCTTAAATGAACAGTAAATGCAAGTTGGCTCAAACAATTTAGACTTTTAGTATGTGTAAAATACTATAAACAAAGGTTTAGTTTTGCAGCAAGATGCAAAGTTTCCTCAAGTCTTTTAGTGGTCACATTTGTGGTTGTATCTTCTGAGCTGCGTTCACCACCTAGTTCTCCGGCATACACAGAACAATTATCGACAAGTAACACCTGCTAAGCCAAAGTGAAGTTCTGAGGCCGAATCTGTCTATAGATTCACACAGTATTATTAATCTAAACAGCTTTTTAAAATGCCAACAAACAATAAAGGCTGAAAACTACAAAGAAACACAAACACAGTATGAAAAGTGTTTGCTGTTTAGTTTTCTCACACTTTATTTCACACAGAAAAGGATCATAAGCTGCATCCTGCCAGCAAGATCTGGTGGACAAATCACAGCTAAAGGTCAAGTCGGAGTGTGTTTTAGGCTGTGCCCAAAATACAGATTTACTGAACCAGGGGTTTTTTCCACTAGTGATGTTCATTCGTTCTAAACCTTTACAATGTTCAAACCAAAGTGCTACATTTTTGAAGCAGGAGAACATGATTTCCTGTAAGTGTTGTTCACACACAATTGCCTGACACTGCATTCAAATATTTTAACAAGTCATATTACAGCAAAACATGCTAACATTAGTCTAGCACATCTGCTGATTGCTTAGGATGAAAGCATCGGCGGCATAAACTAGACGTGATTTTACTGAAGACTGTGGCTGTATGTGTTCAGTCAGATTTACCTTTAGAAACAAGTAATGAAGCCTTACCTGTTGTTGGTGATGTTTTGGAGCAACATGTTATGGTTGTACGGTAGAAACTCTGGTAGGGACACAATATCTGTCAGTGTGAAGAAAAACAGATAAGAGAGACCACAGCACCCAGAGCACCATTGGTGGAAGGGTAAGATTAATTCTAATTTTACTGCATGGATTTTATTAATTTATTTAATGAATCAGCCTGAGAGTCTTAAATATTTTTGGATCAGTATTGGGAGAAGAAAAGTCCTTATTTAGATACTGTGAGTCAACTCTACAGACCTAATTAGGTATAATGCTGACTAGTGATAGTTTTCAATGGAGAAAAATGGGCTTTTATTTGAAGGCACTGTAGCAATCTACAAAACATCTTTGTGTTTTGGACCAACTTCGAAAAGGTGTCTAAAAAATCTTAAAGCTAGACTAACACTAAGCTAGCTTCTGATGTGCCAACACTATCAATGATCCATGCTGGGCCTAGCAAGAGTCTTTTGTGCTTGTTCACCCAACATATTCATAATGCGTGCTACATATTTGCCTCCATGTAAACTTATGAACTTTTTGTCTCTAATCTATTCCAGGCTTTAACATAGCAGGTTGTCCTCTGTGAAAGGTCCCCATTCCCAGCTGTCCAGAGTCCTTGTATCTCTGACTTCTGTGATCACAAGGGCAGACGTGAAGAACCTTCTCCCTCTTAAATTTGCAGTCTATGACAACTATGGTTTCAGATGAAGTTTCTATTGTTAGAATGCTTGTTATTTACTGATGGTCACTTGAGGAGGTGTTGAATATGTGTCCCTGCCTCCATATGTCCTTCTCTTATCTTCCCATCTCCTTGACTCCACTCTAATAATGAAATCATCTGTGGCTACACTATCACTGCATAAACTCAGGCTTCCCTTGCTGCTTGGGAGTCAACATTGCTTGAGAAATAAATGGGGGAACAGGTATGGCTTAATTGATTTACATTTTGGATTTGTTTATATGTGAAATGTCAAAGCATCATATGATTGTTAAAGACGTCTACATGTTGTAGTCTCTTGTTGGAATTGATGATTGTAATTCTACATCTCCTAGGCTACGGATTAGTTAAAAGTATGACCTGCCTTTATGCTGTTTTGATTTGTTTAGCTATGGGTTCTCGTGTAGTTAAGTAAAGGTTTTAGAGTACAAGATTTGTTTTTTTGAATAGTTGTTATGTGCTCGAAGGCATCATATGTCTTTTCAGATATTTGCTGCAATGGTTTAACCTTTTTATTGTTATGGATTTATTTAGTCCATCATTTGGGTCTGCTATTGTGGTGAATTGGCTCTATTTATGTAAAACACACATCCATTACCAAAAAGCATGTTGTAGTTCAAATCACCATTCCTGAATCTGTGTAAATAATACAATACAACCACAAAAAAACAACATTCCTCCATTTTACTGGATAATGCAAAAGGTCATATGAACTAAAGCCAAGTCATCCCTGCCATTGCAATGTCAGTGGTGATATGTCACTTAGTTTGATATTTAATTGAACTTGATAAAAAACTATAGCTAAAATATAGTCCTTCATTAATATATCATAATCTAATGAAATTGCATTTTTTCTATATACAACTGTATGTATGTTTGGTTTTTTTTTATATACAGAGCTGGGCAAACGTCTTCAGTCATCCCTAATGTCTTTATATTATGTCCTATGATCTAGACATTGTTACAGTCCCTAATTCATCAGGGATTTTTTTGAAGGTTTTGTTCAGTGTTTGGATGCGTTTTACTTATGTTAAGTCTAGTGTCTGGTCACATCTAATTTGACAGGTGAACCTTTTATTCGTGAAACTCAAGAGATGAACAGTTGTGTCTACTTTACAAAACAATTGATGAGCCTCTGTACAATGATACATAGCTAAGGTTTTGCATTAGGCCTTTCTTGATGTTTTTTTCCTGTTCTTTAAAGACCGTCCTTTGCAATACTGTTCAAATCCTTTCAGAGAACGATTGAGGTTTTAAAACTGACACTTTCTCTTTTGCAATGTATTGTAAGATCACAAGGACTGGACTGGCAATGAATGAAAAAACACCCAAAGTACAAAAAATTAAAATACCCTCAGAAAATCTGGAGAACCGTATTTATCAAGACCACTTCAAAATATTGCAAGAAAGAATGGTTTCTTGAAAGGAAATTCTAGAGAAATATGGGTGGTTTAAAACAGTTGTAAAGTAACTAATGTGATGGACCAGACATTAACTGAATCAGTTTTGTAATAAGGTAGTACTTGCTGTTTTGGCAACAATTGGAAAATAAGAAAATAATGCACATTTTGTAAAGAATCTTACAATATATACTTTAGCAATGAAATGTTTTGACACTATGAGTTGTTGTTTGTTGAAAAATGAATGTGAGATGTTTGAAATATAAGACACATGGATACTACATAATATTACATTTTAAACAGAGGATCACATTATGGACAAATTGCTCAAGTACGGGACCTCCCACAGTTATTGGCACCCCCAGGTAAAAATGTGTAAAAAGGCTTAAAATAAACAAATCTTTGACAGGAGAAGCACAAAAATAAACATTTTGCTGCTTTCTGACAGTGAGCTTTGGTGATATTTTCTTACACCCTCCAAATATTCCTTATTGTTTTGTAAAGAAGATGGGGAAGAATAATGGTGGCAAAATAAATCTGGGTCCTTTATTATATAGTCAGAGCTCCAGTTTTAATCTCTTTGATTGTGGCTCTGACTGTGGATATGGGCAACTTTAGGAAACCACTTATTCTTCCATCCAGTTATTCTTCCATATAGTTTCCATCCATTGAAGATCAACACACATCTGCCTTACTTCAAAGTCATGTTTTCTTGTCTTTTCCATTTTGTAGAGTGGCTAAAAGCAATTTACCTCTGTGTCCCTTCATATTTATTCCCGGCAGAAACAGGAAGTTCTAATTATGAGATATTCGACACTAGTCAACTTACAACGCCTTAATAAAAACCACTTCACTATTTATTTTATAGAAATTGATAGGGGTGCCAGTAATTTTAACACTGGTTACTCTGAAAAAACTATGTTTTTACATGATTTTCTTTTCCCTTACTGAATGCCATCATACTAAATGTTGCATTTTACCACAATTTTCAGTGCAAGATTATATTGCTGGATTAAATAGTAATTTATTTGTTTATTTATTACACAAGTGTACCGTGGGCGCCAATAGCTATGGAGGGTGCTGTATTTCTAACATCTTTAGAGGACATTTTAGATTATTGGCAAATTATTTAGGTAGATGTAAATGTCATTATAAAAGGATATGTTCCTATTGCTGGCTCAGATGATAGAGCAGTTAATCGACTGATTGCAGTGTAAATGACAGAAATACAAAAGTACGTCATTGTTACCATGTCAGTGTAATTCTTTTCCTATATTTACCAAATACTACCAAAAAATAATTGAAAAACACAATATGCAATGTAAGCAGAAAAAAGAGAGTACATTATGAAACTGGGAATAAGAAATGCATTAAAACCTCATAAGTCACAAAAGCTTGTGTAATATATGAATTTAACAGTCGGGGTAATGGAGATGCCTTCAAAAAGAATGACTTAACAGGAATTGTCTCAAGTATTTTTGTAATTTGGTATTTGAAAGTGGAGCAACAAGAAAGAGTCATGGCCCAGGTTGTGATGCAGATATATTTTATTCTACTGAAACAACCTACATGTATAGGGAGACACCATGGTTAGGAAATGGAATGCCTCAGAATAGTGATTCATTCAGTTTACTTCACTCTTCATCAAGCCCTTTCTGAAAAAAAAGAGAGAAAAAAATATTCAAAAATGTATTTCAATAATTCATCTGAGATTCTTTTTTTTTTACATTATACACAATATTAAAGCAAATGCTCCAATGCTGTTTGACCTTCTATGCCTTAAATTTGGGTTTTAGGCATAGCTTAAACATCTGTATTTTATTTTCTTATGCTGAATATTTTCAACTTTAACAGATCACACCAATGTGAGCAATTTCTCATTTGAACTGACCTTTGACCCCACATCACGACTCTTGGCACGTAGCTTGTTGACCTGAGACTCAGCGATATCGGCTCTCTCCTCAGCTTCATCAAGCTCATGTTGAAGTTTGCGGAACTTGGTAAGATTATTGTTGGCCTGTTCCTCCTATTTAACAAAATTATATATTCTTATCAGTAATTATGTGCGTTTGAAATAAACATCACAAATGTTGTGTTTTCTATTAAATTTAATAGCAGTTATTACAAAGTGACAAGTTTATTTAAGTGCTCTTGTTCCTCTTAAAATGTAATTGTATCAAGACAAGATGTTAACTTCAGCACATTATCTAGTTCAGTCAGAAGCTATTAACTACAGATTGTAGTGATCCATGACACCAAAGTACTTACAGCCTCCTCTGCAACTTTCTTGTAGGATTTGACCTTTAGCTGTAGTTTGTCGACCAGGTCTTGCAGGCGGGACAGGTTCTTACGATCCTCCTCTGTCTGAAATAAGTGACAGAAGGAAAATAAAAATAATTTACATATTGAATAAACGTTTAAAGATTCTGTAGGTTATAACCCAATTGGTCAACTTGAAGTAAAATTAAGTGATGTATATTGTGGCCAATAGCTTGGTGACACCTTGGGATTAATTGTGCACATCGCTGGAAATTTTTAGGAGGGTTTGAATGCCATTTTTTGATTTACTAAATGTAATGGGCCAGTTCATATTTTGGTGGAACACAAAAATGCTTACAATCACAACATAGCTGTGATCAGATGTTAAGGTCATCTGTAAAATCAATTTGAACAAATTTAATCCCTAACTTCTTCTCTGTCTGTATCTGTTCCGACATTTTGTAATAAAATAAAATTGAACTCACCTGGTATGTCAGCTCTTTGATACGTCTCTCATATTTGCGAATTCCCTTGACGAAGTCACTGGACCTTCTTTGTTCAGCCTCCACCTCAGTTTCCAGTTCTTTGATCTGTTGCAAAACAGGATAAAATTCTGTGTTTATGACGAAATTAACCGAATCCATGAAGTCAAATATTGTACCAGCTTGATGATTTAGTTGTTTTATCTTAAAGAGATCTCTGATCACCCTGGCCTCGAGCTTCTGGATCTGCTTCTTGCCTCCCTTCATGGCGATCTGTTCAGCTTCATCCAGGCGGTGCTGCAGATCTTTGATGGTTTGCTCCATGTTCTTCTTCATACGCTCCAGGTGAGCACTGGTGTCCTGCTCTTTCTTCAGCTCCTCTGCCATCATGGCAGCATCGGTGATGGCCTTCTTGGCCTTCTCTTCAGCATTTCTGCATTCCTGCACAGCTTCCTCCACCTCACTTTGAAGTTGAGAAATATCACCCTCCATCTTCTTCTTCTGGTTTATTAGGCTGGTGTTCTGTTTACATGTAAAATTAAACCTTTTTAGAATTCCTCAGTAATAACTGTAATTTTTTAGGAATACAAACTGTGTTTTACCTGTGAGTGCAGTAGCTGCACCCTCTCACTGACATCCAGCAGCTCTTGCTCAGCAAGTTTGCGGCTTCGTTCATTTTGCTCTAAAGCAGCCCTCAGTTCCTCCACTTCAGCTTGAAGGAGGTTGTTGCGTCTCTCAACAATGGCCATGTTTTCCTTCATGTCATCATTGGCTCGTAGGGCGTCATCAAGTTGGAGCTGAGCATCCTGGAAGAGTGAGATTCATTGTAAGGTAAAATTCAATAATGATATATAAAGATAGAAGGAAGATGTCCAGAATGTGACCACTGAAAGCATTGTGTATACATATGACTGTGCCTAACCACTCAACATTGCACTTCAGATCAAAATAAGCAAAAAGTATAACTAAGTTAGAGCAGCTAGCTTGGTCAATATTCTGGAAAAGTTAAACATCATTGGACTCTGTTCTTATACATTTCTTCATTGCAGTGTTTTTAACTCAAATAACCTGGATTATTGAATGCACAAAACATTGCAACTTTAGTGCAGACCTTTAGATGTGAATGAACAGACTTGAGTTGTTTCTGGGCCTCAGCTGCCTGCCTGTTGGCTTGGCTAAGCTGGATCTCCATCTCATTGAGGTCTCCCTCCATCTTCTTTTTCAGACGAAGGGCTTCATTCCTGCTGCGAGTTTCAGACTCAAGGGAGCTCTGAAGAGTATCCACCATCCGCTGTTGGTTTCTCTTTACTTGTTCCATCTCTTCATCTTTCTCAGCCAGCTTACGCTCAAATTCAGCTTTTATTTGGTTCAGTTCAAGCTGGACTCTAAGAATCTTCCCTTCCTCATGCTCCAGTGAGGCCTTTAGAAATAGGATAACTAAGATAAAATGTATATTCTCACCGAACAATAAAATATTTTGCTACACAGTATACCTCTGCTTCCTCTAACGCGGTCTGTATCTCAGACTTTTCTTGTTCCAGCTGCTTCCGAATCTTCTCAAGCTCATGAATGTTCTTTCCCCCCTCACCAATTTGTTCAGTGAGGTCAGATATTTCCTCTGAAAACATAATTGGGACAATATATTAATGTTATTTTGTAATTCAACTTTGAATGTGAGGTTTTATTGATACATAACTGACCTTGCAAGTTCTTGTTCTCCCTTTTCATGGTCTCCAGATGTTCAAGAGACTCTTCATAAGAGTTTTTAAGTTTAAAAAGCTCAGTGCTCAGAGATCTGGCTTCTTTTTGTGCGCTCTCCAGCTCTGACTGAGACTCTTCATACTTCTGTTTCCACTCTGACAAGACCTGAAAATGGTGTCAATTTTAGCCCTTTACCCAGTACCTGTGGTGAATTCATACAGCTGTCACTGCATTTCAACCTTATCAAAGCTCCTTTGTTTCTTGTCCAGAGCAGCAGCAGCAGCATTAGACCTCTCCACGTCCACCATGAGATCTTCGATCTCATTCTGCAGCCTGTGTTTGGTCTTTTCCAAAGAGGAACATTTAGCATTCATTGCTTCAACAGCCTCCTCAGCCTCCTGCAGACGCTGAGCCAGCTTCTTCCTGTATTATAGAAGGTTTACTTTGGTATCGGCTGCTTTCAAACTTTGCAGCATCACTCAAATGCAAGTGTGCTGTACTCACTTAGCTTCCTCCAGTTCCTCTGTCCTCTGGATGGCATCAGTTTCATACTTGGTTCTCCACTGAGCCACCTCAGTGTTAGCCTTGGACATGCTGCGCTGCAGTTCAGCCTTGGCCTCCTGCTCCTCCTCATACTGCTCCCTGAGGAGGTCACAGTCATGGCGAGAAGACTGCACAGCATGGGCTAATGCATTCTTGGCCTGGACAGAAAGAAAACAATCATAGTTTACAGCCATCAATAAGTAATCTTTATTTAATGTAGTCTCACTGTAACCAGTTACCTTAATTTCCTCTTCCAGTTGTCTTTTAAGGTCTTCAATTTGTTGTGTATATGACTGTTTTCCTCTGGTGAGTTGAGACACCAGGGAATCCTTTTCCTCAAGCTGCCTTATAAGTTCACCTGATTTATATATGAATTTAACATTTAGACTTTAAATTGGTAAAGATGGTATGGTATTCAAGAGGTTATAAGTTGAAGTGCTCACCATTTTCAGTTTGAAGCTTAGCTTTCTGCATGGTGAAGTCATTGATGGTGCGCTGTCCCTCCTCTGATTTGGTTTTATATTCATTCATCTGATCCTCAAGAGACCGACACATTTTCTCCAAATTGTTCTGAAAAAGTATCAATACTTGTATATATTATCCTTTACACACAGGAAGATTTAAGTACGATGCTAATCAATTATCCAACAACAAGAAAGACATCATGTATAAAAGGAGTTTACCTTGGACTTGACAATCTGCTCCATGTTGGAGACCACATCATCAAGCTCCAGTTTGAGCTCACTCTTCTCCTTCTCCAGTTTCTGCTTGACTCTCTGCAGGTTGTCAATCTGCTCTCCCAGGTCAGCAACAGTGTCAGCCTGTTTTTTCCTGAGAGTGGCAGTGGTGGCTTCATGCTGCAGAGTGGATTCTTCGAGGTCTCTGCGAAGCTTCTGGAACTCAGCCTCCCTCTTCTTGTTCATCTCGATCTGGACGGCTGTGGCTCCACCTGCCTCCTCCAGCCTCTCGCTGATCTCCTCCAACTCTCTGGCCAGGTCTGCTCTCTGCTTCTCCACCTTGGCTCGAGCAGCTCGTTCTGCTTCAAGCTCTTCCTCCAGCTCTTCAATGCGGGCCTAGAGCAAAATTATAGTATAATATCTTTGATATTTTAATGGTGCTTTTGAAAGCATACAGTCATTTTTGTTCATAGTTTGTCTTGGAGGAATGGTCACCTGCAGCTCCTTCAGTTTCTTCTGGAGCTGGGCACTCATTGCTTGTTCATCCTCTATTTTTCCATTGAGTTGGCTTATTTCAAAATCTTTCCTGTGGATGATAAAAGGTACAATGTTTGAAATTATGCATTTTTAAAGAATAGCCAGTGTTTGTAAAATTGACTTCCTTCATTACTTTTTCAGCCTCTCTTCAAGTTGCTGCTTGTCATTTTCCAGGTCCATGATACTTTCTTGGGCCAACTTTAAGTCTCCCTCAAGCTTTCGCTTTGCTCTCTCAAGGTCCATTCGTATCTTCTTCTCTTGTTCTAAGGATCCTTCAAGCTGCAGAGAGGCATACAAAGATCACTTTTGTCAAATAAACATTGTAGAAGTTCCAGTAAACTTAATGTTACGGGTCTTACATCATCCACTTGCTGCTCTAGCTTTGACTTGGCCTTGGTCAGAGTGTTAACTTTGTCTTCCTCACTCTGCAGGTCATCCAGGGTTTGTTGATGAGCTTCCTGTAAAGCTTTCTTCTCTTTCGTCAGCTTGGCGATGATTTCATCCAAAGCAGCCATCTCCTCTGTCAGGTTCTTCACCTATAGCCCAAAGAGTTTTTGGCATGAGTTAAAGGTATTGACTCAAAGGTAAATTAGATGTTTTGGTGTAGTGGTTAGTATCAGTGGTACCTTGTTTTCTGTAGCATGCTTCTCTTTCTCCACTTTTGCCAGAGTTAGCTCTAAGTCATCAATATCCTTTTTCAGCTCAGAGCACTCGTCTTCCAGCTTCCTCTTCTTGGCAGTCAGTTCAGCATTCATATCCTCCTCATCTTCAAGTCTTTCTGTCAGCTCTTTGATTTTTGCTTCCAGTTGAATCTTACTCTTGATCAACCCCTCACACCGTTCCTCAGCATCAGACAGATTATCTTGCTCCTATTATTAACAGAACTTAACATTATACGATGTAGTAATCATATATTATGTTAAGATAAGAAAAGTAACAGTTTCAGCATACAGTTTGGACTTGGAGCTGTAGGTCGTTCTTCTCCTGGAGAAGAGTGACCATTTTCTCCTCCAGTTCCTTTCTGCGGGCTTCTGATTTTGCATAAGCCTCCTTGAGTTTGGTAAACTCCTCCTTCATGTTGGCCATCTCCTTCTCAGTCTCAGCTGATTTCAGCAAAGGTTTGATCTTGAAGTACAACTTCATCCAGGGCCAATTTTTGACCCCCATGAAGGCACGGATGTTCCACTGAATCACAAGTAGTGCATCCCTGTGTGCAATTATAAAGTTTTTATTAGTTAACTAGAGGACTGTACTGTGTAAGTCCTTACTTTTGTTTGGTGTTGTTGTGGGAATTAACCTGCGTTCAACAATCTTCTGGAATTCAATTCGTGCTAGAAGACCTCTTGAACGAGCTTGGATGCCAGTGATGATTAATGCTAGCCTGTCATCTCGCATCTCCTCCAGTTGACCTAGAAGTCCGGCCTTGAAGAACACCTTGATAAATATACATAAATATATAAGGGTTTAAGGCACTAAATAATGGACTAAATCTATATTCTGTTAATAATAGACATACTTTGGTGTGTCCAAGTTTATACTGGTTGTGGTCTATATCCAAAGAACCCAGCAATTTCTCAGCAGCTTTTTTGTTGTCGATAAATTGTCCCTCAGGAATTGCATTGGGGTTTAAAATACGGTATCTGTGACAAAAGAACAACAGATATCATCACAGACTTTTGTAATTAGACTTTTTATTTCTTCTCATCTGAAGCAACAAACCTCTGCTTGAAGTCTCCATATAGGATCCTGTTAGGGAAGCCTTTCCTGCAGATCCTGATGCCTTCCAGCACACCATTACAGCGCAGCTGGTGCATCACCAGAGGGTTCTCCATGGCCCCAGGAGTCTTGGTCTCGTTGGGGATGATGCAGCGCACAAAGTGAGGATGGGTACACCTCAGGTTGGTCATCAGCTTATTCAGGTTTTCCTAATTATGCCACAGATGGCAAAGTTCATTTATTTCATTATTAAATGAGTGAATTCTTCTTTACATAGCACTTTAAAAGTGAGTACGCATATTACTTTTCATAAAATACAGGCATAGAATTTGTGAAAGACAATAGAAAACATCACAATGTGACAAGGGTAAACAGCTTTAACAGGAGGTAAAATATTTGCAAGAACGTATGCATAAAGGTAGAAAAGTGTACATTACTCTTGACACTTGCCTAAACATTAACATTTATTATTGGAATATGTATTAAAGCTAAAATCCTTAAGTGAAACTAACCAGAATACAAAACAGAATTTAAATATTTATAAAAGTTTGGTTGGTGGTCGAAAAGAACATCTAAGTAACCCTATTAAAAGTGAATACATTAAACAAAGCCGGGAACCAGAGCCCTGAAGGTCTCTGTTTATTGATACCTGGAATTGTTTTACCTGGGTAAAGGCATTCAGGGAAATTTGTGTGCTTTTTGTTTCCACTGCTCTGAAAGTCTGAGGGAACATTTATTTAAATCAGCCTAATAACATATGGGGAGGTTGTGAAGAAAACTGTGCTGCACCTCCAGTCCAGCAGGTTGCAGTAAAAGAAGCCAAAGGACAAACAAGCAAAGTCTAACTGAAAAGGTCTTCCGCTCTCAGGTGAACAGAAGTCAGAATACTGCAAGAAAAGAACCACCAATCATCGCTACTCAGGACATAATCCCAGGGTAATCTGGAAGTCCTACCCCCAAGCCGGGACCTTTTATCTGGGAAAGTGTGGACCTATATATATTTATATAATATGCTTCACAATGAAAAATTTAAATAATCTTACCCTGTGTAGAGCAGAAACAGTTTGGAAAGATGAACCTTTCTTTTTGCTTCCTCCTTTGCCCTTTCCACCAGATTCTTGAGCAACATTCAAATGATCAATATTTTCATTAGAATGCCGTTTTAAGGACAAGACATATTATAGAACCATCAACGCGTTATCTAAATAATACGAGTGATGCATTAACAAGAGATGCTTTTTAGTGTTTCTGCTGTATGTTAATATCCACATACCTGAATCAGCTCCTGCATACCCAGCAAAAAGTATTGCCAAAAGCTTAACAGTTGACTTCTGGAAAAGACCTACAACAGTCTCGTTCAGAGGGTCCTTGTTCTTCACCAGCCAGTTGTTGATATTATAATCAACAGTTCCAGCATAGTGAACCAAAGAAAAATGGGCCTCTGGTTTTCCTTTGATGACTCTGGGCTTCTGGAAGTTGTTAGATTTCCCCAGATGATTGTCATAAAGCTTAGCTTTAAAGGTGGTATCACTGGCTTTTGGGAACATGCACTCCTCTTCAAGGATGGACATAATGCCCATGGGCTAAGTAGAACATAAATATCAAAGTCAACATTTCACCAAAACTAAAATAATATTAAATGGTTCTGACTGAAGTTACAAAATCTAAATCACCTTTTCAATTAGGTCAATACAGGCCTGCAGATCCATACCAAAGTCAATGAAAGTCCACTCAATTCCTTCTTTCTTGTATTCTTCCTGCTCCAGCACAAACATGTGGTGGTTGAAAAACTGTTGCAGTTTTTCATTGGTGAAGTTGATGCACATCTGCTCAAACGTGTTGAACTGAAAGGACATTAAGAGTAATTTAAAAAGGACTCTTGACATCAAAACTCAGTATGTGTTGTCTCCTATCTAAACTCACATCAAAGATCTCAAATCCAGCAATGTCCAGCACTCCAATGAAATACTGGCGTGGCTGCTTGGTGTCCAGAGACTGATTAATTCTCATCACCATCCACAGAAACATCTTCTCATAAACTGACTTAGCCAGTGCTCCAATAGAATAGTACACCTTAACAGGAAAATGACGAGAAACATTGTTAAAACTGAATTAATTGCATATAAATCAAAATATACTAATGAAATTCTCCTTATGTTTTTACCTGGGCAACATTTTGTCCCTTGGTGACCCACTCATTTCCTACTTTGACTCTTGGATGACACAGACCTTTGATGAGGTCAGCAGAGTTCAGGCCCATCAGATATGCAACTTTGTCAGCATCTAATAAAGGGAAAAAAAAGTATTGATCATGTGTGCACAAACAGATCCAATTAGTAATCATAGATCTATGTTTCTTGATTGGAAATGATATTCTTCTGAATTCAATTTCAGCACCTAAGAATGATCATAGAACAGCAAAGAGAGAAGAACTAATGGATTTATTGTTGTAATGGCTTGACCTAAGAAGTTAACATGGCACAGTCATAGTGCCATTTATGGTCTTTTAGGTGTATTTGCTTTTAAATGTTTTAAGTCTGTTTATTATCCATGATACACTATATTAGAATTCTTACCTTCAGTTCCATCTGCTTCTGCCTGCTCTTCTCTTTGCTTTTGCTTAAACCTCATGTTTCCAAAGTGCATGATGGCACCAGTCATTTTGTAAATGCTGTTCTTCTCTTCTTGAGTGAAGCCCAGAACATCAAAGGCATCCTGACCAAACATAAAATGTTGATGTTCATTTGGTTCCCTTTGATTTTTGTTTTCTGAACATTGTTTGCTGCTATATTTTAAAGAGTCAGCTCACATCAGTAGCCATGAGCTCTTCAGAATCATTGATGGAAGCTACAGTTGTTTCTCCTTGGGAGATGAAGGCGTAGTCGTAAGGGTTGTTGGTGATGAGCAGCATCTCTAGAAATTGAGGAAATATCTCCATTGTAAAAACTTTTTAAAGGGGACCTATTATGCAAAATTCATCTTTTGATCGTATTTATACTTCCATTTGGGTCTCAAAGGTTCTACAAACAGTCCAAACACTAAAAAACAACCTAATCAGCCATTTATTAGCAATAAATCCATGTTTTATTTTTTTCTAGAAAATGCTTGCTTTCAAATCTGTGTAATTGTGATGTCACAATTACACTGCGACCTAGCAACGTTACCCGAGTCCCGCCCCTGACTACCATTTGAAGCAGAGCTCCACCCACTTGATTTTCAGTGGAGGATCACGTCTTGCCGGCTGGTTTTACCTTACATGCGCTTTAAATGGCGTATGTAAGTTAAATAGGTACCCTCAAAGGCAGATGTTCTGTTGTTGGCTACAAAGACCCACATGTGTCCAGGCCTATTCTCCCGCTTTTGGATAACAAAGATGCATGACTTCATTTTATTTTTCAGGGCAACATTCCAGTCACATTGCCAAAGGCAGTACTAGTTTGCGCGAATCACTTCACCACGGACTGCTTTGTACACATCAGGATATGGAGAAAGACGGAAGAAAAATGCAGTCCCTACTGTTCGTGGCAAATCTGCTGATGACAGATGAATGGCTGTACTGTTGCTGATCTTCTGGCAGCATTCACATGTACAAAGTACACAATTGAGTTGGGGTGGCACAGCCAGATACAGCTAATGTGCATAAAAGTGACAGAGCCCAAAAACGGATCATTCTGAAAAGTCAAGCTTAAAATAGAGGGAACTGAGGAGGTAAAATCTCATTATCTGAGAATGATTTTGTGCGAAAAAGTTTATAAACATGATTTGTATAGTGCATAGACCTATCCCAAATGTATAAAAGGAAGTATAATAGGTCACCTTTAAGTAAACACATTTAAAAATGCAAACAGAAATAATTTTGAGTGTAGTTCACACACTTACCCAGAAGTTCAGGCTTTGCCTGAGACAAGATCTGGTAGAAAATGTGGTAATCCCTCTCAGCTTTGAGCTGGTAGGTGACACGAGACTTTTCCAGGAGATCTGTTAAGGGTAAAATATATGCTATCTTAGTTTCTGAATCAGCTATTGGTTTAGAAATAATTGCTGAAACTCATTATCAACTTTGATATGACTGACTGATTTCTTAACATGAAATATATTTTTTTCTTGAACACACTGCTAATTAGGCCCTGCGACGGACTGGCGACCTGTCCAGTGTGTATCCCGCCTCTCGCCCGTAGACTGCTGGAGATAGGCACCAGCTACCCCGTGACCCACTATGGAATAAGCGGTAGAAAATGACTGACTGACTGACACTGCTAATTAGATATGTGCATATCATATGTGCATGATTTGATCCTCCAGTATGTCACTCATATGATTGTTGCACATGGATAAATACATGAACTATAGCACCATGCTCCTTCCAAAATTTAGGTTGCTAAGAGGACAAATTTATTTTTACTTACAAGTTTCGATGTCAGCAGAGGCCAGTTTTCCTCTGTTGTCAAAGTGAATTCTGATGAATTTACCCTAAAAGGAAAAGTTGTGTTAACTTTTGTCTCTAATAAGGTAAAGAAAACTCTTAGTTGATCAGTGGTAATCAATAAACTTTACTACAATCATATTGTTGCTTACAAATCTGGAGGAGTTGTCATTCCTGATGGTTTTGGCATTCCCAAATGCCTCCAGAGCAGGGTTAGCTTGAATGATTTGATCCTCCAGGGTACCCTAATGCCATCAAACAAAACCACAATGTCAATTTTCTTAACCTTATTATAAGATTAAAAGCCTTACATATTTCTCTTTTGGAATTTAAAACGAACCTTCTTTTCACTTGCAGCATCTTTCTTCCCAGCACCGGGAACAGCAGCAATGCTGGCAAAGTACTGAATGACACGCTTGGTGTTTACAGTCTTTCCAGCTCCGGATTCTCCACTGAGTGAAAGGTACAATAAAAGTTTTAGGCCATGATCTACAGCTAAACATATTTTAGGTTGCAATGTGACTTACGTGATGAGGATTGACTGGTTTTCTCGGTCTGTCATCAAGAGATTTTAGCAAACAATAGTATCAACAACAACAGTATCATAAAGAATGCCTGAGGAAAAAAACACTGATGTGATTTCTGTACCTGCCAGCATGTACTGGTAGCCATTATCAGAGATGGAGAAGATGTGAGGAGGAGCTTCACTCCTCTTCTTTCCTCTGTAGGCAACAACCACCTCTTGGTTGTAGACTGGCAGCCACTTGTAGGGATTGACAGTCACACAGAACAGCCCAGAGTAGGTCTATGAAAATAGAAAATGGAACACATTTTTAAAAAATTGGTGTGAATATTTGTTGCATATTGTAAAAGAGAGTGGGATCTTTGTTTTACCGTTTTTTATGCTTTCAACTTACATAGATCATCCATGCTGCATAACGCTCTTTGAGGTTAAACAGCACAGCTGGTTCATGGAGGAAGGTGAACATCGCCATGTCTTCAATTTTATCAAACTTAGGTGGGTTCTGAGGGTGAACATCACACTCCTTCACAGTAACAGTCTGTAGAAAGAAGTTACACATTTTAGACAGAGGTTAAGACTTGTTTTACATCATTATTAACAGAACAGGTGGTATACCTTTCCAAACTCAGTTTCGACGGTGACCTTGTCACCATCACGACTTTGCACGCGTGCTTTTACATACTCGACCTCTGGGTCAGGTACAAAGCATTCTCTCTTCATGTCAAAGGGACGAGTTTGGGCCTCCAGACGCTCCTTATCTGATTTCCTTAGATAAGAAGCAGCAGCCCCAAATTCTGCCATGACAGCATCACCCATGTTTCAACCTTTTGAAAACAAAAAACATTATCACCTAGGATTTAAAATACTTTTTAACACATATGACTATCAGCCATGTGAGAACCAAGAAAAAAAAAAATTTTCAAAAAACTAAAATGAATGGAAAAACTTTTTTAAACTTTTATCAATTACTACTACTTTTTTTTATTTAAATGTCAATGTAGAAATTAGCTAGTAGTAGTAATGAGCTTGCAAAGAAGGGTCACCAAATATGTTTTGGCTTTTATGCATATTGACAAAAGAATGTGTTAATTTTCTTATTAGAATTGGATTACTGTCACTTAAATTGATTACATTTACCTGAGCTTTATTTCAATCCCCTGGATACGTGGAGCCTTGCTGTTCAAATACGAAAGACAAAAGCAAAAACGATCAACTAAGTGTTACAAAAAACTAAGTTTGTGAAACAATGAGAAATTAATTCTTCTTGCAGACGTTAATCACAAGTACAGTTTAGATTTATTTTTAAACCTAAAGTAAATAGTCAGCCACAACAAAGCAGATTATTGCTTGAGTGAATGTTGTTCTTACCTGTTATTGTCAACCCTGTCAAGAGAACGATGGCTCCAGTGACTCACTCCAGGCTTTCTCTCCATTAATAAAGGTTGGAAGTCAACCAAATATGGGGATGAATATCAGAGAAATGGCATCCAGTTTGCTCGTCACAAAAGCATTGTCCAAACTGGGTTGAACCCAGTGCTGCTATTTGTTGCTCTCACCTTGAACAAAAGACTAATACACCAGAGTGGACATGACAAAGAAAGAGGGAGGCAGGAGGTGGGGAAGTAACCTCTGGCTGTTAAGGCATTTATCTCTCCCAGTGATTTGTATGTTTTATTGTTAGGTATTGTTAAATAGTAATCAACAGTAGGGCAGTTTATTAAATTATGCGTAAGTTATTATGATGGGTTTTTTGTACTTTGGAGGATACTGATTTGCTATGTTACTCAACCATATGTCTCTAACTACAGATCTGGAGGAAGCATAGTTATCAGAATATTACATTTCTATTTGCATGTCAGGAGAGACGACACAATATAGTTCAACACAACTTGTGGAGCCTCAGGCCTTTTTAGGTCTTAGGTTCCATGATAGTCTCGTCAGTGATTGGTAATAAAATATAGATTGAGAATAAAGAGCTGCAGCTGTCGTCTGCAAAGACACAAGACAAGGACAAGGTCACAGTTGTGACGTCTCTTTATTATCACTCAGCACTACTCAGTTAAGTCTACAATAGACATACTCAGAGACAATGCAGTCCCATTCAAGTTCATATTACAGCATGAAGAGGTACTAAACAGGGCGATCCACTGGTGGAGTCTCGCTTTCCTCAAGTGAATTACAAATAGTGTTTATTTCCAAACATGTTTAAAAGCCAGAAATTATAACTGTCAGTTTTCCAATTTTATACACTAAGTTTTTTTGTTTTGTTTTGCTTTTGTTGTGTTGTTTTAAAGGAGATACCTTAGGTTTTGGTTCAGGCCTTTATGTCTTATATAAACACCAAAAAGGTGTTTAAAAAACCTAACTGATGTCCATCTTAAAACAAAAAAGCTGCATTGAAGCTATATCTACTACTCCAGAAACATGACCAAAATCTCAACCTCAAGTTGCATACCAAAGAGCCATGAATGAGTATGAATATCTGAAGTTGCATTTAGTATTTTAATGAAATATTAGGTTTTACTGTTGTAGTTAGTAATAACATCCAGATTGCCTATTTCAATTGTTTATACATTTTTAGTTTTTATAAATTGATACTAAAAGCTGCAAATGCTTGTTCAATTTGTGTGTCTCATTAGAGTGGTGGGTTGGATTTGTCTCAGGATTTTGCAAATGTGAAGACCAGTGGGAATTGCTATCTATTTTAGTGTTCATTAGTAAAAGCAAAACAAGCCGATAATATACTTATCACCATTTTATGTGGTCCAACATCAGCGAAACATTCACAAATAGAGTTTGTACACTATTATTTGTGATGTTGGATTAATATAATGTAAAATGTCATAAATACAAATAAATAGTTTCCGTATTAGATATTGAACACTAAGCTTGTCTGCAATGTCCAACTTTCCCAAAGAGAATTTTAACTTTAGAGGGCATTCAAGTTGTCTAACTTCTCAGAACAAAGGGAACACAGGGTCAATGCTAGTATCACTTTGTTTTCATTTGCACATAAACTGTATGTGATAATACAGCTGATTTAGACATACAATCTGTCTATTTAGAGCTCAACAATAGCCATTGTCTTTTCTTAAATGTATGTCAGCTAGAATCTTTTTTGCATTATAACCTATTGTGAAAAATGGAAAACAAAATAAACAGCCAAGAGAAAAACATTTTTTTTGTCCAGATATGTATTTCTCCTTCTGAGTTTTTTTAAGTATTTTTTGATTTTTCTTGTTTAGAACAACTTTTGAGATATAATTAAGCTACAAAAATCATTAGCATTTAAAGGGCTTTGTTTTTGTGGGTTTGGATTTTAGAGTAACTTATTTATTTAAGTTTGAGATGATTTATTTTGCTGTAATCTTACCCAGAGATGGCATTAGGGACTGCCCTTGCTCTGCTCCTGTTGACATAGCATTGTTTTCTTCTCTTTATTCTTGAGCACAAAGATAACTTGTGAAATTCCTGCTGGCTGCCTTTGAGGGCTTGATGGTCAGAGGAGAGCTTGGGGACAGATTGTGACGCAGGTTGTCAGGACAGTTTTGTTTTTGTTTTTATCATTGATCGACAGCAACAGGTGATAACTCCAAAGCCCTTCAATGGTATAAAACAGTATACTTTGCGCTATATTTAATATAATGTTGGATGATTTAATATGACAAATAAGAAAATTCTAAATTAATCCACTTGTATCCCAGAGTTGCTGTTTAAGTTTGAAAATCGAGAAAGAATCAAGAAAGAGAAGAAGAACAAAACTTGCTAATCAGCTTGAAACTGACTTTAATAGTGGCATTTTTTTGGTTTAAAAAGAATTATTAAAAGAACTATTGTGAATCTCTGTGAAAACCTATATTATCATTATGGGTGTCACATCTTACTCCACCAGGCCATGTCCTGACTCACCTTTGTACTTGGATTTTCATCTTTGCTCTCCCTTAGTCTATTCCAGGCTCCCAGAGAGAACCCCTGTCCATCTACTGAAGGTCTCATTCTCAGCTGTCTACAGCCTTTCTGTCTTTGACTTATACAATCACATGAGCACCCCAAAGGAAGGTGTGAGGTGTGAGGCACCTTGCACCACTTAAGTTGAGCAAAGCTATTAGTAGTATTTGTTATTTGCTGTTGTGAAAGGTCACTTCTAAGGGGAGTTGATTGTTCTCGTCCTTGTCTTTGCCTCACTCATTTAGACAATGGGCTCCTGTGTGGACTCAACCTGAATTGCTCAAATGAGGAAAACACCAAGATATCTTGATATTATGGGAAGGTATTTATTCATTTAGTTGTCCATTTGCTAGTTTATTTTCTAATTTGTGGCAAATGTAATTGGGATATCCTTTGCAGTCATTTAATCCCCAGGGTTGTATTTTAATTGATGAAATTGTGTTGCATGGATTGAGAAAGGTCTTTCAGGTGGACACTTCTCTACCCAATGATGTGCCGTCAAAGTTCCTGTTCTGTGATACAACTAGGCCTTCCTTGTCTGGCACAGAAGATGTGTGTTGCTCATTAAAAAAAACAACAGCTAATGCTAAGGTTAGTATTTTAACTTTTTTTAATGTGATGTTTAGACATGTTTGTCTGCAATCCTATAGGACTGAAAACTAAACATTTTAGCAAATAAAAGCAATTTATTTAGTAACAGATGGAAATGAAAAATGTTTTGAGGTGGAGGGTTGTCTTTGTGTGTCTTTTGCATTAATAATGCAACACAGGATTGCAAAGCCATCATGCATTTATTGTTTGAATGCCTACAGCGTTATGGGTTTACTGCACCCGTTAAAATGATTGAAAAACCTACAGAGATCAGCTAAATCTTAGTTGTTTTTAACACTTTACTTCCACACTGACAAATGCTATATCAAATCTAAAATGCTCTGAAACTATTTGGCTATTATTGCGTAATTCACCATTTTCATATCTTTTACCATTTCATAAAATGCCTGCTGAAGGTTTTGTTCGCATTATGATCATCTTTGTAGAAAATACATGTATGTCCAAAGAAATTCTTCTTACTCGCTCAATTTTCACTCTTCCTACACAAATTATATGCCAAATGTAGGTTTTTATGTTTAGATGTGACTGATTGATGTGGGAGTCACAGATTTCTGGCAAATTGTCCTAAAGCAATTAAAAGTCTTCACACTGTGAATATGCCAGGAATAGAAAGCAGGAATTCTTTCACCTTTGGACCGTCCCTTCTGCAATGTAGAGATATTTACCTTGTGCTGTTATATCTTCAGCAATCCTGACACTCACAATTTAAAAATTTGTTTGATACCTTTTACCGTTTTGCCGTTTTTTTGTTGTCACACCTCCTGGATAGATTATTGTAGACACATGAAAATCGCCGTGATTATTTACCGAGGCCTCCTACCTACGGTGCAAGAATCACTTCAATAGCCTTATTTTTTCGTTGTTCGAGAGCAAGTCAAGAATGTTTTTCACTTTTCCTCCATTTTGTCACTATACTTTACATAGCCTTGTGCCTTTAATAATATATTGTCAACACAAGGAGATTACCATGAACATTCCCTTGTCTGTTTTGATAAAAACAGTTTCAGAGCATGGCTCCATCATGTCAAAGAGGCAGAACTTCTCAGTGCAGCAGCTACTGCAGACATGTGGAGTTCACCTGTACAAAACAGGCCATTTTCCATTTCTTGTGCTGGAGCTCAATCTTGTGGCAGAATTGAGAATTACTATTTAGGGGTTAAGAACACTCGAGTCAAGACCCATGTACGAGGCTTCACACCTGAAACAGTGAACTGGTTTAACTCCTGGTCCAGGCACATTTGCTGGATGTCTTCCACCTCTCCTCACCCCTTTCCTGTCGACGTACTAAGAAATAAAGGCCACTAATGCAAAAAAAAAAATTATATATATATATATATATATATATATATATATATATATATATATATATATATATGTGTATATATATATAAAAGATGGGGCAAGCTATTTTTAGCCAATTTACTAAAATTAGCATTTTAGTTAACGTTAACATTTTAGCTAATATTGACATGAAAGCTAAAGTTGACATACTGAAGTTAATTTTAGCCAACATGCTAGTGCTGGCCAACATGCTATCGTTAGTATTTTAGCTGGCATGAGAGTTTTGGGGTTTTTTTAAGCTAATTTTAGCTTATTCATTGCTGTTGGCATACTACGGAGTAAGTTAATGTTAGTCTACATGCTACCATGTTAGCTAATTTTAGAGTATAAACTATTGTTATCATACTAGTTGGGCTCATTTTAACTTATAAAAAGTTTAAGTTAACATACTAAATGGAGTGAGTTTTTGCTAGCCACAGTATAGTTGTTAGCCAACTTGTATAATTAGCATTTTAGGTAACATTATCTTTTAGCTAGTTTATCTTACAAAGTGTAGTAAAAGGCGACTGTGGCTCAGTAGGAAGAGTAGTCGTCTTGCAATCAGAAGGTTGTGGGTTTGATTCCAGCTTCCTCCTGCCATATGTTGATGTGCACCTGGACAAGGCACTTAACCTCAAGTTGCTTACCGATCGGTGTATGAATGTGTGAGCGTTAGTGAGTGTGAATGTGGTGCTAGTGTAAAGTGCTTTGAGCGGTCTGTATGACTGGAAAAGCGCTATATAAGTTCAGTCCATTTACCATTTAAAAATATTATATGGAGTAAGTTAATGTGAGCCAACATGCTATCTTGTGTTAGCCAACAAGATAGTGTTAGCATTTTAACTAGCATTACTAATTTAGCTACTTTTAGCAAATAAACTCATACTTGTTGGAATAAGTTAAAGGTAGTGTTGAAGTACCCCTTTAAAGGGGCCTTCTGCACGTTCGTTTATTCACCGTAACCTGGAGGAATTCACAACACATTAGAATAAATCACACGGAGACAGCTGTATGTCATTAAAATATACCTGGGCCCAGGGGAAGAGCTCACACCGAGATGTCTTCTGAGGCTCTCACTGGGCTCATTGCTTTTATTAAAACATGCATGAAAATGGGCAGCATGCTAGATGGAGTAAGTTAATGTTAGGAAACATGGTAGCTAGCAATCAAAAAACATAAGCATATTAGCTAACAACATTTTAGCTAGCTATAGCAAATACACTGCTCTAAGTGCACTAAATAAATTTTAGATCAGTATCCTCTTGACAGCCCAGATTATTCTGCAGACTAAATGGTAGATCAGCTTTGTAAGAAGTGTTCTGTGCCAAGACCAGCTACTTTCACATAGTAGCTGACTTTTGTTCTTTATTTTCAGTTTTCAAGAGATTAGCTCCCATGTCTGCTTTTCCTTTTGTGAACTTTCTACAAATTGTTTGCATTTCAACATCTGTTTTTGCATCAACTTTAGCTACCTCAGCACTTTTCAGTTAAACGTTTTGCTTCTTCAGCAGCTCAGTTGCCAGTTCTGCCTTGGTTTTCTAAATTGTCTTCCAATTTTTTATTCTTCAGAGGTTTTCGCATTGACTTTAGCTTGTTAAGCTGTTTTGCTACTTTTGCTAATGTATATACTATTTTTTTCTTATATTTCAGCAAGTTTTTTTTCTGTTGACTTCAACGTCTTTAAGTTTTCAGCACAAAATGTTATTTTACACCATTCAAACAGCATTATCACAGGAAAGGGATATTTTTGTAGTTGCATTTTATTTCTTGCATATATTTACTTGTAGTGCTGTCTTACAGAAACTGTTTCTGTTAATGCTATATACTGTAGTTATGCCAAATTACTAATACTCGTCTGATCATGTACTAATACTAGAAACTCTACATTGTATACAACTTTTTTTACCGGAGATGTATCTCTGTAAAACCTTTAGTTTTGCATAAAACAAACATTTCTTCTTAAACTTAAGAAACCAGATTTTGATTTCTAGTCTAAATCCTCTTATCCAAACCAGTGATCATGTGACCTTTTAAAGTTCGCGCAGTAAAAGGTGCTCACAAATAAATCAGTTGTCTAAGTGAAGACTTCTGAATTCTATAGTTTGTTGTGCGTGTAATACAGTTTTGTTTTTCATTTAATATCAATCTGAAACATTCCAATGTATAGCTTATAAAGCCTTTAATGCATGTAATATGTAAAAGTTAAACATGTAAAAGTTGTGCGTAGTAGTAGTAGTTTTCCAAACTGCTTTGTACATCATGCCTTTTTTTCTGTTCATAAGACCTATGAGTGGCTGTTGCAACAGATACATGAAGCAAATTTGCCAATAAAATGCAAAGATTTGCAGAATATATCTAGAATCAGATTGAATCTAAAACCTTAACAATTCTGGCACTTTTTTAATTGTAGTTTTGGACAACTAATATGCAGCTTTTTTAAATGAAACTTTAATGATCAACTTAAATTATAACATTTCTCAATTAAAATTAATTTAAAAAATATTGGGTTTTTTTGGCAGTATTTTTTCAGAAACAATTAGTCCAGTAATACAAATAATACAATGCAAGTAAATAAATGCATTTAAAAAAAAAAACATTTTTATGTTTTTGCAGTAATTTGCAGTGTTGTATGTCTTATGAAATAAACGTTTGGCATAATATTGTTTATAGCTTAAATTATCCAGTCAAACTGATTTATGTATTGTATTATGCCCACAAATTTCCTAAATTAAATTATTTACTTCTTTAAACTATTAAAGCTGTTGGCAACAAAAAATGAAGAGACTGTTTTAAATGCACATTCAATTTATTTCTACTCAACACATCAGCATGCTTAGGGAGGCATCAATATATTATCAACAGGTGTCTCAGAAACGTAATTATTGTTTGGCAAAACTTCATTCTTCATCAAGTCCTTTCTAAAAGAAAAAAAGAGAACACAGGATAAGTACTGACAAATCAGATATTTACACACACTTTATTAACTTTTTTTTTTTGTTATTGCTAAATTAAAGAAAAATGACCAAAACAATTTTTTAGGGATGTTTTTTTACTTTGTTGAAATTCATTTATTTACATTTCGTTCTTATTTGGTAGAATTGCCTTTAAACTGTATGACTTGGGTCAGATAATTTCGGTATCCTTCCACAAGTTTCTCACAAAGGCTAAAATGTTGGCCAGTTCCTCCTTGCACAACTGGTGTAACTAAGACAGGTTTGTAAGGCCGGCTTGCTCGCAAACACCTTTTCATCTTTGCCCACCCATTTTCTGTGGCACTGAGATCATGGCTTTGTGATGGCTAGTGGAGTACAATAGAAACAAATCAGATTTGTTTTTTAGATAAAAATGTGAACTCCAATGGCATTTTGTTGCTTATTGTATCTTTTTAATAATTCTAAATTTTGACTTTTAAGAGATCTGGGGCTTTTCAGAAAACATCCGAGGATTCAACCCCGGAAGCCAAGTTCGCAACAACGCGCCTGATGGCCACCTTTAATGTCGCAGTTTTTTGCTAATTGGCAGTATGCTTTGGTTGGTTGTCCATTTAGAAAAGCCATTTGTGCCCAATATTTAACTTCCCAACTGTTGCGTTGAGATGTTGCTTCAAGATTGGATTTTGTTCTGGGGTTGATATGCACATGTCGCGCCAAAGCATGTTCATCACTGTGACACAGAACCTGTCTCCTTCTTGGACAGCACTCAACAATCCTATAGTGGTTATACTTGCAAAGAATTGTTTAAACAAATGTGGCACTCTCGAGCATGTTAAAGTTGTAGGCAAGGATGAATTAGACTTATGGAGATCTAGAGTTATCTTACTGATATTTTGGATGATTTATTTTGTTCTTCTCATGATGATACACAAGGAAGCAGTGTGTGTGAGGTGTTACCTCAAAATACACTCTAAGGTATGCATCCATTCAATTTTATAAGGGGCTTACAAATCTGTGGCATCAATATCTTGGATTTTCAAAATTGTTTAAAGGCATAATAACCTTCTGAATTTAAAGTTTTGTGTCTTATTATGCTGTCACTTAGAAAGTAGCATAATCCTAACTGACCGAAAACAGAAAAGGGTTCTCTAATTTAATGTCAGACAGTGAGACAAACAGATATATTTTTACAGTGTATGTAAATATTTGCTTTCATCTGTACTTGTGATGACATATTGAGCTTCACTGCCTGGAAGTAATTGATCCCATTGTAACAGTATATACAATATCCACAAAAGTAAGTACACCACTCACAATATTTTTCCATGTTTTCATGAGACAACACTGAAGATATGACACTTTCATACTAAATAAAGTAGTCAGTGTATAGCTTATATAACAGCTTGTGTAACAGTGTAAAGTTGCTTTCCCCTCATAATAACTCAACACACAGCCATTATTTATCTCCTCCAACTTTTGTTTGTTGTCATCCCACAGATGCTCAATAGGAGTTAGGTCTGAAGACATGCTTGGTCAGTCCAGCACCTTTACTTCACTAAATTTCTTTAGCAAGACAGTGGTCGTCTTGGAGGTGTGTTTGTGGTCGTTATCATGTTGGAATATTGCCCTGGGGCCCAGTTTCCAAAGGGAAGGGATCATGCTCTACTTCAGTACATGTTTACATTAATGGTTCTCTCAATGAATTGTAGCTCCCCAACAGCCAGCAGCACTCATGCAGCCCCAAACCATGACACTCCCACCACCATGCTTGACTTTAGCAAAGACCCACTTGTCTTTGTACTTCCCATCAGGGTGCCACCACACATGCTTGACACCATCTGACCACAGGACTTGGTTCCAGTAATCCATGTCTTTGTCTGCGTGTGTTCAGCAAACTGTTTGCAGGCTTTCTTGTGCATCACCTTTAGAAGAAGCTTTCTTCTGGGACAACAGCCATGCAGACCAATTTGATACAGTGTGCGGTGTATGGTCTGATCACTGACAGGCTGACACCCTACCCCTTAAACCTCTGCAGCAATGTTGGCAGCACTCATGCATCCGTTTACAAAAGAAAACCTCTGGATATGATGCTGAGCATGTGCACTCAACCTCTTTGGCGGACCATGACGAGGCCTGTTCTTAGAGGAACCTGCTGCGTTAAACCGCTGTATAGTCTTGGCCACCGTGCTGTAGCTCAGTTTCAGAGTGTTGGCAATTTTCTCCAGCCTAGGTCATCTTTACGTAGAGCAACCATTGCTCTTTTCAGATCCTCAAAGAGTTCTTTGCCATGAGGTGCCATGTCGAACTTCCAGTGACCATTGTGAGAGAGTCTGAGAGCAATAGCAACAAATTTAACATACCTGCTCCCCATTCACACCCGAGACCTTGTAACATTAATATGTCACATCACACCGGGGAGGGAAAATGGCTGGGCACATTCTGGACATTTTCACTTAGGGGTGTACTAACTTTGTTGCCAGAGGTTTAGACATTAATGGCTGTGTTTTGAGCTTTTTGAGAGAAAAGCAACGTGGCATCAAAACTATGAATTAACACATGTGGAATTATATACTGAACAACAAAGTGTGAAACAACTGAAAATATGTCTTATATTCTAGGTTCTTCAAAGTAGCCACCTTTTACTTTGATTATTGCTCTACACACTCTTGGCATTCTGTTGATGAGCTTCAAGAGGTAGTCACCTGAAATGGTTTTCACTTCACAGGTGTGCCATGTCAGGTTTAATAAGTGGGATTTCAAGCCTCATAAATGGGGTCGGGACCATCAGTTGTGTTGTCCAGGAGGTAGATACAGTACACAGCTGATGGTCCTGCTGAATAGACTGTTAGAATTTGTATTATGGCAAGAAAAAAGCAGCTAAGTAAAGAAAAACAAGTAGCCATCATTACTTTAAGAAATGAAGGTCAGTCAGTCCGAACAATTGGGAAAACTTTGAAAGTGTCCCCAAGTGCAGTCGCAAAAACCATCAAGCGCTACAAAGAAACTGGCTCACATGAGGACCGCCCCAGGAAAGGAAGACCAAGAGTCACCTCTGCTGCGGACGATAAGTTCATCCGAGTCACCAAGCTCAGAAATCGTGGGTTAACAGCAGCTCAGATTAGAGAACAGGTCAATGCCACACAGAGTTCTAGCAGCAGATACATCTCTAGAACAACTGTTAAGAGGAGACTGTGTGAATCAGGCCTTCATGGTAAAATAGCTGCTAGGAAACCACTGCTGAGGACAGGCAACAAGCAGAAGAGACTTGATGAGAAGAGATGGTTTGGGGTGAGTTGGACCGCAGTTGGACCGCAGAGTGAAGGCAAAAGAGCTAACAAGTACTAAGTATCTCTGGGAACTCCTTCAAGACTGTTGGAAAACCATTTCAGGTGACTAGCTCTTGAAGCTCATCAACAGAATGCCAAGAGTGTGAGGAGCAGTAATCAAAGCAAAATGTGGCTACTTTGAAGAACCTAGAATATAAGACATATTTTCAGTTGTTTCACAGTTTTTTGTTCAGTATATAATTCCACATGTGTTAATTCATAGTTTTGATGCCTTCAGTGTGAAGCTACAATATTCATAGTCATGAAAAGAAAGAAAACTCTTTGAATAAGAAGGTGTGTCCAAACTTTTGGTCTGTACTATATATATATATATATATATATATATATATATAAAAGATACAATTAAATATTTACAGAAATGTGAGGGTTGTCTCACTTTTGTGAAATACTGTAATAGATTTGATGAAAAAAAACATAAGTGGATCTAAAACAGATATCCTGGAATCAGATTAAATTTCATAACGGTTGTTAATTATATATTGTTTAAAAACAATCATGAAGGTATAAAAACTATTGTTGCTGTCGGGTTGTTTCTATTCTATCAGCCAATATTTCAACAAGGGATTGTCAAGGAGCAGATCTTTGCCACTTTTATTTTTAGGCCAGAAAACATTTTTTTGCTGGACATCTTTAAAGACTTATTTTAAAAATAATTTTAATTGTTTGTCTTCATACAAACCTTTGACACCACATCACGACTCTTAGCTCGTAACTTGTTGACTTGAGACTCTGCGATATCGGCTCTCTCTTCAGCCTCGTCCAACTCATGTTGAAGCTTGCGGAATTTGGTAAGGTTGTTGTTGGACTGTTCCTCCTGTTAAGAAAACATGGAGTATGTATCATATATTGCAGAAGAGTATATAACTTTGTTATGTAATGATGCTGCTGAAAACAAGCTATGCTCACAGCCTGTTCTGCAGACTTCTTATAGGATTTCACTTTAAGCTGTAGCTTGTCCACCAAATCTTGGAGACGTGCCAGATTTTTACGGTCTTCATCAGTCTAGATTTAATAAAAAAAGATAAAAGGACATAGAAAAAAAGATCAAGATCAAGATCAAGTTCATCATGTGAACATACACTTAATTTTCAAAAATAACAAGGTTGTGTTCTGGACAGTTGGGTACCTGATAGGTAAGTTCTTTGATACGTCTCTCATACTTTCGCACTCCTTTTATTGCATCACTAGACTTTTTCTGCTCACTTTCCACTTCATTTTCAAGCTCCCTGACCTACAGGATTACATAGCAAAAGTCATTAAATACTTGTTTAGATTCCGAAAACATTTGATTCGCATGTCCAAACCCTATTCAAAGAAATGCCTTCCTACAACTCACCCTGGCCTCGAGCTTCTGGATCTGCTTCTTGCCTCCCTTCATGGCGATCTGTTCAGCTTCATCCAGGCGGTGCTGCAGATCTTTGATGGTTTGCTCCATGTTCTTCTTCATACGCTCCAGGTGAGCGCTGGTGTCCTGCTCTTTCTTCAGCTCCTCTGCCATCATGGCAGCATCGGTGATGGCCTTCTTGGCCTTCTCTTCAGCATTTCTGCATTCCTGTACAGCTTCCTCCACCTCACTTTGAAGTTGAGAAATATCACCCTCCATCTTCTTCTTCTGGTTTATTAGGCTGGTGTTCTGTTTTTAATACATAATACACATTTTGTAGTGTGGATAGAGGTGGAAGGAACAAGGTGACACATACTTCAACCTGTTTTCACATGGTTTTTGATCTTGCCATGTATGTTCATACATTGAAAAAACATGTTATGCAGGTCCACATGTTAGGAAAAAAAGTATAGTTTTTGGAACATCGAGATCTGTCATGTCTTCAAAGTATGTATGTTAATTTGCACCTATTTTGAATAGTGCATGTACTGAGATGAATAAAGAAAAATGTGTTTTGACTTTTAGCCAGGCACTCCCTTAGATATAGGGTGAGGAGCTTGGCCACCTGGAAGAAGCTGGAGTCAGCTGAGGTGGCTCGGGCATCTGTTTCGGTTGCCCCCTGGATGCCTACCTCAAGAGGTGTTCCACGCACGTCACAGTGGTAGGAGGCCTAGAGGTCGGCCCAGGACACGCTGGACGCTGGAGAGACTATGTCTCTTGGCTGGCCTGGGAACGCCTTGGGCTCCCCCCGGAGGAGCTCGTGGAGGTGTTTGGGAGGGAAGAGGGAAGACTGCTTAGACTGCTTCCCCCACGACCTGGTTCGGGATAAGCGGAAGACGACGAGTACGAGTTTTGACTTTATGTGACCGTCTAGTTTTATTTTTACCCTATACCTAATCTTGGGCTGATCATCTAGGCTTAAAGTTTGATTATATCAGATTCGATTTATTAATGCTGTTTCTAAGTCATTGCTGCAACATTAGCAGAAATATGATAGCAGTGGAGTGGTATATATAGTGCCTCAGCATGGCAACACTTTGCAGTGGAATTTTTTTCGACCTGTCCAAAAATGCATGGCAACCTCGCATAGCTGGTGATCACATTGTGTATGCTGTAGTGTCAAATGCATAGGAATAAGACCTGGACTGTTAGTGGCTTAAGGTTGTGTATCTCCCTATGCTATTATTGTTATGATTTGGGGTTGTTTGGTTTTTGGTTTTGGGTTTTTTCTTATGTTTTTCACAGTTAAGGTTTTGAATCGTTCTTCTGTTTATTATTATTATTATTATTCTTAGATTTTGAATCATGTTTCTGTTTATTTTTCTGGTCATGTGTTAGTCTTGTACATGTTTTGTCAAGTTTGGTTTTTGGATCTGGTTATGTTTAGTTTCATGTTTTTCTAGTTTTTGTTAGTTTGAGTCTGTTTTGCTCCAGTCATGTTTTGTTCTCTCCTGTCTGTTAATCAACTTTATTTGGTTCACCTGCATCTAGTTAATCTAACTTGCTTCACCTGGTTCACACTCCATATATACACACCTGTTCTGTTTATTCCTTGCGGAATCATTTTCATGTTCAAGTCTTGTTTACAGATCATGCTCTTGTCCTGTTACTCACACCAAGCCAGTTTTGCCAACCTGCCTATGTCTGTCTTTGCCTATCTTGCCTGTCCATTTGTTGTTTTGGTTCCTGCCTCCTTCTGTGAGTGAGTTTTTGTTTTTTAGTTATTAAATCCTTTTTCACCTACCGTCATGCTGCCTGCTCGTCTGCATTCTGGGGTCCTATTTCGCAAGCCGTAACAATTATAACACAAGACAGATGCACAATAGTGTGATATGGTTAATATAGACAATGCCTGTGTTTTACCTGTGAGTGCAGTAGCTGCACCCTCTCACTGACATCCAGCAGCTCTTGCTCAGCAAGTTTACGGCTTCGTTCAGTTTGCTCCAGAGCAGCCCTCAGTTCCTCCAGTTCAGCCTGAAGCAGGTTGTTGCGTCTCTCAACAATGACAAGATTTTCTTTCATATCATCGTTGGCTCGGAGAGAGTCCTCCAGTTGGAGTTGGGCATCCTTAAAAATCATTACAAAAATATATTTTTACAGATATTTATAAAACCCATACCACAATTATTATTATCTTTACTATTTCTTTCTGACCTTAAGATGTGAATGAACAGACTTGAGTTGTTTCTGGGCCTCAGCTGCCTGCCTGTTGGCTTGGCTAAGCTGGATCTCCATCTCATTGAGGTCTCCCTCCATCTTCTTTTTCAGACGAAGGGCTTCATTCCTGCTGCGAGTTTCAGACTCAAGGGAGCTCTGAAGAGTATCCACCATCCGCTGTTGGTTTCTCTTTACTTGTTCCATCTCTTCATCTTTCTCAGCCAGCTTACGCTCAAATTCAGCTTTTATTTGGTTCAGTTCAAGCTGGACTCTAAGAATCTTCCCTTCCTCATGCTCCAGTGAGGCCTTTAGAAATAGGATAACTAAGATAAAATGTATATTCTCACCGAACAATAAAATATTTTGCTACACAGTATACCTCTGCTTCCTCTAACGCGGTCTGTATCTCAGACTTTTCTTGTTCCAGCTGCTTCCGAATCTTCTCAAGCTCATGAATGTTCTTTCCCCCCTCACCAATTTGTTCAGTGAGGTCAGATATTTCCTCTGAAAACATAATCGGGACAATATATTAATGTTATTTTGTAATTCAACTTTGAATGTGAGGTTTTATTGATACATAACTGACCTTGCAAGTTCTTGTTCTCCCTCTTCATGGTCTCCAGATGTTCAAGAGACTCTTCATAAGAGTTTTTAAGTTTAAAAAGCTCAGTGCTCAGAGATCTGGCTTCCTTTTGTGCGCTCTCCAGCTCTGACTGAGACTCTTCATACTTCTGTTTCCACTCTGACAAGACCTGAAAATGGTGTCAATTTTAGCCCTTTACCCAGTACCTGTGGTGAATTCATACAGCTGTCACTCCATTTCAACCTTATCAAAGCTCCTTTGTTTCTTGTCCAGAGCAGCAGCAGCAGCATTAGACCTCTCCACGTCCACCATGAGATCTTCGATCTCATTCTGCAGCCTGTGTTTGGTCTTTTCCAAAGAGGAACATTTAGCATTCATTGCTTCAACAGCCTCCTCAGCCTCCTGCAGACGCTGAGCCAGCTTCTTCCTGTATTATAGAAGGTTTACTTTGGTATCGGCTGCTTTCAAACTTTGCAGCATCACTCAAATGCAAGTGTGCTGTACTCACTTAGCTTCCTCCAGTTCCTCTGTCCTCTGGATGGCATCAGTTTCATACTTGGTTCTCCACTGAGCCACCTCAGTGTTAGCCTTGGACATGCTGCGCTGGAGTTCAGCCTTGGCCTCCAGCTCCTCCTCATACTGCTCCCTGAGGAGGTCACAGTCATGGCGAGAAGACTGCACAGCATGGGCTAATGCATTCTTGGCCTGGACAGAAAGAAAACAATCATATTTTACAGCCATCAATAAGTAATCTTTATTTAATGTAGTCTCACTGTGTTAGGGTTTTACGACTTTTTATATTGTTTATCACTTGTGTCTGCTCTAAGTGCTTTCTTCCCCCACATGTCATAGACAAAGAGATAAGAGAGAAGGGTGAGTTATGCTATTATCAGCAACATCTAGGGACTGGCACCAATCCTCACTCCTTTCTCTAAAATCAAGACACATGAACCCTAACCTTTCTGACCCCACACACACACACACACACACCCACTCTGAATGATGTTTGAACTGTGTGTGACCAAGCATGTATAAATAAAGAGAGAGGGGGCTAATATTTCGTAGTCTATAGTGCACAGCTACCCTTGCAAGTAAAACTGACTCTGTGTCTTTCCTTACCTCTGAGTTGATTAAATAATACCTATCACACTGTAACCAGTTACCTTAATTTCCTCTTCCAGTTGTCTTTTAAGGTCTTCAATTTGTTGTGTATATGACTGTTTTCCTCTGGTGAGTTGAGACACCAGGGAATCCTTTTCCTCAAGCTGCCTTATAAGTTCACCTGATTTATATATGAATTTAACATTTAGACTTTAAATTGGTAAAGATGGTATGGTATTCAAGAGGTTATAAGTTGAAGTGCTCACCATTTTCAGTTTGAAGCTTAGCTTTCTGCATGGTGAAGTCATTGATGGTGCGCTGTCCCTCCTCTGATTTGGTTTTATATTCATTCATCTGATCCTCAAGAGACCGACACATTTTCTCCAAATTGTTCTGAAAAAGTATCAATACTTGTATATATTATCCTTTACACACAGGAAGATTTAAGTACGATGCTAATCAATTATCCAACAACAAGAAAGACATCATGTATAAAAGGAGTTTACCTTGGACTTGACAATCTGCTCCATGTTGGAGACCACATCATCAAGCTCCAGTTTGAGCTCACTCTTCTCCTTCTCCAGTTTCTGCTTGACTCTCTGCAGGTTGTCAATCTGCTCTCCCAGGTCAGCAACAGTGTCAGCCTGTTTTTTCCTGAGAGTGGCAGTGGTGGCTTCATGCTGCAGAGTGGATTCTTCGAGGTCTCTGCGAAGCTTCTGGAACTCAGCCTCCCTCTTCTTGTTCATCTCGATCTGGACGGCTGTGGCTCCACCTGCCTCCTCCAGCCTCTCGCTGATCTCCTCCAACTCTCTGGCCAGGTCTGCTCTCTGCTTCTCCACCTTGGCTCGAGCAGCTCGTTCTGCTTCAAGCTCTTCCTCCAGCTCTTCAATGCGGGCCTAGAGCAAAATTATAGTATAATATCTTTGATATTTTAATGGTGCTTTTGAAAGCATACAGTCATTTTTGTTCATAGTTTGTCTTGGAGGAATGGTCACCTGCAGCTCCTTCAGTTTCTTCTGGAGCTGGGCACTCATTGCTTGTTCATCCTCTATTTTTCCATTGAGTTGGCTTATTTCAAAATCTTTCCTGTGGATGATAAAAGGTACAATGTTTGAAATTATGCATTTTTAAAGAATAGCCAGTGTTTGTAAAATTGACTTCCTTCATTACTTTTTCAGCCTCTCTTCAAGTTGCTGCTTGTCATTTTCCAGGTCCATGATACTTTCTTGGGCCAACTTTAAGTCTCCCTCAAGCTTTCGCTTTGCTCTCTCAAGGTCCATTCGTATCTTCTTCTCTTGTTCTAAGGATCCTTCAAGCTGCAGAGAGGCATACAAAGATCACTTTTGTCAAATAAACATTGTAGAAGTTCCAGTAAACTTAATGTTACGGGTCTTACATCATCCACTTGCTGCTCTAGCTTTGACTTGGCCTTGGTCAGAGTGTTAACTTTGTCTTCCTCACTCTGCAGGTCATCCAGGGTTTGTTGATGAGCTTCCTGTAAAGCTTTCTTCTCTTTCGTCAGCTTGGCGATGATTTCATCCAAAGCAGCCATCTCCTCTGTCAGGTTCTTCACCTATAGCCCAAAGAGTTTTTGGCATGAGTTAAAGGTATTGACTCAAAGGTAAATTAGATGTTTTGGTGTAGTGGTTAGTATCAGTGGTACCTTGTTTTCTGTAGCATGCTTCTCTTTCTCCACTTTTGCCAGAGTTAGCTCTAAGTCATCAATATCCTTTTTCAGCTCAGAGCACTCATCCTCCAGCTTTCTCTTCTTTGCAGTCAGTTCAGCATTCATCTCCTCCTCATCTTCAAGTCTTTCTGTCAGCTCTTTGATTTTTGCTTCCAGTTGAATCTTACTCTTGATCAACCCCTCACACCGTTCCTCAGCATCAGACAGATTATCTTGCTCCTATTATTAACAGAACTTAACATTATACGATGTAGTAATCATATATTATGTTAAGATAAGAAAAGTAACAGTTTCAGCATACAGTTTGGACTTGGAGCTGTAGGTCGTTCTTCTCCTGGAGAAGAGTGACCATTTTCTCCTCCAGTTCCTTTCTGCGGGCTTCTGATTTTGCATAAGCCTCCTTGAGTTTGGTAAACTCCTCCTTCATGTTGGCCATCTCCTTCTCAGTCTCAGCTGATTTCAGCAAAGGTTTGATCTTGAAGTACAACTTCATCCAGGGCCAATTTTTGACCCCCATGAAGGCACGGATGTTCCACTGAATCACAAGTAGTGCATCCCTGTTTACGACAGTTTGTATAAATGCGCTGCTGAAAAGCTGTGACACCATTATGTTAATTTATTTCAGTGAATCTGTTGTCAACACTATTATTTCAGTTCTTCACTATTTTCAATATGGGATTTAATCTTTTAGGTCTCTTTTAATCAGTTCGATTTTAAATTCATTTCAACATATACATTATATTTGATTTTAATTACCTGCGTTCTACAATCTTCTGGAATTCTATTCTTGCAAGAACACCTCTGGATCTTGCCTGGATCCTGGTTATAATGAGAGCCAGACGATCATCTCTCATCTCCTCCAGCAAACCAAGAAGCCCAGCTTTGAAGAACACCTCATTTATTCAACCATATAGAAACAAAGAGCCGTTATTCACGAAATATGTAGGAGTGTGCGTGGGTAGAAGCCTGGTTCATTTAAGCCATCTCCATCACATTTAAACATAAAATCAAAGACAAATAATTCAGTTCCTGCACATTAAAAAGTGTCCATATACATGTTCATCTTTTGCTGTTAAATAAAGATAAATTCACTTACCTTGGTGTGACCAAGTTTATATTGGCTATGATCAATATCTAGGGAACCTAGAAGCTTCTCTGAAGCCTTTTTGTTGTCGATGAACTGTCCCTCAGGTATGGCACTTGGGTTTAAGATCCGGTATCTTTAATAAAGGTGAAAAATAACTTGTCTTATATTTCTTGAGTAAAACTACCACTAGTACACCACAGTATATTTATTGGTATTCAAAGTATGTTCTAAAATATTTGACATACGGACCTTAAATTCAACAACAGACTCTATAAAGAAAGAAATACTGAAAGAATTTAGAGCTTGATTCAGTTTGATAGATATTAAAACTCGGAAAGAGTGAAGCAACACCCACTACTTAATTGAAACAAATAGTGTCTTTGTTATCAAATAACCCAGACAGAGACATTTGAGTTTTTAAATATGTGAATTGTCTTCAACATTCAATCTTTGTAACAAATGTAAAAAAAAAGGGGTTATTTTTTGTTTTTTTGCATTTCAACATTTGATTGCTAATCAACAACAAACCTCTGCTTGAAGTCTCCATAGAGGATCCTGTTAGGGAAGCCTTTCCTGCAGATCCTGATGCCTTCCAGTACACCATTACAGCGCAGCTGGTGCATCACCAGAGGGTTCTCCATGGCCCCAGGAGTCTTGGTCTCATTGGGGATGATACAGCGCACAAAGTGAGGATGGGTAGACCTCAGGTTGGTCATCAGCTTATTCAGGTTCTCCTGAAAGCACAAATGTATTACTTTTGTCAGCAAATGTTTCACATTTATGTATATGATGTATTTTATATATTTTATTACCATCAAAATTACAGCAATCTTACCCTGTGCAGGGCAGATACAGTTTGAAAAGATGAACCTTTCTTTTTGGTTCCACCTTTGCCTTTTCCTCCAGATTCCTGAACTGATAAAAGTAATTATTACAGTTTAAAAAAATAAATAATAAAACTCATATGTATCAATGTTGTTTTCAAATCACCCAGTTGACCTGAGCAAACCAAATAACATTATATAGATGGAAGATGTACATTTCTCATCCGACCTTCAGCCTTTTTAATCCACCATGTCATGCATATTACCTACCCATCTAGTATTTTAATTATTCATTCATTCATTTATTCATTTTGTTGGACACTGTCCTGTGGATTTTAGATGGATCCCAGCTCTATTGGAATCAGTTGTGTAACTGATTCCAATGATTCAATCACATCAACACCTTTTTGAGGAACTGATAAAGTTCCTCAAAAAGCAAGTTATCAACTAATGACTGGAATTAGAGAAAAACAACAAAACTAAAAGCTACTGGTGCCCAGCCATTTATCAGCAATGCAGAAGGCTTTACTAAAGCATAACAAAGTGTAAAGCCAATGTATTATTAATTTCACACACTTTTAAAGTGTGTCACCAGGAAGGACAATAAATCAAATTGTTATGTAGATGCAGATATTTGGGGTGTAGAAGAGTATTACTTAGAAAGATTAATTTGTTGCCATACAATAATTTGAGTTCATCTGAAAGAATGCTGCATGAAAAGTCAGATGAGAAACATGTTTCACATTTAAAATTAATTACTTACTAACAGTTTAGTTAGAACAAATTGAACAAATGTTCATCATTAAATGAAAAAGTCTGACTAAATACAAACCTGAATCAACTCCTGCATAATTTGCAAAGAGAGTAGCAAGCAGCTTGAGTGTAGACTTCTGGTACAGCCCAACAACAGTCTCATTCAGAGGGTCCTTGTTCTTCACCAGCCAGTTGTTGATATTATAATCAACTGTTCCAGCATAGTGAACCAGGGCAAAATGGGCTTCTGGTTTTCCTTTGATAATTCTGGGTTTCTGGAAGTTATTAGATTTCCCCAGATGATTGTCATAAAGCTTAGCTTTAAAGGTGGAATCAGAGGCTTTAGGGAACATGCACTCCTCTTCAAGGATGGACATGATGCCCATGGGCTGAAAAAGTAATATGAGTGGTTTAAAACACAAATGACCATTCACTTTCTCCATATATTTAATAGTCTGATCTCTCACCTTTTCAATCAGGTCAATACAGGCCTGCAGATCCATACCAAAGTCAATGAAAGTCCACTCAATTCCCTCTTTCTTGTATTCTTCCTGCTCCAGCACAAACATGTGGTGGTTGAAAAACTGTTGCAGTTTTTCATTGGTGAAGTTGATGCACATCTGCTCAAACGTGTTGAACTAGAAGTTGACAACAATGGTTTTTAGTTCCCACATCCTTCCTTGTCTGATTGGAATTAAAAACAAGAAATTGCACACAAAATAATTGATATGAAAACAAACGGATGATTCTCACATCAAAGATCTCAAATCCAGCAATGTCCAGCACTCCAATGAAGTACTGGCGTGGCTGCCTGGTGTCCAGTGAATGGTTAATTCTTACCACCATCCACAGAAACATCTTCTCATACACGGACTTAGCCAGAGCTCCAACAGAATAGTACACCTAAAACAGACATCTAGACTTTAAAAATTACAGTAAATAGCCTTTTATTCCAGTATCCATAATTTATATATAATGTAAGGGGTGTAATAGAAGGGATTTTAACTCGCTGTGTTTTATTTCTACCTGTTGAACATTTTGTCCCTTGGTGACCCATTCATTTCCTACTTTGACTCTTGGATGACACAGACCTTTGATGAGGTCAGCAGAGTTCAGGCCCATCAGATATGCTGCTTTGTCAGCAACTAAAAATACAAAACATGTATTATTGTTGAATAATATCACTTCTCTAAAGGTTGTCAGGTTTATAGAGCTCCTCTCTCACCTTCAGTGCCATCGGCCTCCGCCTGCTCTTCACGCTGCTTGTTCTTAAACTTCATGTTACCAAAGTGCATAATGGCACCGGTCAGTTTGTAAATACCGTTCTTCTCCTCTTGAGTGAAGCCCAATACATCAAAGGCCTCCTGCATGAAAAAAAGATATTTTATTTCTTATGAGATTGAGTATCTGCCTAGTTATATACAGTGTAGGATTCAGAGATTCAGTGAGAACTAATGCTCTCCGAACCACCAACATCCTATAGTAATTTATCATGACTGTCTTTTCACATCTAACCATATCTAAGATATTTGGTTTTACAATTAGTGACACAGAGATGCTGGTTTACATATCTGTTATAGTCAGCTGTATAAGTTGGACACCCTCAAACAGTTTTGACTGTTAAGTGGAAAAATAACTGTTGTAACCTCAAATTAGAGTACAACATTATGTATTAAATATAATGATTACATGTACTCTGTAAAACAACTCCTACTCACATCAGTTGCTATCAGCTCCTCAGCATCATTGATGGAGGCTACTGTTGTCTCTCCTTGAGAGATGAAGGCGTAGTCGTAGGGGTTGTTGGTAATGAGCAGCATTTCTGTAAAGCAGGTCCAAAAGATGTCTTGTGACTATTTTTGTTACAGTAATTAAAAATCCATTTGTACTGATTTGCAAATGTTTTGTTTTTATTTACCAAGCAGCTCGGGTTTCTTCTGAGATAGAATCTGATAGAAGATATGGTAATCTCTCTCGGCCTTAAGCTGAAAGGTGACTCTGGACTTTTCAAGCAGATCTGTAAAGGCATTTGCATCATGTAGGTGGAATGCGAATCATTTTGGGCGTAAAAGTAAACTTTAAGAAAGAAAGATCACCACTTACATGTCTCGATATCAGCTGAAGCCAGCTTTCCACTGGCTGCAAAATGAATACGGATAAATTTTCCCTAAAACATAAGAGGAGAAAAAAGATTTGATTGTGATGTATGTAGTGGGAAAGGAGCCATTACAGAGAGAAACTTACAAATCTAGAAGAGTTATCATTTCTGATGGTCTTTGCATTCCCAAAGGCCTCTAATGCCGGGTTGCATTGGATGATTTGATCCTCCAATGTACCCTAGAGAAATACAATGAAACATACTCTTAAAGAAGTCCAGTAAAGGCTATGTAGTCGTATGCACAGTCGGCAGATGACGGTTAATGTCTTAATGTCAGAAATATCACCTTTTTCTCAGAGCCTGCTTCTTTTTTCCCACCTCCAGCTGCAATGCTGGCAAAGTACTGAATAACTCTCTTGGTGTTAACAGTTTTCCCAGCACCAGATTCTCCACTGAGAACGCAAAGTAATAGGTTTTATTAAGTGATAAACTGACAGCCAACACCGTACTGCTAATCATACAGCTTCTTATTAAATATTATCAAACTGAAACAAATTGATCAATTTACTAAATAAGACACAGTGTCAAAGTATTCTTATTTTTTATATTTTGTCATGTTACTGTGACAAACATCTGTGTATGTTTTGGGATTTTATGTGATAAACCAGCAGAAAGTAGTTGATAAATGTGAAGAAGGGACAGGATGCATGGCTAAAAATGTTAAAAGTGTGGCGTACATATGTGTCAAGCCCCTTTCAGTCTCTTACTCTTACTAAAATCCAGTACAACCAAGTACCTCAAGCAATCACTTTATCAGTAAATGAAGTCTTCCTGTGTATAATTAATTTTAGTAGAAATACAGCTGTGCTGTAATGGCCTCAGAGGTTTGTTAGAGAACATTACTGAACAAACAGCATCATGAAGAACTAACCAGAAAGACCAGGAATGTAGTTATGGAGATGTTTGAAGCAGAGTTGGGTCCTAAGATAATCTTAGACTGGGACATCCTACAGAGCTCAGTTCAGTCCACCAACCAAAAACTTCAAAGCCAGGTCAAAGATTGCATAGATAGAAACCTACAAAGGCATGGCTGTCCACCTAAACACATAGGCATGTTGAGGAGGGAAATATTCAGAAGATGCAGCCATGGTAACTCTGTAGCAGCTGCAGCTTAGTTTAGAGAATCTGTTGCTGCGAAAGCTATTAGTTGTGCACTCCACCAATCTGGGATTTATGGAGTGTCAGGAAGACAGAAAGCCATAACAGGTCATGTTTGCAGTTTTCTACAAACCATGCAAAAGACACCACAAACATGTGGACATCAATTTGGTCAGTTGAGACCAAAATTAAACATTTTTTCATACATGCAAAACATGTACGTGCTACGTGTGGTGAAAAAATAACATCCAAAACAGACCATCCCCACAGTAACACATGGTGTTAGCAGCATCATGCTGTGGGAATATTTTCTTCAGCAAGGACAGACGTTGGGGAGATGGATGGAGCTAAATACAGAGTAATCCTGAAAATAAACATGTTAGAGACTGAGGTGGAGCTTCACCTTCCATGTCAACAACCCTAAACTTACAGCCTGAGCTACAATGAAAAAAAATCTGAATTAAGATATGGGTGGTTTTACGCAAAGCATCTTCATGTGTTAGAATGGCCCAGTCAAAGGCCACACCTAAATCTAATTGAGAATGTGTGGCATCACTCGGAAATTTATGTATAGAGCCACTCTGACTGAGCTTGAGTCATTTTATGCAGAAGAATGGACAAAATTTGTTTGTCTCTAGATGTGCAAAACTGGTAGAGACACACCCAGAAAACCTGAAGATGTAACTGCAGACAAAGTTGCTTCTATAAAGCATTTGCTCATTGGGACTATCTACCACACGTTTCATATTAAAATCCCCGTAAAATAAACTGAAACTTGTTATAACTTGATGAGAAAGGAAACGTTTCAGGGTGGGTGAATACTTCAGGAAGGTACTGAATTCAACACTAAGGATTTTTTACAAAAAATGGATTAACAACTAAAACAAAGGCATACAGCTTCTTCTAACTACCAAGAGCAGAAAAAAGGAGTGGAGAATCTTTACATTTTATCAAAGTTGTCACAACATGACATTTTTAGCATAAAAATGTAATTGATTGTTAACGTACGTGATGAGAATAGACTGATTTTCTCTATCTGAAAAAAACAGAAAAAAGTATTACTGAAGGACTCTTTGTTTTAACCCACTTGACTGAAAACGTGCTAATCATTGAAAATTAATTACCTGTTAGCATGTACTGGTAGCCATTATCAGAGATGGAGAAGATGTGAGGAGGAGCTTCACTCCTCTTCTTTCCTCTGTAGGCAACAACCACCTCTTGGTTGTAGACTGGCAGCCACTTGTAGGGGTTGACAGTCACACAGAACAGCCCAGAGTAGGTCTGAGAGAATTGGAAATAGAAGTTAAACCATTTAAAAAAATATCTGAATGAATATATGGGTGGAAAGTTGGCTTTTATTTAACTGTTAACTTACATAGATCATCCATGCTGCATAACGCTCTTTGAGGTTAAACAGCACAGCTGGTTCATGGAGGAAGGTGAACATCGCCATGTCTTCAATTTTATCAAACTTAGGTGGGTTCTGAGGGTGAATATCACACTCCTTCGCGGTGACAGTCTGTAAAAACAAAAGTGTGTGTTTGAGCGCTCAACAAACCCAAACACTTTTGTAGATTTTTTAACATAAACCTTTTCATTCAGAATATAAATTCACTTGCCTTTCCAAATTCAGTCTCAGCAGTGACTTTGTCACCATCACGACTTTGGATGGTTGCTTTTACATACTCGACTTCTGGGTCAGGTACAAAGCATTCTCTCTTCATGTCAAAGGGACGGGTTTGGGCCTCCAGACGCTCCTTATCTGATTTCCTTAGATAAGGAGCAGCAGCCCCAAAATCAGCCATGGCAGCATCACCCATGTTTCAACCTGGTATAAAGGTAAACTTCTTTAGATTGTCACAATAATGTTACAACACTACTAAATGTTTCCAAGGGGACTTTTTAAGACTTCAATTTAATGATGAATGTGTTATTCTACTATGACAGGGTTAAGAATTTAATATATTATGCAGTTATAAAACTGTGGTATTTAAATTCATGATTATTATATAAATTATATATAATAATATATATAATATTATATTATATAATAATAATATTATATAAGTTTTATTGCTAGCAGTTTTTGAACCTATGAGTCATTAAGAAAAGCTGCTTCTTAAAATCAATTAGAACTTTACTTTGAGCTCTAAATTATGTAAGATGTCAAAAAATGTTTTTCATTGTTATCAATATATTTTATTATACAATAAAAGTCTCGTTGTAAGCACAACTTGTTTTTACCTAGGATGGGTTACGCTCCAAAAGAAGAAAGAATGATTCAATTTCCGCTTTTAGAAAACACTATTTTTCTTTCCAGAGTAAATATATGGCATGTATTTGAAGTTTCAACCAAGTTAAGAAATAAATAGTATCAAATAAAGAACAAATACTTATCTTACCTTTTACTCTCAATCTGTAATCACAGAAAATGCTCAGTGCCGTACCTGACATAAGCCGTATCTCCTTAAATAAAGCCTGCTGATCCACCAAATATGGCATAAATATTTGGAGAAAGACTGCACATTAAAAAGGCATTGTCCTATTTGGGCAGGATGTGCTATTGCTATTTGTTGCTGTAACCTTGTGACAAACAAGGCGAGGACAATACATGGTACAATGAAAGGGGAGGGCAAGAGGTGGGGTTCAGGGAAAGGGCTGATATCAAGTGACTCCTAATTTATTTATTTTGATTATAAGAGGTTACTTTGTTTAATTTCTTCTTATCAATTATTATAGATTTAGTGACTGGTTTTACTAAATATTTCTTATATGTTTTAAGTGTAATTATTTTGGTATTTATAATTCGTGTTTAAGATAAGTTTAAAAAGTATGTTTCACATTTATTTACCATTTACCAACTTTCGTTTGATTAAACCTAAAATCAAAATTTTCCTTTCATCCATTTCAGTTGAGCTAATATACTTAGCTAATTTATATTAAGGAAAAAAATTTTGACATTACATAGTATCAAGGATCTCTTTGAGTTCACATTTTTTGAGGATAAAAAAGGTTCACAAAAGTGAAAGTGAGCTAAAATCAAGAAACTCCACCATTGTCTTCACTTTCTCACTCTGAATTTGTGTGTTTTGAATCTCAAACAGAACAATGAAGGACAAGTAGGATTAATGACCAAGATTACGGCCAATTTGTTCATGACACATTGTTTGGGGAAGAGATTTGGACTTGTTATCCAGGTCAAGATTCATTATCTAAAAGCAACCCAGTCTCATTCCAAATTGTGTAATACCTACGTTTGTCCACAGGGCAAAACGTAACCATTTCACAAAAAGCGCTCTGAAATAGTAGCATAGCTAAAAGACAAACTTCAGCAATGTGGAGGGAGGGTATGTCAAGCCACTGCTGACACAATTGACAATGAAGAATTGTAGCTGTCGATGAGTGAAACCTAAGGTCAGAGACTTTAAATTATCACTCACCACTGTTCTGCCCAGTGAGGTCTACACCCTTTGCCTGATTGTGTCACCATGGCATTGTTCCCATTCCTTTGGCCTTGAGAACAAAGATAACCCTGTGAAATTCTTGTTAAGATTTTTTCTCTCTGACTGTGAAGGACAGCGTTTGAGGGCAGCAATAAAGTTAACTGCAGTCTCTGAAGTCATGATAGATGTGAGGAAGCAGGTGCACTGCACTCAGAATGCTCTCTCTTGTGAAGAGAATTTTCATTGCAGTGTTATAAGATTTTTTGTGTGTAAATACATTTACTGAATAATGTTTAATTCCCACCCAAAAAAACCTATGAATATTATTGTAGTTTAACATATAAAAGTTCTAGCACAACAAAACATTTATTTTATCTATTTAAAAGCATAACTTCAATTAAATTAAACATTAGATGGTGCTTGTGCATTGACATTGCAGTGGCAGGATTGACCTAGAAGAAAGTAGTTAGTCACTTAATGCAGCCTTTTTGTGGTAGGAATTAAGATTTTATTTGTTGCACAGTTTTTATTTTACATTTTTAAGTATATAAATATATTTATTGATGATTACTTTATGTTTCCAAAGATCAAATGTATTTCTGTTGTTTAACAAAATGAAAATAGTAGCGTTAACATTGTCTGACAAATAGTTTTTTGTTGAAGTGTGATGCTTTGCTGTGCTTCAGTTAACAATGATAGGGTCTATAAGAATTTGATTTCACATTATTGGACTTAATATACCTCTCAGCTGTCTCAATCCCATTGGAAATGTTAGCTCATATCACCCCACTGGCTTTTGTTCCAGCCTCCTCCTAGGTGGGGTCCAATTGTTCTTTAGCTGAAACAACAAATGGTGTCACCTCAAAATGCAACTGCTTTTAATGTCTGCAAAACCGTTTTTGAGCCTTTGTGAACATTACGGTCCTATCTATAAATAACAAATTAAAGCCTGTAGTACAATGATAACGGCACCTAATGTCAGCAAAGACTCAGAGACATTTGAGCAAACATTAGAGTTTTGTTTGTATAGCATGGATGAAAAGATTCCTTTGTTGTCCTGTAATCTCTCTGTAGTTATTGAAAATCTCTGGAGGACAGTGAGATGAAGGTCAGAACCCGGTGCCAACCCACATCCATCTTCCACCTCATTCCTTCATGCTGATCATTCAAGAGTGCCAACAATCCGTCCCTCTGTGCCGCTTTGGTACCCAATAAAAGGTAAGCTTTCATTAACTGTAACTAAGATGCTACTGAAATTCTGTTTCTTGTGCGTGTGTACATGCTTTTATATTGATATTTTCATTAATTAATAAGGTGTTGTTCATTTTTAGCCAGAAATGTTCTTCTCAAAATAAAAAAGTACCTTATTGTTTACTAACTCGTTGCAGTAGCAGCAGTGGTTGTTACGTTGTTTTGAATTGTATAGCATTGAATTAAGGCTGAAAAAAATATAGCAATATTTAATTAGCCTTTAACATTTTCTGAAATATATGTTGCCAAATTACAAAAGTCATCTGTCACCACTATGCATTATATTTAATGTTTAACTGCAGGTGTTTTTTTTTTTTTTCATTATTTTATTAGCATTATTCTGTAAGCTAGTTATTTGGACAGACTGGTATATATTCATGTCATTTACCCTAAAATTTAATGCCTGAGAATTTTACTAAATATTTGCATTATAGCAAGACTTGTTTAAAAGTTTAAAACTCTTTAATGTTTTTAATGTATGGATAATCGTGTTATTTGTTTTAAGCTGCACGATGTGTATAAGAGGTCGTGCAGTTGTCACTAAAACTTTACAATCAATATATATACGTAGCAAGAAAATGCAGCATTTTGTAAACATGCTGTACAGTAGAAATGTAAAATGTTTTTGGTGCAAAATAAATTGAACAGGTTTTTTACCAAACAGCTTTAAAAATGTAGACTCTAGGCGACACTAATTGTTTATGTGTGTTTTATAGAAATTATATTTTCTGGACATAGGATTGAGCAAATGGTTTCTGTCTGTATTATGTGCAACTGGGTAACTGGAAAACTTCATCTCTTTTCTCTTTAGTGTAAATGTTATTGAAATGTGGGGGAAGAAAAGCAAAGCTGAAGTGCAACCCTAACTCACCATTGCCTTCAATTGCTCCAATGCTACTAACACTATAGAGCCTCTTCAGACTGCTGCTGATGTGTGCACCTGCAGTCATGGTAAAAAGAAAATACTCTCTCTATCAATATAACTCTTTCAAATCTAGGGTTTTAACATACTGTATAAAACAATCTGTTTTTTTACCATGTTCGAAAATTACTTTAATCTAGTATCAAGTTACAAAAACGCTTCAAAGATTTTAACATGTCATTTAACAGGCGACTGTGGTTCAGTGAGAAGAGTGGGCGTCTTGCAATCAGTGTTGTTTGGTTTGATTCCAGATTCATCCTGCTACATGTCGATGGGTCCCTGGGCAAGGCACATAACCTCAAATTGCCTACCAATCTCTGTAGCGATGTATGAATGTGTGTATGTGTTACTGAGTTCTGGGTGAATGTGGCTCTAGTGTAAAGTGCTTTGAGGGGTCCGTATGACTGGAAAGGCACCATATACGTTCAGTCCATTTACCATTATTCATTGAACAAAGAAAATGCAAAAATAAAAAAGTATATAAAAAAAATACACTCCTAATTCTCTGGATACATAATAATATGTAAAACACTTTAATTTAGAGAGATGTACCTTCTTTTTTCCGTTACTGCATGTTGCAACTAACAGTTACCTAACAGTAACTGTGTGCTTCATATTTATTAGTTTCTGCCATAGATACTTGGTTACAGGAACAAAATTTAATCAGTAGTTTTTTGGGATTTTTTAACTAGTCACTGGTTTTTACAAGGCATTCAAAAAAATATCTGCAGTGAATGAAAATGAAAGTTACACAGTTGTCAACACAAGGTGGCAGGATTAAACATCCTAACCGATTTTCTGTTTGTCATCTTCAGCGGAGAGTATAAGGCATTGGTTAGCTGTACAGATGTGGTAAATATTTACGGTATTCAAATTGCATTGCCCCCTATATTGCTTGCGGCAAACTGGCTTTCTTCTTGCCTCTCTTCCAGAAAGCCCAGATTTGTGGAGGGGATGTCCTAGTAGGTTTCCTGGTTTTGCTGCTCTCCTTGCCCACTCTGTCAGTTTAGATGCATGACCAAGTCTTGGTAGGTTTTGCAATCATTCCATTTTCATATGAACTGTGACCAGTTGTCTGTAAGATGTTCAAAGCTTGGGATATTGGGGTTTATTAACATTAATAAACACCACTCCACCACTTTATCCCTGACATTTCTAGATTGTTCCTGTCTTCTTAATGATGTTGTTCATTCACAAATTTTCTCTGACAAACCTGGAAAGCCTTCATAAAACAGCTGGGTTATACTGAAACTAAATTATACACAGATGGACAGTATTTACCATTTCAGTGACTCCTAAAAGCAATGGGTTGCATAGGTTTTTTAGGGGCCTGAGAGTAAACAAATGCAAATGCACTTTCAGATTTTCACGTCTGGAAAAAATATGAGAACCATGAAAAGTGTATCTTGGACTTTGCAATTAAGGGCTACCTTGTGTTGGTATAACACATAAAATCCTCCAAGTTTGTGGTTGTGACATGGAGACAGTGGTAATTGGTCAAACCTGTACCTATGTTTTGTTTAAATTATGCTTTTGATATTCTGTTGGTTAAAGTTGACATTAAACATTTAACTTGCTGTGACCAAAATGAATGAGGACTCCTTTTGTTAATGTGAATGCATTTTGCTTTATTCTACAGTTACATTGCAGACAAAGGGAACTACAGCACAGAAGATCCCAAAGGTCTTAGGTGGCCATCACTGTTTCACTCCTCATCTAGCCCTTTCTGTGATGAAGAATGACAAAAAGGGGAACAATGAGAAATGTATTGTTTAGTTAACACTCAGGAAGCATTACACAAAATGGCCCACAGGGAAGAGCAAAATAACCATATCATGGTATTTAGGACTTTGGTTCTAACTAATGGACGTTCTTTACTACGGCACAATGTCTTAAACTCAAATTGTTTCTCAGTGAAAAATAGTGTAGAAAGTTAGGAGACTAGATGATGCAGGACAGAATGACAATGGATAAAATCATACATAAATTGAGTCAAATGAGTCCTGTCCCAACATGGGCTGAAATGCCACTCAGAGTGGAAGGAGCCATTACTGTAAAAGCATCATAAAAACAGATTCCAGTTAATAAATGCAAACAGACAAAGTCCTTAGTCGTTACATTTGGAGGAAAAAGAAGGAAACTTGCCATCTTAACACCAACGTGAATCAAGTTGATGGTAGTATCATGTTGCAGAGTGGTTTGGCTGCAGGAAGGACTGGTGCGCTCAAAATTCATGGCAACTACATTAATTGCAAATCAACTTAAGGACGACAAAGTGTCCTTAAGTTCTTAAGGTTCCTCAGTGTTTTGGAGTGCCGATCAAAAAGCTGTGATATCAGTCCCAGTCTTGTGGGCAGAGCTAAAAAGGTGTGCAAGTATGATGGTCTTCAAACATGGCTCAGGTACACTAGTTCTGTCAGGAGGAATGGGCCAAATACTGATACACTTAACTGACCTAAGACAGGAACACTTTAAGTTGATTTATTGTCAGCTACAGAACAGTTAAAGAAAAACAGGTATTTTGTCTTTTACACAGTGTATGTAACCACCTGAGTTACACTGAACTACATAAGTGATCCATGCTTGCTTTCCTTACACAATATTCAGTACTGATCCTCTGTTCTCTTTCAGCTGTATCTGTTTTCAGCTGTAAAATTCAATGTAAACTTTCTCTTAATTGGGAATTAAAAATATTACAAATAACACAGCTCATCAAACCAGAAAACAACTGAATAAACATTTTCTTTAAAACAGACTGGTCTGATTTATTTCATATGATTCTTTTTACACTCTAAAAAGTCATTCAGAAGCTTAGTAATTATCACTATAATTAAAAGTTACATTACCTTGATAAAAGTTGTAGTAAATGCCTAAAAAATTTACGTATGTTACTGTATTAAATTAAGTACTTTTGTTTACATTTATTTCAGAGAAAAACTTCAGGATTTGAATCACAGAATATCTTTTTGACTTGTACTTCATATGTTGTTAGAATTTCAGTCAGCTATAAGTACACTGTATTCAGATGAATAAAAAAGAACCTTTCTGCTATAAGAGGTGCAGAACTACATTAAATCATTTTTCATGTTCAAATCTGGAGGAGTCTCTGACCTTTGACCCCACATCACGGCTCTTGGCACGAAGCTTGTTGACCTGAGACTCAGCGATGTCAGCTCTCTCTTCGGCCTCGTCAAGCTCATGTTGCAACTTGCGGAACTTACTCATATGAGTGTTGGCTTGCTCCTCCTACAAGATAAAACAAACAAAATTAAATGGATCACCATATCTACATTCACATGATTTTTAGATGAACACGATTATATGAGCGACTTTGAATCTTTGCAGCTAAACAAGTGATTTAAGTTCTCACGGTTTACAGAAAACAAACAAATATCGAAGCAAATGGCAGCAATAACACACATGAAAATCCTGAGTCCATCACATTTCCCAAATCCCACACTTACAGAGTCCTCAGCAGCTCTCTTGTATGCTTTCACTTTGAGCTGCAGTTTGTCAACCAGATCTTGCAGACGTGCAACATTCTTGCGGTCCTCCTCAGTCTGCATAGATCATGGAACAAGAAGCAAAAACAAGGTTTATAAATGTGCTCTTCATTGTGATTCTTCATACAGTTTGAGGTGCAGTAGACAAATTAAGAATATTTAAACTTTTTTGGCATAACTAAACATGTTGGGTAAAGATGGATGTTTAATAATTGTATGAATGTTTTCATATTTAAAAATTACTTGATATGTTAGCTCCTTGATGCGTCTCTCATATTTGCGCATTCCCTTTACTGCTTCTCCACTTTTCTTCTGCTCTGACTCCACTTCGTTCTCAAGCTCTCTCACCTGGAAACATCAGAGTATAATGTCTTTATTATCCCTGTTGCATAAAGTGCAAAGGAGAGGGAGATGCATATTTGAAAAGTACATATGTATAAAAAGCTTTGAGTATATCTTTATTTGTCAGAATAACAATAATATAAGCATAAAGTCATAAATGATAAAAACAATTAATTGCTATTATATGTTCAGTGATTAGACTTACCCTGGCCTCAAGCTTCTGGACCTGCTTCTTGCCTCCCTTCATGGCGATCTGTTCAGCTTCATCCAGGCGGTGCTGCAGATCTTTGATGGTTTGCTCCATGTTCTTCTTCATACGCTCCAGGTGAGCACTGGTGTCCTGCTCTTTCTTCAGCTCCTCTGCCATCATGGCAGCATCGGTGATGGCCTTCTTGGCCTTCTCTTCAGCATTTCTGCATTCCTGCACAGCTTCCTCCACCTCAGTCTGAAGCTGGACTGTGTCACCCTCCAGCTTCTTCTTCTGGTTGATCAGGCTGGTGTTCTACATTGTTTTACAATGAGATATTTCAGGGTGTGAGAAAAGGTGCATTATTTCATATTGGAGATATTGTTGCCTTTTGATTGTAGTTTCACCTGTGAGTGCAGTAGCTGCACCCTCTCACTGACATCCAGCAGCTCTTGCTCAGCAAGTTTGCGACTTCGTTCAGTTTGCTCTAAAGCAGCCCTCAGTTCCTCCAGTTCAGCCTGAAGTAGGTTGTTGCGTCTCTCAACAATGGCCATGTTTTCCTTAAAATCATCATTAGCCCGAACAGACTCATCCAGCTGAATCTGGCAATCCTTTACAGAAGGACATTAACTATATTAATGTTTATAGACAGCTTTAAAAGCAGCTTTAAAAGCTTTTTTTTCTGTTTTAATTTACCTTAAGATGTGAATGAACAGACTTGAGTTGTTTCTGGGACTCAGCTGCCTGCCTGTTGGCTTGGCTAAGCTGGATCTCCATCTCATTGAGGTCTCCCTCCATCTTCTTTTTCAGACGAAGGGCTTCATTCCTGCTACGACACTCAGCCTCAAGAGAACTTTGCAGTGTGTCGATTGTCCTCTGCAGGTTCCTCTTGCACTGCTCCATCTCCTCATCTTTCTCAGCCAGTTTCCGTTCAATATCAGCTTTAATTTGATTAAACTCTAGGTGGGCTCGTAAAATCTTACCCTCTTCGTGTTCCAGTGAAGCCTAGTGGAGAGGACAATACAGAATTATACAGTACATAATAACAGTGTTCTTTTAAAGCGCCATTTTCACCTAATAAAGATGTGTACCTCCGCTTCCTCGAGAGCAGACTGAATCTCACTCTTCTCTTGTTCCAGTTGTTTTCGAAGCTTCTCCAGTTCATGGATGTTTTTTCCACTCTCACCAAGTTGCTCAGTAAGATCAGAAATTTCTTCTGTGTGACACCAAGCAGAGCAAAATCTTTGTGTGATTTAATCCCACAGAGATGTTTCAAATCTTTGCAGTAGATCTTACCCTGCAGATTTTTGTTCTCTCTCTTCATGGTCTCAAGATGGTCCAGAGACTCTTCGTAGGAGTTTTTAAGTTTGAAGAGCTCGGTGCTTAGAGCTCTTGATTCCTTCTGGGAGCTCTCCAGCTCACACTGAGATTCTTCATATTTTTGCTTCCACTCAGACAATACCTGCAGTGGAAGGAGAGGCCAACAATAATTATTAATGTCTTAAATGAACAGGGAAATGGTTAGGGCTAGGGAAGAGAACTTTAAATATAATGTAGTCTCTGGATCTAAAGGAGAAACAGTTTTTCATGTTTAGATGAAACATTCCACCATATAAGGCACTCATTACATTTCAGATGGACTTGAGCTTCTACAAGCTGTACTTTAACAAACAATGTTATTTTAAATTAGTATTAGGACAGCGATGTTGCATTGTTGAAAAGACCAGTTTAAAAGCCTTAAGTCTTGTCAATAAAAAGGTCTGTAATACAAAGTAGCTGCTTTACCAAGGTAACCTCAAGTTCAGTCTGGAAACCTAACCTTCTCCAGACCAGATTAGGTTTCCAGATTACAGATCTAGACCATAAAAAACTGTCTTTCTAACAATCACTTCCTAAGAAAACAGATTTCTCGTCCTCACCAGGTTACACTGTTACTTTCACTAGAAAACCAAAATTTATCCTTGGACCCGTAAAACAATGGACAAGCCCATCCTAGTTTGCTAACGTAAGAGGATGAAAGTAAAAAAAAAATAGGCATAATTACATTGAATTTAAATATCTACCTCTGAAAAAATATCAAAAAGACTGTGGTCATCTCTGAAGAAACCCCAGATGTATTAATTCTGCTTCGCAGTACATTACCCTGATATTTTCCATTTTTACTTCAAGATCAAGAGGAGCCTTGGTACGTAGCCCTGTTTGTGAGAACCGGCATTTGATATAACTTTACCTTGTCAAAGTTCCTTTGTTTCTTGTCCAGAGCAGCAGCAGCAGCATTAGACCTCTCCACGTCCACCATGAGATCTTCGATCTCATTCTGCAGCCTGTGTTTGGTCTTTTCCAAAGAGGAACATTTAGCATTCATTGCTTCAACAGCCTCCTCAGCCTCCTGCAGACGCTGAGCCAGCTTCTTCCTTTAGAAATGATCATTAAAAGCACTTAATGACCCTAACTAATCCATAAGAACATGTAACCACCTGTTGCGAGGACATCCAACAGAAAAACTTTTTGTCTTACATTTTAGAAAGAACATAACACAAACAAAAAGCTGATCTGCTAGACGTAGAAGTAAAATGTATTTTACAGTATTATGTAAAGAGTCTAAATTGAAGCTCAGTTTCTTACTTAGCTTCCTCCAGTTCCTCTGTCCTCTGGATGGCATCAGTTTCATACTTGGTTCTCCACTGAGCCACCTCAGTGTTAGCCTTGGACATGCTGCGCTGGAGTTCAGCTTTGGCCTCCTGCTCCTCCTCATACTGCTCCCTGAGGAGGTCACAGTCATGGCGAGAAGACTGCACAGCATGGGCTAATGCATTCTTGGCCTGTTCATAAAAAACAATAAGAGTAATGCCATCTAGAAAAATGACAGCATTGTGGAGTCAGTTGGTTCTGACATTTCATTCACCTTTGTCTCCTCTTCCAGCTGTCTCTTAAGGTCTTCAATTTGTTGAGTGTAGGACATTTTTCCTCTTGTAAGTTGAGACACGAATGAATCCTTCTCTTCCAGCTGCCTAGAGAGCTCACCTAGTTTTTTAATGAAGAAAAATATTATTTAAAACATCTTAATATCAAAGTTTTTCTTTAAATTTCTACTAACTATACATTCTTCAAGCATACAAGTAATTTTGACATGATCTTTTTGTGAATAAGCAAACATTTTACCATTTTCTGTTTGAAGCTTTGCTTTTTGCATGTTGAAATCATTAATGCAGCGTTGAGCCTCTTCAAACTTTGTTTTGTATTCATTCATTTGATCTTCAAGAGTTCGGCAGGTTTTCTCAAGATTGGTCTGAAATTCAAAAAATTATCGCAAAATATATTATGAATCTTTTATATGTATTATTTACATAAATGCATGCATGTTATATGATACATCTGCCCAATGATGTTACCAAAGTAACATTAGCCCACCTTGGTCTTTAGAATATGTTCCATGTTGGAGACCACATCATCAAGCTCCAGTTTGAGCTCACTCTTCTCCTTCTCCAGTTTCTGCTTGACTCTCTGCAGGTTGTCAATCTGCTCTCCCAGGTCAGCAACAGTGTCAGCCTGTTTTTTCCTGAGAGTGGCAGTGGTGGCTTCATGCTGCAGAGTGGACTCTTCGAGGTCTCTGCGAAGCTTCTGGAACTCAGCCTCCCTCTTCTTGTTCATCTCGATCTGGGCGGCTGTGGCTCCACCTGCCTCCTCCAGCCTCTCGCTGATCTCCTCCAACTCTCTGGCCAGGTCTGCTCTCTGCTTCTCCACCTTGGCTCGAGCAGCTCGTTCTGCTTCAAGTTCTTCCTCCAGTTCTTCAATGCGGGCCTGTTACAGAATAATTCTTATCTTTACAAACTTTATTCAAGGTTTTACCTATTATTCAAAAGTGTCATGGCTTATAAATTACTTGAAGTTCTTTCAGTTTCTTCTGAAGCTGAATGGCAATAGCTTGCTCATCCTCAATCTTGTTATTTAGCTGACTTAGTTCAAAGTCTTTCCTGTCGTAAAAGAGTAAAATTAGAAATCCACCGCATGCAATACATTTCCAGATTATTATTGATCTGGATCAAATGCATTGTTCAAATATCGCTTACTTTTTGAGATGTTCTTCAAGTTGTTGCTTGTCATTCTCAACGTCCATTAGACTTTCCTGGGTCAACTTTAAGTCTCCCTCCAGCTTCCTTTTCACTCTCTCGAGGTCCAATCTAATCTTCTTCTCTTGCTCCAGAGAACCTTCAAGCTGAACATTATCAAGAAAAATCAAAAGATGACCTTTGTTACACTAACAGATGTATAATTTACTGGTAGGTTATAATTAAAGTCTCACATCATCCACTTGCTGCTCCAGCTTTGCCTTGGCTTTGGTCAGAGTGTTGACTTTGTCTTCTTCACTCTGCAGGTCATCCAGGGTTTGCTGATGAGCTTCCTGTAAGGCTTTCTTCTCTTTCGTCAGCTTGGCGATGATTTCGTCCAAAGCAGCCATCTCTTCAACTAGGTTTTTTACCTGTAAAATAAACAAGATGAATGTCAACCTTGGATTATGACCCAAAATTAGCCTCCTGCATTTGTTTCTGCTCTGAAAAAAATCACAATACCAAACCTTGTTCTCAGTAGCATGCTTCTCTTTCTCCACTTTTGCCAAAGTTAGCTCCAAGTCATCAATATCCTTCTTTAACTCAGAGCATTCGTCCTCCAGCTTCCTCTTCTTTGCGGTCATTTCTGCATTTATTTCCTCCTCATCCTCCAGTCTCTCAGAAAGCTCTTTGGCTTTTGCTTCCATTTGAATTTTGTGTTTGATCAGCCCCTCACATCTCTCCTCTGCATCAGCAAGATTATCCTGCTCCTAAATGTTCATTGTATTTATAAAACTGTTTAAGCAACAATACTCAATTTTAGTACATTATCTCTTATTAAGTATAGTTGATGTTGGGAGACTTACAGCTTGGACCTGGAGCTGCAGGTCATTCTTCTCTTGAAGAAGGGAGACTGTTTTTTCCTCCAGCTCTTTCCTGCGAGCTTCAGATTTTGCATAAGCTTCCTTCAGCTTCAGGAATTCCTCTTTCATGTTGGCCATCTCCTTTTCTGCTTCAGCAGATTTCAGAAGAGGTTTGATCTTGAAGAACAACTTCATCCAGGGCCAATTCTTGACCCCCATGAAGGCACGGATGTTCCACTGAATCACAAGTAGTGCATCCCTGTCAATGATCAACAGTTGTTAATGCTGTTACAGTGTTTTTCTACATTTTGAAGTGATTGCATTTTGTGTTATTTAAAAGGTCCCAATTGATACCTTCTTTCGACAATCTTCTGGAATTCTACTCTTGCAAGTAAACCTCTTGATCTTGCCTGGATTCCAGTGATAATGAGTGACAAACGATCGTCCCTCATTTCTTCCAGTTGACCAAGAAGACCGGCTTTAAAGAATACCTTTTGAAACAAGATGTAAATTTTTACTACTTATTTAACTACAGGGAGAGCATATGCTTTGTACCACGGCTCTAAAATAAGGCTCTATAACCTTGGAGAGACATCAATGTTTTACAAAGACCTCTTTAGTCATGATGGTTTGATAATAAAAATAAAAGAATCAAATGTTTTCAAAGACTTGATTAGGCTTAAGAGTGCTATCTTCAGCTTCAACTGTTAATATAGGTGAAGTCACTGCAAATCCTTTTATGCATTCTGATGGCTGGTAGTCCTGACTTTTTATTGCTTCAGTTACCTTGGTGTGCCCAAACTTGTACTGGTTATGATCAATATCCAGAGATCCAAGAAGTTTTTCAGCTCCCTTCCTGCTGTCAATGAACTGTCCCTCAGGGATAGCAGCAGGATTTAGGATACGATATCTGGAAAATCACATACATCTTAGTTTGACATTATAGCAAAAAAGTAACATTTTTGAACATACTAAGGTAACACCTCTGCTTGAAGTCTCCATATAGGATCCTGTTAGGGAAGCCTTTCCTGCAGATCCTGATGCCTTCCAGCACACCATTACAGCGCAGCTGGTGCATCACCAGAGGGTTCTCCATGGCCCCAGGAGTCTTGGTCTCATTGGGGATGATACAGCGCACAAAGTGAGGATGGGTAGACCTCAGGTTAGTCATCAACTTATTCAGGTTCTCCTGTGCAAGACATTAAACCCAGTGCTTAACATTAAGTTTGCGTGAATACCAAAATATGTGAGTTATTGACTAGAAATCCGTTTTGATTCTCAGCTATTTGACCTTACTTACCCTGTGAAGGGCAGATACAGTTTGAAAGGATGACCCTTTCTTCTTGCTTCCTCCCTTGCCACCCTTCCCACTTTCAGCTATTTGACAGTAAAAAAAGTTAAAACATTAAACTGATAAACACAGACATGACTTTATTAGTCTTAAGTATAATATGATATCAGCGCTGACAAATCAAACTAAAACATTCTTTTACCTGAATCAGTTCCTGCATAATTTGCAAAGAGAGTAGCAAGCAGCTTGAGTGTAGACTTCTGGTACAGCCCAACAACAGTCTCATTCAGAGGGTCCTTGTTCTTCACCAGCCAGTTGTTGATATTATAATCAACTGTTCCAGCATAGTGAACCAGGGCAAAATGGGCTTCTGGTTTTCCTTTGATAATTCTGGGTTTCTGGAAGTTATTAGATTTCCCCAGATGATTGTCATAAAGCTTAGCTTTAAAGGTGGAATCAGAGGCTTTAGGGAACATGCACTCCTCTTCAAGGATGGACATGATGCCCATGGGCTGAAAAAGTAATATGAGTGGTTTAAAACACAAATGACCATTCACTTTCTCCATATATTTAATAGTCTGATCTCTCACCTTTTCAATCAGGTCAATACAGGCCTGCAGATCCATACCAAAGTCAATGAAAGTCCACTCAATTCCCTCTTTCTTGTATTCTTCCTGCTCCAGCACAAACATGTGGTGGTTGAAAAACTGTTGCAGTTTTTCATTGGTGAAGTTGATGCACATCTGCTCAAACGTGTTGAACTAGAAGTTGACAACAATGGTTTTTAGTTCCCACATCCTTCCTTGTCTGATTGGAATTAAAAACAAGAAATTGCACACAAAATAATTGATATGAAAACAAACGGATGATTCTCACATCAAAGATCTCAAATCCAGCAATGTCCAGCACTCCAATGAAGTACTGGCGTGGCTGCCTGGTGTCCAGTGAATGGTTAATTCTTACCACCATCCACAGAAACATCTTCTCATACACGGACTTAGCCAGAGCTCCAACAGAATAGTACACCTAAAACAGACATCTAGACTTTAAAAATTACAGTAAATAGCCTTTTATTCCAGTATCCATAATTTATATATAATGTAAGGGGTGTAATAGAAGGGATTTTAACTCGCTGTGTTTTATTTCTACCTGTTGAACATTTTGTCCCTTGGTGACCCATTCATTTCCTACTTTGACTCTTGGATGACACAGACCTTTGATGAGGTCAGCAGAGTTCAGGCCCATCAGATATGCTGCTTTGTCAGCAACTAAAAATACAAAACATGTATTATTGTTGAATAATATCACTTCTCTAAAGGTTGTCAGGTTTATAGAGCTCCTCTCTCACCTTCAGTGCCATCGGCCTCCGCCTGCTCTTCACGCTGCTTGTTCTTAAACTTCATGTTACCAAAGTGCATAATGGCACCGGTCAGTTTGTAAATACCGTTCTTCTCCTCTTGAGTGAAGCCCAATACATCAAAGGCCTCCTGCATGAAAAAAAGATATTTTATTTCTTATGAGATTGAGTATCTGCCTAGTTATATACAGTGTAGGATTCAGAGATTCAGTGAGAACTAATGCTCTCCGAACCACCAACATCCTATAGTAATTTATCATGACTGTCTTTTCACATCTAACCATATCTAAGATATTTGGTTTTACAATTAGTGACACAGAGATGCTGGTTTACATATCTGTTATAGTCAGCTGTATAAGTTGGACACCCTCAAACAGTTTTGACTGTTAAGTGTAAAAATAACTGTTGTAACCTCAAATTAGAGTACAACATTATGTATTAAATATAATGATTACATGTACTCTGTAAAACAACTCCTACTCACATCAGTTGCTATCAGCTCCTCAGCATCATTGATGGAGGCTACTGTTGTCTCTCCTTGAGAGATGAAGGCGTAGTCGTAGGGGTTGTTGGTAATGAGCAGCATTTCTGTAAAGCAGGTCCAAAAGATGTCTTGTGACTATTTTTGTTACAGTAATTAAAAATCCATTTGTACTGATTTGCAAATGTTTTGTTTTTATTTACCAAGCAGCTCAGGTTTCTTCTGAGATAGAATCTGATAGAAGATATGGTAATCTCTCTCGGCCTTAAGCTGAAAGGTGACTCTGGACTTTTCAAGCAGATCTGTAAAGGCATTTGCATCATGTAGGTGGAATGCGAATCATTTTGGGCGTAAAAGTAAACTTTAAGAAAGAAAGTTCACCACTTACATGTCTCGATATCAGCTGAAGCCAGCTTTCCACTGGCTGCAAAATGAATACGGATAAATTTTCCCTAAAACATGAGAGGAGAAAAAAGATTTGATTGTGATGTATGTAGTGGGAAAGGAGCCATTACAGAGAGAAACTTACAAATCTGGAAGAGTTATCATTTCTGATGGTCTTTGCATTCCCAAAGGCCTCTAATGCCGGGTTGCATTGGATGATTTGATCCTCCAATGTACCCTAGAGAAATACAATGAAACATACTCTTAAAGAAGTCCAGTAAAGGCTATGTAGTCGTATGCACAGTCGGCAGATGACGGTTAATGTCTTAATGTCAGAAATATCACCTTTTTCTCAGAGCCTGCTTCTTTTTTCCCACCTCCAGCTGCAATGCTGGCAAAGTACTGAATAACTCTCTTGGTGTTAACAGTTTTCCCAGCACCAGATTCTCCACTGAGAACGCAAAGTAATAGGTTTTATTAAGTGATAAACTGACAGCCAACACCGTACTGCTAATCATACAGCTTCTTATTAAATATTATCAAACTGAAACAAATTGATCAATTTACTAAATAAGATACAGTGTCAAAGTATTCTTATTTTTTATATTTTGTCATGTTACTGTGACAAACATCTGTGTATTTTTTGGGATTTTATGTGATAAACCAGCAGAAAGTAGTTGATAAATGTGAAGAAGGGACAGGATGCATGGCTAAAAATGTTAAAAGTGTGGCGTACATATGTGTCAAGCCCCTTTCAGTCTCTTACTCTTACTAAAATCCAGTACAACCAAGTACCTCAAGCAATCACTTTATCAGTAAATGAAGTCTTCCTGTGTATAATTAATTTTAGTAGAAATATAGCTGTGCTGTAATGGCCTCAGAGGTTTGTTAGAGAACATTACTGAACAAACAGCATCATGAAGAACTAACCAGAAAGACCAGGAATGTAGTTATGGAGATGTTTGAAGCAGAGTTGGGTCCTAAGATAATCTTAGACTGGGACATCCTACAGAGCTCAGTTCAGTCCACCAACCAAAAACTTCAAAGCCAGGTCAAAGATTGCATAGATAGAAACCTACAAAGGCATGGCTGTCCACCTAAACACATAGGCATGTTGAGGAGGGAAATATTCAGAAGATGCAGCCATGGTAACTCTGTAGCAGCTGCAGCTTAGTTTAGAGAATCTGTTGCTGCAAAAGCTATTAGTTGTGCACTCCACCAATCTGGGATTTATGGAGTGTCAGGAAGACAGAAAGCCATAACAGGTCATGTTTGCAGTTTTCTACAAACCATGCAAAATACACCACAAACATGTGGACATCAATTTGGTCAGTTGAGACCAAAATTAAACATTTTTTCATACATGCAAAACATGTACGTGCTACGTGTGGTGAAAAAATAACATCCAAAACAGACCATCCCCACAGTAACACATGGTGTTAGCAGCATCATGCTGTGGGAATATTTTCTTCAGCAAGGACAGACGTTGGGGAGATGGATGGAGCTAAATACAGAGTAATCCTGAAAATAAACATGTTAGAGACTGAGGTGGAGCTTCACCTTCCATGTCAACAACCCTAAACTTACAGCCTGAGCTACAATGAAAAAAAATCTGAATTAAGATATGGGTGGTTTTACGCAAAGCATCTTCATGTGTTAGAATGGCCCAGTCAAAGGCCACACCTAAATCTAATTGAGAATGTGTGGCATCACTCGGAAATTTATGTATAGAGCCACTCTGACTGAGCTTGAGTCATTTTATGCAGAAGAATGGACAAAATTTGTTTGTCTCTAGATGTGCAAAACTGGTAGAGACACACCCAGAAAACCTGAAGATGTAACTGCAGACAAAGTTGCTTCTACAAAGCATTTGCTCATTGGGACTATCTACCACACGTTTCATATTAAAATCCCCGTAAAATAAACTGAAACTTGTTATAACGTGATGAGAAAGGAAACGTTTCAGGGTGGGTGAATACTTCAGGAAGGTACTGAATTCAACACTAAGGATTTTTTACAAAAAATGGATTAACAACTAAAACAAAGGCATACAGCTTCTTCTAACTACCAAGAGCAGAAAAAAGGAGTGGAGAATCTTTACATTTTATCAAAGTTGTCACAACATGACATTTTTTAGCATAAAAATGTAATTGATTGTTAACGTACGTGATGAGAATAGACTGATTTTCTCTATCTGAAAAAAACAGAAAAAAGTATTACTGAAGGACTCTTTGTTTTAACCCACTTGACTGAAAACGTGCTAATCATTGAAAATTAATTACCTGTTAGCATGTACTGGTAGCCATTATCAGAGATGGAGAAGATGTGAGGAGGAGCTTCACTCCTCTTCTTTCCTCTGTAGGCAACAACCACCTCTTGGTTGTAGACTGGCAGCCACTTGTAGGGGTTGACAGTCACACAGAACAGCCCAGAGTAGGTCTGAGAGAATTGGAAATAGAAGTTAAACCATTTAAAAAAATATCTGAATGAATATATGGGTGGAAAGTTGGCTTTTATTTAACTGTTAACTTACATAGATCATCCATGCTGCATAACGCTCTTTGAGGTTAAACAGCACAGCTGGTTCATGGAGGAAGGTAAACATCGCCATGTCTTCAATTTTATCAAACTTAGGTGGGTTCTGAGGGTGAATATCACACTCCTTCACAGTGACAGTCTGAAAATAGAAAGGGTTTCTGTTAACAGTCTGTTTTCACTCTAATGAAGGCTGGTAGAAATAAAAAGAAGTTGCCCTTTAAGCACCCTTGCCTCCGTTCACTGACCTTTCCCTTCTCTGTCTGAGCAGTGACTTTATCACCCTCACGACTTATGACAGAAGCCTTTACGTATTCCTCATCAGAGTCAGGAACAAAACATTCCTTCTTCATGTCAAACGGACGGGTCTGGGCCTCCAGACGCTCCCTGTCTGACTTCCTCAGGTATGGGGCTGCAGCCCCAAATTCCTTCATGGCAGCGTCCCCCATCTTTCACCTGGTCACATAAAAAACTTAATGCAACTCAACTATTTGCTAATCACTAATAATATTTCACTTATATAATTTAAGTTTTCTTCTTACCTTAACCACCACTTCTTGGAAGACTGAGGTGAAAAATGCTCTAAGGAAAAAAAAGCAAATGGAGAGAGATAACACCAGTAAGGTTTCTGTATCTGGACTTTTGTCTTCATACCTTACCTTGAGATAGAATAGTGACCTGTTGGGGGCTTCTCTGTGACTTCTCCTTATAAATAAAACCCCTTTGCCTAATATGGAATGGTGGGCTTTAGGGATAGGAATGTTATTGTGTCTGTGTTTGGTTCAGAGGGTTTAAGACGGGAGGGGGTTAACGAGTGGTGGAGAGCAATATAGAAATCAGCAGGTCTTATCAGAGATGGGGTACCCTGGGGAAGCCATATTAGGTACGCATGCAGTGCGGTGATTAATCATAAGTATCCATCAACAGCCAGATGACTAAAACTGAATCTGAATCTAGAAAATAGTTATTAATGAGTTAAATACAGGATTGTAGTTCAAATATAACTAAGGTAAAATATGTCTTTATTTATCTTTTTTATGATTCCAAATGCAACTCCGAGCAACAAATACATCGAATAAACCAATAAATACAAAAGTTTAAATTATAGCTAAAAATTTAAACAAAAAATAAAACACTGGTCCATAATAAACCCCTTAAAGTGGACTTTGTTTAACTGTCAAACAACCTAAAATTATATTATCTTATGAACAATTAAGATTCAACACATTTTTATTCATCACAAGTAAACTTAAAAAAAAAACATAACAACACATTATTACTGAATTTTGCAAATGTTGATGCAGCAGAAAACAATTGTTTAATTGTTGACATGTTATTTCTGGACACAAAAGACGATGGACAGTCCATCTGGATGAGATATTTTACCGATGAGATACTTCGGTAAAGTATCTCATCTATGGGTCTCTATTACATTCAGGGCTTAAGTGGAGTCTCAGTGCGGCATCGGTCACACATTGTGTTTGGTTATTACAGAATGGACCTTATGGTAGCAAAAGCAGTCATCACATAGCAGGTGAGCTGGTCTAAATAAAGAACACTATTCTGTGAGATTAACCAGATGACAACCGGGGGGCAACACAAGCAAAAGGTCTACCACAGGTGAACATTCTTTGGATTCACTCAAAGGCAATAAATATGCAAGCAGTGGAGGTCTGAAGCAACATGACAAGCTCCAGTGTCAGGGCAGGAGACTGGAAAAGCTGGCCGCTTAGTTACTGGCCTGTTGACATGGTATTGTGTCTTTTTGCGGATAAAGATAACCGTGTGATATTCCCCCTGAGAACCCCACACAGTGCAGAGAACAGTAACGATCCAGCTGTAGGATCAACTGTAGCTCTGGTGTTGGTCTTGAATATATTGAAACTGATAAGCATTACTTCTTCTGTTTCAATTCCCTCTTCTATAATAATTTATACACCATATTATCATTCATTTTGTAACCTGCAGAGCACATATAGCCACTATGAGCCATAACAGCAGGCTCTTCAAAGGTTAAGAGATAAAAGGAGGGTCAACAGCTGCTGACAGGTCCTGAGATCATTTCCATTGTGATAACTTCTCCAGGCCTCTACTGACAGCTGGCACCAGCGTGCCGAATGTGCCAAAAGTGGGAGATGCCATGCTGTCTGCTAAAGAGCAAGCAAAAATAACTCTAACCTCACACATCTGACATCTGCTCTTTTAAGAAACATGATTTAATTCAAATCAACATGATTTAAATACTTTTTTATTTCACAACAAATGCAAATTGTCATCACATATGTCTAATTGAATAAAAACATTAAAAGGTGGTGTGAGGAGCAGCATAAACTCTTTGGTCCACCATTGCCAACACACCAGCAACTCTGAGACAAGATATTGTTAGCCAGCATTTGCGTGACCAGGTACTTAATAAAAAAATATTATTTGTTGCTTTATGGTTTCTCTTATTTGTAAAATACTCAGAGTAGTGCCATTTAGACATCTTATATTTTTAAGTTCATTTAGACAATAAGTAAGGTTACTTTTAAAAAGTAGCCTTTTACCTGTAAGTTTCTGGTCCAAAAAAAGGATAAATCTGTGTCAGTTGAACCCAAAATGTGATTTAACCACTGAGACACCAAACCGATCCTTCTTAGGTTCCTCGTTTATCGGTGTGAGCTCAGATATCCTGTTAATCTTGTTGATAAGCTTCCACACATTGTGTTGTTTGTGGTTCACCACTATGAGCAGAGGTGTAAATATGTCTTCATTAGCTGGTAGATACCTGCTTGTCAGCCAGAGGAGTTTAGGAGCGGATATGTAATAGGAGAAGACGCAGGGCTTCCTGATGCTATTGGAGTCTCTGCCCTCCTCCCACTTCAAATTATTGGTTATTTTCCCTATGAAATTAATTATGCCTCCGTACCAGGGATCTCTATTTCAAAGGGAATTAGTTGTATGTTGGTTGTTTAAACACTGTGCAACACATTATTTTAAAAGAAGCAATTCAAATCATTATATTAAGTATTTTTAAATCCATCATTTCATTTCCGGGTACTTCACTGTTTCTATTGATTTATTTTGGTAACTGGAGATAGATATTTTTGTACCTAATCACATAACTCCTCCCCAGTTCTCTGTAGGAGCATACAGGTTTTAGCTGTGATCCAGTGACCAGCTGCAAGTGATTATGAGTGGAATTACGGTGGATCTATGCATGAGCACTGGTTTATTGTTGACCTTAGCTCAAGCTCTTGGGCTTTAGTTCACTCTAATTTAAGAGCAGGGCATTTGTTTTATCTCTTAGCTATATCTACATCTGAGCTTTCAGTTTTTAGACTTTGCTGCAGCAAATCCTACGTCCCTGTATTGTCCTATTTAAGTTTAAACCGTTTTATCCTATTGCGTCATCACTAAACCGGTTAATGACTTACAGTTCCAGTCAATACTTTCAGCATTGGCATAAATGCTTATTAAATGTGGTTAGGGACGTAGCTTTTTTGCGTAATATATTTATTTTTAATGAGGTTGAGCTCTGGGTTTTGGGAAGGTGACTTACAGAAGCCCAATGTTTTCCTTCTAAAATCAGATTTAATGCGTCTTTGGGGCACATTAAATCTCCATGAACTGAGAGGGTTTTCAAACTCAAACATTTGTAGCTGGCCACACTGACAAACCAAATGCCTTCTGGAGAAGATGTTTTATATTAAAACGGGACAAAGATTGAGCTATTTGGCTATAAGGACAAGAAGAATGCTTGGGTGAGGCATTCAAATCAAAAACGATGTAGCAAATGTCGAATGTAGGGATGGTAGCATAATGCTGTGGGACCGTTTTGCAAAAAAATTGAAAAAAGACAATATGGAATGGAAAAATATTGTGTTTTCTTAGTTACTTTTATTATCTAAATTCTGTTTCCATCCATCCATCCATAGCAGAAAATAATTTGTGAACTTTTATATTTATACTTCAAAAATGGACTTTGTGAATTTCAGTCCGGTAAAGTATGACATGAAAAACAAGGTGGAACCCTGGAATGGGGCCGATGTATTTAAAATTTTGAGAATGTGTGGAGTCGGGAAAACTCACAATAAACACAAACTGGTCCAAGATATGAAAAAAAGGAACCTTTCAAATTAAAAGCCCAAACTTAATACAACATTCATGTGCATGATATTTTCTTATAGATGCTTTTTCCCCGTGGTTATGTCCCCTAGTTTAGTTTTATTGCTTACTTTTTCTGTTCAATAGACATGTCCCTGTTTTCTTCCTGCACTCCCTGCTAAATCAGGTTAATTAGTCTCTCCCTCAGTTCTCCTGCATTCCTGGTCACCAGTTGTTTGATATCCCTCCTGATTGTTTCCTCTCTCAGTTAATTGGTTCATACTCCACTTCCCTCAGTATTTAAGCTTTCTGGTTTTCATTGCTTCCCACTGGTTCCTCTTGTTGTCACCCTGTTGGTTGTCCTTGCTCTTGTCATATTGGTCCTGTTTATGTTGTTACCCTGCCTGAGTTCCTATACCTGGTCAAACTGTAATTTTGTTATTCATTAAATCCTTCTCATCATATCCACTACGCGCTGCATTTTGGGTTTACCTCAACACTCACCATGACTGCGACATGGAGCTCTGTTTCCCAAAATTACACATTTCAATTGAGTGGATGATAAATCTAGTAAAAATATTCAAAATTTGGAAAGAAAGAAAACAAGTTTCCTTCAACCCATTTAAAAGTCATAACAAAAGACAAAAATATGTTGGTGTGCAACTTCCTAATGTGATTTTATTAGGTCTACAGGTTATGAATCATGATAGCTGAAGGGGATCTACAGTCCACAGCAGGCAGAAAGATTTCAACAGGCTCCAAAGCTTCACTCCTCATCAAACCCTTTCTGTTGCAGTCGCGAAATTTGGAGAGAGAAAAGCAGAAACAGTCATTTAGTATTCAGATTAGTGTGACAACAGCACAGAAAAGCAATGCATTCTTTTACATAGTAATGCACTGCAGTGTACATGGCACATAGAGGTTTTTTGCTAAAAATGCTTCCAACCTTTGGGCCAGTGTCGCGGCTCTTGGCCCGCAGCTTGTTGACTTGAGATTCAGCGATGTCAGCTCTCTCTTCAACCTCGTCCAGCTCATGCTGCAGCTTTCGGAACTTAGAAAGATGAACATTAGCCTGTTCCTCCTGGTTAAAAATAAAAGAGCAAACATAAATATTTATTAAGAATCCATATAAATACTTTTAAACCTTCTCACGCTTACAGCCTCCTCAGCAGATCTTTTATAAGCTTTGACTTTCAGCTGCAGTTTGTCCACCAAGTCTTGTAGTCGGGCAATATTTTTTCGATCTTCCTCAGTCTGTAGAAGATGAGAGACAATGTTACAAACCCAATTATTACTCAAAGAAGTTTGAATAACATTGAAGACTACTGGATATTGCATTCAACAAACCTGATAAGTGAGGTCCTTGATGCGGCGCTCATATTTACGGACCCCTTTCACAGCTTCACTGCTTTTCTTCTGCTCCATTTCCACTTCGTTTTCTAGCTCCCGTACCTTAACAAGAACATGTTGTATGTGTATTTCCCTAGTTTTTGTCTTTTTGCAAATAAGTTTATAGATTTTCTGCACATATGTGAAAAACAGTTGCGAGAGGGCTTACCCTGGCCTCGAGCTTCTGGATCTGCTTCTTGCCTCCCTTCATGGCGATCTGTTCAGCTTCATCCAGGCGGTGCTGCAGATCTTTGATGGTTTGCTCCATGTTCTTCTTCATACGCTCCAAGTGAGCGCTGGTGTCCTGCTCTTTCTTCAGCTCCTCTGCCATCATGGCAGCATCGGTGATGGCCTTCTTGGCCTTCTCTTCAGCATTTCTGCATTCCTGCACAGCTTCCTCCACCTCATTCTGAAGCTGGACTGTGTCACCCTCCAGCTTCTTCTTCTGGTTGATCAGGCTGGTGTTCTACATTGTTTTACAATGAGATATTTCAGGGTGTGAGAAAAGGTGCATTATTTCATATTGAAGATATTGTTGCCTTTTGATTGTAGTTTCACCTGTGAGTGCAGTAGCTGCACCCTCTCACTGACATCCAGCAGCTCTTGCTCAGCAAGTTTGCGACTTCGTTCAGTTTGCTCTAAAGCAGCCCTCAGTTCCTCCAGTTCAGCCTGAAGCAGGTTGTTGCGTCTCTCAACAATGGCCATGTTTTCCTTAAAATCATCATTAGCCCGAACAGACTCATCCAGCTGAATCTGGCAATCCTTTACAGAAGGACATTAACCATATTAATGTTTATAGCAGCTTTGAAAGTGTCTTTAAAAATGTTTTGGGTTTTTTTCCATTTTAATTTACCTTAAGATGTGAATGAACAGACTTGAGTTGTTTCTGGGACTCAGCTGCCTGCCTGTTGGCTTGGCTAAGCTGGATCTCCATCTCATTGAGGTCTCCCTCCATCTTCTTCTTCAGACGAAGGGCTTCATTCCTGCTACGACACTCAGCCTCAAGAGAACTTTGCAGTGTGTCGATTGTCCTCTGCAGGTTCCTCTTGCACTGCTCCATCTCCTCATCTTTCTCAGCCACTTTACGCTCCATTTCAGCCTTAATCTGGTTAAACTCAAGCTGGACTCTCAGTATTTTGCCTTCCTCATGTTCCAGAGAACCCTTTGACACAAATCCGGTCTTTGTTGAAACTTGCATTTTAAGGTGTTCTGATATTTGAGTTTCATTTTAAGTTATGTGCAAACAAAGTTGGTTATAGTCTTACCTCTGCTTCCTCTAGGGCAGACTGAATCTCCCCTTTCTCCTGCTCCAGCTGCTTACGGATTTTTTCCAACTCATGAATGGTTTTCCCACCTTCACCAAGTTGCTCAGTGAGGTCGGAAATTTCCTCTGTGAATAAAAGGCCACGCATTCAGTTTTGCTTTGCCCACTTGATGTTTGTTGGTTCATGTTTAGTTATGTATTACCTTGAAGGTTCTTATTCTCCCTCTTCATGGTCTCCAGATGGTCAAGAGATTCTTCATAGGAGTTTTTAAGTTTGAAGAGCTCAGTGCTCAGAGATCTGGCTTCTTTCTGAGCACTTTCCAGCTCACACTGAGACTCTTCATACTTCTGCTTCCATTCAGACAAGACCTGGACATTGAGATACAGAGTAAGATGTGACATCTTATTTACCACTTTGAGCTCTGCTATTTATTTTCAATATAAAGATATGATAAAAGTATGGTTATGTATAAAACTATTCTTTAAATGCCTCATTTGTTATAGATGCAGATACATAATGGTATTTACAATATTCTCATATAACAGTTAAACAGATCAAAATTAAACATTGATTCTATATATTCATATTGCTTATTATGTATTCAACACAATCTTGGTCAAAATGCAGAGGTTTTGTGTGGAAAACAGGAAACAGAATAGTAAAAAATTTACAGGTGCTGCAAATTGAACATTGTTGGCCAAACATTTATCAGAGGTAAAAAGCTGAAATGTTGCCAGTTTGTTGCTCTGGAGCATTAGTTGGGGTTAATAGCAAAGAACATAACCATCAGCTGTGATCTCAAGTAAGTGATTGTATAACCCTACTTATCCAAGTAGGGTTATAGATCTAAGCAATAGACATTTCAAAATCATTTCAAAAGAAAACATTTAGACCAATTCCTATTTTCACCTATTCTGACATTCCAGCAAGTTTTCCAAACAAAATCTGGCTGAAATGTGGTGAGAGAGCTGTGCAGAAATAAATATCTGCAAATCTAATTTAAATGAAAAGGAAGGGTGAGTCAACATACAGGGGTTGGACAATGAAACTGAAACACCTGTCATTTTAGTGTGGGAGGTTTCATGGCTAAATAGGACCAGCCTGGTAGCCAGTCTTCATTGATTGCACATTGCACCAGTAAGAGCAGAGTGGGAAGGTTCAATTAGCAGGGTAAGAGCACAGTTTTACTCAAAATATTGAAATGCACACAACATTATGGGTGACATACCACAGTTCAAAAGAGGACAAATTGTTGGTGCACGTCTTGCTGGCGCATCTGTTACCAAGACAGCAAGTCTTTGTGATGTATCAAGAGCCACGGTATCCAGGGTAATGTCAGCATACCACCAAGAAGGACGAACCACATCCAACAGGATTAACTGTGGACGCAAGAGGAAGCTGTCTGAAAACCACGGCTGCCCAAATCATGGCAGAATTAAATGTGCACCTCAACTCTCCTGTTTCCACCAGAACTGTCCGTCGGGAGCTCCACAGGGTCAATATACACGGCCGGGCTGCTATAGCCAAACATTTGGTCACTCATGCCAATGCCAAACGTCGGTTTCAATGGTGCAAGGAGCGCAAATCTTGGGCTGTGGACAATGTGAAACATGTATTGTTCTCTGATGAGTCCACCTTTACTGTTTTCCCCACATCCGGGAGAGTTACGGTGTGGAGAAGAAGCGTACCACCCAGACTGTTGCATGCCCAGAGTGAAGCATGGGGTTGGATCAGTGATGGTTTGGTCTGCCATATCATGGCATTCCCTTGGCCCAATACTTGTGCTAGATGGGCGCGTCACTGCCAAGGACTACCGAACCATTCTTGAGGACCATGTGCATCCAATGGTTCAAACATTGTATCCTGAAGGTGGTGCCGTGTATCAGGATGACAATGCACCAATACACACAGCAAGACTGGTGAAAGATTGGTTTGATGAACATGAAAATGAAGTTGAACATCTCCCATGGCCTGCACAGTCACCAGATCTAAATATTATTGAGCCACTTTGGGGTGTTTTGGAGGAGCGAGTCAGGAAACGTTTTCCTCCACCAGTATCACGTAGTGACGTGGCCACTATCCTGCAAGAAGAATGGCTTACAATCCCTCTGACCACTGTGCAGGACTTGTATATGTCATTCCCAAGACGAATTGACGCTGTATTGGCCGCAAACGGAGGTCCTACACTATACTAATAAATGATTGTGGTCTAAAACCAGGTGTTTGAGTTTCATTGTCCAACCCCTGTACCTCTTTTGCAATCTGAGACTTGTCTCATAAATCCTGGTTTTAAAAGCAATATAATCAGTTTTTCTTAATATTGTATTATTGTTGCAATATGCAATATTATGCATTGACCAGATGCTGGATCTTGCTATTTTTAAGAGCTGGTATGAAAACGATGGTCTTGTGACTCGCAACCTGGACAATGTTAACCCCTTGTGAAGGCTGCCAAGGCTGAAAGGCTGAGTAATGAGTCTGAACCTACCTAAGAGGGTACATGTAATGAATAGATGGTGTGGACCAGATGACTTCCATATGTATAAAGTTAAAACTCTTTCATTTTCTCTTTAGTTTTCTCATGAATGCAGATATTCTTTTTTGGGTGGATATGGCCTGTTTGATGTGTGGTTTTTAAAGAAAATGTCCAACATACTTTGTCAAAGTTTCTTTGTTTCTTGTCCAGAGCAGCAGCAGCAGCATTAGACCTCTCCACGTCCACCATGAGATCTTCGATCTCATTCTGTAGCCTGTGTTTGGTCTTTTCCAAAGAGGAACATTTAGCATTCACTGCTTCAACAGCCTCCTCAGCCTCCTGCAGACGCTGAGCCAGCTTCTTCCTGTATTATAGAAGGTTTACTTTGGTATCGGCTGCTTTCAAACTTTGCAGCATCACTCAAATTCAAGTGTGCTGTACTCACTTAGCTTCCTCCAGTTCCTCGGTCCTCTGGATGGCATCAGTTTCATACTTGGTTCTCCACTGAGCCACCTCAGTGTTAGCCTTGGACATGCTGCGCTGGAGTTCAGCCTTGGCCTCCAGCTCCTCCTCATACTGCTCCCTGAGGAGGTCACAGTCATGGCGAGAAGACTGCACAGCATGGGCTAATGCATTCTTGGCCTGAGGTCAAAATAATAAAGTCGTTTGGCTTATCTTTGTCTGTAAGTAAAAAAGATAATTGATTCTATGTTATAATACAAAGATGTTTTCACACCTTTATCTCTTCTTCTAGTTGTCTTTTTAGGTCTTCAAGTTGTTGGTTGTAGGAATTCTTTCCTCTGGTGAGCTGAGAAATAAGTGATTCTTTCTCCTCCATTTGTCTTGAAAGTTCATCTGTAGATGTAAAAATTTCACATATACATGCATCTAAGTAGTATTACATTGCTGAGTGAAAAAAACTGGAAGAAACTGGAAAACCATTATTTTGTCCTTTTGCTGCATTATAGGCTTCCTATATAGAGAAGCTGGGTGCCTACATGTGCCAGGACAGATTAGCTCTACAGATAGTATATCTCAAGACAGAATCCAAATTGCATGATTGACTTGATTAAATCAAGACTGGATCCAGCATCAAAGTAGGCAAGTCACACTGATGTAATAGTAACCAAATATAACAAGCCCACCACTCACAGACATCCAGGAGAACCCAGGCCAGCGAAGTGAACCAAGCCCATCACCCGCTGTCCTAAACCTAAAGACCCAACCAACCCAGCCAGGACCCCAGGCAGCATGCAGTCCCTGCAGGTGCACCCAGCCTCCAATCCCCCACTGTCCACCCCGAGCATAACCCAAATCCCTTAAACAACCTCCCAACCCCAGACCCTATTCTGCCCCACCCATGTCCCCACACATCCAACCCACCAAACCCCAGTCAACACGGCCTCCACCCCACCCACAGGGCCAAGGACGCAGGGGAGGCAACCCCACCCGGGGAACCAGACCCAAACCAACCCACTGATGCATTTTTCCAAATTTTAAGATAGATTGTAAGATATATAAGACTAACCATTTTCAGCTTGAAGCTTGGCTTTCTGGGTGGTAAAGTCATTCAGTGATCTATGGTACTCATCACATTTTGTTCTGTATTCATTTGTTTGATCCTCTAAAGTTCTGCAAGTTTTCTCCAGGATAGTCTGAAAAGAAATAGTGCACAGTTTACAGATCCTGTTAATATTTTTTGGCATGTATTGTTTTATCTAGAAAGCTACCAGAACAACCTAACCCATACCTTGGACTTGACAATCTGCTCCATGTTGGAGACCACATCATCAAGCTCCAGTTTGAGCTCACTCTTCTCCTTCTCCAGTTTCTGCTTGACTCTCTGCAGGTTGTCAATCTGCTCTCCCAGGTCAGCAACAGTGTCAGCCTGTTTTTTCCTGAGAGTGGCAGTGGTGGCTTCATGCTGCAGAGTGGACTCTTCGAGGTCTCTGCGAAGCTTCTGGAACTCAGCCTCCCTCTTCTTGTTCATCTCGATCTGGGCGGCTGTGGCTCCACCTGCCTCCTCCAGCCTCTCGCTGATCTCCTCCAACTCTCTGGCCAGGTCTGCTCTCTGCTTCTCCACCTTGGCTCGAGCAGCTCGTTCTGCTTCAAGTTCTTCCTCCAACTCTTCCACACGAGCCTTGTGTCAGACCAATGGAAGTTTATTGCATCAGTACGTTGTGAGACTGTGTAGAACTTTAATAATGATCATGTAATGTATAGATTTTACCTGCAGCTCTTTCAGCTTCTTTTGGAGTTGGATGATTATGGCGAGCTCATCTTCCAGTTTGCCGGTCAGCTGGCTGATCTCAAAGTCTTTCCTGCAGCATTTCTCTTGTTAGTTTTAGGTTATAAAAACATTGGAAATAATGTTTCTTATCAAAACTAATTTAATAGTGTTATAATAGATGTGTACTTCTTCAGGCGCTCCTCCAGCTGTTGCTTGTCATTTTCTAGATCCATTATGGACTCCTGGGTCAACTTTAGGTCTCCCTCCAGCTTCCTCTTTGCCCTCTCAAGATCCATCCTAATCTTCTTCTCTTGCTCAAGTGACCCTTCAAGCTAAAATCAAAAAAATATTACCACTCTAACTGTTTAGGGTTTTATGACACAGGTTAGAACCTACTTATTGTATTTGGGTTAAATTTAAAAGTCTCACATCATCCACTTGCTGCTCCAGCTTTGTCTTGGCCTTGGTCAGAGTGTTAACTTTGTCTTCCTCACTCTGCAAGTCATCCAGGGTTTGTTGATGAGCTTCCTGTAAAGCTTTCTTTTCTTTGGTCAGCTTGGCGATGATTTCATCCAAAGCAGCCATCTCCTCTGTAAGGTTTTTTACCTGTTAAATTTGCCAAAAAAGCATTAAAGTTTCTCTGTGCTTCTTATGCTGTGCTTGAGATGCCTTAATAGTTTGCAACTATGATTTAGCAGTTATGTCAGTTATATTCTAACTAGTAGTTGCAATATAAGTCAATAACCTTTCTCTCTGTTTTATGCTTTCAAACAATAAAGGAACATGAGAACAAATGGACTGCAGGGTAAAACAATCACACACTTTGAATCCTGGCTAGGGCCTTGGTGTGTAAAGTTCTTCCATGCATATGTGGTTTGGGATGTGGATGGATGGATGGATGGATGGATGGATGGATGGATGGATGGATGGATGGATGGATGGACACTACTATGTGTTCCACTGGCATAACGAGATCAAATCTGTCAGAAGAGCTCATAAATGGATTATACCAGCAACCTTTACTAATTCACTATAACCAGTAGACATATTGGATATTTAAATCAGAGCTGCATTGAGACAGCTTACTTTCCAAGACATATTTCCAACTTCTTGTTTTGTTTGCTACAGGAACAAATTAAACACAGCAATAATGTTATTCATGTTTCTACAAAATAAAATATCAAAACTTCACAAACCTTGTTCTCAGTAGCATGCTTCTCTTTCTCCACCTTTGCCAAAGTTAGCTCCAAGTCATCAATGTCCTTCTTTAACTCAGAGCATTCGTCCTCCAGCTTCCTCTTCTTAGCAGTCAATTCAGCATTCATCTCCTCCTCATCCTCCAGTCTTTCAGTCAGCTCTTTGATTTTTGCTTCCAATTGGATTTTGTTTTTAATCAGCCCCTCACATCTCTCTTCGGCATCACAAAGATTATCTTGTTCCTGTCAAACATTGGTTATTAGTGTATTGTTTTCAAAAGCATCTTTAGAGTAAATGCAGAAGTTGCATTTTCTTACAGTTTGGACTTGAAGCTGCAGGTCATTCTTCTCTTGGAGAAGGGAGACCATTTTTTCCTCCAGCTCTTTCCTGCGAGCTTCAGATTTTGCATAAGCTTCCTTCAGCTTCAGGAATTCCTCTTTCATGTTGGCCATCTCCTTTTCTGATTCAGCAGATTTCAGAAGAGGTTTGATCTTGAAGAACAACTTCATCCAGGGCCAATTCTTGACCCCCATAAAGGCACGGATGTTCCACTGGATTACCAATAAAGCATCTCTGTAAAAACAAAAAAAACTATTTTAAAAGCAGTTTTATTGAAAATATGAATACAAGCAGATAACGGTGTAAGGAACATTGCTAGTTGTGTGACACAAACCTGCGTTCTACCATCTTCTGATACTCGATGCGAGACAAAAACCCACGAGACCTGGCTTGAATAGCAGTAATGATTTTGGAGAGACGCTCATCTCTCATCTCCTCAAGTAGACCCAGCAGTCCAGCCTTGAAAAACACCTAACAACAGCATTTAAATATAAAGATTCAAATTTTTGGCCTGTCCTTATCATCATTGTTATTTTTTGTTCACTTTTATCTTAGGAAGCCCAGTTGGTACCTTGGTGTGTCCAAACTTGTACTGGCTATGATCGATATCCAGAGATCCAAGAAGTTTTTCAGCTCCCTTCCTGCTGTCAATGAACTGTCCCTCAGGGATAGCAGCAGGATTTAGGATACGATATCTGGAAAATCACATACATCTTAGTTTGACATTATAGCAAAAAAGTAACATTTTTGAACATACTAAGGTAACACCTCTGCTTGAAGTCTCCATATAGGATCCTGTTAGGGAAGCCTTTCCTGCAGATCCTGATGCCTTCTAGTACACCATTACAGCGCAGCTGGTGCATCACCAGAGGGTTCTCCATGGCCCCAGGAGTCTTGGTCTCATTGGGGATGATGCAGCGCACAAAGTGAGGATGGGTAGACCTCAGGTTGGTCATCAGCTTATTCAGGTTCTCCTGTGCAAGACATTAAACCCAGTGCTTAACATTAAGTTTGCGTGAATACCAAAATATGTGAGTTATTGACTAGAAATCCGTTTTGATTCTCAGCTATTTGACCTTACTTACCCTGTGAAGGGCAGATACAGTTTGAAAGGATGACCCTTTCTTCTTGCTTCCTCCCTTGCCACCCTTCCCACTTTCAGCTATTTGACAGTAAAAAAAGTTATAACATTAAACTGATAAACACAGACATGACTTTATTAGTCTTAAGTATAATATGATATCAGCGCTGACAAATCAAACTAAAACATTCTTTTACCTGAATCAGTTCCTGCATAATTTGCAAAGAGAGTAGGAAGCAGCTTGAGTGTAGACTTCTGGTACAGCCCAACAACAGTCTCATTCAGAGGGTCCTTGTTCTTCACCAGCCAGTTGTTGATATTATAATCAACTGTTCCAGCATAGTGAACCAGGGCAAAATGGGCTTCTGGTTTTCCTTTGATAATTCTGGGTTTCTGGAAGTTATTAGATTTCCCCAGATGATTGTCATAAAGCTTAGCTTTAAAGGTGGAATCAGAGGCTTTAGGGAACATGCACTCCTCTTCAAGGATGGACATGATGCCCATGGGCTGAAAAAGTAATATGAGTGGTTTAAAACACAAATGACCATTCACTTTCTCCATATATTTAATAGTCTGATCTCTCACCTTTTCAATCAGGTCAATACAGGCCTGCAGATCCATACCAAAGTCAATGAAAGTCCACTCAATTCCCTCTTTCTTGTATTCTTCCTGCTCCAGCACAAACATGTGGTGGTTGAAAAACTGTTGCAGTTTTTCATTGGTGAAGTTGATGCACAGCTGCTCAAACGTGTTGAACTGAAAAAGAAAAGAAAATGTCTTAGGTAGTTCAATTTATTACTTTTTTAGATCTGCTTATCATTTGCAAATAAAATAACGTACATCAAAGATCTCAAACCCAGCAATATCCAGCACACCAATGAAGTACTGCCGTGGCTGCTTCGTTTCAAGTGATTGGTTGATTCTTATGACCATCCACAGAAACATCCTTTCATAAACAGCTTTGGACAAAGCTCCAACTGCATAGTTCACCTGTAAAATGGAAAGTCATCAACATTTGAAAGAGAAAAATTAAGGTATACATTGGAGCATATTGGCCTCTGAGGATATACCATATAAAGAATTTCATATATGGAGATATTATGTTACCAACACACAGATTAAATAATTTTAAGACAGTTCCTGTTCTTTTACCTGGGCAACATTTTGTCCCTTGGTGACCCACTCATTCCCTACTTTGACTCTTGGGTGGCACAGACCTTTGATGAGGTCAGCAGAGTTCAGTCCCATCAGATAAGCTGATTTGTCAGCATCTAAAAGAAATACATGAACAATATTGCTGAACAAACATCAACTGTCTAAATGCTGATAAATTTCAAAGTTCTCTTCTTACCTTCAGTGCCATCAGCCTCTGCCTGCTCCTCGCGAGCCCTCTGCTTAAATTTCATGTTGCCATAGTGCATGATGGCACCAGTGAGCTTGTACACCGAGTTCTTTTCCTCCTGAGTAAAGCCCAACACATCAAAGGCACTCTGACAAAGAACACAGAAGAACATGTCTGTAAACCATATTGTTAAACATGCTAAATCTTTTGCAGATTTAACATTTGTTTCACTGTCTTAAACTAATGTCAAACAAAAACAGAGAAAGTTACATCAGTAGCCATGAGTTCCTCTGCATCGTCTATGGAGGCCACTTGAGTTTCCCCCTGAGAGATAAATGCATAGTCGTAGGGATTGTTTGTAATCAGCAGCATCTCTGGAGGATGTCAAATGACAAAGATCGAGATAACATCAGGCAGAATTAAATATTTCAACATCCATTTTTTTCACAAAAGAGCTACAGTTCTGTACTAACCAAGGATTTCAGGTTTCTTGTTGGAAAGAATCTGGTAGAAAATGTGGTAATCTCGCTCAGCCTTAAGTTGGAAGGTCACACGAGACTTCTCCAGAAGGTCTTAGGAGGACAAGAGAAAGGCCACAACTATGAGATAACTGAGACCATCAAATATCTTGGCTGCAAATCACAAAATGCTGTTTGTACTTACATGTTTCAATATCAGCAGAAGCTAATTTTCCTCTGGTATCGAAATGAATTCGGATGAATTTACCCTGAAAGGTAAAAATTTTAAATGATAAAACTGCTCGTTTTACTGTCTAGGCGTGGACCGGTTACCGGTCCCACAGTGTCCCAACATTTTAAGAAGTCAGGCTTTTAAATACCTGAGTTCTCAGTTTCTCTGGCTGTATGATGCATACCACCATCCTAACCCCCCAACATTCCCCATCTGTTGCTGCACACTGCCTGTCAGCTGACTGGAAAACGGCTACTTCATGTTTCCAGGAAAAAATGTGGCTACTTGAAGGTACTTCCAGTTGCAAAAATCAAGGACAGTCGCTGTTTGGAAACATCTCAAAATTACATTTAGCAAGTTAATGAGCAGCATGTCTATAACACAGCCAAGTGCATTATCTATGTGTGCAGAAAGATGGAATAATTAGCTTGTTATATGTGTGATAGCATGTTACAGTAGTCAGAGAGTAATTTATGCAGGAATAATTGTTGCTTTTCTGTTTCAAATGCAACAAATCAGATTATGTTATACATTTTTTGTTCAAAAACAATGTGTGAATACTTTTAGAATGTGAAACTGTGTGGTTTCTACTCGAAGTTGTTGTTTCATAAGAATGCCATTCCTACCCACACCTATTACTGATTGTAAAACATAGTAAATAATATAAAAAATAAAATAAAAAATCAAGAATACAAAGTGGTCACTTACGAATCTGGAGGAGTTGTCGTTCCTGATGGTCTTTGCATTACCAAAGGCCTCCAGAGCAGGGTTAGCCTGAATGATTTGATCCTCCAGGGTACCCTGTCAAACAAGCACATTATATCTCCTGTATAGAAAGAAGCTCGAACTTCTTCCAGTTGGATTATGTGACGTTAAATTAAAGAAGATTAAAGGTTTCCTGATGTTATTTTACAGTTGCTACTTGAAGTAGAAATCAAGTGCGGCTTTAGTTTATTGCTTTGCTTATATTATATTGCTTTGTCTAAGAAACAACAGTTTCTATTTTTTTACAACACCATGACACTTGAAAAAGCTTTTCCCATACCTTGTCTTTTGCGCTAGGGTCTTTCTTGACACTTCCAGCTGCAATACTTGCAAAATACTGGATAACTCTTTTGGTGTTGACAGTTTTTCCTGCACCAGATTCTCCACTGTAGGAGCAGGGATACAGATCAAAACAAAGACATTCCTGAATGCAAAGTAAGATTTTGATTTTAACTCATATTGTACTATATATGCTTTTCCGATGGAAAGTATTACATACGTGATCAGAATTGACTGGTTTTCACGGTCTGTCAAAAAGTTTTTGAAAACACTTTTGTCAGTGAGTAAAACAAAACTTATTTAGAATGCTTTCCACAGGAGCTGATCTTTCTGTACCTGTTAGCATGTACTGGTAGCCATTATCAGAGATGGAGAAGATGTGAGGAGGAGCTTCACTCCTCTTCTTTCCTCTGTAGGCAACAACCACCTCTTGGTTGTAGACTGGCAGCCACTTGTAGGGATTGACAGTCACACAGAACAGCCCAGAGTAGGTCTGAGAGTACACAAAAAAGTCAGACTTTCAGCACGGTTTGGGTGAGTTGAACTTAATCTTACTGAGTCATGAACTAAATAAAGTTCTTTGTTTATTGCCCGACAGTCTACTCACATAGATCATCCATGCTGCGTAACGCTCTTTGAGGTTAAACAGCACAGCTGGTTCATGGAGAAAGGTCAGCATGGCCATGTCTTCAATCTTGTCAAACTTGGGAGGGTTCTGTTGCAGAACGTCTGTCTCTTTCACAGTAACGGTCTAGAACAAGGAAACTTGACTGCATTGGCCTTTTATTTAATTTTATGCACTCCTTAAAATATATTCACTTCCTTTTCACATGTTGTCACATTACAACCAAACACTTCAGTGTTATTGGGATTTTAAGTGGTAGAGCAACACCAAGACATGCACATTTGTAAAGTGAAAGTATAGTGATGTAAGGATTTAAAAGTTTTCTTATAAATAAAAATCCAAATAATTTTCATGTATTTAGCCTCACAATTTAACACTGTGGGGAGCCATCTTTTTCTGCAGATACAGCTGAAAGTCTTCTGGGATATGCCTCTAGCAGTTGTGCAGATCTAGAAACAGATTTGTCCCCCATTCTTCTTTCCAAAACAGTTCAGATTCTGTCAGATTTGTATAGTCTTTGTGAACACTGATTTTCAGCTACTTCTGGTTATGATGCCATTATGCTAAGTATGCTTGTACATTTGACTGTATGTTGAAGATTGTTCTTCTGTTAGAATGTGAACCCCCGAATCTTGGGTCTTTTTCTGGACCCTTACAGCCTTTCTGACAGTATTGCCCAGTATCTAGTTCCATATAACTCTGAACAGCTTTGCTGTTTCCACTGAAAAAAGCCTTCCCCACAGCACAATGCTGCCACCACCAAAGTTTTACTATGGGGATCACTTTTTTGCCTTCAAGGGTTTAAGATGATATGCTAACACAGCATATCACCTTAAACCCTTGAAGGCAAAAAAGTACAGTTTTGGTCCAAATGACCAACATGTATGCTGTGTTCCTTAAATGACTTGAGGCAAACTACAAATGGGACTTCTTATAACTTTCTATAAGCTATTGCTTTTTCTTGCACTCTTTCATAAAAGTCATATTTGTTAAGTGGGCATCTAACAGTTTTGCAGCTTAGATTGGATTTTATTTATTTATTGAATTGAATTGAATTGAATTGAATTGAATTGAATTGAATTGAATTGAATTGAATTGAATTGAATCAAATCTAGGGTGTAGTAGAGGGAAGGGGGCTGAATACATATGCAGGTAAAACTTTCCAGATTTTATTTTATTTATTTACACTTCACCGTTATGCATTACTTTGCGTCGTTCTGTCATATAAAATCCTCCCAAAAAACACTCCAAAAAATTCATCAAGAGTTATAAATACTTTTGCAAGGCACTATGTCAGTAAACATTCTCTTATAATAACACAAACACTGGCACCAGAGTGTGACTAATTTTAATCAATTCCCTATTCCATTCACATTCATTGGCATTTTGTATCACTCACAAACTTACACCCAATTAAGCACTCACCCAGACAAACACACTTATACACACACACACATTTTTACACACAATGGCTTCTGTTCACTGCCCCAACTTGTTCTGTAAAGTGAAGTAGCGCATTAAACTGGCTGTTTTTAATAGTTATCAGCTGGTCCCAGTAAGCTGCGATGAATCTAGACTGATATAAAAACGTTGGTGTTATAAAGCACATTATTTAGAAATGTTATGTATGCATCATTAACTAAAGTGCTCACCTTCCCATTTTGAGTGTCCACAGTAACCGTGTTTCCCTCTCGGCTGATGATGCTAGCCTTTACAAACTCCTCCACTGGATCCGGGACAAAGCATTCCTTCTTGATGTCAAAGGGACGCGTGGAGGCCTCCATGCGCTCCTTCTCCGACTTCCTCAAGTATGGAGCAGCTGCACCGAACACAGACACCTCGGCATCCCCCATGGCTGCAGCACTGTGAACCCAAATGGATGATTGAGACTTTTCCCTTTGTATTTTGTTATCTATACATTTTTACATCTTTGTACAAAGGATTCATTGACAATTCAACATATTAATGAGAAGATATTCATGTATTGGATTTAAACTATATATAATAACAATACATTAAGTGTGTCAAAGGGTAATTTACCACTGAGTTCAGCTCAGATGAAAAATGAGCTCAGTGTAGAGATTGAAAATCACTGATGCACCTGGAAAAGGTAGAACATACTTTACTATCTGGTCAGGACTTACAAGACACCTGAAATTATCTTACTTTCATCAGCTTTAGAGGAAATATTTACCCAGTGATGAAATACCAAATGAAAACCAAACCAAAACAGCAGCAGTTCATACTTACAGAGGCCAGGTGTAGATGAAGCATCTGCTAAACCTGCAGGGGAGCCAGCGATCAAATATATAACCCTAGATAACCTGCCTTACAAGGCCAAGGGCACCACCCTGACCTGATAACACCACACACTCTCACATACACTCATCGTTATCATCAGGTGGACAATTCAACACATACCACAGTGCCCACACACATACATGGACACCCTGAGATAATCATCCTCATTTGTATCACTTATGACAGTGCTCAGTTTGGCTCTGTGGATGTCTGGCTGTCCTCTCTGCTTGTTCGGTTCTATGTTCTGTGTCCAAATAATTGGATTTTTCAGGGAACAGATCCAGGAACCCGTCCATGACTCACCGCAGCATACCATTGCTATCTGTGATTCAGCCACACTTTTGCCTGTCACCTCTTGTGCGAAATACTTTTTCCAAGTAGGGACTGTGCATGAATAGAAACCAGGTTCCATTTATTGCATCCAGGAGTTGCACAGAGGCAGCTCAGTACATGAGGGGTTTAAACTTTTTTACAGAAAATGTGAAGAATATTTTTTTGTTAAATTCAGATGTCATTTTTATTTGTTAGATTGTTTTGATTTTGACTCTGACATGTCATGTCTGAGTAGTTTTAGCTAAAAAAGAAAAATATGCACTGCTTGAAATACCAGACGATATAATGCCTCGGAAAAGTATTTCTTAAATGTATTTTATTGAGATTTCTTTGGGATGTGGTAGACCAACACAAAGTTGTGCATAACTATGAACAAGAGGAAATTATAAGCATCGGTTTACTCTTTTTTTTAATCTGAACAGTGTGGCTGTCATGTTTCTTGTTTATGTTGCACACAGAACAATTAGAAGAAGCAACATTTATGTTTCTTCTGTGAGGTTTTATTTCCATGTGTGTACTCCAGCATCCTTGTCCAGCAGAAAAGGGCAGAGTGAGACAGGTGAGTAAGATCCACGTGAACAGTCTGAGGAGCAGCATGGAGCTCACAAGGAATGTTGGCATTAAGGAGGTAAGTGTGTCAATCTGGAAGCCTTCAAGGAAGTGGATTTAGAAACTGTGGAGAAAAGCTCAGCGGACGCTCAGAATATCCAGGAATCTGCGACAAAAAGAACCCCAGGTATGAAAACTAGAATCATGTGAGATAACAAGTAACGAGTGAGGTGATTACAACAAAGTGAGTGGAAGCAAACTGACAATCTTTTACCAGCTCCAACATTTCTCTTGTACTGCTTCAAGAGAAGTTTGATGAGCAGCAGCTGAGAACACTGCAGCTACCAGCCTTCGCCTGCAGCAGAGAGAGAGCCTTACAGCCTCGCAAACACACATCCACCTGCACTCAGCCCAGCAGGATATGACATTGGCTTACTTATGTAATCAGCCCTCTTTACTCTGTGACCAGTAAGTAATATCCAGTGCAACCACTTTAGAAGACACCAAATTATTAAAAAGTGACGTTATTGAAGAGATCTACAGCTCAGGTGGGACAATCTATCAGCTCAACAACTATTAGTCGTGCACTCCACAAATTTGGCCTTTATAGAACAGTGGCATTATGATAGCCAATTTGCCACAAGACATGTATGGGACAAAGCAAAATTCTGGAAGATGATGCTCTGATCCGATGAGACAGAACTGAACTTTTTGACCTGCGTGCAAAATGCTGTGTGGTGAATAATTAACAGACCAGCCTCTTCTTTACCATGGAATCTTGTGGTGGCAGCAGCGTGCTGTGGGGATGCTTTCTTTCACCTGTGGTGTAGGAGCTGGTCAGAGTTGATGGGAAGATGGACGGAGCTAAATAGGGCAGACCTGGAAGAAAACCTATTAGAGGCTGCAAGAAACTTGAGACTGGGTTCATTTTGTAGTAGGACAACCACAGTGCTGTCGTTAAACATACAGCCAGAGAAACAATGTTATGGTTTTAATGTAGGCATCAACCTTTTCCCTTTATTATACAGTTATGTATTAGTTTTGGTTAGTTTGTTACAAACAATTTCAAAATGACTGGATACAAAAACATTGGTGTCAGTAATGTGTTCGCTTAAAAATCAGTGTTGAATTTTAGAAATGATGTCAGAGTCATTGTGTGGCCATAATATCGTGTCTGTGATAAAATCCAGAGTTTGTTAAAAGCTGTCAAGTGGAGGAAGAAGTGCTTAAAAGATTAGATTGTCTAAAATCCAAGTGTGTCTGAAGATCCTTCCAGGAGGACAGGACACTTCAATAACCTCTTAAACAGGCTGCCAGAGGTCAAATAAAGTCTAGACAAATCTCTTAAATACTCTGTGGGGGAAGAAATAGACCTGTCTTAAATAGAAAGTGAAACATTACAGCTACTTACAAAGATGTACTGTTGGTCCTACTGATACATTTTCATACCTGCAAATTTAACTCTGAACTTCGTACTATAGTGAAACTCCTCCCAGCCAGTCATTGTTTACTCCCCCCATGTTTCCCTGTTAATTTAACTGGTGAATGTATTGTTTACATGGATGGAGACAACCACAATTTGCAATTCTTTGCCATCTAAAATGACCAATATTGTATGTATTTGACCCACTCAGCTTAAAAGAAACCAATTTAACACATGCAGTCTTATTGTCTGAATTCACTGACATTAAATAATTTCTCTTACAGTTCAGTTTCTTGTCAACACTTTAACAAGCACATCGGACAAGAAAACAAAGAATGCAAAAATTGCATGAAGATTTATAGGAATAAAATAAATAGACCAGGAAATATTCAATGTAACATTCAAATGTGACGATATTTCTCATCAAAGTGAAAGTCTGTCTTGCAAAGCACTATTCAGAATTTGAGTGGAGAAATATGTCCGGGCTATTATAACGAGCCTTAGATATTAAGGTGAGAATATCCATACACTTTACAAAAAGACACAAAACCTTTTTTATTCTCACTGTCTGGTCATCAGGTCAGCTATGGTTACCAAAATTATTTCTTTTTGTTGGATGTCAGAAAGTAAGAGAATTGTTTTCATATTTTCTACAGCCTTTTCCGGATGAGAAGAACACATGCATTTATTAATACTCATAGAATAGCCTTTAAACTGCATGACTCAGAAATGTTTTGAGAATTCTTCCTCAAGTTTCTCACATTCCTCCTGACAGGACTGGTGTAACTCAGTCATGTTTGTAGGCCACCTTGTTCACAAACACCTTTTCAGCTCCGCCAACAAATTTAGGGACTGAAATCCAGGCTTTTCTAAGGCCATTCAAAAACATTGGCTCTGTTGTTCTTAGCATATTTTTTAACAAATTTGCTGCTATGCTTGGGGTCATGGTCCATTTGGAAGATTCATTCTGTCTAAGCTGTTTTGGAATGTTACTTCAACTTTTCCACATAATATTTTTTCCTCATGATCCCATCTATTTTTTTTCTGGAACAAAACACGCCCACAAAATGATGCTGCCACAGTCATACATCCGAGTTGGGATGGTGTTGCACACTTCCCCCATTCACCTAAATATAACAATGGTCTTTATGATCATAAGTTTCAGTTTTGGTTTTATTTGACCACAGGACATTTATACAAATATTAAGACTGTTATCATAATTTTGATCTGGATTTTGGTTATCCAGTATGAAATAAATATGGCATCCTGCAGCTGGCTGATACATCGAAGTTGGTATCTGATTTATAGTTTCTTTGTGGCACTACAGGTCAAACTCAACTGACAGCTGAGTTCAATGAAACCTTTATTTTTACAGCTACATGTGTCACATATTTCTATTTTGGTGTAATTTAAAGTCCTGGCTGCATTATTTTGTTCTTTAAAAATCTCACCACCCAAACCTACACCTGCTTGATTTCAGTGATTTTTTTTATTTTTTTATGTTTAATTTGTTCTCTTGTAAAACCATTGTTGCCTTAAGAGTAACTATGAGGTTGAATTACACTTGACACAAGATATTTACATACACTGTATAAAAGGACACGTAGACTTTTTTCTCACATTTTCACAATAAAATAGGTTAATCTCCTCTTGTTTTAGGTCAGCTGGGGTTAACAAAATTACTTCTATTCACTAAATGCCAGAATGATGGAAAAAACTTTTTTTCCCATTCCTCAATGCAAAACTGCTCCAGCTCCTACATGTTGGATGGTTTTCACTTGTGAACTGTAATCTTCATGTCTAACCGCAGATTCTCAATTGGACTGAGTTCTGGACTTTGACTAGCCCATTCCAACACATTTAAATGTTTCCCCTTAAACCACTGAAGCGTTGCTTTAGCAGTAGGCTTCAGATTATTGTCTTGCTGGAAGATGAACCTCCGTCTCAGTTTCAAATCACAGGCAGTGATTTGAGACTGCTGAAAAACATCCCCCAGCATTATGCTGCCACCACCATGTGTCACTGTGGGGATGGTGATCTTGGGGTGATGGGATGTGTTGGATTTACCCAGACATAGAGTTTTCTTTGGTAGCTGAAAAGTCTCATGTGATCCATTCTTAGATCCACCAGCACCTGTGATCCTTTTTTAGTGTCACCCTCTACACTTTGTTTGGGGTGCTTTTCTGCTGCACTTCTACGATGAGACATTTCTGTTTGAAGCAAAGATCAATGAGCTTGAAGAACTCATCTTTTTATGTGTCGGTGCTCATTAATGGTACATCACAGTTAATTCATTTTTGCTTATCTTGCTAATAGTTAATAGTACCACCATTGGTATTTGTGCTGCAGTTTGAGAAGCATATTTTTCAGATTATGGACTATCTACTAACCTTCCTGTTTTTCTCTAAAATTCTTTAAAAGCTTTCCTAAACACAAAAATTTCACAAGTGACGGAAAGGATTTGTAAAGTACTTTTATTCTTCAGAGCTTCTTGAAGTGACTGCAGCATTTTGTGTATCTGATTATTGTTATTCAGCCACTGAAGGATGAGATTATTTTCAAACGACGTGAAAGCATTGTGCAGAGCACATGCAGGGTGTCTGGAAGCAGCACGTTTGTTTTTTAATATAGCCAGGGGAAAGGTAACTTCTTTGTGCATTGAGTAGTTCTTAAGGCATTCAGGCGGTGTCCACTTTATTGATGCTGTGGTGTTGTGGATATTAATAGAGGTTTGTTTGGAATCTTGCCTGACCTGACTGCCCTCTGCTAAAGACCACACCGGCTGTGTTAGCACATGTTTTCTGGCCATGCTATCAGAGGCTTTTTCCATGTGACAGCAGCTGAGGAGATAAAAGCTCGTTTTTACCACAACTGATTGGAACCAGGCTCATGAGACGCCATTATGAAGGAAAAGAATAACTCCAGTGACCTTACAGTGACCCTTATTTGTTTTTGGTCTCACATTGGTTCACCCCATATTCCCAAAGTTGGATAGAAATGTTGGTTTCAGTTATTTCTTTTTAGGATAAAGTGCATTGCAAAAGTTTTAACTTCCCCTAAACTTTTTATCATATTTGCAGTTTGTCACATCACAACCACAAACACACATCTTATTGGGATTTGGGACCAACACAAAGTAGATAAAAGCTGTAAAGCTGAAGGAAACTTATTCATGCTTTAAAAAAATGTTTTTACAATATAAATCTGAAAAGTGTGGTATGAGTATATATTCAGCCCCATTGAGCCAATACTTTAGAACCACCTTTCACTGCAGTTACAGCTGCAAGTCTTTTGAGGTCTTCCAGTCTTGTACATCTAGAGTCTGAGATTGGTTTATTACTCCTTGGAAAATAACACAAGCATATTCAGATTGGATGGAAAATATCTTTGAGCATCAGATTTCAAGTTTGACCACAGACTGTCAATTGGATTTAGGTCTAGGCTTTGACTAGGCCATTCTAACACATGAACATGCTCTCCATTGTAGCTCACACAGTATGTTTGGGGTTGCTGTTCTGCTGGAAGGTGACCCTCTGCCCCAGTCTCAAGTCTTTTCCAGCCCTGTATTGAGGTCTATCCATCTTCCCATAAAGTCTGACCAGACTTCCTGTCCCTGCTAAAGAAAGGCATCTCCAGAGCTTGAGACTTCCACCACCATGTTTTACAGTTGGTATGGGGTGTTGAGGGTGATGTGCAGTTATATGCAAAACACACATGTTTTGCATATCAGCAAGAAAGTTAGAAAGTTAAGTAGAATCCCTTTGGTCTTGTCTGACCTGTGCCCTTTTTTCCACATGTTTGCGGTGTCCTTTACATGGGTTTTGGCAATCGTTAAATGAGACTTCACATGGCTTTTTTTCACCACATTGGTTTCTTGTCAATGGCAAACTGGCACTGGATTTTATTTAGGGGTTTTAGATACAGAAGGCAAAATACAAAGGCACGCCTCATTTTTTGTATTTTATTTGTGAAATATTTTAAAAGTTTATTTAAAAATAATTGTCCTTTTAGGCTTATTGCTTTGGAAGATTATGAGAAGTGGGCCACAGTAGAGACAGACAGGCCAGTGGATGTTTGGCCTGTCAGGCTGAGTTTTATGGAGGATAAGAGTTTATATCCGACAGCTAACAGTTCCTTTGGCTGCCTAGGCACAACACACAAACAGGCTGCTTCACAACCCTGCCCAAAGAAAGCCAAAAACAGAGTGTGGGTGCAGAGCACTTCCTTTTTCATTTAAATAGTATAAGTATATTTTTCTCTCTGTGTTGTCTTTTTCACTGTTTCTGCAGATATCTTTGTCTTTGGAGCTTTATATTTATATAATCAGGAACCATCAACATACTCGCTGTGTACTGATGATTATTTAATTATTCTCAACATTTCCTAAAGGAAAAAGTCCTGTCCCCCTGAGTCTGGTCCTGTAGGAGATATATTTTTTTCCCTTTCCACTGTTTTCTGAAGCATGTCAAGGGAATTTTTGACTTTGTTCCAATAGTGTTGGTTACAGCCTTTATTTGCAAGATATTCTAATTAATTTGTAGTTTTAGATTATTTAATTTGAAAGAAAATGACGAGTGAAGGACACTGACACCAAATAATAGCCTCATAACACTTGATAGCCAAAATATTTTTTTTCCTTCTCAGCAATACAGGAAAACTAGTAGAAATCAGATATGATGTAGGCATTTAGAGTTTGAGGTAGGAATAAAGAGTTTCAACTGCATATATCTTTTTATGGTAAAGGGTTGTTTCTGGTAAGGCAGAGTTTTGAAGTTTAAAAAAGATAAACTATCTACAGGCATGTACAATAAATTGTAACAGCCTTGTTTATCGGCAGGTGGCAGCACTTTGCCACAACTGTCCAGGTTCAAAATCCAATCGCTAAATGGGGGAGCATAGGAAATAAAATAACTCTTGGTTAAATATGTAGGTGTTTTAAAAATGTGTTAGTATCAGATTATTAATTATACATTCTGAAAACATTAAGGTTAGTAGTCCAGCTGGTTCACCAACAGCATATTTCATAAACCATGCATATCTCATTTAAAATTACATTTTTATCACACTACTGTGGCATATTTCTTATATTTTTCACTTGTCTTAAGACATAAACATAAATGTCAGAGAACATAACTTGAATTGGCCATAAAAGTTTAACACATCCTTAGGCTTGGCTTAAAAGCTGAGAGAATTGCTGCTGAACCTTTTCTTAGATTGCAGTGTAGATACTGTCTTCAAAACTCCTCCACTGTCTGATATATATGGGTTTTTGTCTCATTCTCTGTTATCACTCTCAATAAGTACATGTACTGACTTTTTTCTGACTTTTATACAGGAAGAAATATTGGTGCACCTTTGCCCTCAGAACTGAATTAATTATTTGGGACGTACATTTAACAAGGAATCAGAAAAGTTCCTTAAAGAATGTGATCCATATTAACATGATAGCATCACAGTTTCTGTAGATCTGTCAGCTGCTGATCCATCATGCAAATCTACCCTTCCATCCCATCCCAAAGGTGCTCTATTGGATTGAGATCTGGTGACTGCGGAGGCCATTGTGGTACAGTACTCATTGCTATGTTCTTGAGGTGATTGGAGCTTTGGGACATGGTGCATTATCCTGCTGGAAGTAAACATCAGAAGATGGCTACTCCGTGCTAATAAAGGAAAGGACATGGTCAGCAACCATACTCAGCCTTGGATCCATGCTCTCATTCAATTCAATTCAATTCAATTCAAAAATACTTTATTAATTCCAAAGGGAAATTAAATGTTGTTGCAGCTCATTATGAGGGTTTCCTCAAAGAGCCGTTGTAGATGCTGCTGGCTGTGGGCATATTGTTTACACCTCAATTCTGACTTATTATCTGAATGTTGCAGCTGAACCCAAGACTCATCGGACCAAACAACAGTTTTCCAATCTGTTATTGTGTTTTTTTGGGGTGGCTATGTGAAGGGTAGTCCGAGTTTTCCGTTCTTAGCTGATAGGAGGGGCGCCCAGTGCACTTTTTTGCTTCAGTAGGCCATCTGGTTTAATTTTTAGAGGTGTTGTGCATTCAAAGATGGTATTCTGCTAACCTTAGTTGGAACAACTCGTTAATTAAGCTACTGTTGCCTTTCTGTCATCTGAACCATCTCTGCACCTTCTCCAGAGACACCAACAAGGGATTTTCAACAACTGCAGTTTACTGAATATTTTCTCTTTTTTTGATAAAGATGTATAAGAAAATCTCAGCAGATCAGCTGGTCTGCTAAATGGTTTAAATGTATATAGCATTTTCAGTCACAATGACCATTCAAAGCACTTTAGACTAGAGCCACATTGACCCAATCACATTCATACACCAATGAGGCTAAATCGACATGTGATAGGAGGAAGCTGGAATCGAACCCACAACTTTAGGGTTGCAAGACCTCTTTCCATTTAACCACAGTCACCATGCCATATTTGGAGTCACAGAAATCCCATTTCTTCGTTATTCTGATGATTTGTTTGACTTTAGCAAGTCTTCTCCACTGCAGCTAGATCCCTGAATGTTTTCAGTCTCTGCCATGTAGTGCCACGTGATTGGCTGTTTTCACTAGTTGTGGTAACAAGCTTTTGAAGAGAGTGGCATGTGAGTGTATGTACTGTTGTGTTACGTATGTTTATATGTGACGTTTCTAGTGTCTCTAAACCATAGTAAAGTTTTACCTTACCTTTCACGAGTGAAATTTTCAGAAATGCGTCAAATGGGTCAATAAAGGTGTCTTCTTAGTTCTAATATCTCCTGCAGTTTTGGAAGGACAATAAAACAATACAATATGTCCAACTATATCTATTTTATACAATTGCAAAGGAAATTGGCTACTTTCTTACATCCCATCAGTTTCTTCGACCATTATATGTAGTCTAATCTGCATGACTGGATTTACTTGACTTTTTTGATAAAGTGCAGTGAGACTACAGTTGTTGTGACTTGCGCTATATAATTAAATCAAATTTATTGAATTGTAGTATGACTAAAATGCCTGCAGATGTCAGCAGCAGTACAGGAATTGTGCTAGACATCAATAAGAAATTGTTCTGTATGAGAGTCATCCTTCTGTGTGGCAAGAATAAAAAATGTTTACCTCAGCAACACTCATTACTCACTGATAATAATATATGGGTCTCAATACAACTAGCAACTGATGCCAGAACAGATAAGTCTATTTTCATAGACTAAAAGCAGCCCCAGACCATCACACCACCACCACTATATTTGACTGTAAGCAGGATTTTCTTTGTCTGAAATGCTGTATTAATTTTAGGAGTAACAGGAACCTGGTTAACAGCCCACAAAGTTCCACTTTTGTCTCAGTAGCTCACAGAACATTTTCCCAAAGGTTTTAGAAGTCATCAAGATGTTTTTATGGCAAATGTGAGATAGGTTTGTGTGTTCTTTGTGGTCTGCAGTGGCTTTGGCCTTGGATTACTTTGTTTCTCCCTTGTTCAGATCAGGGTATGATGTGTTGCCCAGGTTGGATTTAACTATGCTAGTCTATATTGTTGAACCACATTGATATTTACTACTGCAAGTTACTATGTACTTACTCAGGGCAAGAAAGCTAATTCCTTGCATTTTAAATTTGTTCTGAAAGTAAGACCAATTTGACCAATTCAATGTTTTTTTTTTATGTATGCATGATAATATCTCATCGTGTTCATTTTTGCTAAGCAGGATTGTCGTGGCACTTGCAGCATGTGTGCATAATGGGATTTATTTTGAAACTGCTTGCAGATTTAAGGTGGCAAAACAGTCAACTAATGTGTTGGCTTTTACTGAGTAGACTCACCGATCAATAAAGTCAAAGTAAGAGGCATGAGAGGGAGGTGTGCAGGGGAGACAGGACAATAACTGAGTAAATTCTGTATGTTGCCTGAGGGTGATTGACAGAAACAGGCTGCTGCAACAGCTGAGTCTTAGACCAGATACACCGCAAAGGTTGCTGCTATTAATACACAAAAACACATACTCATAACGAGACACTTTGCATGTAATTGGTGTCATTTGTTTCATGACTTCATTGCTACGCTGTCATCATTGTATAGGATTGTTTGCCTTGAATAAACATTTTGGTTGTCAGAAATTGCCATATGCAAATAGCGCAAGAAAAAACATCTGATTAACCTTCCTTTCTGCGGGAGCAACGTGACACCTTCAAGGCTCAGGAGATAAATGTCAGACAGAAAAGATGCTTTAATGGTTTATGCTCAGAGGACGAGGGGCAGTGTCAGAGAATAGCAGTAGGGGTACAGTTATGATGGGAGTAGAAAATAATTCCCATGCCTTGGGTTATAGCACAGCAGCAAAACATTGCATTTCTCCAGAACCAAACAGGTGGGACAAAATTACAGACCCTCCACAAAAAATAAAAACTTTCACAGACACTGAGTTGCAGCTAAGACCAAATCGAATCAGTGGGTGGGTAAATTACATCTGAGTCAGCATTAAAGGTTGCTGGACCAAAGGCTACCAGTGCTGGATTTCACACCATGAACATATTTGGAGTCTAAGAAATGCTCAAAGCCAGTTGTCACTTCATTCATGTTGTGCTGCGAACACCACGCACATGGATGCAGGTTAACAGCCAACAACCAGACTTCAGCAGTTTGTTACATGCAACCAGCAGCTTTGGATTTCTCCAGGATTAGCCGTCAAGACTGCCAAAGATCTGATCTCATGCTTTAAAACAAAACCTCACTTGGACAAACTGATCAAATAGGATTCCTTTATGCATTCTTCTGGTCATGGCGTGTGCATATGAGCTGTGCATACTGGAATACATAAGATACTGACTTGCTTCTACTTGCAACAAAGGTAATTCAAAGTGAGCGAGATTCACAGCATTAACATAAAATATTTCAATTTTTTTTTTATTTGGTTCTTTTATGTTAAAACAGCTGCATTCAAAGGCTTACTTTTCTATTTTAATCTAGATCTAGACTAAGTTTTGATGTTGCTTTTAGATGTTCCTCAACACGGCGCTGGTGGTCCTGACTGACCTGGCAGCCAGGTTACTTGGTAACAAGCTGTTCAGGCAGCATTTCCACCTGCTGCTCTCAGCTGTTCTGATGTTCGGCCCTGCACTTAGCCTCTGGGTATCTCAGCACAGCATCTTTGCCAAGAAAAGCCATTTCCTTTACAGGTAAGGCCACTTCCTGTTTACCCTCGGCAATGCAATGGGTTTTCATTTTTCCCCATTTGTGGTTCTCAGGAAATAAAAACAACAACATTCACATTAAACAATTTGGAACACATAATGTTGTTTTAAATATTTGGTCAGAACTGAATCCAGATGTTTGTAGTCATACATAACAAAGGAAGATTTCAGATTCATTTTCTTTTATTTCCAATGATGGTTTTCACATATTGCTCTTGCCACCATCAGAGGTCTCTACTACATGTTTACGTTGTTTTCTACCATGTGGCTACAGTGCCTTGCAAAGCAAATTAATGCCAGTTTAAACTTTTTCACATTGAGTCATGTTACAACAACTTGCAGACATTTTTGCCCAGTTTGAGCCATTCTTTGCAAAATAGCTCAAACTCAAAGTCTTGTTACATGTTCCCAATTTGTTGTTAGGTCTGGACTTTGACTAGTCTAATCTAAAAAATGACCATGTTTTGATCTACTCCATTGGTCCCCAACCCTGGTCCTCATTGCCCACTATCTTATGTGTATTAGATGTCTCCCTGCTACCTCATTAAAATAAAAGCTGATTGAAATAAATGGATCATTAAGGTTTCTACAGAACTTGATGGCATGCTGAGGAGGTGATGCAATCGTTTGATTCAGCTGTGCTCTACCAGGAACACATTTAAAACATGCAGAACAGTTTGCCCTGAGAACCAGGGCTGGGAGCCATTGATTTAAACCATTTCATTATAGCTCTGGCTGTATGTTTAGGGTACTGTCATGGTGGAACGTGAACTTCCAGTCCAAGGATTGCCCTGTATTTAGCTCCATCCATTTTCACATAATCTCTGACCAGTTTCCCTGTGTCTGCTGGAGAAAATCATCCTCACAGTATGATCCTCCCACCACCATGTTTCATTGATAAGGGTAATGTAATGTGCAGTTTCAGTTTCAAACTGTAAACAGTACTTTCTTGCCACTTTGCCATGAAGCCCTGGTTTATAGAGTGGACGACTGACTTATATCCTATTGACAAATTCTGCCATATGAGCTGTGAATCTCTGCAGCTCCTCCAGAGTTATCATGGGCCTCTGATTTACACACGTGGACAAAATTGTTGGTACGCCTCGGTTAATGAAAGAAAAACCCACAATGGTCACAGAAATAACTTGAATCTGACAAAGGTAATAATGAATAGAAATTCTATGAAAATGAACAAATGAAAGTCAGACATTGCTTCTCAAACATGCTTCAACATAATTATTTTGAAAAATAAACTCATAAAACAGGCCTGGACAAAAATGGTGGTACCCTTAACTTAATATTTTGTGTCGATTCCTATAACTGTCGATGAGACTTCTGCTCCTCTCAGCAGGTACTTTGTCCCACTCCTCATGAGGAAACTGCTCCAGTTGTCTCAGGTTTGAAGGGTGCCTTTTCCAGACAACATGTTTCAGCTCCTTCCAAAGATGCTCAATAGGATTTAGGTCAGGGTTCATAGACGGCCACTTCAGGATAGTCCAATGTTTTACTCTTAGCCATTCTTGGGTGTTTTTAGCTGTGTGTTTTGGGTCATTATCCTGAGACCAAGCTGTCTGACACTGGGCAGCACATTTCTCTCTAGAATCCCTTGATAGTCTTGAGATTGTATTATACCTGCACAGATTCAAGACACCCTGTGCCAGATGCAGCAAAGCAGCTCCAGAACATAACAGAGCCTCCTCCATGTTTCACAGCAGGGACAGTTTTTTTTTCTTTATATGCTTCATTTTTCCATCTGCGAACATAGAGCTGATGTGCCTTGCCAAAAAGTTACATTTTTCTCTCATCTGTCCATAGGACTTTCTCCTAGAATATTTGTGGCTTGTCAACATGTAGTTTGGCAAATTCCAGTCTGGCTTTTTTATGATTTGTTTTCAACAATGGTGTTCTCCTTGGTCGTCTCCCATTAAGTCCACTTTGCCTCAAACAACGTGGGATGGTACGATCTGACACTGATGTTCCTTGAGCTTGAAGTTCACCTTTAGTCTCTTCTGAAGTTTTTCTGGGCTCTTTTGTTACCGTTCATATTATCCGTCTTTTTGTTTTCTCATCTATTTCCCTCCTGCAGCCACGTCCAGGGAGGTTGGCTACAGTCCCATGGATCTTAAATTTCTGAATAATATGTGCAGCTGTAGTCACAGGAACATGAAGCGGCTTGGAGATGGTCTTATAACCTTTACCTTTAACATGCTTGTCTATAATTTTCTTTTTGATCTTCTGAGACAACTATTTCCTTCACTTCCTCTGGTCCATGTTGAGTGTGGTACCATGTCACCAAACAGCACAGTGACGACCTGTAGCCCTATATATAGGCCCACTGACTGATTACAAGAATGTAGACACCTGTGATGCTAATTAATGGACACACTTTGATTTAATATGTCCCTTTGGTCACATTATTTTCGGGGGTACCACCATTTTTGTCCAGGCCTGTTTCATGAGTTTATTTTTTTAAATAATTCAGTTGAAGCATGTTTGAAAAGCAATATTTGACTTTCATTTGTTCATTTTTCATAGAATTTTTATTTATTATTACCTTTGTCAGATTCAAGTTATTTCTGTGACCATTCTGGGTTTTTCTTTCATTAACCGAGGGGTACCAACAATTTTGTCCACGTGTGTATGTTCTCTAACCAACTACACACAGGTGGAGTCTGCTTACTAGTTAGGTGACTTCTGAAGGCTATATTTTATTTAGGGGTATTAGAGGAAAGACAGCTGGATACAAATGCACACAACACTTTTCTGAAGATCGAAAACCCTGTATTCTTAATCTTCAACTTTTACAGTTATATACTGTATTATATTATAATGGTCGACCACATAATATCTCCATGCCATAGCTGAAATCTACTCCTGATCGTGAAGCTTTGCAACTTGCATTTATGAGGTTTATGTGCAAAGTTTTTGTTTTTATCAGTCAAAACAAAAACCTTTGAAAACCATTGTTGTTTACAGATTTATGTAAACAAAACTTCCATCATCAATCGTCTAGGTGGAATTAAATAGTGGATGCAATAGAACAAACGGGTTGTACATACACTATATTGCCAAAACTATTTGTCTGTCTACTTTTACATGTTTACGTGAAATTTGATGACATTCTATTCTGAATCTGTAAGGTCCAATTTGTCGATGGACCCACCAGCAATAGCAACTTTAACTTTCACATAAATGTCTTCTACAAGGGTTAGGACTGTGTTCCTATTTAGATGAGAAAACCAGGCCCATCAAGTTTCTCTACACCATACTTGATATACCTGCAGCCATGGAAGTGATTGGAACACCAGAATTCATTGATTTGGTGGCGTGACTTAATACTTTTGACAATATCATGTCTGACCATTGTCCAGACCATCACAGGACTGACAGAGACTGAGTTTGCCAGAAAACTGTAACACTGGCGCAGGTTTTAATGGCAAAGAATATGGTACAGCTTTAAAATGCCAACTCTGTCAACTCATGTTCTCCATGATGACTTTGGTTACATCTGATGGTTCTGCTTTGTTGTCTCATACCTCTTTTTTGTTTTAAAATCCAGTCAATGTGTAACTTCTGCATTTTTCAAAATTATTTGCCACCATATATTTTAATGAAATGTACTTATATAACATGCACAAACATTTTTTGAAATATACTAACTGTTGATCGTACTGTAACACTTATTGTTAAACCTAAAGCATGAGATATAGTTCTGGTGTCATTTGTTGAAAATATATGCATATGCCAGTTAATCCTGGTGATGATACAAAGTCCTAAAGGCAGTATCTGTTCCTCTGATCTTTGCTTTTCCTCTCCTTCCACCAGGTTGTTCCTGTGCTCTGGTTGGGGCTGGACGTGTGTCTTTGTTGGCTCCTTCGTCTTTCTCCTTTCCTACTCCATCCGTCGTTCCCTTTTACTATCCTTCCGTCATCTCAGCAGGCTTGCAGTGGCTGGAGGACTTTGGTTTTGCTTCTGCAAACTGCTGGACCTCCTGGAGAACACTACAGGAAGCTGCTATGAACCTTTACATACTGGTCCAGAGGTCACCAATGCGCAGCCTCTGCTGGTACTGAGAGAGGGGGAAAACAAGTCAGAGTGCCTGAAAGCCGGGATGGTTTGGAGAGGTTATGAGGTTTCAGAGGATGTCTTTCTTCTCTGTCTGTGCTGCCTTCTGCTGGCAGAGGAAACAGCTGTGTTTGGTCCTTATTTAAGCCTTGGGGGGATCTCAGACGCCCCACTGAGGATCCTCTTTTTCTTCTGTGTTCTCCTTCTTGGACTGTGGATCTTTCTGCTGCTCTGTCTTTTAGCCTACTTCCCTCAGTTCCCCACTCAGCTGCTAGGAGGTGCTCTAGGGTGTCTCAGCTGGAGGGGACTGTATCAGGGCTGGTATCGCATGGGGCCCAGCTGGTACTGCCCAGGAAGGCCCGGTCAGGGACTCCTTAACATTAAGGCCAGCAGCACCGAGTCAGATGATACACTAGACCACAATCACTATAACTAACTAATGGAAACAGATTCAAAGATTTTGCTTTAAACCTAAAAGTCATTAAATCTTCAACAAACAAGTGTTGACATCATCTCTCCCTCTCTGTGTAAACCTGTGCAGTAAATATACGTTGCATTAAAGGGTCAGTAATGCCTGTTATAACCCCAAACTCTCTGCACTGAGATTTCCTCCCACAACAAATGCCTCATTTGTGTTAGTGAGGTAGATGCCACCACATAATATCATACTGCCTCCACCAAAAGCTGTCTGCCACTGGCAGAGGATATGGCTGGTTTTTCATGGGTGCCACCCACAAATGCATTTTCCTTCAATCACTTTTATGACATTCTTTTCTTAATCTATAAGGTCCAATACCTTGAGCCAACAAAAGCAACTTTAACTATTCGGTCAACATCCTTCACAAGGTTTAGGAGTGTGTTCATAATTAGATGAGAAAACTAGAAATCAGCCTACGCTCCAATTCATCCCAAATGTGTTCAAGCAGGTTGAGGTCAGGACTCTGCAGGCCAGTCAGGTTTCTCCACACCAACCATTATACACCTGCAGCCATGGAAGTGATTACAACACCAGAATTCACTGATTTAGTGGTAAGACCCAATAGTTATGACAATATAGTGTAAGTTGAACCATTTAAGGGGGAATAAACAGGGTTTTTGGTTTTAAGATTTCAATGTTTAAAAAAACCCCAACAAAAATGCCAAGTATTCATTACAAGCTTTGTCACTTCTCATTTCAATGGTTTTATTGATAAAACATCTTCAGAAAGACAATATGTACAAAGTATTTCCCACTAAACAGCAGAAAATAAAGGCTACCATCAGTTCAGATGACTTCACAGAAACCTTACAGTTGCAGCGAATTTACACAACAGAGATGCACACCATGAATCCATTCAAAGTCACTGAGTCTCTCATACTGAAAACATTTTATATTCTTTTGGTAACTAGTCAGCCACCTTCGTCCCACAATCCATCTTACATTTGAATAAAATTTGTTAAACCAAGAGAGAGAAATGTAAAAGTCCTTCAATAAAAAACAAACAAGACAATAAGGACTGATTGATCTGCACAATATCATGAAGACGATTTAAACTGAAAGAAACGTTACGAGTTTGGTGATCACTGCAACGTACTGTTTGTTTCCTCAGTGACATCTTGAAGAGGTGAAATGCCACCACACAACATTCACTTTATAACAGTGCAGTCTGTGTGCTGGTCAGCTCCAGCTCGTGTAGTTCTGGTGTACAGAAACCAGTTTTTCTTCATAAGACAGATCTGGCGGGAGTTTTGTAAGGTGTGTTTTTAGACGCCAATTTCAGAAGTATAAAAATCACACAAAAACTAAAGCACTGGTTGATGAAAGATGATATCAGGACAGATTTGGGACGGGCGAGTCGACAGAGTCCAAAGGTTCCCAGTGACAGTTCATCAAAGCATCATAAAGCTCCTCACTGCGCTGCATAAAATCCTTGTTCCATAGCTCCACGTCACATTCAGGGATGGGCTCTGGAAAAAATGCCACCAATAAACAATGTGTAAAAACACAAACAATGCATGCTGCAATATGTAAATTAATTCATTTCAATAAAGGTTAGATACACAGAGGTAAAAAAAAACTCATTGCATTGTTTATGAGTTGAATAACTTCTAGAAGAAATAATGATTATTCCAAAGCAAACAGGTTTTACCTTCTGCATTCTCATCATCAGCATCTTCAGCCTGCTCCTGGCCCTGCTGGACAAAGACACAATATTAAAATAAAAGTAATGTTGCAGGACCATAAAAGCACAGCTAAAGGTTTAACCACAAACCATAATTCTAAGAAACACCATTACAATCTGAATAAATCCAATTTGCAAACAGCAACATGCACTGTGCTTTGTTTGTGTTCTATTGGTCTGTTTCAATCTAGCCATTTCTAAAGCCTGAGTTACCATCAGTGTGGTTAATTTCATTGCTCCCTGTTTAATAAAGGCTGCTATATTGTTGATGTTGAGCTCCTTTAGACATCTGCATAACTGCATTGCTTCAAGTTCTTCAGACTGCAGCCTACTGTTCAGCTTTCTATAGTACAAGCAGCCTTGGTGCTACATAAAAACAAAGATGAAACATGGCCTGCACTTGTATAGCACTTTATCAAGTCCCTGGTGCAGACTGGCAGACGTGGGGCTGCCATACAATCTGAGCTCTATGACCACCATCAACCTGCAAGGCGGGTGAAGAGCCTTGCCCAAGGTCATGACAACTGAGATAGACAGAGCGGGGGTTAAACTAAATTTCACTAGTTGATAAGCTTGTATTTTTCTTACCTCTACAGCTCCCGACATGTCAGTGGACATGGGTGGCATCCCCACTGGAGGTGGTGGCATCATGTGACCTGGTGGGGGGTATCCATAAGCCCCATAGTTATAGTTGTAGCCACTGTTGTAGCCGCCATTGTAGCCGCTGTTGTAGCCACCATAACCACTGCTGTTGTATCCACTGTACTGGTCATAGCCGCCCCATTGAGGGTAGTAACCCCCCTGACTTCCTGCCGCATGGCTGCCGTAGTATCCAGACTGTGACGGGTTGTAGCTACTATAACTCTGGCTCTGGCCTCCTTGGTAGTTTGTCTTTTGGCTGCAAAACAACAATAGCAAGGAAAAATTAAAAAGTGGACAGCAAACTTGGTACAGGAAGCAGCAGATTGGAAATATTTAGTCTAAAACCGTCTAAACTAAAATTAGATTTTATTAAGACCTTCAATTCAGGGTATTATCAACCCTAAAATGCATCTACAAAAATAAAGTGTAGATGTTTTAACCTGATTTTAAAAAGCGTGACATAATTCAACATTGATAAAAAACAAAAACAACTGATCATCTTGTAGGGCAACAGTGCCAATCCAAAACTAATACACCTCAAACAACTGAATCTACAACACAGCACCCTACACTAGTTTAACTGAATATTGACTCAACATGAAGCATCTGGACCTGGTCTGCTTCACTTTCAGAAGAACTGATTCTGGATGGTTCTGGATGAGAATATTTGCAATTGCTCTGATTTGCTTGGAGAACCTGCAAGTTATTTTTTCACAGTATGACTGCTTTAATGAATGAAAACTATTCTGTACACACGGACCAAACTGATTTCACAAGGTTCCTACACATTTTTACATAAACATTTACAACGTTGCCAGACTCAAACTTTCCAGAGCTCTCAGTCCTCTGTGTTCATCTTAAAATATACATTCACCAAAAATTTATGGCAAATGTTTCTCAGAGGACAGGCTTTAAATATGTAATTTGCAAAAACAGGAAAACTGGAAATAAGGGAGGGAGGGCCTAAAAGAGGGAGAGAGGACACAAAGAAGGAGAGAAGGCAGGAAACATGAGGGTGCAAGGCTTTAGGGATACAAGAAAGCAAGGAGAAACAGAAAAAAGGTACCAGCAAAGAAAGGACGCAAGAGAGAGAAAAGGAGGGAACAAAGGAAGAACCCAAGGAACCATATGAGGAAGAAAGGAGAGAAGGACATAAAGAAGGAAAGACAATGGGAGAGAGAGAAAAGAAAGTCTGGAAAGAGCAAATATTTTCCCATGTTCTAATTTGCTTTAAGTTCTGCAAGACCTGGAAGAGTGAAATCAAATTCAATTGTTTTCCAGGAACCCTGATATCAAAAGCTTTGCAAAGTTCAACTTTTAAGTGAGTCAGAGCACCTTTTCAAGCAGCAAGACGTGTGGTGGCTCTAATTTCTGATTTCTAAGCCTGTGCCTCCATTTTGTGCTTGCTTTTCGCTTTCTTCTTTCACTTCATAGATGGTTGTACCTTACCTTTTAGCTACAGCAATGCTGAGCCTCAGGGCTTTCCCCCCCAGCATCGTTCCCTGGCACTCCTCTATCGCAGCTTTCTGCTCGCTCTCATCACCAAACTTGACGAAGCCGTAGCCTCTGAAAAATCAGATCAAAGTTACACCTCCTCTGCCCAGCAGTTCATGCCACATACTTGCCATGTATTAGCCACTTATGAAAAACAGAATATAATGGGTATTATTATGGTAGAACTGAAACTTGCTGTTTTACTTTTAACATGAGGTAGCATCACTTGAATTGTGAGTTGCTCTTGCTTAGCCTATATGGGGAAAACAATAGTTTTAGCATAAGACGGCAAGAAAACATTTCTTCAGCCTTTTTCGAAAACAGATGAAGATGCACTGGTGGTCAACGTCCAAAGCACTGCTATCTGAATAACCAAGTGTAATAATAAAGCACAGAAAATCCCCACAAAACCAAGCCAGTCATAGTCCAACAATTTAAAACACACAGTGGTTAACATACTTTGAATAGCCGTACTGGTCGGTGACTACTTTGGCTCCTTTGCAGGAAGGGTACTTCTTAAAGACTTGATGCAGCTGAAAGTCGTCCACTTCAGAGGCCAAATCTCCCACAAACACTGAGAACTCCGGCCTAAAAAAGCAAGAAAAATAAAATACATGCAATTTAAACACGCATACTGTGTCCATGACAACTGAACAGCTAATTGGAAACAAAAATCCAACTTCTTCCTGGTCAGTAGACGCAACCAAACTTAAGCCCAACCAGGTTGCTCTTCGGCGTGGAAGTTGTTACTGAATGAAGACACCATTGTAAAGCTAACATTGCCTACGATATGTCCTGAAACACCTAAAAATAACCTATAAACATGTAAAGATTAAAAACGTGATCTTTCATTTAAGCCGAGGCTGCCATGTTCTTCGAGAATTTAACATGTGGTTCAGCCTTGTGAAGCTGAATTACTGCAATAAAAACGATGGAGATGGAAGGTCAGGTCATCTGCTGGACAGGGCAGATTTGAGCATTCCTGGTTCATCATTTCCTGAGACCTCCGTTGTTAGAGCATGAGGACAACTGTGTAGCTATAGTTATTACTGAACAGCATAAAAACTGTATTACTATTAAGATTACACAACCCAACATACACAGTGTATTAATTTATAAAAAAAATAACAACACTGTATGAGATTTTTTTTTTAAATCCAATAATTTGTGTGCGTCCAGTCAACTTGCATGATGTGTCCAAACACTAAGTTTGGACACTGCAGCTATTTAGGGAATGAGGCTTGTCAAAAAACCTGCTGTAACAACTTTGTTACACCCAAAAGAACTGTAGGGGAAGCATTATACAGGCACTGAGGCAAAGATCTGAAAACACAAAAAGGATGGATGTAAATCAGAGCTTACCCTGCCTCTGGGCGTTTCCCGTACGTGGCGTAATTTAGCTTAAACTTCCGGGGCTGCAAATGGAAAACGAAAGCGGACATTAGGACAACCTTGAGGACCAAAGACGTGTAGTATAGCACTGATATTGCTGGAAACAGAAAGTTTGAGTTATTGTTATTTCGGTTTACATACCTCCACCACCCAGACCAGCCTTTAGCCCCTTCCTCAGTTAGTTCCTATCAGAGACTATATTGACCAGCTTCAGACAAAGTACATTCATGTACAAGCAGCCTTGTAGCTACTTTCAGCAGCTGCAGAAACCGGCCAGTGAACAGGGGAGCCCATAGCTTGGCTGGCCCACTGGGCCAACAGTAGTTCAAACCAAGCAGCGCCAAGCAGCTCATAGCTCACAACGTCACACACCACATGACACTGACATCTTCTGGATGGGAACCTTTGTTGCTTTACATCAACAGGCCTTTAAGTCCAGCATTTGCAACTTCAGCCACATGGAAAAACAAGTAATGAGTATTTACTTTAAACTATTAAAATGACTGTGGATCACACTGGTAACAGCAGCTCAAGCTGATCAGGTACATTTATATTAGCTCTTTTAAATTATCTACCATGATTACAGAGCAATGTATGGGCTGAATATATTATCTTTTAAGCACAGAATACAGGTGTGTATTCGTAAATCAAAGTATAGCCAAGGCTGGCGGAGCTCCACGATCCACAGTAAGATAAACAGTTTTATACTGAAGAGACCTGATTCTAACACTGAGAAAAGGAAGATGGCAAGAAACTGTCAATATAAAGATGTTGATGGAGAAACATTTATTTCTAATATAGAAACTACTGTTAAAATAGAATTATTTTGCAACTAAATCAAATCGCTTACCGGGTTTGATGCTGGAACCAGTTTTCCGTTGAGTCTCTGTACACAGCGGTCGACACTTGCTTCATCTGCCAGCTCCACAAAACAGTATCCTGCTGAGCCACTGGGGAGGAAAACAACAGAAAACGTGACGTGACCTTAAAGTGAAGCAAAATACCAGCAACTGGATAAAAGAGAAGAAACATTCGCTTTCACAGGAGGGTGAAAACACCTACAGAGAAGGTTCAAATGTATAAATCATGAAGTTACCAGTTTATTAGAATCAGAATCAGAAAAGCTTTATTGCCAAGTACATTTTTGGACATACAAGGAATTTGTTTTGGCGTAGTCGGTGCAATACAACACGAATTAAACAGTATAAACATATCTACAATATAATATAAATATAAGTGCACAGTTTTAAGTGAGTGAGAGTAAATATAGAGCAGTATAAGATGCAAGAGCAATACAACAGTGCAGGTGATCATTGTGCAAGTAAAGAAGGAGTCCAAGCTGAGCGTTATTGTAACGCATAGAGTTGCAGGTTATAGGTGTCCTTTCAGCAAAAAAAGGGGGGGTGTGGGGGAAAGGGAGAGTGTCAGGGTGGTTTCCGGGCTTTGTTAACAAGGCTGGTGGCAGATGGGAAAAAACTGTTCTTGTGGCGTGAGGTTTTGGTCCGGATGGACCGCAGCCTCCTGCCAGAGGGGAGAGTTTCAAAGAGTCTGTGACCGGGGTGGGAGGGATCAGCCAGAATCTTCCCTGCCCGCTTCAGGGTCCTGGAGGTGTACAGTTCCTGGAGCGACAGTAGACTGCAGCCAATCACCTTCTCAGCAGACCGAATGACACGCTGCAGCCTGCCCTTATCCTTGGCTGTAGCAGCGGCGTACCAGATGGTGATGGAGGAGGTGAGGATGGACTCAATGATGGCTGTGTAGAAGTGCACCATCATAGTCTTTGGCAGGTTGAATTTCTTCAGCTGCCGCAGGAAGAACATCCTCTGCTGGGCTTTCTTGATGAGGGAGCTGATGTTTGGCTCCCACTTGAGATCCTGGGAGATGATGGTTCCCAGGAAGCAGAAAGATTCCACAGTGTCAATTGTGGAGTCACAGAGGGTGATGGGGGCAGGTGGGGCTGGGTTCTGCCTGAAGTCCACAACCATCTCCACTGTCTTTAGAGCGTTGAGCTCAAGGTTGTTCTGGCTGCACCAGTCCAACAGATGGTCCACCTCCCATCTGTACGCGGACTCGTCACCATCAGAGATGAGTCCGATCAGGGTGGTGTTGTCCACAAACTTCAGAAGCTTGACAGACTGGTGACTGGAGGTGCAGCTGTTGGTGTACAGGGAGAAGAGCAGAGGAGAGAGAACACAGCCTTGGGGGGAACCGGTGCTGATGGTCAGGGAGTCAGAGACGTGCTTCCCCAGCCTCACGCGCTGCTTCCTGTCAGACAGGAAGTCAGTGATCCACCTGCAGGTGGAGTCGGGCACACTCAGCTGGGAGAGTTTCTCCTGGAGCAGAGCTGGGACGATGGTGTTGAAGGCAGAGCTGAAATCCACAGACAGGATCCTGGCGTAGGTTCCTGTGGAGTCCAGGTGCCGGAGGATGAAGTGAAGGGCTAGGTTGACTGCATCATCTACAGACCTGTTGGCTCTGTAGGCAAACTGCAGGGGGTCAAGGAGGGGGTCGGTGATGTCTTTTAGGTGTGAGAGCACAAGGCGCTCAAAGGACTTCATCACCACAGAGGTCAGGGCGACGGGTCTGAAGTCATTAAGCCCTGTGTTCCTTGGCTTCTTGGGAACAGGGACGATGGTGGAGGACTTGAAGCAGGCTGGCACATGACATGTCTCCAGTGAGGTGTTAAAAATGTCTTTATCCCACACTGTGGGATGAACTGGAGAAAATAAGAGTCTAGCGCTCACAGGTTGACAGTTTAAAGTATCTATACTGAAGCTAAAGTTTATTATTTATTTTAAAAATGTATTATAAAATTCAAAAGAAGAAGATCCAGAGCAAAGCTAAATTCATGCTAGTAGGCTTGTCACGATAACAAATTTTGCTGGACAATAACTCGTCCCAGAAATTGTTGCACTAAACGACAATATTGTCATTTGGAGACCATTTCCAACTAACATAATGTCAGTCAGTCAGTCCGCTTCTGACCGAGGAGAAGGGATGTGTCCGAGGTACCGCACCCTGTAGGCGGTCAGACGTCTCGGAGTTCCTCTGGTTCTTGGTCCCCAGAAGCGATCAGACTCTATCTAACACTGACTCTTAAAGGAACGACTCTCAAACAGTTTCTAACTTTCAGCTCCTTTAATCTAAATTTGGCAGAGGAATGATTACAGAGATCAGCACCGAGGCTCCCGTCTCGGACCGTCGCCGTCTGTGAAAGGATGAGAAAGAGCCTCGATAGAAGGTCACATGTAGTTTTATATTTGGCACTCCGATGCAATGGATGTTCCCTCCCTCAGTGATTATCAGTAGACTGGTGTGTCACCATTGTGTTGTCTATCTGGTACGTTGTGTAGTAGCGGGTGTCCATCCTTAATCTAAGTGTGCTGCTGCATTCTAATCAAACCAGTTACAGCCTGCTGCACCATCAAACCCAGTGCCCCAGCCACAGGTCATTCATGACAAACCTTGGGCCATTTATCCTTGTAATGTGTGTTGATGAGCATTCTTGTCCTATTCTAACAAAAGGGATACATTAGAACTTATGCTTTATATCATTATGGTAAAAGTGGGAAAAACAGTTATGAGTCATATAAATAAAGGTTATTTCTAACAGATGGAAAAATGTTCTGCAACGTGTAAAAAAAAAAAAAAGCCAGAAACGCGATTGTCCAACGACGCACGAACATGCATAATTTAAAATGACTGAAAATAAATGCATATCATTTCAAAATAAATCAATAAATAAAGTGGTGGGTAAAACTAGATTATGACAGGATTTTGTTTGACCCCGTCAGTCAAAATGACAGGCAACAAAACAGTCTAGCAACCTCTGATTGACACATTCAGTTGTTGCTGTTTTACAACAAATGTGACATCCCAGCTCTCACACTGTTGCATTCGGCTTTGAAACCAGTTCCATCTCTGTTTTTCCAAATCTCAACTAGCCTTTCTCCGGCTGGTTACTCCTCACGTGGCTCTCATGCTACACTATGAGGCGCGTAAGGAGATCTTGCGTGTGGCCCAAGGGTCCAGACTTCCCTACGCTAAACGAGAAGGGCTGAGTCAAGACTGACTGACATCCAGTCTCTTTAATAGAAAGAGAGGGAGACCCAAGGAAAACAAAGAAGAATGCAAACCGAAATTATCGCATTCATTTTAATTTATCATGCGATAAATTGTATTCATGCCATTAATTGATTGAAGGCTTATCGCGACAGGCCTACATGCTAGGCTTTCTTTGACACCTTTTTACCATTTTTTACCCCCAGTCAATAACTTTTTCATCATACATTTAATGTCTAATGAAAACATATAATCAACATTACTGCTAAGTTTTTTTTAGCACATCAAGTGAAACAGTGCAAGTGCAAAGTGCACTTCTATGTAATTTTTTTATAATCTGTACATTCAGTACACATGTACAAACCACGGAATAAAAAAATAAAAAATCCACTTTGGAAACCTTTCTTAAAAAGAGTTTTCTTTCACCGAAAACTCTTGGGACAGTAGGTGCAGAAAAAGAAAAACATTTAGCTAAACGTGTGTTAGAGACGAAAGGTCTTTCTGTTCGTGTTTGTTAATTAAAAGCTTTAACACACAGACTCATATTTGGTTAGTAGTGTTTAGTATTTCTTACCCTGTTATCCTGTGAGTGATGATCTTGACTCCCAACGGCGATTCTCCCATAGCACTAAAGGCCTGCTTGACAAAGCTCTCATCCATATATGGGTCCAACTATAAATAAAATGAAAAACTCTGTTAGTATCTTGAAATAACCAGATTCAAATATTTGAACATAAGGTTGTGCGACAGGCACAAACGAGCTTTACAAAATTCTATGAAAGATAACTACTGGCTTTTACATGTTTTATTCTTGTACATGTAAATGACCTGTTTAATGCATGGCAAGAAGATTGTCTTTAAAGGCTGTTTGTAGTTGAAATGCAGACTAAAAATTATAATTATGAGCATTAAAGTACCAGGAAGGCTGCTGGAAAATATTTATTGGGGTATTTCCACTTCATTAAAGATCCTTTCACATTAATGGTGTGAAAATTACTTCAAAACTTATTTTACATACAGGTCCTTCTCAAAATATTAGCATATTGTGATAAAGTTCATTATTTTCCATAATGTCATGATGAAAATTTAACATTCATATATTTTAGATTCATTGCACACTAACTGAAATATTTCAGGTCTTTTATTGTCTTAATACGGATGATTTTGGCATACAGTTCATGAAAACCCAAAATTCCTATCTCACAAAATTAGCATATTTCATCCGACCAATAAAAGAAAAGTGTTTTTAATACAAAAAACGTCAACCTTCAAATAATCATGTACAGTTATGCACTCAATACTTGGTCGGGAATCCTTTGGCAGAAATGACTGCTTCAATGCGGCGTGGCATGGAGGCAATCAGCCTGTGGCACTGCTGAGGTCTTATGGAGGCCCAGGATGCTTCGATAGCGGCCTTTAGCTCATCCAGAGTGTTGGGTCTTGAGTCTCTCAACGTTCTCTTCACAATATCCCACAGATTCTCTATGGGGTTCAGGTCAGGAGAGTTGGCAGGCCAATTGAGCACAGTGATACCATGGTCAGTAAACCATTTACCTGTGGTTTTGGCACTGTGAGCAGGTGCCAGGTCGTGCTGAAAAATGAAATCTTCATCTCCATAAAGCTTTTCAGCAGATGGAAGCATGAAGTGCTCCAAAATCTCCTGATAGCTAGCTGCATTGACCCTGCCCTTGATAAAACACAGTGGACCAACACCAGCAGCTGACACGGCACCCCAGACCATCACTGACTGTGGGTACTTGACACTGGACTTCTGGCATTTTGGCATTTCCTTCTCCCCAGTCTTCCTCCAGACTCTGGCACCTTGATTTCCGAATGACATGCAGAATTTGCTTTCATCCGAAAAATGTACTTTGGACCACTGAGCAACAGTCCAGTGCTGCTACTCTGTAGCCAAGGTCAGGCGCTTCTGCCACTGTTTCTGGTTCAAAAGTGGCTTGACCTGGGGAATGCGGCACCTGTAGCCCATTTCCTGCACACGCCTGTGCACGGTGGCTCTGGATGTTTCTACTCCAGACTCAGTCCACTGCTTCCGCAGGTCCCCCAAGGCCTGGAATCGGCCCTTCTCCACAATCTTCCTCAGGGTCCGGTCACCTCTTCTCATTGTGCAGTGTTTTCTGCCACACTTTTTCCTTCCCACAGACTTCCCACTGAGGTGCCTTGATACAGCACTCTGGGAACAGCCTATTCGTACAGAAATTTCTTTCTGTGTCTTACCCTCTTGCTTGAGGGTGTCAATAGTGGCCTTCTGGACAGCAGTCAGGTCGGCAGTCTTACCCATGATTGGGGTTTTGAGTGATGAACCAGGCTGGGAGTTTTAAAGGCCTCAGGAATCTTTTGCAGGTGTTTAGAGTTAACTCGTTGATTCAGATGATTAGGTTCATAGCTCATTTAGAGACCCTTTTAATGATATGCTAATTTTGTGAGATAGGAATTTTGGGTTTTCATGAGCTGTATGCCAAAATCATCCGTATTAAGACAATAAAAGACCTGAAATATTTCAGTTAGTGTGCAATGAATCTAAAATATATGAATGTTAAATTTTCATCATGACATTATGGAAAATAATGAACTTTATCACAATATGCTAATATTTTGAGAAGGACCTGTATGAATGTGAATGATTTTGTATCAGTAGAGTGAAAGTACAAAAAGAGTTCTTGCGGAACTCCAAAGCGCTGGTATAGAAAACAATGCATTAGTATGTGTTTTACCTCAGCACCAAAATAACACCGAAATGTATGAGACATCCACCTGCCAGACACTAAACAAGTAGTTTCTCTGCCCTGAGTTGGTGCAAAACAGCAAAGAAGCAGTGAACTAAGTATTTATAGTACTAAAGTTAATCAGACTCATTACAGAAATGTAGCAGGTTTTATTCCTTTAAAACTATTTTTTTAAAGAGTGTATTTAGTTATCAGTGTTTATTACTAAAAACGGCTCGGATAGATGCAATAATGAAAAAAATGAAACATTTAACTACATAAGAGATGCAAACGAGACTCACCATGTTTCTTTTTATTAAAGGTTCAGGGAATTATTTTAGCTTGTGCAAAATGTCTTACTTTTTTTTTTTTTTAAGAGCTCCAAACTGAGTAATATGTCTTGACCCTACATCATCTTAAATGTGCTGTCATTATTTTTAACTTGAATATTTCAGGTTGAATACAAGACTAGATTTTTAACTCGACTAATAAAACTATTTTTAGCCCCGCTAGTGTTATGAGAACTTCAACGCTTCAGGCTGACAGACTGGTTAGCTCATATTTAGCTAACATTTGCTGCGGCGTGATGAGTCGCCTATAAGTACAAATATAGTCATATTTTCATTAAACCAAACCACTAGATAATTTAAGTTACCATTTGGTTCTACTGAAGTTTTGGTGTGGGTCATGCATACTAATCACTTTGGCGAAGTCTATCTTCGTCAAGGTTCGTCAAAGCTAACCAAGCTAGCGAAATGCGCGGCTAAGCTAATGTTGTCAAATGGAGCCAAACATCAGGACTTACATCACCCATCCAAAGACTGTTCTGTCTGTTAAACATCATTGAATTTGGTCCTGAGGTGACACTACTGTAGAATCTGGCGAAAACTGACAAAGTCCACCCTGCACAAATTTACGACCCACACGTCGCCGAATCGCTCCTCTTGCGTCTCAGTAAGCGTAGGGAGAACATAGGCTGCGCTGCTTCCGGTAGAAAGTATCCGGGAAATACATTTCTAATTAAAATTACTCCAATGAAAACCACAAACATTCATATTAAACTGAATAAATTAAATGCGATTGTGATAAGAGTGAACAAACATGTTTTAAAATGAATCAACAACCAATAATGAAAACGTAGTACATTTTTTAAATTCATAAATGTATATGCAGTTATTCCAATTAAACTCTGTATTCATTTCATATCTGAAGCAACGCTGATATAATTTCATACAAGATTATATCACAGGCTAAATTAAATAGAGGAATTATGCAATTTTAAGACAGAACTGTTTTTAAAAATGATTTTGACATTTAATTAGATTCAAAATGAAAATGAATTAATTCAATATTGGTTTTATTATCGAAGTCAAATAAAGGAAAATACGATAAATGTATATAAAGAAAAAGTAAACAAATCGTCTAAATATAAATGCTTATTTTTATTTATGTAAATAAATTATTTGCATGATGTATATAAACTATTGTTTTCTTGTGACTGGGTCCTTGATTCTCGGAAGGTTACGTAGATTAGAGCAGAAAATGGCACTAAGGTTTGATTTTCATTGGTAGAATAACAACTACAGACTGATTTTGGAAAGAAGGTACAAGCAGCTTCATTAAGAGTGTCAAGCGATAAAATCCATCTAACTATTCAACATTTTCATACGAGTGCAACGTGCAAATAAGAAGGTCCCACCGAGATTTGAACTCGGATCGCTGGATTCAGAGTCCAGAGTGCTAACCATTACACCATGGAACCGTGACGTAGTTCTCCAGGACTACAGAAAACATCGTGAATGATGCATTCAAGTATTGGGAAAGTTGTGTAGGTTAGAGCAGGTGTTGCCGCGTCCTCACTAGAACTAAGAAAGTGGAGCACATCACCCCGGTTCTAAAGTCCCTACACTGGCTCCCTGTAGCTCAGAGAATGGACTTTAAAATACTTCTGTTAGTCTATAAATCACTGAATGTCTTAGCACCAAAATACATTACAGACTTGTTGTCAGTGTATCAACCACCCAGACCTCTCAGGTCTTCTGGTTCAAATCTACTCTGCATACCCAGAACCAGAACCAAACATGGAGAAGCAGCTTTTAGTTCTTATGCTTCACTAATCTGGAATAAACTCCCAGAAAATTGTAAAAGCGATAAAACCCTAAGTTGCTTTAAATCAAGATGAAAAACTTATTTTGGCCTTTGAATGTGTCATCTGAACATTATTAGTTAAGTTTTCAGTCCAACTTTCCTTTCATTTTCTTATCGATCATTTTATCATAATTTTTTTAATTTATTTTATTTTTGTTTTTTATCATCTTTTAAATTATTCATTTGTATTCCCTTTAGTTGATTAATTACTTTTATGCCACTGTAATGTACTTTTCCTATTATGTTTCTTTTTCTTTTTTTTCATGTACAGCACTGAATTGTCTTGGTACTGAAATGTGCTATATAAATAAACTTGCCTTCCTTGCCATTGGTAGGATAATAATAATAATAATAAGATTGATTTTGATTCCGCTAGAAGGTAGCTGCAACATAATTGCGAGTTTAAATCAATACAATCCACCTTTACAAGTTTCAAGCGATAAAATCCATCTAACTATTCAACACTTTCATACAAGTGTCTTGTACAACGTGCAAATAAGAAGGTCCCACCGAGATTTGAACTCGGATCGCTGGATTCAGAGTCCAGAGTGCTAACCATTACACCATGGAACCGTGACATAGTTCTCTAGGACTACAAAAAACATCGTAAATGCTGCATTCAGGTACTCTGAAGCTTTAGGTTGAATTAACAAATCATGTTAAGATGGACATTTCAATCGTTTGCGCCTCAAAAAACCAACCATGCTGAGGATGACACTAGTAACAGTTTATAAGAAGAATAAAATGACTGCGAAGGCCAACATAAAAGAGTCACAATTTATATTTTTTAAAACAAAAAGAGGCAATGTTTAACGAGAAATGAAATAAAATGCAAAACAATTGGAAAACAATATGAAATTCCCAGAGGTACCAAAATCTGGTTTATGATCGTAGCTAACGACACCAATGTCAGAAAAACATCGCCTACTGTGTTGTATAGTTTACTGGGTTTTAATGCAACACAGACTGACGCTGTAACCATGGCAGCGGTCATTCTCGGGATCGTAATGACATCAAAACAAGACGAAATCTTTAACGGCGTTCTCTCCGGGGACTTAGAAAACATAAAGCAGCTTCTAGAAAGTAGCGATGGCTCAGAAGAGTCACACGAGCATGATTTGTTTGGAAAAGTGGACGAGATGGGAAGAAACGCCCTCTTAACTGCCTCCATGTTAGGGAAGAGCAGCATTGTTCGTGAGTTGGTGAAACACGGGGCCAAGGTGGACGGGCAAACCGTCAGAGGTGAGCAGGAATGAAAGGCATCACTGCAGGGTCTATTGCCCCTTTTCCACTGGCTCGTTTTAGCCGGCGCGGCTCCGCTCCACTCGGTTTCGTTCTACTTTCTACGGTACCTGTTGGCTTTCCACTGACACACTGATGGCTGAAATCCCGCCTCCAGGCATCAGTGTAGTGACTGTGCTGCTACTAATGTTACTGTTACATTGTCACATTAAAGTAATCTGCGTGAAATTATAAAAAATAAATAGAAAATAGAAATAAACTAAATACCAATTATGTTTGTTTTATTGTATATGCAAGAATGTCATATATATACATATTTTTTTTAGGTATAAAATGATCCACTGGGATAATTATCTGGAATTCAGCCAGAATTTATAAAATGAGGCTCACAGGTTCTGATGTGGGGGGTGTGGCCGTTTGGACTGGTGAAGCTCCAAAGTTTGCCTGAAGAAATTTTGGACTTTATGAGTTAGTTTTTGTCTCAGCTATGGCGATAATGAGGACAAGTACTTAAAGCGCAAAACCGCGGACTTCTGACAGCGTTGAAGTTACTTTTAGGTTGAATATTTAATGTTCGTGCTCCATGGATTCACATGCGCCATTTTCTGTTGTAAACCACTAACTGAACGATTGAATAAGGATACTCATCTTTCACAAAAGTAAAACATCACTGCTTCCATGTCTAGTTGGTTAGAATTGAGGCGGAAACTGGGTCCGCTCTTCCTGTCGAATGTGGGATACAAATTCTGTCAATTCAATTCAATTCAAAAATACTTTATTAATCCCAAAGGGAAATTAAATGTTGTTGTAGCTCATTATGAAGGTTTCTTCAAAGAGTCGTTGTAGATGCTGATGGCTGTGGGCAGGAAGGATCTCCTGTTGCGCTCTGTCTTACAGCAGATCTCAAGAAGCCTCTGACTGAAGACACTCTGTTGTTGTAGGACAGTCTGATGAAGAGGATGCTCAGGGTTCTCCATAATGTTCTTCATTTTATGAAGAATCCATCTTTGTGCAATGATCTCCAGAGGTTCCAAAGGAGTCCGCAGAACAGAACCAGGCTTCTTTATCAGCTTGTTGAGCTTTTATAAGTCCTTGGCTCTGATGCTGCTTCCCCAGCAGATAATGGTAGAAGAGATTACACTCTCCACAACAGACTTATAGAAGATATGCAGCATCTTGCTACAAATACCAAAGGTCCTAACCTTCCTCAAGAAGTACAGTCTGCTCTGTCCCTTCTTGTAGATGGCTTCACAGTTGCATCTCCACTCTAGTCTGTTGTCCAGGTGAACACCGAGGTATTTATACTCCTCCACCAACACTTCTTCTCCCAGGATAGAAATAGTTTTTGACTTATTCCTGTTTCTCTAAACATCTACAATCATCTCCTTTGTTTTAGTCACGTTCAAGATGAGATGATTGTTTCCATACCATGCCACAAAGTGGTCCACCACCTTCCTGTACTCAGCTTCTTGTCCATCTCTGATCCACCCCACAACTGCAGAATCATCCGAGTATCTCTGCAGATGACAGGAGTCTCTCTTATACTGGAAGTCTGAGGTGTACAGAGTGAAAAGGAATGGTGAGAGTACAGTCCCCTGTGGTGCTCCTGTGCTGCTGACTACCTGGTTAGACTCACAACCCTTCAGTCTCACAAACTGTGGTCTATTTGTCAGGTAGTCTTTGATCCAGGAGATTGTTGAGGCCTCCACCTGAGTCTTCTGGAGTTTCTGACGAAGCAAATCAGGTTGGATTGTATTAAATGCACTGGAGAAATCAAAAAACATGATCCTCACAGTGCTACTGCCTTTGTCCAGATGACAGTGGGTTTGTTGAAGCAGGTGTATGATGGCATCTTCAACTCCAACTCCACAGCGATAAGCAAACTGAAGGGGGTCCTGATGGTTTACTGTTTGCCTACTCAGGTGGGCCAACAGGAATCTCTCTAGGACCTTCATGATGTGAGATGTCAGGGCAACAGGTCTATAGTCATTGAGGACTGATGGGTGAGTTTTCTGTGGTACCGGGACAAGACAGGAGGTCTTCCACAACACCGGAACCTTCTTCTGGGCCAGGCTAAGGTTGAAGAGGTGCTGCAGAATCCCACAGAGCTGCTCTGCACAGGCCTTCAGGACTCTAGGGCTGACATGATCTGGACCTGCAGCCTTATTCCGATTCAGTCTCTCCAGTTGCATCTTCACTTGACTTCTTGAGACACACAGGTGGAAGGGGGAAGCAAAGGAAGCATCATCATCTTCTGATATGGTTGAAGGCAAACATGTAGAAGCAGAAGGGTCTAGGGCTGAGGTGGAAGATAAAAAATGTGAGGTGTTACTGGACAGCTGTGGGTCCTGTGGGTCAAAGGAGGGTGGAACGTCTGTTTGGCTGTGAGCAGGAGAGGAGGATGTTGAGCTTGTTTCTGAACTGAACCTATTGAAGAATGTGTTCGGTTCATTGGCTCTGTCCAGAACTCCATCGGTCCGATCATCCCACTGCCTGAAGCCCGTGATCTTCTTCATCCCTGTCCACACATCTCTGATATTGTTTTGCTGGAGCTTGCTCTCCAGCTTCTTCTTGTACATCTCCTTGCTGTCTCTTATCTTGACTTTAAATTGCTTCTGTATAATCCTCAATAATTCTCTGTCTCAATCTCTGAAGTCTCTTTTTTTCTTGTAAAGCAGGTCCTTCAGGTAACTGGTGATCCAAGGTTTGTTGTTGGGGAAGCATCTCATGGTTCTGGTGGGGATGATGTTATCCACACAGAAGTTTATATAGTCGGTTACACACTCAGTCATGGCATTGATGTCCTCTCCATGTGGCTGGCACAGTGCGTCCCAGTCTGTAGCCTCAAAGCAACCTTGCAGGGCTTCTTCAGCTTCCTGTGACCATTTTCTCACAGTCCTCTTTATTACAGGTTGCCTCTGAACAAGGGGATTATATTTCGAGCAGAGAAAAACAAGATTGTGATCTGATTTGCCAAGAGGAGGTCTTGCTGTAGAGATGTATGAGTCCTTGACATTTGCATAAAACAAATCCAATATTTAGTTTTCTCTGGTAGAGCAACTGACAAACTGTTGAAACGTTGGAAGTGTAGCAGAGAGTGAAGCATGGTTAAAATCACCAGAAATTGCCACAAAAGCATTGGGATTTTGTGTCTGTAGCTTAGCAACAACTGAGCTGATGGCATCACATGCAGTGTCGGGGATAAGTACCTTGGCACGACACCGGTACGGAAAAATATTGTAATGGAAACGCTCGCTAAGAGAGCTGAGTGGAAAAGGGGCATATCTATCTACTTTCAGTTGTTGAATGGGGCATACTGGTCCTTCTCAAAATATTAGCATATTGTGATAAAGTTCATTATTTTCCATAATGTAATGATGAAAATTTAACATTCATATATTTTAGATTCATTGCACACTAACTGAAATATTTCAGGTCTTTTATTGTCTTAATACGAATTATTTTGGCATACAGCTCATGAAAACCCAAAATTCCTATCTCACAAAATTAGCATATCATTAAAAGGGTCTCTAAACGAGCTATGAACCTAATCATCTGAATCAACGAATTAACTCTAAACACCTGCAAAAGATTCCTGAGGCCTTTAAAACTCCCAGCCTGGTTCATCACTCAAAACCCCAATCATGGGTAAGACTGCCGACCTGACTGCTGTCCAGAAGGCCACTATTGACACCCTCAAGCAAGAGGGTAAGACACAGAAAGAAATTTCTGTACGAATAGGCTGTTCCCAGAGTGCTGTATCAAGGCACCTCAGTGGGAAGTCTGTGGGAAGGAAAAAGTGTGGCAGAAAACGCTGCACAATGAGAAGAGGTGACCGGACCCTGAGGAAGATTGTGGAGAAGGGCCAATTCCAGACCTTGGGGGACCTGCGGAAGCAGTAGACTGAGTCTGGAGTAGAAACACCCAGAGCCACCGTGCACAGGTGTGTGCAGGAAATGGGCTACAGGTGCCGCATTCCCCAGACCTGGGCTACAGAGAAGCAGCACTGGACTGTTGCTCAGTGGTCCAAAGTACTTTTTTCGGATGAAAGCAAATTCTGCATGTCATTCAGAAATCAAGGTGCCAGAGTCTGGAGGAAGACTGTGCTCAATTGGCCTGCCAACTCTCCTGACCTGAACCCCATAGATAATCTGTGGGATATTGTGAAGAGAACGTTCAGAGACTCAAGACCCAACACTCTGGATGAGCTAAAGGCCGCTATTGAAGCATCCTGGGCCTCCATAAGACCTCAGCAGTGCCACAGGCTGATTGCCTCCATGCCACGCCGCATTGAAGCAGTAATTTCTGCCAAAGGATTCCCGACCAAGTATTGAGTGCATAACTGTACATGATTATTTGAAGGTTGACGTTTTTTGTATTAAAAACACTTTTCTTTTATTGGTCGGATGAAATATGCTAATTTTGTGAGATAGGAATTTTGGGTTTTCATGAGCTGTATGCCAAAATCATCCGTATTAAGACAATAAAAGACCTGAAATATTTCAGTTAGTGTGCAATGAATCTAAAATATAGGAATGTTAAATTTTCATCATGACATTATGGAAAATAATGAACTTTACCACAATATGCTAATATTTTGAGAAGGACCTGTATTTTGTTACTTTTCCAGATCTTTTAGCCTACTTCAGGTTGTCAGACAGGTTATATTAAGTGATTTATTGATTGTTCAGGTCTGGCAGTAATTGGGCTTGGTGTGGCAAGTGAAGTTGCACTCAGCTGTCCAGAAATTGTAGATTAAAGTTAATTAAAGTTAATTCCTGAGTTAAAAAAGAAGGGGAACTACCTTTTCACACAGTGCCAGATTGTTATGGATGGATAGCTTTTCTCTCTTGATAAATGAAGTCTTTGAAAATTGTTTCTTGTATTTACTCAGGTTATTTCTATCTGATATTCAAATGTGTTTGTTGATCTGAAACATTTGTGTCAATAAATCAAAGACATCTAAAAGGGGCCAATAATTTTTCACAGCATTGCTCATGTTTACTGCAGAGCATAACCAGATATAAAACATGTACAGGTTTGAGTTCCTTGGCAGGAATGGTACGTGTTTATCATACAGATCAGCCATCATATTTTTATACTGCAGAGTTACAGGGGTTGGACAATGAAACTGAAACACCTGGTTTTAGACCACAATAATTTATTAGTATGGTGTAGGGCCTCCTTTTGCAGCCAATACAGCGTCAATTTGTCTTGGGGTGACATATACAAGTCCTGCACAGTGGTCAGAGGGATTTTAAGCCATTCTTCTTGCAGGATAGTGACCAGGTCACTACGTGATACTGGTGGAGGAAAACGTTTCCTGACTCGCTCCTCCAAAACACCCCAAAGTGGCTCAATAATATTTAGATCTGGTGACTGTTCAGGCCATGGGAGATGTTCAACTTCACTTTTATGTTCAGCAAACCAATCTTTCACCAGTCTTGCTGTGTGTATTGGTGCATTGTCATCCTGATACACGGCACCGCCTTCAGGATACAATGTTTGAACCATTGGATGCACATGGTCCTCAAGAATGGTTCGGTAGTCCTTGGCAGTGACACGCCCATCTAGCACAAGTATTGGGCCAAGGGAATGCCATGATATGGCAGCCCAAACCATCACTGATCCACCACCATGCTTCACTCTGGGCATGCAACAGTCTGGGTGGCTTCTTTGGGGCTTCTCCACACCGTAACTCTCCCGGATGTGGGGAAAACAGTAAAGGTGGACTCATCAGAGAACAATACATGTCTCACATTGTTCACAGCCCAAGATTTGCGCTCCTTGCACCATTGAAACCGACGTTTGGCATTGGCATGAGTGACCAAAGGTTTGGCTATAGCAGCCCGGCCGTGTATATTGACCCTGTGGAGCTCCCGACGGACAGTTCTGGTGGAAACAGGAGAGTTGAGGTGCACATTTAAATCTGCCGTGATTTGGGCAGCCGTGGTTTTATGTTTTTTGGATACAATCCGGGTTAGCACCCGAACATCCCTTTCAGACAGCTTCCTCTTGCGTCCACAGTTAATCCTGTTGGATGTGGTTCGTCCTTCTTGGTGGTATGCTGACATTACCCTGGATACCGTGGCTCTTGATACATTACAAAGACTTGCTGTCTTGGTCACAGATGCGCCAGCAAGACGTGCACCAACAATTTGTCCTCTTTTGAACTCTGGTATGTCAGCCATAATGTTGTGTGCATTTCAATATTTTGAGCAAAACTGTGCTCTTACCCTGCTAATTGAACCTTCACACTCTGCTCTTACTGGTGCAATGTGCAATCAATGAAGACTGGCTACCAGGCTGGTCCAATTTAGCCATGAAACCTCCCACACTAAAATGACAGGTGTTTCAGTTTCATTGTCCAACCCCTGTATTTTTTAGGTTATACATCACTGCATCTTGCTGCTTGCTGGGGCCACCTGGACACAGTGAGGACCCTGCTTGAACTGGGAGCTGATACACAGGCCAAGACCTTCAGAGGGGAGAGGCCTGTGGACTTGGCCAGGAGATACTCCCAGGCAGACTGCACTGACTGTCTCACACAGGCTGGTGTGTGATGTCTTCCTTAGCAATGTAATTTAGCTTAACTGGAAATGACTCTAAAATATGTTTACCTCTGTACAGAACATGGACAGGAAGACATTATACCTGACTCAGAAGGACATCAAGAGGTATTATATTTATGTCAGCATTATATTGATCATATTTATGACTAGATTTTGCCTCAGGTGCTATTTAGATTGTTTTAAATGTATTCTAATATAAATAATTTTTTTAATCTTTGTTTATTCATCTCCTTTTCCTTCCTTCTCCCTTTCGTGATTTTGTTTTTTTACAGGCACATCCTCTACAGGGTGAGACTGAGTCAGCAAGTCAAAAAAAACCAAATACTCAAACTTCAGAAAAACAACCCCTTACTACACCCTAGGTTTAGTTTTTTAAGAACATTATATCCTTAAGGCAATAAAATATTAACACTTTTACTAAAATATTGTTTTGAGCACATAGGATTTTCATTAAAACAGCAGAGAAGTGTGTGTTGTGATTACTCTATAGAGTGCCTTGCATAATTATCCGTCCCCCTTCAGGTTCTTCACTTTGTCACTTTGCAACCACAAACTTTATGGCTGTACTAGAGAAATGATATATGTTTTGTTTTTTTAATAATCTGAAAAGTGTGACATACATTTGTATTTTACCTTTCTGAGTGAATCATTTGTAGTCCGGATTTAGGATGGACCAGTCCAACATATCAATATGCTTTGCTCCAAACCATTCCAGTGTAGCTATTCCTGTAGATTTAGGGACATTGTTCATTTGGAAGGTGAACCTGTACCCCAGGTTAGTCTCAAGTCGTTTGATGCCTCATTCTTCCAAGATGGCCCCACCTCCATACATCCTACCATCATCCGACCAGCTTCCCTGTCCCTGCAGAAAAAAAACACCCCCACAGCATGATGCCACCACCAGTATGCCTTACTGTGGAGATGGAGTGGTCAGGGTGATGTACATCTTCAGTGTTCTGCCACTAATAGCATTTCGCATATACTGCATGTAGGCCAAAAAGTGAAATATTTGACCATGGCACCATATCCCACATGACAAACTGAAAACAGGGCTTCTCATGGCTTTCTCTCATAATGAAAGACATACTCAGCAAGAGCAAAGAAACGTGTTCTTACTCGAGCTGTCAAGCACAGAGGTCTTTCTGGCCCTTATACTGCAGCATTTATAAAAGTTGTCATCATTTTGTTCTTGTAGATCGAGAGAAAGAACACATTTCTCTGTTGCTGCAGAGCGTCTATAAGTAGTTAGCAGCATTGGATTTTACTTGGGGGTCTTAGATTTAAGGGACTGAATACCAATACATGGCAAACCTTTCAAATTAGTTCTGTAAAAAAATGGAAACCATTCCATAAAATTAGAAGATATTTATTAAAGATTATAAATTGTGTTTTTTCAAAAGGTCACATAAAACTTGCCGCTGTAAACTAGTTTTATTTAGCTGGACTGAGGGTAAATATGGCTGTCTGGATTGTAAAGGTGGCAGACCCCTGGGTTGGGATTGTAACAAGACAGAATGTCACAACACCTCACCCCATCCCCCAAAATCAAAACAAACTTGCCTGCATCTGATTCTTGCAAAATGCAAAATAATGACTGTTTAGATCTTGATAAAATCAAATTTCACAAGGATACCAAGGTAGGCACAGCTCATCCCATCATGCACTCACACTTTATTGGAAATTCATGGAATCAAAATGAATGATTCAGGGACACGGCACATGCTGTTTACCAAATTAACTCAAACTACAAACCAGTCTACAGTCTTTTTAAAACCATAACATGGTTATTCACCTTTCCTTTTATATTCAGGAACACTTTCAAAGCCTACATTGTTTTTATGTCTAGCTTACATGCTGCTTAGAGGCAAAATAGTCAGTTCAAGCAGATCTGCTTTATGTTATTTCTATCATTAATTTAATAATTCACCATTTTATTAGAGGGAACAGAAGACTACTGAGACAGCGTTAAAGTACTTTACTTCAGCAGTGACTAAAGGTTTTTCTACATTAGCTGATCAAACATACACCTCATTTACACTGGTCTCTGTTTTTCATTATTTCAAAGTCTCCTGATTTTAAAGAAAACAAGTAAAACATTGGCAGAGAGGTAGAAACAAAGAAAGGAGATTGCTATAAACCCAGTAGCCATGCAAACAAAAACCAAGAAAGCAGGCGTAAAAAATGAGCATTGCCACTAAATACCTCAGAATCACATTACAAATTACAGAAGTAGTGAATACCAGTAAAGGTTTCTCCAAAGCCCTCCAGAGGACTACATTGTCCAGCTCCCTGAGTCTGGCTGGCATGATGACTTACAAAAGACAGACGTACACATGGGGCTCTATTGAGGAATCCATGCTCAAGACTACAGATGGTTCCCCTTATTGTCACATCTTTGTCTTCAAAGGCTGTTTCACCTCGTCAGCATTGCACTCTACAACATTACAACCCAGTAGCTGCAAATCTCCAATTTGATTTTGTGGCTTTGATTGGAAGTTCAAACGTGTGAAGCCTCAAGCAAACACGAGCAGAAGTCTACAGAGATTAAGTCAGATGTTTCTTAACATGGATCAGCTTTTTTTTACCTTTACGAATGTATCGTCTTCAACAACGCATTTAAAAAAAAGACTTTTCATATTTATAGCACCCTCAAGCGCTTCACAACACAGTGATGTGTAAAAATGTTTTGTTAAAAGTACACATGCAGGAGTCCTGATGGGGTGTATCCAAAGCCACACCCAAAACAGTGTCCTTGTCATTTTTTATAGCGTGTATTGCTGCTGCATGATAAACCCTGTCTTTCTGCGTCACTAATGCAACTTACAGTGGCAACGTGGTTTAATCCAAGCAAAGGCACTCGAATCACGAAACTGAAATTCAGCACACAAGGATTCAACTGTAACAACTCTGGCTTTACTGTATTTCAATGTAATAACCAACCCATCCCAGATCATTCCTCGCCCCTGTGAGGAGGTTCAGGCATGATCAACCTGTGGCAGACAGAACTGTTTCAATATTTTACTTTAGACCTTAATGCAGTTTAATCTACACAATGTTAACACATGTGGTATCAAAACAAAGTAAACAAACAGAAGATCCTTTACAAAAGTGTCTTCTTCTCACACTCGTATGAGAACTCCACTGGTATTTTTACTACTGAACACAAAGAAGTCACACGGGACTGATGGTGCAGGTTTTAGTATGAACAGACTGACTCGGGTATAACAGACAGTGCAGAAAGACAATCAGTAGTCAACAGAAACAGGGATTCTAACTATGCAAGTATACTTCAGTATTGTCCAGTTCTAAGTTTTCTTTTCAGCAAGTTAAAAAGGCTTTTGTTTTGCTGAATCAGAAAATAATGGACCATGCTTTCAGACTTCAAGCCTGCTGTGTGGTTTGAAGGGTTTCTAAACCAAGACGTTCAACCACTGAAAAACTGTTTGGACTGGAGCGATGGTGAGGCCCCATAAAGGACTATTTAACTTGTTTTGTTTAATGAATCTTGAAGAGATAAATCTAAAAAGTGTCAATTTCAAGCCTTTATTGTGGCACATGTTCTGGTTAGTAAATGTGTCATTAAAGTCAATATCCCATCCCTTCCTGTGTATACACTGCCATTCCAACAGCTTTTGTAAGTGTTTTTGTGCTTTTTTGGCATAGAAAATGTTTTTAAGTTTATTTGCCCAATTAGCTGATGAAGGTTTTAGCCCCAACACAAATCTGGTCTATTAGACTCTCTTCTTGGCATTGGTTTGATTTCTCTAAAAATAATTAACTCAATCTCAATGAATTAAGCTCAATATAATCTGAGTAAAGGTTTTAAATAAGAAAATAAAAATATATTTTCTAATGTAATAAGCACATAGATTTGCTCAAAATAGTTTTATTAGTTGTACCTCACCACAAACTGTCTTGTTTTCTGAAACCTGCCTCTCTAAATTAGTGCTGCATTCTTTTGAAATATGCAAAAAAATAAGGATGTAAAATAGTGGATGCAAATGTCAGGCTGCAGAGTTTCTCCTGCAATGTTCAGCTGTGTCCTTGACAGACTTATTTCACATTAAAGACCCCCTGTTCTCCTGTGAAGATGAAAAGAGGAGACATGGAAAGGATTATCATTTTCCACCGTTCACTGTGAGCATGCGGTTTCGCAGGAGACAGATGTACCATTTTTCCAAGATGAATGTGGAGCTGTAGAGGAGTGTGAATTCAGAATCACTGTGGTAGCCATGCTGGTCACAGTCCTGCAAATGTTAAGACCTCCCCACTCCCCAAAAAAACCACATGGACGCCGGTGATGTTTAATCATATCTGCTTCGTGTAAGCCTCAACACAACACGACCAAGCTTTCAATGGTTCTGCGGTTGTCTTTCAATGCTTTGAAGGGTCCCAGTTTGGAAGTTTCTCCAGTATGGCCTTATGATCCACATCAACACTGGCCACCAGTCCTCCTTTGTTCAATGGAGTTCCACTGTAGTCAATGTTCTCCCCCTTCAGAGTGGTCATATGGCCTCCTGTAATCACGATGGTCACATGTGATCACCAGCTGTTAAACAGATGACTTTAAAGCCTAAATGAATTTCCCTAGTATCAGAATGATGAGGCGATGCATGCAAATGAGTTCTATCAGTATTTGTGTTTGCATCCTGTCCTCAGCGTTCTAACATATTAGCTCCAAAAAAACAAACTGGCACATTTGTTAAAAAAAAATCTGAGTCAGAGTGAACCGAGTTAATATTCTTAACAAGCTTTATCTATGTCATTTTGTCCATCAAATGCATTCAAAACACAGATACACACATAGTTCTGCTACAGAAGTCTGGCAACTACGAGAACTTCTCAAGCTGGAAACTGATACGTTCCCTAGTGGGGAGAAATTTTATTTAAATAAATGCTTTGAATTAAGAGTCAAGAGGTTTCAGAGAGTTTAAGCAGCTCACCCCACTAAGCTGAAGCCCCAAAAACAAATCTTCCAAAAAGAGTTGCTTGTGATAATATAAATAACAGAAGAAATCAGTATAAAATGTTATAGAATGAAGAATTTTAAAGAATTAAAATAATTATTAGGTTACCAAGTGCGTTCAGTAGTGCTGCACCAGCGCAGATGTCCCATTTCTTAATATAGGTGATGTGGACATAAACATCTGCTTCGTCTATAGGCTCTGGTTGGCCTGAATGCATCTTCAACAGTGACAGCACCTTGTATCCTGTCAGGCGGACACATTAACACAAAATGAGGCCATGGCTGAAGTGTCTGATTGCCTACCAAACAAATAAATCTTCTTACACAAACTGCTGTTTGCTTAAGAGTTCAAAAGAAAAATGGCAATTCATTAATCCAAATATTTGAGAAAGGTGTATTCATTTCTTTTGTAAGAAAACAAATGCTACTGAATCAACACACCACAACAAACTGTACTATAAACAGTGACGGTGAGTTGGTGACAGCAGCACAGTGGCTCTCAACAGTCTACACAACCTCATAAAATGATTCTCAGTATTAAAAAATTGAAACCCAAGAAATTTGAGCATGACAATGACAATATTCACCATCTCTGCCTTACAAAAGTTCACCCATTCGATCACAGTCCATAAATGTTCTGTCAAACTGTGTCTAGGCCATTCCAAAACTTTATTTTTTATTCGAATGGATGCTTAAAATCACTGATGCTGAAAAAGTAAAATCACTTTTCAGCTTTCTAGAAGACAACTGATTGTTTTGGGCCACAGGTGTCTGGTATTTGGGACTTTTTATAACTTCCTCCATCTCAGTGCTGTGAAGAAAGGTATCCCCAGAGCATGATCACGCCTCCACTTTATTTCACAGTGGGTGCAATGTTTTTCAGTGATGCTCAGTATTGTTGTTTTAGACAAATAAACCATTTGGAAATAGGACCCAAATGTTTACGTCAACTTCCTTCAGACAATATCACATTTCCCACAAGGCTTTGGGAGATTCTAGCCTGGATTTTAGTCTGGATGTATTTTTGGGAAGAACTTCTGTCTCAAAACCCTGATCCTTTGTCCCGATACATGAAGAACAGGGGTAAGTCACATGTAGAACACATACAGAACTTGTCAAAAAACCCAGAAGCTCCTCCAGTGCCGTCGTCAGCTCCTTAGCAGTCTCCCTTACCAGTTTCATCCTCATCTTCTCATCAATCTGACAGATTCGTCCAGTGTTGGTAATGTCCCTGTTGCCCAATATTCTCTCCAATAAGTGGTGACTGCCAACAATGTGACATTGGTGCTGTGGGGGACTTTATACTCACCTCCTGACTCATACCTTTGTAGAATAAGATGATTTTGATCCTTTGTAACATCCATGTCTCACCATCATATCACAAAGCAGCTCAGATGCAATATTTGTACATCTGGATCTTTTTTTTTGCATGTACTCCGTTTTCTGGAGTTTAGCATTTGTCAGAGTTTAGTTGCAAATCCAAGCAAGTCTTTGCGCATTAAGCCCCTGGTTATCACAGCTGCAGTTAAAACCCTTCAAGCCCCCTAAATGCTACCATGCAAAGCTCCCAGAATCCTCTGCTCACCTGCTCCACCTGCTGGGATTATTGTTGTGCTGTTGCCAAAAGCAGTATGAAGAAAATTTGTTACTTCTCCAGAGTGAGAGCGTGATACGATCACTTTTGGTGGGTTGACATTGTAATCAGATCTGGACGCCATGTTGGTTCCCTGACCTACCATTGCCCAGGCTGACAGAGAGATGGAGAAGGTCATGTACGTACGTACATACAACAAAGACACTTTAAATAGATACTGAAGAGGCTTACGTTAACATTTGCAAAACAAAAAGGGAAATAATATATAAAAATGTGCATTTTGTCAAATATAGGGATAAAATATCTCTTCACAGATGCCTTAACTTACCAGTAAACCCTGTAAATGGCTGGTGGATGACTCCAATGACTGGTTTACCCTCTAGAGCTACACACACCATAGTGGTCACATATTTCACCAACTTCTCTGTAAGAACATAAAGTTACAGTGTAAGAGTGAAAACAAAGTTAAAAAAACAAAGAAGGGGTTGTCAGTCTTGTGGGAACACGTTTCTGAGCAGGTTGAATCCATCTTCTTGTGTTTCTGTTTTCAGTTATAACAAACTGTAACAAAAAAAGGAATCCGTTGCATTCTGCTCTCTCAATTAGTTATTAGAGTACCACACCTAGGGCTGCACGGTATCAGGACATCTCTACACAGTGTCAAAACTGACACTGGATCTGTTGGAATCATCTCCAGCCAGTTTAGCAGGTCTTATAAAAGCCTCGGCAAAAATCCAGTGAAAAATGTTGCACGTTAATGATATAATCGGCTTTCTTCTTTGACAAACTGGTTATTCAGGTTCAGATTTTAATAATAACTGACTATACTTCCTTCTATACAAACTTATGCCCTTTTCATAAATCTTCAATAACAGTGTTAACAATCCTGAGTGAATATAATTAAAAAATGAAATTTGATTAGACAAAAAGTCTCAAGCAGTATTTCTGACTAGAAATAATGTTAGAAATTATGAAGTGACCGGACTGTGACTGATTGCTCCCAGAGACAGAGAAGCAAACTGGTTCAAGAACGGGCCCTACACAAGAATCTCCTGTCTTTAGATAACTCCACTATTTCCTAAATAACAAGGGAATAGCAGGGAAAGTGTGGCAACGATGATGTTTTTTTTTCTAAAATCATCACAGAAATCAAGACGCTGACCCACCTGTGTATTCTTGAGTAGCATCCAAAGGATCAATCCACACAGTGATGCTATCAGCAGAAACTTCCCTGCCCTTCTCCAGCTTTAATATGTCATCAGGTATGTAACGGCTCCAGGTTACCGGATCTGCTTCGCTGTCACTTTCCTCGCTGTGAACCTAAATACAAAACCATTTAGGCATAACCAAGGGTTCTAGATTGCATGGATATATTAATTATACAGTCAGGTCCATAAATATTGGGACATCAACTCAATTCTCATCTTCTTGGTTCTATAAACCACCACAATAGATCTGAACAACCAAGAGTAAGTATAACTGGTTTATATTTGACCACTGGTGTTGCTCACAGTGATTTCAGGAAACGTGTTCTTTATTAGATTAAACATCTTTCGATGCGACTGCAGGTCCCCCATAGTCAGAAGCTCTTTGGCTCCCTCCTTCGTTTCTCCCTTTGACTTCTCGTTGAGGGAGTCTTCTTCACGTACTCTTTTCACCTACAAAGAAAGGAAAGAGGAAGATGTATGTTCATCCAGCTGATATACATACAGCTGGAAGTTCATCAGATATGAATTAAACAGATGATTCAGTGGAGTAAGACTTCTATCCCACAGTTGTGCAATATTTCCAATAGAACATAACGTGTAAACCAAAGCCCCAGCTTCTTTCTCACATTTATCGAAGATGTCACCATCTATAAGCTTCAACTTGGCCATTTTAATGGGGATCCCCAAATATCTTTAAGCAGTTTATACATAATTAGCAGTGATTGTGTTCCTGGAAACAGTTCTGTCAGATTTCATTGTACCAGCACTTTATCAGTCACGTCTTCCTGAAAAGCTTGTTATTTATTATTAGCAGTCATTTGGAAATCTCATATGCCCCTTCTCCAGGGGCTCTATTTTGATTGGCGCCACTCAGCCTGTTTTGCAACCACTTCTATTATTACTGCCTTCTCCAGCCCGGTACTTGCTTTCTTGAACCAGACTGCTGTTCACTGATTGTCCATTAGCGTGGTCGGTTGTATGTCAGCGGCATGAGAAAGTGTTCGCTGAGGTAGTGGAAAGAACGACAAGCCACGGATTTTGCTGCAAACCACAATGCCCGGAAAAACTCAAAAAAACTCAACAGCGACTACAAAAGTATGACAGACCTCGATAACCGCAGAGGGTCACACTGAAAGCTGCTGCGGTGGTTTGGACGACATTTATGGCCATCGTCCCACGGGTTGTGGAAGACAGGGTGGTCTGGACGCCACAACCTCACTGTTTTAGGAGGACATATTGGAAGTCTGCCTTACAAATCAATGAAATCAGATGCAAAACGAGTGGATTTTCCGAATAAAAACGACGGACACTTCAATTTTACTTCAAGTTTTAAATGGTTTGACGCCCATTGAAATATTTACAGACGCATTTGAACCAAGTAATTGCTGAATACCAAATGGGGTCATAGTTGTTTAATGGAATGATATGTGTCATGACACGACATTTTGGTGTTTGAAGCTACACCAGAAGGCTTTTACACAAAACCAGGATACATGAGTCCAGGTTTTGTGTAACAGCCCTCTGGTGTAGCTTCAAACACCAAAATGTGATGTCATGACACAGTAGGCCATGGGTATTAAGGTTTGGTTTTTACCTCTTTCCCACCTAGCTGTGCAGCCTCCACGGAGACAGCTAACAGGTCTCTCAGATCCACCTTTTTTCTCTGCCTGCAGACGCAAAATGACAGAAGACAGGTTAGTACCTGAATAAAACAAGAAAAATGCTTTAACCTTTCTTTATAGAAAACAATTAAAGTAATGAAAACAGATGTGTGTGTGTGTAGCGATGCCAAACTCTAGGAACATTTTTTGCATTTTGTATTTACATAGTGATGGACATTGTAAACATCATCAAAAACCCCAAACTGTACACAAAACCAGTTTAAGCCGATGCAAGGTCATACATGGTCCAGCTGTAAGGGCATACGTTTTGTACCTGTAGGGGTCTAGTGCAGCAAAGGAAGTAAATATTGTTATTGACTGTAATAGAAATCGTAAAGTTTACAAAACTAAGTGGAAGCATTGATTGTCCATCTGTTATGTGTAGAGATGCACCAATCAATCATCCAGAGATCGGAATCAACCAACTAAAGAAAATAAAAGAGGGATTTTTTTCATTCATTACATGCATTAAGCTATAAACTCCCACCATTTTCAGCTCATAACTGAATCGACCAATGGTCTAAATGTATTTAAACGCACTTTTCAGTTAAAGGTTATGGAAAGATGGTCAAAATTATTTAATGGGATAATTAGAATCAACTTTATTGCCAAGTTCGTACAAACAAACAAGGAAATTGACTCCGGTACACTTTGCTCTTTGGTTTTGTTTTTGTATTACAGAATATACACATTTACAATGTACAATATACACATATATAATAAAAAGGTGCATTTGCAACATCTGTATGCTGTTGTTTTGTACTCTATTAAATGTTCAGGAGAGAAACAGCCTGGGTAATAATCTGGTAATTCCTTCATTTTCTGCTAACTCCATCAATGAAGATGTGGCATATTTTTCCTCTTAAGTGTGATAGATCTAAACAAAAAAAACATTCTGGGATCTGAACTTCGCTATAATCCATCTCAAGTAGTCGGCTTTTGAGGAAACTGGTTTTTAGCAATTCAAATAATTGTTATATGGGACCAGAAAACAAAATAAAAGTGAAAACTACTTTGCTCAATCATCAGGTGGGCTTGGTGGAGAGGATTCTCCCACTTTAGCTTCAAATTATACATGATCATAACATCCGGTGCGGTTGCGGTAAACATCGTGACAGATAATGTTAATTTATTAACTTAACTTAAGAAAATTAATTTTAAAAAACAGCCAACCTGAAGTAAGACAAGTGGTTGGAGAGGACCCCGGCATACAGGTGGTAGATGACGCCGACTCCCAGCAGGCAGAACACCGCCACACCGAGCGGTGACAGTCGGATCCCCATCGGAGCCATTGTCATTGGAGACGACTGTGAGGATTGTCAGCTAAAAGATACACACGGATGAACCAGGAGAGCACAGATGTTCTTTGAGTTTATCAGTGCAGAGGTAGCTGACGTGGCTTTTCCAAACACCGAGCCGTCCCGGGAAGCTTCTGCTGCACAGCTGCTGTGTAGCTTTACGGCAAATATCTCCCGACACACTAAAAACGCCCCCCAACACGATAATAAGAAACAGTGAAAAACACCTCACCTCAACAACCAACACGGGCTAATTTCATCAATCAGTCGACTAGCCGTTCAGCATCGCCTGACTCTGGAAATGTACCGAATTAGTCAGTGTCTCGGTTGGAAACGACATTCCGTTTCCTGGACACCTCTGATGCACCTGACCGTCACAGTCAGCTCGCAAAAAAAAAAAAGCCACGACATCACGGCTGTCGACGCGGAAAAAGAACAATCACGTCTCTGTTCCATCATTTTTCATAGCTACGGTCAAATACTCCGACACTTCCCCTTCCGGGTTGCGGTCCTCAAAGAAACCGGAAGTGTGCCTCCTTGCTGTTCGTGAGAAAAACTACAGAAAACTCCGAAACTACAGATCCGAATGAAATGACAGTTTTTAGTGATGTCTGGTATGAGTAGAAGATCCCCCCCATTCAATTATGTCATAGATCCGGATGATTTTCTATAAATCTAAGGGAAAAGACCCTCGAACCTGCCTTTATTTTCTTTATTTATAAAAATAGGCTGTACATACACATCCATCCATGCACAAACTGCTCCTTTATCTTTGTTTTATTTCGTCTAAAGTGTATATATTTATAGTTAATATCGGTATAATGTGAGCGCTGGAAACCGAAGTCAAATTCATTGTGCACACAAAGTTGGCAAATAAAGCGGATTCAGGTTCTGATTTACGGCACTTTGTCAGACTTTAGCTGCAATATTTACCCCATTTTATAGAATCAGATTAATTGGCCAAGATTGTGTACACAAGCATGGAATTCGACTTTGGTTTTACGCTGTCACAGTGTACAGACATTGAGTATAAATATAAAAACCTTCAAGGAAATATCAAAAGGCAAAAACTGCACTCAATCATCAACACCATCCCACAAGAAGGTTAACAGAAGGCTTCCACTGTCCCAATGAGATTTTTGAAGGTCATTTCCATTTTAAGGCTATTTTATCACAAAAGCTTTATTCTTATTGACGAGGATGTAACACACAGATCACTCAAACTAATATAAGAGTCGAGTACAAAAACTACACAGTAACGTGGTCGACAAATTCAATTTTATAAAGTATGAATATGAGAAACAACTAACTTTCTGACCATATAAGTTTTGATATAACAGTTGATATAAAGTGTTTCTTTACAGTGAACCAGAAGATGGCTCCGCTTTACACTCTGTCCTTGTGGCATGATTTTTTTAACCTTCAGTCGTAGAAATAAAGCCACAGCATCATTTTCCTCTTAAATTCTCTCATCCTTAATGTTCCTACGGACCACATGGAAGGGATGTTACACTCCTCCATCTCTGTGACCTCATCGACACCTATATTGTTGCTTTCCAGGACAGAAATTTGGAAAGATTTCATCTCGTCGGATGTCGGTTTGTCATTGTCTCACTTCCCTTCCCCTCCTCCCTCTGTTGGCCACTGGACAGAAATGTGGTACAGCTTCAGCTCTTCCTCTGACACGGAATCAGGGGCGTGGCTCATGAGGTCGTGGCCGCGGAATGACTTGGGAAAGGCGATGACGTCGCGAATGCTGGAAGCTCCGACCAAAATGGAGACCAGCCGATCCAAACCTATAGGGCAGGATGAAGGAGATGGCAAACCAGCAGTTAGTTAACAGAAAAAATACTCAGCCTGTAGAAATATACTGAAGAAAGCTTTTACCAGACAAAACGTTTCTGAATTAGAACTGTTGTCCATAAAAGAAAAACAACCAACTAAACATCATTTGCTTCAATTTATTTTAGGATTCAATAAAAAAATACCAGAACGAAGTGGCACTTGAACTAGCAAATGGTCAAATTTTTTTCTAAGCATTTTTTACCCCTATGTAATTTCTATTAAATCGAGTCCTTCTTGCTTCATACTTTGTAAAACAACTCCCTTTAGCATCTCTTCCATTATGGGATATATGCAACATAAAGTACAGCAGTTATGACCACGTAAACTGCTAAAGGGGGTAATTTTTACCACAAAAAATGATTTAACGTGTTACTCGCTTAGCTGATTTTTACCGTTTGGGCATTGCTATGGCAACCATGTACAGGGGTCTTGACAAAAAATAAACAAATTGTAGCTTTGTTTTGGTTTCTTCTTAAAAAAAAAGATTAATTTGGAATGCAAAAATGTTTTGGCCATGTTATGACCAACTTGTATTTGAGGAAAACTCTTATAAATGTTTTGGGTAGTATCTAGATCACTAGGGCCAGAGAAGCTCATTTTACAGTGAAATATAGTTTCTTTCACACATTTGTTTTCTTTTTTGTGCTGCCCAACTCTTTTCCTGCTTGTAATTAACAAAAGAGTTGAAAAGAAGCAAAAGCTGTTTTAAGTCTAACATTTGTCTTAGTTAAGGTTCCTCTGACATGCGGTCAAAATGGCCCCCTCTGGTGGCTCAAGTATTAAGCTCCCTGCAGCTCCCCGCTGACTTACCCAGAGCGATGCCTCCATGAGGTGGTGCTCCGGAATCAAGAGCCTCCAGCAGATGTGAAAGAAGACTGGGATCCTCCTGCCACAGGCATATTTATATATATATATAAATATTAAGTTTAACAACTGACACTCATCTCACTCATTTATTAAGTGAGAAAAGCCAACCTTGAGGATGTTCTTTATGACATGGAGCTGCTCTGAGGATTTATGGATGCGGATGGAACCTCCTCCGATCTCACTGCCATTCAGTACCAGATCATAGTGCTGCCCACACACCTAGGAAATACCAAAACACTAGACTGAATGTGATCTGTGTAATCTATTATTTTCCTAAAGGAGAACCATAAAACATGATATGAGCACTTTGTTTGGCTCCTTGAAGAGTAACTCCATGTCCTCCGGTCGCGGAGCAGTAAAAGGATGATGAGCTGACTCCAACTCCTCTGGTTTATCTTCTTTTGGTAAGAAAAGAGGGAAGTCCACAATCCACAGGAAGTTGAAGGCCGCATGGTCACGGACTGAAAGGCCATGAGCCTCTAGAAGCTGTGCTGCCTGGAGGCGAAGACTACCAAGCAACGGGCGCTGAGGACAGAGCAGAGGGACAAATACAGTCATCTTTTAGGTTAATAGGAGCACTTTTAGTCATTCAGTCTGTCTTAGTCTTAGCAACTTACCACAGTGTGGAGAGAGCCAGCTGCTAGCAGCAACAGGTCTCCTGGGTTGGCTTCAGTCCTCCTCAGAAGGTCCTCTGTGACAGAGTCAGGAATCAGCTTCTTCAGAGGAGACTTTAACGTCCCGTCTTCTCTCACCAACACCAGACTCAGCTCCTTTATAGGAAAAATACATTTTCTCACAAACAGAGGCTTTAATGGCAATTATTGACTTTAGAGTGGATTATTGTTGTTGCTTGTTGTTCTTCAATTTTTTTTTAGACATAGCTTCTGGAAGTTATTTTCCCTACTGATTTCAACCAGAAACACAAAGTTGGAAAATGTTTTGGGTTTGCAAAGGCTACTTAGGATTCAGCGACATTTTAAATCGAATCACAATAAAGCTTTACATGATTAACAAACAAGAACAAGATGAAAAACAAGCCTACCTGTCTGAACTGAGTCCTGGCTGTTTGCTTCAGTTCTTCCAAATCTTTTCCAGTGAAATGTGTCTTTCAGCACACACAGGACAGCCACAAATAAAAGCAAAAATCACAAATTACTGATTCTTAAACACAGGTCTTGATGGCTTCCATTGTTTCTTTGTTCTACTAAATCTTGAACTTTATGTGGCACATAAAGTATTTTCCAATTGTACAAATGTATTTATTCGTACAGCTCCACTGGGGACACGGATGGCCTGAATCGAGCCTTCTGACTGGCTGAGAGCTGATCTGAGGAATTCTATCTGAGTGGAGAAGAAAGGCTCACTGACGTCCATCAGCTAGAAAAGCAAGAAGACAGAAGAAAAAACACTTGAGGAAAAATAGGAACATATTCCCTTTTAATCACCTCTGTCTTTCTAGTTAAAATCTGCTTCTTCGATTAAACACAACTTAGGCTTGATTAGGTCACCCAAGCACTAGATGAATGATAGATCCTCCATTTTTGTTCAACTTGAACAGGTAAATATCTAGTCTACAGGTAATTCTGCAGGACCTTTAACAAAGAAAGAGCTTGGACAACTCCAATGGATGGTTTTAAGACTATATTACATACAGACTAATATTTACAGTGAGGTTAGTCGGATAAGACAGCAAATGGAGATGTAAGGAAAGGTGAGATTTTTGACAAGTGAAAAATCATTTCACTTGTCTGTTAGCGGATGTAAGGATATAATAGTAAATGCATTTACAATTTGTTCTTAAGAACACTACTAAAACATACTAAAAGTTTGGTTCAACGACAGCCAGAACTCACCCACCTTCATACCAAATCTAGTGTCCGGTTTGTCCACACCGTAGTCTCTCATTGCTTCCTTATATGTCATTGTCTGGAAAGGGACCTTTAGAGAACCTTTGTCTGCAGGCCAAGAATACTGCAGCAAGCCCTCCACCAGCGACATAATGCCTGCCTGGTCCACAAAAGACATCTCTATGTCCACCTGGAAGGGTTGGTGAGAAGATCTGTTAATTTAGTAAAACCTGTCAGGTACAGTTGCCTGCACACATATTCATACCATTTTACGTTTTTAATTGTCACAAATCCCTGGGATTTCTTTTCTGGGATTTTATGTGTCAGACCAACAATGAGAAGTGAAAGGAATACAATGCGTGTTTGTCAGAACCTATAACAGGTAAACATCTGAAAGGTTGCTATAGCTGCTATGTTTAGGACTGTCCAGCTGGAAGATGAATTTCTGCCCCAGTCTCGAGTCTTTCCCAGCTATTAAAGGGTTTTCCTCCAGGACTGCCCTGTATTTAGCTTCATTCATATTCCAATCAACTCTGACCAGCTTACCTATCCCTGGTGATGAAAAGCATCCCCGTACCATGATGCTGCCACCATCATGTTTCACAGAGGAAATGGTATGTTTAGGATGATGTGTAGTGGTAGTTTTCTGCCACACCTAGCGTTTTTCATGGAGACCAACAAGTTTCGTTTTGGTTTCACCTGATCAGAGCATGTTCTTTGCCATGTTTGCTGTGTCCCCACATGGCTGGTGACAAAATGCAAACAGGACTTCCTAAGGCTCTCTTTCAACAGTGGCCTTCTTCTTGCCACTCTTCCATAAAGGCCAGATTCTGAGTTGCATGACTAATAGTTCTCTTGTCAACTGATTCCCCAACCTGAGCTGTGGATCTCTGCAGCTCCTCCAGAGTGGCCATGGGCCTCTTGGATGCTTCTCTGATGCTTCCCTTTCCAAGCTGTCAGTTTACATCTACCATAGCTTGGTAAATGGTAATATGGTGCTTTAAACCTCTCCACAACATTGTCCTGACCTGGCTGCTGTGTTCTTTGGTTTTCATGATGATGCTGGTTCACTAATGTTCTCTAACAAACCTCTGAGGAATCACAGAACAGCCAGATTTGTAAGATTAAATTACACCCAGGCTTGCTCTGAACATTAATCCTGCCACTGCTCCATCTCACCTGAGTGAACTCTGGCTGCCGGTCTGGTTTGGAGCCTTCATCTCTGTAACATCGAGCCACCTGGAAGTACCTGATACACGAGACAAGGAGATGATGCTTGTATACAGGATCATAAAATAAGGTTTACATAACAGCTTTCATTGCTGTTCGATCTGGCAGGACAGTGTATTCTAGAGGCTCTCAGTGACAGAGAAACACAAATATCTCCACAATTTTATCTAACTCCACACTGCTATTAATGATGGAAATCAACAAAGAATCAAATAGGAAGCAAGTCAAGCACAATGGGACTATACCTTTACCCATTTTTCCATTCAGTATTTTCATAAAACTTTTCAAACATGAAAGATTTTTTGACATAGAACACAAACTTACACCTAAAATACTATGCACAATAAATATCATATCAGGTAATAACTTCACAATTTCCTATTACCAGTGAACTTTCAGTGAGAATGTCAGGCTTATTCCATTTGTTCTATCAGCTGTGTTAGAGCAGGAAAAAGGGGTGCATGGGTCCGAGTTGGAAAACACAATAATCTTCAGTTCTCCTTTCATCTCTGATTTTGGTCTCCACAGACTGTGAATGTACAATTCTATTAAATGCTACACCACTTTTATGTGAAAAACATTTAGTCATTCTAAAACCAAAACACTTGTTTAGACCTTTTAGAAAACAAAAGAAAAATGTACTAATTTAATGTGTAGAAGCAGGAAGTTTTTCTTTCAGACTGTGAGGCCCGGTCCACTTGGAATCGAGCTTTGGTTGATCTGCATTTCCTGTTTAGTCGTTGCGTCCAACAAACGTTTTTGAAAAACAAACGTTTTTGAAAGCGGGTTCCAGAGAGGAAAGATTTAAAAACGGCGGTTATTTTCTGGAACGACTCACCTGTCGACTCCAGCCACCATCAGCAGCTGCTTAAACTGTTGCGGGCTCTGGGGCAGAGAGTAAAACAGGCCCGGCTCTCTGGAGGGAACAACAAATTCTTTAGCGCCCTGAAACACAAACAAGAGATTCTCAGTAAGATATAACACATGCTCAGATGTTAGTTTCCTAAAGTGACACCTAGTTTTGCAAAACAACCCCAAAAAAATGCAATGCTTTTGTAATTAAACTGTTTTAAAGAAAAGCACTTTACTAATTGAAGTTTTTTAAAAAATGTTTCATGTTCCTGCAACAAAAACATAAGTTTGTTCTTTGGGATTTTATGAGATACACACACACACACACAAAATATTGTAGTAGTAGTAGTAATAGTGAAGTAGTAGGGAAATGATACAATAATATGAACAAATAAAAATCTTAAACCTGTCTTGTGCATTTGTATAAAACCCTCTTTACTCTGATATGCCTAAATAAAATGTAATGCAAACAACTGCCTTCAATGTTTGGAGGAAAACTAAGACTGTGCAATACCCAGAACACACCACCTGCATGCTGAAACAAGGTGGTGGCAGCATCATGGTGGGGGTAATTTTCTTCAGCAGGGATAGGGAAGCTGGTCAGAGTTAATGGGAAGATGCCTGAAGCTAAATATAGGACAATCCAGGAAAAGACTTGAAAATTCCTGTTCACAACTATCCCTGCAATCTAACTGAACTTAAGGTATTTTATCACATGAATCCTTTCCCTTTCACTTCATAATTTTGAGCAACTTTGTGTTGGTCCACCACATAAAATCCCAATAAAATCCATTGAAGTTTCAGGTTGCACCGTCACAAAATGTGAAAAGTTAAAGGGGTATGAATGTCTTTGTAAGGCACTGAACAAATATACCACGGAGAAAAAATATTTTAATTAAAATATTTCATCAAAATATCTGAGGACCTTCTTACCCCTGGTGTTCGTTTGAATAAAGTAGGTGTTTCAACATCCACAAAACCTGCATAACAGAGGGGGAAAAGACAATAAAACCAAACCCACAGAATCAGGGCTTGTTTGAAAAGGAAGAGAAAACAGAAAAAAGTGAACATCATTGTCCATACCGTGCACATTACAGAGATACTCTCTCATCTTCATCACCAGCTGGGATCTTAGTCTGAGGTTGTTCTGCATCTGAGATGACCTCAGGTCCAGGTAGCGATACTGCATCCGCAGCGACTCAGACTTCTGTACAACCCAACAGACACAATCCATTTTAAAAGTTCCTCCAGTCACAAACAAACTCATTTATTCATTAGTGAACATGACTGTAACATGAGACACTTACTTTCACAAAGTCCTTTATCTCAAAAGGCAGCTTCCGGCAAACATTGAAAACTTCCAAGTTCTCCGCCAGGACCTCTATGTCTCCTGTTGGCATCCCCTGGTGTGAATGTAACATGATGAAAAGACTGCAGAAAACACCGTGAAACCCAGCTAAGGTCAGAGGACATGCCTGAAAGTTTTCATTATCAAACAGTGCTGCTAAAGGCGCTGATTTTTTTAACTTCTTCAATTTAGGCATTTAAGATGTAGCCTAGGTTTAATTCCTTGTGTTAAACTTACTGTTAGTGCAAACACTCCTGCAGCCATTTCTTTCATTTAATCAGTCTTACAGTGTTTTGTTAAAGTTTAACTTGGAAATCACAGATATGCATCAGTAGGGGTGATATCATTACAGGACTTAAATCCTTCCCGGGGAAGCCCAGAGATCAGCTAAATCACTGGACACTTTGAACCTCCTTACCATCTACACATTACAAACCATGATAGGAAGGCTTCAAAGCTTTGGAGGATTCATCCAACAAATAGAAACTAAACAACGAGCTTTATAACTGAAAAGATCTGTTCATTTGTTATTTTATCTACACAGAGTTGACCGAGGGAAACTGCCTTGTTTTGGGCATTAAAGCAGTTTGCTAAACAACATGAAAAGTGATTCAATATATTTCTATTCAAAAACATTTCATTTTGTTTTAAGGATACTACATTGCCTTATAAGAATCTTACAAAATTGTGTATAACAAGTAACCTTATTCTCCTGTCCAACTGGTCTTTTTCTGACTGTTCCCGTAACCTTGACGACTGACTCCACAGAGAGGTCACACAGCACTGCTTTCAGAGCAGACTAAAAGGAAAGAAAATTCATATTTAAGGTGGGATTTTCATTAATTTCTATTCATATATAAATTCTCTGTATGATTTTTTTTTCCAGTGACATCTGCAGCTTTCTACAGTCCTAACAGCAAAAGGTCATGTCTTACATCTTCCTGAGGGATCAGAACTTGGGTCAAACCGCTGAAATCTCGCAGGATGACAAACAGGTCTTGTCTGTTTGTAAGCAGAAAGAAATGATTCAAGTTATTTGACACAAAGTTTTAGGGAAACTGTCTAAAATAATTGTGTGGTCAGAATAAAATGACAGGTCAGTTTAACGGTTCTTGACTTTGGTTTAAATAAATTAACTGGTAAATTCAAACGTTTGGTCCAGGAATGTTCGATTTCTGATCAAGTGAAAAGTTTTGGCCATTTTCAAGTAAACATTATGTGGACATTGAAGGAAAAAAAATAGCAAGAAACACCCCAGAATCTTAAATCAGCAGATGTCATACAGAGGTTTACATTATGAAACTAAAAAAAATGAAATCTGATTTCAAAGAATTCATGATTTTTATATAAGTGCTGGTGAAACTCGGGCGTGAAGTCCTGCCTTTCATTCCCAAATCTGATCAACGTTTTACAACCAGTGACTTTCCAGATTGAATAATTGTTCATGGCAACTGTGCCTTGCAAAAGTATACTTATACTTTTTACATTTTTTCATGTTACAACCATAAACTTAAATGTACTTTGTTGGGAATTTATGTGACAGACCAACTCTAAGTAGTACAAGATTGTGAAGAGAAAGGAAAGTGGTTTGTGTGTTTTTTACCAATAAAAGTCTCAAAATAGTGGCAGACTTTTGCATCCTGCCTCCTTTACTCTGATGCGCCTAAATAAAGTGCAGAACAACCAACAGACTGCAGAAGTCACATAGTGCATAGTAATTTAATCTTAGTATAAATCCCGCTGTTCTGTGAAGGTGTCAGATGTTTGTTAGAGAACATCATGAAGACGAAGGATCACAGCAGACAGGTCAGGGAGAAAGTTATGGGGAAGCTTAAAGTAGGTTTAGGATGTAAAACAATATTCCAAGGTTTGAACATGAAGCCCTGTTCAATATCATCTGAAAATGGAAAGAGCATGGTCCAACTGAACACCTACCAAAACATGGCTGTCCACCTAAACTGACACGATGGGTAGGGAAAGTATTAATCAGAGAAGCAGCGAAAAGGACCACGGTAACTCTGGAGGAGCTGCAGAGATCAACAGCTCAGGTAGGAGGACCTGACAACAGGACAACTAAAAGGAAAGTCTTTGCTAAAAGAGAGCTGTAAGAAATTTAGGTTGTGTGATGGCGGTAGTGTTATACTGTATGGTAGCTGTTCTTGTGAAGGACAGTCAAGCTAATTCGAGTTAATGGGAAAATGGATGGACCTGAGTACAGGGAATCCTGGAAGAAAACCTGAGGCTGCAAAGGACTTGAGACTGTGGCAGAGGTATAACTTCCAGTAGAACAACTAAACATGCAGCCACAACAGAATGGTTTACATCAAGGCATGTTCTTGTATTCGAATGGCCCAGTCAAAGTCCAGACCTATTTCTCATTGAGAATCTGTAGCATGATTTGAAAAATACAAAGTTTCCAGACACTTTTTTATTAAAGCCAACTGAGCTTGAGCTCTTTCTAACAGAAGAGAAACTGGGAAAAACTTAATACAAATGCATGGCACTTTTCAGAATTTTAATCTTTAAAAAAATGATGCACTACTTCTTTCTGGTCTATCACATAAAATCCCAATAAAATTAATACCTCAATAATTAAATAAATAATAACGTTAACTGTTATGGCTGGAAAACTTGAAAAGGTTCAAAAAGTAAGAATAATTTGGCAAAGCACTGTACATCTTCATTAATCAGGAACTAAAAGAGAATAATACCTGAGATACTGGACCCAGCCACACAATGTGACCTTCTCCCCTACATGATGTGACCTCAGCTGTCCACAGGTGTGAGTCCTGAACGAGAGGCTGCTGGGACCTGCAGACACAAAACCAACAACGTTTTCAGGGATTCCCGTAAAATGCACACAGCCAATCGATAATCAGTGATCAAGCAACACTTTAAAGAATAAAGTCGTTATTTCATTATTTCCGACTCTACAATTTGGTACCAAACCTATTAAACGCGCAGACGATGACTACATATATGTAGCCATGGTTTATGAAGTACCTGTGGTGGCAGAGGGAGACATGTGGAGTCTGTTGGAGCTGCTCAGCTGTCTGACTGGTGTTCTGCACACCAGGTGTCCTCTACCTGAAGCATGGTGATACCACCCAGCATGAGCTCTGAGTCCTGTAAGGACCCTCTGAAGGAAAAATCTGCATTTTGTTGCCATTTCTAACAAACCCAGGGACAAGTTAAACCATCAAGTCCCGTCGGAGTGTCTGTTTGTTCAAAGCAGAGCACAGTTGGCTCCTCTCACACGTGGAAACCCGTTTTCAGACAGTGTAATATCATGTTAATAAACGCTGCCGGCTTTACATCAGGAACACCACTTTTCACTTTTCTCCTCTGCACCTGGTTCCGCATGTCACCCCACCCGGTCCGGGCGGGTTTCACCGCTCTTTGCTCATGTGGTCGGGTTGATCTGACTGTCGGACAGCACTGGAAAGCAGTTCCATTCACGTAAGAATCTGACCTGCGTAAACGGAAGTGACGTCACGACGTAAGGCCGAACTATTCAATTCACGAAATCGTCGATCTGAGCACAGACTCATTTGAACGTTTAATTCATTAAAAAAATACAAACTTTAGAATAACTAACATACATCAAATTACTAATATACACACAGAGATGTAAGTTAAAATGACTAAATTAAATAGTAATGGACACTGACATATGGTCATATGGGGGGGGAGGGGCAAAATTTATTTTTAAAAATCACTAATACTTACTTTATTTGTTTACACTGATGAGAGAGTTTAGGAACGTTTACAAGTAATCCATGACTTCCTAATTCCATGGGGGGATAAATATGATGTGACACAGGTCAATTAAAAATGCGATGGACAAGAGAGCATGCCATTGAAGTATTGCAGATGTGTGTTGATCTTCATTTTTTCAGAAATTGACTGCAAAAATTGCTAACTTGCCTAAACTAAGCACTTCATATCTAAACTCAGAAAAGTAAATTAAAAGCTTAAAACAACTGGAACTGTGAAAAACAAGGCTGGATGAAGAAGACGCTTCCCTACCAACACAAACGTAGATCTATGGTTCTTGCTAAACCTCCTTGGGTCTTTGGATGAAACATGTTCACATACAGTGAAATACAATAGGTGGGTCTGAAGTAAAACAAAAGACAGATATGTGAGAAAGCACCTTATGGCCACACTTTAGTATGGTGGAGGATCTGTAATGCTGTTTTCTCCTCCAAATACCCAGAATCCTATCTGCATGGCATCATGGATTTCTGATATAGGCTAGCAGGACTTTCAAATTAAATCTGGTGACCTCTGGTTGTCATTAGTTCTATCAGCTGGATAATGATCCTGAGCCTTAAATAAACTGATATGGTTTAGCAGATCCAAAATCAATCTCCTTACATGCCTCTTTCAGTCCTCAGACATAAATCCTACAGAAAAGCTGTGTGGTGAAGAGAGAGCATAGATTAGGATTCTGGATGATCCAGAGAGATTTAGCAAAGAGAAATGGTCAAAGATTATTCCCTGTATTCTCCAATCTTATGAAATATTATATCTGTCCCTCTATTTTGACTTTGTCGAGTTCTATATTAGACAAAGTGTTAAAAAACACAAACAAAAACAAAACACGAATCTTGTGATCATTGGCCAGTATCAAATGTCATTAGTTTTCGCTGGTGTATTGTTTAATTTGGCAACATAAAGCAAAAAAGGGGAACAATATACAGTACAGTAAAAAAAAATAAAATCTATTTACAAAACTGACTAAGGAGGGCGCTGATGTTCCAAATCCAAATAAATAGTGAAGAAGAAGCGAGAACTGAGTGAGACGCCGAATTTCTCTGTCCTCTCTGCAGGTTGTGCTGAAGGTGTGCAGAGATGCCAGGCAGCAGGTTGATGAGAGCCATCAGAGTGAGTGAGTTTGGAGCTCCGTCTGTCCTCAAGCTGTGTTCGGATGTTCCTGTCCCTCAGCCGGGACGCAGACAGGTGAGGCACCCCGCTGCAGACGCCGGTTTGCGGGTCACAGTCCACAGGTGGACAGGGGCTGGAAGTTTAGCACAGCCATGACAACTGCAGAGTAGCTGCAACATGAGGTTTCACACATTAACATGTCTGGCATGTCTCTTAACTTTGATTCTCTCTTTGTGCAAACGCAGGTCTAATCTCGTTAACAGTTTTCTGCTAAACTAGTCAGGTCTTTTCAGCAGTTTATACGTCTTTCCTGCTTAGATCAATAAATAATAGCTGTAGTTGATTTTCATGACTTTCTGTAAACCTGAGGTCAGAGTACACGCAAGAGGGATTTCCAGCTGTCCTCCACTTGTTTTTATTTCAAAGGAAAGTGGCAATACATAGATTTATCCAAAGGATATAAAGTAATACAAAGAATTGGGCTCTAAAGTATGACGCCAATATTTTAAAATCAGGCGAACCATCGCATAATGTTTCACAGTGTTTTTATTTAGATTTGATTTGGCCGTAGGAATGGACAAAATGGCAAAATTCTATTGTGATTATGTTAGAGACGTAATCACAACTGTATCCCAATTTCCCTTTGTAGAAACATACAGATCCTTCTCAAAATATTAGCATATTGTGATAAAGTTAATTATTTTCCATAATGTCATGATGAAAATTTAACATTCATATATTTTAGATTCATTGCACACTAACTGAAATATTTCAAGTCTTTTATTGTCTTAATACGGATGATTTTGGCATACAGCTCATGAAAACCCAAAATTCCTATCTCACAAAATTAGCATATTTCATCCGACCAATAAAAGGAAAGTGTTTTTAATACAAAAAACGTCAACCTTCAAATAATCATGTACAGATATGCACTCAATACTTGGTCGGGAATCCTTTGGCAGAAATGACTGCTTCAATGCGGCGTGGCATGGAGGCAATCAGCCTGTGGCACTGCTGAGGTCTTATGGAGGCCCAGGATGCTTCGATAGCGGCCTTTAGCTCATCCAGAGTGTTGGGTCTTGAGTCTCTCAACGTTCTCTTCACAATATCCCACAGATTCTCTATGGGGTTCAGGTCAGGAGAGTTGGCAGGTCAATTGAGCACAGTGATACCATGGTCAGTAAACCATTTACCAGTGGTTTTGGCACTGTGAGCAGGTGCCAGGTCGTGCTGAAAAATGAAATCTTCATCTCCATAAAGCTTTTCAGCAGATGGAAGCATGAAGTGCTCCAAAATCTCCTGATAGCTAGCTGCATTGACCCTGCCCTTGATAAAACACAGTGGACCAACACCAGCAGCTGACACGGCACCCCAGACCATCACTGACTGTGGGTACTTGACACTGGACTTCTGGCATTTTGGCATTTCCTTCTCCCCAGTCTTCCTCCAGACTCTGGCACCTTGATTTCTGAATGACATGCAGAATTTGCTTTCATCCGAAAAAAGTACTTTGGAGTACTTTGGACCACTGAGCAACAGTCCAGTGCTGCTTCTCTGTAGCCCAGGTCAGGCGCTTCTGCTGCTGTTTCTGGTTCAAAAGTGGCTTGACCTGGGGAATGCGGCACCTGTAGCCCATTTCCTGCACACGCCTGTGCACGGTGGCTCTGGATGTTTCTACTCCAGACTCAGTCCACTGCTTCCGCAGGTCCCCCAAGGTCTGGAATCGGCCCTTCTCCACAATCTTCCTCAGGGTCCGGTCACCTCTTCTCGTTGTGCAGCGTTTTCTGCCACACTTTTTCCTTCCCACAGACTTCCCACTGAGGTGCCTTGATACAGCACTCTGGGAACAGCCTATTCGTTCAGAAATTTCTTTCTGTGTCTTACCCTCTTGCTTGAGGGTGTCAATAGTGGCCTTCTGGACAGCAGTCAGGTCGGGAGTCTTACCCATGATTGGGGTTTTGAGTGATGAACCAGGCTGGGAGTTTTAAAGGCCTCAGGAATCTTTTGCAGGTGTTTAGAGTTAACTCGTTGATTCAGATGATTAGGTTCATAGCTCGTTTAGAGACCCTTTTAAAGATATGCTAATTTTGTGAGATAGGAATTTTGGGTTTTCATGAGCTGTATGCCAAAATCATCCGTATTAAGACAATAAAAGACCTGAAATATTTCAGTTAGTGTGCAATGAATCTAAAATATATGAATGTTAAATTTTCATCATGACATTATGGAAAATAATGAACTTTATCACAATATGCTAATATTTTGAGAAGGACCTGTACAGTTAAGCCCATAATTATTCATACCCTGGCAGAATTAAATGCATAGTAATCTTTTAGTTTTACCATCGTGTTAGTTCTGAAGTGTTAACGTTTCGGAGTGGCCCAGTCAAAGTCCCAACTTGAATCCAATTAAAACTCTCTAGACGGAGCTTGTACTTGTAAAGAAACAGACTGGCGATTTGCCTGCTGGGCATTGCTGCCTGACCGTCTCGGCCAGTGCCATTCTGGTCATAAATGGGTCATCAGCTTGGGACCACCAGTCATAAATGTTTCGCTCCTTTAACCCCAGTACATCTGCTGATGCCCTAGGTGTTATTTGGCCCCAACTCTTGTCCTTCCTCCTTAGCCACAGCCAAAAGCTGCCTTTCTGCGCCTCTTCCGCCAGTTCTTTGATGGCTTTACCCCTGCTCGTGTACATACCATGTTGCAGAGCAGGCGAACAGTTGAGGATACGACGAGGCCCCTGCATCCCACTTCGACAGGTGGTGGGAGCTAAACATTAGGGTGATGGGAAGAAGACCCTCTTACATCACAGACTTGGAGGTCAAATCATCAGTGCAGACATGCAAAAAGCTGGTCAGCAGATGTACAGGGGTTGGACAATGAAACTGAAACACCTGTTATTTTAGTGTGGGAGGTTTCATGGCTAAATTGGACCAGCCTGGTAGCCAGTCTTCATTGATGGCACATTGCACCAGTAAGAGCAGAGTGTGAAGGTTCAATTAGCAGGGTGAGAGCACAGTTTTGCTCAAAATATTGAAATGCAGACAACATTATGGGTGACATACCAGAGTTTAAAAGAGGACAAATTGTTGGTGCAAGTCTTGCTGGCGCATCTGTGACCAAGACAGCAAGTCTTTGTGATGTATCAAGAGCCACGGTATCCAGGGTAATGTCAGCATACCACCAAGAAGGACGAACCACATCCAACAGGATTAACTGTGGATACAAGAGGAAGCTGTCTGAAAGGGATGTTCGGGTGCTAACCCGGATTGTATCCAAAAAACCACGGCTGCCCAAATCATGGCAGAATTAAATGTGCACCTCAACTCTCCTGTTTCCACCAGAACTGTCCGTCGGGAGCTCCACGGGGTCAATATACACGGCCGGGCTGCTATAGCCAGACCTTTGGTCACTCATGCCAATGCCAAACGTCGGTTTCAATGGTGCAAGGAGCGCAAATCTTGGGCTGTGGACAATGTGAAACATGTATTGTTCTCTGATGAGTCCACCTTTACTGTTTTCCCCACATCCAGGAGAGTTACGGTGTGGAGAATCCCCAAAGAAGAGTACCACCCAGACTGTTGCATGCCCAGAGTGAAGCATGGGGGTGGATCAGTGATGGTTTGGGCTGCCATATCATGGCATTCCCTTGGCCCAATACTTGTGCTAGATGGGCGCGTCACTGCCAAGGACTACCGAACCATTCTTGAGGACCATGTGCATCCAATGGTTCAAACATTGTATCCTGAAGGCGGTGCCGTGTATCAGGATGACAATGCACCAATACACACAGCAAGACTGGTGAAAGATTGGTTTGATGAACATGAAAGTGAAGTTGAACATCTCCCATGGCCTGCACAGTCACCAGATCTAAATATTATTGAGCCACTTTGGGGTGTTTTGGAGGAGCGAGTCAGGAAACGTTTTCCTCCACCAGTATCACGTAGTGACCTGGCCACTATCCTGCAAGAAGAATGGCTTAAAATCCCTCTGACCACTGTGCAGGACTTGTATATGTTATTCCCAAGACAAATTGATGCTGTATTGGCTGCAAAAAGAGGCCCTACACCATACTAATATATTATTGTGGTCTAAACCAGGTGTTTCCGTTTCATTGTCCAACCCCTGTAGAAGGGTTGTCTGCGGTAATGCTAATAAATATTTGTCCATTGTTAAGAAAGGTATAAATCATTTTTTTACATTCCATTTTTGAATCAATTGTAAATAACACATAAATACATATATATTCAGAATGAATACTCCTTTTGCATTGCTTTACTTGTATAACAGAGGATTTGGACCAAAGAACATTTTTGATCAGATTTTCACCCCGTTTTATAATTTTGTCAACTTTTATTAAGTACAACAGAGACTTGTTTAAGATCTATTTGATGCAGGTACTGATTCATGTCCGTGCCTGTGGAGTGAACCCCGTGGAAACGTACATCCACTCTGGATCTTACGCCCGGAAGCCCACTCTGCCATATACTCCAGGCTCTGATGTCGCCGGAGTGGTGGATGCTGTTGGAGAGGGAGTCACTGCAGTAAAGGTCACAGTAAAAACCACGCTCCTCACAGCGCACACAAATACAGTCATGTGAAAAGAACTGGACACCTCATTTTATATTCAGTTCTTTACTAGGAAATTATCACATGTCAATGTGTAATCTCATTTTTTATATTATCTCTGGATAAAATAGTTTTACTAGTTTTACTTATTAAAGTGTAGCAGCCAACATGTGCTTTCTAAATGGGTAAAACAATGTAAGGACAATGTACCCCTTAATAACTCATCATATCCTCTTTTAATTGAAAAGATTAAGACCCCCATTTCTTAGATTTAATCCAACCCTGGTGTGTTTACTGGTATGTTTAGTCAGTATTTCTTTTTTTTTTTTTCTCACATGGTTTCACATTTTCTTCAAACACCCCCTGGTGCACAATAGAATTCATATTGAATTCAATGACAGCGAGTTAGGCATAAAAGCCTCCCCAAACCATGACGCTTCTGCCTCCTTACCCCAAAGTTTGTATAAGGGTCTTTTCCTGGAGTGGCTTAAGCCAAACATATCCTCTGTTCTGGTGTCTAAATATAATAAAATCTTACTCTCATCTGTCCGAAGAACATTATTCCAGAAGTGCTGGTGTTTGTCTACATTTTTCTCTGTCAGACTTTTAAAATGGTACTAAAATCTGATTCGGCTGTGTGTAATTTTAGCCATTTTAAGAGGGGACAAATGTAGGCGTGTCCCAATTTATTTCTCACCTTAAATAGCATTTTTAATACAAGATTTAAAAGGTCTTTTTCTTCGCTCTTTATTTATATTACTTGAGTTTTTCAGCATTGTTAAAAACAGACATTAAATACCACAGGTCCAAATATGTTAGACAAACACACAGGCTGTTTATAGGGTGTGTTAATTTTTTTTCCGAGACATTTAGAATAAATCCTTCTTTTATGTTTCTTGATTGACAACAGTCATCTCATGGAGCTTTACCAAAACGGTCCCAGAGACGGTCCACACATCAAGTGATTGTTTGTGTTTTCCAGGCTGGGGATCGGGTCTTCACCACTGCCACCGAGTCTGGAGGTTATGCACAGTATGCTGTTGCAGTTGACGACTGTGTTCACAAGCTGCCTGATGCTTTAGACTTCACACAGGGAGCAGCCATAGGCATTCCTTACTTCACTGCCTACAGAGCCCTCGTTCACAAGTAAGACCAAACTTTTCCAGGAGAGGACTTATTCAAGGTTTCAACCGAAGCTTTTATACGTCACGTACATACTCAGAAATACTGGAAAAGACCATGAAGCAATCTGTTCAGACTTTCCAGAAAACAGAATAAAATTATTTATCATGTAAAATAGATTTTCGGACAGTTTAACAGCATCTATGATAAATACAAACATGACAAAAGAGTTTATTGGCATATTTTCGCATCTGCTGAAGACCTCGTGTCTCTGTTTGCATATAATCATAACATATTTTATTAGATTCCATATAAGTTCATATGGAACTGTTTATACAGAGATCTAGTGACGTAGGTGGTTAGATCTAGGATTTAGTATCCAGATTAGTATTCATATCACTTCACTTTTTTACATTACAACCACAGACTTCATTTTTTTAATTTGGTTTCTATTCTATAAACCAACACAAATGAGCACATACTTACGGAAGGAAGAAAATATACATTTAAAAAACGTAGAGTTAGTAAACTTTGCATATCTAGAGACTGGATCTTTTTGCTCACTCCTTGCAAAATGAGTCATAACATGACACATTATCAGACTGGATGGAGAGCACCGTTTAAGTGTTGCCACAGAATCTCAGCTTGATTTAGTTCTAGTTAGACTTTGACTGGGCCATTCTAACACATACAGGTCCTTCTCAAAATATTAGCATATATAAAGTTCATTATTTTCCATAATGTCATGATGAAAATTTTACATTCATATATTTTAGATTCATTGCACACTAACTGAAATATTTCAGGTCTTTTATTGTCTTAATACGGATGATTGTGGCATACAGCTCATGAAAACCCAAAATTCCTATCTCACAAAATTAGCATATTTCATCCGACCAATAAAAGAAAAGTGTTTTTAATACAAAAAACGTCAACCTTCAAATAATCATGTACAGTTATGCACTCAATACTTGGTCGGGAATCCTTTGGCAGAAATGACTGCTTCAATGCGGCGTGGCATGGAGGCAATCAGCCTGTGGCACTGCTGAGGTCTTATGGAGGCCCAGGATGCTTCGATAGCGGCCTTTAGCTCATCCAGAGTGTTGGGTCTTGAGTCTCTCAACGTTCTCTTCACAATATCCCACAGATTCTCTATGGGGTTCAGGTCAGGTGAGTTGGCAGGCCAATTGAGCACAGTGATACCATGGTCAGTAAACCATTTACCAGTGGTTTTGGCACTGTGAGCAGGTGCCAGGTCGTGCTGAAAAATGAAATCTTCATCTCCATAAAGCTTTTCAGCAGATGGAAGCATGAAGTGCTCCAAAATCTCCTGATAGCTAGCTGCATTGACCCTGCCCTTGATAAAACACAGTGGACCAACACCAGCAGCTGACACGGCACCCCAGACCATCACTGACTGTGGGTACTTGACACTGGACTTCTGGCATTTTGGCATTTCCTTCTCCCCAGTCTTCCTCCAGACTCTGGCACCTTGATTTCCGAATGACATGCAGAATTTGCTTTCATCCGAAAAAAGTACTTTGGACCACTGAGCAACAGTCCAGTGCTGCTTCTCTGTAGCCCAGGTCAGGCGCTTCTGCCGCTGTTTCTGGTTCAAAAGTGGCTTGACCTGGGGAATGCGGCACCTGTAGCCCATTTCCTGCACACGCCTGTGCACGGTGGCTCTGGATGTTTCTACTCCAGACTCAGTCCACTGCTTCCGCAGGTCCCCCAAGGTCTGGAATCGGCCCTTCTCCACAATCTTCCTCAGGGTCCGGTCACCTCTTCTCGTTGTGCAGCGTTTTCTGCCACACTTTTTCCTTCCCACAGACTTCCCACTGAGGTGCCTTGATACAGCACTCTGGGAACAGCCTATTCGTTCAGAAATGTCTTTCTGTGTCTTACCCTCTTGCTTGAGGGTGTCAATAGTGGCCTTCTGGACAGCAGTCAGGTCGGCAGTCTTACCCATGATTGGGGTTTTGAGTGATGAACCAGGCTGGGAGTTTTAAAGGCCTCAGGAATCTTTTGCAGGTGTTTAGAGTTAACTCGTTGATTCAGATGATTAGGTTCATAGCTCGTTTAGAGACCCTTTTAATGATATGCTAATTTTGTGAGATAGGAATTTTGGGTTTTCATGAGCTGTATGCCAAAATCATCCGTATTAAGACAATAAAAGACCTGAAATATTTCAGTTAGTGTGCAATGAATCTAAAATATATGAATGTTAAATTTTCATCATGACATTATGGAAAATAATGAACTTTATCACAATATGCTAATATTTTGAGAAGGACCTGTATATGCTGTGATCTGAAGTATTTGATTATGATTTTATTTCAGGGTGCTGGAGTAAAGGGGTCTGAATTCAAATGTGTGCTCTTTTCAGATGTTTTTTGTAAAAAAAAAAAAAAAAAACTTAAGCAATGCAGGGTTATGTTTTACCTTCTGATTCTTGAAATATGCTGAAGTCAGACAGTCATGTAAATAGAATTTTCAGATATCTCTAGCATAAATAAACCCACATACAAAACAACACAATATCTCAGTAACTCCCAAATCAAATCAAAAGCTATGAATAAGTATTAGTTGACAACATAATCTTCATCATATTCCCCTTGAGTGAATAACATGCATTCTGGTGATGCACATTGATGCAATGTCTCAGCTTTTCCTTTTTATTTATTCATACCAAGACATTAATATTTTTAGAAAATGGTGAACAGATTTGTTAATTGGTTTTAATTGACACTTCATCACTGCTTTGCCATTGTTGCAAACACTGCATGCAGTGATTGCAACCATTGCAGCCATTGGAAAAAATACAGAGCTTGGCACACAACTGGTACAGCTGTTTTTGCACATGAGGTAACACCTCCCTCTGCTGGACAGTTGTTTTACAGCATCATCCTGAAACACCCTTGCAGAAATCTTCACCTACCCATCATTAATTTACAAAAAAACAAAAACAAAATTAGGATTAAAATATGTAAGCCATGCAATCAAAATAATTAAATATTTTGAAATGGATTTAGTATAAATATGTACAGAAACAGAGAAAATCATCAGAAATCATGATCCTGTACTATTAAAAATTTTCCAATTGAAAAGAAAAAGCTTTAATAATCATGAGTAAGCTTTGGTTACTCATGTTTTATGAAAAGATGTATGTATTATGACTGCATGAGAAGGTTAGCTGTATTTTGGTCACTTTGCTGTGTTCTGCAGAGCTCATGTCAAAGCTGGAGAAACGGTCCTCATCCATGGAGCCAGTGGAGGGGTGAGAGCAGCTCCCAGCTTTTCTGTGTTAATGACACGCCACACTGTGGCTATCAGTGAGGTCTGTTTGTTTCTGTAACAGGTGACAAGAAGGTCCAAAAGGAAAGTCAACTCATACCCTGATCTAAGAAGCATCTCTGCAGCCATTCTATAAGTGTTAGAGGCCGATACTATATCCAGATTTCTGGTTTCAGACTCATCCTTAAACCATTTTCCCAATTTGCTTGCATCTCTTCAGACTCTCCCTGTATTTAAACAACAACCTTTTTTTACAGAAACAACAAAAGTTGGTTCAAACCACTAAACAAAAGGGAAACGAGTGTCAATAATGATGTTGCAGAAACATAAATACAGCAATCTGTCAGTGCAACGAAGAAACACAAAAACTAGACACCCAAACAGGTTGTTTATTGAGTGTCTGTCCAGTTATCTGATATTTAGCTTTTTCTGTCCTTGAGCTCTGTCAGGTGGCAACCCTCAGCTTCTTCAGCATCTTTAGCAACTTCAGCATCCTCATCTCCACCCTCACTACAGCTACAGGATCTCAAGTCCTTCCTTTTATGAGAGACATTCATAGACCCTGTTACTAGGAATATACTTATTTGAACTCATTTATGAAATAAAGATTAACCAGCAAAGCTGTTCTACTAATGCTGCGCTTCAGTCTTAATAAATAGACACGGACTGTAACTCACACAACTGAACAAATCTTTCTCAAAACTCAAATATTATTACAGTCTAATGACAAAAGTAATGTTTGTTGAAGTGTTTTTAGGAACAGTACAGTACGAGTGTTGTTAAAATATAGCCAGTGATGCATATTGTCCACTTCAACAGAGGGTCTGACGCTATAGAAGTAGTAGTTAAATATTCTCCAGCTGCTGAGCATTTCTCTGATTCAAAGCCATACTTGAATGAGCTTTTTTCTTTTTTTTTACTTACAGTATTTGGGCAGTAGGTGGCAGTATTCAGCGACACACTAGAATCCAGCGAAGTCAGTCAGTCAGTCAGTCATTTTCTACTGCTTCATCCATAGTGGGTCGCAGGGAGCTGGTGCCTATCTCTAGCAGTCTATGGGCGGGGGGCGGGGTACAACCTGGACAGGTCGCCAGTCCATCGCAGGGCAAATCCAACGAAGTGGTTTATATAAAACTAAATCATCAACACCCACACACATCCAAGAAAACGGCTTTTAAATAATTGTCTAATGAAATGACCACTATGCATGACCCGCCTGCTATAAACTTATTTTTTTGTACATTTGTCGGTTCATATTATCAGGAAATATAAGCACAGATAAGGACATGATTATGTTTTTACTTCTACTGTTATCATGCAGTTCTGGGTATAAACTGATGCCACAAAAATGTTTGTGATGAAACCAACAGGTGGGTGTGGCAGCATGCCAGCTGTCCCGGGCTCTGGGCCTCAGGGTGCTGGGGACAGCGGGGACACCAGAAGGGATGAAGTTGGCCCTCAGCAGTGGAGCACACTTGGTTTTTAATCATAGAGAGGAAGGATACACTGACAAAATCATGGTACTGACACATGCAGGAAGACCAACAGGAACGGTTTGCTTTTCAGACGCACATTGCTGTGGAAGAGTATCGTTTCTTTACAGATTTCTACTGGTTTTGCTTTTATGTCTCACTTAAATTTGTCAGATCATCAAACTAATTTGAATATCAGATCAAAATAACCTTAGAAATTTCAAAAAGAAATTCTGTAAATTATTCTATTCAAAAAGTAAAACGTTTTCCAAACCAATCTGTATGACAAAGTAATTGCTCCCTAATCCTGATAACTGGGTTTACCCCTGCTTGGCAGCAACACCAGCCATCAAGTGTCTGTGATAACTGGTATCGACTCTTTAGCATTGCTATGGAGCAACTGTGGCCCACGCTTCTTTTCAGAATCATTTTAATTTAGCCACACTGGAGAACTTTTGAGGTTCAAGGTCATGCCATTATATCTAAACAGGGTTTAAGTCCATACTTTGACTAGGCCATTCTAATACTTTTTTTTTTTTCTTTTTTTAGCAATTCAGAGGTGGACTTGCTGGTGTGCCTCATTAACCTGATGTAATCTCAAGTGTACTTAAGCTGAAAAGTCACAAACTGATGGACTGTATTCCTTTTAGATTTGGGATATGATGTGTTGGTTTTTGAGATCCCTTAGCATATACTTCATGTTGGCAGACGGGTTTCTATGTAAGTGATATCTTGATTTTTACAGGTCAGGCAGTAATTAGGCCTGGCTGTGGCCCACAAAGTTGAACCAAAAAATGTGGTTAATTCATGATTTAACAAGAATAATAATATTTTCACATAGAGCCAGGTTGCCTTGGGAAGTTCCTTTAATAAATGGGAAAAAAAATCATTGGAAAACCTTTTTTTGTACTCGGATTATCTTTGTCAGAAACAAAATTTGTTTGATCTGAAGCATTTAAGTGTGGCAAAAAATAGGACATTTTTTAAAGGGTCAAATGCTTTTTCACTCCACTGTAACTGTTATAGAAACATTGGATTGCGTGTTTATGTGCTCCAGAAGGCCACAGAAGGCTGGGGTGTGAATGTGATAGTGGAGATGCTGTCCAATGTCAACCTCAGCAAAGACCTCCAGCTGCTGGCGCATGGAGGACGAGTGACGGTCTGTAGGACGCTGCTTTCAGCAGGGTTTGAAACTCAAATTGTTAAGCTTTTTTTTGTGTTTTTGATTTTTTACTTGTTTCTTTTCTGTAGGTTGTTGGTTCAAGAGGCTCTATAGAGATCAACCCCAGAGACACCATGGCTAAGGAGAGCAGCATCGTCGGAGTGGCCCTATTCTTCACCACACCGGTACTCAGCAACGACCCAACAAAACGTTCCCACACTTTAGAGTTACATCTAACAAACTGTAGTTGAATGCTATGCAAATTAGGAGTTAAACATTTCTCTTAACAGCATGGTGTGCACAGATCCGTAATTAAACCTTCCTCCCTCTCCCCTGTCAGAGGGAGAAGAAGGAGTGTGCATCGCTGCTCTTTGCAGGGATGGAGGCCGGATGGCTGCGGCCAGTTGTCGGCCCTCAGTACCCGCTGGAGAAGGCTGCCCAGGCCCACCGTGACATCATGGAGAGTCCCGGGGCAGCTGGGAAAATTGTCCTGACTATGTAACATGATGACCTTTAAGAATAAGGGGTCAATATTTTCCTGTAAGATTTAGGTAGAGTCAAATAAAGTCATGTTCAATAAATTTGAATATTATTGAAATTTCATTTATTTAAGTGAAATGCATTATATAGATGAACTGCACACAGACTGGAGTTTTTAAGCCTTTATTTCTGTTAATCATGATGATTCTCTGCTACCAGCTAATGAAAACATGACATTTAAGATCAGAATATTACGTCAGACCATTAAAAACATTTCACATTGAATTCTTTCTCCTTTTCTCCAGCAGGCTTAGACAGCTGCCAAATAACATTAGATTTTTGATTTGATGTTATTTTTGGATGCAGCGTACATTGACCATAATGTGTTCGACACATATTCACCACAGAAATACCTGGTGGAATATTTCAAAAAAATGTAGGGTTTAAATCAGAGAAATAAAAACGTATTTTTGTTAACTATTCTTATGGTATGTCTAATAGCTCAGTTTGCTTTGAATGGAAAGGATGTGTTCAAATCTTAGGTTCTGGCTTACGATGTGTAGTCAGTTTCTGCCTAATGTTCTGCATCAGAACATACCTTTTTCTTTCAAACGTCAACAGCTCATGTGCTTTGCAAAAGTATTCATACCCTTTAGACTTTTTAACATGTCTTGTTATAGCCACAAACTCCGGCGTATTTTATTGCAATATAATGTGACGTACCAACACTAGATCTAGCAACAGACTTTATTAGCCCATTTTTCTTTGCAAATTTACTCAGGTTGAGTCAGAATAGATGGACAGTGTCCCTGAACACTGATTTTAAAGTCTTGCCACATATTGTATTTAGATTTGGACTTTGACTAACAGATGATTGTAGCTGTGGCTACATGTTTAGGGTTCCTGTCTTGCTGGAACAGAAACACTCCACTATGCAGTCTCAAGTCTTTTCCAGCCTCCAACATGTTTTATTTCCCCAAGATTGCTCTGTATTTAGCTCCATCTGTCTTCTCATGAATGTTGACCATGTCCCCACTGAGTAAAAGCATCCCCACAGCATGATGCTGCCATTCCCGTGTGTAACAAACGGAATAGTTATTTCAGGGTGATTTGTAGTGTTTTACAACCTAACCCTGCTTTAAACTCAACAACTCAGGGCGCTGGTGACTCAGTTGGTAGAGCGTGCACCATGTGCAGAGGCTGTAGTCCTCGATGCAGTTGTCCTGGGTTTGAACCCTGGTCTTGGGCAGTTTGCTGCATGTCATCCCCTTCTCTTTACACCTTCTTTTCTATCTATTACTGTACAATAAAGGCCACTACAACTAAAACTTCTCTACAACTCTGTTCCTGACATGTCTGTGTGTTCCTTGGTCTTCAGGATGCTGTTTGTTCACCAATGGGAATTTTGCAAGATATTGTTGAAATTTCTACTTTCTTTCCTTAAATGACATGGGTTGTGGCTTGGCATATGCAAAAAAAAAAAATAATCCATTGAAAGCACTTGTATAAGCTGTAAATAATAAATGAATAATAAGTTAGATCAATAAAAAAGACATTTGTATTCTCAAGATTGGTTCTTGACTTGTATCACATGATTAACACTCAGGAACAAAGAAGTCCTCTAGGTGTAAAGTTCAAGGATCCCCTCTGAGTCAGACATGACACCTGTGTTTCTCAGGTGACATTCAGCTCTGCTGAGCATGCTCAGAAGCCAGCCAGGTAACCCAAACTCAACACACGCATACACCAAACATGCTTAGAGCTCTGGAACAACCTGTAAATTAAGAAAATTTGAGTTTTAATTCTGCCGTCAGACCTGCATGTCTCACTCATGGAGCAGTATGGGGTGTACCAAGTAATCAGCAGGAGGGAGACGCTTTGGGTTTTAATTTAAAAGGTAAGCAGTTTGTATCTTTTTGAATGATGATCAAAAAATAAGCTGAGCCCTGCGATCTTCATTGTCTTCAGTAATGTAGTAGATAGCTCAGACAGAAAAACAGTTTATGTGATATCGGCAGAAAATGCTTGTACTTTTAAGTCTAAAGCTCTATTTGATATTTCAGAAAATGTGATGCATTTTGGGTACACTGTCCATGTTCACAATGTTTGTCACTGAGGTCATGGTAACGACTGACAAACATGTGTTGTGTCTCTGACAGCTTATAGATAGAATAAACCTCATTAAGCAAAGATTTAAGATTTTCAAGCGTTAAGGATGTCTGCTCTGGGTAAAACCTAGACCCTGTATTTACCTCATGCTTAGAAACTGATGCATATCAGACTTGGCCATTTTCAACAGCTTCCATAAAAGCACAGAAGTGAAATAACCTTATGAATGTTACAGTTGCAGGTTGATGATACTTGAGTATCTGAAAACATAAAAGCAAAGAAGATTATTAACTAAGTTCAAGAACTTGTTTGATTGTTGGAAATGTACTCGTTAGTAAAGTAAAAAATATAATTCCTAAACAAAGAATCATTGAAAATGATTATGAATTGCAAACAGACCGAGTAGTTTTTAACATCTAAAGCACATTGTTTTCCTCCCAGTCTTGCCTGTGCTGGCCTAATAGGTAATGTGCATCCTTGGAAAATTGAAAGTTTAAATAATGTTTTACATTTAAAATGTATCTTCCAAGCTACCAAAGACAAATAATTTTAATCCAAGTCCAAATGTGAATTCACTTCCTTTTTTGAGATTTGCTGAAAAATAAAACAGACAAACATGAACTCTGGTCTCCTGTGAGGTTTTCAAGTGCTTTCAGCCCACAGGAAGTTGGTTCTTAGATGCCCCCAATAAACCACAAAGCTGAGAAACGTATAGAAAGAAGTACATTACAGGAAATGTCAAAAACAAGCGGCAAAGCTGTAGAGCAGCTATCAAGCTCAGCCAAAAACGGTTATAAATCGTCCACAATTACAACTGAAACCCATTATTCATATCCCTGTCACTTTCACATTAAAATTATTTTTATTCAACCAAGAAGTTTGTTTCTGATAGGAAAGACAGGCACCTCTAAAAGAGTAACAAAACAATATGAATGGAGTATCAGTTTTGTAACATAAAAAAAAAAAACATGGCATTTTAAATAATATTTACGCTTTTCTCAATAACCAAAAGACAAATCTTTATTGGCATACAACAATAAAACTCTTATTATTGCTGACCAGCTTTTGCATGTTTCCACTGCTATTTTGATGATTTATCTCTGGTGTGACCTCCAAGTCTTCGGGGTTGGAAGGTCTCCTTGACATCACCCTCAGCTTTAGCTTCCTCCACAGATTTGTTATTGGATTCTGGTCCGGTCTCTGGCTGGTCCACTCCAAAACATAAATATTACTTCCAGTCAGAAGAAAAACTTTAGACAAATAAAATATTACTCTAAACTTAAATGTGCTAGGGGTGTGAATACTTTTGGGCTTAACAGTACACTTTAAAAACCTTACCTTTTTTCTTTGCTGTCTGACTATAAATTAGAATAAAACATTCCTATTTTACATCAGTTGGGATTACCGATATCATTTTTAGTTGCCAAATGCCCGAATCACGACTCTCATCTATGGTGTGGTGGGTTTTTATTTCTGCGTTTTTTTAGTGTAAAGAAAATGAAAAAAAAAAAAAGATGTCAGGAGAAAAACTAAATACAACTATTTAAACAAAGATGTGAAACAAGAACTCTACATCACAGCAGATTCAACCTGAAGTAAAGAGAGCCTACAAAACGTCGTAGAACAAAAGATTCAAACTTGTTTTTTGTTAAAATAAGTTCTCATCTATTTTGATCATGGTGTGGAATCAATAACATTAATGTTGCATCTTGTCACCTAGGGTTGTTGTATATTCTCATTTATCATCTACACATATTGTCCCCAAACATCTGGTATTTATCACTTGCAAAGCTCCTTATACAGTAATCCTCTATGTGCACATCATTGGCAGAGTTATATATTAACAGAATGTTTTTTATGACCCCATGTAATCCATGGAAATTTGTTTTGGTCCTATTTTACTAAATAGACATGATTAACAACTATTTTTCCACCATAGTAGAGAATTATAGACCTCATAAATAGATTCCTTTGTTTCTGTGGTGTTTTCTTTCTATGTGCAAGCAAGGTGCAGACATGCAGATGTGGGCTCAACCGGTATTTCAATTCAATCATCTTATTGCAGTTTGTGTATTTTGAGAGTGATGCAATGAAGACACCCAACACCGATGTGCAACAGATAACCACAACAGGGTGATGGGTGATGTATTTGGATCTAACACTACAAAAACACGACTGTTAGGTTAATTTATATCTCTAAATTGCCCTTAGGTTGTTTGGTTGTTTGTCCTCTATGTTGCCCTGCGATGGACTGGCGACCTGTCCAGGGATGTTGACATTTAGGGCTGGTCAGATGCAATATGCAACTGTAATGAATCTGGATACAGATGTTTGAATCTATTGTGCATTTTTCTCTAATCTAAACATGATCAGAATTATAAGCGCAGACTTGATGTATACATTGACCATAAATAATATTTGTTGTAAATAAATGTCCTTTAGCAAGTTGCATAGAAACTACAGGCTTTCTGTAGCCATCTACTAGCTTCTGGCAAATCGCTGGCTTGGAGCATCAACCGTGTCCAAGTTTCAACCATCTACCTGTTTAATTTTATGTAAAGTTAAAGAATTTGGAAGTCTGCCTCTTTATTATTCCACCCAACCTGTGCAACACATCAATACTACTAGCATCAAAGCAAACCCTCGACATAATGCTACCACTACCATACTTGACTGTTGGAATGCATTGTGGTTCTTCTTCCCAATCATCCTGTCACTGGAGTAATATAGCTCAAAACATCTGTCCTTTATTCATCACGTTTTTACACTAGAAAGCATTTGACTTGTCCATTTGCAAGTGCATTTGTCATTGGAGCTTTAAGATGTGTATTTGTTTTCTTAGTAGGCACCGTCTCAGTCAATGTTGAAGTAAAACTCACTTCACTGTTTATGATTATTTTCTCAGTTTATGATTAGTTTGAGCCTTGGTGGTTTTTAAGTTTTTCCATTGAAAATGTATGAACTATATGTTTAAAGTCAAATCCACGCAAGAAAACCAAACAATCTAAATGAGTTGAGTAATCAACTTGCAACTTGCTAAAAAAATATTGAACCAAATATTAAAGGGGGTGTATGTGCTTAAGGCTGTCTGTATAATTTTAAATCTGTGTGGAGAAAACTCATTAATTTAAACTACTGCACCCGTTTTTAAAACAAAATCGATTCGAGTAGTCTGTTTTATGACCATTAAATTCAATTTGAAATTCATACCAATGATGAGTGAGCACACATCTGACAGAAACTGTTGCTATCTCAGTCAGTAAAGCTGTCTAGGTTTGTTCAGTGGGTTAAATGCATCCCTTGTGGTTAGATGTAATAATGCAAAGATGTGACACTGTGATAAGAAAACAGCTTTTTGTGGTCACTATGATGGCTCTGGTAATAGTATGTACCTGCAGAGTAACACAAACCCATTCATCATAACATACAGCTCAGTGAGAGAAAGTCTAATAGTAAAGGAGCGTCAGCAGAAACACATTAGGCCTCATTTTGCTTCGGTGTTTGGTTGTCAACCATCACTCTGCATCCTGTTTTTCTGCCTAGCAACACAACAGAAACTTTGTCACACTTTGATCTTCTTTGTTTAAATGCTTGATTTGAATATTCAAATTACAGTTAGAAATGCCTGTACAACTGCAGTGTAACACACAAATAGACCCTGAGAGATGCCACTTTTTTGTACAATCTCTGAAAATATAGAATATTTTGTTTATTTTATTAGTAAAAGCCTAACCTAAAGATTTTTTCCATGAAGGCTTCACGTCTTCTACAGTTCAAATGACAAATCATTTGTTGGTTTCAAACAGCTTTCATCAGCATGTTTATTTCCAGGACATTTTTTACACTTTTAGCTGTGCAAAGAGATAATTTCTAGTGTTACCATATTGTGTTTTTAGATTAAACCAATGATGATGATTGTGACAAAGAAGGAGCTGTATTGGGTGACAGCCCTGTGGAAGAGATGCTGCCTCATCATCATGTAGCATCTTCTGTAGCACACCATGACCTGTGAGTACACCCCTAAGGGTGGGGGTCTATTTTACTGTAACTCTATTTCATAATTTTGATAAACATTTACAGCAAAATGTCATTAAGTTCAGTTGAAAGTAAAATAGATATAGCTAACATCAGGTATTAAGTTGATTTTTTAATTTGTCTCCAGATATTTTGCTGATGTTCCTGCTGTCAGTTGTCAAAGCCCAGCGTCTTCCATCATGTCCTGTTTCCTGTGCGGTTTGCTCTAAGGATGCAGTTATCTGTCAAAGACTTGCTAACATCATTGGTACAACACACACTGTTTTTGTCACACATGTCCATTTCAGAGTGTGAAATGGACATGTGTTTGGTTGATACCGCTTGTGTGTCTTTGAGCAGATGCTGCAGGTTCAACCCAGGCTCTGCTGCTGACAGAGGGCTCCATCTCTGTGGTGCAACCTGCTTCGCTGTCAGACCTCAGGAACGTCACAGTTATAGGTGAGAACGAATGTTGATTGGTTGTTTGCATAGATACTGCAAGTATTCATACTCTTTGAACATTTTTCTTTTACATTTTGTCACATTGCAGCCACAAACGTCAAATGTGGGGTTTTATGTGAGAGACCAACATCAAGCATTGCATGATTGTAAAGTAGAAGGAAATCAAACCTGTTTTTAAATCTGTGGGGACAAGACGACTAAGGTTTTTACTTCTGGACTTCAAGAAAAAAAATGTATGTTGAAATACGTTGTTTGTTAAAGCTATAAGAGGTCCCACTCAGAAAACTAACAATGCACATCACCCTGATCACACCATTCCCACGTTAACACATGGAGGTGGCCGCATCATGCTTTGCGGATTCTGCAGGGGACAGATTGGTGGAGCTAAATACAACGCAAGAAAACCTATAAAAATCTGCAAAAGACTTGAAAAAGGGGCGGTGTTTCCCTGTCCAGCAGGACAACAATGCTAAACATTCAGCCAAAGAAACAATGAAACGCTTCATGTTTTAGAATGGCCCAGTCAAAGTTCAGACCTTATACGAATTGAGAATCTGTGCCAGGAATTGAAAATTGATGTTCACGGATGCTCTCCATCGAATGTGACTGAGTTTGAGCTATTTTGCAAAGAAGAATGGGCACTACCATTTTTCTATACTTTGTGTCGGTCTATTTCATTAAATCCCAAAACAGTACATTACAGTGTTCGGTTGTAACATGACAAAATGTTTTTTTGTGCAAGGCAATGTATAACATTTGTGTATATCAGTCATACAGGATGTGTTAACCTTTAGATCTGCATATGTGTTTCTCAGGTCTGAGTAACAACCACATCTCAGAACTTAGTCAAGAGGCCTTCAGAAAGCTTCCTTTTCTCCACACCTTACTGTTGGATCACAATCTCCTGACAAGCCAGGCTCTGCAGGGTGGAGCTCTGACCAATCTTAGCCAGCTAGAAGTTCTTGCACTGGGCCACAACCATATCAACACTGTGCGTATCTTTGCAGGGCGAATCGAGTATTTCATTTCATGGTGACTGAAAGTAAAGACTGCATTCTTAAACAAGACATTGCAGAGGTAAATCATCCAAGAAATCATGTACTCCGTTTGTATGTGTGCAGATCCAGGCTGGTTGGTTTACAGGCACAAAGGCTCTGCTGAACCTGAAGCTGGAGGGAAACTTGCTCACCAGGTTGGGCCTTGGATCCTTTCCTCTGAATGACTTCAGAAGTCTGGAAACTCTGGACCTTTCAGATAATTTAATAGATTTTCTGGACAGGAACAGGCAATGCAATTTTTTATATTTTTTTTAATGAGTTGAAATTATATCATCTCACATTTGTGAAATAATTCTCTCTTGTGCTCTTAGTTTCCGAGGTTTAGTCAGCTTGAGAAGTCTGGATCTCTCCAGAAACCGTCTGAGTTATGTCCCTTCTGAGGCTTTCTCCTACCTTGTGTGGCTGTCAAACCTGAACCTGGACCTCAATACATGGAACTGCACATGTGAGCTGCTAGAGCTGGCTGCCGTCCTCTCAAGCTTCATTCAGGAACCGGACAAGGTCCATAACCTCCCTCTCCACATGTGCAACGTCATGTAAACTCAACATTTGTGAAACAATAATAAAGATCACAGCCCACAGGTTTCTTAACAACTAACGTCTCTTGATCTCGTTGTCCTCAGACTCTCTATAATGGTCGACGGATGGTGTGTGTGAGTGCAGACAACCCGGCTGTGACCACGGTGCTGGAGCTGACTGAAGCCAACTGCATCCCATCCAATCGGAACATCACAGTTCAGATAGGGGCCAGAGGCAGCGTGACGCCTCAGATGTACGCTCGCGACCTGGCTATCACTGCAGTCATCTGCTTCCTAGGTCAGAACGTTAACCGGCACTGGGAAAGAACATTTGTTTACCTGTTGGTTCTGGAACAGTTGTACAGGTTCTTAGGCTGCCTTGTTGTGGTACTCAGAAAAAATATTGGAATTAGTTATTTGCAAAGTAAATATGAGCGAATTAACTGTGATGTGCAGCTACAGCCAAAAAAGATGACCTCATTAAACATCTTTGTCATGAGAACCTCTCACAAAAGAAGTCCAATGGAAGAAGTTTTAGACTGGTTTAACTGGTGGTACAAACTAAACAAAAGTTCTAGTGGCTTCTTATAGCTTCTCAGTTTACTTCAGTCATGTTCCAATTCCAAGTTTGAAAACCAGTTGGATGGACTTGCTTATCGATGTGCCCAGTGATCAGGCTAAAACTCGTTTTTTGTTTATGATATAATACAACGATCTGAAAAAAATACATCCGTTTTACTGTTTATCCATTTTCAATCTATCATATTCGTATAACCCATAATTCGTCCTCCACACAATTCAGAATTGTGTGGAGGACTTCCAGACCACAGTTCTTCCATGTGAACTACGGTAATCGTTGCTGGAGCTTCATCTTTCAAAGACTGGTGACCTGAAGACATGACCTCCAGCTATGTATACTAGCATCTTTAGGTGCTTCATCACCAACATTGCTATAGATAAAGAGCTGAGGCACACATAATTTTTTTGATACGGGTCATTTTCTATGTTTTTTTGCTAGTTATTATGCACTAACACATTATTACTGATTGTAAAAGGACATCATATTATTTCTTAAATTAAAAGCCTTCCAGCTATGCTCTGAGCAGTGTTGTTAATCCTTATCAGAAACCAATGTTTCTCCTTTGTTGGTTGTTTGTAGCTCAGTCCCAATTTGGGGTGAGGATTTTCCTCCTGCAACTTTTAGCTTTTAAAGTGAAAGGAGTTTCAGAGATTGCTTCAAATTGTGATGCCACGTTTCACTTGTTTCCTCATCTGTCATCTGCTAACTGTAGGAAAATAAACCATCATTAATATAAAATTTTAACATGCAGTGCTTAAAGCCACAACTTAGGTTTCATCTGATTATAGGAGCAGCTGGGGCAGAAAACAGCGCAACAATATCCAAAGACATTAAACTAGCAGAGTGGACAAAAAGAAGAAATTATTCTAAACTGCACACCATTTATTTAAAAATTATAACTCATGATATATATTTAGTTGTGAAAGCAAACAGCTTTACTGCTACACTCTCCATTTTACTGGGAGATGGAGATTATTAATCCCATAACAGTGCTGCTAGGAATAATTAGATACAAACTTAATTCATGCAGGGTTGCAGGGGGTGGCTGGTGCCTATCTCCTCCTGTCAATGTATAAGAGGCAGATTACACTGTGGACAGGTAAACAGGTTTTGGACTGTGGCAGGAACCCACCCATGCATGGTGAGAACATGCTCCCCACAGAAAGGCTCTCGCATGTATTCAAACTCAGGTCTTTCTTATTATTGTGCAATACTAATGTATACTATTGTACTATTGTGCAATAATCCACTATGTTGTACCTGTATACATAAAATGTCTGTCAGTGCAATGGTTCTGGGAAAATCTACTATTTACTAAGGTGATCATTGCTAAAAAAATGTTTGAGAAACCGTGTTACAAAACGTAATGATAGTTGTCATTGTGGTAAACAGTAAAACATCACCTGCAGTAACAAATCTCAAAAACTAAAATTCAGGATGTGAATTGCTACTGATTCCAGTCATGTCTCTCTGCAGGAGGAGTTGCTTTGACCCTTCTTGTAGTCTTGACCTGCTACCAAATATCTCGAAGGAAGAAGAAGAAAGAAAGTCAAAGAGTGAAGAAGGACATGGACAAAGGCAGAACAGTAGCTAACCATGTAAATCAAGTTGATGCTAAGGAGAGGATGAAGGACTTTTTCTTGCAAGCCAACAGCAGTCAACAATGGAATAAAGAGTCCATGACACTGGATGAAAGGATGGATCACCACAGTGATGCCTTTAGGTCCAGGGCTGGTGAAAATGGTGGCTATGTCTGGTGTCCTCATTACAACACTAATGGGAAGATGCCAAACCAAATGCGAAAGGGTCAGTGGGTAAATAAAGCAACTGAGACTGAGGATGACCAAGAAAGAAGGAAATTCAAGATGAGAGTGGAAGAGGAGAGAAGGAGAGGAGCTATTCAGCAACAACATTCCAGCTGGGATATCTCTAATAAGTTTCCTTCCCACAACACAAACTCATCTTTTCATCTACTGCGAGAAACGTCAGACCACCTGCCACCCCACAAGGCTGACAGAGACATGGACAACTACATGACTGATGATGAATTAAAGACCAAAGGATATGAGACTTCCCACTGCAGGAATTGCCACACGACATACAGAGCACCAGAGCAGGACATGACACACAGGAGGTCTCACTCCAACCATAAAGACGCCTTCGCTGTGAATGGCAAGGTAAGAAGGGAGCTGTCTGAAAAGATGAAGAACACAGAGCTAAAAAGACAAACAAGAAATGTAAAGTTTGATCTGAGAAGTTTGAGGACCTATAAAGGCAAGGAAAGGCTGGAGGAAGAGGTGGTGGAAACTCCCAGAGGCGATGAGGAAAGCAGAGACGGGAGACACAAAGTCCAGTCCAACCGCTCACTTAAGGTCAAATTGAACTTAAACCCTTTAAGAAAAAGGAAAGTCCATCCCAGGAAGAAAAATGAGCATGGCCACACCGAGAACACAAGCTCTGAGAGGAGTAGAGAGAAAAGACAGTATCGAAAAGGTGAAAAGGAGGATGGAGAAAAGAAATCTGGCAAAAAAAACAAGAATAGCAGAGAGAAAAAGTCTTCCAAAACAGGTGTGGGGACAGACAAAGGACAAAAAAGCAGTACATCAGCAAGTGCTAAAAGTTCAGAAGCTGACCAGGAAAGGAACCAACACCCAGACAGCTCCCAGCCAGCTGATAGCACCACTGTCTTTGCACAGGCACAAATCCAGCCTCTCCAGTATCAGAAAGCTGGACTGGCATTGGGTGGGGCTAAGCTGACTTATCAGCATCCTTTCTCCTTCAGTACCCCTGACAGGAATCGTACTGCCAACCTCTCCCTGCTAGGCTCAGCTGGCTCACAGTTACCTGGCAGCAGCCTTACTCTTCAAGCAGGGAATGCTTTGCTCAACACCGTGGCCTCAGGATCCAATCCACTGCTCATTGGTGGTCTGACTAATCCCATTGCTCCTGGTGTAGCTTTGAGTGGGCTTAACATAGCTCCAAGCGGTGCCACAGAAAGCTTCACTAGACAACCCTCAGGAGGGATCAGGTCCTCAAATCCTGCTCTTCTAGCTAAGACAGTACAGGCCAGTCCCTTGCAAGCAGGTGGAATACACCCAGATTCGCTTCTTAGCTCAAAACCTGAAGATCCTGTCCTGAGCTCAGTAAACCCAGCTAATATTCCAGCAGCACTGGGTCATAGCCAGATGCAGGTTGACAGTTCTGCATCTGTAGCTTTACTAAAGCTTGATCTAACACAGGGTCAAGACATTCAGACTGGGAGGGGTCAGCTTCATTTAACAACTGAATCACAAGCACCTTCTACCAAAAGCGACCACCCTGAACAGGGCCAAGACAAGATGTCTGGAGATACCCATCAGGGTCCTGAACCGGAAACTATAGTGGAGGATATATCTACTGTTAAAATGCTGCCTGGGCAGGGTGTAGCTCAAACTGAAGAACCTCAAGTAGGAGCATCAGGAGAATATATGAAGGCAGCAGGTATGTATGTAATGGATACATCAGTACCTGATCTGCCCATACAAGGTGAATCCTCACCAGCTGCTGGAGGGACTGTTCTCTTGCAGCAGGAGTACCTGTTAGAAGATGGAGGTTCCTCACCGAGGAGAAAGCTGAGGTTGGTTCTTCCAGAAAAGACATCAAACCGGCCCCCCACAGCACTGGAGAGGAAAATACGCTAGCAGGTCACATCTCACGGAACAGCGAATGGAGAAAAAGCAGTCGATATTGATGTCGATCCTTTATTCAATTCAATTCAAATTCAATTCAAAAATACTTTAATAATCCCAAAGGGAAATTAAATGTTGTTGTAGCTCATTATGAAGGTTTCCTCAAAGAGCCGTTGTAGATGCTGATGGCTGTGGGCAGGAAGGATCTCCTGTAGCGCTCCGTCTTACAGCAGATCTGAAGAAGCCTCTGACTGAAGACACTCTCCAAAAAACTTCAATAGGTGTTTCCTAGCATTACAGAGTTTAGATTGTTTTACTTCTATAAAGTTGAAGAAGACATAAACAGCTGTTGGTCATTTTTAGTTTTCCAACTGTAATTAACGAGTTCCATACATTTCTAAAAGTATGGACGCTTATTTTATCAACGCACCGTGACCTTTATTTACAATTTTCTCTGTTTTCCAAAGAGTACGACTTGATTATGGAGACATTAATTAAACATTGTCTGGTTGTATATAGAGAGAAACCAAACCTGTGAGGTAAATATCTTGCTTTTCTGGAAAGAGCGTTAATATCTGTCCTAAAGTTTATGTGCTAAAAGCAAAAATTGTTCGCATTTGAGGGGCAACGACACAACCAAAATAATTCTAAATATTTATTTGAAAAGCTTTTTGGTTTTGGATAACTTTAGATAACAGTCTTCCACCTTTGCAAAGACAGCAGGGAGCAATACTAATATAATGTATAGTATGAATTTCTGTTTATGTTTTTTTAAAAGGACTCCATGTAAATGGAGTCATTATTGTCCTACTGTATTTATACCTGGAGAAAAAAGTGTAAGGAAACATTGAAATAAAAGACAAAACAGGGAAGGTTTTAATAGAAACTCTAATTGGTGACCTGAAGAATAATAATCCATTCAAATCTTGAGGTCACCCAACGATCACATCTCTGTAAATGTCATTCAAATTAATTGACGAATACAATGCCTTGTTGTTTTTGATATGTGAGATTTAACTCTATGCGCTTGGTGCCTCTGTGTTAATGGACAACGTGGGCTCTTGAAAAATAAAAAATATCACAGGACTGAATCAGTTTTTCCTGTGTCTTTTGACACCCCAATGTGGTGCAATTCACTGTGAGAAAACATGGCTTTACACCAAAGCTAGCTAATGACCCTAAAGTTGTTATTTCATTCGAGATTCCTATTAAAGAACAATTTCAGTTTTTAAAGGAATCTGGACTGCATTTCATGATCTCAGATTTATTCTACAAATATCCTGGATTGTTTAAAATACCACTACTATCATACCACTATTAAGTACTGGTAAACTATATTTCAGGTTAGAGATCGAGCTGTGTGATATGGACAATACCTTTTTCTGTATTATACGGTTCCAATAATTATCACGACAGTCTTCCCACACAAATTGTGGGACATTTTGGATTACAAGTAGACAAATATAAAAATTACACTTTCTTAACAAGCAATATATTAATGTATTAAACTTAGTTTCAGTACTCTTCAAGAGTGCAAGACATTTTCAATACCAGAATAAAATAATGAAAATAAGGTTCACACTACTGATGGCAATCTCTTCCCCAACTTGTAAAAATACAAAAATAATGGTGACCCCACCTAGTGCCTGACAGGCCACATGCATTGTCTCATTCTCAATTTTAATCCCTAGCTCTATCATTGTTATTGTCATTTTCTGCGCTTAATAAAAAAATTATTATTTTATAGCCCAACACTACTAAAGGTGTTTCATTTTGAATCACAAGGCTTCGTAAATTGAGTGGGTTAGGTGTGGTGTACAAGGCACAGTAAGGTTATGTACAAATATCCGACTGCAGTCAGATAAAGATACTGCCAACTGTTCAGTAATACACATGAAACGTGTTTTGAAGTAATGACTGCACATCAGTGCAGCACTGACTTTATTCTCAAACACATTATTAGAATCTAAAAATAAGAAAATCTTCATGGTTGATGCCCAGAGTCCTTTCATCTGCCAAAAAAACACATGAATACAAAGAGATACAGAGCAACACAGATATGCCTCTTTCCAATATCATAAACACAAAAACAAACCTCCGTTTGATAAAAAAAAAAAAAAAAACATGATAACACAGCCAACCCGGCAACAGTTACAGTTTCTTAAATAGTCTCTGAGCTCAGAGAAATAGAGATGATAAAAGAGACCATGCAAACCAGTCAGCCAGTCTGCGGTCTTATTAACACCTCACACACTCACACGCTGCTTGGATCCAAATCTGTATTATCAACAGACATATGCCAGGAAGCGAACCTGACATCTTACAAAGGAGTACTTCTTTTTTATGAACGAACAAATGTGTAACATTTTATCATTTTAGGGACTAAAATACTTTAGATTTCTTTAAGAGGACAATGAAAGTTATTTAATCTTAAACATTTATTCACATTTAGAGCCTGGATAAACAAGCAAACAAAGGTTTAAGGGGGTTTTCTCCTATTTATCCTTAATAAAGCAACAAAAATGGGGTCTGTATTTAACGTGTTCCCTTCTCAGATTACCCTAAGCACAGGAGAGTTCAGTCCACACTGCTTTGAATCATCATTTAACGAGTCAGTAGGGGAAACACAACTGGAGTAATATTTGGTATATATCATCAAGTTTTTAATGCTGTGCTCTTTTGGCTTTGAATGTAGGGAAACACAGGCTGGCTTTCAATTGTCCATTTAACCAATTATGTTACAGCAATTTACAGATGATTTACAGAACCTGCTGGTGCTGATTATAAACACCATCCTCAGTAAAAACAAGAAACTAGGTATGAAAAACGCCTGTGAAGACAGAAAATATTCAAATGTTGGGAGTATTTACACCAGACAGCATGGTTCACAGAACAGGATCTATCCACTGCTTTCCATTCATATACTTATTTTCAGCAGAAATGGGAAAAATTAAGCAATGAGTGATATACCCTAACAGTTGTTTCTCACTTTGCAAAAACTGTTATATTTTAAAGAGATAGTAGTAATTTTTACAAGCTCATTCGATTTTCTTCTGCTTGGAGTTTTGCTTTTTAAGTGCTGAATTTACGTTTTAGTTCACCCTTTGAAGTCCACTGCGAGTCCATTTGTGGTAGGAGATTTCATTGGGTTTAAGTCGGTACCAGGCCGACTCAATGTTGGAGGTGCCGTTGTGGCAGTAGAAGGGCCCATATCTGGTGCCATTCTGTCCTGAGATTAGCTCAGATACAAAGGTTTGTCTCTCTGAAGACCTCTGGAAACAAACAAAGAGAGTTAAAATGAATCATTTGAAAAGGTAGATGTTTACTGCAAAGCATGAACCTCATATTTTAAATAATTGGATTTCAGTTTAATGCCAAAACAATGATTTATAGTCTTTTGGAAATGTTACAGCATCTAACAGAAGTAGTCAAATGCAGCCATAAAACATCAACAGCTCATTTAATGGTTTTTAATGATTTGTGTTCTAGTAACTCTGCTGTTTTAGAGTTGTTAGACCTGACAGCCACATTTTCATACAGTTGTGTGGTTCTGTGTGGTTATTTAAGACAACACGCTCAATTGGTTTCTGCCCAATCTGTCAAACAAGAGCATCTCTGTTTCCTTAGGCCGGTACTATTTACTAGTGGCCCTGCTTAGCTATGGAGTTCCTCAGGGCTCGATTTTAGGCTCCGTTATGATATAATTGTATTTGCTATTGCTGGGATCAATAACAACAAAACACAACATATCCTTCCACTGCTTCACTAATGATCATTTTGCCCATTCAAGCAAAAACATTTTTTTTGTTAGGTTACTACAGCACAGTCTTCAAGATGTACCATCTTGAAAGGAGATTGATTTCCTCGATATACTGTAAAGACAAATTTAAAACCAGAAATCAAATAAGGGATTTTTTGCCATCCAATATCCGAGAAATCTTGGTTTTATTTTTAATACAGATTAGAAATTGAATACTTAAGTTTACGCTGTTATTAAGACTAGATACTTTCTGTTAGGTTCCTATCTAAGATGAAGGCATAGTTATAACGACAGGAATTTAATAAAGTGATTAACTTCTATATCTTCCTGCACTTGAATTACTGTACCTCTTTGTAAGTGGGCTGAAATCAGTTTTACCTTTTCTTATTAGTTTTAAGAGTCACCATGGACTGGTGAAACAGTGTCTTGAAGATCTTTTCGAAGCTCCAAACAGCTACAACAGTCTGCCAGGTTAAGTGAGATCTGCTCAGGATAACTAACAATTCAAAAGACTTCTTAAATTAAATCTCTTCTGGCATGCTTTTTTTCTGTGGTTCAGTATTATGTAATGACTTTTAATTATTAATTGGATTCTGTATTTATTCATTTATATGTTTTGAGCACTGTTTTTCTATTAGCTTATTATATTGTGCTATGTTTCTTCATAATTTGTCTGTACAGCACTTTTAGTGCAACTGAGGTTCTTTTTAAATGGGCTCTGATAATTGAGAAAAAATCTATGAAATAACTTGGGACAAAACTTTCTATCCATCTATCTTTCAATTACTTAGATAAAGTTAATTTGAATGAAAATGATAACACAAAATTTTTTGTGCCTGTCTGAACAAACGAAGTGAGCAAACGAAACACGCAGAGCTTATGGAGGTTTCTACTGCTTCCAAAAGGTGAGAAATAGATGAACACAACAGATTTTTGTGGAGTGATGAGGAAACGGTATAGTCTATTGTGTTTTCTTTATACTTCATCACTGTTTGTCTATGAATAACTTCAATCAATTTTATCAATTTCTTTATTTATTTGCTGGCTTTAAGGGATGAACCAGATAAAATGTTTTTGGTTTTTTTGCAGATAATTATATTGAATTAGTTTATATCTTTGCAACATTCAGGAAAACAAATAATTAATTAATCAGTCAAACTCCACTCAAGCAGGGCTGTGCCCAGATGGTGGAGTGTGGGTGCCCCTAAAATATGGCGTTGGTTCCCATTTTTCTCTTACTCTACAGCCATTTTCACTTTTGCATAATTAGCTAGGAAATATATATATACCTCACAAAAGTTTGGGGTTGAAATGTGTTAAATGCCGATTATCTGTTGACGGGAAGTAATGTTGAAGCTACGTGACTCTATTGAAGGACTAGAAGTGCCATGTACAGCGTTATTAAAGTTAGGTGCATTTATTTTAAGCTTAATATGCTAGATATAGTTTCATAGATACACTTAGGACTTCTATATCTCTGAAGAGGAAGAGATGTTAACCCACTGTGAACTGCAGTGTTAATACCAACCCATTGCCATGGTATTCAGTGGTCCAGTCCAAGGAAGGGTGGTGGTTCGGTGTATGACGGCCGAGCTGGTGGTATTCCATCGATGAAGACATTACTGCTCCACTATTCAGCATACCTCCTCCCATTGACTGGTAGTCAGACTGGAGAGAAGGATGGTAGCCCTGACATTAACAAAGAAAACAAAACAAGGTCATTACATTTTCTGGAGGGAGAGAATAAAAGATGACATTTGGCCTAGCACTAACAATGGAATTCTGCTATGAAGTTTATATTATTATCATGAAGAACATTGATTTTTGAGTCCCGCTATCACTTCTCATTTGTATATCGATCTAGACTTGGACTGGGCCATTCTAACACATGAATATCCTTTGATATAAACCATAATGTTATAGCCCTGGCAGTATGTTTAGGGTCTTTGTCATAGAAGGGTAACCTCTGGCCCAGCCTCAAGTCTTTCGCAGCTTAAAGCAGTTTTATTTCCAGACTCATCCTGTATTTAGCTCCAACCATCTTGCCATCAACTCTAACCAGTTTCTCCATCCCTGCAGAAAAAAAGCATTCCCACAGCATGACACGGCATGTAAGCCAAACAGTCTAACTTTGGTCTAATCTCACCAAACCACTGTTTTCCACCTGTTTGCTGCGCCCCTTGCCATCAAAACTTCCCTCAACAATGGCTTTCTTCTTGCCTCTCTTCCATAATGCCCAAATTTACACAGTGGACAACTAATGGCAGTCAGATTCTCAAACCCTGAGCTGTAAATCTCTGCAGCTCCTCCAGAGTGCTCTAACAAAAGGCATTCACAGAATAGCTGTTTTTATGCTGAGGATGAATTACACACACATGGATGATACTTACAAACCGGATGACTAGTAAAGACGATTGGTTGTACCAGGTTTTATTTAGTTTAATCAGAGTAAAAGGGGCTAAATGCTTGTCACTTTTCAGATTTCTTTGAGGGTTTTCTGTTATCTTCTTCAACCTGAATGAGTTCAAAGACAGCTGAAGGTTTTTGTACACTGGTTATTAATACTTTCCTATTCTGAAAAAACACTTTCAGTTGAACAGGGATATAAATGTTCACATCGTAAGCGAAGTGAAACAAAGTCAAATCAATAGTAGGTTCTTCAGCGTTAATTATGGACGATTTAGCATCTTACTAATTTGTCATTTGTGAAGTCAGTGAAGGAGGTGGGTGGGGTAAAAGGGAAGATAAAAAGGTGGAAGGTGGAGCAGGAGACGGAGAACAAGGTGAATGTTTCTCCAACCATAGAATACTTGACAGTAGAAACGGGGACAGAAAAACGAGGGCGTGCGACGACAAAGTGCAGACGTGAGTGTTTGTGTGGGGAAGAGAAGGACAGAGGGAGTGAAAGGGAAGTTAATCTGAGCGTTGTGAGTGAAAGAGGAGAAAGGAGAGGACAGCAGGTGGTTGAGTTCTTCCCCCACTCTCGTCCCCCTCTCCTCCTCTACCTCACCTATTCATCTATTGTTGAATAAATTCTTCTCCTTCACTCCTTCACAAAGACCCCATCTGCCTCCTTTGTCTATCCCTCCCTCCCTCTCTTCCCCCATCAGTTCTCACTCTTCATCCAGAGTAAAAAAACAAAATGGAGCTCGGTCACTGTCTCTTCTCACTCTTCTCCCTTCTTTTCTTCTCTTTTTATTTACTCTTTCTCTAAAATTGAAGAGCAACAGGAGATTATGAGAATGAGGGATTTAAACTTGCTCCATAAAATTGGTACAACTGGAAGTAAGCTTGAGTAAGTTTCAGTCCTCAACATTAATATATATTTAAGATATTTTAACCTCTATCCTCCAATCTCTATCTATGTCTATTTGTTTGTTAAATGTTCCGTTCAACATCAGGCCTCTTTAAAAGTATTTCTGTATTAGCAAGAAATCGCTTGACATTTGACATTAGGCGCACCGGAACACTGCAAAAATCGTGTTTTGCCTTAACTAGAAAAAACAAAGCTAACGGCAGAAAGAGAAAAATGCTAATTACAAACTGCCAGACTAAGGTTACCCCCCTGACCGCAGGACCTCCATGACCCATCAACTTGACTGGATCACGGCAAATCTGTAAAGCCTTTAGATATTTTATGCGTTTCACTGTGACTATTGTAGAACTGCTTCATAAATCGTATGCAACACTACTCTCCTCCTCCTCCCTCCTCCCACGATGCCAGGCCTTTTCTTTGACAGGCTGATAAACACATTTTCCACTTGAAGTGCAGCCTGAAAAACTCACACTTTCATTCGGTCAACAAGTCTATGTGCAATCTGGAGGCGTGTGCACTTCTACAGAGCTGGGAGTCCTATTCCACCTGGAGCTTACCCTTGCATATACACTACAGGTCAAAAGTTGTAAAACACCTTTTCTCATTTAATGGTTTTCTTTATGTTTATGACTACTTACGTTGTACGCAGGTTCTTACTGAAGGCAATGAAACAGTGAATGAACACATATGCAATTATGTAGCAAACACAAAAATGTAAAAGAAATGTAATTATGTTCTATATTTTAGATTGCTTAAAGTAGCCGCCCTTTGCTGTGATGACTGAAATATTAATCTTTGGTCGTCTCTCAATGAAGCTCTGGGAAGTTCTTTCATGACTCTTTGGAAAACCATTTCAGGTGAACACCTCATGAAGCTCATGGAGAGAATGCCAAGAGAGAAAAGCGATAATCAAAGCAAAGGGAGGCTATTTTGAAGAATCTAAAATATACAAATGTTTTGTTTACTACATCATTCCTTGTGTGTTCATTCATAGTTTTGATGCCTTTGGTGAGAATCTACAATTTAATTAATCATTAAAATAAAGAGACCCATTAACTGAGAAAGTGTTTCTTAAGCTTTTGACCCGTAGTGTAGATCTCTATATGTAAGAGTGAAAACAAAATAGAGTAGTATCAGGATGCAAGACACATAGCAGCTGTGTATTCAAGAACTGCATGGAGTCCAGAATCCAATCCAGCTTTCTTTCTGAAACAGGTTAATAAAAAAAACATACTACTGCACCAAACCGTTTATATGAAAATAGGCTTTGTGAAAAGCTGGATTTGTGTTTTCTTATTTATATCTACTAAATGCACATCAAAAACAGCAATTTTCTAAGGCAGCTGGAAGTATCTCCAGATAGGTAGTGGCAGGAGAAGATCACACCGGGACGAGCTTCTTTCAAACTAAACATGCCCCACATTAAGGAGTTTTTAGACAGTAACATGTTCAAGCAGAAATATAAAACCTATGACCTAGAAATCTGCACAGGTTCACAACAAATCAACATTTGAGAATTTGCCAATGAGTTCTCATTGTGGCTGCTGACTAAAAATGTATCTGTGCCACCGTATGCACACAGGGTGATGGAAACAGAGAAATGCGAAGGAAAGGAAGAGACTCAGAGTAACACTGCTTACTATTGTTACCGGCTCCAACACCTTCAGCTTCCCTGCTAAAAAGTCACCCTTTAGATCACATTTTCTATCACCCATCCTAGTTTAAAGTTGGCATTACAGACAGCAATCTCAAAAAACCCAGAGACAGCCAGCAGGGCAAAGACACGGTGTTTCAGGATCAAAACTATGATGCATGCATTTCATTTTGATTGTTGAGACTTGATGTTTTCACATCATATATCAACACATCGCAATCATTAAAATGCATGACAATATAACAGTACTGAAAAATATTAGTCAAGAAGTCCTAAAAATAAAGCTATAAAGTTCTAATAAATCCAGAGCAACAGATTTAGGAAAAATTAAAACCTGGAGCACAAGAGAATCAAATGAACATTGCTGCTAGAAATATATGCTCACATTCACTCACTCATAACTGTGAACATGGCAGGTGTTTTTAATGTGACACTTGGGACTAGGTTCTTGTTCTAGTTTTAGTCCTTGTATAATTAAGACTTACAAAAAAGGAGGTTTTTATGCAACATTTTTCCATTGTTTAGTTTTTGGAATATGTCTGGCAGGAAGTTATTTTTTCTTTTTTTTTGAGATTCTCCGATCAGGCTTTTCTGGGCCGATACTGATTTCCAGATTGCTTTTATGTCTGACCTACTAAAACTTATATTGTTTTTTTAAGGATGATTCCACATAAAAGAGGACAAAATGTGATGCAGGTTCTGTAAAAGATATATTAAGTCCAGATCCAACCAAAAACGTAAGGAATAACATGATTATTCCCACTAATGTATTAAAGCGTATGTCCCTAACCGTTATCTGATTTTTATGACATTCAAAAATAGTACATCAAATTACCTGCTTTTTTTTGGTGCATTTATACTGTATACTGAAAGTGTAGGACTTCTTACTTTTGATAAATACGAGAAAATGTATCATTTTTGAGCACTGATTATGAAGCAGAGCTGCTCAAGGAAAACCTGACTTGGTCGATTGATTGGTGCACCTCTGTTTAACATGAAGTTGTATTACTCCTATAAATGCATGGTCACATGGCAGGTTTTTATTGCACGTTTTCAGTTCTTGTTTTAGTTTTAATCACAATAGAAACTGTGCATAGTGTTAAACGGGCCATGAAGTGATTAGGTTTAACAAGTGTGGGGAAAACAGAGGTCTCTACAGAATGTATGCAACATTTTTAGACAATTTAGTTTCATGTTGATATGACTGGCAGAACGGTTCCCCCCAAATCTCATCAGCAATTCAAAAATGACTTTAGCAGTTTGTCAGATGTTAGATTGGACCAATACTGTAAATAAACACAACTGAAGTTAAATATATGGTTAAACAAAGCAAAAAAATTACATATTCAGTGGGTCTGACCTGTGTGATGGCAGGGGAGTGTGTCATTCCCAGCGAGTGCCCACTGAGATGCTGGTGCTGATGGTGCGGGCTATGCAGCCCTCCCAGATGTGCCTGACTGTGGAGAGGAGGGCTGACCTGGAGAGGAGGGGTGGATGCCGCCGCCACATTGTTGAGGGACAGGGCTCCCTGGTGGGGGACGCTGGCCCGTGGCACTGTCCCCCTAGAGGACAGAGCCTGAAGCTGGGGATGGATCTGATGGTGATGAGGGGGTATGTGCTGGCCGAGGCCGGGGCTTGAGGAGTGGGAAGGGTGTGAAGGGTGCGGGTACGGCATGTACATGCCTGGGTGCTGGTGGGCAGGGAGAGAGTGAGGGTGGGTGATTGAGCTGGGGGAAGAGTGCTGACCTGGGAGACCAGAATAAACAGAGGGTTTGGGTGTGAACATTGAGGTAGGAGAGGGGGAAGAGTTGGAGGCAGAGTGAGGGGCTTTCATCTCGGATGGGTCACTGTAACTCTGCAGAAAACAAAAGAGGAAGATTTAGGTCACACTCTGCTCTTCTTTATAGAACCTCATAAATGAATATAGAAACGCAACAAGAAATCAGCCAGTGACTGGAAAAGGATCATTTTCAGCTTGATCGGCCCTGCCTGTTGGTAACTGAAAATCCCATAATTTCCTCATCAGTGAACACAACATACCTGAGCGTTAAAAGGTAACAGTGACAACACTCTTCTGTGTGGTAATTGTTACTGAACAAAGACTCAACGTTAGAAGCTATTTAAAAAGTGAACTGTAAAATATGTTGAGATAGTCTGTGATTAGTTCAGGCTGCAAGAGAGTGAGAGAGAGCAAGACTTAAAGCAGATAACAGGATGGCTTAAGGTATTACAGCAAAGCTGGTTGCTTTTTTCCACTTGTGCTTGTCTACTTTTTAGGGAATACACATGGAGACTTCTGTATTAGTAAAGCTAGCTGTGCTAATCCCAAAAAATAAGAAAACATTTCAAAATGTAAATCAATGTAATCACTAGTGTTTTATTACAGTTGTTCTCACACACAGCAATTTGACACAGCCTCTGCTGCTGATATAAGTAAGTTATGACCTGCACACCAGGCACATCAGGAAAAAGATATTTTGAATTTCATTCTTATATCGTGTTATATTCAAGCTCTTATGAAGAAATCAACATAGGCCAAAATCGAAACCTGCAGCACAGACATTAAAACAAATGGAGAGTGGAAATTTTCCACAAATTCTGACGGGTGCATCTCTAAATAAATGAATGAGTGTAGTACCTGTGAGACCAGACTGGCTCTGTAGGCAGCCAGTTGTTTCAGATACTCCTTCTTAGCCGTTTCTGTTCTCTTCTTGTACACCTGGAACACAAACATTCACCAGAGACATGAGAATCAATTCGACATTAACATCAATTTACAGTTGGATTTATACATCATAAGAATGTAACACTCTTGTTTAAACATCAAATGGCTCATTTCATTAAACTGACACTTTAATAACAGATTACTTTAATTATGCATTTCTAAAACACCCTCTGTAGTCTTTCTTTGATTCTGAACGCTTTCAATTCAGCTGATGTGTCACTTAGAGGAGCTTTGCCCGTGCAGTGATGACTGGCAGTCCCACTGGTATTGTTATAGTTTATGTTTTTCAGCAAAACTGTTCATTGCTGTCACAAACATCGTGTTGCTGCTAATTTCCCAGCTCACTCAGTCTGCATGTTTTCCTTTCATTGTTTAAGTGATCAGGATAAACATGTTTTCTCTCACAGGGACACGAGGCTGCAGTGTATGGAAGCAAATCGTTACCATATTTCAAATGAAAAAGCATTTTCAGAAATGCTTTTCATTTTAAGAATGTGGCTGCATTGTTTGACTCATAAATGAAATTAGTTATCAATAATCCTATTTGCATTTTAATTTTCTTCTTCAAGACTGCTCATTCTTTCACTTAATTAAAATGAAAAAGAAAAATACTTTTGAGATTTATTTATCAAAATATGCCCCAGCAAATAGATACCAAAATTCAATTTGAAATGTAAAATTTGAAAATGAAAAAGCATTTCCAGAAATGCTTTTTCATTTTAAGAATGCGGCTGCGTTATTTGACCCATAAATAAAATTAGTAATCAATCATCCTATTTGCATTTGCATTTTCTTCTTCACGCCTGCACATTTTATGCCATAATCAAAAAAAAAACAAAGCAGACATTGCTTTTTCGTTTTCGTGGTCTGCCCGCAAAATACTGCCCAGAACTCAAAAATGAAAAAGCATTCCGAGCTGCGGGCGCAGCAGAGTGACGTCAGCAGCCGCTCTTCCTCATTTCCCTGCTGACCGAGCTACCCATCTTGTGTGGTAGGGGGCGCTGTACACGTCTGCATTGCATTACATTGCAAACGTGCCGAGAAATTGATTGAATTGCAGCAGGGCCGAGCTCAATTTGTGGCAGTGGCAGGCAGAACTGGTAGTTCCGGTGGCAGCCTTATGGCCTGAGACATCCAGCGTGTTTTTAAGCATTTATTTATAATTTTCTGTGAGTGACGATTCAGAATAGCCGCTCGTGCTCTATAATAAACCGGCTGTTTGTGCAATAAATCTTCATCATCCTTTCAACACGTCACACATACACATAGTGCTATTTATTTTCCATGTCAAGTAAATACAATCACCTTATGTTATGGGTCTAAAGCTGTTTATTAAATAATAATCAATAATGAAATCATTATTTAAAGGTAACAGGCTATAACAATAATGACAACCCATTTGCCGATAATCAGCATCAGCTTCCACAAAACAGCGGCAACCGCATTGGCAAGTTTTTACGGCCGGTCTGGCACCTTCTGGCATCCTCGCGGAATCCCCGGCCACCCTGCGGCAGACTGTGGTAGTTCCGGTGGTAGTTCCGGTGGCAGGCTGTGGCAGTTCCGCCACAGCCTGCCACCGGAACTACCAGTTCTGCCTGACACTGCCACACATTGAGCTCGGCCCTGCTGCAATTCAATCAATTTCTCGGCACGTTTGCAATGTAATGCACTGCAGGCGTGCACAGCGCCCCCTACCGAACATGATGGGTAGCTCGGTCAGCAGGGAGCTGAGGATGGGCGGCTGCTGACGTCACTCTGCTGCGCCCGCAGCTCAGAATGCTTTTTCGTTTTTGAGTTCTGGGCAATACTTTGCGGGCAGACCACGAAAACAAAAAAGCAATGTCTGCTTTGTTTTCTTTTTGATTATCGCATAAAATGTGCAGGCGTGAAGAAGAAAATGCAAATGCAAATAGGATGATTGATTACTAATTTTATTTATGGGTCAAATAACGCAGCCGCATTCTTAAAATAAAAAAGCATTTCTGGAAATGCTTTTTCATTTTCAAATTTTACATTTCAAATTGAATTTTGGTATTTATTTGCTGGGGCATATTTTGAAAAATAAATCTCAAAAGTATTTTTCCTTTTCATTTTAATTAAGTGAAAGAATGTGCAGTCTTGAAGAAGAAAATTAAAATGCAAATAGGATTATTGATTACTAATTTCATTTATGAGTCAAACAATGCAGCCACATTCTTAAAATGAAAAAGCATTTCTGAAAATGCTTTTTCATTTGAAATATGGTAACGATTTGCTTCCATAGCAGTGATGCTGGAGGTTGTATGTGTGCAGAAACACAATGCGGATGCAAAATATCTAGCAGTTTCAGAACCGTTTGAGTTGCAGCTTTTCAACAGCTTTTACCACAATGAAGGCTGCTATTAGCTCTCTTAAACAGGCACTGCGTTTTATGTTTATGGCATATGTTTTAGCACATTAAAATTACTTATTTTATTGTGAGTATTTTTACGTCTTTATATATTTAGGTATTTTTAAATTCCTTATTTATTTTAAGATTATGTTTTAAGGTTATATTTATTTCAGATGAGAGCTGAATTTAACCTGGTGCAACGACACTTTTTTGTATAACTACACAATGACAACAAAGGGAATCTTGAATCTAGAAATGTTTTTTGGTCAACATGTGATACAAACTTTTTACCGAATCAGAATGAGTCACTTGATGTAAACACGTCTAGCGAGAGATGAGAAGTTAAAGCAATTAAGCATTCTTATCAAAACGGATATTGTTAATTACCACAATGAAAACTAAAGGAAAACTAACAGAAAACAGAGTTAAAACCCATGAAAAAGGAAAACATAAACTGGAAAAGATGAAAAAGAACGAAAAGAAAAGAAAGGTATACTGGTCAGTAAATAAATTAAAATAAATAAATGAAAGAAAAAATAAATAAATCAGGAAAATTAAAATAAATAAATGAGGAAAGTACATTTAAAACTAAGCTTTTATTTTGCCATAGGTCAATTGTTTTTTAAATTCAGCAAAGGCCAACACGCTGTTTTAGTATAAAACCTTTTAGTTAAGTTATCTCTGTTTGACTAGAGAAAGTCCCTGTATCAGGCAGGTAAACTTTATTTAACGGTCATAAAGGTTTCTTAATAAAGCTTTAATAGCAGCAATGTTGTGCTGTAAAATCTAAAGCCTCTTTTAGATCTAAATCAAGTCTAAATCCAGTTGTCAGTTTGCTAAAACATGAAATCTCTCTCACAGAAATGTTTGTTATTGTCAAAGATATCGCTGCACTACTAACTGGGACTTTCATTTAGCGCTTAACTCCATAATGTTTTTGTCATGTCTGAATTTTCTTACTTGACTTCGAAAACTGTCACAGAGGAGGGCTTCCCAAGGTACAAAGTGTTTACAGATCGTTGCTAGATGATGAAATAAAATTCAGTTCAGTGTTCAAGCTCTACCTGTTTCTGTTCCTCTCCCAGGCCGTCCCACATGGAGGCCACAATCTTTGACACCTCTCCGAAGGTTGCATTGGGGTTCTGAGCCTTGATGTTGGCCTGGGTGTCCCTGAAGAACAAGGCGTAGGCTGACACTGGCTTCACTGGCTCGTTGGGGTCCTTTCGCTTCTTCTTCTTTGGCGTTTTGGGCTTCTTTGAGATATCCGCTGCAGCCGGCCGCTTTTCTCCCTGCGAAGTCGCAACAGAGATAGACTGAGGTGTATAGAGGGTGCAGACAGGAGGGCAGATGGATAAACGCATTAGTTTCTGAAGAAGAAATTCACCAGAAAATAAGATGACAAAATTTAAGTGAAAAATAAAAATAAAATGGGTATTTTTTAAATTATATAATAAAACAAAGCTCTTTTTTCTATTAACCTGACCTTTCCTGTGACCTCAGCTGTAACTGTTTGATACTATTAGTCAAAAGTAAAGATGAGTCATGGGGAAACTCCCCACCAGTCAGCAGAAGTGCTCAAGCTTTTCACACCGTGTAAAATTATATTCCCCGTTGAACACCGAACATTTCCATGATATCACAGCTAAAGTGTCATGTCAGCAAGAATTCAAAACTTCACCTGCTCAGAAACACTTTATTAGCATCTAGAACGTCTTACGAAATCAATAAATGAGCTCTTTCTAAAGTTGGAAACAGAAACTTTGCGAGAGAATCTAAAGATGCAATGTAAATGTTGTGACCTATTAGAGTTTTTGTGTCTTATAACTTAATATTTTTTTTAATATATATATATTTTTTCTGTTTTGCTTTATAATATAATATAATATAACAGCTTTTTAATTCCTTTTTTAATTTTCTTTCTTCTGTGTGAGTGTTTTGTCAATGCCTAGATGTCTGGGGATCAGTTTATTTTGACAGGACTGTTTGCCTGCATGCATCATGGGGTTTGTAGTTGTTGCCATATTGTAATACTACTCGAAAAGGTCAGCCAAAACTGGAAAGCATGGAAGAAACGAATGTCGCTGGTGCCTTTCTAAAAAAACAGAAAAGCAAATGGAGTGGATGGAAGCAATGAGGAAGCAATGCATGTCAAAATTCACAAATTCAATTTTTTAAGGTCTAAAAGTTTCTTTTAAAGATCCTCTAGAAACCTTGTTCTTCCATTACCCAACTTTCTGTATAAATACTCTCAGTTTCTACTTGATTAGTTTTGTGTTTCATCATACTGTTTTCCCAAAAGTTTAATATTGTCATTAATGAACTATTTCCTCAGCCAATTTCATCATTGCAACATCCAACTTTCTGACAGAAAACAATTGTGGAGCTGGTGTAGCCATTTAATAAAACAGAACGTGTTTATCATCTCCTCCTAATCAGCCAAATGTGCCTTTTTAAAGTCCACAGCAGATTAGCTTAAGCTTTAGAAAATGTACTAATTACAAACAAGAAGTAATAACAACAGAAGTGGTAAAAATACAAGGGACACATTTTTCAATATTTAATAAATAATATTAGATATTATGCAGCAAAACAAATCAGTTGTTGATGTATTTTTTTGCTCCAAAAAGCATTCTGACTGACTCCATGAACTGTTTATTTGTAGCTTGTGCCAATTTGCATTTATCTACCAGGAGAAGAAGCTGTCTGGGAATCAGAATGAATAATATTGGTAAAATTAAGAGTGAAGTACTTGAACTACAATTTGGAAATCACCTAAAGGTACCCTCAGACACTCTGTGTACTTATCCAAATTATGCTCCTTAATTTCATTCCTATATTAATAAATAATTTCACTCCTATATTAATGACACACAGACAAATTGGCTGGTGATTAGAACGGGCAGATTTCCATCTTGGCACAACCTGATCAGAAACTCAGAAATACCTTGTTTTTCTCCTGTCAGTAAACACACCATGTCTACCAACACTGAACAACAACACTCAGTGGTGAAGAAATTGTTGATGTAGTTGGAAATGAAGTTAGAGGAAGAACGATAGCCTTAAGAAGCAATGCAAAAGGACGGACAACAGATCAGAAATCGTCCACAGCTGTATAAAGTCCAGCATTTTACATTTATGAAAGAATTTGTTGCTCTAAGGGTGGTACTTTAACAAGATCCCACCTGTGCAATAAGTCCAATCACGAAATTTCTTTGCTACTAAAAATCTTAAATAAGGAACTGCGAGCGACTGGGGAGGACAGCAACTCATCCAGCTAGTGGTGGACCATACAAGCGCTATAGGTTCAGAAATTTATAAAAGAAGCTGCATGAGTTCAGGTGTTTAAGAGCATTCTATGGAGCTGCAGTGATTTCTATTTTGCTTTTATTTCCCATGACTCATCTTCCAGCTCCTGAGAAAAGTGCTAGATATCCTTCAGCAGTAATGGTTTCATTTCCCCAGAATATAAAGTCAGTTTGGTTGCAGGAGCTGGTTTCCATGTGAGACACTGAACAGTAAGGGAGCTGATTTCTATCTAGTTGATATGCAGACAGAATGGGTCTGTTATGACACATAACATCATAAGCCCCCTCTGCCTACACACACACTTACAGCATAATAAGAAAGGTGGTTACATGTCTCACTGTTTGCGGCTCATTGAGATATTATGAAATGACTCACACATACACCAACTACTGTGTCTGTTTCTCTGCTTCTAAGTGTCTGTTTTGTTTTTGTTTTTTTGGCTTGTTTTTTACCCTGACTCCATCATCGTTGTCATCCTCATGGGCTGAACTGGGAGGGGATGGTGTTGTAGATTTACTTCCAGGAGGAGAAGGGGAATTGTAGGTAGCAGGGTTCCCATTCAGCCCCAGCTGGGATTGGTTGATTGTGGACAGCTGGTTTTGTTGGTTCAGGCTCGATTGGCTCCTGGGTCCAAGTGCCGCTTTGATTGGCTGCTGGCTGCTGGTAAATCGAGAGTCTGAGTTCACCATCTGCTGCATCTGAGCAAAAACAGGAAGCGATAATGAGAGACAATTATTATATCCACAAGGTCTTGGGAAAAGTATTCACACCAATTTAAGTTTTTCACATTCTGTCAACCCCAGGTTTCAGTGAATTTTATGTGATAGGCCAACACAAATTAACGCATTATTGTTCTGAAACCCCTATATGAAATCCAGTGCAACAGACAGCATTTCTAAATCACCTAATCAGTAAATAGAGTCAACCTGTGAGAAACTAAAGAAGGTGCTCGGGTCAGATGACACCACAATTGAACTCTTTGGCCTAAATGCGAAGCACTGTGTTGAAGTGTTGCTGCAAAATAACATTGACCATCAAGATCAAGATAAAGTTTATTCTCCCCAAGAGGCAATTTGTTTTTTTGACCAGCAGAGAAGAAATGCAAGGAAAAATCTCAATACAACCAACAGATACACAAAGTTTGGTTTTCACACAATCTTTGCTGCTTTCGCTGATGCATGTCGCCCTGATCAACGTCATGTGTATGAGCCCCGATAAACACCATCCCAACAATGACCCATGGTGGCGGCAGCATCATGCTGTGGGGTTGCTTTTCCTTAGCAAGGACAGGGAAGCTGGTCAGAGTAAACTTAAATATTACCGGAAAATTTATTTTTTGTTTGTGAATATATTTAAATTAGTAGCTGTGAAAAGGCAGAAGAGATAAAATAAAAATGAACAAATGTTTTTACCTATACCTTTTTGTAAGTGTATGGGTATTACAAACCTATTGTTAATATCAGAAAATATTGTTTTATTTACATATGGATTTATAAATAACCCCAAAATATTATTTAATCTAAACACTCTAAATAACAAACCAAAATAAGCAGCTAATAACCTCTTAAATCTGGTAAGAAACCAGATACTTGTTTGATTTTTTATGTATAACTATATGTATGTTAACTGTATGCTAACTTACAAATTCAAGCACGCTGGACTGTTAACGAGTGCCCGTGTTTACATTACAAACGTGAATTAAATTTACAAAAAATCCCAAAAAAGTGAAAAATCCTCAGCAAGAGCATTTCTAGTTTGCTTTCAAATCTGGACTAAATTGTAGATTCTGTGTTACACTGAAAGAGAGTCAGAGGTGCATAACAGGCTCATCATGTAACAGACCTAAGTCCAAACCAGTCCGCCGGTGCTTGCTGGGGTTTGTGCAGCCGACCAGGATTCACTAATAATGAAATCTGATAGTAACCGTGGCAACAGGAAATACAGGTCTGAGGTAAAAGGCAGGATGCGAAGTCATTTAAAACATCAATTCCCATTTCCCCACTCATGTGTAAGTACATCAATAGAGCTTTTTAAACCCCATTTTCCACACTCCAGAGAAGTGGCTACATATCTGGAGGAGACGCCGAGTCCACAGGTGCAGACTGAACGGCCAAGTTTATTCTCTGCGCCGCCGGGGCCGAGGTAATTTATCAGAAAGATGTTTACTGCGGGATGTAAAGTAACCAGACAGTCCAGCCCTCACTTTTATTGTCACACCTGTGTCATGAATACATAATGTTCTATTGGCTTTTAAAACAAAGGTTTCATCAAAATTGGATGGCATCTTCAATAAATCTTTGGCAAAGGCAACAGGATTGGATTGAGTTACATACCCATAAATCTATAAATAAACCTTTTATAATAATGTCAAATAAGATGAAGGACATAATTTAGTAATGTAGGTTAAATATTGCAGTAGTTTTGCAATGAAACAGGATAGACAAAATGTATTGGTGTCATACAAACAACACAGCGGTAAAACGTGTATGAAGGTTTGATGTCATCATGAAGAAGTGAAAAACCATAGGAGGTAGAAGTCTTAAACACAGCAGATATAAATGACCTTGAAATAATAAAATCATTAAATCATTTTTTACACTTTGTTAGACACAAACAAAACAGTGGCATTCTTTATTTAGCAACTATAGCAGATGAGGCTGAACTTATGCCTACTGCTAAGTTAAATAATGAAGTCGATGAGTGAACTGCTCCTACAGCTGTTGTGGGTTAAGTTATTTCATGTCTCCAGTTTTTATCCACTGTTATAAAAAACGAGGAAAAAACAGCTGATCATGCAGCAATTTTGTGGCATCCTTTTATTTGCTGCTTGCAAAAGGTTAGTGACTAAAATCAGAGGAAGTTCATGGGCTTTGTAGTAACCAAGGTTCATACATGGACTTGTGTGTGTGATGTAATCTTACTATAAATGCAGCTGTTCTATGAAGGCATCAGTCGTTAGATGTTAAGAGAACATCAGTGAACAAACAGCATCATGAAGACCAAGGAGCACAGCAGACAGGTCGGGGAGAAATTTTAAAGAGGGGTTAGGTTATAAAACAACATCCATCCACCTAAACTGAAATGCTGGCCAAGGAGAAGCCTAATCAGAGAAGCAGTCAAGATGCCCAAGTAATTCTGGAGGAGCTGCGCAGCTCCGCAGGAAGGATCAGTGCAAAGCAGTGAAACATGGTGGCAGTAACATGATGTGGAGATGGTTTTCTTTCACAGGGACCAGGTATCTGGTCAGAGTTGATTAGAACAGCTAAGTACAGGGTACTGAAATAAAAACCTGTCAATGGCTTCAAAAGACTTGTGAATGGTTTGGTTTCCAGCAGAACGGCCCTAGAAAAAATTCACAATCACATTCACAATATTCTACTTTGTGTTGGTCTGTCGCATTTAATCCCTAAAATACAGGACAACCAAAACATATTCTATCATTCCAGTCTTCAGACCTGCTGAAGACTGGTAACTTAATTAAAGTACAAATTGTTCTAATGGGAAACATGTTTTTCTGTAACCTTTGACCACAATCATCTTTTCACCCTTTACTTCACTTTTAAATGGCACTCTGTGAAGGCGAATAATCTCAGTTTGAGTCAGGCCTTGCTAGCTAGACTGTCCACTTCTCAGGAAAACAAAAGTTAAAACTGTCCGCCTCCACGTGGGAACTTTGACACCATCGTCACAAATAATGGATGATCGTGTGTATTTCTTTTTTTTTTTTGAGTTTCCTTTCAGCAAGCATCGAATAATAACGGATGTGGCGGGCGGGCTGTGACCCTCTCGGGAGCACGCTACCCGAACTGGGTTCCTGACAGCGGCCTCTGAACGCTGCTGTGGTATTTCGATGGAACGCAGGGTGACATTTCTCGAACATGGGAAGAGGTTTGAGGCTGATGCAAATGCTGATGGAAATAGTCAAAAAGAGTATCTGTGGTTTGGACCCATCTAGCAAAACAACATGTATTTGCCACATGGGTTAAATTATTGAGAAAGGAAATGTTTGAGATGCGTATAAAGCAATTAAAAGACAAAATATCGACAATAAAAATATCATATTCGCCTATTTACTATAGACATACAGTAGGTTGTTTATCACACGGACTAAAATTATTACATGTGAATGTTTTGTAATATATTATGTATGTATGTATTATATCATTGTGGCTCAGTATAATACTCATTTTGAACTGTCCAGCTGTCCACGGCAGAATAACAATTATGAAAACAGAAAAAAAAATGTTGGATTAAAAAGAAAAGATTAAACCAAGAGGCAAACAAATACAGAATTTAAAACTACAATGACCAAAAGGAATTATCAATGGAAAAACTTGTGTTAGATTTCCCCTCTGAGGAGACTGGAGGGTTGGGGAGGTGATGGGAGAACCCCTGATGGTTGATGACTGAGTCATGTTGGGGTAAAAGCGCTGAGAGCAAAGATTGGATGCACATCGTTACAAATGTGTGGTTTAGAAAAGAATTTCAAAATGAGAACGTGTTCTTGCTTTATCTCAGGAAACATCTAAATTTGTCTCGTATGAATGCACAGAAGGAAATATTCTTTGCCTGGACAGTTTAAATATAACATGTTTTAAAGGTATTCGATAAGGATGGATGAGCGGTTTAAATGATTCAGCGGTGAAACAGTCTTAATCGAGGGGATTTATTTATATAGAAACCATAATATAACAACAAATAATAACAATTAATAATAGAGCTGATTTCTTATCTAGCTATTCTTTACATATGACCCTTCTTAATAGGCAATCTTTTCCAGATTGTATTAAAATTACCGTTTCTGTTTTATGAACATTATTAAGAATCATATTTATTGTGGTGACATCTAATACCATTAATATCTTGTGGCAAAATATTAACATTTATGCTTCAGAGAAACAATAAACAATTATTATTAGTAGTATTATTGTTGTAGGGAAAACCTTTTTGAACTGCTTTATTTTTTAAAGACAAATAACACTTTAATCTGGGCAAGAATACAAGAAATTTACTGACCAACAGATTTGAATGGTGATTCTGGCATGAAAATATTCTAGTGACAACCAAAAAATATATTATTTTAGTCAATTTCAAAATGTGTTCCAAAACACTCCAAATAAAAGAGAAAACATATGTTTAAAATGAGCTTTGATTTTCTTCAGGGAGGTGCTCTATTTCTGTTTATTTATATTTATATTTCTTCATTTGTGCATTTATATTTTCATGTAAACCTTTTTCAATCAACAGGCAATTAAAAAACATGCTGAAGCAGTTAATTAATTAAATTAGATAAAAAATGTTTTCTCCTGTTTTGAAAAATGTCCAAACAAGGAATAGACTTGAGATAATTACATCACACTCCCCAGGACAAAACTACAGAAAGCTGTGAACTAATCATTTCAGCAGCAGCTAAATAAAAACAAAGAAGAGCAGTCCACATTTCTGTATTAACTTCAACAGAATATTCTCGCTCCTGTAGGAATAACACACACATGCACACTTTGATTTGACTCTTTCAACCCACACCGATTAGGCTGAGCAGGCCTGGCTGCTAGGCAACAATAATTCACGGGCTGGCAGTAAATGTATGAAAATATAACAGTGGGGTCTAGAGACTGAAGGAGACAGAGAGAAAGTAGGACTGAGAATATAAAATAAGACCCTCCTCTCAAATAATCATCTCTGCTGCAGAGACCAGCTGATAAAGTCAAAAGAGGTGAAATGTCTGAATTTCATTTAAAAACTGTTCGACAACTGTTGTTGAGTTTCGGATCACTCTATCTCCACGTCTAGTGTTTTTCAAGCTGGCTCCTAATATTACAGCAGTCACATTTAATATAGAGATTACGGAAACAGACTCAAGAACTGAAAGATCACGAGTGGGAGGTGAGAAGTTTCAACCTTAATAAAAACATGAGCAATCTTTATTACAGATTTTGTAAACCTGCCACTCTGATCTGAACAGCCAGTTTCATTGACAGAGAAGTCTCGGGCGTAGCTTTCATTTCTTTACTGTATGAAAAAGCCTGAATGTCACCACTAAAAGCAAGAATTTCACTTTACTGTGAAATGAAGACTTAAAATACGAAGCAAATGTCAGACTGAGCGGCTGCTGTGATCGGCCTTCAAACAGAACAGCGCTGCCCCGGGCTGTGTGCTGTTGCACACAGTTACGCTGAATAAAAAAATGGTAAAAAGAATACAGTTAAATATCGCCCGAGGCTGTCGGCTTAAATCCGACAACTCGCTGAGATTCTCATTGAGCTTCTAATGAGTGGAGTCAAAGAACGTTTGACCAGAAAACAAAGTGATTGCCCTCTCTAATGTGTCCTGTTGTGTATTTTAGTGTGGTGTTTTTCTCTCTGTTAGGGAAGTAGCCGGTAGTCAGTCTGGGTAGATCACACATTTAATTATTTTAGTGATTAAAAAGAGAACAAAGGTCACAACCTCAACCCTATTGCATTTTACTACTGGTTCTCTGTACGTTGGTACAAAGTGCAGGTGATCATAGTACCAGACTGGAAAACGTGCACATTAGCAGCAGTATGGTCTGTAACAATCAGCAACTCTACATGAAGTTCTTCTCAGATATGAACATTTAACGCAACAAATCATACAAATCTGGTCAGTTGGGACGTAATGAATCATTGTAAATGGAAACAAAACTATTTTAAAGCTCTTATATTTTTGATATTTAGAAGGAAAAGATTAAATCTTTCAGTGCATTAACAGTAACAGTTAAACGTTAAAATGAATGCATTATGTATACTCATGTAATGTTTAATAAAGTGTTAAGAGCTTGCATTTTTCATGCTGATGTAATGTTTAGCCAGTTGGACAGAGTTTGACGGCAGCAGATGCTCACACGCGACACAAATAACATTGCAAAAATACTGAAAGTCAAGTAATGGGAGCACAGATTAAAAAAAAGAGAGGAAAGAAGAAAACAGGCGAATGTCGTACCTGATGTCATCATTGCAATATTTAAAAACTGTATTCACATCACAAGATTTTCTATTATCGTGCAGCCCTAGTTTGATAGTATTAGATTTTTGACTTCTTCAGAACTCCTTTTTATGTGAGAGCTTTAAACAAAAAATTCAAATTTATCGAAAATGAAGTTTTGACGAAAATTCAATCCGGAAGCCTCCCTCCTACCTCAGCCGGTCCAATGGCTCCTCCACGCGTCTCCGCCCATCCAATCAGCGTCAAGTCTGCACCTTCTCTTCAGCCAATCATCTCCAAGGCTTCGCTTTAAAGATCCTCATCGGCAAGATTCTCTCGCTCTTCCACTGAGCTTTGACCCACCTCCTCCCCATCTCCTCCTTCTGGACTCACCACAACCCGATCCTTCAGGCCTCCACTCCACCACCAGTCGGATCCCGGGGGGAAGACATCTCTAATTTAATCCTAAAAATACTCATCATTCGCAGCGTTCAGGTCTTCCCCCGGGGTCTGAGCGCCAAAGAAATGTATATAAAAATAAACTTCTAATAGCCTTTCTTTGTGTTTTTCTATTTGTGAGTCTTACAGGATTGAAATATATATATATTTTTAAATAATTTACACTTGAACGTTGAACAATGGTCGTTTCTTTCAGAACATTTAGCTCAGCTCTGCCACATTGTTTACACGTAAAGCTGAACTAAGCTGAAACTGTTTGTGTTAGGTTCTGACTGTTCCCAATTACAGATTTATAATGATGTGACAAAATTAGGACACCCCATTAATTATTCAGTTACTTTAAAAGAGGTCTTTACATATCAATGTCTAATCTTATTTTCTTTATATTTTGAAATCAAAGTTATTTAATTACAGGTAAAAACTAAAAGTGAACCTCGTTTTACACTTTAAAACAAAAGATATACAGAAAATTGGTTTTCTAACACATTTCCTTTTTTAAATAACTAGATGGAGATGCTTCTACAGGTTGCTCGTTATGTGGACCGGATATAATTAGTCTATGTGTGATTTTAGCTATTTTAATTTGGAATAAACCTGGGATGACCTAACTGATTCCTCAACAGAAATTTTGATTTTTTTGATCACTTTTGACACAAAAATGTAAATCTTTTTTCACTTTATGTTGTTTATGTCCATTACTTTAGTTTTTCTGTGTTCTTAAATTGATATTAAATATACAGGTCCTTCTCAAAATATTAGCATATTGTGATAAAGTTCATTATTTCCCATAATGTCATGGTGAAAATTTAACATTCATATATTTTAGATTCATTGCACACTAACTGAAATATTTCAGGTCTTTTATTGTCTTAATACGGATGATTTTGGCATACAGCTCATGAAAACCCAAAATTCCTATCTCACAAAATTAGCATATTTCATCCGACCAATAAAAGAAAAGTGTTTTTAATACAAAAAACGTCAACCTTCAAATAATCATGTACAGTTATGCACTCAATACTTGGTCGGGAATCCTTTTGCAGAAATGACTGCTTCAATGCAGCGTGGCATGGAGGCAATCAGCCTGTGGCACTGCTGAGGTCTTATGGAGGCCCAGGATGCTTCAATAGCGACCTTTAGCTCATCCAGAGTGTTGGGTCTTGAGTCTCTCAACGTTCTCTTCACAATATCCCACAGATTCTCTATGGGGTTCAGGTCAGGAGAGTTGGCAGGCCAATTGAGCACAGTCTTCCTCCAGACTCTGGCACCTTGATTTCCGAATGACATGCAGAATTTGCTTTCATCCGAAAAAAGTACTTTGGACCACTGAGCAACAGTCCAGTGCTGCTTCTCTGTAGCCCAGGTCTGGGGAATGCGGCACCTGTAGCCCATTTCCTGCACACGCCTGTGCACGGTGGCTCTGGATGTTTCTACTCCAAACTCAGTCCACTGCTTCCGCAGGTCCCCCAAGGTCTGGAATCAGCCCTTCTCCACAATCTTCCTCAGGGTCCGGTCACCTCTTCTCGTTGTGCAGCGTTTTCTGCCACACTTTTTCCTTCCCACAGACTTCCCACTGAGGTGCCTTGATACAGCACTCTGGGAACAGCCTATTCGTTCAGAAATTTCTTTCTGTGTCTTACCCTCTTGCTTGAGGGTGTCAATAGTGGCCTTCTGGACAGCAGTCAGGTCGGCAGTCTTATCCATGATTGGGGTTTTGAGTGATGAACCAGGCTGGGAGTTTTAAAGGCCTCAGGAATCTTTTGCAGGTGTTTAGAGTTAACTCGTTGATTCAGATGATTAGGTTCATAGCTCGTTTAGAGACCCTTTTAATGATATGCTAATTTTGTGAGATAGGAATTTTGGGTTTTCATGAGCTGTATGCCAAAATCATCCGTATTAAGACAATAAAAGACCTGAAATATTTCAGTTAGTGTGCAATGAATCTAAAATATATGAATGTTAAATTTTCATCATGACATTATGGAAAATAATGAACTTTATCACAATATGCTAATATTTTGAGAAGGACCTGTACATAAGTCCAAATATGTTGTAAGGTGTGCCTTTTTCTTTCCAAACAACTGTATAAACAAAAAGGCTATGATGACTTTTCATCACTACGATAAATCTCCACAACATATAATTTATTTCCAAGTCACCCATGAGCAGTCCAAAACAGTAGCTCCTTACCACAGAAAGAGTACTGGTCATAGGTCCGCCGTCCGGACTAAACGTCTCGCCATCTTGGTTCAGCCCAGCAGCTCCGTCTTGGCTGACGGGAATGCCGGGAAGGTCCATGCCCTGCAGCTGGTAGGGATGGTGTGCAGCTAAGCTGGGCAGGGGCTCCATAGGCTGGTACGGTCTTGGGGAAGCATCATGGGGAAGGTGAGGGGGCAGTATGTGGTCTGGTAAAGTTGGGGGAGTGATGGGCGGGATGTTGAAATCCTCATCACTGAAACCGTTCATCGAATAGGACTATGGAGAAAAAGATGCATACATTTAGAGCAATACATAACTCAGTTATATGATTGGCCCACATTAGTGAATCTTCACTGATCTGGGACAAAAATCTCACTTAGAGTTTGGCTGGATGGACGATGTTGCCTTCAGCAGAGTGACAACTTGGGAGAAAATCAATAGGAATCACAAAGAGGAGTATAAGAGACTGAAGTGTCATGAAACATTACTGTCAGAGATAATAGATAGGAGAGATTGTAAAAACTGCCCATTATAATTGCCTCAGAGAGTTTGAATTCAGCCTTAACTACTCTGTGCTCTTTCATCTAGTCACTCCTTTGCAGCCTGAGCTCCGATCACACGCTAATCATCACTAATCACATCTTATGACATACCCCGTCTTTAAAGTAATCTTCTAATTCAGTTGCAGAGAAACGTAGTAATTTTTATGCACCAGTCAGTTTTGCACAGGAGAACAAAAAACAGGCGGACCCGTATTTAAAGAAACAAACATCAGAGCTAATGTAGCAAGCGGAAAGAAGAGCAGTAACGCTCATGTGATTCAGACACGTGAGAGAGAGACATGAAGAAGGAAATGGAGTGAGAGAATCATGCAAGAGAAGAGTAAAGAAAAACACCAAAGAGAAGAGAGAACGAGGAACTCTTCTCATACTAATCTGACAGAGGAGATGGTTTATGGAGACTGACAGCCTTTTCTGCTTGGCTGGCCACACCAGTCTCTCCATCTCGCTTTCTTTTGCCCCTCATCCCTCACCATCCTTCTCCTTCAACCCCTCTGCAATGCACTTGTTCTTCTAATCTCATCCTTAATTTCTCTTTCATGTCTCACTCTTTCCTTCTCTCCAAACTCTTTTCTGCTCCATGTCAACCCCACGGGCAGTGCTCGGTTGTAATCTGCATGACTTGAGAGCTGAGTGATGAGTTAGGGCTGGAGTTACATATATGTGATTACTTCATAATTCACAGCTATTGTCAAGGAGACACAGTTTTCACTTTAATAATTAAACGTGGGAAACAGAAATTAGCAAAACAGGAGCATATAAAATAGAGACGTCTGAACCACAAACTTCAGCGTATTTTATTGTGTATCTTAAATTGGCGCATCGTTGTAAAGTGTAATGAAATGGAAATTTGTTTAAAAAATTTTTTCTACAATGACAAATCTGAAAAGTGCGGCATGCATTTGTTTTGAGTCCCCCTGAACCAACGCTTTGTAGAACCACCTTTCCCAGCAAATACCGCTACAAGTCCTCTGGGGACTTAACGTTTTCTCATTCTTCTTTGTAAAATATTGCTCATTCAGATTAAACGGAAACCCCAATTTTCACGTTTTCCACCGATTCTCAGTTTAACCTTGACTGTTCAGCTCTGACACATGAATACGCTTTAATCCTAACCATTCAATTGTATCTATGGCTGTAGGATTAGGTCACACTCCTTCTATTTTGGTCAAAGCTTGGGATATTGTTTGTAACCTAAACCTGGTTTATAACTCTCCACAACTTCACCCTTGACCTGTCTGCTGTGTTCCTTGGTGTTCATGATGCTGTTTGCTCACTAATGTTCTTTAACAAACCTCTAAGGGGTCTAAAACTTAAGTTTAACAGCTAGCATCCTGCAACTTTCAACTGTGTCTCTGATCCAACACGCCTGAAGCAAACGGCTGAGCCGCCTCCTCAGTCTGCAGTCTGGTAATACACTAATACCTTGACGCATTTATGTTGAAGCAGAGACAGATCTAAAGGTTGCAGGACATTGTCCCCTGACGACTGGTGTCTGAGATCCCTGCTCTCAGACCTTCACAAAACAGCTATATTCAACTGAGATTCATTCACACGCAGATTGACTCTATTTACCTGTTAGGCGACTTGTGAAGGCAATTGCTTGCAGTGGATTTTATTTAGGTGCATCAGAGTAAAAGGGGCTGGGTTCAAACACACAACACAGTTCAGATTTTGTGAACATTTTGATAACCATGACTCATTGTTCCTTCACACTAACTGCATGTTGGTCTATCACGTAAATCTTCTGTAAAATAGTTTGATGTTTGTTGATGTGATGTGACAAAATGTGAAGATGATTGTGTTCAAAATAATTATTTCTAAATGTGGGGGTTTTTTTCACCCTAGATAAATGTACTCAAATTAAAAGTTGTTTTTTTCATTATGAGATTCATTATGAAAAGTTGATTTATTTTATCTTGACAAACAAGTCAATAAATGTAGATTGCACTATAGCTAAATTGTAACACATTATTGATCTATATACAATTTCAGCAGCTTGAAATAGCTGATGTTGAATATGCGACATTATGTATCTCAAGGAAGTGACGCATGTGTTGATTTTGATTTTCCTATCAAATGTTTCACTTTGCTTCTGAAATCAGGTAATCAGCTAAATGTGATTCTAAGCCTGGAAGTCAAAAATATACCTAAAGACACGTCCTGATATACAAACAAGTCAATCCTTCAAACAGACCCCTGACTGAGCTCTACATAAATTATACTGCCTGCCTGTTTTCTGTCTGCCTCTTGCTCACCCTCTCTCTCCTCCTCTATCATTTCTTCAACTTCTGCATAAATTACTCGTCTTCCTCGCTCTCTCTCCGCTTCTCCATTCAGATCGGTACAAAAGCCTTTACTTGTGCACTGGGAGCTTCTAGAAAGACTAATGTAGTCAGGATTAGGTCCTTTCACACATGTTGTGTTCGCATTAAAACTGAACTTCTCACACCTCCGTCTTCACTTGGCACAATATGGGAGAGCACATATAGATATGAGTAATAAGACATACCGGCTCTGAGACAAAGAGGGTGATTTACAGATAGAATATGAGTCATCTCTAAAACGCATGCATCTGCTGGTCATTAAATTACGTTTCATCAGAACTGTTTAAAATGCAAATGTAAGTATTTTTTAAACTGTTGCCGTTTCCGAACACATTTACATAATTTATGCACGTTTCTAATGAACAGATTTTTGTTTGTCTGTCAAATGCTCGGAACAAATTTCTAAATTTCTAAACACTAAAAAAATATAAAAAGATCCACCCTTTAGTTTATGTACATGTATTAAGTGGGAGAAAAAAATCTTAGAAAAGGTTAATTTTACCTAAATCACTGGTGGTACAAAAGGTAGCATCCCTAATAAATCCTTTAAAAATAATGTAACTGAAGCATATTTATTATTTAAACTTGACTTTTTATGTTGATCAGACGTTCTTTCTATTCCTGGACTATAAATGTGACGTAACACAGAGGCCCATTTCTTTTGGCCGTTTATCTTGCCACCATGCACAGTGAGGATGTTACAGGAGGTAGACAAATTCTGAAAAGCTTACTGTTAAACAACTGTATGCAAACTGTTTGTTGGGGAGGATCGACGGGAAAAAAAGCCATTTTTTTTCTTACCATCACAAACGTAAACATGGAGTTTGTTAAACTGTGCTGAGACTTTAACTGGTTCCATGTACTTTAGTCAGATATGTGATGCTATGGGCTTGTTTCTATTTTAACGTCGAAAGGCAACAACATTTTAATAAAAACCGGGTTGCTTCGCCAGAAAACTGAAAAAGGATCATCATTGAGTCTTACATAATGACCCCAAACATATCGCAGACCTAAATCATTTAGGAAACCTGTGGGGTGACCTAAAGAGAAAACTGCAAGAAGAGGGACCCAAAACATGGTGGAAAGAGGAACACTCACAAGTCCCTCTCGTCTTATGGTCCAACCTTGTAAAGTATTTTTTGAAGAAGACCCAGTGCTGTGCTATATGCAGATGGTGGCTGTACAAAGCATTAACAGCAGGGGCCGAACAACTGTGCCACTGCTGAGATAGTTACAAACAATTATTTCTTACAGTGGGATTTTCTCCCACTGATTGAACGTAAGAAACTAAAGGTTGGGATTTTGAAATTATACTACAGATTTTTAGCAGGGGTGCAAATAACTGTGTTTGCCTCTCTAATTGATAACTGGAATGTATATCTGAGTCTGTTCAGCTGAGCTATGAAAAAGCGCAGCTTTTTGATATGGAAAACAACAGCAGACACAGGGTGTGAGCTGCAGATCTTTACAGGATCAGTCTGTCACTTCTGTCACCTGAAGGCAAAGTACAAAATGTTTCCACTAACACTTCTGTCACCTGCAGGTAAGCAATGTTAAAGTGATACTTTTTCCAAACCCAGACATCTCTCTTTAGCTCGAGCGGACAAACATATCTACGCACAAACAAAATTTAACTAAAGGCTGCAAAATATCAAGTTCTATTTTTGGTCGTCCTTATAAACCTGCACCACCATCTTTACTTCCATTTTTAAATAGAAATGTAAGTTCTTATCTATTGAGCAGGCAAATGACGCAGGATGAAATTCAAGGTAAAACAAAGTTTACTGCTCAGCATAGACTACGCAGACTGTGTAAAGGCTTTTGTCTTCAAAGTGACGCCCACATAAAATCTAAAACCTTACCCAAGTTGGAACCAGATGAAAGTTAACCGTGACTGCCACAGAAAAAAATACCATAAATCTGGAGGTGAGAGGAAAGTTTTTTAAGAGTTTATCTGATTTTCAGTCCAGCCACATTGTGGATAGTGTAGATTTTCACATCATATAAAGAATGAAAAAAAAGATTAGATCTCAAATTTATCTGTATTTTCATAACCAAACCGCAACCGTGGTTTGAGTCCAAAATCTTCAAAAACAGAATCCAGAGCCAGATACTGCAGACGTAATTCTGGTGATGCAATCAAGCTGTTATTAAGGTCGGAACTTTTGCTGCTTTAACTTTTTATTCCCCAAAACGGCCACAGTTTTATTAAAGCTGCAGGTTCAGAGCAGAGCTGCGTCTGTGTTTTCATGTGCATGTGTGTGGGCATTCACCCAGGGCAGACGGTGACTGTCGGCCATGTGTGGGTCCCTCCTCCACTGCTGCGACGCCGGGTTCGGTGGCGTCACCTTGCCGAGCGGGTGAGGGGGCTGCGGCACACGAAACTGTGGGAAGAATCACAAAGACGAACAAAGACCCAAGTGGGCCCAGGGTCAAGGGAGAGGTCAAGGGTCAAACAAAAAGGTTATGATGAGGAGTTAATACAAAATAAGAGGGAGGCAAAAAGAGAGACACATTCTGCATGCAAAGCACACAGCGCGACACACACAGTCTCATATTTAAAGATGGGTAATATCGGCTTTAAATCGGCACTAACAGCTGTGGTTCTGATTCAGGCAGACAACTAAGTACTTGCCTGTTCCCTGCAAAGATAATTCCTAAATACCATTATATACGGCTCCCAAAAGAGAAAACAGACACACACAAAAAAAACACATGAACAAACCAATCATTCAGGCTGTCTTAAATGAGAAGGTGCTGTGATCTCTGTGCTTTTTCACCATCATAACACTGCACTTCACTCACTTTGATGCTGCCGTATATTTTACTATTTGATTTACTATTTCAATCAGAAGCACTGTCAATCCATGTAGCCTACAGTTTAATTATAAAATGTGACATACCGTGCCTTTCTAAAGTATTCACACCCTCAAACATATTCATATGTTGTCACTTTACAACCACAAACGTAAAAGTTATTTATTGTGTTACAAACACAAAGTAGTGCACAACTGTGCAGGAGAAAAAAAAGAACAGACATTTTTACAAAAAGCAACCCTTAAAGTCTGGAGTGCATTTATATTTAGTCCCCTTTTATTATGATGCTCTAAAATCAATGCATCCAATGGCCTTCAGATTTCACCTCATCAGTAAAAAGAGTCTCCTTTGGGTAATTAAATACCTATAAATCCAGCTCTTCTGTGAAGGCCTTAGAGTATTTTTTAACATTAGTAAAAAAAACAGCATGATGAAGAGCAAGGAGAGCATTAATAAAGGATACAGTCGGGGAGAATTTTAGGCCAAAACATCTCACAGAGCTCTTTTCAATCCACTAACGGAAAGACTGTAAACCTACAAAGACCTGACCGTCCACCTAAACCGACGAGTCAGTTAAGAAGAGCGTTAGTCGTAGAAACAGTCAAGAGGCTCAAGCTAACTCTGGAGGAGCCCCATAGACCTTTAGTTAAGGTTGGACAATCTGTTGACACGACAAATGTTATCTGTAAACTTCACAAATCTGGCCTTTATGGAAGAAAGAAAAGAAGAATCCATATGAATAAATAAAATAAAATGAAAAAAAAAAACCTGCACATCATCAAAGGAGGTGGCAGCATGATGCTGTGGGGATTATGTTTCCTTAGCAGAAGCAGGAAAGCTGGTTAAAGTAAATATGGAGATGGATGGAGCTAAATACAGGGCAAATCCAGAAGAGAAGAAGTTAATGGCTGCAAAAGACATGGGCAAAGGTTTGCCTTCCTGGAGGACAACAGCTCTACATATACAGGAAGAGCTACCATGGAACAGCCCAATCAAGGTCCAGACCTAAATCCAAAGGAGCATCAGAAAACCATATATCATTTTATATACATGTCACAATTATGAACTAAATTTTGTTGATCTATCAGATAAAATGCATACATTTTATCTGATAGATGAAAGATGGGTAATATCTACATTGAAGTTTGTGTCAATAACATGATAAAATGGGAAAACGAATCTATATTGAAACATTCATTGCAGAATTATACTTCACACACATGGCCTTCGGTCTTTGAGAAATGCCCAGATCTGGCTAAAAAATGTGCGAAAAAATGCTTTTTAACAAAAGCTGAACTGGAAATTCTTTTAGTTACAAATTTTTTTTTGCTTTGTGCTCCTCCAAACACTATGATTTAGTATGTGAATGTTCGCTTATAATCAGCGTTAAGTTTCCGTTTTTCAGTTTTAGATGCATACCGTTTTTGGAGACCTGATTTTAAAATCGAAACATTATCTGTTGGTAAATCATCATCATGGTCAAAATGGTGGAGAATAGCTGTGAAATTAGGCTTTAGTGACATGTATGCTGACTAAGACAGAAAGGTCAAAGTGACTGAACATCTTCTTTCCTATGAAAAAGTGCATGACTTGCGTCCAAGTTACAAACCACAGAAACACCCCTGCACACGTGCAGTCAAGTCATTTATGGATCCTGTTGCTCACCTTTTTCTGTCCCTCCATTCACCAACAAGCAATTGTTACTTGCAGGGCAGCACTTGCAGTTAAATATCCAAAACAATGTCTAGATTTGTTAACACAAAAATAAATGCTACGTAAGTCTGAAAAGTCCAAAGTTCGTTTCGATCATTGGCATTCATCAAACATACTGATGACGAGGAAAACATGAACAACAGTTCCGTGTTTAAAACACAAAACCCATCCTTGGATTAAACAAGAAGCACATACAGTTTTACTTTCAGTTTGTTCTTTTTAAAGTAACCTTAATTTCATGACATTTAGGTATAAAATCAGTATTAAAACCAATGCTTCATGCATTTTAATGAAGGACCTAATACAAAAACACATATGCTATATAAGACGAGTAATAAAATATAAACTTTTTGTTCTTTTGTTCAACAGCAGATGTCCTCTTTATACCTACAGCCTCTCTATTTCAGCCGCAACACAGTTACATCTCTCCTGCTGCATTAACAGGTAATAAAATGACAAAGATTGGGCTCAGGCTAGACTCCAATCGAGATCATTCTTCGTAACAACCTCTGACTTTATGGAAGAAATGGTACTTCAGTAATAAAGCCATAAATTCTCATTCCCCTCACTGCTCCCTATCTTCTTACAGAACAACACTATGAATAAAACATCAAATCATTTGGTTCTGTGCCGCACGATATTCTCTATATGCTTCTCTATGAATAATGTAGTGGTGGAGCTTATTAATACGGGCTTTCCTCGGCGGTGAGGTAATTCTGCACTAACAAACAAAAGTCGAACGGGCCCCGATGTTTGGCCACTGGAAGCAGCAACGTGAACACTGGTTACATTCAGAGCCGTATGAAAACGGTTTGCTGCACGGTGCAGCTCCGAGCTGTTGCCAAGTAATCTAACAGCAGCCAAGCTTTACTGTGTCTGTCAGCCCACAACAGCGACAACACGCACAACAGCAGCATGGATCTACAGCGCCCTGCACACTTATTGGCACTCCTAGTAAAGATGTGAAAAAAGCCTTAAAAATTCATGTTCTCACAGTAGAATAATTTCACAGCGGAAAAACCTGCTGCATGTCTCTAACAGTGAGATTTCCTGATTGATAAACATGGGCCCTTATCCAGCTTTGTTTGCCACTGTTACATTTTTGCAGTTTTTAACCTTTGCATTATTATGTTGACTGGAAGTATGGGAACAATTATGTAAGTGGCTACTTTGTTGCAGTAATTTCTAGGGCTGAAACAATTAATCGGATTAATCGATTATTGATAATAATTAATAATAATTGTATAACTGAATAATTAATTGTCAACTAATTTAGTAATCGAATAATCGTTAACTGGAGTATAAAACATGCCATTTGCTGAAAGAACAATCCATTCAGAGCAGAAATTAAGCCAGAACTGTACACAAAATACATACATTTTGTCTTTAAGCTGAAAAACCTTCTCTGTCTGTAAATATGCTCTATCCAGAACTCATAACTCTGACTTCACCTGGTTCAAATTCTTTTGCAATCCGATTATTAATCGGTTACTCGAAAAAATAGTCGACAGATTAATTGATTATCATAAACATTGGTTGCTGCAGTCCTAGCAATTTCCCTACTTATGAACAAAAGGCATCTGCCTTATTTGAATGGCATGTGCTCTAGTCTTTCCTATTTTTAAAAGTGGCTAAAAGAAGTAAGCCTTGTTTAATCATATTTACACCCAATGTAAATAGGAAGTTCGATAAACTTCTACTGTAAAATATAAATTGAAAGTACTTCAATTACATTTATTCTATAACTGTCATAAATGAGTGTGGCACCAGTGATTTTATTCAAAACATTCACTGCTTATCATGTGTTTTTTCCCTCTACTAAGTAAATAAGCTGCAAGAAAATATTTTTTGAATTTTTGCTCAGCTTTACTAGGAGTTCCCCAAACATGGATGGTGCTGAAGCTTTATGAGATGAAGGCTGCATTTCCTAATGGAAATGTCCATCCATCTTCCATTAGCAGCTTATTATCGAATTTGACCAAATATCTGGTATGGGAGCTTACAACATACGATTACTAGCTGCTGGTACTAGCTTAGCTTCGTTTTCAGCTAGCTTTCAGATAATTTTGTCATGTACTGTTGTTTGCAAATTTTCTGAAAAGTGACTTTTAGCACTGATTTACTCTCAAACATCAATTTTACAACATAAAAAACAAGCTACTGTGAGAGGATGTCATATTTGTGGCTTGGACAAATAACAAATAAGCACTTACTGATTTAAACTGTTAATGACTAAGATTAAATACTTGTATAAACCTCAGCCAAGAGGATCGTTTTAACGCCACACATTGTGGCGTCTTTATAAGTTCTGAGGTAGCGATGTTAGCTTGTAGTCAGTGGACAGACAATACAGCTGCTGTTTCTTTTATGTGGAATGAGACTTTTTTTACACTCAGCCTTTTAAGGCACTAGCTTAGCCATGTTCTGGATGCTGCATTTTTAAGATTGCAAAACCTTTGCACTACCCACTTATATTTGTCCTGCATGCCTTTTGTTGGTACAGAGGTGCAGCAAAGACATCCCTGAGCAATCACAAAACTGATGAACAGTTTCAGCGACTCACCGGTAAAAAGCACGACTGTCCAAATTTAAATGAAGACGCCGCATCTTGGGTACTAGTGCTCCTACCTAATTATCTGACATATCCAAAGGCCTTCTTCAGAGTTTTAAAGGTAAGTAACAATGAACTGAATAAAGATATGAATAGCTCTTTGAAGAGCATTTTTTAAAGTCTGAATTTTAGTCATTCCTCAGTCGATACGCACGTGGTGTTGCTCGGCAGTCACACAGCAGCGCAGCGTCTCTCTCTTAGGGAAAAAATGAGAGTGGTTAGAAATCGAAGTACACCGCGTTGCTTCAGGTGCCTCAGCCTGGGTGCAGTAAGTGATATTGATTCATACAGCAGAATGGGGAGGAAGTTTGTTTATTGTAACTGGAAATAAGACTGAAAATAGCTAAAAGGTGAAGTCAAAGGCAGAAGGGCGCTTAATGAAATGTTCTAGAAGAAACAAAATAACACCACTGTTGCATCAAGATGTGAATTAATCTGACGATGATGCGTTACAAAAATTATGCATTGATGTTATTTTAATCTTCTTTTTCCAAATTTCAAACAGGTTCAAACTGCACACTCTTCTGTCCAGTAGTTGAGGACAGCCTCAGCAATCAAGACTTGTGTGGTTCTTCCTAAAAGAAATGCAGCTCATCTACATCTTCGAAATGTAACTGCACAAATGCTGACCAAGGCCTGTAAAGGAGCTCATATCGGTCCAATTGTAAAGTCTCAGCAAGGATTACCTGCACATTTTAACACTAATTTAAGTTCCTTTTTATGACTTATAAATCATAATGGTTATAGTCTTGCATTTCTATCTGAGTTGTTTTTATTGTAGAAGCAGTCCAGATCTGCTTTATTGTTGTGATACATAGACCTTTGCACCAGTTGCTGGAAAAAAATATTTTTCTTTCTTTCTTTCTTTCTTTCTTTCTTTCTTTCTTTCTTTCCTTCCTTTTGTCCTAATGTTTATTGCTGTTTAGCTCATTACTGTTTCCTTTATGTTGTTGATGATGTTTGTTTTTCATTGCCTGCTGTTTTGATCTTATGTAAATCACTCTGTGTTGCCCTCATTGTGTATGAAAAGAGTCCGAAGAATAAAGACTAATTGATCCAATGATAACCTACAGGGGATTCTTTGTCTCTGCAGCTGAGGCTGAATTCTAACTTAGAAATTAAAATATTTCCATTTATTACTAATGAATGAAGAATTAACCTCCGTTGGGCACAAACCATGTACAAATGTACAAAATGATGGTTCCTTTACACTTCTCTAACCAAATAAGGAAGATGGGAAAGTGGTAATTAATATTTGCATTTAATCTTTCTTGAAAATATAACTAAATCATTAATAATTAATATTCGATTTTGTGCAAACCTGCTATAAAGGCTCGTCTCAAACCTCGGACCACTTCTGCGTTCTACGTTGCTCATCTTTATCTTTAAGTCTAAGGCTGATCTGGGATGGTCTGTAGAAAGCGCTTTATTGGGGCCCTCTGGCTTTGGAGGCTGCAATTTTTATAATATTTTCAGTGAATTTGAGTATTTAGTACAGTTCAGAAAACATCAAAGTTCATATTACTCTAAACTATTTTAATGTGTTGCATTTAGGGGTGCACCGATTGCAGTTTTCTGGCCGATCACCGATTACAATCTTTAAAAAGGCTGACCTGCCGACTCAAATTTTGGCCGATTCCAATTTTTTTTTATAACTGACACTGTCAGGTGTTATAAGGCCACAATACACCTTCAATGTTCCAATCATATTTCATTACAAAACACTCAACAATACCCATGAAACAATACAAACTTTTTTAACTGCATGAGGTAGTGCTCTCAAATATAAATGAAACGTTTAGAGCATTGCTGTTCCTTTAGTTTTTCATTTTTTAAAAAGAAACAAATCTTGCACAATAGGTTAGACAAGTAGAAAAGATTGGTGGACAATCAGTTTCACTTGTAAGTGACGGCTGATCGCTGATCTCCCAAAATTAAGGAAATCCAGGCCAATCACTCGGCCGGCTGATCGATAGGTGTGCCCCTAGTTGTATTTTTGTGCTGTTAATCATTATTAATAATAATCAGTCAATATAGTTAATTAACTATAATGTGATATGGCGTGTTTTTTCTGTTTCGAAAGCTCAGATCTAGGAGGGATGTCCCACTACAGTGGAGTGCGTTCTGGTTCCGAGTTAGCTAAGTTAGTTCTAAGCCAATAATGTATTTATCTCTATTTTCCGCATTCAAAACTGAAGGAACATATTCCCAAATACAAGTTGTCCTGTGCTGTGTGTGTTGCTGCTTTAATGAAAAACTGTCAAAAGTGCTTATAAACACTTTATATTGGCGGCTGTTCCAACATTTCATACATGCGACAGCCATATTTAATACTGAACTTGGAGCTGCTCGGCGACCTCCAACTTTCCTAATCAAGTTCTGACCTCTTGTTGTTGAATTTTTGATTGGAAACTCGAAAAATCCCATTTTCGGGAATAAACAGCCCCACCTGTAACCTAACATGCAGGACCAAGAACTGTCAGATTTACTAACAACAACATCTAAGCACCTGCTCACGCCTCTTTTTTTGTTTGTGGTGTTTTTAAGTGACTGTGTTACATTGCCACATACAGGCCCGGCACAGTTACTGTAACCTAAAAGTGCTTTCACAACAAACCTTTGGAACGCTTTTTATAGTGCCAGAGTACGGTTTCTGGAGTGGGTCAGAAACATACAATGCCAGACCCTGAGACAGACCAGAGAACCCTGGCACAGTTACAACTGCCGGTCTCGGCACGGTTTATCCGGACCCTGGAGCGGTTCGCTTGCAGAGCACATTTGAGTAGAAGAAGAAAAATACGAAGAACATAGAGCGCAAACCCAAAGACAAAAGAGTCTGAAAAACTGTCGTAGGGTTACCTGGAGCAGTGAAGAGGTGCAGGCGCACAACGACATTTGAACACCATAGTAGCAACAGAAACCCAGAGACAGACTTTCTTCTTTGTGCTTTTTTCTTATAGATCAGCACGATACTGCCCCCAAAACTATCCGTTTCAAGTGCATGACTGTTTGGTCCAATCTAAAAAATCTCTGCGTGAAAGCAAACCGCAAACATAAAGATCATTTAAAAAAACATTTTCGTGTAGAAAAGGGTGAAACACCTTGAAGTTTATGTTTACCAAAGTATCAATCTATGTGTAAAATAAACCTGTGGGGGTAAGGCACTAAAAATGGCTCTAGTCCAGAGGCCCACATCCTCCTAAATCCAGCCCTGCCAGTGGTTGTAAACTAAAATCACAAGTAATTCAGGAAAGATCTTGATAAAGCTTCAACTGGACGCTTTTTGGAGCACACACCTTCTGGGTCTCACGCACACTAACCTGATTGGCAGAGGAGAAGTCAAGGCCTGCTTCTGGCATACCCAGGAACATGGTGTCCCCGTCCAGCTGGAGAGAACAAAAGCAAGAGAAACAATGTCAACAAACTGAAAAATCAAACACAGCAAACACAGAGCAGCCAGCCTCCAGCTAGATGGAGGTAACAGATTAACTGGCAAGCAGTCAGATCATTTTCTGTCTGTTGTTGTCTTCTGACACTAAGTCCTCTTACAGTCAATGTCTAGCACACAGAGGCTTGGAAAAGCTTACTTTTACAATACAAATTATTAATATGAATATTTTTACTACACTAAAGGTAAACAGTTACATAAAGTGCTCGGTAAGACTTGGAAAAGTGTTGTACATCTAGTTGGGTGAAAAATCTTCTATTAGATATTAGTGCAGGACGCACACCCACATAAATGATAATTGTTAAATAAGATTTTTAATTCTCGCACCACTCTTTTAATTCCTGTCATAGCAAACAAAGACATTTATTAGTCTGAATGTCAGCCCCCTGTTTAAAGGAAACACAACAGCAGTCTGTCAGAGTCACTCAACTTGGTGTTAACTCAAAATAGGATATTATATTTATTTTGCAAACTAGCTGCACATGTTTATTATAGCTAACATGGGACATTTTTCTTGTATAGAGCATGACCGTTACCAAACTTCCTCTGTTACTAGAACCACACTTCCTCCTCATTTTTCATTAGATTTTACTAGTCCAAAGGTTTTAATGTCACATGTTCTAAGCAACCAACACATTCAATGAGTCAGTGGTGTTGGCTCATTAGGAGGTTTTAACGTCCACCATAGAAGAATGTTTTAGAAGTCCTGTTTGCCTTCTAAGGATAGACTAGAGATTCATTTAAGCTTTCTTAACTCTTGTAAAAACATCCGTCTTGTAATATAATAAAAATCATGAAGACTATGAGGACCAGCTTGGTCGTTTTGTACCCAAAGCGGAGCTATCTGCAGCGGATTTCAAACCAACCATGCATCAGTTCCTACCTGCCTTTTAGATATTTAAAATCCATTGTGAGAACCGATGAGTTCATGTATGTTTCCATCTTCAATATGATCACACTGTAAAGAAATGTAGCTACATGCATCACATTAATAATATCTACCACTAGGAGATTGATGGATGGATGGATAGATGGATGGATGGATGGATGATGGATGGATGTGAAGTGTCCTATTTATTTACATAATTTATGAAAAGGCTAAGCTACAAAGAAAAAGAAATTGATGCAATGTTTTAAGTACATGGGTAGGAAACTGTTTATGGTTCATTTTCAATAGAAAGAGACAAAATGGCAGCATGTAGGTACAAGCCAAACCACAAAAAAGTTGAGGTTGCTGAGGTTTAACAAAAGAAAAAAACAGCATTTATCCTAATATCCAACAATGGAGTGCCTATTCATGTAGATACTTTAGCTTACATTGTAAAGATAAATGTCTTTTGGGGGACACCATGTAAAAGTGCAGATCTGACATATAAACCTCACTGAGTCTTACCAAAACAAGTCTAAAAATTAGGCACAAGCCAGTATGAGATTATAAAGCTAAGCTGAGTAAAAAAAGAAAAAAAATCAAGGTTTTATGTTATTTGCACAGGATGTTTATCTAAACAGTAAATATGTAGTTATCCCTGCTGCTGTTGAATTAACATTGATATGGTAACACAAAAACTTAAGTAAATATGTAGAGTAAACCTCTACTAAGGTTTCAGCAGTCTTAAAATGCTTATTTTGCAGAATATAATACTTTTTCACCATTCTGCTCTCTATATAGTAACACAGATATAACAAACTGATATTATTTGGGCTAGAAATGTTCTAGATTATCCCAACCAGAAAAATGTCCAAATAGTTCAGTATTTTTTTGTAAGCAAAGGAAAAGTGTAGCAGCCTTCTTTCAGCCAGCTGACCAGATACGCTCAGAAGGGGAGGGGTTGTGCTGTGCTACTCTGTGCTTCATACAGCCAGAGAAAGCTTTATTCACTTTCTCAGATTTGTCATTAAAAGCATGGGGAAAGTATTTTGGAAAATTATAGTGGCTTTGCAACATAACCTTTCACCTGACCAAACACGAGGTCAGGAATAGTTTAGGAACGGAACAATTTATATCTGAAGCTGTAAACTATTACAGTTATTGGAAACTAATCAAAAAATGTACTTCAATATTACTAGTTACATCGCTCACTATCTTACAGTGACTTCTTTCTAATTTAAAAGGTACCAAATGCCACCATTTAAAAACAGCAGTATTACATTTATTGATTTTTACTCTTGAAGCCCTACATCCAACCCAAACAGAGACCAAACAAATCCATATTTGCATGGTAAGCCATATTCAAATAATTCGTGGTATCCTGGGTACATAATCATTGTTTCGGTTGACAAACACAAGAGGAACATTTGAACAGGTGGGCCAGAAGCAAAGCACTGACTTGTGTACACACACACACACACACATAAAGGTGAACAGACAGGTGTAGCTGCCCTATCCATTCGCCAGCTGTTGGGTATTATGCAAACGAGGTGTAGAATTACAGAGCAAACAGAAAGCCTAAAGGAAGAAACAGGTCCTGTGATGGACAGGATGTACGTGTGGAGCATTTACAGTTAAGTTTTAGTGCTCTACGCAGAACAGTTTCACATATCAATACAATAACAACAATAACCAGAACGGGTACATTTTCCATCCCTCTGAATAACGCTCATTCTGCGCTCAGCGTGAACATCTTTAGCCAGAGAGGAAGGGAGGAGGAGAACGTCTGACCTCAGTGTCGAATAACTTTCTTCCATTTACTGCACCTGCTACAGAGCCCGTCACACAACGGCTCCGGCAGAGACGCGCACACCAGAGCTGAAATTGCACATGTAGTACTGTCTCAAAACCTTCTGAGAACATGATACACAAATAAAATTTGTAAATGAACCGTGATTGCAAAAAAATGTATGGTCCACATGTTTTCAGAAAAAACAACTCCAACCTTATTAGGGAAATTAAATATTTATTCAGTACTATTTATAATTCATAATGTCTACTACTTGTAAGTCCAAAATGTTTAATCTATTTGGAGCATTTATTTAAAATGTGGGCTGAATGTTGTCTGTGTTACATTTAGACTACGAAGCTTTTAATGTTTTCTAAAGACAAAACGACGAGTTAAAATCTGACTGCACTAAACTGTAAATTGTGATTTTGGTCTTTCTCCTTCTCCTTGACACATGCAGGAGAAAAGAGTAAACTCTAATGTTTAACCTTTCCAGTAAAGCACCATTTATAACTGTTAAAAAAGTCCATAATGACATGCTGCCTCTTATCTTTTTATTTGATGCTACACTTTGTGTTGTAAACTAGGACTGTGCAATATAGTGCAAATGTATTGTCATATCAATATCAGAACAAGCAGCATCAATATTGTAAAGAACTGCTTGGACTGGAAATAACATAAGCTAACTTTATAGTACCATGAATTCAAGCTCTAAATAGCAGTAATATATTTGGAGAAGCTTGTTGTTAAATGTTTGATTTTTTTTGCTAGTCGTATCGTCGTCGCAACTTGCCGCATATTTTCCTGATATCATGCTGTAGTACTAGTGTAAAGTATCTTTGGCTCTCACAAGTTAGTATGAGATTCTCATGGTATGGTAACCTTTGGTGAACATTTACAGAATCATTGTATTTAATCAAAAACTTTCAGAATCACAAGGATAACAAGCTGATATTAGACAGCAGCAGAGCCTGCTTAACATGCCGCTTGTAGCTTCCTAGCTGCAGCTTAAAAACAGTGTGAATAAAAGTGATGGAGAATCTTTCTTGTAAAGGAAACAGGTAGGAGATTTATTTCAGGCTGCTGGCAGCAGTGTGCAGCAACAGGTGGGGGCGGTGCAGCAACGTGTTACCTCTCAAACAGTGGAGTGAACACTGTGGTAATTCCAGCATATTATTAAACGACTTTAAACCATATTAAGAGTACGATGGAAATGGGGGGTTTTTTCTGCATTTTTTAAACGGTAAATTATTAAAATCTCATCATGCCTTGATACCAGTAACTGGTCCATGCCTAATCATTCCAGGTTCTGTTTTTCCCCCTTCATAATTTCCTGTGTAAAAATGTTACAGAGCTAGTAAAAGAATGTGCTCTGTAAGAACCTTCAGTCCAGTGCAACCAGCAAGAGCACATGCCCAAAGCTTTGTCAGAACCAGTTTAACTTGATCTGTTTGGGGTCTAAGCTCAGCCTGGAAAACTAGAACAAAAAATTCTGTCTGCAAGTAAGAATATGTGAACACTTTGGGGACACGCTGAACCAGAATCAGATAGCGAAAACAAACATCCATCTGTTCCAGTAAATGCCAGAAGGCTAGACCAGGTTCTGAGCACAGAGAAGGAATAACTAACAGCATTATTATTAACTCACTGTTTCCTGTCAAAAAGCAGACAAAGAAAACGCATGAACTTGAACTATACACTTAAGCACATTCATACACATATTCTTTCTAATTGTATTAGTCAAGAAAAATAGAAGCAGTTTCAGAGTCCCTTAATCAGATTGTATCAAGGTACAATTAGAGTAAACTAAATGGAAATGTGTTTGTGTAATCCAAGGGGCAAATTTAGGTCTGAACTCACAGTGAGAACCATCAGAGGAGAGGAGAGGAGAGGAGAAAGAATGGGGACAGAGGAAAAAAAGGCCAGAGGAGAGAAATGGTGATGATTTCTGTTCAGCGAGTGGAACCTATTACGTTCCTCATTAACTCAGAGGGACAAGAGGACAGAGATGGAGCTCAGTCACTGTCATTTCCTTTAACTTTACATCTGCTCACTCAACACTTTAGCTGAAATCATGAATCTTAAACCAGCACTGGTTTAAATATTAAAAACTTTTTAATGTTGACGCCTTACTTATACTTACTTACTCCATCTTATATCAGCTAAGTAAACATTGTGTCACAGCACAGAGTTTTACAAAACCGCTGTTTTAATGAAGTGCAGAACTTGATCATTTTGGACTCTACATCTTTTGATACTGTTCACTGAAAAGCGTTTGGTTCAAAAGGATGAGGTGACCAGTTCTGCAATGAGATCGGTTCTATGTGTGTCATGGGATTAGACAGTAAGAGTCAACCATCCAGTCTTCTGTCTGTCTCTCCTGTGATAAAAGAGATTGCCTGTCTGACTATTTAGAATAGTGAATCAACTCTGTTTTAGATTAACAAAACGTCTACTGATACTGATTATTATAATTATTTTGCATTAAGCTTTCAAAATTAATAATTTTTGTGTTAAACTAGTTGAAAGTTCTTGTCTTTAAACACATTAAAACACAACTACCTAAAATATGACTTCAATTGATGCTAAAACCTAAACTAATATTTTAGGCTTGAAATTGCTGTAATTTTTTCTACTAATTAAGATATGAGTTTATAGTTATTTAGAGCAGATGCTGACTTATTGAGATGTATATCAATAAGATCAGCTATAACCCACATACCTACTCAGCCCTCAATTAAAGTTGAAAGCTGGATCTTGTCTCTACATTTTGCTGATACAGCTTGAGTTAATAACAGTTTAATAACCATAATTATAAAGCAACAATATACAAGCCATATAACATTTATACCCCAGACTCCGACAACATTATTAATCCCAATGGGCAATTTGCCACCTAAACCTACCCATATTCACAGTCAGAGCGATAATTAAAATATTTAAAACAACTGAAACTGTGACAAACAAACTTGGGCGAAGACACAAGTTCAGTTTGCAGAGGCTCACATTTAACAAGACGGTAGAGGAGGTTAACAAAAAATTTCCATCGACTTTCTCCAACGTTTTGGACAAAATGGTGCAATTGTGCAGTGGCTTAGCTTTGGTCCAATGCATACTTGGGATTTTCTTTCAGTGCCATTGGTGAATCCAAACCCTTTTATGCTGAAACATGCTGTTTTATTTTAAAAACTATGTAAACATCCAGGGAGACGATGATTGTTTTCACTTTATTTGAAATTTAAAATTAGGTAACAATGACAGCAGGTCAGAACTGAAACAGCGTTGTAGCATGGTTTTGAGCATGTAGAGGTTTTTCTATGAAAACATGTGGCTTTGGCTGTTGTTTATTGTATATATGAGAAGGAAATATTTTGCATACTTTCATGATTTATGAAATAACAATATGTATATCAGTACTTACTGCCAATCCAATATTTCAGCAAGAGAACTAAAAAAAGATTGCCTGGTTTTGTAGTAAACCCAAATTACCTCTCCTCCCTCCCTGTGCCTATCTCTTTTTCTCAAATCTCTGCTGCTCACTCTCCATTTCTTTGTGTGTACGTCTGTATTTGTGTGAGTAAAGCAAAGGTTTGAATAACAAGCAGCCCGCTAAGTGGGTCAGGGTCGGAGGAAGGGGGAGAAAGAGGGGGAGAGAGAGACTATTAGGATGACAGACAAGGACAAAGGGGGGGAAAAAAGAGAGGAATACTGCGTATCAAGGAAAAGAGGAGAGAAAAAGGTGGAGCCGCTGAGAAATGGAATGTGCAGTAAGTGAGAGATGGAGAAAGAGGTAAAAAAGCGACTTAATGTGAGGAGAGTAATACAGAGTGAGACGAGAGGATAAAAATGGAAAGAGTGTGATTCTACTCCATTTCCCAAGACTGCGGTCTGGTTACCTCTTTAGCTAAATCAGGGTACTCAGAAAAGCTTTTAGCCAAAAAATTATTAACTGACATAATATTCTATCAGAAAATGTTTAAACTGAGTCATATAACTTGAAATGTGAGGTAAGAAGTGGAATTTCTATGTAGCGTCGCATCTGAGAACATATTATTTACAAGCATAAAAAGCAGACAATTAAAACCTTGAAATGAATAAAGTTTTTAAATGGATCTACAAACATAGCCACCATAATAAACTGTCTTATATGAGGAGAATGTTTGCAGCATTTGACTTCATCTTGCACCAGACTGAAAACTATGACGTCTCCTTAAATGTGTCCAAAATGCCCGGTTACCACTTTCAGCGCTACAATGGTTTTGGGTCACATGTGGAACTGTTAGACCGGGCGCAGGGGAAATAAATCAGCAGATGAGTCTGTACTTTGAGAAATAGATGGAGAAAAAAAGGAAGCCTTATGAGTGGCTTTGTGTGTGTGTGTGTGTGTGTGTGTGTGTGAGTGAGTGGAAAAGGCAGATTCACCCAGCTGTGGTGGTTCAGCTCAGCAACTGTTTATCTGTCTTATCTGTGTCACCCTGACAACAATATAAACATGGTTTTATTGGCTAAATGTATCCACCCTGGCTGTAAATCTTGATTGAATGTGCGTGGGCAAACACTTTTTTCTTTGTGTGGAGAGAAAAATGACATTTCTTAAAACTGAGGTTTAATCATGAGTTTAATTATTTTTGAGCTAACGAAGCAGTTCACATTTCAACATTGTTTACAGTGAAAGCCAATCTAATTTAGTTTTTGTTTCAACATTATGAAGTCTTTTTGTGATTTATTTACCCCCTGTAAATTAAAGTATCTGACCATTATGGATGATAAGGGTTTGTTTGATTTCTGTGACAGCCTAAAGGCCTTCTTTTATGCCACATTTAATCATCTACTCAGATTACAAACATGCCAAAAAACGCACGCATACTTTTACATAAGAGTCAACCTGTTAAACCACTGTTGATGCTAAATGATGCCATATAGTTTTAGTTTGTCAACAGGGTAAAAACTGTAAACTGTTAGCCTAAGATCAAAGATTGCTCGCTTGTGTTTGCCTAATTTCTGATGCCATTTTAGCAACTGATGGGACAGGTCTGCACCAGTATCCCGTATAGCGATCCGATCCAGAGACAGATTCAATCCAGTATCCAGTATGGACCTGAAAGTAAGGACATTCTTTGATTGGATATCGGGCTGAGGGCACTGATCCAGACTCAATGGTCTTGTGTTGCCCCAAGTGACCTAAAGTTAAAAATCAAAAAGATGAATCCCTAAAAGTTAAGGGATGCCCAAAGGAAATGGCGGGAGACCTTGATTGGCTGTTTTTTGAAATTATCTGAAACTCAAAAATACAATCTTTCTCTTATCAGAGGTAAGTATGCTGTGCACAGCCAGGTCATGCTGACATTACTCTTCAGTGTGGATGCTGTTACTAAGAGAAGGAGTTACTTTTAGTATCTGAGAGGTGTTTAAAATGAAGTCAGAGAAAGATGCCATTGGCACACGTCAAAAATATCTCTCTGGTATTTTCTGCTAAACAACCTGTAAAGCCCCTCAGCTTCCAGTGTGTGTTCAAGCTCACAATGGATATGTGCTTATTGACCTGTTAACTATGGTGTTCTCGATGTGCATTCCCTTCACAGTTAATGTCAGGAACCACATTCTCTAGTGAATACAACGGAAGTGTCTGTTTTAGTCATGCTAGCCATGTCCACCATGCTAATTACTAAAATAAGATACAAACGTTGGTTTAAAGCATCCACTCTTTAACGATTTTATCTTGGTTTCAAAATATTGTTAAAGCACCATTTAACTCTGCTTTCACACATCATTGTCACAGCAGCTCTGCTTCTACTATCTAAAATTTTAATTTTTAAAAAGGAAATTGGAATCAACTAAAATCAGTATAAACAGGTCAAAACGTTACAAAAACCTGATATCAGAAAATGGCAACAAAATTCTGATAGGTGCATCTCAAAGAAACACACATGGGACTCTCATGCAGATATATAAACGAATAATTGAAGTATATTTATAAATATGTGGTTTTATCAGATTTGCCAGGTTGCCATTGTTTAACGCGTGGGCCGAGCTTGATACAGCAGGTCACAGTAAGTGGATGAAGCCTGCTGGCCACAGAGGGAGCAGTCTCTCCATGGTCTTCTTTTGATATAGTTTAGCATTAAGAGAGAGAAAATACAAGAAATCCATCTGTTATCTATAAGTGCAAACATTTTGGACTTTAAAAATTGTTCCTGTGATTTGTAACTAAGAAGAAAACTTGTGCAGTGACACTCTGAGCTCTGCAGAGGTAAGGTAAGGTAAGGTAAGGTAAGGTAAGGTAAGGTAAGGTAAGGTAAGGTAAGGTAAGGTAAGGTAAGGTAAGGTAAGGTAAGGTAAGGTAAGGTAAGTTTATTTATATAGCGCTTATCAGCAACGACACTCAAAGCGCTGTACATACAATTACAATACAATCACAAAGCAAATAAACACAGATACAGACACAGAAAAACAAATCAAATGATAAAATCAAACAACAGAGGTAATTTAAAAAAGTAAAAATAAAATAAAGAGAATAGAATAGAATGATGGACAAGAAAATGAAAGGAAAAGTGGACTGAAAACGCAACTAATCATGCCTTGATGGCACAGTCAAAGGCCACTCTAAACAAATAAGTTTTTTATCTTGATTTAAAGCAATTTAGGGTTTCGGCGCTTTTACAGTTTTCTGGCAGTTTATTCCAGATTAGTGGAGCATAAGAACTAAAAGCTGCTTCTCCATGTTTAGTTCTGGTTTTGGGTGTGCAGGGTAGATTTGAGCCAGAAGACCTTAGAGGTCTGGGTGGTTGATACACTAACAACAAGTCTGTAATGTATTTTGGTGCTAAGCCATTCAGTGATTTATAGACTAACAGAAGTATTTTAAACTCTATTCTCTGAGCTACAGGGAGTCAGTGTAGGAACTTTAGAACCGGGGTGAGTTGCTCCACTTTCTTAGTTCTAGTGAGCAGCAGCGTTCTGGATCAACTGCAGCTGTCTGATCGACTTTTTAGGCAGGCCTGTGAAGACACCGTTGCAGTAATCAATTCTACTAAAGATGAAAGCATGAATTAGTTTTTCAAGGTCCTGCTGAGACATTAGTCCTTTAATCCTGGAGATGTTCTTTAGGTGATAGAAGGCCGACCTAGTTACTACCTTTATGTGCCTCTGAAGGTTCAGGTCTGAGTCCATCACTACATCCAGGTTTCGAGCCTGATTGGTGGTTTCCAGCTGTATTAACTGAAGCTGTAGGCTTTTAAACACTCTTCCTTTGTTCCAAAGATTATTACTTCAGTTTTGTTTTTATTCAGCTGAAGAAAATTTAGGCCCATCCATGCATTGATTTCTTCTAAGCATTTACCCAGCGCTTGAATGGGTTCATAGTCACCTGGTGACATCGTAACGTATAGCTGTGTGTCGTCTGCATAGTTATGATAACTTACGTTGTTGTTTATTAACATCTGAGTTAGGGGGAGAATGTAGATATTGAATAGGAGGGGCCCTAAGATGGACCCTTGGGGAACGCCACATGTGATTTTTGTGCTCTCTGATGTAAAGTTACCTAATGACACAAAAAAGTCCCTGTCCTTCAAGTAGGATTTAAGCCAGTTGAGTGCTGTACCAGAAAGGCCGACCAAGTTTTCCAGGAGCTCTAATAAAATGGAGTGATCAACAGTGTTGAATGCTGCACTAAGGTCCAATAATACCAGCACTGTGGTTCTTCCACAGTCTGCATTTATACGGATGTCATTGAACACCTTGATAAGAGCAGTTTCTGTACTGTGGTGAGCAGGAAGCCTGACTGGAAGACATCGAAGCGGTTGGTCGTTGTTAGGAAGTTGTTTAACTGTTGAAACGCAGCTTTTTCAATAATCTTACTGATGAAGGGGAGGTTTGATATAGGCCTGTAGTTCTGTAGTAGCAGCTTCTCCAAGTTGCTCTTTTTAAATAGAGGTTTGATAATTGCTGTTTTTAGGGCCTGGGGGAAAATACCTGACAAAAGGGATGTGTTTATTATTTGAGTTAAATCAGATGTTATTACAGGCAAAGCTTTCTTAAGAAAAGCTGTGGGTAAAACATCGAGACGGCAGGAAGAAGAGTTTAGTTGGTGTACGATTTCTTCTAAGATTTTGCAGTTTATTTGGTGAAATTGGGAAATTTTGTCAAAATCAGTTCTAGTTGGAGACAACATTGGTACTGGAGTTGATGTGGATGTGCTGACTGCCTCTTTGATCTTTTGGGTTTTTTCAGTAAAGAATTTTGCAAATTCATTGCAGGACCTGATAGAGTGGAGTTCAGATGCTACAGTTACAGGAAGGCTTGTTAACCTGTCGACCGTGGCAAATATTGCACGAGCATTGTTAATGTTTTTGCTGATGATCTCAGAAAAGAAAGATTCCCTTGCATTATTCAGTTGTAGGTTATATCTGTATAGTCTCTCTTTATAGATAATATAGTGAACCTGCAGTCCAGTCTTTCGCCACCTGCGTTCAGCTTTTTGACACTCCTTTTTTTCACTTCTGACTGGTGGAGCACTTCTCCACGGAGACTTTTTCTTCCCAGAAATGACTTTCACTTTAATTGGAGCAAATGAATCAATGATGTCTGAGATTTTAGAATGAAAGTTTTCTACCAGCTCACCTACAGTGTTACAGGGCAAAGTGGAGGTAGAAGAGTAAATCTGGTTAAAGGTTTCAGCAGCACCGTCCTTAAAGATGCGTTTTCTTATCATTTCTCTTTGGCAAACTGAGTCATTGCAGATGATGCTTTCAAAAATAACAGAAAAGTGGTCAGATAGGGCAACATCAGTTAGAGACACCTTGGAAATGTTTAGACCCTTAGTGATGATCAAGTCCAAAATATGTCCCTGTTTGTGCGTTTGCTGTTTAACATGTTGAGTCAAACCAAAATTTCTAAGAGTGTCACATAGATCTATTGCACTTCTGTCTTCAGGATTGTCCATATGAATGTTGAAGTCTCCCACAATAATTAAACAGTCATAATCAACACAAATCACAGATAAAAGCTCATTAAAATCACTGATAAAGTTTGTTTTGGACTTAGGAGGCCTGTAAATATTCAAGAACATGGTTCGGACCGGGCTCTTTACCTGGAGAGCCAAATATTCAAAAGAGTCAAATTTGCCCAGAAATACTTTTTTACACTCTAATAAATCTTTAAACAAAGTGGCCACCCCTCCACCTTTTCTTTGCTGTCTGCTCTCACAAAGATAATTGTAGTTCGGAGGCGTCGCCTCTATCAGAATGGGAGCTTCATTAAATTAATGTAACCATGTTTCTGTTAAAAACATAACATCAAGATCTTGGTCAGTAATGAAGTCATTGATTAAAAATTATTTTCCTGACAGAGGAGTGACAAGAACTTCAGGAGCCACAGGGGTACTGACTGGATTACAGAGAGTTGCTTTATTTTATTCATCTGAGCTTTCTACCTCAATCAGAAATATGTAGTATTTGAAGGTGGAACATTTGACACAATGAGCCCTTAAAAAAATCTAAACAAAAAACCCTGAAAAAGAATGGTGTTCCAGTAACTGTTGCTGGCAATCTGGCTAACAGTGCTATTCACTACCAAAAGTAGTTAATGTACACATTGTCTGGCTGAAAGAGTAACCTACTATAGTACTGAACTGTTTGGTATTACATCTTTCACAGTGCAACGTCACCTGTGCTCAGGAATAAATAATGACAGCTCACAGCAGGTTTCTTCAAATGATCATGGAGTCATTTTGTTGCTGAATGTAGTAGCTTTTTTAAGCCATTTTGCCAACATTTTACCCACCCATATAAGTCACACAGTTAACAGCGGATGGTTTTATAAAGCTAAGGTTCTGATGTCTGTTTGTGCCCCCACCCCCTCCATCCTGACAAACTGCAGACTCTACAGCTGAGAAGCATGTGAATATAGACAGGAAGTGTATTTTGTAATTATCAACATTGTGAATACATTCGGCTTCGAGTTATCAAGATCAGAGCACAATTCAAATAAACAGGATCAAGCATCTCTAATGCTTGTATTGGATGGATTTATGGGCCCAGTAGTAGGTAATTAGATTACCTATTGTTTTGCATAAGACAAAGAAAACATTTGAATAAGAGTCATCTTACCAGTAAAACTTCAACACAGATGACATGATCCCATGCATGTATAACTGATATGGTATTGCCTATCATTGTTTGCACAAGATGGACTAACCATGTCATCTGGGTAGGTTTTAGTCATAGTATCTTTTTGAAAACAAAAAGTCAAGGTCAGCTTATTCCTTAATGTAAGTTGTGTTTTTTTTTTTATGTAAGTTTTTCACTTGAAACTTTGAAGTTTAGAACAATTGCTGGGTCTAAAATCTTAAAAAAGTATGAAGTTTGAGATAAGAAAAGCCCAACCTTGTTTCTGAAGCCTGTTGTCTTTGACTGTCCCAGTGTGTCCACCGAAGAGAACCAGCACATAAATCCCACTCCCAGAGGAGAGAAAGTTTGTCCCAGATAGTGTGAAGGGGCAGAAGGAATCCACGTCAAAACAGGCACAACTTTACAAATTCAAACTGTGACAATGTTGTTTCCATCTATCCACAGCAATTAGCACTTCGCTACAACTGCTATGATGGCATGATTGAGAACAAAAGCCGAGTCCTAGAGGAAAACGAGCTCCAACTATTTTCGAATAACGATGCTGGAACTGATCCAATCTTGTCCACCACAAGTTAATTGAGCCAAGTCATTGTCACAAATACAGCGCAAACAAACACAGAACAATGCGGAGATGATTGCAGCATGTGATTTGATTGCAATATGTTTGTTTTGGAACCAAAATCCTGATAATTAGTCTCTTCTGGCAGCGCACTGTCTCCACCCATCTGTTCCATTTGGCACCTCTCCACCAACAAGGAGCCCTTCATCGCTCCGTCCCCGAGATTTAACCAACTGAAACGCTTTCACACAAACCGGCACACAAGCAGCAGCTCTGAAGCTCTGAAAGCAAACCAATCATCAGCAAGCCTTACGGGTGTGGTGGGGGGGGCTTGTCTGGCGAGATGTTCTTTGGTAGAGACTGCCAACGTAGACAGAAGGACAGACAGATTGACTGGTTGTGTTCTGATAGATAATTAGATAAAATGCCAGCACTCTGGCTGGATAAAAACTTAAGGAGGGTACAGTAGAAAGATGAGCAAAAGGCTGCAGGGAGGGGGCCACAGCAATGATAACTGTAGGTGTACAGTACATCTTCTACAACTGCTTCAGCTAAATAAAAAAAAGTGATATGACACAGGAAGCCTTACAACAGTAGAGACAGTAGCATCAATGGCTCCACATTCTGTGCCGCTACATAAACACCAATTACACAACACATTTACATATTAATGTCTGGTGCATGACATTTTAAAATCACTGACAAATCCATATTAATTCATTTTTATAATCCTGACTGACAAAGATTGTTCCTTAAAAATGGTAATGCTTCCTTTCAGGTTTGGTGAGGAGTGCTTTACTATTTTCATTGCACAGGGGATTATCCTGTTTATGCCAAGGCTGCATGCCAGCAATCACAATATACAGTAAGTCAAGTCAGCCAACTCATGTGGAGGCAGATTATTACATGCAAACACAGTGTGCTCCCTGCAGGTAAACACAAAGCGCGAAGATGACGATAATGTTCTGACACCCCCAAGGTGACTTTTGCTGCATACATATCCCGCCTGTTTCGGTTTAAAGAAGTCCTTCAGTTCTTGTCAAGTTACCTTGGGCTGTCAGTCAAACTCCAAGCTGCTTTATTGTTGTTTGTGAGCTGGAATAAAGTGAACCCGATGATTTGACAGATATTCCAAATGACTTAATTATTTTCCAACTTGCAATAGCTAAAGTCTGGTTCCCATGAACCTTTGTAAGGCTACACATGGTTAGCCTTACAAGGTGCTGTTGTTAGCACTATGGCATTGTAACAAGACGGTCCTTGGTTTGAAACCAGAGTTTGTATAGTCTCCCCTTGCATGCTCTCTCTGGGTACTCCAGCTTCCTCCAAAAGTAAAAAATAAGCATTTTAGGCTAACTGATCTTTCTAAATTCCCTTTGGCAGTGTGTGTGTGTGTGCATGTGTGTATGTTTGTGTGCGTGTGTGTGTGTGTGTGTTCTTGTACTTGTTGCTGAGTGAGAACCATTTTTTGTATTTTTATCGCAAAGTGAGGACATTTTGACAAAGTGAGGACATTTTCCTGGTCCTCACTTTTTCAAATTCCGTTCTTGGGACAGGGGTTAGGTTTAGGACTAGGGTATGAATTGAGTTATTATTAGGGTTAGGTATTAACTGGTTAGGGTTAGGGTTAGTGTTAGGGTCAGGGTTAAGCACTAAAAATCAAGGAAAATGAATGGAAGTAACTGAAAAGTCCTCATAAAGATAGTAAAACACGGATGTGTGTGTGTGTGTGAGCATGCTTGCATCTCTCTGTGTTGCCCTGTGATGGACTTGCAACCTGTCCAGGGTGTATTCTGTCTCTTGCCCAATTACAGCTGGAGCCCCAGCAAGGATAAGATGCTAAGTATAGACAAGAGTTTTGGCATCTTAAAGACAAAAGGATGACAGAGTTTACATTTTAAACTCTCTTTAGCGTCTTATATTAGCAGGTTTAGAAATAGTATGTTTAAAAACAAATTTTGTGTGATTTTCCTAGATTATGTAGACATTTATCTTGACTCAGAAATTTCCAAAAGGCAGCTCAAATTGCCAAATTTAGCATGGTCCATAACAGAAACTATGTTCAGTCTTCCTGTTATCTGCTGAAAGGTTCACTCTCTCTTGCTCTCTTACAGCTTTAATGAACCACATAAATGTCTTGACATGTTGCAGAAATTGAGTTTTCTTTCTAGAAGCATTTTTTGCCGTTTGTTCTTCCTCTGAGACAATGTTTACATCCATTGAAAACGGGATTTTTTTTTTCCAACATTAGAGATGTAAAGATGGTGTGAGCATTAATTTTTTACTGATTTCAGCCAATTTTCCCAGCTACACGACAACGGAGAGGAACGTTTCAAACCATTACACTCTAGAAACAGTTCTCAAATTGTGCCATGTTCAGAGAAAACGAAACAAACTGTAGGAACACAATTAAATTTTTCCATTTTCACCAGAAAACATTGTAGTATGAACAGGGCCTGACTTTATTTAACTGATGTTCAAATCATAGAAAAGGTTAAATAACGTAGATTAAGATCTAACTCTTTAGATAAAATTAAAAGGAGTTCCAAAATGTTCCTACACTCCAAAACCTATCCACAAAATACGAGTTCCTCACTTCTAGTGTGACAAATCTAAGCTTTGCTCCAACCTTTTATTGTCAGCCAACAACTCAAATCTGTTTAATTCTGGCAACAAAATTACATCCAAAAGAGAAGTAGAAGAAACTGGGAAAAATGTTTTGTTGTTGCAAAACTCTTAAGTGTTTCTAAAAACATAAACTATAGCTCAGTTCTTTGAAATGATTATATAAACTATGAAGCAGTGTCATAGAAGAACATAAACAACATCTGGACCCTGAAATCAAAGCTGCTTACAGGAATTTTGAGCATGATTCAGTTACGAGCTATTTAGACCTTTTAACACATCAGTTCAACATATCTACTCTTCACTGTTAATGCCACCACTTCATGCACTGTTACATCAGTATGTATTGCTGTTGCACTACGTCTCCTAAAGCTCCCTAAACAGTAAGAGTAAATGTTTTCGGATCCTCCTGTTCGGTTCTTATGGCCTGTTCTTTCCTCAGTGTTCTCTCCTGTTCTGTATTTGCTTTAGAAATACCTCACCCAGCTTTCACAATCATTATGTTTACATTAGGCCCTCTACTTCTCTCTGTCCCTCTTTCCTTCTTTTACTACTTTCTGGAATTCCTTCTCTTTCTTCCTTTTACAAGTTAAGAGCAGATATGTGTTTGCATGGCCGCACTCTAATAGATGTGACCTAATGAAAAATGCCTAAGTCAACTTATAACATAGCAAATGTAAAATCCATCAACGTTTAGATAAAATGGACGACTCCTGTGTATCATATCTGCAGGGATTCAACACATCAGTCAGAGAGTGCCATAGCCCACTACTGTATATCCAACAATCTGTTTGTATAAACTTTTCCTTAGTTAAAAAATGATCAGGAATAATCAACAATACTGAGATGACTGCAGACCTAAGACAAAAAATAATTGAGCTGCATGCAGGACCTACAGAGGAACATAATCTGTCTACTGAACAACGTGGTAACAAGGTCTATTAAAATGTGTCAATAAACATTAACTGGTGTCAACTATGACTACATGCTAAACAAATAATGCAAACAAGACTAAGGAAATAGGTTGGAGTGTGGCCTGAATGGACGCATTCAGTGTCATTTCCCAGAATAAAAGGCCTGGTGATTACTATAATAGATTCTGTGATATGCCAGAAGCTGAGTGGTAAACATCATCTCCTCATACCTGTCTGTGCATTTTATTCATTCATTACTACTCAACAGTATAGCCAGCACAATATTAGCGTGTGCAAAGGTTGAAATTTAAAGTCTTGTTGGCTATTATACTGCAAGTGTCAAATTCAGACTTTGCATGCCAATACAATATTTAACCTGCTAGGTGAGTCTAGCTGCAGTAGATCCCCTCACCTGACACAGATAATAGTGCGCAAAATGCTGAAGGTCACAGAGAGGCTGCAAAGATAGTAATGGTAAATGAGAAAGCGAAAAGTGAAAAAACAAAAGTGCTAATTTCATTATCTGCTCATCTGTAAATAATAATACTAATTGGTAAAATAATAACTGAATGAAATTGTAAAACAAAAACATATTTTCGATTAAAGTGGAAACCTGGATTATATTCAGTACTTTGTTTCAGTGGAGGTCTTTTAGCTGCTGTGGTTTTATACACCGCACAAGTTCAAGGATAGTGCAAGGTGTGAATACAAACCTCAAGATTCGACAACAGAGTTCAACATTGACCTCCTGATTCCTGCATGTGGTTTATTTTAGAACATGGGGTCCAGCGTTGAAGTAGGATCCAGGTCAGTTCGCCCCTGCTCCAACACATACCATCTTCACTTTTTTACAAAAGCGTTTCCATTTCATACAAACCTTCCATTTCATACCAATAAACAACTTGTCTAGTACCAGTGTATTTAATCAAAGTGAATCAGTTTTTTCCCTTAGTATGTAACTACTTGGCTGAATTATGAACATGGGTAAATACAAAAACGCAATTAGTTATTCCCTTTTTGTTCATTTCGGTTTTGATCCCCATGCGTGCCAGTCAACATTGATGAAATTTAAAGAAAAATTTTTGCCTGATCGCAGCAAAATATGTTGCCAAAAGTATTGAGTGAAACTACCAAGTTAATGAATTCTGGTGTTACAATCACTTCCATGGCTGCAGGTGTATAAAGGATGGTGTGGAGAAACCAAACTGATCCGCACAGAGTCCTGACCTTAACCTTCTTGGACACCTATGGGATGAATTAGAGCAGAGGCTCCAATTCTGGTTTTCTACCTATCTATGAATACATTCCTAAACCTTGAGGAAGATGTTAACAGAATCGTTAGTTTGCTGTTGCTGTCATTGGTGGGTCCATCAACAAATTGGACGGTGCTGTTTCAATGACGATTCATTTGGAAACTGAATTTTTTTCTATTAACACCTCTACATGACAACATTTTAATTACAATCTCTGTTCACATGGCAAAAGTAGAGATGTGAAAATGGTGTAATTCCTCCGCCATGCCACTAGTTGGCGGTATGTTATTTAAAATTCATGAACATGCGCAAAGACTTCTGCCTACAAATGCTGTGTTTCATTAACCTCGGAAGTCGGAACTGGGAAATCGGGAGTTTACATCATCTCCGAGTTGTAGCGTTCCAGTTTCCTGGTTCTTTTCGTTCGTATTGCTAGCAACTGGAACAGCAGTCTCACAACAACAATGACAATAAACACTGCTCTACGCGGTTTTTCATGCATATAAACAGCATTGAAACATCTCGTCTTGTAAACGCTGAAAGGTACTACATAAATACATTTATTAAATACATTTTTTATCACATAAATAATAAAGAACTGCTAAAAGCTGTAAAAGTGAAAATGTTTTACTACTATTGCTATGAGTAGCAACCATCTTGAATGTGGAAGTCAGGTATGGTCGTGTTGCACTGACTTTCTGAAATTCCGACTTATGAGTACAAAGAGAATGCAGCAGAAGCACGGGAAAAATTAGCACTGTGCTGGAGAACAGTGATTCAAAAGAGTCAGCAGCAAACGTAGTATTCGGCAATCCACCTTTGTTATTGTTAATATCTTCATCTTCTGTGGGTTTTAAACTGGTTGGCAGTCGTTATGTTGTGAGCGAACGCAGTACTTTCTACTGCTTTCAGTCACACTACACATGAGCCAGGGCTTCCCTGTAAAAAAGATTAAATTTTTCCCATCTACACGACAATGGAGACTGGGACGTTTTCAACAAGAAATCCATTTGAGGAGTGGACTCTTTTTTTTATTATAAAACTTCAGCAATAAATTTCTTCCAACCAGACTACTTGCTGCATTTCCTCATGGACCTGGTAGTTTTATAATGAGGAAATAAAACCTTAACTCATTATCCAGATCTACAACATGTGGAGTGGATGAATACCACCAGCCCCCAACCCAAAAAAGCTAGAAGAGGTATGGGCAAACCAAATTTATTATAAGAACTATACAGTAATATTTGTAAATCGTTCAACTCAAAATTAATAAATTTAAGCCTTTTAAGATCCAGCAGCAGCAGCACTGCAAAGAGAAATGTTTATTATGTACAGAGATGAAGGGTTATACAGCAGCTCCAACAGGGAGGGAAAGCCTGCTCTGAAGGTTAGAGGCTGACCCGCTGCATATAATCGTCATATCCAAATGTATCTGAGGAGAATTTACTGGTAAAGTGGTCGTCACTAATCCTAATCATGGGCATGAATTGTGATGACATTTTGCCATTCCAGTGGTAACTGTGAAATTACTTTTTTTTTTCCTTTTTCCACCTCTGCTTTTTACCTCTTCACATTAAACATCTCTCCCCACTGCTTTCTAATTTAATGCTTCTTTTCTTCTTTGCTCTCATTTTGCTTCTACTCTGCTTCCTATTTTCCTCTCTCACTTCCTGCCTTTTTTCTTTTCTGCATTCTCTCTTTCTTTCTCTCCCTGCGTTCAGCCACAGAGTAATTTGATCTCGTCTATCAGGCCAACATTGCCGTGAATCAAAAGACACAGAGAGAGAAATATAGTACAAACCTTGGTGGCCCCACCCCCCACTGCACGCACACACACACACACACACACACACACACTCTCTCTCTCTCCGTTTCTCTCTCATCTACAACATCCCTACCCCCAACAACCCTCAATATCTCTCTCCAGTCCCTACCCCCAACCACACCGCTCACTCTCTCCACATCCCCAGCATCTACAGTCTATATCTCTGCTTCCCGTCTCCTAAACAAAAAAAAAAGTAGGTTTTCTCGCAGCAACACATTACAGGAGTATGACGCATTTCAAAAGGCCCCTGTATGAGAAAAACAAACGGAAAACATCAAAATCTTTCATCAGTACGTTACAGTGCTGTTTTAATTCCTAACATGAGAAATATCAGGAAAGTCATTATCCCAACCTGTTAGGAACAGAGATGCTGTTTGAGGCAACTGAATGAACAACCTTTCATTCACAGTCTGTCAGAGCCTCAGCCAAGCACACCCTGTTAGTGAGGGCAAAGTCAGAAGAGCAGAAGTGTCTTTTTCTGCAGAGAAAAACCTTCAACAACGTCTGAATACATCTGCTGAGCCAGTGTTGCAGACTTTCCCACCCTGACTCAATTGTATCTCTAAAACTAGTTTTACAGCTAATTTAAACGCCTTTTTAACCTTTTTTAATAAGAGAAGACTATTCAATAGCACACACTCGCTGTTGGGCTGATTGTTAATTACTTGCTTGTCCTTATCAGACTAATTAAAATATTTGGACCAGTGATAGTCAATGAGAAGCCCCTGCAGACTTACACGCCAGTCAATAAGTTAAAATGGTGATATTAGGGCTCCTGTTTGCAGGGATAGTCTGAGATAAATAATGTGTAGTTAAATGTGGCGGACCATAAAAATCCAGAATACAAGAGAGAGTACCAAACTTTCAATGCATGATAGAAAATGTGCATCTGAAATTTTAAAGAATATTTAGTGTCCACCAGAGAATCAACCTTCATCCTTGTTTTCAGTATCCAAACTGTGCGCCTTTAAAGTCGGTAGACTTTCAACACTTTCAAAGTGCGTGAGGCAAAGTTTCCTAAAAGGTGAGTGGAGATAAACCTGCATGTCGATGACTCAGGGATGGAAGAGAGCTCACAGGGTGCTTCAGACGACAGCCAATCAACCACAAAGCATGCAGTTAGAGGGGTGATGTCAGTATATTCTCATTGAGCTATGAAACTGATATATACATTTATATAAAACTAGTATGTGACAAAACTGATTTATGCCATTGGAAACAAACCAGAAGTGTCACTATTGGTAGTTATCCTTCAATGATCTTTCAATGATAGGTCACCGGCCCCCTTTATGCTACAAAGATTTTAAATCATCAGTCTGTTCACAGCTGTCTGGTGCAAAAGAGCAAATCCTTCATTCAAATGCTATATATAAAATTTTGTAAACCTTTTATACTCTGAGGTATAAAACAACAAACAACCCCTGTGGATCATTAACAAAATGCTCCTTTGGGATACATCTCTCAGGTTTTATTTATTAAAGATCTGTGAACATTACAAACTTTCTCTAATTATGAAATGATTATGATACAGTTTCAGAGTGTAAATGCTGTGAAATGATCACAAGTCTATAGCAAGAAAACCAGCTTTCCTGACCAGGGATTTCACTACTTTTCCTGCCACTCCAAAAACAAGCTACACAGAAGTCTGTTTAAAATTTCTTACAGTTGCACCTTTTCACTGAGTTTGTTGTGACTCTATAAAAGTTATAAGTGTAATCGCTCGGTTGTAGTCATCGGTTGTAGTTTCATTGCTGAAAATCACGGGTTATAAGCGTCTCTCCCACAGCTGAAGACCTCGGTAGACACTGCTATGGTTGGAGGAGGTACCTGCTCAGTGTCTGTTGACCTAATGCTCCTGTTAAACAGCAAGAAAGCTCACAAAAACTGGATTGGGTGGATCTGGGGAGAAAATGTTCCGTGCTTAGACTTGAAACAAAAAATGAAACAGTGGCTGAGTCAGGGGCTGCACTGAAGGACATTAAAATTGCAAAGACAGAAACATTTTGATCTCACTAATCAGTTTTCAGTTTGATTGTGCAAACTTTTGATTTAGTTTTTATTCTTAAATATCTTATGTGTACAGCACTTTTCTCAACTTCAGTTGCACCTATATATAAATTTCACTTTGACTTTGACTCTAATATGTAACATCTACCTTCAGGATGGCGCTAAGAGTAATTTTGTTTTGATCTGAGATTACATTTCACACGGGTCACATGACTCAGATGAGAATCAGAACCAAAATAAATTAAAATGGTGTTTACAATTCAATTAAATTATATGAGTTTTTAGCATTTTTACGTCAATGGAGTGAAGGGCTTGTTTACATATACAACGAGCTGGAGCCACCCAATCCCCATTTCAGTTTTCAGGCAAAAATACAACTATTTTTAAGAACTGTTAATTAATAATCTGCTGGCTTAACTCATCGGCTAAGGCTAATCCAATAATTAAGCAATTTATTACTGACAAATAAACATGGTCTTCCCCAGGCACTTTACTCAGGGAAGCATCTTTCTCCATATATATATATATATTTATATATGAGATCCAAGTCCAGGTTTGTACTGTGGGTCTGGCACTGACCTTTGGCTTTTCTGTGGAGGGAAGAAGGCAACAGCGCGTATACCAAGCACAAATCAACATGCTGCCATTTCCAGCATAAATCACCACTTTTAAATTCAGCTTAAACATGATGAGGTATGGTCCTTAACTCTTCTCACTTCTGCTTATTGCTATGTATCATATTCTTACATCTCTCCCTTGTGGTAAACAAATTATGGATCTATTTGAAGCAGTTAAATAATTACTTTATTTGGGAAATAAATAAACAAAAAATATATCTAATATTGTGAGGGAGGACTAGTGGCACAGTAAACTGTAGTTACATTCAATAGCTGCATTAACTAAGAGAGGCCCAAATAAAGCGATTAATTACCACTTAATTAGGACAGCGAGACACACGAATACACCAGGGCGCGTAGAAAATGTAGTAAGAGGGTAACAGAAAGAAAGCTTTTAGTTCCCACCAGAAATACGCTAAGAAGAAGTACGAACCTTGTTGGTCCCAAAAGCCGGGTCAGGGTAGGAGCGCTGGCCCAGCCTAGTGCGGTCTGAAGCGGACAGAGGCTGAGGAGGAGGCGGGTAAACTGTTACATCCATGGCTAAAAATACATCCACGTCTCCTTCTAATCCGCTCTTCCACTTTTATTACCAGTAACTAATAAAACTTAAAGAAACCGAAAGGATTTTTGTCCATTAAACACGTATTTGGAGTTTAGTTTTCAGGTTCTAGTCCGAAAAATAAAAGAGACTTCTAAAGTTTAGATGGATGCGGTTCTCTACACGGTCTCATGCTCCTGCGACTGCAGCTCAGAGGACCAAAGTTCCTGGTGAAAGAGCTTCTGTCGTTGGAGCAAAGCTTGAAATAAAACGGAGCAGAGTTTTCCCTCCTTTTGTCAGGGTCCGGGTCCTGCTGCGGTGTGCGGTGGGGACAGGGGACGTCGCTGAACCTGTCTGTCCCTGGTTGGGACTGTGTTGGTCTATGCTCCTCTGCTGCTGCGGTCCAGTCATACAAAGGGCTCCCAAAGCAAGCTGCACGCTTTACATACAGCAAACAGGAACAATGTTTTATAACAAAATAAAAGACTGCCTTTTGTTGCGACGTGGAAACAAGAGGTTATTTGTGACAAAATGACCATGCGTACTATAGAAGCAAATTACTACAATGACTAGAAACAAGACATTTTCTTACTTTTCTATTTTCAAAAAACACAGTTGCAGGAAGAGGGACCTTATTTTGGTAAAAATGCAGTTTCCGTCTAACTCCGTCTTCACATAAGAAGGCTGAGGAAATTGGTAGCAGCTGCTCCCTCTAGGGGTAAAAGAGTGTAAAAAACAATTTCATACTTCTACAGATACAGATAAATACTCAGCAGGGCCGAGCTTGCTGTCTCTCTTAATACTCCAGCCGTTCAGTAACTCCCTGTGAGGAGGATAAATCAACTATGAACTCTAAAACACTGGCTTAGAAGCCTCTGGTTGGTTTTAAGGGCCTCACAAAAAATAAGTTAAAATAAAAATGAAAATATTGTTTTTGCACAACAGACTGAAATGCTTCATAATAATAATACTAATAAGAGGAACGAGGATAAGAGGGCTGCACAGTAGCTGTTGCCTCGCAACAAGAAGGTCCTAGTCCTGTCAGGATGAGTGGCTCTTGGAGCTGGACCTAAATGCAGACGGGCAGGCAGAAGCAGCACGGTGAGTATTAGTGATTTTAATCAAAAATGAAAGCAAAAGCTTTCAGGCTGACATCAGGTGGCAGAAGCAGGCATGGACATGGGCTTGAAAGCAGGTGAACGAACAGTATGCACGAGCAAGGAGTGAACAGAAGAGAAGAGTAGATATAGTGCGTGGCACAGGTGAACAGAGAGACTGAATGGCACAGGTGGACTGAATGAAGTTGATTATGGTGGTAATGGCTGAGGGTGGGAACTAAAACATGACTGGAACTAAACAGAAGTACAACGACACAATTTAACCAAAGAAAATGTCTTACAAATATGACTAAAATGCACCATGCACAGACTTAGAAACTACACCAAAGGAAATTCACTTATAACACACCAACTGGAGAGCAAAACCCGAAACAGAACTCAAACATCTGCAAATCATGACAGACTCCATGCAGACTCCATGCAGACTCTGCATGGAGTCTGCATGCTTTCTTTACCTGTGCACTTGAGGGTTCTGGAGATGTACTTCAGCTTCCTCTCTGAATTGTCATTGTTGTGTGACATGTGTACATGATTTTTGTCCTGTGATGGACTAACAACCTGTCCAGGGTGTAACCCGCCTCTCGCCCAATGGCCGCTGGATATAGGCACCAGCCCCTCACAACCTTCTGAGGATATGCAAGTATGGAAAATGAATCTGGTGGTGGTAATATCATAGTTCTATATCATAGCCTCTTGTGGCTCAAACAGAATGGAGTCACTTGCCATGTTGAAAATGACCATTTCTAAATGGCTGGGCACATAATAGAACTGTGCATGTAGGTTTCAGGAAGCAGGAAGATGAAATTAAGAACAGATAAATCTGTAACAATTTATTTGAACATAAAGAGATGAAAGCTGCAAAAGGAACAAGCAATTTGTTTATTAATGCAGCTACTGACATATTTTATGTCTCATTTGTATTGGATTAGGATATAGGGTTTGCTAAGTAAACTAGCGTATGACAGGAAGGACATTTTTGATTTATTTTAAAACTTGAAACTTAAAAAGTCTGTCATCTGTGTACAAATAAAATGTAAAGATTATCCTTTCAAATGTTGCATGATGAAAACAATGTAATCCACAGGCCTTATCAAGAATAAGCTTTCTAGCTGCAGCTATTACTGCACAACCTGTTAAACACATTAAACTGGCTTTCAGTATTAGAGTGAACTTTTCAGGTCACATTTCAAAGGGAATTAAAACAGGCTGATGTTTGCGTTACCTTCCAACATGTCATGATGTGGATGAACGTCTGGATGTTTGTTTTAGAAAGTCACTCAATAACTGTCATTGTCAAGCATTTGAAAGCTGTAAGTAGGGGGTGTGATCTGCAAAAATCCCACCATCTACTGTAACCTGTAGTTTAGACAGGTGTTTGTTGTGGTTTCTTTGTGAAACCTCATTGCTTGTGATCTTTCTACTAAAACCATAACATACAAAGATCCTTCAGAAAGGATTTTTTTCTCCAGGAGAAAGAATGCAGCTGAGTTTATACAGCAGATGCAAACAGAAAGCTACCAGTTGTATCAATGGCAATTCCTTTCTATGTGTTCCAGCGTCATTAACTACATAGCAGATAAAGTGACAGTAACTTTGAATGCTGGGGTTAAAAATTCAGAGAGACCAAGATTTTTGCATGAGGTGGTTCAAGAAAAGCAAGCTTTTTCAGTCAATTTGGGAGTAGGGCTAAAAGGCCCAACGTTTGGAGTTATTGGTGCAGCTGGCTTTTCTGAAATTCCCTTGCCTGCTTTCATCATACAAGTTATCTTATTTCAAGTTGTGGAAAAATTGCGAATGGTTGTAATATTTCCTAACTAACTTATAGAAATTAGACCAAGATTAACCCTTCAATGAGAGTTGCTGCACTGTGACTAAAACTATATCTTTTTGAGACAAAGTATTTAATTCAAATCTCACACAGGCAGTCTGTTGTTTTGCTTTTGGCTGGGGGATCTTTAATTGCATCATCTGCAAATATATACAAGTTCATGGATGCATAGAAACAAAGAAACCCTCAGGTACCCACACACACGCATGTGTGCAAAGACTGTATAGTTCACTTAGACAGATGGTCATGAATGCATTAGAAATAACAGAAAAACATCTTAGCTCAAATACATAAAGTATCTGCATACCCGTACATCATTACAACCTTTATGGTAACTCATGTGGCCACATATGCAAATATATATAAGGACAAAACAGATGGGGGTTTTTTTCAAACATTTTGATGTAAATACATAAACATTAATTGAACACACTGAAGGGTTTAAAACCTCACAGCTTGGTGCAATAAACTGCATTTCTTGCTTTATAGCACACTCACACACACACATATACGTACATACACACTACCAACGAGCCCAGACATACTTAGTGAACATACAGTCACCCATCCCCCCAAATACACACATACATATATGCACCCCTCCCTTCTGAAAAAAGGCATAATTCACTTCCACATTCTCCTCCCCCACACAGTTCCTCTCCATAAAACTCCACAAATACACAGGCACACACATACACTCCAAATACACATAAAATCCACATTCACATGTGCATTAAACCCATCAAACACAAGCGTATTAAATATACGCTTACTCAAACATGCACACTTACACACGGAAACACTGAAATGCGCCGATATGCCAGAACACAACTGCAAACATACAAATACTATTGCAAGCAAGCAACCCAAAAACACATAAAGATGTAAAAACAGCAAACACACACAAGTGCATAAGCACACACACTCACATCCTGGTACTTGCTCTTTCTTTACCTCACACAGTTCTCAGACTCCCATTCTGGAACTTTCCATCATATCTTAAGGATGGAAATTGTAATGTACTGTAGCATTTGAATGATGTGTGACTCTTCATGTTGGGGGATTACATTATAGATTCATAGCACAGCAATCCACCCTTGAGTGAAAACAGCCAGCCCTTCAGATTTTACAGCTTTCCTGGATGAAAGAGGCGATGCAAGAGAGGGAAGAAAATCATCAGAAAGGAGTTCATTGGGAAAAGTGCTTGGAAGGAAAATGTATTATATTTAGGAAATGGAATGAGGTGATTCTGTAATGGTGTGGCCAGAAGTACCGTTTCTACAACACGAAAACTCACATTGAGGACCATCTTGGCTTGTTTAATTTTTTTAAAGAACTCAATAGTACTTTCTGTCTTTGATATTTTCCTTTAAAATGAGATGTGTATTTACCTAGAATGTGTTCTTCTATAATCTCATTTCAGAGTTGTTAAAAATTAACCAGTTCTCCTTATTTTGATCAAACCTTATAATTATAATTTATCTACTTTCTTATGCGGCCTGAGAATTGAAATCCAACATTCAGTTTAAAAAAAATAAACTGATTGGTCTTTAAATGCAACATACATCTTCATTTGTAAACAAGGTGCTGGCTTTCAAAACTACAACCTGTAAAAACAGTGTGTTGCAAAATCATTCAAATGCCTTAAATATTTTTTACATTATGTCACATTACAATCACAAACCTCAATCTATTTTAGTGGGATGTGACATGCCGACACAAATTGTGAAAAGGTGCGAGAATAAATTGTGGTTTTAGGGAAAAGAGCTGCAAATTGCCTAAAGAAGTCACCTAAATAGTAAATAGAATCCACCCCTGTCTAATTTATTACTAGTATTTATTGCTAGTAATGTTCTGTGAAGGCCCCATGGGTTTGTTAGAGAAGATTCTTGAACGAACAGTTTCATACATAACAAGGAACACAGCAGACAGACAAGGGAGAAAGTTGGTCAGAAGTTTAAAGCACGGTTAGGCGGAGCACTGTTTCTTTGTCTGAAAAAGGAAAGAGTGTGGCACAAACAAAACATGGCTGTCCACGTAACAGACAGGCAAGAAGAACATTAATCAGAGAAGCTGTCAAAAGGCCCATGCTAACTTTCAGGTGGGAGACTGGTCACAGGATAACCATTAGTTGTACACTTTACAAATCAGGTTTTTTTTTATGGAAGAGTGGCAACAAGAAAGTTACAAGACGTTCTGTTTGAGGTTTCACACAAGTCATGTAGAGGAGATCAAAGCATATCCAAGTGGTAGAATGGTCCAGTCAAAGTCCAGATCTAAATTCAATTGAGAATTTGTGTCAGATTTGAAGAATGATGCTTTCAGATGCTTTCCATCTAATCGGAATGAACTTGAGCTATTTTCCAAAAAGGATGGGCGAACTTCTCAGTCGTTAGATGTGAAAAGCTGTACTATGTGTCGATCAATGATACAAATAGATAATAAAATGCAACGAGGTTTGTGGCTGTAAGGGGACAAAATGGGAAAACAAATGCAAGGGGTCTGAATATCTCTGCTAAGCACTACAAGTCCATGACAATACTTTCTTATCCAAACAATTAAAATGAATTTAATTCTTTCTCAACCTTTTTTATCTAACGCACATGTATATAACCCACAACATGTATATAACCACACACACACACACAATCACTAATTTGTTCAATATCTGATGAATGTTAAGTGCACCGAATTAATTTGCACATTTTTAGCCGAGGCCTGATGCATCATTAGGCCTATTTTATTCCTCCAGTCAGTTTTACACTACATCTCATCATTATTTTATATTGGGCTACTTTATTATGCAATGCATTGGTAATATAGACACAAAGCAGCACTAGTTTCTCATTATTAGCAATAAATTGATACCTGCATTTGATAGAATTTTTTTTTACCATGCATTTTGAGTTTTAATATGATAAAATACCACCATGTTTACCCAACAGATATAGACAAATCAAAAAGTTATGATGAATTATTCAGATTTTTGCAACATGAACAGGTCATGTCATTTTTGGAAGCCACAGCAGTTTATAATGGACATATCAGATGCTGACCAATTATTGAAGAGTTCAGGGTTTATATCCAGCTTTAAATTCGGGTTTCAGGAGATTATGGATCACTTTAAATGAATATGTTGTGTTGTATACTACTGGGATTACACAAGGCTTCTTATCAGTCACCATCTTACCAGCATCATGCACCAGTCCCAGCATTCATAGTTGGGAGATTCAGGAAACTAAGTTAAACTAACACCAACATTTCCCAGCTATTTTCTTCCAGACTTCAGTTTTATAATATCTTGCATGGATTGCACCAAACCCTGCTTTTAAGGAGATCAGTGGGCAAAAATGTGATTGAAAAGTTCAACAATGTGTGATATTCATGCACCTCCTAGCTTACATGAAGTCATGAAAAGCTGAGGTGCGAAGGAAAGTTCACCTACAGCATAACCAGATACGCTAACGCTGCCATTCAAGGTAAAATGTGCCCTGCACTGACTGTTTTTGTCTGCTTCTCAGACATCTTACAGCATTACAAACTATGTTGCCCTGACAAATTACTTTCGTTGGAGTGGTAGCAATGTGAGGTGTTTGTGGGAGCATGGGGCTGTTGGCCATACGGTGCGTGCTGCCGGCCGGAGACTTCTTGCCGGGTGAGGGGTCAGGGGTCCGTTGTGAGTATGGTGCTCCGTGGTGTCTGCTCTGTTGCACTTGTGGGCGTCACAGTGCACTATGTGGTGGAGGGCAGGATGCAGTGGGGGTGCTTGGAGTGGGTCCTGGGCCCCCAAGGCTATGTTGGGCCCCTGCTTAGGAGATGATGTGCCCCAGGGTCTCGGGTGTCTGGGTCCATGGCTGGATCTGCTCCGGCGTAGACGGCTGCTGGCAGGGCGTGTGGGGTTGTCGCTGCAGCTCCCTGGGGCTTCTGCACTGTGGCTGCTGGGTGGCTCCCCTTGGGCTCTCCTCTGCTCTTCTCTGCAGGGGTTGCGGTAGTCCCGGCGGTGGTCCTCCTGGGGCTCCCGTGCTCTGTGGGGCCTTTGGATGTCTCGGCTCATATCTCCTCCGTGTCTGTCTAAGGTCCAAGGGAGCAGGTCTGTGGCTCCTCACACTTGCTATTGCATATTTTTATGGAGAAATCTTATATATACAAGCGCACTCACATTTACACCCACAGGTGTTTGGATTCAGGTGTTAACAGATACACGAATGCTCTACATTTAGCTGCTGTTACCACCAAATACATCTTGTGTTCATTAGTACTGTGCACGTTTCAGTAACATTGCTGTTGTCCTATGTGTTTCTGCAGGTGTAGAAGCAGTCTTATCTTGTATTCTCTTCACCCTTCTTTCTCTTCTCAATTCTTTCTCCTTCTCTCTCTTTTTCCTTTTTGCCCGACCTCTCTTTCTTGCTTCCGTTTGTTTCCTTTTTGTTTTCGTGTCTGTGTCTATTGCAATTGAAATAATCTTAAAGCAATTTCTAATAACGTTTTTATACATATCAAGCATAGCATTACAGCGTTAGCCATAATGCTCCACTTATGAAAGAAAATCTGTTGGGCTTCTACTTGGCACTCAGACAACAATTCTGAGCGCTACTCTGCCGAACAGGACACATAAAAAAAAAAAAAAAAAGTTGCCTACATCTATATATGAGAGGTCAGTGGGAGTAGCTGTCCTATCTACTGGATTTCCTAAGCTAATATATATCACAATATCCCAATTTTAAAAAGTAAGCTTAGTGATGATTTGATGTACAGAAGAATACGTGCAGTTAGTAAACATTTTAGGAAACATATTTTTCAATATATGTCTATATATCTATAGCTGTATAGATATAGCTATAATTTGGGTGCTTGAGGAAGATCTGAGACTGTAAAAAATAATTAAGGTAAAACAGAAATGGACCCTGCAGCAAGATAATTACTAAAAATACCAGTTAATTCACCAAGGGCTGGCTGAAAATTAGGAAATAGAAAGTTCTGAAACAAGTGAAAGCCCAGATCTTGTTTTCATTGAGATGCTGCGAGGTGATTTAAAATAACCAGCATTTGCAAAGAAAAAAAAAAAGTTAAACATCTCACAGTGTGATTTTCAGTTATTGCATTATTATTAAAAAAGTTTTGAACCTAATTTGTACAGTTTTATGAAGAATGTTAAACATTCGTGTGCAGGGGAGGAGATGTGGGTTAGCCCCAATGATCACCACACAAATGGGTACTTAGAGAGAGAAATCAGGAGAGGGGAGAAAGGGTTGGGCGTGTTGTTGACAGCCTGTCGGATTGAATGAGCAATAATGTGACCATGAGGTCTAGCCCATTTTGACATTTAGTCTTATGCCTGTGTACACACACACACACACACACACACACACACCCACACACATATATTATGTCTTACTATCTTTACAAGGACTTTGCATTGACTTCCATTCATTTTCCTTTCATATTTATGGCGTAACCTTGACCCTAACCATAAACCTAACCTAAACTCAATATACACCCACTGTTCCTTATGGGGCCCAGGCTCTGGACCCCATAAGGAACAGCGGATCCTCACAATGTTGTATATGTTGAAAAAATTGACCTTACACTGTAGTAGAAGCTAGAATACACACAGTCGAAGAGTATGTACATATAGCAAAGGGAATAATAAAGAAAAATTCATTGTTAATTTGCCAGAGATGAGACAGAAGTCTCACTCAAGATGGCAATGAACTGATCTTTGGTAGGAGAAAAACTAATAAAACAAAGAAAATGTTGACATAAAACTAAAATACTTGGCAAAATGTAATGCCATTCTAATCAACACAGCCACAGTTATGCAATAACAAACAACACAATAGGAATACATTAAAATTGTGGTATTAAATCTAGTAATTATTTAACATAGTAGACATTAACTCAAGTCTCAGCTATATAAGAAAACAATGATGGAAATAAATGTCATCATCTACAATATTTTAGCTTTTTATTCCATTTTCACTTACTGACTTGCTCTATAGTTACCCCTTACAGAAAAAGTGCGTGTTTTATATTACAGGAATATCTATTATGACACTGCTTACGCCTACACACTCCCATGCACAGGCAGACAGAAAGCCTAACTAGACCAATGAAATTGGTCACTGAAAGATTGATTCAGACTCCTAAACAGGCCATATCATATTAAATACAGCTCTTGTCCCTCTTCTTTTCAATCACTCTTTTAAGTTTGTCCAGTCTATGTCAAAAGCAGAATTTTTGTTTGACCAATTTGCAATAATTTGTCGTGTCCCAATAATTGCCTTCTTTCTTTGTCCCAAAAACATTTTAATGAGCAATTGTTTGTGTTTGTTCATTACACCGTGAGCATGCTGCGTCACAGTGGCATAGATAAAAAAAAACAAGGAGGGCAGTCTGACGAAGAAACACCAACAGACAGGCAGACACAAACTGAGAGGGGGAAAAGAGGAGAAAAGAGACAGAGAGAGAGAGGGAGAATAAAAACAGGAAGAACTGCAGCGCAGCACATCAATCATTAGGATGATTATTATGGCAGTTGTCATGGCAACATTCTCCCATCCCCCTTTCCCTCTTTTCCTCCCTCCGCCCCTCTATTTCTTTCTGTTTCACTCTCAAATCAATTCAAATGCACTTAAATGCCAGTGCGTGCACAGCGAAGATGCAGTATGTGAAGATAAATGCAAAAAGAAAAGAGAAGAATGCAACTCAAAACGAAAAAGAACAAAATAGGTGATTGGAAATGTCATGGTTTTTCTTAAGACATGCTATGTGTGACAGTTTTATTCCCTTAATTTTCAATCATGTTGATGCTACAGCAAAATGGATGCAAGCTGTTTTTGAGTTGAGTGGTGTTCTCGGAGACCTACGACTATAGTTTTATTTATTAAAAATCATAGAGCCCTACAAAATGATCCATGCCTCCATAGATTGTTTTTTTATATATTTTTTCTCATTTCACCCACATATCTCTGGGTATTTTATTGGGATTTTATGAGCTAGACAAACAAAAAGTGGTGCATGTTTGTGACATGAAAGGAAAATGACACATGGTTTTTAAAAACTTTTACCAATAAAAAAGGAGTGTACTGTCCATTTGCATTCAATCCAACCCTGACATCATAACTGCAACAATTAATTGCTGTAATATGTTTAAAGCTAAGAAAATAAGAGTGAACTGTGTATCTCAAAAGCTGAGAACAGAGAAAGTTGTGTAGACACAAAGCACCAATTACAAGCACGCCTACTGGTCTGCTTCGAATTTAAGCTATTATAGCTCTGTTTTGAATTTATTACCCGAGCAAACCAATACACAAAAAGCAGTAATAGTTAGCGGTTAATTGCTACAAGAGGAATGTTTTTACAACTGCAAGTTCCACTTTATGTCAGCAGGTGGCAGAGTTGTACCAGTTAGTGGGTATAAAACCTTGCAACATCTTAAATTATAAGACTGAAATTACTAGTCATATTAGAGTGAATTGTATTGACTTACTTAAACAGGTTAATAATGTAAAAATGACCTTTCTGCAGACAACACTGCTATGAAAGCAGAGTGGAGTCCAAATGTTCAAGCATGGAAACAGAACTGTGTCAAGAAAAACATCCCAGGCAGCGAGGCAAGGGGAATGAAGGATATGAAAAAGGCGATTGGTTTATTTTATGGCACATTCTCTGCACTGCTGTGTTTTCTCCTGCAAGAAACCAAAGGTGGGAGCTGCACGCTGGCACAGTTGATAGCACTGTTGCATTGCAGCAAGAAGGTTTTGAATTCAAATCCTGGTTTGGGGTCTTTCTGCATGGAGTTTGCATGTTTTCTCTGTGGATGCGTGGGTACTACCCTGGTACTCCGGCTTCCAAAAAATTGGAAATACATGATTCTTAAATTAATTGGTTCCTCTGAATTGGTTCCTCTAAATTGTCCTTATGTGTGAGTGTTTTGGTGCATGGCATTGTTGTTTGTTGTGTGGCTCCCTATTGCCCTGAGACTGGCAACCTGTACAGGGTGTAACCCGCCTCTCACCCAATGATCACTGGGCGAGAGGCATGACCCTGCAGAAATGGACAATGGATAGATGAAAATCATATGTATCAAATGTAGATGATCCTTGCATAAATGCCTAATACCTTTATTTTTCATACTGGTGAATGGCTTTACAACCAAGAATGACAGCTTTTCTGAGAATGTCAAAAGAGCTAAAGCGGCTGGACAAAGATATAGATGCAAAATAGATTTTCACTGTGAGAGACATTGGAGTATAGAAATAAAAAGTTCAAGCTCCAAAGCACACCCTGTTTCTCACCCACTAAAAGCTCCAGTCATCCTACAACCCTAAGAAGAAAAAAGCAGGTGCACAACATGAATAGATGGTCAGATGGATGGAATGTGCCTTAGAAGGAGAGGTTCTTCTTTAGCAAAAGATCAAGTTTGTTTTGAGTAACAAGTAGCAACATCTCGGCAGCTCCAGGGTTTGATGAGACCCTAAATGGGGTTTTCAGATAAGTCCACCTGCAACCACAGTCTCACCAACCTCACTGATATATTGTCCATGCACTGTCTTTTTTGCTTGCTGTATTCAAACCAACTTGTTTTATAGCCATGGTGCTTTAAATAAGATTTCTTCTGATTTAACTTTTTTTCTCTTATTGTTTTTTTCACCTAAATGTTTCAGATCATTAAAGTAATTCTTCATAAGACAATGATACCATGAGTAAATACAAAACAGGGTTTGCAAGTGATAACTTTATTTTTAAGGCAAAAAGACAATGCAAACCAACCTAGTCCTATGTGAAAAAATAATTGCAACCCTTGGTGACAACAACTGCCATGAAGCATTTGTGACAGCAATTCTACTGCATCACAGCATAGAACATTTGACCAATTTTATTAGTATGATTGTTTTAATTAGCCGCATGTGATGGTTTTCAAGTATGAATGGCCTGTTTTTGGTCATGAAACAGCATTTCCATCAGATGTAAGTCCAGACTTTGACTAAGCCACCTAGAAAACCTTCTTTTCTTTTAACCATTCACAGGAGGACTAGCTGCTGTGCTTAAGGTCATTAACTGATGGCTGGATATTCTCCCTCAGGATTGTCTGCAAGAGAACATAATTCATGGTTGTATTAATTCTGACAACTCGTCCAGGTCCTGAAGCAGAGAAGCAGTTCCAGACCATGACACTTCCACCACCATGTGTTGGCATGATATTCTTTTTTTTTTATAATGTTGTCAGTATTTTGCTTGATGTAATCCAGCATTCTTTAGATTGTCTGAATGCAATGTTTTTCTTTATGAAGTTGCTATAATAAAATGTTTAAAGCATTTGAAAAAGTGATGAAAAAAAGATATGGAGGATCAAGACAAATGGAGTATGATGGACTAATCAGCACACACTGAACCAAGAAGCTTTGCCCAGTCTGATGTATCAAGTCTGTATCAGCTTGGTTAAATTGTGCTTCTTTTGCTTTTTTTTCACCTTCCTGAATCTTTCAACAAGATGTTTTTAATTGGTTAAGATTCAGCTGTGAATTCAAAAGAGAGGAAACACTGAACGTTTTTGCACGATGTGTTGCTTTTTAGCTCTTTTAGCCTACTTCATGTTGTTAGACAGGGTCTTTTTAAGTGATTTCTTGATTCAGCAGATCTGGCAGGAAATAAAATACATCTTTTCTTTCGGAGAGCAACATTCTGTGTTTACTCAGGTCATCTCTGTCTGACATTAAAGTTTTTTGATGATCTGAAGCTTTAAGTGTGATCAAAAGTAAAAACAGAAATCTGTAAAAAAATATATATATATTTTCGAGGAGCAAGGGTCAAGTTGAATGTTGCACTCATAGGCAACCTTGGATTAAAGGCTATCACTCACTAATCTATTTACACGTTAAAGCTCAAATACAAACAGTGGATATGATTAAAAAACCTTAATTATGACTCTGTTAACATTTCTGTGAGTGTTTTCCTTACAAGGTGTGCGTGTCCTTTGTGAATTCAAGTTTTCCACTAAGCCAGCTGGGGCCCCTGAGCAGCTTCAAGTTCCTCCTACACATCTGGCCGGAGCTGGATGCATTTATAAGCAGGAATGCAAAATCATGGCTAAAATCTAGCACTGTCTAAACATCTTCCTAATAGTTCTAGTGAACTTAAAAGTTAACCTAAAACAGGAAGTGATATAACTAAAAGGTGACATCATTAGAACGAAATCAATATAAACAGATAAAGTTGTTTCCCTTGTTTTTTCATAAACGTCTTTCTAATAAGCCCTTTAAAGTCTGAGTTCTGCCTTTACCAACATAGATGAGGTGAATGTACTATTAAGTCTGAAAAAAATGTCTCAATTCATCTCTCAATAATCCATCTATCCATCCATTTTCTATGCCTGCTTCTTCCGTACAGGGTCACGGGGGAGCTGGGGCTCATCTCCAGCAGGGAGGCGGGGTACACCCTGGATAGGTCGCCAGTCCATCACAGGGCAACACAGAGACACACAGGACAAACAACTATGCACACACCCATTTACACCGACTGGCAATTGAGAGAGACCAATTAACCGAAGTCATGTTTTTGGGAGTGTGGGAGGAAGTCAGAGTACCTGGAGAGAACCCACGCGTGCATGGGGAGAACATGCAAACTCCATGCAGAAAGACCCCCAGCCGGGACTCCAAACAAGGACCTTTTTGCTGCAAGGCAACAGTGCTACCAACTGCACCACCGTGCAGCCATCTCTCCATCAACTATACTAAAAACAGAAAAATTGTTACATGAAGTGACAAAACTAGAACCCATGCTCCACTCCACTGCTTTTAGACATATACTTTTTCAAGCCTGTTGTCTGAACCACAAATGGCGTGTCATGCCATTAATATACTAAAGTCAGCTGTGCAGCTGGTGGAGTGTTTAATTTTTTCCCTTTTTGTAAGTCATATCTGCCTCCGACGATGCAATGCACCCAGACCCACCATTTACCTAAAGTAATAAATATATATAGAGTGAAATAAATATATGTATTTTTAGGGGGCTGCCAGGTTGTCAATAGGTGGTTGCCAGTCTCTGCAACTATTATATTGAAAGTCACAGGCTGAAATGCTTGGGAACCCTTGTGTTATTCCATCCTTATTGATGGAATAATGTTTTTTTATTTATTTATTTTTGTAATTTAGCTTATTTTTGGAATCTTTTGAGTAAGATTAGAAAAACTGAGGGTAGAGTTAAGATTCAAAGCCAGTAGTCATCTGCAAACCTTTTTCAAAATGTGGCTTTTTGAAAAAAAGTTAAAACCCTTTTGCCCAAAACATATTACCTCTCTTTTACTTTATTAAATGAGCTGAACCGCTGATTTATCTCATGTGGAGATATTACTACAGTGGTCTCTCCGAAAGATTGGATGACCCACCCTGTGGAGCTAAATTGGGGCCATAAAATTTGTTCAAAAGAAAAAAATTTGAACCTGAAATTTGGTTTTGTATTTGAAAAAAAGATATGAAACTGGACAAAAAAAAGTTCAATACTTTTCAGATTCAAGTTTGTTGTTTTTTTTCGCATTTGCAGATTTTATTTTTTGGATCGCGGGTGGGGGTGAGGAATCATGACTGACAGCTCAGCTCAGCTCAACACAGCGGCTGAACAACATATTCCCAGCTGTCGCATTCAGGGACCGTGGGAACTCGAATTATCTGTTAAATCTGTAGAATCTTTAAGTAGTTTTGAACTTTTCTTTTCCAGTTTCACATCTTTTTTGTCAGTTACAAAACTTTTTTTCAGTTTTAACATTTGTTTGGTGGAGGTTCTAAATAATTTTTCAGGTTCCATTTTTTTTTTTTCTTTTGAACAAACTTTTATTTTTCAGGTTCAAATTTTTTTCTTTTGAACAAACTTTATGGCCCCAGTTTAGCTCCATACATTCTGTGGGTCCCCCGATTTAGCAATCTCCATTGGTTTTAACACCATGCTCATTTATTAACATAACCAATTATTATTGTAACCAATAGCTTTGTAACTATTGGTTACATTAATGTTTGAAGTATTTGTTCTGTGTTTGTACAAACAATAGAGATTCAACAGACTTTGTAGTTGCATCTTTTCTGAGGCTGTGGGATGTGATCCATCCTTCTACACAGCAGATGGCAGAGTAGCTGCATAGATGAGAGCCTGTTGGGCTCAGTTTGCAAAGTAGGTACATATCGCCTCCAACCTAGAACTTCAAACATTAAATCTGTGAGCTTTATAAAGCAGTGCTTTTACACACTTCATGCACAATACTGATATTCTGTAGGTAAATCACAAAGGATTACACCAGACTTTTCTTTCTTTTTTTCCCCTTTATTTTTAGCAGATGTTTCAAAAGTGAGCCAAAAGGACATGGGGTGGAGAGAGGGGGAAGACATGAGGCAAACGTCAACAGGACTTGATTCAAACCTGCATCAAGGACCAAGGCCTCTGTACATGGTTCATGCCCTTAACTCCTGCACCTCCACTTGCACCCCCCTGTTTTGTGTATTTTATTTTATGCATAAAACCTTTTGTTGAGCCATCAGAATTTTGCAGCAGGGGATTGTTGGCAGAGATAATTACCTAGGAGAACAGGCTGCTCTTTGATTTCTGTTTTTATTTGAAAAGCAATATTTCTTTCATCATTTGTGTGTTTGTTTGCTTTGCTGTGCCTTACAAAAGTATCATCTCCCTTTTAACCTTTTCCAATTTTGTCACAAGCACAAACATTGATGTATTTAGTATTTGTTTTGTGATAGAACAATACAAAGTGAATTGTGAAGTGGAAGGAAATTGATCCATAGCTTTAAACATTTTTTTAAAATGTAAATGTATTTAAAATCCATTTGTTATCAGTGAGATAACTCTGGGAACCCAAAATCAGAATTCACATATTTAATGAATAGAGCCCAGATCTGTGTGTAATTTAATCTCAAGATAAATCCAGCTGTTTTATAAAGGCCCCAGAGGTTTGTTAGAGAACATCGATATATTATGAACACTAGGGCACGGGGGCTAGGGTATAAAACTAACATCTAGTACTGCTCAGACCCTCATCTCAAAATGAAAAGAGAACAGCAGAACTGTGAAGTTACCAAAACATGGCTGTCCACCTAAGTTTGTGCAAGAAGACCATTAATGTGGTATTAATGGTGACTCTGGAGGAGCTGTAAACACAACTCAGGTGGGATAATCTATCAACAGGACAACTATTATTTCTGCACTCCACAGATCTTGCCTTAGTGAAAGGGTGGCAGGAAGTAAGCCATTGTTGAAAGAAATCCAAAAGTCTGCAGTTTGCAACGAGCCATGTAGTGGACTGATAACGAAACCTGAAGATCAATGATCCTCGTTGAATGATGATAGAGACCAATAATGGCTTCTGGATGATATTTATTTTGTACAATATTAGTGTCAAAACACAGTCTTACAGGCTGCAGATGAAACTATGTATTTCTCTCCCAGTGTAAAAATATACCCTGTAGACTAAATTGCAATAACACATCTAAGATAAGGTGCTCTGGTCAGATGGGATCAAAACAGAACATTTTGCCTTAGATACAAAATGCTACCTGGGGCAGAAAAGTAATGCTGATCATCACGAAAACACCATCTTCATCAAAACATGGCGGCCGCATCAAAGCTAGTTTAGACTAATGAGAAAACAGATGGAGTTAAAACCAGGGGAAAAGACTGACTCTCTGACACCTGCATCTGTCTTTGCCTGACTTGTTGAATTCTGTCCCCAGCTGAGGACCCTTGGCACCGACTCATGCCTTTAACTGATGTTTGCTTCCAAGCAGATTAAACTGCTACACCTTAATAAGTCCACCAAAATTCCTTTCAAATATTTGAGCAATCCTACTGATGTTCAACTTGAGGCGACAGCACACTGAACTGAACACAAAACAATATGTACAAAAGTATCCCCATAATTCTACAGATTTGCGTGAAGGTAAAGGCTGGGCAAAATATACAACAGAAGAATAACACTGTGTTACACTGAGAAAATAACGCTAATGCTACTTGTGACTTCCCTGCTCTGGACTTATTCTATTGATTTTGACCAATAACTCGCCAAACATTTATTTTTAGAGCCACTAATCTCACCTGGAAATTGGAATACTAATATATGTGTAATGAGTCTTAAGTTATTTTATATTATAAACTCTATTTGCTATTAGTCTGGTCTTTAAATAAACATGTTCACATTTTTAGTTATTTGTGTTTGTTTAATAAAATGAAAATTCTTCACCCTTTATTTCTTTATAGGATTTTGCAGGTCTCTCTGCATATGTTTCACAACCAATTCATTGACGTGATGTTTCACTAGCGACAGCAGCCTCTATACCTTTTAGAAAAATACAATTCAGAAAAAACCTTAAGTAGTAACTCTGTTTAGAAAATGAGGGCAAAAACTGCACTTTTCAGGTTTTGCCTATAAGTCTTACTTTTCCACTCTATTAACATGCTTGCATGTGCTCAGTTAACACTGGGGATCAATCTTGTGTACATTTGATTAAAAGGATCAATTTTATGTGTTCCAGAAAAAAAAAAATCCAATAAATGTCAACAAAAATAAAATGTTCACGCTTGCACGTACTTAGCTGCAGACCAAAAGGATCTTGCCAACTAGCTGCAACATACAAACCATGATCTCCACGCCAACAAATACATGACCAGGCCATGAGTAGATGCGTAGGCTGGTTGGTGGGCAACGAAAGGAAGTTATTTAGGCTTCAGTTCAAAAACAAAATAAATATGTCAAGCGGGTAAAAGGAAACCCTAGCCTCATATTGAGTGATGAGGAAGGAGGAGCAGGACAAGGAAGAGAAGAAAAAAGAAAGAGGAGCAGAGTCAAGAAAGCATAGGGGTTCCATTTTTATTCTGACAATAAATCACAAACTAGTGCAGTAAATATTCATATAAACTCCAATAATAGTTGTACAATCTGATGTAATTTTAACATGTTTTCTATCTTTTAGTTAATCAGTGAAAGAAAGTATTCATCTGTTTTTACAATTTGCAGTTATGCATTAAGAACATCTAATCCAGTTATTGATTTAGAAATATCAAATCTGATTAAAAATCTGATTCCTTCCTGAAACAGTCAAACGTAGTTGCTACAGTTTTGAGGGGTGCCTTGATATCAGCACCTGAAGCTCGCTGTGAGGAAATATTTACCTATATCTCTTCACCTTTATCTTCTGTGTTAATGACAGAGAATCATATTGTTCAATCGTGTTTAACTTGATTGGCAAATTTTCACCTGCATGTCATTTGATGTATTTGCTTTGTGAATAGCATGCTGAGAGCAAGATGTGTTTTTGAGGGTCGGGGCAGGGCTATGTGCGGACTTTTAGTAAGTTTATCGTTTCTTTGCAGTCATAGTCATCCTCCCCATAAATAATACAAGCTCAATTTGAACAATGCCTTAAAATAACTACATACATATGGTAGCCTCACAGTCATTTAAAAGCGTTGTTTTTGTTTCACTTGTCTTTTAAAAATGGCAAAAAGATGAAAGTGGTCTTGAACTGAATAATTTAGTGTGAAATCTGCTGAGGGTGTGGAGATATATTCACAACCATCAATATTACTGGATTGGAAACATGCGCAATTGCTATGCATTGAAGCAGGGTAGCTGAAGAAGCAGAAGCAGAGCCAGAATTACACAAAACTGGTTCTTTTCAAAGGCCAATGAAGTTCTATGAAGTTCATATTGCTTTGACAGTTTGTCTTGAAGGTAATTGAGATATAATGGACAGGACACGTAATTGGTCAAGAAATTCTTGGAAAAATAAGCAATGTACACAGGTATGCCATGAAAAGTAGTAGAGTGTATAAAATACTAAAACAAACATTTTACCCAGTTAAATAAAGATTAAATAAAATAATATAATGCATGGATTTCATACAGTAGTTTATTAGGAGAGTGTGGGAATGGTATACCGAATTCATGGATTTTTTAGCATCAGGCTAAAATAGGCAATGCCAGCATTTTGTTTCTGTTTACGTGTTACCTGCTCGCCATACAAATAAATATTAATTTACAGCACTTTGCTGCATCGGCGGCCAGTGCTTGTTTCTTTTTCCTTCTGTCCCTCACAACTACTCCTTTCCTCTTCGGATGTCTCTCCCCCTCCCTATGACAAGCTATAGAGGTGGACACGTAACCTGTGTGTGTCTCAGCAGTGATGCGACAGGCAGCCACAGGAAAAGAAAAGAAGGGCTGTCTAGGAACTTCAGTGAGTCAGATACATGAGGGAGACGCAAAAAATCAAGCATGACCCACACTGAGCCTTTTGTACCGGTTGAACCGGCAAATGTCCTAGTGCTCCCAAGGTGACAGGAGTCACGTCAACCCTCTTTTTAATATATCAGTAAAAAAATATGTGACATAATAATCACAACTATACAGCTTGAGCTCTTAAGAATCAATTTACAGCATGGAGATCTTTGTAGCACATTAGGTATACCTCTCAACGCTATAATGCCGGTTTCCCACATTGCTTAGAGATTTATGTTCAGGGAGAGTACATATTTCTAGGTATCATAACATCAGTCATTTTCTCAGCTTTATTTGAGCCATATTTTATAAAAATAGAATAGGAAATAAGGGTGCTTCCACAGTTTTTGTGACAGATGCATGCTCATCCCACATCAGAACAGCATGGTTTTGTTGACTCAATGCATAGCAATGGCGCCTATCTATAGTGGCTAATAGATGATATCCCACCTAGTAATATATAATGATGTTCACAACCATTCATTGAGCCGAAAGACTGAAATTGAGCTGGAACATAGAATTCTTTAAGACATTTATTCTCAAATGGATTTCCTTTAAAACTGTTTGTTTTAGATTTAACTCTATTAATAAAGGCCTAATTAGAATGATAATACTCCAGTTTTAAGCAGATGAAATGGGGAGTTAGAGGGGAATTTTGAGTTAAAGCAGGTGTATGAAAACATGAAGGTACGAAAACATGAAGTAAGTGAGGAGTTTGAATGTGTGAATCTGTGTCACTGTGTGTGTTTTTGGCTGTTGGTACATGTGCGGTGATGCTTCCTCCTGTTGTGACAGCAGAGATGGGTGGATTGTGGAAGCCTCCTATCATTTAGTCACAGCACACACTTAGTATGGAGACACAATAAAACCCAAACCAAATGTACAACGAATGCACACGTGATCAGGATGATAAACTCACAACAAGAATAAGGGCAGGAGAGAGAAACGTAACAAAAGAAGACTACACCTACACATGCACTGACACACACAACGCATGGAGTGAAGGTGTGATGCTAAAAGGTTCTTTGTCCATGTTCAGTTTTTCTTGGATCCGTTATCACACTAATTTCCCCTCTTCCTTCCTGTTTCCACTCCTTTCTTTACCCCTCTGTTTTCCTCTCCTCCTGTAAAGAAAGAAAAACATGGATTTGATTAAAAGAATTCCAGATGTGCCAAAGAGCCTTTCTAGGACCAAAAAACAAGGACGGAAAGCCTTTATGGCTTTTTTATGATCCCCATGTTTGCAGCTTTTCAGCAGCAGTTTTGCTCCTCTCTTAAGCAGGAGAGAAAAAAAATCAACTGGGGCAAAACTAGTAAATGGTTAGTGGGATTTTACGTGTGTTGAACGTAATATTGTCATAGTGGCAAACGAGGTGACTCTAGTGCAAGCAACAATTACGGACGCAGAGTTCAAAGTAAACTGGTTTATTGATAAACAGGAAAATGTAACCGGGTCGTTAGGGAATCCGGGTTCTGCTGGTCCATGCACTGAGGAAGAAAGGTAAGTGAAGTTTCCAGAGGAATGTGAGTAACGCCACGGAGACAGAGTTTGCTAGGTGAGGTTGTGGGGAGGTGGTGATTGTTCCTTTGTCTCCTTTCAGGTGGTGTATGTGAAGTTGGATGGTGGACAGGCAAGGGTCTTGCAGGCAGGTGATCCAGAGGAAAGGTTAGTGCCTTCTTTGGGTTCCATGAAGCTAAAGGAGAGTCTTGATTGGGGAAACACAGTAAAGCACCTTCAGCCAAATGTGAACTCATGCTTGGAACATGGATGGAGAGAAACCAGGTCTGGGTCTTTGGAGTCCCTTTACACTCACTCAGGAGAGTTAACAAGCTGACGCCTTCGTCAGGCTTTCTGCTGCCTAAGAAGGCTCCGCTTGATTAGCGCTGATGATCTTCAGCTGTGTGGCTGCACCTGCCTGTCGCACCCTGCAGGAGGAGATGAGCGAGAGACCACACACAACGCAACCCTGAGCTCAGCTCCGTGGCATGACAAATATCACGTAGAAGTGGGAAAAAGGTCATTTTTTCATTTTCACAAACAGCCTGCACCCCAATCCAAAAACAAAGTACAAAAACTAAAAAGGTCTCAGCAATAATATTGTAAGTATTTTCAGTTTCTCCTGCTATAAATAGTTAAACCAAACTTAACTGTTCCTGTTTTAGGTCAGTTAGATTTGACAAAATGTACTTTTTTGTGTTTAAATAAATTACTTTATTTGAATTCAGAAGTTTACATACATTTCCTCAATATTAAGTAGAAACGCCTTAAAACTGTTTGACTTTAGCTATTGATTTTGGGTATCCTTCCATATGTTTCCAAAAATAGTTTGCTGAACTTTGGCCTATTCCTCCTAACAGAACTGCTATAAAGCCAGGTCTGAAGGCTGCTGTGTTCACAGACACCTTTTCAATGTGACTGAGATCCAAGCTTAATGACTGTGAAGAACAGTAAATGTAAATATTTAGTTTATTGTCAATGAGACAGAAAATAATTAACTTAAAATAATTAACTTTTGCTATTATGCTAAAAGCATCGTTATGAGGCTGTAAATGGGTTAATATTAGAATACCTGGACTGAATGTTGCAAGGGACCATGAGGGATAGGGAAAGTTAAAAGACAGCATCTTTATTCACACAGCACATATCCTCATCAGTTTCACTGGCGTGTTCGTGTTAGGTTCCATTCGGGCTTGTTGCACTGCTTAGTTTCAGCATTTGCAAGCCAACAGTACGAAGACTTTACTTGTATGATAAAATGAGAATGTTTTGGTGCTGATCGTTCCACACTGGTTCTCCTCTAACTCAACGGCAGCTCTAATTCTCAGGTGGGCTTCTGCTGCTGGGAGTATCAGTATCTGTTTTCAACCTTACAACAATAGCCCCCTGTTGTTCTTTCCCACTCTGCTCCATCTGCTTCCCCCTTTTTCAGTCCTCTAGCATTTCTCATCGCAGAGCCCCTCTACCTTCCCCCTTTCCACGGACTTCTCCGTTTTTCCATTTACATCCAGCCCTTCTGACTTCCCATCTTGCTGCCCCTTGAACACAAACTAAGTGCAAGTTCATTCAGATTTCCTTGCATCCTTCATTGCAACAAGTTGTGTCACACGCTCATGCAGATCTCTACTAAAAGAAAGAAACGTAACATTTAATAGGTGTTACACAGCTCGAATAAGAACTCTGGGAGACTGTATTTTAGGAATCCACTGTTTGATGGTAGGACTGGAAATAGAAATGGCCGTAGTCTGGGAGATGGTTTGTTTCAAATAAAACCAATAAACCAAGTGCTTCTATAAAACATGAATTCCCTGCAACACTGGGGTTGTCTGTGGCCATAATCTATAGGCTTAAACTCCTGATTCCACATTCAAATGTTTATTCAAGTTTTAAAAACAAGCACATTCCTGTGTAAACTCGGGCGAGGTTTTCCCGACCTGTCAGTATGGGCCTACAGGACGAATGTGACAGTAAAAACTGCATTCAGTTGTCCTCAGCAGGAAGACGCACATGCTTTTGGACTGTAAAGCATTCAATGAATTAAGCATGAGTAGCATACCGGAGACGTGCAGTAATAGCATAAACAGAACAGGTAAAGACGATGTCTTATGATTTATTAGAAAATACAACAGAATAGAAATTTGTAGTGTAACCATCTGATTTTTAAATAACAAATACAACATCTAGGTGACAACTGTTTTAAGTGTAGTCTTTCGGAGAATGCAGATACATTTTTAAATAACATAAGGAAAAAATCTTGCTCAATAGGTTAGAAGCCATATACTATAGGTTTCAATAGCTTTCTCTCTTGCGTTTGGAAGATCACTGAAATTAGCTTTAGAATACAATATAAGAGGGTTATAAAATAAAAGAGCTAGTTCTACAGTTTTTTCTATTTAGATATTTCCTGACAAGAGATTTAACTCCTAATTTCGTTTGTTTCAACTTTCATGCTCTATCTGAGAGAAATATGACAGCCATCTACAGTTCTGGCCAAGAGTTTGCGTCATCAGCATTAATGGCAAATAATTTCAGGCTCTCAATGATTTAGTTGAACTTAACAAGCAACTTCAATAATGTTTATTGATATATGTTTATTCTTGTTTAAAAAAAAGAATTGGGCGACCATGTTTAGATTTATTTTTTATTTTCTTTCATTTGCACAAGCTTAGATATATACATTTTGATTAAAATACAGAATATACATGTAACCCTATTAATATTTGGGATTTGCTGCAAGTGTGATTTAGTGGGAAGACTAGTTCTGCAGCCAGAAAGTTGTGGGTCTGTTTCCAGCTTCCTCCAATGAGCCTTTGGGCAATGCACTAAGCCAGACGTTGGCGACAGATCTGCCTATCGGTGTATAAATGTATGCATATTGTGAAAGTGGCTTTAAAGGCGCTATGAATGGTCAGTATGTCTAGAAAAGCACTATTCAAATTTAGTCCATTTGCCATTTAAATTCTCCACAGCAAGTTACACCTCAACCGCACTGTTTCTGTAGCCATCAATGAACTAATGCCAAAATTTGACCACTCCTCTTGACAGGATTGAAAAAGGTAATTTCATTTATTCGTTCCATGGGTCAGACACAGATTTTAGGCTTAATATAGACATTTTCAATAAGGTTGAGATCAGGGCCTGTGGGGGGGTGCCTCTGCTGAACTTAATGTTAGCCATTTTTATCCATTCAACAACAGTTTCATGTGTGACATCATCATCCGGAAGGAGCACAATCTTGAAATAAAATCATTAATGGCAAGAAATGTTACTCCCAACATGTAATTTGGTCTTTTGACAGCTTTTGTTCCTCAATAAATGAAATCATCATCATAAAAAAAAACTGCATTTTTTATTTACTCAGGTTATGTTTGTCTATTTCTCAAAAAAATGTTTGACAATCTGAAACATTTAAATTTGACAAAAAAGCAAGGAGAGATGTAATCTGCCTTTTCACAACACTTCTTGGTTTGGTGGTTTTCTGCACTTATGCTCCCTGTTGTGCAGCTTTTAGCACAAACACACGGGTTTATTTTCCCCTCTTGGTTAAAGGTTAGGACTGATGGAACTAAGCAATTTTTTATGTTTTCTCTTTTTGTCACCGTTCTGCGTCTAGCTTTGCCACATTTTCCTGCTGCAGTGCTGCTGAGCTAAATCTGGAACCCCTTCTATCACTGCAATGTATATAGGCTAGTCCCAGATTAGCAAGTGAACTAGGTTACTTCTTCCAGGGGTTGATTTGGTGCCTCTGGGACAGTGTACCTTCCTCCATTAAAAAATGTCCCTTGAGAGGAAATGTGCTGAACAGACTACTAACTCTGGGAATGGGGTTTTGGGACAAGTGGAACACATTCTGGGTATGCCTTTTTTCACGTTCATTTATTTAACTCTTCAAAAATGATACATCATACCGCCCTTTCATGACAACACTCGCATCACGAAGATGCTGTATGAGTTTATATTTTTTGTCAAATGTTTGAGACAGCACCAGTTCAATCCCTATTTTTCAAGGATGAATGTTAGCACTGAAGTGTGTTGCAGCCAGTTAGGTTACGGACTCTTCTGTAATCAGGACTCTGCTGAATTCATCGTTAACACTTTTACCTTCTGTTTTTGTATCTGTAGGTCTCAGAGTTTTACTGAGATGGTACAGAAAGGCGAAAGTCACTGGAAGGCGGCACGGACCGTCCTGTCACTGAGGGGCTGGGTGGGTCGGAAGTTGTCCCCCAGCATCCCATCGTTTCCTTCGGGTAGCTCCGCCCCCTTGACATGTGACCGTAACCTCCGAAACTCCTCGATCTGCAAAGAAAGAAGTGAAATAATTGTGGTGCACCAAAAAAGGCAGCCTCACGTCTTTTAGTTCCTTACATAATGCACTGCACCTGCATGGGAATCTGATGGTAATGCTGATGTTGTTGGATTGTTCAGGTTCATTTACTGTATAAAAGGTTTCAATTCTCTACAATATTCAAGGATCATGTCACGGTAGTACATATCTCTATAAAGTAAAACATTTGGTTAAAAAGGTATTGCAGATATGTAGGCCTAGCATGATTTTATTTCTGATCTTCTGAGGGAACCGCTTATGGTTTTGTCTTTCTCTGGCCAAAATGTAAAGAAATCTGAGTTATAAACAGAAAGCTTCAAAATGTGACTTCAGTTCATGTGAAATTGCAGCAGCTAAAGATTGTATCACTTCTACACGCATGTACCATAGAGGTTTAGCCACAATGCTAAAACAAACAGCAGTACTTGAACCGTTGGTTGGCAGTGGACACTTTTACAGCACCCTCTAAAAGTGCAAAGGCTGTGGGCATGGCAGCTGCTTTCTGATATTTATGTGTACACACTCAATCTGCACACATGCTGTATGTCTTCCAGGAAGCGATAATAGCCGGATGTTTGGAGTGCATCTTCTATGAAAGCAGGACTTGCTGTGCTTTTGTTTTTGACTGGCTCTATTGCAACCTCTTTGAATCTGTAACCCAACTAGCTCACGTTCAATCTAACATCCTTTTGTTATGAAAAAGACCATGAAACAGACGGTCATTCTCTTCTGCATGATCATCCCAGCTGAGGAACGCTCACGATGCAGTCAATACATTTCTTTTAAGAATACTTATCCTTACCCATGCTCTTGGAAAGTTTACATATGTATTAACTTTTTATGATTTTTTTTTTTCTATTTTTGAATAAGTGGTGGGAAAAACCACAATTAGGATACACAGCTTAGATGTTATACTTTTTAAACCTGATGAGCCCACAAGAAAGACATTAGATATGAACACATTTAATTACTCAACAACAATACCACAACTGGCTACTATAGTGTCACCTACTGATATTCACATATGCAGATCTGTTTTATAACAGTGGAAGTAGCCTTGGAAGTTATCTATTGATCAGAGCAAGTCAATCATATTCATCTGTCCATGTCCGGAGTTGCTGCAATCAGGAACCACTAATAGCTCATTTGCCTAGCTTCTAATTGTTCCATTACGGTGAACCACAGAAGAAAACTGGCTCTAGTTAAGTGCCCCAGCTAACACACTGACTCAATATCTACACTAATCTGTTTACGCCCTCTAAACCATTCTCTATTGGAGAATGTTATTTTATGTTATTATTTTCAATACACTTTTTGTTACTACATCGTTCCCGGTGCTCATTTTAAAACTCAATGCAATGAAACAAAATAAATTGTTTGTCTTATGTATTTGTATTCGGTTGTGTTAAAACAAAGTGGTTTATTGTCTTCAAAGTTTACCCTCTTTCTTCTGTCCTTATGCACCCACATGGCCTGAGGAAGGACCGCCAGCATTTAGTCTTTGTGATTACATTTCAAAGGGTCAGCAAGTCGAAGTGCAGCCAAGATGAAAGACAGATAAATGTCAGAGGGTTAGCACCTTCATCTATTACAACAACCATTTGGAAGAGAGCCACGAGTCAGGCAAAGGTTGGATTAAAGTTTAAATCAATCAAAGGCAACATGACAGACTTATTGATTAGTCGTGGGTGGAAAGGCTTCCTGGAGTCTGCCATGCAGAATGCCAGAAAACTCTGAGTTCATGCTCCTGTAGCATAATATAAGTCAAAGAAGGATCTGATGTCTCAATTATATAGTATGTTAAGTCGTTAAAGGACGTAGAAAATAAATTAATATAGGTAATAAAGGGAACTAATATCTCAAGGCAAACCAGCCATCAGATAATTAGTCACATTTCAGATATTATTCCTGCAACCTTCATTTTTATGTAGACAGGCCTGCATATAACACCAAGCATCCAGACTGTAGAAATAGTAGACTTTAAATTTCATGGACTCACAATGAACAATAAACTACGGTGGCTAATAAACCCAAGTTTAACTAACACCAATGACATCTAGAAAAACAGATTTTCAGCTATACACAAAATCAAAGGACTATATGAGACCACATTTTCTTTATCTGTAACAGAGTATTGTCAAATCCCCTCTGTCTCCTTGTTCTTATCTGCTTCTACCAGATGTCACTTTCAAACTAGTCCAAACACTAGCACAGCCTGCAAAATTGTAGGACTTCCCATTCCTAATCTAGCTGAACAGAACGCGTTATGGACGTGTTATGCAATATTTGTGTTGTATGTAATGTGCATGGTTAGTTATTGTCTTCGTCTTCTAGTTATAGTGTGTCTGTTAAATAAATACTGTGCTGTGAAAACAAATTCCCCCCAGGGAAAATTGAGTCTAAAGATGCAGTATCTTCGCTCACTTTTTCACTAATTTCCTCTTGCATCTTTATTTTAAATCCTTTTTCTGAGAAGGTGAAAAAACGGGCCATAGTCCTGCTACTTTAAGATGTGTTTGTGCTTCAACACACCTGAACAAAATTATTGGGTCATTTATAGGACTCTGTAGAACTTGACTGGATGCTGAGGAGGTAATTTGGCCACTGGACTCAGGTGTGTTGGACCAGGGATACATCTGAAAGTTGCAGGACACCATTCCTTGAGGACTGGAGTCTGACGCTCTTGCTTTAGAGGTTTGTTGATTTCTTGTTGACAAGGCATTTATTTGGGACAGTTTTATAAGAAAATCAAGACATTTCAAAAACATATTTCAGGTAGATATGACCACATCCGCCGACAGGTTCTGAGAGTCACGCTCTGCAACGTTGGGGGGGTGCACAATCATGGACTGTCCGACGGGGGCAGCGCAGTTAAATTAAGCTGTGAGCTTGACTGTGCCTTCTCTCCCCTCTAAGGCGGGCAGCCGTTCCCGCATTGCTTTCGTCTGCTGCACTCTGGCTTTCACACTGTAGACTGGGCCCCCTCCCAATCCTGGGTACCCGTCCCCTGGGCCCAGGACAACAGACCCGCTTGTCCCCACTGTCTGCAGGCCTGGATGTGACTTATGTGGACAAAAACAATCAGTGGAACATGTTGTGGTGCACTGCCAGCATTATGAGGAAGAAAAAGACACCTAACTGAAAAACTCAGCAAGGTGACTGTGAACTTTGACTCATCTTACAAAAGAATTCAAGAAATTCATGTTGCCAATATATTTATCGCAATGTTTAAGAGTAGCACTCAGAATTGTTGAGTGCCAGGAAAAAGCCCAGCGGATTTACTTTCACAAGTGGATCATTACAGCTAACACAATAATGCTCCATTTGAGATATATAGAAAAAACTATCAGTAACTGCTTTGGGATTATTTTAATTGCAATGGAAAAAAAGAAGCAAGAAAGAGAGAGGTCGGGCAGAAAGGCAAAAGGGAGATAAGAGGGAAAGAAGGGTGAAGAGAATACAAAATTTCACTCTAGAAGACTGCTTCTACACCTGCAGAAACATATATAACAACAGCAATGTTGCAGGGTACTAATGAATGCAAGATGTATTTAGTGGTAACTGCAGCTCAATATAGAACATCTTTGTGGGTCTGTTAACATCTGAATCCAAACACCAGTGGGTGTAAATGTGAGTGCGCTTGTGTATATAGGGATTCTCCATAAAAATATGCAATAGCGAGTGTGAAGAGCCACAGACCTTCCCCCGGACCCGAGACAGACATGGACTAGATCCGAGCCACAGACATCCAAAGGCCCCCCAGAGCACTGGAACCCTGGGAGAACCACCGCCGGGACTACCTCAACCCCCCCAGAGACGAGCAGAGGAGAGCCCAAGGGGAACCACCCAGCAGGCACAGTGCAGAAGCGAGCCCACAGACCCGTCTACACCGGAGCAGATCCAGCCATGGACCCAGAGACCCAAGACCCTAGGGCACATCACTCCCCAAGCAGAGGCCCGACAGAGCCAGGGGCCCCAGGTCCCGGTAAGCAGCCGGCACAGACCGGCACAGATCAGAGCACCCAGCACCACCTGAACCTGAACGACACCGTTCAAGACCCCGAGCCCCCGCTCCGACCCAAGCCCCCAATGACCCCCAATGAAGTGTGGGGTTGGCACCCCTCCAACCCCAAGCCTACCTCAGCAATGCAGTGTTGATGCGTGTTCTTGCGGAGTGCATTTAAAAAGAAAAACAGTTGGGGGAAGAGGGTCTACCAGCCCCCTCCCAATTGTCTATTGCGATGTTTAATAACGACAGGCTTAATTAGAAGAATTAGAAGATGGTGCTTCCATCACCATCCAAGCCAAAATATTTGTTCCTGATTTTATGGGGATTTTAAATTACAATTGGTAAGATTTAGCTTATGTGATGGTTATACTCATGGCCACACTCCTATAAAGTCAGTAACTCACATGCACCTTCATTTATTGTTTTGTACATGTATGGTTTATCATTAATCCAAACACAATGACCATTTTAGTTTGCAATAAAGGTTTGAGTGGTTTAAATACATTTGTTCACTTATGAATTCAACTCATTTTCATCTTTGGTTTGTGATTATTAGTAATTTGTGGGATTTTCTGGTTTCTTATATTCCATGATCTCTGGAAATTCACCCAGACAAAAGATGGTGGCCAGTACTCCTAATAATTGGACTGCACCAGCAGCTCCTACTAGAGAGGGAGGATTTGCTGTTTCTTTAGTAAGAGTAGCTTTTTGTATTTAAGGAGTTGTGTTTGATATTTATGATTTCCTTTAAGGCATTAAGCCTGTCAGTTTAGTTACCCCTCGTACTCGTAATTGTCGTCTTCCGCTTTATCCGGGACCGGGTTGTAAGGGCAGCAGACTCAGCAGAGACACCCAGACGTCCCTCTCCCCAGACACCTCCTCCAGCTCCTCCAGGGGGAGCCCAAGGCTTTCCCAGGCCAGCTGAGAGACATAGTCCCTCCAGCGTGTCCTGGGCCGTCCCCTGGGCCTCCTCCCGGTGGGACGTGCCTGGAACACCTTCCGAGGAAGGCGTCCAGGAGGCATCCGGTATAGATGCCCGAGCCACCTCAACTGGCTCCTCTCGATGTGGAGGAGAAGCGGCTATACTCTGAGCCCCTCCCGGATGGCTGAGCTCCTCACCCTATCTCTAAGGGAGTGCCCGGCCACCCTACGGAGGAAGCTCATTTCAGCCGCTTGTATCCGGGATCTTGTTCTTTCGATCGTGACCCAAAGTTCATGGCCATAGGTGAGGGTAGGAACGTAGACCGACCAGTAAATCAAGAGCTTCGCTTTTTGGCTCAGCTCTCTCTTCACCACAATGGACCGGCACAATACCCCATTACTAGTTGCCCGTATTGTGTTGTATGTATATATATATATATATATATATATATATATATATATATATATTACCTTCTATAAAACCTTATTTTTCTAATAATTCCCATGACTCTTCCTGCTTTGCAGCTCGGTCCAACATAATTTTTATGTTGCACAGTTCTCTGTTTGTTGCTATTGAATAACTGCTTGCATTTTTCTGTTATAGCACTGACTGCCCACACATTTTTGCTTCTGGGAGGATCAAACTTTCTTCAAATTGAACCCTTACCTGCAGCTGTGAGATGGTGAGGGGATAGCGGAAAAGTATCCAGGTCACTTTTTCACTACAAGGCGGCGTGGTCAGAGATCCTTCGTACACCCAGTAGTCTCTTAGCAGCGGGTCTAGTGATTAAAAAAGAGAAAACATATTCCTTTCCTATACTGTATTAAAATTTAAAGGAGCACCTAATAGAACCTAATCGTTTATCCAATTTTACATATCCTAAACATGTACAAACAGATCTGTTAATGCTGATAGTTTAATTCAAAGGGGAAGGAAGGATTATTCTGTATTTATAAGAGAGGCATATGGGAAGAAACTTGTGCCATCAGAAACTGAATTTGAATTGCTCAGTCTGATTCTGTATTTGTGTAATTTGAAATTAAATGCAGTGGTTTAAAAAAGGAATTGAAACTGAATATAATGGTTTAAAACTGATCTTGTTTGCTTTGAAAATTGCTTTGCTTTGTATTGAAAATTCAGTTTGATTACTTTCACTTTCAGGTCTGAAATTCAATTTCAGTTCCAAAATTGTGTCACACATCTGGGTTCTTGAAGCCATAGATTAATCAAACACAGATCTCCTGGCTTTTAGTATCCAATTTCTCTGTGTGCATGTAGAATGTAGTAAAAGGTGCCAGTATTGACCCTTTATTAGTACATCTTGGGGTTTGAATCCCATTAAGACTTTGGTACACATATGGTGCAAAATATCTATTTGTTAAAATCTTTATTTTGTTTTTGAATTCATAAAACTGAGAGAAATGTTGCTTATATAAGCAGTTAGCACAACAACAAAGAGCAAGTCTCACTGTTTTTCCAACATGCAACTGGAATGATGTCTGTCCTCGCTCCGGGTTAGTTCTCCAAACATTCTTCTTGTCCTTACAGCCAAATGTAACTAAATAATTTTTCCATGTAAGCAGAAATTAAAAATTTGCATTTTTGTTTTTCTTAAAGGTATCAGTTTTGGAGGTAGTCCTTCTTTCTTGCCCTGCACCCTCTTATTCCATAGTAATGTTAAATCTACGTCACAGTGGATAGTGGCTCTGGTGTTCCTGCAGCTTCCACTTCATATGAGACAAAACAGTTCACGAGTTGTCCCTGAGACATCTAACCAAATTACTTTAACCTAAGACTTACAGTTTTGGTCAGATGGTTGAAACATGGACATAACTGGATCCCAAACACACAATGATTCCAAAAACACATCAAAACTGGTTTTGGAATGGATAAAGCAGGATAAAGGGAAGCTTTTGAAATTACTACAACTTTAATACAATTGAAAAATTTGAAACTTTGTCCAAAAAATTTGTCTGTGTCAGGAGACCAACCTCTCTAAATGAACTGTACCATGTAATGAGGAGAGTGGTCAAATGTCAAATGTCCAGTCAGCCAAAAGCCTTTTAAAGCCTATAAAAAGCAGGTTTCCAATCTCCAAATTGCTCAGGGTGATTTAAACAAATATTGGTGAGTTTCTGTGTATGTTTTTGAGCCTGTATGTATAATTCTGACCCTGTGTGGATTAGAGAAAATCAGCAATAATTTTTTTCCAAAACAATTTTAATAGATTTTGCTGTTTCAAAAATCAAAGCAGCCCAGTTTCGTACATCATTTCAATAGTGACATTACTATATTGACCCAAAATAACCAATTTTTTTCTATTCTATGTGGCTCTACTTTTAACAGGTGGCATCCAGAAGCAATGTTAATCCCCATATGCTATTGTATTGGGCTGCATATGGCTTGGTAAAGTATTTAAGCTTTTAACCTGAAAAAGCAGCTTTGAAATCAAATATTTTTTTTCTTACCAGGTAAGAGTGTGTTGGGGTTAAAACATGGGATAGTCTTGTTCTTCCCCTAAGGGTGCAAAAAAGTAGTGGTTACTTTCATAACATATCAAGCTTCAAAACACAACTCTGAAAAAACTCTTCTGTTCATTATCAAACTGGTTTCACCTTGTACTGCAGGTCTTGTAGAACTTCAGTGATGGCCTTTAGACCCAGGTGCTCTTTGCCAATCTGATAAAAACGCAAGCATTTTGGGTTTCAGTACAGACTTATCAGTGTTGCTGGTGACTGGTTTCACATTGTCAGGTTTGTTTTCAACAGAGATAAGTTATGTTTTGTTATCATACAGGAAGAAAAGCGGAAGCAGAAAGAACAGACATTGTAGAAAACAGGATGTGTGAAGTCAAAAGCAAGACTGAGATCTCAGTAGGTCAGGAATGTTTGGGTTCATTAGAAGAATGAGGTGTTTTCCTCAGGTAGTACCACTCAGGTCATCACAGAGCCAAGTTAGTTCTCTGAGTTTTTATTCATCTACCATGAATCTGCCACAATGCTGTGGCTTATTCTCTGTAAACTTCTTGAAGAAGAAAAAAAAAGGAGATTCCACACAATTGTAGAGGTCACGACTGGCCAGTTTGACTCATACTTTAGCTGGCTGATTGAAACTGATCTAAAGAAACTCTTACAATGGCAGTAAGGGAAGAACATATTGAGGCTAATCTTTAGTTTAATTTCCCATAGTACATCCTAACTGGTCTGCAGTGATGCAGCAGCATACACAATAAGCTGCAATGCACTGTGTGTTCTGGCAACCTCCCATCAGAACCAGCATTACCTTCTTAATGAGTTTGAAGAGCTTGTTTGTTGGATTAGGTCATACGGTCCTGCCTCCACTCCCCACATGCATTATTGAGCATTGGTCCACATGACCCTGTTGCTGATTTTTCTCTGTTCCTTCCTTCGAACACTTTAGATAGATACTGACCACTGCAGACCAGGAACACCCCACAACATATGTAGATATTGCAATTTATTAGATATGTTATTAGAGAAACAAGAAAGATACACATAGTGGTGGCCTAAGATTGTTTGAGGCCTCAAGCAGAATTTGTTTTGAAGTTCACATTATTTGTGAAATACTTTGCAGTACATAAATTGTTATGTCTCTGACTTGCTCGTTTGTTGTCCATGTTGACTCAGTTTATCGGGTAACGAGGGGCCAGTGAAACATTTTCAGTTACATTGCCAAGGCTCTAACCCAGACACAACCAGCAGAAATTATCAAACATATTAAGCAACCTTAAATTATTATTGATATAACTATCAAACTATGCATAGTTTCCTCTGTATGGTTGCATCTAGTATATTTTTCATTTCTTTTAATTACTGGATATAATCATGTTGTGAAAGATTTTAAATTCTGTTACATTTTTATTCAGAATTTAATCACAGATTTGAAGTTTTGAGATCTATATCCTGGGTGATCGGTCAGTTGCTGTGTTTGCCTCAGGCTCCATACAAATATATGTAAATACACAAAATCCACAGCAACACTCGACATAAATTCTTTATCCTTGCTTTTCTATGTTGGTAGCTAATGTGTGTTTTTCTTATCTAGTAAAATAATTAAACAATTAAGCACATATTTAGAATGTGGAAGATGAATGTACTGATCTATGTTTCCTGAATAAAACACTCACTAGGACCTCTAACCTTCTGAGAAAAAACCTTAGTCTCTGATAAGATGCCAGTTTTAGGTACATGGCTTAATATTTACCTGGACAAATAGTGCTATAATGAGGATTCCATTCTTCTTCCCCAGAGCATCCTCTAACGAGCTAAAGAGAGTGCTGTTCCAGTGAATCAGATGGAGCTGTGCACAAAAAGACAACAAAACATAACATTAAACTAAAAGGCCGTTTCCGGTCTTTAAACGCGACGACCGTGCAAATCAGATACGTTTGACTAAAGAATTCTCCCATTGTGTGCTACGTCTACAGTTGAAACAGTATTTGAATGCACTGTATAAAAAGACACAGCAATTTATCTTTGTCTGGTGTTAAATACAGTTAAACTTGATGATGATATTATAGCTTTGTAAGCCTCTCATAGTTTAAATGCAAGTATAAACATCATGGGAATATCCAGCTATCATATACTTTCATTAAATTGATAGCATCATAAATATCGGAAATATATAAGATATTCTAGCAACATCTCAAGACATCAGCCAGGAAGTTAGAGCGTGAGCACAAACAGATCTTCCAAATCAACAGAGATTCTAAGCATACCATCAAATTAGTCAGGACAACCAAGTCAGTGGTTTTGGGCCAGCCATCACAAATCTCTGATCTCAGTCCCATTGAACGTTGTTGGGCAGAGTGGGAAAGGTTTCTGTGAGCAAGGTGGCCTACAAAGCTGACTGAGCTAGAAAAGCTCTATCAGGAGGTATGAGCAAAATTTCCAGCAAACTATTGTGAGACGTTTTGGTAGGATACCTAAATAATAAGCCAGAAACATACAGTTTTAAAAGAAACACAACCAAAAGCTAAAGATGTAATGTATGTAAACTTTTAAATTTGAATAAAAAAGAAAATAAAAATTTATCTTTGTAAATATTCGGGTATTTAGCAGATGGAAATAATTTTAGTAATGCTAACTGGGCAAAAAGTAAATTTTTGTCGCAATTTAAAAAGGAGAATGGATATGTGTCTATTTATGCAGTGTATCTAAACATTTGTTTCAACTGGCTGGCAGCAGCCTGCCAGCCAGCTCTCAGTGAAGCTCAGGTGGCCAGTTTCCATCCAGGCGTTACCTTTGTAAGATAACATAATATTCTTTTCCCTAATCAGTTTTATTTTTGCAATATAGTAGACACAGCATTTAAAGGCTTTTTTGCATCAAGGTTCTCTTGAGAGCTTATGGGCCGTAAATATCTTACCTGCAGTGGAAACTCACTTTGATGAAACACATTACTTTTGCTGGATTTCCCTAAGATTTGGGATTTTCTTTTAGTTTGGGAAAGTCATTGATGCATGCTGCGACCCAATAAAAACCTCTTTTACATCATCATTTTTTAGTAAACATCCAACCAACAACCCTCCTTTAAGGATCCCTTAGTTTTTTGCACCCTACCATATGATCCAGCAAGATCAGAGGGCTGTGTGCGCTTTCAGAACATGCAGCTGTAATCACAGAAAAAAATGACAAGGTTTATAACCTGGTAGCTTTTACCTGAGCAACACAATATGTATAGAGGATTTCCCCAAAGTTTTGTTGACATCTGTATTGCAGTGCTCATGCATACTGTCCAAAGGTATTCAGTGCTTTAAATGCAAGCAAAATGGTTGTGCACCATGTTATCCTCCCCATCTCAGATCAGACAGCTACTGGAGGATTATCTGTGTACTGTTGAAATGGGCAGACTGTGCAGGTATTGTCTTTGCAACATATCATTCTGTCACAGAGTACTTCTCAATGTGGATCAAAAGTGTAACATCAGTGAGTTTACTTTAATGATAAATGGTAAATGGGCTGCACTTGTATAGTGCTTTAACCCCCATTCTGTGTCAGAAGCTTTCATCAGATCATGAGACATAAAGAACACATGTGCACTACCAGGCAATATGTGTTCATTCACAGTTTTGATGCATTCAGTGTTAATCTACATTGTAAATAGTCATGAAAATAAAGAGACCCGTTAAGTACAAAAGTGTATCTAAAACATTTGATCAGTAGTGTAGATCATGGAAGTATGATCTGAAAGGAGCTCCAAGGTTCTGTCTAATTGACCACAGATTTCTTTTTCAATTTGGTGTAAAGATTTTCCCATATGAATTATGGCATTTTTGACATTAGACCTGTTTTAACATATAAGACAGCTGATTTGCTCTTGGCTTGTAGCTGTTTGCTTCAAAACTAACTCTGTTGCATCAAAGTGAAGACACTAAAGACCCATCCTCCATATTCCGAAGGTTATGCAAAGCAAATATTTTTTCTCAGTTTGCACCTCCCTCCCACATGGATTTTGCTGAGAACAAATTAGGTTATATAAACATTATCTTTAGAGTTGAAAATAAGCTTTGGTTTCGATGTGTACGTGTTGAATGGATATCTGAAATCCAGTAAAAAACGAGGATGCACACACACGCTTTGGCTTTCTGTGGTAGAAACCACCTCAAAGGAAAATTGTTTTTATGGGGGGTTTTTTATGCTTGTCTCACTCTGCCCGGACTGTTTTAACCTCATAAGTTAGATGTAAAAGGTGACAGGAAACAGAAACCTATGTCAAAGAAAATTCAAGCTACAATTATACTGGGAAAATATTTGGCCTCACAATGATTTAGCCATGCTCATGATCTTTTACTTCTGAATTTTCTTGCAGCTAACACCAATGTTACAATCACTGTTGTTGAGTTTTAAATACTTTATTTTTGTCTTTCGTAAATATCTGAGCAGGCCACACATATGTTCCCATTTTACCTTTAAGCTTCATTACCCCCAACATGACTCAAAATATGAAATTTCAACTCTGAAGTAAGTGCTTAGTTTGTGCTTTTTATGGTACTGTAAAGTAGTACCTTCCAAGGAAGGCAATTAGGGCCTATGACCCTAAATTAGTTGTGAGGTAATGGAAAAATGATTCTCTTCTTTACTCTCTTCTAAATAACTGATACATTGTCAAAAAAATGCTGCATATTGTAATATATCAGGAGAGTTACTTGTTTGATAGGAAGTACAGGTTTTATGTTCAAGGACTCAACCAGCTACAATGTTATCTGAGGTCCATTGGTATAAACACATGAGCAGGGTGTGCTCACTGCTAGTTGCTGTTGCCTCTATGTACCTCCATAGGGAAAGCCTTGAAGTTGACAGTGTGCTCTGATCCTCTCTGGTTCTCCTTGCCCCAGTGGAATCGAACCTCATGAAGCTCGTACTCATGATCACTAGGCAATGGACCTCCAGTAACCACTAACAAAAGCACAGGAAACCACAATGAGTGGTGAACAAGTGTAAACAGCAAGCGAAAGTTGATGACAACACATAAGAGGAACTCAGCAGAAGTGAAAATGGGTCATTTGCAGTTGGACAGCAATGATTTTGCTTGTACTTATAACAAGTAACACCAATAAACCACAGTGACAAACAGCAAAACTAAACATGCTTCTTGCTTTTTCTCAGCGCAGCATATGGAAGGAGTCGTGTCACGGCTTCTGGGACTAACCTGACTTGGACTTGAGAAGGATGCGGACAGTGTGCCCGTCATTGAGGACTTCACAGTCTCGACACACCACGTAGTTTGGTGATAAACCAGCATCCAGGAGGGAGGGGTCATACTGAGCTTCCCTGGAGTTGAGATTAATTGGAGACTGGTACTCACCGTTGGCTGTTGGGAAATGGAGTCCCCATTCTACACCTACAGGAAAAGTGAAAATCCACAGCAAACATGAAACTTTATGTTTGTATGCAGCTCGGATTAATCAGTTCGACACATCCTCATGCATATACAGTGCCTTGCAAAGGTGTGTGCACCTCTTTAGCTGTGTCTTATTTGGTCACATTGTATTTTACTGGGATTTCATGTAATAAACCAACACAAACTGGTGGATAACGATGAATTAGAATTAAATTAATTAATATTTTAAACGTAAAATCCCCCCTGAGTCAATATTTTTGTAGAATCATCTTTCAGTGCAGTTGCACCTGCAGCCCTTTTGTGTTGTGTCTCTACCAGTTTCTTTCATCTAGAGACTGAAATTTTTGCCAATTCTTCTTTACAAAAATCGGTCAGGTTTAAACAGATTGGATGGAGAGCAACTGTGAACATAAAATTGAAAGCTTTGCCACAAATTCCTAGTTTAGGTCTAGATTTTGAATAGGCCATTCTGACACACTAATTTGTGCAATTCTAAACCATTTCACTGTAGCTCTAACTGTATGTTTAGGGTCACTTCTGCTGGAAGGTGTGTTTTCCAGTCTCTAAGGAGATTTCCTTCAGGATTGTTCTGTATTTAGCTCACTCCATCTTCCAATTAACTCTTTACTGTCTCTGTGAAAGAAACTCCTCTCCATAAGCATGATGCTGCCACCACCATGTTTCACCATGGGATAGACATGTTATCCTCCACACATAGGGCCTGATCTTCAAAGATTCCAAACAAAAGAATGAAGGGGGACCACCTCCTGGGTCTGGGCCTGGTTGCCCCTCTGGGGTATCGATACCTGAACCTGAGAGTATAGTATGTATGGGGAGTGTGAGTGAGTGTGCGACGTCCATTGTTTTGTGTCTTCACGTTGGGTGTGTGGGTGTGAGTGTTTTTATCTGCATGCATGAGGATGGGAATGTGTGATTGTGACTGTGTGCGCCTGTCTTTGTTTCAGGTTGGGTCTTGGGCTGCTCCTTCTCCTGGATCAGCTTAGGAAATGTGGGGCCTATTTCCTCCCTGCCACACTCCCTGCCAGTGGCTGGTGTCTCTGCCCGGTGGTGTATCGGTGGTTCTTAGTGTCCGGGCGTTGGGTGCTTTGGTGTGCACCCTGAGATCTCAAGTCTCTGGGTCCATGGCTGGATCTGCTCTGATGTAGACAGCTGCCAATGGGGCCTGTGGGCCGATGGGTCCTGTGGGCTCATCCCTGCAGCTCCTTGGGGTGGTTCCTCTGGGGCTCTCCTCTGCTCTTCTCTGGGGTGGTTTCAGTTGTCCCGGCGGTGGTCCTTCCAGGGTTTCCATGCTCTGGGGGGCCTTAGGATGTCTGTGGCTCAGATCTCCTCTGTGTTTGTCTCGGGGGGGCAGGTCTCTGGCTCCTCACACTCGCAATTGCATATTTGTATGGCGAAACCTTATATCCACAAGCATGCTCACACTTACACCCACAGATGTTTGGATTCAGGTGTTAACAGATACACAGATGTTCTATACTGAGCTGCAGTTTCCACTAAATACATCTTGCATTTATTAGTACCGTGCACTTTTCAGTAACATTGCTGTTGTTATATATGTTTCTACAGGTGTAGAAGCAGTCTTCTGAGGTGTTATCTTGTTTTCTCCCATCCTTCTTTCTCTCCTCTATTCTTTTCTCCTTCTCTCCCTTTATCCTTTCTGCCCAACCTCTCTCTCTTTCGTGCTTCTTTTTTCCCTTTCGTTTCCGTCTCCATGTCTTTGTTTCTGCGACAAGTGATTTGAATTTAGGGATATGAAACACTTGACCCAAACATTGCAAACCAAGGTAGACCCATGATAATTTAATACAACACAGATGAACTTTGTACAGAGCCATAAAGGACTATTGAAGGAGAGAAAAAAAATCAACAGTTTGTTTTTATTATTTGATTTTCCTTCAATGTCCCTTTGGCTCTGTGATGGTGTTCTGGTCTCTGGTGGCTGTTAATGTTCAGTTTTATTTGTTTAATACCATCGCACAGCATTTTTGCATGCCAGTTTTCACCTGTCTTGCATATGTACTAAATAAAGACACAGAACCCTTTCAGGCTTGATGAATCGCATTATGAGAGGTAAGGAATAACATTTTTATATCTGTTGTGTTTCTGGGTCTTCCTGATGCTGTTTGCTATTTGAGACCCTAACAGAAGAGCTGTATTTATATTGAGATTAAATTACACTGAGATAAGATCTAATTGTTAATTAGGTGACTGCTGAAGACTAGATTTTGTTCATATTAAATTAAAAAAGGCTGAATGTATGCAAAACTTTAGATTTTATTTCAACAAAAATATTTTGAAAACCATGTATCCATTTACTTCCATTTACATGTACTTTTTAGGTGTTATATCACATACAATCCTAATGAAATTTTGTGGCTGCTACATGACTAAATATGAAAAAGTACATACATGTTGCCTAATGTTAACTAAAAGATTTCTGTTGTTGCTATCCATTTTCTTCATTGCATGCTTTAAGAGATATGATGACTAAATGTTTTCCAAGAGAAAGACAAATCTCTTCAAAGCACAATATAAAACATGATAGCTATTTCTCATTAGGGAATGCTTATTGGTTAATAGAATGGATTCCCTTTGGTTTTGTCAAATGGCTGTGAAATTATAAAACAAAATTAGTAGCTTCCACATAATTCCTGCAGAAAGCACTAATTATACACAAACATTCATGATGGCCCAACTGCTAATGCAACCCTACATCCAGAAGCCCGGATTGGATGCCTGTAACCAGATTTCAATAATAGTTTACAGTGAGCTTTCCAGAGAGGCTGAACAATTTTACACTTTGACAAGGATTTACAGGTGAGCTGGCATTCTGAATGGAGAGTGTGGTTAATATTAATCTGTTGAGATTACTCTGGCGATGTATACCCTGGACAGCTCACCAATTCATCAGAGTGTAACACAGAGACACAGACACAGAGACACACACAACTGTTCACACACTCTATCGTAACTCCATGCAGAAACACTCTAAACCAGGATTAAAGCCTGGGTCCTTCTTGCTGCAAGGCAACGGTTCTAATAACAGTGCCAACATGCAACTCACAATTGTACACAGTAGAGTGCTAATGTTTTTAACCATCCTTCTTTATATTTACTTCAAACGAGTTGGGCTTTCTGTTAACATTTAAGAGGATGCTTTAGTTCAGTATTATCTGAGCTTTTAAATGTCTTAACCTCTTAAGCCCAAAGGGGTTTTGTGAAGTTTGTGCTCAAAATAACATGCACAAATCTAATTGATTTTTTCTGAGAATTGACATACTCTATCTGAACAATCGTTATGTTAATAATTACGTTTTTCAAATGGGAGTGATAATTCTGGCCTTGCTTTGTTGCTGGTTGAGCAAAACCTGGGTGGATTGCGACAAAATGTATTTTGTGGAATCTGCTTACAGCGGACATGCTGGTTGTGTGTGTAGAAGCCATGTGGTGAACACCTGAGACCAAGTTTTGTGGTTAGTCATTTTGTGGAGTTTGTTTATTTTCTGATTCAACTGCCTTTAGTTTGAACTGTTTTTTGTGTTTGTAGAAATGGTTTATATCAGCTTTTAGCCACAATTCTACTATTTCTGTGGACATGACATGTTTATGTTTAACTAATGGAACTTGCAGTAAAGAAAGTAGAAGAAAACAAGAAGTGTTGAATTCTGTACTGGGGGTCGGGCTTACTTTTTCCCTCAACTCCTTCTTTAAAGACAACGTTGCCTACTGCCCAAACAACATGAAAATAGAGAGAAAAGACATCCACATGAAGACATCTACTGATGTAAAAATGTGGTAGCCTGAGTTACCGAGTCTGGCTTTCAATGTCTTTGTTCAGCCCACATTTTGATGAGGGCTATGGGCTAAAATAGTCTCATTGTAGATATATTTTCCTGGGCTACATAAAGACAAGCCCTGGCTAACCTTAAATAGTCTTACAATCAATGAAACCCTAGTATTTGGTGGCTTTCTGTTGAATGACAACTTATTGTACATCGTGAGCTTAAAACAATGAGGAAAAACTTGGACAAGTAGAGGACAAAACAAGCGTCAGGTCTTAAGAAATTATTAAGAACAATTCAACAACCTGATTCAACCAGGAAGAAACGCTGCAAAGAACTGACGGAGGACCTGATGATTACCTCATCCATCGGTTTTCAGCTAATATCACGTTAGGACCACTTTGTTAGTGCCTAAATACCATTTTGTGTGTCAGATTGTTACGTTCTGGTGTTCTTATAGATTCAGCTAAGTAAACTGGAACAAATTGTGTCTTTGGGCTGAATGATAAAAGGGGTCCTGTAGTAAGTTAACACTAGTTCATTTTTGTTTTAAGGATTTGTATGTCTAAGAAATTTATAAATCAGAGTTAAGTGACTTAACCAAAAAAGTCAAATGAATCCTTCAAAGAAAGATGATTGAAAAAGCAGCTGAAGTACAAACAAAATGTGAAAAAGAACCCATCAGAAAGTCTAAAGATGTTTTTAACCTAACCACATGATTTCCTTGAAAGAAATAATAAAAAATGAGAATCAGTTCAAGACCTGTGTACAGTAGATATGTTTACTGAATATATAAAACAAAAACTATGTTTTCTCTTAGCTTGTGCTAAAAACCAGGCAGACACTAATGGTTAACTTGTCTGGGAGTCTGATGATAAACCAGGATTATGGCAGCCATTGCAATCTATTATTTTTGTTGACCTCTTTCCAGTCAGTCAGCATATTCCCAAATTGAACTGGAGTTGCAAGAACAAAGAGGGTTTCAGTCTTTATGCTCACAAATCTTGAGGTAAGAGCAGTAAATCATAATGTCACACTAGAAAAACTAATTGGAGTGTCATTTACCTGTCAGGATTTGGAGTTCTGCTGCCTGCTGCTTACACCTTTTCGACACTAGGTGCCGCCAGTAGGAGTGTACCTGAGGCGACAGGTGTTGTGCATCTACTCATCAGCTGGGAAGCATATACAGGTCCTTCTCAAAATATTAGCATATTGTGATAAAGTTCATTATTTTCCATAATGTCATGATGAAAATTTAACATTCATATATTTTAGATTCATTGCACACTAACTGAAATATTTCAGGTCTTTTATTGTCTTAATACGGATGATTTTGGCATACAGCTCATGAAAACCCAAAATTCCTATCTCACAAAATTAGCATATTTCATCCAACCAATAAAAGAAAAGTGTTTTTAATACAAAAAACGTCAACCTTCAAATAATCATGTACAGTTATGCACTCAATACTTGGTTGGGAATCCTTTGGCAGAAATGACTGCTTCAATGCGGCGTGGCATGGAGGCAATCAGCCTGTGGCACTGCTGAGGTCTTATGGAGGCCCAGGATGCTTCGATAGCGGCCTTTAGCTCATCCAGAGTGTTGGGTCTTGAGTCTCTCAACGTTCTCTTCACAATATCCCACAGATTCTCTATGGGGTTCAGGTCAGGAGAGTTGGCAGGCCAATTGAGCACAGTGATACCATGGTCAGTAAACCATTTACCAGTGGTTTTGGCACTGTGAGCAGGTGCCAGGTCGTGCTGAAAAATGAAATCTCCATAAAGCTTTTCAGCAGATGGAAGCATGAAGTGCTCCAAAATCTCCTGATAGCTAGCTGCATTGACCCTGCCCTTGATAAAACACAGTGGACCAACACCAGCAGCTGACACGGCACCCCAGACCATCACTGACTGTGGGTACTTGACACTGGACTTCTGGCATTTTGGCATTTCCTTCTCCCCAGTCTTCCTCCAGACTCTGGCACCTTGATTTCCGAATGACATGCAGAATTTGCTTTCATCCGAAAAAAGTACTTTGGACCACTGAGCAACAGTCCAGTGCTGCTTCTCTGTAGCCCAGGTCAGGCGCTTCTGCCGCTGTTTCTGGTTCAAAAGTGGTTTGACCTGGGGAATGCGGCACCTGTAGCCCATTTCCTGCACACGCCTGTGCACGGTGGCTCTGGATGTTTCTACTCCAGACTCAGTCCACTGCTTCCGCAGGTCCCCCAAGGTCTGGAATAGGCCCTTCTCCACAATCTTCCTCAGGGTCCGGTCACCTCTTCTCGTTGTGCAGCGTTTTCTGCCACACTTTTTCCTTCCCACAGACTTCCCACTGAGGTACCTTGATACAGCACTCTGGGAACAGCCTATTCGTACAGAAATTTCTTTCTGTGTCTTACCCTCTTGCTTGAGGGTGTCAATAGTGGCCTTCTGGACAGCAGTCAGGTCGGCAGTCTTACCCATGATTGGGGTTTTGAGTGATGAACCAGGCTGGGAGTTTTAAAGGCCTCAGGAATCTTTTGCAGGTGTTTAGAGTTAACTCGTTGATTCAGATGATTAGGTTCATAGCTCGTTTAGAGACCCTTTTAATGATATGCTAATTTTGTGAGATAGGAATTTTGGGTTTTCATGAGCTGTATGCCAAAATCATCCGTATTAAGACAATAAAAGACCTGAAATATTTCAGTTAGTGTGCAATGAATCTAAAATATATGAATGTTAAATTTTCATCATGACATTATGGAAAATAATGAACTTTATCACAATATGCTAATATTTTGAGAAGGACCTGTAGAGGAAGGTTGCCAACACCTTGGCGCCTGAGTGTTTTTGCCTCCGTAGTAATTTCTGGCCAGCTCTGAAATCTTTGCATGATTTTTACCATGGATATCTTTTGAAGGATCTGTTGTTGCAAACTCTAACTTGCTTTGTTACCTGTTCCAGGTGTGAATCCTACCTGATCTGTTCCAGTCCTCCGTAGTGGCTAAGGCTACTTCCTGATCTAGTCTGTGCATGGCAAGCTGAACTCCTTTCCTGACATTTATTCTCTCCCTGGCGGGTTATTCCAGAATCTCCAGTAAGATACGTTTATGTTGGTTCATGTTTCTGAGGTTCAGCTATTTATCATCTCTCTTTGTGTTTTCACAGTAAGGAAGATTAGACTCGTCGCTCCTGTTGTTCCTGATCAATCTTTCAATAAAAACTTATTCCTTTTACAAAGTTCTCTGAGAGTCTCTGCATGTGGGTTAAGTCGGCTGTAAAAATCATGACATTACCATCACATTTTGTGATTTATTGGTTCTAGAAGGCTACTGTAGGTGTTAAAGGTATGGTGCTAAGACCATTCAAATATCTCTAGAAAAATAATAACCTCCTGTAAAAAAAAAGTTTCAATAAATTCATCGATTGAATTCTTCAGGTGGATAAGGTTGATTTACGCCTTATCCAACAATCTAAGAGTAGTGTGATTCATGAGGTGTGCTGTTAAAAAGGGGAATTTCACAAGAATACATGATTTCTTTTACATGGGCCTTCCTTTAATCCAAAGCTAATTAGTTTTCAGTTGGGTCTGATATTTGTCTGCTGTCTCTTCCATAATGTCCATCCTGCTTTGTTTTTGTGTGCTCTGAAACACAATTTCTCACTGTAGTTGGGACTATGATAGAGTTGAACTCTTTAAAATTAAATTATAACAGGTCGTTGTTACAGAAAGAGGGTCAGATTGTCCTATCTGGGACAACTAACCTCAGAAAACATACGAGCATGCATAAGGTGAGGTAGAGACTGACATATGGTGATTTATTTGGCCAAGAGCATCAGATGGAATCTATTAAATATTTAGATGTTTGGTATTTAAATCTATTTGCTCTGACTGAATGTGGAAGGAAGCCACGATACTATCAGTGACACCAAATGTCTGGTTTCACTTCAGTTTGGAGGCAAACATCAGCACATAGTGAGAGCAGAACAAGATGCAATGATTTTTTAGGAGGAGGAAATAAACATTTTTTTTAAAACAGCCACTTTTGTCCCTGCCAAAAAAATATCTCAAGAGAGAGAGCTTAGAGAGAGAACACGGCTTTCTGCAGCAGGGTCTGACGCCTTTCTCCACTCTGGCTGACCATTCTCACCACAGCACATAAGGGTGGAGAGGCCAGCACATTCCCTCTTTCCTCAGCAACTAAAGCCATGACAACAGTTTTCTGAACACAGTCAGGGTTTCACTACAGCACTGAAAGTAAAATTTGCACTACATTCAGTTCTGCAATGCTCAGGAAAGGGGATTTGTTTTCTAGTTTGTAACCAAATATGTTTTCTTTCCCCTTATTTTGTCAATTTAAAAAGCTATTTGTGCTCCTTCTCTTAATTATATGCTCATGCAGAGCTGTGGGTACAAACCTGTTAGCTTAACCTGCCAGAAGCCCTTTTCTACTGGTTAAATAAACATTAACAACCAGAAGATTCTGACATGTGGGCAAAGCGAAAGCGCTACATCAGTATTCAGTCCCATGCAGATCCTGCAGAAGGCATGACCTGTTTTTGTTTCTTTCTGGTTCATGTTCATGTTGTAAAATGCGCTACAATGAAAAGGGGATAAAAAAACTAAATGAGTGAAGTTTTACAAACAGTATAAGCTTTTTAACGTTGTAGTTCTCCACTTGTGGCCGGGTTTACACAACACAGCTCACTGCCTTTATTTTGCATTCGAAAACCAGCAGGTATGAACTCACAGAAGCAAACAAACTGTTAGAACCCCTGCTAAAGATGTGTGAAAAGCCCTAAAATGAATCCTTCTTCTTTTGTTGCAAAATCATTTTGGAAAATCCAACATTTATTTGGCTACACTCATTCACAGGGGAATAATACCACATAAAGAAAATAGTGTTTTTAACTAAATCACCTGTGCCACAATTATTAGTGGCTCTGCAGTCAATACTTTGCCCAACCTGTTTTTGTATTTAGCCTATAACATTTTTGAGGTTTTAGTATAGACAGGAATGGACCGTTGACTCCATCTCTCCAGGTCGTCCAGCCTCCTGGGTACTCTCTCTGTCCTCTTCCCTTTGGCTAACCCCTACAGGCGTTCTGTAGGAATCAGGTCTGGAGACTAAGATGACCAAGGAAAAAGGTTCAGGGGAAATGTGTTGATTTTACCCCTTGTTTTGGAATTACTGTCCTACTGACACACCCAATCACAATTCATTTTCACTTCTCTGGCTGAAGTCACTGGATTATTATTTTATTTTAAAGTAACTGGATTTTTATTTAAAGATCTATTGACTTCTAATGCCATGCACTCTTGCAAGGTTTCCAGGACCTTTAGAAGTTCCAGTAAAGGTCCCAGAAGACTTTATGTTGTGATGATAGGATGGAAAGGGCTCTTTCACTCCCAGATAACTAGTCGGTATGAAAGCAATGTTTAATAGTTCTTATGGCGGCTCGATGACCTTATGATGCCACTTTTTCTCTCAGGGGGATTTTACAAACAAAATTTGTCTGTGTCTGTATGGAGCATGGAGTTCAGTGGGTCCACAGGACTCTGTTGTATTTTCTTGTCAGTCATATCTGATTTATGCATATAAAGTGTTTGGCATCACTTGGCATACTTACAGGAACAGTCACAGAACTGCATCACAGTTCATCCTTGGATGCTCAGTAAAAGCAACAAAAGAAGGAAGACAAAGTGAAACAGGACAAGAATAGCTGAATGTCTGTTTGCTTATAAGTAAACTATATTTAATGACTCTTCAAAACTAGGCATGTTAAGTAGATAGAATTATATAACTGTCCTTGTATTCTTTAACACTACAGAAAGGTTTGGTTAGAGTAATGGTAGCTACATTGCACTGCATACCCCTTGAGCTTTTTCACATTTTATTATGTTACAACTGCAAACGTCAGTGCATATTATTGTGATGTTGGGATTGTGTGACTAGATAACACAAAGTAGCACATATGTTGAGGTGGAAGATAAGTGATACATGGCTTTAGGTATTTTTTAACAAATAAATATGTCAGAAGTGTAGTGTTTATTTGTTGTCACCCCCTCTGAGTTGATACACCTTATGCAAGTTGTTTGGGATGTGTCTCTACAGGTTTCCTTGTCCATGCTGAAAAAAACGTCCGCACAGGATAATGCTGCCACCACCATGTTTCACTGTGAGGATGATTTGTTTTTGAGATGCAAAATCAAGGTGGTATTTTGCATGTAAGATGTTTATTCTTATCTTATGGCTTGTGGCAAAACGTAAGCAGGGCTTCTGAAGGCTTTCTTTCAACAGTGACCTTCTTCTTGTCATCCTTCTAAAAGGCCAGATTTGTAGAATACGTGCATAATAGTTGTCCTGCCAACAGATTTTATTTAGGGGTATCAGATTAAAGGGGGCTGAACAAATGCACTCCACACTTTTCACATTTTATTTGTAAACTTGTTTAAAAACTGTATATCCCTTTCCTTCCACTTTACAATTATGCAATGATTTGGGTTTGTTGTCAAAAATCCCAAGTAAAATGATTTCATAATTTGTGGCTGTTATGAAATAAAATGTGGAGAGGTTCAAGAGGTGTGAATACTTTTGCAAGGCAACGGTTTCGCAACAGTTGAGAAGGGTCATATTTCTCATTTTCTGTAGCTAAACGTAGTTAATGACCTCACAGGTGATTTAAAGAAGGGATCTACGTGTTATACACACAAACCTGTGGGGAATGCTGCAATGGCAGTGCAAACTTGAAATGATATTTGAATTTGACCCATGCATACATGAAGGCAACAGTTTGGGTCAACACTACAACACCGTACCTAAAAAAAAATGGTACAAATAAAATTAAACTTTCTAAAGCGTTCTATGTTCAGAGTCCTTTGAAACATATTTCAGGGTCCGGCTTGTCACACCCCCTGACTCTAACTCTCACCATCCCCTCACGTGCATAAGGAGACTAGCCTACCTTCCTCGTAGCCCCAGTCCAGCTCATCTTTCCCAGGAACATAATCTGACTCTTCGTTCAAGTTGTCCGCCATGGTGCCTCACAGCTCCTTTGCTTTGGGTAGAAACCAGTCTGTGTTCCCAGTAAGTTCTCAGTCACGCTGGTTTAAGTTCACTCACTCAGGGGCAGAGTTAAGTCTCTTCAGCCTGCTGGACAGATTCCCTGATGAGAATTTTCTTTCTTTCTTTCTTTCTTTCTTTATTTATTTCTTTCTTTCTGTCCTTGTCTTTAATTTAGTTTCTCTCCTCTTTGTTATTTTTTCTAAATCTTTTGAATCCTCCTTACCTCTCTTCAGTTGCTGTCCACAAAGCGATTAACTGATGAAAGTGGAGCAGTGTGCCTGTTTCTCTTTCCTCTGTGTTGCTCCTCCTCTCTCTCTCTCTCTCTGTCTACTCTGTTCTGCTGTTATCTATCTCTACTCCACTCTTTCTTTCTCTCTCTATTTCTCTACAGGCTGCAGGTGTGCCTGTCCAGTGTGGCTTTCTTCCAAAGAATGAAAGATAAGTGCTTCTTCAATGGGAAACAAATGTTGGCTGCTCTAATATTTTAATCGTTTGTTTAAAAACCACATAGTCCAACATTGTGTGTTGTATTGCTTTAACCTTACTGTTGTTTGGGGTCTCCCGGCAGTATTTTGTATCTCTGCGTGTTGGAATGTTGGCAGAAAGGTCATGCTGTTGTTTCTTTTGGAGGCCACACACACACCCCTGGGTGAAGGAAACAGCAATGGTTGAGAAAATAGAAAGGAAGTGGCTGACTGTGGTCTGACTGTTCTCCAACCCTGATGACTTCAAAATGGACATAAAACTAATTCTCAGTTTCCCACACCCACTGTTGGCAGTGGTACTGAATGAGGTTTTAGAATCTATAATGTCCATTATATTAAATATACAAAAAGGAAACAGAAGTGGTCAGCTTTCCTTTTATGTTATTGTACTCAGAGAAACATGTCTGAAGAGTAAAATGTGGAGAAGAGTTAACTGGCCCTCTTGTTCTTTCTTTGGTTCCTTTTTTTTAATTTACATCCTTCGGGCTGATGATGTTAATTACCCTACATTCTTTATCTGGAAACTGTCCTTGGAGCTATCGAAATGAAGGCAAGCTCCCATGTTTCCTTACTGTAGATCTAAAAACAGTGCACACAATCCCTGGGCTTGCAAAGAAGGTCTGAGGAGAAGTTTTTATGTAACAAAAAGGTTTATTGGGATATAAAGTAAGTGTGAAGCAGGATATCTGTTCTTAACATCTGTTCATTCAATTCTTTGAACGACTGAAGAAGTCGCCCCCTGTTGGCTATTCAACATAATGCAGGTTTGATGGCCTTCCTCAAAAAAGCTAGAAGGTAACTCTTTCTTTTATAGAAAGTCACTCATACACCTTCCAGTTTATATGCAGCATTATGTAAATGTGATAATGGCTCTGATGACAGATTAAAAAATTGTTCAATTTCCAAACTTCATTCTACGTTTTTAGAGTAAAGATAAGATGAGATAAGATAAGATAAGATAAGATAAGATAAGATAAGATAAGATAAGATAAGATAAGATAAGATAAGATAAGATATCAAACACAAAATAGGCTGTAGAACATTAAAAATAAGATGGACAAGAAAACAAATCTGATACACATATAGAAACGAGTTGGGGGGACACATATTGGAAACCTTACATATCCATGAATGGTTTAACATGTTTTATTGGCCAAATATGTCTCAAACCCTTGATGCATGGAATTACAACATTACATATGGTAATATACAGTATCAGGATTTGACTTACAAAAGATAAAAAAAGCAACATCTGTTTAGGCTTTTTCTATACATAAAGCTGTTTATCAACTGATTTGCAGGTGTGTTTAGGCTTTTACAGTCAAATCTGTAATAGCATAACCTCACCCTGAAATTAAAAGCGTTCACTGATTTATTTTAAGACCTCACCTCCAGCCCTGTACCATCCTCTACTTTTTCTGTTTGTGCTGCTGCGTTGCTGCTCCTACAAATTCAAAATAGCTTCAGAGATGCATGTCTAAGGTACCGCTCCTGAGCATAAAGGTGGCACATTTTAAAAATAAATGAGGGGGGAAAATACACCTCTCGGTTACTATGGAGCAGCATTTCACCATATAAATGTGCAGAACACTTGTGGGGTGTTCTAGTGCAGCTGCTAACCTCCTATTCTAAACCAAACCTTTATAGTAGGTGGAAATAAAGAAATAATGATTAAAAAGTTATCTTAAAAAAATTAAACTGACATCAGTCCTCATCTGTTCTCCTTTCTGGATCTATTCTATCAATAATGCGGGTTTTAAACCTTACCACACACCCTGAAGCTGCCCCTGGCTCTAATAAACTTTTTATCACTAATCATTTAAGACCTTACTCCAGCTTCCTCCGTCTCTCCACCTTTTATAATTTCAACAGCCTCACTACTTATGCACTATCATTCTCCTGATAAGACATTATTGCATAATATCTAATATAATTGCAGATATGATAAATAGCCGAGTATGACTAGGTGTTGACCTGGTGATGTGTAACTGTTACTCACTGACGTTACTCTTTTTAAGAAAACAAAGTTAATCCTGCTGTTGTTAAAGCCTTTTCTTTTGTGGTGGCATTTTGCTGAAATAAGAGGACAAAACATTTTTTTGGATGGTGTTGACAAAGTTAGCAGTTCAATAATGGGCGTAAGGAGTAAGATGACTTAATTTAGAAGATTTGGTTTCTAAATATGAATGTAAACTAACAACAAGACGTAATAAACCAGACATATTCATGACAACATTCCCTACAGACAGTTTTAGCTCATTCAGAGGTCTGATCAGACTGCAGCTGATACCGCATAATCCCGCATCTACCCCGCATCCTAAACACTCAGAGCAGCTGAGGGAAGGGCGAGCAAGTGGCATCACGCTGCGTGGCGCTTTCACAATAAAAGAACGCGAGGCAAATGCACCTGTCTCCACAGGTGACCCCCCCCCCCCCCCCCCCCCCTCCCGTTCCTAAGCCTATAACTGTCCTTCCATGTAATTTATGCAGAAAATGTCTGTTAACATATTAATAAAGAATCTTATAAGTGGGCAGAGTTTTAATGACAAATGTAAAAAAGACAGCATCCCCTGATGAGTGATGCTCTACTTCAGCAGGCAAAATAAAATTAATCAGATGTGGAATTAATTAAATTATGGAGCCAGTAGAAGAGTTGCCATGGAGCTTTGGGTCTGATTAGAGCGTATAACTTCTGAGCAGTGGCCACCCCTTTCCTGTCTCATTCTCCACATATTTTAATACTACAGAGATGCTTAAGGGACCAGAATTTACTTATACCTTCTATCATATTCCACAAAAGAGAAAATGCACCTTTCTTTAGCAAGACTTTAGTTTAATTAAGTTGGATTGCATTTTTCTGTACTTTGCATGAAAATGTGGATTCAGCTTGACTTGTGTCTGTAAACGTACATTTATTATTACCTCAAATCCAGCCTTTATTTTGGAGTATATTTATTCAGACAAACATCGCAAGTCAAGAAATTTTTTAATGTATCACCTTTGGGGCTGTCTTAGGATGATCAGCACACAAATTAATACAAAAGGGAGTGTTTTTGTCTTTTGCATTTAAAGGGTTTCTACGAGGAACTTACCCAAGGAAACAGAACTAAAACAAAAATGCATTACTAATTAAAATTTTACAAAAATGCTTCGGCAACCTTTATTTTCTATGAATGACAAGGGGTGGCAAAGTATGGGATCTGTAATTTGGTAAAAAGAAAATAAAAAGGAAAAAAAAAAAAGATTTCCTAATATTGTAATTTTTCTGCCTCTGACTAAATGTCCTCAGATTACAAAGTGGATTTGTCTAAAAATGTAAGTGTGTCATTATGCTACTGTAGTAGAACGTTTATGTTATTTCAATGCTTCTTTCATATTTTTATTAGGTGGTGTGGTCATAATACTGTTCAAGTCTGCCAATCTTGGCATTGATATTGAAGCGACAATTGCTCCATGCTGCCACCAAGTGCAATTGCATGTAACTACAACGTTTCTCTTAAATCCAAAGTAAATCCAGGTATTTGTCATTAATTGTAAGATTATAAAGACGAGATTGTTTGAAAAGCAGACATATTGTACTTATTTTTCTCTTTGTATTTCTGCTTTGTTCTTTAATTGTTGAGGGTTTTGCAACCAACTTACACACAGTGTAGCGTGTAGTAGAGGTACATCGTTAAAAAGTAATCTGAATGGGTTTAAATAAATCCTAAAACTTCCGTTTCCAAGGTTTTGTCTAAACACAGGGTAATTACCAGACATGTATCTTGCCCTGACTCAACATGCTCTAAAAAGAAATACAGATCACAATTTGCGCCTGATCACAAATTTTTTTACGATCCATCAAGAGCTAAGACGTTACTTTTATTTTTTATTTTTTTTGTAAATCGTTTTATTCTATTTTTAAATAAAGAGAACCAAGTTGTTTTCCCTTGATGGTGACCTATGGGACTGCATACAGAGCTAAAAAGATTTTCTGAAAGAGTGAATCACCTTAAGCTACTTCATCAGAATCTCACATTGAAAATATTGATCTGGAAAAATCCGAGAAGGACTACTAATAAGGAAACACAGAAATAAATGGGTCTTTGTTTATAAAATTACACTAGAACTTAACAGAAAAAATCTGTGAAAACTAATTCACATAGGATTTGTTTTAAATAACTCATTCTTTACATATTTTGGGGAGGTCAACAAAGTGGTAGGCTACAATAGAAGAGGTGTACCTTGATCTGTGGAAGTCTTTTCCTGGTTTGGATGCATTTTCATGCAAAGCTGCAGATCTTGTCCAAATACGAAGAATTGTAAATTTCAAATGACCAGAATTAGCTATTTTTTCTACGTTTTTACATTTCGATATGTTTTAATTTTGGGCTTGAATCTTCCTTGACAAATCTATAATCTATCCCATTTAAATAAAGTTCAATTTCAGGAGTGCTTTCAGAAGGTTTTCAGAAGGGCTGGCCCTTTATAAAATGACCAAACGAAAACCTTTAAAGGAATCTTAATCATTTTATCTCGTTGTCAAATATGAGTGAGCGAACCATCCAAAATTGCACGAACAAATTTATATTCATATAGTATGCTAAGTATATAGACTCAGTGGCTCCACTGTTCAATTCCAACAACAACCTATAAGACACAGCAATGAATCAAATAGAAAATCTCACAAAGAGAAAATAGTCCCTTGAAAGAAAAAATGCCTTAGTTTGTATTGCTAAATGTAGTAACCATAGCAACCGGTAAATGGCGCCAGAGACTTCAATTCTTTAACAATCTATTTACTATTTTACAACAATAGTTGAAGTTTTCTGTCAGTAACGGTAAAATGGCTTTATATTTAAGTTAAATAAAAAGAAGTGATCAGCCACTGAATTATGTTTATTTCTTGAATGTTGTGCGTTGCATTGAAACACAACGTGAAGTTTCCGAGCATACTTTGAACACATCATTTTGTAGCGTGGCGAGGGCGGAACGTATGACGTCGAGCCGATGCTCTGGCTGTTTATTGTTCCTTCCTGAGCACCGATACAGAAAAAACAGGCTAACAAGCTATCAGCCTTTGTTTTCACACGGTTCTCGCTCTGTTTTACGAAGGTGTAACGGTTTAGACAACTGACTGCCACAACCAGGGGCCATGGCGTACGCGTATCTCTTCAAATACATCATCATCGGGGACACGGGTAAGCTGCAGTTAGCACCTAGCTAGCAGTTAGCGATGTGTTTCCGCAGTGTTGGATAGTCCAATGACGTGGTAAAAGCAGAGACCCATGGGGTGGCTCCATGACAGCTCCAGTTCTCCCTTATTAACATAACAGAATATATCAAAAACGCCCTGACAGTGACGGAAAAGTAAACGCATTCTTTGCCCGTCCTTCCTGTATCGTTGTGGTTGTTTACACCGGCAGATGTTTGGCCTTTTGTCCGTTTCAGTCGAGGGTGGGGGTGTTAGCCAAACCCGCTAACTGCTTAGCTTTCAGTAAATGTTCAGCAACAGCTGTCACGACAGCAAATTACCACCATCTCGGACCTCAGAACACCCGAGAAAGAATCTACAACCTATATTTTCTCTGTATATTTACCACCAATAACCTTTAACATTAGCATTGCCACATATCATTGAAGGCCTGAAGCTAAAGCCTCTAATATTCCACTGAAATGGCGTAGAGACGGCTCTAATTTTTGATTACATTATTTTTACGATCTAAACTTGTCATTTCCTATAAAAGTTCTGTTTTTGGAAGTTGTGGAGTTTGAGGTTGTATTAACCTTAATTGGTCACCCCGTAATTATGAAGACAATGCTATCATCTGTTTACTAACGGGGGTCTGTTGAGTTAGCTTGCGGTAAATCCTGCAGGTGCATTTTCAAATTTTGCTGCATCTTAAACATGAGACATCAGTGTTAGAAAGACTGAATAGTTTGATACCAGCTGTGTTATAAATAGAACAATTTAGTTTAGACATCTCAACGTTTCCATGTCGTCGATGCGTCCTTTTATGCCTTGACTTCCATACAAGAACGGATCAAATTAAACTAATAAAATTGAATTACACTGAAATAAGTCATAAACTTGTAAAGAGGCTACTCTCATTTCAGGCAGTCAGATGACTGGTGATGGCCAGCATGTTTACTTCAACAGAATTGCAAAACATCATCATGTTGTCATTTTTATTAACAGGCTTCATTGAGTTGCAGCCAAGGCCCTAGCTTGAAAATAGCAATTTACCAAAAAACGTCCATATGATTAAGTGATCCAAATGTTTTAAAAATGTACAGATTATACTTTTGTAATCACAAAAACTGTATATATTTTTCCCTTTTCTTGTGCTCAGTATAGTCTTTTTGAAAGTGTTTATTGAGAGCCATGTTGACATTTTTTTAAAGCTATACCTAAAACCTGCTAATAGCACATTATAGCTAGCTGTGATTGGGATAAAATGGTAAATGGGCTGAATTTATATAGTGCTTTTCCAGTCATTTTAACCACTAAAAGTGCTCTACTCTAGAGCCACATTCACCCAGTCAGTCAGATTGTTAAGCAATTTGGGCTTAAGTGCCTTGCCCAGGGGCACTACAACATGGAACAGGAGGAAGCTTCAATCAAACCAGCTTTCAGATTGCAAGATGACTACTCTCCCTACTGAGCCACAGTCCTCACTTGTCTACACCTCGTTTCTTATTTGTTTGTTTTGTAAACCCTTATGAAAACAAATAGTAGGTAAACAATCTTAGCTTATTGCTCAGATAAATTTAAAACAATAATGTGTAATATGATCAAATTGTCTTTATTTAAAACATGAAAACACAAGTATTCTTGCTACAGCTGAAATCATTTAACATTGAATAATATAGGTACAGTTGTGAGTAAATTGTTTTCCTTATTTTGATGCATAGACATAGGCAAACGTATAAAAACACACATTTAAAAGTAGTTTTCAATTGTTTATCAGAATATTAAACTCTTGATGGAGTAACACAGTTATAACACAATAATATTAACTGTTTAATTAGTTTAAAAATCTGCCCTGGTTGTGAGTCTGCAGTCGGCTTGCCATTTGTATTTTTAAATACAGCATTACCGGTTTTACGCAGCTGGAAATATTTCCAAAGAGCCAACTTTGAATATCTAGTGAGGGTAAAGTGAAGTTGTAATAAGTTAACACATTTCCTAATAATCCTAACAAGGAAACATGTAGTTTTGTATAATGACTAAATAAAGTTATCTACTTTCCTAACTTTCATGTTTGGATTTCTTCTGAAATATTTTCAGCTTTAACATTTTGTTTTACATGATCATATTTTGATGTATGTGTTTTTAAACTTTTAAAATTGTTACAAAGTTTTTACTTGTAAGTGTTTTATCTTTTATATTTTACAAATTAATTGGGATTCACTGCTTAACCCTTCATCCATCTGTTTCACCTGTCATCTCCATGGAGATTGGATGAGTTTCAGTGGTGTGTGGGGCAGACTTGTCTCTAAAGTCTTCAGACACTCCTTTAACATCCTTCTGGTTACAGTCTCACCTCTACAGGCCCCATGCCATTAGTGAGGCACAGTGTGTGTCTGCATGTTTTCCACCAGGATCAGTTAGAAATGCTGACCAAATTCCATCAGTTCACTCATAAACGTATTTCCGATGTCGTTGGACGTCCAGTTGGAGAATCAGGAGGACTCATTGCTAGTCAGTCTACTGTTTTTGTAAGATTTCATGCACATAAAACATTTGGGACATAAAGAGCATCTACCTATCAGAGAGACTTAAAAGTGTATCTATACTTTTGTTCTAAATTTCAGAAATCTATTTATTCTTGTGGTTATCTGTTTGTTAGCTTTATTTTTTGAAACAGATTTTGTTCCTGTTCAGGGGCTTTAATCCTCAGTTTGTCTCAGACCCATTCTGAAAGGTAAAATTTGTAAATCTGTACGACCAGGAAGAAACATCATGATGTACTGGGTGTGTAGTACATACAGACATTTAACATCCTTCAATGGCCTAAGTCATAACGCTTTTTTTCTCTCCTTACACCGTCTTTGTTGTTTGGTATCCAACAAATGTTAAACACCACTCCTCGTGTGTCACACACGTTAGGCCTCCATCCAGTGTGGAAGAGAGACTTTGCTCTATTATGTAAGGCAGCAGCTAGTTCATCCAGAAGTAAATAATTATTGACTGAGCTGTTATTGAGAAAAATTGGAATTGTGTTTCAAGTGGAAAGTGGGTTTTCAGTCCAGGGTGCCCAGAGTCTCGCGTTAATAAAAGTTAAAGATGGCCCTCCTTTAGTTTCCGCATCCTGACCGTCAGGGTTTTATGGAACCGAAAATATTTCCAAAGAAGTGAATTTGTCTTACTTGTAAACAAGTGGAAAGTACAGCACCGGGGTCTGCAGCTCCAATCCTTGAGTACCACTGTCCTGCAACGTTTGGATACATCTCTGCTGTAACACGCCAGAATCAAATGAATGGTCACTGACATGCCAGGGAGGCAATTCTGGGTTGTGATTCAGGTGTGTTGGAGCAGGGATGCACTCAAATGTTGCAGGAGAGTGGCACTCGAGGACTGGAGTTGCAGATCCCTGCTATAGGAGCTTCTTTGGCCCAGCACTGGGCAGCAACAGGTGGGGGAGGGACAGTGCTGCATTACTCTATGCACCAAACGAGGGCCAGTCCCACATTTTCTCTGGTATCTTATTAAAAGGACTTTAACCTTAAGGAACAGTATGATGACAACTCTTAGCACTTACTTGATACAAGTAACTGGTCCACCTCTTACTACAATTACACTTTACTCCAATGTCCAGCCTTTAAGGGTGACACCTTTCACCCTTAAAAATTTGGACCTTGCTATTGGGATGGTTAGAGATGCATCAGTAGATGGTAACAAACATATCTGTTTCTTTGTCTATTTATGTAGCTTTAACTATACTTTAATTTCTTAGAGCATTTAAACTTGACATTTCCTCACCATACAGCCAGCAAACGCTTCTTGGATAATCTTTGAATTTCTGGTGCTAAAACTAGGCTAGATTAAAAAATTTAATCCGCAACAACTAGGCTTCGAAATTATTCATACTCTTTGCAGATCGAATGGAGGTAGATATATTTTCATTCAACTAAGAACTTTGTTTTGGCTTGGAATTGACACAGGCATCTTCCAAAATCTTATAAGACACTATATATTTCCTACTATTTATTAACATCTTAACCAAAGCTGGTATGTCACATTATTTTTAAACCTTCACAATAATCAGTGGAAAAGTCCTTCTGCACATTACAGCAATCAATCCTTTCTTATCATTGCTGGCAAGCTTTTTGCTTGTTTCCACTGGTATTGTGATGATTTTATTTTTGGTCTTTGGTGGCTGAAAGCCTCCTTGCCATCACCCTAATTTCCTCCACAGATTCCCCATCAAATTCAAATCGGGACTTTGATTGACCCCTCCAAAAAGTTAATATTATTTCAGTCAGAAGAAACGTTTTGGTAAAATTAAATAAGTTGAAATCTGCCAGGGGTATGAATGATTTTGAACCTAACTGTACATGTGGCTAAGATTGTTTTATAACATGCCTCCGATGGCTTTAAAGAACATTTGGCAGAGCTACTTATTGCTACATACACAATGTTATATCTTGCCCATTGTTGTCAAATCTGTTTTAAAAAGAAAATAACAGTTAAACTAAATATATGAAATGGAAGGCAATACATCTAAATGGAAAACATTAAAGACTATTTATCGCATTGCTATATGATTTCTAATGTTGTTCAGGAATATTTTTAAGTTCAGTTTAGCAAAACGTAATTTTTTTTAAAGCGAGGTAACTCTCTGAGTCATCTATGTGGTTCACAGCTGTCATCTGATGTGACTGGCACTGTGGTTCCTGAAGGACCAGCCTGTAAATCAGGAGGAATTTGTAATAATTTAATCTGAAAGTTTGATAGTGGAGCATAAAATCCTCCGTTGAGATCTAAGAACATTCCTGAGTGTTTTAAGAACCAAGTCGCAGTGTTTTAACCATCCTCAAAAGCAGCTTAGTTCATGCGCAAAGATGAGGACGGTTTATATGGACTGACACCATGCTGGACTCCTCCGCGGGGATTGTGATGCAGTCTGCTGACCTTGCTAAGCTTCAGGTTACATAGCAGAGCAGCAAGGCAGAGGCTGACACATGCACCCAAATTAACCTATTTTGATGTACTTATTCATTTAATAGGAAACATCAGGTTATTTTTTTGCCTTCTGAACTCTGGGGCCTCATCTAAAATGTCAGGATTTGTAAATGGGACCAAATTAAATATAAATTCCTCCTGTGGTTGTCAGACCGCCTCTCAGTTACTTAAAAGCAGTTGAGCCCAAACGATACTGCTGTTAATCATCCACCGTCTCATTTGCTGCCTCTCTCATTTTATTTTGTGCAGGACATTAGTCAGCCACTGCTGTGCTTTGTGTTTAACACTAATTAGCTTTCTAACATTAGATGGCACTGAAATGTTTCAACTACTGGATATAAGCATTTTACTTCAGCTGAAAACTCTACTCTAAGTATAATTTCTTCTAAGTGGGATATCTTTTATTTAATCATATTAACACATTATGTTAAAGCGTCATGATAAATGTCCCAATTTGTGAATGTCCATAAGCATAGCAATTGTGCCTAAACATCAGTCCATGTGTATGGACAGGATGTTGGTCATAAAGAACTAGTTGCTATGACTACAGTTAGTCAGTTTTTGAAACTGGAAAATCATATTGGCAGAGTGACCTTGTGTAAAGAGCCAATCTGTGTTGTTTTCACTCTGCCACATATATGTTATGTGATATTTTGTCATGGGTTGATGGATGCTCTTCACTTGAAGATCAAAGTTCTCTTTAATACTTCGCATGTTGTCTCACTATGGGAAGCTCCAATACAACCACCTCTGTCGCTGACAGATAAGCGCCCTGCTCTACATTCTCTTGGCATTCTCGCTTTCTTCCACGTGAAGATCAAAATGGCTCCTTCAGCTGTCCGAAGCCTGGATTACCCTTTTAACTGTTCGCTGACTCAGCCGTTAAGGTTAGTCCTGAACGTGGGTTCTTCAAGTTTTTTGGACCTATAAAAAAAACGAGAGAGAGTTTTTGTTAAGAGAACTTGAAGAAAAAAATTTTTTGTTCAAGGTTTTTACAGTGGTGGGTCCACTTTAATACTCGGATCCTATCTCTGTTGTTACTAGCTAAATGGCAACCTCTGGTTCCTCTCAGGGGAAGAAGGGTGGCGGCAGGACGAAGGACGTTGGGTCCCAACCTTGCCCAACCTCCTGCAGACTGACCCTCCTAGGGAGGCATCCTCATCCCCTCTGAATAGTATTCATAGGGGTTAAGCATGCGCAGCAGTCATTGGCTGACCCTAGCTCATGCGAACACTACTGCACTATGGAACAGTGGATTTTACAGCGACGTTTGCGGGTTTTAGCGGCCCCAAAAGCCGACCTCTTTCTCCCCCAACTGGGGATGAAAAGTGGCAGCAATTCCAGTGGTGATGAGGGCGCTGCAGCTGTGTCCTGGGAGGATATGATGAAGATGGAAACGCCGTCGAGGAGTTTCCCCCAATGTATGGCCAGCTTCCCGACTCTGAAGACGAGGATGGCTACAGAGAGGAGGGTGAGTTGGAGATAACCCTGGATATCCTAGAGGTGAAGAATGATGATGAGGACGCCATCCTCCCTCCTGCCCAGTTATCATGACCAGGCAGCTCCGTCAGTGATGGGGCTCAGCCTACTCCGGCACCGCGCAAAGGTGATCCCCACGATGTGTGCCAGAGGGCCGCAGCCCTATCAGCCATTCGTGGCCTGCATCACAAGATGACGGGCGAGGATAGAGGACCCTATCAGGAAACCTGGGTCCCCTGTGATTACTGCCACACCGCCTCGCTGCCATGGCTGCGAAACCTTGGCGATGCAGTGGTGGCTGGCGCAGAGCCGCGTGGCATGGGAAACACAAATCAAACACATTACCCTGCTTCCTTCTCAGGTCGTTGGCTTGCTGCATGGCCCAGACCGCCTCTCCAAACAGCCAATTCGCCCGTGACTGGTCGAACGGGGAATCCATGAAGATCTGTTTGACCTGGTCTGGGAAGCTAGACAGGTTTAGCCAAAAGGGATCTTTCTCCTGCCATTGCTCTGCACATAACTCACAGCCCTGCACCGCATCTCTAGACCTCGGAGGATGAGTTCTGTTACAACACGGATCTCCTCCTAAACTGTCGGACTCTGGGTACCCATATCTAAAAGGACGCCCATGTCCTGAAACAACTACTTGCGGTGATTCCCCTAGGATCAAGTGCTTATTGTACAGAATGTTAGACCTTTTAGTCATTCTGCCTCTTACAGAGTAACACAAGTCTAAGAAACTGATATTATCTGGTTAATTAGTCCAACCAAATGTGTCTGTCTGGTAAGCGAATGAAGGTTGTAGTGGCCGTCTTTCAGCCAGCTGGCTGGTAGTGTGCAAGAACATGTAGGGGAGGATTGGTATTCTGAGGTCCATACGTTGAGGCAAACATCCGCTCAGTCCAGTACTTTGCCATTTCATTAAAAAGACTCTAAAACATAAGGAAACTTTAGCGGCTTTAAAACAGTAACTTTAAAAAGCCTGCCTTGATACCGGTGATTGGGCCATGCCTGGTCGTTCTTATTAGCTGCAGAAAGGTCCCAGTATTATATCTGTACATTTTCCATACTTTTCCCTTTTATCTGTCAGTGTTTTCTCAGACCTTTGTTGATTTGTACATGTGTATCGTTAGAATTACCTCTGCATGGTAAGGTATAATGAGGTGGTATTACTACAGCTTGGACCTGGATGAAGGAGCTTTTATAGCAGCATTACCAAGTTTCCCAACAATTACTACTATTATTGTAACCACTCTCACCATTATGGCCCAACAGGTTTTGATTGTAGGCTGCTGTCAACAGTTTGCCCAAACTTTCTGTAGTATAAGCATCATAGTTGTTACCGCTTGGCCAGAAATGCAAATTTGAGTGACACTAGAATAGTTTGATAATCATGGTGGCCAACTAAGAAGGTAACAGGCTGCACAACATAGAATGTCTGTGTTTCAACCCTCATTACTTGAAAAACACCAGCATAAGTGTGATAGAGCTGATGATGGTATGATGGTGATACTTTTACTTAGCCCTCCTCATTTAGACCACTCTGTCCCTCATCGCTGTCATCACCCTGTCCCTGCCTAGCAACGCCACTGCCTGGCAGCGGGGATCCATGGAAACCACAGAGGAGCCGCATCATGTTGCTCTGTCACCTCCTTACTTGTCTCTCTATTTCAGTCTTATTAGCAGCCCATCCCCACCTTTTTGTACATTTCCACTAAAACAATTTAAATGTGGAATATACTTGTTTTCTAGTAAAGCTGCACAGTATATTGACTTGTAGTCGTGATCACAATATTGATGCATGCAACTCTGTATGACGAGAAAAGACTTCCTTCTGCTGGCCCGTCATGTCATGACGCCGTTTATACCCACCCTTCGAAGCTGACGTGATTTTAGAAAGCTTTACTGTTAGCGGTCACACAGGGTCATAGGGTGAAAGAAGCAGGAACAGACTCGACGCTTGCGCTATAGTCCACATAAAAACCACGACCCACTACGCTGAAAATTGTCATGCATGAAAATGCGCTGGCGAGAACCCTGGAACTGAAGTCATGTTAAGTAGTGTTAATCACAAGCAGATTCATTGGTTCTTTTTCAAATAGGAAAGAAACTATAGAAAATATCACATGTAGGAAGTAGCCAGTTGGTCACTCGGCTTACTAACAGTTAACAGTAGCAGGGAGCTGCAGAACAAGTGTAAGCTCCCTGCTGAGTTCATCTGAACTGGATCCTGGCTCCCATGGTCCCATATTAAGTATGCATTAATTTTATTTTTAACACTGTAACTCCTGTTGTACATATTTAAGTCCCTGAACAGCGCCGTCACATACAAACACCAGTGCGCCTTTGTACTGTGTGTGAATTCAGGATCTATAATTTATTTGATTTGAGTTATTTCCTAATTTGTTCAGTCATGTTGGAATGCATTTTTAATGTATATCTTTGCATTTTTGTCTTTTAATAGGTGTGGGAAAGTCATGTCTATTACTACAGTTCACAGACAAGAGGTTTCAGCCAGTTCACGACCTCACCATTGGTAAGAAAAGAAATAAGTATATTTTCTTGTGATAGTTGTGATAAATTATCAATCACTAATTACACACACACTCAAACGTTTCTCCCCTCATTGCAATATTAACAAGGAAAAAAAGGCATAGGAAATGTGAGTTAGTGCTAACAAGCTGGCAAATTGGACGTATTGAACTGCTGTTCTTAGTTCATTTCTCAGTTTTCCATTACAGACGTTGGAACAGCTTTACTGCTCTGAAAATGGTTGTTTGAGTTGTTCAAAGCTGTGCTCAGCATAGCCTGCTGACATTCAGGCAGATAAAATCGCATCAGAAGAAACACACACATCATTTTAAATTTTGTCCACTTCCGCTAAATAATTTCTCTAATATTACTCTGAATCTTGAAAAATGGTGTATGTCTGATTCAGCAGCCGAACACTAAAGCATTTTTACAGTTTTTATTTTATTTTTTTATTTTGTTAGTTTCACACTTTACTTCATTTATTTGTTAGTTCTAACATCACACTTGTCTTTAAAACATAACTGGGAATATTAAACATATTCAGTTTTTTTCACATTTTTACCGTATTATGAAGCAAATGCTCAGAACTCAGTTTAAGCTTCCATTAAAAGTCCTGAATGTATTTGAAAACATCAGTATGCATATCTATGCCAAAACGTGTTGACGAAACCATCTATTTCTAGTCAACTCATTGTTGATTGCAGTAATATCCACATTAAAAAGCGTGCTTTAGGGCTTTGTGCCTAATGTGTATCAGAAGCACCACACCTTTCGATATAAGCCTGGGAACCAGAGCTCATCGTTCAAAACATGTCTGCACCTCCTGAGCAAACAGATTTTGGAATGATCTTTCCAGGGCTGGGTCAGTCCCAGTATTTATTTAACATGAACCGGGTTTGACATGAAAAGGACAACATTAGTCCCTCATCTAGGATAAAAGCAAGGCGCCCCATTCTGAATAGATATCTTATTTTAACACGAGTTCAACTAGGTACATCTAACACCTGAGGAGAGTATCCAGATTACTTTCTAATGTGTGTCAAATACATTTGCTTTAACTCTCTCTTTAGCCTATCAATGTTTATCTTGTACAAAAGTTTTTTTAAATTACTTATAAATGGATGTGGTTAATTATTTAGAAACTTTTGAACAAGTCTTTATTTAAGCATACTCAGTTCTTGTTCTTCTGTGTTTTTGACTGTGTAGGGGTGGAGTTTGGAGCAAGGATGATCACTATAGATGGCAAACAGATCAAATTGCAGATCTGGGATACGGTAAATAATCTGTTGAATGTTTTTCAGCAGTTATCATTAGATGCTCGGAGGAAAAAGAAAAGATTTTTACATTTCCAACCACCATGTCACCTTTCAGGGCCATTCAAGCTGAAATATGGCAAATTCAAGTCACCAGCTGACCTCTCTTAGTGAAATTTGCTATAATGTCGAGGTTGAATGTATGATATAATGCGGCCAGTTTTCGCTTGTTGTTCTCTGTTTGTGGGTCCTGAAGCCACTTTAGAGCCACATATCTGCACTGCCCTTTCCTATAGTTGTAAGTCACTATAAAGTGTGGTTATTGGTTAGGTGCTTTGGCAGGATCTTTTAATTCCCCAAAGAAAATGTCAGCAACTTTCCAAGACAATGTTTTGACAAAGTCCTGCCAGTGTGTTTGTAACCTCACCCTGATAAGATCTTCAGGAAGCTAATGTCCCCACTGTCACACATATTTTATGGTGTTTCTAGACCTTTTTGGCATTTATAAAGTTATTCTGAGCCTACTGATAAGTGTTGGTCCCAAACTGCAATCTGTTGCAATGTGCTGGAGATTTACAAGTTCAAAGAGCAATAAATCTCTTAATATATGGTGTTTAGCTATTATATATGCCAACATGTTGTACAAGTCAAGTTAAATTGGCTTTTAACAGCTAAAAATAAATTTTTAATGGGATGTTTTTATCCAGGAGGAAGTAGGGTTAGACCCCTGATGCTGATTTCAAAGACCACAGTATTAATGTCACACCTTAGTATAAATGTGATTGCTAAGCCCCCTCCCAAGAATGAGAAAGACACTGTATCGCTAACTGTGAGCTGTGGGGTTGAGGGTTTAATGTCTCCCTCTCTGCTTTAAGCCCCCTTTTAAAGTATTCTGAGCTGGTCTGAACCAAACCATGTAGGGGCAGCATATCATAAACAGCACAAGAAAATATTTTGAGGCAATTCTTACAAAGGAAATGTAGATTTTGTACATGCAGTGAAGCAGCTGACCAGCAGGTGGAGTTAGAACTCCATTAAAGTAAAGAGTAAGAGCACCAGAGCAAAAGGGCCTCCTGCAACGTTATCTGTCCCTGCCTTTGCGTCTCACTGCTGCCTGTTTTGGTTCCTGCACCGCATTTAGTATACCTGGGTATCCAGGTAGAGAGTAATAATGGTCAAAGTGAAACCCTGCCAGGCTCGGCTTCTGTTTCTTGGTGGGATTTGTGCAATCATACACCATCACCAGGAAGCTAACAGAGAAGCCATTTGGATCATTGTGTGGGCTGCACTTGCCATATGAATAAGTGTGTGTGTGTTTCTGCACAAAAGCCTGTTGGCCAGATGGCAGACAGACACAGCGTTCCCTCTCTTACACTCTTTATCATTTATTCACTAATAGCATCACAGTCTGGTTGACTGCTCTCTGAATAACTTACTGACTGTTCACTGAATGGCTAGTTAGACATTTGGTTCACTAGCCAATTATCTTCATTGCTTTCTTGCTAGCTGATTAGGTGGCTAACTAGTTCTCCCAAACTCCCCCATCCCCCCTGTGTTTCTGGGAGACAAACTAGCTGCCTGGTGCTCTGACATGCTGAATGATTCATTGACTTGGTGTTGCTGCTTGTGTGTCTGTCTGACTGTCTGGCTTTTCAGATGAGGTCAGAGCAGAGCAGGACTCGCAGCTGCTAGGATAGAGTGCCGTTTTGTTTTCCTCTGTGGCCTGGACGAACACAGACAACATTGTTAATGTACAACTGAACGGAGCCAAAGAATGAATAGACTTTGGGATGAGGAGGGGGTGGGTAGCAAGAATGCTGGATGGTGGAAAGAGAGAAGGAAAGAGGGAAGATTCATAGAGAGAGACTGAAAGATGAGTGATGGCAGAAAGACAAAGGAAAGGTGAGACAATGATGGGGTAATAATGGAAGAGAAAGTGAAAGTACAAGGTGACTCGGAGAGCTGGATGAACTGTCAAGAATGACATGATGGCTACATGTCGACTCTGCATTCTTCAATACTGCAGCATGTGTGACCTTCTTTGTTTGGCATAAATGGAGAAACTGGAAGGTTACACATGCTTGCAGAGAAAAAGTAGTGACTCTGTGAAGGGTATATGAAGAGTGAAAGACAGAACTCCATTGTATCCAGTTACAAGCTCTGCTCTGTCTTCTCCTCAATGACTGAAAACCTGGAGCTGGACTTTATACAGGGACTCAGAAATGAATTTAGTTATTAAATCGACTGTGCATTCCTTGACCAACCAGAGAGGAGTTTTCAGCTCAGTCAACAAAACAAAGCATCTGCATATCTGGACATTTGAGCTTGACCAGTCGTATCTTCTGTTTAACTAACATCTGCATGTGTCTGCGTAGGCTGGTCAGGAGTCGTTCCGGTCCATCACCAGGTCTTACTACAGAGGAGCAGCAGGAGCACTGCTAGTCTATGACATCACAAGGTAACTCAGCCAATCATACACAATTAGGATGCATTCAGGAACACTGAAAAGGCTTGTTCTTCTGTCAGCACCAAGTCCTATATGCTGGATGGCAGCGTGAAATAATAGGCTTTTATTTGTTTGTTGTAATGCATGAATAAGGAATAATATGCATGTTCAGATCAGCTTACACATATCAAATCTACACTATTCTGAATCTCAGTAGCCTTTTAAACCAATAAGTAAAAAGGAAAAAAAGCACTGACTGCGCCACACAGATACATTTCTTCCTTCCAGAAGTCCTTATTTTTCCTCGAACCGCTTGTACTACTTGTACTCAGTTTGCTATAGCATCCTGTTCTCTCCACCCTGCTGCTATTGCAGACATGTCTGAACTAGCTGCTACTCCTCAACTTTATAGTGTTTAGCGAACATCCAGAACACCTTATATAAATGCACAAAATGAGTCACATGACTTTCTGTTGAGCAAGGCTGTGTTCCTGGGCTCTGCTTCTAGCTGGCAATTTCTCCTGTCGGGAACTTGGGCTTCCACAGTTATTTTGGGATGAACCAGTTTTGGACTCGAAGTGAAAAACAAATGCCTGATGAGGCTTGATTATTGAACTATTTTATTTTGAAATTGTAAATGGGAATGATGTGCTGAAGCTAGAGGAAGCTATCAAAGATGTATTTTCATGTATTTTCCTGCCTCTGATCCCAAACCTCAGTATGATACAAACCATCTACCATGTATTGATGTACTCGGGCCAAGTTGAAATGTATTACTGACCATAAGATCCCCCGATGTTGTCATGTATAAGTACCTTGTAACCTTTTGCTTAGCACTTATATTACTAAAAAAAAATCCCCCCAAATCTGGTTTAGAAATTAAACAGCTTTATGCAAATAGATTCGTGTATTCCTGTGGATACTAATGGTTTCTTGAAAACCAAACCTAGACACGTTAAAGAACTTTTATCTACAAGAGGTGTCATTTTAACTGGGATTAAACTATTAATGAATAATTTTCCAGGAAATACTTGGAAATAGAACCTAAAGAAAGTGACAGGATAAAATGATGTAAAAGCTTCATTTGTTGTAAAAAGGTCTAATGTAGCATCGCTTAAGACAGCTGAATAGCACCTAGAAGTCAATGATTATGTCAACAAAAATATCTGATTCAACACCATCACAAGAATCTTTAATTAGGTGGGGTGAGATATTTACCATTTTAAAAAGGAAAAAGTGGAACAGCCTGAAACGGATTGAAATCCACTCTGGGCACAGTGAAGGGACAGTGATCAACACCCCCTTTTATGAGTTGAAGACCTTTTTTCAGCTTTTTTTGGTTTTTAGACAGACGATCTATAAAAACAATCTTTGTTCCTCGTCAATCTCTATCTCTCTCGTCATTAATTTCCTGCCTTCCTTTTCTGTTTGCACTATGCAGATCGTTTAAAGCCTCCAAATAGGAAGGAACAACTGCTGATGCATGTTCTGGTGCACTGCAAAATTGGTCTAATGTAATAAACGTCCTGCATAACTCTCTACATATGTTGTCTATTATAAACATCGAGACGGTGGTTTTTAAGAGGAACCTGGTTTCAAGTAAGACAGACAGTTTAAATGTTTCTGTTTAAGTCCACAGAAGATGACAAGATAAGTATTTTCTCTCTTCAATGGTTTCAAACATTAACAGAGGAAGTAAGACATCACCTAACAGTTTTCAAGAGAAAGTAAAATCTGTTACTTCTTCAGTTAGTGCGGGTGTGTATATATATTTATATAAAACAGCAGATTGTTGGTCTGTTATGCTTCCGGTTTCATAAGGTAGTCAGACTGAAACCTAAAATCTGTGCTCGCTCAACAGAAGGGACACCTTCAACCACTTGACGACCTGGTTAGAGGACGCCCGCCAACATTCCAACTCCAATATGGTCATCATGCTCATTGGCAACAAGAGGTAAAATTATTTCTTTCTTCCACAGTGCAGGGTACATACTGGCCTACTTAAGGCTGGACAATCAGCAATGTGTGGCAGCAGTCACCAATGGAGGAAAATATTGTATTGTAATATTGTAAAACAATGGCTTCATATGCGTTTGGCCCTGCACTTGCTCTTACAGATGTGTGTCTGTGTTAAAACTGACTTTACAATCATAAGCTCTGAGGTTTGGCATTCATGCGGTTTAAAGGAGATTTTTTTGCTTCACGTTTTTCTCTCTGTGCTCGAACCTGTTTAGCACAACAGTGTACGAGATAAATTAAGTCATGAGGGCTGCCACAGAATGCCATTTTAGCTGTGGTACATAGCCCCTCCTGGCAAATTTAGGAGTATAGTAAGTATAGGAAATGGGATATATCAATCACCTAAAAGCAAAGCACAGAACTGTAACAAAATGGTTTTTAATCAAGAGTCTGAGTGCATTTTAAAAATAACCTGTCCAACATCCGGACATTTCTTCATACTGAGGTAGTATTGATGGAAGAAATATGTTTTTCCATAATAACTAAATGGTCCAAGACCTTTGTCCAAATTTGGTAAAATAACCCTTTCCTTTCTGTATAATAAACTTTACCACAATTTTTTTCGTTACAAACCGAAGCCTTCAATGTGTTATATTGGATTTAATATGAAGGACCAACAGAGAAACACACAGTTGAGAAGTGGAAGCAACATGATAAATAAAAGTCTAAAAAGTGCACAAGAGTGGCAAGAAATGACTGTTGTTGAAAGAAAGCCATATGAACGTTGCCGCAAACTATTTAGGAGACACTGGAAACGTGAAGGAAGCTGCTCTGGTCAGATCAGTCAAAACTTCCCCCTGAACAAACCATCTCCACAGTAAAACATGGTGGTGGGAGCATCATGCTGTGAGGATGCCATTCTTCAGAAGGGGCAGAGAAGCTGCAGAGTTCATGGCAAAATGGATGGATAAAATACATTGTGGTTGCAATGTAACAAAATGTGGAAAACCTGTGTAATTTTGCATTATCTACATTTTAGGGGTGCACGTAGTTAGGACTGTGGTACATGTTTTAATGTTAGATTTCCAAATGAATTTGCCTGAAATCTGTGTGTTTTGTTTTTCAGTGACCTTGAGTCGAGGAGAGAGGTGAAAAAAGAGGAAGGTGAAGCTTTTGCCAGAGAACATGGCCTCATATTTATGGAGACCTCAGCCAAGACTGCCTCTAATGTAGAGGAGGTAATTACATATGCACACGAGCAGTTGATGATGGCTGCTGTAATGACTGGATTAAGGTTACCAGCTTACCTGAGTTCGGAACAGCTATAAACAACACCTGTCATTGTGAAATATACGCCTCTCCGTACAGGCCAAACAGCCTTTTTCCCTCCAGACAAATAAATCCCAGGCCATACCACAATTTCACAGCCATTATCTGTTCTTTCACAGTTATTGGTGCTGCCTGTGGACATCTGTAGCTGGAATTAGAGCTGTGTCTGGAACAGAGAGCGGTTGTAGAAGGATTTCTCTGAAGACTTGGAGTAGATCTGTAAAAGTGGCTCCGATTTATATCAGGCAGTCTATTAAGTCATCAAACCCTTTCAAGATTGGTATGGTTAGGGATGGAGGATGGTGGCGAGACATTAACGGCTGGGTATTAGCACATTAGGTGTTACATTCTTTGAGACATCTAATTAAATCTGTTGATTAAATTACCCTTTTATTTTAGTTCTGGTAAATATTAGCATTTTAAGATACTTAAAAAGATGTTTGAGTTCATATCTGAAAAATAATTAGCATTTTTCCGTTGTCTTGTTAGGATACCAGATGTAAGATTCAGATCAAGTCTGAGCTGCTAGTCCGACTGTGTCCTGCAGTTCACTTCATACATAAACATGCATCATAGAGATAAGACATCTCTGGAATCTCTAAAGGCTCCTTTAACCATCTGGATGAAACATTTTGTCTCCACTGAATGATTAAAAAAGATTTAGAGCAAATAAAAACAGCCAATCAAACAAAGTTTCATTCGTATGGTTTGATATGGATTTAGATTCTTTATTTTTAGATCTCAATTCAGTCATGATGATATGCTAAAATCCTGACTTATTTTTTCATATGGTTCATATTTTACTCATGACAGCTACTGAGGATGCTCTTGTTATATAGTAAATGCATCCATTGCTTATTAGAAATGGTATTACAAATTAGAGATGCACCAATCAGGGTGTTCCCGGCCGATACCGATTCCTGATTTTCGTGGCGGTCTGACCTGGGACTTCCAATTTTCACCAAATCGGCTTGTTGTTTTCTAAAGGCCATAACAACTGAAGAAGGTTGAGGCAGGTTCCTTTAGGGGGCTAGTAGTTTTGAATCTAACATAAATTGAAGGTATTACACGATAAAAAGAAGATTTTGACCTGCGGACCACCAGTTGGAGCTGATCAAGGTAAATGGTCAGATTCCGAGCTCAGACAGATTGATCAGTGCGTCTCTACTACAAATAGTTATCATAAAGTAAAGTTTTAGATGCAACAATTCGTTGCATTTACTGTTCTTTTCTTGTAGAAAAATACATTTTAGTATTTCTATCATTTGACAGTTGCACATGTTGTAGAGCTGCAGCAGCGTGGATGACAGTGATGGAGCCTAACCTTACAAGCATCACATTAGCATCTTGAACTGCAGTTAGCACGCTGAATGCCTGGCTCCGCCCCCTTGCAGACACACCCCTGGTGTTGTTGCAGTGAATGCAAGGCCTGCTCCTCTGGGACCCCTTTCTCACTTATCCAATCAAATAACTAATCCCGTCCTACGCGGTACAGGATGACACCCAGAGGCACATCACACACACACACATTCTCTCTTTCAGTGTTTTTTTACATAGATTTTTCCCCTTCTCTTGACCAGTATGTATAATACAAACGCTCACTCCCACAACACTGTTGAGCAGCGCTCTTCTGGGGTTAAGATTTGGGGGGAGGGGTGTGTGTGCGTGTGTGTGTGTTATGATTAATTTGTCTCATTAGTGTCCTCTGAATCCTCCTGATACCGCTCCTCTCCTCCCTTCCCTTCATCTGTCCTCGCTCCATCCCTCCTCATCCTTTGACGTCCATCATTTGCTCTTTACCTCTCCTACTTCACCTCCCCTTTCCCACTCGTCATCCTTTTCTTGATCCCCCCTCCTCCAACACATCTTCCTTCCTTTTCTCATTTATGTCTTCCTGCCCTCTTCCATTCATTTTTTCTTCCTTCCTTCCTTCCCCCATCATCTCTCCTCCTATTTTCCAGCCGTATATCAACCAGTTAAAGTTCATACATATTCATAACTTCCACCCCACCTTCCCTCAGCGACATCCAGCAGCCAATCAGTGTGCAGAGTTTGTCGTCAGGGTCTGTGGGTGGACACTGGGGTTGATGGGATGGTCTTTAGAGACAGACAGAGAGATCCTGCAAGCATGCTTTTATCGCCTCATCTCCCTGCCCTCTCCTAAATCCTTCATAAAGATCCTCCACAACCACTGCCCACTTCTCTTCTTATTCTTCATTTCTCTATTTCTCTATCCTGTTATTCTTTTTCTATATCTTTTTTCCAAATATTTTCTTATTAGTTCTTAGTTTAACCCTCAGCTCACCTCTTCGTCATTCCTGAGTATGAAGATATGAAGTAACCAGAGGTGTGGTGATGTGTGGAAGGAAGGAACGAGGACAGGAGGGAACAGGACATAGACTATAGAGCACCCTTGGGCTCAGTCTATTTTTGACAGGGTACCAGAGAGGAGTTCAGGACATATTTTCAGTTTCTCATTACAGTTTTCAAATTTGTGAGGAGAAAGTTTGTTTTTGCATGTCATTACATATGTTTGTTCTGAAATCAGCCTGGCCAGTTAAATTGTAAACCTCAGAGTGAGGGATCACTGCTGAAGTCGCTCATATAGTTTACCCCAGTTATTGCTCTTCAGTTTAAATCCTTCATACGTAACTCATAAGATTCTGCCCCCGGAGACTGAAGCATCGATACCTGCAGTCATAGGGCAGTTGCTCTGGGATCTTTAATTCCACTTTATTGAATCAACTTTGATCCTCTTAGTGTGTGAGTGTGTGTGTGTGCGCACGGAGAAGAAAGATGTGTTGTGTGTTAATCCATGCCCGATTTTATTTTTGACGTACACAAGCATTCAACTGTATTCTTTAAGTGTTCTCCTTCATAATACCTAAACTTATAAGAGCCATGGAGAAGGCTTCAATACCAACCATTAAGAAATATTACAACTTTCAAACTAAATTGACACCTTGAGTTATTAAAATCCTGAGAAAATATCTATTATGAGCATGAGACACAACAGACAAGTGTTTAAGAAGTCCCTCCTGAAATGGCTGAATTCTGCTGTTTAATGACTATAGATCAATTCACCCTCTTCACCAATATCTTCCTTCATTTATTTCAACAGTTACAAATGTTTCATCCATTGTAGTTCATGTAGTCCCATTTTGTTTTACTGTAGGCTATGAGCCAATTGTAGAAAGTTGCTTTAAATAATCAAATGTACAGACATCCCCAAGGGGGACACAAACTGATGCTGGATCTGTACAAAATGTCCAATAACGGACGTTGTGTAGCTGGAAAAGTGAGGTACGATCTGACCAAATCTAGAAAGGTTTCAAAATGGTGAAAGGGCAAACTGACTAGCATCAGTTTCTACTTACTTTCAGTCTTTAGGCAGCCATTTGTGTTCTCAATGCTTACTAAACATGCTTGTTTTGTCTCCTATGTTAATAAGTGCTAGAAAAGCAGTGAGCCCCTCAGTATTCTTTATTAAAATCACATTTTCCCCATGGGAGCTTCTGCAGACTACAGTGTACTTCGCTTTAAAATAATAAAGGGGTCTTTTTTTTTTTTTGTGGTCTGAAAACGTTTCCTTCAAATTGTTTTAGTTATCTGCTAAAAATGCAAGTTATTTTGAGGCCCTGCAAAAAGTTTATTATGATCTGATAGACGCCAATGATAAATGCCCGTGCTCTAACACCACCAGTTTGGGTTTATTCCTGTCTGCAGGGTGTGTTTTCCCACATGCATAGCTGGTGAATGTTCAGCAGCTAACCAGGAAGTCTACATTACTTTACTGACAGTTGCCACACCCAGATGAAATATTTAACAAAGCATTTCACACATTCTGTTGTAATTGTGATGTTTAATAGAACCTGGAGTGGCATTTTACTGTGAAAGCCAGTTTCAGGAGTCAGTGAGGACATTTTTAACAAGGCAGTACAGTAGAAGCCTGACAGAAATGGGAAAGTCAAGAGTGCTGAAATTCAAAGCCCTGTTGGCTACTGAAACTCCCATCAAACATGTTTTTTTCTAATTGTGTAGGACAACTATGTTGAAAAAGAAAACTCCATACAAGCTGTGCGGGCTTATTTCTAGGACTCTGCGTACAAATATGAATCAAATCTCTTCGTTTCATCTGTCGCTTCCTGTCTCCGTCTCAGGCTTTCATCAACACAGCCAAGGAGATCTATGAGAAGATCCAGGAGGGCGTGTTTGATATCAACAACGAGGTAAAGCACACTGAAACCTCTGTTTTTCTTTCTTTCCTTTTAAGCTTCTGTCCTGTTTTTTTCTGGGCCTTTCTTCCTCTCTTTTCCAGTCTTTGTTCTTTTCCCTCTTTCTCCTGAGTGTGGATTTCCAGCTGTTTGTGTGGTTTGCCACGCTCCCTCTAGCCTCAAAAGAAGAGGTGTAGAGGGAGGAAAAAACCCTCTCTTCTTCCTTTGACTCCAGCCAAGCAAAACTCCCTGTGTTGCTCCTTTCCTCTGCTCTATTTTCCACTTCCACTCTTCACTCCTTAGCTCTCTCTTTCTCTCTTTCAGCCTCGCTCTCTTGGCATTTTGCCAGCTCATAAATTCCTCACGTCCCACAAGGTCTCGGTCATTCAGCAAGAAAACAAACACTCACTCAGCCAGTCAGCCTGTAAGCTGCCTGTCAGCCCAGTCACTGTCAGCCAAATTTCTATCTATGGAACAGCAAAGGAAGCAGAAAAGTTTAGTTGTGCGGCCAGTCATTGAGCTGAAATGTTAATCCGATTATTTCCACATGAAGATGGTCAAGACCAAGAGCGAAATGCGAGTTAGAAAAATGAAGGGTGTGCACTACATGCCAAATTTACATCTGCATACAGCCAATAATTAATTACAAGGACCCCTCGGTCAGAAATGAGGTCACATATAGACAATCCACCTCAACTTTTAACTGTGAGAAAGCAGTTGTTCAACAACACATACATCTCTTTACTTCTGCTTAGCCTAAATTCACATCTCCTTTATTCTTTCCCCGCCTTTAACCCTAACACTGTTATCTTTAAGTTTACCCATCATTGTTTTCAGTTTTAAGACATTAAAGATGTTTAATGCCTTGTAGACAAAGAGAAACATCTACACCACTTTCTAAAACAGAACTTCCTAAAACTGCTAATGCTTAGTCTCTGCCTTTTTCCCTTTGCTTATGTACGCCACTGAAGCATAGTTGCATACTGCCTATACTATACAGTGTCTGCTTTGACACAGCCCTGCAGCAAAGAATGGACAGCTAACTCACATCCTGCCACGTCTTTCATCAGCTCTAGCTTACATTTCTTCTGAATGCACTCAGGTGTTTGTAAAGAGGGAAACAAATCACTGTAATGTTCCTTCTAGCTGGTTTCAGGAGTTCCAACACCAGACCTTTTTGAATCACTGCATGATTTATTAAAAGTTTCACATAAGTGGTTACACTCTTGGTTTGCTAATTAGTCATCAAGATGGCAATCTCTGTAACCTGTTTAAGAACACATTATAGTTTCCGTCTCCATGTTATTTGATTACATAAGTCATGATGGTGCTTATGCACATTGTTTCACAGTCTGAATATGGGATTTATTTACTCATGAACAGAGCCTAATCCAGGGATCCTAGATGGTCCTAAATCTGGAAAATTATGGAGTTTGCTTAAATCATTTTCTTTGGTATAAGCCAGTTTCCACACAATAAAACTTACCCTAGTTTTAGCTGTAAACACATACAAAGTTATTTAAAAATACAGAAAAGGTCAATTTCTCTACTCGTTTGATTTCTAGCCCACTTTATATCTGAGTTTAAACTGGACTTTCTGAAATGAAAAAGAGGCAACTTTTCTTCCATCTGTTGGCCCTTGTATGGAAGGCCCAGTCCACGTGTTAAACCAGCCACACTACAAAACAGAGAAGCTTTAAAACCAACAATAACACTAAATTTAATTAAGAAGCACACTCATAAAGGAAAAGCAACACATAAAAGGAAGAAATGTACTGACCCAGGATAGGCTGTGTGAGCTCATGTGCATCAGTGTATAAATTACTTTGTTTAAACCATTATTTCACCTGGGAGTTAGAAACTGTAAAATCAAATAATTTTTTATTAGTGCTGCCAAACTATTCTAAATCTGGCGGTCCTCTTTAAATGAAAAAGCTTACCCCAAAGACGTTTTGCATTACAATCTCTATTGTTAGGTAGATTTTAAAATAACTTTTCAAGTGCTTCTGGAACAAAGCCATGAACACATTTAAAAGACAATTTTATAAAATAAATGTATACAAAAACTCTACAGTTTTTAGGTAGATTGTTAAATTAGAGCCTTGTGGTGCACATATTTTACATTTTAGAATGGTTGATCTTATTCTCTTTAGGTCTGTATCCTCTAACCAACATGTCAATTCTGTTGTAGTTAATAATAGAGCCATGTGTGAATCTGATGACTGTTGCCACATGTGTTTTGGAGTGTATTTGGCCCTTCAGCCAGCAAATGCAGGTGTTGGGCAGACGGCACCAGGGTGAGCCACTGAGTGTTTTTGTTATTAGTAAAAGTCAGACTGAGTGAAAGCAGGCAGGCCGGCCAGCCGGCCAGCCAGCCAAACCACATCAGCTGACTAAGCTTCAAGAGAGAAAGGGAAGCCCCACCAGAAATGTTGGCAGCCGCTACGAGAAAACACACGCACGGCCTCAGCTCAATAAATGTGATTTAAAGGCATACAGTGTTTCCCAGAGGCACTGCTGCTACTGAGTGTAGGAGGAGAGTTGCACTGGGAGGGAAAGATAAATATATGCAGACGGAGAGAGCGAGTTAGGCTGACTCTGTGCTACAGCCACACGGAGAGAGAGAGCTGATGAAACACAGAGGGAAAGTGAGCACTACAGCTCAGAGAGATGAAAGTGTCTCCCTACCACCCACCTGCCTGCTTCCTTCTCAGTTACTCCTCTTTTATATGTCCTGTTCTTTTTTATCCTGTTGTCCTTGAATGCTGCTGCTGGTGTTTCCTCTGTCTTTGTGCAGCACAGCAGCACCTGTTGCTTTCTCTATGAGGTGATCTAATAGAAGACCCCACAGGCGTGCGCTGTTAATCGCACCATGAATATCAAGCGGTCATTCAAACATCTTTCTATTTAGTTTGTGAAAATTATTGCACAATAGTGTCTGTGGTTTCAATTAACATATTTCCTTGTCATGGTTAACACATTGTGAGCTTCCTTTTTTTTTTTTTTTAGTTACCACTGAAGTTATGTTAACTTAAGTTATGAAATAGTGCAGAGTAGGGTGCAACGAGAGCTGTTAAAAACTCAAATTCTGGTGGCATAAGACTAAACTTTCTTTATTTTAATACTAGGTTTCTGGCATGTTTTGATTTAGCACTATGTGCCTTGTAAGATTGTAACCTGGAAAGTGTGGTGTCATTGTGGTTTTGAATGAGAAAATGTGTGACTAAAAGTTCCCATTAAAACTACTATTCACCATTTGCAGAGTCTGATTTTGCACCATCTGCAAGATGCTTGAAGCTCATAAACTATATATTGGAACACATCAGGGAATTATTGAGAAAAGGTTGATTTTGGTGCACGGCATGCATGACAGAAAAGTTCCTTTTCTCCCACATTTAAAAGAAACTGCAGCTAATTTAAGATAGTCCAGATTAGTTGACACTCACAGGGGTACACAAACAAGCACCATCTGGATCTGCTGTTCAGTCTGTGCATTCAAATATATTGCCTTGACCAAAGCCTTGGCCACATTTTTTGTTATTAGTTTGACTGCTGCACAAAAAAATACCCATAGTGTTTCTTTGTTACACTGAGTAAATTGTCAGGATGTTATTCTATTATGGAATCACTGTTTTACATCAGAGATTTGACTAAATGTTTTTTGCGTCAAGAAAACCAACAATGTTGTTGATATAAAATTTACCTGCTTACCTTGGGTTTTTTTTTTTTCACCTGGTGTGGTTTTCTTACCTCTGTTTCTTTCTTATTTGTCTACATCCAGGCTAATGGTATAAAGATTGGACCCCAGCATCCCACCACCAACTCCACACTGCCCAGTAGCCAGGGAGGCCAGCATGCTGGAGGGGGCTGCTGCTGAAGCCCCACAACACAACGCCTCCTCCTGTTCCAGCCCTTCCTCCTCCTCCTCGCCCTCTCCAACCCTCCATCACGTTTTTACAGAACTGTCCGGGCCCACTAACCGTTTAACTTCTCTCTTTACTGCTTCATTCATTCATCCATCCATCCTGAGTGTCTTAAGCATCCCTGTATGAGGACAGAGTCAGGTTTACCTGCAAATTTATGTCAGACGTTTTCCACTTTGTTTTGGTTAGATAAAAAGATTTTAAACATTTGAGTAAAAACACAAACATAATTCAGCCGTAAGAGTTTTTTTCTCAGCTATTTAATTAGTAAATTCCCCATTGATTCACATGAATGTTGGGTATTTTGCAGGAACCGAAACTCACAAAGAGCTGTCATTGGCTACTATGAGCTGACTCTGTTAGTACTCTTAACGGCTGACTTTATGGAATAAACCAGGCACCATGTTGTGTCTATACACACATCCCTACACATTTTTAAAGACCGCGTTGATAGCAGGACATGTTTCTACATGCCGAGTCAGATTTCATGCTGTGCCTGTGTGAATAGGGACAGCACAGATATTCCAGGACGTCAGTTTGTGATGTGTGGGAGGCGTTCAAGTCGCTCTGTATTTGTATAAAAAAAAAAAGATGCAAATAATGTCATTTTCTGTCCATGCTTTCCCCTCATTATCTTTGTCATGTTACTTTGTCCTCCTGCAGTCTTTGTGTCCTCTTTATCAGGTCACACATGGTTTTTGTATTTCATAAACACTAAAACAAAAAAAAGCTTGGTGGAAAAGTGTTTTAAAATGCCTGGGTAGAGAATAAAAGACCAAACTGTTGAGTGTGAACATCGATCCCTTTGGAAGAACAGAAAAGACGAGCAGGAAAGTTAAAAAACGTCAAGGGTTGTCGAGCGGTTGCTGTCATTATGAAGTTGAGAAGAAAACGAATGAATTAGAAATTGATACTTTTTTATGTATTTATCAGGCGCATTTCTGTGTATATATGGCTCTTTAGGTTTCTGTAGCTGTGTTGGCTGTTTAAGATGAAGCGTGGCATGTTGTTGTGGTCTAATTAGGTCTTAGCCAGGGCCTTGGAAACACGCTGCTTGGGGCCTTTAAACAGCTTTTTAGCATTTTGAACAATTCTCATTTGAACCCAAAGGAGCTCGGTCGCCCTGGTACATTAGGGCTGGAGGTGTCCTTTCTATTAAATGATAAGTATGAATGATAACAGGCTGTTAACAGGACCGAGCGGAGGTATTCAGTGTCCCTGGTGGGGGGACTTTGACTCGGTCTGAAAATGTCAGAGCATTTCCCTTTTAAGCGAGCTAAGATTTCCACCTGAATTAGCTGCCAGATATATGATGTGTACTGTTTAGAGCTTGATCGATGAGTGCTGCAATGTTTGTTTGTTTTTTTTCTGTTTCAAAAACTAAATTGTAATCAGCCGTTTTATGCTTACATAGCCACTCATTATTGCTCCATTCACCTCTTTATATCCTCGCACTTTTTCTTTCACAGACCGTGCAGTAACAATAACTCTGAACTTCTAATGCCAAAATACTGTGTTTACCTGTGTTTTATCAATATTAAAATGGGCTGGTGCAAAGCATCCACTCTGCCCCCCGTAGTCTGACCTGAAATCAGCTGTCTGCCTTAACTCCAACAACACCCCCTGCCCCCATTCATCCCCCTTCTCCTGAGAGGCCTGGACAGCTGCAAAAATGAGCGACCCCTTTATCTGCAGACAGACATTTTACCACTAACGGGTTAGTCGCTGCGTTACACATGCATAGATGCACACTTTGGGAGATTAATCTAGGAGGCCTGGTTTGAATTTTGTTTTTGAATTGGGGCATTTGAAGCAAATCTATTCATCATTTCCTTTCATACCCCCTCCAAGCGCGCACACACGTACCTAGCCTGCATACAGTAAATGTATGCATGCGTAGATAAAGTATACATGTTTTACTGTCTATCTAACCAAGCTGTTTTTGTTTCTCTCTCCAGGCGAACTGTGTAACTTTTGGGTTTGACATCAGTGCGAGTGAATCTGTTTTCCTTGGCAATGTGTTCTTCTCTAATAGTTTATTTTTTAAAATTCCTTGATATATATTCTAATGGTTATTAATCTGATGCTGATTATCCTTTGTAAACCAACATGTAGTGTGCGCGCGCGTAAGTGTACGTGTGAACCCAGAGGGGTTACAAGGGGAGGATCAAGCCAAACCTGATGTATCTATCTACCCACCTTATCTATCTATGGATTGATCTATCTTATGTATGTGGTCCTCCTCTTTCTTGCTCTTACCTCCTCTTTCTGACTCTCCTCCTTCCCCTCAAAGTTATTTGCTGTGTTTGTTCTTTGGAAAAAATAAAACCTAAAAAAAAGGAAAAATGAAAATGCTATCACAATAAACTATAATAAAACATTCTAAACTCTAAACATGTCATCTTGATGGATTTGTGGAGATGAAGAAAAATACAGTATTTATTTTTAAAAAAACTAGTATTTTCTATTCTATATTTTTTTTTTACCCTCAATCCATTCAGCTGCAAGGGTTCCACATGCTTTCTGAGTCTGATTTAGTCATTAAAATGAGGAGGAAATGACTTGTGCACTCTCGGAAATGTGCTGTTCGACCTTCAGCCGTCATGGAGGCACTATTCCCAGATGAGGGTCGGTCAGACTGAGAGACTGCTTAATGAATGAAACATTTTGAAACGCGTATGTTGCCAGCAATCGCTTGCATGATCGGTGTTCCTGCGTTAATGTCCTTTGTTTGCCACACTTTATCAAATCTTTGAAACGCATGTTTACAGTGTCACTAATATAGGTGTAGAGCAAAGCTCGATGACTCACTCAGATCCAGTCAGACTTTTACACCAGTCATTGGCATGAATGTCAATTTGTTTTTTTGATGCATTTGACTGGTTCTGTTTCAGGGATGGTGCGATCATACAGCATATTGGGTAAGAGGTTTTAAAAGCAAAAATTGGTTCCACAATTTTCTCTGATCAAACTGTCCCAATAAAACCCATACTTAAATACATGCATAGAGTTAATTTAAACGAGTAAGAACAACAAAGTGTCAAATGTATAAACAATCTGACCCAATCTGTCTCAGAAGAAATGTTCAAGAACAATCCATGAGCCACAAAGGCTCAATCCAGGCTCATCAGCATGGGTTAACCACAAATAAAATAAACTCTTCCAAGATAGACATCTTTAAGTATGGCTGGAAATTTGCACACATGGAAAATCCAAATGCTTTTTGAAGAAACATTTTACAGTTGGTGGAGGCAAAGAATGAATAGTTGGCTCGACTGGTATGAAAAATGTTTGGAAAATCAAGTTGAGGCTTTCAAATCCAAGATCTCTGAACCAGTTGTTAAGCATGGAGGTGGTCCCATCATGCTGAGGGTGTTTTACTGCCAGTGGTACTGGTCTCTTGCACAAAGTGGATGTAATAGGTAAAAAGGAATGACTACCTTCAAATTCTAGTTCAAACCAATAATTGGTAGAAACTTTGAGATAACAGAGACAATAATCCCAAACATACATTAAATCAGGTTTTGGAATGCATAAATCCAGCAAATCTTCAGCTGCTGGAATGACCCTGCCCTCGACATCAACCCTTTTAAGAGGACTTAAAACCCAGTAATGTGTCAGAAACCTAACCATGTAAATTGTACCCTTTATGAGAAGTATATAAATATTGTTGGAGCTGTACAGTATCTCACAAAAATGAGTACACCACTCACATTTTTCTAAACATTTTATATATTTTCATGGAACAACACTGAAGATATGACATTTTAATATGATGTAAAGTAGTCAGTGTACAGCTTGTATAACTAAATTTGCTGTCCTGTCCAAATAACTGAACACAGCCATTATTGTCTAAGCCACTGGCAATAAAAGTGAGTACACCCTTAAGTGAAAATGTCCAAATTGTGGCCAATCGGCCATTTTCCCTCCCTGGCGTCACGTGACTCATTAGTGTTACAAGGTCTCAGGTGTGTTAAATTTGGTGTTATTGCTCTCACAATCTCTCATACTGGCCACTGGAAGTTCAACATGGCACCTTTAGGCAAAGGACACTGAGGATCGTGTGGCAGCAACGAGGTGATGTGTACAAAGACAAGTGTGGCATGATCGGAAACTGGGCCACAGGGCACACATGATAAGGATCCCAAACCCACCTCCAAGACGACCAGTGCCTTGCTAAAGAAACTGATGATAAAGGTGCTGGACTGACCACGTATGTCTCCAGACATAAATCCTATTGACTATCAAACAGAAGGTGGAGGAGCATAAGGTCTTTAACATCCACCAGTTCCGTGATGTCGTCAGGAGGAGTGGAAGAGGATTCCAGTGAACTTGGCAACCTGTGAAGTACTAATGAAGTCATGCCTAAGAGAGTTAAGGCTGTGCTGGACAATAATGGTGGCCACACAAAATATGAACACTTTGGTCACAATTTGGACATTCCCCTTTAAGGGTGTGCTCACCTTCATTGCCAGTGGATTAGACATTAATGGCTGTGTGTTTGTGTGTTTGTGTTGAATTATTTTGAGGGTACAGCACATTTAAACCGTTATATGAACTGTACACTGGCTACTTTACATTGGACTCTCTTTTGTAAGATACTGTGTATATATATGTGAACTTGAGTTGATGTAAAGAAAATTCACAATACATCCAAACTTGTGTGATTGCTTTTTAACTGGAGAAAAAGGAAAATGTACAAAAAAAAACATGAAGAGCCCAGAATTAATGATAGTAATGCTAACAATAAATGTAGGTAAACCGCTGACTGGTTGGGTGCTCCAACAGTCATTTAGTGGCATAATTAGAACATTTTAACAAAAAATTTCTCTTTTGAATTCAGAGGTTTCTTGCTTGAAGCAGTGTGCTGATAAGTCCTCCGTTCACAACTGGCTGTGCTTGGTGGCACCAGCCATGTGTCCCTCCTCAGTGTTCCAGCTCTGATCCTCTTCACTTCAGGAAAGCAGACTAACAGCTATTGTTGTATTATTGCTGCCGCCACCAGCATTGCACCGTTTCACCATATTTATTTGGCTTCTACCTGAACAGTTTGAAGCTCACGCAGTGAATGACCGGAGACTCCCCCTTTCACGTCATTTCCACGAGACTTTGGACTTGCAAAATACAACAAGATATCCCTATTTTGTGGCACAATTGTCTTTTATTATGTCTTTAATCTTAATATAATGTCAATTACTACCTAGTTTCTTCAACGTTAAGATGTTCTTTTTCTGCATTTGTGAGAAAGGCGCAGCACTTTAAGCTTTGTTTGTTTGTGTCTAGGATGAAATCTACTACTTTTTCTCATGCAAACCAACATTGTTTGAAGAGATTTTTTCCATTTCAGTTCTCCTCTTTTGTAGAGTCTTGCACTCATTAGTTTCTGCCAACACAGTAGGCAATATTGCCAGAAGAAAAAGGAAAAACGAGTATAAACAATAAAAGCAATGCTGGATGAATTCCACTTGACCTCCATGACATCAGTATCCTGATATTGTTCCTTCATGCCAACTGTTGCACTGTCATAATATCCAGGAACACTTGAGTGAAGCACAGCCCCTGTACTGTAGGTGACAGTAAAAAGCTCAAGTGTAGATTAATTAATCGCTGCCATGGTTTTTCTGATCACTGAACACTACCACAGTGTTTAACTGTGGTAGTGTTCAGGGTGGTTGCTTTTAATGATAAAGACCTCAAGAAACTGATTTGTCCAAATAATTACTCCCAGACTAACAATACGGTCCTCCCAACTTGGGCAAACAATGGACATTAGAACGGCGTTGGTGAAGAGAAAACATAAATTACTTCAGGAATGACCTGATGTTGTAGGTGTTGATTTAATGGTAATGTTCCCCAGCACTGACTAACAACTCATAACATCTGAAACGTCACTTTTTATTTGTTTCTTTTCCGGAGGACCAATGAAGTTGACCCTTTTGTTATCCTATGTCTTCATCTCTCTTGCATCCTGGTAGTGTCGATAAAAAGGCACTGAAGTCTTAAATTTAGCCCGTACAACTGAAAGAACTATTTAATGCTGTTTTATGATTACCTTCCATGGATAAGTAAATACAGTTTATTGTCCCGTAAAACAGGGTTATACAGAACATTTGATAATTTGAAATTACATACTTACTTACATAGATTTAGGTGCTAGTCCTTGCATGCTAATACATGCTAAGTAGGCTTTAGCATAACTGTAACGTGGCGACATATTTTCTTTTCTTCACTGTATAACATTTAGCTGATGAAAGGGTGATATTTAGAACCATAAGTTTAGAACCATAAGTTATTGCTGTGGGATGGATGGATGGATCTTGTGTAGAGCTTTGTGTTGCAGCAGATTTGCCAAAGTTTCCTGACTAAAGATGCTCTGATGTTGGATTATTGCTGTGATAAGGATGCTCAGGGGTGTCCATTATGTTACATTATTATTAATATTATTTATCATTTTATAAACGAGGTTCCAGAACAGAGCCAACCTTGTTTATTAGCTTGTTCAACTTTTTTAAATCAGAATATATGCAACACCTAGCTGTACACTGTAGGATCTAAGATTTCTTTAATAAATAGTCTGATTAGTTCACATGGTAGAAAGCTTACTGTTGCATTTCAAGTCCAGTCTGTTGTCCAGGTGAACACTGAGATATTCACTCTCCTCTACCACCAGCATGTCCTGTCCGGTGATGGAAATCATGTTCCAAATTGGCCAACTCCTCCCAAAATCACAATCATCCTTTTATCTTTAAATTCAAGATCAGATGATTGTTCCTATTCAGTACCACCAAGCAGTTTACCCGTTTCCTGCACACAGCCTTATGTCCATCTCCGATACACCTCATAACTTCAGAGTCATCAAAGTATTTCTGCAGGTGATTTCAAGAATTGTACTGAAATTGGAAAGTTAAAACAAATGGTTAGAGTACAGTCCCCTGTGGAGCTCCTGTGCTGCTAACCATCTGGTCAGACACACAACCCTTTAGTCTCACAAACTGTGGTTTGCTTGAAAGATGTATTTTTGTCTTTCACAGAACCAATGTATCGTTTTCCACAAGTATCTTTTTATTTTATTTACTTCCTCCAAAATACTTGAAAAGACTGGTGGAAACAGGTCCAGGAGACTGCCGAGAGGTCAACAGAAACATTGAAGGAGCTGCAAGAATTTCCAACTGGACTGGTTGTGCTCTGTACTGTATGTGACAACAATCTCTAGTATTTTCCACATGTCTAGTCTAAGGAGTATGCCTATAAGACAGATACTGATACAAGGTGTTTGAAAAGATTAATTAATATGCTGATACAAATACTAAGACCTCAATAGCTCATGATTTACTGTGTGACAACTATGTATGTTTGACCTCATTTTAAACAGAGGCTTGCATGAATATAAAAATTAATATATACTACAGATGAAAATACTCTGTTTACCAGTGCAACATAAACAGTTTTGCTCACTCATAGATTTCTTTTGTTATCGCTTTTTTGTGATAGTCTCTAATTAAATGTTACATATCATCAAACAACTATTATTATCAGAGTCTTTACTCAGAGATATCTGAGTAAATACAAAAGTCTGCTTTCAAATAATTATTTAATTTATTAATGGAAAAAACTATGTAAACCAACCTGACCCTGTGTGAAACGTAACTGTCCCCTAAACCTAATTTTTCATTGTGCTGTAACTGCCATTTTAATCATGATTGGCCTGTTTAAAGTCATGCCACAGCATCTCAGTTAAATCTAAGTTCAGACTTTAAATAGGCCACTCCAAAACCTTTACTTTGGCTCATTGTCTGGCGCCATAACCCAAGTACACGTGAGCTTAAACTCACAAACTAATGGTCGGATGTTTTTCCCTTAAGGTTTTCTACTCGAGAGCAGATTTCAGGGTTCCATCAATTAACAGCAAACTGTCCTGGTTTTGCAGCAGCAAAGCAACGGCAGACCATCACACTATTACCACAATATTGGACTGGTATAATGTTTTATTTCAGCTATGCTGTTTGAGTATTATACCCGATACAAAAAAGACTCGCACCTTTAAGAAGTTCCTCTTTTGCCTCGTCATTCCTGAGAATATTTTCCCCAAACTCACAGAGGTCATCACATACAGGTCCTTCTCAAAATATTAGCATATTGTGATAAAGTTCATTATTTTCCATAATGTCATGATGAAAATTTAACATTCATATATTTTAGATTCATTGCACACTAACTGAAATATTTCAGGTCTTTTATTGTCTTAATACGGATGATTGTGGCGTACAGCTCATGAAAACCCAAAATTCCTATCTCACAAAATTAGCATATTTCATCCAACCAATAAAAGAAAAGTGTTTTTAATACAAAAAACATCAACCTTCAAATAATCATGTACAGTTATGCACTCAATACTTGGTTGGGAATCCTTTGGCAGAAATGACTGCTTCAATGCGGCGTGGCATGGAGGCAATCAGCCTGTGGCACTGCTGAGGTCTTATGGAGGCCCAGGATGCTTCGATAGCGGCCTTTAGCTCATCCAGAGTGTTGGGTCTTGAGTCTCTCAACGTTCTCTTCACAATATCCCACAGATTCTCTATGGGGTTCAGGTCAGGAGAGTTGGCAGGCCAATTGAGCACAGTGATACCATGGTCAGTAAACCATTTACCAGTGGTTTTGGCACTGTGAGCAGGTGCCAGGTCGTGCTGAAAAATGAAATCTTCATCTCCATAAAGCTTTTCAGCAGATGGAAGCATGAAGTGCTCCAAAATCTCCTGATAGCTAGCTGCATTGACCCTGCCCTTGATAAAACACAGTGGACCAACACCAGCAGCTGACACGGCACCCCAGACCATCACTGACTGTGGGTACTTGACACTGGACTTCTGGCATTTTGGCATTTCCTTCTTCCCAGTCTTCCTCCAGACTCTGGCACCTTGATTTCCGAATGACATGCAGAATTTGCTTTCATCCGAAAAAAGTACTTTGTCCACTGAGCAACAGTCCAGTGCTGCTTCTCTGTAGCCCAGGTCAGGCGCTTCTGCCGCTGTTTCTGGTTCAAAAGTGGCTTGACCTGGGGAATGCGGCACCTGTAGCCCATTTCCTGCACACGCCTGTGCACGGTGGCTCTGGATGTTTCTACTCCAGACTCAGTCCACTGCTTCTGCAGGTCCCCCAAGGTCTGGAATCGACCCTTCTCCACAATCTTCCTCAGGGTCCGGTCACCTCTTCTCGTTGTGCAGCGTTTTCTGCCACACTTTTTCCTTCCCACAGACTTCCCACTGAGGTGCCTTGATACAGCACTCTGGGAACAGCCTATTCGTTCAGAAATTTCTTTCTGTGTCTTACCCTCTTGCTTGAGGGTGTCAATAGTGGCCTTCTGGACAGCAGTCAGGTCGGCAGTCTTACCCATGATTGGGGTTTTGAGTGATGAACCAGGCTGGGAGTTTTAAAGGCCTCAGGAATCTTTTGCAGGTGTTTAGAGTTAACTCGTTGATTCAGATGATTAGGTTCATAGCTCGTTTAGAGACCCTTTTAATGATATGCTAATTTTGTGAGATAGGAATTTTGGGTTTTCATGAGCTGTATGCCAAAATCATCCGTATTAAGACAATAAAAGACCTGAAATATTTCAGTTAGTGTGCAATGAATCTAAAATATATGAATGTTAAATTTTCATCATAACATTATGGAAAATAATGAACTTTATCACAATATGCTAATATTTTGAGAAGGACCTGTATTTTTAACAGATGTGAGACTGGTCTTTGTGTTCTTTTTGTTGAGCAGATATTTTTGTAAATTTGAAAGACATTTTTTATTGATATTAAGTTTTAACTCAATACTTTCTGTCGACTAAACAAGTATATAGAAAAAAGTGCAATCATACTAGGACATTCTTGTGAAATTTGATATACTTTGCAAAAAGAAGGAAGTTAAAAAGTAAACAAAGAGATATGAGAGTTAGGACAAGCTGTGTATCTATGTGTGGGAGAGAAAGTGTATGTGTGATCATATGTTTGTACGTGTCTTTCCGAAGGCTAGGTTATTATGATAAGCAAATTAGACATTGTGTCACGGTCATGGAAATCCGCATGTCCCTCATATTTTTGGAACGCTCTTCGTCATTTCATCACTTTAGATTTGTCAAAGGCGATAAGAAAATTCACTGTGTAGTTCAAACAGGGTGGTGCCACTTCTGGTCCAGTCTGTGAGGAAAATGCTTGTGGTGTTCTTTTAATTTCCTGTGGTGCTTTTCCAATTTTTTAAATCTGTGGGTGCTTTGCTAGAATCTGTTTGCTGTTAATGTCTCATGGTCCTGCTAAACCTAAAAAAAGTAAATGTGATGATTTGGAACATGGTCTGACTGGTGTTCCTGTCTCTGCGGCAGAAAAAAAACCTCTCTACAGGACGATGCTCACTTGCATAGTTGTGTTGGGAAGTGTGTGGTAAAATTGCTGAGTAAAGCCTTGTTTTCAAAGTTAGACGAAGTGTTCTGTCACCTTACTTTCAATATGGCTTTATATTTTTCCTTTTTTCTCTTGCTCTAGTCCAAGTAGTGTTCCAGTCCCTTCGCCAGAAAAACATTACTAGTAGATTACTGCCACCACCGTGTTTGCCTATAGAGATAGTAATAAAAATGTGATGCATAGAGCGTAAATTCAAATAGCATATAAAGAGACTTTAACATGAGTGTGAAATTACTGAACCTTACACATGAAAAAAATTGGTGCTCTGAGGCCCCTCTACAAGGACCCTTTTTCTTTGATTCTGACTCTGTGTTTCCCCTTCTCTTCCTCTCTTTTTCAGGTCTGAACAGCGTTTTAGCCCCTGTGACAGAAAAAAAACATCCACACAGGATGATAATGCCATCACCATATATGACTGTAGGAATGATAATTATGAAGCAGTGTTAAGAGCACAAAAATTAGTAACCCTTACGAACATAAAAGCATGCCGAGTCCCGAGGTGCCTTCACCAACCTAGTTGAGTTAGGAATAATATTCTAGGATTGCAAGGGAAACGTGATGATTTGAGACATAAAGTCTTCTGTCTCATGCAGTTAAATCAGTTTGACTGAAGTGCTCTGTTTACTTTTGTTTGATTCTAGGTTTTCTCTGTTCTTTTTCTATCTCTTTTTCGCTCTCTGGTCTGACTGTTTTTTTTAGCCTCTGTGGCAGCATCATCCAATGGATGATGCTGCCATTACCATGCTTGAATGGCATATTAAAGACATGATAAAAGATCTAAATACTGGTGTGAGTTATATACTCAGATAACTTATTAATTCACACAAATACAAAAAAATGTGTGTTTAATTGATTTTTATTGAACACCTAAAAAACTGGTTTTACCCTTGAAGATAACTGTGTGGGGATTGGTGAGAAACGTTACAAAAACTGGAAAACTTGAAAGGGTCTGAAAACTTTCTGAATGATCTGTGTACAGTGGTATTTCCCAATGCACGAAAATTGACTTTGATATGTAAAATTGCTGTAGTTTCCCTTTAAGGTAAAAATTTCCATGCATAAATAATGCATGTGAGGAAAACCAATAAGAAATCAATATTCTTTTTTCAAATATTTTCAGTTCTTAACCTACCTATCAATACAAGCTACAGTTTAAGTGATTTTCCAGTGCGATGTAGTTATGATGGTAAGTCAAAAGACAAAAAGGCCTATTTGAAATTATTATACACGTGGTTTACTGACATAATCAGCAAGCCAACATTCAGGTGGGGTTTACCATTGAAATGTCTAAAAAGAAATAAAGCTATAGTATCACTTTAATGGTAAAAAATATATAGATGTAGGTTAAATATATATATAGTTTTATATTGGTGTATAAGGAGGTTTCTGACTGTGTGAAATATAAAATCAAATAATTATGGTAATTAACTGTTAAATATTAATCTTCGAACACCTAAAAACCTGAAAAAGAAGGCCATTGGATTTATTTTGCATCCCTAAACCGGAGCTCAGAAAGAGCGTCAATCGGGCACGGCAGGGTCAGTGGCCGCGCACGCCGCCTGTTTATCTGTTGAGAGGTCCTCGGGAGCGCGCCCCCCCTGGCCGAGGAAGGTGAGCGAGTGTCTGGAGGGGAGGACTCGGGAGCGCGGCCAGCCGAGGGATCGATCGGATTAAACTCGATTTGAGTGAAATTAACACAAAGGAGAGAAGAGCAACGCACACTAGTCGGCGAGGTCGCGGATGCGAGATACGCCGGAGAAATATTTCCTGAAAAACAGAAAAACTTGAACTTTTCCCCTGTTTATTTATATTTCGAACTGAAAAAGGACCACGGTGGATTTTTTTTTCAAGCAAGCGGAGATAGTACCATACTAACGAGGAGTTGATTTGATAAAAGCCCGAAGTGACCGAGCTTGTTGGGTAAGCTAACAAATGTCTCTTTATAATAAGTGCATTTAGATTTTTTCCGAACACATTGTACCACGAACGAGGTGGAAACTCAGTATACGACGGGTTTGAATTGAAACTGTTTATATTGTCTTTGAATTGTAAGTTTTCCATACTTTTCAACGCAATCGGACTCTTTAACCCGCCGTGCTGTTGTGTTTCCGAACCCGAGGGGCATTTCCTTCAGGGCTAATTCGCAGGAACGACAATTTCTGGTGACTGTTTGTTTATTCGGCTTTTGTTTTATCCTCTTATTTTACACATAAAGTCATTGAAGGTCCAAGAAGCTGCCATGCTGACATGCTAACAATAGCAAGTTTAGCTTTGCCACCCGCTGCATCGCTCACACGCACAGACGCACAGCGGTCCCATTAGTTGAAAAGTGGGAAGAAATATTCCCAGAACGGCACGGAGAGCTCAGGTGTCCCCGAAGCTTTCCTCTGACTACTTTATGAAATTTCAATGCTGATGTATTGACTTAATTCAGTTTTATATCGTAAGCGTTAGCTCCGTTAGCTAATTGTGTTGAAGCCTCCAGGAGACACGAGGTGGCTCGATCGTAGAGGTGAGTCACTGCTGCTGAATGAGCGGAGCTCTCCGAGGGAGATTCCCAGCGGACAACACTTGGCACAGAGAGCCAAACACGCTTCTTATGAGTTTAATGAAACATTTCTACGTAAAAGTTTCAAAACACATCTTTAATTTTTGTCTCAGTAGCTGTTTTTGTCAGAACTGGGCAGCGAGAAGTGTTTGTAGTAGTCGCTAGTTTTATTGGACGAAAGGGACGGAGCAGTGGAGGAGAGGAGGGGGGAAGCTGTGAGGCCAGGCGGTCACTCTACACAACGGTGTTTTTTTACGTTTTTACTGCCACACTTTACATTTAAAACGACGTTTAAATGGCCCTGGAAAGGCAAATGTCCCTCTATTTGGCTTTAAGGTGGAGGTGAAAGAGTTTTAAAGAGACCAAACCCCGAGATGAGCGAAGCATTCCCTGGTCCGGAACGACGTGCGAAATACCGCTGATAAGCTAATTAGCCGTGCTAGCCGTTGGAGGTTGGCCCAGCGCTAGGACACAGAAGTTCAGCTAGCCTGCTAGCCCAGCTCCCATCCTTATTGTGTTCAAACGAGGACCACTTATTAGCCCCCCGGAGTTAGCTCCTAACCAGCTCGGGGCGGTTATGTGTGGTTTGTCGAAGTGCAACTTTAGACATCTTCTACCTCACTTTTTGCCGGTGTTAAATACCAGAAAAAAAAGAATATCTCACTTTTATAACCAGCTTGTCTAATAAACTGTGTCCGGCGACTCAAGTTTAGTAACCGTTACTGCTACACTTGTTACTCGATGTGGACACGGAGGAAAACGCAGCCCCAAAGCACCTGCAAGTCCTCCTCTACTTCATCTTTGTTACAACAGCGAATTTGCACGAATTTGAGAAGAAAAAACTTTTTACATTATTACCTAACCCAGTTTCACTGCTCTGTGTGTGTTTGTTGCGTTATTCTTCCATCTTTTTCATGTAATAGGCCAACTTGCATAATGGTCACTCTAACCGCTGTCACGCAACAGTGGTGGCGCTGAAATGTCAGGAAAAATAGAAAAAAAAACATTGTTGTGCTGCGGGTTTATTCGGTGTGTCACGTCAAGCTTTCATATTTGTGGTTACGTTATTTTCCGGCTCCTGTTTGCCAGAGAGCCTGGAGCCGCCGCTACCCCCTCCACCTCGTCTCTGTGAGCCAAGATGGCAGCTAGTCATGTTTAGCGGGCCACAGAGGGAGAGATAAGAGGACGACCACACACAGCACACAACAGATGTTTAACACTATTTTTTTCTCTCCCCTATTTTTCCACCTTTTGTTCTTTTCTTGTGGTTTTACTACATTTTCTGCCCCCCTTTAGTGACAAAAGTTGAGTTGTACAGAAAAATTGTTTTGGCTAAATTTGGGCTTTTGATGAAATGTTCTCCTTTACAATTTGGCTTTTTGTTTTAATTTAAAAATAAACCGGTCAGGCTTTTCTTTGCAGATAATTTCCTGTTTGCTTAGAAGTTTGACCAGGACCGTTTTGATTTTCGATCTTTTAATCCGTTAATTTTCTTTTGAGTCAATTCTAATGCCTCCATCAATTCTCGTGCAGCCTATTTTTGTTCTTTTATTTGCTGAATTAAAACAAAGTTTCCACAAGTGAGTTTGTATGTGTTTTGCTGCTTAGGTAGAAGATAAAAATAGGCCTAAGTCGGAATCAGCAGATCAGAGCTCAAAGAAAACTGGAAACCGGTATTCCTCAGAAAAGGCCCAGTAAATCTCTATGTACAACACAAAGAGAAGATAGAAAAAATCCAAGAATTCTTACACAGAATATTGAGCACTCATCGGCTTATCCTCAGTTTCGCATCAAACTATGTTCCCTAACCTGTCTGATTTTGATGAAATCACAAATATGCATCATGTTGATAAATGTTTATATTCTAAGGATAGGTGGGGTTCATAGTTTTGATGTATTTATTGAATGCAGAAACAAATCGGATTTTCTAACTTAAATTGGAACAGCTAACCACTGTCACAATATCTGATTTAAACGTTTCCACACAGAGAAAGGAGGTGATTTTTGTTGCCCTGTTAGCAGTCTTTAGTTTAGAAAGAATCCAAAAAAGTTTTGAACAGATCACCATCAGTTTGTCATGTTTTTGAAGAAGCTGCACCCTGTAGCTCTGACCTATGAATCATTTGTGTGGTGAGTGTTGATTATCCGAAAAATTTTCATGTTTTGAAAAGTACGTGTAAATTCTGAAAACGGTAGAAAATCTGGGCGATCAGTTAATATAAAAGGGGCTGTTTGTATTTAAAGGCAGTAATTAAAAGTAACCTTCTTGGTATGGATAGAGGGCAGATTAGTGTGGTACAACACAGACATTATCTAAAAATATCTGAAAATGCTCCATGTGAAGATGTCGGGCCTCCACATCCTCCATTAATTTCAATGTATGTTGTTCATGTTTCCACATTTCTTTCTAGATTTTTAAAGTTTTTTTCTTATTTGTTCCAGAGTATCTGTTTTGGCGATTTCCAGTAGTCTTAGATTGGACTCACTCTTCCTGATTGGGGAAAAACAATCCTTAACCTATAACCCCACCACATTCGGTACATTTACTGGTCAGGAAGATCTACATGAAATGTTTAGCTCTATTTTAATGTTAGAAGTAACACAGTGTTTGTGAACGTAAAAACAAACCTGAAAAAAGTTTAACAGCTTAGAGAGGTTATGTTCTTTAGGTTCATTAGAAGGTTATTAATTTAATTCAAGGTTTTCTGTCATCCTTTTTATCCATCTGTCATGAAGGGATGTTTTTGTGTTGGATTTGATGCACAGGCCCACACTGTGGTCATATGGCTGTCAAAGTTGATTCTCTCAAATGTGTTTTGGAGGTGTATAGCAGTTCCTTTTCTGTGATCAGCTCTTAGGAGCTTAAATACGCTGCTGCAGCCTCTGAGTGTTAAGGAAAGTGATGTGGCTAAATGTACTAACCATGTTGGCCATGTGTGGTTTATTCTTCAGATCGTAAGACTGATTATGTGGTTGTTGTCTTGCATTAACAAGAATTTAACTCACTGTGACATTGGAGTGATCTCTGAGAACAGAATTATTCAACTTTACATTGTTTTAGGGACTGATGGAGATGTCAGAACAGATTTTATATCTGCAACATTTTTGAGTTGTTCATCACTGTAGCCATTTTTAATTCCAGCTGGGATTGTTTTCTTTCTTTGGGGGAATGTTTGAATCAAGAGGCTGTAGGCCATCCAGACACGGATTACCAAGCAGAGGTTTGACGTACTCTGCTGTCAGGTGGAAAAAATGACTTCATTTTGCTGCTTCAGCCGAAGTTGGCTGCTATTGGTGATACTAGTGTAAAATAAAGTCACAAATCACAACAGCTGTATCCCTGAATTTGTATTCTTCATGTTGCCAGAGTTTCTATAGTCAGATATATCTATATAAGGTCTTTGCACCTTTTTATTTCAGAAGTACACCAGTTGGGCTTTCCCTGGTTTATAGCGATTTACATTTTTGAGGGTTTTTTGTAAATTGGTAGAAGGGTCATGCTTTGTAAGAGCATGCTGCCTTCATGGACTGACTGGAAAAGTAACTTGGAATCAGTTCACAGCCTTTCTAGCAACTCTACTTCTGACATGGTCCTTAAACAGGAAGTTGAAGTTCTAGGACTGCTGGCAAAAGAATAATGAGCAGGTGTTTTCATTGGCAGTGGTTTGCTCTGTCATAAGCCTACAGCTGTTTGTGTTTTAGAAAGTTTTCAGGCCTTGTTGCAGCAGATTTATGTTGTCACTGCAGGTCTCTCCACGGTGTAGATAGGTTCCCGATTCTGTTTGAAAGTAATTAGTAAAATATCTTCCTTGTTCTCGGGGAAGAAAATGCATTTTCGTGTTGGATGTCACAGATTTTCCACCCCATTATGGAGCAGATTGTGCAGTCTGCAGGTCAGGTAGCAGCTGGTGGTGTGGTGTAGTGGTCAGTTAATGTTCACTGGCCGGTGTTGGGTGTCTGAGCCAGTGGACTGGTGTTTGTTAGGGTGGCCATTTTGTCTCCTATCATCATGTGTCATAGATGGCAGCCCTTTTGGGAGGCAATAGGAGTAGTGCTGTTGTTTGCCTCCATCTCTTTTATCTCTGCCATCTATTGCTCCCCCTCCACCCACTCCTCTGCCCAAGCATGGGCCTCCCTCCCTCCTCTTCATTGTCATCCTTTCCATCTCTTTTTCTCTCCATCTTTGCCTGCCTGTCGTTTACTCCCCTCCCCGTCCTCCCTTCCCCGATCCCTCCAGTCATATCATTTCAAGCCAAAAGGTTAGCAGGGAGCTTTAGCACCATGGTGACATTCAAAACTGGGTGTCATCACTGTCTCTCTTCCTCTCCCTCATCCTCCCCCTTCACCTGTCTCCTTTTCTGCCCCCTCTTCCTCTGTGCCTGCATCCCCCACTCCTATCCTCCTCCTGCAGTGAGGGCCTTCTGGACCAAGTGCTGTGCCTAGAAGAGAGGCTGGCGTAAATACAGCTCTCAAGTGTTTGTGTGTGGGTTGTATGTGTTTTCTCGGCCAGTCAAGTACATCTCTGACCCATATGTCTGCATGCATTTTAATCCTGTTTTTTGACCTCAACCAGGCTGGATCTGTAGTATATTCTCTGCCCTTGCTGACCATCGCTCATACTGGTGCCGAGATCCGAATAAGAAAAGGCAAAGTCAAGGACGCTCCACTTGAAATTATGTGGGGGTTCTGTGTCGTCAGCTGCTGATGAATCCCATCACTAAAAAGCGCTGTCAGCACTACAAGGATCTCATCAGTTTTGCCGACTCTTTCTGTGCTTTAATGGCACTGTTGTGGCGTCCGCACTCCCCCTTCTGTTTCTCTAGATTATCCGTCACTGTTTCCATCAAGTGATTCACATGCTTGATGAAAGGTTAAGTGCTGCTTGCTTTTGGAATCAACATCCAGTTAGCGGAGATGGGTTGGAAGGTCATAGAGGAGAAAGCTAGCTGGTAAAAGAATATATTAAACTCATGCAAACAGAGGTGTATTACTTTTTTGGTACTTGATTTTATCGTTTCAAAGTGTTAATTATTTTAAGATAAATGTTTAGGTTTCTGAAAGATGAACGGCTTTTTACATTGATTTATATTGGCATAATTAATTTTATCTTCGGTTTGCAATATTAGAACTTAAACACAAGCTTATTAAAAAACGGCTTTTTTACTTTTTAGCCTCTAGGTTAGAGGTGCCTCAGTCAACTGGCTAGAGGTCAGAATGGACCAATCCTTCATTGCTTCTGATCAGTAATCAGCAGTTAAATACTAGAAAAATCAGAAAGTCTCTCCTAATCATTAAATACACTCCACAATTTTCATCTAATGAACACCTTCAACAACTTGTACTTTGATTAAGTAAAAAAATCGGAAAAAAATTACGGGACATATGCTTTGATGCAAAACTCTGAATAATTTTGTCATTGCTTCATTTTCTGTTGGATTCAAAACTGCTACCTCCATCAAAGAACTTGCACTACCTTGTTTTTCTCTGTTGTGTTCGTAGTCCTTTAAATGGTAAATTGACTGAACGTTTCCAGTTTCCTTTCCAGTCATACTGACCAATCAAAACGCTTTACACAAGAGCCACATTCACCCAGGCGCACTCACTAACGCGCACACATTCATTCATACACTGATACGCAATTTCCGGTAGGCCATTTGAGGTTAAATGCCTTGCCCATGGGTACATCGACATGTGGCAGGAGGAACCCGAAATCAAAGCCACAACCCTTTGATTGCAAGACGACCACTCCTTAGTCGCCTTGAAAAAAAGCAAAAAACGAATCGGTCATACAAAATAGGCAGGTCAGACTTTAAAGAGGTTGACATTGGCCTGGAAACACCTGATTGCTGCATCTCTTTTTATATTGATAAATTTTAAATGATGGGCTTTATCACATCACAACTCAAGTTTTTTTCCCAACTCAATGATCGTTTTGATTTTTGAGTTACACTCAAATAAACAGTTGTTAAAAAAGTACTACTTCAAATTGCATGAAACAATCCCTGATCATAATTGTTATAAATTTTTCTGCATTTTATAATAGTTTTTTTTTTTAAACTTTTTGTTCAGATCTCAGAAACACTATGAAACCTTGACCACATTGCCAATCAGAAGCCTGCTTCTGCACTGTTGAGTTATGATTGGTGGGGAAAACGGATGATACAACTCAAACAGGTGAATGCTTGTACTAAAATGATCATAAAGTTAGAAAAACAGAAAGGGCAACATGCCAAGAAACATAAAATTGAGTATAAAGTGTGAAATCTTGAAATGTAAAATTTGTAGCAACCATTTGACTTTCTTTCCTATCTCCTTTTTAAATCATCAATTTTTATTCCTTCTATTAATAGTTGGTTCAATCAGTCCTCATGATGACCCCACATGTGGCTGCAGCTCCAAACTCTGTGTGGATCTCCTACAGCATACAGAAAGGGGCATTTGTTCCAGGAGAGAAGTTAGCCCACATCTTTAAAACAGCTACTCCTGTGGTTAATTGGTTGTTAGCTGCCAGATGGGTGGAGCTGAGAGACGAAACTGACCTATCTCTGGGGAGTCACTCCAGATCAGCTTGTCCCATTGGTCTGAAAGAAATCGATAGAGGTTAGGTCGTTGGCCGTTTCAGAGCGTGGTCTGTGTTCAGCGTTTGCGGGTTCATAAATGAATGCTTTAGTGGTTTCAGTTTTATGGGAATTTCCTCATAAAAATCATTTCGCTGGAAGTACAGGTTGATTCATATTTCATGTAAAAGTGAAAATCTAGAGAGAGAATGAGGAAAGTCCTATGTCTCGTTTTTGTTCTACAGAAATGTTTCCAATCCTCCGTATGACTTGATCTGAAACGGGATACTCAGCCCAACTTTCTGCACGATTCATAGGTGGGGAGGAATCCTGTACATCTTGAAAAGGCTACAATCTTTGAACCTTTGAACAAAGTGACAGGGTTTTCCCCCTTAGGGCTACAACCTAGTACCGCAGGCAATGCTAAGTACTTTTTGTCGCTGAGCAGCAATTTCCCCCTCACCTGCAGCTTTGTGATCTCTGATCTCCATTTAGGTTTATAGCTCCCACACAGTTTCTGATCACAGCCCAAAAAAACCAATATTGGAATATCCACATGCATCAAACCCCTACTGCAACACCTGAGCTTATTTCGGGGGGGGGGGGGATTAAGTGTCTAGTGAGTTACCAGAGAAGTAGATAAAGTTGACATTATTCTAGAGCTGCTCTATCCACCGCTTCGATTGGGTTAAGTATGGAACCAGCAAAATGACTTACCATTTCACTGTATAATATGCACAGAGCTTATGCCTTTTAGCAAAGACGGGGCAACATTTGTCGCCCTAATTCAATATTAAAATGGTCTGGGAAATCTGACCTGCTGTCACCTGACTTATTCAGTCCAATATTGAAAGTTTTCATTTCCAAACATGAAATCATTTTGGGTTTACTAAGATGTAACTTAATTTGAAACGTGGCTCAGTGAATTATTCCAATTCTGCTATGGACCAGATTTGTTAATCAGGCTTTCAGTATCTCAACATTAAGCAGAAAATGGTTTATGAGCAATATGATTCTAAGTTAACCTTTCAAATAGGGTTTATAAATCTGCTCCTAAGTGTTAAAATCTAAACTTGCAAAACTAGTTTATGTTGGAAAAGTAAGAGTTGGGTGTAGTGAGAAAAATGAGGCTTGAACCCTTCGTGTTAAAAAGGAATTAGGGATGGGTACCGAATTCGGTACTTTTATAGGTACTGACCGAATTCCGTCGGTACTACCAAGTACCGATTCACGTAAAATCAAATGGTACCATGTTTCGGTACCTAAATGCTTTATTTTGAGGGAGTGGAAGAGTGGGCGAATTTCCATGCCGGACATGAACACAGCATTGTACACACAAGAGCGTAATGACGTCCATAGCCACTGGTACCGTCAACAAAGCACGGCTGATAGAAAGCGCTTGGAATTATGACTCCACTGTGCAGATTACGCTCGCTTCAATATTTGTGACACAAAGTCCAAGGCCAGCGGCGGGAATACTTTTAATCTGAGGAAGCACCTGGTTAAGCACAAGATTTGAAGAATGCCGATTCCCAGGTATCGGGTAGCGGTACCCTATCGGTTCAAATGTGAAAGGTACCCATCGTTAATAAGAATATTACGTACAAATAGCAGACTGGTCGATGCTGTATTTAATCCCCATGCTTACAGTAACCTGTAAATTTCCTTATAACGATGCATTGGCATCATACACACACGTCACTGAAACTTTATGAATCTATTAGTCTTCACATTACTAATACAGAGCACCCGACTATGTAGGAGCCTATAGTGGGTCACTGTGTGCTTCCAAGGATATTTGAATTACTTTGTATATAAAGCATTATATTTTCTCAAAAATAGCAAGAATTTAAAAAAAAAAGCCTTAAGAACGTGTCATCTTTTAAACATTTTAAGAAACTTCTTTAATTTTATATGTTATAATAATTTGGAAAGTCTAGCATTTGTGTTTATGGTATGCTTAAGTTGTATCCTTTTTGTTTTCTTTTCTTTGTACTCCTCTCTGTGTTCTTGTCAGCTCGATGTGCTTCATGTTCCATGTTGTTGTTCTTAACAAAGTTTGAAAGCAAAAAGGCCGGAGCATTGCATGGTTTGAACTCTGCCCCAGGGGAGTTCGTCTCAACACTGGGGTTGAAACCTTTTTAGCCTGTCCGTGGAGCTAATATTAACGCAGATAGCGTTAGCTTGTGTCGTCCAGGAGTTTCAGATACAATAGCTTTACTGAGCTTTTTTAATTGCTCTCAAACATCAGTGTGGTAGCATTAGCTTGTAGCATTAGTGCAGCTAGCATGTGGCATCCTTCAGCATTCAGTTTTTTTTCCTGTTTGTCTGCCTTATAGGGAAAGTTCCCCCAAACAACGCTTTGTTTTTCCTTGTTGGCTAAACAGGTTAGCATGTGTTATTTTTGTGGCTGTGCTTCCCATGTTGGCAGAGTTTAAAACTTCCAGCTGGAGTTCAGGGAGAGGAGGGGCTGCTGGGAGACCTGCACCATTTGGGTAGATAAGAGTGGATCGGTTTGTTTTGATTTTTATGCAAGTGGGTGTCTTTGAATCATTCATTTTAATATCGATATTTTGATTATTTTAACAACCCTAATTTGCAGGATGAGTTTAACACTAATTGTCTGAGTTTAACTAATTTCACCTTTTAAACAAGCAAAGACATGGTCTGAAGCACTGCTTTTGTACTTAAATATTTGAATGTAGTTATTTCTGAAAGGTTCAAATGTGTGTTTTCCCGTCAGTTTCAAGATTTTAATATGATGAATAGAAATTACATGGTGCTAAAACAGGTTATGCCTCATGCTGATTGGTCTCTTTGTTTCAGTGTCCTCACTTACTTCAACACACTTGTTTAAAGAAATGATTTCCAGAGACTACAGTCTGTGTCAGAAACCACATAACAGGTTCTTAAGCTCAGTGATCACATGTGCACAAACTCACACAAACTTTCTCTCTTTCTCTCTCTCTTTCTCCCTCTCTGCTAGCAGGTTTCTTGGCCACCCCCTGTGGCCTACTTCTCTCTGTCTGTCCGTCTCTGCCTCTGTGTCCTCTGGGATCAGACCAAGAGTCGGCCAGTGGTTTTTCCTACCACATGGTAAAGGCAGGGAACAGATTGGATAAACACAGCCCTTTCCTGCTGACCCACACCCTCCAACCATCCCCCAAACACACACATACACTGCCTATTAACAAAGCAGCCGTGCGTAAAATAACCAGATTTTCTCTAGCTTCAGTGCTTCTTTCGTTCTTTTTCTGTTCTCGCTCTCTTGATCTCCCCCCACCTCCTCTGCTCTCTTCTCTTCCTTCCTTCCGGCCCTCAAATCCCTGCCCCAAACACACAGCCCTGCATCCCCTCACTTGAGCGTAATTACACACGCAGCTAGCCAGCTCCTGCATGCTGTCCTCCATTTGGGAACAAAGGTATAAATTATGGTGGCTTAGATCCTGGTGGTAATGGGAGGTGGGTGGGTGCACACGTGTCCTCCAGAGGAAGAGGGAGATCACTCGCTCTTTTTTTCAGGTGTTGAATCTGCTTGCGTCTGCTAGGCTGCCGTCGTACTTTGTTTCTTCGACTTTGGTTTGTTTGTCTGTCTGCGTCTCAGAGGAAACATGGTGTTGTTGACATGGCAGAGCCTGTAGTAAAGCCTGGAGGCTACAGACAGTTTAGCTGCCAAACTGTCGGCAGCGCAGACAAGACTACATTGAGTCGTTGTTGGCTAATCTCCCTCCCTTTTTTCCTTCCTTCACCACAAACTAATGCTGCATACGCCGAGTGATTTTTTTTTTTTTTTTAGTTTTTTTTAGAGAATTTTGGTGAAGTACTATATGCCACTTGAGTAAATACAGAAATATCTCAAGTACTGTTGATACTAAGTGTTCACCATGGAAGCTCTCACACCTGACTCTGGATAAAGAGCTATAGTTTCATGTGAACGGTACACAGCATTCCTCTGGCTTTTAAATATTATAATTAACATAGAGAAGGAATGAGGAAAGGTGTGTCATGGAAGACCCAGTGTAGGTTTTTATTCCTGCAAAGGTTTACAGCAGGTGACGTCACTAACATGGCTTCATCCAGCCTTACCAGTTTCTTCACCTGGTGCAGAGTTCAGATTGGATGGAAGCTGAAATCTATGGTACAGTGTGTTTGTGTCATAATAGCTACTTTAATTCAGCTAGATAAAATCCACATTTAGTCATTTTAAAGTGTTTTTTAACATTTGAATCTATACATCTGTCAAATGAATCGCAAGAGCTGTTTCACAGAGGTCTGCATTAGTGTTTTTGTTCTGAGTTTCTTCTAAATGAAGGTCTATGTTTTATTCACTACAGTGGAGGACTTTGTGATGCTGCTAACTGCCAGAGAGGCCATTCATTCGCACTATGTTGGCAGTGATATTCTGTGGTTTCGGCTTGGCTGAACGGGTGGCCTTGATAATTGTGGTTTCACAGATCTGCTCAGTCTGTGAATTTCCCAGGCGGTGATTGCCAGATTATTTTTCAACTCGACTACAAGTGTTCGGAGATGACCTGGTTATTATTTGTTATATCTGTTTTTTGGGGAGGGGTGGGTATTGGCTAGTTTATACAGTGTCTTGTTAAAGTATTCATACTCAAGCCTTTTCACATTTTGTTGCATTTCAACCAAAAACATCAGTGTTCAGGGGTATCTGTTGGCAGAACAACTATAAAGTATCTCAAAAAGTGAGTACACCCCTCAAATTTTTGCAAATATTTTATTAGGTATTTTCATGGAACAACACTGAGGATATGACACATTGATACAATGTAAAGTAGCCAGTGTACAGCTTTTATAACAGTGTAAATTTGCTGCCCACTCGAAATAACTCGACACACAGCCATGAATGTCTAAATCACTGGCAACAAAAGTGAGTACACCCCACAGTGAAAATGTCCAAATAGTGCCCAGAGTGTCAATATTTTGTGTGGCCAATATTATTTTCCAGCACTGCCTTAACTCTCTTGGGCATGGAGTTCACTAGAGCTTCACAGGTTGCCACTGGAATCCTCTTCCACTCCTCCATGACGACATCACAGAGCTGGTGGATGTTAGAGACCTTGTGCTCCTCCACCTTCTGATTGAGGATGTCCCACAGATGCTCTGTAGGGTTTACATCTGGAGACATGCTTGGTCAGTCCAGCATTACCCTCACTTTCTTTAGCAAGGCATTGGTAGTTTTGGAGGCATGTGTGGACCATGTGCAGTTAATTCTGTTCTTAGAGGAACCTGCTGCGTTAAACCGCTGTATGGTCTTGGCCACCGTGCTGTAGCTCAGTTTCAGAGTGTTGGCAATTTTCTCAAGACTAGGTCATCTTTATGCAGACCAACCATTGCTCTTTTCAGATCCTCTGAGAGTTTTTTCTCCATCAGGTGCCATGTTGAACTTCCAGTGACCAGTGTGAGAGCAATAACAACAAATTTAACACACCTGGTCCCTATTCACACCTGAGACCTTGTTACAGTAATGAGTCAAATGACAGCAGAGAGGGAAAATGTTTGATTGGGCACATTTTGGACATTTTCACGATTGGTGTACTCACTTTTGTTGCTAGCAGCTTAAACATTAATGGCTGTGTGTTCAGTTATTTTCGGGAGAAAGCAAATTTACACTGGTTATACAAGCTGTCCTCTGGCTACTATACATTGTATCAGTGTGCCATATCTTCACTGTTGTCCCATGAAGAGATCTAATAAAATGCTTACGAAAATGTGAGGGGTGTGCTCACTTTTGTGAAATACTTTAAGTCATGCACTCTAGTCTGCAAATCTAGCCTTTATGGTAGAGTGGCAAGAAGGAAGCCATTACAAGTCCCTTTTCCAGTTTTAGCCGCAGCAAACGTGTGGAAGAAGGTGCTCTGGTCAGATGAGACAAAAATTTTATTTTTGTTGACTTTACAAGCACTTTGTGAATGGCCTGACATTGCACATTACCCTGCGCACACCATACCCCTGATGACACATAGTGGTGGCAGCATCATACTGCGGGGAGGATTCTCCTCAGGGAAAGGACAGCTGGTCAGAGTTTATTGGAGGTTAAATTCAGGACAATTCTGGAATAAAAGCTGTTAAATGCTGCAAAAACACCTAAACCTGAGGCAGAGGTTCAGCTACAAGAAGGACAATGACTCTAAACCTCCAGGCAGAACTACAATGGATCAGCCATCTTTACAGTCTAAAGAGCCATTTTGCCCCCATTTATAATAAATAAAAAATTGTCTAGAGCCATAAAACCTATATGACCCTTTTGGAATAAAACAAGCTTATCAAGTTTTATGAACACCTACACTGTGATAAATTTTATGTCTCTTAACTTGGAAACGAAAGTTCAAAAGCTGCCTTAAAACTGAGTAAAGTCAACTTTCAGATTTGCATGTTCCCAACTCTGACAACAGTCAGGAATATTTACAACTACAAGGTAAACATTAGAAAACACACACCTCCGTACTGTCTAAAAGGTGGAGTTTAACAGATAAAGTGCATTTGAACCTAAGGAGGTTGTCAGTTTTGACAGTGTTTCAATTGTTTTAAATTAAAGAACTAAAAATGTATGTTCTAAAAACGGTTCTAGAACATAGAAAGCTTTTAAAAGAAAACAAAACCATTTTCTTGAAGAGAACATTTTAAACTTATGTAAAATTTGATTTATTAGTGCCACTCTGTTGTGGAGCTACTATGCAAATATAGCCTTTAAAAGCACAGAAAAAACAACACTACAACTATCCTTTTTTAGTCTTTATATTTAAAAATATTTCTCAGGTCATTGTCAAGTTATGAAGAAGTATCGTTGTTAGCGAGTCCTCTCGTTCCACTCTGAACTTAAACTGTTTTGCAAAGAACAATGGGCAGACATTTCACTCCTAATATGATCAAAGCTTCTAGAAACAGCTGCTGCAGAAGACTTGGATGCTGGAATTGCAACAAAGGGTGGTTATTCAAAGTATTGACTTAGGGGGATTAATTAATACCAAATCCTCAAAGTTCCACAAAGTTTTTCTTTTTTATTTTAAGAAGTTTGGACACCATGTATCATTTTAATTCCACCAAATACTCTGTGTTGTAATATTACAGAATGGTGAAAAAAAAAGTTCTCCCAGTATGAATACTTTTGCCAGGAGCTCTATTTGTGTTTTATAATCACGTTCAAGCAGTGGCTGAGCTGTTTTAGCTCTTTCCATATTCTCTGTGTTTGTGCTCTTAAGGGGAAACTGCTGCCACTTCAAGGTCAAAGTCCTGATACAGATTCTCCAGTTTTATTTTGGGACATAGTTTGCTTGCAGTAACAACACAGAAACTCTGAGGAAAAACCTTTTCCCACCACACAGAAACTTTCAGCTGCCAACGTCTCAGTTAGTGTGCCTGGAACGGTGTCTTTGAGGAATAATCTCTTATTAAGAAAGGTTTGGATTGTAATTCTGGGTTTTATTTTAGTTTTTTAATGTGATTTTAATCACTTAGGATGGTTTACTTTCATTTACTGAAACACATTGTTTGTTTTGTTCGTTTTATACCATAAACAGTTCATTCAGTTCACATTGTTGGCTCCAGCATGTCTTGAATGCTAATCTGCAGGATTAGTTTAATAAACAATTTGGTTAACCATGCACAGACTGTCACCTCTGAAAAAATAAAACGCCACTCCATCGAAGCCAAATTACTCCCAGCCCTCTGTTATGCTAGAGCCTCTCTTTCTGTCGCTGGACAGATAGGAATTTGAAGAGCCTGTTACATTAAGTAACACACACTCTGCAGTCATTAAACCTTCACATTGTCCTATTGAAATACTTGTTCACAAGTCCAACTGAAATCATCAGATAAGTGTGTCCATGGCATTGTGGGGTGTCCTGAAACGGTGTCATTAAATTACCAACGGCAGCGACCGAACTCGTATTTTCCCAGCTTAACGAATCAAAAACCTGATTAATTGTGACAAATAGGCAGACACTTGCTAGATGGATCACGCTTCCTTTCTGCAGAACTTGTCTAGTAAACAGAAAACCGTGCTGATAGAGAAGCGGAGCAACAAGTAGAAAAGCCTCCAGAAGTGTTGTTTTTAATTGTCCTCATTAGAGATTGCTTTTTTTTTGTTCATTGGATTGAATGAAGATGCTTTATGTTTTTGCCAATTGTGTAAGTTAATTACTGGAACTGTCGCTAGAGTATTAGCCTTTTGGTTAATAACCTAATTGAATCCTGCGGTTGCACATGTTAGAAACTTGTTTTCTTAATGTGGTTTCTCAGATTTTAGTTGTTTTTTCCTTCTATAAAACATTTTATTTCAGTGTCTGAGGGGTAGGGTAAAGGTGGGGCGATATTTTGCACCAAATCCATAAATGCCATTCCTAACTTGGTTCTTAAACACAGTCCTCAAGCAGTGTTAACAATTCCTGCTCCAAACACTGTTGGCAACTCCTGTTTTCCAGCTCTGATGGTACCAATCAGATTAGAGATGGACTGGTTGGGAGTGTGAAGTCTTCACAATCACAACTAGTTTAAAACAGCTGCAATAATGTTGCTTGGTGATGTTGGGACATCCGTTTACTGAGGACAATGACATAACTGATGACCTGTGTAGGTAAACTGTCCACCTTCACTTTTATCTTCGGGTAAAATCTGGTACGAAACAAAAGGGGAACAATTGCTGGATGAGATGTTTATAGTGAGTTAATGATTTTTTTCTTTTGAAGCAGTTAAGAATTGCCTGTAGAACCAGCACTGTTTAGGTACTGGAACCATTTTGGTGGGAAACGCCATTTGAGGGGTCCAGTAATCATTATTGTGGCTAGAGTTTAGATAGCAAACAAAACCTGGTAGCTTTTTGAGCTCCAATAGTTTTTGGTAGAATTGTGAAAAACTATAATAATGCAAAGGACTGCTTTGATGCAATATTTGATAGACAATTACATTTCAAGTACCATGCAACCAAGCTGTGCATGCTGGTAATAAATGTAACCAGTTAGAGAGACCTTTACTGCCCTGTTTTAAGTTATTATTGACATGCTAAAGTTCAAGGGGAGTTGTGAGGTCAATGGGAATGATGTAGGCGAAAGAGAAGAGCAAAAGGTGGGTTAATTAATATGGATATTGTCGTGGCAATATTGAACAGTAGTATTACAATTGCAGGAGTTCCTAATATGGTACAGCCCTATCTAAGTGTATGTAATAGTTGCATTAATAAATCCATCCAATCTTTCCTGCTTAATTGTTGCAGACTTGCAGGGATGGGGCAAGGCTGGTGCCCATCTCCGTCGGTCAGCTCAGACAGGTCACCAGTCCATTGCAACGCAGAGATAAACAGCTGTGCATTCACACACTTTTAGACTCTCTAAAAATCATCCAAACATGCCTCTGGAGAGAATCCATTCACACACAGGGAGAATGGCAGAACAACACCGGCCATCATTTTAACCCAGCACCTTCTTGTTGTGAGGCAAGCCCCCTGCATTAATATAAATTGATTCATTTAGTGCTCATAAATCTTACTCTACCTTGAGTACTGTTTGCTGTTACATCCTGTTACTGTGCTTTATGGTTCAGAAACAGCTCCCGGTTTGAGATCCAGTCTCTCCATACAGTCGGATTGCTATACAAAATGAGTTCTTATAGCAGCAGATGCAGACCTTGTTCAGAGTTGCTGGAGTTGTGTTTTCCACAAATAAAGGTAGAGAAAGACCATACTTGGGATGTACTGGAGCTGAGGTGTAGCTACAGTTATCTGTGTAAAAGAAAGAAAAAAAAAACCATATTTGGGTTGCATGGTTCAACATGGAGCTGGTTATCAGCAGTTTTTCTGCACCGGGGAAGGTTTGCTTCCTCACCTTGAGCAGGGCCTTCTATGTTCCCTTTAATATAAATCTATGACAGGTCCAGGTTGCTGGTGGACTGCAGCAAGACATTAACTCAGAATAAAAAAGTGTTTTTAATGTTATGTCTACTCGACTGCTCTCCAAATATGCTTCTCGGCAGGTGGAGCGGAGGAGAGCACAAATTGCCGAAGGCTTCATCCTCTGAGATTTTGCATCTGAACTGGCACGTTGACCAGTCACTTAATTCCCTCTGCAATGACAGCCCTGCCTTGGTGCCAAGCTGTGCATGTGTTTGTGTGTTATGTTTACTGCCAAAAAAGAGACAAGAAGTTTAATCTGAGGTGGTGGAGGATGTGGTAAAGAAAACAAATCAGAAGGGAGCCGAAGGCTCGCCATTTTTGTGGCTATAGTACGTTTCACAGAGAAATTGACAAACAACTCCAGGAAGGTTGAAATGCATGTGAGCAAAGAGTCATATTGTACATGGAGGCTGTGTCCAGGCTGCAGATGAATTTTATCCTTGGGGCATGCGAACAGGTCAGACAAAAACACGAGGAGCCTCAGTAGAGCCAATAATCTCTTGCTTTCCTTCTTTTAACTAAAGCTGTGGTCTGATTAAATCATTCATGCAGTTGTGCACAAATACACATACACACACCGCAGCCTTTGAGTGCTAGGATTGCTGCATTTATCTTTTATTGTATAATTCATGGTCTAAAGTAGTGTGCTTCTGACACAGCTGACAGGAAATCGGTTGCCTTCATAGTAGCTTGGTGCAAAGGATGTGAAATTACACTCAATTACTCTCACCTGCCAAACACACAGACACGTGGTTGAAACTTTTTTTTGTCCTTCCTGTAGTGATTTGAATTGCAAGAAAACAGCCTTTCAGCCAACACGCCACCATAATCTAGCTGTACACACAACTCCCAACAGCTGATTCACTATTTGAGTTTCTTGAGTTGTCATCAAAACGTTTCTTTTCATTAAGACTGCCAAAGATTTGCTTATTTTTCTTTTTGGTTTAAACCTTTTCTTTAAATAACAATATTTTTAATTTGTCAGTTTAGTTCCTGTAAGCTCCTGCGTAATGGCTGCAAACAAATTTAATACTTTTTTTTTTGTTTAAAAGAATTTGGAAAATCTTAAACTTAAATTTGTTGCAGATCAAATTATGAGTGACTGGTTTGTGTTTAGGGTTCATCTCCCCTCTCTTTAGATCACTGTTCTGGGACTTTTTTTATGCAATAATTTAATAGAAGTTTGACTGTAATTTAGGACAGGAAGTTCGTCTCCAGTGACAAGATTGGGTTTCTTTTTTCAGGTCCATCTAAAATTACAGTTACATGCCGGCTATAAAAAATAGTTCATCTTGTTGTTGTTTCTGTAATTGATTAAATTATATTTTTGTTATACTGCTTATTTAAATGTTAAAAAGGCAGCATTTCTGCATTCAATCTGCATTGGTTACATACATGTTGCTAAGGCCTTGCTGCTGTTGGCATGATGTGAACTACTGTGCTGCACTTGGGTGTGACTGACCAGCAGAGTATGTAATGCATCTGAAAGGAGGATTTATATAGTTACAGCTGAAATCATCTAATATAAACAATTATATACTTGTAAATACTGATACAAGTCTATTGTAGATTTACTTAATCTGTTAATGGAGACCATGTTGTTGCATTTGTTTTAAGTTTAGTTCAGTTCTAAAGATTAGAACTCAAAACATTTTCCATTTAGGTGTTTTCTGTAATCTGATCTTTTGAAAAAAAAAAAAAAAAGATTTCATCCTTTGCTTAAATTCTCCAGATTTTGCTTTATTTTTTTCTTACAAACTCGACAAGCCCATACATATGTCTTGACTCTCATTTTAAAGTAATTAATTCTGCCCTTGCTGTGATTCTATACTAAACATGTAGGAACTGGTTTCTGAATTTAGCTCATCCTGAAGCCACGACTGCATTAAAATGTTGTTCCATGACAGTCACTCTGGCCTTGTACAATGTGTTGTTGAGGTGAAACCAGAGGTATAAAACCTGTAAAGTAAATGTAAACTTTGACTCTTTCGACTGAGTTATTGCTTTATTTACAGCCTATTTATGGTGGTGGTTGTGGGTTGGGGAGTGGGGGTGGTTGTGCTTTGCACCAGTGATATACTTTTCATGCGATGAGTTTTCATATTAAAGTGCCAGTGACATCAAATTTTCATGATAAATCCAATTACATTTATGCAAAGGAAACATAAATTATTTAAAAAAATTAATTCATGCCACTGAAATGAACAGTTGTTGAGATATATGGTCATAAATGTCACTAAAAAGGCATTTCCAGACTATTTCTTTGCGATTTTGTTGTTCTCTTTTATGATGTTACAGGGGAACCCCTGCAGGTAAACTGGCTGCTGCTCTAATGATCAGCAACACAGAGGCAGCAGCGAAAAATCTGATTTTTATTTAGATATATTTCAGTCACTATCAGAGAGAAGCAGCAGAGTCAGAAGACAGTCAGCTGTCATCAGATTGCAGAGCACAAGTACTGCGGCGTGGAGAGGGCCATCTAATTCCACCAGAGTCTATTGTTGACGGATACCGGAGCAATGTGGGGTCAATGTGCATGAATCATCCAGCACCACCAGGAAACAGAACCAGCACAACACGCGGATTTTCAAAATAATTCACTAAAGACGGACTAGATCTCGCTAAATAAATAAATACACACATATATTTATATATACACGTGCATATATTAGCAGTTGTCAACATTAGATCAATTAGTTCAGTTAATGCGCTTTATATATTAACTAAGGTATTACAAAGTGAGCAATTAAACATTAAATGCACCAAACTGAGCAAAAAATATAGCTTTGCTGCCCTCATTGAACTCACCCATTGTTGAACAAAACACATGAAAATATCTGGATGCATAAAACAAAAAATGAAGCAGTTTAACTTCCACAGAATGAGTTGTTTTGGACTTGCTACCGCATTTATCGCTGGCTTTCATTGCACGATCTGCGTATGGTCCTTGGAGCTCCTCCAGGGTTCACACCGGACCAGATCAGATCCAGTATAAATCCAGGGTTACAGTAAATACGGCACTGAGTGAAACAACTGGCTGAGCGGCATGGAGCAGCAGCAGACACATGGGACGATTCAAGATTTGAAGAGAAGTATTTAAATATTTAGTATGCGTGTGTAATTTATCTAATTTTAATAATAATAATTTCAGATTATTATTAACAACTGCCGATATCTAAATGTACTTGGTGACAATGAATGCTCTTACCTTGTGAGCTTTGATTCGTTTGGCAACAGAAAGCAACAACCCTTTCTATGGAGATTCTTTAACATCAGATGCTCTGAACAGCATGGCTATAGCTGCTTCAACACTCTACTGCCCCTGTCAGAAATCCTGACCTCTGACATCATTTCTCTTGTGAATTCAGAGGTTTCTTGTTTGCAGCAGTTTGCCGATCACAACTGGCTGTGCTTGGTGGAACCTTTTATCACGTCTTTAATCCTAATATCATGTGAATTACTGCCCAGTTTTTTTCAATATTAAGATGTTTTCAATTTTTGCATTTGTGGGAAAAGCGTGTCACAGGCACGTTAAGAAACCTGTTAGAACCCCTCTCACATCCAGTGTGTTTCTCCCAGCTGAGCATTTGACCAGATGGACCAGTACACGGCTACTAGAGAGGTTCGTTGGAACAATTTTGGAGTCAACGTGATGACGCGGCAATAAGTTCTCACGTACCTGCGGTGGTGACCTCAGTAAATGAACACGTTGGGGTGGATGGATCACCATGATGTTAGACTTGTTTATTAGTAATAAATTAAGCAAATTAAAGTCGGATGCCCCGAACAAAATACCAAAATGAATATAACGTGTATAGATATTCAGTCACTCCTCAGCTAACCGGCTGCTGTTTCATTTGCTTGTAGAAACTTGTGTTCTGAATAAAATTGCTTTGATTTTAATTTCATCCTTTGAGATATACATATTATTAGTCTGGTTGTATTTTTTTTTTTTTGGCTGATCGGTGATCTAAAAGGAAACTCTGGTTAAGAAACTATGTTCTTGCTTATCTGTACAAATATCTCTCCCTAGTAAGTTGGAAAAGATTTGAATCTGTAACCTGGTGCCACTTTATTGTAAATATCATTTTGAACCATCAATCTCATTTGAACCTAAAAGTCTATATTCTAGTAGAGCTACATGCTATTTGTAGACTCTACAGTTGTTATATTGTTGAATCTTGCAAAGTTAATATTGCTTGCAATTAACCCACTTTGTCCACATATTTGTTCCGAACACTTGCTGTGAACTTTAGCTTCTCGCCTACCATCATCTGAATTGTGTGTGGGCTTTTATGGTTGTAAGAGTTTAACCAAATATAGTATTAAACAGAATCACAAAGCTTGGCACTTCCTTGTCGCGTACCAGATCCTGCATCTACAGAATCCTTGGTGATATTACGGTAATATAGTGCACATTCATTTTTTGCAGTAGCATTTGTTAAGTTAAGTTACTCTAAACACTATTGTGAGGTGTTCATAATGTTACAATGCTAATGCTAGTGTGGGCAGCTTCCCAGTCCTCCTCTATGCATTCCTACGGATCAGAACCAACTCCCTTGGGTTTTGTTTTTGCTTTATCTAGCAGATTTGGCAGATCTTGCCCCCCCTAGCACAGTGAAACCTGTTGAATGTTGAATATTAGGTATCCGCTACTCTGTGCAAACATCTAACCTGTAAGTAACGTATCATGGTCAGTGAAGCTTTCTTTTAAGTAATGACAAATGTGTAGTAAAGTGTCTGGATATCTTTCAGTTACTGAGCATGTTAAACTAGATGGGGCTCCTTTTGGTAGCTTGTTTAGGGTACATGAAGTAATGCTGGAAAAGACTTGTTAATTCTGTGTTCACAACAAAGGTAAATGCTCACCTGGCACTGAAAAATCCTCAAGGAGAAAACATTTTTTCTATTTTGTTGCTGTCTCAGGCCGATGTAATGTGGCCTCCCGAATTAGCCCTTTTTTAGACATTTAAAGGAGTTTACACCCTCCAATCTGTCTGATTTACAGATAGATTAACAGATTTCTCCTAAATCCCATCTGTTATCAAAAAGTGTTGTTTGAAGATCCTACGGCACCAGTTTACTACTTGTCTTCTTTGGTAAATGAGAGATTTTTTGGAGGTTTGTATTCTAGATCAATGAAGGTAGATTTGACTGTCCATCGTTTGACATGAGCACATGGTGGAATTAATTACAGCTCTTTGGGTCTCAACCATTTGAGAAAAACTAACCAGTAAACATCTGTTGGGTGGCAGGATACTTCATCATGGGAAGTCATGAGTCTTGACAAAACACTAGCAGTTGCAGGTATGGAGACATTGTCTGCTAAAAGATGTGAACTGTTGTTTTTAGGCAAATCATGCATTAATTGATCACAGGGGATACAAGCTTAGCTGCTAGCTCACTGCTAGCTGCTAGCTCCTCTAGAACAGCTAGCTCAGAATGAGGTAGTGGTGTTGCTGCAACACCACTACCTCATTGGAGAGAATGGATTTTATGTGGGGGCATAATTAAATTCAGCCACATAACATTTATTGATAAGGGAAACTTACTAATGTTTGCCCACTCTATTTGGGGAAACAATGAGGGTTTGGTCCCTGATACCTGCTGTGCTCTGCAATGAACCCATAAGTGGCTGAGGGAAAAAAAGTGGGTGGGAGGGGAGAATTGTGGAGGAAGAAAGAAACGAGGTGCAAAAGAGGGGGGTAAACCATGCAGTAGTACAAGTTGGCTTGGGTGTTGTTTTTGCACTGCATAGAAGCAACAAGCAAACCTCCCCCACCTCCTCCATGGCCTCCTCTCCTCTCCACTACTCAAACTCACTGATGCATGCTTCAATCCACCTACCGTCACCCTGTCGCTCGCACAAAATGGGATGTTGCGTGGGCTGCCTAATCAGTAGGATGACAATTAAATTCATATTGGTCTTTCTAATTTTAACTCAGCTTGCTTTGCAACGGTAAAAGTTTACACCCTGAATGCATTTTCCTTCTTGCTTTCTAGGAGGGGGAGAAAAGGTCTTAAACCTAAATCCTAGCAAGCAGGTGGTTTGCTCTATTGTCTTGAAACATCTGCCTATACTGCCTGAGTAGTTATTGAATGGACTGCCATCTGAGTAGCTAAGTAGTGACTGACTGGTGTACGTATGTCTCTGTCTGCCCTGTTGGCTGGCTGATTTCTGGCTGACTGGCAGCTGCTGCTGTTCAAACAGAGCTGCATCTGCTCGGCCCTTTATCCTAACGCACACTCTTAGGGACTCCAAGTGTGTGTTAGCAAAGAAAGAAGTTCTTTTGTTTAGTTGTGAATTGGAGTTTGGGGAGCAGGGTGTGGGGGACGCTGATGTGAAACGAGTGTCTTTGAGTGTGGAGGTTACATTTTTCCATCCTTTTTCCTCTGCTGTTGTGGTTACATACGATTAAGTTATCCTTTGATGTTAAGTTTGGTAATCTTGGAAACCTCTGTAAGGGCTGGAAAAAATGCAAAATGTTTACAGTGAGTTGTATGATTTAGCGCAATGTAAGTGAAGCGATTTAGGGAAATGCTACAATGTCCATTTTAATTTTAAAACCAGAGCTGAAAGTTATGACCATTTTAACATAACTTTATTCATACAACAAGCATTTCGGCATAGTAATAATTGCTGGTAATTCAATTTCCTTGTTCTCTGCAGTGTAAGAAATTAACTAATTTCAGATTCTCACAGTAAAAGGATATTTAGTTGGTCAGCAATGAGAACTGGCCAAATTTCCCTTAATGGGCTCTGATTGATAATCTGCTGGTCAAATACCAAATAACCCTATAAAACAACATAAAATTCTCTTTGCTATTATAAATACTTACACTAACTTCTTATTTTGTCTGTTTCCTCCCCTTGTTTCTCCAGGAACCTTAATGAGGACGATGGAGTGGAACGCTTCAAATTAGTGGTTAGCTCCTCACTTCACAGCACAACTCCCATCTCTGGGCCCACCACCCAGCCATGGCGGATCCAGGGATCTTGAGCCTCTTTGGTGATGATGCAGGGTTGTTCTCGGATGGTTTGGATAGTTTGGGAGACTGCTTTCCCCAGCAGTCAGCGGCTGGCCAAGCCAACCCACTAGCCCAGCCGACAAATCCATCTCTGAACCACGAGCACCAGGGAAATCGGGCTTACCACCAAGGGATGCTTCACAGCAACGGGGCCGGACCGGGGCAGTCCAAATTGGGGCAAATGTATGAGCACAGCCCTTACACAGGCTATGATCAACCAGGTGCCCCTGGAGGACGGATGATGGCCCAGAACGGTCCGAACCAGGGGTCACCAAATGTGAACACGGCTATGAATGGCATGACTTCTCATTACCACAATAACCAGGCTAACTCTAGCAACCCTCACCATGGGTACCAGGGTGATTCTGGGGGAGGCGGAGGAGGTGGTGGTGGAGTTTGGGGCCCTCAGCAGCAGAGCAGATCTGTGTATCAGCAGGCTTCAGCACCATCAGGGGCTGGTCCCAACCAGATGGGAAGCTACCAAATGTCTCAAGGCAACTTTGCTGGCATGCAAGGTCCTTCTACATCCAGTGCAGTTCGCATGAATCAACACTACCCTTCACAGAGCATGGCCACTGTTCCAGCTCAGGACCCATCTCACTACTTAGGACATGTTGGGATGGGGGGGGTCCAGATGAGTCAGCCGCAGTCCCAGAACTATCCTATCCACACACCTCGATACCCACATTCCCCTTCTAGACAACCTCCACACCAGCACCAACAGGGCATGACACCATTTGGGGGTGCTCCTTACCCTGGCTATCAGCCCCAGTATGCTGCCATGGGACCTGGGATGGGCCAGGGGGCTAGTGCTAATGTCAGTGCTAACACCAGCCAGGCCATGGGAACAGGCCAGCTGGGCCAGCGGTTCAACCAGGGAACGAGCCCAGCACCAGGGCAACAGGGACAACGATACCCCTCTGTTCCACCCCACCACCCCCACTCTGCCTCAATGCAGCAGCAGGCAGGACAGCAAGGCCAGCCTATGCATCCCCTAAACCACCCCCCAAATATGCCCCAACCCCAGTCCCACCTTACTGCCCCAGCTCAGGGATCTTACCCCTCCCCCCCATCTATGTCCCCTATGCGGGTTTTGGGAACCCCAACTCCTCCTCCCCAGGGAAGACCCCCTAGCGCAGGACTAGCTGGGCCTCCTGATGTTGCAGGATACACAGCAATGCATTCTCCTCCTAGCGCTATGGCCCATGCACAGAGAACTCCACAAACTTCTTTAACTGCAGCACACCCACAACACCAGCAGCCCCATAACATGCCTCCCAGTGCAGGTCAAATTTATCCTGGCATGGGGCCTCAACGTGGACCACAAATTGGGCCGAATAGGCTTCAGCAATCACAAGGTAAGGAGCCGTCAAACTAATCACAGTGTCGTACAAAACAAAGCTGGTAAAGTTTCTTTTTATTAGACAGATGGTTGAGAAGATTTGGCACCAGGTTGGTTCTGGTGAGAATTTCTGTTCACACGGATTTTGTTAAGGCAGTGGAAATAAGGAGACAGTGCGGGTATATTTAGAAACAATACACAGATTTAATGGATTAACTCCTTTTTTGTTAAAGCTGAGTGCTCTGATCCAAGAGTCACATGGTGCTTTTTTTTGGGGGACTTGTGGGATCTTGCTTAGGATCAAAGATGAGGCTTGAAAAAAGAAAAATCCCACTTGTTCTTGTGCAACTTCTTTGTGTTTGACGGAACTTACAGGAACTTTCACTGCCCATTGTTTTGTTTTTTTACTCAGTGAGATATATACCTTTCATTTATTCATCTATATATAATATATACACACACACACACACACAAGTGCAACGATCTGCATCAATCAACATAAACCTATTGCAGTGATGTGGATGTCTTTTGAAATTTGTGATGAATCATAAAACTCCATGATAAATAATGGCCTAAACATGAATCTCCATTTTGAAATTAAAAACACTAGATGTCACAAAAATTATTTTACCAACTGCAGTTAAAAGAGAGCTAGGTTGGGTGTGGATTTAGAAATATTCATCACCATAAAGTTAAGCATACGCAGTGGGAACACTGTCATTTTTAATGTATAAATAGTACGAGAGTATAAATAGTGGTCCTAATACCATCCCCTGAGCTACTTAATCTAAAACTGTCTTGTACCTTTTTTTCCCCAAACGAGACATTTTTTGTTTCTAACGGACCAAGACAACATCTTGGGACTAGAGACTGTAGCTTTACTCTAACTTTTTAATGATTGTAGGTCTGAAGTATTTCAAAGGTGTCCAAAAATGGCCCTATAAGTTAAAGTATATTGAAGCCCCAGTCTGAGTGGAAAAGACTAACACAAACATGCTGTAGACAATGGTCTAAATCTTCCTAAATTTGAAAAGAATCTTAAAGCTTTGTGATGAACTGTATGCAGGTCCTTTAGGCCTGCGTATTAATCCCCAAAGTAAAGACATAAATCTGGCAGCATCAAGCCATAAGTACTCTCAGTTTAAGCTTTTATACCTACATCTTAGTGCAAAATCTATAAAGATTTTGTCAAGAAGAAAGCCCAGAAATGTATATTGGGAGACAAATTTGACCTTTTAACCCTGAAAAGTAGTGAAAGACTGCGAATATGACTGGTTTTGTCTGGATGCTGACCTATACATAACTGTATAATCAGAATTTAAATTACAGTTTTTAGTGGCATCATTACTGTCAGTATTATTGAAATGGATTATAAATAGAAGTGTTACTAAGACTAACCCCTAAGGAACACAACTTTAAAATCCTATAGCTCTCACAACTATCAGTTTGTGATAAAATTCTTCTTCTTTCGTCTCCCTTTCCAGGGCCTCATGAAGCCACAGTCAGCCAGGGGAGTGAACAGCGCCTGCTCCAGGCCCAGCAGCAGGCCTCTCGAGGTGGGCAGCCCATGCAGTCTGCTCCTATGGGTTTCCAGGGTCCGCCTATTGGTCAGCACGGAGCCCCTGCCCCTACCCAGGGCTTAACTCCACCTGCCCAGAACGCTCAGATGCAGCACACGCATCTGCCCCCACACCCTCATCACCTGCAAAGCACGCCCCCTCCTCCCAACCAGGCCTCCCACCCATGGGCACCTCAGCCACCTGCCCCCCACCCACTCTCCTCACCCCCTCTTACCCCACAGAAAGTGCCTCACATACAGGTGAGTCTCCATCAAACAAATGCTTTGATGTGGTTGCAAAGCTGCGAGTGTGAGAGAGATCAAGACTATGTGCATTTGTTTTTGTGTGAGGGTGTTTTTCATGTGAATGTTTATTTTTCATGTGGGTGGGGAAATCGCCTGTGTGTTTTGGAGTCTAAGGGAAGTGTGTGCGTGCATGTTCATAAATGTGTGTGTGCATGACATTTGAGAACACAGCGGTGTATCGGGTACTGGATCATTGGGGATTTGTGTGTGTGTGTGTGTTTTTTTTGCCTTGTGTGTGTGGTTGTATTTCCGTGTGTGTGTGTGTGTGTGGGGAAATGGATTCTTGCAGCTGTTTGCTTCCTGTGAGCTGCATATCCTGAGACATGTGTGCAACACACACATGCACACAGGCACGCGCACAGAGGCGCCACCAGAATAATCTCTCCCCGCTCTTGGTCTCACTTCCCCCCTCTTCTATAGAGGAAACCTCCCTTCCTGTCCACCCCCCTTCCCCGTCTCCTCTCTTTCCGCTCTCTCTCCCCTCTTGTCTGTCTTTCTCACCGTTGGTCTTATCCACCTCAGGGATATCATCACTGACCTATTGCTGTGTAGTGAGATGAACAGAAAAGACACAGACAGTTTTTAAGACAAAATAAATGACTATTATATGTTAGAAAGTTGGAATATTGGTCATGAAACTATGCGAAAGGAGTGGGACAACTCGCAAAAGGTATAATTTCACTGCAGAAATCTTTTCCAGGAACCAGGGTAGTTTTCTGTGGCCATTTTGTTACCACTGCTGTATCCACTGTAGGAACCAGGGCCAAAACACCATACCATGGTTGAAATCTACCCCAGAAGACAGCCCTGGTAACTCATTGAAAGATCATATTTACCATTCACTTTAAGTAAATAACAGGATTATTTATTTTTGTTTATAAGCAACTTGAAACCCATTAGCTCATGGTAAATGTCATCGTTTTAGGGTGCTTACATTCAAATACTTTAAAGAATCAGCTAACCTTGGTGGGATTATGGACTGAACATAAACACAATTACACTTCTTATTTCTGAAAACAGCTTTTTTTATCATAACAGGAGCTCATTTTTTTCTCTTACACACTGAAAAGGACATTGAAATTACCATCGTGCACTTAACATCTATTTCACATTTCCAAAGTCTGTAGTGGCCTTTCTTAGCTTTTTAAATCATACCTGCTATCAAACAATTTTACATTAATGCTGTGTTGGTCTGATGTCAGTTGTATTCTCTGTAAGGGCTGTATTTCATCTAATAAGCTTTTGAAGTCGTGACATACTTCTGCAGAAGTGACATGACCATATAAGTGTTGGAAGGTGTAATTTACGTAAACAGCCCGATTTTGGACGTCACATTGGAAACGTAAGCACTTTTATATATAGTGAAATAGAAAGTTATAAAAAATTCTTATTCAGGGGGAAAATGTAATGCATCTGATGAGAAAGAGGTACAGGATCTGTAGCAAAAGAAAAAAATGGTTGGTGGGGAGAAGTCCTCATGTCTGCTAGCCACATTTGTGTGTTGGAGTTGCCTGTGTCACGTGCCCCTCGCCTTCCATTAGTTTGTTTTGTTCCTCAAAGCCCCCTTTCTCCACTGACCCACTGATGCACAAAAGCAGCCCTGTGGCCACACAAACGCAGAACCAGTCCCTTCTTTTTCTTCACTCTGCTCTCCTACCCTCGCCTATTGCTCCCCATCTCCAAGACTGCGTTTGCTGCGTTCCGTGGTTGACATTTCAGCCGTCACACTTAATTTATCCAGGACTCCTGACCTAGATGCCAGGTTGACTGGTGAGCCCCACTTCTCGCCTGGGCGCGCCGCATGTGCCGTCCTGACTTAAGCTGCCAGCCCCCGCAGCCCCTGTTGTTACACACACACATGCACACAAGCATTGATGGTTTGGTCCAGAATAGGATGGCGAATTGCCTTAGGAAATAGGATAGCCTCACTAGTGGAGTTAAAGAGTGAGTGTATGGCACAGGAAGGGAGTTCATCTCATGATGCACTTGTTAAAAAGAGCCACACACAACTTACCGAGCTGGTCGGTCAGTCATGATGACTGCATGTCTGGTACTCTAAGCTCCATCTGTTCACTAAGCATGGTTATTACACACACACACACACACACACTGGCCTTCATCAGCATCTCAAGGTCACAGCTCCAGCAGAATGCTGCGTTGTGACCTTTATTCTACAACTCAAACACACACACACACACACTGACACACACTATGTTGCGTGCAGCACTCTGGTTGACATATAACATGCTTGTCTCCCCCCTCCCCCCACTCATCTCACAGTCAGGGAGCTGTTATACCATTTGGGTCGCTAAGATTCTGCAGCTTCTTGGAAACGCTTCTCTCTTTAGGTATATCTTGCTTCTTCTGATTCTGTTCTAAATATTAATTTACTCATTTTGCTGGTTTTATGGCGTGTTTCAACAAGTAAAGACAAACTGTCTCCTGGATGTGTTCAACAAAACAATGAATGTCCACGGTAGATCAGTTGAACTGAGTCTTGCAAGGAGGTGGAGCTAGACATAGTGGACATACTAGTGGCTTGATTATTTTTTTTTTCAACATGCATATAAGCCATCTGCACATAATGTTTTCATAAAAATATTGGATGCTGGTGAGTACTGTTTGTCCTGTCAGCATATGGCTCATTTCATCTTCTCTTTTGCTGGTAAACATTCATATCAGGTCAAAGCTTCAAAAAGGTCAGGGCAACAATTAGTTAAAACTCAGGACATTCAGCCCAACAAGTTTAAGCCTCAAACTCAAATGAAGATTATTTTGGTCACTATTAGTGTAGCCTGCCATTACATGTTTTTATAGCAGTGGCTGACAACACTTTAAAGGCCTTACAAGCTTGTGGATGTTATAAGTCCTCACAGTGCAAGAGGATTAAAGAGTTTTTAGCTGGCATTTAGGGCATGAATCTCATCAAATTATGGTATATTTGAGATTGAATTGAGGCGTCCCTTCCTTTGTTTAGGTGATGGTGATAATGAACAGTTTATACCTCCCAGTTCACTGTAAGGCAAAGCCTGTGTTGTCATCTGTACCTGCCAACTAATGTCTGCTAGGCAATTCGATTGCAGCCCAAACCGCACTGACTGTGCTCGCCAGCTGTGATAACACTCCCTTTCAGAGGGTGCCGCCAAACCTCACCAAAGAAACTGTGGGTCAGATCATGAGCTGAAGAAGAAACACAGTGACTGTGTTTAGAGCACACTCCCAAAGGCTGACAATTACTCCACTGATACGGCTTTGTTTGTAGTGACGATGCGTATTTTTCATAAATACGATGAGAGATTTGCCATTTTACCCATTAGGATAATTTACTTCTCAGGGAATACAAGAATACAGAAACTGCAAAAATACTTTGGTGAGAAATTTAATTTTAAGTTAGTTTCTTCTTCTCCTCTGAGTAGACGGCGTACAAACCAGTGCATTGCTGTACCCTCAGACTCTGTAGTGTAAATATCTGAGTTAGGTTTATTGGTCAACAGAGCAATAAAATGGTTTGAATATAAGCACATGCTTGTGTCCAAGGTCCAAGCGGCTCAAGTTCACAGACTTAGAAAGGTATGTCAAGGCCTTAGGCATCGTGACAACACCACGGCTGGCTAATCAGTTAGCTGCTAACGATGCCAAAGTTTGGTATCTGCTTTAAAGCATTGTGTCAGCACAAAGCTAAGGGGTTATTTCATAGTTTTTTTTCTTAGGGACTCTGGACAACATCTTATCACCTTTAGTTCTAAATCCAAAAAACTTTGATCAGATGCAAACGAAATGATTCCACTGTGGAAAATTTGAGATTTATGAAACCAAATTTTTTCTTTTCCATTTTCTTTTTAGGATTATGACATTTTAGGTCGTTAGGATCATAAGTTGATTGTTTTAACCAGTTTGTGATTTGTGAAACCCTTTAATCCTTTTGTAAAAACAAAAAGAAAGGCGATTTACTTATGCCCCTTTTCCACTGGCTCGTTTTAGCCGGCGCTCCACTCAGTTTTGCTGTACTCGGCACGGTACCAGTTGTGTTTCCACTGACCCACTGACGGCTGAAGCTATCACAGCTAAAGCTCTGCTTCCAGCCATCAGTGTAGTGCGCTGTGCTGCTATTAACGTTACTATGTTACATTGTCACATTAAAGTAATCTGCATAAAATGATAAAAAAATTATAACTCAGTTAGAAAATAAAAACATAAACTAAAGACTAATGATGTTTGAAATTGTTGTATATGTAAGAATGTCTTGTATATCTTTTTTTATGTATAAAATGATCCACTGCAATAATTATCTGGAAGCCAGAACAAGAAAATAAGGCTCAGAGATTCTGATGTGAGGGGGTGTGGTAGGAGAAGCGGAGAGGAGAGATGCGGTTGTCTGAACTGCTAATGCTGTAGAGTTTGCCTGAAGAATTTACAATTTTGGGCTTTATGGAGATCTTTTTGTCTTAGCCATGGCAATCATGAGGATAAGGACTTAAAAGCGCAAAACCGCGGACTTCTGACCGTGGTTGAGTCAGTTTTAGGTTGGATATCGGACATGCGTCCGTCATACAGCGGGCTAGTTCTTCTGTTTGATCCGATATATTCTTATTACGGGCAGCTGCTCTATGCCTGCTCCCTCTTCCTGCAGAGGCTGGTTTGCTTCGTGGGCTGTCAATAAATTCAAACCAAACACGCTGTTTCATGGCGGTATTGTTTTGGGTGTTTTGGGGGAAATATATCTGCATCTGAACAGCTGATTTTATGTGTGATCAGCTTGATTTAGGATGTAATTAAATACAGTGCCCCGCCTGCTTGTAATTTAGAAAGCTGATGTGTCCTTTTTCTTTTCTTTCAGCCTTCAGGCATGGGTTATGATTTGTAAATAGAAAAAAATATATATTTTGGTTTGACCTGCTCCAACCATTGTGGTCCTTTTTAATATTATTGTAGTCACTCATAGGTTTTATTAACCTTTCCCTGCAATACCTTTTTGAAAACCTTCTCATTTCTCCTGGTCCCACGGCCAATCAGTAAACAGCGGTCTGTTCACGTCACATGTAGACCCGACTCAACCCCAGTCCGACCTGGTCAGGAGCAGGGACCAAAAAGTAGGTACTGGTACGTAAAAAACGGTAATGGAGAGGCTCTCAAAGCAAGCTGAGTGAAGTCAAGGAAGGCCAAATGGAGCCAGTGGGCATTCGTTTTCCCAAAAATTTTGCTGAAGTCTCCTTGTCCTGAACCCAATATTATGTCTTCTACAGTCCTATTAAAAATAATGGTATAATTATATTTTTTGCAGTCAAATGCCCACTCAGTGTTTCCACCAATTACTAAGGATCTACAGGGTGGGCCGTTTATATGGATACACCTTAATAAAATGGGAATGGTTGGTCATATTAACTTCCTGTTTGTGGCACATTAGTATATGTGAGAGGGGAAACTTTTCAAGATGGGTGGTGGCCATTTTGAAGTCGGCCATTTTGAATCTAACTTTTGTCTTTCCAATAGGAAGAGGGTCATGTGACACATCAAACCTATTGGGAATTTCACATGAAAAACAATGGTGTGCTTGGTTTTAACATAACTTTATTCTTTCATGAGTTATTTACAAGTTCCTGACCACTGAAATGTGTTCAATGTGCTGCCCATTGTGTTGGATTGTCAATGCAACCCTCTTCTCCCACTCTTCACACACTGATAGCAACACCACAGGAGAAATGCTAGCGCAGGCTTCCAGTATCCATAGTCTCAGATGCTGCACATCTCGTATCTTCACAGCATAGACAATTGCCTTCAGATGACCCCAATGATAAAAGTCTAAGGGGGTCAGATCGGGAGACCTTGGGGGCCATTCAACTGGCCCACGACGACCAATCCACTTTCCAGGAAACTGTTCATCTAGGAATGCTCGGACCTGACACCCATAATGTGGTGGTGCGCCATCTTGCTGGAAAAACTCAAGGAACGTGCCAGCTTCAGTGCATAAAGAGGGAAACACATCATCATGTAGCAATTTCGCATATCCAGTGGCCTTGAGGTTTCCATTGATGAAGAATGGCCCCACTATCTTTGTTAACCTTGGCAACATGTCAATGGCTATAAACAAAGAGAAACTTGTAAATAACTCATGAAAGAATAAAGTTATGTTAAAACCAAGCACCTCATTGTTTTTCTTGTGAAATTCCCAATAGGTTTGATGTGTCACATGACCCTCTTTGGTGTAAAACAAACTTTTTAAAGCAAATTCCAAATATACATGTTGAAATATCCCATTGATTTAAAAGCCTTCATTAGGGAAATGTGGGGTTGGATCCCTTAAGACGATACGTGAGGTTGGAGTTTTTAACTGTCTGGTGCATGCCAGTGTTTTGTATCTGAACTATGAAGGGTATTGTAGCAGCTTTAAGCTTCACAAAGAGCAGATGTCACTATGTAAAAGTGATTTTATGCTCGGGAGGAAGTCCACTTGACACTGCAGAGCATTTACTGGCAGCACTGTAATGAGAGACCTTTTGAACTTTTAGATAGTCAAATGATGTATTTGTTTTATCACCAGAGATGCAGCTCGTTGCATGGTTTGTTACTTAAACTGTATGACGTTCAAGTTATTTGCAGAAAATTTAAGCAAAAACATAATTGCAATGCAAAAAACAAGAGTTTAATGTATGCCAAACAGGTCTGGCTTTAAATTGGACAATAAATGGGTGTGATGATCCATACCGTGGATGGATTAATGGATGGAGTATAAAGACATCGCTTCTTCTACTGAAAGTTTTAGGTTTTAATGATGATTGCTGTAAATTTTTGGTGTTATGTTTTGGATCTATTTGGAGCTATAGATGATATTTTTCCAACTTATTTTGGAAGTTTGAGGACAATATTTGTCCTTTTGTTGGACATGCTTTAAAAAAATTTTAAATTCATGATGCAGAACACCAAACCTGACACAGCAGTGAGGTGGCTGTGTCTGAGTGTGTGTGCATGCGCACCATTGTGTACACACCGTGCATCTCCATTGTCATTCCTGTGATTGATTACCTAAGAAGCTTGGCAGGGGGACAGATTTATCTCTTGGCACTGCATCTCACCATCTCTCTCTTTTCCTCTACTGTCTCTCCATCCCTCACCCCTCCGGTGTACCCTCCCTTCCCCCGATTTGTGCGTCTAAATGGCTCAGTTTACGTGTGTGTCAGCAGGTGTTTGTGTGCTGGGGGTTGTGTGATGTGTGACCTTGCAGCACTTCTGGGCTTGTGTGTACATTAGCATTCTTCTGATGGAAGTGAACTTTTCGTGATGGCATCCCAACTCTTTCCTCCTCCATGTGAAAAAGCTATGGTGTGTGTGTACGTACAGAGAAACTTGCTGATGCTCACGCGTGCACTACTGACACACGGAAAGAAATAGAAAAGCGCACGTGTTACACATGCACACCAACGGACTCTCAAAGGCATAGTGTCTCTGGTTGTGGTACGACACACACACATTCTCCCTCGCTGTGCCTTTTTGAAGTATGGAGATAATTTATTCGTGTCATGATGCCTGATTTCCCATCTGCTACTGGGACCCTGAGCAGCTGGAGAGAGAGAAAGCGGGAGGGAGGCAGGGAGGGAGAGAGAAGGAGGGGAAGGAGAGGCAGCTGGAGAGGCTCCCAACAGCTGGTAACCAGTTTCCTGTCACCGAAAGCTTACTTGGGAGCAAAGAGGAGGTGCAGGGATAAGGAGCAAGGAGATAAGTCTGCAGGAAAGAGAAGGGAGAGGAAAAATGAGGTGTCAGCCAGTTTGTTTACTAAGGTTAGCCTTCTGGAGGATCAGGCAAGGATGGGGGTTAGGCGGAAACTATAGCAACAGGGAGTTAAAGATGGGGAAGAGATGGCTCATTTTTGCTCATGGATGGATAGAATGATGATCCATTTTGCCCCTCTGCTCTGTTGGCTGCCATTACAGACTGATTCAGCCTCCGCTTTTCAAGCTATGAGTATTGACCGACAGGCTGGTTTGACAAACTGGTGTCGAAGCAGAACAAAAGCAAGCGGCATGGGCCCGTATCAGATTCAGAACAGTTTTGTACAATAGTTTTACTGGGGAAAAATGGAAAAAGACAAAAATATATAAACTTGATTGATCAGTTAAAACCTTGGTATGCTTTGATACGGTTAACCGACCTTGTTTCATCAGAAGACACATTTGGTAGCAAATATGAAAGATTTGTTTTTGATGGGACTTACAATCAGAGTCAATTAATTGATTGTTGTTGTTTATTAACAAGTATCTTTTTTAATTCAAAGTTGCTACTTTGCTGATTAATTTGCTGACTTGAATAAATGAAATACAAAAGATTTTCTTGCCGGTCAAGAATACCAGTTGTTACATTTTCAATTTGTATATTTGTATTTTTAGCCTGCAAGAAGAAATATTTTCGGTCATTGACTAAGGCAACAATCAATCAGCACAGCTGTCACTTACAAAAACTTTGTTAAATCAGTATTTATAGTCCTCTTTCATTTACTTTTAGCTTTGAATAATTTTAACTTGACTGTTTTGTGTGTGTGTGTGTGTGTTCCTGTCTTGGCATCACAGTGAGAACCATTTTCCCGATTTCACCATCAAATTGAGGACATTTTGCTGGTCCTCACGACCTATTTTGCTAACGGTTAGGTTTAGGACTAAGGTGTGAATTGACTTTAGGTTAGGGTTAGGTAAGCACTGGTAATGGTTAGGTTTAGGGTTATTGTCAGGGTTAGGGCATAGAAAGGGTTGAAAATGACTGAAAATCAATGGAAGTCAATGGGAGTAAACACATGGTCCTCACTACATATAGCAAAACAAGAGTGTGTGTGTGTGTGTGTGTGTACTTGTACTTGTTGCTGAGTGAGAACCAATTTTCGTATTATCGCGAAGTGAGGACATTTTGACAAAGTGAGGACATTTTCCTGGTCCTCACTTTTCCAAATTTTGTTCTTGGGACAGGGGTTAGGTTTAGAACTAGGGTATGAATTGAGTTATTGTTAGGGTTAGGGTTAGGTATTAACTGGTTAGGGTTAGTGTGAGGGTCAGGGTTAGGCATTAAAAATCAAGGAAAATGAATGGAAGTCAATGGAAGTAACTGAAAAGTCCTCATAAAGATGGTAAAACACGGATGTGTGTGTGTGTGTGTCTTCTCCTACATGATACTGGCTCTTATGGTTAAATGAAAAATAAAAAGTTAATTTGTGCTCAGCTCACCCATCATTTATTTGTAATGTAAAGTTTCTAAATTATTAAATGTGATGTTTTTCTTCACCCACCAGCATTGCCCCTCAGACCAGTCAGGTGATGCCTCAATGATGGTTCCTGACAGGCCAACGGTTGGTCCCGGAGCCCCCAGCCTGCCTATCAGCACAGAGAAGCCTACTGAGCAGGAGACCAAGCCAAAAAAGAAGAAGAAAAAGAAAGCTAAAGTAGTGGAAGAAGATAAAGACGAAGGAGACAAGAAAGAAGCAAAGGAAGGAGGAGATAAAGATGTAAAGTCTGAGTTTCTTGCAACCGCAAGCAATGCAAGTGAACAGGTTACTGGCACAGGAACTGTTGAAGGGAGTTCGCCGCCGCTGGAGGAGAAGAAGAAGCGGAAAAAGAAACCAAAGGAGAAGACTGAGGGCAAGGAGCCCAAAGAGCCCAAGACCCCGAAGACCCCCAAAACACCTAAGACTCCCAAAGAGCCCAAGGAGAAGAAAGCCAAGAGCACCACACCCAAGGCCAAGACACCCAAGAAGACCAGGTAGGAACAGCTGAAACTCCTTCATTGTGTTTCATATTCACAACTTTAACGGGCCTCAATGTGTTTCTATTCCTGCTTGCTTTGAGATGGAAACTTTCAGACTACCTTGGCTCCTTCCACATACAGCTTTCATGTGTTGCTGTTTTCTTTAGAACCCATCCAATGGTTTCCCATACTGCTCAAACATTTTCCTGCAGCTGTACAGAATACAAATGAAAAATTTTATTTGAAAGAAACAATCTGAATAAAGAGCGGGAAATAAATAGAAATGCAATTGGAGATACTGAAATAAAACTAATTGGTTGCCTTATGGCCTATGTGATGTCATCAGAGACAGGTGCAAGGAGACTTTTTTTCTGCATGGAAAATGTCTCTTGATTAAAGAACACTGCAACAAAATGGAAAAAAAAACTGACCATGACATGTTCTCTATGTAACAAAATCTGTCGAAAGTGAGTTTGAATGATTTTCACAGAAAAGTGCGGGTGATGGCTTTAAATGAAATCAACTTAAAACAACAAAAAGCCTTAAACAAGCAACTTCCTCTATGATTGATCCTTCATTGTACTACTATGTAATGCTCAAATTCCTAAAATGTATTTGGCTTTATTATGCTCTTAAGCATACAGGAGAATATAAGAGTTCAGTAGCTCAGATGTCTTTCAGTAGAAGCAACTAAGGAAATATACTCAGTATTATTCTCACCTGGCACTTCTCTCTATCCCACACATCTTAATCACAGATATTCTAAGAGGTGAGATTTGTTTGGTGCAGCAGAGAAAATCTTTGTGCGTTTACATTTAGGCTGTTACTAAAGGAATCCTACGCAGGCTCGTACACACACATGCACACACCTTATCCATCACTCATGTGACCAACCAGGGGGAACTGAAGGGGTCACAACCTCTGAGCTGTGAACTGTAGCAAAAGTGTTTATGTGGGTGTGACTGATCACAGGGCCTGGTGAAGCATGGAGCAAGGTGCTCCATGACAGATCCAAGGATCAGTCATATTCATAAGTTTTTCTGGAAACTTCAGGTGGAAGGTGAAACTCTTGTCTGGGTCTTGCCTGTCACCCCACTGGGAGTGTCACTGACAGACAGCCTTAGTGACACTTGTCCTAAACCTTTTAAGTGGTCATTATCCTTTCAAAGCAAATTCTCTATGGTTTATGAGCAAGTGCCATTATTTCAGAGACTCGAGTAGGAGTTTATGGTGATGGATTAACACACATTTTGGATTCTGTGGAGCATTTCTGTCTGGTGGGGGGGGAAGTATGTGGGATTGAGTCAAAATAAACCACAGTGTGTGTTCATTATAATGAAGGAACATGTTACTTAATGGCTCCCTCAATTTGAACAATAGAGTTTTATGGCACAGATCTGTTGGATATGTTGGGCTCTGAATTCACACCCCCTAGTTGGATGAATTCACTGTTGGTCTGGTTGCTTTCAAGTTAAATATGGCATATTTAAGTGTTCAGCAGTTTTATACTTTATACAGGTCCTTCTCAAAATATTAGCATATTGTGATAAAGTTCATTATTTTCCATAATGTCATGATGAAAATTTAACATTCATATATTTTAGATTCATTGCACACTAACTGAAATATTTCAGGTCTTTTATTGTCTTAATACGGATGATTGTGGCATACAGCTCATGAAAACCCAAAATTCCTATCTCACAAAATTAGCATATTTCATCCGACCAATAAAAGAAAAGTGTTTTTAATACAAAAAACGTCAACCTTCAAATAATCATGTACAGTTATGCATTCAATACTTGGTCGGGAATCCTTTGGCAGAAATGACTGCTTCAATGCGGCGTGGCATGGAGGCAATCAGCCTGTGGCACTGCTGAGGTCTTATGGAGGCCCAGGATGCTTCGTTAGCGGCCTTTAGCTCATCCAGAGTGTTGGGTCTTGAGTCTCTCAACGTTCTCTTCACAATATCCCACAGATTCTCTATGGGGTTCAGGTCAGGAGAGTTGGCAGGCCAATTGAGCACAGTGATACCATGGTCAGTAAACCATTTACCAGTGGTTTTGGCACTGTGAGCAGGTGCCAGGTCATGCTGAAAAATGAAATCTTCATCTCCATAAAGCTTTTCAGCAGATGGAAGCATAAAGTGCTCCAAAATCTCCTGATAGCTAGCTGCATTGACCCTGCCCTTGATAAAACACAGTGGACCAACACCAGCAGCTGACACGGCACCCCAGACCATCACTGACTGTGGGTACTTGACACTGGACTTCTGGCATTTTGGCATTTCCTTCTCCCCAGTCTTCCTCCAGACTCTGGCACCTTGATTTCCGAATGACATGCAGAATTTGCTTTCATCCGAAAAAAGTACTTTGGACCACTGAGCAACAGTCCAGTGCTGCTTCTCTGTAGCCCAGGTCAGGCGCTTCTGCCGCTGTTTCTGGTTCAAAAGTGGCTTGACCCGGGGAATGCGGCACCTGTAGCCCATTTCCTGCACACGCCTGTGCACGGTGGTTCTGGATGTTTCTACTCCAGACTCAGTCCACTGCTTCCGCAGGTCCCCCAAGGTCTGGAATCGGCCCTTCTCCACAATCTTCCTCAGGGTCCGGTCACCTCTTCTCGTTGTGCAGCGTTTTCTGCCACACTTTTTCCTTCCCACAGACTTCCCACTGAGGTGCCTTGATACAGCACTCTGGGAACAGCCTATTCATTCAGAAATTTCTTTCTGTGTCTTACCCTCTTGCTTGAGGGTGTCAATAGTGGCCTTCTGGACAGCAGTCAGGTCGGCAGTCTTACCCATGATTGGGGTTTTGAGTGATGAACCAGGCTGGGAGTTTTAAAGGCCTCAGGAATCTTTTGCAGGTGTTTAGAGTTAACTTGTTGATTCAGATGATTAGGTTCATAGCTCGTTTAGAGACCCTTTTAATGATATGCTAATTTTGTGAGATAGGAATTTTGGGTTTTCATGAGCTGTATGCCAAAATCATCCGTATTAAGACAATAAAAGACCTGAAATATTTCAGTTAGTGTGCAATGAATCTAAAATATATGAATGTTAAATTTTCATCATGACATTATGGAAAATAATGAACTTTATCACAATATGCTAATATTTTGAGAAGGACCTGTATTTTCAATGTGAAGAGAAGGATGAAGAATGGTTATAGCAGGATACAGATTTGCTTGACTGATCTTGTAGTTTTTATCAGTTTTTGTCGATATTACCTCCGGTTGACTTTATTTACTCTGTGCTCTCTGGTCTTATCTCTGCCTTTTCTCACTCTCTCTAACTGTAGTTATCACATCCTTCTTTTTACTTTCTGAGGCAGAAAACATTAAGTACTGTTGTTTCCTAAGTGTCTTGCTTATTCTGTCTGGTAGATTTCAGAGATATTAGCTGTTCACCAGAATCAAATGCTTTTTGTTTGATTGACGGTGACCAGCTGGTCAGAGACCATAAAAATCCAACCTTTATCCAACCAGTGAATTTGCCATTAATAAGCGCTGCCAGGCTGCACTGACAACAACACTCTTTAGTGTGAAAGGTGTTACTTCAGGAAGAAGACTCAAAAGTTTGACATTTTCATTACTACTAAAGCAAGGAGATCTAAGAAGTTATTTAAAAGAAAGCTGTATTTTCCACAATATATCGGTCGTTCAATCAGGCTGTGAGAGAGCATGACTTTTGACAGATAACAGGGAGGCTAAACACTTTACTGCAAATTTGCTCTGTTTTCTCCCTTGAGCTTTCAACTTCAGTTTATGGTTAAAATGTATACATATGCATTTTATATATATATATATATATATATATATATATATATATATATATATATATATATATATGCATGCTGTTGTCGTGGTGCATCTTTTTAAATTATTTAGTTGAAACGCTTGCATTCTGAACCTAAAACCAGGTGTAATACTGTGTGTCAGGAGCCTAAATGTTTCTGAACCTCTGTTCAAGGAAAATGCTCAAGGAGACTGGTTTTAGTCATGCAAGCTGAGCTAACTTGCCTTTGTTTTAAAATAACAGTAAAACTCTGCTCCTAATAATAAATACTCTCTCACTGTAAGAATACAAAAAAGTTAATTATTAAAGCTCCATGAGTAAAAGTGGAGTTGATCAATATTGGTATCGGCAGGCTAAAGATCTACAAAACCCAGAAATTGGTAATTGGCCACAAAATTCAAAAGGCCACATTTCTAATTTGTGCACTTTGTTTCACACAGTCTATCCTCAAAGCAATTGTGTGGAACTGAAGGAATCTTCTGGGTGTTTGTGAGGCTCAGCGCATCATTGTGAAGGTGGAAACTTGATCCAACTGAGGAATGTGTCAGGACGGCCCCCATCCCACTCTCACCCTATGTCCTTCAGTCTCTCTCATCTCTTTTTCCGCTTGGCCTCTTTTTATCCCAATGAAGGAGGAGGGCCGCAGCAGCAGGCAGGGGGTCAGCACTGGGGGAGGTTCGGTGGGTGTGTATATGTATGCATGCCATGGCCACTGGAAGAGAGCCGGGACATGGAGGTGGGGCAGATGAGTGGGCTGGAGTATTGTGTGCACATGCATTTCTTGGGGGAGGGGTTCTCGGTAATCTTTGTGGCAGAAAATGGCGTCTAATGATAATGAGGACCATCCTGCTGACCACTCCACAGCCCCAGCTGTGCGTTTGTGTGAGGGCAGAGGAAATGTGGGGGTGGGGAGTCCATTCTAAGCCCAGTGTGTGTTTGTAAACTAAACTGGCTCTTATCTGTTGTCAAGCTTTCCTCCATCTTGAGTGGTGGCCTGGAGCTCCCAGGTTAATTTAGCATAATAATGGCTGCAGGCCATTCACTCCTATTCTAAAATGGTGGACTTCTACAATCACCCATTTATCTTCTTTTTTGTTCCTTCCTTTCCCAAATTCACCCTTTCCTGATGAAGTATGTCATCTTTTCCTCTCCTCCATCATCTTCATGTAGTTTTTGTAATTGAAGTCAAAGACTTGCATAACACAAAATCAAGACGGCATTATATTTTAATTTTTTGCCTCTTCATTAGTCATAGCTCATTCTCCATAAACAAGCCTTCCGGTCTTTTAACAAGTGTCTTTTTAATGACAAGACATCATTTAAAAGTTTTACATGTTAATTGCCATTAAGTAGAGAGATTTTCTTTGCTGTTCTCTCTTAGCAGCAGGACTTCCTTTCCAAATCAGATTATTTCCTTACATCTTAAAGCCATAACACAAAACAGTTTCTGTTGAGCATAAAAGAGGTTTTTGGGAGCTGCCAGCATTCATGTCCCATTAGATTTTTGGGCAGGCGATGTACGCTACAAACCTTGAATGTTTTTTTTCTTTCTCTCTTTCTTGTCTTGTTGCCATACCACACTGCAGTATGTTATTTTTTCTGTTTGCTGTATTTGCATATCTGTATGAACAAATAAACCACCATAGAGCAGACGGAAGGCTTTACTTTATGGGTGTAAACGGGATGTTGGGCTGTGCTGTAAAACCTTCTGAACACAGGCTGCTTTTTGGGTTTCACTACCATTTATTGACAAGTTTGTGGCATTCTCAGAAGTCACACTTTGTCAGCAAAGCGTTTGCAGAATAAGTTGGGGCAACAGCAGTTTGCACACCAGGCAGTTTATTTTATATACGCATCTTTGCAGACTTTGAAGTCAGGATTATGGTGTGTATGTGAGTGCTCTCATTTTTTTTTTTTTTGTATAGACATGTTTAGTTGTATTTTGGTAATTTTTTTATGCTGCATTTGGTATTGGCAGTCCCTGTTGGGGCAGATTTTTGCTGAATATCTCTAAAACATGCACATTTTTTTTTATCCCCCACTTAATGAGATGTGCATTCCTGACTAACTCAGGAGATGCGTTCTTAACCAGGGAAAGACAACCAGCTATAATAAAGCAGTTTTTGCTTTTACTCAGTTAGAAATAGCTTGGAATTAGGTATGTGCTGAGTAACAATAACATGGTTTGATGACATTTCCAAAAATGTAAATACAAATTCTGAAAAGTTATCTAATTGCTTTTATTTAAAATGGCAATATTCCTTCCGTTTTTCAAAATAACGTATTGACTTATTGCAGTTATGGTAGTTTTATCTACAACATATGATCATTATTTTGATTTTGGTAAATAGACTTGAACACAATTTTTAAATAAACACCCAGTAAATGTATGATGAGCTTACAATTTTCTAGAATAACCCTAGGGGTATAACAAGCTGATATTAGTTTATATTAGTTGTGCTATCTGCTCAGTTAGCTAGCCTGCAGTCAGCTGCTCGCAGCTTGCCAACTGTACTATAACAGTGTTGTCTTATGAATGATAGGTTACTCTTTTTTTATTTTCAAACATCATGATATGTAATAGTAGTAATATTAATAACGGTATTTAAAATTTATAATGCAGTTTACATTTTAAAATCTGAAAGTGCTACAGGAGGAAAAAAGTGAGTAAAAAGAAATAATGCAAGCACTAAATGCAACTAGATTCAAAACATTGACACGCTTGAGCATTTTTCAAAAGTCTATAGTTCTGTCTTAAAGTGCTCAGCAGTCTGAGGCATCCTTAGATAATCAGGTAGTGCGTTCCAGAGACAAGGTGCAGCACAGTAGAAGGCCCTGTCGTCCCTGGTGCGGAGTTTAGTCCAGGAGGAATGGAGACGGCATGAGTTTGTCGAACGGACGGATCGTGCCGAATACTGAGGAGTAAGGAGTTCTTTCAGATAGGATGGAGTATTGCCTTTTATGCACTGGTGGTTAGGCAGAGCCAGTGGAGTGATGTGTTCATGTTTCCTTAGTCTCATCTGAATCCAGGCTGCAGTGTTGTATGTACTTCAGGTTTCTTAATCTGGTTAAGAAAGCAATGACTGGAGTTGAGAAATTTTTTCAAAATCCTGTGTGAAGTGATGATATGACCTGGGGGAGTATGTAAATGATGAACTGAGTGGTACCAAGGACTGATCCCCAAGTGACCCCACCGTTTACTGTGTGTCCAAGACCTGGCTTCTTCAATGGAGACCTATTCCAATCGCTCAGAAAGATGGGAGCGGAACCGATCCAGAGTAGTGTCAGTCAGTTCTGTGGTGTACTGGGAAGCCTATATAGAAGAATGTTATGGTCAACGGTGTCAAATGCGGTCTGGGAGGATCAGTAGGGAGAAAGAACCAGCATTAGCCGCCATCATGAGGTCAATTGTGATGAGGGCAGTGTCTGTGTTTTGTTTTTGTTTTTTTTAAAATATAACTTTGTGCTGTACGTGGAGCAGAAGCTGGAGCAAGGTTGTCATTCAGATACTCAATTCAATTCAAAAATACTTTATTAATCCCAAAGGGAAATTAAATGTTGTTATAGCTCATATTATGAAGGTTTCCTCAAAGAGCCGTTGTAGATGCTGATGGCTGTCTCATGAAGAGGATGCTCAGGGTTCTCCATAATGTTCTTCATTTTATGAAGAATCCATCTTTCCACAATGATCTCCAGAGGTTCCAGAGGAGTCCCCAGAACAGAGCCAGCCTTCTTTATCAGCTTGTTGAGCTTTTTTAAGTCCCTGGCTCTGATGCTGCTACCCCAGCAGATGATGGCAGAAGAGATCACACTCTCCACAACAGACTTATAGAAGATATGCAGCATCTTGCTGCAAACACCAAAGGACCTAAGCTTCCTCAAGACGTACAGTCTGCTCTGTCCCTTCTTGTAGATGGCTTCACAGTTGCATCTCCACTCTAGTCTGTTGTCCAGGTGAACACCGAGGTATTTATACTCCTCCACCACCTCCACTTCTTCTCCCATGATAGTAATAGTTTTTGACTTATTCCTGTTTCTCTTAAAATCTACAATCATCTCCTTTGTTTTAGTCACATATGCTGCAATGACTTTTTCCAGAACTTCAGACAAAACCTGAAGGTTGGCAATAAGACTGTAGTTGGTAAGTTCTTCTAATTTGAGGGTGGGTTTTTTGGGAAGAGGGTTGATAATGGCAGTTTTCAGGGCTAGTGGAACGGTTCCAGCCTGAAGGGAAAGACTGATGACGGATGTGATCAGAGGGCAAATGAAAGAAATGTTTGTTTTTAGCAGAGCTATGGGAACAGGATCAAGTGCACAGATGGAGGATTTTATCTGTTTGATGTGAAACAGTGGAGGAGCTAAGGAATCTGTTCCTGGGAGATGAGTTGGTGAAGGTGCAACAGATGTTTGTCAGAGCAGACCGGATGGTGTAATTCTTTGTGCTGCAAAAACCTATAAAGTTGTTGCAGTAGTCTTTTGTAATTTCTGTAAATGGAAAGGTTTGAGGTTGTAGGAGGTGGTTTACTGTGGAATTACCAGGACTGTTTTTCAATGATGGCTTAAAAGAAGTTGGAGCGTTCTTTACGAGCAGCCTTTGTAGAAACATGTTGATGCTCTTGGTAGGCCTGTCTGGGAGAGGTGAGTTCAGAGTTGATGTAATGTCTTTCTCTTGAGGTCTTATCCAGCTGCTTTCATGTGTCGGAGCTCACTGTTGTACCAGGGAGCTGAACGAGCAAAACCAACAGTCCTGGTTTTAACAGGTGCATGTTGTTCTAGGAGGTCACTCAAGGTTTTATTGTTAAAATCCACCGTTGAGATGAGAGCAGAGAGGTGGTGGTGAAGATATGTAACTAGAGGAGTGGGTTGATGTTTATAAAATTCCTGAAAGAAATTTGGTGCCTCTTTGTTTGTGCTGTTTTGATGGGAAGGAGAGCTCCACAGAGATTGCCCTGTAGTCAGAGACACCCAGATCACGTGGACTGAGATCATTAGTAGTAGAGTCTGTGATGATCAAATCCATAGCATGCCCCCTGGTGTGTGTGGGACCATTGATATGCTGCCTGAGATTGAAGCAGTCAAAAAGTTGAAGGAATTCAGTTGAAAAGTGGCATCAACATGGATGATAAAATGTCCAAGTATAGTATGCTTTGATTTCCAAACAGCAGATTTTGTCTGTCTTGTAAGTTAGGGGAAAGGCCAGGAGCCTTCTTTCAGCCTTCTGACCAGCTTTTCCTTGGCGCCTCATTAAAAGCACTTTAATCCATAATATTGCTTAGATAAACTTTTAGCAGCAAAACTGTAACGTTCTAAGACGTTGCTACACCTTGGTACTGGACACTGGCCAATGCCTACTATTGTTTTTATTTTTTTATCAAAAAACTACCTGGTGCACATACTTATAATGTCAAAAAAAATTCCACAATCAAATTTGGTTGTAAATAAGACACAAAAAAGGGAGTTCTGAGTTGTGTACTTTACCGGTGCTTTGAGCTATCCATGAGTGGGTGAGAGCGATGCAGAGAGAATCAGGTGGTTTACTTGTCCAGTCAGCTATCTGCTCTCCTCTGACCTTGCCTTTCCTCTCCATCCTCATTTTCCCCGGCTCCCTCCATCACGCCTCCCCTGTCTACCTCTGAGGAAGCATATCTATAAATAACACCACTCTCAGCTGCCGCACCCTTCCCTCCATGTGTGTGTTTGTGTGTGCAGGGGTGATTTGTTTGCAATACACAGAAGTCAGACCTGCATGCAGACACCTTGCTTTGTGCATGTCTGCAGAGGTGAATGCACATACAGCACTTTCTGAACTCGCAGTTTGTGTGTGCGTTGCCTTCTGGCCCTCTTTATGTTCCTTTTATTGAACACAGGGAGGGATTATGGAGGCTTGGTGTTATGACTCATCACAGCAGCAGGTGTCCCTTACACTCCACCCTTCTTTGCTTTTGTGTTCTTCTTCTCTCCATCACTCTCCATATTTAACTTAACTGCTCCCTTTCCTATTTCACTCTATCCAGATCTGAAAGCATCATCTCGGCTTCCTTGTTGGTTGTATACATAGGGTCCCGTAGCTGGCTTGCATGTGTGAATGGGCTTGCTATACACCCATGAGTTTGCATCAGGGGGAATGAGACATTTGAGAAGGGAGAGAAAGGAATAGCTGTTACTTATGGATGGATTGGAAAATGATGTGTTTAATCATTGTTCCTTTGTTCCTTTCAGCTCACCTATCACTACATTTCATTCAGAAATTGAGGCTTTCTGTCATATTGATGTTAGTATTGTTTTTTTTATTGAAAAACAGCGTTTCTTTGGGATCATACATCAGGTTAGTTGCAAAAGAAGCTGGTAAATGGATAAAACTCCATTGGACATAAAGACAAAACTGATTAAAAACATAAAATAAACAGAACAATTTAAAGTGCAAAGTCTAGACAGCAGTTCAGAAACAGCTTGTGGCAGTCTAGTGGTGCTGCGTTTAAAGTTATTGTACCATTTGCAGCAGTTTTAAACCCTCATTGCGGGGATGTGAGGAGCCTCTGATGATGTTCAGTGCCATGTTCCTGTAGCAGCGCTGAATAGATCCGAGAAAGATGGGAAGAATGCTCTAGTTACTTTCTCAGCTCCCCCCACTGTCCTCTGCAGGACCCACTTGTTTTCCCTGTTGCAGCTAGAGAGTCACACTGAGATACAGAATGTCCATTAGTCTACCTTAAATGTTTGTGTGGCTCTTTTGTATCTTAGGATTTATTGAAAATTATCTGACTTTATGATGTAATCCAGAATACTGTTTATTTGCTCACATTGTGCATCTGTTTGTACAATGGTATTAACTGCGACTTGGATATGTTTCCTACTTCTACTATATTGGTCTTCTAAGTTAACCAGCAAAAGCAGATTTACGTTGACATGTGACTGTAGGATATAAGATTTGAAAAGTTTCAATCTAAATACTGTGGGAGCACTTAAATTAAAATTCTAAGCGTATTTGCAAAGTTTGCAGTAAGTGGATTAAAAAGGAACTAGGTTAGTTTATTTGGGTTTGTTGGAATATGCTTTCAGGGCGGGTTGAGTCTGACCTGATGGGGTTTCTGTGTCATCTTGACCGCTTGTAGAAAAAATTAAAGCAGAAATTAGACTAAAACTATTAACATAATTATTTCAGAACTAAGCCGCCACATATTCAACACTTAAATTGTAAAACTCAAACACAGTGACTGTTAGACTTGTGTCTGGCCTTGAACAAGATGCACATGTGCTCTGTATATGGTTTCCTTAAAATATGAAAACATACTTTTTATGGAACCAAAAAATGTCTAAGGTGGCACATTTGTGAAAAAGAAAGTTGCTGAAATCTACTTCATTGTCCTGATTAGATTCATTGATTAGCTCTTATAGGCTCTTATAGTTGAAAGATTAGTGTGAAGAGGGCTTAAGGGATGCACTAAGCAGAAAGGGCTGCAGAGAGGTGATGTTGCAGTTAGGAAGCGAGGCCATGAAGACGCTAGGAGGGAGAGAGGGGAGAAGGCAACCAAGTGGAGAAGTCTGTGTGAGAGTTTGTGTGTGTGTGGCCAGATGGCTCCAGCGTGTGGCGACCAGCCAGAGGAACAGGTGCAGGTCACATGACCAGCCGTTACCACGGAGATGGTGATTGCTCTTGGCATGAGGATGAAAGGAGAAGGGCCCCAGGGACAGAGGGGGTGAGAGATGGAGAGAGCAGGAGGAAGGGGGGGAGGCTTAGTGGAGAAGAGAGATCCTGGCTTACAGTTCTACAGAGGGCAGCTCAGCCCAGAAAACCCCCCCCCCACACACACACACACAGTTTTACTGTCAATTTTGGAGGAGGTTAGTTGAACAAACAATTGTTTCCTTCTGGCATAAAGATATAATGTAGTGTTTGTATTGTAATGGAAATTGGCCTGTATTATTCAAACTCTACGGCTGGATTTGGGAAGCTGGTTCTGTCTTGGATCCAGTTCCATGTTTTCAGAAAAAACTGTTTTAATCCCATGGTAATTTTTGAATATAATTTTTAATCCTGAAAATATGTAATTTTTGTCATCTTGTAGTGACTGTAGCAGAGACTGTAGGTACTAGTGTGAACATTTGTTAAAGTTCATTACACAAGGATCGTTTTTTTTTTTTAGCAGCAACAATCTGTCTGAAAACATTTTTTTCCAATTGCAGAATCTGGTTTCTACTGTCATTTGAATAGTGTGCACACATACTGTAAGATATTTAATAGGAAAGGTTGTACTAATTTTTTCCTGCTAAATTACATAAACGATACCTGATGTTTAGGCAAAAACTGCTACTTGAAAGTCAGGGAAGATGACGGCCAATGTTTAATGCTTAATATTATAATGTATTTATTTGTCAGTCAGTCAGTAATTTTCTACCGCTTATTCCATAGTGGGTCGCGGGGGAGCTGGTGCCTATCTCCAGCAGTCTATGGGCGAGAGGCAGGGTACACCCTGGACAGATCGCCAGTCCATCGCAGGGCAACACACAAACAACCACACACACACTCATTCATACACCTAAGGTCAATTTAGAGTGACCAATTAACCTAACAGGCATGTCTTTGGACTGTGGGAGGAAGCCGGAGTACCCGGTGAGAACCCACGCATGCACGGGGACAACATGCAAACTCCATGCAGAAAGACCCCAGGCCAGGAATTGAACCCAGGACCTTCTTGCTGCAAGGCAACAGTGCTACCAACTGCGCCACCGTGCAGCCCGTATTTATTTGTATTACATTTAAATATTCTGGTTGAAGCAGGAGCTTCTATAGATCTTGTGGTGGAGACATTTTGCATGACTCTCATTCTTCTCATATGCAGATCTGCTTTTTTTTTAGCACACAGCCCCTGGATGGGGCATTTTGTGCAGATGTTGATATTTGAGCTACTTGCTCTGAGGCCTGCTGTTATTCAGACTTCATTGCTCACTAATCTAGAGCTGACTAAATGTTTGCAATTAACCCAGCAACACACACTACCACACTGACCATCCTGGGGTCTGCCTTCAGCTGTTTAAATGCTAGGAGAGGATATGTCAACTGTTTGACACTTCTGCTGTTTATACACATCACCTCTGCCGATTGTTAGCTTTGTGGAGCTCAGACTTGAATGAAGGGCGCTCTAGTTGCAAGTCGGAAAACAATGAGATTTGCTATTTGTTTTGATTCTATTATTAGCAATGCAAGCCAATAATTCAGTTCAGTTTATTTATATAGCGCCAATTCACAACACGTCATCTCAAGGCACTTCACAACAGTCAGGTACATACATTCCAATTAATCCTAATCATTGAACAGTTCAATCAGATTCAGTTATTTATTCAAATTGGATAAAAAGTTTTTCTGTCTAAGGAAACCCAGCAGATTGCATCCAGTCAGTGACTTGCAGCATTCCCTCCTCCTGGATGAGCATGTAGAGACAGTGGACAGTCACTGGCGTTGACTTTGCAGCAATCCCTCATACTGAGCATGCATGAAGCGACAGTGGAGAGGAAAAACTCCCTTTTAACAGGAAGAAACCTCCAGCAGAACCAGGGTCAGTATGAGCGGCCATCTGCCAGGACCGACTGGGGGTTTGAGAGAACAGAGCAGAGACACAAAGAGAACACAGAAGCACTGATCCAGGAGTACTTTCTATGGGAAGGAAAAGTAAATGTTAATGGATGTAGCTCCCATTAGTTGTTTCACCTAGAAAGAAAGAACAGATAAACTCTGAGCCAGTTTTCAAGGTTAGAGTCTGAAAGAGAGCACATATACAGTTATAGTTACAGTAAAAGCTCAGTCAGTTGCCATGTCTAGGAGAGAGAAAGGGTTAAACACTGAAAGACAGGGCTATGTGGATCATCGGTAGAGGGTGAGCATTAAGTTGTTGCCAGCAGAAGCTAGGACAATTCCCCTCTCCAGAAAGCTGTCACAGGTAGACACAGAGCCAGGCCAGGTGTAGCTTCTAGGAAGAGAAAAGAGAGAGAACAAAGTTAAAAGCTGAAATAACAGCAAATAATGCAAAATTGGAGAGTAGTGTGAGAATGTAGCAAAGAGGGTGAAAGTGGTTATTATGTCCTCCAGCAGCCTAAGCCTATAGCAGCATAATTACAGCGATAGCTCAGGATAACCTAAGCCACTCTATCTATAAGCTTTATTAAAAAGGAAAGTTTTAAGCCTAGCCTTAAAAGTTGACAGTTTGTCCATCTAGAGCCCACTGATGGTCATTGTTATACTAAAAACCACAATGATTGGGATACCTGTCTCTGTCAGACTGATTATAACCATTGGAAAAGAGAAGGGGTCATACAGGTAGCAGAAATGGAGGGTGTGTTTGCACCTCAACCATAACTGAGCCGGTTTAGGCTAAACCTGACTCCCCCTTACTCCATCCAACAGGGAGGGAAGATGACGGAGGTAAAAATAAAGAAGAAAGCTCAGGATAAACTAAGCCACTCGAAATATAAGCTTTATCAAAAAGGAAAGTTTTAAGCCTAGCCTTAAAAGTAGACAGGGTGTCTGCCTCATGGATTAAATCCACAGGAGCGGAGCCTGATAACTAAAGGATCTGCCTCCCATTCTACTTGTAGAGACTCTAGGAACCACCAGTAAACCTGCAGTCTGAGAACAAAGTGCTCTGTTAGGAACATATGGAACCATCAGATCTCTGATGTATGATGGAGCTAAATCATTAAGGGCTTTATATGTGAGGAGGAGAATTTTAAATTCTATTCTAAATTTAACAGGGAGCCAATGAAGGGAAGCTAAAATAGGAGAAATATGATCTCTCTTTTTAATTTTCATCAGAACTCTTTCTGCAGCATTTTGAATCAGCTGAAGGCTTTTAACTGCATTTTGTGGACATCCTGATAGTAACAAATTACAATAATCCAGCCTTGAAGTAACAAATGCATGGACTAGTTTTTCAGCGTCACTCCTGGATAGGATATTTCTAATTTTGGCAATGTTCTGGAGATGAAAGAAGGAAATCCTAGAAACCTGTTTAATATGGGATTTAAATGACATGTTCTGGTCAAAAATAACACCAAGGTTTTTTACTTTATTATCAGAGGTCAATTTAATGCCATCCAGGTTAAGTGATTGACTAAGCAGTTTCTTTTTTAAAGACTCCGGTCCAAAGACGACAACTTCTGTCTTGTCTAAATTTAGAAGCAGAAAATTTAAAGTCATCCAAGTTTTTATGTCTTCAAGACATGCTTGTAGTCTATCTAACTGGTTGGGTTCATCAGGATTTATGGATAAGTAAAGCTGAGTATCATCAGCGTAACAGTGAAAATTTATTCTATGCTGCCTGATAATTTTACCTATTGGAAGCATATATATAGTAAAGAGAATTGGCCCAATACCAATGTGTTTCTCTCTATTTTGTTTTCAGCCACTAAAGGAACATGCTCATAAATGGAGGTATTACTGTCCTGTAATGTGTGACACATTACAGGACATATAATATAATCCATTAGAAATGCTAATAAGTAGTTTCACTTTATTCTATATGCCAGGCAGCCATATTGAATACTTAAATCAGGGCTGCTCTGTAAGCTTCACCTTTCCTAATCAGAAAAGAGGGCGTTGGTATTTCCACCTAGGAACCTATGAAAATCCAGCTACCGAGTAGAAAGAACACGTCGCAAGTATTCTAATGGGTTGAATAGTGGCTAAAAGCCATTGTCACTGATATACCAAACACACTGTAAAAATGAGCAGTCATATTAATTTCTTACACTTCAGTAGGTGAACTGGTGGTGGTGTTTACTGGTACTCAATAAGCAGTTTTCCAATCCTGAGATTCTAAGCAGGAAATAACAAGAGTAGCTGTCATGTACAATACATGGCGTTCCTTTAAATAGACAAACATTTACATAGGAGCTCTAACAAATGTTGTTGGTTGCATTGTATCTAACAGGTTTCGAATAAATCCAATCTGATTGCATACATTGATGTTGGAGTAACGTGAACAGCTGATTGGACATGATTAATAAAGCCTGAAAACATACTAGCTATTTACTTTTTCTCTTCTTTTTTTTGAGTCATGTGAGAATCCAGTTCATATCTCATTCGTGTTCATGTGGTGTCTGCTGCCAAAAGTTATTCAGATTCAAACCCTTGTGAAATTCAACAGTGGAATACGACTATGTATTTTTGAAACCCTCTATGCCGTTATTCAGTCACTCAGAAGAAATGTCAGCTAATTTAGTTGTTGAAACACTTACGGTGAAGTTGTTTTGTCACAACAGCTTCACATGTGCTGCAGTGATAAAAAGCTTATCCTCCCCATGTCAGGATGATCCTGTCAGTGGTGAAAAATGAGGCAGAAGTCATGCAGAGTTGGACTGTGCAGTACCGTGTAATAGAAAATCATCATTGCAGAAATCTAAGTCTACCTAATAAGCATGGCATTGTTCTAAAAATGGCAGGAATATGCATGAGTGATGAATTGCAACTTTTTTCCTAGAATGTAGCTGATCAGGAAGCAGATTCAAGTAATAAAAGAAGGACTGTGATGGATATTTGGTTTAGCAGTCCAGTCTGAGCAGCCCCCGTCGGCGGTTGTGATCAGGCCTGCATGGGGGCTTTCTGTGAGTGACATATAAGAACACTGAGACATGCTGTACAAGAGACAGAGGAGGGATGCTGAGTGTCCTCTCACCTCTGTGGTGTCAATGCACACACACACTCGCAGATGGAACCAGCTCCTTTTTCCTCTCCATGCCAGAGATTATTGGAAGCCTGGGGAAAACTCGGCTCCTCCCACCTCCTCTCTCAGGGGCCTCTCTCTGTCTGCCTGTCTGCCTCTCTGGACCCCCCTCTCTCTTCCTCTCTGTGCCTGTATCTCTCCATCTTGCTCCCATGCCTCCATGCAGTCTTTCATCATATTAACCCCCTGTGTGCCAGAGCCTGAGGCACACTAATGATTTCTAAATGGGTAAATCAAACATGGCGATTGCCCTGGGACAGTTGGCCACACATACAAAGATACACACACACACATACGCCAAGGTTTGCTTGTTTTTTACAGAGGTAATCATACAAAGAAAGATGTTAGATGTAAACTTTGACCATTTTTTTTAAATACGGCTGTTTACATGTTTTCAATTCTTTATTCCCACAGCAGTAAAAAGGTGGACTCAGAGGGCGGGGCCAGCGCTGCTAAGAAGGATGCCAAGAGGAAGAGAGAGTCTTCAGTTGGTGACGATGTGGAGGTGAAGTCTCCACTGCCCTCTCCTCCTGAAGAGGAGGATGATGATGGTGTACAGGTGGGATGTGTGTTTTCAGCAATAATTAACATGCAGTATTCAGTTTCACCATTGAGGAAGCTCCAAAATATTAATATTTACCACTAAATGCACCAGGACGGTTTCAGGAAGCACATCTAAAAAGCAGAAGGCCATCAAACCACTTCTGATCACTTGTCGTCACAGCTTGTAGGCAAGGCACTGAGCCAGTGAACGTGTGTCGTAAACCAGCTTTGTTTACAGACCAGCGGGCAAACCCCGCCTGTCAGGTTGTCGTCATGCTCTGTCAGCCACTTACTAGCCAGTGATGTATTTTGGAAACATTTTTGCTTCAAATTTACTGTTTAACCTCTTTAGAATCAAACGCTAGGAGGATGTGTGCCTCGATACACTCTTTATAAATGCCTCCTTAAAATGGGAAGTGGTAATTAGAAGAACTAAAGCAAGCTGTCTTATTCCCTCAGATTGAGATTTATAAGCAAATTTTATTGTTGCCATTGAAGAGTCCTGGTTTTCAAGCGAAACCGAAAGGCTCCTTAGCAGCTGTGTCACTTAAACATGTTCCCTAAAACCTGAGATTGACAAATTTGTCTTTTTATGGCAAGATTTTAAGACCTAAAATGATCAACAAAGTTCTGACTTTAAAACGTTTTACAAATAAAAATGTGAAAAGCATGTTGATGTTCACTTCATCAGTAAATGCTGTGTAGCATTTAGAAGTAGGCCAGAACGTTCACTCTAGGTTTCGTCTGAGTCTCCAACATGGCCTGCTGCTGCAAACAGGATTCCTTAGCGCTTTCTTTCAGTTGTGGCTTTTTTTTTTTTTTTTGCTTTCGTCAGATTAGGCGGACGGTGTTGTAATCTCTTGGTGGGTTTTGTTGACTTGAGGTCTGTGAGGTGTTCCAAACATTAACTATTGTTTTACAGTCTAGCATTTAATTAATGAGCTATCTGGTGTGTTCCTTCACCTTCATAAGGCTGTTTGTTTTTCTGATGTTCTTTAACGAATCTGAGCAGCAGGTTTTATGCTAATATTATACTTTTGGATGCCATTTGTAAGACAGTGTCAGGTATCCTTGGTTATTTAAATGCAGATATGTTTCTTCCAATCAGAAGCGTCGTTCGAGTCGCCAGGTGAAGAGGAAGAGGTACACAGAGGACCTGGAGTTCAGGATCTCTGAGGACGATGACAGCGGCGATGATTCACCAACACCAAAATCTCCTTCATCTTCCTCACAACAACAGGTGAGGGTTGGGCTGGTTTACCTTGATTACCAATTAGTTTTTACTTTACTAAAGATTAAACATTTTTGCCTCAGTGTTCACATTCAGTTAGCTTTCCATTTGTAATCTAAAGTTCCTGCAACCGCTTCAATCATTTAAATTTTTTTCCCCTTTTCATTTAAAATGCAAACTTTTCTGCCTTTAAGAATCGCAAGTCTCCAACGAAACTGTGGTTAAACTGTATTTGTATGTTTTTTCTCATTCCAGGATCTGACTGAGGCTGAAGGGCCTGTTGTGGAGAAGATCATGGGTATGCGCAGCGCCAAAAAGCAGGTAAGATGCACACAGTACATATCCCAAAGCATTTAATTCAGGTATTCCAACCACTTCAGTTGCCACTAGTGCACAAAACCAAGCATGCAGACTACTCCTACAAACACATGTGAAAGAACGGGTCGCTGTGAGGAACTCCATGAATTCTACTGTGGTGCCATGATGAGATGTTCCCTGTGCAGTAAGTCGAGTCAAGTTCCCAAGCTAATAAATATTACAAAGTCAGCTGTTAGTGGGAATAGGGAAGCGATTTGGAATGACAGCATCTCTGCTGCAATGTGTTAGGTTGTATAAAATCCCAGAGTGGGTCGGTGCATATATAGCAGAGGTCACCAACATTCTGCAGAGTGGATACCTACAGACCTCCAACCTTCACGTGGCATCCAGATTAGCTTAAGAACAGTGAATAGAGACCTTCCTGGAATGGGTTTCCATGGTTGAGCAGCTGCATCCAAGCCCTGCATCACCAAAGTTGGAAGCCCGGGGTGTAAAGCATGCCGCCACTGGAATCTAGAGCATTGAAGGAGTGTTCTCTGGAGGGATGAATCATTTTTATCTGCCTTGCAATTAAATGAATGAGTCTGTGTTTGGCAGTAGCCAGGAGAACAGTAATTTGGGCAGGTTAATGCTCTTGACTCTGTGGGAACAGTTAGAATGTGACCCGTTGCTGTTCCAAAATGATTGTGCACCAGTGCAAAGCAAGGTCTATAAACACATGGACAAGGGAGTTTTGGTGTAGAAAAGCTTGACTGATCTCCACAGAGTCCTGACTTCCCATAAACACACTCCTAGACCCTGGAAAGCCTTCCCAGAAGAGCTAAAGCTTTTAGAGCTCCAAAAGGTGGGCTGACATGATATTAAATTATAGGAATTGATGTAAAGACTGGGATGTCACTAAAATTCATGTGTGTGAGGTGAGCGAATCCTTTAGGCAGTATAGTTGTTCTCGAAGACAATGACACAACACACAGATGCATGGCTGACATTACTCAGACTGGCCTGAGTCATGATTTACGTCACGCAAGTAGCTGCTCCACAGTTGGCCCAAGGAGATTTTACACACACACACACACACAGTCAAAGACATGCTCTCGCACACACATTGCCAAGTCGGTCACTTTGTAAGCAGATACAAGAGTTCTTGTAATTCAATATGTGTGTGCTTCTGATTGACTTGGGGTGCGTCGGCCCTGCTTTGTTTTGTGTGTCTTAACTCAGGAAAAGTCGTTCCTCAGCCAACACACACACTCACTCACCAGCCAATTGTGCTTTGCCAGCCAGCTCCCAGTGGGGTTACTCCACACACACACATACACCCTTTCTCACAGCTCCATTCAGAGTTGACCCCAGGCTTGGCACATAGCCAAAACCACAACGCTAGCTAAGCCAGACGCCAAGCTAGTGTTTCCTCAGGCAGTGTGCGCGCGTGTGTGTGATTGATGATTCATGGCATTACAGTAGTAGTGGTAGTACAATGATGCTGTGTATGTGTGTGTGTGTGTGTGTGTGCTGCAGCTACATTAGTTAATGTGAATGAGTCTGGACAGCTACTGAGAGCTACTGAGTTTTCTTCTTTCACAAGTGTGGAAAAATAAAGTTCATTTTCTTTCTCCAATTTAGACGTTTTAACAAAAGGCTAAATAGTTGCAGATGTGTAAGGCTGACATAACTGAAACCAAAGCTTCCTCTGAGCCGACTGACATGTCAGCGTCAAGCAGATCTCAGGCTCCTCGTGTGCCCACTTCACCATTTTTAACTACATGTTCTATAACAATGACAAGCCACTTCTGCTCTTTCACAGTCCTGCTGCTATATTTACTGTGATTATTAACCTTCTTTTCTCCCCTTTCAGCTGGAGTCGGGTGAGGAAGTGGAGATGGAGGAGTTTTACGTCAAGTTCAAGGGCTTGTAAGTTCTAGCTGGTTTTTTCTTTTCTTTTTTTTTTACCTCTTTTGTCTTTCACAGCAGGAATTCCTCTTTTTTTAGACCCATTCTCTACACACACACCAGGGTGTCTATTGGTCTATTAGTGGGAAAAGCTCGGTATATTCTGCCTGAAAAGCCGCATTCAATTTTCTTCATGCTGGAATCGCTCTTATTTCTGTTTCAAATCTATTCTAACATCAATAGCATCAGTGGTAGCAGCACAGTGTCTGCATCCCATCGTATTGCTAAATGCTAGCTATTCCGGTCATGCACGTCTTTTGTGTCAAGCTTGCTGCTTGGCTAAGAGAAGAGTTGCACATCAAACATACACTTAAAATCTGTAAGCAAAGGTAAACGGTGGTGTGAGGTCCTAATCCCCTTTTAGAAATCAAACTAAATAAAAAATAGTGTTAAAAGTAGGGATGGGCATTTATCTTATCTATCTTATAAGGGTTCTCACTTATCATGACAGAGATAAATTCCAACTCATGATGTTTGAAAGATCCCAAAACTGGCTCTATTGTTGGGATTGTTTTTACTATTATCTCCACTGTTCATAAAATAAATACTAATAAGTTCTAAAATATAATTAAATGCAGTAACTGTGTGCAATTTAGTGATTAAAATCGTAACTTATTTATGTAACTGGTGCCCTGAAGATGACTTTTCCAAAATGGCTGTATTATTCAACAGCATTTGTTTGTGCTGATATGATCGCTGTGACCTGCAGCCACAGCCACGCAGTTACATAAAAAAAGAAAGAAAATAGGTTATAAATAGTTTTTTATCATCAATTTTATTGTTATCACAATAAATACCACAAGATATCGTGATAAAATGGTAAGTCCATATCCCCCACCCCTGGTTGAAAGCTTGTTTCTTTAGTAAATGCTACAAAAGATAAGAAGCAGTACCTGCAAATAGAAAAAAAACAACACATTGGCTCTTGATGCTGTTTGTTTTGCCATAATTAACCCCTGTTTGACCTGGTAGCAAAGCCTTGTGGCTGATTGATTTAAAATGTTCTAGCCGACATCTGTGATTCTCAAACCTGCAGCTGACTGGTTGCACAGAATGTGTCACCAGTGCATCATGCCTTTTAGCCACAAAGCCAGCTTACCGTTTCGTATGTTGTTGTTTACAGCGCTGTCACTTCCTGCACTCTGAGGCATAACAGCAGCATAACGCCGCCTTCATCCTTTCAGAAATGACACCAGAAGCTGTTTCAGTACCTAGTTTAAAGAAGGTTACTGAAAGAATATTATCAGATCATCTTACATGGCTTACAAAAATGGTTGCCTTTTTATCATTTTAATAATAGAACTTTGTTGCACCTAATGCAAATGGGTGCTAATAATTTTATCAGTTTACTGTCAACTAAACAGTGTGATAATTGGTGTAATCTTGAATCCTGTAATAAACCGTCTAAAAATATTGTTTATTCTGAAAAGTTTGTCAGAATCATTTCTTGGTTTCTTTACACACAACTTGGCAATAAAGCTTTTCTGATTCTGATTCTTTCTGGAATTACAAACATCACCTGAAGAGAAGTGGATGCTAAAAGTGGCCGCCTGTGTTTGCTCGGTTTCAGTTCATACCTGCACTGTCGCTGGTCAGAGCTGGAGGAGCTGGAGAAGGACAAGAGAATACACCAGAAGATAAAGAGGTTCAGAGCCAAGCAGCTACTCAACAACTTTATCACTGAGGTAAGAGCAGAGATCTGCACTAAAGCTTCCCTTCCTCGCCAGCTTTTACTACTGAAAACCGTCTGCACCCACATATTAACAATTTTAAGTGATGTTTTACCTTTTGTTTTTTGTTTTTTTCGATAGAGATGAATTAACTCAATTCCTTCTTAATTACAGTCTAGGTCTGCTCCTCTTCTCTTGCAGATGGACGATGAGCCATTTAACCCGGACTATGTGGAGGTGGACCGAGTCCTGGATGTGTCAGAGAGCACAGATGAAAATGGAGAGGTGCTTTGCTCTCTTTCTTAGTTTTAAACCCCGCTCATCCCTTCTTTTCCCACACCACAAAAATAAGCTTACCAAACCTGTTTTTCTTTGTCTAGATTGTCACCTTATATTTGGTGAAATGGTGTAGTTTGGCTTATGAAGACGCTACCTGGGAGCTGAAGGCAGACATCGACCAGTCTAAGATAGATGAATATGAACGCATTGCAGCACGGGAACCCAACACTGAGAGAGTGGTGAGTATGTGTCTGTAGAAGCTCTTTGGGTGCTGTCTGCTTCCCGTCTCCTCCCAGTAGGCGTGTCGATGTGTTACTGTGTGTTGGCCTGCTGCCTCCTCCTCCAGATTTACAGCTCCTTTAACTGGTTTCCACAGGGTCACGTTCTTGTGGTCTTACACTCTCGACACACACGCTGAGGAATACACGCCCTGCTCTTGTGGCCAGGCCAAACCACTAACAGTATGTTTAATGTTTAACAGAGGGAGTTGACTGGCTGTACCCTTTCCTCCATCTCTCTTTCTGTCCCTGTGTCCATCTTTTCAGCGACTGTCAGTTTTCCCCTTAAGAAAGATATTAGAAATGCTCTATCATGCAGTGGCAGCACTTGGAACCAAATTTATTTAACCTCTAGTCATTGTCAGAGGGTGGCGGGGCAACTATTGCAGAAGACATTTACTTTCCCCTGTGGAGGAATGTTAGAAAGGTTAACCTACTGCTCTACAATATCTGAAACACCTGGAGAAAAATCCCAATTAACCTAAAAGGGGATTTCTCTCCAGTTTAAAGAAATCTGTTTTCCCGTTTTAGATAATCATGGAAGAAAAGTATTGTGGAACTAAATTTGCATTTCCAGACTTTATTCCCAAATACATTCCATTCCACCCATTTGTTTAGGCATCCATCAGTCGATCATCCATCTCCATCTTCTCTTTCTCCGTCTGCCATTTATCCATTGATCTTAAATCATTTTTTCCCAGCCTCATTCAACATCCATCCATCTCTCTATCCACCCATCTCTGTCGATCTGTCCATCCTTCTGTTTATTCAGTCATCTATCATCCTTCCCTCCTTTTGTTTTTTAGTTCTCTGCTATAAATCTATAGTAAATGTCTTGGAAAGGCGAGCATGTCTGCAAACGCTTGGACTTTTGATATAAAAATTCATAGATAATCTGTGACAAATGGGTTTTTAAAGGTACAAGAGGGATTCCACTCTTCTCAGAAACATCCTTACCCAGCTGACAAGGAAAGAGGCTTGAAGATGCTTTGGTCTCCAAGCTGGGGAAAAAAATCCTCTGGTTGAGCTTTCACTGCAACAAAAATTTACCAAGCTTCAAACTTATTGCAAGTCACGTTCTTATAATTTCTCTGTGACACAAAGCTTGTGTTTTCCTGTGATTGTGGTGATGAAGATGCTCCAAAGTGTGTTTGTGTTCTGTGTAATGTTTCCAGATTATTTGTCACTGTATCACACATGTACTGAATGGACCCCCTACCACCCTGCAGTATTTGAAGCTGCATAGTCTGCATCTTCAATTTCCCTCAAAGTTTCCTGGTTCTGAAAACGACAAAGACCAGAAACGTAACGCTTCTCTGAATATTTAAAACTGTGATGCAAATAAAAGCATTGTATAGTAACACCCGAGCAGCTTGGACAGTGTTCATTTGTAATGTACGTCTAAAAGTACTGTAAATTTAGGCAGAAGTAGTTGTTCATTAAAGCTGAAAAATTGAGCTTTTCACATGACTGTGGAACCCAAGTTAAAACCCTGCAGCCCCGACTCCAGGAGCCTTACCCTGATAATTCTTCTGGGATTAATGAGCCTCTCTGTGGTTTAACGACCTCCTATCATTTCTGCTTGTATCAAGGATCGGCCTTCTGCAGCCGACTGGAATAAGCTGGAGAGCTCCAGAGAATACAGAAATGGCAATGCACTCAGGGAATACCAGCTCGAAGGCCTCAACTGGCTGACTTTCAACTGGTACAACTCGTAAGTCACTTTTAATTGTATTATCCAGGATGGATCTCCTAACTGGTGCTCTGTCCTGTGTATGAAGTAGCACTTCATTAAGTTGTCTTAAGTGGACATTAAAGTTAACATTAAGTGTCTCTGTTCGATCTTGCTGTTTATGTTTCCCCACTGGCACCGTCCATGTATAAAATATATGCTCCAATTGTAAGTTAAGAGTCTTCAGGCAAGCACACTCGAAGGAATCGAATTATAGATTATAAATGGTGTGTTCGAGTCCGTCATCTGGTTTGAAAGTGAATACAATAGTTGGATTTTCTGGGTTTTCTAACTCATATTTAAGAAATATGGTCAAACTGCAGAGGAAGACGGACTTCTCCAGAGATACATTACTAAGTATTTTCCAACATGTGCTGCGTGTTTTTTGCATTAGATCACTGCAGTGGGAAACAAACTGTATAACTCCACTGGAAAATTGGCTTTAATAAACCAGAATGGAAAATATTTTGTTTTATGAAAGTCCATCTAGAACATTCATGGAATTTAACATCAGGGCCTCAGTGTACATAGAGCCCCTAACTGTTTACAATTTAGGGATACTAAATACAAAGAATCTGTTTCCGACTCTCACCATGTCCACATCATCATCCGTCCTCCACAGACGTAACTGTATCCTGGCAGACGAGATGGGGCTCGGAAAGACCATCCAGTCGATTACATTCCTCTATGAGATATACATGAAGGCCATTGAGGGGCCATTCCTGATCATCGCCCCTCTTTCCACCATCCCCAATTGGGAGAGGGAGTTCAGGACCTGGACAGAGCTGAATGTTGTGGTCTACCACGGCAGCCAGGCCAGTCGGAAAACTATCCAGGCCTACGAGATGTACTACAGAGACGCACAGGTAAAAAGAGAACAGCACAGGACTAATTTTACAATTACTAACTCTTTTTGACTCAAATTATGCTTAGAATATAAAGGGGGAGGAAGGAGTCATTTCGGCTTCTCTCTTATTAAGGGGTTGCTGGATTCCCTTCCTGACGCAGCCGGGATTCAAACCCAGGTCAAAGATGCAGACTTACCCCGCCACACCATGAAGGGACCTACATCTAGGGTGTAAAAAAGCTGCTAATAATCAAGCTGTGGATATTTAATCACAAGGGCCTACTTTTAAGAAATTTAGGAACTTGCAGGATTTTTTTTCATTCTTTATAAATGTTCTCGCTTTGCATGTGAAATTATAACGTTTTTGACTATTTAAAGGGTATCTTGCACAGTTCTTCGTTTTGCATTACGTTTGGACTGATAGTTAATTAAATAGTTATTAATATACATTTTGGAAGGTGAGAAATATAAAATGCATATGAAACTGTCACAAGAATACGAGATATTAGTGAATCTAGCATTAGTTGGGTAAAACGTATGGGCAGTGAAAATGTCCTGTTTTAAACATGTAATCAGCCTGTTTACCCATCAAGGAATAACTAGTACTGTACCTGTCAAGTTATTTGTCGCACCACTAAAACTAGAAGTCTAACATTTAGTTTTTTATCACCACATCGTTTGCTCTGATATTAATGGTGTTTCCTTCCCCCACACTTTGCATGGTTTCTTCCCTTGAAGCAAAGTTTCCAGTTTTTTCATAGCAGCCAACCATTTGTAAGACATATTTCTGAGAGAAAGGCCTTCTTGTTGTGTTAATGGAAATAGGATAACAACTTATTTTTATTTGGCAGCAGCCTTCTGTGTCAGAGAGGTGTGAGCCTAAAGGCTCAGTTTTTGTCAGATTAGTGCATTTAAAAAATCGCTGCTTTTAAAGAAAGCATGTTCTGTTTTATATTTGATACATAATAAGTTGAAAAAATACAAAATTTTTTGGTTTTATTTGTATGAAATATATCTGTCCTTTAGTGAGAAATCTCTAGCTATTTTTAGCACTGATATTTGAATATTTAGTCAATTTCACTGTATCCGTGTGAGAAATGGGATGCACAGCAGGCCTATTACAAACAAGATGCTTTTGCAGAAAATGGTCAGCAGATCTGAAATATTGAGCTGGCCGAGGATGAGCAGGGCTTCTTGGCCACTTAAGCTCTTTACAGTCCTGTAGCTGTAAGCTGTTAGACTGTAAGCTCTCATTGTACAATGCTGCAAACATCCCTCAGTATAACCTTCGCCACAGTGAGTCCCTGAAGAAAATAAGCTGTAGTAGCCGTGCGCTTTCTGGCTTCTTGTTCTAATCCATCCTGAGGTAATCCTTGAGGTCGTGAAGACGGCACCTTGTGTTCTTTCCTCCCATCCGCTGTATTCCCCACAGACTGGAGACGCAAAACACATTTCAATGCAAGCATGCCTGTGCAGACTGCGATATGAATATGGATGTTTTTTTTAATCGTGGATCTGATCAGAATGAAGGGCTCTCTTAATATCAGTAAGGGGGCTTTGAGTTTCAGTTAATTTAGCTTTTTCCTTGTTATTTCACATTTAGGAGAAAAGAAAATAGCAGAAATAAGCAGATTTCACACCATTTACAGTCGAAGAACTCAATGTTATGTCTGAAAAGGAGTAGGAAGAGTAAAAACGTATTAAATCCTTCCCCTAAAAGTCCTTTGTCTGCTCTTCTGCAGGCGTCAGCAGCTAACCTAACTGGGGCATACCTGGTCCCTTAAACCAGCTACTATATTGTGGTGTTTGTTTTAGAGGTCCAATTCTTTTTAGATGTATGCCTTAGAGTTCTGAATCATTAGGTATTTTCCCAAAATACAGAGCCTTCCAAAATTATTTATAGCTGCTGGATGTTCACCGTCCATTCAAACAACGACCCAAAGCATACAACCAGAGCTTCAAGGTAATGATTTATATCAGAGCAAATTCCTTTGTTTGGATGGCCTAGTCAAAATCCAGACCTGAATCCATTTGGGAATCTGTGGCAGGACTTAGAAATCGATCTTCTCAGATGCTTTCCATCCAATCTGACTGAGCCTAAGCCATTTTGCAAAAAAGAATGGGCAAAACTTCCAATCTCTAGATGTGCAAAGCTGTAAGAAACATAATCCAAACTACCTGCAGCTGCAATTGATTGAAAGATGGTTGTGCAACGTATTGGCTGGAGTAAAAGACATGGTTTTCAGATTGAAAAATGTTTGAAAGTTAAATATAATTATGCCACTGCAGGTATGCACTACTTTGTGTTGGTCTGTCACAAAACATCCTATTAAAATGCATGGAGGTTTGTGGTTATAACATGATAAATTTGTGAAACAATTGTAGAGTTTTGAGAACTTTAGCGAGGTAGATGTAGGTAAAAGATGCAATGTAGGAGTGCTCAGTGGTGGTTTTACATACTACTCTGATCACATTTATTGAGTTGTGTTGAGGCGCAGCACAAGCAGTTATGGTTGATTGATCAGCTTAGCTTTCAGTTCATATTTTATAAAATATATAGTGATTTTCTTGATGCTGCTCACAAAAAATGCTTGTCTCACAGTTTTTTCTTGGCTTTTACTTGTAGATTCATGATTCTGTGTGAACATATTTCAGGAATCCATAATTAATGAGGATTATTCTTCTTAGCACCCTTCATTGTTGTCCTCTTTCTCTTTGTACATCACTACAGGGTAAGATAATAAAAGGAGTTTATCGGTTCCATGCCGTCATTACAACATTTGAAATGATTCTTGCCGACTGTCCGGAGCTGCGCGGCATCCCGTGGCGCTGCGTGGTGATTGACGAAGCCCACCGCCTCAAAAACCGAAACTGCAAGCTGCTGGAGGGACTCAAAATGATGGATATGGTGAGTGGACGTCTTTGCTATTTGCAGCCCAGCTGTGGGAGACATACAGAGTTAGGCAGTGGAAGACTCGTTTCTAATTAGCCGTTTCTTGTCTTCACCACTGTAATCTGTCTTTCAGTATTTTAAGCTCTGTAGACACATCCTGCTTTTAATTTTAGAAATGCTAAATTTGTATTTCCTTTCTCCGCTTTGTCCTTCAGGAACACAAAGTCTTGTTGACAGGAACTCCTCTTCAGAACACAGTGGAGGAGCTGTTTAGCTTGCTCAATTTCCTGGAACCAGAGCGATTCCCATCTGAACAGACTTTCATGACTGAATTTGGAGACTTGAAGACTGAAGAACAGGTAATGGACACGAACCAGTGCAGTACTGTGGACACAAAGGAAACTTTCACCTTTCCATAAATTGCCTGGTAATAAAATTGTTCTGTGTATATATCAGGTCCAAAAACTTCAAGGCATTCTGAAGCCCATGATGCTTAGAAGACTGAAGGAGGATGTGGAAAAGAACCTAGCTCCCAAAGAAGAGACCATTATTGAGGTTGAGTACTTGCCCTCATAAACCCAGGGATCCAAAGGGCTTTCTCTTATTGAAAAGCTTTTTTTTTTACAAGTGGAGAATTTAAATAATTAAATCTGCATTTGTTGTTTTTGTTAGGTGGAGTTGACAAACATCCAGAAAAAATACTATCGGGCTATTCTGGAGAAGAATTTCTCCTTCCTGTCCAAAGGAGGTGCAGGAGGAAGTGGATCAGCTAGTGTCCCCAACCTCCTCAACACCATGATGGAGTTGAGGAAATGCTGCAACCACCCCTACCTCATAAACGGTACATACTCTCTTCCCCGAGAATGGATTAATATTGCTCTACATTGGTCCATAACGCTCTTTTGGTGACTCTTTCCTGTCTGCTTTGTAGGAGCGGAGGAGAAGATCATCGAGGAGTTTAGGGAATCCCATGGCGGCAGGATCGATGTGCCTGAAATGGCCCTCCAAGCTATGATCCAGGCCGCTGGGAAACTGGTGCTCATTGACAAGCTGCTGCCCAAACTAAAAGCCGGAGGACACAGAGTTCTGATTTTCAGTCAGATGGTCCGCTGCCTGGACATCCTGGAGGACTACCTCATCCAGAGACGGTGAGAATAGAGACAAACACGTTTGTTTCAAGTTTCCCAGCTTGTTTGGTGCAGTTTTCTTTGCTGTTTCCAGGGGTTTTAATAAGGATGCTGTGGCCCATCACAGGCCCATCCTGGAAGGAAAAAAGAAATGGCGGCTGTGCAATAGAAAAATGAATACCACAAAAAACAGAAAGGGTGCAACTTTGCAGTTGATGCAGATGGTTTGCATCCTGCAGGTTGGGCAGCGATTGTTTTTTTGGCATCCGCATCAGAAAATGACAAATTTTACAAGCCCTTTGTAAAAGTGAATGAAACTAAAACCGACAGATTACTGAACAGACATCCTGTTTAATTGCGTTTGAGTTTTTGTTTCAGCATATTCACTATAACATATTTCCATGTCCTTCACAGCTATCCATACGAACGAATAGACGGCAGAGTTCGGGGTAACCTGCGACAGGCTGCCATTGACAGGTTTTCCAGACCAGACTCGGACCGTTTCGTCTTCCTGCTCTGTACCAGAGCTGGTGGGCTCGGCATCAACTTAACTGCAGCAGATACATGCATCATCTTTGACTCTGACTGGAACCCTCAGAATGACCTCCAGGTATATACTCTATGCTAGCCACCTGATCACATGTTGTGAATCTGGGTTTCTAGTTATTGTTAAGCACAGGATTCCTATGCAGTGTGGAAAGAGTGATTTTGGTATTTTCTAGGTGTGTATGGGTATGGATAAGACAAATATTTGTATTTTTTAGAATCCATTCTCTCTTTGTCTATTGTGTTCAGCCATCCATTCGTCATTGTGTCCAACCACCAGTCCATACATTTATCCTTCCATCCATCCATCTATTAGTTTATTAATTCCTTTACGCATTCATTTTTTTTCAGTTATTCATCCTGACTACTTGCCCATAAATCCATCAGTCCTCCCACGATGTTTCTTTGTCCATCCGTCTGGTTGATATAATTGGTCTTTTGTTTGGGTTGAACATGTCCTGCTGAATACACTGAAAATCGCGTTAAAAGCAGATAACTCCCCGTAAAACAAAGAGTTACTTAATGTCTGCTCCATCAGGCTCAGGCGAGATGCCATCGTATCGGCCAGTCCAAGTCCGTGAAGATCTACCGTCTGATCACCAGGAACAGCTACGAGAGGGAAATGTTTGACAAGGCCAGTCTGAAGCTTGGGCTCGATAAGGCCGTTCTCCAGAGCATGAGTGGACGAGAGAATGCAAACAGTGGGGTGAGTCCCACCAAATCCTCTAACACTGAGTATCTTGGCCAAAAACTCTTAATTTCAGATTCTCACTTACTCCGACAAAGAGGTTTTCTGACCCTGTTTGGGTTATTCTCCTTGAACCTTCTAAATGAGCAGAGAAATAATTCTCATTTCTTGTCCAGGTCCAACAGTTGTCCAAGAAGGAGATAGAAGACCTGTTGAGAAAAGGTGCCTATGGAGCTTTGATGGACGAAGAAGACGAAGGCTCGAAATTCTGTGAGGAAGACATTGACCAGATCCTCCAGAGACGAACCCACACCATCACTATCGAATCGGAGGGCAAAGGCTCCACTTTCGCTAAGGTGAAAAACTTTAACTTGGTTTAGTTTGCCTCCTTCGGCACAGCGCCTGTTCACTCTGCATTGCAAAGCTAAGTATGTCATAATTACACAAACATGTTTCCATCTGCCTGCAGGCCAGTTTTGTTGCAACAGGAAACCGAACAGACATTTCTCTGGAGGATCCAGACTTCTGGCAGAAATGGGCCAAGAAAGCTGAGCTGGACATGGACGCCGTCAATGGCCGGGTACGACACGACCCGACTGCATACTGGTATCTGGGTTTAAACGGAAACTGTCCTTCATATCATTCCTACAATTTAAAGTCCTTCTCATTAGATACTAGAAAAAGTGCTGGAATGACCGGAGTTTTCCTCCACCCCTACTGCTACACCACCTGCTGCTGTGCACTGCCCATCAGCTGGCTGGAAGAAGGCTACTACAGTTTCCCTCGCTAAAAAGAGAGAAATCGGGGTGTTCAGAAATATTTCTGGTTGCGTGAAACAGGAGTTGTCATAGAGTGGAAACTAAAGGAGCTCTGCCAATCAAACTGACTAATTAAGGGGTGTTTATCCTATGATTTTGTTTTGTTAAATCAAAATAACAATAAATATTGTAGATTATGACCCTAATATTCAATTTGTTAGATTATTTCAGCAGTGGCAATAGGAATAATTATTGAGGGCTACCAATTACTTTACTACATACCACAAACAGAATGTAATATAAAATAAGCCCTTTGAATTTTGTCAAATATTATGAGATTGAACTGGAAATAATCAAAATCAGCCCAGAGTTCAGTCATGAGTCCTGCTCATGAATTACTATTTGTTTCAATAATGGAGACTGCAATTTCCATTCAACATATCTAGAGTTTGTCTGGTTAAAATTATAATATTGTTTGGATAATAAAAAATATGGACAATTAAATGTGATTAAAATGATTGAATGATTTTGAATGGATTTGGTCAGCTGCACAGAAACACAAACAGCTTCATCAAACCTCTTGTCTTAACTTTTCCTTAAACACCTTTTACACCCTGCATAAAGTCAGTGCTTTCACCAGTAAAAAAACAAGAATAAGGAGGCTTTTTCTTTCTGGTTGGCTCCTCAGTAGGATGTGATCACTTCAGCTGCTCATCATCCATCATTTGTTTCTGTGCTTTGCATCAAAACCTGTTTATCCGTGTGTGGCTTGAAGTACTTCCATGCCTTCCATTGGATCAGCCTTTGAGACCTTTAAAACACTTTTATAATCCACTCATTTGACAGTGAATCGGGTTCTTTGTTCCCCGTTAGTTTGGAAGCAGAGGTGCCCCTGCCGCCACGAGACTCGCTATAAACAGCAGATTGGAGGAAAATGTTTCTAACTGGTTAAAATCTTTTATTAATCACAGAAGATGAACAAAAACACTGATGTTGATGGACAGTTGTTGACTAGTTGTTGCAGCCCTTTAGTTGTTGTTTTTTCTTTTTAAAAAAGCTAAATCGTGTTTTTTATTTTTCTGTAAATTTACTGAAATCATAAGTGGTATTTTTTCTTCAGGTCATCATGCTTTGAGAATGTTATACCAGCCCATGTCTGCTCTCAAGTCCTTGTAAGAAGATGTGACTAAGCCGGAAAGCCAAACATCCCCTGTATTCATATAGGACCCAACAGCACAAACAGTGTGACCCCACTTATGTTAAAGTGGGGTCACATTGGTAAATTTCGAGAGCTCTCGCCACATACTAGGAGGAAGTCTGTGAGACGGCCTGGGAGGAAGAGACCGGCAGGACAAAAGGGAAGCACAGAGAAAGGAAGAGGGAGATTAATATTGACAGTTGGGAATCTCCTCTCTTCCTTAATTACCCATGTTTCCCTGCTCTCGTGTGTGTGTGTTTGAGCGAGTGAGGGAGAGTAAGCTGCTTAGCTCCACTTAACTGAGCGCAGATGCCTTGAGGCTACAGAGATATCACTTAGGCTTGTGCTCACACATGCTCACACAGAAACAAGGCCTCCATTACTTTCTTACACGCTGACTGCACGTTCTGCTAACTGGAGTCTTTCTATTCCTGCTTCACTCTCCCCGTTATATAATTTTCGTTTTTCTCTGTGTATTTCTCACTTCTCTTGTTGAGGGCCCTCCACCGAAACACTTAATCCACCTCTGCGAGCGTGAATCCGGGCCATTCCCTGGGGATTTCTCATTGTGTGGCGTTAAAATGGAAATGACTGCAGCTCTGTGATAATTGTGGAACTAACTACGGCCCTGTTTGCACATATTAATGGGACTGCTAGGGAGTGAAAAATCTAATTAATTGAACAAAAATGTAATTCATTAGACAACATAATTAATGCCAGTTTATGTTTGAGCTAGACGGCCAATTTCCCAATATCGGCCATGAAGAGCAGGGCCAAATATCCAGTTAATCAGATTTAATCCTGAAGATGCCATGTTTTTGCACCATTTACACTTGTCATAGGAGTCAGAACGTACAAGGAACTTACAAATGGGTCATTTCAGAGGAGTACAGCAGAAGGTGCTTTGCATAATGTCTTTAATTAAACCCAGAGTTTCGCTAAAACAAGATATGAGAAGTTACCAGAATAAAAGCATCTCTAAGCTTAGGAAATACTTGACTGAAAACATTTTCCACGATTTTATCTGCAGAACACACTGGTGATTGACACACCTAGGGTGAGGAAGCAGACGCGGCACTACAGCAGCGTAAAAGAGGATGAAATGCTTGAGTTCTCTGAGCTGGAGAGCGACGACGATGAACCCAGCAAGCCTTCTTCCAAACAACGGCGTCCTCAAGACAAAACCCAAGGCTACCCTCGCTCTGAGTGCTTCAGGGTGGAGAAGAACCTGCTCGTCTATGGGTCAGTCATGTCAAGTATATGAAGCAGATAAGGCAATGTATAGCCCTAAAAAAGCAGAGAAGTCAAACCTTTTAATTTGAGCTGGTTTTCAGTGAGAGGGAAAGAAAATCCCATCTTAAGAAATAAATGTTTTTAGCAAAATCCCTGGTGGGATAGTTATTGGTACCCCCTGCTGTTAATACTGAGCACAACAAACTTTTACCAACTGATGAGCTTTTGTTTACCTTTTACAATTTCTGAGTCCTCTCTCATAATCTCTTCAGCTTACCCCTCAGGGTTTCTGTAGGACTTAAGTTTAGGGACTGAGATGGGCATAAAAGAAGGATACTTTTCTGTCTGAGAAGCTGTTTCTGTACTGATCTGGGGCTCTGTTTTGGGTTATTATCCTGACGACTCAGTTTAAGTTTTCTTGCAGAGGCCCCCTTTATTTTATTTAAAATGTCCTGGTCTTTGAAACGGTTCATGTTACCGTTTTACTCTTAACAAGGCTTTTGGAGGTGAAACTGCCCTGCAGCATCACAGATCCTCCACCATACTTAACAGTGGACATGAGGTGTTACATTTATTCATCATGTTTTACACCAGACCCACCTAAATTATTTGCTACCAAAAAGAATACTCTAGGTCTCATCGGACCAATATAAGGTTCCAGTAGCATTTACTAAGCTCCACATGTATACATTTGCACTGGTAGGACAGTGAAGGCTTTTTCCTGGCATCACTCCCAAATTACTAATCGGGCTACAGATGGCATCTAGTTGCTATGGAGACGTGGTGACCTCAAGATGCCACGTCTCACTGGAGTGAGCTGTGGAGCTCTTTTACCATCCTCATCACTATGTGGTGGCAATATAAATATGGGTAGTCACCCTGCCTGGTGACCATTGGGTCAGAGAAATTGGTATCTGTGTCATTGACCTCTGATTAAGACTTCCTAGAAGCACTGATCAACCTCAAAAAGTCATGAATAAAATAAATGCTTCTGTTAGATTTCCTTTAAAGGAGGTGCTTTTTGAGGTGCTAACAACTGTGCCACTGGGGATTTAGTTAAAAATGATTATTACTTAATTTGGAATTTTTATTTTTTTAAACCCGCTCGAATAAATATTTAAAAAATAAAGGTTGGATGTTTTCGTTTCTAGCTTTAAATGATTCTGTTGTAATATGATCATTATACTGTTTAAGGCTTTTATACCTCTTTATACAGATGTGGACGATAATATTGGCTGATGTAACATGATCTAGTTGATGTGAAACATGAAATGGTCTCAGACACTTCTGGGTGTATTTAGATTAAGACCGCAAGATTTCTAGAAAATATGTAATTTGCCATGACGATATCGAATAAAATTAACCAACATCTTCCAGACACTTTTCTGGAGTTTACAGGGGAGTTGGAGTACATTCAACTGGCCTAATATATTGTTGTTACGCAAGGAGGGGGGGGGGGGGGCAATCCAGGACACCTAAAATATGACATCCTACCAAATATTGCATCCCAGCAGTACATTTCAACTGTAATATTGCAAACACTGATGTTGTGATAAAGATTTGATACATCGTGCAGCTCTAAAATATAAAACGATCAGTGTGACAGAATCATCTTAACTAAGACTCATACAGCAAATAATATCCCAGTGTCCTACACACAGTCTCGCTGACATACTTACTGCAAATCATAATTATCTGGTGAGCCTTTCCATTTTCATGGCTCACTTGCTTGGTGCGTGTGTAAAAGAATGAACAGTGATGCTAGTGAGACATCAGCGTTGTTATTGTTACAGTCTAGTCTTGTGGCCCGAGGCTGTAGGACACAAAAACACACAGTCTGAGTGGGCCCGTTGTCTCTGTCCAGCCATGTTTTTTCCCTTTTATATTGTCCATCTCGTTCTGTTGCCCTCTCCCTCCATTTTATTAATAAAAGACCGACTCGCATGCTTCCGTGAATATTGAGAAGTGACAGTAAAAAAAAAAAATGAAAGCGGAAAACGGGAGGAGTCCACATCAGCCAGTGGGACTTTAGTTAGTGGGGGGAGATGGGCTGTGATCCATAAAAACACACTCAGAGGGATGTTTGGGTGGGACTAGTTAGGCTGCCAGTAATGATTAAGTCAGCAGACTGGTTAAATGCATGGTGTGGGATCCAAGCACTAATATAGAAGGTAGGGTTGAGAGACAAACTGATGTAGAGCAAATCAGGCGGATTCATGTAAATATTCGTGATGGACGAGGGTCATGTCTGACTTCCTATGTAACAGTATTACTGCATCCATAGATTTGGTGGAATTTCTGGTTCTTCAAGGAAGAAAACTGACATTTACTTTTAGATCGGTTCGTAATTATCTAAAATTTGCATCATAAACCAGTGAATTGTTCTTCTCTCCTAGCATAACGACAGTTTGCAGACTACAGATAAATTGTTGCCAGTTCTTGCAACTATGACTCTTTGTTTAAAACTATAATTGTAATCATTTTTTAATTAAGCTCAGTGCTTTCTACCATCATTAATGTTAATAAAGGATGTGCAACATAGACACATGCACTCACTGGTGGTTTATTTTCCCATGTCCCTCTTTAGTTGGGGCAGGTGGAGTGACATTCTCGCCCACGGACGCTTCAAGCGTCCCCTGAAGGAGGCAGACGTGGAAACGATCTGCCGGGCTCTCCTGGCCTATTGTCTGCTGCATTACCGCGGAGACGAGAACATCAAGAGTTTCATCTGGGACCTGATCACCCCGAGTGAAGACGGGACCACCAGGACGCTGACTAATCACTCTGGTAAGTTGCACATTCCCGCTGGTTTCAACACATAAACTGTGTTTATTGTAATAGAAGATGATCTGGTTTGGACTTCAACAGCCAAGTCAAATGTTTCTATAGCATCAGTTCTTCAAAAGCTGACTGATCCGGTCCAACAATATAATTTATAATCTTTGGTTTTTAACTTGCAAGCACAACAAAGTTGTTAGATAGGAAGCGCTTAGACCAGTATTTAGAGTGGGGTCAGGCCTGGAGATGAAGCGAGCCGTCAGCCAGGTGTTTGAAAATGGCTGATTGATTGGCAGGTTTAAAATTAGAAAAAAATGTCTTACCCTATTCTTTAAATGCGTCTAAATTAGGAACATCCACCAGTTTTGTTGCCAACAGCATGTACTTTGATGCACTTCTAGTATTGGCTAGAAAAGCATGATCGGTGCCTATCAGCCAGCGCTCCACGGTTTGTGTTCCACCTTTTTATTGCCCAGGTTCAAAATCAGTCTGTAAATATGTTGTAATAAAATAGTTTTACTATAATAATAAATGACAGAACAGCTGTAATAAATGAAAAATTGACTGATTGGAAGTTTTTGAACCTTAATGAGGGACAGTCCAGGTTACAGGTATTTGCCCCCTTTGCCTCATCCACTGTGTCTGCCTTGCCAGGTCTCTCTACCCCTGTTCCCAGGGGCAGGAAGGGCAAGAAGGGGAAGATGACTGCTCCTCCTCCTCAGATGCCACGAGCTGATTGGCTGGCCACCTGCAACCCTGACCATTTACTGCAAGAGGATAGCTATAAGAGGCACCTAAAACATCACTGTAACAAGTAAGGTTCTGTTAAATGTCTGCACTTAATAAAGATTATAAGATGTTATTTTAAATTATGGTAAAAACTCATATGGCAGCCAGATGATGGAGAATTTACTTCATAAATATAGCATGGACTGATGTGGCAGATGTGTTGGTTTCAGAGTGTGCATCTAAAACTTAAAAAAACAAACACACACACACTTCTGTGGTCAGTTTTCTCCCCTGTTGTCAGGGAGGTATGCTTCCTTGCCCTCCAAATTCAGTTCCAAGATTTTTTTTTTGACTTCTTGAAAGATAAGTGCGTGTGTGTGTGTGTGCCTGGCCGTGTGCCAGCCCAGGTGCTAGGCAGGCGGACCTGTTGGAACTGGGTAAAAGACGTGCACAGACACACACATACACACATTTGGGGGTGATTATATGGTGCCATCTGCTAGGCTAGAGCACAGCGTTGTGTGGCTAATCAGGCCTGGCACATTGATGGATGAGCACACACAGCCTGCCAGCAAACACACACACTGCAACTTGTTATGCTATTGATGTACACACACACGCGCACTGAGAATGAGGTGCAAAGGTCTGTCTTCATACCCCCTCCCTCTTCAGCTCCTCTCCAAACTTTCTGCTCCCTTCTTTCCAGCACAGCTCTATCCTTTGAGTTCTTCCTCTCCGCCTCCGCCTCTCCCCTTCTCTCTTTTGCTCCAAACACCATTACTTGCTGGTGACAAATCTAGTGACAAATGTTTACAGTGAAACAAATCTCTCAGATAGCAAGCAGTGTTCCCAGTGTCACAAGATCATATCTGACTCTAGCTGTCGTTGGCTGGAGCGTTTAATTTTTTCTCCGGAGGAAATAGTGGGAGCGATCCGTGATGCTGAACATCTGTACTTTGTGTCCAGAGCAGACGACTGTTCATTTGACGACGGCAGCAGAACACTGAGCACGCAGAGTGGAAGGAAAATGTGTTGAAACATAAAAGCTTTTTCACAGTTTTGACACATTTCTCTATATCTATCTGCCTTGTAAAGGTTTTCTCGTGCCAGAACACATTCTGTCCCATTACCACCACAAACTATAGTGAACATGTCAGGATGTTAAGTGAACCAACACAAAGTAGTGCATAATTGTGAAGCGGAAGGAAAAGGACACATGATTTCCTGTAGTTTTTACAAATAAACATATGTCTGGCATGCTGTGTATTCAAAATCACTGTAGGGAAAATTTGACTGGACAATGTAGTCTTTAGCAGTTTTCTGATCTTGACTATACTTTGTCAAATAAAATGTTACTTCCTGAATATACTTTTTAAATTCATTGAAAACATCAATATGGTTCATATGCAGTCTAGACATGTGTGAAGACATTTATATTTGGTATATTTTGATGTTTCCCTCTCCTGGAGAAATATAGAAATAAAGAATGGATATTGTTTGTATTTCCAGACACTTTTAAAGAAAAGTTTTGTCAGTCGGTCTCCTTAATCAGTCTATCTGTCCATCCATATTCGTGTCTGGTATTTATGGCTTCATTGTTTGTTTTCTAGATTGACCACTGTTGAAAGGTCTGCCATAAACCCCTGGAAAAATCTTGTATTCATGTTTTTAAGATATGTTAAAAAGCAGCATAAACTGTGGAAATTGTCTGGAAAATTGTGGAATTTTGCCAAATATGTAGGAACCCTGCATAATTATTTGACTTTAATTAAATACAAGATAATTAGCTGTAAAACTGTCACATACCAATGGAGCTTGGCTCAACTATGAAATCTGACAAAGAGAAGCTTCTCATGCATTTGTTTTCCTCTGTTTTAGAGTTTTGCTGAGAGTCCGGATGTTGTATTATTTGCGACAGGAAGTCATAGGAGACCAGGCTGAGCGCATTCTGGAAGGAGCTGACTCCAGGTTGGTGGATTATTCATGTCAGCTTTCTCTCTCTGTCCTCCGTCTCATATCACTTGATCTCACACAAGAGTTAAGAACCTAAAACCATAACCTGAAATCCCAGTTGTGACCACTTTCATTGGAAACGAGCTGCAAATACCCTAAAAGAGTCTGTTATAATATTATAACAGTCTAGTGAATCCATGTTGTTCTTCATCTTATGTTTTCTTGGAGGATGACGGCCCGATGTTACCTGTTGGGAAAAAGACATCCATCTTCTGCTGCAGAGGAATTTTCCTAGAACACAAAAAGCTGTTTAAAAGCTAATGGAGAGGCTGTGTTGCTTACATTCATCATGATATAAACTCAAGAAGCAGATAGTTTTAAGAACAAGTGATGAATTATTACTAAAGTGTATTTCAGTGTGTTCTACTGGCCTCTTTGGCAGAAGGGTTTATATTCTGACACAAAACACACTATCTGGAAGAAATAAGCTTTTTTTTGGCCCATTTAGAAGGCTTTTTTTGTACAATATGGCACCAAGCACCACAGTGCAATAGTTCAGATGTGGATGTTAAAGGACCTGCTTCCTTCATATCCTTCTGACAACCCCTCCCCAGTCTTATCCTTCTTTTCCTCACATTACATTTTCTTGCCATCTGTCCATTTCTTTCTTCCTCCACAGTGCTCTTTAGTCTCCCATCCCCCTTTTACCCTGCCACCCAGATGTGAATGCATTTATAATGGGGAGCATGTGCACTCAAAGTTGTTCCTCTCCCCCTTCCTCCGTTTTTTTTTTTCCCTTCCCCCCACTCAATGGCTACTGTGACAGACCCGAATGTGTGTGCGTTTGTCAGCGCGTGCCAGACAAGAACATACGGGGTGCCATCGTGCCAACATATGCCAGGGGGATTTAGCATGCCAGTCTTGGCGCGCTCACGTTTTGTGTGTGTTCTGCCAAGGCCAGGCATGCTGCTGTTTGCAGAGATAAGGGACTGTTTCCCTGGTTTCTTCTCTCCTCCTGTCACCCTCTGTCTTTCTGCTCCCATTGTGTTTCCTACCCTTTCTCTCCATAACTGGCTGAATATACTATTCACTTTCCACAATAGAAGATATTTGTTTTTTTGATCCCTAAACATAGAGTAGTTGCACAAAGTTTGATTGCATGCATGGTCAAACCTAGATGGTCTTGACTGGACTTACAGGGCTGTGGTACTCGGACCTTTTATGACGAGTACCATCTTAGTAAATGGAACATTTTCCACCATCTTGACCAGCATTTTAAAACCGTTTCACCGTTTTGATGTTTTCATTTAGTTGTTATAAGTAATAAAAACAAAAAAGAGATATGATTGGATAAGGAAAACCCTTATCTAATGGCTCTAGATGATTGATAGTGTGGTTGAATTACACTTTCCTTTTTTGAAGTTGGGAAGAATAATGAATTATGTAACAGTCGAGAGTTTCTCACCAAACCAAACTCATTCTAATGTGGCTACACTTTCTTCTTACAGAAAAAAATGTAGCGATAGCTGCAGTAAGAAAACTAATTGTACTTTATTTCATTGTCTTCAAACACGGTGCTATAAACTCTTCCTTAGTGTTGCTACAGAGAAATGCATTATTAAATGGGCACCCATTATTATATATTAGATCTAGTAGTTAGCCTGACTACTAAGTATCAGGTAGCAAATCTCATGTTGAGATCAAAGTTTATAATTTAGATGTGAATGGAACTGCATCACAAGCACTTATTCATAGTGTAGTTTATACCAACATTTCATTTGCGTTACCCTAAAGCAGCCCTTGTACCACAAGTGGTGGCAGTACCTTATTTTTCAAGCGGCAGTCTGTGTAAACGTTTAAACTTGTATGATTGACATGTAGAGGTACATTTTAGTTTGATATTGCAGGTTTGCTAACCATAACTAAAAGGAAATGCAATGTGCTCACAGTATATACACATGTAAATAGTGTAGCACTTTTAAAATGGGTTTGGATTGGATTCAACAATTATCAGTGGTTATATTGATGTGAAAATATATAGAATAAAGCTTTCCTTTAGTCCTAACCAAGAAAGATTTAAAGCAACTTCTTAATTTCTGGTTTTGTAAACACTTCAGTTAGCTAACTTTGGGTCTTCTTCATTCAGTAACAACTTCTTCACTTTGGAGCATTGTTTTTAGGCGACCTGATTGTGCTTAGTATGGTGTGTTTACTGATGGAAAAACATCAGGGTTTAAGCTAGACTGGTCAAAGATCACGGACGATCTAAGTTCTCAATACATCCTAAACATAAAAAATAAAAACCGATAAGAAAGCCAGGAAGACTTAGCCAAAATTAAAAATGGTTGAGTAAATTATGAGTTGATTTAAATTAGTACTTGAAGCAACGATCTAACAATCTAAGCATTCTCTTTGGCAAATCTTCAATTTTACTAAACAAAAATGAAAGCAAAAAATGAAGAAACAAATCTGTGGTTTATTTTATAAAACCTTTGATGATGTAAAACTTTACCATAACAGGTTAAAGTTTAATTTAAAGCAAACAAAATACCATAAAGATGTAAAATTAGTTGTACAGCAATAATAAATGTTATTTGGTTATTTGTTGATGCATGTTAAGAGAATATAACAGCAGTTTTAATCTACCAATGCCTGTATGTCTTTGTCAACTTTTCTTCACTCACATAGAAATCAAACAAACTGTTTACATGATTTAGCTTTTTTCTGTTGTGTATAAAAGCACAGAATTGATTTGTTATTGAAAGATCCATTAATAGTTCGGGCTGCTGATGATGTGGTCTCCGTTCCACAGTGTGTTGGACATCTGGATCCCTCAGCCGTTCCACGCTGAGGTCCCAGCTGACTGGTGGGACACGGAGGCAGACAAGTCCCTACTCATTGGCGTCTTCAAACACGGTAAGGGACACACACCGGCGCCTTCGCACTCCCTCCACACAAACACACACATACACAAAACTCCTATTATGTCAGCACCTTCACACACACCCAGACACTCCAGTGGCTTCCAGCAGAGTAAGCATCACGCAAGCAGCTACACACACCGGGTGAGCACTCATACCACCCGCTTGTCCTGCCACCAGTTGATTGGTGTTGCTATGGGGATGGCGGTACGCAGCTGGCAGGCTTGGAGCGCAGTTGGGAGCGTGATTGATGGCTGTTTTCACCACTGGCTGCACAAACACACACACAGTTACAGGTGTTGACTTATAAACAAAGTTAACCTCAGCGTTTCCCTATCATATTCTTTACTCTCTCTTAACCCTGCAGGTTATTATTTTAAATATTTGAAAAATGTTGTGTTAATATGTGACCATCCAGTGGGTGTGGACTGGGTGATGTGTTCAGTTGATTTGTGTTATATAGAAGCTCTCATTCATATTAATTTGGAATAATAGTCATAATTTTTGGCCGCCTTCTATGATTCAATTACGACACATACACACACGCATGCACGCACAGCGCAACACAAAAGGCCTCACCCGTAGTTAATCATAATCCTTATTCACCAGGGAGGCCCTTCAGGGGGACTAACACACACATACTCATCAAGCTTTGTGCGCAGACACCAAACAACGCTTGGCACACACATACAGAAGAGTGATGGCCTATAAAGGCCCCGATGATTAACGTTTGGCTGCGGGCGCAGAGCTGCGACAGTGAGACAGAGCGACGGTTAGGAGCGATGCTTTACATCTTCCTAATGGAAATTTGATGGAGAGAAAGAAGAGATGAATGAAAGGTTAAAGAGATGGCGTGGTTGTTTTCCTGTGCTCCTCCTGTCCTCTCCCTTTTTCTCTTTCATCCTCCTGATCTTCATCCCTCCCCACATTCTCCCCTACATTTTGCTCCATTTTTCCTGTTTTTTCCCCCCCTCTCCTGTACTTCCTGATGCGTCTCAGTAGGATCTGCACGTTCTAATCTTTTCCGCCTGAATGCTCCTAACGGACAAACACGCAGACTTTCTCATACTCAGTAGCTCACTTTCACAGGACTCCATGACACATGCACACACACATCTTTCTTTCTTTCTTTCTCCCTCCCTCTCTCTCTCTGACACAAATAAGCACCTGCAGGCTCACTTGGATCGGTACTCGCACATGCATGCAGAACAGAGGCGGGTGTATACACACGCGCATGCATGCAGGCTGTGTATTGTCAGCAGCTGGCTCCTGGGGTCTGCCCTTCTGCTGCTTTTTTTCCTCCGTTCCTTCATTTAATATGGACGCTGTGTGTGCATGTTTGCCTGCACAGCACTCAGTCTGTTGAACACTAAGCTAGAAAGCACAACTTATTTTCACCCTTCTTTCTAGGAGTTTGCCCTTAGCCTTGGTTAAAATGAACCTTTTTAGTGTCATTGAAGTAAAGAGGACTGCTTAGTGGTTGACACCCAGACTACAACCTTTCCCACACATTCAGACCTGTGTTCCAGGCATTTGTATTTCTCATATTGTTTCTCCTCTCTCTACAGGCTATGAGAAGTACAACTCCATGCGTGCCGACCCTGCCCTGTGCTTCTTGGAGCGAGTGGGCATGCCAGACGCCAAAGCGATTGCCGCTGAGCAGAGGGGCTCTGACATGATGGCAGATGGTGTTGAGGGGTAAGACAGCAGGCCTCGGTGACCAAAAGGCAGCTCTGTACTCACTGAAGCTTATTTTGTATGTTTTTGTGAGTTCGATCATAATTTGTTTTTGTGTACGCTGAATATGAGGCTTTGTACTGTGCTACCTTCTGATATTTTCTGCTCTGAGGAAACGCATCATATGTTGTCACTAGATATACTTTTTGTTTAACATGAAATTAATCTCTTGGTCATTTCTTTACCTCTTCAGTGAGGATGAGGATCCGGAGTACAAGCCGATGCGTATGCCGTTTAAAGATGACTTGGACGATTTTACCAACTCTCCACTGGATGACAAAGACGATGCAGTTGAAGGCGAGACTGAAGGTAATATAAATAGACATTATAATAAGAAAACAAGATTATAGGCAGTAATATTGAACACTTTAATGTATGTCCCAGTAAACTGCAAAGGTTTTGCTGAAAATGTTGGGATTTATTTTACATGTTCCAAGTCATCAGTTATAGCGACAGTTCGGGGTTTTTGAAGTAAGTTTCTGGTAAAAGGTTATAAGCAGTAAATCCTACTTGCAGTAGATGACTCTTCGTGAGCATAAATCCATATTAGTTGATTCCAGAGGCTAAAGCTAATGTCTAGTCTGTCGGTCAGTTATACAGAAGCTGACGGATATTCTTTACAGGGGAATGTGACGATGGTTTCAATGTTCATAAGGTTTTGTAATTCTACTAAAAACTTCAATTAATTCAAAAATGTTGCAAAATAAAGTCCCCTTTCAGTTTTTAAAATAAAGAAATCTGAATATTCAAGATGCAAATATCATGAAACTTGACTGGAAAGAAAATAGGGCTCCTTTCAAACATGAGTGCCCAGAGCTAAACACAATGTGTTTACCTGTTAATGCGGTAGGAACTGAGGCAAGACAGGAAGCAGTGATAGAACCTAATTTTAAAATTACGAACTATCTTTTAAGATTAAAAACCATAAATGTTTTGCAATAAATACTTGCAGCACTAAACAAGTGGCAGAACAATGATCGAGCATTTTCCTCCAAAACGCACCATTAAACCACAAACATGAGCTTTTTAAGCTCATTTATATAGTGTATAAAAACCGACCACTCAAAACGCTTTACACTGGAGCCACATCGCACTCACGATACACAGATCGGTAGGCAACTTGAGGTTAAATGCCTTGCTCAGGGGCACATCGACATGTGGCAGGTAGAAACTACAATCGGACCCACAACGTTCAGATTTCAAGATGACTGCTCTTCTCTGTGAGCCACAGTCGCCTCATGACATTATTTGTCTCATATGTCCAGGTTTTTCACAGTTACAGGACTAAACTGGTCCAATATGATCCTGTTTTCATTAGTGTCTATTAGATGCCTGCATCCAAGTGGCATCAGCAGCAAGATGTATAGCAAAGGAGTTTATAGAAACAGTTTAAATACATCAAGTGTTTTTCCTTTCTTCTAGTTAAATCAGGTGAAAACGGCCAAAATGTGCCCTCTGTGGGCGGTGCTTCTGGCTCCAACGAGCGACTTTATTGGCCAGCAGCCTCGGCCCTGACAGCCAGACTTCGCCGTCTGATCACGGCTTACCAGCGCTCCAACCGTAGAGAGCAGCTCCGTCAGGAGGCCCTGAGCCGACCCGATGGTCGTCGCCGGCGACGCCGGGACTTCCTGCCTCCCATCGCCATGGTTCCTGAAACAGGAGGAGGAGGAACGTACATCCAGGATGGCACGGGGGTGTTCATGACAGAAGGAAGCCCATATTTGGCTAAAGGAAGTGCTTATTTTGCCAGAGGTGGTCAGTTCCTGCCAGAGGCTTCGCCAGTAATGACAGCCAGCTCCCTGATGTCTGATGGATCCCTATATTACAGAGAGAGGAGACAAAGGTACTGTTGTTTAATGTATGCCTCTTTAGTGACAGTTTTAAAATGAATCTAACTATATTAATTCCTTATGGGGATTTGTCCTCATATTTTTCTCAGATGGACGCGTCGTGAAGAGGCAGATTTCTACCGCGTCGTGTCCACCTTTGGAGTTGTCTTTGATACGCAGCGTCAAAAGTTTGATTGGACACAATTCAGAGCGTTTGCCCGCTTGGACAAGAAAACAGACGAGAGCTTGGAGAAATATTACTATTCATTTATTGCCATGTGCAAACGGGTCTGCAGAATGCAGGTCAAGACCGAGACAGGTAAAAAGAACCCTCTGTAAACATCTAAACGGCTGAAATTGTATTGATCACAACACAAAATACATCGATACAGCATGTTAGAAACGTGTCCCTAACCTCTGGACTTTTTCTCACATAACAAACTTTAATGCCTTTATCTAAAACATCTGTGGTGCACATTTGTATTTAGCCTCTTTGCTCTGATACCCCTAAAAAAAATCCAGAGCAAAACCAATTGCCTGCTAGTAAAGAGGCAACATGTGTGTGAATGAGTATAAATAAAGATTTTAGTTTCATTATCCAAAAATGGAAAGAGTATGGCACAACTGCAATCCATGGTAGACCCAGGGTAACTGTGGAGGAGCTGCAGATATCTGCTTCTCCAGTGTGATAATCTGTTAAAAGTACAACTGTAAGTTGTGCATCTCATAGCTCTGGCCTTTTATAGAAGAGTGGCGAGACGAAATTGTTAAAGTCTCATTAAAGTTTGCCAAAAGTCATGTGGATGTCGCAAAGATGTGGGAGAAAAATATAAATAAAGAAATGAACCTTTTTGGCTCATCACCATGAACACACCATCCCCAAGGTGTGGAACATGGTGTTGGCAGCGAGATGCTGTTCGGATGCTGATCACACTTAATAGGAAGATGGATGGAGCTACGTCCAGGGCAATCCTGGAGGAAAACCTGTTAGAGGCTGGAGACTCAGGACTGGGGTGGAGGGTCAGCTTCCAGCAAGACGACACTCTGTACAGTCAGACAGAGCTACGATAGAAAAGCTTACAACAAACCATATTTATGTTAGTGGCTCTTTATTCTGATACAAACTGTGAAAAGAGGTGGAAATGATTTTAAAAAGCACTGCATGTCCGTCTTTCTAAGTTCCGCATGTGATTTTCCTCAGAACTTCCAGACCCGACCCTGATCATCGACCCCATCACAGAGGAGCGTGCCTCTCGCACCCTGTACCGCATTGAGCTCCTGCGCCGCATCAGAGAGCAGGTCCTTCCTCACCCTCTACTGTCCGAGCGCCTCAAGCTCTGCCAGCCCTCTCCAGACCTGCCCGAATGGTGGGAGTGTGGACGCCACGACCGGGACCTCCTCCTGGGGGCCTCTAAGCACGGTGTTAGTCGTACAGATTATCATATCCTAAATGACCCTGCCTTGGGCTTCCTGGATGCCCACCAGCGCTTTACCAGTCAGCGAGGGGTCGGTGTTGGCATTGGAGCCCTTGGAGAACTCTGCAAAGTTGGGATGGGGATTTCAGAAACAGCCTCTGCTCCACTTCTCACAGCTGCAGAGTTGGAAATTGCTGCAGCTGCTGCGAAAATGGCTGCTGATGCTCCCAAAGAGGAGGAAGAAGGGAAGGATATAAAGCTGGAAGAAGAGAAAATAGAAATGGAGGTTAAAATGGAAACAGGGGAAGGAGAATCCAGCAACTTTCCATGTATGAAGACTGAACCCCTTGAACAAAAGGCCGATCAGGGAGATGTTGATGAAGGGAAAGATGAGGAAGCTGCTTCGCCAATGAAGGTCAGAACAGAAGACGTTTTGCCAAAGGTTGAAAAAGCGGATCATGAGGCAAAACCAGAAAGCCAGACTACAAATGACCAAGACCACGACCTGATAAAACAGAAGAGCAGCACAAGTCCAGAATATCATCTTGATAATGAGGACATTCACACTGAGCTCCCAGACTCCTCTGCTGAAGCACAACTTGTCCCCAAGACTGTGGAAAAGGAAGATGGTGAGGAGAATGAGACATTGGAATCTCTTAAATCTCCAAAGTCTCCTGAAACTGAGAAAAGCCCTGAGGAAGAAGAGGAGGAGAGGCTGGATGAAGATGACAAATCAGAGAAATCCTCTCAGGCTGAAGGTATTTCAACATCCCTTATATGCTTTTATTTAGGTGCTTTTTGCCCCTGATCACTGCTGACCCTAACCTTCAGCTACAGGCCTATTTCTGGTGTTTCCCCTTGTGGCTCTCAGTGTCTTAATGAGCATTAGCTCCAAGGAAAGAGAATAAAATGAGTTTGGATCCCTTGACAACAATTTAGTAGATCTTTTTTTAAATAAAGGCTTTTGCAATGTGACTTTATTTCTCTCCTTGCAGTGAGTGCAGGGCAGAGGAACTTTGACGAGGAGAGCATCGCTTCTCTGGGCATGTCCGTTCGGGATGAGACCAGAGACGAGTTCTGTCCTGACGCCTTGCAGGACCGCGCCTATGCCTTCTCATTCTGGCCTAAGGTAAGTCTAAAATAAAAGCTACCACAAACTTAGTTCTTTGGTTGTCATATATAAATGGCCATGCAAGCACTAAGTATGAGCTGTGTCTCATGTTGGTCAGAGCAAACATCCCAACCCGCCTGAACGTTTATTTTCTTTTTAAAAGGATCAGAAACACTGACGGCACCAATTGAAGAATTGTGATTTATTTTCTGTCTTAGGTTTTTGCAACGCAATGAGCTACTCCTACCGATTGTAGGCATCTCCGATTTATTTTTCTGAACTATTTACAGCATTCAACACATTTCATTCATTATTTATATCAGGACATGGAGAACATCTCACCATGTTGGTGAGAGAGAATTCACTTTAAAACATGGTTTCACTAATGTGAAACAAAGACGATGATTATGGAGATTTTAAACTGTCTTTGCATCTTATGTTATTACGCGCTATCTTAAGCATTACTGTTAACTCTGTTCTCTGTGTATTCCCTTGAGAATGGAGCTCCTTAACTTAACTTTCAAGAGACCTCCAACATGTGCAAACAGCATCCACCCTTGCTCTTCCTCTCAGCCGAATGGACCACAAACATGTCGTAAAATGTCATAGATAATATAGTTTCTCTTTAAATACTTACTTGCACTTCCAGCTTCATTTTTAAATCCCCCACTGATACAGAAAACGGCTAACTTTGAGTATTTTTCACTCAGTTCCAACATCCACATCAAAGAGTGTTGTGGTTAGCACGACATGCTGGCTTTTAGGTGTGTTGCTTTTTCTAACCTTAAAAAAATGGATTTTTGAGTTTCTGACCAGCCAGTTGAGCTGAAGATTATTTGGTCAATTTTTAGAGACATCTGTTTTACTTTTTTGGGAGCAAATCATTGTAACTTTGGAATCACAGGACTACTTTTACTCTGAAACCTGCAGAAACTGGTCTCCAGACATTAGATCATCAACTCAATATGGGAGAGTGATCAAAGACCTGTACACAGAAGCATCCTGACAAAGAAACTGACTCTAACTTATGATGTTCTCGCCGTCGTTCAGGATCGAGTGATGATTAACAGGCTGGATAACATTTGCGAGGCTGTCCTGAAGGGCAAGTGGCCTGTCAACAGACGGCATGTCTTTGACTTCCCTGGCAACCTCTTGCCAGGTCACGGTTCCGCGGCAACCGCAGCAGCCGTCGCCATGGTGAGCGAGAGCCCGGTGCAGAGACGAAGCCTGGCCGAGCTGACACTGGCTGGTATCCACACGCCATACAGTGGAAGTGAAGACAAAACGCTGTCTCCTCAGGTTCATGTGAGTGCTGATGTAAATAACACCTTCAAATAGAGCAACAGAAGTCATTCTGTTTATTATCTGTGCTGATTTTACAAGCTACTTTGCATTTTGCTTCTGTTGAATACTAAGTGTTGACCTGTTGCTTTAGGAGGATGCTCTGAGTTTGACGGTGCCTCGACAGAGGAGGAGGAGGAGGAAAAAGATTGAGATCGAGGCTGAGAGAGCGGCGAAGAGGCGTAACTTGATGGATATGGTGGCTCAGCTGAGAGAAAGCCACGCAGCCGCAGAGTCTCAGAACCAGGCCATAGATCTCACTAAGGTGCTCACAGGAACACTTTGTTTGAAAACTGCTTTAAGTTTTCATTTTGAAACATTTTAACAGAAACTTTCCCATCAGGGTGTGCACCATCACCACAAGGCTTCTCCCTCGTTGGCTGGCTTCCCCAGTGCCTTGATGACAAACCCTTCCATCAAAGCCCAAATGGATTTGCTTCAGCAAATCCCACCCTCTGGACACAGAGCCAACGGTTCACTGGACGCAGACCTGCCCATCATGAGAAGGAGGCGGGGCCGCAGGAAAAATGTGGAAGGCCTGGAGCTGCTGTTCATGGGGAACAAGAGAGCAGGGGGGGTATGTATGAGATTTGATGTTGTCTGTACACGTGTTCCTCTGAACCACATTAATTCTTCTTCATTTCCAGGATGATGCTGATGGGACAAAGATTCCAGGAGTGGAGGGGGTCCACGATGCCCCCCAATCCCACAGACCAATCACTGTCCCCGAACAGAGCCCCAATGCCCAGTCTCTGGCCTCAGGCAGCCTGGAGGAGGAAGAGACCCCAGTTTCCAGCAAAGACCTTGGAGAGTGGCTGAGACAGCACCCAACATACACCATGGACATGACTGGATTCACACCAGTAAATGCTCTCTATTCATAAAATATTCATTTATTCTTCATTATACTGACATTTGTCTGCTCTTTAATTTTGCTATATGTCAGTATTCACTCCTACCTACCTGTTCTCATTTTTACAGAAGAGCGAGGAGTTGCTGTTATCTCAGTTCTCTAAGCCCAAACAGAAGCGCCATCGCTGTCGAAATCCCAACAAGATTGACATCAACACCCTGACTGGGGACGAGAGAGTCCCTGTGGTCAACAGACGTAATGGACGCAAGGTAAAGACAGCACACGTCTCAGCAACAACAAAAGTATTTACATCCCTTACACGTTTTTATACAATTAGTCACATTACATCAACAAATTGAATGTATTTTTTGGAGATTTTATGTGGAAGAAATAGAAAACGTTGTTGTTGCATGCTTTGTGAAGGTAGGTGTCCTGATCAGATGCCACTAAAATTGAATGTTTTGCTCTAAATGCAAAACGGCATCTTTAGTGAAGAACTAATACTGCGGGTCAACCTGAACGCACCATCCCCATAGTGAAACATGGTGATGGCAGCATCATGCTGTGGTGTTGGTTTTCTTCAGCAGGGACAGGGAAAGGTGGAAGACGTGATGGGAAGATGGAGGTAGCTGAAAGCAGCAACAATGCATGAATCATGGGGCCAGTCATCCTGAGCATTCAGAGCAAAGTCTCTTCATGTGTTAGAATGGTCCAGTCAAAGTCCAGACCCTAATCCAAACGAGAATCTGTGGCAAGACTTGAAAATTGTTGTGCAGAAACCTTTGGTTGCTTTCATTGCAGAGAAGAATGGGCGACAACATTAGGCTCTAGATGTGCAAAGCTAATAGACACACACCCCAGAAGCCTTGCTAAACTCATTTTTATTTATTTATTAACTTAAAAAATGTTGGTCCATCACAAAAAATCTAAATAAAATATATTGAAGCTTGTAGTTGAACATGAGAAAATGTAAAGGTTAAAATTAAAAGGTAGTATATAAAGTGCAGGTTGATTCTGAAGAACAAGCGGCTTGTTAAGATTGTGTTTTTTGTTGTTTTCCCCCTCAATCACTTCTTCCTGTTTTTCAGATGGGTGGGGCCATGGCTCCACCAATGAAGGAGCTTCCTAGGTGGTTATTGGAGAACCCAGAGTTCTCTATTGCTCCTGATTGGACAGACATTGTCAAACAGTCGGTAAGTAGCTATTTAGTATCGATTCTGCTGCAGGTCCAGCTCGAGCATCTTGAGGTTGTCCTGCGGTTACATTCTAACCATAAACCCTCTCCCCCTCACAGGGTTTCCTCCCAGAAGCCATGTTTGACCGCCTTTTGACTGGCCCAGTTGTCAGAGAGGAAGGGGTTCGTCGTCGAGGGCGACGACCCAAATCTGAGATAGCAAAGGCAGCTGCCGCCGCCCAGGCAGCAGCAGCTGCTCAGGCTGCACAGGCGTCCCTGGCTTCAGCTGCTTCATCTGCAGGTACACATCTCTGCTTATGACGCTGACTTTCATACAATGTTAGAAGATCTTAGCAGCTGCTATAGAGCTCAGTTTTAACTCTGCATGTGTGCCTGCAGGAGGAATCAACCCTCTGCTGCTGAACAGTCTGTTTGGAGGGATGGACCTGTCGTCTCTCCAGAGCCTTCAGTCTCTCCAGTTGGCTGCTGGTCTGATGGCCTTCCCTCCTGCTGACCCCAAACAGTCCGCTGCAAACGCCGCCGCCGCCTCCATGCTGCCCCTCATGCTTCCTGGCATGGGAGGACTGCCCAACATGGCAGCTGCCATTCCCAACATGTTCAGTCTCGGACTATTTGGAGGTAACCTGGCGGCTGCTGCTACCACATCCAACGCCTCTTCCGGCAACACCAATGGAACATCTGAGGGAGAGGGAGGAAACGGGGAGGAGATGGAGAAGAGGAGGAGAGAGGCAGAGGAGAGGGAGGCGGGAGAAGATGGAGACGAGATGGGAGAAGCTGACGAGGAGGAGGAGGAGGAGGCAGAGGGAGACGAGGATGGAGTGAAAAAAGTCAAGAAGAGGAAGATGGAGGGTGAGGTTGCATCAGGAAAAATGGAGAAAGCAGTGAGTGATGTCACCAGAGCTCCTAAGCTGCCTGCCGCCGAAACACCAGCAGAGGTATCCATAAACGGCGACACGGCCGCCCTGCTGGCTGCTGCCGGCATGTCTGCCAACTCGCTGGCATTCAACCCCTTCCTCCTCTCCACCGTGGCCCCTGGCCTCCTCTACCCCTCCATGTTCCTCCCCCCGGGCCTCGCTGGGCTCAGCCTACCGGGCTTCCCCACCGCTTCCCTCGCTGAACTGCAGAGCGCCATGGCCGGAGCGCTGGGGGAGAGCGCCTCGACTCCAAACCCCCCAAAAGATGAAGAGGAAGAGAAAAGGGAAGATGGGAAAGCTGCAGAAGAGGAGGAGGAAGAGGAGGAGGGAGAGGAGACGGACTTGGCAGAGCAGAAAGAGGAAGGAGGGATGGGAGTGGCGGAGGAGTCGGCAGCGTCTCCACAGAACGGATCCAGTGACTGAAGTGGAAAGCATAAAAACTGACTGGCCTTGAACATTTCCTCCCTCTGTTGCACGTTTACACGCCTCCAACAGAAATATCCAAACTATTACAAACTTCTTTTTGTTCCTTCGAGTTTTGTTGACGATTTCTATTTCACTTTTTGTTTGTTGTTTGACCAGGTGTTTTTACTATGCGTCAGAGAGGGCAAGGTGTGTTTGTATTAAGTTAAATCTCTCTGATCGATAGTGTAGTCAGGGAAAATCCTCAGCCGAACTCGGCTCTTCAAAGACTGTTTTCCTTTTCTCTGATCGGTGCGCGCTCTGAACTCTGCGCCCACCTCGTCTCTTTTCCACAAATAGGACTTCACATGTTTCCATCAAGTACTATTATTATAATTAATATTATTATTGCTGCTTTCAGCTCTCGAGTCATTAATGCCTCCTTCTCCTTTTGTCTGGACTGATATGTTGTTGTCGGCAGCGTCTCATCCAAGTGAGAAGAAGCTTCTTCTGCTTCTTCTGACGTCAGTTCTCAAGAAAAAGAAAAAAACAGCATTACAGCTCATCCTGCTGTCTGTCTGATAAAGCTGCTGCAAAACGAATCGATAGAGATGCTCTGTTTTAGAGCAGATGTTTTAAGTTCTCACATATCAGACCAGGTAGACTCTGATGAGGAAAACGAACCAGGCTCTCTCAAACATCCAGGCGTATACTTGATGAAGAGCAGCACTCACATTCAGGAGGCTACCACTACACACTAACCCCTCGTAGGTCATGTGACTTTCTCCTGTTGTTGTTTTTCTCTTAATGACTGTATGTGTGTGCGCTTGTGTGCACGCTGAATCAATACTGTTAAACCCAGTCCCACACTGAAAACCAGTCTGGAGTCTTTCCTACTGCCACATCCGATTGGTGGCTCACTCCTTTTGGAGGCGGCTGCTTCGCTTCGTTTTGGTGCGTGGGGTGCCGGGCAGGCTGGGTCCTGCCGCCGGTCAGGCCTTCTGATTGGTCCGCTTCATGCTGCCAAAACCCAGCCGCCCCTATTCAAAAGGGGCCTTTGTGAATGAATTTGGAGCGGCGGTCCAAACAGGGATGTAATGTTTCAGGTTAATCCTTTAAAGGGGGGCACGTATGATATATTTTATTTCCCAGTTGCTGACTCGTAAAACTTTGTTTTAAACTTCCTTCACATCCCGGTAGTTCCAGACCAAGTGCTGCTTCCTGTAGTCATCTTCTCTTTAAAGACTGTTGCTTTAGTCACACACACTGACACCTGGCCACAGAAACAGGACTGAGACAGGACTTTTCAAAGTTTCTACATGTAGTTCAGCTCTGCTCGCTAAGTTAAGTTTTTAAATACTTGAAAGCACATGTGGTGCTTGATTTGTCTCCCACTCCACCCCAAAAGGCCAGTTCTAGTGTCTGAGAAGTATAAAGTGCTGCAAGTGGTTCAAATATTTAGAAGTACATTAAAACACAAGTGCTGCGGCCAGGGAGAGACGCAGGGAGAGAAGTGGGCTGGAGGTGGCTCCCCCTCGCCCCCCCGTCACAAAGATCCTCGTTCTTCTCTAACGCTGACACAGCAATAACCGAGGCAGCTTTTGAATGTTCCAACATCACTCTCCCAAAACGCTCACCCTATGAATTAACCACAAGTGTCGTATGAGTAGAGAAGCAAACTGTAAATGAGGACAAATAAGTACTGCAATCAATTTTTGTCTCACTCTTTTCCTGTTGATGCACTGGTGTTAAAGAGTAAAGTTAATCAGGTACCTTTATTACTTAGCTACTTTTCTTGAAAAAGGACATTTTGTTACTTTTAGCCAGCAAGCTGAAGAGCATTACCTCAAAATTCTTATCTAGCCTTGAAGTTTACAGACATACCATGTAAATGTTTTTTTTTTTCTTTTTTGGTTTGTGTATTTTTTTTTTCTTTGTTTTTGTTGTTTTGAGACATCATGTATGATGAATTGTAGCTATGATGCTTTTAATAAAAGTGAATCATGATATTCGCCTAGGAAACCAATCCCCCCCTCTCCCCCTGCCTCAGTCTCATTATTTGCATCAATGTTTTTAAAACCTAAGCTTAAAGGGGCCATGTGGAGCTGTGCACATTAAGTCCGCAGCATTCACTGGAAAGTGGCTCTCTCCTTTTGGAGGCGGCTGCTTCGCTTCGTTTTGGTGCTCATTGTCCTTACTTGCTTGTCCTTGCAGGGTGGGGGCGGCTGATGCCAGCCTCCAGCGGTCACTGAGTGACTGAAATATATCTAAGGAAACATCAGATTCTTACGGTCTATGTTGTCAGCCATTTTGGCAGCATTCAGTTTACGTAACCAGGTTCCCCTATTATGTCATAAAAGAGCGCGAAGGAGTAGTCTGGAAGTGCCTTTTTAGACCCCAGACTGGGATTTGAACCCAGAACCTTCTTGCTGCAAGGCAACAGGGCCACTGTGCAGTCATGATAAAGTAAAATATAATCCATAAAATTGGTGGGAAAATTTGCATAAATGCACAGTGCTGCCACCATGTTTTCCTGTGGGTGTGAAGTACCTTTGTACCTCCCACAGACGAGTGATGGTGAGTAGTATTCTGGTGTCAAACATACCTCGGAAACTATGGCCTAAAACTGGAGGTTTTGGGAGATTCTATTCAGGCATCTGACTCGCTACCCTGCTTCTTAGCCTAGACCAGGGGTCAACAATCCAAAGGACCAATTTCATCACTGCTTCTAACAAGCATGAATAATGAAATAAGTTTTTAAGGATGTGCAAATGTATACAGCGAGGCTATTGCTGCTTTTTTTTCTGTGTACATTTCCCCACCCTACCAATGCGTCTTTCCGTTGAAAGGTACAGAATAAATGTCACTGTATGAGCAGAGAAAGTTTTGAAATTATTTTATTTTTCCAACACAGCCACTGTGAATAAATTTCAATAAATTTTAAATGCTTTTTCAGCGTCACAAAAAGGCTTTGTCTTAAATATTCACAGAATAACCTTTCTAGTCTGAGTCTTAAATTTAAATATTTTTTCTTGCTTAAAGGGTTTTAAACTCTTAACTTCATGAGCTACTTTATTCTGGTTCTAAATCCAACCTGGACATTATGTTTAGGATTTAACTGAAGATGCTACTTTAACTGTTATTTTTGTCGACTGAGGTGTCCAGTAGAGAACAATAAGGCTAATGTATTTATATATTATGAATGGATAAACGTTATCATCTGGGTAAAAGTTAGCAGCACACAGGCTTGTGGTTTAGCTAGCTTAGCAACAGAGCTAATGCTAACCTGCTAGCATACTGAGCCTCTTCAGCTGTTGGTTGCCCAGGATGTTTACATAACTCCTTTTGAGAATAGAGTTAAAAAGGTTTTTATTATGCCTTCATAACCAATTTATTTTTAATCAGACGTACAGGATATCCAAGTTTCATCAGGTTCATTTTAGACCCCATTAGACCTATGATTGTCTCAACATTTTTAGCTTTGACAAGAATTATCAAACTTCACCTTCACAATATCTGCTATTAACATAGTTTAGCTAACAAATGAGATCTTGTTTTTTCAGGCCACAACTTGATAAATATATTCTCTCCTCAACGTAACGATGTTTTAATTCAGTTTTTGAAAACTGCTGTAAACCATTTTGGCAAGCAGATTGTGGGAAAACATCAGCTGATGGATTCCTGCAGATGAGGCTGTTTTGTCACAGCATATCTCCCTATTTACTTTAACCGATATTGAGTATTTAAAATCTCAAACGCTTGATTACGAGGGCAGGAGTCAGCCCTAACCCTCAATAATTTTTATAACATTAAATAACCTGAAACAAATGTTTCTTGCGTACAAATCATTCAAACACCAAATTTTGTTGCCATTTTATTGAACAGCTATTAATCGACATGTATTCTTTACATATTTTAAAAAATACACTTCATCTTTAAACTACTTTAGTAGGTCTCCAAACTCCTGGTGTCGATCTGTTTATCTGATTCCCGTCAGATTAGAGTTTCAATGGCCATCTTCAGATCTGTCCACAGGTGGTCTGCATAGGATTTTAGTCTGGGTGTTGGAGGATCTCTTTAAGGACAGTCTGATTTATCCTAAAGCCAATCTTTCATGCTTAAAGTCTAGCTGTTACTGCAAATTAACAACCGTTTTACTCTCAAGTCAGTGGTCTGCTTAAATATTAGAAATCAATGTCACAGAGAAGCCTTATATAAAGCAGATTAATAAAAATTTTTGTGTGAAGAGGAAATTAAACATTGTTTTTACTTTACCAACTGAAAATTTCTGCTTGGCTCTTATGGGTAAGAGTTCAGGAACATGTAAACCACCAATGTTACAGATATTGAACAAATTTACCAACTTGATAAATTTGAAAGACAAATCTAAAGTCTACATTTGTGCAGCCTGAATGATAACCAAACCTGCTTTTAAACCCTGCCATATTTGACAAAAAGAGGTTAAAATCTTTATTTCATGAAAAATTCTTTTAAGGACTAGAGAAAAATGAGAACATGTCACAGAAATCATACCTTTAAACAGATGAAAATATAACAGTTTATACTTAAGTGATAGGTCAGGATTTTTGAAGTTGGGTTGTGTTCGAAGGTTATAAGCAGTCAATAGATTGCAGTAGAATCGTCTCTTGTCATCTTTATTTCATATAAATCTACATTAGTTGTAGAAGGCTGTGCACCACCAATGACCTTCCTGTGTGAAACGACCACTAAAGGATTTCCAATCGGAGCAACTGATATAAATTTAAAATGGTGGGAAAAAAGCAGAAAAATTAAGGTGGTTTCAGTGAACGCAATTTTACTGATTTTCACACTGCTTCACTTTTCTCTAAGGTAGCAGTTTCACACATTTATATCACTGAGGAGTCTTCAAAGGTTCATAAAACAGTATTTGCATAAACTGTTATGATTAGGGTTTCCACACACGCCTTAAAATATGGAACCTTCCTGAATTTAATTATTAATTGGGGCACCACGTTTTAAATCAATATGCGATGCGTTTTGTCGCATATTTCATAGCTGTCTTATCCGCAGCATCATCTTGTCCACAACCATGATTAAAATGCAGGTGGACTGATTTGTTTTAGTCTAAGGTTCTGTGATTGTTTATGATAGTTAGGATTTGAGTCAGTTGGAGGTAGAGGAGGCCAGGCTTTATTAGTGAAGAGTTTTTGGGGCTGCATGCAGGCTTGCAGCGGTTGCTACAGGCGATCAACACTCCTGTTTTGACTGCAAGCAGAAAGTGAAAAGTACCATCAGCTCTTCATAGCTTACCCTAAGCATCACCTGAGGCTGATATGATCATGTCAGCTTTTTGGTCTCTGTGATTTTCTGATTAAATATTTGAGATTTCGTGTTTGCAATTTCCATAACACGAGCACATGTACCTATACATTTGTAAGTGATTTTCATTCCGTATCATTTTATCTGAAACTCATTTTCTTTATAAATGTTCTTTTTTTGCTGGTCTTATTTTGTATCATTCACGTTTAACACAAACAATCAGGCATTCCCAAGCAGATCAATGTGTCGTTCCCTCTGCTTCCAGCACCAGCCTGGAATGTGAGCAGTTCTGGTACCTGCTGTAATCAGAAGCTAAAGAGGAGATGGCAGAACAAAAGAGAACTTCTCCACAGATGGAGGAGCATTGTAGATGACCTTCTGATGAACTTAGGCTACTGATATCATGTACATTTCAGCAAATACTTATTCACCCTTATGTATATAGGGCTTAGATTATTGTACTGTTGACTAAAGTATATATATTCACCTCAGGGGGTTGATAAAGGTTAACTTACCTCTATATTAATAATTGTATGATCGTTATAGAAGTTTATATGCTCATATACTCGACTATTAAAGGTGTGGGTCCCTGCACAGTTGAGCTGGTAGTGTTTTATTAATTCGCTGTTCTCAATTGTTCGGAGAATATCTATCCTTTCTCTCTGTCTTTCCGCCATCTTGCCGGCTTAAGATACTCTTGAGCTAACTTTTTAGACAGGATTCTTTGTGAATATGGGCCCAGATGTTTCCAGTGAGCCTGAGCAGAGTGAATAGAGACTTGTAGTGAAAACGTAATGATCTGGTCTCACGGCGACATTGTGGTCATTTTTGTTTATTACATGTCAGCATGAAACAATAACAGTTGAAGTGACCCTAAAGGTGAAGCTGAGGTGAAATAATATTCCCTGTGTGTGGACATGCATGTAGCAGTCCACCCAGGCTATCAGAAATGGCATTTCTCCGACTGGAACTGCTGGCAACTACAAACTGACAGTCAAACCTTGTGTGTGTGTGTGTGTGACCAATACTTGTATCTATCCACCTGCTCCTGAACCACAGTTTGCAACTAATACCTCAGGTTTTCTCCCAAAACATGTAGAAAACAACAACTGGACTTTTGTGCACAACTTTGTATTTCAGGTTCAGGGTGCTTCCCACATCCCAAATTAAAAGCACCATTTTACTTATTGTACTCCACTTTTCGTCAACTTTTACATTAATTACTAAATATGATGAAAGGCATTTTTTTGTTATCTTGTGATTTTCCCAATCTTTATCTGTAAAAAAAAAAAAAAAAGTCAGTCAAATGTCCCCACAAAGATAGCGAAATAAAAGCTAAGGTTTGAGAGCAATGGAGTGTTTATTTTGGTGGACAGTAGAGACTTGGGGGTGAGTGTGTGTGTTTGCGTGACAGACGTCTGGCCTAATCGCTTTGCAGGAGGAAGTGGGACGTGAAATCCACCAGCCGCTCCATACCAGTCACACACACTGAAACACAGCATGTATTCTTGTCTTTTACCCCCTTTTCTCCTTCCAGGAATGTGAAGAGCAGTGTCTGATTTACCAGATTTAGATTTGATTTTGTTTGGTTACTGCATGTAAAAATGACAAATTGTGAAACTACTTTGCAACATTCTGTTTATTAGAAGAATAAAAGCATTTCCAACATTGATGTTTAACATGTATAAACTGAGATTAAACACACTGTTAAACAAGGATTTTGAATGAATCTTCAATCTGAGGCTGCTCTGTCGACACAATCCGTCTTTCTCGTTTGCACACCACTTCAGAGCATTTTGCCAGGCTCGGCTCTGCCAGCTAACTTGTAATTAATGTGTTCAGATTAGTGATTTTCCAGCCATATTGTCCAACATGCTGCAGTGCAGATGATAATCCAGATATCAAATCAAGGAAAGCCACTGCACCAAACTGTATACTCACCTGATCCCACACATATTGGTAATAAATAAATACACTTTTAATAAGTAAAAGAAGAGGGTGTTAGTCTGGTTGCAGAACAGCAATGTCAAAAGACTCATTTAAAAAAAAGTTATTAACTTGATAACGAAGTATGATTTGCTATCTGGAAAAGTGTAAAACTATTGTGCCACAAAATCAACCATTTTGAATTATTAAATGAGAAGAAGATACCTTGACTACTGGTTCTTACGGTGCTTAAAAAAGCAAGAGAAACATCTCACAGTGCTTTGTTTAATCCATCATCCAAAAATGAAAGGTAGAACCTGAACTGACAGGCCAGGCAAGGAGAGCTTTAATCAGAGAAGCAGCCAAGAGGCCCATGGTAACTCTGGAGGAGCTTCAATTGACCCAGGGGGCTTTAAATAAACACCACAACTTTCACATTTTTATTTATAATTAATATTAAAAAGACACGAAGTGGTATGAATACGCTTGCAAGGCCCTGTAGACTATTTGTTTTTGTGCAGCACTAAAATGTTTACTATGATAAATGCAAGGATATTTAAGACACATCCCTGACAAGGAATTTAAAGTTATATTAAATATATGTCCTGAGGCACGGTGAAAACTGGCCTGTGGTTGGACGATTTAATGTGCAAGACCAAAAGGAGAACACGCTATTGGAGTTCCTATTTGCACACCGTTCAAAAGTCAGCCTCTCAGATGGTTATTGGTGATATTTCCCATGCTATATAGTGTTATAAATGTATCCCTCAGTGCACTGTGAAATGCAGTGTAGAACAGAGTTCCTACCCAGGATGTGTACACCAGAGTGCTTTACGACAAAAATGGCCGCCAATCAAGAAGATCGATCGTGTCTAAACCCGTCTCACAGATGCAACCGTCAAACATTTTCCTGCTTGTTTGTTTCATAGAAAGTAAATTATTACTTTATATTACTGTTACACATTTCAAGTTGAGAAAGCAAAAGTCTGAAGTGTTCTTAATTAACTTTTTAGTTTTTCTATATGACTGCTGCTTTAAGACATTGATTGTTGTACCAGTGGTATGTACAAGGGACCATACAGTGCCTGACAAACTCACATTTTATCATGTCACAACTACAAACTCCAATTCATTTTATACAACAGAATGACACAAAACTGTACATTACTGCGAAGTAAAACAAAAATGATAAAAAACTAAACTCTGAAAGTATGGGCTGCTTTTTTATTTTTATTTAATCCTCCTAAAAATAATACTTGGTAAAAAATAAAAATACCTTTACTGCAATTACGGCTGCCGTCTTTTGGAGTGTGTCTCTACCAGTTTTCATAGGATGGTAACTTTCAGGTTTCGTTCTCAATTAGAGTGAATGCTGCTAGTCAGTGACTCAATGCAATCTGCTGGGTTTCCATAGAAAACCTTTTAACCCATTTGAATAATAAACTGAATCCGACTGCACTGTTTGATAGTTAGGATTAATTGGAATCTATGTACCTGACTTAAAATATGTATGATCAAATGAATTGACTTTGTAAAGTGCCTTAAGACCACATATGTTGTGAATTGGTGCTATATAAATAAAATTGAACTGATTGGACTGAATTAGATTTGGGATTCCACTTTGATTGGACCATTCTAACACATTATGTTTTGATCTAAACCATTCCTGTGTCGTTCTGGTTGTATGTTGAAAGACGTTGTCCTGCTGGATGGTAAACCTCTCCTCCAGTCTCCAGTCTTTAGCTGCCTCATCCAGTATTCCCCTATCTTTAGGACCATCCATCTTCTCATATCATCAACTCAGAGCAGCTTCTCTGCTCCTCCTAAAGAAATCCCAAAGCATGATGCTGCCATCATGCACCAATCTGGAAGGTCCATGTCTAGGATTGCAATGGTTCTCTACTCTTTGATTGAACAGTGCTCTGTGAGATCTGGAAAATGTAGGATATTGTTTTATTACTAAACCCTGACTTTTCTAAATAAAAATTTTTGTATTTCTTTGAAATTTAGCAATTATGCCTTTGTTTGTGTTGGTCTAGCGCAAACAATTTCAATGAAAATACACAGAAGTTTGTGGTTTGAACAAGACATGTAAACAACATAGATATTTTTCTTTCAATACAATACATATCACACTTCCTGGAGTTTATGTAATCCTTTTTTTGTCATGTGCTCCAAACCTGTATGGTTGCTGAGTCCTAAAACATCATCATCATGATTCCACAACTGATCTTTATAGATATAGTTGCCATTTTCCACATATGGGTGTGTGTTTTCGGCAACATTCGTGTGTCCTGATAACCTGGATCCAGCTACAGCCCAAATAAGGTATTAAATTTAGCTTTATGGTTATTAATATGATTTAATATTCAGCTTCAGCAGGAGAGGTTAGTGTAAAGGGACAGCAACGGCAGTCTGCTCAGCATGGGTCACCACAAAAATGGGACCACAAGAGTGTGTGTGAGTGTGTTTCTCCTGTCCAGATGAATCTCTCTCCACTCGGCTGGATGTGTCACTTCCTGCTCTCTGCGGTTGTCATGGAGAGGCCAGGGCTCCAGCGATAAAGAGCCATCTGCCGTCGGCATGACCACCTACAGGCCAGCCGCACGCCCAGTCTTCGCAACTGTGATTGATAGCCCCCAGAGAGTGACAGAGCGCAGCGAGAACAGGATAAAAAGGAGAGAGAGAGGAACAAGTCAGAGGGAGGCAGAGTGGAGGAGAGGAGGACTGTGCAGAGAGGAGGAGACAGGAAGAGACAGGTCCAGATGTCCCCCTTGTTTGCTCGGGGGTTTTATGTCTCTCTCTCTCTCTGTTTCCAAGGGAGACAAATGGCAGAAATGTGGCACTAAGAGCCACTGATTCAATTACCCATACACAGACACTTACAGGAGTATCTTAGTGAGGACACAGATATTTTTAATTTTTGAGCTGACATTACAATTAAAAAGCAGACCCTAGTCATCAAACAGCATTCAGAGACAGTGTGAGAAAGTTTTCTCAAACCAGTGGTTCAAAACATCAAGCAGATCCTAATATTATACAGGAGTACTGTACTGGCACAGTAACACTTAGGAACACTGAACTTACTAATACGTACTCTTCCTCACAGCTTCCTCTGATTTAAAGGAAGATTTTTATTGTAATCTAAGAGTAGTTTAATAAATAAAGCCTGTTCTAGATGTTCTGTATTTTAAAAATCTCTCCTTAAAGGGGTTTCAGTAGTATGTAGGACTTATGGGCCCATTTCTCAACTGGTTAAAATTCCTAAAAATGTTGTTACATTAAAGCTGTTGGATCTTCCTAAATCTTTTTAGACCTTAGCCAAATTTCAGTCCAGTTTTTCTGGATCCCACAGTACTGACTCTGGTCTCCTCAGAGTCTCTGACGGCTTGAAGAATCTGCAACCTTAATTTAGCATTAATTTAAGTTTAGCCTCTAACGCTGTGTACTTCTTCTGACACATACAGTCATGTGAAAAAATTACATATAGCATATAACAGCCAGTGTAGACTGTTTACATACTGTATTTGGACATCGATTTTTTAAATGAAATCTTTAATAATAATAAGATTTTAAAAAATACAATTAAACAACAAGACCAAAGAAAAATGCACTGTAAGACTTCTTGTAAAATGCAATAAAAATGCAGTTTGTGGTGTGAAATAAATTAGGACACGTCACATATATTCCCACTTAAAATAGATCAAATCACACTCCAGTGATTATAACACGATTATAACAACATTACTAAAAAACCTTGAAGAAACTTTGCCCTGTTCCAACCTTAGACTTTTAGTGTGGTGTGTTACTAACTAATGAAGTGAAAGTGAACACCATCTGAGATCTTCAAAAAGAAGATTGTACCAGTCTATCAGTTTGCTATGGCGGTGAAAGAGGTCTCCATTCCCAGGTTTGGCGGTAACATCAGGTCCACATTAGGTCCACTCTTGAAGCAGGCCCCAAGATGCTGAAAGAAGTCTAAAAAAAACCCTAAACTGTCATCACGGGAACAACAGCAGGATTATGCAAATGTTGAAATGAAAGCCTGTGCTTGTACAACCAGAAAATGTTCAACTTTAGCAGGAGATGTGCTATGAGGAACCATTTGCTTTCTAAGAAAACCATCAAGGCCAGACTTAGGTTTGCCAGAGAGAACATAGATAAACACCAGGACTTCTGAAACAATGTTCTTTGAACAGATGAGTTTTAAACTGAATTATTTGGACACCAACCCAGACGACATGTGTGGCATTACCCGACTATAGTGAAAAGAACCTCATACCAGCTGTGAAGCACAGAGGTGGAGGTGTCATGGTCTGGAGATGCTTTGCTGCAGCAGGACTTGGCCAGCCCTCAATCATAGAAGCCACCATGAATTCTACCATGTTTCAGTGTACTTGAGAAAGATGTAAAAATTTAGAAATATTAAACTCATTTTCTTTTCCAGAAATAAATATAGAAAAGTCTAGACATTGATCTGTAAACATATTTCATAAAGTACTGAATATTTAGTGGGTTGTCCTAATTTTTTTCTTCTTGCTGACTGTATCCAAAACATATTTGCATTAGTTTGAATCTTATTTGTTGTTCTGCATGTGTTAGCACTGTTGCTTCATAACCAGAAGCCCCTGGGTTTGCATGTTCTCCATTTTTTAGCCTAGGTTTTAACAAGGCATTTCAGTTTCTTCCACAGCCCAAAAACAAACATGTTAGATTAATTGACCATTTTTAATTTTCCTAAGATTTACATGCATGATTACTTGTCCTGTGTGTTTTTGTGTATTCTTGTGATGGACCAGAAACATACCTAGGGTATTTCCCACCTCTTACCCATTGTCTGCTGCTCGCAGTCCTGCATGGATGAAGCAATTATAGAAAACTGAAGGACTGATGTTAATCTATTACTATATCTAACTTTAAATTGTGTTTAGTTATTTCTCAGCATGCAGTTCCACGAAGTTCTGTTCTTGATCCTATTTTATTGGTGCTTTATTTGGTTACCATCTTTTAGAATGTTTCAGAAGTATTTCCTATCCCTGCTATGCTAATCATATCCAGGTTTTTACTACTTTTAAAGCTTAGTGTACATCTAAAGTATCAGTCCTACCAAATAATTAAAAAGATACAGTACCAGTCAAATATTTTAGATACACATTCTCACTTAATGGGTCTCTTTATTTTCATGACTATTTGAATTGCAAATCCTCACCTAATGCAACAAAACTATGAATAAACACACATGGAGTTATGCAGTAAACTCTTTTTATATTTTAGATTCTTCCAAATAGCCTCCCTTTGCTCTGACTACTGCTTTGCTCTCTTACCATTCTCTCTGAAATGGTTTTCCAAAGAGTCTTGAAAGATCTTCCCAGAGGTTCATTGAGAGACAGCCAAAGGTTAATATTTCAGTAATCACAGCAAAGGGTGGCTACTTTAAGGGATCTAAAATATAACATATTTAAAGTTATTTTAGTTTTTTTGTTTGCTACATAATTCCATATGTGTTCATTTACAGTGTTGATCCCTTCAGTGAGAATCTATGTACAATGTTAATAGTCATAAGTATAAAGAAAACCATTAAATAAGAAAGGCAGTAGTGTATATAACCATGGTTGGCAAAAAATTAGATTTTTTTAAAACATGGATCAGCTTTCTCACTGTAATAAATCCACAATTAGAAATAATGACAATCTATCATTTGGCATGTGTCAAAAGTCTCCATTGTTTGTTTTCATCAGTTAAAAGCACAATCAGAGGGCTATTATTCCTTATGTTGAGATGTTTTTTCATGGTTTTATGTTCATGCATGTCTGTTTGATTATTGACAACCTGTGGTCAATGTTAAGAAGTAACTTTTGCCCTCTTCATAGTTTCCACCAGGTAATTTGGAGGAAATTTACGTTTTCCACAGTGGCTCACAGTTTAATAACAAACAGTTTTAAGGTTCTCATCCGGACGTTTTGAGCACTGCATAGTGCATGTTTGCGCTTGAATTGAAGCTAAAAACTAAAGTTCACAGAGCAGTTGTAGCCCCTACTCACAAAAGTCTTTGCACTTTCATTTACATTGGAAACCAGGTGTTTAGACACACTGTATATATAGGATTTGGAGTATTCACAGATTTCAGACTTCAGAGGGTGCTTATTTTATTTTTCTCTTTCCATCAAATAAAAGTGCATTGCGCAGAGAACGGATTGTAAAGAAAAAATATTTACAAAAAAACAAAGATCTAACGGAAGACCATTTTGATGGCCCAAAATCTTCAGATTAATTCAACTGAATTACGGTAATATAAAAATTACAAAGACAGCACTAGGCCCTGATTATGGAGCTCTAGCACTCTATGCCTCTAGAGCAGAAGTCTGCAGCCTTTACAGTCCAAAAAGCCCTTTTTGCCCTCAGTCCAGGTAAATAAAATTCATTTTCACATTTTCTTTCATGTGACATTGAAATTTGTGGGAAATGATGTAAAAAAGAAGCACATCGTTTCCAACCTTGTGACAAGAGAAACAATGAATACTGCTACTTTTAGTGCAATTCTGTTGTGGAAATTCAAAAACTGTTAAAACTGGTATCTTTATGATGTCTTTATTTAAAAACATTACTGTAGTTTGTTCTGTATTGAGAGCCACTTGTGGCTCCAGAGCCTCAGATTGCTAAAGAGACTTGAACTACGCCACTCTCCGTGAAAGCTTCTACTTCCGGCTTTATACTGGAAGTATATCAAACACAATAATTGTAATTAAAACACCATAGCAAAATAGAGAAAATCAAAAACATTTACACATTTAAACATTTAAAATTTTAACATTTAAACATGTTCCCACAAATTTTTAGCAGTACCCAAATTTATATGTAGAGCCATGGTGTAATAATATTTTTTGGTTGCACATAAATGCATTTGTTTTTTTTTTAAATGGTGTGGCAAACACAAACACCCCTAGGCAGTGCATTATAAATGAGGCATCCCATAATAAGCGTCTCTATATAAGGCTTTGATGGCATCCTGCTCTGGTTTGAGAAGCTGGCTTGGAAAAACACCTGAAAGTAAGATGGAAACAAACATAATCTACCTGATGATCCTACATTTTAACATCAAGCAACTAACAAGTCATCAAAATCACTGCATTCATAGTAGAGACCAACACAAACCAAGCAACATGATTCTGTAAGCACTGTTCACCGTTCAGCAAGGAAACAGCCTCTCTCTGTATGGCAAAATCTCCCGAAAAACTAAAGACGCAGGAGATTGTCCTTATATACCCTGAAAAAGGTTGTGCACCAACATGGGCTGAAAAGCCACTCAGCGAGGAAGAAGCAATAAGACACAAGCCATCATTTCTGGTGACATGTTATGTGGTCTAATAAAACTAACATTTAATTGACCACAGTTACATTTGGTGGAGAAAGTGAGAAGCTTGCAATCCTAAGAACAAAATCCCAGCTGGGAAGTACCTGGATGGAGGCAGCAGCTTGTTTTTATGTGTTCTGCTGCTGGAGGGACCTGACAAAATAGACAGCATCATTTAGAAGGAAATGTAAACTAGAATGTGGAAATTCAAGGATTATAATGCATCAGCCAGCTTGGTAGAAATGGGTCTTCCACATGGACACTGACCCAAAGCATACCACCGAATTAGATACAAAGTGACTTAAGGACAATAAAGTCTGTTTTGGAGTAACCACCACACATCCTTTTGTGAGTGCTTCTGATGATACAACAAAGAGCTTTTAAATGAAAACGTCAGTGAAAAAATGGACACAATAATTATTCCATCTTCATCTATAAAGGCCTCCCAAAACAATAAGGACTAGAACTAAGATTTGTGTAAAGTATTGCAAGCCACTTAAAGGATCTAAATTAGTTTTGACTGTTTGTTTGGTTCTATTGGTTTAGCTGAATATTCATGTTCAAGGTTTTGGTAATGCCTGTTGAACCATTTATGGACCTAAAAACACAGTTTTAGCAAGGCACAGTGAGGGTAGCTTAAAGTATTGTGTTGCACTCTCAGAAAATGTGAAATCTTTGGATCTGTTTACTGTTATTTCCTTCATTTGGTTGAATTGTTTTTCTTGCACTTTACCCAGTTAGCAGTAGGTGGTCATGCAATCTATCACCAATCACAAAGAAGTGAGAGAGAAGGGCCTGTTGGTTTAACAGCACTTCAATTGAGTTTTTTCACGCCCGTTTTAGACTTGCTGAATCATCCATCGCTAAACACCAACTGAACCAACAAAGCAGACTAAAATACGTGTCCATTTACTCAGTTTCTACTCATTAGATTCATGCTCACTCTGCATTTCCTGTAAGCATGATTAAAATGTTGCTTCCACATCAGTCTCAGTGGGATGGAAAGCTCAATGTCAATCAAAGCACTTAAACGCCACTTAAGTTTCACTTATGGGAATTGCCTGTGAGAACCAGTTCTGTGAGACTGTTGTAGTTGGTTGGGGCTTTAAAAAAACTATGAAAATCAGCACACAGGAACCACAATGCAAACACACTGTTTATTGTGTTAGCTCTTATGTCTTTGCAACACAGGATTGAACCAGAGAAACGACTTTTCTACCGATGCTGCATGGCCTTAAAGTAGTGAAGTAGCGAGGGATGGTAGGAAAGAAATGGAGCCTCAGTGTCTCCTACCAATCCAGGTCTGTGTTACTGAGGAGGAGCATCAGTCTGACAAAAATCTGTTTACAAATGGGACATATAGAGGTTGCTGAATGGTTCAAACTTAATTTGCAATAAATATGTGAAAGGGTACGAAAAGTTACCTGAGGTGGATGCTTTGGAAAACAGTTTGAATTACTTGTATGATGTAAGAATGGTTGGTGAGCGTCTCTACAAGCTTTGGACATCTAGAAGCGGAAATATTGTGCTCATTCTTTGCAAAATAGCTCAAGCTCGGTCATATTGGATAAGGAGGGTCTGAAGATCAGTTTTCTAGTCTTACCACAGATTCTCAATCATTTGTTTGGTCTGGACTTAAGCCTTAATCTTCTATCTCAGGGATAGGCTTTGATCTAAATCAATCCACTGAGCTGTGGCTGTAACTTTATAATAATAATAATAATGCATTTTATTTAATAGGCGCCTTTCTGGCACTCAAGGTCACCTTACAATGAATACAAATCAACATTTGGACTTTGGGACTGTTGCTTTGCTTGAAGATACAAATCAACTCCAGTTTCAGGTCTTCTGCAGCCTCTAACAAGCTTTCTTCCAGGATTGCCCTGTATCTAGCTACGTCCATCTTTCTATCAACTCTAAACATTTCTTTGTGATTTCTGCCTGATGTGGTTTTCTGAGCTGAGCACGTTTGTATGTTATTGCTCTTTCTCCTACATGGCTTGTGGTAATCTGCACGACTAATAGTTGTCTTGTCAACCGATTCTCCCTCCTGAGCGGTGGGTTTCTTAAGCTCCTCCTGGTTTTTATGGGCTTCTTGGCTGATTCTCTAATCCTTCTTGTCAGTTTAAAGTGGTCATCCATCTCTTGGTAAGTTTGGAGTTGTGTCACAGTCTTTCAGTTTTCAGATGATTGATTGAACTATGAGATGTTCAACATTTGGGAGTTTTATTTTACCTAACTCTGCCTAAAACTGTTCCACAACCTTGTCCCTGATCTGTCTGCTGTGTTTCTTGGTCTTCATGATGTTGTTTGTTCACTGATGGTCTCTAACAAACCTCTGAGGCCTTCACAGAGCTGCTGGATTTATACTGAGATTACATTACTGAGATTTAATTACACACAGGCGGATTATGTTTTATTATTAAGTGAATTCTGAAAGCAATTGCTGGATTTTATTTAGAGGTATTAGAGTAAAGAGGGGCTGAATACAAATGCATGTCACATTTTCCAGACTTTATTAGTAGAAAATCTTAAAACCATGTATCATTTTCATTCCAAAACACAATTATGAAACTATTTTATGTCTATCAAATAAAGTTCCAGTGAAACTTGTTGCATTTGTGATTGAAACGTGACAAAATCTGTAAATGTTTATGGGGTATGAAGGCCTCTGAAAGCCGCTCGACATGCCAGATACCACTGATTAGGTCTTATGCTTCTTGTCCTAATTTCATATCATCCATTTCATGAGTTATTCCTGATTTACCATTACAGCTGAAGTTTCAAAAACAGACAGCTAAAATCACACTGAAGCAGTTTTTCCTGAAAGCATTCAACTGCAGTAAGGACCAGGATTTCCTTGTAATGACCTCCAGCTCTTTGCGGGGACTCACGGACAGTCTCAGCAGTATTGTCGCATTATTAATTACAGATTAAAGCTGATGCAGGGGGTCATTGTTGCAGCCACACTTTTTTTTGCACTATATGTGCAACTGCTTCCATGTGTGTATCTGGATCAGATCAATATGATTAATTTCTAATTTATTTCAGGGGCCGATCCCATTTCATCCCATTCAGTTCATCTCCTCATCTAAATCAATAGAGATATGAATCAGGCCTGTGTGGTCTACAGAGGAAAAATCCATTTCTATGGCAGCAGATAGGAGATCCTCACAGGGCTAGTGTGTGTCTGTAAAGTGTATAAATGTGTGTGTGAGAGGGAGGGACCAGTGAAATACGAGCTAGGGTGTCTGGGGTCCATCCATTTCCAGCTGCGGCTGCTGATGGCACCGTGTCCGCCTATCGTATCACTTAATGACTCTGAAGTCATCACTTACCTCATCCTGACATCAGGTATCGATTGGCTGGCCAAGAGAGGGGTGATGGATGGATGAGTGGACGGACAGATGGATGAAAAGACAGATGTACTGACGGACTGCCAGCTCAAGAAAGCGTTAATCCCATTATTACAATATGTTCATTACACATTACCCCGGTCTTTGAATGCAGCAGGCAGGGTAATAAATCATAAAGAAGTGTTAAATGTCACATGCACAAGGGGCAGTTTGCATTATTCTACCGAATCACATATGATGAGTTCAAAGATCTTTAGGGTTGCTCTCTCTAAATAAAAATGAATGCTTTTACGAAGGAGATACATGAAACAAAACACTCTTACTCTTCAGTCTTCAGCCTTTTTTGAAATCCTACAACATCCACATTTCAGCCCAGAAAAGATTTATGCTCAAAGATCTTACTATACATTATTTTTATGCTTGTTAAGAGCGAATGAAAGTAAAATACCAAAAGTACTGTGGTGAAAATAAACTTTGTGTGGTGCATAAGGAGGGCAGATCTTCAACAGCGGAGCTAAGAAATTTGAACTCCTGGTTTTGACATGTCAATAATCCAAAAAGAAACTCAATAGAACTCCATCTGCATTTTCTTTTTACAATTAGAAGTTAAGAAAGTAAAAAGAGACTCAGTTCAAATATAAGGAGTTTGAGAACATCCACACAACTTGAGAGTTTATCAGAAAACCAGTGGAGGTATAAAACCTCCACCTTTTTTTCTTCCGGCTAAAGGAACCATGAAGTGGAATGATGAAAGAGTAACAGAAAGACCACATATGAGCCCCTCCCAGTTACACCACCCTATGAAAGCAACTGCTCATCTAAATGAAGCCATCTTTGGAGTCCAGGCTGGTCTAGCTTGTGTGGTAGACTGCCTTGAACTTTTAGCCAAACATCTTCAGACTTTGTCTTTTCCACCTTTACTGATCAGAGGGATCTAGAGTCACAAAAGTACAATTAGACACAGTTTAAAATGTTACAGCTTCTTATTTTGTTATGAAAAAGCAGGACACTTATGCTGCATTAGCTCGGAAAGAAATAACACATAGCAGGGTCACTCAGGCCTGAAACATACGTACAAACATGTGCTGCATGAAACCTGAATAGGTTTATTGTCCTTCAAACCTTAAAAGCACATCATCCAAAAGATAATTAGGGTTTAATGAATGTCATGTGATCTGTTAATTTCTAGATCAGTTTTCTGTCTGTCTCTCCACTAGAGTGAGAACTGTCTGTTTGATCGATAGGATTGTATTGTTTTCCAGATTACAGTCTACTAGAAGAAAGGAGGCTTTCCATCATGTTTTCTACACGATGAGGCAGCAGGAGCAAACCTACAGACTGCTCCTCATCTGACATCAAGTTTGGTCCTAATGGAGAATTGTTGGGGGGTTCACATCATTGCAAACACCAATGTAACTGTTACTCATGGATAAAGCCTGTAGTTGTGCATGCTTTATGTGTGTGTGTGTGTGTGTGTGTGTGTGTTTGTGGTGGGCCTCCCTCCTGCTCTCTTTTCATTCCCCCTGACTAATGACCTCCGCCCGTTTCAACCTCCCTCTCTCTGCCCTCCCCCCTCTCCATCAAGGACTGTGTGAGTGAGGAAGATGAAGGCTCGGTGGGGGAGGGGAAGAGATCTGTGGATCATCTGCATCACTGAGCACAAACACAAAGTGGAGGGGCTTTGAGGTCATCAGAGAGGATAAAAGCTATTGGTCAGACAGCATTTCCCTTCCTTCGCTTGTTCGTTCATTCCTTGCTTTCTTCCTTCCTTCCTTCCTTTGATACTTCTTTCCTTCTTTCCTTCCTTCCTAACCTAGACAGACACAATCTCCAGTGGTAATTAGCCTCTTCGTTCCACCTGACACTCAACTCATGAAGATAGATTCTGTGAAGAATCAATGCAAAACACAACGCTGCAGCTTCTCTTCACAATGCTTCATCTTATCTGTACATACTGACAGATTGTGCATCCATTTCCAGAAACAGGGTTGTGAAAAAGTATTTACACCCTGTGGAGGAATTTTGGCCCACTCGTCTGATTAATTCAGAAACATTAAAGGAAGCTGAATTAATTGTGCGTTTGTGGTGGTCCTCCTACTGTATGTCATGTGATTGTATGTATTCCAAGACATTGACTGGGCCAATCCAAAACCATTTTTTTAATTGTCCAAAGTGTGCTTGATCTTAGGACCACAAACTGATGGCTGGACATCCTCTTTCAGGTCCTGAGGTCCTGAGGTAGGAAAGCAGCACCAGAACATCACACCACCACCTCAGTGTTTGATTACTTGTATGTTGTTTTTTATGAAGTCTTGTTATGGTAGTAATGGGGTACAGGCCTTCCAAAATGTTCCACTTTTCTCTTGTCAGAAGCAGACATTTTTTTTAAGTCTTGGGGATCATCCAGATGTTTTTATTTTTATTTTTGGGGAAATGTGGGACAGTAATTCTGGGCTTTGTTTTATTGTTGGTCGGCAGTAGTTTGGACCTGGGAACTCATGAACACTGATCTTAACTGAGGCAAATCAGACCTAAGTGCATTAGACGTTGTCCTTAGTTCCTCTGGGACCTCCTGGATGAGTTGTCCTCTTGGGGTGATTTTGGCAGGTCAGCCACTCCTGGGAAGGTTCATCACTGTTCCATGTTTTCTTACTGTGATTTCTAACCCTTTCCAGACTGATAGAAGTTTGTTTTTTGTTTCTTATATTTTCTTGAATTTCCTTACATCAGGAGATTATATGTTACTGTTTAAGTTTTTTTTCCCATACTTCATGTTAACAGATAGGTTCAGTTTATGTAATTTAATGATTCTACAGGACTAGAAGTAATCAGGCTTTGGTGTGGCTCATTAGATTGTCACAACTTCACAATTTAACAAGGTGGGTGATTAGTTTTTCATGTAGGCCCAGGTTAGTTTGGATTGTCTTTTCCCCCTAAAAAATAAAATCCTAATTTTCTTTAGCTGATATTAAAAATGGTTTTATAATTTGAAGCATAGACGTGTAATAAAAAAGCAAAAACAGAACAAATCTGTAGTGGGCCAAATACTTTTGTCACAGCACTGTATGTTCTGTGTCTCTATAGTACTAATGTGTGTCTCACCAGAAAAGTATGTCTGTCTTCTTTTCTCCCTTTAAGCGGATGAATCATGAATATTGTGGCAGGAAATCATCCCAAAGAGCTCAGCAGGAGGTCAGGAAACAGGAAAGTCCCATAAAAAGAACGTCTCTGTTAATATGTTAATGTTTGGTTTCAGAGGGCTAGGGTGTCAATGTGACGGTACCCTGGCCATGCAGCTTGGATGTATCTGTTGCCCTTCACTCTAATGCAAATGAGGCAAATTGAATTCATCCCAATCACAGCATAGCAAACCTATGTTTAAAAACAGAACTTTGCTTTCTCAGAGCTTCAAAACTATTTGGTAACATCAGCCACCATCATTCACTGTTGGTTTAAATAAGGACTTCCAAGGCAGCATAAAAATCCCCCGCTAAATAAAAAGAAAACCTGTTTTTAAACGCATTATATAATAATCCAAATGCAATCAAATTAAGTTTAACAATCCCAAATGGTAAAATGTCATCTATCTAACCAATCCTTGCTAGCTGCACTGTTGTCGGCTCTACAGGAATCCCTTGTTCTGAGCAATTATGCGGTGACGTTGGAAGGAAAAACTCCCTTTTGACAGGAACTAACTGAGGACTGAGAGGACAGCAGCTCCATTAGCTCTGTTTTAGGGAAGAAACCCAGTTAAACAGAGATGAGTTGAGCCAGGAGTACTATCTATGGAAATCCTTAAAAGGACACTTACCTGGGCATTAAAATCACCCCTGACCTTAAGGAGTTAATAACACCAAATTATGATCCCCTGGTAGATGAGGTCAGAGAATTATTAAACTGATAGTCAACATTACCTAGATCCATGATTGGAGGAATAAATATATTAAAATGTATTACCAGTAGTAGTGTATTACTACCACTACCAAATTCATTCTATGATAGACTTGATTAACTTGATTAACGGTCAACTCATTTGGAATAATGGGAAAGCCAGGCTTTGTTTTAAACGTCTATATTTGCCATATGAAAGAGGAGGGCTTCAACTCATCAACCTTAGATGGTGTGCAACAACTTGCTGCACAATTAACTAGTACATCATACTATTTCTGTGAAACACTGACTTACCAAAAAACTATATTTATTATCAGCAACTACTAAGACATTGAAAAAATATGGTATGCTGCACATAAACATTTAGGTGATACAACTTCACTATCCCAGTACAATCCAATCTGGAGAAATGAACTGTAACCCCTGGGAAAAAACGTGGTGGATTCAGGCTTCGGAGTATAAAGGGAGTCAAAAAATGCCAGATCTTTATGTTGAGGGAGTTTTACTTTCCACTGACCAGCTGTCTTTAAAATATGATATTCCAAAAAAGCATTTCTTTAAATATCTACAATTAAAACGCATTATGTCTTCTAGATACAAACAAGTTATGTATGAACCACCTTTGTCAAAATTGGAGGAAATTACACTTTCAAACTTAGAAAGTAAGGGACTTATTTTTAAATACAACATGATGGTCGACAGCAGTAGTCTGTCTGCAGAGAAGAAGTTAAATGTTTGGAAAATTGATATACAGGAAGACACCGATGAGGCAGAATGGAAACATAGCTTGACTTAAAGCTCAAATACACAAGATTAAAACAACTCAGTACAAATGGTTAATGAGAACATATGTGACCCCTGAAAAACTCCATCTTATGTCATCTAATATCCCACATTTATGCACAAAATGTTTAAATAAAAAAGGAACTCTAAATCATTGTCTATGGGAATGTTTCAAGATTGATCCAAAACTTCTGGAAATATGCTATAAAATGTCTGTCAGACTTGTTTAAAGTCAGTGTACCATTAAATACCAACTGTTGTGTGCTTGGAATATACCCACAAGAATTTGCATGTACAGGTCCTTCTCAAAAAATTAGCATATTGTGATAAAGTTCATTATTTTCCATAATGTCATGATGAAAATGTAACATTCATATATTTTAGATTCATTGCACACTAACTGAAATATTTCAGGTCTTTTATTGTCTTAATACGGATGATTTTAGCATACAGCTCATGAAAACCCAAAATTCCTATCTCACAAAATCAGCATATCATTAAAAGGGTCTCTAAACGAGCTATGAACCTAATCATCTGAATCAACGAGTTAACTCTAAACACCTACAAAAGATTCCTGAGGCCTTTAAAACTCCCAGCCTGGTTCATCACTCAAAACCCAAATCATGGGTAAGACTGCCGACCTGACTGCTGTCCAGAAGGCCACTATTGACACCCTCAAGCAAGAGGGTAAGACACAGAAATAAATTTCTGAACGAATAGGCTGTTCCCAGAGTGCTGTATCAAGGCACCTCAGTGGGAAGTCTGTGGGAAGGAAAAAGTGTGGCAGAAAACGCTGCACAACGAGAAGAGGTGACCGGACCCTGAGGAAGATTGTGGAGAAGGGCCGATTCCAGACCTTGGGGGACCTGCGGAAGCAGTGGACTGAGTCTGGAGTAGAAACATCCAGAGCCACCGTGCACAGGCGTGTGCAGGAAATGGGCTACAGGTGCCGCATTCCCCAGACCTGGGCTACAGAGAAGCAGCACTGGACTGTTGCTCAGTGGTCCAAAGTACTTTTTTCGGATGAAAGCAAATTCTGCATGTCATTCGGAAATCAAGGTGCCAGAGTCTGGAGGAAGACTGGGGAGAAGGAAATGCCAAAATGCCAGAAGTCCAGTGTCAAGTACCCACAGTCAGTGATGGTCTGGGGTGCCGTGTCAGCTGCTGGTGTTGGTCCACTGTGTTTTATCAAGGGCAGGGTCAATGCAGCTAGCTATCAGGAGATTTTGGAGCACTTCATGCTTCCATCTGCTGAAAAGCTTTATGGAGATGAAGATTTCATTTTTCAGCACGACCTGGCACCTGCTCACAGTGCCAAAACCACTGGTAAATGGTTTACTGACCATGGTATCACTGTGCTCAATTGGCCTGCCAACTCTCCTGACCTGAACCCCATAGAGAATCTGTGGGATATTGTGAAGAGAACGTTGAGAGACTCAAGACCCAACACTCTGGATGAGCTAAAGGCCGCTATCGAAGCATCCTGGGCCTCCATAAGACCTCAGCAGTGCCACAGGCTGATTGCCTCCATGCCACGCCGCATTGAAGCAGTCATTTCTGCCAAAGGATTCCCGACCAAGTATTGAGTGCATAACTGTACATGATTATTTGAAGGTTGACGTTTTTTGTATTAAAAACACTTTTCTTTTTTGGGGTTTTGAGTGATGAACCAGGCTGGGAGTTTTAAAGGCCTCAGGAATCTTTTGCAGGTGTTTAGAGTTAACTCGTTGATTCAGATGATTAGGTTCATAGCTCGTTTAGAGACCCTTTTAATGATATGCTAATTTTGTGAGATAGGAATTTTGGGTTTTCATGAGCTGTATGCCAAAATCATCCGTATTAAGACAATAAAAGACCTGAAATATTTCAGTTAGTGTGCAATGAATCTAAAATATATGAATGTTAAATTTTCATCATGACATTATAGAAAATAATGAACTTTATCACAATATGCTAATTTTTTGAGAAGGACCTGTACATCAAAAGCAACTAAACTGCTGGATTTTGGATTTGTGAAAGGCAGGAGAGCACCGGCTCTGTGTTGGAAAAGTATGGATGCACCTTCATTACAAACATGGATTCGAAAACTGGCAAGTTGTATTGGCTTGGAAAGGTTAACAGACATTGCTCAAGGCAAGCAAAAGTACTTCTTCCATATCTAGGTACCATATATGAGAACCATAGAGAAGCATAAAATATTATTTGAAGAGGCACTCGTACTACAAATGTCTGTATCCTACTTGTTTTTATATACATATGTCTTTATTTGTTGAAGCTCCACAAACGTGTGATTCAACTTAAATTGATGCAAGGTGTGTACGTGTGTAGGCATGATTGAGTCAGTATGTATCTATGCTATTGTCAATGTGATTGGACAGTATAGTGTTCATTTTAGACAAAAGGAGATGAAAACTGGTATAAAACCACCATCGGAAACAAATTATTTAAAATCAGAATTAAAAAACTTTTATTCCTGTGTTTTTTATTAAAAGAGCTGAACAAAAAGTCTGCCAATATTACCTGGACCTTTCTGTGAAATCAAGTGAACTCACCTTAGATATAGTTTGCCACTTATAAAACAACATGATATGATAAGGTTTCTATACCATCTGTTATTTTGTTGTAAAATGATATTTAAAAAAGATCAAATCTACCCTCCAAAAACAAGCTTCCCCGAGCACATGCCCCTGATGACGTCCCGAAAGGCAGCTGATCAGAGCTCTTTTATTGATATCAGTTTGTTCTTTCTGTTTATTTGCATGCTTTTTAAATTCCTTTATTCAATGTTTACATGGATTAGTCAGCAAAACATTTAAGCCGTATTTGAGAGCACCTCATGGATTAAATAATTATTTTCAACAGTAAAATTGATTGAAGCATTTTGTCAAGAGGACCAGGAAAGACTACATTGTACCTTGAATACTCTGGAAACAGTTTCAAAATTTGTCCCCTATCTCTCATCTTTCATATTGTTTAGTAAAACCAGCTGATCCGCTGGATTTTTGTACCCCCTCTGATGTCGGAAATCCATCCTTAATTACCCTTCTATCTTTTTATTGTCAGTGTACTGTATATTTCTTGTGAAAAAACACCAAATGATGATGATGATCTCTGATTAGCCTGGATGCAAATGAGAAGAATTTAAAGGTTTTTCTAATGTGGAAAATATATCCAATTATTGCTGCAAATACTCCACAGATGAGAACAAATAAAACACAACTTTTTGCTGAATGATTTGTTTCACTATAATTTACATGAACTGTGTTTCGTGTTCAATGGCGCAGATCAACAAGTGTTTTAGGTGAAAGAGAAGTCTGAGCACAGAGCTCAAACATGGCCGCCAGAGGGAGGGTGGTTAACTCAGCTGAATACCACCTGCAGGGCTCAACAGAAGCTTCACCTGGCTCCATTCACCATCTGCACGATACAGCCGTTGTCTGAACGCCTCACCTTGAATACTGTAACTCTATCACCCTTTATTCTCCTCTTCATACATGTGTGTTTGGGGTCTACTTGTAAAATATACAGGGAGGTTAGCCTGACTGAACAGAAACCCCTCACTGTTGTCTCATCTCACAGGTCTTACTCTTAATAACACCACTACAGCTTAAACGTTTTTTTGTTGTTGTTTGTTTACTATTAACATTTGCTTTCGGTATGAAGCTAAAAGTTTGGCATCTTTTTTCTTTGGTTCTATTGTAGTTTTTTTTATTTTTTAATCTAAGATCTGACTAGTAGAATATATAACCCTGTCTGCAGACAGATGGATTCTAGGACAGGCTGTAAAATATGGTTCACACTGACCTCTGGCGCTTCACAGTGGAACTGCACGTTGTAAAAGAAGGATCGTTTTCTCCAAACTGACCTTGTTCACATGCTGCAGAATGAGATAATAGCTGCTTATTAAACATTAAAATGTATTAATTATCTTTAGATAGTTTTTTACTATTAAAAAGTTGTATTTATCCACCTATGTTTTCTGAGAAAGCAAAAACAATGTCCATAATGAGCCAGGAGGGAATCTAAAGACAGGTAGGGTTGCAATATTAGACGCATGACGGGAAATGTAGGATTCAAGGTTCGTGGATTTACATCAGAATATTTAAGCCCATTATGCATTAACTTTAACCAGAGCCGGCCCGAGCCCACGCAAACTTGGCAGCTGCTTAGAGCCGCCTACACCAGCAGAGGGTTCTCAAGAGCACTAAAATAATGACTGAAGTTTTCAAATGTTAACGCTACAGATCAGTATCAAACATTAGGCCAAGATGAACTGCTGCAACAGAGCTTCTCCGAAAACAGCAAAAGATTTATCTTTTAACATTTTTAATATATAAAAAGCATAATTACAGTGAATTACTGAGTTCTATGCAACGCAAAAAATTGTCCTCATTATTTATTTAAGTTTTTATTTATTCTTTTTTTTTTTTAGTTGGCCGCAGGTTTTCAAACTGGAGTCAGGGCAATTAATGTTTTTTTTTATATTAAATTGCAATGTTGATAACATATAACGTAATTTAGATCCTGGCTCTGACTGAACCCTCTCTGCCTCTGATCCTGGGTGTCTGCTGCTGAGTATATCAAAGCTAACCCAATGATGCTTTCTCAAAGACTGCTAATTACCAAGAATGAGTTCATCAGTGCAGATTTGCTGTCTTTTGTCTGCTTCTTTGTCTTCCCTCTTTTAAAGGCTCGCCGTGCTGAACTGAGAACTTCATTAGTGACCCTTTGATAAAGGAAGAGACCAGAGAGATGAGAGCAAAGGTTTTACTTAGTGCTAATTTCCCACTCAACAGTCCAGTCTCAAGCTGCTCCTCGAAGTGGTCTCACATTTTGTAAAACGATTCAGATTTTACTAAGTAGTGCAGTATCCAAATTCACAAGCAGGCCATTGGGAAACAAATCCAACCAATATCCATCTTTATAAAAGATTTTTAGAGCTTCCATTTGTGTCACATTTCATCACAGTGTGTGTCCCTGTTTATTAAAAGCAACCCCCCCCCCCCCCCCCCCCCAGTCCTCAGTGTTTGATGTGCTAAATCAGCTACTCTAGCTGTAACAATGACAGTAAATGTGTGCAACTTCAGTATTAAAAATATTTTTGTTTATGCTTTAATGAAACAGATGGGAATGTGAAAAGATGTAAATAAATCTGTGAATGCAAACCCCGAGCCAAAAACAGGTCCCTGCCACAGAGACAGTTTCTTTCCTCAACCTGTCACTCTGATGAACACTTTACAGACTGGCCAGATCAATCAATACCATGAATATTTGCACCAATTCAACCACAACCTTCTCTTTTGTAAAAACACTGTATACATATTTACAAAAACATGTTTTATTTTTATTTCCCTTTTTTATCTATTTCATTTTTTTTAATTTCTTTTTTGAGAGCAATGTGGGTCCAAAGGCAAATTCCTTGTTTGTGTGCACAAACTTACTGAATAAAGCTGGTCCTGAAAAATATGGAATTAGTAACTTCATATTAAGCATCCCCGCAGCATGATGCTGCCACCACTAAGTTTCATTGAATGCTGTCGTCACGTTGATGTGGAAGTGTTAGTTTCCCACCATACATAGCATTATATGTCTAAGCCAAAAAACGTAATTTTGGTTTCATCTGACCATAGGGTCTACTTCCACATGTTTGCTGTATGCCCTCCATGGCTTGTGACAAACTGCAAAAGGGCTTCTTATGTCTTTCTTCATGCATCTCTTCTGTAAAGATCAGTTATAGAGTTCATGATTAAGGGTCCCATCAACAAAGTCCTTCATCTGAGTGGTGGATCCCTGCAGCTCCTCCAGAGTTACCATAGGCCTCTCGGCTACGTTTGATGAATGGTCTCCTTGCCATCTCTTAGTAGCCATGAAGTTGTTTAATTGTGGAATGGAATTGGTGAGTCTGTTTGTTGTTTGTGCCGCTAGCATGTTGCTAATGGACTTGTCATTCCAATATGTTTCTATGGGTTGGTCCGCTAGCTTGATGCTATTAGCATTAGCCTTCCATAACTCTCATGGAGTTTCTATTGGGCTATATGAATAAAAACGCAAACCTAGTGTTTGTTATTTATTTTATGGCTTGGCTTAAGCATTCGGTTGTTTATTTAGGTACTAAATGACAATCTAAATTGTATTGAATGTCATTTTGTTTGTAAATCTAATATTTATGGGTGTTTACATACATTTAAGTAAATTTGTATCACTTTATTCAAGTATTTATTGTGTCTGTAAATAGATATGGATTATTTAACAGTATATTTTATACTGATTAGATGTGAACGCATGAAACAAACTACCTAGTAAATTATTGAATGGATGGTAACTAAACCATGGGCCCTGTTTATCCAATTTAGGCCAGGTGTGCCCAGAAGGCCTTCACAGACATCAGCATTAGGCCCTGCTGGTCTGGCTGATGCAGCCCTGCTTTCCCTCCTCCACTTTCATTCACACGTACTCATTCCCAATTGCTGAGCCTTTGGTTTATGGACTATAACTGTCACAGTGTGGTGTGAACTGTTCTCGGAGTACCTTTACGGTTTTCTTTCCTGGATTGTATTTTGTTAATTTATTCTGTAGACTACTAAATCAGATGAACGTTTTTAGATGCACTTTATGAAGGACCGACCAAACTTATCGCAGATTGTAAATATTATCGGGATTATTTTTTTAATTCACTTTAATACATGGTACCAACACCAAACTTGACTTATTGACTTTTCCTTCCCCTTCACAATTATGTGCTCATTTTGTTGATCTATCAGATAAAAGTCCAATAAAGTACACTGACGATTGTGTTTGTAACGTGACAAAAACATGGAAAACGTTAGATATGTATTACAATTCAAGAATGTCCTCGTCTCCTGTCTGTGTAAAAGCATAACTATGTACAAACAAGCGTTAAAGAAGCTTCCCAGCTTTTACTATATGACCATCATGCTCCAACAACCTCTATATAAGCTTTTACATCCGTGCTGTTCTCAACTTTTTTCCATTTTTTTATTTAAACATTTTGTATTTTTTCAAAGTCCAACCCAAATTTTATTTAATCAGAGAATATCATTTTTAATAAATGTACAGTATTTATTCTTATAACTTTTTCCCTTTCTGTGGCTTTTTTATATACACTGCTAAAAAAAATAAAGGGAACACTCAAATAACACATTCTAGATCTGAATGAATGAAATCTTCTCATTGAATACTTTGTTCTGTATAAAGTGAAATGTGCTGACAACAAAATCACACAAAAATCATCAATGAAAATCAAATTTATTAACCGATGGAGGCCTGGATTTGGAGTCACACACAAAATTAAAGTGGAAAAACACACTACAGGCTGATCCAACTTTGATGTAATGTCCTTAAAACAAGTCAAAATGAGGCTCAGTATTGTGTGTGGCCTCCACGTTCCTGTATGACCTCCCTACAACGCCTGGGCATGCTCCTGATGAGACGGAGGATGGTCTCCTGAGGGATCTCCTCCCAGACCTGGACTAAATCATCCGCCAACTCCTGGACAGTCTGTGGTGCAACGTGATGTTGGTGGATGGAGCGAGACATGATGTCCCAGATGTGCTCAATCGGATTCAGGTCTGGGGAATAGGCGGGCCGGTCCATAGCTTCAATGTCTTCATCTTGCAGGAACTGCTGACACACTCCAGCCACATGAGGTTTAGCATTGTCCTGCATTAGGAGGAACACAGGGCCAACCGCACCAGCATATGGTCTCACAAGGGGTCTGAGGATCTCATCTCGGTACCTAATGGCAGTCAGGCTACCTCTGGCGAGCACATGGAAAGAGATGCCACCCCACACCATTACTGACCCACTGCCAAACCGGTCATGCTGAAGGATGTTGCAGGCAGCAATCGCTCTCCACGGTGTCTCCAGACTCTGTCACATGTGCTCAGTGTGAACCTGCTTTCATCTGTGAAGAGCACAGGGCGCCAGTGACAAATTTGCCAATCCTGGTGTTCTCTGGAAAATGCCAAGCGTCCTGCACAGTGTTGGGGTGTGAGTCCATCCCACATTTGTGGATGTTGGGGCCTCATATCATCTTCATGGAGATGGCAGTGCTCCTCCTGTTCCTCCTTGCACAAAGGCGGAGGTAACTGTCCTGCTGCTGGGTTGTTGCCCTCCTACGGCCTCCTCCACGTCTCCTGGTGTACTGGCCTGTCTCCTGGTAGCGCCTCCAGGCTCTGGACACTACGCTGACAGACACAACAAACCTTCTTGTCACAGCTCACATTGATGTGCCATCCTGGATGAGCTGCACTACCTGAGCCACTTGTGTGGGTTGTAGAGTCCGTCTCATGATTTCACAGAAGTTTGATTTACTTGGAGTTATATTGTGTTGTTTAAGTGTTCCCTTTATTTATTTTTTTGAGCAGTATATACATGACAGTATCTGCAAGCTTCAATTTGCCTTTAATTTTGCTGATACTCCTGAATTTTCTGCAAGTAAAAAAAGAATATTTCTATTTGTTTCAGAAAAAACAGAGAAAAGTGAAGAGGAAGAAGTGAGATTGGCAGAACGGAAGAGTGAGAACAGACAAGTTTATTATAGGTTAGATACAGATGAGACCAAAGGCTTCAATTTCATACACAAAAACACTTTTACTTGCGCTTGTTGGTAGAAAAGACGAGTTTAATTTGTGCTAGTCTGAAATCTTTTCACAAAACAAACTTAAATCAAGTAGAAAATTTACAATAAATCTTCAAAAATAAAAATTTTAGCTATGAGAGAAAATGTAAAATGTTGGGAAAATAAAAACCTACTTTAGAGATGTCCTCATTTTAAAAGACAGCTCAAGCTTTGAGCTCATCTCTGCTTTGTAATGTCATCTTGTTTGTTATTTTAAATCAACAATTATGAATAAAGCTTCTGATAAGTGAGCCGAACCCTCCTGAGCATCAGTTGAAGTCTGCGTTACTGGAAGGTTAAAGCTGTTCTCAGTCGGGAGCTTTTATTTTACAAACGTTCAAAAATGGTCTTTTTACACGTTTAAACCACAAAACCAGCTAACATAAAGGTAAACCATAAATGATCTGTTTATACTATACACTAAAGTATCACCAGTAAAACCAGATCACAGACTAAAGGCACATGTGGTCCCAACAGATCTCCCAAAATCAGAGATCAAAAGCAGAATCACATGTAGAAACCCTATTTAAACACAGCATTAGCATGCATCCAGCTGCATTTCAAACAAAGGAGATGCGATTTGAACAGGCTTTGTCCCTCATGGTAAGCTCTTCATGTGGATCCCCAGTAATGACTGCAGTGTGGCGACGTCAATACATTCAACATCCAGCAATAAAACAACAATCCAGGAACACCAAACTATCATCAGCAAATGCTGTTAGCTTCAGATGGAGGCCATGAACCAAAGCAGGGTAAAACAGCTGACTGCTTTAGACCAAATCTTTTGGTAAGAGGGAATAGTATAAAAATCTGTGGTGGTTCTTTCATGGCAGGCTGACCGACCGCTGATTTAGTGTTCTCCAGACCAAAGATGTTCCAAGACGAGCAGTGTCAGAAATATTCTGTGAGAAATCATGGGGTAGGATGTGACCGTTGCTGCGACAGCCAGCCGATTGTTGTCGTCTGTTCAGAGTCGAACAGGAGTGTTAACACCTATAACTTGTTTTCCATTAGACTGAAACCCATTAGATTTCCGGACATAATTTTACTGCCACAATTAGTAGTTACCTTCAATATTTTACAATATGGAGCTCAGTGACGTGTTCATGTCCTGTAAGTTTTTTCTGAGACGGCACAGTGTCTGCTGGGCTTCAGGAAAATGCTCTTTGCTACAAACTGAACTGTACAGCTGTTGAAACGTCAGCAAGATGATTCCTATGATTTAGACATTTCAACACACTTAAGTACTGGTGGTCTCTAATTATGTAAGTCTTTTTGGACATTGAAGACCCGCAAAAGTAGTTATGTATGGTATTAAAAAAAAGCTCTGGGTTGTGCAGCAATATCTAAAAATGTGGTTTAAAACGTCTTTCTGGAGAATTGTTGAGAAGTGCTTGTCTCTGATTATGTTTGTTTCTGTGAAGACGGTAAAGATGGTCTAATCTCTGGATACAAAGTTGCTAACATTATTTAACTTTATGTAGTTTAGAGTGTGGTATTGTTTCTACAAAGTTTTGGTTCAAAGGTTTAATTAAAAGTCTGTTAGGTATTTAACAGATTTTAAATGATAAAAGACCAAATTAGATCCATTAAAGCACTAAATTTTTTAAAATTTTACAGAATCTGCAACTAAAATCTAAGTATCTTATAGAAGAGTTCAGCACAGGACGGCAATGTATTTGCACGTAGTTTGGGCTGTTAAAAACTTGCCTTGAGCTCATGCTATACGGAGTGCTTTAGGGAGTTTTCTGCAGGTATCGAAAACATATTTTGAATTAAATCGGCAAATATTGATAAGAGGTGCCAAAACATTTGCACGCCCCAGGATTTACACTGACATCTACATACCAATGGTGGTAGATTTGTTTTTAAAGCATGGACGTAAGTGAAACAGTGCATTGAGACTGTGGCAATCATGATCTCAACACTTTGCTGACCAGACATGTTAGTGGTGGAAAAAGCATGAAGCATGTCTTTATAAAGCATCGTAATGTGGAGAAAATAAGGAAGGGAGACCTCAACTAAAAATCCAAAGGGAACCAGAAACTGAATAGTCACAGGTTATCTGTGTGAAGCAACACAAGATCAAAACAGCACTTTGCACTAAGTATTGGCTTAAAATCACTAGTTTTTACTTCTGTTCACCTGTAACAAAACTCAACAGTGACACTGTTGTAGATTTAGACCTACAAGAACTAAAGGAAAACAACATTCAGCTGGTGGTCTTCTGCTTGTTAAAATGTAGGAAAAGGTCAAAGCAGAAACGCCTTTAAACAGAAACTGAGCGCAAGGCTTTTTTTCACTGCTTTAAAAAGAAAGAAAAAACACAGTTAGTGGAATTAATTTTACAATACTTCAACAAAACAAAACAAAAACATATTTATGGAAAAAAAAAAAGAAATGGTAGTGGCTTCTTTGCTAGTCAAAGATCTTGTTTAGAGGTTTGGTGTGCCGGTTAGATGGTGGACTTTGAAAAGGAAACTTTAAGATGGTGATTCCCGCCCATGTCATAGTTGTGAAGGTCAATCAGCGCCTGAATCGCCTCCTCCACCGACGACATCTGGATCAAGGCCATCTTACGGTCCCTGCGACAGAGAGCAGAGACTTAGAAATGACTGTAAATATAACGAGTCTTACAACAGAACTGAATATTGTCATAAAAAAAAACAAAAAAACAACCACCAATCAGCAGGTGACCGAAACCTGCTCTCTAAATGCATTCATGGAGAATCATTAATTACCACTGTGTAAAGGTTAGTTAAAATCTGATAGAAGTGGGACGTGCATTGAGACAAATGAGGACATTGCTGTAAAATCTCAATTTCCTGAAAATCAAAATCAAAGAAAATCAGATTTGACTGGTCAGACCTGTTAAAGAAAACTGGAAATCTGTTTTGTCTGGTAAAAGCCTGATCAATGCAGCTCTAATTATTCTGAAATACGCCTTACTGAAAAAATTTAAAGGCCTTGACGTTTCCTCCAGTGTTGGAAAACAGACGACGTAGATCTTCCTCCCCAACTCCATCCCTAAGAACAACACTAATGTTTACTGGGCTGAGTAAAAAGCAACATGAATCATGATCTATACTGTGAAGTAATAATAACACATTTTAATTTCCCCCTACCTGATGTTGGAGAGGTGAAGTGTTGCAGACGGAGGAAAGATGTTCTGGAAGTTTTTAGACCCTGGTTTCTTAAAGCGATGGAGGGGAGAGCCAGAAAAATCTGTCCAACACAAACAAAACAGGATTGTTTTAAAGCTGTGGCCAGATTGCTTAACAAGATTAACAGCTTGTGTTATTTTAGCTGATTGTTGAATTTACTGAGCCAAACTAAAGTCTTTTACTTCTTTGTCACTATAGTTTTCTCAGTTATTTAAAAAGCCGTAGTTTGCTTTTATTCATCTTTCCTTTATCAAAGTTGGCCAACCGTTTATTCAGCTGCCCTGGATGGCTTTGAAGTACGAATGGCCAGTTTAAGGTCACACTCTCAAGCATTAAAAGTGTTAGGTATTTAACAAGGCCAGTTCAAGTGTTATAGAGACATTCAGAGATAAATATGCTACTGTGCTGTAGATTATTGTATAAACTAATAAACTGAGTTGGAGCAGCCTTTTTTAGGCTAACCTGCAGAAAGGTCCTGATGGGACAAAACGTCTGATATTTTCAGCAAAGGGAGAATTGGAAGAAGAACAGGAGAAACTGCAGCACTCAGAACGTCATCTGGTGAGTGAGTTGTTATATTGATGAAACTGTCTTATTTTACATTTATTTAGTAAAAATGTATATACATGGTACTGATTTGTTAACTTTAAAGTGGAACTACACCTCAAATAAACCTTTTTTGCAGATAAACTTACTGTGTAAGATAAATGTTACTGTGTAATTTTTTTTACATTTTTATGTAAACTTGTTTAATTCTGTAATATTTGTCCTAAAACTGTCTTAGTGCTGCCCTTCTTTGGTTGAACGGTTCTACTGCGGTTGAACGGTTCTACTGCAGTTGAAATGTCCTATTGCTTCAAGCGGTACAGCTCGGTACATGTCTACGTCACAGCCACCGGTTCGGAAATAAAACCATCTCACTCAGAAACACGCCCCGGTAGCGAGTCAGGAGTTGGAACTGCGAGCACCGATCAAAGCATTTTATGCTTTATACCTTTGATCATGTGCTTTACTTGAGATCACTTAAATCTAAATGTAAACTTTCTGAGGTTTGTTAGTGCTTTGAACGATAGCCCATGTTAGCAATGATGCTGCTAACATAACTTTCCACTCAGAAACTGGACCCATTTTGTCCTCCACTGCCTCGACAGCGCCAGCTTTGGGCTTCGGTGAGTCAGCGCCTTGAGGCAGCGGCTCGGACTGATGAGGCTCAGGCCCGCTGGGGTCCATAAAACCTCCCTTAACCTCTGGTGATGATGGAGGGTGAAAAATCCTCCACCTCAAAAAAATCTATCAATGGCAAAACTACCAACGTTGCTCTGCTCACTCTCCATGTTTCAATATGTCAAATTAAACTAGCTGCTACTTTCCCTCATCCTCCTGACCACACCTCCGCTTAACCCCCTCTGCTCATCCCCACACTTGGTCGTACCCCTCCGTGTTTCTTGGCACCGCAAATGATCAGCAAATACCTTTTCGTAAGAGACAAAACTAAAATCCTGCCGGGGGAATTTATATTCATTCACCTGCAACTCTGAACACACTTGTGACGACGCTATAAAAGTTATATTTTCAACAAGCAGTAATAAGCCATGTAACGCAAACCAGAACAAAATCAAGATGTTTTCTTCCAGGGCACAGATACCATCTTACCTTTGGTGAGTAACTGGTCATCCAGTCCTTCTCTGGGCAAAGCTACCGTCTGATGTTTAGACAGAGTCACTCTCATCACTTTGCCAAACACCTTTTGACCATTCAGGTGGCTCATTGCTACAGGGAAGAAAAACACGAGGAATGGCAAAGTGAGAAACTCCAAGACCTATTCTGAGCCGTGAGTAGAATTATGCACACTGTGGGAGAAAGATGTCCAACTCAACAAGTTGTTTTCAAATGTACTACAAAAAAAGTTGGTCTAACAAATGTACACATCAGGAGGTAAAAAAATAATACATCTTACCAAGCTGAGCCTGGTTGCCATCAGAAAGCTGAATCAGAGCACTGTCTTTTTTGTTGTAGAGGATCTTCACCCTCTGAACATCACCGTAGACCCCTGAAGGGAGAGAGAGAGAGATAGACAGACAGAGAGAGAGAGCAGGAGAGAGGAGGGTGGAGGAGTAGATGAGAAGGATAGAACAGACAGAGCAGGAGAGATGGAGCCGACCAAGATAAAAAAGAAGAGGTGTGAAGGATGAAAGGAATCAAGTTAGTGCTAGAAAGACAAATGAAAAGAAAAGATGGACTCTTCCCATTTGACTTCCACTACAATTCAATCAAGTGCTTGAAATAATCTTAGTCATTTAATGTGGTGACACCTCAGCTGAATTTTAACAGACACAAAGCTCAGACCGGCTGGCAGGTTAATGTTTGTCATGAGTGCAGCTTGATCAGGTGGTTAAAATGTAAAACGATGCAGGAAGAAAATACTGTCACTAAACCAGATGCACTAACCTGAAAGATCATGCTGCTGGTAACACTTATGTAGGAGATTAAAAAAATCATTGCTTTAATGCTTTTATTGGGGTAATATTTTTACGTTTTGAAATATCTGTGCACAGTTTGGATGGCTGAGTGGCAGGTAATCCCAACAGCACAGTTTATGAAAACAAAGATAACTAGAACAACAAGTTGTTACAAAATCGAGAGAAAAAAGGCAAAAAGACAAGAGGGAGAGGAGCTAGAGTGAGTCCTGGTGAGTACACTGGATTGTCGTAATCAACTAAACCATTAATGTGGTGAGAACATAAACACTGGAGGACCTGGCTACCTCTGTAAATGTAATTCTGCAGAGCATGATTGGAAAGAGCTTCAGATGGCTTAGAAACACACCATGAATGTGAAAGTTTAGGTCTGGCTCTGGGCTCGTATACTTGGCTAACATTTAGATTCATATTGACTGTCTGCCTAATATTACCTTTAATACAGATCTTTTGGGAGCTTGTCACCAACATGCAGGGTTTCCACCATCAGATATTTTCAGGTACACTGGCTGCGGAAAGTATTCGCACCTTCTTTAAGTTTTTCGCATTTTGAAACCATAAATTTGTATCTATTTTATAGGGATTGTATGTGAGATAGGCTTTACAGGGTAGTGAATAACAGTAAAGTGGAAGGAAAGAGACAAGGTTGGCAAAACTTTCCGAAAAACTTTTGGCATACTTTCGTACCCGTCTCCCCTTCACGGTTTCTTCTCGTCTCTCTTCCATGTGGACATCGGGACTGGACAATAATCGTTCTCCAGGCAACAAATATTTCCACCTGAGTTTTTGGATCTTTGCACCTCCTCCAGAGTTACCATTGACCTCATAGTTTAGGTGGATGGTCTTGCCTTAGTATGTGCTGTCGGGCCATACTCTTCCAATCTTCTGATCATAGATTAAACAGTGAGTGAGATGAGATTGACATTTAATATTTAGGTGACCTCTGCTTTAATTAGATTTTTATTTAGGGGTATCGGCCTAAAGGACATTTTTCTTCCATTTTGCAATTATGAACCACCTGGGGTTGGTGTATCCATAAAATCCCAATAAAACACACTGAACTTTATGTTTGGAGTGGTTCCAGGGATCAATAGTTCTGCAAGGCGCTGTACATAGGGAGGTTTAAACCAAGTAAAAGTGATGAAGAGGTAAACAGCACAGATCTCGTTCCTTCAGAACAAATTGTAAAGTTAATCTAAATGTTAAGAAAAAAGAACTCAAATACCATTTATATCTTCCATAAAAGTCTACGTACAGCTCAGAAAGGTGTTTCACTTTATTTTAGTAAAGCAAGTATCAAAGCAGTGGAGTTAATTTTAATGAACGATCCAAACTACGGGCCAGGCTGGGGCTTTTTTGGCAAAACATTTCACACGACCTTAATGGTTTTGGTGTCTTTGTTCTCATCAATTAATAGATAAGCTGACCAAACAAACAATCTCCCAGACTCACTGCTCTTTCAGTGTAAAGACAGAAATATATTTCAACTTTGCAAATCTACAATATGACAGAGAAGAGCTTGAAATACAGGCAGATAGAGAAAAACAGAGTGCCCACGACATCACTGAAGAAAGTGAACAAAACTGGATTAACAGAGAGAGATATACAGATAGAATAGAAGAGATTGAACATACCGAAGAGGGTAAAGAGACTTTGAGGCGTGACCATCTTTAGAGAGAGAGACCGCAGAGCAGAGGACAGGAAGAGGAGGAGCAGAGGAGGAGGAAGAGGAGAGACGAAGGTAGAGATCAGACCGCCCAGCGTTGGACGAAGGGGGAGGTGGTGGTTGTTTCCATGATGATGAGGAGTGAAGCAAAAATGGAGGGGGTGGTTTGGGAAGGGTGAGGTCAGAATGGCAAAGCCAAAGTCCAGGAAGTAGTTGGGGGGGGGGAGAAATAGAGAAAAGGTAGATATGGAGGGTGTTCAGAAACGTTTTTAGCATTAAAGAAAGTGTGGTGATAGGGAGAGTCAAATGGAAAGAAAAAAAATGTATGAGAGGAGCATAGGAGGGAAGAAAGGAGGCAGGGAGGGGAGAAAGGAGGAGAGGAGGACAAAAACCAAAGCAGAGGTCAGTAAACAGAGCATCAGTGGAACATCAACGGAGTCTGAATGATTGCTGATTGAGTCAAAAAAGCACGCAGGCAAAATAAAGAAACCAAAGTCACGCTCAATTATTTCAGTAGCACACACTCACACACACACTCATTCTGCTGGATGGATGTAAAAGTGAAGAACAGGAGGGATGGGAGGAAACTAACAAAACCAAAAAAATTCTCCAAATGAATCAGAACCTTTGAATGAAAGAATGAATGGTGGGAGAACCGTGAAGCAGATGGCTGAAGGTAACCTGGTACCATTAAGACTGCTGTACATGATTAGCCGGTCAGACTGATGATTTTGCCACTCCATAGTAAAATGATATGGGCTTTACTTTCTAATAGTTAAAAAGACAGGAATATTTATATAAAACAAAATCAACACAAATGTTACTTTATCTGCCAGGATGTTCAAAACACCATGAGACCTGGGGTTAACAACATCAAATCATAACCTGAGATACGGGGTTGATACCGACACAAAATACACATGTGACCAGTTAATGGATGTGGATGGAGTCTGGATTTGGTACCCAGGAAAAAAGTGGTAGCTTATGGTCTTCAACCCCTCCGTTTTCAGAACTTAGCAGTAAAAGACAGTTGTAGACTGCATGTAGTATAAAACTGGTAAGATGAAGCACTGGAAGTCGTTTTACCTGATGACACAATGAAGAAATGAGGAACCAGTGATAGAACTCACAACACTTGAAATGAACACTCAACACTCGACCACCGCACAGCAAATTAAAGTGTACTGGGTATACTCTAGGGCTGCACAATGATCGGAAAACATGCAATTCTGATATTACTGAAAATTCCTATATCGATATTGCTTGGGAATAACCCTCATAATCCTAACTCTTCTTTCCCATCACCATGTTGTGTTTACCAATCTGTGAGCATTAGCCTGTTGGTCATTTAAATCTATATTTAAAGGCCAGTTAAATCGACATGCAACCTGAATGCATGGCATGTGACTTATAACAGCCTACCATTCATTGCAGCCAAGCTGTTCTTTGAGGCTGCGACCCTGCGCACATCGATACTGCAATGTTTCTGGCCATCCAATATATTGTGCAGCTCTAGCATATTCCCAAGCAGTGTTGTGCATGGTCACACCTGAAGGTTCAGTTCGCAAGCATTTTAAATTGATTAGTACACCCACATAAGTGACAATGTAGCACTCAGAGGAACGTTACCAAAATGAAATAGCTAAACACAATATCTGGATATTTAAAAAAAAAAAAATGAGTGGCTGAGAGTCGTTTGCAGTGACTCCCAGAAATGACTCCTTAATAATCTGCTGCCTATTCTTAAAGCATAGATAGGCTTTATTGCATTTAAAATGCAGAATGTTCCAGTGTTATTGGCAGGCATTATATTATTTACAATTAAACGTTATTGGTTGCTACAAACGGGAATGTGTTGAACTAAATGAACGTGTCCAAAACGAGCAAATCTCAAAAAGGAAAAATATGAATTTAAAGTTGCAATATATTTATTTTTGCAGACCATGGTACATAGGATGATATCTTGTTACCTGCAGATGGATGTTTCCACTTCAACCTGCTGCTGTTTTCACTGCTCATCATTATCGATTTCTTTTTAACAAAATGCTACCACATTATTGCTAAAAGCTTGAGATGCATTACATCCGAATCCGTAAATTCCAACAAAAATATTTCTGAACCGCCACCAGGAGGAGTCTTGGCAAAAAGTTTAATTTTTCTCCATACTGTGCATCACTAAAAGACCACAGTTTATGCCCCCCCCCCCCCCCCATCAGTCTAACCAAAACCAACACTAAAACATACTAGTTTATTCTAGTGCTCAATAAAAACAGTTTTAGAGTGCTCAAGCACAACACTGCTTGCATGTATCTGCTGGTCTCGAGGTGGTTTGTTGTTAAATAAAAACAGTGAGATGGTTTAAAACTGCCAAGATAAAACTCCTGCACTGTGGCCTTATCCTTTCACCAGGTACTTGGAGAAACAGACAGAGGAGAGGGAGAGAGAGAGACTGACAAACACAAGAAAGGAGATATTGTTGATATAGAGATATTAAAAGTAGGTGCATATACTGAATTCAGAAAATTGACTGAGAAAAAACAATTGTGAGAAAAAAAAAAAAAAAAAGCAAAATTTTGTTCACGGTCGGGTACAGAAAAAAGGCTTTAAAGAAGAACTGAAGGCTTAGGACCTGAGATAGACAAAGGGGTGTACATAATTACCTCAAAGGACATCAGCGTTTAGAGCATTACAGGTCATGGCAAGAAAGAAAAACAATGCATGCACATGCCCACGCACAAAAACATTTCTTTTCGCCAGAAAAGGAGCTGTGCAGAGTCAAAGCTGATGGTCTCCTAAGAACGATACAGATCAGAATCTAAACCAGCTCTGAGAAGCAAAACACACTGATCATGATGCAAAAAAATCTATGTTTACCATAACACAGTGTAATATCTGTGTACAGTTGTGTGTGGAGGTTCTTCGGTGTGTTTGCGTTTAAAAAAATCCTCTCACAAAAAATGTCTTAAAAAATTGACGAAAAAGGGAGAAAGAGCATCAATTTATTCATTTAAACTAAACTGTAAAATATTAAACTCCACAGTCATCCTGCGACTTTGAACAATGCTGATTAAAATAGAACGGCCCATATTTAGACCAAAAATAAAGAAATAAGTTATGCATAGCACTCATTCGACACACACACACACAAGAATTTATACTAATGTTAACTCAGAAAAATCTTTCAAAACTGTCAAAAACATTATGTATATACAAACACACATGTATACATACTAGTGAGCAGAACTAGAGTCTATAGAAATGATTTTAAGAGTGTTAAGGTTTTGCTTGTGGTTAGTGTACCTCTTCATTTAGGTTGGACGCCAACAGGACTCCTGACACTCCGGATCCAGAGAGAGCGACCCGACCCGCTGCTGCCGCCGCCGCCGCCGCAGCACTCAGAGGGCTGATGGCTCCTGGAGTGAATACAGGAAGAGAAACGAGTCAGAATTACACAACCCTAAAATAAAAATGAAAAAAAAACAAAACAACAGAAACTAATGATTTGATACTAAATCCAAGGAGAAATAACACTAGAATGGGGAAGGAGATGAAACAAAGAAAATAAGTGAGGCAACCTTTTCAATTCATTTAATCAAAAAACATTATATTTCAAAGATCATTTATTCAATTCAATTCAATTCAAAAATACTTTATAAATCCCAAAGGGAAATTAAATGTTGTTATAGTTCATGTTATGAAGGTTTCCTCAAAGAGCCGTTGTAGATGCTGATGGCTGTGGGCAGCCATCAGCCATATTATTAAGTTCAAAAACATGAGTGTGGCCATTTTCTTAATAAATAAAGTTGAACCTATCAGTAAACCTACACTGTCTTAACGTTTAGCATCACATCACAGATTTATTCTCTCTCTGCTGCTTTTTTCCTATGAAAATATGGACTATTAATCAATGTTAGACCAACCAGCTAATACAGGGCAGTATGGATCTCTATAAACTATTCTATGTGCTGAAAAGAGACCTTTTTACACCGCTAGATTCTAGCAGAAGAGACAAAAGTTGTAAACAAAAAGATGGGAAGTCTTATTTATTAAATCTTGAGGCTAGAATCAGCTTCATATCATTCAGCTCTAAGACCAATGAATCACAGGATGTCGATGCAGAAACCTTCACATAATCCTAGCAGGACATAACAGAACAAGTGGATGGAAATTTAAACGAAAAATGACTGTTACCTCCACCTTGTGAGAGGGAAAGAGATGACGAGTAACCTCCTCCGCTGGAGTAGGAAGCTAGCGCTCCAGATGGGGTACCTAGAAGACCATGACAGCTAGGATTAAACCACGAAATACACGTAAGGCATAAATTGTTCATACCCCACACCGATTTAGGCTTAAAATTATTTACCAAACAATAGTTTTTGATTGGAAATGACAGGAATCTCCCAAAAATACAATAAGACAGCGTTACAAGTGGTAGCACTGTGGAAAAAAAGTGTTTTTTTGTTTACATTTGATCTGTTAATGTGTAATGGTGAACAACCTTAAATTTCCCCACTTTCCAATTGATGGAGCATGTTTGAAATTGTGCCTATTGATAAATAGTTTCTTTTGCTGAATCCATGCCACGTTGCTGTATGATTTTGGCACATCTACAGCATATCCATGCTTGACATGTCGATCAAGTTAAAAGTTTACTTAGAATCTAAATTTGCCAGGGGTATTAATGATTTTGGGCTCAACAATACAAGCGCAAATATAACAGAAATAACACAGCCGACTACGGTGCAAGACCAAAAATAAAGGTCATTGTGTATAATTAACATTTTGCACAGATGTATTTGTTTGCTCTAGAAACTAATGGAATCAGATTTAACTATTTATGTTGCTTCTAACTGCAAATAAGTAAAAAATCTGACTTCATCAGCATGTTAAAGTGAAATTCAAATGAAGCAAATATAATATTTTCAACATTGCCAGTGTTCCTAATTTGCTTTTGTGGATATATACAGGTCCTTCTCAAAATATTAGCATATTGTGATAAAGTTCATTATTTTCCATAATGTAATGATGAAAATTTAACATTCATATATTTTAGATTCATTGCACACTAACTGAAATATTTCAGGTCTTTTATTGTCTTAATATGGATGATTTTGGCATACAGCTCATGAAAACCCAAAATTCCTATCTCACAAAATTAGCATATCATTAAAAGGGTCTCTAAACGAGCTATGAACCTAATCATCTGAATCAACGAGTTAACTCTAAACACCTGCAAAAGATTCCTGAGGCCTTTAAAACTCCCAGCCTGGTTCATCACTCAAAACCCCAATCATGGGTAAGACTGCCGACCTGACTGCTGTCCAGAAGGCCACTATTGACACCCTCAAGCAAGAGGGTAAGACACAGAAAGAAATTTATGAACGAATAGGCTGTTCCCAGAGTGCTGTATCAAGGCACCTCAGTGGGAAGTCTGTGGGAAGGAAAAAGTGTGGCAGAAAACGCTGCACAACGAGAAGAGGTGACCGGATCCTGAGGAAGATTGTGGAGAAGGGCCGATTCCAGACCTTGGGGGACCTGGGGAAGCAGTGGACTGAGTCTGGAGTAGAAACATCCAGAGCCACCGTGCACAGGCGTGTGCAGGAAATGGGCTACAGGTGCCGCATTCCCCAGGTCAAGCCACTTTTGAACCAGAAACAGCGGCAGAAGCTCATGACCTGGGCTACAGAGAAGCAGCACTGGACTGTTGCTCAGTGGCCCAAAGTACTTTTTTCGGATGAAAGCAAATTCTGCATGTCATTCGGAAATCAAGGTGCCAGAGTCTGGAGGAAGACTGGGGAGAAGGAAATGCCAAAATGCCAGAAGTCCAGTGTCAAGTACCCACAGTCAGTGATGGTCTGGGGTGCCGTGTCAGCTGCTGGTGTTGGTCCACTGTGTTTTATCAAGGGCAGGGTCAATGCAGCTAGCTATCAGGAGATTTTGGAGCACTTCATGCTTCCATCTGCTGAAAAGCTTTATGGAGATGAAGATTTCATTTTTCAGCACGACCTGGCACCTGCTCACAGTGCCAAAACCACTGGTAAATGGTTTAATGATATGCTAATGTTGTGAGATAGGAATTTTGGGTTTTCATGAGCTGTATGCCAAAATCATCCGTATTAAGACAATAAAAGACCTGAAATATTTCAGTTAGTGTGCAATGAATCTAAAATATATGAATGTTAAATTTTCATCATTACATTATGAAAAATAATTAACTTTATCACAATATGCTAATATTTTGAGAAGGACCTGTATGTTCGAGACGATTTAATTTCAGCTTGAACTAGGACACATAATTTGTCCTCTATGGTTTGAAACCTCAGAGGACAGACGTGACCCGACCTGGGTGAAAAATGCTCTGAAACAATAGATCAGTATTACATTTCTATTTGCAATCTAAAGTTAGAACCAAACTGTCGAATAATACCCATCTTGTTAGAAGTTATAAGACATGTGGATATATGGAGAACAATCAAAGTCAATAAGGATAAGACTTTTTTTTTATCCCACTAAACTGTTTCAGATTATCAAACATATTTTATTAATAAAGATAACCTGAGTAAATTGGCTAAAAGATGTGTAGAGGAGGTCTTCCTGGATGTGTGACAGCAGCAAATAAAAGCAAATGAATGAACCCTGTGTGGACAGATGATGCCAGGCCAGATCAGGATTTACCCAATAAAGAATGATCCTTGTTGGTTGACTCTCCATCTCCTGTTGGAAGGTCGGGTCTGGTGTAATCACGACTCTTATCATTGTTGTATTTAACATTGAGGTTGACCAGTTTACTGAAGTCTATCCGCAGAGTGCAGCATGAATTATAGATATTCTGTCCATCCAGTGACTAGAGTAGAAGAAACAGAACGGCACCAATGATCACACAGTCTACTTTACCAGTTTCATATTATCATACATGCACTTTTTCTATTTTGTAGAAAAATCAAAAAACAAAAAAACTTTAAAGAAAAATAACATATGAACAAGGAGGATGTGTTTATTAAGGCATCAAGGATTCAGAAAGCGGTAAAAAGTAGATGATAGAAGATGTTGCTAAATGGCGACCACTGAAAAAAAATCAGGGTAGAATGTCCCAAAGACTGAGAATAAAATACATTTTCATAGTCCAATAAAATGCTACCCACAATATAATAAATCAATAAATTAACAACATCCAATATATTGTGAGATTTCTATTCAAATATTAGTCTGGCCCAAAGGGTACCTTTAACAATAGTTTAGTTTAATAGCGTACCAGTGGAACACACCATCAGCTTGATTTGTACTGTTTGGTAATAATGGATGAAAGTACATAAAATATATATTTTTTATGCCTTTAAAATCAAAGTGAAGGTCACATAAAACTAAAAAGTAGCATGATTAACATTCAGTAATTAACCTGACAAATAAAGATTAAACATAGATTTTTAATATTGGATTTTAAAGTGTTGGGCTTGTTATAACTTGTCCCTTCATGAACTATAAATGGGTAATGATCAGATTATGCAGTACGTAAACCAAACATTAATCAGGTGATGCATGTTGTTCTTATGCCTTGAAAGTAGCAGCTAATGCTGCTCCACCTTTACCAGCACCAACTGGGTTCTGTTAGACCGAAGCTAATTTTCAAGTTTCATGAAGTGGCTAGATTCTCTATTAATACTTAGGAGTTAATGATCACTCTAAAGTGATCAGATCCCATGATCAAACTAGGTCACCTGGCAGGCTGGCACCTTCTGTTTATTTTTGGGCTGAATGTTACGAAAATAAATATCGGGCCATGAAGATTAACACTAATCTTGTAAGTAAAGTAAAACTGCTGCTTTAATTTCCTACGTAGTGTTTATTAACCAGAGGTTTCATCCAGATGTTATCCTACCAGTTTAGCTTGTTGAGCATTGACAGGGTCACTGAACTGCAGAAGAGCCTGGAACTGGTTGTTCTTAGTGAAGGTTATAATCTTCATCACGGTCCCAAACTTGCTGAAAATCTGAAAAATGAATAAATACATGAAAATAAGTCAGTGACCACAATGAATATTTATCATTTTTAGTCAAAACTGTAAACAGATCAGTACACTACAGGCCTATAAAAGACCAAATGCAGGTTTTATGTTAAGGTGCTCAGTGTTTACCTGCTGTAAGACATCCAGCGTTACAGGATAAAACATGTTGTCGATAATAATTCGCAGCACAGGGCTGGGGGGTGGAGCGAGCTCCAACACGCCCTGGTCCGAGGATGGAGAGCTTCCATCCTGGACTGCTGACACTGCTTGCAGAACTGCCTGGGCTCTCTGGGTGGATAAAGAACAGGCAACATTAAAATACGAAAAGCCATCCACTACGATGTCTGTTCATAGTTGATAGAGGAAAACTCTGAATCTGAAAAGTCGGAAAGGAAATCTTATACGTACCTGGTTCAGAGCTGAATCTGTTTTCAGTTCTTTATGGTTAGAATACTGGATGAAGACAGGAGTATTTCTGACCTAAAGTAGAACAACAACACCTTACTATGTTTAATAACAGGTCAATGTATAAATAAATGAGAAAAATATAATTAAAGTACTACGTTCAGACCTGTGGTGTTACAGCTGTGTAGTAGTTCACCATAGTAATGGCTGCTTCCTCTGTACCCAACTCTAGAAATGCCTAAAAAGGTACGATAATATCAAATTTCCAATCTCTGAAACTGAGAGAAGGACATTATATAATAAAACCTATTTTATGTTTTCAGATTTTAAACAGTGTACCTGGTTTTTCCCCTTCAGCATCAGTATGTTGGTAACCTTTCCAAAGGGCAGGCCAAGAGCAATCACCTCTGTCTCCGTCACCTCATTGGGAAGTTTTCGGATGTGGAGCACTCTGGAGGGAGGGGACTCATCCAGGCGCTGTTTCTTACTGTCACTACCGTTTGCTGAACATGGATTCACAAGCAGACGTATTAAACTGAATGTACTGTAGTTTAATGCTGTCTGGCACATTAATGGGATTTATTGATAACCATTAACCTTATGATTGTGTTAAATGAACCAGATCTCTTTCTGGCTAAAATGGCACTGCTGCCCTCAGCAGATTACCAGTAGAGCAGATCAAGGGGTTTTTTCATCAGCGGCGGTGCAGGGCTTTCTCTGGGATGAGAGTCTTTCAGAAAAAACAGCTGACTCACTATGAGGACTGCCTCAAGGCCATTGGGCAGGTAGGAAGAAATGACTGTCAATAGTAGAATGTCAATTACACACCAATCAGGCATAACATTATGACCGCTGACAGATGAAGTGAAAACATTGATTATCTCTTCATCAGGGCACCTATCAAAAGTGGTAAACTGGTAAAAGGTGGATTGGAAGGCTCACTGATGGATGTGAGAAGCTAAGGCATGCCTTTGTGAGCCGATCCAACAGCAGATAACTGCTGCCATCACACAGGGCACCGGGTCGTGCAGGCCAGGCCGTACATGTCAATCCCTCCTTGGGTAAAACAAAAGGGTTCATTTCGGGATCTGCTGAGGTTCAGTTATTTACACAACAGGACTTTTCATTTAACTTCCTGACCTCCTTTCTGTGGAAAAAAATGCACTACAGTCTTTTTATTTTAAATGAAGTAGGTCAGTAGGTTTGCCCACACTCACCTGTCATTGAGTTAGGGCTGCTGCTGTACATGCTGAGCTCATCTGAGCCTCTCTGGATCACAGGGACAAAAACAGAAGGTCAAGCAGTTATTCTCCAACTTGAATACCAGAGAATCAGGATAGATGGTACAACACAGACTAATGGAATGGTTTTGGTACAAATATGCAGTTTACCTTCACGCCAACTGCAACATCACTGCAAGTAGAAGAAATGATTGAAGAGGAGACAGTGAGAGGATTTCTGCAGTAATACACAATTTCTTATCAACACTTTACCAGATAATAATACATTGTACAGTATATAATAACCAAAGTACAGACAATGGTTTAATACTTGCTTATAAATATAAAGATGTATTTGATACTAATCAGACCATAAAATGAGTGCTGGTCATTTTTGCCTTCAGCTGCTTCATAGCGAACGTTTTTCTACCGACCATGAACCAACTCATACCAGCAAGGAGGGCATTTTGGACCTGATTTAGTTATTTTGATTTGATTAATGGTCATAATCTGTTATAAGTCTGTCATTATTTGACGAGAATCAACTGCCCCAAAAGGAAAAAAACATGTAATATGCAAAACATGCAATTAAATGATGTGTGATATATTTTTATCAAAGAAAAAAATACCCCTATGCAATGCTTTAAGCACATGGGTACAAAACTGTTTCCTTACAGATAGAAAACAAAAGTAGGCAAAAGAAGACGTGCGAATTGGAGAAAGGGCTAATCTACCCAGACTTGCAAAAAAGCTTTGAAGTGTTGTTGTTTTTGTTTGTGTTGTTCATGTGCAGACGCCGTTTAACAAGAAGTTATGCGACCTACAGTCCAAGAACAGAAGAAAGGGAATTTAACTATTTTAAACAGAGGCGAGTTTCATGTTGAGGTGTTTTGACTGGTGACTGGGAGGTTAAACACAGATTTAATATTTCCTTTTTATTAAATGCAACAAAACTAAGACCTTATCACATCAAACACCAACAAATACTTTAATTCATTGAGTTTAACAAACATCAGACCAATGTATGGGACTTATTCGTTGATAAATAAGCATGGATAATCTTATAATTTCTTCATTTTCTGTTGGATTCAAGCTAATACCTCTACCAACAAGCAAGAGTTTTTTTCCCTATGTGTACTGTCCTTAATGTAAAAAAACAAAAGAAAAAAACCCTGAAAATGCCAAAATCAAAATTTGCAGGTTGGATTTAAAGAAAACCTGGATATTGGCATAGGCCATGAGAAGACTGACTGGTTCATTCTTGACTGAAGTGAGAGCATGAGTGAGAGATTTCCAAAAAACCTTAACACTAATTTATTAGATTTTTCAGTTTTAGTCTGAAATGTTACATTTTATCCACTGATCAGAACCACAATAACAGAAAATGCAATCCTGTTTGTAAGAACTAAATAGGACTTGAATAGATGACTAAACATTTCTTTGAGCATGTTACTATCAACAAGTTTGTAGCCGCTGCTTCAACTGCTTTATTGTTGATCACACTGCTGGCTGTGCTGTCCCCTCAACATCAGCTTTTTATTTTCCACTATGGGTTGGAAAAATTCAAATTATAATATAAACATCTCTTTAACTTCATTCATCATCTATTTTTTTCCATTTCTGCTAATGAAATAGCTAGGGGTTATTGCTTAAGCTTTGGTCTGAAAAAAAGAAAAAAGAAAAAAAAACAATTTTTTTCCCTAAATGTAAAAATAGTTGAGCTGCACAAAATATCAAATCATTGTCATCTCAACAATATTAATGTGTGGAAAACTGCAATGGCAAAAGTCTGCATGAACAAACAATATGGTAGGAAATTATATTCTGAATGCCATGCACACAAACTCTACATGCCAATAATACATTTAGCATGTTGAGCAGACTGTTGCAGCATTCAGTGCCCGCACTGATTGTGCACTTCTAGTGGCTGAGATGATAAAGCTCATAATGAGCAGAAGAGACACGGTGATAAAGGAGAAGAAAGAAAAGAATAAGGAATATCTGGGTTCATTGTAATTGATATTATTGCAATATAACAGCATTGGAATGGCAACCCCATGTTTTCCTGATATTCTGCAGGACTGCCAGTTGGTTATATTCAACTACTCATAAACGAAAAATCGACAGATTTGATTTGTGAGCACATTTAATGAGACCATACAAGTTGTAGATTTCATTAACAATTGGAAATGCTTTAAATCCACATTTCATGTTTGAATATACAGGTCCTTCTCAAAATATTGGCATATTGTGATAAAGTTCATTATTTTCCATAATGTAATGATGAAAATTTAACATTCATATATTTTAGATTCATTGCACACTAACTGAAATATTTCAGGTCTTTTATTGTCTTAATACGGATGATTTTGGCATACAGCTCATGAAAACCCAAAATTCCTATCTCACAAAATTAGCATATCATTAAAAGGGTCTCTAAACGAGCTATGAACCTAATCATCTGAATCAACGAGTTAACTCTAAACACCTGCAAAAGATTCCTGAGGCCTTTAAAACTCCCAGCCTGGTTCATCACTCAAAACCCCAATCATGGGTAAGACTGCTGACCTGACTGCTGTCCAGAAGGCCACTATTGACACCCTCAAGCAAGAGGGTAAGACACAGAAAGACATTTCTGAACGAATAGGCTGTTCCCAGAGGGCTGTATCAAGGCACCTCAGTGGGAAGTCTGTGGGAAGGAAAAAGTGTGGCAGAAAACGCTGCACAACGAGAAGAGGTGACCGGACCCTGAGGAAGATTGTGGAGAAGGGCCGATTCCAGACCTTGGGGGACCTGCGGAAGCAGTGGACTGAGTCTGGAGTAGAAACATCCAGAGCCGCCGTGCACAGGCGTGTGCAGGAAATGGGCTACAGGTGCCACATTCCCCAGGTCAAGCCACTTTTGAACCAGAAACAGCGGCAGAAGCGCCTGACCTGGGCTACAGAGAAGCAGCACTGGACTGTTGCTCAGTGGTCCAAAGTACTTTTTTCGGATGAAAGCAAATTCTGCATGTCATTCGGAAATCAAGGTGCCAGAGTCTGGAGGAAGACTGGGGAGAAGGAAATGCCAAAATGCCAGAAGTCCAGTGTCAAGTACCCACAGTCAGTGATGGTCTGGGGTGCCGTGTCAGCTGCTGGTGTTGGTCCACTGTGTTTTATCAAGGGCAGGGTCAATGCAGCTAGCTATCAGGAGATTTTGGAGCACTTCATGCTTCCATCTGCTGAAAAGCTTTATGGAGATGAAGATTTCATTTTTCAGCACGACCTGGCACCTGCTCACAGTGCCAAAACCACTGGTAAATGGTTTACTGACCATGGTATCACTGTGCTCAATTGGCCTGCCAACTCTCCTGACCTGAACCCCATAGAGAATCTGTGGGATATTGTGAAGAGAACGTTGAGAGACTCAAGACCCAACACTCTGGATGAGCTAAAGGCCGCTATCGAAGCATCCTGGGCCTCCATAAGACCTCAGCAGTGCCACAGGCTGATTGCCTCCATGCCACGCCGCATTGAAGCAGTCATTTCTGCCAAAGGATTCCCGACCAAGTATTGAGTGCATAACTGTACATGATTATTTGAAGGTTGACGTTTTTTGTATTAAAAACACTTTTCTTTTATTGGTCGGATGGAATATGCTAATTTTGTGAGATAGGAATTTTGGGTTTTCATGAGCTGTATGCCAAAATCATCCGTATTAAGACAATAAAAGACCTGAAATATTTCAGTCAGTGTGCAATGAATCTAAAATATATGAATGTTAAATTTTCATCATTACATTATGGAAAATAATGAACTTTATCACAATATGCTAATATTTTGAGAAGGACCTGTATAGTTTCTTTGGGGTCTTTCTGTTGCCCTGTGATTGGCAACCAGTCCAGGGTGTACCCTACCTCTCACCCAATGACAGCTGGAGATAGGCACCAGCCCCCCTGCAGCCCCACGAGGATTAGCAGATATAGACGGTGGATGATGTTTCATTTGGAAAAGAATGCAAGCTGGACATTTTTGTTTTTATTAAAGGCAGAATATTCGGTCGTTTTTTTAAAATGGTGAAAATATATTTTATAGTAACGAACATGACCTTTGTAGGATGGATAAAATACATAATATTACAAGCCAATTAACTGACACTTAGTTTAAACATTAAAAAAGATTTATAATTTTTACTTTTAACTTTTTGGTTATTTTCAGTAAAAAAAAAACATTAGTTAAAATGATTTGGGTTTTTGGTTCCGGAAATGTTACGTTTTCTCCACTGCTTCTGTTTCAGGGGCATCAGGATCACAACAGACGACGTTTGATTCCGTGTGTAAACCGAAATATGAAAAGTCGACTGAATATCAGCTGGTTTTCAGCCGTGAGGGTTGACAGAAACAGAGATAAAGCAGTGAATTGGTCACAGTCCTGTGCAGCAAACCGGCCTCAGACAAACAAAGGACCGTTATTTCAGCTGGGATTAAGCTAGCAGCACCAACTGGCAGGTGGACGGACAATTAGCATGGCCCAAAACAAACTGGTTTATTAACAGCGTCCACCATTATTAATACGTAAATAATGGAATCAACATCTAACACAAGTCATTTACATCTAATATTAGATACAATAATGCAGCTAGCTACCGTTATGTCAATTATTTCACCGATAAATTGTGAATATGATTTTTTTTTTACTGCATCGTTCTCCTACGTTTCTAGCTTCAACTTCTGAGGTAAAATGTCATGTTATGTAATGTATCATGTTGTGCCATAAAACCACGTTTGCATACAGACAGGACAAACCGCACATTGCCTGACTGAGACTTGCTGGCTGTGTCACATTTTTCGCAAGATCCAGAACCAAGTTGTTACACATTAGCTAACATGTAGCATGCTTTACACAAAGCCGGAGCTGAGGCCGGAACTTCCTGCTGTCACAAGCGCAAATGTAGAGGGTGAAGCTAGAAGCATTAGTTTGTTTTATAGCGATATTTACCCGTCCATTGCGTTTCTTTGTCCTCTTCAGTCTGTCTGATATGCCAGCACAGCACACTTCGACATTTACAGTGCAAGCAAAATGGGCGTGCTTCTTCTTCATGCGATAAACAGTAACCTTAGGCACTTCAACGCCACCTTCCGGGGAGTACCTTTAGGTTTACCGTCATGTTCAATAAATTAGAGTACGTGTTCCGAGGACGCTTGTTTGTCATAATAAAAGTACCTTTTGAAAATAACAACTTTTAAGCGGGTTTTAACACACTTTCATTAAGTCCACATTTCTGTGTTAAAAATGTTTTGTTATTGATATAATATTCTAATCTTAAATGTGGTGTTTTCATTAGATGTAAATGAAAAATCATATTTAACATTACACCACATTGTGTGTGATTAATTTATATAATGTGTTTTGCTTTACTGAAGTAAATTAATTTTTCAATAATATTCTACTTTATCAAACATGGCTCTCAGAAAGCAACAAACGTGGGGACACAGAACAACAACAATAATAATAATTATTCTTATAATACTATTGCTATTGAAGGCAGCAAGACTTGAGTCTGAAGCAAAGGTTCACCTTCCAGCAGGACAAGGACTGTAAACATACAGGTCCTTCTCAAAATATTAGCATATTGTGATAAAGTTAATTATTTTCCATAATGTCATGATGAAAATGTAACATTCATATATTTTAGATTCATTGCACACTAACTGAAATATTTCAGGTCTTTTATTGTCTTAATACGGATGATTTTGGCATACAGCTCATGAAAACCCAAAATTCCTATCTCACAAAATTAGCATATCATTAAAAGGGTCTCTAAACGAGCTATGAACCTAATCATCTGAATCAACGAGTTAACTCTAAACACCTGCAAAAGATTCCTGAGGCCTTTAAAACTCCCAGCCTGGTTCATCACTCAAAACCCCAATCATGGGTAAGACTACCGACCTGACTGCTGTCCAAAAGGCCACTATTGACACCCTCAAGCAAGAGGGTAAGACACAGAAAGAAATTTCTGAACGAATAGGCTGTTCCCAGAGTGCTGTATCAAGGCACCTCAGTGGGAAGTCTGTGGGAAGGAAAAAGTGTGGCAGAAAACGCTGCACAACGAGAAGAGGTGACCGGACCCTGAGGAATATTGTGGAGAAGGGCCGATTCCAGACCTTGGGGGACCTGCGGAAGCAGTGGACTGAGTCTGGAGTAGAAACATCCAGAGCCACCGTGCACAGGCGTGTGCAGGAAATGGGCTACAGGTGCCGCATTCCCCAGGTCAAGCCACTTTTGAACAAGAAACAGCGGCAGAAGCGCCGGACCTGGGCTACAGAGAAGCAGCACTGGACTGTTGCTCAGTGGTCCAAAGTACTTTTTTTGGATGAAAGCAAATTCTGCATGTCATTCGGAAATCAAGGTGCCAGAGTCTGGAGGAAGACTGGGGAGAAGGAAATGCCAAAATGCCAGAAGTCCAGTGTCAAGTACCCACAGTCAGTGATGGTCTGGGGTGCCGTGTCAGCTGCTGGTGTTGGTCCACTGTGTTTTATCAAGGGCAGGGTCAATGCAGCTAGCTATCAGGAGATTTTGGAGCACTTCATGCTTCCATCTGCTGAAAAGCTTTATTGAGATGAAGATTTCATTTTTCAGCATGACCTGGCACCTGCTCACAGTGCCAAAACCACTGGTAAATGGTTTACTGACCATGGTATCACTGGGCTCAATTGGCCTGCCAACTCTCCTGACCTGAACCCCATAGAGAATCTGTGGGATATTGTGAAGAGAACGTTGAGAGACTCAAGACCCAACACTCTGGATGAGCTAAAGGCCGCTATCGAAGCATCCTGGGCCTCCATAAGACCTCAGCAGTGCCACAGGCTGATTGCCTCCATGCCACGCCGCATTGAAGCAGTCATTTCCGCAAAAGGATTCCCGACCAAGTATTGAGTGCATAACTGTACATGATTATTTGAAGGTTGACGTTTTTTGTATTAAAAACACTTTTCTTTTATTGGTCGGATGAAATATGCTAATTTTGTGAGATAGGAATTTTGGGTTTTCATGAGCTGTATGCCAAAATCATCTGTATTAAGACAATAAAAGACCTGAAATATTTCAGTTAGTGTGCAATGAATCTAAAATATATGAATGTTAAATTTTCATCATTACATTATGGAAAATAATGAACTTTATCACAATATGCTAATATTTTGAGAAGGACCTGTACAGCTTGCTCAATCTGACTGGGGATGAGCTATTTTGAAAAATTATTGTCATGATGTTCAAAGCTGGTAGAAACATAATAAAAATGTCTCTCTCTCTCTCTTTCTCTCTCTGTATATATATATATATATATATATACAGTACAGACCAAAAGTTTGGACACACCTTCTCATTCAAAGAGTTTTCTTTATTTTCATGACTATGAATATTGTAGCTTCACACTGAAGGCATCAAAACTATGAATTAACACATGTGGAATTATATACTGAACAAAAAAGTATGAAACAACTGTAAATATGTCTTATATTCTAGGTTCTTCAAAGTAGCCACCTTTTTCTTTGATTACTGCTCTGCACACTCTTGGTATTCTGTTAAAGAGCTTCAAGAGGTAGTCACCTGAAATGGTTTTCCAACAGTCTTGAAGGAGTTCCCAGAGATGCTTAGCACTTGTTGGCCCTTTTGCCTTCACTCTGCGATCCAGCTCACCCCAAACCATCTCGATTGGGTTCAGTTCCGGTGACTGTGGAGGCCAGGTCATCTGGCGCAGCACCCCATCACTCTCCTTCTTGGTCAAATAGCCCTTACACAGCCTGGAGGTGTGTTTGGGGTCATTGTGCTGTTGAAAAATAAATGATGGTCCAACTAAACGCAAACCAGATGGAATAATATGCCGCCGCAAGATGCTATGGTAGCCATGCTGGTTCAGTATGCCTTCAATTTTGAATAAATCCCCAACAGTGTCACCAGCAAAGCATCCCCACACCATCACACCTCCTCCCCATGCTTCATGGTGGGAACCAGGCATGTAGAGTCCATCCGTTCACCTCTTCTGCGCCGCACAAAGACACGGTGGTTGGAACCAAAGATCTCAAACTTGGACTCATCAGACTAAAGCACAGATTTCCACTGGTCTAATGTCCATTCCTTGTGTTCTTTAGCCCAAACAAGTCTCTTCTGCTTGTTGCCTATCCTCAGCAGTGGTTTCCTAGCAGCTATTTTACCATGAAGGCCTGATTCACACAGTCTCCTCTTAACAGTTGTTCTAGAGATGTGTCTGCTGCTAGAACTCTGTGTGGCATTGACCTGTTCTCTAATCTGAGCTGCTGTTAACCTGCGATTTCTGAGGCTGGTGACTTGGATGAACGTATTGTCCGCAGCAGAGGTGACTCTTGGTCTTCCTCTCCTGGGGCAGTCCTCATGTGAGCCAGTTTCTTTGTAGCGCTTGATGGTTTTTGCGACTGCACTTGGGGACACTGTCAAAGTTTTCCCAATTGTTCGGACTGACTGACCTTCATTTCTTAAAGTAGTGATGGCCACTCGTTTTCTTTACTTAGCTGCTTTTTTCTTGCCATAATACAAATTCTATTCATCAGGACTATCAGCTGTGTACTGTATCCACCTCCTGCACAACACAACTATAAACACAACACAACTATATATATATATTTATGTGTGGGGAATGGGCGGGCCAGTCCATAGCTTCAATGTCTTCATCTTGCAGGAACTGCTGACACACTCCAGCCACATGAGGTCTAGCATTGTCCAGCATTAGGAGGAACCCAGGGCCAACCGCATCAGCATATGGTCTCACAAGGGGTCTGAGGCGAATTAGCCAATCCTGGTGTTCTCTGGGAAATGCCAAGCGACCTGCACGGTGTTGGGCTGTGAGCACAACCTCCATTTGTGGACGTTGGGCCCTCATACCATCCTCATGGAGTTGGTTTCTAACCGTCTGTGCAGACACATGTACATTTGTGGCCTGCTGGAGGTCATTTTGCTGGGCTCTGGCAGGGCTCCTCCTGTTCCTCCTTGCACAAAGGAGGAGGTAGCGGTCCTGCTGCTGGGTTGTTGCCCTCCTACGGCCTGCACCACGTCTCCTGCTGTACTGGCCTGTCTCCTGGTAGCGCCTCCAGGCTCTGGACACTACGCTGACAGACACAGAAAACCTTCTTGCCACAGCTCTCATTGATGTGCCATCCTGGATGAGTTGCACTACCTGAGCCACTTGTGTGGTTTGTAGAGTCCGTCTCATGCTACCACGAGTGTGAAAGCACCACCAACATTCAAAAGTGACCAGAACATCAGCCAGAAAGCATAGGTACTGAGAAGTGGTCTGTGGTCCCCACCTGCAGAACCACTCCTTTATTGAGTGTGTCTTGCTAATCACCAAAGATTTCCCCCTGTTGTCTATTTCATTTGTACAACACCTGTAAAACTGATTGTCAATCAGTGTTGCTTCCTAAGTGGACAGTTTGATTTCACAGAAGTTTGATTTACTTGGAGTTATATTGTGTTGTTTAAGTGTTCCCTTTATTTTTTTGAGCAGTGTATATATACACACACACAGTGAGGAAAACAAGTATTTGAACACCCTGCAACTTTGCAAGTTATCCCACTTAGATATCATGGAGGGGTCTGACATTTTCATCTCAGCTGCATGTCCACTGTGAGAGACATAATCTAAAAAAAAATCCAGAAATCACAATGTTTCATTTTTTAATAATTTTTTATCTGAACTCTCCCTACTCCTACTCAGGAAGCTCTGCCTAGTCTGTGAAAACCTAAGCAGAATATAACCTTAGTTAGTTTTTTATCACAAACATGCATCCGCACACCTTCTGTTAATTTCAACAAGAATCCAGTCAAGGTGTCCTCTACCAGACACTACAGATATTTTGCTGCAACAACAAAGCTTTATTCAAGTCCATAATGACAGTATTCTACATGAATATATAGTATATGTTATACAGTTGAGCCTTTTCAGTGAACACTCTGATGAGGTGATAACTGCAAATTTAGTTTATTAAACACAAATCAAATTAGTGAAGTTATTGACGAATGCAATTAATACAAAGTATTACTACATTTCACGCACAAATTAGCACCTATCATTTCAATTAAAACCACTTTGGAACTAATCTAATAATGTGACAGTTTTGTAGAGCAATTCTCTCAAACTAAACTTTAAAATGTCTGATACCAACATAAAATTTTTTTGTTCAGGTTAGGAATCCCTCTAGCAGACAGGACTAATGGGTATGCCCCTCTGAGGTACATGGGTTGTTGTCCTGGTAACCATCTTGATGCAGTCTATAATGGGACAGACACTGAGGCAGAGAGTGCAGCCTGTGCAGCTGTCCGTCACAACAGGAAGGTGGGTCTCTGGGTCAAACTGTATAGCCTGGGTGGACAAAGGAAATCATGTCTTTCCAATAAGAGTCTTTCCAATAAATAAAAATTGACAAAATGACAAAATCCTAATAACAGATCGATTTTTTGATAATAGAGAAAAGACTGTTGCCTGTTTTAATTTAACTGGCAGACGCACCTGGTATCCTGAGTCATTGCAAGTCATGTAACATTTACCACAGTTGATGCACATATCTTCATCTATCAGAGCTTGGACCTAAAATGACAAATAAGGATTGCCTCAAATATTGGTTCTGTATGGTATATGACTTGATAGTTTGTGTCTTATTTTTTGCCTCACTTAAGTTGTGTTTAATCTGCAAACAAAAAAAAAAACACTGGTTCCAGTATGTGAATACATGTGTACCTGCTCCATGTTGCTGAGTTCCCCGTAAGCTCCGATGTACTGCAGCGCTCTGGCTATCACATCCTACAGAAAGAGCAAACTCTTTATAACAAAACAAAGCTTATCGATCATTCTGAGTCATAGATGTGAGAATGTCCCCTACCTTGACGGCAGGAACTGGCTTTTTGGGTTGGTTGACACGGTTGACGTTTGTTTCTGGCACATCTGTTTTACCAGCTTCTCTGAGTTGCCTTTTGTACTTTGCTATAGCTTCAGTCTTCTGTTGCAAGTATGGACCAAAGCTAGGCAGGCTCTACAAATAAAAAATAAACAGGATATATGAAAAATGGATTCAAATAACTTTGGTTATTTTCGATGTTATTGATACACCACTTGAATCAAACAGCAAAAGATCAGTGATTTCCATCTACAAACACAACAGCCAATCCAGTAAAAATAATTAGATATCACAATTAATATTAATGCAAATATAGTAAGATTATGTTGCTTTACCTTCCCAACCAGGTCTACCAGTTTGACAACTGGTTTTCCTTTCTGATGTTTTTCAGTTGGAGGAGACTGACCATCCCAGTCCTTTAGCTCCAGGCTCTTCAGGTACAACAAGGTTTTCAGACCTAAACACATACTTATACTAAACATGTTGCTGGGATGACACAATCTAAAGATTGGTTCAAAATAAATGGGATTACATACCAACACAGTAATCCTCTATCAGTGTGAAATCCTGGTTCTGAATTGCACTACACACCTGTTAAGCAGACAGAATAAGCAGACAGACGTTGGCATATTGCCCTGCGATGGACTGGCGACCTGTCCAGGGTGTACCCCGCCTTTCGCCCGTAGATTGCTGGAGATAGGCACCAGCTTCCCCGCGACCCACTATGGAATAAGCGGTAGAAAATGACTGACTGACGTTGGCATATTAAAAACAGATTATTTTATCTACATAAAATACCTTTCTAATGGGAATATGTTGAACGGATCTGTTGTCATTAATTGCCAACACAGAAGGAAGAAGAGCTTTTACGGGCATGACAGACAGTTGTGACAGCTCCCTTATTGTACCTTACCCTGATGAGTAAAACACAAACTGATTATATGAAGAAAGCTGACACCTCCAGTTTCTTCCCTTCACAGTGACTATATTTCACACAACTACTGTATGTCAGGTTAATATAAATGACTTGCTGGAACCGTTGTTGAGAGAAATAGGAACTCTAGTGCACATCTGTGGGCATTAAAGTAACAATGCTGGTCAACCATGCTATTTTGTATTTTGTAAGAAATTACACTGTAAACAATAATTGTCTAGATATCAGATTAGAAGAAAAACTACTATGAATCATTTTTTTATTACCTGTAACACTGATGCTCCAGCATGGAGAAACTGGAGTCCGCTCTCTGCTGAGTCGATACCCCCAGTGGCCAGAATAGGAAAACCAGGGATTGCCTTAGCGATGGCTGACACAGCTTTCAAAGCGATGGGTCTGATGGCGTTTCCTATGTTAAGAAAAGCAAATACTCCATTTAGAGACAGTTACGTTATACTTTTGGAGTGGTCTACTTTATTATAACAAAATAAAGACAACCAAAAAAGATGTCACTTCATGCATATGGTAAATGGTAAATGGCCTGCACTTGTACAGCGCATCATCAAGTCCAAGGACTCCAAAGTGCTTTACACTACAATCAGTCATCCACCCATTCATATACAGATTTACACAATGACAGTGGTAAACCAAAGCTGCACTGGGGCAGACTGACAGAAGTGGGGCTGCAATCCAAACGGCACCACCGGGTCCTCTGACCACCATCAGCATGGTGGTCAAAAGACCTTAAAATATTGCTTAACTAATCATTCCTCGTAATTTTAAATTTTACACTGAATAAACATTGCATTGATCCTTTTAATACCGTGTTACACTATTTACTAATTAAAATATGTAATTGACTTTCAAATACACCCTTAAATATCCTTACACCCATCATCTCTTTCACTTCAACTTTTAGCCCATCACATTCAAAAAACATGGGTTCATAAAATTTATTTTCAACGCAAGCAAATATTTCATGATGCAAAACTGTGCATCAAGTTTGATAACAGGCCTATTTGTTGTATAGCTTTATATTATCAAAATAAATTGTCTGACATTGTTGTGCATTGTTTTGCAGAAGGTGGACTGGATATTTACCAGACACTCCTCCGTATGTGGTACGTTTGCTCACACCGACACTTGGCCAGGGAGAGCCGTCAGCCTTTAGACTCATTAAACCTGAGACAGTGTTGGTGGCCGTCACACCGTCTGCTCCACCTACAACACAACACAACATATATAAGAATAAACCCATTTCTGGTTGTTGTCCATTTTCACATTGGCATTCTTAAAGTTGAACTGTTAAAGAGGATAAATTAAATAAGAGGAGTGCGTGAGGGGTCTTTACCTTCATGTGCAGCTTTGGCGATGTCAACAACATTGGTGACATTTGGTGTAAGTTTGGCAAAGAAAGGAATGGAAACTGCAGCACGCACCCACCGACATATATTTCGCACTAACACTGGATCCTGACAACACAACAAAAACTCAAAAACTTATAAATATCAAAGTGATTATTAATCATTAGTGCAAAGCTTGTGTGCTGAAGATCTAAATAATAATGATATAAATAAAGTCTGATGGAAATAGTTTTTGCAATGTGTATACCTGTCCACAGGCTAGTCCCATGCCCCTTTCTCCCATCCCATGAGGGCACGACAGGTTGAGCTCTAATGCATCTGCTCCTGATTTCTGAACACACATACATTTCCATAATTTCCTTCTATTAGCGATGCCACCATCACAATACCGATCATGCTCTATGAATGTGTAGGATAAAACCAATAAATGTGGATTGTCTCACCTCAGCCATCTTTGCAAGCTCTGTCCAGTCTTCCTTGTTGTAGCTGCACATTATGCTAGAGATCACAATCTGACATAAAGACACCCAAAAGTTGTATTTAAAACATTTTAAACACTGAACATAATATAGAATGTTTTTAAGGGTTTTGAATTATTTATTGATGATTTCCTCTGTTCACTGCACATGATTTTGCAAACACAATGCACACTTAATCCTCTTTCTGATATAGAGCATAAAGTAAGTTGTTGTTGAAAATGATTACAAAGCTATTTAATAACTGTCCAAACTGGCTTAATTAGCTATTGTTAGTACAGAAAATGCATCAAAGAATAAACAGGACTCATCCTTTACATTGTTAGGGAAGTCCTTCTTCAGCTCAGTGACGGACTGACACCAGTATGCTGCAGTTTTCTCACTGATGAGTTCAATGTTGAGGAAGGAGCCCAGACCAGGTCCATACACATGACCTGAGGTGGTACCTCGCACAATACGAGGGGACACGTTGGTCACCAGGTCCTACAGTAACACATTTTCACAGCACATTCAGGTGGTTGCCTAGATTTGATTTAATTCTAGTAAAGTTCCTGTTACCCCTTACAACCAAAGTGCCAGTGAAAAGTTTTCACACACTTAACATACATGTCATATTAATGTCGGGCCTTGAATGATGGATTTACACCATTCTTTTTTCAGGGTGGAACATTGAAAAACATTCTGAAAAAATTTAAAAAACAACAGCTGGTTGAACAAATTTGAATTTATTGTGGAGACCACAATAAAAATGGTAATGTTCATTTAATTGGGTTGGTTTCCTGGGAAACAAATTTTAAGATGGGTTTATGTCAAGTTGATCAAGTGGAAAATGGAGGAACAATGGTGGCAGTGTACACAATGAAGAAAACTTTACAAATAAAGAAGCCCCTGGTCCAAAATCGGAACTTTCAAGTAAAGCTGAAATGTGTAGCAAGCAAGGGCTTCTGGAGAAGGGTCTTACCATCAGACAAAACAAAATTGAGCTATTTGGCCACAAGAAAAAAAAGTATATTTGGAAGACTCAAGGTGAAGCTTTCAAACCTAAGAACACAGGGCATACTGTCAAACATGGGGTGGCAGAATCATGCTTAGTGTCTGCATGAGAATTATTTCTAAATTCTTAATCAACAGCTAGTCTGTAAAACACAGACACAGTTGGGTGCTCCAGCAACACACTGACCCCAAACACACATCAGAACTGGTTTTAGAACCAGGCTCACATGAGCTTCAATTGAGCCTTATCGTGCTCACATAAAGTCTATGCAAAGGCATTGGCCTCAAACTATTTGAAAATGTATAGGCTATGTTTAAAAGGCTATGTTCATGCCAGAAAATTGGCCATAATTTAACTTTAAACCTTCCAATCAATCAAATATCTTTTCAGAATTACACCAAAAGTTTGCTATTACCTACAAACAGCAGCTTGTTTCTCTACAGGTGGTCTGATCCATGTATATATATTCAAGCCACTATCTATAACTTTGACCCAGTGTGAATTATAGGATATTTACAGTAAATTTAAACTTGTGCTCCCACTTCTTGTTTTTGAAAATTATTGATGTTTTTTTTTTTCTTGTGTTACCCTTCAACCCTAAAAAAAGAACAGTAGAATGTGTCATGAAAAAGCCAAAACCTATATGGCATTCATGTCTATAATGAAAATAAATAAACTTTTGACCTAAACTAAAGTTTAATGGTTTTATCAAATTGGCTTCTGTGGAATATTTCTCTAAATTTGATTGCATTAAACCTCACTTTGTTTCTCTGTGTTATACCTTATCCAGCCCAAAGGTTTTAGTCAGAGCAAAGCCCCATCCTTGCTCAAAGGCTCTTCTGATCATGGCTGTGCTGGTGGTGGGAGGTGCAGAGGCCAGGCCGAACGGATTGGGAAACTTAAGACCACAAACCTCCACACTGATGTCCACCTGATCTATCGCACTGTAGAACAAAGGTAGCTTTGGGACGGCATCCACTGTACGTCCATGCAGTGACTAGAAACATATACGAGACTTGTAAGAACAGCCATTATTAACGTATCGTTTCTGTTATGACCTGTCTGATGGTCAAAAATAAAGTCAAACAATTCTCAAGTGCAAAGAGAAAACAGCTTCCTTTGGTAAATCTTTCAAATCAAAGAAACCAAAGGTATGGCCCAATGTTAAGCTTGTTTATACAGTCAAGAAACATGTGAACATAGTTGATCCAAATTGGTTGAGGACTTTGATTCTAAGAACCAGCGAGAGATTTAGGACAGATTTACCTGCATGTATCTGTGAATGTGCCATGAAGCCTGTTTGCCATCATTCACTGATTCCACGGTGGTGTTTGCCAAACCAACAAAGTCTCCTCCTGCAAACACCCAGGGCTCGCTGGTCTGCATGGTTTCTGTGTTCACCTCCGGGGTGCCCCACCGGGTCAGCTTCACAGGAGCCATGGCTTCAGTCACTACAAAAACATACAAAAAATTAAGAGTGAACTGAAATATTGGTGAAATTAGAAAAGTCAGAGATTTAAATTTTGTATGGTAATATTGCACTAGGAAAGTACCCTACCAAGGATATTTTTGTTGCAAATAGTTACATAGTTACATTGATTGATTATTATACATTTTAAAAATAAAGTTAAAAAATACTTTTAAAGTTTATATTTTATCTGTAATTCCAATAATATAAAAATTGCATGATATTTGCAGGTAGCTTACCTTGTACATCGGTCAGCATAGACCCAAATGCACTGATAATGTAATCAGCCTTCAGTCTGATAATCTGATCCTCATCTTCCAGCCAATCACCATCCTCGGTTTGCTCGGTGCGACAGAACTGCAGTCCAGTGATCCTCCCGTTCTTCATGATGACCTCACGAGGAGACAGGAAGGGCAGGAACTCACACTTCTCCTCTTTAGCCAGCTCCATCTGACAGAGCAAAAATAACACATGTAATCATAAATTAGCCTTTATAAACATCTGTATGAGCCAACATCATACCTCCTCAGGAACAGCTCTGATGTTGGTGAATCCTTTCCTGAAGCAGACATAGACTCTCCTCGCCCCACAGCGGAGAGCCGAGGTGGCGCAGTCGAAGGCGGTGTCACCGGCCCCCAAAACAATCACCAGCCCCTTTAACTCCGGGAGGGCAGAACGACACTGACACATGCCTACACAGCATGCCATAGACACAGGATTATGCCTCCTAATTATTGTCATTTAAAAACTTACCCCACCAAACTAAACTTTGTTTTGTTCTTACCATGCTATGCAAAAGTATTTATTCTCCTTGAACTTTTTCCAACATTCTCATGTTATAAGCACCAATGTCTATGTGTGTTAATAGGATTTTATGTAAAAGACATTAAGATTGACGACCTGAGCTCCAGATGCTTAGGCTGACTCTAGGGATGTGGAATGTCACTTCGCTGGGGGAGAAGGAGCCTGAGCTTGTGCGGGAGATTGAGAGATATTGACCCGAAATAGTTGGGCTCACCTCCACGCACAGTGTGGTCTCTGGAACCCTCGAGAGAGGCTGGACTCTCTTCTATTCTGGAGTGGCCAGCAGGGAGAGGCGGCGAGCTGGGGTGGCTTTGCTTGTTGCCCCCCAGCTCAGCCGTTTCGTGTTGGGATTTATCCTGTGGAGGAGAGGATCGCATCCCTTCGCCTTCAGGTCGAGGACAGGCCTGTGAATGTCGTTTCGGCCTTTGGGCCGAGTGGTAGTGCGGAGTACCCGGCCTTCTTGGCGTCCCTGTCGGGGGTGCTGCATAACGCCAGTCCCAGGGGGCTCCATTATTCTGCTGGGGGTCTTCAACGCCCACGTGGGAAAGGACAGTGACACCTGGAGAAGCGTGATTGGGAGGAATGGCCTCCCCGATCTGAATCCAAGTGGTGTTTTGTTATCGGACTTCTGTGCTAGTCATGGATTGTCCATAACAAACACCATGTTCAAGCATAAGGGTGTTCATCAGTGCACTTGGCACCAGGACACCCTAGGTAAGAGGTCGATGATCGACTTTGTTGTCGTGTCATCATACCTTCGGCCGCATGTTTTGGACACTCGGGTGAAGAGAGGGGCTGAGTTGACCACTGATTACCACCTGGTGGTGAGTTGGATCCGCTGGAAGAGGAGAAAGCCGGACAGACTTGGCAGGCCCAAGCATATATTAAGGGTCTGCTGGGAACGTCTGGCGGGGCCCTCGGCCAGGGATGTATTCAACTACCACCTCCAGGAGAGCTTTGACCAGATTCCGGGGGAGGTTGGAGACCTAGTCTGAGTGGACCACGTTCTCCGCATCTATTGTCGATGCTGCTGCCCGTAGCTGTAGCTGTAAGGTTTGCTGTGCCTGTCGCGGCGGCAATCCCCAAACCCGGTGGTGGACACCGGCACTAAGGGATGCTGTCAAACTGAAGAAGGAGTCCTATCGGCTGTGGTTGGCTTGTGGGACTCCTGAGGCGGCTGATGGGTACCGTGAGGGCAAGCGTGCCGCGGCCCGAGCGGTGGCAGAGGCAAAAACTCGGGCCTGGAAGAATTTCGGTGTGGCCATGGAGAAGGACTACTGGTTGGCCTCGAAGCAATTCTGGCAAACCGCCCGGCGCCTCAGGAAGGGGAAGCAGTGCTTCACCAACACTGTTTACAGTGGGGTTGAGGAGCTGCTGATATCGACTGGGGACATTATCAGGAGGTGGAAGGAGTACTTTGAGGATCTCCTCAATCCTGCCATCATCCATTGCCTGGTGGAAGCAGAGGCTGGGGACTCACGGTTGGACTCTTTCATCACCCAGACTGAAGTCACTGAGGTGGTTAAAAAGCTCCATGGTGGCAGGCCTTCGGGGATGGATGAGATCCACCCTGAGTACCTAAAGTCTCTGGATGTTCTGGGGTTCTCATGGATGACACGCCTTTTCAACATTGTGTGGCAAATGTGTTTTGAGGACTTGGAGAAGGCATTTGACTGTGTCCCTCGTGGTGCCCTGTGGGGGGTGCTCCAGGAGTATGGAGTCGGGGGGCCTTTTATTAGGGGCCATCCGCTCTCTGTACAAGCAGAGCAGGAGTTTGGTCTGCATTGCCGGCACTAAGTCAAACCTGTTCCCGGTGCATGTTGGACTTCGGCAGGGCTCCCCTTTGTCAACGGTCCTGTTTATAACTTTTAAGGACAGAATTTCTAGGCGCAGCCAAGGGCCGGAGGGGCCTGGTTTGGGAACCAGTAGATTTCGTGTCTTCTTTTTGCAGATGACGTGGTCCTGCGGGCCCCCTCTAGCCAAGACCTACAGCATGCACTGGGGCGGTTCGCAGCCGAGTGTGAAGCGGCTGGGATGAATATCAGCTCCTCCAAGTCCGAGGCCATGGTTCTTCACCGGAAAACGGTGGTTTGTCCTCTTCAGGTTGCAGGGGAGTTCCTTGGAGTATCTTGGGGTCTTGTTCACGAGTGAGGGGAGAATGGAGCGGGAGATCGACAGACGGATCGGTGCGGCTGCCGCAGTAATGGGGGTGCTGTGCCGGTCCATTGTGGTGAAGAGAGAGCAGAGTCAAAAAGCAAAGCTTTCAATTTACCGGTCGGTCTACGTTCTTACCCTCTCCTATGGAAATGAACTTTGGGTCATGACCGTAAGAACGAGATCCCGGATACAAGCGGCTGAAATGAGCTTCCTCCGTAGGGTGGTCGGGCACTCCCTTAGAGATAGGGTGAGGAGCTCGGCCATCCGGGAGGAGCTCGGAGTAGAGCCGCTGCTCCTCCACATCGAGAAGAACCAGTTGAGGTGGCTCGGGCATCTATACCGGATGACTCCTGGACGCCTTCCTCGGGAGGTGTTCCAGGCACGTCCCACCGGGAGGAGGACCAGGGAACGGCCCAGGACACGCTGGAGGGACTACACCTCTCGGCTGGCCTGGGAACGCCTTTAGGTCCCCCCGGAGGAGCTGGAGGAGGTGTCTAGGGAGAGAGAAGTCTGGGTGTCCGCTGCTCCCGCGACCTGGTCCCTAAAGTGGAGGACGACGAGTACGAGCACGAGTACGAGTACGAGCACGAGTATGAGTATGAGTACGAGTACAAGTACGAGTGAAACACATGGTGTGAAATACAAAGTACTGCATTATTGTGAATTGGAAGGAAACTTGTGCACGGTTTTGACTTTCTCCAAAAGAAAAATCAGAAAGCCCTCTTTATTCTGATACCCCCAAATAAAATTGTATGCAACTAATTGGTTTCAGAAGTCAGTTGGTTGGTTGTGTATTTGCAAATATTCCTCTAAAGTAAGCACGATTTGACCGGACCATACAGCTTGACATCACTGTACCTTTCTTACTGGCAGAAGCCACCATAGGCAGAAAGTCTTTAGAAGTGAAAAAGCCTTGGTCAACAGTTAAACCCTGGAAGATCTCAGCCCTGTTAGCCTGAGGGAGACCTGCACACATACACAGACATTCACAAACCTCACGGTCATAATGTGGATTTTAACTGATAATGATGTGGGGATTAAACTCACCAATCCCAATGAAGACAGCCTTAAATCCCTCCTCATTCAGGGATGAAAGAGTCATTCCATTAACACCAAAACCTTTCTCACAAATCACCTGCACACACATTTTGACAGAACTATGAAATCCTGTAACATTATGCTCAAAATATATAATGAGATGCCAAATGTAATACCTTCACTCCCAAGTCCTTCATCAAATTGATTTCAAACTGGACGACCTCATACGGAAGCCTGAACTGAGGGATTTCTGATGTGCTGCACGGACAAAAACAGATACATTTAACTGTAAGGATTTCCTTTTTTGTATAGGTACAACATTTTACAAATAAAAACCTGAAAATCGTGCCATGGATATGTATTCAGCTTTCCTACTTTAATCATTGCTTTAATATGCTTGGATCGAAACCATTATCTTTTATCTCTACCGGTATGTCTAAGGTAATTTTCCTGCTGAAAGGTGAACTTCCACCCCAGGCTTAATTTGTTTTGCAACCTTTTACATGTTTTCTCTTGGGATTGCCCTGTTTTTAGCTCCATGCAGTTTTAGTCCTTTTTGATCAAGCTTATAGTTAGAGTGGCTTAGGTTATCCTGAGCTATCTCTGTAGTTATGCTATAGGCTGCTATAGGCTTAGGCTGCTGGAGAACAGAATGACTACTTTCACTCTCTCTGATACATTCTTGTACTACTCTCCAATTTTGCATTATTTGCTGTTATTTCAGCTTTTAACTTTATGTTCTCATTAATGTTTCACTTCTCTTCCCCATAGAAAGTACTCCTGGATCAGTGCTGCTTTGTTCTCTTTGTGTCTCTGCTCTGTTCTCTCAAACCTCCAGTCGGTCGTGGCAGATGGCCGCTCACACTGAGCCTGGTTCTGCTGGAGGTTTCTTCCTGTTAAAAGGGAGTTTTCCTCTCCACTGTTGCTACATGCATGCTCAGTATGAGGGATTGCTGCAAAGTCAATGTAAGCGACTGTCCACTGTTGCTAAATGTTCACCAGGGGGAGTGAATGCTACAAGTTTCTGACTCGATGCAATCTGCTGGGTTTCCTTAGATAGAAAAACTTTCAACCAATTTGAATAATAAACTGAATCCAACTGCACTGTTTGATAGTTAGGATTAACTGGAATGTATGTACCTGACTTGAAATCTGTATGATTCCATTGAATTGACTTTGTAAAGTGCCTTGAGACCACATGTGTTGTGAAATGGTGCTATATAAATAAAACTGAATTGAATTGAATTGAACAATGAATACTTTTTACAAGTAGGTTTCTTCTAACACCTAGTGAACTGGTATAATGTTGTAATACCTCAGTCCTCCGATGTACTTCTGCTTTTCAAATATAGTGATATCATCATATCCCAGACGGGCCAGGAAAGAAGCACAACTTATGGATGCTGGGCCACAGCCAATCAGAGCAATAGGGGCGCGGTAGGACTCTGGCATGTCATTGGCTGGTGGAAGTTCAGGGTTCCTGATCTGAGGGATGCCCATTTTACTGAACACCTGTAAAGAGATACAAAGACAGTCCACATTACTGCTCAAACATCTAAAAGCCTGCATTTGCATCATTATTTCTTACTAATATAACTGAAGACTATTGTGCAACAAAATGCAAGTAGGACTTTGAGCTCTGGTAATGTAGAATAAAAAGGAACACATCAGTAAGGGAACCAGAATAAACTCCCATGTCCTGTCTTATAAATGAAACGGTGGTGACCTGAAAGCAGCTGATCATCACAGCTGCTGATTGTTAGCATGTTTCTGGAGCAGTGGACATTTGTACCTCGGTAGCAAACTGCTGCAGTCCTCCGATGTTAATGGGTCCTTCTTCAGAGGCGTACAAGTTGCAGCCCCCAACACACAGCTCTGATGTGGGACAAACCATCCCACATGTCAGCCCCAGAGGGTTGTCAGAGAGGATGGCCCGCGCTGCCCCATAGTAGTTCTGTAACACAGACATATTACCTATTTTATCACTGTTTTTACTTCTTTTCTTGTCCACATATGAAGAGAGAAGAATCTATTAATGTTTTTGAGTGAAGCATTGATTGTTTTGTGACAATACCTTGTTTGAAATACTTGTAATAAAGGACTTGATGTCCAGGTTTGTCGGGCAACTCTTCTGACAGGGAGCATCGGCACATTTTAGGCACCTAAAAACAGATTTCCGTTCATGTTTTTACATTCATCAAGTTAGATGAACTACATGTGTGACAACATATAGAGAGCCCAAAAAATATTTAAAAAACTGTATTTGCATGCATTGTTTTTAATGGTATAATACAAATCCAAAATATTTATTAAATAAGAGTCTGAACAAGAGATTTACTACATTCCACGGCATCATCATTATATTTAATTTGTACTTGTAAAATGGAAAACAAATGACATATTTCAACAAATTGTCTAGAAATTAAGGATACTAAAGACTGGGAGGAAAACAAGAGATTTTAGTACTTTCTAAAGTTCTTGTCAACTACATTTTAAAGTATTTTAAAATACAAAGAACTCTACAAATAAGAAAACAGTATCAAGAAAATCAAAAATAAAACAATACAAACAAAACAATCTTTAAAAATAAGGACATTCTCTAAAGCTATTAAACAGAATGTAAATGTATCTGCAAGCAGTAATTTCAGTGGAAAGTGCTCACAATGACAAAGCTGACAAGCTCATATCTAGCATGTAGAACATTTAACTTTGTTTGCTGTCTTTGTCCAGCCTGTCATAATGCAACTTTTAGGCATCTGTGTTATTAATCAGTTTGAAGTGGCTGAATTCTTACTGGAAAAAATAGAAATTTATAGTTTTTAGCATAAAGATTTTCATGTTTCATGGTAATTATTATTGTTAAAATCTATCCTTATAGAGTTTTGATTTGAAAGGACTGTGCCTTGCAGTATCTTCAGTCTCTGCGTGCATCAAACAAAAAAAAAGTTTTTTTTATGTTAGTATGAATAGCTGTGACATAAGAAGCCAGATTGACCGATTCAATCTTGGAACATTTATTTTATGTAGTATAGTATCAAACTGTATAATGTGGTTGTTTCTTGTTACCGCAGTGCTTCCCGGAGAGCTCCTCTCTCGCTCAGCGTTGTGTGCTTGATGTCATCAAAGTTGTTCTCTAACGTCACACAAGACTGAAAACAAGCAGAGAAGTTGAGTAATACGCTCACTATTTAATGACACCAGCATCGCTGAAACACTTATTCATGTGAGTGTTTTTACATCACAGTTCCTTTCAGGGTTTCTCTTCCAGTGTTTCTTCTCTTTCTTCTTGCTTGCAGTGGAAATGATCTGAGCATGGCTCTTCACCCTGGGATTCAGAGCAAGGATGCTCTGAAAAGAAAGAAAATTGGGTAACATGTTACAGGAAAATGAGAATTATTATAGATTATTTCTTTTTCGTCTGTACCTATATGTGTATTAGTTAAGGTCTATTGCATTTCCTTTTTAATATAGTGGCAAAATAAAGGTTTCAATCAGAAATATCATATTCAATAAATTATAATAGTTTCCGGAGGTGAATTCATTAAGTGAAACACATAATATAGATTAATTACACAAATACTGATGTTTTCAAACCTCTTTCAAGCCACATTTGCCAATTACAATGATTTTCTGCTTACAGCTAATGAAAACAGGAGATTTAAGATTAGAATATTACTTTAGACAATATAAAACATTTTAATACAGAAATGTGAGCTTAATAAGAAGTATATCAAATACTTGCTTAAAGGTTGCTACTTTAAAATGATACTTCAAATCTAATAAATGAGCTTCATCAGAGCGCATATTCTAACCTATTGAATATGACTGTAGTTTTACTCCAGTAAGCTAAATGATAGCCACGTTGTAAAACAGGACAACTGTATTAATTTGCCCACAATTTGAGCAGAATCATCATGTAAAAAGAACACAATGACATATCCGGTTAGTTATTGTCTTTAAAGAGAAATGGGGGATATTATAATCATTTCTTGCCACTTTTATATCATCCTTCAGTGATTCTGTTACAGACTTTATTGATATAAAGGAAACAGCTTTTTACCTAAAATAGTTTTTCTTCTGAGAATAAAATAGCCATGGTTAATAGATGGATAAATATAGACTTTTTTATACCAGGGGTGAAATTCACAGTTTCAAAAACAAATTTAAAATAAAAAGCATCCATATAAATAGAAACAGAATAAAAATTGTAAAAAGCCCAGTAAAGATAGCTTCAGTTACAGGCTTTTACTGCTCTTCTGTCGGAAGATGCTTTTCTGCACTTGCCCCAAACATAGTCTAGTTTTTAAATCTATCACAAATCCTAGGAGGCTCTGTATTATTTTCCAGAGAAACAGGGAAGACATTTTACATGCCATTAGTATTGTAAGCTATTTATCACAGTAAAGATTTCAGTGCCTTCCAGACACATGGAATTTAAGTCATGATGTTTGATTTTATTTGTACAAAATCTCATTTTAAATGCAATCATACTAGCATTACTGAAAAAATTACATTATGTAATTACTTAATTGTTCGCTTATTTGGCAAACAAAAGATTCAGATTTATTGGGTTAACTGTAAAAAACACACTGGTGTAATCTGTCTGTAAAGTACATAAAGATCTGCTGGTTATAACAGGGGACATTCTTGGAAGGGATGCTCATTGACTGGATGGGTTCAATGTGATAAGATAATGATGAGCTGCAAGGTCACTGTGCCAAAGGGAAGCAACCTGTTGTTCCATAAATCATATCAACAGAAATGAACATTTGAAATGTTTTCACCCCCGTAAAATAATCCCCGCCCCGCACATGAAGACTGCTTGTGCATTTGTTTTCATTTACATTTATCATTTAAATTAAAACTTAATGCATGCTCCACTCAGTTGCCAAAGCTGAGGCCTGAAATCAGTCACTATTATCAAAACATTACCAAGAAGTGTTTCAGTATTTCCTTTACACTCTGAGTCTGTGCAAATGCAGATTTCTATGGTTAACCGTTAACTGTTCTTCTACCAGCTCACATGCTTACTCAGCTCTCCGCTCCCCCACCACGTGCTTCTCGTCTACAGTTAATATATAAATCACATGGCTGGTTACATAAGTTCAACACTCGTGTTAGAACAACACTGTATGGTTTGGAGCTGTTAATTCATCCTGCTGCTAAACACAGCAGTGCCAGAACTCAAAACGGCTTGAGACAGTAGAAAACGGTTTTTAACAACTGGCCAAAATTATATGAATCAAAAACAACATGAGCCAAACACTTCTGTTTATTTATATTAGTAAGGTTATGTTAAAAATGTGTTAGTTGCTACGGAAGAAGTGAAATAAACCCAACACGCCTCAAGTTTCTTCAAATGCATAGTTAATGGTTCAGTGTTTGTGTGATCATTACGGTCTCCACATAGTCACTGGTGTCATTAATCCAGTTTCAGTCTTCTTACGCACTCGCTCTTAATATGTGAGCACTCAGAGGGAATCCCAGGTTTCAAGATTAGCAGCTGCAAAACTCTTCTAAGTACGGCCTAAAAACTAAAGATGACAGAAGTTTTTGGTTTCAAATTAAGTTTTATGTTTTGGATAACTACACTTTCATAAAGGAGATGGATAAAACAGAGCCGGGAAAAATCTGGAGTACCTCCAACCTTTACACTCAACTTTTTGGATATTTTATTTTCATGTGATAGCATCATTATGGTTGTTTAATTTGCTTAATTTCTTGGTTTCAAGGCTTTCTGAAGAGCCATTAATGAGTTAAAGTATTGTCGTTCTAATTTTACAAGGTAATCCCTTAAATCAATGGATTTAAAGGATTGGAAGTCTATAGTAAATTAACAACAAATGTGGCATTATTTCAAAAGTACAAACCCAGAAAGGATTTTGTCTTTTCACTGGTTAAAGGGCTTTTTAAATCGGTGTAAGTCTTCTGTCTTCTTTGGTAGGTGTCTATCAGCATCTACACTGCCTTACCATAACGTTCCAAATCTACCACATTGTTAGAACATCTCTTGTCCACAGCCCTCTTCAGGTGACCCAGTAGATTTTCTCTTGACTTAGTTGTGAAATCTGGCTTTGTCATTCAAAAACTTTAACTTTTCTCTCATGAAGTCCTTTTGTTGATCTGAAGTCATTTTGTTGATCTGAATGTGTGCTTGAAGTCATGATGATGCAGAAAAATGATTCCCCTTTCTATCTTCAGCTTCAAGGTTTTATACCCAAACTGGCTGGTATTTGGAACTATTCATAACTTCATCCACCTTTGCAAAAACCTCAGTTTCACCTGAAGAAAGGAACCCCAGAGAATGATGTTGCCACCACCGTGTTTCAGTGTAGGCATGATGTTCTTCTGGCTGTGTTCAGTATTGTTTTTATACAAAACACATTAGATGTGAGATTTTCTTCTTCTTTGGAAGAAGATAAGTCCTGCAACCTTCATCCACTCCTAAGTCTGGAGATATGGAGAATACAGGAAATCGTCACATGTTGAAAAGAACCAGAACTTGTTGGACCAATCAGATTAAACATCTTGTCTGAAATCATTTGAGAAATGTTTCTAAACTAAGGAGGTTGAACTGGAGGTGGTGAGTCATGTTTTTCTTTCCTTGTCTCTTGTAACTCACTTTTCACATGTATCAACAAAAAAAAACAGATTGTCTTTAGTTTTAGTTACTGAATTGTTAAAGCCCCTTCCTCCAACTCCAGCCCTCAGGTCCTCAAACCAAAATCTGCCAGAAGTCTTCAGGGCCAGACCTAAAGACTGAGGGGCTTAGTCTTTCCAGGCTGTTGTGTCTCAACCACCTCTGTTTTTTCATTGTCTTGGGAACCATTTACCATTTAAAAAGGAGCTGAAGACATTCTTATTTGAACATGCTTTTCCTTAAGATATTTTAAAATATTGGATTTGCTTTTAATTTTTGAGATTTTGTTGTCTTTTTTTCTTAACATTTTTTTTTTATCAAGTTTTAATCTGTATGCTCTCTTTGTTAAGCTCTTAGTGATTTTTGTCTGTGAAAGGTGCAAAGCCCTGAAGCTTCTTCAGTGGTGCTTTCAGCCTCTTGGCAGCATCCCTGACCGGTTTCAGTCGTCTTTTCATCGGTTTTGGAGAATTTTCTAGTTTCTGTAATGTATCTGTGGGCCCACATTTTTTCCAAACATTGTTAGTCTTACAAAATGCTGTGGATTTTATGTACTCCTCTCCCGGCTCATACCTTTGTACAATGTGTACAAACTGTGGCTTTGGCTAAATGATGCAAATGAGCAGGACAATTGAAATAGGAAAGATTAACAATAACTGAGAACAGGTGTAAACTCAAGAGACAAGACTGAATCCTGAAACTGAACCAAAAGGGGCCTCAACAAAGATTAAGTTCAAGAGTGTGCACATTTATGCAGCCAGAATATTGCAGCTTTTTTCCAATATGTTTTTTCATTTAAATTGTGTGGACATACCACATTATATGTGGGAAAGGTTAAAACAATATTTATTATAGCCTAAATATTTTTACATCCTAAAAAGCTGGAATTACAGCAGGGGTGCAAACACCTTCGAGAGCCACTGGACTTGCTAACGAACACCATCAATAAGTATACACTCAGAGAAAACCCTCTATTCCACTAAATACATAATTCACACCTTATGCAAGAAATATGTGATCATATGGACTGTTAGTAAAAACATTGTACAGATTTTGATAACAATCCAGACAAAGAGTGCATGCAACACGTTACCTCGATGTCTGGAAGATCTTTGCTTAACTTGATGTTTCTGTTCATCTTCAGAATTAAAAGCTTTATTTGCTTGATGCAGGTCTTCAGAAGATCCTGGGTTTTTAGTTGTGGATTAGATGTCCGAAGCACTGTCAGGAACCACCAAGCTCACAAGTGATACTCTCTAACAGGAGATCGTAGATTTCAATAACCCACTCCCTTCCCAGCAGAGGTTAGACAACAGTCTGACGTCTCAGAAATGCCAAGGTTGCATATTTGATAAGGCAAAACGGGGAAATCTGGATGTTATCGCCGTCTAAGGGTCAAAGTTCAGCAGAGTCGAACAGAAAGCACATTTCCGGGTGCAATGCACTTGGGCACTGGACAAACAATAATTAGGCTAAAATGTCGAGTCAAGTTCAGGCTCCTCCCCTGAAGGGGAAGTGGAGATCTGCATGTACTTTTTCTGCTTTCACATGCTGTACGGAAATCTGGATTTAACCCATTCCTGACTCATCCCAAACATGAATGGGGAAAACATGCAAAACCCATGCAGAGACCCCAGGTCAGGATCCAGGACCTTCTTGATGCAAAGCAACAGTGCTAACCATTGTCCCACCATGCAGCACTTCCTGCACTTACAATGCCTTGCAAAAGTATTCACACCCCTAAGCTTTTTCACGTTACAACCACAGACTTTAGTGTATTTTAATTAGATGTGATTGCAATATGACAGATTATGTGAAAGACCAAAATATGGTACTGCATAATTGAGAAAGAAAAGAAAAATAATACAGTCTTTAAAACATTTTACAAATATAATTCTGTAAAAGTGTGGTGTGTAATTGTATTTAGTATTTAGAACTCTTTCAACACATTTATGGATGCAAGTCTTTTGGACATGTCTCTAGCAGGTGTGGACTTTGACTGGGCCACTCTTAACACAAGAACATCCTTTGATCTAAACCAGTTTATTGTAGTTTAGGGTCGTTGTCCTGCAGGAAAGTGGATGTCCCCCTCAGTCTCAAGGTCTTTGTTCCATGTATCTTCCGATAATTTCGGATTTTTGGTCCCTGCTGAAGAAAAGCATCCCCACAGAATGATGCTGCCACCGCCATGTTTCACCCTGATATTGGTGTGTTTAGGGTGATGTACGGTGCCCAAAAGGTTCATGTTTGGTCACAGAGCAACTTTTTCTATATGATTGGTGTGTCCCTTATTGATGTAAATGATGGGTGCTCAGAGAGATGTCTAAAGCTTAGGGTATCTTTTATAACCTACTTGTGCTTGAAACATCTCCACAGTTTTATCTCTGACTTGTCTGCTGTGGTCCTTGATGCTTTAACAATGTTCTCTAACAAACCTCTGAGGCCTTTACAGAAGAGCTGGATTTAATTTGAGGTTAAATCACACACAAGTGGACTCTATTTACTTAAGGTGACTTCTGAAGACAAGTGGATGCTTTGGATTTCATTTAGAGGTATTGAGAAGGGGATGAATATAATTGCATGCTGTAGATCTGTACTAGTAAAAGAAAGAAAGAAAGATACCCCTTTATCATTGTGTTAACCTGGCTTGAATATTGGGTGTTTATCTTCCCATCTACCCTTTAGCCAGTATCTGACTATGTGTCTTCATGCTATGGGTTCAAGCTGCACTGGAAGGTGTTGTTGGAGCTGATGATATTTTCCCAGTACCATGCTCCTTCATACACCTACAGTAATAATGATGTGAAAGGAGGACTTAAGCTGTGGGAGTAACAATCCAATATAAATGTAACTTACACAATGACATCTTTGGATGTAAAGTCAAATATTTCCATTTGTGTGGACACGCACTTAATCCTGTTTCCTTCTTTTTAGCTGATTTTTATTTAAAAGAATCCTTTCCATTTCCAGTAAACGTGTGAATTACTTGTGTCTTTAATTAGAAAGGATGTTATCAAAGAAATACCTGCCTTCAGTACGGTATTTGGCCCTACAGACAATAGTATTTTAAATAATCAGATATTATTTTTTAGCATTTTTAGTTTCCCACCAAAGCATAATAACAGTGATAGATGGTAAGTGACACTTCTTGAGGTTCTGAAAAACGCATTTTATGCAGCAAAGTGAAAAGTTACAGGATACAAATACAAGAATCTCTGTTAATATTTAGTCTTATTTAATACCCTTTGAGAAGACAAAAACACTCATTATACCATACCATACAACTCAAAATGTGGCTTGTTTTGAAATATTTTATACCAAACAACACATTTGTTCCCAAATATGATCCTAATGGTAGATTTTCTGTTTAGGTGATTCTTAAGGCATGTTTCTTTGATAGCTTGTCAACATTATTCAACGTGTCATGTATTGCCAAAAAACATTTGACAAAAACTGTTAAACACATTAATTAAGGTCTGACTGCCTGGTTACTGCTGGGTAGAGTCACTAAGTCCTTTAGGAAACCCCTTATTTGAAACTCTTTTACTGATTTAGTCAGACATTTTGCAGAAGTGTTTAACACTTAATTAGTAGTTCATTTTATGCCTCAAACGTCACTGAGATACAGCATCGATGCAGCTGAGGCCAGCAGAACGACAACAGTAGCCATGGCAACACCTAAGCAAGGAGAAAAGGTATTTTGAAATCTTAATTCAGCAGTTAATTTCTAAAACAAATTAAACGGTTAGATTAGTTGGATTTTCAATTTTTATTGTTGCATAGAGTTATAGTAAACAGGTTAAATCTGATATTGGGTGCATTTGACTAAAATAAAAATAAATAAAACCACACTTGTTACCTTTGTCTCATTTAAAAATAAAGATGATGTAAAACATTTAAGTGTGACAAAAAAGTAAAAACTGAAGAAATCTGCAGGGGGGACAAATATGTTCTCATAGCACTGCATATATATAACCTGATTAAGCTGCTGCATGTCTACCGCAGGCAGAAGTGTCTCACCAATGTAGTTGTTCCTCTCGGGATCCAGCGGCTCAGCCGTTTCCGTCGATGCTTCTTGAAACACACAAATAAAATCTAATGAATCAACCACACATCGCATGTCACACCTGCTTTTGTAGCAAGGTTGTTCAAAGCGTGCAATGAGAGAAATTTATTACATCCACTGCAACAATTTTGGATCAAACTCATGTTGAAACAAACAATTTGAGCAAACTTTATCAGAGAGTAATACTGAACAGCAAAACAGTAATGAATGCTCAGTTTGAGGGATTTACGGTGGCCCAGAGGTGTCAGGTCAAATACAAAAGCCGCAACACAAATACAAGAGCCACAACGGAAATATAAAACCACAACAGAAGTCATTCAACAGCAGTATTATTTAGTGTCCTTATTTTCTTGTTATACACTGTGTATTCATATGAAATTTTGTAAATCTTAAGCATAAGATTAGGGAAACTGGATTTTCTGTTTCAAAAACCGAGAACAGATGGCGTTAATCTATAGATATGTTACTGCACTGCAGTCAAGTGAGCCGACAGTTAGAAATACGCGGTCACGCCAGCCGACGCTAGCTCTCTCTTAAAGATTAACGTCGCGCATACAAGGTGCATTACGGTAGTGGAGCAGAAAGGACCAGATCCTGGCAACGGTTGAGAATATAAGAGGAAAACAGAAAAGTAACCTTCAGAACATTTATATTAATTACATTTTTACAACATCACATAAATGTTTTATGTAAAAAAAATTATATTTAATAATTTTACTGTACATCTTTGGAGAAATAACGGGTCAAAGTATTTACTAATGCTCAACCAGTATATGCTTTTGTCCCAATTTCAGAATTTTATTTCTTCAAAACCACGAGAGATGACAACACAGTCTCTTCAGATTATAGTAAAGGGTCATCTATACTATAACCACAATTAAGAGCAAAAATAGCATATTTCTGACTGTCGGCTCACTTGACCGCAGTTGTAACTGCGTAAGTTAACTTACGCAACAAAGTCACTGTGTTTGCAATTTTCTAGGCTAGGTGCTTTTTTTAACCATCTGTAGTCATTACACAGTAAGTATAACTAAAAGGCAGCATGGTGATTGTCTTTGAGCTTCCTGACATGAATATATGCCAAAGAGATAAAAAAGAAAGGCCCTCTTGACAAGATCACATCACTGTATTGTTTAGTACCTGCTGAAGCCTCGCTCTCTATGACTTCAGCAATCATTTCCTGTGTGGCGTCCAAGTCTTCTTCAGCTGCGTCAATGTCCAACATCTCCTTAAACCTGTCTGTCATTTCTGACAACCCCTCGTCTCTAAACTGGTAGTCACACACACTCAGTGGGCTAGTTGGTTTCACTGGGCAGAAGACACGATGAGGGGGGAAGAACTGTTCTGAAACACACAGAGAAGAGCAGGATATTTAATTAAGCTAAACCATGTGAAGCTCTTTTATATACCTCACTTTTATTTTCATGCTTTTGTGATTTAATTTTTTTTTAAGGTAATTATTATGGGTTTTTGACCCTGTTGCACAGGAAATCTTCCCGTCAACAGGCAGGAAATATTGGAAGGGAGAGTAGCAAACGTCCTGCAAGTTAGCAGTTATGCCACAACATAAAAGTATTAAGTTCTGATGCATCTGTAGGTGCTTGTGGTTGGTCATATAAATGTGCAGGTTAGGTAATATAAGCAGCAGATAACAGCTGGGTTAAAGTCAGAGTAAAGACAGTGTGTATTCTTTATGTGTATTTGGGTGGTTGAGATCACAGGAGGCACAAAAATCGAGCTGACAGCTGACATTTGTAGTAAACATAACAACAGACTAGTGACCACACAGATTCTAGACCTGCAAAATAATTATTTAAATAACTTTGCTATAAATTTTAATAACAATATCAGTTACAATTATCTCATATTTTCTTGATCCTTTTCTATCTTTATCATCGCACAATGTTTCCACCAACCTCTGTGAGCCACGAAGAACGCTGCTGTGGCTGGTGGAGCTGCAGCAAACGATGACGACAAAGATAAAAATGATCATCTTCAGAACTTTAACTTGTACAAATTTGCTTATATTTCTGTTTGGATTTGATTTAGGTCCAACTGGTTTTCATGCATATGCATATTTATTATCACCAAGTGTGACAATGATGTAAAACAGAAAAACTGCAAATGACATGGTGTTCTATAGGTGAGCAACTATATCTAAGGGAGTTTGGTTGATTTTACAGAAAAGTCTAGCTCGGGGCTTTAGGTTTTGCTAAGCAAAGAAAGCCACAATGATGAAAGCTTTTGGCTCAGGTTAGCAGTTTCTGGCTGCAACTCTACAGCGCCTTCTCTGGCGCCAAGAAAACACATTTCCTTAATGTTGATGTTTCAATATCTCCAGATAACTTTATTCATGTTTAATCCCTGGTTTATAAACCTGCTGTACACCAAGTGTTATTTTATTGCTGATATAAAATCTTTGAAATTTAAAGAGGGACTATAAAAATGTCAGTAAAATGTGTTTGTAATGATGATTACACAGAAATATTTAGCTAAGATTTGCGAAGAATTACCCCACATCAGTCCTTTAAAATCCAACAAGACAGGCTGGGAAAACTCAGGGTAATTTCCTGGGGTGTTCAATGGCAATTTCTTTTAAAAAAAAAGGTAGTTGGTCTTTTTCAAGCTGAGGGGGAAGCCTATTTGTTAGAACCATAAATTCTACTGGATTTGCTGAAATCAGGTAATCCTGAACCCTGTCACAACCCTGACCCCAAATCAAGAAGAATATAACTGACAAGCCAAACTAACTGAAACAGCCAAGCACAGCTTGCGTCCGTACCCGTCTGTCTTCCGCCCTTGTTCTCTTCATTGTGTGTCTGCAGGTCCTCCAGCAGCATCTGGACTCTGGTGGCCACCGTAGAAACGATATCTCTTTTCAGCAGCTGGTTACAACAAAATCTTTGTTGATAACTTGACAAATTCTTTAAAGTGATGCGTTTGTGAAAAGCGTCACCTTCTCAGCCAGTTTAGCTTTCGGTTTGTTGCTATGTAAGAAAGCTCTGCTGTGGATCGCTCCTCTGATCGACACACAGCCTCCGCATCCCTGGACCACATCTGGTACCATCAGCTTATTCTACAACACAGAGGACGTTCAGGTATTCCTAAATGATCACATAATATTTTACATGGATACTTCAGTTTACTCTAAACACAAGAGTTTTGCAAAGTACAGCAGTGTAGACTTCTGAATGTTAGCCGCATTTGCTACCATCCCTGGTAAATATGTAAAACTGTAACAAATGTGTAATTTTTTAATTGCAGCGGCATAATTTTCACAATAATAATTTAGGAAAATACAACCTCTAAATTGAGTCCAAAGATTAAATTAATAAATAAGTGCTTCTTTGAAAAATCATTGGTGCAACAGTTACTTTTACCCCTAAAAAATCCCTATAAAATAAATGTAAATGCTGCTTTTTTTGGGAGACATGCCAGAAAATAAAGCCTGTTCTGTAATACCATCACAAATCTTAAGGTTTATTAGTTTGGCAAACCTGGGCTTTGGTCGAATGTGACTAAGATTGAGCTATTTGGCAACAAACACTCCACACACATTTGGTTTGAAACAAAGGATGAATTTAATGAAAAGCAACTCATGCCCACTGTTGAGTATGGTGGAGGAGTTGTGATGATGTGGGCCTGTTTTTACTTTCAAACACCCTGCAAATCTCATTAAAGCACATGAGATCATGAACTCTTTGTAATACTAGGAGATATGGACTAAAAATCTGGTGGAGTCGGACTAAAAACTGAGAATGAGTTGTTATTAAATCTTTCAGAGGGTTACTATGGAGATCAGACGCGAGGAGCCGGGACTCTGGATGATTTGTAGATGTTGTGCAAAGAGGAATGGTCAAAGATCCATCTCTCCTAACCATGCGAAGAAGACTAAGAGTTATTTTGTAGACAAAAGAAGGCTGTAAAATCTATTGACAGCTAGGGTGCCAATATTTATCTGAACCAGTAATTTTAAAAATATAGTAGTTTAAAAACTATAATTTTCTAAATCTGGGATTTTTTTCCACCAATTAATAAATGTACTCAGTTTAAAGGTGGAATTTTTAGAGGGAGATTAATCTACATTAATAAAAGCTACCATTATAATAAGGCTTTTTACACATCTCTACCAGGGGTGCCACCAAATGTTGGTACCACTGTGTATCTCTTACCGGTGTGATGAGCAGCTGAGCTGTGTAGGTCTGTCTCACATTCTTCTTCTAGAGGGAAACAACGCATATAAGAAACATACTCCTCACTTTTACACATAATCTGACTTTATACATCCTCCATAAACCTAGAGATAGAAAAACAAGAGTTAAATTTTTAAACTTCATTAAGAACTGCAATACACAGGCTGACCTAATTTGACCAAAGAGGGGAAAAAACTCAGTAAAAAATGGAGTCAACTTACAAACCCACACATTTTAAAGCTCTTATTGCAGAATATGGCCCCAACAAATTTTTACATTTTAGAAGCACAGATAAACACACTTAATACTACACAACTGTTTTTCTTCACTATAACAACATCTAAATCATAAAAAGGTACGACAAAAACCCTCACAATCCATAGGTAGAAAAAACTGAAACAAAAAACCAGCATGCACCAAAATAAGTTAAAGTGTCTCACATTTCTATTAAGATCAATTAACTCAATGCTGAAAGTTGCTAAAAAGGTTTGTTTGGTGGGTTAATTTTTCTTGGTGGGGGTTAATTTATAATTCTCAGAAGATCATAAAACAGGTGGACCTTAATTGTTAACAGCCTCTTATTTTAGTTTGGTGGATAAGTCAGTTTTTTTTACACTGTCTTCTGTAAAACTGGGTATAAACAGGCATTAAAATAGAGTTTTTTAAACAAACATAAAGGTTTAAACCATGGAGAACGCTTCAGGTATTTGAGCTGAAAGTTTAATCAGACTGATTGCAGAAGTCATCTTGAATGTTTTAGTGTAGAGAATCAGCATTAAATCTATCTCCAAATAAATAAATAAATAAAATCTGTTCCTAGTATCCCGTGTGTCTGGATTTATTTAGTGATGGTGTTCATGTTTATACCGCCTGTCCTGTTTTGATCTCTGACTCCTCCGGCAGCTTCTTTCCATCAATGAGGCAAACTCCTCTCTCGACCTGCTGTGCCCAAACTTTCAACTCCTCCTGAAACAAACAAAAAACAGTTCCACTCAAGCCACTATATAAAACATTTTAGGGTTCAGAGTGGGTGTTTTTTAACCTTAAGATAATCATCCATGTTTCTTGTGCAGGTTGTGTTGTCTGTGAGCGGAACCACCAGGTCTATACTCAGCCAACAGGACACCGTAGCCCAGGAAGAGCACACACCTGACTGGTACTTCCAGTCTGCGGGTTTGGCAACACTCTGAAACGGACAGAAAAAACCCCCCAAATCTGACCACAATTTAAATTAAGCTTCTGAACAGCCACAAACACAACTGCAACATACGTCTCAGATACTAGAAATAAAACACAGCAATATAGCAATAATACAAATTCTGTACCCTGCATTGAATTTAAACTGAACTAAAACTATAAAAAGTAGTGGATGAAAAGCTTTTTCACCATGCCTTAGTGTTGCTGAAATGAAAGTGTCCATTTAACCAATAATCATTTAGTGAATGACCCGATTAGTGTAGAGAATAGAGTCGGGAGAACAAATACTTGATAAACTGCCGATTTTGCAGGTTTTCCCATTTGCAAAGCATGCAGAAGTCTTTCATTTTTATCATAGATACTCTTCAACTGTGAGTGACGGAATCTAAAACAAAAATCCAGAAAATCAAATTGTGGGATTTTTAAGTAATTAATTAGCATTTTATTGCATGACAAGTATTTGGTACAGTCCAAAACACAGCATTTAATTCAGGTTGGGGTCCAAACATCAACCGATATTTATTTTTTAGCTGTTTTGGTGTATATTGGCTGTGACTGGCTAGTTGGCCACAATTACTAAGTTTGTTTCGAGGAGCCAAACTGAGGCTTTGAAACCCAAGAACAAGCACAAACTGTCAAGCACGGTGGTGGTACCATCATGCTGAGTGTCTGTTTCACTGTCAGTGGTGCACAAAGTGGATCGAATAATGAATAAAGAGGACTACATCCAACCACAAAACAACAGTTAGATGCTTAAATCTGGGTGATCAAAGAGGAAAAGATCCCAAAACACATTGCAACTAGATCTGGATTTGGATAAACCAAGCTAACATTTAGCTTTTGGGTTTGCCCCGACCTTTGTAGAAAAAGGTCCATGCCACAAAACCACCCAATCTGGATGAGTTCCACCACGTCTGATAATAATTCAAATTTCACGGCAGAATTGTGCCAGGTCTTTATAGAAACATACACATTTAAACGCACTGGATTAATTTTAACAACCGTAGATGAAAGCTGCTGCAGCTCAAAACAAAAAACAAACAAACCTTGGGATCTTTAACGTCAAAGGTTCTGCAGACAGTTCTGAGGGGAGAGGTTAAAGAAAACTCCCACACAGTGTGAGGTGGAGAAAACATCACGGCTATGGGAAAAAGGATACTTTCTGGTTTTGGGGTTGACGTGCAGCGTGACGCAGTCTGTTACATCATCTTCAGCTGGCATCCAGAGCTGCTCCGAGGAGATCAGGTCCTCCACTGAAAACACCAACTATGCCAACAAACATACACTCAGACTTAGAAAACCCTGATGTCCCAGTTTCCTTGTTCCTTGTATTTCGCAGAAGTAGTGCTTCCTTACCTGACCCTATGAACCAAGTTTTGCAATGAGTGCACCGGGCTGATTATTGTTGTTACTGTATAGGCTCTGCTGCATTTATTAGAACCCAATAAGGTCCAGATGTGACTAGAGAAGGTTCTTGTTAGGTCGAGCCCAGGGTGACCTAACAAGTAAGAATTGTTAAACAACCAACAATCAATCGGCCAATTTTCCCAAGATTGACTCTAACTGATGGTGAGCTAGACCAATACTGAAAAATCTGATTTTTCTTTCCCCATTCGTTAATGAATCAAAACTAAGAACATTTGCCATTTTCAGTCTATAGAGGCATCAAACAACAGCATGAGCTTTTTTGATGTATTTTAATAAAACGTAGAAAAACCTGTATTGGCCCACAAAGGTCGGATCGGTGCAGCTCTAATTGTTAGCCCCAAAATTCGGCTCATTGGGTCAGATGTCTGGGTTTTTTTTAACACCAAGAAAAAAACACACCACAGCAAAACTACTAAGACACCTTTGTTAAGGATTATAGTGATGTGAAATAGACCAACTACATCTCAAACTCCAAAATTCTTACACTGAATAAGATCCATAGAAAAATAAACAGCAAATAAACATTTTTAATAATTAAAATAACTCCATATAACAGGATGATTCACAATTACCTAAAAAAAATGGTGACTGTAGAAATTTTACAATATACAAAACTAAAAACAACCAAAGTTAGGAAAAGTTTACAACTCCTTAATAATATATATTAAATTCTTCAGGCAGTTTTATGTTTAGATATTTTATGCCTAGGCATACAAAAACTAAATTAATAAATATGCTTCTAAATTCTTGTCTAAACATGCTGGTGCATAGGGCTGTGAAAAATGTTTGCCCCTTACAGATTTCTTTTTTTGTCAACATTAAATGATTCAGATCATGAAACTAAAATTACTATTTGACAAAAAGCAGCTTACAACTGATGATTTCATTTACTAAGGGACAAAAGTTATCCAGACCATCCTGGCCCTGCGTGGAAAAACTAATAGGCCCTAAGCCTGAAAACAGCCTATTTTACATCACCGTAAAGAAATCTCAGCCCATTCTTCTTTGAGCAATTGCTTTAATTCAGCAACACTCAGGTTATTAGGGGGTTGAACAGTCTGTTTTTGATCATACAACAGTATCTCAATTGAATTCAAGCCTAGACTTTGAATAGGCCCCTCCAAAGATAACATTACATTACATAACCTAAATAATAACATATTGCTTTAGAAATTGTGCGAACTACAACTACCGACACAATAAAATTGCTTTAACCCAAAATGTCCAAACATTGTTTGAAAAAACAAAAAAAAAAACAGGCAACAACTCTAATCTAGGGAGTGTTTAGCTTTTGATAGTATTTAGATTGTAATTTATTTTCCATAGCTTTTGAATATACGCACTAATAAGATTCTGCCTATTAATATGGAGCAAATAGCAAAATACTGTGTAATGACTGAATTCAGTAAGGTACACAGTACATAAAAAACAGATTCTGTCTAAATCCAAACATCCTGACAAGGCAAACGTGAGTGGTCCTTAAATAATTTATGATGATTTTTCTTTTATTTAATTTAATCAGCCACAACTGGTCCACTGGTTTCAGAAAAGACTTTTAAAAAACAGCTTTTTATAAAGATAAGAATAAAATAGTTTTTAGTTTTTAGTGTGTAAAAGCCTTGGCCATGTTAGGGAATAGATGCAGTGAAAAGTGTAAAATAAGCTTGACTTCAGGTAATTAGCATGACGCTGATAATTACAGGTTTCTAAAGTTTCCCATTTCACGTTCTTTTCACTCTTTTTTATGTTTGCACGATGTCCCTTTACCTGTCGGAGTGTGGTTAGAGTGTCCTTGGCATCGCTCTCACTGATTATAAAAACTCCCAACACAGACAGGCCTCCAGGCAGCATCCTGGATACCTGGAAACCATCAGCAAATGTTTGCTGTTTAAAACCTGCAACACTGGCAAATATTCAGGCAGACTTCTTAAGATTGCATATTGTAATACCCCTGAAACTGAATTACATTTTATAAAATTATTAAACCCTCATCATCCAAAAGATTTTTGAAACATGTACAAGTACAAGGGCTGAGTCTAGATCAATTTAACCTACCTGTCGCGCGTGCTCAGACACCCACTCTTTGTCCACTGATTTCTCAGCATCAGCAGACTCATCCTTTTGGGGTGTCCTCGTTGCCATGACAACAAAATCCCTTTGGACCGAACTCTGAAACATTCAGTACTTAATATGCCTTGATATCATTTCTCAACACACACGACATGCTCACAAATCAATGAACTATGTCAATAATCAAAAAATTATTTCAATCATTTTAAACCACAAATCTTTAATGTATACAGGTCAGGGTCTCTGAAACTGAAACTTTTAAACCTGTATTTATTAATTATTATTTATTGTATTTTTTTGTACCAAATGATGTATTCGGTATAATGAACCTTCTTTTTTTATCGTGAACAAAAGCTGGATTTGACAATCACTTACAGTGCCTTGCAAAAATATTTATACCCCTTAAAGATTTATATTTTCTCACATTACAACCACAAATTTCAATGTATTTTATATGATTTTAGGTGATACATTAACAAAAATAAGTACACAAATGTCCACAAAAACGCAAATGTTTACAAAAACAAATTCTGAATTTATGGTCAGCCCTTTGTCTTTACTCAGATACCCTTAAATAAAATTCAGTGCCACCAATTACCTTCACATGTCACCTAATTAGTAAATAGAGTCCTCTATATGTAATAAACTTTATAAAGACAAGTTTTCTGTGAAGGCCTCAGTGGTTTCTTAGAAAGTATAATTGAACAAACAGCATCATGAAGATCAAGGAACACACCAAAAAGGTCAGAGATAGTGCTGGGTTTAAGTTAGGTTTACAGTTTACTTGGTTAGAGGTTCACCTTCCAGCAGGACAACAACTCTAAACATAAAGCCAGAGCAACAAAGGAATGGTTTAGATCAAAGCAAATGCCATGTGTTAGAATGGCCCAGTCAAAGTAAATATAGAATTACAATTATGTGGCGAGACTTTAAAATAGCTTTTCACATTTAAACATTTATTTCTGAATTGTGTAAAGCGGGTTGGGACATACCCCAACAGACTTGCTAAAAGTAAGGTTGTTCTACTAACTAATGACTCAGTGGGCTTGCACACCAAATATAAAATACCATGTAAACATTTTTCCCTATTCTACAAATGCACACAACATTGTGTTGATCCACCCCATAAAATACATTGCAGTTTGTGGTTGTGACGCAGCAAAATGAAAGGGGTATGAATACTTTTGTAGGACAATATATCCAAATGCAAAGACCCACCTGTCCAATAAGCAGACCTGTGACTGGATCTGCTACCTGTGAACATATTTTGGACAGATATCCCTCCACAGCATCTTCAACAATATAGCTACGACCCATACTGCGAAACAAAGAAAAGTACGAGTTAAATAAAATAATGAACCTTAATGTGTGTCAGTGGGTTTGCAGTGGGAAACAGCTCTGGGAAAGACAGACACATGTGGAAAACTTTAAGACCACTGGAACGGGCAAATAAAGACAAAAGTTTAATTTTGAAATAAAAGCCAGCCGCTAGTCACTGAATCTCATGTAATCGGAGCAGTAATTAACTCTAACAAAACTCAAACTAATCGTTCATTAAAAACTCGGCTGTGTATATTACTAGCTAGCCGGTTGTGGCTTGCTAAATGTGCATAAAATGATTTTGCCAGATTAAAAATAAGCCACAGGTTGAAGTTCAAGGAATTTCACATAAGTACAGAAAATACCTCATATGGTTAAACCGCGGAATATTTACAAACCTGAAAGCTGAAAACTAATAATCAGCTCTGTCAGCAGGTTGTGGTTCGTCAGCAAAGCAAAAAAAGGGGAAAAAAACTACAACATCAACACTTCGTTCAGTGACGTATATCCGTCGCACATTTATATCGTAATGAATGTTTCATGGTAAATTTTTCAAGCCAGATCTAAAATTTGAATAGCACTTCCATGTATTTTTCAAAATAAGACTCAGACTCTCTGCTTCATCATACATGAGTGATGTGGTTATGTACCTAAAAATTCATATTTTAAACCATAAATAAGTTCGTTAAAATACATAAATGTTGATGTCACTATATATGCTGATTATTGACAGTAAAGAACATCCATGGCAAACAGAGACGTTTTATTTTGAAAGACCAAATTCAATATCCTGTATTATCCGTGGACGTAGCTTGATGCTTTCCCCGTTCGCACTCTTCGGTCTTAGTGGTAGAGTGCGCTTCAGGTTTGCACTTAAGGACTTTCGCGTCCACTTACGTTTATTGGTTTTTGGGGAGGGGTTGTCGGAGATGGCGGTCGTCTTGCTGCAGGCCCTCGAGCGGACGGAGTTGAACAAACTCCCGAAAGGTGTTCAGAACAAGTTGGAGAAGTTTGTAACGGACCTGCAGAATGCTAACGAGGCGTTGAAGACGCAGCATGAGCGGTTCAAAGCAGACAGCGGTTGGTAACATCAGCTTAGCCATTATTTTGTCTTCACTGCTGTTCGTGGTAAATAAACTAGAGAGGCTGTGAAAAACTTCCCAATGCCGAAAAAAATGTAATTTCAAACTAATGTCGTGTTTGGTCCTCTTTCAGCTAAAACTATGCTCCCGTGTTAGCTACAGTGTCATGCTAAAGCTAGCTTCGGCGGAAGAAACTGATGCCAGCAGACTTTAAACAAGACATTCTAATAACACTGATGCTCAGTAACATTCTGTTTAAATGCCGAAATAATGCTGAATATTTAAAAAAACGCATTTTAATCTTTAATACTACATTCATATATTTGCTTTAAAAGGAGATCTAATCATTCAAAAGTGAGGTTTTGTCTTCATTCATAGTTTAAACCCTCTTTGTCATCAGTTAACCTTTAGTTATCCTACAGTTTTTAACAGCTATGGTTTTTAAAAATGTTAAACATGTAAATAACCAAGCTCGTTTGTCATTAAAGTAGACGTTTTATTTGTTATTCATTCCCTTGAAGCTGGACTGCACACTCAACACCCTGCACACTATCTTCACACACAGTGAAGTGGGAAAAAGTGTCAGTTTTTGTTAAAACGTTTAAGAAATTTTATGTCGATGGTTTATTACGGTCAACATCATCAACTGTGACGAAAACAGCCATGTAAAAGTTTCTCACAAAACCTCTCAAATGTAGAGTTATTATTATTTTAAGTAATTTAAACATGATTGTATCTGAGACTCATTCACTTTGATTATTTCTTTTTGTATCCCTCAAACCTGCTGGATGTTTTGTTTCTACAGAGCAACAATATTTTGATGTTGAGAAGAGACTGACAGAGAGCCAAGAACAGATCCTTTCTGCCACAAAAGACCTGCAGATCCTGAAAGAGGAGAATAAAAAACTAAGTGAGTTCACATGTGTTTCTTATATAACCGGTAAATCTGTAGTTTAGACTTTGATGAGCATTGTAAAATAAAAGTAAAGAAAATGTGGCCCATGTACTTTTCTTTTTAGTCTGCCCACTTAATTTATTAAGATAATTAAATTAAAATGTATTCAAATTTTAATTAGAAATCAAACTTTTGCTTTGTCTTTCTTTTCCTTTTTTACATTTTTTTCCTGAGCCTTGTTTATCTGAATGTTTCTCTCTGTGCAGGTGAAGAACTGAGCACTCTGAAGGGAATAGAGGGTGAGACCAGTGAAGATAAACAACCACAACAGGTAAAGAAAAAACAAACAAAATAAATGAAAAGTTCTGCTACCTAATATTGTTACCAATCCCCCTGGTTGGTTACTGGTTGTCTACTTTTGCTAGATATGACAGATCTGCACTCGTATGATTTAGCGTTACATTGTCTGATCTTGAGCACATTATATTATTATAGGATACATTCTAACCTTTATTTTAATGATCCTTTATGAACTTTTTGACAATGTAGATGAATTATTAGAAGAATGCATTTTATTTTAAACAAGAAACTAGTTTAATTAAAGCCAAATGTCCAGTGAAATAAATTCAGTTTATAGATGATGTGGGTCCATTTTCTTAGGCTTCATTATGCAATTTAAGTCAAATACAGTCATTCTTGGTCAGTTAATGGTGACACTTGAGCTTACTTCAGATATTTGACTTTAGTCAGAAAACAGTTTTTTGTAACTTCATTTCACCTCCTAATCGCACTTCAGTGTGAACAAATAGGCTTGTGTTAAACATATTCTTTGAGTTTTTTAGGTCAATAAAAGTCATTCATAATTTTAGCTTTAATCATTGACATATAACAACAAATGAGATGTATCATTATTGTTAGATTACTTCATCTGTGTTTTTCTATGCAGCAAACCAAGGCAAAGTATGAAATTGAGGCGGAGAAGAGAGAGCTGGCGAGACTGCTGGAGAAGAGAACGCAGGAGGTGGAGAACCTGACGGGTAACATTACCATTAAGTTCTCATTGAAATATTACAGGGCTGCTAAACTGAATACACAATGTGCTAATGCTGTTTGTTTTCCATCATGTTTTAGAGATGTCACCTTTTTGTTCATAGCTGCAAAAGAGCTGGCTTATTATTTTTCTTATTTGTGGCATTTGTGTTTTTACAGAGGACATGAAACGTTTGAATGAGAAGCTGACGGACACCAACAAAGTAAAGGTGGAGCTCCAGCTAAAGCTGGATGAGATACAGTCATCTGCAGCCTCAGTGCAGGTACAAGTCTGATTGTGTTTGAGTCCCAACGGCTCATTAACCAAAGGACTCCCTCACATTTCGTCATGTTACAGCCACAAACTTCAATATGTTTTATGGGGATTTTATGACATGCATAAAGAATTAGGCAAATTTGAAACCTGTGTAGTATTTTTCTTCCCGTTTGTCTTTAGGCACTACTTCGTGTTGGTCTATGACACAAAATCCACACAAAATACATTTGAGAAGATTTAAGGGGTGTGAATGTTTTTACAAGGCACTGTGCAAAGCCAAAGAGGCTGTTTTTTTCTTCTAATAAATAATACATCACTGTAATCGCAGTACCGAGAGAAACGAATGGAGCAGGAGAAAGAGCTGTTGGAGAAGAAAATTGAGTGGTTAACGGCAGAGCTGTCGACAAAAACCGAGGAGTTACTGAGCACCAACAGAGAGAAGGGCAAAGAGATCCTGGAGCTGCAGGGCAGTCTGGAGAGCAGCAACGAGCAGGTGACAAAAAACTAAACACAAACCCTGGGATAAAAATACAGATATAAACTTGGCTTCTATGTTAGGGTTGTTTTTTTGTTTTGTTTGTTTTTTTTTGGCTTATACGTCATCATATAGAGGTTATATTCTGTTCAGTCCTCAGTGTTTATGTCTTATATTATCTCTCTTCAACAGGTGAGCAGGCTGGAGTGTCAGCTCACCTCTCTGAAGGAACTCAGTGACAGCCAGAGTAAAAGAGCCGAGGACCTCAATAACAAACTGAAGCAGGTAATGTAACAACTTAGTGTTTTAGACTAATTTCCTAGAAAATGCCTAGATATACAGATAACACTTAATGTTATTTTTAAAGTAACAAAAAAAAAAAAAAATTCCAAAAGCAACAACATTGACTAAATAGACAAAAACCTTTCATCTACCTCAGTTAATCTGAAGATGAAAAGGTATTTCTATGTACTTTACATTAATTAAAATAACTGTTTGATAGAAATGTTCATACATTGTTTTGTCTTAAAAATTTCTGGTGTTTTTATTTTTTATTTTTTACTATTTGTCCCTCAAGGCAAAGGATGAACAGTTTGCTATGGAGGAGAAATACCGCATTGAGCTCAACGCCCATGTCAAGCTGTCATCACTCTATAAGGTCGGAATCACTTACAGGTTCTTAAAGCTCTTGGTTATTGAGCTAATTAATACAAAGAGTTATTTATTATTTCATAAGACACAATATCTTCACTTTTTTATGCCCCGATTGAAGTTGGGATGTAAAACCCTTTCCCTCCTGTAGGGTGCAGCAACTGAGATGGAGAAGAAGAACCAGGAGCTGAGCAGAGCAGTGGAAGAGCTCAGCAAGCTGGTTAAAGAGACAGGAGAAGGTGGGAGTGTTTTTGCTATAGTTTCCATGAACCATGCATCACCGATGCCCTGTAAGTGACTGATGTTGTGACTTCTCAGCTAATAAGGGGCTGGAGAAGAAAGTTTCAGACGCTGAACAGCAAAAAGTACGGCTTGAGGCGGAACTTAAAGAGAAGATAAAGAAAATGGAGAAGGAGCTGGAAAATGCAACAATGAAGGCTGCAGGCAAACAGTGCTGTATGAACATGCACACTCACACACTTTATAGACGTCCTATGATTAATTTCTTTGTTTATTCTGTTAAAAAGGGCGTATAGTGATGCTAGTCTTGCTGCTTATGTTTGGTTTTCCCGTGCAGGCGGGTCTTCTTTGACAGAAGAACAGCTGGACTCCATGTGTCCGTCAGCGGCTGCCATCACTGCAATTGTCAAGCCTGGCATGAAGTTTTTCGATGTAAGAAATAAACCTAATTAAACATCAATAGATGTTGGTCTATCACTTAAATCCAATTAGGGTACACTGACATTAAGCAGTGTAAATACTTTCTTCTTGTTTTGTTTATGCTGTTTGTAATAAACAATAACAACAATAAGCATATATTTCTTCTTCATTTCCAAGCACCTGCAATACTTAAACTATGATCTGTTCATTTTTGTATGTTATGAAAAGTTATTAATGGAATTTTTATGTTAAATCTACAGTGGAGCCAGGATCTTAAATCAATAATTTGTCAGTGTTTTTTGAGTAATATTTCCCCCTTCTATGTGTTTGCTCTCAGCTATATAATGCTTATGCAGAGTGTCAGACCCAGCTGCAGCTTGAGAAGCAAGAGACGAGGAGGGTGAGCAAGGTCCTGGATGAGATAGTCCAGGAGGTGGAGTCCAAAGCTCCTGTGCTCAAGCGACAAAGAGAGGAGTATGAGAGCATGCAGAGGTCAATGGCTTCTCTGTGCAACAAACTGGAACAAGCTCGAACTGTGCGTTACGCCATTTGTGCAAAACAATATGCACTTCATGACTTTGAGTAATGTCTTTCATACATGAAATAACTTTTTATGCCATCAGGAAATCTACAGTCTGCAAAAAGAGAAGGATGAGGCCAAGCAGAGATGTGATGCCATGGAGAGAGACAAACTAAAGACCGAGCGACAACTAGAGGATACATCTGCACAGGTATTACATATTTCTTGGAAATGTATGGCATTAATCTAGCGTTTAACGCATTATTCTGCCTGGTGCAGCTCTGCAATCTTCTAGTTGAGTTGGAGGAAGCACGGGGTACTCGGGTGTCCAAAGACGACGGCAGCTCCTCGGATATTTCCAGCACCTCTGAGGTAAACGGCTCAAGCCGGCTGTCGTTTCGCAGCGTTATGGAGCTCCAGAGACAGAACCAAAGCCTGCTTGGAAGACTACGAGAGATAGAGGAAGAGAAGGGCAAAGAGCAAGCCAGGGAAACAACAGCACAGTAAGAAATCCTGTCAATGTGTTTTTATTTAGTTTAATCTGGTGTTTCACGGAAGTTCTAAGACAAAGTCTTTTCCTCTTCTTTTTACCTCTTTTTATCGCTTCTTCTAGTATAACAGAACTGGAGTCTATTGTGGATAAACTCCAGAAGGAGGTGGAGCAGCTGAGAGAACAGAGGAACCAACAGAAACAGCTTGCAGACTCCAGCGCTAGACAGAGAGACATGTTCAAGGCTCTGCTGACTCAGAGCACGGGCTTCAGCTTGCCTCCTCAAGGTGACACCAAAGTGCAAATAGAAACAGAAATATCCTTTATTTTCCCTGAGTGGGGAAATTCAGATGTAGCAGCAGCAAAGTGAAAGGTAAATGTAAGCATGCTAATTCACACAAAGGTAAAAATCTAAAAACAAAACATAAGAAAAGGAGACTGTACAGTAAGGGCAAATTTACAACACAAGAACATTATACTCTACAGTTATTGGAAATGGCACACTCACATAAAAAAATGTGCAACTACTTAATGGAAGGTTTATATCTTGGCCTTTAATGAACAATAACATCACAATTTTTGTTTGTTTGCAGGTCAAGAGTCTTCTCCCCGTCCTTCTGCCCCAGCTACTCGCTCCACTCCTCAGAGAGCCGCTGCTGCAGAGTCAGCCCAGACTGCTCATGCAAAAGCTGCTCTGAAACAGGTACGATTTTCAAAGGGCTTGTTTTTTTTATTTAACACTGTGAATGGATTATGGAAATCTAGTTCCAGTTGCTGGTCTGAATGGAAATCTGCTCATTTCCAGCTCAATGATGCTTTCACCTTATATAAGAAGGAGAAGGCTGAGAATGACCGAATGCTGAATGAAACAAATGACCGGCTGCAGAGGCAGCTGACAGAGCTCCGCTCCAGCCATGCCAAACTCACCTCTCAGCTGGACTTCAGTAACAAGAGGTGTGTCTAAAGTAAAAAAACAAATCTGTGTTTCTTACTTTCCATATTGTGTCGTTCTGCTTCCGTCTTCAGCTCTAAAATACGCGTGGATTTTGTTGTCAGGTACGAGATTCTTCAGGAAACTGTATCGGCTTACCGCAGAGAGATCGCTGCTTTACAGAAGAGGAACCAAAACATGGCTGCCACAGCTCAGCGACACGAGCACATCATCCATACAACGATCCACGACCTGAGAAAGGCCAATGAAAAATTAGCACTGGAACAGGTGAGGGAGAAGAATATTAGGGACAGATTGAAGTTTAAACAGCAGTGGGTATTGGATCTTTAACAACTGGAAACAAAAACTATTTTGCTGTGTCGACTTTTTGTCAACTCTTCCTGTGGAACTTGATGGCTTTGGACAGTGCGACGACCCCACCGCCCCTACCCCCACACACACCCTTCAACCAGACACACACATATTTAGTGTTTCAAACTTTATGGCAGTTTATTTCACACCTCACCCTTTTTTTGAAAAGCTGATCAAATAAAAGTAGATGCAATAACATACAAAATAAAGAAACAAAACAATTTCTACGGTGTAGTTATTTTAAATGTAACAGTTTTTTTTTTTTACTGTGTAACAATAATCAACATTTCTATTAATACAGTGTTCACAAAATACCTCTTTGTTGAAAATGGGTCGTTCATTTATCATTTATTGAATTCATTCACATCACGCCCCCCACGTTGAGAACCACTGGCTTATGAACTTTGCAAGAATTACATACTGATGTATATCTTGACAGTTTAATTTTATTCAAAAAATATCTACAGAGTCTCTCTTTGGATACAACTCCAAAAAACACACCCCAGAGGAGAGAGCCTAAGGAAACAAAACCCAGAGGAGCTAGAAAATGTACATGGACCACATCTTTACAGACATATACATATATAACCCATTTCTTCATTTGCATTTAGAAAGGTCAATACATGTAATTCTCAGATATGTAAACTGTTATTTTTACTCTTAAAATGAAGGGCCAGAAATATTTGTTTCATGAGCAAATTTGTAAATTTATATCCTTAAAACTGGTTATAATCAAATTGGGTAAGCATTGACAGAAAAGATATATAAAATATTGTCCCAAGCATATAGGGAGACTTTATTTTCAGTGGGACTCCAAATTTGTCCTTCTATTTAATTAAAGCAAATAAATTAAATTAAAGCTGAATACTCCAATTAAAGCAATTAGTTGTCTTTAAATTGAAACGCTTGTAGGAAAATGTAAACCTACATTTGTCTTCAATAAAGGTTCACATGAACTCAAGTCTTATCCAAGTTTTAGCAGAAAAAACGCTAAATGCAGCTTTGAAAAGTTAGTTTTGATGACATTTACCTGATGTACACAATATCTTTTATATTCTTAATGATTATATGTATTTTACTTTCTCTCTGATCTAGCTTTACGTTAATTTGTTGTTCGTTTTTTGTTTTGTTTTATCTTTTAACAAAAAGAGATGGTCATTTTCAAGTTGAATGAAACATGTTTGCCAGTGTACTTTAAGATCTTTGTCTTAAATTCTTGCAGCAAGTCATACCATACGGCATTACCAGACTGGGGGTATATCAAAGTTATCGATGAGCCTGGCAACTCCACGGTCTATAACAAAGTCTGGATTCATTGTTGTTTTAATATCTTAGTGTATGAACTACTAATAAGGACTGTATTGAATTGGGATCCAACCTTTTGTCTGCTTGTCATTGAATGTCCATTTCACATCTTCCCTTGTTCTGTAGGTGCGTGTGGAGAACCTGAGTAAAGAGAGAGATATGTTACGACAGGTAGAGTGTCGCCTCAGTAAAGAGAAGGAAGCTGTTCTGACTGAGCAACGCAACCAGAACCTGCTTCTAACCAACCTCAAGACTATACAGGTATCAAGCAAGTTACATTATTTGTTTCCTCACTAATGGCCACAACTTGTTTAGTAGCAACTGACACTAAAGGGTTTTTGGTGGTTGTTTAAGAATACTTACTGTTAATTTTAGCTAAATCAAATTTTTTTTTCATCTTCCAATTTGTCTTCATTCTGTTTTTGTCATTATTCTGAAGTTGAGTATGGAGCGTACAGAGACAGAGACTCGCCAGCGACTTAACAACAAAATAGAGCGACTGGAGGCTGAACTGGCCTCAATGAAGACCAAGCTGGAGGAGGAGGTTGCACAGAGACATGCCCTCGGACGCACTATGGATGTACATAAAATCTTTTTCTCCTTGATATAATTAAGGATTCTTAGGCACAACATAGATTTTTAAGATTTTTATAGCACTTCTTTACTATTAATGTTCTTACTCTGTTCCTTACTTCTGGATTTTAGGCACAGTTATTGGAAGCAAAGAAGCAGCTGGAGACACAAACCATCTTACTGCAGAAGACCAGGGAGCTGCTGAGTGGCGCTGAGCAACAGGTGACGACACTGAAAGCTCAGCTGGCTTCTGCTTCTTCCTCTGAAGCTGCTGCTGCCTCCACCAACGTGACCACCCCGGCCACCAGAGCTGCTGGCCTCCGGGTACCACTGAGAGGTACGCATGTTTGCAGATGATAAACCCAGCATTTAAAGACGACGCTTTTTAAGGGACTCTGATGACAGTCCTGCAGTGATATGGGCTTTGTGGTTTTTAACTGGTCTGCTCGTCTTCCACAGCACACACCCCAGCAGCATCTCAGCAGCTCAGCCAATCAGAGCAGGAGCTTTCAGAACTGAAGGCTCAACTACGAAGTGCTGAGGAACAAAATAGTGAACTGACGGAACAGCTAAAGAACGCTAATGCCACAGTTGAACAGTACCGATCTGTGGTTCTAACTCTGGAAGACAGTTTAAAGAGAGAAAAGGAGGTAAACGACACACTGCTGCCATGTTGGCTGAACATGGTAAAGTAAACCCAGGCATACTTAATGTTTCTCTCCTTGCTTTAGTCACGCTCTCCTCTGGTGGTCCGACTGAAGGCGTCGGAGGAGGTGCAGAAGCAGCTGGAGAAGAAGATTTTAGAGGTGGAGAAATTGAAGCAGCAGGAGGTGGATGAGAAAAGGAAGGCTGTGGATGCTGTGGAGAAACAGGTAAGACGGTCACATTTGTTAGAGGATGATTTGAGGTGCCACCTCCTCTCTTGACTAGTTTAGGCAGTGGATGACCGTAAATGTTTGGTCATTAACCATGTATTCTATAGTCTTTGGTGCCCAACAGCTTTTAAGGTTAACAGTGAAAAATGTAGTGTGTGTTGTTGAATAACTAGTTTTTAATGACTGATTATGAATGAGTCTAACGTCTGACTTGTTTGTTGAGGTGTTCGAGCTGCAGCGCAGTCTGAAGGCCAGTCAGGCAGAACAACAGGAGGCCCTGGAGAGAGCTGCTGCTGCGGTTACACAGGAACAGAAAGCCACACAGGACAGTCTGTTACAGGTCCTTTTACCCCCCCCCCCCCACACACACACACACACACACATCGCATTTTACAATCCTTGTTCTTATTGTTCATTTAGAAACCAGGGTTTAACATCACAGTTAACTAAAACTCTGTTCCTCCCTCAGACTAAGCTAGCTGGAGAGGCGCAGGCTAAGTATGAGCGAGAGTTGATGCTTCATGCTGCTGATGTGGAGGCTCTGCAACAGCTGAAGAAAACATCCCAGCAAGAAGCAGCGCGCAAGAGGGAGTTGGAAGAAGAACTGAAGAAAACTACTTCCCTCCTGCTGGAGAAAACTGCAACCTGGAGCGCAACGGAGAAACGACTAAAGGTAGAACAACCATGGGCCATCGTAAAGGTCCTTGATCTGTTATTACACTGAAATCTATATTTATTACATGGGCCATCAAACTATTCTTTGATTCGTCATAACAGATGTTACTTCAACTCTTTTGCAGGAAGCACTGTCCAGTCTGAAATCCCGTTTTGAGGAACTGGGAAAACAGAATGCTCTCCTGCACCAGCAGATGGATGAAATGGCCACTAGGAGTCGCCAGCCGCAGCAGCAGCAGCTGGACCTGTCATTTAGTGAGGAGGGGAAGACCACTGAACAGATACTGGAGATACTCAGGTCAGACCCCCACCACACCTGGGGTTACCGTGTGTCTGCTTTAACACAACCACTGGCAAATAATTACACAATTGTCGTTTTTTTAACCAATAATGACTGTTCTAGAGATATTCTTTAACTCTTTAATGTTTTACACGGTTATGGCTAATATATGTTCAATAAATGTACATTTCCAGTACATTTGGTAACATTGTCACACAACAGGTTACAGGATTCTTTAAAAGTATGTCTGAAAAAAAAGGTGTGAATTTCCAGAGTTTATTTATTGTTTCAATATTTAAAAAAATAATAATCAGAGCTCCTAAAATAGTTACGTTATTCTTTATCTTCCTTTTTTATTTTTACGTCAAAACTTGAGTTCTTCTCCAACCAAATTGATCTTTTTGTTTTTTGAGTTTCTGGCAATTATTAAAAATAGGTTATTTCATTGCCGTTTTAGGCCTCAAGATCGTTTAATGTCTTGATTTTAAATCCCAGGTTCTTTTAACTGGGTTCAGTTTGGATGCCAAATAAAGCACTGGCATTTCTAATTTTTGGAAGTTGTAAAACTAAAGTGTTTCAAATCATAATGGTTAGAAAAACAAATGACGACATTGTTTTAGTTTAATTAGCTAAATTTGCTTGTAAGAAGACAGTTTTGCCAGGAGCTCTGTTTGTCCTGAGTTGACAAAGTGGAAAAGCCGTGCTTTAAATAGGGTTTTATTTCAGCCCTCGTGTAAAATGGCTGCTCAGTTCAGTGTGTTTGGGTGTTGTTCAGGTTTGTGCGTCAGGAGAAGGAGATTGCTGTTGCTCGTTGCGAGGCATCTGATGGAGAGGCTCTTCGCTACAAACAGCGAGTCGAGCACCAAGACAGAGAACTGAAGGAGCTACAGGAAGCTCTAAATGCTGAGAGGGAGAGGATGCAGGTATGAGACTCACCATAACATCTTACCTTTGACAAATGCTTTTAATGAAAAGTAGAGCACGTGTCCTGTAATCATTCAAGTACTTCTGAAAGCATATTCCTTGAAGATTTGACCCATATCATGCTGTAATTTCTTTTTAATGAGCTGCTGAACTGCATAATGGGAAAAAAAATGAACAATGAGATTCCTGTAGATTATATTTGGCGTAAATGTCTGGTCTTTTTGGCCTTTTTTCAGTTGACAAGCAAGACTCTGTGTGAGCAGCAGGAACAGCTGAAGAAGATGGAGAGTATCAGTGCTCTCCAAGAAAACATCAGGATGCTGAAAATGGACAGAGATAAGCTGGAACAGGAACTTCAGCAGGCTCAGGCTAAAGTACGAACTAAGTTGTCCTTCATATTGTGTCCTGATTTCTACTGCCAGTTTTTATCTATTTAATTTTTGCTACAGTGATACGAGTTACATAATATTTCAGCCTTACCAAAAAGTTATATCTTTTACTCGGGAAGAGCATGACTAGATTTAGGGTAAAGATAACTTGGTTTATTTTCTAAGTGTGAAATATGCTGCTGCAACTAATCCCTTCATTTTATGATTTGTATATTTTATTTTTCATACATATATCAATACAACATATGTGTGTACATCTAACTGTTGTCTTACTATTCAACCCAAACAAATAGAAAACCGATAAAATAAAATCAAGAGAATATTGTCTTACTCTCAGTCCCATAAACACAACTCTAAAGATGAGGCTGTACAAGCTACAAACACCAGAACATTTTACACAAACAAATAAATACAAGAAAACATGGTATCTTCACTTGGTTGGTACCGTTTTGTGGATATGAAGTCCAGAGAAATGCCCATCCTCCAGAGAGATTAGTCTCTTCCTTTTATAGGCTGACACTTTACTTCTTCTGGTGTCTTCCAGTTCCTCGGGATGATTTTCCAACCAATCATAACTGTTTTCTTAATGGTTATGGAGAACCAGACAGCATTTTGTGGTCCCACAGATGATTCAGTATAGGACACAATTGAAATGTAATTTTATTGACATTAAGAATATAACCAGGATTTCTCCTCCAGTTTAATTTGATGGCACGGCTAAAAAAAATGCAGACACGTATCTTCATTTCTTGTACATTTCCAGCAAGATCCTGATTCTTCAAACCCTAATCTAAAAAAAATCCATTTGAAATATTCAACAAAATGAGTAATTCTCAAATCCTGCAATAGTGTCTTATACACACGTGGACAAAATTGTTGGTACGCCTCGGTTAATGAAAGAAAAACCAACAATGGTCACAGAAATAACTTGAATCTAACAAAGGTAATAATGAATAGAAATTCTATGAAAATGAACAAATGAAAGTCAGACATTGCTTTTCAAACATGCTTCAACATAATTATTTTGAAAAATAAACTCATAAAACAGGCCTGGACAAAATGGTGGTACCCTTAACTTAATATTTTGTGTCGATTCCTATAACTGTCGATGAGACTTCTGCTCCTCTCAGCAGGTACTTTGTCCCACTCCTCATGAGGAAACTGCTCCAGTTGTCTCAGGTTTGAAGGGTGCCTTTTCCAGACAACATGTTTCAGCTCCTTCCAAAGATGCTCAATAGGATTTAGGTCAGGGTTCATAGACGGCCACTTCAGAATAGTCCAATGTTTTCCTTAGCCATTCTTGGGTGTTTTTAGCTGTGTGTTTTGGGTCATTATCCTGAGACCAAGCTGTCTGACACTGGGCAGCACATTTCTCTCTAGAATCCCTTGATAGTCTTGAGATTGTATTATACCTGCACAGATTCAAGACACCCTTTGCCAGATGCAGCAAAGCAGCTCCAGAACATAACAGAGCCTCCTCCATGTTTCACAGCAGGGACAGTTTTCTTTTCTTTATATGCTTCATTTTTCCATCTGCGAACATAGAACTGATGTGCCTTGCCAAAAAGTTACATTTTTCTCTCATCTGTCCATAGGACTTTCTCCTAGAATATTTGTGGCTTGTCAACATGTAGTTTGGCAAATTCCAGTCTGGCTTTTTTATGATTTGTTTTCAACAATGGTGTTCTCCTTGGTCGTCTCCCATTAAGTCCACTTTGCCTCAAACAACGTGGGATGGTACGATCTGACACTGATGTTCCTTGAGCTTGAAGTTCACCTTTAGTCTCTTTTGAAGTTTTTCTGGGCTCTTTTGTGACCGTTCATATTATCCGTCTTTTTGTTTTCTCATCTATTTCCCTCCTGCAGCCACGTCCAGGGAGGTTGGCTACAGTCCCATGGATCTTAAATTTCTGAATAATATGTGCAACTGTAGTCACAGGAACATGAAGCGGCTTGGAGATGGTCTTCTAACCTTTACCTTTAACATGTTTGTCTATAATTTTCTTTCTGATCCCTGACACAACTCTTTCCTTCACTTCCTCTGGTCCATGTTGAGTGTGGTACACACCATGTCACCAAACAGCACAGTGACAACCTGTAGCCCTATATATAGGCCCACTGACTGATTACAAGAATATAGACACCTGTGATGCTAATTTTTTTTTTGTCCAGCCCATGAGTTTATTTTTCAAAATAATAATGTTGAAGCATGTTTGAAAAGCAATGTCTGACTTTCATTTGTTCATTTTCATAGAATTTCTATTCATTATTACCTTTGTCAGATTCAAGTTATTTCTGTGACCATTCTGGGTTTTTCTTTCATTAACCGAGGGGTACCAACAATTTTGTCCATGTCTGTAGTTTCCACATATTTTAGCCCATCCCTGATCATTGTGCAGTATGCCTACATAATCCTCCTAGGAGGGAGGTTGTGTGTGGATGTCGTACCTGCACCCTGCAACAGCGAAATCACTGACGACAGACCAAAACAGCATCGGTCTCAGATTGTTTCATAGTGCTTGTGGTTTAAAAGCCAAACTCCAAATTGTGTATAAAAGAAAGTTAAAGGAGGGCTATGGCCCAGATCTGCGGAGGACCGATCCTGCCATTATTAAGAATAACTATAGAAATAAATAACCAAGAAATCCACTTGTATTAAATAAACAAAGCAAAAATAGAGTTCAAGAAAAAAAATATGTTTTGAAAATTTGTGATTTAAATAAAAATAGTAGATTAAAATTTAAATATACATATTTATATCCGATTAATTAATCAATAATTTAATAAATCTCTTCTTTTTATTATTTTGTTGCATGTAATGGCGCACTAATTTATATTTCTAGATACTTTTTTGCCCAGTAATTATTTTATGGATTCATTTATTTATTTATTTATGTATTTATTCTTAATTATGGCAAGATCGGTCCTCCATACATTTCAAGTGTCGGAAGAACAATAATGCGGTTTATTGACACTTAAAGAAAAGTGCAGATATCTGAGATGAATTCTCTTTTATACTTTATTGATTCACACTTTAGGCATAAACCAATAGTTTTGTGTTAAATAGGCAGGGAAACCTCAAAGTCTAGAGATCAAATATCACTATAATTGGAAGAACCTTGGGTGAAATGCCTCATTGATCACAAAATGCTATCTTTCTCCGTTTCTGCAAGGTAACAAAGCTACAGTCAGACATTGCCCCCCTGCATAACTCTCTGTCTATACTGTCGGAGAAAAATGGCTCCCTGCAGGCCGATAAGAGGCTGCTGGAAGACGATCTCAAGCGCTGGAAGGCTAAAGTTCAAGTAAGTAGAAGGAATAAAAGTTTTTTTGTTTTTTGGGGGGTATTTTACCCAAAATGATCTGGTTTGTAGTTGTATGGTTGATGTTGGAACACCATGTTTTAGACAACTGGATTAATCTGTACCAGAGGGTCCTAAGGAAGAAAGTGTCGTTTCATGAGTCAAACCCTACAGAAACACAATTTTGACCAGAGAAACTGGAAAACAAGACATTGTTGGCTCAGATTTATTTAAAAGATTAATTTAATTAGGAGGAGCTTCCTTGTACAGATGGACAACCTAGATGGGGAATATTCTGCAGTGGTTGAATTGATCTTCAGATGATTAACAAATTCGGCTACATTTTCAAATGTGCATCAGAGGCCTGATATTTACACAAATAGTTCAAATAGTTTAGCAATTAAGACTGCAAATATACTGTAAATACGTGTTTACATTATCCCTGTGTTTTTCCTAGCATCTATCAATCTCTCCTTGCTGCTGTAAATTCATATTGAACTTATTTATTTATGTTTTAAAATTTGCTAACAAAAAAAAAGACAGAAAACTCTGGAAAATTGAGTGTGGAAAGTGGAAAATCAAAACTGTGTTGGACCGTAAGATAAAATCAGACTTGTCGGGTAAAAAGGTTTCCCTTTAGTCACTTTTGTCGTTGCTTCACAGAACTTCAGAATTTATATGAATGAAAAATTATTTTTTGTTTTTGTTTACCTATATAGTTATGGTATTTATTCTACTATTGATAAAGCCTTGTTGCATATTCTTTATGTTTTCAGTTTGAGTACATTTCAGTCTTTGTGTCCACAGCACCTGGTTAGCCAACAGAAAGAGGGGGACGCTGAGGAAAAACAGAAAGTCAGCGTTGAAAAAGAGGCCCAGCAAAAACGCATAACACTGCTAGCTGAAGAGACAGCTAAGCTGAAGACGGAGCTGGTCAGGTACAACGCTTTTCACAACCGAGCTTTGTGGGGTTACTCAAGCTGCAGCAAGAGTATAAAGAGACAAATAATTTTTTATTTGCTTCTCTGATTGTGTTGTGTGTATTAGATCCAATGCCAGCAGTAATTCAGCTCAGTCCCAGCTTCAAGGTCTCAAAGACTCTGTGGTCCGATTGACATCAGAAAAAGATAATCTTAAGAAAGAGCTGGAAGCCAAAAATAATGACATTTTGGAGAAGAGCAGGACCATCACTCAGGTGAAGAAGATTGGACGCCGATACAAGACTCAATACGAGGAGCTCAAAGCCCAGCATGACAAGGTATGACTGAGATTCTGGAAACGGTTTGGTCTAGGCATAGAGTTGTTAGATTAGACTGATATTAATCAATGCAAGAATGTTACACTGTATCTATTTACATGCTTATGTCATCGATAATCATGCTTGTCAACTTGTTGTTTACATGACTGAAAGTCAATGCAAAGTCCTCATAAAGATAGCTGTGTGTGTGTGTGTGTGTGTGTGTGTGTGTGTGTGTGTGTGTGGGGTGGGACATTGACGAAACAAAAAGCTTCTGTTTTTATGGATTTTAGAAATGGATTAATCTTAACCTCAGTGTTCATAAATTGTTTAACTTTTTTAAACATCGGTCATAGCCACTGTTCAGTCATCAACAGATGCATGATGACATGAAATTGCTGCGAGATATACCTTAAGGGTCAAAGGAGACCGGCCCTTATCAAGCAGAGACTGGAGAAACTCCAGAATAGTGGGCACCGGACAAGAAATCCGATTTTCATTGCAGGCAGAACACCACTGAGAAAAACGGCATCTGTTGTCATACTGCTGACGAGTGGAAGGTGCCCTAGCACTCAATATGGTGCACCTGACAGGGTCCGAACACCCAGTCAGCCTCCCAGTAGCCATGCTCACAGCTGGAGATGTTGAAGTTCTGAGTGCCATATTTGGCGAACAGATCCACATCCGACCAAAGCGACCCCAGATCATGCCCACCACATCACAGTGAAGGCACCACTCTGCCGGAGCAAGGGCCTGACGAGAGAGAGAGAGTCCGTAACCTAATTGTGTTCCCCTGGTAAATACATCGCCCATAGGGTGGACAGATGAGTAGAGCCCCTCTTCAGAAGATCCCTGGACGCCTTTAGAAGGCGTGCCACTCTGGTGCCTCGGTGATGTGGTGAACAACAGAAGTGTTGTCTGTTCGAACCAGCACATGCTTTCCCTCTAGGTGGGGCAGAAAGCGCCTGAGGGCCATCTGTACAGCACGCAGCTCCAGCACGTTTATGTGGTCGGAGCGTTCCCATCAGCCCCAGAGACCCCGAACTGTTCTGTGTTGTGACTGGTATCTGTTGTGACCACCTCACTGCAACACACCACTAACCCAACAGAGACGCCCCTGGACAAATAAGTCCATGTCTCGCCATGATGCCAGGGCACAAAGGCACTTCCACGTCACTGTGAGCCTGATATGCCTGTGCAGCATGGCGTACAGACGAAAGATGTTGAGCCACCTCTGGAAAGGATGCAGAAAGAGCAAACCCAAGGCCACGACACGAGTGACTGAAGTCATTTTGCCTAGCAGCTGCAGGAAGGTGATTTAGGGAATCTGAATCGACTGACTCATCCCCAGATCTATCACCATGCCGAGATGGCGGCCAAGCACTGGGGCTCGCTGGACTGCTCAAAAGCTGCTGGCTTGTCTGGCACGGCTGAACCGTTCGCTCCAGCGCCTCCACAGCTGCTGACCCCAACAACTTCCCTGGCATGACTGGGATGCCCGCTGAGGGTCCGACGGGTCAGAGGAGAAGGCGCCAGCCAAACCTGTCGATGAGCTTAGACGAGAAAAGACATGACACGGCCGAGCTCTCTGGTCATCAGCGCAAAGGCCTGCAATGCTGTGTCTCTAAACCAAACGCCGCCGTCAGCAACTATAGCAGAGCAGGCAAACGAAAAGAGGCCAAGCACAACTAAGAAAAGCCGACACCGCACAGTCAGTTACACCGGAAAAGGGGGAAACACCACTGCCATCACCAGGTTTACAGCCAAAGTAACAGCAGCGAATCTGCAATAATACCACAAACACAGTAACAAGAAGCCGGGAGAGGGGGCGCCGTTTGTTGGTGACACTACCGTCACCAACAAACTGAAAACTTACTTGCAGAAGTCTTTCACTAAGATCAACCCGTTGCAGCCTTAGGAGGGCAAAAATACCTCAACTCCAGCAGGGCGTCCAGGCAATGGTAAAGCAAACAGCACGCAAGAAGAAATAAGGAACAGAGCCTCAGATGATGTAGGCATATATAGCCTCTGTGGTCATCCGGTGTGTCACAGGTGTGACTCTGTTGGTATAATTACTCGAACTGCGCATGCGTGAAGTGAACATTCGGTGCTCTCAGCACCGCCCTCTGGCGGTCAGTTGAGATGAAATAGAACTTCCTGACAGATTTAGCCTTGTAGAGAGTGAATAAAAAGTGCACTAAGCATTTGTTTGGGTTCCAGCTGGTCAGTGAAAATTCTGGAAATGAGGAGCAGAAGAAGACCCAAGAGGAACTAAATACCTTGAAGCAGGAGATTCAGAAAAAACTGGAGGAGGTGAGCTCAAAATATAGACACTGAATTATGAGTTATTTAATTTAAGAGTTGTAGAAAAGGCAACGTCATTTGAAAAAGTGAAATGTAAAGTTATGCATATAACTACTGTTCCCTGAAGGAGAGTAACGAAGTACAACACATGAGTATGGGATATCACGCCCTGCGTGTCCTGGCTGAAACCACCTCTAATCACGCTTCCTAGGCAAATGATGTGATGACGACAGGTGACAGGCCCCGCCTGCACTATATACCTGTCCGTCCACATCGTCATTACTCAGTTCGATAGCCGCTATTCACCGAGCCCAGCTGAGCAGCGGGGCAGCAATGTGTTGTACTTCGTTGCTCTCCTTCAGGGAACAGTAGTTATATGCATAACTTTACGTTCCCTTTCAGTCGATTCACTCAGTACAACACATGAGTATGGGACATATATAAACGCCCCGCAGAGCAGCCATCAAACCTGGATCATACACTGCATACTAGTGCAGCACTTCAGACCCAGCAGAAAGAACAGAGTGAGCCACAGAAGGGGTTGTCACATCCAAACGATAAAACTTTACAAATGTGTGCGGCGAAGACCAGCTGGCTGCAGCACAAATGTCACTCATGGGCACCCCTCTAAATAGGGTCCAGGAGGTCGCTATGCCCCTGGTGGAGTGAGCCCTCACACCACATGGCATTGGGAGACCCCTGTTGCTGTAAGCTAGAGAAATAACCTCCACAATCCAGTGGGAGAGTCTTTGTCTGGACAGAGCTTTCCCCCTTGCTGGGTTAGCAATACACACAAACAGTTGATCACACAACCTCACAGTCTGTGTACGGTCAATGTAACTACGCAGTGCACGTAAAGGGCACAGGAAGTGTAACCTCCTTTGTTCCTCAGATGTAAAAGGAGGTGGACAAAAACTAGAAAGCTCCATAGTCATGGAGCTGTAGTCCGAAGGTATAACCTTAGGAAGATAAGCTGCATTAAGTCGCAAGGTGACCTTGGAACCATCAGGTGAAAAGTGTATGCAGGTAGGATTTACAGACAAAGCATGGAGGTCTCCAACCCGCTTTGCAGTTGTCAGAGCAAGAAGCAGAGCAAGCTTATATGAAAGGAACTTCACATCTACTGACTCCAAAGGTTCAAATGGAGGGTCACAAAGAGCTTCTAGTACCAATCTGAGATCCCAGGAAGGAAAACTGGGTTTAATCACAGGTCTGAGTCTACGAACCCCCTTTAAGAAGCATACAGCCAGAGGATGAGCACCTGGTGTGACTCCATTAAAACCAATATGGCAGGCAGAAATGGCAGCCAAGTAGACCTTAATTGTGGAAAAGGAAAGACCTTTATCTAGCAGATCCTGTAAAAACGTTAAAACTTCCACCATTGAGCACTGAAATGGAACAATGCGCTTGTCCTCATACCACTGCTCAAAAGCTCTCCATTTATAAGCGTATAAGCTTCTAGTGGAGGATGCTCTTGCATTCTGGATTGTTGCCACCACATCAGGGGGGAGGCCTTTGGCTAATAAGCTGGACTTCTCAGCAGGTAAGCATGCAGCTTCCACAGCTCTGGGTGTGGATGAAATATCTCTCCCCCTGCCTGAGTGAGGAGATCCCGGCAAACGGGGAGTTGCCACGATTCTGCTGCCAGCAGGCTGATTATCTCGGAATACCATGACTTTGCAGGCCAACGGGGTGCTACCAAAATTAGGGACAGACCCTGTTTGCGCACCCTCACTAGTACCGGTAGTATCATTTCCACTGGGGGGAATGCATACAGGAGTACATTGGGGCATGGATGGGCCAGGGCATCCACTCCCAGCGGAGCATCCTGATCTGTTATGGAAAAGAACAGAGGACAGTGGGTGTTGGCTCTGGTGGCAAAAAGATCTACTGCTGCTGTCCCAAACAGACACCATATTTGTGCCACCACGGAAGGGTTGTCTGTCCTGACCAGAACATGTTGGTTTAACAGAACCTGGCAGAAATGTTGCAGAGCCAGCAGAACCGCTAAGAGCTCCAGGTAGTTTATGTGGAGTTTGGATTGTACTAGTGTCCAAACCCCCTTCACGGCCATGCCATCGCACAACGCGCCCCACCCCCTCAGGGAGACATCCGTGGATACCACCTTGCGAAAGGTTACTCTCCCTATTGGCGAACCTCGGCACAACAGTCCTGGTTCCCACCAAGGGCTGAGAGCCGTCATACAGGCAGTGGTTATCGTTAGCTTTCTGCTGCGGTGACGCCATGCACACAACCGGTGAGAGCGGGTCCACCGCTGGAATGGGCGCATCTTCAGTAGACCGAGTGGTACTACTGCAATCATAGATGCCATCATACCGATCAGTTGTAAGATGGTCTGGAAACGCAGTTTGTGTCCCAACTGAAACTGAGCGAGGCAGCGGTGAAACGCGGCCACTCTGTGGTCGGAATGACATGCCCTGCTTGTAAGGGAGCATATTTCCAGACCGAGAACTGAAAATTGCTGACTTGGGATCAGCAAGTTTTTCTGAGAGTTTACCAAAAATTCTAGGGCTTGAATGTGCGACAGAACCCGAGACAGCTGCACTGTCGACTGCTCTCTGGAACTGGCTATTAAAGCCCAGTCGTCCAGATAAGTTAAAATGCGGACCCCTGTCTCTCTGAGAGGTGCTAGCGCTCTAGACAGACCGAAAGGCAGTACGAGGTACTCGTACGCCTTGCCCTCGAAGGCGAATCTCAGAAACTGTCTGTGGTCCGGGTGTATCGCTACGTGAAAGTAAGCGTCTGTCAGGTCGATCGTGGCGAACCAATCGCCCGGGCTGATAGCACTCAGAAGCTGCTTGAGTGTTAACATCGTGAACTTGTATGTTCGGAGGTATTTGTTCAGAACTCTCAAGTCCAGGATTGGACGAAGCCCGCCCCCTTTTTTCGGAACAACAAAATAACGGCTGTACCAACCTCTGTTCATGTCCGACTCGGGAACCGCACGGATAGCTCCTTTTGCCAACAGTGTATTTATCTCCTCTCTCAGAACCTCTGCTGCTTGGGCCATTACCGCCATGTTTACCCCACCAACAAAGTGGGGTGGTCTCCGGCGAAACTGTAAACGGTAACCCATAGCAACGGTCCTCTCCACCCAAGGATGGAGTGCGCATGCGCGCCACATATGGAGACGTGCAGCCAGGCGACTGGCCTGCGGCACTGTTGGTGGAACGGTGCTGCCCTCGCCCGACGTGCGAGAGAGGTGCAGCCTCATTTGGCTGTTGCCTGCAGCTCTTTGATTTTGACTTTTTTTCATAGAAAAAACTGTCTTTATTGAAACATTTGGAGCATCCATACAAACATTTGGAACAACTGCAGTGCTCAGAAACACATTCGACGCACCCAAACTGGGGGCTTTTAGTGCACATACATTTGTTGGGAAATTGTGCTTGGGAGTCTGTGTGGGGGAAACGCAGCGCCTCTTGGGACTGGGATCCCGAACAACACCAGCAAAACCTCTTTTGGACGGCACCCGCCGTCAACTGGCATGCCGTCTGAGGGCTCAAGCTCACGGGTCGAGTCATCCTCTTCACTGGGGGTGGGGGTACAGCTGGTTTGCCAGTGCCCGAGCTGGATTTGGGTCTCACATCTAGCCTGGGGATGATACTGCGCAGTGCTTCGGTCTGCTTTTTCCTCTGCTCGAATTTCGCCTGTATGACGTCGAGAGATTGTCCAAACAGCCCGTCGGCTACCAGCGGTTCATCCAGGTAGACGGCTCTATCTCTATCCGGGATGTCAGAGAGCGTCAGCCACAGGTGCCTTTGGGCAACCACCGTCAATGCCATCCCTCTGCCCAGTGATAGCGCTGCACAGCGGGATACACGGAAGATGTAGTCAGCGGTGATTCTCACCTCATTCAAGAGTGGCATCACAGGGCTCTCCGGCGGTGTTGCGGCTCCAAGCTACCATGTTTGCAGCATGGTAATGGAGCTCAGGGCACGAGCGGTGGTCGCTTGAGCCTTGTAGATTTTCTCCAATTGAGCAGCGGAGAACCTACAGTGCATAGACGGAAGCGATGTTGGACCACCCACACCGTGATTTTGGGATGGGGCCAGATATGCTGCCAAAGACGGTTCCATAGGCGGAAGATTCACCAGTCCGGCTTTTTCGGCGCCTTCCAGGTCCAGATACTGTCCATAACCCGGTACCGTGACGCGGGTGGACAGTGATTTCTTCCATGAAGACGTCAACTCAGAGATAAAGTCTGGCAACATGGGTAGATGATGCTTGACTGCGGCCGGCTCCGAGGGGAGATAAAACCCCGCGAATCGCGATGGCTTCTCCGCAGGAGGTGGGGATGGCCATTCCATGTCCAGTGTGTCAGCTGCACGGCGGCAAAGAGAGAAGAAAGACGTGTCGCCCGGGTCTGCTGGCGCAGCAGCGGCAGCCTGACTCGGCAGAGACTCATCCTCATCATCGGACAGACCATGAACATCCAAACCAATGTCCAGTACGTCCTCTTCTCCCTGAAGGGGTTCTAGCTGAAGCTGAGACCGAGCACCTGCATTATCGGCTAACCCATCAATGTACTCCATATGGTCTGCCCAGCTGGAAGCGGGGACTTCGACCGAAAAGCCGTCCTCGTCAGAATTGGACGGAACTGGGTTTCCCGCCTCGGAGAGCAGTGGGTCTTGCCGTGAGACAGCAGCCTCTCCCAGCACCTTTTCGATGAATTTAACCCGCCTCTCCAGGGTCGAGCAACGACGCTGGCGACAGAACGCACATGCTTTTGGCTCCGCCAAAGCTCTGCGAGCGTGAACGATCCCGAGATAGACGGGACAAGCCTCGTGCTGGTCCTTCTCATGAAGCGAGAAGCCGCACCCCTGAGGACAGGGACGAATAGATGACTTCTGTTTCGCTTGTGTTGGCTTTGTGCTCATCCCGAACCACAAAGCCAGACCGAACTGCTTGAAATCAGCGCTTCGCCGGCAGACACGCTGACCAGCAGGCAGCAGTGACTAACTCCAACAAAAGCAGTTGAACTAATTCCAAGTAGCCCTTTGAAAAGAGACACAGAGCTAACCAGCAGCAGCTAGCTAGCCTGGCTCAAAGAGGTGTTCTTAGCGAGGTGAAGAGCGTAAGAACTGAGTAATGACGATGTGGATGGACAGGTATATAGTGCAGGCGGGGCCTGTCACCTGTCGTCATCACATCATTTGCCTAGGAGGCGTGATTAGAGGTGGCTTCAGCCAGGACACGCAGGGCGTGATATCCCATACTCCTGTGTTGTACTGAGTGAATCGACTGAAAGGGAACCATTGCCGCTTAACTGCATTTCTTCTTCAGGATTTTACTAAGCAGGATCAAGTTAAAGAGTGGACCATTGTCTGGTCCCTGTTCTGCTGATTCAGACTGCCAAACAGAAATATAAAGTCAAATAATGTTCTTTTAGTTTATTTATATACATTTCCAACAAATGCCATGACCACGCAAACAGGTGCAGTTAAACAGGTTCAAATTCAGTTCAGATCAATCCAGTACAAACCAAACACAGTTATTTAAAACATGTTAATCCTATTTTAACTTGTTTAGAAAAACAATTTAAATCACATAAGGAAGGTTTATGTGTGAATTGAGTACATTTATCCCCTAAAAAGGCAACAGCTATGAATGTTTTTCAGATTTTAATATCAGTATCAAAAAATATGAGTAGCAGACAAAAACTGACTTTTTATAGATGCAACTTCAGTGTAAATTAGATATTGATTTACAAGTTTAACACCACATGGTGTTTAGCCCAAGTACGTTTGGTTAATGCTTTGTAATAAATACATTTGTGAAAATGCAGTGACCTATTTTATTTTTCAACCAGGCTCAGAAATCCCAGCAGGAGTTGGAGGCGGCTCAGAAGGAAAACCAGCAGACCAAGGAAAAGCTTCAGGATCTCCAAACCCAGCTGACACAGAACCAGAACCAGCTGACACAGGTGCTGGCTTAGACATAAAATCACTTAATGGAGAATTTTAAGTCATATTCTGAGTAAGATGTTTTATGTAATTATTGTTCATGTATATTATTCTGCTTTATTTTACGTATTACATAAGTGAAGCATACAGACTACGATTTAATACATCACTACTCTGATGTATTAAATAATACTGTCTTTCACTGAGGGGCTGCAGTGATTAGCACTGTTGCCTTGCAGCAAGAAGGTCCCGGATTCGAATCCCGGTCTGGGGTCTTTCCACATGGAGTTTGCATGTTCTCCGCATGCATAGGTTCTGTCTGCATACGTTCGGCTTCCTCCTACAGGAATTCATGTTATGTGCCGTTTGAAACCTTTTACAAATGGAGCAGCATGGCTCAACACCATGCTTTAGAGAAAAGGGACTCATCAGAGTGTTTCTGGAATGACTGCTGTGGTCCGTTTGGTGGAAAAGCAAGCACCATAAGGTGTTCAAAATAAAATAAAATTATTTGTGTCTCTTGTTTACTTTTTTAGGTCCAGTCCCAACTCTCTCAGACCCAGAATCAGCTGCAGCAGAATCAGAGCCAGCTGGCTCTAAATCTGAAAGAACTTGAGCAAGCCCAGACCCAAACTCAGCAGGTAGGATTTATAACTGCTCTATTTAATGAACAAAACAAAACATTAAATTTTTTTCTTTCTTTATATTACTCTATTGATGTTTATAATAGGTTCTACTGACCTGAGAGCCAAATTATGTTAAGCAGCATTACCTTTTCTGCTGTTTATAGCTACAGACTAAGTTAAAATCCGTCCAGTGTCTGGCTCAGGCCCGACAGAACCAGATGCAGCAGATGCAGAAGGAGCTTCAGCAGGCTAAAGAGACCCTCCAGCAGAACCTTGCTAAACAGAAGGAGCTTCAGCAGACCAACCAGGCAACTCAGCAGAGCCACAATCAGGAGGTGAATGACTTAAAGACTGCTTTGAGTCAAACTGAAAACAAGGTGATGAGGAAGTGTCTTTTTAAAATTAGATTTTGTGCTTTTAAAGAAAATGGCACATTTCCTGTTCTTGAAATAATTTTATTTAACAAGCTTGTAATGTTTATGTCCTCCTACAGGCGACTGAGCTTCAAGGCCAACTGGACAGCCTGCGGAAGGTTAGGGCAAAGATCTGAGTTCAGAAAACATCATTTTGCTGTTTCTAATATTTATACGGTGTATTTGTGAAAACCAGTTTATTTTCCAAAAGTTAATTTAATGACGTGTGTGAGTGAGTGTGTGTACAAACAATCTTTCTTTAGTGATGAACTCAGGGCCCGTTCACACAGAGACGAGCTTATGTGCATCGGCTTAGACGTTGCGTCCACAGGATCCTGTGTTTTGGGAGACCAGAAACAACCATTTTTGAAACTGGGTTCCAGAATGGAAACATTTCAGTGTTGCTGTGTTTACCTCGCATAAGTTGTCTGCGCAAGCCCGGTGTATTTGTCCACTGTTTTTGGTGTGCTTCAGCGTCACAGCGCCCCCAATGGGCCCAGCATACATACCACCATCGTGTGGACGCACATTTTTCACACGGTTTTTAACACAAAATTAACTAGATAAAGCTAGTTTCATCTACTCTGTTTTTATTTGTAGATCTCATGCTTTCCATTCTGTTGCAAATGTTGTTTTTTTCATGTTTTTTTGTAGACTGTTTCTGAACGTGAAGCAGAGGTTAAGCTTCTGAAAGAGCAAGTAACTGAAGCTAAGCAAGCGTTTGAAGCTAGCCAAGCAGCACAGGCCACCCAGAGTTCCCAGTCTACCCAGGCCAGTGACTCTACAGCTGCTGGTGATGTCAGCCAGGCACTACAAGATGAGCTGACTGAACTCAGAGAGGAGGTGCTTGCTTAAAGTATTGTGCGATTGTTATTATTGATTTGTTTCTTCTACATTATAAATATGGCATTACAACTATATGTAATAATTGTTTTTATAATGTTTTGAACTATTTAATTTGTTTCCTTGCAGCTCTCTGAGAGTAAGAACAAAGAAGAGCAGCTCAAACAGCAGATGGCTGAAAAAGAGGAGAAGACTAAAAAGGCCATCCTTGGAGCCAAACTTAAAATCAGCCAAGTGAACAGTAAGTTGGATCAGAAAATATTTTGACTGCATAACTAACTACATGTTACTTTTTCATTTCTGAGTTACCAGTAGTTTAGTTTCTTGTGTTCAACCTTTTATTCGGACCTTCGTCTGTAGGTGCGAAGGAGCAGCTCAGTCAGGAGAATGAAGAACTGAAACAGAGCAAGGAGGAGCTGGAGGTCAGAATGAACGCCCTCAAGTCTCAGTATGAAGGAAGACTTCTTCGACTGGACCGAGAGCTGAGGGAACTGAGAGAGACACAAGCGCACTCTGACGGGAGGGAAGAAGCTCTGGACCAGAGTGGAGCAAAGGTACATTATGGGCTTCCTCACATGATAATCGATAAAAACATCCCAAAGGTGGTCAGTATATAAAACAAATACAAAGAAATATATGTAGTGCACATAAAAATAGTTTAAAAATAGTTTTCATGTTTTCAAGGTTTCCAAAGATCTAAGTCTAGCTTAAAATCCTACATCTTGTTTTACTATTTGCTAAAATCAGCTGATTCCTCCTTACCTTCTCTGTCTTGTTTTCATGATTTAATTTCTCATGTTAGGGCTGCACATCATATTGCGAATATTTCACCAATTTCACTGGCAATTTCAGTGTGTGCAATATTCATATCTCAAAGGACCATTTGGAGACCAACAATTACTGCATTGTGTTATTGTTGGCGGATATATTCTAAGTGTAATGAAGTTGCATTTTACATGCTAATGTCGTGTTTAGCCAGCTGGACTGAGTCTCACAGCAGCAGATACTCACATCAGACACAAAATGCTAAAGGTCACAGAGTGACGGAAGCTCCGATGACTAGGAGAAGAAAGGAGCAATATTTACCATTATTTTGACCATGCCAAGGTTTTTGAATTTCGTGCAGCCCTACCTGTATGTCATTTATTTATTTTAATTCCAACAGCTGGAGGATCAGCCCAGATCTTTAGACCAGAGACAGATGTCTTTGAAGTGTCCTGCTCAAGACAGGGGAAGGTATGATTAAGGACTTTTTTATATTTCTTTTTTTTATATAATAAGGATTCAACTGATCTTTGGATTTATTATCATGTTACTTTTCATGGATGAATCAGAACCTTTAGAAATATTTCTCTGCAGAAATATAAAACACAAAATCCTTTCAAAATCGTGTCAATTGTTTTAATAAATATTCTAATTTACTCTATCAGCCTCAGCACTTCTGAGCCTCCCACTGCCAACATTCGGCCCACTCCAAGTACTCCGTCACCCAGTAACAAGCCAAGTCCATCCACCGGTAGCAAGGCCACCCCTCGTGCCAGCATCAGGCCCATGGTTACACCTGCAACAGTCCCCATAGCAACAGCCACAGTGATGCCCACTACACAGACAGAAAGTCAAGAGGGTAAAAAGAGAATGGCATTTAAAATAAAAGTTACAAATACAATGAATTGTCTGAGAGTAAAATGTGTTTGTCTCCACAGCACTCATCAGTACAGGAGCTTCTGTACACTCCAACAGCTCTGCTCTAATGAACACTTCCACCTCCTTAACTCAGCCAACTAGCACTCAGGCCACCGCCTTCGTTCAGCCCACTCAGCAGCAGGCAGCCAGTCAGGAGGCAGGTTCCAGCATGGAGGCAGAACGTCCATCAACATCTTCCTCTTCCTCCCCCTTTATGTCTGCAACAGGTGAGGAGCTCATCGCCTGAGACTTGCAGTTGACCCTGAAACTTTAACACCACGAAACACATAAACAAGAACACCATTAAAGTGCTTGATTTCAGTGTGTGTAAGCTGATGTTCAGGTTTTCGTTTATTGTGGCTAAATCAGGTCCGAAGCGAAGCAGAGAAAACGAAGAGGAGGAAGAGGATAGTCGACCTGAGAGTTCCCAAACTCCTCCAAGCACAAAAAAACTGAGGCTGAAACCAACAATTGCTCTGCAGGTAAAATAAAACATCCAGATTCATAACTAAAAACAACGCTATTAACATGATTTCCAGTTCCGCCCTTTAATTTCTGTGTGTGTAATATTGTGTAGCTACGTTTGGTCTCATGTTTAGGTTTTACCTCTAATTCCCCTGATATCACATTTCTGTCACTTGTTCTGCTAGTTTTCACTAATAATTCATAATCATTCTTTATAGCAAATTTAAATATCATTGAAAAAAATAATTTGGTTGTCTGGTGTGTAGATACAGGTGCATACAGTCTTTCCTTCCTTTTTATCTGGATCCTCATTAGCTGCAGCTGCTCGTCCTGGAGTATTTACATTCATACGCATATTCACACACAACAAAAACAAATCACATAAATCAAATAGTCTGAGTTCAAAACATTAATGAAGATGATGGCGAGGGGGGCATACTGCTCCGTATGGTTTGTGCAGTTGGCTGTAGTTGGAACAGGGTATTTACATTACAGAAAGATCCCATAGAGACAACAAATAACGTTATCTGCTAGTTTACAGCATCTTTAAATAGTATAGTACAATTACATATGTGTAATTGAACGTGTTGCAGATGGAAGGTGATGAAGAGCTGGACGGAGAGCTCAGGGACGCGGGAGATCAACAGGTTTCTCCTGATGACAGTCAGGTCAGTTATTAGAGAGAATTGAACAAACTGCAGATAGTTGCAGGGATATACACGGTATTTCTGAAACATCACTGTATCTCCACAAGATGATTAAAAAAGGGGAAAAACAATAAATATTTCAAATGTTTAATAATGACTTTCTTTTTCAAGAGAGCAGTCCTCTGTCTCACCGCTATTACCAGACACAAATGCACTCAAATAACTGCAACAACACACTTAATGAAATTGTTGTCAGAAGCAATAATGACATTTTACTTATAAAACACGCAATATGAAATTCCCCTTTGATTTTTAAATGTAGACTTATAAACTTATCTGTTTGACGTCTTGAAATACGTCCATGTTTGTTTTGCAGGAGCTCCCAGAAGAAGGTTTCCAGGTATTGGCTGTAGACATGGATGAGGAGGACGAAGGTGTCTCCCAGTCTGTCCCTTCTGACCAGGGCTCCCAGGGCTTGGCTTTCATTCGAGACGTTATTGTGATCGATACAGACAGTGAAAGCCGGGAGAGCAAAGACTGGGACCAGAGAGTGGAGGAAGAAGAAGAAGAGGAGGAGGAGGAAGAAGAAGAGGAGGAGGACGAGGAAGAAGAGGCAGCAGGAGAGCAGGTTTGTCTTATTTCTAACAAAGTGTTAACAAGTGTTTCTTTGATACATATATCTAGATAGATAGAACTATAGATAGATAGATCTTTAGCTCACATTTTAGATGATAACTTACTAGCTTTCTCTAACTGTTTTAGGAAGAAGAAAATGAAGATGATGACGATGATGATGCTGCTGACAGCGGGATGAGGGGTGGAGAGGAGCATAACGAGGAAAGTCAAGAAGCTTCAGAGGAGAGAGAGGAAGAGAATACTTCAGAGGGTACCAACACTGAGGAGAATGTGAGTGAAGCCCCCACAAGCTCCCAGCATCCCTCAGACCCCTCACAAAGTGGTGAGCTCACACTCAGGCACGTGGGAAGATTTCCTGCACCCCTCTGACATTAGCTAACTGAATCACTGTTTCCCTTAGGAGAAGGCACACGTGGAGGGACAGATCTGGGAGCTTCTAAAGACTCCCTACACCACCCCCCAACCTGCTCCACTACACACTCCCCCTCCTCATCCTCCCTAACGCCCCGGTTGCCCCAGACACGCAGGCCTCCACACGTACTGCCGCCTCGGCTCTATATTCAGGCTCCGGCTCCTGAACTGGGACCCCCACACACACAGGTAAAACAAAGTCCTCATTGTTTTCTAAACGTGGTGTGACAAGGGGGACATAAGAGGTTTTCCTTTTTAATTGGTGTCATGCTGATTTTTCAGGATATTTATTTTGCTTATTTAATGGCAACTAACAAACTTTCTCAAATGTTTCAAATCACCTTCCAGTTACTAAAGAATTTCCAATGACAAAATAAAAGTATCTTTCATTTATAAGAGTTTAATTTTCACCCCGCATGCAGCTGCTTTTTTATATCAGAAAATTAATAGGTTTAAAAACATTTTCTAAGGACTTTACTGCATATAAATAAAAACTACCATGGAAACATCAGTGCTACATTTGTTGTTGCTGCATACACAACATTGTTAATTTGGTGGCTGTCTTTCTGCCGTAAATGTATAATTTAGTTCAGACGTGTGAAGAAATGCATGTCAAATACATGCAATATGTACATCTACAATCTTCGCTTTTTCTTTTCTTTAGAGACAGTCTTCTCAGCTGCGTAGACCATCATCAGGACGTGGACCTCAACTAACCCCTGGATTAGCCTCTATGGTAAGAAAAGGAACATGTGTGTTTGATTGTACTGTTACATCTGATGGACCTTGATGGGTTTACACTCAACTGATTTAAACAAGGACAAAGCATAAATAATTGAAAGAAGTTACCGTTCTATCCATAGGCCATTTTATCTGAAAGCTAATCTGCTGGCTCAGTCCCATATTTTTTGGGCTAAACCACTACTATATAATTTACATACTTCTCAAATGTTGTTGTAATGAGCTAATAACTCTCAGTACTGCGCTATGCAGACACTCCATCTGCCTTGTTGAAGTTTCACTCAACCTGACATGCTGAATGCTTGCAGCGACACTGACAGCAGGCCCCCCTACTTTCTTAATAGTTGGGCAATAATTATTCAACCACTTGGTGGCGCTCATGCACAGTGAATAGGACCTTGATGTTCAGGAAGCTGTATGTACACTGAATATCACAGCCTTCATCCTAATATACATGTGCCATACAAAAACAGACTTGATTGTCCTTTAAAATGCTTTTCAATTCCTAATGCTTAGAATCACATAAAACACATTTTACGAATGCAAATGGTGTGACCGCAGCTTAAAGACATTGAATATCAGTAACAAATCATCGAAGCCCTTTGGGTTCTTATGCAAAACTTTTCTGGATTAAGACATCATGTGGCTCCATCAAGTTTGTATTTTAACACCTAAATAGCTTCTTCAGTCAAATTTTGCTGAGCTCATCTCTGCTGAGAGTTTCTGCCAGCTAGTTTGGTTGAAGTGACGAATAATTCAGTGGGGTGTCAGAATAACATTTATGTGAATATAATATTGCTTCTCACTGTGTTGTAACTGCATGATAATTTAATAGTCACATGTTCCATCAGAGGTCAACATGTTATGGCTGATCAGTATCAGCTGAGATTGTGCACATGTATTTCTGCAGCCATTCTTTGATGACGATGACAGAATGGTTCCTAGTACTCCTACTCTGGTAGTCCCACACCGCACTGATGGTTTTGCTGAGGCTATACAGTAAGAATCACACACACACACACTTCTCATCAAGGAATCTTTGAATTACTGACAAGTTTGGATACTGAAAATATGAGTGAATGTAGATTTTCCTTTGCTGCAAAGACAAAGACTCAAAGAATTACAGACTCCCAGCTAAGCTCGTTATCTCCTTCCTTGCGAACAGTGTGGAAATGACTAATAGTGACTGACTTCTCTACCTTTAACCCCACAGTTCACCCCAGGTAGCAGGCCTGTCCACAAGATTCAGGTTTGGACCTCCAGAAGATTTGCTGCAGCAGACACCAGCTTCACATTCTGACCTGGGACAGCTGGCTTCTCAAGGAGGTGCAAACCACACACACACATACAGAGACGTAGTGTTTTCATATCCTTATTTTTATCTTCCATTGACTTCCCTTCATTTCTATAGCCTAACCCTGACCCTAAAACTAACCAAAGCTCAATTCATAACGGTAATATGTTCTGATTCTACAACTGAAATCTTGTTTTCTATATATATATATATATCATATATATATTGTATATGTAGGTTTGGGTATGTATGAATCTCCTCTTTTCCTGGCTGCTCACGATGAAGATGGCGGTGGGAGGAGTGTCCCCACCACACCTTTACAGGTGGCTGCACCAGGTAAGCCAACACATGCTGTATATTTGGATTACTTTTGGTTGATTGCTAACTTTCTTGTTTCCTCCAGTGACAGTCTTTACAGAGAGCATGCCCTCTGACAGTGGCGACAACATGGCTTCTCAGTCCGTTCCCATGGTGACTGCCTCAACTGGGATGGCTGCTGCTGCTGATGATGGAGATGAGGTTTTCATGGAGCAGGAAGGAGAAGGGTTATTATCTCAATTTGGGGACTTTTTGTTAAAGTTGATTTTTAGTCATAACTTTAATTTAAATGTCGACCTTAATGATTGAATTTAACAAATACAAAAACAGTCAGTGATGCTAGAATACAGAACATGAAGAAATGTTTGCATTTACACCCAGATCTACTCCATCGCTAGAAAACAGGATGCATATTTTACTGTTGCAGAAGATGATGATTTAATACATGAACAGAGTCTCTGTAAAGGATCTTTAATCCAAATGACATGAATCTAATCCAACCCCCCTTCAACCATCTTTGCTCAGGCTGGAGTTGCATCACTGAAGCTTTTTGCAGATCCAATCTGAACAAATTAATCACTCTATATTAATTTGTTTTCATCAGACCTACATACTGTTATTTTTATAAAACATAGCAAGTACAACGTACCAGCCAACTACGCCACTAAACTCCACCGTGCTCATGACAAAGAGCAACTCAGAGCAAGTAATTCATATCTAATTATTCTGAGCTCTACAGATAACTTCTGTGTGTAGATGGCTTCAATGTAATGTTATTAGATCAGTATGAACATGTCTTTTCACATGAAGCCTTCAACTCTTGTATATTTGTTTTCAGCCCAGGTATTGAAACGTCTCTGGACAGCCAGACGGACCTGGAGTCAGCAGGCCAGCAAAGTGATGACGCCTCACTGCCATCTACAAGCCAAGACCCAGGTAATTTACACTTTTAATAAACTTCTCATCTTACATAATGGTTTAGAATGTAAATGCTGGATTATCATCTCAGATGTGCAACGATGACTTAAGTGATCTGCATTATTCAGTTCATTAGGCCTTTACAGGCATTCAAGCCAGCTGCTGCTGCTGCTCTTTGCAACATGTCCAGCTTGATATAATAAAACCGCTGGTAATATTAAAGGTTGATTCTGAGTTTCGAGGGACTTTAATTGTACTTTTGAGTGCAATTGCTATAAAAGAAAATCAAAGATAAATGGTCCTCTCTGTAGAAAACCCAGGTTGCAATTCTAATGGGAGCTATCTTTCAGCTCTCCTCTGCTACAGATGTGCAAGATGCTGATGTCCGTCAAACTCATTACAGTTACACTTTTGCATGATAAGAATTTTACATCTAAGTGTGCTACGGTATGCAAGATCTTAACAGTAAATTGTAGTGATGACACTATGAAAAAAATACTTCATTAGAAATCTTTTTTTTTTTTTTTTTTAAATAACCTATCTTTATTCACTAGAGAAAGCAACAATATTTTCTCCATTCTCTGACAATTTATAGAAATGTGCTAATTGCAGGAAGACAATGTGGTTATATGAATCCAATAAACAGCATATTTCAGTAGGAGGTCACTCTTAGTTATATCGGTCGGATCAGGGATCAGTATGCATAAGAATCACCTTATCACCTAAATGGGAATCAGAACCAAATTGAATGGTTGTGAAACTAATGTGAGATTTAAGTATCCCCAACATTAAAAAATGCTGCAAAGAAGAACAAATCAATAAGCGGTGGCGAAAGGATATGAAATGGATGTATGAAGGGACCAACTGACAATGTGTGGTTACAAAACATGGTGTAATATGGGCATTATTTACATAAACAGCGCTCCTTTAGCTTGCTGTTTGACACAGCTGCAGTTTTCTTTGTGTAAACCATCGCAAGGAATATCTCTAGCTTAAAAAGGACATCTTTGACAGTTTTGATGCACTTGCATCAGGGGTGCACTGATCGATCAGCCCCGATATCCTTAATGTTGGGTGATCGGCTGTTGGCCGATACTTGCATGTGAAACTCATCCACCAATCTTACGGCATAGGTCTGAAAATCAGCCTCTGTCCCCTCTTGCTCTGCTGTGAGAGGGGACTGACTGACAGACCTACCCACCAGGTCACTTTTGCACGTGCGCACTTAACAATAGTCACCAGACTGTCACCAACATAAGATTGGAACATTGAAGGTTTATTGTGACCTTTAGAACACCTGATAGTGTCAGTTATAAATGAATTGGCCAAAATAAGAATCGGCAAATGAGGCTTTTTATAGATTGGTGTTCGGCCAGACAACTGCAATCGGTACACTCCTACTCGCAATGTAAACGGGTTTGATATCTCAGCTCTTAGTCTATCATACAGCTGGAGATAGTGGTGCCGCGGACTCATTTTAGGACCAGATGAGACGTATCTATTAAAGCCATGGCCCCCAAGTTGTGAAATGCTTTACCTCCATCTTTGCTTCACCTTATTTGCTTTAAAAATTTTAAAAGCTCCTAGACTTTTTTTTTTTTTCGCAGGCTTTTAGTTAGAACTTGATTTTACTTCCAGTTCTCATACTCTGATGATGATATGAGTGTTTTTAGTTTGCTGTGTAATTTAGTTTTTAAATGTAGCCGTTCACTGTAGTTCTTAGGTCTTGGGAAGCAAATGTTTAACTTGCTTACCTACTAAACCTTTTTTGTTTAGATGTCCCCTCACTGAAAGTTTTTCTATTATTTCTGACGTTTCTGTGATGGTTTTTGGTTCTTTAAACAGACACCAGCAGTGTTAGTCAGCCTCGTTCAGTAACAAGCCAGCCTCTGATGAGCATCCTCTTAGGCAGAGGCAGAGCTGGAAGGTTCCTCAGTCGCAGAGGTAAGGAGAAGCAGACTTCTTCTAAATGACCTTAACACCGGATACATACGTGCAGCATTGAACAAATTCTATTGACTCAGGGTATAATAATAAAGCAGTTTATTGATGTTCAGCAAGCAGCCTGTGATATGAACATGTTTGATCACAGAATAGCTTCATTTAGTCTAAACAAAACTGTCTTTTTTGTTAATGTTGTAGGAACCATTCCTCGAGGAGGACGAGGAGGAGCAGCAGGAAAAGGGGGTGTGGCCTAACACTGATGTTACCAGAAAAGTTCTCAATTAAGGACATGAAAAGCAACACTTTGATCACAAAATGTCTTTCACAACGTTTTAGGTCAAATCAAATAGGAGATAAAACCCTTTTTTGAGAGTTTGTCTGTAAAATCTAGTCTTAGCTTAATTTGTAAGTTTTGTTTCAGATTTTCAAAAGTCCTTCTTTTTTATATTTTCTTTTTGTTTTGTTCTGTTTGAGCTGATTCTACAAGTGTTTTTAAGAATAAAGTTGAATAATAAGTAGCAGCAATGTCATGTGGTGCTTTACTGTCATTGGTCCATTTATGGATTTAAAAGGACGGTTTGGTTTTTTGGTCTTTTTTTACATCATCTAATGAAAAACAGTGAATTACTGATTTTCTGCTCAGCAAAAAGCATGTCTTGTTGGTATATATTGATACAGAAAACACTGTCATCTGAAGGGGAACTGTGTTCCCTGCAGGAGGCGTCTATGGACAGCGGAGCCAGAATCTGATAGAGTTGGCCTGGTGGGGCGGGCTCTGGTTCTGACCTGCCACGTTGAGAGAGTTGGTCCCCATGACCAGAGGACTCAGGATGGGTAGAGGTGTGAAGGTTGCAGGGGGGTCGGGTTTGGCCAGAGCTGGCAGGTCTCCTGTAATCTGGACTCTGAAATAGAGAGCTGTGGAGACAACAAACAGTTTAGGATTATAGATACAATGATCATATGAGGCTGTGCACTAATGAAAACTTTATTAGATGCAGGTTCTGCAAACTGCAGTTAAGCTAACAGAATAGGAAAGACAATTAAATCTTCCTTTTTATAAAGGTTATTTTTGCAAATTACAGTCCAGTATTTTATTTATATAAATATATTATTTTATTTATAACCCTTTGATATTCTCTTTATTTTAGCTCCGTTATTTGTTTGATTAAGCAGCGACGTCTCTGAATGGTTGGCATACAAAGGAGCTTTTAACTGTATTTGCTGTGAATTGAAACGATATGAACAGTAAAGCACACGAGTAAATATCACTGCTTTAGACAGACAGTCCCTTGGAAATGTATTCCTACAAAATAAAATTTTCCACATTTTGTCACATTAAAAGGACAAAACAAAAATCTGGATTTTTATTTTTGTAAATCAATACTTTGTAGAAGCAACTTTAGCTGCAGTTTATAGATGATAGAACAATATCTATCCCATGCTTCTAATATCTCACAAAGTTATGTTTATTCATCTGGACATGGTAAGACAAAACTGCCTGTCCACCTAAACTGGCTGTGAACTTTGATAGGAGAAGCAGCCAAGACTCCCATGGTAACTCTTAGGGAGATCCAGTGATCCATAGCTGATCCCAGAGGTTTTCTATGGGATTCAGGTCTATAGAAGATGCAGGCCACTCCATTTGAGATACCCCAGCCTCCAGCAGCTGTTTCCTAATGATGCAACCTTAATCAGCTGGAACAATGCTGCCCATGAAGATGAAATCAGGTCTGTGTTGTTAATGCAGGGCCACAATGACCAGAATAATGTGGTTATTCAGGTAGTATGGGCTTATCACTGTAGCATCCACAAAGTGCAGGGCAGTTCTGTAATGACTAGACCTACCTGCCCACAGTGTAACTCCACCACCACCAAAGGCTCATCTGGTGACAGTGACTGATGTCTCCAACATCATTGGCGGCCATCATTTCTGCTCAGCATGAATCGATGTTCATCACAGAACAGTACTGAAGCCCACTGGTCCCTCGACTACCATAAATACTCCATGAAGATGATGCCTGTACCTAGTGGTGTGGTCGGGTACCCTTGCAGGTTGTCTAGCATGCAGACCACACTGATGTAAATGTTTTCAAATGGTCTGACGTGACACTTGGTGCCTCTAACCCTCCTATACCTGCATGGAGTTAAGTGGCATTCATCATCCGGTGCCGTATGACACTATTCACAATAAAGTGGTCATTGTTGGATGTGGCCATAGGACATCCACTTCTATGGTTTTCTGTGACTCTTCCAGTATCTCTGTTGCAACCTGCTGATAATACTCTAGCCTCAGTGGACAATTCCATCTAAGAACATCCTGTTTGAAGCCTGTCTGTGGCGAGGTACTGTTGATCAATTGTGAGGTGTTGTCTGGATCTCATGATGTCAAAATGTGAACAGCATGATGAGGACGACAGTTTAAACACCTACTCTGATTGAACCATGAGATTTATTGGCAAAACGTACTAAAACATTGAAGAGTTGGACATGTAAAAATTCAAAAGTTCAGAGAAGATCACATTAAGTTAACCTGTAATGGTAAAGTGCATTTTAGGTTCATTTGGAAATTTGCCCCAAAAGCCGTATATCCCAAACTTTTCGTGAGTAGCGTGTAATTATCTTTCCACTTCAATGTATTTCAAAGGTTTCATGTAGCTGACCAACACAAATTGGTGCGCTCCTGAAGTTTAGGCACTGGCGTGACAAATCGTGAAATAGTGTGAACGCTTTTCAAGGCTCTGAATTATGTTGTAATCTATATCCATATGAGCTCAGTACTTACGTCCAGAGAAGACAAAGTGTTGATATCTGTTGGTGCTCTGAGGATTGGGCATGGACAGGGCAGAGGTGATCGGGGTGGGGAAGCCTGTCAGAGAAACTTTGATGTTGATCTCCCCACTCAGAAGAACATCTGCTGGTGAAACAAAAGTGGCAAAAACTAATTTAACAAACCAGAAATAATGTCCGATGTAGTAGGTTTAATTTCATTTGCTTATTTGTTGCTATTTGAGGCTTACAGTAGAAAAGTATTAAACTACTAGAAAAGTTGTAAAACATGCTAATGTGATCCTTGATGTCTCTGTCTAATCGTATTGTTATAATTTTAAAGTCCTGTTTAGCAAAAGTAGAAACAAAGGTTTCAGGCTCTATGATGCAGGCTTTCATGGTAAGTTAGGAGAAACACATGTATAGAGGAAAGAAGAATGATTGTGTTTTATTTTGGTTTTTAATTTTTTACAAAGTTTCTTCCCTGTTTGATTTGATTTCTTTAGTCATGTAGCGGTAACTGACATGCACTGAAAATATCTGATGTTTTACTAACCAGCCTGTTGAGCAATGTTTTTCTGCGCGGAGCTTCTTGGTTTGTCCCTGCAGGAAGCAGTGCTGCCTGGCAGAAAGGTGAACCTCTGCATTGTGTCTCCTGGAGGCCAGACAGAAGCAGCAGTTATCAGTTATGGTAACAAACCCACACAGTCGCTTTAAATGTCCGTTTACGCTGCTTAGTGTCAGATGACGCCTTTAAGTAAGCCTTCGACGAGCTTTGGACTGGTTTGAAAATGAATGAGATCCTGTTTGTGGGCAGCTGGTCGATATTACTGTGTCTGCCCTTACTGCTCACCAGTCTTGAAGAAGTACACGGTCTCTGGTCGGTTCCTGGAGGCCGGCACCACCAGAGCAGCACTGATGCCTCCCGTCAGACCCGGAAACTCAGAGGTTAAAGGTTTAGGGTAGCCAGGCTCCATCATCAGCTTCTCATCCAGACGCCAGCATTGGTCTCCCTGAGTAAACAGTTTGCCGTCAAGTTGGGTATACATATTCTACTATAAAGAATATGCTTCATTCAGCTGAACAGTGGACATGGCACAGTAAGTAGGACAGGTAAACTGCAACATCGTGGTGGTCATAATACATTTACTTCAATCAGCATCACAGCTTTAAAACAATAGATAACAGGCATTGCCAGTTGTCTTTTGCATTATTAAACAGTAGTAATTGGATAGTTCTTTTAATTTGATTCTTTGACCCGATGAAGAGGGTAGATAATTCATGTTTCTGTCTTGCAAAAAGGAACAGAAAGTTTATTAGTTGTTAGGAACACCAAATTTAATGAGACCAATGTTTTAATGGGTTAACAATATCTCTCACACACATTTTTCCATGGCATAAGACAGATAATGACCATGATCTTAATTTGACCCCTGATGTGAAATAAAATCTGTAATTTCCAGTGTAATAAAAAACGCCAGATTTCACTCCTCATTTGTCTTAACTGCAGAAGATTTGTTAAATTGTTGGAAACATGTTTGAACAAATTTGTTGACGTTGGAAAATGTTCTCCAGTTAATGTCCACTGAGCGGTCTTCGTTTTTGCACGCTCATTGATGAAGTCCAAATAATTTTGCTAATTGACTTTCAACAGTGCTAGGCTGCTGTGTCTATTCATGACGTTAAGCTTTGCTAATACTGATATTTTACAATGTTTTTTTTGTGATTAACCACTTGCTAAGCTATGTTTACAAGGGACACAAGTCATGTTTTGCATTAAACCTCCTGTCCTACTGTGAACTTATTTGTATTATATAACCTCATGCTTGCTGGACAACTTTTAATGCATGATTCTTAGTCAAGTTAATGCATCAAACAAACCAATATTTATAAGAAAGCCTTTTTCATGATCAGATAATTCTTTAAACCTGATTTAAATGCACTAACAGTTGCTCATATTATAATTAAACTCAACCTTATTCATCACTCATTGTGGCCTTAAAGTTGAAATGATCACCTCCTTCTTAACCCTCAGTAAAATGAAGGTAGATTATTTAGTTTTCAGGTCTGTTGCACTAAGTTTTCAGGTGATGGTGTGATGGCAGTGGCATCCTCACAATGATGACAGTACAAGGAATCACTTGGTACAAAATATGTCACAATTGGTCAATGCAAAAGGCTAAAACATTGATACATGGTTGAAATGTTTTTACTGTAAGGTCTGTGACATCTCAGGCTTGGATGATTAGCTTTACTCTTAATCAAACATGATTAAGATTGATAATAATTCATCTATGGTTCAAAACAGTGTTTAACTGATGCTGATATTGGCTGAAGCTGTGCATTTTAAGTGTCGCTCACCTCTTTTCTCAAAGAGGTAAGCAGCTGCTTCCTAAGACTTGAATTTATTTCCCACATCTTTCTTTTCTTTTTTTTCAGTCAACTGGTTTTCCTTTCTTTGAGAAAGACGTGACTTTTTCCTGCCTAATGCTCTGGCTAAATCTAGGTTGTAACTCAGCTGAATCAACTGGGTGCAGGTGTGGACCGAATCATTTTGCACCTTTTTAAAGAACTGGTAGGATCCCCGGAGAACATCCATCACTTTTATTAATGTAAAATTAAGTCTTTTTTAACCATTTTATTCAGCCACTGATATTTTCATTATTTTTACTAGCATAAAAAGCCATTTTCATTCCAGATTTTTTGAGGGCTCCTCTCTGCATTGGCCCCTGAGTAAACAGTAACCTTTACCCTTCCTGTTTGACACCCCAGTATGAGCTAAAATAGGATTCTCCTTCAAGGTGTTGAATTCAGTTCAGGCATCCAAAATATAGGGTTGATAAGATGTGAGATATTCCCTTGTTTGAGTTTTATACCTTGACGATGTAGGTGTTTCCATTGCAGTTGATTCGTGTGAAGACTGTATCGATGGGAGATGAGACCCCCAGAGTCTCTGTGATGTTATGTGGGGGACCAATGGAGCCTCTGACTGAATCAACTGCCCAAAATAGCTCACCTGCAACACACAGACACATTATACACGTTATTCACAATTAGTGAAATCACCTGTTGATAATCAAACAGCTGACCTTTAAATATCAGTACAGTCCCATTGCTGAGAGCCGTCAGTCCATTGATGGGGGATTCACTGCACAGGTCAACATCAGATGTGAGTCCTACACAAACATATCTGGTTAAATTAGCAACCCCCATATTAAAGACAGAAACATTGATGAAATCCTTAACCCTACCTGTCCCAGATCCCTCAAGACCCCTCTGCCCAACAGAGAGGCCCAAAGCCTGGGCCACATCCAGCAGGGTGCTGGGTCTGGATTCAGCCGGACCTCCTTCTGAGAATAAAAGAGCACAGTGCTCGTTTTTATTGACATCAGTGATAAGATCTTTAATTTGACAGAGTAAAGGGAAAATCCCAAACATCAGTCAGTTAATGAAACTTTATTCGTAAAGCACTTTCCATACAGTCAGGCTTATCACAAAGTGCTTTACAGAGACTGAACCACCACAGACACACACAATAAAATGATAAAATTAAGTAAACAGGCAGATGAAATGAATCAATATATTTACAATAAAACTATGAAGAAATACAAGTGAGAGAAAATCAATCAATTATAGAGGATGAGGTGCTGTGAATATACCTTGACTGGGCCCAGATGGACGGAGGCTTCCAGAGTTCATGACCTGGTGGACATTTAGTTTGCCATTGTTAGCTCCATTCGTGGAGGAGCTAACTGGAACACTGCCATCCAAAATTGGAGCACCGTTGCTGGGGTGGGAGAGGTGAAGTGCTGGGAAATGATAAGCACTACCCGGAGAGGTAGACACCTGCCTGGGCAGCAGGCCCACGGGGATGTTACTTCCACCTGCAATTCAGAGGACAAATAAAAATGTCTTTCATCCCTGATCTAATATTCAACAACTAAAACCAGTGATGGGATTTTAATTGCAGACAGCGACCTCTGCTTTTAAAGAATAATACTAAAATTAGAATAATACAGCATTGATCCTTGTTTGATAAAAATATGTTTTGAATGATGTAGATTGTTTCCAGTTAAATTTACAGCTATCTACGATAAATACCCACAATATTTTTCCCATCTAGACTCTTTATTCCGATTATAAAACAGTTTAATATAATTTAAAAGGATCAACGCAGCATTATTTTTCTCATTTACGGGTTTAGAATCACATTCATAAAAAATTTAAAGCCATATCTTGACTTTGTTGCATGGATCTACTGTACCTGTGTACCATTCCTCGCTCTCACTGTTGGACCTTTGTCGACTCCTCTCTGGATTCCTTTTTCCTGGCAAGGACAAGACAATAAAGCACAGAAGGGTGAAGATGTTAGTTACGTGGTATTTATGCACTTTGCCATAAATACAACATATTCAGTAAGAGCGCCATTGCATTTCTTCATTATATTTCTACAAAAATGTCAGTCAGTCATTTTCTACCGCTTATTCCATAGTGGGTCGCGGGGGAGCTGGTGCCTATCTCCAGCAGTCTATGGGCGAGAGGTGGGGTACACCCTGGACGGGTCACCAGTCCATTGCAGGGCAACACACAAACAACCACACACACACTCATTCACACACCTAAGGGCAATTTAGAGTGACCAATTAACCTAACAGGCATGTCTTTGGACTGTGGGAGGAAGCCGGAGTACCTGGTGAGAACCCATGCATGCATGGGGAGAACATGCAAACTCCATGCAGAAAGACCCCAGGCCAGGAATCAAACCCAGGACCTTCTTGCTGCAAGGCAACAGTGCTTCCAACTGCGCCACCGTGCAGCCTTCTACAAAAATGTTTTTTTAGTAAAACATTTTCAGTTCTCTGGATGGCTGCTTTTGTTTCTCTGAACACTGACTGACTTCAAAATGTTTCTTATATGCTTAACCTGAGACTGTACACAAGATTGGGGGATAATTACTTAATAATTGAACAATTGAATCCCAACTTTGTTTTGTGTAGAAAAACTGCAAACCAATGACTAAAATTTAAGGGTTCTGCGTTAAACTACAAAACTTTCTGCTAACTGGGGACAGTGATCCTCTGGGAGCTTCCATGGCGTGGGATGGACACAGTGGCATCTGTGGAGAGAAAGGCAGTGTGTTAGCACAAAGTGTGTTTTGCTGATATATCAATGAATTACTGTCCCCATGAATATTTGTCTTACAAGTTTACAATGTCCTGCAAAAGTTTTCATACCCCTCCACATTTTGTGGCATTCCAACCACAAACTTCAGTGTTTTTCATTGGGATTTAGCTTTCTTCTTGCCACTTTTCCATAAAGGCCAGATTTGTGGTGTTCACAACTAACAGTTGTACTGTCAGCATATTCTTCCACCTGAGCTGTGGATCTGTGCACCACCTCCAGGTTATTGTTTGACTCTTGGGTGCTTCTCTGAAAATAGTTTTTATTGCCTGGCAGGACAGTGGAGGTGGATGGCCATTTCTTGCTAATTTTGCAGCTAAGCCATGCATCGTTCTCCCATACATGTCTGCTGTGTTCCTTGGTCTTTGTGATCCCTAATGTTCTCTAATAATCGAGGCCTTCACAGAATAGTTGCATTTATACCGAGTTTAAATTACACACTGGTGGACTGTATTTCAGATTTTTATTTGCAAAAAAAAGATCAGACATGTATCATTTTCCTCCTACTTCCCAATTAATGAAGTTTGCTACAGAACTTTTGAAATGTTCAAAGGGTATGAAGAGTTTTAAAAGGCTGAGGTGGTTCTGACCGCAGTGCAGCTGGAAGTCCTGGCAGCAGGTGTTGTACTGGACACACAGAGGATCACATTTGCATTGCAGACCTCTCCTGAACGTCTCACCACAGCGACCCTGACAGGACGGAGCTGACAAAACCCAAAAACAAACACCACTTTCAACACATCGGCTTCCGTCTATCCCAGTCAGTTGTGTTAAGGAGGTTGAACGGCTATTTACCTGATAAACCTGTCATAACTAACATGTTATGAAATAAAATTTGCAAAGGCAGTAGAAATTTTTTTTATTCTAAATAAAAATCTTCAGGAACAAATATTATGAACTTAAAGTGTAAAAGGTCTCTAAAATTATCAAGTGAAGGTGACAAGTGTTGAACTAGTTAATTAAAACAGCACCAATCCTTTGACAGAAATTAAGATTATTGTGAAATATGTAAACCTTAATATAGGCATGAATAATCTGAAAAGTAAATCAACACAGTTGCTCAAGTTTCAAAGTTAGTCGGAAACAGGATCACCAGTTTAAAATAGTGCTGAAAAAATAGTGAGTCAACATAGAATTACAAAAACACAACATAAGGTAGAAATATTAATTTAGGAACCTTAAATCTCAAAAAGATTGGAGAGATTATCAGATAGTCAGCAGAAAGTAGCAAAAAGTTTAAAACAAAGAAAATTGACAAAGTTAAAATAAACATACTGGAACAATGCAGGACAGAAACATCTATTAAAACATCAAATTAATAAGAGGTAAGAATGTCCCACAGAGATCAAAATAAAATGCAATTAGTTCAAAAGAAGTTGAACACCTTTAGTATTGAACAAGAAATAGAAAACCTTTGCACATAATATATTAATAGAAAATAGACAAGTTTTAAACCAAAAAGAGGGTCAAAAAAGATTTAAGAAATAAACAGAAATTTAGAAACGTTTTTCTTTAAGTTTCAGTACCTGTGTGTCTTAGATTTCATTCAGTGTTGTACCAGTCTACAACACATTCATACCCAGTAAGACAAAATGGAAATGAATCTAACCACTCATATAATCAGATTTAAATGCAACATATGGTTCAATTCAGTCTGTTGAGTTTGATTCTGAACTCCACTTTGATGTGTGTAAAAATATCAAATAAATGTGTTCTGTATGCAGCCAGTATCTTACTGGTGGTGCAGGAAGCCTGGAAGTCAGGGCAACACTCGTTGTGCTGCAGGCAGCTGAAGTCACAGGTACACTGCTGACCTCTGGTGAAAACCTCTCCACAACGACCGACACAGCTGCCTGAAAACAGTAGACATTAGAACCAAGTATCATTCACCATTTGAGACTTCCTGAAATATTATACCGTTGTAAATTAGATTGATTTTGGACATACTAAGGTGCAAAATCATGAGAGAACATCATACATAAATGAAACATTAGAACTTGATCTCATTACGTATTTTTAGACCAGATTAAGCCTGATAGGTTCACTATTTGGCATTGTGAGATCTTTTTTAAAGCATCAGAACGGTGTCCTGTAAAAGTTTCAGTACTTACCTGGTGCAGCAGCAGCAGCAGCAGCAAGGCAAAGCAGCATGAGCCCCAGTTTCTTCATCATGTTCCTCATCTAAGTCTTATTATCATGAACTTGGATCTGAACGATGATAATGCAACACACACAATATGAAGATATGAGAAAGTGACAGCAGAAAAGCAGTAACCATCAATTACCTTCTTTATGTATCACCTCTCCTCTGCTTCTGTCACTGAGTCAGACTGTTGGTCTTTTATATGAGAAAAACTGCATGACGTATGTTCGCACCAGATCTGAGACAGGACACTAACACTACACCCTCAGACTAATAAAAACTCACTAGGTGTTTAGAAAGGTCCTACCCTGCCAGTAATGCTTCCTACACACATAATTAGTTGCTTCTAGACTGTAAGCAGAAAGTATGTTATCACATATTACTCTGATATTGTATTTATATAACATCGATTCTCCTAGGGACATGTTTTAAATGTCATGTAATAGCTATGATGTAATAAAAATTTTACTTTACAGATAAAAACACAGATCCCACAATATTCAGAAGTAACTCCATTTTCTTTTGAGCTCTGTAGTTATGCATGTTTCCACTCCTACCTGATGCCCCTTGGTCAAAGTTTCCATTGACCAACCAGTTTAAATAATGAGGTACTGGAGTCAAAACTGAAGTCATTTGGGTTTGAACATTTTTGTGGTGGAGTTTGTTTAGCTCAGTTCTCAGGTCATAATCGTTGTCTCGAAGAGGTTGACTCTCACAAGGAGGAGATGAACTGGAAGACGCAGCTAGAAATAAGAAAGCAACGTAACTGTCTTATGATGTGGATGATCTATCTATCTATCTATCTATCTATCTATCTATCTATCTATCTATCTATCTATCTATCTATCTATCTATCTATCTATCTATCTATCTATCTATCTATCTATCTATCTATCTATCGTATTTATGAAAAAACTTGATCATAGCATGATATATTTCAGTTTGTGTCTATAAACATGTTAAATTACGAACACAGATTATATTTGAAGCAGTACTATTCTAGAAGCCTTTGTTCATGTTGTAATAGTAAATGGTTAAGGTTAAGGAAATCAGCTCACACAATCTTTACTGGTTAGAGGTTGAGAGGCAGTATACGCCCTGGACAGGCCCCAGTCCATCACAGGGTCACACAACCAGACCGTGGGAGGAAGCTGGAGTACCCTGAGAGATCAAACGCATGTAAACTCCATATAAAAACAGTGGAGGCCGGGATTCCAATCCAGGACCTTCAACGTCAGCAGTGCTAGCCATCGTGGGGCACTAACTAAGTTTATTACATTAATGGCTGTAGTTTTCCTACATTTCATTGTGAGATTATGGTACAGCGATAGAGATTAATCTATTTTAAGGGTTTTTTAAATATCCGTATCAGATTTGCCAACATTTATGGAAGGTGCTGTGCATTGAGTAGATCTCGAGAGTATTGTTTTATTCTGTTGGACAGTCATTTTCTTAAAATTAGAATATTATTGAAAAGTTTATTTATTTATTTCAGTAACTCAGTTCACTAAATTAAACACATTATATAGATTGATTTCACACAGACTGATGTTTTTAAACCTTTATTTCTGTTAATTACGATAATATTCCGTTTACAGCTAAAGAAAACATGACATTTAAGATTAGAATAACAAATCAGAGCAAGAAAATAACTTTTTTAATATTAGCATGTTTAATACCTTCTTAAATGTTGTGATTTTCAAAAGGTACTTTTAATCTGGCAAACTTAATTGAAACACATATTCCAATTTTATTAAATATTACTGCATTTTACAGGCATGGTTTCAGATCATTTCACCACTTCTTTTTAAGAATAAACAACACTTTATAGAAAGAAATTTTGTTCAGTCAGTTTTATGCTTCTTGCCTAAACAACAGAAGACCAAATGTAGTTTCTAACTCATCCTGGAATGTTTTAATTACTATAAAGTGTAAAAGTTTATGTAATACTGTGGCCTTTACCTGGTAACTGTTGTACACTGAAAATTTAAATTGTTTAAATTTGGAAGGTTTTGTACCTAACGGCTTAAAAATGTGCGACAGTCCATCTGGTGGAACAATAAAACGATCGCTGTGAGTCAACATAACAAACACACATAAACACACCCACTTATTTCCCATTCACCTGCTGAACTCCACTGTGTTTTCAGTGTGTTTTTCTTCATATACTTCCCTTCTAACAGTTATTTATGCCCTAATGAGCACTCAGGGAAGGGCGTAGTCCCAGCAGGGTTGTATTGTATTGGTCAGACGGTCGGATTAAAGAAGCTCATAAAACTTTATTAACACCCCACACTGTGACCATGTACAGACTGTGGGCCGAACGTTGGCGGGCAGTTCAGAGCACCACACATGTAAGTGTCGGGAGACGGGACACCAGACAGACATCATGTGTTTAAAGTGAGTCTGGCAGCTGAAAACATGACAGAAAGAAGTACTTTTAATTGTTACTTTTTAATATGAACTATAAAGGTCTGCTGCAGAAATAGTGTGCCTCGTTCTTTCTGTAGCTGCCATGAGAGTAAACAGGATAACCATAAACCCTAATTTACTTTATTCAGCTTAATAGTCTGTTGTAATGATTCTGTGATGGACTGAGCACTTGCATTACCTAATGTCCTTGGTTTCTTCCTCTCTGTCCTCACTTGTTCCTTCTCTTCAGTTTTATAGCTGAGGTCACTTTCATGGTTAAGTTTTATTTTTCCAGTGCAAAACGAATTGTCCTGTTTTGTTTACTAATGGCTTCATAAAATGAATACAATGTGACAGTTTTTCATTTAAAATGTCCCATTTTACTTAATTTCTAATATTTCTCTTGGTTTTTTGTCTTGCCCAATTCAACAAGAAAAAGGGAACTGCAGTAAAGAGGGACATCTTTACCAGGGGTTAAGATGTGCATGAAAGAGTTGTTAATTGTAATAACAGAAGGAATTATAAATAGAGATAAGAGAGTCTAAGCACAATGAATGACAGTGCCTTGCGAAAGTACTCGGCCCCCTTGAACTTTTCAACCTCTTGCCACATTTCAGGCTTCAAACATAAAGATATAAAATTCAACTTTTTTGTGAAGAATCAACAACAAGTGGGACACAATCGTGAAGTGGAATTAAATTTATTGGATGTGTCAAACTTTTTTAACAAATAGAAAACTGAAATGTTTGGCGTGCAATATTATTCGGCCCCCTTGCGTTAATACTTTGTTGCGCCACCCTTTGCTGCAATTACAGCTGCAAGTCACTTGGGGTTTGTCTCTATATCAGTTTTGCACATTGAGAGACTGAAATTCTTGCCCATTCTTCCTTGCAAAACAGCTGGAGCTCAGTGAGGTTGGATGGAGAGCGTTCGTGAACAGCAGTCTTCAGCTCTTTCCACAGATTCTCGATTGGATTCAGGTCTGTACTTTGACTTGGCCATTCCAACACCTGGATACGTTTATTAGTGAACCATTCCATTGTAGATTTGGCTTTATGTTTTGGATCATTGTCTTGTTGGAAGATAAATCTCAGTCTCAGGTCTCTAGAAGACTCCAACAGGTTTTCTTCCAGAATGGTCCTGTATTTGGCCCCATCCATCTTCCCATCAATTTTGACCACCTTCCTTGTCCCTGCTGACGAAAAGCAGGCCCAAACCATGATGCTGCCACCACCATATTTGACAGTGGGGATGGTGTGTTCAGGGTGATGAGCTGTGTTGTTTTTACGCCAAACATATCGTTTTGCATTGTGGCCAAACAGTTAGATTTTGGTTTCATCTGACCAGAGCACCTTCTTCCACATGTTTGGTGTGTCTCCCAGGTGGCTTGTGGCAAACTTTAAACGAGACATTTTATGGATATCTTTGAGAATTGGCTTTCTTCTTGCCACTCTTCCATAAAGGCCAGATTTATGCAGTGTACGACTGATTGTTGTCATATGGACAGACTCTCCCACCTGAGCTGTAGATCTCTGCAGTTCATCCAGAGTGATCATGGGCCTCTTGGCTGCATCTCTGATCAGTCTTCTCCTTGTTCGAGATGAAAGTTTAGAGGGACGGCCAGGTCTTAGTAGATTTGCAGTGGTCTGATACTCCTTCCATTTCAATATGATTGCTTGCACAGGGCTCCTTGGGATGTTTAAAGCTTGGGAAATCTTTTTGTATCCAAATCCGGCTTTAAACTTTTCCACATCAGTATCTCGGACCTGCCTGGTGTGTTCCTTGGTCTTCATGATGCTCTCTGCCCTTTGAACAGAACCCTGAGACCATCACAGAGCAGGTGCATTTATACGGAGACTTGATTACACACAGGTGGATTCTATTTATCATCATCAGTCATTTGGGACAACATTGGATCATTCAGAGATCCTCACTGAACGTCTGGAGTGAGTTTGCTGCACTGAACGTAAAGGAGCCCAATAATATTGCACGCCCCACTTTTCAGTTTTTTATTTGTTAAAAAAGTTTGACACATCCAATAAATTTAATTCCACTTCACGATTGTGTCCCAGTTGTTGTTGATTCTTAACAAAAAATGTTAATTTTATATCTTTATGTTTGAAGCCTGAAATGTGGCAAGAGGTTGAAAAGTTCAAGGGGGCCGAGTACTTTCGCAAGACACTGTACTTAAAGACAAGTCAGTGGTGGTATAGGTACTGTGGAAATATAAATACATTATTATTAGTAGCTAAGACTAAGATATATTTGGGACTTTGCTGCTTATAGATTGATTATTATTAGGAGTTTTTAGTTATGATAGAAAAAACACAACAGTAGCCTCTAGTATTATAGAGTCCAGTTTTCACACAATGAGTGTTTATTATTCAAGGTTAAAGCTTGCAGGTGTTTTCTGTCTGTATCGTGAGAAGCCGGCAGTGTATTGGGGAGGCATGGTACTCCTCTCTCTGAAGGTTTCTGAAGATGTGAGGGAAACAATTCTTTAATTAAATGATGAAATGTATCTCTGTTTCTTTGATACTGTTGCCGGGGAGACATCCTCAGACAGAATGATTGTGTGTGTACTGCATGGCAGCGTGGGGTATAAAATGTAATGTAACGCAGCCCCCAGTGAGACAACACACAGACGTTTCCGGGTAGCAGTGTAAGTGTGATGTCTCCCCCTTTGAATTCAGATTGGTTTTAATAAACTTGTGGAAACGTACAACTGATCTCTGACTGAGGATTGTCCTTTGGGGTGCCAAATAAAAAGAGTCGATGAGAGGTGAGGAGTAATGTAAGAGTTAAAGGACGGCCAGTAAAGTTTTCCTACCTCGACAGTACCTATTTCCAGCACTCCATCCAGAAAGACACCAGGCTATAGTTTTTGAACCTAGGACCTTCATGCTGCAAGGTAACAGTGCTTTATTATATCATATTATATGAAGCGTTAACAAACCCTTCAAACATACTTGTGCACCCAAAGATTGAAACACTTCACTATCCTGACCAAGACTATTAAAACTTCTTCAGGTAGCATTAGATTGAACTAAATCTAAATAATCTTTCAGTTCTACCAACTAGGCCCTTGAAATTGTCCAAATAATATCAGGAAATGTTTTAAGCATTTAGTTAACTTTAAATGCTTAAAACTACCTGTCAAAAGTAATGTTCTTTAAACTAATGACTAAAGTTTAAAATTCAGTCACTAGTATGTTTCCCTGTTCCCCGTTTGCCGTAAATATCTCAGTGAAGGTGAGACCGTGAAACAAAGCACTGACTCCAGAAGTTGATATTCTTTTCCTGGCATGTTATAACCTCTGTCTCTGTGAAGAAATTAACAAGAATCTTTCTTCCTTATTCTGTCTAATGTGTGACCTGTCCAGGGTGTACCCTGGCTCTCGCGATAGGCACCAACACCCCCTGGGACCCAAGGACAAGCTGCAATGGATGGATGGATGGATGATCTAATATCTAATGGCGAAAACACTTCCTTCTGTGTGCTTTTGAGGGCTCTCAATGTGAAACAGAGAGATGAAGATTTTAACCATATGAATAATAAGAAAATAAAAAATAAAATAAGAAAATGTTATTATTATTGTTATTATTATTATAATTTTTTATCTAAACACACTATTCTGCAAAAGAAAAGAAAGTAAATCGGAACACAAGAGTGCTTTCTTATGTTTCTGACCGTACACTTTAAGCGACGAACCAAAACGCCACAGTATCACGCTGTCGTTCGTTTGTTTTTTCTTCTGTATTTGCGTCAGTTTTTCTTTATCAAATTTACTTGCACTTTAATCCAAACATTTTATGCGAATGGCTGCAGAGTTTCTCTGGGAGAACAGAAACATCGTTTAGTTTTACCGGTGAGTCGACAGACTGAAACCCAGCGTGTTTTTTAAAACTCTGATTAACTCATGATTACAATCTTTATCAGAATAGTTCGTAACAACTTGTTTGAAATTAATCAACAAACTTCACTAGCTGAGACACTTAACGGTACAAAAATACCTTAAATCTCATTCTTTCAGCCTTACATTTGATGCCTTTTACCAAAACACGCCAAAATACAAGTGGTGTGAAACCTAAGGGTTCCCCCTGATTACTGTGATTACCCTGATTATTGATGTGGTTAATTTCAAATAGGCTACATTTTACATAGATCTCGAGTTCAAGCTTCTGTATAAACGCTTATACAAAGGGCTTTAAATATGAACAGTATTTAAGGATTAAGTTAGGGTCACATTTTACATCTTGGAGGGAGTTTCTCCACTTAGGTTCAAAGTTACTGTAATAGTTTTGTTGTGTTTGCAACATAAGATGTTTTAAAGGTGAAAATGAGTTCCTCTTTAATATCCAAATACATTTTCTCTCCACTGAAGATGTTTTGAAAGGTTTTTAAAACAAATACTGAAATAGTTTAGTAGCTGATTTTTTTTTTTTCTTATTTAATGCACATTATTCTAAAGTTCCCCGGAGGTTTTCAGACAAGACAACAGAGCTGATCCAAGATTAAATGAGGCCAAAAGACGAATTAGTCTTTAAAGAAGAATTGAACTCCCTTGTAAGAAATTTTTTGAGCTGTTTCGAACAGATTTTGCTGCATTTCTGCCCCTTTCTCTCTCTTTTTCTCTGCAGCCATGCTGCTGGTGGACACCGGCGTGTACATCGGCACTGCAGCCGACCTAAACGACAGGCAGGCGTTGGATGGTGCGTCTGTCACTCACGTCCTGTCTGTGGACTCTGTGGACCCGGGGCTGCTGCTCCCTGCTGATGGGAAGCACTTCAGGAAGTGGATTGATGTTTTAGATGAAGCCACGTCTGACCTCCTCAGTCACATGGATGCCTGCTTTGTGTTCATTGAGGAGGCGGTTAAAGGGGGTGGGGCAGTACTCGTTCACTGGTGAGGATCAGAGGTCAAGGGTAAACAACAACAACAGCTCTTTTCTTACTTTGAATTTTCAAAGTAAGAAATCTGATTCTTCGCTTCTTTAAATGTAATCCAACACTGCCTGCTGTAATCTAGCATCAGAGACTAGCTGTTTCTGTATTGTTCTTGCCTTTATACACACGTACCAGCCAGGCGGGTCGGAGTCGCAGTGCCACCATTGTGACGGCCTATCTGATGAAGAGATACCGGCTGAGCTTCATTGAGGCCTACAACAGACTGAAATGTCTCAAACAGGATGTTCAGTAAGTGTGTGTGTCTGTCTGCTCTGCTCTCCTTATCTTTGAGATAAAGTCTTATTTGGTGAGGTTACCAAGTTAAAAAATGATTGAAAACCTGTTTTGTCTAATTTTACATGAATGCCCCACTGCAATGAGTGGATTATAAAATAAAGCATTAGTAGTTAATAGGAAATGACAAAAACACAAAAATGAAGGTGTTTGCACATTCATCGTTGAGAAATAAATCATTGGAAAATTAAACCAAAAAAAAACCCCACAGAGGAGCTGACAGAGTCTGTCAGCATTGATGTACAATGTCTTGCAAAAGTATTCATACACTTTGAATCTTTCCAAAATTTTGTTTTTACAAATCAACCGCAAACTGTATGTGATATGCCAATGCAAAATAGTGTGTGGAAGAATTGGAAGAAAAATGATACATAGTTTTCTAGATTTTTTACAAGTAAAAACCTAAAAAGTGTGACATGCGTTCGTAAATCAACTTAAATGCCCCCTAAGTCAACACTATGTAGTTCCACATTTTGCTGTAAATACAGCTGAAAGTCTTTTAGGTCACTTCTCTAGTAGCTTTGCACATTTAGAGACAGACATTTTTGCCAGTTCCTTCATGCAACTTGTCTCAGGCTCAGTCAAGTCAGAGGGAGACCATCTATAAATTGTAATTTTCAATCATGACAGATTATCAGTTGCCTTTAGGTCTGAACTTTGACTGGGCCGTTCTAACACATGAAATGCATTGATCATTCCACATACAGTGGGGAGAACAAGTATTTGCTGATTTTGCAGGTTTTCCCACTTGCAAAGCACGTAGAAGTCTTTAATTTTTATCATAGGGAATGTTGAATCGTGAGAGACGGAATCTAAAACAAAAATCCAGAAAATCACATTGTGTGATTTTTAAGTAATTAATTTGCATTTTATTGCATGATATCACTATTTGATCCAAACAAACCAAAACAACAAAACTTAATATTTGGTACAGAAACCGTTGTTTGCAATTACAGATGTCAGATGTTTCCTGTAGTTCTTGACGAGGTTTGCTCACAATGCAGCAGGGATTTTGGACCACTCCTCCATTCAGATCTTCTCCAGATACTTCAGGTTTCGGGGCTGTTGCTGGGCAATATGGATTTTCAGCTCCCTCCAGAGATTTTTGACTGTGTTTAGGTCTGGAGACTGGCTAGGCCACTCCAGGACCTTGAGATGCTCCTTACAGAGCCACTTCTTAGTTGCCCTAACTTTGTGCTTTGGGTTGTTGTCATGCTGGGAGAACCAGCCACGACCCATCTTCAGTACCCTTACTGAGGGAAGCAGGTTGTTGGCAAAGATCTCCCGATACATGGCCTCATCCATCCTCCCTTCAATACGGTGCAGTCGTCCTGTCCCCTTTGCAGAAAAGCATCCCCAAAGAATGTTGTTTCCACCTCCATGCTTCACAGTAGGGATGGTGTTCTTGGGGTTGTACTCATCCTCCTTCTTCCAAGCATGGCAAGTGGAGTTTAGACTAGAGAGCTCTCTTTTTGTCTCATGAGACCACATGACCTTCTCCCATTCCTCCTCCGGATCATCCAGATGGTCATTGGCACACTTCAGATGGACCTGGACATGCGCTGGCTTGAGCAGGGGGACCTTGCTGCAGGATTTTAATCCATGGCGGCTTAGTGTGTTACTAATGGTCTTTTTTGAGATTGTGGTCCCAGCTCTCTTCTGGTCATTGATTAGGTCCTGCCATGTCATTGATGCCCCACGAGGTGAGATCTTACATGGAGCCCCAGACCAAGGGAGATTGACCATCATCTTGAACTTCTTCCATTTTCTTATAATTGCTCCAACAGTTGTTACCTTCTCACCAAGCTGCTTGGCTACTTTCCTGTAGCCCATCCCAGCCTTGTGCAGGTCTACTATTTTATCCCTGATGTCCTTCCACAGCTCTCTGGTCTTGGCCATTGTGGAGATGTTAGCATTTGTTTGATTCAGTGTGGGGACAGGTGTCTTTTATACAGATAATGAGTTTGAACAAGTACAGTTAATACAGGTAATGAGTGGAGAACACGAGGGCTTCTTAAAGAAGGACTAACAGGCCTGGATTCTTACTGGTTGTTAGGTGATCAAATACTTATGTCATGCAATAAAATGCAAATTAATTACTTAAAAATCACACAATGTGATTTTCTGGATTTTTGTTTTAGATTTTGTCATTCAAAGTTGAAGAGTATCTGTGATACAAATTAATGACTTCCGCATGTTTTGCAAGTGGGAAAACCTGCAAAATCAGCAATGTATCAAATACTTGTTCTTCCCACTGTAGCTCCTGTTGTATGTTTAAAGTTGTTGTGTTTTTGTAAGGTGAACATTAGCAGCAGTCTTAAGTCTTTTGCAGCTTCTAACAGGTTTTCCTTCAGGATTTCCCTGTTTTCCATCCATTTTCGCATCAACTCTGACCAGATTTCTTGTCTCTGGTGAAGGACAGAATCTCCACGCCATGATGCTGCCACAACCATATTTCATGTAGGGATAGAACGTTCAGGTTGATTAACTGCACAGTCAGTTTTCCATAATGCATAGCATTTTCCATATAGCCCAAAACATTCAGTCTTGGTCTTATCTGATCGGTGCACTTACTTCCACATGTTTACTGTGCCTCCTGCATATCTATTGGCAAACATTAAATGTGACCCCTTATGACTTTCTTTCAACAATGTCACACAGGTTAGCTCCACATTTTTGGAATGAACAGCTAGTAGTTGTCTTGTTAATAGTTCTCCCACCTGTGCAGTTAGTCTCTGCAGATCCTCCAGAGTTACCATGGTCTACCTGGCCGCTTTCTGATCCTTGGCCTGTCTGTCTGTTTAGGCGACATCGATGTTTTTGTATGTTTGCAGTTGTCCCCTACTCTTTCAGTTTTCAGACAATTGATTAAATGAAGCTCTAGGAGAAGTTCAAAGCTTAGGATATTGTGTTATAATAATAAACTTTCTCCCTGATGTTACTGATGTGTCCCTTGGTCTTCATAATGCTGTTTGCTCATTAATGTTGTGTATGAAAGAGGGACTCTGTTCACAAATTTGGCAATTTCTAAAGGCAATTGGTTGCACTAGATTTTATTTAGGACCATCAGAGAAAAAGAGGGCTGAATCCAAACGCATGTCACACCTTTCATAATTGTATTTGCAAAAATTTGAAAATGTTGGTATATTGTGTTAATATTTAACACACAATATCAATAAAGCACATGGAAGTTTGTGGTTGTAATGTGACAAGGATGGAAATGTTCAAAGGGTTGTGAATACTTTTGCAAGGCATTGTTTATTCGACATCTGATTTCTGCCAAACAATGTTTGATGTTTATATTGAGCTATATGGCCTGAAATCTCCAAAATCATATTCAGAAAAGAAAAACCTGCCCGGTTTCTGCACAATGAAGACTCATTGTGCAACAGTAAGCATAGTTGGAAGGAAAACTTAAACAACATACTGAATGTAAATGTCATGTAATCGAGACAATGAAGACGGTGGTTTGGAGCAACTTGTATTTAGTTGTTACTACAGTAAGAGGTGACCATGAAGTAATTTTTTTACCCAGTAATGTCAAGCTTCTGCTTCCAGTTGTGACAGATGACTGATTATCAGACACATTGGGCAGATTGGATGATGTGTTTCAGGGTCAACAGTGGCTTTGAGGAGCAGCTCCATCTGTATGAAGCAATGCACTGGGAAGTGGACACATCTAGTCCTTCCTACAAACAATACAGACTGCAGAAGATCACAGAGAAATACCCAGGTAGACACAGATGAATAGCTCTCCTTGCATTTGACACAGCTTATTATTTGTGTGGCCTCCAAGTTGTTTTCTGTTTGTTCTTGTAACCCGTTGCCTGTGTTTGTGTGAGCAGAGTTACAGCAGGGGGCGCCAGAGTTGCCCAGGGAGATTTTTGCATGTGACCCCGCCCACTCCAGCTCCTCTGAAATGTCTTATAGATGCAGAAAGTGCCGGTAAGTTGACTTTGCTCTCTTACCTTAAACATACACATAGTTCATACATTTTGTTAGATTCAATACATTGATGCAGATTGTGGCTCAGCAGGTGGGTTGCCGGTTCAAACCCCCACTCAATAAGACACTTCACCCGCCTTAACTGCTGATGGTGGTCAGAGAGCACGGTGGTGCCGATTGTATGGCAGCCTCACTACTGTCAGTGTGTGAATGGGTGGATGAATGGGTGGATGACTGATTGTGGTGTAAAGCACGTTGGGGTCCTCGGACTTGATAAAGTGCTATATAAGTACAGGCCAATTAACATGAACATTTTTTAAACATTAATAAAACTACTACTATTATAGTTGCATGCTGTCCTGTTCCCAAATATGTTCATGTGTTTTTGGAGATTCATTTACTCCTCGATAAGTTCATGATGCTGGTGCACCAGACAGATCAATCCAAAGCATCCATCTGTGCTTTCATCTCCCCTCTCTCCTCTTCAGACGGACTCTGTTTCGTGGCTCCAGCATTCTCAGTCATGCTGTAGGTGACGGAGCTTCAGCCTTCAGCCACAAGAAGCCCAGTAACCTCACTGGTAGGAGCACAACCTCGCTGTCAGTTCTTGCTCTACAATACACAGAACATATCTTTGCCCCTAATCTGTACTTGTTCCTGGCCAAAGTAAGGCTATATATTTGCTGTGACACTTAAGAAATGCCCTTTATTCATATTGCAGGAAATTATTAAGCAGACACCTTGAACTTGGAGTTTCTCTCCTAATCTTTAATGTGAATCGTGGTGTTTTTCCAGGAGAAGTCCAGTGTACCTCGTACTTCATTGAGCCGGTGCAGTGGATGGAGCCAGCATTACTTGGAGTAATGGACGGACAGGTAATGCGCACTTAGCACCATACATGCTGAACAAAGGGAGTTTTATGTGTATTATATGTATTATTTCTCACCTGTAGGAAAGTTTAGGGAAAAACTGGTCAAAATATAGAAGCTTTTGAATTTTTTGCAAAATGTATACTAACTAAAACAAGAAACATTTTTCTTACTAAAACATTTATAGAATTTTATTTGATTGCAAGTTGAATGCAAAAAATATGTGTAATAAATAAGATATATTATTATGTTTTATTGCAGCAGCATAATCTGACACAGAGCCTTTAATTTGAGCACATTTATTCATTGGAAACAATTTATTTTTGTTTGTTTTTACTAAACAAAAATACATTATCTTTATTGATAGCTTTCACAAAGAACAATACAACAGAGACCACAGACAGCAGAAACAAGATAAAAATGTATATCTAAATAGAGAAAAAACTAATTTAAGCATAAATGTGAAACTTTTTTATTACATAATGAAATAATCAGGTCATTAAATGTAACTCAAGTACTTTTAATTAAAATGTTACTTTTTTTAAGTTAAAGGTGTCTGGGAACTTTCTGTTCCTGTTTCTAAACATGAAAAATACTATACTAAGACGAATAATGGAAAAGTTTAAAACAACCGTAACGGCGACAACAAGGCTGGACAGAGTGAGGTGGATGTTAACGGACCTACAGTAAAAGCATCCCTAAAGCTGCTGGAGGTGGCATTCTAGGGTCTTCATAATAACCATTTGTTGTAAGTCTTTTGTATAACATAATCCAGATGTAAAGAAATAAAGTAGGGCAGAAACAATTAATCGGAATAATTGTGACTAATCGATTATTAAAATAATTGTCAAGTAATTTAGTTATCGAATAATCCTTACAGGCTGTATACAGACTCTAAAACATGCCTTTTGCTGAAAGAACAACCCACTCAGAGCTGTAATAAGGCCAAAATTGTACAAAAAATATATACATTTTGTATTTAAGATGAAAAGTCTTCTTTCTCTGTGAATATGCTCTATCCAGAACTCCTCAAGTATCATAGATTTAGCTTCACCTTGTTCAAATTCTGTAAAAAAAAATCTATTAAGCAACTTTTGCTGTCCTCTTATTAATCGATTCGCCTTTATTTTGGGTCTGCAACTAATTATTATTTTGCTAAAGTGCTCAACACTGTTGTAATAAAACATTTTGCATGATATGAATAAGGATATTGCAGATGTTTTGAACCACAGGGACTCAGTAGTTGTCTGGATAAAACTCCTTTTATTAGGACTTTAAAGAAAAACTCATCATTTGTGTGTGTGTGTGTGTGTGTGTGTGTGTGTCTGCAGCTGCTGTGTCCAAAGTGCCGCTCCAAGCTGGGCTCGTTCAGTTGGTGTGGAGATCAGTGTTCGTGTGGCCGCTGGGTCATGCCCGCCTTCCAGCTGCATCGCAACAGAGTGGACGAAATTCGGCAGCTTCACATTCAGAAATAACACACACACACACACACACACACACCTCACGCAGGAGCTAATCTTAATAAGGTTCACATATATGCTGCACATATTTGGAACGGTATGAATGAATTCAATAATGTAGATCAAATTTAAAAGAGCCATTTTCATTGAGCAACATGTGTGAATGTGCTGCTAAGCATACATGTGACTGTAAATGAAATATATCTGTATATATTGTATTTAAATAAAACAATTGGACTGGTGCTCTGTAAACCGATGCAGTTAATTCTTCAGCACGACTCTTTTTCTGCTCCAGTTGTGTGGAGGGACTTTTGACTTACTGATGGTACATTTATCTCATTACAGCAGCATTGCGATGTAGAAGGTTCAAAAAGTACAATTTTTCTAGCTTAGCTGCTTCTTTCTAAAGCTGAGAAAACCTGAGAACCTAACCAGAAAACACAAAGCATTTAGCAAGTAGGCCAAAAAGTTCAGCAATCCAGCTTTCTTCATGTCACTTTCCTGAGGTGAGATTTATGCAGTGTGTGACTAATACTGCTCCTCTAAACGGTTTCTCCCACTTGAGCAGTGGATCCAGGAGCTCCTCTTGAGATACCATGAGCCTCTTAGTTGCTTCCATGATTTCATATGATCTGCGTCTGGATGCAATATTTTATAACCAAACTCAGTTTTAAGCTGATCTTAGACTTGCTGACCTGTCTGCAGTGTTCCTTAGTCTTCATGAAGCTGTTTGTTCACTAATGTTCTTTAACAAACCTCTGAGGCCTTCACAGAGCACATGAAAGTATGCTCAGATTCATTTAGTGACCTAGTAATTAGGTGACCTAGGGAGGTAATTGGTTGCACTGATTTTATTTAGGGGCAACACAGTAAAATGGGCATATATGCATGCTATAATTTCAAAAAAATGTATTTGCAAAAACAAATTACTTAGAATTGATGCAGTACTTCATGTTGTACATGAAATCCCAATAAACTACATCAAAGTTTGTGGTTATAATGTGACAAATTGAAAAGAAGAGAGTAGGGATACTTTGACAAGGCAGAGTATTTCAGATTCATTTCAAATCCATCCAGGTTCAAACATTTAATTTTATTTCTCTATTTCTAATCACATTAAAAACGGAAATTTCCTGAAATCAGTGCTATGAAATCTTGTGGAGTTGCAGAGTAGGAGAAAACAAATTTTCAGGCATCTATAGATAACTATGGAACATGGAACTGTTATATAAAGTTATATTTTTTAATTTAAATGGGGCTAACAAGGAGGAAAAGTATGGGAAGAAACCCGTGCCATCAGAAACTGAATTTGAATTGCTCTGACTGAATCTGTATTTTGTGTAATTTGAAATTAAATGCAATGGTTTGAAGATGAATTTCAATAAACTGAAACTGAATATAATGGTTTAAAACTGAACATGTTTGCTATGAAACTTGCTTTGCTTTGTATTGAAAATTCAGTTTGATTACTTTCACTTTCAGGTCTGAAATTCAGTTTTTTGTGTCACACATCCGGGTTCTTGAAGCCAGAGATTAATCAAACACAGATTTAATGATTCACGGATGTCATTCACTATTGCTGTGTCCAAACTAAGGTCTACAATCTTTTAAAGGATGCATTTGTAGGCCGATAACGTCCTGGGTGAGGCGACAAATACTGTCCAATCTCCAAGGTTCCAACAAATGCGTCCTTCTTTTCCCCAGATTTGATGGATGGATCCATTGTATACGGTGGCCGGGGGGTGCAAAACACTTTTACAAGTACCGAAACAAATTTACATTTCAGAAAACAAATTTACATTTCAGAAAACAAATTTACATTTCAGAAAACAAATTTACATTTCAGAAAACAATTTAACAAGATGCGAAACAAATTTACATTTCGGAAAACAAATTTACATTTCAGAAAATCAACCGGAAAGGGAATGTACCAACGCCGAGGCTGACCCGGAAGTCAACCTCAGGGCTGCATCCTTCGAAGGCCGTATTCGTTGGCCGATTACGTTACAGCGCGGCGACGAAGGCTGTCCCAATTCATGAATAATTCCGAGCAAATGCTGCTGACAAATGTGTCCTTATTTTGCCCGATTTGAAGGATGCGTTGTGAATATCCTTCGCGGCCCATCATTTCCCATCATTCATTGCGGGTCGAAGCGGATTGGTCAAGCAGGGGAAGCCATGGCGGACCATAGCAGCAAAAGCTGTGAGTAAATTGTGGAAAATTACACTTTCTGTGACACAAATTAACTTCTACAATGTTTTTAGTGCGGGAATATAACTATGTAGACGTGAAATATCTGCTTGATTTATCTAGACATCGCTTAATTTCAAATGTGCTCTGACGTGTTCGGAGTTTTCCGCTCCGATAGTAACCGGCTCGCCTCGCCAGCCCTACAGGCGGTGAGGTGAGCTAGCCCGGTAGAGATCTGACCGGACTATCGGCACTAAGCTCCCGCTGGCAGTCATCACAGTGAACGTTTAACACAAGTGATTTCTAACAGTTTATGTTATTATTTTAATTGTTACTGAAAATCGATTTAATATTTCAGATGATATTAAGGTTAACCAGAATAAATGGTCAGTTTTATGTAATCCAACTGTATCGCTGGAGAGTGTGATTGAGAATAAATAAGCTTTTCAATATGAATTTTTAATGAAGAAATGTGCTATATGTTTTAAAAGTTTATTTATAATTCAGTTAGCATTATAATTTCTGATTCCAGGTACAATCCAGAGACAATCATGTCATGTAAATTTGTTTTCTGAAATGTTAAATTGTTTTCTGAAATGTAAATTTGTTTTCTGAAATGTAAAAGTGTTTTCTGAAATGTAAAAGTGTTTTCTGAAATGTAAAAGTGTTTTCTGAAATGTAAATTTGTTTTCTGAAATGTAAATTTGTTTCGCATCTTGTTAAATTGTTTTCCGAAATGTAAAAGTGTTTTCTGAAATCTAAAAGTGTTTTCTGAAATCTAAAAGTGTTTTCCGAAATGTAAAAGTGTTTTCTGAAATCTAAAAGTGTTTTCTGAAATGTAAATTTGTTTTCTGAAATGTAAATTTGTTTCGGTACTTGTAAAAGTGTTTTGCACCCCACGGCCACCGTAATTGTATCCTCCGTGGCACACCCTATCCCATGATTCATTGCGGGTCGAAGTAGATTGTTCAAACGGAAGTAGCAAAGGCCGGAGGAGAGAGAAAAGTTGTGAATAAAATTATATTGCGCATTCTGTGAAACAGCAGCAGCTGCTCGCCTCACCAGCTGTCAGCTGACTGGGTGGTTGAGGTGCGCTAAACCCCGAGAGAACAGCTGACTCCCGGCACATTGTCTTCAAACTCCCGCTGGGTTTCCTCAATGGGTGGAAGTTAGACAGATATAATTCAGTCAGATGAAATCTAATATTAATGTTTGGTTTATTTATAATAATAATAATAAATATTATTATTATGCTTTGCAAATAAACTGATTTAAACTTTGTTCCTAAAGTTAATATGTTAGTGTTTACGTTGTTGAAAGTTTAACAAATAAATTAAACAAATGGTATTAAACAATGTATTTTATCTAGTGTTAGATTTATATCTATGAACACAGTAAATATTTTCAACATTTTAAATGGATAAATAATGAACAAGATCATAAAACAATAACATTTTAAAACAAAACAGCATTATAAGTGTGATACCCTCCAAGGTAGAAACATTGTGGAATAATTTAATATTTTATTTTATTAATGAAGAAGGTCCCATCACCATAAATGATGCACTGATTTTAGCTGGACTGTAGTTGCAATTACCATAGTTCGCCAGCAGAGGGAGTTGCTCCCTGAAGTGTGTGCTAGGTGTGGTAGTTGCTGGGAGCTTAGAGCAGAGCCTGCCTGCCGACAGATATGGTTAAGAGTTGTTCAGTAATTGGTTTAAAGGAGCAGGTAAATCATAGCACTGAATGTGATGCATTTATATTTCGTATTCTTAAATTGTACGTTATTAGAGTGAAAGAAACGCTCCAAACTTAAGTGAAAGTAAACTAAATGTAACCATAGTAATTTCTGTACACAATAATGAACCAAGAAGTAACTTGGAATTTTGGAAAATGTTCAGACGTATTAAGTATTGTGAAACTGAAGTAAGATTAAGGTGTATTGTTTATTATTGTGATTTTTCTGGTAATAAATCAGAGCAGAGCCTGCCTGCTGACAGACCGCATCTAACGTCTGTGCTTTTTCCTGCAAAACACAGGGTATTAGCATGGCTAAAAACACAGATCTCTTTTGAGGCCTGTAACATAAGCCATCAGCAATACGTAAAAGGGTAAATAAAAACCGTGTAGTGATTTACAGTAGAGAAAGCGTTATTAACCTTCAGGCTCCATTTGTTCGGCTTCACAGCTCTGCGCTTCACGCTAACATGGTTGCTAGGCAACAGAAATTACACTGAGATAAGAGCAAGAGAAACGCAGACCGACGTAACACCGGCGGCACACTATGCTAATCTGGCATGTTTAGCTAATAGCTACAGGTAGCATAAGTGTTACAGTTTGACCATCATTTGTTTATATGACGCTTCTTATAGACGCTCATTTGACTTGGTGATGGACAACCGCCAAGCTCATGTATGCTGCTCTGCTCCAGCTCAACATGCCGTAAAGGAAGTTTAATCTGATGTGAAACGTAAATCGATGAATCTGTGTTTGATTAATCTGTGGCTATCCTCAAGGACCCGGATGTATGACACAAAAAACTGAATTTTGGAACTGAAATTAAATTACAGACCTGAAAGTGAAAGTAATCAAACTGAATTTTTAATACAACAAAATACATTTTAAAAGCAAATGAATTCAGCTTCAAACCATAAAATTCAGTTTCAGTTTAGTGAAATTCCTTTTCAAACCAATGCGTTTAATTTCAAATTACACAAATACAAATTCTGTCACAGCAATTCAAATTCAGTTTCTGATGGCACAAGTTTCTTCCCATACAGAGGAGGAGAGTTTGCTGACCAACACAGATGAAAACAACAACCGGACCGGATCTCTAGTCAAAGCTATTAGCAGAACTCAGCAGCAGATTCATCACAAACACCGACCCAAAGCCCAGCATGTAAGGGCTGAGTGAATGTGGTCTGGACTCTGCGGAGGAGAGCCATGCTGTCAGAGATGCTGAAAAAGGACAGGCTCCCTGCTGTGTGATCCAGGTACACCCCCACTGTGGAAGACTGAGGACCTGATAAACATGTTTCTGTTCCATCGTGTCTGAATACAAAACAGTCTCTGTAGCAGTCCAGGGCCCAGGACTCCCTGTTGTTGCCAAATTCACTCCCCCTTCCTGTTCTGCTCATACATCCGTATGCTACAGCTACTGTAACTCTTCCAGTCCACTTCACCTCCCAGTAACTGCAGCCAGTAAAGCTCTCTGTGCTCAGAGCCTGGAACCACTTTGTGAATCTGTCAGGGTGAAGAGAGCTTATGTCTTTTTTAGCACGTGTGACTCTCTTGTTTCCTAGAGATAAAAGCAGTTTTCTGTGAGCCGTGTTTGGGTCCAGGCTGACCGAATGTGAATGTTGTAGGAATTCAGCTCTGGTCTTGGGCTCAGCTGGTGACACCACCACATTCAGCTCTGTCTGTATCACTGATGTCTTTGTGGTTTCCTCATGAACAATGTGTTTCAGCTTTTCTCCAGCCTCAGTCACTGCTGCTGTCATATCCCTGAAGTAACACAGAGGATGTTTTTTCAGTTTGAGTGAATCCATGGAGTCATTGGGTTTTCCCAGCATGGAGAGACTGTGCAGGAAGTGAGTGTGATCATCTGTGTAAGACAGCTGCTGGAGCTCCACAGCTCTCCTTCTGAGCTCAGAGATCTCCTTCTCTAACCTTCCTTCGTACTCTTTGATCTGACTCACAGCAGTTTTCTGCTGCTTCCTGATCTGCTGCTTCACATCTGAGCTTCTTTTCTCCAACAGCTTGATCAACTCAGCAAAAGTCTCACTGCTTCTCCTCATTGCCTCCTCAGCACAGGCATTAAAAGTCCCTATCTCCTGCTGAAGCATCCTAATGTCCTCTGCTCTGTCTTTGATTTTCTGCTGTATCTTCTGGAGGTTCAAATGAAGCTCTCTCTGCCTCCCAATCCTCTCTGTTTCAGCTGAAACTATGTCATCACCTTTATGGTCCTCTACTGAGCAGAGACAACAGATACACCTCTGATGAGTGCGGCAGAATAACTTCATCACTTCCTTGTGATAGGAGCAGATGCTCTTCTGGATCTTTTCAGCGGATTTACGCTTGGTTCTTGCACCTAAATCCATATCGTCACATTCAGAAGAGGAACCGAGATCAGGATCGGATCGGCTCCTTACAAGTTGCTCCATTGCTTCTGCTAAAATTATGTTTTTTGCCAGATCAGGCCTGGCTTTATAATTCTTTCTGCACTGAGGACAGCTGTAATTTTTACTCTGATCCTTTTCATCCCAACAGCGTTGAATACATCGCATGCAGTAGTTGTGCCCACAAGGAATCGTCACCGGATCCTTCAACAGGTCCAGACAGATCGGACAGAAAAATTTATCTTCATCCCTAGGAGTTCGCACATGAGCCATATTTGCCTGAGTAAAATACGACCTGTTCACATCACAGTTTAAAGCTCTCTGTGAGCTGACAGAACAATAAACGTTGTTAAAAACAGGAAGCCGGAAGGGACATGAGGTTGGATCAAGCTAAACTTCATTCCAGACCGAGGAGTGGCGAGAGCTCTATACTTGTGAGGCACAGTGGTAGACATGCAAAGGTGCAAATTGGAAAAGTATTTATGCTTCTTAAGCTTAAACTCATTTTGTCACATTACAACCACAAACCTCTATGTACTTTACTAGGTTTATTTGTGATAAACCAACACAAGGTAATTCATCACTGAAGTAGAAGAGATAGAATATATGGTTTTCATTTTTTTTGTTTACAAATAAAAATCTAAACTTTGTGGCATCCATTTGTATTCAGTTCCCTTTACATTAAGACCCCTAAATAGAAACTAGTGCGACTGATTTCCTGCAGAGACCCACTGATTAGTCAACATAGTCCATCTGTGTGAATTTTCAGTACAAATCCAGCTGTTCTGTGAAGACGTCAGAGATTTGTTAGAGAACATGATTGAATAAACAGCATCACGAAGACGAAGGAACACAGAATTAGTTTATGAAACAATACCCCAAGCTTTTAACATCTCTCAGAGCACTTCCATCATGTAAAATGAAAGAGCCAGGCAAAGAGAGGATTAATCAGCGAAGCAGCGAAGAGGTCCATGGCAACTCTGGAGGAGCTGCAGTGATCCACATCTTAGATGGGAAAACCTGTTGAGGACAACTAGCAGTTTTACACTACACAAATCTGGCCCTTAGGGAAGAGTTGCAAAAAGAAAGTCAATAGAAGTCATATTTAAAGCTTGTTAGATTACTTTAGGGGCATCATAACCATGTAAGAAGGTGCTTGAGTCAGGCGACACCAATCTACATGCAGCAACAGAAAAAACTAGCCCAGCACCTCACATAGAAACATGACAGTGGACTACTTATTCACCACTCTACTGTCCTTTATTACATGCGGATTATTTAACTGGGATGACCTTTAAATCCTCCTGCTGTTGTCATAATGTGACTTCTGGTAGTAAAAGTAAATGTACAATGTATGTGTTACATACATGTTACTGATGATCTAACTGAAGCCCGAATGAAGCATCAGCCAATGATGAGGCATCAGTGTCAGATAAATGTATGGTAGTAAAAGACAAACAATATAGAGATTAGAGATTGGGTGAGGAGCTCGGCCATCCGGGAGGGACTCGGAGTAGAGCTGCTGCTCCTCCACATCGAGAGGAGCCAGTTGAGGTGGCTCGGGCATCTATACCGGATGCCTCCTGGACGCCTTCCTCGGGAGGTGTTCCAGGCACGTCCCACCGGGAGGAGCCCCAGGGGACGTCCCAGGACACGCTGGAGGGACTATGTCTCTCGGCTGGCTTGGGAACGCCTTGGGCTCCCCCCATAGGAGCTGGAGGAGGTGTCTGGGGAGAGGGACGTCTGGGTGTCTCTGCTGCCCCCGCGACCCGGTCCCGGATAAAGCGGAAGACGACGAGTACAAGTACGAGACAAACAATATCAATAGCTAATCTAAAAGCCAACGTTTTTCAATAAGCATAGGGCTAGTTTATCTGCTAAAGACTGGTTGGAAAATCTATGAAATTCAAGCTTTAACTAATAAAAGTGGGTACAACTACAGTCGCAGCTTTAAATGACCAGTCAGAGCTGTTCTTATAGAATGTTTTGCATGAGTAATAACAATATTATTTACAGCAGATAATAGTCCTTTAAAGCTCTAATAATAAGTAATTTGCACAGGTCCAAGTCGGTCCATCCATCCATCCATCCATCCATCCATCCATCCATCCATAGTACTGCTCTGTGGCCACTTGATGGCAGCTAAGCTCTGCTAACAACATCTGGACTCATGCAGAACAATGTGGCATTTCTTCTTAACCAATATCTCCTTTTATCATCTAAATTCATTGTTTTCTATGTCGTAAAAATGTAATGTATTTATTCCAGATAAATGTATTCTAATGGGGACTCACTCCTAAGTTACCCACCCTGAATTTACAGGACTGTCTTGTGGATGTTTTGCATGAGGAATGTGCCATTGTTTACCATATTTTTTGATGTTTGGCGGTGTCAAACATGATGCCAGTCACACAAATGGTATATTCTGCAAACTTTACAACTTTTGCTTTTGTAGGGAAAGTATTTTGATAATGTTGCAGAGTAAACAGTTTGATCTTAAATCACTGCAAAGAGCTTTATTAGCTTTAAAAGACTTTTTACTTAGGACAAAAGTGTCTACAGACTGACATGTAATGCTATACATGAGAGGCAAATGTTCTTAAAATCGTTATCTTCTTTTGTCTCTGAGGGCTACCTCAAATGAAACGGAGAAACCATCACCACCAAGAGGAGATGCTCTTATGAATTCAGATTGACTTGGAAGAAGGTGCCATATGGTTGACTGGTCAAAAGGTGATGCATGTTGTCAGAAACTTGGCAGATGGGGTCATAACTCTAAGATTCTGTGTCTCGCTAATGGATGGTGTAAACCCTGACCTAAGTTACTGACCTTTATGTTTTTTGATGCTGTCAGTCAAATTGTTTACTGTGTTATTGCTTGAGCCTCATATAAATGTTTGTTTATCAAGAAGAACCCCTACAGTAGATGAATGAATGGATGCATTAAGGAGGAGGGTGTTTATAGCGTGATAAACATTTGTTCAAGGTTACAGAAATTTTATTCTTAGCATCGAACCGTTATTATGGAATCATTCCTTGTATCAAAAGATGAAGAAATTGTGTTTACACCCAAGTTATTCTCATCTCTCTTCACTGGAAGAGGACCTCTCTTCTAGACATCACCTCCTCTACTTGGTGGAGGAGAAGACCTGACAAAACCTTCCCCCACCTCTCTGCATGGGACAGAGACTTGCTCCAGCTGCTCAATTGGTGAGTAGAATGCCAGGCTTTCAAAAAGCCATTACAAACCCTCTTTTGTTTAACCTGGTACATCAGTTATGCCCGACCTACCGCACCCAGCTGGTGGTCAGAAGCCTCGGAGTCTCTCCGGTCCTTGATCCCCAGAAGCGATCACACTCTATATAACGCTGACTCTTAAAGGAACGACTCTCAAACAGTTTCTAACTTTCAGCTCATTTAATCTAAATTAGGCAGAGGAATGATTACAGAGATCAGTGCTGAGGCTCCTGTCTCGGACCGTCGTCATCTGTAGAAGGATGAGCCCCAAAAGAAGGTCACAAGTAGTTTTATATCTGGCACTCCAAAGCAATAGATGTCCACTCCCTCAGTGTTTGTCAGTAGAATATGTGTCAACATTCTGGTGTCTATCTGATAGAGTGTGTAATAGCAGGTGTCCAACCCTGAATCTAAGTGTGGCTGCTGCAATCTAATCGCTCCTATTACAGTATGTACCACAATCAACCCAGTGCACTAACTTCATGTTAAACTGTAGGTCACTGAGGATTATTATCCTATTCTAAGAAAAGTGAAAACATTAGCATATATACTTTCTCATTCTGGTCTGTGTGTGAAAGCTCACCTAAAAGTCATAGTAAGCAAGGTTATTCATATCAGTTACAGAATTTACCTTTTCTTTCCTCCTGAACCAGCACTAGATCTCCATCTCTTCCTAAGATGCACTGCCCTCTGTACCACATGTGTTGAAGCACCGGTGGGCACAAAGTATGTAAACTTAGAAGTAATGTGTGGTTCACCAGATCTCCCATCTTATGACACTTTTCTCTGTTGCAGCCACAGCAGCCATCTTATCAGAAGACCAAACTGACCACATGGTGTCAACAGCCTTCTGGAGGACCTTTTCATGGTCTATTGTTCTTGTTTTACACCTACTCTTATAAATACAAATACACACTCTCACACTCCCAACTATCACTAAACTCTGCAGTTTGGGAACATTAATGTTTTTCATGCAGTAACAGTGGACAAAGAAAGCTGGACCAAACAAAAACTTTATGTCAGCATTTTCTAACAGCAGGTACATTCCCCTCTCTGCCCTTAACTGAACTCCTCACTAAAACAACATCAAGCTGATTGTAAACATCACTGATACTGGAAAAATCTGTTAAAGTCCAAATCCAGCTGCCTGCAGTATCCAACTAGTCCAAAACTCTGCACAGCATATGAGATGTGACAACACTGAATGACACAAAATACTGTCATGACATTTCCCGACAGCTGTGCTTTTATGGTGCACTGAAGTATATCTTGTACACTGGATTTTCTAAATATCAAAACAACTGGAAAGTGATATAAACCTTTTTTTCAATTGTCTGCGTAGTCTTGAAAAAATACATAAACAGCAACATTGAACATTTTCAAGAGGTACTATTGTATAATCCATCCATCCATCTATCCCTCCAGTGGCAATGTTCGCTTATACTAAGCAGTTTGATTTAAAACAAGTCAAACCAACTCTCCAGACAGTTTTATAGTGGCAACTGTTTATTTGTTTCTCTTGATTAAAGTGAACCAAAAACGTACCGAACCGTGACTTTAAAACCAGTGTACGTATCATTTTGTGGTGTACTGTTACACCACTACATATTTTAATCATTGGTGCTTTACTATCACTTCTACTGTTCTTTTTAAAGAAGTGGGTTGCCATCCTTTTGTTTGCATTATGTGATAGTGGCTGGTTTAAAAGCCTTTGGATTCATACCTTCTGTAGTCTCAACTGTAGGTTTTAAATTCAATTCAATTAAATAAAAACATACTTTATTCATCCCAAAGGGAAATTAAATTTTGTAGCTCATATTATGCAGTATTTTTCAAAGAGCCGTTGTAGATGCTGATGGCTGTGGGCAAGATCTCCTGTAGCGGTCTGTCTTACAGCAGATCTGAAGACCTGCTGTAAAAAAATCGGTACAGACTGACTCATACAGTACGACATTTAAACTGAAAAAAAAACATTTCTCCCAAAAATCATGTTAAGTTTATGCTTTTGACAGATGGTTTTAAATTATAATATAACAATGCCGTTAATATCAAAACTAACAATAAGCTACTTAGGACAACCAGTTGTTAGGCTCTGTCAGAGGTGACCGGGGTGACACTGTAGAAGTGGAGTCCAGGCCTCAGGAGAAGTGGACAAATAGATGAAGTAGAGGAGTAAGAAAGTACAGAGCAGGGCAAGAGATGCTCTCTGAGGAGTTTGGATCTTCAAACGTTTCTTGAAAATAGACAGGGATGAAGAACTGACTGAATTCTGCAGGAAGTAAGGATGGATAGCATGAGAACGGTGCAGTTATATTCTCTTCCATGAGCAGTGGGCTTGCATACCATTGCCATGATACCATAAAAATAGTCCATGAAATTGAAAGAGAGAAAACTCATTCTTACTGAACTCTGAACCAAACACTATGGCTGGTTGAAAAACCCCAAGTTTGTTGTAACAAGTTTAATCATAGCAGTAAAGTAGGATCATTCTTCTATCTTCTGTTATTGGTGTTGTTAATCAGTCCCATTTTTACTTGGCTATGAGAGAAAGACCTAACGGACAGGGTTAATAAATTATAAGTGCCTGTAAATTAATTAAGGAAAGTTCAAAAAGGACCTGTGTTTTATTAGCTGAAATAGATCTGTTTACCCTAACAGATCCTGAAAGTGCAGAAGTGTTGGTGAAGATCCATGCCAGTGCTCTCAGTTTTATGCTCCTGAATGCCTACACCAGAGTGTCAGCTAATAAAGCTGACGTTGAATTATTGCGGTAATAAACGGGAATGATTCAGAAACCAGATGCAGTTGGAAAAAGAAAATGTTGAGCGATTTCTTTTTGCGACACAAATGCTGTTGAAATGCTTGAATCTCTTGTCTTTTTGTGGATCAATTATTACCCACATCTTTTATAAATGACAGAATTAATGAAGTTAACAGAACTGTAAAATGCGTGCGATAACCAGGGGAACAATAGGAGTTAAAGCTTCTCCGACATGTTTGATTTACCACAGCAGGTACATAACTGTACCCACATAAATGTTTTGGAGTTTTGTGTTCAGCCAAGCCCTGTTCTAAAACACAAAACATAAAAATACAATTAAATCTATTTGACATTAATTGTGCAGTTCACTAATTATGTACTTACCAGTTTCAGGGATTTTCAACTTGAGGTTTATTTGGTATCTAAACCACTTTTCTATATCTTTGTGATACAGTAAACCATAAAATATAGACTTCTAATGTGTTGTAGATATCGTAAAAATATATTTTTAAGGGATATTTTGGGCTTTTGTCTCCTCGACCAATTCCTAATATGAGTAAAAGTACTTTTGGTGCCTGAACCTAAACTGGTTTGATTGTTTTTAGGTTAAAATCTTAAATACTTAGACTGCTTAAGCCTGAACTGACTGAACTGAGATTCTTCAAACTCAATTTGCGATTAATGAGACCTTAATTCTGTTAGTAAAAAACATTGAATAATGTTTTTGGCCTTACCACCACCTCAGTTTGGGACAAGCATGAAAAGCAAAAAATACACAAGATGTACAGTATATTGCTAAACGCATTCGCTCACTCATCCAAATAATTGAAATCAGGTGTTCCAATCACTTCCATTGCCACAGATATATAAAATCCCGCACCTGGGCATGCAGACTGGTTCTACAAACATTTGAGAAAGAGTGGGTCGCTGTCAGGAGCTGTGAATTCCAGCATGGTACTGTGATAGGATGCCACCTGTGCAACAAGTCCTCATGCAGAGATTGCATACTTTCTGCAGAGTTAATCACTACAGACCTCCAAACTTCATGGGGCCTTCAGATTAGCTCAAGAGCAGTGAGTAGAGTGCTTCATGGAATGGTTGCCATGACCCGAGCAGCTGCATTCAAGTCATACATCACCAAGGGAAATGCAAAGAGTTGGATACAGTGGTGTAAACCACGCTGCCACTTGACTCTATAGCAGTGGAAGAACATTCTCTGGAGTGATGAATCACGCTTCTCCATCTGGCAATCTAAAAGACGAGTCTAGGTTTGGTGGTTGCCAGGAGAACGGTACTTGTCTGACTGTATTGTGCCTTGTGAAAAGTTTGGTGGAGGGAGGATTATGCTGTGGGGCTATTGTTCAGGAGCTGGGCTTGTTGCAGATGATCCCTTCCTTTTCCAACGTGACTGTCTACCAGTGCACAAAGCAAGGTCCATAAAGACATGAATGAGAGAGTTTGTTATGGATGAGCTTGACTGGCATGCACAGAGTCCTGACCTCAACATCACTCTATGACCTCACAAATGTGCTTCTCGAAGAATGGTCAAAAATTCCCATGAACAAGCTCCTAAACCTTGTGGGCAGTCTTCCCAGAACAGTTGAAGCTGTTATAGCTGCAAAGGGCAGACCAACATCATATTGAACCCTATGGATTAAAAAAGGGTTATGACTTAAGTTCATATGTGAGTCAAGGCAGGTGAGCAAAGACTCTTGGCAATATAATGTATATTCCAGACGATGTTTTAACAGTTTGTGATTTTGGAAACCTTTTGGTAAAGAAAAATGTAATTCTCCAAAATTTAGTTTATAAACCTGAATGTTCACACAGTTGTTAGTACTGTTTGCCCTACAGCAAGAAACTGCAAGTTTGAATCCAAGCTGGGGAAAATGTGTACTCTGGCCTGCTCTCCGCCATTCAAAAGTATGCATGTTAGGGCAGTATGTCTCTAAATCCTTTGTGCGTGTGCACAATTGTATGTTCTGTGATGGACTGGTGACCTGTCCAGAATGTACCCTGCCTTTGGCTCATTAACAACTAGAGATAGGCATCACTGGATTTAAAAAAAAAAAATCATTTGAATGCCATCATTTGGTTAGCATCTGTTTTGAAGTTCACTGCTGGCACTGAGAGTCTGGAATGCTCTTACCTTGTCCTTAATTTGGTTTAATCTTTTAAAAGGCAACGGGGAGCTATTTAGACAAGGCTTTAAAGCCTCTAAGTTTATGTTTCTGGTCTATGAAATTGCCTTTTAAATTGCCTGTCAACTCTGTTAATGAAGGCTTTGCACTTTATGAGTTATCTCAGTAAGCTTATCTGTAAGTTCAACAAAATATCTGTCTTTGTTTGGCTGTGTGCATGATTTAGCCAGCATCAGTTAAGGTCAATTATAGAGAAAGATATTTTAAGCTAAAGTTTATTTAATTGTGCTGTTAAATGAATTTTATTCAGGTTTTTCTATGTTTATAGCATCTTGTAACTTAAAATGTATTATTATTATAAACTGCTAGAAGACCAAATACATAAATGTCTGTCCATCAAAGATTTGTACATTATGTTTATAAACTAAATTGACTTGATGATGATTTTTGGGTAATTAAATGACACAAAACTGGCAGAGTAAACCATCTTACACTAAAACGATTCCCTCTCTGAAACCTGATCCATTAACAAGTTTCAGGGCCAGAGCATCAAAAGTGAAGGAGTCACATGATGGAGCCTGTGAGTCAGGTTTAAACCCCTGACCTTGGTACTCTGTGGTCTCTATGTCTTGGCTCATGGGAACTTTGGGCAGGATTTCTACTCTCAGCAGAAATCTGCTGCTCTTTTTGGACTAAAGGGAAAAGTGATTATCACAATTTGTGGTCTCTGGCATTATTTGAAATATATTTTTTGGCTGTCTTAAAAAAACTCTTTAAAGGGAGGTGGAATTCATGCAGTTTAGTGCGAGAACATTTTCAGCTTTCCACCTCATATTTTTGGTTTTATCAGTTTTTTTTATTTTAATTTTCCAGGCAACAGACAGACATTATAATAAATATATTTTCCTCAGTGTGACTTTAGTGTGAATTAATACACTTTACTGCCCAAATATTTCAAACTTTCATCTTATTCCTCACATACATAGCTGCTTGATATTTCTGTCTCCCCTCCATCCCCGCAGCAGAAGCCAACAGCATTATTTCTGTCAGCGCTTTGGCCGTATTTGTCTCTGTCTGAGGTGCTCGAAGTGAAAAAACAGATGTTGAAGTCTGATGTCTGCTTTACACATTAGCTACGTCCCCTGCCTCATTCTACTCCTCCTCCCATTCATTTCACATGTCCTATTTCCCCTCTCCTCAATTATTTTTTTTCCTACCTGCACTCTATGCCTGCTCTGCTGTCATCCGTCAGGTCTTTGCTGCTTTCTAGTATTTCCTCTCAAAGAAGTAACTTCAGTGTCTCCTTGGAAACTAAAACAGATAACTTTGGATTTTGTTGAAGTATTCTTCCTTAAATTTACAATAATGCTGAGCAAAATTATAAAACTTAAGTTAGATGAGTTTTCACACACCGTAACCCAAACATTTCTTATTTACTTAATTTCTACAAATACACACAAGTTGATGGAAATGTGAAGCAAAATGACCTTATTTATGCATTTAGCTCTCAACAACAACCCACTAAACAAGGAACTTTGTAATCATCATCACTCTTTATCATTCCTCCTACCAAGTTATCCCCACCATACACACAGAGTAATGCAAAAGTATTCACACCCGTTGAACTTTTTCACATTTTCAAACATACAGAGCTACAATAATATTCATGTGTTACAATGGCCCACTCAAAGTACAGACCTAAATACAACTATGAATCTGTGTCAAAACTTGAAAACATATTCTCCATCCAATCTGAGCTGGAATTATTTTGCAAAGAGGAATGGGCAAAACGTTCAGTATCTAAACATGCAAAGCTAGTAGAGGTATACAACCAACTGTCAGTGCAACTGTGCAGACACTTCTATCTTTTGGTGAACACAGATTTTTATTTAGAAGAAATATAAAAAAGTTTCATCCACCTCATAATTATGTGCTACTGTTTGCTGCTCTATCACATTAAAAATGGTGGCTGTAATGTGATAGAATGTAAAAGAAAACCTGAGGTATGATTAGTGTTGCAAGGCACTGTAGAATGACACAAAAAGAAAAACAGAAACATGCCTAAAAAAGAAAATAAGTAAAGAGTAAAAGACTGGTGCAACTGCAGGATGAGTCTGCAAATATACAGGTCCTTCTCAAAATATTAGCATATTGTGATAAAGTTCATTATTTTCCATAATATCATGATGAAAATTTAACATTCATACATTTTAGATTCATTGCACACTAACTGAAATATTTCAGGTCTTTTATTGTCTTAATACGGATGATTTTGGCATACAGCTCATGAAAACCCAAAATTCCTATCTCACAAAATTAGCATATTTCATCCGACCAATAAAAGAAAAGTGTTTTTAATACAAAAAACGTCAACCTTCAAATAATCATGAACAGTTATGCACTCAATACTTGGTCGGGAATCCTTTTGCAGAAATGACTGCTTCAATGCGGCGTGGCATGGAGGCAATCAGCCTGTGGCACTGCTGAGGTCTTATGGAGGCCCAGGATGCTTCGATAGCGGCCTTTAGCTCATCCAGAGTGTTGGGTCTTGAGTCTCTCAACGTTCTCTTCACAATATCCCACAGATTCTCTATGGGGTTCAGGTCAGGAGAGTTGGCAGGCCAATTGAGCACAGTGATACCATGGTCAGTAAACCATTTACCAGTGGTTTTGGCACTGTGAGCAGGTGCCAGGTCGTGCTGAAAAATGAAATCTTCATCTCCATAAAGCTTTTCAGTAGATGGAAGCATGAAGTGCTCCAAAATCTCCTGATAGCTAGCTGCATTGACCCTGCCCTTGATAAAACACAGTGGACCAACACCAGCAGCTGACACGGCACCCCAGACCATCACTGACTGTGGGTACTTGACACTGGACTTCTGGCATTTTGGCATTTCCTTCTCCCCAGTCTTCCTCCAGACTCTGGCACCTTGATTTCCGAATGACATGCAGAATTTGCTTTCATCCGAAAAAAGTACTTTGGACCACTGAGCAACAGTCCAGTGCTGCTTCTCTGTAGCCCAGGTCAGGCGCTTCTGCCGCTGTTTCTGGTTCAAAAGTGGCTTGACCTGGGGAATGCGGCACCTGTAGCCCATTTCCTGCACACGCCTGTGCACGGTGGCTCTGGATGTTTCTACTCCAGACTCAGTCCACTGCTTCCGCAGGTCCCCCAAGGTCTGGAATCAGCCCTTCTCCACAATCTTCCTCAGGGTCTGGTCACCTCTTCTCGTTGTGCAGCGTTTTCTGCCACACTTTTTCCTTCCCACAGACTTCCCACTGAGGTGCCTTGATACATCACTCTGGGAACAGCCTATTCGTTCAGAAATTTCTTTCTGTGTCTTACCCTCTTGCTTGAGGGTGTCAATAGTGGCCTTCTGGACAGCAGTCAGGTCGGCAGTCTTACCCATGATTGGGGTTTTGAGTGATGAACCAGGCTGGGAGTTTTAAAGGCCTCAGGAATCTTTTGCAGGTGTTTAGAGTTAACTCGTTGATTCAGATGATTAGGTTCATAGCTCGTTTAGAGACCCTTTTAATGATATGCTAATTTTGTGAGATAGGAATTTTGGGTTTTCATGAGCTGTATGCCAAAATCATCCGTATTAAGACAATAAAAGACCTGAAATATTTCAGTTAGTGTGCAATGAATCTAAAATATATGAATGTTACATTTTCATTATGACATTATGGAAAATAATGAACTTTATCACAATATACTAATTTTTTGAGAAGGACCTGTAGTACAAGTCAGGTTATATAACTCATGAGAGCTCTGGACATCAGGGTAATTCACCAAAGCTCTGCAGCAAAGCTCAAACACTTCCCTTACCTTGCAGAAAAAGTTTCATTAATCCTATTTATCTTGTATTCAGAACCATTGAGACTCCAACCCAGAAATTAAATAAAATGCAATACTGGTAAAGTGAGCAACTATTAAAAGATACCAGGGGAACTGGCCAGTTCTGGGTAGGAATATTCTGTTCAGATAAAAGATGCAAATCAGTCCAGTTGTGTGCAGTTGTTTTGTTAGAGACTCAGAGCACACATGTGGAGGAAGTTGATTTATCTTGCTGAGGCCCGCTGGCACTGAGGCACACCTGTTTCTAATGATTAGCTGCATCTGTGGAACAAATCTGTACCAGAATTTGGAGAATCTGCTTTACGCCTTTTTTGTGGAGTTTGGTTGTTATTTGTTTCTAAATATGTTTTTTTGACTCTAAATAGAACTCAATAGTATCTTAGTGATTCCTGCCTGTCAAATAACTCAATTTAAATCAAAGAACCACAATACTTTACAAACACAGTAGTGAGCCACTTTATTTATTTATTTTAGATTCTTTTAAACAGCAAAATATTTAAATATCTCGCCTGACTCAGTATAGTATCGCCATCATCACATCAGCTTACACAGGGCAACACATTCACACCGATGTTGAACTAGATGACTCAGTCAGGGACACTGAAACCTTCTCCAAACAACCCCAAACTAGCCCTTCATCCAGTATAATAACATATGTTTTATGTTTATATGATCTCTTAAATCCAGTTTAGTTTCAGTTTGAGTTGTGAGTTTTTCAGGTCTGGTTCTTCATTCTCACACATTTCCTGTGACCTCTGACTTCTAACCTCCCACTCAGCCTTATTTTCTCCTCCTATTTAGGCTTGATGTTTTTCTTCTTTTCCTTTCCCTACATAATTTCTTACTCTAAACCACCTCAGCCACTCTTTGTCATTTTGCACAGTTAAATATAAATGACCTCGGAGTGACTGTTTTTATGACCCATAGATCTTGATCTTGTTGCCTACAACTATTTTTTACTTTGTTCAGATTTAACTCAGTGGCTCAAAGTCACATGAAACCACTGCTATCTTTGTAGTGTGCATGTGTGTGTGTGTGTTGTGATGCAGATGTTTTGTTTTGGGACAGAAGTTTCTTATCCAGCGTGTCAGTACATGTGTGGTCCTTCTGCTCACAGAAGGCTCGTTGCTAATAGTTTAGGGACAGACAGTTTAACAGAACACACACGCCCTCACTCAGCTCCACTTTTAGAGCATGCTGAGAGTCTGAATGGGTGTCTTTCTCCTGCATCCTGCTTGGTGGTCATTTACCACCCACTCACTCACCCACCCACTCACCCACCCACCCACACACACACACACACACACACACACACACACACACACACACACACACACACACACACACACTATGAGACCACCACTTAAACATGATGGTTATGTAATTCTTGATGTCAAGTCCAGAGGATTAAAAGGGCTTCAGTGGAACATTTCTACAGGAATTCATGTGTTTGTAATTAATATGTTGATGAATGTTATTCAGCCATTTCGAGCATTTTTTTTTTACTGAAGTAGTGCTGCAGACAGACGTATACAGTGCCTTACAAAAGTATTCGCAACCCCTTTTTCACATTTTGTTTGCAACAACAAAATGCTTTTTGGGGGGATTTTATGTCATACACCAACACAAAGTAATGGATAAATGTCAAGCAGAAGGAAAATGATACATGGTTTTCAATGTATTTGAATTCATCTGAGTCCATACTTGGTAGAAGCACCTTTTACCAAAATTACAGCTGAAAGTCTTTTGGGATATTTCTCTTTCAGCTTTGCACATCTAGAGAGCCCATCCCTCACATCTCTTCAGTGACAGCATCTGTCATATCTTTTCAAGGAACAGATACTCAGTTGGGTTTAGGCATAGACTTTAATAAGGCCATTTTACCACATTAATATGTTTTGATCTAAACCATTGCAATGTGTCCCTGACTGTATGTTTACGGTTGCTGGAAGTTGAACTGCTCTCTGGTCTCAAGTCCCAGTGATCCCTTTAACTCTGATCAGCTTTCCTGTCCTGCTGAAAAAAAGCTTGTCTATGGCATGATGCTGCCATCACCATTTTTCACAGTGGTGGTGGTAGGTTCAGGGTGACGTGCAGTGTTAGGTTTTTGTTACAAAGAATTTCCTTATGTTGTCTGAAAAATTACGTTTTCAGTCTCACCCGACCAGAGAACCTTATTCCACATGCTTGGCATGTGGCCTGCTTGGCTTGTGCAAACTTCTAACTGGACTTCTCATGACTTTCTTTCAACAATAGGTTCTGTCTTCTTACTCATCCATAAAGCCCGGATTTGAGGAGCAACATAACTAACAGTTGTTCTGTCAATAGATTCTCCCACCAAAGCTGTAGAGCTCTGCAGCTCCACTAGAGTTACCATGGGCCTCTTGGTTACTTCTCTGATTATTGCAATTTTTGACCAACGTGTCAGTTTAGGTGGAAAAGAATGTCTCAGTAGCCGTGGAGTTTTCCCACACTCTTTCCATTTTCAAATGATGAATTAAACTGTGAGGTTTTTAGATTGAGAGATTTTTTTATGACCGAACTCTGCTCTAAACTTCTCAACAACATCCTCCCTGACATGTCTGCTGGGTTCTTTGGTCTTCATGATGATATTTGTTCACTAAAGTTCTCTTAACAAACCTCAGATTTCCTAACACAACAGCTGGATTTACAGAGATTTAATAAATAGGTGACCTCTGGAGGCAGTTGAGTGATGATTGAGTGGATTTTATGCCACACTTTTCAGATTTTAATACAAATTTTGAAAACGGTATATCACTTTTTTCCACTTCATAATTATGTACCCTTTGTGTTGGTTTAATTCAGGACTTAAGACCTTTGCAAGGAGTTTTGCAAACTCCAAGTGTGCTTTGCTACTTCAACCACCCTTTATTCTTGGTAAATCATTCACGTAATTTTCAGTCCATTTCACATTAAAAGAGAAAGTTGGCCAAGTTGAACGGAGCAAGGCTAGACGGCGTGCAAAGGGTGTTTGAATTACAGATGGCAATCTGTCACCCTGTTTGAATCTGCATGAGGCTTTCTAACACATAAATGGCCTTGTCTGTGCCCCCAAGCACTCTCAGTCGGACGTACACCAGCATCTGGGCTTTTATTTCCACTCTGGGATTCTTCCAGTGGCTCTGCTGCTTCCAGGAAAACTAAATCAGCTCCCAAAAATAATGTCCACAACAGGCTGGACAGGCATGCAGATGACGAACAAAGAAAAAGAAACAGGGAAAGACTAGGAAAAAAAAAATGGTTATTTAGGTCTTTTCAGACATTTTATTATAAATTAAAATAAAAAGCAAAACTTGCAGGTAAGCGGTCATGATCAACCTTGTCTTGACATTGGATTGGCAAAAGAAGTGGCACTATTTGGACATTTTAAGCAAATGGACCTTCTGTATCAAGAGTCTTACAGTAAAAACATACAAGTTGTACAAAACGTAGCCATTCACTTTACTGCATCATTACAACTTCTAGTAATCGCTTTATGCACTTGTTGAATGCAAGCTGTCAGTTTTTACTGTGGAATTCTTTATCAAATACACAAGTCCAGGTTTGGTTGCAATTTTTTCTGTGATTTGGATTTTAAAGGATGTGTCAGATTCAATGTTTGTGTTACATCCTTTACAGGGTAACTTTACAAAACTTTATTCAGTCGGTTAACCAAAGTTCATTTAAGAAAAACTACCAGAGGTTATAATGCTATATCTAGTCTTTAGGATTTACTCAATTTGTGTCCTGCTGGAAAGCCAGGCATACCAAACCTGCTGTCCTAAGGATTACCTTTAGACAATAACTCGTATTTTTAAAGTTTTCATCAGCATTTTACAAGCTGCTCCAAAATGGAAAATTATTTATAGCTAACTTCATAAGATTATTGCTGTTAAACCCTAAAAGTGGAACCAGTCAGAAAGCAGATGTTTTAACCTGAGATTAGCCCCACTTCCTGACTGTTCTTTGACTCTGACTACACATCCCTTAATATTTTATTAACATTCATAAATACACTTCTAAACTTTCTGTACCATTCTCTGTAAAAAATTATGATGCCGTGGCATTTTAGAGGCTTGGGGTCATGCATGTTCACTTTCTCAGTATTTATTTTATATAATGGCCTTTCTGAGTGGCAGCTACACTCAGATAGATCATAGAAAGGGCTTGCTTTCTAAATTCTGAGCAAAGTAATGTCAGCTGACTGTTCTACAGTCATAAGAAAACAAAAAACTATTGGATTTTATCTTCTGTTTCTTAGTTTGACTTCCTGTCAAACTAAACAAAGTTTTTTTAGTCCCTCATTTTACTAATAAGCGAAGATGACATCATAATTCATCTGGTGTCCGCCATCCCAGGCATACAGCTTTTTGTCTAGTGGGTTATAGGACACCTGGGATGTATGTGTGTGCATGTTTGTGAACGCCAGGCTAGGCACGGTGTGTGTGAGCGTGTGCGTATCGAAGGCGTATGTCACGTTGGCGTAGCGACGCTCCATGCTGTCCACTCCATAAAGCACGCCACAAACGAGGAAGGTGTTGCCATAGAGGCCGCGTCTGAGACCTGTACGGAACGTTTGGATGGGCTGAAGGTCTCTGTGATGGAGGTGGATGAGGAGAATTACTTCCTGGTGGAAACCCTCTGTATCCAGAGCAGGGTAGAGTAACCAAAGGCCAGACTCATCCACAGCAAACTCCACCTGGAAAATAAACAGACTGTAAATTACTGCATGCACCATTAATAAACCACCCGCTTCTCAGGCTACCAATCCGCATGTTATGATCAACCATGCTGAATGTAGCAGGAACAGACAGTAATAACAACCTAGAGAATTTTGATGACATTTTTGATAGATTACTGGTATTTAATGTAAAACCAGCATTTACCCTACCATTATCCCAGAGGGGCACTCCCAACATGGGGAGAATATGGAGAAATGTCAGTAGTGATGCTTGTAGTTTTATTGGAGGGGCGGGGCAGATCCCCTTCCTTCGACGGGCAAGTACATTTTATGAATTTATTTTCTAAATAACGCTACAGACTGCGGAGTGAAAAGGGAAATGAGAAATCAATTGTTGTGGTTTATGCCCTGTATGGAAGCTCATATGGGCCAAATCTCTAATTCACCTGGGCCCACGTTTTATTGATAGAAACAGAAAAACTATGACCGGTACCGTTGCCCGCCCAACTTATACCAGTGCAGTCTCAGTCTGAGTCACAGATCCACGCAGCTAGCAGAACATTCGTGTCGTCCAAATATTTTCACTCCTTTTGCAGGTGGAAGCAAATTTTTAAATATAAACAAATTTGTGTGTTCTCTTGTTAACTTTTGTCTTTAATTTGATATCAAAATTTTATGTTGATAGATTATTTACATTTATTCAAGACTTTGTTGCAACCAATTTTCCTATGAGGCGACAATGATTCTGCACAATAGTTACAGTAGTGGCTTGAGAACATGTAAGTCAGTATTAGTAGTTTGATTATTCCTCTTAGCTGGTCGGTTTGATTGACGCAGACCATTCTGTAACAGAATGTCACCTATTAAACAACCCCAAGATGTGGCTTCCATCATGGTGATTTCATTGCATTTTTTCATTCACTGTGGCTGCACAGAGCAATGCAGCACTGCCCCTCCCCCACCTGTTGATGTGCACTGCTAATCAAGTGGTTGAAAAAGGGTTATGTACAATATTAAGCAGTGCTTTCTACTTCTTAACTGGACGTTTCCAAAAGAAAAAAAAAAATCTTTCAGTGATCTCTAGTGTTGTTTTATTCCTCACCAAACAAAAGCCCCAAATGCACATATCCCAGTAATCTGACATCCACTGCTTCTGGTACATCTAACCTCAGTGCAGGCTTACTTCAGTCTGTGTCCTGTGAGTTTGCTCTTCCAAGATAGCATCATGAAGCGTTGTCCAGGCAGATACAAATCTGCGTCTAAGGTCGAATCTGATCACGTCCCTGCTGAATGCCCGGTTGTAGAAGAAAGCTCCATTAAACACGACATGGCCTGTTCCGGTGAAATCGTAGGGCAGATTGTACGAATTACTCGCCTGGCCTGAGCAGAAACAGCACACAAAAACACACGTGAGATCTTCAGAAAGTTCAAGGAATTTTATATACTCATCAATCATTTATAGAAATCAGATAAATCCTTCATCCTGCAGTTAAATAGTATTTTACTAATATTTAAAAACAAGGAAAAATAATTACAGTTATTAGCAATTATTGTTATTAGCTTGGTTAGCATTACTAACTTCAAACATCAGATTTCTAAATGCCTTCCAACATTTCCTAATCCAACATAATCCAACATAATCAATTTAAGATGTTTTCCATAAAAGCTGTAAACAGTTTCATGGTGTCACTGCTGTTTAAAAGAAAAAATGCAGTTTTATTATTTTAAGTTGAATTAAGGTGAATTATCCACATTGATGATAATACCAACATGAAAGATGACTTGTTGGAACAAATTTTTGTGTATTTTTGTTATCAATTATGGGGGAGAAGAAAAAGTTAGTCATGTGTCTCTGCAGGAGAGAGCAACCACCACTGAAACCAGTGACCTGTGCTGCATGTCTTCCCCCCCTTTTTACCCTACCTTTAAATTACAATAAAAATAAAGGCAAGTAGTGCCACAAAAAGTAACCTAAAGTTTTTCAGAATTATTTGATAACAGCCGTTTTGTCAAATTAGACGTCTAAAACGTAATTCATAGTTTTTTTTTAATTCACTCGTGGCACCGGATTGAAGGGACATAGCATCCAGTGTTTTGCATCTGACAGTTACTTTAAACTAAAAACGGTTAATTAATTAATTAATTGGGTTTTTTGATCTTTCACATGAACAAACTCTTTTACCTGATTTAAAAGTGTCCATGTCTCTAAACTCCAGCAGGCTGTTGCCATAGTGACCATTAGTTAGGTAGATGACTTTGCCGTGGCCACGGGCATCTTTCATCCAGGCTCCATCACTGAGACCATAGGAGTTCTGTTGGGCCGGCTCGGAGATGCTCGCTACTGTGTCCTTGCACACACCTGCTAGACAATAAAGAAAAAGAATGGGGTTTAAAAATTTATGGTTTCAAAGCCACTAAAATATTCTTTCATACTGTTCCTAAAGTTTTAAGTCCTTTTAACGAGATCCTGGAAAACATGCAGGAGCCCAGAGTTTTCCCTGGCTGTTTAGAGCATAGAGTATGCCCCTCGCCCATGCATCCAAAAAAGATATACTTAGTCATGTTTGGAAATATTTCTACTCATGAAAAACACAGACAATCAAAGTTTGGAAAGTAGAAGAACGCAACCTATCATTCCTTTTGAGGTAAAGGTCTTTTTTAATGCTGCTTTTAGTTCAGTTCTGATTCGCAAAAAAGTATAATATTAAACACTTCAATTTACTAGCCTATGTAAAAATAAAATTCCTATAAACAATGTTGGAGTCTTGTTCATGAGTGAGGGGAGAATGGAGCAGGAGATCGACAGATTGATCGGTGCGGCCGCCGCAGTAATTAGAAAGCTGTGCTGGTCCGTTATGGTGAAGAGAGAGCTAAGCCGAAAGACGAAGCTCTCGATTTACCAGTCGTTCTATGTTCCGACCCTCATCTGTAGGCATGTAAGTTGGGTCATGACCGAAAGAAAGAGATCCTGGAAACAAGGGGTTGAAATGAGCTTCCTCCGCAGGGTGGCTGGGCACTCCCTTAGAGACAGGGTTAAGAGTTCAGTCATCCGAGAGGATTCAGTTGAGTTTGCTCCGGCATCTGTTTCGGATGCCCCCCGGACACCTCCCGCGGGAAGGGTTCTAGGCACGTCCCAGCAGGAGGAAGCCCAGGGGACAGCCCAGGACACGGTGGAGTGGACTATGTGGAGGAAATATGTCTCTCGGCCAAGGGCTTTCCCCAGAAGAACTGGAGGAGGTGTCTGGGGAGAGGGAAGTCGGATGTCTCTGCTTAGACTGCTGCCCCCGCGACTCGGTCCCGGATAAGCAGAAGACGACGAGTACAAATACGAAATTGTTGCATGTAATATGAATACAATATACAAAAAATATATTATTTTAGCAGCAGTAGGTATAATTATTGCTTTTTCTATGTTAAATTAAAGCAGTTAGATCATGTTATACATGTTTGTTTTAACTTTTTGTGTAAACATTGTGATATTGTGGTGCTTTTACCCAAGGTTTTCATACCATAAAAATCTCACAGTGCCCCACGCCTGCTATTTAGCTTATTAACACAAGTGATTATGTACTTTTTTTCTCTCCCAAGCATGATACTGATATTTCCAGTTTAGCAACTGTTAGACCACTGCTAACAGACAACAGCAGTCTTAGCCATCACAAAATCTATCAACTCTGCCCACTGTTCCTCCAACCATCCAATTCAGATCATCTACTGACATAATGTTTGAGGTCATCGGTTTAACTATACCTGGCTTTTTTGTGGTCTTGTGTTGGTCAGCAGGGCTCTCTGTCCAGCTGAGGCGGCTTTTGGGTCTTGGGTGAAGGGTTGTGGTGGGATTTGCATTACTGGGTGGACGGATATTGGTATCTGTGGTGTATGGGGTGACAGGTGTGGTGGAGAAAAAATCTCCGTTGTAAATTTGAAATCTGGTTGTCATTTGTCGTGGAGTTGTAGGGTTTATTTGATCAGTCATTTTTATGGTAACAGGAGTTGAGCTTGTTGTAGTTGTTTGTTTGCTGCTCATTGAGGAAGCTTTTGGCTGATGGGTGGGTGAAGAGCTGCTCAGAGTCTTTGATTTGGGCTCATGGTTAGGTTTTACAGGTCCAGGATTTTTGGTGGCAGTTGGCGGCTCGTCAATTACCAGTGAGTCCTCTGCAGCCATTGGGATTAGAAAGGCTAAAGGACAGAAACAGAGAGACAAGATATGACTCTTTTCGGAAAATGTTAGAAATGTACTTCTATCGTTTACCGCTTACCGTTCTTTTCTCTCCCTTTTTTGTAGTCCTTGTCTTCTTCGTCTTTGTAGCTATCTTCATCTGCCTTGTAGAAGGTGACTCCTCTAATGAACACATTGTTCTTGTCTTTGACTGTAGTTTTAGTTTCTGTCTCATTCTTGGTTGGCTGCTGTTGCAACTGACCATCTTGCTGCTGTTTTTTCTTTATCTGACTTTCATAATTCTTCTGCAAAAGAAATATGGATTCAATGTTTCAGACTTGTTAGCCACAAAAACAAGATTGTTTACAAATATGTTTGCTGCTCAGTGTTTGGTTTGGTTGACTGTTTTCGTTACCTGCTTTTGGCCAGAGGCAGCTGCTTCAGATTGCTCCAAATGACTGATTTTCTTTTTCTTCGGCTGAACCTTCTTGTCTTTATCCTTATTTTTTTCCTTCAGGCGTTCTTTCTCTCTTGTTCTTTCAGTGAAATTCCTTGCGAAAACCTGTGGTGCGCAAACAAACTTACTTGAAGGGTGAGGCCAGCAGATAATCTCCTGAAGCTTTGTACACAGAGTATACTGAGGTTTTTAAAAGTTATGGTATCAAAACTGCTCAACTTTCCTGCATAACATTCATAAAGTACCAGGGAAAAGGCTGGAGTGACCACAGTTTTTTTTTACGTACAGTAACACAGCGCTGCCCCTCCTCCACCTATTGCTGCACACTGCCAGTCTTCTGGCTAAAAGAAGGATGCTACACTTTTGCTTCGAAGAAAGACACATTTTACCCTTTTGTAATATTTCAGATCACAAAAAACACAAACAATCATGGTGTGGAAACCAAAAGAGGGTCACATCTCTCACTTGTTAACCCTTTTAGACTAGTGTTGCAAATTCACCTCAAACCGCTTCTGGTCTTCAAGCATCCATTAATATCCTATTAACCATTGCATCCCATCAATAATGGCTGATACATATTGATACATAAACATCAAAAGAATCACACTGGAAACATTTTGCTTTTCTATTGCATGTTCTATATTTAAATGACAAATTCTGTTCATTGTAGCATCTTTTCCAGAGCAAACAATTCAAAAACTATTCATTTTTTAATTTTAAACAAATTCACGCTGCTTTGAAATTAGAAGGTTAGCATTTCGGTTAAACAGTCAGCTGCATGCTTTACCAAAGCAGATAGCAGATAGAAAGAGAACAACAGCTAAACTGTATATTATTAGGAACAATAGGTACTCAAGAACTGCAGCTAAATTAGGTAGGAAATGTATTGCTCTTTATTTTTGTGCTTCTGTTAAAATCTGAAATTAAATCATGCCACATATTTTTGTTTTAAATTGGTGTGTAAATACCATCATAACATCAAATCAGAGTCAGTAAGTCAGTCATTTTCTACCGCTTCTTCCATAGAGGGTCGCAGGGAAGCTAGTGCCTATCTACTGCAGTCTATGGGCGGGAGGCGGGTACACCCTGCACAGGTCGCCAGTCCATCACAGGGCAACAAACCAGACTATTTTTACCTAATGTTATAATTCTGCGATAACCTCATGGCAGCCAATACCTACTAAATCTAAACACATTCTTCAATAGGTTCAGTTCAGAAACAAGCTCAGCATCCTCAGCTCCTGCACATGGCCAAACAGACATTCCACCCTCCTTTGACCCACAGCTTTCCTGTCACACCTCAAATGTCTTTTCTTCCATGTCAGCCATGGACCCTTCTGCTTCTACCTGTTTGCCTTGAACCAATTTAGAAGATGCTCCCTTTGCCTCCCCCTTCCACTTGTGTGTCTCTAGAAGTCAGGTGAAGAGACAACTGGAGAGACTGAACCAGAATAAGCCTGCAAGTCCAGATTGTGTCAGCCCTGGAGTCCTGAAGGCACAGCTGGAAGAAGGTTCCAGTGTTGTGGAAGACCTCCTGTCTTGTTCCGGTGTAAAGAAAACTCACCCATCAGTCCTCAGTGACTATAGACCTGTTGCCCTGACATCCCACGTCATGAAGGTCCTAGAGAGACTCCTGTTGGCCCACCTGAATAAGCAAACAATAAACTATCAGGACCCCCTTCAGTTTGCTTATCGCTGTGGAGTTAGAGTTGAAGATGCCATCATACACCTGCTTCAACAAACCCACTGTCATCTGGACAAAGCCAGCAGCACTGTGAGGATCATGTTCTTTAATTTCTCTAGTGCATTTTACACAATTCAATCCGATTTGCTTTATCAGAAACTCCAGAAGACTCAGGTGGAGGCCTCAACAATCTCCTGGATCAAAGTCTACCTGACAAACAGACCACAGTTTGTGAGACTGAAGGGTTATGAGTCTAACCAGGTAGTCAGCAGCACAGGAGCACCACAGGGGATTGTACTCTCACCATTCCTTTTCACTCTGTACACCTCAGACTTCCAGTACAAGACAGAACCCTGTCTTCTGCAGAAATGCTGCAGAAGACAAACACATAGAAGCAGAAGGGCCCATGGCTGAGGTGGAAGATAAAACATTTTAGGTGTGACATGAGCGCTTTGGGTCAATAGAGGGTGGGATGTCTGTTTGGCTGTGAGCAGGAGAGGAGGATGCTGAGCTTGTTTCTGAACTGAACCTATTCAATTCAATTCAATTCAAAAATACTTTATTAATCCCAAAGGGAAATTAAATATTACATATTGAAGAATGTGTTCATTTTATTAGCTCTGTCCAGACATCTATCAGTTCGATTTTCCTTCTGCTTGAAGCCTGTGATCTTCTTCATCCCTGTCCACACATCTCTGATACTGTTTTGCTGGAGCTTGCTCTCCAGCTTCTTCTTGTACACCTCCTTGCTGTCTCTTATCTTGACTTTAAGTTGCTTCTGTATAATCCTCAATAATTCTCTGTCTCCCTCTCTGAAGGCTGTTTTTTTCTTATTAAGCAGGTCCTTCAGGTCACTGGTGATCCAAGGTTTGTTATTGGGGAAGCATCTCATGGTTCTGGTGGGGATGATGTTATCCACACAGAAGTCGGTGAAACACTCAGTCATGGCATTGATGTCCTCTCCATGTGGCTGGCATAGTGAGTCCCAGTCTGTAGCCTCATAGCAACCTTGCAGAGCTTCTTCAGCTTCCTGTGACCACCTTCTGACAGTTTTTTTTATTACAGGTTGTCTCTGAACAAGGGGTTTATTTTTGATGTATGAGTCCTTGACATTTGCATAAAACAAATCCAACGTTTTGTTTTCTCTGGTAGAGCAGCAGACAAACTGTTGAAACGTTGGAAATGTAGCAGAAAGTGAACCATGGTTAAAATCATCAGATATTGCCACAAACGCACTGGAGTGTTGTGTCTGTAGCTTAGCAACAACTGGGCTTATGACATCACACGCAGTGTCGGCAACAGCTAAAGGTGAAACGTAAACTGTTGCCAAAATAACACTGGTGAACTCTCTGGGTAAATAACATGGACAAAAACCTGTTGCTAACAGTTCAATATATGGACTGCAGAGACGACACTTCACAGTAACATGTCCTGGATTACACCATCTGTTGTTCACGAGTACTGCCAGTCCACCTCCTTTACATTTGCCACTCCTCTTTAAATCTGTCTCCTCATAGGGTCAGAAAGCCTGGCAGATAGACACTGGAAACAAGGATGTGACCCTGTAGCCACGTCTGAGTTAAAGACATAATGCTGCCTCTGACTGGGTGCTTTGAAGGGCTTGGTGTTCATCCAACTTGTTTCCCAACGATCTTACATTGCCCATCAGAATCGAAAGAGTTGTGTGGAACTTCCTCCTTCTCTCTCTTCTATTTGCTCCTGCTCTGCATCCACGGTGCCTCCTTTTCAATTAATCAGTGATTTGGGGTTGTAGTTGAAGTATTATTTGAGCTTTTGAGATTTTAATCAGCTGCTCCTGGTTGTAAAAAAACAACCCCGTTGCCTTGGTGACGCATCATAACAAATGTCCAAAAGTAAAAAAAAGTATCAGCAAGATTCCTTCCAGCTGCACAGCATCCGATACCAAAGAGGATTATCAGACAAAAAAAATCTATTTTTATCCACCACAAGAGGAATTTTAGTTCTTAAAAAGAATTAATCAATTAATCAATTTAGCACAGTACCGGACATTCCCAGCTTTCTTTCCAGTCTATCAATCTTTATTTTTTTTGTCAAACACAGCATTGAGATCATGTTAAAGCAATACTGAAGTTCTAAACTCATCACTTTTACCTATGTAGTTTCCGAGTTGTGATGTGGTCTACAGCTGGACTAAAAAGGCCTTAAATAATTTAGTGTAAATTTGTTCACTAACTACCTTTTCAATGATCTTTACCAAAAATGTGAGATTAAATCTGGGTCTATAATTACTTATTATGGATGCATCCAGATTTGGTTTCTTTAAAAGAGGTTTGATCACTGCAGTTTTTAGGGCATGTAAAATAAGCCAGATTGAAGGAAAATTGTTTAATATTTCAAGGGCAACACAACTTGAAACTCTTTAAAAACCTGGTAGGCAATATTTAAGACAGCAAGTGGTGGATTTCAGGTTATGAACTGTTTCTGTCAAACATATATAGTTTAATTTGTTAAACTCATTTAGATACTATAATGATTCTGGAGCCATTGAGGACATCATCAGGTTATCAGATGTGGAGCCACAAACTGCTTGCCTCAAAAAACATTTATGTATTGAAGTAAAAGCTAAATCATCAAACTGACTAAGACATGCAAGAAAATTATCACATGGTCTTGGTCTCTGGAGTTCGGTTTCCAAACCAAATGTTGCAGATTTATACATGCTTTAAACTCATTAATCAGATAACTTAGGGAAGCGTTGCCATTTCTGCGGATGAACTTTCAACCTTCAACTGTGTCAGCTCTACTATAAATATGCCCTTCTGCAATTTCTAAAGTTAAATCATTATTGTAATTATATGTGACATACTCTTACTTTATTATATTTTTTTCTCCTATTTCTTTATATGATTTACTAACAAAAAATTTGAAAGTAATTAGTTCCCAAATAGGATATTGTGTGTCTGAGCTGGAGCAAATGGACCGATTGTTTCAACTGTGAAAAACACAAACTAACAAAAACACCATGGGGTATTCCAACAAGACAATGGTCCCGAACACAGATAAAAAATGGTTTTTGGAGTGGATAAAGCAGACTGACAGTAACCTTCTGGAATGGCCTCAACCTTAACCCCATTGAAAATTTGTGGACTGTGCTTCAAAGCTGGGTCTTTGCCAGGAAACAACCAATTTAAATGAACTCTGCCAATTCTGCCAGTAAGGCTGGAAAAAATATCCAGGCAGAATTATGCCAGAAGCTTGTTGAGGGATACAAAAAGCCTTGAATATCTCTGCAACTTGCTTAGGTACATTAAACCAAATATTAGTGAGTGCGTATGCAATAATTTTAGCCGTATGTCTGTTCTGGATTGTAGAAAATTCACAGCAATCTGTATCCTGTATAATATTTTTGTTTTGAACATTATTGAAGCTCTTGGTATCTTATATTAATGGTACCCTGATAAAGCAGTGGTTCACATTCATTAGAACAAGCCCACAAATAAAATGACATTGATGTCCACGATGAGTGAATCAAAACTTTTCATCTGAGCTGTGCAGTGCATCTGGAAAACAGTCACAGCACTTTGGTTTTTCCACATTTTGTTTTGTTACCGCCTTATTCTAACATGTAATAATTTCCTTTATCCCCTCAAAATTCCACATACAATGCCCCATATGGTCCCAAAGTAATAAAAATTTGAATGAATTTATTGGTTATTTATTAGAAACAAAAACAAAAACTGTATGTCCATAGGTTTTTGCAGTCTTTGCCATGGCATCCTTAAAATGCTCCTACAACTTCAAGGAACTCCACTTGTTGTACATTCAGTTGATTGAACATGATTTGAAATGGATCACACTTGTTTATATAAGGTCTCACAGCTAATGGGGCAAAAAAAAAAAAAAGCAATCAAATCAAAGGTATTGTCTGTAGACCTTCAAGACTGCATTGTTTTTAAGCACATATCTTGGGGAGGATACAACAACACTTTGGGAGCCTTAAACATACTGAAAAGCTCAGTTGTCTGCATTATTTGGAAATAAAAGAAGTTTGGATCCACTAAGAATCTCTCTAGGTCTGGTAACCTAACTAAACTGAGTAATCAAGGATAAAGGTCTTTGGATAGAGAGGTGACTAATAACCCAATAGTCTCTCAAGCAGACTTCCAGTGCTCCCCTGTGGAGACAGGAGAACCATCCAGAAAGTCCTCCTTTCCTAAAGCACTCCACTGTCCATCAGTCCTTTCTTATAGAAGGACACAGCAGCCCAATTAAGTTTTCAGCCCAGGAGAAACAACCCTTCTGCTCTGATGAAACAAGATAGAACTTTTTGGCCTGAATTCTCAGCTACATGTCTGGAGAAGGTCACCTGGCCAACACCATCTTTACTGTGAAGCATGGCGGTGGAGGCAACATGATGCAGGAATGTTTATCTATGACAGGAACTGGAGGGCTAGTCTGTGGAGAGGGTGACATGAGAGCAGTGTTGGAGTCATCCATTTTAGTCGCACAGTTTGAGATGCGCAGCTCAACAGACATCGCAAGTCTGACATCACCAGGATTATAAATCCGCAGAAAAAAAAAAGTTTTGTTGCCATTTCCAGCGTGTCTCACGGGTCGACGCAACGGAGGCGCATATCTGGAGAGACAAAAGCTTGCAGGCGAACTTTTGCTCCACAAGGCCATTTCCGGAAGAGCCTGAAAGCTGGAAATCTATCTGATACAAGGTCAGAAGATTCATATGCCGATGGAAGACCACGCTGACACCTGGAGCAGGTGAAAACGCACAGAGGTTTATTTCCAAGGAGATGAGTTTCCTCCTTGTTGATTCAGTCGACTAACGGTTCTTCATATTTTCCCTTCCTGGACGGATGAGAAGTTTGCCGATTTTTTTCTTGAGTTGATCACGGACGCGTGATTCCCCCTCCCTTGTTTTTCTTCAGACCTGACCCAACCGCTGAAAAGAAGAAATCAATGTCAGCGTAAGTTCGTTCTTTTTATATTAAATCGGATAGGTGCATTTAGAAGTCTGGGCAGGATGAGGCAGAGTTAAGGTGATTTAGAATCACCAGTAGTTAATCCAAGGTATCAACTTGTTGAAGTGTTTTATGCTGAGCTGTGTTTTGATTTGCTGTGAATTGTGCGTGTTCATGTTTTTGTCCGGCTAATCCCAAACCAGCCAGGAGTTAGAAGTTGGACTTTTAAACGTTTTTTCATTCAAAGCAACTGCGGTCTGGGCCTCGCCTGACCACTCTTTGTTCCAGTTTTATTGCTGGAGATTTTCCACTGAGTTCCCGCCTCAACGTTTTATGACTCTTTGTTCGAGATTTGGGGCAATCAGCTGCTACAGGCTAAAGGGGCTTGGCCCTACCATTTTATCAGCTGATCGCTGCAATCAAGACATCAGCACACCAGGAGGGTTTCTCTTTCCATTTCTCTTCCGGCACCTGGACTCCACAGGAACCTATGCCAGGATCCTGTTTGTGGATTTCAGCTCTGCCTTCAACACCATCGTCCCAGTTCTGCTCCAGGAGAAGCTCTCCCAGCTGAGTGTGCCCGACTCCACCTGTAGGTGGATAACTGACTTCCTGTCTGACAGGAAGCAGCGCGTGAGGCTGGGGAAGCACGTCTCTGACTCCCTGACCATCAGCACCGGTTCCCCCCAAGGCTGTGTTCTCTCTCCTCTGCTCTTCTCCCTGTACACCAACAGCTGCACCTCCAGTCACCAGTCTGTCAAGCTTCTGAAGTTTGCGGACGACACCACCCTGATCGGACTCATCTCTGATGGTGACGAGTCCGCGTACAGATGGGAGGTGGACCATCTGTTGGACTGGTGCAGCCAGAACAACCTTGAGCTCAACGCTCTAAAGACAGTGGAGATGGTTGTGGACTTCAGGCAGAACCCAGCCCCACCTGCCCCCATCACCCTCTGTGACTCCACAATTGACACTGTGGAATCTTTCCGCTTCCTGGGAACCATCATCTCCCAGGATCTCAAGTGGGAGCCAAACATCAGCTCCCTCATCAAGAAAGCCCAGCAGAGGATGTTCTTCCTGCGGCAGCTGAAGAAATTCAACCTGCCAAAGACTATGATGGTGCACTTCTACACAGCCATCATTGAGTCCATCCTCACCTCCTCCATCACCATCTGGTACGCCGCTGCTACAGCCAAGGATAAGGGCAGGCTGCAACGTGTCATTCGGTCTGCTGAGAAGGTGATTGGCTGCAGTCTACTGTCGCTCCAGGAACTGTACACCTCCAGGACCCTGAAGCGGGCAGGGAAGATTCTGGCTGATCCCTCCCACCCTGGTCACAGACTCTTTGAAACTCTCCCCTCTGGCAGGAGGCTGCGGTCCATCCGGACCAAAACCTCACGCCACAAGAACAGTTTTTTCCCATCTGCCACCAGCCTGGTTAACAAAGCCCAGAAACCACACTGACACTCCCCCCTCCCCTCCCCCCCCCCCCCCTTTTTTTTTTTTTGCTGACAGGACACCTGTAACCTGTAACTCTATGCGTTACATTAACGCTCAGCTTGGACTCCTTCTTTACTTGCACTGCCATAATTTCACAATGATCATCTGCACTGTTGTATTGCTCTTACATCTTATACTGCTCTATACTTACTCTCACTCACTTAAAACTGTGCACATATATTTATATTATATTGTAGATATGTTTATACTGTTTAATTTGTACTGTATTGCACTGACTACGCCAAAACAAATTCCTTGTATGTCCAAAAACGTACTTGGCAATAAAGCTTTTCTGATTCTGATTCTGATTCATTTAACCCAAATTACACATTTTGTCCATAAAACTGCTAGTTTGATCTTCATAGACACTAAATGCGCATATATTTTTCTTTTATTATTATTGTTAGGTAGTCATTTTTATTCCCTATGTGTAGAATAGTGCTTGTAAGTTAGGTGAAGGTTTTTGGACCAGAATAATGGTACATCAGAATTATTTGGCTTCAATAAATCTTCATACATATAATTAAGAGAAGCGTTTGTGTTTATTTCATGCAAGAGTGATTTATCTGTCAAAAGAAGGTCGAAGTTCCCCCACCTTCGGTGAAGCGGTTGAATAAACAGTGACATTTTGTGGTTTTGGTTAATAATTTATCAATTATTAATGATGAATAGCTAATTGTAATTATTAAAGAGCTTTGAACCCATAATCACAACCCCAGAGGACATTTCTGATTTCTATTTGTAAGTAATGATTTTTGATTAAGAAATTAATTTTTTTCAAATTATGATTTGAAATTATAATTCTTGATAAATATTAATTAATCATAATCATAATTCTTACAGCAGCGACATACGGAGAGATTGTTCAGAATGCTCTGGCCTTCAGACAACAATTCATCTTCCAGCACAACAATGACCTGAAGCACACAGCTAAGATGAAGAGGTGGCTTCAGGAGCATTCTGTGAACTTCATTGAGTGAACTGGATTTAAGTCTAGGTTTGGTGACCTTGTTTAAAACTTCCCAAAGTAGACATGAAGCTGTGAATTGTTCTGTACATGTCATTGTGTTTTGTTTTATTTATAAATTGGCAAAAGTTTCACACAAACCTTTTTAAGTTTGTGATTATGGGTTGATGCATGTAGTACTTTGAGAGAAAAAGTTATTAAATTCATTGTGAAAAAGACTGTAACATAACAAAACTCTTTTCTTTTTTCAGTTTGCTATCATCTTGGACCACTTGATCAGATAAAATATGGGGTTGTAATCCTGCAAGCATGACAACATATGGTCTGAGTTCACTCACCTTCTCTAGATTGCCCACCCTGGCCAGGAGTTTGGTGGTGACAGAGTTAAGCTTTAACAAGTCCATTCCATATAGAGAGCCTTCTAATAGGTCAATGATGGTTGCCAGCTTGGAAAAGACAACCACAAAAATTTACATCAGAAAATAGTGTTCTTTATGGAAAATATCATGACCAGTTAACCAAAGCCAGAAAACACGTTTTTGTGTTTATGTTGGTGTTTCTACCTTGATGTCATCTTTGCTTGCCTCCTGTAACTTTTTGAACCTGTACTCTCCCTCGCACGGGTTGACGGCTGAAGGAGGAGCCATGCACACACACTTCTTGCAGTCTGTCCCCTCAGTGATTGTTTCCACAGTGTAAAAGTCCTGGGAGAGCGATGCTGGATCGCTGTCATGAATGCGGCTGCAGTCAGAGCGTTTGATTGGTCGAACTACACAGCGGCACACACAATCTGAGCCAGATGACTCTGTTTTAACTTTGTCATAGTCTCCGAGCAGCTGAAAGAGAGGAACCAGGATTTCAAGATTTCCTTTCTGCTTTAGACAGTCGATATAAAATGGAAATACTTGTCTGTTAGTTTGTGCAACAGTGACAGAAAGAAACTAATTAAAGTAAAAAAGTAAACTGCCACATGATTGGTTGTATGCAGTTGCTGCAGTGATGAGCCTGTTCTGAAAAGACAGCTACAACAATTTACAAACAGGCAGTTTTTCTGGTTAGGAGCTCTTACAGCTGGAAAGATGTTACATAAACGGCCACCAGATGGATGCAAACTGTTACCATAATGTGGGCACGTGCACACACACACACACACACACACACACACACACACATATGCACACACAAGTCTGGGTCTGGTGTTTCCTATCATTTAAACTAAGGTTTGGGTTGTATTTAAATGTCTAATCAAGTATTGACTTACGTTGCAAGTAAGATGTAACGGGACTCAAGATATTCCCAAATCCTGTGTTAAATAAAAAATGTGAAAACTAAGGCTTACGTCCTGAATGCAGCACTGCTTTGTTGTCTCCTGTGGCTTTTGTTTGATGAAGTAAATGGAAAGTTTTGCAAAGTTACACAAAACCTACAGCAAGAAATTGCTTAGTATAGAAGATTGATGGTAAATGGATTGAATGATGTGTCATGGAGAAAGGAAAGAAAAAACATGTCATTGTGGTTCTAACCATTTATAAACTAGTTTCCTCATCTGCCTTTTTTAACTAGCGTAGTTCAAGATAACTTTAATTTCAGCTCAGATTTAATTTAATGCCGTGTGCTTTAAAGAGACAAAGTTAGAAAAATATGCTTTACATTTACAAATGGTTCTTGGTCTGGACTTTGACTGGACCATTCTAAAACATGAATATGCTTCTGTCTAAACAAAAGGTGTTAAACTCCCGTCCTCCAGGGCCAGTGTCCTGCAACGTTTAGCTGTGACTGTGCCTCAACACACCTGAATCATATACTGAAGTATTAGCAGCCATTAGGGACAGCTGTGTTTGACCAGGTACACATCTAAAATTTGCAGGACATCTGCCCTCGGAAACAGGAGTTTAACACCCCTGATCTAAACCATGCCTCTGTGGCTTTGGTTTTTTTCCTGCTGGATGGTGAACCCCAGTATCACCAAGCAAATATCAAGTTTTTCGCCAACCTGTTGTGAGCAGTTTCCCAGTCCCTGCTTCATAAAACGCATTTCCACAATATCATGCTGTCACAACCAGGCATCAAAGTGGGGATGGAGTGTTCAGGGTATTGTGCTTTGTTAGTTTTTTTCTTACACGTAGCAATTGCATATAGGCCAAAAAATAGAAAGTTCAATATTTGTCTCCTATGACCGTAGCACCTTCTACCAGGTGTTTGCTGTGCCCCCTTTGTGGCTTGTGGCACACTTACGAGTCCTCTATAATTTACTGGGGTGTATAACTCATAGTCAGCCAGACAACAAAATCTGCCATCTGATCTGTGGACCTCTGCAACTCCTCCAGTTATCAAGGGTCTCTTGGCAGCTTCTCTCTCCTTACCCAGTTTAGCTGACTGCCATGTTTAGGTAGGTCTACGGTAGTAACTGTTTCCGTTTTCAGATGATGGATTGAGCTCAGTGAGATCCAAAATGTAAAATCTATCGCTTGTTTAATCTTGTCCCCAGCCCCAACTTCATCCCAAACCTTTCTGGTGTGTTCCTTGGACTTCATGGTGCGGTGTGCTCTCTAATAATTGCGAACAGCTGGATTTAGACCAAGATTCAAATTAGCTGACCTATAAAGTCAATTGATTGCATTGGATTCATTTACAGTAGCATTGTCAGAGTAAATGGGGCTGAATGTATACCTGATATGATTTTCTGTTTTTAATTTGTAAGAAAAAAAACCCACTGAAAATCGGCTTTTTATGTACTAGTTTGTGTTAATATGTCACATAAAATCCCAATAAATACATTAGACTAGTGACGTGACGTGTATAACACACTGACCTGGCTTATTATATTCTCCTGGTTGTCCAGCTCATTCTCCAGAGGCTCATTGGTGGGCTGCAGACTCACAGCTGGAGCGTCTCCCTGCTCTCTGTCCTCAGCTCTACCCGGGGATGAAGCACCTTTGTCCGGCTTGCCCATCTCCGTTGGTCCAGTCAAAAACAACTTCTCCCGGGAGGTTTCCAGGCGTGTATCCGCCGCCAGACCCTCGAGTCCACGTCCAGCAGAGCAAAAAAACAGCAGGGACAGTATGCGCCACATCCTCCACATAAACAGCTCTGTGTGGTAACTATTTCCAGGTAATTATCAGATAAATACCTCCAAAACAGCCTAGCGCCTCTTATCTAACAGAAAGCAATGAATAAGTAAACATAAGCGCATCTAACAACAGTTTGGTTTCCAAAAGCTTTAAAGTGGAGTTCACTGTCTTTAATTAGTCCGTTTAGACTGATAAACTTAATAAAATATACTGAAACACGTTAAAAAGTCAAGCATTAAAGGGATGTAATACAATAAAAATAAATCTAGATCAGTTTTTTTTTCTGCTGTTTCCTCTCAGTGAAATGAACAGCCTTGTCGGTCCACACGGTTCTGACTGAGACGATCCAGTTTGCACTTTTCAGATGAAACACGATGCAACTGTTCTCAGCCAATCAAAGCAACTCTGTTTCACCGAGGAACAAACAGAGATCCTGATTGGTCAAATATGACGAGCTGCCACTATTAAAATGACATATTTCTGAAAAACTACTTGATTAGCATTCGGTTTTAAAAATGACTTATTTGGAAACAGCTGCTGTTCACGAATAAACTTTAAACACAATCAAACAGAAAGAGAAATGTTATATCAGAAACATGAAGAAAGAAAACATGGAAATCAATTGAGATTGACAGATACAGTGTTTATAAAGTTTACATACAGCAGTTTTTGTGAGGTAAAAACTGAAATATGTAAATAAAAGTGAAAATAAATTATTTCTGAACTTGTTCCAGTTTTAATGAGACACACATCATGTAAAACTCAGTTAAAAAACTATTTTATGGGGTAAATAATGAATTCAGATGTAATAACATTGTTGAGCACAACCGTTTAAAACTGGGGATATTGCTGTGTTCTGAATTAATCACCACATTGAAACCTAAATAGGATTCAGTTCACACTTGCCATCATTTAAAGTGCCTCTGATTAATCCCAAATAAACTTCAAATGTTGCATTACACAGAGCATTGCAATATGTCACATTGCACAAACTAAAATGCGTTTATTTTTATTGCATAACACAAAAAATTACAAACAAAGAATTAAAAGTAGAAAACAATGTGATATATCACTGAAACAATGTGTCTAAATGCTGCTAAACTTTGATCCCTATATTAGTATTTTGTAGCTCCTCTCAGCAGTAACAGGTGGGACAGTTGGATTGAGGACACTCTGTTCAGCACAGGGACTAATAGTCATACTTCTAAAGTTGCATTTAAGTAAGATAAAGAAAAATAATGTTTTAATTCACCTTTTACCAGCAGATGGCCCAGCTGTGACATTTAAGCTTGATGCACTGTTGACACCTTCAACAGCCCCGCCCAACTTACCACACACACACTGAGTCCCAGAGAACAGAGGAAATGAGCTGAGCTTAAACTTCTTGACACTTCAGGGAAAATCACTCAGTTGACATATGCCCCTGTGCACACAGTGCATACGTATTCAATTAATGCTGCTTTTGTAGAAGGGGAAAGGAAAACTTACAGCATGGGAGCATCTTCCTCTGGGTTGCTAGATGAGGCCAAAATCAACCACATCAAAGGTAACGAGGACATTATTCATTCGATGTTTTCATTTTCAGATGTTTATTAGAGCTTGACTGGCTCCGGTGTTATGCATGGGATTTGCATTGATGTATGATATTTCTGGGAGGAAAAACAGCTAAACAAGACGGACAGATGTTGAACAGAAAGCAGAGAAATAAGAGCCGCAGGGATGCGAGTTTGAATGGTTTCAGCACCCAAGCTTTGCTGCAAAAGCAACAGGAGCTGTACCTTTAGTCCCCTAAACATTATTGCAGCTGTAGCAGTAGCAGAATAATTAAAGATTAAAAAGTATTTGATTTTCAACCATGCCTTTTATCCTCGTTTGCCCAGTTCTTATGTATCTAATTTTATTTATATCATCTAATGGGACCTGACCTTAATTGTGCAAATGTTAAATGGTTGTTAAGCCACATAATATGAGCTATAAACAGTTCTGTGGCATAATTAATCCACAAAGACTGATGTAAAACACTGCTATAAACTACTTAACCAAAGTTTTGGAGATTATAGTGCTTAGTTAGATCTTATGAGAAAGGTTTAGTGCTTTAGTGAAAAGGTTTTGGCAAAGAGGCACACAGGAAATGTGGGGAGGGGTGTGACATTACAGCAAAGGTCCCCAGAATTACTCTAAGTACATTGCCGCTGCATGGCACCCACTTTAACCACAAGAATGACATCAGTGTGATCCTATCTAAAATAAAGTCAAGCTAAATTTTAATTGGAAACAGATTATTCATGATAATTTTACCTTCAAATGAAAATAGAATAGAATAGAAAATACGAAACAATGCAACATTGAGGTCCCCTTTAATGTGAATGCTTTAGTTCATTTCTCCATTTGTGCATTCCTATACGTGTTATCAGCTCAGACACATCCTGTCACTAATCTTCCCTGCAAACTAGAATGTAATTATAGCTATTTCCAACTATTATATTATTATGGGTTGTCTGATCTGTGTATCCTTGTGTTTGGTTCGGTTTGTGAGATGAAAGTCAGACTGACCCAAAGAATGTGTGATACTGGCTTTGCAGAGTAAACAAGGTTTAAACATGAGATCATGATAAATCTACATTCACACAAATCATGACAGCACTGTTAAGAGATCTAGCACATCATTCCTACCAAGATCCACACATGGGATGTAGCTCGCAATTTGGATTTTAACCTAAAAGCTGCAGTCATGCTCATCTAGATTGATGTACAGGTTTATGAAATAGTGTTGCCAAAAAATTAAGAAGTGTAAATCGGGGAGTGTGGCGGTGGTCCACATCCCCATTTCTGGAGGCATTAGTCTTCAACACAGGCTGTCATGGTTTTGAGTCCTGGCCTGTTGAGTTTTGCTGCATGTCTTTCCCTCTCTCTCCACTCCTTTCCTGTCAGCTCACTGTCAAAAATTAGAAAATAAAGACCAGACGTGCTGCACAAAATCCTAACAAAGAAGTGTATAAGATGGATATTATGTAATTATAAAGAGAAGCTAAAAAAGGCCAAAGGACATATAAATAGCATGATTTGACATTTAGGCAATCAAATGAAGTAAATGAATAACAAACTGGAAATCTGTCAGATTAAGTTACTGTAATAAGCATATTGCTGACAAGTTCTTATTAGCAAAGCATCAGACAATAATTATTCAAAAATTAGGTTTTGGGTGGTTTAAATAATATCTAGCAAACTGTGAACAATGCCTTGTTATAAATTGTGGAAAATCATTTCAAGAATTTAATACAGGTCTACTCCATGGCACAGTGCTTGCCACACTCCTTTTTAGTTTTATGGAAAGAGTTGCCATGTTCATGTCTCGTTGCAGGTTTCCATTTGCATGCTGATGTGTAGCTGACATTACATCTGTTTCAATACAGCTGTCTCGGTATTTGGAGTCTATTTGGAGTCTATTGCAGCATAGTTAGAAAAGTCATGTCTGACCATGAATGCTAAAAAAATACTATCAACTCAAAAATACCCATCAACTCATGTTTTTTCTTCAAGCATTTGATCTTTGACTGACAGTAAAGAATTAAATCGAAAGAAAAATGGAAATATGATTCAACAAGTTTTAAAAGTGCAACAGCAGATTTGCATACATTCGATTAATCACAAAATACAAATTTTTTATGCTGTAAATAATTAAATGCATTCAGGCATACAGCACAATTTATTGGTCACATGGTAATATGGTCACAATGCCATATTACCTGGTATTAACATCTCAGAGAGGAAGTCATTCAGATAACATCACTATCATGTTCTTGAGAAAGCGAATATTCTGAAATATTCATTACATTCCCAAGTCTTAAACTTACATTTCAATGCTTTCAATATCAAACTCTTTTGATGCTTAGTGCCCTTGAGGTTTCACTAAAAGTTGCATGTGTCCAGTATAGGATGTAGTCATGAATGATCACCAACTTTCTCTGTTTTATTGAATAGTGTTGTGCTTTATCAATAATGAGCTATTTTTGAAATGTCTTTTTAATTACCTTTATCCATTTATGTAACCAAAGCCCAACTAGGTACAAGCATTCAAATTAGCAATTGTATTATTGCCTGAACTGATAAAGAAAAGATTAAAAGTTGCATCAGTTTACCTTGATTACTAGTTCCATCTTAGTTACAGAGAATGTTTACACAGAACATTATTTTATTGTGAGGAAAAATTTGCTAATTTTAGTGCCACTATAACACAATTTTGTGTAATGTTCTTACAATACCAACCGGAATATCCCATTAGCTTCAGAAACAAAATTGACAATATGGAGAAAAATGTCTCTGTATCTTGAAAACCGCATGTAAAAATGGGCAGCAGGGCAACTGTTCTCAGGCTAATAAACTGGGCAGAAGAACCATAGGGTTTTGCAAGCTGATCATCTTTTGAGGCAAAAAAAACACAAGCATTGTTTACCAAAGCAAATATCTTCATATCATTAAAAAAAGATAAATATTTTTTAATATATTAAGAAAATATCTGTTTAAGAAAGATTTGGGAGGCTTTTTTTGTCTTCCCTAATGATTATATTGTGTGTTTTATAGAATGTAATAAGAATGGCTTCTTGCCTTACTCCTTGTGTCTTTGCAGGACTCGTTGAGAGCGAATTTCAGAGCTTCAGTGGGTTTTACCGGCAGCAGTACTCTGTCACCTACCTTGGACACATTCACCAGGAGGTGGAGCCTAAGAAAGAGGAGAGAGGCTTTTTGCTGACACACAGGGTAAGAAATGAAATCATCTAGAAATTCAGTCAGCACAGGCTTGAGTGTATGGAGCTAAATTGGGGCCATAAAGTTTGTTCAAACGAAAAAAATTTGAACCTGAAAAATCATTTTGAACCCCCCCCCCCCCAAAAAAAATTGAAAACTCGAAAAAAAGTTTGGCAACTGAAAAAAAACAGATGTAAAACTGGAAAAAAGAAGTTCAAAACTACTTTTCAGATTCAAGTTTTTTTTTCGAACTTGTAGATTTTTTTTTGGCTTCAAACTTCTGGCCCTGTTTTGGCGTGGGGGGCGGGGCCTCAGATCACGGGGTTGCGGAATCATGAATGACAGCTCAACACAGCTGCTGAACAACATATTCCCAGCTGTTGCATTCAGGTACCGTGGGAACTGGAAATATCTGTATATCTGTAATACATCATCGATATTCTATATATATGTGATTGGTTTTGAAAGATAACATGCTTCACCGATAGAAGCAGCTTACGTGAATACACAACGCGCATCTCAGAGGAGAAAATATGATATTGACAGATTTGCACAGCATTTTAAGTCCGTGTTGGAGATTTCCCATGCTCTCAACATAAAGCAAAAGAACTGCCAGACTAAGCAGCGGTATGAAACCAGATGCAAAACGAGCCGGTATTTTCCGAATATCCTTGCATAATTAAGCCTGGACTTGTTTTCACATGGACTGGACTCAGGTTTCAGTTTCTGGTGCATTTTTCATTAAAACGTGTTTGGTCTTCATTTAGTGAAGTGACTCACAGCCAGGGGCAAATTGGCACATGGGGCAACCGAGGAAATCCCTGATGGACCGCTGGCTTAGGCATTTCTTATTTTATGAATGTTTAGTTTTTAATAACCGCCTTTCACAGACGCGGGGCGGTGTGCCGGTGGTTCACTTCAGCCCGTGAACCACCGGCCCACCGCCCCGCACAGACGCAGGGCGAGCGCGACATCAAGTACGCCAGAAGGGACAGTTTCTGAGGCGCTGATATTTTTCTGGACCATTGTGCCCTAAACTATGCCATATCAACCTGTTAAGGATAACCTTTATTTATATGACTCAGTTGTTTTTCCCACTTATACCATAATGATATAAAGCATAAGTTCTAATGTATCCTTTTTGCTAGAATAGGACAAGAATGCTCATCAACACACATTACAAGGATAAATGGCCCAAGGTTTGTCATGAATGACCTGTGGCTGGGGCACTGGGTTTGATGGTGCAGCAAGCTGTAACTGGTTTGATTAGAATGCAGCAGCACACTTAGATTAAGGATGGACACCCGCTACTACACAACGTACCAGATAGACAACACAATGGTGACACACCAGTTTACTGATAAACACTGAGGGAGGGAACATCCATTGCATCGGAGTGCCAGATATAAAACTACATGTGACCTTCTATCGAGGCTCTTTCTCATCCTTTCACAGACGCTACGGTCCGAGACGGGAGCCTCAGCTCTGCCTAATTTAGATTAAAGGAGCTGAAAGTTAGAAACTGTTTGAGAGTCGTTCCTTTAAGAGTCAGTATTAGATAGAGTCTGATCGCTTCTGGGGACCAAGAACCGGAGGAACTCCGAAAGGTCTGACCGCCAACAGGGTGCAGTAGCTCGGACTCCCCCTCTCTTCTGCTCCAGTCAGGCAGATCATCTCTGCTGTGCGCTGGTGAACAGCTGATCTGTAACAAATGAACATGCGATGCAGGGCGGCCAGCTGAGCGGACAATGAAGAGCGGAGATCAGAAAAAAAAGCCCGGGCTACTAAAACAAACAGTGGCACAACGGTGGTTCACTTCAAGGGCTGGAGTCCCACTAAGCCAACGGTCCAGCGGGGATTTCCTTGGTTGCCCCGTATGCCAGTTTGCCCCTGACTGTGAGTCACTTCACTAAATGAAGACCAAACACGTTTAAATCAAAAACGCACCAGAAACCGAAACCCGAGTCCAGTCCACGTGAAAACAAGTCCAGGCTTAATTATGCAAGGATATTCGGAAAATACCGGCTCGTTTTGCATCTGGTTTCATACCGTCGCTTAGTCTGGCAGTTCTTTTGCTTTATGTTGAGAGCTATGGAAATCTCCAACACAGACTTAAAATGCTGTGCAAATCTGTCAATATCATATTTTCTCCTCTGAGATGCGCGTTGTGTATTCACGTAAGCTGCTTCTATCGGTGAAGCATGTTATCTTTCAAAACCAATCACATATATATAGAATATCGATGATGTATTACAGATATACAGATATTTCCAGTTCCCACGGTACCTGAATGCAACAGCTGGGAATATGTTGTTCAGCAGCTGTGTTGAGCTGTCATTCATGATTCCGCACCCCCATGATCTGAGGCCCCGCCCCCCACGCCAAAACAGGGCCAGAAGTTTGAAGCCGAAAAAAAAAATCTACAAGTTTGAAAAAAAAACTTGAATCTGAAAAGTAGTTTTGAACTTTTTTCTTTCCCAGTTTCACATGTTTTTTTTTCAGTTGCAAATTTTTTTTTCCAGTTTTCAGATTTTTTTGGGGGAGGTTAAAAATAATTTTTCAGGTTCTAATGTTTTTCTTTTGAACAAACTTTATGGCCCAATTTAGCTCCATATAGCTGCAGCTGAACAGTTACGTTCTGATGTTTAATTGTGTCTGTGTTTTTGTGAAGCCTAAGAACGATGGAGATGAGGTGCTGTACCAGGGGTGTATTAAATTCTCCTGCTGGGATGAGCTGGGAAAGAAATGCAGAGAGAGATATGCTGTCCTAAAGAAAGACTACAAAGTGGAAATACATGATAGCGCAGAGGTGACAAACCAACATAAGGTAAACCGTTTTTCTTGTTTGCTTTATAACTGATTATACTGTCCCGGATGTTTTTATTTAGACTTTTAGACGTGGATCCGCACCTAAACTGGTCCTTCAGCCAGCAGGAGGAGTGGTGTTCACCAGTGAGGAAGAGTCAAGAGCTCACCTGGAGAAAACCTGCTTAGGAATACTCAATGGTACTTAGCAATATCATAATGTGTCCCTGGTTTTCCAATTGGTAAATCAAACTTTTTTATCCAACATAGCAACACAACAGCTTTACTAATGTAAAAATAGACCCTCCCTTACAATGTAAGACTGTAAAACAGTGAACTATTTACTTTTTAAACTCAGATGTAAAATATTCTAAAAGCTGAACAGAGATAAAACCGTACTCACATATATGCTAAACTAAAAATATGTTTGAAGTTTTATTTAAAAGATTCCCAGTTTTCCTTAAATCTTCAGGTAGTTCATTCCAGAGGCAATCAGCATTAGGATAAATCGAGACCTCGGTGTGTGTTTTAGTTTGCTATTAGTTTTCTAGTTAAAAACCTGCTTCCAGTAGATGGTACGGTTCTATAAAATAGGAACAGTATCCCTAAATACAGGGGACTAAGGTTGCCAAGAACTTTCTAAACCAGGAAAAGGATCTTCAAATAAATTCTGATTGCATCAGTTATAACTTTGCAGTTGGTACACCAGAAGGAAGAGCATTACAGTTACACAGCCTGCAGGTGTTAACATCGTGGATTGGTTAGTTCAGAAGAGAAAACTGATAATTCTGTGAAACAAAGCTTGGATTATTTGCACTTATTAAGTGTGTTCCTGAACTCTTGGGTATTCACTCTGTCTGAAGCTTCAAATGTGGCACTGCAGACCTTCCTCTTGTTCTCCTTTTAAAGAGGAAGTTACAATGGACAAATGCTTGCCCACATGTTGGCTTCTTGTAAAATGGAAATCATACTAAGTTTGAAACTAATGATTGAAATCATGAGGATATCAGCGTTTCAGAGGTAAAAGCAGAAGCAGTCAAATATTTCAACAGTCTCTTTTTTAGGAAGACTCAGCAAACACTTTCTAAGTAATTGGTGAAACATAAACTGGGAAAAATGTAATATAAACATGTATTTTAGGGGTCATATGGTCATGTAAATGGAGCCTGAAGAACTTATGAATGCAGTTTTGGTCACCTTTCACATGGGTTTTTGTATTTTATCAATTTTAAATACAGCATCAGAAGTAATTATTTTAAATCTCTCTTAAAATAATTCAAGAATGATATGAACTCAAACTATTTCATAATGATAACTTAAACATATCAAATCTGTAACATGGATGTTTGTTTGTCCAGGAGTGAAAGAGGATTCTTCTTCTTCAGCGCCTTCATCTCCAGATGTGTTTGCTGTATATCTTCATCTGCCTTACGCAGGCCACACCTGCTTCCTGTTTCAACAAGAAGATGAAAGAGATCACTTCCTGTCTGGCCTCAAGGCCTGCATTAGACACCGCAACCTTGGTAAAACACCAACCTGCATCACAAATTAGCAATAAGAATGCAGTTGATATTATGTCGAGTAGTAACAGGGCGTTATTAAAAAAAACAAAATGCCAAATATGATCTGCTGATGATGTGCTGAACAGTTCTGCAGCTGAACACAAAGGTTTCTACATCAAGACAAACATCCATCTACAGTGCCTTGCAGAAATATTTATATCACCACCTTTCCACATTATATCATGTTACAACCAAAAACGTGGATGTATTCATTGGGATTTTATGTCACAACACAAAGAAACATGCTGGAGTCAGTATGACTTCAACAGGGGCAAGAAACTAGTCAGAGTTCATGGGAAAATGTATGGAGCTCCTTTCAGGGCAATCCTGGAAGAAAACCTGTTAGAAGCTGCAAAGGACCTGAGACCGGGGTAGAGGTTCACCTGGGGACAATGATACTAAACAGTTTATCAAGCCAGAGTTACAAAGGAACGTTTAGATCAAGCATATATATATATATATATATATATATATATATATATATGCTTATATATATATATATATATATAAGCATATATATATATATATATATATATATATATATATATATATATATATATATATATATATATATATATATATATATATATATATATATATATATGTGTGTGTTAAAATGGCCTAGTTAAAGGCCAGCCCTAAATCCACACGAGAATCTACTGTAAGACTTGAAAATTACAATTGTAGCATGAATCGCAGTGAAAGGTGGTTTCACAAATACTTTTATTTGTAAAGAATTTAAAAAAAAACCTTGCATCCTTTTTATTCCACAGCTTAAAAAACTAGTTTGTATTGATCAACCACAGAAAAGCCCGTTAAAAAAATGTAAGTTCAATAACTAAATGTGGGAAAAAGTTGTAGTCTACATAAATTTTTCACGATCACACTATTTTTTCTGCTGCCTGCCAAAGCAGTTTTAGAGCTGAATTTGTTTGATTTCTATCTCCAGGAGTATTTATCATGAATGTTTGTTTTTTTTTTATCTAAAGAGGTTGCATAAAGAGTCTACTTTAAATAAAAAAACATGTTTCTTATTTTGCACATTCATCATCTAGAATTAATTCATAATGAGTTGTAGTCCTGTTTTAAGAAATATTTTCATCTGCTTAAGAATAGAGGTGAAAAGTGTTTCGAGAGCTGCAGCTGCGTGTGTCAGCTTCAGTTTGTGACTTATACTGTGGCAGTTGCCTTAGCAACGGATAAAAATATTAAAACTGCTCACTTCCTCTGTGGTTAGCAGGATACAAGCCCAAAACAAACCCCTCTTCAATGTTGTCATGTGGTCGTTGCGAAAACAAGGCATGACATATCTGAGCAGAAACATCCTGAGCTGTGACAGGCAGCAAACCACAAATAGCCATCAGTAACTACTGCTCATCCTCCAAAAGGCTGCAACGCATAAAACAGTAATGGATAACCAGGAACAGATTGATATCCTCTTCTAATGTCATCGTGAATTTTGTTGATTTCATCTAAGTTATGATATTTGCATTTTCCTTTTTTACTGCAAGCGTATTTCTTTCCTTATGTTCTTGATGCTACATCACTTGATGTTTGCTGCGCCTAATGTATTAAATCAATGGCAATATGAAGAGAAGTTGCTTAGGTCTATAAAAAGTCCTCATTAATTACTGTTATTCATCTCTGCTCTTGAAGCCCAATTGTATTACTTTGGAGTTTATAGTCCTAAGCTCTCTTAACATTTCTGTAACAGTCAAAAAATATAAAATTGATAATTAAATGGAAAAGCACAGGGAAGGTGGAGAATTTTCCCCAAAAAATCTTTGTGGTAATATTTCACACTACTGAAGCCTATCTTTAAAAAAAATAATAAAAAAAGAAATGTTTAATGGCCAAGATGTCTTGTGTTGTCAAATTTTAAATATCCAATCCAATGAATGACACCAAACAAGATTTAGGTGCAGAATAGGTTGGTCTGGCAACAGCAGAGAGGATTCAGCAACTTGGGTACAACCCACATACTCAACTGTGCTGCTCAGAAATGCATTTTTCTTACGGCACCATTTAAGGCTAAATAAACAGGCTTTTAAATAGTATAAGATTTACTTCCAAGAAGCATTTTTACAACAAACAACGTATCAACCAAACACTATCTTGATTTTTTGTGCTAAGTTTGGTTTACCTTTGATCAGAAAGCAGAAGTTGATCAGAGCGTTGGGAGTTTAAAAATAATCAACACATTTATTTTGAGATATTATTGAGATGTAAATATGAGAAAACAGAAAAGCTTATTTGTCTAACCTACTCTTCAAAATGGGATAGATAAGAGAGCATGCCTTCGGGAAAGGCAGACATGTTGTTGATCTTCGTGAGTAAAGAAATGGCTACAATAACAAACCTACCTAAACTTGGCCATACATCTACAGTCAGAAAATGAGTTAGGAAGTTTAAAATAACTAAATAACTAAGGGTCTATTTTCCCAAAAATGCAAGCTCGTTCTTTGCAAGGCATTTTTCAACTTGTACAATTTTTTGCATGGCGCTTGAGCTGTGGTCAGTGGATATAAGGATGAAGGAGACACTTTTGTAGAGGAGTCTCAGATGAAGATGTGTCAGTCTCAGAGTTAGTCAGCTACAAGCTAAAGAGGCCAAGTCCCCGTGTAAGGAGACCCTCGGGCTTAAGGGGTTAAAAATTAGATAGTTGTGTTCTAGGGGGACAAGAGACTCAGAAGGGGGGTTGATCATCATTTTCAGAAGCACTAACAAACTTTCTGCTTCCTGCAGACCCCTGGCATAGTTCATCCCATGAGAACCAGGCATATGCCCGAGCCATCCGTCTTTACCAGCAGGAGAAAGGTTGCTATGAATCGTGGGAGAAGCTGCTGGGCACTGAAGAACAGGTTAGCAACATTAACATACAGCTTACTGTCTCTCTGTGACCTGTTAGCAATATGCCTCATGGCAGAGTGTGTGCAGGTGCTGACCCGCCAGATGATGGAGGATTTGTTGTCATGGTTACAAAACCAGCTTCAGTCAAAGGTGAAGGGCAAGAAGACTGAACGGATCCGTCAATGGCAGGCAGTAAGTTCAACTGACAAACAGAGTTTATAGTGCATTATTTATGATAGTTTAATACAAAGGTTATCTCCTTCTTAATGATAGTGATTGGCTCTAAAACCCACATAAAGGCAGTGAAGGCTTCTTGTGCTGTAAAGACGATAGAAAAATGTTAATTTAAAGATAGACTGGTCGCAAAATGAGATAATGTTGAACGTTCTGGTCAGAAGTTTCTTGCTGTTCTGTTGGAACACCAAATTATGGTGTGCCAACCAAGTTTCCAAACACTGAAATGCTGATTTGAGGTGAAGTTGATAAATTTGGAGGTTGCCATCTATCCTTGTTATTCCTTTTTACTTTTTGCAATGCACCAGTACCATTTGCAGAGGAGAAACAGGCCCCACAGCATGATGCAGCCACCAACACACTTAACAGTTGATACAGTGTTCGTAGCATCACTGTGACTCGTCCAAATATTCTTCCGGTAATTGTGGCCGAGTAGTTCAATATTTGTCCTGTTTGATGGTCAGGCTTTTCTGCTTTAGAGCAAGGACTGCTTTCTTTTGGTTTACATACACTAACATTAAAGTGTGGTAAACCAAAACTGTAATGCAAAAGGTCTTGTAAAGATACTGGCTGAGGAGAGTGTCAGTTGCGACAGTTAAATAAATCCTAAACCGTCATGGACTGAAAGGCCACTCAGCAGAGGAAGATGCCATTACTCCAAAGGCAACTTAAAAGAGGAGAAAGACCTGAATCTTTGGCCACATGTCCTGAGGTCTGATGAAGCTAAAGCTAAAGTGTTTGGCCGTAATGACCATTGTTACATTTGAAGAAAAACAAATGAGGAAGCTTGCAAGTTTGGGGGTGACATCATCATGTTGTGAGTGTGTTGCGTATACTATATTGTGTAAAGGATATGTAAAAAATGCATAGTACAGCACAAACTGGTTCTAACTAGTGCACCCAAATGCTTGCTATAGACAAATATTGAAGTTGCATATTGCATGATGGTTTTACCATGTACAAAGGAGTAGATTATGACATTTGTAACCCTAACTCTGTATATCAAGGTTTAAGATTTTAGATGACAAAAATAAAGCAAATTAAAACACTGACTAAGATTTACTTTAATAATCAGAATAAGAACAGAACTGTTTAGAATTTTTCATCCGAAGATGATACCGAGTTAGTTCTAGCAAAGCAAAAGATGGAGTCCTGACAATAAAAGAGTTATACGATTCTAATGATAAAACCTCGTCAGTGTGTGGAATGTAAAAGGTGCTGCGGCAGCTGCAGTTGTGGACTCAGACATGTCTCTCATGCTAAATTTACTAATTTAATATTAGCCTGTATTTATTTATATATAGACAGTTCAGGTGACCTACACTATGGTGCTGGAACAGTTGACTGCGAGTTTGGAGGCTCTGAGGGAGGAGTGTCGGCAAACTGCATCAGCCAGTCAGGCGCTCATTAGGTCCAACCTGGACCAGATAATGTCCTCTCATGACTTCCTGGAGCAGAAGGTCAGAGGTAATGTATCTCCATTTTGACATAAAGTCAGAAAATTACAATGACTTTATAACCATATCCAATTGGTGTCTCAACAGATCTATAATATAGTATGTCTTAACACATTATCAATATATTCATGTGCATTCCAGCGTGCATATGTGAAGAAGCAGAGAAGGTGTGCAGTGAGTCTGTGGTGCCCTACATTTCCTCCATCCTTGAAGCACTCACTGAACACATCGGTCCAGGAATTCTTGGGATGCAGGACACACTGCGAACCCAAATGAACTCTGCCTTTTCACTCACAAGTGGACAGGTGGAGGACATCAAACAGGTGGGAGAGCTCATTGTGAATTTCTGGCTAAATTCTCCATATTAACTGTCTTGATGTTGCTTAACATGAGTGTGTGTGTACTGCAGGCCTTGACCAGTCTGCGCTCTGTCAGTCTGGATGAGAACTACAGAAAGGTGGAGAACCTGAGCGACAAACTGGAAAACGTAAAAGAGAGGTTTGGACTGAGCAGCGTTGAGAAACTCATTCACTTTGCAAATCTGGAGATGGAGCAGGTGTGATGGACTTTCAGAGCAGCTGTTGTGGCAAAATAAAAATAAAGAAGGTGACAAGTTGAAGGTCATGAAAGGGATGAACGTTTCATTTTATTTGTGTTTCTTGCAGCTACTGGACAGTGCCGTTTACACTTTGGAGCAGTTCTTCCAATCATCAACAAAGCTGCAACCGTCTCAGCTTCTTGACAAGATGGAGAGAGCTAAGGAAAGAGTCTTCAAGGTAAAAGTTAAATTTCATGGGAAAATATACTAGAAGAATAAAAATAGAAATGCTTAGAGTTTGGGCTTTATAAGCATGCAATGTGAGAGCTATGAGAGATTGCACTTCCTGTTTAGACAGTGTGTGGTCTCAGTTGTAAACTGAAGCCCTTAACATTCATATGACCTCACAGAGATAGCAATGTATGCGCTTTCACATAATTCACAGGCAGACAAATCAGCAGCTCAGATGGGAAAATGGCTAAAATGAGGCAAAACAACCTATCAATGCTGAGCATAACTGACAGATAAGTTAAATATATGAAATATAGAGCCCTGAACACATGAAACTTCTAGTCGGGTGTGAGCGAGTGTGGTGAGGGTGTAAAACCCTTTAAATAAATTAATCTTTTTTTTTGCTCCCCACAAATTTTAAAATTTTCTTGAAATATTCCTTGATGATATGCCCTCTTACAAAGTTTCCCATCACAGATCCTCTGCCATTCTTAAAAGCGGGCAAGAGGTCGCAGTAGAGTTTAGCAAACTTTACAGATCCATCTCACAGAGCTGAAGTTGGCTTCCGATTGTAGCTTTTGATTCAGGAAATGGCTAAAAGGCATTTCAACTTCATTTTTAATTGCTTTGAGCATCTTTAATTTGCTTTAGTTTAAAAACTACAATGCACAGACTCCAAACTTGGACTTGATTATTCTACACTAACAGATGGGGGGAAAAAAAGACAAAAAGCACTAAAATCGCTCAACATTACTAAGGTATCACAAATCACAAACTGAATTTGAAGGATTCTGCTATTAGTGTATGGAGGATCGATCCTGCCAAAGTTAAGAATAATTACAGAAATAAATAAATGACTCAATAAAATAATTAATGGGCCAAAAAGTAGCTAGAAATATAAATTAGTGTGCCATTAAATGCAAAAACATAATAAAAAGAAGAAATGTATTAACTTATTAATTAATTAATTGGATATAAATATATATATATTTCTATTTTGATCTACTATTTTTATTTAAACCACTAATTTTCAAAACATTTTTTTTTCTTGAACTATATATTTTTCCTTTGTTTATTTCATACAAGTGGATTTCTTGCTGTTTTATTTTTCCTACCCCTTTTATTTTTTTCAAATTAATTACCACTCTAATATATTTAAAACATGTTTTTTTCTTAAATATTTAGTTTTTTCAAATTATTTTACTATCCTTTTATTTCTTAAGCACTGATATATTTTCTCCTCTAATATACCCGTATTTTTTTATCCAACAGATTTCCCTGAGCCCATTTATTTCCATCTTTCCTTTTTACATTACTTGCTGTATTGTCTTTTCCTCCTCAACATAAGGAAGAAATGTAACTACTGAGACAGAGGGGGCGGTCTTTGGACCAGCATCATCGCCTGAGTGTCTCTCCTATTGGCTGAGGTCAAGCCTCTAGGAAGTAGCTGCTGAGCCTCTACCTGGTTCTGAAAAGGAGCTAGCAGAGACGGCTAACTTAACTTCTGTCATGTTGCTAAAGAAGTCAGCAGCATTGTGGATTTGGTGGTCGATAGCGCTGTTGGTCGGGATAGTTTACTGTATCCTGTTGACTCTAACTGAGAGAATACTTCAGTTCGCTGAAGTAGTAAGAGGAAGTCAAATTTTCAGACGCGCTTTTACAATAAAAGCATCACTCAATGACGGACTTTCACAAACTAAGGGAACCATACTACAAGAACTTCAACGTTAAATTATATGATACCTTCTGAATAATATTAAGATATACATTTTCAACAATAAATCCTAGTAAATATGGCCAATATTATTCAACATACTAACCTTTCATTCAAAGATGATTTCTGTCCTGATTAAGAATTCAGTTTCTATAAATGTCACTATGTTTTATTTATATTTCATGTGCCATTTCTAAATTAAACCCTCATAAACATGGGAAACATTATACACATCAGCATCTAATGTGGGATTCCAGAATTAAAGCAATAGTAATATGGCAATATCTCCTAATCTTTTAGAGTATTCATAACACCATAAAAGAAAATTGCGGACAATTTCGTTGGAATGATTATTCTAGGTTCCTTATTCTCCACTAAGTTTCTCTACATGTAAGACTACTCTGAGTGATTCAAGCTCTATTTGGCCTTTACTTTCCCAGGGGTCTAGGGCTGTAATCTTTGAATAACTTTATAAATAAACATCTTTATGAGCCTTTAATGTAGAAATGCCACATGAAACATAGATACAACATAGTGACATTTATAGAAACTGAACTCAATCAGGACAGAAATAATCCTTGAATGACAGTTAACTTTAAAAAGGTTAATATGTTGAATATGTTGAGGAGGCACTGACAATACAGCAAGTAATGTAAAAAGGAAAGATGGAAATAAATGGGCTCAGGGAAATCTGTTGGATAAAAATATACAACAGGGGTATATTAGAGAAGAAAATATATCAGTGCTTAAGAAATAAAAGGATAGTAAAATAATTAGAAAAATAATATATTTTTAAGGAAAAATAACGTTTTAATTCTATTTGAGTGGTAATAAATTTGAAAGAAATAAAAGGAGTAGGAAAAATAAAACAGCAAGAAATCCGCTTGTATTAAATAAACAAAGGAAAAACATAGAGATCAATAAAAAAAAAATATATATATATGATTTAAAAAAATATAAAAAAACTTATATTTATAAATAAGAATTGTAGATTAAAATAGAAACATACATATTTATATCCAATTAATTAATCAATAATTTAAGCAATCTCTTCTTTTTATAATTTGTTTGCATGTAATGGCGCACTAATTTATATTTATAGCTACTTTTTGGCCCAGTAATTATTTTATTGATTCATTTATTTATTTCTGTATTTATTCTTAATTATGGCAGGATTTGTCCTCCATATAGGTATAAAATAATCTAATCAGGGTTTGAAGATTTTTAATTTTGTAGTTTTTAAAACTACAGCAGATAAAAGATGCTTATGGTAGTGAAAATGGGGTGGAATATCCCTTTACCCATTTCCCCAATTGGAAGCAGCTAACTTCAGCTTCGTCATTCATATCTGTGATCCCAGGACAGAAAAGGAATTTTCCTGGCAAGGCTAAGATAAAACTGGGTCCTTGACCGGCTTATTGGACAGAAGCTAAGAGCAACGGGCCACTATGTCATGTTGTACCTCAAGAAAACAGGAAGTAGATTTTATTTAAAACGTCTGTGACAGGATAGATTTTTAAATAACAGTCCACAAACACTTCAGTCACCTTAAAATTTTGAAAATAAGATTTATTTTCAAAAAACTGTTACAGGTGCCAAAAAGTGTTGCATCAGCCATTTCTTATAGATATTTCTTTCTGCACAAGATTGTACAATGTAAGACAAATTAGTTTAATGGCTTTTCACACATCTCTACCAAGGGTACAACGTTTTGGGTATATAAATACATCAGATTTACAAATGCAAAAATCATGCTAGGGATCAGTGTGTTAAAGGTAATGTCTGTCTTTGAGCAGCAGCTGGACTACGACAGCAGAGTGGTGCAGAGGCAGCTCTATCAGGAAGCTCTGCTGGAGATCACTCTGCCTTCTGTCATTAGCAGGATGGACCAAAAGTGCAAATCAGTAAGTGAGACTCACCGATGGAGGCTGCCTGACTTTATCACTCTCACTGCACACGGTACACAAGTAAAGTATGGCTTTCCTTTGTGCAGGAGCTCCAGCAGTTTGAGCAGTATATCTTCTCTGACTACAGCAGTTTTATTCTGATTCACAATGTCTGTGATGACATTCTGAGAAACATTCTCCATAAGGAGATACTAACAGGTACACACTGACACACATATTGCTCTTTGTGATATAGTCACGTCTCAATATGCAGCCACTTAGACAAATAAATTCAATCAAGTTAAGTCAAGTCAAGTTTATTTATATAGCGCTTTTCAGCAACAAGGCACACAAAGCGCTGTACAATCGGACCCTTTGCTAATCAGGGCGAGGCAGTTTCAAACCATAAAATATTTCCATCTGCAGCCTGTTAATATTCAAGATGTTAATGTGTCATTAAGAAGACCTAAATAGAGAAGTGCACATTTAAAGTATACACTCACCAGCCAATTTATTAGGTACACCTTGCTAGTACCGGGTTGGACCCCCTTTTGCCTTCAGAACTGCCTTAATCCTTGGTGGCATAGATTCAACAAGGTACTGAAAACATTCCTCAGAGAGTTTGGTCCATATTGACATGATAGCATCACACAGATGCTGCAGATTTGTCGGCTGCACATCCAGGATGCCAATCTCCCGTTCCACCACATCCCAAAGGTTCTCTATTGGATTGAGATCTGGTGACTGTGGAGGCCATTTGAGTCCAGTGAACTCATTGTCATGTTCAAGAAACCAGTCTGAGATGATTCAGGCTTTATGACATGGCACGTTATCCTGCTGGAGGTAACCATCAGAAGATGGGTACACTGTGGTCATAAAGGGATGGACATGGTCAGCAACAATACTCAGGTAGGCTGTGGCGTTGACACGATGCTCAGTTGGTACTAAGAGGCCCAAAGTGTGCCAAGAAAATATCCCCCACACCATGACACCACCACCAGCCTGAACCATTAATACAATGCAGGATGGATCCATGCTTTCATGTTGTTGACACCAAATTCGGACCCTACCATCCGAATGTCGCAGCAGAAATTGAGACTCACTGGATATTTTCTCTTTTTCGGACCATTCTCTGCAAACCCTAGAGATGGTAGTGCGTGAAAATCCCAGTAGATCAGCAGTTTCTGAAATACTCAGACCAGCCCATCTGGCACCAACAACCATGCCATGTTCAAAGTCACTTAAATCACATTTCTTCCCCATTCTGATGCTCGGTTTGAACTGCAGCAGATCGTCTTGACCATGTCTACATGCCTAAATGCATTGAGTTGCTGCCATGTGATTGGCTGATTAGAAATTTGCGTTAACACGCAGTTGGACAGGTGTACCTAATAAAGTGGTCGGTGAGTGTATAATCCCTGTTAAAATGTATAACTGATCATGAATTAATTTGACCATAACAGCTTCAGGGTCATAAAAGTTTATTTTGATAATCTAAGGACCATCATCGCCAAGATAAAAATTTTAGCTCAAACTAATATCATAATGAAGACTTTCTGCAAACAGTCTTGTCAGAATGAAAGGTGTGGATGTGTGTGCAAAAATTCATATTCCTAGGGTTCCAGGTACATCTTTGGTTCTTTCTTTTTTCTTTATGTTCATGACACTAAGTGCCTTTTCTCTCATAGTGGTCCAGGATGCTGCCAGTAAGAACAGTAATAATTTCCTGCTGGATACGTCCGATTTGGCCATTAGTCAGTATAGTCTACTTGGACAGACGCCTCCTGTCTCTGCCCCTGACAGCCCAGCAGTTCAGCCTCGTCACTCGGAAGAGGAGGCGCAAAGTGCCAATAAAGAAACTGCGCCTGTGGAGGAAGATCAGAGCAAAATGCCTGACGTTTCCCCTCAGAGCAATGCAGAACTTAATAATGATACCAAATGTGACCCCAGTCCAGCTCAGTCCCCATATCCGAGCCCTATGTGTCCTGTGATTGTTGTGACACAACAGTTTGATGAACCTGACAACAAAGAGGGTGAGTGCTTGATGGAAACCAACGAAGAGGGTAAAAGTGGAGGTGAGGCAGCACTGGCAGCAACAGACACTACACCAGTTGAATCTGCCAACATGGGTGGAGCCGTTACAGAAGCAGTTGAGATGGATTCAGGATCCGCCATCCAGGACTCTCCTGAACCAGCTTCTTTGGTCCTGATCAAGACAACAGATGCCCAAACCGAATCTGCTCCAAGTCCTGAATCTACATCACCTGAAAATCAAGTCACACCTGACCTCCCGACCACAGATCAAACTTCAGATCATGCATCAGAGGAGACCTCCTCTGTCCAGCCTCCGTCACCACCACAGTCACCCGGCACAGCTAGTCCTATGACAGTCAGTCTTGGGTCACTAAGCGAAGCGATTGCACCATGCTCCACAGAGCCTGTGGTACAGCAGACCACTGACAGGGCAGTCTACTTGACGGGCCAAATCAAGGACAACTGGGAGGTTGAAAAAGTTAAAGAGGAGAAACAGAGGGAAGCATCAGAGAATGAGGAAAATGAGGGCAGAGATGATGAGAGTGATGGAGGACAGCAAGAAGGTGTAGCCCAAACAGGAGATCACTCTGTCAGTGAGCCATGTACACCACCAGCAGTAGCAACAGAGAGCGCCGCTGTCGCAATACCTGAGCTGACAGGGAATGAAGAAGGTATGGATGATGATCAAACAGAGGGTGAGATTCCAAAAGAAGCTAAGGTGGAGGCAGCAGAGGAAGGAGAACATGCAGAAGAAAAGGAAAACAAAGATCAGGCGAAGAGGGAAGACCTCCAAAGTTTTCAGCCAATGGAATCACACCCAGAGACAGGTTCTGATCCACAGTTGGACAGTGTGTCCATCATCAGAGATCTCGTGACTGAAATCATTCAAGTGGAGACAATAATCAACCCCTGTGAAAGCTCCAGCAGCACTCCACCTTCAACATAAACATCACAGCAACGTCCACAAAGTGTGAATAACAGATGAATCTACATTACTAAATGATTACAACACACCTATTTGTAAATGATACATAGCAAGGATGTCAAAAAGGTCAAGTTTTGCTCCTTTGTTCACAGTGCATTTAATAAAATTTGGAGAATTAAAAAATATTTTAAGCTTTTTTTTTATTTCTCATTTTATTTTGTTTACATGAGCTGATATTACATTAAATTCAAGTTTCTAAATAAACATGTTTAAATAGCCCTCTATGTTTTTGTTTTTTTTCTATTCAGAGGTGGCAGCAGTAGTTGAAACCACCACATAGATGCATTTCAACACCATTAACTGTAAAAAACAGAGCGGTACGAGCATGTGTTCACACTGCTCATTTCTTTACTTTATTTAGGAACCTGTGGTTTTGAACCACTTTTAGGTGATAGACCATCACAAATTTAAGTGTATAACTAACGTTCAACAGTTAAGGATAGATGGTTTTTAAAATATTTTTTACAAATAAAAGTCAGAAAAAGTGAGGCATACATTTGTAACACTTTGTAAAACTACCTTATGCTGCAATTACAGCTGTAGGTGTTTTGTGGATGTCTATCACCTTTGATCATCTGGAGACTGAAATATTTCCCAGAGTCTTCTCAGCAAAATAGCTCGAGTTCAGTCTGACTGGATGGAAAGTGTCTGAACAGGAATTTTCAAGTCTTCCCACCTGATCCTATTTGGATTTAGGTCTGGACTTTGGAGAAGACCATTGTCACACACATATGCTTTGATCTACACTCTTCCATCGTAGCTCTGGCTGCATGTTTAGGATTGCTGTCCTACTAGAAGGTAAACCTCCACCCTTCTCTCAAGTCTTTTGCAACCTCTAACTTGTTTTCCTTAAGGATAACACTATATTTAGCTCTGTCCATGTTCCCATCAACTGTGGTTAGCTTTTCAGACCCTACTGAAGAAAGCCATCCCCACAGCATGATGCTTCCACCACCATGTATCATACTGGGGATATTGAATTCAGGCCAGGGTTGTGTTTAGTTTTTTTTTTCTGGCAGAGTGCTTTCTAAGTAGGCCAAGTAGTTCAATTTTGGTCTAGTGTGACCAGAGTACCCTCTTTAATGTGTTTGCTGCTTCCCACTTTGTGGCTTGAGGCAAATTTTAAACCAGACCTCTCATAGCTTTCTTTCAACAATGATTTTCTTAAACTAACCATCAACAAAGGACAGACTTTTGGAGTACAAATAGTTGTCCTGATGACTATTCCTCCCATCTGAGCGGTGGCTCTCTACAGCTCCACTAGAATTACCATGAGTCTCTTCATGTATTTATTAGATGAACGCACTCTTTGTCCGGCCTGTCAAATTACTTGGCAGTTGTATCATGCTGCGTTTTCAGATGATTGGTTGAACAGAGCTCTGTGAGATGTTTAAAGCTTGGCGTAGTTTTATACCTTAACTGCTTTAAACTTCTCCACAACTTTCTCCCTGACCTGTCTGCTTTGCTCCTTCCTCTTCATGAAGCTGCTTGCTCACCAATGTTCTCTAACAAACCTCTGAGGCTTTCACAAAACAGCTGGATTTGTACTGAGATTAAATTACACGCACGCAGACTCTATTTACTGATGATTTCTAAAAGCAATTGATTGCACTGGATTTTATTGAGGGAAATCAGAACATGGGATTGAATACAAATGCATACCTCACTTCACCTTTCCGAGTGATAAAGTCACTTCACTGTTCATTTCACTTCTGCTTCATAATTACGTGCTAATTTGTCTTAATCTGTCACATACAATCTCAATAAATCTCCATAATAGGCGGGTTAAAAATGGAAAATCAAACTTCCCCATGGTAATAAGGAGGCCAAACAGTTTACAGGTGAGATACGTCACGTGTATTTCGTTTTATTAAAGAAACCATAAGTTGGGTGACAGTAACGGTGACAGATAGTAATTCTACTTCACATATTTTTCAACAGCCACAAAGAAACCAGTTACAAAAAAACAATAATTTACATAAAAATATAAAAACACGCACTGAATTGAAACGATATGTGCAAATTATGCCTAAAAATAACTTTTGACAGTGTTTTCTTACAGTTCTTGTGGGACCATCCTTATGGCATAACTATTGGGTGGCCTTCTCTTATGGATGCTGCACCGCAGTGTTGTCCACAGTGACGGATGCAGTATCGGGTCACAAGCATGATTTTGTTAAGAATTCATTGGACACAGATATCCCACCTCTGCAGATACAGGGATGTAAATTTCCCATGTAGTGAAAAACAATACTGCTGTGGTTTGAGGTAAACTTATAGACCAAAGCTGTGCACTGGCACAGCATTTTAAGATTTCAATCTGAAGCCAAACTATCCGGTTTCAGTCCTAACTGGAGCCTGTATTTCACTGCAGTGCTCAGATCTAAGACTAGAACAGATTAGGACAAGCATTAATGATACTTTTCACTCTTTGTTTCTGGGGATTTAGAAATGCAAGCCTTCATTCTCTTGTTTGAGAGCTGGTAAATTTCTGCATATGATGCAACTTGAGTCACTGTTGGAGCTGATTTATTTTGCATTAAACGTACAATAAAGATTCAAGTTTCTGCATCTTTGCAGCAGGGAAATGGGTACAAGAGGCAATGCAAAACCAGAGCTGCTTGCAATTAATTTGCACTCATTTAGATGGTTTTCAAGATCTCATTTCATTTTTTGTGTTTTTATTTTCTGTTTCTGTTCAGTATGGACTACTACAACTAAAGTTACTGAATGAGGTAAAGCCTGCTTTAGACCAATCCTACCACGGTTATGTTAAGAGCTACAGTCAAATATGTGCATACGTTAGTGCATGTTTATAAGACAACTTTAATATTAAATGTTAGAGGAACCAAATCAAAGTCAAATTCAAAAAGGATGATTTTTTTTTCCATTTTTAGAAGCTTTTAAATAGTAATAAATACTATTACATAGTTAAAAACATGCAGACCTAAAAACATATGTGTCCTTTCATAGTGTTAATTATTTGCTAAGACAATCAGAAAAAGGAAGACAACTCTTCTTATGATAATAATAAATTAAAGATAATAAAAAAGGTGAACTCACAAAAGCAGAATTAATGGTTTAGTCCTTGCCAACAGTAGATAATGTATGTCACCACATGCAGCCACTTTCTAAAGAGCTACAAGAAGTTCAGTCATGACAACACAGATTGAAGCAGTGAAGAGATGGGCATGCAGGATGATTAGAAATGAACGTGGGATGAGTCAGTCTATGAGTACTGATAGAACGGCTGTTCATCTGGTCTGAAGCCATAAGCTGTGGCTGGTCGTCCCGTCGATGAGCTGGTCTGGTCAAAGACATCGTTGACGTCTCTATAACAGAAAGATAAGTTATATGAAGCTTTAGTTTTAATTAGTATGGATTTTATGGGAATAGGATAAGTAGTTGAAAGAGCTCAGAGTGTCTCTGATTTGCACAAAGGTGGACAACAAATAAAAAAGGCTAATCTAGGTATATTTCTGAAGAATTGCGATTGTTTCTGCCGTTCTGTGCATACCACCCAGCACCATAACAGAGCTCTGTTTTCAAGATAAGCCCAAATTGAATAATCTTTTAATTTTAAAGTCTATTAGGAAACTGGAATCTATCTTTGTAATAATGAAACCATTAAAAAAAATAGACCTTTATTTAAAAATCCTAAACACAACAAACACACAAGCATTAGCATGTTGCTCAGTGTGATCACAGATGATGAAGCTGGTCCATTGATAGACGTCCTGTTAGACATACTTTGATAAGTCGGTTTTTGGTCCAACCATGAAAAACAAAAAACTGATACAAACTTAACTTGACGACATCACACCTTCAACTCCTTTCAACCCCAACCCACCTATCCATTGGCCAAATCTCACTCCAAGCTCCATTCCAAAGTAAGCAACCTTGAATTTTGTCACTCCAGTGCAATGAACTGTTCTCCATTCAGTGCTATAGAAGATACCAATAACTGAAAGGCGATCTAAAGCAGGGAGATGATTGACAATGTTCTGTTCTGACTGTATGGTGTTCATAAGATGGGAGAGAGCGCCCCCTCGTGATGTATGTCAACTCACCCTGCATGGTGCGAGTCCCCATTCTGAGACTGCAGGTCACTGAAGAAGTCTGGGCTTACTGAACCATCTCCTGGAGTTATTCCATCTAGAGATGCATGGACACGAGAATAGATTCAACAGGAGCATAAATGACTCAGTGAGGCATTATGGGTGCTGCAGATAGTACCAGTTTAGTTTCAGTGTGTCTTATTCTACATGCATTGTTCTGGGTTAGCATATACCTGCGCTGTAGAATAGATCCGTCCTGTCATTGTCGTTATCATAGAGATAAGCTTCAGGCTCATCAACCTGGCGACTCTCGACCATCTCCAGCCACTGATTGTTGTGGAAACGAAATTTCTCAGACTGGATCTTCCTCCCCCACTCCTCGTCGTACTCCTGGCAGATGAAGAAAAAAAATATTACTACAGAAGACCAACAAAAGGGGTTCATTTTATTTTCCACATCTATCTATCACGAACACGCAGGTTCACTTACAGCAATGATGTCGAGAGTGTTGTCACACACTTTCCTAATCTCCGTGTTCTTGTCGTGCATCAGATCAATCAGGTAAGCTGGAGCCTCTACAGGAGAGGTTAAAGAAAAACCACAGAAACCTGCATCTTCTCAAATAAAAACAACGATCTGTGCATTTAGGTTTGTTTGAAATAAATCTTGGAAGGATACGGGTGTCTTTGATGATGACGTCTCGAGTCGCTTGGTGAAAGACCATCTGGTAGAAGACATACACAATCTGACACACAAACTCATCGTCCTCCTGGCGTGCTGCAAAACAAAAACACGTCATAGGCCACCTGTAATACTCCAAGAAAGAATCAGCAATCTGCAGTGGCTCTCAGAAGAGTAAAAAGCACTGTTTAAATGACATATTTTTGTAATGTAAAAAAATAAAAAAAGTATGCAAGCCCTTAAACTAATACTTTGCTAAAGTAGCTGTTTTAGTTCATATAAGTATCTTGGGTTCCCACTTGGCATCAACTGTAGTGAATCTGATTAACCTGAAACAAAGTTCAGCTGTCCCAATAAGATTTTTGTTTTTTTGCATCCTTTTATTAAAGCCATAGTTTGCAGAGAGATTACAAAGGATCAAAATGATTTCACTGTACAAAAGTATCCGTCAGAAGAACAGAACAGAGTACAATGACACGACAGAAGGCTGTTCTTCTGAGGAAAACATCAGGGGCACGCTAAAGGTAAGTTTTGGCACCAAAACATCACTGTGCATCACCAAAAGAGCACTATACTCACACTGAAGCATGGTGGTGGCAGCATCAAGCTATGGGTTTATTTTTCCTTCAGCTAGTAAGGCTTCTGCTAGAAATCTAAATCTGAAGATGGGGTTCACTGACTCCCGATTACATATTCAAATAAACAAGAGAATGGCTTCAATGGCCAAGATGGAGTCCTGAGCTAATCCCTCACAGAAGATCTGTGGGCTCATCCGAAAAGGGATGCGGTACGAGCTGTTCTCACAATCTGATAGATTATGAGAACATTTGCAGGGTAGAGTGGGAAAATAATGCCAAGTCAAGATGTTTTTCCTGTTTTTCCAGCTTTTAACAGTTGAATTGCACAGGGTATACATCCCATTTAAGGTGGAACGTGTTTTGAAATTATTTCTCCTAGTCTTGTTTTTTATGTCACAAAAACCAGGAATTTTAACTGGGTGTGTATGTCTTTACACCACTTTATATGCTGAAATGCATTTATTTACCATTGAGCAGCTCAATAAGGGCAGGGATAATGCCAGATTTGGCCAACATTACAGCGCAGGCATCATCTATGGAAACCGTTCCAATCATTATGACCACCTCCAGGATGAGGTCATCCTCTGCTGAACCTGAAACACAAACAAGCCCAACTATAGTTGTTAAAGGGTCTTTGGGAGGTTCTCAAATCAAAACAAAATTACTTCATACACTAAACTGGTAGCCTTTTATTAAAAAGGTCAATTATTTTAACAATTTGATTAAAAAAATATGAAACTAATATATCTTAACTATGAGTTACACAGAACGATTTGCTTCAAGAAGAATTTCTGTTTTTCAGAAATTCAGTTTTCCAATAAATTAAAATATCACATAAGAAAAAAAATATTTTTAGAGTTTAAATCGTATAGTGTGGCCTGCACAATTATAAGGGGAGCAAATAACTTGATTGTTGTCCAGCAGTCTCCACAAGGATGTTAAGCCACAAACGGTCATTGCTAAAGAAGCTGGCAGTTCACAGCGTGCTGTTTGCAAGCATAATAATGTGAAGTTAACTGGAAGGAAAAAGTGTGGTAGAAAAACAACAACAATAACAGGAATTTCTTACAGCCACATATTTTCCATCAATTGAAATAACAGCATATGCGACAACAATGTCTAAAGGCAACTCCTACATCTAATTTATACCTGGTTTGAGTTTGTCTTTGAGAAAAGGCACCAAGTTATACTCCTTCAGCACTAATTCCCAGTCGAGGTCAGGGATAGTCAGGTTGGCCAGCGTGCCCAGACACTCCAGCACCCACTCCTCCTCTTCCTCGGTACGGATCTCTGCCGCCAGGTCACCAACGTAGTCCTGAAAAAGACGGGAGAAAATTCATATCAGAGGTTGAGAAGACCCCTTACAAAGAGATTTTTCTCATAATGTATGACAAAACCTACGATAAACAGTGGTTTAGTTGGGCCATCATGCTGGGAGATGTTTCTGATCATCTTCATAAGAAGGCAGTCTTTAGTTTTTAGAGCTCTCTTCATTAACATCTTCAGTCCGTTTCCTTAAAAACAGAATAAACAGAGACTTTGCTCGGTCCAAACAGGGTAAATGGGTTTCTCTACTACAAACAGCCTCTACAGGTAAAAGACGAAATGCTGCTTCAAAACAGGCTTTACCTTCACACATGAGCTGTGCGTTCATTTTGTTTGCAGCCAAGTTGATGCAGATGGAGATGAGCTCAGCCTCAATGTCCTCCCCGCCGTGGTCATACAGCATCTGCATTAGCTGAGTCCAGACACAAACATAAACTCAGCTCATTCGTTGGAACCATCAGTCGGTTTAAAGGTGAATGGACGCTCCATTACCTGAGGTATGCAGTCGGTGTAAACAAACATGCCTCTGAAGCGGTCGTCCATGCTGACGTGGTACAGGATGCGCATCACCACCTGCCGGTTGCTCTCATCACCTGCATGACGAAGGACATGGTTCTGACTCATTGTTCTCTGAATGCAGCTTACCATACGACATGCTGCTGTGCCAGAGTTGGTTGTTACCCAACAATGCCGTCAGTTTAGGCAAGAGCCCGACTTCCACCATCTTGGCTCTGAGTCCCGAGTCAAAAGAGAGGTTGAGCAGCAACCGCAGAGTTAGATTTAGCAAGTCCTCGTGGTCACAGGGAACAAGACGCAGCAGACGCTCCACAGTGTCAAGTTCAGCCTGCAAAATGAACACAAGCAGACATTAAAAGCGATGACATTAAAACCCTACGGACATTTAAAAAAATGTGATGCAATTACCAGATGTAACCACAGGTAAACATGTAACATTCTTCAGTCCACAGAAGTTTATTTGAAGCAGATCCTATTGTAAAATATTTGACATAGTCAAGTCTAACGTGCTCAGACAGATAGACAAGACTCGAGCCGACAAGCAACGTGTCATCTTCATAAGCCGACTTCCGCCTTTTAAACTTGCCCCGTAACAGCACCTCCAAAAGATGCGTGGGAGTTTGTTCCTGGCCTTTGCTCACCATGTCATTCTTATTTTCCAGGAAGATGGACAGCTTTTTTAGGAACGAAACCACCAGCACCAACAGCTCCTCATCCTCCCGCTCGAGAACTCGGACCAGCAGTCCCACGATGTTTTTGTTTCTCATCTTCAGCTCCGTCCTCGTGTCCTCTGCGAGATTCAGCAGGAGGTAAAGAGATACTGGCAGGAGGAGGAGGAGGAGAAGAAAACGAGCAGAACAAAAAAGAGCAAAGTGGTAAAACTACTTGATCTACATTGTGTTCCATTTAAAGGAATGTAGTCATTGCTTAATGTCACCCAATACTGATTAGGGTCAAATGTGCATGAATGAGACAGTTGTTTAACACATCTGGTAGGTTTTATGACACGATCTGTTTTAAGCGATACGCTGCATTGCAAAGATATTCGTTCCCTAAACTTCTTCACATTTTGTCACATTAGAAACTTTAATGTAAAATAATGGTTTTAAAGAATTTTTACAAATAGAAATGCAGACCGTGCGGTGTGCCCCTCTGAGTCAGAACTCAACAGAACCACATTTTGCTGCAATTTCAGCTGGAAGTCTTTTGGGCTATGTCTCTACCAGCTTTGCATGTGTAAATGCTGATATTTCTACCTGTTCTTCTTTGCTAAATAGCTCAGTCTCAGTTAGATTGGATGAAGAGCATCTGTGAACATCAATTTTCAAGTCATATCACATTTTCTCAAATGTATTTAGGTCTGGGCCATTCTAACAAGTAAATATGGTTTTAACCATAGGTCTGGCTATATGTTTTGGGGGAATGTGCCCCAGTTTAAACAGGTTTTCTTCTAGTATTTCCATGTTTTTACCTCCATCCATCTGCCCATCAAATCTGACCAGCTTCTCTGTCTCTGCTGAAGAAAAGCATCCCCACAGTATGAGGCTGCCAACACCATGCTTTACTGTGGGATTCTCTCCAGTGTTAGGTTAGCATATAGGTTAAAAGGTCCAATGAATTTTTGCTCACCTTTCCAGCCTTTATTTGTTACATATGGTCTGTTCAAAGTTTGACATATTTTTTAGAACCTAATCCTACTTTAAATTTCTGCAAACCTTTCTCCCTGACTTGTCTGCTGTGTTCCTCGATCTTCATGATGCTGCTTGTTTACTTAAGTTCTCACGTTCTCAGATGGCTTCAGAGAGCAGCTGCTTTTATACTGGGATTAAACTACACCACCAGTGAACTCCATTTATTAAGTGACTTGCACTGCACTGGATTTTATTTAGTGATACCAGAGAAAAAAGGGCTGAGTACAAAGGAATGCCACACTTTTCAGATTTCTATTTAAAAATGCAAATTTTGTGCTTTACAAGTATGCCCTACTTTGTAGTTGGTCTGTCACATAAAATCCTAATAAAATACATTGAAGTGTGTGGATGTAACATAACAAAACGTGAAAAGGTTCCCGAGGTATGAATACTTTTGAAAAGCGCTGTACAAGAAAACTGATTTTAATGGTTTTCATTTTACCTCTGAGAAGCTGCTCCTGCTTAGCCAGAAGGCCTTGGTATTTCCTCAGCGCTTTGTCCTGGTCTCTTCTTAGAGAGCCATTTTCTGGTGCTGACTCACGTATACAAAACAGCATTAAGGAAACCGTTTTATGCAAGCCATGCAAACCACACAAGTGAGGAGCTAACCAGCTCAAACTGTAGAGGCAAAGGACAGCGCTAAAAAGAAGGATATAAGCCTTGCTTTTCTTGCGCAGCTCCTCGCGCCACACGTCATACCTCTTCAGCTCATGCTCCACCACGCTCATACACAACGCTCCTATTTTATAGTGACTCACCACCGTGTGAAACTGAGAGAAACTGCAGGACAAGGTGCAATGAGGTTAAACAGTGCTGTTAGACGTGTCCAAGGAAAATATGTCACTTTGTGTGCGGGTTACCTGGAGAAGCAGAAGAAGATGTAAATGATGCTGGTAGCCAAATCTACGCTCTGTTTCCAGTCCTCCCTCAGTACTCTGGCCAGAGCACCCAGAGCAGCTTCTGTACAGACACACAGACAACCTGATGTTTTGTAGTACAACAGCTATAAATAGTGGCACTAGCTACAGCAGCCCGCACAATTATTAAAACCAAACAAAAAAAACATCAATCATTTTTTCATTCAGTAGCCTAAAGTTACAATTAATATTTTAAAGAGTTGGACCTCAAATTAACTACATTTATTCTATTTGTGAAAAAAATACTTATTTCTAATAAAATCACAGGTGTACCAATTATTAGCATCCTTAAGAATCTCTATAAAGTTGATCCAGATGAAAGATTTTTGTAATTTATAATTAACTTCTTATTTTGCTCAGTGTTTTATAAACGTTTGACCAGTAATTGTTTTTTTTTCCAATCTCCTGAGGGTGTAAATATGACACAGAGGCCAGATTCCCATAGCCACTCAAAATGGGAAAGGCAGGAGAGCATGTCATTCAAGGAAATGGCAGCAAATAAATTGATGCTCGATTAAACCTTTCCATATTGACAGTCAGCAATCTAAAGGTTTGAAACAGTTGGAACTGTGAATTAAAACCACTGGGTTAAGGACCAACGTTTATGTTTTTGCCTCAAATCGTGAGCAGGACGGTAAGAGAGATAAGAAAACCTCAGAAGAACTGCAGCTAAAAGGGTCATCATAATGAGGATGTACCGTTGTGCAACAGCTCCTCCAGATTGTCGGGGTTGCGGGCGAGCTGCAAAATCAGAGCAGAGCCTCTGATCTTCTCTGGGATGCCTTCATAGAGCAGCTCAACATACTCTTCCATTCTGGTTATACTGGCTTCCTCGTTTAACTGGACACAAATAAAAATAAAAAACAAAGACGCTTACAATGTGTTACCTGAAAACAAGAAAAACAAACTCTTTATAAGGTGCTATAATTCTCATGAGGGATCCCAGTTTTAGTCGGCAAATGTAGCATACCTCCATTCCTTCAAACGGTGTCAGGTCTTTGGGCTTCACTGCTCTTTTCTCTTTCTTCTCCACTGATGATGGGAAAAACTGTCAGTACCAAACTGCATTTGTTTTACGCGTCTTGTGCAGATTTATCTACTGGATATACTTAAAGCATACTTTGTATTGTCAGTGTTGAGTTTTGTCAGTATGTATCATTGAAAGAGATGCATAAATTCATCCCCAGAGCATGAATAGAATAATAGCTGACTGTCTCACCTTTCCCCTCCACAGGGGATGACTTCCTGTTCTGCAGGTAGTAGAGCAGGTGCTCCACCTGGGGCAAACGGGAGGCAGGGATGAGTTTACACTCCTCCACCACTTTCCTGGCCAAAGCTGCCACATCTGTCGTAAGACAGAGGCTTTTCACACGGATACTGGTGGGGAAAAGACGAGAAGGTAAAGGTTGGTAGAGAACAGGTCAGGGGATGTTGTAAAGTCTGATCAAAAATAAAGACCAAAGTAAATACATAAATTTCATTTTTCAACCAACAATTAAATGTAGCAAGCTATGAGCATGAAAGAGAAATGTGCTAGTTGACAGAGACAGTAGCTTTAAAATCCAGCAAAAAGTGAAGTATTATAGAAGTGAGGAAAAAAGAGGGAGTTTTTCATTTAATGAGGCAGGAAAAAATGTTAACATCCAACCAGCTGATCACAGGTCAGAGCTAATAAAATAAAATGACCCTATTAATGAAGCACATCTGTATACTTGCTCACACTACATCTGAATTATCCCCTTAATGCCAATGCATTCCCACCTCTTACACTGACCTTTTCTGCACATGACTGGTGTAACCGCGCATACTGGAAATACTGCACTTGCTGCTCTTTGCATTTCTAAATGGATGCTAAACTGTATGTATACATGTGTAATAACAAGTCACATCTGATCTAATTAAAAAAACTGATGTGTTTTTATCACTGTTGGACCGATTGATCCATCACCAGCTTTTAAATGCTGCCATAAATCCAACAATCAAACCTTTATTCCATTTGCATTCAGAGTGAGGAGAAGAAAAATAAACAGCAACCCCCAAACAACAGGGCGAAGACTGGGAGCCGTTGTTGATGAAAACCAGAAGCTCTCTCACATTTTTTGGCCCTCCTTGCGTTCCCCCAGCATTGGACCTCCATCCTCTCCCAGAATGGACGCCTCCACTTCATAGTGGACCACCAAGGCCTTCTCTGTGGGATGGACATCCAAACTGCCTGCTGTCACTTTGCTGTGGGTGATGATAAACAAATCAGACTCAGATTTTCTATGGAGTGAAATCAGTTTACAAGACAAAATACAAAGAAAAAGAATGATAAATAAACCAAAAAGGCAATCATCATAAATATGACTTTTCATAGAGATGTAGCGATCATTACTCATATATTTGTTATGACCGTCAAAGAGCTACATAATTATGTATTTGAATTAAGCCAACAACACAGAAATCTATAATGATCCTCAGTAAGGCATGAAGGCTGGGAAAACTGATGCACCAATATCAAAATTCAGGCCTATATCGATATGCGATATTAATCGCTGTTATTGCCGATAACTGATTTTTACCGATATTATATCATATATATCTCCCAACCCTTCCAATACCATGAAAAAACGCCCACACTGCTGAAATTGCTTCTCTGCTTCAGTTAAACACCCTACAGTCCTGCACTGCATCACCATCACTGTCACAAGACTCCAACTGCATCCTGAAAAGCCACCGAGGTTTATTAACTGTATTTACACCCAGGTGAGCTGCAGAGAACGAGGTGCAATGAGCTCTAAAAAGGACTACTATAACATCATTTGTAGACATGTGAAATTTACATGTCAGCACATTGGATTGCTGCACATCGCCATCATCACAGCGAAGATGATGTATTACAGATTTGTTCAGTTTTTGCTCTTTGGTCACACTTAAGAGTTTAAAATCATCCAATTTTTACTTCACACATAGAACACCTGAATAAAAATAAACGGCTGTCTTCATGATGTTTTAATGTATTATGGGGACAACGCTATCCGAACCAACAAGAAGTAGGCTAAAGATCTTAAAAAACAACATAGTAAGCCCCAATCAAAAGAAATGTAAGAACGGATGAGAAACAAAGTCACTGACATCTATCAGCCTGGGCCAAGACGATCATTGATCCACACAGGCAGACACACCCAGACAGCAGCACACAATGGATAGCTAAATGATCAAATGTACCAATTACACATATATATACAGAACTAATCAGCTGAACTCAATGCAATAATTGTCACGTAAATATATATCTACACAGTTTGTCATTCGCTTTTTATACAGCCGGTTCATTTTTCACTGAAGCTTTTTAGCTAGGTGAGCTGTAACCCAGATTTCCCTGACCTAATTTCCTCTATTTCTGACCGTTTTACTATATGTTATTAAAACGTACGATAGAACACTGGAGGTGTTTTGCAGTGCTGGTGTTTATATCCACATCATAAAACGCGGTCCCTTGTCCTGATTTGAACGGATAAGCTCATGTTTTACATTTGCTGACCAGCAGCGCTAACACAGGCAAGGCGCCGATGGGAGCAAACGTCGTCGAGGCAGATCCATCCTTTATAAAACATGTTTCATGCGACCGAAAAGTTGGATTTCATACATGCTGATTGACAACAATGTGGGTCTTTAAATTAGCTTTCAGATTAAATTGCAATAGGTATTGTCCAAGATGCACAGAAACCTGAACCAAGAAGTCAGTTAGCAGACAACTAAACAAAACTAAAAAGCATTAAAAAAAATAAAAAAAACAACAACATAAAATTAGCCTAATTCGTGTACACTTGACCCAATTTTAAAGTTGTCATAGCTTCATAGAAACTATGTTATTGATCATAATCTGTAGACATTAGACAACGATGAAAAACACCCAGTTTTGAGCTCTACTGCCACTCACCGTTTGAGGTACCGCGCGTCATCCTGCATTTTCCTCTACTTTAGAGTTTTAGCTTTTAAATGATCGTAAAAGTTTGATCACATCTGATAGATTCCCAAATAAATCACGACTTCGTCAATCCAACAGCTGCCCACTGATCGCTCCGTCAACACAGAAAACTCCTTCGTCTTCTTCTGGTGAATTTGGCGTTTAAGAAGCGCTACTGCCACCTACTGTGAAGAAGGCAGCAACGCAGGATTGTAGACCAAATACAAAAATGGGAGTGAAGAAAATAATCAAATCAGTATCCCTCAGTCCTTCAAGGTCTTTCTCTTAAAGTGTTCAAATGAAGCCAAAAAAATAAAAAGGACATATTTTTATGTCCTTTATACTGCTGCAAGTGATAGATATTATAATTGTTTTTCTTCTAATCCATAGTAATAAAGTTGTCACATAGGTACATATGCCGTTTTTTATTTAACTGGATCCTAAATTATTGCTCGATATAGGCTAATTTTAATTTTTGTGATTTTAGTTATCACTCCTCTTACATTTATTTCATTGGTTAGGGTGAGGGTTCCTTGTCTTTTATTCTGGCATGTTTGAGCTTTCTGAATTGCATTGCTCCAATGATCCCTTTAATATTCAATCTGGGGATTATTTAGCCATTCTGTTCATACTGGAATAAACCTTTTTTGTGTATGTGTCCATTTTCTCTCAACTACTACCACCACATCAATATTAAAATAACCCTCATCTTGTTAACATCACACAAATGAATGTTTAAAGTCATAAATAACTAGCGTCCAGACAATGCTCTAAAGCAGTTTCTTAAAAATGAGGGGGTATATGATTTAAGGGGAGGGGTAGAGATGAGGGTAAAAACCTGCTGTTTGAACAAGATAAAAATGTTTTTGTATTTTTTCGAGGAGTTAAGCTCTGAATAGAAGATATAGGGAGGAAGAAGGGATATGGTTGGGTATGCCCTCCACTAATACACATTAGTAATATAAATAGAAATTGTCCCTGCTTTTACATTCTTGACTGTGTCTTTTCCAATGCAACCCTGCTACCTATTCTAAAAAAACATTAACCTTACCAAACATGACTTGGATACTTTTAACCTCTTACTCCTATGTTTTTAAATGAACATACTTCATCTGTAAACCTTGTATTTTTACAGTTGGTGAAAATGCTGACCACGAGCATACTCTCCTGGTGTTTAATGTTCAGTTTCTTTTAATATTTAACTGTACTGTGGGTCTCATGTGAAATAACAAGTTTTAATGAATATTTTTGGAGTACTATAATGCTGAACTTTGTTCTAAATGTTATCAAGCTACACTAACAAATGTTATAAATATATTGTCAAGACAAAACATATCAGACATGGTAACTGGCTGGTTTTTATTATTTAAATATAGAAATTAGTCGACTCTGTAAACGTTTCCTTCCTCAATTATCATTTTAAAAAACCAAAACTCAGAAGCTTATAATGACATTGGCCTAAAAAAGTGAGTTCCACAGTTAAGCTCCCAGTGGATGACAGCAAATATGGGATCTTGACTAGGCAACAAAAATATAATGGTAAACGTATATTTTTGCATGTTATAAATGTAACTGGAAATCCACGCAGTATTTAAAAATATAGATAATTAATTGGCTGCTAATGCGCCTTGTAATGTCATTATACTGCCTAAGTGCCTTAATAGTGTCCTCTACCAATAGTTTGAGTTATGAGCCTCTTTCACTCTTATTTTTTGGGTCTAAAGCTGTCTAGCAGACTATAACAACCAGTAGTAAAAAAAAAAAACCTACCACACAGACAGAAAGCACTGAAAATATTTTTTATTGTAGCATAATGATAGGATTTGATGACAAGCAGTATTTCAGCACAGACTTCTTCAGACCCTCCTGTTTACACCTAGTTGCTTCTAAATACAGTCAATGTGCTGCTGGATATTTACTATTGTGTGTTTAAAATAATAATATTTATACTTTATTCCCCAGCTGCGATTTTTGGCCCCCCTGAACGTTTGTACCATTTTCTTCTCAGTTTTCCAGTTTTCGCTCTTTCTGCTTTCATTGCCTTCACCTTTTGTGTTCCCCTATTCCACTTCCCCTGCATCATCTTCATCATCAGCACACGCACTGAACTCCTTTTCAGATAGGAGGCCGTATTCATTGAGAAATCCCTCCACGTCCGTTGCAAAGAACTCTTCATTAAAGTGTTTGGTGATAGCCAAAAAATTCCCCAGTAATTCACCAGCCTTGTACACCAGCAGAGTAGGCAGAACCTGGAGACACAAACAAGGATATATAGAAAGGTAGAGTTTATGGCCTCAGAGGCAGAATTAACCAGTGTTGGTTTATGTTTTTTCCAACTTATATCGAGCCTCATATGGTTGGTAGAGTTTTATTTGATAGGCATACACAACATAGTAAAGTAGTAGTGACTGAGAAGTGGAAGAAAAAGGATACATTGTTTTCGACGTTTTCTACCAACTGCAACGTGTGGCACACATTTGTATTCATTTCCCCTGTACTCCGTTAACCTAAAATACAACCAGTTGCATTTAAGGTAATCTCAGTTGGTCAGGGATAGGCCTTGGAAGTTTGCATCTCTGGTCATTACATATTAAAATAATTAGTCCGGTCACACACACTACCAGTTTGCTACAAACCATGCAGAAGACATAGCAAATAGAGAAGGAAGATTTTCTGGTCAGATGAAGCCAAAATTGAACTTTCTCTTCCATATGTGTGGTGGAAACAGACCACACTGAACATGCTATCACCACAGTTAAATTGGGTTTGTGGTAGCATCATGCTGTTTGGATGCTTGTCTTTAGTAGGGACAGAGAACTGTTCAGGTTGGATGGGAAGATGGATAAATCTAATTGAACGGCCGAACTTCAAATTACGGCTAAGGTTCACCTTCCAGCAGGATTACAAGCCTAAACATAAACTCAGAGGAATGGCTTATATCAAATAATATTCATGTGTTGGAATGGCCCAGTCAAAGTCCAGACCGTAATCCAACTGACAATCTGTGACCGAAATTGATCTTCATAGATGGTCTCTGTCCAGTCTAATGGAGCTTGAGTTGTTTACAGGGGTGGGTAGAAATGTCAGTCTGTTAATGTGCAAAGCTGGTAGTGGCATACCCTAAACGACTAGCAGCTGTAATTGCAGCAAAACTTGTTGAATATGGATAGACACGACTGTGTTAAATTTAATTTGTAATGCATTTTGAAAACCATGTATCAGTTTGATTCCACTTGTCAATTATGCACAACATTGTGTTGGTTTATTGTATAAAATACCAATAAAATAGAATGAAGTCTGCTGTTGTAACATAACAGAAAGGGAAAAAGGTCAGGAGAATACTTTTGCACTGTAACTTCTTCAGCCTAACTCAACTCTGCAAGACACAACATTTTTAGCTCATACCACTTTCCTTTTAGAAGTTATTGCAGCAAACTGATCCATTCTTCTTAGTATTATCTGAAAAAAGACCTGCTTTTTTGTTGTTTTTTCAGCAGTGCACTGACCTCAGAAGAGAAGCGCTCTGCAGCACCTGTTGCCACGGCATCAATGCGACAAAACTTCACAGTGGGGTACTCGGCAGCCAGACAGTCCAGACAGGAGTTCATCTGCTCACAGCCTGCCAAAGCATACATACCCACATGTGGTTGGATTTTAAGCACATTATGCTGGTCAACGGGACAGTTCTCTAATGAGCATGTATGCACTTTGATGAAAATTCTAACCTTTGACACCATGCTGATAGATGTGGACCACCACAAGGGTCAAGCGGTGTTCCTTCTCTATCACCTCCAGAAAGGCTTCTCCACTCTCCAGCTCATGAACGCATTCAAACTTGGGACCAAAACTCAGGCGCTCATGCATTTCTTGCATGCACTGTTTTCTGTAGCGCTTCAGGCAACGCTCGTCCTCCTCTTGGATCAGCTCGTACTCCTGAGCACTCATCTGGAGTTAAAGACATATATCATGTGTAAACACTTTCATTTGTTGTGAGCATTTGTGACTTGGTGGAATGATTTCCTATATAGTTTAATGTGCTTCCATATGCCTTTCTGTTCTGCCTCTCCTTGTCATCGTCTCGAGGATTAGACATCTGTCTCAGCAGTTCTCTCTTTTTTTGTGGGACAGTCTGATCCACACTGTCCAACTTGTATCTCCGCCAGTCATTAATTACACCTTTTGGGCCTGAGACACACAAATATATATTTACACAATCATGACTTCAAACAGACATCCACAAACTAAAGGTTCCCTGTAATAAAATGTTTGCACTTTAAAAAAAATATCTGCATGCTTTTACTACATCTTAACAATTAGGTTCAACGAACAATTAGATCTGCAGAGAGGATCGTCAGGGCTAACTTCCCTCCATCCAGGACTTGTTCAGATCTAAGGGTCAGGAAGAGGGCAGCTAACATCTATGCAGACCCCACACATCCTGGACACAAACTGTTTTTACCTTCAGGTCGGCGCAGCAGAGCACTATTAGCAAAAACCAGCTGCCACAGAGACAATTTCTTCCTCCAGGCTGTCTCTCTGATGAGCATATAACAGTGCCCAGATCGATACCATGCTAATTTGCACAATTCAACCATGTCCTTGTCTTTAGCTAAAACGGCATATATATACATATTTACAAAAATATCTTTATTTCCCTTTTCAAATATTTATAGTTAAAACGTCTTCATTGATAGCAAAGTGGAACCGAAGTCAAATTCCTTGTTTGTGTGCACAAACTTGGTGAATAAAGCTGATTCTGATTCTAAAGCACAATGTAATAAAAAAAAAAATAGATTATCTCTGCAGCAATTCTGATAGTTGATCTGAAACCAGATCTAAAATACAAAAACAGAAATATACTATTAGGAACCCAACCAAATCAAATGTTGAATCACAAAGAATATGAGCAGTGCTCATTGGAGTAATCCTATTTTTTCTGATGACAATTACAATTTTGGCTTAAAATTGAATGCATTTAGTCCTCGTCCCATAAATAATTGGATGGGTGTTTATCTACTTGTATCTACCTTGTAACAATGCTTTGCTTTAAAATCCAGCGTATTTACTAATTTAGAGGGAACAGTTATATTAAGATGAGCAGCTGATGTAGATGTACATAAACCTACTGCATAATTCATGCATAAATAAGGTAACAGTTTTTTATGCATAGCTATGCAGGCATTTGTCTGACATGTCTCTGACCTGTGTGATTTGCAGGTAGCTCCTCTTCTTCTTGGTTTATAGATGACATCCTTCACAAAACCTGCGATAAACACAACAAACGATGTGGATATAAAACCCGCGACATGCAGCGGACAAGGTAGGGTGGCATGTCAGCTTAATGTCCACTTCAGGTATATTAGAACATGTTCACTTTATCTACTATATAAACTGCTTTAAACAAATTGCTACACAACAAAGATTAAACTCAAATTAAGAGCAACAAAACATGAAAACAAAGAACTCTTAAAGTGAGAAATGAATACATGGAACTAAGAAAGAAGCATAATTCTATCATTAAACACAATAAAATACATTCAAAAAATGTTAACTAAATAATGATATAAAAGATAAAAATGAAATATAAATAAAGTCATATACATGAATAATAAATACATACTAAGTTTTTGCAAAAACCTAGTATGTATTAAAAAGCTATTGTTATTGCATCTTCCCATCTTTGATTTAGTTTTTTCTTAATTTATGTATAACCAGCATAATGTTTCACCTCAGCTGCATGATTCATCCATGCCTAAGGTTTGCTTAAATCTGCAAAATACAAACTGGGCTTCTCTGATCTGAACACTAATTGTACATCCTGTTATTCAATTACACTGTGTTATTTACTACTTTTAGTACTATGAGTATTTAAATCTAAGGCGTTTATACTGTAGGTTACTGAAAATACAAGCAAGAAAATATAAAACAGTAGAACTAATAACACCAGATGTTCAACCTTGATGATTTACAGCATCTCTTCTGTCAGTCTGTGCATGATGCAAAAACAAATACAGTCAGACATCTTGTTGTCACAAACAGTTACTGTTAACCAGGTTGAGGTTTACTTATCAGATTAGACTGAGATTACCAGGAGTATGACATGCACACACTCTGAAGACAACTTCTTATGCATATGCGTGTATATGTTATGACATATCTATCAAGAAAAGCCTGTTTGTATTTTCATAGGAAGATCAATTTGTTGTTTTGCTGCGATCCTGAAATGAATGTATAAGCTTCCAGCGACAAAAAGAAAATAATGTGAAACAGTGCGAGTTCTTGCTATTCACTAAACATTAACCAGTTTGACAGACAGCACAGTAAAGTTTTTCATAAAACTTTTTGTTTATGTTCCAGGAATAACAGGCATCAGTAAATGTATAAAAAAAACCAGATCTTAAAGTGAGCACCGGTGCTCCACCAACGTCTCAGTTAGGTAGACAAAGGAAGACACAGTGAAAGTTGCTGATGCAGCTGAGCTGTCAATGACCCTAGGGTCCTAATCTGCATCAGTCATAAAACTGGTAATCTCTGTTAATTTGAAGGATGTTGTCCATGCAACACAGTTTTTAAATGACTAGTCTGAATTAAAATTGACCTAGGTAGTGAATTTTCGATGAATTAGAAAACAAATCACTTACTTTATTTAAGACTATCAAAACATTTGTATGCATTCTATCATGTACAACTAAAAGAAGAAACAAACGACTGATGCAAAACAGCTTGAGAGCAATATAAACCATGCAAAGAAAATTAATAAAAATGACTTTGTTGCTAAATATGTAAAGAATATAACTCTGACAGTGCTAACAGTTTAAAACAAAACCTGCACCTCATTTTTTAACACAGGAACAGTTCTGCAAATACTATCAAGCCAAAACTGCCAGCTAATTTAAGACTAAGCAGTTCTTATATGACTTACTTTTTACTATTGGTCTTTGTCTGTTGAGTCAGTTTCTTTTCTCTTCTCAGTCCAAGCATTTACTGATCAGCCAACATACGGGAGAGAGGGGAGCAACAAGCTGGAAAGAGGGTGGGGACAGAGATGAGTGAATAAGCTTTCTCTTTGTCATCTTCATCATCCCTATTACTGTAACGTTGCATGGTCTAATATGATTAGGCATAATACAGACGCAGTTTTATGGGTTTATCATTTAATCTCAACCTTCACACTTATTTTGAACACTGAAAGATAAAAAGAAAGGGACACATACTTGGTGCATTTGAGTTAATTACTTATGAATCTTTTTTTAGGACTCTTCTTTGCAGAATTGTTTTAACTCACTCCCTTTGGAACAGCAAGAAGGTCAGGGTTTGGACTAGGCCACAACAAAATCCTTCATCATACTTTTGCGACCATGCAAAGGTGCACTTGCTGGTGTGCTTCAGATCAATGTGTTATGATCTGTGGGTGGTTTTGGGCTTTTGTTGGTCGTATTTCACAGTTGAAGTTTTGAATCATGTTTCTGTTATTTTTCTGGATCATGCTCATATCTAGTTTTTTGGATCATGCCATGCCTGTCTTGCCTGCTCGTTTATAGATTTGTTCCTGCCTCTTCTGTAGTGAGTTTTTTGTTAATAAAATCATTTTTCACTTACCGTCATGCAGCCTGCTAGTCTGCATTATGGGTTGATCTTAACTGATGACTGGATATTGTCTTTTAGGATTTTCTGATAAAGAGTAAAACTTGTGCATCTATCAGGTTGTCCATCTCCAGTAGCACCAAAGCAGCTCCAGACCATGAACTACCACCACCCTGTTTGATTGTAGGAATGCTACAATCACCACAGCATCTGAAATGCTGCGTTAGAGCTTCACATCTGGCACTAACACGTCACATACCTTCTAAAAAGTTCAACTTTTACGCCATCAGTCCACAGAAATGTTCTCTCTTTTTTATTTTTTTTGGATCATTAAGTATTTTTGAAAGAAGTTTCTGTTCTTTTTTCTCAGCAGTGTTTCTTCCATCCAGGAATCCACAATCTATTGTATGGCATTCTTCCAGAATTGTGCCGCTTAAGGTGGCAGCAGGTTGGAGTAGCTCTGTTACTTTTCCTTCTGATTGATTCTTTTTTGGGAACTCAAATTCTTGTGGTGGATAGTTGATTTTTTTTTTTGGACGACTGTCCTCTCCGGTGTCGGATGCTGTGCAGCTGGGAGGATTTTTCTAAATACTTTTCTACTTTTGGATATTTGTTATGATGCATTGCCAAGGAGCAGCTGATTAATTCAATTCAATTCAAAAATACTTTATTAATCCCACAGGGAAATTAAATGTTGTTGTAGCTCATTATGAAGGTTTCTTCAAAGAGCCGCATCTTTGATATCTCAAAAGCTAAAATAATACTTCAACTACAACCCCAAATCCCTGATGAGTTGAAAAGGAGACACCATGGATGCAGAGCAGGAGCAAAGAGAAGAGAGAGAAGGAAGTTCAAACCATCTCTTCCATCGATTATGATGGGCAATGTGAGATCGTTGGGAAACAAGTTGGATGAACTCCAAGCCCTACAAAGGATCTAGCCAGAGTATTGGGAATGCAGTTTTATGTGTTTTACTGGGACATGGCTACAGGATCATATCCCCGACTCCAGCGTCTCTCAGCCAGGCTTTCTGACTATACAGATTTAAAGAGATTTAAAGAGGAGCGGCAAACATAAAGGAGGTGGACTGGCAGTACTTGTGAACAACAGATGGTGTCATCAAGGACATGTTACTGTGAAGTGTCATCTCTGCAGTCCAGATGTTGAACTGTTAGCAGAAAGTTTTTGTCCATATTATTTGCCCAGAGAGTTCACCAGTGTTAATTTGGCAACAGTTTATGTTCCACCTTCTGCTGTTGCCGACACTGCATGTGAGGCCATCAGCTCAGCTGTTGCTAAGCTACAGACACAACAACTCAATGCATTTGTGGCAATTTCTGGTGATTTAAACCATGCTTCATTCTCTGCTACACTTCCAACATTTCAACAGTTTGTCAACTGGGCTACCAGAGAAAACATAACGCTGGATTTGTTTTATGCAAATGTCAAGGACTCATACATCTCTACAGCAAGACCTCCTCTAGGCAAATCAGATCACAATCTTGTTTATCTCTGCTCGAAATATAAGCCCCTTGATCAGAGACAAGCTGTAATAAAGAGGACTGTAAGAAAATGGTCACAGGAAGCTGAAGAAGCCCTGCAAGGTTGCTTTGAGGCTACAGACTGGGACGCACTGTGCCAGCCACATGGGTGTGTAACCGACTATATAAACTTCTGTATGGATAACATCATCCCCACCAGAACGGTGAGATGCCTCCCCAATAACAAACCCTGGATCACCAGAATCAAAATCAGAATCAGAATCAGAAAAGCTTTATTGCCAAGTACGTTTTTGGACATACAAGGAATTTGTTTTGGCATAGTCGGTGCAATACAATACAAATTAAACAGTATAAGCATATCTACAATATAATATAAATATATGTGCACAGTGACCTGAAGGACCTGCTTAACAAGAAAAAAAACAGCCTTCAGAGAGGGAAACAGGCAATTATTGAGGAGTGTACAGAAGCAACTTAAAGTCAAGATAAGAGACAGCAAGGAGGTGTACAAGAAGAAGCCGGAGAGAAAGCTTCAGCAAAACAATATCAGAGATGTGTGGACAGGGATGAAGAAGATAACAGGCTTCAAGCAGAAGGAAAATTGAACTGATAGATGTCTGGACAGAGCTAATAAACTGAACACATTCTTCAATAAGTTGAGTTCAGAAACAAGCTCAGCATCCTCCTCTCCTGCTCATAGCCAAACAGACATTCCACCCTCCTTTGACCCACAGCTTTTCTGTCAAAATTCACATGTTCCATCTTCCATCTCGGGCATGTACCCTTCTGCTTCTACATGTTTGCCTTCAACTAGAGGAAGTCCTGTTGGCCCACCTGCATAAGCAAACAATAAACTATCATGAATCCCTTCAGTTTGCTTATCGCTGTGGAGTTGGAGTTGAAGATGCCATCATACACCTGCTTCAACAAACCCACTGTCATCTGGACAAAACCAGCAGCACTGTGAGGATCATGTTCTTTGATTTCTCCAGTTCATTTAACACAATTCAACCTGATTTGCTTTGTCAGAAACTCCAGAAGACTCAGGTGGAGGCCTCAACAATCTCCTGGATCAGAGACTACCTGACAAACAGACCACAGTTTGTGAGACTGAAGAGTGGTGAGTCTAACCAGGTAGTCATCAGCACAGGAGCACCACAGGGGACTGTACTCTCACCATTCCTTTTCACTCTGTACACCTCAGACTTCCAGTACAAGACAGACTCCTGTCATCTGCAGAAATACTCGTATGATTCTGCAGTTGTGGGGTGGATCAGAGATGGACAAGAAGATGAGTACAGGAAGGTGGTGGACCACTTTGTGACATGGTGTGGAAAACCTCATCTCATCTTGAATGTGACTAAAACAAAGGAGATGATTGTAGATTTTAAGAAAAACAGGAATAAGTCAAAAACTATTTCCATCCTGGGAGAAGAAGTGGAGATGGTGGAGGAGTATAAATACCTCGGTGATCCCCTGGACAACAGACTGGAGGGTAGATGCAACTGTGAAGACATCTACAAGAAGGGACAGAGCAGACTGTACTTCTTGAGGAAGCTTAGGTCCTTTGGTGTTTGCAGCAAGATGCTGCATATCTTCTATAAGTCTGTTGTGGAAAGTGTGATCTCTTCTACCATCATCTGCTGGGGAAGCAGCATCAGAGCCAGGGACTTAAAAAAGCTCAACAAGCTGATAAAGAAGCCTGGCTCTGTTCTGGGGACTCCTCTGGAACCTCTGGAGATCTTTGTGGAAAGAAGGATTCTTCATAAAATGAAGAACATTATGGAGAACCCTGAGCATCCTCTTCATGAGACTATTGTACAACAACAGAGTGTCTTCAGTCTTTCTTCAGATGTGCAGTAAGACAGACCGCTAAAGGAGATCCTTCCTGCTATCACCATCTACAGTGGCTCTTTTAAGAAACCTACATAATGAGCTACAACATTTAATTTCCCTTTAGGATTAATAAAGTATTTCTGAATTGAATTGAATTGTATTGGTTGAGAGGCAGGTACACCCCGCATTATACCCCACCCTGGTTGGACTGCAATTACACAAAATGAATGAATGTCAATGTGCGACGTAAGACAAAAACAATTAAATATTGGTACTTACAGTAAAGTTGTTTGTTTGCTGTGGGCAGAGGTGACAGAATAATGAAGCGATGTGGAATTTGTCTTTAACGGCACTGGACCAACAAATTCTATTAGGGTATAAAATTCAGAAGCTATTCAAATCCATACAGTACATAAAAAATATAAACATGTGCTTGCGATATTACAGGTGTTCTGTCTTATAGAATAACTAAAAATGTTAATTGTCTTTAAAGACAAATAGTACGACAAACTTGTTACAATAAGGAAGAAAGAAGCGTCCCTGGGTGGGCTTGAACCACCAACCTTTCGGTTAACAGCCGAACGCGCTAACCAATTGCGCCACAGAGACAACTGACACGCAATTCTTGGTTAATCTCAGTACAAAGTCTTTGGACAGAATTCCTTTTTGTCCCTGCGAATCACGCTACTTCCGGACTACTTTGAGATTTTGTTGTTCTCCTTTATGACATCAAAGGGGAACCCCGCGCTGCAGCTGCAATGGCCAGCAACAGACAGTAGCAAAGAATCTGATGTTTATTTAGAAATATATTTCAGTCACTATCAGAGAGATGAGTGGCAGAGTTAGGAGAAGAAAATCAACTGTCATCAGATGGCAGCAGGCTGGAGTCAATCTACATAAATCATCCAGCACAGAACAAGCAGCTTTATTATTTATGTTGATTTTGTATTTGTTTAGATTACCTATTCACTTTCAAGGCAACAGAATTATCTTTATGCTTTATTTTAGCTGAAAAGAATAAAATGCCTAAGAACTTAATGTTCAAGTTAAGGAGATTAAATAAAATGATTTTCATTTAATAATCATTTGTTATACTTTCTATTTTTACACTTTTGATTGAGGACAATGTTTCCCCTACAATTATCCAAAGGAGGCGCCCTGCCCCGCCAACAAGGTAGTAATAGTACGTTTTCACAGTTGATGTCATTCATTTTAATAGATCATCTCGTGAGCGATTTCTGTCCCTGCGTCTTTGCTACTCTACTTTCAATGGCCAAACTTGACAAAAGCTGGATGAAAACACACTTCTCATACTCTGTGCCACCGACGGTGAGACACTGAGTTACGTGCGATCGCCCAGTTTCAAACTTTGTCTAATAATACACAATAATTTTAGATGGAAGTGACAGTATTTATGTGTCTTACTCTACAGTTACTTCAAGTTTTTGGAATAAAAAATTTAAATAAATTTTCTGTGTCTGTGATGGTATATGGTAATCACAATCTGCAAGTGATATGTCATGGTGTGTCCATGACATATCGTGTCAATAACATGTCCATTCACCCGGGGGTGGGGTGAATGGGAGTTGGGTGATGCAGAGGGAGAATGTGCCTGTGGGGTGGTTTGCCTAGTGCACCAAACAGACAAGGTTCACCTCTGTCCTCACCATAAATAACTATTGATCAATATAACTGTTTATTAATTGCTGATAAATATTTAATTTTTGAAACAAAAAAGGTCTTTGGTCTTTTACTGTGAATAAATGTTAGCTGCTAGTGATTCTGAAATATTGTTGACAATGGCATCTTCAACTCCAACTCCACAGCGATAAGCAAACTGAAGGGGGTCCTGATGGTTTACTGTTTGGCCCACCTGAGTAAGCAAACAGTAAACCATCAGGACCCCCTTCAGTTTGCTTATCGCTGTGGAGTTGGCGTTGAAGATGCCATCATACACCTGCTTCAACAAACCCACTGTCATCTGGACAAAGCCAGCAGCACTGTGAGGATCATGTTCTTTGATTTCTCCAGTGCATTTAACACAATCCAACCTGATTTGCTTAGTCAGAAACTCCAGAAGACTCAGGTGGAGGCCTCAACAATCTCCTGGATCAAAGACTACCTGACAAACAGACCACAGTTTGTGAGACTGAAGGGTTGTGAGTCTAACCAGGTAGTCAGCAGCACAGGAGCACCACAGGGGACTGTACTCTCACCATTCCTTTTCACTCTGTACACCTCAGACTTCCAGTACAAGAGAGACTCCTGTCATCTGCAGAAATACTCGGATGATTCTGCAGTCGTGGGGTGGATCAGAGATGGACAAGAAGCTGAGTACAGGAAGGTGGTGGACCGCTTTGTGGCATTGTGTGGAAACAATCATCTCATCTTCAACGTGACTAAAACAAAGGAGATGATTGTAGATTTTAAGAGAAACAGGAATAAGTCAAAAACTATTTCTATCATGGGAGAAGAAATGGAGGTGGTGCAGGAGTATAAATACCTCGGTGTTCACCTGAACAACAGACTAGAGTGGAGATGCAACAGTGAAGACATCTACAAGAAGGGACAGAGCAGACTGTACTTCTTGAGGAAGCTTAGGTCCTTTGGTGTTTGCAGCAAGATGCTGCATATCTTCTATAAGTCTGTTGTGGAGAGTGTGATCTCTTCTGCCATCATCTGCTGGGGAAGCAGCATCAGAGCCAAGGACTTAAAAAAGCTCAACAAGCTGAGAGATAATTGTGGAAAGACGGATTCTTCATAAAATGAAGAACATTATGGAGACCCCTGAGCATCCTCTTCATGAGACTGTCCTACAACAACAGAGTGTCTTCAGTCAGAGGCTTCTTCAGATCTGCTGTAAGACGGAGTGCTACAGGAGATCCTTCCTGCTCACAGCCATCAGCATCTACAACGACTCTTTGAGGAAACCTTCATAATATGAGCTACAACATTTAATTTCCCTTTGGGATTAATAAAGTATTTTTGAATTGAATTGAATTGTTATGCATTCATTAGGCACAACATATCACTGTTGAAACATTAAGTACTTCAGGAAAGATTTATAAATTTAGAAGTGCTTAAAGTACTAATTGTCTTTAAAGAAAGTTGAAATTGTCTGGCAAAATTAACAGTCAGAGGAAAAAAAAATATTACCGTCCCTGGGTGGGCTCGAACCACCAACCTTTCGGTTAACAGCCGAACGCGCTAACCGATTGCGCCACAGAGACACATGATCGCCACATGAGGTCATCCTTTCACTTAACACTCATACCGCTGAAAATTCGCGTCGCCAGAATAAAATGAGGCAGTTGAGGAAGCTTCCATGTCCATGTTCTATCAAGCTAATGTTAGCTCGTGTGCTAACAAGCTAAAGTTTAGCATGCTCAGAAAAACTAACGCTAGCACGCCATTAGCATCTCCTCCTACACTACGTTGTCATTTCCAACTATACGGAAGACCTAAAAAGTGCAACGACATACAATAAAACCCACACATGCCATGACAGCGTGGGCCCGTGTCAGAATACAAAAATCATGCCGGGTCATATGGTATTTCGAAGCAGAGTGGCGCAGCGGAAGCGTGCTGGGCCCATAACCCAGAGGTCGATGGATCGAAACCATCCTCTGCTAAGTGTTTTTTTCTCTCCACAACAATAGAACTTTCCACTAATTTCATGAGACATTGAGTCACACATAGATAGAATCTTTCCTGTTAAGTTTTCTTTAAGTTACTGTTGATTTGAATATTATTTCTAAACGTCACATCCAGTATTTTAGTGTAACAATGTTGACAAAAGAATAATTTTGAGAAAAAACTGTTATTTTACAGAATCATTGTGAGATAGAAGTGTCTCATTGTTTCATTTATTTTACAATGTCAAAAGACCAATATAATGAATCTAAACAGTCTATGAATCTGCCTCTCAGGCTCTGCTGTTGACAGTCATTCTCACTTGCATTGTTTTTTCAAAATGAAATGTTAAAAATAAAGCCTTTGTGAAAAATAAATTCTCCTCCTACCACATAGCAATTTGAAGCAGAGTTGTGCAGCAGAAACAATGAACTACTTATCTTTAGAGAGGAAGATAGATTAAAGAATCATCACAGTTAATGGTGTAACCGCAGTTAGGACAGACTGAAGCACAGGTGATATCTTTGTTGACCCCAGCCATGGGCGGAACAAAAAAGGCTGAACTACCAAAAGACAGCAAAAGAGACTGGTAAAAACTAAAAATCCAGTTTTTACCCATTCCCATGAGCAGTTTCCAGGAAGGAGGAGTTTTACAGCTGGAATCCCGGTGATGTCATAGATGTATAAAACTGTATGCACAGCTGCAGCTCTTATTCTTTGCCAGCCAGCCCCTTCAAAGACTGCATCGAGGAAAACATGCTCCTGAACCTCTTGATTTTGCTGGCTGAGTAAAAGACTGCATCTTTGAAATTATGTCGTCTTGGGGAAACTCCTCTTTCCACCACTTGTCATTTTCACTGCATCTTTATTAATGTGACCTCCAGCCAAAGAGGTTTCTTGATTGCCGCCTGGCGCATTGCAAGCAAGAGCTTGAATGCACAAGCACTTTTTATTTATAGTTGAATTTTAGACATTTATTCAGGTTGTTTTTAGTCTGATGTTTATGTTGTGAGTGAGTGCACCACTGATGCCTATTTAAGTTTGGTGTAGTTTTGTATACAATGACAATAAAGACTTCAGTTCAATTCATTTAAATTCTAATTACTTGTTGGAAGCGGTCCACCTCCCCCCACCGCCTTGTTCCACCTGAAGAAGATGGCATTTAAACCGCAATCCTGCATGCTGCTTGTGTGTGCCAGCCCAAGCAAACACTTGCCCCAGCTGTTCATAAGACCTGCTCACTCACTGGCTCAATCGCACGTCCTCTTGTTCATCAGAACTATGCACATAAGAGGTTGTGTCTTGGCAAGAAATAATTAGGATTAAACAATTTAAATATAGTTTTTTCATTAGGTTTTGCTTTGCTTATGATGCTTAACGTTTTGAGTACTAACAGGCAACTGAGCCTGATGTTCAAAAAATTGTTTTGTAAAGTTGAAAACTGGTAACAAGTCACTTTACTACTGCAACATATGTCGTTTTATCTGAGTTTTCCCTTCATCTCCTCACTAACCTGCATAAAATGCATCCACATAGTTCCCTGAACGTGCTAAATTTTTTCTCCATTATCCTGTTATCCCTCCATTACTTTGCCATCTTATTAGTCCATAAATGTTTTAAGCTGCCATTTTAGTAGTCCATCACTCCATTCAATCACAATCAGCCCCTGTAATGGGGATTTCTAATTTGGCAAATGTTTAAAAAACATTTTTTTATTAGAATAATATTTTATTTACCCTTCTGCTTCTCATTGTGAACTGTTTGCTCGAACACCAAGAAACTGTTTTCTTAATTTATTTCAAAGCTAATTTGACCTTAATGCCAACTCATCAAAACAAACCTTGGTTCTTGAACATACATATTCACACTGAACTGTGATATCACTGCAGTGTGCTTATGCACTCCTTCATTCATTGTTCTATATTATATATAACACACCTCACCAGGCAGGTTTTCATTATACAATAACTGACAGAGACTGAGAGCTGCTTAGCTATTAATTCTTGACAATCAGGTGGTGCCCCAACTTGGTCATTTTGATCAAAATTACTCACTTTGTTAATAACTAACCAAAACAATCCTATTGTTACACAGCATAGGGTAAGAAAAAACACTTACATCTATCTTACAGCACGAGATGCTTCAACCATCTACATTTAGTGTTGCATCATAGTCCATTGTTTCCTTTAGAAAACTACATAGATAAAAATAAGTAATAAAACCAGATCTTTACTGAGCTTTATATGTTCTGTTAGCCACAGAGGACCTGCAGTGGGTCAAGTTATTGAGGACACAACTGTTGGTGAGCATGGATAGGTTGGAGTTCAGATTTTCTTTACTTTTTTTGCAATAGCAATCTCCTTGATCCATTTTTTCTTCTTTTCCTTTGTCGTCCTCTTCCACGTCGCCCTCACTCTCTTCATCACTGCGCTCGTCTTTTTCCAGCTGCAGAAAAACAATGCCACGGGTTAACTCTGAATAAAAGAAATATGGAGCTTTTTCACTATTGGATAAGTTAGAAATGCTATCCTAAGTTCAAGCATCCCTGCTGGTTCTCACCTTGCCTTTCAAGAACTTGTAAACCATGCGTAAGATTAGGCCTGCCCAGAATATGTGAAGAGCTTGCAGCACCATCAGCAGGACGTTAAATAAGTAGTAGCCAGTAAAGGGCTCAAAGACCTCCATGGACAGGAGCAGGGTGGTACGAATGATTCTGTATGGTATCAGGCAAGAATCAGTTCTCCAACATGACAGTTCTTTACAAAAGTATTCACACAGCTGCATTTCCTGATTTCCGTTTGCCATATAATCTGTAAGTTGTTCTGTTTCATTTTTATTAAACTGACAATATGCTTATCCCAAGTCCCTGTCTGCAGTTTGGTCCACATCTTACCATGGGTGTCAGGTTTTGCGTGTTAACTGGGGGAGCTGCAGAGATCTACAGCTCAGGCAGAAAAATCTGTTCACAGGACAACTGTTAATCACGCAACTCTGCCTTTGATGAAAGAGTGGAAAAATATAAACATTTAGAAGGTGTTCTGATCAGTACGGACAAAATGGAGCTCAGAGGCCGGAAGACTCGCCTTTCAGCAGGACAGCAACCCTAAATATACAGACAGAGCTACATTAAAAGGGTAAAAATTAAAGCTTATTCACTGGTTAGAGTTGCCCAGTCAAAGTCTGGAGCTAAATCCAATTGGGGGTCTTGAAAATAGATGTTGACATCCAATCAGATTGAGCTGAGATATTTTGCAAGAACGGCTAAAAAATTGAGTCACTAGATGTGCAAAGCTGACAGAGACATGCCTGAAAAGACATGCGTCTGTAATTGCAGCAACAGGTGATTCTAGAAAGTATTGACTCAGAAGTGCTGAACACAAATATCCACCAGACTTTTCAGATTTTTATTTGTGGCAGAATTAGCATAATTTCACTTAACAGAGTGAAAAGGGAGATTAATGCTATATCCAGTGCACTTTAATTGACATATTCCATATTCTGTAGTACATACTAAAAACAAATTCCTACCTGCTGGGGAAAATCACCAGTCGAGTCACAAGGAAGACCACAGCAAACACAACAAACAGGGAGTCACATGTCTTCCTCCAGCCGGTGCCATAGTTGAACATCTTAGCAGACTGTAGAATCAGCAGTAATTATACGTTACAAACTTTATTAACCCTAAAACCTCATGTTATGTATTTTGTAAGGTTTAGGAGACCAAAATATGAGTATACTATGGAAGACAAGACTTCTATGTGATCTCAGATTAGAGCGTTACAAAAGCAGATTTAGAAGAGAAAATTGTATACTTACATACGATGCATACTAAATGTAGTATTTTAACAAGTTTATAAATCCTGCATTGATTTTGATTTACATTCTAAATTAGTTTGTTTCTCATGCAAAATGTTTTCTTATATACAAGCAAACTAAGGTCACATTAGACTGCTACTGATGTGATTTTTAGATATCAAAATCACAGGATCCTTCTGTAACGTCCCTGCAGGTTACAACTGGCATCTCAGTACAAATCCTTTTCTTAGAACAGCCCAAAGTACAGTTTGAACCTTTGGTTGTAGTCTTGACTGAGTTAGACTTTTTTTTTTACCTTTGATCGGCCTACACAGAGGTAACAATTGTTTTTATGAGACCTGTTATATTTCCAGTGCAATTACCTCTAACAATATGTCAGACGAGTCATGAAGCAGCATGACCAAGGTGCCGATGCGGATGTAGTTTGCACAGTAGGAGAAACTGAGTAGGAAGATGGTCACCAAATGGTGGATTACCTGCTCCTTAAAATCCTGGTCAAGCAAATATATAGATTAATTGAGTCAGCACGGAGAAACAGGGATAACCTTCAAATGTCAACACAAGAATTTGGTCTTTAAGTCACTAATTTACACATGTGGACAGATGTTTGTCACTGAAGCAGAAATAAAGTGAGTGAAGCATGAACTGTAACCAGGCTGATACAAGCATCGTTAGCACCTCTAAAGGGCAAAAAGAACATTAATCAGTGAAGGAATGTTGATATCTTTACCTTCCTCTTGATGTCAACGGAGATCCGAAGGAGCAGAGAGCCATAAAACCCCAACTCTAGCATGTAGTACCAGAAATGAGCTCTCTCTAAGGACTGTAACCGAGAGAGTGATTGTAAAACATGCAAATGCAGTTGTAGACATGTTATTGATAACATCCTAACCCCTGCGCCCTTTATGTTCTCTTGCTTTTCTCTTCCTAGAAGCTACACCTGGCCTGACTCTGCATCTTCCCGTGACACCTTCCTGGGGGGGGACGTCATCCAAGCTTCTGCTGCCAGCAACTTAATGCTCACCTTCTAGCGACGATACACTTGGCCCTGTCCTTCAGTGTTTAACCCTTTCTCTCTCCTAGACATGGCTACTGATTGAGCTTTTACTGTGACTAGCTCTATGTGCTCTCTTTCAGACTCTAAACTTGAAAACTGGCTCAGAATTTACCTGTTTTTTCTTCCTAGATGAAACGACTAAAGGAGCTACATCCATTAACATTTACTTTTCTTTCCCATAGAAAGTACTCCTAGATTAGTGCTTCTGTGTTCTTTGTGTCTCTGCTCTGTTCTCTCAAACCTCCAGTCGGTCGTGGCAGATGGCCGCTCACACTGAGCCTGGTTCTGCTGGAGGTTTCTTCCTGTTAAAAGGGAGTTTTTCCTCTCCACTGTCGCTACATGCATGCTCAGTATGAGGGATTGCTGCAAAGTCAACGCCAGTGACTGTCCACTGTCTCTACATGCTCATCCAGGAGGAGGAAATGCTGCAAGTCACTGACTGGATGCAATCTGCTGGGTTTCCTTAGATAGAAAAACTTTTTAACCATTTTAAATAAATAATTGCATCTGACTTCACTGTTCAATAGTTAGGATTAATTGGAATGTATGTACCTGACTTGAAATCTATATGATTCGATTGAACTGACTTAGTCCATTTTAAAGTTGCCCACCTTTCACACAATGCAACAGGAAACAACACTCTCCAATTATTTTTACCTCTGCCTTCCTTCCTCCCTGTTGGATGGAGTAAGGGGGAGTCAGGTTTAGCCTAAACCGGCTCAGTTATGGTTGAGGTGCAAACACACCCTCCATTTCTGCTACCTGTATGACCCCCTGTCTTTTCCAATGGTTATAATTAATCTGACAGAGAGAGGTATCCCAATCATTGTGGTTTCTAGTCTAACACTGGCCACCAGTGGGCTCTAGATGGAAAAAAACTTTATCAGTTTATTATTTTACTTAGTACCCCTACACATAGCCCATTCTAAAATGTCCAAACTCTAACACTCAGTAGTTTATTCTAACCTCCCCAACAACCCCGTAACATTCCAAACCCTTTGTGGAGTGCCTTGAGATGAAATGTGTTATGAATTGGTGCTATATAAATAAAAACTGAAATTAATAACTGCAAATCATCAAGGCCCTGAAGAACCGAAGCAGCTTAGACCACCACACTTCCACCAACATGTTTGGCTGTCAGTATGATGTTCTTTTTCTGGTTTGATGTGTTAGTTTTTATGCCAGATTTTCTCAAAAGTCTTGGAGGTCATCAATATACTTTGGGGAAAATTAGATAGACAATTGTCTTATTTTTAGTCAGTAGTTTTAACCTTGGAATTCTCTGGATGCCACTTTTGCCTCTTTCTTGTTGTTGAGTCATGAGCATTCTCCTTAACCGAGGCCAGTGAAATCTGCAGTGTTTTAGATGTTGTTCTGGGTTCTGTTGTGACCTCCTGGATGAGTCATTAAAGTGTTCTTGGACTTACCTTGGTAGCACGTCCACTCCAGGGAAGGTTCACCATAGTTTTATGTTTTCTCCATTTCTGGAAGATAGTTCCTACTGTGGGTCGCTGGAGTCCAAAGGCCTTAGAAATGACTTCACAACATTTTCCCGACTGATAGATATCAATGACTTTTTTTTACTTTGTTCTTTAGTTTTGTTTTTGGATCTGGGTAAGGTATGTTGCCTTTGAGATATTTTTGTCTACTTCATGTTGTCAGACAGGTTCTGTTTTACAGATTCCTTTATTATACAGCTCCAACAATAATCAGCCCTGGGTATGGCTTGTGAAATTGAAGCAAAAATGTAATCAAACAGTTTATTTATGTTTAACAAGGGGCAGGACATTATCACATAGGGTCAGGTTGGTTGAATAGCCTTTTTTCTTAATCAGTGAAATCAACATTTGAAAACAGTTTTTTTTAATATTTACTGAGGTTTATCTTGTCTGATATTAAAATTTGGTTCGGCGAACAGATGTGTTACAAAAAACCCATTACCTATAAAGGGGGGGGCAGCGAATATTTGTCACTGCACTGTATCTCACCATAGGGCAGACAAACGAGGGGAAAATTTAACTTTAATCTTTAAATACAAGTACAACAAAACCAATTCGATAAACTAGCTAATAAACAATATTCACGAGATGAATTTACAGTCTGTGTTTTCACCTGAATAGGATAATGCCTCCAACATTCCCTGTGATCCCAGAACCAGGGTCTCTGTTCACAGAGGGATAAGAAACATAAAAGATGGAGCCAGAATAGATCAAAATAGGCTGACACACAAATGATTTCATTTTGAACTCACGTTGGTTAAGGAGGCCAGTCCAGCTATGAACGCTGACAGGTAGAAAAAAAACCTCCAACTGTAAAACGGTAAAAAAAATGATCAGTCAACAGGACATTTTGGTAAAAGTGTTTCAGTTAGCTGCAGGATATGTGGCTCATACAATGCTTGTAAAACATAGCCAATGTTCTCAGGGAATCTCCCTGTGCTACCTGTGAAGTTTTAGGTCCTGTAGTAGACCCAGTGTTCCTAAAGAAGACCATCTGGAACTGAAATAAAGACCGCCTTAAGGAAAAGCACTCACGCAGCTTCAGCAAACTTCTTGGTTTGACTGGGTCGGTCTTGGTTCCGGCGAACTCTAAACCAGCTCTCAATCTGTCTCTGGGTTTTTCCACATAGCACCATCAAATTGACAAGTTCACTCTAAAATGACAGAATAGGTGATGTAAGACAAGGACTGAGTTATGAAATCTTTTCTGACGGGATTTTAGCTTCATGCAAAGTTTCAGTGAGAAGAAGCAGTTGGTGTAATCGCAGTACATGTGATTTGTTTCCCCCTCAGGCTGTGTTTTCTAGGAACTGGGACTATATGAGCCTTGATTTATTTGTGCATTTCCATGCAGTGGCTAACCATCAGCACCATTATGGTCAACCCTATGAGTAAATGCTTTTCAGAATCAGTGCCATTTGAGCCCTGACATCTGTGCTAAAGATTCAAGAGACTTCAGTGACTTTTCCTTTAGGGTTCAAGCTCTGGTTGGCAAGCTGCAGTTTTTGGGTGGTGGCGCAGGCTACACAGAGCTAGTTATCCTGGCTAAACATTTGCTGAGCTGGAACCCGCTGTGCAAGGTCTCTCCTTTACAGGGTGGATACTGAAGCTGAATGTCAGAGAGAGGTGTAGGATGAAAGTGATCGATTTACTACACTTATAAGACTTCTCCACTTCATCAAAGGATCCCACTGCTTCAGTGTTACATCGCAAAAATGCTAAGCAGCCAATTTCTGCCAGTTTTCTGCTCAAACCTGGCATAAGCTTCAACCTCCAAATTGCTCCTTATATTTTCATGCACCTCCACTGAACATATTCAAATCAATACCATGTAGGAGATCTAAAAGGCTAACATGAAGTAGTCCTGAAATCCTAAAAATATTTCCCATTTTTAACGATTATGTTATACATGCATTTTAATGCTAACCGTCAAGCACGTTGGTAGGGGGTTGATGAATTGGGCCAATTTTACATCCATTCAAAAAGGATGTATTTTATGATTTTTTTTTAGTTTAATCAATCTTTCTTTATTTTACTGTAAAACAACAGTATAACACAAAAGTGTTCAAATATCACTTGCATTTATAATTCATTACATTAAGGTATTTTGTCAGGGTTTGAGCTTTCTACTTTTGGATGTTTCACTAAAAGTTGCATTGTTGCATCTATTGCTAAAGATATCTGATAACTTACTGTCAGAGTTAGACACACTAATAAACTCAGAGAAGGTGCAATGAAGACACAAGCGAGTCAAAGTTATCTTCGGCTGGCCAGGGAGAGACAGTCCATTCTCTCAGAGGAGCTGCCCTGTGTCACAGCCTTTTATTAAAGAAAGAAAAAAAAAAAACACTGATGTTACAGCATCATTGGTGTGGCTACACACAGTTTCACAAATACAAGTCCTACTGAATAAAACTGGTTCTGGTCAGATACTGATACAGCTCACACATCCACATCTGGCATCCAAGGACACGTAGATTGGCTGGGGTGTGAACAGCCTGCTTCCCAAACTCCTCCGCACACACACTAATTCCTGCTCAGTCTGCATAGCAACCACCCAAATGCAACTCTAAAACATGATGACAATTCTGTTAATAGTTCATAAAAGTACTTCAAAGATAAATGTAAAAAATATTCAAACCACTTCTATCAAAGTTCACCAAACTAAAAAGATGAAAATGTCTTGTAATGTTAAATCATTAGGATAAAGAACCTTTTTAAACTAAGCATTGATAATTCATACACAAATCTTCCTACACTTACGCTAACCTGGAGCATGATGTGTGAAGATACCAACTTATGTAGGAGCCCATTAAACTGACCTGTGTGGGCTGCTTGCTCCTGTGAGTGTAAAACGACTCCAGCTGCGGGGAGAGGGTAGCGGCCACTTGCAATCTATTCTTCACCCCCAGACATCTGGCGATAGGTGGGGCCAAAAACCTGCAGATGAGGAGAACAAAGCAGAGATTATACAAATGTTGTGGGATCATGATGACAGGCAGTCTAGATTAATAGTATTATACATAAGGTCATTGAGCTTTTTTAAAAATGCAGTTTTTCTGAACAACAGATTATAATGAACTGCCACAAAAACTGAAAATCAGAGTTTTTTATTAGTTTTCACTACTTGAAATCTGAAAATTATACCATAGTATTGAAGTAAAACACTGCTAAGACATTTTAAGTGCACTCAATGAGCCAATGAACACACCGAGGGTGTGATCGAACCCTTGATTTTCATTCTCAACAGGTTGCAGCACAGGTCACTCAAGACGTGTTATTATGAACAAGACAACATCTATTTAATGTTCTATAGAAAGTGAAGTTTAGAATGAAAAGTACTGCCTATAATCGCTACGTCTTCAACAAGTAATCTTTCAGTCGTTTCTTTTTTTTAAATTCTCTGACGATAACAAACGCTGCTCCACTCAGCTTATGTACCTGCATCCAGGTCTGCAACCTGGGGCTCCAGAGCAGCATGTGGCTCTTTGGGCCCTTTCCATTGGCTCTTGATTACTTTGGAAAAACATTATATACAGATGACCACTGTTTTTAAAATAGAATACATAATAAAAACCAGGGTATTCCTCAGCAAAATGGCATTGATGGTACCTTGAATTATCTGTACTTGCACATTGTAATTGCCAAGGAAATAGATGCTTCATTTATTTTATTTTTTTTTTTCATTTTGTCTTCATTTTTTTACAAACATGGAAAGGCCTCAAAGCCCTTAACAGGTAGTATTTTCCCATGTTATAAATGTATAATGTTTTCCTTTGTTCTAAAACCCTGAAAGACAACTGAATTGTTCTCAAATTTAAAAAAAAAGGATAAAACTTGATAAGTTATTCTTCTTTAAAGGGTCATGATAGCTGCATAGAACCATTCATTATATAAGAACATATTACTATAGTTGCACATTCCACAAATCTAGCCTTTGTAGAAGAGTAGCAAGAAGTCCAATTCGCAGTATGCAACCAGCCATGAAAGGTAAGAACAAACATGTGGAAGAAGGTGCTCTCTCAGTTTAGACCAAAACTGAATTTTTTCAATGCAAAACTCTAAATCTAACACTGCATTTACTCTGAACGCACCATCCGCACCATGCAACGTGGTGGTGGCAGCATCATGGCGTTTTTTTGGGTGAGATACTAAAAAAAGTCAAGTTTGAGGGGAAGATGGATGGAGCTCAACACAGGGCAATCCTCAACAACATGTTAGAGGTGGCGAAAGACTGGAAACTGGGACACAGGTTCACTTTCTAGCAGGACAACAACCCTAAACAGGAAACTAGAGCTACAGTGGAAATGTTTACATCAAAACATATTCACGTATTAGCATCGTCCAATCAATGGCTAGACCTAAATCCAACAGAGGATCTGCAAGAATACTTAAAATTTATGTTTATAGACCCTCTCCATCTAATCGGATTGATCTTGACCTATTAGCTGAGCAGAAAGGGGAAACATTTCAGTCTCTAGATTAGCAGCCGGCATACCAAAACACTTTATTTTCCACTTCCACTTCGAACCACCTCACAGATGGAACATCTCCCTGGTAGAACCTATCCTCAGACACCAAACCTTTCCTGGACAGTGAGCTCAGATGTGCTGTACCTCTCAAACACACAGCGAACTACAACAAAAGCCAGAGCGAGGGGCAGTGCGATGAAAAGATCCTTGGGATGAGGTCTCTCAGAGTCCGGCAGTTGCTCCAGGTCTTTCCAGGCCACACCAGGAGGAAGCCAGTACTCCTGCCTCCACAAGTCTGGAAGTAGGTCCATTCTTTTCTGCAGACAAACTGCAGGAGTCTGCAGGAGAAAAGAAGTGCAGAGAAGCTCAACAAGCAAACATGACTTAGTCCTGGTGTAACTTCATTTGTGTTGGTAGAAAGCCTCAGAGGTCACCTTCACTGTGCCCAGCTAGGACGAAACAGGTTTGGTACAGTAAAAAAAACTAAAAGCTTATGCATATAATGTTAAGCTTTTCCTGAATGGGAATTTTTCTCTACCTCAATACCCTAAACAAATTAGCTCAAACCTTCACTGAATGGATTTAGTATTAATGCAAAGGACTCACAATGTTCCAAAACACAAAATTATAGAAATTAAAAGAACGAAAAGCAAACAAAATAAATAAACTGTGAATATTTTCACTAAATGCCCAATCATAAAGTGCAGCGAGGCTGCAGGAGGACACTGTATTCATTATTATAGTGAGAGACTCGAGTTGCTTGAAGCCGTTCAAAGAGACGGCCTGAGAGCAGAACCATACCTGTGAGCAGGAGCTCTGTGGAACCGGTGTGCTGATCAAACCTGCAGACAGAACCGCAAAAAACCCGCTCAGACGGAAATCTGAGTGGGTCTCTGTGGCACAGGCTGCAGAGGGATGCACCTCGGTGCCGCTGTATCCCGACGACGACACCAGAAAGAGCGCAGATACATCTGCCAAGCTGGACAGGGTAAGAGGAAGTGGAACGTTCATATTTCAAAATAAAGCGCTGATCATTTGTTTGGGTCTACAGAACGGAAACGCGATGGCAAAAGAGGTTATTTTATAGGTAATTACTGGTAATTTTCAGGTTTTGCCGCAGTTTCCTGGTTGGGTGTAGGTGTGGACTTTGACTGGGCCTTTCTAACACATGAATATGCTTTGATATTAAACAATCTATTGTAGCTCTTGCTGTACATTTAGGGTTGATGACCTGCTGGAATGTGACCCCCTGCCTCACACTCAAGCCCTTGGGAAGTTTTCTTCCAAACCTGCTCTCTATTCAGCTCCACCCAGCTTGTCATCAATTCCCCCAGCTTCCAGTTCCTTTATAAAAAAAACCCTCCCCACAGCTTGATAATGCCATGTTTCACAGTTCAATGTTTTAGCCTCATAATTGTCCCAAACTAACACTAACACACACTGATACAACCCCCTCTTAATTCAGCTCAGCCAACTATGGTCTGTCTGATTGTCTCATAGTATTTGAGGAAGGATCAGTACCTATATGTTTATGAGGAAATCTTTTCTGTCATGCAGATCAAATAGGAGTACAGTATTTCACAGTACTACAGTTATGTAGGACACCTTTGTTATGTCTCAAAAACACTCTGTAAAAATGCTATTTTTCAGCTGTGTGTGGATTAGGATGGTCTGGTTGAAGGGTGTCCTCTGCTCTGCATTAAAACAGTGAAGCATAATTTGCATGTGTTAGGTGTGAGCTGAGTTCAGCTTGTGTTTTTGTTTTTCAGTCATGTGTAAGGTGAAATCTATTCAAATGTACCTTCCGGAGTGTCATGTCAGACATATGGAAATCAGTCTTTTAAATCAGCCCCTCCTCCAGCAAAGATTGTTCTTTCTTCCTGGGGGATTTGGTTACCCGTCTCTACTGGTTTGTGTGCAGAGACAGTGTGACTGAGGCTGACGGGGAACTGAATCCCTTTTTTGTTGCTTTGTCAGGGATGTAACTTGTTAGAAACCAGTGAAGCAAAGTTGGTCTTGTTAAAGAGCAGACTAATGAGGTGGGAAGGTTCCAGACATCTAACAAACTGAACTGAAAATAGTCGCTTTAGTCCCCATAACAAAGTCTGACTACAGTCTTTGTTCTAAGTCTGTGACAACATGTCATTATTTTTAAATGTTTCATTCTGGTGGTAAGAAACAACATGTATTCTGATTAGGATGTGCGTGGCTGTTAGAATATGAATATGTGTTAAGATTTTCACACTGATGTTATAATCCCCTGAGGAGAATAGAAATTACAGGACATCTCTCTGGTTTTAGTTTTTTTTTTTTTGTTTGTTTTTGCACAAACTGTTGCAGCAACCAGTGTTTGGGAGAAGCCAACAGCCCAAACACTGAGCCCAAAGCAGATATGCACAAAGCCTCACATTTAATTCCATTTTTATAACTTTTGCATAATCTCAGAAACATTTGAAAAAATCAAAGCTTAAATTTAAAGTTTTTTTAGGATTACTATTCCCACATTTATAGGCACCCCTAACAATACTGAATGTAACTGAAGCTTTGTCTACTTTTTATGGGTGGCTCAGGGTTTCTTGGAATCTTAATTATTGATTAAATTATTTATCCATTATTTCCTGTTTTCTTGTATCAATTGTCATGATCCTGAGGTGTTTGGGGTTTGATGTCTGTGTGCGTATTTCGACTATTTCTTTGCTGTTAATTTTGTTCCTCAAGTCTTGCTTTCTTAAATTTATTTCTCTGTGCTCATTCTTTATTAGGTATTTTCCTTATTATTTTATTTTTATTCTTGTGGTCCTTTTACCTTTAGTAATATTCTTCTTAGATCTGTTTTCCCCCGTTAACTTGTAGTTTCCCTGTATCTCTTATTAACCCATTTGTGTTAATTACTCTCCTTCCTTCAGCTTCTCTGCCTTGCCTCTGCCACATTTGGTCAGCGTCTCCTCTGATTGCTCTTCTGGTTTGCATGCCATCTGCCTCATTATATATACTCCAGATTTCTTATTGTTCTCTGCTCGTTTCTTCTGCTTCTTCCATATTACTGCTCATATTTCCATGTCTGATGTCTTGTTTTTCTTAATGTCAACAGTGTAAGTTTTTATTTTCTCTACCATTAAAATCCCCTTATTTACCTTCGTGCCTCAGCTCCTGCCTGCATTTGGGTGCATCTAAAAACCAATTCATTACATACACTACCGGTCAAATGTTTTTGACACACTTTCTGATTTCATAGTTTTCTTTATGTTTATGACTATTTACATTGTACGTAGATTTACACTGAAGGCATCAAAACAGTGAATGAACACATATTGAATATATGTAGCAAACGAAAAATTGTAAAAGAACTTTAAATATGTTTTATGTTTTAGATTCCTTAAAGTAGCTGCCCTTGGATGTGATGACTGAAATATTAACCTTTGGCCGTCTCTCAATTAACCTCTGGGAAGTTCTTCCAAGACTCTTTGGAAAACCAATTCCTGTTGATCGTCATAAGTTATGAAATGGCTCAACTAAGCATTTTAATTATTGCTCTGCAATGGGAGCAATTATTAAAGAGTGAAAAGAGGAGGTAATATAATCTTTAAAAAGTACTGTTGGAGAACTACAGCAAAGTCTGTCATTTTAGAGTCGCATGGTCTGAATGACAACCGTAAGATTGTGGAGGCTGCTGTATCTCTCTAATTGTATTTTCTGCAAGTTGATTGTCAGACATTTTCTAAATGTTGAAACAACATCTTTCCAGACTGAAACGTCTAAGACTCGGGTTGGAAGTTTGTTATGGAAAACCACATAGTAAGGAAGTACATTATTTCGCTGACTGTCGTTCTCGACGTATCCAGGAGAGGTCCCTGTAAATCAGAATGGGGCAAATGAAGACTTACAAGTCCAGCAGAGAATAAAGAATCTGAAGGAAATCTTGAGAACAAATAAAAAAATTAAATTAAATTAAATTAAAAAGAACAAATGGTCTCTGAAAAATGAGCTGCTTGAGGTGGTGACAATGAGGATGACCTTGTGAGTCTCTATATGAATTCCCAGTTGATTATTTGACTCTTTAGTTCTTCTGTATTCTCTTATGTGTTATACCATGCACGTCTGTAGCTCTGTAAATAAATCAGCAAAAGAAGTAAAAAGACAACAATTTTGCCACTTTTAAGCATATTAATAACATGATTTACAAGAACTTACGTCAAAGTATACAAACACAATATTCAGGTATATTATCAAACTCTCTTCTAGTTGTTTTTAGTATGATTTAGGCAGAAGTATATTTATAAAGTTAGAAAACAAGAGTAGATACTTTATTAATATAAAGAAAATAAATCCCAGATCCAATGGTAGTGCTAGTTAGATTTTTGGTAGTGCAATGGACGGAGGTAAAACCGATTAGGGGGAGGGTAGCAGCGTACATGTATTTCATAATCATAACTTAATGCGGCTGGTCATCAGTCAGCACTGTGACCCTGCACATTGAGCCTTATAAGCCTCTTAAAGAAGAAAAAACCCTACAACAAAGTATGCTACTGTAAATGTTATGCCTCATAAGCTCAAATTTGTTCTATCATTATGACAAAAACAAATTAAATTACAAAAGAAACAGTACAAATAGTTTAATTTCAAGAGACATCATTGATGAAATCATTTTCCATGAGGATCCAAGAGGTGGTATGTAGGCCAAGCAAAATCCAGCAGGACTTACAATGACAATACATTTTTATTAAAAATAAAATGTAACAACAGCCTGGGAAATAAATGCAAAACTTTCATACTTTACAACAGCAAAGACCGCATTTAAAGTTTAGGCCTCTAGAGGAGGGATAACAGTGTGTATTAGTTGAGTCTGAATTCCCTCCATGTCTACCCTAAACTCATTTACCTTAGCTTTTATTCAATCAGGATATCTATTTATGTTTCAGCTCTGGGATTTGTAAAGCATTATAGAATTAGAAAATGACATGAAAAAGAACAGTCACAATGTAATATAGTGATACAGATCTTTTTCTACTGGTTCTGTTTGTCACTGAAGCATCAAAACCCCACATTGAGAACACAAATATTTACTGCAGATTCAGATGGATTTACTGCTGTTGTTGTTTCTGCATTCCCTGCTTTTATAAATTAGTGTCTTACAAAAGTGTTCGTACCCCTTCTTCACATTATGAGATTATATATGACAGACTAACACAAAGAAATGCATCATTGTGAAGGGAAAAAAAGGCATGGCTTTCCCCTTTTTCCCATAGAAATATCAGAAGAGTGTGATGTGCATTTGTTTTTAACCCCGTTCCCTCTCATATCATATATGAAATATACACACCTGATTAGTAAATGTCGCATAAGACTGAAATAATTTTTTTTTTTGGATGGGTCTAAATACACTAAACATACAACTCACAACCAACTAAATAACATTAAACGTACAACCAGAGCAACAAAAGGATGATTTGAATCAAGGTATATTCATGTGTTAGAATGGCCCAGTCAAAGTACAGTTGAGAACCAGTGGCAAAATGTGTTCAAGGGGTGCTAGCAGGTGTGGCGCTGGTGGCATGGGGGTTAAGTGCCCCACCCATGTATGGAGGCATCAGTCCCCAATGCATGCTGTCGCGGGACCGAATCCCGGCCCGTTGACGCTTTCTGCACTCCCTTACCCCACTCTTTCCACATCATTTCATGTCTACTCATTGTCTAAAAATACTCTATAATAATAAAGGCCACCAGAGCTGGAAAAATAACTTAAAAAAGGGGGTGCTAATGCCTTTGCAAGATGCTGTATCTACACTAAGAATTTATGTTAACCAATCATCAGTTGAGTGCCAACATTGACATAGTTTGCAAGAAACCCAAACAACATTTGAGTACCTACTTTATATCTCATCCTTCATTTCTTTTAGTCGCCCTTTCTTTTTACACCATTGCATAGTCGAACTGTCCTCTGTCTAGTCCTTTGTGGTCTGTCCATGTTGATGAAGGCATGCTGCTGTAAGGATCTAGTAAGATACGCACACAGCGTACCACCAGGAAAAGCAGCAGCAGAACCAGGAGGCCCACAAAGCACAGGGCCGAACCTTGTTCAGGGTGTCCTGCTGGGGGCTGCATCCCCATCGACCCTCTAGGGAACCCGGGCGGAGAGGGGGAGGAGAAATCATAGTCCACAACCCAGTAGGGTGCGTCGCTCATCCTGGATGTATTTAACAAATTGCTTATTGTGGAACTTTTGTTGTGCAGTCAGAAGCTAGGAGGGTCACTGCTTGCTCATCTTTGTCTCTGAGTCTGATTTCTGATCTCAAAGCATTAAATCTGGCAGCAGCTGATTACACTGGAGTGTGGTGTTTCCCTTTAGCCAGGGGACAAGCAGAAATAACAGGGTACGGATCACTGGTGCTAATTAAGAAGCCCTCAGGTAAACCAATAAGCAAGCAGAGGCATGTTCAGCGAGGTTTAATCACGTCTAATTGGCTGGTGTCGGGTGCTTCTCCTGCACATAATCACTCAGAAGAGAACTAAATATCAATACTTGAAATTACTGCTGGAAACATAACAAAGCCAGTTCATTAAACATTATCGAAGAAAAGCCCTATAAACACCATTATTGAGATTACATAGTGACGTATAAATCTCAGTTACTCCTCAGATCAATCACAGGGCCTGCAGTGTCTTTTGTTGGATTTAAATTACCTAAAGGTTTCATTCGTTCTTCATTGCGTTGTTGATTTGTTGAAAACTTGTTTTTAAATTGTGTATTTCATCCTGAGGTAGCAAGAACATCTCTTTGAGGATTCACTGATCTTGAAACCTAAGGGAGAGAGAGAGAAAACAAATGTAAGAAGCCTCAGTGAGTGTGGAACAAACAGCTACAGAACAAGGGCAAAAGTTATGTGGTGGGTCGGGGCTATTAAAGGGTTCCTGGGTAAACATTTATGTGCTTTTGAAATTCTCGCCATTATAAAACAAATTCTTCTCTTTGAGAAAATATGTGAGATAAAGCAGGCCTTCTGTCCTGGTTTCAGGAATATCACAGCATGGGACACTGTAGGTAAATCCAGCTCTGATGATGGAAGAGAAATGTTGAAATACAAATCCTTGTGGAGTTCTCTGTAGTCTCTTTAATGAGACCTGGGGTGAAAATGCAGTTCCTGTAGTAGACATTTTCACCAAGTCAGCATTTTCTATTCCAGGATGCTTTCACTCCCCTCTGACCAACCCCTCCCGATCCTCCCAAAGGCAAGTTACATCCTGTGCTCTTTGGATGATGGCACTGAGGGGCCAAGCGCATCTTTAATGGGGTCTTGAAGGCACAATAACAAAGGTGCCTGACTCAGGATCAGTTATCACATGCTTCCAACAGGGCTGGAGTCTCCAGATAGCAACGTGCCTGCATGAACAACATGGATAGTGCATGCATAAGAATGAGGTTGCTGCTGGGAACGGTTCAACAACACAGAGTCTGCATTGGCAGCAGATTTTTCTTTAAGAGCTGCATAACCTCAATTTTCCTAAACATTTGAGGGTTTGACTGATTTTTATCACTTGCCAGAGATTAAGTGCTTTTTAAGTGTACCAGAGTCAAATTCCTTGTTTGTTGTATGTACGAACTTGGCAATAAAGCTGATTCTGATTCTGATTAAAGCTTGTCTCTCAACCACATGAATTTAAAGGAGACTGGATTTAGTTTGTAATTCAGTACAGTTTTTGGTGCACATACATTGATAATTTCATTATTTTACAACCAGTTTTTATTTGTTATATCGCTTCAGATGATGGGATCAACTTTTCTTTAATTGTTTTACTTTTGAGTTATTTCCAACAATGCATTAAAATAACAGGCTTGTCTAGCAGTGTTTTGCAGCTAATATAGACAAGAAATGTCATTAGTATGTTGCAGGTCATTCATCAGCTTGGCGAGTTATCAAGGGTCACAACAACAAGAGCAACATTTCCCATCAAAACAAATGGATTTACATCTGTATACAAGCTTCACATTGTTCAGAGCTCCAAAACTAGAGTACCTTTATTTAAAACCCCTTAGAAAGTAGTTCCAGTAAGTACCAACCAGCCAAGTCAATAACTTCTGACATAAGACCACATTCAGTGACATATGGCGTTCCTTGTGACCTAATACCTGTTTCCGTTATCCATTTCTGTGGATTATATGACAGCAGCTTTAAAAATGTCAAGGACTTTAAAAATAAAGAAAGTTAAACCCGAAAACAGGTTTCCCCTCAAAATCAAAAGGCAATTTCTAACAGCTTGTTTGCAGTAATATTATAAAGACATAAATGTTTTGAGAGCAGAAGAGCTGAGGAAAGATACGGTTTATATATTTGTTGTGCAACTAAGAAAAAATGTGGGGAAATCATTTAAAACTCTTTTTGCAACTATGTTTGCAACTAAACATTCCCTGAACTAATAATCACATAAAGTTAAGCAGCAACTTAGATAACATGCAAAAAATGTCCAGTGTAATACAAGAATGTTAACAGCACTTCACATTAATTAAGTCAGTTCATTAAGGCATCACTTCAGGGTCAAACTGATCAGATAAGACCAGAACTTACAGTCAGTGATGATCCTGCAGCAGGTTTCAGCACCACAGACAGCTCTGGGAGTCCTCCTCTGCAGGTGGAGCCTCAGGTCTGAACTTCATGCACCTCCTCTGCTCCCACCGGGGCTTTAATCTCTTCACCCTCTACAGGATCCTCCCCTCGTCTCCTCGCTCCCTCCCTCCCTGTCTTCCAGTTTGTTACTGAACTGTGTTGGTCTGTGTGGAAAAGAGAGTCTATGTTTTTCTTGCTGTAAGACTCGAATTTGGTGTAAAAACATATGTCAGTATTTAGTGTATATCTCTGTATTGTCCTCAACCTTAAAATACAGGCTTAAAAAAGTTGATATTTAAATGACAAAAACAGCCATAGAAAAATAGTAATTCAAAAAAATGTCCTTTTGTCATTTTCAGCATAATGAATGGCTGTGAGATTTTGTTGGTGATAAAAGGTTTTACTAAAGAGTTTTAAGATAGAGATGATCAAATACTAAATATTTAAGCCATATGAAGCAAATAGTTGAATGTTTTCTCACATAAGGGCATGGAAAATATAGACAGTCATATTTACAAGCTCTTCATTTGGGCATACACTGTTCTTTGCTAGATTTAAATGAAAGCAAAACAGAAAAACATTTGATTTAATTTTAAATGGCAGGTTTAACTTGGAAAAAAAAGAAGATCCTTGTGAGCATTCTTAAGACTAAAAAGCTAAGCTGAACAATGTCTTATTACAATAGTCACCATAAAATACAATTTTGGTGGGCAAATTAATTTGGTTGAACATTCTTATAAAGATCTTATGTTTGTTTATCCTCTTTGTCAGCTTAGATTCTATAATTATTTTACATTTGTAAGTGCAAACGTTCCAGAGTATCTAACACCAATTTACAGTAATCCAAGAGATGCGAGGACCGGCACTCCCTAATGTCCACTTTTATTACTGGGCAGCTAATAGTCATCTCCTGGATTACAATCCAGAGAGGATTTAGGTCCTGCTACTTGGGTCGTGATGCTGTTAGATGTGGTCAAGAAAATCTTCTCGTCTTATTAACAGATTATTTTCTTCTTCTATCGATTGATAAAGCTGTAGTGAATCCAGAAACTCGACACTCCCTGTTTGCTTTCTCATTTTAAAGCTCATGTCATCTAACCACTTATTCCCACCTTCCACCTTGGATGGTATTTTTCAGGCTTTGCATGGAGCAGGTATTAGTCACTTCAGTTCAGTTCCATTTATTCATAGAAAACCTATTTTCAACAAGTGTCATTTCAAGGCACAATACAAAGAAAACCGTTTATACAGAAATATATACTCAAATCATCGCATATGGAACAATACAGATTAAAGCTCAGGTACATCCCAGTTTAGTCCCAGTCATAATATAATGCATTCATCACTGCTTCTTTTTAGAAACAAATCTTTTGAAGGGAATTGTAACCCCCCACCCCCAATAAATGAAATAAGGCTTTCAAAACAGCTTTTGTTTTTACTTGGATTATCTTTGTTTGATACTAAATTTTTTATGATGGCAAAAAATATGTGCAAAAAAATCAGTTAAATCTGTGAAGGTGCACTCTACATATATCTCCTTTGGGTTGATGGGGTGAGGTCTTGTATCTGCTCACTATGGTAGAAAAATAACTAAATGAAAATATTTTGAGCATAAAAAAGTTTTGCCTAAAACTACATTCAGTTTCAGATGGCATACAGGCATGAATAATATCATAGTGTGTATAATTTAAATTTTACAGTAGCTGGTTGTATTTATTCCAGTTAGGTTTTACTGAGCTGTGAGATATTATGCTATTAAGATGTGAAAAAAAAAAAACAAGCTGAGCCACCTGACTGTACCTGTGGCTTAACTCCAGATACTTACTGGGAGAAATAATTAGTTGGCATAGTTCATATTCTACGAACATCCGGACAGATTGCCGTCCATACACATCCAGCGCTCCCCCTGGCTGTGGCTGCATGGGCTTTCCCAACAGGTTTAATTAATATTGAGTGAATTATAACACAGACATATTTCATAATCTAATCACACAGAGATGTCCTCCTGCGGCCGTCCACTATGGTCATAAATGATAAGAGTCTCCAGCCTGAATTATTCTGAAATTTGGTTTCTTTTTTCATTATGAATATCACTGTTATATAGGTTTTTAATCCATATGCAAAACCTCATTTTGTTATAACTTCAGTCTAAACGGTAAAACGTTTTGTGCTAAGTTGTTCAATCAGTTTTAACGAAAATGTAAAAGGTTCCCAAAATTATTCCAATGTTTAAAACATGTGCTGGTTGATAAACTATAAATGGGTATTCCAAGTGCCAAACTATTTCTTTTTTTTTTTTAAACTATGTAAATATTATTACAGTATGTAATCAGTTGTAAAAAGTAAGAAACTTCACCAGCTAAATTTGAACAGTTCCATTCTAGATATGAAACTATTGCCAGATATTAAGAGAAAAAGAAAGCTTCAATGTATGTCATGGGAAAAAACTAAGTACACCTTTGCTGGTTTGATAGCGTTTAGGAGGAAAAGTAGCAGCCAGGTAATGGTAATTAAACACTTGATTTGATCAAGTGTGAAAACCTCCATTAAAACTGCAGTTTTGGCACTTTGTTTTTTGGATACCGATGTATTGTAATACAGTGTAAGGGTGGTAAGACAATATTCAGAAAGAATATTCACAGGTTAAAAAACGTTTAAGATGAAGATGGCATTCATCCTCCCTGGAAGTGACATACAAGCAATTTAGCCTAAACGTCAGACTGTAAAATCCGGCAAGAAAAAATAAAGCTAGAATCTAAGACTCTGGGATGTGCTCAGTCAGCACTGAATGTGATACGTTACAGCAGTACTGTTCGATCATCACAAATGTCAACATGCGAGTTTGGTAATGGTTTTGGGGGCTTAAACTAGAACTGTGTGTGTTGGTCTACTGAGTGTAAGATTTAAAACAAACTCTCCAGGTGGGTTTGACATAAAACTGATTTTAAGTATAGTGGAGGATTTTGGGCCTATTTTCCTTGCAAAAGCCCTTGGAAACTGGTTAAAGTTAATGGCGATATGAACTCGATGAAATTCAAGACTCTACAAAAAGTCAGGTTGCTTATTGGTATAAGAGATTTTGTAAAACCAACAACTTGATGTGGATTTTTTTTGTAACTAAATAATTGCATACTTTGATTAAATGTTGGATATTTCTAAAAATGTCATTGTGTGATTATGCTGCTGCAGCAAAATATACTTTTATTTAAAAGGCTTTTAACAAACCTTTACCAGGCAGGTGCTGTATAAATATCTATTATGTAAGCTAGAGCACAGCTTGATGTGTGTATGGTTGTCTCATTAAATAACCAGGAGGGTAAAAGAACTGCTGCTTCCTCCCAACACCTTCTCTGGTCTCTGTTACTACGCTCACTAAGAGCAAGTGTAAAGTGCATACATCTCTTAGGGAGACCAACTTCCCTGTTGAAAAAAGTAAGCAGACATACACAGTTCATCCTGAGCTGCAGAGGAAGCTAAGACAAACCTAATTATATTACAATGTACTTTATTCAGCAGACTGACATTAGTTCAAAATGGAAAAAGGTATAAATATTGTTGACCTGCTGATATGTAGTTAGATCCAACTCAATTAATACAATTTTAAGCTAATCACATGGACAATGTGAGATCTCATTTTCAATCTTCCCACAATGTCAAAAATAAAGCATTTCTCTCTAATGAAATAAGCAAACCTAGCTGAAAAAACTGGAACTGTGAAAACCTACCAGAATCTTCACAAAGCTGTAAAATGGGTGCCTAAAACAAACAAATCTATGCAAGATGTGTTGATCTTAACAAAAACCCCATTAACTTTGTTACCAAAAAGCAAATAAAATAATCCCCGCCTGGAAAGTTTGGCTTACAAAGGAAAAGCAAAACAAAATATTAAATATACAAACTAAATATTTTGAGGAGGACAACACAAACAAAATCCATTTTATTCCAACAGGTTTACATATATACATGGAATAAATTACATGTACACGCTTGAAATGAAATGAACATCTAATTGAGCTCCACCATGTTTAGAGAAAAAGAACAACCTACAGAACAACATTTCCACAGCCAAACAAGGAGGAGGAAGCATCATGCTATGGCAAGATTTTTCCGCCAAAGAATACATAGCATGACAATTCACGGGCCAATGGACTGGGCTGTGTAGTACGTAGTATGTTGGATGAGAACCTTCTTCTGTCAACAAAGCATTAAAGATGGATCATGGATGTTTTTTTTCCTTTAAGCTGAGCGGAGTGTTCCTTGCACAGGGATCCATTTCTTTAACTAATTACAAGCCATGAATGTTGGTCTCATCAGTGACACAACTGAACCAGTGTGCAAAATAATAAACTCATTTGTTCCTATTTACATCCTCACCATCTAACCATTTAAAGCCACATTCAGAAAGGCAAACCGAGCCGTTCTGTAAGACAAACAGGTGAATGATATGCAAAATATGAAGAACAAATGATCCTGCAAACCTGAAGCTGCCTGAATGATGAACCCTCAGCTGTGTTCCCACAATGAAATGATGCACCTCATTTATTTACAGGTTAGAAGCTCATCAGTTGTGCTGCAGATTCAGAATAGAGACAATGCACTGCAACTTGACAAAAAACAATGTGTCGAATTTCTCGTTATCTACGAAGTGAAACATTAGTAAACTCTTTATTATAACAGTAGCTGTGGCTTTGAATAAATATATTATTACTTGGGATGTTTAATATTTAAATCTTTAAATGATTTCGTTATTTTTTGTGTGTGTGTGAAGTAAAACCAGCAAAGCTGCATGTAAAAACAAAAGTCAATGGTGAGAAATCCATCACATCTATTTGTTCAGGATTTTACAACCCCTCTCATCTCTGCCTTTGTTGGGATTGTAAAGGTTATTTCACAAAAGGAGAAAAAAAATCTTAAATTCAAAACATTTACTGAGAAAGTCCATCAAATCATCTTGTTCCACTCAGTTAGTTGTTGCATGCAAAAGGAGCAAAGTCTTTCTGTCATCCATCTCTACCAGAGATACACAGTCAGCTGCTGCTGACCGGAAGCGTCCGATTTTTAGCTTGATCGACACTGACCTGTGACCGGTCATTAGGAATCTGAAAAAATCCCTCATTTTATCATCAGTGAATGCACCATACGCAAGCGCTACACGATCATGCTGACAACATTTTTACTGAGAAGATTTATCATTAGCTATTTTCCGTAATATGTTTACATGAAGTCAGAGGAAGCGCAGAAATGTAAGAAGCTAGTTGGAAGAAAACCACAACTTCTGCGACAGGTCGAGACATATCTATGGTTCTTTCAGGCTGCGATGGGGCAAGAGAGAGCAAGACTTGCAGCAGGAAGCAGAAAAGGCTGAACTGAGTCCAATGAAATTGCTTTTATAATCTCTTTGACCTTTTATCAAGAAAATGTGGATTTGAAAATGTTGGCAGTCTTCTGGAAATCTAATCCATTCTAAGAATCTACATTCTCTGGAATATACACATGAAAGTGTTGTTTAAGTAATGCTAGCCACAATATTTGCTAATAGAAGATGGTAAACTTCAGAATCGTGTTTCCTTAAGCAATAATGGTAAACTCTCTCATTTAGGCGGTCCGATGTCATCTTTGCCGTGATTCAGGACAGGAATGCTACAAAAAATAATCTTTGAATCCTTTGAATCTTAAAGAAAAACCAGAATCAGCAGATCAAAGCTTTAAAAAAAACTCCCACAAACCTCTGATCAGTGCATCTCTAGTCTCTGCCAGGAAGGAGACTTTAGTTCTTCACAGGGTTAATTGAAGAACATTTCCACACCTTTTGCATGCAAAAATACTGTCTATAGGTCAGTGCCATGATCCATCCAGTTTGCAGCCACAAATGCAAATCTGACGCTACTTACACTAGTCCTCCATTTAGAAAAAGAACAATGATAAAAATATGGCGACACTGTGAAACATCTGTCAAACATTCAACAGAAATAAAAGATGTAGGTCCACTTTCTCCACCTATGAGATACAATCTTTCTGAATCTTGCCACAAGGATAGTATGGATGGATTTCACCATAGGATTAAGAGTTTCAGGATTCTGTGTTTTAACAGACATTATCCTTTTTAATATGACAGTTGAAGTGCTTTACCCATACCTCAGTCCGTCCAAGCGCTATGAAGAACAGCAAGCAAGACTACATCTTATGTCAGGATGCAGATTCCAGCGAATGTCATGTAAGTGATCAAGTATGAGGTACATGTGCACATAACTCTTCTGGAAACACGGCACAGAGTAGAAGGGTTTCACTCTGCTCCAGAGTTGATTCCAGCCACATATTTATGTCCTCTGCCCTCCTTCACAGTTTGTACAACAGAGGGACCTGTTCCACCTGCATCCCCTTTGACCCCTCCTCTTAGAGGATCTGCTCCGTGCTGGAGGCGGAGATGTCCAGTAACCTCCAGGCTGCGCTGGGGTTCAGCTCCTCCTGGTCACGGCACAAGGCCCAAACGTACATCATCCTCATTACTTTCTCCTGCGGAGGGCAGAGTCAATCAATGCCACAGAGCAATATGAACAAAACATGCTCTCTATGTTACCTGGCATAAAGAAATAAGTTTTATATTTTGCTGCCTATAACTTAGGAAGTAATTTGAAGTTTACTCACTGGATCTCCTTCCACAATGTCTCCTTTTGGGCTGCGGATCACCATGACGACCTGAGCCTGGAAGGTAATGATCAGCACTGGGCCCTGGTCCATTATTTTACCCATCGCCAACTAAAACACATAAAGAGGCCACCAAACAAGGTGATCACAGGAGGAAAAACTACAATTACATATTTTATCCACTCAGTCTGTGCAATTAAAATTAGATCTGTGTGTCAGCTATTGTGTAAATATGTAGAGATCGGCGAAAGAAAAAAATAAGACTACTTATTACACTACTACAGCATATAGTCAAAAGAAAAACTGATTCTTAAATACCTTGAAGAACAACCTTCAACGTCAACACACACGAGTAGTGATATTTTCCATGACTATCAGTTCCTCGCCTTGTTTGTAGAGGAATTTTAGCCTCATCTGCCGCAGTTCATTGACATTTGTGAGCATTTTTTTCTGCAGATCTCTCTTAAGGCCCTGCCACAACATTTCAATCAGGTTGAAGTCTGAAAATTGATGGGGATATCTTGTTTTCTTTTTCAGCCAATCTGTTGTAGATCAGTTGCTGTGTTTGGGAACACTGTCCTGTAGATCAGTGGTTCCTACGTCTCTCTCTCTGTCTGTCTCTCTCTCTGTCTGTCTCTCTATCTGTCTGTCTGTCCACTTGTTCAGAATAATGTTCAGACTCACTATGCAGGTTTACTTTGTTTTCATCATTTAACTGAGCTTGCTTGTCCTTGATAGGCTTTGATAGATCTGGAGGCAGAGTGAAAACAGCTGTTACTTTTCTCTTATCTTGCAGGTGAACAGCAATGACACCCTGTTCTAGTCTTTCCCACTTGTAGTTATTTTATTGTATCTTTTTTGCTCTTTTGGTTGATAAAAGCTTGGTGTATTTTGCACCTGGGTCATAATAAAGTATTACACATCCAAGAATGATCTCTGCTAACTGATGGCATTTACCCGTCATCTTGGAAATAAAATATTAAACGTTTCCATGTACCCCCTGCGATGTGATCCCGTACACTAGGGATACGAGTACCTAGTAACTTAATAAATGAAAACATATTGAATCATTACACATAGTGTGAAATATCTCAAATGTATATGTTTTTATTTTATGTAAATTTGATGATTATGTATTACAGATAATAAAAAGCCCAAAGTTTGTGTCTCTGAAAATGTAATTACATAAGATCAATAAAAAAAGACTTTTTTAAACAGACATATCAGGCACCTGCAAAGTATGCCCATTTCTATGCACTAAATACTTGGTTGGGGCTCCTTTTGCATGAATTACTGCATCAGTGTGGCAGGGGAAGGGAGGCGATCAGCCTGTGGCACTTCCAAGGTGCAATAGAAGCCCAGGTGGCTTTGAAAGTTTCCTTCAGGTCATCTACCTTGTTGGGTCTGGTGTCTTATCTTCCTCCTGACAATACTCCATAGATTCTCTATAGGGTTCAGGTTAGAAGAGCTTGCTGACTAATCAAGCACAGTAACACCACGGTCACTGGATCAGCTGTTGGTACATTTGGCTGTTTGGGCAAGTTCTGCTGGAAAATGAAATCCACATCTCCATAAAGCTTGTCAGAAGAAGGAAAAAGTGTGCTAAAATGTTCTGGTAGGTGGACTTGATAAAACCCAGTGGACCAGAACCAATAGATGACATGGCACCTCAAATTATTGCTGACTGAGGAAACTTTACACTGGACTTCAAGCAATGAACATTCTGCGCCTCTCACTCCTTCCTACAGACTCTGGGACCTTGATTTCCAAATGAAATGCAAACTTTATTTTCATCTGATAGAGGACTTTGGAGCATTGAGCAAGAGTTCAGTTCTTCCGGTCCAAGTAAGACACTTTAGAGGTTGTCTTTGGTTCAGGAGTAGCTTGGCTTGAGGAATACGACATTTTAGCCCATTTGTAGGATTACTCTGTGTGTGTGGTGGCTCTTGATGTACTGACTGCAGCCTTTTTCAACTCCTTGAGAAGCTCCTCTAAAATATTTAATCGATTTTGCTTGACAATCCTTACAAGCCTGCAGTTATCCCTGTTGCCGGTGCACCTACACCTACCACACATTTTCCTTCCACTCAACTTTCTATGAATATGCTTGGATACAGCACGTTGTGAACAATCACTTGTGTTAGCAATGACCTTTTATGGATTACACTTCTTTTCCAATATTTAACTTTTCACAATATTTAATTATTAAAGACAGAATTTTGGGTTTTTCAATATCTTTAGGCCATAATCCTCACAATTTATTAAGAAATGATTGCATGAAATATTTCACTCTATGTGAAATTAGTCTATGTAATATTTGAGGTTCACTTTCTGAAATGAATGAGAAAAAAACGTTTTAACATTATTCTAATTCAAGTCAAGTCAAGTCCTCCACTATCGTCCCTGTTCCCAAGAAGCCAAGGACCACAGGGCTTAATGACTTCAGACCCGTCGCCCTGACCTCTGTGGTGATGAAGTCCTTTGAGCGCCTTGTGCTCTCACACCTAAAAGACATCACCGACCCCCTCCTGGACCCCCTGCAGTTTGCCTACAGAGCCAACAGGTCTGTAGATGATGCAGTCAACCTAGCCCTTCACTTCATCCTCCGGCACCTGGACTCCACAGGAACCTATGCCAGGATCCTGTCTGTGGATTTCAGCTCTGCCTTCAACACTATCGTCCCAGTTCTGCTACAGGAGAAGCTCTCCCAGCTGAGTGTGCCCGACTCCACCTGCAGGTGGATCACTGACTTCCTGTCTGACAGGAAGCAGCGCGTGAGGCTGGGGAAGCACGTCTCTGACTCCCTGACCATCAGCACCGGTTCCCCCCAAGGCTGTGTTCTCTCTCCTCTGATCTTCTCCCTGTACACCAACAGCTGCACCTCCAGTCACCAGTCTGTCAAGCTTCTGAAGTTTGCGGACGACACCACCCTGATCGGACTCATCTCTGATGGTGACGAGTCTGCGTACAGATGGGAGGTGGACCATCTGTTGGACTGGTGCAGCCAGAACAACCTTGAGCTCAACGCTCTAAAGACAGTGGAGATGGTTGTGGACTTCAGGCAGAACCCAGCCCCACCTGCCCCCATCACCCTCTGTGACTCCACAATTGACACTGTGGAATCTTTCCACTTCCTGGGAACCATCATCTCCCAGGATCTCAAGTGGGAGCCAAACACCAGCTCCCTCATCAAGAAAGCCCAGCAGAGGATGTTCTTCCTGCGGCAGCTGAAGAAATTCAACCTGCCAAAGACTATGATGGTGCACTTCTACACAGCCATCATTGAGTCCATCCTCACCTCCTCCATCACCATCTGGTACGCCGCTGCTACAGCCAAGGATAAGGGCAGGCTGCAGCGTGTCATGCGGTCTGCTGAGAAGGTGATTGGCTGCAGTCTACTGTCGCTCCAGGAACTGTACACCTCCAGGACCCTGAAGCGGGCAGGGATGATTCTGGCTGATCCCTCCCACCCTGGTCACAGACTCTTTGAAACTCTCCCCTCTGGCAGGAGGCTCCGGTCCATCCGGACCAAAACCTCACGCCACAAGAACAGTTTTTTCCCATCTGCCACCAGCCTGGTTAACAAAGCCCGGAAACCACACTGACACCCCCCCCCCCCCCCCCCCCCCCCCCACCCCCCTTTTTTTGCTGACAGGACACTTGTAACCTGTAACTCTATGCGTTACATTAACGCTCAGCATGGACTCCTGCTTTACTTGCACTGCCATACTTGCACAATGATCACCTGCACTGTTGTATTGCTCTTGCATCCTATACTGCTCTATATTTACTCTCACTCACTTAAAACTGTGCACATATATTTATATTATATTGTAGATATGTTTATACTGTTTAATTTGTACTGTATTGCACCGACTACGCCAAAACAAATTCCTTGTATGTCCAAAAACGTACTTGGCAATAAAGCTTTTCTGATTCTGATTCTTTTAGATGTACTTTTATGTGAACCTCAGTTCATGGTCAACTCTGAGTTCTAAAAGGTTCTGTTGCTGTTAATTGAGTCCATATCATCACCCCACCAACACCGTGCTTAAAGGCTAGAATGAGATGCTGAAATAAACATGGTGCTGTGAATCACAGCCAAATATCTCTACTTCTGTTTGGTTTTACAGTGGACATTGTTTTAAAAGTCTTCTGGTTCATTGAGATGCAGTTTTTCATTGTTGGGACCTAGAGCCATGGATTTCAACATTAAACTCCGGTACGGACATTTCTGGAACTTTCAAAATAAATTGCATTTAACAAGACTTTGAGCACAACTCCGAAGGGGGAAGGGGGGGTAGCAGAGGACTCCCCATGAGCCCGCATAAGACCCCCACCTTTCCACAAGTCTTTCTCTTCCACACCGATGACCATCGGGATAGGAGGGAAACAAAGCGCGCTGATGTCTTTTGCTGGCAAAAAGACATAAATTCAACTGGATCCAAGGAAGCCATACGATCATCGATCATATGCAAAGTTAAGTAGAATGAAATACAGGGGTTGGACAATGAAACTGAAACACCTGGTTTTAGACCACAATAATTTATTAGTATGGTGTAGGGCCTCCTTTTGCGGCCAATACAACGTCAATTCGTCTTGGGGTGACATATACAAGTCCTGCACAGTGGTCAGAGGGATTTTAAGCCATTCTTCTTGCAGGATAGTGGCCAGGTCACTACGTGATACTGGTGGAGGAAAACATTTCCTGACTCGCTCCTCCAAAACACCCCAAAGTGGCTCAATAATATTTAGATCTGGTGACTGTGCAGGCCATGGGAGATGTTCAACTTCACTTTCATGTTCATCAAACCAATCTTTCACCTGTCTTGCTGTGTGTATTGGTGCATTGTCATCCTGATACACGGCACCGCCTTCAGGATACAATGTTTGAACCATTGGATGCACATGGTCCTCAAGAATGGTTCGGTAGTCCTTGGCAGTGACACGCCCATCTAGCACAAGTATTGGGCCAAGGGAATGCCATGATATGGCAGCCCAAACCATCACTGATCCACCACCATGCTTCACTCTGGGCATGCAACAGTCTGGGTGGTACGCTTCTTTGGGGCTTCTCCACACCGTAACTCTCCCGGATGTGGGGAAAACAGTAAAGGTGGACTCATCAGAGAACAATACATGTTTCACATTGTCCACAGCCCAAGATTTGCGCTCCTTGAACCATTGAAACCGACGTTTGGCATTGGCATGAGTGACTGAAGGTTTGGCTATAGCAGCCCGGCCGTGTATATTGACCCTGTGGAGCTCCTGACGGACAGTTCTGGTGGAAACAGGAGAGTTGAGGTGCACATTTAATTCTGCCGTGATTTGGGCAGCCGTGGTTTTATGTTTTTTGGATACAATCCGGGTTAGCACCCGAACATCCCTTTCAGACAGCTTCCTCTTGCGTCCACAGTTAATCCTGTTGGATGTGGTTCGTCCTTCTTGGTGGTATGCTGACATTACCCTGGATACCGTGGCTCTTGATACATCACAAAGACTTGCTATCTTGGTCACAGATGCGCCAGCAAGACGTGCACCAACAATTTGTCCTCTTTTGAACTCTGGTATGTCACCCATAATGTTGTGTGCATTTCAATATTTTGAGCAAAACTGTGCTCTTACCCTGCTAATTGAACCTTCACACTCTGCTCTTACTGGTGCAATGTGCAATCAATGAAGACTGGCTACCAGGCTGGTCCAATTTAGCCATGAAACCTCCCACACTAAAATGACAGGTGTTTCAGTTTCATTGTCCAACCCCTGTACTGTCTGTGTATCCGGTATTTTCATTCATGAACGGGGAAATTAAGGTGTAAGAGTTGCTTACTTTTTCTCTCCGAAGCCCCGCAGAAGCAAAACTGTGTTGAAGAGAAATCCCCAGTAGAGAAGCTGTTTCTACAAGCCGAGTCTGAAGGAAGGACCACGGCCTGCACAACCATGTTTACGGTAACGAACAGCTGGTTGACGGACCGAGCGAGCCGCCCAGCTCTCCGGAGCTAACCCTATTGTTCACAGAGCGAACGCAGAGGTTAGCTGAAAGCTAACCGCTTGTTGACTGTGGACGTTTCTTCAAGCTTCGCCCCTTGGACAACATTTCCTCACCATGGTCAGAGGTTAGGTTTGGGCAGATCAACAGTTAGGATGAAATAATCTAAACGTTGTCATTCTATGAAGTTTTGTTTTTGTGAAACCTGGCTATCTTAGTGCTAGTACGTTAGCTACAGCACGCGCCAGTTTGTGTTCTTTGTATGTTTTAAAGTTAAGAAACTTTATTTAAAGGGTGGTTTTAAACAGAACATTGCTTATAACGCGCCGTCCGCGCTTATGCATTTTAACCCTTTTATTAATCTTGGTATTTTAAAGGTATGTGTTGATTCTGGTGCTAAGCTATCCGCTTCTTTGTTAGCTTAACGGCTAACCGGAAAGAACACGTGGTTACTACAGATAGCATGCTAGCACTAAAGCTATTCAACAGAAAGGTTGTTGGTTTTCAAGCTAGTGAATAATAGTCCCTGAACATCAATTACTAGATTTGATAACTAAGTAAACACCATTAAGCCCCATTTTTCCAGAAAGATTTGGCTCTTTTCCAAAATACTTCCTTAATAATATTTTTTCAAACATTATTTCAATAAATAAAGGCAGTTAATTAGACACCGTTGAGAATTAGTCATCCAAGAGGTTGGTTTTATTCAGCAGATAAAATATTATTTTAATAAAATAATATTTTATCTGATCTTGCATTGTGAAGGATTGTCTAAATGTTGCTGATTATTGCCTAAGTTGGTTCCAAGACTAACTTAACTTCATTTCTAGATTCTTCAAGATAATCCTTGGTTCTCAAACATAAACATTGCATGGTAATGTTGCATCACTCTTTTGGTCATGATTTCCAATCATCTTTAATCAATTTGTTTATATTGTACATAGCCCATTAGTCTTCCTTATTCTTTAATTCTGCTTGGTAGTTTAGTTGGATTGTTTTAGCATAGTAAAGAGTTTGTTGATTGAAATATGTTGACTTTGAGTTGACTTATTTTTGTTAATAAATTCTTGTATTTTAAAAAATTGTGTGAATTCATTCCATATATGTGCAGAGTTTATGCTGTTCAATAATGCTGACACCTTTCTCTTTTGTCCTAATACCATCGCCTTACTGGGCTGGTATTCAGAGGACAATCCTTAACAGACCAAAATATTTGATAAAATATTAACATATTAATATTAAATAATATTCTCCGATCCATAATTACAACATTCATGCAGCCATATGCTTTTAAACAGAATAGCCAATTGGGGTGAATTTGCTGGAATATGCACTCCTTTAAAGATTAGCTACTGACTTAAATGTTCTGCACTTGTCCATAATCTTTTTATTTATGAAAGTAAGGTGTTTTAACACTGTACAGATAAATGGGCAGCAACAGTTGCTTCTCTAAGGTCACTGCTGATGCTTTTCAATCTTGGCATAATGTTTACACACACTAACCCACGTCTAACCACCACACAGTTACAGACCAACTACCAAAAACCCCTGTTTTTGTAGGGGTGGTCAAGCCTGTTGATGATCAATTAATCAAGTCCATTTAATAGCTGCCATTTATCCTCTTATACGTTTTTTCCATGGCTGTGATAGTACAGCATAGTCATAGAGGCTTTATTTTCACTTGGCTGAATATGTGGAGGCAACTATTCAAGTTTTAATCGAATTTGCCTGTAAAATGGCTAAAGGTGCATTGTTATGCCTGGATAAATCTGGTTGATGTGGCTAGTACGAAGTGGGTTAAGAAACAGAGCAGTCTGAAGGAGTGGTAAACTGGAAATAATTGATTAATTTAGCAAGAAAAAAAGTGAAACGTTGACAGGAAATGTTGGGAAACGTACTTGGGTGAAAGTATGTGAGTCATAATATTAACGGTAAGTAGCAGAACTCACATCTATGTTATCAATGTCGAGAATCTTCGACTGAAAGAGAAGCCCCAGAGCCTTGGCCTGCTGGATGGGATGGGCCAGTTGACTGTATGTCTGAGAGGAGGAACACACCCAGAAAGAAACAACACTTCACACATAATGCATGAAAGCAGATCAACATGTCAGCACACTGTCATGTTTTCCATTTCTGAAAAGGTGACTGTGCATTTCAAAACGTGTGGAAAATAAAAAATAAAATGCTTGAAAAGCTCCAGGTTCACCATGTTGCTTTGTATGTCTTTACACATAACTTTGTCATGTAGCAAAACTTGTTTACATTTTATTGTCTTTAAGCAAAAAATAAATCACTCCACAATGGAGGGAGTCAGAGCTTAAAAACTGATAAATACTCATGTGGTTGGTGAATAACTTACAGCTTCATAGCACCAGTCCTTTAATACCTCCAGCTCTCCACGGACCATAGCCTGCAGGGAGGATTCAGACCGACCATCAGTGCTTCCAGACATACACGGGTAATTCATTAACGAGCTGCGGGAGTTTGCTTCACCTACCTGAGCAAATCAATCTCACTAAAGAAATGGTGAAATCACAAAATGCCATTGGCTTTTAATTGCTCCAACAATAAATGTTATCAATCAAGTACTTTTGTCTAGTCAAATCACAGCAGATTTGAACTTTACTAATCCGTCATCCACATCAGCAATGACTGCTGTACCCCAGCTCACCGCCAGGGTTCCTGCCGCTGTCAACAACCTCAATATCTAACCCGCACCTCTAATGGAGGAGACACCCCTCTGCATTCTGCAGAGACCTGAGTAAGTAATCAAGAGAGGAAGAAGGAATCAGCTGTGCCTTCTGTTGATGACCTTTAGCTGCTTAAATACCCACAAGCAAACTTTTCTGTTTTTATATAATTGATTAAAACTGTTAGGTTAGCTTAAATACTTTGTTTTACTGATTTTCTTAGTTTGAATTGCATCTATGGGCCTTCAGCTCCCAACTTGAGACCTTACTGCTAGTGCCTGCAGCCATCAGTGATTAGAGTAGTTACTTTAGCGCCTAGACTTGCTTTAAAATTAGACCAAATTAACAAAGCTGGAAACATATTTTTAGAACTTGATCTGAGCCACTAAGTAAAAAAATAAATAAATCAGTGATAAATGAAGCAATATCTTCATCAATAAGCCTTCTTTTAACCCTGCTGTCCCTTCTAGCAGAGGGTTAACATTAACTAAACAAGCTAAAGGCAGAGCAAACAGAAGACTGTGCTCCAGATCACCTCCAGGATGTTCGGGATGATATCCTTCTCACACTGTTTGAGGAAAGTGTCCTTGTCAAACTTGGGATCTATCTTCACGATCTCCGTCAGCACTTCTGACATTTCTGTCTTAGAGAAGAGACCACCTAAAGACACAGGTCAACCCAATCAGCAACACCGACAGAAACAGCACCTGAATTAGCCTTAAATGTGATTTGTAGGTTTGAAAGTAAAAACAATGACAAGAGTAAAGTTTCTGTAGTCTGTTAACAGCTACATTAATTATGATTGATGTTGAATTACCTATAAAGTCGGTAACTCTGTCAGTCATGGCTCTGGATGCTCTGATGAGAGCATTGTCACTTTCATCATATTTCATCTTCATTTCAAAAAATCCTAAAAGCAAAGAAAAAGAAAATTAAAGTAATTCGATTTTTTGGGGAGAAAAAAAATTATAGTTTTTTACAATAACAAACGAAGGCAGCAGCTAACTTCACTATATCCAGATGATAAACATTAATATCTGCTTCATCTTTCATTTTGTGCAAGCCCTTATAAAACTATCTGCTGCCCCCTGCTGCCTTCAACTGAGAAGGCATATCTGCATATTAAGAAGAAGGACATCAGTAATATTTCACAGCATCTTCACTTTGGAAGCCACTTACGGTTAAAAACCACATTATTGTCCTTGAACTCCTTCCACTGCTGGTACCACTTTGAATCCTTATGCAGAACCACACCCAGAGCTTCCCTGCATCACAAAAACAAACATCACAATCATCTGGAATTGTGGGAAAGATACAGATCAAATATGTACCATGCCAGGGCAAAGTGAACTACTTCACAAACTCCCGATGTATTTTGCTGGGATTTTAAGTGACAGACTAACAGAAAGAAACACATAACTGAGGAGTAGAAAAAATGGTGCACATTCCCATCAACTGTAACCAGTTTACTTCTCCCAGCTGAACACAGGCGTGTAAATAAGATTTTTTATGGTTTTCTTCAACAATGGCTTTCTTCTTGCAAATCTTCCACCAGACCAGATTTCTGAGTTGCATGACTAATAGCTGTCCTGTCAAAAGATTCTCTGACCTGACTTGAGGAAATCTGCAGCTCCTCTTACTTTCTGACTTTTCAGACCCTAATAATTTAAATCTCATTTAATAACTTAAGCAAGTTAAATACAACTTTTTTTTAATCCTTTTTCCAGAGCTTTTACACTTCAACTCATTCTTACAGTACAGAGTAAAGTTCACAGCAGTCTTTTTACAACGGGTTTAGGCAAACTAGAGCCAGTCATCACAAAATATACATTTTCTTTATGAGCAAGTGGTGGAAACATAACAGGGAAACTGAAACGGGTTTATTGCTTAAAAAATGGAAGAAGTCCGAAATGAACAAATGTACAAATTATAAATGTAATTAAATACCTAGTATGGACATTGTGGCCATATTTTAGGATTTTGAAGGCCTAAAATAGTGATTATATTTGAGATGTTTTAGGATGCGGCAGAACCCTGTGGTTTCACTGAATCATATTTGGGGTAACCTGAGTAAATGGGAATGAATACAGACACATGCCACACTTTTTAGATTTCCATTTTCAAAAACGTTTCATTTATACTTTGTCATATAAAACCTGCCAAAAAATACATTTACACATGTTAACATGATGAAGTGTCAAAAAACCTTAAAGTGCCAGTGACATCAAATTTTCATGATAAATCCAATTACATTTATGCAAAGGAAACATTGATAAATTATTTTAAAAAGTTAATTCATGCCACTGAAATGAACAGTTGTTGAGATATATGGTCATAAATGTCACTAAAAAGGCATTTCCAGACTATTCCTTTGCGATTTTGTTGTTCTCTTTTATGATGTTACAGGGGAACCCCTGCAGGTAAACTGGCTGCTGCTCTAATGATCAGCAACACAGAGGCAGCAGCGAAAAATCTGATTTTTATTTAGATATATTTCAGTCACTATCAGAGAGAAGCAGCAGAGTCAGAAGAAAGTCAGCTGTCATCAGATTGCAGAGCACAAGTACTGCGGCGTGGAGAGGGCCATCTAATTCCACCAGAGTCTATTGTTGACGGATACCGGAGCAATGTGGGGTCAATGTGCATGAATCATCCAGCACCACCAGGAAACAGAACCAGCACAACACGCGGATTTTCAAAATAATTCACTAAAGACGGACTAGATCTCGCTAAATAAATAAATACACACATATATTTATATATACATGTGCATATATTAGCAGTTGTCAACATTAGATCAGTCACTGGGTTAACTAAGGTATTATAAACTGAGCAATTAAACATTAAATGCACCAAATTAAGCGACAATGAACTCGGGGAACAAAACACATGAAAATATCTGGATGCATAAAACGAAAAATGAAGCAGTTTAACTTCCACAGAATGAGTTGTTATGGACTCGCTCCCGCACTTATCACCAGTTTTTACTGCGTGATCTGCGTTTGGTTCTTGGAGCTCCTCTGGGCTGCGGACCGGACCGGATCGGAGCAGATACAGTGTAAATCCAGGGTTACGGTAAATTTGGCACTGAGTAAAACAACTAGCAATTTGAGCAGCATGGAGCAGCAGCAGCAAACACAAGGGACGATTCAAGATCTGAAGACACTACCTGGTGTGTCATTGTTTTTACTTTATATTAGAATCTTCAGATATAAACATTTATTTAAATATATCGTATGCGCCTGTAATTTATCTTATTTTAATAATAATTTTGCATTATTAATAATAAAAATAATTTTTAACTTTTATTATTCGTAGCAATAACTGTCGATATCTAAATGTATTTTTGCAACAAGGAAGTGTTCTTAGCTGCAAAGCCTTGGTCCATTTAGCAACAGCAGCAACAACCTTTTCTTTGCCGATCTTTTCCCATCAGATGCTCTGAACAGCATGGCTATAGACTCTACTTCAACATTCTCCTTCATCTGTCAGATATCCTGACCTCTAAATTCATTTCTCTTCCAAATTCAGAGATTTCTTGTTCAGAGCAGCTTGCCAAGAAGTCCTGGCTGTGCTTGGTGGGACCAGCCATGTGTCCCTCCTCAGTTTTCCAGCTCTGATCCTCTTCTCTTCAGGAAAGTAGTGCAGATTAACAGCTGCTCTTGTAGTATTGCTGCCACCACCAGCAATGCACCGTGATATGGTGATATTTACGCTGTTTAAGACGCAACTTGGCCTCTATCTGAACCGTTTATCATTGAAGCTCACGCAGTGAATGACCAGAGTTCCCCTTAGACGTCATTTCCAGGCGACTTTGGACGTGCAAAATTTAACAACGAAATATCCCTATTTTGTGACACAATTGTCTTTTAGCATGTCTTTAATCCTACTATCATGTCAATTACTGCCCAGTTCCTTCAATATATAGATGCTTTCTTTCAATTTCTGCATTTGTGGGAAAAGCGTGTCACAGGCACTTTAAAACTATGAACACTTTTGCAAGGCATGGTTTATTATTTATCAATGTAGAGCAATGTGCTTTTTTTTTTTGCGTAAAACCTGTTCCAACAGCTACTTACTCATTGGCTTCAAACACTCTGCCGTCACCGTCCGCACCTTTAAATGAAAAATCACTTCTCATCCTCAGCTGAGCAGGAGCTCTGTAAGGGCCGGCGTCGCCAACGTCTATCTCCTTCTTCATGGACTCCACACCCTACAGAGGACGCAGCAGCTTTTAAACGTAAAACTCTAAATCTGATGATTTAGGTTGGAAAGCCCAAATGTTCATCAGCATATTAGCTGCAGATCAGAGTGACCAAAACAGAACCTTGGATAAAATCAACAGTAAAGCCATGAAAGGATTGTTATTTGGCAGCAACTTAGTGCAGATTAAGCTAAAAGTTGCAGTAAAAAACACACATACACACACACACTGGTAAAAGATGCAATTTTAGATGCTGCATTTCTAGAGAGAAGTCTTTTCTCCTGACCTGTGAGATGACCCTGAACGCGCTGGTCTGGCCCAGTTTCTCTCCACCCTTAGACACGGACTCTGCCGAGTGCATGGCTGTCCTGGCTGCCTCTTCCACACCTTCTTTGATCTTCTTCCCTATATCCGTACGAGTCACCTCCTGGAGACTCTACAGTACAAAAACAACAGTACAAGAATAAGAGTTCAAATGAATGTAAACTGAATAAATGTGTAAATATTTAAGGCAAATTTACAACATGCCAAAGTGGTATATGTGAGGGCAAGCTTCCAAAAATGTGAAACAAAGTGTTAACAAGACAGGAATAAACCCGTTGTTGTTTCAGAGAAATGAAGAAAAGTAAGTGTCTCTTTAGTAAACTCTGTTCAGATCTCAGGTAACACCTCACCTCTTTGACGGTGTCTGACAGAGAGTCGAAGGTCTTCTTAAACACCTCGGATGTCTTCGCCGACTCAGCCTCTATAGATTTCTAATGAAACAAAGAGCGTTTGCATCAGTCAGGAAAAGGTTTTACCAAGAATAATCAGTTTTAATGTAGACCAGCAGACTAGAAGGCTTACATATTTCCTGCGGGCCTGCTGCAGGGCATCAGACTCTTCCAGCTTCTTGGCCTCTTCTCTGAACTTCTTGATGTTTTCCTTCATCTCCTGGTTCTTACTGAACTCCTGACGGAGATTATCAACAAACTCCCCCAGAAAACCTTTCCGTCCTGAAGAATACCGGACCTGTTTAGAGGAAGAGAAAAACGAAACTTTGACCAGGTCTTCGCTCACCACTGATCTCTTTTACTGATCTCATGAGCAGTGGCTCATCTGAAGGTAACTGGAAGATGTCAGTGCGTACCTGCACAGCTGCAGCTGGGCTCCTGGGTAACCTGTAAGCATCTCCTCTCCATGTAGCAGAGACCATAGAACGTGTGCACAGAGCCAAGGCATTTCTGCCAATCAGCTGTAGCAAAAAAAAACCCACAAAGCTAAATCAGTCCTTGTCAGTTATGTGAGACATAAGGTCTTCTATAATTACTGATGCTCATGTAAGGCAACCCAACAGACTTAGAGGAGATCTTGAAAGATGTTTGATAAAGATGTGTAACTTCTGATATAGTAACAATTTTTAAATGTGTTTCTTCATTTTCATTTTGTTTCATTTTGTGTCTTTGTGACAGTATGGAGCACTGCTGTTTTCGCTTCCCCCTTAACCTTATAGCATATTGTCACACTCCAACCACAAACCGTAATGTATTTTATTGGGATTTTACGTCACAGACCATCACAACATAGTGAATAACTCTTAGATTGAATAAAAATTAGACATGTTTTTAAAAATAAAAATGACTAAATTAAAAGTGAACTTTTTGGGCCTAAAGAGCATCATGTTGTGGGAATGGGCTTCTTCAGCAGAGACAGTGAAGGTGGTCAAAGATTGATAGAGCTAATCCTCCAGGACAGGGGTCTCCAACTCCGCTCCTGGAGGGCCCCTACATTCAGGGACACTGACCCTCAATGAATGCATGATGAGACCCGTGTTAAAGGACACACCCTACCAAACATTGCATCCAAGCAGCAACTTCTGGGATTGTTTTTTGTGTTTGTCTTTAACATAACACCCCCCCCCAGAAATACACTGACGTCACTTACAAAACTGTGGATATAGCTAGTCTAACAGAAAGGGGTGGCAGATGCGCAGGTATAAAGGCAACAATAATAATAAAAAAAAAAATCCAACACATTGAAAGGGAAAACAAGTATAAAACTGCAGGGCTATCTTAGATGGAAGCGTACAATGTGTCTGAAAACATTTTATGACAATAACTCCGTAAACTCAGCAACAATGCTGAATTAAACCTACAACCACTGTTGTTCGGTTGCAGCACACTTGATGGTTTAATACTTAATACTACAGGCCGTCTTTTAAACCAGCCTAACCCGGTCATAGCACAGTCTGGTTGTTTTTAAGCAGTGACAGACTCAACATATGCGGCAGTTCTTATCAAACAACAAGGCCTTTTTAACGGCCATCACGTACTCCCAACAAAACTTATTAACCCTCGTTCTACTAAATAAAGGTGAGAAACATGACTCAAACACATCGGGGTTTAATTCGTATTTGGAAAACAAACAATTTCAGTTCTGAGAGCTGTAATGAAGGGCATGAATGGGGTCTAACCTCGTAACACCGACACACGGACGCTGCCATCTTGATTTTCAACCGGAGAAACACGTGCATCCTGGTTCATCGTTCCTGCCTGAACTGACGTTCCACCTAACCAATAGGAGAACGGGAAGTGGACAGAGGGCGGGGCCAAGTAGAGGTCCAAGATTAAGGATAATCCAACCTGAAATTAAAAGACATGCTGTTTTAAAATCTGCGTAGCATCACTATCCCCACCAGCTACTATGACGCAGTGTTAGGGCTATTCTGAACAAAATACACCACAATGTTAAACAGGCTGCTAGGCTCCGTTTAGAGGCGTACAGAGACAGAATGGCCATGATAATAAAACCTATTCAGAAGTAAGAATAACACACTATACAATTAGATTAAATGGTGCGAACATGTTGTTTTAAATGACAGATATTAAGGGACAGATTAATTGTTTTTACCTCCATTTCAGATATGCCGAGGATTAACCAAAATATTCAATTTAATTAATTTGTTTTTGTGTATCATCAGCCTTACAATTTACCACCCTCTTTAGTCATTAGGGAGAGAAATGCTTATTCTAAAAACTACAGATTCATATTTATGTCCTGTTTTATTGGGTTAAATCTTTTCATCAGCTTCAGTCCTGCTCAAAACTTTCAGATATTGTTATTTGTTATTTTGATTATATGGTGATATTTTTAAGAAAAAAAAAAACATAGAAAACATTTGTTCTCAAAAGCATTAGATGCCCACACCAGATATAGATGATAGCACCAAAGATAACAGCATCATAACATCAAATAAGAAACAGAGGAGTAAGCAAAAAGTGGATTTATCCCAGTTGATATTTTCTAATAAATATTTAACAATATCAATATCACTTGATTTTCCAATAGTGTATGTAGCACTACACAGCAAAAGATCCAGTCAATAAAGTGTAAAAAAAGATCCCCTTATCTTTATGCAGGGGCCACTGATGGAGAAAACAAAAACAATCGGCTTGGCCAAGTCAAAACAGTGCAGTGTAGTTTGGCTGTCTGGTGACTTTAGTACTGTTAAAAGCAAGATGTGTGTTTTTCATAAATAACAGCAGTTACATCGATTAATCAAACTGGCATTTAAATAGTTACACATTTTAAATATTGCTGAACATTTGGCATGCACTGGAGGACCTCGCTGGAGAAAGGGATGCCACCGTGACCTGATCTTGCATAAGCAGAAGACAAATGGATGGATGGATGAACATTTGGTAATTTTAAACAGATTATATTTTTGTCCTTATTGACTATAGGAGGGGAGTACAACTAATGTTCCACAGTGTTTAATTGAATTCCAGTTTGTCAAAGAGAAGACTTTCTTACAATAATGGTGTCTAGATAGCGAGATAAAAGATGACCAAATCAAAAAAATGTCCAAAATAATGTCTGAGGGCTGTATTTATGCAGCTGCACCTAAGCCCTCATTGAAAATTATTTATATAGACTAAAATTACACATTCAGAACTAAATCCTACTTTCAATATCTACTACAGTCTTAAAATTGTTCAAGGTCCTGAATAGAAATTTTTATAAGAGCACACAAGTGTAAATTACTTGTGGTCTCAGGCACACCTGAACCAACCGATAAAGAGCTTTACTAGTAGCATCAGGTGTGCTTGAGAAATAACACTTTAAATACCTGGACTGCTGACAATGTTTTATTGCAAGCTAGAAATTTTGCAAAGTCAAGAAAGTTGTGTAAATAATTCAGAGAAGGTTCAGAGATCTACAAGGAAAATCATACAAAAATATCTTCCTAGAGATACAGTTGGAAGCATAGTTAGCAAGTTTGCCACGCCCAGCTGGAAGCCATCAATGACTTCCAGTTCTATTCAGTTCAATTCAGTTTGTTGATATGGTGGTAATTCACAAGAAACATCTTAATAGCCAATTAGACAGATTTTAAGTTAATTACATACCTTTCAATCCAATCCTCATTATAAAACAATGGAGTCAAGCTTAGTTTATTATGCCAATTGGTGAAATGTTTTCTATCTAAGGAAATCCAGCCAATTGCAACGAATATGACTTTATAGCAATCCCTCCTCTTGAACGAGCATGTGGCAACAGTGGAAAGGAAAATTCTTTTTTAAAGGAAGGAACCTCCAGTAGAACCAGTAATAGCTCCTTCAAATGCTTTGTCTGAGTAGGAAACTATTAAGCACAGAAAGATATGTTATCTATAGAGAGAGGATAAGAAGTCACAGGCAACAATATCCTTCCCATCCAGGAAAGTGATGCACCTTTTGTAGCTTCTATCAAGAGAAAACACAGAGAACATAAAAAGAATTGCAGCAACAATAGCAGAATATGCATAATTGGAGAGTAGTAGGAGAAAGAAGCAGAGAGAGGAAAGGTGGTCAATATGTCCTCCAGCAGCCTATGCCTATAGTAACATAACTGAAGAGATGGCTCAGGATAACCTAAGCCACTCTAATTTAAAGCTTTATCAAATAGGAGAGCTTTAAGTCTGTCTAAAAGTAGACAGGATGCCCGATTTACACAGGAGAGGAGCCTGATAACTAAAAGATCTGTTCCTATTCCTTCTGAAACTCTAGGCACTACCAGCAAACCTGCAGTCTGAGTGAGTGCTATGTTGGAGCAATCAGATCTCTGAACTATGATGGAGCTTTATTATTAAGAGCTTTATATGTACGAAGGAGAATTTTAAATTCTATTCTGAATTTATTAGGGAAATAATAAAAAGAAGTTGAAATTAGGGAAAGATGATCTCTCCTGTCAATTCTTTTGCAACTCTTGCTGCAGTGTTTTGATTAAGGTGAAGGCTTTTAACTGAATTTTTTAGACTTCTTACAAGTAAATAACTATAACAGCCCAGTCGTGAAGTAACAAATTCATGGAGTAGTTTCACTCTGGGATAGGACAATATTGCAGAGATAAAAGAAGCAAGTCTTAGAAACCTGTTTAATATGGGATTTAAATGACATGATCTGGTCAAAGATGTCACCAAGGTTCTTCCTTCATCACCAGGGGCCAATTTAATGCCATCCAGCGTGAGAGACGGACGAGATTCCTGAGGAGGCAAGTGTTTAGAAACTCTCGACTGACTGCAAAAGACCAGCAGCCAGAGTTAGTGGCAGCAGTCGCTGAGTTTTCAGCTCCATAGCAAGGCATTTACTAAATACCAAAGGGCTCCATGCCTGAACTCCAACTTTTAATTGAAAAGCTATCTGATTACAGAAGTCATAATCTTAATTATTTGCAAATTTTATAATAAATTATCCCCGTGTAAACATCAGGATCTCAAATAACCCTGTTCTATCGGTCCTTGTTATAAATAAATGACGTCTTTTGACTGAGGAACCAGATGAGTGACAGGTATCTGGTGGCATGCCGGTGTGGAGCGCCTCCCTGAGGAAGGAATGTGAACTACAAAGACCCCTCCCTCTGCAGAGTTGGGAGCTCTTTCTTTTTCTGCGACCAGCTCTCGCCTTGACAGCCGACACTGGCGCAGAGTCTGAGCAAAAATCTTTACCTTATTTTTCTGTCATATAGCGACCATCCACACCCTCATCTTCCACTCATCATCTTCCGGAGACAAGCGCTGGAGCGGCCTCGTCTAGAATGGGGAACCGAGACGACGAATACGATTTCTTGTTCAAAGGTAAAAGAAAATAAATAAGAAGGCAGAAAAAGATGCCTGCATTCCATCTTTACACACCAGACAAAGAGGCGTTTTACAGATAGATGATTGTGATTTTTTTTTCTATTGTCGTCGAGGAGCCCTGATTATAGACAGTTGGTGTTATTACAACACAACGCTGTAACATTACAACGCCTGTAGCTATAATTATTGGTTTATTGCGCAACCAGATCCGCGCTAAAGCTTTTAAAAAATAAACATTTATCACCCCATAGATCAGGACAGTTTTCTTGTTTATTTAGTAACACTGGATGCCTTCTCCTTTATTCCCCCGTTCAGATTTATTTAGGCCTGTTGGCCTTTGCTGATCAATAACATTTATTCCCACATGAGGAGGACTCACTGCAGATGCATGAGTGCAAAACTTCCTTCTGTTTTATTTCTGTAATTCTGACTATCATTAGGCCTGAAAGGGTGTCACCGAGCCTGAAGCGGTACCAGACCCAGGTCCACCTCGTTTTGGGTCCAGAATGGCCTCTTTGATCCTGTAATCAGCAACTGTGGCACATTAACATCCCGGGCTTGTATAAACCAGAAACACCATTTAGATGTAACAAAGTATCCTCTGTGGGATGAATAGAGCATCTGCCGGAGGCGAAAAGTCTCCCTCCCTCCCTCCTTGTGTTTTCTCTCCCTGCCCGAGCTTATACCCGTCCGAAACAGGAAGGGCAAGGCGGCCTGAAACTGTCGATTCAGGGTTTGATGAAGCGTGTTATCAGCTTCCTGCAGTCCTGAACTGGCCGATGTCCATGGGGAGAACAAAGTTGGGCTACGTTTCCTTTTGTTGAGGAAGTAAGGACAACAAAAAGGCTGCTGTTACTGTATGTGAACCATCAGCTTAATCAGACACACTCATTAGTCTGCAGCAGTTTAGGACAGTAGGTGGACAGCAGAGTCTTTTAATGAATTACAGTCATTTTTTCCGGGATGTTCACAGGGGATCTTGTCTTCATACCACCATCACATTTGGTCACATTACACATAGAAACTTAACTGTATTCTACTGGGATTTCATGTGATAGACCAACACTATGTAGTGTATACCTGAGTAGCAGATGAAAATTGATAGGTAGGATTTAACCTTATGTTGTATCATACATAAAAGTCTGAGATGTGTTTCCTGCATTGGTATTTAGCCTACCTGAGCAATTTACCACCTGCAGCAGGTCTTTTGGGGTATGTCTCTACCAGCTTTGCATACATCTCAAGTCAGATTGGATGGAGAGCATTTTTATGTCTTACTATCCATCTTTACAGCAACTCTGACCAGCTTCCCTGTCCCACCTAGAAAAAGCATCCCACAGCATGAAGCTGCCACTCATGGTGGCACGCAGTGTTAGTATTTTTTGCCTCACTTAGCGTTCTACAAGTAGACCAAAGTTTTCAATTTCGGGCTGATCTAACCAGAGCACCTTCTTCCACATGTCTGATGTGTCCCCTACATGGCGCTCGGCAAACAGTAGTTCTAATGACTTTATTTCAACAATGGCTTTCTTCTTGCCTCTTCTATTAAGGCCAGGTTTGTGGAGTGTACAACTATTCGGTGTCCTATGTACAGATTCTCCCTCCTGAGCAGTGGATCTATGCAGCTCATCCAGAGTTGATACGGGTTGCTATGGGTCTCTTGGCTGCTTCTCTACTTAATGCTCCCCTAGCCAAGCTGCTGGGGGTCAGTTTAGGTGGGTGGTCATGTCTGGGTAGGTTTGTAGTTGTGCTCTTTATATTTTCAAATAATAGAATGGACCCTTGCCCTTGTGAAATGTGCAAAGCTTGAGATAATATTTTATAAACATCCTTGCTTTAAACATCTCTACAGTTTTACCCCTTGATCCAGCTGCTGTGTTTCTTGGATGTCATGTTGGTTGTTGATTATTGATCACTACAAGACCTCTTGATAGACAAAGGGTTGGACTGTGCTTACTAACTAGGTGATCTCGGGAGGAAAATGGTGCCCTGGAATTTATTTAGGGGTATTGAAAAAAAATGTATGCCACAACTTTCAGAAACTTCACAATTTCTAAGTGAAATGAAAGGATACCTCTACTGTGTCTCGATCTATCACATAACATCCCACCAAACTACATTCAAGTCTGTGGTCGCAACATGTGAAAAAGACACTAAATTCTATATCATATGGAATGTCACAGGCTAATTTTAGTTACTCTTATCACTTTACCTTATACCTTTAGTGTCTCAGAATTTAGGATTAATTTATTTCTACTGAATAAAAATCAAGCCAGATCAAAATCTGCATTCAAAGTTACGGCAGCATTTAATCCTGAGTGTTTTGTCTTTGTGTTTGAAGTGTCTTTGGTGTTTACACATTTTAACCAACTCCTTTGTGTAAAAGAGCTCATTTTGTATGATTTAACACAGTACAACCCACACCCCTCATCTGCTCTTTCTTTTTTCTCCATAGTTGTATTAATTGGAGACTCAGGTGTTGGAAAGAGCAACCTGCTCTCTAGATTTACACGAAACGAGTTCAACCTCGAGAGCAAGAGTACCATTGGGGTGGAGTTCGCCACACGCAGCATCCAGGTGGACAGCAAGACAATAAAGGCTCAGATCTGGGATACAGCAGGACAGGAACGATACAGAGCCATTACTTCGGCGTAAGTCTGTCCCTGTGCTGTGTTGCTAAAATTTTCCAGTCGTGTGACCTCTGCAGTAGAGGGGTAATATTTCACCAGGGCATTCACCACAGGCATACTACTCTGAGGACAGAATCATTTAACAAACTGAAATGGTGCAGACGCAATGCTTTAAAAGCTGCATCCACCTGCACCAAACAACTGCAGAAGTATGTGCACTTCTGCAAAAGGAGATTTTATGTCAGTTTGCAAGTTCAGCTGGCAGCATTCATCTGTGTTAGCACAATAACCAAGGAGGAACAACACCAACAATGATTTTAGAGAAGCTGTTGTTGCTATACATCAGTCTGGGAAGTGTTACAAATCAAACAACAGCAAGACCATCATTTTACAGTAGGTATATGATGCAGAATCAGAGACATTTCATCAATCCAACCCTGATGTCACACCTTAAATACCTACAGGGGTTGGACAATGAAACGGAAACACCTGGTTTTAGACCACAATAATTTATTAGTATGGTGTACGGCCTCCTTTTGCAGCCAATACAGCATCAATTGGTCTTGGGAATGACATATATAAGTCCTGCACAGTGGTCAGAGGGATTTTAAGCCATTCTTCTTGCAGGATAGTGGCCAGGTCACTACGTGATACTGGTGGAGGAAAACGTTTCCTGACTCGCTCCTCCAAAACACCCCAAAGTGGCTCAATACTATTTAGATCTGGTGACTGTGCAGGCCATGGGAGATGTTCAACTTCACTTTCATGTTCATCAAACCAATCTTTCACCAGTCTTGCTGTGTGTATTGGTGCATTGTCATCCTGATACACGGCACCGCCTTCAGGATACAATTTTTGAACCATTGGATGCACATGGTCCTCAAGAATGGTTCGGTAGTCCTTGGCAGTGACGCGCCCATCTAGCACAAGTATTGGGCCAAGGGAATGCCATGATATGGCAGCCCAAACCATCACTGATCCACCCCCATGCTTCACTCTGGTCATGCAACAGTCTGGGTGGTACTCTTCTTTGGGGCTTCTCCACACCGTAACTCTCCTGGATGTGGGAAAAACAGTAAAGGTGGACTCATCAGAGAACAATACATGTTTCACATTGTCCACAGCCCAAGATTTGCGCTCCTTGCACCATTGAAACCGACGTTTGGCATTGGCATGAGTGACCAAAGGTTTGGCTATAGCAGCCCGGCCGTGTATATTGACCCTGTGGAGCTCCCGACGGACAGTTCTGGTGGAAACAGGAGAGTTGAGGTGCACATTTAATTCTGCCGTGATTTGGGCAGCCGTGGTTTTATGTTTTTTGGATACAATCTGGGTTAGCACCCGAACATCCCTTTCAGACAGCTTCCTCTTGCGTCCACAGTTAATCCTGTTGGATGTGGTTCGTCCTTCTTGGTGGTATGCTGACATTACCCTGGATACCGTGGCTCTTGATACATTACAAAGACTTGCTGTCTTGGTCACAGATGCGCCAGCAAGACGTGCACCAACAATTTGTCCTCTTTTGAACTCTGGTATGTCACCCATAATGTTGTGTGCATTTCAATATTTTGAGCAAAACTGTGCTGTTACCCTGCTAATTGAACCTTCACACTCTGCTCTTACTGGTGCAATGTGCAATCAATGAAGACTGGCTACCAGGCTGGTCCAATTTAGCCATGAAACCTCCCACACTAAAATGACAGGTGTTTCAGTTTCATTGTCCAACCCTTGTACAGTTCTTTGAAAAAGTATTCTTACAACCCCATCCTAATATACAACATGGTGCTGTTGGGTACACGTTTTTCAGCAGGAACATGGATGCCAATCAGAGTTGATAGGAAGAAAGAGGGACATGTCAATCCTGGAACAAAACATTTTACATTCCATAATCCACAGCACCAGATTTGGTGTAACAATATTCGGCATATAAGCACAAACTTCTCATACCAACAGTGGTGGACCGATGATAATGTAGGCAAATGACTTGGGCACTTTTGTCAGCAAAAGTCCTCAAGTCTCAATGAAATCTCAATGAAATAAAGCAACATTGAAAAGAAGAGTCAGAAGAAAATTTTCCCTAAATGTATATAAGCAACGGATGTATTAGGTTCTAACAGGAGATTAATAGTTTACACAAATGCTGCTATATAAATGTAAGGTGCCCTCCACTTCTGCTTTCTGGCTCAGTTTACAGTGAAGAAAGATTGTTTCAGTGATTTATGTCTCTTGTTTTTCTTCTGAAATTTTAATCTCATTTAAAATTTGGTATGAACTAAATATTTTTCAAGGATTTCCTGTTATGTTACATCATCATGATGTGTGCCAACTTATGTTTTTTTAACTGACATTAAGACATTCAAACATATTTTTCAAATCAAACAGATCAAATCATAAACTCTACATCTCCAGAGCGTTCTGTTATAGGAGAAAGTAGAATAGTAATCTTACTGTGAAAATATGCAAGCAGTGAGCTTAAAAACACGTCCAATCATAAAATTTTTAGCAAAGCTCTAAGAGATTAGGGGATCTGAGGCCCATCATGTTAATTTGCTCTGTCTGTCTGTCCTTGATTATGTTACAGATACTACAGAGGAGCTGTGGGGGCACTCCTAGTGTACGACATAGCAAAACACCTGACCTATGAGAATGTGGAGCGCTGGCTCAAGGAACTGAGAGACCACGCCGACAACAACATCGTCATCATGCTGGTCGGCAACAAAAGCGACCTGCGCCACCTCAGGGCCGTGCCCACAGATGAAGCGCGGGCCTTTGCAGGTAACTAAACCGAGCTCGCTGTGAGAGGAAAAAACAACTTATTTGACTAGTTGGTTAAAGTAGTAAAACTTTATGTGTTTGTTTCTGAACCTGCAGAGAAGAACAATCTGTCATTCATAGAAACCTCAGCCTTGGACTCAACAAACGTTGAAGAAGCCTTCAAGAATATTCTTACAGGTATGTTATCAGACACTACAATAGAAACATTAAGGTAAAAAGAAGAAAGGAAGCGATACACAGCTAGATTTTACCAGTGGATCTATCTGAAGTTCAAAGAGTTTAGGAATTTTTTTTCAGCTCCTAAAAGAGTATGGATTTACATTAACAAGTATGGTTTCCTCTCTGACTCCTTCTGTCCTAAAGAGACGGCAGCAGCTACAGGTCCTTCTCAAAATATTAGCATATTGTGATAAAGTTCATTATTTTCCATAATGTTATGATGAAAATTTAACATTCATATATTTTAGATTCATTGCACACTAACTGAAATATTTCAGGTCTTTTATTGTCTTAATACGGATGATTTTGGCATACAGCTCATGAAAACCCAAAATTCCTATCTCACAAAATTAGCATATCATTAAAAGGGTCTCTAAACGAGCTATGAACCTAATCTGAATCAACGAGTTAACTCTAAACACCTGCAAAAGATTCCTGAGGCCTTTAAAACTCCCAGCCTGGTTCATCACTCAAAACCCCAATCATGGGTAAGACTGCCGACCTGACTGCTGTCCAGAAGGCCACTATTGACACCCTCAAGCAAGAGGGTAAGACACAGAAAGACATTTCTGAACGAATAGGCTGTTCCCAGAGTGCTGTATCAAGGCACCACAGTGGGAAGTCTGTGGGAAGGAAAAAGTGTGGCAGAAAACGCTGCACAACGAGAAGAGGTGACCGGACCCTGAGGAAGATTGTGGAGAAGGGCCGATTCCAGACCTTGGGGGACCTGCGGAAGCAGTGGACTGAGTCTGGAGTAGAAACATCCAGAGCCACCGTGCACAGGCGTGTGCAGGAAATGGGCTACAGGTGCCACATTCCCCAGGTCAAGCCACTTTTGAACCAGAAACAGCGGCAGAAGCGCCTGACCTGGGCTACAGAGAAGCAGCACTGGACTGTTGCTCAGTGGTCCAAAGTACTTTTTTCGGATGAAAGCAAATTCTGCATGTCATTCGGAAATCAAGGTGCCAGAGTCTGGAGGAAAACTGGGGAGAAGGAAATGCCAAAATGCCAGAAGTCCAGTGTCAAGTACCCACAGTCAGTGATGGTCTGGGGTGCCGTGTCAGCTGCTGGTGTTGGTCCACTGTGTTTTATCAAGGGCAGGGTCAATGCAGCTAGCTATCAGGAGATTTTGGAGCACTTCATGCTTCCATCTGCTGAAAAGCTTTATGGAGATGAAGATTTCATTTTTCAGCACGACCTGGCACCTGCTCACAGTGTCAAAACCACTGGTAAATGGTTTACTGACCATGGTATCACTGTGCTCAATTGGCCTGCCAACTCTCCTGACCTGAACCCCATAGAGAATCTGTGGGATATTGTGAAGAGAACGTTGAGAGACTCAAGACCCAACACTCTGGATGAGCTAAAGGCCGCTATCGAAGCATCCTGGGCCTCCATAAGACCTCAGCAGTGCCACAGGCTGATTGCCTCCATGCCACGCCGCATTGAAGCAGTCATTTCTGCAAAAGGATTCCCGACCAAGTATTGAGTGCATAACTGTACATGATTATTTGAAGGTTGACCTTTTTTGTATTAAAAACACTTTTCTTTTATTGGTCGGATGAAATATGCTAATTTTGTGAGATAGGAATTTTGGGTTTTCATGAGCTGTATGCCAAAATCATCCGTATTAAGACAATAAAAGACCTGAAATATGTCAGTTAGTGTGCAATGAATCTAAAATATATGAATGTTAAATTTTCATCATTACATTATGGAAAATAATGAACTTTATCACAATATGCTAATATTTTGAGAAGGACCTGTATTTGGTCTCAAAGCTCTTATCAGAACACATGGACTTGCAGTTAAAGACAACTTTAGAAACATTAAGCTAATTAAACAGCTTTCACAATGAAACCCTGTTCTGTTTATTGTTCCTTTTTCTTATAATCCTCTCTGTGGACATTAAAGCATCAGCTCTGAAGTCAGTCAGCGTTCCTGCACAGACATATTTTCCACACATTGCTCCAGTAACCTTTGTTTAAGTAAATCAAGACAAAACAACTCTGATCCATAAAAACTAAATGGTTGTATGACAATGAGCTAATATTTTGCAGATGCACATTATTGGCTTAGAATGATTTCCCTGTATCTTAAAAGGATTTAACATCATAAAAGCTTAATGTGTTCTGACTGAATTCTATAGTTATTGTTTTGAACTCAAATTGTATTGTTATAAAAGTCTGACTGAATATTTCAGTCACCTTTAACTTGAACACCTTTTACATTGCCAATATAAAAGTTTTTCTCATGTCATGGTTGGACTTTAATAATAGACTCTTGTATTTCATACATGTTTTATCTCTAGTTTCTCATCACCTGGATTTTTTTGATGTTACAGCCAAAAAAATATATTAAAAGTCAATTATGACACACAGTAGAATGTCAGCAGGATTGGTTAGATTGTAATTTAAGACCAGTGGTTGATTTTAGGTTTAGTATGTTTGTCGTCATTGTGATTTAAACAAAGCTCTGAAGCCTTCGCAGAAAAAACTGTATTTATATTAAACATGGGATTAAATTAAACACAGGTTGATTTTATTGAAGGGCTTCAGAGTAAAAACAGCTGGATCTTAATGCACGGCAAACTTTTCAGATTTTTATTTATAAAAAGATTGAAACCAATTTATCTTTTTTTTTCCACTTCACAATTATTCAGTACTTTGGTGTTGGTCGTAACATAAAATTCCAATAAAATACATTGAAGTTTGTGGTTGTAGTGTGAAAAAGTCCAAGGGGTAAGAATACCTTTGCACTGCACAGAATAACCACCATTTCTTGCAATGATGTGAAAAAGTAATTGCACCCTTACAGATTTCTTGTTTTTGCCTTTTATGACACACTTAAAAGTTTCAGATCATCAAACTACTTTTAATACCAGAAAAGGATAAGCTGGGCAAATACAAAATGCGGTTTTATTTATTAAGGGAAAAAGCGACCAAACCAACCAGGCCCACTGTGAAAAAACATATTTGCCCCTTGTTAAAACATGAAATAACTGTGATTAACCACTTTTTTGTGCAATTGCATCAACAACACTGAAGCGTGATAACTGCCAGATCTATAGAATCAATAAATCACTTAAACAGAACCTAACTGACAAAATGAAGTAGGCCAAAAGATCTCAAAAACAACTTATCATCCACCTGATCTAAAGGCATTCAAGAACAGATAACATACCAATGCATTGACATTATCAGCTTGGAAATGAAAAAGTCACAAAGCTACTGCATCATATTTGCTTAAAAAGATCCTTATGATGCTAAGTAGTTCATAGAAAATATTTTGTGGACTGACAAGACAAAGCATTTTGGAAAGTGCCACTACAGGCAACATAAAACTTAACGATGCATTCTAGAAAAAGAAGATTATAGCAACATTCAAACATGGTGGTGATAGTGTGATGGCCAGGGGCTGCAAGCTTGTTCAGGGTCTGAGCGGCTTGCCATAGTCTGCCCGGAAATCCTAAAAGAGAATGTCTGACCATCAGTTTATGGCCTTAAATTCAAGCAGACGTGGGTTCTGCAGCAGGACAATGATTCAAATGACACAAGCAAATCCACCTCTGGAGGGCTGAAAAAAAGGTTTGGGAGAGGCCAAGTCAAAGTCTGGACTTAAATACAGTTCAGAGGCTGTAGCCTAAAACAACTGTGCAAAGATGAGTGGGCCACAATTCCTCCACAGCAATGTAAAAGACTCATTGCCAGTAGTTACAAATCCTTGATGGCAGTTGTTGCTGCCAAGGGTAGCTCAAATCCAAATAAATGAAATAATCGTTTGGAAACAGCTTTTTTGTACATACTTAGCTTATCAGATCTGATATTAAAATTTGTTTGAAGATCTGATATGTGAGAATGAACAAAAAAAGAAGAAGAAATCATTTAGGGGGTAAATAGTGTTTTATACCACTGCATATTCAGATATACAGTGTCTTCACCTGAGGGTACCACTTAAAGTCCAGCCACTATAGCACTTGGAATGCTGTTTTTTTCAGCACCCAGCACACTTACACATTGATATAACAGATCAGCTGGTCAAAATGTTTTTCACTGGATGATTCATTAGTTCAGTGTTTCATTCGCTGTAGGAAATTGACTTTTAGGCTGCATGTGTAACTTCCTCTTACTGAGCTAATATCCCTTTACAGTTTGGCTATGTTGTATTTTAGGTATCCTGTGGTTAGAAAAGGTAATCCTGAAAGGTGTAAACAGAGCCTGATTATTCATCTAAAACAATGACTATGTTTTTCTATTCAAATCAGAAATCTACCGGATTGTATCGCAGAAACAGATTGCTGAGCGATCTGCCCATGATGAGTCCCCAGGAAACAACGTGGTGGACATCAGCGTTCCTCCGACCACGGATGGCCAGAGGGGGAGCAAGCTGCAGTGCTGTCAAAACCTGTAAGCCCCTGGAAAACTGTCCTGCCTCACCTGGGCCGATTATTACCTGAAATCCACTTGTGCTGACGCGCTTTTAATTACACTGGGTGCAACAAGTCAGAACGTGCATGTCAGTGAAGTCGGTTCCATTAGACCACAACATGAGTTTGATTTCAAGTAGCAATCAGACCCAGGTATGGTCAGAAAATTCTGGCACAAAAACAGGACTGAGGGTACACCCTGAGCAGCTACCAGGTAGTTAACATGATAGCGTAGCAGATTAGCCTTGTCTGAGACCTTGTATGCCTAGACGTCTCTTTGGTAGACTGTTATTCTCCCAAACTGAAGGCCTGGGTTTAAAACCCTGCCAGTTTCACTGGGATCAGCAGTCCTGTCTTTGGGCCTTTCTCCTTCAGTCATCATCTCAAAAGTGGTTGTGACGCTGCTGACGCTTATTTTGCTTTGTGTAAAATATATTTTTTTCAGTTCGTTTTGTTTTGATAGCTTGTCTGCTCACGCACATTATATTAATGCCATGGAAATAAATTTTACAATATTACTTTGCAGTGTCCTTTTTTAAAAGAAGCAGTACATGCATCATAGCTTTTAGGATTAGGTTATAGGCTAGACTGCTGCTGAATAAAAAAGAGGCAATTCCTAGTAGGATTTAAAACAGTGTCTGTCTCATTCACATAGTTTCATTACACGTTCATTGAATTTAAAGTAAAGTAATGTTGGTTTATTTTTCAGAGCATCACCTTGTCCCTTTAGAGAATGTGATTCTTTACTTTTACTGTAGTATTTGTTTTGTATTCTGAACAACAGCTATGTATAGTAACATTGCACAAAATATTAGACAAGAAAGCTTCTGCAGCAGAGAAATGAAAACTTTCCTCCTTAAACTCCCACATAGGCTGATCACGAGGTACAGACACAGACCAATTTTTTGGCACCCCTGTAAACAAAAGTGTAAAAGGCCACAAAGTAATCTTTCATTGCAGTTGCATAATTGCACACTTGTACAAATACAGGCAAGTCTAAACGTTAATCTATGAGGACATATTCAGTGGGGAACAAATTCTACGTTGTGATGTGTTTGGTGAAGCACTTCTGTACAGATTCATGTTTTGTATTATAACTCTAGATGATGACCAATTTTCAGTTGACTGGTAAAGTCTGGTAGATTTTTATTAATAATCTAGTTTTTCAGCGTTCATAATGACCAAGCACTTTAACAAGCATCACAGATCCTCCACCGCACCCAACAGTGGGAAGGACGGGCATCTCCACATATTTATTCTATGTTTCACACCAGGCTCATCCATGTTTTTTGCAGAAATCTTTGTTTAATCTGATCCCAGTTGAGTTTAGCTAATTCCGCATGTTTGTGACCGTAGGAAAGAAAAAGGTTTTTTGGCATCACCCCCAAAACGCCAGTGGACTTGTAGTTGGCGCCTAAAAGGCTCAATGACCCCTAGATGTCACTCTTTGCTGGTTTTTTTAAACCTCCCTTACTATCCTGTTGACTGTGCATGATGGGACTATAAATACGTGTTCTCATCTCAAGGCTCGTGGAAAGTAGCAAACTGCAATGGACCTGTACCGTATATTATATTCATACCCCAGGGACATTCCTACAAAACCAAAAAAATAAATATTTCATTAATTTTATTTTAAAAGGGAATTTTAGGGGTGCCAAATACTATGCCACCATTACAATTTCTCAATGAGATTTTTCCCCTCATTTAATAAATGTTCTTAAAATTTTGATTTTCTTTTTTTAAGCTGCTGCAACAAAAGATTATATTGTTTTAAGCCTATTAAACATCTTTACCAGTGGTGCCACAACTGTCTTCATTCTGGATATGTCCAAAGGTTATGCATCTAAAAGAAGTAAGCAAATCCCACTTCACACAATGTCCAGGAGTTCTTCATGTTTTATTGCACAATAACCCAACTTTCCAGGGGGATAAAGCAGGAAGACTATAGTAACACAAAATACTTTTAGTATACATTGATTGACATGTCAAAGCACATTTCTCTTCGGCTGAGCACCAACCTGGTCTTGAACCACGTGTCTCAATTTTTTCCCCCACGCCTTCAATCTCGCTTATCTGAACACTGTTTCACTTATTTTTGAAACTGCATCTCTTGTGGTTTTTAAGACGTTGCCATGGATCATTGCTCGGCAGCTCAGCTCATGAGTGATGCATTTACATGTGGAGTGAGACTATTTTCTAATGCACTTTTATGACAATAAAAGATACATCATCCAATTAAATTGTAAACACTTCAATACTTTTTCATGGGTCGAGTTAGTGTTATTTCACGTATTACAATTCCCAGTATCCCCTCTTGACATATGTGACCGATGCAAAGTGCTTCCGTTTACTGACCAAGGAGGAACATGATTTAATATTTCCTCCAGAGAAAGCAATGTAAAACTTCACCTGAAAAATCAAATAGGGACAGTGGTAGAGGCGACACTAGTCCCCTACTTGTCAAACAAACAAAAAAAAATATGAGTATTCACAGCTAGACAATCTTCTTCACTTAGATTCCTATCCTTTTGCAGAATTACTGTTCGTCCACGGTTCAAAACCAGCTAAATGCATTGTGCGGGGGCATTATAGGGGAATAATAGGTAGTGAATATGTCTCTTATTATACTGTAGTAGCATGCTGAATCAGTTATATCCTGCTAAATTAGCTTGTGTCTTAGTATTTTATACGTTTCTGCCACCGACATAAAAAGTCAGGCTGGTTAGTTCATTCTCTGTGTCAGTTCCTCCACAACCCAGCGCTGGTTAATACACAGTTTTTATCTAATATGACTCTGAAATGAGTTCCTTCAATATCCCCTTTTGTGGTTAACCAATAGCGTTCTTTGTTTTTTGTTTTTTTTTGTTTTGTTGTTTTTTTTTAAATCAAGCGTTTAACAAATAACTCATGAGGAGAAAGCAGCTCTTTCCCTCCAGGATCGTCCATATGAAGTGCAAAAGTTCAGTATTACTAGGATTAATCTTGTTTTTAGAGAGTGCTTGTGTGAGCTTGATTTGCATTTTTCCCCACGCCAACGCTCTGCACTCATACGATGGTCTCGTCAGTCATTTTCTTGGTCGACTTGGTCGGCACCGAACGCTGGGTGGTGTGCGCCCCCTTCATGTCAGGCATGAGCAGGCGAACTTTCTGATTGGTCCTCCTCCACTCTGAGTACAACTGACAGTGATACCGAAACGACACCTGAGGTTGGGTGAAAAAGAAGAAGGGTTCGACAAACAGGAGAGGAAAATAGTTGTCAATAAAACTGACCAAAAGACATTTGAGACATAGACCAATGGATGTAGCACGGGAGCATTTGCAGTCTGAAAAAGGGAAAGGCTCTATTTACAACGTGAATTCTTAAGTAGGCTTTGCACTGTTCCTCTTGTTTGCTTTTATAAAATCACAATACAGCCTTTTAAAAAAAACAAAAAAACACCCTGTTACCCTGTTAGAGGGTTGTTTACAAGAATGTTAAGGAGAATTTTGGCTCACGATCTGCGTTTCTGTTCAGGCATGCAAATTCTCACAAGCATTCAGTCAAATGTCTGCGCAACGAATAACATCTTGCACATAAAGTCCCTCTATCCTCCCCTAATCATGTTTTAGAGCGGACTAAAAAGAAAACTGAAAAACTATTTCTACTGCGTCACAAACTTCAATGTATCCTATTGGGGTTTTATGTGAAAGACCAGGCAGCAAATCATTGTGAAGTTATTTTTTACAAATGAAAATCTAAAGCGTTGTACTAACGTGTATATAAACCCCTTCACTCTGATACCTAGTTAGTAAATGCAGGTCACCCGTGTGTAATTAAATCTCAGAGGCAGATGACTCATGGATAAAGATGGAGAATTTAACAGCAGGGTTAGGTTAGAAAAAAAATAGCATTAATCGGAGAAGCAGCTAAAAGGCCCAGGGTAACTTTACAGAAACAGCAGACACCCACAGCTCAGACTGGAATATCTGCTGACAGGATAACTACTAGTCATGCAATACACAACGCTGGTGTTGTTGGAAGAGTGGCAAGACGAAAGCCACTGTTAATATAAAATCATAATAAGTCCTCATTAAAGTCAGCAAAAAGCCATGCAAACACATGGAAGAAGGTGCTCTGGCCAGATGAGATTAAAACTGTAAAACACTGTATGTGGCAGAAAAGTAACACTGCACAACACCTTGAACACACCATCCCCAATCTCAAACATAGTGGTGGCAGCATCATGCTGTGGGGAAGGTTTTCTTCAGCATAGACAGGAGTGCTTGTCAGAGTGGATCGGCAGATGGACCGAGCAAAATACAGAACATTCCTCAAGGACAACTTTTTAGAGGCTGCAAAAGACTATGTAAACAGTCCAGTACAACACATACCCTAAACATACAGCCAGAGTTACCATACAATAGTTTAGATCGAAGTACTTGCACATTAGAAACGGCCCGATAAAAGTCCAGAACTAAATCCAATTAACAATCTGTGGCAAAACTTGAAAATTGCTGTACACAGTTGCTTTCACCCCTCTGAGATTAAGCCATTTAGCAAAGAAGGATGGGCAAAAATTTCAATAGAGCAAACCTGGTTAGAGACACACCCCAAAAGAATGTGGCTCTACAAAGTACTGACTCGGGGGAGTAAAATACAAATCCATATCTCACTTTTAACATAAAATATGATGAACACCACGCATCATTTCCCTTGTACCTCCCAATTCTGAGCTACTGTATGTTGCTCTATCACATAAAATTCAATGAAGTTTGTCAATATAAAGTGACAAAACATGAAAAAGTTAAAGGGGATTGAATAATTTTGCAAGGTACAAAAGATTAATTTAGTAACGCTATAATTACCAGAGTCCAGAGGATGTAGATGGTGAAGAGGGCGATGGTTAGGGCAATAAGCCCAACGGCCTCGAGTCTGCTTTTCAGCTGCAGATGATCCTGGGCTCCCCTGAGACACAGCCACCCGGAGATAGCTGCCAGGGGCGTGATGAGAAGGAAGCAGGCCATGTCACACAGCAATGTGCGCTTCTCACTGCGAGGGCCGGGGTCCTTCAGCCACTGAACAGTGAAATGAAGAGGTCATGAAGAGGTGTAATTCTCAGATAGCTGTAGATAACATCAGTTTAGTCAGTTCTGAAAGAATAAATTAGAAATCTAAAGGAAGAGCTGTGGCAAAGATGTCTGGGTAATCTCACTTTATAAATATGTTTTATCAATAAATAATACTATGAGCAAACCATCTCAGTGTGACAACCAATTACTACAATGTCAAAAAACCAATGAGACCACTTTCTTGTATACAAACAAAAAAGATATCAAGCCTGTCTATCACTGCATTAAAGCACCTCCTACCTGTGTCAGTGGTTGTGGTCTCCGTTCAATGGTGAACTCTGTGTGACAAAGCTCACAGTAGCTGGTGTTAGAGGATGACAGCCACTTTTCCAGGCAGCTCTTGTGCACTTTTCCCAGAGTGCCAGTGCAGTCGCAGGGTGAGAGCAGAGTCTCCCCTCCAGCTCCCTCATGACAAATCCGACACATCCCCACGTCACTGAGGACCGACACAGGTCAGCATCGGAGGAGAAATAAAAAAAATTATGTGAGCCATATTTTACACGATACACTCTGAAGCCACATGTAAGCTTTATACATACCTCTGCAAGCTCACCGCTTTGACAACAGTGGAGAGTGGACGGCCATCTTTAGCCGTAACCTTGGCAACGTACTGGGCCTGTGTAGTAGAATCCGACTCTTCTGAATCCTTAGAGGCATCAGTCTCAGTGTTCCCAGAATAATCGCAAAGGGAGCCGGGGAGCTGGCAGCACCCTGACGAAGACATGGTTCATCTGGGGTTGGAAGTGATGAAAATACTGGCAGAGGCGAGCGGTGTCTTCAAACGAAGAACTGATCCCAAAGTAGATATGAAAGATTCGATGCTCCAATCTTCTCTGATCCGCCTACAGGGTAAATTCCCAGGACATTAACAACATAAAAAGCATGTGCCACATTTTATAAAAAAATATGAAGATCAAGACTGACTCATGAAAGGCTCCTCCTGCTCAGTTGTTTGCATACACTTATTAGTAACAATGTCATTGATTTTAGGTTTTGAATAATGCAGTGGAGCTATTATTCAAGGAAGGAATAATTTTACAACTTGAATCATTTTTAAAAACAACAATCATGTAATTAGGTTTGAATTTAATGTGAATGTTCTCTAATCCACAGAGGATCTAAATTTTAAAAAAGCCTATAATGATTCATATCCCTGGCTGATTTAAGTTGAAAATGATTTTCATTCAACTAAGAAGTTTGTGTCCGGTAGGAAAATATGCTGGTAAAATAAAAATAAAAAATTAAATCCAAATCTGCCAGGGGTGTGAATAACTTCTGGCTTACCTGTACAGGTTTAAATTCATACACACGCCACAAATTTTTGGTTAATCGAGCCAGAAATCTGCAGAGAAATCACAAGAGTTTTGCAGCCATCAGCACGTTCCTAGCATAGTCTTGGCTTGATATTAGACCACTTTTCCGATCAGGATTGGTGGAGTTCATTTAAACTGTATGGTTTCCTTGCACAAATTATCTACAGGGAAAATGCAGGACACCAACCACCAAAACATAGATAATACACACATAACAATGTTACAGAAATGGTTTTAAGCTGTCAAATTTGTGTCATTATTGTTGCTGTTTTAAGTACTAAATAAAAATTTCACACAAAAGCCCAACGTTATTGAGAAACACTTTTCTTTACACAACTATATACTGACCACAGAAAAACATGAATCAGTTAATAGTTCAAGGTCTGAAAATAATAGGAAAAACTGCCGCTGTTAAAAAAGAAAAACTGCAATAAAAATGTATTACTGAAGTAGAGCAGTAAAATTTTATAGGTTTTCATTAAATTTCCCTGCACAATGTTATCTATTAGCATATACTTGGTAAAATTTAGATACCCAAGTCTGGGGGAGGGTCCCTTTATTTTGTGTTTCACCTGTGGACACAGCCTTTTAAAGGGCCCCATAGAATCATAATGTATCAATATATTCTTTTTATTTTTTATTTTTATAAATGCCAGTATTAACTTCAATCCTCACCATACAAAGCAAATGGTCATGTACGTCTGAATTGTTAAACACCTTGCGCCAACATGCATTCTGATCATTTTTGTTTTACTATTAGTGCCAGGTTATTGAAGTAATTATTATTTTTTTAAATGAATAGAAATCACTGTGCATGTGAATGGGAGTCAAAGCACATAAAAAGCTTAACTTGCATTAAAAAAAAAACAAAAAACGACACAAACTGTCCCAAGGATCCAAGAGGGTTATTACGAGCCATCTGGCTTCAAAGCCGACCAATGCTTGCATCCACATAAGGAATGCTTGACAGTGTTTGTTTTTAAGGTAGACCCTGAGGACAACTGGGGGTGGGTTTAGGCGGTCGTGTCAGAAACAAACTGCAAAACTGTAGTTTTGCTAAGATAACCTCCTGGTTGTTAACACCATTTTCATAACCAGCTTTAAGACTTGAACGCGTAAACAAACGACTGTACTTAATGCTGAACTAACCAAGGTTGCAGGTTTTACTGTAAATCAATGCGACATACTTAAAACCAAACCTTTATCAACACACTAAAAGTCAAGAAAAATAAACCAGAACGATTCGTATCTACATTTTGAGGCTTTATTACATGACTGGCTGTTATAAATAACACACCCAGCATTAATTATGCTCAGCTGATAGTAGCTTTGGTGTGTAATAAACCGATAAGATTGTGTGTGTTTAAAAACGATACCACTAGATGCTGTAGTTAGGTAGCTCTTAATAACTGGGGCAAATATATTTCGTCAAAAAATGTATGTTACTAAGGAGGACAATATGACTTTATTGTAAGTGTACTCACCCGACGGCCTGCCTTTTTCTTCGCTTGGCCTTGAGCTAACTGGACAGCCCTAGCTACGATTTATGACACTGAAGCCTGAGCAAAAGCTGGCAATACGAGGGGATACAGACGACGACCCTACGTGCTGTATCCTCCCCATGACGGGTAGTATGGGTCACTCGGTAGGATTTGGTTAGGAAATGCGGAATAAAATCCGCCCGTTTCTGCCAGAATCGCTAGATACAGCTAACAGGGCTAGCTGGTTAGCAACGGGCAAGCCTCGGCATCCCTCAGCTGTGCGCCCGTCATGTGACCACCGTGCTACATTCACTGTCATCTGTGATGTCGGAATGATGATTATGGTAAATCAGTCAATATGTTTTAACTAAAGAGCACCCCCCCACCACCCCCTTTTTTGCCAAATTATGATTTAGTCAGATTGCTGTTTTGCTGCTAACCTAAATTGACGAACAGTAAAAGATTCTCCCGATGTACTTGAAAAGGCCATTTTATTGTAATATTTATGAGCCGCAACTTACCTAAATTACCAATTTACATCCACAGTTTTAGAAGAATTCATTTCATACAAAAAGTTAGTTCACCGCCAAATCGCAAGGTGGAAGCAATTAGTCAAGCTACTTGTGTGAATAGCGGCGTTCACTAATGTCTTTGTTGTCCCATACTGTACAGTCATATTCAGTAAAGAATAATATTCTTTCCCATGAGGCTAATTTTTCAGATTAAAAGCACTTTAAACATTTTTTATTTTAAGACACGTATTAAAAATACTTTTTATTAAGCTCACATTTCAGTATCAAAATATTTCTATTGGTCTGATATAATATTCCAATCTTAGATGTTGTGTTTTCATTAGCTGTAAGCGGAAAACTTAACAGGGATGGTTTGAAAACATTAGTCTGTGTGCAGTTAATCTATATTATGTGTTTCACTTAATGAACTGCATTGAGGAAATAAATAAAACATGTAATTGTTGTAATTTATTGAATGTATGCTTGAGGTGCTTGGAGAAATTCTGTGGCACCATGAACGGTTACCTTAGCTGAGGCACTTGAGGCCTCACAGTGCATTAGATATTCTGGATTAATTTGTGACCTGAGTAATCATGAACTCTAGAATTATTTTAATTGGCCACCCACTCCTTAGAAGTTCACAACTGCTCCATGGTTTCTCCATTTGGGAATAATAACTCTCACTTTAGCTCGTCCACAATGATAGATGTCAATGAGTATTTCTCCTGTGTTCCTAAATGTCTTCACATCAAAGGATCAATAAGTTGCCTTTTATTTTAGCCTACTTTATGTTGTCAGTCAGGTTCTATTTAAGTGATTGTTAGCAGATTTAAATTCACAGCAGTACTTGACCCGCTGTTTGGTCTTTACTCTGACGGAGGAATAATTTCATACAGACTCAGACTTCATCTTAGAGTGGAGGAGAAGAGAAATCCCACTTCATTTTATTAACTATCACACATTACAAAACAGCAACATGCTTCATTGGCTATTCAATTGACATATCACTTCCTCTACTGACTTATGGAAATAAAAGCTTACACATATTTATACAACCGAGAGCATAAACCTTAACTGTGATGCTTTTGCTTCTGAAGGTCTGGTAGTATTCAGGCCAGTGTGTGACAAATGAAAGTGAACCAAAATGTGGTTAAACAGTTAATTGGTCACTGAATATGGGAGGCAATTACTTTTTTACATGGATTTTGTTGGATAGCTTTTATCCCCTTAAAAGATGAAATCACAGTTGGAGAACTGATCTATTTTTTTATACTAAAATTTGCTTGATGATCTAAAACATTTAAGTCTAAAACGTCTTCAAGTCATTAGTGTAGTGTGGTTTTATTGTTGTTATACCAGTTTTGTTGGTACTATTATTGCATAATGAGGAATTCTACTACAGTTTTGATGTTATGTTATTTATATTTTTCTTTATCTCCATTTTTGTTTAATTGTCAATATATTTCCTTCAATAGGAGCCAAATAATATTCCCTTTACTTGTTTTTAATCCCAACAACTAAATAATTTTTTTTTTTTTTTTCAAAACCAAACCCTAAGGTAGCTGCCTTGAAATAGAGGGACTATCTATAGAGATGTAAGTTAAAAACTGCTAATATAAAGAGTTTCCCTAGATTTCCCTCTACTAATATCCTTCTAGTACCTCAATGCTTCATTTTTCTTCTGATGGTCAGATGCTGTACTATGGTTGACTAGAGGTGTTGGGTTGTCACTGTGTCATTAAAATAGATATGCACTTTACAGTGTACAATGTTTTTTGTGGAAATAAGTTCTTTCTTTTTTTTTGTGACACATTTGTTTACATTGACTCAGTAACAAATTGATTGTTACACCTCAGGAGTAATCCCCTGTTCCCTTTATTATGCTCACACCTTAACTCTTCTGCAAAGGAAACTCTACAACCTCAGGACGTTCAATTTGAGACTTTTTAAAACCTTTATTAATGTGTATTCTCAACACGAAATGAAGCAATTCCACCTGTATTATGTCTATGATCCACCTTGGAAAGTAGTTACAAACCCTGAACCACCATGAATTGTAATGGATGATATGAGATTGCAGAACAAGTTGTCACGGAGTGACATTTTGGACTTTGCTTTATAGTTTCTTGTGATGGTTTATTTTTTCTAGATGTTTCTATTAAGTTTATTAGTTTGTTTTGCTCCCTCTACTCCCTCCTGGTGTTTTGTTGTTCTCCTCCCTCATTAAGTTTCCTTATGGTTGTTTCCTTATTACTTTGTATGGTTCTATTATTGATTAGTCTGTGTATTAAGGTTCTTTGTTCTCCTGGATTTGTCAGCTCCTCTTTTAATATATCTGTGTTTAATTATGGTTTGGTATTCTTTTTCACCTTGCACACCTCTTGTTTTTGTAGTCTGTTTTCTGTTCCTCCTCATTTTTATTCCCTTTCTGTGTTCTTATTCAGTTCTGTCTAGCTTAGTTCTTTATGTTTAGTTTCTAGTGTTCCAGTTCTGATTCCTGTTAGGTCAGCTTGAGTTATTGTTGACTTTTATTCTAGTCCTCTGCTTCATTCTCAGTTGTTTCTATCAGTGTTTGTTTGTTTACTTGTAGTCAGGGTTTCCTTTTGCTTATGCCTTAGGTTCTTGTTATTCTTCTGTTCCTTCCAGTTCCTCTGTTTCATTTACCTCTTGGTTATTCTAGATTTCTTATGTTTTGGTTATTATATCTTAGTCTATTGTTCTGCTTAGGTCTTGGTTTCTCTTTAGTGTTTATTTGTTTCACCTGTTCCTTCTGCTCCCCTGCCTCCTTGTCGCACCTGTTCTCAGTTCCCTTGATTACCTGCCTTTGTCTTTCCCCAGTATATTAGTTGGTTTGGTGTCTCTGTTCGTTGCTGGTTCCTTGTGTTTGTCATACCCTGTTCTTTTTTGCATCTGGACTTTTGTTTGTATCTGCAGTGCCATGATTTGTTTCTTTGGAAAATCTCTGGAAATAAAGCTGAAGACCTTTTACAACATGTTGCTGCCCAGCTCTTGTCTGCCCTTTGGTCTGCCCGCAAACCACTTTATGACACAAGTGTTACACAGTGATGTAATGCAAAGGGAAGACAGTTACAGAAGTGTACAGTGAGAGCGGAGACACCGCAAGACCTTCCAGAAAGTGTCTCCTCAGCGGAATCTGATGCAGGAAATGACATGTTGAGGATGCCACACAACAACTTTGTTTGTGGTTAAAGCACTGAATGGATACAAAAGGTCTGGATGAGGATAACGACTGAACTTGCCCATCTTGGGACAATCCCCCATGGGATTTAGGAATTGGTCTATAAAGTTGGGACTGAAATTCAATTAAGATGCTGAGATATGACCTTAAAAAATGCATTCCTGTTTGAAAATATAACAATGTGGCTGAATTAAAATTGTTCTGCATATCAGAGCGGGGCAAAATTCTTTCACAAAGAAGTAAAAGGTTCATTGTCATTTATTGCAAAAGCTTCACACAGAGATTACTTTTTCATATACTGGCAGGTTGGTTTGGATAGGTTTAACCCCAAAAAAGAGAATCATCATTTGCATTGTGCATCAACTCAAGTTATCTTTGACTGATATCTATTTTATTTGACTATTTAAAAAAATCAACTTTGACAAAAAACAAAAACAGAAGGAATCCACAAGAAGGCAAATATTTTTTGACACTACAGGACCTAAATTCAAATTCAATTCAAAAATAAGTGTAAGACTTCCACATGTAAGACTTTTCGAGGCCTAAATTTAATTTAAAGGCTTTTATCACTTTTCAAGACACATAGAAACACTTAGAAGAATAATGCAAATAAACCTTCCAGGTACTAAGATATTTTCAATTTATTTTAGGCAAGTGATTTTTGAACAGCTGTCTTAAAAAAAGGCCTTGGGTTGTATATGACAATATCTATTTTTACCATGTCATCATATTGTATCTTTTCCCCACAACAACTTCCAATTTGGTTCCTCTGAACCCAAACATAGATAAAGAAGGGGTTCATTTGAGGCGAGTTTGATGTCTGCACAAAACAACAAAGAAAAACAGGTAATTGGGACCTGCTAACATCCCACAAGGCATGCTTGTCATTAGTTAGAGCTCACCTATCTGCTGAGTCAAAGTCTAACACAAATCATGAGATACCGCATCTCCAAATGCATGGGATATCATGGGATATGTGTTAGTGGATTTTAACTGAGACCACCAGAGAAATGCACTGGCAAATCATTAACACAGAACAATCAGGATATTGTATCGGTTAACCAGGATTTAAAGTTGTAGGAAGACAATCTTTTAGTACCAGTATATGTGAAGCTTATTAAAGAAAATGTCTGATAACATGTATTTTGTTTTCTGGTTGTTGTTGAATTCTTTACAAATTTCCCATGCCACAAAGCAAAGAAACAGAGCAGACAGATTACGCAGCCATGACAAATCTGCACTATTTGAATTCATTGTGGGCAAGTCGTGGCTGCAGCACCTACTAAAATTTTCTCACTGAACACACTTTTAATCAATGGTCTCATATGTAAACTGAGGCATGATCTAATTTAAACATGAGTTAGTTTTGTTTGTACTGAACTGCTGTAAAAAACGTATCTGTCCACTTACAGATTTGTTCTCAAATGTTTCAGATCATCAAACAAATGTTAGCATCAAAGATAATCCAAGTAAATACAAAATGCAGTTTTGTATTTTGTATTTCTTTTTTTAATGAAAGCTATCCAAACCCACATGAAACTGAAAGTAATCACCCACCAAACCTAACAACTGGTGCCATCAAGCATTTGTAATAAATGGCACTGAGTCTTTTACGCCAATGTGGGAACATTTCTACCCACTCTTTAGCAAGTCTTCAGCAACTTGTCTTTGTTCTGAACCAGAAAAGCAATCCCAGACTATCACACTACCACCACCATCTTTGATCTTCGATTTGATTCTGGTTTTCTGAAATGCTGCATTAGTTTCACGATAGATGTACCAGGATACAAGTCCTCTATCTCATCAGTTTACAGAATGTTTTGCAAAAGGTAAATGTCAGACAGCCTTTGCGTTCGTTTTGTTCAACAGTGGTTTTGGCCTTAGAACTCTCCTGTGGAGACCGTTTTTGCCCACATTCCTTAACTGTGACAAGTGAGGCCTGCAGTATTTTAGATATTTTTCTGGGTTCTTCCTTGACCACCTGGACGTGACGTTGAAGCACTCTTGTAATAATTTTGTTTGGCTTTCAACTCCTGGAATGGTTGACCATTGTTCAATGTTTTCTCCATTTGTGGTAATTGGATCTCTTGTAGCTTATTTAGGTTTCAAAGCCTCAGAAATGCCTTTGTAACCCTCTTCAGACTGATAGATGTCTATGTCATTGTTTTTCATGTTTGTTGTTGAATTTCCTTAGATCGGGACATGATATTTTTGCCTACTTCCTGTTGTCAGAAAGAGTCTATTCAATTGATTTCTGAGTTACACATATCTGACAATAATCAGGCCTGTGCCTGGCTGGTGAAATGAAACCAAGAAATGTGGTTAATTACAGTTAACTTGTCAGGTTTTGTGCATGTGGCGTAGGACCCAGGCGCAGACAGGAGCGTTGGATGAACATGATAAGGATTTAATAAATAAGGAAAGAACCAAACTTACAGGACAGAAAATGGAGAACAAGACTAGGATCACAGGCAGAGGGATGGCAAGAAGAACTCATATGTTGTGGGAGATATGGGGAATGACATCGGATGCAGATTTATGGCAATCAGTAGATATGTGAAACAGCTAAGAGAAAGCAAGGAGCTGAGAGGGAGGAGAATAATGAACACAGGTGCTGAACAGAGTCCCAGAGTCCTGGGACAAATGTCCCAAGAAAACAACAATGGACTATGCATTTAATAATCGAAATTATGAACTAAAATGGCAACAACTAGAGAACATAACGAACAGGGAAATGATAAAAACAGAAAATAACAGAAACCCAAAAACTCAAACCCCTATGACATTAACCCAGAGAGTTAACAGAGGGGACAATTACTTCTATGTGTTAAAAAAGGCAAAACTAGAACAAATCAGCATTTACTTTTATTTGGAAAAGAAAAATGGGGAGTGAGTAAAAGCTGAATATAGACAGATTGCGTAACTTATTCAGAGCGTTTGGCTTTCAATAAGAGTTTAATTCAGGTGCTGCACCTTCGTCTCGTGATCTTTTAAGCTTCGTTCTCGTGAGGCATTATTGAGTTTCTCTCATTATCTGATAAGCTCCTGTTCTTATACTCAAATGTGCTGTCAATCTCATGACAGCAAGATAAACTTGCATATACAGTATATTAATCTAAATAACTCACAATTTAATTTTTGGCCCCTTTAATGACCAATTAAGTGACTGTTAAAGGCAAACGTTTGTTGTCATTGAAATGTATGTGGCTATTTCAGAAGGCCCACATTGTCCATTTTCAATGTTATATTGATTCACCATCTCAATTGTTTTACATAAATATGTCAAAGGTCTTAACTGTATACACTATTATGTAGGTTACATTGAGTTTGAATTGACTGAATTAGTGAGTTTTGCGTCCATCAGAGTGCTTGTAATGTGTTGAACTTTGGCCACACATTGATTTGAAAGACTATTAAGACTATTTTCAGCTCTCCATAATTTTCCCTTTGGAAAAAAAGACAAAACAGGCAAACAAAAGTTTCAGTTTTCGTAAAAGATAAAAATGTGTTTAATGTATAAAATAGAGTTGAAAACTTTGTGCTTGTTTATGCATATGTTTTAGTCGTTTCACTAGTTTAGACATCAGTGACTGAAAACATTTGGACGTTCCTGTTGAGAGACCATAAAACTCTCTCTCAGCATTATTTTTTTGGAGTACATCAGCAACCTTTTTAATTATCTGCAGAAAAACATAAATATTACAGAAACATAGTTTTTTTTTATTGTTATAAACAATTTTAGTGCTGGATTTTCATGTAATTTTGGACATTTTCAGGCACTTGTTTGAGGACAGATCGAAGCATATTTTGGTTATGAATCATATTCTTCCTTTAAAATGATGATTTGGGGCCACTCTGTTCAATGCAGTTTTACAGCACTCATTGATGAGAGGAGTACCAACTCGTGTGATTTTAATTCTTCGGTATTCAGCATTTATTCTGACTGTTGTGTCACGCTACTTTGCAAATGAAGGACATAAAATTATTGGCATCAATGGAACAAATAGGAACAGTGAAGTCATGCACATGACTTCAACTTGACATACAGTCATGTGAAATGTTGCATAACTCTTAATTAAACACTTTGCTTGTGTGAACTTTGAGTAATAAATTATTACACCCCTTGTCAAACAGTGCATGTAAAGAAAGATGGTGCACGCCAACCATTTAATATTTTTGTTTTCCCAAAATTCCAATATATGTAAAGTCCTCTGTGGAAAACTAAATACGCTTCATGCCAGAAGCTAAAATTCAACCTTTACCAGAAATCAAGCAATTTTATGGGTTGTTTTTTTTTTTTTTTTTTATCATATTGCCCCAATAAAATTGCTTCCTAACGTTTTTTTAATGATATGAACAGTAATTATCTTGATGTACCATTTCGGGTCAGAACTTCAGTTATGAATTAATGACTGTTGGCTGCCCAGTGCGTGAGCCAGCAAGGCAAGAAGCCCAAACCATAGTAATTTTGATGATATGAGATTTTAATCTAAAAATGATGTGTGGTTAACACTAAACATATCTACTTTCAACCGTGGTAAACTAACCTAACTAACTAACCATATGAAAGTGAAAGTCTATGATCTTTTTGGACTACTTTCATTATCACAAATATGGAATCTCCCTCTTCAGACACATGTACATTACACCTATTGTTTCAAACACTTTGGTCTTCCCCTGAATTGACAGAGACAACATTCCAGTTTTCTGTCTGATATTTTGCATTTGAAATATTTGCCACTTGTAGATTTCCTGCTAGACGTCTAGCGGTCCTCAACTGTCACAGAGTTTTAGAGAACCCTTCAGACAGTGGCATGATTTCACACTTCAACATCTTGTCATTTGCATTTTTAAATTACTGGTTACAAACTGTGGTGATTCGTGTAGAGGTCAGAATTGTGTGTATTAGTTTAACTTCATTTTCAGCTTCCTTTTCATGTCAGGATCAGGTATTTGCCTCTCTAAGTAGGCCAAACCATGACATATACAGGTATGCATATCTTTTCACAGTTTTTTAAAACCCCTTGAAGACAAGTACAAAACAGCATGTGGTTTGCATCAGCTCTAATAATAAAATATAAATGAGATCTAAAAGCTCCTTAAAAGATCAAATTCTATAAGATAAGAAGAGCCAAACTCATCCCATCTTAAGGCAATCAATGTGTGCTTAAAAGCCCATTCCTAATTCTAGCTCTGCCTAAAGGGGAAAAGAAGTCTTAATCTACAATACAAATATTGCTAAAAGCCCAATGCAAAGGTTCATAAAGGTTTTCCACTGCAAAACTGCTCTGTTTAGGTAAACCATGTGATAAGAAAAAGGTTAAGGTGATAAGTTACAGACGAATTAAATCAGCATGTGGTCTTTAGTAACAAGACAACCCAAATCAATTTAACAAGCTACACTACCAAACCTATTTTATTATTTCATTACACTAAGAATTTGAAAAATCAAAATTTTTTGTCACAGCAAGTATACATTTTAGAATGGAGTTTGAACAATGGTTCAGGATATTGATAATCACTAAACAGATAGCTACTGTGGTATAGAAGGAAAATCTCATTTATTGGTTTACTGTTATGTAAAGATAACAAAACATATAATAAACATATGCATGTTGTGACATATGGTTTCATAGGTCCATAACAGTGTGTAAAGGATTAAAACGCATAGGTGGCCTCTGTTAACCAATAAGATGAATTTGTATAGATACACAGGATTTTATATCCGTGCATTTGAGTTAAGGGGGCTGAATAGAAATGTTAACCTTTCAGATTTTTTAAAGATAAAATATTTAAAAAAAACACAAGCATTACTGTCCCCTTACTTTACAATGATTCTTTGCTTGTCTTGGTTTATTCCATAAAGGTTTTGGCACTAACATAACAGCATGTGAAAGAGCTGAATGGGTGTAAATACGTTTGCAAGGCACTTCATGCCCTTGCTCTAACTGTGTCAAGACGATGAGGTTTGAACGCCTAAACAAACACAACCCAATCTAGCCCTGATTCACAATTCTGAGCATGTGAACGCTGCATGATCAGAGTCGACACGGCGTGACGTCAGCAGCCATTCTGTCCAATAGCAGCCTCGGTGTCCAGCCTATGGCGGTACAGTAAATAGTATCAGCTCTGCCTCCTTTCTCCTTTGCTGCAGCGATGAAAGCAGACTAGACAATCGAGTTAGATCCGCAGATGTGGTATATAATCGTCTGTCAGACATTTTAGTGCCAGTACGCAGCCTGGTGAGCTACCAGCTCTGCGGTGGGTTTTCTTTTCTCGAACACTGTGGGTTTTTTCTGTCTCCAAGGGGAACCAAAGCAAGCTGAGATACAGAGTGGGGAGGCAGACGAGTCCGGCCCACTGCAGCGTGAATCACCACAGACTCGCCCTATCGCTGAATTTGCGTTCGTTTTTCTGTCGACGTGCGCATCCCCTCGGAGACGGAAGGTGAAGTGGAGGGAAGGGACGTGAACCGACTCGGTTTTCGACTCTCTGCCGCAGCCTGAGGCGAGCTGCTAGGCAGAGCATGCTAAAGAATGAGCCAAAGGGACACGCTGGTTCATTTGTTCGCCGGAGGGTAAGTCACAAAGCCTAATGTTGTACAGTTACAGAGTTAAATAAGAGTTGTCTTCTACTATATGAGGGGAACAAAAGGGGCGTCGAGGCGCGTGCTTTTCAAGCACACAATGGCAGTTATGCTAAATAATGCACGTTCATCACGTTAGTGTCAAAACTTCCGGTTATTTCTACCAGTGCAGACATCAGCCACTGCAAACCATCCTAAAGTGTGGTTTAGCGTCAGCTAGGCTGTTTGTTTTTCATGTCTTTTAAATGTCCACCATTTTCTTCACATCGAGAAAATTCTTTATTTTTACAGCCTGTGGAATTTCATTTCCGGGCTCATTCAAACTCTATGGATGACTATAGTCCAGCTGCGACCACAACACTGCTACCTCCACGTTATTGCCGAAAGTATTTTATCGTCTGACTTGACACAGATTATGATTTTTGGTGACATCCCATTCTTAATCCATCTATTTTAATACGATGTCGGATAAGTCTTTGCAGCAGTAGAAGCTTCAGCTCTTCTGGGAACACTTTCCTCAAGGTGTTCGGCTTGGTTGAGGTCAGCCAGGTCAGTCAAGGTCTCCCACACTAAACTCCCTCACCCATGTCTTTATGGACCTTGCTTTGTACACAGGTTTACATTCAGGTTGGAACAGGAAGCTTCTATCCCAAACTGCTCCTACATAGTTTGGATGAAATTTTCCTAAATGTTTTTTGTATTCTGAAGCATTAAGAGTTTTTTCATTGAAATTAAGGAGGATAAGCCCAATTACTGAAAACGTTGCTCTTGACACAGTACAGCCTGGCAAGTACCGTTCTCCTGACTACTGCTAAACTCAGACCCTTCCATGGGATTGACAGACAGAGAGGCAAGTTTTTCACCCCAGAGGACATGTCTCCAGTGTCCAGTGGCGTGTGCTTTACAGCACTGCATATGACTCTTTGCATTACACTTGCTGATGTAAGGTTTAGATCCAGCTGCTTGGCCATGGAAACCTGTTCAGTCTATTGCTGGGCTAATCTCAAGACCACATTAAGTTTGGAGCTCTGTTGCTATTGACTCTCAACAGCTTCTAAACACACACATTTACATGGCCTACCATTCACATGGTTATAATACTACATAAAGTTGACTGAATAATTAGTATTTAGGAAATTCTATTATTATTATTATTATTACACGGGTGACATCCTATCACTCTACGTCACTAGAATTCACGGATCTCCTGGCAGCGACTACTTCTTTCAGTGTTTTCAGAAGCAGTCTGCTTGCCTAGGTTCTTGATATAACAATCTGTATATATGTATAACTACAGGTCCTTCTCAAAATATTAGCATATTGTGATAAAGTTCATTATTTTCCATAATGTCATGATGAAAATTTAACATTCATATATTTTAGATTCATTGCACACTAACTGAAATATTTCAGGTCTTTTATTGTCTTAATACGGATGATTGTGGCATACAGCTCATGAAAACCCAAAATTCCTATCTCACAAAATTAGCATATTTCATCCGACCAATAAAAGAAAAGTGTTTTTAATACAAAAAACGTCAACCTTCAAATAATCATGTACAGTTATGCACTCAATACTTGGTCGGGAATCCTTTGGCAGAAATGACTGCTTCAATGCAGCGTGGCATGGAGGCAATCAGCCTGTGGCACTGCTGAGGTCTTATGGAGGCCCAGGATGCTTCGATAGCGGCCTTTAGCTCATCCAGAGTGTTGGGTCTCCCACAGATTCTCTATGGGGTTCAGGTCAGGAGAGTTGGCAGGCCAATTGAGCACAGTGATACCATGGTCAGTAAACCATTTACCAGTGGTTTTGACACTGTGAGCAGGTGCCAGGTCGCGCTGAAAAATGAAATCTTCATCTCCATAAAGCTTTTCAGCAGATGGAAGCATGAAGTGCTCCAAAATCTCCTGATAGCTAGCTGCATTGACCCTGCCCTTGATAAAACACAGTGGACCAACACCAGCAGCTGACACGGCACCCCAGACCATCACTGACTGTGGGTACTTGACACTGGACTTCTGGCATTTTGGCATTTCCTTCTCCCCAGTGTTCCTCCAGACTCTGGCACCTTGATTTCCGAATGACATGCAGAACTTGCTTTCATCCGAAAAAAGTACTTTGGACCACTGAGCAACAGTCCAGTGCTGCTACTCTGTAGCCCAGGTCAGGCGCTTCTGCCGCGTTTTCTGGTTCAAAAGTGGCTTGACCTGGGGAATGCTGCACCTGTAGCCCATTTCCTGCACACGCCTGTGCACCGTGGCTCTGGATGTTTCTACTCCAGACTCAGTCCACTGCTTCCGCAGGTCCCCCAAGGTCTGGAATCGGCCCTTCTCCACAATCTTCCTCAGGGTCTGGTCACCTCTTCTCGTTGTGCAGCGTTTTCTGCCACACTTTTTCCTTCCCACAGACTTCCCACTGAGGTGCCTTGATACAGCACTCTGGGAACAGCCTATTCGTTCAGAAATTTCTTTCTGTGTCTTAGCCTCTTGCTTGAGGGTGTCAATAGTGGCCTTCTGGACAGCAGTCAGGTCGGCAGTCTTACCCATGATTGGGGTTTTGAGTGATGAACCAGGCTGGGAGTTTTAAAGGCCTCAGGAATCTTTTGCTGGTGTTTAGAGTTAACTCGTTGATTCAGATGATTAGGTTCATAGCTCGTTTAGAGACCCTTTTAATGATATGCTAATTTTGTGAGTATGAATATTAAATTTTCATCATGACATTATGGAAAATAATGAACTTTATCACAATATGCTAATATTTTGAGAAGGACCTGTATATATAATGTAAGTTTAATACATTTTTTGAAAGGAAAGTCTGTTGAATAAGTTTAAAACCTTGGTATACTATTAGTGGGCCGTACCTAGCAGTAAGCTTATGTTTTTATCTCGGAGGTCCTAAACAGTATCAAAATGAAGACCTGTTTGCAAAGTGACAACTAGTTTGTTATAGACCTCAGGCTTATGCTCACACCTAAATTTATTACAGAAACAATCATCTAATTCAAGTAATGTTAATTTGTCAGCCATTTTCATCTAGGAAAATAGAAACACACATTAAAATTGAGCAGACCTTCTGACCCAGCTCATCTGTCTTGAATTAACCCAACTGTCTTTCGTTCATCTGTGCCGGGAGTTGGCAAGAACACATTACAACCACAAATAAGCAGAATTTCTGCCCTGCTTTTCTTTTTCTCTGAAAGACGCCTCTGGCTTCTGCTGCCTTCCCAAGCCACATTGAGTCTCGCACATCCAGCATCGAGCCCAGCCCATAAGTGGGTAAAGGGTCACCAGTGGCTCAGAGCATGAATGTGTAATGGTGTTTTGAAAGGTAAATATAGCTAGTGCCACTCTAGAGCAGCTCCCTGCCAGGATGTCAGCACAGTCCACCGCAGGAACACAGCTTGTGCACACTTTACACATCCTATAAAGCACTGGAATGATTTGCATGAAATTCGTTGTTATGAATATTTGCAATGGTTAAAATGAAAGGCTTCGTACATCCGTTTTAATATGCAGCATTTTGTTGATGAAAGCAGATCGATGAAGCCAGGCAGTGTTTGTCTGATCTACATTTGTGTGTTGGGGTTGAAAAGAGCATTATGGTTAGGGTCATCTTCCCTTTTTTGCATTCTCTCCTCTAATAACTTGGACCTTTCTTCTCCTAGATGTGGTGGTACAGTAGGCGCCATTTTGACTTGTCCTCTGGAAGTGGTGAAAACAAGGTTGCAGTCCTCTTCCATCACACTTTACATCTCTGAAGTCCAGCTCAGCACCGTGAACGGAGCCAGTGTGGCCCGTGTTTCTCCACCAGGACCCTTGCACTGTCTCAAGTGAGAAAAATATGTATTTTTCTGGACGATTTGATTGTAATTTATGAGTCGGCTTTGGCTGTTATATAATTCTTACTGTATAATAACCTTGGGGGAAAGAAACAGCAACAGCATGGTATTACAGTGTTAACAAAAAACATACAACAAGGTCCAATTTCTTCTATTGTAAAAACAAAAAAGCTTCCAATATTCCTACTACAGCTAAATTACCAATACAGCAATAATAATGTTATCTCTTAACTCTTATTAATTTTTCTTCATTAATAGGCTTGAATGAAAAATGTAGAATAAACACCTCTTAAATTAGATGCAGTTTTCAAGCATACTGTGCACAATATTATATGTTTTTATTTTGTTCTGCTCCTTATGGAGTAATACCAGGAGTATAACAAGCTGATATTAGCTAGCTAATTAATTAGCCTAGCTGCTCAGGTAGCCAGCGTGCTGCTGAATTTGCCCATCCGGCTAACTGGAAGTTTGCAGCAACGGGTGGGGGAGGGACAGCACTGCTTTACTTTATGGTCCATACAGCCAGAGAAAATTTGGATAACTGAGGCAATTTTCTGGCACCTATTTGAAAGAACTTTAAACCGTCAAAACGGTACGACGGCTAGCAAAAACATAACTTTCTGATATGATTGGTAGAAAGAAGAAATAGATTTGTTTTAACATAGTCAAATAACTCAGGGATATATAGAAATATCGATTAATAGTACAAACAAATAAACCTTTGTGAGGATTGACAGTATTGTCATATGGCTTTGGTGAGTATTTTATCTGTAGTTCCTGGACTATAGTTTTAAAATGGATTTTTTTCACCAGGTATGGGGTAAATCTTATTAATAGTATTGATTTACATTGTTATCGGTTCTAGATTTATTGCAGCCTTAAAGGAAATGGGTGTCGTTGCACAGCTGAGATAAATCGGATGTTCTGTCTGTAAACTGCTAATATGTGCGTTAGCCATGTAGTTACATTTATTAAGACTTGAGTGTTAGGATTGTTTTCATCTGTATAAAAACAACCAGATCAAATTCAAGAAACATATTTGTGTCATTCTTTTCAAGTGAATGTTTGCAATCTGCAACTTTATTTTGATGTAGCATATACCATTACTAATGGTGACTAGACTTACTTTTAGTATTTCCTTTATCTTGGTTTTAAGTACCATTGAAATGGAAAGGCCTGTAAATAGGGCTGCATAATATTTTGCAGCGATATCACCATTGCAATATCAGATTGTGCACAGTTAATATTGCAAAGGACTATTTGGAAGGCAGTATTGGTTGGATGTTATATTCCAGTCATCAGGAACTGACTGTGCTGTTCAGTCTGTTGAATGGAGTCTCTGCACTGAATGACCACACCTCAAACTGATAGCAGCCAAAGGTTGGACAGATCAGAGTGTTGGAAGATCCATAATCACAGATTTGAAAGTCAGGAGTAAGGAAAAAGTATGTTTGTTGCAACTGATGTCATCGCAGTATATTATGGAATAATATTGCCAGCGGATGAATACCTAATATATGTGTAAACAATGGAATATTCCTTTTAGTTTATCATATCAGGATGCGACTCAAAGTAGTTAATATTAGTCACAGCAAACTTTATTGATGTAGAATTCCTGAAATAAGATTTATTTTTTATTCTGTCAGTTATTTGTATATTTTAAGCCACTAAACTACTTGTGTAGAGCTAAACAAAAACCCCAAACAAGAAGGGCAACACTGTTAAACAATCTGGCTTCAGGTTTTTGTTAGCATTAGCTTCTACATAAGATGTTTCACCTCATTGCCGCTTGTATCTTTTAGGGGTTTTCCTTAACTATTGATTTACTAAAGTTCCAAAGAAACTGTCCATTTGAGTAAATAAGATCCAATTCCTCTTGTCTTTATACCAGTGGAAAGACAGCTTAAAGATGAATGGAGAAGTGAGAGTGCAGGGGGATTCAAAGCAGGTTTCTTACTTGTTTGGATGCCGCATCACTTTGTTGTGGTAGAATATTTTGAATGAGCACTTAGAAATGTGTTGTTGTCACGTAAATATTAAATAAATATGCAGCCTTTCTTTTGCAAAACTGTCTGTTGTGTCACAGAGCGTGCCACTCAGTTTTGAGCGTATTGCATAATTAACAAGCTGCTGTGTGTGGAATTTTCCACTGCAAAATGCAGAAGAATGGATGCTATTTCCAACAACCCTGGTTTTAATTAATATATACAGTACAGACCAAAAGTTTGGACACAGCTTCTCATTCAAAGAGTTGTCTTTATTTTCATGACTATGAATATTGTAGCTTCACACTGAAGGCATCAAAACTATGAATTAACACATGTGGAATTATATACTGAACAAAAAAGTGTGAAACAACTGAAAATATGTCTTATATTCTAGGTTCTTCAAAGTAGCCACCTTTTGCTTTGATTACTGCTCCGCACACTCTTGGCATTCTGTTGATGAGCTTCAAGAGGTAGTCACCTGAAATGATTTTCCAACAGTCTTGAAGGAGTTCCCAGAGATACTTAGCACTTGTTGGCCCTTTTGCCTTCACTCTACGGTCCAGCTCACCCCAAACCATCTCGATTGGGTTCAGGTCCGGTGACTGTGGAGGCCAGGTCATCTGGCGCAGCCCCCCATCACTCTCCTTCGTGGTCAAATAGCCCTTACACAGCCTGGAGGTGTGTTTGGGGTCATTGTCCTGTTGAAAAATAAATGATGGTCCAACTAAACGCAAACCGGATGGAATAGCATGCCGCTGCAAGATGCTGTGGTAGCCATGCTGGTTCAGTATGCCTTCAATTTTGAATAAATCCCCAACAGTGTCACCAGCAAAGCATCCCCACACCATCACACCTCCCCCTCCATGCTTCACGGTAGGAACCAGGCATGTAGAGTCCATCCGTTCACCTCTTCTGCGCCGCACAAAGACACGGTGGTTAGAACCAAAGATCTCATACTTGGACTCATCAGACCAAAGCACAGATTTCCACTGGTCTAATGTCCATTCCTTGTGTTCTTTAACCCAAACAAGTCTCTTCTGCTTGTTGCCTATCCTCAGCAGTGGTTTCCTAGCAGCTATTTTACCATGAAGGCCTGATTCACACAGTCTCCTCTTAACAGTTGTTCTAGAGATGTGTCTGCTGCTAGAACTGTGTGGCATTGACCTGTTCTTTAATCTGAGCTGCTGTTAACCTGCGATTTCTGAGGCTGGTGACTCGGATGAACTTATCGTCCGCAGCAGAGGTGACTCTTGGTCTTCCTTTCCTGGGGCGGTCCTCATGTGAGCCAGTTTCTTTGTAGCGCTTGATGGTTTTTGCGACTGCACTTGGGGACACTTTCAAAGTTTTCCCAATTGTTCAGACTGACTGACCTTCATTTCTTAAAGTAATGATGGCTACTCGTTTTTCTTTACTTAGCAGCTTTTTTCTTGCCATAATACAAATTCTGACAGTCTATTCAGTAGGACTATCAGCTGTGTACTGTCTCCACCTCCTGCACAACACAACTGATGGTCCCAACCCCATTTATAAGGCTTGAAATCTCACTTATTAAACTTGACAGGGCACAGCTGTGAAGTGAAAACCATTTCAGGTGACTACCTCTTGAAGCTCATCAACAGAATGCCAAGAGTGTGCGGAGCAGTAATCAAAGAAAAAGGTGGCTACTTTGAAGAACCTAGAATATAAGACATATTTTCAGTTGTTTCACACTTTTTTGTTCAGTATTTCATTCCACATGTGTTAATTCATAGTTTTGATGCCTTCAGTGTGAAGCTACAATATTCATAGTCATGAAAATAAAGAAAACTCTTTGAATGAGAAGGTGTGTCCAAACTTTTGGTCTGTACTGTATATCTTACAGTTGTCTTTTCCAATAGGCAAATTAATTTAAGTTGCACAGTAATCAGTTTTTATTACCTTTTTGAGTCTCTTAAACTAGACTCTTCAGGATGTTGTGCACTGCCTCTGGACATCCAAGTATGTGTTATCACGGCATGTTTTTGGTGCTCAACAATCCTCTATTTCCTACATAAACTGATCCCTGGTGTTGCCCTTGACACAAGCAGGTGCTGGCAGAAATAGAGTGACACGATGCGGAGTGCAGAAGGGCTAACGAGGGAAGCACTTTAGTGAAAGGAAAGGCGATAACCGACACACAAGCTGAATTGGGTCGGGATGCAGACCTAGATCCATTTTAAAGTAAATTCACTCCAAACTCTCTTTTAGCTGACCTGCTCTGTTTTCTGAAGATCAACCAATAAATAACGATCCCTTTATTCATATCTGATGCCATGCACAAACCTCAGGATATCTCTCTATAAGAGCAAATGTGCCGTTTAAAATAGTAACAGTACATAGTGAAGAGTTCTGCAGAAAAAAACAGCCATTTCATTCAGAAAAAAGTCAAGTATAAAAATAACGTCATAATCAAACGAGAGTCATTTTGCCAGCTGACCTTTAGGGTCTAATTTTAATATCAATTGGGTGTCCAGAGTCTGGCCAGAAGGTCTTTGTGCTGTTCTTTTTTTTTTTTTTTGCACTTTGGATCCATGTCCTTGTGAAGATGTGCAGCGGCAGAAGTTGAATCGGGTTACTGGGTTAGCCTGGTCACAGTTGAATAACCTTTAAACTGACCAGAGGAAAACACATGATCTGTCTTGATAAGATCACAGTAAACACAGCCTGCTCCACAACACGTGTCCAGCCGTTTATTTTGGATCTTGCTGCATGCTATTCGTCACTCCCTGTTTAATCAGGTCACATTTTGGCTCCTGTTTCTAATTTTCTGCTCCTACGGTAAATGAAGCTGCAAACACCTGCGCCACTACTTCCTTTTTATGGGCATGTAAATAAAAGATCAGAAGAAGACACGAGTTTATTGTTTCAGCTCTTGCAGGACCATTTGCTTGATAAAACACTGTCTTGTTGCTGGAAATGATAAAAGAATAGTCCACAGTGAAATGTTTTCTGTTTCTGCAGGTTGATTCTGGAGAAAGAAGGTCCTCGCTCACTGTTCAGAGGACTGGGCCCCAACCTTGTAGGCGTGGCACCTTCCAGGTATGTAAAGGATTATCTGCTGTGTTCTTAGGCTTCTGCTGTTTATTTAAAGCCAATGGTTTGCAAAGGGGCAAGCATGCCTTTCTTAATAAATCAAAGACATAGCACACTAGTTATTAAAAGGAATTTATGCAAATCCTTATTATGTGTTTTTTGGTTTTCACTACATTGTGTGTTTACATGATTAAATAGCTTTATTAAAATCTCATATTCATGCAGAAACTAGAGAAAACTATTTAATTAAACCGTAACTCACTGAGCAGTTGTATTTTGCCATTTCTATTTAATCTTTTGTAAATAAGACAATCCAAATCTTAAGCAATAATCTGAAATGTTCAGCAAACGAAAACAAAAGAAAGGGAGATAACTTTCACACGTGTGTTTGATGTCATAACCAATACGGAGAAGTGGGTCACTCCAATCTTTTATGCCCTCACAAAACAGCTTCAGAAAGGTTTAACCCATTGTTATCGTTATCGGTCCGTACAAATCTCTGCGCCATTTACATGCACCATGCATTTTTTGGTGGGACGTCATGTACCGGCTGCAGCAGTGGAGGGAGGAAATCTCTGCTTTTATCTGAGCGGAAATGAACAAGTTCTCTGATTCTTGTTTATCTGGTTGGGGTTGGGTAAGGTCTTTGACCTCAGATTTAGAATAAAGCTGCTGCTTTATTCTAAATCTGAATAAAGCAGCAGCAGGTACTCTAATCATGTCACTCATTTTCCTTGGTACTCTACAGGAGATCTTTTATTCAGGCACTCTTCATCTCTCCAACCTGTTTAGGCTTTCCAACATGATCTGTCATTTTTCTCTCTTTTTATTTTTTAATTTTTTTATTTAGACGTCGGAAAAATCTGATTTCCAAATAAGGTTTTTCAGCCTTTCCGTGTATTTTTGTGGCACCTGTAGGCCAGGAAATAAAGTAGTTGTTCACCAATAAAGAGGATGGGGATTAAGCGGTTTGGCCCCTGGCCCTTCATGTCCAAAAGTTCTTTACAAGAGAGAAATGTGCACAACAGGACAAGAGCTGAAGATGCAGCAGATGTGTGTGACTTTCACAAGTTATTAATCCAACCATGTCTGTCCATCTTTCATAGGTAGCTACGCATCGATCAGGCTTGTCCTGGCCGATGCTAATCCAGTTCTCTTTAAGGCCATTGTGACTGATTCTTATCTTTACCAACACACAAAAGACAAGATAAAAAGTGTTTCTGGTTATTTGAAAAGATGGTAGCTTTGAATTCAACAGAAACTGGAGGGATTAAACGTTAGATCCATCTATGGATCAAACTATTTGCCATCAACCTTTATCCAATTTGTGTTAAACTAAAAAAGTGTGTAAAAAGTAGCCTGCATGCTGCCGATTGGTTTGAAGAACTAAAACGCATAGAATAAACAGAAAAACAAATTCAGTTTTTTTTCTCAATATTTGATTTTCAAATGACTAACAATAGATGATTAAAGGGGATCAGGATGATTCATTCGGTGCTGTTCATTCCCCTGACCGCCATCAGTGGTGGGCTGGGTGGGTTCAACCATTCTGGATCCTATGGCCTTGCTCATTCTGCTGCAGAATTTGACCATTGCTGCTGCTATCAATCGCCTTAAATTAATGTTTCCTAGCATTCTTTTAAAACAATAAATTACTGTATAAGCATTCAAATTATAATACTGGGGTTTTGTGGAAGTGCAAAAATAAGACGCGTACTTCGGGACAAACAAATCAGGACATTAAATATGTCAGAAGATAAGCAGGCCGTAACAGTTTAAATGTACAATATGTGCAATATAACTTTGTGATCGAAGATATTTCAGTTTGAATCTGCATGGCGAGCTGTGGTTTCATATTTTCTGTTGTATTTAGTAAATCGTCTCACCTGATTACATCTGCCGATGCTAATGAGAGCGCGAACCACTAAGCACGCTCCTGGCATTCACTAACAACACACATTGAGACTGTGCAGACAGCTTTCAGTGCTAACTTGTTTCTTTACAAAGAGACACACACACACACACACACACAGCATGTGTCATAGAGTTTAATATTAGTCTGCAGAAACATTGACTAAATCCTTGGATTATTTATGGAGGGAAGGTCAGAGATAAATTAGTGACATGGGATTTTTGCTCTCATGCTTAAACAGAAACAAAATCCCATCTAATTTTAGTTCTCTGTTTTTTACAGTTTAGGGTTGGTAAATAAATTTTTTTGCAGTTGAATTACTTTTTTTTTTTTAGCTGTTGGTAGCTTGGGATGAATGTATAATTGGGTTTTGCTTTCATTTCCCAGTAATGTCTCACTTGCCTTTGTCCTGGTATTATTATCCACAGGGCAATCTACTTTGGAGCCTACTCTACAGCCAAGGAGAAGCTGAATGGAGTGCTGGAGCCAGACTCGACCCAGGTGCACATGTTGTCTGCTGGGATGGCAGGTACTGACGGCTCCCTCTCTCCTACCCTTCTGTCCGTCTGTCACTGTCTGTTTAATCTGCCTGTTTGACTGTCTGTCAGGCTGCCTGGGCAGTTTTCTCACTGATGGGTTTTATTTTCAAAAACATATTAAACAGTATTCTGTATGTCTTCATTAAGACAGCCTTAATCGTTTTGTTTTTTTTAAGTTTTTCATCACTCATTGTCATCATTTATAGTCTCCCAGGCACCACCCTTCCCTCTTACCTGAAGCATGGTAAAGCTAAATGATATTGTCTGTTATAAGAAGGCATTATCTAGCTGTTTCATGTGTAAAAAAAAAATTATTCTAAACAGTAATTGGTCTATCAGAAAGCACAATTTAAGACTCTAAGGATCAAACTGATCTCAATATAAATGTTATTTATTTGGTAAAAAGTATTGCAATTAATAACAGTCCTGTGTCATGCTATCTAAAATATTCGATTTCTTTCTAAGTAAATTCGGAGCATACCAGTTATGGTACGTCTTTAAAACCAAACCTTAATTTGCCAAATCTAATGTTCTCTTAATAGTGGCTTTGCAGAAGACATTCAGCTGAGACAATGTCCTCTAACCAGATGTCAGACCTTTATGTAACTGAACCTTATGAGATAATTCATTTCAGAGATTTCATGCTACAGTGTGAAACAGAACCCTTGAAAGTGCCTTTTGAAAGTGTAAAACCACAAACTTCAATGTTTTTATTGGGATTTTATTTGATAGACCAACACAATGTAGCACCTTATTGTGAAATGAAAGGAAAAGGACACATGGTTGTGTAAATACAAATCTGGAAAGTCTGGTGGTTATACGTATTTTATCCCCTTTACGTCAAAATAAAATCCAGTGCAACTAATTACTTTCATCTAATTATCAAGTAGAGTCCCTTTGTGGGTAATTGACAATATTAGTGATGAAAAGCATCGTGAAGGCAAAGTAACGCACCAGACAGGTCTGGGGTAAAGTTATGGAGAAGCACAGTTGAGTAATAAAACAATATTCTCAGTTTTAAACATCTGTTCAGTCCTGCATCTGAAAATAGAGTATGGTACACTCGCACACCTACCAATACGTGGTTTCTCACCTGAATTGACAGACCCTCCAAGGAGGGCATTAATCAAAGAGGGAATCAAAAGGACTAAGAGAACTGGACGAACTGTACTGTGATCGCAGCTCAGGTGGGAGAATCTGTTGACAGGACATCTGTTAGTTGTCCACTCTACAAATCTCCCCTTTATGTAAAAGTGGCAAGAAGAAATTCATTGTTGTAAGAAGGTCATAGGAACTCCTGGCCCACATGCGCCCTCATCCATGTCGGCTCATATTCTTATCTTCCTGCTTGTTTGACTGCACATCTTCCTTCTTGTCAAGCTCATTGACGAAGGAACATGGATGCTCCCGTTTTTCAGAATAATGTCAGTGCCACTAAATTTACTACATATATTTCTTGTATTTCCTCCACAGCCTGGTACCAATGGGCCCACTGAAAGAACCTCTGATTAACCGGGACACTTCAAAAACTTTGAAAAGGGTGCTCTGGTCAGATGAGAGCAAAACTGAGGTTTTTTGCCCGCATGCAACATCTTGTGTTGCAGTAAACTAACTCTGCACATTCCCCCAAACTAAGCATGGTGGTGGTCTCATCATCCTGTAGGGGTCAGGCTAATCCTAGTTGGTGGCAAGATGGAGAGATAAATACAGGGCACTCCTGGAAGAAAACCTGTTAGAGGCTAAAAGAGTCTTTAGACTTGAGTAGAGGTTCACCTTCCAGCAAGACATCGACCCTAAACATACAACCAGGGCCACAGTGGAACGGTTTCAATATGTTGGTCCAGACAAACATTCAAATGAAAATCTTTTCCAAGACTCGATTATTGATGTTCACAGATGCTCTCCTCCCAATCTTACAGAGCTTGAGCCACATGGCACAGAAGAACGTGGACATTGTACTCTCTTTGAGTACAAAGCGGTTAGAGATGGACACAAAGAGAATTGGATGATGAATGCAAAATGCATTTCTGACATTTATATGGAAAAAAATGTTGAAAACGGTCATACTTTTCCTTCCACTTCACAATTATATGCTTTTTTGTGTTTGTCCCATGAAATTCCCAAAAGTACATTGAAGTTTTGGTTGTAAGGGTTAAGAATACTTCTCAAGGTACTTCATATGGTGCATAGAAATTAAATCTGGTCCTCAAAGTTTAGGTTGTGCTTTCCACTTCTCCTATCCGCACCGTCCCTCATGTCCTCCATCATTATTTTCTTTCTCCTGTCCTTGCCCTTCTACCGTTTTTTTTATTTATAATTTTGAAGCCTTTCCAGAGGCGTCTGTAAATAGTTTAACCTCCCAGTTGTGACTTAAACAGTGTGGTCTGGGCCCCCCCTTCTTTGCTTTGTGTGTATAGAGAAGAAAACACGGCCCCCAAAGGTCAACCGGGGCCCCCGGCACTCGGGCGGACGCGTCAGGTAGCACCCCATTTCTTTACACTGGTATGATGAAAACCATGGTGATTTTTATCAATACTAGAACATTTCCAGATGGTGTTTAATTTGTAATGATATTACCATTTCTTATGGTATAGTTTTTACTTTAGGTTTAGGAGACACACCTCCCTCTTCCCCTTAATTTGTTACAGCAGCACAGTAAAGGTAAAGACACACGTGTGTTGATTGATTTTATTTTATTTTTCTCAACACAAAAGAAATGCTAACCTTGTCACCGTGCAGAAATTTGCACATAGTTTGTTTCATTTTGTGTTTCGTCATCATCCGTTTCGATCGGTGTCGCTTCGGTCAGTTCTTTTCAGTGGAAGCTGTTACCAGTTCACGCTGATTTCAGTCTGAAACCTGACGACTGTTGATATTTCAGAAGAAACTGACTAAAAGGTCTCAGTTTCAAACAGAAAGTCAAGTATGAATGTTTAACTCCACATCAGTCACATGTTTGCGTAAAAATGCATTCATAAGCTACTAACTGGAATTTCTAGTATATATTGTTTTTCATTATTTTCCTATAGATGAGGAAACCTGAGCTTAGGCTGCTTGACGATTGTTTCTTAAAACATCCTGTACCCATAGATACGTATATGTACTCCACATATAAACTAATTTCATCTATCTGTCGTAAACACATATGTAATATATAATGTAATATGAGAAATATGAAGCTGAGCTTTCTGGCTGAACTTAACGCTAATTCAGGATAATTGCTTCAAGTTTCATAGGCTAACTGTATAGAGGAGTTCCCCTTATGGCCTCCCAGCTTGAAAATGTGGGCTTCTTTGTGATTGGAGGAGAGGAGCTGCTCCCACTCTCTACCTCGCTCAGACTTACTTTCTGAAACTGGCTCCTGTGTCTGAATGTAGGTCGAACCCCTCTGGAAACACTGCACGTGCATTAACGGCTTATAGAACAATCTAAATGCAGAACTTGCAGCAGCATGTTCATACACAGAAGCAGCTTTCTCTGGAAGTTGAACAAAAGAAGTGGAGTTGCACAATATCAGGATGAAGTGTGTGTTGATCAACTTTGTGGCGAAGCTCGAAAAGCTAAAACAGCACATAGTGTTTGCTTTTGCTGCTAGTTGTAATTTTGTTTGTGTGACGTGTCAGAATTTTGCCCTCCATTCTTATTTTATTTGGATGTATCGAAGTGGCATAAAAAGTGAAGAAAAAAAATCCTGAACAATTACAGTGTAAAGAGCATTTAGTCTGCTGTCAGAAAAGTAGTTTGACTTTTGATCAAGTGTTATGTGTACTTTATGCTGATTTGTGTAAAATGATCACAGTTTTGCATTTTGATAAATATCATTTGTTACACTAAGGAATTAGTTTATTTTGCCTAATAGTATTCAGTCATTGTTAATCCCTGCAAAAGAAAAAAATTATAATAATTTTTGAAGTCTATGCAGCGTAGTCCGATTAGATCCGGGCCGCTCAAGTGTCTTGCAAAATGATTAATACTTTTTGAACTTTTTTTGTATTTTGTCGAGTAAAAGATAAAAACGTCATTGTAGTTTTTGGGGGGATTTTATATGATAGACCTATGCAAAGTAGTGAATAATTGAATGATTAAACCCAATGACTAGAATCCACTGCCAGTGCCTTCAGAGGTCCCCTAAATAAAAAAAAAAACACCTGTGTGGAACTGAATCTCTGTATAAATACACCACGGCTGAGGTGTTTGGAGGTTTGTTATTGTCCAAACAGATATTCAATGTTAAAATGTCTTAGTCAAGGTCCAGACCTTAGTCAAATTGAGAATCTGTGGCGAGAGTTGAAAATTGCTGTTAACTCATGCTTCCCATCCACTCGGACCGGACTACAATGCACTCCTTTTATTTGTAAAAAATGTTGAAAAAGCACATTCCACACTTATAATAACAATAATAATAATAATAATACTTTATAGCACCTTTTTAAACAACTGTCATAAAATGCTTTACATTCAAAAAATATGTTTAAAAAACCTCATAAATGATACAAGAATCACACATTGTTAGCCAATATATATAAATAAATAAAAGACGAGATGAAATAATAAAATAAGACAAATTCAAATATTAAAAGCCTTATTATAGAAGTAAGTTTTAACTGATGATTTAAAAGATGACAATGAAGAGGCCTGTCTAATATTTAGCAGAAGAGGGTTCCACAACTTTGGAGCCCTGACCATAAAAGCCCTTCCTCCTTCTGTCTCCAGTCGAGCTCTGGAAGTGGAAAGTAAACGCTGATTACAGGATGTGAGACTTCGAAAAGCGGCGTAAGGGGTTTGAAGCTCAGACAGATAAGTTGGCACAAGACTATTCAGGAATTTGAACAACAAACAATAACATTTTTAAAATCAATTCTAAAAACCACAGGTAGCCAATGCAATGAGGACAGAACAGATGTACTGATATTAATGGGATCTAGTGAGAACTCGAGCTGCAGTGTTTTGTATTGGGTGAAGACAATTAAGGGAACATTGGGGCAGACCAGCGAATAACAAATTACAGTAATCAAGGTGGAAGGAAACAACGGTGCGAATAAGAGTTTCTCCGTCAGAGAATGAAATAAATGATCTGATTTTCGCAAGATTCCTAATTTGAAAAAGGGCTGTTTTGGTAATGTTTTTAAAATGTTCGGGAAAAGTAAGATATGAATCAAAGGTCACCCCCAAATTATTGGCTTCATGAGTTAAAACCAAGAACAGATAGAGACTGAGCTGCTGGATCCCTTTTGGCCCGGGGTCCAAACACCATCACCTCAGTTTTATCATTATTGAGTAAAAGATAAATATCAGACATCCACGTTTTGATGTCTGAAAAACAAAGAGTAAGTTTATTGAGAGTAGAAAGGTCTGATGGGTTACTAGCCAAATAAGAATCGTCTGCATAGAAATGAAAAGAGACATTGAAATTATGGATGACCTGACCAAGTGTTACCATGTAAATAGTGACCCCAGAATGGACCATCGGGGAACACCACATATGAGAGAAGCCAAGCTGGAGGAACTATCGCCAGAAGTTACAGAAAACATTCTGTCATGCAGATAAGATTTGTACCAACCCAAAGCAGTTTCTCTAGCACCTATCCAATAATTTAGTCTGCTAAAAGAATAGCATGATCAACTGTGTCGAACAAAGCCAAGAGATCTAGCAACATGAAGATGGTACAACAGCCAGCATCTGAGTTTATCTCGATATCATTCACAACGTTTAACAATGCAGTTTCTGTACTGCGATGTTGTTGAAACCCAGACTGGAACTTTTCAAAAAGTGAGTTTTTTTGTTTGTTTTTTTTTTTTTTTTTTAGATTTTTTTTTTAAGATATATTTTTTTTGACAGTAGGCAGACAAGAAAGAGGGGTAGAGAGAGCGGGAGACATTCGGCAAATGTTGCCGGGTCCGGGACTCGAACCCGGGACGGCCGCTTCGAGGACTGTAGCCTCCGTATATGGTCGCGCGCTTCACCCCTACACCATCAGCGCCGCGCCAAGTGAGTTTTGGTTTAATAAGTTATGCACTACTTTGTGCTTTTTCCATCACATAAAATCACTGTAAAATACATTATAAGATTATATCTGTAATGTGACCGAATGTCATTGTCCAAGGGGCTTGAATAGTTTTGCAAGGTGCTGTATTAGTTGCAGGCTGAGTTGTAATATTGTTCCATCTCCATTATATCATATTCAACTATCACTGATTTCTGTTTTGAGTTCGTCACCACGGCAAGGTTAGCATTTCCACATGCCTCGCTTTATTTTCAAATCTGTTTCAGTAAGCATCTAACCTTTTTGTTGCTAGTCTAGAATATGACAGACAATGGCTCAGTGAATGTGAGGAATACTTTCTCATTTTATTGTATTTACTTTGCGCTTCAGATAGACCTGAAGTTTGGTTAATCTTTATTTTCCTTTTTACAAAGGATAAAGTGGAAAACAAATAGCTGTAAATGAAGTTAAGGCTTGAATTAAAACTGGAGTAAGTAGATGGTGCATAGAGTTGGGCTACAGTTTAAAGAAAGATGGGAGGAGCCGGCTCACTCCCTCACCTCCCATCTCTTCTCCATCTTCTTGCTCCAAAGGTGGGTTTGGGTGGGAGGTTGGTGGGCTTTGTGGTAGATGTGACTGCTGCTTGTGTGTGACTGTGGAACAGAAAAGCCTGTGTCTATTTTAGGGCTTTACTGTAAAGCTTTCACGCCTGCGTGATTGGGTGGGAGACCCCCGCCATCTGAACCCCCCATATCTGCAGGCTTCTAGCTGCAGCGGGGAGGAGCTGGAGGAGCTTTGCCCCTCCCTCGTGAGTACATGCCATCAGACGCTACTTCATTTTACTTCCCTCTCTTTTCTTCTTCTTCTTCTGTTTGTTCTTCTCTTTCTTTCTCCAACAGACCTGTGTACCTCGTTCTGATGCAGCTGTCTCCACATAGGTCTCTGTTGCATTGCTACACTAGATCTGTCTCTGCTAGACCGTCTCTGGCATTAAAAGCTTCCTGCAGCGGCTAGGATTAATGATTTATTGCCGATTTTGGCTCATTTTCTTAAATGAGACGAAATGCAAATTAAGCAACATAATACCATAAAAACAACGCTTACCTTTGCGTCTAGCTGATAAACAAAGACACTGTTGATACATTAAACACATTTAAAATGTAATACTCTACCAAAAAGACATGTTATCACTTACAGTGTATACACTCTTTCTTTAAATTGACAGATTAACCTAACATTATGTTTTGCTTAATAAAAACACAGTGAAACAAAATGTCTCGCCACTATTTTAAGTAAAGGCTGAACTAGAAACTTCTCAGCCACTGTCTGCTTTGATCAATTGAAAACAATCACCCGGAAACCTAGTATTTTATGCTCTACTTTACTATTGGTGTGTATCTAATGGCCGTTAGTTTGCATCCAGCGCCTAAGCAGTGAAACACTTGTTCATCACGGGATTTCTATGAAGCATAACGAAAAGTGAGCAGGCATAGGGTTTTCCTTATTAAATACACTTTAGAGTACAGGTGCACCGATTTCTGATTTTATCTCCGACCTCCAATTTTGTAAAGTTTTGACATGCCGATACTGTTCTTTGCCAGTTTTGATTGCTTATTTAAGAAAATTTCAAAATGTTTTTTTTAATATTTTCTAGATTGATTGTGAATGCAATTTGTCTTCACAATAACATGTTTATTGTAAAATAAAACAATGATTTTTCTCCAAAAAACAAGATGCAATTACAGAGCTAGCTCTCTGTGCATCACTGGAAATCTACTAATACAGTAAAATCCTCCTAGTTATTGGACAAGCATTTTGTACGTATACAACAAACTCAAAGAATTACAGCAAATTTTGTGCTCTTCTTTATTAGACAGAATATACAGTAGCTCCTTAACGTTTTTGCACACATAAAAATATAGGAGCAGATAATATCAGAAGATATTCATATTTTCTCTCCATGATCCATTATAAATAATTATTCCCACTTAATATTTTAAAGGGAAATTATTATTTGTATTGGCAACAGAGGTAATGTGTGTAAGAGAGAGCAGTCAACATTACATTGCTCTACACTTAAACAGGATTTCTCTATTTCACTCTTTGTGTAATACCTGTAAAACACTGGCAAATATTTCCATATACAGCATGTTTTATGGGGAAGCAGACGCCACGATTGGATAAAACCACTACTGTAAAATTCAATCTTCCTGTTATCTGTTAAAGTCTCTCACTCTTTGTTTATAAGTAGCAGCCTGAATAAACAGCTGGCTTTCTTCAGTAGAAAATACTTTTATGTAGCTCCTTTACACTTTGTGTGCGTCCATTGATTCATTTTTAAATACATGACTGATATAGCTAACTTTAAGCCTTCTTTCCTCAGTAACAACATCAGCACTGAAGAGTATTGTTGGCAGGTGACCCCTTAGCACTATGGTGCATTCACTGATGGGGAAAAAAATAATGCATTTTTTGAGTTTCCAACCAGTTGGTCCCCTAGTCAAGGCCATTCTAGCTAAAAATGTGCCCATTCAGGTCATGGGCCAATTTCTCGGTACATCTCTACATTTTAGTGTTCGTGACACCAATGACAGATTCACCACATTTTGATTTGAGCTTGTGAAATGAAGACACTTCATAAAATGGGAACCAAAAACTTTCCTTTTAGATCATTGCAGTTGCAGATTAGGTTCTGATGACTCACAATAACTCTTGTTATTTTTAAAATAAATTAGCCTTACAGTAGTGTAGCAAAATTAGGCCTAAAAGGAAGTTGCTGCTTGACTTCATTTAGCTGCTTTTGTAGTTTGGTATTGATATTTTTCAAAAGTCAACACAGCACTCATAACAATGCTGGTTGCTTTTATGTCTTTTATAAAAGAAAAAAATCTAATAATTCAGTAATGTTTACCAAGAAAGAGCATTCTTTCTTGTCTTTAACTCCTTATGTGGTATTTTTTAAATTCTTTTTAATTAATGCAGCGTTTATCTTCAGTCATCACATTTAATTTTTAAGAGTTTTAGTCAAATAAGACAAAGCCAATTGATCCTGTTTTGTGAACTGCTTTCTCTCTGTCCTTGCACCGTGTAGAATTTCAGTGCAGCTTATTTGCTTGTGTTATTTCACGTCTCGAGGGATCTTTCTGAACCTTTGATTTCTTCTGAATTTCCCAGGGTTCACTGCCATCACAGCCACCAACCCTATCTGGCTGATCAAGACCCGGCTGCAGCTAGACTCCAGGTGAGGATCCAAAGTTTCTATGTGCAAAAATAAGCTCTGCGCTCCTTCGTTTTATCGTAGCAGTCATAACTGCTAACTTAGAGCTCCTTGCTCCTTTTTTTATTTTACATTTCTGCACATTATAACCGCAAACCTCAGGCATTTTATGTGAAAACACACGCAAAGTAGTGCATACATGTGAAACAGAATTAAAATGATACAATGAAACATCCCCTTAGATAACGTGGTGTTGACAGAATCATGCTCTGGGGATGCTTTTATTCAGCAGGGATAGGGAATCTGGGCACAGCTGGTGGGGGAGAAGTGGGGAGTTTTCAAGACGATGCAGAACAATGCTAAATATACAGCCAAAGCTACAATGGAACGGTTTAAAGCAAAGCTCATGTGTTAGAATGGTACAGTCAAAGTCAAGACCTAAATGTTATACTATGTGTTGTTCTCTAGCATAAAATTCAGCCAAAATAAAGGTTTGTGTGTCTAATGGGACAAAAATGTGAGAAACTTCAATATTTATTAATACATTTCAAGGCATTAAACTCAAAGTGTCTCTATGATCCCAGAAACCGAGGAGAGCGGCGTATGAATGCATTCGAGTGCGTGCGGCGGGTGTACCAGCTGGATGGCTTTCGGGGTTTCTACAGGGGAATGTCAGCTTCGTATGCTGGCATTTCTGAGACTGTGGTCCACTTTGTGATCTATGAAAGTATCAAACGAAAACTGCACGAGTCCAAAGTCCATACCAGCATGGACGAAGAGGACGAGACTTCTAAGGATGCCTCAGACTTTGTGGGCATGATGCTCGCAGCAGCCACATCTAAGACCTGTGCCACCTCCATCGCCTATCCTCATGGTAGGTCTCTCTTTTACTGTGTCATTATGCTTGGGACCAGGATTAATGAGAATAGTGAGAACTCAGAAATTAAAGTTCTAAATCTTGAGATCTTTCACTCACGGAAACAAATGGCCAGTCTTTATTTAACAAAATGTTTTCTTCTCACCCCCCAACTGCAGAAGTGATCCGCACACGGCTACGAGAAGAAGGCAGCAAGTACCGCTCCTTCTTCCAAACTCTTCTGACAGTCCCCAAAGAGGAGGGATACCGGGCGCTGTACCGTGGCCTGACCACCCACCTTGTCAGACAGATTCCTAATACTGCTATTATGATGTGCACCTATGAGGTGGTGGTGTACCTGCTCGGCCGTTAGCAAACTGTGGCCTTCTCCTTCCTGTTTAAAAGGGACGATGGTAAATAACTGAGAAGGATGCCATTTTGACTTGGAATGGTAGGTTTAAACCGTGAAAGAGAAGACCAAAGTAAACCAGAAGATGCTCTAATGAACCAGAGAAGGATCAAGGAATAAGATGCAGCTAATGGAGAGAATATCAGCATCATCAGGTGGAGGGTACGCAGCTCAGAGGAGAGGTGCAGTTGTTAGAGATCTGTTCGATTTGACTTCAAGCTGAATTCAGTGGCCTGAAAAATTATTAGTTTGGATGAAAAAAGTGTAAAACAAAATTAACAATAAAATATTTTCAGATATTCTACATGGGGAATGTTTAGAGACAACTTTCAGGATGCATTGAGGCTTAATTTTAATCAATTTCAATAGTTCACAAATCTGTTTTGCACACCTTGTCTCTAGTAGCCTGCACTTTTCCAGGTACAGGAATGTCCAAAAAAGCTGAAGTTGTGTTTGAGACAAAGGTGTCTCTATGTTTTTAGGTCACCTCAATCACTCTTCTTCGCTCTAAACTTAGACTTAAAAGGTTTGCCTCTAAACACTGCATTTAGTTGCATCTCAATGAATAAGAATATCATCAAAAGTTAATTTAGGCAGTTCAATAAAGTCACACTTGCATTTTATGTCGATATATTACACACAGAGTGACATTTTTCAAATGCTTTATCTGTTCATTTTGATGATGATGTCTTGCAGCTAACAAAAGCTCAAAATGTTGTCCTTTTGAATTTCCCCACACTCTGGAAAGGGCTTTGGTTCACTGTCTTTTCAAGGCTGTGTTGCATATTGTTGTTGCATGAGCCTTTTTTTTCACCACAGGTTATATTCCACTCAACTTTCCATTAAGATACTTGTACACAGCATTCTGAACAGCCAGTTATGTTTTTTTCCTGCGCTGTTATGAGGAAGAGAGTCTCTATAAACAACTAAAGCTCATTGCTAAAGAAGCTGATTCTACAGGCTGCTGTATGCATGCATTTTAATGGAGAGTTAAGTGGATGGAAAATATATTGTGGAAAAATGTGCACAAGGGGGATAACCACAACGTTAAGATTGTGAAGCAAATGCCATTCAAAACTTTGGAGGAAATTCACAAGGTTTGAACTGAAATTTAGTTTTTCTTATACTTGTCAAAATTAGCAGAAACAAACACTTAAAATATATCACTCTCTGCATAACAAGTCATTATAAGTTCCACTTTTTGAATAGATTTGCCGAAGTAAAAACTTTTAGATGATAATCTAATGTATTGAGCTGCACCTGTGTATGTCCCCTAAATGACCAGCATTGAGTGGTAAGAGCCTGTGCACCAAAACATAGGTTAAAAATCTGACCACCTGTGTGTGTGCTTTACTCCCCCTCTTGACCTCTTGGCTCTGTGATGATACGGTTTCGTTCAAGTTGGCCTTCCGTTTGGAGGTATGTCTTTGATAGCTCTGAAAAATACGTTTTGAAGACCTACTTTCGCTCAACAAGTCACTGCTCAGAACCTAGGACTTATGATTTGGAAGCAGAAAGTTAGGTCTTTCATGAGATACGAAGCCTGCATGTGGTTGTTACTGCGTCCTTAATGTACGGAGTGTCTTCTGCTAGAGTTACTACTTGAATATAATGTGACAGTTTTCGGAAAATGTTGGAGTGGGAGGATGTTGAAAGGTTCCTCATCTAAAGGCCTGTCTGTGTGAGAGGATGTGTGCCTCTGCAGTCATGTGTGCCTGTACGTCGAACAAATATATACTCCAGATATCCATTTACTAACTGTTAATCTTGCAATACAGTGCAGTTTGGAATGTTGATAGTAAGAGCTTAGGTTCCCACTCACACCAGTCCTTTCTTCCCAGTGGCTTCCAACTGACCTGATAACATGCACTTTTGTGGCCTTTCAGGGCTCGTGCTTTGCTTTCCATTGTGTGGACGGACTAAACTTGTACATTGTGAAAGAAAAACAAAGTATTACTGTATTTCTAAATGGTATTTTCTGTTCTCATAGCAGATGCTTGTACAGTTTAGACTTTCCATTTGTTGTGAAGGATGTTCAGATGTTTTTCTGTACTAAAATAGTGTGTATGAATATCTGTTTTTGTTTCTTCCTGAGCCACTCTTCTGGTCATGCTGTAGTTTGCCTTCTCAAAAGATTGTTTTCATTTTTGTGCAATTGAACCTGTTTTGACATTGACTGTTGACAGACGTATTAACATCGCTTGGCTACTTTTTCCTGTGTTTGTATGTTGCAGAGAATCGATAACTGCTGCAAATAAAAAAAAAAATTTGAAGTGTTAAGAGACCGAGCATTGATTAGGTTTGTTAGGTCCATTAAAAAAGGGTTGAATTTTGCAAAGGTTAGTCATGTCTGTTAATTAGAACGTTTCCATGTGCTTTACGCTCTGCCAGACTGTGCTGTTGTTTTCTATGCCGCTTGTTTTAAATCTCATATTTTGGGAGTTTCTATGGGGGAGTTCAGAAACTGGAATCATTTTTCAGACCCTACAGGGTTGTAGATATATATATATATATATATATATGTACATATAATATACACATTTGTTTCTCTGGTGAAAATAAACGGAGAGCTTTCATGATTCATGTTTCAGAACACCCGACACAAACTCCCTGTGTTGCAATATCATTTCAGAGGCAAACTAATCTGTTGTAACGTGTATTAGCTTTTCAGTTCTGGCATGTCTGGCATGCTACCACCCTATGGTATTAGTTTTCCTTTTTTTGGTCAAAAGGAAAGAAGACGTGCTTATTTGATGTCCATTTGTTGCTGTGAAACACTAATAGCTTTGATTTATGTTATCGGCTGTGCTGCCGTAGTGCATGAGGTCACATTACCTGAATGTGATGTGTGAAAACAACTGAACAAACCATGCAAACATTTCGCTTGATAACTTATCATTCACGTCAGCGTCTGTGAGCGAGTCAGTGTCTTAGGGAGGTTCCCCCTGGATAGGGTGCAGCCTGAAACAGGGTTGAACTATGCTAAGATATTATGTTTCCCAGGTCCGTCATTTGTGTGTTTGTATGTTTTATCTTTGTTTTTTAAACACAAAAGCCAATAAAAAACTATTTACAACTACATTTTTGTGTTTATTGTTTATTAAATCATTGAACTATTTGCAGTCAAATGTTAGGTCACATTCATAGCTTGTGTTCCCAGTCAAGGAACTTTGTATAATTTCACTTTCTTCTAAATATACAGTTGAAATCAGATTTAAATACCTTGTATAAAAAGAACCAGTTTCTTTCCCCTCTGAACTTCAAATCTGACTAGACTTTCCCTGTTTAAGGTCAGTTAGGATTACCAAAATTATCTTAATGATGATAGAGCTATTTTTCTTATTACTTTTTTCAAATTCAGATCTTTACATACACCAAGATTACTATGCCTTTTAACCAATTTGGTAAAGCCCAGGTGATGTCTAGGTCTTGTAAGTTTCTAATAAGTTAATTGACAACGTGTGAGTCCATTAGAGGCATGCCTACGGACATACAGGGGTTGGACAATGAAACTGAAACACCTGGTTTTAGACCACAATAATTTATTAGTATGGTGTAGGGCCTCCTTTTGCGGCCAATACAGCATCAATTCATCTTGGGAATGACATATACAAGTCCTGCACAGTGGTCAGAGGGATTTTAAGCCATTCTTCTTGCAGGATAGTGACCAGGTCACTACGTGATACTGGTGGAGGAAAACGTTTCCTGACTCGCTCCTCCAAAACACCCCAAAGTGGCTCAATAATATTTAGATCTGGTGACTGTGCAGGCCATGGGAGATGTTCAACTTCACTTTCATGTTCATCAAACCAATCTTTCACCAGTCTTGCTGTGTGTATTGGTGCATTGTCATCCTGATACACGGCACCGCCTTCAGGATACAATGTTTGAACCATTGGATGCACATGGTCCTCAAGAATGGTTCGGTAGTCCTTGGCAGTGACGCGCCCATCTAGCACAAGTATTGGGCCAAGGGAATGCCATGATATGGCAGCCCAAACCATCACTGATCCACCACCATGCTTCACTCTGGGCATGCAACAGTCTGGGTGGTACGCTTCTTTGGGGCTTCTCCACACCGTAACTCTCCCGGATGTGGGGAAAACAGTAAAGGTGGACTCATCAGAGAACAATACATGTTTCACATTGTCCACAGCCCAAGATTTGCGCTCCTTGCACCATTGAAACTGACATTTGGCATTGGCATGAGTGACCAAAGGTTTGGCTATAGCAGCCCGGCCGTGTATATTCCTCTTGCGTCCACAGTTAATCCTGTTGGATGTGGTTCGTCCTTCTTGGTCGTATGCTGACATTACCCTGGATACTGTGGCTCTTGATGCATCACAAAGACTTGATGTCTTGGTCACAGATGCGCCAGCAAGACGTGCGCCAACAATTTGTCCTCTTTTGAACTCTGGTATGTCACCCATAATGTTGTGTGCATTTCAATATTTTGAGCAAAACTGTGCTCTTACCCTGCTAATTGAACCTTCACACTCTGTTCTTACTGGTGCAATGTGCAATCAATGAAGACTGGCTACCAGGCTGGTCCAATTTAGCCATGAAACCTCCCACAATAAAATGACAGGTGTTTCAGTTTCATTGTCCAACCCCTGTACATCTACAATTCAAACACACTGCTCGTTAGTGTTGAATCTTTGAAAACGCTAAGATATCAAAGAGACCCTTCAGAAGCCTGAAGGCATCAACTCTATCTGTTCAAGCAATAATATGCAAGTATAAACAAAACTAGAATCTGCTTTCTCTCTGCTTATATGTACACTGCTCAAAAAAATTAAAGGAACCTGTTGAAGATATATAGGGTCTCAATGGGAAAGCAAATCATGCTGGATATCCATAGTGATGTAGAATGAGTAATGTGTTAGGAACAAAAGGATGCTGCATCATTTGATGAAAATGAAAATGATCAACCCACAGAGAGCTTAATCTGAATCACCAAGAAATTTATACTGATATGGCAGGCTAGTCCATTTTGCTGAAATGTCACTGGAGCAACTCAAAATGGTGCTCAGTAGTTTGTATGCCCCCTATGTGCTTGCATGGATGCCTGACAATGTTGCTCCTTCTAAAATGACACAGGGTGTCCAGGATTATCTCCTCCCAGATCCTGACCAAGGTATCATTGAGCTTCTGGACAGTCTGAGATGCAACTTGAAGGCATTGGATGGACCAGAGATGTTTCATTGGATTTAGGTCAGGTGAGAGTGGAGGACAGTCAATGGTACCAGTTCCTTCGTCCTCCAGGAACTGTCTTCATCCTCTTGTCACATGAGGCCGGATATTATCATGCACAAGGAGGAACCCAGGACCCACTGCAGCAGTGAAGGATCAAACAATGGATCTAAGGATTTCATCCCGGTACATAATGGCCATCAGGGTGCCATCGTTTATCCTGTAAAGATCTGTGCGTCCTATGGATATGCCTCTCCAGACCAACACTGATCCACCACCAAACCAATCATGCTGAACAATGTTGCAGGCAGCATGATGTTCAGCTCAGCGTCTTCAGACCCTCTGACATCTGTCACAGAACTCAGAGTCAACCTGCTCTCATCTGTGAAAAGAAAGGGGCGTCATTGCCAAATGTGCCAATTTCCAGTGTTCTCTGGCAAATCCCAGGCAAGCTCCATGATACTGGGCAGTGATCACAGGGCATATTTGAGAACATCGGGCCCTCAGGCCACCCTCATGACGTCTGTTTCCTCTTTAGGTCGTTTTGTAGGGCTCTGGCAGTAATCATCCTGTTCCTCCTTGCACATAGGAGCAGATACCAGTCCTGCTGATGGGTTAAGGACCTCCAATGGCCCTGTCCAGGTCTCCTAGAGTAACTCCCCATCTCCTGGAATCTTCCTTCCTTTTGAAACCTTCCTTTTTGATAAAGCTTATAGTTAGACTGGATTATGTTATCCTGAGCCATCTCTGTTGTTATGCTGCTATAGGTTTAGGCTGCTGAAGTCAGTGACTCATTGCAATCTGCTGGGTTTCCTTGGATAGAAAACTATTTAACCAGTTTCAATGATAAACTAAACTTGACAGCATTCTTTGATAACTAGGACCAAGTAGGAATCTGTATAACTGGATTGAACTGACTTTTTTTTTGTAAAATGCCTTGAGATGACATGTGTTGTTAATTTGTGCTGTATAATTAGACTGAATTGAAGTGAATTAAAGTTTTAAAGTGAGAAAAAAAAGCCTTTACTCAAAAAACAACATAAAAAGCAAAATTACAGCTTGCAAATGCACTGTGGGACAGGAGCCTTCATTTTCAGAGAGATGTCCTGTGGTGTGATTAAATAAATTCCTTTTGTTTTGCCACAATGGTCATTACTACCCTTGAAGGAAAAAGAGGGAAGCCAAAGGACACCTTCCAAACTGTGAAGTATGTCAGTGGCAGCATCATGAGGATATTTTGACTGATGCTCTTCAAAAAAATGTATGGCATTATAGGAAAAAACATTATGTAGAAATACTAAAGTAGCTTCTCAAACAATGAAGTTAAATCTTGGGGACAAAGGGGTCTTCCAGCAAACTGCTAAACTAATTACAAAGTAACTTAAGGTAAACAAAGGCAGTATTTTGGGATGTCAATCACAAAGTCCTGACATCAGTCCTATAGACAATCTGTGGGCTAAGCTAGAAAGGTGTGTATGAGCAAGAGGGCCTTCAAACTTGACTCAGTTACACTAATTCTGTCCAGAGAAATGGGCCAAACTTCCTGCCAACTGTTGTGAGAAGCTTTCGGAAGGATTCTCATAATTTTAAAGCAAAGTAAGATCGATTCAGTTCAGTTTGTTTGTACAGGTCCTTCTCAAAATATTAGCATATTGTGATAAAGTTCATTATTTTCCATAATGTCATGATGAAAATTTTACATTCATATATTTTAGATTCATTGCACACTAACTGAAATATTTCAGGTCTTTTATTGTCTTAATACGGATGATTTTGGCATACAGCTCATGAAAACCCAAAATTCCTATCTCACAAAATTAGCATATCATTAAAAGGGTCTCTAAACGAGCTATGAACCTAATCATCTGAATCAACGAGTTAACTCTAAACACCTGCAAAAGATTCCTGAGGCCTTTAAAACTTCCAGCCTGGTTCATCACTCAAAACCCCAATCATGGGTAAGACTGCCGACCTGACTGCTGTCCAGAAGGCCACTATTGACACCCTCAAGCAAGAGGGTAAGACACAGAAAGAAATTTCTGAACGAATAGGCTGTTCCCAGAGTGCTGTATCAAGGCACCTCAGTGGGAAGTCTGTGGGAAGGAAAAAGTGTGGCAGAAAACGCTGCACAACGAGAAGAGGTGACCAGACCCTGAGGAAGATTGTGGAGAAGGGCCGATTCCAGACATTGGGGGACCTGCGGAAGCAGTGGACTGAGTCTGGAGTAGAAACATCCAGAGCCACCGTGCACAGGCGTGTGCAGGAAATGGGCTACAGGTACCGCATTCCCCAGACCTGGGCTACAGAGAAGCAGCACTGGACTGTTGCTCAGTGGTCCAAAGTACTTTTTTCGGATGAAAGCAAATTCTACATGTCATTCAGAAATCAAGGTGCCAGAGTCTGGAGGAAGACTGGGGAGAAGGAAATGCCAAAATGCCAGAAGTCCAGTGTCAAGTACCCACAGTCAGTGATGGTCTGGGGTGCCGTGTCAGCTGCTGGTGTTGGTCCACTGTGTTTTATCAAGGGCAGGGTCAATGCAGCTAGCTATCAGGAGATTTTGGAGCACTTCATGCTTCCATCTGCTGAAAAGCTTTATGGAGATGAAGATTTCATTTTTCAGCACGACCTGGCACCTGCTCACAGTGCCAAAACCACTGGTAAATGGTTTACTGACCATGGTATCACTGTGCTCAATTGGCCTGCCAACTCTCCTGACCTGAAACCCATAGAGAATCTGTGGGATATTGTGAAGAGAACGTTGAGAGACTCAAGACCCAACACTCTGGATGAGCTAAAGGCCGCTATCGAAGCATCCTGGGCCTCCATAAGACCTCAGCAGTGCCACAGGCTGATTGCCTCCATGCCACGCCGCATTGAAGCAGTCATTTCTGCAAAAGGATTCCCGACCAAGTATTGAGTGCATAACTGTACATGATTATTTGATGGTTGACGTTTTTTGTATTAAAAACACTTTTCTTTTATTGGTCGGATGAAATATGCTAATTTTGTGAGATAGGAATTTTGGGTTTTCATGAGCTGTATGCCACAATCATCCGTATTAAGACAATAAAAGACCTGAAATATTTCAGTTAGTGTGCAATGAATCTAAAATATATGAATGTTAAATTTTCATCATGACATTATGGAAAATAAGTAACTTTATCCCAATATGCTAATATTTTGAGAAGGACCTGTACAAACGTGAGGAATACAGAGGCCACATCTCGTAATTACCTACCGCAACCAGCAGGTGGAGTCAATATCCTGCTTCTGACGCTCATGAAGTCCTTGTTTTACGTTTCGAGTTAAATTTAATCAGATTAGTCGAAAATCCACGTTTTCTTCGGTCTTTTGACAACACTGCGAAATTAAACATCTGTTAAAAAATACGTTATTAGCAGCCAAAGCATGCACCTATGCATTTGTTTACAAATAGTGTTTTTATCAGAGGTAGAAACAGGATTTGCGACAGTGCCTTTTAAAAGTATTTCATACTACCTTAACTTTTTATACATTTTGTCACATTGCATAATTTTATTGTATATTGGGATGTTACGTTACAGACCAATTGTGAAGAGGAAGCAACTTTTCTCTACCACCTTTGAAAATCTGGATGGAGATAATCTGAACATCAATTTTCCAATCTAGTAGTAGCCCGGATTTTAAATACGGACCGAGATTATTTACTGACTATAGAGGTTGAATGTCTATATCGCCTTTGATTTACCGACCATAGACATTTGATTAGTAATAAAGATTCAGCTGGAAGTATGGAAAGATGCAGACTGAATCAAGAACACACATATAGGGGATGACGATGCCTTCATGACTGTAGGAAATATAGAGATAACAGCTTAAATGTGGTGAATTTATCGAAAATGAATGCGTTACTCTCGAAAAGTTAGAATTTTGAGTTTCAAGAACACATATGAATTGTTTTTTTTAAACTATTAGACTTTAAATCTGCATAAGAGAGTCCCCGCTGACAGAACCGGAGGTTATAGAAATGATCAATATAACAAGCAAATAGACATTTTCAAATTTTGGAACTATGATGTGCACAAATGTTGGCCCATGCTGAGAGATTTGTGGCAGAAATACTGGGACGCTTGGAGTACCACTGACCTGAAAGAAGCTGAGGAGTCACTCTGAGCTGCAGATATATGGGGGGTCAGTTTACACCCTGAGTGGAAAATGTGTTTAGCCTGACACTTTAGGATCGTCTTAGCTGTGGTTGTAAGTGATACATAGACCTGTGTCAGCTTTGGTAAAAACAGTGGAGATGTTGGCACTTTTCACTTTAGAAAAATTATACATAATCAAGTGAATTAAATACAATTAAAGTAGCGACAGTAGAAGTTTTCATACATCCTGAACTTTCTCAGATTTGCTAATGTTACAAACACGAACTTCATTGTATTTTATTCAGATGTTACGTGATAGAGCAGCACAAAGCAGTGCACAATTGTGTAAGGGAAAGGATTTCAAATGTTTTATAAATAAAATTCTGAGAGATGCTGCATGCATATGTATTAACATCGTGGCCAAAAGAAAGCTTTGAAAAATCCAATTTAAAGCTTGTCACAGGCCACATAGGGGACACAGCAAATATTTTGAACAAGATACCCTGTCTGAAATCAAAATACAACTTTCTGGCCTACGTGTAAAACTCTATGTCTGCAGGAAAACTAACACTGCTCTTCAGACTTAAAACCCAATCCACCCAGTGAAACATGGTGGTGGCAGCATCACACTGTGGAAATGCCTTTCTTTTGGAGGGACACAGAAGCTGGTTGATGCGATGGTGGATGGGCTAAATGTAGGGCGACTACGGAAGAAAACCTGTTAGAGGTTCTGTGCCAATTTCGTCAGAGTATGAGGCTAGAAGTCCATTGTGGACTGGCAGAACTATGACGGGATAGTTTAGTTCTAAGCATTTTCAGGTACTAGAATGACCCAAGCAAATCAACACCTTAATCATATTGTGAATCTGTGGCACGACCTGAAAGCTTATGTTCACAGATGCTCTGCATCTTGTCTGACCAAGTTTAAGCTGTTTTGCAAAGACGTGCAAAAAGCTATAAATGTACTGAAAGGGAGTTCTACAAAGTATTGACACCTAACTTTTCAGAGTTTAATTTGCAAGAAAAGTGTAAACTATGAATCCTTTACCTTCCACTCCAATACCTTTCCACTGTGTTGGTCCATCACAAAATAAAGCACTTTTAAGTTTACGGAGTATACTAATTTTGTGTCAATGGAATATTGCTTTGATAAACTTATTTATTTTATCTCACTTTACACATTTAGTTATCACTATTAATATTTACTTGTTTTTATTTGGACATCTGAAAGAATGAATTTCTGGAGCCAAAGTTTCCAACGAACACTTGAACGCCACGTTAAATTCTGGGCCAATCGCGTCAAAGCATAAGGCTGCGTTGTGATGAGAGCAGCCAATTAGCGTCCGCCCTGAGGAGTCGACGGATGCACAGCACAGCTTCGACTGCCCTGGTTGGAGGGATGTTTCGAGCTGTCTGGAACCGCAACAAAGAAACCGTAGCTGCGTTGTCAAAACGTCTGTAACAGCGCTGGACTGACGTTGCTGTCAACAGCGAAGAAGAAGAGAGGACTCGTTTCTCTTCATTTTGAAGGAAAAGCCGCTGGGAAAAGTATCATTTGGAGCCGAGTTGAGTCTCTGCTCGGTGAGTGCTTCTGTGTTTACACCGGATGAACAGCCTTCAGGGTTGTAATGAACGTTTCCCGTCAAAAAGTGTCTTCACTTTTGAGTTTTCATGTTAACATTTCAACCTGATAGAATAACCTTCCATCATTTGTAAAAACCGTCTTGTACTGAAGTCTTTCGCTCTGTTTAAACGCCTGTTAAAGTTTTCACAGCTCAGACCGTAAACTGCACAGCCTCACCTGAAGAGGAATTCAGGTGCTTACTCTCTCATTTATTATTTCTCTGCTTATCATGACGAAATTACCTGAACGACAGGACGACGGCTTGTACCCTAGTATTATTTCCTCTCTATGTTCCACGAATGATGAGTTCTTTGTAATGGTCACACTTTGCCATTTAAGACTGAGATTGGTAATGTGACAAGGACGTGGAAGATGGAGAGCAGATGGTGAGGGCAAGGAGGGAATGGAGATGTGGTGTGAAGAGGATGCTGAGAAGGAGAAAACGAGAAGGATCCAAGTCGTTGACAGAGTGAGAGCATGAGGAAGAAGCACACGCAAACAGTGCTGTTGAGAAGTGTGCATTTTCTCATCATGAGCGTGAACGTCTTATTAGTTTTGGGCTTTTAATGATTTGTTTGGACCATTCTGATAGGGCGGAATGTTGGTCCAAGGTGCAACTTCAATGATTTTTTTAGAAACACAAATTAGCCACACAAGCTTTTTTTCCAAGTTCTCTCTAATCCTCAGAGGGCTAAAATTGTATGTACTGGGTCAAAAATACCCCCTACACACACACACACACACACACACACACACACATATATATTTACAGAGAAACCACAGTGTTTCCAGGCATCAGCAAGTTTCTGGCATGGATCTGAATAGATATCTGATCCTTACCTGGGTCTGGATTTTAAGCATAGTTCAAGGGCTGCTTGAAAAATTATAATCAGTATTATTTGGCAATTACTTTTAAATATATTTTTTTCAGCACTAGTGGCCTTTATTTATTTATTTATTTTCCTGACAGTGGGCAGACAGGAAAGAGGGGTAGAGAGAGGGGGAGACATTTCCTGGTGGAAACAGAGGCTGGGGACTCGGGGTTGGACTCTTTCATCACTCAGGCTGAAGTCACCGAGGTGGTTAAAAAGCTCCGCGGTGGCAAGGCTTAGGGGGTGGATGAGATCCACCCTGAGTACCTCAAATCTCTGGATGTTGTTGGGCTGTCATGGTTGACACGCCTCTTCAATGTTGCGTGGCGGTCGGGGACAGTGCCTCTGGACTGGCGGACTGGGGTGGTGGTCCCCCTTCTTATGAAGGAGGGTGTGTTCCAACTACAGGGGGATCACACTCCTCAGCCTCCCTGGTAAGGCCTACGCCAGGGTATTGGAGAGGAGAGTTCGGCTGGTAGTCGAACCTCAGCTTCAGGAGGAACAGTGTGGTTTTCGTCCCGGCTGTGGAACACTGGACCAGCTCTATACCCTCTAAAGGGTACTCGAGGGTTCATGGGAGTTTGCCCAACCGGTCCACATGTGTTTTGTGGACCTGGAGAAAGGATTTGACTGTGTCCCTCATGATGCCCTGTGGGGGGTGCTCCAGGAGTATGGAATCGGGGGCCCCTGGTGTCTGCCGAGTCTGCTGCCCCCGTGACCCAGTCCCAGATAAAGTGGAAGACGACGAGTACGAGTGTGTGTGTGTGTATATACATATATATATATATATATATAATTAAAAATAATTTTTCATTGAATTGCAAAAAGCAACCCATTTCTTGCACTTACAGAACAGTGAATGGCCCTGAAACATAAGTGCTCTTCAACAATCTGGAAAAACAAAATGTTAACTGGAATTAGAAAACTTCTACCAGTCTGACAAACAAAGATATGAGATTTATTTCTAAGAAGCATTATTACAACAAAGAAATAAACCACCTCACCCTTTTGATTAGTATACATTTTAGCGTATGTAATTTTAAACCTGAATGGATAAGAGAAAAATGTTAATTAACGTTAAACTACTGCACCTAATTTTCCTTTATAAAATTCATAGAAGTTGTGTGTATCGTTCTTCCGCCCTGCAAAAAGGAACAGACCACATGCATCATTAAGGTTTAAAATGTCATTGACATCCATGTCCACATTGGGCGTATGCAAACTTCTGACCTGTGCTCCATAAATTATTGGCAAAGTGAGAACAGATGAGTGTATTTGCATGATTGATGCTCTATTGAAATGGAGGAGGAAGCTGGAGTCTCAAGGCAAAAGAGGGAGAGGAAGGAGGAGGCAACATTGTGATGATGACAGGAGGTCATTTATCTGTCTCCAAGAGGTCAGCCTTGTTACCAGCATCTTCTCGTCGTGTCTTTCTGGTTTGCTTCTTTCTTCTATCCACACTTTCTCCTCTTCCTTCTGCCGCCTCCATGATGCTCTCTAAGGAATCCACCCTAAACGTTTCTGTCATCTCAGTCTGTGTGTACCTCATCTAACCGTTCTGCTTATTCTAAACATACACATTAGACTTAAAATTCAACCCCCCCCCTGCTGGATTTATGCTTTAATTATCACAAGCTTTAACTCAAAAATCAACATATCAGCATATTTTAATAATTTCAGGCAACAGATCACAATATATCCCTCCTTAAGAAACACAAGGGTTCAAATGTTTTTCAGTGCTGAAATGAAAAGGTTGAGGTTAGAACCTTAAATGCTTTAATCAAATGCACAGCTGCTGACTCAGCAGCTGTAAAGCCTGACCTCCTAACAATGTAAAAGCCATTGCAGGGATTGGAAAACATTTTTTTTAAATCTATGCACAGCTGCAGTTGCCTGCAAACATAAAATCTCGGTTTTCTTTGGAACACTTTTCTCCATCATTGCCACCCGTGGTAAAGATTTGAAAAAAGAGCTTAAATAAATTCATCTTTTGCTGCAGTAACATAATAAAACACTGACAAATTTAGAAACATGGACTCTTAAATTTGAGCACTATTTAGTAGAGGAGAAAAATACATATGAAAGTATTAGACATCCATTTAAATGCTCAGTTCTTTAAAAAGAAATGTTCACATATCAATGTCTGTTTTTTAATTATCTCTGGAAAAGGAAGTGATTAAATTACAAATTACCAAACGTTAGCTCTGTTTTCCTCATTAAACAAAAGATAAAACCAAAAATGCTTTTCCTAACTGAGATTGAAATTGTACCTCCTAATAGCTGGTCGTACCCTCTTAAGCTGAAATAAGACGCTGCTTGTAGCCATCTACCAGTCTCTGACACCAGTGTGAGGAAGGTTTGCCCCACTCCTCACTTTCAGCTGTGAGATATTTTAAGGGTTTCTTTCTTGCATCCCCGGCCTGTTTTATGTCACTTCACAGCATCTCAGTGAGATCAAGATCTTGTCTTTGACTTGGTCCAGGACTTTGCATTTTTTAACTCTCAGCAGTATGTTTTGGGACATTGCCATGTTTCAGGGTCCAGTTCTACTTCAGCTTTATTTTTTATAAAGATGCTCTTAGATTTTCCTCCAGCACTCTCTGATAGGTGGTAGAAGACATGGTGCTATATTTGATGGAGAGCTGGCCAGATCCAGCTGCAGCAAATCATCCTCAAACCATGACATTTGTATGAGTATCTTTTCCTCTAATGCTGTAGTTGCTTTAATCCCAATATTTCTCCTGTTCGGGGGCCAAAATAATTCAGTTTTAGACTCGTCCACCCAAAGAACATTAGGAGTCCTGGTCTTTGTTTATGTTTGCTAGGACAAACTTCAGTGTGGCCTGTATGTTTTTCTTAAATAGCAGTTGTTTAATCCTTGTACACTTCTTATGAAATTGAAACCAGTGCAGTTTTATTTCTGATTGTACAGTCATGCACTTTCATACAAACAGTAGCACGAGCCTGCTGTATGCTCCATGATGAACATCTCAGGGTTCATCCTTTAGCATCTTGCCGTCTGCTGCCAGGGTGAACTTGCTTGACCCGGGCACGTTGCCAGTCATTGTAAACATCCTCCATCTGTGGGCTGTTTTCCATACAGTGAAAAAGTTGATTTTAGATGATTTCGATATCTCTTTAAACCGCTTTCCAGATTTATAAGCTGCTGCAATCTTTGCTCTCAAAGCCTCAGACAGTATTGTTACAATTTATATTAAAAATCCATAATTCTTTAAAATGTAAGAAAAACCCAGGTTTTTTTTTTTCACATGATTTTACCATTTTGTTTAAACAAAATAACAGGATTATTGGCTTCCCTGACAATTCCTATTAGATATGTATAATAAAGTAATTTGTTTAATTTCTACTTTTCTTTTTTGAGTGTCTAAGCACTTATAAATAGTAATATGTGACTTCTTAACTGGGAATATAATTTAAGGAAGAGGTCAGTTTCTCCTGTCCACTATTTAAAATGGGAAAGACAGGAGAACATGCAGTTCGAGTAAAGCACAGGGGTGTTGACCTCCAGAATTCAGGACTTACAAGAAAATAGGAGTCTGCCAGATTTCTCAAAATGTGTTTCACAGACCGGTATAAACCATTACTTCTTTTTTAAAATCAGTTAAGCAATGTAAGGGTCTGCAGGTAACTCCAAGGGTGAGGTTTACATTAGCGGGTAAACATTTTGTACAGTAAGACTGTTTCTAGTCACGCCATCATGTTCGTTTAATGAATAAGGGAACATTGGAACTACCAATTGTGTTTTCCCCTCATCCTTTGTCCATGCAGATAGTTTTTTTTTTAATTTATCATTTTAGTTTAATTTCTTCTTGTTAAATCATCTCCAAATATCTAAGATGTTGTGTTAGTGTGGGTTGGGAGGAAGATGTGATTTGGCTCCTACACCTTTTTTTTTACTTATTTCAGCCTGTCCTGCTCCTGAAATAAGCATGCAAAGATCTTTATTTATTTATAAAGTCCTGAATGTTTGCAGGTTGAGATAATTGAAGGTTTGCCTGAGGGTGCCTCTCATGTCTGAATGTGAGTTTGTGTAGAGTAATGAAGTATTGGGTGAGAGTTTAAGGTCAATCAACAAAACTAACAGGCAAAACTCAGTCTTGCTGTTCATCAAATAATCAACAGCCTAGTTGCTAAAGAGAACTTTGAATAGGACGTTTAGTTCAAATTTTTCAGATGCTTGTCTATATTCTCCTCTAGGAGACTCATTATCCAAGGATGGCCAAGGTGATTAGGCAGCAAGGCAGGCAGCGTTTTACAGTCACTATAAGCTGCCTTCCATCAGCTGTGACTAGATTTTAGCTGTACCAGAACAGAGCATCCCAGAAAGCAGATGGGAGGATGCGAAACTGTGAAGCTGCAGGCTAAATGAAAGTGAAAACCAGATCACACTCCATGTTCTGAAAGCATGAATAAATGCAACAGTGCAGCTCTGATTTAATTTGAGGGCTTGTGTTCCTATCATAGCAGCACCAGGTGGGTGGGGGTAAACCCTGGTCAGTCAGTCATGTACTGAGAAGAAAAACTTCAGAAAGGGAATGTCGTCACAGTATGTATCACAAATCAGTCTACTGGCAGGTTTGCCAGCTTTAAACATGTTTGCATGTATGTTTGTTTTTATATAAAATGGTCACTGGAACTCTTTTTAAGTTGCACCATCCAGTAAGTATGATTAATTTGTATTCTCTCCACTGGCTGCAATTCTTTTAAAATAACTTTAAGATTTAGCCTTTTATTGTTGATTTTCTTGCTTAGATTTTCAAACTTGTATTTTATTGCTTATTGCTTTTATTATCGTATTTTTATTTTCTATTTCTTTTCACTTGTAGAGCACTTTGCCATTTGGTTTGTAAAGTGCTTTATTTATAACTAATAATCCTAATCATAATTATTATTCGTACTCGTACTCGTCTACCGGGTCGCAGGGGCAGCAGACTCGGCAGAGACGCCCAGACGTCCCTCTCCCCAGACACCTCCTCCAGCTCCTCCAGGGGAAGCCCAAGGCGTTCCCAGGCCCCTCAGAGACATAGTCCCTCCAGCGTGTCCTGGGCCGTCCCCTGGGCCTCCTCCCGGTGGGACGTGCCTGGAACACCTCCCGAGGAAGGCGTCCAGGGGGCATCCAGGATAGATGCCCGAGCCACCTCAACTGGCTCCTCTCAATGTGGAGGAGCAGCGGCTCTACTCCAAGCTCCTCCTGGATGGCCGAGCTCCTCACCCTATCTCTAAGGGAGTGCCCGGCCACCCTATGGAGGAAGCTCATTTCAGTCGCTTGTATCTGGGATCTTGTTCCTTCGGTCATGACCCAAAGTTCATGGCCATAGGGGAGGGTAGGAACATAGCCCGGGGTGGTGGTCCAACTACAGGGGGATCACACTCCTCAACCTCCCTGGTAAGGCCTACGCCAGGGTATTGGAGAGGAGAGTCCGGCCGGTAGTCGAACATTGGCTACAGGTGGAGCAGTGTGGTTTTCGTCCCGGCTGTGAAACACTGGACCTGCTCTATACCCTCTAAAGGGTACTCGAGGGTTCATGGGAGTTTGCCCAACCGGTCCACATGTGTTTTGTGGACCTGGAGAAAGCATTCGACTGTGTCCCTCGTGATGCCCTGTGGGGGGTGCTCCAGGAGTGTGGAATCGGGGGCCCTTTATTAGGGGCCATCCGGTCCCTGTACGAGCGGAGCAGGAGTTTGGTCTGCATTCCCGGCACTAAGTCGGACCTGTTCCCGGTGCACGTAGGACTCCGGCAGGGCTGCTCTTTGTCACCGGTCCTGTTCATAACTTTTATGGACAGGATTTCCAGACGCAGCCAAGGGCCGGAGGGGGTCTGGTTTGGGGACCAGTGGATTTCGTCTCTTCTTTTTGCAGATGACGTGGTCCTGCTGGCCCCCTCTAGCCAAGACCTACAGTATGCGCTGTGGCGGTTCGCAGCCGAGTGTGAAGCGGCTGGGATGAAGATCAGCTCCTCCAAGTCCGAGGCCATGGTTCTCAACCGGAAAAGGGTGGCTTGTCCTCTTCAGGTTGGAGGGGAGTTCCTGCCTCAAGTGGAGGAGTTCAAGTATCTCGGGGTCTTGTTCACGAGTGAGGGAAGAATGGAGCAGGAGATCGACAGACGGATCGGTGCGGCTGCCACGGTAATGGGGGCGCTGTGCCGGTCCGTTGTGGTGAAGAAAGAGCTGAGCCGAAAAGCAAAGCTCTCAATTTTATTATTATTACGATTAGGATTATTATTATTATTTCCTTGAACATGTTTTGATACCCCTTGAATTTTTTCACATTTTGTCATGTTTCAACAATAAACTTCAATGTGTTTTATTGGATTTTATTGTACAGACTAATGGAAAGTATTGTGAAGTGGAAGAGAAATGGCATGTGTTTTTCAGTATTTTTATAATTAAAAAAATCGAAAAATGTGGTATGCATTTGTATTCACCAACCTTTAAGTACGATATCCTGGAATAAAATTCAGTTTAATCGCCTTAAAAAAATCTCTTTATTAATAAATTGCACCTGGAGTCCACCTGTGTGTAATATATCATATGTATGAATCCAGCCGTTCTGTGAAGATCTCAGAGTTTGGAGTTAAATGCTGGACTATCCTGGAAGAAAACTTGTTATTGGCTGCAAAGAACTTGAGACGGGTGGAAGTTCACCTTCCATCAGAACCACAACACTCAACGTACAGCCAGGGCTACAGTGGAATGGTTCAGATACTTTTTTTAATTGTAACACCATAAAAAAAACATGTTATATTTCATCCACTTCACCATTATACTCTACTCTGTATTGGTCTATCAGATAAACTGGCTAAAATACATTAAAGTTTGTCGTTGTGACAACATGTGAAAACCTTTGATGTGTATGAATACTTTTGCAAGACTTTGTATGTTTCTGTCATTTCCATCCTTGTTTTTACAGGCTTCTGTTAATCTATGCATTTCCCAATGGCAGATGGAGAGGTGATAGATTTACATTCAGAAGCATTTTTTGTTCATGGACTGCTGAGCTTTCAAAAAAGGCTCACTTGGGCACACTTAAGGGACGTTCACTTCCACACACAGACGTCACTCAGGAAAGACTGGCCTCTGCTTCACTTCTGCACTCTGAATGGCATTAACTGTCTCGTTTGGAGAGAAACTGGAGGACGATATGCTCTTGCTGTTTAAATGCAGAGGATATAACCAGCAAATGTTTGTGGATTTTTGCCTGCTAATGGACTGGTGATCCGCAGGCATCGTTACATTAGACGGGAAACCTTAAGTATGAGTGCATTTTACAGTAAGATCCTCATGTCTCAGTGAGAGATAGATGCATAATGAGCATGCACCTTTCTTGGTGTGGATCACCAAATTTTAGCTTGCTCATCAGTTATCCTGGTGAAGTTTGATGGCCCCTTGTCATCTGACTGTCATCCGATGTGATATGTGTCAAATCTTTTGGGAGAGATTGCTGCTGCGAGTCGTTAATCAAAGCTCAGATTGCGAAGAGAACAGCCCGACAACCCAGCAGCAGAGTCTGAGCCCTTGGGTGTGACAACAGGGGACATGAAATCATTAGTGTTGGAAGAAACAGACCTTGGTTCCAGATAGTTTACAAGGAGAGGAAACTATCGTGATGTGAGCTCAATTCACCTCATCTTGTTCCATCTGTCATGCATCGTTTGACTTCCTGTTGCTCCCAGTCACCTGTTGTCTCATCTGATCGAAGGTTTGTTGTGTTTTTGTGTCTGGAGACTTACAGAGGGTGTAGAGACATGGCGTCCTGATTTACATATAAATGACGGCAATGTTTGCGATACCATACTGTTGGGTTTTGTCATTTTAAGGTGATGCAGAGCTGTTGTGTGTTTTTTCCTGCAGCTGCCTCTTACTACAATCTGCATGTGATTTCATGGCTCTCCTAACACTATGATGAGGTTTCCAGTAAGCTCAAAATCATCCGACTCATCCTGGAATTTGTTGTAGGCATATGATGGTAGGGCAATCTACTTAATGGCTGATGAGTGTGAGGAAAATACACTCACTCAAGCCTTCTTTGTTGTTAAGTAAGATTTTGTTGTCCTAAAATATAAAAATGGAAAAGAAAAAAACTTCCTGCCCGCTGCTGTCTCTACAATCAGGCTCTCAGATATCATCTCCCAGAGGGGGTTTGTAACAGGAATCCTTGCAGGCGCAGATACCCAAAAATAGACCAGACAGCCCTATAAAACCCACTTCCTCACTTCATATACTGTACTTACGACTGGATGGGGGTATCAGATTTGCCCTCAGGCTTTAAAGGCAATGGGATGGACTAAATCTTGTTGAAAGCTAAACCAAGGATAGTTTCTATCTGTAAAAAGAGCCAAAGGGATAAGTAACATGACAAATCCATCAGTGTAAATGTGAACATGCTTGGATAATGAAGTGAACAGCAGGCCTATGTCCCAGCTGTCTTGTTGACTTGTCCTCTCATTGTTGAGAGCTAATAACATTATCCAAGGCTCTGTTCTGTCTAGGCCCCCCAGTGAGCTTGGACAGTGTGTCAGTACATTACTAGGACCCTGACATCTTTACTAAGTCAGTGGCCAATTATTCCTGCCTTTTTTTTTTACTTTAAATTATATAATTTGATAACAAAGGATTAGCCCCCATACATATAGAAATGGTCCATAGATGCATAGTAGAAATGCACCGATCTGAGTTTTGTGGTTGACTTCTGCTGATACCAATTTTAGCTGAGATGTATAATTAACAGCATTCAAAATATTTTTTCCTGACATTAATTATTTATATAATTATCAGAGGTGATGTCTCAGTGTGTTTTATAAAAGAAGGTCTTGTTATATTAAAGCAAAGTCAAAATGATTATATAGTTGACCTTTTAGGCTGTCTTTAGCATCTTATATTAGCACAGTTTGAATTAGTAACTGTAAACATCAGTCTCTGTGTGAAGACCCTAAATACTGTAAGTAGATTCTTACATTAACTTTCTGCATAGTAACATGATAGCATTTTGTAACTCTAGGTGTAATAAATGTCAACAAATTCCAGAGTGGTGTCTGGTTTTTCAAGCAGGGAAGGAAAGAAACAATGTTGTATTTTCTTTAGTTAATCTTTTTGTAGTTTCTCATCAGTGCACGTTGAATAAGACCAGGAATCCAAGCATGTGTCACTTTCTTAGCAGGTGACCTTTAGACAGCCAGATGTAACTGGGCTGGCTGGGCTTGTTGCTCAGTCCTGCATGTTTCAGCAATATTGTGTTGCTCATCTACTTCTTAAAAAACATGTAGGAACAATCCGGCCTCTGTTTAAAGTAATGGGGGGATTTTAACAATCCTTTCAAGTCATAAAGTAAATAAAAATTTGTAATCTACCGGAAGATTAGGTAAAAAAAAAAAAAGAAAACTAAATTTGGACTTTTTATAATTTGCACCTAATATTACACACTTCTAATTGGACTCAAAACCATCGAATGGGGAACATTCACCCAATATTTTAGGTCTCTTTCAAAGATTTATCTCTATTTTTTCCCCTCAATTTAAGTATGAAGGGGCCACATGTATATAGTTATATCTGCTGTCACTGTACGAATGCATCATGTTTGTTTGTGTATGCTCTGTAGGTAATTCTGAAACATTTAATTGAGTAACTTGAATGGAAAAAATCCTTGTCACCAAGTCTTTGATTCAATGTTTACTTTAAAATATGTGGTTGTCTACAGCTCATTAGTCAGTGTCACGAGGACAGTTATTGTTGTGTCGTGCATTATAGTTGCAAGGCATTCATTTTTATGGGGTGATGGTGGAAGGCAAAAAAAGCAATTTCAGGTTAATATGTTCGGGTTTAAGTGTAGTTGCATGCTCAGGCTTGTTCAGGATATGCATTCTTGCTCTCTGATGAAGCTTAAACGAACACATTTGTTCTCCTTTAGCTGAATCTGTTACAGCACTGCTCCTTCTACAGCTCTTCTTAAAACACACTGGTTGCAAGAATGTCTTATATATGTTTTTTTCATGTCTAAATTGATCCACTGGGATAATCGTTTGGACCACAGCCCAGCCAGTACTTATAAAATAACGTAGAGGGGTTCTGATGTGAAGGGGGTGTGGCAGAAGAAGCAGAGAGGAGGGACGCTGCTGTCTGGACTGGTGAAGCTCAAGTGTGTGCCTGAAGAAGTTACAATTTTGGGCTTGATGGGGAAGTTTTTGTCTCAGCCATGGCAATAACGAGGACAAGGACTTTAAAGTGCAAACCTTTTGACTGCGGTGAAGTTAGTCTTAGGTTGACTGTAGGATATTCATGCGCCATGTGTTTTTGGAGAAATGTTTGTTTGTCTGAACAGCTGATTTTATGTGTGATCAGCTGATTTAGGATGTTATTAAATACAGTGCCCTGCCTGCCTGTAGTTTGTACCTTAAGGCGACTGTTTCTCAGGTGGTAGGAGTTCATCCTGTAACTGGTGGGTTGCTGGTTTGAACCCAAGTTCTGTCTATTTCAGTTGTTGTGTCCTTGGGCAAGACATTTCACCCCCCCTTGCCTGCTGATGGTGGTCAGAGGACCCGGTGGCGCCTATTGTATGGCAGCTTCACCTCTGTCAGTGTGCCCCAGAATAGCTCTGGCTACTATGTAGCTCACCACTGTTACTGTGTGGATGAATGGGTGGATGACTGATTGTAGTGTGAAGCGCTTTAGGTTCTCTGGGGACTTGGAAAAAGTTCTATACAAGTGCAGGCCATTTACCATTTATAATTTGTAAATAATAAAATTGTATTCTGATTTGACTTGTGATCCTTTAATATTATTATAGTCACCCTTGAGTTTAATAAACTTTTCTCTGCACTATCTTCTCAAAACCCTTCTCATTTCTCCTGGTCCCATGGCCAATCAGTGAACAGCAGTCTGTTCACGTCACATCTAGTCTTTACTCAGCCTCGATCGTACCTGCTAATGAGTAGGTCCCACAAAAGCCTGGAAAAATTGGTAACTAAAATGCTTACAAAGCAGGCTGAGTGGAGTGGATCTTGCCCTTTTCTAGGTCATTTATGACTCTAGAAAAAGGTCATAAATGAACTGCATCCGATCTCATAACCACGATAGAATTGGCTTTTCAAGTGTTCTCAAAATCTACTGACATTATTCATTTTGGCTCAGTGTTTTGTCCAAAAAAGAGATTGGACTAACCACTCTAAGTCCACAATCTTTCAGACATATTTTTTGTCCTCTTTTGAGACCGAGCTCTGCTGCATTGTCTCCCCTCTAAAAAATGTTAAGGGCATTTGACTGCTGCTTTCTCCATCATTTTGTCTTTGTCTCTTCCCATCTCTTTCCTGTCTATAATTACCGGGCTTTTGAAGGCGTTTAGAGGCTCATGAATATTTAGGTCTTGGAGTGGAAGTGTCGGGGGACTCCCATGTGTGGCTGGTCTACCCTAATTATGGAGATTGGTCTCAACACCCTCGCAAACTCACTCTTTAAATGAGGGAGGAAAGCCTGATAACGATTAAACGTTGTCAGTTTGAAAAAGCTAATGAAACCTTAAACAAAGGGTATAATGTACGGGTGCATCTCATCATATCATAGAAAAGTAATTTATTTTGGTATTTCAGTTCAGAAGGTTCAACACTTATACAGATTCATTATATGCAGAATTATTTTTTGTCAAGTGTTTTATTTCTGTTCATTAAGTTTAATATGGCTTACAGGTAATGAAACCCCAATATTTGGATTTGGTGATTAAAATGTGGTGATGGTAAGTTAAAAATGGTAAGGATTTTATTGCAGGAAAGTGATGTTGGTGCCTACAAAATTATGAGGAAGACTGCTAATTTGACAGATATCAAGCAGACTGTCACTGACACACTGCACAAGGAGGATCAGCTATAAAAACTCAGTGCAAAAGAAGCTGACTCTCCACAGAATGCCCTATCCGGGTCTTGTAATGGAAAGTGGAGTGGAAGGAAAAAGTATAGTGTCAGTGCTTCGAGAGCCACCACACAGCCCTCTTTCTGATGACAGTCTAATTTATTGAGATGCACCAGTAGGTTTAAACGAAGAGAAAAGGAAGTATACGTGTAGGGACTCACGCTCTCACAGCAGGGAGACAATAACAGTACGGCATGTTGCAGCTTGCAGCCGGTCATTCCCGCTCCTCTTAGTACAGTCATCCAGAGTTGAGGCTCGGAGGACCATAGGTGTGACTCATTGACTCTTTGATGGACAGAATGAGTCCAGGGGAAACGGCCCCCGGGAGTCGTGTTTTGTTCTTAGAAGGAGCTTGGTAGGAATCTAGGGATACATAAAGAGACATTTACAAGAACAGAGAAACTAAATTAGAGCTGGATTGGAGCTTTATAGCTTCAATCCAGCTCTAATTCAAGATAGAAAGAGGAATAAAAGCTGGGTTAGGCTGATGACTGCCGCAAAAAAAAATACTACGAGGAGGTTGGACCGACAGAGTCAAGAGGAAGTAAAGAGAGAAGTAAGGTGAAATGAGTGTCAGAAGGAAGCAAACCGAGCTGTGCATTTTAAGGAAGGCTTATCTTCTGAGTGATTTAAGACTGTGGATGTTAAGGAAAGAAGATGACTGCTGAGAGGAGAGAGATGTGGGAGAAACTTAAAAAGGCTATGAGGAGGATGATTGGAGAGGGCGTACAGTGGAGGATATTACTGCATACATTGATGTCTATATGGAGGCGAGAAGCAACTCTCCAAAAACACGACATACATGAACATCTTTTTTATAGCGATTTCAGGTCAGTCTTTGTCTTTATTTAGCTCTGAAACATATGCTAAAAATGTAACTTTGTTGGCCCAGATATCCTGTCTGAATTTAACCTTAACAGAGACATCTTCTTTAGCCTATTTAAACTTTTTGTCATGTTTAGACATGAGTAAAAGTCTTTATGTATATTTTTTCACCCATTAACACTCAAACCATATTTCCATGTTTCTTAGGAGGCAATGATGTCTTTCTTATCTTTTAAATAAAATGTTCTCTGGGGAAATGTAGACTTCAAACACAAGTACGTGCCATACCCCTGCATTCATGTGAAAAATTGGTTTAGCAGTCTGGGGTAGTGCCAGAAGTGCCTCCATCCATCCATTTCCTACACCCGCTTAATCTTGCAGGGTCGCTGGGAGGTTGTTGCCTCTCTCCAGCGGTCATTAGCGAGATGCGGGGTACACCCTGGACAGATCGCCAGCCCCTCACAAGACAACACCGAGAAGCACAGCCAGCAGCCATGTACAGTGTCAAACTCTGGTCCTCGAGGGCCGATGTCCTTCAACCTTTAGATGTGTCTCTCTGTCAACACGTCTAACTCACATAATAGGCCATTTGCAGGACTATAGAACTTGAGTGCAAGAGGAGGTGATTCAGGTGTGTTGGACTTGGGACACCGGCCCTTAAGGACTGGAGTTTGACAACCCAGAATTAACCGAACAGTCATGTTTGTGAACTGTTCGAGGAAGACAGAGTACGTACTCATGCATGGGGAGAACATGCAAACTCCATGCAGAAACGCTCAGGCTGGGAATTAAAACCCAAGACCTTCTTCCACTGCTTCCTTCTGTGGTTCTGGCCCATGGTCGGACGCCGGGCTGCGGTTTGTGGTCGGGTGGGTGGGGTGGCGGAGCATGTCTTGCGACTGCACCGGGACGGCTGGCGGGTTGTGCTTGGCCTGGAGCGGTTGGCCTGCATGGCCCAGGTACCCGGTTGGTGCATGTATCCCTCTCATGGACTGGTGGGCTGGGCCTGCTGGCGCTGTCCGGGGTGTTTTGGCGGGCTTGGCGGTCCAGGGGGGGATGGTTGCGGTGGGTTGGGGGATGGCGTGGAGGGGCTGCAGCCTGTGGGGTGGAGGGGTTGTGTCCACTTCTAGGATGTGGGGTCACTGGCATTTGGATAGGCTGGGCGGCGATGGTGGAGCTGAGCTGGATAGTGTTTCTCCCTGGGGGGTCGTTGCAGTGGCAGTGATGTAGTGTTTTTTGTGGCTGATGGGGGCGTGATGGGGGACACTGGCCGTGGGTGCCTGCCGCTGTCCGGGGACCTATTGGTGGGTGAGTTTGTCCCGTCATGGTGTGGGGTCGGGGGTCCTATTGTGGGTGCGGTGCTCGGTGGGGTCTGCCCTGATGGGGGACACTGGCCCTGGGTGCCTGCTGCTGGCCGGGGACCTCTTGGTGGGTGAGTTTGTCCCGTCATGGTGTGGGGTCGGGGGTCCTATTGTGGGTGTGGTGCTCGGTGGGGTCTGCCTTGTTGCACCAGTGGGCGGAGGTGGCGTTGCGCTGGGCCCTTGCCTTGCCGTTGTGGCGCACTGTGTGGTGGGGGAGCAGGTTGCGGTGAGGGTGCTTAGAGCGGGGCTGTGTGTGGAGCTTGCGCTGTGTGGGTGTGGCTTCATCGGCTTCTCAGCTATGGAGTTCACCTGTGGGGGTGTGCCCCTGTCGGGGTGGGGATTCATGGCGTTTGGGTTCGGGGGCATGTGTTCGATATCGGTGTCCTTGTTGGGGGTGGCCCTGTGGGGAGGTTCATGTTGGGGTTCACGGGGGGTGGGAGACTCATGGGGTTGGGATCGGAGCTCATTGGGGGGTCGGGACTGCTCCGTCCTGGGGCGGCTCCGGGTGGCGGGCTTGTTTGAGCCACGTGGACCCCTCTTTTGTACATAGCCCCCTCTCCGGATGTGGATGGCGATTGTTGGGGACTGGGTACGGGGCGGGGGCCGGGCCGGGGTCACCCGGGTCTGGGCGGTGCCGGCACTGTCTGCCTGTCTCTGCCCCAGGAGGGAAGGGGGACTACCTCCTGGTCTGGGGGCTGGTTGCCCCTAGGGGGCCTGGGAGTATAGAGTATGCATGGGGAGTGTGAGTGAGTGTATGACGTCCATTGTTGTTTGTCTTTATGTTGGGTGCAAGTGATTTTATGTGTATGCATCAGGGTGGGAGTGGGTGATTGTGACTGTGTATGCCTGCTTTTTTTTGTTTTTTGTGACAGGTTGGGTCTTGGACTGCTCCCTCTCCTGGATCAGCTGAGGCCCCCCCATATTATGGGGGGCCTATTTCCTCACACTACCTGCCGGTGGTTGGAGTCTCTGCCCGCTGGTGTACTTGTGGTTCTCGGTGTCCGCAGCCGGGTGCTTTGGTGTGGGCTGGCTCACTCCCGGTGGCTGCTTGCCAGGGCCTGGCCCCCTGGGCTCTGTCGGGCATCTGCTTGGGGGGTGGTGTGTCCTGGGGTGTTTGGTCTCTGGGTCCATGGCTGGATCTGCTCGGACGTGGACGGCCTCCGGCGGGGCCTGTGGGCTCGTCACTGCGGCTCCCTGGGGCTTCTGCACTGTCGCTGCTAGGTGGTTCCCCTGGGACTCTCCACTGCTCTTCTCTGGGGGGGTTGCGGTAGTCCCGGCGGTGGTTCTCCTGGGGTTCCTGTGCTTTGGGGGGCCTTTGGATGTCTGTGGCTCGGATCTCCTCAGTGTCCGTCCAGGGACCATGTCTGTGGGTCCTCACACTCGCTATTGGATATTTTTGTGGAGAAACCTTGTATACAAAAGCGGGTCCACACTCATACTCACAGGTGTTAAGCTTCAGGTGTTGACAGATACTCAGGTGTTCTATGTTGTGCTGCACCTCTCACTAAGTATATTTTACATTCATAAGTTCCGTGTACTGTTTTGTTAAAAAAAAAAAAAAACAGCTGCAAGGTGTATAAGCAAGCAGAGTGTAATCTTGTATTCTCTTCATCCTTCTCTCTTTATTCCACTCTTTCCTCCTTTTCTCCCCTTTTTCCCTTTTGCCCCATCTCTCTTTTTCAAGCTTCTTTTTTCCTTTTCATTTCAGTCTCCGTGTCCGTAACAATTGAAATATTCCCAAAGAAGTTTATAGTATAGTTTCTTTAATAAATATCAAGCAGAGCTTTAAAGCATTAGCTGTGATGCTCTGCTTGTGAAAGTAAATCTGTTGGGCAATTTCTTGGCACTCAGACAACAATTCTGAGCGATACTCTGCTGGACACGATACTCTGCTGGACAGGACACGGTAAAAAAAACAAACACCCAATACCTTCTTGAGGCAAGGAAACCATGCTAACAATTGCTGCACCATGCAGCCCACCCATTTAAAAATCTTTATATAAATGAAGGAATGGCTTGTTTAATACATAATTAGCAATTAAATGTGATATTCATTAAAACTGATGTATTTATTCAAATTATCTATAGCTGTGCCATCATGATGAAATAAAAGTATAACTAACTTCAATTACTGGATCTATGGATTTCCTGTGTTCAATGTTTGGGGGGGGATTGTAATATTTGTCGGGTCATTGTGTGCCTCTGGTACCACTTTGACCCTCTCTGCCAAGTATGATTCAAATGTGAGACATCAAGGTCTTTCACACTGAAGCAGTTATGTGTGAAGGCCAAAGTCTATGACTCAGCCGTCCACTGACCTCTCCTGTCTCTGTAAGAGTTGCTCCATTCCCTCTCTTTATCTGTAAAGCACCCATTAGAGCCTGGCCTGTTGCTGTACTGAGTAGTAGGGATGGGCGATAAGGACTTATAATCCTATCACAATAATTTGTGATATTTTTTGTGATCTTTGTGGTGACAACAATAAAAGTCACTATAAATAAAGTACCGTATTTTCCGCATTATAAGGCGCACCGGATTATAAGGCGCACCTTCAATGAATGGCCTATTTTAGAACTTTTTTCATATACAGGTCCTTCTCAAAATATTAGCATATTGTGATAAAAGTTCATTATTTTCCATAATGTCATGATGAAAATTTAACATTCATATATTTTAGATTCATTGCACACTAACTGAAATATTTCAGGTCTTTTATTGTCTTAATACGGATGATTGTGGCATACAGCTCATGAAAACCCAAAATTCCTATCTCACAAATTAGCATATTTCATCCGACCAATAAAAGAAAAGTGTTTTTTATACAAAAAACGTCAACCTTCAAATAATCATGTACAGTTATGCACTCAATACTTGGTCGGGAATCCTTTGGCAGAAATGACTGCTTCAATGCGGCGTGGCATGGAGGCAATCAGCCTGTGGCACTGCTGAGGTCTTATGGAGGCCCAGGATGCTTCGATAGCGGCCTTTAGCTCATCCAGAGTGTTGGGTCTTGAGTCTCTCAACGTTCTCTTCACAATATCCCACAGATTCTCTATGGGGTTCAGGTCAGGAGAGTTGGCAGGCCAATTGAGCACAGTGATACCATGGTCAGCAAACCATTTACCACAGGTTTTGGCACTGTGAGCAGGTGCCAGGTCTTGCTGAAAAATGAAATCTTCATCTCCATAAAGCTTTTCAGCAGATGGAAGCATGAAGTGCTCCAAAATCTCCTGATAGCTAGCTGCATTGACCCTGCCCTTGATAAAACACAGTGGACCAACACCAGCAGCTGACACGGCACCCCAGACCATCACTGACTGTGGGTACTTGACACTGGACTTCTGGCATTTTGGCATTTCCTTCTCCCCAGTCTTCCTCCAGACTCTGGCACCTTGACTTCCGAATGACATGCAGAATTTGCTTTCATCCGAAAAAGTACTTTGGACCACTGAGCAACAGTCCAGTGCTGCTTCTCTGTACCCCAGGTCAAGCGCTTCTGCCGCTGTTTCTGGTTCAAAAGTGGCTTGACCTGGGGAATGCGGCACCTGTAGCCCATTTCCTGCACACGCCTGTACACGGTGGCTCTGGATGTTTCTACTCCAGACTCAGTCCACTGCTTCCGCAGGTCCCCCAAGGTCTGGAATCGGTCCTTCTCCACAATCTTCCTCAGGGTCCGGTCACCTCTTCTCGTTGTGCAGCGTTTTCTGCCACACTTTTTCCTTCCCACAGACTTCCCACTGAGGTGCCTTGATACAGCACTCTGGGAACAGCCTATTCGTTCAGAAATTTCTTTCTGTGTCTTATCCTCTTGCTTGAGGGTGTCAATAGTGGCCTTCTGGACAGCAGTCAGGTCGGCAGTCTTACCCATGATTGGGGTTTTGAGTAATGAACCAGGCTGGGAGTTTTAAAGGCCTCAGGAATCTTTTGCAGGTGTTTAGAGTTAACTCGTTGATTCCGATGATTAGGTTCATAGCTCGTTTAGAGACCCTTTTAATGATATGCTAATTTTGTGAGATAGGAATTTTGGGTTTTCATGAGCTGTATGCCAATATCATCCGTATTAAGACAATAAAAGACCTGAAATATTTCAGTTAGTGTGCCAAGAATCTAAAATATATGAATGTTAAATTTTCATCATGACATTATGGAAAATAATTAACTTTATCACAATATGCTAATATTTTGAGAAGGACCTGTATAGGGCGCACCGGATTATAAGGCGCATAGAATAGAAGCTACTGCAGTCAAACGTTTGACTGGGGTTGCGTTATGCATCCACTAGATGGAGCTGTGCTAAAGAGAATGTCAACAAAACAGTCAGATAAGTCAGTCAAACTTTATTAATACACTACAAACCAGCGTTCTGATAACTCCATTCACTCTCATGGTAAGGTCTCCTCTACATAGAATTCTATTGAATAGAGCCAACCGCACGTTAGGAATGCATTGGAGTCTATGAAGTTGAAGTTGAAATCAAACGTTAGTTAAAACGTGAAAGGGAACTTTTCCCTGATTCAGTAAACACGTAAAAGAAAGTTTGATGCACTAAATCAAACGTTAGTACTGTTAACCTTTCCTGTTTCTGTCCCCTGACCGTAGTCTGATGACACAGGGGAGACGCTTTCTCCAGGGCCGAAGTTACTAGTTTCCTCGGGGTTAACTCCCTCACTCATACGTTGCTGAGTTGAGCATGAAGAAACAGCATCAAAACGAGATTCGGGGGTTGTTTTTAATGACTTTGCAGCACGTAAAAACACAGGGCTTACAGACTCATACACCGCTGCTCCGGTCGCCGTCTCTACCCACCCCACACACACAATAATACCAACGTCACTCCTTCACTCTTGATTCTCAGCTACGGCAGCACACAGCGCCACCTCTGGCCGGAGGAGTAATGTCAACATCTTCCATACACACACACGAAACATACACCCCACACACTGAGCTTCTAATCACATATAGTTCAGGCAATTCCTGCAACAGTACATTCAAACGTTATACACACACAAGTGGTGTTGGACTAGGAGTAAGCACAGTACAGGTGTTTACCGCTATTACTTCGGCGACGCCCCTGACTACGGTAGCCGTAATGCTGCAAGCGGTGCGGCTTTGTAGTTTACCAGTCGTACTGAAACATTTTGACAGAGCGCCGTGTACAACCAGTATGGATCAACCAATTAACCAATTGATCCATATATAAGGCGCTCCGGATTACAAGGCGCACTGTCATTTTTTGAAAAAATTATAGGTTTTTAAGTGCGCCTTATAGTGCGGAAAATACGGTATTTACAACTGCTTTGCAGTCTTTTTTTAGGCAGCTCTATGGCTGTGACTGCGTGTCACTGCAGTCAAAGCCCCACAAACACAAAAGCTGCTCTTAAAAAACTTACTCATTTTGAAATGGGCTTCTTCAGCATATTAGTTATATAAAGTTCTGCCGGGCAGCTGTTCAGGCTCCCTTATCACGACAAGCGATCGGGCTCGCCTCACTGCCACCATGTGTGAGTTTTTGTCGGGCGACTTCACAGCCCTCTGAGCGGAAACCAGACCACCACCACCACAGTGACACACACACACACACACGGGAATGATTATAGGACACAAGCAGACCCTCACTGACTTGCAAACAGATGTCAGCACAATTTATAACAGACCATAGTTTGATGAGGTGTGTCATCAGTCATGGTGGAATGGATCCCACCATGATTAATGTGTTTGAGACTGAGATGGTTAGCAGTTTATAATTACTCCACCACATAAATCCATCACTATCTAAAAGGAAACGGTCATTGCACTGGACACACTACTTATATTATTCAGCCGTCTTGTTTTTATGTGAATCCAAGGCTCCAGTGGAAAGCTGGAGAAGGTTATGAATTTCTTTAAACCACTTTCATGTGTATTTATGCATACTGTACAACAGCTCAGGCTTGACTTGGACAAACAGTTGCAGTGTTGCCTGCTGTCTGTCAGAGTGCCTGCATGTCCTCACCCTTTGGTGTCCCTTCATGTTTTACTCCAAATGTGTCTTTTAGACAAACAAAATCCTCTTTTGGAGATTTACATCAAAGTTTTATTCATCAACATATTATTTTCCTTTTTTTTTTTTTTACGAAAAGCATTGTATTCTGGGGAGAAACTGGTAGTGAGCTCAGATTCTACATTCATAAAAAACCTTTTTTTCTTTTTAATTATCAGGCTACCTTTAGGTTGACTTAGATCTTCATATGCAATAACTTTATTACGGTGGACATCTTTGCAGTTTTTTTCTGCTGTTTGGTGCACAGTAGGTAGTCCAACCATAGTTGGTGGATTTATAAAGCTGCTGAATGTAACCAAAACTGAATAAACATTGTTAGAAAACATTTAAATACCCAGATGTAAAAACAAAAAATATCAGTGTATGGAGTATGAACTTTACTGCTCAACTTCAGTAACAAGAAGCAAAGAGTTCCTGTTATCAGACTGTACAAAGACTCAGACTTTGATACATTTCAGCAGTAGCTGCTGGTTTTACAGATGGGGCTAAATTATGCTTTTGATTTTGGTGAAAATAAAAACAGAATGTTGCCAATTTTTTTGTGGTGTGTGTGGAGCAAGGAGTGAGGCAGCATTGTCCCTCCCCCACTTGTTGCTGCACACTGCCAGTCAGCTGACTGGAATTTTCACTTCTATGCTCTGAAAGGAAGTAAAATATGGCAGCATAATATTAGTTCCAGTCACAAAATCCAAACAGAGAAGCTCATGATGTGGAAACTAAAGTAGCACCACCCATCCATCTTATTAAGGTAACCGTGCTATAAGGAACATGTCAGGTAAGCAGCAGACTGCAGGGTTGCCACCCAAACAGATAGCTATAATAATTAACTAGCTGTAATTACCTTGTTTTTTCCCTAGTGTCACTATAAAGAGCAGAATGGGGAAAAGGATTAATATTCTGTTCTATAAGCTATTCAAAACCACAGCTGAATTTAGTGGGCATTCTATATTTTTGCTAACTGTAATAATCAATATGCTTTTTTAGCTAGTAGGAATAATTATTGCATTTCTGTTTTAAACAGTAAAAATTAGATCATGTTTTACATTTTTGTTTAAAGATTTTGTGTAAATACCATGAAACTGGTGTTTTTTCTAAGATTACCATACCATGGCACAGTCCCGCTCCACCACAGTCCAGTCCCTTTCAACCATTCCTCCTGAATGGTGCAGCCTTTGCATCTTGTTGGAGCCGCAGGTTACCTACTGCTGAGAGAAAGCAGTTAGATAAGCTCATTAGGAAGACCAACTCTGTCCTAGGATGCCCCCCACACACGGTGCAAGTGGTGGGACCCAGATGGACTCCAGCAAAAATAACATCACTCTTGAAAAATGTCTCCCACCTCATGCATGAAGCTGGTACAGAACTGGAGAGCTCCGCCAGTGACAGACTGTTGCATCCAAGGTGCACAAAAGAGCATTATCGCAGATCCTTCTTTCTAGCAGCTATTAGATTCAAATCTCCCTACTCAGTTGCACATTTTATTTAATCTGAGTATGCCATTTTTAATAACTGCTCAGTATTTCTTTTTCTTTATTTTGTCTTTACTGAACAGTCTACTCTTGCGTTTTGATTTTTATATATATATATATATTTTACCTTTTGTAAGTACCTGTATGCTTCCACTTGCCATATTTCTATTCTATTCTATTCTATTACTGGCACATGGCTAATCTTAAATTACACTCTTGTGAAAGGAAACTGGCTACAGTGCTTTATATGTACTGCGTTGTTCATTTAAAAGCCTTTAGCCACATGCTAGTTCGATTTTCGAAGGTATGTTTTGGAGCTCTTCGAGAACAGTCTCCAGAAAGGTTTTGTGTCATTCTGTCAGGCCTTATGACTTGCGTCTGAAATGATCCTGTGGGAAACAAAAGAAAAACAGCGAACAAGTAAAGGTGGAGATGAGAAAAAGAAACTATCCAAGATAATGAAATGTGATGAACACCAGGAGTAGCAGCTGTGAGTGGATGGGGGCTAAAATGATAGAATGAACAGATGTATGAAACAGCTTTAGAGGTATGGAGATAGACTGCCATTTATGAACCAGCTGTTTGTTGTCTTGTTTTTTTCCACTCTGCTTCAACAAGTGTTTGTCTTTAAATGACAGAGCAATTTATGGCTGCACCATTTGAGTTGCGGGGTGACATGTTCTGTTTGCTTATCTACATCTGTAACAGAGCTGTGCAATCATCCTGAATTAGTCAAAGGAACAGGAGGTTGCAGTGAAACTGGATCTTGTGTGCGTCTGGATCACAGTGTTTGGAGGGCCAGAGCTGGTGACAATGTCGATTTAGTGCAGAAATAGTTATCAGTTTTAAAGTGCTCTTTTGTGCAACCTTACAAAGAGAAATGTCAGCTATTTGTAGTCTGTGAACATGTTTTTGCGTATTTACATGTAGACAGTGAATTCTGACCCAGTTTCTGGCCCTAGGCGTACTCATTTATTCCCTTATCTCTTATTACCTATATTTTTATAAAAAAATAAAAACTTAATTATGCCATTAATGATGGTTCCATGGGTGTTGGCCAATTAATCAGTGAAACTGGTAAAATTTACTTAAAGACTCGATTCAACTAGGCCTGAGCTGCACTAGTGTTATATAATATAATATAATAAAATAATTGTCCAGTACTCCTCCAGAACCTTCCTTTCAAAGGAAAACCTTGTCCCCGCCACATAATCGAAAATTCCTGAAGTAATATCTTTCTTAATACAGGAGAGTGGCTCTAGGGAAATATTTGGTCATGTCAAAGCTTGGAGAGGGGAGGAAAAACGACAGGGGGATGGATTGATGGGGACCGCAGAGGAGATAAGGGAACGATGAAGCAGATAAGAGGCTCATTGTTCTGCTCCTAAATTCGGCTCTAAATATCCTCTCTCTTATTCGATCACTAACGGTAAAGACAGTCACTGTGTAGGCTTTCATCCTACTGGTATCTCTCGCCTGCGTCCGTGTGTATGTTTTCATTCCTCGCAATTTCTTGGGTTGTAAATGGATTGAATTTATACAGCGCCTTTCCAGTCATACAGACCGCTCAAAGCGCTTTGCACTAGAGCCACATTCACCCAGTTGCACTCACTAACACTCACACACCGATACGCAGATCGGTAGGCAACTTGAGGTTAAGTGCCTTGCCCAGGGGCAATCGAACCCACAACCTTCCGATTGCAAGACGACTACTCTTCCTACTGAGCCACAGTCGCCGTCATAGCAACATTGGATCACATGGTATATAGGTGGTTTTCTGTGATGTATATGAGTGAAGGTCCTTGTTTTCACACAGAGGTGCTCATCAGTCTGACCTTTCCCCTCAGCTGATGAGAATTCATGAGGCTGCCTTGTTTCCAGTGACTGGCAGTGGCTTTCATCTCATTAGGGTTGCCTTCACTTTGTCTACAACCCGAGATATTACATGATGTGATGGAAAATCAGAAAACATCTTTCCTGATTAAAACAAAAAACAATACAAAGGATGGGATATGATTAGAAATAAGTACTTGGCAACTCTAGATGCTAATAGGTTTCTGTTAAATTTTTCTTTTCATCCATACTAGAGATACACTGAAAAAGCAACTGGGGATTGGAATTGGCCTGGACCGGTGACCAGCTGGTCTCAAACTCAGAAATCAAGTCGTTTTCTGATCAGTAAAGAAGACACTATACTAAGCTCTACCACATCTCATTGACAGCAACACATGACAGTGTGGACGTTCTTACTGAAAGAAGAGGACTCGAATTTAGTTTTGTGAAGGTTATTGATGTGATTAAAAAGGAGTCGGAAAAAGAGAATGTGCAAGACTTTCAGCAGATAACAGGAAGGCTAAACTGAATACAACTAAGTTGATCTTTTTTATCCTTTTCATTTTTTAACCTCTGACATGGAAAATGCTGAGAATGGGAAATGTTTGCTGTAATTTAGAAATCTGAGCGCTAAGCAGAGGAACTACACGTTCTCTAAGGAATGCAAAATGTTATGACTGCTTCAGACGTTAAAGTTAAAGCAACAATATTCCAAAAAATCTATTTGTTTCAGTTTAGTTTTGTTAGCTTGGGTTTTTTGTTGACCCGTGTCTGTTCCACAATATGCTGTTGTGCATTTATTCTTGATGAATTGAAGGAAATACTTACAATAATCCATACAAAGTCTGATGAATGGTGAAATGTACATTTTGTCTTTGAGCAGATATCAAACAATCCTTCAGTCTTGCATGTCATTCCACATAAACACGGTCAAAAAACTGTATGGAACCACTTCACATTGTCTCTCCTTTTGATCTTCTGTCACGCTGCCCTTTTTAATATAATATCCAAGCACCTCTATGGAGAGCTGTTTCATTCAAAATTAAATAAATAAATAAATACTACTATTGATAAATTATTAATAAATATTCCATGAAATAAATAAATATACCCATGAACTAAAACTAGATAAAATGTCTTTTTACATAATTATTTGTTTTATTTAATTAATTTCAAGATTTATTTTATTTACTTAAAGATTTATTTAATTTACTTAAAGATTTATTTATTTATTTCATAATGCAGTTTTATTTTGTGACACTTTTATTTTTTAAAGCTACTTTATGTATTTCAGTATTTCAGTCATCCAATGTTTTTATATTCTTCGAGACATGCTAAGTAGTCTATCTAACTGGTTGGACTCATCGGGATTCATGGATAAGTAAAGCTGAGTGTCATCAGCGTAACAGTGAAAATTTATCCTATGCTGCCTGATCATTTTACCTATTGAAAGCATATATATAGTAAAGAGAATTGGCCCAAGTACTAAACCCTGTGGTACTCCACAATTAACCCTGGAGTTTAAAGATGATTTATCATTTACATGAATAAACTGGAGTCTGTCAGACAAATAAGATTTAAACCAGCCTAGTGCTGTTCCCCTGATCCCTACAGCATATTCCAGCCTTTCTAAGAGAATATTGTGATCGACTGTATCAAATGCAGCACTGAGATCTAACAGGACAAGTACAGACACAAGTCCATTATCTGAGACCATAAGAATATCATTAGTGACTTTCAGCAGAGCTGTTTCAGTGCTATGATGAGCTCTGAAACCTGACTGAAACTCTTCAAACAGGTCATTGCTGTGTAAATGCTCACACATTTGATTAGCAACTATTTTCTCAAGAATGTTAGATAAGAATGGAAGATTGGATATACTGGTCCTTCTCAAACAATTAGCATATTGTGATAAAGTTCATTATTTTCCATAATGTCACCATGAAAATTTAACATTCATATATTTTAGATTCATTGCACACTAACTGAAATATTTCAGGTCTTTTATTGTCTTAATACGGATGATTTTGGCATACAGCTCATGAAAACCCAAAATTCCTATCTCACAAAATTAGCATATCATTAAAAGGGTCTCTAAACGAGCTATGAACCTAATCATCTGAATCAACGAGTTAACTCTAAACACCTGCAAAAGATTCCTGAGGCCTTTAAAACTCCCAGCCTGGTTCATTACTCAAAACCCCAATCATGGGTAAGACTGCCGACCTGACTGCTGTCCAGAAGGCCACTATTGACACCCTCAAGCAAGAGGGTAAGACACAGAAATAAATTTCTGAACGAATAGGCTGTTCCCAGAGTGCTGTATCAAGGCACCTCAATGGGAAGTCTGTGGGAAGGAAAAAGTGTGGCAGAAAACGCTGCACAACGGGAAGAGGTGACCGGACCCTGAGGAAGATTGTGGAGAAGGGCCGATTCCAGACCTTGGGGGACCTGCGGAAGCAGTGGACTGAGTCTGGAGTAGAAACATTCAGAGCCACGGTGCACAGGCGTGTGCAGGAAATGGGCTACAGGTGCCGCATTCCCCAGGTCAAGCCACTTTTGAATCAGAAACAGTGGCGGAAGCGCCTGACCTGGGCTACAGAGAAGCAGCACTGGACTGTTGCTCAGTGGTCCAATGTACGTTTTTCAGATGAAAGCAAATTCTGCATGTCATTCGGAAATCAAGGTGCCAGAGTCTGGAGGAAGACTGGGGAGAAGGAAATGCCAAAATGCCAGAAGTCCAGTGTCAAGTACCCACAGTCAGTGATGGTCTGGGGTGCCGTGTCAGCTGCTGGTGTTGGTCCACTGTGTTTTATCAAGGGCAGGGTCAATGCAGCTAGCTATCAGGAGATTTTGGAGCACTTCATGCTTCCATCTGCTGAAAAGCTTTATGGAGATGAAGATTTCATTTTTCAGCACGACCTGGCACCTGCTCACAGTGCCAAAACCACTGGTACATGGTTTACTGACCATGGTATCACTGTGCTCAATTGGCCTACCAACTCTCCTGACCTGAACCCCATAGAGAATCTGTGGGATATTGTGAAGAGAACCTTGAGAGACTCAAGACCCAACACTCTGGATGAGCTAAAGGCCGCTATCGAAGCATCCTGGGCCTCCATAAGACCTCAGCAGTGCCACAGGCTGATTGCCTCCATGCCACGCCGCATTGAAGCAGTCATTTCTGCAAAAGGATTCCCGACCAAGTATTGAGTGCATAACTGTACATGATTATTTGAAGGTTGATGTTTTTTGTATTAAAAACACTTTTCTTTTATTGGTCGGATGAAATATGCTAATTTTGTGAGATAGGAATTTTGGGTTTTCATGAGCTGTATGCCAAAATCATCTGTATTAAGACAATAAAAGACCTGAAATATTTCAGTTAGTGTGCAATGAATCTAAAATATATGAATGTTAAATTTTCATCATTACATTATGGAAAATAATGAACTTTATCACAATATGCTAATATTTTGAGAAGGACCTGTAGGTCTGTAATTTATTAAGTCATCTCGATGAAGCGAAGGTTTCTTAAGCAAAGGTTTAATTACAGCTACCTTAAAAGTCTGTGGTACATATCCATTTACTAAAGATAGATTTATCATATCTAAAATGGGGCTGGTAATCAGAGGGAACACTTCCTTAAATAATTTGGTTGGGATTGGGTCTAACATACAAGTTGAAGGTTTAGATGAAGCTAATATTTTTGATAACTCAGGAAGCTCCACAGGATCAAAACAGTCCAAACACAGATCAGGTTCTACAGTTATTTCCAATGTTGTCTCACTTGCTGAGGATGAAGTAATCATCTTCGGGAGTATGTCAAAGATTTTATTTTTAATAGAATCAATTTTATTTAAGAAGAATCCCATAAAGTCATGACTGCTGAGAGCTAAGGGAATGGATGGCTCAACAGAGGTATGACTCTGTGTACGTTTAGCAACTGTACTAAAGAGAAACCTATGATTATTCTTGTTCTCTTCTATTAATGATGAGAAATAAGCTGTTCTAGCTTGGTGAAGTGTCTTTTTATACAACATTAGGCTGTTTTTCCAGATTAAGTAGGAATCCTCTAGGTGTGTAGAGCGCCATTTTCTCTTCAATTTTCTAACATTGTGCTTTAAAGTACGCAGCTCTGAATTAAACCAGGGAGCTAGCCTCCTATGAATAATTACCTTCTTTTTCAAGGGGGTTGCATTGTCTAATGCACCACGCAATGATGAATTAACACTATGAACAACAGAATCAATTTGTGAAGGGGCAGAAACAAAATTATTGCCCTCCACTGTGCTTTTCAGTGATAATGAGGAAATTAAAAGTGGAACAGATTCTTTAAAGGTTGTTACAGCATTGTCTGATAATGATCTACTATAATGAAATTTTGTTTCAGGTGTGGAGTACTTGGTTAAATTAAACTCAAAGGTTATTAAGAAATGGTCAGACAGGACAGGGTTATGAGAAAATATTGTTATGTCTTTACACTCAATGCAATATGTCAGCACAAGGTCCATAGAATGAAGACAAAGGTGGGTAGGTTTGTTAATGTTTTGAACAAAGCCAATTGAGTCTAAGATAGCATTAAAGGCTATATTTAAGCTATCACTTTCAGTGTCAACATGAATGTTAAAATCCCCCACTATAATAACCTTATCTGTATTTAACACTAAATCAGATAAAAGGTCTGAAAAGTGATTTAAAAATTGAGAGTAAGGGCCTGGTGGACGGTACAAAACAACAAACAGAAGTTGTTTTAGTGCTTTGCAATTTGGATGAGGAAAACTAAGGATTAAATATTGGACTAGTCAATAAATTGGACTGAATGATGGTTGCTACTCCTCACCCAGTATTTTGAGGAATGTTCAAATTTAAATAATTAGTAGGAGTTGACTCATTTATAGTAACATAATCCTCAAGCTGCAGCCAGGTTTCTGTGAGGCAAAATAAATCAATCTGATTGTCACAAATCAGGTCACTAACAAGCAAAGTCTTTGAAGAGACAGATCTTATGTTCAGTAAACAACATTTAATTGTTTTATTTTTCTTTTTAGTCTGAGTTGTCTTTATTTTTATTAGATTTTCCTAATTTCCTTGTTTTAGATAATTTTTTTAATCTATTCAATTTTGGCCGTGGGCGAGACACTGTCTTAATAGGGTAATGGGTGGGTAGCAGTGCAGAAGCTCCAGAATAAACAATATTATTAATGACCATTTTCACGCTCTCTGCTACATTCTCATACTATTCTCCAATTTTGCATTATTTGCTGTTATTTCAGCCTTTACTTTATGTTCTCTCTCTCTTTTCTCTTCCTATAAGCTACACCTGACCTGACTCTGAATCTACCTTTGACACCTTCCTGGAGGGCGCGTCATCCAAGCTTCTGCTGCCAACAACTTAATGCTGACCTTCTACTGATGATACACTTGGCCCTGTCTTTTAGTGTTTAACCCTATTTTTTTCCTAGACATAGCTACTGTGACTAACTGTATTTGCTCTCTCTCATATTGTATACTTTTTTCTTCCTAGGTGAAACCACTAAAGGAGCTACATCCATTAACATTTACTTTTCCTTCCCATAGCCAGTACTCCTGGATTAGTGCTTCTGTGTTCTTTTTTCTTCTCTGCTCTGTTCTCTCAAACCCCCTATGTACCTGTATGTATGTACCTGACTTGAGATCTGTTTGATTCAATTGAATTGACTTAGCCCATTTTAAAGTTACCCACCTTTCACACAATGCAACAGGAAACAACACTCGCCAGTTATTTTTACTTCTGCATTCCTCCCTCCCTGTTGGATGGAGTAAGAGGGAGTCAGGTTTAGCCTAAACTGACTCAGTTATGGTTGAGGTGCAAACACACCTTCCATTTCTGCTACCTGTGCGACCCCTTCTCTTTTCCAATGGTTATAATCAATCTGACAGAGAGAGGTACCCCCAATCCTTGTGGTTTCTAGTATAACAATGGCCACCAGTGGGCTCTAGATGGACAAACTTTATCAGTTTATTATTTTACTTAGTACCCCTACACATAGCCCATTCTAAAATGTCCAAACTCTAACACTCAGTAGTTTATTCTAACCTCCCCAACAACCCCACACCATTCCAAACCCTTTGTGAAGTGCCTTGAGATGAATTGGGGCTATATAAATAAAACTGAATTGAATTGATACTGAAATAAAAATGACATTTTTGTCTCTTACAGAACAGGGAACTGCAGTTTTCATAATGCTAGCTCTAACCATGCTAACTGCGCTAATAGCTAAAACCAGTTTAAAATGTTTCTCTAATTGTTTTCTTGTTTTAAAATAATAGTACTAAAAGAGTAAAATCCAGTTTTACTGCAATTCTTCTTTCACACACACAACATGATGTGATATAGCTCCTCATGCAGTTTTCAATGTTTTTAATGCCATTATTATGTCTTCTAAAAACCTAGTTTTGTAAACTGGAGTTTAAAGCAATGTTTTAAGATCAAATCTGGGAAAGATATAAGTTGTAACTAATTTAAGATAAAAAATGCTTATTTCAGTACAAAACTGCTAAATGTACACATAATTGCCAGTGTTTGCTGCTGTTTTAATATGGCTCAGCCTTGAGTCTATATAATATTTCTTATTTAAGATTCTTCTTTAAAAAACTGATTCACCAATGAAATGGAGTGGTATCAAATCGAAGGGTATGAGCTAGACGGTGTGGGAGGGTCAGTGAATGCTACCTAACCGCCCACTACCTAATCAGTGATCGACAGTCCTCAGCACAACTCAGTTAGAACCGCATTCAACCAGGCACTAAAATTAGTAACGGTTCCACGTAACTGTCACTAATAGAATAGCCTTAAACTGTTGTAGAGCCGTGCTGAACTGGGCTGAGTAGGCACCAGTCTAGGTACCATTTTTTTCACAAACAAAATAAATTTTTATAAATTTTGAAGTTAAAGAGAGCACATTATATGACTAAATTCCTGAATTCCGCCCCACAATTGAAATTGCATGTCCTGCTGTAATGCTTAGCTTTTGATCATGAGTGTGTGATAAAGTTATTGTTGATATGGTTTGCAGTTTTGTTTTTGTCATAAGTTCTCTTCATTTCTTGCTTGGTCTGTGTTACTTGATTGATAGTTTGGATGGTAATCAAAGACTGATTGTCAGAAGAAATGTAAGTTTTATTCTGATTTTTTTTAGATATATATTATATATATTAATATTATATATTGTACAAAAAATTAAATTAGAAACATGTATTTTTTTATTGCGTATGAAAACCTAGCAGAACATCTATTATCTTGTACACTGCAACAAATAAAGCATAGGAGAAAAATCAACTTTTTATTTCAATGTAATTAAAATGTTTGTTAAAGTATGATATAAATTTGAATTTCTAATTCTGAATTTAATTTCATAAACAAACCTGAATACCTATTACATGGAGTCTTTTTTTAAAGATTGATATAGACACAGCATTGTGAAATAAATAAATACAATTAATATTTTCTACATAAATAAAAATGACCATAAAAGTTATAGAGCAGAATTGTTCTCTATAATATATAATGCTAGTCTATTATTCCTTTATTGATTTACATCATATTGCAAAAGTCTGAGGTTTTGGAGAGGTGATGACAAAGATGGTCAGTAAGAGAGATGGACAGAAAGTGACTCCTGCAGAGAGCTGCTAATCTCAAAGTTAAATGGATTACTATCGCAGCCCGGTGCTCCCTTCCAGTCTGCCTGAAGGAAATGGAGCTGCTAAGTTGCTGTGCGTTGGGAAATTTTATTTACCAGAATACTGGTCAGTATCGCTCACCTCCTGGACTCCTCGTTAGCAGCTCTGTCTTCACCTGTCGATCATTGCTGAGTTCTGCTTCCTAACAAGCTCTATTCGTCTAAATTTCTACACCTGTTTTGAAGGAGCCTTTGGCCTTTTGAACCTGTTTGTTAATGAATGTTTAAATATACTTTCCCAACGTACAACATTTTTTTTATCCAGTAGATACCTACCATGAAAAGTTACATCACCTCCAGGTTCAGGGGAAATCTGCTGAAAGTTTTTTTGCTACAGCTTTTGATGCTGAGCAAGCTAGTTCCAAGTAAAAATTAGGAATAAAATATTATATTATCTTTCTTGATGTAATTTCATTCATAAGTGGAAAATAGTACTGTTCACATTCCTTGAATTTTGAAGTGGAAGAAAACAATTTTACATGATTTTCAACATTTCTTTTTAGAAATTAAAAATCTGAAAGCTGGACTTTGACTGGGCCACTATAAGACACAGATATGCTTAATCTAAACCATCCCAAAATGAAGCTCTGGCTGTATGTTTAGTTTTACTGTCCTGGTGGAAGCTGGATCTCTTAAATCTTTAGCAGCCCCTAACAGGTTTCCTTCCATTATGGCTGTGTATTTAACTTCATTTATCTTCTCATCACCTCTGATTACCTGTCACTGCCGAAGAAAAATTCCCACAGCAGGGGGCCGCTACCACCATGTTTCCTTGTGGAAATGGTGTATTCGGGGTGATGTGCGGTGCTAGTTTTCCAGCAAACATATTTTTTGATGAAGACCAAAAAGTTCAACTGTGGTCTCCTGAGAGCAGAGTTCCTTCTTCCACATGTTTGCTGTGTCCCCTACATGGCTTGTGGCAAATGTTAAAATGGTCTCCTCTTCACTTTCTTTTCACATCTTTCTTCTTGCCAGTTGTCTGTTAGAGCCAGATTTGTTGTGTTTACAATTAATCGTTTTTGACAGATTTTTCCACTTAAGCTGTGGATATCTGCAGCTCCTCCAGAGTTACCATGGGCCCTGTTGGCTACTCTAATTAATGATCTTCTTGTCCAGCCTGTCAGTTTTGGTGGACAACCATGTTTTAAGTTGGTTTGCACCTTTGCAGTTGTGGCATTTTGAGATGAGCAGTGCTCAATGAGGTGTGAGAAGCTTGAGATATTGCTTTATAACCTATTTCTAGTGATGGCGAGATGAAGCTTTACATCCAATTGATCCACTCATAAGGTGATGCTTCATTTGCTCAACTGTGCCTTCAAGTGGACAATAAGTGTAAAACAGGCAGAGTGATTATGACTTTGGTGTTCGAAGCCTTAAATTGAATAAATAATTGAATTATGTTTGTCATGGCAGTGTGGTCTGAGTAGGTTCAAGGTTCATGGTCACTCTATAGACACCCGGAAGTAGATTTGCTTTGCAGTGGTTCAAAACACTCACACATTCATACAAACATCTTAACACACCCAGACCCATTCAAATAAATGTAACAGTGTTCAAAGTGCTCCAAGCTCCATAAATCAAATCAAAACAGGTCACAGAAGAAGATAGCAAGACTTAAGAATAAGATAAATATGTGATAGATAAAATCTTATAAACCAATAGATGAAAACTATAAAACTAAAATAATCTAGACCTAATAAAAGCAGTTGAAAGTGTCAGTATCATTTTAGCTTGTTCAGTTCAGCAACAGCAGTTAGAACAAAGCTGTGTTCAAAACATTTGGGACTAGCATTCTTGTTCCAGAAGGAAGAACCTGAAACTCCCAGTGAATGGGATGAAAGTGATCATTTAAAACACAACAGGCTATCTGCTGTACCTGCCTGCTGTACAGGGATGTGACTGATTGTTGGGGCTCTCACATTAGTCTAGACGACAGTTTCACAACCTGTTGTAAGTAACCACTCTCCCTCAGAGTTGTGTGATTAAACCATGAGACCAAGGAAAAGGATAAAACTGAATTAATAAAAGCACAATTAAAAAAGGGTCAATGAATATGATCCTAATCTGTCTTTATGACACAATGGCTGGATCAAAAGGGAAAGTGTAAACAAATTGGGGGGGATGTCCTCGTGTTAACCATGCGTTACTGTTAGAATTATGAATCTGAGAATATCATTTAATATTAATATGTTAATATTTTATCAAATAATATTTTGGTCTGTTAAGGATTGTCCTCTGAATACCAGCCCAGTAAGGCGATGGTATTAGGACAAAATAGAAAGGTGTGAGATGAGCTCTGACATTATTGAACAGCATAAACTCTACACATATATGGAATGAATTCACACAATTTCTTAAAATACAAGAATTTATTAACAAAAATAAGTCAACTCAAAGTCAAACATATTTCAATCAACAAACTCTTTACTATGCTAAAACAATCCAACTAAACTACCAAGCAGAATTAAAGAATAAGGAAGACTAATGGACTATGTACAATATAAACAATTTGATTAAAGATGATTGGAAATCATGACCAAAAAGAGTGATGCAACATTACCATGCAATGTTTATGTTTGAGAACCAAGGATTATCTTGAAGAATCTGGAAATGAAGTTAAGTTAGTCTTTGAACTAACTTAGACAATAATTGGCATACCTTTAGACAACCATTCACTATGCAAGACCAGGTAAAATATTATTTAAATAAAATAATGTTTTAAATAATGATCTGCTGAATAAAACCAACCTTCTGGATGACCATTCCTCAGCGGTGTCTCATTAGCTGCCTTTATTTATTGAAATAATATTTGAAGAAATATTATCAAGGGAGTATTTTTGGAAAAGAGCCAAATCTTTCTGGAGAAATGAGGCTTAATGGGGTTTACTTAGTTATCAAATCTAGTAAATGATGTTCAGGGACTATTATTCACTAGCTTGAAAACTAACAACCTTTCTGTTATATACTCTTTAGTAGCAAGCACGTGTTCTTACCAGTTAGCAGTTGAGCTAACAAAAGGAGCCAATAGCTTAGCATTAGAATCAACACATACCTTTAAATACCAGGGTTAATATAAGGGTTAAAATGCATAAGCGCGGACGGCGCGTTATGATCAACGTTCTGTTTAAAATCACCCTTTAAATAAAGTTTGTCTTAACTTTAAAAACATACAAGGAACACAAACCGGGCATGTGTGCTGCATATAGCCTTCTAGCACTAAAATTTCCGAGTTTCACACAAACAAACCAAACTTCATAAAATGACAAACGTTCAGATCATTTCATCCTAAATCTGTCTCTGCCCAAAACACTTAACCTCATGAATTGTGGTGAGGAATGTTGTCCAAGCGACGAAGTTTGAAGAAGGTATCCACAGTGAACAAAGGTTAGCCACAGCTGAGGGACCTCAGCTGAGGGTCTGGGACCATTTTCTTCTGCAAGCCTCAGAGGAAAAAGTAAGCAACTCTTACACCTTAATTTCCCCGTTCATGAATGAAAATACCGGATACACAGACAATATTTCATTCGTACTTATCTTTGCATATGATCGATGATCGTATGGCTTCCTTGGATCCAGTTGAAGAGTTTATGTCTGTTTGCCAGCAAAGACATCAGCGCGCTGTGTTCCCCTCCTATCCCGATGAACACCGGTGTGGAAGAGGGCGGATGTAGCAACAGCTGTGCTTTTATTTGGGTTGTGGCGTCACAGGAAGTCCGCAGTTATCCCGTTTCCTGGCTGTGCCGGAAGAAGGTTAATGCACTTTATTTTGAAAGTTCCAGAAAGGTCCGTACTGGAGTTTAATGTTGAAATCCATGGCTGTGGGTCCCAACATTACCATTTTACTAGAGACAACATGTGAAAAAGTTGAAGGGATTTAAGTACCTTTTGAAAGACATTTAAGCTGAACTAACAACCAACTACTTAAAGTAGAGTTGACCCACGTCACTCTGTCATAACAATAAGTGTTCTCTGTTGTCACAGGTTGTGAAAAAATTACTCCAGCTTTCATTTTCTCTTAGTCTATGTCCTATTGTCAAGTTTTGTGTTGCTACCTTTCATTGTTGACTGTAGTTGCTGCTCATTTGCGGATCAGTTTCTAACAATAGAGAGATGATGTAGGTGTTTTGCATTGAAATCCATGTGCAAATGGTATTCAGTCATGGCATAGTTCCATCTCTGCATGGCTTAGTTTCACATAAACCTGTTACAATGATTGTTGGCAGTTACTGTCTCAGAGGATGTACCCTGGTGACGGGGGGAATATCTCACTTTGTAAATGGCTTCTTTGTACAGTGTGACAAGTGGAAACCTTTGAGTTTGATGGGAACGTTGTGCTATTGTGAGTGGCAGATGTCTTTTTATGTGAATCCCAAAGATAAGCAGTGCTGCATGTAGAAAACCAAACCCTACGTATGTTTTGTACAGCACAGGAGTCCATTTTACGTGCTCTGACCGCAGTCCTGATAACTTTGTATGTCTGGTTTATTGATGATTTTCTGCCTTTATTTGACTGGCCTTTCACCTTTGACCCTGGCCTCTATCCCCATGTCAAATACAAACATGTTGATGTAGATTAAACACACACCTAAAACTGTGTATGATTTCAGTGTAAAACATTAATATAAGTACTATGTTAGTGTGTACCATGTACTCTTTACAAGAATGGATGTTTAATGTTGCATTAAATTGGTAAATGTATCTGAATTTGTTGTTTCTAACTTTGTTCTTTTCAAGGAGGGGGTAATGTCATCAGAATTTATTGATAGTTTTAAAAAACTGTTAACTCTGTGATGTTTTTAGGGGTGTAAAATGTCAGTAAAATGGCAAAAAAGCTGCTACATCTAAAAAAAAAAAAAAAAGCTTTTTACTTTTAACTGTCATTAATTATTCTTGACCATAGGCAAGGTTGCACTATGCACATGAAAGTTTAAGCGATGTAATCAGCTCAGTAATAAAGGATTTAACTATTTTAGTGAAACAGTCAAATATATAATGCTGACCAGCACAAAAAACACCTATCTTGTACAGTTTGACTTTTATGCTCTAAAATGTCTTCAAAGAAGGTGATGATATGCAGTATATTGCTCCCTCTTCAACTAGCAGATTGTCCACAGACGGTGGGCTCCTCCAACAGGCTCCAGAGTTTTTCAACTTTAAGTAATCTCCAATCTCTAAAAAAATTTATTTTTGATATATTTAAAACATTTGTTTTATATACAATTTATGTGATCAATATGTAAATTTTTGTGTTTCCATGTACAATATTTTTGGCTGTAAGCCAGTAAAATCAGTCAAATTATGATTAGGAACACAGGACCATGGGACCCTGGAGTCGCAGCCAGAGTTCTTGTCCATGAATAACGTCAGTAGTGTGTCTGATATTGGATCAGATTAGGCCCATCTCTTGTCGGATATCATTTAATGTAAAATGTATTTTGTTAGCTCAATAACATGCTGAATAACTGAAGGCTGCATTTGCTTTGTTATTCAGATGTTTTATGCTTGTGTGTTTGTGCTCAGCAAATGAGTCTGTCTCCCTAGATTACCTCTGTCTCTTTTTTTTAAATTAGATTGTCTGTCTGCCTAGCTTTGACTTGGTTTCTTGTTTTAGAGTCGTGACTCAGATTATAAAACAGTGGTTTATTCAGGTAAAAAGGGACTATTCCAGACTATTCACAGCAACCCACATCAATGCATAAATAATATCTGCAAACATGTGGGCTTAAAGCACCAAATACTGTGACCTACAGATGCAGAGACTCACTGATAAATGTTAGACTGCAGCCATTTGTAAGACTCCAGTGTAGCATTTTCAGACTTATTAGAGCTTGATGAGATGAGAAAGATAAGAGTTTCTCACAGTGTGACGTACTAATGCATCGTGTTGAGTAGAAATGGTAGTCTAGAATGCCATCGACTATAAGAAAAGGTAAACGCTTATCTTGAAGACACAGCAGTGCTTTTAAGCTGTTTGATGTTGTGGATGAAAGTCTGTGCTGAGCTGCTGTGAGGTGTAACATTATGTTAATGTTGCTGCCTGTGCAAATAGGTTGTAAAGTTAGAAACAATTCACAGTATGATAACAGGTTTACAGCAAAAAGAGAGATAAATCAATCTAAGAAGAAACTTTCACTAAAACCAATTATTAATTGAGCTCAAACCAAGGAAGAAGACGTGTTTGCTAGAAAAAATAATTATTCACTTACATGTGAACCCTTTTTTGGGTCCAGTATAATTGGACAGATGAAAATACACATAAGATAAATGTTAAAATCTTCCTAGGCAGGTATTGTCAGAAGTCTAAAACTTGCTAAAACCACTAGAGAATGGGTTTTCTTACTTTAGTTTTGCATTGAGCAAGTAAAGTGCAGCTTAGATGTTTTGAAATCACAGGATTGACCTGAGCACTGGAGAAAATTCTCACTTTTACCTTATAAACCTGAGCCTTGTCTCTCACTTTGTTGTGGCTCGTTTTTGGCATGTCCTTTGACATGTTATCTAACATCTAACATGTTATCTGACATGTTATTTTCTTCAGCATCTTTTTCTGAATCTGAGTATTTAAATCCTAGAACCACACATCTTACTGTTGGAGTCTCATAACTGGTTAGAAGATTTGAATGCATCACTAAGCTATATTGATTAGGCTCAGTTAAATGCATATATTAAAAATTTGACAACCTTTTATTCTCTATTGTATTTGGGTGGGTGTCTCTCACTACTTGTATTTATTTACATCACCAAGATGAGTAATATATGCAGAAACAAAGTCAAACAAGCCCAAAGAAGCCAGGAACAGAGCCACAAATTGCCAGAGACTAATGGTGTTAGGACTACTACACCAAACCTGGGCACACATAAAACACTGGCCACCCAACAAGAAGTAGTAAGAACACGTTTGATCGCTGGAGTGTGAGTTCATAAGAAAATACATATATTTGTTTGTCCAGTGAAGTAAAGGAAGTCAGGAGAAATCTTGATGTCTGAAACGAGGGGGATCTAACAAACCAGTCAACTATCTAGAGATTTAAAAGCTATCTGAGTGAGCTCGGGCTATCTGTAATTTGTCAATGCTGTGAACGACCGCTTGTGACAAGAAGTCAAAAACTGTAATTCCTAAAAACAAAAATTGTGACAGCATTCAGGTAGACATCGTAATTTTGACTGGGGTTCTGACCAGCCTGTGGACATCAGCACTCTCTTTTCTACCAACTATATTACCAGAGATGCGAGGATTGTATCCCTGCGCATTCGGGTTAGGGACAGGTCTCTGACTGTCGTTTCGGCCTACCGGCCGAGCGGTGCTGCAGAGTACCCGACCTTCTTGGCGTCCCTGTCGGGGTTGGTGCACGATGCCCCTCCATTATTCTGCTGCATTATTCTGCTCGGGGACTTCAATGCCCACGTGGGAAACGACAGTGACACCGGGAGAGGCGTCATCGGGAGGAATTGCCTCTCCGATCTGAATCCGAGCGATGTTTTCTTATCGGACTTCTGTGCTAGTCATGGATTGTCCATAACGAACACCATGTTCAAGCATAAGGGTGTTCATCAATGCACTTAGCAACAGGACACCCTAGGCAGGAGGTCGACTTTGTTGTCGTATCTTCAGACCTTCGGCTGCATGTTTTGGACACTCGGGTGAAGAGAGAGGCTGAGCTGTCCACTGATCACCACCTGTTGGTGAGTTGGATCCGCTGGAGGAGGAGACAGCCGAACAGACTTGGCAGGTCCAAGCGTATAGTGAGGGTCTGTTGGGAACGTCTCGTGTAGCCCTTGGCCAGGGATGTATTTAACTCACACCTCCTCTAGAGCTTTGACCAGATTCCAGGCGAGGTTGGAGACATAAAGTCCGAGTGGACCATAGTCTCTGCATCTATTGTCGATGCTGTTGCCCGTAGATGTGGCCTTAAGGTCTGCGGTGCCTGTCGCAATGGAGATCCCCGAACCCGGTGGTGGACACCGGCAGTAAGGGATGCTGTCAAGCTGAAGAAGGAGTCCTATCAGCTGTGGTTGTCTTGTGGGACTCTTGAGGTGGCTGACTGGTACCGTGAGGCTAAGCGTGCCGCAGCCCGGGCAGTGGCAGAGGCAAAAACTCAGCCCTGGGAAGAGTTTGGTGAGGCCATGGAGAAGGACTACCGGTTGGCCTCGAACTGATTCTGGCAAACCGTCCGGCGCCTCAGGAGGGGGAAGCAGTGCTTCGCCAACACTGTTTACAGTGGGGGAGGAAGCTGCCGACCTCAACTGGGGACATTATCGGCCGGTGGAAGGAATACTTCGAGGATCTCCTCGATCCTTCCGTCATGCATTCCCTGGTCGAGGCAGAGGCTGGGGACTCAGAGTTGGACTCTTTCATCACCCAGGCTGAACTCACCGAGGTAGTTAAAAAGCTCCATGGTGGCAGGGCTTCGGGGGTGGATGAGATCCGCCCCGAGTTCCTCAAGTCTCTGGATGTTGTGTGGCTGTCATCTTTGACAAGCCTCTTCAACATTGCGTGGTGGTCGGGGACAGTGCCTCTGGACTGGCAGACTGGGTCGGTGGTTCCCCTTCATAAGAAGGGCGACCGGAGGGTGTGTTCCAACTATAGGGGGATCACACTCCTCAGCCTCCCTGGTATAGCCTATAGCAGGTTATTGGAGAGGAAAGTTCGGCCGATAGTCGAACCTCGGGTTCAGGAGGAGCAGTGTGGTTTTCGTCCCAGCCATGGAACACTGGACGAAGCTCTACACCCTCTGCAGGGGACTCGAGGGTTCATGGGAGTTTCCCCAACCGGTCCACATGTGTTTTGTGGACCTGGAGAAGGCATTCCACTGTGTCCCTCGTGGTGCCCAGTGGGGGGTGCTCCAGGAGTACAGAGTCATGGGCCCTTTATTAGAGGCCATCAGGTCCCTGTACAAGCGAAGTTTGGTCCTCATTGCCGGCACTAAGTCGGACCTGTTCTCGGTGCATGTTGGACTCAGGCAGGGCTGCCCTTTGTCACCGGTCCTTTTCATAACTTTTATGGACAGGATTTCTTGCCGCAGCCAAGGGGCTCTGGTTTTTGCAGATGGCATGGTCCTGCTGGCCCCCTCTAGCCAATACCCACAGTATGCACTGGGACATACTGTAGGTCGCAGCCATGTGTGAAGCGGCTGGGATGAAGATCAGCTCCTTCAAGTCTGAGGCCATGGTTCTCGACCGGAAAAGGTTGGTTTGTCCTCTTCAGGCTGGAGGGATGTTCCTTCCTCAAGTAGAGAAATTCAAATATCTTGGGGTCTTGTTCACGAGTGAAGGGAGAATGGAGCTGTAGATCGATAGACAGATTGGTACATTGGTAAGGTGCGGTGACACAGGCGTGGTAAGGCGTATTCGTTACTTCCTATTTTCACTGTTGCACTCGGTGGTTTGTTTGGTGTGTGAAGGCTCTCTCGTTTGATCTGATTTCTCTCTACTGTGATATCTCTTACTTGTTCTAATACATAAGCACGTTAAAACACATACTTCCCATTTCTGCATTTAACGTTTGGGGACTCTCCGTGTCTTACACGTTTTTTGTAGCAGTGGTAAGCGGTCGCTAGCTTAGCGTTAGCTTTAACTCCACCATGACTACCCGTTTTGCTGTTTCTCTCTCTGAGTCTCCTCCTCTCTCCTGCTCTCTGTGTCAGATGTTCAGTTACTCATCTGCCTCCTTTAGTGATAATGGTACGTGTAATAAATGTAGCATTTTTGTAGCTTTGGAGGTGAGAGTGTCAGAATTGGAGGCCCGGCTCTGCGCTGTTGAAACACCAGCAGATAGCCGAGGCCCCTTAGCCAGTGTGGAGCCACCAAGGGTAGCTCCCCGTAGTAGTCCTTCAGCAGAGCCTGCACATTCGGGGCCTCAGGCTGGCTGGGTGATGGTACGTAGAAAGCATAGTCCCAGATTCCAGCCCACAGGTCACCACCAACCCTTCTGCGTTTCTAACAGATTTTCCCCGCTGAGCGACACACTCGCTGAGAAGCCAACTCTGGTAATTGGCAGCTCCATAGTCAGAAATGTGGCACTAGAGACACCAGCGACCATAGTCAAATGTCTCCCAGGGGCCAGAACGGGCGACATCAAATCCTACCTGAAACTGCTGGCTAAGGATAAGCGTAAATACAGTAAGATTGTTATTCACGCTGGTGGTAATGACACCCGGTTGGAGGTCACCAAAGTTAGTGTTGCGTCGGTGTGTAAGTTTGCCAAAACAATGTTAGACTCAATCATTTTCTCTGGTCCCCTCCCCGATCTGACCAGTGATGACATGTTTGGCCGCATGCTGTCATTCAACCGCTGGCTGCCTAGGTGGTGTCCAGAAAACGATGTGGGCTACATTGATAATTGGCGAACATTTTGGGGAAAACCTGGTCTGATCCGGAGAGATGCCATCCATCCCACTTTGGATGGAGCAGCCCTTCTTTCTAGGAATCTGGCCGAATTTATTAGTTCTCCAAAACTCTGACAACCCAGGGTTCAGACCAGGAAGCAGGGTTGTAGTTTAACTTTCCTCTCTGCAGCTTCTATACTGCTTCCCACCCATTACCCTATTAAGACAGTGTCTCGCCCATGGCCAAAATTGAATAGATTAAAAAATAATCTAAAAGGAGGAAATCATGAAAATCTCATAAAAATAAACAATTCTCTTTACTATATATATGCTTCCAATAGGTCAAATTATCAGGCAGCATAGGATACATTTTCACTGTTACGCTGATGGTACTCAGCTTTACTTATCCATAAATCCTGATGAACCCAACCAGTTAGATAGACTACAAGCATGTCTTAAAGACATAAAAACGTGGATGACTTTAAATTTTCTGCTTCTAAATTCAGACAAGACAGAAGTTGTCGTCTTTGGACCGGAGTCTTTAAAAAAGAAACTGCTTAGTCAATCACTTAACCTGGATGGCAATAAATTGACCTCCGGTAATGAAGTAAAAAACCTTGGTGTTATTTTTGACCAGGACATGTCATTTAAATCCCATATTAAACAGGTTTCTAGGATTTCCTTCTTTCACCTTCGGAACATTGCCAAAATTAGAAATATCCTATCCAGGAGCGACGCTGAAAAACTAGTCCATGCATTTGTTACTTCAAGGCTGGATTATTGTAATTCTTTACTATTAGGATATCCACAAAATGCAGTTAAAGCCTTCAGCTGATTCAAAATGCTGCAGCAAGAGTTCTGATGAAAATTAAAAAGAGAGATCATATTTCTCCTACTTTAGCTTCCCTTCATTGGCTCCTTGTTAAATTTAGAATAGAATTTAAAATTCTCCTCCTCACATATAAAGCCCTTAATGATCTAGCTCCAACATACATCAGAGATCTGATTGTTCCATATATTCCTAACAGAGCACTTCGTTCTCAGACTGCAGGTTTACTGGTGGTTCCTAGAGTCTCTAGAAGTAGAATGGGAGGCAGACACCCTGTCTATTTTTAAGGCTAGGATTAAAACTTTCGTTTTTGATAAAGCTTATAGTTAGAGTTGCTTAGGTTATCCTGAGCTGTCCCCCTCTGGAGGAGGTGTCTGGGGAGAGGGTGGTCTGGGTGTCTCTACTGAGTCTGCTGCCCCCGCGACCCGGTCCCAGATGGAGCGAAAGACGACGAGTACAAGTATATATTTATTATTGTCATCCATCTCAGCCTAATCTGAGCTCCTATGTGTGCACCTATGTTAATGATTTAGGGTCTCTGTGGGACACAGAGGGCAGGACCTGGCACGCGGTAACCAAGGTTCAGCTGTGACTGTGGCTGAGCAGCAGCTGTTAAAGAAGAGCCTGGAAGGAGGCCATAGAAAAGAGGAATATGAGAGAGTATAAAGAGGGGAGTGGCAGGGGAGGTGTTAGGCTGATGAATGACCAAACAGATAGAGGAGATGTGGAGCATGGAAAGGAGGAGGAGAGGGTGGGAATAATGTGTTGTCAGAAGAGACTCAATGTTAGAAAAGCCAACATGAAATGTCCCATTTCATTCTCCGAATATGTTAGTTAAACTTCTCAAACAATTCAGCAGTATTTGAAATAATAAGCTTTAAAATATTAATACAACTGGTGAAGTTCTGCTATAAAGCTGGACAAGAGTTTAAAACGCAAATATGAGTAAAACCTTCTGACAGAGAATCGTGCAATGAACTGATAATGTTGATAGTGTAACTAAAGCGCATGAGAGAGTGAAAACTCAGTGACTGCTGTACAAAGTCAGATTGTGTCTCATTAAATAAGCTTTCGTATGGTGAAACAAGACAAGGAAATTATGTTCAAACGGAGGGAGAGATACTGAGGGGGGGAATGAGAGCCACAGATAATCGTCTGTCCCTCCTGCTGCCTCCATTTACCATCATTGATTGTCAAGCCAGGCTGAATTGATGCCTACCTGCTGTAGTCAGACACTCAGTGTCTGTATTAATGTGTACAAGAGAAGGGAGCAGGGTGCCTGCATGTTTCAGTGGATGGTTGAATATCGCTGTTCTCATATTTATCTTCCTTAAAATGCCTGCACAGGTAGAGAGAGATGGGAAAAGCCCTGTTACATGTCGACATGTTGCCACAGGAGGGTTGGCGACATCAGTGAAGCTTCTGCTGCTGCTTCTGTCAGAATCTGCAAACTCTGCTTAATTGTTCTTTTAAGATCTGGCACTTTGCAAAACACTTGGGATATGAAAAGTTGTTTACAACATCATCTGAATGTGTCTGACCGAAACGGAAAGAATATTTTTCTTTCCTGCAGAGTTCAGGCAGAACAAAAACGTTGCGTTACCATGACTTTAGTGTTACATTTTTTGCACTTTTCCAAAAACAGGTAAGAGAACAATATGTATGCATTTTTGCATATTTTGGTGAAAACCACTGCTTAAATACAAACACGATTATATATTATAATTAATATAGGCGTCACCCATGTAGTCCTTTATAAACTTTTAAATTTTGTCTGTACTGAATTCACCTAAGCTGTGGCAGGAGGAAAGCAATTGTTCAAAGAAAGCACAAGTCATGTAGCATGACACCTTGGACCAAAATGAACTTTTTGGCCTAAATGCAATACACAGTTGAGTTTGAAATCTGACACTATTCATCAGTCTCAATACACCTGGTCACAGTGAAACATGGTGGTGGCAGAATCATGCTGTCGAGATGCTTTTGCTCAGTGGGGTTAGGGAAGCTGGCCACAGCTGGTAAGAAGATTTATGTGGGTAAATACAGGGCCGTCCCACAAGAAAACCTGAGACTTGGAGAAAACTCCACCTTCCAGCAGGACAGCGACCTTAAACAAACAGCTAGATCTAAAATGGAATGGTTTAGATGAAAGCATATTCATGTGTTAGAATGGCCTAGTCGAAGTGCAGACCTAAATGCAATAGCAAATCTGTGGACTTGCAAATTGATTGTTTCTGGACACTCTCCATCTAATCTTACTGAGCTTGAACTATTTTACTTTCACTCTCTAACTGTGCAAAACTGTTTGAGACCAAACACTTGCAGCTGTGATTGCAGGAGAAGGTGGTATTGATTCAAAGGGGATAAATACAAATGAACATTTTAAAAACTATCATTGAAACTTTCCTTCCACTTGAAAATTACACACTATTATGTATTTTTCTATCACATGAAATCTCAGCCAAACATGTTAAAGTTTGTAAATTGACACAATGTGGAAAAGAAGGCTGACGTCAATCTCATGTGAGATCAGGTTAACAGGAAGCTGGTTTTTACATGAAGGTTTTTATTTGACAGTGCTGCTCTCTTTAGAGCTCAGTAGTTAACACATTTTATGTCTTTGATCTTTACAAAGGCCCAGTTAAAACACCATATTGACATCATTATCAAGGCTTTTATGCAGGACTCCTTGATTACCAACGTTTGGATTGGTGCATAATAAAGCAGCTGATTTGTTTCGCCACCAAAGAAAGTCGGTGTGTCCTTCATCACCCCGCTTTTATTGCACTACCCAAACTGGAGTTACTCCTGTCGTTTTCTCGTTCAGCCATCTGTACACAGTAATTATACCATTTACCATTTTCATACCCCCTCCGTTTTTACTGCCATTACTTTTTAACTGCCTCACCCATTTCCTTTCTTCTCCACTTCTGCTCTCCACTTCCACCAATCCATCCTTTCCACGTTCTCGCTCAGTGCCTCTCCTTGTGGGTGATGTGGACAGTTGGGTGGCTTTGTGTTTGACACGTGTGTTGGAACGGGGGACACGCAAACCCCCCCCACAAATATACATACACACACACGTCCAGGTTCTATTATCTGTAAGATGCTCAGCTGTGAGGCCCCTGGCCCTAATGCCCTGTGTGTGGGGTGAGGACAGAACCCCCATTGTTGCACAGATTAACCACCACACACAAATTCACACCCACATGCTTCCCCAGACCCCCATGGGGTCTCTTAAATGTGGAAGTGCCTTCAGGCAGAAAATCATGGGGCAATTTCCAGCAGGGTCCAGCCGAGGACATAGCGGTAGGGGGTGCTTGGACGTTCAAGGCTTTTGTTCTTCTGTGCTTCAATGAAAAATATTCAGGATATTGGAAATGAAAATCTAAATGGTGAAGTGAATTCAACATGGAGTCTGAGGTGAGGCAATTGTAAAAAAAAACCCAAAAAAAACACTTTCAACATTTAACAATTGTTTTCATAAAGGTTTGTTTTATAAATGTTTTTAAAAATGAATCTAGTTTATAAGTACAGATGTGCCCAAATGGTAAAAAAAATAAAAATCCAGACAGCTGCAGAAACATCATGTACTTGGTTTTATGGTAGAACTATTACATTTATGTAGGAATGATGGTAAAGAAATAGTGACAGCAATGGTTCAGTAAAGCAAGCAAGAATTTTACTTGTAAACTTCTTATATAAATAATGTTTTGTATTAAACCTGCTCTAGAAATGTCAAATTCTCCTTTCTCTAAACCTGTGTGCGTTACATTAAGCCTTCAGCAATTTGGCCAATATATCGGCTTTAAGTTTATCCATTAACTTTGCATAAACCTGCCCGTTGGGCCTTTGTCCACATTTTAGTTTGAATGGGCAAACTTTGGCACACATAGTGAATGTTTTGCAATATTTTCCACATTTTTCTCTGACTTTGACAAATAAATAATCTACTGTCACCTTTAAAGCACATAAATGTATTAAATAGCTTTAAGATATGCACTAATAAGAATTTTTGGGTTTATTTTTGTAAAGCTTTGACCTGCCAAAATTGATTTTAGCTGATTCGGATATCTTGAACAGCATTAAAATTATTAGTTTTTTCTATCTTTCCATCTTTCCTGCCGGTCATTAATTATGTATATTAAATTATTATATGCTGGCAATGCGGACCAAACTCCTGCTCTGCTCGTACAGGGACCGGATGGCCCCTAATAAAGGGCCCCCGATTCCATACTCCTGGAGCACCCCCCACAGGGCATCACGAGGGACACAGTCAAATGCTTTCTCCAGGTCCACAAAACACATGTGAACCGGTTGGGCAAACCCCCATGAACCCTCGAGTACCCTGTAGAGGGTATAGAGCTGGTCCAGTGTTCCACGGCCGGGACGAAAACCACACTGCTCCTCCTGAAGCCGAGGTTCGACTATCGGCCGGACTCTCCTCTCCAATACCCTGGCGTAGGTCTTACCAGGGAGGCTGAGGAGTGTGATCCCCCTGTAGTTGGAACACACCCTCCGGTCCCCCTTCTTATGAAGGGAGACCACAACCCCAGTCTGCCAGTCCAGAGGCACTGTCCCCGACTGCCACGCAATGTTGAAGAGCTGTGTCAACCATGACAGCCCCACAACATCCACAGATTTCAGGTACTCAGGGCGGATCTCATCCACCCCCGAAGCCCTGCCACCGTGGAGCTTTTTAACCACCTCGGTGACTTCAGCCTGGGTGATGAAAGAGTCCAACCCCGAGTCCCCAGCCTCTGTTTCCACCAGGGAATGTGTGATGACAGGATTGAGGAGATCCTCAAAGTACTCCTTCCACCGCCCAATAATGTCCTCAGTCGAGGTCAGCAACCTCCCATCCCCACTGTAAACAGTGTTCGCGAAGCACTGCTTCCCCCTCCTAAGGCGCCGGACGTTTTGGCAGAAACCGTTGGACCGGACATGTTCCCCATGCATGTTGGACTCCGGCACAGCTGCCCTTTGTCACCGGTCCTGTTCATAACTTTTATGGACAGGATTTCCAGACGCAGCCAAGGGCCAGAAGGGGTCTGGTTTGGGGACCAGTGGATTTCATCTCTTCTTTTTGCAGATGACGTGGTCCTGCTGGCCCCCTCTATCCAAGACCTACAGCATGCGCTGGGGCGGTTCGCAGCCAAGTGTGAAGCGGCTGGGATGAAGATCAGCTCCTCCAAATCAGAGGCCATGGTACTCGACCTGAAAAGGGTGGCTTGTCCTCTTCAGGTTGGAGGGGAGTTCCTGCCTCAAGTGGAGGAGTTCAAGTATCTCGGGGTCTTGTTCATGAGTGAGGGAAGAATGGAGCGGGAGATCGACAGACGGATCGGTGCGGATGCCGCAGTAATGGGGGCACTGTGCCGGTCCGTTGTGGTGAAGAGAGAGCTGAGCCGAAAAGCGAAGCTCTCGATTTACTGGTCGGTCTACGTTCCTACCCTCACATTTGGCCATGAACTTTGGGTCATGACCGAAAGAACGAGATCCCGGATACAAGCGGCTGAAATGAGCTTCCTCCGTAAGGTGGCCGGGCACTCCCTTAGAGATAGGGTGAGGAGCTCGGCCATCCGGGAGGGGCTCGGAGTAGAGCCGCTGCTCCTCCACATCGAGAGGAGCCAGTTGAGGTGGCTCGGGCATCTATACCGGATGCCTCCTGGACGCCTTCCTCGGGAGGTGTTCCAGGCATGTCCCACCGGGAGGAGGCCCAGGGGACGGCCCAGGACACGCTGGAGGGACTATGTCTCTCGGCTGGCCTGGGAACGCCTTGGGCTCCTCCCGGAGGAGCTGGAGGAGGTGTCTGGGGAGAGGGACGTCTGGGTGTTTCTGCTGAGTCTGCTGCCCTCGCGACCCGGTCCTGGATAAGTGGAAGATGACGAGTACGATATTATTTTATGTAGCAGAGGTGATGTCAAACCACCTGTCAGTGAGAATAGCTGCCATAAAAATGAACAAAAAATGCCTATAGAGTCAATGTTATAAACCGTCTTTAACATCCTGTAACACCAGGTAGGATAGTTATCATGACTATAACACTAGTCTCCATGTGTATTCCGTAGTTTAGATCCTTACCTCAACTCTGAGATTTCCAAAAGGCTCCCAATAATTCCAAATCTATCATGCTCCCTAACGGACCGGTTAAGTTCAATAGGATAAAACAGGCTTAACTGTGCTCTAAAATGTTCGGCCTTCCTGTTATCTTCTGAAAGCTAGCTCTTTCACTGCCTGAATGAGGCAGTGACATGTCTCACATCAGGATAAATCAAGCTGAATATTGTCTCACTGTGGTCACTATCTGATTTCTTAGTGCAATTCCGAATTTTTTGTTTTATTTCAGTGCTTCTACTTTTGCAGAATAATACCAGAGAACAATCAGGATGCCCTGTCTGTGACCTTATTTTTCATGGAAATATATGTCCATACTCTAAGGACAATGAAAAAGATGTTTTCTGCCAATTGCTGGTCTCCTTTCTCTTGAGAGTCTGTGAGAATGTGGTAGTTCAACAACAATATTTTCTTTGACGTCATCCAGCTACTAAATGTGTCCTCCCTGTTAATTGCAGATGTGTGAGAACATAAGTCAGACAAACCATGAATTACTGTCTTAAATCTGCTGCATGCCATGCTTGGACGCCTGAGCTGTCATGATGTAATGATATGACAATTGTGTTTTTGGGCTTGAGGTTTCATGGGTAGTTTGCTTCTCCGGTGACGACAGGAGTCTTAAATGAAGAAGCATCAGTCAGGAAGTAAAGTGGTCGGGTCTGAGTTTTTATGGTTTGCCTTAGTCTTTATCACCACTTCCTGTGCATGTCTGTTAGTGTTTATGTGTCTCTGAATGCCATGCAGAAAAGTATATAAAAATAAAGAGAAAGGAAAGAGGAACTTAATTACACATTTACACATTTTGGTGAATTTACAACATGACAACAGTAAAAGGGTATGTGATCTAGGGGTTCCTCCTGCGTGGTATTTAAAGATTTACGTGTTTACATTAATTTTCCTTACACTTATGTACCAAATCATCATTAGTTTGTAAGACTATTTATCCTAATTCAGAACTCTGGACGTACCCTGGTATTTTTATCTGCATGCAGTGGCACCAGATTCGTTTGGTCCTGCAGGTTGGAAGCTAGATCAATAAGGGAACTGGTCTTAACAGATTTGGTGGAAGAACATGTTACCTTTTATTCGCTTCACCTGCAAACAGTTTTAACATTGTAGCTGATCCAGGTACACCGAGGTAGCACCCTAGACGTGACTGGCCTTCTGCACCTTGATGCCAATATTGTGCACATGCTGTGTAAGTGCGCTGCATGCGGCACGTGCAGGGGTTTAAGCATATGTACACATGTGTGTGTTGGTGTTGCAGACGGGGGAGGGTCAAGTTGGTGTGGTTGGTTGGCTCTGTGTGAGCTCTTTGTAAAACCAGAGGGGGAGTCATAGAGGGGAGGGAGGTGAACCGGGTGTTTCTCTCCGCTGCCGGCTGGTCTGGTTGCTGTTGGTAACTTTGCTTGATGAGATCAGAGGGGATCAGCTTTCAGGCTTGTATGTCTCATGCTCTCTCTCTCCTTCTCTGTTCAATGGCCCTTTCTCGGAAAGACTGAAGTGGAACTGAAACTGGAGTTGGGCTGAAAGTGTGTTCAGAGCTCCTGGTTGTCCACTGCAAGCGTCATGACTGCGCTCCCTTGGAAACCCTCAGTGGAGTTGGAGCAGAAGTGAGCTTGGGGGAAGTGAGGGAGATGTGATAGCCTTAGGACAGAAAAGCTCCAGGGAGGGAGAAGAGAGAGGAAGGAAGGGAGGGAGGAGGTGGGCAGCTTTCTGCTTAGAGAGTCTCTCTCTTTCAGTTGTGGTTAGAGTTGCGAGTTGCTTGTCTCCTCCTCACTGTCTTCTCTGTTTGCAACTACATGAAGGAGATATGCTGCTTTTTGGATGAAGGAGTTGGATTTTTTCCTGACCACTGCTTAGACATTCACGGACTCAGACTGAGCTGAGGTGAGATATGAAAAGTCACTGTTAGCGGTTTGATCTGTTGCGCCGTCTGAAAAGGTGAGGTGAATCTTTGCTGAAAGAGATTACAACTGTTTGAGCTGTTTGTGACATTTCCATCATTTACCTGTAGTGCCTTAGGCTTAAAAGCAGAACTTTTATTACTTATTTTTCATTATGTTTACATTGCAGAAGATCAGCCTCACTATGTTGCTTCTGTTAACCTTCTAGTGATACACTCAGTGTTTTCTTCTCTAGCTGTTGATACCTTTCTATGAGCTTCTCCTCACTCCATTTCACCTCATTTAACTTATCTCTGCTGGCTTTAATTCCCCTAATGGTCCAAATGTCTCAGCTGGCCAGCTGGGATACCCCTGGTGTGTGTGTGTGTGCTTTGTTTGGAGCAGACTCATGTTGAGTGCTCTCATATAAGCTACCCATGTATTTCCTCTGTTCACATACAATAAAACGATGGATCCTGGCATCTATTTTTAAACGCCTTGTTTTTGTATTTGCAAAAGACACCTTCAATCTGAGTGCGTGCTCTGTTCTGTCTGCGGCAGCTTTTCTCACAGGATTGTGTTTAGTCTGTGGATTGTGCTGGGAATGTGTGTTTGTTTGGTTCATTTGGGATAAAGCCATATCAACTCTCTTTTTTAACTTCATCCTTTTGTTTTGTCAGCTGCTGACCTCTGTTTCTTTCACTCTGTTATTCTCTCTTTTCATATCCTCCATTGTTTATTTTCCTTCACTCTCTTTATTCATGGGGATTCATGTGTAACCTTTAATCACCCATAGTCTGTCTGCTTTTCTTTATCAGTTATTTCTCTCCTTTTACGCACTTCCTTTAAATAACATTTCCTCCAATCATTTCATTTTCATTTCTTTGACTGGTCACAGTTGGAACAGAGAGGAATGATTTCTTAGGAGTTTATTTGTTCATGTGTTGGTGTGTGGTTGAATGTACAGAGTTGTGTGAATTTACTCATCCTTGTGCTCCTCTTTGTTAAGAACAGTTCTGGTTAATGAGATGTGCAATGGAAAGATATAGTTTCAAAACCTCTTGCTAAGTGAAGAACATGATTTGGATTCATTCCTTGCTTCAAGCTTGGACCCTGAAACGGACCAGAAAATCGTACCCTGGCACGGTTACAACTGCAGGTCAGATTTATCCTGACCCTGGAGCGGTTCGCTTGCAGTATGAATGCGTGCTTGGCCAGCGGACCATACGATGTGATGTAAACCCAGCACATTTGAGAAGAAGTAGAAGAAAAACATAGTAAGAGCGCCAATCTGAAGACGAAAGACTTTGAAAAGTTGTGCAGGTGCACACCTACGTCTGAACAGAAAAGGCGCAACAGAATCCTACAGTAGGACTTTCTTCTTTATGCTTTTTTTTCTTCTTGAGCAGTGCAATACTGCCCCCAAAACAATCTGTTGTAAGTGCATGACTTTTTTTGGTCTGGTCTAAAAATCTCTGTGTTAAAGCAAACCGCGCCAACTGAAGGTGTAAATTTTCTCACTTTTACCGATCCCTGGACCGATCCCGGACCAGACCAGCTGTGTGAAAGATCCTTTAGTGGTGTACGAAGATGCACTTTCTTTGGTAAATAACACTGGCATAGCCTAAGCCAAGCTGCCTCAATTTCAGTGGTGTTTTAATACCAAAATAGAACCTTGTTGTTCCAATAGAAATAATAAATTAGATTGTATTTTCAGTAGGTGGGTAGACTAATCATTATCTGGGTTCTATGTTTGCTATGAACCCAAAGTAGAAAGGCATGAACTCTTTGTAATTACTCTTTTTGTTTTACATTTCATATCGTCAAAAAGAACACCTAATGTTTATGTGTCATAAAACAGCTAAATAAAGTATTAGTTTCCTTCTTTATCCATATGAAGCTAAGAACATAATGGTAACATTTGTTAACCTGTTTTAACACCTTTTATTAGAGACCAGCCCAGTTAGCGCTGGTAGCATTGCTAACTGAGGCATCATCTGTTCCATGTAATTTCTAGATTACAAATATTTCTTCTTAGTGTCAAAATTTTCCGCCTGATTGCTGATATTCCTGATCCTTTATAGTACAAGGCAGATGGAGGTTGAAGCAGAAGCTCTTTGTTTCTTCTCTGTAGATTGTCAGGGTTATCGGTTATCATCATCTGTATCACCGAAATATTTTAGAGAGAAGGTCATGGCTGCGTGGCAGAGGGACTCACTCCAGAGCAGCAGACTGTTCAGACAGTGGGCATCACAGTCTGTTTCGTAAAATGGTCTTCTTTTCTGCATGTTTATACCCACCTGAAATTCATTTTTAGATTTACAAACTTTTATGGCAAGATAACGAGTGTGGCAGCAGTTAAACACACTGAGAACTGGAACTGTCCACCATACAGTTTGTTAGAACAGAAGAATTGAAAACACATCATTTTAGTATGTGGGTTCATTCCTACTTTTTCCGTCCTGTAAATGTCAGCATGGTGATCGTAGCCTTTAGCTCAAAGCAGAGCAGACAACCTTGCAGAGCAGCTTGCGTAGTCACAAGTGTTTCTTAATAAGAAATATAAACGATTTGTTGATTACAAGAAGGACTGTTAATTAATGCACCACTGGTTAGCTATCTGACCTTATGCCAGTTTATTAAATTAATGTAATCAAACAGTAAACATTTACAGTCATGTCAATCACTCTGAGTAAAATGTATAATACAGTGCCGAGGTAAACTGTTTGGCCTGAGTAATCTGAGTAAATACAAAAAACAGTTTTCAAATCATAATTTCATTGATTATTAGAAAATAATCTACCTGACGTTCGGTGAAAAAAGATTTCAATCTAATTTAGATTGAGAATTTAGACTTTAACTAGGCTACTCTGAACCCTTTACTTAGTATTTTGTTGTTGTTGTTCACTGTTGTTCCATTTACTTTCCAGTTGTTTATAATGGCATTCACTGTGGTTGGTGGGAATCCCAAAGAATTTAGATTAGCTTTGTAATCCTTTCCAGACTGACAGATGTCAATGAGATCAGGGATGTGTTTGCTTTGTGAGATCTTTTATCCTTCATGTTGTCACACAGTTTCTGTTGATTCTGCTGGTTCTGCTGTTTAGGTGAGTTCTTGGTTCTAAAAGTCGGGCGGTAATCAGGCCTGTGTGTGGCTTAGTATGAAATTGAAACAGAAAATGCAGTTAATCCCTCATTTAACAAGGGGAGCAAATATTTTTACATAGGGCTGGGTTGGTTTGGATAATAAGGGAGACATTCTGTGAAAACTGCTTTTGTTTGTATTACGGAGATCATCTTTCTCTCATGTAGATATTCTCATCTGAAACTTTAAGTGTGTCAAAAAATTCAAAACCTGTTTGAACCTGCAGATACCTTTTTACGGCACTGTACGGCATAAATACGGGTCATTTACCTTCTCCACTTATCATTTGTTTAACATCTTCCTAGTGATACGTGTTCTGCGCTAAGACAACCATCCAGTAAAACAGTCTGTGACCCTAATACGGCTTTAGCGGTGTTCAGCATCCAAGAGTTAAAACATTTCCTCAGTTTGACTTGTGTGGGCGTGACGCGTTTCATCACACTTGTGCAAGTGGTTCAGTGCTAAACAAGAAACAAGCGAGGCAGCAGGAGTGCATCACATCCAGGCAGACTGTGATTCAGTTTTATTACTTCAGGGGTTGTGGGTCTGCCATCGTTACCCCTGAGGGCTTTATGGATGGCATCTTCAAGGCCTTTTCTGTGTCTTTGAGTGTGCGTGTGCCCATATATGTTTGGGAGAAATGAACAGGTTTAGTGGGTCTGTTACTTGAATGATTTTATAAAGAGTTCAGACTACAGCGAATCAGAGAAGGGAAGGAATTATACTTCCGAAACACAACAAAAAAAGTTATCCATGGTGGAAATTTCACCAAAAGTAGACAGAAACCGCATAATTTCCTGTGGGTCTGTCATCGTGAGTCAGCTGGAGTCCTGATTTACATCTGCTTGTGAATTAACTTGTGTCCTTTGTTTTGCAGATGGTGCTTTTACTGAATGCTGAGCTTGCATTGATTTCCTCCTGCGGCATTTGGTGACGGGCCTGAGATAAGTTGTACCAATTGATAGGAAGCCAGCTCTGGAGAAGTCTTCATGGATTTATTGATACGTAGGCCAGGGTACAGAAAAATGGATAAAGGAACAAAACAAAAGTTTTGAACAAATTAAAGTTCTGAAAAGCAGAAAAGTTTTTAATAGAATCTGTGGTGATTCTTAAAATAAACATCTTTAAAAGGGGGACAACTTCCTGAAATTATTGTTTTGTTAGAGTTTTATACAATCTTTTCATCAGCTGTAAGATTTACAGTGTCGTGAAAAAGTATGTGCCCCCTTACAAGTTTCTCTGGCTTTGCTTTTTTCACTCTTGAATATTTCAAATTATTAATCAAAATTTAAAGTCAGATAACCTGAGTAAATACATAAAGCAGTTTACAAAATATTTAATTTATTAAGGCAAAAAGGCTGCCCCAACTTGTCCAAATGTAAAGCAAAGGGAAAATAAAAGCTGCTATTGCCACTCTTTGCAGCTAAAACAGCATTAAAGTGTTTGAGATAACTGGTGATGAGTCTTTCATATATCGCTGTGCAGCAGTTTTGGCCCACTCTTTACTAAACTGTTTTAATCCAACCATTGGATGGTTTTCTCACATGAACAGCCTGCTGAGGTCATGGCACTGCAATCCAGTTCAAATGAAGTCTGGACCTTATTTAAAGGCCACTCCAAAACCTTTGCTTGGGCTTAAGGTCACAAACTGTCCCCGATGATTTTTCCGGCTTAGAGCAGAACTCATAGTTCTATGAGTTACAGAAACTTGTTCAAGCCCTGAAGTGGCAAGCAGCACCAGACCATCCCATTACCACCACCATATTTTCCTGTAGGTATTATTATCTCTGAAATGTTTTGTCAGTTTTACGGCAGATGGAATGGGTTACAGACCGTCCTGGAAATTCCACTTTTGTCTCAGCAGTCCAGAGGATATGTTCCCTAAAGACTTTGGGATCATCAAGATCTTTTGGGGAGTTGTGAGATGATCGTTTGAGTTCTTCTTAGTCAGCAGCTGTTTTGACCTCTGACCTTTCCTATGGATACCATTTTTGCCCAGTCTCTGAACTATTGTTGAATGCTTTCTTTGTGACCTCCTCGATGACTTATTGATGCCCTCTTGGAGTAATTTTGGAAGGATGGCCACTCCTAAGAAGGCTCACCACTTTAATGATTTGGCTCTCACTGTAGTACACTGGATGGTTGAAATCTTGAAATGTCTTAGAAGCCCTTTTCACACTGAGATGTCAATGACTTTGGTTCTTATGTGTTCTTGATTTTGTTTTTCTTTTTAAGACAAAATGTGTTGCTTTTTGAGATCATTCAGCCTACTTTATGTTGTCAGACCGGTTCTATTGAATAGATTTTTGTTTTCTACGTAGAATACAACTTGTAAGCAAGTGAAACTAAAGCATTCCAAAAGGTTTGTTTAATCACAGTTTATTCATCATTGAACAAGATGAGCGGTTTCACACAGGGCCAGGTTGGTTTGAATAGCTCTTTTCCCCCTTATAAATGCAGTCATAATTTGATCATCAGATTTTGTATTTATTCAGGTTGTCTTTGTCTGATATCAGCATTTGTTTGATGATCTAAAACATATAAGCAGAAGAAACATGTAAGGGGTCAAATTATTTTTCACAGCTCTGTATGAAAGAATGAGAGTGTATTTCTGTGTAGTTGAAGATCATATTTGGAGCCAGACGTTATGTGTGTCCTCTTTAGCTGCTCAGGGATTCCCTTAGTCGGAATGAATGTCAGCAATGTTAAGAGCATGGCAGTTTGTTTAATGTAGTGGGTACATCTGTTGCTATGAAGACACACTGTATAATTTATATATATATATATATATATAAATAAATGTGTGTTTGTGAGTGTGTGTGGGGTCGCGTGTGAGCTCTGCCATGTGGACGGTGGTGCCCAGATGTCGTCCCAGGAGTGGAAGATGGAAGAATGGACCACTTAGTGATTCATTAGTTAGACATCATCCTGCAATGCGGCTCTACAGTTCTGGTTTAGTTGACTTTGAACTTGCTTTAAGTGAGTCAGATCTCCAAAGCTTACAGTAGGTAGATGAACTGACACTCGTTAATTTTGCTTGCCATCTCTCTCTCTTGTTTTGGACCTCATTTCAGATTTTTCCTTCCACTTCACTGTCACAAAAATACAGGGGAACCTAACACTTCTGGAAGGGACTGTAAGCATTACTCTGCTTGACCAACCAAAACTATTATGTATTTGAATTGTATGATTGTATGAAGGGCCAATACTACCATAACAATATGACGGTAGCATTTCTGCTGGAATTTGCTGATTAGTAGTCTGGTTATTGCATCATGCATTAATAGCCATCTGTGTAAGTTAAAGCAAATAGTTTTGTTGTGGTTCATAAAGCTGTCATAATAATTTTTCTCTAAATAAACATAATTGATTTACGGAAAATCATTAGCATTTTGAGAAAGATTTTTGTGACTTGGGTAAAATGGAAGAGAAGACACTCCTAGACAGAGTAAACATGGGGTTTTAGTCACACACTATAAATACTAGAGCATTATAGTCTGGATAAAGGAAAAGGTTTATATTTTACCTCAATATTTGAAACAGAAATCTGACCTTTTGCAGCACTGTAGGTGAGAGGCTCCTCTGCAGTGCTCTGTCCCTCTGTGCATGTTGCTACATTTGTGTTCAAATCCTGTCTGTACTGTCAGGAGCTTCTTGGACATGTTTCAATAAAACACTGTGTTGAGTTAGACAGCCACTCAGAGCGTCGTCTCTTCCGATCTTACAGTGGTGCACGCATGGCGTCCTCAGTCTGCTGAAGCTTTTTAGTACGGCTACAGCAGGAGAGGCCAGATGAAGCCAGCCCACACACCAGGTGCACATTACAGCCTGTCTGCCCTCTATTTGCCTTCCCATCTCAGGCTTTGCCACTTTTTGATGAAGACTTTCCTAAACTTGCCAACTTCTGATTGCTTTTTTCCTAGTCTCTATTGACTTTGCTTCTGTTTCTGTGTTCTTCATTTCTGTCAAATGTTTGATAGTGAAGTAAATCTTTAGGGAACAAAGACTCCTACACACTTGATACACGATCATATGTTGTGTGTCTAAGAAGCAGCTGTAGCTATTTGACACTTCAAAGATCCTTTGATTTATCCAATTTATTTTTGAGATGATGTGCAGAACGGTTCTTCCTCCAAATATAGTTTGTTCAGCTTTGGCCTCATCTTACCAGACAGTTTTCACCCAGTATTTCACTGGATTGTCCCAATCTTCAGCAAACTTTAAACAAGCTTTAAGCAGCTGTTTTTCAGCACTGCAGATAAGTGGAGTGAGTGTGCATAGAGGCCATTGCCATTTCTTATTGTTTTCATGGGGAAAAAAACTTGCCTGCTATTTTCAGGTCTTTCTGAAGCTCTCTGAAAGTGCTCCTTAGCTCTCGGAATATTTTTTTTGATTATTCTTTTGATCGCATGGATATTTTACAAGGGGCACCTGACTGCGGCTGGTGTATGGTGAAATATTGTTTGTTCAACCTGAGGATTATGGCTCCAACATCACTCACCCTTACCATTGCCATTAGTATGTTTTGTAACAGTAAGATTTTTTTGTGAATAACTGGTTGCTTTCACCAATTGTACTACCGTATTTTCCGCACTATAAGGCGCACCGGATTATAAGGCGCACCTTCAATGAATGACCTATTTTAGAACGTTTTTCATATATAGGGCGCACCGGATTATAAGGCGCATAGAATAGAAGCTACTGCAGTCAAACGTTTGACTGGGGTTGCGTTATGCATCCACTAGATGGAGCTGTGCTAAAGAGAATGTCAACAAAACAGTCAAATAAGTCAGTCAAACTTTATTAATACACAAACCAGCGTTCTGATAACTCCATTCACTCTCATGGTAAGATCTCCTCTACATAGAATTCTATTGAATAGAGCCAACCGCACGTTAGGAATGCATTGGAGTCTATGAAGATGAAGTTGAAATCAAACGTTAGTTAAAACGTGAAAGGGAACTTTTCCCTGATTCAGTAAACACGTAAAATAAACAGTTTGATGCACTAAATCAAACGTTAGTACTGTTAACCTTTCCTGTTTCTGTCCCCTGACCGTAGTCTAATGACACAGGGGAGACGCTTTCTCCAGGGCCGAACTTACTAGTTTCCTCGGGGTTAACTCCCTCACTCATACGTTGCTGAGTTGAGCATAAAGAAACAGCATCAAAACACTGAGTTGTTGACGAGATTCGGGGTTCTTTTTAATGACTTTGCAGCACATAAAAACACAGGGCTTACAGACTCATACACCGCTGCTCCGGTCGCTGTCTCTACCCACCCCACACACACAATAATACCAACGTCACTCCTTCACTCTTGATTCTCAGCTACGGCAGCACACAGCGCCACCTCTGTCCGGAGGAGTAATGTCAACATCTTCCATACACACACGAAACATACACCCCACACACTGAGCTTCTAATCACATATAGTTCAGGCAATTCCTGCAACAGTACATTCAAACGTTATACACACACAAGTGGTGTTGGACTAGGAGTAAGCACAGTACAGGTGTTTACCGCTATTACTTCGGCGACACCCCTGACTACGGTAGCCGTAATGCTGCAAGCGGTGCGGCTTTGTAGTTTACCAGTCGTACTGAAATATTTTGACAGAGCGCCGTGTACAACCAGTATGGATCAACCAATTAACCAATTGATCCATATATAAGGCGCTCCGGATTACAAGGCGCACTGTCATTTTTTGAAAAAATTAAAGGTTTTTAAGTGCGCCTTATAGTGCGGAAAATACGGTACTTTGTGTAATTCTGAGAAACAGTTTTATAGGCCATCAGTTCATAATAAACAGATAACGCTGATTTGCAAATAGTAGCAGGAATGCATTCTGAATAATGACAGATTTCAGCTGGTATCTTGGTTTTCTCCCCCTCTCTGTACATAATTTTTTTCATGTGTTAATTACTTCTTTCTTCATTACATTGTTTTACCCATAACTTAATTAGTGCCATATAATGCTTTGATTTAGTCATATGTGTATCGGATTACTGTTGTTGTTAACATCTGGTGCGAATTTTATGTTAGTGGGCCCATTTAAAAAATTTGTACTGAGCAAAACGTGGACCTGTTCAATACTTCTTTCAGCTGCTGTAACTCAGACACAGGTACAGCAGCAGCAAGATAGAGGGGATAATGAAGGAGCCATTCAGGAGATCTGGCAAGACCGAGGGAGGTTGGCAAAGTAAACAACAGATGGCATAAGCACGTTTCTGCTATTTGTGCAGCAGACAATGCGCCGGCCCAACATTGGCCTCCCGAGAAGTTACTATGCAATCATGACCATAGTGAAACAGGATCAAAGGTCAAGTTCTTCCTTGATAAAGGGTTAACATGCCAGATTGTCAGCCATGCCAGGCCATGCCATGCCAGATCAGCCCAAGCTGACACTCACGTAGAAACACACTATAGGCCCAAAGTTTGGCAGGGATGACTGCTAAATCTTCCGTTCAGCTTCCACTCCTTACCCACCTGCCAGCCAGGGCAACACACACACACAAACACAAACACAGGCAGCTGTCTTATGTGTGTGCCTGTCCTCTCACACTCAGTGGTGAACAGAGCAGTGGCAGACATTAGTAATGATGGGTGCCAGCTGCAATGACCTTATTCACAGTGGAAAAATGTGAGAGAAAGAATGACGAAAATGAAAGATGTAAGAATGAAACTCTTGTTTGCACTTTGGCTGACTTTCCTGTTGTAGTTTTAGTTTAGACCTTTTAGTCTTGAGTACCTTTGAGCTCTTAGAGTGTCTGGACTTAGTTTTGGTTTCAGGCTTGAATTGTTCTTTGGTGATGGAAAGTGGTTTGTCAAAGTAAGGTGACACATTCTATTCTAACCAATGTCTGTGCGGGTGAGAGTGTGTATGTGTACTTAAAAAAACCACACATTTTTTCAACACTTACTCCATTACTGTCCCGGGTTCGAGTCCCGATCCGAAGGCCTATGCTGCATATCTTCCCCCTCTCTCCACCCCACTTCCTGTCTGCCTACTTTGTAAAAATAACAAAAAATAAAGGCCACTGGTGCCACAAAAAATGGCATGTTTTTTTAAAGAAATTCAATAAAATCACATTAAATTGTAGATATTTGGGAAACTATGCCACTTCTTATATGACTGAGTTGTTTAAACTAATAATTTTCCTTAAACTTTAGGTAATCATATAATGTTAAAGGCAGTGACTTCTATTTTTTGTACCATTCCTATATGATTTGGCTTTTCTTGAAGACTGTTCCTTTTATATGTTTTTGGGCACTATACAGGGGTTGGACAATGAAACTGAAACACCTGTCATTTTAGTGTGGGAGGTTTCGTGGCTAAATTGGACCAGCCTGGTAGCCAGTCTTCATTGATTGCACATTGCACCAGTAAGAGCAGAGTGTGAAGGTTCAATTAGCAGGGTAAGAGCACAGTTTTGCTCAAAATATTGAAATGCACACAACATTATGGGTGACATACCAGAGTTCAAAAGACCTGGCCACTATCCTGCAAGAAGAATGGCTTAAAATCCCTCTGACCACTGTGCAGGACTTGTATATGTCATTCCCAAGACGAATTGATGCTGTATTGGCCGCAAAAGGAGGCCCTACGCCATACTAATAAATTATTGTGGTCTAAAACCAGGTGTTTCAGTTTCATTGTCCAACCCCTGTACAATGTAATTGTAGCAAGTATAAAAAACACTGATAATAAGTGGTTATTTAGTCAGGCTATCTGCTCAGGTAGCTAGTCTGCTTCCGGCTGCTCTTCAGTCAGCTACAACAAATATTTCCAAACAGTCAAATTTACTTTTCTTGCAAGCAAGAGAAAGTGTAATGGCAACTGTCTAAACAGCTACAGAAAACACAGTTTACTCTGGGACTTTTTAAGGCATCTCACTAAAAGAACTGTAGACCACAGGGTTTTAAACCATAACTCTTTAAAACCTTGATAAACCTCGATACTGATATCCAGCTCATGCCTAACTACATTTATGCAGTGAAGGGAAAAAATCCCTGTAACTGTCTTTTTTAACAAAACCAACAGTGCCCAAATTTATGGCACCTCTGAGGATTTCTACACAAGGAACGGTTAAGCTTTTTTAATGTATGCTTAACTTTGTAAGTAGACCAGAGTGTCAAGAAACTGTTAATTATCGATCATCGACTTCCCAGTAAGGGAGATGTTTGTTTTATCTTCAGAAATGAGAAAATTGCTACAGGAAAAGGGCTACTTATTTTAGTCGACAAAATAATTACAAAGTTTAAAAGAACTGAAACTTTGAAAGTCAAGGCTAAAGGAGGACCCAACTTTATCTTATTTAATGGAGAGAAAGAAGGTTGGTAGAAAAGGTGAAAAAAGCTCACCGCTGGCAGCAAATTTAAATTTAAATTTATTTTAAGAATTGTGGAGGACACAATTTCTTTGTTCACTCAAAGCAAAACCCACACATAAATGAGAAGTGAATTGCTCATATCTAGGTGTCAGACAGGCTGGTTACGTCTCAAGTGTCAGTTTTGCCACCATAGATGAACTAGAAAAAATATGTTATAAAAATACACAGATTCTGTTTTACAGTTAATGGTGTAAGGTAAATGACAGCACCACACACACACATAGACTTGTGTCATCCACTTCTGCCTGAAGTGCGACTGAATGTTTTTTCCCTCGAAGAGGAAGCTTCAGCTCCCATTCTTGGAAGAGATCGCTGCACCAGTTTAACCACACATAACTGTGTGTGGGTGGGTGTGAGATCATCTTTGTTCTGCCTTCTTCTGCTAAAATTAAGTGTTGAAGACCAATTATTTGTTGACTGAAATAATAAATCTAGAACTATCTGAGAAAAACCAATGTCTTTCATACTGGTGGCTTGTGCCGTGAGATGTAGCTTTGACTTGATAAAAAAAGATTAAAATAAACACGCTTTTGTCAGTTTTTATTATCTTTTAATATGGAATAAGCAAGAAGAGTGTTTTTTATTTGTGGTGCAATATCTGCAGAACTTAGTTTGTGAAAATATAAATAAAACTGGAAGTAAATTGACTTGAAAATGCATAAAACTAAACTAAAACTGTAACATCCACAAATGAAACTAGGATGTTTCACTGAAAATGACGCAAAGATGGAAATTTATTCTAAAAATAAAACCACAAGAAGATGCCTTTGGTTTTCTTTAGAAGCCATTATTTCGCACAGGAACTTCAGGGTAATCAGCTGGTTACAACATATTGTTGTCCTTTTACAGATGGATTAGGATTATCGTCCAGATGACTTTTTCAACTGTGTTACACAAAGGATTGGAGATGAATTATTACGCAGTGCTTTTGTTTTCCTTCTGTTGATGTTTTTGCTGGCTCAGGCGATGCTCATTAAAATTAGATTAGCTAAAAGAGAGTTCGCCAGCTTCAGATGTGGCCAACGTTGCACAACTGGGGAGTTTTTAGGGAGCAAAAAATGAATCCAGTATTACTGGTGTTTAAGTTTGAAAACATAACTGCAAGTATGGCAAACAATGGGCTTTGCCAACACTATCATGATGTTTGGTCTAAAACTGCCATTTTTCTCTGGGTGCCTGTAATGTACCACAGTGGCAGTTCTGGGCAACACTGGTTCTCTGATGTGGACATTCACGTGTCAGTAGGTTCCTCCCAACCAACTATAGTACCAGAATAGCCTACTTTATATTAGTGAGCCATGCAGTGATCTTGCAAGTCTCACTTTTCCCCATATAATCAGCCCTTGTTTTAATAGTTAGAGGTTTAACTGCAGTACACTAATGTAGCTGTCAAAACATTATTTTTAAAGACATGGTCTTTCACACCACTCAAACTTAAAAATTAACTTCAAGCTAATGCTACACATGCAGAAGATGGAAGGTTAAAATACTGAAACGCAATTAAACTGCAGCTGCAGTGAAACACTCTCCTTCATTTGCCTCAGACACCGAGACGTAATGAGTTGCAGCAGAAACTAAGTTGTTAAATCAAGTGAGAGGAAATATTGATTAATGTTACAGGTCCTTCTAAAAAAATTAGCATATTGTGATAAAGTTCATTATTTTCCATAATGTCATGATGAAAATTTAACATTCATATATTTTAGATTCATTGCACACTAACTGAAATATTTCAGGTCTTTTATTGTCTTAATACGGATGATTTTGGCATACAGCTCATGAAAACCCAAAATTCCTATCTCACAAAATTAGCATATTTCATCCGACCAATAAAAGAAAAGTGTTTTTTATACAAAAAACGTCAACCTTCAAATAATCATGTACAGTTATGCACTCAATACTTGGTCGGGAATCCTTTGGCAGAAATTACTGCTTCAGTGCGGCGTGGCATGGAGGCAATCAGCTTGTGGCATTGCTGAGGTCTTAAGGAGGCCCAGGATGCTTTGATAGCGGCCTTTAGCTCATCCAGAGTGTTGGGTCTTGAGTCTCTCAACGTTCTCTTCACAATATCCCACAGATTCTCTATGGGGTTCAGGTCAGAAGAGTTGGCAGGCCAATTGAGCACAGTGATACCATGGTCAGTAAACCATTTACCAGTGGTTTTGGCACTGTGAGCAGGTGCCAGGTTGTGCTGAAAAATGAAATCTTCATCTCCATAAAGCTTTTCAGCAGATGGAAGCATGAAGTGCTCCAAAATCTCCTGATAGCTAGCTGCATTGACCCTGCCCTTGATAAAACACAGTGGACCAACACCAGCAGCTGACACGGCACCCCAGACCATCACTGACTGTGGGTACTTGACACTGGACTTCTGGCATTTCGGCATTTCCTTCTCCCCAGTCTTCCTCCAGACTCTGGTACCTTGATTTCCGAATGACATGCAGAATTTGCTTTCATCCGAAAAAAGTACTTTGGACCACTGAGCAACAGTCCAGTGCTGCTTCTCTGTAGCCCAGGTCAGGCGCTTCTGCCGCTGTTTCTGGTTCAAAAGTGGCTCGACCTGGGGAATGCGGCACCTGTAGCCCATTTCCTGCACACGCCTGTGCACGGTGGCTCTGGATGTTTCTACTCCAGACTCAGTCCACTGCTTCTGCAGGTCCCCCAAGGTCTGGAATCGGCCCTTCTCCACAATCTTCCTCAGGGTCCGGTCGCCTCTTCTCGTTGTGCAGCGTTTTCTGCCACACTTTTTCCTTCCCACAGACTTCCCACTGAGGTGCCTTGATACAGCACTCTGAGAACAGCCTATTCGTTCAGAAATTTCTTTCTGTGTCTTACCCTCTTGCTTGAGGGTGTCAATAGTGGCCTTCTGGACAGCAGTCAGGCCGGCAGTCTTACCCATGATTGGGGTTTTGAGTGATGAACCAGGCTGGGAGTTTTAAAGGCCTCAGGAATCTTTTGCAGGTGTTTAGAGTTAACTCGTTGATTCAGATGATTAGGTTCATAGCTCGTTTAGAGACCCTTTTAATGATATGCTAATTTTGTGAGATAGGAATTTTGGGTTTTCATGAGCTGTATGCTCAAATCATCCGTATTAAGACAATAAAAGACCGGAAATATTTCAGTTAGTGTGCAATGAATCTAAAATATATGAATGTTAAATTTTCATCATGACATTATGGAAAATAATGAACTTTATCACAATATGCTAATTTTTTGAGAAGGACCTGTATAAGAAAAAAAATGCTTTAAGATAAAATATTTTCTTATCTGATTATCTAAGCTGTTTACTGCCTGCTAAAGCTATCTTTCCCATGTTTCCTGCATATTTGATCTTTTTAGTAAAAGTGCTCACTTTTATTGATTCTCTTGTCTGGAAGCGGTCACACTTCCATTTAACTTATTTCCTTCAATATGACCTTTTTTCTCAAGAATACATTCTGTGGCCCATGAACAACAATATGCATATTTGGTATATATTTGTTGTCAGTGCTTTTAACCTTATATTCCTGTTTTGAAAAACAATGAAAAAGCCAATAAAAATTATCATTTACTTATGTTTCATACAGTATTTTTATGTTTTATAGGTCTAAAATATGAAATTTGCCCATTAATGTGTTTCTTGGACTGGTTTTGCATGACTATGGTTTGCTACAGATATATTTAATAAAAATGTCTTTTGTCTTTTTTCTTGTAATTTTCTGACAGGAGCAGATGCAGCTCACAATGAAGACATTTGTGGCATGAAACCAGATCTGTCACTCATTTCCTTCTCCTTCATTTCCTTCCATCACCTTTCAGTTAGTAACTCTAACCTCAGCAACACCGCATTGATGAGGTAACGTCAAGCGCCCGTTTCGCAGCACCCACCTGCACATATACCATATTGCCTTCTTCCCCTTCTCCTCCCATCAACCTCTCCATCACAGTTATGGGTCAGAAGATTTCTGGTAGCACCAAATCAGTGGATGGTCGCGGGGAAAGTGGTGGCTCCCCGTCGTACCGACCCACGGCTCATCGTCGCCAACACCTGGAGCTAAGGGGTCCAGATTTTTCCAAGCCTCCCAGGCTGGATCTGCTGCTGGACATGCCATGCGCTGGACTGGAGACCCAGCTCCATCACGCTTGGAATCCGGATGACCGCTCCCTCAACATCTTCATCAAAGAGGACGACAAGTTAACGTTTCATCGACACCCGGTTGCTCAAAGCACAGACTGCATCAGAGGGCGGGTTGGATACACGCGGGGTCTTCATGTGTGGAAGATGCACTGGCCTTCACGGCAGCGAGGCACCCACGCCGTGGTGGGTGTGGCAACCTCTGAGGCTCCTTTACATTCTGTTGGGTACACTGCTTTAGTGGGTTCGGACTGTGAGTCCTGGGGTTGGGATCTGGGACGAAACAGACTCTACCACGACAGTAAGAACCGGTCCCACAGTTCGCTGCCTTCGTACCCTTGTTTCCTGGAGGCAGACGAGTCATTCACACTCCCGGACTCTCTTCTAGTGATTCTGGACATGGATGAAGGGACGCTAAGCTTTATGGTGGACGGACAGTATCTAGGAGTTGCATTTCGAGGCCTGAAAGGAAAGAAGCTGTATCCCATCGTCAGTGCCGTGTGGGGACATTGTGAAATAACCATGAAGTATATCAACGGCTTGGATCGTAAGTAACCACATTTATCTCACTAATGACACAACATGAGCATAATCATTTTCAGAGAGGAAATTCCCCAATGCTCATATTTTATGAAACTAAATTTACCATTTCATTTACATAGATTGTAAGCTACATTTTATGTTTAGAAGTCACCACAACTGAATTACAGATCTTCAATAATATTTCATATGCAGTTGCTAGAAAAGGAAACCCTGGTATTGTGACATGTCCTCACATGTCAGGGGTTGTGGTAGGACTGTTAATTTCTTGTGTAACTCTGTAGACTCTGGCATTGTGTACTCTACCTGCTTTATTTGGCAGAGGTTAATTTAAGGACACCGGTGACAAAATAATTCACTTATTCCGCAATAGGGGTCATTCAGTATACTTATATGGAAGCTTGTTACATTGTTCTTTTCTGTTGTATTGAGATTTTTGATTCAAGCATTTTAGTTCATTTTATGGTCAGAAAAATTCAGTAAATGGACATTTATAGACACTCGCAAACTGTACCTTTAAATAGGAACTGAAACTCATGTCGGTTGTGGGATTTAATGTTCCGCTGGCTGGAACATCACTGTGGGTCATTTCTCTAAATACATTACCATGCAAGAGTACTCATTTGTTTTCAAATTATTTACAAATTAAAATCTGAAAAGTCCTCCATTTGTATTCCACATCCCTAAAAGTCTGTTCTTTGTAACCACCTTTTGGGCTATGTTTCTGCCAATCTTGTACTTGCAGAGACTGAAAGTTTTGCCTATTCTTTTGTGCAAAATAAGTATTTCCATAGATTCCCCAACCCTACTTAATGATGGACTTCGACTAGTTCATTCTAACACATGAATAAGCTTTCTTAACCAATCTAATGTAGCTCTGGCTGCATGTTGAGAGTCATTCCTCTAGTCTTGTGTTTTTTGGAGCCTTTAACAGGTTTTCTTCCCTTGCTCTGCATTTAGCTCCATCCATTTTCTCATCAGCTCTGGACCAGGTTGCCTGTCCCTGCTGAAGAAAATCATCCTCACAGCGTGGTGCTGCCACCACCATGTTTTACAGAAGAAATCTGGTGTTCATGGAGATTTTGCCGTGTTAGGGTGCCAGCACTAAAAGTGCTTTGCATGTGGGCCAAAACGTTTTATTTTGGTCTTCCACATGTTTGTTGAGTCGCCTAACCAGTAATGTCTTCACAGAACAGCTTTATATTTATAATTAGGGTAAATTACACACAGGTACACTCTCTTTACTTATTAGGTGATTTCTGAAGGCAATTGATTGCTCTTGATTTTATCTAGGGGTTTCAAAGTACTGGGATCTGAATACAAATGCATTCCAGACCTGTTAGAATTATTTTTGTAAAACATTTAGAAAATATTGTTTGTGTGTCACATGACATCCAAATAAACTACATTAAAGAGTGGGGTTATAATAGGCCAAAATGTGTATTTCTTAAAAAGCAGTTCAAATCTGACATGTTTTTATTTTCTGTCATCTTTCAAATGGCACTTTGCTTCTAAAGTGCTATATCTTAGCTTTTCAGTGATCATCTATCAAGAGTAGATGTTTTTATTTTGAATAGTCACCGCTTGTGGGAATACTCCTGCTGGTGTAATTTTTTTCACAACTCGGAAGTTAATATATTTTTCTCATGAGACTTCCGATTTCTGTCTTCATGTACGTGTTTTGAGAGAAGAGTCAAGCTGTTTGTCCTATCGCAGTCTAAACAGTGGTGTTTTTCCAATCCTGGTTAGACACACATCATGGATAAATACAGACGGAGCCGCACCTGGCATGATGGGAGAGTGTATGTCATGAAAACAAGCCTAAGATCCGACTCTGGCTGTCTCTGAGTTTGCAGAATCCTATGGGTCTTGTTTGATATCAATAGAGTGTTTTTTTCTATTACTCATCACAGAGCAAAGAGGAAACCCAGTTCTCTTTGTAGTTTGTTATGTCTGGTTTCTCTTTGTCCAGTCATCTCAAGTTTCTCTCTGAAAATTTTCTCAGAGGACCACTGTTCTTCAGGGACCCCATGTGACCAAGAGCCTGTTTTTTTCTACTCATAAAAAGAGGTCAGAAAGTCTCATTACAGCTTTAAATTGAATGTTTCTGCTTTAAAAAGCTGAAGCCGACAAACTAGAATATGAATCAGAAGAAGAACAAATCTCTGACTCTAGAGATTACTTAAAAGTATATAGTTGAGATGCTGAGAGTGCATCAGCACATCTAGTTTTTCATTTAAGAGCTTCCTACAGGATTTCATGGTGACTGTGACATGGACCATCAGGGAGAATATGAGGAATATGAAGTCTTTTTAAGGCTTCTATAAGCATAAAGGCTTCATGCTGTGAAATGAAGTCTGGCTTTTGAAAATATGCGAAACTGAATGTAGATTGGTTCATCTCGATAGGCAAGAAGGTACTTTTAAAAGAGAGAAGACATAAAAATATAGGAAAAGTACCCATATTTCTGTGGTTAGAGTGAATGAGAAAGGTGCAGTCTCAAAAAAAGCATCACATCACAGCTAATATACATGTAGATAAAGATGTTCAAGGTATTCAGTGGATACTCCCCTTACATTGCTTGAGATTTGAGGTAGTAAACCAACACAGAGTAGTGTAAAAATGTCAAAGTGAAGAAAAGGAATCAATAGTTTCATTTATTTTAAAAAGAAATCTAAAAGGTGCGGCCTGCATTTTTATTTAGCTCGCTTGATTCCATACTTCGTGAAAACATTTTACTTTGCAGTTACAGCTGTAAGTCGTTTTGGATTATGTATCTACCAGTTTCGCACATCTAGAGACTGCAACGTTTGCCCATTCTTCTTTGCAAAATAGATCAAGCTCAGTTAGACTGAACGGAGATCATCTGTCTTCACAAAGCAGCTGAATTTATACTGGGATTAAATTAAACACAGGTGGACTCTTATTATTAAGGTGACTGTGGAAGGCAAGCCATTGCACTGGATTTGCTTTAGGGGTAGAAGAGTAAAAGGGGCTGAGGACAAAGTCTCGTCACACTGATTTGTATTTGCAAAACTGTTAAAAATGGTATTTTCCTTTTTCCTCACAATACTTTGTGTTGGTCTTTCAAACAAACGCCAAATAAAATACGTGAAAGTGTTTTTGCAACAAACTGTGACTAAAACGTTTTAGTTAAAAATCACTGAATATTTGGTTCTCCCTACTTTAGTTTGTCTAATTTATAAAATATGTTGTTGCCAATATCAGCTGGAAAGGTTATCTCCTGTAGGAAATCTGTCCAAACACATTATGCAAATTTTAGTATAAAAAACAAAACAGATGAGATGGCATGTGATTGTCTACGTGAGGAAGGACAGATGGAGGAAAAAGCCTTTGTTGAGAGGGCTAAGTAAAGCAAAATCTCCTTGGATCTTCAGATTGCCCAAAAATTATTTGGTGGGAGATGTTTTACTCAGTCAGGTCTCTCATAGCTCTTTTTTAGACAACCCCAGTACAGTAATTGCCACCCCACCCTGCGTTGTCCTGATCTTACAACTTGCATTATTTTTCTTTTAAGATGAAGCTTGAGCTCAGCGGCGTACATTCTTTGTTTTTAGAAGGAGAAGAAATAAACAGCCGAGCTTCTGAAACTGCACCGCTGGGATCAGTGCAAACTCTGAAGGCAGCAGAGGTTAGCTGCTGAAGAAAAGTAAAACTGAAGTGCATGTTATTTGGCACATACACCATGCTCATTTAAAAAAAAAAAAAAATAAACACCTTTGTGAGTGGAAATAAGTAGCCTTAAGCGTGCTCTTTTTATTGCAGCAGGTCTCAACAGGGTAAGCTTGTTGATGACTCAAATAGTGAGAATGAAGTCATAACTGCTGTCTGCACTCTGAGAACGGGAGTGTTTGTGTAAGGCAAACCATTGCCAGACATTGTATCACATTCCTCCATTTATCTCCTGATGATGACTTCTGTTGTTGATGGGTTTGGTAGTTGCGATCTCAATAAAGGTAAATCTGTGGATGTGTGAGGCTGCTAATGAAACAACTGCCACAGTCCTTCGATAATGTCTTCATCCAACAAGACTTCCTGTGAGAAGAGAATTTGCAGAAAATTGCCGCTGAAGGGAAAATAACATGACGGTGAGGTATTAACAAAAGATTTAGCGATGCGTTGTCTGCTTATGACACAGTTTGTTTTTCTCAACACTCCGCATCAGGCCCTGTTGCACCATTATCATCATTTTGCTCCACCTCATATCATTGCTCCCATTCCTGCAGCAACACAGCACCAGACATGAAGACAACAGCATTGCAAGTCCGAGTTTGAATTTCTAAGACTCTTTTAAAGCATTCAGTTGGCAGAGAGGCTGGTTTAATATAAGCTAATGCAAAGAGATGTAGAGAGAAGTTAAATTGAAATGTACTGTAAATGGGATTTAAATTATTCATGCATTCTGTAATCCAGCTGCAAGGGATTTCTCCTGCCTCATATTTAATTTTAGCAGCCTAGATAGACTGTATTTGTCTAAATTGATGCCACCTTACCTTTTTTTGCACATGTTAATTTGTCACCTTCTATCAAATTAATGTGTAAACATTTCTTTCATGCAAGCCACGCTTGTTTTCCTTTTGTCTTGGCTAAATCATTTTAGCAATTAGAAGTGTTTGATTTGCTACATTAGGAACCATCTTGATGGGAGCACATTGCGGAAAACTTATACACACAAAGGTACTATATTGCCTTATTAGCTGCTATGAGATGCTGCAAACCTACGCACCCATCTGCAGTATTGGGATTTTCTCGTGAAAACCCTTTTCAGCCTCAGACACCACCACTGACCACATGACAGGAGTAGTCATTGTTGCCTCACAGACTGTTAGGGAAGCAGAGAAAACTGTTCGCAGTAGGCAAGGTAAAGCAAGGAAAGATGAGAGGGAGAGAAACAGAATGAAAGATAAACGGCCAGAATCCCTTTCCAAGAAGGCCAAAAGTAAAAGGATAATATCTTCAAATAGCACGGAAGATTATAAGGAGGCAGATAGGAGCAGAATATGAAAACAGACCTTATTTAGACTTGGTTCTGTGTGTGATGATGATGAGGTGGAATAAGGCAGCATGAGCGATTCAGAGCTTATCTATGTGCCATGGCACAATATGCAATGCATTTAATTGTCATTTTACATGATAAACCAACACAAGGGAGCATGTAATTGTGAAGTTGAAAGAAAAAAATACAGGATTACCACGTAAGTCTACAAATAAAAATCTTAAAAGGTTTTGATATGCATTTGTATTCAACCCCATTTATGCTCAACGATAAATATATAGATGAATACGGACAGAGTTTTTTTTTCATCTTCTGTATTAATTCCATGCATATTTTAGTCCGTCGTCATCAAGGAACTTGCGATACCCAAACAGAGCAATATCGCTGGGAATCGTGGGGGCAGTGTGGTGCAGAAGCTCACATGGGATCAAGGAAAGGAATGAAGAATAAGTCGATGACAGAAATAGCAGATCTTCTCCATCCACTTGCCTTGTAGTTTTGATTGCTCAGACAGGTCCCCTCCCCTACTGCGAAGCCTCTTTTCATGTATACTTTCTGTACCATCATCCATGTTTGGCATTTTCCTCTGAATTCAGAAGCCAACTCAAAACCGCCCTCTAGTGCCTACACTGCCTAACAACCATGCCAGCCTAATAAACTCATGGAACGCATGAGGGCAATGATGCTTGACGATGTTAAAACACTTGCGGTCCTATGTACGTGCAAAAGGGCAGCATAAATGGGCCTGATAAACGTCAGCGAAATATATTGGAACCAAACTGCCTTAAGAAGTCAACTAATTGGTAAATAGAGGTATGGGAAGATTTCACTGGCTTGGTTAGGCTGGGGTATAATTTCTAATGACAAATGTCTTGGAAATTGTGAAGTCTAGAAACATACCTTGATGCTGTAAGTGCACCATAAGCAAAGCAGTACTGATTTAAACTTACTATACACCTCTTAAGTACACAATTTTACCGTTACCTTTAGGCATTTTTTTCTGTAGTTCTGTTTAGTAGTGCATATGCCTGTAAAAGGAAATGTCCTTTTAGCCTTTACCCCGTTGCTCTTCCTGTTTGGTAAACTCACCTTGTGCTGCCCACAGAAAGTTACAAAAATGGAGATGAGCAAGACAGGCCATTAAGACATTTGAACATATAAAAACGAAAAGAGCTTTGAACAATTGTAACACTACCTTGACACATCTAAGTAGGAGGTGGTAGGAGTCCTTATTCTGGAGGAGCTGTGGAGATTCACAGCTCAGGTGGCACAACCTGTTGACCAGACAATAATTATTTGCACATTCCACAAATCTGGCCTTTGTGGAAGAGTGGCTGGAAGACAGCCATTGTTGGAAGAAAGTCACATTTAAAGTTTGCCACAAACCATGTCGGGGACACAGCAGGCATGTGAAAAAAGATGCTCCCCTCAGATCAGGACAAAACTGAACATACGTGACATGCTTGGCAGAACTCTGCACATCACTTTGAACACACCATCCCCATGATAGCATGTTGTAGTGGCAGTATCATGCTGTAGGAAAGCTGCTCTTCACCAGGAACTGTTCAGAGGGTGGGGCACCTTCCAGCAGGACAACTACTCCAAACATAACAGCCAAACATACGATCCAGTTTAGAATCTGTAGCAAATAAATGCTGTACTGATGCTCTCTACCCAATCCAGTTTTCACCTTGTTGAGCATATGTGGTTGGTGAATTTGTTGCCTTTTGTATGAAGTTACATGGTCTTATGAAGCAGCAGCAGGGTACATAGCAGAAAGCATAGCTCTTCACAAAGACGGTGGAATAAAGAGACGGACAAAGAGAGGACTATAAACAAATCCTCTAAAAACTACTGGAAGACTGGATCCTTTTAAAACTAGCTAATTTCCTCTGGATTTGGTCTCTGCTATTAGGTTTCACTATTTTCCACTGAAGAGAGGCTCATCAGTACCTGAGTCATAAATAGTCCAGTGAGGACCAGTGACTCAGCTTTCTCGTGGCAGCCTGACATCAAGCTCGCACTGGGAGTTTTACAACTGCTGGCTTTGCAATATGTGGGTCAGTGGGTTAGTGCTTTAGATTAACTTCGCTGCTAGCCTCAGGCATAATGGCTGCACTTGGCCGTTAATGCTTCTCTGATTTGTGTCCTAGTGCCTTTTACTGTCAAGTGTCTATGCTTATTTCTCTTAAGCTGTTTTTTTTTCTTTTCTTCTTTGTTTTGAAGCGTTTACTCCTGAGAACATGTAGACCATCCAGACTCACCATAAGGCATACATTGCTCAGATACAGACAGTTACTACAGAGATCTGACAAAAGCTTAGCGCAAAACCAATAACTAGGGGACAATTCGCTTATAAAAATAAATTATTTAAAAGTGTCACTTCTCTGGCTGGTGAAAGAGTAGACAAAATGAAACTTGGTATGTGTTAATCATTCTATACTAAAATAAATGGTGTTTCAAATCAACCATGTATCTGGTTCATACAAATGTATTCAGCAGCAGCCCTGTACAATTTCTGTCTTTCTGGTAATTTGTATGTTTTCTTTAGTGATCAGTTACAGCAGTAGGGTAGTTGCTACGGGCTTTTACTTCTTTTTGCTCCAATTGTCAGCTTCATTCTCGCTCTACCATAACATGCGTTTATTATTAACCATATTAGCCTCCAATGTCTTTAGAGCTAAACGAAGATCTAATGAAGGGGAAGCACTGGTGTATTTAGGTGCTTCACTCTTTAGTTGGCTGAGCTGTCATCTGATTAACATTTTCCTGCGTTAACTCTACCGTAGCAGAACAGAGCGTTGCCTGGTTTGGAACTGCGTGTTACCTTAATAAGAGATGGCGTCCCCTTTTTTCTTCACCCTGTGGAAATATTTTAAAACAGCTTAATTTGATTTTGTAATGAACAAGGAAACTGTGTAGTTGTCATATTTCAGCTATTTGACAGACAATGTACAGCAACAGGTTAGACAGGGGCAAGGCTGTGTTACTGTGTTTCATACAGTTAGAGAAAACTCCAGCACTTGCTCTGGCCTCTCATTGAAAAGAGCTTGTAAACCCAGGAAAAGTGTGATGGAAAATTGCACCAGCTTTGTTTGTATGCCTTGATGCATGAAACCTTCTAATTGCTTGCATTTTTGGTGGAAAAAAAAATCCACAGTACTTTTTTGTCAAAGCTCAGAGGATCATTAATTAATTTAGAAGTTTCTCTTGAGTCTAGATTTACTGAAGCACTCCAGAAATGTGCTGCTGTCATTGTGATTGTTGTGAATGATTAGCACATCTTTCCTTGACACCCCCTGTTGTTGCTGCTTCGGTGTTATTCTCTCCATACTCATTGACCTCCTCACATTAATGGGCTCCTATTGATCCCAACACCCTGAGGCTGACTCATGTACACCTGCTCTCACCTAATGAGAACTGTAACTGGTGCTTGACTTTTATTTTGATTAACCTAATGCAAGACATAGCATCAGTAGAAACAAACAACATTAAATTAACACCGGATGACTCCATCATTTGTACTCTTGTCATATTATGTTGTTATTCACAGATGCAGCTGTCGCTATGACAGTCTCAGTGTAAATGCATTGTAAATACCCTCGAAGTTATTAAAAGCTGGGATCTGAAAACATCACGACACTGCAGCTGAAATGAGAAAGGTCTCCTCTTTTCCCATAATGAGTAGGCTGCATGTATCTCAATGCAAGAGACAAGGCTGGATAATGTGTTTTGAAGTCATAGCAGCTGATGTTTGAGCATGTTAGCAGGGTTCATTCTTCACTGCACTTCCTTAGAAAGAGATGCTTGGGTAATAACTAGTTAAATAATCAATATACAGCAGTCTCTTAATTAACTTATGTTATACTTATGTTATATGTTAATGTTGACATCTCTCTTTATAAAATCATAAATTAAATCTCTGTGACAAACCAACAGTTAGTGATTTTAAGTGTTAAACATGTTTGTAGGTGATTTAGTTATTATACTTAGTCACAGAAGGGGTTTTGGTATGCACATATGAAAATATGTAAATTTGCATATTATTTACATATACGGTACATGTGCAGCTGTAAACTATAAACTTGCCTTAGCTTCCCAAAGAGTATATATTGTTCAAATATCACCAGTCAAATAAGTTTGTTTAGCAAATGTCAAATAAATACTTTTACCACGCTGAATCATTCTGAACACAAGTTGTTTTTTCCCATTTAGTGTTTATAGTAACCAAATTATTATTGAAATTAACATATTTGCTCATAAACTGGGCTACAGACAAAATCTCAAACCAGGATGAATAAAGATCAGTGCAGATGGTTGAAAAGAAAATGCTGAGAAAAGATTAGAAGGAATAATTGGGAGCTCTAACTTGAAATGATGGATGTAAAATAGTAAAATCCTGTTTGCTGCTGATTCTTCAGCTTTAATTGCTTATCTGAGGGAGCTGACATGTTAGCATTTTCTTAATATACCACCAGCAGTGTTTGTACCTTTGTTTAAGAGCACTGTTTTTATGTGAAGCCAATTTAATTGTAAATAACATCCAGAAATCAGTCATTAACAGCAATTAAAATCAGGCTGATTTGGATCCCTGCTGCTTTGTAATCAGTAATGCAGTCCAACAACTTCCCTTGGGGACACAGAAATGTTTGCATCCAGGAAAAATTCAGGAGCAGAAATCTGTTTTGAAAGCTCAGCAGTTGCTCGTTGCTTACCCATAAATCCTACGTTTAATGCTGCCACAGACAAGACTATAAATGTTGGCCCTGTTTTCCCCAGGCACAGGTGGTCTTTTTATAGAAAAAAAAAGTAGAAATAGTAGACTTTGGTGTTTAGGGACCACTTTATCAGAACATCGGCATTTACAGTTTTTAAATCTGCCACCAGCACTATCACACATAAACCCACGTGATTAGGTTTTTATCATGGTTATCTAATCGGACTGTGGCCTTGCAATGAATGAGGAGGGTAATGAATGAGAGTAAGATAATCCTCCGCAATCTTCCACTGCTCTGCTCTTTGTTCAGTCATCTTTAGGCTCAGTCTCTAATCAGTGCCACAGTTTGGCCTCCCGACATTACCGGTTCACCAACTGCCCTGAGGCTTTGTGTTCTTGCATGATGTGTTTCTCTACCAAACTCTCAGCCCTTTTTCTTTTTTACTCTGTCTCACCATGTTGATTTATTTAACCATTGGTCATTTCATTAACCTTGGTACTTTATGTGGCACTGCTGAATTACCCGTTTGCTTTCTTGCAGCATTTGTTAAAGAACAAAACATTTTAATCCCTAATTACATGCTTCCATTTTTGTATCTTCTGCACCAATATTGTACGTCAATTATTTAGCAGGAAAGGAATGTGTAACAGTGAATGCCATACATCTACCATGACATCATGTGTGCATCAGCAGACATGATGTTGTGTGACATGTCATGTCTGTGTATTTATTTTGAAAGGCATACTTTGCATTCAGTTTGAATCTTTACAGTCTGTCAAGATTCTGTCACAAACAGGTTGCTTTCAGCTGACGCGACACACAGACAATAGTACACCGTAGCTAATCACAGCCAAGAAACTGGTAGAAATCACCAAAATCTGCTATCATAATTTATTTCTGGAAATTACACAATCGGTTTTTACAGTGTGTATTTGTTCACAATGGAAAGGGCGTCATACTTGCTGCGGTAGAGTGATTTACATTAAGCACAGTGATTGTATCAACAGCAAAGTGAGGGCAAATGGGAGCACATGGTTACACACATCCACGATAAGCAATGTTATTAAAATTTGATATAAATATAACACCGGACATACACTGTAAGCCAGTCAGTATTGTTCCTCCGATTTTTGGGGGGATTAAATAAAACAGCAAAATGAGAACATTTGCATGTCAACATCCAGGTTGCCCATATTCTTTGTTTATATTTTCTGAGCTAGGAAGTTCCTGTGAAGAAGACTTGTAATTAATATCAACCTCATCATTTCACCATTATTATTCAGCTGTAACCAGCAGAAAATAATAGGTGTATGCATGCACATGTAAGGAAAGGAGGATAGGGATGAATCTCTCACTAAAGCTTAGACATCATACATGAGTAACATCAATATGTATTAAAAATCCTCTTAATCTCATTTAATAAAATGCTACTTTCATCTGTCTCAAATCTTTATGATCCATCTGTCTGAAAGGTAAAATTCTCCTCATCAGGGACACTCGGTTGCAAAGTTAATGAAGGAAATGAGAGAAATATGGATATTAATACTTCAATTGTAAATGGAACAATAATTGCATCTAGTAAATAGCTAAACTATTAGTATCACTCATGATAATTGATAAATTAACTAAGAGAACATAAACAAACATGAAGTCTAACTACTTAAAGGGAATTCGCAAAGGATCAGTGAATAAACAGTTCTTTAGGTTTTCGTTTGCTGATCAAGGATTTAACCTTATCAAATGGTCCATCTCTCTTTCTGGAAATGTATGCACAGTTTAAATCCATAACTTGGATTTTCGGATATCTGACTGGACACTGAGGGAAAGTTTTTAAAAAGACGAATAAACAACTCCCAAGTGAACCACCTATAACCTCGTATGGTCCCATGTTAGACTGTGGTGTCCATCTCTGTGGGAATGGAGTCTGAACCTCAGCAAGTGTGGTTCTCACTCTCTCTATTTCTCTGGCTCTGCTAAAGGGGAATAGCTGGACGTACAGCTGTTGGGCCAGGAAGTTCACCCTTAGATTGGCTGGTGGTCTCTTTGCTGGCACTAGCTCTGAATGACGTGACGGTTTCCTTTCTTGGACTTCTGAACTAATCCGAAGACTATCTTGCTGAAAGATTCAAGATTTTGGTGAATAAAAACAATGTAGCTGAATTTTACACAAGTCGATCAAACGTTTGGACTTGATTCAGACAGCTTCTTGGTTTAGTGTGTCTTTGCTGCTCAGAGGTGCATTATTGAGTCCATCTCACTGGTTCTCTCACCCGTCTCTTTTCCCGCTCCATTCTCGCACTACTCTGACCCAGCTCACAGAAGCACACTGAGATCTATGTCTATAATCACGTCTACATTTGATAGCTCTCAGGAAAAATAGATTCCACGATTCTTTTCAATACCTGCTTACATTTCAGAGAGACAGTATTTCAAAGTAGATAATAAAAATATCACTATGTAGCCAGAATATTCTTACAATGTTTCACCTTCACTTAGATATTCTCAGCCAAGCAGAATAGTTTTAATCTTAGCAAAATAGAAACCATTAGTTTAAACAAAATTCAATTTTTACATGTTTACACACACATTTTAGACTCAATAGAACAGACTCACAGAGTCTGTGGAGTGAAATGGCACCTCTCATGCAGTTACCAAGCATCGTTCTGCTGGAAGAAAAAATTGCATTTGTACATTCACATGAACATTACTTAAACTCGCTCTCAACCCAAGCAAAGCGCAAGACATAGACTCAAAGTTTAGCCGCCAAACTCCCAGATACCAATCTGAGCATATGTTAGGGGGTCTTCAGGAAGCAATCAGAATCCAGACCTTTCGCAACACAAGGAATACAGGAAGTAGAGATAATCAAATTTATGTATGCCAAATGCTTCTTGTTATGCTAAAACAGCTTAATGAAATTATTATTAGAACAAACCTTTATCTGTTTTTTGTTTCTTTCTGGGCTACCCTGTCAGCTTTGCAGGTACAAACCACAGTTTGTTACATCACATATCCAAGATTTGCATCCCAGGTTTTTCTCTGTCTTTCCTGGGGAAATGGCATACAGATCCCAGCATAGTAGCTGGATTTTGAATGCCTCACCTGAAAGTAGTGTTAAAATTCATCTTTTCTTTCCTCAGCCAGTGCATAGGTGGAGTATCTTTGGCAGAAAACTCAGTTTCTATTTCTTAAAACAGAAGGTGTGTTTTGGAAAGTGGTTTCTAGTACAAAACTTTTGCTACAGAAATATGAAATAGAAAAATGTATCCTAAAAAGGTTTTTTTTACAGAATATAATGTTTTTTTATGTCTTGTTTTGTTTCAAGTCAGCAAGAGTCGTTTTGAGTTTTTGTTGCTTGACTTCTCCGTCTAAAATGTTTACCTCTGTATTTTTTACAATTTATGTTTAATACAGGATGCCCTCACCTATACACAGAAAAACTGGTAGGAACAAAAATCATAAAAATACTGTGAATCCTTTTGTTGAGAGTATTATTTTACCATCTGGCACCAAAGCCATCCTATCATTTTCATGGTCTTATGATTGACTGTAGAAACCAACTCCAGCCTCTTCCTCTTTATTTTCCCTCAATTTGTCCTCAACCAGTGCTGAGGGGGAGTTATGTAATCCGTCATATTTATTTATTTTTTTAAATACCAATCTGAGTGTGTGCATTTAAAAATAAAATGAATAGCTTGGCAAAACTGTATGTTTGATTACTATTGAAAAAGCTGTAAGTTAGGCAGTGTAGGACAGCGTAGCATGGGGGGAGGCACACTCCTCTCTTCTTCTGCTGTCCCCAACGTACCTCTAACCCCTCTCTTTTCTCTGGTAAAAGCCATCCATCCCTTTATTTCTAACTCAGTATTTAATCAGAATCAGCTTTATTGCCACGTTTGTACTGACAAACAAGAAATTTGACTCTGGTACGCTTTGCTCTCAATAATAAAGAATATATTTTTAAATGTACAAATATACACAATTGACTTTCCAATTGAATATAATGTGAGATCAGTCCAAGTATGCATGGTGTTGTTCTGGAACTCTGACTGGCAAGTGTTCATCAGAGCAACAGCCTGGGGGGAAGAAACTGTCTCTGTGGCAGCTGGTTTTAACAGACAGTGCTCTGTAACGCTGACCTGAAGGTAAAAGCCTAAACAGTTTATGTGCAGGGTGTGTGGGGTCTGCAGAGATTTTAGCTGCCTTTTTCCTGACCCTAGACCTGTATAAGTTCTGGATAGAGGGAATGTCAGCCTTGATGATTCTCTCTGCAGGCCCGATTGTTACAGCCTGGACCTGTCCTGTTTTGTAGATGAGCCATACCACACTGAGTTGGACGAAGACAGGACAGCCTGAATGATGGCAGTGTAGAAGATGACCAGCAGCTCCTGTGGAAGGTTGAACTTCTTGAGCTGCCTCTGGAATTGCAGTTTCTGCTGGGCCTTCTTCGATCATTGTTTATGTGTGAAGACCATCTCAGGTTTCGAGAAATGGTGGTTCTTAGGAACCGGAAGTGGTCCAAAGCAGACACAATGTTGTTGAGGATGGTGAGGGGGGTATGTGGGGGTGGTGTTCTCCAAAAGTCCACCATCATCTCCACAGTCTTGAATGGGTTTGATTCCAGGTAGTTCTGGCTACACCAGTGTACCAGCCGATCCACCTCCTGTGGATCGGCTGGAGGATGTTCTTCCTGCGGCAGCTGAAGAAATTCAACCTGCCAAAGACTATGATGGTGCACTTCTACACAGCCATCATTGAGTCCATCCTCACCTCCTCCATCACCATCTGGTACGCCGCTGCTACAGCCAAGGATAAGGGCAGGCTGCAGCGTGTCATTCGGTCTGCTGAGAAGGTGATTGGCTGCAGTCTACTGTCGCTCCAGGAACTGTACACCTCCAGGACCCTGAAGCGGGCAGGGAAGATTCTGGCTGATCCCTCCCACCCCGGTCACAGACTCTTTGAGACTCTCCCCTCTGGCAGGAGGCTGCGGTCCATCCGGACCAAAACCTCACACCACAAGAACAGTTTTTTCCCATCTGCCACCAGCCTGGTTAACAAAGCCCGGAAACCACCCTGACACTCTCCCTTTCCCCCACACCCCCCCTTTTTTTGCTGACAGGACACCTGTAACCTGTAACTCTATGCGTTACATTAACGCTCAGCTTGGACTCCTGCTTACTTGCACTGCTTTACTTGCACAATGATCACCTGCACTGTTGTATTGCTCTTGCATCTTATACTGCTCTATATTTACTCTCACTCACTTAAAACTGTGCACTTATATTTATATTATATTGTAGATATGTTTGTACTGTTTAACTTGTACTGTATTGCACCGACTACGCCAAAACAAATTCCTTGTATGTCCAAAAACGTACTTGGCAATAAAGCTTTTCTGATTCTGATTCTGATTCTGATTCTGTCTGTATGCAGACTCATCACTATCCTGGATCAGTCCAATAACAGTGGTGTGTTGGAGTTATCCCTAAACTCCTGCATGCTCGTTTGTTTGGTAAAGCTAAGACCTCCTATACTGTTATTAATAAAAAACAAAATAATAAAAGAAACACGGAGACTGCAGTCTTTAGATGCCTGTACAGGGAGAAGATCGTCCGAATCCTTCTGAAACTTCCAAAACTTCTGATTACTTCCCCAAGAACAGCAGTCTTTATTCAAAAGCCAGGCGTATACTTGTACATGAAAAAACATACATTTTAATCGACTGTCTGATTTCATATCTGGAGCTGTCTGACCCCCATTCAGCTGACTTTTCGACACTTCCTGTTTTTCTACTTTTGACCTTTATTTACATATGTAGAAATATAAAAATATCTGTTGTCACTGGGCAGAAGTCTTGCATATAAAAATATCTTGTTGTCACTGGGCAAAAGTAAGTCTTACATACAGAAATATGTTCTTGTCGTTAGGCAGAAGATTTACAGAGACACATTGTAATGGAAATTCTTTTATTAAGTGTTCCAAAGTGTATGACCTTTAGGTTACCTCACTTCTGTGAACATCTGTGTTAGGGAGTAAGCTGTAAAAGCCATTATCAGACGTTTAATGGTTCAGACTCATCTTTTAGGACAATGTCAGGAAGGGCAGTTAGGTCTGTTCCTAGATAACCTTGTCACCTTTGAACTCAAGAAGGGTTTGGGTCATAAAACACAGACTCTTTGAAGTTGAGATAACACTGTCATGTTCTGGTATAAATACTGTGTGTAAATGTTGATCGGGGCTCTGTTCAACTGACTTGCTTGGTGACAGAGTCATTCAAACGCTGAATGCCTTTGAATAAAACTTATAAAGACAAAGTCCGGATTTTCTCTTGTTATGAGTCAACTTCTACCCACTTTGATAAGAAAATTCCACAACAACATCCAAAAATATCTTCAGTTACTGGGCAGATGATATCTAAGTCCAACAAACACAAATATAAGCCTGTTTGGAGGCCTCTAAGTTACACAAAACATTTTATTTCACACATTATTAAACATACTTAAGCATAGCCATACCAATCATATAAGCATAGCATGAATATTTTCCAACAGGTGTCATCTGAAAACTTCAGGAGTTTCACAGATGGGTCTGCTGAGTTGCAGTCATTTGTGTAGATGAAGAAGAGGAGTGGGGAGAGGACACACCCCTGGGGTCGCCTGTGCTGATGGTTCTTGTGGGGGAGAAGATGCTCCCCAGCCTCAACTGCTGCTGCTGGTCCTCAAGAAGCTGTTGATCCACTGACAGGTGGAGGCTGGGACATTGAGCTGGGTGAGCTTCTGGTGGAGGATGTCTGTGATGAATGGTGTTGAAGGCCGAGCTGAAGTCCACAGACAGGATCCTGGTTTACATCCCTGGGTGGTCTTGGTGTTGGAGGATGACGTGTAAGCCTAAGTTGACAGCATCATCTGCCGACCTGTTTGCCTGGTAGGCAAACTGCAGGGGGTCCAGCAGGGGGCCTGTGATGTCCTTCAGGTGGTTCAACACCAGGCGCTCAAAGGATTTCATGACCACAGACGTCAGGGCTACAGGCCTGTTGTGATTTAATCATTAAAATCTTTCAAATTTAGTAATTTAATGGGTTTCTTGGGTACTGGAATAATGGTGGAGTATTTAAAGCAGGAGGAAACCTTACACAGCTCCATTGACTTGTTGAAGATCTCAGTGAAGATGGGTGCCAGTTGGTCGGCGCAGGATCCCAGACATGATGGGGAGATATTATCAGGTCCAGGTTCCTTCCTTGTTTTCAGGTGCTGAAATATCCTATTTACATCTTTCTCTGAGATCCTTAGTGCAGGCAGGGGGTCTGAAGGTAGGGGGTGGTTGATGTACGGCAATAATTTGTGTCTGAGATGTGGAGGAGTTGGATTGAGGAGTGAACTGCTGCTTTTCATACCTGCAGTAGAAGCCATTCAACTGATTTATCAGGTGAGGACTGCTCAGGGTTGGGGGAAGGTCTCCTGTAGGCAGTCAGGTTTTCCAACTATTCCAAACAGCAGAAGCATCTCCATGTGAGAAGCTTTTCTTTAGCTTCTCACTGTAGCTTCTCTTTGCTGCTTTGATCTCCTTGGTCAATTCTTCTGGCCTTGTCATTCCCCTAACCATTCATGGGCTCTGTGGCAAGGAAGCTACTGTGACTCACTCTGTTGGGCGGTATTGCCACAGTTTGGTCCAGCCTAACACTGCTGCCCCTTTGAACTTCCACGGATACTAGTTTAATCTTCACTACAGTGAAATTCAAAGTTGGTTACAGGGCACTTTTGTTGTTTGTATAACCTTCAATATAAACAAGAAAAATGTAACTTTTACTGTATAAAATTGCAATGTTTACAAAGTTACTGAGTACATGTTCTTCTTCTTCTTATCTTTTTCTGGGTACTCAACATTCCAGGAAAATTGTTTGTGACAAAAACGTCATCGGTAAGCTTTGTAAGCTTTGATCATCTGTGACTCTGTGTGTGTGTGTGTGTGTGTGTGTGTGTGTGTGTGTGTGTGTGTGATTGATGCCTGTAATAAAGCAAGGACACCCATTGATGTGTGCACTGGAGCAAATGGAGTAGGGGATGTGACCATGCAGTAATTTACTATAGTGAGACTATGAAGCTACGCTGCAGGTTGTTTCGCCTCAGTGGTTTTGAGTTGAAGATTGTATGACTTTTTAATAAGCTTCAGGGCAGGTAAAGGTGAATCAGTACTGGAAGATATACTGTTTAAGTTACTCTACATCAGTACATTGTGCCTGTGAAGCCTTATATGAACTGTGGAAACACCTGGGGTAAAGTAAAACACCCAAACCAGTCTTCTTTTTCCTTTTTGCTCAATATTACTTACACACAGAAAGTAATATGCACACCTGCTGTGAATATTTTGTTATAGTTGTTCTTGCACCTGGGTGATATAAAATAAAGTCTAGAAGATTAAAGGCCAATTGCTGTTCTGAAGAAATGTCTCCTAAAAGGGACAACATTTTTAGTTCCTAAAGTAAAACACATTTCAGCTTTTTAACTCAAGTGTGCTATACATTAAACATAATTTCAGTTGTTAAGTAGCAGCAGAAAATAGGATGATGTGTGCTTATCCCAAACTGAAAGTGCTGCTGAGATCCAGAAAAGACGTTATTTGTAGCCTCCTGTTAAATGTTTTTTGGTAATGGTCTATTAGGGGCTCACTGTTTGAATTTGCCTTTTGCTTTCTCACATTACTCGAGTGTCACTTTTCTTTTATGGAAAAGGACTCCTAACCTGTAGTGGTCTTTTTAAACCCCAAGACAGGCCGCTGCTGTCATTTTGTGGTCCTTTTTATATGCCTGTGTGACAGCGATAAAGTTGGTGTGTAGCACATAAAACAGACTGGGCCCTCCATGCTCTAAAACAGCTGTAGGAACTGATGACCATCACAATGGAGTGCCAAAAGTGACAAAATTCAGTCTGTCAATGAATAATAATTTATGTATGTGGTAATTGAGATAAGACTTGAAATACATTTATCAGTAATTATTTAAGAGTTTTAATAATTTATATGAAATATATATTCAAATGATTAATTCATTTAAATTAAATATACACAAATTAGAATAAATTTAAATGTGTCTGTATAAATGGTAAACACATGTAATTATTATGTATTTTTATTTTTGTTAGGATTGTGTTGCATGTATGTATCTTTCAGCCTCAACAGTCAAAATCAGTGGGCGGGCGGGTCTGCAGTTGTGGTGCTGTGCAGGTTAGCCAATCAAATGTAAGGGTCTGTTTAGTAAGCCATAGGGAGAGTTTTTGTAATGGACTGCTGCACAGGTAATATGAAATAATTAGGTTAATACTGAAATACATATGAATTACTTCAACACATATTGAATTTAAATGTAATTGCCTTTGATTAATTAGTTTAATATTTAAGTATTTAATTGTCAGTCAGTCAGTCATTTTCTACCGCTTATTCCATAGTGGGTCGCGGGGGAGCTGGTGCCTATCTCCAGCAGTCTATGGGCTAGAGGCGGGGTACACCCTGGACAGGTCACCAGTCCATTGCAGGACAACACACAAACAACCATGCACACACCTAAGGTCAATTTAGAGTGACCAATTAACCTAACAGGCATGTCTTTGGACTGTGGGAGGAAGCCAGAGTACCCGGTGAGAACCCACGCATGCACAGGGAGAACATGCAAACTCCATGCAGAAAGACCCCAGGCCGGGAATCGAACCCAGGACCTTCTTGCTGCAAGGCAACAGTGCTACCAACTGCGCCACCGTGCAGCCTAGTATTTAATTGTATATTGTAAATTTTAAAATAATGTGCGATTTAGTTGTTTCAGACTCGTCATACCTGAGAAACTATAGGACAATACAGCCATGAGTTAAATGGCAGAAAATCTTTATTAGCTCCATTAAAAAACGCCTGCAGTTTGCAGAGTCAAACCTTTCAACAGCAGAAATCTTAGGTGTAAAACCTATAAGAATGATAAATGAGATGCAAATAAAGAAATCTTTCTAGTGAAATAAACAAAATGGTTTTAAATTTTTGGATTCATGCCGACATTTTGTAAACAAAACAAAACAAAAAATCCACATTTTGACAGTAGTGGTTTCAAATGTGCTTATTCCTACAAAACAGACATGGAAATATGTGTCTTCTCAGTTAACGTCTGGTGTGGGGAAAGAGTTAAACTGTCTACTTGAAGAATCTTTTATCCCATTTAAAATGCGTCAACATAATTTTGTCAGGAAACAGAAGGCTCCTCAGACTCATCAGTGTTACAGCTGCTCTCCATGTCTAATTAAACCAGGCTATTGGGAAAAGCAAAATACGTTTGCTCACTTTAATCTCCGCTATTCTAATGTAACTCACTGACTAAAACAGCTTTCAAATCTTTTAAATAAAACAAAAATCTGTGACCTTCAACCATCCACTGTCTTATTGTTACTTACAGTCACTATAAAGTCTGAAACTGGAGTAATTCCTTTGTGGGGGATAAGGAGATTTTCATCTGATTATGCAACTTTGAAGCAGACTTCTCTGATCCTGGCCGACGTCTTGGGCTGACTGAGCTTGTGTTGCATCTTGACCGTGAACCAGAGAGGAGGATTAGCAGTTTTTTTTCAGGAGACAATGAGGGTCTGAAAGCCAATGACTAAACAGCTTTTTACAGTAAAATGGCTGGAACACACATATCTGTTGATAAAAACCTTCCTCTTATTTACAATTTAAATATCCAGAAATAGAACAGAGAAGCATAATACCAACAACTGTCTTGTTTTATCTGAAAATGAAAATGGAGTATTGATTATTTTATTATAAGACCATGACAAACTCTCAAAATCCGTTGAATCAAATCAGTTTCTCAAACTTACGCTATTCAAACTTCACAAGTAGCAATACACTACGCATACAAATCAGCAAATGTGCATAAACGAATCGCGTCTGTGGACGGATCGGTCAACATGAGCAAATGGATCGGCTTTCCTGTGCTTACGACGTTTGACACTTTCTTACCGCACAGGGTGATTCACAAATGAGATGATGCCTTTCAAGGCTGGAGAAAAACTGATATCTGAGCATTACCAGATTTACTGGGCTATTGGAAATATTGTATTTTTGACTTGACCAAATAGCCCAATAATCACTATATTAAAAACATGCATTTACCGTATTTTCCGCACTATAAGGCGCACTTAAAAACCATTAATTTTCTCAAAAAATGACAGTGCGCCTTGTAATCCGGAGCGCCTTATATATGGATCAATTGGTTAATTGGTTGATCCATACTGGTTGTACACGGCGCTCTGTCAAAATGTTTCAGTACGACTGATAAACTACAAAGCCGCACCGCTTGCAGCATTACGGCTACCGTAGTCAGGGGTGTCGCCGAAGTAATAGCGGTAAACACCTGTACTGTGCTTACTCCTAGTCCAACACCACTTGTGTGTGTATAACGTTTGAATGTACTGTTGCAGGAATTGCCTGAACTATATGTGATTAGAAGCTCAGTGTGTGGGGTGTATGTTTCGTGTGTGTGTATGGAAGATTTTGACATTACTCCTCCGGACAGAGGTGGCGCTGTGTGCTGCCGTAGCTGAGAATCAAGAGTGAAGGAATGACGTTGGTATTATTGTGTGTGTGGGGTGGGTAGAGACGGCGACCGGAGCAGCGGTGTATGAGTCTGTCAGCCCTGTGTTTTTACGTGCTGCAAAGTCATTAAAAAGAACCCCGAATCTCGTCAACAACTCAGTGTTTTGATGCTGTTTCTTCATGCTCAACTCAGCAACGTATGAGTGAGGGAGTTAACCCCGAGGAAACTAGTAACTTCGGCCCTGGAGAAAGCGTCTCCCCTGTGTCATCAGACTACGGTCAGGGGACAGAAACAGGAAAGGTTAACAGTACTAACGTTTGATTTAGTGCATCAAACTGTTTCTTTTACGTGTTTACTGTATCAGGGAAAAGTTCCCTTTCACGTTTTAACTAACGTTTGATTTCAACTTCAACTTCATAGACTCCAATGCATTCCTAACGTGCGGTTGGCTCTATTCAATAGAATTCTATGTAGAGGAGACCTTACCATGAGAGTGAATGGAGTTATCAGAACGCTGGTTTGTAGTGTATTAATAAAGTTTGACTGACTATTTTGTTGACATTCTCTTTAGCACAGCTCCGTCTAGTGGATGCATAACGCAACCCCAGTCAAACGTTTGACTGCAGTAGCTTCGATTCTATGCGCCTTATAATCCGGTGCGCCCTATATATGAAAAAAGTTCTAAAATAGGCCATTCATTGAAGGTGCGCCTTATAATCCGGTGCGCCCTATATATGAAAAAAGTTCTAAAATAGGTCATTCATTGAAGGTGCGCCTTATAATCCGGTGCGCCTTATAGTGCGGAAAATACGGTACATTAATTTTACTGGATTCCAAAAATTTTAATTTTTTTAGACTGTACTGCTGAAATAAACTAATTTAAATGGGTAGGTTCTTCTTTTTCCGTTTCAATAAAAACTCCCCGAAAACTAGCGAGAGCAGCAGCGCCATCTTGAGACAGCCATTAGGCCTCCATCATGGGACAGAGTGCACACGATGGCAGGTGTTATGCCAAAAATCACATGCTCTGCTATTTCAGAGGAATAGACACTTATGGATGATATACCGCTTTCTACTAGTGCTACTAGTCTGTAAGCTCTCAGCACTGAAGTGTTGTTCCTAAATGAAATGACAGCAGTGGTCCCTTCTGAACTGGAGTAAAACTGTTTATGGTGGTCTCTGAAGCTCTATTTTAGAAACCACAGTTGTTCTTTTGTTTGTTGCTGCTGGTTTATCACTTAAGAGCTCTGGGATGCAGCAAACGTGTTTTTCTTTTCTGACCGCAGAAGTCAAAGCTGGTGTCAGGAGCCTATTATATCACATTCTAACATTCTAAGCCTAAAATAGTGAATTTACCAGAGTTACACTATCCAAGCCCTTAGGAGTGTATTTGAGACTAACTCTTTACCCCTTTTAACTTGACATGTAGCGCTCTTTTCAGTCTACTTTTGGTCTCTCCCCACTCTCCACCTCTATTTCAGCTCTCTCTTCTTTCCTTTCTGACCTGCAGCCTGTATCCCACCTGTCCTCTTCGCCCTTAAGCCTTTCAAGCCCTAATTTAAAATCCCTTTCTCTGTCTTCCTCTGTCTTTATCTTCAACTCCACGTGCCTCTTCTCATCCTTTGACTCTGTCCTCAGGCTTGGTTGTTGCTCTTTTGCCTCCGGTCTCTATTTGTGTTCTGGCTCCACTTGTTTGTATCTGTTGTGTTTTGTGTTTTTCTGCACAATTCCCACATATCTGTCAACCCCCAGTGTGTTCTAGTTGCTGTTCTCTACAGCTCTATTCCTTCTTCAGCCTTTTGTACATGTGAAGGGAGACATGCCATCCCTTCATCCCCTTGCAGCATGTTCTCCTCACTCAACAGCTCTCCAACCTGATTGTGCTTACCTACATTGATCTGACTCAGTTTCTCTGCTTTTCAACCATTATATTAAGGAAAGACTCAGCAGCTTTTTACTTTTCACCTCCAAGCCTGTGCCTCTACTAGACCCCAAATATTGTCCAGCAGCGATGGCATCAACAGCTGCACTGGTTCTGCCTCCTCTGGTGTCAAAAGCCCACCCCCTGGCCAGCACAGTATTGGCAGTGGGCCTCATTTGACCTGCACAAGCTTTAGTTATCTTGGGAATGGTGGAATAAGAAGCCTTTGTTATAAGAAATAAAATGTGTGCACATAGCCTTTAGTGTTTTCAGGTACTAAAGGCTATGTGCTAATTCATATAGAATAGAATAGAATAGAAGTAAACTTTATTGTCCCTCAGTAGGGAAATTCAGATGTACCAGCAGCAAAACGACAGATGGAAGCATGCAGATACACATAAAGGTAAGAAAGTAAAATCAGAAGGTAAGACTTAGAGACTGTACAGTATGGGCAAAATTACAGGATAAGAAAGAAATACTACAAAGGATAGTCAGATTCAAAGAAATGTATAACTGAGTAGTATCATTTAAAAAATATATAACACATGCATATATATTTGTCCTTAAAAAACAACAACAGACTATTTACAAGAAATGTAAAAACGGTGCAAATAACCGCAGGGGTGTAAACACTTATTGAGTATGTTGGAAGCAGTGATGGTTATAAACACTAACAGCTGCTGGGAGAAAGGCTCTGCGACAATGCTCCTTTGTGCACCTTGAATGCAGAAGTCTGTCACTGAAGGAGCTCTTCAGTTCTGCAACAGCTTCATGCATGAGGTGGGAGACATTGCCTGGTTTGCTGGCACCAGTCCACCAAGTTCTGTGTCCACTGTCTGTACTCTGAGATGTCCTCACCTGTGTTGAGGCTGACAATGACAGTCATGAGAGAACTTTAGTAGAATCCTGGGGAGTTGATGGAAAAATCTGCAGTGGAGAGAGTGAAGGGGGGGGGACACCTTTGAAGCAGAGGGGTTGGGTGATAGCTGAGACGTGTGAAGTTCTGTGAAGCAACCTGTTGAAGACCTGGTTCAGGTCGTTCACTCACCCTAAATCTTCTACTGCCTGGGAGTTTGGTTTGTGACTTGACATTGGTTTCAGGCTCTTCCAAATCCCAATAATGTTGTTCTGCTGCACCTGGTCCTTCATGTTCTTTCTGTAGATGTTTTTTCATTCCTGATCTCCCTTCTCAGTTCCTCATGCACAGTTCTCAGGTCCTCCTTGTTTTCTGATCTGAAGGCTCTCTTCTTCTCCTTGAGGAGAGCCTTCAACTTTTTTCAAGGTTGATCCAAGACTTGTTATTGGAAAAAACCCTGTACCTTCATGAGGGCCACAGAGTTGTCCACACAAACGTTGATGCAGTCTGTGATGCAGTGTGTGATGCTGTCAATGTCCTCTCCATGAAGAGCAAAGAGGTCTTTTCACACAGCAGAGTTGAAACAGTCCCTCAGAGCTTCATTAGTCTCATCTGACCATCCCTTTACTGTTCATGTCACAAATGTTTTTTTGTGTGCAAGGCTTTTTTACACGGGCTGGCGATGAACCAGGTTGTGATCTGAGCCCCCCAGGGGAGAGAAAGGTGTATGCCTCTTTGGTGTTGGCAAACAATTAGTCCAGTGTTTTATTGTTTCTGGTGAAAGTGAGGAGAGTGGAGTACAGGGAAACTTTATTAATGTCCCTTGAGTCAGAAAAAGGGCCTGGCGATGCTATGTTTGGAGTCTGTTGGTAACAGTTTAGATAATATCGCAGGCTGCTGAAGTGTTCGCAGAGGGGAGGACACACACCTTTACTGTGATAACTTGTAAACTCCTGCAGTAAATAATACGTCATGCCAGTAGCTCAGTGTCCTTACTGCAACGCTTCTCTTTGATTTTTAAATGCCCAGTTGCACCATCTATCATTCACAAGCACAGCCAGACCCCCTGCTCTCTTCTTATCGCTCTCCTTGGTTCTGTCGGCACAGAGTGAATATAAACCGTCCATGAAGTCAAGACCTATGAAGAAATAATGACCATGATACCTGAGAGGAAGGAATGACTCATACCTGCCGTCGGGAATTTATGTTTTTCGCTTTATATGACCTTCTCATCTTGTGAGATTTACGTTAGATTTCAGGCATATCTTTAATGTGCTGCTCACTATTTTGCCATTTTTTAAAATAAATGAGATTGTCGCACACAAAACTAGTTGTCTTTAGCTTTCTCTACTGCTAAGCATACATCAAGCAGGCTCAAGAGGCAAGATATATTAGGCAGGAAGTAATTTTTTGTCTTTTAAGTTTGTGCATTAAAAGCAAGAAAACTGGGCAGGTATAAGGATCTGAGTGAGACAAACAACCATGCATGCATACACTAATACCTATTCAGACTGATCAATTGACCTAACGGTTGTATGTTTGGACAGTTGGAGAAAGCTGGAGTACCCAGAGAGAACATAGGCATGCACAAGGAGGACAGGCAAACCCAATGCAGAAAGAGTCCAGGCATTTCCAGATCCTTACCCTAACTCTCAGATATCGGAAGAGGGCACATTTCAAAATCCTGCTTGTTTTGTGACAGACAGAAGTTGAAAGCCCAGTTACCAACCAATTTCTTGGTGCATCTCTAATAAGTATCTGTTCCTGTCTTTCTCTGCATCTTTAGACGTGAGTGTTGTGAGGTTGTTGGTCCTCAGCTCCTGATTGGGACCCAGCGTTTACATGATAGCGGAGTAATGTATTTCTCTTTGCATGTCAATAGGTAAATAAGAACCATCATGAAGGACTTTGTGAAATGATCAGAATTAAGCTGGGGGACACAAAAGACTTTAGAAAGACTATGTGTTTACACTGAAAGACTTAACAACTGTGCCTGCTGCTAGATCACAGACTACAGGATTTTCCATACCAACTAAAGCCAGCTGAGTGCATCAAACTCTTGTGATTGGACAACATACCAGTTGGTGGCATTATAGTCTCATGTAGACTCAGATTTCGGATGGATAATATTTCTGTTACACTCCCTCCATAAAATGAAAGAGATGCAATATGTTGTGTTTGACAGGCAAGTGAATATGATTTAGATAGTGTTGGCTATAGTTGTTTTTCTCATGGTGAGAGTTTGGAACATTTACTTGTGGTTGCGAGTTTGTTTCTTGGGTTTGGGAGGACTGTAAATGTTGGCTGTAAACTAAAAACGTTATTTCTATCTGAATAATCAACAATGTCACGTTGGGCTGGATTGTGCTTATAAACATTTAAGAATTTATGATAAATATACTGTGTGGAACATATTTCATTCAAAAATGTAAATGTGTTAAATTAAGTCATTACTATTACCTTTTAAGTTCAAAATGTTTAGGTTATTTCAAAAACGCCGTTCAATATTTACTGTGTTTTTGTCTTGAATTTCTAGTTTTTTTTTTTTTTTTTATCAATATGATTGTAATTAGTTTGTAATAGTTTGTATTATGCCCAGTGTTGTTGTGTGTTTGTGGTCCTAATGTTTTATAGTTACACCTCTCTCTGTCAGGTATGCCCACAGCCCTGTCCAACATTTCTTCTGATGACTTTGAGGAAATCATCCAGTCATCGAGTATAAACTCGTTGCATTCTGTGACAAGCTGTGACTTAGCTAGAAGAAGAGATGAACATTAGTCACGATGACACACTGCTAAGTGCTGTATTCTTCTCTGAAGCGTAGGGCTGCTCAGTTCGTACTCAAACAGCTTTATGTATCTTTGATAACTTTTTTCTGCTTCTTCAGTGTTTGGGGCTAAGACACACACACACACACACACACACACACAACCTGACCTGACACATAAAGCTGCTGGCGGATCAGCTGGCTTTTTATCTGTCTGTCTGTGTGTCAGGTTGGTGGCTGAGGCCTGCCTGCTGCATGTGGGCACGTGAGACAGCACATGTCTTCATTAGTGCACATGCTTGTGTTTGTAGGTGGATATTGTCCCGTCTTCTTTCGAACAGAAACTCTGAAGTAGGGCTGGAGCTGCCCTTTTGTGGCCTCTCGCACATCTTTAAAAACATTTTCTGTTCTGATTCTTGGAACAAAGACAAAATTATTTGACTTGATTGCCTTTAGCATCTTCTAATAGTGATTAGAATGATTAGTGCCAATAGCCTATTTAGTGCGCTTAATACGGTTAACATTACTAACAGCATTCACCATGTGTACTTCCTGTAGAGTTAGTAGAACCTTCCCTTAACTATTTCACTAGTCCAGCATCTTCCAGGGAGATAGAAGTTGGCCAGTTGGCCAATTCCCCAGTTTATGCAACCTGACTCAGGTTGCAAACATGTATTTACTTTTTAGTACTAAAATCATTGAATTAAGGCCCAGACCTTTTTCTGGTACATCTTGCTCAATCTTCCAAGATTCCAGTTAAAGCTTCTCTTTGCAGTGTGTTTATTTTCTCTCAGGTGATGTGCGTAAACGATATGTATCATCTCATGTGGAGTTTCGTGTCATTTTTGTGTAAAATGAGCCATTTGACTTGTGTTTGTGACAGCCAGGTGATCTTAAATTCTAGGGTATACCTTTCTTCATAAAAATAAAAGATGTTTAGCAGCTAAAATCTCCTAATGGGGTACATTGGCCAAATACAAGTTAGTTTTCTAGATAAGATGTATGATTAATTTTTTTGTTAAAGATGGTAATATTTATGAAAGCATCTGATCATGATGCCCTCTGAGCACCTCCCTCCTTTGGAGGTTTTCCAGACACTTCCTACTGGGAAGAGACCACATGGTTGGACCCAGAACCAGCTGGAGGGACTAGATATTCCTTCTGGCCTGGAAACGCCAAGTAATTGCTCAGATTGAGCAGGAGAATGTCACTAAGGAGAGGGATCACTGGGTTTTCCTCCCTGCAGCTCTTAGCTGTGTAACCTGATATTTGATAAAGAGGGGAAAATGAACTGATGGATAAATTAGAGTACATGTTTGTTCCTTTTAGCCTTATTTTATATTTTTGTTCACATTTTAGTGTTCTTTAAAATACAAACTGTTTAAATAACAAACTGAGTGAGGACAGATATTATACAGATTACACACATGGATTAATTATTATTTACATTTAATTAATGTTTCAGCAGATTCCTTCTGAAGTTGCCATTTTTTTGTAGATAAGTTTCTCCTCTTTCCAGTATGTTACATTGAAGGACATCTGTACTCTCTCTGCTTTGTAGCTCTGCTTTAACTCCTTCCACCTTTTCTGATCTCTTGAACTCTTCACATCTTTCTCCTCTTCATCGTCTCAGCTCTTTGCTACTCCTCAGTACGCAGTCCTCCTCCCCCGTTGCCGTTATTTTTCCACCTCTTTCACATCTTGCCTCCTCCTGTTTCTCTTATCTCCTCTCCTCTCATCCCAGAGGAGACGGTGCACATCGGATTTACTGTAATTCCGCACAGTAAAGAGAGAACAGGGCTTTAAAAAGAAACACCACCATGGCTTGAATTACCACCATCTCTCGTCTCTGTAGTAGTCAGATCTGCCCACAGTGCCCGCCTCTCCGTGTGACATTAATGTGGACGGTAACACATTAGTCATATCGAACAATTTGCTAAAATAATTTAAGAGCTACCATTAGTTTGGTTGAAATATTTAGAATATGTAGTTTACTTCTGTTTGGCATCAGAGAAGTGTGTTCTGTATAATGTGTTTGTTTATTTCCATCAGACCTCCCACAATGTGGCTGCATTCTTTTTTAGTACAAAAGGATTTTCTGAGAAATCCTCCATTACTGCATCAGTTCTGCACAATGACTTCTTCAGTGCATCCTGAAGGGTAACTGTGCTTAACATTTGCTGGTGTTGTATAATGAAGTGCAGAAAAAGCTACAAGGCCAGTTCTGAATAAAGCAGATTGTGGCTGTGAAGGACACTGGTGTTAGGTACAGATGAGTCTGTAGTGTATTTGAAAAAGAGTAAACTGTGCTCAAAGAGTAAAGATACACCACCGACTAATCCCTGCCACGGCTCACATGGTTTTTTCAAAAGTGTGGTTTAAAAGTCTTTTCCTGCCTCTCTCATTGATGTTTGAGGTGTAACTGCTGTGCCTTTTTTATGAGTCCCAGGATACGCGTCAAACGGTGGCTGAGAGATATTTAAATGTGTATTTCAGCATGCTTTGATGTTGACACACACTGAAGAAAACCCCCTCTAACATTAACATTTGACTTTTAACTTTAGTGGAAAGGGGCAATCGTTATTCATTTCCAAGTTAAAAGCCTGCAGTATTTCTGGATGTTTATAAGCTCAACTTCCACTAATTAAAGTGTTAAATCAGTGCTTGTTCCTTCTCAAAGCTTTAAATAAATGACTAAATGACCAAATAATTGTCAAAATGTACTGATTAGAGATTCATTGCCAGTTCCTGGTTCTTGTCCTTTTTTGATATTTAGAAGACTTTGACCTGCCAATTCTTATTTCAGCCAATTACATTTTTATAACAGGAATTATAATTAACAGTGCACAAAGGAGAAGTTTTATCCTTCATGCCACAAGTGTTTATTGTTTTTTTGTTTTTTTTATTGAGTTTTCTCTGATAAAGTACATTTAAACAATTACACTTACATTCACTTTCACACTCACACCTTAAAACCTGCATGCATCTTATTCAAAATACAGATATACAAATTTCTTCCAATCCAAATCAGTAAATAATAAGACAAATTATTTTATTATTATCATTTTTTTTAACCATTGTAGAGTCCGTTCACCAATTCCTCTATCCCTGAGTTCCATTTTCAGTCCTTATGGTATTCATATATGGCTCCCATAAGTTTTCAAAATCTTGCTGTTTCCCTTTGGCGAGATATGTTAGTTTTTCCAGTCCCAGTGAGTTTGCAATTTCTTTCTTCCATAGTCCCATTGAAGGAGCATCCATGCTCCTCCAGCAAAGTGCAACAGATCTCCTGGCTTGTAGTGCTCCATAATCTATCAGTTTAGTCTTCATTGATTGTTTAAATTCTATTGGATAGATTCCAAGAACACAAAGTTTGACATTTAAGGGGATTTTAGTCTTAAACAGTTCAGATCTTCCAAAATTCCTGTATTTTTGAACATTCCCATAGACAATGGAGTAGAGTTCCTTTTTCAAGCAAACATTTTGTACAGGTATCTTGAGTGTTACTGGACATGTGATGAAGCCTAACAGGTGTAATATATGTTCTCATCAGCCATTTAGATTGCAAAAGGTTAAATCGCGTGTTTATCGTTTGTTTTTGTGCTTTTAAACAAGCATGATTCCAGTCCTCTTCATTTATATCTTCACGAATATTTTTTCTCCCTTTTCTCCATGCATCCAACTTATCAATTGCTGAGTTTACGGATGTGTACATTAATAAATTATGATACACAGATAGGACACCCCTCCCTTTTAAGTCCCTTACACACACTTCTTCTTTTTTAGTTAAGGATGGGATGTCTTTTACCTGCTTCATTTTTGTTGCTATATAGTTTTTTAGTTCTAGATATTTAAAAAAATGCTTTGGGGGTGTATTAAATACTTTTTACACAGTTGATCGAAAGTGAGCATTCTGTCATCTGCATATAGATCTTTGATGTTTTGAATACATATTGTGTTTTCCACATTTTAAATCCTCTATCTTTTTTGCCGGGGGAAATTTATCATTACCCCAAATAGGTGTAAATTGTGATAATTTTGGAGTATCTCCTATATGTTTGTGTTCTTCATGCCAAGTTGTAATTTTTTTTTTTAGGAAAGGTTTCTTTGTTCTTTTTTTAAGTGTCTTTACATCTGAGGAATATAGAAAGACGATTAAGGGAATATCTGGGACAGATTCCTGTTCAATGTCTACCCACGCTGGGGGTGTTGGGAAAAAAATATTAGGTAGCTGATGTTAATTGGTCAGCCATATAGTACCATCTAAGATTGGGAACTTGAAGTCCACCTCTTTCATAGGGTAAATACAGTAACTTTAGGCAGAGTCTTACTTTTCTGTTACTCCAAATAAATTGGTTAAATAATTGTTCAAATTAATATAAAATAAATCTGATAGGGGCAATGGAAGTGTTTGAAAATAGTACAAAAATATAGGCAAAATTGTCATTTTTAATATATTTATTCACCCTATCATGGATATTGGCAGATTCGACCATCGATTTAGCAGTTCAGTTACTTTTTTCACCATGGGGTCATAATTTGCCATTTTAATTTCTTTAATAAATGGATTAATCTTAATGCCTAAATATTTAAAACCTTCTGTAGTTATTTTAAATGGAGTTGTTACAGTGGGATTTTTCCTATCTTTGTCATTAAGAAACATTAACTCTGATTTAGAATTATTAATCTTGTACCCTGAAAATTCTCCAAATTATTTTATTAGATTTAATGAAAAATATTATATCATCCGCAAACAAAGAAATAGTGTGTACTCTTCCTCTAATTGTAATACCTGATATTCCTGTGTTTGCTTTTACAGCCATTGCCAGGGCTCTATTGCCAATACAAATAACAATGGTGACAAGGGGCAACCCTGTCTGGTTGAGCTCTGTAAGTTAAACGGTTTTGACATGTTATTAGTTATAACCTGTGCCATATGATTGGTATATAATAGTCGTACCAATTTTAGAAATGTTTCACTCCATCCATATCTGAGAAGCACTTGTAAAAGATAATTCTGTTCTATTCTATCAAAAGCTTCACATGCATCCAATGATGACATTGCTGTATCTTTACTGTTATACTTTGAACTCGTCTTTTATTATGATATCCTTGTCTTGTTTTAACAAATCCTTGTTGGTCATCTGTTATCACATTGGGCAAGTATTTATCTAATTTCCTCGGCCTCGGCCTCCTCCATATGAGCCACTTGGTTTAGCTGGTCTTGCTTTACTTCAGACACTTTACTCTGCAGTGCAGCCACAGCGCCATTCTTGTCAGTCTTCCATTTATACTGTCCAGTTTGGCTCCAAAATCCGACCGCTGCAGCTTTAGCCCCTCTAGCACTTCAGCTATTGTAGCCATGTTAGCCTCAGTACCGCACACAGGAGTTGATGTTGTAGTCCTGGCACTTATCTTACGCCTTCTTGAAAAAATTTCACACTGTTTCACAAATGAGACTTATTAGACATATCTGAGCCTTATATTTCGAGTTCTTGCTTACAGCTTTTACAAAGGTTTCAAAGAAAAGTTTGAGCACTGTCTCCGGAGCTATTCACTATGCTGCCATTTTGAAGCTCGGTCACGTGACCCCCCCCCCTGCCTTTTATTCTCTTAAAGAAACAGAATTTACATTTTAAACTCTTTTGCATTACATAGTGGCGATATTAGCACGATTAACACAGATAGCATTACTAGTTGTAAGCATCAGTCTCTCTGTGTATTTTATAGAGTATGCAGACCTCAGAATCAGAATCAGAAAAGCTTTATTGCCAAGTACGTTTTTGGACATACAAGGAATTTGTTTTGGCGTAGTCGGTGCAATACAATACAAATTAAACAGTACAAACATATCTACAATATAATATAAATATAAGTGCACAGTTTTAAGTGAGTGAGAGTAAATATAGAGCAGTATAAGATGCAAGAGCAATACAACAGTGCAGGTGATCATTGTGCAAGTAAGCAGGAGTCCAAGCTGAGCGTTAATGTAACGCATAGAGTTACAGGTTACAGGTGTCCTGTCAGCAAAAAAAGGGGGGGTGTGGGGGAAAGGGAGAGTGTCAGTGTGGTTTCCGGGCTTTGTTAACCAGGCTGGTGGCAGATGGGAAAAAACTGTTCTTGTGGCGTGAGGTTTTGGTCCGGATGGACCGCAGCCTCCTGCCAGAGGGGAGAGTCTCAAAGAGTCTGTGACCGGGGTGGGAGGGATCAGCCAGAATCTTCCCGGCCCGCTTCAGGGTCCTGGAGGTGTACAGTTCCTGGAGCGACAGTAGACTGCAGCCAATCACCTTCTCAGCAGACCGAATGACACGCTGCAGCCTGCCCTTATCCTTGGCTGTAGCAGCGGCGTACCAGATGGTGATGGAGGAGGTGAGGATGGACTCAATGATGGCTGTGTAGAAGTGCACCATCATAGTCTTTGGCAGGTTGAATTTCTTCAGCTGCCGCAGGAAGAACATCCTCTGCTGGGCTTTCTTGATGAGGGAGCTGATGTTTGGCTCCCACTTGAGATCCTGGGAGATGATGGTTCCCAGGAAGCGGAAAGATTCCACAGTGTCAATTGTGGAGTCACAGAGGGTGATGGGGGCAGGTGGGGCTGGGTTCTGCCTGAAGTTCACAACCATCTCCACTGTCTTTAGAGCGTTGAGCTCAAGGTTGTTCTGGCTGCACCAGTCCAACAGATGGTCCACCTCCCATCTGTATGCGGACTCGTCACCATCAGAGATGAGTCCGATCAGGGTGGTGTCGTCCGCAAACTTCAGAAGCTTGACAGACTGGTGACTGGAGGTGCAGCTGTTGGTGTACAGGGAGAAGAGCAGAGGAGAGAGAACACAGCCTTGGGGGGAACCGGTGCTGATGGTCAGGGAGTCAGAGACGTGCTTCCCCAGCCTCACGCGCTGCTTCCTGTCAGACAGGAAGTCAGTGATCCACCTGCAGGTGGAGTCGGGCACACTCAGCTGGGAGAGCTTCTCCTGTAGCAGAACTGGGACGATGGTGTTGAAGGCAGAGCTGAAATCCACAAACAGGATCCTGGCATAGGTTCCTGTGGAGTCCAGGTGCCGGAGGATGAAGTGAAGGGCTAGGTTGACTGCATCATCTACAGACCTGTTGGCTCTGTAGGCAAACTGCAGGGGGTCAAGGAGGGGGTCGGTGATGTCTTTTAGGTGTGAGAGCACAAGGCGCTCAAAGGACTTCATCACCACAGAGGTCAGGGCGACGGGTCTGAAGTCATTAAGCCCTGTGGTCCTTGGCTTCTTGGGAACAGGGACGATGGTGGAGGACTTGAAGCAGGATGGCACATGACATGTCTCCAGTGAGGTGTTAAAAATGTCTGTGAAGACTGGAGACAGCTGATCAGCGCAGTGCTTCAGGCTGGCTGGTGAGACAGAATCCGGACCAGCAGCTTTCCGGGGGTTCTGTCTCCTGAAGAGTTTGTTGACGTCCCTCTCCTGGATGGAAAGAGCCGTCCTCGGCGTGGGTAGGGGGCTGGTGGGGGGGAACTTCAGGGTGGGGGTTGGAGGTGCCAAGGCCCCTCTTGAGGTTGGGGAGGTGGGGGTGGTGGATTGTGGCTGCAGCTGTTGGGGGGCGTCGTGGGAGATGGTTGCAGGACTGTCCCTTTGTCTTTCAAAGCGGCAGTAGAACTCGTTCAGGTCGTTGGCGAGGCGTCGGTCGTTGATGGAGTGGGGGGCTTTCGGCTTGTAGTTGGTGATTTGCTTGAGCCCTTTCCAGACAGACGCAGAGTCGTTGGCTGAGAACTGGTTTTGGAGCTTCTCAGAGTACAGTCGTTTGGCCTCTTTCACTGCCTTGCCAAACTTGTACTTAGCCTCTCTGTATATGTCTTTGTCCCCACTCCTGAAGGCCTCTTCCTTATCCATTCTTAACCTTCTGAGTTTGGCTGTGAACCAGGGTTTGTCGTTGTTGTAACTCACCCTGGTGCATGATGGTACACAGCTGTCCTCACAGAAGCTGAGGAAGTCACAGCCTCTGTGTACTCATCCAGACTGTTGGTAGTAGTCCTGAACACATCCCAGTCTGTACAGCCTAAACACGCCTGGAGATTCTCCACAGCCTCACTGCTCCACTTCCTTGTCGTCCTCACAACAGGTTTGCAGAGCTTAAGTTTCTGCCTGTATGCAGGAATCAGGTGGACCATGATGTGGTCGGATTGGCCCAGTGCAGCACGTGGGACGGCGTGATAAGCGTCTCTGATGGTGGTGTAACAGTGATCCAGAATGTTGTCCTCTCTGGTCGGACATTTTATAAACTGTCTGTATTTGGGGAGTTCATGGGTCAGATTACCTTTGTTAAAGTCACCAGCGACGATTACTAAGGAGTCCGGTTTGGTCCGCTCCACACTCAGTATCTGGTCGGCGAGCATGCGCTGTGCGACCTGCACGTTAGCTTGCGGCGGGATGTAAACACCGACCAGGATGAACGAAGCGAACTTACGGGGGGAATAGAAAGGCTTACAGTTTAAGATGAAGGCTTCCAGGTCTGGAGAACAGTGCTGCTGAATCACTGTCACGTCGTTGCACCAACCACTGTTGAGGTAAAAACAGATTCCTCCACCTTTCGCTTTGCCGGAGAGTTCCGTGTCTCTGTCCGCTCTGTAGAGCTGGAATCCTGCCAGCTGCAGCGCAGAGTCCGGTATTAATCCACACAGCCACGTCTCCGTGAAGCACAAAACTGCCGATGAATAAAAGTCCCTGTTTTTCCCCAACAACAGTTGTAGTTCCTCCATTTTGTTGGGAAGTGAGCGCACGTTAGAGAGAAATATTCCAGGTAACGGTGTTCGTAGTCCACGCTGGCGAAGACGTACCAGCACCCCAGCCCGTTTCCCTCTCTTCCGGCGTTTCACCGCGTGAACAAAGGTGAGCGCACCTTTGACCAGAATGTCCAAATATTCCAGAGCAGTAGGCAGAAAAGTTGGAAATAACTCCTCTGGTGTAGTAGCCCTGATGTTCATGAGTTCTTCTCTGGTGAGAGAGCTCCGGGTACCATCACAGAAGACCGTTTTAAAGCAAAAAACAAAACAAAACAATGCGCACCAACACGCCGAGGCGACCATCTGCGGCGCCATCTTGTTCACCTAACTGAGAATTTAAATAGGTTGCCAACATCTTTGAAATCCACCATGTTGCCAGATTTTGAAAGCTCCAAAAATCAGATAGAAAAACATTGCTGTACTCCTTTCAGCCTTTCTGTTTTCTGCTAAAGTTTGTTCCAGGACAATGTACTCATTTTATCAGTTATCAGTTTATCAGTTTACTTATATTGCGCCAGTTCACAACACATGTCGTCTTGAGGCACTTTGTAATAAAACGTCATTTCAGTCAAATCATACAGATTCCAAGTCTAGAACAAACAGTACATTACAATTGAATGTACATACTTGTATGTATTCCAATTGAATGTATGTAACGCTAAATGTTGGGTACAAAATGTTCAAAACTGTAAAAGTACAAAGTGGGGAAGGAGTGAAATCACCGGTAAGTCTAGCTCTGCATTTTCAGGATCGGTTGAACTGAAAATTGTTCGGTTCCAGTCAATATATTTCCCAGTGGGTTTTACATAAAAGCTAGCAGCTTTTTGATATTTTTTTCAACACGCTAAATACTTATTGCTGTCACAAACATTCTGACTTTGCAAATATTTTTATGTACTTGCTTCTGGGTTTACTTTTTATCAGCTGAATCATGTTAAGGTTCATGTGTTTGCATGAAGTTTTCAGGTTCCTTCTGGATGTGTGACGTGCGTGTTGTAAGTTTTGATTTCCTGTATTCACAAGCTCGCATTTATTTGTGCTCTTTGCATCTGCTTTCCTAGCTGTCATCGTGTTTGCATGACAGGCTTGTGGATTTCCTTTCGTGCAAATATTTGTCTCTTTGTATGTTTCCTGTTGACTGGAACACGCTGCAGCGGGTCTGTGGAGTGACATTGGATTAGCAGGTGTGAAACATGCCATGCTATTTGGACTATTGAGCTGTTGCTAGGTGTAACCTTTTCTGTATGCACAAGCTTATATACAGACATAGGGTCTGCCTTTTCTGGCATATGAAAACCTTGAAACTGCAGTTTTCCCCCTATTTTTAAATAATATTGACTTTAATTAAAGGATTAAGGGATTACGTGGTCCTGTTAATTCTTAACCTCTCAGGCTTAGAAAGCACTTTCATAGCTAACAGGATAATAACTGCATTGTCATCAAGCTAAACACAGACCTGTTTTTTGTCCCTTATTGCCATTTAGAGATTAAAGAGTTCTCTCTCAACAGTGATATTTTTTCTTAGTACCAGACCAGATTAACGCTCTAGATCTTTAGAGTGAAAAAGAGCAACTTTAGAGAGCCATTGAGGGGCTTTGTTGATGGAGGAGACTAAACTATGTTAATTTATGAATACAAGATGAAGGTTTAGAGTTACACGTGACATGAAGCTGAAGCAAAATGAGAGAAAGGACTTGAGAGTAAAGAAGGGGAAAAAGATGCCTGATGTGATTTCATATCATTTCTTTAGCTGGTGCAAAATGAGAGATCTTATAGTTTGTTTCCAGTGCGTCCTCCTGTAATAGCATTGGAAAAACTGGGATCAGTTTACTTCTAACTAAATTTTCTTCAGATGAGTTCCTGCAATCTGCTCACAAACAATGTCTCCTGTTTCTTCATATTTTGCTTTCCTTTTGATTTGTTTTTTAATTAGTTTTCTGTCCCAGTGCTTTGACATCACCATAGATCTACCTGGATGCTTCCTATTTGCAACCTTCTCATTTTGTTTATGCCTGCTCCAAATTTTTAACACAGCTGACTGAGAACAACCAGCGTCTTTTGCCACCTTGACAAGGGAGTTTTATAATCCCTTCCATTGTTTGGGCTGACAGCTCATCTTGTTGGACCCATGTTTCCTATCAATCAGCCAGTGGCAGGAGCTCCTCGAGCTGCTTCAGACTCATTTACATCGACCTTCCTTGCAGTTGTTTTAGAAATTCAAATTTAAGGCTAATTCCAACATGTTTCAATTTTAACATTGAGTGATTTCATCATCTCTTGCTATTATTTACAACACTGACATTTTACTTTATTTGTTTTACTTGGTACACTAAATGACAATTGTAGTTTTTTGCTTCTGCCTGAATGTAAAATACAGCTGACTGAACAGCCTCCAAGAGCAGTGATTCCATATTTTTCACCGAGGGGTAACAGTACATCAGAGCATACCATGATAAACCTCCTATAAACATAATTAAGCAGGAAAGCAATTTTCCAGTTTAATAATAAATTGCTCAATTAGTAATAATGCACGACTTATAAATGATAAAGCACCATTAGGACACAAAAACAAAACTGCATACTTGACGTTTACAAAACTGAGTTATGATACATTTAACATATTCTATTAAAAAACAGAGTGGTATTTTTTAAATTTAGGGCTGTAGAAGTCTGGACCTCCCACAAATGTCTCAAAGTATTTCTATTTCTGTTTTAGAACATTAGTTTGTAGTATAAATTGACTATATGCAGCCATATTCATAACTCGGCAAAACCAGAAAGTTGTCAAACATCACATTATGGCAAATGCTTTAGTTAATTCTAACTAAAGCAAGTTAAAATTATAGCGGACCCTTACTAGTTTACCTTCTGGTCCAGTTAATTAGAAAATGGTGTCTTATTCCTTTTTACCTGGATGATATATGTGAAATTAAAATAGATTTTTTACAGACAATTATGTCTCTATTTTTGCAGCTTTTGTGTTTGTTAAGAAACATCTGCAACAAAACCACTTGTAATACACTGCAATACATTCTTGCAACAAATATATGTAATGGAGAAAATACAGTCAGGATAAGTATTCATACCCCTCACAGATTTAGGCTCCAATTCATCTTTTAATTTTACCAATTTATTTCCTCTGGCCGACCTCTAATATTAATATTCTGGAACAGCCCCAGCCATAGCCAGCCCCTACTTAAATCTGATCAATCTGATGTGATCAGAATTAGTGGAGGAAGCTAAAGGTTAGGGTGATGGAAAGGAGGTCTTGCAATATCAAAACTTATTTCCAAAGTGGGGACAAATTATTTTTCGACGTGCTAGTTAAAACAATTATTTAAAACAGATAAATTTTTAAAGCTGATACTCCTTTGATATTTATTATCTATTGAGAGATGAATCTCTCATTTCCTGTGAGAAACAAACTTAATAATGAAAATAATCATAATCCTCTGTTAATGTGAAAAGGGAATGAACAACATTGGTTCTCTTTCAACATTCGCTTTGGTATCTCACTATGGGGACACGCCTCCAGCGCCTGTCCCCCAGAAGCTCTATTGCATTACACCAGTCTGACTGGCAGGTGGTAGTGACGTCCGCTCCCATGGGAGGGACTTCCTCCCAGTATAAAAGCCCAACGTCACGTAGGTGATCTTCAGTCTAACACCTCTTCTCGGTCCCAGAAGCACCTCTCAGACGGTCATTATGGTAACTATTTAGTTAGCTTAACTGTTCACAGAGCAAGCTAACAACCCGGTCGCCAAACACTTCTCAATAACTGTGCTCGACTGTTCTTAGTCTATTCCAATGCTGGTTTGTTGCCAAACAGCAGCGCTGCAACTGGCCACCAAACTAGCTGTACTCTTAATGGAGCTTACGAAGTTGTGAAACTTGCACTCGTTCTCACCATGAACAGAGTCAAGCCACCATCTAGAACCTGCACATGTGACAACCTCATATCTGGGGCAGATATCCATTCTGTCTGCGCTTCGTGTCTGGGGCTGCAAGATGTTCGGGATGCGTTAGCCTTAACTCTGCATAACCGGCATAACCTTAAATCTCATCGGCACAGGCTAACGCGCCAGGCCAGCCTGGCAGAGGTTGATCCTGTGGTGGGATAGGCCAATTCCCCACCACCGGAACTTACCCTGACTGATGAGGGAGAGCCAACCTTGGCTAGAACCAGCTGGGGTGATCAGCTTGATGCTGTCGCGCCACTAACTGACCCAGAGGAAGACGAGGCCATACTTCCAGTTTTCAGTGCTTTTGCTAATGCCCAGTCTGAATCTGAAGTGGAGCCCATTAGTCTCAGGTCTGACAACGACAAGCAGGACTGTGAGCCTTATGCTATCCCATCGTCTGCAAAGCCCTTGGTGATGGGTGACACCAGTCACAACGGCTCCCCAAACCTGACTGCAGTGGCCCTGACTCCTGTAGAACCTCTGTTGGCATCTCACCTACACCCTTCACAAAAGTCAACCATGACAGCGGCAGGACCCACCCTTCCTTTTAAAGCTGATTCTTTTCAGTCCGCTCTAAATAAGAAAATCTACAAGTGGTGACTGCATCGGTTAAAGCCTTGATCGCTTTCTTGCTTCTCCTCGCTTACCAAGCGGAGTTATAGGAGCAGGTGATTTGTAGACCAATGGCTGATATGTGGGATGCATTGTGTGTGGTGACGGACCTCTGGCTGCATCTCCACAGAAGCACTGTCCAAGCCTCTGGGAGAGCCATGGCCCTGATGGTTACTCAGGAGAGAGCTAGATGGCTGAACCTGTCTAGCCTGTCTCAAAGGGAGAAGAACCCACTCCTTGACACCCCCGTGGACCCGAAGAGCTTATTTTAGCCCCACCGTGGCAGCCATGCAAAAACGCTGTGAGGAGAAAAAGAGAGAAGGTTAAGTGCTCAAACTGTGTCTGTCCAGAAAATGGCTTCTACTGCAGACATGACAGGAAGCCGTTCACGCCTCAAATCATCTCCTCCACATCCCATCCAGGAACAAGTTCTTCCCACAAAGCTACCAACGCCCTACCTTCAGATCCTCCGCCTGCACTAAAGATCTCTGAGGAAGATGTAAATAGGCTCTTTCAGCGCATGAAAACAAAGAAAGCTGGAGGACCTGATAACGTCTCCCCATCATGCCTGAAAGCCTGTGCAAATCAACTCGCTCCGATCTTCACCCGGATCTTCAACAAGTCACTGGAGACGTGTGAGGTCACCTCCTGCCTCAAACGATCCTCCATCATCCCGGTGCCCAAGAAACCCACCATCCTAGGATTAAATGACTACAGGCCTGTAGCCCGAACGTCTGTGGTCATAAAATCCTTTGAACGGCTGGTGTTGAAGCACCTGAAAGACATCACAGGCCCCCTGCTGGACCCCCTGCAGATTGCTTACCGAGCAAACAGGTCGGCAGATGATGCTGTCAACCTAGGTCTACACTTTATCCTGCAACACCTCGATCGTCCAGGGACGTACCCCAGGATCCTGTTTATAGACTTCAGCTTGGCCTTCAACACCATCATACCAGACATCCTCCACCAGAAGCTCACTCAGCTCAACGTCCCAGCCTCCACCTGTCAGTGGATCAACTGCTTCCTGACGGACCAACAGCAGCAGGTGAGACTGGAGAACATCTTCTCCCGCAGCAGATTAATAAGGGTTGTGTTCTATCCCCACTCCTCTTATCCCTGTACACAAATGATTGCACCTCAGCGGACTCGTCCGTGAAACTCCTGAAGTTTGCAGACGACACCACTGTCATTGGTCTGATCCAGGACGGTGATGAGTCGGCATACAGACAGCAGGTGGATCGGCTGGTACACTGGTGCAGTCAGAACTACCTGGAACTCAACCCACTCAAGACTGTGGAAATGGTGGTGGACTTTCAGAGAACACCTCCCCCATACACCCCCCTCACTATCCTCAACAACACCGTAGCAGTTGTGGACCACTTCAGGTTCCTAGGAACCACCATCTCTGAGGACCTGAGATGGTCTTCACACATAGACACTGTTCAGAAGAAGGCCACAGCAGAGACTGTACTTCCTGAGGCAATTCAAGAAGTACAACCTTCCACAGGAGCTGCTGGTCATCTTCTACACTGCCATCATTCAGTCTGTCCTGTCTTCATCCATCTCAGTGTGGTTTGGCTCATCCACAGGACAGGTGGAGACTGCAACAAATAATCAGGACTGCAGAGAGAATAATCAGGGCTGACCTTCCCTCCATCCAGGACTTATACAGGTCTAGGGTCAGACAAAGAGCTGCAAAGATCTCTGCATACCCAACACACCCTCCACATAAACTATTTAGAGTTTTACCTTCAGGCCACCGCTACAGAGCACCGTTCACTAAAACCAGCCGCCACAGAGACAGTTTCTTCCCCCAGGCTGTTTCTCTGTTGAACATTCAATAGAGTACCAAACAACAGCATACAGATGGTGCAAATGCACCTTTTTATTTATATATGTGTATATTTGTATACTGTATATATGTATATTCTGTAATGCAAAAACAAAAACCAGAGAGCAAAGTGTACCGGAGTCAAATTCCTTGTTTGTATGTACAAACTTGGCAATAAAGCTGATTCTGATTCTGAAAAGCGTTGCCTCCTCCCCACCCAGCACCCCGTATGCCTTTTGCCCAAGCAGGGGCTCGACTGGTCTGCCGCATCCCCAAATGCCAGCCTCAGCCACTGTCAGCGGACCGTGGGAAACAGACAGTTCAAAGGTGCTTGGGGAAGGAAGCCATTTACTTCCTCGGTGACACTGGGAGTCCAAGCAACCCCTCCCGCCACTGTGAGCACGAAGAAAAAGAGACGTGGTACCTAGAGAGCTATCTTCGGGGTTGGAGAGCACCTGTATCCCCCCTACCATGAAATGTCCTGTCCCATTTTTAGTTCAGAACACCTCGTTCAAGGCAACTCAAACAGCCTGCACAGCCGATGTTGGTGCTCACCTTTCAGAGCCAACCAAAGCGGAGGAAGATCAAAGCCACCGAGAGCTCATTGGAGCCGCAGCTGTGGCCAGAAAACACACACCAGTGCACAAACACACGCCAGTGTCTCAAAACACGACCTTTCCCCTTCACAACATGTTCAATAAAGTCATTTTCTGGCTCGCATCCAGGCCTGGAGCCGAGGGCGCAGCCACAAAAAAACATTAAAAATGTGTTAAAAATAACACAATGAGCTTCCTCCGTAGGGTGGCCGGGCACTCCCTTAGAGATAGGGTGAGGAACTCGGCCATCCGGGAGGGGCTCGGAGTAGAGCTGCTGCTCCTCCACATCGAGAGGAGCCAGTTGAGGTGGCTCGGGCATCTATACCGGATGCCTCCTGGACGCCTTCCTCGGGAGGTGTTCCAGGCATGTCCCACCGGGAGGAGGCCCAGGGGACGCCCTAGGACACGCTGGAGGGACTATGTATCTCGGCTGGCCTGGGAACGCCTTGGGCTCCCCCTGGAGGAGCTGGAGGGGGTGTCTAGGGAGAGGGACGTCTGGGTGTCTCTGTTGAGTCTGCTGCTCCTGCGACCCAGTCCCGTATAAAGCGGAAGAAGTGGCCCAGGGGCAAGCCCAGGCTAAGAGTTGTAGCGGAACAGCAGATCTCTCAGCCGGTGTGACACAGTGTTTACATAGAAGCACCTTTAGGTCCACTTGCAAACAAAACTCAGCTGTGGCGAGGCAGGGCATCAGAGTGGGTGATGAGACTGTATCTAGGGGATATAGGCTCCCATTTGTGACAGCCCCACCCCGTTTCAAGTGCATATTACAATCATCAGTCCGCACGCATCCTGCAGGAGGAAATAATTTCTCTGCAGCAAAAAAGGGCTGTTCGACTGGTACCACAGGTGCAAAGCAGAGACGGTTTTTACTCCAGATACTTTCTCGTGCCGAAATGGGGCGGGGGTCTGCGACCAAAATTAGATCTGCGGGCTCTGAACACATATTTGAGACGGTATTCGTTCAGGATGCCTTGATGATGACTTGAAAGACGCATATTTTCATATCCCTATATACCCCCCTCACAAAAAATACCTACAGGGATAGATATACGAGTATCTGGTACTTCCCTTTGGCCCTCAATGAGCCCTCGTGTGTTCGTGAAATGTACCGAGAAGCCGTGGCGCCTCTGAGGGAGAGACAAATACATCTGGCATCTTAAAAAGACGACTGGCTGATTGCAGGTCAGTCTCCAGGAGAGCTCATGACACATGACGAGATGCCTACTTCACATCTGGCAGCTCTGGGTTTCACAATATATTGGGAAAACAGCATCTTAACCCCAATACAAGCAATCACCTTAATTGGTCTGTCCCTGAATTCAGTTGAGTTCAGAGCCCGCCTCTCGGTAGAACGAGTAAAAGCCTTTCAGGCTTGTCTTGCACTTTTTCGCGGAGGAACACAGGTGAAGTTTATGTTATGCCTGCTGGTTTATGCCTGCTGGGTCTGATGGCGTCTGCACTGGCGGTCATCAAATTTGGCTGTCTACACATGCGCCCGTTTCAACGGTGGATGGCATCACTCAACTTGAGACCCACACGCTATGCTGACTGCAGGGTCCTGGTTTCTTTCACGTGCACATGCTCTGAGACCGTGGAAGTGCCCCGGGTTTCTAAACACCTGCGTTACCATGGGAATCACCCCGATGAGGAAGGTAATTACCGCAGACACCTTGCTGACCGGTTCGGGATCCACTCACGAAGGGATGATGGTAAACAGCGTTTGGAGTTCACAAACACAGACAGCTCACATAAACTGTCTGGAGCTCCTGGCCGTAATGCTGGCACTGAGAGACTTTTTGCCCTTTATAAGAGGGCACCATGTTTTGGTCAGAATGGACAACACAATGGTAGTTGCATACATCAACAGACGGGGGTCTTCGCTCGCTTCATTCAAACTAGCTGGGACACAGGCTGATAATATGGACCAGCTCCCACCTACTGAGAGCGACTCACGCGCTAGGGGTAATGAACAGAGGTGCGGATTTGCTCGAGGGGCAATCCCCGCTACAAAGAGTGGAAACTCCACAGCGAGGTGATGTCCCAAATGTGGGAGAGGTACGCCCGAGCGGAGGTCGATCTCTTCGCATCAGGGGAAAACGCTCAGTGTCCAATGTTTTTCTCACTGACGTTGCAACGGGCTCCGCTTGGGCTGGATGCTCTAGCACACAGATGGCCACCGGTCCTACTGTATGCTTTCCCCCCACTAATACTGATGATTCCTACTCTCGCCAGAGTGCAAGAGGGGAAACATTCACTCATTCTGATAGCTGCCTGCTAGCCAGGGAAACACTGGCTAGCGGAGATTTTTCAGATGCTACACAGCGAGCCATGGTGGCTCCCCCATGCAGAGCTCTCCTGACGCAGGCAATATTTCATCCGCATCTGGAACACATGGCCCTATGTGCCTGGCCTGTAAGAGGTTAAATCTGGCTGTCAGTAGGCGTCCCCACAACGTCATTGACACAATTCAGAATGCAAGGGCCGTTTCCACACGTATCGTGTGTGGGGGTAAATGGCTGGCATTCATGGGTTGGTGCACAAAACCTATGGTAAGCGCAATGCAGAGCCCTGTGTCGGATATTTTTACTTTTCTCTCCAGACGATGTCGGATAAAGGCTTGGCTTTGTCCACTGTGAAAGTTTATTTGGCTGCTTTTTCAGCTTGTCACGATGGGTTTGGTGACAAAACAGTGGGGCAGCACCCACTGGTGTGTCAATTCATGAAGTGTGCACGACGGTTCTGCCCAGTGTCTAGGAGCCTCGCTCCTTCATGGGATTTACCTATGGTACTCCATGTTTTGTCACATGTGCCATTCGAACCATTGCAGCAGGTTGAGCTCAAAGTGCTCTCCTTTAAAATGGCCTTATTGATTGCTCTGGTATCTGCTTAGCATGTGAGCAACATTCAAGCTGTCTCAGTGAACCCGTTCTGCATGCAGTTTCTGGGTGGGGACTCGAAGGTTTTACTGAAACCTAATCCTGCCTTTACTCCTAAGGTTGTGACGGCTTTGCCGTGCTGTGCCCTTGAATTATTGGCCTTCTACCTATCACCATTCTCCTCTCAGGGGCATGAACGACTGCACACATTCTGCCCAGTACAAGCCCTGCGGTTATATGTGGAAAAAACAGCAGATTTTCGCAAATCAGAACAGCTGTTTTTGTCATGGGTTTCATCACATAAAGGAAAACCACTCACAAAACAATGCCTTTTCCATGGGATAGTGGGGGCTATTACTATGTCTTATGAGAGCAGAGGCCTTGCACCCCCTTCAGGTCTGCAGGCTCACTCCACTCGTGGTATAGTCTAATCCTGGGCGTTGTTCCAGGGTTTACCTGTAGAGGACATATGTGAGGCTACCAGCTGGGCGACCCCTCACACCTTCACTAGGTTCTATAAACTAGATGTCACGGCACCCATACTGCCTCACAGGGTTCTGGGTGTGGGTTCCACATTGACATGAATGCAGGATGCATCTGTTGGTCTTCGAGTGAGCTTATCTGGCAATACGGGAGCAGAAATATCCCATAGTGAGATACCGAAGCGAATGTTTAGGTTAAGGATTTAACCCCGGTCCTCTGAAACATGAGTGAAGGATCTCACCAAATCACCCTCCTTGCCTGGAGCGAGGAAGAGGTGTGCTTACTAGACTGAAGATCACCTACGTGACGCTGGGCTTTTATACTGGAAGGAAGTCCCTCCCAAGGGAGCAGACGTCACCTCTGCCTGCCAGTCAAGACTGGGGTAATGCAATAGAACTTCTGGGGACAGGCGCTGGAGGCGTGTCCCCATAGTGAGATACTTCACTCATGTTTCAGAGAACCGGTGTTAAACCCTTAACCTAAAGTTTTAAAGGTACACACACTAGTAAATGTAACATATGCCAATGAAAATGTTGGATTTGAAGTGCTGGATAGTCCTACCTCTATATCTGAAAAAGAGCCAGGTAACCACCACCGCCCAAGAAATATGTGCAAAACAAAAGGTTTAAATTTAGCAGTAAGAGGAAGGACTGAAATTAGATGAAATAGTTTTATTATTTTATGTAATTCTATGTAATATTTAATGGAAAGATCTGTAATTACCAATGCACAGAACTGCGGTATTATTTAAATAAACTAGCTAGACTCTCTAGCTTCCAATTTAACTATAACAAAACTTCACAGCCAGAGTTCTTCTCACAAATGTAGCAGAGTTAATTAGATCTAGTCAGTGGTGGAGCAGAGAAGTTGATGATCCCTTTCTCTGCTGTTCAGGTTCACAAATATGAGGCAGTTGTTGAAGAGCCTTAAACGCACTATAGATCCAGTTTCCATATACATTATATAAGCATCTAAAAACTCCTTTTTCTTCTCCTTTGAGCAAAAACAAGCAAAAGAAAAACCTTTAAACATTTCTCTGAATACTTTTTACCTTTTAAACCTATTTCTTTGTCAGGTTTTATTTCACTTCCGGTCCTCCCCTCAGGTTAGTTTTTACATCCATCATTAAAAAGTGATGCTGCTCTTGCCATATTTTGCCCTCACTCCCAATATCATTTTACAGACAGTAAATCCGGCTCTTCACCACTCTGTGCTGCATCTCATTACCGTCATACTGCTTTCCCCTATGACTCGTTGTTCCCGCTGCAGCAGATCAGGGGTCCCAGTTCATCCTCATAGAGAGATGTGTAATCAGAGCAGAAGTTCCTTATTACAGGGGGGTCCCTTGTGACAGGATGTGGAAGAGGTTGCTGGTTTGATTCTCAACATTGACAACAGTAGGGAGAACCTGACAAAAGCAAAAAAGAAAGACAGCGGTTTTCCTGTTTTCCTTTTATTAGAAAATTCCTATAACTTTTTTAGACATTCTAGACTAACAAACACAGAGAAGAGAAATGTTTGCCTATTCTCTAAAGCCTACTATTATTAAAAAATGAAACTCCAGTTGAACTAATTTAGCAACTAAATGCATAAACAGAAAGCTTACCTAATGTAATGGAAAGTGCATGAGTCTACTGGTCTTATTGAGATATGTAGCTCTTCCTAACTACTCTGAATGTGTAATGATGCAGATGCAAATGACCCAGTGGCTGATGATCCACAGTCTGTCGCTTTATTAGCTTTTCTCATTTAGACAGAAAGTTCTAAGATCAAACATGATGGAATTGGAGTCATCAAGTGAGATTTGTTTTTGCCTTGATTTGTTGAGTATTTCTATAGAAGTTATTAAGCCCAGCAAATTACAGTTATAATGCAATACAAGGTCATAATTCACATTTGATGGCAGCTGATAATTATCGAAGAGTGTTTTTCAGTTTGCCATTTAAAGAGCTGCACAGTCAGCTAGAGGTGGAACAGCATACACAAACACCTTGTAATAGTCAGGCTGCGGTCTGGGCTTGGATACAATATAGTTAAAACCAGGGATGAACCAAGCTGAGATTTTGTGACCAATTTCCAATCACTGATTTAGTAAAGCTTTGACTTTCTAAAAGAAACTCTCTGCTTCACTGAAAATCTACAAATGCAAGAAATTCCTTCAGGCTATAGGGCGGATGTCTCTGTATAAATGAAATCCAAACTTTACAAGAGACGGGGTACACTGTTTATTTGCATTTTTCAATTGCTCCGTTTCAAGAGAGAGTATATTAAATTATTATCTACAACATCCAGTCAAAATAATCTAACTACATACTAAACACCACAGCAATACTGACACAGCTAACTGGGTTTCTTTCTCATAGTAACATCCTCCACGGCAATACATCAGGCCAACCTTTTGGCACTTATCTTTGTCATGTTCAATAATCAGAAAAAAACAACTGATTTTCAGTTTCCAGCCAGCCAGTAATCCAGCCACTGATTACGATTACCATCAGATTTCTTTATCGCTAAAGAAGAAGGGTAATAAACAGGTTGTAAACATTTCAATGTACAAATTACACAACTTTTAGCTGACAAAGAATAACTAATCCAGGATGACCCAAAAGTTAAATTAGAATATCTTTGGGTCTCATTGTACAGACAGTCATAATTGAGATACATTACAGAAGCAACTGTGGAAGGTAAAGCTGATGAGTCTCAGCATTGCAGCTGAAGTTGAAAAGCTCTGGAGTTCCTTTGATTTCAACTTCCTATTTTAGGAGATGGGAGTTACAGCTAGTGAATCTTTTCTTTCTCAGTCTACTTTTCACTGGTAGTATTTCACATTTTCAGTGTTTTTCTCCAGAGAGAATAAAAAGCAGGAGACACACACACAGATGAGACTGGCTCCCTCCTGAGAGCAACCACACAGCTGTCTGCTCACACTGCCTCTACATAACAGAAACTACACTGAAGAGCCTCCAAGCACACTCAGATTAATTGGATTCGCTATAAAATTGCTTCTTTTGACAAGTGCACACACACATACACATACACTCTGTTAGCTCCCTGTGATTAAAAAATTGTTGTAGCGTCTTTAGCAGCAAATGGAAGTTCTCAGATCCAGTTTAATAAGTATCCTGCACTCACACAAGGGCTTTCATCAACAAATCAGGACAAGAAATGGGCTTTTCATTCTCTAAAAGAGGTAGTAATAAGCCTCTTGTGCCTGAACTAAAATAAGCCTTGTTGTGCTTGTTTTCATACAGCAGAAACGATATCCTTAGCATTCATCTTCTTGTCAGTTTTCGATGTTTTGTTTCCAGCAGATTTAGTTTGGAATCAGTCTCAAGCGAAGATTGTTTGTGAAGAGATAGACGAAGCAAATTATCGGCATTTTTTTACCCTGTTGGAACAAAAAGGGGCATTAATCACAAGCAGGTGTCTGTAAACACTTTGTGCCTTGCTGGTCACTGGCCAGCTTAGCATCTCTGTTCTATTTGGAGCCTGCTTTGTTCTTCATCCGCTTTCAGACTGTGAATACAGCAGAGTCCACTGCATACTGTTCGTATTGTGTGCCATTAAACATACATTTCAGCCTTAGGCTCATGTTACAGGCACCAATCAGGCAGAAAATTATGACCAGTGACAGGTGTATTTATTGTCTTGTCATCATGACATCTGATGATAGCTGAGACATATTAGGCAGCAAGTAAACGTTTTGGCCTCAGAGATGGAAAAATAAGTAAATGTTGGGATTTGAATGAGGCTGACATTGTGATTGATAGATTTCTGCATCAGAGCATCTCCAAATCTGCAGCTTTTGTTGGGTGTGTTCCCAAACTGAGTGATCAGCATCTACCAGTGGTTGTATAAGTAATCAGCAACAAATCATTTTACTTAGCTATCCACTGGATTGGTAGGAAAAGAAACCTTTTTGTAAACCGTCCATCCATTGTCTATACCCGCTTGGCCGTGTGGGGGATGGGGCGGGTGGTGGGCTGGTCCCCGTCTCCAGTGATCATTTGGCAAGAGACGGGGTACACTATTCATTTGCATACTTTTTTGTAAATGAACAGAAAAAATAGTAAAAGATTTATGTTCTGGTTTTATTGCAAAACTAAATAAAATCAGTTGATAGCAATGTTTTGCAGTATAAACTAAATTGTGCTGTAATATTTTTTTAATCAAGTAAAAAATGCCAAGATCTTATGCCTTTTTAGATGAAAGAATTTCTTTTTATTTTCTAGGGTTAATGAGATGAAATAGCTTTTATTCCTTAGACAGTTGGCTCAGCAAAACAAACAATTTGAGGGCGTTTCATGTTATTTTATGGTGAACATAATTAACTGAAGTACACGAAGTACACTGTTTGACAGAAACACTGTTGCTCTTTCCATCTAACTGTCCACAAGTTGGAAGCTGTGCCTTTTCTAGGTGTTGGTGAGCATTAATGTGACAGTGACAGTGCAAGGACACACAGCCATGATGAGTGGATTATGTGCTGTGACTCTGAATGTGTGTGTCTTTTATCCTGTGGGTTTAACCTTGAACACATGCATGCAGAGAGTGATGCAGCTTCAGGGGCAGGTGGTAGAGGATGTCCAGAGTTACAACAGGTGATGGCACTGTGTTTGGTGTCCTCAATAAGGACACACAGGAAAATTTGAACTGATGGACTGTCTCTGCTGTAGCATCCTTTAAAAACAAGCATTAAGTTTTTAAGATACAGACGTCCTCTCAGAGGAGATCCACGTCAACAACTGTCTCCCTTTATAACTCATAAACAAATAACAGAAATGTGGTGCTTGTTCTATGAAGCCACTTGAGACTGGTTTCAAATGAAATTCATACCCAAAAACTGTTTACAGTTTGGGGAAAAAGCTGTTTTTGTTTTTATAGCTGATTTCTGTGTTCTGTAAATGTATTCAGTCCATGTTTAAGATGGTGGTGGTGAGGTTTCTTAGTGTTTTTCACTGATACATCCCACGCAGACCCTTTTACTGGTTAGTTGACTAGGTAAAAAATTTAAATGAACATTTCCAAAGTTAAAATCAACTTCAGACTTTTTATCATTTCAACTGCGAGGAAACAAAATAAAACTTACCCATCAAAATGCAGTCAGCTGTCAGATTTGCAATATGGTTTGCATCTGGTTTCCATTAACTTATGTCATTAAAGTTCATGAAATGCAGCCATTTTCACATCCGTCACATTAGTGCTTTGCAAAAATATTCAAACCCTTGAGCTTTTTCACATTGTGTCACATTACAAATACAAGCTTTAATTGTTTAGGGGGGTTCACATGTTAGACCAACACAACGTAGCACATTATTTTAGAGTGGAAGGAAAATTAGAAATTGTTTTGAAGGTTTTTTACAATCCAAAACACTTAGAGTGCATTTGTGTTCAGCATCTATGAGCCGGTATTTTGGGGAAGCATCTTTCGCTGAGTTTACAGTTGCAAGATTTTTAGACTGTTTCCACCACCAGCTTTGCTTTCTGTCTTCTTGCTGAAGAAAAACCGTGCCACAGCATGATGCTGCTACCATTGTCAGTATGGGGGGTTATGTGTACTGTTGCTTTTCTGTCACAAATGTTATTTTGCATCTAAAAGTACTTTTATGGTCTAGTCTGACCAGAGTCCTTTCTTCACCACTTTTGCTCTGTTCCCCGCACTGCAAGCAGGACTTTTTATGGATTTCTTTCAGTTATGGCTTTCTTCTTGCCAGTCTTCCATAAAGGTCTTGTTCGTTAAGAGCACATCTAATGTCAAAAGATTCTCCCACCTGAGGTGTGTATCTCTGCAGCTTCTCCTGAGTCACCATGGAGCTCTCAGCTGTTCCTCCTATTACAACTTTACATTGAAGTTTGTGGTTGTAAGCTGATATCAAGGGGAGTGAATAGGTTTTATAGGTCTCTGGAAAAAAACTGGACCATATTTCAGTCACTTTTTTGTAATGCATCCTCCTGCTTCCTCTGTGGGTGGTGTGCTGCAGCCTCCAGTATCTGTTACCTCCCTAACAGTTCCCTTGGAATGGAGATGATCATCAGTGGAAAAAAATTTGGTTTGCTTCTGTTTTCAGTGCATTACTCACACTAATGATTCAGTTGTTCATAAGCTCAGGACTCATTAGCAACATGTGTAATTAATGCATGTAAATAATTAAAGAGCCCCTGTGTTTGTCTTTCATTCACTTGGAAAATATAAAGATATGTTGTGCATGTATGAGAGACAAAAGTCAGGTTTAAACATCACAATTTAAAGTAGCTTCTTCAATCCTTTCTGTTCTCTCTTTCCTCAGCTGAGCCCCTGCCTCTTATGGACCTTTGCCGACGTGCGGCCCGTCTGGCGTTGGGTCGGGAACGGCTCAAGGAAATTGATAGCCTCCCTCTGCCTCAGTCCCTCAAAAATTACCTCCAGTACCAGTGACTGACACCAGCAGATCCAACTGGGACAACAAGGACACAGAGTAGGACACCAGAGATTCTGCAGACGGACGATGAAAGGGTGAACTTGAGGTCGCACAGAGAGGGGTGATTGATTGAAGAAGGTCTACACTGGAACACAGCAGCTCTCATGAATTACATACAAGGACGGAGAGGGACGACAGCAGATGAACTGGAGGGAGTTTTCAAACCAACAATCTGACCACACCAGCTTCTTTTTTTATTTTAGGCTGCTTTTTTGGTTTTAGAGTTGAAATAAATTATTGATGACAGTATCACATCAGTGTCTCTTTCATCCAGATTGAAAGCCCATCCTCTGATGGCACAGTCCTGCTAAATGGCGAAAGCAAACATCGCCATCTAGTGGTGAGAATAAAGAAACAGGACAAAGTAAGCACACTAATCCCATCCATGGAGGCCTTCCTGACATACACTTAGTGACCATATCGCTGCAGCTGGTTTGTGTTCATCATCCATGCTGGCACAGGCGGCCGGCAACAGAATCAACATGTTCATAAGAAGTTTAGGACTGATGTTGTTTTTATGTGAGTGACCCCAGGCCCGCCCATCAGCTCGCACTGATTACAGCAACACACAGCTGGATGGTATGTGGGCAGTTCAGCACGACAATTTACAGTGAGCGAAGCCCTTTTCAGACATCTAACACTGCCTCTCTCACTGTTCTTAATCTTTTTTTTAATATTTAAATTAAATCTTTCTTGTTGGACGCCTCAGCATGGAGTTTGGCATTAAATTATGAAGCCAAACATAGTTGTATCTCTCCCAATTAGTGATTGTTTAAATACTTTTTAGCTGAAGTTCTGATTTATATATTAGTTATCTGTGTTTGAGCCACGCAATTTTAAACCTGTGCTAATAAATTAGCAAAAAAAAAAAAGAACCTGTTCTAAATCAAGTTAACAACAAGGGTAAAACTAGATTAAAACATGGTCATAGTTCACCACGTAAACCTTCTCCACTAAATTCATAGTTGCAACATGAACTGATTTACATTAATTCGTCATTTTATTTATTCAGTATAGTCTCTAAAAAGATATAGATCATAATTTTAAGGACATTATTATGTGGCAAAAAGCCTAATGATGTCATCCTGTAGCGTTTACAAACTGGTCTTGGCAGCCTATTTACCTCAGTTTGTGTTCTGTTCTCTTTACTCAGATGAATGTATTTCAAGTTGACCAAATCTCAGATAATGCTTTTATCCTTAAGTGTAAGAAAGCAAAATTGGTTTTTAATTTTGTAATTACTTTTAAAGTACTATGAGGTTTGTTTTCCTGGTTCAGTTTAAGACAGTCTGCTGACAATCATCACCCATGCAAATTAAAGATAATGAGGTGTTATTTCGGTTATACTTACCTGTAGATTCGTCAGAGAGAAAATAAAATGGCATAAGACATTTAGGTGCAGGTTAATTCCCCTGCTCATCTGTGTTGTACCTCCAACCTCACAGCTGGTCTGCCGACCCTGCCTGCAGCAGGTCCTGCACAGTAGAAACAAACAGCAGAAAACAACTTGACATAAGCTTTACGTTTAATGGTTAGAGCATGAGCCCACAGTTTATACTGAGTTTGAGAGAAAACTTGTACTTAACAATGACTCATGCCCACAGAGACAGGATATGTTTCCATACCAGCCTGATCCCACGCATGCACACATATCAGTCACTCGACTGTTACTTTTGAGGGGAATCACACAACAAATGCAGAAAAACTTCAACCTTGTCCATGTTCCATAGTTTAGAGAGCATTCACTTAATGCGCTCTGTTCAAGTTCATAATGTGAAAAAAATCTAATCCAAAGTTGAAAAAAAAATGTATTCAACTCATGAACGTGCTTTTTGGAATGCATTCATGCACAACACAGCAAACTGAATGAAACCTAAAGTTAAAATGATTGCTTGTGTTTTATACAGGATTCATCCATACTGCATTGATCTCTTTTGATCTAAATTAAATGCCATAAAGCTTATAGAGAACTTCAAATCTATAATTTGTGAAATAAGATGAGGGTAAGAAAAAATATTTTAATCTGTTTTATCAGAACAATGTTTGTTGAATTGAACTTGCAACTGAAAAACTCATAAAATCAAATCATATTAAGCACAAATCAAATTCAGGGATGCATGGTGGTGCAGTTCGTAGCACTGTTGCCTTGCAGCAAGAAGGTCCTGGGTTCGATTCCTGTCCAGGGGTCTTTCTGCATGGAGTTTGCATGTACTCCCCGCGCGTGGGTTCTCACCGGGTACTCCGGCTTCCTCCCACAGTCCAAAGACATGCCTGTTAGGTTAATTGGTCTCTCTAAATTGCCCGTTAGGTGAATGAATGAGTGTGTGTATGGTTGTTTGTGTGTTGCCCTGTGATGGACTGGTGACCTGTCCAGGGTGTACCCTGCCTCTCGCCCATAGACTGCTGGAGATAGGCGCCAGCTCCCCTGTGACCCACTATGGAATAAGTGGTAGAAAATGACTGACTGATGACAAATTCAATCATCCCAGAAGAATGCTTCTGTCAAAACAATACTATAACATAAGACAGTAGAGCCAAATTGTTGTAATTCTGACTTTTTCATCATTGGTTTTCTTCACAAACATGTCTGAAAGGGTCTTCATCGCAAGCAAGTCAGGAGAAAAACACCTTTTTGTTTTGGTTAATCTAGTATTTCACTGCTTTGCAACTCATCCCTCCCATGACACTAACCTATCTACGACAATGTCAAATCACAACCAAAGTATTTAACTGGGAGCCGTGGGGTGTAGAGACGTGTCAGAGCTGCAGGCCATGGAACCTGCGCTTTCATGACACAAAGAGGCTGTTGTTTGTAGCACCCTGCTGTAGCTCACTGGTAGCAAACAGCATTTGTTTCCGCTCTCCACACGCCTGCTTTCACCTCATCAGGAGACCAGAGTTAGACTGGATCTTAAGACGGGCTTTAAAAATGGCTTGAGTCATTTTTTTTTTTTTTTTTACGTTTGTGTTCATTTTAAAACCTTTTACATCTAATAATGAAAGGATGGACACTATTTATTTATCACAAGCTAGCTGTGTGTAACATTCAGGTGATTTCATTAAAGCGACGCTGGTGATGGAGATAAAAACTCAACTTGTTACTTCAATGCTGCTTTTACTATTATTGTTATTATTATTATTATTTGCAATGGTAATGGTCCTACCCTCTGTTTTTACTGGTTAGGATGAGGAGAATTGGGCCATTTCAGGATTTTAGTGGAATCAAATAGAAATATGAAATGTGAATAAAAGCCAAGTGGCATAAAAATGTTTCTTTGCCTTTTTCTTTCAACCTCCTTCTGCTTGCAAACAAGAAGCACAAACTAAATAAGTTATTTTAAGAACTCCTTTCTAAGATGCTCATTATTATGCAGAGCAAACTATCTCAGCCAGTTTAAAGTAAAGAAAATAATAAATAGACTGGCAGGAAGATGCAAATGACCCCAGTAGATCATCAGGAGTTCAGACCGTTGCAGCATCTTTAATTTACTCTGTGAGTTTTAATCTGCAGTACATGGTGAGGGCTGTAAATTTGGCTGCATTTGACTCTGCAGTTTTCAGTCCAGAAAGCCAACAGTTACTGCTCCGCTCATGAGCACCTGCTGTTGTAAATACAACACATTCAGTCAAAATGCAAATGACTTCAATTTCACATAGTGGCAACATCTGATGCTTTTTGCAGCTGGAGGATCAGACTCATGTCAGGTCAGGTCAAGCTCACCTCATCTAAGCAGTGGCACTTTTACAGACAGACTCCCATGTTGTGTCTGCAGCTTGTCCTTACAGTTTGGTTTCCCACACACACACAGATGCACACATCGGTCTTTTGCTGTTTTTATTGCATGGTTCTACACTGGTGTAAGACCTGTAAATAGGTAAGGTTTTATAGGTGATAAATCATCCCAATGAAGGAATGGAAATAATTTCAGTCATGTAGCAGAAAACATTTTATTCACAATTTTTTGTTAAAAGAGGAACTTGCTTTAAAATTTTTGTGTAATTTATCAAGTGAATGCAGCAACAACAGTGGAAAAGGAAATTTATCTCCAGCTACATGAAAGTTCTTGAATGTGGGAATAAATGTATAAATTAAAAAAATACATATTTACTGTAATCTACTAACCTATTATACTGCACCAGACCACCGGAATGAAGGTTTTTCAGAAAGTATTAATTTAATTGTTGAATAACTGTTTTATAACCTTCCAACTGGTGGAACAACAGTCTTTCATTCATTTAATAACTAAAAGGTTTAAGGTGGAGAAGTAATTGCACATCTGCATCCAAGAAAGTTGACCTTTCTTCTGACTGATGCCATTTGCTGCTGAGCTGCAATCAGCCTATAATGACACCATGATCCTGTCTTGAAGGAATGCAGACAAGCAACCCCATACAAAGTGGGTAAAAATCACCATGCAGCAGGTACATAACGGTAAAACTGGACACTGACAATATAATAACATGTCAGGAAAGGATGCCAGGTTTTCATTATGTTTGTCAGTGAAGTAATTTTAGAACAATAAAGCTTTTAAAGACTGAGGTGAGATATTTTACTTGATATCTGCCTTCATGGTTATGCTTTAGGGTGCCAACACATTTTTAGACAATTGGGAGATGGTCCCTTCTGGTTCCAACATGAATGTGCACCAGTGCATAAAGCAAGGTCCATACCAACATGTAAGACAGACTTTAGTGAGAGAGAACTTGACTGGCCTGCACAGAGTCCTGACTCTAACCTGATAGAACAGCGCTGGTCTTCTCATGCAACATTAGCGTCTGACCTCATCTACTTCTTCCAGAAAAGTAAAACTTCCCATAAACCCCCCTGCCCCTTAAACCCTGTGAAAAAGCCTATATCATATTACACCCTGCACATTAAGAATGGAATGTCACTCAAGTTTAAATATGTGTGAAGAGAGCAAATACTTTTGGTAATATTGTGTAAATCCTAGCTAATGTGAATTTGGACAAGATTTCTTTGTGTATTATCTTAAATTGTAAAACATAACACAAAGTGATGGTGAATTTACTAGAACTAACAACTGTATCCCACATGTGCTCTAAAGAAAATGTCAGAGCTGCAGGACAAAAAAATGTTCTGGAAAGAGTTCGCTTTGTGGAAAGCTGCTTCAATGGTGCATGTGTATGCTTTTTAAAAAGATGATTGGATAATACCTGCTCAATGCAAAAACCTGAAAAATAATATATGTGGGAAAACGTGGTTGGAAAATATGAGGCTGTGAAATGAAAAACATTGCGGTAATGTCTGAGGACTGGATAAACTGCAGGTCTATCAACAGATAAACAAAAACAAGAATCCAGTTTGCTGGTAAGGGAAATATTCCAGATAAAGCTCTAACCACTGAATAGGACTTAAAACCTCTCTGGATTGTGAGCATGGCGGTGCGTTGCACAGGGTACCCTGTGTATGGAGGCTATTAGTCCTCAACGCAGTCGTTCAGGCTTCTGATCCAAACCTTGGGAATTTGGCCGCATGTTTTACCCCATTAACCATTACCCCCATAAACTGATCAATAAAAAGAAGGCAATTTTCTACAATAAAACCAACATTTCACAATACAAATATGCCACATTTATATCTATAAAAGTAAAAAAACTGTAAATTCTCACCTTGATCTTGTTTGTTTGTTTAAATAATAGAGTTGAGCAGCAAAAGGCTATAGTTCTCAAAGAAGTTGGATTTTTTTACCTATATTTGTTGTTTAGCCTTGGAAACTCTTCTGCTTCTGCTCTTTTGATTAAATGTTTAGGTTTCACAATAAAATATGAAAAAATGGCCTCATAAATAAATAATGGCCAAAAGTACCTCTATACCTTACATACCTATCTACTCAACTAATGTAAAGTTGGGTGAAAAAGCTAAGCTCAGATCTATTATTTAATCATACATCAACCAAGGAAACTCCAATAAACCCTTTAAAATAACTACATAACAAATCAGCGGAACCCCTTAATGACAATAATAACTGTCTTACAGGTTTCAAAAACTGTGCATGGTACTGTGTGTAAATACTGATAGGGTCATTGTCACAGCTATGTCAAAGAATGCATTTGGTGTATTTTTTTATTACAGTCCTCCCTTATTACTATCTGTCAATGATTTTCTCTCCAAGCGCCAACATGTGCATTTATGCTTTCAGTAATCATTCAGACAAATAAAATCTGAAATTCCAGATGCTTAAAAGCCTAAAACTCAGACCTACCTGTGGGCTGATGATTCCTGATGGTTTACTACAAAAAGAGCTGAGAATGAAGGATGTCGGCAGAGAGAGAAATCTGCACTCAGAAAATCTGGATCTTGTAAACAAAGCAAAGAAAAAAAAATAAAACTGAAACTTTATTTTGAGTGTTCTGAAAGATAAGATGGAACAAACCACAGAAAGAAATGTCCAAGCATAGAAAATCCCTTTTCACCAGCTTAAAGGCTCAACCAAGTCAATAGCTATTAACTGCATTCTTGGCTCTCTGAGGTCCGATTTAGCATTATTGAACATGCAGTGCTTATCGGTTAAAAAGCCACATTAAGCTACTAATTAGTCGATTGTATATATATATCTCCTTGGGGATGCAGGAAGCACAGAAATGAACGTTCAGCAGAACTGAGAGCAGAAAGCTGCACGGCAACACTTCATCTGCTGAAGATCTGAACAGTTAATAGATTATCTCATATTGAAGGCAGTATATGAATTTCTGCATGTAACTCAGGGGTCACTATAATGTCTGATATTTTCATTATTTTCTTGAACACTGGCAAAAATATGGGAAAAACAATCGGAGTTCACCATGTTTCCATTTTGCAATGTTAAAATTCTATTGACAAAATAACAAAAAACTGATTTTATTTTCTGAGTGGAGAGATTATGGAAAAAATAAAACTGAAACAATTTCTAACAACTGCGATAGACTGGTGACCAGTCCAGGTTGTACCCCGCCTCTGGCCCATAGAATGCTGCAGATAGGCACCAGCTTCCCCGCGACCCACTATGGAATAAGCGGTAGAAAATGACTGACTGACAATTTCTAACAAAACTTGCCTTTTTTCTGTTTCTGATATTAAATACATACATTGCACAGTAATTAAATAGGGAAATATCAGCTCAAATAACACTGGACATTCTTCTTCACCAACTTATTATGTTATAGATAAAATCAGAATGTGTACTTATATGCATGTTCTGAACAGTCAATGTGCAGAGATGAGTTGACATTGAACTTGCAATTTAAAAGACTGATGGATCAAAATTGCCTTTTGTTATAATAAAAAGATGCAAGTGTTTTTTTTATTATACCTTAGTTTCCCCTGGATTTCAAAGGAAGTTTGCTAAAACATACCTCACCTGCCTGTATAGATGCGATCATTCTAAGTTAAATTATGTTTTAATTCCACTCATTTATTGCACCAGAAGGGGCAGTGATACGTAACAGAAGACCTTTGTCTTTTCAGACAACAGTTCAGGATTTTTGAAGCGTCTGTTAACAAAAGTTATGTTAGCGTCTTAATTTAGTGTAAATCAGGATACTTTGGTGACAAAGGGGTTAACAGCTAGTCTGTGTGAATTGAAAGCGGACTGCTACCGTCTTTAAACACTGAACTGAAAAAGGTCATATAAAGATTATATAAAAGAATGGCATTGTAAATGTCCCTTTATTAAACAGCTATACCATTTTTTTCTCCACTGTGCTTTTGTTTCAGAACGTTACTCTCACCAGAAACAGTTTACATGATCGGTTCTCATTATGTTTCAAACAGGAAGATAATCAGTGCTGCATTGCCACCAGCTCCCTTTCCAAAGAAAATATCCATAGGACAAATAACTGTCCAATGCAGACATGAAAAATAAGCGTTTAATAAAAGAGGTTTCTCATAAATCACAGATTTTGAGATGTGCATTTTTTGAAGTAGTGGAAGTCTGCTTTAAAATAAAAATAGCTTTTAGCTTCAGTTTCCTGAATTTATACTGAAGACATTACTGAAATTTATTGAGGACAGTTATGTAATTATAAACCTTTCATATAATCTAGTTGAACTGTCACTTTTATGTCACCAACAGTGAAATTTGTTCACTTCTGACAAGAATAAAGTCTTAAGAAAATAATGCTAAAAAAGGCAGAATACCTCAAGTTTTATTCCTTACTTGCTCAGAAATACTAGAACAGATGCTGTGAGAAATGTAATTGACATCGCCTGTATCTATGTGAGTTTCTCATCAAAATAAATGTAAACACCCAGAGAGGCAGCACCAAGGTGTGAATTTCAGAAAGCTTGCTAACTGGTGTGATAACAGCGTATGAATCCTGTGGTTTAAAGTCTTACTACAAACAGATATGAATGCCAGGAGTTCAGCACAGGAACATGAAGCAGAGCTGAGTAGAGTCTAAAACAATTCTTTATTGGTCAATATACAGAAAGCAGTGGGATGACCACTAGATAGAGATAAATCCCAGCTATTTAGTTTACAAAAAGAAAACGAAACATATATATATAAAATAATTGTCTTAAACATTTTTACAGGGTTTCATTTTATATGTAAAAGAACCTCTTTATCCTTAATGTTTCAGAAGCATAATATGACAAAGAAAACAGGGCAGCTGTTTCACAACGATGACACCACAATCACAGGTGCTTAAAGGACAGGTGGACACGGGACATGTTTGTTAGAGAGTACATACATCACAGGTGAGGAAGGGAAACCAATCTGTAGTCTAGGGTTAACTCCACATACCGGACATTTAATCTGTAAGGTTGATTTCAAGGAGGGATGCCTCTGGTTCCCTCGTAGCTGCAGGGATGTAGGCAGATTAATAACTGCAGAACAACAAACAGTCATTTACTGACGGATCAGTGTGGGAGTTTATAGGGGGTGCCCCACAGATTCGACAGAAAAGGGTTTGCTGTCATCAAGCCGGGCTGCTCAGTCAGTGAAAACTGTTGCATAATGTGTTCTGTGTGGTTGCCTTTTATTTAAACAAAAAGTACATTTAAAAAGTTGATTTCATTGGGCCATCATTGTAACACAGATATAGATTATGGCCACTTTTCTGAGGACATAAACTGTCTTAAGATTTTAACATCAGCTATCCCCTTTAACCAAGAATCAGTATTTTTAGAAATGTGAGAGCTGCACTCCTTGCTGAATAAGACTGGGAACCAGTGAAGCATATAGTGTTATTGTAATGATGGCTGGATGGAAAGTACAAACACTTGAATGTTTGTAGTCGTGGTCAGTGGTTTACATCCACTCGTTATGGGCCTGTCCAATTAATTTGGGCATTATTTATTTACGCTGTTCTTTTTGAAGGCTGGTCGAACATGGAGGCAGGTAGAATTATGCTTGAAGCTTGTTACCGGCTACACCACCTGTGTGGTTTATCAATTTGCTAAGAGACATTTATTCAACTTATCAGGGTGCATCTACATATTTAAGCTTGGATCTATTTCCCCCTGTGTGGATTAGAGAAAGTAAGAAATTCTAAATAGTGTGTAATGGGAAATTGTTATACACAGCTAATATTTGTGGGTATTTTCTAAACAATGATTGAAGGGGGTTGATTTAACTATGTGTGTGTATGTAGCTGTTTTCACTGTTTTATGGCCTGTTACACATTGGTGATTTTAATGGAGCGCTGCAATGATGGTCTGGTTTTCTTTTTTGACCTTTTTGTTTTTAAGGTTAGGACAGCTTGATCCTAATGAGATCCCGGTGCAACTGAGAAAAAAGGAGTGAAAGACTCATCCTCTGTTGTTTTACGACACGGTTAAGGGTATATCTGTGTGAGAAAGGATCAGAGCACATGCATGCTGCTGTGTGTGTCCTCCCTGTATACAGGCTAACAAATAGCTCATAAAGGGTTTCCTCACTTGATTCTGGTTATTTAATAAACTTTTTGCCACCACAAGTGCACTCAGTTTTGTTTTTAAAATTAATAAAAGGGTGTGTGTTGTACTATTAGGTCAGCAGGTATAACGTAGCTGCTTTAAATGAAGCCCAAACCTAATATGAAATTGGTACCCATGCTGAGTGGATGTAAACATCTGATTGGCACTGTAGGCTGAAAATAAATGAGACGTGAAGGAAAGTATGATGGTGTGAGTGAGGAGATGGTGAGAGACCAAGGTTGACTACCTCTCAGTCATGACTGAAGATCATACCCTGACTCACTTACTTAGGAAGTAAATGCTACTTTTACATATGTCATTTAAATTCAATCAACTTAAAAAATAAAATCAAAATCTCTTCTATCGCTACTGGTTAGGGTTCAACCTTACTGCAGAGTTATTGTGGGTGGTGATGACGATGATACCCATGATCGTGCCATCTGAAAGTCTTGTGTAATTTGTAGTTTGACACACATATTGCTTATACCACAACAAGAAATCATGATATTTAAATCTGGCTCTCTTTACCTTACATCTAGGGGCCAGTAGCTGATTTAAGACTCCCTTTAGGATCAATAACAAAAAGAAAATTCACATAGAAGATTTAAATTGTACACAGTAACTCGGTGTCATTCTATCATCTGATTAAAGAGAGAAAAGCTTTTGGGATGTAAAATATGTAGATTAATTTAGCTTTAAAAGACTCTAGCCAAAGGAGGAATACCTGCAATACATAATCTATCATTGCATGTAAATTGTATGCAACATAGAACAAATGAGGAATGTTTATAGTGAGCGATCCCATTTTCTCTTCAATGTGCAGGCCACTGAACCACAGCGCTGCTTATGGAGAAGAAGAAGGTGTGAGATGATAAACACTAAGCAACAACATCGCTACGCCGTACAGAATATTTAGATCCAGTAATCTATATCTAAAAGGTTTATGCATATATTAACCTGTGGATACATGTATGGATACATCTTTTTGCAGACTGTCTGCTTGGGACATAAATACAAAAGTAATTTGAGGACAACTGTACAGCGCTTTGCTCAAGTATTAATAGCCATTTAACTTTTTAATATTTTGTCCAGTGACAACCACAAACTAATATATTTTCAGGGGGATTTTGTGATAAACCAATACAAACTAGTGCATAAATGTGAAGTAGAAGGAAAAGTATAAAGTTGTGGAGATAAATAAAAGCCCCTGCAACCACCTGCCATCTGTCTAAAAATGTAAACCATACACAAAACAACAGACCAACCAAGAAATGAACATCAACCTATTCTGACAGGCTGGAGGAGAGCAATATTCAAAGAAGCAACCAGGAGGTCCATAATAATGCTGGAGGATACGTCGTGTACGCCACAAATTTCACTTTAATGGAAGGAGTGCCGGGCATTGGTTTTTGTAAATGGGTTTTGAATATCAATATATTGCTGGTGTAGAAAATGTTGGGGCTTGGGAGTGTCATGCTGTGCTGGTCCACCAGAGGTCATCCTCGAGCTGCAGTATACTCCTACTACAGGTGTTCCTGATCTACGGCTAATTGTGGATGCCTTGGAGGAGTACTTAGGAGCCAGCCGCCAGTCCTTTGATGCCTGAGTGTTTGGCTCATGTGGTAATCCCCAAGCCCGAGTAGCTTCCTGTTACTCGCTGTGTCTAGTTACTAACCAGTGCCTTGTTTTTCCTGTTTCCTTCCAGTACCTGTGAGGTGTGGGAAGATTAGTGTTATTCGGAACTTAATCAAACCTGGACTACCTGCTGACAGTTTGAGACTTTGGATTTCCTGCAATTTTGGCTGTTGACTTGGCTCCTAAACCTCCTAGACTACTGGACTCCCAACCTCATCAGAAGCCCTCCCGGCTCTGCAAACAATCTGAGACCAAGTAAGCCCAATTTGGCTTTTTGTATTTTTGAAGGAACCTTCCCAAAGTAACCCGTGTTTCTCTTTCCAGTGAAACCTAAGAAGCCTGTGTACCTACCTGTGGTTGCCTGACCAAGGAACCCTTGAACTAAATTCTGAGCTGCGCTAATAAACCTTTTCTCAACTTTATTTTTCTCCTGAGTGTGGTTTGCATGTGGGTCAGACAAATCCCAAAGGAGATGACAGTGTATTTTTTGCTTACTTGTAATCCATAATGTTCCACATTGCTTAAGGAAACATGTGCAGAGTTTATGGCAATTTTTGCAATTTGTGGCAATTGTCAAAATTGATCGGTATCAAGAACAAATATTGTGACATTTCTTTGGTCTATTTTGCCCAGCTCTATTTGGAAGCAAAAGAAGTCCCATTTTCACTTTGACACAAGCTATCTAGATAATACAGTAAACACGTAAAAGAAGGTCAGATGAGACCAGCATTGAATGTTTTGGCATACATGCAATGCAGTGAGGGAAAACTACCATTGCACATCTGCCTGAACACATCATCCTTTTAGGGAACTTAGTGGAGACAGCATCATGCTATGGGTGTGCTGTTCTTCAGCAAGGACTGAGAAACTGGTCAGTTGATGGGAAGCTGGATAGAGGTTAAAACAGGGCAGGAAAACCAGTTAGAGGCTGTAAAAGGCTTGAGAATGGAGTGGAGGTTTATCTTCCTGCAGAATAATGACCCTAAACATACAACCACAGCTACAGTAGAATTATTTAAACCAAAGCATTTTCTTTTGTTAGAATGGTCCAGTCAAAGTCCAGACTTAATTTAAACTGAGAATGTATTGAATGACTTTCTCTGTCCATTCTGACTTAAGCTTTTTTGGCAGAAGACTTAGAACAATTTCTGTCTCTTTATATGCATAGCTGGTAGAGGAAAATCTTGCAGCTGTAAATACATTGAAAAGGTGGTTTTACAAAGTATTGACTCAGGAAAACTGCTGCAAGATCAGACCACACTTTTCAGATTTTAATTCAAAATCCTTTAAAAACACATGTATACAGTGTATACTTTTCCTTCCACTTTAATATTATCTGCTACTTTGTGTTGGCTTATAACATATAAACCCAGCAAAATACATTACGGTTTGTGGTTGTAACGTTTGGAAGTGTGGAAAGGTTCGGGGAGAGTGATTACTTTAGCAACGCACTGCTCTAAATGTTGGGACAAGAGATTATTTTTGTGTTTTTTCAAAGAACATTTGACATGTCTGCACACATACTCTGATGATGAAATGACATGTGTGCTTATTTTATGTGTTTATAAATGCTCTGTCTCACTGACTGTGGTGTGAATAATGACAGAAACACTTGGATAATGATTTCCAGCACTGTGGCACTGCAGCTGACTAAACAACATGCTTGCAAGTTTCACTTTGTCCAGCAGAGGGCGATATTTCTTTAAAAACGGCAACATGGGAGGATTCTGTGTATTTTTCCAGCAAAAGATTGTAATTTATTTTATCAGAGAATTTGTGTGTGTGTGCTGTAGCTGTCTGAGAGTGTATGTGTGGTTGAGAGAGATAAAGCCACTGCGTGTGTGTTGAAGTATTTTTGTATGTGTGGTTAGTATGTTACACATGAACTGTCCCACTCAGATTTTTCATTCTGCTTCCTCCCATTAACCTCTTCTCTTCCTTTATTTTCCTCCTCTTCCTCTTCATTGCTGCTGTCTGATTCAAGGATTGTCATGCCTCCCACCAGCTCAGCATCGTCATCTTCATCCTCCTCCTCACATTCTTCTCCTCTCGCAGCTTCTTCCAGTGCCTGGGGTCCTCTTATGTCCTAGACAACAAAAACATCCCAAATGCAATCACACAGGCTGGTTCAGAAAATAAACATCAGAAAAAATGCAAAACCTACTGAAGAACTGAAATGGTCCCAGTTACCTCCATGGGATTGACTGTGATGTTGAGTCCAGAGCTTTCCCAATCTGACTCTGGGTCTTTGATTTCATCCTCATCATCTCTAGACCCCTCCTGATGTGTGGCGTGGATCCTGTAAATGCCGATCACCACAATGATCACCAGGGCGGCGATACATACCACAATGACAACTGTGGCTGCAGGAGGTGCTGGACCTGGTGGAGAAAAGAAAAGCTTTATTGTCTGCACAAAAAAGTTTAAATAGTGGCACAACTGAGGACTTACTTTTCTCTCTGTGATAATTTACTCTATAAATCCTATGATAATATTGAATAAATATCATAAATTACATGTGATTGCGAGAATGGGGCAGCATTATCACCCCAAAAGAGAGCAATTGTTGTGCAGCACAGTATATTTAACTAAACAGTCAGTCAGACATAGCACCATAACATACATATACAAGACATTAAATCAGATCACCCCTCCTTGAACCACCACCTTAACGTGGTGGAGGGGTTTGAGTGCTCAAATGATCCTAGAGGCTACGTTGTGTGGGGCTTAAATGCCCCTGGTAGGGTCTCCCATGGCAAACAGGCTCTAGGTGACGGGTCAGACTAAGAGCGGTTCAAGAACCCCTCATGACGACTACAAAATCGAGGCACGTGACGTCGCCCGGTACGGCGGAGCCGGGGTCCCACCTTGGAGCCAGGCCTGGGGTTGGGACTCGTCGGAGAGCGCCTGGTGGCTGGGTTGCTCCTCGCGGGACCCAGCCGGGCCAAGCCCGAACGAGAGACGCGATACCATCCCCCAGTGGGCCCACCACCTGCAGGGGGAACCGTGAGGGACCGGTGCAAAGAGGATTGGGCGGCGGACGAAGGTGGAGACCTCTGCGGCCCGATCCCTGGATGCTTAGGCTGGCTCTAGGGACATGGAATGTCACCTCGCTGGGGGGGAAGGAGCCTGAGCTTGTGCGGCAGGTCGAGAGACATCGACTAGAAATAGTCGGGCTCGCCTCCACGCACAGCGTGGGCTCTGGAACCCAACTCCTCGAGAGGGGCTGGACTCTCTTCTACTCTGGAGTGGCCCACGGGGAGAGGCGGCGGGCTGGGGTGGGTTTACTTGTCGCCCCCCAGCTCAGCCATCTCGTGTTGGGGTTTACCCCAGTGGATGAGAGGGTCGCATCCTTGCGCCTTCGGGTTGGGGTAGTGCGGAGTACCCGGCTTTCTTGACGTCCCTATCGGGGGTGCTGGATAGTGCCCCTCCTGGAGACTCCATTATTCTGCTGGGGGACTTCAACGCCCATGTGGGAAACGACAGTGACACCTGGAGAGCCGTGATCGGGAGGAATGGCCTCGCCGATCTGAATCTGAGCGGTGTTTTGTTATTGGACTTCTGTGCTAGTCATGGATTGTCCATAACGAACACCATGTTCAAGCATAAGGGTGTCCATCAGTGCACTTGGCACCAGGACACCCTAGGCAGGACGTCAATGATCGACTTTGTAGTTGTATCATCAGACCTTCGGCCGCATGTTTTGGACACTCGGGTGAAGAGAGGGGCTGAGCTGTCCACTGATCACCACCTGGTGGTGAGTTGGATCCGCTGGGGGAGGAGAAAGCCGGACAGACTTGGCAGGCCCAAGCGCATAGTGAGGGTCTGCTGGGAACGTCTGGCGGACCCCTTGGCCAGGGATGTATTCAACTCTCACCTCCGGGAGAGCTTCAACCAGATCCCGGGGGATGTTGGAGATATAGAGTCCGAATGGACCATGTTCTCCGCATCTATTGTCGATGCTGCTGCCCGTAGCTGCGACCGTAAGGTCTGCGGTGCCTGTCGCGGTGGCAATCCCAGAACCCGGTGGTGGACACCGGCAGTAAGGGATGCTGTCAAGCTGAAGAAGGAGTCCTATCAGCTGTGGTTGGCTTGTGGGACTCCTGAGGCGGCTGACGGGTACCGTGGGGCCAAGCGTGCCTCGGCCCGGGCAGTAGCAGAGGCAAAAACTTGGACCTGGGAAGAATTCGGTGAGGCCATGGAGAAGGACCACCGGTTGGCCCGGAAGCGATTCTGGCAAACCGTCCGTCGCCTCAGGAGGGGGAAGCAGTGCTTCGCCAACACTGTTTACAGTGGGGGTGGGGAGCTGCTGACCTCGACTGGGGACATTATTGGCCAGTGGAAGGAATACTTCGAGGATCTCCTCAATCCTGCCATCACGCATTCCCTGGTGGAAACAGAGGCTGGGGACTCGGGGTTGGACTCTTTCATCACCCAGGCTGAAGTCACCGAGGTGGTTAAAAAGCTCCGCGGTGGCAAGGCTTCGGGGGTGGATGAGATCCGCCCTGAGTACCTCAAGTCTCTGGATGTTGTAGGGCTGTCATGGTTGACACGCCTCTTCAACATTGCGTGGCGGTCGGGGACAGTGCCTCTGGACTGGCAGACTGGGGTGGTGGTTCCCCTTCATAAGAAGGGGGAACGGAGGGTGTGTTCCAACTACAGGGGGATCACACTCCTCAGCCTCCCTGGTAAGACCTACGCCAGGGTATTGGAGAGGAGAGTCTGGCCGATAGTCGAACCTCGGCTTCAGGAGGAGCAGTGTGGTTTTCGTCCCGGCCGTGGAACACTGGACCAGCTCTATACCCTCTAAAGGGTACTCGAGGGTTCATGGGAGTTTGCATGTTGGACTCCGGCAGGGCTGCCCTTTGTCACCGGTCCTGTTCATAACTTTTATGGGGCAGTTTCTAAGTGTTGTTTTTATTTTATAATTACAAATATAAACATTTTAATAAAAGAAAAAGTTGCAAACACAAGAAATGTTTATGCTTAATAGAGGCTGAAGACGTGGGAATATGATAAGAGATAAGGACAACAAGCTTCATTGGAAACACATTCAGCAAATACATAATGTACAGAGCCAACATCACTCTTCAATGCACAAAGGAGTGTTACACAAGACTGACATCTTCAAAGATCAAGTAGCCAAAATATCCGCTGTTTACTTTTCCTCTGCAAGCCAAGTCTTTAAGGTTTTGATTGGTTGCACCCTCTCTAGCAAAACTGGCTGGGAGGTTAGAGCAGTTATTTATCTGGATGAAAGAGACATGCATAAGGGCACAGTGAAGGAAACTACATGTACATAAATTAACCTTTTCGTTATTTTCTTAAAGTTTCCCTAAATGTTTTGTTACATTTTATAGATCTAACATCTAAATCAAGAATGCTGCTTTATAATTAATCTCCATTCCTGCAATCTTGCTTAAAATAATCTAAAAACAGCTTATCGTTAAAATTGTACTTTCCACTGACAGAGTAACAATGCACGAACATGGACTTTATGGTGTTGCACACAAAATTTAAATGTCAACGTTAACCTACAAAGCTGTCTTCTGTAGGTTAAAGCAAACTCTTATCCAAGCAAATGCCACCCCAGGATTTCAAAACATGGGGGGCCGATGATCTTGCTAGGCTTTTATCAGCCAGTTTGTTTATCTCATTGTTTATCTGGCTCCCTGTATATCAGAGAACATGCTTTAATACTTCTTCTAGTTTATAAGTCACTGAATGGCTCCATTTATCTGGAACAAACTCCCAGAAAACTGCAAAAATGGTGAATCCCTGATTTCTTCAAAATCAAGGTTAAAAACCCATTTGTTAGAGTTGCCTTAGACTGTTCTGTTTAAATAGTTACCTGAAACATAATTAATTTCAGACTCTAGTCCAACATTTCTTTACTTTTCTTTATTATGACACTGCACTTTACTTTTATTGTTTTCTCATGTTTTCATCATGTGAAGCACTTTGAATTATATTGTTACTGAAATGTTCTGTACAAATAAACTTGCCTTGCCTTTGAGTGCCTGACAGAACATTTGAGTTTCTTTGAGAAGAGACTTAGTTTTATAAATAATCCTTTTATACTGAATTTAGAAATAGAGTACTTTGAAGCAATCCATGAGTAAAGATACATTTACGTTTTATTCAATGAGGTTACAGACTGATGAATGCATGTAGAAATAACATCAGTAATGTTAAAAATCACTCTAGCTAAGTGATATTTTCTTCGGTGACCCTGAAAGGATAAACGGATATAGACAATGGATGGATGGATGGATACATTTGTGGACCTTAGTGGAGCCTCTGAAGAGTGCAGGAAACATATTAGAGAAAGGTAGTGAGGGTAATCTACAATAATCATTGACTGCTGATGTTAAACACTTATTATGGTTACTTCATGTCCACATCAGTTTCCTGCATAATCTCAGTAAAGGAGACTATTTTCCTAATATTGTTTATGTCCTATATTCTGTTTGTTTTTGTAAAATTTGTATTTAACACTTTTTCCGTCTCACTGTTGCTGGTGAAGTCACAAAGGCCGTCACAACGTTTACCTCTTAGATTTAAATGAGGTTTTAGGATTATGTTCTTAGGTTTTAAAATTGTTTAAATAATATTTTTTCAGTGTTTTTTTTAATACTTTCTTTAATCAGTAAGGTATAGATAAGAATTAGTGTTGCTCTAATTTTGTCTTGTTAGTTGTTTGGATGATCGAGATTATAATGGTTATGGGGTCTCAATTTTTAGATGAAGAAGTACATTTTTCTGCTGAGTTTAAACATGGCTATTCTGAATTTGTATTATCTTTATTAAAAATGTCTAATCTTTTTGTCTTGATATCTATCCATCGATCCATTGTCTATAGCCGCTTATCTACTGGAAGGCTGTTGCCTATCTCCATCGGACATTGGGCGAGATGTCTAATCTTTTTTCATTTATCTCTGGAAAAGAAATTGATTTCGTCACAGGTAAACACCACAAAATAACCTCGTTTTACTCATTAAATAAAAGATTTCAACAAAAAAGTTAAGGCTCCATACCACTTAACAGCTAGTCTCACCGCTTTGGCTGAATAATTTCAGGGAGATTCTTCTTGTTGCTTTCCACTGGTCTCATTGGACTGAAGGTTTGATCCACTCCCCATGAGATGTTTTAGGGGTTTCTTGCATGTTCAACCTAATTCTGCGAAGCATCTCAGTAAGATCATGATCTGGATTCGGCCAGGCTTTTCCTTTTAGTTTTCAGCCAGTCCTTGGTGAATTTTCTGGTACATTTTAGGTACCTGTCATGTTACAGAGTCCAGTTCTGCTTCAGCTTTATTTTTTTTACAGATGGTCTCACGTTTTCCTCCTTCGTATACATGGTAGAATTACTGGTGGATTTTATGATGGTGAGCGGGTTAAATACTGATGCAGAGAAGGATCCCATAACATTGCACCCCCAGCTCAATGCCTCACAGTTGAAATAATGTTTTTTTCCTGGAATCTGTACTTGGTTTATGCCAAACATGTGCTCTGTTCTGGTGTCCAAATAATTCAATTTCTGACTCATCTGACCATAGAACATTATTCCACATGCAACATGGTCTTTGTCTGCGTTTTCTCTGGCAAACCTTAATCTCGCCTTAATGATTTTCTTAGACCGAAAGGTTTTCTTCATCGTACATTCGTAAGTTATAAATATTGAACTTGTTCAGTCTCTTACTGATTCTACAGGCGTAGCAGGCAGCAGGTGAACTTGCTTGGAGAGCAAGGCCTAGGCATGTTGGCAGTTGCTTTAAATGTAATTCTGTTGTACACTATTTTCCATACTGTGGAAATGCTGAATACAAATTATTTTGAGACCTTATTAGATCAATTACCAGAATCGCCTACGATCTTCTTTCTTAAGGCCTCAGACAGCTCTTTCCATCTCACCATAGAGCACACCAAACTAAATGGTTAAATGGGGGCAAAACTTACTTTGAGTTCTTATGTGGACCTAATGTGATAAGAGTATATGTAACTGTTTTTTAAGTGGGAATACATTTCTTGAGAAAAATTAGAAATAATTGTGTTCAATCTGGCCAGCCAGGTAAAAATAAGGGGCCTGTGTTAAGTCTTCTAGTGGAGAAGACACGCAGCAGACCACTTCATTATTTGCCTTACCTGACATATGTGAGTTAAGAGTGTGGATCATTAGCGGGTGATGAACGGGTCTCATGTACTGGGACTGGGCAGCCATGTGATTGACATGCTCCATGGGCGCCGTGTGGTGAAGAACACTGACCTAAAGCAAAGAGCCATTATTCTCAAAGAAGAGGGCAAAGAAAGGCACCTATGACACAGTCTAACGTACAAAATAAACAAAGAAAAAGAAAAAAAATGAGAATGGTTTATATAGAATCTCAAACTTGCCTCCAGATTGAACTCATTGCTGGTATAACGTCCATTGAGTTCAGAACAGGTAAGTCTGAACCTTCTCTCCGTCAGAGAGGCAGGTCTCCAGTTTCTGTAGCGTAACTGTCTCAGAACCTGTTCATAGTGGGCCATGGAGTCCACACCTGGAGACAGTAAAACTCGGAGTCAAACCACTGTCAGAAACTATGCTGATTAAAACTCTGCAGTCCAATTGAATTGATTTTCCTGCCCTTGACGCCCACATCTGATACAGAATTTAGTGACTGAGATGCAAAAGCTGAAGGATAGTGAGGAGGAAACATCATAACACTGAAAAAAGAAAGCGAGGAGTGAGGATAAATTAAAAACTAATATTGTCAGGGTAAGGTTGAACAATTTTACTGTTGTCAAAATTATGCAGCTCTCATGAAAATTCATTTTAATTTTGCAGATGTTGCAACTATATAAGAATATTATTTAATTTGCACACATTATCAGAAGTTACTTTTTTTTTTTTTAAGCGTAAGTTTTTAACATAATATAACTATTATTAGAAAAATGTATTTTAAAAGATTACAAAAAGATGAACGGAAAGTCATGAAGGGATAGAGAAACATAAATACGATTTGTTTTTGTTTGATCTGCTATTTCATTGCTATTCCTATTAGAAAGTCAGTCCTAATCTAAAGGCTTTTCAACAACAAGGAAGATAATTTACATCCTTACAAGTTTTTACATTTTCTATTAACTGCTTCCCTTGTTTTGGATTCTTTTCAGCTGGCTTTTAATTTATTTGACTTTCAAGATGTATACCAAGGCACTGATAACATTTAGAAATCAACTTTAGAGTAAACAAAAATGTTTAAAGAGTTTTCAACCTAAACAATTTATGTGAATATGTTGCAAGGCCTCAAAACGTCACACAATAGAAGAAAACAAACCTGTCACATATAATAACAACATTCAATATTCTACCCTTTATTAATGTAGCGAGAGGGAATTTCCACCTATTTCCTGATTTAAAGCAGAAGACATTTTTCCAGAACTACAGGTCCTTCTCAAAATATTAGCATATTGTGATAAAGTTAATTATTTTCCATAATGTAATGATGAAAATTTAACATTCATATATTTTAGATTCATTGCACACTAACTGAAATATTTCAGGTCTTTTATTGTCTTAATACGGATGATTTTGGCATACAGCTCATGAAAACCCAAAATTCCTATCTCACAAAATTAGCATATTTCATCTGACCAATAAAAGAAAAGTGTTTTTAATACAAAAAACGTCAACCTTCAAATAATCATGTACAGTTATGCACTCAATACTTGGTCGGGAATCCTTTGGCAGAAATGACTGCTTCAATGCGGCGTGGCATGGAGGCAATCAGCCTGTGGCACTGCTGAGGTCTTATGGAGGCCCAGGATGCTTCGATAGCGGCCTTTAGCTCATCCAGAGTGTTGGGTCTTGAGTCTCTCAACGTTCTCTTCACAATATCCCACAGATTCTCTATGGGGTTCAGGTCAGGAGAGTTGGCAGGCCAATTGAGCCCAGTGATACCATGGTCAGTAAACCATTTACCAGTGGTTTTGGAACTGTGAGCAGGTGCCAGGTCATGCTGAAAAATGAAATCTTCATCTCCATAAAGCTTTTCAGCAGATGGAAGCATGAAGTGCTCCAAAATCTCCTGATAGCTAGCTGCATTGACCCTGCCCTTGATAAAACACAGTGGACCAACACCAGCAGCTGACACGGCACCCCAGACCATCACTGACTGTGGGTACTTGACACTGGACTTCTGGCATTTTGGCATTTCCTTCTCCCCAGTCTTCCTCCAGACTCTGGCACCTTGATTTCCGAATGACATGCAGAATTTGCTTTCATCCGAAAAAAGTACTTTGGACCACTGAGCAACAGTCCAGTGCTGCTTCTCTGTAGCCCAGGTCAGGCGCTTCTGCCGCTGTTTCTGGTTCAAAAGTGGCTTGACCTGGGGAATGCGGCACCTGTAGCCCATTTCCTGCACACGCCTGTGCACGGTGGCTCTGGATGTTTCTACTCCAGACTCAGTCCACTGCTTCCGCAGGTCCCCCAAGGTCTGGAATTGGCCCTTCTCCACAATCTTCCTCAGGGTCCGGTCACCTCTTCTCGTTGTGCAGCGTTTTCTGCCACACTTTTTCCTTCCCACAGACTTCCCACTGAGGTGCCTTGATACAGCACTCTGGGAACAGCCTATTCGTTCAGAAATTTCTTTCTGTGTCTTACCCTCTTGCTTGAGGGTGTCAATAGTGGCCTTCTGGACAGCAGTCAGGTCGGCAGTCTTACCCATGATTGGGGTTTTGAGTGATGAACCAGGCTGGGAGTTTTAAAGGCCTCAGGAATCTTTTGCAGGTGTTTAGAGTTAACTCGTTGATTCAGATGATTAGGTTCATAGCTCGTTTAGAGACCCTTTTAATGATATGCTAATTTTGTGAGATAGGAATTTTGGGTTTTCATGAGCTGTATGCCAAAATCATCTGTATTAAGACAATAAAAGACCTGAAATATTTCAGTTAGTGTGCAATGAATCTAAAATATATGAATGTTAAATTTTCATCATTACATTATGGAAAATAATGAACTTTATCACAATATGCTAATATTTTGAGAAGGACCTGTAGTTCTGGAAAAATGTCTTCTGCTTTAAATCAGGAAATAGGTGGAAATTCCCTCTCGCTACATTAATAAAGGGTAGAATATTGAATGTTGCTATTATATGTGACAGGTTTGTTTTCTTCTATTGTGTGACGTTTTGAGGCCTTGTATGTCAAGATTTATGGCAGATGCAGTCTGAGTATTAAGGATCATAAGAGCTGTAAATTTAACTCAACCTACCATATATTGATATCCCAGAGGTTGAGTTGGTGGCATCAAGGTGTTTTCCCAGTAAAGCATTGTGGTGAATCTCCAGGCTCTCTCTATCTGGTTCCAGCTCATCTCCAATTACAAGCACATCACAGTAGTCCAGGTTATGCATCACCTCCATCAACCCTGGCCGACGGACTGTGCACACAGCCACAAAATTATATAACATATGAGTAAAAAAAAGGTCAAAGGACTGGGGCAGCCTGAGCAAGCTGTTGAGATAAAAGAGGTCAGGTTAAAGCTGAAAGGTCACTCACATCCACCAAAGCTGCCTCCCTTCATCACTGTGCTGGTGATCCGAAGCTCCTTGAAGGGTGCCACACCTAGCGGGCTGCGGAGGTCACTGGCAGGTCTGATGAGCTGCTTGGATCCTGAAATGGTGATTCTGGGTTCACTTGGTGGCAGCACCATAACCACTGCCTTAACGTCTGGGATGGAGACACATGTGTCCTCTCCAAAACACCTGACCAATGGACAGATGAGGTGTTTAAGCAGCACGAGTTTCACACTGCCTTTCTGTCTTGACTTACCAATCCCTTAACTATAGACCCAAGAGCTTCAGACTCAGTTAGCTCTGCTGTATTGAAATCAATTTGATCTGAGCTGTATATCTACTTTGGTGCAGCTTGAAACTGAAAAAACGACAGGTCTAGAGGGAAAGATACATGTTATGTATTTTGAACTTCTCTTTTAGCATTTCTAAAACTATTCTGCTATAACTGGGCAATCCCATATGATATGTAAATGGTTTATCTATAAGGTGAATTCACATGTAAGGTAATAGTAAAAGGTGTTTTAAAATACCTTATTCTCACCTTCTAGTCAACCTTCTTCTACAGCTGGCTATGTATTCCTTTATGGCAGCTAAAACACAACTTCTCCTTTGTATCATGTTGGATTATGATTTTTAAATATGTACAGTCTCTGTGTGTGTGTGAGATATTCAAATATCCGATCATGTTTTATAACCTAATTCTGTTTTAAATTCTCCACATCTTTCACCCTGCCCTGTCTGCTGTGCTCATTGGTCTTCATGACCACTGATGTTCTCTAAGAAACCTCTGAGGTTTTCACAGTACAGCTGGATTTCTACTGAATAAATTACCCACAGGTGGTCTTTGTTTACCAATGAGGTGACCTTTTAAGGTTTCTATTCACAAACAAATCTTGAAACCCATGTATTATCTTTTCACTTAATAATTGTGTGCTTCACAAAATCCTTATATTGAGACATTGAGGTTAGTGGTTGTATCATGACATATGTAAAATAAAATTCAAGGCATATAAATACAGTTGGAAAGCACTGTAAATCTTGTATAGAATATTTTCTGTATCATGAATTTTTTCATGAGTAAATAACATTATTAATGAGAAATGAGTAGTCAGTGATAGTTGATATGTTGGGTTTAAATTATGTTCAGTAATGCACAGTGTTTAAATGTGTCATACATTCCTTTTATGCATGCTATTTGTAATTACTTGGGTTGGAGTCCTCTACAAAATAGAGTGTAGGATTTATAATGCAATAGTTACTGTAATGAAAACAAGCTTAAACTGTTTATATCTTTCCAACTGGTCAGAAATTGGTAGTTTTCCTTTATGCTGTTTGCTTTCTGTAATTTTCACCTAGCAGTACCACATTAATCATCTTTGCTGTGTTATGTGGAACAAGTCCATGAACTGTATATGCCAAGAAAGCCCCCTGAGGGTAGACAGAGCTAACACTGCAAAATTAAAAAGAAAACAATGCATCAGTTAAGCACAACAGAGCGAGACCTCATCTTTCAGCAACAAAAAACCTAAGATTCCTGACAACTGTAGACAGTAAAACCGCTGAAACAAGTAATACAGTTTAGAAACAAAACAGCACTATGAGGAGTTTAAAATAACATCCACACTTTTCCTTAATCACTGCAGACTCAACATGTCTGCAGATTGCACATGGAGATCTCTTCCGCCTTTATCTCAACATCAGCATGTTAGTGTTGCACAATCAGAAAACTTCGATTGTTGTTCCACAAACTCGTCTCACTTTATCACACAACGTGTCTGATTTGACCCCAGCCTACATTTAGAGCTTAACAAACGGGCTGCATGGGAGTAAACGCAGGAGAAGAAGAAACAGAAACACGTTACACTCAGATATCAGATCCACAGACGCAATATGGATGAAAGTAGACTCTAATTATAAAGTACAAGACAAATCCACTAAGAAGTTAGTCTCAAAGTATCACTTTTTGAAATTAAAGAATTACTGTAGTGCATATTTACCTGAATCAAAATGAAACTGATTATACCTGAGGCAACAGGGCGTGGATTTGGATGGATTAATGGAATTTCCGGCTAATAAAGAATATCGCTTACAAAAACCAAACCAAGTGAGACACCCGAAATGTCTGCGACATCAAGGCAGTCTTGCTATTTTATGTAATGGAAAAATAAATTACAAATCTTAGTCCAATATGTTGAAAGATTTGAAGAAAATGTGGCAGTTTGTGTAAACTGGAAAAGAGAGGCAGGCTAAAAGACTAACCTCCAGAGTAAAAATTGAATCAGCTGGTTCAAACCAAATTTAAAAGAACACAAACAGATGGCGAAATAATAAAACAGGGGCAAGGACGAAGAGAGTTTAGAGTCTGAGCAAACACCATCAGGTTTTATTTCCTGGATACACATCTGCTTTTCTTTGACGGTTTAATTGGTTTTACACTAATGGTCCATTTTCTGTTTAATGGCTTGAAGACAAAGTCAAACCTAACACATTTGCCACACGTTTGTACCTCCTTCCCACTTTATTACGTATTCATTATTTCATGTACAGCAAGTCTTCTACAGATGAAGCTCCCGAGCTGCACACACACAATTGTCTGTGATGGAATCTTAATTCTGAAGAAAAAGAAGCATTATATATTTTTACACCAACAACCTGCACTCTATTACACAAACAACAATGGAGAAACTACTATCCACAACTTTCTCACACATTAAACGGGCACCTGATTTAGAAATAAATTAGCAGTCAAAATTCACCCATAACGCACTTAATGAAATGAAGCAAAGAAAATAATTATTTGCTGTTAGGGAAAACAGTGTAGAGAACAGAAATACAAATAATTTTATTTGCAAATTAATTGTAATTGTAATCGTAATTAATCATCCTGAACCCCTAACATCCTCCAGACTACATGTTGTCTTTTATTGAACTGCTGTTGCTCTTTAATAGAAATCATATCTTCTAATGCTAAGGGATTTAATCCTCCTTAACAGGGTCGGTCATGACGATGCAGAAACCTAGGATGTTGATGTTGGCGTATAAGTCTTCGAGGCCAGTGAAGAAGTCTTGGAGGCCGACCAGCTAACTGGAATCACCCACAAAGAACTTTGTCTGGAGTCTGACCATGAGACTTGGCGAGTCCATAAAGGGGCTGAAGAATAGGACCCTGGGCAGAGCTTGGGAGACAAATAAGTTCTGAAGTCGGGAACTCATGAAGAAGATCTTGAAACAGAAACCCACAAAGAAAATCTGGAGAACTGGGAACATGGTGGGACCCTAAAGGAATGATGTGAACACCTGGAGAACCTGCGAGGGAGCTCTGAAGAGTGGCGTGTACCAAACCACAAAACCTGCTCTGAGTTTGAGGCAAAGCTCCAAACTAGACAGACATTAGGCTGATTGTGATGTATGAAAGTAGAAGACAGAAAGCCTGTACAAAAAAGAGACCATACCAGAACCCATGAACCTATAGTCCAAGATCCTAATTTAAATAAACAAAAGCTATTTAGGACAATAGAGTTATGGAAAATAGCCAAAACCATGGGCTCCTAATAAAGGTGAATTGTGCTTCATCTTACAAATAACAAAGTTAAAAATGCATCTAATATGTATCTGAGGACTCACTGTACAGATGTAGAGATGTGAAGCCGTCTGAGGCCCGGTGTAGGGAACTGGCGAGAGTTGATGTAGGAAACTTTGGTCATGGCTGTATTGATGCTGTCCACGTCCTCTCCTTCCACCACCAACACTGACTGGGCTGGGTTAAAATGAAACTGGACAAACAATCTAAATTGTCAAACAATCTAAAGCTCAACGGGTTTATGTAACTCATAGACATGATCAGATGTGTTTATACTAGTTTTATATAGGTTTATTTTCAATTTGATGTCAGAGTAGTGTTTCAGAGTAATAGTCCTGTAACAGAAATGCAGAGTTAATACATTTTTACTACACTACTAACTGGAGGATGAAGTATTGTGAATTGTGACTGTGTCTTGATATTTCCACACACCTTTATATCCTTAGCAAGGCTTTCAAGGGAGTTAATATCAAGGCCTTCTTTACAAGCCTGCAAGCAGGAGATAACTTTCTGGGTTTCAATGCGGCCTGGTCGAATCGTCAGACCCGAGAGGCTGCCATGGAAATACTGAGTGAACCTCGGCGTTGCCACTTCACTGCCTGATGGGAAACAGTCACAATATGGTGTGTTGAGGAAAATTTAAAGAAAAGGAGAGGCATTGAAAAAGACAGTGAGAAGTGGTGCAAAAAGGACAGTTCTAATAATAAATAGGTAAAACACAAAAAGAGAAAATAGTTTCATTACATTCATAGTTGGGCACCTTAAACAATAAATTATGCTTTAACATGAGCCAAAAATAATCTACATTTTGAAACTTAAAATTTAAAAAATCTCTGCAAAAGCTGAAAAGTCCCCGAACACTTAGACAACATTTAACATAATACAATTTAAAAAAAGAAACCATTAACTTTTAACATTAAGCCAAAAGACAAAGCAGAGTTTGAAAAAAGCTGAGTCACTCGGTTATTCAAGAACTTTAAGAAACCACCTAAAGCAGCTGTAACTTCCCCCTTTAAATACGCTTTTCAGTGTTTCCTAAAACATCTTCAAAATAATTTGAACAGATCAGCAAACTGCAAAAATGTCAGATTTTCAAAGGGTGTTGACAATAGTCGGTAGGCAAATAATTAAGGGCATTTTATTGGTGGTATGTCCAGAGTGAACCTCAATTTTTCCCCAATGCCAGGAGAGGCTCCAGCTTTTCTGCAAACCCTGAACTGGAAAATAAAGGTTTGTAAAATAATCAAACTGGGAATGTCCTAATCTGACCCCATGCATCCACTTGGGGTAATGATAAAAGCACTGATATTGGAGTCCCTGAATAACTCAGCTCCCAATATCTGTACCTGGCCTGCTGTTTGGATTTTTGTCCGCCACATCCAAAGTAAGTCATGCAGGAGTGACGCTAAAAAACTAGTCCATGCATTTGTTACTTCAAGGCTGGACTAATGTAATTCGTTACTATCAGGATGCCCACAAAATGCAGTTAAAAGCCTTCAGCTGATTCAAAATGCTGCAGCAAGAGTTCTGATGAAAATTAAAAAGAGAGATCATATTTCTCCTATTTTAGCTTCCCTTCATTGGCTCCCTGTTAAATCCAGAATAGAATTTAAAATTCTCCTCCTCACATATAAAGTCCTTAATGATCTAGCTCCATCATTCATCAGAGATCTGATTGTTCCATACGTTCCTAACAGAGCACTTCGTTCCTAGGGTCTCTAGAAGTACAATGGGAGGCAGATCTTTTAGTTATCAGGCTCCTCTCCTCTAGAACCAGCTCCCAGTTTTAGTCCATGAGGCAGACAATCTGTCAACTTTTAAGGCTAGGCTTAAAACTTTCCTTTTTGATAAAGCTTATAGTTAGAGTGGCTTAGGTTATCCTGAGCTATCGCTGTAATTATGCTGCTATAGGCTTAGGCTGCTGGAGGACATAATAACCACTTTCACCCTCTTCGCTACATTCTCACACTACTCTCCAATTTTGCATTATTTGCTGTTATTTCAGTTTTTAACTTTGTTCTCTCTCTTTTCTCTTCCTAGAAGCTACACCTGGCCTGACTCTGTGTCTACCTTTGACACCTTTCTGGAGAAGGGCATCGTCCGAGCTTCTGCTGGCAACAACTTAATGCTCACCCTCTACCGATGATCCACATGGCCCTGTCTTTCAGTGTTTAACCCTTTCTCTCTCCCAGACATAGCAATTGACTGAGCTTTTACTGTGACTAACTCTATGTGTTCTCTTTCAGACTCTAACCTTGAAAACTGGCTCAGAGTTAATCTGTTCTTTCTTTCTAGGTGAAACGACTAAAGGAGCTACATCCATTAACATTTACTTTTCCTTCCCATAGAAAGGACTCCTGGATCAGTGCTTCTTTGTTCTCTTTGTGTCTCTGCTCTGTTCTCTCAAACCCCCAGTCGGTCGTGGCAGATGGCCGCTCACACTGAGCCTGGTTCTGCTGGAGGTTTCTTCCTGTTAAAAGGGAGTTTTTCCTCTCCACTGTCGCTTCATGCATGCTCAGTATGAGGGATTGCTGCAAAGTCAACGCCAGTGACTGTCCACTGTCTCTACATGCTCATCCAGGAGTAGTGAATGCTACAAGTCACTGACTGGATGCAATCTGCTGGGTTTCCTTAGACAGAAAAACTTTTTATCCAATTTGAATAAATAACTGAATCTGACTGCACTGTTCAATGATTAGGATTAATTGGAATGTATGTACCTGACTTTTGTGAAGTACCTTGAGACGACATGTGTTGTGAATTGGCGCTATATAAACAAATTGAATTGAATTGGATGAAATATGTTTGACTTAGAGTTGACTTATTTTTGTTAATAAATTCTTGTATTTTAAGGAATCGTGTGAATTCATTCCATGTGTGTGCAGAGTTTTACTGTTCAATAATGTCAGAGCTTGGCTCACCCTTTTGATTTTGTCCTAATACCACTGCCTTACTAGGCTGGTATTCACAGGACAACCCTTAACAGACCGAAATATTATTTCGGTCTGGTGCGCTAAACCCCGAGAGAACAGCTGACTCCCGGCACATTGTTTTCAAACTCCTGCTGGGTTTCCTCAATGGGTGGAAGTTAGACAGATATAATTCAGTCAGATGAAATCTAATATTAATGTTTTTGGTTTATTTATAATAATAATAATTATTATTATTATTATTATGCTCTGCAAATAAACTGATTTAAACTTTGTTCCTAAAGCAAATATGTTAGTGTTTAAGTTGTTGAAAGCTTTACAAATAATTAAACAAATGGTATTTGTCGAAAATGTATTTTATCTAGTGTTTGATTTTTATATCTATGAACACAAAAAAAATATTTTCAACATTTTAAATGGCTGAATAATGAATGAGATCATAAAACAATAAAATTTTAAACAAAACAGCATTATAAACCATCAGCAATATTTAAAAGGGTAAATAAAAACCGTGTAGTGATTTACTGTAGAGAAAGCGTTATTAACCTTCAGGCTCCATTTGTTCGGCTTCACAGCTCAGCGCTTCACGCTAACATGGTTGCTAGGCAACATAAATTACGCTGAGGTAAGGGCAAGAGAAACGCAGACCGACGTAACACCGGCGGCACACTATGCTAATCTGGCATGTTTAGCTAATAGCTACAGGTAGCATAAGTGTTACAGTTTGACCATCATTTGTTTATATGACGCTTCTTATAGACGCTCATTTGACTTGGTGATGGACAACCGCCAAGCTCATGTATGCTGCTCTGCTCCAGCTCAACATGCCGTAAAGGAAGTTTAACCTGATGTGAAACGTAAATCGATAAATCTATGTTTGATTAATCTGTGGCTATCCTCAAGGACCCGGATGTGTGACACAAAAAACTGAATTTTGGAACTGAAATTGAATTACAGACCTGAAAGTGAAAGTAATCAAACTGAATTTTTAATACAACGAAATACATTTTAAAAACAAATGAATTCAGCTTCAAACCATAAAATTCAGTTTCAGTTTAGTGAAATTCCTTTTCAAACCAATGCGTTTAATTTCAAATTACACAAATACAGATTCAGTCAGAGCAATTCAAATTCAGTTTCTGATGGCACAAGTTTCTTCCCATAGTTAAAGATTCAGGAGCTAAATAACAGTGGGTTTAAATGAAAGAAAGAAGCTTAAGATGGTATGTAGCAGAATTTACACATACAAACATACAAACTCTAAAGTACCTACCACTATTCCGTAAATTATGAGCTACAGTCAATGTTCCTTTTAAACTCCTTGTACAATTTACTCTATTTTCATAGCTAACACCAATATCTGCAGCATATTAATCACATCGAAATGTTTACTTTGATGAAAACTCTAAATTGGCTCTTAGTTGTCAATGACAATAATCTAAATACCTGTCAAGCATCTACAACAATGTACCAGTATACTTTTGATACCATTGTATTGTTTTCAATAAGTGCCTTCAAGAGAACTGACATAATTTTTGCACCAGGTTTTATCTGGGAAGATTTGTTCAGAAGTTGGTGATTAGAGGCCAAAGTGCCGTGACACCTTATGCATCTTATTTCAGAGAAAACATTTCTTCACAGATGCCCTGAGCGAAGTTAATTTTATCTAGCACAAACTTGGATTGCACTGATTAGATGTTTGTGATATAGATCAAAGGTTTCTGTGGCCACTCTACACACATTTTCGGGCAAAAAAGGATGATTCATAGTATTACTATTGTTATAGCGAGACGTGATTTTACCTAAGGGCTGTCCTTATCCAATCAGATCGGGCCACCGTTAAGACATTTTTAAATAATCAGTATGGGGGTCCACGACTAAACTTGAATCCCGATACCTCAAGCAACCCGTGCAGCTACATTATAAAAACCATTGTATGTAAATCTGTATTACAGGCTGTCCACATTATTTTGTTGATCTAAGAAATATGGGTTTCCACTAACAGTTTAAGTGTTTTTTTCACCCTTTACATTGGCATTTGCAGTAAAATAGAGACTATATTGACTGTTGCAGTTTCCTTTCTGCCTGTGTGTACCATGTGACCTGTCCTGTATGCGTTACTCGCACAGCTGCCCATGTGGGTAGAGCTAGAGCAGAGCAGCTGAAACACAAGTCATTCAATCTTACAATGTTTAACTCAAATAGCTGAGCTCAGAACGCAGAACTATGTTTTCTGCAGTTCTGTTTGCAAACAGTTACCTGGAAGTATATGAGGAATTATCAACAAGTCATGTCAAAACAGAGAGGCAATAGGTTACTATTAGCCTAGCACTTCAGCAAACTGCTCACCAACAGGTGTAGGACATAATGCTCTCAAAATACAATTTGCGTATTTTTCTGAACGTTGATGCTATTAAGGTTTCAAGTATGTATCGGACTGAGGCTCAATATCTGCAAATACATACAAAGAATGCTTTCAAAAATGGAAGTGTTAATGATTTATTTTCATCAATCAACAAAATGCAGTGAATGAACAAAAGAAAAATCTAAATCAAATTAATATTTGGTGTGACCACCCTTTGCCTTCAAAACAGCATCAATTCTTGTAGGTACACTTGCACACAATTATTGAAGGAACTCGGCTGGCAGGTTGTTTCAAATATCTTGGAGATCTAACCACAGATGTTCTGTGGATGTAGGCTTTCTCACATCTTTCTGTCTCTTTATGTAATCCCAGACACCCTCCATGATGTTGAGATGAGGGCTCTGTGGGGGCCACACCATCAATTCCAGTAAGTCTTGTTCTACTTTACGCTGAAGATAGTTCTTAATGACTTTAGCTGTATGTTTGGGTTCGCTCACTTAGTGTTATGATTCTGGCACATCTGCTCTACCCTGTGTCCCTGGCTGCAATCAGCAGATTAGATGCACCTGGTGGCTGCTGCAGTGCAGTGCAATCTGTGGCATGCCAAGCACCTGTGTCTTCCCTGATATATACTGACTCTGACAAGCAGATGGTGCCAGATTTTTGAAAGCCATTCGTGTGAGTAGATATCCAGCATTCCTTCCTGTCTGATCATTGTTCTTGACCTTGCCATGCCTTTTGGATTTATGCCTCTGCCTGCTCCCTGTCGGACTATTTGGATTTTGGTTGTCGACCTTGTTTCCTGCATCTGGTTTATGCCTCTGCCTGCCCCTTGCCTGACGCCTCTTGTTCCGATCGTTGACCCAGTTTCTGTCCTTGGATTATTGAGCCAGCCTAGCCCTCGGATTATTCAGCCTGGAGTCACTTCTTACCTGTGCTGTGGAGATCACCGCCTGCCGCCCACTGAGGTTTCCTCTCTGGGTTTCAAGTTCCACTCAAGACAAAAGCAGGTTAGTGACTTTTCTGATCCCTGCAAAATCTAGAGAGACTACAAGTCACTAATCCCTCTTTCTGCCTCAGTGATTCCTGGAAGCTGTGAGGAGTGTTACTTGAGTGACGTTTTCCTGTGGCTGAATAAACCTTTTAAACTTTCAGTACTGTCTGGCTGAATCTTGGGTCCGCCTTTTTCTGATTCATAGCACTTAGCATTTTGTAAATTGATATAAATGATGATTGTTTATTTTTATTTCTGAAGGCATTCTTTGTTTAAAGCATTTTTTAACACCTGACTAAAACCTTTGGACGTTGCATACTGTTTTTTTGTGGCATCAGTGACCTTTGGTGTTATTTTTCCGAAGCAGGGAGCCAGGAAGTGAGGTGTAGAGAGGGGAAGACATGCAGCATGGGTCTCCGGGGTTGGGACTCGAACCTGGGATAGCTGCGTCTGGGACTGAGGCCTCCGCATATGGATCGCGTGCCCAGTACACAGGGTTAAATGCCTCTGACATTGGTGACAAAAAAATTTGCTTTTTCAGTCAGCCTTGAAAAATAATTCAAGAAATAGAGAATAATATTTCATATTTTGATGGCTTGTGACAAACAATTGTGTGTGTGGTCACCAAAAAAAGTATCTCTGATCAAACAATGGATTAAAGGATCAGATCATCCTAGAAGAGATGTGTTTACCATAGTAACTTTGTACATAATGAGCCTGTAATAAAAATGTAAAAAATATTGTAGCTAATTTAATCAAGATTTCATATTTAACTTGTATATTTTGTTTTTAAGACCTCTGTTTTTTCATCTGTAGAATATAGTCAACATTTTAAAACAACCTGCTTTTGAGTGATAAATAAAAAGTGTTTTATCTGCTGGACGATTGAAATTCTTATTAATGAGAAATTCCAAAATTTACACTGACAACAATTCGCCAGCTACAGTATGCAGCCACAAGCGTCCAGAGGAGAAGGACAGCCCTGTGGAAGTTCAGACAAGAGGACAACTGGAAGTGATGATGTAGCGCACGTTATTGGCTTCCTTAGCTTGACAACCTTTGACAAATTATGGATTGGCTCAGTCTCACTGTACTGAACTGGATCATAACTGGATCTAGAGCAATTGATTTAATTGGATTCACCTGGAACTTGTTTACTTGTTCAAAGAAATCCAATGTTGCTACTATTTGGCCTTTTATGAATACACTGAAATAGGTTGTTGATTGCAGCACTGTGCTGACTGCTCTTTTCTGTGTAACTGGATGCTGAGTCATGTAATATATTAGATGCTTTTCATTTCCTTCACATAATCACTCCATTCTTTTTCTGCCCAGGCTTCACCTTGTCTTCTTTACTTTATCTAAACACTACGAATGAGAACACCCGACATCTTTCAGCATCTTAAACCACATGATAAACACACATTTGCTATTCAGACTCCATAAAAACCCAACTGGCTTACAGCAATGGAAAACTGCTAGGAGTCAGCACCATTCAAACCATTTTTTGTTAACCTTGTAAAGCAACCAAAGACAACTTTTTTCTTTGAGGGCAGCAAGAGTACAGTCATAATTTCATTTTTTCTTCCACGTCTCATCATTGTGGTGTTGATTTTGAAGAAAAAGGATGGAGGAACGAGACACTCTGAAAGGCAATCTTGCTTGCTAATGGCCTGTAAAGTTATCAGTTGCGGCTTAGTGAAGCTTAAAGCGGCTTCATCGGGATGTAATAGCTGGAAAACTTGTCCCCTATTCACTCTTGCTAATCCTTCCTTCTGGGTTTTCTCTCACAATCAAACATTCATAGAAAGAAGCAGCTCGAGAGGCTGGATGAGGCAATGAAGCAAAAATGATGACGACAGAGAAAATTGCAATCAGGCGCAGAATGAAAGAAAATTTAAACACCAACCAAAATGCCATTAGGATTGAAGCATTGGAGGATGCACACGAGTCTTATGAGTGTGATAGAGAAGCTGCCGAACAGATCTCTCCTGTGCCGTTCTGCCCTATGAAGCACATTTTAGTAATAATTCAAGTAATAAACAGGGCAGCATTCATCCCACTCCAATAACTACTTACTTTCATTTTCTGTTGGTGTAAATGACATGCAGAATCTGCTGCTTATATTCACCCTGCTTCAAAGAGGAAACAAGCCTCGGGGTACAAAATCTTAATCCCCTAATGCATTCGAACAGTGGCTTTCCTGCTTTCTCACCCCCTCTTTCTGTTTGGTATTCAAAAGTAATTTTCAACATCTCAAATTCTAGTGTGTTTGTATCCAGTCTTAGAGTGAAGCCAGGTTCAAGAAACAAAACAAAAGTTAACAAACTAACAAAACCTGCAGCTCATTGATTATATAGCTGTTTCTGCCTACCATAGGCTTGATAGGCTTTTAATTTCATGCTGTGCAAATTAACCGATTTCAGTAAGCAGACCTTCATTAGGTTAACAAATTTCAGTCCTCATATCTAAAATAGGCAGTGATTCTTTGTTTCCATTTATTTTGGTTTAACCCCTGATCAAACCAAAGACTGTAGAGTAGAAAAAAATAACATTAAATTGTTGGTTGTCAAAGTAGGTACAAGGCGTCCACCTGGTGAGTATGAGTTAAAGTTTGTGGCTGAAGGGACCACCTCATACCTGATAATTTGGGCATGAAACTGCAATGAATGAAATAGCCAAATGACTAACACCATTTCCCAACATTTGTAAGCCCACAAAGGCAGCAAAAATGTATGGATGCACAAGTGGTAACACCAATGGCTTTTTCTTTAACCATACAACATTTTAAACAGATAATTTCGTGTGCCATATGAAAATATTAGGTCAGTTCATATTTACACTTCACAAAGATATATTTACACAAAATTTGCATTTTGGTGTGTAAAAATATGACAAAAAGCTTTCACCTTTGAGAAAAACATTGCTGAGTAAGAAGAACACTTAAGAGCTCATGCAATTAAGCCCAAAGTTATTTATACTCCTAGCAGATTTAAATTTAATGTCATCTTTAATTTTACCAATGTGCTTCTTCCTACTGAAAGTAATCTTAACCTTTTGAAAGTGGCCCAGCCAGAGATTACAGTTATAGTAAGGTGCCCTTCTGACCTCAGACTACTTGGTGATCAATTACCAGTAGGTATAGGCTGGTTGGTGGTTTCATGGTACACTGAGGTTTTAAAAGGTTACAACTTCACAACTTTAATAGTTTTCCATCGCAACGACCTACGCAGAAGGACCTGAGCTTACTCCAGCTGTATGGAGCATAGTGGAGGGCATGTGCACACCCTCCACCACCTATTGCTGTGCACTGTCAATCTGCTGGCTAAAGGTTTTCACTCTCTTAGAACAAAGAGAAGTTCTGATGTTTGGAAATATTGACAGTCAGAATAAAAATTGATTGCTATAATGTGGAATGAGGTAACAATGTTTGAAAGCTACAATTGTAGTCTGACCTTTTTTGTAATACAACTGTTTTTATATTTTTTAAAGTGGTCCTGATCAATAATCCTGGATGGATAAATTGATTTTGAAGGTCTTTCAAAGTTTTATTATTTCTCCTAAACTCAAACAATTAGAGAACTTTGTTAAAGCAAAGACTCATTTTAAAAGTGAAGCTCTAGGCCCTTTATTACAGCAGTTAATGACAGAGACATTTTCTTTAGTTCAATATTTGAACAATTCCAAAGATAACAAAGTTTGACACACACTTAAATGTATTTTAGTCTCGATAAGGTGATCCCTACAGAACAGTTTGCTGAAACCCTGGCATACTGTATCTAATCAACAAGATGGTGACTCAAACCTCAGTCCTTAAGGGTTGAGGATGTGTTTCTGCTTCAACACAGCTGAATCAAATACTTGAGTCATTACCAGGAATCTGTTGAACTGGACTGTATGCTAAGGAGGTATAGGCACTATACCTCCTTAGCATGCACACAATACCTCCTGTGTTGGACCAGGGATCCATTTAAAAGTTGCAGGACACCAGCTCTCAAGGACTCAAGTTTGAGACCCATGAACTAAAAGATGATGCATCTGTCAGGTCCTGAGAAATGACCTAAGAGGCAGGTCCAGTTCTAATTTTTCTTGCATTATTTTTAATAAACCTTCTGTAAATAGCTTTTTGGAAGTCCATCCCTTTTATTGTTCTCCACTTGTCATCTTATTTTTTAAGCCCACAAAGAAAGTACTGGGGAGAAAAAGTTTAAAAAGTAAAAAAAAACTTTGAGCTTTCAGAAAGCCTGAATAACATATAATAAGCAGAACTTTAAAGGATTACAAGAAAGTTAAGGTTTTTTGAAATATAAAGAAATTAGCAATGGTTTAATTTAATAGCCAATTTTGGACAAAATACTTTGTTGCCCTATAAAATAGCTTATTTTCTGTTTTTTAACTCTTCTTCTTTATAAATGAAGGCATAAACATGATTCCTTTGCACTGAAATGGTTCTCTTAAATTTTTTTGATATTTTGTGTAATAAAAAAAAACCCACTACAGCCTTGAGATGAAATATGCTGCTGCATATAAAACATCTGACAGAGCAGAGAACACCTGTCAGCAACCCTAGCAACATGGTGTAGCAGCCATTCTCTGTCCGATTTCACCTTCTTTAATGCATAAAGCTTCCTATTACATGAACAAACCTGCATACACACATAAATACACTGACCTTGCCAGCAGGCACCCACAGTCAGCTGTGTATCAATCTTTGAGGAATGGATCGGCCAATCATCCGTCACAAGGTATGGCTCATAGGTCACACCATCTACGAAGAGCGTCACTGCAGGAAACTCCGCATTGATCACATAGTAGTGCCATTCCTTATCACAGATCTGGAAAGCAGAGAGAAATATAATATTAAGCTGGCACTGTCTGTCACATGCCCACTTATTACAAAGTAATTAAGCCTGATCTTCACACCCATGAAAATAGAACAGATTCAAAAAAGGCACTCCAGGCAACACGTTTTTAAGGAAATAAGTGTTAGGTTAGGAGTTTATTTGGAAGAATGCTGCCTCGAACAAGGTGATTTCAATCCACTATGATGAAGCATCCTTTCTTCAGTAACTAAGAAGTAACAAAGCCCTCACCTCTTCCCTGGATCATTTGCTCCATGTCATTAGACAACTAATGAGGTTTCTATTTAATGATGTGTTCATTAAAGGCACAAGAAGAGTGAAGAGTGACAGATACTGGTGTGCTCAGAAACTTTTAACAACTGTTAAAGGCACCCTTTGAATTATTAGTAAAATCCATCCAAGAACGTCCTTTTTCCTAACTTTCCCTCTTCACATACCAAATGCACATGCATTTTCAACAACACAGGGCAAATACTGTGGGAAAATACCTAAGAAAGAATTAGACTAATAAATGACTTACATTTTCACTTAAAAATAAGTGGTCACTTTATATAAAGTACATCTTTATTAGGTACACCTTGCTTGTACTTAATTGGACCCCTATTTGCCTTCAGAATTGGTCAACAATATTACTCAGGTAGGCTATGGTATTTAAACAAGGCTTAGTTACTACTAACGGGTCTAACGTGTGCCAAGAAAATATCTCCCAAACCATTATACCACCACCACTGGCCTGAACCACTGTTACAAGGCACGATGGTTCTATGCTTTCATGTTTACACACCAAATTCTGCCCCAATTACCTGAATGTCGCAGTCATCAGACCAGTCAGTCTAGGATGTCCAATTTTGGTGAGCCTGTATGTTTTTATTTTGTAGCCTCAGTTTCTTGTTCTTAGCTGACAGGATTGCTCTTCTGCTGCTGTAACCCATCTGTTTTAAGGCTCAATGTGCTGTTGTTTCTGAATTATACTACATACCTTGGTTATAATGAAAGGTGAATTAAGCTACTGATGTATTTGTGCCATTTTACACCAGTTCGGTTCATTCTCTGACATCAACAAGGTATTCCACACGCTTACTGGATATTTTCTCTTTTTCAGACCTTTCTCTGTAAACCAGAGAGATTTTTATGCATAAAAATCGCAGTAGATTATCAATATTTGAAAAACTCAGAGTAACTCTAGTGACACCGACATCCATGCTGCGTTAGTGGCTGCCATATGATGGCATGTTTGATTTATGTGAATCAGTTGGTGTACAACAAGTGGACTTATTAAAGTGGCTGGTGAGTGTACATTTTGTTGAACATTATTGACAAACTGATTCAATTTTCAAACACTCACTCACATACTTTATATGGCACTATACAGGGTTTAGCAAATATTCTGAACACTGAGTCAATAGATTGCATTTAAATTAATTATTTAATGTTATTTCCAAGAAGTAAACATAATCTAAATTAGATTATAAACTATAAAATAAAGAGTTAGGAGCAATGTAATGAGTGAGTGAAACATTTTCCAGCTCCAGTGAGTGATGTTTGCCATGTTTGGATGCAAAGAAACCTGAATTGGAGCAAACTGATGTTTTTCTCCCCATGTTTTTGATCCACAAAAATCTGATCAATCCTTCGAGTCTGAAAAAATTACAAGGTCTCTGATAATCCTCTTTATATTTGTATTTAACTAGCAAGTAAAAAAATTAAATATGAGGAACAATTGTTAAGTCCCACCCTTCTTCATCTTATGAGTTGGTGTGATTCCAAAGTTTCTCCCTCATTTTGTCACAAATTAAGGTGTCCATGTATGAAAAGAGATGGTAATAATAAATAAAAATGTGGCTTGTAAGTATTTATGTCATCAAACGTTTCAAGATCTCAGCTGTCAGTCCTAGTCTTCTACTTTTCCTCGTATATTCCAGGAAGCTCGAGCACTTTTAATCAACAAAAGTAACAAAGCAGAAAGTTGCACATACAGAAACTTTTAACCTCTCATTCTGAAGCCTTCTGCAGATCAGATCCTGATTTTTCCTCTCTCATGTACGTGGGTTGTTTTTGTTTGTCTCTTCAGATTTTATTCCACTTTTGGTTTTATGAGGCATGTCTTGGTATGCCTGAGAGGGGGCCATGGGGATGTTGCTAATAAGCTGTGTCTTGACCCTTTTTTTGTTGCTGATTCTGTTGCGTTTGTTTCAAAAATAAAGATTTCAACTGAGTTGATTTCCGTTCTGCACTGCAGCCTAGGCCAATTATTGTCAATGCAGTCAAACAATTATCTGACCAAGCTGTGTAATTTGAACATTGTTGTTTTGTTGTTCAACGAAGCATCGAATGAATTTAAATCATTATTACAACCTGGATGCTGACATGGATGTACAAAGTGAAAAACAAATGATGACAGAACATAAATCAAGACTGTAATTGTCTAAATTGCTAATGTTAAACTGATTAGAAGAAGGAAAATGACAAGGTACTTGTATACGATGTGCAAGCATTAACACCAAGCAAAGATGGGGATCAAAGGGGTAGAGAAAAATATTTTACTATTTATCATTTTAAATAATAGAGGACCACAGTTCCTGACCTGACCAGGCATTAATTAAAACTATATAAAAGACATTTAGAGTGAAGCAATCACTTCAAAAGGTTTTTTCATTCACTATATTATGCTGCAAATGGTAAAAAACAGTGGGATTATGCCTCCCATTCAATTATTTATTTAGAGATAACAAAGATCGAAGGTGATATGTGGTCTACACAAATATACTAATAGTAGTATAGACCACAATAACTATATTAGAATAAATGAAAAAGAAACAGTTGCGTATGTTTACATTATGTTAATTTCCGCTCAGAACCGTCATTAAGCTGTAATCTCATACCAAATATAAGATGCAAATTAACTTTCTATTTTGACCCTAAAGCCTTTGTTGTATATCACAAAAAAGCTCACCAAATCCAAAGTCTGTATAAGGTAAAAATGTGTAATTTTAAGTTAAACAAACTAATAAATAATAAACTGCATAGGGACAGTTAGCAGGTTGGACCAACAGATTATTCAGTTCTGGTGAGCAGAAATGTGGAGAAACTAATTTTCAGCTTTGTGCTATGTATGTAAAGGGCCATTGTATAAAGCTGGAACATGGAAGTAATCTGACTGATTGGATGAAGTGCGCTACCACACGTTTATCTTGATTTGTAACCTGGCAAACTGATGCAATTTGGTTGAACTTCAAAATTAGGTTTCCTGACTTTTCAGGCAGAAATGTATCAAGAACGACCCAGGAAGTTGGCATAATAAGTTAGAAAGCTGGAGTTCTATCAGAATCAGAATCAGCTTTATTGCCAAGTTTATACAGACAAACAAGGAATTTGACTCCGGCACACTTTGCTCTCAGTGAAGATTTTTTTTTTCTACAAGCATTCCTGGGTTCAATATCTAATACAGATGTAACACATATACAACAAAATGAAAATTGCATGACGCAACTATTTATTAGCCTTTCATTTCAGACAGCTTGTACCTCAAAAAACCAGTGGTGCACATCACACAGAGCAATTCATTTCTATATTGTAGGAAAGCATAGAATGGGCAGAAACATTGTGTGATTGGCTTGTATTTCTAATAGTAGGTGACCTGACTTTTAAATTGGCAACTACAATATGCAACATGTAATTGTAAAGTCAGTCCTAGACCCGAGCTCTGACTTGCGAGACAAACTGAATGCAGCACATTTACCTAATGGGACAAGAAAGGCTTGCATTAAATAACAAGGTTATTGTGTAGATAGTGTAGGACCATGAAAAGTGTGCTGAGGATCTTTGTCAGGTCTAAATTTAGCTCATAAAGTCTGGTTACTAATACAATGACACACAGTAGTAATAAATGGCCTGCACTTGTATGGCGTTTTATCAAGTTCAAGGACCCCAAAGCTCTTTACACCACAATCAGTCATCCACCCATTCATACATACATTCACAGTAGTGGTAAGCTACAATGTAGCCACAGGGGCCCTGAGGCAGACTGACAGAAGCCATTCAACCAACGCCACTGGGTCCTCTGATCACCATCAGCAGGCAAGGTGGTTGAAGTGTCTTGCCCAAAGACACAACCGCTGAGACGGATGGAGCAGGAGTTTGAACCGGCAACCCCCCTGTTACAAGACAAACTCCTACTCCTTTATGGCTTAATCATTATTTAATAATGAATGACAGTGGAATTGAATGTATGTGGTTGAACATTTGAGGTTATATTTGAATAACTTTACAACCTGGTTCAGACCTGGGGACTTATTTATAAAACATGCGTAGGATCTATGCCAAAAGTGTATGTACGCCCAAAAGCTGAAAATGGTGTATGCCAAAGAAGATCCAAACTTACAAAACCATGCGCATACACTAGAAAGCAATTCTCCCTTTATAAATCACAGCTGCACCTCGTAACAAGGTTCCGCCTCATGTTCTGCCCTCTACATGCCCACATTCAACCAGAAATGGTTAATGCAAAGCACCTCATTAATGGAAATGTGTATTTAAATGAGCCAGCTGATCAATGTAATTTCAGCATTAACAATGTTAACCAAGGACAAAAGAGCAAAGAAACACAATTTTACCGAGGCAAAAATCGAGGTGTTAGTGAGTTAGGTGGAGAGTTGAAAAAATATCATGTTTGGTAGCCACAGTGTAGGGAAATCTGATGTACCGGCTGGTCGTAATAACAATGGTATCCAGGACGACAGATATTATCTGCTTAGTGATGGCTGCGATATTCCCAACCTATGGATAACCTCACAGAATTATCAGGCAGTCAATTAATTATTGATTATATTAAAACATACTTGTTGGCTAATACGCATTGGTTGCCAAGAACTCTAGGGAGTCTAAATCAGCATATTAGCAAAAATCTTGGTGATCCCTGAAAACGTGTTGCCTAATTCTGCCAATTGCAAGACCTTTCAGCAGCATTACGCATGAGTATGGCCATGGTACTTAAATGTTTACAGCAGTCAGTGTTATTACCTCACACCTTGCCACAATTTAGGTGTTAATCACATCATCCTGGTGATCATCTGGGAGAGTAATGTGATGGTGAGAAAACTTTGATGAAATGCTGTTTGGACTTTAAGTTGACTTAAGGGAGTTTTTTATTTATTTAAAATGTCCTTATGTGTAGTTATGGCTCACCAGAGCAAGCATAAATAACACTGAGGTTTTGAATACTTATGATAAAGTCAATCTATGAATTAAGTTCGATATGGAGTAAAATCTTGTCTCCAAAATAAGCGTACGCATGGGACAGAGTTTGCGGAAGGGACCGCACATTCTCGTGTCAAGTTTGATCTTTGCGTGAAAAGTGACGTATGCCAGTTTAAGGCCCTGTTTTGTTCGTATGTATTTATAAATGAGACCCTTGACCATTTTCTTTCTTTTCTGTTTATTATTTTTAGATCTTGTAAATGGTCAAATGCGTCTCCCCTTAAGGGAGAGAACGAAATAAGAGATACATGTAAAATTAGATAAAGAATAAAGGCAACACTTGACTGACCAAAATTACATGAATAAGAACAAACAAACGATAAGAACGTATTCATTAAAAACCTAGAATTGATAGAGGCTATACTTCTTTTTTACCGTGGTCATGTTAGTGTGGGAATCAATTGGGTGACCTCAAATTATCTGCATTTACTGTACAGAGTATGGTCTGGAACAGAATCTGCAGCCATATTGGAAAACTTAGACCTTCAGAAACACTCAGGGAGAACCTTGCATGAGTTCTGTTGTTCTGAAAATATGACAGCATCAAAGTGATATACTGTGTTTGACTCCCGCAGTGAAGGAGATGGTTTCTTTTGTGTTATCCAATGTATTTATTGTCTTTGTCTTGGGGTGGAAAAACAGATGAAGTGGATTCCAGACAAATACAAAGGGACAAAAAAGAAAAATGCCTCTTAGCTTTTAATGTTACTTTTGAAACATGCTCTTTGCAGCTGCATTCACTGAAAATCCTTTACAGCCCAAATATGACAACTCAAAGCCCTTAGTTAAAATGTGAGCGCTAAAGCAAGTCATCTGATGGAAACAAAAGAATTCAAATTTTGGTACAAATCAGCCTCAGAGTGGCTACAGTGCCAGATTTAATCTGATCTGCACATATGTGATTACTGTAATTACCAAGTATTAACCTCTGAATCCACAGCAGCACTCCGTTAGGTTAAGCTGCTGACTGACCTAAAAATATCAGAAATTATGCTAGCAGAACACAGACACACACACTGCACAAACACATCATTAGCAGATAAAAACTGCAACCCTCTTTCTGCTGCTGAGGCATGCTTAAATACACACAGCTTGCCTGAAAACATATTAATCATTGGGAGGCTGCAAGTATTTTTCCTTGGCATCTGTGTAACAAGACGTTGAGCACTGAAACACTCTAATGAGCTGGTCTCAAGGGGGGTAAAGACCTGCTTATGATGAACTCAATTATTAGAGCAGCCACTTAACAAATATTTCAGAATATTTTCCAAGAATTCCAAAAAAACATTTTTATGAACCTGCGCAAGCACAGTCGCATGGTAGACACAAACTGAGAAGATGAATATAAGCAAGTCTTCAATCTGCATTTCTCCACAACATTTAATAATTTATGTTTTTTTTCTATTTAATGAAATAATGACTTTTAACAACATCTAAGGGTAAATATATAAACAAGCCACCTTCCATAAAAAATAAAAACAGCAGGATTTTTACCAGCAAAAGTTTTAAAATATTTTTATACTCATTGTTAAAAGCCTATTATAATCTCATCAAAACCATGTGTACTGGATGAAAAACAGACATGGTGAAATACATCATGTAAATAAATACTGTGGAACAACGTTTGTTGCACAATATTAACACTGTCAGAAAATAAAGATTTGTTCTAAATATATATGTTTTTTACTAATAAATATTAACAAAACTGACAGTGATGAAATGGATGAGGGAGTTAGAAGTTATACAGGGTTACGAAAAGATGTGAAAAGAAACCGGCTCCTCTTCATTGTTAGGCTCAATAATTTGTGCCTTCACTTTTAGATCTTCTGTCTCTTCTTCAACCACTTGGGTCTCCTGTTTTTTCTGTCTGTTTTTTCATCAAGGAGTTTGCTCTCCTGCTGACTCATATCTATCTCCAACTGTCTCAAGTCATCATCAGCTTCAGGTTTTTGCTTCTTTTGTGCTTTTCATCTTCAAACAGCTTTGTCACTTGCTTGAGAAACTTTTAGAGCTCTTCTGCTTTCTTCTGGTCGATAGATAATTTTTTCTTTTTCCTTCTTCAGCTCTCTGCTCCTTCTCAAACATTTACTTGCAGCTTCAAGTTGTTCTTTTTCTGCTTTTAATTGCTTTTTCGTTTAGCTGTTTATTCTTTTCTGTATTGACTTCATTCTTATTGTTCTCCTTTTTAGTTGTTTCCAGCTCCTTCAGTGTTTGTAGGTTCTTTTTCTCAGGATGAAGAGCAGACTCCATCAGATTTGAGCTTTATTGACTTACAAAGAGTTTCTCTCTTTTGCCAGGAGCTCTGTCACTCTTAGCCTCAGAATATCTGAGTAATTATGCAGAGGAGTAATGATCTTTTCCTTGTAAACCTCCCAAAAGGGTTTTCTATCAGTGAGGACCTTACTGATGATGTACCATTTACCTCACAGTGGGTCCTTCTGACCCATTAATGTGGAGTTTTCCTCTCCATCTCAGTGTTTGCAGCTGGTTGAAGGTGTCCTTCTAAGCCAGAGGCTGCAATGCAAGACGCCTAATCTTTCTGTGTATTTTCACAGGTTGATATATTCCTCCTGTGATTCTACTAAGGTCCTACGATCAAACGGAGTTTGTCAATGAACATTTTTCAATCTTAAAGAATGGACGAATGATTGCAGTTTTCCCTACCGTTTCCTCCAACAGATGGCTGCAGTTCTGTTTGAAATGAGTTCGTCAAACAATGGTTCAATATTGAAGATTGTTCTTATCTGGAAAAATATTTTGCATTCATAGACTGATTACTGCTGAGTAGATCACTTTAGCCTGACCAGAAGGTCATTTGGTAACGTTGACTTCAAGAATAAACACCCAAAGCTCCTCCTTTAAACTGTTGCTATGACAACAGGCTTTGAAACAAAAGTGCTCTAGATGTTCGATGTGTCTTTGGGTTTTTAACTACAGAGAAGAAACTGGCTTCTTGGTTTATTTGCAGCTGAACATGGAGTCACTCTACATTTATTGTTGTCATATCTTATATTTTGGTTTGACATGTACTGTAGCAACTGAAACACCTGTCATTTTAATGTGGGAGGTTTCATGGCTAAATTGGACCAGCCTGGTAGCCAGTCTTCATTGATTGCACATTGCACCAGTAAGAGCAGAGTGTGAAGGTTCAATTAGCAGGGTAAGAGCACAGTTTTGCTCAAAATATTGAAATGCACACAACATTATGGGTGACATACCAGAGTTCAAAAGAGGACAAATTGTTGGCGCACGTCTTGCTGGCGCATCTGTGACCAAGACATCAAGTCTTTGTGATGCATCAAGAGCCACGGTATCCAGGGTAATATCAGCATACGACCAAGAAGGACGAACCACATCCAACAGGATTAACTGTGGACGCAAGAGGAAGCTGTCTGAAAGGGATGTTCGGGTGCTAACCCGGATTGTATCCAAAAAACATTAAACCACGGCTGCCCAAATCACGGCAGAATTAAATATGCACCTCAACTCTTCTGTTTCCACCAGAACTGTCCGTCTGGAGCTCCACAGGGTCAATATACACGGCCGGACTGCTATAGCCAAACCTTTGGTCACTCATGCCAATGTCAAACGTCGATTTCAATGGTGCAAGGAGCGCAAATCTTGGGCTGTGGACAATGTGAAACATGTATTGTTCTCTGATGAGTCCACCTTTACTGTTTTCCCCACATCCGGGAGAGTTACGGTGTGGAGAAGCCCCAAAGAAGCGTACCACCCAGACTGTTGCATGCCCAGAGTGAAGCATAGGGGTGGCTCAGTGATGGTTTGGGCTGCCATATCATGGCATTCCCTTGGCCCAATACTTGTGCTAGATGGGCGCGTCACTGCCAAGGACTACCGAACCATTCTTGAGGACCATGTGCATCCAATGGTTCAAACATTGTATCCTGAAGGCGGTGCCGTGTATCAGGATGACAATGCACCAATACACACAGCAAGACTGGTGAAAGATTGGTTTGATGTACATGAAAGTGAAGTTGAACATCTCCCATGGCCTGAACAGTCACCAGATCTAAATATTATTGAGCCACTTTGGGGTGTTTTGGAGGAGCGAGTCAGGAAACATTTTCCTCCACCAGTATCACGTAGTGACCTGGCCACTATCCTGCAAGAAGAATGGCTTAAAATCCCTCTGACCACTGTGCAGGACTTGTATATGTCATTCCTAAGACGAATTGACACTCTATTGGCCGCAAAAGGAGGCCCTACACCATACTAATAAATTATTGTGGTCTAAAACCAGGTGTTTCAGTTTCTTTGTCCAACTTCTGTATATTTGTAAAAATCTTTATGGTTCTGATTTGTACACGTTATTTGTATGCATGCTTTGAGAGACTGTCACACTGGAGTAACTAATGGTTTAATATAACAACTTTCATAAACAGGATTTGGTTTACAGCATTCTCATTAATGGTTGATGTGGGTGATAGTAAAGGTTTCCCCAAAGATTTTCTTGGCCAAACAAATATTTAAAATCACATAACATACCTTAAACAAGCAGCATTTGAAGCAAAATAAACACAACCCATTACAGCAATGTTAAAACTAATGATTGCAAGGTAAATATTCTAATGACATCAGTCTTTGCACTCACGAAACTGTCCACAGCCAAAAGTACATACACTGATATTGTGATAATATATTTCAAGCCAAAGGGAATACATCGCACCTACATTAAATTACTCTTTCACATAGTATATATCTGTATCTTTTATTTGGAGAATGTGTAGAAAAAAAAAATGTCCAGGCTTATTGTTTATCTGTATAATATGAGGCTGTGGTTTCATAAATCCAGGCTGACAAATCAATTCAGTATAGTTTATTTATACAATGGCAGTTTATAAAAATAATCCACCTCATAAGTCAGGTAAGGTTTACTTCAGAGTCTCATGTACTAGAAATGAAAAATGAAATCCCTCAGCTTTAGAATCAACAAGTGACTAAACTGGTTCTGGTTCCTCAATTAAGACCTGAATCAATTTAGGATAGTATGGGAAAGTTTCACCTGTTTCTTTTATAATATTTATAATCAGAATATTATCAACTGTGCCGCAGTGGTTTATTGCTGAGAACAAAACCTTACAATAAAGTCCATCTATTTGGGGAACTCTGCCACAAACTGTTTCAATAGAAGCTATTACCTCTCAGGTACAATTAAAAAGTTAGAAATAGAGCCCACAGGAGCTTGAAAAGTACAGTCTGGAGAGTAAATCTACACTTACATTTTAGGTTTTCAGCCTCTCCAGCGAAACATTTAGGTTCTACCTGCAATGTTTGAGCTCAAAAAACAAATAGAGCAGAGTTTCAAAACTCTTATATAAAAGGGTTTATATGACCAGTGAAGCAGAATAAATCCAAATAGAAACCAACTCCTTATTCATAGGCAGCATTTGCGAATTTTGAATCTACTGATTCTGCCTGAGATTCTTAAGGCATGGATGAAAGATGTCTTGCTATGTTTCTTGTAATTTAGAGGACTTTCACACCACACAATCTGTCAGGAACATCTGAAGAATCTGGAATGTTTGACTCTATACAGTTTGCACCGATGAACTCTGTGAATGTATGTGTCATTCACTTACTAAATGAGATTTGAATCTGTTAGTGATGAGAGATCACTATTGGCTCTTCATTATAATGAATTATAAATCATAAAAAAAGGACTGAAACATGAATGTAGCATAGTCAAATAGTTTGGTCTTTTCCTTGGGTACAGAAGCATTGTTGTATTATGTTTAATGTACACCGTGGTAGAAATTGCATGAGTAAAATGAGCCAGGGAGAATATTAGGTACATTCCTGGGTCTGTTGTTTCTTCTCCTCAGATGAGGTTTTGCATTAAAGGCTGGGTAAATCCTTCTGATGGTACATAACCTTCTTTTAAATTGTCTTTAGTTACACTAATCTCCATTACAGATATCACGATGGGCAGGAATGAGGCCATCATTTTGTTTTGCTTGCTGTCAATATTGTTTTACTGTTGTCAGACTATGATTACCATTTTTCCTAATTTAGCTTTAGCTAGATTTATTCAAGGAAATTAATAGCTTTGCCTTAGGGCATCACTATCTATATTTGCTGTTCTTCTTCTCATCTGTCCTAGTTCATGCCCTATTGTCGGATCTAATTTTCTCATTTTTTTCCTCATACCGTTATCCCCATCTTCACATCATCACCCCCTGCTTAATTTCCTCCTATCTTATCTTTCCCATTTAATCCTCTCCTTCCCTCTTCACATTTTTCACCTCCATTTACCCCTGATTCTCTCTTTTCCTGCTCATTCATTGTAAGAAGGACATAATGAAAATAATGGAAAAACAATGGAAAACAATTTAAAATAACAAGGAAAACAATGACAATTTGGGCAGTAAAGAATACCAGGTCTTACAAAAAATATACTTTGCCAGAAAAAAAGGACGTTTTGTTTCACAATTTTATTAGAATTACTTTATGAATTTAATGAAATTATTTTGAACTCATTTGAATATTTTTGGAATCAAAGACAAATCTTAGACCTAGAGGTTTAGAAAAGTAAAAGTAAAAAGTGGAATTTGTTTGAAAATGAAAGTTGAAGTGTTGATATGAGCAGCACTATTTTGTTTAACAATGTTCATTAAAACCTCTGTTTTTCTGTTGCCTCACTGTTTTACTCCCAGTTAGTGACAAAACTCCAAAGTAACACCAGTGAATTATTAAAGTTTTTCTTTTCAACCAGCATGAAAAGCTTTTATGTTTCCTGCAGAAATCCGACTGATGGATATAAAGGAAGCGGAAAATGCATTGATGGATGGATGAAACAAGCTGTGAGTGCATTAGCATGTTGACAACATGCTTGTGAGGCACACCCAGCTTGTATGATAATCCCACAATGAGCACCTTTAAGTGCCTCCTCTTTGACACACGAACACTACCGCTATTTGTCACCCTCAGATCTGAACAAACACGCACACTCACATTGGAAAGTTATTTACATTTTGAGGGATAAGGCAGACAGACACCTGCTGAGTATTAAATGCATCTGGAAAATAGTGACACCAAATAATAATAAAAACAATGATATGTAAGCAAAAAAAAAAAAAGGATTTTGATGCTGTGTTACAACAAATAAAAGAGTGCCTTTCAAAGAGTATTTATACACCATGAACTTTACCAACACAAGCTAATGCATAACTTTAAAGTAAAAGGAAAATTATTTTGGGTTTTGTCGAAAAACGTTGAGAGGATTTGTTTAGGGAATGGGATCCTGATGCCACACTGCAGCTCATTTCCATTTCGGGGACTAAGCTGGCCATTACAACTATGAAGGACTATAGCGGATCCAAGCTTTTTTTTTATCAGATAAAGTGTAAGATTGATGTTTGCCAAGGTTAAGATCCCAGCATATAACAAGTGACAGTCAGTTAAATGCGAAAGACGTAAAAAAAAAACACAGAAAGTTGCCTATTTTCTAATTTATCTGGACATTTTATCATCAGCTTTGGCAACCAGCACGCCCTACTAGCTGCACAGGTACCCTGTCACTGTGGGGCTTTAATGTGATGGTGAGGATAGTTTATTAATCGATAAAATTCTAACCGATACAGCAAGTTTAGCAATGTCCTGCAGGTGTTGAAGATCCATTAAATTTAAAATGGTCTGAATTAATGTACATAGAAATCATTCATAAGTTATCATGTCCATAAGCATGTACCCTGTAACCTGGAATGAAACACACAGACAAAAGAGGTCCACATTGTCCTGGACCTCATCATTTGTCCACCTATTGTGTGTTCTCCTCCTATGGTCTATTTTAAATCACAAAAAGTAAATATGAATCTTGCATAAAGTAAAAAACAACAACACGCATTTCTTAAATTTGGTGAGCTGAAGTCAGAACACAGCAAGAAAAGGTCTAGCAATCATAATTGGTCAACACGTAACCTCATTCCTCTACAAGGTAATCTGAAAGTCCTACCCCCAGAACGGGACCTTTTATCCGGGAAAGCATGGACCTGGGAAACTGAAATTACTCTTATAGAATTGCATCTAAGGGCTTTCAAAATGATTTAAAGTCCCTGCAATGTAAAAGGGGCTATTGTAATTGCAACTCCAAGTCTTTTGGGGTATGTGTCTACCACCTTTCCACATCTAGAAAATGAAATTTTTGTCCATCATTCTTTGTAAAACAGCCTAAACTCAGTAAGATTCGATGAAGGATGTCTGTGAACATCAGTTTTCAACTCTCGCCACCAGGTTCTCAATTAAATTCAGGTCTCAACTTTAACTGAGCCATTCTAACACGAGTATGCTTTGATTTAAGTTATTATATTGTTGCTCTGGCTTTAAGTCACAAATATGCAATACTTTGTGTGGGTGTATCCCATAAAATCCAAATAAAATGTACTGAACATTGTAGTTATGTTGCAAATGCACTGCAGTGTGCTCCTTTAAAAAGCTGACTGCTTAAATAGCAATTTGTTTCACACAATATTGTAATAACCCTTAAAATAGATTAAATGAGATGAAACCAAAGGAGAAAGGCTCTCACTTATATACTCTCTTTAAATGCATTTGCTTGACTTTAAAAACAATAAATCAAATATCATCTAAACATCATGACAGTTGATTAATGCATATCTTTAAATTGATCAGAGACATTTATTAGTCTCTGCTGAAGGACATAAAGCTAAATCACTGTTTGCAAAAACACTTTAGTGCATCCTGATATCTACTGCAAACAGGGAGAGAATCTCTCCACTCACACCACATCACAACCGTCTACAGCATCCAATTAATCTCCTGAGAAACAAAGCGGGGGCTTCTAATCAACACAAAGCAGGGAACAATCCACAGTACCACAGGCATGGTGTTAGCAAGCAGATAAGGCAGATAAATCTAGATGCATTACTGACAAGCAGCAGATGTAATGCGGTTTTGCTCCCGCATTGTGGCACTACCACTAAAAGACAGATGATAAATAGCAGGGGATTTTACAGAGTTTCTGATGTTTGAAATTAGTGAAATATGACTTTGATTTATATCATGTAATTTGTATATAAATATTTATCAAATCTGAAGTGATATTTTAATCTCCTAAATATCATGCTGGGGGGACACATTTTTAGAAAATTGTCTCACCTCTGACAAACTACAGTGACGACCTCATTTATTAGCACTGCTGGTAAAAAGATGTTGAAAGTCTTAAAATAAATTAATCTTTGATTGCAATAACATAATCATACATTCAAAACCTTTGAAAAAAAAACCTTTTTAATTACATTCATTCAGTAGGATAAATCCTGTGTTGGGAAATAGTTTTTAAAATGTATTTATTTATTTTTAAATGACCGGTTTAACACTTATTGACACCCCTGCTGGTGTTTAATTAGCTGCCTTTAATTAGTAAAATATTATTTATTTATCAATTTTTATTTATTACAGTACTTTGTGCACCTTCACTTTTATCCATAAGACAGCACTAAGTCTCCTATAACATTTCAATAGGTTAAAGTAGAAATGTCCTCCAGTAAGAAAGTCCTGGGTTTGAATACCAGCCAAGGTCTTTCTGCATTCAGTTTGCATGTTGTCCCTGAGCTTGCGTGGATACTCTGGCTTCCTCTCGCAGTCCAAAAACTTGCATGTTACTAGTTTCTTTAAGGTGGAACTAAACCCGATGTAAAAGCATAACTCCGCACCCAGACAAATTTTGAAAAATACCAGTGGGTGGTGCCAAGAGACACTGAGGGGTACGACCAAGTGTGGTGATGAGCAGCGGGGTTTAAGCGGAGGTGTGGTCAGGAGGACGAGGGAAAGTGGCAGCTAGCTTAATTTGACATATTGAAACATGGAGAGTGAGCAGAGCAACGTTGGTAGTTTCGCTACAGATAGATCTTTTGAGGTGGAGGAGTTTTCACACCCCTCGTCACCGGAGGTTGAGGGAGGCTTTGTGGAGCCAAGCGGGCCTGAACTTTATCAATCCGAGCTGATGGCTCAAGATGCTGACTCAGCGATTGCTGAAACCGGGTCTGCAGAGGCAGTGGAGGACAAAATGGGTCCAGTTTATGAGTGGAAAGTTATGTTAGGAGCATCATTGCTAACATGGGCTATCATTCAAAGCAGTAACAAACCTCAGAAAGTTTAAATTTACATGTAGATTTAAGTGATCTCAAGTAAACCACATGATCGAAGGTATAAAGCATAAAATAATAAAGTTTACATGAAAGAATTTGTTGTGATTTTGTGTCTGGTGAAATATTGTTGTGCTGATTTGGCCATATGTTTTGGATTCTTATCCTGTTTAAAGACCAGGAAAAACAGTACCACAGCATCACAGATCCTCCACCATACTTAACAGTGGACAGGAAGTGTTTATCCTCATGCATCCTTTGTTTCTTTCAAACCGACATGCAATGTAGCAAAAAACTCAAACTCAGTTTCATTTGACCAAAGCATAAGATTCCAGTTTAAAGTCTCAGTAAAGTTGATCAAACTCCATATATTTAAATTTGTGTTGGTAGGACATGTTGTGACCATGAATCTGAATATATTATTTAATATTTAATATTAATACTTTAATATTTTTATCAAATAATATTTCGGTCTGTTAAGGTTTGTCCTGTGAATACCAGCCCAGTAAGGCGGTGGTATTAGGACAAAATCGAAAAGGATGAGCCAATCTCTGACATTATTGAACAGCAAAACTCTGCTCACACATGGAATGAATTCACACAATTTCTTAAAATACACAAATTTATTAACAAAAATAAGTCAACTCAAAGTCAAACTTCAATCAACAAACCTCAAACCCTGACCTCATATGTGAACCGTGCTGAGGAGAAGTGTCCGGGCGACGGCGAAGTTTGAAGAAAGCTCTGTGAACAAAAGGGTTAGCTTCCAGCTAACCTCCTAGCTGTTGGGTAGGACGGCTCGCTCTGTCCGCTGACCAGCTGCACAGTTACTGTTACCACGGTGATGCGGTCCCTGTTGTCCTCCTTTCAGACCAGGAAACTGCTTCACTCGGTGTCGTAGAGACAGCATCTCTGCTGGGAAATCTCTGGAAACAAAGTTTGATCTGTAGGCCTCAGAGAGAAAAGTCAAGCCACGCTTTTACCTTAATTATCCCCTTTTATGAATGAATACCGGATTCTTCAAACAGCAATTCATTCGTACTTAACTTAGTGCATATGATCAATGATCTTATGCCTGTTTGCCATCAAAGAGACATTAGCACGCTGTGTCCCTCCTGTCCCGGTCATCACCGGCGTGGAAGAGATCGGTTCCTTGGGAAGATTGGGGTTTTATACGGGCAGTGGCATCATGGGAAGTCCGCTGTTACCCCCCCCCCCCCCCCCCCCCCTTCCTAAGTCGGTTAATGCAATTTATTTTGAAAGTTCCAGAACAGTCCGTACATGTTGTAAACCATGGCTGTAGGTCCCAACACACAGAAAATGCTTCTTCCTGGCATCACTCATCCTAAAAACAGACTGGCATCAGGGTAGTGATTAATGGTACTTGTAGAGAATTGCTAACACAAGGATGCCAATCTGGAAATTATTTATTCTCCCTTACCATCCTGCTCACTGCTCAAACTAAACATCGGTGCTCATCCAGCCAAACGACTTGTGAGATTATGCTACTGCAAAAACAAAACAGATTTTTTTAAGGCTTTTCACACATCTTTGACAGGGTGCCAACAAATGTGACTGGCACTGTATTTACTGTATTTATATAGTGGACTGTGTGTAAGTGTCGTCTCAGATCTAAATCAACATCATTCAACACTTCTGTTTTCAGATGGAAAATGCTAGTTCAGCTCTGTTTGTATCTACCCTGTTTCTCCAACCATCCTCTGTGTGACTTTGATTCTCTCTTTGATATATTCCTGCCAACATGAAATGAAAAGGATTTTCTGATCCTCAGAGCAACTGGACTGTGCTGATAGACACTCTTGACTTTAGCAAAGTGAGTTATGTGTACAAACAGTTGGGATTCATCCTCTAGTTTATTATGGAGAGTGAAAAAAGAAGAAGATAGATAAGCATCATTTGTGTGTGCGCATCCTCGTGAAATTCAAATAAGTCAGAGCATGTAGGTGTGTGTGTAAAGGTTTCTGTCAGATGTGACATTCCTACGGACTGCCGGTCGATGTGGTAAATGGAAGCCTCTTTCTCTCTTCCTCTCTCTTCGCCAGCTTTCTTTCAACCCACTCTACCCCACCTCTCTCGGGATGAGAATTGGAAAATCAATAGAGCTAAATGGAGCTGCCACGGAAGCCATTGAGTGTCCTTACTAAGTGCAGCAGCTATAAAACCCCTCACTCTACTCTCCCCGTTTACCACTCTCTTCATTCAACAATCTGCCCCGGTTCCCATCCTCATTATTCCACACAAAGAAATACAGCAGCCCTAATTCATAGGTCACCCCTTAGTTTTCAGAAACGCAAGGATAACGATGCAGTAAATCACTAATGAGTCAGATACATAATTATGTAATAAAATAAAGGAAATCTGAGAAAGTTAGAGCTCAGTATAAGTGACAACATATAATGCTTGCCTTCATTATTCTTTTATACAGTATGATTCAGTCTACAACTATATGTACATGGCACTGCAAATAGGTAAATAGTACTGAATGGATATAATGTCTCTGTGGGGAGTTGATAAGAAGGATTGATACACTAGATTTCTACTCAATCTTTAGAGCAAATCAAACAGTACAAATCTGGGTTTAACACTTACTTTATTGTGTTTAAATGTATTAACAACTATTTAGAGGAACTTTAGGAAACTTTACTTTAATTATGAATATCAGTTTGTACCGAAGATAAAAGGTCAGTGAGGGGGAGTGATTGCTGCAAAGTCAGGGATTCAATGCGATCGGCTGGGTTTCCTTGGAAAGAAAACCTTTTACCAATTGGAACAATAAACAATATTGAAAGCATTGTTTTATAACTAGCATCAAATCGCAATTTATTTACCTGACCTCGAATCTGTCCGTATGAGGGGATTAAATAGACAATTTATTCGTGTATATAAATTGGATCTTTTTGTAAAGTGCCTTGAGATGACATTTGTTGTGAATTGGCACTATGAAAAATAAAATGAATGGAATCGAGTCAAGAACATGTGGAATAAGAAATAATTTTTGTACACTTGTGGATCACAGTAAAACATCAGGAAGAGAACCGATATTGGTGCATCTAAAAATATTGAGGTGTTAAGGAAGCCCAGGTTGCTTTGATAGCAACCTTCAGCTTGCCTGCATTGTAACAGCTGTGGGGTTTGGGTCAGGTGAGCTCAGAGGCCAATGAAGCACCGTTATACCATAGTCATTGAACAAGGTCCTAGTACTTTGGCAGTGTAAGCTGGTAATGAGTCCTGCTGGAAAATAAATCAGCATCTTAATAAAGCTTGTCAGCAGAAGGAGGCATGCTCTAAAACCTTCTGGTATACGGGTGCGCCGACTTTGGACTTAATAAAATACAGTGGGCCGACAACAGCAGATTACATGGTTCCTCAAATCCTTCACTCTGGACTTCACTGGACCTCAGTGTGTCCAAATTAAATTCAAAATCTGCTTTTATTTGAAAAGTTGACCACTGAGCAACAGTCCAATGCTATTCTCCTTACCTTAGGTAAGATGCTTTTTAAAGTCTTTCTGGTTCAGGACTGTATTAACACACAGAATGTGACATCTGTAGCACATACCCAGCATATACAGTATCTGTGTGTGGTTGTTCCTCAAACTCTGATTGAAGCTGCAATCCACATGGGGGCGGAGAGAGAGGGGAAGACATGCGGCAAATGTCGCTGGGACCAGGACACAAACCCATAACGGCCACGTCAAGGACTAAAGCCTCCACATATGGGTCCTGCGCTTAACCCCCTAAACCACCAGAGCTGCACCCAAATCATCTTCTTTCATTGTCAGAAATCACATATGTAAAAATTAGCTTAAAGCCTGGCACAGATGAAAAAATTATAAAAAGAGCATTTACCTGGACTACAATACACCATTGCTATTTTCCCAACTTACTGCAACTTAGTCTCACACTGTCACTCTGGACTACCTACCACTCGTGTTTTGCTTTATTCTGGCAAGTGGGGAGATAATCGAGGTGTTTCACTTGGAAAGAAAGCCAATGCAAGCCCAAAAAAGCAAATTCACTTTTAAAAACAAGCCCAAAAAACGCAACCTGCGATCCATGAGATTTGCAAGCGACTTTAGACAATACAAGCCCAAAGTTGCTGATAATAAGCGAACTTGGCAACACTGAAGGTAAATAGCTGGAAGACAAAGGAACAAATGTCAGGTCTAATAAAAGCCTCTCTACAGGAGAAGAAGAATGTTTAAAATTAATCTTTTAAGAAACAGGACCTAATAGATGCATCATTGTTTAGTTGATCATCCTCTAAATGCCAGGTTTTCAGATAATAACTCCAAGGAATCACCTTCTTGGTGTTAAAATATGTTATGTCTGTCAAACTGTGTTAACTCTAGTACTGATCATAGATTAAACGAAAGAAATGCAAAAGAACTGTCTTTGTGGCAGGATGAAGTCGATTATTTTCTATTTGTAGAACCAATACAGGTTAATCCCTCAAGTTTGAGCCTTTTTATGACTGTCTGATTGGCCATAGGTCATAGAGAGGCAGACTTTCCGAAAGAAAAATCTTTCTTTGAAAATGTCAGGTTCTAGACTAAAAATTATTGAAAACATGTCCAAAGTCAAAACAAAAACTTGTTAAAGACTTTGACACAGCCATTAGAAGTATTGATCAGAAACAAATTACAAGAAAATCTAGCTCCTTAGAAAAAGGAAAACTAAAACTAAACTACAAACAGAAAAAACTAAACTACAAACAGAAATAACTCAATTTATTAAAGACTTTCCTAATCAAACTTGTTTGGGAGGCAATATTCTACTCGCCAACCAGGACTCTTGTTTGTGGTAACTTGTCTCCCTGGTGGTTCTTTAAGTTACAATACAGAGAGGAAACTTTCTGTCATCAAAATGTTAATTATATTGTTCCAAACAGAATAAAGCAATTACTCATATACCATACATTATTTAAAACCATCACATCAGCTACCATACTTTACATGCACTTTAAATTATAAGGTATAGTGTAAATTATAATGTAAACAAAAAAGTGGTTGTTTAAAATTCCTTAACTTTAATGCTGAATGTCTTTAGTTAAGTACTAAGAGCATAAAAGAACAAGGTTGTTTGTTTTATTTAATTTTCCTTTAACATGCATGCCATTTTAATTAACATAAGCACTAGTAAATACAATCATTTGTGTATTATCCCTAAATTTAGAGCATGAGCAAATGAAGACTCTGTCTATATACTATACTTTGCTCACTGCTTGGTATCTGATGTATAAAATACAAGTAAAATAAGCGAAAGAACAAAAAACATTCACAGAACGCCTGACAAGAGTATAATAATCTGCTTTGCTTAGAAGACTCAGCATTCTGCTGCTTGGACGGCATTTCTTTGTCACGTTCACCTCCAGAGGCTCCAGGGAAAACAACAGCAGAATGAGAAAAACCCTTTTTAATCTACCTTTGACCTAGATCAAACAAATGCCTGTTTGAATGGTGCACAGGAGGAAAAGGCGTTGTTGAACCAGTGGCCCGCAATAAACCTTCTTGGCGAGAGCAAACAAACACTACGGCGGACAGTCCAGAGAATTAACACTATGCTGTTTAACTTCACATGAGAGCATGACTTTCAGTTTGAAACAAAAAAATATATTTACTGACTTAAAAAAATATTGATACTCATTTTTCATTTTGTGATATTGCAACTATGAGATTTCATGTGTGGTTTTACATTTTTTAAATAAAAATATAAAATATGGCAGGATTGGTATTCAGCTCCCTTTAAGCCTGATATCTCTGAACAAAATCCAACCATAAAGGGAGTTGACCTTTGTAAATTTAGCAATACAGCTGTTCTGTGAAGGCCTCAAAGGTTTGTTGGACAACATTAAACAAAGAGCATCATAAGGACCAAGGGACCAAGTAGACAGATCAGAGGTAAAGTTGTGGAGAAATTTAAAGCAAATGTTCCAAGCTTTAAAAATTGAAAACAGAGCAATTTTCAATCAGTCAACTCATAATTCGAAAGAGTATGCCGCAATTGTAAACCTACCAAGACATGGCATCAACCTAAACTGACAAGACAGGCGAGCATTAATCATGGTACCTCTAAAGGAGCTGCAGATATCCACAGTCCAGGTGGAAGAATCTGACATCAGGACAACTATTAGTCATTCACTCCACAAATCTGACCTTTATGGAAGAGTGGCAAAGAAAAGGCCATTCATGACAGAAAGCTACCAGAAGTCTGATTTAAACTTTGCCATTAGCTACACAGCAAAATGTTAAACAAAGTATTTTGCTCAGATGAGACCAACATGGAACGTTTTCGGACACATACACTAATTACATGTCCTGGAACACCAACACTGTTCAACATCATGATATACTCATGCTGTGGGAATGCTATTCTTCAGCAAGAAGGCTGATCAGAGTTTATGGCAAGATGGATGGAGCTAAATAAAGGGCAATACAGGGAAAAAACTGTTAGAGGCTGCAAAAGAATTGAGACTGGGGTGGATGTTGACCTTCCTGCAGGACAACAATCCTAACCATACTGCCACAACTACATTGTAATGGTTTGGATCAAACTAAATGTCTTTAAAATGTCAGAGTCTAAACCTCAATCCAACTGAGTTTCCGTGGCAGGAATCACTGTAAACAGGCAATCTCCATCTGACCTGACTGAGCTTGAGGTATTGTGCATCAAGAAATAGTTAAAAAAATAAAGTCTATAGATGTACAATGTAACATGCCCTAAATGACTTGTAGCGACAAATTCATGCAACACTGTTCAAATTTTTATGTGTATACAAACTATAAATGTAATGCATAATTTTGCTTCCACTCTGCATGACACACATTGTTTAGGTCTATCATAAAACAATTCCCAAGAAAATATGCATAAGTTTGCTGTTGTAACATGACAAAATGTGACTGAGTGCAAAGGGCACAAGTACTTGTGCAATGGACTGTATGCAAGCTTTTAGTCAATAATACAAGGCAAAACTTTGGACTACAAAACCTGGTATCACAAAGAAAAAGACCAAAATTTGATTTTCTACACCTGCTTATTAAGTATTCTAAGAGCAACCAAGTAGATTAGTTTCTTAACAGTATTCAAATAATCATAGTAAAACTAAATAGGAAGCGTATGAAAATCCTGTACTGTATATTTTATTCTATTGTACAGAATTTATTTGCTCAGTAATTGCATGGAGAGTTTCAATGTGACTCAACAAATATTTAAAGTTGGAAGCTCTACCATGTTATACTCAGCAATGCAAAGATTTGAAGAAAGGAGGCCAAAACTGATGCCAAGTCAGAGACTAAAACTTCAGGAAAACTGCCTGCATTGCAACTCATGCAATAGCTTGCAAAATTGTCAGTGTGCACACCTTTCTTATGGAAGATGTAAGCAGCGCTTTGTTTGTCAATGAAATCTCCATGGATACTGAAAATACTTTATACATTGATGGGAGAATGACCGGACATGGTGCATCAGCTTTCTGGAAGATTCACAAAAGAATACATTATTTTTCTTGCGTGATCTCTGAACCACAACTGGAGGTCATACCATTTACCATCACACACGTGTCTTTACAAAATAAAACCTTAATGTAGATGACAAATGCGAGCAAACACATTAAATAACGCAACACAAAAGAAACACCAAGCAACATTTGTTGGTTTCTTTGTGACCTTCCACAGCAGTTGAGACAACATGACGTGATGCAAATTATTTTCCATCAGAACAGCTTAAGAAAACTGAAACAGAAAGCTTCACTGCACATAGGGCAATAATTTTGTTTCTGCCCCTTCACAAATTGATTCTTTTTTTTTTCATAGTGTTTCTTCATCATTGCATGATGCATTAGACAATGCAGCCCCCTTGAAAAAGAAGGTAATCATTCATAGGAGGCTAGCTCCCTGGTTTAATTCAGAGCTGCGAACTTTAAAGCACAATGTTAGAAAATTGGAGAGAAAATGGCGCTCTACACACCTAGAGGATTCCTACTTAATCCGGAAAAATAGTCTACTGCTGTATAAAAAGACACTTTGCCAGGCCAGAACAGCTTATTTCTCATCATTAATAGAAGAGAACAAGAATAATCCTAGGTTTCTCTTTAGTACAGTTGCTAAATTTACACAGTCATAGCTCTGTTGAGCCATCCATTCCCTTAGCTCTCAGCAGTCATGACTTTATGGGATTCTTCTTAAATAAAATTGATTCTATTAAAAATAAAATCTTTGACATACTCCCGAAGATGATTACTTCATCCTCAGCAAGTGAGACAACATTGGAAATAACTGCAGAACCTGATTTGTGTTTGGACTGTTTTGATCCTGTGAAGCTTCCAGAGTTATCAGAAATATTAGCTTCATCTAAACCTTCAACTTGTATGTTAGACCCAATCCCAACCAAATTATTTAAGGAAGTGTTCCCTCTGATTACCAGCCCCATTTTAGATATGATTAATCTATCTTTAGTAAATGGATATGTACCACAGGCTTTTAAGTTAGCTGTAATTAAACCTTTACTTAAGAAACCTTCGCTTGATCGAGATGACTTAATAAATTACAGACCTATATCCAATCTTCCATTCTTATCTTAAATTCTTGAGAAAATAGTTGCTAATCAAATGTGTGAGCATTTACACAGCAATGACCTGTTTGAAGAGTTTCAGTCAGGTTTCAGAGCCCATCATAGCACTGAAACAGCTCTGCTGAAAGTCACTAATGATATTCTTATGGTCTCAGATAATGGACTTGTGTCTGTTCTGGTTCTGTTAGATCTCAGTGCTGCATTTGATACAGTCGATCACAATATTCTCTTAAAAAGGCTGGAATATGCTGTAGGGATCAGGGGAACAGCGCTTGGCTGGTTTAAATCTTATCTGTCTGACAGATTCCAGTTTGTTTATGTAAATGATCAATCATCTTTGAACTCCAGGGTTAATTGGGGAGTACCACAGGGTTCAGTACTTGGGCCAATTTTCTTTACTATATATATGCTTCCAATAGGTCAAATTATCAGGCAGCATAAGATACATTTTCACTGTTACGCTGATGACACTCAGCTTTACTTATCCATAAATCCTGATGAGCCCAACCAGTTAGATAGACTACAAGCATGTCTTGAAGACATAAAAACTTGGAGGACTTAAAATTTTTTGCTTCTAAATTCAGACAAGACAGAGGTTGTCGTCTTTGGACCGGAGTTTTAAAAAAGAAACTGCTTAGTCAATCACTTAACCTGGATGGCATTAAATTGACGTCTGATAATAAAGTAAAAAACCTTGGTGTTATTTTTGACCAGGACATGTCATTTAAATCCCATATTAAACAGGTTTCTAGGATTTCCTTCTTTCATCTCTGGAACATTGGCAAAATTAGAAATATCCTGTCCAGGAGTGACGCTGAAAAACTAGTCCATGCATTTGTTACTTCAAGGCTGGACTATTGTAATTCGTTACTATCAGGATGTCCACAAAATGCAGTTAAAAGCCTTCAGCTGATTCAAAATGCTGCAGCAAGAGTTCTGATGAAAATTAAAAAGAGAGATCATATTTCTCCTATTTTAGCTTCCCTTCATTGGCTCCCTGTTAAATCCAGAATATAATTTAAAATTCTCCTCCGCACATATAAAGCCCTTAATGATCTAGCTCCATCATACATCAGAGATCTGATTTTTTCATACGTTCCTAACAGAGCACTTCGTTCTCAGACTGCAGGTTTACTGGTAGTTCCTATAGTCTTTAGAAGTAGAATGGGAGGCAGATCCTTTAGTTATCAGGCTCCTCTCCTGTGGAACCATCTCCCGGTTTTGGTCCGTGAGGCAGACACCCTGTCTACTTTTAAGGCTAGGCTTAAAACTTTCCTTTTTGATAAAGCTTATAGTTAGAGTGGCTTAGGTTATCCTGAGCTATCGCTGTAATTATGCTGCTATAGGCTTAGGCTGCTGGAGGACATAATAACCATAATAACCATAATAATCCAACAGGGAGGGAGCCTTCCTCCCTCCCTGTTGGATGGAGTAAGGGGGAGTCAGGTTTAGCCTAAACTGGCTCAGTTATGGTTGAGGTGCAAACACACCCTCCATTTCTGCTACCTGTATGACCCCTTCTCTTTTCCAATGGTTATAATCAGTCTGACAGAGAGAGGTATCCCAATCCTTGTGGTTTTTAGTATAACAATGACCATCAGTGGGACCCTTTGTGAGGTGCCTTGAGATGACATTGTTGTAAATAAGCGCCGTTTAACTAAATAATCTGAACTGAAACTATTTGTGTAGTTATGCTGCTATAGGCTTAGGCTGCTGGAGGACATAATGACCACTTTCACCCTCTTCGCTACATTCTCACACTACTCTCCAATTTTGCATTATTTGCTGTTATTTCAGGTTTTAACTTTGTTCTCTCTCTTTTCTCTTCCTAGAAGCTACACCTGGCCTGGCTCTGTGTCTACCTGTGACAGCTTTCTGGAGAGGGGAATTGCCTGAGCTTCTGCTGGCAAACACTTAATGCTCACCCTCTACCGATGATCCACATAGCCCTGTCTTTTAGTGTTTAACTCTTTCTCTCTCCTAGACATAGCAATTGACTGAGCTTTTACTGTGACTAACTCTATGTGCTCTCTTTCAGACTCTAACCTTGAAAACTGGCTCAGAGTTTATCTGTTCTTTCTTTCCAGGTGAAACGACTAAAGGAGCTATAGAAAGTACTTCTGGATCAGTGCTTCTTTGTTCTCTTTGTGTCTCTGCTCTGTTCTCTCAAACCCCCAGTCGGTCGTGGCAGATGGCCGTTCACACTGAGCCTGGTTCTGCTCAAGGTTTCTTTCTGCTAAAAGGGAGTTTTTCTTCTCCACTGTCGCTACATGCATGCTCAGTATGAGGGATTGCTGAAAAGTCAACGCCAGTGACTGTCCACTGTCTCTACATGCTCATCCGGGAGGAGTGAATGCTGCAAGTCACTGACTGGATGCAATCTGCTGGGTTTCCTTTGACAGAAAACCTTTTTATCCAATTTGAATAAATAACTAACTTTGACTGCACTGTTCAATGGTTAGGATGTACCTGACTGTTGTGAAGTGCCTTGAGACAACATGTGTTGTGGATTGGCGCTATATAAATAAAACTGAATTGAATTGAATTACGGTGGCGCAGTTGGTAGCACTGTTGCTTTGCAGCAAGAAGGTCCTGGGTTTGATTCCCGGCCTGGGGTCTTTCTGCATGGAGTTTGCCTGTTCTCCCCGTGCATGTGTGGGTTCTCCCACAGTCTGAAGACATGCCTGTTAGGTTAATTGGTAAATCTAAATTGCCCTTAGGTGTATGAATGAGTGTGTGCGTGGTTGTTTGTGTGTTGCCCTGCGATGGACTGGTGACCTGTCCAGGGTGTGCCCCGCCTCTTGCCCATAGACTGCTGGAGGTAGGCACCAGCTCCCCCGTGACCCACTATAGAATAAGCGGTAGAAAATGACTGACTGAATTGAATTAAACAAAAAACTTTCCAGGTAAATGACAGATAGCAGGGATCTGCTGCTGGGAGAGCTATTAACCAGAGCTAAATAGACTTTCCACTCTACTCTCCCACTCTACCCTCCCACTCTGTTTTAACTTGTAGCATAACGGTGTCAGCTACTCTCCTGCCTCGAGCAGAAGAAAGTGATGGAAGGCCTCTGCTAATTATAGGGGAAAGTGTTTCCCTTCACTACACAAATAGCGATAGCCCTTCACAAGATGGGGCAAAGGCAAGCCTACACACTTGCAAACATGCACTCTCAGACACATCTTGTACACCCTCCTCACCTGCTCCAGTTTCCAGTGGAACTCAGCGGGTCGGAAAGTGTCGATCTGCGTGAAATCTCTTCTGAGCAGGAACACCAAGCGACAGTTGTGTACATACAGAGAGTAGTGGTGGCGGTTCATCTCTGCAACAGGAATTTCATGGGCACGCATCGTCATACAAGTGCATGCACACAAACACATTAAACATATTCATTATGTGCAAAATACCATGATTCATTATAATTTTCTGAATCCAAGTCCTCCAAATAAATACCTAACCTCTTTTTCAGTCAAGATCTTCTTTATGGTAAACTGTTCGTTAAATGCTGACAAATGAGGACTTTCTTTTTATATAACCCCCCAGTGATGAGCCACTGTTTGCCTTTATGTCAGAAAAATAACCCACTTTTTGTGAAGAAAACCCAAGCTCTGCTTTTCAAAACACCCATTTCTAAGCAAATAAGCCATGCGTTAGAATATTCTGATGGTCTGCATTGTGCAGATGTATAATTATGCACTTTAAGCTGTACAGCTCAAACATGGAGTAGATTAAAAAAGAGGACTTGTGCTTGTGGTATGCACTTGTGCATAATTAAACATTTTGCAAGTTATTTTAATTATTTTGTACTTGGGTGTTTTTAATTATAGAAAAGGAAAACAAATCAGCTCTTAAGAAAAAAAATCTTAAATGTATGAAAAGATCAATGCAAATATCAAAATCATATCAAGCTCCAACATCTTAACATTAAACTCTGACCTGTCTTGTCAGAGTTGCACAGTATGGTTTCCTTTTCAGCTCTAAGTCCTGGACTCGGCCCGTGTTTCATCCATGTTGCTATGGTGAACTGGTCCGTCAGATTCTGGGGCACCACATGATCTGGAACATTTGCAGCCTGCCACCCATCAAACCTGTAGATGAGGTCGCTCTCACGTTCACTGTCAGTGAGTAGAGATGCTGTCCAGTTTGCGGAGGGGCTGGGGGCAGGAAGGAGGTCGGTGCTGCCTGATGCTGCGCCTGGATGTGACAGTCAGAAGAATTAACAAGGATAATGTATATGTTTGGAGGGTCTGTCTGGAGGAAACTGCCTGAAGCATTGGCATAAAAGGATCCATGCTAACAATGGTTAAATACCTTCATTCAAAGTGAATGAACCCTCAAAGTGATTGAATGTTTGTGTGACTGTTGTCAGCCAATCAAAGTTGCATAACTTTGTAGATTGCAAAATTATTCCCTTTTCTCATACCTTAACATTAACAGATTCAAAACGCAAACAAACACAGAACGTGTGCTGGGTATTTGTTTTCAGCCCCCTTTACTCTGATAACTCTAAATAAAATCCAGCACAACCAACTAAGAAGTCCCCTAACTATTAAATGGAGTCCACCATGGTGTAATTTCATATAAATACAGCTCTTCTGGTTAGGTTACACAGCATCTGAAGCTTTGAACATCTAGGAAGTATTGTTCAACCCATCACCCTAACAGGACATGACTGTCAACTTAAACTAGTAGGTTGGGCAAGCAGAGCAATAATCAGAGAAGTACCCAAAAAGTCCATGGTAACTATGGAGAAGCTGCAGAGATCGACTGATGAGGTGGGATAACCTGTCGTAAGGACAACTAACAGTTGTGCATTCAAAAAAATCCGGCCTTCATGGAAGAGAGCCAAGATCTTAGGATTTTGGAAATTAAGCCAAGATAAGTCCGCCCTGCAGTTTGAAAAAATCCATCGAAAATACAACAATGTTTCTGGTTGTTGTGTGGCAAATATGATCAAGTTTAAGAGGTATAAACATTTTTGCAAGGCACCTTACATCCTGTTTCTTGGTAAAAATTGATCAAATAAATGTCACGAATTATGAAAGTTTGAAATTGAGTTGGGAAGCTTAATTAATAAAAAAAAGCCCCTTTAAACAGTGTGCAAGATTGAACTATCATATCTATAACTCTACTGAGAAGGTTAAGATGTCAGGAGGTAATTTTATATCTGAATTAAAATTTTATGCATTCATAGTCCTTCACTATTAAAAAACACCTCACTCTTTCAATAAAACTTCCTCACTTTATAATAATCCATCCTCTCTGGTCTCTTTTTTTGTAGTCTTACCACAAAGTTTCTGCAGAGACTTTTCAGAGTAAGTTTCACGGTCACAGCCCTTTCCGATGTGATTCGTCTGCAGTTCCACCATGGCCTTTACACCCGACAAGGGACCTTCGCACGTTTCCAGGTGCATCTTGGGAAAGAGCTGTTTGCTTCCAGTCCCTGGCTCATAGTCCACTCGCTTGTTCCAGCCTAAAGGATGAAAACGATTTGAAGCGTTTGTACATATTTATTTTTATGCACATAACCTTCAAGTTAGAAATGAACAGCTTGTTTCTATTTGTTACTTAAAGATTTTCGTGGGAGATTTGTATTCATTTTTTGCTACAATTGAATGATGCAGTACTGACACAAGTACTAATGAGATTGCTAAGCCAAAAGGGCTGTAAAAGAGAGCTCCCTTGCTTTTCACTGCGAACTGGGCAGCCAGCGTAATACAGATATTTTATCACCAAGTTGTTAGGGCTTTTATTCAGTGTGTACTAAAATGTCTCTATTGGGGCAGTGGAAGACATGCTGCTTTTGCTGTGTGCATGTCATATCAATGAAATCAAGTCTCCTGAGAAAATTACTCAGAGAAAGAGACATTAGGACGGTAGGGAGAGATGTGGGATCCGCATTAGTGTGAGGGAGACTTCATTACACAGCCTCAGCAGAGGCATTGCTGACCTTTGCACATGATAAAATAGGTTACAGAAAAGAGAGAGCTGGCTTTAAATGCATCACTGCATTATGTTTTATTCATGGTTTTAAGCTATTAGAGGTTAATGGTTTTACATTAGATTTTGCATGGGTTAATGGTTTGACTTTATAGCCACTTTTATGAGACTAAATTTGAAATAATAACACAACATACAGGTCCTTCTCAAAATATTAGCATATTGTGATAAAGTTCATTATTTTCCATAATGTCATGATGAAAATTTAACATTCATATATTTTAGATTCATTGCACACTAACTGAAATATTTCAGGTCTTTTATTGTCTTAATACGGATGATTTTGGCATACAGCTCATGAAAACCCAAAATTCCTATCTCACAAAATTAGCATATTTCATCCGACCAATAAAAGAAAAGTGTTTTTAATACAAAAAACGTCAACCTTCAAATAATCATGTACAGTTATGCACTCAATACTTGGTCGGGAATCCTTTTGCAGAAATGACTGCTTCAATGTCTTATGGAGGCCCAGGATGCTTCGATAGCGGCCTTTAGCTCATCCAGAGTGTTGGGTCTTGAGTCTCTCAATGTTCTCTTCACAATATCCCACAGATTCTCTATGGGGTTCAGGTCAGGAGAGTTGGCAGGCCAATTGAGCACAGTGATACCATGGTCAGTAAACCATTTACCAGTGGTTTTGGCACTGTGAGCAGGTGCCAGGTCGTGCTGAAAAATTAAATCTTCATCTCCATAAAGCTTTTCAGCAGATGGAAGCATGAAGTGCTCCAAAATCTCCTGATAGCTAGCTGCATTGACCCTGTCCTTGATAAAACACAGTGGACCAACACCAGCAGCTGACACGGCACCTTCATAGAATCACACTGACGTTACAACTGCAAGTCTGATGGGGTATGTCTTCAACAGCTTTGCACATCTAAAGACTGAAATTTGGTTTGCAAATTAGCTCAGGCTGAGTCAGATTGGATGGAGAGAATCTGTATACAACAATTATTAAATCTTGTCAAATAAATAAGGCTGAATACAAATGCATGTCTCTTAAAACTTTTTGGAAACCATAAGCTCTTTTACTTCCACTTCACAATTGCATACTACTTATGTTGAGTTATCACATTAAACCTCAATAAATTAGACTTAACTTATAGTTGTAACGTGAAACAATGTGCAAAGGTTAAAGATCCATGGGAATATTGCAAGGTACTGTATGTGTAGAAAAGTCTTTTGTCTGTTTTTATAACAAAAATGCAGGTCCTAATAGAATTTTTGGAGTGTTGTTTGAAACAACAAAAATAGAAATATTGAGAAATGTTACTTTTTTTCCTGATGTTCTCCTCTTTCCTCTTTGAAAAGAGTTAAAACACTGATTACAAACACCTATAATTGCTAAGAGGTTATTCAAATTTTTTCAATAAATGTTAAATTTTCTCTTATCTTTGAATAAATAAATACAATAACAATTGACATATTAATGAGGGCTGTGACTATAGGTTTGAAAGCATTGTTATTGCCTTGATATGTATAACAAAGCCACAGTTTGTAACACCATAATCTCTAAGCTGATTAAATATGTAAAATAATTCTACCTAGACCTGTTTTTCTTTACGTTAAGGTCATAAGAACATCCATCAGTCTACAAATCACTGGAACTTTGTTTCCTTCTTGTTTGGCTCTCTTGTTATCTGTTCATTTTACCTTTTCCTTCATCCACTTCTCCTCCCTCTCCTCCTATCTTTCTGTCTTTCTCTCTCCCTCCTGCATGAGCATGATTTCTGAGATGCTGTCAGAGAAGACAGGTGAAGCAGCAGGGGAGATGGGCTGAACTGAATGCCAAGCTGTTGGCATGTTAAAGAAGAAGAAAGGGACCAGTCTGGTCAGCTTTCCCTCCTGAGGTTTCTGTCTGGTCCTTTGATTTACTATAGAAGCATTCAGTCTTAAACGAGAAGTTCCTTCACAAAAGAGGGTATACCCATAAGATTGCTCTGAATTGCAATCTTCGGTTTTTGATGCATCACTTACATTTAGGTACCTAAAAGCAATATATTAACACATCACACCAACATACCAATCAGTAAGTTTATATTGAGTATTTGAAGGTGAGACAATATGTTTGCATTTCAGTGGTTTTTTCTGACCTTGCCATCCAGGTTTGCAGATAGGCTTGACTTCAATATGTACCACCACATCTTCTTTGGCTTTCTTCTGACCGCAATCAAAGGCAGACACCATAATCCTGTAGCTCTGCTGCTTTTCATAACTTAGTCGTTCTGTGTTTCTGATGTTACCTACAGGGTAACAAAAAACAAAGAAAAGGAAAGAGGGACTATTCCTCAACTGAGAAAACTACAATTATGTGCTGAGTTAAAAAAAAGCTGTGGAGCTGAAAGGAAAATAACTTTTAGCCTGATGTCACGGTTGAGTAAACTTGTATTACATTTAAAATTAAAAAGCTCCCTGTGAAACATTTGTGTAAAAATGGATGGACACATTGTCTTCTTCAGTCACCGGCATGTGTAGAAGCAGCGTGAAACAAATAGCTTTACACTGATGTCACTGCCTTGAAAAAATGCAACCAACTGTCACTGAATTTAAAAGGCAACCCAACAAAATATATACAATTTATTGTAATATATGCATGTTTATGTGCCCATTGATCTAGTAAAGCCACACAGCAGCTGCTATTAAGACAAATGTTACATGTGTTAATTTTCAGTTTCTATGAATGGTACTCATCTTCATTAACATTTGTGGAACCAATGAGGAAATATGTATTTAACATTACTGCATATACCTTCATATTTCCCTGCTTCATGGATCTGTTAATTTTCTCCAGTAAAAAATTGTATTTACACAATTTATTGTCTTAATTTAACAAGTAAAATTGAGCAACATATGTCATGACTTCAAGAAAAGAAGACTACAAAAAATAAGAGAAAAAACTATTTCCTTTCTGCCTTGTGTTTCAGTGGTGTATAAAAGTATGTTGCCACAAAAGGGGAAGGTGGTGGAGGACCCAAATGCAGGCAAAAGTGAAGCAGAGTTGGAGCTAAAATAATGGTGTTCAATAATTTTAAAGGGAAAACTTAAAAAAACTAAGTCCAAGGTCCAAAAATCCAAAATTGGAACTGAAGATAATTAAACTAAAAAATCCAAAAACAAACCAGGCACATGGAAGGAAGATGATGAGGGCAGAATTACACCAGACAGACTACTGGAGGATTGATCAGTGTCGAGCAGGTGAACCAGCAGGAACTAAACAACCAAAGGGGAATATATATTAACTGATGAGTAGAACAAGAAACAGATGAGACTAATGACCAAAGTGGAAGCAGCAAAATGCCCCAACATCTCATTTCTATGCATCTGGTACTATAACATGCATAGCGTGATCTCCAGCTAAGCAAGCCTGCTACACATTTTTTGGACATGTAAAACAATCCCTTATATACTTGATGAGCATATGGAACAACATCAATGTAAATGCTACTTTAAATTATTTTGCAATGTAAACCAGGAGTAGCAGCCCTGTACATTTGTGTCTTTCTGCTAATTTTGCTGAATATTGTTTTTTTTGTGATCAACTACAGCAGCAAGGTAGTTTGCTATAGGTTTCCTATTTTTTCTGCTCCAATTATAATCAATAAAAATGTTACTTAATCTGATGCTACATTGTGCAGACACTTTGTCTGTACTGATGAAAATTCATTCACCTCTACATGATGTAGGCTTGGGGTAGCTGAGTCCAGACCAGGCCTTATTTTCTAATCAATTTTAAAAATGCAATGAACATGTTGCTCATGGATTGTGAATAGCGCATTACAATTTTATCTCCAGATGGTCATGTGATCATTAAATATGGACAATTTTTATGCAACTTAGTAACGTTAAGGCAAAAACAACTTACTCATTACAAAACCCTGTAAAATGTACACCATTTATCCTGATACACACAATATACAAACCAGGGAGCACCATAAACCATACACCTTTCATAGAAGTGACAGGATTTGTTTTCTTTCTTCATGTTTACACCCAAGTAAAGTGTGTTTTTAGATACACTGACTTATATAGGAGGACATGAAACAGTGTAAAGATATGGGAGCTTAAGTAACCTTATTAAATAATTAAAGAGCTTTCAAGACAAAAGGTGTTTCATCTGCAAGAACCTTTACTAAGAACCAGGTTAGTTCTCTGGCATCATTTTTCTTTCCCTGTTGTTTCCATGGTTGGAACCAGGAGGAAATCAGAGCAGGATAGAAATCTACCCCTAAAAACGGGTGGGAAGTGGGACTTTCTCGATAGGCCCTGAACTAAATGTAGCACTTTGCAGTGGGAGGATGCAGAACATTTCTTACTGTTCTTAGCATTTTGTTGCAATCATCTACCAGTTCATATTTTTATAAACAATTAACTGATAGGAGCTCTGTCATTTTGTTAGCAAACACAACATTTAAAGCAGCCACCCATGCTGAACATCTCAGTCATTTATACAGTTTGCTTTTAAATACATAGATAAAGTCCACCAACTTCATTGGAAAGGTTTAATTAAAGCAAGCACTTTTCCGCTTTCAGCGTCTCAATGGCAACAGAGAATAATGTGCTCATCAAAGCTTTTTAAAGATATATTAACTGGTAAAGTCAGAATATTTCATTGTGTTTATGTTCTGAGGTACAGATTAAAGAAATCACACTATCCAGGACCGTAGATCGTTCACGATATTAAGTTTGAATGGAACAAACATGCTACTTCATGTGTGCGCATTGTTACCGTTTCTACAAGATACAGTAGATTGTTAAAAACGTCCTCTGAGTAAGAAGTTATTTTAATGCAGTTTCTTACCCACTTTTAAACTGTCATAAATTCCAACTTATGTTGTAATCCCGATCAGAGTTCTTCTTTTCTTTCCTCTCTCCTGCACAAAAAGTTGGAATCAACTTTTAAAAAAATCAATCCAAGTACAGGTTTCCACTCAGTTTAGAGTAGCAGTCTGTGACTTTTAAACCATAATCGTTATAAAACAATCTGAGATTAATGGTGCTTTGACCTGATTTCACAGTTTTTAATCACATTATGGACTCTTCTGTTGCCGTGGGTGGAGATCTTTGTTCCCAGACCTTCTGTGGCAGAAAGAGCTATTCAGTGTCGGGGGATATAATCTGAGAAAATGGCCCGGTTCTAGCCCCAAGAGTCGAAGTGCACACAACAAATGTTCTAGATAGATAAAAATGTTACAGGAAGTTAAGTTTGGGCAAAATCTTTGAGAAAGTCATAGTCGAAATGTGCCATAAATAACTCTTTACTGTTTTAACTATGTCACTAGAAATGTATTTTCCAAAACACATCTTGGACATTACCATTGATATCAAAATAATGATTGTTTAAAAAAACTACATAAAAACGTTGATAAACACAAGAACAAATGTGCCCTAGACCAAATCTTTGGCTTTACTACAGTAATATATATATATATATATTTATTTTATTTTTATTTTTTTAAACATATAAATGCTTTTTATTTACTCCACTATGTTGTCATTATAACCTAAATTCAAGTAAGTTATTTTTAGAATATGTTTTGTATTTTAGCTTTTAATTAAAAAAATAAAATCAACATTTTAAAATATTTAATGTTTTTTTCAGATATTATGAGGTCATTACCTAAAACTGTAGCTTGGCCTAAGCTTGGATATCACTTTTTTGTTTTGGCGCAAACCCACAATATGTTTTTGAAGTATCACTGAAAATATCATTGCTGTCTGTATCTAGAAGCTTGATGGTATAAAAAGCCCTCAGTCTACTGTGGTAAAGAGAAATGATTGAAGAGACTGAAATCCAATAAGCTCAGAGGATAGCAGTAAAGTCAAAGAAAGATAAGCTGACACGACAGAAGAAGCCAAGCGAGAAATCAATCTGAGACACAAAACTCTCTTACCCTGACTGTCTGAAATCCAGATAGAAACATGCCAATAATGTTTCTTTCATTTAACAACAGTTGGAATGAAACTTTACTGTTTTAGTTACCTTAAATTCTAACAGTGCTTTTAGATTACTTTTAATAGTTAAAGGGACATGATAGAAAAATCCCACAAAATCACTGAAGCTCTTTCCTGTTTAATATACATCTTAATACAACTGGTGTCATCAGGGTTATATAGGGTTAAACATAGGAACAATGTTCTGGTTGAGAGTAAACATACACTTCCTTACTTACACGCTAAACATGCTGGAATTTATATCTTCTCAATTTCACAGTTAAGAGAGAAGCTAGTGCTGAACTAGTAAGTGCTTTTTAAGAGCAGGGTAGTACTGTAAAAGAGGAATGTCGACATTTTATTTTCTCATCTTGGCTGTGCTGTTATCAAAAATGCTGACTAAACTCTCATGATAGCTTAGAATTACAACATTAGTAGGCCCCTATTTTGTCACTAAAACTTATATAGGAAACAAAGAGGCTCAAAGAAGGATTTATTTGTGAAATCAACTTTTCCCACAGAGTGTAATATAAAGAGGGATGGATGTGTATTAATCAACCATGAACCATGTGCTACACAAATAACAAAGACAACTATATTTTCATATTTTGGTTTAAAGAGAAAGCTTAGATTGTTTTAACTGAGGTTCTGTTAAAATGTTGTAAGCAGTCCATATCTTACCTGCAGTAGATTAATTTTTTAGTATAAATGTGGATTAGCTGGGCCAAGAGGCCGAAGTGCAAAAGGGACAACGACCACAGTGGACTTCTTAAAACAACCCTAGTTTCCAAAAACATCATTGTGGTTTATGCCAATGCTATTTGATGAACCTTTAAACTATTATATTGTTCACATTGGGTGGTTATTTAGAGAGAAGCTGATGATTATTTCAGAAAGATGAAAGTTGGAGATGTCCTTTTTAATAAAATTAACTCCACCTCTAACATACGGTATTTTCTGCAGAACAGTTCATTACTTTTCTGATCCTATTTTGTGCTTCCCTCACATTATAAAGTTGTTTTACAGAGCAAATCTAACCAATAACCTGTAGCTTAACCTGTCGTCCAAACAGTACAGGTCCTTCTCAAAATATTAGCATATTGTGATAAAGTTAATTATTTTCCATAATGTCATGATGAAAATTTAACATTCATATATTTTAGATTCATTGCACACTAACTGAAATATATCAGGTCTTTTATTGTCTTAATACAGATGATTTTGGCATACAGCTCATGAAAACCCAAAATTCCTATCTCACAAAATTAGCATATTTTATCCGACCAATAAAAGAAAAGTGTTTATAATACAAAAAACATCAACCTTCAAATAATTATGTACAGTTATGCACTCAATACTTGGTCGGGAATCCTTTTGCAGAAATGACTGCTTCAATGCGGCGTGGCATGGAGGCAATCAGCCTGTGGCACTGCTGAGGTCTTATGGAGGCCCAGGATGCTTCGATAGCGGCCTTTAGCTCATCCAGAGTGTTGGGTCTTGAGTCTCTCAACGTTCTCTTCACAATATCCCACAGATTCTCTATGGGGTTCAGGTCAGGAGAGTTGGCAGGCCAATTGAGCACAGTGATACCATGGTCAGTAAACCATTTACCAGTGGTTTTGGCACTGTGAGCAGGTGCCAGGTCATGCTGAAAAATGAAATCTTCATCTCCATAAAGCTTTTCAGCAGATGGAAGCATGAAGTGCTCCAAAATCTCCTGATAGCTAGCTGCATTGACCCTGCCCTTGATAAAACACAGTGGACCAACACCAGCAGCTGACACGGCACCCCAGACCATCACTGACTGTGGGTACTTGACACTGGACTTCTGGCATTTTGGCATTTCCTTCTCCCCAGTCTTCCTCCAGACTCTGGCACCTTGATTTCCGAATGACATGCAGAATTTGCTTTCATCCGAAAAAAGTACTTTGGACCACTGAGCAACAGTCCAGTGCTGCTTCTCTGTAGCCCAGGTCAGGCGCTTCTGCCGCTGTTTCTGGTTCAAAAGTGGCTCGACCTGGGGAATGCGGCACCTGTAGCCCATTTCCTGCACACGCCTGTGCACGGTGGCTCTGGATGTTTCTACTCCAGACTCAGTCCACTGCTTCTGCAGGTCCCCCAAGGTCTGGAATCGGCCCTTCTCCACAATCTTCCTCAGGGTCCGGTCACCTCTTCTCGTTGTGCAGCGTTTTCTGCCACACTTTTTCCTTCCCACAGACTTCCCACTGAGGTGCCTTGATACAGCACTCTGGGAACAGCCTATTCGTTCAGAAATTTCTTTCTGTGTCTTACCCTCTTGCTTGAGGGTGTCAATAGTGGCCTTCTGGACAGCAGTCAGGTCGGCAGTCTTACCCATGATTGGGGTTTTGAGTGATGAACCAGGCTGGGAGTTTTAAAGGCCTCAGGAATCTTTTGCAGGTGTTTAGAGTTAACTCGTTGATTCAGATGATTAGATTCATAGCTTGTTTAGAGACCCTTTTAATGATATGCTAATTTTGTGAGATATGAATTTTGGGTTTTCATGAGCTGTATGCCAAAATCATCCGTATTAAGACAATAAAAGACCTGAAATATTTCAGTTAGTGTGCAATGAATCTAAAATATATGAATGTTACATTTTCATCATGACATTATGGAAAATAATGAACTTTATCACAATATGCTAATATTTTGAGAAGGACCTAAGCCTGTGAGGAGAGTAAGTCAGACTGGTGTGAAATACACAGAAAAATATTTGAAGATTAAAATCACAAAGCAATAACACAAAGCATATTAATAATGGCATGAGCCACCCAGAGAGAGGCACGTAACTGTAGGGAAAGTTAGTGTTTCTGTCTGACTGAACACATTCAGAGACAGCAACAAATACACACTCAATCTGCCTTCAGCTTGCATTACATTGCACTCAGATAAGCCCAGGCAAGGGGCAGTCTAAATTCCAAAGGGAAATTTTATACAAGCAAATATGCTTTAAATAGTGCAAAATAGAATACAACCATTCAAGCAGATAGGACAGGTTTGCAGAAATAAATTAACAAAAAATAAAAAAGAAGCAAGCTTAGGTTTTGGGGTAGATATATGTTTAGTAACTTCTAAACAGTGAATAGTTAAAAACCTGACTAATTCAACACAACTATTGCATTTTCAGAAATGCATTTTTCACCTGAAAACTCACCTTAACAGTATTTCTTTTATTGTTCCGCTGAATGTTGAGGGATTTATTTCACATCTAAATTTAGCAAAGACTTTTAATTTTTACACAAGGTTTGTGAGATTATAAAAAAACATGTAGAAATAAGACAAGGGCCTTTTCTTCTAATCAAGTCGTTAACCATTCTGTTTGTGTTCAAATGAGGCAGAAATAACGTAGTTACTAGAAAACAACGTACTGCTTGTATCATATTTTCCAAAAAGATATATTCATAAGTACATTAGGGTATCAAAACATTAAAATTGAATCAGAGATTCTTTACTCGAACAGCACTGTAAACTTGGTTCCAAATTTATTGCTGAAATGACAAGGTCTAATGAGTCTATTGTTTTTAGAAGAAACTATTTACCCTAAATATAATATAAAACACAATGTTTTGAATCAGGACCAGTGGCTCATACCTATAATTTATTTGCAGCCATGTCCCCATAAAAAGTCCTACAAGAACGCAAATTGTTCTTAACATCTTTCCTACTAACCCACGCATGTATGCAAAAAGCTTACCATTGCGGTCTATGGCAAATGGTGTTCCCCCAGTGACAATTTCATAGTTGCAGATCTGACTATACTGTGGTGAACAGTCCTGGTCCCAAGCTTCCACCTGAATGACAGAATAAAGGACAAAAGTTAAAAAATGTTTAGCTACAGGCTATTGGTTTTACACTGTCGAGCCAAATAATGTCAGTTTGACAGGAAAGCTAAAGTTAAAGCGATGGAGTGCTCTTACTAGTATAATCTTTAAATAAATACCTGTAAGATGCTGTCGTAGATCTTGCCTTCAGTCACTGATGCTTTGTACAGTGACTCTCTGAACACAGGGCTGAACTCGTTGACATCATCCACCTGAATGTGAACCACAGCCCTGAATTCAAGAGGAAAATATGAAAGAAGGAAGCCCACTGTAAATAAATGACATAAATAATGTGGAGACTGAATTAATGATAAAAATGAAAGAGGGCAATGATAAACAAAAAATAGGTATAGAAAAGGAGATGACAGAAAGAAAATTTGAATCATGAGAGGGGACTAAAATGCCTCAAAGTTTATCTCCTTGTTAAATGCACATGCACAATAGTGTGCAGTCTTCAGGGACTCACATGCAGCGACGTCAAAGCATTAGTTTGAGAAGAAAATGACAGCGTGCCAACTCAATACTGGCACATTTTTTGATGGGATGTAAGAATGTGTATTAGGTCTCTGAACCAAATTTGTGTGCATTTTGTTTATTAAAAAACCCCTGAAATATCATATTTGTGTCTAAAAGCTAATGGTCTTTAATTTACTGATGTAAAACAACTATAAATTCAGTTTGAAAAATGATTAATGGATGACTTGAACTAAAGAGTCAGAGGAATTACAGCAATTGCATAGATTACTGCGACCTGGGGTTTTTGAGTTCTTTAAAGTTATCTAGACACATTTAACTTCCTGACTCTGCATGTGCAGCTATAAAATGTCTTCCCAGAAACAAAAGCCAATTTCAGAAGAGGGCAATAAAAGGACAAAAATATAGGGCAATGCCAGTGTTTTCAAGCTGAATCTGAAGGATTTAATAGGCAGTTTTGCATAGCCGAAGAGTGGAGAATTCTTTCTATATAGTAAATTGAACCTTTGTGTTGATTTTGCTGTGGCTGCATCAGTGAGTTTCATTTAATCAATACTGATTTGAATGGCTGCAACATTGAAAAAACGATTATTTATCTTTGGATACTAAAAAACTAGAAAATAAAACTCAAAATAAAGTGATTCCCAAAGTCCAGATTCCAATCCAGATCTGGATCAAAGATTTGGATTCCAACAGCTATTTCCAGAAGCAGAAACCTGAGTACAGCGCAGCACATTACTGTAACACTGGTGTAAGAAGCAGAAGGACAGCTCCTTGTTTGTAAGTTCTGTCCATGAAAACACAGAGAAAACAAGATAATATTAGCATAAGGCATCATCAAAGATCCTTAGCAGAGTGAAAGGTGAGCGTAGTGAAGACGTTTTATAGCTGCACATGCAGTCAAGTTGTCATTTAGAAATATATTATGAAGTTGAACGTCTCTAGATAACTTTTAAGAACTTAAAAACCCAAAATTAAACCCTATAAACTTGGGTTATGTTTCTAACAGTTGAAATTGTATACATTACCTGTACAACTGGTTGTAAAACATCGAAGTTTGAAAATAAAAGATGCTAAAAACCTAATTTTGAAAATGCCATATAGGATTTGGATTAAAATGAACATTATTCCACTTGGCAGCTCATTGCAGGCTGATATTGCCATTTCCCACTCTAGGCTAATATTTAACATTCTTTACTAATACACACAGATAAACAAATTTATCAGCTGGAAGAAATCCACTTGGCACTCTGACCAATGTTTGTTCTGAATGAACCATTGATGTAGATACAGGAATTTACTTCATTAGTGACCTTGGCTGACAACAATTCATTGTGCATCTGAAAAGGCACATCTGGCCAATTAATGGCATTAGTCTAATTAAGTTTATTTAGTGTTGTGCTTTGTAATATGTCACAAAGCCACACACACAAGGAAACACAAGTACACTCTCTTTTCTCATGTTTTCCAAAGAAGATCCAACAGAGATTTTTCTATCTCTTTGACTTTCTTTCACTATAAAACAGTAGCTTTATTTAGAATCTTTCCATCTCTCACTGAAAGAGCAGAGAGTTTGATTTGATGCTGCCCCCACTACTATGCCCGTCTGCCAGTCAATTTCCAGTCCTGCAAACACAGATATTTATTGATGGACTATTATGAGAACATATCCTTATATAAATCTGCAAGTTTTAGCTTTGTCCACTGTGCTACTCAGAGATAGTAACAGCACACAGCAAACAAACAACTCACTGGCAAGCTATAGATACAAACTTTTACAGGTATAAAATATAGCTGGCTAAATTCTCCCAAAACCTTGAGAATGAATTTGGTGTGGTTTTAAAAAACACAAACTTTAACTTTTGGCCAAAGTTCCAAAAGCTATGTTTGGTAATGGCATAGCCAGAGTGGTTGACAGTCTAAGTGTGAAGCCATGGTTCTCCAGTGGGAGAAGGTGGATTGCTTTCTCTGGTTAGGGGTCAGTGAAATATAGTCAAGCAGTGAAGTACAAACAATTAGGTGTCTTGATCGTGAGTGATGATAGAATAGCCTGTTATTCAAATTTAAATTGAGTGGAATCTTAATAATCCGAGTAACAGGGACAAACAAGACCGTTAGCATAGAGTCAGATAAAAACCCATGTGTAAAAAAAGCTGTCAAGCAGATGGCGAGCAGAAGAGCTAACCTTGCACTTGCTAACTTCCCCAGCGGCTTTAGTATTTGACAACTTCGGGACAGCTTTATGGACTTCATGATACAAAATTGCATCTGAGGTATCAACTCATTTACACTATACGAATCACTCTGTACACAATTAAATAGTCTCTTGTAATGTTGCCACCACAGTTGTAAAATATTATCTGTACCAGAAATATCTTCAACAGATGGCAGAGAAACTTTAGTTTTCATGGCCCTAACTTCTTTCCAAACTTCATATGCACTTTACTGCATTTTTCTAGCCACTGAGTCAGCTTTCATTGCCTGCTCACTTCTTGAAATGAAACAAAGAGCGTACTTACATTGCGCATTTGTAACCCTTTTGTGCCCATAATCCACTCACTGCAAGCCTCATATGCCTTTGTATAAAATTCAGCTACATGGGCATTCCAACCAGGTTTAACTTTCTTTTCAAATTTTATTCTGCATATGGATTTACTCGAATCAATGAGTGTTTTAATTATATCTTCATACATACAACAAACTGCTGAAATATGTTCAGAATTCTGGCATTTATTATCTCTACACATAGCTGCCTCTCTTGCCAGGTAGATGTCTCCCAGTAAGCTTTCTGTACTTGCACAATAGGATACAATCTCCTGCTGTGTGAGAGAGCTCCAGTCCAAGCAAAATCTATTTTTGTTGTCATAATCTTCTGTCACGGGTAAAACATGGCAATTTATCTCCATCCCAAAAGGTATATGATCAGTTGTTGATAACTCATAAAAAATGTTCATATCCTTCAATGTGGGATGCGCATCTGCTGTAGAAACACAGTGGTCCAACCAAGAGGTCCTATGCCATGCCTCACTTATATATGTAAAGCTATCATTAGGCAATAGGATTTTAGATGACATAATTAAACCATTATCCTCACCAAATTGGTTAAAATCATTAGCAAAAACTGAATTTTTATCAGAGGAATCTGAGTTCGTATCCCCAATAACCAACACACGGGAAAACCTATTATCCTGTATAAAATAAATGATAAGAACAAGTCTATCAAGATATTCAGCTTCATTATGATGACCCTCATATGGGGTATACACATTCAGGATAACACATTCCTTGTCATTGTGTGTTAAGTGTATTGCTATACACCAGTCTACTTCAAGTCTGACAACAGTGATACGAGAGACAAGTTTCTTGATTCAAAGAATCGCTACTCCTCCAGGAATCCGCCCGCATACTATTCCATGGCAAATATCCACACTGGACTCTCCTGTTCCATGAAAGTCGATGTGTAATGAGTTTAACCCCTCCAAATCCTGCTTTGTCAGAAATGTCTCTTGTAAACAAAGGACATCACACTGACCCAACAAGTGGTCTACAATTATCCGACAAGCTCTATCCTCAGCGCTCTGTCCCACACGTAGTCCACGACAGTTGTATGACAGTACTTTAATACTCATGGCTTGTCTTAATAAGGATCAGTGCCACTGGCTGATGAAACCCCACTCATTGGCCCATGGCAGCATAATATGCAGCACCATTCCTGTTTATTGGCAAAACTGATATGGATGTATAAAGAGTTAAAGTAGTTTATCTTTTATTATATTTCAATTTCACCCTGAGAAATTAAGAAAAATCTCATTTGTAATTTTAATACATTTGTTTAAAGGGGACATAAAATGCTTTTAAATCCTTCTTTTTCACACTTAAATCATTCAGTTGTGGTCTATATAAAGTGGAACTGCAATGCTTTGGTCTGAATTCCTTGTTATTGTAGCTCCACAGGCTCCTATTTAAACCCCTGTTCTAAAGGGGGTCTGAGAGCAACTCGTTTTGGTGAGGTTTCTTTAAAGGCTTCAAATCCCGCCTCCCTCCAGGTCAAAGAGCTTTCCACTTTAACCGGTTCTGCCATTTCTGTAGTTTGAGAACAGAGATACAATTATCTAATGGTGCAGAAACAAGACAATAACAGCAAAAACAATGCTAAACTGGTTATGTAATAATACTATTCAAAACATGCAGTATGGTTATGGCACGAAGCTACTGCTTTCAAAACAATGGCCAGGATGTCATATCAACACAGAATAAATTAATTGCTAAAATACATTTTAGTTGTCATTTTAGTGCTATTTGCACCTTTGCTGCGTCTGTCATTTCCATAGTCTTTCAGCAAATCCTTCGTTATACTGGCGGAGGTTGCTGAAGAACTCGTCCTTGAAGTGATTTGCTCAGACAAAGAGAAATTTGCCCACTGATGTGGGTACATTTTCATGAAAAATAAAATTTAACCAGGCAGTTCGAAGAGGTTCTTCTGCTGGAGGATGGTGTAATGAATTGTGTGGGCTAAAACACCCAACAACTGAACCGAACATATCCTCTCGTAGCGTAGACATACTTGAGTTTGGACTACAAAACTGCAGCAAGAAACAAAAATGGCAGATACAGGAAATCAGCCAGAAGCCCATGACCTTATTTAGCTGTTCCGCAGCAAATACTGTGAAGTAACAGTTCATAAAAACTTAACAGATGATAGAGAAAACTGAATGGACAGAAAGAAATGACCCAAACAGAATATAAAGAAATCTCCACAACACCTGGATAAACTAAATTCAACTTTTCTGCACTCCTACAGACTCCAAGTACATCACAAAATGTATTTAAAGGCTAAAAAAGTGGACTTTGCATGATATGTCCCCTATGAATGGTGTGACAACCAAAGGCCAGCTTCCAGGGTTACATACAGATTTGACTAATGTGAGCAGACTTTGCTTAACTTACTTGTGAGATTTTTTCCAGTTAGCTCCACTAGGCCCGGCACCACAGTCGTAAGCTTGGATGATAAAGGTGTACTCCTTCTGGTTCTCACAGTCCACATGGCTGCTGGCTCTAAGGACCCCTTCTCCTGATGTGCGATTCAACACCACTGCCTCAAAAGTAGCATCCTGTCCAAAGATCCTAAAGGAACAAATCTCTCCTGGGAATAGAAGAAGAGAAAGAAAATGGAAGTTAACCTTTTGAGTTACAGTAAAATGAACAAATAAATTGATTGTTGGGTTTCAGTGAATGATTCAAAGTTTTATGTGTGTTAGTGAGTCAGCTAAGCGACGATAAAACAAAGACTGACAAACAGAAATGGTGCAAAAATTTTGAAAATTAAAAAGAAATCCAAAAGTATTTATTTGAATAGCTAACAGTAAACCTTTCTGTCATGTTGGTAAAACACAAAAATCACAATGATTCTGTGTTTTTCTTATGTGGATACAGTCTGCAGAAAAGAAACAATGCAATGCCAAAGCTCTGATCTTTCACCTTAATTCTTTGGCATAAGACAGAAAAAACATTTTTAATATTATTCTGTATAATATTGCTGCTTTTGTCTTGCACCCCCCCCCCCCCCCCCCCCCCCCACACAGCCACTGCCTTCCCCCCAAAGTAATTTTATCAAACCCAGCAGTAGCTCTGAAACCACTCAGAGAATTGACGAGAATTCAAACATGTGGGTAATGAATCAAAACTAACAACAAACACAGCCACTGGCATTTTCCTTTTTTTTTTTTTACAATACAGCTATCATTTCAAATTTCAGCCTCTGTTTCATTTCTCTGCATGGAAACTTTGTCACCGCCTGGTGTGCTGTATGGAGAAAAAATATATCTGATATTTCTTCATGTGCACCACCCTAAATGAGTAATACACTCACTGAATATAGTGTACTGGTAATTTCTCAGTGCAAAAATGTCCCTCACATCTTTGTAGAAGTTCATCTAATGCACAAGTTTTTGGTTCTTGGATATTGAGAATCTTTTTGGAAAAGAAACTTGAACGGACAACAATATGATTATGTGCATGCAGATGTCAACTGAAAAGAAACCAAATGTTTTAGTGTTAGAGGATGTCTGCTTGCACACCAAACCCCTCTTCATACTTACACTATATTGACAAATGTATTGGAAGGCGCCACCAAATCAATGAATTCTGGTGTTCCAATCACTTCCATGGCTGCAGGTGTAAGAGGTTTGGTTTGGAGAAACTTGCATGCAAAAGTAGACAGACAAAAACTTTTGGCAATATAGTATACGTTCCTCCATCCACATATTGTCAAGATTTTAACCTCCTTTTAACCTGACTTAACAGTTTAAATGCTGTTTATCTGTAAAATAATGGTCCAATCAATAACAGAGGGCTTCAAGGTTTAAATTTTACAATGCCTAGTTTATGTGTTTCCATTCTTAAAGTCAGTGCAGAGAAGGTAAGGACACTGCAGATAAAACACAGATGTTTGGAAAAATAGTTTTATACATGGCTGCTATGAAAAAGGGGATGAAAGAATGGCCTTGAACCTATTTCCACTTATATGTCTTTATACTAAGTGAACAAAAAAATCACCACTAACGTGAATATAATATAGTGGTGCTACCTTTATGCATAAACCTTGACGCTCCGGTGGAAAGTGGGAAAAGATGTTTCTACTTAACACTTCGGGGATGAATGCAAATCCATTTTCTGCTCCATCTGTTGCAGGAAATACATTTTCTTGGATTGCTTTTTATATGAGGGCATGAGTGGAGAGGAGGAAAGAAAATGAGAAGGAATGTGATGGCCTAATGTATATGTAAATGGTTGTGACAAACATTTTTGACAGCTTATGTGTACTTTCCACACTTGCTCACGATGACATTCCTGCCTTTCAATTTGCTTTATCAGAAATGTTTTTCTGGTAAGGCAAAGTATTTCACCCTGCAGAAGGGCATAAAACAAAAGAATACATGTTTGGTCCCTTGCAGTGCCTTGTAAAAGTATTTATGGCTCCAGAACGTTTTAAGCATCCTGACATGTTAGAGCTACAGTCATCAATGTAGTTTTTTTGGGATTTAATGTGACAACTGCTATAAGTAGTGCAAAATGGTGCTCCAGAAGTCACAGGTGCATGTCTTTTGGGGCTTTTTTACCAGCTTGGTACATCTAAAAACTGAGATTTAATTTTCATTGTTCTTTGCAAAATGACTCAAGCCAGTGCTTGTTGTCCTGCTGGATGGTAAACCTCTGCTCTGTTTTGCAGCCTCTAACAGGTTTTCTTACACAGTTGCAAGGAATTTAGCTCTATCCATCTTCCACTACTTCAGCAGGGAAACCTTCCTTTCCCTGCTTAAGTAACCATAATAATGACGCCATTGATATACAGAGCCTTGCAAAAGTACTCCGCCCCCTTGAACTTGTCAACCTTTTGCCACATTTCAGGCTTCAAACATAAAGATATAAAATTCAATTTTTTTGTGAAGAATCCACAAGTGGGACACAATCGTGAAGTGGAATGAAATTTATTAGATGTGTCAAACTTTTTTAACAAATAAAAAACTGAAAAGTGGGGCGTGCAATATTATTCGGCCCCCTTGCGTTAATACTTTGTAGCGCCACCCTTTGCTGCAATTACAGCTGCAAGTCGCTTGGGGTATGTCTCTATCAGTTTTGCACATCAAGAGACTGAAATTCTTGCCCATTCTTCCTTTCAAAACAGCTCGAGCTCAGTGAGGTTGGATGGAGAGCGTTCGTGAACAGCAGTCTTCAGCTCTTTCCACAGATTCTCGATTGGATTCATGTCTGGACTTTGACTTGGCCATTCCAACACCTGGATACGTTTATTTGTGAACCATTCCATTGTAGATTTGGCTTTATGTTTTGGATCATTGTCTTGTTGGAAGATAAATCTCCGTCCCAGTCTCAGGTCTCTTGCAGACTCCAACAGGTTTTCTTCCAGAATGGTCTTGTATTTGGCCCCATCCATCTTCCCATCAATTTTGACCATCTTCCCTGTCCCTGCTGACGAAAAGCAGGCCCAAACCATGATGCTGCCACCACCATGTTTGACAGTGGGGATGGTGTGTTCAGGGTGTTGAGATGTGTTGCTTTTACGCCAAACATATTGTTTTGCATTGTGGCCAAACAGTTTGATTTTGGTTTCATCTGACCAGAGCACCTTCTTCCACATATTTGGTGTGTCTCCCAGGTGGCTTGTGGCAAACTTTAAACGAGACTTTTTATAGATATCTTTGAGTAATGGCTTTCTTCTTGCCACTCTTCCATAAAGGCAAAATTTGTGCAGTGTACAACTGATTGTTGTCCTATGGACAGACTCTCCCACCTGAGCTGTAGATCTCTGCAGTTCATCCAGAGTGATCATGGGCCTCTTGGCTGCATCTCTGATCAGTCTTCTCCTTGTTCGAGATGAAAGTTTAGAGGGACGGCCGGGTCTTAGTAGATTTGCAGTGGTCTGATACTCCTTCCATTTCAATATGATTGCTTGCACAGGGCTCCTTGGGAAGTTTAAAGCTTGGGAAATCTTTTTATATCCAAATCCGGCTTTAAACTTCTCCACAACAGTATCTCCGACCTGCCTGGTGTGTTCCTTGGTCTTCTTGATGCTCTCTGCACTTTGAACAGAACCCTGAGACTATCACAGAGCAGGTGCATTTATACGGAGACTTGATTACATACAGGTGGATTCTATTTATCATCATCAGTCATTTTGGACAACATTGGATCATTCAGAGATCCTCACTGAACCTCTGGAGTGAGTTTGCTGCACTGAAAGTAAAGGGGCCGAATAATATTGCACGCCCCACTTTTCAGTTTTTCATTTGTTACAAAAGTTTGACACATCCAATAAATTTCATTCCACTTCACAATTGTGTCCCACATGTTGTTGATTCTTCACAAAAAAAAATTGAATTTTATATCTTTATGTTTAAAGCCTGAAATGTGGCAAAAGGTTGAAATGTTCAAGGTGGCCGAGTACTTTCGCAAGGCTCTGTATATTACTGGATTAGCCGCTATAGATAGGGACGTGCGCATGCTGGTGCCATTGCTATGCATTGAGTCATGTCAACAAAACCTTGCTGCTCCAATACAGGAGGAGCATGCATCTGACACAAAAACGTGTGGCGCCCTTATTTCTTATCTGATCTTTATAAACTATGACTCAAATTAAAGCTGAGAAAAATGCTGATGTGCTGATACATATAAATATGTACTCTCTCTAAACATGAATCAATAAGCAGTTTTTGAACTGTGCATTAATGTTGACAGCTATACCTACTGTGCTACAAAGACTGTCAAGTGTCAATTGATTTTCAACAGCTAAATCTGCTTAGTTGTGATTATTGTATCACAGTTTGTTGGTTTCAGGCCTTGATTCTGGGATTTCTAAACTAATATATTAAAAGAGGGTTCATGTGACTCCTGTCACTTAGGCGCAGGGACAAACTGGCCATTGGGACATTTTCCAGTAGCCTGGCTGCTGGCCTGGCCTGCTCAGCTATCGCCCAGGGGCAGGAGCAAAGGCTCAGTACGGGTCTCAATTGATGTTTTAAATTAATAATCCATGCCGTTTGTGTGGTTCTCTCGGGTATCTGACTGAAGCTCCCAGACTGAAGACAGACACCCCCTCCTTTCTTTTCTGAGTCTGTCACAACAGAGCAGAGACACATAGAGGCAGAGGAAAAAAGGAGCAAAGAGGGGGAGGATAAAAAAGAAAAAAGCCCTACAGAAAATATTATTTGTTCGTAAGGGAGCAGGTAAGATGAGTGGCGAACAGTAAAAACGCTAGCATAGCCTATCCAGCACAACTACATTAAAAAGGAAGTTACTTCTACTTTGAGGAACCTAAGGGGGGCAAAACTGACTTAATAAAACAAATGTTTTACATTAAGTTTTTACAAAGAAAATTTCAAGTTTGAGAATAGGGTTAATGAACAAATATGGAAATTAAAATTTGTTTAATGCTAAAATGTCCAGAAATTTACGGAGGTAAATTTGTCTCAATATTATTCAATCAAACAAAAAGCTAATCTCAATAAAAAAAACAACTAATCTCAATCAAAAAATATTAAGTTGTGATCAAAACTTTCAGAGTTGTAACGATTTTTTTTTTAATGGAATATTTTATTTTGGGGAGAAAAAAAATTTGTTTGAAAAAACTTTTTTTGATTAAAATGACAACTTTTTTCTCACAAAGAGAACTTCCGCTCGAACTGCAGGGCTTGCCGCATCGCTTCAGTGAGGGAACATCAACTGTACAGAAGAAAACTGCGGTCAAGTGAGCCAACAGTCAAAAATACGCGGTCACGCCAGCCGATGCTAGCTCTCTCTTAAAGATTAGCGTAGCGCATACAAGGTGCATTACGGTAATGGAGCAGAAAGGACGCCGATCCTGGCAATGGTTGAGAATATAAGAAGAAAACAGAAAAGTAACCTACAGAACATTTATATTAATTACATTTTACAACTTTCACATTCATGTTTTATGTAAAAAAATAAATATATAATATATTACTGTACAGTTTTAGAGAAATATATTGTCATAGTACCTCAAAATGCTCAACCATTATATGCATTTGTCCCACTTTCAGGAATTTATTTCTCCAAAACCATGAGAGGCAACAACACAATCTCTTCAGATTATATTAGAAGGTCATCTATATTACAACCAGAATAAATATTTCATAATTTTACTGTACAGTTTTAGAGAAATATATTGTCAAAGTACCTCAAAATGCTCAACCATTATATGCATTTGTCTAACTTTGAGGAATTTATTTCTCCAAAACCATGAGAGATGACAACACAATCTCTTCAGATTATATTAGAGGGTTATCTATATTATAACCACAATTAATATTTCATAATTTTACTGTAAAGGTTTGGAGAAATACACAACTACCCCATGTGTAGTATAAAACAGAGTCCATGTCAGGCAGACGGCATCCCATAATCCTGTGTGCTGTCCTCACAACCCGTGATACTTCCTTCCTCTCCTGTGCAGTTCCCACACCACACTGTCATGCTGAGACACAGAGTGCTTCCACCATGGCCTTGTAGACATTTGTAAGCAGCTGAGGAGAGAGAACAGTCTGTTTTCATGTCCTGATGAAGAAGAGCTGTTGTTGTACCTTCTTCAACAGGCGCTGGATGCTCTTGCACTTTAAGCTGTCCAGACCACTTCCCAGGACCTCATCAACCTCACCAAAAAGAAGCGTTTGTGGTACTTTGTTGGGGTAGTTGTGTATTTCACCAAAACTCTACAGTGAAATTATGAAATATTAATTCTGGTTATAGTATAGATAACCCAGCCAGGATCGGCATCCTTTCTGCTCCATTACCGTAATGCACCTTGTATGCACGACGCTAATCTTTAAGAGAGAGCTGGTGTCGGCTGGCGTCACCGTGTATTTCTGACTTTCGGCTCACTTGACCGCAGTTTTCTTCTGTACAGTTGATGTCTCCTCACTGAAGCGACGCAGCAAGCCCTACAGTTCGAACGGAAGTTCAGAGGTGGAGGGGATCAGAGTCTGCCGCTAGTCAGCGAGAACCAACAGGAAAACATCTTACATCGTTTGCCTTCAGGCCCCGCCCAGGATGTTCATGTTCCCAGCACCTCCAAATTCTTTGAGTTCAACCAAAAACAGAGAGCGTCAAAACCATAAGAGCGAGAGTCGTAACCAAAGATTTTTGACACGCGCAAATAAAAGTTTGTTTGGCAAATAACTTTTTTCTCTTCATGAGAAAAAATGAGTCATTTTAATCAAAAAATGTTTTTTCCAACAACTTTTTTTTCTCCCCAAAATAAAATATTCCATTAAAAAAAAAAAAACATTGTTACAATTCTGAAAGTTTTGATCAGAACTTAATATTTTTTGATTGAGATTAGTTTTTTTTGATTGAATATTCCAAAAGTTTTGACCACAATTAATTTTTTTGATTGAGATTACTTTTTTTTTGATTGAGATTAGTTTTTTGTTTGATTGAATAATATTGAGACAAATCTATCTCCATAGAAATTTTGATTCTGTGTGCCTTTCATAAACTCCTTGAATAAATTACTATATATGAATACTAAAATCCTTGTATTATATTATTTTATTAAATCTTTATTTAACCAGGTAAAATGTTTTGTTTTAGCATTTTAAACACTATACTACCTTTCATGGCATACCTGTGTACATCGCTTAGTTTTTCTAGAATTTGATGGAAATTACATTCAAGACAAGCAGTCAGAGCAATAAGTCATTCTACTTGTAAAACTTTATTGGCCTTTAAAAAGAATCAGTTTTGTGTAATTCTGATACTGCTTCTGCAGCAGTCCTGACTCAATGCATAGCACTGACGCATGTGTGTCATGCAGTAATGAAATGATGTCCAATCCAGTAACGTATTGATGACTGCCACCACCATTTTTCCCAAGATGGATGATGTGTTCATGGTTATGTAGAGTGTTAGTCCTCCACCACATTTTTTTGCACATAGTGCTTTTTATATAGAAATGTTATGTTTTGTCTCATATAACCAAAGCACCTTCTTCCACGTTTGCTGTGTTTTCTACATGATTTGTTGTAAACTGCAAACAGGGCTTCTTTTGACCTTCTTCCAGCAATAGCCTTCTTCTTGCCACTTTTCCATAAATCCCAGATTTGTGGAGAACGTGACAGTAGTGTCCTTCTGAGCTGTGGATCTCTGCAGCTCCTCAAGAATTACAGTGGGTCTCTTGGCTGCTTCTCTGATTAAATGCTCTCCAAGCCTGACCTATCAATTTAGGTGGATAATTGTCTCTTGGTATGTTTGCAGTTTTGTCATACTCTTTCTGTTTCCAGATGATGGATAGGACAGTGCTCTGTGAAATATCCAAAGCTTAGGATATTGCTTTATAACATAAACCAGCTTTAAACATTTTTCACAACTTTATCCCTTACCTGTCTGTCTTCATGATGCTATTTGTTCACTAGTGCTTTGGAACAAACCTCTTAGACCTTCACAGGAAAGTTGAAGAGTGATAAGACCAAAGCTGTTGCTGAAAGAAAGCCATCAAATTCTCCATTTGCATTTTGCCGCAAGCCTTTGGAAACATGTGGAAGAAGGTACTCAATGAGAACAAAATGGAAAAATTTAGCTGTAACATGAAAGAATGATGGTTTCAATATTTTATCAAGTCACTGTATATCAAGTGGGAAAAGAGGGTATGTTTTCAAGTAAATACACTTATGAATATATTTTTGTAATGATAACTTGACCCATCATCGCACAATACTAATAGAAAAGCAAACAAGTCAGTCAAAAAGAGTTCAATAACAACAATCATCTAATATGGATGGTACTCTGCAGGAAACCTGAGTGCAATAAACTCCATCCACAGAAAATGTTAGGCTGTCACAAAATATATATTTCACAAAATGTTAAATTGCTAATATAATGGAAACAGACAGGATGAGCACGATTAATGAGAAAATGATTCTCCATGAGCGAACGTGTTGTCAGAAGGAGCCAAAACTAATTTGTGTATTCCCACTGTAAAAGAACTTGACAGAGCGTTTAATTTCCTCCAATTTTAATTCAATTTGTCGAGTTTACCACAGTTAAAGGAGAGACAAACAGGATCAATTTACTTCTTAGAGTCTTAATTGTGAAAACGATAAGAAGCGATCTCTGGAGTGAGCTATATGCACCAGTTCTCAGTCAAACCTCAAAATAGAAACAGAAAATTTAAATCTCTTCTTAATCAAACGCTGCTCACAATCCATCTGGTGTTTTTCTTCCTGAGTGCAGAGTAGGTTATGCTGAAGTTTCATCTTATAGTGAGTTTTGTGTGTTTGTGTTGGAGACATGGTGGGAGCGGGCAGTAAACCTTGATTAAAGGAAGTTTCAAAGCATACAGAGTATCAGTTGGCATTAAGCCTCGACTCCCTCACTCTCTTTCATTGCCCAGCTCACTGTCGTCATTACTGTTCTACTTTAATTAAAGACTGGATTGCACTTAATTTCTTTACTGAATCATTAACTAGAGTCATTGTAATACTCGAATCCACGCAATTTACTCTTTTTCTATGTGTAACAAGTTTCTGCACATAGACGGCAAAAAAAAGCTCACTTTGAAGGAATATGTATCATTTTGATTGTTCATAAAAAAAAACCTTATCTGTACTGGTTTAGGATCTTTGTGACATACTACAACAAAGTCCTGTTTCAGCCTGACAAAACCTTTTATTCTTTTTTTTGTAATCATGTCAGTAGAGTTACTGTATTTTATTTATATAAAATTCTTATTGTGAAGAGGAGTTAAATACCGTACCTTGTAGAGGTATTGATAGCTTTTTTCACATTATAACTGCAAACTTTCATGTTTTTTATTGGGATATTATGTGATTGATCAATACAAACTAGTGCATAATTGTAAAGTTTAAGAAAAAAAGCAATATATTTTTTTTTAATTTTGTACAAATAAGAATTTGAAAAAAGTGAACTGTTATTTAAGCTGTTCCTTGGTCAATAGTTGGAATAACCACCTTGCACAGCTAAAGATTGAGATCTTTGCTCCCTGTTCTTTGCAAAAATCAAGCTTAGCCAGATTAGAATGAGAGCTTCAACCTTTCTGCATATTCTTAAACGAATTAAGGTCAGATTGGGCAAGTCCAACTGGTCAATTCTGACCTGAGCACCTTCTTTGATGTGTTTGCCCTGTTTTCCTACATGACTTGCTGAATCAGAAACAGAATCAGAAAAGCTTTATTGCCAAGTACGTTTTTGGACATACAAGGAATTTGTTTTGGCGTAGTCGGTGCAATACAATACAAATTAAACAGTATAAACATATCTACAATATAATATAAATATATGTGCACAGTTTTAAGTGAGTGAGAGTAAATATAGAGCAGTATAAGATGCAAGAGGGGGGAGAGTGTCAGGGTGGTTTCTGGGCTATGTTAACCAGGCTGGTGGCAGATGGGAAAAAACTGTTCTTGTGGCGTGAGGTTTTGGTCCGGATGGACCGCAGCCTCCTGCCAGAGGGGAGAGTCTCAAAGGGTCTGTGAACGGGGTGGGAGGGATCAGCCAGAATCTTCCCTGCCCGCTTCAGGGTCCTGGAGGTGTACAGTTCCTGGAGCGACAGTAGACTGCAGCCAATCACCTTCTCAGCAGACCGAATGACACGCTGCAGCCTGCCCTTATCCTTGGCTGTAGCAGCGGCGTACCAGATGGTGATGGAGGAGGTGAGGATGGACTCAATGATGGCTGTGTAGAAGTGCACCATCATAGTCTTTGGCAGGTTGAATTTCTTCAGCTGCCGCTGGAAGAACATCCTCTGCTGGGCTTTCTTGATGAGGGAGCTGATGTTTGGCTCCCACTTGAGATCCTGGGAGATGATGGTTCCCAGGAAGCAGAAAGATTCCACAGTGTCAATTGTGGAGTCACAGAGGGTGATGGGGGCAGGTGGGGCTGGGTTCTGCCTGAAGTCCACAACCATCTCCACTGTCTTTAGAGCGTTGAGCTCAAGGTTGTTCTGGCTGCACCAGTCCAACAGATGGTCCACCTCCCATCTGTATGCGGACTCGTCACCATCAGAGATGAGTCCGATCAGGGTGGTGTCGTCCGCAAACTTCAGAAGCTTGACAGACTGGTGACTGGAGGTGCAGCTGTTGGTGTACAGGGAGAAGAGCAGAGGAGAGAGAACACAGCCTTGGGGGGAACTGGTGCTGATGGTCAGGGAGTCAGAGGCGTGCTTCCCCAGCCTCACGCGCTGCTTCCTGTCAGACAGGAAGTCAGTGATCCACCTGCAGGTGGAGTCGGGCACACTCAGCTGGGAGAGCTTCTCCTGTAGCAGAACTGGGACGATGGTGTTGAAGGCAGAGCTGAAATTCACAAACAGGATCCTGGCATAGGTTCCTGTGGAGTCCAGGTGCCGGAAGATGAAGTGAAGGGCTAGGTTGACTGCATCATCTACAGACCTGTTGGCTCTGTAGGCAAACTGCAGTGGGTCCAGGAGGGGGTCGGTGATGTCTTTTAGGTGTGAGAGCACAAGGCGCTCAAAGGACTTCATCACCACAGAGGTCAGGGCGACGGGTCTGAAGTCATTAAGCCCTGTGGTCCTTGGCTTCTTGGGAACAGGGACGATGGTGGAGGACTTGAAAAAGGCTGGCACATGACATGTCTCCAGTGAGGTGTTAAAAATGTCTGTGAAGACTGGAGACAGCTGATCAGCGCAGTGCTTCAGGCTGGCTGGTGAGACAGAATCCGGACCAGCAGCTTTCCGGGGGTTCTGTCTCCTGAAGAGTTTGTGGACGTCCCTCTCCTGGATGGAAAGAGCCGTCCCCGGTGTGGGTAGGGGGCTGGTAGGGGGGAACTTCAGGGTGGGGTTTGGAGGTGCCAATGCCCCTCTTGAGGTTGGGGAGGTTGGGGTGGTGGATTGTGGCTGCAGTTGTTGGGGGGCGTTGTGGGGGATGGTTGCAGGACTGTCCCTTTGTCTTTCAAAGCGGCAGTAGAACTCGTTCAGATCGTTGGCGAGGCGTCGGTCGTTGATGGAGTGGGGGGCTTTCAGCCTGTAGTTGGTGATTTGCTTGAGCCCTTTCCAGACAGACGCAGAGTCATTGGCTGAGAACTGGTTTTGGAGCTTCTCAGAGTACAGTCGTTTGGCCTCTTTCACTGCCTTGCCAAACTTGTACTTTGCCTCTCTGTATATGTCTTTGTCCCCACTCCTGAAGGCCTCTTCCTTATCCAGTCTTAACCTTCTGAGTTTAGCTGTGAACCAGGGTTTGTCGTTGTTGTAACTCACCCTGGGACTCCTCATGGCTCTCTACCAACAATTCCTTACTTCTTGCCACTCTTCCAATAAGATTATATTTGTGGAGTGAACGGCTAATAGTTGGCCTGAAAACAGATTTTCCTATCTAAGTTTTGGATCTCTGCAGCTCCTCCAGAATTATTATAGGGCAGCTTGACTGCTTCTATGATTCAAGCTCTCCTTGCCAAGACTGTTATTTTTGGTAGGCGTAACCTCTGGAAAAGATTTCCATTCGTGCCATACTCTTTCCACTTTCAGACGATGGATTGAACAGTGTTCTGTGAGATGTTCAAAGCTTCTGGCATAGCTTTATAACCTAACCCTAGTTTAAACTTCTTCACAACTTCATCGCTTACCTCTTTGGTGTTTCCCTTGGTTTTCATGAACCTCTTGGTTTAGCAACCTATGACCCTTTAACAATCAGTTATATGTATTCTGAGAATCAAAATACACATAGGTGGAATCCATTCACTAATTGGTTGGATTTTAATCTATGCCCCTTATAGTTAAAGGGGCTGAATACATATGCACTCAAAAATAATGTACGAATTTTATTAACTTTACAAATTTTGCACTATTTGGTGTCAGTCTATCATAAAAACCCAAAAATCAGTGGAAGTTTGTGAGTGTATCCAAACAAAATGTGAAAAAGTCCAGGGGTATGGAGACTCTTGCATGGTAGTGTACATAAAGATAGGAAAGCACTCTGGATAATCCTTTGATTCAAAATATAGAAAAATGGTACTAAGTTAGGAAGAATACTACCTGACAATAAATAAGAAGGAGCTGCTCTTCAGGTACTTACGAGCAGTGAAAATGCAAATTGGAGGAAGATGGTAAAAACAAATTAGGGTTCATGGCCTTTCAATAAGCTTTTCCTCTGCAGCTGTAATTTGATTGTATCTTCTCTATCTCTAAGGTGTATAATGAGGACACAATGAGGACAAAGAATAGCACGTAGTTAACTGCTGTGATGGTTCTGGATAGTTTTTTTGTCGATGAGAGATAATGAAAGTGTCCGCTTTGGTGGATGTCATACATGAATAATTTTAGTTTCAACTTTCTAAATCCTTTTCCTAAAACATCATTTTTACACTCGGCTGTGATGTTCTATTTTAATTACACAAAATCAAAAAACATCACTCTGGTTTAGGTGTCACTGATTTGTTTTGATAACCTTGCAGGAAGCATTCCTCTTTCCACTTATGTAATTAAACTAATATTTAATGATCTTCTTTAGGTCGTTTAAGCAGCTTTTATAGTTCTTCAACAAAGTTAAGCTTATCTTTTGTCATTTCTGGCAACTCTTATTTATTAACAGGTGTTCAATACAAACGATGGAAATAACCTTCTGACTTTTTTGAAATTAGTTTCATATTCAATTTGTGAACATAATTCATGTTAATATTCAGAAAGCTCAGCAGCTACGTAGATAAGCTCATATTGGCTGAGTGTTGGGAGCAGGTTTGAGGAGCTCCAGTATTTATAAAGCTTTGAACTTTGCATCACCTGGGGCCTGTACCACCACAAAAGATTTCAGGCTTAGTGAGACTTAACCTGGGGTTTGCAGGGACATGAATGCAGCTTTACTTCTTACAGGGCTAGATTGCTATGGTTACTTACTTTGCACTCCTAACCTACTGCAGACACAGGCTGTTTTCGAGATAAGGCATAAACATGTCTGAAAACCCATGCCACGCCCAAGTAACTGTTATGGAAAATTTATAAAAGAGAAATCACTTATTTATTTAAAACACTGAAAAAAGCACCAACTTCTAATTTAACTAGAGATGCACCAAAATCATCTGCTGACCTGAACTGGACAGTTTTCAGTCTGTTCATTTTTAACCTTTGACCAGCCAGTACGAAACACAAAAATTCAATCAACCTGATACAGACAGCTATAAGAGAAGCAACTTTATAAAATACAGTGTAAGACTGTTTTTTCCTCTCACCTTTAAACAGTCAATTTTGGCATTTAAATATTTATTGATCCTTTGTTTATACCTGTTTGTCCTTGCAGGGTCATGGGGCAGCAGGTGCCTGTTTCTAGTGGTCATTGTGTGAGAGGAGGGCTACACCCTGGACAGGTTGCCAGTCCATCAGAGGGCAACATAGATACACACAGGAAAGACAACCATGCACTCACCCAACAATACCTGAGGGAAATTTAGGGACCAATAAGCTGATGTGTCATGTTTTTGGACTGGGAGTGCCTGGAGGAACCCACCATGCACAAGGAGAACATACACTCCATGCAGACAATACCAGGCTGAGATTCCAACCCAGGACCTTCTTGCTGCAAGGCAACATTGCTATCAACTGCGCCTTTAAATTATTTTAAACAATTTTATACAGTCTATGAATGTCTATTGTGGTATCCTTTTGATATATTTATATACAGGTCCTTCTCAAAATATTAGCATATTGTGATAAATTTCATTATTTTCCATAATGTCATGATGAAAATTTAACATTCATATATTTTAGATTCATTGCACACTAACTGAAATATTTCAGGTCTTTTATTGTCTTAATACGGATGATTTTGGCATACAGCTCATGAAAACCCAAAATTCCTATCTCACAAAATTAGCATATCATTAAAAGGGTCTCTAAACGAGCTATGAACCTAATCATCTGAATCAACGAGTTAACTCTAAACACCTGCAAAAGATTCCTGAGGCCTTTAAAACTCCCAGCCTGGTTCATCACTCAAAACCCCAATCATGGGTAAGACTGCCGACCTGACTGCTGTCCAGAAGGCCACTATTGACACCCTCAAGCAAGAGGGTAAGACAAAGAAAGAAATTTCTGAACGAATAGGCTGTTCCCAGAGTGCTGTATCAAGGCACCTCAGTGGGAAGTCTGTGGGAAGGAAAAAGTGTGGCAGAAAACGCTGCACAACGAGAAGAGGTGACCGGACCCTGAGGAAGATTGTGGAGAAGGGCCGATTCCAGACCTTGGGGGACCTGCGGAAGCAGTGGACTGAGTCTGGAGTAGAAACATCCAGAGCCACCGTGCACAGGCGTGTGCAGGAAATGGGCTACAGGTGCCGCATTCCCCAGGTCAAGCCACTTTTGAACCAGAAACAGCGGCAGAAGCGCCTGACCTGAACTACAGAGAAGCAGCACTGGACTGTTGCTCAGTGGTCCAAAGTACTTTTTTCGGATGAAAGCAAATTCTGCATGTCATTCGGAAATCAAGGTGCCAGAGTCTGGAGGAAGACTGGGGAGAAGGAAATGCCAAAATGCCAGAAGTCCAGTGTCAAGTACCCACAGTCAGTGATGGTCTGGGGTGCCGTGTCAGCTGCTGGTGTTGGTCCACTGTGTTTTATCAAGGGCAGGGTCAATGCAGCTAGCTATCAGGAGATTTTGGAGCACTTCATGCTTCCATCTGCTGAAAAGCTTTATGGAGATGCAGATTTCATTTTTCAGCACGACCTGGCACCTGCTCACAGTGCCAAAATCACTGGTAAATGGTTTACTGACCATGGTATCACTGTGCTCAATTGGCCTGCCAACTCTCCTGACCTGAACCCCATAGAGAATCTGTGGGATATTGTGAAGAGAACGTTGAGAGACTCAAGACCCAACACTCTGGATGAGCTAAAGGCCGCTATCGTAGCATCCTGGGCCTCCATAAGACCTCAGCAGTGCCACAGGCTGATTGCCTCCATGCCACGCCGCATTGAAGCAGTCATTTCTGCCAAAGGATTCCCGACCAAGTATTGAGTGCATAACTGTACATGATTATTTGAAGGTTGACGTTTTTTGTATTAAAAACACTTTTCTTTTATTGGTTGGATGAAATATGCTAATTTTGTGAAATAGGAATTTTGGGTTTTCATGAGCTGTATGCCAAAATCATCCGTATTAAGACAATAAAAGACCTGAAATATTTCAGTTAGTGTGCAATGAATCTAAAATATATGAATGTTAAATTTTCATCATGACATTATGGAAAATAATGAACTTTATCACAATATGCAAATATTTTGAGAAGGACCTGTATATCAGACATTTTCAATTGTCTGGTTTCACCAATTAATGTCCTTTCGAGCATGTGTTCTCTTTGTATAGCACTTTATGATCAGTGACCGCACTATACCTACAACAAAACGTCAGTGTGAATACTGTTAATGAAGGAAGAAGATTCAAGGGTCTGCCGTTTTCAGTAACAGTGAGAAGTTCAAAAATGATATCAGAGAAAGCACAAACTATGACATTAAGACATGTATGTGTTGCATTCAGACTGTTAGAGAGTGACACTTTCGGCAAATAACAGAAAGGCTAAAAAGAGTATGATAAATTTACTCTTTTTTGTGCATTAAAGCTTTGAATTTTCTGTCATGAAGCATGCTGGATTCTGAAATGTTGGCAACTTTTTGGAAATCTTAAATTGAAAGACTTTTGTTCTAGGGAATACACACAGTGGTGTGCTTTTAAAGGGGACATCCACTTTTCAAAATCCAATTTTTTAGCATTTAAATAAATTTTGTTGTGTACTTACTATCTTTATATTCTGTTTGATCATATTTTTCAGTCCGTTCACTTTTCTCTGTCATCTGTTGCGTTTTTGAACTTTTACTGCCAAACAGTTCAGTTCAGTTGTTACACAACCCTCAGCATCAGAACCTCTTCGAAGTGCCTGGTTAAATTTTATTTTTCATGGAAATGTTCCCACATCAGTAGGGAAAATCCACTTTCCTCTCTTCAAGGACGAGTGCTTCAGCAACCTCCACCAATATCAAGGATTTGCTGAAAGACTTCATCTGATTAAGGGGTCGGTTCTTTCTGTCTATGGAAACAACACACACAGCAAAGCGGTAAGGTGCAATTAACGATAAAATAACAAAAATTTTTATTTTAGACACAAATTTATTGTGTTGATATGACGTCCTGGCCATTGTGTTGATAGCAGTAGCATCGTGCCTTCTGCTTATGTTTGCTCTATGTGCTGAATATCATTATTACATAAACAGTTGTGCATTGTTTTTGTCTTGTTTCTGAGCAGCTAGATCATTGTTATCAAACTACAACAATGACGGAGCGGGTCAAAGTGGAGCATTCTTTGACTTGGAGGGGGCGAGGTGTGATAGGCCTCAATAGCAGTTAAAGACACGGCCCCAAACGTTGGTTACGTACTGTAACCTCAGATTCTATGAGTATAGGCGCAACCCTTTAAGGCTGTCACCAGTGGATTTATCCCTTCGCGCGCAGCGCAGCACTGAAAACTTTAGTCCACGCCCACCTGCTGTGTGGGCCCCACCCTGGTCCATATAAATTATGGTGAGACCGGACAAACGGCTCCCAAATTGCTTTTTCTTCAGCCATTCAGGAACCAGTGAGGCCCAGAGCTTAAAGGGCTGCGCATATACTCATAGAATCGCGGGTTACAGTACGTAACCAACGTTCTATTTTGTATAGGCACCATGCGTCTGCATACAGGAAGGGTGACTCAATAATGAATGCAACAAAATAATAATCATTCTGACAGAACCCTGAGAACAGAATGAGTAATGGAGAAACCTGACATCTCGCAGGTAAAAACTAATAAATGAACATGGAGATGACCATGAGGCTGCTGTGCAAATGTCTTCCACTGTCATTCCTCCATGCAGAGCCGTGGAGGATGAAATCCCCCTGATTGAATGAGCTCTGAGATTCTCTGGAGGATCCAATACTGTGGAGCTAAACTGGGGCCATAAAGTTTGTTCAAACGAAAAAAAATTTGAACCTGAAAAATAAAAGTTTGTTCTAAAGAAAAAAAATTAAACCTGAAAAATAAGTTTGTCCAAAAGGAAAACATTAGAACATGAAAAATTATTTTGAACCTCTGACTGGAGTTTTGCAACTGAAAAAAAAAAATAGATGTGAAACTGGGAAAAAAAAAGTTCAAAACTACTTTTCAGATTAAAGTTTTTTTTTTTTCAAACGTGCAGATTTTTTTTTTCGGCTTCAAACTTTTGGCCCTGTTTTAGCGTGGGGGGCGGGGCCTCAGATCACAGGGGTGCGGAATCATGACTGACAGCTCAACACAGCGGCTGAACAACATGTTCCCAGCTGTTGCATTTCCGAATATCCTTGCATAATTAAGCCTGGACTTCTTTTCACATGGACTGGACTCGGGTTTCGGTTTCTGGTGCATTTTTGATTTAAACGTCTTTGGTCTCCATTTAGTGAAGTGACTCACAGCCAGGGTCAAACTGGCATACGGGGCAACCGGGGAAATCCCCGGTAGACCGCTGGCTTAGGGCTGAACCACCGTTTTATATATATATATAGGCTTTTTTTTTCTGATCTCCGCTCTTCATTGTCTGCTCAGCTGTCCGCCCTGCAGTGCATGTTCATGTGTTACAGATCAGCTGTTCGCCAGCGCGCAGCAGAGCTGATCTGCCTGACTGGAGCAGAAGAGAGGTTTGTCCAAGCTACTGCACCCTGTTGGCGGTCAGACCTTTCGGAGTTCCTCCGGTTCTTGGTCCCCAGAAGCGATCAGACTCTATCTAATACTGACTCTTAAAGGAACGACTCTCAAACAGTTTCTAACTTTCAGCTCCTTTAATCTAAATTAGACAGAGGAATGATTACAGAGATCAGCGCCGAGGCTCCCGTCTCGGACCGTAGCGTCTGTGAAAGGATGACGGAGAGCCCCGATAGAAGGTCACATATAGTTTTATATCTGGCACTCCGATGCAATGGATGTTCCCTCCCTCAGTGTTTATCAGTAAACTGGTGTGTCACCATTGTGGTGTCTATCTGGTACGTTGTGTAGTAGCGGGTGTCCATCCTTAATCTAAGTGTGCTGCTGCATTCTAATCAAACCAGTTACAGCCTGCTGCACCATCACACCCAGTGCCCCAGCCACAGGTCATTCATGACAAACCTTGGGCCATTTATCCTTGTAATGTGTGTTGATGAGCATTCTTGTCCTATTCCAACAAAAAGGAAACATTAGAACTTATGCTTTATATCATTATGGTATAAGTGGGAAAAACAACTGAGTCATATAAATAAAGGTTATCCTTAACAGGTTGATATGGCATAGTTTAGGGCACAATGGTCCAGAAAAATATCAGTGCCCCAGAAACTGTCGCTTCTTGCGTACTTGATGTTGCGCTCGCCCTGTGTCTGTGCAGGGCGGTGGGCTGGTGATTCAGCCCGTGAACCACCGGCCCACCGCCCTGCGTCTGTGAAAGGTGGTTATGTAAAACTAAACATTCACAAAATAAGAAATGCCTAAGCCAGCGGTCCATACCGCTGGCTTAGGCATTTCTTATTTTGTGAATGTTTAGTTTTACATAACCACCTTTCACAGACGCAGGGCGGTGGGCCGGTGGTTCACGGGCTGAATCACCAGCCCACCCCATATGCCAGTTTGACCCTGGCTGTGAGTCACTTCACTAAATGAAGACCAAACACTTTTTAATCAAAAATGCACCAGAAACCGAAACCTGAGTCCAGTCCATGTGAAAACAAGTCCAGGCTTAATTATGCAAGGATATTCGGAAAATACCGGCTCGTTTTGCATCTGGTTTCATTCCTGCCGCTTAGTCTGGCGGTTCTTAGGCTTTATATTGAGAGCATGGGAAATCTCCAACACGGACAATTCAATTCAATTCAATTCAATTCAATTCAAAGATACTTTATTGATCCCCGAGGGGAAATTAGAATTCCAGTACAACCCATCCAAACATACATCATGACACAAGACAAGGGGGGGACGGGTCACCGAGGCTTTGCTGCCCACTCACAGGCGCTGCCCTTGCTAGATGAGAAAAGAGGCCACATTAGGTAAGTAGAGGGAAAAAATCATATTTCACACTTTATCCTTAGCAGGATACAGTTTGAGATTGCAAAAAACCTCAGCACAAAGAAGCAACAAGTTTACAAAACAACATCATGCCGGGAACGGTGAAGGTGGTGTGAGGGGTGCATATGTTTATCTTGAGCATGTGTGTGTGTGCAAGTGAGTGTGTGCAAGTGAGTGTGTGCAAGTAAGTCCATGAAGCACTGTCACAGAGGCCATTGTCCTTGATGGTACGTTGGAATGTTCATCAACTGGCCACAAAGTTCTGAGCAGGTCCACAGATGTCCTCAGGGAAGGGAGGGGGCAGAGGGAGCAGAGCGTCATGTTTACATAACTTCCAGGAAAAGTTGAAGATAGCCAGCCATCAAGGCCGTGCAGGGGAGCCAGATTCAGAAAAACAACAATTATTTGGGTTAGGCTGACTTTTAATTTTCCGTCAGCCTTGAGAGTCTCGCTGGTGCTTTTCAAGGGCGAATCCAAACAGCCAAATTCCTGGTCTTTCGCCAGATCCGAGCGAACAACTTTCTCCAAGATTTATCCCATTTCACCCCTGAGTCCAGGAACCGCAACCTGCCTGCGATCATAAGAATCACATCCAGTCTGCGATTCAGCTCACGTAACATCTCAGTCTGAGTGCTGATCGCCCTGAAGATCCCATCATACATGCCAGGCAGCCTCACAATTGCCAGAACAGCTGCTGACATTCTCAGAATTTCTCGATATGCCAGGTAACCGCTGACTCCAAAAAGCAGAAATCCTGTTATCAAACATCCAATTATATACACATCTTCAACATCCTCAACTGACATTATCGACAAACACACAATCCTCCACTTTTGCCAGGAGTCCATTGTGTATCCAGAGAAAAACGTCCAGCCCGGACAAGTTGGGCTCTCCTTCACCCTGTCTTCCCTCGAGATAATTTGATCAATTGCATTGAGAGACCAGCTGACCAAATCCATAACTCAGAATTTGGAAGATATGGAAAAAGAGGCTCCAAAAAGAAGACAAGACAGAGCTGAAGCAGGGCAGATATGGGAGGGGTGCGGGAGACAGAGAAAAAGCGTCCTCCTCCACTGAGAGCAGAAAGAAGAAGCATGTTATCTTTCAAAACCAATCACATATATATAGAATATCGATGATGTGTTACAGATAATTCCAGTTCCCACGGTACCTGAATGCAACAGCTGGGAACATGTTGTTCAGCCGCTGTGTTGATCTGTCAGTCATGATTCCGCACCCCCGTGATCTGAGGCCCCGCCCCCCACGCTCGGGGTTGGACTCTTTCATGACCCAGGCTGAAGTCACTGATGTAATTAAAAAGCTCCACGGTGGCATGGCTTCTGGGGTGGATGAGATCCCCCCTTAGTACCTCAAATCTCTGGATGTTGGTGGGCTGTCATGGTTGACACGCCTCTTCAACATTGCGTGGCGGTCGGGGACAGTGCCTCTGGACTGGCAGACTGGGGTGGTGGTCCCCCTTCATAAGAAGGGTGTGTTCTAACTACAGGGGGATCACACTCCTCAGCCTCCCTGGTAAGGCCTATGCCAGGGTATTGGAGAGGAGAGGCGGGCCGACAGTAGAACCTCGGCTTCAGGAGGAGCAGTGTGGTTTTCGTCCTGGCCGTGGAACACTGGGCCAGCTCCATACCCTCTACAGGGTGCTCGAGGGTTCATGGGAGTTTGCCCAATCGGTTCACATGTGTTTTGTGGACCTGGAGAAGGCATTCAACTGTGTCTCTCATGATGCCCTGTGGGGTTGCTCCAGGAGTATGGAATCGGGGGCCCTTTACTAGGAGCCATCTGGTCCCTGTATGAGCGGAGCAGGAGTTTGGTCCGCATTGCCGGCACTAAGTCAGACCTGTTCCCGGTGCATGTTGGACTCCGGCAGGGCTGCCCTTTGTCACCGGTCCTGTTCATAACCGTTATGGACAGGATTTCTAGACGCAGCCAAGGTCCGGAGGGGGTCTGGTTTGGGAACCAGAGGATTTTGTCTCTTCTTTTTGCAGATGACGTGGTCCTGCTGGCCCCCTCTAGCCAAGACCTACAGCATGCGCTGTGGCAGTTCGCAGCCAAGTGTGAAGCGGCTGGGATGAAGATCAGCTCTTCCAAGTCTGAGGCCATGGTACTCGACCGGAAAAGGGTGGCTTGTCCTCTTCAGGTTGGAGGGGAGTTACTGCCTCAAGTGGAGGAATTTAAGTATCTCGGGGTCTTGTTCACGAGTGAGGGAAGAATGGAGCGGGAGATCGACAGACGGATCAGTGCGGCTGCTGCAGTAAATGGGGCACCAACAATTTGTCCTCTTTTGAGCTCTGGTATGTCACCCATAATGTTGTGTATATTTCAATATTTTGAGCAAAACTGTGCTCTTACCCTGTTAATTGAACCTTCACACTCTGCTCTTACTGGTGCAATGTGCAATCAATGAAGACTGGCTACCAGGCTGGTCCAATTTAGCCATGAAACCTCCCACACTAAAATGACAGGTGTTTCAGTTTCATTGTCCAACCCCTGTAGCTGCAGGATACGTTTTAATGGTGCAGAAAGCTAAATTTCTGTTCATCAGCTGCTGGAGGAATGACAACATGCAACCTAATGGACATGAAAAAGGCTCCACGCCTTTCTCTGTGCACCAGCGCTGAAAAGCTGCCCACCTTGATGCATATGACGCTGTGGTAGAGGCGGCTCGTGCGCCCTGAATTGTGCGCACCATATTGTGCGGGAGACCCAGCCTCTCTAAGCGCTCCCGTTCAGCGGCCAGACCCAGAGATGCTGACCTAACTCTGGGACGCTCCTGATTGCCCTTCCCGCCTGGAGGAGTGCATCCTCTCTCCACAGCAGCTGCCACGGGTGACCTGACGCCAGCTGCCGCAGGCTCGGAAACCATGGCGGGCTTTTGCGCTCAGGGGCTACGAGAATCACTGACAGCTGTTTCTCTCAGACTTGATCTGGAGGAAAAGCGTAAAGGAGCGTTTTCGGCCACGGGCTGTGAGCAAAGGCGTCAACTGCTAACGGTGGATCCTCCCGTGGGCTCAGTGAGAGCCACAACCGGCATTTTGCGTTTTCCTGTGTGGCGAAAAGATCCACTGCTGCTCTCCCAAATCTGCTCCAGATCTGAACAATCAGTTCGGGGTGGAGACTCCAGTCCCCGGGACGAGGACCACCTCTGGACATGATGTCCACTCCTCTGTTCAGGACGCCGGGGATGTACACTGCTCTGATGGAGAGCAGGTTCAGGCGTGCCCAGCACAGCCGGCGTCTGGAAATGTTTAGCAGCTGAGCACACCTCCCTGGCAATTTATGAAGGCTGCTGCCACTCTGTTGTCTGTGTGGATCAGAACATGCTGATCCCGCAGCAGAGGAGCAAAATGCTGTGTCACCTTCCACACTGTGAGAAGCTCCAGCACGTTTATGTGGAGAGACATGTGGTCTGGCCACTGTGCTCCCACCGCCTGAGACTGACACGTTCCTCCCTATCCCGACAGGGATGCATCTGTGAACACTGAGACGTGTGATGCAGTTCTGCTGAGGGGAACTCCCTCTGAGAGGATGTGGGGATTTCCCCAATGGGCCAGGTCGGGTCCCACTGAAGGAGGGACTGAGATCATCCGCCTCTTCTGATGCACAGGATCTATGTGCAGGCGGATGAACCATCTCTGAAGACGTCTCATATGAAGCAGATCCAGCGGAACAACCACGTGAGCCACTGACATCATTCCCAGTAATCTCATAAGTGACAGAGCTGTCACTACGCTGTGAGGATTGACATGGCGGAGAAGTGCTGACAACACGTCTGTTCTTGGCTGTGAGAGCCAGGCTCTCATTGTGGCTGAGTTTAACTCCACCCCCAGATAAACGATCATCCGGGATGGGAAAACAGAGCTTTTTTGCCAGTTTATGGAAAACCCCAGGACTGTCAGATGTGCGGCCAGCGCCTTTGTCTGTACTGCCGCTTCCTCTCTGGACTGAGCCAGCAAAAGCAGGTCGTCCTGATAAGAGGATTCTCATCCCTGCCGAGCACAGCGGCTCCAACGCCGTCTCCACACATTTGGAGAACGTGCGTGGGGCGAGAGAGTAACCGAACAGCAGGCGGTTGTATTGATATGAGATCCCCTGATAAGCGAAATGTAGATATTTGCGGTGTTTCGGGATGATGGGGATGTGAAGATAAGCATCCTTCAGATCTATGGAGGTGAACCACTTGTTCTGGCGAACGTTCTCCATCACCTGTCTGACTGTCAGCCGGTGGAAACGTCTCTCCATGATCGCTTTGTTGAACAGGGACAGATTGAGAATCGGTCTCATTCCTCCTGTTTTCTTGGGAACCAGAAAATATCGAGAATAAAACCCTGAATTTTCCTCCCCATGAGGAACCCTGGAAATTACATTTTTTATCAGGAGTTCCTGGAGTTCTGACATAAGGGCAGAACTCTGCTCCGGGGAGGCCAGGACTGTCTCCAAAATCCCTCTGAACGGTGGTGTTGTGACAGGAACTGCAGTGTGTAACCTCTGCTGATCAGTCTGTCCATCCACCTGTCCAGGGAACATACATGCCGCCACTCTGAGTGATGCTCTGACAGCGGTCGCGCATTTATCTGTGGTGCCATGGTGCTCATGGATACGAGCCAGGCTAGAGCCCCTACCGCCGTTACCATATTCACATTCTGATTGGAGGTAACCAATGGGGGGCTCTGATCGAAAGGGCTGTAAACCAGTCTCACCAGGGGAATATTCACACAGGCTCGCAGCTTGGTGTTGAGCGGGGGCATCACTGGTGCGCTGCTTCGTAGGGAGCTGCTGTTGTGCATCCTCTGTGATCTCACCTGCTGACAGCTGGGGAGAACAGGAGGGAGAAGGCAGCGAGCGCAGCTCTACCGGAGCAGCATAGGATGCTCTCGTGGAGTCATGCATTGAAACTGTGAGATCGCGGGGCCTCTTAAACGGCCATTTAAAAGGGGCCGTCTCATTTGGAGTGGAGGATGTGTGTGAGGAAAGCACAGCGGGATCATACGATCTGACTGAGCCAGAATAAACCGGAAACTTGCTCTTATTTCAAAACAATTTCTTAAATCTCCGCCGTGACTCCTGCAGAGGGTTGGACCAGATGCACGCCAATTGCCGATCTCTGTGATGCTGCTGCGGCTGCGGCTGAGTAGAAGGAGCAGTGGGCGGAGGAACTCGGGGAGCCGCGACAGTGGGCGTGGTGCGTCTCTGCTGATGCCGCTGATCACGGCGATCCCGCCATCGGCTGGTGGTATGGGAGGAATGGACGCCGGAGTGACTAAGAGACCCATGTCTCCTGACCCGTTCAAGCTCCTCTTGAGAGGTCTGCATCTGCCCCAGCACAGACTGGAAATGAGGACCGAACAGCCCATCTGGACTGATTGGTCCCTCCAGTAACTCTCTTTTAAAGTCATCGTGAATGGAGGAGGAGAGCCAAAGCCATATCTGTCACTGTAGCAAGGTCTGCCAGGCAGCGATGCGGGAGGAGCAAACAGCAGACACCGCACAGAGGTTAAGGATGGTGTCCGCAAAATTACAGAATTCTTGAGAGGTTTGCATCTGGCCCAGCACAGACTGGAAATGAGGACCGAACAGCCCATCTGGACTGATCGGTCCCTCCAGTAACTCTCTTTTAAAGTCATCGTGAATGGAAGAGGAGAGCCGAAGCCACATCTGTCGCTGTAGCAAGGTCTGCCAGGCAGCAATGTGGGAGGAGCACACAGCAGACGCCGCACAGAGGTTAAGGATGGTGTCCGCAAAATTACAGAATTACTCCACATCTTCCGGTGGCAGCTCCATCTCCCGAGCCTTCTTGGAGATGGAGTAGGCTAAGAAGGCGGTGTTGTTCGTTGCCGCAGCGACCTGAGCGACACATTGGTGGGAGCGATCTGTCAGCCTAGCCGTGATCTTAACGGTGGGGGAGGGGCGCACAGGCCCTCGGATGCTGGGCTAAAGGTGGCGGAACTGGGACACTTTTAGCATTAGCTACTTTAGCTATGATATCCGGCAGCGCGCTAACAAGTCCGCCCATCGCCGGAAGTGGGGTGGTCACCAACATCTGGAGGCCCTGAGCTTGGACTGGTTTTGCATCTGCCTCCACGTCCTCCATCCGGAGGAAGGGAGTGGAGATATAAGTCGCTGTCTCTGGGGCGGAATCGTCTGATTCCCGCCCAGCATCAAAGATGCCCAATGCATCATCGAGGGAGCATTGGTCCGCTACGGGGAATTCCCCTTCTAGTGGGGAGAAAATGGCTAGCTGCCGTTGCTTCTCCTCCGGAGGAAGACAACTGCAGGAAAGGCAGGTGGACTGCGGGGTCAGGGCCAGGTTAGCATGATCGGAACCGAGGCAGCCCTCAAAGATGGCATGCAGGTCGTAGCTCATAATGTAGCCAGTATTACAAGTTGGGCAAAGGCGGATAGTGCCGACGCTAGCCATCGATCTTGTAGTATCAGTGCTACTAAGCTGTCGCTGAAGAAAAAATGGGAGCCATTTGTCCGGTCTCACCGTAATTTATACGGACCGGGGTGGGGCCCACACAGCAAGTGGGCGTGGACTAAAGTTTTCAGTGCTGCGCTGCGCACGGAGGGATAAACCCACTAGCGATAGCCTTAAAGGGCGAGACCTATACGAAATAGAACCTAGATGCTCTCAGACGCACCTTTAAACAGGTGTACAAGAGGACCCTATGGAGCTACAATAACAAGGAATTCAGACCAAAGCATTGCAGTTCCACTTGATATAGACCACAACTGAATGATTTAAGTGTGAAAAAGAAGGATTTAAAAGCATGATATGTCCCCTTTAAGTCGTACTTTGCTAATAGTGCTAATCACTACAATAAGATGCTGGAGACATCTTAAAATGTCTCATTATTTCTTTGTTTTTGGTGATAATTATGTTTTGCAGCGACTGCTCTCTTTAACACACAATGTGCCATCACCTGTGCTTCTAATGTATAAATAATTTCTTACTGCAAAAAGGCAGGGTAGCCATTGTCACCAACTATTCAGTTAAAGAATGAGACCCTGCAACAATTCATCAGAGGCTCTTTTAGATAGCAGGCCACTTTAAATTGCTTTTGGGGGACTGCAGCATCGTCTTTCTTTGACCTCAGGGTGACAAACTAGCAGCTCACACAAGAGAAACGAATCCAGATCAAATACAGTAATGCAAGATAACATTCAAACCACCTTTTCAACCAGGACTGCTGCTATCCTAGACCACACAAAAAAGAATGGGGCATATTAATTGTTCCACACTAGGGCCTATGTGGTCTGCATTGGAATTAATGTTAACTGCAGACCTTAAGACTCAGAGATTGGAAGTCCTCACATGGACTGCTTGTTTTCTGTCAGTGTTACCAAGTAACTTTGAGATGTAGTGTCACATAATGCTAAAGCTGCTGTCACACTACCTTTTTTTGCCAGTTCAGTTACCATTTCAGAAAACGCTATTTCTGATGGTTTAAATGTGAAGAAATGCATCCATTTGGTTTCCCATCAAATCCTGTCATGTCTATAAAATATCTGTCACTTATTCACCGTGATACAGTATATTTTATGTAAATGAAGAGTAAAATGTACGGTGTGTGTCAGGACAAAGGTTTTTTTGTTGTTGTGACATCACCATCTCATGTTTTTGTTTTTTCACCCGACCGTTTACCTGGACGTTAAACTTCAACACTTGCACATGATAGCAAGGCACATTCTTGCTTCGTGATGCTGGTTGGATACCATCCAAGATCATCTTAATGGAAAAGTGCGTTCTCTGACACCTCAAAATATAGCAACTCCAACACATTCCCTGAGGTAAAATAATTACAATGCCTGAAGATGCTTTTGATTTCTAAATCTCCCGTGCATAAAGTTGCTAGGAGTGGATAAAGTAATGAAATGTCCTGGTGATGAAACCTTTATCCACTTGCTGAGCACATTTTCCCAGCACCTTAGGAAAAACATAACGGTTCATTTATCACAATACTAATAGAAAGCATCTAAATGCAATACTTAGTTTTGCTTAGTGGTGATTGCAGCTATATCCTGGATTATGCCAATCAGTGCATTGCGCATGCATTGGGTCTATATATGATGGCTTTGAGACTGAAGAGAAGACTATGGGAGGCAAAGGAACGATTTTAAAGATAAGTACATTGCATGGATAACAAATGCATCTAAAAATAGCACTACCAGCTGATTGAGTATATCATTGTGCTTCTCCTTCTGCTCCTCACCTTCTCCTCCCAATGCCAGCTCTTCCTTCCTCCACAGCAGGTTTCACAGCGGAAAGCAATTATTTAGCCCTTAACATCAGCACTCAGATTCACCACTCAGCCTTGCCCTCCGTTACTCCTGACACACCTTATACACTCATCTGGCTGCACTGTTTTACACCTTCCCCCTTTCCTTCTGTGCTTCCTACAAAGATGCTGTTCTCGAGAGCTCCTCAGGTCAACAGGTGACAGTTAAATGACTTCCTGCTCATGGAGGAATTTGCAACTTTGACATGGCATGCCTATTCATAAACATTCAGTCAACCCAATGAAAAAAATATATATTTAAAAACCAAGGAATATTAAAGCAAGTTACTATGATACAAAACGTTTCAAATATATTCTGAAGTGCTTGACCTACCATTATACTATAAACAAAAGTGTTGTTTGGAATATAAAAAACAGCGTATCATCAGACAAAAGACTGAATTAACATATTTATTTAGTGACCTTTGACAAATTCTGTCAAAATCCGAAACCGTTGATGTTACTTTAGTTAGGCTAAATAATACATAAAACCTTTAAAAGTCTTACATTTCAACATTGCGCTTCATGCCTGTGCTGTCATGATCTGCTGGGCTTTGAGATTAGTTTTGTCTGACTGTGGTACTTTGTTTCATTTGTTGTTTCCAATTTTCCATTATTTAATGTATCCTCCCTTTAAGCACCATCTCCCTGCTCTACTGTAGCTGTGTAGTATTTTAGTTATCTACAACGGTGGGAACAAGTCATTGTTTTGCAAGTCATAACTAGGTGTCAAATCTTCTCATTCAAGTCTCAAGTCATGTCCCAAGTAAAGGCATGAAAGTCTGAAGTCAGGGTGCGCAAGTCTCAAGTCCAGTCAAAGTCCTATACTGTTCTAATTTTATGTTTTAAACAACTCAAATGACTAATTATGTAATTTAATAAGACTAATAATAATTTGAGATTTATAATTTTATATTATTATTTCATAAACTTTAATTTTAAATTTTAAAAGGTTTTTATCCACTCAGATTATAAAAATATCAGCTTAAATTAAATACAAATGTTTAGACATGGATTTTGTGATCAAGTTCGTTTTATGACATGATTATGGTTCTGTTATCTGCCAGCATGGATGCACTGACTTTGTTTGTGGTTCAGGCTCAAAGCACAGAGACGATCTAGATGCACATAATCAGAGGAAATCATTCAACCTAAATAAGGTAAATACTGGCAATTTTATCATGTAAAATTTCCAATATTTCTATTGCAAATGATTGCAACCATCTGAATTTAAAATCAATCACAAGGTTAGCAGACTGCACTTCTAACCATCTGATTTAAACAGCAATCTCTAAACTGTTATCGATTTAGATTGGCGTTATAACCTGAATGCTGAACTTTAAAGGCTCCACGAAGGAAGCACAAAAAACATAGTTGTTAAGCTAACATTAAGCATACAATAGTTCCTTTACTGGCTTTGATTCATAATTTTTTGTGTAGGTTTATATCTCAAAAAGCAAGTTAGATAATGTTGTGTCTCTACTTTAGTTTTCAGCCCACATGTTTTCCTAACTCAACTTTATTTCTTTTTGATCACCTTGTACTAGGGTTGTCAAAATAACTGATATTACAATATTGTGGATACAAAATAAATGTTATTTAAAGATACTTATTTGCATCAAAATGGATACAAACTGGCCCCTCACATTTGCCCAAACAGACGTTCCCTCCCTGCAGTCCCTCACCTGACTAAAACAAAAGCTGCTGCTAGAACTTTCGAAGTCTGCAAAGACAAAAGTATTGTTCTTGGGTAGTTTCCCTGAAATAAAAAAAAATAAAAAAAATGAAATGCCGGATGTCACTTAGCTAGCTGCACGAACGCTACAAGCCAACACTATGCCCCTGATGTTTAAGAGCAACTTCAAAAAGTCAGTAAAGCTCCTCTATCTGCAACAGTGAAATAGTAAACCTCCTGGACGCCATCTGTGCAAATATTAGCTTCACGGAGATAGACAACCAAACGATGGTGTTCTCTTGGTCTGAACAAAACCAACAACCTTTCTGGGTAAATGATCTCCGGCTAACTCATAAAGTGGGTGAGCACATGTTCTTAGCCGTTAGCTGTTGGAGCTAACAAGAGAATCTTATGGCTGATGACCAGAATACCACTAATAAAAGGGTTGAAAATCTTAAGCGTGGATGGTGCGTTATGGCCGATCTTCTGTGTTTAAAAACCACCTTTTAAATAAAGTTTATCTTAACTTTGTCATGCAATTTGTGTTATACAAATTTGCATGTGGAAAAAACAATGAAGACAGAAAGAAAAAAACCAAATCAATGTTTAGCCTAATAGTTTTAAATCTAAACTATAACATTGCTGCACTGCAGGCATTGCATTTGTCATATATTGATTCAACCTTAAAAATAAAGACAAAGAACATTTCTTTGGGTGACCCACCTGCTTGTCATGAATGGGAGAAGGGGATGTAAGAACATATTTTACGCTTTGTTTTGTTTCATTGTTTTCACCCACCACAATGCCAACATGGGCTGCACGGTGGTGCAGTTGCCTGTTGCCTTGCAGCAAGTAGGGCCTGGGTTCGACTCCTGGCTGGGGGTCTTTGCATGGAGTTTGCATGGTCTCCCTGTGCATGCGTGGGGAGACTATTAACGGGGTGATTGTGTTCATTCAAGTGCTTTGTGTGAGGGGCCACATGACTCTAATGAAATGCATTACCTCACCATTACTTTATTTTGACACATGGAGTCCCGTGGCCCTCCATGTGCTGTATTTTTGTTAAACAAAATAAAAAAATAAGAATTTTGTTCTCATTTTTAGTAATTAATTCAATTCAGATTCAATTCAATTCAAAAATACTTTATTAATCCGAAGGGAAATGAATTAATTAATTACACAACCAACTTACAATAATATTATATATTTTTAATGTTTAAGAAACATTAAAACAAGTTAAGTATGAAAAATTGTATCTCAAAAATATAAAGCAAGGCAGACTTCACACTAAACCCAAAAAGAGACCAATTTACATGATATGCATACTTTTGGACTGTGAGAGGACACAGGAGTACCCAGAGAGAACCCATGCATGGGGGATAACATCTAAACTCCATGCAGATATACCCCAGGCTGGGTTGGAAACCAGGACCTTCTTGCTCTAAAGACAATAAATATGCCAAGGTGTAGCCCTAAAATATACCATTAAACAAAATTGCATTTTCATTGTCTGAAGGCAGATACAGATACAGGAGCCTCATATCTGAAACTGATACTAACAAAGCCCAAAATGCACAGTTGGCACAGTTGGTAGCACTGCTGCCTTGCAGCAAGATGGTCCTGGGTTCAACTTCTGGCCAGGGATCTTTCTGCATGGAGTTTGCATGTTCTCCCGTGCATGCGTGGGTTCTCACCAGGTACTCTGGCTTCCTCCCACAGTCCAAAGAAATGACTGTTAGGTTAGTTGGTCTCTCTACATTGACCTTAGGTGTGTGTGAATGAGTGTGTGCATGGTGATTTGTGTGTTGCCCTGTGACGGACTGGCGACCTGTCCAGGGTGTACCCTGCCTCCAGCCCATAGACACTGCTGGAGATAGGCACCAGCCTCCCCGTGACCCACTATGGAAGAAGCGGTAGAAAATGACTGACTGACACTGCCAACGTATTTGTGGCAGCTCTGGCATCCCATACTAATGTTGATACAGCTGCTGACAGGGCTCACATCACTGTCTCTGGGCTAACATAACAGAATCAGTCTGAAACTCTTGATCATATCTGGATTTACTCACAGTGGGAAGACCATTTGACCTATGATCCACTTCAAAAGTCACTTATCTCCAAAATTTATAATAAATCTTTCCTTTGATTCCTCATCAGTTGGTAAACTAAAGGCTGCTTGGGAATGAGAATTGGATCTAGGCTTGGAGGATGATGGGTGGGACACTGCTCTTAAAAAGATTTACACAAGCTGAGCCTGTAATCGTCACACACTTATACATTGTAAAGTTTTGTTTAGAGTTCATGTCTCCAAAGCCCAAATCAATCCCAGTAACACCGAATTTTGCGCTAAATGTCAAGCTTCATCCTGCAACTTATCCCATATATTTTATGCCTGTTCTTAACTTTCTAACTTATGGCAGAATTATTTTGATACCGGTTTACGGTTTACCTCCAATTAACTAGATGTCTTAGCATTTAATTATCCTTCTTTACTGGAAGTCAACTAAAGTTCCCTCCAGCACTCAGAGGCTTTATGGCACTATGTCTTTTCTAAAGCTGGAGAAGTTCAGATATTCATTGAAAGGTAACACATTTTATAACAAATGGCTTCACTTAAACTTATTTCACTCTCCTCAGTCTCTGCCCCCTAAGTGATGGACACTTGGGCACAGCTCGAATTTCTTTTTTCTTTTTCCAACTTTACTCAAACCTATTTGATTGTGCTAGAAGAGAGCACTCATCAACTTCTCCGCTTTCATTGTAGGATGCAGAAAAAAAACAGGTAAACACACTAGATGATGCATGCTTGTTGCAGCAACATGAGGAGGCCCACTAAGTTCCAGCATTGCACGGCAGGTGAACTTCTTCTTGAAACACACTTTCTATTTTGTGTAAGATATCAAGTCTTTTCAAGTCAAAGTGAAGTCACAAGTCATTGGTGTGAAGGTCTAAGGGAAGTCCAAAGTATTTCCTAGTATTGTCCAGTAGAATCTAAAGTCATTACGTTTGTGGCCGGAGTCTGACCCGATTCTAAGTCACATGACTCAAGACCACACCTCGTGTAATTAAACTTCCATGCTTAAATACAACTTATTTCAGTCATTTCTCCGATCCTTGTCTGTTGTCACCACTCCGTCTTCTGCCCTATTTCCTGTTCATTAAAACGAAACTGAACCCGATGTAAAAGCATAACAGCGCCCTCCAAAACATTTTTAAAAATTCCACCAAAGTGGGCAGTGCCAAGAGACACTGAGGGGCATTGCCATGTGTCAGAATGAATGGAGGGGGTTAAGTGGGGTGTGTGCAAAAACAATGTTGATTTGGGGTTTTACTACTCTTTAATTTGACATATTGAAACATGGAGAGTGACCAGAGTAACGCTGGTAATTTTGCCACAGAGAAGTCTTTTGAGGTGGGGGATTTTTCAGCCCCTCATTACAGGAGGGAGTCTTTATGGAGCCCAGCAGGCCTGAGCCTTATCAGTTGAAGGTGGCTTAATCCTACCTAATCTATACATTTACAAAACAACAACCCTGAAGCTAATTACTATGGAATTTGATGTGACTAAATATTTTAAGTACTTAAATTAAAACACAATGCTAGCTGATAGGTAATAAAATGTTAACCTGAAAAATGATCAGTACTTGCTTTTCCACCTCCTGACTCGCAACATTGTGTGTGTCTGAGTGAGATAGTTTTATAGCCGAAAGTGGGGCTGTGACATTTATGGAAGCAAATCGTTACCATATTTCAAACGAAAAAGCATTTTCAGAAATGCTTTTTCATTTTAAGAATGTGGCTGCATTGTTTGACTCATAAATGAAATTAGTAATCAATAATCCTATTTGCATTTTAATTTTCTTCTTCAAGACTGCTCATTCTTTCACTTAAAATGAAAAAGACATTTGAGATTTATTTTTCAAGATGTACCCCAGCAAATAGATACTAAAATTAAATTTGAAATGTAACATTTGAAAGTGAAAAAGCATCTCCAGAAATGCTTTTTCATTTTAAGAATGTGGCTGCATTATCTGACCCATAAATAAAATTAGTAATCAATCATCCTATTTGCATTTGCATTTTCTTTTTCACGACTGCACATTTTATGCCATAGTCAAAAAGAAAACAAAGCAGACATTGCTTTTTCGTTTTCGTGGTCTGCCCGCAAAGTACTGCCCAGAACTCGAAAACGAAAAAGCTTTCGGAGCTGCGGGCGCAGCAGAGTGACGTCAGCAGCCGCTCTTCCTCAGCTCCCTGCTGACCGAGCTACCCATCTTGTTCGGTAGGGGGCGCTGTGCACGTCTGCAATGCATTACATTGCAAACGTGCCGAGAAATTGATTGAATTACAGCAGGACCGAGCTCAATTTGTGGCAGTGGCAGGCAGAATTGGTAGTTCCTGCCACCGAAGCTGCCACAGCCTGCCGCAGGGTGGCCGGGGATTCCGCGAGGATGCCAGAAGGTGCTAGACCGGCTGTAAAAGCTTGCCAATGCCGTTGCCGCTGTTTTTGTGGAAGCTGATGCTGATTATCGGCAAACGAGATGTCATTGTTGTTATAGCCTGTTACCTTTAAATAATGATTTCATTATTGATTATTATTTAATAAACATCTTTAGACCCATAACATAAGGTGATTGTATTTACTTGACATGGAAAATAAATAGCACTATGTGTATGTGTGACGTGTTGAAAGGATGACGAAGATTTATTGCACAAACAGCCGGTTTATTATAGAGCACGAGCGGCTATTCTGAATTGTCACTCACAGAAAATTATAAATAAATGCTTAAAAATACGCTGGATGTCCCGGGCCAAAAGGCTGCCACGAGGGTGCCAAAGTTAAGTAGTTTTTTTCCAAAACTACTAGCTATATTAAATCTTAATACAAGTCCTATTTTCTTGCTGCATGGGACCAAATGCGGGCAGGAGTCAGGCAAGATCACACTGTAGAGGTGCATCTCAATGTAATATACATAAAACATGGCTATTTAGTCAAAATGGGGAAAAAATATATACAGAATCCATCAAACACTAATTAGATCTTTTGTTGTATTTCTGTGATGTCTGGAGGATATCTTAATCAAACACACTTTTGTTGTTAGTAATGTTATATATGAAAGAGATATAATGTTGATCATTTGTGATGTATGAATAAAAAGAATGAAGTGATGGTTTTGTAACTGTGTGTTAAAGTAAATGCAGAAAGCTAAGAATGGAGTGTGTAATACTCTGTAAAGTTCAAGACTGAGCAGATTAGGGAGAGAACTGTAGGATGACTAATTGACAAGAGGCAGCTGCATGCTGACAGCGAATCTTTTGAAAACCAACACAAGGAAGGGAGGATGAGACTACAGCCAGCTGGGTGGCTATTACTGGAATCATCAAGGCCAAAAAACTGCACCAGAAAGTCACGATGACCATCACTAAGTATTGACCAATAACGTACTGGGCAAAAGTATGTTGCGCAATAACTGAGAAGACTAACAAAGGGCTGACCAGTGAGAGCATCTGCACTATAAAAGCAATGCTAAAAAAGGGAACTGCGGTTGTTTCCTCGCAGAAGACCAGCGAACAAGATCGGATGGAGAAAAGACGCTTAGATGGAAAAGGAACAGAGACACAGCCCAGCTGATCGACTGCATTAAAAAGAGGATCAACCCGTGTGCCCTGGAAGGACGGTGCTTCAAAATTAAGAATCTGATTTCATCTACAGCCTTTTTATCCAGACAACAGAGGTGAACTTGATCGGTGAACAGCTGATTGCTCTAAGTTTCAGGCTTCTGGAAGTCCTGAATCAACCTCATTTATGTCACCAGGGTTTCCTTCAACTCTTCAGCCTCTGGAAGCTACTCTCTTCTGAGACATATGACAACAAAGTTCCTGTTTAACCCTCAAAACCTGGAGCATAGGTGCCTGTCCACTAGAGGAAGAAAACTGAAGATTAAGTCGTATTTCCTTCAAGAAACCACTCGTTGTTACCAGAAGAAACATCTCCATCAGGTGCATGGATGACCCTCCGTCTTCAAAGCCTCTCCAAACTCACTAGTTTCAGCATCAGGGAAAGACAGCTTGAGTTGATTGATTCGTTTCTATTATTGAAACTATTATGTGTTGCCGAATTTAAGCTGTTCCTGACCCCTGCAAAAACGTTGCTAATTAAAGAAAGCATATCAAATTCTAGTTAAATCGTAGACATTCAATTATTTAAGTGACCGTATTTTTGGTTTTTCATTGGTGGTAAAAAGTCTTGTTGCCTGGTTCTAGGATATTTTAGGAGGTTTTTATAGGTTGCCTTAGTCAGGTTTGTTAAAACAGCGCCCTTGGGGCTCGTGCCGAGCCACTAAAATTAACCTGGCCCATATACCAAGAGCCAGTTGTAATATTAGGGAAAGAGCAGCCGTGAACAAAAGTGACTGTTGAAGTGTGAATGACTGCTGTGGGCTACTCAGTCATCCAGACCTCCAGTTGAAGAAGGGTGAGACTTTTGTATGAAGGCTGTCAGAGGCTAGGCGAGTCATTTCCCGACACCAGCTTAAACAGAACTTTCAGTAAACCTGCTTAGTAAGATCTTCCAGGTTTAGGGAAGTCCGGACCCATTGGATGGAGAGCTGGATTGAGCAATCCCCTTAGACATAGGGAAGTAGGAGGGAGGGGTTACCTCATCGGACAACGAAAGGTGGTGCCCGAACAGGGACCCTGATAGAGATAAAGGGGCCCCAGAAGAAGGATGATCAGCAGAAGGACCTCTCTGCCTGAGCACTCCGGACCGACAGCCTGAAAGGGAGTAAGGTTGTCTGTGACTGATAGGGCCATCTGTCACAACCCTCGCAGTAACTGCATAGCATGCAGGTGAAGATAGGACTTTATTGAGGGTAAATTGACTAGACCCCGACAGTAAAGCTAGTAGCCAAATAGTCTGAACCCATCCCTACTTGAAAGTAAGAGACCTTACCTTTTAATTTGAACGAGAAGCCAAAGAAAACAGTGCCAGTAACCAACTCAGAATGACAAGAAAGACAGATGTCGAAGAAAAAGAGCCAAGAAAGGTTAGTCAGAAGTCAGACAGAGTCATGATGAGGAAAGTCCTAGACCCGATGCCCACAGATGCAAAACAAATTTCTCTGCAAAATGGGACTCGACTCTACCAAGTTATCGGAGACCCCTGGGACATAGTATTCACAAATGACAACTTCAAGATCCACAATACAAAATTCAGGAAAAGGTTAAGAGCCCCGGCAGGGGAAGATTACAAAAAAGAGGTTCGAGAGCTGAGAAGACAAGTGAGCCAGAACAAAACAAGCAAGGTGCATCTGACTAGTGCGGCCGACCTCTCTTATTATGATCCCCCTCACTTAGAGATACCAAGAATCCAACAAGGGAATGAAATCAAACCACACCCTGATGAAAAACGCTACCTGCACAAGAGTGAGACCAACCAAGCGTCCCGCCTGGAGAAAGGACCAAAATCAGCAAAGAAAGACGGAGCTGCCCCTTCAACCTCTGTGTAGGCTGTGGAACGTAGCCTAGCTAATTGCAGCCTGGAAGACCCAGATAAAACAGAGCAGGTTCCAACAAAAGATTTAAAAGCAACGAAGAAGATAAAACAAATTCCAGCTAAAGAGGAGCTCCTGAGTCCAGTCAAAATGGAGCCCCTGAACCCAGAAAGGGAGGACAGTGAAATCAGTGGCTCGGAAGAAGAAGAACCATCAGAACATGAGACTTCTGAGGCAGAGAGTGACGACAGTAAAAGCCTGTTTTCAATCCCAGTGCAGCCGGCAACCCCTCACAAGCCACTTAAAGTAGGACAGCGAAAAGGAGAAAAGAAAGAAGTGGAAGTTTTTGACATCTACTAGGTCTCAGAAAGAATGCCCAGTTACCTGACATGGGGGCCGGTTCAAGCGAATGATGGGTGTCGAGCGTACATACCAGAAGCAGCAGAGAGACTACCACATCCCGGCTGTATGGGCTGACCGTCTGGAAGACAAAGTCGAACTCAGGGTAAAGGCAACAGTTGGGGAATGGGCCAACATCCTAATGATGCCATCCTACCACACCCTAGAAACTTAGCCACTGACCAGCAAGTTCAGAACCGCTTATGTAGGAGTTGTGCATGATGTGATGTTAAGAAGACTAAAGAAAGCAGCATACAAGTATGCACAAGAAATCGAGCAACAGGTTGATGAGCTTTCAGCCGAGGAAGAAGAGGAAGAACCTCCACTGCCGTCAGCATCACGCTCCACAAGCAAGCCCATAAGGAAAATGTCTGAACAACCCACTGCATCTAGCCCTGAAGCTGATGTTTTTCGTGAGTACAAAAAGATCAAGACCTTAGTTAGAGAGAAAAGACCAGAAGAAAGTAGTGAAGATTACATCAAAGATGTGTGGCCGATGATTACCAATGCTACTGAAAGTGATGAAGCTAAAAAGTTGTGGCTGAGCCATGTAACAGCACATCCCTTAGACAAACAAGGAACAGCTCAAAGTCATTATGAGAGGTTGGTGTTGGAGGACATGGATGATGAAGACTCCCAGATCAGAAGAGCTAGGCAGTCTAGCTCTAGCATGGATGAAGGTCAGCGCCTTGCACCGGTGTGGCATGTGCTTAAGCAAACAATCTCACCAGCTAAATATGTGAAGGCCCTCCTAGAAGTAACCATAGGGAGGAGAGGAGAGATCGCTTTTGCTAAAATGCCGATGCAGGGTACGACAGTTCCACAGATGAGCCAAGCAGTGATTTCTTATGATCTGGAGCAACAGTTTTACGAAGAAAGAAGAAAGAAAAAGACAGGGCAAGGGGCCAAACCACCAACTAAGGCCAGTTTGAAAGCTCCAGCCAACCCCCCTAACAGGCCGCCACCTCAAAGAAGAGAAGGACCGCAAAGAAGATTTTATGGACCACCAGCATTGCAAGGGCCACAAAAGAAAAGCACCTTTCTCCCTAGGGAAGAGTACGACAAACTGTCCTCTGAAGAAAAGAAGGCCCTCTTCGAGTCCCGCAGATCAGGGACCGGGGGGCCAGCCAAGTGATGATGACACGGCTGCGAGTCACCCTGCCTACTGGATTGGGGACGAGATCTACACGAAGGTGGAAGGAGAACCCTATCTAGTGGACACCGGGGCTGAGGTATCCATGACTCACAGAGGCCTAAAGACAACAGGATACCTTACGGTCTAATTTGACAACGGGACCGTAGAAGAGATGCCGTATGGAAATTGGCAAGGAATCAATTGGGTGAAGGGTCCATAAAACCTCATCACCAACACAGACTTGAAAGAACTCAACTAACCATGGGGAGAGCATCGCTCTCTATCTCAAAGGCTGAGCCAGCTACGGTCAAGGTTAGTAAAAGTAGGATCGACTCAGAGTGGAACAGGGGCTCAAGAATGGTACAAAGCAGTAAATGTGCCAGAAGTAACTGAACAGAAGCTGAAAGAAAGCGACTTCTCCCTGGCTGGGAAAGAGAAATTATGGAAGATCATCACATCAGCAAATGTGGCCTGGTTCAAGAATGACTGTGGAGTCCTGGGACCGAAGTATGTGCACTTCATAGAAGGGGGAGTGCATCCACCGGTTCGACATTACCCCCTGAACCCAGGTGCCGTTGAAGAAATGGATAAATAAAATAAGGACAGGCGGTCCCTGAAGAGTACGTGGATGAGGTGGTACGGAGCGTGCATGAGGCCTTAGGACATGCAGGTGTGCTACCTACCCGTAAGGAATTGGAAGAGCAGGAGCTATGGATCCCTATTAAGCACATCTGGCGCGTACTACGGGACTGTGAAGTATGTGGTCAATAAAACGCAGGGCGCCGTGGACAGCGGCTGGAAGGTCTGACCATCAAGAGCACCATCCCCTGGGGTTCTGTAGTTCCCTTGGGGTGCCTAAGGAACTGCGAACAGACAATGGGACTCATTTTTGCAATGCACAGGTTGATCACTGGTGCCAGAGATTTGGGGTAATGAGAATTTTCTCTCCACCATACAATCCACAAGCAAACGAAGTGGTGGAACGCACCATAGGTCTGGTAAAAAACTGGATAGCAAAAAATGCTAATTCTCGTGACTGGAGCACCAAAGCTGTAGAAATAGGGCGAGCACTGAATGACAGACATCGAGTCAGTAGACCCTCCCCTGCAGCAGAACTCAACCAACGATCATTCTCTTCACAAGAAGTGGGGCTGAGCCCCAATGAGAAACCAGGGAGTCCTGGCTGTATAATCCAGCTTCTGGCCAGGTAAGCCACCCACCTTTAACCACCACACAGCATCCCCTGGTGTTTCGAGTGTATAGAGACCAGGGTCACAAAGGTGTCGGCAATGCACTGGAACAACTTCATTACAATGAAGAACCACAGGCGCAGCTAAGTGGATGGATCGGGCCCTGGGAGTTGACAACCTGGGGACAGTTAATATTAGAAGTTGAAATCCAGACCTCCCCTTGGAAGACTTGCCCGACACTCCCAAGGAAAGGGTTGCTCGGTGTACAGGACTATACTACTACACCACCAGTTTAGACGCCTGGGGCAGCCATGGAGCCAGACCCAAACAGAAGGTGGGAGAGTTCCTCGTAACCTCTGAAACCTGGCATCGCGATAGGGAGCTACAGATTCCAGGAACCGTGGCTCATTGGACAGACACACCCACTGACGCTGGCTCCACCCAGAAGGTACAACTGGCAGTGCAAATGGTTGCAGTTCCATTTAGAGGTGTATACTCCGTCGGAGCAACAATAACAGTCATTCGAGAGCAACAAAGAGTAGACCCTGAAAAAGGAGAAGTTGCAGCAGCATACATGAATAATCGCTCACATTCCTGGCCTTGGACCTCTTTGCCACAGAAGTGGAAATGGACAAGAAAAGACAAAAATTGATGGACCAACAGGAAAAAGGGACAAAAGTTGTCAAAGGAAAAGAAAAACACAAAAGGAAGAATGTTATTCCCCATTGGGTTCCTACACTGACGAGAGTTAAAATTGGGCCTAACACCTGGAATGGCCTGACACAAGGAATCCCATATCTGAAACTGCCATCAGGATTAGTTCTACTAGACACACCGAGAGCGGATTTTGCCCCTTTCTATCCATCCTCAGAAAGTTATTTTGTCTCCAATATAGAATATATCATAGAAAAGCACATCTGCAAAAGCCTGACCATGCTGGAAAAGGCCAAGCCTTGCCATGGGATGTAAGTAACTTTTTCCTCTCATATCGCACAATGTCCTGGCCTGGCAACAAAGGGCACCACCCACTGGATACTCAAGCTGTAACACCCCCTTATAATAGTCAGTTCCTCAATGACTGATGTTGGGATTTGCAGCAATCCAGCAGCAGTTCAGTCCCATTGCTGCCCCATCAGGTCAGTTGTAGAAACGGAACATTGCCCCACCACTGCAGCTTGTTGATCAACTTTACCTGCCTTTGGCAAGTGGGGGATAATTTTCACCCATAGTCCCAAGCACAACTTTGGGAACCACCTACAAATATCCTTGATGAGTAAAACCTTCCACAGGATCATATCAAGGCTTGTTGCCAAGTATCCAAGTTAAGCATGCAAAAAATCAGCAGGTGAGAAAATGTCTAAATATACAGCAACCAAATGTCTAGAGAATTTTCTGCCAGTAAATGGCTATGTGTGAGCTACTGCTTCACACTTCTAACTGTTCACTTTAATGATGCTATCCACTCACTTGTTGATATTGTGGATACAATACCAAAAACATTACTGAAGGCCCTCATGCACCACTGCTGACAGGCAGAAAAAAAGTTTCACATCAAAACACATTGAATTATGCTCTGCCTCCTGGTAACTCAAGGTTAAATGCTCCCCTGCCACCCGCTCCTCATATTTCCAGCTGTGAAAGTAAAGCTTCAGCAGAAAAATCTGAAGTTGTCATATAGGCACCTACTGCACAAAAGGTCTGGATTAAAAATAGTTCTCCAGACTTTCACAAATATTTGTGAAAATGTTACTGAGAGGAAGATCAAAGGGAGCACACTGGATGATGCTTTATATATTAACAAAAAGTGGAGTGCACAACGTAACTCTTTAAACAAGGAGATAAAAGGTCCTTATCCCCTGGCAATTCATTTCCTTTGGTATATTTGAAATAAAGGTCTGCCTGGCTTGCTTTGATATTACACTAACTCTGGGCTTGGAACAGGCCATCCAAAAATAGTAGAAATGTACTTTTTCAGCAACTGTGAGATGAGCACTGAGTACAAACTTGATAACTTAAAGTGCCTCCCATAATATTTATACCTGTCAAACTTTCAAATTTTTGTCAAGTTACACACACAAACTTAGCTGTATTTAATTAGGATTTCATGAGAAAAACCAACACAAAAAGACTGACAGCTGTAAAGTGGAAGGGACACTCAGTACTCAAACATTTTGGTAAATTGGAATCTGAAAAGTGTAGTGTGCATGTGTATTCTACCCCTTGAAGTCAATACTTGCAAATCCATCTTTTGATGCAATAACAGCTGCAACGGTTGGGGGGTATGTCTGCACCATCTTTGCACATCTAGAAACTAAATAATTTGGCTTTTCTTCTTTGTAAAATAATTCATACTCTGTCAGACTGAATGGAGAGAATATGTGGATATCAGTTATAAACTTTTGCCACAGATTCCCAATTGGATTTAGTTCTACTGGTGACACGTGAACAGTTGGTGTCCAGCTGGATGGTAAACCTCCATCTCAGTCTCAAGTATTTTGCACTCTCTAACAAGTTCTCTCCCAGGATTTCCTTGTAAATAGCTCTATCAATCTTCCCATGAACTCCGACCAGATTTCCTGTCTCTTTTGAAGGAAAGCATCCTCACAGCATGATGCGGCCATGTTAACAGGCCGCATCACACTTCTTAATCCTGTTTGTTCTTATTACTTTTGATCTTATTTTTCCCTCATCAGGCTCTCGGTCTGTCTCTCAGAATCATATGAAACTGTATTATGTTCTCATTAACTGCTTGAGGTTAAACTTTAGCATGACTTAAAGCAAACACAACATCTATGAATTGTGACAGGTGGAAATTGAGATCCCCAGGAAACCTTTTGAATGCTAATGCCCATTTATTAAAATGACAGAAGTCTGCTGTCTGAAAGGCCAGCAGGGTGTTGGGCTGTAGGATGAGACTGCATGCAAAATTCCTCAGAATATCTTCCAAGGACATGAAGAAAAGTATATGTTTGATATTCTGTGTAGGTTAAGATAACCTAATTTGTCATCATTCATTAATCTTTGCATGCTAGTTATGTTCATCATAACAAACAGCAAGGAATAACTCAAGCACGAGTTGCTGTCATGTTTGATCATTTGTCGACTCCTCAGCTAGAGTAAATTTAAAACTATTTGTGCTCCATTTATTTAAAGAAATTTGCAATCATAAATCTCAGTGTGAAACTGAGAAGAAGCTGCAAAACCAACAGATCTCTGAAGCACATTAAATTCTCATATCTGTTCAGTCTTATATAAGTACACTTCACTTGCATTGGAACAAGAAAAAAAAAAAAAACAACAACAAATGTTTAATCACAAAACACCGGTGCAGTGAAATAAAATAAACGAAAGATTGTGGTATTCTTCACTATAAGCAGTTGCTGCTGTCAGGTTTCTTCTTTTTAAAATGATACTGAATAATTAATATTTAAGGGGAAGAAGCAGTGGGATTTTGTGCTCAGAGTAGTTTGGGTAGTTCAGAGTAAACATTATTTATCTGTTTTTAGATATTTCTTTAGCAAGGGTTTCTTAACCTAAAATCATTTCTGTGTAACCCTAATGGCTCAGTGGTCCTACCATTTATTCTAATCAGTTTATCACAATCTTAGGAAATGTGATGTTGCCAGACATGGAGCAAGGTAGCAGGCATGACAAACAGTAGGATCCAGTGGCATGAAATGAAAACCAGAGAGTATAAATACAGAGGCAGGGTGGAGAGATGCCCAATAAATTAAAGAATTAAATAAATAAAAGAAGATCTAATCAGGAGAATCGTGGAGCAGCTGGTGGCAGGGAAAATGCAGAGCAACTGGAGGGAGGCTAATGAGCAGGAACACAGAAACATAGAAATAAATCTAATGGAACTCTAAATTTACAGGAATACAGGAAATATGTAAATAACAGCACCAAACTCAAACTCAAATACCTAACACAGGGAAATCATGACAAACACACTCCAAACAAACTCCACTCCACTTCGTGTCAGCCTACTTTGATAAAATAACAAAAATAAAGGTGACTAAAGCTGCAAAAAAGAAAAGGAAAACATGCCAAACATATATCACATACAGTGAGAAAAGTAAGTATTTGAACACCCTGCAACTTTGCAAGTTCTCCCACTTAGAAATCATGGAGGGGTCTGAAATTTTCATCTTATGTCCATTGTGAGAGACATAATCTAAAAACAACATCCAGAAATCACAATGTATGTTTTTTTAGTAATTTATTTGTGTGTGACTGCTGAAAATAAATATTTGAACATCTGTGAAAATCAATGTTAATATTTGGTACAGTAGCCTTTGTTTGCAATTACAGAGGTCAAATGTTTCCTGTAGTTTTTCACCAGGTTTGAACAAACTGCAGCAGGTATTTTGGCCCATTCCTCCACACAGATCTTCTCCAGATCGGCCAGGTTTCTGGTCTGTCGCTGAGAAACACGGAGTTTGAGCTCCCTCCAAAGATTTCCTATAGGGTTTAGGTCTGGAGACTGGCTATAAGGTTTAGGTCTGGAGACTGGTCTATAGCCAGTCTCCAGACCTAAACCCTATAGCCAGTCTCCAAAGATTTCCTATAGGGTTTAGGTCTGGAGACTGGCTATAGACCACTCCAGAACCTTGATATGCTTCTTACGGAGCCACTCCTTGGTTATCTTGGCTGTCTGCTTCGGGTTACTGTCACGTTGGAAGACCCAGCCACAACCCATCTTCAATGCTTTAACTGAGGGAAGGAGGTCGTTCCCCAAAATCTCGCAATGCATGGCCCCGGTCATCCATTCCTTAATACAGTGCAGTCGTCCTGTCCCATGTGCAGAAAAACACCCCAAAGCATGATGCTTCCACCCCCATGCTTCACAGTAGGGATGTTGTTTTTGGGATAGTACTCATCATTCTTCGTCCTCCAACACGGTGAGTGGAATTAAGACCAAAAGTTCTATTTTGGTCTCATCTGATCACAAAGCTTTCTCCTATGACTCCTCTGGATCATCCAAATGGTCATGGGCAAGCTTAAGACGGGCCTGGACGTGTGCTGATTTAAGCAGGGGAACCTTCCATGCCATGCATGACTTTAAACTATGACGTCTTAGTGTATTACCCACAGTGACCTTGGAAAAAGTGGTGCCAGCTCTCTTCAGGTCATTGACCAGCTCCTCCTGTGAAGTTCTGGGCTGATTCCTCACCTTTCTTAGGATCATTGATACGCCACGAGGTGAGATCTTGCATGAAGCCCCAGTCCGAGGGAAATTGACAGTCATGTTTATCTTCTTCCATTTTCTAATAATTGTTCCAACAGTTGATCTTTTTTCACCAAGCTGCTTGGCAATTGCTTCGTAGCCCTTTCCAGCCTTGTGGAGGTCTACAATTTTGTCTCTGGTGTCTTTGGAAAGCTCTTTGGTCTAAGCCATGTTAGTAGTTAGAGTCTTACTGATTGTGTGGGGCGGACAGGTGTCTTTATGCAGCTAACGACCTCAAACAGGTGCTTCTAATTTAGAATAATAAGTGGAGTGGAGGTGGACTTTTTAGAGGCGGACTAACAGGTCTTGGGCCAAAGTCTTTGCTGATTGGCAGGTGTTCAAATATTTATTTTCAGCAGTCACACACAAATAAATTACTAAAAAAACATACATTGTGATTTCTGGATTTTTATTTTAGATTATGTCTCTCACAGTGGACATGCACCTAAAATGAAAATATCAGACCCCTCCATGATTTCTAAGTGGGAAACCTTGCAAAGTCTCAGGGTGTTCAAATACTTATTTTCCTCACTGTATTTTACAGCAAAATCCTAATCACAGTTATATCATAATTTACCTGTGCAAAAACAACCCATTAAACAAAAAATGTAGAACATATAGGCCATAGACAGTTTCATCCATTCATTCATTTGTGCAGTTTTCCAGCGTGTGTCAAGTAAAATTAAGATTTACTCCTGAAGACCAGAAGTACACCCAGCTTGAGTAACACTCAAAATCTATATTTCACTTTAAAAGGTAAAGAACAGCAATCCCTTAGGTAAAGTGCTCTTTTACTGCAAAAAAAAAAAAAAAAAAAACAGTTAATGAACTTAAAGATGAAAAAGGAAAATAAAAATCATGCACAAGAGCATAAAAACAGCAATGGACAGAATCTGGTTTATATTGGGTCTTGTAAAATAATTGGTTTTCTTTCATTTATAAACACATCGTTGAACCTGAAAAGTATCATGTGGTTCATGTATAAGATGACAACAGTTCAATAGAAAAATAACCCACATCTAATTGAGATTAAATTTAAATATTGTACATATGTTTGTAAAGCTCTTAAAAGCTTTGTTATTTTTTGTAAAAAAAATAAAAAAAAAATCTTCATGTTTCATATGATAGTAGAGAAGGGTTCTACATACATGAAAACTATTAAGCTATGAAATAAAATAAAGATAAAATGTGGATTGTGTTTTAATTTACAAAGACTTCTCTAAACACTCATCTAGCTTCTATTGAGGATCTTTGCACTGGGAGGGGTTTGCCGAGTGGTACGCTAACGTTAGCTTTCCTCCTTTCAATTTTGATATGCTTTTTATACAACTGAAATATTTTAATGTTGTTCTAGTTAATTGTGTGAAGACAAAACTTACAGAAATTGTTGTTCTTCTGCATCTAAATGAAGCACTTTGCTTTGAACAACAAGTGGTTTAGCAACACTCTTTCTAAATAAATGAAGCAAAGCCCTAACCTGTCAGGTCAGTGTTCATTCATTCATCTTCTATACTGCTTATTCCATAGTACATCACAGGGGAGCTGGTGCCTATCTCCAGTAGTCTACAGGCAAGAGGTCACCAATCCATTGCAGAGCAACAACCATACACACACTCATTCTAATTTAGGCCACTTTAGAGACACAAATTTACCTAACAGTCATGTATTTGAACTGTGGGAGGAAGCTGGAGTACCTGGTAAGAACCCACATATGCACAGAGAGAACATGCAAACTCCATGCAGAAAGAACCCTGGCCTGGAGTTGAACCCAGGGCCTTCTTGCTGCAAGGCAACAGTGCTATCAGCTGCACCACAGTGCAGCCTGACATATGATGTGTTTTCACATGATATGTTGTTTTAGTCTCTTCTAGTCTCTTCTTCAAGGTAAATCAGTTTCAACAAATTAATAAATTACCATGACAACTAATTTTCAGTCTGTCAAAATTGTTCTGAGTGATACTTAACACATGTGGAATGTGAGTTGACTTAATTATCACCACACAGAGTCAGCAACACTTTGTGATACAGTTAAATGACAGAAAAAGGTCAACAAAAGGTCCTAGAAGGGCAGGAAGGGGCTGGTATTACAGTGTATTCCATTATTTGTGCCATGGGAGGTAGAAAAAGAATGATGAGAGAGATTTACTTATCCCCGCCAGCCCCTCCAGCCCCACTTTCATTTTAGCATCATTCTCACTGTCATAATTAGCAGAAAGAGACAAAGAGGTACTCAGGGAAGTAACACAGGATAAGAAAAAACTCAGAAAGAATACTAATTACCTTGCAGGATATTTGAATTATATTAGCAGCTGTGACCTTTTTAAAGTGCAAGGTGTAAAACCTTCAGGACGAGACTCTTAGACTTTCAAAACAGACCTTTTTTAAAATAGTAACCAAGGTTAACATGCAGTCAGCTGCAACTAATGTATGGTCGCAGTGAAACACTAAAAGCCCTTCCAGAGTAGTTAAATATTGACGTCTTTAGCGCACTTTCATATGGTCAACGGGAAAAATAACAATTGTAAGAAATGGGCTGTTACACTTCACTGCCAGGGAGGAAAATTGAGTTTGCAGCAAGTGTAGAGATTGAAGATTGGCTGTTAGTATCTGTTTGTTAGAACTTTGACTTGGTACCTTTCGGCACTTGACTGATGGATCTGGCTGCCTTCATCCATTACTCTGTCACTCGATTGAAATTGCCCTTCAAATGTTCTGGCATTGGAAACTCCTCTTTTTTGTCTGTTGAGCAGAAAGAGTGGAGAGTGGCAAGGGAAAATGTGGAAACATCTTATTTCTCTCTCACAGCTGTCAGATCCTGTTGAGCCACTTGATGATCAAACCCTTTGATCAGAATCAGAATCAGAATCAGAAAAGCTTTATTGCCAAGTACGTTTTTGGACATACAAGGAATTTGTTTTGGCGTAGTCGGTGCAATACAGTACAAATTAAACAGTATAAACATATCTACAATATAATATAAATATATGTGCACAGTTTTAAGTGAGTGAGAGTAAATATAGAGCAGTATAAGATGCAAGAGCAATACAACAGTGCAGGTGATCATTGTGCAAGTATGGCAGTGCAAGTAAAGCAGGAGTCCATGCTGAACGTTAATGTAACGCATAGAGTTACAGGTTACAAGTGTCCTGTCAGCAAAAAAAGGGGGGGTGTGGGGGAAAGGGAGAGTGTCAGGGTGGTTTCCGGGCTTTGTTAACCAGGCTGGTGGCAGATGGGAAAAAACTGTTCTTGTGGCGTGAGGTTTTGGTCCGGATGGACCGCAGCCTCCTGCCAGAGGGGAGAGTTTCAAAGAGTCTGTGACCAGGGTGGGAGGGATCAGCCAGAATCTTCCCTGCCCGCTTCAGGGTCCTGGAGGTGTACAGTTCCTGGAGCGACAGTAGACTGCAGCCAATCACCTTCTCAGCAGACCGAATGACACGCTGCAGCCTGCCCTTATCCTTGGCTGTAGCAGCGGCGTACCAGATGGTGATGGAGGAGGTGAGGATGGACTCAATGATGGCTGTGTAGAAGTGCACCATCATAGTCTTTGGCAGGTTGAATTTCTTCAGCTGCCGCAGGAAGAACATCCTCTGCTGGGCTTTCTTGATGAGGGAGCTGATGTTTGGCTCCCACTTGAGATCCTGGGAGATGATGGTTCCCAGGAAGCAGAAAGATTCCACAGTGTCAATTGTGGAGTCACAGAGGGTGATGGGGGCAGGTGGGGCTGGGTTCTGCCTGAAGTCCACAACCATCTCTACTGTCTTTAGAGCGTTGAGCTCAAGGTTGTTCTGGCTGCACCAGTCCAACAGATGGTCCACCTCCCATCTGTACGCAGACTCGTCACCATCAGAGATGAGTCCGATCAGGGTGGTGTCGTCCACAAACTTCAGAAGCTTGACAGACTGGTGACTGGAGGTGCAGCTGTTGGTGTACAGGGAGAAGAGCAGAGGAGAGAGAACACAGCCTTGGGGGGAACCGGTGCTGATGGTCAGGGAGTCAGAGACGTGCTTCCCCAGCCTCACGCGCTGCTTCCTGTCAGACAGGAAGTCAGTGATCCACCTGCAGGTGGAGTCGGGCACACTCAGCTGGGAGAGCTTCTCCTGTAGCAGAACTGGGACGATAGTGTTGAAGGCAGAGCTGAAATCCACAAACAGGATCCTGGCATAGGTTCCTGTGGAGTCCAGGTGCCGGAGGATGAAGTGAAGGGCTAGGTTGACTGCATCATCTACAGACCTGTTGGCTCTGTAGGCAAACTGCAGGGGGTCCAGGAGGGGGTCGGTGATGTCTTTTAGGTGTGAGAGCACAAGGCGCTCAAAGGACTTCATCACCACAGAGGTCAGGGCGACGGGTCTGAAGTCATTAAGCCCTGTGTTCCTTGGCTTCTTGGGAACAGGGACGATGGTGGAGGACTTGAAGCAGGCTGGCACATGACATGTCTCCAGTGAGGTGTTAAAAATGTCTGTGAAGACTGGAGACAGCTGATCAGCGCAGTGCTTCAGGCTGGCTGGTGAGACAGAGTTTGTTGACGTCCCTCTCCTGGATGGAAAGAGCCGTCCTCGGCGTGGGTAGGAGGCTGGTGGGGGGGAACTTCAGGGTGGGGGTTGGAGGTGCCAAGGCCCCTCTTGAGGTTGGGGAGGTGGGGGTGGTGGATTGTGGCTGCAGCTGTTGGGGGGCGTCGTGGGGGATGGTTGCAGGACTGTCCCTTTCTCTTTCAAAGCGGCAGTAGAACTCGTTCAGGTCGTTAGCGAGGCGTCGGTCGTCGATGGAGTGGGGGGCTTTCGGCTTGTAGTTGGTGATTTGCTTGAGCCCTTTCCAGACAGACGCAAAGTCGTTGGCTGAGAACTGGATTTGGAGCTTCTCAGAGTACAGTCGTTTGGCCTCTTTCACTGCCTTGCCAAACTTGTACTTTGCCTCTCTGTATATGTCTTTGTCCCCACTCCTGAAGGCCTAATGAAGATTAGATGAGAAATTAAGAGAAAAACAAATTATCTGGCTAGATAAATATATGCTCAAATTAAAAAGGGAAAACAGGCTGTAAAACTACAGCCAGCATGTGTCATTATTTATTTATAATTTAATATGTATGAATATTTAAGTATAGATTCTAAACTTTTAAATTTTGCGTACAGCGTTTAATTAATCTATTTAGTTAAAACTACACTGCTCAAAAAAATAAAGGGAACACTTAAACAACACAATATAACTCCAAGTAAATCAAACTTCTCTGAAATCACTGTCAAACACTGATTGACAATTAATTTCACATGATGTTGTTCAAATGGAATAGACAACAGGGGGAAATCTTTGGCAATTAGCAAGACACTCAATAAAGGAGTGGTTCTGCAGGTGGGGACCACAGACCACTTCTCAGTAACTATGCTTTCTGGCTGATGTTTTGGTCTCTTTTGAATGTTGGTGGTGCTTTCACACTCGTGGTAGCATGAGACGGACTCTACAACCCACACAAGTGGCTCAGGTAGTGCAGCTCATCCAGGATGTTTGTTGTGTCTGTCAGCGTAGTGTCCAGAGCCTGGAGGCGCTACCAGGAGACAGGCCAGTACACCAGGAGACGTGGAGGAGGTCGTAGGAGGTCAACAACCCAGCAGCAGGACCGCTACCTCCGCCTTTCTGCAAGGAGGAACAGGAGGAGCACTGCCAGAGCCCTGCAAAATGACCTCCAGCAGGCCACAAATGTACATGTGTCTGCAGAAACGGTTAAAAACCAACTACATGAGGATGGTATGAGGGCTCGACATCCACAAATGGGGGTTGTGCTCACAGCCCAACACCGTGCAGGACGCTTGGCATTTTCCAGAGAACAGCAGGATTGGCAAATTCGCCACTGGTGCCCTGTGCTCTTCACAGATGAAAGCAGGTTCACACTGAGCACATGTGACAGACGTGACAGAGTCTGGAGACACCGTGGAGAGCGATCTGCTGCCTGCAACATCCTTCAGCATGACTGGTTTGGCAGTGGGTCAGTAATGGTGTGGGGTGGCATTTCTTTGGAGGGCCACACGGCCCTCCATGTGCTCGCCAGAGGTAGCCTGACTGCCATTAGGTACCGAGATGAGATCCTCAGATCCCTTGTGAGACCATATGCTGGTGCGGTTGGCCCTGGGTTCCTCCTAATGCAGGACAATGCTAGACCTCATGTGGCTGGAGTGTGTCAGCAGTTCCTGCAAGATGAAGACATTGAAGCTATGGACTGGCAGACTGAAAAATTTGTAAACTGAGACCCCTTTCATTTGTAGAGATAATGGAACATGTTGATATGTTAAAAGAATAAGACATGCAATAAATTACGATTAAAATCTGTTGCTATTAATGTCACAATTCTTTTGGCAGGAGTGGGAGTAATGCCAGAACAGAACATATTCAAGACATATGTACAGTTTTGTACAGTACACAACCTTTATTTTCTCACTGTACAACATTTAATCAGACTAAGTCTTTCCTGTTTTAGCTCTGTGAAGACTGCCAAAATATTTTTGCCCTTATTCTGGTATTTTTCTGTAGTAAAATAACCGAATAATGAGACAAAGTTTTTGTTTTTTTGTTTTTGCTCCTTACAAATTCTGAAGTTTGCATACATTCCCTTAGTATTTAGTAGAATTGGTTTTTAAACTGTTTGGGTATCTTTCCATCTCTCCCTATACTTAGCTGGAATTTTTTGCCCATTCCTTCTGACAAAGCTGTTGTAACTGAGTCTGACCTGTAGGCCGCCTTACCTACACCTTTTCAGCTCAGCACACAGATTTTCTATGGAACTGCGATCAGGGCTTTCTGAAGGCCACTCCAAAACATTAACTTTGTTGTCCTTAAGCCAACTGTAAGTGATTTGGTGCTATGTTTAGGGCCACTGTCCATTTGAAAAACCCATTCTCACTTAAGCTTGACCTTCCTGGCTTACATCTTAAGATGTAGCTTTAATATTTCCAAAAAATTTTCTTTTCTCTATCCTGCCACTCCTACTTTGTTTTGAAGTAATCAAGTCTTCTTCAATGAGGGATCTTTCAGTCCATGTAATTACAGGATTCATTTAAGTGTCGGTAATGCCTGTCTTTTAATAGCTCATCCAGCTTCTCCTTAAGGTCTTTTGTTCTGGGGTTGAGTAGTTTATTTTGCATAAATATTTATTTGTAACTAAGACATAGAACCTGCATCTTTCCTGAATGTTATGATGATTAGACATTTTCCATAGTATGTATACTTCAACATGACACCTTCAGGTGTACAATTCTCTCCCTGACATCTTGACTAATTTCTTTCGATTTTTCTATGATGTCACACAAGGAAGCAGTGTGTTTGTTAAAAGACAACCACAGAGGTGCCTACATTTAACTAAATTGTTGGGAATTAACCTAGCAAAAACTTTCACATCTAAGTTTTCCCAAAACTGTTTAAAGGCATTGTCATTTTATAAAAATGTTGAATTTGAAGATAAATTTAAATCTCTCTAAGTAGTTCCTGTTCCCACTGAATTGTGGTAATTCCGTTGATTGTGTTAATTCACCAAACTGGAGGATTTTCAAGCATGAATGGCCTGCTTAAGATTTTAAATTAAACAAATTGGATTCGATTTAAGTCCAGACATTGACTAGGCCTTCTGAAACTTTAATCCTGTTTTCACGCAAGGCTTCTTTTTGTTTAGCATGATATTAGCTTAGTCGTAGTCAGAACATAAGAAACCAATATTTCACATACTCTAAAAGTCCAGTATAATGTACAGCTGCAACTCAACTTAGAGCCCAACAAATGGAGATAACTCAACTGAAAACAGATATTTTCTAAAGAAATAGCAATGAGCTATACATTTGAGGCTTTTGCTTGGATAAAAAAAAAAAAAGCAAAACAGAAGATTTCACAACATCCCATTATAAAACATATTAGATTTAAAGTGTATCTTATCATGCAAGTTCTTATGTTGAAAGTGCTTCACAAGCTTTTTTGGGGGAATAAATATTCCATAAAGTATTGGTAGGGTAGGCCTTATGGTTTTTAGAGTCTAGAATATATGGATAAGGACAATGATAAGGACATACGGTGAAGTTAAAGTTTTAAGGGTGAACAGGTCACAGATTATTGAGGATCAAGTTGTCTCAGCAACACTGATACTGTCCACAGGTTAAAAAAGCTCATCACTTTTTATGCTCAAACGGATACGCCAAATGGACTGAGGAAGATATGTAAATTGAACTCTAATTGACCTGTCAGCTTGTTGAAGCTTTGTGAAACCACCGTCACATAGACAAAAGGAGGGAGAAAGGAGAATACTGAGACCTACTGAATTAATTAGAACACTCACTGCACATTACATTAAATAAGTTTATATTATATCAGGACCAGGGTCAGTGCTTTATCCTTGAAGAGTAGATTCTTTCATGGTTATTTCAAAAAATAAGACGTGACCCATCAGTCACAGGTACAAAAAGTAGTAAAATCCAGTGCACTCAAAAATTTCACATCCTTAGGTTATCATAAGTGTACACAAACACACACAAACTGAAAAATAGAGAAATTGCTAATCACATGTTGTCAAAACAAGAGGGAAGGATCCAATGCATGATTTTTTTATGAGGCAATAGACTAATAACAAAACAGATTGGGTCTTTCATAAAATCAATTGTATCGGCTTGTTGAACTACGACGCAGCTCAACAGGCGTCGCAGCTCTGACATCACCAGAGTTTATAAGAACCCACTGAACCAAACACTGAGCTGCCATTTCCTGCCGTAGTATCTTGCCGATACTCGCTCGAAGCAGGTTTACTTTTCATCTACACTGGCCATCTACGGAAGAGCTCCCCATTTTGGACCACGGATGCGCAACATTTGACACTCATAACTTCATCCCTTCTTAGAAGGAAGCCCACTTGCCTGCAACCCTGTTCCTAGAGGATTCGCCACCAAGTAAACTCGTTTTGTTTCCTGTTTTTGACATTTTAGAACTCTAGACTGGGCAGGGTGAGGTATAGTTCAAAAGGTGACTTAGGATCACCATTAGTTAATCCAATATATAGGTTCCCACCTCAGAGTTTCATTACCCTTTGTTTCGAGATTAGCCGTCTATCTGCTGTTATTGGCCAGCTGCTAGGTGCTTAACTGCATCTGAGCTGACCTGGCTCTACCGTATAACAGCTGACAGTCACTACTGAGATGCATCCACAGACAAAAATTCTGTCAATTTTTCCAAGTCAATCCAAATTGTTGTCTCATTCCCAGTCAGTCCATAAACTGCGGATCTGATCTTCATCTATACTCAGTAAGCATCTTTATTTTTAATTGTTAATTTACCACTTTTGTAAAATAGTGCATGCTTGATTTGGTGAAAGTTGTTGGACCAGGATAGTGGATTGTAAAATTGGAATCAATAAATCCCTTCAGGCTAAAAAGTTGTTTGACACTGTAAGTGATTGGACAATAAAGCTTCAGTCGGGCCATACTGGATTTGTAATTGCTCCTACAATCAAGACAAATACAATAACCTATAATAGAGAGAAAGACGATTCCCACTATAAAAAAGAATCAGGTTTCACTGTTTACCAGTGATTTTCGATTAAAGGTTAACTGAAGTCTGCAAGTTTAGCTTTTTAGGTAGTTGTTTTATTACCAGACAAAAATAGATAGGATAACACTGAATAGTGCAATAGAATCAGCAATGGAGAGACTAACTGCAAATTAAAAAAATGGCCAACGTATGGAAAAAATGCAGAGATGTACCACTGGTTTAAATGTTTAGTCACTAATGCATTTTTAAAGGTCTCTAAGCCTGAATAAAAGCTCCCAGAACAATAGCTACAGGTATGCCAAGAAACAAATGAAAATTGAAAGATTCCATGAAATGTGGAAAACAATAATTAGAAGTTCATTTTTCTATATAGACTGACTTGAGTGATAAATTAATGTGAAGGAGGGGCTTTCCCAAAGGTCCTGCCTCAATAAAACTGACGATTATTATTTGTGTTTGTAAATCAGACTGTGGTTTCACTTCTCTCTGGGAACCAAATCTGGACCTCAGCAGGCGCAGTACCCACACCCACCTTGAACACTGCCAATAGGGAATATTTCAACACAGCTGTACATCCCTAAAAGTCCATTTTCAACTGGTCATCTCTCTCCCCTTGCACAGTGTCAGTGGTTTCCCAACTTGAACTTCAGAACTGAATTGTAAATAGTGCCTGTCTCTATCTCTATGTGAGGTGATGACATCATGCATCCGTTTCTGTGATGACGTGTGTGCAGACCAAGACCTTCAACACATACAATAACAATAAACCTTGTTTCACTTCTCATCTGAGGCAGCTGCACAGGGATAAGGAAGAGGCTCACAGCAGTCGGGGCCAGGGACCCTGTTTAAGCAGGCCAGGGACAACCTGACCAAGGAGATCAAAGCAGTGAAGAGAAGCTACAGTGAAAAGCTAAAGAAAAGCTTTTCAAATGACGACGTCGACCACCCAGGGATGTACACCAAGATCCTGTCTGTGGACTTCAGCTCGGCCTTCAACACCATCAACCCAGACGTCCTCCACCAGACGCTCATCTTTACACTGCCATCATTCAGTCTGTCCTGTCTTCGCCCATCTCAGTGTGGTTTGGCTCATCCACAAAACAGGACAGGTCCAGTAACAAACTGTAACAAACAATCGGGTCTGCAGAGAGAATCATCAGGGCTGACCTTCCCTCTATCCAGGACATATACAGTTCTAGGGTCAGGAAAAGGGCAGCTAAAATCTCTGCAGATCCCACACACCCTGCACATATATTGTGTATATTTGTACATTTAAAAAGATATTCTTTATTACTGAGAGCGAACCGGAGTTAAATTCCTTCTGTAGAAACTTGGCAATGAAGCTGATTGTAATTCTGATATGGCAACATATAGATTTTCCTATAAAAGAGCATAAAAGGGTCTAAGCTGGCATTTGTACTTTATTTGTGTTATATATCTCTGAAATTATTGTATTACAAGCTGTTTATTAACAAATTCATTTAATAACAAACTTATGTAACCAAACTAATTATTAACTATCTGTCATCGTTTTTCTAGCTGCTTTGACCCACATGCAGAAATAAACTCAGGAAACAGGAAATGTTTAACAAATTTATTATGAAATATAATTGAATGCTGGTGAATCCAGGAACTCGCCGCTGTATGGACAAGGGACCATCGGTAAGTGGCAGAAAATGTTCTGGGTTGTTGATCTTGATAAACACTTCTCAAAAAAAAATAAAGGGAACACTTAAACAACACAATATAACTACAAGTAAATCAAATTTCTGTGAAATCAAACTGTTCTCTTAGGAAGCAACACTGATTGAGACAGGCCAGAACACCAAGAGACGTGGAGGAGGCCGTAGGAGGGCAACAACCCAGCAGCAGGACCGCTACCTCCACCTTTGTGCAAGGAGGAACAGGAGGAGCGCTGCCAGAGCCCTGCAAAATTACCTCCAGCAGGCCACAAATGTGCATGTGTCTGCACAAACGGTTAGAAACCAAACCATGAGGATGGTATGAGGGCCCAATGTCCACAAATGGAGGTTGTGCTCACAGCCCAACACCGTGCAGGATGTTTGGCATTTGCCAGATAACATCAGGATTGGCAAATTCGCCACTGGCACCCTGTGCTCTTCATAGATGAAAGCAAGTTCATACTTAGCACATGTGACAGAAGTGACAGAGTCTGGAGACACTGTGGAGAGCGATCTGCTGCCTGCAACATCCTTCAGCATGGCCAGTTTGGCAGTGGCTCAGTAATGGTGTGGGGTGGTATTTCTTTGGAGTGTGTCAGCAGTTCCTGCAAGATGAAGACATTAAAGCTATGGAATGGCCCGCCCGATCCCCAGACCTGAATCCGATTGAGCACATCTGGGACATCATGTCTCGCTCCATCCACCAACATCACGTTGCACCACAGACTGTCCAGGAGTTGGCGGATGATTTAGTCCAGGTCTGGGAGGAGATCCCTCAGGAGACCATCTGCCGTCTCATCGGGAGCATGTCCAGGCGTTGTAGGGAGGTCATACAGGAACGTGGAGGCCACACACAATACTGAGCCTCATTTTGACTTGTTTTAAGGACATTATATCAAAGTTGGATCAGCCTGTAGTGTGTTTTTCCACTTTAATTTTGTGTGTGACTCCAAATCCAGGCCTCCATTGGATAATACATTTGATTTCCATTGATGAATTTTGTGTGATTTTGTTGTCAGCACATTTAACTTTATACAGAACAAAGTATTCAATGAGAATATTTCATTCATTCAGATCTAGGATGTGTTATTTGAGTGTTCGCTTTATTTTTTGGAGCAGTGTATTTTGCTTATAGAAGGTGATTTGGAGATCCGCCAGGGGGGAGGAGAAGAAAGATGGATGGAAATTCCGGGAGCGTGTCGGGTAAGTGAATGTTCCAGGTAATCCTGTCTTACTTGCACTTGAGGTAGAGGTGGCACCAGGTGGATAATCTTGGAGGGGAGCACAGTGGAGGGTGAGCCAGGTTCGTTCACAGGAAGCCTGAGGAGCCTTGAAACCCGAATGCAGCCAACTGAGAAGATAATCTGTGAAGTTCTCTTGCAAAGAGAGAGTCAGGATTTTCTGCACAAGCAGACTGGATACAGAAGCTCGGAAATGGAGGTAACCTGGGAAGTAGGACACGAGAAGGTAAGTACGCAGAACAAAATCACAAAGACATTTGTCTTGGCCAGCTAGTTACCACTACAGGTTAACACTCAGGCACCGGAGTGTTGGCAGCATTGGGTTCTTAAGCTTCTCTCCTGATGAGGCTGATGGAGAACACCTGTGGACTCAGCTCCTACCGTGCCTCTGGTGCCATCTAGAGGTTGGATGGGGTTAGTAGCAGGTAAAGCAGGTGAACAGAAAACTTCCAGAACTCTGACACTATCTTTAACATATGTCAAGTCTAAAAGAATTACTCCCTTTTTCATGAATCCTGCACACTTTGGACCAACCAAAAATGCCAGACCTCCACTACCAAGATTTTCAACGCAGCACGTCCCCCTTGGAGCAGAACCTTGGCAACATTAGAAATTATGGTTTCACTCAGAGGATCCTCTCCTTCTCCTATGTCTAACTGCTCAACTCATTGCCTCAGGTTGTAATGTTCCTATCTCTTGACCAACTTGTTTTTATTTCTCAAACAACGTAAATAATCATCACAATGGTGTGATACCGTGTGCTGTATGCTTACTCTGTGTAAATTAGATTCATAATTGTATCACTGGCATGTGGTTTGAAAGTGGTCTGAAAAAATAAACAGCTCGAGCCCTCGTCACACATTTAGCAGGAATCCCACCTATACCCAATTCTTTCAAATACGTGGAAAGAACGCTACATATTAATTTTTCTTGTATTCAGATTCAACATTTTTCACAAATAAACTGAAAAAAATGTTCACAAAGGTATGGATCAGCTCTCAAAAAGGCATTAAGAATCTATGATTGCATCTGTTCCATGCTGCGACATGCCTGCCCATTACTTGCAAACTATGCTCCCAATGCAGAAATTTAAGCACTTTAGAATGGCAAAGAGGACATAGAGAAAAGAAAGTGGCAGCTAGACACAGTGATATGTTCTTCCCCTCCTCAGGGCAGAGAAACAGACACCAGTCTGGTTTGATCAGACTGTCGCTTCAATATCCTTTCTTATCCTTTGATGATCCATCACATCATCTTCCTCCCTACTTCTCTCCATCTCCTTGTTACACACATGCACACTGCATATCCCCATTATCTGGTCCACCTTCGTCTCCCTCTTTAATCTCCTTCCCTCACATCACCAGCCTTTTTCCAAACATTTCTGTCCCTTTCCCTTCTCAACTATTTTCACCCTCAGTGCAATGTAGATGGTACAGTGGGATTTGGCAGTGGGAGACTGACTATAAATGACTTTGCAGATGAGCCACTAGTGTTTCTGTGATCAGAGGTGAATTTGTATTGTTATGCCATTATGCAGTTAATTTCCCTTTCATGTTTTTGTTCATTGTTCTTTATTATTTTACTGCTGTATTCATCTTTTTGGACAGTGACTAAGTTTCATAATTTCTCATTACTTGTATAGCAGTAATTTGCCATTATTTCAGCTAAATGACTAAGCATAAATCTACATGATTGAACACCTGTTGTATTATTACATGATTACTGTTTCTTCATTCAGGTGCAGAGCTGTAAATAATATTTGTCCCCTTTCAGATTTTTTGTGTTTTTTTTTTTTTCCACATTTAAAATTTTTAGATCATCAAACACATTTTAACATGAAGTAATAATAACCTGAGCAAATATAATTTTTTTAAATGATAATTAATTTTTTATGTATTCAACGCAATCAAAACCAACATGGCCCTATTAGAAAATATAAAAATCATTAATTGATTCCGATTAACCACATTTTTATTCAATTACACTTGCCAAAACAAGGCCGGATTACTGTGAGACCTGGAAGTCAAGAAAAAGGATATGTCTGACAATATGAAGTAGGCTGAATGATCTCAAGAAGCATCACATAATGTCTCAATTTAAAGAAGTTTAAGAACAGATTGGAAACAAAACCATTTGCATTTATCAGTCTCGAAAGGTTTAAAAAGCCACTTCTTTATCACTCAGCTTACGTTTTTACTTGCACTTGGATCCCACTGCAAATACAGATTTGGACATTATGGATTTTTTGTTATACTCATGTTGAGAGGTGAAACATTTCTTTTTTTATGTGAGTTTTGTGTTGGTATTAAAATGACTGTAAATGTTGCCTGTAATCTCTAAATCGTATTATTTCTGTCTTAACAGACAACAATGTCATGTTTGGTCTGGACCATGCAAATACACATTAGGAACGTTAAGATAAGTACATTTATTGTATTTCAAAAATATTTTATTCAAAAATGTCAGTGTGTTTGAATAAGGTCCCATTACCTTTGTGTTCAGCATGTGAACTGTTTGGTTTTTTTTTCAATAAGGCCTTTTATTAATCACCGCATTTTAGTCTTAAATATCTGATCTATTTTGTTTTTGTAAAACTGTGTAATCACAGTATTTATTTAAAATGCTATATATGTCATGATCCAGAAGTGTTAGGTTATGGTTTTCATTTGTGTACATGCGTTCTAGCATTTTGTTTATATTGTCATCAGTTCACTTCTCTGTGCTCACCTTTGTTAGGTGTTTTTCATATAAGTGCAGTTCTTTGTATTTAGATTTCTATTTTATTCTTGTGTTCTTCATACTTTGAGTTATTTGTTAGATTATTCCCAGCATCTTTGTGCAGCTCTATTCATGTTTATTAGTTCCCCCCTCATCCATACCCAGCATGTATTCAACTAGATTTTACTCACCTGCGCCACCTCATTCCCAGCCATAGCCTACACCTGTTTCTCCTCCTATTTTGGCTCCTGTCTTCTCTTTGTTCAGTGCTAGATTCTACTGCTTGCTTGCCTGTTTCCATGCCAGTTACTATGACTGCCTTTTGCCCATGTCCAGATCTACTCATGTCATGCTATAATTTAGGTTTTCTTTATTTATTGAAAATATTTAATTCACCATGCTACTCCTAAGAGCTTGTCTGCACCTTGGTCCAGCTACAAAACCGCACACTTTGGCATTATAGTTATTAAGCTGTTGTTTTTTTTTTCATAAATGAAAAGTTGCAGCTGATCTCATATCTCAGCTTCTATTTTTCATTGGCTGCCACCAACATGTGTTTGCAGTTGGGTCATATCTTACTAACAGTCAAAGTTTTGGTAAGACATCACTTTGTGACCTTTACCTTAATTACACTTTGGTTATGCAGTAGGACAAAGAGCCAATGCACATCTGCAAGAGAAATGATGTCAGATGTTGGGATAATAATAATAATAACTTCAGATTAATATTATTAATAATAAAAATAATAATTTCAGTGTTCTTACCAGCTGGGCCTTGACCCATTTAGCAACCGCAGCAACAAGGCAATCTTTTCCCATCAGATGCTCTAAACAGTGTGGCTATAGACTCTGCTTCAACATTCTCCTTTGTCTTTCAGATATCCTGACCTCTGACATAATTTATCTTGTGAATTCAGAGGTTTCTTGTTTAAAGCAGTTTGCCAAGAAGTCATCCAATCACAACTGGCTGTGCTTGGTGGGACCAGCTCATCTTTTCCTTGTCAGTTTTCCAGCTTTGATCCAAGCAGCTCTGATCCTCTTCACTTCAGGAAAGTAGTGCGGACTAACGGCTGCTGTTTTAGTATTGCTGCCACCACCAGCAATACACTGTTTCACCATATTTTTTCGCTGTTTTTGATGCAACTTGCCTTCTACCTGAACCGTTTACCAGTGACACTCACACAGTGAATGACTGGAGCCTTCCCCTTAGATGTCGTTACTGGGCAACTTTGGACTTAAATTTAACATCGAAATATGCTTATTTTGTGTCACAATTGTCTTTTATCACGTCTTTAATCCTAATACCAGGTCAATTACTGCCCAATTCCTTCAATATTAAGATGTTTTCTTTTCTTTTCTGCATTTGTCACATTTTTGCAAAGTGTCACATGCACTTTAAAGAAGCTAGTTATTACTCCAGGAAGTTCTATGTTTATTTGTTCCATCTTAAATTTGGACCAAATAATCGATTTTACTATGTGAGATATTGATCTTCTAAAACATATGAAATCTTTTCCATCAAATATGTCCCCTAACTGATTTATCCCTTTACTGTTCCATGTTGAAAGGTTAGGAGCCTTTTTATTTTGATGAATGTCTGAGTTGTTCCAAAGAAGTGCTTGTCTGCATGGGAGAATTGAAGACCTATTCATTTTCAGATGTTCCCACCAGGCTGTCTGAGATGTGCTGATATTAATGCTGAGCTGATTAATTAATGGGCTGATAAATGGAATATCTGAAATACAGATTTCCTTGCATAGCGTTTGTTCAATTTCTATCCACAGACTGATGAATTTTCCCAACTCCATTTTCAGATACTGTATATTGGAATCTATATGCCAGGTAATATTTATGAAAGTTTGGAAGTTCCAGTCCTCCTAAATGTTTAGCCTTGTGTAAAGTCTTTAAACTTATGCGTGGAGGTTTAGATGCCAATAGAAATTTTGACATGATAGAATCTAAGGTTTTGAACCTGGGGTGGTTTAACTAGGATCATTGAGAAGATATACAGGTCCTTCTCAAAATATTAGCATATTGTGATAAAGTTCATTATTTTCCATAATGTCTTGATGAAAATGTAACATTCATATATTTTAGATTCATTGCACACTAACTGAAATATTTCAGGTCTTTTATTGTCTTAATACGGATGATTTTGGAATACAGCTCATGAAAACCCAAAATTCCTATCTCACAAAATTAGCATATCATTAAAAGGGTCTCTAAACGAGCTATGAACCTAATCATCTGAATCAACGAGTTAACTCTAAACACCTGCAAAAGATTCCTGAGGCCTTTAAAACTCCCAGCCTGGTTCATCACTCAAAACCCCAATCATGGGTAAGACTACCGACCTGACTGCTGTCCAGAAGGCCACTATTGACACCCTCAAGCAAGAGGGTAAGACACAGAAAGAAATTTCTGAACGAATAGGCTGTTCCCAGAGTGCTGTATCAAGGCACCTCAGTCCCCAGTGTGGCAGAAAACGCACAACGAGAAGAGGTGACCGGACCCTGAGGAAGATTGTGGAGAAGGGCCGATTCCAGACCTTGGGGGACCTGCAGAAGCAGTGGACTGAGTCTGGAGTAGAAACATCCAGAGCCACTGTGCACAGGCGTGTGCAGGAAATGGGCTACAGGTGCCGCATTCCCCAGGTCAAGCCACTTTTGAACCAGAAACAGCGGCAGAAGCGCCTGACCTGGGCTACAGAGAAGCAGCACTGGACTGTTGCTCAGTGGTCCAAATTACTTTTTTCGGATGAAAGCAAATTCTGCATGTCATTCGGAAATCAAGGTGCCAGAGTCTGGAGGAAGACTGGGGAGAAGGAAATGCCAAAATGCCAGAAGTCCAGTGTCAAGTACCCACAGTCAGTGATGGTCTGGGGTGCCGTGTCAGCTGCTGGTGTTGGTCCACTGTGTTTTATCAAGGGCAGGGTCAATGCAGCTAGCTATCAGGAGATTTTGGAGCACTTCATGCTTCCATCTGCTGAAAAGCTTTATGGAGATGAAGATTTCATTTTTCAGCACGACCTGGCACCTGCTCACAGTGCCAAAACCACTGGTAAATGGTTTACTGACCATGGTATCACTGTGCTCAATTGGCCTGCCAACTCTCCTGACCTGAACCCCATAGAGAATCTGTGGGATATTGTAAAGAGAACGTTGAAAGACTCAAGACCCAACACTCTGGATGAGCTAAAGGCCGCTATCGAAGCATCCTGGGCCTCCATAAGACCTCAGCAGTGCCACAGGCTGATTGCCTCCATGCCACGCCGCATTGAAGCAGTCATTTCTGCAAAAGGATTCCCGACCAAGTATTGAGTGCATAACTGTACATGATTATTTGAAGGTTGACGTTTTTTGTATTAAAAACACTTTTCTTTTATTGGTCGGATGAAATATGCTAATTTTGTGAGATAGGAATTTTGGGTTTTCATGAGCTGTATGCCACAATCATCCGTATTAAGACAATAAAAGACCTGAAATATTTCAGTTAGTGTGCAATGAATCTAAAATATATGAATGTTAAATTTTCATCATGACATTATGGAAAATAATTAACTTTATCACAATATGCTAATATTTTGAGAAGGACTTGTAGTTTATTTCACGGAGGACCATCACTGTAATTGCACTCTTCTCATGAGCCAGAAGGGGAAAGTTCTGTACCATGTGAGGTCGTCTTCTATTAATTTGAGTAACTGGATATAATTTATTGTGCAATGCTCATTGTATATATCAAACACTGAGGGGGAGTGTGGACAACCTTGTTTGGTGCATCTTTCAAGACTGAAACTCTGAGGACACCAGTCATTTCTTTTCACAAATTGTAAGGTAGTAAATAAAAATTTCTATTCAACCTGCTTAAAAGCCTTTTCTCCATCTGATGAAACAATTAAACCAAATTTATTTTAAATGTTACAGTCTATTAGATTTATGAATTATATATATTTATTTACGGATTTTTAATAAATCCAGTCTGGTCTGGATGTATAATATGAGGTGTAATATTTTCAAGCCTTGTAGCCAAAGTCTTGGAGATGATTTTAGAATCTGCATTTATATAAGTGATATTGTGCGGTAGCTAGATGCAAGTGTGGGATCTTTATCTGGTTTGAGGATGCGATTTATGTTAGCCCAATGCATGTTTGAAGAGAGTGTCGAGGTTTCCTGAATTTCTTTGACCACCCGTTGGAAGGTGGGAGCCAGCAGTAGCCAGATCTGTTTGTAGATGCCATCAGGTTCTGGAGCTTTGCCATTAGGCATACTTTTAACTGCTTCATAGAGTTCAATTGCTGCTAAAGGTAACTCCAGAACCTTCATGTAGTTTACCTTCATTTAAAATAAAATTAATCTATTTCAGAATTAATATGACTCAAAGCAATTTGAGTATAGGTTTTTGTAAAGATTTCTAAAAACTGGATTAATTTCTTTAGGGTCATAGGTTGCCAATTATTTTTAAAATTGTTACCTTTTCATTATTCTTTTTCAATTGACTTACAAAAAAGGTTGCTAGATTTATTACTATGATTGAAGATCTCCAACCACTATTTCTATTGCTATTTGCTGTTGTATTCTCTATTATTTTTTTTAATTTCTAGATTTAGTTTTTTTATTTTATTTAACAGCATTTCTTCTTGAGATGTAGCATGAGTAATTTCTTAGTCTCTTAATTTCTGTTGTAGCTTCAATTCAGTTGCTTTTTCTTTTTTTCTTATGTGATCAATAACAAATTATTTTACCATGCATAACAACCTTTGCTTCCTCCCAGAGGACACCAGAAGATATCATTTATTTTTTTTAAAAGATCCACTCTCTCCCAAGAAACCTGGTAAAATCTTCAACTTTACATAAAAATCTGTTAAACCTCCAAAGTTTTATAGGGGTGTTAATGCTTTTCCATTATCATCATAGTTACTGGTGCATGGTCGCTTAAGGGAAATGGGATGAATGCCTCACATACCTCCTTCATAACAGAGTTGCTGATTAGAAAGAAGTCTATATGGAAGTAAGAGTGCTGGACCAGTGAGAAAAAGGTAAACTCCTTATCTGATGGTTGACATCAGCGCCAGACATCACACAGATAAAAATCTTCCATATAGTGCATTAGAGCATTAACTGACTGCAAGTTACGAAGTGCAGATGATCTGCTGAGCCTGTCTAACTCTGTGTTCAGAGTGAGGTTAAAATCTCCTCCCACCACAAGAGCTCTGCCAGTCTGAGTTGAAAAGGCAGAAAAGAAACTGTGATCAAAGTCGGAGCTAAATAAAAGCTAAATAAAAATGAGGAAATTCTGGTGTGCTTGATGCATTCTGTCCATATTTGCGTATGTGGGTTTCCTGAAGTAAGACCGTGTCTGCTTTATGTAGTCTAGTGGATGATTTTATGTGTTTAATGTTATGTCCAATTCCATATACATTTCATGTTACAAATTCTGTTGAATTCAAATCAATAACTAAGTATGAGATCTAAACTAAAGGCCTGATCTTCAAAGATACCAAATAAGGGGCACTAACTTGCTTGAGCAAAAAAAAAAAAAAAATTGCACATCCAATAAGTGGGCGTATCGCATGTGATCTTCAAAGATTGCACGTGTAATGGATAACAGGTGCAAAACAGGTGCAGAACATCCTATTTAAATGAGGAAATTACACGTGCTACTGGCTGGCTGCTACTACCCCCAGCAGAACTAGAGAAAAAGTAAACAGATCCTCTCTGCTGTGACGCTTGAAGCATGCAGGGGTTGTTGTGCTGCATCATTATGAATGATCCAGTTCCTTCTGTTCTGATCCTGCTTTTCTGGACTGTTACAATTTGTTAGCATTTCTCATTGCTATTCACAGCAGCAGCTTTGTCATTGCAGCTTCTACCCTGACAAGATTATTTTTCTGTTCATTTGCACAGTGCACCTCTGAGTGCGTAATTGCGCATGCAGAAGGGTGAGTTTGAAGTTGTTTTGCAAGCAGATACTTTACATTTGTGATGTGGACAGACCCAGTGAGGCAAAGACTACATTCTGCTTCGCCTTTTATCAAAATATTGGATTACAGGCTATAGCGCAGGAGGGCAGACCTGTAACCAGAGTGGTGCACACACAACGTCACATCACTGTCCTGCAAAGAATTTAAATCAAACATTTATATACGAAAAAATGTATTTATCTATTTGTTTTGCCAATGTTTTAATGATGATTTAAATTGATTTTTGGTTACATGAAGTGATTTTTTTAATGCATAAACCCTCTCCTGTCATATGTTCACATTCAAACAAACATAATCAAACTGAAGGATTGAATATGCCTTATATTGTCTTTTTTTATTTATTGTTAATTAAATTATCAACATCAAAACACAGTGGGTCCTTTACATGATGTGCAGTTATGGTTAACAGGATGTATGATCAGTTATTTGCACTTTGCCATGATCTGGTCTGTGCGCGTTCAGCAGCAGATGATCTCACTGACAACGATGGTGCGCCGAAATGATTTAGACGCAAGAAAATGGGTGTTACAAAGAGTTTTATCATGGGAGATATGTCATGGTTTCTGTTTGTGACTGGCTCCAAATCAAACCTTAGATAATCCTAAATAGAATTCTCTATTCTCATCTATTTTTATATAATTTTCTCTCTCCGTCATCTGTCATTCTATATATGCTTCCTTCTCGCCACAGTGACAGCAGACATTTTTGTACCTGCATTTCAAACGTGCTAAATATAGATGTAAAAACAACACCCATAATCTACTTCAGGTTTGCAGGTGGTAAAGGATTACATTTGCATATCCCCATCCAATAAACTTCCGTGTTTGGGTCATTATTATGTGTTTTGCATATATTAATAAACGCTAATAAGCTAAAAACTTTGCTCCCACTGTTCCGTTAATTTTACGCACACAATCCAATTACCACCTCGTTTGTAAGGCAAGGCAAGTTTATTTATATAGCACATTTCAGTATCAAGATAATTCAAAGTGCTGTACCTGAAAAAAAGAGAAAGTGACACAAAAGAAGTACATTACAGTGGCATAACAAACACAAATAATTAAAGAGAATAAAAATGAATAATTAAAATGATAAGATGATAATAAAAAAGATTTAAAAAATAAAAAATTAATGATAAAATGATCAAAAATTAAAGGAAATTTGGACTGAAAACTTAACTAATAATGTTTAGATAGCACAGTCAAAGGCTACGCTAAACAAATAAGTTTTTTAACTTGATTTAAAGCAATTTAGGGTTTCAGCGATTTTACAGTTTTCTGGGAGTTTATTCCAGATTAGTGGAGCATAAGAACTAAAAGCTGCTTCTCCATGTTTGGTTCTGGTTCTGGGTGTGCAGAGTAGATTTAAACCAGAAGACCTGAGAGGTCTGGGTGGTTGATACACTGACAACAAGTCTGTAATGTATTTTGGTGCTGAGCCATTCAGTGATTTATAGACTAACAGAAGTATTTTAAAGTCTATTCTCTGAGCTACAGGGAGCCAGTGTAGGGACTTTCTTAGTTTTAGTGAGGACACGGGCAGCAGCATTCTGGTTGCAGTAATCAATTTTACTAAAGATGAACGCATGAATTAGTTTTTCAAGGTCCTGCTGAGACATTAGTCCTTTAATCCTGGAGATGTTCTTTAGGTGATAGAAGGCTGTCCTTATTACTATCTTTATGTGCCTCTGAAGGTTCAGATCTGAGTCCATCACTACACCAAGATTTCGAGTCTGACTGGTGGTTTCTAGCTGTATTAACTGGAGCTGTGGGCTAACTTTTAAACGCTCTTCCTTTGGTCCAAAAATTATTACTTCAGTTTTGTTTTGATTCGGCTGAAGAAAATTTTGGCAAATCCATGCATTATTCTAAGCATTTACCCAGCGCTTGAATGGGTTCATAATCACCTGGTGACATTGCAATGTATAGCTGTGTGTCGTCTGCATAGTTATGATAACTTATGTTGTTGTTTATTAAAATCTGAGTTATGGGGAGCATGTAGAAATTGAATGGGAGGGGCCCTAAAATGGACCCTTTGGGAACATTCAATCCTTCAAGTAGGATTTAAACCAGTTGAGTGCTGTACCAGAAAGGCCGACCCAGTTTTCTAATAAAATGGAGTGATCAACAGTGTCGAATGCTGCACTAAGGTCCAATAATACCAGCACTGTGGTTCTTCCACAGTCTGCATTTATACGGATGTCATTGAACACCTTGACAAGAGCAGTCTCTGTACTGTGGTGAGCAGGAAGCCTGACTGGAAGACATTGAAGTGGTTGGTCGTTGTTAGGAAGTTGTTTAACTGCTGAAACACAGCCTTTTCAATAATCTTACTGATGAAGGGGAGGTTTGACATAGGCCTGTAGTTCTGTAGTAGCAGCTTGTCCAAGTTGCTCTTTTTCAATAGAGGTTTGATAATTGCTGTTTTTAGGGTCTGGGGGAAGTCACCTGACAAAAAAATATCATATTGGCATGCAAAGTATTAATTCCTGACACAACTGTAATATAATAGCTCATACATACTGCGTGCTAAGCAATCCTTACTGAATATTAACATTGCACATGCTAACACGGGCATGACGACATATTTTCCACATGTTATTCAACTCTAATAACAAGGTTTTTTTTACAGAATTTTGTACATTCAATTCGGTTTTAAAATGTCTGTGAAAATGGTGATATTTACTAAGTTGGAACCATTGATGTAATTTCCAAAACAAAATCATTTTAACTGTCACCACTATACTATTATTCGATACAGTAGTATTAAACAAAATGACTAAAATCCAAAATTTTAAATACTTATTTTAGAGATCATTTTACCTTCTAAGCATTCTTCTTATATATATTCTTTGAGAGCCAAAGAACAACTAAATGCTGGCCTCTTGCAGATATTTTTATTTATATACATTTTTTACTGTAGTGATAGGTTTAATTTTTGTATACACAGTAGCCTTGATAGAGGCAGCACCAGCTGCAGTTTAATGCTGGTTAATGCTGCCAAACCACTGTTTTAAGTTTTGTGCTTAGCTGTTTGATCAGTATTATATAATTTTTGTGAAGATTATCAGTATATTTTCCTATTCTTTAAGAGCATCAAAACTAAGGACTCCCACTATTTTCAGTCAGTCAACACACCAACTAGCAAAAGGTACATTGATGCATTTTTTGGGCGTAATAAATCAGAAAAATGTGTAGGGTAGAAACTTTGATGCTTACATGGGATCAATATTATATTTTGTTCATTTTCTGTTTGATTTAAAACAATCTCTGTCAAAAAACCCCTCTTTTGAGTGTTACAGTCCAGAGACCAGGAAATCATATCCGACAGGAAAGGCCTTACCAGTGCATCTCTAGCTCTATTACTACCATAGTTGATGGCTTGGAGGCATAAGAGGTGTAAAACCTTCAACCCCCTCATTTTGACTCAGTACTTTCACATATGATGCTGAGACAAAGTGGAGGAATTATTAGGCCTGATTTGAGAGGTGGTGCTTGAAAGGGGTTTATGGATAAATTACACATTATTTGTTTGATGATTAGGTCATCTTGGCTAAGTCTTGATTCTTGAGTGCAGGTGATGATCCTCTACAAAAGCACACAGGAAAAGAAACATAGGGGATTGAAAACAGATTCAGAATCATAACTGTTGCAATCATGAAAATTACATATCACACACACGCGCACACACACACACACACACACACACCCCCTACAGGAATAATAAGAGTTCTCCCTAAGTAGCTGCTTTTGATATCATCCACTTATATTCAAGGTCTCTTTGTCTCCATGGTTTCCCTCAGCTATCCATTGTCCCTTTCTTCTCATATTGCTTTTATTCTTCCACCCTATGTGAATTCAGAGGAAACAATATACCACAAGACATTTTTCTGGTAGCATGATGAATGGGAAGAATTTGTGCCTGTTGACTGTGGCCTTGAGATAAAAAACAGGCAAATGAAACTGTCTGTTTGCTTTGTAGTCCGTGAAGTCCTAAGCCACCATTGCTCATGCTCCTTTGGATTAAGAAGACTATTGGTGCACACAACACCCCTAGTATTGGTTTTTTACATCAAAGTGAAATGTACTGTGGCAGAGGATAGCTAGTATGGAACTAAAATAGTCTCATTAGAATCAGACATTTTTTAGACATTGACTTTATAACACTGAATTTTTATCCTGTGCAATAATGTATGTGTATGTTTTTTTTGTACTTAAAATTTGCCAGCAAAAATTCACCTGCAAGAATTCGCCTGAAAAAATTCACCTGCAGAAATTCATCTGCAAGAATTCGCCTGAAAAAATTCACATGCAGAAATTCACCTGAAAAAATTCGCCTGTCAAAATTCGACTGCAAAAAAAAAGCAAACTTGTAAGAAAATATATGCTATACATACCGAAGAACTTCCCGGGTTTGCCGTCGCCATGTTGTCGCTTCTTCCGGTCACTTCAAAACAAGAGCATCTGCGGACAGGGTTGGGGCACTAGCTGTCATCAGGTCAGTCAAACATTTCATTTCAACATTTCAAAAGGGGCCGTCTCATTAGGTGTGGGGAATGTGTGTGAGGAAAGCACAGCGAGATCGTACAATCTGGCTGAGCCGGAATAAAACGGAAACTTGCTCTTAGAGAAATGTATGTGTTTTATTTCAAAACAATCAGTAGTTTTACACACATCCCCCCCCCCACCAGTCACTTTTTAAATCTCCGCCGTGACTCCTGCGGAGGGTTGGACCAGGCGCACGCCAACTGCCGACCTCTGCGCTGCTGCTGCGGCTGAGTAGACGGAGCAGTGGGCGGAGGAACTCGGGGAGCTGTGGCAGCGGCGGTGGAGTGTCTGCTGTTGCCGCTGATCGCGGTGATCCCGCCAGCGGCCGGTGGTATGGGACGACTGGAAGCCAGAGCGATTAAGAGACCCATGTCTCCTGACCCGCTCAAGTTCCTCTTGAGAGGTCTGCATTTGGCCCAGCACGGACTGGAAATGAGGACCGAACAGCCCATCCGGACTGATCGGTCCCTCCAGTAACTCCCTCTTAAAATCCTCAGGGATGGAGGAGGAGAGCCGAAGCCACATCTGTCACTGTAGCAGGGTCTGCCAGGCAGCGATGCGGGAGGAGCACACAGCCGACGCCGCACAGAGGTTGAGGATGGTGTCTGCGAGATTGCAAAATTCCTCCATATCCTCCGGAGGCAGCTCCATCTCCAGAGCCTTCTTGGAGATGGCGTAGGCCAGGAAGGCGGTGTTGTTGGTCGCCGCAGCGACCTGAGCGGCACATTGGTGGGAGCAATCAGTCAGCCTGGTCGTGATCTGATCACTGGGGGAGGGGGGCACAGGCCGTCGTCCGACGCGCCGGGCCGACCTAACCCCAAAAACTGCCGACAGACTAGGCTCCACAGCAGGAACTGGGAAAAACCCCTGATCCGTCAGGGACTCCACCCTCATGATGGGTGTGAAGGTGGATCTCGGCAAGTTAAATGAGCTGGGGCGAATTTTCCCGCCAGGTCATCAGTCGGGAGCTGGGCTAAAGGCGCGGAAACAGGGACACCTTTAGCCTCAGCTACTTTAGCGATGATGGCCGGCAGCGGGCTAACAAGTACGCCCATTGCTGGAAAGGGGGTGGTCGCCGACATCGGGAGGCCCTGAGCCTGGACTGATTTTGCATCTGCCTCCGCGTCCTCCGTCCGGAGGAAGGGAGTGGAGATATCAGTCGCTGTCTCTGGGGCGGAATCGCCCGATTCCCGCCCAGCATCGAAGATGCCCAATGCCTCATCGAGGGAGCATTGGTCCGCTACGGGGAATTCCCCTTCTAGCGGGGAGAAAATGGCTAGCCGCCGTTGCTTCTCTTCCAGAGGCAGATGCCTGCAGGAAGGGCAGGTGGACTGCGGGGTCAAGGCCAGGCTTGCATGATCAGGACTGAGGCAGCCCTCGCAGATGGCATGCAGGTCGTAGTTCATGATGTGAGAGGCGGATAGTGCCGACGCTAGCCATGGTTTTCTTGAATCAGTGCTCTTAAGCTGTCACTGAAGAAAAAATGGGAGCCGTTTGTCCGGTCTCACCGTAATTTATATGGACCGGGGTGGGGCCCACACACCAGGTGGGCGTGGACTAAAGTTTTCAGTGCTGCGCTGCGCGTGAAGGGATAAACCCACTAGCGATAGCCTTAAAGGGCGAAGCCTATACGAAATAGAACAGTTCCATTAGATGAAAAAAAAAATACCGAATCTCAAATGGGTGTTAATTACCTGGTGTTTTGTAATAATATATTTTTGGCAGAAAATCTCATCACTGATCTTCATTAAGCCACTATCCAGCAAACTGTTAAGAGACTTGCCTATGTCCAAGGCAATGGTGTGTCACGTGATCAAATAAGCGTAATCTGATTGGCTAAAAGACGCTCAACTCGATTGAGTGCTGATTGCTTTGGCTTGAGTCACTAAAAGGTCAACACATTTGCAGGTGAATTTCTGCTGGTGAAATTTTTCAGGTGAATTCTTGCAGGTCAATTTCTGCAGGTGAATTTTTGTTGGCAAATTTTAAGTACAAAAAAAAATTCACATACATAATTGCACAGGATAAAAATTCAATGTCTGATTCTTATGAAACTATTTTACTTCCATAGCTAGATACAAAAGCAATAGGGACTAAAGGATATACATAAAATGGTTGGTAAGAAGTGAAAAGAAGCCCTTAAGAGGTGAGAGGAAACAGCAAGAAAAAAAAAACCTTTTTCCTCTCTCTTACAGATTTTTTCAGAACATGAAATACATTTTAATATCTGACACAAATAAACAGAGTAAATAGGAAATGCAGTTTTCTATTGAAGAATTCATTTATAAAGGGAAAAAAAGATATCCACATCAACCTTGCTCTTTGTAGAAAGTAATCCACCCCCAACCATGTTGTTGTACCAGTTCATCCTAGAAACAGTTCAATACTCTGGTCAGCCTGGTTAAAATGAATTAATTCATGTTCAAAGTTCACCATCTAAATATTCTAAACTATGTTCATAACTCCAACTTAAGCTACTTCTCATTATATTTATTTGAGGTGTGGAAATCTACTGCAGTGAGACTCCTTCTGACAGGTTGAGTATCATATTGGCATGAAGTGTAGGTCTATATATATTAAAAATGATACTCAATATCTCAGTTTGTATGGCCTCTACATGCCTACATCAGGCATGCTCCTTATGCCTGATGTAGGCATGTAGAGCATACCTGATGTAGACATGTAGAGGCCATACAAACTGAGATATTGAGTATCTCACAATACTAACTTTTGCTCTACGAGGGTCTGGTGTCCACATTCGAGGTCAATATAGTGTCACTTAGTGGTGGCAAAAGAGTATAACACATTGCAGGTTAGATTCAAGGCTGGCAACACATCTGATTTTCAGGCTGCGACTCCCGATCCAAACTTTGCTCTGGTAAAACGTTGATCAAATTTCATGGATGACTCTTGTTCAAAAATGCAAAGTGTTCAATGTTTGCTATGACAGTCAAGTTTTACAAAAGTTAGTACCTTTAACAATTTACCATGATGCTTAACATGATGTACACACGTGGACAGAGGGACTTAGTTTTGCTGAAAATGTCCTCAAATATGGATAGAGGAAGTCAGTTTTGTTTAAAATCTGTTATCATGAATACTAGTATCAAATTGTGAGAATAAAATTGTATTTTTGGATTTTTTTAAAATAAAATAATAGTTTACTACAGTACAAGCAGATATAACATGGTTAAAAAATAAATCTATGTAGATTTTTATTGGATTTTTCTCATGTTTTTTTTTCCAGAGTGTTATTCTCTGTCTAGAGCAATGGAGTTAATTGCTGGAGACAAGTCAGTGGTGGAAGATTTGTCAGACATTGATGACACCATCAGGGTTGCTGAATATCAACCCCCACCACAGGAGCCAAGCAGCTGTGAGGAGGACAGTTGTGGGTGTGAGAGCCCCATTCCACAGCCCTCTCAGCCTATCAAGGAGCGTAAACATCTCCATTATGATTATGAAGGATATCGTTCAGACTGTGACATTGCCAGATCACCCATTCCCAGACATCTGTCTCAGACATAGCAGGATGAGGCTGGTGTCTCATACAATGTCCCTGAATGGAGAACACCAGGATCAAGGCATCAAGAACAGTCCAAGAAGAGGTGATGCAGGGCATTATTGCTAACACCAAATCAATCCCAGATTAACTCAGAGGAGGAAACTGTGAAGGACAAAGAGGGCTGGACCCCACTGGAGTACACATAGCAATATCTTGATAAAGATTTGATGAAAATGATTGCAGATCCAATGCTACGTCACTGGCTAGAAGTGGGTACCCACTCACCAAACCACCAATGAAATGTGTGGTTTTTGGAGGTTTTTTTGTTTGTTTTTTTTGCGCCTGTATGTTGAAGCTTTGTGTACCTGTACTCTTACTGGTACTTGACGTTTTCCGGTTATCCGGGACCAGGTCGTGGGGGCAGCAGTCTAAGCAGAGATGCCCAGACTTCCCTTTCCCCAGACAACTCCTCCAGCTCCTCTGGGGGCATTCCAAGGCCAGCCGAGAGACATAGTCCCTACAGTGTCTCATCGGCCATCCCATGGGCCTCCTCCCGTTGAGACGTGCCTGGAACACCTCCTGAGGGAGGCATCCAGGAGGTATCCGAAACAGATGCCTTAGCCACCTTAACTCTCAATGTGGAGGAGCAGCAGCTCCACTTCCAGCTCCCCCCAGATGGCCGAGCTCCTCACTCTATCTCTATAGTGCCTAGCCACCCTGCGTAGGAGGCTCATTTCATCCGCTTGCATCTGGGATCTTGTTCTTTTGGTCATGACCCAAAGATCATCCCCATAGGTGAGGGTAGGAATGTAGACCGACCGGTAAATCGAGAGCTTTGGTTTTTGGCTCAGCTTTCTCTTTACCACAACGGACCGGCGCAGCATCCTCATTACTGTGGTGGCCGCACCGATCTGTCTGTTGATCTCCCACTCCATTCTCCCCCACTTGAACTCCTCCACTTGAGGCAGGAACTCCCCTCCAACCTGGAAAACTTCGAAAACCATGTCCTCGGACTTGGAGGAGCTGATCCTCATCCCCAGCTCTTCGCACTTGCCTGCAAACCGCCCCAGTGCATGCTGTAGGTCTTGGCTAGAGGAGGCCAGCAGGACTACATCATCTACAAAAAAGAGAGACAAAATCCACTGGTCCCCAAACTAGACCCCCTCCGGCCCTTGGCTGCGCCTAGAAACCCTGACCATGAAAGTCAGGAACAGGACCAGTGAAAAAGGGTGGTTTACCGTATTCTGCAATCAGGATGTACTGGTCCACAGCCCTTAGATCCCCTGCCATCAGTGTTCACTGCCAATGATGTTGCAGAGGATCTGAGAGAAAGTGATGATTCTCAAAGGTGAGGCCTTTTCTTCACCGCATTGTTAAAGCAAGACAACCTTCAGGGCTCCTGTTAATTTTGTTTTGAGGATGATTTTGAGACATGCAAGATTAAGTAAGATCGTTATGAATTTTATCCCTATGTTACAACTTCATGTTCTGATTGTCCTGTTTAAGAAGATCTTTAACCAGAGGAAGGCATAGCTGATGGTTACAGGATGAAGAAGGATAGAAAAAAAAATTATTTAAACAACCTTTTGGGATTTAAAGACAAACCAAAAGCCTTTTGGCAGTTAAGGTAAATTGGGTCCAAGTGCTGACTAGCATTGAAAACGTATAAATCCATCATTTACCTTTGTTTTCATTCTTTCTTTGTTTTTTGTCAAACATTAAATTGTTTTTAAATGTTTGACAATAATGTCAATAATAACTTCACACTTATTTTACTAATGTTAGTAAAATACATGTGAAATTTCTGTAACTATTCAGAAGATCCTTGTAGAAGTATCAATTTTTCTGTAAATCTGCAATATGTTTATTAAAATTGTGTTAAACACAAGTGGAAACACGGAAAATCCTCTTCAGAGCTGTTGTTCTTTTCTACTCAGATAGGCTTACAGTGATTTGCGGCACATTGTTTTGCCCGGTAAACAAATCTGTGACGCAGTGAATGTTTAATGACACCGCAACAACCAGGCTGACTGAAGGGGAAATTTATTTTAGATTTTCACAGTGATTAACATGTGGTTTGTTTGCTTGAGAAGGTCAATGCTGGTGAAAAATCACCCAGGGGAAACAAACAGAGGCTTCTGACAGGTGATATTTCTCTGCTTGAATGTTTTTTTATTGCATTTGGTCTAATGAATGAAACAAACACAATAGCTTCCAAGGAGACTGAAAAAATGGCCATAAAAGAGCAGCTCCATTCCAATTTATCTTCCTCGGCTTACCCTATATTTTGTACAAAAACCTCCATCCACTCCCTACCTCAACACCACACAATCTAACTGTTCTGTCACATTTTTATCTGGATCTCTGCCCTCATTTGTGCCTTTTTTACCAACATAGCACCACATTCCTTCTTGCTGATTCCTGCAGTCGTTTTTGCTCTTCTCGATCTCAACACATTGCTTCCAGCAAGCCCATATTCAGCCAGTCACTTACATTATAGACACTTTCATCAATCCTGGTTTTGTTTTATGGAAGAAAGGAGTGGGCTACCCTTCTGGCACAACATTAATTGCAAAGTGAGAACACAGATGAGAATTGTTAAGCAGTTTCCCCAGCTTTTACACAATGCTGTAAAAATGTATTCGCCCGTTTCCAGATTTTTTCCATTCTTTAATTTTTGTTACACTTACATGTATCAAACAGCAAATAAATAATATCACACAACCTTAGTAAACAGCAAATGTAATTATTTCATTTATTAGGAGAAAACTGCTCTTCAAATCAATGCTGTGTAAAAGAAGAAATTGCTTCCTTGTTAAATCAATGAATTAACTTAAATTAACCACTTTTATTTTTGGAAAGCTGAGTTCAGCTTCACTAGCTACACCAGACCTGATTGGTGCCCGATCTGTAGCACCAAAGTGTGAGACATTATGGCCCAAACTAAAAAAGTTAAAAACACATGAGAAACAATGTAATGAACATCTACCACTCTGGAAAGGGTTACAAAGCCATTTCCAAGGCTTTGGGACTCCAGTGATCACAGTGAGGGCCATTATCCACAAATGGAGAAGAACATAGAATAGTGGTGCACCATTCAGGGAGTAGCCAGCCCTTCAAAATTACTTAAAGAGAGCAGGCCTTACTTGTCTCAGTTATGGTCAGTGCTCATGATTCAACCATAAGAAAAGGACTGAGCAAAAAAGCCTCTATGGGAGAGTTTCAGGGTTGAAAACCACTGCAGACCAAAAGAAAAACACAAAGACACATATTTGCCAAATAAATTTGTTGATGTTCCCCAGGATATTTGGGAAAATATTTCATGGATCGATGAGACACAATTGGAACTTTTTGGAAGGTGTACATCCTGATACAATTCTGGTAAAACTAACACAACTTTTTATTTTTTACACATCATACAGTCAAGCATGGTAGAGAAGTGTGATAATCTTGGGCTTCCTTTATGCTTTAATTAGGTTAATGAAACCTAAAGTGAACTATAAACATGGGGCATAATAATATTAAATATCCCAGAACTGTGATAATTGTGATATTATTGTTAAATTTGATACCAGTTGTGATAAATCCATAGTTTCCTCATTTTCTGTCATTATGAAGCTTCCAACAGTTTTTTTTACGTTCACCATCTTGGGCTGAATATCTGCCCGGCTCGAGTATCTACTGCAGTGAGACTCCAACAGGTTGAATGTATTAAAGGCATATACCACAGCAAAACAGACAAAACCATGGAAACATGAATTGGACAAATATCACACCAATATCACACGCTTATCACGCCGTCCCACGTGCTGCACTGGGCCAATCCGACAACATCATGGTCCACCTGATTCCTGCATACAGGCAGAAACTAAAGCTCTGCAAACCTGTTGTGAGGACGACAAGGAAGTGGAGCAGTGAGGCTGTGGAGAATCTCCAGGCGTGTTTAGGCTGTACAGACTGGGATGTGTTCAGGACTACTACCAACAGTCTGGACGAGTACACAGAGGCTGTGACTTCCTACATCAGCTTCTGTGAGGACAGCTGTGTACCATCATGCACCAGGGTGAGTTACAACAACGACAAACCCTGGTTCACAGCTAAACTCAGAAGGTTAAGACTGGATAAGGAAGAGGCCTTCAGGAGTGGGGACAAAGACATATACAGAGAGGCCAAGTACAAGTTTGGCAAGGCAGTGAAAGAGGCCAAACGACTGTACTCTGAGAAGCTCCAAATCCAGTTCTCAGCCAACGACTCTGCGTCTGTCTGGAAAGGGCTCAAGCAAATCACCAACTACAAGCCGAAAGCCCCCCACTCCATCAACGACCGACGCCTCGCCAACGACCTGAACGAGTTCTACTGCCGCTTTGAAAGACAAAGGGACAGTCCTGCAACCATCTCCCACGACGCCCCCCAACAGCTGCAGCCACAATCCACCACCCCCACCTCCCCAACCTCAAGAGGGGCCTTGGCACCTCCAACCCCCACCAGCCCCCTACCCACGCCGAGGACGGCTCTTTCCATCCAGGAGAGGGACGTCAACAAACTCTTCAGGAGACAGAACCCCCGGAAAGCTGCTGGTCCGGATTCTGTCTCACCAGCCAGCCTGAAGCACTGCGCTGATCAGCTGTCTCCAGTCTTCACAGACATTTTTAACACCTCACTGGAGACATGTCATGTGCCAGCCTGCTTCAAGTCCTCCACCATCGTCCCTGTTCCCAAGAAGCCAAGGACCACAGGGCTTAATGACTTCAGACCCGTCGCCCTGACCTTTGTGGTGATGAAGTCCTTTGAGCGCCTTGTGCTCTCACACCTAAAAGACATCACCGACCCCCTCCTGGACCCCCTGCAGTTTGCCTACAGAGCCAACAGGTCTGTAGATGATGCAGTCAACCTAGCCCTTCACTTCATCCTCCGGCACCTGGACTCCACAGGAACCTATGCCAGGATCCTGTTTGTGGATTTCAGCTCTGCCTTCAACACCATCGTCCCAGCTCTGCTCCAGGAGAAGCTCTCCCAGCTGAGTGTGCCCGACTCCACCTGCAGGTGGATCACTGACTTCCTGTCTGACAGGAAGCAGCGCGTGAGGCTGGGGAAGCACGTCTCTGACTCCCTGACCATCAGCACCGGTTCCCCCCAAGGCTGTGTTCTCTCTCCTCTGCTCTTCTCCCTGTACACCAACAGCTGCACCTCCAGTCACCAGTCTGTCAAGCTTCTGAAGTTTGCGGACGACACCACCCTGATCGGACTCATCTCTGATGGTGACGAGTCCGCGTACAGATGGGAAGTGGACCATCTGTTGGACTGGTGCAGCCAGAACAGCCTTGAGCTCAACGCTCTAAAGACAGTGGAGATGGTTGTGAACTTCAGGCAGAACCCAGCCCCACCTGCCCCCATCACCCTCTGTGACTCCACAATTGACACTGTGGAATCTTTCCGCTTCCTGGGAACCATCATCTCCCAGGATCTCAAGTGGGAGCCAAACATCAGCTCCCTCATCAAGAAAGCCCAGCAGAGGATGTTCTTCCTGCGGCAGCTGAAGAAATTCAACCTGCCAAAGACTATGATGGTGCACTTCTACACAGCCATCATTGAGTCCATCCTCACCTCCTCCATCACCATCTGGTACGCCGCTGCTACAACCAAGGATAAGGGCAGGCTGCAGCGTGTCATTCGGTCTGCTGAGAAGGTGATTGGCTGCAGTCTACTGTCGCTCCAGGAACTGTACACCTCCAGGACCCTGAAGCGGGCAGGGAAGATTCTGGCTGATCCCTCCCACCCCGGTCACACACTCTTTGAGACTCTCCCCTCTGGCAGGAGGCTGCGGTCCATCCGGACCAAAACCTCACGCCACAAGAACAGTTTTTTCCCATCTGCCACCAGCCTGGTTAACAAAGCCCGGAAACCACCCTGACATTCCCCCTTTCCCCCACACCCCCCCTTTTTTTGCTGACAGGACACCTGTAACCTGTAACTCTATGCGTTACATTAACGCTCAGCTTGGACTCCTGCTTACTTGCACTGCTTTACTTGCACAATGATCACCTGCACTGTTGTATTGCTCTTGCATCTTATACTGCTCTATATTTACTCTCACTCACTTAAAACTGTGCACTTATATTTATATTATATTGTAGATATGTTTGTACTGTTTAATTTGTACTGTATTGCACCGACTACGCCAAAACAAATTCCTTGTATGTCCAAAAACGTACTTGGCAATAAAGCTTTTCTGATTCTGATTCTGATATCCAGAAGCTGTGAATGAAAGCCAAGTCTACCCTGTGATTTGTTAACTTTGTTAGACCTCCTTTAGCAACACATGACATATGACACTAACAACCTTATTAGTATCATTCATTCATCCATTTGCCATACCAGTTTATACCAGTGGGGGGTGGGCACCCAATACAAGTGGCCAGTCCACCACAGGGCAACACAGGACTGACAACCATGCACATTCACACTCACTAACATGCATGTTATTAGACTGTGGCACAAAGCTGTAGTAGAGACAAACCCCTCGTGTGTGAGAGAACATGAAAACTCCACCCAGAAATAATCAGGGCAGGATTTGAACCAGAACCTTCTAGCTGCAATGCAACAACTGGACAAAACTTGTCAGCAGCATGTAACATAAAAATGTATTCAGCCTTGGAAGTGAAAAGGGTACACTCTCTTTCCTAGAGTTCATGTTAAAAAATACGTGTCATATACAGCCTTGGATATTTTGTCTGTGTAAAGTCATCCTGTTGCATGATGAGAAAAAAATGGTCTCTTTTAAAAAAAAAAACAGCATTTGCTTTACACTTCTGCAGGTGATAAATGGAACTCACGCTCCATGACAAACAGCGGGCACAGAGAACTGCTGGATCATCTGTTTTTGTCCTGTGGTGTGAAGTTGCTACAGTTGCCTGCACACAGAGCTCTAACATCCTTGTCAGGGTCGTCAGTGTGTTTGTGAGGAAAAGTGTGAGAATACCCTGCTTTCTGAAAAAATAAATTGTGTTAAAATGTATGAAAAATGTTTGGCGTTTGGATGAACAGCAGATGTCAGAGTGTTTGACATTCGGGCTTTTAGTGACCTACCAGCGTAAGCAACCGGAGCATCCTTGTCTAGAGCTAACAGAGGAGGGTCCAGCAGCACCGTGTCCGTGTTCTCTGTAATCACTCCATGGTAGGAGGTCTCTATCCATGGCTTGTGCTTGTTGACTGTGAAAGGAGAAGAAAGAATGAGATAAACATTATTATTTTTATTTGTAATCTTGTGAACAAATAGTGGTGTTTTCCTAAACAATGTAAATATTAATATAGACAAGAAAAACTGTAAAAAAAAATAGATTTTTATAGAAGGTATCTATATCTAGCTTGAAAAGAAAGCCTTTATGCTCTGGTAAAACTCCACCTCACTTAGGTTGTAGATGTTAAAACATACTACCATCTGCGAATGACATTTGAACAAATGCATTTCTGCTTTCAGATCTGTTATGACCTTTGCATCTCTTCCTTCACCATCAGCATATTTCCCACAATAAATCCTTGCTATTTTTTTTTCTTGTTTTGTCTCTGCCCTTTTCTCTTCTTCGTACATTTCTACAAAATGGTGAACTCAAACAACACAATTCTAAGGTGGATAAACTGCAGAATAACACAGGTCAACATCACACACAAAGTAATTATTGCCACTGCAGCTCCGGAGGTAGTCTGATCTCTGGCTTTTCTCAATCTGCATATTCATGGGCTAGATATTAAACTCTCCTCTCCCTCTAGTTTGTTCCTTACTTGTGAAGTCCCTTTGGATAAAGGTATGTGCTAATTGAATCCAATGTAATGTAATGTTCTCTAAATTAAAGTTCCTCACAGCAGGACTTAATAAACAGGAGCCTATGCTCAAGCCACAAGAACATGTGTGACTATTACGTGCTTTGGTGAATCCAAACATGCACTGTATCTCTGGAGTCCAAGCGTCACCCTCTGCAGGGAACTGGCCTCACAGCCTGACCTTCTAATCCATTGAAGAGGATTGCTTTTTCTCATGCCAATGAGCAGATGACATGTCCAGCTGGCAATGATTTGCAGTGTACCAAACTGTTCCTAAAGTGTTGTCTCAGCTTTTTATCTGTTTGCATAAAACCAGTAGTTTTGTCCTACTATCCCATCCCATTTTCTCCCTCAGTAGCTACCAACACACTCAAAGAACACAGTCATTTAAAAAAAAAAAAGTAAAATAAAAAAAAAGGGGGAGCTAAAAACAAACAACTTTAATATTTTAATGGAAAATGATGTATTTCTTAAACAATTTTAACAAAAATATGACAAGTGTGGTGTGAATTTGTTTTCAAGGCCCATTACTCTGATGCCTCTGAATAAACTTCAGTGCAATTAATTCCCTTCAGAAGTTGGCTAATTATTACACAATCTATTATTGGTAGGTGAATAATTTAATCTTACCAAGACAAGGCAATCCGCCTAAACTGACAAGCTGAAGAGATTATTTATTAACAAAGCAGCCAAGAGGTGCATGGTATCTTTGGAGGTGCTGCAGAGAACAACAGTTCAGCTGGGAGAATCTACCAACAGGGAAACAATTAGTTTTGCACTGGACAAATCTGATCCTCATAGAAAAATGAATAGAAGAAAGGCAGCTAAAATCCCATGCCCATGATCCATGTAGGAGGTACAGCAAATTTATTGAAGAAGGTGCTCTGGTCAGAATAGACCAAATCTACATTTCTGAGCATTCAAATCTACATGTGAAATGCTTTTTGTGCGGCCCAAAGCTGACACCACATTTTACTCTGTACAAAACATTATGATATGGTTAGGTTTTTGTTTCGGCAGGGAAAGAAATCAAGTCAGAGTTAATGCAATGATAGATGGAGCTAAACACAGGGCAATTCTGGAAGAACACATGTTGGGGACTTGTCCCAATACCCGCACTTCCACCCTTGTGTCCCTGAATTGCGAGTTCCCGTTGATGGGTTCGAGTGCGTAGTGTGACCCAATTCTCCAGAGTCGTCCTTAGCCCTGCCCCCTTTGTGCCCCACATCTGCCCTTTGGCGAAGTCCGCTTAGATGCCCACAATGCACTGCTGCAGATGACGTTCTGAGCAAAAACCAATCACAACTGTCAACGCAACCAGCCATCAAATCAGAATAATAAGAACTGCGTAAACTTTAGACAGCAAGCCGACAAATATATTTTTTTACTGGTTTTCCAGGCTCAACATTGTAAGATACCACTGGGTTCAGAGTGAGTCTGGGCAGTCAGTAGGCCATAACACTGAAGTTACCTTTCAAACAAACACTGGCATGGCGAGAGTCTGGTGTATATGCCTCCTTCACTTCCTGCACTTTATTCTCCTCAAAACAATTGCTTGTTGCAGTTTTAAATAGTTTTTTTAGCAGCAAGACTGTGAAAACAGCGCCGGTTCCCGCCTTTTTGATGTTGCAGTTACGGTGCAGAGGTGCAAGTTGATGACGTAACCCCTACTGTCCCAATTCTCCAATTTTGTAAGCTTGTAACCTGCGCACTTCAACCCTTACATGCACTTGTACAAAGTACACACTTCATAGAGGGGCGTAGGGTGTAGTGTGGGTATTGGGACAGGGCCTTGAAACAGAGGTAGGGGTTCACATTTTCAGCAGGTCAATGACCCTGAATATGCAGCAAGGGTTGCAACATGTTCACCAAAACATAAATCCATACTTAAATCCACTTGAGAATCTGTGACAAGACTAAAAAACAGCTGTTCCAAATGCCCTCCATCCGATCTGAATGAGATTGATCTGCTTTACATAGAAGAATTGGCAAAAAGTTTATTCTTCAAAATCACAAAGCTGGTAGAGACATACCCCAAAGGACCTACAACTCTAATGGCAAGTATTGACTCAAGGCAGCTGAATATAAAAACATGCCAGACATTTCAGATTTTTAGTTAACCATTTTAAAAGCCATGTATTAATTTCCGTCCACTTCACAATTATGCACAACTTTGTGTTGGTCTATCACAAACGATCCTGATAAAATATATCGAAGTTATGGTTCTAATATGAAAACATATGAGGAAGCTGTGAATACTTCTTCAAGCCACTGTCCATGTCACATGCCTGGGACATAAACCTCTGTTTTAATAATACTGTTAAACATAAAGACACAGCCAATTACATCTAGTGGAAACATTTTTTATATTTATTCATATTTGTAGCTCTTGTTAGGATGTAAGAATTTTAAAATGGGTTGTTTTTCCATTTTCATAAGCGTTAGTGTTATTTTTTCAGAAAAGGGTTTAAACAGGGTTGCAATAAATCAAATCATATTCATTATCACAATTTCAAAGTGTGCAATATCGGATTTATACTTCTTGGATGCAACATTGTATTTGGCCTGTTGGATGGATTGCAGTCCTTTATGCAGAGAACTGACATAGATTTTAGTGACTAAGATGTTAAAGAATAAAGAGAGTTGTGGGCTCACCATGATGATGAAAAACAAAGACGACAGCAAGGAAATTGGAGGTTGACTGCAAACGATATTGTCATAAGCAATTCTCATTCACATTTGCCACATTTAACTAAGAAACCTTATCTGAATCCTGTTACTCTCTGAGAGACTATAAAGTGCATAATATGGAGTCAAAGAAAAAAAACAAGCCATTATGCACATGCAGTAGATGGGAAGCACTGTAGCACCCAGCAGGAGTTGACTCTGATGGAGAGGGGAAAGAGGAGAGTGGTGTGTCTTCAAGTGAAATGAAGATATCTCTAGGCTACACCTGTAATATTGTACTTGTAATGGAGGATTCAATGGTGCATTCAGAAGTGCATCACTGTGATTCTGTATTGCTGGTATAGCATCTACCTCATCCTTTCACCTTTCTGCAATCTAAATTTCAGTGTTAGTAACATTTCCATAAAAATGTAGATGTGAAATGAAGTGAAACCATCTCGTAAAAGCTACTCTTCAGAACCAAGATAATATTAAAGTAAGATGACGGCCATAAAACACTCAATATAAATGGGCATTACTGAAGAAATTTTGCCAGCTACTGAAAATACATACTATACTCTTTTCTGTACACTTAAAGATGTCTTCAGGTATTCATGTGCATTCCACTCAAAGTGCAGTTTTACTCACAGTTTCATTTTCAGTTCAAGGTCCTACATTTATTACAAACAAATTGGTTGGTTGATGACACAGCAGAGTGTTTGCTTATTAAAGGGAGTCTAATGAAAGGGCTGTTTGCAGGGAAAGTATAAATCAGATCAGGCAAATTAACCATTTGCATGACACATCTCATTGCACGCATTTCATTAGTGATACATTTAAGGTGTTCCTCCTTGACAACATAGCGCTGAACCTTATAAAACAAAAACGTAAATAAGCCTGTATAGAATGAGGTAGAAATTCACCTATTATACAGCTGCACTGACTCAAGACTTCAAGACTATAAACAAATCATTCATTCATTTAAGAGAAACTATTGTTTGCTCTGTAATTATTTACTGTACACAAAGTAGTCTTTTCTGACTTAAATATATTGACTTGATATAACTGACAATAACAATAAAATATCAATAGAATATTATTATAAGTATTACATCTTAATAGCTGGTAGCAGGCATGGATGGATGGATGGATGGATGGATGGATGGATGGATGGATGGATGGATGGATGGAATATTAATAATAATATTTTTCAAGAAAACCATTTTTCAAAATCTCTTTGTATGCTCCAGTATCAAGAGTTAGTTTCTCAGGAACTGAAAGGCTGATCATGTCTCCACTCATCTAGAGTGTAGTTGTTGCTTATGTCTTGCTTTATCCCACCGCCTCTAACACTTGCATTGTGCTTGGTGATGTTATTTTTTGATGCAGCTCTTTGGCCATGGAAACCAATTCCATGAAGCTCTCTACACACAGTTGCTAAAGGTCACACAAAGTTAGTTGATTTCTACACTTTGAAGAACAGTTGGATACTTCTGATCTCTGTTTCACTCAGCATGCCCTGTACCCTCTCTGCAGCATGGGACGTGACTGGAACACCTAAACTCAATGACTTGGGGTATCTCAACACTTTTGGCAATACAGTGTATGCACCAAACTCATTTAAATCCTCTTACGTGTTTTATAGTTTACTGGAAATTTTTGTGCAACTCCCTGAAGCTCAGTGGTAATAAGAAATAAATGTAATTCTTGTTGTCTCCAAGTCCACTCAATCTAAATGTCCTAAAATCTGGAATTCCCTGCACCCTGTCTTGTCTCTAAACGGTCTGAGTCTGGGTTCCATCCTGACTGTCACACTTTCTTTTGAAAAACACATCAACAACCCTTTTCAGCCAGCCTACTTTCATTTACTCGAACATTGCTTTTGTTCATCTCTCACACCCAGTGATGCTGCTGGTCCCATTGATGCCCTTGTCACCTCTTGTATTGATCATTGTAACTTTCTGCTCTCTGGTTTACCCCATAAGTCCATCTACAAAACCCAACCCAGCATTGATTTTAAGGTTTTTGTCGTTTTATTTAAACCTCTCCATCAGCTTCTCCTCTTTATTTCTCCCATGATGGAAATAGTTTTTGACTTATTCCTGTTTCTCTTAAAAGTCAAACAGGAAATAAGTCAAAAACTATTTATTTAATGATTCAAGGTGATTTCTTACTGTTTTAACTGTAAGTTTTTCTTGTCATTTCTAAAAAAAAAAGTGTCTATATTAATAATATTTTAATAAAGTAAGTAGATTTTGTTCAATCAACATCAATTCAGTAGATTTAATAAAATAACTGTCCCATTTGTTGGCTGTCTTAAATGTTTAATAAAAGCTCATTATTTCTCTGGGAATTATGTTTCTCTAATTTTGATCATAATATATTGAGATCATACTTTTTCACTATTATTCCTTTATGATTTCTTTTATTTGTCATTCAAGCTCTCGTCTTTGAATAAACATTCAACATGTCTGTAAGTGTTAGCCTTTGGATCTTGAGCAGAACAGGTGAATGCATTGGTAAATTAAAGGCTGTTCGTCTTGGCAGAGATTTTTGCAATGTACTGAAGAATATTTGTACCACAAACTTTGTTATCAGGAAATTCATAATAAAGTATCAGAAATTGAGTTTCCTAATACTGATTAGTTGATTTAGGTTTAAAGTAATTTTTTCAATATCACAACATGTCTTTTTCTGAAAAGAAGTAATCTTAACGTTGTCGAGTGACCAAGCCAGTCCCAAGTCAAATGTAAAGATTAGGGTGATGGCAAGAAGGCCTTCCAACCTCAGACAAAATAGTAACATGCGAAAAGCTGGTTAACAGTTATAAGAAAGGTTTAATACCTGTAATGCCTATTATCCACTGATAATTAAGAAGAAAATAATTTTTTTTTATATAAAATGTGGGGTGTGGCAGTGGTGCAGGTATTAAACACACAACCTATTTTCGGGTCCTCAACACAGGCTGTCACGGGTTCAAGTCCTAACCCACTGACTTTTGCCCCTCTCTCCACCTGTCTCTTTCCTGTCAGCTCAGTGTCAAAAAATAAGAAAATAAAGGCCACAAGAAAACATAAAAAATGTACATAAAAGCAGATTTCTTTTAAATTAATATTCTAAATTTGCCAATAATTATGAGCTTAACAATATACCAACAGTTGAAGCAGATGGGTTTTTCTGCAGGCCTTTATTTATGGTAATATTTAAACATCAGTATGCTTAGTGTGCCAATTCCATTTATCTTTATTTGTCAACATGTTTATTTTCTCTCCCATGAATAGTTGTTGAATGTTTAAGTCACTAATGCATTCTGGGTTGTCTTTACTTTAAGCCTATATGCCATTTTGAGACATGCAGAAGTGATGGTGTCGTGTCTGGACCTGCATAAGACAGTCACAGAGATATGTCAGTTTAGACTAAAATGACAGAAATGGCCTCAGACAGGCAGATCATCCTAAGCCTTGAGCCAAGCTGCTACTGTGGTTAATAATATCCATTATAATAGCAGCTGAGTTTTAAAAAATGTCTACAAGTGCCTCTGGCTGCAAATCTATTCTGTCTTTGGCCAATATAAAAACATCTGCAACCATTAGAGCACCAGACTGCACATCGAAGAAGACTAATTCACTTACCAAACAGTCTAAGAGCAGATTGAGCACAGCACTGTATAAAATCTGATTTGACAGTAATGTAGACACAAAAAAGGAAACAAGACAGTGCTTTCTAGTAAATAGCATTAGTGTCTATGTTTAGGATCAAATATCAGCATGCTGAGACTTAAGAAAAAATATTTCTGAAGAAGCAGAGATGATATTCATTTTGAGACGTAGCACTTTGCTATCCTTCTGTATGCATTTATTAGTTTCTTTTAAGCATTTTTTGATAAGAAAACAATTTTCCTTTTCTCTGAGTGTGAAAACAAATATTATGGCAAAGCAAACAACAATAGATTAGATTTATGGCTGTCTACGTTTTGGCGATCCCAAAAGCCTGAATAAAAAACTTCAGCATGAAGTCAAAAACAAATTAAACACTGTGGCAAACAGCTTTCAAAGTAAGGTTAAGGAATGAGGAAATAAAAGAGTACAGTGCCTTACAAAAATACTAATACTCCTTCAACGTTGTCACATTTCACATAATTGTTAAGTTGGAGGACAATGATACATGGTTTTCCTCTGAGTCAATACTTTGTAGAACCGCCTTTTGCTGAAATTACAGCTGAAAGTCTTTTAAGATACGTCCACCAGTTTTACACATCTACAAACTGGTGTTTATGACTATTTCCGTGAATTTAGAGCTTGTGTAAACATCAGTTTTTAAATCTTGCTATAAATTTATTCTTAGAAATTAGGTTTTCGCCCTTTCGACCATTATAACAGATAAAAATTATTTAATATAAACCACTGCATTGTAGCTCTGGCTGTATGTTTAGGGTGGACGTCCTGTTGGAAAGTGGATCTCTACCCATTTCAAAGTCTTTTGCGGCCTTTAACAGGTGTTCTGCAAACCTCCCATCATTTCAGAGGAAAGTTCTTGCACAATGTCAAAGAAGGGTTCAGGGTAATGGTGAGTGATTTTCTTCTTCTTCACTTCTCACTTCTTCCATAAAGGCAGGATTTGTGGAGTATACAACTAATAGCTGTCCAGTCCTCTAGCTACTACAGGCCTCTTGGCTGCTTCTCTGATTAATGTACTGGATTTTATTTAGGGGTATAAGAGTAAATGGCTTAAATACAAATTCACTCTATTTTTGCAGCTTACTTGTAAAAAAAAAGGAAACTAAGTATCATTTTCCTTTTACAAAACATTTATGCAACACCCTGTGTTGCATAAATCCCAATAAAATATAGTTTTTGATTGTAATGTGGTGTACAATGTATTCCTGTAAATTCTGTCTGTTGTTTGTGTAATTTTTGTAGTACAATTTAATGCTGAGGTGTCTTCTTTAAAAATAAGCTTGACATTTGGAAAAGCCTCAAAAAACTCAGGGGTCAGGGACATCCCAACATGATTCTAGGCTAACATGTCCATAAAACAGGTAGTCAAAAAATGATAGAACTGAGCTTTCTGCAATATATTTGTATTCCACTGTTCACCAAGGGGATTAGTGGGAAACTGCACCAATAAGATAAAAGAACCAAACCTGAAAGGAACAGAGTGGATCAGTTGAACAGGACTAAGAATAAGGAGAAAAACTATCCAACAGAGTGCATCAATATTTTAGTGATTTAAAAGAATAATGACAACACCTCCATCGACCACTGATGGAGCAGACAGAGCATGTGTAAATCTACAGTGACCTACCTGCACCCTGGCAGAATGAGCTGTAATTAAACCTGCGTAAGTGTGCACACAGCAACACGCACGTGAACTTTAACCCTCTCACATTCAGTATGAGACTGTTTCTCAGCAGAAAGTGGAAAAGAAGAAGCAAAGTGGAAAAGAAGAAGCAAAATGTGCAACAAGATGACTGAAGCAAATGAAAGCAGGGAGAGACAAAAGAGTATGTGATAAGAGCAACAGAAAAGAGGCCAGGATAAGATGGATATTATGTCAAGAGTGGGAGATAATAATAGAAAGCAGTCACAGATGTGACAGTCTGCTGAAGCGTCCTTACATACAGGGCTTTAAAAACGTATTCATACCCTTGACCTTTTCAACATTTTACAACAGCTTAACCACAAATGTTAATTATTTTTTTAAGGAATATGTTCGAATACCCCTTAGGGCATCATGGTGAAATAGAGGGAACTCTGGAGGAGCTGCAGAGATCCACAGCTCATTTTAAAAATTATGTTGGCAGGGCAACTATTAGTTGTAACCTCCGCCAAGCTGGCATTCAAAGAATCGTTGGGACCCCAGCCATGGGTTACAACATTAAAGGCCAGTAACAACTTTTCTGGAACTTTCAAAATGAATTGCATTAACCCACTTCCAGCTCAGCCAGCAACAGGAGTAACAGCGGACTTTCCGTGACGTCACTGTTTGAATAAAAACTCTGTGTTCTGTTATGGAAATTTTAGTGCCTTGCTTGATTTGCTCCTTGATTCTCTACAGGAACTGACAAAAGTATTAGAACCCTTCTGTGTTGTTCCATTCTTCTTTGTTTAGTCTTAGAGTAATGGTTTCTCAGCCTTCTGCTTGCAGCTGTGTGAGATAATATGTATGCCACAAGATTATGTCTAGGACAACAGGTTTCATGAGAGTAACCTTGAAAATTGTTGTAGCTTATAGGAGAACTTTTGCTTTGTCTGGTTAGAATGATTTGGCAGCACTACTGAGCACATCTCCAATGCTGTAAAATCCTTCTCTCTTGCAAGATTCTAATAAAGCTTATTCTGAGTGACAATCATCAGTCTCTGGATGTGAATTTTTCTACAACAATTCCAACAAACAGATCTCTTTCCATGCGGATCCACACGGGAACCGGACAGGTGAGGCATGCACATGTCTCTTTGCTGGCAAGCAGACAAACTCTTTAAACTGGATACAAGAGTGTCATACGATCATGCGATCATATGCACAAATTTAAGTGGGAATGAATTGCTGTTTGTGTATCCAGTATTCATTTACGAACGTGGGGTAATTAAGGTGCGAGCGTGGCTTTACTTTTCTTTCTGAGGTCTACAGAAGCAAAGTGTGTTCCAGAGAGTTCCCAGGAGAGACCCTGTCTCTACAACACCAAGTGGAGCAGTTTTCCTGGCCTGAAGGAAGGACAACGGGACCACGGCACCGTGGCCACAGCAGTAACGTGCAGTTATTATTCACATTTTTATTCATTATCAACATGGTTTAATTCAACAAATAATTCTTTAAAATGTTATTTTCTTAAAATAATGTTTTATCTGATCATGCATTGTGAATGGTTGCTTGAAGGTATACCAATTATTGCCTAAGTTAGTTCCAAGACTAACTTAAATTCATTTCCAGATTCTTCAAGATAATCCTTGGTTCTCAAACATGAATAACATTGCATGGTAATGTTGCATCACTCTTTTGGTCATGGTTTTCATCCAGCTTTGATTCACTTGTTTATATTGGACGTAGCTCATTAGTCTTCCTTATTCTTTCATTGTGCTTGGTAGATTAGTTGGGTTGTTTTAGCATAGTGAAGAGTTTGTTGATACATGTTTGACTTTGAGTTGGCAGATTTTTGTTAATACATTCTTCTATTTTTAGAAATTGTGTGAATTCATTCTGTGTGTGTGCAGAGTTTTGCTCTTCAATAATGCCAGAACTTGGCTCATCCCTTTCAATTTTGTCCTAATACCACCACCTTATTAGAATAGTATTCACAGGACAACCTTTAACAGAAATATCATTTAATAAAATACAAAAGTATTAATATTAAATATTAGAAAAATATATTAACATTCAAAATCACAACAGAATAATGGCAATAAGAAAATCATTATCGAAAAAAGCCATTTGCACTTTATGGAGGCAACACAGCAAACATTTGGAAGAATGTGCTGTGATCAAATGAGAGAAAAAAAATAACGTTTTGGCTTACAGCTATCCAAAGCACAAAACCAAGAATGCACATCACATTAAACACACCTTCCTCATCATAAAATAGAATGGTGGGATAATAATGCTTTGGGGATACTTGTTTCAGCAGGGGCAGGGATGTTGGTCAGAGTTGATGGAAAGATGGACGGAGCTAAATATACATTAATCCAGGAAGAAAGTCTATCAGAGGCTGTAAAACATATGAGACGGGGTGAACGTTTAACTCCCAGCATCAAGAACCCTAAGTAGGGAGCCAGAAAGAAAGATTTGAACCCAGAACTTTTTGCTGACAGGCAACTGCTCCACTGCTAATGCCTAACCCAGTTTTCCTGATTTTTTTGTGCAAAGAATCCCAAAACCATCCATCATCTTTGTTCCACTTCATAATTCTGACCTACTTTGGGCTACACTGGCATTTCTAGTTGTAATGTGACGACGTGAGAATTTGAGTAGTAGGGATACCATTGCTATTAGCCTTGATTTATACTACAAATCATATTGTGCGTACATCATCAAACTTAGGATAGATCAGTGTTTCTCATAGATAAAATAAATTAAACATAAAATCATAACGATGTAAATCCTAAATGTCTGAAAACAATGGAACACATTTGACTACTCTGTAAAATAAGCAATATCTTAGATACTAATGCACTTGAGCTATGATTTATAAATAATGTGCTTTTTACATCCATGCTAATTATTAGTTTTGGTTTTGTCTTTAGTTTACATAATTTCCTTCACAAGAGATTAAATGTCCCTTCTTGCCACCTTCCCACAACCTTCATTAACAGAACAAGTACAGACTTGTATCCAATTAATTCTGACTGAAAGCTTATTCATTTTGTACAAATATTTGAGACTTTTTTCCACACAAAACATTCAAAGTCTAATTACCTGACAAAAAAAAACATTCCCTCAATGCCATAAAGTTTATTAAATATTAAAGAACAATTCTTGGTTTCTCTAATGAGGTTTCTCTTACTTTTAAATCTACAGGGGTTGGACAATGAAACAGAAACACCTGTCATTTTAGTGTGGGAGGTTTCATGGCTAAATTGGACCAGCCTGGTCGCCAGTCTTCATTGATTGCACATTGCACCAGTAAGAGAAGAGTGTGAAGGTTCAATTAGCAAGGTAAGAGCACAGTTTTGCTCAAAATATTGAAATGCACACAACATTATGGGTGACATACCAGAGTTCAAAAGAGGACAAACTGTTGGTGCACGTCTTGCTGGCGCATCAGTGACCAAGACAGACAAGTCTTTGTGATGTATCAAGGGCCACGGTATCCAGGGTAATGTCAGCATACCACCAAGAAGGACGAACCACATCCAACAGGATTAACTGTGGACGCAAGAGGAAGCTGTCTGAAAGGGATGTTGGGGTGCTAACCCAGATTGTATCCAAAAAACATAAAACCATGGCTCTACTGTTTTCCCCACATCCGGGAGAGTTACGGTGTGGAGAAGCCCCAAAGAAGCGTACCACCCAGACTGTTGCATGCCCAGAGTGAAGCATGGGGGTGGATCAGTGATGGTTTGGGCTGCCATATCATGGCATTCCCTTGGCCCAATACTTGTGCTAGATGGGCGCGTCACTGCCAAGGACTACCGAACCATTCTTGAGGACCATGTGCATCCAATGGTTCAAACATTGTATCCTGAAGGCGGTGCCGTGTATCAGGATGACAATGCACCAATACACACAGCAAGACTGGTGAAAGATTGGTTTGATGAACATGAAAGTGAAGTTGAACATCTCCCATGGCCTGCACAGTCACCAGATCTAAATATTATTGAGCCACTTTGGAGGAGCGAGTCAGGAAACATTTTCCTCCACCAGTATCACGTAGTAACCTGGCCACTATCCTGCAAGAAGAATGGCTTAAAATCCCTCTGACCACTGTGCAGGACTTGTATATGTCATTCCCAAGACGAATTGGCGCTGTATTGGCCGCAAAAGGAGGCCCTACACCATACTAATAAATTATTGTGGTCAAAAACCAGGTCTTTCAGTTTCATTGTCCAACCCCTGTATGTAGTCATATAGAAAATTGTTTTTTTAATTTTCTTTAACACTAAAATGAATGAGAATGGTTCAGAGCCTTTCGTTCTGTTTAGGAGGTGATATTTGCTTCAGTGGTGATCACTACCTCTTATCATATCATGCTTCTAATGGTCGGTGACTGATAGCAACTTAATGCTAAAAGGTATTTAAGTGTAGCAGCTTTAACACAGTGGCAGCAGATATGACTTTCTATGCTGAAAACATTCTCAACTAAACTCATAAGAAGTTAGTGTTTGCTGTCAGAGAGACCCATCAATGACTACAGAACTGTGCAGATGGTTAATTAAAAACATCTTGCAGGCATTGATCATTTGTACAGTTGGAACAACAGTTAAAAGCCATAAAAAAAGCTTAGCTATAAAATCCTTAACTTTAAAAAGATAGACATATTTTACCTTCTGGCGATGAAGACTAATGCCAAGTCTCTGATATTTTTAACACACAGTATGACTGTGCACTGTTAATCATATTACATTTCACATCTGCCATATAAAATCCTCCCAAAATGCTTAACTATCCACATTGACAGACTACACAGATGCACTGTAGCACTGTATCATTATAGCTACAGTGGGTTTTAAAAGTATTCCCACTCCTTAAATTTTTATCACAATCATATACTACAGTATTTTTCATTGTGATATCTTTCCGATAAACCAAAACAAATTAGTGCAGAGTCATGAGGCAGAGGAAAAATGATGCATGGTTTAATTGTTTTTAGAAAATATATAAAAATCTGAAAGAGTGGGGTGATTTAGCAATGAGTTCACCTTACATTTTCACTTTGTTGAAGCATCTTCATGCAGTTTTAAATCTTCATCTCTGACCTGTCTGCAGTAGTCCCAGCTCTTCATGATGCTTTTTGTTCACCGATGTTCTCTGACAAGCCAACAAGGCCTCTAAAGTAGTAGCAGTATTTATAACAAAATACACACAGGTGGACTCTGTTCTACTTCACAATTATACACTACAGTGAAGTTTATGGCAGTAATGTCACAAAATGTGGAGAAATTCAAAAGGTACAAAGGCAATGTACTGCATGTTCACGTAAATATCTAATGACTATAATGCATTTAACGGCTAAAGTGAGTTCTTATCAAGACGCCAGAGGAATTAGCAATTAAACATTATTGTAGCTCTGTGTCTGCTAAACAGAAAAGCAATTAGCAGACCCCCTCACAAAATGTTAGGACAAGCCTCAGTCAGTGACTGCAGAATTGACCTCAAACAAAAAAATGCTTTACCTATAAACTTCTTTACATGCACATTGGTCTTTGTGAGGGCCAGCAAAATCAAGCAAAGTAAATATTTAGAAATACTAACACAAAATTTAAATGCCTCACGGGAATAACTGGGTGAGGAAAAAAACAACAGCTTAGACACAAAAATCTCTCTCAGAGGAGGAAACATCTTCCTATGACAGCTATGAGTATCAACTTACAGCCCCACAGTTTAAATTAAAGATTCAGTTAGCAGTGTAAAACATAAGCACATTGAACGCTTCATTTAAGTTCCCTTTAAGCATATCTAGGTCAGAGTTGACCATTGGTTTATTCCCAGCACATTATGTCTTCCAACACAGAACCTTTTCTCTATATTATAAGATTTGCAGATAGTGCTAATTTATGAACTGTGTTTTTTCTCCTAACAACACATTAAAAGGTCCATAAACTCTCCACCAACTAAAAGACTTAAAACCCCCAGTTTTGAAGACAATTAGCTTTTAGAAAGGTTAATTTAATTTGGGTTTTTGCACAGTCCTTTGCATGATGTTCTCTGGTAGCTTTCCAATCTCAACGTCGGTGTTGGAGACACAAATGTGCCCTAATTGCAGTGCGACACACAGAACACATTTTTTTCTTTCTTTCCTGCTGACTACATAGAAACTGACAAAGGCAAGAGAGGACGATGTAGTGTATAATTGGCATCCCATACTTCTAGGTAGCATTGCTCAGTCTATAAGCCTACGGGAAAAACAACTTCAGCATGACATTATTCAGATGTGCCTAAGGACATGATGTTCAGATGCATGAGTGTGTTTTAGACTAGATGGCCATGGCCATAAATAATACAAAATATAAGAAAACACTAGCCTCAGGAAAAAGGTAAAACTAGAAGGACAGAGAATGGAACATTTATTAGCACAGACTAAGAAAAGAACAAACATGGAGTAGGGAGTAGGGAACTAAATGTCTGATGTGGCACGTTTGTGAAGTGGGAGCAGAAAATCTGCACAATCCTATGAAAACTACAGAGGGGAAATGGGTGGAGCCATCACACAAAATTATAATGATTCTGAAATGAAGGATGTGTGTTATCAGCATTCAAAACAGAGATGATAACATGAATCTCTGCTCTGCTTTAATCTAACAAGCAATATAAGATATGATTCAAACAACCAAAATGCAGGAACCCCGAAGCACATCACGGACCAATTCCTAACTCTGAGGCAGAAGACTCAAAGCAGAAAATTACCATAAAATTGATGCCACAAAACCAAGTAGATATTACTATCTTTCAAATATCAGAGTACAACTTATTAAATTAAGGCATTTATTTTACAAATTATGGATTCGTTTTACTATGGATGTTATCTTCACTAGGACAGCTTCTTCTGATCTTCTTCTGTTCCAGTTTAAAGTAGCCCTTCTGTGCTCATTTTCCTTTAGCTTCAGTCTACTTTAACTGTTTTTCTCCAGATCACTTTAAAATGTCCTTGTCTGACTTTTAGGTCTAGCCAAATTATCCTCTTATTCCACACAGGTCAAGTCCCAGGATGTTTAAATCCTAAATGATTTTATAATTTTAAGTTTTGTCTGAATAGGTGTCAGAACATGTTATAGCATCTCTTCTAAAAATGACATTACTTGGTAACTTACATAATAAATCTCTTAAATAATAAATCTCAGTTAGACGTAACAAATTAATGGTGGTAAATCCTAAATATCTGTTTATTTAATCAAGTGATTAAATAAGTTTAGAGGTCTCGCAGCTTCTGTGGAAGTCAAACATTTGGATTTCACTGATGTGCTCAATTCTTTCTTTAGTGGGAGTTCTGCTGAAAGCTGACAGATCCCCGGTGGTTCCCAGACTCTGAAATCATTTTTTCTTTTTCTTGTTCCTCTCAGATAGAAGTAGAGATTTGAATCAAAATCCATTTCCTTAGACTTCTGATGGATCAATACATTTCTGACAAATGGAAGATCTTTATTTACCTTAGATAGTAATGTTTTGAAAGTTCCTTCCCAAGTCATAAAACTTCCCCCATTTAACAGTAATTTGTATAGTAGACATAGTGTTTGCATATTTGCACTTTAGACTTATTTGACATTTTTTCTTCAGTTTAAATAAATCATTATTAAATTGATCTTACAGTGATTTACACTGATTACTAGTTTACATTGATTTTTCCTATAATTATTCTTGCCAGTGGTAATTTTAGAGTTGATTCTGCTTCTTTTATTTGTAATAAACATCGATCAATGCAAAAGTCAAGAATGCATCCTTCAGATTGATTATGAATAGATTATGAGATTGATTTCTAAACATAACTGTGGGTTAATGTAGCTTAATTGCACTGCAGTGGCATATCTTGATCTGTATTTTAAGTGACACCCCTGGGCCTTTAAATGTCAACCGTTTAAGCTAGAGCATTTAGTATTCACTGCAAGGAAATATTAGGTTGTGCTAAATGAAAGTCTTCGTGCTGTCCAAAATCACACTCAGTAATAAACTTAATTTGTTTTTTTTCTGGTCTGCCTTCTCTACTTCATCCTACATTAGGAATTATTTGCTGTTGAACAGCATTTTGGGAAAGGGAGGGAGTTAGGAAACGTGTCATGGATGATCAACAATGGCTGATTAGTTTCTGCAGAAAAAGAAGTCGCAGAGTGCTCTCAGTGATGGGTTAGTGTCGATTAGTCTCAGTGAGTGCGCAAATGAGGAAGCACAGCTGCAGGATTTGAAAGAAGTCAAGTGAAAGTGGAGTGGATGGAAAAGGACAACAAAGACACAACAGAGGACGGGGACGGGCAGAGCGGAGGTGATATCTCCTTTAACAGAAAGCAACAGGAGACGAGAGCAGCTGTGGTGATGGGAAATGGGTGGCAGTGTGACTGACTGGATTGAATTAGAAGCAGTCCCACTCCGCAGATCACGTGACAATTGGCCAAGATAAACAGACAACAAATTTGAACTCATTTCAACATTTTTAACACACATTCAGTGGAAAATCTAAACCTTGACTGGCTGGCAACAAAGACCCCTCCATCTGTTCAGATCTAGTTTTGGGTACTATATGACAATTCACTTCTCATTTGCACTGAAATTGCAAGTGTGACATAATACCACCTTAGACACACTCAAACATTGTCTGCAAAATACATTTTCACTCATAAAAAGAAAACAAGCAAAAATCAACAACCTCCCATATAAAGAAGTAGATTTATATTATAGCAAAACACAATAAATCTACATATTTATTCAGTTGACACAGTTCTAGTTTACACAGCTAAAATAATTATTTTACAAGGATAATTGATCACTAATTACACACTTAACTGTGTTAGTTAATGGTATTTATTCTTGCTTTTGTCAGTCATATGACATTTAGGTCTGAGAGTTTTGGAAAGCTAAAAATTATGAATAAAAAATGCCCCATCCACACAAATTACCCTTTTCTTTTTGGTACCATATTTTGTCATGAGTCTGTATGTGGGTTTTATGAAATACAGAACAAAGGCATTAATGTAAACATATCAAATTTTCATTGTGTTATAGGGGCTTAATGCAGGTTTATAATACATATGCATTTTAAAGGTCTTCCTTCATGAGACCGAAGCTCTTATGAAATATCAGGGGCTTCAGCCATGAATGCATAACTGTAATACACCTGTTACTATATGTTTATGTGTGCTTTTATATATTCTGTACACATGTCAGAGATAAAACATTCATTTTTAATGTAGTGAAAGTAATAAAACATCTGTTGTTTTCAACATTCTATCAATCAGTGCTATTTATTTATTCTGAAGCTCAGCTTGTTGCCTTTGCTGTATTTGGGTATTCCTTATCTTCTAAAGTAAAAGCCCTGCAAAGAACATTAGGGTTTCTATCTGATTCATAAAGGATTCTAAACTAATTTATTGAAGAAACACCTCCATAACTTAATGTATCCTGTGTTTATATCACGTGAAGAAAGTAGTAACTTCTTATTTTATTTGTTATGTTTTTATGTAAATTTCTGGCACATTCTAAGCTATCAACTACATAAACTGCTAATGTTGAACATATGTAACAAATTCAAATTCCCTGAAAACCAAAGTCAAGAGAAGATATCCTCATTTTATCCATTTTAGTGTTCCTTTGTCACTAACAATGCTGAATGCCAGACACATCGAGTCAATCCACTCGTCACGAAGATCGTTCTGCTTTTCTCAACATTTTTTCTGTCACCTTAAATCTCCACATCTGCTCCAAGTCTGACATTTCTAAAAATCTCCTACCGTCTGTCTCTGATCTTGTGCATATCACTGCCTGTCATGAAAATCTGTTATCCCAACCCACTTTGCAGTGTCTTTGTTTTTCTTTTGCTGTCTGTCATGTTCTCTACCTGTTCCTGGTTATCAGGTGACAGTAGTAAACTGTGAGTGCTTCTATTTATTCCTGCATTCTGTAACATGAGGAAGAGGTGAAGCCAGCCGCTGAGGTGTGCAGGTGGATGGCAAATGAGCAACATCCTAATAACTCTCCACAGTACTTATTTATTTTAATGATCATAAATAAAGTGCCAGCTATCCCACACATTATTGGGGAGGACAACTGCCCGCATACACACGGGGGAATCTACTACAGGGACAGGATTAAAGCACACGAAGAAGAATAAAATGGTGATCTACTGATCATAATTGGCAAGTGATGCCACCATGTGGTGACACACTGCATTGCAAGAACAGTAACTCAATTCGCTAGACTCCCAATGAAAGAAGCTCAGTCAAAATTGGACACACATATAAAATCTCCGTGATGACTGTCATTGACAAAGGGTGCAGGATGCATATCCAAAGAAAAGAAGCCTTTAAACCACTGCAAGAAATGTTTAATCCAATGCGAGAACACCAATCTACGGTGAGAGTAAAGCTGCAATATTTACTTGACACCTAAATCTGCATGGCTGTGACATCAGTTAATGTCTAACTGGACAATCTCTAACATCTACAAGTCAACCAGAGGAATAATGCTTTGAAAGGAGCAGAAAAGCATGTTACGTTGGTCCGTGCTCCAAGACATCCAATTCAATTACAGAAAGAAATCTGTGCCAACAGTACTTTACCAGGAGAGGAGCAGGAAATTACTTCTACTCTATCCTAAATGCAGCTCAAAGAGTAGCACAGTGACAACATAAGATGGTCTGAAAGTGGACAGGCTGTTCTTTTTGTGACCATGAGGTTGCAAAATATACTATGAGGGAACATTTTATCATTTTGCTGATTTTGTAAATCAAAAAGACAAAAAATATACTTTACAAAAAAGGGATATAAATTTTCTGTCACAACCGGTACTACATGAGAATCAGCCACACAAATATCTTTTCATAATAGCTTTTGGCACACAGTCTGTAGGGGTTCGTCCTGTAACCGGTGGGTTGCTGGTTCAAACCGCTGCTCCGTCCATCTCAGTTGTTGTGTCCTTGGACAACACACTTCACCTGCTTTGCCTGCTGATGGTGGTCAGAGGGCTCAGTGATGCCAGTTGTATGGCAGCCCTACCTCTGACTACAATATAGTTCACCATTGTGAATGTGTGTATGAATGATTGGATGACTGATTGTAGTGTAAAGCGCTTTGGGGTCTCTGGGGACTTGATAAAGTGTTATACAAGTACAGGTCATTTACCATTTCACCATTCATTCACCAGACATTTTTCTTCCATCTTTCTACACAGTAAGAAAGGATATTTTCATTAGATTTGTTTTAAGTAAGCAATAGTATGCAAAAGAATGACCCTGAAGGCAAATATTTGCTTAAAGAGCTTAAAATACAAAGATTTACCATATGGCAGGAAAACAGTTGCAAATCCATGTATGGTGTTATTGATAACGAGTGAGAATTCACCCTAGGGAGGTTAAAGTTGCTGGCAGAGACATTTTAAAGCAGGAGAAAATAAATCGTTAGTCATGGCTGAAGGGGTCTACAGTCTAAGTCCCTCCAGAAAAGTAAATATAAAAAGCGGTTTTCACAGAGGAGTCATTTGGTGCACATTTATATTTAATTGTGGTAGTCCTAAGCAGTCTTTTGGTGTCTGTCTAAAGGGATGCTAAGGGTAGGTTTGCACACTAACCAATGGTTAAAATACATTAAAGCAAAAAGGGCCCAACAAGGTTTGCCGGGGGTCATAAATATATTGTCAGGGGGATGTTCTTATGTTGCTGATCAGAGAACAGTTAATTCTAATAATCAATCAAAAAACTGGACAAAATGTGTTGTTCATTAACTGTAACTTAGGTGTTAACTACACCTTGCACAGATCACTTGTCCATAACAGAAACTCCAGAAACCTAAACATTTGTAAAATATAATCTAATATGAAAAATATATAAATATATTCTAACACAACGGTTGTCTTTGAATGTTAATTATTAATTGGGGAATCATCTGAACCTTCAAGATATTCAAAGAATGCGCTTAATGGAACATTAACCAGTGTAAAATGCCAACATCTGCTCATCTTACAATCTTTTCCTAACAATAAAGGAGTATTGTGTCATAAAAGGTCTCACAAGTAGGCTCATATGTGAAAATAATAATAGAATTTTAATTCCCTATGAATAACAAAAGAGATTATCCTCACTCTGGTGTAAAATAAGCTTGGTCCTGATTTTGAACATTGCAGCAGTTTTGTAATCCAAAAAATTGTCAAATCAGAAATTCAGACCAAGTGCCTATAGTGACATTTTGTCTATTTTGCTTCCTTGTGTGTATAATGTCAATCTTAAACTAAATAGGAGTGTAATAGGAGTCACAAATATGGATGTCTTCTTCACTGGTGCAAGGGATTTCACCAGCCCCCGTGACTGATTTTCACAGGACATGGAGACATCTGTGTCCCCAGACGTCACTAAAAATGGGATTAGTAGGGATTATAAAATTGCTGAAAATTAGTGTATTATTTTTCAAGATGACTAAACCATGAAAAGGGTTTATTGTTAGAACGGTTTGAATTATTTATAAAGTTCTTTCAATCCCAGCTTTGCTCAACTCTTCATTTGAGCAACTGTCTCAGGAGATTCTGGTGCTGGATGGAATCTCTGTTGAGCTGATAAGGATGTGTGGCACTAGCAAGGATTTGAGACCTTTCTCATTGTTTCCTATCTTGCTATGTATGGAGGTGAACTGAATAATGTGTAATATGGAGATATAAGTGTAAGAAAATGCAGCACATATTATGTATAGTGCATAAGAATTAGGATGAAAGGTGTAAAATAGACTGAGTTTAACTGTATCAGGACAGTGTATGATGCATGATGTCACTGGCTAAACTGAGGATTAACTGTTGTCTACAAGGTAAAGGTCAATGTACCCCGTGAGGGGGAGAGGCAATTAGGAGGTTCAGGTAGAGAAGGTCTAACTGTGAGAGGTACCATTCGCCACTGGCTAATTGCGAGCTTGTTTTCAAAGAACAACCAGACTAAGGAGCAGGGGAGAACTTACCTGAAGATATCATGTTAAGCATGAATTAATGAAGATGTAATCCTCTTAATTTTTGTCTAAATTTGGCTGCACAATAAGAAACTAATAATCTAACATTGTAAATGTTGCTTTAATTCCATTTTCTTAACAGTACGTGGAATTAAAACTGGTGCTGCTGGAAAAAATAAGTATTTCTAATGATCTTTGGTTAGAAGGATGCATTCTTCTGTGTGCTGTCATTTCTCTTCGGTTTTCTTATTTAAGAGGAAATGTGAACACACAAAACATGAAACATTCTGGTCTCAATTACCCAACAAGCTGAAGCTTAAAGCAAATTCATCAAAGGCACAAAGTAAAGTTTTGCTTTAAAGGTGTGATGTGTTCAGTCTCTATGTTTATCAGTCGTTTTATGTTTCATCTTGTGTTGGATCGATTCTGTGTGAAATAAAAACTGACAATCGCACAATTATGCTTTAAAACATTTTGAGTGAACCTCTGTGATTACATTTGTGATTCGGGGAGGATAATTCTCTTATTTACACCCTGTATATAAAACACCCAGGTAGTGACTATTTCAAATTTTTTATATGTGGAACAAACAACTCAAATTCACCGTAAAATGGTTTATATTGTTGAATTTTAGATACAAGTGTTTCTAAAGTACAGTCATTTAAGCAGCAATTCTGCTGCACCAATGAACCTCATTACCTTGTAGGCCTGACGCACGCACATCCATTGCGGAAAATTAGTTTTTTTTTTAATAGAGAAAATAAATGCCTATAAAGCAAATGTAAGAGTAAATCTCGAAGAGATGGGAATTTACATGTTTACATATCAGTTTATGTATTAGAATGACAGAAATTTGAAGAAAACTTAAGAAAATTAGATTAAGGTCGTTCCTAAACAGTCTCCTCTGAAACATCAGATATTACCAATAATCCAACTTTCATGATGGTTTGCCTTGAGAAGAGACATTCAGGTGCATCTCAGGACATTAGAACCATTGGAAACATTTATTTCAGTAATTCAATTCAAAATTAAACTCATATAAATTCACTATACACAGCGTATCAAGCAATTGTCTTTGAATTTTGATTAGTACAGCTGATGAAAACTCATTCATTTTATCAGAAAACCATAATACTCCATACAACCAACAAAAAAGAGAAATGTTATGGCCTACACAAGAATGAGGGCGTCTGCTGACTAGACAGTTGTCCAGAAGATGGTCACCAGGGAGGCTGAGCCATAAACAGACACTACTAAATATGCTGGCTGTTCACAAAGGATGAATCCAAGGACATTAGTGAAACATTAAGTGGAAGGAAAAAGTGTGGTAAAAATAGCTGCACAATCAACAGGAAGAAGTGCAGCCTTTCAAGAGTGTATTCAAGAATTTAGGAAATTTATAAGGAGTGGACTGCAGCTGGAGTCAGTGTTTCAAGACCTCCAAAAATAATCTATGGAGTACTGCCAAGAGGAAGATGGGAAGGAGCCTTGACCAAGTACTCTTAATAATAGGAGTGCATATACTGTGGAGTACATGGACATACTTTACAGTAGTTTGAAATGTCTTTATTAAAAAAAATCATTTTTATAGGTCTTCTGTAATATTGCCATCTTCTAAGAAACTGAACGTTGGATTTTGATTAGCTGTCACCCATAAGCACCAAAATGAAGAAAAATAAATGCTGAAATGACGTCATTTTTCAATTACATTCTGTTTTATTTGGGTACACCTGTTTCAGATAATAAATTTCTTGCTATGGCTAAATAGATCACAAAGCAGATATAATTTGAAAAAGGCAGCAAAAAATAATTTTGTGTAATAAACCAGGGTTAGGTGTGAAGATGGTAGGTCATGCTTGTTGTTGGCATGGCTGTGTCTTCAGCAAGAAAAGGCGATGGCAAACAAACATTAATTATTTTATGTTGTTTTTAACACTGTAATAAGAAAGAAGAAGAATATCTTCATCGGTTTTAACCGTAAATGATGTAGCTTCGTTTTAACCCAGATCGTAGTGGTCTTAAAGATTATCCCTTAGCTTGTAATGAGTCGTTAGGACTACAATTACTGCATTATTGGATAACAATTTTGCTAATCCGTGGATAAATATTTCAGTGTTTTCCTTCTCCGTGTTCCTGTCTCCATGTCTCTTTATCCTTGTGTTTTATGCTTCCAGAATCACAAACACACAGATTTACCCAGACAGCCTGAGGCTACGTCCACACCACCATGACGAATAGAACCAAGGGTGATGGACTATTGACTGATCGAGTTCAACCAGTCTGTGTAACTCCTGGTGGTTAGCCACTCATTTCAGAAACAGCCCTCGGCAACCTGCTACCGCTCACCGCTATGTGTTTGTGGCTGTGTTTGTGTGGACCTGGGTTTTTATTATGTTTTGTTTCTTTCTGAAGATTGATGGAATGACAGGGAGAATATCACCTGACAAGTAAAGATAAAATACACCAGGAGCCAATGGTGTTAAGCCATTGGGCTTTGCGAGCACAGCGCACCAGAGAAAATGCATTGTCAGCTCATATACAGCGAGAGAGGGAGCTGCTTTCACTTACGTGAAGGGGTTGGCAAAACACAGGCCTTAAGAGCACTGCACTGGTTAAAAAGTGTCTTTGCATGTGTGTATTTATGAGTGTGTTTTTGTGTGCATCTGAAGGTATTTTTTGTAAATGAGCCCTATGAGAGCTTGGAGAGGAAATAAAGAAATGAAAAAGAAGTGTTCAGAAAAAGGCCCTGAATGTAACTGCAGTGAGAAAGAAAAAGATGGGAGGATATCATAGGGATTAGTTACAGACCAGAGGGTAGAGTGGGAGATAAATCTCCTCCACCTAAAGGCAGCAGCGCAGGATAGAAGTTCAAACTATCTGTCATGTTTTTCAATTTAATCCAGAGGAAGTAGAAAGATTTAATTTCCTACTCAGAAATGGGTATAGGGATCCAAGAGGGGTTAGATAACAATACACACCTAGATTACAGCGAAACCACAGCCCTTCCAACACGAAACTTCCACAGATTCAGTTATTACACAAAACAACATCAAGTGGTCACATAGAAAGAGTGAAAACAGCAGGATTATAGAAACTCTTGGCAACTGAGCTTTAAGCTGCAGCTGGTAAGATGCTTTGATCCTTTTACACTATCTTAAGTACACACAGTGATACATTTAATCCACACTGCCACATGCTGAGACCACAGGCTGCTCCTCTGCCACATTCCCCTTTATCTGTATGTAGCAAGACCACAAAAGACATTCAGTCATGCGAAAAAGTAAATAGTCTCAAAGGAACTAAGACCATGCATATATGAAAAAAAGCAATAAAAAAGAAGTTTTCTAAACATTTTCAAGAGAAGTCAACGTTCTAATTTTAATCTTTTGTAGTATTCTTATAATTTTCATTGTACTATTGTTTCCTTTATGTATTTACATATTTTAATATATTACATTTATTTCTGCATCTATCATTTGTAATTTTAGTTTTGCCTTGAATTGGATTTCAATTTTATGTGCACTTCTGGTGTCTCATCATCATCAACATCATCATCATAACACAATTGTGTTTTCACAGCGCTTTAAACCCCATCCTTAGCTTCCTGGATCCAGCTTTTTAGCATGGTCCACCAACTATTTTCACGGTAGAGATGAGGGGAATTCCAAGTCAGGTAAAGTCAAGTTTATTTATATAGTGCTTTTCAGCAACAAGGCACTCAAGGCGCTGTAAGGAAAAACATTACAATGATACAGAAAATCAAAAAACAAAGGTAATTAAAAATAATAAAGAGATTAGAATGATGGATAAGAAAACGAAAGGAAAATTGGACTGAAAACTTAACCAATAATGTTTAGATAGCACAGTCAAAGGCCACTGTAAACAAATACGTTTTTAATCTTGATTTAAAGCAACTTTGGGTTTCGGCACTTTTACAGTTTTCTGGGAGTTTATTCCAGATTAGTGGAGCATAAGAACTAAAAGCTGCTTCTGGTTCTGGGTGTGCAGAGTAGATTTAAACCAGAAAACCTGAGAGGTCTGGGTGGTTGATACACTGACAACAAGTCTGTAATGTATTTGGGTGGTAAGCCATTCAGTGATTTATAGAATAACAGAAGTATTTTAAACTCTATTCTCTGAGATACGGGGAGCCAGTGTAGGGACTTTAGAACCGGGGTGATGTGCTCCACTTTCTTAGTTGTAGTGAGCGTTCTGGATCAATTGCAGCTGGCTGGTCGACTTTTTAGGCAGACCTGTGAAGATACCGTTGCAGTAATCAATTCTACTAAAGATGAATGCATGAATTAGTTTTTCAAGGTCCTGCTGAGACATTAGTCCTTTAATCCTGGAGATGTTTTTTAGGTGATAGAAGGCTGACCTTGTTGCTGTCTTTATGTGCCTCTGAAGGTTCCGGTCTGAGTCCATCACTACATCCAGATTTCGAGCCTGACTGGTGGTTTCTAGCTGTATTAACTAAAGCTGTGTGCTAACTTTTAAACGCTTTTCCTTTGGTCCAAAGATTATTACTTCAGTTTTGTTTTGATTCAGCTGAAGAAAATTTAGGCCCATCCATGCATTGATTTCTTCTAAGCATTTACCCAGCGCTTGAATGGGTTCATAGTCACCTGGTGACATCGTAACGTATAGCTGTGTGTCGTCTGCATAGTTATGATAACTTACGTTGTTGTTTATTATAATCTGAGTTAGGGGGAGAATGTAGATATTGAATAGGAGGGGCCCTAAGATGGACCCTTGGGGAATACCACATGTGATTTTTGTGCTCTCTGATGTAAAGTTACCTACTGACACAAAAAAGTCCCTGTCCTTCAAGTAGGATTTAAACCAGTTGAGTGCGGTACCAGAAAGGCTGACCCAGTTTTCCAGGCGCTCTAATAAAATGGAGTGAGAAAGAGTGTCAAATGCTGCACTAAGGTCCAATAATACCAGCACTGTGGTTCTTCCACTGTCTGCATTTTTACGGAAGTCAGTGAACACCTGGACAAGAGCAGTCTCTGTACTGTGGTGAGCAGGAAGCCTGACTGGAAGACATCGAAGCGGTTGGTCGTTGTTAGGAAGTTGTTTAACTGTTGAAACACAGCTTTTTCAATAATCTTACTGATGAAGGGGAGGTTTGATATAGGCCTGTAGTTCTGTAGTAGCAGCTTGTCCAAGTTGCTCTTTTTCAATAGAGGTTTGATAATTGCTGTTTTCAGGGCCTGGGAGAAAACACTTGACAAAAGGGATGTGTTTATTATTTGTGTTAAATCAGATAAATTACGGGCAAAACTTTTTTAAGGAAAGCTGTGGGTAAAAGATCGAGACAGCAGGAAGAAGAGCTTAGTTGCTGTACGATTTCTTCTATGTTTTTATAGTTTATTTGGTGAAAATGGGAAATTTTGTAAAAATCAATTATAGTTGGAGACAACATTGGTACTGGAGTTGATGGGGATGTGCCCTTCTGATCTTTTGGGTTTTTTCAGTGAAGAAGTTATCAAACTCATTGCAGGCCCTGGTAGAGTGGAGTTCAGATGCTACAATTACAGGAAGGTTTGTTAGCCTGTCGACCGTGGCAAATAATGCACAAGCATTGTTAATGTTTTTGCTGATGATCTCAGAAAAGAAGGATTCCCTTGCATTTTTCAGTTGTAGGTTATATCTGTATAGTCTCTCTTTATAGATAATATAGTGAACCTGGAGTCCAGTCTTTCGCCACGTGCGTTCAGCTTTTCGGCACTCCTTTTTTTCACTTCTATGTCCCTGTTTGTGCGTTTGCTGTTTAACATGTTGAGTCAAACCAACATTTCTAAGAGTGTCACATAGATCTTTTGGGTCCGAACCGATCATTCTGTCTTCAGGATTGTCCACATGAATGTTGAAGTCTCCCACAATAATTAAACAGTCATAATCAACACATATCACAGATAAAAGCTCATTAAAATCACTGGAAAAGTTTGTTTTGGACTTCGGAGGCCTGTAAATATTCAAGTACACGGTTCGGACCAGGTTCTTTACCTGGAGAGCCAAATATTCAAAAGAGTCAAATTTGCCCAGAAATACTTTTTTACAATCTAATAAGTCTTTAAACAAAGTGGCCACCCCTCCACCTTTTCTTTGCTGTCTGCTCTCACAAAGAAAATTGTAGTTCGGAGGCGTCGCCTCTATCAGAATGGGAGCTTCATTAAATTCATGTAACCATGTTTCTGTTAAAAACATAACATCAAGATTGTGGTCAGTAATGAAGTCATTGATCAAAAATGATTTTCCTGACAGAGATCTAGAGGTCCTTTCATGTTATCGGAATCCAGTAAAGCAAAAAGACCTCTCAGTGGGGAGATGTGAGAGGTCTGTACTCTCTGGGTCAGGATGTGGTGTGAGGGGGGTTTAAGGGGGGGGTCCACTTCTCCTGTGGATTTTGACGGGGAGACCTTTTCTGATGACCTCTCTTTCTCAGCCAACTGGCCGGTTGTTTCTGCAGGAGCTGTTGGAGGCAGCGTTATCATTGTTGTTGATACTCCATGTTCTCTGTTGAAGGTTGAAGCGAATTATTATTATTATTTACTTAATAGAAGAGATTAGATGTGAGACGTCTGGCTCCTGGCTTGTTCAAACAGAAACCATCTTGCTTTAAGAGTTGTCTTTTTTCCCAAAAAATATTGAAGTTGTCAATGAAGTTCATACATGTGGTAGCGCATCTTTTTTTCAACCACTTATTAATCATCAGTAATCTCGAAAAAATCTTATCTCCACAGAAAATCGGTGCAAAGGGTCCGCTGAGAAACACCTTGATATTGAGACCTCCAACAATATTCAGAAGACGAGTGAAATCCTCCTTCTATCCTTCTGATTTTTTCTTAGCCACATCATCCATGGCTCCACAGTGTATAATAAGGTTTTCTAGAGACGGGCGCTTTTCTGTGATTGCCAGAATAATCTCTGAGATATCAGAGACCACGTTACTGGTACCAATCATAACGTCTGTGTTTTTCTTGTTGCAGAAGTTTTTAATCCAATTCACAGCTGTGTTGCCCACTATTAGGGTTCTTGGTCCGGTGGGGCGCTTTTTCTCTGCCAATTTTTGGAGAAGACTGTTTAGAATGAAGGTTGTTCTCAAACCTTTTATTGTTCTCAGAAGATGGATCATTCTCCTGGTTTTCATTCTGTAGTGGAGCAAATCTGTTTTGGAGGGAACTCCATTATTTCCAGCTGTCTAACTCCTATCAGTTGTTGTGACAGCAGCTCGCTGTCGAAGTCTCCTTTTCTCAGGGGAAACGGGGGCATTTCTCTGTAATTCTGGCCATTCTAATTTATTTAATTGCTGAGATCTTCCAGTGAGTCGTCCACCTTAATTTTTTGGGCATGTACCTAAAACATGCCAGGGGGGTCTGCTGGTAGGTTTATTCTCAGTGTTCTGATTGCCGGCTGAGTTGTTGAGCTGGCTGTCACTGTTTGGGATCACAAGCAGAGTTGAATCATCGTTGTATAACATATTCACCTCCACATTCACTTCTAGTCGATGGATTTTCATCTCCAAAACAGCCAATTTCTGTAAAAGTTTGTCAAAGTCCTCTGTGGTGAAGGGAGGCATTTTGTGCCGATTGGCTGGCGTCAACTTGTCCTTCTTTCAGGTTCGATTATAAAAACATCAAAATCCTTTAGAAAATAATAAAATAAAATAAAAATAATAATAATCCTTGGGAGTCACTGGTAAGAAGTAGTTTTAGTCCAATATTTCCGTAATTTTGACTAAGAGATAAAAAGTTAGGAGTAGAAGAATGCAAGCAAGCAGGGAGCTTAGGAGAAAAGCGTCTGAGCAGGCAGAGAGGCGGAAGTAAAATTCCAGAAGCTTAATGTCAGGAAACCACTTTTGATGGATGTTTAGGATCATTATCCTGTTGGATTGTACAGTTGTGTCCAAGCTTCAATGAGCTATCTGTTGATTTGAGTTAAAGTTAAGAATTTGAAGGCAGTCATTATTCTACCCACTGTGTGGCGGAGTCCTTGGTTGCTGCCGGAACATTTCAGAACATCCTAATCAACTTCCTTTTTCTGACCGTAACTGTCTGGCTCAAATAGCTAATTATTGGACATATTTAATCCCAAATATCAGAACTGGTTTTTGAATTAAATAACATAACCCATCCTAAAATTCTTGGCACTGGGGTTAAAACCAGGTCCTTGCTAGGAAACCAACAAATTTAAATGAGGTTTACCAATTTTTCCAATGGGAATAGTCAAATATTCAGTGAGAATTATGCCAAAAGCTTCTTGATGGCAATATAATTCTAAAGCATGTGGTAAAGGTCTAACTTGCAGAGGGACACCGGCCCAAATATTAGTTGGAGTGTATTTATTTATATGAGCCTTGTGTAATTTGACTTTAAGTTGATTTGGTGAAATTTTCCAACAATTCTACCCAATTCTTTTTTTTTTTAACTGTGAAGATATATGTTGCATTATTATTCCAACCTGAAAAAAGAACAGTTAAAATAAGTCTTTAAATTGCTAAATTAGTATAATATTCAAGCACACGATAAGTGTATGTAAACTTCTCATGAACATCAGATGTAACTTAGAGTCGTAGGGAACAATTACTATTGCAAATAATTTAGATGTAATTGTGTCTTTTTGTAAAGACCAAGCACGGGAATAATGGATCCTAACATCTAAAAAGTTGGGGTTTTGTGTGTTGTGTATGTTGAAGTTGGAATTTCGCTGATATCACTGTCATACGGTAGTGAGATGTTCTGTAAATGCATCCCACTCACTTCAATCATGCCATTTGAGCCTTGTGACTACCTCTGTTCCTGGCTCAGAGACAAAGCTTCACTCCGACTTCATTTTCTACCTTTGTACGCCGACGCATGCCAGCAATCTACAACAAAGGTTTATCAGGCCCAGCTTGGTTTCCGATGCATGGAAAGGGCTTCCTAATGATCCCAAAGATACTCATTTCCTAATCAGCTGAGAATGTTACTGGCATTCGAATCCTTACTTTTAGCTAAGGTTGTTAGAGACTTATTAGTTCAAGTTAGCAAAGTCAGTCATACCCACCCTGGAGAAGAACCCTTTGATCAACTCAAGACACACAAAGAGGTAAAAAGAAAAGCCAGCAGTGTTTCTGAGTGTCTGTGCTTCAGCTTTTCAATGATGCTCTTCTTAAAGAGAAAGTGTCATCTTTAATGAGGATGGTTCCTACACAGTATGTGTCTCTCTTCCCATCTGCAAGTGTTGATAATAGTTCTTCAAACAACAGAGAGAGAGCTTCTTTCAGAAGTACCGATTTATATTTAACCAGTAGCTCTTTAAACATAACCCTGGAGGACTTATAAAGTACCGTAAATTCCGTATTATAAGCCGCTACTTTTTTCACACACTTTGAACCCTGCCGCCAAAAACATTTTGCCTGGTAACAGTAGACCAATCCAATTGATGAGTAGTTCAAAGAGGTCCAATGAACTTGTGCGATAAATCAAGAGCACTTTAACAATTCAATTACCAGTATTGTAAATCAGTCATTTATATTCACCCTCATCAACATGGAAAATCACCAACAGGTTTCAAAAGGCTGGACTGCTGCGTGATTAAGGGGACCGGGTGTGCTCAAGTGAGAGTGTCAACGAAGAGGCTGAAGTGAGTGACAAGATCCTGAGGCTCTACAATTCAGACACTGAAGAACAGGACTTTGATGGTTTCAGTGCGCAGGAAGAAGATGAAGAAGGCGATCAATGACTTTTGACCTCGTAGGCTGCAGTGGATATCAGTTAGGAGATATTGGAATGTTGTTCGTGCACTGTTCAGTAAAAAAGCATTAGCAACTAAATTTGTGTGTTACTGATAATGCGCGTATATTTAAAGGTAGCCGTGTTAGCCAATGTTCGAAAAAAAAGCATCTGCAATATGCATTTGTTTATATTACCATACGGAATAAGTTAAAAATTCCTCACGTGTAATATCTTTCTGTGTAAATCATATTACAACGTGAGACACTCGCGGCTTAACATCCGGTGCGGCCTGTACAGGTACAAAATTGGTTTTCTTTCTAAAATTAGAGCATGCGGCTTTTACTCAGGTGCACTCTGTAGTCCGGAATTTACGGTAATATGGATCTTGGAAACAGCAGATTCCTAAATATTGACTAGCTACTGGAGTTAACATGTGCATCTGCGTGCATACAAAAAAATGGTCACGAGTCAAAGTAGATAAAAACAGGTGGACTCGAGGACAGCTATATAAGCTGGTCATTAGCTGCATTTCAATTACAAATGTATGCAAAACTTTGTCGATTTTCTGCTAATGTTGAAAAAATACAATTTTACAATTGTGGTGTTTCCATTAAGTAAGTTGAGTTTGTTCACAAGATAACATCATCCTCCTACTACTTCCTGTTGTCTTCTTCATGTTTTTCGCCAGTAGTTTTGTGAAATACACTAATTTCCATATAGCCAAAAAATCACCTCATCCTAGCGCAAAAATGTTTTATCAAAAAAGTGGAATTTTTTTTTTAATTGCCTTGTTTCCATTAAGCAAATTTATTTTTGTAATTACAATTTGCGCAATTTGATGGTCGATGGAAATGCATGTAGTACCACTAATTAAGTTTTTCTCAGCAGCACAAAAGTGGACTCTCACCAGGTCCATTAGCCAAATAAGAAGGCTGCTACGGCCTCTGCAGTGATTTAAATGCATAGCATAATGATAATCACAGTGCATTTTGATCAAAATGTCACACTGAATAGTACAGGTTAGCACATAAATTTTATGTAATCTCAAACAAGATTTGTATTTGTAGCTGTGTTTCAACAATGTGAAGCTAATAGGATCATAGCACCTATTTACCTGTTGTTCTAACATTGTCTCACTTCCAAAACTTTTATTTATACACAGAAGCTGCATATCAAAAGAAAAATCCTCTGAAGTTTGCATCTGACTTTGTCAAAGTTGTCTGAAATACATTTGAAAGAATGTCACTGGAATAAAAAGGCATATGGGAGGAGGAGTTGTGGCCAAAGTAATCAGGGGAGCTGAAAAGCGTGAAAGTACCATTACTCACAATGCCATATTCACATGGAAAGATAAATGACTGTAATCTAACAGCAGCCCTCTAATACTGGATTTAGTTGGGAGGAAAGAAAAAGAAAAATCTTCTCTTTGCTTACCATCCAACCATTGTTACAAATAAGTGTTATACAATTGGAATTTATCTGACAAAAAAAAAAAACTCTTGGCCTAAAAGCCTTTGAAATGGGAATAAATCTACAACCTAAAGACAAGGTTGAATACTTATAAATGCTAGTAATGTTATACAATGATGTGGTGTAATAATTGCATTTAATGTCAGCATAGCTGTGAAGATGTTTGCATGCCAAGCACAAAACGTTGATTGCTGCTAATTACTGAAGGTGTGCCAGAGTTGGTGGGGATGGGCAGCCATTCCTGAGCTAGACCAAAAACATGAATAAGACAAAACAAACAAAAACAAGAACATCTAAAAGAACAAAATAACATTTTCATAAATGCAATTCTAACTACTGTCAAATGAAATGGCTCGTTCTTTTTTATTTAGAAATTATGCTGCAGGGTTTATTTTAAGTACTTATTCTAAGTGTTTTATGTTTTGATGTCTTTTTCTTGACTTTGACTCAAACCAGCAAATAGGGTATGACTTCACCAGTTTTTACCTTATTAAACACCTGTATGGAAACCATTTCACACCTAGGTACTTAGGTGTATCAGGTTATTTCTCTTATTTGTTAAGTGTTTTGATTAATTATGGAGGTAATAAATGATAAAACTTCACTAATAATTCAATTGTGCTTTATTTTCTAAAGATTTTTCACTTCCCAATTTAATTGATTTTGTGTGTAATCCCTTTTTAAGCCTGTTGACTCACATGAAATATTAGGCTTATGACCGTTTATTAAAAAAATAACTTGGATTTACCTCTTGCTGATAAATATTATTTATTGGCCTCACATACACATATTTTTATGAGTAGAATTGAGAAAACTACTTTATATCATCAAATGTCAATGTGGGTATGAAATGACCTGAAGCCAGGTATGAATGAATGCATGGTTGGTTAAAAATGTCCCATGGCAGATGGCTCCATTATACACCAGAGACCGTTGGTTATGAAAAGGCCAAACTGCAAAGATATGAAATAGTAAAGTGAGTAAATAACCGCGCCCCCAATTTGTATTTAAATTGTTTGTGAAAAACTAATACTTTTTATGATGCATTCTTGCTGTTTCAGTTTTGTTTTTCTAACTTTTTTAAATACTGTCAAATTATTCTTTAGCCGGGTTTTATGCCTTTTTTGTTATTGTGTTATGTGTAACGAGCTTTCTAAAAATGTCTGTGTGCTAATCATTGTTTAACATGTCTTTTTTCTGTTTTACAGCAGAATGTCCTTTTGCTTTTTTAATGTGATTGTTCAATCTAAGTCCTATTTTTATATACTGTGATGATGTCGCTATGTGATGGACGGGTAACCTGTCTGCTGGGAATAGCCTGAACCCCCCTCCCCCACTCAAACAAAAGTCTGTAAGGAGGAGTGGGAATAAACAATAGATGAATGTTATAATGCCTGTTGGGGGTTATTTTCATCCCTAATGTCGTTGGATATTTTCTGTGTTGCGGTGTTTCGTAAAGACAAGGTCTTCTGCACCCAAGCCTCAGGCTTTGTGCTACATTATCTAAGACATCAAGAAAGTAACATGCTGGGAGAAGTCAGATGACACAGGGAGATGACTGCATGCTTCACAACACATTGCTCTGTCTCAGGATGCCTTCTAATGGAACATATTGTACATATTGTAAAAATCTAATTTTAAAGTTCTCTTTTAACAGTGCTGTCAGATATGTGTCTTCTAAAACCGAAGTACTCCAACTCACACATTATACCTAGCACTTTGTGACTCGTGTGCTAACCCTCTGTGCTTATAGGAAGCATTATAATAAGCAAAAAACTGCCCACAAATCTAAACTTTTTTCCCATGTTTTTATTTATTTCCTTCTATGCAGTTAAATCCACTAAGTACAGAACAGTAGTTCCCTTTACCCCACTCCAGTCCTTATTTTGGCATTTCCAATAAGCATAAGCTTTCACAGCAAACTAAACAAACTAAGTCTACATTATAAAAATATGCCAGGCTGGCATACACACCGTGCTTCCTCCGCAGACTCACACTGTTCGCTATGGGTGCTGAGATCATGCTGACAGACACACATTCACTAGTGTAGTGGTTGAAATTCTGCAAAAGTGTGATCAAAACAGCAATTAAAGTGTCAGGGCAAGAAAAAAAACCTAAAAGTTATTCATTCAATTCATTTTAAATTCAGACGTGACAGCAATGTATTTTAATTACAGATGATCTATTTATTACTTTTTAAAGCCCAGATCCCACCTCTATGCAAAATTGTGTTCTACTGCCAAAAAAGCAATATTTAGGATATTTTTGGTACCAGAATATGATTTTGACCATTACTGAACAGCTATTGCACTGGTTATGCAAAATAAAAAATAAATAAATAAACTGATAGAATGACAGCTGTTAAAGTCGTATTTAACATTGGGGTAGCAGGCCTTAAGGGGAAACAGATTTGCCAAGACAGTTTTTTTACAACTGCAACAGAACATGTTTACTTGCAAATATGACATGGCTCTGCTTCTGTATTTTGCACTCATTCCTGTAGACAATGAAACAGTGGCTATGCTAAATGATTGTCTTGGTAGAAGCATAGAAACAACATCTTAAATCCTTAGCATGAAACCTTTCGCTATCAAATCTGACAGCAGTGCTTAATGGGGACTTGGCTTCACGTCACCTGCTACGTATAGTAGAGCCCAGCTAAGGGCTCCCAATGTGATACAAAACGGCTTTTTATTATAGTTAGTTTCATTCAAACTCATTTTTTTATATATATTCACCAGAGGTTTAACAATATATTCAGTTCAGGAGCTGAGACAAAGCACTATGTTGGGTTTATGACAACAAGACGAGATTTTTATAACATTTTGGAAAAAACAAAACATTTGTTTTTACAATTAACAACCTGACTTATAAAGAATCTATAATATTTGCTGAATAATTCGGTCCAGGTTTGACAAATCCATACATATACTGCAGTTCTCCTATTTTTCTCAGTCTAATGTGCTCATAATGTTTTCACAAACAGAATAAATGTTTCATTTTGAAAGACAACTAGTTCTACTAGCTCTACTCACACCCAGATATAGGATATTAAAGTTTTCAGATATCTGTGTTTTTGGCACTTTCTGTTACTCTGTTATTCTCAGTAGGAGTTGAGAAAACAAGGTGATGAAACTTAGCTCCTGTGTCTTTTCTTCCTTACTCCTCCACATCATAAATGTTTTACTGCTCTTAATATACCTCTGTTCAGTGTGGATCACTCTAAGTATTTTAGACTTTAAGATAGAGATGGTAAATTGCCATCCATAATTAGCATCATTAGGGTACTAGTGCTGGGTGATATTACACCATCCACAATTATACCAGTATAAATTTTCATGTGATAAAGAAATGCAATAACACAATTTTCAAGTTGATGACATTGCAACAAGGGCTGCAGCTAATGATTATTTTGGTTGTGGAGTCCCCGTTTAGTTGACTGGTTAATGGTTATTTTAATCTATGAATGCTTTCTGTTCTGGAACCAATTCATGTTTTTCTGCACCTTCAAGTCTCAGTGTAGGGCTCTACATTATCACATTATACATTCTGACAGGAAATTAAAATACTGACTTGTGAAACAGGAATTCTGAAATACTTACATTTCTATTTTCCTGATTACCTCTAATTCACAATAAAAAAAATTCAAAAAAGAGGACCCTAATCTGCATTTGTTTCACTGATTATGGACTCTCTAAACACATCACACACCTTATTCCATTTTTGGAATGAAAAAATGACAATTTCATTGCTTTTTTGCATGTAGAGGACCTTAGATTGAGACTAGAATGGAGGCTGCATAAAGACTGAAGGTAAACTGGATTGTTTTACACGGAACAGTCAGACTGACTGGACAGAATAAAGGGTTTCACAAATCATAATTTGTTGTCATAACTATATGTTAACTGTAGAACAATTTAGTCCAGGTTTCACCAGATTTGAAACTAACAAAAATACTAGAGTTGTTAAAAAACAAGTCCTGGCAAGTCCAGAGACGTCTAATTCACTTAGTTACTGTTGCTGCTAACGTTTCAACAATCACAACCACATGGCATTGCTTAGAAGCTACCATTAATTAGGCTCAGTTAAAACGTACAGTATTTACAAACAATTAAACATTCCGAACTGTGAACATGACCTACTAACTTAACCCACTGAAAATGAGGTGAAAAGCTCATCTGCTGCGTATTACGCGTTGTCATAAAAATGCATTTCTATTATAAGAACTCACACTGGAGGAGTCTAGCTGTCCACCACCGCTGCAATAAGCAGTGCCCAGTTATCCTTCTTCAGTTGTTTTCAAGTTCCCAGCAGCACCAGTTCTAAAAATAAAACTACCTATTTCTTTTTACCTAGACTGTAAATACCAATATTTAATTTCATTAAAGAGTGCTGTTAGTGCTACCAGCAGCATATATCCAATTTTTTTGATTATTTTGAATTAATTAATCTGGGTCCTCCTATAACATTTTCCCATGTTGCTTATAAATGTCATTAATATTTTTGTTTTCTTAATTGCCGCAATATAATGAAGCAATATTAATCAACCCCTGTCAAGAACCCAAAATGCATACAAACCATTGAAAAGTGGAGGGAGCTTCTTTAACCAGCTGTTCTCAGACAAATCGGACCAGGACTCCATCTTCATTGACCCTATTAACAATATGGGAACAGCTCAAGAACTACTTCCTTACTTACGTTAAAATACGAGTGATCACATTTATTTCTGGGGCCAAACACAAATGTTAATGTTTTTTATACTACATAAAGACCCATGGTAACAGCAACCAAGAAGAAATTAAACAAAACATGACAAGAATTTCCCTTTGACTAGAAATTTGAAAAACCAATTTGGGACAACACCTTCAATGACCATGATTGTTTTAGATCTGTGTCAGTAACTTTGGTTTTTTGTTGTTTTTTACAAGCAAAAACTCTAAATAAGTGTATAACTGTCCTTAAACATCTAAGAGAATTATATGACAAATACTGTTACTTACAGCAATAGTTACTTTGACACCAATCTGTAATACCATATTCAAATACTTTCCTGTGTGGTGTTTGGAAAGGTTTATAGGCTGTACAGAAAGCTATGGGAGTCGGAGAGAAGTAACAGGAGTCAGTTGCAAGAAAATCGTGACAATAGAGCAAAGGAAGCAGGAAGAAATAAGGGAGGTAATTGGGAAACTGCCACTTGAGGGAAAATGTGAGCTTACAAACAAGCAGTGACAGCCTTTATAACAATCAGCTGAATTAAAATACTCAAAACAACCTGCGGTAACACTGAGGAGCATTTGCACTGTGTTGCATCATGGTTTCATTTCCCTAAAACACAGCAACACCTGGGTAAGACATACAAATTAAAGCTTTTAACTTAAATTATTTTTAGTAGCTCACATCATTATTATCTCTGCTGGAACCCTTTCGTATGTCATAAAAAAATCTTTTAGGGCTCTGTTCTGCAAGGGAAGCCTGATTGCTGCTTTTTGGTGAGTACAAAACGAAACAGGAGAGCCCGAAATATTGTCAGGGCATAGCATCGTTCTTTTTGGTGCTGCAGTGCACACATTGGCGCTGGAGGCACCTAAATAGTGCTCTGAAATACTGATGCTTTAGTCCTTTCCTGTGTACTGGTACGTTAATTTTAAAACACTGGCATTTTCTGACCCGTTTCTCTGTACCACACAAACCTCCTGCAGATAATATAAATAGAAGGCTGTCCTATTTTTACATTTGTGGAGCAGACCCCTATGGCACATACACACCACTAAAATGCTGGTTTTACTGATGATGTAGCCATTTTTATTTACTTAGGGGAAAGTAGATCAGTGCTGCATCCAGTCTGCCAATCGCCCACATTTTCATTCTTTGAACAGTAATGATTTGTGCAGCGTGTTAAAAGAATCACCAAAGCCAGTAGTAAAAAAATGTATCTTTGAAAAGAGAACTTTGACATGTGAAATATTGTTAACAAAAACAGAACTAGTCAATGAAGTGTTAATTTACACCTGTGGTGCTTCATTGAACTGCTGTAGCTGCCGGGCATGCGAGTGCAGGGACTATAAAGACGTTTAGAACAATAATCAAATTTAGTGTATACATAATCAACAAAATCACATTGTGGTTTGTGAACAATTGTGTAATGGCAAACTTTTTTATTACTTATTTCCCTCTGGCATTGACTGGAGTGATAGCATAGGCTATAACTCATTTGCATGGAAGGTGGGGCCAGCTGGTCCAATTTAGGCATCAGCCGGTGACAGATATTCCCCAAATGAGTAAAAATACAATGGTTTCATGGAATCACAGTGTTTACGCAACAGTGTAAAGCTAAAAAAGCAAAGCAGGATTTTATTGCTTTTACTTTGTAACCGAAAAGCAGCACATTATACCAACTACTGCTAGAATGAGATATGAATTATTGCAATTACAATAATGTTATCTATAACATTTATCATTAGTTTGATTGAGATAAATTAAAGCAAATGAAAACTGAATCAAAAACAACAACAAAAAAGTTCAGTTGGAAGCATTCTTTACGTTTTTTTGCAATGAATATTATCCCTTCTTGGGATAATATGATAGGAAAAAAGTCTGATCACGCTTACTGAATTGTATTTAATAATTCGTATAAAAACCTTTGTTGGTGATGACAGATTCAAGACACCTCCTGTATGGAGAAACTTGTCACATGGACAGGTGTGATTTTGGCCCATTGTTCCACACAAATGGTCCTCAAAACAAATAAAAAACGAGGTTTTGAAAAGGTGGGTAACTAAATCTAAAGTCATATTTTCCAAATAAATATGGCCTAAAAATGTTCTATAAGTTTTACAAATAATATTACAGAAAATCATGTTAGTGTTCTTTTCATTTCTCATCACATTAAATCTTTTAAAACCTAAAGCCAAGTCTGAACCTGCATACTTGTACTCCTCTCCAGTCAATATTTTGGAATCTATTGTTTCAAAGACCAATATAACTTTCTACCAACATTATTGATGAGTTTGAAGAGCCACCGATTATATTTTAATGGGCACTTCTGAAGGTAGTCATCCCTCTGTTGTTCAAAGAACTATTATCCACACTTGGATAAAGAAAGGGAGACAAACACTGCTGGAACCAGCCAGAGATGGCTCTCCAACATAGCCTATAGTCTCAGGATCAGCACATATACCATGCAACACCACAAAGATCAGAAGGATGTGATTTCCTTTTACCACAAAAAAGAAATACATATCGTGCTTATTTGTTCAGGCATGGCAAGTACAAAATGATGCTTCTATCAAGTAATTTCACTAGAAATTAAAAGTAAAGAAACCTTAGCAGTACCAACTTTCTTTAATACTGCAATAATATAGAGGCCTAATTAACAATAATTATCAAAAACTTAAAAGGGCTGAGTCAGAAATGGTGTTATCGAATTAAAATGATAAAATATTTTAAGAAACAAGACAACTAAACTGGAAAATGAGCAGATGAAGGTTGATATATTACTGATCTTAGCTATTGGTTGGTGTTTACACCATCGGGAAATCATCAGGTTGCAGCATATTCTCCTCCACTTTCCTCCGGATCATTCACAACCTCTACCTTTGGTAAATTCTAAATTAAATAACCTTAAAACCCTGCTAAAATGTCTTTATATTCTACTATAAGTAGAGGCAAAATGTACATCATGTTACTTATAACATATAACAACAGTCAAATTATGCTTTCGCATCATATGACTTATTCACTAACAGTTATTTGCACCTTTTACAGATAAAATCCCAAATGCTTCTCAAAGAGAGAGTAGTACTAAAACAAAATTTTATATTAGAACATGAGTATAAAGGCAAAAAACAGAGTAATACAGATAATTGCTAAAAAAAAAAAAAAATACAATAACATTTAAATACAGGTCCTTCTCAAAAAATTAGCATATTGTGATAAAGTTCATTATTTTCCATAATGTCATGATGAAAATTTAACATTCATATATTTTAGATTCATTGCACACTAACTGAAATATTTCAGGTCTTTTATTGTCTTAATACGGATGATTTTGGCATACAGCTCATGAAAACCCAAAATTCCTATCTCACAAAATTAGCATATCATTAAAAGGGTCTCTAAACGAGCTATGAACCTAATCATCTGAATCAACGAGTTAACTCTAAACACCTGCAAAAGATTCCTGAGGCCTTTAAAACTCCCAGCCTGGTTCATCACTCAAAACCCCAATCATGGGTAAGACTGCCGACCTGACTGTTGTCCAGAAGGCCACTATTGACACCCTCAAGCAAGAGGGTAAGACACAGAAAGACATTTCTGAACGAATAGGCTGTTCCCAGAGTGCTGTATCAAGGCACCTCAGTGGGAAGTCTGTGGGAAGGAAAAAGTGTGGCAGAAAACGCTGCACAACAAGAAGAGGTGACCGGACCCTGAGGAAGATTGTGGAGAAGGGCCGATTCCAGACCTTGGGGGACCTGCGGAAGCAGTGGACTGAGTCTGGAGTAGAAACATCCAGAGCCACCGTGCACAGGCGTGTGCAGGAAATGGGCTACAGGTGCCGCATTCCCCAGACCTGGGCTACAGAGAAGCAGCACTGGACTGTTGCTCAGTGGTCCAAAGTACTTTTTTTGGATGAAAGCAAATTCTGCATGTCATTCGGAAATCAAGGTGCCAGAGTCTGGAGGAAGACTGGGGAGAAGGAAATGCCAAAATGCCAGAAGTCCAGTGTCAAGTACCCACAGTCAGTGATGGTCTGGGGTGCCGTGTCAGCTGCTGATGTTGGTCCACTGTGTTTTATCAAGGGCAGGGTCAATGCAGCTAGCTATCAGGAGATTTTGGAGCACTTCATGCTTCCATCTGCTGAAAAGCTTTATGGAGATGAAGATTTCATTTTTCAGCACGACGTGGCACCTGCTCACAGTGCCAAAACCACTGGTAAATGGTTTACTGACCATGGTATCACTGTGCTCAATTGGCCTGCCAACTCTCCTGACCTGAACCCCATAGAGAATCTGTGGGATATTATGAAGAGAACGTTGAGAGACTCAAGACCCAACACTCTGGATGAGCTAAAGGCCGCTATCGAAGCATCCTGGGCCTCCATAAGACCTCAGCAGTGCCACAGGCTGATTGCCTCCATGCCACGCCGCATTGAAGCAGTCATTTCTGCCAAAGGATTCCTGACCAAGTATTGAGTGCATAACTGTACATGATTATTTGAAGGTTGACGTTTTTTATATTAAAAACACTTTTCTTTTATTGGTCGGATGAAATATGCTAATTTTGTGAGATAGGAATTTTGGGTTTTCATGAGCTGTATGCCAAAATCATCCATATTAAGACAATAAAGGACCTGAAATATTTCAGTTAATGTGCAATGAATCTAAAATATATGAATATTAAATTTTCATTATTACATTATAGAAAATAATGAACTTTATCACAATATGCTAATTTTTTGAGAAGGACCTGTACTTTTGGTTTGAAAACCTGAGGGTACGGGTTTGAGCATGTGGCTTTAACAATTCTGTAATATAGCAAGAAGCTTGATCCTGTCGAGCCCTGAAAGTTAAATTCAGGATGTAAAAATGAATTCTGAAATGAACAGGGAGCCCTTCTGTTTTTTATCCAGTTAAGAGTCTTGCTGCAGACGTTTGGACCAGCTCAAGACATTCCAGAGTTTTCTTGTTGATTGTAAGATGCATGTGAATAGTGCGTTACAAAGGTCAAAAGAGAATAGGAAATCAAAGCGCAAGGGCACCGACAGAAAGTTTTCAAAGAGATGGCCAAATGGCATCCAGAAATATTTTTTGGGTGACACACCAATATCAGAACTTTATTTCTTATATAAATTTATTAAGTATAAAACATAAAACTGGAGAGACAAGCAACTTTATAGGGGTGGCCACTGCCCACCCCCATCACACGGCAGCTTGCATTTCTCAGAAAAAAATTGTGCTACTTGAAGCGCAGATTACAAATTCATGGACATGACCTCAGTGTCAGTAGTAGCCTTGCAACAATACATGGGAGCAAAATAATTGTACCCGAGCACAGTGTGAAGACCAGTCAATAATCTAATAAGGAGGAGGACAGGCAAGACAAAGTCAGCGGCCGGTGAGCCGGTCACACTGAGGCAATATTCATCACCAGAAAGTGCTTAACCCAAAGAAGGTATAGCACTGAGAGGAACAGAAGTGGTATAAAGTCATTGTAATTTACTTTGAAGCACCAGACTCCCACCTCACACTGGCATCAGTCAGCTCACAGCTTGCCGTCCCTGTTCATTGACTCTTTCCAATCTTTCACATCAGCTTCACTTTCTTTGTGCTCCAAAAGACAGAAACACCTCTGGGCGAATGGGATGTAGCAAGAAAGACTCTTGTGAGAGCATACCCATTGTGTTGTTCTCAAGTGGTTAGTGAAGTGGAAAATGTGCTGTCCCACATATATACCCATCTCTACCTAAACACACTTACAAAATTTAACTTTTGTTCAATTGTATTGGACAGCTTAGCACACATCAAAATGTGGCAGAAAACCAGGACCTGAATATTCCCTCAGATTTTCATCAATATTAAAAAGATTTAAAAAAGACATTTAATGCTTCAGGAAATTAGGGCTTGGGTATAAAAAAATATACAGACTTATTTTTAGCATTTGAACCTTTGCTTTTTTAAATGCAGAACACTGTATGTAAAATAAGGATATTGAAATTAATGACTTTTAAACTACATTAATAAAGTAAAAATAATTCTTCTGTGAGGCTTTTGATTCACAGTAGAAATCCAGTATTCTTTTCATTGACTATATTGAGATATGATCATTTAAAAACTTGAACCCATTCTTTTAAAATTCACCTCCCATTGCTCAGAGGTAGCCTAAGCAGCCAGCAAAAAACCTTTACCATTTGGCTTTGTATTTAACAACAGTTTATCTTAAAATTAACAGCAAATAAAGCCAGAAATTTCAACATGCTAACCTACAGCTGCTGTCAAAATATTTCTTATCTTTTCAAGTACGCTATATTGCCAAAAGTATCTGTCTGTCTACTCTTACATATACATGAACTTTGATGACATCCTATTCTTAATCTATAAGGTCCAATTTGTTGATGGACTACCGTTGCCAACAATAGCTACTTGAACTATTGTGTAAATGTCCTCCACAAGGTTTAGGAGTGTGTTCATAGCTATATGAGTAAACCACAATTGCAGGCTCTGTTCTAATTATTTCCAAAGGTGTTCAAGAAGGTTGAGGTCAGGACTCTGTACAGGTAAGTGAGGTTTCTCCACACCAAACTTTATACACCTGCAGCCATGGGAGTGATTGGACCACCAGAATTCATTGATTTGGGGGATGGGTCCCAGAAAAAATCTTTTTACGTAAGTCCAGATATGAAAAAATAAAGCCCATTTTGTGAAAAATTATGCATGACGCATTTCATTTAATATGTGTCCCTGTTATATAAATATATTGAATGTGTATTGGGTGTGTTTTGTGTATGGGTGGACCAAGTCCTTTTTTCCTCGTGACATTACCATTAGTCTCTTTTTCCTTATCTTATGAGGATCTTGAGATGAAAGTCCAGTGCTCTACTCATAGCCTGAGTGTCCCAGAGACTGGTTCTATTAACGTAGAAAAGACGTTTGAGACTATATTCGATAACCATTAATAAGGATATAATCTTAGCTAACTCAGAAAGAAATGTTACAATTGAGATTTTCTTCAGAGCAGTCATGTTTTCGGACTGTGGGAGGAAGCCGGAGTACACGGAGAGAACCCACGCATGCACAGGGAGAACATGCTCCATGCAGAAAGACCCCACGCCGAGAGTGAAACCTAGAACCTTCTTGTTGCAAGGCAACAGTGCTAACCAATGCCCCACCATGCAGTCTCAATACTCATTATTTATCATAAAATACCTGAACCTGAATGCTGACTCTTTGAGGGCTGATTCTGAGTAAAGTTTTAAAACTTGTAACGGCCACAGCTTAGCGAGTTGGCTTCAAGCAAAGTCACTACACAAAAAGCATCAATCAAGTTTCCACAGCTTCATATTTGTAGCCCTCTGCAAGATAAAAAATCTCTGCTGTCGTTAACAAACAACAAAATAGAATATAAAGTTACATGAATGAATACTCTGACAACTTCAATTGGCAGCAGCTGCAAATAAAGACAAATGAACAATGGTATGTCTCAGAGCAAAGTTATTTAGCTGCTCTTCATGCCCCTGCACCTTTTCAGAGCTGTGCTTACCCGGCTGTTTTATTCTGCAGATCTGACTCAACACAGCGGTTGTGCAGCAATCATTAAGCTGTTGTGTTGATAGACACAACACACCATGAATACTCTACACTCTTCCAGGTAACTGCATAGAACTTAAATAATAGTGTTATGATTTGTGGGTGTTTTGGGGTTTTTGTTGGTCTTATTTTTAGTTGGGGTTTGAATTAACTTTATTCGTTTCACCTGCACCAAGCTAATCTGTCTCCTTGCTCCACCTGGTTCACGCTCCATAAATATACACCTGTTCAGTTACTCATCGGGAAACATTTCAGATCATGTCACCTTGTTTTCTAGATCATGCCATGCTCGTCTCACCTGCCAGTTTATTGTTTTGGTTCCTGCCTCCTTCTGTGAGTGAGTTTTTGTTTTTTGCTCATTAAATCTTTTTCACCTACCGTCATGCTGCCTGCTTGTCTACATTCCGGGGTCCTACGTTGCACTAATCCTAACAAATAGCAGACCAAAAAGTTAAAGTTTTAAGGGCAAAAGGTCTTATTCTGGATTTTGTTTTTGGTTAAATTAAAATGTTATGTGTTGTATGTGAACACTTCACATGTGTAGACAATGAAAGGTGAATTAAAAAAGTAATTAAAATGCATCGTAATGATTGAATAATTGCACCGTAAATAAACACAGATATTTGAAACCAGATTATTAAAAAGACATTTTTTTTTTTGTTTAAATAAACTAAACCTATCGTGTTTTATGTCAAAATTATCAAACATATTTTTTTATTTGTTAAATACCAGAATAACGAGAAAGATAAATGTTTTGAGAAATTACCAATGCCTTTGAACTATTTGAAAAAGTCCAGATGTTTGTCAAAGCTAAGGTCAACTACATCTCGAAGATCAAGACCCAAGAGATTTATACAAGTCACTCCATGTCATACTTTACAAGTCAGCATCCAAATGTTTTCTAATAGAGTGATAGAGATCTAGGTATCAAAAATACCAAACCATTTACTTTTTTAACAGAAATGTCTCTTTTAGTAAAAAATATTGCTTACTTATTAAACTAAAGGCAAAGGAAGAAAACAAGCATCAATGTCAGAAGGAACATTTTTACATGGAAATTATATGTGAGCCACTGCCTTTAGGTGAGCTAAATAGAGCAACCTAGAGAGAAAAAGGAGGATGTAAGGCTAAGAACAGAACCCAGATTTAATTTTTTCTGCATAAAATTCCTTACCCCACCGTGACAGCCCTCCTCTACAACCTCTCCTGCTACCGGCCCCCATCACATTTTCCTGGCTTTTTGCTCTTGATTTGAATTTAGACAAGGTGTGCACAACTGAGGTCTACAGCAGGTGATTTCTTTCTGCTAGATGGCCAGAGGGTGACATTTTGTTGTTTTCTCAATGCAAGCAATACAAGCAAGGTCAGAGAGAAAAACGAAAAATCAAGAGAAGTGACATTAACTGGCCTGAAGGTCTAAGATGCAGACCAAATCAAATCATCAAGTTGAGTTAGGCCAGAGACCACAGCTACATATCATCCACCACCTCTCTATTCAGTTGTCAGCTCTCTGCTGCCTCTAACAATTTAAAAGCACCATGGTCCTTGCTAGCGGTCAAGACGAAATAAGAAATATTGCAAATTTTAGGTAATTTATCTCTGCATGAACGCTTTCATTTATTACACTTGTTCCAATAACATGTGACGAAACTGAGAGTGTGAGGAATATTAAAAAATAATGCTCCAAATCTTGTTTTTCTTCCACACCCGTAAATCAGGCTAGTTGCTGCATTGAGGTGTCATTTGAGATGAAGTCAGGCAAACCTTTTTTCTTGCTGTCTGGCATTAAATCAGCAAACATTTCCTGTTTTATGCCAGTTAACTTTACCAAAACTATAACTATTTGCTAACGCCAAAATGAGAGAAATTTTAATAACTTTTCTTTACAAACATTTTTTTGTATTTTGTGGAATGCTACCAAAAAAGCTTCTCACAATACTTTGTATTTGGCCCATGACTCCACACAGAGCTGGAGTAACTGAGTCAGGTTTGTAGGATGCCTTGCTTCCACCTTTTCAGCTCCGCTCACTAATTTTCTATGGTACTGAAATCAGTGCTTTGTGCTCCAAAAATATTTACATTGTTGTCCTTAAGTCACATTCTATCTAACTTGGTGGTATGATTCCGGTCATTGTCCATTTGGAAGACTTATTCTACCCAAGCTTTGGCTTAGTAGCTGATGTCTTCAGATGTTGCTTCAATATTTCCACATGATGTTCTTTCCTCATAAAGCCATCTATTCCATGAAGAGCACCAGTTCCTCCTGCAGAAAAATAACTCCATAACATGATGCTGCCACTCCATATTTCACAGCTGAGAAGGTGTTTTTAGGTTCGCAAGCTTACCCATTTTCCCCGCAAATGTGACAATAGTGATTAAGACCGAGCACTTTAATTTTAGTGTCATCAGGCAACAAGACATGTCTCCAAAAATGTATGTCTTTGTCCCTGTGTGCATCTGTAAACTCTTATCTGTTTTGTTATGCTACTTTTGGAGTACAGTCTTCTTTCTTGCTAAGTGGCTCTTTTAGCCCACGTCAGTACAGGACTTGTTTAATAATGACACCCTTTAACCAGCTACAGGCAGCATATTCACAAGTTCTTTTGCTTTGGATGATACACACATTTCCCACCAAAACACTTTCATCTCTGATACCCAGTGATGAACTAAATCTCTCTTTCCTGAACATTACCACGCAGTTTACACTTGCATATACTGATTTGAACAGATAAATATAGTCGCCTAAGCCCTCTGGAAAGTGTACCCAATAAGGAACTAGTCTTGTGGAGGTCCCCAATTGTCTTCCTGATTTATAGGATGAGTTTTTTGGATTTTCATGATGTCACCGAAGGACACAGTCTCTCTCTCTCGTTATTTTAGCATTTACCAGACAGAAATAATTTTGGTAATCTCAACTAACCTAAAGAAGAGAATTTTTATCTGATTTAATCTCAGAGAGTGGGGAAAAGATTTTCCTCATTTTTATACGGTATGGAAATATCTGATTTCAACTGTATATTTAGGGTAGCAGTGTACCAGATATTTTTAGAAGAGCCTTTTTGGTGTGGTACACACATAAATAGAAAGACAATGCAGAAGTCTAGGCATTCCATGCAACTTTAAAATGTTGCACGTGAATGAGCACCAAAACACGGCAGCATGAAATATAGGGCTAAATCAGACCTGGGGACATTATAGTTCCTAAGTTATTAATAGTGGTAAAGGTGGATTAAATAAAAAGGTTTATGTCGGTATTGTTTAAGAGACATTATTGTCCAAAGGCATCACCTAAATGTAAATATAACTGATACAGTAACAAAACCAGAGTGAATTTGGAAAAACCCAGCTGGTGGTACCATTCAAACAGCCCCTCGCTAAACATTCAGACCAGGACAAAGCAACAACAGACACCACAACAGAAGAAATGTGACTCATACTCTGCTTTTGAAAACAGCAGTTTCAAACACATCCTGAAAGCAAAAGAGCCACACAATGAAGTTTTCCCCCATCATTACCTTTGCCAGGATATTATGCCAGTAGTCCAGGACTAATAAATGTATTTGCTGTTGCCCACACTGCTGATGATAATGCAAATCTGCCAACAAACAGAGTATTGGTCAGGTACAGTTCATGTTCAAAATGTGCACTTAAGGGTTGGATGTTTTTGTAACAATTTTTTTGTTTGTTTTCCTTTGGTCTGAACAATATTAGGCAAACATGAAATTGTGTTATTACTGTTTAATATTGTGATGATGGTATAATCCTGATTTACTGTACCTCACTCTTCTCTTTCTTTTACTGTACACAACGCCATGGAGTCGTTTGTGATTGCCCACACTGAAACTGAATTGGTTTTCTTTTAAATTAAAAAATATTTTATATTTTTAATCAGAAAAGTAGCCTTTTTTATCTAAACATATTAACCTATTACCTAAGAAACCCAGTTTTGTTATCTCAAAACAATGGCCCAATTAAGCTGTTAACACAAAAACACTTTGTTATCAAGAGATATTGTGATGAATCAATCCTTATCCAAAGATAAAACCATAAAATAGAACCTCTAAATTTGGTCTCCGTATGTTTGTGACATCAGCTGGAAAGTTCTTAATATAAGTTTAGAAAACAATTTATCTGAGAAACGTTGCAAGATCCCAACAATGCAGCTGCACAGCTTTAAAAAGTCTAACAAAGGTACTGAGCCAAGAATGAAAAGACGGAAAAAATTTATGGAGCACAAGTAGTGACACCAGTGATGAGCAAACCTAATGAAACAACTATATCAACTTTTTAAGGAGAGTCGTATGTGGAACTGTGTTTCTGTCAAGCAACACTTTTATAACAGACAATAAAATAAAATTTCAGCTCCCCAGTGCCTTGGCGACAGAACAAGAAGTAAAACACTTTGTTGAGTGTTTGATAGATTACCATCTGGCCACTGTTCCCACAGCATGATTCTTCAGTCAGACACAACCATAGATCTTACCAGAAAACTCACCTTCCTGAATACTGTGAAGGGGGAAAAGAGAAAACAAATCTAAAATGTAACTTAACAAACTAACAGTAGAATATGTACATCCAATTATAATGAAACTGAATTTTCAATCGCCCCATTGCCTGAACCTCCTTTGTTTTTGCACCCATGTACATGCTTAGATTGTATTTGACAACTGTTAGAGTTTACATAACTTCTGTTAGGACCGCTTATCACTTCAATCCACACAAACTGAGCACACGGTATGCTGCGCTTCCATTATCAAATGGGCAGAACCGAATACTTCTGCAGCTAACTTCATGAATAAAATAGACATTAATGACCTGCAGGTAATTTCCCGAGCAAGCAAGCTCAAGTTAGAGATTTCCCGTGAGGATGCTGCCTTAAGATGTTCCTTCTGGCTTGTTCCTGTTTTACATATTTCCTAGGTTTCCCTGTGTTTTCATCATACTTCCTCTGCTGCCAACTAACAGACCCAAAAAATGCTTTTGGAGCAGCTTCTATAGCAAGGACCCACAGTATGTGTTTTGGTGGTTTACTATTCACTTAAACTATTTAATTTTAAATACATGCTTTATGTTGTATCTACTTAAAGGGGCTCTAATGCACCAAGTGCCAACTTATCGAGAACCCAAGAAAACCTTACTTTTCTTAGCATTCGCTCTCTATATAGTGTTTTTACTCCTCTGGATGAAACTTATTAAATAGTTGACTTTAGGAGTCCCTTATATTATCATTATTTTCTGTTGGCTACATTAAACGGAAACTTTCATTTCCCTTGGAGATAATTAAAGGCGTTTTTTTATTTATTATTTTCAGTCTGTGACATTTGGAAAATTTGCAAACACTTTCTAACGCCTCATGTGTACACTAGCTGAAAATGTCATTAACATGGCTTTCTAAGATAGCTAAGCTGGCTAGTTCTGATTAGAATACCTCCACAAACAGTCAAACTGTTAAAATTGCAAGACTCTTGTGCAAGTAAATGGTTTTACATAGCTGTTTTGTCAATGCTCAGAAGAAAGCCAAACCAATTACTCACGGAAAACGTTTTTTTAATAAATATTTAAAAGCAAAATTATTCATTGTCTTCACCAGAGGCATGTCAATGCATGCAGATATCTACTTCTGATGATAAGGTTTTTGCTTTTGAAAGAAGGCAAATAAAGTATGAGCAGTCTGTGAGCTCTCATGCATCACATAGGAAGAGCTTTCTCCAATTGCATAGTGTCAGACTTACATTTTCACCTTGGGTGGTTAATATGACCTACCTAAAAGTCTTCTTTTATTTCACCAATTAGCCCTGGATGACATGGTTAAGTGTGGTTGGGAAATTTGTGGGTTTATCGTTGTATTCTGAACTAAGCCATTTATTTTTTAGTAAAGCTCAGAGAGATGGCACTTTTTGTATTTTTCATTCATCGTTTTTAAGCCTGCACTTGTTGGATTAATAATCCGGTTCTAAATCTAAAACAGGGAGCCTCAAGGTATCCAGAAAGCCAGTGGTAGGACAGTTCACCTGAGCCTGTTTATTATGCGTACAGACTGATCCACTGGGGTCGTTAAAGTGAAAATCCCTCTAGCCAGAGAGGGATTAAGGTAAACAAGCCACAAAACTGCAATACCAGGCACAACCTTCGCTGTTAAGTATATAAAGTTCTGTCTGATTCGCTAAATGTCCAGATGGCTTCCGTATCTTTGAGCCCTCTCTTTTGCTTTCTCAAATGTTTCTTTTAAAAATTTAGTTTCATCATGACACTCCTAAAAGGCCATTAAAATAATGTTCAAAATGACACATGACAAATAAACAGATACATGTTGAGTTTGAGCCAGGGTTTTAATCAGCTCAGTTTATCAAGGAAAAAGCTCCTGTCTGGTTTCTTGAGAGTAGTTTGATGTTTGATCACCAGAGAGAAAACCTGACTTTTGGACATTCAAGGGATTTAAGTGGAAGTATAAAATAATTACATTTTGTGAGAAAGACCTAACCTAAATCACTACCAGTTAGACCATGCAACACATTATTAAAGCATGTCCTTTCCAGAGCTCCTTCGTGTGGAATCTTCTCACCGTGCTCCTCCCTTTCACCTCCATCAGTCCTTTTTTTTATCAGTTTTCCAGCTTACAAGGAGAGTCACCCAGATCTACACCCCCCACCCCAGCCCAACATCTCTCCTTTTACTATTCTGCTCTGGCAAAATAGGCTGGTAGTTTTTAAGAAGGACGTGAAAGTTTCATTCATTGTAACAACACATGCAAAAACATGAGGGGTGACAAAATAAAAAATGGGGATTATAAATTCAGATCACAGTGGCGACCTCAGTATTATTAAACTGATGAGGTTTAACTGGTTGTGAATCCCTGATGTGCACGGACGATGAAGTCCTTCTCTCAGCCAGCTTGGGCTTCAGTCCTCACTCATCTGCGTTTACTGCAAATCATCTTCGTCTCTTTGTTCAGTTTGCTGCTGCTTTCAACTTCCAAATAAAGGAGATAGGACAAAAGACAAGTATTGTATTGTCTACATACATTTGTCTAAGAAATGCAACAAAACAGTTCTTGGAGTTTTACTGTGCATGCTTTATCTATCGTCTTCAAAGTGTCCCTCAAAATATAATTCCCTTTCATGATGCAGTTTTCACTATCTTTCATCTTTCACTGGATTTTTCTTTATCTTCCCTAAAGATCACATGAGGGGCATTAAGTGAAAAACAGAAAAAAACAGCTGGTAAACAAACTGCATACAGCAAGGACAGCAGATAGTTATCTGACTGCTAGAAGAAATGGTTGCTTGTATAATGATGACGTATCCTAATGTGTGTGACTATACATAAGTCTGTGTATAAATAATCAAAGACCATTCATAATGGACTGTAGCTGTCATATCTAAAATATAATTTACCTACACATATATCTTTGAAAAAACATCCCTTTACGGTTGAAAGGAAAAAATATATTGTGGTGTTCTTTGGTCATGTTCAAATAAAACGACAATAAAAGGCTGCTGAGAGAGAGTAGTGTTGAGTGACAGGATCATTTGCAGCCTGAGCTTTGGTCTCCCAGGATCAAAAGAGACTGGATATGCAAAGCAACATCGGAGAAAATAGGAGCTTCTGTTTGGGGTTTGTTGTTTGAACCAGCTGTAGTATCATTTTGTGTGCAAATGCTTAGTCTCTGACATTTCTGGTTCTTGTCCAGGTCCAGTATATCCTGTGCTACCGTTAGGAATACTACTGTTAGGACATAAATTATTTATATCCAGGGAGATTTTAATATAAAACAATGTTCATTCAACCAATAAGTTTGTTTCTGATAGGAATTGAGACAGGCAAGTAAAACAAGCCTCAGTTTAGAAAAAGATGAACTATTGTAAATTTACATTTTATTTAAAAATTGCATTTTAAAAATTATTTATACCCTTCTCATTAACAAATGTTAAAGCCTTTATTAGCATTACAGTAATCAAACTGTAATGCTGACTAGGTTTCTTCACGTATCCACTGGTATTTTGATTATTTATCTATGGAGATAAGCTCCAAGTCTTTGTGGTGGAAGGCATCTATGCCATCACCCTAATCTTTATCTCAGGTTCTCTATCAGATTCAAGAACTTTAATATTACTTCCAGTTACAAGAAACATGTTGGTAAAATTAAAAGATTTTAAAGATTTTAAATCTAGATTTGCTAGGAAAGATCATAATTTTGGGCTTAACTCTAATTGTGCAGTTTTCTTTCGAAATAGTTACTGATAGATCAACACAAAGTAGTTTATAATTATAAAATGAAAGAAGAAAGGTAAATGATTTTCCTTCTTTTTTTTTACAAATAAAAAGACTAAGAGGTTATCAGCAAAAATCTCTCAAATACTACTTGAAACATGCAAACAGCTGGTTTGATTGGTGTCATGGCAATGGAGATTTTTCCATTGATTATTGAGAAGAGTGTAAATAATTTTGCAACATAAAAACGTTCAATAAAATGTAAATGGTAGGTGGACCAAATTTTTATAGCAATTTTACCAGTCATACTAACCACTTAAAGCACATTACTGTAGAGCCACGGCCACCCACTGATACAGACTGGTAGGCTACTTGGGGTTAAGTGTCTTGCCCATGGGCACATTGTCATGCAACCGGAGGAAACTGGAGTCAAAGCCACAACTTTCTTTGCAGTATTTTATTATCTTTTGAGAGATGCCTGTCTTATTACCTATTAGAAGTACAATTCTTCGTTAAATAAAGATACATTAAGGATTCAAGGATTTTTTATTGTAAGGTAAAACTGTGGAAAAATATTTTTTGGCACTATTGGCCCTTATTGACAGTGATCAGACAGGAAATGGGCAGAGAGAGAAGGGGAAAAGACAGCAAAAGTCTCAAGTTCGGGCTGCGTCGAGGACTAAAGCTTCTGTATATGGGTTGCTCACTCTACAGCTACACCACTCAATCAAACGGACCTCAGCCGCACAAACAGGTACACAGTCACACACACACACACACACACACACACACACACACACACACACACACACACACACACACATAATGATAAAAAGATTAATTAAGCAAAGAGGCTATTTGAACTTTAATGTTATGAGGAAAACATACATAACTTTTATTATTTGCATAAAATATATATAACATTTTTTGTTTTGTTATTGGACTTCTGTGCTAGTCATGGATTGTCCATAACGAACACCATGTTCAAACATAAGGGTGTCCATCAGTGCACTTGGCACCAGGACACCCTAGGCAGGAGGTCGATGATCGACTTTGTTGTCGTATCATCAGACCTTCGGCCGCATGTTTTGGACACTCGGGTGAAGAGAGGGGCTGAGCTGTCCACTGATCATCACCTGGTGGTGAGTTGGATCCGCTGGAGGAGGAGAAAGCCGGACAGACTCGGCAGGCCCAAGCGCATAGTGAGGGTCTGCTGGGAACGCCTGGCGGAGCCCTCGGCCAGGGATGTATTCAACTCCCACCTCCGGGAGAGCTTCGACCAGATCCCGGGGGATGTTGGAGACATAGAGTCCGAGTGGACCATGTTCTCTGCATCTATTGTCGATGCTGCTGCCCATAGCTGCGGCCGTAAGGTCTGCGGTGCCTGTCGTGGCGGCAATCCCAGAACCCGGTGGTGGACACCGGCAGTAAGGGATGCTGTTAAGTTGAAGAAGGAGTCCTATCGGCTGTGGTTGGCTTGTGGGACTCCTGAGGCGGCTGACGGGTACCGTGAGGCCAAGCGTGCTGCGGCCCGGGCTGTGGCAGAGGCAAAAACCCGGGCCTGGGAAGAGTTCGGTGAGGCCATGGAGAAGGACTACCGGTTGGCCTCGAAGCGATTCTGGCAAACCGTCCGGCGCCTCAGGAGGGGGAAGCAGTGCTTTGCCAACACTGTTTATAGTGGGGGCGGGAGGCTGCTGACCTCGACTGAGGACATTATCGGGCGGTGGAAGGAGTACTTCGAGGATCTCCTCAATCCTGCCATCACTCATTCCGTGGTGGAAACAGAGGCTGGGGACTCGGGGTTGGATTCTTTCATCACCCAGGCTGAAGTCACCGAGGTGGTTAAAAAGCTCCGCGGTGGCAAGGCTTCGGGGGTGGATGAGATCCGCCCTGAGTACCTCAAGTGTCTGGATGTTGTAGGGCTGTCATGGTTGACACGCCTCTTCAACATTGCGTGGCGGTCGGGGACAGTGCCTCTGGACTGGCAGACTGGGGTGGTGGTCCCCCTTTATAAGAAGGGGGACCGGAGGGTGTGTTCCAACTACAGGGGGATCACACTCCTCAGCCTCCCTGGTAAGGCCTACGCCAGGGTATTGGAGAGGAGAGTCCGACCGATAGTCGAACCTCGGCTTCAGGAGGAACAGTGTGGTTTTCGTCCCAGCCGTGGAACACTGGACCAGCTCTATACCCTCTACAGGGTGCTCGAGGGTTCATGGGAGTTTGCCCAACCGGTTCACATGTGTTTTGTGGACCTGGAGAAGGCATTCGACTGTGTCCCTCGTGATGCCCTGTGGGGGGTGCTCCAGGAGTATGGAATCGGGGGCCCTTTATTAGGGGCCATCCGGTCCCTGTACGAGCGGAGCAGGAGTTTGGTCCGCATTGCCGGCACTAAGTCGGACCTGTTCCCAGTGCATGTTGGACTCCGGCAGGGCTGCCCTTTGTCGCCGGTCCTGTTCATAACTTTTATGGACAGGATTTCTAGACGCAGCCAAGGGCCGGAGGGGGTCTGGTTTGGGGACCAGTGGATTTCGTCTCTTCTTTTTGCGGATGACGTGGTCCTGCTGGCCCCCTCCAGCCAAGACCTACAGCATGCGCTGTGGCGGTTCGCAGCCGAGTGTGAAGCGGCTGGGATGAGGATCAGCTCCTCCAAGTCCGAGGCCATGGTACTCGACCGGAAAAGGGTGGCTTGTCCTCTTCAGGTTGGAGGGGAGTTCCTGCCTCAAGTGGAGGAGTTTAAGTATCTCGGGGTCTTGTTCACGAGTGAGGGAAGAATGGAGCGGGAGATCGACAGACGGATCGGTGCAGCTGCCACAGTAATGGGGGCGCTGTGCCGGTCCATTGTGGTGAAGAGAGAGCTGAGCCGAAAAGCAAAGCTCTCAATTTACTGGTCGGTCTACGTTCCTACCCTCACCTATGGCCATGAACTTTGGGTCATGACCGAAAGAACGAGATCACGGATACAAGCGGCTGAAATGAGCTTCCTCCGTAGGGTGGCCGGGCACTCCCTTAGAGATAGGGTGAGGAGCTCGGCCATCCGGGAGGAGCTCGGAGTAGAGCCGCTGCTCCTCCACATTGAGAGGAGCCAGTTGAGGTGGCTCGGGCATCTATACCGGATGCCTCCTGGACGCCTTCCTCGGGAGGTGTTCCAGGCACGTCCCACCGGGAGGAGGCCCAGGGGACGGCCCAGGACACGCTGGAGGGACTATGTCTCTCGGCTGGCCTGGGAACGCCTTGGGCTCCCCCTGGAGGAGCTGGAGGAGGTGTCTGGAGAGAGGGACGTCTGGGCGTCTCTGCTGAGTCTGCTGCCCCCGCGACCCGGTCCTGGATAAGCGGAAGACGACGAACGAACGACCCATCAAATATATTTTATTTCACAGCTTTTTGAATAATAATAGTAGAAGATTGTAAGATAGTTTTTACTAATAAATACTGATGGTTTTCTGAAACGGACTCCTTCGGAAAAGGTCCAATATGTTGCAAAACTTTTTAAAAAGAAGATTTAAGCAACAAGTTTTGGTTTCTATGGACATTTAGAAAAGCTTAAAGGTTTAGTGATTTTACTGCCACAGTGAAAATTGGTTTTTAGAGAAATTGTGTGAGAACAGATGTTGCAAAAACCTCCTCAGTGCATCTGTCCAGGACAGATAGATGAGATTTAAATGTTGCTGAACAGAACAAGAAAAAAAATGCAGCTGCAGCAGACAGGCTACTGGATGTGTTCAATGTGAAAAATTGTTTATTTGAGATAATGGATTTATTGAATAAAAGGAGACTGCATTACACTTAATAGTCTTGCACAGCAGCTGCAGTATTGACAGTAACATTATTAGGCAAACAAGTATTTCTTCTGCCAATTAGTTTTTGAATAATATTTGAATGGTGGCAAAAAATAATGTTCTTTAACATTTTATTCATTGCTTTGTTATGATATTCTGTTAACACTAAGAACGACACAATCATTATTTTGTGAAATATATTTAAGATAAAAACAGTTTAGAGAGAAGATGAAAAGCTTCATGTTAAGCATCGTTTCCTTTCCAATCTTTTAAAACAGTGATGCAGGGTTCCTATTTTTTCCATGAGCGGGCTTATTTCCATTAGTGGTGTTGCGATTGATCAGCCACCAATCATTATTTGCCGATTTCCGTGAAAAGGTATGTGATCGGTATATGCCGATTAATGTATTTTGTTGCTGATTACAAACCTGATATCCTGTACCTCATACCTTGCAGCATGCAGAGGCCCTGTGTGCAGAGTAGTGTATCTACCCCTTATTGCACAATGTGCACATTGCACAATCGCGCGGCAGCAAATCCTAAACAAACATGTCTGCCGTGTGAAACTTCTTTGTCTGTGAGAGTGATGTAAAGTTTGCATCCAGCAACACAGGCAACGAAAAAATACCTACCGGGGAAAGCACGTCCAAATGCTACAACACAACAAATTTAACACGACATTTAGAGAACAAGCACTTGGTGGAGTACGGCAAGTTTTCAGGTTCACTGCGGAGAACGAAAAGAAAACCCCCGGAGCAGTCAGTGTTAACACAGCCCGTATGAGCGTGACAGTCAGAAGGCTAAGCAAATAACCCCAAAAATAATTGAATTCATCAGGCAAGATGACCAATCTTTCTCAGTGGTGGAAGAGGTTCCAGCAACTGCTCTCGTATTTGGAGCCCCACTATGGCTACCAGAACGTACATATTTCACAGACATAGCCCTGCCCAGTGCACAACAGAGATCGCTCATGCACAAAACAGCCATGCTCTCAGGGAATTTTGTTTATTGGAATGCAAACTGCACTTAACTTTGAATGTTTCCTTTTTTATTTGACATAATTTGATTTAGGCAATAAGATTTATTTGACTTACTGTATTATTTACCCTGTTTGTTTTGTTCCACTGATAACAGGTTTTTTAGTTCTCCTTTTGACTGAATTGTTACTGCATTGTGCCTGCAATTGTTTTGGATTTATTTCTCTTGAAAACATAAGTAAACATGTTTTTGTCTAAATTAAGGTGATTTTATGGTTCCTGTTTTCCAGATCAAGTAGCCAGTGGCACTTAACTAATAACTAAATAGAAACATTTACAGCCAATCCATGTTATCAGTACCGGTGATTGGCAGTCATGGGCGATCAGTATCGGAATCGGCAGCATAAATCCCGATCGGAGCATCCCTAATTTCTACATAAAAGGAGAAAATAGAGGAAATTAGCTGAGTTAAAAATTAAAATAATAAAAGTTTGGGCTTTTTGGGCAACCAGAGGAAGCAAACAATAAATAATATAGGAAAATGATATGGAACAAAAATATATTTATGAGTTTTTTTTAAATGATTACTTTTGACCTTGTATTCAAAAGAGAAAATACGGTCAAACAACCATTCAGCAGGTAAACTCATATAAAGCTGTTCTAACATCAGTTCACAGCTGTTTCCGGAGGAAAACATGACACTGAAGATAGTCTCTGATTGGTGGCTTCCAATTCCGCTGTTAAATAAAGGAAACAGGTCTTTCAACAACTTCAGATGATATGCTAACTTCAACGTTTAACAACAACAGAATCCGGGTGCTATTCTGGCCCTTATTTAGCTCAACTGTAACTTAAGAAACATGTTAGAAAGCTTAGCAATCACTCTCAGATACTGCAAAATCATTTAAACAATGCTTTACTTATTTATGCTAGGTCTACTGATTGTGGTGCATCAGTAGATGGGTTCAGTTTTTTTTTTCGGTGAATGTAATTGATAGCAGTGGGAGGTCCATCAGAATCAGAACAAGACAGCAGCTCAGGGGGAGGGGCTGTTGTTTAGATTTTCTGAATTTTAATTTGCAATACAGAGCATGAGAGACCAGTGCCAGTCAGGGCTGTATATTATTGCTATTATTTATTTTATTTTATGTTTTTTGATGTCGCAGCAGTACCCTCTTCAGCAGTTGCCACCCTAAAGGGAACCATCTATGTGGCCTATGCAAAGCACCGGCCCCGAGTCTTGCCATGACCAAAAAAATAAACCTATTTCCAGTGTTGTAGTAGCATGTTAGTAGATCTTGATTGGTGGGATGGCAGATGTGCGCAGGAGCTAATCAGACCTGCTGCTTGGCCAAATGGGTCTCAGGCGTCACTGTGGCCTGATAGCCCCCTACCAGGGCTGTCTTACTGATCAGACAGGAATGGGAACTAATGTAATAGACAGAACAGGTAAATTTTATTAGAGACAATAAAGAATGGATCATAAGACCACTATAAAACAAACAGCGAGAGCCAAAGAGCTGCAAAGCTCATTGCTTTGAAGAAATGGCTCTCATTCACTGACCTTTCTGAGGCAGAGGAAGGATCTCACTGTGCTTGAGGAAATGTTCTCTTGTGTGAGGTGTTATGGTCAGTCACATATTGTATTTCTCCCCGTCTTAAAACCAAAGCGAACATATTCTCAGTTTACAGCGATTGAAAAGACTATTATTTTAAATAAAATCTCTTTAAAACTGACAACCTAATTTAGTGAGCAACATTTATATTAATTACAGACAACTAATCTCTCTGCTTACTAATTGAGCATATAATTAAAAGACCTCAAGGTGTACAAGACAGCTTCATTTATATGCGTGCCACATAAATGTTCAGCAATTTATGTGAACCAACCTAATATAATTAAGAGAACAAAGAAAAATGCCCATCTTTTATTGTTCGGTGGCCTTATAGACAACTTTGCTGCTAAACTTCTTTACAAATCATTCACAAAGAATTGGACTATCTAACTTCATGGCCCAGGACATACCAAAAAAGAAATGTAATTTCCCCAGTTTGAGAAAATGAGAATGCTTTACTCAGGACATTTCTGTGATTACTAAAGTTTTCAGTGGAGAAAGTAAATTCAATTTCCCTCATAATAATGTCTGGAAGCCATGCACCCCTGATTTAACAAGACATTTTGAAGTAGCTTGCTGAGCTTAATTTGTGTTTTCAAACATTTGTGCACTGAATATTACATCACAAGTAAAAAGAAAACATCAGCTGGAGTAGCCTTGATGAATTAAAGAAAGCAAGAAAAGCAATCCAATTTCCTGCGCTCAAAACATTCAGTGTTAAACCCTCTGTGAGGTCTGTAGTATCCATCAGCATGATTATTTGCTCAGCAGTAAGATGCAAATTATCTTCTTCCTTTGAACTAAATGTCAGTCCTTCCAATTCACTGAGGCACTCAAATTCCCCGCTCTCTGTCTTCGGATTTCTTAACAAAGCTTTTTGTGTTGTTTTGCAGTTCGCTCAGACAGCTGCCGTGACACGGTACATGTTTATCACCACCTCAAATCTTTCCTACACATTGTCCACTCTGGGAAAAGAGATAGGATGTTTGATATTTGAATCAGTCATTCCTTGTACTTCTTGCGTGGGTCATGCAAAACACCAATGTGATTTACAAGAGCAGAAAAGAAAAACAGGAAATTGTTTTTGATTTTAGCGTTATCTTCACCCGTACAGTGCGTGTCCAGGTTCAATTTGAAGTTTTTATCATCTGTAACAAAACCCAACAAGCTACACATCTCTATATAAAGTTATTTCCATCAAATGTAATTACTTTGTATTTATTTTTTGTCTTACAGTGCCATGCTAAAAGATTCCTGGCACTTTAACCTTTTCAAATTTGTCATTTCACACCCACACATTTTAACTTTATTGGGTTTATATTTGACAGATCAACACAAAGTTATGCAAAATTGTAAGGTGGATAAAAAAAGAGCACATGGTTTTTAAATACAAATCTGGAAATGTGGCATAAAATCATATTTAGCTCCATTGAGTCAATACTTTTTCACAAAGTATTGACTCAATGGAGTCACCTTTTGCTTCATTTGCAGTTGTAGTTGCAGTGTTTTGGAATATGTTTCTACCAGCTTCGCATATTTAAAGTAAAAAAAAGGATTTTCCATTCTTCTTGCCACAGATTCTCAATTGGGCTATTCTAACAGATAAATATGCTTTGATCTAAGCTATTTCATAGCTGTTGGAGTCTGTCACAGATTTTCTTCCAGAATTGCCCTGTATTCATGTCAGTCTACCTTCCCATCAACACCGACTTGCTTTCATGTCCCTGCTGTGGAAAGATCTACAGCATAACAGTGCCACCACCATGGCTCACTTTGGGAATATCTTGTAAAACGTGATGTGCAGCACTTCCGTTTCCAGCCCTACTAAACTTTTTGCATGTAGGCAAGAAAAAATGTACCAGACCAGGTGACCAGAACACCTTCTTCCATATATTTGCTGTGCCTCCAAAATGGATCCTGGCAAGGTTCAAACTGAACGTTTGTAGTTTTCTTGACTTTCCTCTTGCCCCTGTTCCATAAGGGCCAGATATGTGGAGCACACAAATTATAGCTGCCCTGTGAACAGATTCTCCCACTTGAGCTGTGGATCATTGCAGCTTCTCCAGAGTCATCTTTAGCCTCTTTGGTTGCTTTTCTAATAAATGTTCTCATTGGCCTGTCAATTTAAGTGAACAGCCATGTCTTGGTAGGCTCACAGTTTTTCCAATGCTTTTGGTATTTTTAGTTGATTGATTAAACAGACCTGTGTGAGATTTTCAAAATTTACGATGTTGTTTTGTACCTTAGCCCTGCTTTAAACTTAAACTTGGTTATCCTTGACCTGTCTGCTGTGTTGCTTGGTCTTCATGACAATGTTTGATCGCTAATGTCCTCTAACAATGCTCTAAAGACTTCACAGAACTGTTTGATTTATACAGAGATTAATTTACAATATAATTTACAATTATTTGCACTGTATTTTATTAAGGGTTTTATTAAGGATCAGAATAAACAGAGCAAAACATAAATGCTTGCCAGACTTTTCAGGTTTTTATTTGTTAAGACCTTATAAAAAATATGTTATTTTAATTTAGCTTCAAATTCATCTGTCTACTTTTACATGTACGTTAACTTTGAAAACATCCTATTCTTAATCTATAAAGTCCAATTTGTTGATGGGCTCACCGTTGCCAGCAATAGCAACTTTAACTATTCTGTAAATGTCCCCACAAGGTTTAGGAGTGTGTTCATAGTTAGATGAGAAAACCAGAATTGCAGCCTCCGCTCTAATTCACCCCAAAGGTATTCAAGACGGTTGTGGTCTATGGAGCTAAATTGGGGCCATAACGTTTATTCAAAAGAGAAAAATTTGAATCTGAAAAATAAAAGTTTGTTCAAAAGAAAACAATTTGAACCTAAAAAATAAAAGTTTGTTCAAAAGAAAAAAATTTGAACCTGAAAGTGTATTTTGAACCTCCCCCCAAAAATTTGAAAACTGGAAAAAACTTTTGCAACTGAAAGGTGTAGCTTCAAACACCAAAATGTTGTGTCATGACACATATCATTCTATTAAACAACTATGACTACATTTGGTATTCATGAAATCAGCAATTACTTGGTTCAAATGCATTTGTAAATATTTCAATGGGCGTCGGACCATATAAACATGAAGTTAATTTTTATTCAGAAAATCCAACGTCCATGTCATGCTAAGTTTCCCTCTGCAATAAAATGCCAACCAGCCTTTTTATTATTACCAGATCACCGCTAGCGCCCGCAGATGAAGACGAGGCCATGGCGACTAGAACTCCGGTCAAATACTCCCGCCGCTCAGTCTGGTGATTCTTCTGCTTTGAGTTGAGAGCATGGGAAATCTCCAACAAGGACTTAAAATGCTGTGCAAATCTGTCAAGATCTTATTTTCTTGACTGAGATGTGCGTCGTGTACTCACGTAAGCTGCTTCTATCGGTGAAGCATGTTGTCTTTCAAAACCAATCACATATATATAGAGTATCGATGATGTATTACAGATCATTCCAGTTCCCACGGGCCCTGAATGTAACAGCTGGGAATATGTTGTTCAGCTGCTGTGTTGAGCTGCCAGTCATGATTCCCTCCCCCGTGATATGAGGCCCCGCCCCCCACGCCAAAATAGGGCCGGAAGTTTGAAGCTTAAATAATAAAATCTGCAAGTGTGAAAAAAAATCTTAAATCTGATTTTTTTTTTTTTAGTTTAACATCTTTTTTATCTGTTGCAAAAAAAAAATCCAGTTTTCAAATTTTTTTGGGGAGGTTAAAATAATTTTCCGGGTTCAAATTTTTTTATTTTGAACAACTTTTATTTTTCAGGTTCAAATTATTTTCTTTTGAAAAAACTTTGTGGCCTCAATTTAGCTCCACAGATGTCAAAACTCTGTAACACTGTAATTCATAGATTTGGTGGTGTGACCCAATACTTTTGGCTGTATAGTGTATATGCACTGCTTTGCGCTGGTCTATTAAATTATTTTTATATGAAATACTTTGCAATTTGTGGTTATATCATGACACAATGTGAAGAAAGCTCAAGCAGTGTGAATACTTTTGCAGGGCACTGTACATGTATCTGCATTAAACAAAGATGATTCAGCTCATGCTTTATTACATTTCATCAAGAGGATAAAGTAACACTTTGTAGCCGGAGTTCAGGATGCAGATTATTGGCTCACTGAGCTCTGCGGGTGCTGCTCCTTGACTTTGATGGCCACACACAGAGAGAAAAAAGAAAGACCAGATGAGAACAAACAATCTTAAGCTCTTCATTTCAAATAAATTGAGCCACACTTGAGCACAAGAGGCTTACAGAAATAAACATGCAAATGAAGCAAAGATTTTTTTTCTCCTGCATGGATCATTTATTTTTGGATTTCCGTTTAATTACACACCTTTAGACCAATCTATTCTCATTTAGGTGTGTTAGATTCAGCCAGTTCACTTTATTTTTAACTGTATTAATCTAATTCATCAGTGTTGGCAGTGTTGGCAAGGTCTCTGCATCTCAGGTGAGCATTTTCAGACTAATAAGTCTTTTGGGTCACAGATTTGTGTCTGTCACTTGTTTGGCATGACAAAATAGCCTTGCAGGTGGTGTGCCCATATGGCAGCTTTTCAATGATGCTCCTTTGGGCTGTCGTACAATCCAAAGTATTCCTGCTCCTATAAATCACCCAGCCAGGTCATTCACCAACAGAAGGAGTAGTTTTAATTCTCCCATTTACTGCCATTGCTCAGTTTTTGCTTGTCCTCTAGAAACAAAATACTGCAAATATGTTTTCATAAAATAGTTAGAAATCAGTAAAATAACAATTAGGGGTAAAATGGAAAGAGACACAAAAGCACATAAAACATTGCACAATAATAAGCATTTAAAAATCAAGCTGGTAGCAAGTGGTTGCTTTTTAAAAGTAATTATTTACGGTATAACAAAAATGAAAGAAAACCAATATAAAAAATACAATATAAAAATTATAACAAATACTAGATCTCTGTGTTTGTGTAATTATTTAATACTTTCTATCATGTTCAGTGTCCCTTTAATTCCTTGTTAATTTGCTGTCACCGCTACAGTGACTAGAGATGCACTAAACAAAAATTTGATCTTTTTTCCATTTAGTAAATCCACTATACAATTTATTTTGAAATGATCTTGCAGGAAAAAACAGAATATCTTATCGCAGTTCAACATTTTTAGGTGTGAAATTTTCTTTAAACGTAATGACCTATAATCCATTTTGTAAAGGAGTAAATGAAATGAGTCCCTTTATTATTTCTGTTTGGTTCTGTCCCATGACCTGAAGGATTTAGCTGTATTACAACATTTCCAGGTCTGTAACTGGGCTGTTTATGAGGAAACATATTCTATACTTTCACAATAAACATTGTATTGCTAAGACAGTAGAGTTTTCAATGCATCCAGAAAGTAGAAAGTAGCAAAAAATATATATTTGTTGATTCTTTAGAGAATACTAAAAAAATCAGAATAAACTAAATTTGTAATCAGCAGGCCAGAACGTTACAAGGTTAGTGAACTGAAATCAGCAACAAAATCTCAGCGCATCTCTAACAGTGACCAAGAAGGGATCAGCAAAAGATAAAATAAAAAATTTTTAAAAACATTTGTCCTGGTCCTAGAAGATATGAAAACTTCTACACAATTATTGCTAGGACTGTTAAGCTTTTACGATGGAGATAAGAAATACTTTACAAAAGTTTCAATTAATGTTTGAATACAATGTAGAAAAGTAAACATAAATTGCCAAATCTATCACAGTCTTTTATTCACAAGCAAAACCAGCAGGTGAATTTACAGTCATATTAAAAAAGTCAGAATATTTTTGAAAATTTAATTTATTTTAGTGACTCAAAGTAACACAAAAAATGTGTATAATGTGTTAACCCAAGTAAAACACATTGTACACATTAATTACACTCAGACTGATGTTTTCAATCCTTAAATCTTCTTCATCAAGATGATTTTCCATTTACAGCTGGTGAAAATGCCACATTTAAAATTAGAATATCACATCAGACCAATTGAAAACATTTAAACACAGAAATACAGTTTTAAGAAATTAATTAATGTTTAATACCTGCTTAAAGGTTGTAGATGGTAGCATATGTTTTAGCACTATTGTAGCACTATGGTTTAACAACAACATATTTTGAATCTTTGGTTTAATGCTGCATGTAGGAGAGAGATTTTCTCAGTTATCTACAAAAATCCAGCATGTAGAAAGATGTTAATGCTGCATTTCTTTGCCGCCTTCTGCAGCTCTCCTATCACCAAGTGATGCTACTCATAATGGCTAATGTTTCAAGACAGTATCTTAGAATTTGCCAAATCACATTTAGTCTCTGCATGCCTCATGGGCTAGCTGTGGCAATTTCTTTTTGTGTTTGCCTATGTGTGCTTGTGCATGTGCACAAGAACTGTGCAGCACCACGATAATGCTACAATTTTAGATGAACCTGGACATTAAAAACAGCTTTATGGGTTGCGGTTAAGAAAACACTCCTAAAATACCTGACACAAGCCTTTAAAAGCTGTTTTCAGTGTGGACAATACTGAAAAGTGACTGCAAAAAATAAAATACATTTTATCTTTTTTCCCCTTACAGCTCAAGGTTATATCTTGGGTAATTTATTTAGAAGCTGCAGGGACTCCATCCAGAACCATACAAATTCCAGCTGTTTACTATAGTAACATAGCACAAGATTTTGGGAGATTAAAGTACCTTGATATTATTCAAGTGAAGTTTATCTCCTGAGGTATCATTAGCCTTTTTTCTATGTGTAAAGAACAAAACAAGAGTTTTTCATTGTTTTTTGCCTTTAGGAACACCATAGTTTGAGGTATGCAGGAAAACCTGTATGGACAAGTGAAACATGCAATATTGTGGACTGTCTTGTCTGGTAAACTGGATGTGACTACTGTATACACCTCTACTAAGAACTAAAAACCTAACCTGTACAGTAATCAACTCCAGGTATAGGCATGTATGGGATTCTCACCAAATGATAACCTGGAGGAATACTACCAGTTTTATGGTGTCACCATAGTGTCAACATATTTGAACAATACTTTTAGACAAAATGTAGATCATCTAAAAACTTACATTTAAGACAGAAGAGTAGCAATTATTCTCACTGCTTCTAAAACAAGAAAACATTGTTACAGTTATAAAAGCATCTATAACATTTATCGTTCTTTTAAAATTTCGATACATAAATTTAAGAAAAACATAGAATAAACATGACTGCATTTAGTAGTAGTTTTTATGTGCACATTGTGCCAAAAGTTATCAGATTTTTCTATGCTGCTCTTTATAGAGTTATATTGGTACTATAATAAGTTGATATTAACTGGATAATTAGTTGGGATAGCTGCTCGGTTAGGTTGTCTGCAGTTAGCTGCTTAACAGATATGCCTTTTGTAGCTTTTCAATAGTTTTGCCAGGATAAGAGTGATTTGTGGTGCTCCATTAGTTTTCACACCATGACTGCCCATGTTTTTGATGCCTTTAACAATTCAAGACAAAATATATATATTTTTTTATGTAAGCAAGAAAAAAGTGTAGTAGCCTTATTCCAGCTTTCTGATAGGCAGTGAACGGCAACAGGTGGGGGAGGAGCAGCAGTGCATTACTCTATGACTCATACAAGTGGAAAAAACTCTGGTCCCCTCAGCGTATTCTCTGGCATCTCTTTAAAAGGACAAAAGTTTATCAATCCAATTGACGTAACATATACGTAGTTTGCCTTTTATAAAAGAGAATGTCTCAGTCAGATTTAGAACTTGTTTTGCCATATCATTGAATATACTATGTAATTGGATAAAATTCACCTCCACATTCTGCGCCTTTGACTCGGAGTCTTAGTAGCGATAGTCTACAGAACAAAGTATTGCTTTGTACGGCTAATTCTCTCACATAATTAAGACCACACCAGCACAACGCAGCATTTAGAAGTGCCTAAGATGCATCGGAATTAATTAAACAAAAAAACTTCAAACTGGAATATAGATAGATTTATACCAGTTTAAGGTCTAAAAACTTTCATAATTGTTTTTGTTGCTCGTTTCAGCCTCAGCCTCAACATTAGTATCCATCATAGCTTGTGGATCATTAGACTTAGAGTCATATAGGACTTAACTGCATGCAGCTGAAGTGCTGCCTCAGTCTGAGTTGTATTCCTGAAGGAAAAAGTCAGTCAGAATAAATGAAAAAGCTCCAGAATCTACATTGGTGTCTGTCCAGAGTCACTTCATCCAGTCTAGAGTTTAATAAAAGCCAAGAAAGTCTTTGTTTCAGCCCCCATTGTTTTCAATTATTCAAGCCATCTACTGTCAGCCTTTATGACTCAATGTAAGATCAGGCAACTGTGTTGACCACACAGAAATGCTTTTTTTTTATTAGCTCGCTATTTTCATAACGTTGTATTTTGATGCAATAAGAAACCATAATTTTGCATACTGCTATTGTTAGATGAATTGTAATTATTGAAAAGCATAACTGGGACTGCACGGTGTTGCCCTAAATTACCCCTAGGTGTGAATGTGTGTGCATGGTTTTTGTTCTGTGTGTCTCTGTGTTGCCCTTGGATGGACTGCCGACCCTTCCAGGTTGTACCCCACCTCTTGCCCGCAGACCATTGGAGATAGCAGGTATAGAAAATTGATGGGTGGACAAGATGCACCTTTGGCCATTTTCTCTCAACTGCAGAAACAATATGAGGGAAAACTTTTGCAGTTTTCAAATTTTCCTTGGTACCAGTAACTTTCTTGGTTGCATAGTTAAACTTGTTCTGTTTTAAAGTGTTTGTCTTTTACTGTTTAATTGCACTATGCCTTGTTTCTGGTTGACAAAACTGTTTATCAAATAGACAACATCATAACAGGAAGAAATACTGTCTGGCATATGCAGCAATACTGTATATCACACAGGGGATTAAAATATTGGTATGCCATACTTGTTGTGCTGCATTCATTTTTATTGCACTAGCTCCTTTGTTGTTATAGTCCAGTGTAATGTATGGGGGGGTTCTGTACACTGATCGAGTGTATGGGCAACTTGGAGTAAACATCCTGCTGATGATAAAGTTCCTGCATCTACCAGTGATCTATTCCTGAATCGGAGCACAATCTGTTTCCGCTGGAAGAATGCACAAACACACAGACACATTTACATTACACACCAACAGACACACACTCAGACACAGGGGCTGGCAACGTCTGTCTGACATTACCAGCAGTACAGCTGACAAAGCACTGCTGGGTATGTTTGTGTGCCGCTTTGCAAGTTAAACTAGGGGATAGAAGTTTCTGGAAAATTAGGTTTTGCAGTCCCTCCTTGCTCGCCTAAGTTTTTTTTTTTTCCTACTTTTTGGCCTGGTTTGAAAATGCAAGGAAAAATAATGAGGGTCCACCAATTTGATACACACTTATGAGGCACATATGAGGGTTTGTTTCAGCTCTCCTGTTAAATAGCATTTGGTCAAGTTATTGAAGCCCTATGCAGAGTGGGCTCAAAACTAAAAACAGAGTCCTGGTTGTTCTGGAAAAATAAATAAAATTCCACCAAAGTCACCCACTTTACACTCTAATGAGCAATAGCTACTTGTTCAACACACCTCAACATGTGTTGCAGAGTTAACCCACAGGGTCCCAACAGGAAATTATAATTAGCAATGATTTATATGGCAATGTTCCTGGCAAAAAGAGACCAACAGGAAAATAAAATAATGTATTTTTTTCAAGATTTAGGCTCATTTTATTTTAGGCTCTATTTGTAAATTTTGAAAGATGTAAAAGATGTTTCTGTGTAAATCAAGAACATGTAATTCGTTTTGGGCCGCTAAGCTTATTTTTTGGAGAGGTTGTCTGTTTTTTGAAAACAGTAAAAAAACTCATCTCTATCTATTATTTTTCTCCAGTCAAGTTGCCCAATCATAACTATATAATTATTTTTGCGAGAAGCAACTACTACGGTATGCAAATGAAAATTTGCTTAATATCAGAAAGCATAGTGTATTTAAAAAGTGTACACATTCCTATGAAAATACCAGGTTTTGGTGGCATGGAACTATAGGACTATGATAAATTATTGCAAAACGTTTAGACCTTTAATGTGACATACTGTTAAGCTGAAAATTATTCATTCCCCTGGCGTAATTTTTATACGACCAAGAAGTTTGTTTCTGATGGAAATGACACATACATATCTCAAAAGATAATAAAACAATGGAAAAGCACAACAGCTTTTTATTAATGCTGACCAGGTTTTGCCTGTTTCCATCGGTATTCCATCGTATTTTGGACAAATGTTTTTGGACATCTTTTGAAATAAGCTCCTTGATGTTGGCCCCCCAGCCATCACCCTAATCTTTAGCTCCGTCTACAGATTTGACATCAGATTCAAGTTGGGAGTTTTACTCCAAAATGTTAATGTTTACTTACTTTCTTACTTCCTTCCTTTCCAAGAAAACATTCAGAACTGCCGCAAATGTCCTACATTTTTGTGAGAGAGTGTTATTGTCTGATGAAACCAAACTTAAACTTTTGCATCACAATTTCACAGCATATGTTTAACACAAAAAACAAACACTAGCTTCACCAAAAGAACACCATACATACAGTGAAACATGTTGGTGGCAGCATTATGCTCAGGGGTTGCTTTAGTTTGGATGGAATTGAGGTTTTTTTTGGTCAAGGTGGATGAAGTTATGAAAATACCAGGTGTTGGCGTCGGTTTGAACTGAAAACCTTCAGCTATCCGCTTGAGAGCTGAAAATCAAGTTGAATTTAATTTTTTCAACATTACAGTGAACCCAAACATATTACAGAAGAATGTCAGAATATTTTCTATTACAACTACCTACTGGTATGTTTGTTCCTTTAAAGTGTTTAGTTAATTTGATAAATAATGTAGGCTGTGGTCCCTCTGCAGCTGCAGTTGTTAGGTGTGTGATCCTCTGTCTTTCATTCATGGAAAAATAATCTCCTCAAACCAATCTGTTATTGTGAAATCCAAGTCCAATCAAAATCTGTGAAGACTATGAAAGTTGTTTAATGTGTCCCCAGCTGAAAAGATATTTGGCTCAATAGGGGGGAAACAATTTAGATATGAGTTAGTAGGGTCTCAGGGCTGCACAGTGTTCCCAGGTTCGACTCCCGGCCGGGGGTCTTTTGGCATGGAGTTTACATGTTCTCCCCGTGCATGCATGGGTTCTCTCCGGGTACTCCGGCTTCCTCCCACAGTCTAAAGACATGCCTGTTAGGTTAGTATCTCTCTAAATTGCCCTTAGGTTTGTGAATGAGTGTGTGTTTGGTTGTTTGTGTGTTACCCTTTGATGGACTGGCGACCAGTCCAGGGTGTACCCCGCCTACCACTCAAAGACGGCTGGAGAGAGGCACCAGCTCCCCCGTGACCCACTATGGAAGAAGCGGTAGAAAATGACTGATAACTGACTGACTGACATTTTAGATATGATTTAGTAGGGGCTCGATATTTTACATCATAAAACTGGGGATTTTAACTGGAATGTGTACACTTTTGACAGTCACTGTAACTCATCCTCACCTCTTTAGCACAACCACCAGCCCAAACCCACCCATCCTCAGAGGCATTCCTACTGGACTTTGAGGTCAGTCATGATTCACAACCCACTGGATTTAGTTAGAAATGAGATTTTACTGTCATGTCCCTCTGGGAGGTTTTCTAATTACTAATTCATAATAATTATTATATATATAAATATAATTATTTCCTTAGAAATAATTTTGAATAAGTATTCAAAAGATAAAGCAGTAAAGCGGAGAAACAGCCAAAACACCACACACATGAATAAGTTAGAAGTTTAGTTACAATAATTATAAAAAATAAAAAATTAAAAACATTCAAAAAGAGAGACGCTACTCTTGTATCTTAATTCACGTATATGCAACTTTGTTCTCAATGAAAAGAGAAATATGCCTGTGGCACTTGCCCTTGTGATGAAAAACTAAGTATAAACAGTAATGCTGCATATGTACATATTCATTAGAAAAAGAGCATAGCTGGGATCAGTGGGAGAAAAGATGAAGTCATAAAGGCAGAGAAGCGAGGAGAGGGATAGGAGTTCTTATGAGGAAATGTTGGCAGATTAGCAGACACTTCTTGAGTCACCAAGGGATATCTTGTCTTAAATATTTAACGACACTTAAGACTAGCCGAAGTATTCAAACATTCATAAGTGTTGAAGACACGTGACTGGAGAGTGTGTGCTCAGAAGCAGATAATTGCCTGAAGTTTCCTGTTTAGAATTAGAAGTATCTTCTCTAAAACAAGTGCAACAGGTGAAGGGAGAAAAAGAACAATTCCTGAAGTTTAAACAACATTTAAAATAAATTAATATACATTTTTAAGGATTCAGTTGAAATACCGATTGTTTGAAAAATTACTGGAGTCATCCTAATTTCAGTCCAAAAAGGCAAAATGACCCAGATACAAACCAGTCAACCAACCAAAACCTGCTTCTCTGTACCACATATTTTACAAACTAAAATGTGTGGAGAAAATGAGAAAAACTGAAAATATTAATTCCAAGAAAACGTAATTATTCATTAATATGTCAAAAGGTGTAAAACAGAGAAATACTCATGAGATAGGCGATAATGGAAATGCAAGAACATGTAATAGGTATAAAGGATTTATTTTGTGCATGGCAGAAAACATAATAATGTGAGTCAGAGACAGAGTTGTGTGAGTGAAAATAATAGGAACAATATCAATATGAGAACATTAGAAGTTAAAATAGAATTGGTACCAGATGTCAAATCAAGAATGTGATAACTACAGCAGTTAGTCTGTTTGCTTTGTGAATTAATTAGCTGATCACCTCATTACTTTTGCTCAAACATGTATTGACAGAGTAATGATCTCTTAATCATTGTCATCAGGTCTGTGTGTGGTTACAGACAGGATTGTTGTGAAAGATGAACTTTGTAATTGATTTCCAGTGTTCGAACCTGTCAAAAAGATAAATATTCTGAACTTTCTAAGCAATAAAAGACACTACTAGCATCTGCTTTTGCATGAGTGGAAATACAGATGTAAAAAGAGTGTACCGTTTATTTTGTGCCATTGGTTAGGACAGACAGCTAAAGATAATTTAATTATCTTTCACGAGTCTACCAACAATTAATGCAGCTGTAATTCTACTCTGGGTGTATTTGAAAGAGATAGGAATAGAAAAAGCACAATACAAGATGTGATAAAGGAGAGGAAACAGGATTAATAAAATACTTTTTCACACCAATCTGCTAACAGTGCACAGAGCTAATTTTGACATAAAGAGATACAAATGAATTTCACATGTTATAGCAGCTGGTCAATTGTTGATGTGGTCTAGAAATGCAAACCTCCCTCCTAAAGAGTTCAGCCCGCTAATGAGTGTTATTGATCCACATGATAAAAATAAAGTATGCCCTCTTAATAATAAGGATTTTTGCGTAAAAAATATCTTGAATATATATGTACTGGAGACCGGTCTAAGGTGTGTACCCCACCTCTCTCCCAGTGATCAATGGAGATACCCCCAAACAAACAATGGATGGATGGATGGATGGATGGATGGATGATGGATGGATGGATGGATGATGGAGGATGGATGGATGATGGAGGATGGATGGATGGATGATGGATGGATGGATGGATGGATGGATGGATGGATGGATGGATGATGGATGGATGATGGATGGATGGATAGATGGATGGATGGATGGATGGATGGATGTCCTCTTGTTGAATACAGATGTGATCCATTGTGCCTTTAGATTATTAAAGCCATAATAAACCTTACATATGAACAGCATTCATAAATACTAGAATTCAAAGGGAGTCTCCTTTCTTCCTATCACTGACTGCATGTTCATCAGTTTAATAAGTATAAAGAAGTGAACAAATAGGAAAATTGTACGGAAAAGATGAAGAATTGCTTTACTTATTTTATGAACTGTTTTACTTACAGCAAGTGACATAAAAACCCAGCATGGAACATACACTATAAATGAATAGAGGCATCATGCCAAGACATGTATTTTTAACTATATATATTTAACTTTAATCTGAAGTGGAAGGAACAAAGTGTGCACTGAAAGGCATTCATTAGTAAAATATCTTTGAGGTACAGAAACAGACACAGTAAGAAAGAAAAAGGAAGTACAATAAAACGAGGAAGCAAGAAATTGTTTCTCTGAGGCTATTTTTGGCCTGCCTAACTCTTTCATCCGGGAGGTAAAATCAAATCAGAAATCACTCAGTTGTCCAATATTGTATTTTCCTCTTATCTTGAGTCAGTGCAGGGAAAGTTCACATGGACCAAAAATTTTAAATGAAAGAAGGGTTGGTAGTATGCTCCCACACACCTCCTGAAACTTAGTTATAAAGATGTTATACTGTTACATTTTATTTTTGTTACATGGCTGCGCAGCATGTGTTAGGTAATGTTTTTATATTATCAGTGCTAAAAAGACTTTTTTGTCTCCTTCTATCAATAAAAACCCACTGTATCTTTCTAATCTTTTACCCATCAGTTGATATGATAACTTCTCTTAAAAATTGTATACAACTGCTGGTGTTAAACACAGCTATACAACATCGGTAAATGATAATATGAATAGATTTAGTCAATCCTTCATTAAAACATTTTACCAGCATTACCACATAAGGAAGCCATACACCCTAGGCAAAGCCACCTCACCCACCCTCTGTTCTATTCAATCCTGAGTTCATCCAAAGTAAAATAACTCTTATCGATACAATCTCCTGAAGCTATTAATTTACCCTCTTTAGATACTCAACCAGAAGAAGAAAAGGAACATTTGCTTTGAAGCATAACAATGTATAATGTTAGTATTTTTTACCCCTCATAAAGAACTTGCAGCACATTTTTTCTCTTTTTTGTGGAATGAGTCACAGTTCAAACCTAAAAAAAACAGACATTGAATGATAAATGCATATCATTTTTTTAATGAGCAACTGAAAGCAATGAATTTCCTTTGCATAAAGCATGCTGATCTATGTGTGTGTTGTTATAAACACCTGTTATGTCTGCTCTTTTCCCACTTTCAAAGTCAAACATCACATACCCTTCTCCTCATCCTGAGGTTGTCCCATCTTTCTCTCCACCATCTGCTGACCTGCTTGTGTCTCATTTAGACTGCAGTCAAGAAACCGTTGTCTTGTTTTGTTAAAGGCTACATGTATGAAGCAGGTTAATAAACACAAATCTGTGTTTGGTTTGCCCATACACAAAAAATACTCCTTAAACCTAATTGTTAATATTCTTTAACAGATTCACAATAAGAAGGATGTGGTATGCTCCATTTACGTCACCATTTAATGTTATACTGCGTTCCCACATTTGATGCTCAAAGACATTCAAACTAGCCAAAACACACCTGTGTTGACCTGACAATTTTACATTATACAGTTGCTGACCTAAGAGCTGCTCTTTGCAGGAATATGAGGTATTTATGTGACATTACAGGGGGCAAGTTCAGTTTATGTTTGGTTGATTAGGGGGTCTTGGGGATAGCACACCACAGTTGTTCATTCAAATGACAAGGATCAAGGTAATCACAGGTTCTTAAAAATAATCTTTTAATTCAGCCCATTTAGAATGGAGATAAGTCTTTTAGGATGGCTCGATAGCAGAGTGAAATTCTTAATCTGTTGGATGGATTGGCTACAAGAACCTACTACTGGTCGTCCAACGCTGAACAACAAAAGTCTAAAAAAAAAGTGAATATATAAAAACAGGTGTGGCAATACCACCCACAGATGCACTAATATTTGTGTTCATTGAAAATACTGCCTCTGAGATTTTTATTAATTATTGTGCTTTTTAACAAATATGTGTTTTTTATTTCATAGTTTTCTATTCTAAATTTATTGGCTAATTCATAAAAAATGTATTACAAGACTTGAACACACAAAGTGTTACATTTGTCCCTTAAGAAATACAACACCTTTAGGTTTACTTTACCCCGAGTCTATACACAAAGTTAAACAGTTATGTGTATATTACTTACTAACCATTATACGTATCTTGTGTCTGTAATCCTCCAATTAGTGACAGCTTGGGATGGACTGGCTGGGTGACCAACAACACTTTTCTGTGTGGACGCTAATACTGCAGGAAGAAAACTCAAAGTGATGTATTTTCAGGATGAGCAAGGTGATTAAAGTAAAGCCAGAGGAAGCACAGAGATGCAAGAAGCTATCTAAAAGGAAACTGCATTTTCTACAAGGATGACACATGTCTGCAGTTATTTAGACTGAAGCCGAGAGAGAGGAAGGTTTTCAGCAGATAACAGGAAGGCTGAAATGAGCGAAGCAAAGTTGCTCTGTTTTATTCTTTCGAGCTTTAAGTCTCTGTCTGTTGTGGAACATGTTGCATTTGAAAATGTTGGAAGTGGTTTGGGTAATTGAGTTAGGTTAAGGATCTACATTTTCTAGAAACACACATGGAGACTGATAAAGCTATTCAAGCTAACCATGCTAATCTCTAACATAAGATGCTAAAGCCACTTTAAAATGTCAACCACATAATAATCCTAATATAAATATTAAATGATCACCTCCAACAGGTGCTGTTAAAATATCCTCTTCACACAGTTTTCAAAGATAAATCAGACTTAGCCAAAAGCTATATTAACAGTGGAACAATTGGACACAGCAATGGTTTTCAGATCCCTTTTTCAGCATTTATTCTTGGCCGAGTAATTTTCTTGGACTTTGTTCTGGTTCAGCCTTTTTTGTTAAGGGAAAATAACACCTAACTCCTGAAGGCTGCAATAACCTGTCAATCTATTGCCTCCTGTATACCTGCATCATTTTCCAGGCCATAACCACAAAGACTCCAGTATTTTCTGTGCTTTTAATAAATTTTAAAAAGGCAATTTTTCAGATGCTGTAATAGTACATGTTAAATTGGTCAAACAAGGGACTTTCCTTTACTGTTACTTTTGGAAACAATTAATGCAGTTAAGGTCAATCAATGTGATAGTCCTAATTCAACATGTAAAGATAGACAAGAGCTTTAAGTACAAAGCAAAGGGAGTTGATTTGGACAAAAAAAGATATTGCGTATCTTTAAAAAAAAAAACAGATTTGCTGGTGAAGCAAAACATTTTAGTAGAAGGCTCTACAAGCATATAGTAAATTCTCAAAAATATTAATCCAAACTAAACATTTACACAGATCCTTCATACTGATCACTTAAGTCTTGTATAGTAAACACAATTTTTTGAACCCGTGTCCAAGCACCCTCTAACAAAATAAGAAAAAAATCTGAAGATCTGCGCTGTTAGTATTTGGGCAATGTGCTGATGAAGCAACACTGAAAACAGGTAATGACTTATCAGCCCACTGGCATAGCAATACTTCTCAGTGATGCAGACTGTCAACAAAGTAATTAGGAGATAACGGCTTTGACCGTACCCCCAGTTAGCGACTATGATTACACAAAGATTGTAAAAGTGAAATACATTTTTTGTCATAATGTGGGTATCTGTTGGACCAATATGCGGGGAAGAACTCCTGAAGCTCGAAGTTTGCAGGTAAGACAACACTTTATTGCTCATTGCTGGACACGGACAGGGTACCAGGCGTGCACACAAACACAAACAACACATAAGGAACCAGCAGGGAACAAAGGAAACAAACGGGCTTATATACAAAACTGAACAGCAGGGGGAACCAATGACACATGTGACCACACAATCAGGGGAAGACACAAAACAGGTGTGGGCTTGGGGTACATGGAGACAGAAAACAAAGGACTAGACCAGGTAAAATAACAAAACACAAACTCAAGAACTCAAAACACAAGCAGGTATGACATTTTTATTATCTATGTACTTGTTGTGCTAAATGCGTCAAGTGAAATCAACATGTAAGTCATTATGTTTATGTTGACTGTGGTTCAACATGTACCCAGCCTTTCTAAAACAATTTTATTGGCAGTTACTGTCAAGATGTTTTCGAAAATGTCTGTTCGAGGGAAAATATATTATTCTTAAGCAACTACAAAAACTGTCATTGGTACATTTAGACCTAGATTTAGTCCAAGCCCCATCTCAATGACGTCAAATACCATAAACCACTCGTCGTAGAGGTAATACATCAGTATTAGTAACAGATACCGACCTGATTTGAACTGATATGAGCAGACGAGGACGTGGTGTACAGTTAAATCATGTAAATCATGTTATGTTTTTTGAATGACAACCAGACCGTCTTCGTCTTCATAATTACACAGTTGACTGATTAGGATGTGTGACTGGGACCAGTAAATAATCAAATGTTTTATCTTAGCTCCTTGTCTTCGGTTGGTACTGTTTACAATAGCTCAGGAATTAAATTTTGCATCAAAAAACATTGTGGCATCGTTCTATTAGCAGTGTCGGGTGATTGCATTGTCTGTATGGCATTCCGGTGAAAACACCCGACACGGTGATTAGCCAACGTTTAGCTGCTTAAGTTAGCATCTCATTAATAGAGCGAAAGGGTTATTTTACTGCTTTAAATGAGATAAGACTGCATTTATTCCTCTCTTGTTCAAAATTAAAACATACTTTGAGTAAATCCTGAACTGAATAATTGTAAACTGAACAGAGATTGTTTAAAACACTGATTGAAATAAATGAAAAATTTATTCTATTTGTGAAAACACAGAAAGGTTGAATTTTGAATATTTCTTTTGTTATTAGGACCAGCTTAGAGTTAGAGTGATTAAAACACTTAGTTTGTATCTCTCTGTTTTTGTAATAGACTGTTAAAGGGAGTACATCCTCTATTAAATGCCAAGCATGCATATCTGCCTCATTCAAAACTGATGAGGTGTAAAAGCCCTCACCCCAGGCAGCTCCTAGCTGGCCCACTTTTAGAAAGGTCTGAGTTTGAATTGTTGCAGTTGGCGGAAATTAGCTTTCTGCAGTTTCTCTCCTGAGTAGTGATAATTCTGATGTCACTCCAAATTAAAACAACTCTCCAGATTATTTTAACTGAAAATGGTCTGACCTGCTGCAGGTAAGATACTGACAACACCCCTGAACTCAACAAATGAGCTTCACTTTGTCACGCAGCAAACAAGTGAATGATCCCCTAGACAATTATATTAAGACCAAAACATGATTAGAATGAAGATGGATTATTAGCGGTAAAAGATGAGCATTATTTTAAAGGCAAGCAAGGAAATAGCACATACAATATTAATGAAGTGACAGCAGTGACAGCAAATGACACTGGTTCTAGATTCAGCCTTGGCAGACATGCCACACTGACTATCATCAATCATTTAGACTGGTCTACCATCATTGTGCATCTGAGACTTAGTTAACAGAAAGTGTTTAACTTTGGTAATTATGTAAATGTAAATGTGTGTTTTTGTTGGACTGTGCTAAATATGATTGTTTTCATCTGTCTGTTTAAACACATTAACACAGGGTTCCACAAAAAATACAAACTTGAGATTTTCTTTATTCAAATTTTAATATAAACATAATCGTACAATATCAGGTTTTATCTTAAAACAGCTGACATTTGGACAAATGGCAGGTTTGTTTCGTTACTGCAAGACATTGTTTTGCTGTTTTTCGAGAGACCAAATGTGGCCTACTGGGATAAGCAACAAGAAACATGAAAGAGATGTAAATGATCAAGGTTAGCAATGACATCGAATACCACAAAGGAAATCAGAGACACAAGAAGGCAAAATATAAAGGAGAGAAGGAGCAGAGAGGGAAAGGTGAGACACTAACAGATGGAGACAGAACCTGACATTTGACATTTAAAATATCATTAATCAACCCCCAAAGCTTCAGGTGACAGGGCGAGCATAAAGAGGAGAACAAAATCCAGAGAAGTGAAAGCAGATTGAAAGAATATGCTGTCATGTGTTGGTGTTACCAAACATTTTCAACAGTCAAACATAGGTTTAAACATATTTCTCTTTAAGGAGAAAACAATGTCCTTCCTGGCAAAGACAGATGCTCAAAACAAGCAGCAGTCTCCACCTTAGGTGAGCCCAGCCCCGACTGCTGTGACATTACCTGCCTAAAACCGCATAATCATGATAAATCGCTTCAGGTTTGCTACCAACCACAGATGCCCACAATGCCAAACACTGAATGTCAATGGCAAACATCACCACAGTTCTGTAGCCGCTCTCTTTATCTTTCTCGTTTTAAGCCACAATGGTGGCATTTTTTATTATTATTTTTGAATCTCTGCCACCCTTTTTCTCAAAAATCTTCATGGTCTCCTATCTTGTATTTTCTGCCCCACCTTGTCTTCTAATTTCTTCCAACAACTCCTCTTTGTGGCTGATCTTATTCTTTTTTTTTTTTAATTTCTTTTGTGCTGCCTGATTCATCTCTGCCCTATTTTCTTCTTTCATCTTCAAGGGGAAACAGGCCCCAGAGGAAGAAAAAATGAGGTTCAATAAACTGAAGGGCATTGGAGGCGACAAAAACAGCCATGATACTTGACAACTTCAGCAAGTTTACTGAGTAATTTATGTGCATAGCTTTTGAGCTTCCACAGTTGAAAAGGAATATTTGTGAGTGGCAATGTAAAACATTTTAAATGAAGGAAAAATGATACATAGTTTTGTTTTATGCAAAATAGCTTCAGCTCAGTTAGATTGGATGGAGAACATCTGTAAACATAAATTTTCAAATCTAGATCAAGATTCTCAATTGGATTTAGGTCTGGACTTTGACTGGACCATTCTAATATATGAATATATTTTTGATCTAAATCATTGAATTGTGGCAAGGCTTTTTGCGAAAATCATAAAAAAAACTATTTCAACTTTAAAGGTAATACTGACAAAAATGCACTTTTACTACATAATTAAGATGTAACCATAGGAAAATGTGGTATCATTTTTAATGTGTATAAACGATTATAAATATAAATGTAATTAATTACATTTAACATTTGGTGCTCCATGGTGGTTACAATCTCTCCATCTTAATTTCACTGCAGTCTGCTTGTGTACGTTTCGGCGTGTCTGAGACGATGCAACCGAGGGTAATAGTGTGGTAGGCGAATATGGTTTTAATGTTCATTTCTCATTAAAGTTTAATACTAACTACTAAATACTAATACTATATTTTCCTATGGTAGTCATTAAAACCTGTAACTGTTTCATCACTACTACTTGAAAGCTAGTTGGGATATGGTTTTATAACCTCACCCTTCTTTAAACTACCACTTAACTTTACCATGACCTGCCTTAACAGAACAGCTATATTAATACTGAGGTTAAGACAAGTGACTTATGAAGGCAACTGGTTAACTACATTTTATTAATGGAGCAAAGAGGGTTGAGTACAAATCCACATCATGCTTTCAAAAGGTTTTATTTGTATGATGATTTTTAAAATGATGCATCATTTTGCTACATAGAATTTCAATAAAATACATTAAATGTCAAATCATCTCCGGTGTATATTAATGACCTCTCCTGTTAAATTATTTTCCCCTTTATTCTGCAGCGCTTAGATTAATTTTAAGACAGAAAGTCATTTATGTCAAAGTTCTTACGATCACTGATTTTTCCTTTATGGCATTTGCTCTCCACATCATCTCTCAATGCAAAAAAAAAAAAAGGTGGTGAGATTGTTTCTGGCAAGTATTAAATAAGTTGGGAACATTATTCTTCCATAGTGCCAGAAGTAAGAGGCCCATTGGGAGACATGTTCAGAATTTAAGATAAAGACAGGCCATATTCCTTTTAGCAGTTTGTTTTAATCTACCGCAGGTATCAGAGCAGGGAGGAAAACATTGTTCATCATCAGTTTTCTCACAAAATCAATATCTGACAACAAGAATGCATTACACGTTCTGCAATAATAGAGAGGAATTCATAATTTTTTCCTCCATGTTTTAATCAAACTGCACAATGGCTTCAAACTCAACCTAATTGAGTCTCAATCAGTGGCCATAACACCTTAATAAATGGTAAAGCAATGGTTAGTTTGTATTAAGACTTGCTGTCTCCAACCCTTCAACTTCACTTTGCTGTTGTAGGCTACCTTCTAACACAAATATGAGGCATAAAGCACCTTGGTATGCAAATAAATGAATGACTTCACTGTCAATGTACAGGGAAACAGTACAATGAAACTAGGAGTACTATAAGGTGTAATCAGCAAAAGTAAAATGCGCACACACTACTATATACAGAAATTACTCTAAAATGAGTACCAGGCATACACCAATTAAGCGCTAACAAAGTAAAATGTGATCAGAAAAAGAACAAGTAAAAACCATGCAGAAAAGTAAAATTGTTCCATCATACAGTACAAACAAGGTGGAAACAATAGAATCAAATGAAATTGGTAAAGCAAATGAAAATAAGTAAGGCTAAGAAGAAACAAGTAAAATATGTTCATTCGCATTACATCATATCTGATAGAGACACTTTGCAGTGAGAAAAAAACTGTTATTGATCTGTGAAGTTTTAGATCTTCCAGAGGGTAACAGTTCAGACAGGCGGTGAGCGGGGTGGGAACATTCATTCAAGGTGTTGTTGGCTCTGGAGAGGGTACGACTGTTAGCGACGTCTGTACTGGAGGGGAGTGATTATCCTGTGATTTTTGTCAGCACTCTTTGTGATCCTCTGGAGAACAGGACAGGTTCTACACAGAACAGGTATCGCCATGGTCCACCAAAGGAGTTGAGTGCACATGCTCAGTGTCATTCCATGGGTTGCCTTTTGAAAATAGACATATGCAGAGGTTGAAGAAGGGAAGTCAGCCGATCAGATCTCAGACCATACTCCGCTCACTGCATCAAACTGGTCTGCATGGCTATCGTCCCAGAAGAAAGCCTCTTTTAAAGATGATGAACAAGAAAGATCAAAAACAGTTTGCTGAAGACAAGACTAAGGACATGGATTATCTTGGAGACCAAGATTTTTACATCTATACAAGGTGGTGTCAAGCGTGTGTGGTGGCAACCAGGTGATAAGTACAAAGACAAGTGTGTCTTGCCTACAGTCAGGCACAGGGGTGGACGTGTCATGGTTTGGGGCTGCATGAGCGCTTCCGGCTGTGGGGGGATACACTTCATTGAAGGAACCATGAATGCCAACATGTACTGTGACAGTCTGAAGAAGAACATGATCACCTCCATTCGAAAAATGGGCTGCAGGGCAGTTTTCCAATATAACAATACCAAATAGATGTCCGAGACCTATGCCTTGCTAAAGAAACTGAGGGTAAAGTTGCTGGAATGCTCAATCATGTCTTTAGACCTAAACCCTATTAAGTGACTGTGGGACATCATCAAGCAGAAGGTGGAAGAGCACAAGGTCTCCAACATCCGACAGCTCTGTGAGTGGAAGAGGATTCCAGTGCCAACCTGTGAAGCTCCTGTGAACTACATGCCCAAAGAGGGTTAAGGCAGTGCTGGAAAATAATGGTGGCCACACAAAATATTGACGCTATGGGCACAATCTGGACATTTTCACTTAGGTACAGGTGTACTTTCATTTGTTGCCAGTGGTTTAGACATTACTAATTGTGTGTTGAGTTATTTTAAGAGGACAGTCAATTTACCCTGTTATACAAGCTGTACACTGACTACTTTACATTGTATCTTTCTAGAATTCCGCCGCTCAAGGTGGCAGCAGGTTGGAGTAGCTCTGTTACTTTTCTTTCTGATTAATTCTTTTTAAGAACTCAAATTCCTCTTGTGGTGGATAAAATAGATTTTTTTCTTGGACTCTCTGGTGTTAGATGCTGTGCTCCTGGAAGGATTTTTGCTGATACGTTTTTACTTTTGGACATTTGTTATGATGCATCACCATGGAAACATGTTTTTTTTTTACAACCAGGAACAGATCATTAATACTTAACGCTTCAACTACAACCCCAAATCCCTGGTGAATTGAAAAGAAGGCATCGTGGATGCAGAGCAGGAGCAAAGAGAAGAGACAGAAGGAAGTTCAAACCATCTCTTCCGTCGATTATGATGGGCAATGTGAAATCATTGGGAAACAAGTTGGATGAACTCCAAGCCCTACAAAGGACCCAGCCAGAGTATTGGGAATGCAGTATTATGTGTTTTACTGGGACATGGCTGCAGGATCATATCCCTGACTCCAGCGTCTCTCTGCCAGGCTTTCTGACCCTATGAGCAGACAGAGATTTAAAGAGGAGTGGCAAATGCAAAGGAGGTGGACTGGCAGTACTTGTGAACAACAGATGGTGTAATCCAGGACATGTTACTGTGAACTGCGTCTCTACAGTCCAGATATTGAACTTTTAGCAGTAAGTTTTCGTCCTTATTATTTACCCAGAAAGTTCACCAGTGTTATGTTGGCAACAGTGTACATTCCACCTTTAGCTGTTGCCAACACTGCATGTGATGCGATCGGCTCAGTTGTTGCTAAGCTACAGACACAACACCCCAATGTGTTTGTGGCAATATCTGATGATTTTAACCATGCTTCACTCTCTGCTACATGCCCAACGTTTCCACAGTTTGCCTGCTGCTCTACCATAGAAAACAAAACATTGGATTTGGTTTATGCAAATGTCAAGGACTCAAACATCTCTAAAGAAGACCTCCTCTAGGCAAATCAGATCTGTCTTGTTTCTCTCTGCTCGAAATATAAGCCCCTTTCTCAGAGACGACCTGTAATAAAAAGAACTGTGAAAAGATGGTCACAGGAAGCCAAAAAAGCACTGCGAGGTTGCTTTGAGGCTACAGACTGGGACACACTGTGCTGGCCACATGGAAAGGACATCAATGCCATGACTGAGTGTGTGACTGTCTATATAAACTTCTGTGTGGATAACACCATCCCCACCAGAACCGTGAGTTTCCCAAATAACAAACCCTGGATCATCAGTGACCTGAAGGACCTGCTAAACAAGAAAAAAAGAGCCTTCAGAGAAGGAGACAGGGAATTATTGAGGAGCATACAGAAGCAACTTAAAGTCTAGATAAGAGACAGCAAGGAGGTGTACAAGAAGAAGCTGGAGAGCAAGCGCCAGCAAAACAATATCAGGGATGTGTGGACAGGGATGAAGAAGATCACAGGCTTCAAGCAGAAGGAAAATCAGACCGATGGAGGTCTGGACAGAGCCTATGAACTAAACACATTCTTCAATAGGTTCAGTTCAGAAACAAGCACAGCATCCTCAGCTCCTGCTCATGGCCAAACAGACATCTCACCCTCTATTAGCCCACAGCTGTCCTGTAACACCTCAAATGTCTTTTCTTCCATGTCAGCCATGGACCCTTCTGCTTCTACATGTTTGCCTTCAACCATATCAGAAGATGCTGATGCTCGATTTGCCTCTCCCTTCCACCTTTGTGTCTCTAGAAGTCGGGTGAAGAGACAACTGGGGAGACTGAATCGAAATAAGGCTGCAGGTCCAGATTGTGTCAGCCCTAGAGTCCTGAAGGCCTGTGCGGAGCAGCTCTGTGGGATTCTGCAGCACCTCTTTAACCTTAACCTGGCCTGGAAGAAGATTCCAGTGTTGTGGAAGACCTCCTGTCTTGTTACAGTGTAAAGAAAACTCACCCATCAGTCCTCAATGACTATAGACCTGTTGCCCTGACATCCCACACCATGAAGGTCCTAGAGAGAGTCCTGTTGGCCCACCTGAATAAGCAAACAATAAACTATCAGGACCCCCTTCAGTTTGCTTATCGCTGTGGAGTTGGAGGTGAATATACCATCATACACCTGCTTCAACAAACCCACTGTCATCTAGACAAAGCCAGCAGCACTGTGAGGATCATGTTCTTTGATTTCTCCAGTGCATTTAATACAATCCAACCTAAATTTGCTTTGTCAGAAACTCCAGAAGACTCAGGTGGAGGCCTCAACAATCTCCTGGATCAAAGACTACCTGACAGACAGACCACAGTTTGTGAGACTGAAGGGTTGTGTGTCTGACCAGGCAGTCAGCAGCACAGGAGAACCACAGGAGACTGTATTCTCACCATTCCTTTTCACTCTGTACACCTCATACTTCCAGTACAAGACAGACTCCTGACATCTACAGAAATACTTGGATGATTCTGCAGTTGTGGGGTGGATCAGAAATGGACAAGAATCTGAGTACAGGAAGGTGGTGGACCGCTTTGTGGCATGGTATGGAAACACTCATCTCATCTTGAACATTAATAAAACAAAGGAGATTATCGTAAACAAAGGAGATTATTGTAGATGTTTGGAGAAAAAGGAATAGATCAAACACTATTTCCATCATGGGAGAAGAAGTGGAGGTGGTGGAGTATAAATATCTTGGTGTTCACCTGGACAACAGACTGGAGGGTAGTTGCAAATGTGAAGCCATCTACAAGAAGGGAGAGAGCAGACTGTATCTCTTGAGGATGCTTAGGTCTTTCAGTGTTTGCAGCAAGATGTTGCATATCTTCTATAAGTCTGTTGTGGAGAGTGTGATCTCTTCTGCCATCATCTGCTGGGGAAGCAACATCAGAGCCAGAGAGTTAAAAAGGCTCAACAAGCTAATAAAGAAGGCTGGCTCTGTTCTGTGGACTCCTCTGGAACCTCTGGAGATCATTGTACAAAGAAAGAGTCTTCATAAAATGAGGAGCATTATGGAGAACCCTGAGCATCTTCTTCATGAGACTGTCCTACAACAACAGAATGTCTTCAGTCAGAGGCCTCTTCAGATCTGCTGTAAGACAGACTGCTACAGGAGATCCTTCCTGCCCACAGCCATCAGCATCTACAACAGCTCTTTGAAGAAACCTTCATAATGAGCTACAACAACATTTAATTTCCCTTTGGGATTAATGAAGTATTTTTGAATTGAATTGAATTGAATTGAATCAAAGTGTCATATCCTAAGTGTTGACCCATAAAAAAAGAATAAAATATTTACAAAAATGTGAAGGGGGGATACTCACTTTTGTGAGATACAATAAAGGACTCCATTCTCACCATACACTGTCCATTGATTTATTGGTTGCAGGTTTGTGCGGTTTCCTGAAATCTATTATAACTCCTTTGGATTTTTTGTGTTTAGTAAGAGAACGCCACCCAGTTACACAGTGTAGCTCTGTAACACACGAGAGCAGGCCATCTCCTGCAGGATTTGTCCCTTTCAAAAGCATCTGTCAGAATCTTAAAAGAGCTGCCTCCAAGGATCACAGTAACTGACGAAGAAACCAGGCAGAAACCTGGGCCCGTGGGCAACTGCTAGGAAAAAACTTTGATTTTAATTGTGCATGAGAGAAGGTGGGAGGAAGGCAACGCAAGAGCCATGGGTCAAAGGACAGCTGCCAAAAAGGTTATGCAGAAAACAACACACGCACCAATAGAGGTAATTATTTCCCAAACCTTACTGCATTTTTAGATCGAAGACAAGTGACAACCACTTTCTGGACAATTAGTTTTAGTGACAGCATAATGGGAATATAGTCACAAAGGAAAGGGGCGAGGATTGTCAAAGAGAAGCTTAATCACGCCGCTTAGCTCATCAGAATGGGACCAGCTCTTCCTCTTGCTCTCTTCAACATACTTTCATTCCACTTGCCTTTTTTTGTTTTACAAACTTTTATTCCTCTCTGCCCCTAAGGCCTAACATGGTCTTTTCTAGTCAAATATCCTCCATCGTGTCATAAGAAATAATCATGGACAACTAAAAAAAAAAGACAAGCTATTCTGGTTTTAAAGCTTGATAAAAGCTTAAATTTAACATTGAAATCGATTTTTTGTTCCTTAAATCATTGCACGGTGTACAAATTTAGACCTCTAGTTAATAAATGTGAAATTATATTGTTTACATTGTGAGTGGATTAGTAAAATGAAAGCTGTAAATTTTCCCCCGCTGCAGGGCTGAATTTATTTTTCTAATAATCTTGAAGAAAAAAAAGCCACTTTTCACCACTTGTGATAACAGTTGTTAGTCTAAGGAGTTAATGGTGCCTTACAAACATATAACTTTTGGTTGTCATGTTACAACCTCAAACTTTAATGTATTTTATTGGGATTTTATGTGACAGAGCAAGACAAAGAAGTTCATACATGTGAAATGAAAGGTTTTAAAACATCTTACCAAATTAAAATCTTTAAATTATTAGTACGAAGAGCCATCCTTGAGTCTTTTGGGGTAAGTCTCTACCAGCGTTGCAGATCTACAGACTTAATTGTTCTTCTTTGGAAAACAGCAGAAGCTCAGTCAGTCTGGGTGGTAAACATCAGCAAACATCAACTCTAAAGTCGTAGCACAAAGTTTTAGATTGATTTCTAAACTTTGACTGGGCCACTGTAATAAATTATGTTTTGATTATCTCACCAGAGCACTTTTATCCACACTTTCCTGTGTCCTCTACATGATTTGTGGCAAACTGCAAATTGAATTTTTTCCGGCTGTCTTTTTGCAACACTCCCTGTCTATGTGGAGTGCCTAAGTAGTGGATGTCCTGTTAACACATTCTCCCACCTGAGTTGTGGAGCTCTGCAGCTCCGACAGAGTTAACATAGGTCTCTTCACTGCTTCTCTCATCAATGATCTTCTTGCTCAGCCTGTCGGTTTGGATGGATGCCCATGTCTTGGAAGGTGATGGATTAAATATCAGGAAAATGTTTAAAGCTTGGGATATAGTTGTTTTTATTAAATCACCCCTGCTTTTAACTTCCCCACACCTTCATCTCTGATCAGTCTGATGTGTTCCAGATGTTGTTAGCTCTTTAATTTTATCTGACAAACCTATGAGGTCTTCACAAAGAACCCAGGAGTTATACTGATAATAAATTATACACAGCTGGACTGCATTTCCTAAATAGGCAACCTCTTAAGATCGACTATTAATCGTGGATTTTATTCAGGGATATTGGAAGAAAGGGGGCTGAATACATGTGGTCTCCACACACCTTAAAACTTGTATTTGTAAAAATTGTGTGCTATATTGTGCTGGTCTGTCACATAAAACCCCAATGAAATACATTAAGGTTTGTAGCTGAAATGTGAAAAAGATCAATCGATATGAATACCAAAGCAAATCACTGTATTCATCTTGCTTTAGCATGGAGGCGGATTGTTTCATGTATTTCCTTGTTCTCCGCTATCAAACATCATTTTGCACACTTGAGTCTGACATGCCAGAGCTGCGCTGCTGCCTTTTCAACATAATACAATAAAGTTATTGTCTGCTTGTGGAGAAAACTGACTGTAATTACAGGGGAACAGTGCCGCCGAGATATGGGTTGAGCAATCTGCTCACAAAGCTTTGACATTTCAATAGAAATTGAACAGTTCAGTCGTGGGCTTAATTATGACAGGTACATTTTTACTTAGAATGTCCTCTTGCCTGGTTTTTTGTTTGCAACACAGTAATTTCTTTGATATGACTGCAGTGGTCGCTCAAAAAGAAGTAGGAATACATTATTTAAAACAGAAAGGAAATAATTCACAATATGTCTTTTTGGAGTTACATAAAGCAACATTAAATTGTAAGACACAACAAAGTTGGTGTGAGTGCATTTGTAACAAAGTTTTAAGGTACACTAAGCGTAGGAAATAAACTGCATGTTCTCGTGCTACAGCAGCATGGACACTTTGTAATGTGTGTGTAAACTGAAAAGTGCCCTTCCTAAGTCTATCCTTGTCAGCATGTAAAAGGAAATATTCCCCCAGAGAACAGAATCATCATGTGTTTCAGGGTAAGCTTAGGCAACATTTTGTTTATTATAATGCACTAAGGCCCAGCGGAGCTATTGTGAAAGAGGGGATATTTCATTTTGTATCCATGATGGCAAATGTCAATTGATTAACAATAATGTGCTCAAAAAATGCACATAAGCACCATTACCAACGTATGCAAAAACATTGCTGAATGTGCACAAAAACAATAGAATTTTCTGCTGACAGAGAGAACTGTAATGGCAAGAGCTGTGGACCATGAACAAAAATAAACAGAAAATGTCATTACACCACAGTAAGTAAAAATTAAAAGTTGATGGGAAATGTTGCCATGTTAGCACAAGCGTGGTGGGTGGTAAATTCTGCTCGTTCCTTCGAGACAAAACAAGAACAAGGGAGGCAGTGACAGAAACAAGCAGAGAGGGACACTGGGGAAGTTTGCATGTGTGTGAGCAGAATTTGGTAGCTTGTTCAAAACCTACAGTAGTGAGACCCGTTTTTGCTTCTAGGGGAAAAGGCCTGCCGAGCATTAGAGGACGAAATCACATGGCTGGTGGAAAGGATCTCTCTCAAAATAAAATTACAAGCCAGATGAGATTTTTATAAAACAAAAATAATAATAAACTGGTTTGCACCAATAAATCCAAATGCAGGGAAGCAGCCTGGCACCAACATGTTGTGTTGCATTAATTCTCTCAAAAAACATTAAAAAAAACATTAACAGAATGAAGCAAATACAGTGTGTCTGCATGAAAAACACTTTTAAAATTAGAATTTCTCCAAAACAACTTATTAAATATAGTCAACTAAGGCAGATCTAAGAGAGGAATTTTTACCACATAGCCCTTAATCCAATATATTCTGTCCACCATTTCTGGGGCTAAACAGAAACAACTAATGCTGCACATAAGCGTTTAGATGGAGTGGTTGGAGAGATGTGCTAAAAGTAAGGAAAAAACTTTCTCTGTACCTGTGCTGCAGTCTGTACTGGGCCTCTGGCACTAGATAATTTCTAGTGACTGTCTGTTGTAATCAAGCACCATGAACAAACTGCAACCACAGCAAGGGGGTTACTAAAAATAGTTGCAAATGATTATCAAAAGGAAGTATTAAAATGTTTTATTTCAGACACAAAACGAACAGAAATCTATATGTGATCTAAACCACATAGTGCTGAAAATAGATGTGCTGCAATACACTGGTATGGTAATTCTCAGTTTTAAAGGTACATTTCAAATACTATCCCAAAGACAGCATAGCCTAAACTTAGCAGAATTTGGATTTCCTCTGTCATGTTGCATCAGAGCTTAGCTACATTATAATAATAATAATTCACACAAACTAAGGTGCTACAGCTTTCAAAACTAGACTTGAATGTTGTGTGAAACCTGAGTGTAGTTTTTACTTTGCTTCAACTCACAATGTTTGACTGTTCATAGGTACCTGAACCATCTGAACTTACACTTCATGTCATAAGCGATTGGATATTCAAATGCATAAATCAGGTCATCAATCTGACCAATGAACAGCATCTTTCTTTTTTCTTCTTTTCTTTTGCCAAAAAGGGGAGAAAGAGAGGCAAACAATCTTTATTGTTGAACACTCTTTCAGTCTCAGTTCATTCTTCTTGTCAGTTTATACCCAAATTGTGTTCCCATGTTTTGCCATTTAGTCCATCCCTGCTTGGCAATTTAGTACCTTTATACTTAACCTTTGCATTTCATCTTATTTCACTTGGTAGCAAAGTATTTCTGGTAAATTTTGAAAGTAGATAATCATGAAAATGCTTAAACATCACATAAAGGTGATCAAAATAACAAAAATATGATATACACTATTTTGCCAAATGTTTATGTCTGTCTACTTTTACATATACATGAACTTTGTTGACATTCTATTCTTCATCTATAAGGTCTAATTTGTTGATAGACTCACCGTTGCCAGCAATGGCGACTTGAACTATTCTGTAAACATCTTCCAAATGGTTTAGGAGTGTGTTCATAGTTAGATGAGAAAACCAGAATTGCAGCCTCTGTTCTAATTCATCCCAAAGGTGTTAAATAAGGTTGAGGTTCAGGACTCAGCCAGTCAAGTTTCTCCACACCAAACTTTATAGACCTGCAGCCTTGGAAGTGATTGGAACACCAGAGCTTATTGATTTGGTGGTTTCACCCAATACCTTTGGCAATATAATGTACATATCATATCATCCGTTTTTTTTTTTATAGTTACAATGACGACTATCATTATTTCTCTACATATCTCTTAGAGGAAAAAAACCTAACACATTCTAATCACTTTGCAGAATTGCCAACTTTTGACCAGCTTAACTGGCAATTGTAAGAAATATGTTCCCATTTGTAAGACAGGAAAATCACTGTACCTAAAGTTCTCTCCTGCCACCTTATATGTATGTAACAATAGGAAATTGTATATCACAGTAGCAGCTTTTGTATTTTTCATTATTTCATCACTCTTTCACTGACACCCTCATAATGTCTTCTGTATTAAATGATATCTGTCAGGGATAAATTACAGTCCGCAGCCTAAACATGCAATACACCCGGCATTTAAACACTTTTTATGAGTAGAGAGGATTCTGCTGTTTTAATTAGCTTTATGCTATTTGAGGTTCAGGCAGCTTTATATCTGAATAACACTCTCATTGTGAAGGTTTGTTGTACTGACATTATTAAGAGAGGCATAAACCCTTTGGCTGCTCTGCCGAGTGCAAATCAGACCCTCAGTTACAATGCTAGCAGTCAGTCAAATAAATATGATGAACTGTTAAACAGACAAATCAGACCATCCAGCTAAATATTTGCTAACTCGCTATAGGAAGCAAATAGCAGCTGGAGGAGAACACAATAATCTCCAATATCCCCCAGCTGCAGATCAAGGGATGGAAATGGCTGCTCCTTTAGCTTCCCTCAGCATATAGTGAGGACGAACCACTACTTTATTTCCCTATAGATTAGTTCATAAGGTAAAGAATACATAACACAGCAGAGGAAAAAGAAGATTTCTAAACAAGTTCTAATCAGTTTCCACAATTATGCCAACTCATGTCAAACACAACTGCCATTTAATAAACATGTTGCAGTTCTTAAGACTTGAAGTACGCTATATATCAAACTATTTTAATTTCAACACAAAATATAACTCAGAAATTTTACTTTCTACTTCATAACTTGTAAACAAATGAAAATGTTGCATCATGATAATTGTGTGCAAGTTCATCGCAATTATCAGTTTAATTTAAGCATGAATCATAATATTGTTATCAGTACTAGTCATTGTAATGTAGTATAGATAGATAAAGAAAAGTATCCCTTTAAATCAGCCTTCGAAAGAAATGTGCATTTTCAACAAGCATTTCACAAATATGTTATAAATGGTTTAAAAATGCAACAACAAAGGAGAAAAAGACAGAGGATGAGAAAACAGACAAGGAGAAGGAGAAAATGAAAGAGATGACAATAACCGAGGTGACAGACTGTAGGGAGATGACACTCGGGTCCACAGAGTTTACAAGGAAGGAAGCAAATGGATTTTGAATTTGAGTGATCTGTGCAATGAAGCTAGGATATTTATGTGACATTTACACACATCCATATATCTGTTCTATTGGTACTGCTAAGAGGCAAATAATATGAGACATCCACTGACAAAGACAGAGACTATGGAGATAGGATAACAGACTTGGAGGACAAAAGAGGATAGGCACAGAGAAAAAGAGATAGCTTTTCTTACTGATGACTCATGAAAATTAAAACATTTCTTCTAGCAGACATGTTTTTATTTCCTCGACATGCTGTGAGCCGTTTTTTCCTGAGCTGCGACTGTAGCTCCAGGAACACCAGGTGCATCAGTCTTTGTATGCAGCCGGGTGCAAACATCTATCCCTTAAACACACACTTGCACAAATGTCTCTCTGTTTACTCTCAAAGTATTTGCTAAAAGTATTTATTTTTCAGTCCACACCAACTTGCTTGTAGGCAAATAATTAAATAACTTAAAAGCACTTCCTTTGGCACAGCTTAACCTGGCACCTGTGATGTTGCAGCAGTGTTTCACTTTAAACCTGCTCCTCCAATATTCCACAAAATAATAGGAAAATACAGGTTTTTTGTGGCTTCTACAAGATGGAGAAAGAGGCAATACATTTTTTTACATACAGCCATATGAAAGCATATTGTAATTCTTTGGACGGACCACAGCAGAGACCCACACAAGACAACTTGAAAGGAAGATGAAGGCAATGACTCAATCGAGTCCAGGGTAACATGAAAAGAGCTATGTGTGTGTGTGTGTGTGTATGTGTGTGTGAGTGGGTGTTTTTCTGTGTGTTTTTTTTTTCTATTATTGCTTTAGGTAGAGACAGAACACACGATTCAGTGCTAACACATTTTTTATTAGGTGTACAAATCCATGGCTGGATAATACGTTTGTTTTGGAGTCGTAATTAAAACAGTGCTCTGTGACGCCTGTCTTCATAACTTCAGGCTCTATCAGGAGTCACAACAGACCACAGCCTGTCGTTGTTCAAGAAAGACTTGCTATACAGGAAAAAAAATATAGCGCTACCTTGACACCAGTAAAAGTACAATATCACACTTCAATCTGTAACTGTGCAGCAAAGCACAGGAAACTTTGAAATTTGAATTTTTATCTGAAAGAAAAAACCTTTTCAGCAACATCAGGCCTCTACAGAACTTTATTATCAGTCAACCTCTTATATGTCCTTGAGTCTGTTTTTGCCGCACTGCATGCAGTGGAAATTGTCCTCTTTACTTTAAAATAAGTGGGAGAGAAGAAGCTACATCTTAAAAGTGGAATTACTCACTAACTGAAACGTTGTTGCAGAAGAAACCTGCATTAATCCCTCTATAGTCCTAGTAAAATTTTTTTATGATTTTAACTGTTTTTTGTGGATATTTTTGGTTTTGTTAATGCAAATGGCATAAAAAATATTGCCGTGGTGTACTTAAATTAAAACTGCAGGAATGCGGGGCGCAATGGTGGTGCATGTCTTCCCCCTCTCTCTTTCCAACCCATTTCTTATCAGCTGACTTTCAAAATAAAGGTCAATGGTGCCACGAAAAATAATAAACAAAAACAGCGGCAATGTTTCTTTAGAGCTGCACAATATATCAAATTGCAGTCATCCATGCAATATCAGTGTGTGCAGTTTTCTATCACAAAGGACTGCATGGCTGCAGTAGGTAGTTGGATATTAGATTTCAAGTGTCAGACATTCATGCTTTGCATATCAATAATACATTTTCCCAGTTGGATGGCTTATAACTGCCCTCAATAAACCCACCTTATGTATATCTTTAGTGACTGAGATGCAAAAGTTCTCTTGGTGGGAAAATTGTGTTGGGGAAAAAGTGAATAAATCATGCTTGCTATCATTGCTATTTTCAGCAATATCTCAATTATGTAACAAAAATAATCATTTGACATAGCGGCAGAGCGGACACCCTACATATGGAGGATGTTAGTCCTCGACGCAGCTGGCTTTGATTCCTGACCTCAGGACCCTCGCTGTCTGAAACACTGTGAATAAAGGCCAACCGTGCCAAAAAATCCTAAAACAATAATATTCACAGGTTTAGTCTGACTCCCATTTAAAAACATGTTTTAATACACTGCCATTCCAGGACCAAAAGCAAGGGACTGATATTATAGTTTTGATTATTTTTCATCTGGTGGAAATATTTTATCAATATATGGATCCAAAAATAAAGGCCTGCTAATCTGACTGTGTTTACACAGGTGTTAGCGATGCAAAATGCTGTTGACGCAGAAAGCTGAGGACAGACTTATGGCTAAAGCTACTGTCTGACATGCACAACTCAAGAGGGAGGTCACCTGCAGCTTCCGGGTTAGGAGACCGGCTGGCCCCACTCCTCAGGGCTAACATGCCCCTAATGCTCCCTTTTGCTCTAAGACGTATGGTCAAGTTCGGTGACCGGATACCGCGACTAACACACTGCCTGAGGAAACCAGACAAACTGCCCTTCATCTAAGACCAACCACCTATCACCTTCAACCCTGAGAAGCTGGCTGCTCTCTGCAGCAGCTTTCTCAATAAGATGTCTGCAACATGCTGGTCCTCTGGCTGGACGTAAGGCCCAAGCCAGAGTTAAAATGGCCGATGGCAAACCAGATTCTAGGTCCATCAGAAATAGTGACTCCAGAGGGCGCTGTTTGGAAGCTGTTCTGAAACACAGATAATCACATTTTCTGATAAGCTGTTATTACAAAATGTGACCACACTATAACTTCAAACTCCTTTACACTACACTGTAAACTATTTAGCACTAACATGAGAAGTGGAATTAAACACAGCTGTTCACATTTTCTGATAGCTGTTAACAAAACATGTCACCATACTAATATGGTCAAACTGACACCTAAAACTGTGGCAAGACTTCAAAAAGTGATGTTCACAGATCTTCACCATCTAGTCTGGCTGAGCTTGGAGCAGAGGAAAGTGACACATTTCAAATCTCCATATGTGCAAACCTGGTAAAGACATAGCTCAAAGGACTAGCAGCTGTACTGAAAGCAAAATGTCGTTCTACAAAGTCTCAAAAAGCTTTTTTATACAAAGGGTAAATTGCACACATGAAGACTCTATTAATCAGGTGACACTCAGATTATTATAGTGTTGTCAGAGTAAAGAGGGCTGAAAACAATTGCAAGCCATGGCTCTCAGATTTTAATAATAAATAAAAAAACACTCCACTTTGCAGTTGTGTGCTACTTTGTGTTTGCTTGTCATATAAAACCCAAACAAAATACATTGAAATCTGTAGTTTTAGTGTGAAATAATGTAAAAAACCGTATATGTGGGGTAGGAATACTTCTGTGAGTGGATAGAGCTGTAACACGAGCTCCCAGGAATAAAGAACAACAGCACATTCTGATGAATTTTCTGTCATGGAGAAAATACCGGAAAATGCTTGTGTAAGTTTTCAGTTATGATGTTAAACTGACAGAAACTGTATCTTTAAAACCAAAAGGACAAACTTTGAAAAAGAAAATCATCTTTTTTTGTGAATTCATAATCTATTTCTCCAGAAATTTATTTCTCTACTGCTCATTTCAGCTGACCAGATGGAGTTAATGATTAAGTTAATTGTATTTACATATAATATGAAAGCCATCTGCAGCTCTAATAGAAGACATAACATACATAAAATAGTTTAAAGCTCATCATAAGATTCAAAAATGAATGTTCCTTATATCAAAATCTGACTGTGAAAGTACTTTTATAATATATTTTAAATGCCTTGAATGTGCCAAACAAAGGTTTTACATTGAAATCAAGCTTCCTGACATGGAGGTGGTAATTAAACTGTGCATTTGTGACATGCAGAAAAACTAACAAAAAGACACGAGGAGACACACAAATCATCAAACATGGAACTGGCTCCTATGACTAGTATGAGGTACAAAAAGGTTCTGTTAGGAAACCTGTGTCCACATTTATAAATTGTAAATATTTTGAAGCAAATGCTTTTTTTGTCTCCCTTTTTACTTCCTTCCGGCAACATTACAGTGAGTAAATATGTAGATATACAGAGGGTAGTATCTTCAGTTTAGTAATTTAAAAGAACACAACTGTCTGAATTTGTGAATGTCGTTGTCTAAGTGGGATAACAAGAAGAGCCCATAAGGTTGACCCTCTGAAGTCAGCACTGCATTCAGTGTTTATCCACCACATATTGAGCAGTGTTAACCAGAAAGGCCTACTGAGGCTCTTAGACCAGCTGCTGTAGTCCTGGCTCACACACATTACCCTAAAAACAAACATCCCTCGCCCTGATAGAGAAACAAACACAGCAAACAGTGATATCACCTCACATAGCGATTCAGTTCAATCGTCTCCTCCAACTTACGCCTCATCACACGTATTCTAATTATCAGCACTGAGTAATTAACATCAAAATTAGAGCCCATATTTGCATATCTACCATCATTTGCATATATGCCCATGGGCAGAACATTCCTCCTCATGCTGGCACGAACCGGTACAAAGCACAATTATTTTTACAACGGTTATCTAAGTACTAGCAACCATAAAAAGCATTCCATATAGTGCAGTGAAAAGTATTTGCACCCTCAATGATTTTTTCTTTTATACTCATTTGTCACACTTTAGTTGGCTGGATTTTAACAATATTTATCAAAGGTTACCACACTAAATATAACAAATTGTTTTCAAATGATGATTTCATTTATTAGGAGAAAAAAGCTATCCAAACCAATCTGGAATTTTTCGGAAATAAAAGTAACTGGTCCCTAAACCTAATAACTGTTCACGCCAAACTTCACTGCCATCATGCATTTGTAATAATTGACAATGAGTCTTGTACATTACTGTGGAGGAATTTTTGGCCCACTCCTCTTTGCAGAATAGTTTTAATTCACCCATTTTGGAGGATGTTTGAACATTAATAGCCTGATTAAAGTTATGCATCATATTTGGATGTAAGTCCAGACTGTAACCGGGCCACTTCTGGGGTTTTTCTAAGCAATAAGAAGAGAAGTTGCTGTTGTGTTTTGTATTGTTGTCCTGCTGCACAATCCAAATGCACTTGAGTTTAACGTTCCAAACTGATCTCCTTACATTCTCCTTCAGGATTTTCTGGTAGAGAGCAGAAATCATAGTTCCCATCAGAAAGGGCGTGTGTACCAGATCCTGAAGCAGTCCTACACTAAAGGGACCCCACACCACCAAAGACATGTTTAAGTGCCAGTATAATGTCCTCTTTGTGAAACGCTGTGTTGTGTTGCCATATGTAACGGGCCACACACCTTCCAAAAGGTTCCTCTTTTTACTCGTCAATCAACAGCTTATTTTCCCAAAAGTCTTGGAGAACATCAAGATGTTTTTTTAGGCAAATGTGAAACGGGCCTTTGTGTTCTTTTTGGCCAGCAGTGTTTTTTCTTTGAAACTCTTTCATGGATGGCATTTTTGCCCAGGCTCTTATTGTTAAATCTTGAACACTGACCTTAACTGAGACAAGTGTGTTCTGCAGTGTTCCATGTTTTTTTCAATTTGTGGACAATGGCTTTCACTGTGATTCACTGAAGTCCGAACGCATTAGAACAGTATTGTAACCCTTTTTACACTAGTATACTGTACGTCAGTGCTTTTGACTCTTGTGCTTTTATATTTTACTTAAAGCAGTGCACGTAATGTGAGATCCTTTAGCCTACTTCAACCAACAGATCCTATTTCAATGATTTCACATTTCTATGGGCCAGACAGTTATCAGGCCTCAGTGTGGTTGGTGAAATTGAACCCAGACGTCCAAATGAATGTGATTATTCACAGTTAATTCAGGATTTAACAAGGGTGGAAGCTACTTTTTAACATAGAGCTAGCTTGAACTGGATACGCTTTTTCCCTTAAATAAAATCCTAATTTGAAAACATTTTGCATTTACATTAAATCAACTTAATTAAATCAACGACGTGATCTGAAACATTATAAGTGATCAAAAAGCAATAACAGCAGAAATCTATAAGGATGGTAATTCATCTTCACACCACCCTACTTTAAAGTTTAAAAGATGAGAATCGTAAAAATAAAGTAGGCTGGGATGGACATGCACAGACAAGCAAAAGCAGAAGATAAAGACACTGAGAATCTAGACAGCTTATAGGAGGACTGTATGGAAAGTTTGTAAGTGCGGTAGCCACAAAAGAATAACAATGCAACACTTAGAAAACAAGAAAGGCCAAAGTAAGATAGAGGCTATACCGCTGCCCCATTTATACATCTCACTTAAGCCCATAAACCTTTGGAGTAAAATCCATGACTGTGAAGAAAGAGACCAGCAGCAGTTCTTGAAATCAGGAGCAGGGCTGTTCAAGCATGGGGAAAAGAAGTGAGGAGCAGAGTGACAAAACATCTCTCTCTCTCTGTGTGGCATTTGCCCTCTGAATGGCATCAGCTCAGTGGAGCAGAACAGCCAAGAGTGATGCAGAGTCAAAGGAATAAAGAGGACGAGCCAGGCAGAAAAACACAACTGAGACAGCAGAGAGAAGAAAAAGAACGGGGAGGACATGAGTGACAGTAAAGAGGTGAGCAGGAACAGGACAAACAGAGAACTTCCCATCAGATACTGTTTCACCAGTCACTGCACAGAAGAGGAGAACCTGAGTTATGCTTCTGAGTTTCACATTGCTCTTACAACTTATGTCTTGGCATGGGTAACAACTGTATGGCTCTGTTGAAAAGGCACCAATAAATCTGATCTTGCTTTTTTTTGTGTACCTTTTTATTTCGGCACCCCTTAAACCCTCTCAGTCTGTGTTCTTTGGTACAAATGTACTCTGCTCTACTTCACAGTGTCTTATGTAAAGGTATTCAGCCAAAAGTCATATGTCTCATGCATACTGTATACTGTATTCTCCTGAGCTTGTAAAGCTTCCGAATAGAAAATCTGCACATACACAGAACATCAGCAATACCTGATGCAGCAGCCAAACATCCAGGAAGCACTCTGAGAAATTGATCTACATTTCGAAACAGGAAATGGCTTCACTTGACAACAAAACTTCTAATTAAGTGCTAGAGAATGACATAATCGCTTCCTGCACCACAGTTTGTCAGTTAAGATCAAGCTGACCGGGTCAAACAGGCAGGTAAAATCATGAATCATGCAAATACATTTGCAAGCATCTCCAAAGTAGTGTGGACACTAAACCAAGATTTATATGTTGTAATTTTGTGGAGCCACAATAGTCCTGAAACTGTGTTTCGAAAAAAGAACCTAATTATTCATATTATATTAGTTTTGGTTTCTTTTTATGTCCAATTATGATTTGTGAATGTTTACTAGGTTAGTTAATTGGTTATTTAATTAGACATTAAGATTAAACTGAGCAGAATATGGCATATTCGTAGCCGTAATGGCAACTAAATCTTATTCCATTTCAGTATACATACACTCACTGGTCACTTTATTAGGTACACCTTGCTAGTACCGGGTTGGACCCCCTTTTGCCTTCAGAACTGCCTTAATCCTTGGTGGCATAGATTCAACAAGGTACTGAAAACATTCCTCAGAGAGTTTGGTCCATATTGACATGATAGCATCACACAGATGCTGCAGATTGGTCGGCTGCACATCCATGATGAGAATCTCCCGTTCCACCACATCCCAAAGGTGCTCTATTGGATTGAGATCTGGTGACTGTGGAGGCCATTTGAGTCCAGTGAACTCATTGTCATGTTCAAGAAACCAGTCTGAGATGATTCAGGCTTTATGACATGGCGCGTTATCCTGCTGGAAGTAACCATCAGAAGATGGGTACAGTGTGGTCATAAAGGGATGGACATGGTCAGCAACAATACTCAGGTAGGCTGTGGCGTTGACATGATGCTCAATTGGTTCTGAGGGGCCCAAAGTGTGCCAAGAAAATATCCCCCACACCATTACACCACCAACACCAGCCTGAACCATTAATACAAGGCAGGATGGATCCATGCTTTCATGATGTTGACAGCAAATTCTGACCCTACCATCCGAATGTCGCAGCAGAAATTGAGACTCATCAGACCAGGCAACGTTTTTCCAATCTTCTATTGTCCAATTTTGGTGAGCCTGTGTGAATTGTAGCCCCAGTTTCCTGTTCTTAGCTGACAGAAGTAACACCTGGTGTGTTTTTCTGCTGCTGTAGCTCATCCGCCTCAAGGTTCAACGTGTTGTACATTCAGAGATGCTCTTCTGCATGCCTTGGTTGTAACGAGTGGTTATTTGAGTTACTGTTGCCTTTCTATCAGCTGGAACCAGTCTGGCCATTCTCCTCTGACCTCTGGCATCAACAAGGCATTTGCGGCCACAAAACTGCTGCTCACTGGATATTTGACCTTTTTCGGACCATTCTCTGTAAACCCTAGAGATGGTAGTGCGTGAAAATCCCAGTAGATCAGCAGTTTCTGAAATACTCAGACCAGCCTGTCTGGCACCAAAAACCATGCCACGTTCAAAGTCACTTAAATCACATTTCTTCCCCATTCTGATGCTCAGATTGAACTGCAGCATTTCGTCTTGACCATGTCTACATGCCTAAATGCATTGAGTTGCTGCCATGTGATTGGCTGATTAGAAATTTGCGTTAACGAGCAGTTGGACAGGTGTACCTAATAAAGTGGAAGGTGAGTGTATATATGCTTTCTGTAGTAATGCATTAAACAAACAAGAGCTGGTTGTAAAATTAGTCAGTGATGGTCAAACAGCGTGGATTGCTCTTAGAAGGTGATGCATAATAATGTCTGAAAAGACAACTATCTTTCCATACTATGTTTTCTTTTACCATGATTACTCAGACCTGAATATTACTTAAATCAAACTCCATACTTTTCAAGCCTTTTGCAGACTGTGTAGGAACCTCGCATGGAGTTATGGAAATCTGACTTTTTGCAAAAGGTATTAGTGACATGTGAGGAGGCATTAATTATGAAAACAAGAATCTATTTTAGCCAACACTGCATGTAGACCTTCTGTCATTAAAAGAGCTCAGTTGAATATGTTCATCACCTAAATGAGACGATGAAGTCTCCAAAGAAATGGACACTTCTCCAAGCGTAAAGCATACCTAGTTAGCCTTCTCACTGGCTCTTCACCATATGGAGGACTTTTATAAACAGCAAAAAATAAAGATACTGTTTGCTTTCACGCAGACAGCCATCCTGGTGCTCCTCCCTCTAGAGACCCAATTAATACCACTGTAAACCACCGCTTCCCTTCGCTGGCAACACCAGTCACCACAGTGTGGGTCATATGTGTGTACTTGTGAGAGAAAGACAGAAGATGCTGAAGATATGAGAATATCTCAGGGTAAGGATGTAATTACATACAGCATGGCTGCCTTCTCTGAACATCTTATCTATTATCATACACTGAAATCATCTTCAGATTGCTCTGCTACCAGCTACTCAAGATCAACATTAGAACAACTACAGGTTTATACTTAAGACGGAAAACATCGCAAAAGCACCCAAAGGCACACCACAATAAATGGCATAAAGCCTAGAGATTTCCAACAAGCAAATCATTATGAAATGTTTGGAAAGTGAAATTTGATAATAATCGTGTGTTCAAAAATGATACATTATTTAATCAGTTACTTTGAAGACAATAATTGTTTTTCAATCCCTGTCCTTGGTACTCACTGCCCTGCATGTTTTAGATATTAACCAGCTCCAACACACCCAATACAAGTTACTTCCTTAACAGGTCATCAGTTTCCACCTATCAATTTAAATTAAAACAGGGCAGAGAAAACATAACTTTTTTTAGGACCAAATATACAAGTTTCTTATTATTAAAGCTTTGCTCATTTTGATTTTCTTTTGTAAAATTAAATGTATACATTTTTTGTTAAGTTAAACAAGACGAAACAAGGCATGCCATTACTTTCCAACCTGGGCAAGGTTTGCTCATGTATGTGACACTTCACTCGGACTACATTCACAAGAATTCATTGTGTCACTTCACATAAATTAGATTTTTTAACTCATTCAGACAATTAAGTCTAAGACAATAACTCTAATCCATCAGGGTTTCCTGGGAAACGAAATAATGCTTAGCAGAATGTTTTATTTCTCACTGAAACAAATTTAAAATACTTGAGAGGTTAAGCCTTGAGTTTTCACTTTAAGTACAAATTAATGTTAATCATTTATCTGTTCATGTAGCTTTGTGCGAACATTAACATGTAAAAGTATATATGATACGGATAGATAGATAGATAGATAGATAGATAGATAGATAGATAGATAGATAGATAGATAGATAGATAGATAGATAGATAGATAGATAGATAGATAGATAGATAGATAGATAGATAGATAGATAGATAGATAGATAAAAAATGAAACCAAGAATTTATATATCAAACAAATAAGCAAACTGGAATAAATAAAATAAATAAATAAATAATACATCTCCATGTGGTTAACCGTATCTATCAAACCATAATAAACAGAGCCCCACTACAAATTACTACAACCTGCCCTAACGCCTTAACTTGAAGTGAGCATCTCCTCCATTGGGACACAAGATGGCTTATTAGCGAACCTCGAGTCAATAAAGGCGAGCACAACTGCTAGATATTCCGCACAACTTAACGAAAGTCCTCTTCTATTCTCAGATGAAATTCAACAAAGGCTGTCCCTCCAATTTCCAACTGGTATAACTCAAGCCTCCAAATTACAACTTCAATTTCAAACCTATGACGCCTATTTTCCCGTCTACTTTACTAACATGTTCTTACCTTTCCCGCCGAGGGCGCAGGAGAAGCCCGAGAGAAGCCAAAGCAGCGCAAACGGGACCCCGAGGATGTGCATGTTTTATGGAGCTAGGTGTGAGGTGTCTTCTCGTGCTCTCCTCTCCTCAAATCCTGGCGCACCTCCCGAGCGCGAGGCTCTTGTCAGCTGGCCGGTCGCGCGAGGGAATCTCGGCAGGTCGAGAGACCATCACTAGTAGCGCGAGGAAGGAGAGAGAGAGCCGCCGACGTCGACGCGTCGACAATCAATTGAAGTTAACCGATATAACCCTTCAAAATAAAACAAAAGGCGAGTGGCGTGCTTGTGTTTTTATACATCAAATAAGTGCGTTAATATACGGCTGTATAAACAAAAAGAAACCACTTTTACCACATATATAATGATTTCTAAGATTTAAACTGGCTACACAATTGAAGTTTACACATTGTGCAGTTTTATTTTGAAGAAAAACATTGTTGTTATTTGGGATATTGTGGCCTTTTTGGTGAGCTTGACGTTACTGTTAGAAAAGTAAAATGGTATAAAGCGACGAAAAGAATAAAATAATTATGACTTATGTTGAAAATTAAAATGTGAATAGTCATAGCCCCTTTTAAATATGCTGTTACAACAGCTATAGTCGTTCAATACCTACAGTGGCTCTCAACACCTAACACCCCTTGTAACTCTTTATGAGAAAAGTGAATCATTTCAATTTTTTTGTAATGTTTAATGTGACAATTATCCTGTGCAACTCAACAAAAACACACAAGATATTAGGGAAATATAAAAAATATAAAAAAGCACTATCGATCCAATACTTTGAAATACCTTTGATTTTGTTTCAGCATTGAACAATCAGTCTACTGTGGTAGTAATCCATCAATATATCACATTTTGACATAGCATTTTTTCGCCTACTCCAACATATCTTCTTCACAGCCCTCATCCATAACCACATACATTTTCATTTTTGTTTAGTACTTTATTGCAGATTTAAACATGTCAAAATTTTCAATCTTTGTCTGGTGTAGCTATGCTTTTGTTCATCAGGATTAACTTCAATTAAAAAAAAAATACGATTCCTCTTTACCTATAGCTTTATAGAAACCTGCACGTTTTACGTCAAAGCTGACTAATATTTGATACCACTCACACCTATTTTAATAAAACTCCAGTTCTTTCTAAAGAAAGTAACCTTACAGCTGCTGCTGCTGCTGCTGCTGCCACCATCCTGTGTTACTGTCAATTTTCTTGTGGTCCATTGGTGATGCACTGTGCTGTTTCTGTGTCAAACATACCTTTTGGAATTGTGGCCCAAAAGCTATAGTTTGGTTCCAAACTAATTTTCCTGACTGATACATTTTTACAATGCGACCCTCAGCCTAACTGCTAGATCCTTAGCTAGAGAATAGCAATGAGTAAATGCAAGGAAACTCTCAATAGGGCAGCACAACTTCAGGTTAATCAGATTCACTAGAAATGATGCCGGGGGGTACATTAAAAAAGACAGAAATTTGTTACAACAAAGTATTATTTTCAGGTTTTAGTGTAAACACTTCTGCATTTTATATTTTTCACCTTGACAGATTGTTTTCAGTTGAATTGTACCAAAATTAGGTAATATTAAAGGTGGAAAATGCTGTCTGCATTTATACATGTCTTACACCCACTTATGTCATCATTCATTGTTGATTTCAAGTGTTTCTGATTATTGCTTTACGGGACATTTTTTCTCTGTAATTTGTTGCATCAGAACCAGCATGATTTGATATTTTTCAGCTGTTTATTCCAAACAAGACTCTCTGATCACCGCAGCTTTACTCCCCCTCAAAAAACATCCAGTGCTAAATTTCCCCCTGTAGCAGAATCACTGCTTTTCTCAGATGGGTGTGTGCTCTGCAGTAATTCCCCTATGCTTCTTCTACTGAATATAGGTGTGCATTCTGAGGATTAGAGAGAGGAGAAGACCTCAAGTGATTTAAGTGGATAACAGAGATGCAGAGCATAAACACAGCAGCAGATACAAAGATAGAATAGATAGAATAGAAGTAAAGGTCAAATATTATTATTCTTATTATTTTAAGAGAAAAATCATACACTATTCATACACAACAATACTTACATTAATGCAAAGAATAACAGCTGAATCTACTGAAGTCTGTGTATTTGCTTTGCTGGGAGTGGTGGCGACACAAAATAATATTATAAACACTTTAATTCTTCCAAATGGTGCATTTCCTACACCTACAGATAATTCTCTGAGGATGCACAAACTTAAAATGTCACACACATTAATTCTACACTGTAGCAAAGGTTAATTTAAAACAACGGGAATATGTTTAGTTTATGGGGTAAAAATGTTCAGAAAACTATTTCCAACCTAAAAATTGTCTTCTACAGTGAGTATAGAGTAGTTTATGGCAACATCACACTTCAAAACCCTGGACAGTTCCTTAATTTAGTTCTTGTTTAACCTTTCGCCACAAGGGGTCGCACTTTCACCTGTTTTAAGCAGCGGAACCTTCAATCATTCACCTCACAAAGCAGGGGAGTTGAATAATTGTAACACGCCGACCAAATGTGAAAAGTGAAGGTAATAAACGGATGAAGGCTTTTTGCTATGATGTGATGTGTGGGTTGACATATAAAATACTTCTGTATTTTATTCTTACAGTGTTTAAAATCTCGCAATGCCACGTAGCGCAGTGTTCGGACAGCTAAGCTAGTTAATGTTTACTGTCAGCTCAATGTCAAACCGCTGTTTCTCAGAGGGTTTTGTTTTATTTTTATTACTTTATAATTATGTTAAATAAATCTCAGTAAGGACGACTGTATGGCGTGGTTGTACGTAATAACCTTTCATTGTGTATACATGATATTTTTGCTCTAGAAAACAAATTTGTAAATGTTATGTATATTTTATTGAAAGCGCTGTACAGATCTTCAGTGCTTCAGGAGCCATCGTGCACAGACTTATCCAGATCATGGTCTACAAATGTCATATTTCAGGTGTTAGGCTAGTCCTGAACCAGAGACAAAGATCCTGAGCGTCTTACACGGCTATGGAAAGAAGTGTTTATCGTTGGTCCAGAGTCCTCGTTTCAGAAATTAAGGATCCCGATTGGAAGACGAGTGTAGAGGTCCAGTGGAAAGTTTCCAAAGTTAGTGAAGAGCACTTCATCTTCCTCTCTGCTGCCAAGGGTTAGGTAGATGCTGTCGACTTGTCTCCTCTACCTCGCTTTCACCCTCTAAACATTAAAATACTTTTAAAACACATAAAGCTTTTAAATAAAGTGTGACACACACTTGATGGGTCCGTTTTAACATTTAACACTACCTTTTTTTTCTCATGTTAAGGAATTCATTTATTTATATTTTATTTGCACATTTTGTCCTTCCTTGGATGTATTTCCTTTACATTGTTTTAAGACCTAATATTTAGTATATTTATTTGAAAAAAGTGAACAAGAAAAGTTAATAATGAAATTCCTTTTTAATGTTGACCCCAGTTTTGACAACTAAGGGGTTAATTGTGAGGTAGAGAACAGATTTCATAGTTTTATGAATTACACCATGTCATCCAGGTTTTCTGAATTATCAAAGTAGCCCCAGACCATCACCGTTCGATTCTTAGGGTCCTTCTGGTTGGTTGGCTACTTCTGTGAAGGGAAGGTCCAGCACTCTTCCATTTATGAATAATGAGTCTCATATAATCACACAAGCCCCAACGCCTTTATTTGGCGTTCTAACCCTTTCTTGAATGATCACTTTGCTTTTTGAGATCTTTTACCCTGCTTCATGTTGTCTCACAGGTTCTATTAGGATGATGTTTTTTCACAGGTTGGTTTCTAGAGTGTTTTTATTTAAATGATCCAAATCATCATTTGAAAACAGTTTTTTATTTATTTACTCAGGGTATCTTTATCTGATCTTAAAACTCGTTGGATGATCTGAAACATTTAAGTGAAAAATAAAGCAAAAACAGAGACACAGCTCTGTACCTCTAAAGACTGCATCTAGTTTATTTTCTAAGTCTGTTTGTTTTTGCTGAAAGTTATTTTTATAAAGATAGAGGCCCTCTTCTGGAGATATTTATTTATTTTTCTGTCTGAATGCTTGAGATCCTGCTTCAAAATGACCAGAGAATCAAATTATCATAGGTGCAGTATCTACATAGAAACATTGTATGTATTCTCTTTGACTATAACTTATGTTGTTGGAAATTTTTTTTACTTGCTCTCAGATTTATTGACAATATTTACTTAACGCCTTCTTCTGCTTTCCTCTCAGGTTACTTTGAGGCCCACAGTGTGAGAGATTCGACCACGATGGCCCCATGCCGTGTTCCACTTGTTTTATTAGCCTGTGGCTCTTTTAATCCAATCACCAATCAGCACATGAGGCTGTTTGAGCTGGCCAGGGACCACATGCAAAGCACAGGTCAGATCCGAACATAACAGACGTAATGTCTGCTAAATGTGTTTTTGTTTGGCTTTAAAGATATCCTCTTAGCGTCAGAGGACCTAGATCATTAGATTGACATTGATCAAATAACTGTAATGTGATTTAGACGTGTGCAGCTCAGCAGAACTTTTCAGACAGTGCTTATTATTCTGTCCAAAATAGTTATCTAAAGTTGTTTAAACCTAAACCTCTTTCTCTGCTAAATACACCAAATGAGGTGAAGCAACAATAGTTTCTAAAAGGGTTGAGAAAAATGAAACAAGGCAAAGAAATTGGTAAATAAGAATAATATAAACTGATTTATGGTTTAAGGTTATGTTCTGTACCTCAAGTAACTGGTCCAAATCTTCTGCTTCCCACAAGCTGGCAAGAAGCACTTCAGATCTTACAGAAAGGCATCTCTCCATACAGTGCCTTAAAAAGTATTCACACCCCATTTTGTGTAGAGTTTATGTCATTAAGACCCAACATAAAGTAGTGGATAATTATGAACTGGAAGGAAAATGATATATAGTTTGCAAAGGTTTTTGCGAAGGAAAGAAAAAGTATGCCATGCATATGCACTCAGCTCCTTGCATTCAGAAGTCTCCCACTTAGTAAACAGGGTCTACCTGTGTGTAACTTAATAAATTAGTAAATACAGCAGGTGTAGCAAGGCCTCAGAGGTTCATTAGAGAAGTTAACAAACACTCCCGTTTGCTCCGGTTTTTTCTACTTTTGTTTTGCCCTTGTGTATAAAAATGTCCTTGTTAATAAAGACTGATTGATTAATTGATTGAATCAGGAATCAATAAAAACCTGAAAAGTGAGGGATGTAGTTGTATTCAGTCCCCGTTAGTCAAAACTTTGTAGAACCACCTTTCACCACCTGTCAGTTACAACTTCAAGACGTTTGTGTCTACCAGCTTGACGCATATATAGATTGACCCCTTTTTTACAAAATAGCTCAAGCGCAGTCTGACTGGATGGACAGCATCAATTTTCAAGTCTTTCCACAGAATCTCAATTGAATTGCACAGAAGCTGAGATATTCAGATGGAGCAAGGACCTGGCAAACCCGGCCGCCCCGCTGTGTTCCTAAGTGCACATTTTGCTGGTAAACTGAGCAAACTACGCAGTGGGTTTGCAGGGCACGTTGCTGTTTTTGAAGTGTAATAAAAAACATACAACTGTCGCAAAATTCTTTGGCTTTTGACATAGAGAGCATCTGCAAACATCCAGATGGTGTGTTTAGAACTGCAATCTAACAGCACAGTCAAGGCAAATTATGACTCTGTCAGTCAGTCATTTTCTACCACTTATTCCATAGTGGGTCACGGGGAAGATGGTGCCTATCTCCAGCAGTCTATGGGCGAGAGGCAGGGTACACCCTGGACAGGTCGCCAGTCTATCGCAGGGCAACACACAAACAACCATGCACACACTCATTCATTCACCTAAGGGCAATTTAGAGTTACCAATTAACCTAACTGGTATGTCTTTGGACTGTGGGAGGAAGCCGGAGTACCCAGTGAGAACCCACGCATGCACGGGGAGAACATGCAAACTCCATGCAGAAAGACCCCAGGCCGGGAATCGAACCCAGGACCGTTTTGCTGCAAGGCAACAGTGCTACCAACTGCGCCACCATGCAGTTACGGTTTATGACTCTGATTATGACAAATTATGACTATGATTATGGCCATGCACAGTTTTTCCCCAGCATCCTTGAAACACCCCTCCTTGAACCGCCACCTTAACGTGGTGGAGGGGTTTGAGTGCTCGAATTATCCTAGAGGCTATGTTGTCTGGGGCTTAAATGCCCCTGGTAGGGTCTCCCATGGCAAACAGGCTCTAGGTGACGGGTCAGACAAAGAGGTTCAAGAACCCCTCATGATGACTACAAAATCTCTGCAGGGTGCTCGAGGGTTCATGGGAGTTTGCCCAACCGGTCCACATGTGTTTTGTGGACCTGGAGAAAGCATTCGACTGTGTCCCTCGTGATGCCCTGTGGGGGGTGCTCCAGGAGTATGGAATCGGGGGCCCTTTATTAGGGGCCATCCAGTCCCTGTACGAGCGGAGCAGGAGTTTGGTCCGCATTGCCGGCACCAAGTCGGACCTGTTCCCAGTGCATGTTGGACTCCGGCAGGGCTGCCCTTTATCACCGGTCCTGTTCATAACTTTTATGGACAGGATTTCCAGACGCAGCCAAGGGCCAGAAGGGGTCTGGTTTGGGGACCAGTGGATTTCGTCTCTTCTTTTTGCAGATGACGTGGTCCTGCTGGCCCCCTCTAGCCAAGACCTACAGTATGCGCTGTGGCGGTTCGCAGCCGAGTGTGAAGCGGCTGGGATGAAGATCAGCTCCTCCAAGTCAGAGGCCATGGTTCTCAACCGGAAAAGGGTGGCTTGTCCTCTTCAGGTTGAAGGGGAGTTCCTGCCTCAAGTGGAGGAGTTCAAGTATCTCGGGGTCTTGTTCACGAGTGAGGGAAGAATGGAGCAGGAGATCGACAGACGGATCGCAGTAATGGGGGCGCTGTGCCGGTCCGTTGTGGTGAAGAGAGAGCTGAGCTGAAAAGCAAAGCTCTCAATTTACTGGTCGGTCTACGTTCCTACCCTCACCTATGGCCATGAACTTTGGGTCATGACCGAAAGAACGAGATCTCGGATATAAGCGGCTGAAATGAGCTTCCTCTGTAGGGTGGCCGGGCACTCCCTTAGAGATAGGGTGAGGAGCTCGGCCATCCGGGAGGGGCTCGGAGTAGAGCCGCTGCTCCTCCACATCGAGAGGAGCCAGTTGAGGTGGCTCGGGCATCTATACCGGATGCCTCCTGGACGCCTTCCTCGGAAGGTGTTCCAGGCACGTCCCACCGGGAGGAGGCCCAGGGGACGACCCAGGACACGCTGGAGGGACTATGTCTCTCGGCTGGCCTGGGAACGCCTTGGGCTCCACCCGGAGGAGCTGGAGGAGGTGTCTGGAGAGAGGGACGTCTGGGCGTCTCTGCTGAGTCTGCTGCCCCCGCGACTCGGTCCCGGATAAGCGGAAGATGACAAGTACGAGTATGATCCTTGAAACAATGCCCCAGCAGTGTTTCGACTCCAATCTGCTGGAGTGCTTTACATATTTGGTAGCTACAAAACTGTGTATAAACAACTGTTCTCAAGGATAAGGATGGTCAAGGCAGCGCACTGAAGCCAACTTAATGGCTTAAAGTTTCCACATGTCAAAACCTAACACCACAGATTAACAATGATCTTACCAAGAACCCGTGCAAAGTATGGCATAATGAACAAATAAAACAAAATATGTTTGAGTTCTGTTACCGCCATTCAAGAGTCATCTCCAGAAAATTCATTTATTGTGTAATCTGCTTGTGCTGGAAAATAACCCTTGACAGCATTCACATATATATTTCTGATTAAAACGTGGCAGTTATAATGAAAGCAAGTCGTATTTAAATGTCAGATCTGATGAAATATTCAGGATGCCACCTCGTAATCTCCATGAATAATGTTCTTTTTCTTTATTGACTGTCTTGACCTGGAAAAACATCTTTAATAATCTCTCTCCTCAGGCCAGTACAAGGTGGTGGGGGGCATTGTGTCTCCAGTGAGTGACGGATATGGAAAGCAAGGTCTGGTCCCTGCAAAGCATCGCATTTCTATGGCAAAGCTGGCCCTTCAGAGCTCTAAATGGGTCACAGTTGATGAATGGGAGAGCCAGCAGCCAGACTGGACGGAGACGGTGGTCACCATGAGGTATAAAACACATTTACTGTGAGGTTTAAAGTTGCCATGTTTGAAAAACAGGCTTCCCAGGCTGAGACGTAAAAAGTGCAATTTGCTGTGGATATAACATGCTCTGCAGTGATTAATAACAGGATGAGCTTCAAGGCTAAAGTTTATACTGTCACGATACAGTGTAGGTACATTATTCAAATGTAGAATTAAACAGCAGGAGGCAGCTGGATGGATAATTGAAAGAGATATAAAGAAGCAAAAATTAGAAGCATTGCAGCAAAGGGTAATAAGAACAAACTGAATTTTATACAATAAAAGTAAAGAAATGAAATAATGCACTGAACTGGCTTCAGTTGAAACCAAAATGGGCTATGCATCAACTAAAAAAGAAAAGAAATACTAAAGTTAACAGCAACATGTATCTATCAGAAAGAGAGGAGCTTAAGTACTGCTGGGGATAATGAGGTGAGTGGATAAAAGTAAGTAAATGAGTTCCAGGGAACATGCGTTACTGGGGACAGGATGAGGGTAACTGAGGACAAGGCAAACTGACGGGCATCAGAGAAAACGTAACTCAGAGGCTGGAGCCAAAAGAAACATACAGTACCAGTCAAATGTTTAGACACATCTTTGTCACTTAATTTCTTTTGCTTATTTTTATTACTTCCCACATAGTAGATATTGTACATAGTGAAGACTTCAAAACTATGAATCAAAGGTATATTTTAGATTCCTCTAAAAGCTGTCCTTTGCTTTTATCACTGCTTTGCACACTCCTGGCATTCCCTGAATGAGCTTCATGAGGTAATCACCTAGAAATGGTTTTCCAACAGTCTAGAAGGAGTTCCCAGAGGTAGGAATACAAATAAAGTCAAGCCATTGAATGGAAAGGGGTGTCCAAACTTTTGACTGTTAGTGTATATTTGTTCTTTCAAGAGAGCCCATGAAGGAAAGGTGAACTAGGAAACAAAATCTGCTGAAACAAAATAGATGGTTTTTACTTAATATTGTAAGTACGTTGTGAATACAGAGTCAACTTCCAGAGAAACCCTTCTCTGGAAGTTAACCCTCCATGAGCGGCCATCTGCCGGGACCAACAGAGGACTGAGATGACAGAGCAGCTACACAAACGCTACAGAAGCACTGGTCCAGAAGTGCTTTCTGCTGGAAGGGTAGACTGAGATTACAGAGTTCATGGCAGCCGTAGCTTCATTAGTGGCTTCATATTGGAGAGAAACTGAAAAATGTGGTGTGTGTTTTCAGATTTTGTCCTATTACAACCACAAACCTCGATATTTTTAGCTGGTATTTTATGTGAAGATGTGAAGTTAATTGGAGTTAAATACAGACTTAGAGGAAAATCTGTTAAAGGTTGCAAACATCTTGGGATTATAGGAGAATAACCTTCCAGCAGGACAATGGCCCTAAACGTACAGGCAGAGCTACGAAGGATTGGTTTAGATCAAACATATGACTGTGTTAGAATGATCAATTCAAAGTCCAGACCTAAATCTATGTGAGAATCTGTGGCAAGACTTGGAAACTATTGTTCACACAAAGTCTACATCCAGTTTAACTGAGCTTGAACTATCTTCCATTAGGGAATGGACAAATTATTCAGGTTCTAGCTGGAGAAAGCTGGTAAAGATATAAATAGAATAGAAAGAAATTCCCCGAAAGACTTGCTGTTCAAGCTTTTTTTAGCTTTATTATTAAAAAATTTTATACAATTCACAGTAACCTTGTTATGGTGTAGTACATAAATGCAGATAAAATATAATGAATTGTGTGGTCAAACCCTTGGTTTAATAATGATTTTACAGGGCAGCGCTCATGTGCAAGTCCTTGTATATGAGACAGTATTTAAACAGAAACATATAATTCATTCAAGTATATTCTCCGTTTGATCACATATTTTAAGTCACATTTTAATTTAGAAGCAGCTGTTATAGTTTTACAGCAATTCTAATGTGGTTTTTCAGGGAGGTACTACTAGCCCTTTACCACGAGAGCTTCAGGAGATTTTTCACTACTTTCACTGATCCTAAATTGCATGTTTTTTGTCTGAATGGCCGCTAGACTGAACTTGATTTCTAATGGGGTGAAAACAAGGTCGCAGGCTGTAAAATTCATTGAATAAATAGGTAGAGTACAGAGGCAAAGGTCTGTATGAAGCCATAAGAGGAAAAAAGCACCTTCAAAACTACTAAATTGGTTATCTTGGATGTTTAAGCAGTCTTTCTTTTTCAGATGGGGCTCTTTATTCCCATGAAGATTTCACTTATGTGGGGGAAAAGCTATCCACTAACCACACCCAGGTCTAATTGCTGCCAGATCTGTAGAATTAAGAAATCCATTAAAAGGGACCCATATAAGCACATGAAGTAGGCCAAAATGTCACGATAAACAACACATTTTGCTCTGATCTAAATAAATTCACGAACAGGTAATTAACAATGAATGCTACTGTCATTTGTCAGTCAGGAAAGGGTGACAAACACTTTCTAAGGCTTTGGGACTCTAGTTAATTACAGTAAGAGCCATTATTTACAAACGGAGAAAAGTGGAACAGTGGTGAACCTTCCAAGGAGTGGGCATCCTATGGGATTTACTACCAAGAGTACATCAAGGACATACATCTGATTGAGATGCTGTGGTATGAACTTACACAGGATGGTTGTCCTTAACAACTCTTTATATGCAACAGAATTAAAACAATTCTGCAAAGAAGATTGTGCTTCCTTACAATAATGTAAACGAGTCCTTTTCCCAAACGCATGACAGCAGATGTTGCTGCCAAGGGTGACGCAACCATTTATTGGGTTTAGGGGGCAATTACATTAGGGCAGGTTGGTTCGGACAGATTTTTTTTTTACTTAATTTTGTATTTGGTCAGGTTGTCTTTGTCTGATATTAAAATGTATTTAATACTCTGAAAGGTTCAAGTGTGACAATAAAGCAAAGAAAGGAAGACAGAATGGGGGGAGATACTTTACACAGCACCTTATGTCTCTGGACCTTCGCTAGAAGAATCTAGTTGTATTATTCATTTTCACCATCATCCTTCTGGCTGATTGCACCAGGCTTTTTGTCCCTGTTTCCCACTTTTCGCAAGTCCCATCATGAGTGGACCCCACACTCCGCTACCAACTGCTGGTCTATACGCTGTGTTTGCGCTGCATGTGCGCTTATCAAAGCTAATCTACTTTTTCATTAATCCTAGCAAGTTCCTGTGCTAGTAAATGGTATTTTAATTTCTTTTCTTCTCATTAGGTATCATTATGGGCGGATTTTGGAAGAATATGAGCAGAGCACAGGAATGCACAGTAAACCCAGTGGAAACTCTGCTCTCCCCTCAAGTAAGACTCATTAAATCATTGGGAACATGTCTAAATAAATGCCTTTCAACATTTGGCTTTAGCTGTAAAAAATGAAATTTATCAGATTCCACGGGTCATGCTTAAAGGTCAGTCCAATGGACTCAAACCCATGACAGCTGGGTCGCGCCCTCTACCCCCTGTGCCTCTGTCAAACCCAGAAACAGTTGTTTTTAACCAAGTCATTGGTGGCATAGTTATTGAAACCACTAATAATGCCCTCAAAATAAATGGAAGTAATAGTTTTTTTTTAAATTTATACTTACTTTTTTTTTTAATTGATCAAAGTTTCTACAAACTTCTAATTAGGAGATCATGACTTTCCATTTTTCTGGGGTTTACATACTGTGGTAAATTTCATTTAGCCTCTGGTCACTAGACTGGATGAGGACCCACATTTATCCTGCCAACACACACAGTGAGCAAGAGGAGAAGCAAGATAAATACTCCTGAGAGCAAGACTAGCATCTTGGGTGTCACTAAGTCTTTATGACATTCATTAGATGTTACAAGAAGCCAACCAGTTGTTAAGGTGTGGCACTAGGTGTAGGTGCTTTAAAAATATAAATCAAACTGCCAAGTCAACCCAGAAATGGTTAATTGGGCACAGAATCAGCCCTCCATCTTCTATCTCAAAACTAAATCTAAATCTTGTAGAAGACTGATAAAAAGAGTACTTATTACCAATGATCGTGGCACATGTTTGTAAGAAACACTACTTTACATTGGATTTCACCGCTTAATAATTGTACTGAAACAATAGGTTTGCTTTTTCCAAACATTTAGATCTGTGTTTTAAGAAAATTTCATCTCAACATGTTAATCTCTTGACATCATGGTTTGTATATCAGTCTCTATGTCTAAGTCTTTTTGTAACACAGGACTCCTGTAAACAGGCATCTTAAAGATAATGGATGGGAGTCGATGCACCAAATATTGTTACAAAGTGCAATATTCAGAGTATTTTGTCATTGTGTGTTGATGAAAGCAAAAAAAAAATTGTGCAGTTTCAAGAACTGGATTTGGGAACACTGTCAAGAATATAAACTGTAGTGGGTCAGGAAACAAGTAAGTTCTGATAATAATAAAAAAACTTCACTCTTTGTCCTATTCTGCTTTGCATTTCGTGAGTTTCAACACAGATATACTGTTTTAAATTAAATCATATTCCTACAATAATCAGTTGCTGTTATTTTCTTTTTCCTTCACCTTTCTTAGTATCTAATCTCTAAAACTTGTAAAAAACGTTTGAGTTTCAGCTGTGTGTTATCATTTGCCGAAGAAAGAATCCAAACCAGCATGAGCTGTCAGTCATGCAGTTTTATGATACATTTCCTTTTACATATTTTCTAAAGTAGAAAAGATTTGAGAATTCGCCATCATTGCCATCCTAATGGCTCAGAAAAAGACCAAGGAAACCAATGTGAATTTACCAAACAACGCTTGCGTAGAAGTCATTTGTAGGAATCCACAGCTATCTACAGGATTATAATGAAAAAAACTGTACAGATGACTAATGGATTACCATGAAAGGATGGAAACAGGGTCTTAAGAGGTCTGAGATGAGAGGCATTCTGTTGTAATCAAATTAACTCCTTCATCAAATTACTGTGTGGCACATGTATTTGTGTAGAATGAATCAGATTCGGCATCAACTATAGGAAGCTTCACAATATTCACCAAGCTAGTTTGTTTCATACTGTAAGGTATTATATTGTTCACCTCTCCTCTCAGGTCCATCCCCCCAGCTAAAACTGCTGTGTGGAGCTGATTTCCTTTCCACCTTCAAGATCCCGGGCCTGTGGCTGGAAGACCACGTGGAGGAGTTAGTCAGGCATTTTGGCCTCATCTGCGTCAGTCGAGGGAGTCTGCAGCCCGAGCGAGCGGTGCACGAGTCAGACACCCTCTTCCGCCACAGGCAAAACATTTTCCTCGTGAGGGAGTGGGTAAGGAACGAGACAAGCGCAACAGAGGTCCGGCGGGCCCTGAGACGGGGTCTGAGCGTGAAATACCTTATCCCAGACTCTATGATAGAGTATATTCACCAGCACAACCTATACACAGAGGACAGCGAGAGGAGAAACGAGGGCACGGTGCTGAGACCGCTTATGAAGCAAGCACATCAGCCAATAAAGAGTCTGGATGACTGATAAACCAAATTATACTCCTTCTGCTGAAGGATCTGTTTACTTCTACTGGAGTTTAATGGGGAGCAGGTTTGCACAATGTGAAAATGTCTGCAATAACCACAGTTGACTGAATCAAATCATCTGAAATATCCCAGTTTCTTTTGATGCATGCTAATATGCTGCAAAAACTTATCTTCATGGTCACTTAATTTTTTTAAGGATTTGTGGTCCCAAGGATTTGTGATTTCCTTTCACTGTTCTTCCATTAAATGGAATAAAATCTTTATATATATATATATATATATATATATATATATATATAACAAAATGTCAAATTGTTCTAATAGAGTTGTGATTCAGTGGCAACATTTAAAATATAGAGTTCCAAATTAGGGTACACCCTGGACAACTCACCAGTCCATCACAGGGAGACACAGGACAGACAGCCAAGCACACACACACACACACTCATACCTAAGGGCAAGTTTGAGAAAGGAAGCCATAGTACCCAGAGAAAACCAACACATGCATGGAGAGAACATGCATCCTCCAGTAAATTGCCTTTCCAACAAAAAGGTGACTAGCTGGATTTAACAAATCAAACAGGCAAGAGGCTCTCATTGGGTAATTAGTGCATGGGCGATTACGTTTCAGGTAGCAACAAGTTATTGCACCCTAACTGATGCGGTGAGCAGCTCCTCATTGTTGAAGAGCATGAAGTGATGCCCCCATAATGCTTAGTGCTTACAGTACAGGCCTCCGGGGCTAGTGCTGTTATCTGGGGTTGTTGGAGTTGGTCAGGTCTAGGTTCTGCAACACTATGAGCCCAAAGAATGAGGTTGGCTGACTACCTGGACATACTGAATGACTGGGTTATTCCTTCAGTCTTCTTCCCTGATGACACGGTCATCTTCCAAGGTGACAATATCAGGATTCATCAGGCTCAAATTGTGCAGCAGTCTGACCCCCATCCTCTCTACAAGAGCTCAATGAAAAATATATCTATCTCTATAATGGAAATAAATGTTGTGTCATAGATGCTTATCAAAGCAATTTTGAGAACTTCCAATAAAAACTGAAACAAGTGAACCAAAAAAAAGTGCTAGTTGCTACTGAGAATGATACCAAACCCAAATCCACCATGCTTCAGTTAGAAGTTGGAAAACCAGTGAGATACGCCAGTTGAACTTGGTGACACACTGCAAGCTACCATTTGCAATACAGACTCATGAGTGTATTTCTTTGCAAAACTAAAAATCATGTTCAGTTGCAGAGGTAGAACAGATATTTAACTGTAAACAGAAAGAGGCTTTATCTGTCTAACTTTAGATTCATTTGAAACAATCTAACTTTTGAGTCAGCAAGTTTATATTTTATTGTGCTAATCATTTTACATTTGACTTACAAATGTAACAACAGCCTTAGAGCCCATAGCAAAACCATAGAAAACACACTCTGAAAGTCCTAGCTGAAAACCCAAACATACATTACTGTCACATTTTGAAGAAATATGTACTGGGAAAACTGGGAAAATACTATTAAACAGTGATTCTTGGCTAATGTAGAAGAACTTTTATGTTCTAGCCCCACTGCCAATGCAAGGGTTTGTAAAACAGAACCTAAACTGGTAAATTAGAGCACGCTCCTGGGGATATAGCACTATCCCATTTATAAATACTGAATAAAATGTGCAAGCTTCCACTCTTAGGTTATCTGGTAATTACTTGGAAAACCAAAGCTGCAATCACAACACTGCATAAATATGATGTTGAAATTATTGTTGTTTTATTATTTCGTTTGTTCATGTTTATGAGTGACCATTGACCTGTCCAAAGGACAAATGATGAAAATGAATCTCTTATTTATTCACATTTATTTAGCAAATGTTTATCGTTATACGTTGTTCCTGTTGTGAATTAATAAGCTTGAAACTTTACTGAGGCACAAATTATCAGAAGTGCATAAAAGTACTTCATTGCTGCAGCTATTATAAACACGCAGCAGCCATATTGGATTTTGCAGTCCTGGTTAATAAAAAGCCTCCGACTTTCCTGTTTAGAATTTCAACTTGTGTATTTTTCAGCTGGAACATTTAGACTTCTGATTAAAAACTAAATGAAAACGTCCAAGTCTTGTTGCATTACAGTTGAAACAGCCAGAAACCTCTGGCAGTACTTGGAGACATTAGTATTTACTGAGTATTATACAAGGATCCACAACCACTGGTCTAGCCATTTGTTTTTCTCCCTGTATATTTATTCATCATTCCCATGAAAGAGTTTATTTAACATTATTATTTTTAGGCACTAGTGGCCTTTATTTTTCATGTTTTTTCAAAAGTGAGTTGAGAGGAAAGAGGGTGGAGGACGAAAATGGGTCGGGACTCGACCCTGCAATAGACTGCATTAAGGTCGAAGGTCGACGTACATGGGTCGCACGCTGTACCCCTGCGCCACACCCCTAACAGATTTAGCATTTAAAAATGTTATATTTCAAAGTGATCTACCAGTAAAAATTATTTTCTTTCTCAAAACTAAATGGTTATAAGGTTGAAAAGCAATATTTGTCTGTTAGTGTTGCTTGTGGTCCTAAAATGCAGAAAAGACATAAGTATGTATTCTTTTCCAGGTTAGCAGCAGGCCACCAGTATGTTGTTTGCAGAACTGTCTTCTGTCCCTTTTCTCCTTCGAATTCCAGTGTTGGTGTCTATTCTCTGCAGCTCCTTCCAAACAGCAATGCATTCTGGACCCATTCAGTCTCCCCATTATCCTCCTCACTTTGTGTCTGGGAGGCCGATAATATTTTCACAGAAGGATTTGAAGTAATCCTGACAGTTGCTCAGCTACAGGAGGTGTTTTCTCACCAAGGCCCATGGCTGACATTGCTGCCACACTGCTGATGCTGGATGGCATTCTCTGAAAAGATGAGGATTTTCCCTGTGTGTGTGGATGTGTGTGTAGTTATGTTTTTGGCTGCAACTGAGCAGGCTCAAAAGAAAGATTATCAAATTAATTGAGTTATTTGTGACAGGCCTTTTGTGCCACATGTAATGGTTTAATTTAGCTCACTTAAAGCTCAGGTGATTTAGCTGTGCTGTCAATGTTCCTTTCTCTAGCCTGCAAGTCATTTGCACAGTACTATGCAAAGGTTTTCATCCCTTGAACTTGTCCTCATTTTCTATTGTTACAATAACAACTGTCAGATTTTTTAAAGGATTTTATGAGACAGGCCAATACAAATTAGTACATACTAGTGAGCATGTCCTTTCAAAATCTGACCATTATAGAAGAGTGGTGTAAAGAAAAAAAGCCCTGGCGGAAAGAAAACTAGATGATCTGCAAAATATGGCACACAGTAAAAATGTAAAACAAGGTGTTCCGCTCATATTAGTATGGAAAAGTACTTTCAGGCTATCTGCGAAAGGCTTTGATAAAACCAAAACAGAAGTTTCTGGCCCGTATTTAAAACGCTTGGTGTGGCCAAAAACTAACCCTGCACATCCCTCTGAACAGACCATTCCCACAGTAAAACATGGTAGTGGCAGCATCATGCAGTGGGGGAGCTAAATACAGGTAAATCGTGGAAGAAAAACAGATTGATTTATTTGTAACAACAAAAGTAACAAATGAAAGAAAGAGTTAAAACCTTGATTCCATTTCCTTCAACTTCAGAATCCTGCACTAATCTGCGTTGGTCTTTCATTGTTCAACCTGACAACAACACACTGAAGTGTGTGGTTGTAATGTGAAAAGGGGTATGATGCTGTTGTAAGGGGCTGTAACAGACCTCTGGGAACATGAGATTCTTATTTTATTTGCCCAGCAGTTTGATTTAAGAGTAAATTTGCGTAAAATCTTCATGAAATCAGGCCGCAGATAAGATGGCAGATCAAATCTACTATAAATGAAACTGCATGTAAAATCAGGGTGTATTTTATTCTGATCTGCAAATATGTATTAGCGTAAAGCACATACATTTTTATTTTTTTTTTTTGCATTAGATATTTTATCTGCATTCTTCAGGGTCCCCTCAGTGCTGTATATTATGCAGAGGGGATTGAGACATTACGCGGATTACCGGACGGAGGCGAGGAGGGAGGTGCGAACGATCATTTCAATTAAAAAAATTAGACTCGGCTGTTAATCGGATTAGAGCGACTGTGGTTCAAATCGGGACTTTTAGCAGCGTTTCCTTCACGGTCCTCGCCAGCGGCCGTCCACAGCACCGCAGATCTCCCCGACCGGTTTTACTGAAGAGCCGCAGAGAAATGCCTGTTGATATGAACGGATACTGGAAAATGATTTCCAATGAAAACTTTGAAGAGTACATGAAGGCTCTCGGTGAGTTCGGAGAAGGCCGATTATTTAGACCGCAAATTAACTTCCTGGTTAAGCAGATCATTATCATACAGTTAAATTAATTGTCTTTAAAAAAAAATCCACGTTGTTGCTTTCCAAAATGTTGTAATGTATTAGAGGGCCGTTTTTGAACCAAAGCATGCATTGCAGATGTAAATGTTGCCATCAGAAAAATTGCTCTTTTACTGAAGCCTGACAAGGACATCGTTCACGACGGGGACCACTTGATCATCAAGACCCTCAGTACCTTCAAGAACTACAACATGGACTTCTACGTGGGCAAAGAGTTTGAGGAGGATCTCTTAGGAGTCGATGACAGAAAATGCATGGTGAGTGGATTTATATGGAGCACCAGTAGTGCATCATAGCCAGGTTGCAATGCTTAAAATCTGGATGCCTGTTGCGCGAACCCACTGGGGGCAGAAATCTGTGGCCTGATTTAGCAGGAGCCCCCTTCAGACTGCAGTTTAATGAACAGATGGTGTGGTGAGAGCTGGTCATTTTTTACACATTTTTTCCTCCCTCTCCAAAACTTTCTCCACAGACTTTTTTAGCAGTCTTCTTTGTGACTGGGCATAATGAAGACCAATGGCAGGCACTGCAGGAAAAGTCCTGGAACAGGCAGAGTTAAGACTCATTTAACTAGACTGTGTGTCTGAATGCTGAATAGGATCAACGATTAGCTGTTATCCAATTGAAAGGGGGGTTTGTTTATTGATAGATGTTCAATACAGTCACGTGTGTGGGAATTATTGGAAAATGGGAACAAGGAAGAACGGTGTTTGATTTAGGAGCCGGTTTAATGCAAATTCATATACAGGTCCTTCTAAAAAAATTAGCATATTGTGATAAAGTTCATTATTTTCCATAATGTCATGATGAAAATTTAACATTCATATATTTTAGATTCATTGCACACTAACTGAAATATTTCAGGTCTTTTATTGTCTTAATACGGATGATTTTGGCATACAGCTCATGAAAACCCAAAATTCCTATCTCACAAAATTAGCATATCATTAAAAGGGTCTCTAAACGAGCTATGAACCTAATCATCTGAATCAACGAGTTAACTCTAAACACCTGCAAAAGATTCCTGAGGCCTTTAAAACTCCCAGCCTGGTTCATCACTCAAAACCCCAATCATGGGTAAGACTGCCGACCTGACTGCTGTCCAGAAGGCCACTATTGACACCCTCAAGCAAGAGGGTAAGACACAGAAAGAAATTTCTGAACGAATAGGCTGTTCCCAGAGTGCTGTATCAAGGCACCTCAGTGGGAAGTCTGTGGGAAGGAAAAAGTGTGGCAGAAAACGCTGCACAACGAGAAGAGGTGACCGGACCCTGAGGAAGATTGTGGAGAAGGGCCGATTCCAGACCTTGGGGGACCTGCGGAAGCAGTGGACTGAGTCTGGAGTAGAAACATCCAGAGCCACCGTGCACAGGCGTGTGCAGGAAATGGGCTACAGGTGCCGCATTCCCCAGACCTGGGCTACAGAGAAGCAGCACTGGACTGTTGCTCAGTGGTCCAAAGTACTTTTTTCGGATGAAAGCAAATTCTACATGTCATTCGGAAATCAAGGTGCCAGAGTCTGGAGGAAGACTGGTGAGAAGGAAATGCCAAAATGCCAGAAGTCCAGTGTCAAGTACCCACAGTCAGTGATGGTCTGGGGTGCCGTGTCAACTGCTGGTGTTGGTCCACTGTGTTTTATCAAGGGCAGGGTCAATGCAGCTAGCTATCAGGAGATGTTGGAGCACTTCATGCTTCCATCTGCTGAAAAGCTTTATGGAGATGAAGATTTCATTTTTCAGCACGACCTGGCACCTGCTCACAGTGCCAAAACCACTGGTAAATGGTTTACTGACCATGGTATCACTGTGCTCAATTGGCCTGCCAACTCTCCTGACCTGAACCCCATAGAGAATCTGTGAGATATTGTGAAGAGAACGTTGAGAGACTCAAGACCCAACACTCTGGATGAGCTAAAGGCCGCTATCGAAGCATCCTGGGCCTCCATAAGACCTCAGCAGTGCCACAGGCTGATTGCCTCCATGCCACGCCGCATTGAAGCAGTCATTTCTGCCAAAGGATTCCCGACCAAGTATTGAGTGCATAACTGTACATGATTATTTGAAGGTTGACGTTTTTTGTATTAAAAACACTTTTCTTTTATTGGTCGGATGAAATATGCTAATTTTGTGAGATAGGAATTTTGGGTTTTCATGAGCTGTATGCCAAAATCATCCATATTAAGACAATAAAAGACTTGAAATATTTCAGTTAGTGTGCAATGAATCTAAAATATATGAATATTAAATTTTCATCATTACATTATAGAAAATAATGAACTTTATCACAATATGCTAATTTTTTGAGAAGGACCTGTAAGGTCCTTTACATGTTGTATTTTTATTTCAGATTTCTAATAGATATGTTTCTATTCTTCAACTTTTAAAGCTGCCACAATTTGAACTTTTAGGCAGTTTTTTGCCTATGCAGATATCTGTATTTTTGTTTTATTATTTTATTATTTTTATTCAATTATTTAACATTTTTATTGGTCCTTTTAAAATGTTACATTAGTTATTCATGTTTCTTTTTTATTTTTATTTTATTTATCCCCCTCCCTCTGTGGCTTCCCACAGACCACCATCAACTGGGAGGGAGACAAACTGGTGTGTGTTCAAAAGGGAGAGATTGAAGGAAGAGGCTGGACCCAATGGGTGGAGGGTGATGAGCTTCATCTGGTGAGAAAACAGCAGCTCTTGGCATGAATATTAATCTAAGCAATTTAGACACTTTAATCCAGATCCAGATTGGCTCTCGGCACAGTATTTGAAACGCATATATCTCTTCATGTGTGACCCCCAGTTTGAATTAGCCAAGCATTTTTATGATGTCTGTGTGGATGCAGGGGCAATCACTTCTGAAAATATGTGGCTTAAACTGCATTACAATAAGATAAATCAAATTATGTATGCATAAGACATTCTGAATATTCTGATGTGTTTGTGCAGTTTTTAAAATATCAATTCAAAGTAATCACAGGTAATGACAAGCGCATTACCATTTTTATTAGTTCAACAATATCAGATTTTCTTCAGTGTGATTACTGCAATCAAAGCAAAGTAAAACTAATCTCCCAAATTATCTGGTTTAAGTGATGCCAGCAGATGTTTTCTATCAGCAGCCATGAAATTAGGCATTAGAGGATTTCTCCCAACAGTTTGAAGAGCGGATGATTTCAGGGCAATGGGGACCTCTGGTGGTTGAAAATGTTTGTTAGAACAAACTGAAACCAGGAAGTGGGCAGGATTTATTTTTTAATTCAATTTTTTTTATTTAACTAAGTGAAAGTGTGGCTCAGAATAACGGCAACATTTGTTTGTGTGCGCTGTTATGGGTCAAACACAGCCTACAGTTTACAGTTAAAGATTGCCGATTTTGTTGCTATTTGGTTAGAGATCATAGGTCAAACATACACCTTTTACAAAAAAGAAAGGAAAGTTCTTTTTTGATAGAAAAGTCTATAATTACAACAACAACAAAAAAATAAGGAACAAAAATACAGTTTGTTCTGTTGCGGAAATTCTATGCAGACATTGCATTGTCACACATAACAAACAAGTAAACCATTTCATTTATTAGCAAACCTATTAAAAGCCAGATTAGTTTTCAGAAAGATCCTCCTAAAACTTGAATTATTCTGTCATTAACTCATTGTTTAGTTTGGATGCATACTCACTGTGATGTTGAAAAAATAAAATTGTTTTTTTTACGTTCAGCTTTCTAGCAGAAACCTTTAGGTTTTATATCAAAACTGACTGATATTGGAACTGTTCATAATTTCATCCACCTTGATAAAACCCAGACCCATCTGAAAGAACACAACCATAGATCATAATGCTTTTCAAAGACTTTAGCCAGTGTTTGTTTCTCTTTGCAAGAAAATGCTTCTGTCTCGCAGCCCTGTTCTTCAGTCTAGACATATGAAGAATATGTAAAACACAATAGGTCCTTGTCGTAAATTCTTGCATCTGCTTAAGCAATGCTGTCGGCCCTTCTGGCAGCCTTTCTGACCAGTTTCTATCTTGTCTTTTCAATAAGTTTTAAACAGTTTTGTCCAGTAATGTCACTGTTGTACTCAGCTTTTCTCCAATTGTTGACGACTGCCATCATTGTTACCTGGCATGTAAATAAGGCTGTGGAACTTTTTGTACTCCTCTCCTGACTGATACATTTGTGCAACGATATCCTTCATATTCTTTGTAAACCCTGTGTGAACACAAGATTTTATGCTGAAATCAAATCAGAATGTGCTTCAAAAAGATTACTTGAAAGCTGTGCATCTTTTAAAGTTTTTTTTTTTTTTACAAATACTAATAAATTTGTTTTTATGTTGAGTTGTACAGGACATAGAGGACATACATTATATGTCGGAAAAGTTTTTTAATTATTTATAATAGTCTCATATATTTACATCAAAAAACCTGGGATTTTAACAAGGGTGTGTGCAGTTATTAGTCACTCTATGTGTAAGCATATTAGACTAAAGAATACCGTATATTATTTATGGTTTAATGTTTCTTTATGACTCCGGCTTCCTCCCACAGTCCAAAGACATGCCTGTTAGGTTAATTGGTAACTCTAAATTGCCTTTAAGTGAATGAATGAGTGTGTGCATGGTTGTTTTGTGTGTTGCCCTGCGATGGACTGCTGACCTGTCCAGGGTCCGCCTCCCACCCATAGACTGCTGGAGATAGGCACCAGCTTCCCCGTGACCCACTATGGAAGAAGCGGTAGAAAATGACTGACTGACTGTTTTTTTATGATTAGGGTGCTGTTTAAACTTCTAACTTTTATCAATAGTGCATCTACTGCACCATTGCAAAAGCATGGGGGTTGGTGTCCGTCAGTGATAAAATTATTGCGAAATTCCCAATAAACTGACATTGTCAGTGGGAAGCACTGTTTTCTGCAGGTAAATGTATAAATACTGAGAATTTGTTTTCTTCCTTCTGCAGGAGCTGAGAGCTAAAGGTGCTGTTTGCAAGCAAGTTTTCAAGAAAACCTAAAGAGAGTTCCTACAGAAACAAGCTCAGAGAGACACACCAGATGCACCTTACTACACCACATCCAGCATACTTTCATCCTGCCACTATCCTGTTAAGCACATTGTTTTTACAGCAACAAAATTTTAGATTTAATATGAACTGTTGCCTTAGTTATCAGGGCAGGTAGGCATGAAGCAATGCTGTATTATTGTGTCAGGGCAGGTGCTTTGATAAGCAGGTTTAGATGAGCTGCTAGCTGCAGCTGTAACTGATCTGAATGTTGAGACAGACTGAAAAATGGCTTAGTGGAATGCTAAAATAAGGTAGTTCTTTACGAAAATGTTCTCGATAGAAGCTGATGACATCTGAGTTGACCTGAGTGCTCTGGATTTCTTTGTCCAATTTAATTAGTCCCCAGAATAAGCATCAGATAAGATGGCTGCACAGTATGTATTTCTGTCAAATCTATTGAAAATGTACCACTGATATTAACAGGAATTAATCAATAAATGAAGGAGGTCTCCACAGTTTCACGTGTCAGTTTCTGTGTCTGGAAACCCTGTGTCATGGTCCCTAATTTGGCATAATCAGAAAATAAAATGTAAATAGAAAATAGCCTTTCTGTATTTTTTTCTCTTTCAGTTTTTATCACAGATGTGATATTGGTAAGATCAGTCTGACCTCGCATGTTAAAAAGCTAATTATCATCTTTGAACAGGAAATGGTTATGAGATGACATTTGTGCTCGCATGCGGAACATGGGTTTGGAATTTACTTTTGTTTCATGTATTTGATTTAAAGTTTTCAACATCATTCTTGTATTTATAAAAAAATCCATATTAAAAAGAATTTAGTAAAACAACTGAACTCCTCTTGGGCAAGTGAAAATGAAGAAAACCAATAATATACGAATAATATGCATTATTAGTTTGTGGCGAGGATTGCCATAGGGCACCCCTACAGTTTACGCTACCCTCACCATTGTTCACCGTAGGGATGGTTTGTTCAGGGTGGACTAACCTTTAACCTTAAACTTTAGGCCTGTAAAGATGACTTTTATTGGTTGATGCCAGACATTTTCTTTTTTCCTTTTTTATAACACTGAAGGTACTGTCACCTTTCATTTTCAAAGTTATTATCTTAAGTTGTTTTCCCTCTTCCTGCTGCGCTTGGCTAACTGTTTCAAAATTAAAGGTTTAGATGCAGTTATTCTTTAACTACATCTGCTTGAACAGTGCTCCACTCAAACGCTTTGGATATTCTTTTATAATCCATCACTGCTTTAAGCTTCTCCACTACTCCATCTCTGTCCTTTCTGTTGCATTCCTTGCTCATCCTGATGGTTTTTGTTTACTAATGTTCTCTAACAAACCCCTTCATTGAACAGCTACATTTAATTACATAGAAGTTGGCTCTCTCGCCTGTTAGGTGATTTTGATGGCAGTTGATTGCACTGGATTTTATTCAGGAATATGAGAGTAAGATGCATTCGCATAAATGTAGACCACTTTTTTTAACCTGGAATATCATGTAGCGATGGCATACTGAATTATGTGCTACTTTCTGTAAAGTCCCAATAAAATTCTGTAAAGTTTGTGTTTGTACGATGAAAAAGGTCAGCTGAGTATGGAAGTTTTGTAAGGCACATTTCCAGCATGTTTCATCTTTATTTGCTATGTGACCACAGTTTTTGCTGTGAAAAAACACAGCAGCCAGTTTCAATGACATCTTTATAAAAACTTGTATGCATACCAGCTGACACTGACTAGATAAACCGGGGAGAAAAAACAGAGAATGAAAAATTAAGGGCAGTCAACTGAGTTTAAAAGGAAACCAAACAACCAGTAGGAAGGAAAAACCCAAGAAGAAGATAAAATATCTGAAGGCGGTGGCCATAAATCATTGAGGCCCACAATGAGGCATTGAGGCAAAAAGGAAGTTGCTTGGTATAGAGAAAAAGAAAGAAAAAGGCAGAGAAATAAAATAAGAAAGGAGAAAGGATACTAGATTTGGAAGCACACATAGTGACAGAGAGCCAAAGGATGCTGCTGTTTATTTTGAACATCTAGCGTATATATATATGTATATATATATATATACATATATATATATATATATATATGTATTCAGTCAGGTTGTCATTATTTTTGGCAGTTTAGTAAAGGCTGATGTTCAACACCATTGATTTAACTACTGTAAGTTTTATTAATGTTGTGTATCATGTATCACCATGATTTTCCATCATAGATACTTGGAGTATGTTATTACCTCCACCAAGAAGGTTATGTTTTTATCAGCATTTGTCTGTCTCTCCATCTGTTTGCAAAATATCTCAAAAACCTATGAACAAATCTGGATGACATTTTCAGACAAGGACAAGGAACAGATTATTAGACTTTGGTGGTGATGCAGAGCACCATCTGGATCCCGGACTGTTTTGAAGGATTAGTTATCATTGCGAGATAATGGTGCGACAACTTGGAATTCCCACATGGTTCGTCACACTGTCAGCAGCTGACAAGCAATGGCCTTGGCGGAGGTCTGCTCCCTTAGAGTGCTTTTCTCGATAAATATGAATCTGACAAAACATAATTCCTTCAGAAAATGATGCATCTGTCAATGATAAACATGAAATACTTAAATGGCCATTTAGTGTCAAATCTCAAGGATTGTTAGATCTGAATTATTTTTCATCTTAGGTTAATTTTTATTTCAGTTTTGGATATAAACCATTTAATCTCAATTGTCATTTGTTGACACTAAATAACAAATAAAAGTAATCACTCTTAAGAACACCTGTAATCAATAACCATAATTATGTCAAATGCAGTTCCCCTTTTTTACTTACTTCTATTGTAAATTGTGTCATTGTTCATTCCCTGGTCGTGTGATTTCCATAAAGATCCATGAAAATCCATCATCACTGTCTTACAACTAGTGAGCTAACTGGTTGTCTATGAATTGGGAAGTTGTAGGTTCAAATCCAGCATTCTCCTCTGCCACATGTCAAATGTGGGCAAAGCATTTAAACGGATCAGCATTGTGAGTTCAACTGGGGGAATTTGGCGCTAGTGTAAAATGCTTTGAGTGGTTGGCATGGCTAGAAAGGTGGTGTGCAATTTTAATCCATTTGCAGCACTTGGTAACACATCGCTAATAATGAAAATGCATGCCATGTTTCTCAAAACATGGACAAACATGATAAAATCACTGAGTGGAAATTGGGTCCAGAAGGCACATAAAAGGTTCAGAGAGCTCATTGAATCTAGGTATTTCCTCAACACTCAGAACTTTATAAATAGAAATAAAAGAAGGCGGAGTAGAGTTTAGGGAAGAATGATCTATTCATGAATATAACTACTGTAATATTGGTATTAAAAATTCATTACAGTATTACGCTGCTGATTGCTTAAAGTTCTACCTTGTACCTTGATTTCCTCAATCCGACATTGAAGTAAGTAGTTGTCAGAAGATGTCTCCCCAGCTACACATGCAGATTATGCAAATGGAGGCAACAGCTCTGGCAACACCGTGCTCCAAATGAGTTGGCCTCTAAGTTCATTGTTTGTGTTTCCAACACTAATTTTAGAGGTCTATGCCAGACTCCCTTGCTCATTCTTTGCTGCTTTTGCTGCTCTGCCCCCTGTAGTTTCATGCTGGCTCTCTTGTAGTTAAGCTTTGACCTGTGGGGTCTGTATATTTATGGTTCCCCAGGGGGTCATTGATTTCTCCTTCTTGTTCTTTAGGATAATGAAAAAATTATGGTCTTAGGCTTTGGTCAAAACAGAGTCTGACGCCAGAGGAGCACATTTAAATCTAGCCTCCATAAAACACTCTTTCTAAATTTGTAGGTTGTTGGGATAAATGTCACATACTCAGCTCTCTAACTTTAAGCCCCCTTTTGTTGCTATTATCTTTCCCTTTGAATATTTCCTATCCCTTCTACTTCAATTTTTGAACAGTGCAAAGCTTCCAAATTTTAATCTTAAATAAGAGTTTATGGCATTTATGTACCGGCTAAATAAAAACAAAAACAACTTTTGGACAAGAAAGTTGAGTAAAGGTGCTTATACTTTTAATCAGCAAACATGTCCTTAAGCAGCTTGTCCAGCAAACAAAGAATTTCCTGTGTCCTAAAATGTTTCTTGCAGAATTATTGAGCCATAATTAGTTGACCCTGAACTGAACCAGAAAATCTTATACAACATTACGTAAAAAAAGGTGTATAAGTGCATGATTTCTGCCAACCCTGGTACAGACGGGTAGAATCTCATAACCTAAATTAATCTTTAATTGCAAAATATGGAAAATTTGAACCTTTCCTTTGAGTATATTTAGGCACATAACTAAATAAATAAATAAAAGCTAGCTCCTATTCTTCCCCTTTAGCAAACCACAAGGTTGGACCTTAATCCATTGTGTATAAATTGAGAGGCATCTTTGACTAGAGACATAGGTTTTTATTTATGCACTCTCCTTATCCAAGTTTTTTATAAGCTGTAGGTCCAAGATGGCCATTGAAGAAGGTTAGTTTTGTTTCAGCCTTACATTCTGGATTATTATCCTGTTGAAAGAGCCAACAACATACCTTTTCCGTTTTCAGTCAGAGGCCATCAGATTTTTGTTTAAAATCTCAAGGTTTTTTTCCAAGAGTTTATGACAAAAAGATCTTCCACCATACTTTCAGTTGGCCTTAAAGTTCTTTTCCATATATTCATTCTCTCCTTTAAGCCAGATCCACTTGGAGTTTTTACAACTGGAAAGCTCAATCTAAGTCTCATCTGAGTAAAACACAAATGTTCAGTTAAAATCCCAGTAGATTTAAAGTTGAAACCACAATTCAATCTGAAAAGACTCACAAGGAAAGGGATGGCAATTAGAAAAGTTGTAATGATGTGAAATTACATGGTTATTTCTTTGGCGCTCGGACCTGGGAGGAAGACATGAATGCTGAGAATGACATAATATGAACATTTGTAAGGTTTAGATTTAGAGATGTCTTCCCCTCGATCCGACACTGGTGGTGGAGTGGCGACCAGGGAGTGAGGAAGCCAGAGGGAGATGGGAAGGAAGATGGTGGAGGTGGGGTGGAGGAGGGATGAGCTCAGCTGATAAGCGAGAACACCGCTGAAGGTCCTTTAAAAGCAAGGTGTCGGAAGGTGATTGGATGGAGAATCAGACGGACAGGATGCTGATTGGAAGGCCGGGAGACGCACAAAAGAGTCATTGGAAGGTGGAGGCGGTGAAGGTGAGTCTTTCATTCTGAATTTTACTCCATTGAAGATGCCAATCTTTTAAATAGATATTTGACGGTTGATATAGGCAAGTGTGGGTGAGACGCTATTTTCACGTTGACATTCCCTGTCTTATGATCAACAAACATCTGCCTTATTTAAATGGCATGTTCTGTTGTCTTTCCTCCTTAGAAGAGACACTAAGAGAGCTGAGCAACCGTGTTCGGTCATATTTAGTCTCCCCAATAAAAGAAAGGATGGATTATAATTTAAAATTTCCCAGACCATCTGATCAAATTAAAAAACATCCATTACAAAAATGCAGCAGTTACTTTTACAGTCTTAAACTTGTAATGAAATTAATAAGTTTTACTGTACCTCATATTGTTTCTGTCTGACTCTAAACTTCAAATCAAAAAGAAACTTGAGTTGTTATTCTGACATGGGTACACCAATAAATCCAGTTTAAAAACAGATTTTTCTAATAAGGAAATCAAGAAAATTTACAATTTTTTTCCCACTTCTATTTAACAAATTTAAAATTTAAAAAGGCATTTTAAAACCTAAAGCAACATGAATACTGATAAAATTAAATAAATTCTAATACATTTGCCACAAAAAAAAGTGCAAAGTGGTTGCTCTAGATGGAGACAAGTTTCACTTCAAAACTCTCAGCATCTTCAGAAATTATTAACTCGCCTGCACTGTAGAGATGGAGTACACCAGGGGTTAGACGACAGACATATAAAGGTTAGTTCATTTCTCGTAAACAACAGCCCCTTTGTTAAAAGGGAAAATTCAGTTTTCAAGTGTTGAAAAATTATTAAACAGAATAAATATTTTAGTACAACCATGTGCAATGTAAATGTAAATTAAATTACACAGAATATAACTCTATACAATATTGCAGTAGTGACAGTACAACAGTGGAGTGAAAAGCATTTGCCTTCCTTACAGATCTCTTCTGTTTTTCTGCACTTAAATGTTTCAGGTCATCAACAAATGTTAATTTCAGGCAAAGATAACCTGATCTGATTTTTAAATGATAATTTGATTTATACCCTCCCTGGGCTGCCAACTTACTGTGGTGAGGGGGTTTGAGTGTCCCAATGATCCTAGGAGCTGTGTTGTCAGGGGCTTTATGCCCCTGGTAGGGTCACCCAAGGCAAACAGGCCCGGACGCGGGTAACCAGGGCCCCACTCTGGAGCCAGGCCCAGAGGTTGGGCACACTGGCTCTCACCCATGAAGCCCAGCTGGGCACAGCTTGAAGAGGAAATGTGGGTCCCCCTTCCGATGGGCTCACCACCCGGGGGCCAAAGGGGTCGGGTGCAATGTGGTATTGGTGGTGGCCGAAGGCGGAGACCTCGGTGGTCTGATCCTCGGCTGCAGAAGCTGGCTCTTGGGACGTGGAATGTCACCTCTCTGGTGGGGAAGCAGCCTGAGTTGGTGTGCGAGGTAGAGAGGTTCTGGCTAGAAATAGTTGGGCACACCTCGACGCACGGCTCTGGAACTAGTCTCCTTGAGAGGGGTTGGACACTCTTCCACTCTGGAGTTGCCCTTGGTGAGAGGCGCCAAGCCGGGGTGGGCATTCTTGTTGCCCCCCATCTTGGCGCCTGTACGTTGGGGTTCACCCTGGTGAAAGAGATGGTAATCTCCCTCCGCCTACAGGACGGGTGGGGGGACGGGTGCTGACTGTTGTTTGTGCTTATGCACCAAACGGCAGTTCAGACTACCCACCCTTTCTGAAGTCCTTGGGGGGAGTGTTGGAGAGGGCCCCTCCAGGGGACTCTCTTGTTCTGCTGGGGGACTTCAACGCTCACGTTGGCAATGACAGTGAGACCTGGAGGGTTGTGGTTGGGAGGAATTGCCCTCCTGTTCTGAACCCGAGTGGTGTTTTGTTATTGGAATACTGTGCTCATCATGGATTGTCCATAACTAACACCATGTTCAAGCATAAGGGTGTCCATATGTGCTCTTGGCACCAGGACACCCTAGGCCGCAGTTTGATGATCAACTTTGTTGTTGTGTCATCTGATCTGCGGCCGCATGTCTTGGACACTTGGGTGAAGAGGGGACCAGAGCTTTCCACTGATCACTACCGGGTGGTGAGCTGGCTCCGATGGTGGGGGAGGATGTCGGTCAGACCTGACAGACCCAAATTAATCTTGAGGGTCTGCTGGGAACACCTGGTCTCCCGCCGTCTCCCGTGAGGCGAAGCTTCAACTCCCACCTCCGGGAGAGCTTCAAACATGCTCCGGGGGAGGTGGGGGACATTGAGTCCGAGTGGGCCATGTTCCGCACCTCCATTGCGGCTTACCAGAACTGTGGTCACACGGTTGTTGGTGCCTGTCGCAGCGGCAATCGAACTCGAACCCGCTGGTGGACACCGTTGTGGGTTGGTGGGCAGAGTACTTCAAAGACCTCCTCAATCCCACCGGCAGGGCTTTCACTGAGGAAGCGGAGTCTGGGGACCTTGGGGCGGGCTCTCCAATCTCTGGTGCTGAGGTCACTGAGGTGATTAAAAAGCTCCTCGGTGGTAAGGCCCCGGGGGTGGATGAGATTCACCTGGATGTCCTTGAGGCTCTGGATGTTGTAGGGTTGTGTTGGTTAATGCAACTCTAAAGCATCGCGTGGACATCAGGGGCAGTTCCACAGGATTGGCAGATCGGGGTAGAGGTCCCCCATTCAAAAATGGGGACTGTACAATGTGTTCCAACTATAAGAGAGTCACACTCTTAAGCCTCCCTGGTAAGGTCTATTCGGGGGTTCTGGAGAGGAGGGTCCATTGGATAGTCGAACCTCGGATTCAGGAAGAGCAGTGTGGTTTTCGTCCAGCCTGTGGAACACTGGACCAGCTCTACACCCTCAGTAGGGTCCTAGAGGGTGCATGGGAGTTCGCCCAACCAGTCTATATGTGCTTTTTGGACTTGGAGAAGGCGTTCGACCGTGTCCCTCAGGGAATCCTGTGGGAGGTACTCTGGGAGTATGGGGTACCAGGCCCTTTGATACGGGCTGTTAGGTCCCTGTACGACCGGTGTCAGAGCTTGGTCCACATCGCCGGCAGTAAGTCAGACTCGTTTCTGGTGAGGGTTGGACTCTGCCAAGGTTGCCTTTTGTCACCAATTCTGTTCATAACATTTATGGACAGAATTTCTAGGTGCAGCCAAGGTGTTGAGGGGATCCGTTATGGTGGCCGTAGGATTGCGTCTCTGCTTTTTGTGGATGATGTGGTCCTATTGGCTTCATCAGCTCATGATCTACAGGTCTCACTGGAGCAATTTGCAGCCAAATGTGAAGCGGCCGGGATGAGAATCAGTGCCTACAAATCTGAGGTCCTGCCTCAAGTGGAGGAGTTCAAGTATTTTGGGGTCTTTTTCATGAATGAGGGAAAAATGGTACAGGAGATTGATAGACGGATTGGTGCTGCGTCAGCAGTGATGCAGGCACTGTTGTGGTGAAGAGAGAGCTGAGTCAAAAAGCGAAGCTCTTGATTTACCGGTTGATCTACGTTCCTACTCTCATCTATGGTCATGAGCTTTGGGTCATGACCGAATGAACAAGATCACGTATACAAGGAGCTAAAATGAGTTTCCTCCGCAGGCTGTCTGGGCTCTTCCTTAGAGATAGGGTGAGAAGTTCAGAGTTGAACTGCTGCTTTTCCATGTCGAGGGGAGCCAGTTGAGTTGGCTCAGGCATCTGGTTAGGATACCTCCTGGATGCTTCCCTGTTGAGGTGTTCTGGGCAAGTTCCACCAGGAGGACGCCCAGAGGAAGACCCCGGATGAGCTGGCCCAAGTGGTTGGGGAGAGGGAAGTCTGGGTCTCTCTGCTTAGGCTTCTCCCCCTATGACCCGACCCTGGATAAGCGGAAGACAATGGATGGATTTATCAAGAGAAAAGAATATATAAAAAAAAAAAACAATCTGACCCAATGGCAATAAGCAAACCTTATAACTGGTTGCGCCACTCATGGGAGCAGTGTTTGTGATGACCTTGAGTGAGAAAAATAAGAACTTTAGATGTTGTTCTAGACTCTTTTGTGACCTCCTGGATGGGTCAGTGATGCTCTCCTAGACTAATTTTGGTTTGCCGGCAACTACTGGGAAGGTTAAAAACTGTTCCATGTTTTCTTGATTTGTTTTCATGTCCTGGTTCCAGTCCCAAAGCCCAAATGGCTGTGTAATCCTTTCCAGACAGATAGTTATCAATGAATTGATCCCCTTCTGTTCTGACAGGTTCTATTTGAGTGATTTATTGATTCTACTAGTCAGAGAGCAATCCAGCCTGGAAGTGGCTAGAAAAATTAATCCTAGCTTTCTAAAAAATTAGGTCAATCACAGTTTTTTACTCTTTAAACTGCAGTAGCACACATGTAGTGTATTTAAAAATGTCCTTGTGGTTTGGTTTATGTAGGAAAAGCAAAAATAGCTTTAAATACTTGTACATCGGAGCACAGGACCACCAAACATACACAAAATATGGACTATGCAACTGCCCCTCCTCTGAACAACCTGATATAATTAATCTCTTATTTTTTAGAGATGCATACTGAATTTCTATTTTTAATATATTGAAATCCATTGGTTTTAATGAAGAACTGAATCTATCATGTTTCCTCTAATGTGTTGTTGCTTAATATCTGTGATATTTTTTTTCTGTATGGTTGTACTTGGACATGTTTTAATGTAAACTGTTATTTTGTCTTTCCTATATGTTCTTCTGTCAATGGTTTAGTATATTGTTTGATTTCCTGTGCAGATTAGTTGTGGCTGTGGATGTGATATAGTAATACTGAAGGGAACTAAAGTCAGTCATCCTTGCCACTGTGGCACCGACCTAAATGTTACGTCACCATTTAGAGAACACAATTCACGCGAGAGTTTGTTTCAGGAAGTTCCACGTCAGTATCCTGTGCACTGCTCACTGTAACCCCCGATCGAAGTGTTAGCAACGTTTCTGTTGAATCAAGTTGTGATTACTGGGGGATAAAACATGGTGAGCTACATCTTAAAGGCGTATACGTTTGCTTTGCTTTGATATATTTCATTATCGATTCCTTTTAAATGTCAAGTGGAAATCATCTGGGAATTAGCTTAGCGGCTATTTAGCTTTACCTAGGATGAGATAACTTCTTGAAAGATGTTTAGCCTTAAATGTTTTCTCACCCTTAAATGCTAGACATCACTTAGTTGAGTTAGTTGTTATATTTTCCATCACATAATGCATACATATTCGACCATTTAGATGGCTTAAAGTCCTTCGTGGTCAGTGTTAGCCGCTAACTGGTGTTCTTGTGTTATTATTACAATTAACTTGCCAAAACACTGCTGTTAAATAATATTTTAGTGCCTAGCCTTATAGTTATTCTGCACAGCGTATGAAATCACATTGTTGTTCTTGATCTCTAAAGCCTCTGAGGCTGGACATTAAGCGGAGGCTAACAGCCAGGTCGGACCGAGTGAAGAGTGTGGATCTTCACCCAACCGAGCCATGGATGTTGGCCAGTCTCTACAACGGCAGCGTCTGCGTATGGAACCACGAAACACAGGTATGACAACAATTTAAAGAGCAATCAGCGAGTAGGGTTGCACAAAAAATGCGCTTGTGATTAATGCCATGACGATAGTAGTGAATCCATTTACATTGAGTAGTATTTGTGATGAAGATAAAGGTGATGAAATGACATGCTATATGAAACTAGCCTCTGTGTATATTCGTAGACTCTGGTCAAGACTTTTGAAGTGTGTGACCTGCCTGTCAGAGCGTCCAAGTTTGTGGCCAGGAAGAACTGGGTCATCACAGGAGCAGTGAGTACCCTGTTTTTTTTGTTTGGCTGGGCTCACACCTGAGAAAGTGGGTCTTTCAAACTATTAACTACTTAACGTTATCTTGACTGTGCATTGAATAACATTTTTATGCGTATTTCTTCATCGTCTCTCTCTAAACAGGATGACATGCAGATCCGTGTGTTTAACTACAACACATTGGAGCGGGTCCATATGTTTGAGGCCCACTCTGACTATATCCGTTGCATTGCTGTCCATCCAACCCAGCCATACATTCTAACCAGCAGTGGTAGGCTATTAACCGAGACACACTAAAGGCTTCTTCTGTGTATTTTTTGGTACACATAAGTATGATTATATTTTTGGGTCTGTGCAGATGATATGCTGATCAAGCTATGGGACTGGGAAAAGAAGTGGTCTTGCAGCCAAGTATTTGAGGGTCACACTCATTATGTTATGCAGATTGTCATCAACCCTAAGGACAACAATCAGTTTGCCAGTGCTTCTTTGGATAGAACGATTAAGGTAAATTCTTCGCAGTAAGCAAATTGTCACATTTTCTGCTACTATAGCCATGTTTTTAATGGCTATAATAATAGTTGTTATCCTTTATTTTTCCTGATAATGAAATTGCGTGCATGTCTGAAATGCTTCTGAAGTATTTTATGCAAAAAGTATTAAAAATGTAAGAGACTTTTTTTGGCTGATATAGACCTCCAGATTTAGATTTAAAAAAAAAATCAGTTTAAGACATGAGAGAAAAATGTGCAGCATGTTCTTTTGATAGAGGTTGTGGTTTTTAATCCAACAGAACAAAAATAATTACAAGATTATCTGTGTTTATGCATGAAGGCATATGTTCCTAAGCATCAAAGCACTTGCAGTTTGTTGATGTCTCTATAAAATTGAAATAGTGAGAGTTCTTAGTTTTGATATATTTAATGGATAGGGAAAAATAATGTTGCAGTATTTGATGTGACAATCAGAGCCAGTCAAGGAAAAAATGACAGATTCTGATCTCTTGCCTACAGATTTGTGCATCTCATAAAAAAAAGATGACACCTCCCAATGTTTTTTTTTTTGTTTTGTTTATTTTGTAAAGATATTCATATTGCATCTTATTGTTGAATGTTATATGATATACCCAGATCAAACTGCTTTACACTGTCTGTTGAGAAACACTTTCTAAGGCTTTAACACATTCTTGGGTTGCACAGGTTTGGCAGCTCGGCTCTTCCTCTCCCAATTTCACTTTGGAGGGTCATGAGAAGGGAGTGAACTGCATTGACTACTACAGTGGAGGAGACAAGCCCTACCTGATTTCAGGCGCAGACGACCGCCAGGTCAAGATTTGGGACTATCAGGTTAAAGAACTTAATTGTCTTTTTGTGTTTTTAAATACACAGAACTTGGAACGCATTATAAACACAACAATCCTGGCACTTTTATAATTAAGAAAATGTTGGTGGTTAATAGAATGTTACAATTCAAGGTGATAAACAATTAAAATTGTCTTTGACATAATGCTCCTCTTCTTTGTACGTATCATTGTACCTATAGAAATATTTTTGTTTCATATAGAACAAGACCTGTGTTCAGACTCTGGAGGGCCATGCCCAGAATGTCTCCTGTGTCAGCTTCCACCCAGAGCTGCCCATAATTATCACCGGTTCCGAGGATGGTGCGCAGAAATCCCTCTTAGCCTGATATACCGATGTTTCCAATGTTGAATGATTACTGATATGTGCAACCTTCCTTTCCTCCTCAAGGTACGGTGCGAATCTGGCATTCGAGCACTTACCGCCTGGAGAGCACACTGAACTATGGCATGGAGCGAGTGTGGTGTGTGTGTGGTCTCAGAGGCTCCAACAATGTGGCACTGGGATATGACGAAGGCAGCATCATCATCAAAGTGAGCGAATGGCAAAGCTATGCAGTTTTTACTGCTGCATTTGTTTTGTTAAAGTAAGAATTATAAAGTACATTGTTTGTTTATAATTTCTTCAGGTTGGTCGGGAAGAGCCAGCAATGTCTATGGACACCAATGGAAAGATCATCTGGGCTAAACACAGTGAAATACAGCAAGCCAACCTGAAGGCCATGGGTGAAGCTGAAATCAAAGATGGCGAGAGACTGCCGCTGGCTGTTAAAGATATGGGCAGCTGTGAGATTTACCCTCAAACCATCCAGCATAACCCAAACGGACGGTAGGAAACTGCTTTATCTGGTCCTGGTAAAAGTGCTGAATGTAAAAAGAAGTATCCATTGTGATGTATATATAAATATTATCAATTTGTGTGTATCAGGTTTGTTGTGGTATGTGGCGATGGAGAGTATATCATCTATACTGCTATGGCTCTGAGAAACAAGAGCTTTGGCTCGGCTCAGGAGTTTGTCTGGGCCCACGACTCATCTGAGTGAGTACTCAGCTTGAAAAGCAAATGAATAGAAAATGTTTTATGTTTTTTTTTTTTAGTATTGTCATTCAACCGGATAGCTATTATCAACCATCCAACGAAATGTGTGTTTTTTAACAGATATGCCATCAGAGAAAGCAACAGTATTGTCAAAATCTTCAAAATCTTTAAAGAAAAGAAATCTTTTAAGCCTGACTTTGGAGCGGAAGGTAATCAGATCATTGTTTCTTGCCTCATTTGTAGTATTGGAAGTAGATTGAATACATTGAATACATTTTATTCATTGAATGTGTTGGCATTTCTGCTTTGAAGGGATCTATGGGGGTTTCTTGCTTGGGGTGAGGTCTGTGAACGGCCTGGCATTTTATGACTGGGAGAACACGGAGCTAATTCGTCGCATTGAGATCCAACCCAAGCATGTAAGCCTCAGATTGCCGTCTCGTTTCTATTTACCTATTTTACCTATTTGGATCTTAATGTAAAGTGCTTGCATTACATCATAACAAAGTTTCTGCAGGGTCTTGAACATCTCAATTTTTGGCTTTAAAGTCCTAAATATATCCATATTATCCGCATAGGTCTTTAATTGGGTTTTATTACGTCTTAAATTTGTACAGTAAATCATTTCTTCTTCCACTGACTTTTTTTTTTTTTTAGAAATGCACTTGCAGCCTTCATTAGTTCAATGTGTGGCAGACCGGGTGATAAATCTGAGTTTTTTTAAACACTTTGATAAAACTACAAGACCCAGAATTTTACCCCTCCCTACAAGCAACTGAAATTATTCTGCTCCTGAAACTAGGTCTTTTAAGGAATTATTCCCAATGTGGTCTGATGTTATCAAACATCAAATATTAAATACTAGGGAAGCTTCCACAAGTAATTTTTCTTTATTAATTTAGGATTAAAACAGTTTCTAAACTTAACTAGTTAAAACTTGCAGAAACCCTCAATAAAGCTCTACCAGAGGCTGACTTTTTGTGGATTTCTCTTCAGATATTTTCTTATATATCTTTCCTTCTCCTCTTTCATATATTTTTTTTAGATCTTTTGGTCAGACTCTGGTGAGTTGGTCTGCATTGCTACAGAGGAATCCTTCTTCATTCTCCGTTACCTGGCAGAAAAAGTAGCCTCTTCCCAGGAAAACAATGAGGGAGTAACAGAGGATGGGATTGAAGATGCCTTTGAGGTCAGTATTTGGCTGACCTCCCTTTAGTGGAACTGTTGGTTTAGTATCAGTGATAAACTGCTTAATTAATCTACTGTTTACAATGCAGCCATGTTGTCTACAGAGGAGACACAGTCTCTAGAGTTTTCAAGTAAATGAACTGCTGCTGAAATAACAGCTAGAATGTTTTTTGGCTTCAGGCTTGCCAAGTATTATTTAAATGATTGATTCATTTTGCTCAAAATCATGATAGAAATTTTTTTTTTATAACAAGAATCCACAAAAATAAAACCCCATCCCAGAGGAAATATCATATTAAAAACCTGTTCTTATAAAGCATGCTATTTCATATATTCAAACATTTTATTTATTCAAATATTTTAATTTAATTTAATTTAATATTTTCCACACTATAAGGCGCACCGGATTATAAGGCGCACGTTCAATGAATGGCCTATTTTAGAACTTTTTTCATATATAGGGCGCACCAGATTATAAGGCGCATAGAATAGAAGCTACTGCAGTCAAACGTTTGACTGGGGTTGCGTTATGCATCCACTAGATGGAGCTGTGCTAAAGAGAATGTCAACAAAACAGTCAAATAAGTCAGTCAGTCAAACTTTATTAATACACTACAAACCAGTGTTCTGATAACTCCATTCACTCTCATGGTAAGGTCTCCTCTACATAGAATTCTATTGAATAGAGCCAACCGCACGTTAGGAATGCATTGGAGTCTATGAAGTTGAAGTTGAAATCAAACGTTAGTTAAAACGTGAAAGGGAACTTTTCCCTGATTCAGTAAACACGTAAAAGAAAGTTTGATGCACTAAATCAAACGTTAGTACTGTTAACCTTTCCTGTTTCTGTCCCCTGAACGTAGTCTGATGACACAGGGGAGACGCTTTCTCCAGGGCCGAAGTTACTAGTTTCCTCGGGGTTAACTCCCTCACTCATACGTTGCTGAGTTGAGCATGAAGAAACAGCATCAAAACACTGAGTTTTTGACGAGATTCGGGGTTCTTTTTAATGACTTTGCAGCACGTAAAAACACAGGGCTTACAGACTCATACACCGCTGCTCCGGTCACCGTCTCTACCCACCCCACACACACAATAATACCAACGTCACTCCTTCACTCTTGATTCTCAGCTACGGCAGCACACAGCGCCACCTCTGGCCGGAGGAGTAATGTCAAAATCTTCCATACACACACGAAACATACACCCCACACACTGAGCTTCTAATCACATATAGTTCAGGCAATTCCTGCAACAGTACATTCAAACGTTATACACACACAAGTGGTGTTGGACTAGGAGTAAGCACAGTACAGGTGTTTACCGCTATTACTTCGGCGACACCCCTGACTACGGTAGCCGTAATGCTGCAAGCGGTGCGGCTTTGTAGTTTACCTGTCGTACTGAAACATTTTGACAGAGCGCCGTGTACAACCAGTATGGATCAACCAATTAACCAATTGATCCATATATAAGGCGCTCCGGATTACAAGGCGCACTGTCATTTTTTGAAAAAATTAAAGGTTTTTAAGTGCGCCTTATAGTGCGGAAAATACTGTATATATTGAATGTTTGTATTGATATAACGTGTTCAGGTCCTGGGAGAGATCCAGGAGATCGTGAAGACTGGGCTTTGGGTTGGAGACTGCTTCATCTACACCAGTTCTGTAAACAGACTCAACTACTATGTTGGAGGAGAGATTGTGACTATTGCACATCTGGACAGGTGGGAATTGAGTTCTTACGTTTGATCATTTTGGGATGGGACAAAACAAAAATCTACCTTTTACCATCATGGGAAACCAAAGACTCTAAATACTGCTGGCTGCTTTGAATGATGCAGACTTCAACATCACTCTTGCTTTCTCTCCTTGCAGGACCATGTACCTTCTGGGTTACATTCCAAAGGACGACCGTCTTTACCTTGGTGACAAGGAGCTCAACATTGTCAGCTACTCACTGCTGGTTTCTGTCCTGGAGTATCAGACTGCTGTGATGAGAAGAGACTTTGGAATGGCAGACAAGGTGCTACCTACTATCCCCAAAGAACAAAGGACCAGGGTGGCACATTTCCTGGAGAAACAGGTAAGGCAATACAGTAATTGCTGGTTTCCTTTTTGTTTTAGTGTATGCTGATGAGAAACATTTTATAAGGAATCTGGATTTAAAACAGAATAATTCAGTCCTGATGTGATAAGTGCACAACACTGCTGGATGCCTACCCTATATAGACTGGACAAACAGACATGAAAGAGCATTAGAACACTCATACAGATAAACTTTATATATTATTGAGTGCTAAGGCCATGGAGGCCTGGGCAGGCAGCCATATAAAAACTGGCACTTGCTTTGTCATTGATCTGAGAGGTCATTTTACTCATTGAAGTGTCTTTTTGTTTTTTGTTTTTTTCCAAATTTCCTCCATTATTTAGTCAGCTCTGTGTTTCTATTGTTTGATGAGCTTTGTTTGTGTTTCCTAACAGGGCTTCAAGCAACAGGCCCTGGCGGTGTCTACAGACCCAGAGCACCGGTTTGAGTTGGGATTGCAACTGGGGGAGCTAAAGATTGCCTACCAGCTGGCCATGGAAGCAGAAGTAGGCACTGTTTTTTTTTAATGGAGGCCAACTCATTAATACAGTTTTCCTAATTCATTACTATTCTTCTTATTTTAATTAATGTTAAGTACATTGCTAATAGTTGTCTCTTTGACCTTTGCAGTCAGAGCAGAAATGGAAGCAACTAGCAGAGTTGGCTATCAGTAAGTGCCAATTCGGTTTGGCCCAGGAGTGCCTGCACCACGCTCAGGATTATGGCGGCCTGCTCCTTCTCGCCACAGCTTCGGGTAATGCCACCATGGTGGGGAAGCTGGCTGAAGGGGCAGAAAGAGACGGCAAGAACAATGTGGCCTTCATGACATATTTTCTTCAGGGGAAGTAAGTGTTGGACCTGAGAGACAACAATACAGATGTATCCTAATAAATAGGAATATTTAATGATATTTAATTTATTAATGGTACTTGTATACAAAGGAATGTAGTGTATCTTACGTATTGAAAGTGGCTGCCATTGTAACACCTTCTTAAATCCATTTTCCAGACTGGATCAGTGTTTAGAGCTCCTCATCAAGACAAACAGACTACCAGAAGCTGCGTTCCTGGCTCGGACATACCTGCCCAACCAAGTGTCCCGTGTGGTGAAACTGTGGAGGGAGAGTTTGGCTAAAGTCAACCAGAAGGTCGGATGTGTCACCAGTTTGTCTTTTTTAAAGTGTAAATTGTTGAAATAAACAAATTTTGCTGACATTTCTGTATGCATTTTAGTAAAGACTGTAGGACTTTTAAATATTTGTGTATTTTGTCTCTACTGCAGGCAGCTGACTCACTTGCAGACCCCACAGAGTACGAGAATCTGTTCCCTGGGCTGAGAGAATCATTTGCAGCTGAACATTACTTGAGAGAGACCTGCATTGGTAGTTCCAGACCTGCTAAAGACTATCCACTCATTACAGTAAGCTGCATGGTTTTGCTCTGTAGGGCAACTTAACTTGGAACTGGGTAAAACGCATGTAATAAAATAAAAACCTTTGTCTTTCCCTATATTTTTAGCCCAATGAAGACAGAAATATCCTCGAGGAGGCTCAGGGATACGAACCCAAAGGGACCTTTGTTCCTTTTGTGCCCCAGGTTTGTTCAAAATAGCATTTTGTCTTAAACTGATAATGTTTCTGTGCTACTTCTGGAATCTGCAAAAATGGGATTCTGCAGATATGCAGCCTAAAAGTGGAGGGTCGGTAAATTTCCTGTCTGCTCATTTCTCATGGCTTCCTCGGCAGGCAAAAGACAGTGAGGAGTCCAGCTCAGTGCCAGTGGCCTCTGAGACACCTTCACAACCTGAAACTGCAGCTCCTGAAGTAGCGTTTAAAAAAGAGGAGGAGGTGGAGGAAAATCTTACATTCTCTCAGTCAGAGAAAGAGAAGGTTGGGCTTCCTTCTCTTCATTTTACATTAGATTAGCACAATTAATGATAAAGCAGTTCTAAATGAAACAATGTAAGCAGGACATCTAAGTGCAAAGCATTTCATCTGTGTCTCTCTGTAGACTCTGGATGAGTTGGAAGTGGACCTGGACAACATGGAGCTGGATGACATCGACACCACAGACGTTAATCTTGATGACGACTTTCTAGACGATTGAAGCTGCCGCCATACTTCTCAACACTCATAAGAACATATTTAAACAAAACAGACCAACGCCCCTTTTCTTTTTTCTTTTTTTTTTTACTTTACTTATATGAAAAAAATATTTTATGTTGTCATGGCAATTTTACTGGAAAATTATAAGATGATTAATGTTTGAATAATAAATAGAGGGTAGAGGGCCCATGGCTACTCCATTTTTGTACACTCATTATCAAATGAAAATTAGACTAAAGGTCTACCAGGTAATGTCATTAATGCTATGCTCTGTGCTTTCCTGTAACGTCATGTCAATGTTCATCAAGTCCAATAAATTCTGGTTGCTGTATATATTAACATTTGGTATTTTAACAGAATCTTCATTTTTTTTTTATTTTGTTTTCCATAAATTCAAAAGTATTGTAGCAGAAAGCATAATTATCTGAAAATGGTACTCCTTTTGGGAAAGGCATTTCATTTCATTTGCTCTAAACTATTTACATTAGATGTATTTTTTAGCTCTGTAAATAATACTATTTTCATTTTTCTAGAACTTGCTACTGATGATGCCAATTTAAAATATAACCTACCAAACCATAACCATTAAAACAAAAGTAGGAAGTATTATCCCCTTCATTGTTTCCGGTATGTTGGTTTGATAAGTGCTTTCCAAAACTATTCACTGCAACTCAGTGTGAAGAGTGGTCATGCAATCAAGACTTTAAGGTTTCAAATCCCAGTTCTTCCCCTGTCACATGTCAGTGTGACCCTGAGGAAAGCGCTTAACCACAGGTTGCCTTTAGATCTGCGTGCTGATGTGAGAATGTTTACATCTGGATAAATATATCTGTAGTTTATGACCAGAAAATGCCATTTATCTTTATTCTATTTACTAAAGTAGTGCATTGGGAAAGAAAGTAAGACCTTTTTCAAATAAAGAAATCTTCAGCCCCCTCGAGTCACTGCTATTTGACAGAGGTATGAACCTTTTTGAGAGCCCCTTTAAATATTTTATTTCTACTCGATTATAGTGTCCCTACTCTGATGGCCTGCAGCTCTCCTCCTCACCTGTGGGTGGCGCCTCTCTGAGAACAGTGAAAGATTTTTTTTTTCTGTTTCGTGTGCAACAAAGTGCCGAGCTTGGCAGTTAACGAGAAGGGAAAGCCACCCTTTCTGAGTATCTTGATTTTGCTGCTTTTTAAAACTTTTTTTTTATTTTACCCCAAAGCTTTCTGCAACATATCCGGAGTTTACCTGAACCCGAATCAACCGCGGTTCGGTCTTTAGACCGTGTTGGGACGCTTTGTGGAGGAGCAAGTGTTATTCTCCTTTCTTTTCTGTATTCAGGCAGGCGTTTTGTTGAGCTGTCGCAAGAAAAGAAAACCCGATCCCGGACTAAAAGCGCCGAGCTGACGAACCAGAAACCCACCGGAGAACCGCGGCATAGCCGCCGCCGCCGCCAGCGCAACGGGGAGTCGGGGTCCGAGAGGGAGCCTGCCAGGCCCTCGGCTTGATGATCCCAGCCTGCCTTGTTGCCACAGCCACAGTCCGAGATGGGGGAAACCAAAATCATCTACCACCTCGACGACCAGGAGACACCATACCTTGTAAAGCTGCCCGTACCTTCAGACAAAGTCACTCTAGCAGACTTCAAAAATGTCCTGAAGAAACCAAACTACAAGTTCTTCTTCAAATCTATGGACGATGACTTCGGGTAACTGTTTTAACAGGGTTATTATCATTGTGCGTACCGCGGAGTTAAGATAACGACCCATTTTGTTAAACGACTGAAATAGACTGCTCTTAACTTATTCGTCACCTGGTCCAGCTGTGTTCTCCTCTTTCTTTTACATTAGCTGCTTGTGAGTGCTCTGACGTTTCTTTGTTAGCTGCTAGCTTCCACAGTCTTCGCGTATCTGCTCTGCGTCCAGAGCTCGTTTGTTTACATTGCTTGCCTCGAATTTCTATGGCCAACTTTGGTGTTACAGTCCCCTGAATCAGAAAAAACAAAACAAAAAACACCCCACTACAATGACTTTTACAGATTTAACAGATAAAATCTAAATTGTGATAGCTGACATCATGGGTCATTACTTGATCTGATTTTAGCCCTGTCAGATGCAGGTTCGTGCACTGAAAGCATATGCTAACGGGCTAGTGTCAGAATGTACAGGGCCAGTTTGAGTCAGTAAGGTCTGCAGGCCCCTGCTGCTGCTGCTGTTGTTGTCTATTAGCCAGAGGAATGCAGAGTTGGACACAGGAATGTCCTCTTCATCACTCTGGCAGCTTTATGAGCATGTCCTTTTGTGTTAAAACACAGCAAGGAAAAGTGGGCGCTTTATCCTTATTTAGACAAGAGTTTCTGGGACATTTTTGGCAACACTTGTGCCAGTTTTCCAATGTTGCCCCTGAATAAACACCACTAGGGTGGGGCAAGAACTTAAAGGTTTGCAAGTAGGAAATACTCATTTCTTTTTATTATATTATAGGAAGAAACCCTCCTTAAACCTCAGCTGTAAACCATGACGATGGAATAAGACAGTTATTCAAGTGTTTTTATACCATTATTTTCTCAAGAAAGTTTCTCTAAGCTTTGATTTATTTTCTTGGATATATAGATTTGTCCATTTTTGGAGCACTTATTGAATTCCTGCCAAATTTAGCCATAATATGTGTCATGGTGTCTTTAAGGCCTTTGATTCTAATGTACATTTACACATACACATATAGCTGTACAATATATGTAAGCTTGAGTCTCTGTGTGATTCTCTTAAAAAATGTCATGGTCTCATAGTGTTTAGTTAATTTAGCTCAAAAATACAAAAGTTATTGCAGCACAGGGAGCGAGAAGAACGTGGAAGGAGTTTCTTTTAAAGCGCCAAGCCCCTAAAAATAGAAGTAGTAGTATTTATACAATTAGCAATATCAGAAACAACCAAAAATTTAAAACAAGTATAGCAATGTCAGATTAGTAATATACAGTGTACATAAAATAAATAGGGAACATTTCAGAATAAAATATACAGTTTAAGGCAGAAACCAGAGGAATTTAATTAAAAGTAGTAATAGCTCAGTGATAAGACAGTCTTTGAAACATTGTTTAGTTTGGGAATAGTTTTTAGCCAAGTTGAAAACCTTTTTCATAGTTTACACTCGTATATCTTGTGAAAAATCCGGCTGTATCTTACACAAAGATTTGTAAAATGGTTTAATTGCTTCTTTTTGAAACGGGAAAGCAACATTTGTCCTACTGGTGCTAAAATAATAGAACATTGATTATAACAGGGATAATGATGCTATCTATAATATTTATTTCTTTTTATTTTGCTGTAGATTCTTAAGTACTAATATAGTGTAAAGACCGTTTAAATTCAGTAGCAGTTTTCAAGTGGTTATTGCACAAAAAGATCTGTTTTTCCATCTGCTTTTATTGTTTATAGGGTAACACAAGTGTAAGAAGCTGGTATTACTTGTTATTATTACTTCTTAATTATGCAGGCTATCTGCTGTGGTAGCCACCCTGCAGCCAGCTGCTTAACACACATACCAAATGCAGCTCCTGCACTGGAACTTTGTCTATTGTCTTCCCCTTATCCGAGAATGGTTTACAGGGGTAACGTGTCTAAGAGAGAAACCTGGACATCCCACACCCTACCAACACTCTCCAGCTCATTCAAGAAGATCCCAAGACCAGAAGGGATATATGTACTCCCTCCAAAGGGTTTTGGGTCTGTGCCAGAGTTTGCTCCCAGTGGTATGTGCCTGGAAAAGCTCCAAAGGGAGGCATCCTAGCCAGATGCCCAAACCTCCCTAGAGCGGCGGCTTTACTGAGCTCCCCCAGATAATAGAACTCCTCATCCTATCGCTGAGGCCGAGTCCGGGTCATTTCAGCTGCTGGTGTCCAGGATCTCAGTTGAAAAAGTTTAATAATTCAGGGCAGTGCTCCTTTAGTTTGTAATTCTTTCAGCTAACTGACCAGCAGTGCGCAGCAACACGTAGGGATGGGGGCAGTGCCACGTTCCTCGATGCAGTCGGAGAAACCTCCTGTCACTCCGTCACTTTCTCTCAGATCTCATTAAATAGGTTTTCAACCACTGAGACAGTATGACTTTGTAGCAGTTTTCAAACCTGTAACTTTTAGAAAATGTTTCTCAGTGTAGATTGCTTTGGCTTGGGGTCTTATGTGTAGTAGTAGTGTATGTAAACCAACAGTAAAAGAAAACAGGCTGCATGGTCCATCACGACTGCTTCAAAGTGCACCCCTCGTGTTTTATTACCCGCAGACTGTTTTTAAAACTGTGGTTACTGAAAGAAAGCTTCTCTCTCTTTGCAGAGTGGTAAAGGAAGAGATATCTGACGACAACGCTAAGCTGCCTTGTTTCAATGGGCGTGTGGTGTCATGGGTAAGCTCAAAATGAATCCTGGAGTAGGTTTTGCTTGTTTTGTTTTTGTGTCTGTTCACTGTAAGTGAGTTATAATTGAGTACCATTAAAGTGTAGCAGTAATTACCATCTGTTGGGCACCAACCATGACCATACATCATCTCCTGGGAGTGGCCTTAAGCATCTATGCAATAATGTCATTATCAGCTAATGATCCTCGGATGAACACATGCATGCTCTCCCTTTTCCAATTGGGCTGTTTTAGCTCTCTGATGAACATATTAGTCCTCAGCAGCTTTGAAACACTTCATTCAAAGTCATTCAACAAACTAATCAACACCTACATGTATTATTACCTTGTATTACTCTCCTGTAAAGTCTGTACCAGTAATTTTCCTGTGTCAAGAACACAAGGTACATCTGGTGCTGGTTCATACCCCCTCTGCTTTTCTTTCTGCTCAAATTAAATTAAAAGCAAGTGAAATCACAGGATAGCAGGAAAATGTCCGATGACCAAGGCTCTCACTTCATTTGATCTAACAAGAATATTAAATCTCACAGGAAGGAGAGAAAAAAGTCAAAGAGGAAGACTGTTCTGTGTCTGGATGCAAGAGGTTTATGCCTGCTGTTAATGCCTCACCATGTGGTTATAATTACAGCCTTTATTTTTTTAAGATTCATCAACACAAAGTTGCTGCTGTCTTGTTAGGTGTGTAATAGATTGTGCAGAACCTAATGTGCTCCTCTGATGTGATCATTTTCATTAGAGTGTTTAGAGGTTGCGTGGCTGTAAAAAAAAATAATCACATCCTCTGTCGGTGTGTGCATGCCTGCTTTTATCGCTGTAGGGTTCACAGAATTTTCCACAAACAGCGCAGTTATTTCTGCTCCATCCATTTGTATGTCTACAGCGCTCATCTGTTGTTTCAGTGATCTGATCGATTGTCCTCTGGGGTCCAAGCAGCCTGATCTACAGCAGACCTTATTATCGTTGCTTGAAAAATATAATGATGCTATGCTTAATGGTCAACTGAATAATAGGGCTTATCAAAAAATACTTTGGAGGTTTTCCTGGTTAGTACTAAAGTGGAAAAAATAAAATTTAGCCTCCAACATGGTGTTAAAGATGCTATCCAGAGTTTTTTTTCCACCTAAAAATATACGCACACAATAAAAACATGAAATGAAATATAGATTTCCACAGCAGGATTTCAAAAATACATGTTATATATAATATAACATATAAGTTTTAAGAGTTTGTATTTTATTGCTTGTATGTAAATTCAGCTTTGTGCGCAGTTCGGTTGATGACATCACAAAAACCACAAGAATCAGGCCAAGCAACCAGCATTAGTAAACACTAGAATGCATTTGATGTATTTTTTTGAGTTTAATAATACAGGTCCTTCTCAAAATATTAGCATATTGTGATAAAGTTCATTATTTTCCATAATGTCATGATGAAAATTTAACATTCATATATTTTAGATTCATTGCACACTAACTGAAATATTTCAGGTCTTTTATTGTCTTAATACGGATGATTTTGGCATACAGCTCATGAAAACCCAAAATTCCTATCTCACAAAATTAGCATATCATTAAAAGGGTCTCTAAACGAGCTATGAACCTAATCATCTGAATCAACGAGTTAACTCTAAACACCTGCAAAAGATTCCTGAGGCCTTTAAAACTCCCAGCCTGGTTCATCACTCAAAACCCCAATCATGGGTAAGACTGCCGACCTGACTGCTGTCCAGAAGGCCACTATTGACACCCTCAAGCAAGAGGGTAAGACACAGAAAGAAATTTCTGAACGAATAGGCTGTTCCCAGAGTGCTGTATCAAGGCTCCTCAGTGGGAAGTCTGTGGGAAGGAAAAAGTGTGGCAGAAAACGCTGCACAACGAGAAGAGGTGACCGGACCCTGAGGAAGATTTTGGAGAAGGGCCGATTCCAGACCTTGGTGGACCTGCGGAAGCAGTGGACTGAGTCTGGAGTAGAAACATCCAGAGCCACCGTGCACAGGCGTGTGCAGGAAATGGGCTACAGGTGCCGCATTCCCCAGGTCAAGCCACTTTTGAACCAGAAACAGCGGCAGAAGCGCCTGACCTGAACTACAGAGAAGCAGCACTGGACTGTTGCTCAGTGGTCCAAAGTACTTTTTTCGGATGAAAGCAAATTCTGCATGTCATTCGGAAATCAAGGTGCCAGAGTCTGGAGGAAGACTGGGGAGAAGGAAATGCCAAAATGCCAGAAGTCCAGTGTCAAGTACCCACAGTCAGTGATGGTCTGGGGTGCCGTGTCAGCTGCTGGTGTTGGTCCACTGTGTTTTATCAAGGGCAGGGTCAATGCAGCTAGCTATCAGGAGATTTTGGAGCACTTCATGCTTCCATCTGCTGAAAAGCTTTATGGAGATGAAGATTTCATTTTTCAGCACGACCTGGCACCTGCTCACAGTGCCAAAACCACTGGTAAATGGTTTACTGACCATGGTATCACTGTGCTCAATTGGCCTGCCAACTCTCCTGACCTGAACCCCATAGAGAATCTGTGGGATATTGTGAAGAGAACGTTGAGAGACTCAAGACCCAACACTCTGGATGAGCTAAAGGCCGCTATCGAAGCATCCTGGGCCTCCATAAGACCTCAGCAGTGCCACAGGCTGATTGCCTCCATGCCACGCCGCATTGAAGCAGTCATTTCTGCCAAAGGATTCCCGACCAAGTATTGAGTGCATAACTGTACATGATTATTTGAAGGTTGACGTTTTTTGTATTAAAAACACTTTTCTTTTATTGGTCGGATGAAATATGCTAATTTTGTGAGATAGGAATTTTGGGTTTTCATGAGCTGTATGCCAAAATCATCCGTATTAAGACAATAAAAGACCTGAAATATTTCAGTTAGTGTGCAATGAATCTAAAATATATGAATGTTAAATTTTCATCTTGAAATTATGGAAAATAATGAACTTTATCACAATATGCTAATATTTTGAGAAGGACCTGTATATTAGATAAAGGTTAGGGACATATGCTTTTCTGCTGGATTCGATGCATCTTAAAACTAGAAAATGTTGTTAGCAAGAAGAGTCCATGACACTTGAAATATGATGGCTTATCAGTTACTGGATGCAAGCTGTCCTTGATATTGCATGTATTGAAATTCCAATTTTGATTCTGGATATTATGCAGCTCTTTACAGAACAGTCACTAAACAGTCTTCCTCTGTAACTGTACTGCCCTTCCTCTGAAATTCAGTCTTCTTGTTAAGTGAAATAAGATGAGGCTTTGAAGGAAGAATTTACTAAAGTATTCCAAAAAGGGAGAAGAATACAAACGGGTGTACTCACAAACTCTGATCTGTTGCTTTGCCTTAAGTGATGTCATCAGAGGCACAAGAAAACTCGTATTTGGGACAGTAGGTTTATTAAAAAATATTTTATAAAATAGTGATGAAAACAATTGATAATCTGACCCTGACATGTTGTTTTATACTTGACAAACTATGTAAAGTTAGTTTGAACAATTTTACAGAAGTGTGGCTCGTAGTTTTAACACACCAGTTTGTTGTAAAACTAGAGCCCAACAGCGTTTCCTCTCCATGTTTCTCAAAATCTGTCTGACTGATTGTACTCTGTCCGTGGATAGTTGGTGTCGGGAGACGGCGCTCACACAGACGCAGGCTCGGTGGCCGACAGCTTGGAGCAGACACCCCCTTTGGAGAGAACCGGGGGTATTGGAGACTCAAGACCACCGTCCTACCAGTCAGTACATTCAAAGACAGTTCTGTTTCCTCTGGTCGGTTTTTGTTAATTTAGATTTTTTCCTATGCATTAGTTTAGAAAACTAGACATGATTTTGCCTTTCTGTTTCCTAATCTCTAAAGAAAATATATTTACTCTTTTATTACTCGAGTTTGTGGAAGAGAATGATATGGAGCAATGAATGTTTTTTTCCATATTCGTTGTAGTTTATTTATTAAGAGAGTTAATGTTTTTCTGAAACACATTAAAACCAGAATGCATGCATGATGGTCAAATAAATGCAGTACTCACTAAGTAACCAATTGTGTAATTTCTTCTAAATATTCAGCTTCATTTGGCAAAACTACCTCTGTCCATCCATTTGAATTCTAACGAGAGAGATTAATTATAAGCATTTACAGGTCCTTCTCAAAATATTAGCATATTGTGATAAAGTTCATTATTTTCCATAATGTCATGATGAAAATTTAACATTCATATATTTTAGATTCATTGCACACTAACTGAAATATTTCAGGTCTTTTATTGTCTTAATACGGATGATTTTGGCATACAGCTCATGAAAACCCAAAATTCCTATCTCACAAAATTAGCATATTTCATCCGACCAATAAAAGAAAAGTGTTTTTTATACGAAAAACATCAACCTTCAAATAATCATGTACAGTTATGCACTCAATACTTGGTCGGGAATCCTTTTGCAGAAATGACTGCTTCAATGCGGCGTGGCATGGAGGCAATCAGCCTGTGGCACTGCTGAGGTCTGATGGAGGCCCAGGATGCTTCGATAGCGACCTTTAGCTCATCCAGAGTGTTGGGTCTTGAGTCTCTCAACGTTCTCTTCACAATATCCCACAGATTCTCTATGGGGTTCAGGTCAGGAGAGTTGGCAGGCCAATTGAGCACAGTGATACCATGGTCAGTAAACCATTTACCAGTGGTTTTGGCACTGTGAGCAGGTGCCAGGTCGTGCTGAAAAATGAAATCTTCATCTCCATAAAGCTTTTCAGCAGATGGAAGCATGAAGTGCTCCAAAATCTCCTGATAGCTAGCTGCATTGACCCTGCCCTTGATAAAACACAGTGGACCAACACCAGCAGCAGACCATCACTGACTGTGGGTACTTGACACTGGACTTCTGGCATTTTGGCATTTCCTTCTCCCCAGTCTTCCTCCAGACTCTGGCACCTTGATTTCCGAATGACATGCAGAATTTGCTTTCATCCGAAAAAAGTACTTTGGACCACTGAGCAACAGTCCAGTGCTGCTTCTCTGTAGCCCAGGTCAGGCGCTTCTGCCGCTGTTTCTGGTTCAAAAGTGGCTTGACCTGGGGAATGCGGCACCTGTAGCCCATTTCCTGCACACGCCTGTGCACGGTGGCTCTGGATGTTTCTACTCCAGACTCAGTCCACTGCTTCCGCAGGTCCCCCAAGGTCTGGAATCGGCCCTTCTCCACAATCTTCCTCAGGGTCCGGTCACCTCTTCTCATTGTGCAGCGTTTTCTGCCACACTTTTTCCTTCCCACAGACTTCCCACTGAGGTGCCTTGATACAGCACTCTGGGAACAGCCTATTCGTTCAGAAATTTCTTTCTGTGTCTTACCCTCTTGCTTGAGGGTGTCAATAGTGGCCTTCTGGACAGCAGTCAGGTCGGCAGTCTTACCCATGATTGGGGTTTTGAGTGATGAACCAGGCTGGGAGTTTTAAAGGCCTCAGGAATCTTTTGCAGGTGTTTAGAGTTAACTCGTTGATTCAGATGATTAGGTTCATAGCTCGTTTAGAGACCCTTTTAATGATATGCTAATTTTGTGAGATAGGAATTTTGGGTTTTCATGAGCTGTATGCCAAAATCATCCGTATTAAGACAATAAAAGACCTGAAATATTTCAGTTAGTGTGCAATGAATCTAAAATATATGAATGTTAAATTTTCATCATGACATTATGGAAAATAATGAACTTTATCACAATATGCTAATTTTTTTAGAAGGACCTGTATTTTAATGGTTGTTTAAGGAAGCCAGCTGCTCTGGTAATTCTGTAACTTTCCTTTGCTTTCTCTCCGTCTTCAGCGGGAAAGCAGCAAGCGGGCGGGACAGCTTGGACAATGACACAGAAACCGGCTCCATTGTGTCGCAAAGGAGAGACAGAGACAGGGAGAGGCCGAGACGAAAACACACAAACGACCACGGTCAGAAAGTTGGGCTGCCTGTTGTGTTCTTAATGCATAGTTCTAGTTTGTTGGATTTCATTCATTTGCACATACCCGTAGCCATAGTTACCTTGTTGTTAAAATAAAGAGAGGACATACTTGAGTGATAGAGTAAATTTGTTTTTTTGCAAGTGTTTGTTAATCGTTGTTTGATCCAACATGGACAAAAAAACACCACAGGCAAAAGCTCTGGTGTTTTGTATGTTACACCTTTTCTGTTAAGATGTGGATGAAAGAACAAAAATAAAGTTTGAAGTAACACAAAAGCTTTGAATTTTACCTTTTATTAAAGTTAGAAACAGCTGGTGTCAGAGCGGCGCTGTCTTAAAGAAAATCACATGCAGTATATTTGAATAAAATATAAAAATGGTACCTTCATGGGAACTTTAATACCCATTTAATGGGGTTTTATTTATGTTTTTGTCTTTTGGAGTGCAACCACTCAGTTTGCATTAAAATGCTGTCCTGCTGCAGGTGGGAGGCAGAATGGGTATTCATCACGAGCGATGGGACGCGGAGCAGCCGAGTACGACAGCTGCTCGTCCTTCATGAGCAGCGAGCTAGAGTCTACGTCCTGCTTTGACTCGGAGGATGATGACGCAACCAGCCGGTCAGATGTTGAATATAACTTTCCTGAACATTGTCAGCTGTGATTTTAGGGAAATCACAGGGAGGCTTAGTTTATTTCAGATTTATGGTGAAGAAGTAATTTTCTTGTGTTTTTTTTATTATAAATTCACAGATCAGGATTTTGTGGTTGATTTCTGAACTCTGGTTTTTGTAAGCGTTGACCTCCAGATTCCGATTTCTGTTTAAAGTGCTATGATACAAGTAGATATAGGAACAGCATACAAAAACAATTCTAGTCTTCATGCTGTGATCGGTCATTAATTATTTATATATGGAGCAGAGCAGTTGGTATAAAGCATGATTTCACCAAAGACACCATGACAAAGGTCCAGACTTTATTTTTAAACACCTCACTGGTACTGCAAAGAGTTAACTTTAAGTCTTCAGTCAGTTACAACATCCTATGACCTGGGAGCACTTATTTATGGTGTAGAAAAATGATCAGATTGTTAGTTTCTAACTCACCAGTCAGGCTGAGACAGGACAATTTAAGTCAGAAGTTTATTCTTTTAAGATATTTTTTCGGCACTAGTGGCCTTTATTTTTTTAATTTTTTGACAGTAGGCAGACAGGAAAGAGGGGTAGAGAAAGGGGGACGGCCGCTTCGAGGACTGTAGCCTCCGTATATGGTCGTGCGCTTAACCCCTACACCATCAGCGCCGCGCCCAGAAGTTTATTCTTTAGCATGTCTCTGCTTTTTATTATAACTCTTCTTCACCTGTCAAGATAAAGTCTCCAAAACCACCTTCAAAAAATGTGTTAGGTGGGGTTGAAGTTGGTTCTGCTACCAGCTCCATTTACTTAAGTTTAACAAAAATAGATGTCGTCTTGTCTACCTTGTTAACAATGTATTGCTTTGCAGCAAATCAAATTCTTCTAACTGTAACTGTATTTAAATGATGCTTTTGCACACACAATGGATTGTTTGTCATATTTTTTAAATGGGTAAATAGTTCTAATGTAGTCTAGTATGTATACTGTATAATATTTATAATTACAAATAAAATTGCCTTTTTAGGTTTAGCAGCTCCACTGAGCAGAGCTCATCTAGATTAATGAGACGACACCGCCGTCGCCGACGTAAACCAAAGGCTTCCAATATGGACAGGGTGAGACACCACACTCCTTTAAGTAGCGCACAGCAATTCCACTAAAGATGTGTTGATGAAAGTTCCCTGCCAGTTTTATTCTTTTGTTTTAGCTTTGTTTTTTCCCCTCCTGGCTATTCATTAGTTCTCTTAAATGTCCTCTGCAGTCTTCGTCATTCAGCAGCATCACAGATTCTACCATGTCTCTGAACATCATCACCGTAACTCTTAATATGGGTAAGACACATGTTCATTTTGGACTTCATTTTCACCATTTACTCCCTTTACTGTTGCTTCACTTCCCTTTTTATTCTGCTTTTTTCCTCTTTCACTTCACAGAGAAGTACAACTTCTTGGGCATCAGTATTGTGGGTCAGAGTAATGAGAGAGGAGATGGAGGGATCTACATTGGCTCTATCATGAAGGGAGGAGCTGTGGCTGCAGATGGACGGATAGAGCCTGGGGACATGCTCTTGCAGGTGTGAAATGTGAAAAGAACTAAAAGAAAAGTAGATTTCCTGAAGGTTTCTGGTGCATACATTACATTTTAAATAGGATATTTTCTCTAAATGCAGCCATTTTTATTAAGCAAGGTTTTTCAGTTTGTGGCACCTTAATATCTTGTAAAAATGTTTACAGGGAAAAATTATTTTCCAAATTCTTATGTAGTAGCCCCCTTTTGAGACAATGCAAGTCCGAGTAATTTTGCACAGTGGGATTTATTGGCACAACTGAGAAACTGTTGTGTGGGTATTATTTTATTGTGCATTCTGCTGTAAGCAAAATGCAGACAATCTGGCTCTGTTTAATTTCCTGACATTATTTCCTGTCTAGGTGAACGACATAAACTTTGAGAACATGAGCAACGACGATGCAGTCCGGGTTCTGAGAGACATCGTGCACAAACCAGGGTTAGTTGCATTCATAAATACGCGCCACATAATTATACCCATAAAATGGGAGTCTATTAAAGTTGGAGAAAATTTGATTATGGTTATATTTAGTGGTTGTCTGTGTTTCGAACAGCCCCATTACTCTGACTGTTGCAAAGTGCTGGGACCCAAACCCTCGAAGCTGTTTTGCTCTTCCCAGGAGTGAGTGGTTCTTTCTTTCTGATAAGTTGGGGAATATATGCAGAAAGTGTTAGTTATCTTTTTCTCATTGGAAATTTTGGGTTTAAGAGTAGCACAATATATTCACTCGCAATGATCATCACAAGTTCAATGTGTACAATGTTGCAGTCGTAAATTTCGTTGCACCCATGTGGAGCAATGACAAATAAAGAATTCTGATTCTGAACTGCAATCATGCAATATTTCATAGGCTGTTATATTTCAGTTGTCGTGTATTTACACTAATATATTTAAAGTCTAGATACACATTTGGCCTGTGTAATATGTTTGGCCAGTTCAAAGGTCTTTTTGTTCACTTAATTGTAATTTTAGGTTTTACTGATGTTAAGGAATTTATTGTGAAAGTCTAGTTTTATTCTGTTGGCAATTAAACGTCCTCACGAAAACTAATTTGATTTCTCCACATGAAAGGAGGACATTACAAAGCACTTAGACCTGTTCTGCTGAAGCACTCTAACTACTTTCCTTACATTTAACAGGCGAGCCCATCCGGCCCATTGACCCAGCTGCGTGGGTGTCCCACACAGCCGCCATGACCGGAGTTTACCCTCCGTATGGCATGAGCCCTTCCATGAGCACAGTCACCTCCACCAGCTCCTCCATCAGTAGCTCCATTCCCGAGACTGAAAGTGAGTCATATCACCCCCTACAGCTGTCTGCTGTGGCTTGTTATTGCAGCATTTTTATTCAAAACAACTGTCGTCACTTTCATTTATGCTCCACATAGTCTGCTATAATGTAAGAGCAGTGCTTCTGGTTTGTTTAAATATTATAACTTGAATATTGAACAACTTTGCTATCACAAAGACTCTACCTTCTGACTTTTAAAAATGCAGTAACATCACCATCTCTCACCGACATTTTGCTCAAGACTCAAAGTGTGGCCTCGCCCTTAAACTGCATTCCTGTGACTCCTCTCTGTTCCAGTTTTCAGCCCCACAGCTTCCATCTGTTCAATAACTCTCCTCCAAACTGAGCTATAACTCACGGGTTTAATCACCCCTGTAATCGCTGGAAACAACCAGGACGTTTTGCCTTCATTTCTAGAAGGAACACGTTTCCTCTTTCAGCACACTTTTCAACCAGCTTGTGATTTGATTTGCTTTTCTGTATATTTTTGCTTTAAGGCGAAACATATGTATCAGACTGTTTCATACAATAAGCCCAGTAAAAGTTTTCATACTCTGTGGAATGTTGGCTTTATTTCAAATACAGAAACGGAGAATGGAATAAAGGATCTTGCTGTTAAAAGTACAGGTCCTTCTCAAAATATTAGCATATTGTGATAAAGTTCATTATTTTCCATAATGTCATGATGAAAATTTAACATTCATATATTTTAGATTCATTGCACACTAACTGAAATATTTCAGGTCTTTTATTGTCTTAATACGGATGATTTTGGCTAACAGCTCATGAAAACCCAAAATTCATATCTCACAAAATTAGCATATCATTAAAAGGGTCTCTAAACGAGCTATGAACCTAATCATCTGAATCAACAAGTTAACTCTAAACACCTGCAAAAGATTCCTGAGGCCTTTAAAACTCCCAGCCTGGTTCATCACTCAAAACCCCAATCATGGGTAAGACTGCCGACCTGACTGCTGTCCAGAAGGCCACTATTGACACTCTCAAGCAAGAGGGTAAGACACAGAAAGAAATTTCTGAACGAATAGGCTGTTCCCAGAGTGCTGTATCAAGGCACCTCAGTGGAAAGTCTGTGGGAAGGAAAAAGTGTGGCAGAAAACGCTGCACAACGAGAAGAGGTGACCAGACCCTGAGAAAGATTGTGGAGAAGGGCCGATTCCAGACCTTGGGGGACCTGCGGAAGCAGTGGACTGAGTCTGGAGTAGAAACATCCAGAGCCACCGTGCACAGGCGTGTGCAGGAAATGGGCTACAGGTGCCGCATTCCCCAGACCTGGGCTACAGAGAAGCAGCACTGGACTGTTGCTCAGTGGTCCAAAGTACTTTTTTCGGATGAAAGCAAATTCTGCATGTCATTCGGAAATCAAGGTGCCAGAGTCTGGAGGAAGACTGGGGAGAAGGAAATGCCAAAATGCCAGAAGTCCAGTGTCAAGTACCCACAGTCAGTGATGGTCTGGGGTGCCGTGTCAGCTGCTGGTGTTGGTCCACTGTGTTTTATCAAGGGCAGGGTCAATGCAGCTAGCTATCAGGAGATTTTGGAGCACTTCATGCTTCCATCTGCTGAAAAGCTTTATGGAGATGAAGATTTCATTTTTCAGCACGACCTGGCACCTGCTCACAGTGCCAAAACCACTGGTAAATGGTTTACTGACCATGGTATCACTGTGCTCAATTGGCCTGCCAACTCTCCTGACCTGAACCCCATAGAGAATCTGTGGGATATTGTGAAGAGAACGTTGAGAGACTCAAGACCCAACACTCTGGATGAGCTAAAGGCCGCTATCGAAGCATCCTGGGCCTCCATAAGACCTCAGCAGTGCCACAGGCTGATTGCCTCCATGCCACGCCGCATTGAAGCAGTCATTTCTGCAAAAGGATTCCCGACCAAGTATTGAGTGCATAACTACATGATTATTTGAAGGTTGACGTTTTTTGTATTAAAAACACTTTTCTTTTATTGGTCGGATGAAATATGCTAATTTTGTGAGATAGGAATTTTGGGTTTTCATGAGCTGTATGCCAAAATCATCCGTATTAAGACAATAAAAGACCTGAAATATTTCAGTTAGTGTGCAATGAATCTAAAATATATGAATGTTAAATTTTCATCATGACATTATGGAAAATAATGAACTTTATCACAATATGCTAATATTTTGAGAAGGACCTGTATTTATGGCTTGATTTTTTTCAGTCTCTTCAAAGCAGCTCCAGTATGGGTTTACATGTGTTTCATGTGTAATATTACAGAATGGTGGATTGAGTTAGCCACGCACACTAAATGTTTTACTCTTTATCAAAATATTCAGTCTTGGAATGCAGTGGGACTCGGCTTTAATGATTTATGAGTTAGATTGCTGTTCTAAGGAATACATTTTCTACAGTCAGGCTTTTTCTGAGCTGCTTAAGCTGAGCTGCTGAACAATTACCTGACTGAAGCTAGTTTTAAAATCACAAAGAAAACAGCACACTAATCCCATTTTAGTTCAGGCTACAGGAAGCCAAACATTATTTAAGGCAAATTCCAGAACAACATTTTTGCATTTGTCCCATTAACACAACTGAGCGGTTCTGCAATTGTTATGGAAGAAAAACAGAATGTAGCTCAGTTTCTTGCATGATGTGGGCTGATGATTTGTTTGTAAACTAAGATCTGCCATCTTATGTTCCCCAGGATTTGATGACTTTCATCTCTCGATTCATAGCGACATGGCAACGGTTGCTAAGGCTATGGCCTGTCCAGAGTCAGGTCTGGAGGTTCGGGACAGGATGTGGCTCAAGATAACAATCGCTAACGCCTTTATTGGTATGTTTATCGGAGAAGGTAACATGGTTCAGTGTCACTTTACACACAGTGCCTCACAAAAGTATTCACTGGTTTTGAACTTATCCACATTCAGTTATGTTTCAACCACTTCAGTGTATTTTATCACAATTTTATGTTATAGACCAACACAAAGTAGAGCATACTTGGGAGAGAACATTAGTAAGCAACAGTAGCATGAAGACCAAGAGACGCAGCAGTGGGTCCGTTTAAAGTAGCGTTAGGTTACTGCACACCTGCTAAGACATGGCCAGCCACCTGATCCAAATCTGCTCACATTAGACAAAAGAAATGAATTTTTTGGTCTACATGCAAAACACCATTATTCCAAAAACAATTTTGTCATCCTCTTCGTGAAACATAGGGGTGGCAGCATTGTACTGTGGGAATGCCTGTTTTTTGTTTCCATTGACGGTGTGTATAGAGGAAGTTGTTCAGAGCTGATTGGAGTATGGATGAAACTCATTTCAGGTTGACCCGGTAAGAAAACATTTGGAGGCTGCAACTACATGAGACTGCAGTGGAGGTTACTTCCAGCTGGACAAAGACCCTAAACATACAGCCACAGCTACAATGGAACGGATTAGAGCATATTTTTGTGCTCTAAATGTCTCAGTAAAAGTCCAGAACTGAATTCAATTATGATTTAGTGGCAAGACCTGAAAATTTGTTTTTCACAGACGTTCACCATCCAATCTGACTGAGCTCAAGCTACATTGCAAGAAAAACTGGTTAAAAATATCTACATGTAGTAGAAACGTGCAGATGTGATTGCAACGAAAGGTGCTTCTACAAAGTATTGACTCAGAGGGGCTAAGAACAAATGCACACCACACATTACAGATTTTATGTTAAAAAGTTTGAAAACCATGAATCCCTTCCTTTCACATCAATTATGCTCTTTATAATGTTGGCCGATCAAATACCTTAAAGTGTGTGGTTGTAAAACAACAAATTGTGAAACAACAGAAGGAATATGAATACTTTTGCATGGCATGGTACTCATCTTTATGCTCTCACTTATCCTTTCTTTATACTGGCTTTTTGCAGTTTGTAGTTCAGGATTGTCTGTAGTTGCTAAGTAACTTGTTGGATTTCTGCATGATTTCTCATGATGTTTCCTAGCATCTTTAAAGCTGCAGTAGGTAACTTTTGTAAAATATATAATTTTTTACATATTTGTTAAAAGTGTCACAATGTTCCAACAGTACAATATGAGGCAGATAAATCAAGCTCCTCTGGCTCCTCCCAGTGGTCTTACGGCCACTTGCAGAAAAACACCACTGCCGGTCAGAAACAACCAATCAGAGCCAGGAGGAATATTTTAGCACTGTCAATCACGCTGGCGTACGCACTGCTCACACCCCTCCCCCGCACAGCGTGTACTGTTGCTCAAGCTAAAGATTGCTGGTGTGCTGCAGCTGTGCTAATGATTGTAGTTAAAATATGCGCAGGCCAAAGTCAATGTAAAGCGTGTAGCCGATGTTTCGTCACCACCAGTGAATGTCCCATAGCTGTTTATCTGCCGTCATCCGTGGGCCTGCTTACTCACAGCAGGCTCTGCTGTGGAGGGAGGGCTGTTGCACAGCAGAGAGCAAGGGGGAGGGACCTGTAAGGTCTGCTTATTCAAATTTTCAGGCCAAGTCCACGGTTTCCTCAGAACTCCCCTCTGCAGCTTTAAAGAATGTTGTGTGCTCTAATCAATGAAGAAGCTTGCAGTGTATATATTTTTAAAAAAAAGTAAGACTTGTGTTTCATCTAAAATGTATTTGGCCTTCTCTGTCTCAGGGTCTGATGTGGTGGACTGGCTCTTCCATCATGTAGAAGGGTTCTCAGATCGTCGGGAAGCACGCAAATATGCCAGCAACCTGCTGAAGGCCGGCTACATACGGCACACTGTTAATAAGATAACCTTTTCTGAACAGTGCTACTATGTCTTCGGGGACCTTTGTGGCAGTAGGTGGACATAGCTTTTTGATGAAGATTTTGAAGATTTGCTTTCTCTCTGTTTGAAGATTTGCTTGAATTGTTGGCTAGGAAGACAAGTGCTAATTTACCTACAGCATCTACAATACATATAAGGAGAAAGCGACAGAGTGGAAGTCTAGATCCAATAATTCCCTTGTTTTCTTCAGATATGGCCCACCTCTCCCTACATGACCATGATGGTTCCAGCGGGGGGGCCTCAGACCAGGACACAGTCCCTCCTCTGCCCCACCCAGGGGCTGCTCCCTGGCCAATGCCTCTGCCTTACCAGTTTTCCATTCCGCATCCTTATGACCTGCCACAGCCTTTCCATGGTGGGCCAGGAGCTGGCAGTGCTGGGAGCCAGCATAGTGGTGAGTTCAGTTTAGGAAACCTGCTGGAGGAAATTCAGCACATCAATCAGTCATTTTGTGTACAATTCAACAATAAAAACAGCTTACATTCGTGTTATAGACCAGGCTGTTGGTGAAAAGTAAAATCACCTTGAATGTATTGTGACAAAGGTGTTTGCCGTGCTGTTTGCCCTTCAGATGGATGCACTAATTTGCTGATTCAAACTCCCAACAGAGATCAAAAGAAACTACATTTATCCCAGAAGTAGATTTTGCTGTCTCCCTTTTAAAAGCTGGTTACAACTATTTTCAAATTAATCTGTTGTCTAGGTGAGGCATCAGCAGTTACCACTCTAAGAGGTACTTTTGCCCTCAGTCCAGTTAAACAAAATTTGTCTAGAGCCACAAAAGCCACATGACCCTTCAACACAAAATAGCTCATTTTTATAACATCTACTAGACGTTTGTTTAGATTACATTTAGCACACATTTCCTTCAATGGATCGTTCAGTTTATGTAAGAAATTACATCAAAGGAGCTTGTAGTTTGCAACCTAAAGAAAAAAAAATACTTAACTCAAAATAATATTCCTTACATTACTAGTGTCATTCTTTGTCGAACTGTTATGTGTTTGTTTCATAAAAACACATAGGAAAACAGCTAAAACTAGCATTTTTATTGGCTTATGCCTGCACCTTTTACAGTCTAAAGTAAAATTTATGTCCACATTCAGGATAAAGTTCATCTTTGGGGTTATTGGACATGGAGGTCCTGCAGAGTTGGACACAGAATTTCAGTCATGAAAGCCAGTTTCCTGCCTGCTCGTTTGTTGTGTCCCTGGTCCATCACATCTGAATCAAATAGCTTTTATATTCACACTTCGAATACATTTATAGGTGTGTGTGATCACCTGTTTTGATTGGCTTTGCAAGACATGGCTCAGTGAGGAATGGAGGAAAACCTATCAAACAAACCCCAAACTTGTCATATTTATACCCTGGAATTTTGTGTGTTTAATGTTTGTCAGGAGAACCAGTCTTTGTGGTTTTATGAGGTGCCTGCTTACAATTTTGAGATATTTACTGACTAACAACAGCTGGACCCACAGAGACAACATCTTAGTCATGTTGTCTTCTTTTTTGTTTTTTTGGTTGTGCACTGCTCAATTTCAAATGTGCTTGGGAATAGTTTACAAGACAACATGAAGCAATGCCTAAACACAAGTGTGTTTATGAAGGCTACTTGTTGTGCTTTCAATTTGATCTCATACTGAGTTAACAATACATCGATATTTTTTTAATGCAGGCGCAGATGTGGACAAATTTGTTGGAAATTTTTGGGAAAGTGTGTTAAAATCCTTAAAATAAATCCTTGTTTAACTGTGCAAGATTATGTTCCTGTAATAGAACATTTTAATCTAAGCTTTAAATTGAGTGCATTTATTTCATTAATCAAACTTAATCAAACAATAGAAATGATTAAGCTGATGCTTATATAAATAAAACACAAAGAATTAAAGGAAAATAAATGGTAAGCTTACAAACATTGGGGTAAAAAGACATGTTTAGACATATTTGTTTTAAACTAAATAACTAGTGGTGCAAATATTGGTCCCCTTGCTGTTATAGTTTGTACAACCTTCTTTTGCCAATAGGATAACACTTGGTCTTCTCCTAACATTTCAGGCCTATAGCATCACTGATCTGCCACAATACTCAATTATGGGCATGACCTGCTTTTTCACAAATTCATCCTTTGTTTCACTCCAGACCCAAACTGGATTGTTTTTTGCTTAAAAAAAAGCTAAAACTTGTCATCATCTAACCAAAGCACATGGTTCCAGATAAAGTCCCAGTTGAGTTCAGCAAACTTGCCATCTTTACATTTGTGATTGCAGGATAGAAACAGCATTTTTCTGGCATCATACAATAACCAAACAACCAGTTGGCATGTAGATAGTTTTTAAGGGTAATCATGGAGACTTGGTGAACTCTTCATTTATTTGCTGCAGTGGACCTTGGAGATGTTTTTTCAGCCTCCCTTACCATTCTGTTCTCTGTGCGTGTACATGGGTTTTTTGTCTGTATTAATGGTTACATTCATCCCAGCTGTCTAAAGAGTTTCCACTAAAAGATTTGCTCTTGTTAATTGTTTATGGCATGGAAGTAAAGGCTCGTTCTTTAATTGTCTATTTTTATTCCTTGAACAGGAAGCAGTGGCTCCAACTGCAGCAAGAACGAGGGTCGAAAATCTGGCGGCAGTGGCAGCGAATCTGAGATCAGGAGCCACAGAGCTCCCAGTGAGCGCTCCGTAGCTCCCCCCAGTGAGCGCAGCATCCGTAGCTCTGTCAGCCACCGCAGTGCCAACTCACACTCAATAGCCTACGGGCCCAGCCTTTTTTACGGCCCCCCTGGACTGCCCCCCCAGCCTACGCATCTGTCTACCGCTGCACCTGGTGCTCCACAAGGCAGAGAGCTGACCTCTGTGCCTCCTGAGCTGACCGCTTCTCGCCAGTCTCTGCGTATGGCAGTGGGCAACGCCGGAGAGTTCTTTGTTGACGTGATGTGACAACGTGTTGGAGTTGGTATATAGTAGCAGGTTGGATGTTCTTATTGCCGTTCGGGTGAGGAGGACATCGTGACAAGTCAGAGGAGGCAGGCAAGATAGCAAAAGCTGTAAACTCAAGGTCTTGATAACTTTTCCAAAGGCATAAAATCAACCCAGTTTTGCATGTTGATTAGAAAATGTCCTCATCACTTGTACTTTTCTCCCAAGTAGTAATGCCATACTTTCTTCAGTGAAGAAACACCCTTGCTCAAGATGGAACCAAAGTGTCTTTCTCAGGGGTGGGGGAAGTTTGTTGAAGGACAAAGCTGGAGGGGGGGGGGGGGGGGGGGGGGGGGGGCGGCGTGGTCTGGTGGAAACTCTCAACTGGGAAGATGACTCAGCTCAAATCCACATGGATGGTTTTCATTTGTGCTGCTCTTTACTCTTCCCACCTCTACTCTGCTTTCCGTATCTGTTTTGTCCACCCCTTCTCCTTCCCATGTCAAAAAAGAGAATGAAGCCTGTTCTTTAGTCGCCTCTCTCTGACCTCCTAACAAGGAAAAAAAAAAAGCTAAAGAACACTAAACATTAACCTTGATTTAAGTGTTTAAAATATTTGCTTGGCATTAGAGAGAAAGAAATGAGAAATTTTGTATGTAGAATTGCAGTCGTGTTTACTGTAATGTTGCAGTTGTTTTATTATATACATAACTGGTCATAACTAGGTTCGTTTTGAAGCTCAACAGGAGCAATGAACACAAAGAGTCATTTTTTACACTACATTTTATCTGCTAACCAGAGAACTTTCAGTCTCATGATGATGTATAGTGAAAAATTTCTTACCATGACTTTCACATTACTCTTTTATCAAGGAAAAATGTCTTTTTATTTATAAATATAGTTTTATGACATAAATGCATCGTATTATGGGCTCATTTATTTGTGTTTGTGATTTAATGTATAAGGGGGAAAAAAAAAAACATCTCCCAAGGCTTTTTCCATGCTACCTCAGGTCATATTTGCATGTAAAAGAGTGGATTCCAGGCTGTCCAAGAGCAGGAATGTGAAGGTTCGGCAGTCTGGTTTGCAGATGTGTGTGTGTGGGGGGGTGGGGGGAGTATAAAAAGAGTAGTGTGTGTGTGTGCAGTTAAATTTGGCTCAGAACTGAATGGCCCTGTGCAAACTGTTTTCTGTAGATTCAGGTGGAAAAACTCGTACATGGAGCCGATGTTGCTCTTTTTCCCCTAAAGAAAAAAACCGGAAAGTGGACTTTGCAAAGACAAAATCTGGGAAACACGGTTTCTATGCTGTGTAAATGTGTGAAAAAGTACTATATTTGATTCAGGTCAGGGGTCTCAAACTCCAGTCCTCAAGGGCCGGTGTCCTGCAGCTATTTCAACACACCTGAATCTAATAATTAGGTTATTAGCTTGAGGTAGCTCAGCCCGTGTTGGATGAGGAACATTATAAGTTGCAGGACACCAGGCCTCACGGACTGTTGTTAGAGACTCAAGATTTAAGTGTTTTCCATGTCTATAGAAGTGTGAAAAAATTGTACATTCAGACTTTATTCAGGATCTTATTGTCTGAACGTTGCATCCAACCATCAGTTTTATGCATATATTTCTTTGCTAGCCATCTATCCATCATTCTTTTAATTATTTTGGCAATTCAGGGAAACATGCATCCACCCTTTCCTCCACCACTGATCATTTATAAGTTGTTTCTCCAGCTTCCAAGTTGAAACCGTGATGGAAACATTTTGTATACTTAAACAAAATGTGAAAAAGAAACTGGGAAATTATAGGATAAAAGCGTGGGGACTGTGGAAAAAGACAACCACCCTGATTAGTGCAGAAATATGTTGAGTATTTCATATCTTCATTAAATTAAAGGGAAATTGTTACTCTCGGAATTAAATAAACTGCCTGTAGGTCCCTCTCTGGTTCGCCTGAGGAATTGCAGCTCACTAATATGTGAAACAAGTTAAAGACCTGCAGTTCATATGTCGTTTTGTAGGAAGCTTTGCCATCCTGAATAACCGTGAGCTCCTTGGCCAATATCTAAGTGCCTTAAAATGAATAATTAGTCGCCCATTTGCTTATCATAACTTGGCCTGGGCGCGGCTTATGCATCGCTCCAGCCGCGCCTTTTCCTGTCACAACGGAACGGCCGTGCGTACGGACTGCGGGTCAGCTGACAGCTACCAGAGCAGCAGGGAAAAGAAACGAAGCTTGCGTGTGAATGAGTTGGGAATACGCTTGGCACTCGAGGCTGAGCTTGGCGCAAAGCAGTGGCGGCTTTCGTGAGATAATCGGGGTAAGTTTTATAAATGCAACGTTTTTTCGGTGATAATTGACTGTGGCCTAGTTGTCAAGAAAACCCGGCCAATGTTTTAATTTGGCAATGCTAATATTAGCAACGTTAGCAGCTAATGTCAAGCTAGCAGCGGTGAGCTCTGATAACAGAAAGGAGGCAATTTGTTCAACACAAAACTGTGCAAAATACCAGTTATGTAGTTCATCCATGTGTTAACTATGCCCTACATTCTGCAATAACATTAGTAACAAATATGTTGATAACTTTAATAATTTATGACAGCCTGTCGTGTCATTCTGTCCATTCCTCTCACCGGAAGCCCGTTACAAAATCCGCTTGGCTCGGCAGACTCGACAGCTAGCCTGCTATAAGCTAGCTAAATTAGCCCGCTACCTCTCTCCTTTTTTTTTTCTCCATCACTTCAATCTCACTGAAGGTCAGGCTTCCATTAATGCTAGCACACATTACAAATGGTTTAAATAAATCATATGTCGATGGCATACTACTTAACTGCTGAAAAATAAATGAGGAGAATGAAGGAAATCGTGAACGTTAGAGAATGGCCTGAATGAGCAGACATCTTGACTTCGGCGATATAACGTCCATTAAAACCCTTTTTAGTTTTTTGATAATTATTCGGTCGAGAATTTATTGTTTTTTTTAATTTGGAAATCTAACGTTTGACGTTTCCGTCGTGTTTTTTTAAATAACGCCATGTTTTCAAAGTCGAGTCGCTTTTTTTCGAGGATGTCCTTCATCCTCTTCCCAGAAAATTCTTTTATTTTAAATTAGGACAGGTTGCTGTGACTGGACGTCCGAGTTACAGTCAAACCAATTGTGCCACAGCCACACATGCGATTAATGAAAAAAAGATGTCCTCTGGTTACGAGTCATAAATTTGATTTTAGTTTCAGTGCCATCAGATTAGGGTTCGTTTTGCAGGGAGTCGATTTAAAGCCAGCTACCTGCCTCCATCCGGTGACTGCTAATCTGCTGCTAATCTTCCTCGGAAAACCAAGGAATTTCCTGACTGCTAGTACTCTTTGATGGCAAATATTGAAGTCAAGTGTGTGTAAATTGATGTTTAAACAAAGTCGTTGATAAAGTGGTGCAGCTGCAGGATGTATTCGGCTGACAATGGGATGTTGTGTACTTGTGAGGGAGAGGAAGACCGAAAAAGCGGATATGAGGGACAAATGCTTCTCTGTCCTGTTGGCCGCTCTCACACTTGTCACTGCTTTCACTTCTCTCTCATCCCCTATTTTCCCTTAGCCAGTTTCCTTCCCTAATGTACGTCTTTTTTCAGGAGGAGTTTGGTTTCACCATGGCACGCTGGGAGTGAGAAGCAGCCACAATGATTGGAGGACTGTTCATCTACAACCACAAAGGGGAGGTCCTCATCTCCCGCGTCTACCGAGATGACATTGGGTATGTTTCACAGCAGCAAGAAAGGCTTCTAGATTTCTGGGAAATTTCAGTGACAATCTAATGTGTAGGTGGAGTTTATCCCATATCACAGGATTGTAACACTGAAGCTGTATAAACTAGTGATTGTTTTGTCCCCTGGATCAACAGAAACAAATCTAAGCCAGTACATTTAAAACAGTGCGATTCGGGATGACAAGGTTTTAACTATAAAATTAGATTTACAAGTACGCTTCCAATCCTACTCTTACTGATGTATGTGTTACTTCAAGTAAAATACAGTTATAAACAGTGGGGGGAAACGATACCGCTTGTTTTCCTTCCCTTGTCCCTTTGTCTGTAAGGCTTTGGTTCATTCATGTTTGTTGTACCACACCCTCAAATTACAAGATTATGTGTTGTTGTATTGAAAAACACATTTCAAACTGACTTGTGCCTTGAAACGTAACACATAATATCCCTCCATGGAACAATGTGACCAGCATAGAAAATTATTATTCTCCATCAGCACAAAACTCTGTAGCAGTTCATTTCCCAGTTACTATTCAAATCACCTAAACACAGCACCCTCAGTCACATCATGTTTTTTTTGTCTCAACTGCTTTCAGATTTGACACCAGTATGAAAAGCATACATTGATCATCAGTATTTTTTGTTTCATTGTTCATTTTGATAAATATTAAAGTATTTCTGTTATAGCTAGTACAACACTTTCCATCTAAGGTTGTTTCTGTGTGTGCTGCAGAAGTTTGCTTTAATTTGACATGACTGCAGATCAAGTCTTCCCTGGGCTGCTGATTAAATGGGGTAAAGCAAATAAAAAAAGAAGGTGCACAGGAGGTTTCAGTAGGAAGTAAAGAACACAGCACAAAAACAATAAGGATTTAAATTTAATACCATATGTTGAATGGAAATGCTCACCTTTCATTATACTTTAACATATTAAGCTTTAAGAATTTTCTTCATGTCCCAGGTTTTTCTTTAAAGGATTCATTTGAGATCAGTTTTGCTTCTCATCCATTGTTGTGTAATTGTAATGGTCTGAAATGTGCAATTACCTTAATTTATAGTGACAGAATAAATACGATTGTTATACCAACAAGATCTGAAATGAAGTCTTTAAACTGCATGTAAGACTGATATTTCCAAGCCTATGAAAAGTATATTTAATATCTGCTTAAAGGTTATTTTCAAAAGGTACTTTTAATCTGACAAACGAGCCTTGGAAAAAATAGTCTAATTTATTGAGTATGACTTTTATTTTATAAGTTCCTTTATGCTTTACAACACGTTTTTTAAAATCTGGACTGTTACACTGAATGTAGGGCTGACTCAATATGATTAATCGAATATTGAAATAATTGTCAACTAATTTATTAATTGAAAAATTAGCAGACTCTTAAACATGCCATTTACTGAAAGAACAACCCACTCAGATTAGTAATTAATCCAAAATTGTTCAGAAAATATAAACATTTTGCATTTAAGATGGAAAAACCTTTGTTTGTAAATATGCTCTATCCAGAACTCCTCAAGTGGCCTAACGTTAGCTTCACCTGGGTCAACTTCTGTAAAAAATCTCCTATTAAGCACCTTTTGCTATCCGATTATTAATAGATTAATCAAAAAAATTGTTGACAGATTAGCAAAATAACCGTTTGTTGCAGCCCTAACTAAATGGGCTAAATGACAAGCATGTTGTTGCGTTCACAGTAATCTATTTTGCATGATTTAACAAGTGTAGGGTAAAAGCCAGTCCTTGAATAAGAAGGTATAGTAAGGCCCAAGATGAAGGGCTAATTTCCACAATGTTTTAAGGGTGTACTCACGCAGCTCCAGAGTTGGGTGGTAGGTCTTTGTGTGGTCCCCAAAAACCTCTAATATTGGCTTGTAGTAGTTGTGTAGTTCCAAGTTGCACATGGTGCCATTCAGAAATATTGTGTAAAACTACTATTTCTTGTTCATGGCAGTTGTGAGTAGAGGTTTTTGCTTCTCCCTCCTTGTCCAACAAACAGCTGCCTGTTTGTGTCCCCTCAGATGTGGCAAGTTCTGTATATGAAAATGCTACCGAACAGAAGAAAGTATTAAATCAATACTAACTCATGTTACCTTGAGCAGAAAAAGCAAAGCTCACATTCTTCCAGTTTTGGTGTTAGGACTTGTCTGCTAGAAATAGTATTGCAGCGGTGTTTTTAATCAATAATACACCCTTTCTTATCCTGTGTATTATAACATAAACCAAAGATCAGAATAATGCTGCTAACCTCTTCCAAATGTGGCATCATGAACAACATGGCGTGTTGCTCACTCCGTCTACATGATGCACGAAAATGTCTTGTACATTTTTGTCTGTCCTCTTCTTTCACCTTTCTTTTTCTCCTTTCTATCCTCTGTTTAACCATTGTTGTTTAACCATTTTCCTCCATCTGTTCATCTTGGCCCCCCATGTAGAAATAGGTAAGAGCTCTTACAGCTTTTAAAGCATGACTCCTCCCTCTCATGGCCACCGATCAATGACCCCATGAACCCTAAACTGCATGAGCATTTATGCTTCGGTTAAATACCCGACAGTTGCTGTAAGCATGAGTCAACTCTACATACATTGGTGATATCAAGACCACCTTCTACTGAAATAAAGCTGCAAATCAACTGAGATTAAGTAATTTAGCCACAGCCAGAGTTTGGCTGTGGATATTGTTGATCAGCTGAGCCATTGCCCTAGCATGTAGTCTGAGCATGGGATGTGGTTTATTTAGTGCTTTTTTGTTTCTGCCCTGCCTTTTCTTCTCTCAGAAATCAAGAAACAGCTTAGTTACATATTTTATAAGATTACACAGTTATTGTTGGGGGGGCTAAATCCTATAGCACATTTAGTGGAGCAGTGTTTTTGCTGGAGACAAAATATGATTTCATATTTATGAGATGGTACCATCTCAGTTGGTGAAGTCTTTGGCTTTTTAGATGTATCTTTCTGCATATGTTAGCTGCAGTGCCTTGCCACAGTATTTACACTGCTTGGACATTTTCACAGTTTTATGTTGCTTCTGCACACTTTGTTGTATTTTATTAGGATTTTATGTGATGGACCAGTCCAGAGTTATCAATAACTGGGAAGTGAAAGAAAAATGAAACATGGTTAGAGAATTTTTATTTATCAACCAAAACTATGAAATGTGTTGTGAACATGTATTTATTCACCCTCACCATGCTTAATAAAATCCTGCGCAACTAACGTCTTGCGCAAGTCTCCAAATTAAATACGGTCCACCTGTGTGTAATTTAGTCTCAGTATAAATGCTGCTGTCCTGTGAAGGCCTCAGAGGCTTGGAGAACATTAGTTGACAAACAGCATCATAAGACCAAGGAACACAGGTGATGGCTCAAGGAGATTGTTGAGAAGTTTAAAACAGGGATGGGTAATAAAAGACAATCTTAGCTACTTCTCAGGTTAAATCCATCCCCTGAAAGTGGAACATCTGCCTGCCTTGGATGAGTGGCTAATAAAGTCAGCGTTGAAAGAGACCCATAACGCGTCCTGTTTGCAGTTCTCTACAAATCCTCGTAGGGGAGATGGCAAACATGTGGAAGAAGGTGTTCTGGTCAGATGAAGCCAAACTTGGACTTTTTGTTCTACATGCGAAACATGTAAATCAGAAAGGTTAAACATGGTGGTGGCAGCGTCATGCTGTGAGGGTGCTTTGCTTTAGCTGGGACAGAGAAGCTGCTAAGATTTGATGGTAGTATTGATGGGCCTAAATACTGGACCGCACTGGAAGAAAACCTGTTGGAGTCTGCGGAAGATTGGAGAGTGGGGTTAGGTCCACCTTCCCGCAGCCAGCAACATACAGCCAGTTTCAATGGACTAGTTTAGGTCCAGGCATTTTCATGTTAAAATGGCCAAGTCAAAGTTCAGACACAAATCTAATTTACAAATGTGTGGGATGTCCACAAGTGCTCTCCATCCAATCTGACTGGGCTTAAGCTCCAAGTATAGTGAAAAATGGCTTTGCAAAGTATTCACTGAGTAAATAAATATAAATAAACTGTTTACTTCATAAAGTAAACCATGATACCTTTTCCTTTTCACAATTTTGGTGCTTTGTGTTGGTCTGTCACTTCAAATTCCAATAAAATACGTTGAACTTGTAATGTGACAAAATGAGAAACATGGAGTGGGACGACTTCTGCAACGACTAATTGCACTGTAGGCACTGAATAAAGGCTGGGCTCGTTATTCACAGTAATGCTTCAAAATGAAAACGGTAACATTTACTTTAGATTATACCTTTTAAGATGTTGGCAGATTTAAAGTGTGACTAGAAGTGTGTCAGGACATTAAACTGTCACCGTCTTGTTGGCATTCTTGATGTCTTTGTGCTGATCTCTACTTTGTGAGTTGATGTTAATCATAGTGGAGTTTTCCCAAAGTAGCTTTGGCAAAGAAAGTTGTATTTTAAGTGTAGATGTAATATCTAACGGCAAATATCCTGTTCTGAAGTTGCAGAACTATTTACAAATGACCTAAAGTATGCATTAAAGCAGTTGATTTCAACCCTTAACCTAAAAGATTTTCTCACTTGTGCTTACATTGCAGGCGTAACGCCGTGGACGCGTTCCGTGTGAACGTGATTCACGCCCGACAGCAGGTTCGGTCCCCGGTGACCAACATTGCCCGCACCAGCTTCTTCCACGTCAAACGCTCCAATATTTGGTTAGCGGCCGTCACCAAGCAGAATGTCAACGCTGCCATGGTGTTTGAGTTCCTTTACAAAATGTGTGACGTAATGACGGCCTACTTTGGCAAGATCAGCGAGGAGAACATCAAGAACAACTTTGTGCTCATCTATGAGCTGCTTGATGGTAGGACATGATTGAACCTGAAAGCTTTTGTTGGGCATGTGTTTTAATTTTAGATGGTACAAAAAGTCTGTGATTATTCTAAAATCTGTCTGTGTCCCAGTCAAAGTTAACGCGTCTCAGTTCATCAGCACTCGTTTATTTCACCACAGCATGTCCTAGATTTCTCTGTTGCCACTCTAATCTTTTACTGACAGTTATCTGTTCATGTTTGTTTATTCAGAGATCCTGGACTTTGGCTACCCCCAGAACTCAGAGACTGGTGCCCTGAAGACCTTCATCACCCAGCAGGGCATTAAAGGACAAGTAAGCACATACGTGAACCCTCTTTTCAATGCCTCATCTCTGAATAAATGTATGAAGAAATCCAGCCATTTATGGCTGCCTTGTAATGATTTCTGTCTATGTGAACAAAATGGAAAATCAACTGATAGTCTACTTTTGACGTGAGGAATCAGATCTAGTGGAAAATGTTTAGTTTTATGATCTGCATATTGCCTGATCTTGTTACATTTATTTTGCTGTAGTATAATCCATGTATTGGTGGCAACAGGAAAGTACAAATGTCGTTGGACAGTATGTAGTGTTATGATACAGATTGGCAGGTAAACTAGAACTCACCTTCCTTGTCTGTTCTCTAACTTTGTGTTGATATTCCCCCCTCCCCCAACATTTCCTGGGAACTGTGGTTTTTGGATACTTCAGCATCAGGTAATAATATGTTTAGATTCCATTTGTACATTTATCTTTCCTGCCATGAATTTATCTTTTTAACACCTTCCTAATGAAACCTGTCTTTTTAAAATTCTACGTTGGGGTTTGCAACCAACAAAACGGGGAACAATGATGTCTTTCCCCTCTGTCTATCAGACAAAAGAAGAGCAGTCTCAGATCACCAGCCAGGTGACGGGACAGATCGGCTGGCGGCGTGAGGGCATCAAATATCGCCGCAACGAGCTCTTCCTGGATGTACTGGAAAGTGTCAATCTACTCATGTCACCTCAAGGTCTGTTTACTTCCTCTCCCTATAGATGGTGATGACCAATGACAATAATTGTTTTAGTGACATTTAATTATTCAGAACAGGCAGTGATCTGCTCATTTGATTTTCGTTTATTTGATGAATCATTTTAAATCCCTGATGGGTCTGTCATTAAATACAAAAATTGAATGTGTGGATCCAGCATAACTACACTGGTCTCCTAACACAATAAAACTAGTTGCCTATAAATTTAAAATACAGGTTTCGGTAAATGCTCCAAAGAGAATCTCTTAGATATTGGTTAGTTTTGCCTCTCCCCTCCAGGTCAAGTCCTGAGCGCCCACGTGTCGGGCCGAGTTGTGATGAAGAGCTACCTGAGTGGAATGCCAGAGTGCAAGTTCGGCATGAACGACAAGATCGTCATCGATAAACAGGGCAAGGGAGGAGCATCTGATGATGCAGGAAAGAGGTACATTAACCTACGGAGAGGCAGGCAGCACATTCAAAACATAACATAACTTTGCTTTATTACTGCTGGTTAGGATGTAAACTGTTTCTTACTTCTGCATTTTCATTGACTGGTTCAGTCTTTAGAAACCTTTTAAAATGGAAGTTTTGTGCTGAGATTTAAAACGCAGCTTTCAGTTTGTTCTGCTTGTGTTAACAGTGCTGTTTACAACCAGTCAGGCTTTACAGTTTTTCTTTTTTGCTTTCCTTTGCATGGATCTCTCCTGTCTTTTTCCCTTTCTTTCTTTTCTATGTGCTGTACTTCAGTGATTTAGGGGGAGGAAGGTACTGTGCTACCAATTCCTCTCCCCCAACATCCTTACACATCCCTGTTCTGTCTGAACCTTCAAGTACATTAACATTTCATGCTCTGTTGCCTGTTGCATTGTCAGCTTGAGTTCTTTTTTTCCTCTGTTTTTTGTTTTTAAGTATTTGTATAGCCAGCCTCCCTGCTTGTTGTTAAATTTTTCTTTTTGTATGCTTTCACCCAAACAGTGTCTAATTTTAGAATAGTACTAATAACCTAAATGTGTGTGGTGCTACCAGCCAGGTTCCTGTATATGCTCATGTGTTATGCCTTCAACCTCTGGATACTTAGCAACAGTGCAAGTTTCTGTCATTACTCTGCTTCTGACCTTTTTTTTTTTTAATCACATTTTTCTCAGTGGGAAGCAGTCCATAGCGATTGATGACTGCACTTTCCACCAGTGTGTGCGTCTCAGTAAGTTTGACTCTGAGCGCAGCATCAGCTTCATCCCTCCTGATGGAGAGTATGAACTCATGAGGTCAGTTCGATTTAGTTTCAGCTTTAAAGTTCTGTGTCTTCAGATCTCCTAAATACGTCACAATTTGGCAAGTCAGAAATTCAGTTAAAATAAAGCCTTTTTTACTTCCACCTTGTTGCAGATATCGCACTACTAAAGACATCATCCTTCCGTTCCGAGTGATTCCTCTGGTCAGGGAGGTGGGCCGCACTAAACTGGAAGTTAAAGTGGTCATCAAGTCTAACTTCAAACCCTCCCTGCTGGCTCAGAAGATTGAGGTGAGCTTTTGTGTTCTGCACCAAACCTGCAATATGCAACTCTGCCGTTTCAATCACAATATTGGAATGGCTTTTATTTTTCTCTCTAGCCGCCTGGCGATGAACAATCTTTAAATTTTTACCGCATATTGGGAGCAAAGGCCATATTACACTGAATGCGTGAGAATGTTAAACTGACCCTTATACTCAAACAATAAATATAGACCGGCATGTATTTTCTTGATTGTAATCCTAATAAATAGAGTTCCAAAAGGCTGCTGACATTTCTAAATTTTCCTGAAGTCTACAGCTTAAACGGTGTACTTTTTCAGCCTTCCTTTTATCTGCCGATAGTTTCGCTCTTTTTCACAGACTAAATGAATTGCAGCTCTCTCAGCAAGTTGTAGAAAGGTTTTCTCTTCAATACCCTCTTATATCCCTGTGCTTTCTCTGGTTTCATTCTAAACAGCTCACTGATAAAGAAAATGGGAAGAGTCTGCTTCCCTGAATAACAACTTCCACACAGAAGAGTGGTGTTTTCAGTATGAGGTGGTAGTGCTTAGAATGGTGCATTTGGGGAAAAAGATCCGATTTGAGTTTCCAATCAGCTGATGTGGCTTTTAGGTCTATGTTCTAATATCTAAATCAAATTTTAAAATCCATCTACTGCTCTGTGTGCCAGTTTTGTATGATCACTTCACTTATATTGTGTGCGTGTGTTTATTCCCCAGGTGCGAATCCCAACACCCCTCAACACCAGCGGTGTGCAGGTGATTTGCATGAAGGGAAAAGCCAAATACAAGGCCAGTGAGAACGCCATTGTCTGGAAGTGAGTCGCAGCAACTTGTCAACCACCTGTTTGGAGAGCCTCAACTCGTTTTTGTTTTCTCTGCGGCAGTTTAGATGGAAATATTGCATCAAATTTGTTCCTGTTATGTTTTTCAATGTATTGCATCATGTTTGTCTGTTTGCAGGATCAAACGCATGGCTGGAATGAAGGAATCTCAGATCAGTGCTGAGATTGAGCTGCTGCCCACTAACGACAAGAAGAAATGGGCCAGGCCTCCCATCTCTATGAACTTTGAGGTAATGATGGTATTTTTCATACCCTCAGTCCCGTCCAACAGCTAATCTTATGAGGTGCCATGTTCCAAATTTGTTTGTTTTTTTGGGGGGGGAAATTATTTAATTTTTTTTCCAATGTGGACTCGATTTGCTCAACACATTCTCATGAGTAAATGCAAAGGCGATCATAAAAAGTATACCGTAGCCGACCAGAAAGATGAACTGCATTAAATGTTTCCAGTATTTTAAGCTGACCCCCAGCTGTTCAGTTTCCTGTCCACTAAAGCAGCCTGTGTGGTCTACAGGTCCCAGCTCGTTCAAACTTCACTCTTCTTGTGCCTGCAGGTTCCTTTTGCTCCATCTGGCCTGAAGGTGCGCTACTTGAAGGTGTTTGAGTCAAAGCTCAACTACAGTGACCACGATGTTATTAAATGGGTGCGGTACATCGGCCGCTCTGGCATCTATGAAACCCGCTGCTGAATTTCCACCCTACCAGGCAGCAAACTGACCACTTCCCCTCCCGTCTAACCTGTTAAGAATGTTTTCTTCTTCCCTCTTCTCCCTACATTGTCTTTGTTCTTCCCTCAGTCATCACTTCTCCTCTATTATCCCTTCTTAACTAGGTGTCGGAGATTGAATTTACATCAGTTTAAAAAAAAAATTTAAAAAAAGTAAATAAGGTGTAATGCACAGATATATGCAAAATGTGAACCATTGTATCGTATATATCTAGTAGTGATGAGTACAGTTGTAAGCCATCTGGTGTCTGAAAGAAAAAGACAAGTGAAGCTGGGGTCTCAGGGGGAGATGTCTTAAGGTTTGAATGAGTGGTCAGATTGTTCAGTGTTATTGTTCTATCCACATCTCTATCGTTAAAAGTCCTTAACGTAAGTTCTCCCTGATAAGGCACTTTGTCGCTGCCTTTAAGATGAGTCCAGATAGTTTCTATTTACAACATGTATGCCAGTACAGTTTACCCTCTGAATAAATTAACTGATTTTTGTTTCTGGATAGTAGCCATGTAGACCCTGTGTATCTCTTCCCTGAGAGGGTAAAATCATTCCCAGCTTTCTGTTTTGGTATTAGATACAGAAATTACATTGATTTTTATACTGTTGCATGTTATGTTATGTCGGGTCATTTGAGGTTAGACCATCATCCTCATTAGCATATTGTGACTCATTCCCCCAAATATTTTATAAGCACTAAGATGATCATTGTCACACTATTTTTGATTCAGAGATAAGTCCGCAGGGTTTGCAACAGGGTGAGGCCTCCCCCTGGTGTTTGCTTCGACTGTCTGCTTCTGCTTGTTTGTAGCCCTGGTGACCGTTCTGTCCAATAAAATCTATGTAACCAAACTTTCTCTTTCGCTAATATTGTTTTGCTTATTCTACTGGAGCAACTCTTCAATCAGACTGTATTATGGAGAGAAATTTTGTCAACATTTGCTTGTTGATTTAAAAACAAAACAAAAAGTTTAATGGTCCAGCTCAGTAAATTAGTATATCATGGAAAAGTTACCACTTTATTATGATACAGTTCAAAAGTGAAACTTCTGTGTAGTAATGTCACCCTACATTTCAACCATTTAATTTTTTTATGTTGACTTGTCTTGCAGCCAATGAAAATCCAGAAATTTAATCTATTGAAAAGTATGACCTTGTACTACACAGTATATATACATACGTAGTCATGGTTACTTTTGCATGAAGTACTGCATCACAGTGGGATGGCATGAAGATGATCAGCCTGTGCTTTTGCTGAGGTGTTAAGGAAGCTCAGGTTGCTTTAATAGCTGCCTTCAGTTCATCTCCATTGTTGGGTCTGGTGCTTCCTTTCCTCTAGACAATACTCAGATTCTGTACGCTGTTCAGGTCAGACCAGTTTTCTGCCCAATCAAGCACACTGATATGGAAATTAAAGCAGGTAGTGGATGTCTGGGCAGGTGAAACATCCTGCTGGAAAATAAAACGAGCATCTCCATACGGCTTGTTAGCAGAGCGAAGCATTAAGTGCTGTAAAGTGTCCTGGTAGTCGGCTGCCTTGTGGACTTCAAAAAACCCAGTGGACCAACACCAGTAGATGACATAAAACTCCAAATCACTGACTGTGGAAACTCAACTCTGGACTTCAAGCAGCCTGGATTCTGTACCTCTCCACTCTTTCTCCAGACTCTGGGAGTTTTATTTCCAAATTAAATGCAAATTTTTAATGTCCTGATAAGTCTGTCGGCTTTTGCAGTACTAAGTCTCAGTCCACGCCTCCAAACCTTTGAATGAAAAAACCTCTGAAAGGCTGCAGTTATCCTTGCTGCTTGTGCACCATTTTTTGACCATATTTTTTCCTTACAATCAACTTTTCATTAATATGCTTTGATAATGCACTATGAAATGCCATCTCCCTAGTAGCTCGGCCTGAGTTAATAACTCCTGGACAAGTCACCAGTCTACTCCATAATTGTGTACACTAACAGTTTAGTATTAAAAACCTTTTTACTGGTCTGTTTTTTTTAAAAACCTCAAATTTGGTTTATTTGCCATAAGCATCACAAATGCTTAAAATATGTGTGTAATGAATGTAGTTAAATTTTTAACTGAATTACATAAACTTTTCAATGATATTCTAATTTACTGAGATGCACAATTTCAAATTATATTTTGGCCTATAGATTACACAAGCTTGAACTGTCAGAAATAAGTTGAATCCTTAAAAGCAAACAAGACAGTCTAAACATTTTTGTCCAACAGGTTTTAATACATTTTGCTTTTCCTGTACATCCAGGATGCAGGAACCCACCCCCCATAAAAGTTAACATAAAACATGATTAAAAATACGGCTGTTGTTGGCTTGCCTTTATGTGGACATGCTTGAACTGAGAAGTTCACAACTGATTTAAAAATGTAATATTTAAAGAGAACTGAGACGAGGCTTTCTACAAGTAGTTTAGCACCAGAGTCCAGATAGGAATTCCTTTTTCTCTTTGCAGACTAAACTGGAATTTTGACTTTAGATATTAAGATCATGTTTGCTCGGAATAGCATAAAGTTTTCCAGGTGTTTAACGCCAGAAGATGCTTCTGTATAACCAAACCGAGAATTAATCCGACAACACATAATCATTTGACAGTGTTGCATCACAAAAAGATCACTTTTGCTTAGAGACAAGCTTTTTTTCTTTACTGGAGACAAAGAACACATTTTTACTGGTTCACATTTCTTCAACAATAGCCCCGAGACGAGGTAACTGGGCTTATTTTAGAAAACAATCAGTTGGGAAGAAGGTAGTCAACACAGAAAGTGAAAATACCATCCAGTGGATCTGACTCAGCGTAAGTCCCAACTTTACATTTATTTAGATTCCCATGCCAGCTCGCTACCCATGAGGAAGATCTGATCATAAAAACAGAATTTCTGACAGTGACCCAACTTACAGTACGCCATTTAATGGCTTTACAAGTTTGTCTATTTTGAAATTCAAAAACCTAACATTGTTTTGTAACAACATATTAAAGTTAAAATGATCACTTTTTCACAGCCCCAGATCTGCAGGACAATCTTACATGACAGAAAATATGCATGTCGTGCATTGCTTATGTTGATTCTCTGCTCACGGAGGGGGAAAAAACAATTGTGGGATGAAAACGCTACAAAGAAATAAACAATTCTACACCAAGATTTAAATGTGTCACCCACTCACCCACGCCACTTAAAGGCGTCTAGTTTTAAACTAGTCTTTCAAAGACCGATTCCTGTCAGCAGATAGTAAAATTTAAAAGCAAATTTGTTACCATATGCAGGAAATAGCTGAATCCAGTGTCCGTCTGTCAACAGATGCTGTTAAGAGATACATTAAACATGCTGACAAACAATGCCATGCAAGGAACATGGACACAGGCAGGAAAAACTCAGGAAAACTCCATCCTTGGTTGACATTTATTCTCAGATTCAGCTTAGATCTGTTGTAATCAGATGTTATTGGCTTTAGTTACCGTATTTTAATGTTAGTATGCGGATAAAATCTGAAACACAAGCAGAACATTAAAACAGTGTCTTATTCCATGATTCCTCAGCTCAACAGTTCTGAATAAAAACTAAACCTTTCTGCTGCAACAAGTGCCCCCCACTGTCAACGCCTCAAGCATTCATGCCATGATGCAAGCTCTAGGAATACAGTCACAGATGAAGCAGTGCACCAAGGCTAATACCTGAAAATATTGCTGTGTGTGACAGTGAGCGACTAATTATTACTAACATTAAAAGTAACAGATTCATAAACTAACTTTTAAAGCACTCTAGTTGGTGTCTAGTTGTAATTTACTGACCATTACACAGAAACAGAAAAGATGAAAACTGGTTGTTAAAAACAAGAGCTGTAAACAACCTGGCTGTCACAATTAACATGACCCTCAAGTGCTAAAAGAAAATCCAGGAACACGATAAAAAATCTGCAGCCAGGAGCTCCATGAAGACCACACAGCTTGACAGATCTCTTTACTGGTAGTGCTAACTGTGGCCCGACAGCGTTGAATTCACCAGACTTGGGTCTAGTTGTTGTCGTCGTCGTCGTCGTCATCATCGTCGTCCTCGCTGATGAGGTATCCCCGGGCCCCGCTGTGGTGAGGAGGGGAGGTCTTAGAGAAGAAGGGCAGACGGAAGGTAGGGGAGGGTGAGCGCTCCTCTCGGGTGGGGCTGCTGTTGGGGCTCTGCCTGGGGCTGATGGCCTGCAGCATGCGGCCTTTTCCTTCCTTCAGCATGTGCTTCTGTAGAGCGGAGGAAGAAATGACGAAACTGGTTTTTTTTTTTCCGGTTAACAGCAGGATTTTTTTTCCTCACAATTGACTTATCTCTTTTTTCATTCTTTATTATCCTATTAATATTACTAATTATTTTGTCTGATTACTTAAGTTTGATCTTTTGTAATGTGTCTCCAGTGGTTCTATGTCTGTTTTCTAACCTCTTAATCACTTTGTGTTACACTTGGCTGTATGAAAAGTTCTCTATGAATAAAGTTTGACTGAATATAGAGCTCAGAAAAAAATGTAAGCACTGCAAACCCTTTTTTTAAGATCAGCATCTCTACATGGATGATGGCCGTTCCTTTCCAAGGCTACATCATTCAGCCCAATGAGGTCCCTGAACCCAGCAACAATGTGAAAGACTGGAGGAGAGCGGGCCTGATGCAATCAGGAGTTAATCCCCCAAATGCTGATTTCTGTACTATTTCTCAGCTAAAATATGACCACGGTGTTGTTTAGGCAAACATGTTTATTTTAGACAAATGTGCATATAATAAAAGAGTCAATTTTGCAGTGGCCTCTTGCTGAGTATTAAATTTAATCACACATTTTACACATTTTATTTCAGGAAAAAAACTCTAAACCTCGTCCAAACATGTTTCTATTGTTCCAGAAACTCCCTGGCTGCCTTACTGTTATCAACCATCAACAACACTCTGGTGACACTCCCTGCTGCGTCACCAAGCTCCACAACAAGTTCTTACATGAACCTCCATCTGCTAGTCAGGATAAATATTCAGGTATGAATATATCCATTTGACTGGGAAAGAAAACAGTACAAAACTGAATTTAGAAAGAAAGAAAAACATTTTGCTGCTTGGGGTTTGAGCACAGACAGCCCCGGTTGTAGGAGGACCCAAGCAGAATTTCATTTGGGGGCCCACTTGTGTTTAAGGGCACCACCCATTACGGCACCACTGTTATGCTTGACTGTTACACCACTCACTTCAAAATCCAGATAAGAGTAACCATTTCTACTTTTATTTTTATTGGTCTTTTTCAGTTTTTCCCCACAGTAATAGTAGCCATCCAGTGAGCATTCATATGAAGGGTAGATGAAGGGAGAAGGAGCCACGATTAATGTTAATGTCATGTTCATAACCTGATAATTTATTTACAAACAGCATGAAATGTTTTCCAAGATCAGACTAAAGTGGCAGAAAAGACTGATTTAGCTTTAAATTATGACCCCCATCCTCCCAAGTTAAGAAGCTTTGAGAATTTTAATCTCACCTGGGGCCCCTAAGCAATGTAATTAGGTGAGCTCATATACAGGAAAAGGTTTTGGCACACATGGAAAAAAGATGTGCAAAACGCTGTAAAATAAATCCAACAATATAATCTGGCACTGAAATGTATTCTGGCATTCAGAAATCTTCTTTCTAACCACAAGATTGTTTTAAACAGAATAACCTGTTAATTCTCTGCCAATATTCAATAGTGTGTGAAAAGTCTTAAAATGGTGCATCAGCATGATCTATCCAGAACAAATGTACAAAAATCCAACACTCTACATTTACTCAAATCTACAATTTGAGTAAATGTATATAAATGTGAAAAAAAAAATCCCAATAATACTTTTTTTAACAAAACCCCCTGCTGTCAACACCTGGTAGAACCCACCTTTAGTCAAACAAATAGCACCTAGTCTTCTCCCAACAGAAAAATGTTGATTTTTCTGTCTGTCAAAGCATTTCTGTGTTGATTCGGCCGTATGTTTTGGATCATTATCCTGCTAAAAGAGCAGGTGATGATCCACTTTCTCATGTTCATGATTTTATGGACTTCTAACAAGGTTCTTAGGGCCTTTGAGAAAAGAAACACAGCATCAAACATCCTCCACAGGGTTTGTGGAAGAAAAGCTTACCTGACCAAAACACACATTTCCTGTTAAAGTCCTAGCGACAAACTTTTGTGATGGGTGGAGAGATAATCCCTTTTCGGTCATCACAATAAAAAAAATTGGTTGCTATGGAGATTTCTTTTACCATCTTCCTCACTGTGTTGGGGGGCGAGATAAACATTGGTCCTCGCACAGCCTTTTCTGTCACAGTCCCATTTGTTTTCGTCAGTCTTCGTCCTCATCAGAAATTATGGCTTAGTTCAGACTGGAAATCTGATCATGCTGGTTTTGGGAACGGATTAACTGAGATTTTGGAGACCAGACATCAACAAATCTCCACTAATTGCTATGGTAACAAGACATCAGTAACATTATAGCTTTACTGTAAACTCTCAGCGGTTGGTTTCCTCCAGCTTTCCATGCGAGGAGGAGCCAGGAAACTAATAATTTCTTAATCTTTCCTCAAATAGTTGCTTTCCAAGAAAACCGATGTTGTGAGTAAATACACTTTGAAGCATGAGTATTCAGACCACAGCAACACATTTCCAGGCCATTACCACCATGTTTTCTAAACAAACCTTGATTGCACAGATATTTAAGACCACAAACGAGTGGCATGCTCACCAGAGCTCCCTCAGGGCCGAACATCTGCAAGAAGTTGCCAATGAACTCTCTGGACTTCTCCTCCCATTTCTGGATCAGGTCGATACTCTTCTCCTCCACCTTCTGGACAAACTCTTTGCTCTTCTCCTCCACGTCACGTACCTTCCTCTTAACCTTGTCCACTCGCTCTTGCAAGTGGTACTTCTTCTCCTGGTGTGACAACAGCAAATGTGTTATTATTTAGAGATTTCGTTCTAAACCTTCATGGCAGTACAGAGGAGGCCATAAGGCAGCAGAGGATGAAGCCACAAAGGCAGCCATGTCTGTGATGCTTCTTAAGATAAACCAGAAAGTCATACGTTGATGAAGCTGACGTTGAGTTCTTTGGCTGTGTAACCTCTCTGCAGGTTGCGTCTGACATACACATCATAGTCCCGGACTATGCGTGTGATGATGTCAGATGTGGAGATGCCCTCTGTCCGCTGGGTGGGAGCAAACATGCCTGCAAAACAGAACAGTAACGAAAACGTCACTTTAGGCAATGAAGTTTAGAATCCAAGAGCCTACTTCAAGTTATTCTTAACACTGCTGAGCATTTGATCAGGATGCCCCCTGGGCGCCTCCCTTTGGAGGTTTTCCAGGTACGTCCCACGGGGGGGACTCTCTGAAAGAACTAGTTATCCCATCTGGCCTGGCAACGCCTTGGGATCCCCCAGAATGAGCTGGAGGGTGTTGCCGGGGAGAGGGATGTCTGGGTTTCCCTCCTGGACCTGTGGCCCCTGTGGCCCGATCTCGGATGAGTGGAAAACAACGGACGGATGTTACGACTGACAGTGGAGGTGTTACAGACCAACATAAGTAGCACATAATTTGAGAAGCTGAAGAAAAAAAATATCTGACAAGTGTCAATATTTAGTAGAGCCCCCTTTTGATGCAATTACAGCTGAATGTTTTTTTGGGTATGTCCATAATAGCTTTGCATATGTGAGACTGAACTATTTCAGTCTCACTCACATCCGATGGAGAGCATCTGTGAACATCAATTTTCAATGAGATTTTGGTCTGGACTTTGTCTGGGTCTTTCAAACAGATAAATATGCTTTGATCTAAATCAGAGATCTCCAACATCTGAAAAGCCATTCAGGCTCTAAATGGATCCCTGCATCCATTATGCACTGTATTTCTTATGAAGTATGAAATCTCCTTACTAGCAAGAACTTTGTTCTAGTTTTTGCAGCCTCAAAAAAAAAAAAAAAAATTTCTCTGTTCTTGTCAAGTATTTACAGGCCTTGACAGTTGCAGGACAGTCACCTTTGAAGATGTGGATGTGAACCATTCCATTAAAGTACTGGTTATAAGTGAACCTCCACCTCTTTTTTTGCACCCTCCAACAGGTCCTAACCAACTCCTTCAAACTCCCCTGTGCCTGTTTCACAGTGGGGATGGTGTGTTTATTGTGATGTGTATTGTAACTTATGCTGTAACCTAAATTGCACATATTTGTCATTTCAACAATCAGGTTTCTTTAGAAAATGTATTCCAAGGGATTTAAAGCATTTGGCCCGGGCGCTGCGACAATATCGTAGGGGTTAAGAGTGCGACCCATTTATGGAGGCCTTAGTCCTCAAAGCAGGCTGTCGTGGGTTCAAGTCTACACACTTTCAAAAAATGTGAAAGATATAGGCCACTAGTTTCTAAAAAACAGAAATTAATTTAAATAGATCTGGCCCATGGAAAATGCAAACATAAAGCCCAGCATCATTTTTGTTAAAAGAAAAATCCTGAATCTTTGTGAGGGTATGTCATCCCTTTCCTTTACTGTTATGATTTACCTGCTTCTTTAATGTGCTTGTACACATCATCACTGCCTGCTGATGAGTATGGAATGTCATCGTGGGCCACGAAATCAATCTGGAAAAATCATTGCAACATACATCACTCATCAGAGCAGATTCAGATCTATAATTTGCACCAGCAATACAGACACATGCACACAAACAGCCGGGAGAAGGTTACAGAAGATCAAAGGTGGCCAACTAATATTAAAGGCTCTTTTACAAGTTTGGAATCCGTGTCTCTCATTGAAAACTTCAATGTTCAGCTTGTTGATTTCTGCTCTTTAACTCTGGTGTCTGATGTCTTTATGTTGTCCACTTACGCGATGCTTTGCAAGGAACTCTGGCGTTAATGTCCAGGGAGCATTTCGCACCACTTCATCCACGTAGCGGCAGTGTCTGATGGCGTCGTAGCGCTCATCCTCATTCATCACAGTGAAGCCCTTGTATTTGTGGGTGAGCTCATCACTGCACACTGTGAACCAAAGGAAATATTTACAGAAAGCCCCTTGTAGAGTACTGTTGCAAATCCTCCTCAAACCAACACACGACCAAGATGGTGTATGTACACCACTAATGCCTGTTGATGCCTAATCTACACATACCAAAGATCGTATTAGAAGCACTTTGCTGCCATCTTGCAGTCTTTGTTATGACCAATTATCCTTAGTTTCTCCAATATTTGTACTAAATACCAAAATTAATGTTTAGTTTGGCTATATTTAATTAACCATCTAATCTAATCAATTTAGAATCTGCTTAACAGCAAAGACACAAGTAGTGTATTCATGTATATAAATATAAATAACTTCAGAAGGTAAAATCCCATGAATGAAGCTGGTTCAAGCTGAAAATACCTGTCACACAGCTGTGGCGTGACAGCCCGATCTAGTGCCAGCACACCTGACCTCTCAGACTGTAAGCTCTCTGGACTTTTTTTTATCATTAAATACTCTATAGTAGTTCTCTATTATAAAAAAAAAACCATTTAAACATGTAAGTATATTTGGATTAGCTGCAAACGTTACGTCTAATCTCTACAAAAGGCCTACGTTTGCTGTTTGTTTCCCGTATAAACAGTTAACCAAGTTTAAATTATTTTGTGCAAATACCAAGTGGCATAACATTTGTGCCACATAAATATTTTTACTCTACTTAAATTACATTGTGCAATAACTCTTTACCATTAAATTGAATTCAGTAATATTTCTACATGAGTTTATATAGTTGATTTGCCATCTGAAGAGTGAGTCTCCTTGGTTGAGAAACACCAAACATCTTTCCAGTTTCTGCCTACTGACAGGAATATGGGTTGCATAGCTCTGGATCTGTAACGCTCAACTCAAAACAATTATTCCTCTTCATACAAAACAACCCTCTGATGTAAGCCCAGAACAGATATATGGATAAACAACTGCTCTGGAAGGTGGTGTTTTATGTGCAGGGAAAGGGAACTCATAAGAGAAAAGCTGTATTCAAGAATTTGTGAGAGGAAACTTTTGCCGAGCCGTTATGAGGGAAAAAGTAAAGTATCAAGCAGAGAGTTATATTACAAAAATATAGTTGGCTATCTGGTGTTTTAGGCTTTATAAAGAAATGCAGAGGCAGTTATTGGAATATACTCAGGTCCAGTTATTTCATTATTTTAGCCAAGGAAAGTGCTGTAGCCAAAGATCAAGATTCATATTCCTGCCATCAACAATCTAAACCAGTGATACCAAAGCATGTGGGAACATCAATAAATAAACTTTGCCAAGTTTGCTGACTAAATTAGTAGATATTTTTTATTTTCTTTAAAAACTAAGATTCACCTTTATCATCCATCCCACTGTCCAGAGATCACGTGTTGTTGTTACCCTGACAACCAGCTAAATTCTCTGATGAGCATAAATTACCGAAAGAGAAAATAACCTGAAATTGCCCAGTCAAAGCTTGACCCAAAACGTTTTTGTCATTTTCCCCCTGAAAATTTTATTTTATTCGAAATTTTATTTATTTCGGAGTTCATCACAGCCAAGGTTTAGATGCTGTTCCTCTTCTCTTACTAATTTATTACTGATGTATTTATGTACAGATGTTGCAAACCTGTGCTCCAAAATGCACAAATCAATCAATCAATTCCAACCTCCAACCCCACAAAAGCACATAGTACATAAAACACATGCAGGTGCACACACAAAGCTTTGCCTGGATGATGGTTTTCAAATCTTTTACTATAATGAACTTAATGTTTGATTGTGAATGCAGCATCTAAATGTTAGTCTTTGTGTAGATAAAGATTTAAGTCTGTAAAGAATAGTGTTTTAATCGATCAGTGTTGTTATATTTATTTTTTCACATAATTCTACAAACACACCTGGGATAAAAGCAGTTATATGTGTAAAATCACAGTTTACTATAATTAAAGTCTCATTTAGACTTCTGACCATCATTTAGTGTGTAAATATTCTGTGTATGCCCAAGCCTTGTCCTTTCCCTGCCATGTCATGGTTAGGATTACCTAAAACCCAGACTCACACTCACTCACCTCCAACAATGAGATGTGAATTTGGAAAGAGACGTTTTGCCTGCATCAGAGCTCTGGCATGACCTGAGTGGAAAACATCAAAGATGCCATCTGCATAGACTCGCACAGGTCTGTTGACTGGATGCAGAGAAATAAGACGTGGAAGAATGATTAAAATCGCCGTCACTGGTGAATGCAACAAGGACTGAGATGAAACCTGCAGATACTTAATAAAAGTTAACAAAAACCAAAGTTCAAACAGCATGAATGAACCCCAAAACCATGTAATTAATCTCAAACTTACAGGGGGTTCCTTTCTTTGCCTCTTCCATAGTGACTCTCTCGTAGGGTTTATTATCTGGCTTGAGCTCATCAGCAAAAGGTGCAGGGTTTTTCAGTCCCTAAAAGACCCAGATGGTTATTAACAATAATGTTTGTAAAAAAAAAAGGTTTAATTTAAATTGACACAAAAGTAATTCCCTAACGTCGCCCTAAAAACATTAAGCAGGGAAATGTAAAATTTGCTCTAGTTTTGTAATAATATTTTCTTTAGCAGCACAGAAGGATGTTGTAATGAATGGTCAAGTGAATAAACTTTTACTTTTTTTTTGCAGCACTAGAGGCCTTTATTTTTTATTTTTTCATTTTTTGACAGTAGGTAGACAGGAAAGAGGGCAAAGAGGTCAAAGAGGGGGGGAGACATTCGGCAAAGGTTGCTGGGTCCGGGATTCAAACCTGGGACAGCCGCATCGAGGACTATAGCCTCTGCTCATGGTCGCGCGCTTAACCACTACACCACCAGCGCCGCGCCAGTGAGTAAACTTCTTAACAGAGATCAGCAGCATTTTGAAACTCTACTGCCTAACGCTATTTGCAATGCTGCTTTGTTTCTTCAGAACATAAAGAAATCCACAGAAGATATTAGGCAAACAGAAAACACAGGGCAAACATGTTTCAAAATGAGAGCTGAAGGACAGAGCTGACTCACCACCGTACATCGGGGGATCTTCCCAAGTCTTTCCCCTTCTTCAGTCTCCCCATTGGAGCCTTCTCTTCTTCTTTTCCTGGCTATTCCCAGCTCGTGGGAGCTTTGGGGCTCCATCTGGGCTCAAAGGCAAACACGGATACGACTAAAACACACCACAGTTCACACAGACATAGTGATAAAACGACCACACAGAGACATACTCTCAACTTTATACTCTGTCAGGGGGCAATGCTGGGGATATGGTTGCATAATGACGCATCATTTTAGAAGACTGGACTGACTGCAAGTCTGGACAGCTGTGAGGTTATGAAGGCTGTCGTGTGCTTAGTCAACTTTGACCCAGTAACAAAGAAGGAAACATAACATGGGTCTGGGCTCTTTAGCTTTCTATTTGACTAACTACAAAATTAAACAAACAAAAAAAGACTGATATCCAGTCTTAGCGAGATGCTAACAAAAACCCGTATTTCTTCAAAATACTATTCAACTGTGACTTATGTTAGAAGCGAGGAGTGAGTTTTGTCCTGCAAAGTGTGATGTGATGTAAACATTAGGATCATTACTAGTTATACATTAGTAATTATACATTAGAAACTTCTTCATTTAAGCGGACTTTGTTATGCATAAAGACGGCAGCAGGATACATTTCAGTTATATTTAAAATAAATCACAGAGTGATTCAAAGTCTGATTTTGCACTGTAGTGTAGATTTTAAGTCTGTACATCTCTACGAGTTTAACACAGATTGCTAAATATGCTTTTTTGTTTTACAAAAATGCTCAGGTAACTTCATTTTGTTATCAGATAAACAGTTCTAACATTTATATCTCATGATTTATGTGTTGACATTGCTGAAGATGAATATTTCAGGATAACTTTCTGCCAATCAATCAACTACAGATGGAGAAAAAACTATTTTATGGATGTCCAAAAAAAAAAGTAGTGTTAGAGAATCCTATATATTCTGATCATCTTAAAACAAAATAAGTTAAATAAAATACAGCACCTACATTTAGTTTGAAGGGATTCTTAGAGGTACTAACAACTGTACCACTTATGTTTTTGAGAAAATAAAGAAATAGCTAAAATTGTTAGGATTTTTTTTTTTCCTCACTTAAAGAATGTGCTCAAATTACAGCCTGGATTTGTTTCCCTTTTCAGGATATGTTTCTGTTGTTTCAGTAAAAAGATGAATTTATTTTAAAGGTTTTTAAATCATATTTACCTGGGGTGACAACAAAGTTGCCTGTGTCTGTATGCAAATCAACAAACATGCAGAGGGCTCATGTTGGATTGGTGCATGTGGCTCTTTAGCTAGTTCACAATGGCTCAAGAAGAGCTACTTTTGTCATCTTGTTTCATAATATCTGCATTTCTACGACAGAAAGAAACCGGTTCGGTCTTTTTACATATTTATGATGCAATGGATTTAGTTAACTCCTTTCTACTTAGAGAATTGCAACTTTCCTCTCATTGTATAGGTTTTATGACTCTCTAATCTAAAATCCCACGCCAGGCAACTTGTGCAATCACCACCCGACCCCCATCCCTTCTCTGTTGGCAGCAGAAGGAAGCCCTGCAGGGCTCCCACATTGACAGGAGATTAATATGAACAGCAGATGTCATTCTCATTGAAAATGACTTTAATAAGAAAGCAACAAGAGCTGGTACCAAAGTCTTAACTGACCCCAACCAGAGGCAAACAAGGGGAAAAAATAAGCTTTTAACCTCATGTAATAGGCTTTATTGCGCCAAACTGAGATAATTGTTGATGAGCAACTAGCTTACTGATACTGTTTGTTAAACCATCTTTAAAAATGCAAAAACACAAATTAATTTCCTAGAACTCAAAATTGTCTCAAAGGGTTTTTTTTCTCCAATTGAGATCACACAGATAACTGACATCTTCAGCCTCTTTAATGCAGGAATCTACTTTTAAAAGAGTTCCTTCCCTCCTGATTATCCCCTTACAGCCTTAGGCTTCAGCTGCATTTTTCTCGATAAGAGTGAAATATCACTTGTATATTTTTACAGAAAATTAGAAAAGACATCACTGCATTTTGGCAAACTCTTCCCTTAGTCAGAAATAAGTGACCAAAAACAGCTGACGGAGAAGTTATTCTGGTGACACTGGTTGAGTTGCTCAGTCGTTAAAACCCTGAACTGTTGGTTGTTTATATTAAAGCTTCTTATGTTTCAAAACAACAAACAGTCGATCTTTTTCGTTCGTTTAAGATTTAAAAACCCTTTCAAGTTTTTGCCAACTTACCGTTCACTCTTTTGTCCCGGAACCCTGATTTAAAGGGGTGGGCGGATTCCAACACCTCGTCCTGCCAGCAGGCTTAGCTAACGCCGCTAGCCGCTGTCGAAGGCTAGCTGTCAAGTTGTGTGGCTAAGTTTGTTAGCTTAAACCGTTAGCAATGTGCATATCTGACATCTTTAACATGAATAAAACTCCCTGAGCGGCCAAAAACGGTTCCCGCTGCGTTGCTGGTGAATACCAAGCGACCGCCGAGAACATGGATAGTGTATTAGCATTGACAGCTTGTACTACAACGCTGACAGGTCACCAACACAAGAACTACAAAACTAAGACATCCTAACCGGAAATACCTAGTAACTCGCTTCCGGAACTGTTTTGTCGTGCCGCCATCTAGTGGACATAATGTATATGGCAAGCAAGTGGTAGGATGCCTAGCAGAAGTATTTTAACCCGTTGAACTTTTTCAGTTTGTCACATTACAGCCCCAAACCTAAATGTTTTTTATAGAGATCTTAAGATGGATTATCCTAACGTAGCACATAACGAAAGCAGAGGAAAAAGGATATATGTTTTTTCAAAATTATTTGCACATAAAAATACACGTTGTGTGTGTTTGTATTTAGAGTCAGACCCGTCAGACCCGAGTCAATAGAACCAATGTTCACAGATGCTCTGCATCTATTCAGACTGAACTTGTACAATTTTGCAAATAAAAAAATTTTCATTTCAATCTCTAGGTTAGGGTTAGAGATATTAGCTGCTAGAGATATACCCTCAAAAGATCTGTAGCTGTAATTGCAGCAAACAGGGTAAAAGGGTTTCTAGTCTTGCCACAAACTGTGAAATACATTTTAGTCTGAGAACTGACTGGGCCATTCTAAGATATGAATTCGCTTAAGCTCCAGACGCTTTTTGAATAGCCCTGGTTTTAATGAAGGAAGACATTTAAATATATATATATAAAGAACCTGCATTAAGACCAATAAAATATAATGGAAATTAAATATGTTTAGTCAGTCATTTTCTACTGCTTATTCCATAGTGGGGCTGGGGCCTATCTCCAGCAGTCTATGGGCAAGAGGTGGGGTACACCAATCCATCGCAGGGCAACACACAAACAACCACACACTCATTCATTCATACACCTAAGGGCAATTTAGAGTGATCAATTAACCTAACAGGTATGTCTTTGGACTGTGGGAGGAAGTCAGAGTACCCAGTGAGAACCCATGCATGCATAGGGAGAACATGCAAACTCCATGCAGAAAGACCCCAGGCTGGGAATTGAACCCAGGACCTTCTTGCTGCAAGGCAACAGTGCTACCAACTGCACAACTTTCCCTTTCTCAAACCTAACACCATGGGGTGTCTCTATGACAAAAAACAGGTAATCTGAGCACATGATACCGTGAATACTCACACGTGCAGGTCAGTGGTTGTTCTCAAAGTGACTTGCCTCAGTAGTCACGCTTTATTATTAGATTAAACAAACAGCTTATCTTATCAAGGGGATCTAAAATATGTTTATCATAATTTATGAAAACCATGAAAATGTCTTCTGTAAAACAATAAAGATCAAATCTTAAGTGCAATGAAATAAATAGATAGAAAGTTTAAAAATGAATGTGTTAACATTTGAACACCTGATTTCTTTTCCCCTTCTTCCAGGCAGATGTTATTGCAATATTTCTAAGTGAAAGTCTTGCAAAGATTTCTTGTGCATTGGCTGCTTATTCACTTGTTTTTTTACAAATTTTTATCTGGTCCTTTCATTGTTTCTGGATATGACCTAGAAATGTGTCTTGATAATTCATAAGCCAGTTTGGTAAAAAGTAAATGTCAATAACATATGGAAACAAATAAAACAAAGCTTTGAAACTCTTACTTAAAAAGATTACAATAAGTCGGAATCCCTGACAAAAAGCATTTAAGCAACAATAGATGTTTTGTAGAAGCCTTGGAGAAATTTATATAGTTTGAATGGTGGTGATAAGGCAGCAATCCTTAGAAATTACACCTTTAGTGGTTCATTTGAATTCAATGTTCTGATGAAAACTTTACATCAACAAAATTTATATCAGGATCTAAATAATGAACTTTCATTTGACCAATACATAAGAAAATCAACTTGGAATCGAAATATTTTATATCTGCAATATTTTTCTAACTGTGGAAAAGAACTTGGAGACTGAGGAATGTCACACTTTGATCATAAGAACCAAACAGGGACTTTAGGAAGGATTTGTTGTGTTTAGGTCGATGCTTTTTGTAGCTCTATAATCTTCACCCACAGGAAATATAGTTTTAAATTAAATATTTTTTTTCATTTCTGACTCTTCTAAAAGGTCTTTGAACAAGACTAGTGGGTTCCAAAGATGTGGAATGGGCCCCACTGGGGATCATGACTCAATCATTTAATTCTAACCAATTGAAAGGTTAGCCTACAAGTACTTTGGTACAGGAATCAACAAGCTTTTATTTAAGTCACATATTGAACATGTTGTAAAGAAGCTGAAGATCATACTAGGACCAGTGGATTTCATCTCTTCTTTTTGCAGATGACGTGGTCCTGCTGGCCCCCTCTAGCCAAGACCTACAGTATGCACTGGGGCGGTTCGCAGCCGAGTGTGAAGCGGCTGGGATGAGGATCAGCTTCTCCAAGTCCGAGGCCATAGTTCTCGACTGGAAAAGGGTGGCTTGTGCTCTTCAGGTTGGAGGGGAGTTCCTGTCTCAAGTGGAGGAGTTCAAGTATCTCGGGGTCTTGTTCACGAAGAATGGAGCGGGAGATCGACAGACGGATCGGTGCGGCTGCCGCAGTAATGGGGGCACTGTGCCGGTCCATTGTGGTGAAGAGAGAGCTGAGCCAAAAAGCGAAGCTCTCAATTTACTGGTCGGTCTACGTTCCTACCCTCACCTATGGCCATGAACTTTGGGTCATGACTGAAAGAACGAGATCTCGGATACAAGCGGCTGAAATGAGCTTCCTCCGTAGGGTGGCCGGGCACTCCCTTAGAGATAGGGTGAGGAGCTCAGCCATCCGGGAGGGGCTCGGAGTAGAGCCGCTGCTCCTCCACATCGAGAGGAGCCAGTTGAGGTGGCTCGGGCATCTATACCGGATGCCTCCAGGACGCCTTCCTTGGGGGGTGTTCCAGGCACGTCCCACCGGGAGGAGGCCCAGGGGACGGCCAAGGACACGCTGGAGGGACTATGTCTCTGAGGGGCCTTAGAACGCCTTGGGCTCCCCCCGGAGGAGCTGGAGGAGGTGTCTGGGGAGAGGGACGTCTGGGCGTCTCTGCTGAGTCTGCTGCCCCCGCGACCCGGTCCCGCATAAGCGGAAGACGACGAGTACGAGTACGAGTACGAGTACAGTCATATTCAATGAATTATAATATGTGCTCCGACGAGGGTCATCTTTGTCAGATCAAAAGCATCTTTTCAAAATAACTTTTAGGCAGGTATTAAACATACTTCTATTAAGCTTATATTTCTTTACTAAAAATGTTTTTTATTGGTCTGATGTAATATTCTAATCTTAAATGTTGTGTTTTCATTCATTGTGAGCAGGGAATTATCATATTTAACATAAACAAAGGCTTGAAAGCATTAGTCTGCATGAAATATAATGTGTTTCATTTAGTGAACTGAGTTACTGAAATAAATGAACTTTTCAATAATATTCTAATTTATCGAATGGGTCTGTAAATAAAAGTATTATATTGGGTCCTGATGTTGTTTGTTCTGCTAATTTGCCCCAGGGTATTTGACTTACTAGTAAAGCTTAAACACTCAACAAAAAGAAAAGGTAAAAAGTCTCCTCTTCTGTTATTTTGTGGTTTAGAAGCTGAAGCGTTTGGGGGCTGCTGCTCTAACGTGCCTGAAATATTTTTTTATAGTGGGTGGGAATTAAAAAAAATACATGTTGAGGACACTTTCTGCTAATCATGAAAGAATTGAGCTTGACACATAATTTGGGCTTAAAGCTATTTATGTGACACTAGTACTCCTCAGAACCAGGACCAGATTTGGTCCCTCATAGGATGCATTTAATGTAGTTTGACATTACCTCCTACCTGAGTATATTTGCAGCTCCAATGCTTCGCTCTACAGTATTAGGTTTTTTAAGATAACAGTACGAGACATTAATAGACATCTCCATCATATTTTCTGCATATCTGACTGATTAGAGTAAGATAATCAGAATTGGGCTCTGTGAGTTATAAAGAATGTATAGCCCTGTTTGAAGATAGCACATAAGTGACATAGTGTTGAAATGAGGTGTGCAAAACTTAAAAAAACTGTTATGTCCTGCAGAGAGCTTCAGGGTAAGGTGTAATTTAAAGATCACAGGGGTAAATGTTATGATAATTGCTACCTTCAGAGTGTTGTGCAACAAATGCTGCTGTATACAAAGTAAAACAATGATCCTCTTTCTATTTTGTTGGATCAGTCTTTAAACTGTGTTTTCTTGCAGCTCGAAGTAAATATTGTTATGATTTAAGATTTTTGTAAACCAACAACTGAAAGGCTTGACAACATTTCAATAACTGACTGTTTAAAAAACCTTTAGCATGTTTAGTACACATGTGTACAGTTTCAGACAGCATTTATGGAGATTTGATATGCTTTTGTGGAAATTAAATAGTATTAAAGCTACAGTATTTAAATATGACAAGCATAACATGTTTTCCCCATGTTTCAGCAGAATTGATTTATTCTGTGAGGCGTTTTGTCTCAGTGCTCAGATGATATAAATGTATATTTAAGAGCAACCAGGAGCTTTACCCTTCCATTTCTGTCATGTCGGCTGAGCAATTATAGTACGATGTTCACCATTAGCCACCTGGCAGAAGCTCTCCGACACCCGGTCTCCCTCAGGGTCTCTTTGATCCCAGCCTAACCTGCTGCTCTGACAGAGAGAATTGGCTCTACTGCTGAAATGACAAACATAGGGTTGATGCAAATAGTTCTCTTAAAATGAGCCACACTCTTATATGTGTTGTATGGTTTATTCTGTTAATCCAAATTCAGAGAATTTAAATTTGAGCAATATCCATGCCTCGTGTTGTCCCTTTTTATGTGTAGACAAGTAAAGTATGACTTTCCAGGATGTATTTGAAAATCTGTGACTTGCAATTTTATTCACAGTCAACCACCTTTCACTGCCACAACCATGTTTTAATTGTTTATGTTTGCACAGAATGTTTAGCATATTCCAGAAAGGCCACTAAGTCAAATTTTGGTCTTGCCAGCAGTAGCATTTAGGCTGGATGCTCATATTTTGGTTGGTTTGCAGCTGTGATATTCTCACTCTATTTTGAGAGATGTTAAAGGCGTAGGATATTGTTTTTTATAACCTTACTCTGCAATAAAAATTATTGGTGACAATCTTCCTGATCTTTCTGCTATTCAGTTTCCCACTTTAGGGAAAGGCTGTGTCTTGGTGGAATTACAGGGGTGCCATAATCTTTCTCTTTCGGATGATGATTGATTTTTTAATAGTTTTATAACCTAACCTGACTTTAAGCTTCTCCACAACTTTCTACCTGACCTGTCTGCTGTGCTCCTTGGTCCTCATGATGCTGTTTGCTCACTAATATTCTCTGACAAACCTCTAAGGCCTTCACAGAACAGCTGGATTTTTACTGAGTTTTAAGATATACTCCAGAGGGCTGTAATTATGCGATTTCTTTAGGCAGATGGTTGCATCTGATTTCATTAATGGGTATCAGAGCAAAGGGTGCTGAAATCAAATGCACCCTGCAGCTGAAAGTCATGTATCATTTTCTGTCTTCTCCAAAAATAAACCACTACTTTGTGCTGGTATATCACATCAAATCCCAATAAAATACTAAGGTTAGTGGTTTTAATGTGACAAAAATGAAAAAAATATGAATGTTTTACGAAGACACTGTAACAGTGGAAGAAAGTTTATGGTTTGTACAGAACAAATGTAAAAATAATATTCAAAATTTGCAGTAAACACCATTTATCCTAAACAGCATCGACACATTATATATTTTGACAGGGCTCGTGTCTTATTTTATGCAAAAGGTTTTGGTTAAAATAAGTTGTTCAGGGTCCATAAACAACATCTACTAGGTTGTGTTATGTTGGCTTGGCGTTTGGCAGCCCATAATTCCTGCATACTTCTGAGCAGCTCAAACAGTAGTTGACTCAGCCCCCACCCTTTTTTTAACTGCAGTTAAAAAGACATATCCAGCTGTTCAATCGTAGGAGGATAATTGTTACCTGTCAACAAGTTTCAGTCTGAGGCAAGACAAATAAGGTTTTTTTTTTAAGTGTAAATGTACAGTTTCACATATTATTGCCATGACATGAACTCTTGCTTGACTCTTAGTAAGTTGTAAGGTTTAAGAAGGTTCAACAAAGAAGCTGAACTCTCTTTGCAGCCTGTGGCTTTTCTGCTGTAACAGCACTCTTTCTGTTTGCTTTATGAGGCGTCCAATTTTGTTTGAAGTTGGCAATGTAGAAGTGCTTTATGTGCATTATACTAATGAGTTTCCCTCCATCTGAAGAGAAAATGCATATGGGAGGAGTTTGGCCCACTGGCTGTGTCAAGCCATCCAATCAGAAAGCCCCAGTTTCCTTGGCAGCACCTAGTGATGTACAGCTGGGGGATGAGATCAGAACCATGAAGATGAAGCAACAGGTAAGCAGATTATGTTTACTGTGCCAAAATGTAGCAATAGTAGCTGTCAGCTTAGACATATTTAATTTTTTTTTCTTGAACTCGAGGCATAAAAAATAAAGTATTTGGTGCGACTCATAAGGTTCCGTAAAAAAAGGTCCAGCAATTACTGCTCAGGACACAAAACATGTACATGCTCTTTACAAGAATTAAAATGATGCTTTTTTTATTTACAAAAATGGATACTTTTTTGGACGTGGAGGATTTATTTAACACATTGTGATCAACTACAACTGTGATGCAAAACAGATTGTGCAATTACATTAATCTATTTGTCTGATAATTTAATTCCAGATGTCAGTGATGGTTTCCCTGGCGTCCTTTTTGAGAAAACTCTGCTGCCTGCTGTTAATGCCTGGTCTGTTAGTGACATGATTAGAATAAGTCATCATGTACTCTTCTCCAAACAATTAATCTAGCAATAAATGCACGTGAAAGATTTTTATACATGAAAGGAAAACAAAAAAGAAACAAGTATATTTGTCCTTGTTCCATTTTACCTTACCTTCATGCCTTTATTTTGCAGTTATACCTTGCAGTTTATGCAGACACAGTGTTTACTGCGTCTTTTATTTTGTTTTATTTTTGGTTCCTGACTAAAAATCCCTTTCCTTCCTTTAGGTTTCCTGGGAGCAACATCTCTGATGAAAGTAAAAAACCCTGATGGTATTTCTTCCTCTATCAATTCAAACTGTGATCAGATTCATTTGTAAAAGGGAAAACAAGAGAAGTATCTCAATAAAACTAAGTACTACTCAAAAGTGTTATCTGTGATTTTTTAGCTCTAATCTGAAATCTAAACAAATTTTCATCTTGCTTTCTACAAACTATCATCCCCACAGGAAATCCTGTCAGGATTGGATTTGCTGAAGCAAATGATTTCTTGACGAACTCTCGACCCAAGAGGAATGTTGATCCAAAATGGTACCGAGGCAACCCTGACTTTCAGTCCTACTACCGCTTCTACAATAGCATTGGACACATTGAAGGAGTAAGTTAAGGACAAACAGACACCTCCATTCCTAATGGTAATATATCAAATAGCCTTAAGACAATCATCTTTTACTGCTGGAGCAGAATCTCGTGCTGATAAATGGAGAAAAATTCCACCTTTGATTTAAGTTCACCCCCCGCCTCTCGCCCATAGACTGCTGGAGATAGGCACCAGCTCCCCCGCGACCCACTATGGAATAAGCGGTAGAAAATGACTGACTGACTGATTTAAATTCATTCATTTATTGGGGAAGAAATCCAACTCTGAGAATGAATAGTAATTTATACTTAACTTTTCTGTTCAGATTTTCTAGAAACATTTAACTTGTAATCCATGGCTTCCTTTTAAAGATATTTTTTCAGCACTAGTGGCCTTTATTTATTTTTTGACAGTAGGCAGACAGGAAAGAGAGAGGGGGAAACATTTGACAAATGTCGCCGGGTCTGGGACTCAAACCCGGGATGGCCCCTTCGAGGAATGTGGCCCCTACACCATCAGTGCCGCGCCCCATCCATGGCTCCCTTTTAGCCATGGAAATGCCCTGTCAAATGTTTACACGATCAATATAATAATAATAATAATGTGTATATATATATATATATATATATATATATATATATATGTGTGTGTGTATATGTGCATATTAACCTTTGGCCTTCTCTCAATGAACTTCTGGGAAGTTCTTTCAAGACTCTATGGAAAACTATTTCATGAAGCTTGTGGAGAGAATGCCAATAGAGCAAAGCAGTAATTAAAGCAAAGGGTGGATATTTTGAAGAATCTAAAATATAAAAATGCTTAGAGTTATTTCACACTTTTTGTTTTCTATATAGTTCCATGCATGTTCATTCACAGTTTTGTGGGTTTTGGTGAGAATCTACAATGTAAATAGTCATGAAAATAAAGAGACCCATTAAGTGAGAAAGTTTATATATATATATATATATATATATATATATATATATATATTATATACTTTAGTTTTTACTGAGGTCACCACTATGATTCATGTGTTTCAGTGAGAGTCTGCTTCAGTGTTGTGTGTCTCCTCTTGGTTTCTCCATCAGCTTTACGAGATTGACCGGATCAGGATGTTGTATCAGCAGATGCGTTTCCTGGAGTTGACTTATGGCCCCGACTCTGCCACCTACCAGAATAAAATGGGTGTCATAACTGGCACCACAGGACCAGCTACAACAGCTCATCCTCCTGCACCTTCCACAATGCCTGCTCCCACACAAAACCCACTGGAAAACGCTCAGAAGATCTATCTGTGCAACCCCAAGGACCCTTTGTGCAAACCTAAGATTGTCTACCTGCCGACAGGAGCTGTCCCCATACTGTGTGACCCCAGAATCAACCCCCATTGCAGGGCTAAAACAGAAAAGGGGACTAAAACTGCTGCATCCAAACCAACACCAGCCACTCCTGCTCCTGGAAAGGGTGACCCACCTGCCCCTCCACCAGTCCCCATGAAAGGGATGGAGTATGACTGTGACCCGTACTGGGATCCAGACTGCCTCATCGACCAGTCTTCCCATCCTGTTCAGGAAGCATCATCACCAGCAACACTGCCTGAAGACAAACTGGAATTAGAAGACGAAACAACAGATAAAGGGAATGTCCCTGTTGTTTCAACTACAGCTAAAAAGAAAAATCCTTACCCTTACTTTGACCCATATGATTTCAAATGAGACCTATAGGACCCCTTTCATTATGCCGAGTCAGCTCCTGATCCACACTAAAAACAATGCTATCTAGGAAAACATGACCAGCTGATCAACAACTAGACCAAAAAAAGAGTACAATATAATACTGCAAGTTACAGTTACAAATTTGATACATTTTTCCAGATTACCTGTACAATGTGACTAATGCACAGAAACATTTTTGAAATATTAAAATAAAAAAATACTTAGCAGATTAATGCCTTTACGAGAGTTTTTATTTCCCTTGATGTTTATAAAGCTGTAAGATAAAATAAATGTCTAATTTCTTGAAACTAATTTTTTCAGAAAGTCCAAATCTATCAGTGGTTTAAGCTGAAACTTGGAGGTTGGCAGCATGAAGGTTTGGGGATGCTTTTCTTCAGCCGAGACAGGGAAACTGGTCAGAGCAAACTAAGAGCACTCTCCATCTTCAATCTAACTGAGCTTGAGCAACTTTGCAAAAGATAATGGGCAAAAATGTCAGTCTCTAGTGCAAAGCTGATGAACGCTTCAGATTTCTTTTGACCAAGTTTTTAAACCCATTACAATTAATGTGCTACTTTAAGTTTGTGTATCACATAAAATCCCCCCAAAATAAATAAAATAGATTGAAGATGACAAGCAATAACAAAAAGTTAAAAAGTTAAGGGGATATAAATACAGGTCCTTCTCAAAATATTAGCATATTGTGATAAAGTTCATTATTTCCCATAATGTCATGATGAAAATTTAACATTCATATATTTTAGATTCATTGCACACTAACTGAAATATTTCAGGTCTTTTATTGTCTTAATACGGATGATTTTGGCATACAGCTCATGAAAACCCAAAATTCCTATCTCACAAAATTAGCATATTTTATCCGACCAATAAAAGAAAAGTGTTTTTTATACAAAAAACATCAACCTTCAAATAATAATGTACAGTTATGCACTCAATACTTGGTCGGGAATCCTTTGCAGAAATGACTGCTTCAATGCGGCGTGGCATGGAGGCAATCAGCCTGTGGCACTGCTGAGGTCTTATGGAGGCCCAGGATGCTTCGATAGCGGCCTTTAGCTCATCCAGAGTGTTGGGTCATGAGTCTCTCAACGTTCTCTTCACAATATCCCACAGATTCTCTATGGGGTTCAGGTCAGGAGAGTTGGCAGGCCAATTGAGCACAGTGATACCATGGTCAGTAAACCATTTACCAGTGGTTTTGGCACTGTGAACAGGTGCCAGGTCGTGCTGAAAAATGAAATCTTCATCTCCATAAAGCTTTTCAGCAGATGGAAGCATGAAGTGCTCCAAAATCTCCTGATAGCTAGCTGCATTGACCCTGCCCTTGATAAAACACAGTGGACCAACACCAGCAGCTGACACGGCACCCCAGACCATCACTGACTGTGGGTACTTGACACTGGACTTCTGGCATTTCCTTCTCCCCAGTCTTCCTCCAGACTCTGGCACCTTGATTTCCGAATGACATGCAGAATTTGCTTTCATCTGAAAAAAGTACTTTGGACCACTGAGCAACAGTCCAGTGCTGCTTCTCTGTAGCCCAGGTCAGGCGCTTCTGCCGCTGTTTCTGGTTCAAAAGTGGCTTGACCTGGGGAATGCGGCACCTGTAGCCCATTTCCTGCACACGCCTGTGCACGGTGGCTCTGGATGTTTCTACTCCAGACTCAGTCCACTGCTTCCACAGGTCCCCCAAGGTCTGGAATCGGCCCTTCTCCACAATCTTCCTCAGGGTCCGGTCACCTCTTCTCGTTGTGCAGCGTTTTCTGCCACACTTTTTCCTTCCCACAGACTTCCCACTGAGGTGCCTTGATACAGCACTCTGGGAACAGCCTATTTGTTCAGAAATTTATTTCTGTGTCTTACCCTCTTGCTTGAGAGTGTCAATAGTGGCCTTCTGGACAACAGTCAGGTCGGCAGTCTTACCCATGATTGGGGTTTTGAGTGATGAACCAGGCTGGGAGTTTTAAAGGCCTCAGGAATCTTTTGCAGGTGTTTAGAGTTAACTCGTTGATTCAGATGATTAGGTTCATAGCTCGTTTAGAGACCCTTTTAATGATATGCTAATTTTGTGAGATAGGAATTTTGGGTTTTCATGAGCTGTATGCCAAAATCATCCGTATTAAGACAATAAAAGACCTGAAATATTTCAGTTAGTGTGCAATGAATCTAAAATATATGAATGTTAAATTTTCATCATGACATTATGGAAAATAATGAACTTTATCACAATATGCTAATATTTTGAGAAGGACCTGTACTTTGTTAAGGTCCGTATGAGTTTTCCACACTGGACATTTGAACCTTTTAATTCCACCAGCAGAGGGCGGTAATTCTCTCCTGGTGTCTTGCGTCCAACCGTTAAAGACGAAGATCGACGCAGCCTCTTCCAGCATCATCGTCTCCACCCTCCATCATCTTTTATTGGGAATAAGCGTCCACAAAACTGGAGTCTCTCTGTACTTCCGCAGTTAAATCTAACTTCTGACATCAGGTATTGAATTACTTCCTCATGACTGTGTGATTTTATCCCGTTCGTCTGAGGACAGAAAATAGTAAAGCTGTCCCGTCGCTTTGTTGCCTTTGTGGCCATATTATTGTGACAGTAGGCCCGCAGCCGGGGCTGCCATGGAGATTAGCATGTTAGCACGGCTAGCTGTCCGGTTTGGAGGTGTAGCCGCTAGTTAGATTATAAACATGCTAGTCCAGCAACACAAGGACGCTTAAGATAAAACGTCATCCAAGTCATCGAGTTTTTACAAAGAGATAGAATAAAAATGTTCTCAGCTGCTAGTTTTATGAATGTCTGCAGTTATTTTTGGCAATGGGTGGAGTGAGTTTAGGATCTCTATTTATTACACACTAATGCCAGCAGCGTTGGACTTCGACGACATCACAAATAATGGTTATTTGTTAATATCATAATAATATTTAAAATGCTCCGGTTTTTAAATTTTTTTTTTATTATGGCTGACTGTACTGGCTGCATTGAGTTGATAAAATAATGCAACACTTGGTTAGCCTGGGTTCTGTCTTGTTAATGTGGAAAAAGAAGATAAAGAAAACACTGTTTCCAACAGTAGGCATCTTTTTCACATGTTACCAGTGTGACAGGCCCAGGGCTACGGCACACATACCCGGCAAAACTGGAAAAAGAAACGAGTATACCCAAAAATAGGACAATAATGAAAATTATAGTGTTAATAGTAACACCATTTCAATAAACGTTTTGAACTGCTGGCATGAGGATAACTGTGCAGGAACATCAAACGGCCAGACCACCAGACTGATACACAGCCTTATGACTCAAACTCATTATGTATTACAATACTGCACTTTCTATTTAATGTTTTTCTTCACTAATATGGGATAGATCCATGAGAAACACAGTTTACAAAGAAACGATAATGAACTGATCTGAATCACCTATGAGTGTCTTCAGATTAACTTGGTCTACATGCACTCTCAAGGATATTTTTATTTAATTATCCTAAACATTTCGAAACTATTTGAAGGGTACTTTAAACTGACAGAACGTAAGTGTAAGTCATATTATGTGACAATAGAAATCTGGCTGGACGTTTCACAAATAGTGAATAGTCGTGGATTGTTATAAGATGCTCATGCTATGATTACCCTGGCTATAAATACCACAGTTTCACAATATTTACACAAACGTGTACCATAAAAAAGAATAAAATTGTCTTATTGCTTTTATTTAACCCTGAAAGCAACAATTATTTGTTTTGCAGCAAAAAAAAAATCATCATCAATTTTATTCATAAAGCACTTTTACACCAGCCACGGCTGAAACAAAGTGCTGAACATCAAAAGCAATTAAATAACAATAATGGATAAAATAGGAAAACTAAGCACATAATAATAAATTAAGAAACTTGTTACAAAACACAATAAAACAATGCAAAAACAGATAAAAACAATACCAGTGCAAAATTAAGTAAAATCAAATCAGAGTTGGGTTGAAGGCCAGTGAGCAAAAGTAAATGTTCAAACGAGTTTTAAAAAAGGGTCGGGAAGGGGCCTGTCGAATGTGCAAGGGTAGAGCGTTTCATAACTTCAGGGCCCCTATAGAGAAGGCCCTGTCTCCTCTAAGCTTCCGCTTTGAGCTGGGAACCACCTGGAGCAACTGGACCTAAGAGACCGATTGGGGGTGTAACGGTGGAGAAGCTCTACCAAGTAGGGCGAAACCAAGTTATTTAAGACCTTAAAAACTAACAGAATGATTTTAAAACGAACTGGGAGCCAATAAAGAGAAGCCAGGACCGGAGTAATATGCTCCCTTTTAAGTGTTCCTGTTAAAAGACGTGCTGCAGCATTTTGCACCAGCTGCAGACGAGCAAGTGAGGACCAGCTGACTCCAAGACAAAGTGAATTACAGTAATCCAATCAAGATGAAATGAAAATGTGGATAACTGTTTCCAACAGTTATCCTGAAAGAATAGCTTTTATTTTTGCTATTTTTCTCAAATGATCAAAGCTTGACTTTAATGTGGCCCTTATTTGACTGTCAAGTTTAAAATCATTGTCTGTTATACATATAACATGAATAACACAATTAATACATTTTGAAACTGTTATGAAAGACCTTAAGATAAACCAATCAGTTCTTTGAGGTCTGATGGCAGGTCAGATTATGATTTTGGTAATATAGATATTCTGTCTATGGACCATCAAACATACAAACTCATTTGTGTGAACCTTGGTTTAATACTAAATATTACATTTGAAATGTTTAAATACTGACTGTAAAGGAAGAGAGTTGTTGCAGGTTCCTTGATAAAGGATGTAGTTTTGCACCCAATAAAAAAATGAGGCAATTACAAGATTGTCCCTATTTAACATATTACCCCAGCCTGCATGTTTTTTATCAGCCCCGGCATTAACATGTTGCTTGTTGATGCTCACAGACTGCAATAGTGGTAATGCCCAATTTGTATGCATTAAAGATAAATACAAATCTGATTTTTGTATTTGACATACCAATCACTGGTCAGAGCCAATCAAGGGGAAATTGTCCTCTTTTGATCTATGGCCAGTTTATCGGTAACAAAATGTCTTATTTGTTTTCGGTTCAGGTAATGTTACTTTAGTGATGGCTTTTTTTCCTGTTCACAGCATGTCTGACAAGAGTGAGCTGAAGGCTGAGCTGGAGAGGAAGAAGCAACGGATTGCCCAGATCCGGGAGGAAAAGAAGAGAAAGGAAGAAGAGAAAAAGAAGAAGGATGTGAGCCACACTATTGTCAGGCTCCTCATGGGTTTGTGTCTCCACCGTGAAACGTTGTCATGCTGACAGTAAGCCTGTTTGTTTGCTAAGCAGGGAGAATCCAAACGTGGAGCTGAGGGAGGGCCAGTTGGCAGCGAAGACTCGGATCTGGAGAGGAAGAGGAGAGAAGCTGAGGCTCTGCTTCAGAGCGTGGGCATCACCCCTGATGTCCCCCATGGTAAATGTACAGTGTTGTAACGCTTTTCTAAACTTTCATTTAACAGCCCATCATGTTCTGGTCACTTGCTTGATGACTTTTGTGTTGTTTACAAAACGTGTGTCTTAACTCTTTTGGCCCTATCTTCGTATCACTCTCATTGCTCCCCACAACACACACACAAATATCTGCACATGTTACATGTTCTGTGCATGACACCTTAAACCTGCCTGCCATTTATTTTCATTCTCTCTTCTCTCCCCTCTGTCTGTCCTCTTCTGTTTTGTCCTCCTTGCTGCATGAAAACTCATCCACTCACCCCTCCACACACATCCTCCGTCCCTCCCTCAAACAATCACCGTGTCACTCGCTGTGCTCCCTCACTCACCCATCCATCGGTCACGTACTGCGAAACTCACACGTGTTCACAGCTCAGCCCCTGAGGGTAGTAACAGAAGATACGTGTCTGTTTCACTACCTAGTCCCCGCCCCCATGTCTCCCTCCAACAAATCAGTGGGCAGCGATGCTGGAAGCCAAGATTCCGGGGACGGAAACGCAGGACCAAGGTCTGTGGGTTTGAAAAAATAGATATTAAAATTGGTTACATCTTTATTGTTTTTACAAGAACTTGCATGTAATCTGTGTGTTTGTGTTAATTTGGTAATTATACATTAATAAAGTTTGACCTTTCTCTATGTCTTTTCACCACCATACTAATGTTTAATGCCATTTCATTTTGGTTTCTGGGTCTTTCTTGCTTCGTTCTTCCTGCCTTTTTCGTCTTTAACATCTTATCTGTGGCTCATGTTTTGGCCCTTCATCTTTGTTTGCATTTTTCTTGTTTACTCTGTCCTGCATTTCTCTCTACTAACACCGTCTGGTGATTTGGCTGTATAAGGACTTTGCATTGGGATCCTGACCCCTCTACTCTGCAACTCCACTCCGACTCTGAGCTGATGGGGTACTGCTCCTCCTCTTTCCTTTAGCTTGTCTTCCAACTATTTGTGCTTTCATCTTAGATTTGTCCAAATATTTGAGCTTTTTCACATCAAATTTGTCTGTACACCATTATTTATGTCCATTCAAGAAACGATGTAAAATGGAATATTAAAATTATTTTTACTTTTAGACTAATAATCAGATTTTTTTTTTGTCCCAATTGTGTAGACGTGGAACGGTAAGACTTGCGATGTCCAAACTGATCCAGGTGGATATTGTCCCAAAGGAAATGGTGTCCTACTCCAAGGAAACGCAGACACCCACAGAGGCATTGGCTCACATGGATCAAAAAGCAGGTAAAACATCACTGATGGTTTTTTTTTTGGTTTTTTTTGCAGCTTTATCTTAGAAGATTCATAGCGATCTGCTACTGTATTTAGATGAAGAAGAGGATGAAGAGATAAGTGCACCCCCGTTGACAGAGGATACCCAGGATGAAAAAAATGAGCAGAGTGAACAGCAGGAGGAAGGTGAGAACAGATGGTTTTCTGTAAAGAGAATTATGTATTGACTGGAACTGGAAAGTTTTCTGCTTGATCGACGCCGATAACCAACTGGTCAATACTCAGTAATCCAATCTTTTTACAATCAGAGAATGCACCATAATGGAGGGTTTCTGCAAGGGACTTAAAACGTCATAAAATGTCTTCAATTTCAATTTTATGTCCTAATTAAGTCAAGATTTTCCATAATAGGTCTTAAATTACAGCTCATAAAGTCTTGTTATTATACCTGAATTAATTCATCACTCCTTTTTTAAAATGGCTTTTATTGTCTTAAGAAATCCACTGGAAGCATTTATTCGTTACAGTTTTGTAGTTCTGGCTGAGGAATTCAGGTGTTACTTTGCATGACAAAGGTTCGCCCCTCCGTGGAAACCTGGCTCCAGAAATGGGCGTTCTGTTTATTAAATTACAATCAAAACATTCGTGTTCCTTGTTAGTTATTAATGATTAACAGGCAATAATTTTGCCATTCCCGTAGCTTCTAAATTTAAATCATGAGGGTCTTAAAAAGGTCTCAGAAAGTCTCAAATTTACCTCACTATAATTCGCTGTAGTAATGCTACCGGATCACTTTAAAAGCAACACTCTTCATTGTGAAGGCCGTTACTAAGTGAAGAAGACGCAGCTATTTTTAGTATCAGTGAGGTGTTTAAAAATACACTCACAGAAAGTGCAGAGACATCAGAAGCTATTTGAAAGGAAGCTATTTTTTACAACATGCTGAGACATGTCCACTCTTCAGTCAGGCTGCTAGAAAGTAAGGGAGAGCGAGACGTCAGCAGATAACAGGAAGCCTGAACGGAGTACAGAAAATGGCTTTTTTTAAAAATCTTTCTGCCTGTGTCTTAACTCTCTAAATTATGCCATCTTATCCCATAGATTCTGGCCGATTAAAATCAGTCAGAATCTGCATTGACAGGTCGGAAATCTCCCGCAAAATTCTGATCTTTACATTTGTAATTTGAACTTTCTGTGTGTTTAAGTTGTATGTTAATAGTAATTGCTACATGTTTGAACCTTTTACTTCTCTTGCTGTATGTACCAGTCTATACTAATTCATAACAACACAGTTTGTTGCCAGTAAGAAAGAGATCTTCCTGTGTTTTCCTTCCTGTAATATTTAATTATCCCTGTGTAGACACTCCCAAGGAGCTGACAGAAGAGGAGAAGCTGCAGGTCCTTCACTCCGACGAGTTCCTGTCGTTTTTCGAGCACGGCAGCAGAATTGTGGAGCGAGCTCTGGCTGAGCAGGTGGACGTCTGTTTCGACTACAGTGGGAGAGATCTGGAGGATAAGGAGGGGTGAGGCTAGGGACAAAAAACTACAGATATCAAAGAAGGCATTTTCTTGAATTGTGAAATAAATAACATTTGTTTCTGTCTTTCTCAGTGACTTGCAAGCAGGGGCAAAACTGGTTTTGAATAGACAGTTTGCAGATGAGCGCTGGACCAAAAACCGTGTGGTCACTTGCCTCGACTGGTCTCCTCAGGTGGGATAAATTCAAACAAATCATAAACAGTTTGATAATGAAGGATTCAGTTTTTATTTGAAGAAAGAATCTGCTGATTCTACTTTTTGTGTATCTGGGATGGTGACATTAGCAGAGGCACAGGAATGGAAAGAGGAAAGAAACAAGACAAAATCATAAAAGATCAGGTTCCTGAAGACTTCTGTGATGTATCCCTGGATACCAGAAGCATGTGCGAATGATAGTTAGTTTTCGGGAGGGTAGATTTTATCCCAGTCAAGCCCTGACTGGGATACTGTCATACATGACAGCTCTTGAAGGTTGCTTGTTTCAGGCTTCCTTTAACGACTCCTGCTTTGATTGTCTCAGTACCCAGAGTTGCTGGTGGCCTCGTATAACAACAACGAGGACGCTCCACATGAGCCTGATGGTGTGGCACTAGTCTGGAATATGAAGTACAAGAAGGCCACTCCTGAGTACATCTTCCACTGCCAGGTAACCACCAAAATGTTTCATGTCCACATGCCCTCCACAGGGTTCCCACACAGTCTAAAAAAGCCTACAAAAGGATGGAATATGATTCAAGTATTTTGCAGGCTAAATATGGGGAAAGAAATCAGTGTATGTAAAAACAATTTAATTCCAGACTTTTTTGCCTGTTTTATTGACTAAATATTGTGTCCATCCATTTATCCAACCATCTAAAAATCATCTATCCATCTGTTTGACAACCCATCCATCCATCCATCCATCCATCCATCCATCCATCCAAAGAAATATCTGCAATAAATGTGTGGCAACCTTTATTTTTGTTCTGGAAAGGAGCGAATTAAAATGATGTGCAGGAACCCTGAAAACGTTGTGTGGGGCAGAATACATTTAGGGTTTGTTGTCGCTGTCTTTCTTACAGTCAGAGGTGATGTCGGCTGGCTTTGCGAAGTTTCACCCTAACCTGGTGGTGGGTGGGACTTATTCCGGGCAGATAGTCCTCTGGGACAACAGGAGCAACAAGCGCACTCCTGTTCAGAGAACTCCCCTGTCTGCATCTGCACACACAGTAAAGCACTGGAGCACACTTCTCTCTGCCTCTTTAAATCTGACTCGCTCTTATTTTAATGTTGTTGATCGCACTATGTCCTGTTGTGTTCAGCACCCAGTCTACTGTGTGAACATCGTCGGAACCCAGAACGCTCACAACCTGATCAGCATTTCCACCGATGGGAAGATGTGCTCCTGGAGCCTTGACATGCTCTCCCAGCCGCAGGTATCGTGCACTTGTATTCATGACTGCAGACATGTTGGATAAATGAGACGTTTTGTCTGAGGGGTTTAAACCTCCCTGTGTCTTGCGTGCAGGACAGTCTGGAGCTGGTGTTCAAGCAGAGCAAGGCTGTGGCTGTAACATCCATGGCATTCCCTGTAGGGGATGTAAATAACTTTGTGGTAGGAAGCGAGGACGGCTCAGTGTACACGGCCTGTCGCCATGGCAGGTGAGATCTTCTGAAAATTGTCTCTGTATGAGCCACAACTGTTTTAGTAAGGCCTGATTTTATAGATTGGTAGAATCAAAGGGTCTGACTTACCTATTAAGAGCTGTTGTAGAGCTGTATGCCTTGCTATATCCGTTTCTTTTCTGTGTGTGTTGCAGTAAGGCGGGCATCACAGAGGTGTTTGAAGGCCATCATGGTCCTGTGACTGGACTGAGCTGTCACAGTGCTGCAGGACCTGTTGATTTCTCTCACCTCTTCATCTCCTCCTCTTTTGACTGGACTGTCAAACTGTGGAGCACAAAGGTGAGACGTCCACCGGGACAGACACAGCAGCACATAAGTGTTTCACCACATTCCCTTGCTAAAGTTCTCGTGGCTTTTCTGTTGCAGAGCACCCGTCCTTTGTACTCATTCGAGGACAGTTCTGACTATGTTTATGACTCAATGTGGTCTCCAGCACATCCTGCTCTGTTTGCTTGTGTGGACCTATCTGGAAGGCTGGACCTGTGGAACCTCAACAATGACACTGAAGTATGCACACATAGGCACTCCTCCATTTGTTGTTGTGAGAGTAATTGTTGGGACATGGCTAATTTGCCTTTGAAACCCATTGGATTTATGACAGACACTCATGCTTGTAATAAAGTGGAATCCCTGTGCAGCTATGTTCCTGCTTCTTAATGAGTTATTGTGTGTATTCTAGGTTCCAACTGCTAGTGTGTGTGTGGAAGGATCTCCAGCCCTGAACCGTGTGAGATGGTCTCATTCTGGAAAAGAGATTGCCACTGGAGACTCAGATGGACAGGTGCTGGTGTACGACGTAGGGGAGGTGAGTTTTCAGCCCCTCTTGTAGTAAAGTGACTTTTATTAGGGACTTTTAAACTTTTTATATCATCTATTATCTTCTCCAACCAATCAGATTGGAGTAGATTCATTATGTAGCCCTAAGAAATGTATCAGAAATGGTAGAGCTCTTTTTAATTGGTTGGTTTCCTGGCTCAGACCCATCTTTTAAGCATAGTCCATATATTTTCTGAGTTTTGCGTCAATCCCGCCTACTATCTATTCCAAAACTATTTTTGATGTGTGTTCGGGAACATTGTCCTGTTAGAAAACCCAGCTTTTGTTCCAACCACTGAGCTGTTGAGTTAACGTGAAGTTGAACAATCCGGCTCTGGGGTTTAAGGATTTCTTTTAGTAAGTATGCTTGACCATTGGTGGTTTATGGGTTGTTCTAGAACATCCTCATCAATTCGCTTTCATCCAAGCTGATCACATGTCAGAAAGCCAACCAATTGAAAGGTACTCCGCCATTTATATAAAAAAAAGAGTGGTTATATCCAGCCAGAATTGTGCCAGGACCTTTTTAAAGGATACAAAGAGGACGTGGTTTCTTTAAAACTTACTAAGCGACGTTAAAAATATAAAAAAAATAATAGTGGGGCTGCATGTATATATTTGAGCTTCTATGTATAATTTTGAACCTGTGTGGATCAGAGAAAATTGTCACCACTCTCAAACTTGTGGACCTTTTAAAATTCATTAAAGTTGTTTTTTTTTTACCCAGGAAAACGAAATATAACTAAAAACCCTAGATTAATATGAAAAGAAACTTTTAACCAGTACTATAATTCATGTACTTTGAGTTTCTCTCCTGAAAGGAGCTTTTATTGCAGAACTTTGCTTGACATTATGTTTTGATATGTTCCTTCATTTCTTCCAACAGCAAATCTGCGTACCCAAAGCAGACGAGTGGACGCGTTTTGTCAGGACGCTGGCTGAAATCAATGAGAACAGAGACGAAGCTGAAGAACTGGCGAACGTCTGATCCTTTAACACCCCCCTCCTAACCTTTAGTAAAATTCCTCTCCAGTACACTACACATCTATAGCACATTATATGACACGGCCAGAAGAGTCGCGCTCTCTTCTCTGATTCCCAGCATTTTCTTCCACCAGACCGTGGGCCGAGGAGATGTGCAGAGCTAGAATGAACAGTTTTAGATACGTTTTAGAGGAAAGAGAGTTCATGTAAAGCGGCTGCAGTTAAAAGTTGGATTTAGAGGGCTACATGAAGGTGATTTTCAGCCTAATCTGAACTTCTAGCTGTGATTACATCCTCAGGGCTTCAGGAACTGCTTCTCTCCTTAGGCCTCGACCAATATTTTTTTACATATGCAAACCTTTGTACTTGCACCTTTTTATTACCATTTGGGTGTTTTACATAATATTTTAAAGCCACACTTATGCTTTTGCTGAAGCTGGCACAGTCTTGCTACAGAAATGGAATTAGGAGAAGCTGCGTTGTAGATCTTCGGCAGGACAGGACCAACATAATGAATGTGCTCACGACCGAGTCATGCTTACATTCTAATCGCTACTATATTTAATATTTATTACTGTGGCTGCACTTGTTTTTTTTTATTATTCTGTATATGTTTCTTTGTATCAAGTACTTCAAGAGTACAATCTTGAATTGGGCACTAGAAGCTATTAATATGTTCCTAGCTTGGATTTAATGATACTGCAATTATTTTTTTCCTGTAACCATGATTAATGACTTTGTGCCCATGTACTAAAAGCAGGACTTATTCTCTTGAAGAGAAATGTAAAATATGTTGTTTTAAATGAAGGTGAACCACTGAGGTGGAAAACTTTTTTTCTAGAGATGCACAGAAAAATTTATGTCTGATTTCCAATTTTCAAAGCCGGTTGGAAAGCCAATAATATAGGCTGGTTCTGATCGCTTAACACTTAAGAGTTGGGTTCAGAATAATAGCAGTGTTTGAGTAAAGCTCAAAATCCTTAGAATAATTTTTATTTCAATGTATTGGGGATGCTGCACATTATATTCTAAATCGATCCATGAAGAAAAATGTGTCAATTTTTTATTCACTTACAGAAAATAAGGAAGAATCAACATTGGGCTGTTAAAATAGCAGTACTGCAAACTCATCTATTTACTGTATAAACTGAAAAATCTTTTGGATTTATCATTCCTGTGAATCACTAAATTAATATTTAGTTGTATAACCACTGTCTTTGTGATGGTTTTGCCTCAGAAACAGCCATTTTGAGGTCATCCGACAGGTTTTCAATCAGATTAAGGTTAGGCTGATTGGGCTGGCTGGAACCAAGATGCTCTTCACTTGCTGGTACATTTTGGGTTCTTGTTGAAACATCAATTTCAAGGTGTATTTTCTCTTTGGCATAAGGCAACATGACCTCTGCAAGTATTTTGATGTGCAAACTGATCCATGATCTCTTGTATGCTATAAATAGGTTATGACACCACAGTAAGAGAAAGATCCCCATACTATGATGCTTGAACCACCATGCTTCACTGTCCTCAGTGTATTGTGGCTACAGTTCAGTGTTTGCGGGTCGTCTGAGAAACTCTTTGTGGTGCGTGGACCCAAACAGAACAACCTTACTTTCATCATTACACGAAATGTTTTTCTTTTTCTCTTCAGGCCAGTTTATGTGTTCTTTGGCAAATTGTATCCCGCTTCAGCACATCTTTTTTTTTTTAACAGTGGGATGTTGTGGGGGCTTTAAGCCTATCATTTTCTGCACATCTTTATACGTTTTCTCCTATTCAGTTAACCTCTTAATCATCAAAAGCGTTGTTTATCTCAACAATGCCTGGAACAACCCATTTTTTGTCAGGTTTTCAGAGAGAAATGCATGTACATGTGCTGGCGTCATCCTTAAATAATCGCCACCTGACTGAATGAGTGACCTCAATAACTAAACTCCACACTGCTATTATTTTGAACACTTCACTTTCAATCACAATAACAGTCTCAGGAGCAATCATGTAATAAATGTTGGTTCTGTTGGTTTTCTATGACTCTACTACACCTACTAGTCAATTATTTGCCATGTGGTGATATAATTTCTACCAAAAACAGTGATTGGTCTGATTAGTCTAGCTGGACTGCTGTTATTTTGAACCCAACTATATGTAAGTGCTTCCATGCTTTCATGTTTACAACAACAGTCTTTGGTGTGGATGCTGTTGCTGAGCAGAGACTTAAAGTTAGCAATTGGATCAGTGAGGTATTTAAAAATGAAGTCAGAAGGATCAGAGATGTAAAAAGCTATTTAAATAGGAAACTACTTTCTGCAACATGCAGTTATGGCTGTGAAGGAATGAGAGAGCACAACACTTTTAGAAGGTAACATGAAGGCGGTATTACAGACAAGTTACTCTCTTTTAGGAAACCTGCTGAATTTGGAAATGTTGGCAGTCTTCTGGAAATCTGTTAAACAGCCTGTATTTTCTGAAGGTTACACACAGGCTGCCACCAACACAATATGCTAAAGATAGTTTAAAACATCACCTTTATAACTTTGTCTTCATTTTAAAATGAGGAAAAAATGTCTTTACTGAGACTATTCTCTCACATTGTGTGACTTCGCCTCTGCTCCCAATACAATTTATTTTGTAAAGACAAATCAAAACTATCAACTGGGTCAAAGCTTTACAAAAAGCTGAGATTGGAAATCAGTCACAGAAATCTGATTGGTGCATCTTACTTTTCCACCCTGCAGAACCTAAAATTGACCTTCATTAATTCCATGATGTTACATCCAACCTTGAGCTAAAGCTAGCCGGAGTAGCCGCGTCTGATGTATGACAGGACAAGTTCTTTCCAAACATGGATTGTATTGTAATGATATTCCTGAAACAATAAATGCTCTCCCTTTTTAATGGAAATAAAAACAAACTCATAATACAGATAAAGATAAAACCATATGGATGATTTATTCATTTAAAATACAATGACTCAACTGAGATACATTTAATTTATTAATACCTAATTCTCTGCTAATGATTCTTGTTTCAACAAGAAAACAAAAATGAAAAGTTCTGTACATCAGTAAGAGTGATTCTCAGAGACCAGGACCAAAGGCCCCATGTTGCCATAAATTACAGCTATTGTGTAATGACACAGGCTGATCCTGTAACTTTTCCTCACTACAGTTATACAATATATACAGTATGTAGCCTCCTGTGTGAGGAGTTACTGTGAGTGCAGCCTCACACACTGCATATCAATAGGTTATATCCTATGCCCACTGCCCAAAAAGAGTCCTACTCATACTGAGTATCAGACAAAAACAGAATCAATCATCTACTCATGAGAGAAAGAGGAGTGCCCAAGTTTCAGTTTTACACAAATGTTTGAGAGAAGATCACAAAAAGATGGAGTTCCCAGGAGCACACAGCCACGGAAGATGCAACACAGTCAGCGCTCCTCTCCAGACGCTGTCTGACTGCTTGGTGGCCTGCAGCCTCAGCCCGTATCCACGCCTGCAGCCGGTTGGTGACTACTAGAGCACACCTTCACCCTGGACAGAGTAACAGGCTGGTGGTGTTCAGTCCTATGGTAATGGTCCCTAATGTGTGGAGTCATGTGTGCTTTGTTTGTGTTGATCTAAGTGTCTGGCTCCTGGTAGTGGAGAAGCGATGTGAAGTTGCTGACACTTATGGTGCCTTAACTGGACTGGACGCAGCTGCCTCTGAAAGATGAATGGAAGCAACACCAGAGGACTTGAACTTGGGGAGGTGGAGCCCAAATTTGTTCTCCACTCCGGCAAAAGTAGCTGCAGCCAGGCTGTAGCCTCCGACGTGCTCTGCATTGATGGGCGGAAGCTCTGAAATGCGAGACTTGGGTGTGGGTTCGGATCCTGCTGGGCGACTGCAGAAAACAGAGGAGATCAGTTGTCACTTGCTGCACAAAAATTGGTTTTTTATTCTATAAATGTACAATAAAGCTACATCTACAGTACTGTTTATAGACATTATAGATTTCAGAGCAGCTGTAGTTCAAATATGTATTTGGATACTTGCACAACCAGAGTATCACTTTTCAGTTTGTCAGCGGTCCTACACATTTTAGGTCCACAATTCAGTACTTGTCTACATTAGCTTTACAAGTTTTGAGTTCAAATAGGACTTCAAAGTTAATCACAGTAATCTGTGGGATTTATTGTGACAACGATACAAGTGATGATACAAAGTATTTAGAAAACCACTCTAGTTTTTTTTAAACACAAAACACAAAAACTGGTTGTAAAAAAAATAGCAAAAATAACAATCCTGACTATGCCTTCAGGTTTTGGCTTTATAAACATCATCAATATGCAGAACTTAACACGCTAAATGGGTAAAATAATAGTCCATCTCTAGTTCTAACTACAAAAGCAAAAGTTCACTATACATTTACTGTATTTGTACCGAAGTTCACTGGATGGAAAGTTCAGGTCTTCAGTATGTTCATGAAATTTCTGTCTAATCAGCTTTGCTTGTTCAGGAAAATCACACAGAAATGACCAGTTTTTCTACTTTCATTAAAGAAAACACTTACTGTCCACCAAAATCAATGTAGAACCACCGCTGCAACAGCTCGTAAGTCACCAGAGTCACACCAAACTGAGGGGAGGACCGACACATACGAGCTAGAGAGGGGGAAAAAAATGTATTGCATCTTAAATGGGAAAGAAAACAAAACTATTTGTTCAGGAGTACGGAGAGAAACAAACCTCCAGCTCCCTTCCACAAAGCGCTGAAACCTTCCTCCTTCAAAATCTTTCTGAAGCAATCAACAACTCCTGAGTAGGTGGTCTGTCCGGCTCGTGCCGCGACCTGCAGACGTGTCTTAATAACATCAGCAGGTGTAACAAGGGAGGCCGCTGGGATACCTGGGAAACAGTACATATGGTTTTTATTGGGCTTTTTAAAAATTTGGTATAAACAGAAAAAGATAACCTGGTTAACGGGGTTGAAGTGCTCCAGAATACCTGCAGTAAACAGCTATTAGCACCCCCAGATTTGTTGGAGGAGCAAGAAAGATTTCTGATAGAAGGTCCCAGCTAAACAGCGTTTTAAAGCCATCCTAAAAAAACCCTCTATTGTGTTTTTAGACATCAGTTTTGCAACACACAGCTATACAGACTGGGCTGTTCTGCTACACAATGCTGAAAGAATATAAAAGTTAGGTTGTACTGAACTGCAAAGATTTAGCTCCTTTCTGATCGGTACTTAAGTTGCCGTTTAAACATTTTTAGCAGCTTTTCTAAACAAAGTGGAATATATGCCAATTACTGCAGTTAATACACTTACAAGTACCTCACTGAACCCCACAGAAAAAGTATGTCATAATCTGCAGCCTTTGTTTCAATCTAATAAGACATTTCTCTCAAGTTAAATTTCCACGGCTCCAACGACTGAGTGGGATGTAATTTTATGTTACCTGCAATTGCTCCAGCAGTAAGAAGCTGCAGAGGTCCTAGTCTGCCTTGCTCGTCAGCTAGTTGAGTCTTAAGGTGAGCGTACGCAGGGAAGTAGATGGCTGAGAAGGGAATGTCCCTTAGGAAGCAAGCTTTAGCACCCTGTACAGACACATTCATATACAATGAATCTGACAGGAAACAGGTGAGGTGAAAGAACAGTAAGCATAAATGGCAGAGTGAGAGAATAGTAAAAGATCTCTCCTCTGAAATAGTGTGCAAATGTGCTTTGCACTTCAACAAACTGCTCAGGGAAGCATTTCAGACATTACCTTATACAGGCCGAAGAAACCAAGGTCCCGGACCACACTCAAAGCACTGACTCGAGGCCCAGTGGTGATCTCACCTGCGACCTGCAAGCGAATCTTCACAATCTCCAGAGGGTTGGTAAAGATTACCTGAGAGCCGCCAGCCTGAATCATCAGAAAGACCAGCAATTATTACCGCATTTCTTTTATTTAAAAGAAAATGGCGAGCTGGGAAGCACTTAATCATCAAGCCTGACCTCAGAGGTGAATATTAAATTTAGATCAGCATGTATGGCTGAACATTGCCGCAAAAAACTTTAATAAATGCGTATTCTGGACATTTATCATTACATCCGCTTATAATAACTTTTTTTGTTGAAGTGATCCATGCAAGTTAACAGAACGTATAATGAAACTGCAACTGTTTGTGAAAGTAGACACTACAGGACTACTGTGTGACTGAGTTTAAACTTGCTCATGTGTACTCTGATGCATTCACAGACAGGAAAAAAAACTCTTTAGGACCTGGTACTTACACAGCCACCAGCCAGGATCTCAGCAAGTAAAGGAATCGAGTCATCTTTTTCAGTGAATTTGTCTCTTACGAAGTCATTCACCTGTGAAAGAAAAATACAAACAGTCATAAGATTAAACGTTAACCCCTTTTTATTTCATATAAAAACACAAAGTAGCACATAACTGAAGCGGAAGGAAAAACAATTCATGGTTTTCTAAATCTCAAATGTGCTGTGCATTTCTATTCCATCCCACTTAATCTGATGCACCAAAAATAAAAAATAAATTCTGTGGAATCACCAAATAAAGGTCCACCTCTGGTCAGAGGAGACCAAGTGGGCTTTCAGTCCTACATAAAAAATGTTATGTTTGGAAGAAACTGCAAATAACCCTAGACAGGTGGTGGCAGCGTCATGCTGTGGGGATATTTTTAAAATCAGCAGAGCTTATAGGAAGACGGATGAGGCTAAACACTGAGCAATCCTGGAAGAAAACATGCATAATTTTCCTTTCACTATGTGTTGATCTGTCGATAAAATCCTTATAAAATACATTGACGTTTTTGGTTTTAATGTGACAAAATGTAAAAACGTTAAAGGGGTGTGAATTCTTTTGTAAGGCACTGTATGTTAGAAATACAATCACTTTTAAGTCTCACTTGTCTGCCATGTAGCATACCTCTTCCAACTTATGTTACGTAGAAGCATTAGTTGATCATGGTCTGAGGAATAGCCTATGTTTTTATAAGATACGTTATACAGGTTCCTGGTTGGAACAGGGTGGAGAAAATGCAACAGCAAATCTCAAAACTTGAGTAAAGGGTCTAAATCTGGAGTATTTTATTTTTAGAACAATTATTTTTAAATCTTGTTTAAATATACGTATGATATAGTAATTAAAAGGACACAGACAAAGGTTTTGGAGCTGTAATAAACAAATATTAGTCTGAATGCAAACTGAAGGACATAGTGCATAAGGAAAAGGAGAGGAGATACTCACAGTGAGTTTGATGGCCTTCTCAGGTGCCACACCAATGAGCTGAGGAACCAGACCTGTGTAGAATTGGAAGAAAAACTGAATGACAGATGATTATGCCACTAAAAAGAGAAAAATGTATGTTAAATTAAAAGGAAATAAAAATGATTGAGAAGATGAGGAGATTGAATGATGAGAACAAGAAGGTGTATGGTGCAGCCTCATAAAGGACAGAAATGTATAAATAATGAACTCTGACGTACTACTTTAATGATTCTGTCATAAAAACATGCATTTCACTTCATTTGAATGTCATACATAAAATAGGAATTGTAATATCAATAAGGACTTACAGGGGTTGGACAATGAAACTGAAACACCTGGTTTTAGACCACAATAATTTATTAGTATGGTGTACGGCCTCCTTTTGCGGCCAATACAGCGTCAATTCATCTTGGGAATGACATATACAAGTCCTGCACAGTGGTCAGAGGGATTTTAAGCCATTCTTCTTGCAGGATAGTGGCCAGGTCACTACGTGATACTGGTGGAGGAAAACGTTTCCTGACTTGCTCCTCCAAAACACTCCACTCAATAATATTTAGATCTGGTGACTGTGCAGGCCATGGGAGATGTTCAACTTCACTTTCATGTTCATCAAACCAATCTTTCACCAGTCTTGCTGTGTGTATTGGTGCATTGTCATCCTGATACACGGCACTGCCTTCAGGATACAATGTTTGAACCATTGGATGCACATGGTCCTCAAGAATGGTTCGGTAGTCCTTGGCAGTGACGCGCCCATCTAGCACAAGTATTGGGCCAAGGGAATGCCATGATATGGCAGCCCAAACCATCACTGATCCACCACCATGCTTCACTCTGGGCATGCAACAGTCTGGGTGGTACGCTTCTTTGGGGCTTCTCCACACCGTAACTCTCTTGGATGTGAGGAAAACAGTAAAGCCGTGGTTTTATGTTTTTTGGATACAATCCGGGTTAGCACCCGAACATCCCTTTCAGACAGCTTCCTCTTGCGTCCACAGTTAATCCTGTTGGATGTGGTTCGTCCTTCTTGGTGGTATGCTGACATTACCCTGGATACCGTGGCTCTTGATACATCACAAAGACTTGCTGTCTTGGTCACAGATGCGCCAGCAAGACGTGCACCAACAATTTGTCCTCTTTTGAACTCGTATGTCACCCATAATGTTGTGTGCATTTCAATATTTTGAGCAAAACTGTGCTCTTACCCTGCTAATTGAACCTTCACACTCTGCTCTTACTGGTGCAATGTGCCATCAATGAAGACTGGCTACCAGGCTGGTCCAATCTAGCCATGAAACCTCCCACACTAAAATGACAGGTGTTTCAGTTTCATTGTCCAACCCCTGTACATGGCAAGTATTGGGAGCTTTGGCTTCCTGACACTGCCTACCTCTGTAGAAGCCAGAGAAACCTTCGTAGCGAAGCACTTTCTTTGCACAGTCAAAGCTGTTCTTGTACATCAGCTCTCCAACAAATGATCCCGTGGATCTCTGGTTCTGCATTCGGGTCTTCACCAAGTCGATGGGATACACTGCTGTAGCTCCAGTGGCTATAGAAAGCACAGAAGAAGTTAGATTGGGCATAACCAAACCAAAGGAATACTAGACTCTGATGGAGCACAGGATAACTTACCTCCAGCAATGGAGCCCAGAGTGAACCTGTAGGCTGACTCTGCAACCTGGAGCCATACAGGCCTGGAGGTTTCCACATGGGACTGATGGAAGAACAACATAAATGTGACAACTGTGACTTTACAAATGTAGATAAATAATGACAACCACTAAAAACCCGAATTATAAAATAAAGAGTATGTTGTTATGATTACTGGATGTGTTCTACAGTGTAAAAAGCTTTGTTTCAACAAACTTAAATATAGACAACATCTAATTTTGAGCGTGATTCACTGTTTAACCTTTTCATGCATGTATTAGGCTGAAATCAAGTTTCAGATGGCATAAAAAGCCTGTCTTGAGTTAGCATCTTCAGTCTTCTGCCAAAAACAAAGGGGTTCTTGGTTCCAAGACTTAAACTCTTATTTATCAAAACAGTTTTTGTCATGTGTCATCCTGCATGAGCACAGGGGACCTAATTACGTGCATACAATATATACTTTTAGCAATAAATTGTATATCATTCAAAGGTTAATACAATCTTTGTTTATGGAAATCAAGTAACATTGGTGAATAAAGAAAACCTATTTATATTAATATATCAGTCAGAAGATGCTTAAACAGTTTGCTGAAAACATCCCACCTGTTTCTGGGTCTCAACTAGGTTATAGGGCAGACTTCCCTCCTCTAGTGGAGCTATCCTTTCAATGTCAGCAAGGTTCAGACGTCTGAAAAACATTGTGTGTTATTCATCTACATCGCAGTCATGCACAAAGATCAGAATATTTCCAGGCTGTTTTAATTACTCGTTAAAAATCTCCAGATGTAAACGTCTCTGATTAAGTGGCACACTTTAAAATAAGTAGAAGATAGACTCTTTACCCAGAAGGAGAGTGTAGGCCTGATAACTGGTACAAGATGTCAATTTCCATAGGAGTAATCTGACCAAACTTGTTGGCAGCGTGAACAAATTCCTCTGCAGAAACAGACAGAGATGAGAATGAATGACTGCAATTCAAGCTGACCTGTGACAATCGTAAAATGTCTCGTACCTTTAGTCACTTGAGTGTCCTTCCGTGTGCCGGCCAGTGTGCTGTAGATCTTACGGATCAACTCCATGTTGTTTAGGAGGGAGTTGAAGGCGTTGAAGTAGGAGAAGCTGACCATGTGAGCAGTGCTGCCCCCTGCTGCCTGAAAAAGGAAAAGTGCATTTAAATTGATCCATTGGAGAGAAGAGTGAAATCAATATATCGGACACATAATATCAGGTTCTTAATGTGAAACGAACACTACAGCTCCAGTTTGTCATAGGGACATTCATTTTAACTGACGGAGACAAAACATGGACACATGTTTAAATTATTTCTGACGAATACTTCAAGATCAGAGCAAAGATTGTCAAAACATGAATTTCTCAAGGTCCAAGCTGTAAAGAACTGGTATTGTCTGCAAAGGCTAATAACACAAATGGAGAAAAGAGGAGGATTTCCTGAGTATGGAGATTTATGGTACTGTGAGGGTTAGGGAAAATAACCTTATTTTTTTTACCATCAAAGCAAGGTTTCTGCTTGGTTCTGACTAACTTTATGTCTATCTTGTAGCCTTGGATTAACATATCAGTATGTGTAAAAACACTCACTGAGACGAGATTCTCCTCCACGAAGGGCGTGAGCATGTGGTGCCTGATTGTGGACATAATGTCACTGAAGTCCAGCGCGGAGATGGCACCATTCTTCCCCTTGTCCTTCTGGGCAAAAGCCTGGCGTGCGTGCTCCAACTGCAGTTCCTGAAAACCACGGCACAAGGTTGAGTGTAAAAATAGTCTAAATATGTCACACTGTATGACAGAGGCACAGACAAAAGGAACATGGACAGTGTGCATCCAGCGTACCTGCAGGAACTGGGTGAACTCCAAGTAGCTGAGTTGTTTCTGGCGATCGTTGCCAAAGTGGAGGCGAATGAATTCGCAGTCCCAGTTGAAGGGAATGTGGTGGTGCACTGTGGTCTGGCTAAAGATGTCTCGCGCATTCTCTGCAGCAAAAATATAAAACATCAATAAAATCCTGTACAGTGCCTTGTAGAATCACAGGACTTTTCCAGGTTACAGCTACAAACCTCACTGTATTGTTTGGTTTATGTTTCTAACAGTTTTGCAGATCTAAAGACCGGAAGTGTCGCTGCTGATTGCCCATTAATTAGCTAAATCCATTATCCAATAAACCATAACCAGCTTCCTTGCCCATGTTAAAAGCATACCGACAGCATGATGCTGCCACCACCTTGTTTCACTGTGAGGAAGGTGTGTTCAGGATGATGTGTTTTCTTCAAACCCTGCTTTTTGGTTTCATCTGACCAGAGCATCTTCTTTTATATGTCCTCTACATGGCTTGTGGAAACCTCATACACAACTTCCCATGGCTTTCTTCAACAATGGTTTTCTTCTTGCCACTATTCCCTAAGGCTCATGGCCCGTATTCACAAAGATTCTCAGAGTCCTCTCAAAGGGCTCCTATATTAGCCTAAAAGGTCCTGGCAAGGACTCCTAGCTTAAGAGTGATTCTGTTCGCTGCTGAGAGTCAGAAATACCTATCTTAGTGAGGAGGAGTGGTTGACCCCCTCGCTAGGTGTGACACTGTCTTCTAAGGGCTGTGATTGGCTGTTAAAGGCGTGCAAACACTTTTGGCAGGGCATCAAATTCAAAATTAAGTGTATAAATTAACTGACTAATCCCATCAATACCACAACAAAAACCCTGTGTGTTACGCAGGAAAGTAAACAGAGAAAGTAGGAAAGAAACAGGCCACGAGGGTGATTGCCAAAGTCCACCCATGTGCCCAGTGATTAATGATCTGGTTAACGATGCAATGCTGGATAATGATTTCCTCACAGTAGGGAAATATATTCAGGTGAAAGTATACCCTCTCTTTGTTATAAAGTTTAACAAAAAGTATAATTTCACCTAAAGACATATCTTTGACAGTAGACCTTAAAGAATCTGTCTTTTTATTAGACATGTATTTAGAAATGTGAGATAATTCGCCAAAAAAACAAACAATTTTTTAGCTAAAAGCATATATGTGAAAAACAAACTTAGGCATAAGTGCTTTCAGTATCACAGATAAGAGCCAAAAGAAAAAAATATCACATACCAAACGAGACGGTGCCAGTTCCAGTCTTATCAAACAGCTGAAAGGCGACTATAAAGAGGGCGTCGGGAGCACACAGGACCGATTCAAATGCAAGAAACTCCTGGAATGAGATCAGCCTACAATCGTGTGTAGGTTGAACAAAAGGAGCATTAAATCAATTATCACGTAATGAGGGGCAGAAAATACTAAAAGGGACTAAACAAAGCTGAGTCAACCAAACCTGTCAAAGAATTCTCCGTGTTCATGTGGATAAATTAGCAAAAGAACGAGTTAAACAACATGTTTCATCTGTTGTATGTTACTATATATGCACGACACAAGAGGTGCTACCGCTGACTCACAGTTTGTGTTATCTTATCTTTAGGCAAGTATAATGACGGCTACCGACGTGCAAATGCAATTGATTATTGGTGATAATCTAAGGGTTTGTGTGTCTGTGCACCGATTGCCTCAGCACCTACCCGTCCTTAGTGGTGTCAGCTACAGCAGCGATGAGCTGGACCGTTTTGGGGTTGTGGTGAATCTGTGTGTGCAGTCCCAGATAGTTCTGGAGAAAGTCTCCAGGGGTCATGAACCTCTCTCCATCCTTGTCCACTATGCTGGCATACTAACAAAAGGGAAAGAGCAAATAACCATTTTTAGTACTAATTTGGTCAATTGCAGCCGTTTTAAACTATGTTTAAACATTTACAGAAATTGCTAATTTTCTCAAACTTTTGTACAAAATTTCAATCAGGATGTTGCATCAACTCTACAAATCAAGCAATTGAAACCATTCCTCTAAGTTAGTTGCATGACTGGAAGAACCAGTATTAAAAGCAATCTTTAGAATTAGAAATCAGCCATGTTTCCTTTCGGAACAATAACTAATGACATGTGGCCATCGCTTTGCAGACTTTACTAAAGCATGGCATTATTACTCAGCTTGAAGCATAACCTTAGCTTCAAGGTGAATTCAGGCATTACGTTGTTCTTCACACACACGTATTAGTGCTCCATTAAAAAAAAAAAAAAAAAACCTGAAGTAACTGATGCAGCATTTGTGTGCGGATACCTTGGCACAAACAAACGTGTGCTGATGTTGTCGGCTCGAGCTCGTCGGTTATCTGACCCGTTAATCTCAGCATGCTAAAAACTGCTGACCCACTTCAAGATCACACACTGGGTCACACACTCATCATGCAGCAGAACAAGGTGTAGGTACACAAAGACTGCAGTGTCATGATTACACAGAGGGCAGTACAACTAGGCATGGGGTAGTATAGGATTCTCATGGTGTAATAACCCTGAACAATGTATTACCAATTAAAACCGAAACATATAAAAATGATCTAACGTTTTTTTTTTACTTCGAGCAGAAAATCAACAATTATTTATACTGGTGCTAGAATATTCTAGGAAGACTGTTTTTTTGAAATTATAACAAAGTTATGCACAACATTTGTTATTTTGAGTTTGAAACCAAAACTAAAGAAAAGAAAAAAACACAATAAAAATATGATAGATTTATGTATACATACATATTGTACAAAACAGTACTCTCCTTTTGCCGTTTTACTTTTTATAGAGTAACACAAAGATAAGTCAGTTTTAGCTGGTTAATTATTCGGGCTATCTGCTCAGAGAGAGCCTGCAAGCAGCTGCTCTTAGCTTATAAAGTGCAGTTTTAAAAAGGTGTGTGATGGATGGCGCTTTATAGCTTCTATGCCATGCCTTCAATAAAGCCAAGGTTTCATTTTCTGTAAGCAAGGAAAACATCTAGAAACCTACTTTCAGGAAGCTGACCGACGGTACACAGCAACAGGTGGGGAGGGGCAGTGCTCTGATGCTCTAAAGCTGTACAGCCAGAGAGAAAACTTTTGTAGAGCTAGGACTTTGTCTGGCATCATTTAAAGGACTTAAACCACAGGAACGGTATGGTGGAAAGTTTAAGTGGTTTTAAAACAATAAGATTTTTTTTTACCACTGCCTCACCAATGATTTGTCAGTAAAAGGCACTTTATAGGGTCAATTTCACATACAGTTATATAGAAACCAACTTAGTCTAATTAATGAATTTAAATGCAAAACCATACTGTCACATTCTGATCCGATTACCTTTAAAGCAATTCTTTTCTATTCATAACAGTTCAATCAAAGTCTGCTGATCATAAAAATCCAACTGGTAAAGGTTATCTGTTAAAAGGAGCCCGGTCATTGACTCCAAGGACAATCGGTGAAAACATTTACTCATTAGACAATACAGCTCTGAGAGGTTATCTTTTGTACACTGGTAATAGGTCCTTATGCAAAAGTGATGCTGATTTTGTAGGAATAAAACCCGTTGAAGCGTTACCTTCTGGAAAATTGCCTTCAGCTCAGTTGGATCCCCACGTTTGGTAGATTGAATCTACAAACAAACACACAGAATGAGTGGGCAATTTCACAGTGACTGTGTGGGCTGTCATGTTTCCAAACAAGCTGCTGATTCTGTCAGGTTTTACAAGGCGCTGCAATCGGGCACAATAGAAAGCAAAAAGTAACAGATTCCATGAATTAAAAGCAGGACGGAGGGAACTGTCAAAGGAATGTCAAAACTGAACAAGAACGTCTTGTCTCGAAGGCAATCTGGAGAAAATGTGCAGCTAAGTTTACCCTCAACTAGCAAAGACATACTGATGTTCAAACCGGGTAGCAAGCTAGCTTAAAAACACAAACCACTGCCTGACATGTTAACATTAACATCCACGAATGCGAGAACGAAGAACTCAAGTAAAACCCAGAAACAGTGTCATTTCCGCAGCTAGCCAGGCTCTCCTATTAGCAATCTCCTACGGTTTTAGCCTTTTCTGGATAATTCGAGGTTGTAGGTGTCTCATCAAGGCCAGCCGCCTGGACGGCAGCTAGCCCCAATGATGCTACGGGGTCGGAGCGCATCGCATCCGGGACACCCTCCCCTGGCAGGACCAGGCAGCCGAGCTTTAGTAACTCATACGCGGCAAAACGAGCAAAAAACACGCACGCTCGCGAAAGTAACGGTTGGAAAAAGGGTAAAAGAACGATCCACAAGTCACCTTGACCGCCATGCTGGTTTGACGTCACGCGCAGTGAGCGAGCGAACAGAGCGGACGCACCTCAGCCCAGGTCTGAGGAGGAAACTGAGGAGCGTCAGTTCAAAAAAATAAAACTACACCTAATTACCAAAAAACTAAACTAAACATAAAACCAAAAAAATCAGTTGCTGGTTAAATGTGACTTGGGAATCATATCTGGGAAACCTTGCTAGAATAACGCGATAACTCGAACACAGAGGAGTTTATGTGAGAATCCCTACATCAGTCTCGGCGTGTTTCAACAAGCTGCGGATTTGTGCCTAGTTTTTAATACCCCGCCATTGGTCCACTACAGCTACCTGTGTGTCACCAGTCCTCAACAATAAATCTGAAAATATACTATTACAAATACATTTGAGAAGAAGATTCGAGGTGGATGAAAAATGATTATTTAGATCAAAATTGGAAAAAAAAAAGCTCTAATACAGTAACATTTCTACATATGTTAGCTGGCTTCTAATTATATGGAAATCATATTACAATAATTTTGTTCACAATTATTAAACACGATTACTTATTCAGGCTGGAAACAATAAATTTAAAGAACAAAATCAAAATAAATAATTTTATGAATATTTTAGATTGCATCTGTGATTGAAACAGTATTGTTAGCACATTTTTCAGAGAAGGCTTTTAAAATTTTTATTCAGGCAGAACAGCTGCCAAAGGTTATCACTTATTAGTCACATAGGCTATTTTTATTCAGCTAACTGAATGTGATTTATCAATTCTTTATAAAATATATATCCTTTTTTAAATGTATCTTACTTTTTGGATTTGTTTTATCTTTTCAAACAGCTTCAACTGTTTATCTTTACTCACCATGGATGAGGGCTCATAAGAGATATCACTAATGCTTGTTTGCACTGATAAGACTATGGATCTACTGCTGTATTTTCACTGCATGGCTTCCCAAAGGTTGTGTTATGTAACTTTGTTTAAAACAGAGGCAATGTCATCTATTTTAAGGTCCTTATGGTATGGGTCAAGAAAAGCAGTAAAAGATAAGACTGTCCCCACAACCTGAAAAAAAAAAAGGCTTGGAATTTGGTATTACTGTAGATTATTATGCTTTAATGCCTGTTTTATTATTTAGATGATAAAACAAGTAAAATAAAAAAATATATACACTGCTGGTCAAAAGTATTAAAACAACTTTCTAATTTAATGGTTTACTTTATGTTTATGATTATTTACATTGTACGTAAAACTCTCACTGAAGGCATCAAAACAGTGAATGAACACATGGAATTATAAGCCTGTATGCTTGGGTTAACACATATGACACTTCCTCGGAATGTTCAATAGAGGGCGCTAAAAGGTTGCAAGACCCCTGTGAGGCTACAGGTAAAAAAAAAAAAAAAAAATCCCTGGCCTGAACTGTAGCGTAATCCATTTCAAACTGCAGAGTAGTCTGCTACTGAGTATCAGACGGTGGTTTGACTGAAACATGAGAATAGGTCCGCCTACGGTCAAGGCTGAACAATGACCTGAACTTACTGTACTGGAGAAGCTGGAAGAACAACAACCATTCTAAGAGAATGCTGATTGCAGGTTCAACCCAGGAATGAGGAAGAAATTTAGGGTTCCCAGGCCCCTGCATGGCATGTTAAACAAATAAACAAATTTATTTAAAAAAATAGGCTGTAACTAGCCAAATCCAGTAGGTATTGTAACACATAACTGTGTATAAACAAAGGAGGATGTATAATATATAAGAGGGTGTCTATCAGACCTGATTTTAAGGTGGGGCAATGTTTTAACCTTATTTTCAGAGAATGTAGGAAATTACCCTATAATGCAATAAAAACTGAAATCACGGGGTTTTGTTTTTTTTGTTTGAACGTTTTTACAAAAATGGTTGTTTGAGTGAGTGTATGCATCCTGCTGTCTCTTTTTCCCCTTATGCCACCATCTAAGCTCCTTTGGACAAAGGATGACTGGAATAGTGGATTAGCATGAGTCATATCTGCAGTTCTGTTTGTATCTGTAAGGCGTTTTGTTTTTTTCCATGTTGACACAAATTTGTTTTTGTTAAGATGACAAAAAAGTGAAGTAATGTTCTACTGAATATTATTTGCAAAACTGAATATAAATAATTTGTGTTTAAACTTAAAACAGAGACAAAATAAAAGATGAAAACAACATTTTAAGATTTCTGCACCCAACAACAGTGCCGGGACACAACAAACAAAACATAAAGAAAAAAAAAAGCAACCGCATGAAAGACCATAGTAGTAAAAAAAAAAAAGGCCTGCTTGGATTAAAGCTGTAATGGGCTGAAAGGTTGTGTCAAGGTGAGGTGTAAGTTTATCACCTTGTAAGAAGCAAACATTCCAGACTCAGTAAGATTCAAGTGGCACGCAGACCCTGTCTTCTCAGCTAAGAACAGAAGAAGGTGTCTTCTCAAGTAGTTTATAAATAATGCAACTATCTAAAAGACTAGACGGGGAGTGTCCAGTTTTAGATAACTGAAATTCCCTAATGATTTAGCCCTGCGTTCCAGGAGACCTCTGTTTTGTCATCCCCCCCCACACACAGCATCCTTAATGTGTTTATTTCTACCTTAACTAAAACAAAGTATACTCTGACAGATAATATCTACAGTTCCTCCAAAATAAATTTCACAACCCGTTCCCTGCACGCTGTCATTTAAAAAAACCAAAACAACCTGTTTTCCAGTTTCTGTAACATTCTGCTATGTGTCCCATAGTTTTCCCACTGTTATTTAGCTTTATGTAATTGTGCAACAGATCTAGAAAACAGATAATCCTAAGATTTAAGCAACTGTATCTTATTGTTTTTAAGTTAAAGCAAGCCCTTAAAATTATATTGAGAATAATACTGTTATTCACGCCCGTTTTAATAAAAGGAACCTTATGTAAAACTTATCCACGGCAAATACATGATCATCATTTAATACATGCTTTTTTTTTCAAACCCACTTAATGCAATACGTCAAATAATAAATTAAATATTAAGTGTTTAACGAATGTTTACTTCCTACAGTTGCAACCATGACGTCACCCAGGTCATCGAGGTGAAGCAGTCGGTGTCATGTGACCAAAGACTCTCGGATCACGTGACCACAACAAAACATATTTAATGGCGGCCGCCGTTGCTCACTGGTCTGTGCGGTTCTCATGCAGGACAGGTATTTTGGGAAAACGCTTTTATCGCTTTGTTTTCAGCTTCGGTGTTGTTAGTCAGACAGTTAACATTAGCAGTTTCATTTAAAATAATGATGTAAACTCTAAAACAACCTTAAAACGGAATATTTTTTTTTTTTGTAGGGGCAATTAATCTTTTAGTTAGCTGCGTCACTTCTAAGCAGTAAATTACAGTTGAATCTTTATTGCTGTTTACAATGAGAACGCTTTTTCATCTATATAGTCATTTCTGTGAATGTCATATTTAATGTGAGAACAGCACAAACACCCATTCTACAGTTTGGAAAACCAAATTTCTGCACCAATGAAACGTCTTTGCATATCGTTATGCTAAAGCCGCTAATTTTGAATGGATTTTATTGGTAATTTATGTGATAGACCAACATATAGTGTGTAATTGTGAAGTGGATAAGAAACGATTCATGGTTTAAGTAATAAGTAACTGTCTCAATATAAATCAAACTGTTCTGTAGAGGGCTCAGAGATTTAAATGAACATTAGGGACCAAACCGGATCATGAAGATCCAAGAACACAGCAAGAAAGGTCAGGGATCAAGTTGTGGAGACGTTTGAATCACTGCAATACACCTGAATCAAATGGTGCTTCATTGTTAGGCCTCTGCAGAGCTCTGCTGAGGAGGTAGTTGGGCCATTTGAATCAGCTGAGTTGGAGCAGAGACACATTTAAAACTGGCAGGACTGGAGCTGGACACCCATGCCCTAAACACACATCCCCACACTGACACATGGTGGTGGTAGACCTGAAAATAAATGTTTACAATCTCCTAATCTGACCGAGCATGAGCTCACTGTGCAAACAAGACTGGGCAAACATTTCAGTCCCTGACAAAGAGACAAAGCCAGTAGAGACATACCCCAAAACACGTAATAGTAGTGAAAAGTGCTTCAGGAAGGTACTGACTCAGAGGGAGCAAATACAGACACTTTTAGGATTTTTTCTTGTACAAATTTGAAATCCGTTGTTCATCTTTCTTCCACTTCAATATTTTACATTCATTTGTGTAAAACATGAAAATAAACCTGTTGCAGTACATTGGATATTTTGGTTAAAACAAAATTGTTCAAGGGGTATGTATACACAGAGTAATGTAAACCTATGCAAGTAAAAAAAGCACCGATGAGTATGAATCCCAAGTGTCTAAACAAAGGAAATAATTTTTATTCTTTTGACAAAAAAGCATGAGCCTTTTATTAATAAAGAGGATTCTGTCTTTTTTCAGGTCTGGGTCGTTTCCTGCAAAGAGTTTCATCTGTAGGAAGCCGTAGCCGTCCCACAGATCTTTTGTGTGAGCAACATCGTAGCTTTTTCTGGAGGAAGTGGAAAAGCTTTCACAACGTAGTTTGTCCAGCTACTGTTCGGCCAGCCTACCCAGTGCCTAAGGTACTGTTATACTCTTAAATATAATTTTTGATTTATTGATGGATCATTTTGTTGTAACTGCTGCTGCTATTTTGGTGCTTTTCAACCATAAAACTGAATCAAAGCAAATCTGAATGAGCTGAACAGGTGAAATAAAAGCGCAAGGAGAAGAAAAGTTTTCACATCGTATTTGCTCAGGTATTAAATGGAAATGTGTGTCAAACTGTGAACTACAATTAGGTCTCTGTCTTCACATCTCCCCTCTGACTCAAGCACATCGTGCAGCCTAACTATGTCAGCATTGGACTGATCCCAGAATGGCCAGACCACATCGAGATCAAGAACCAAGAGCAGATTGAGGGCCTTGCTAGAGCATGTCAGCTTGCCAGACACGTATTGCTACTTGCTGCAGGCAGTCTGAAAGTAAGAATAAAACCCACTACAAGTCTTGGTTATGTTTTTGTGTCATCACAATCTAAACAACAGCTGTTATTTGTGGCTTTCAGGTTGGTATGACAACAGATGAAATAGACTTTATTGTGCACCAGGAGACAATCAGGCACAATGCCTACCCCTCCCCTCTTGGATACGGAGGTTTTCCTAAGTCAGTCTGTACATCTGTGAACAACGTGGTGTGTCATGGCATACCTGACAGGTAAATGGTTTGAAGGTTCAGTAGTCCAACATAAATAAAATACACAAACAAAGTCATTGTCATTGGTAGAATATATTGAAGTTCATAATTCTAAACCTTTTAAGCTAATTCTGTTTGCAAAACTGTCTTTTACAAAATAATTATAGGTAATGTTTTCTCACAATGTCAAATCTTTTAACAACAACAAAAAAAAATGTATCTTCTGAATATAGGGAACTTCCATGAAATACATGTGTAATAATTAAATGTGTTTGTGATCTGCAGCCGCAAACTTGAAGATGGTGATATCATAAACATCGATGTCACAGTAGGTTTATGCAGTGTTACGCGTTTAAAAAGTAAAACTCACAATGCAAATGTCGATGGCAAAGCCCACATTACTTACCTCAACCTGTTTGGAATAGGTGTATTTGGATGGTTACCATGGTGACACCTCAGAAACCTTCTTGATTGGCCAGGTGGATGAGGTTGGGCAGCAGCTGGTGGAGACGGCGAGGCGTTGCAGAGATGAGGCTATCGCTGTTTGCAAACCAGGAGCACAACTTTGTGTTATAGGAAACACTATTAGGTCTGCCATGTAATAAATACACACATGTCAAATGTTTACACACTACATGATTATGACCTTTTCCATTTCTGGATCTTATTTTATGTTAAATCGGTTCTATTTCTGCAGTGAAATAGCCCATTCTCATGGCTTTCAAGTGTGTCCGTATTTCATTGGTCATGGAATAGGTTCCTATTTTCATTGCCATCCTGAGATTTGGCACCACGGTAAGTTGGTCCTTAATTGCAGTAATGTGGTAAATTCCTATGTCACTACTTTGGACAATGAGTTTTATACACTCATATTTTTTTTTTAAATCTTGTAGTTAGATTTCCTTTTGTGGTATTAATTAAAGTGCACATGCTTGAGATGCTAGATTAACATAACCTACAACTCAGAAGGTAAAACATAAAGCTATCATTCTAATTTTTATTACACATTCGCAAAACCTACAGTGGGTATATCTTGCCCACTGTAGATATGTTCTTATGACTGATGAGAACTGGAGAATATTTCTTTCTATTAAGAAGAGAGCAGATAATGACACTAGAGCCTGTTTTTTTCCATTAAACTAACTCTATTTAGTTTATACTAGATGAAAGTTGTTAAATATAAATAAAATAAACAATACTATAGGTTTTTAATGAAAGACTCTCATGACTTGTGGAAAAAAAAAAGCTGATTTAAAAGACAAGAAACTTATGAACACCCTAACTTATTTAAAAATGACCACAAATCCATTAAAACGAACACAAACACAGCTTCTTGCATGAGGATTGAACTAAAGTTCCTCCCCTTGTTGATATCACTTGTGTGTAATTAGTATAATAATGCTTTTCTTTTCAGCTAATGATAATGAGATAACCATGGATGAAGGGATGGCTTTTACAATAGGTAAGAAGACAGTTTTTCTGTCTGCATACATATGCAAATGTTTGGAATAACTGGTTGGCAATTTCTGTTTCCCTTGAACGGTTAGAGCCTATAGTAATGGAGGGGTCTCCAGAGTTTAGAATCTTGAAGGACAAATGGACCGCGGTGTCGGTCGATGATAAAAGGTAAAGAAGTGCTTTGTGTTTGTAATTGTAATGCCTCAGACTATTGAAGCTGAATGATCCAGTGTTATGTAAAAGTAGCTTACTGCTGATTTTTGTCCAACGTGCCGGACCAGTCAAAGTAATATATGATAGTTTTAAGAACGGTCAAAAGGTTTTTAAGTCTCCTTGGGAGTAAGGTGTGCTCAGCTCAACTTTTGCAGGGGTTTGTTACAAATCCATAAAAAGGCGAGGAATAAATTGAATTTCTAATGTTTTTGCTTACAACATAATTTGATATACCAAAAAAAAAACTATGTTTATATGTAAATAGGCCATAAACGCTTAATTCAGGTAGTTGCTAAAATATCCCACTGAGAAATAAGACACTCCTACAAGAAGCTGATACATCATCAGTTCCATTGGTTCCTTGTATGCAAACATGCACGACTTAATGTGTGATGTGCTGTTATTAACCCTGCAGTAGACGTCGCCATACATTACGATTATGCTTGTTAAAACAGAACAACAGAAAAAGCCTCTGCAAAAAATCTATTTATTTAAATTGATTTAGAGAACAGAAAAATATGTCAAATGGTATTTTATTTCAACATAGCACACTTTAACTATACACTTATCTACAAATATACCTGAAGTATAATTATGATTAATCTGACTCAAATGTATTTTTCTTTTCCAATGCATGAGAAACACTTAAAACTAGACCTCACAGTAGTTTTTGTGCTATTGTAAATATGTTAGCAGAGAAAATATTTACATTTGTTAGCGTATTTGCAAGTGCAGCTTCTTCCCCTTGCTTTTCAAGAGTGCCTCTGAAAATCCGATTTTAGGGCTATAAAGCACTCCTTTGCCCTCCTCATGTTCTATTTAAACAGTTGGGACACCCTACCCTTTAAAAACAGGGAATTTAGGGTTAAAACCTAGAGACAAAGGTTGGAGGAGAATTAAGACAATTATTCTGTTTACTTCCCTGCAGACTTTCCATTTGTTCTATGAAAATCTTACGTTTGGATTTGGTCATACAGGTCAGCTCAGTTCGAACACACGGTGGTCATCACAGCTGAAGGAGCGAAGATTCTCACTAAACTACCAGAAGAAGACAATCTGTGACAGAAACTGACTACTACCTCGAATAGTACACCATTTGAGGATCTGAGCTACTGTTTGTGAATATAAAAAAACTGTGTTGTGTAACAAGCTCCCTTACTGTAGAATTGCAAAGACCAAGTGTTTTTGATTATTAAGGAATGCAGACATGTTCTTTCAAATAAAAATACAATCCACACATTTTTTGTGTTGTTTAGCTTTACACCCTTTATTTGTGTGTTTAAGCTTGAAATAGTTTGAGTTGTAGTCATTTGTGTGTTGAAACTGTTTGGGTTATGGTCATTTAATTCATTGATGGAAGACTAATAGATCAAAAAAGCTGAATTCAGGTGATAAAAAAGCCACCAGGACGTGGCAGCACACGCTTAGACTTTGCAGACAACGCTTCACCCCTTTCAGTCAGCTCTACACCCTGTTTGTTTCCCCTTGCAGTGTTTGGAAAACCCATGTGTAAATCTCAGTTTAAGCAAGCCTATCTACTGAGGCTGATGTCTCCATAGTGACATTAATCAAAAGCAGCTGTCACCATTTATGCACCATTGCTTAACTGCACAGCCTGACATTAATTGTTCAGAGAGTTGATTGGCACTAAGCAATGTAATATCTTGACTTTGTACTTAGCAATGCCTTTACTTTTCTTTACTGTGACCTAGGTGTGCATCCAGTCTGCAGATGGATAAAATGACGAGCAAAACATGAGAACAGGTTCAGACAAGGTCCTTGCAGTATTCTAAGTTCAATTAAGAGGGTGGCTACTGCTGTAGATGCTATATTGCTAAGAATGTTTGAGTAAAAGCTGATAAATATCAGGGACTCAGTAACATGTGGATATGGCATGTCAACTTAAACTATTTTGTTAGAATACAACCAGAAAACAAGAATACAGAAAAACAACTGGAGCACACTAACACAGGTCAGAATCATTTAGAAACACACGTGCATACATACGCACATTAAATGTGCACTGATTACATTTCTCTTTGTGACTCAATGCAACATAACAGGGGAGTGGTAAAATGGGGAGGCTTCACAGATGGAAAAAACAGGATCCCAGCCCACTGTAAGGGTGTGTTTTCATTTCCTGTTGGTGTGTGTATGAGGCACAGTGGGTATGTGTGATCATCCCAACAGTAGTTCGTGGCTGATGCTGGAAGGATTAAGCAAATAAAGGTGGGTCATGTTCAGCCAGGACATGATTCAAATTTAATGCAATAAATGACTCATATTAGGTGAGATAACCAACATATTTTATCTGTTTTGTAACACTTCAATTTCACTTAAAGAATAAAACTGTATGAAACCAAAAAAAAAAAGTTATTCCAAAACAGTTGATAACACGCTTCATCATAGCTTTTAGTCAAAGATTTGCAGTCTTGCCTTTGATTTTAGGGCAGGGCGTGAAAACCTGAAGTAGCTTGAACTCCCTATGAATCAGATCATAATGACACATACTTTTTTTTTTTTACAATCATCCACCTGCAAATGATTGAGTAGGAATCTAACATGCAGTTTGAAAAGCACATGGGATTTTTATGATTGAAGATTCAGTATAAGTGAAGACAGTAAAGATATTTAGCATGGAAGAACTGGATAAGACGGGAGTGCTTCCGTTTTATTTTCTGTATATTAAGACTTATTTCTGAACTCTTTCTCTGCAGTTTTAATGTAAAATCGTTGACCATGGTTGAATTACTACGAGAATAACATTTGACTGTTACTCAGATTTAATTAATTATTGCCTACATGAATGTTTCAGCGTTTTTAAAATCTGGCTAAGTACACAAGCCTGCTTTTCAGGCAGTATCACATTCCAGATGTGCATACCTCCATCCCTGTACTTGTGTGAGGGTCAGGTTGTTATATTTCACACTTTTCTGGGACTTTTCAGAGTGAAGCACCACAAACATTTTTGGTTTCCCTGGTGAGCTGCACTGTTGTGACATTAACAGAGTGATGCATTGTTTCCAAACCTGTACTGGCAGATCTGTCTTGTACACATGCACAGATGGTCTCTACTTATTCAAACTCTGTAATGATCTGATTCATCAGTGCACCTGAGGGCCAAACTATACACCCAATTTTGCTACTTTGAACATTTCACAGACACAGGCTGGGTAACATACTTTACCGAGGGTTTTTGACAATGGAGGGTGGGAATAAAGACAAAAAAACTATTAAAACATGTGTTCTTGTAGTTGCATGAATTTGTCAGCCTGTATGTTTTTTATTTAATATATAGATTTAATTAAATGTCTCCTTTTAAAGATTCTTGCTGTTATCAGTATTCTCTGAATTTAAAAATCTCTGTCCTCTTGTTTTCCATCTTATTATTGAAGCTGTATATACAGGACTGTTTATAACTACCACAGTTACCTGATGCCCACTGCCAAGTTTTATTTAACTAAACCCCTATAAATATGCATTCAAATTAGCCCACTCTAGACTCTTTGAATTTCAAGAATTATTTCTGGACTTTTAAAGTGGAAATATTTTTTTTGTTATTCTGAGCTCCTGGAATGTAGATAAGTCAACAAATTCACCTATGCTCCCCCATTGTGTTGCCTTTATTACTGCTTGTATCTTTTCAGCAGCTCTTTTGTTCCTCCGAAAAACTTCTTGAGCCTAAACAACCAAAACAGCTTGCCAAACTATGAGCAGGGGCGCAGTGTGTGTGTGTGTGTGGATGGTATGCATTCCCTGAGGCTACTCCAAGGGGACTCAGATAAATTACGTCTTGCTGTTTCTGTTGTTTACAGAGATTCACATCACTTAAATGTTTGCTAGGAATGCCATGCCCTAAGCAATCTTCTCTCCTTTTATTTAGACCTGAGAAGAACTGGTTATCCAGCTTATAAATACAGGTCCTTCTCAAAATATTAGCATATTGTGATAAAGTTAATTATTTTCCATAATGTCATGATGAAAATTTAACATTCATATATTTTAGATTCATTGCACACTAACTGAAATATTTCAGGTCTTTTATTGTCTTAATATGGATGATTATGGCATACAGCTCATAAAAACCCAAAATTCCTATCTCACAAGATTAGCATATCATTAAAAGGGTCTCTAAACGAGCTATGAACCTAATCATCTGAATCAACGAGTTAACTCTAAACACCTGCAAAAGATTCCTGAGGCCTTTAAAACTCCCAGCCTGGTTCATCACTCAAAACCCCAATCATGGGTAAGACTGCCGACCTGACTGCTGTCCAGAAGGCCACTATTGACACCCTCAAGCAAGAGGGTAAGACACAGAAAGATATTTCTGAACGAATAGGCTGTTCCCAGAGTGCTGTATCAAGGCACCTCAGTGGGAAGTCTGTGGAAAGGAAAAAGTGTGGCAGAAAATGCTGCACAACGAGAAGAGGTGACCGGACCCTGAGGAAGATTGTGGAGAAGGGCCGATTCCAGACCTTGGGGGACCTGCGGAAGCAGTGGACTGAGTCTGGAGTAGAAACATCCAGAGCCACCGTGCACAGGCGTGTGCAGGAAATGGGCTACAAGTGCCGCATTCCCCAGGTCAAGCCACTTTTGAATCAGAAACAGCGGCAGAAGCGCCTGACCTGGGCTACAGAGAAGCAGCACTGGACTGTTGCTCAGTGGTCCAAAGTACTTTTTTCGGATGAAAGCAAATTCTGCATGTCATTCAGAAATCAAGGTGCCAGAGTCTGGAGGAAGACTGGGGAGAAGGAAATGCCAAAATGCCAGAAGTCCAGTGTCAAGTACCCACAGTCAGTGATGGTCTGGGGTGCCGTGTCAGCTGCTGGTGTTGGTCCACTGTGTTTTATCAAGGGCAGGGTCAATGCAGCAAGCTATCAGGAGATTTTGGAGCACTTCATGCTTCCATCTGCTGAAAAGCTTTATAGAGATGAAGATTTCATTTTTCAGCACGACCTGGCACCTGCTCACAGTGCCAAAACCACTGGTAAATGGTTTACTGACCATGGTATCACTGTGCTCAATTGGCCTGCCAACTCTCCTGACCTGAACCCCATAGAGAATCTGTGGGATATTGTGAAGAGAACGTTGAGAGACTCAAGACCCAACACTCTGGATGAGCTAAAGGCCGCTATCGAAGCATCCTGGGCCTCCATAAGACCTCAGCAGTGCCACAGGCTGATTGCCTCCATGCCACGCCGCATTGAAGCAGTCATTTCTGCAAAAGGATTCCCGACCAAGTATTGAGTGCATAACTATACAGGATTATTTGAAGGTTGACGTTTTTTGTATTAAAAACACTTTTCTTTTATTGGTCGGATGAAATATGCTAATTTTGTGAGATAGGAATTTTGGGTTTTCATGAGCTGTATGCCAAAATCATCCGTATTAAGACAATAAAAGACCTGAAATATTTCAGTTAGTGTGCAATGAATCTAAAATATATGAATGTTAAATTTTCATCATGACATTATGGAAAATAATGAACTTTATCACAATATGCTAATATTTTGAGAAGGACCTGTACACTACTCGCAAAAAGTTAGGGATATTTGGTTTGCTTTCTGATGAAATGAATGGGCAATGTAAAAAGTTCACGCCTCATGAAAGTAGGGGATTTAAGTAGAAACATGCAATGGTGATTTCCTCATCTCAAACGATTTATTGAAGCAAAAGCCAACAACAGTGGTGGGAATACCACAACAAAAATGTAAATGTTTCAATAACATGTCATGTGCTCTTGAGCATCAATTACAGCTTGACAATGACATCTCATACTAATCAAAATTCAACTTTTTGTCTGCTGAGGCCTGGCATCTCCCTGTTCTTGAATGTCAGCCCTCAGGTCTTTGAGGTTTTGGGGTACAGAGTTATGAGCCTCTAGATGGCGACTCAGCTGATCCCAGAGGTTTTCTATTGGATTCAGGTCCAGAGAATGTTCAGGCCACTCCATTTGAGATACCCCAGCCTCCAGCAGCCGTTCCCTTTTGATGCAATTTCAATCAGCTGGAATATTGTCCTCCATAAAGATGAAGTTAGGTCTGTGTTGTTCATGGAGGGGCACAATGACTGGATTAATTACGTTATTCAGGTAGTATGGGCTTGTCACTGTAGCATTCACAAAGTGTAGGGCAGTTCTGTAATGACTAGACCCACCTGCTCGCTCTGTAAACACCACCACCAAAGGCTCTTCTGATGACAACAGTAACTGATGCATTGTGCTTTCCTTGACATCTCCACATTTGTTGGTGGCCATCCTTTCTGTTCAACGTGACTCGACTTTCATCACAGCACTGAGGCTCACTGGTCTCCCAACTATCATAAATGCTCCCTCCTATCATAAATGTTTTCGAATGGTCTGACATGACACTTGGTGCCTCGAACACTCCTATACCTGCATGGAGTTAAGTGGCATTCATCATCTGGTCGTGCAGGGCAGGATGTGGCCAAAGGACGTCGACGTCTATGCCTTTCTGTGACTTTTATAGTCTCACTCTATCTCTGTTTTAACCTGCTGATAGCACTCTGAACGTACAGCCTCTCTTTGTTAGTTTCTAAGGTTTTAATGTATAAATGATACATATGAATTACAAAATAGTTCTGTTGTGTAGTATCAAAAGTGTAGTTTTCACGGCTTTATCTTTAGCTACAAGATGAAGTCATTGTAGGGAAACAGTAAAATTGACATTTGGGTTATTTTAATTTGCACAAAATCACAATATAGCTACAATGAGAAGAAATGTTTTCCAAAACATGGATTAGTACAACTTTGTAATTTGCTGTGTGTATTAAGTAGATCTTAAGATAAAAGAATTGTCATGGGCTCAGATAATATAATCATCTGTATGACATTTTAATTTAATTTACTTTGGTTTTAACAGTGAGCAATGGAAAATACTGCTTTCCACAGGGACACATGAAGCTGTGGCATTAAATAAGTGATCTATCATCTTCAGACTTGTGCAGGCAGCTCTGTCTCTAATCCACTAAGCATGATAGAAATCAGAACTCCACAGGGCCAAACAAAAAGGTATTGTAGGTTCTTAAGGCCATGCACTAGACTTCCTGCTTTCAGTAAGAAAATTAAAAAAAGTCCCAAATGTAAAGCAGCGTGTGGACAGAAAAATGGCACTCTGGAGTAGATGAAATGCATGTGTTTTACATGACATTTTGAATAAAAGTGAACAAAATCAGTACTGACGAACCCATTGTGACCAGGCTTGGTCTTCATCTGTCATAATCTGCTGTTGCACATGCTCCTGTTCTGTGTTACCTTAACAAGCTAATTGCAAAAACAACCCTCCACCAGTCAGTAAACTCACTGGTAATAACAACATCACTCTGTGTCAAAGTAGGAAAAATTAAAAGAATGTTGTGACATTGAATAAAAGTGAAAAAAAGTTTAGAGCATAAAACAGAAACATAAGGTATCATTTAAATATTGCATTATGTTGTACAACAATTGGAGTGGTTTGGCTATAAAGAATAACCAATAAGCACCGAAGGCAGTTATTAACAAAGTTAGAACATCACCTGATTATCAGGAATTAATAGCCAAACAACTCTTAGCCTCTGCTAGTTATTGTTTTAAGAATGACAATATGAGTGAATTCACACACTGGCAATCTCAAGCAGCAAGCACTGCACACATAAAAAGATTAAAAACAAACAACTTCTCCCTAAAACACATAATCTATTAACAAAATACGTCAATAAACTGTACAGTAAAAAGGAAAAGAATAAAGAAAGATAATAAACAATGGAAAATAAAATAGAACTCCAATGAAGTTGGGAGTTTGTGTAAAATGTGAATTAAAAACAGAATATAATGGTTTGCAAATCCTGATCAACCTATAAGCAATTGAATGCACTACAAAGAAAATATATGTATTGTTCAAACTGATAAACTTTTTGTTTTGTGCAAATATTCACTTATATTGAATTTAATGCTTGCAACACATTACAAAAAAAAAAAAAAGCTGGAACAGGGCTAACAAAGGACTGGGAAAGTTAAGGAATACTCAAAAAACACCTGTTTGGAACATTCCACAGGTGAACAGGTTAATTGGAAACAGATGACTGTCATGATTGGGTATAAAAGGAGCATCCCTGAATGGCTCAGTCATTCACAGGCAAGGGTGGGATGAGGCTCACCACTTTTTAAACAACTGCATGAGCAAATAGTGCAACAGTTTAAGAGAAACATTTCTCAACGTTCAACAGCAACGAATTTAGGGATTTCATCATCTACAGTCCATAATATCAAGAAAAGAATCATGGAATCTGGGGAAATCTCTGTGTGTAAGCGGCAAGGCTGAAAACCAACATTGAACGCCTGTGACCTTCGACTTCTCAGGAGGCACTGCATTAAAAACTGACATAAAGGATATTAACAGGTGGGTTCAGGAACACTTCAGAAAACCATTGTCAGTTAACACCATTTGTTGCTACATCTACAAGTGCAAGTTAAAACTTTACCATGCAAATGTCAATATTTTGTTGTACTTATTTTCCAGCACTGCCTTAACTGACTTGGGCATGGAGTTCACTAGAGCTTCACAGGTTGCCACTGGAATCCTCTTCCACTCCTCCATGACGACATCATGGAGCTGTGGATGTTAGAGACCTTGTGCTCCTCCACCCTCCATTTGAGGATTCCCCACAGATACTCAATAGGGTTTAGGTCTGGAGTCATGCTTGGTCAGTCTAGCACCTTTACCCTCAGTTTCTTTAGCAAGGCAGTGGTCGTCTTAGAGGTGTGTTTGGGTTTGTTATCATGTTGGAATACTGCTCTACAGCCCAGTTTCCAAAGGGAGAGGATTATGCTCTTCTTCAGTATATCACACAACATATTGCCATTCATGGTTGCAGCACTTATGTCTATTTTCAAAACACAAGCACATGCATTCAACTTCCTTGGTAGACCATGGCGAGGCCTGTTCTGAGTGGAATCTGTCCTGTTAAATTGCTGTATGGTCTTGGCCATCTTGTTTTATTTCAGTTTCTGGGTGGTGCCAATTTTCCTATAGCCTAGGTCATCTTTATGTAGAGCAATAGCTCTTTTTTTCAGATCCTCAGAGAGGTCTTTGCCATGAGGTGCCATGTTAAACTTCCATTGACCAGTATGAGAGAGTGTGAGAACGATAACACCAAATTTAACACATCTGCTCCCCATTTCGACCTGAAAACTTGTAACACTTATGGGTCAGATCACACCGGGGAGGGAAGATGGCTAATTTGGACATTTTCACTTTAGGGTGTACTCACTTTTGTTGCCAGCGATTTAGACATTAATGGCTGTGTGTGGAGTTATTTTGAGGGGACAGCAAATCTGCCCCGTTATTCAATCTGTACACTAACTACTTTACATTGTATCAAAGTGTTATATCTTCAGTGTTGTTTCATGAAAAGATAACACAAAATATTTACGAAAATGTGAGGAGTGTACTCACTTTTGTGAGATAATGTGTTTACTCTAGCTCACCAGAATGGGTTAAGGTATAAATACAGTGCACTTGACAGGAAACACCATTAACTTTCCAGTTACATTGTAGCTTGGAAATGAACCTTTTACATTCTTTGACCTGCTCAGGTTACTTAACATTTTTTTTATGTACACCTGGACCCATTAAGATTGGGGCCCAGCCCAACTGCTGCCATCTCATGTTACATCCACTGGCCAGGGCTGGGATACACGTACACCCAGACACTCATGTAACAAATACAAAAACGCATGCTCAAGAACACACACACATACGGCACAGTTAATTTCCCATGGTAAATGTGCAAAGAGGTTTGTCCTGAGATTGTTGTGGTAACCACTAGACAAGATGCAACTATAGTTGATTCTTGCTGACTAAATTGTAATCAATACATTCATTAAAACCTCTGTTTTGCCTGTTGAAGGCTCTACTGTCATATTGGATCGATACTGTGATTTGAAATAAGATGTAAATTAAAGCTGTCCTCATAGTGTCACCTCATTGCTGAGTAAAAAAGCCACTTTTACCTTGACTGTACATAACACATCCTAATCCATTAAACACTCACACTGTTCGATGTTCTGTTACTATTACTGTCAAGCATCCTGTCCTGGCAAGCAAGTGTGAAAGCATAATTTATCTAGAAACAGATGTTCACATGAAAGCCTGCAGTAGGCAAATATATCTCTTAGTTTCCATAAATCCATTTATTAATATCTTGAGGAAACATTTTATCAGGTTTGCCAACTGTCTTGATGAGACACTCATTACTCAAGTTGTTGATGTTGCTACAAAACAAGAACTGGCTTAGCTTGAAGAGTTAAACTGAGTTAAACTGTTAAAGAGAACAAATGGTTTAAACTCAGATAATTAGCCAGCTTGTCTCTGTCTCTGTCTACAGTCATTATGCCAAACTTAAGACACCCATTAATCATCTAAACATTCTGAAAGGGGTTTCTGTTCTTTAAATGTTTTAAATAATAAAAATAATTAAGGCTTCATTGATCTCACAATGGATAAATTATCCTCTGCATTTAATCCATTCTTTAGGGAGCAGTGGGCTGTCATTGTGCGGCGCCTGGGGAGCATTCAGGGGCTAAGGGTCTTGCTCAGGGACTGAGAGTGGCAGGCTGTGGGAAGTTTTCACCCATTTCTCTCTCCAGACATCTTAAATGCCTATGTGGGGGACTAGAGCTCAGGCAGAGTGAGGTGTTTTAGTTTAGAAAATGTCTGAATTTGGAGTTTAGCATGATTATGTAAGCTGATGAAACACCACTCAGCCAACTGTGCTCCACCTTCAGGGGAGTTTCTTTACCTAGAGCCGCAGCTTTAGGAACAAATACAGGGCTGTAGCTCAGGCAGGTCCAGGTGCTGCCTTATCCTTTTACACTCCCACCGCCGCCACCTCCCCCAACTACTCTGTGCTTTGTGTCAGAGGATTGCTTTCACCGTCAGGGCTATTCTTCAGCATCCGAGGGAATGCTTTTGCTCTTCACCAGCAGATCATGCTGTCTGACAGCTCTACAGTGTCAGTGAATATTGTTGAAATAATCTGCTGTGGAGGAGTAAAATTATATACCTTAACTTTATAGGAAAAGAAATTACTTATGAAATACAAATTAGAAAATGGACAACCTCAAGCTGTTTATTAAACCTACTGATGTTTTCTCCTCATTCGCTCACAGAGTTGTTACCTTAATATGGCATATTTGATAAATTAGGACTAAATGTAATTATTATCATGCTTAATAATGTTTGTATTTTTAATCATGTGTCTTGAGGGGAACTGAAAAGAGAAACATCTGACCGATAAAGAAAACAACGTCAATGGATTTGAGTCATTTCGTTGACACTGGATCCCACTTAAGCAGTATGAACATGAAACTTCCTGTTCATGTTGGATCACATGTTGCTTTTCCTGAAACACTGTTATCTGTTGTGAGGCTAATTATTTTCAACCTTCTTCTGGCTCAAAACTTAATGGCCTGAATGCTCCCAGCCCCCACCAAAGTATTTTTAGGGTTTCTCTTTGTACTTTACCCAAGGGTGAGTATTATTCAAGTTACTACTTCTGTGTTTTAGCTAATAGATTGAAAAGTGCTGCTTGTGATGTATAAAGCTGGATATACTTTTTTATAACCTAAATCTGCTTTGAACTTCTCCCTAACTTGTTTTCATGATGCTGTTTGTTCGCTAATGTTCTGCAACAGATACCTGAGGCCTTGACAGAACAGCACTATTTGTGAAATTAATTTACACACAGTACGTAACTTCTGAAGTCAGTTAGTAGCACTAGATTTTCTTTTGGGGTTCTGGCACAAAGGAGGCTAAATAAATGAATACATTTGTAAATATTTTGAATGTATTATTTTCCTTGCACTACCTAATTACACACGACTCTGTGTTGGTTTATCACATATGATCCAACTAAATACAATGAAATTTATGGATGTAATGTGACCAAATGTGAAAAGGTTCAAGGGGTATACATACTGCTGTAAGGCGCTGTAAAAAATACTAACCAAACATTTATGCCAACATGGAGTTAACAAGTGGTCTTCTGACTTAGGGATTCCACAAAAATTAGATTTTCAAACGATAGTCTAATATTATCAGGATATCTGTCTTATGAGGACAAGAACAATGTGTATGTGATTCTGATTCAATTAGTCTTTAAATATGAATCAAATGGACCCTGTTTTCTGGAATCTAATATTAAACATAAGAAGTCAGCTTGAAGTTGAACTTTAACTGTTTGATACTAAATTACTCTCATCGTGTTAACGAAGACTTAAGTAGATAACAGATGTGCAGAGGAACTGCATTCCTCCCCTGACCTTTTCATTTTCTGCAGTCCCTTTTTCCACAATTATTTGTGCCTTTTATAGAACTGTGTGAAGGCACTTTCTTCCACCCTCTCCCTTTTCTCTCTGCCCACTTTTTTTCTTTGTACAGACAAAGCCAGCGTTGTCTGCCGAAATTCTGTGTTGCGAGGACAAGCTTTGGGTCAGTGTCTCATGGAATGCCCTGGAAATCTTCTAGTAAAGGAAGCCTCTTAATGTGTTGGTCTGTTCACTATCACACTTCTTCTGGTTTTGTGACTTATGCATGCTAAAGCACCATTAGAGGAGAAACGACAGCCATGGTGATGGTTTGTTTCGAGGGATTTTTTCAGAGGGATTGTTACTTTAAATACCAACAAATTTTAAGCATTAAATATTTAGAAGGAGGTTGTTTCTTCTGTATTTCTAAATCTGATATAGATTTGTTACAACACTGAGTCTTTGAACCACTCTCACCTCTGTCACTCCCACTCTAAATCATTGTCTCTGCTACTGTTCTCTTGAGTGAATGAATTGAGGTTGGTAATTATAGCGGAGCAAACATCCAGACTAGAGCAACATAAACATTTGATGAGGGACATGCAGTCTACAGTCAGATCAAGCGTGCAGATTACTTTGCCAGTATTTTCTCTGTTGTGGAGCTTGTGTGTTTATACCTGTTTCCAAGGGAGTTTAAAAGCAGCCTTTATTATGGTGTTACACTGAGATTTACTGTCAGAGGGTACCAGTGAAGTCCAAAGCACAATTTAAGTAGCTGCACATGTACAGTGCCTTGCAGAGGAATCCATGCAACTTGAACCTTTTCCCAATGTTTTCTGTGTTAAACCACATTTTGCTGCAATTACAGCTGCAAGTCTTTTGGGGTATGTCTCTATCAGCTTTATACAACTGAAGACTGATTTTATTCCCCATTCTTCTTTGCAAAATAGATTCTCAATTGAATTTAGGCCTGGACTTTGATTGGGCCATCATAACGCCTGAATGCGGTATGTGTTGATCTAAAGCATTCCATTGTACTTCTGGCTGTATGTTTAGCACCATTGTTCTGCTGGAAGGTGAACCTCTACTCACATCTCAAGTCTTTTGTGGCCTCCCAACAGATTTTTCTTCCAGGATTAACCTGTATTTGGCTCCATAGATCTTACCATCAACTCTGACTAGCTTCCTTGTGTATGCTTAAGAAAAACTTCCCCACAGTATGATGTTACCACTACCGTGTTTCACAGAGGGAATGGTGTTTTCAGGGTGATATGCAGTATTATTTTACTTTTCACCACAGATAGTATTTTGCATGTAGGTAGAAAAGTTTCATTTTGGTTTTACATGGCTAAATTAATTTCTTACACATGCTTACTGTGTCCTTATATGGATCTTGGCAAAACATGTTAAACTTTGTTATGTTATCTTTCAACAATGATTTTCTTCTTGCCACTTTTAAATAAAGGTCAGAATTGTCAAGTCCATGACTGATACCTGTCCTGTTGACAGATTTTCCCAACTGAGCTTTGGACTTATACAGCTCCTCCTAAGTTGCCACAGGTCTCCTGTCTGTTTCTCTAAATAATGTTCTCCTTGACTGATCTGTTGATTCAGATGGAGGGTGTTGTCCTGGTACAGTCTTTTTCTTTCCATTTTTCAGGGTGATGGGTAGAGCAGTTCTGTTTAAGCTTGGAGTGTTGTTTAAAAACTACTCTACTATCCTTGGAAGAACATTTTTCTTGATCTGTGTGCTATGTTCCTTCATTTTCATAAAGCTGTTTGTTTATTATTGTTCTCTAACAAACCTCTAAGGCCTTCACGGAACAGCTTTTTTAATTTATAGATTACTTAAGTGGATTGTGCTTGGGTATCTTCTGAAGGCAACTCGTTGTTCTTGATTTTTTTTAGTGGTGTCAGAGTAACAAGGGCTGTATACATATGCTGGACACATTGCTAGGATTTTCATTTGTAAAAAAAAAAAAAAAAAATTACTAAATATCTTTTTGCCAATTATGTATTACTTTATTTTGTTGCGTTGTTTGAGGTGTGGTGGGCTGGTGAGTGTGGCAAACCATAGACCAGTAGGAGGGGCTGCCTGTAGACAACATTCAGCCCTCCAAGTCCATCTCTGTCGCATTCTGCACCTTCTGCATCGAAGTCTCACCTTTCTCCTCTTCGGGGAACTTTCACGCTCATGGAGGCCTACACCACCTATGGACTTTGGCTGTTATTAACATGTGGAGGGCTGCTGTCTGCGTATAACTTGGACACAGAAAACGTCTTGAGGAGAGACGGGGACCCAGGCAGCCTGTTCGGCTTCTCAATCGTCATGCACCGGCAACTTTATCCGGAGGATAAGAGAATGTAAGAAATTAAAGTCTTGACTCTAAGGGAAACATTGCTTGTTGCGTCGTGTGAGTTTAAACTGCGCCTTCTTTTCTTTTTAAATAACTCCAGTATCCATGCAATAAAGGCGCCACTGCAGATTAGACGACAGTATTTTGTTTTAGGTTCTTACAGTGCCTGCAGGGCCAATTAATTCCTTTTAAAAACAGGCCTGTGAACCTTTTAAGTGTCAATAAAGTGCTATAATGTTGTAATGTGACCTCAGGTATGTCGCAGGTTGTTAAAATGAGTTTTTTCTCTTCAGGGTGTCTTTAAACGCACCAAATTCCATCGTTAGTGTAATACCTGCTATACATTGTAGCACCTGTCGCGAGTTTATCGCCAGGTTTGCACTTGTTAATGTTTCCCTCTTGGTTACTCATTATCAGTTTTTATTGGACTTCCTCCAAAAGCTTTCAATACGCGTGCGCAGAGGTTCACTTTTGTCGTTCTTCTGATGTGTTTAGGTGAGACTAGTTAAAAAAAAAAAAACTTAACATCTTATCTGTTTGGAGGAAATTATTTTTGAAGAGTTGTTTATCCAGCATAAATCCCACCTGTTATCAAATAGATACTGCATTTGACCAGAAATCAGAACAGACAGTTTATTCTATCTGGACCAGACTGAACAGCATAGTTTGTTATTACGTATATAATCAGAGAAAAACTGTCAAAACTCTAACTTGACTGTTTGTAAGGTCTGAAAAATACTGTCAAAAGCAAAAGGGTGCCTTTGGAAATATGACTTTTAAATGTCAAATCCTGCACTTTTCTTGACAGTTTTCTCACAGCTGTCATCAAATATAGTTGTTCTGGTTATCCTAAAATAAGGTTTAGCTGATCTAACATGATTTACTGACGCTTGCTCATTTGCATTCTCAAGCTAAAACCACTGTTTAAAGAGAGGTTAGAAAGAATCGATCTCATTGTATGAAAGTATCAGTCAGGATCAGATATTAAAAATATTCTCAAAAATATGGTGCATGCTCTTTGCATTCAGAAGTCAGATTTTCCTAGATCACACCCTTAAATTGGAATTTGGATTATCAGCATCACAATGAGTCTAAGCGTACGTCCAAGTCAACAAAAGATGACTGCAGACGAGATATATCCTCATAATCTGACAGATTTGAAGAGTTTGTGCAAGGTAGAGTGAGCAAATAGTGCCGAGTCAAGATGTGACATGCGCACAGTCTTACCCATGAAGACTGGATAGAGTAATTAGATCAAAAGTTCTTTCAACAAAGTATTTATTTAAGGGTGTGCTCACCTATGCAATCAAGTTGGATGTTTTTTATATTTTCCCACTAAAAGATTTCTTAATTATTCAGTACCATTGTACAGGATCAACGTCAAGCTGAGGGTTTACAAAGTTTTGAAATAAATTTATCATGGTCTAATTTTTTTAGATCACAGAAGTTTGGGGTTTTAACAGCACTGTGTACCCTTTTGAGATCCACTGTGTAAGCTTTTTAGATTTAAAAATAGGGAATAATGATGCAGTGCCAAATCTTTAAAGAACTGTAAAATTGCTCTTAATGGAAGCCCCAAATCTGAAGCTAAAAATCAGATACCAAAATCAGGCAACCACAGTGCGCAGACCTATTTGCTTACAGTGCTTGCACAATCTCAAGGCATGCCACCTTGCTATTGCCATATGGCTCCACTGCCTGATCATCCAGGCAGATATGCTAGCTGAACTGTTACAATTCAGATCTGTCTAAAACTCTCAAATTTAGCATGTTAAATGTATATTATTTGTATCTTCTACTCCAGCTACACACACTGCTTCTTTTATTACTTTTCCAAGCTGTTTAAATGAAAGACACGTGGTCACCAGCACGGGATTAAAGCCAACACAGAGGACCCCCTTTTTCAGGTTGTAAAGTTAAATACTAAACTACTGAGCACAGATGGATCCACAGAGCCAAATCTCAGCTGGTTCACCCATCTCAAATGGGTAGATATGATGGAATAGATTATTGTCTGGGATGAAAATACATTTAGGAGCTTTGTATTGCTGTTACCAAAAAACAAACATTTGTTTTTTATTCTTTTAAAAGGGCAATGCAACAAATAAGTTGTTTACTAAACTGCAATTTAATCTTAGGTCAGATTGCTGCGGGATATTTTGCCATGATGATGCATGGTGTTCATGTTACTGTTATAAAACTGTAATCACTGATGAATGTAGTTTTGTGAATCCTTGTATGCTGCATGTTGATGTGTGTTTGTTTGCCTTATTGCTTGTTAGGCACACCGCAATGGTGACATTGCGTTCTGCAACTTCGAGCACTGAAGTTCTGCCTTGTTGTCCGTCAAATGTAACATCATCACACCCCTCAGTGTGCTGCTTCATGCATCCCAAACCTAAGGCAAACGAAGAGAAGATGAATAGTTAAATTGTGCTTACTGATTAAATCTGAGTGTTCGTGGAGGTCTTTTGCAACATGTATACTTAAGTGTTGGCATTGTTTTACAGCTGGGTGTGCACGGTGAGTCACAGCCCTCTCATTTCCAGTCATTCATGCCAGCTTTTGGTCCCACTTGTATGTTTCAGTCTTTTATTTCCTGAAATGACGAGTTTTATTTGTACCTTCAGGATATAGAGAACATGCATGTGTGTGTCTGTGTGTGTGCTTGATGATTAAAGAAAGGGGATGAGCAAGAAGAGTAAAGGACACAGACATGCTGTTAGAGGGAGGAGAAACAGTCGATTGGGGAGACTAGGAGGTACCGTGTAAGTTTGTGCTTGAGTTAGTGTTGTTTGTGGGAGCATGTGGTTTGTGCATTTGATAAAGAAGAAGCATGAGAGTCCGATTTAGCCCACGCCTTCATCCCCTCCAGTTATTTAAGGTTATCCAACATCAAAAGGGAAGGAGCTGAAGGTAATGGCTTCAGGAATGTTGGAAAGACCATAAATCAATTTTACATCTGAGTACCAAACCCAGCTATTATTCAACCCGTCAGATTCAGCAAGATGGATACAGACAGATGGATAGAGGGAGAAGTTGGATAACTGTTGTCATGGACCTGTGGATCTGTAACCCATTTGGTGGTTGATAGAGAGCCATAAGATGCTGTTAAGCAACACATTCTGGGAAAGAAGGCAGAAAGTCAGCTGTTATACAAGTAGCACACCTCTCTCGTTAGGATGTTTGTAATGATAATATATATATATATATATATATATATATATATATATATATATATAAAAAAATGATGTTCGTAATGATTCAAGCGTTATGTTATGGTGCATTATTATGCTTGATATAGTCATTGGGTACACTGTGGTCATAAAGGGATGGACATGATTGTGCCACAAAAAATAAAAGGTAACAACTATGAAAATTAAAAATGTCAAGTATTATGATAAACAAAATTGAGAAAGCATTTAAAATGGAGTAAAAGTATGTCAGAGAGACATGCTAACAGTTCATAGCCTACACACCATTTTAAACAAATGGGCTTTTAATTTTGACTTAAAAGCATCAACTCAGCATGTCTGTCTAACATCTGGTGGGAAACTGTTCCACAGTGTTGGTGCACAAAATGTAAAACCTATATGTCCTTTTACCAACTCTCAACAGATTATTTTATCCCTTATGTCATTTCACCAGCAGCATGAAAAATTTATACAAGACAGAATCCATGCTTTCATGTTGTTTACACCAAATTCTGATCCTACCATCTGAATTTTGCAACTAAAATCTAGACTCATCTGTAGAGGCAACATTTGTATGAAGTTTGTCTTGTACAAGCAACCATATCATGTTTACAGTTGCTTTAATACCCTTTCTTTCCCATTCTGATGTTTGGTTTGTTTTTTACCAAGTGGTTTTAACCACATCTAGATGTTTAAATGCATTAGGTAGCTGCCATGAGATTGGCTGAATCCATATATGTGCTAACAAGGGTACTTAAAGTGACTGGTCAGTGTTTGTGTGTGTCTGTTAATCAGGCATGACACACTTGAGCCCAAACACACACACACACACACACACACATACACACACACTCTTGTCCTGTGGTCAAAGCCTGCCTCTCAGGGCTTCCTCTGCTGGTGGCAAATGATTAGATAAACAACTGAGCGGCTGTCATTGGAGCAGTGGGTCATGTATCACATCATGTCAGCACTTGTACAGGTCCTTCTCAAAATATTAGCATATTGTGATAAAGTTCATTATTTTCCATAATGTAATGATGAAAATTTAAAATTCATATATTTTAGATTCATTGCACACTAACTGAAATATTTCAGGTCTTTTATTGTCTTAATACGGATGATTTTGGCATACAGCTCATGAAAACCCAAAATTCCTATCTCACAAAATTAGCATATCATTAAAAGGGTCTCTAAATGAGCTATGAACCTAATCATCTGAATCAATGAGTTAACTCTAAACACCTGCAAAAGATTCCTGAGGCCTTTAAAACTCCCAGCCTGGTTCATCACTCAAAACCCCAATCACGGGTAAGACTGCCGACCTGACTGCTGTCCAGAAGGCCACTATTGACACCCTCAAGCAAGAGGGTAAGACACAGAAAGAAATTTCTGAACAAATAGGCTGCTCCCAGAGTGCTGTATCAAGGCACCTCAGTGGGAAGTCTGTGGGAAGGAAAAAGTGTGGCAGAAAACGCTGCACAACGAGAAGAGGTGACCGGACCCTGAGGAAGATTGTGGAGAAGGGCCGATTCCAGACCTTGGGGGACCTGCGGAAGCAGTGGACTGAGTCTGGAGTAGAAACATCCAGAGCCACCGTGCACAGGCGTGTGCAGGAAATGGGCTACAGGTGCCGCATTCCCCAGGTCAAGCCACTTTTGAACCAGAAACAGCGGCAGAAGCGCCTGACCTGGGCTACAGAGAAGCAGCACTGGACTGTTGCTCAGTGGTCCAAAGTACTTTTTTCGGATGAAAGCAAATTCTGCATGTCATTCGGAAATCAAGGTGCCAGAGTCTGGAGGAAGACTGGGGAGAAGGAAATGTCAAAATGCCAGAAGTCCAGTGTCAAGTACCCACAGTCAGTGATGGTCTGGGGTGCCGTGTCAGCTGCTGGTGTTGGTCCACTGTGTTTTATCAAGGGCAGGGTCAATGCAGCTAGCTATCAGGAGATTTTGGAGCACTTCATGCTTCCATCTGCTGAAAAGCTTTATGGAGATGAAGATTTCATTTTTCAGCACGACCTGGCACCTGCTCACAGTGCTAAAACCACTGGTAAATGGTTTACTGACCATGGTATCACTGTGCTCAATTGGCCTGCCAACTCTCCTGACCTGAACCCCATAGAGAATCTGGGATATTGTGAAGAGAACCTTGAGAGACTCAAGACCCAACACTCTGGATGAGCTAAAGGCCGCTATCGAAGCATCCTGGGCCTCCATAAGACCTCAGCAGTGCCACAGGCTGATTGCCTCCATGCCACGCCGCATTGAAGCAGTCATTTCTGCAAAAGGATTCCCGACCAAGTATTGAGTGCATAACTGTACATGATTATTTGAAGGTTGACGTTTTTTGTATTAAAAACACTTTTCTTTTATTGGTCGGATGAAATATGCTAATTTTGTGAGATAGGAATTTTGGGTTTTCATGAGCTGTATGCCAAAATCATCCGTATTAAGACAATAAAAGACCTGAAATATTTCAGTTAGTGTGCAATGAATCTAAAATATATGAATGTTAAATTTTCATCATGATATTATGGAAAATAATGAACTTTATCACAATATGCTAATATTTTGAGAAGGACCTGTATACTGTTAAAGATGCAATGTGTCTTTTGGATCATCTTTCAATTCAATTTTTTATAAGTTATTGTTCTAAATTATACCATGTCAAATAAAATATTTACATGTTTATGAAATAACTGGGGTTGGTTATAATTAACCTAATATTAAAATTGAATGATGGAGAGTTTTAAAATCTGTTTAGCCCTTTTTGACATAGCAAAGACCCCAAACATAATGTCTCAGATTCCTGTATACAAGAATACAATTATGGGAAAAACTAAGTACACTCCATATTTCAATGGCTCGGAGAACCATCTTTAGCAGCAATAATTTGAAGTGCCTGTTTTCTGTATGACTTAATAACTCGCACACATTGCTGTGGTAATTTTGGCCCAGCATTGCTTCAGTTTGTGGTTTATGGGCATTTGTTTTTGTACAGCTCTCTTGAGATCCCGCCACATTGTTTCAATCAGGTTAAAGTCTGGACTTTGACTGAGACATTGCAGCATATTATTTATTTTTTATTTTTGAGGCGTTTTGTTGTTGATTTCCTGCTGTGGTTGGGGTCATGATGTTAATTACCCAGTTTAGGTCTCACATTTGTTATACAAAGGGATTAAAATCTGGCTCAGTGATTGTGAGGATCCTATGTCCTGTGGCTGCTAAAAAAGCCTAAATCGTCAACCCTCTAATACCAAATACCTAAACATAGCGTTGTGCATTATGGCCTACAGTCTCCATTTTGGTCTCATCTCCCTGAAAAACATTGTTCAAGATGTCTTATGATTCATTCACATGCAACTTTGGAAGTCTTAGTTGTGCTGCAATACCTATTATCTAGAAAGAAGAGGCTTTCTATTGCACCCTTTCTAAACAACCAATACCTTTTCCTTATTTCTCCATTGGGCATTGGGGTTACTTTGTTGGGTCATACACTACTGTGAAGATTGGCAACTGTTTTAAATATTTTCCTGCCCTTAATCTTTCTCACTGCGGAAGGATGAATTTCATATACGGTAACTTTGAAATGATCTTATAACCCTTTCCAGATTAATGGGTAACAATTGCTTCTCCAGCATCATTAATGATGTTTTTCCTTCTTAGCAAACTATTCTCCTACATGCTCCAGACCAACAAACTACCAAAACCCCTGTTTTATAGAGATAGTCGCACCTGCTGGTAATTAGTAGATGTAATAGTAGCAATTAGTTGTTACTGACCTTCTTAAACACTATGTAAGGATTAAGAGTGTACTTTGTTTTTTCCCTATGACTGCACTTTATAATTTTCCCATTAATTATTCCCACCTCCTGTGTAAACATGAATTGCCATCTCATATTGCTCTGGCGGATGTTTATTGTTCAGAATAATTTTTATTTGTTTACTCCAGCACGATGAGGTGTGGAATTGTCTCCCGTCTCTCTAATATCAAATTTCAAGTGTGACACAATCCCCTTTAGAATCAAAAAATGTTCGATTGGACACACGATGGGCGGATGAGGACATAAATTATAGTAGTGTGGTTCTGAAACAAGGCCAAACCCACTCAGTGGTGAGGAATGGGATAAACATTGCAGTTTGCAAAATAGGTCCCTTCCTACATGCAGCTGCCTATCTTTTTTGCTGTCTAGTCTTAAAAAAACATGTCCTAAAATATGTATTTAGATGCACAAAAGGATCTATTGTTTTAATAACTCCTCTCATGCCAGCTGAGTATTCAGTATGGTAGCATTAATCATGATTTATACCGTCTCTGAGAGTGAGGTAAATAGTTTCAGATCTTCCCCAAGCAGAATGCATATGTTGCAAACATGCTGCTCACATTAGGTAGGCCTCTGCTCTGCTTTACAGTAAATTCCCTCTATGCATCGGAGGATGCTTTGTTTCCAGCTAAAAATGGTTTCCTTAATTTCATCTGATGATGACAGCACGCTGGATAATACTAAACCCAAAGGTCATTTTAAAGGTGAAGAATGCTGCTATATGTGTTTATAGAACGGAGGGCAGTTTATTAATAGTGTGTGCTGTATTTAGACAATGGGCTGATATGAGATTCATATACCTGAAGTAAAAAACAAAAATTCACATTTATCAAGGAAACTGAGACAAGAATCTATAACATCATCTTAATTGCATTCATTAAAAATATTAGAGTAGCAGTTATTTATACAGCTGTAAAATTATAGGGCTGCATAGTGGCGCATTTGGTAGCACTGTTGCCTTTCAGCAAGAAGGTCCTGGGTTTGACTCCCTGCCGGGGGTCTTTCTGCATGGAGTTTGCATGTTCTCCCTGTGCATGCGTGGGTTCTCAACGGGTACTCCAGCTTCCTCCCACAGTGCAAAAACATGACTGTTAGGTTAATTGGCCTCTAAAAAATTGCCCTTAGGTGTGAATGAGTGTGTGTGCATGGTTGTGTTGCCCTGCAATGTACCCTGCCTCTTGCCCGTAGACTGCTCGAGATAGCCACCAGCCTCCTGTGACACACTATTGAATAAGCGGTATAGAAGGTAAATGAATAATTTGGGATGTGCAGTTATTGCATAGTTGTCCTTGTCAGAAATTGAGCTGATCATTATCATGATTTTTACTTTTGCTGCTTGGACAATTTTCCTCCAGTAATGTTTCCATGAGAGCATCAATTAATATCATTCAAAATAGAATTAAATGCACTTATTGTGTGCTGTTTAGTGGTACAACTGGATTACGCATTGTAATTGGTATACTGAACTACAGGTCCTTCTCAAAATATTAGCATATTGTGATAAAGTTCATTATTTTCCATAATGTCATGATGAAAATTTAACATTCATATATTTTAGATTCATTGCACACTAACTGAAATATTTCAGGTCTTTTATTGTCTTAATACGGATGATTTTGACATACAACTCATGAAAACCCAAAATTCCTATCTCACAAAATTAGCATATTTCATCCGACCAGTAAAAGAAAAGTTTTTTTAATACAAAAAACGTCAACCTTCAAATAATCATGTACAGTTATGCACTCAATACTTGGTCGGGAATCCTTTTGCAGAAATGACTGCTTCAATGTGGCGTGGCATGGAGGCAATCAGCCTGTGGCACTGCTGAGGTCTTATGGAGGCCCAGGATGCTTCGATAGCGGCCTTTAGCTCATCCAGAGTGTTGGGTCTTGAGTCTCTCAACGTTCTCTTCACAATATCCCACAGATTCTCTATGGTTTTCAGGTCTGTAGAGTTGGCAGGCCAATTGAGCACAGTGATACCATGGTCAGTAAACCATTTACCAGTGGTTTTGGCACTGTGAGCAGGTGCCAGGTCGTGCTGAAAAATGAAATCTTCATCTCCATAAAGCTTTTCAGCAGATGGAAGCATGAAGTGCTCCAAAATCTCCTGATAGCTAGCTGCATTGACCCTGCCCTTGATAAAACACAGTGGACCAACACCAGCAGCTGACACGGCACCCCAGACCATCACTGACTGTGGGTACTTGACACTGGACCTCTGGCATTTTGGCATTTCCTTCTCCCCAGACTTCCTCCAGACTCTGGCACCTTGATTTCCGAATGACATGCAGAATTTGCTTTCATCCGAAAAAAGTACTTTGGACCACTGAGCAACAGTCCAGTGCTGCTTCTCTGTAGCCCAGGTCAGCCGCTTCTGCCGCTGTTTCTGGTTCAAAAGTGGCTTGACCTGGGGAATGCGGCACCTGCAGCCCATTTCCTGCACACGCCTGTGCACGGTGGCTCTGGATGCTTCTACTCCAGACTCAGTCCACTGCTTCCGCAGGTCCCCCAAAGTCTGGAATCGGCCCTTCTCCACAATCTTCCTCAGGGTCTGGTCACCTCTTCTCGTTGTGCAGCGTTTTCTGCCACACTTTTTCCTTCCCACAGACTTCCCACTGAGGTGCCTTGATACAGCACTCTGGGAACAGCCTATTCGTTCAGAAATTTCTTTGTGTCTTACCCTCTTGCTTGAGGGTGTCAATAGTGGTCTTCTGGACAGCAGTCAGGTCGGCAGTCTTACCCATAATTGGGGTTTTGAGTGATGAACCAGGCTGGGAGTTTTAAAGGCCTCAGGAATCTTTTGCAGGTGTTTAGAGTTAACTCGTTGATTCAGATGATTAGGTTCATAGCTCGTTTAGAGACCCTTTTAATGATATGCTAATTTTGTGAGATAGGAATTTTGGGTTTTCATGAGCTGTATGCCAAAATCATCCGTATTAAGACAATAAAAGACCTGAAATATTTCAGTTAGTGTGCAATGAATCTAAAATATATGAATGTTAAATTTTCATCATGACATTATGGAAAATAATGAACTTTATCACAATATGCTAATATTTTGAGAAGGACCTGTAGCCTTCAAAATAAGGGTAAATTTTACTTTTCGGGCAGATTTTGTGTTTGAGGAGCTCTGACTATATACAGTCACAGATGTATTATGAGGAATTTTTAACTACTTCTTGCTGTCAGTTTTATTGTTATGGCATGTGAGGGACTGAGTCGGAAAGCAGGAAGAGTCACAGGAATTATTAGAAAAATTGTTTTTTTTATTTTAACCCAAAAAAGTTAAATGCAAAAATGACAACGGAGCTCATAAAAGAGGTTGCTAAATTGAACACTAAAGAAAGAAATGAAAACCACTAAACTTTAAATACAAAGCTTTAGTCAAATACAAGAGAGCTACTTTAACTAAAGAAAATACAAATTCGCCCTCTCCAGCAGGAGTTGGTGGTGCAGTCCGATTTTCCAACATGTATTTAGGTGCTCTGAGCCCTGGCTAAACTCCCAGGGATCATGGAAGGTTAAAACTGGTAAGAGAAACAAGAATTAGCAATAATTACTAATCAAAGAGTTGATAAAAAAAAATACATGTGAACCAAATGTGCATGCTTACAAGTAAAACCCATGCATTTAAACACCTCAATAAAACTTTGTTGCAAACTAAAGTATCATTGTGTTTGGATGAATGAACAATGGGAGTGCATGAGATTTACTCAACGTTACTGGAGTGTGGCCATGGATTTGGCCATCAAATGGCAGTACACATCACAAAATAACACAAAAATGTAAGCTCTTTATCACCCTGATAATATTGTCCATACTGTACATGTAACGTTCATTTTTATAAAAGGGAACACAAACACCTGCTAAATGTAGAATAAGTCTTTATGCAAGTTTCAACTTTCTATTAGCACTAATTAGTTTTTTTTCTGTTCTGGCCTTTATAATGTGACACTGGGAGTTCAACAAGCTGAAGCTAGCCCACTGAGAGAAATGGGTGGCGCTTCCTTTGTTTTAATTTATTTGTCTTTTTTACAAATGTAAACCTGTGTATAATATCTGTTCAAAAGGTATTTCATGTGCTTTTTATAAATGATCTGGGGAACTGGCTGCTCAAAGCATGGGCGGAACTATTTTCCTTAACATTTGTAACATTTGACACATTCTAGAGGGGAATGTAGGATACTTATATGCACAAATATATATTTTGTGTATTCATGTTTGTGTTTATTGCAGACTATTGGCTGGAGCCCCACAAGCCAAAGCATTGCATGGTCAAAAATCTAAGGTGACTGGAGGAATCTACAAATGTGACATGAGCTCCTACTCTGACACATGTACAAGAGTCGTCTTTGATAATAATGGTAAGATACATCCTTAACACGCAAAGGAAGGATAAATATAATTAATAATTAAAGTGATCAAAAATGTTATCGGTCTGTAATATATTCTTTTCAGTTTAAAATCTGTCTGGATTAGTAAATTGTCAGTGAGCCATCTTTTTGCTTATTGATTTGTATGATATACTGTATGTTACCAAACATTGAGGATCACAATATTGACCCTTTGAAAATTTGATTATATTGAATTGAGCTTTTTGTAATCACCTTTATATATTTTATTGATTAATAAAATAAATAAAACAAAAGCTCACCCTTAACTATTTAAGGGGGATTCAGAGTAAACTATCAGCTTGATTAAGATCCAACTTAGAGCTTCTAGCAATGGTTCTCTCTGAAACACAAGCCTAAGGGTTTTTTTTAAACATACTTTGGAGTTCTAAATAGCAGTCTTAAACCTAACAAGAAATTTGAAAGGAAAAAAAAAAAAATTCAAAACAGACAGGTGAATGGACTGGAGACAACAATGTATTAAGTGATACAACTGTCCTTACTGGAGCCGTGGGAGGTCTAGACCATGTAGGAGGCGTATGAAGAGGCCAGCGGAGTCTGTTCGTGAGAGAGGTTGGCGTGCAGATGGTTGATGTCCGTTGGAGAGCAGGCAGGTAGAAACTGGAGCAAGTGAGTGAAGCCTTATGGTTGCTGGTCATGGGAGCAGTGATCCGAGAAGTTATTAAACCAGGGAGCTTAAACAGGGAGTCTTGTTACTTCACGCAGGGGAAGGAATCCAGGAGAGAACTCTAAAGAAGGGAGCAGAGAGCCAGATTAAACCAGAGTTTAGTTAAAAACAGGGAAATACATTTAGCAAAGCACAGAGGGCTATAAATACCACAAACGTTGACACCCAGGCGCCAAATGACACACAGCAAGCTCCTCTTAGGCTCTAGCGCTGAGACTGATGAGAATGAGTGGCTGCAGGTGTGCAGGAACTCTGCAGCTCAGCAAAGCCTTCCGTAATACTCGCAGCAGCCAGGAGAGGGAGGAAGAGAGCACACAGACAAATGACCTCTGGATACCTGACAGAACCTTTTGGTCCCTAAATTTTAAAGATCGACCATCATGATCATAGAACAGAGTAGCTATAGTTCATCAGACTGCTGTTTTCTGTCTTGGAACGAACTCGGGTTTCTGCTCCGGGTTTGATCTCTCTCACTCTCAGGTGGAGGGAATCCAAACATCAGCTCCAACATCTTTTCTGACTTACTGAGGAGGTCACCCCAAGGCTGGAAGATTGTTGGTTCTGTGGTGCGCTTGGATGTTTTGATGGCTCCTCTCTATGAATTTAGAACCAAAATGTAAATGATTAAAAAATCAATCTTGCTGGATAAGCACCAGATCTGTTCTCTACTACAGGTGTGTGAAGGCAACCCAAAGCAAGGCTTGCTGGTGCTTTACAGATTAGACCATGACCAAAAACAAAATGTTATGGTGAATAAAGACAATTACGCAACCAAATTTTAACTAAGTTGCTCAGGCTTCACAAATCTGATTGGTGGGGTTTCTTGGATTCTTAATTCTGTGTTTCTCAGTCAGACTTTGAGTCAGCATAAGCCCCAATGTGATGTCATCAGGCACCCGTCAACTTCGGCAAGAGAATTAAAAGAAAACATCCCACATCGCATCAGATAGACTCTAAAAAATAGATTCTATTGTTTTTTTCAAACCGTGTTGTTTACATTTCAGAGTTAGAGACAGTTACAACATAAAGTTAGACAGATATACTACTAGCTGAAAGTTTAATTCAGAGGAAAGAGCAAATAATCAAAACAGCAGGTGCGCATTCAGTTAAATTGATCATGAATTCATTTTGGGTAATCCCAACAGCATCCTGAGTTCTAAACTAGTAGATAAATCATTCACTTTAAAGATGCTCCTTAATATCTATTCACATGCCTGTAAAATGCAGATTTTAATCATAAACAATGCCTGTTCTGACAGGATCTTAATCTGTGGAAAAAAAAAGATTAACTTAATGCAACAATAAAGGCCTTTTCAGCAGCCTTGGTCAGAAGAGTGAAGGATGTACATATGTGTGCAAGGAAAGCCCGATTTCTCAGGATCCATGTTTCTACACTTGTATTTAATTGAAAGCTTTTTTTTTGGACCTTTTTTTTGTTAAAAAAAGTTATGTCTGTTTCTGTTTATAGAGGACTCAGGACAGGAAAACAAGGAAAATCAGTGGATGGGGGTGACGGTCAGCAGTCAGGGACCAGGAGGCAAAGTTTTAGTAAGAGTTTAATTTCATCATCACATGTAAACTACAAGGTGATTTACAAACCTAACTTCTGCAAACACATTTTTTAAAAACAATCTCTCAGTCATCACCTGTATCAATCCTTTTCTCTGGCAGACCTGTGCCCATCGCTACAAGCGGCAGAAAAACGTCAACTCTTCTCTTGAATCCCGTGACATCATTGGCCGTTGCTATGTGCTGAGTCAGGACCTAACTATAGATCCCACATCGAGTGAAGATGGAGGAAGCTGGCATTTCTGTGACAACCGGAACAGAGGCCATGAGAGGTTTGGTTCCTGCCAGCAGGGCCTCTCTGCTACATTCGATAAGGACTTCCACTACTTCATCTTTGGAGCTCCAGGAGCTTACAACTGGAAAGGTAGTTTAGTTTTAACTTGTATGGGAAATTACATCAGGTATCAATTTAGAGTCACATAAACATGTTTATCCTTTTTATGTAGCTCAGATTTATTGCCAAAATAATTTGCTACTGATTCATATACTCTGCCATATGTTTGACATTATGTTTCATTAAAATAGTTTAGTCATGGAGTTGGCAGACTTTTATTAAACAAATGAAATCATCTTGTCTTTTCTCTCCTCTCCTCTGCTCCCTGCTTTAAGGTGTGGTACGCTTGGAACAAAAGAACGACACCTTTATAGATATGGGTATCTATGATGATGGACCATTCGAGGCAGGAGATGAGACTGACAAGGACCCTGACCAGGTCCCTGCTCCTGCCAACAGCTACATGGGTAAAATATGTACTAACAGTGCCCTGTAAAGATATTTATATCCCCTAAACCTTTACACATTTGCCCTGTTACTGCCACAGACTTGAATGCATTTTGTTAGGATTTTATCGTAGAACAACAAAATTTTGTGGATAATAATGAGGTGAAAGGAAAGTAATCATAAAACAAAATCCAAAAGTTGTGGTGTGCATTTGCATTTAGCCCCTTTGCTTTGATGCTCTTGAATATAAACCAGTGCAACCAACTGCTTTCAGAATCAGCTTATATGTTTAAATAAAGTAAATTTTTATGTAATTTAATTTCAGTATAAATCCAGTTACCACAAACAGCATCAGGGACACCGGAAAACACAGCAGACAGGTATGGGATAGATTTGTAGAAAGGTTTAAAGCAGGGTTAGGTTATAAAACAATATTACCAGCCTTGAAGATCTCATGAAACATTGTTCAATCTATCATCCAAAACTGGGTAGAGTATGGCCAACTGACACGCCAGGCAAGGAGAAGTAGTCTACAGACCAGGGATACCCAGGAAACGTTGCAGAGATCCACAGCTCAGGTTGGAGAATATGTTGATAAGAAAACTATTAGTGGTGAACTTCACAAATCTGGCCTTTAGGAAAGAGTTGTAATAAATATGCCAGAAAGCTACAAGAACTTTCATTCTCAGTTTGCCACAGTACATGTAGAGGACACAGCAGAGAAAGGTGATCCGGTCTGATGAGAAAAACGACACTGCACATCACGCTTAACAAAACCATGATGCTGGTCGGTGCGTCATCATGGTGTGGGGATGCTTTTCCTCAGCACAGACAGGGAAGGTGGTTGAAGTTGATGGATGGAGCTTAATACAGAGCAATTATTGAATGGTTTAGATCAAAGAATATTTATGCGTTAGAATGGCCCAGTCAAAGTTCAAACTTAAATATTATTATTGTCTTTTGACAGACCTTAAAATTAAAGTTCACAGGCATAGTCCTTCCAATTGGGCTGTTTTGCAAATTTCAGTGGGCAAACAGCTTAGATGCAATATTATCTTATAAGTTTCAGGCATTTACATTGCATATCGATGATATATTTGGCCAGTTAGATGAACTCTTAACTGCCCTTAATGCTCATGTCTGATGTTTAAGGTTAGAGGATGAGTTACAAAAGTTGTGTACTGTTAAAGAAAGAAAATTATCAGGAAAGTGTGGGTTAATTGTAATTCATATTGTGATAGTAATTTTATGCAACAGTATGATAATCACATATTTTTCCTGATTTTGTGTAGGTGATCATTTTTACTTGTAAAAACATTTAAGAAGCATGTATCTTGTCTTTGCACTTCACAGGTATCTATTAATTTGTGTTGGTTTATCACATTAATTCCTAATAAAATATGTTGGTTGTGATAAGGCAAAATGTGAAAGTTTTAAGGGCTGCAGTATGAATACTTTTGCAAGCTACTGTAAAAACGCCAAAGATCTTTATTACCAACTTACTTTCCTTTGGTGTAAATTATTTAATGGTCTCTGTGTTTTAGGTTTCTCCCTGGACTCTGGGAAATCTTTGACCAACAAGGGTCAGCTAACAGTAGTGGCAGGAGCTCCCAGAGCTTATTACAGTGGAGCGGTGGTTCTGCTAAAGAAAGGTGGGGAATTCAGCAGGATCCTGCTTGAGGAATACACCCTTAAAGGAGAAGGCCTGGCCTCATCTTTTGGATACGATCTGACTGTGCTGGATCTCAATGGGGATGGGTAAGTCTGCAGACTGATCACTGTTAACTTCTCCTCTCCAAATTGTATTTGCACCCTTTTGAGCTTGTAATTGTCTTGTTTGTTAGCTGGGAGGATATAGTAGTTGGAGCCCCTCAGTACTTTGAGAAGGATTCAGAAATTGGAGGAGCTGTCTACATTTACATCAATAAGGCTGGAAAGTGGAACAAAGTCAAACCAACCAGAATAGATGGAGCTGCTGATTCTATGTTTGGCCTAGCTGTGGAAAGCCTGGGAGATATAAATCAGGATGGTTACCATGGTAAGGAGGCTTTATTAGTGTGTCAAGCACATGTGCTGTTGTTGATAACTCTTAAAACCTTCTAGCTTGAGGAGATATTGAAGCACATTATCCTGGTGTCAGATTTTGCAGTAGGAGCTCCTCATGAAGACAGTGGTGCAGGCAAAGTTCACATTTACCATGGATCAGCCTCAGGACAATTCTCAGAAAAAGCCTCACAGGTATGTAAAATGGTTCAGTAACAAGCTCTCTAATTTCCAACTCAGCATTTTGCTTTGGTATGTTGTGAAGCTAACAGGTTTTTCAAGAGTACCTGATCGCGGTTTAAAGAGGTGAAGCTCAACAGATAGGCAGACACATTCAACTTCATTGTGTTGGTATAGTTAGGGGCTAGGGTGAGTTTAGGAGGAGAAGGGTTTAGGAGTTATGATTAAACTGGAGATGTACTATCTGAATTATTTGGTCAATTTCAGACCACTGGATTTTGTAAAGGTCTAACCTTCTGATTGTGTGGTGTTAAGGGAACTTCTAATAGTTTAAGTCCTAATTAATGAACGAGCTTCTCAGTCCGCAAATAAATATTCTTCAGTAGCAGTAATGGAATTCAATTCAGTTGAAATTTATATATATATATATATATATATATATCGAATCATACTTATTCCCCGTCAAGTACATACATTCCAGTTGATCCTAGTTATCAAACAATGCAGTCAAATTCAGTACCTTTTACTTGTGTGGTTCCTCTACTCTCTCCCACTCTCTCTTACTCTCTTGCTGCCTTGCATGTTTGATATGTTCTCCGATTTCTTTTATGACACATTTTTGATACTGAACATAGCTAGCTTTGAGTGCTTGTCCCTCTGTAACAGCAGAGTGGTATCCATGGGTGGTATTGTCAGCACTACAGTGGTAGCTCTCAACATGGTGTGTTCACTAAGCTGAAATATTTAGAGTTAGAGGTCACTGGTCACATCTAAACATGAGCTTTTTAGTGGCTTTGAATGGACTGTGCTTTAAAGGGATAGGATTAGGGTTAGCCCCATGCAGTAAAAAGCAACATTTCCTAATTCCTATGTAAAGAAATTAAACCCAAATTCAGAGTATTTTTATGCAAGGTTAGGTGAGCTTTTTTTGTTGTCATTGTAAATTGACATGACACAATCAAATAAGTAATGATTATAAAACAAGGCACCATCAACAGCACAGTGAATTTTATTGTGATGTCCGTCTGTGCTGTCTGTTCTTTCGGGCTTAAATCTGTTTGATTTTAATAACTAAACTCTTGATCTTGAACAGTTTATTTGTCAGCATGTCCACATCAGTGTTATTTACAACAAATATTGCACAATTTATAGCCCACTGTAAGGTATAATCTGTTGGCCTAAATTTTACATTTTAAATTATACACTGCTCAAAAAAATAAAGGAAACACTCAAATACCACATCCTAGATCTGAATGAATGAAATATTCTCATTGAATACTTTGTTCTGTACAAAGTTGAATGTGCTGACAACAAAATCGCACAAAAATAATCAATGGAAATGGAGTTTAAACGAAAATTCAACATGGAGGACTCACCACCCCCGCCGCGTCCAATCACTCCTCACTGGCTGCTCCAATCAACGGCAGGTCCGCACTCCTCCTCAGCCAATCATCTCCCAGGGCATCACTTTTAAAGACCCTCTGCATGGCAAACACCGCTCTTCTGCTGTGCTTCGACCCTCCTCCACCCCTTCTCCACCATGGGCTCCCAACTCCTTCCATACCAAGGCCTACGCCACCACCAGGATCGGATCCCGGGGGGGGGGGGGAAGACGTACCTAATAATAATCCTAACATGTTTATTCAAACCTACTTCATCCTCAGCATTTACGTCTCCCTCAGAGGTACAAGCGCCAAAGAAATAATCTTTCATTAATAAATTCTTTAACCGTCTTCTTGTTGTTTCTCCGTTATGTGAGTCTTTCCAGGTTGAAATCAAATGTATTAACCATTGGAGGCCTGGATTTGGAGTCACACACAAAGTTAAAGTGGAAAAACACACTACAGGCTGATCCAACTTTGATGTAATGTCGATTAAAACAAGTCAAAATGAGGCTCATTATTGCGTGTGGCCTCCATGTGCCTGTATGACCTCCCTACAACGCCTGGACATGCTCCTGATAAGACGGCAGATGGTCTCCTGAGGGATCTCCTCCCAGACCTGGACTAAAGCATCTGCCAACTCCTGGACAGTCTGTGGTGCAACGTGACGTGGGTGGATGGAGCGAGACATGATGTCCCAGATGTGCTCAATCGGATTCAGGTCTGGGGAACAGGCGGGCCAGTCCATAGCTTTAATGTCTTCATCTTGCAGGAACTGCTGACACACTCCAGCCACATGAGATCTAGCATTGTCCTGCATTAGGAGGAACCCAGGGCCAACCACACCAGCATATGGTCTTACAAGGGGTCTGAGGATCTCATCTCGGTACCTAATGGCAGTCAGGCTACCTCTGGCGAGCACATGGAGGGCCGTGTGGCCCTCCAAAGAAATGCCACCCCACACCGTTACTGACCCACTGCCAAACCGGTCATGCTGAAGGATGTTGCAGGCAGCAGATCGTTCTCCACGGTGTCTCCAGACTCTGTCACGTCTGTCACATGTGCTCAGTGTGAACCTGCTTTCATCTGTGAAGAGCACAGGGTGCCAGTGGCGAATTTGCCAATCCTGGTGTTCTCTGGCAAATGCCAAGCGTCCTACACGGTGTTGGGCTGTGAGCACAACCCCCATTTGTGGACGTTGGGCCCTCATACCATCTTCATGGAGTTGGTTTCTAACAGTTTGTGCAGACACATGCACATTTGTGGCCTGCTGAAGGTCATTTTGCAGGGCTTTGGCAGGGCTCCTCCTGTTCCTCCTTGCACAAAGGCGGAGGTAGCGGTCCTGCTGCTGGGTTGTTGCCCTCCTACGACCTCCTCCACGTCTCCTGGTGTACTGGCCTGTGTCCTGGTAGCGCCTCCAAGCTCTGGACACTACGGTGACAGACACAACAAACCTTCTTGCCACAGCTTGCATTGATGTGCCATCCTGGATGAGCTGCACTACCTGAGCCACTTGTGTGGGTTGTAGAGTCCGTCTCATGCTACCACGAGTGTGAAAGCACCACCAACATTCAAAAGTGACCAAAACATCAGCCTGAAAGCATCGGTACTGAGAAGTGGTCTGTGGTCCCCACCTGCAGAACCACTCCTTTATTGAGTGTTTCTTGCTAATCACCAAAGATTTCCCCCTGTTGTCTATTCCATTTGTACAACAACATGTGAAATTAATTGTCAATCAGTGTTGCTTCCTAAGTGGACAGTTTGATTTCACAGAAGTTTGATTTACTTGGAGTTATATTGTGTTGTTTAAGTGTTCCCTTTATTTTTTTAACAGTGTATTGTTTTTCCTTAGTTTTAATGCTAAATGAGTGCCTTTGCCATTGCAGCTGTTTTTGTCCTCCATCAAGTCTTTTGTCTTCAAAATGTTGCCGTTAGTATTAGTATATATTTTGTATGATGATTCCTCTGGATCCCAAATATAGGTATCCCACGTCCTAACAAAGCTTGTGTTTTAGGTCTTGTCTAGCAAATCTTCGGGAGTTAGCCTGTTTGGCTACTCTTTGGCAGGCAACATGGACCTGGACAGGAACTCCTATCCAGACATGGCTGTTGGATCCCTCTCAGACTCTGTCTTTGTCTATAGGTGAGAAAGTTAAAGTTGATGCATTACTCTGATCTAGTGCTGCTCATCATAGTTGCAGGAATGCTCACTGAAGTGTTTCTTCACAGAGCCCGACCAGTTGTTAACATCCAGAAGAAAATCACTTTTTCACCAAGTAAAATCGACCTCAGCCAGAAGAACTGTGGCAACACTTTCTGGTACGGCTGTTTCTATTGTCTCTACTTCAGTCTGTGGAAGAACCTTTACTGCAAATGCCATTTCTTAAAAAAATAGTTGCTACTTCAAAGTGAAACAAAAGCTTTATTTCTTTAAAAAAAGAAATTGTTTGAACCTTTATTGACACAAGTACAAAGTAAACTATTTTCCCTGTATTTTTTAACAAGTCCATTGTATTTAGAAAACATAATATAGAATTTGATAGAAGCTGCAGACTCATTAGAGATGGTAGAGACGTATGTTTACAACTAGGTTTTATTGTACTGTCTTTTATGGCAAATGAAAATATCAATAACTAAAGTTTAGCAAGAAAAGTACGTTACCATATTCATGTTCAAATGACTTTAGCTTAACAACAGTCAGTATATACAGTATCTGACCTGAGACATACACTATATTGCAGAAGGTATTTGTCTGTCTACTTTTACAAGTACATGACATTCTATTCTAAATCTATAAGCTCCACTTTGTTGATGGATACACCGTTGCCTGCAATATCAACTTTGACTGTTGTGTAAACATGTTCCACAAGGTTTAGGACTGTGTTCATAGTTAGATGAGAAATGCAGAATTGTAGCATCCTCTCTAATTCATCCCAAAGGTGCGTAAGAAGGTTGAGGACAGGACACCAAACATTCAACACCTGCAGCCATGGAAGTGATGTAACACCAGAATTCATTGATTTGGTGGTGTGACCCAATATGTTTGGCAATATATAGTGTATATAAACTGCAAGCAGGTTAGCCAATGACTCACAGTGTTTTTACTTATTTAATATTTGAGACAAGATGCTGCCTTTTTGGTAACAACAGCGAACCTCTAACAAATGTGTCTTCGTCCACACTGTCTTTGTACATAAGCCAGTCACTCATGCCTTCAGCTCTGATTGATCCCTTTGCCATCCAACAAGGTGTTGTGATCTTAGTTTCAGCTTTTAAAAACCACCTTCTCATTTTCTCCATATCAATCAGGAACATGGCCTCAGTTGAAAACTGAACATGTGTCCACAGTCTTTTTGACCATCTGAGCTGTCCGGAAACATTTTGTTGCTTTTGTGTAGAGTTGTAACATGCTACTACTAAAGAATTTCACCCTACATTTCTGAATGGAGGACTGCACTCTGTCAAGGAACAGTGGCTTTCCAAGGTGTTTTCAAGCCCACAGGGTAGTGCTATTCACAAGTCTAAGAGTTTTTTCATCTGGTGCCAAAGGTAATGTGCTTCCATCAGTAGTTCCAAGGCTACCTAAATCATGCTGATGGGTTGGGGATACATCCATCTCACTAGAGGACAAGATACACAATATGAGGTTCATGAAAATGAGATTAGACATAAATTTAGCAATGTTTTTGGTTAAACAAATATTCCCATTTTTATTTTTGCAAATAAAGTAAATGATTTGCAGATCACAAAAGAGTAGTTTATAGAATCTGTAAACAGTGTGTCATAATCGAGTCTGTTTTTTTTCCAAGAATCTCTGTAAAGTGTATTTGTCATATTATGCTGAGTCTTTGTTGGACCAACGTGCGGAAAACGCTCCCGAGCATCATGGTGAGCTAAGGAGCTTTTCTTTTAATAATAATGATAAACAGGAACAACTTACATGGGTAAGCCGGACAGTAATACAGGCATGGAGCCAAGAAGCAAACAGGGTAGTATACAGGAGGAACCAGCGACAAACAATGAAAACCGTGGACGATAAATATTGAGGGAAGTGGAGAATGGACCAATGAACTGAGGAGGCTAATCAGGGAGATGATTAGTAGCAGCTGGTGGAAGGGAGCCTAAAGAATACTGAGGGTAAGTGACTAATTAACAAAAGTGAGCAGGGAGTGTAGTTAGGTAACAGAAAAACATCTGAATGAACTGAAGCAAATAAACAATGAGACTAACTAAAGAACATAAACAAAGGGGAACCAGATCTATAAGGAAAATAACATTGAAAATAACATTACTTGAAATAACATTACAACCAGATGTTAAAGGTTTAGTTCTGTTTTTAAAACAAAAAATAAAAATTAACAATCAAAAGTCAAGCCCCAGAAGTTCAGAAAACAAATGCAATCACAAACAAAGTTTACTGGGTTTGCAATAGGACTGTAACCCTGACCTCTTAAAACAAAACAGTATTTGAATATCAAACCCTAGCTCATGAAAATACAGTGAACAAAAACTAGACAAGAAGATTAAACGAAAACACAGGTCAAAGCTAAACCATGATCCAATCACTTCTGCTAGAGGCTTCAAATAGTGCCAACCAGGAACAGGAAGGTGCAACTGCACCGTTACCTGCTAAAAAAAAGAAGAAAAAGAAACAGACAAGGCTATCGGCCGTAACACTTCCCCCCCTAAACCCTAACCTCTTGGTTAGGGGACGTAAAAAACATTAGTCCATGTTGAACATAAGCCTAGACAAAGTATCCGCTAAGAACTTGACTGCACCCCGTTTGTGTTTAATATCAAGATGGTAATCCTGTACAATCAAAGCCCAACGCACGAGTCTTTGATTGTGGTTGTACATTCGGGAAAGGATAACAAGTAGGTTGTGGTCAGTGTATATGGTGACTGGCACAGGACTGGATCCCAAGTAAACCTCAAAGTTCTTAAGTGCTAAAAGCAAAGCCAGAGTTTCTTTTTCAATGATGGCGTATTTTAGCTGGCTGTTGTTAAATTTACAGGAAAAGTAACAAATGGGATGATTGGCTCCGTCTTCACCCTCCTGTAATAAAACTGCTCCAGGTCCCACAGCACTAGCATCCACCTCAAGTTTGAATGTTTTAGACATGTCTGGGGAAGAGAGTACAGGTGAATGAGTAAATAGAGATTTCACATTTTCAAAAGCATGCTGACATTCAGGGGTCCACACAAAATCTACATCCTATGGATGAACTACTGTAGAAACGTTTCGACAGAAGTTTCCGTAATAACTAGCCATGCCAAGAAAACGTCAAAGGGCTTTTCTAGTGTCAGGGGCTGGAAACTCAAAGACGTGATATTTTCACTTCAACTGGACATACCTGCCCATGACCAACCTCTCTACCTAGTTAGGTGACAGTTGCTTTTCCAAAGTTACACTCCAGATTCAGAGTAAGAGGCACATCAGCAAGCAGGCGAACACGTGGTTTAATACATTCATGTGTTCAACCCAGGTAAGAAGTACCAATTTGGTAACCTCGACAGAACAGTGGTAACCAAGCGTTGAAAGATGGCTGGTCCATTACACATACCAAAAGCCATCACTGTATATTGCAAGAACAGGTCTGGTGTTACAAATGCAAAAATCTTTGATGCTCGGTCATTTAGTGGCACCTGCCAATATCCTTTTAAGAGGTTCAACTTACTTACACACTGGGCATTGCCAATGGTATCGACACAAACGTTCACATGAGGAAGTGGATAGGAGTCGATGATTGTAACAGAATTAACCTTTCGGAAATCTGTTATAAAACGATGTGAACCATTGGACTTAGTCTCTGAGAGACATGGTGAACTCTAGGGGCTGGTGCTTTGCTTAGCAAATCCTTGTATAGTCTGTCTCACTTTTCATCAAAGCTCTTTTCACTGGATTGATTCTTTAAAGATGCTGCTTTACTGGCTTGGCACCAGCAACATCAATATCATGCTCAAGGACTGAGGTCTGTGTTGGCATTGAACAGTCTTGGAAAATGGTAACTAAGGTGATAATATCATTCCTTTGATCCCCAGTTAGATCTGAAAGCTGGTTAGGTTGTACCTTCAACATCTCAGAGTTTGGCAGCCGTGGACGTTGACAAGAAATGGGACGTAATTTCAAGGCATCTTCTTTAGCTGATTCAGGGTAATCTGTCACAATAAGTGCTGAGAAACTAATGGAGGGTAGAATATACACATTTTGAAGTTTATGGGGGAGCCTGGGTCAAATTTGGCAGAAAGAGCTGAACCAGGAATTGGTAGCAATGCTAGGACCTTGTTGCCAACTACAAAGCAACGTGACATGGCAGAGCAGTCATGATACGGTTTCATGGACTTCTAAGAATCACAGTGTTTTTCTTGCAAATGCACGTGAGTTGTGGGGTTTCTCTCTGAACTTAAAAACGTAGTCTAAAATGTTCTCCTGGGAAGAACCGTTTACCTCTAGGAGTTTCTCTTTGAGGATTTTAATAGGACTACAAAGTGTATAACCAAACACCAACTCAGCCGGAATAATAATCCATAGAGATTCTTGAGTGAATTCTTAGCTGCAAACAAGACTAAAGGTATTCCTTCATCCCAGTCCTTTTTAGCTTCAACACAATATTTACGCAGCATCCACTTATGTGCAGAGATATTGGCTGCCCTTTTCCTGACCCTAGACCTGTACAAGTCCGGGATGAAGGGAAGGTCAGCCCTGATGATCCTCTCTGCAGACCTTGTTGTTAATTGCAGTCTGAACCTGTCCTGTTTTGTGGACAGTAGTAGTTTTCAGACAGCACACAAGACGTAGGTTCCGGACAGATGATGTGTCAAGAACAAGCTGCAAACTCCCAAACCAGGAATGCAATCTGAGTTTTTTAGGTTAACCAGGACTATACGTGGTGTGTTCTGTATATAACAAAAACTAGACCTGTGCTTAGATTTTGGTCACAGAGCAGCCCCATGTCACCAGTTCTGTTTATGGTGTTGAGGACTTCAAGGTATGGTTATAGAGTTGAGAACAGTGTGGTTTTGTTGGCTTTATCAAGACATTACCTCAATGAACACACAATGGAGCAGTTTCTGTCCATGTGTGTAGAAAGCGAGATGAGAGTCAGGTTCCTGAAATCTGGTTTAGCCTTAGGTTCTTGTTTAAAGAAAGAACACTTAGGGTTAGTAGTAGTCTGTCAGTGTGTTGTTCGCAAGTGATGATAAAAAGAAAGAAGGATTGATTAGACTTACTCTATCTGAAATTTTTGAAGTACCAATAATTAAGGTACTGAGTCTTTAAGTGGTATTTTTATTTATGGTTATACGATTATATATTGTTTCAGGCATAAGAACACTTCTGGAATCTCAGGAGGAGATAACTGATGAAAATGTGTCTGAACTTCTCTCATGTACTGCTGCCTAGAGAAAAATAGAGTAAATTATCCATGAATGCTCCTTTCATACCCGATCCTTCTACTGTCACCTTTCAACACCTAATCTGTTGATTGGTAATAATACCTTTAGGTCTGTGTTTGTTAACTAGAGGTTCAAACTGAAAGATGGAAGCTTAAGTGATGTGTAAAAGATTATTATAAATCATGACTATATTATTATTTTGAGCTGTTATGCTTTTTATTTTTGACCATTTCTAAATCTTAAAAAAACAATATACTTGTCAGATGTTTGCTGGTTCTGATTGTGGTTAAACTGCTCTGTGTCCACAGCTTGAAAGTTAAGACGTGTTTCAGCTACACTGCTAACCCAATCAACTATGCTCCAAGACTAAGTAAGCTGAGAAATATTGTTACTTTTAGCAGATTTAAGAAAGATTGTATTATTCTTTTGTGTTCTTTTTTTGTACAAACTCCAAAACCTTTTAACCCAACTTTTATTATTCACCGATTTATCTTACATTGGGTACCCTCTCCTGTCCTATAAAGAGGTGGCCTACTCTCTGGAGGTAGATGCTGACCGCAGGAAAAACAATCTTGTACCGAGGGCAATTTTCACAGAACCTTCAGGCTCTGATAATAACTCTAAATCCAAAGGGACCATTACCATAGACACAAAAGGAAAGGAACAGTGTGTTATACGTCAACTTGCTGTACAGGTAGTGTTTCTTTCAAAATTGATTTGATATTAAAGTAAACCATGGGTTGGAAAACACTTTGTGTAATGTTTCCCTATTACAGGAAAATATTAAAGACAAGCTACGGGCGATCCCTGTTGATGTTTCTGTGAATATTCAAGATGCTAACCGTAAACGTAGACAGGCCCAAACTTCGCAGCTTTCACCTGTCCTCGATCCCAATGATGCAGAGATAACTAGAAAAAAGGTGTGTTTACAGAAACTTGTAAATTAGTTAATAAAAAACCCTCTGTTATTGTAATGTTGCACATGTCGCATTTGACTGTCCTCATGTAACGTGTTTGCAGGTGGACTTTTTTAAAGAGGGATGTGGCAATGATGATGTGTGTCAAAGCAACCTGTTGGTGCAATATCGCTATGGCTACAGAACAACTGATGAAGATACGTTCACTCCTTTGAAGATGTAAGAGGATATTCTCATTCTTGTTTGTTATGTTGCATGACTGCTCTGCCCCATGCTAGAAAGAGAGAATATGTTGCCCTTCGCAGTGAAATAGATGAGACTGTTTACATTGCATCTCATCAGCATATGGACTCATAAATCACTCTGTTTTAAAGAGAGAATGACGTGCCGGTGATCTCACTAAGCAGCCAAAAAGACATTGCCTTGGAGGTGACGGTGACCAATCTAAATGGAGATGACGCATATGAAGCTTCTGTAATTGCTAACTTCCCCAGTTCATTGACCTATTCTGCTTACCGTGTCTCACCAGAGGTGAGTAGCATATTCCCTAACACTTTTTGGGCCATACAACACAAGGTTCACATTTAGGGTTCTGTGTGTGATTTATTATCAACTGCAGGAGCTACAAGTCACCTGCGTAGCAAATCAAAATGGATCTATGGCTGACTGTGAGCTTGGGAACCCATTCAAACACAACTCAGTGGTGAGAAGATGCTTTGTTTAAATATGTTTTAACTTCATTAAAGCATATTGTTAACACATAGAATACTATATTTTATGTATGTGTTTATAGACCGTCTTCTACCTTATTTTGGGTACAGCTGGCATATCTTTCAACACCACTGAACTGGAGGTTGAACTTAAATTACAAACGTAAGTATCTGACTCTGCCTCACCAATTGTTGAACGACTCTGACTCCACTTCCTGATTCAGCAGTTCACCTCCTTTTGCAAATGCCTGATCTTCAGTTGATCAATGTGTGAATTTTACAGGACGAGTAACCAGCAGAATCTTATGCCTGTAAAGGCAAAAGCAAAGGTGGCCATAGTGTTGCAGCTGTCCTTATCTGGGTAAGGATTTTGAACATTTGCAAAAAACACGCACACTTATACTGATTCAGGCAAATGATTGTGCATTGCCATCCTATCAGACAAGTCCAACCGTCTCAGGTTTACTTTTCTGGGGATGTCAAAGGTGAGACAGCCATGAAGACTGAAAGCGACATTGGCAGCGCCATCACCCATCAGTTCAGGGTGAGTACAGGGAAGCTGCTTGTCTGTCCTACACACAATTTGTATTTATTATAACAATAAACTGAACTTAACTAATATTCTTTTTAACCGGTTTGAAAGGTAATGCTTTTATCTACCAATGACAGATAATCAACTTGAGAAAGAGATTGACAGACCTTGGAACTGCCACCCTTCAAATAGAGTGGCCAAAGTTTACAAAGGATGGAAAGTGGCTGCTCTACCTGATGAAGATCAGCTCCACAGGAGTGGAGCAAATAGATTGTACGCCCAACGAAGAGAACCTTCTAAACCTGGTAGGTAAATATGCTTACAGATTTACCATGTCTTGCAAAAGTCTTTGTACACTTAATTTTTACAAGTACGAAACGTTTTGTTTAGATCTTATCTGAGTAGAGCACATTTTTCCTCATATTTCCTGTTCTTCCTTTCCTCTTAGGCCCTTACAGAACAGCTGTATTTACACTGGGATAAATTACATACATTTACTAAGTAATCGCCTTTTGTAGGAAATTGATTGCATCCGTTTCTATTTAGTGGTAATAGAGTAAAAAGCGCTGAATACATATGCACGCCGCACCTAAATTGTATTTACATTTGAAAGTGAGGAAAACATGTATTATTTCTTCTTTACTTTAGAGTTCTGTGCTTCTATCATACAAAAATCCCAATAAAATACACTTATGTTTGTGGATATAATGTAACAAAATGTGAAAAGGTTCAAGTAGTATGAATACTTTTGCAAAGGTATGTTCTATTGACAGGCGCAGATGTTAACATGTGCAACAACTGGTTAAAGTTCTGCTCTGCTCTGCTTTGCTTTGCTTCAAGGATCCAATTAACACCAGAATGAGAAGAGCAGTAGGTAGCACCCAGGGAGGAATTGATTACACTTTTTCACGCCTAGTTGAGAAAAAGGAATTTGAAACTTTGGTAACGCAATACAACAATTTTTTCATCTTTATGTTTTATTTGCAGGCTCCAGCATTGTAACTGTGTTCTGTGTGTTTACAGTCATGTGACAATAAAGCAACATGTGTGACAATAAAGTGCCCCCTGCGCGGCCTGGACAGTAACGCAGTTATCACTCTGTACTCCCGACTGTGGAATAGCACCTTCATAGAGGTAAACGAGATGCACCTTTTTAACTCAACTTCTTTATGTGGGTTTGAGACGGGTTGCAACTCTGATCTGCTTTTTGAGAAAGAAACCATTTTTAAAACATAGTTACATTTAACTTTGTATTATTTAACATGGTTAATTTGTATATTTGTAGTACTGCAAAAGTAAAGAGGGCTAGATTGATATACTGAAGATGCCAAATAAGAATAATGTAATATGACAAAATTTTATCTGAGCTTACTTTTTTTTATTTTTCAAATTTGTAAGTTTTAGCATTCACATAAAACATCATTTTCACTTTAATTAAAATTGTAGCTGCTGTTTGTGAGGGAACCTCATAAGGTTTTGATTGAGTGCGATGGAAGTAACTGAAATAAAGAAACATTTTAGTTTTGTTTTTAACAAAAATTATCTTGGAAATTTGCTGATTAAAGAAACAAAGATGACAGAAGTCAGTGTTTTTTCATAATTTTTATAAACACCTATAACAGCGTTAACCAGTTTTTCACCTTTCCCTATAAACAGGATTACCCCAAGTTACATCATGTGGAGGTGATGGTGAAGGCTTTTCTGCATGTTGATAGTGCCACGATGCACACAGAGTTGAAGAATGCCGAGACTCAGGTAATTGCTGCAATGGTAAAAACATATTTTAAGAACAGTAGATTTTAGGCAAAACAGTTGATTTTCTTCTTTTATTACATTACATACAGTTTTATATAAAAAAAAAAGTCTTAAATCGTGTTGATTCTGTTTCATTTGAATAGCTCTTTAACTAATTTTGACTTTGTACATCAGCAGCAAACATAGAAATATTAAAAGGTTTTTAAATTGTGGTCAGTTGTGAACAGGCATAAGAATTCCTATATAAATGTTTATATTGTGAATGAAGATGCAACAGTCTGCGGTTTTTATGCCCTTTTTAATCAGCGATTTTGTAAAGGTTGGATCTGTTAATACTGGTATTGTCTGATTCCAGCTTCCTTTGAAGAACTTTGAATAACAACGAAATACCTTGTTGTACAAATTCAAATCTTAACTGTCTTATCAATAAAGATTTTACAGTAAAATAACAATATTTTCCTCAGAAATAGGCTAAAATTACAGAGCTGATCCTCTGTCTCAGTGAAAATGTACAAATACAGTCAAGTCCTCCAGGTTATTGGACGGAGGTAACCTCACAAATAAAACCCAACCAAAACTAATTAAAGCACGTCTCCTTTATCAGATGGATTTACGCTGATTGATGGTGATGTCCCTGTGTGTGAAAAAAAGGATGAGTCTATTACACAGCTCTGCAGCTAAACAGGATGTTTCAAAACTAAGAAAACATGATCACAGAGTTCACATTTAGCATCTAAGCAGATTCAAACAATGAGATGTATATAGTGCAAAGAGGCTTTATTTATCCTTTCTTCATTTCACTGAAAATGAGAGAAGTAGAAGAAGATGAGATAGATTGAACAGTGTAATATTTTAGAGAGTATTTGCTGCTTTATTCAAATAACCCATAATTATTAGTAAAACTGATGGTTTTTTTTTATTATTTGTTTTGTTTTTTAGGTCAGACTGACAGTGTTTCCAGAGAGGCGTGCTGCTCAGTATGGAGGAGTGCCTTGGTGGATCATCGTGCTGTCCATCTTGCTCGGCCTGTTGTTGTTGGGGCTGCTGGCTTTTCTTCTTTGGAAGGTAGGGGTGATGGAAAAGAAAGATGCCTCCCTCTGTCCTAATATTTGTGTAATTTTTATTTTGACCACTTCTTGGTCTCTTACCACAATCAGCAGAACAACTGCAGGCACAGTGAACAAACACATTTCTAATGATTTGCCTCTCCTCAGTGTGGAGTCTTTGAGAAAAAGAATAAAGAGGATCCATCAGAAAAAGAGAAGCTGACATCAAATGCATAAAAAGTGAGAGGGTAAAATTACTGGGTCTGTCAGATATTAAACTTTTTCCCTCTTGCTCCATCTTGCTGTAAAAGTGCTGCTTTCTGGTAAAGCAAGCAATGGGCAATTCTTACTCTGTGATAGAAATACTAATATAGGCACTGACTGAAGGCAAATAAGGTTTTCACACATGATAATGTGTGCATCATTTTACTTGCATGGCCAAGGCAATGGCTGATAAGCAATGACTGGGTTACCTGTTGCTTTAAAAAATATCATTGGGGCTGATCTGCACTTACTGATCTTTTCTGTTTTTCTTGTTTTGTTGTTACTGAACATTCAGTCACTTGGTCTGATGGTTTTTACTCTCAATCTTAAATAACAGGGCTATTTCAACAGTTCCTTTCTCCAGAGAGGGTCACAGGTGGTTCATCTAGCCCTCTCAATTGATTTATTTTATTAAAGCACAACAATCAGCATCTGCTTTGCTTTCTCTGGGTTTTAAAAAAACAAAAACATTTTCATAAAGAATTTACTGACTTTGCTATATGTGTCTGCAGTGTGGCTTTTTTAATCGGGCCAAATATGAAGACAAGGTTCCCAGTTACAGTGCTGTTCGGATCAGACGGGAAGAGAGACTGGTTAATTCTACAAAGGCCAATTGGGGCAACCTGGAAAAGAAGCCATGGATGTCAACTTGGCATGACAAGGACCACTATTCTTAACAGCAAAGAAATCTATTGCTTATTGATAGATCATCAGAATCTCAAATTCTGGCTGCCTTGCCTTTGCACATTGAGGACTGATACTATTGAGATACAAACTAAATAAGTCTGAAGGACTAAATACTGGATCAAACACTGTTGTTAAGGGACCGCAATGAGCATTTTGAGCCTATTTGGTACATTCAGTGTTGACTGGAGACTTGGTAGTTAGAAACTGTATCATAATTATTTGTACAATTATTGACTTGAACTGTTTGTATTTATTCTTGCATGGAACATTTTGCTTTTGTTTATCAAGGTGGAAGAGTTTTGCAACTTACACAAAACATAACATAGAAATCCATTTTCCATTCTAAAAAGTCTGTCCTAGCCATTGACCTGTTTCCTCTGTCTCAGATTGTACGTATTCTGTATCTTATGTGCAAACTGAGAACCTTTACCAGGCCACAACAAAAGTCATTGTGCCACACTCAGCTACAAAATAATGTGACGGGGAATAAAATGCTTTCTTAATAAATATTTTTAACCATCCATCTATCCATTTTCTATACCCGCTTCTTCCGTACAGGGTCGTTTGGGAGCTGGTGCCTATTTCCAGCGGTCTACGGGCGAGAGGCGGGGTACACTCTGGACAAGTCACCAGCCCATCGCAGGGCAACAAAGAGACACACAGGACAAACAACCATGCACACACTCATTCACAACTAAGGGCAATGTAGAGAGACCAATTAACCTAACAGTCATGTTTTTGGACTGTGGGAGGAAGCTGGAGTACCTAGAGAACATGCAAACTCCATACAGAAAGACCCCAGTTGGGAGTCAAACCCAGGACTTTCTCGCCACAAGGCAACAGTGCTACCAAATGCGCCACCATGCAGCCCTATTTTTAACTACTTAACAGCTTTTTCTTCACAGTTGTGTTCAAGAGTGTAGTTCACAATAGTAGTATTAATTTCCATCATGGATGTCCGGAAATATATCTTTACGTCAAATGTTAGTCCATAATGGGAAGGTTTGTTCACTAAGTAGAAGAAAGTCAGGAGAAAGTGTGTCTGAAAGCAGTTCATTGGCAACCTAACAAACTGACACCCTACCTAGGTATTTAAAAGTGCACTGTGGTAAGTCTAGTCTTTCTGTAATTTGTCACGTCTAAATGACCACTTGTAAAAAATTGTAATAAACATTTTATTTGGAAGATTTGAGATAAAAATGTGTTGAAAAAGAAAATGTTTGCTGGAGAGCAGAATGTCTTTTAGGATTTTCTTATTCTTGCAAGAGGGAGCGACACCACTAAACTGCACATACAGTGAAACCCTGGGCAGCCCTCTAAATAGCTTTTTTATCTGTATGATTACATGTAGTCACCTCCTATGATGCAAAATCTTCAAGATTCCTACTCTTCATTATTGGCTCCATCCTTACCAAGTCCTTTTCCTCCTGTTACCAGGATGTCTGTTTTTTGCTTTTAAGCCAATAACCTCCTAACATTCCTATATGTGGTAAATTTCAGTTCTTTTCATGAGTTTCTGCTTGTCTTCAACAATATATAACTCGAACCTCTTTCAAATCATTGTTCCAGCATAAGCACCAAACTACACGCCTATTTTGTCATACACAAGAGGATTTGGTAGGAGCACAGGCTGTGTGGGCTTTCAGAGCATTCAGCTGTGAATGGGAAGCAAATGGTTCATGCAAAAGGAGGCCCAAGCAAGTACTAAATGCAAATGGTTTTCAAAAACCCGACATTTCTGTTTAAAGTCCAAAATGTTCTTTGTAATATTCACATTTTCTGAGACTCTTTCATTTCATGTCCAGACCCTTCATTTGATCGGTATTCACAGTTCCACACGATGATCTGAAAGGGGTCTAGAGAAGATAAAGGATCAAGCATGAATTATTACAAATTCCACACAATGTAAATGTTCGCTCTGGGTCAAAAAAACTATGCAAGCAATTGTGCATTGGTTGTGTAAAAACATTAGCAGTGGTGAATGGAAGCAGCTCTTCCACACATAAGTAGGTTTATATTTAACTTGGTATGTACAAAATTATGACAATGCATTCAGTGTCATCTTTGTTGTTTCTTTATGGACCCTTAAGGCAAGTAGGGCTTTTGTACAACTCCAGACTATAGAAATTTGAAATGGTACAGTAGTGTCCACAAGGAACCATTTGGAAAGTAGGAGGAGGTGCCTCCCCTGGACCCATTCACAAACCTCATCTGGTTGAAGACGTTTCCCCTTGGACCCCTTGAAAGACCAGTGCTGAGAACATGATGTCAGAGACATTGGCTGTGGCTATGGTGACAAACTTTATGTAAACAGACAAAGTAAAGTACAGCCGACAAATCCGCATCAATTGTATGATGCTATTATATCAATATGGACCAAAATCTCAGAGTGATGTTTCAGACAAATTGTCGAATCTATGCCATGAAGAATTTGAGGAGGCTCTGAAAACCGAAGGGGCCTAGCAAGGTATACCTAATAAAATGGCCAGGGTGTGTAAATCTGAACTGTTTGCTATTGTCATTTATTCATTAACTGTTTTGCTTGTTTTACTGCACCCACTCTTCACTGCTCCCTTGAGCCCATCCCCTGCTCCTAAATTGACCAAAGGGAGTCTTGTAATAGGTGGACTAGCAAAAGGATATTTGAGATGAGACAACACAACTTTGGGAACCCTGGAAATGTTCAAGGTTGAATGAGGTCAAGGAATGCATGAGCTTGTCAGAGCGCATGGAGATTACTATGAATGTGAGAACATTATGACAGGCAAAAACAGGTCTGAGCATCTGAAAACGTGTTTCATTTGAGAAGCCAAGTCTGGTGCTGTGGAAGCTGCTCAGAAGCTGAAGGGTATAAATCAAAATATGCGGGGCAATTAAAGAGTTCAACAAAGAAAGAGATTCTTGTTACAAAATCCAGCTAATTCCTGCAGCTGGTAGCTTTGCAAGCAGCAGCCTAATAAACGGAGGCTCTGAATTGGAAATACAGGAACATGATGTGAATGCTGCAGAGAAGAACCAGCTTAGTTTGCTGCAGTACGCTGACATTACCTTGATTAAACTGTTGCATTCAGAATGCACACAAATGTATTTAAAAGAAAGGTTTTTCATTCTATTGACTGAAAATTTAAAAGTGACTTTACTTAACGTAAGCAATCATGCTACTCAGTTCTCTGTCTGACTTAGGTGCTTCTTCCATTTCCTCAGGTCTCAGACTTTGTAGAAGATGGTTGTGTATGAGAGTAGGCAGAAAACAATTACAGGAAGTGCCAACATTTCAGTTTGTTGCTGCATCCATGCTATGCAGTCTTAAATGTGTTTAAAGAGAAAGCTTTCTACTTCTGAGCAAAACACATTTTTCAGCTTGTGTCTCGTCTCACTGTGTAGTCCTTATTCCAGATTTATGACAGCAGCACTTATGGGTCATCTGTTCATGGTATTTATGCTTTTCAACTGTTCTTAGCACCAATTCTTCAGAAATTGTATTTGATTCACAAATTGAAATAATTTACCTTTAAATGTACCTAGTACTCAAGAAAAGTTTTAAAAAATAAATTTAGGTAAGGAGTCTATCATCATCCTAAAAGTGATAGAAGCATGTTTTGCCATACACCTCACTGTGTTCCACCCACCTTTTTTGTGCTCCTGTACCTTGAGTAGCAGCTTTAATAACAAAAAAGGGCTGTGGCTCAGGCGAGTCTGGGCGCAGCCTTTTCAACTCCTGAGTGACTCTTCTTCAGCACCTGAGGGTTTTTTTTTTGTTTTTTTTTCAGCTGCAGAACAGGCTGTACACAGAGCAGTACACATGACACAGCTCTTCTGAACTTTTTCACATTTTATTATATGTCATCCAAATACTTCAATGTTTTTTTTGTTTTTTTCTGGGGCCAATACATCTACAGCTCTGTGGTGACGGTGGCTCAGGTGATAGGGGTTCATCCTGTAACCGGTGGGTTGCCGGTTACAGGATAAAGCGTTATACAAGTGCAGGCCATTTACCCTTTAGCATTTACAGCTCAGGTGGGACGATCTGTTGACAGAACAACTACTAGTCAGGCTCCCTACAAATCTGGCTTATTTGTAAGAGTGGCAAGAAAAAAGTAATTGTGAAAAGAATGCCATAAGAAATCCAAGTAAAGATTTGCCACAACAAATCACTGAAATCTGTAACATCCACGTTTCCTGAAATCATGCCATGTGTGATGATAAACTAACACTGCATATCACCCTAAACCTACCATCCTCATGGTGAAACATGGTGGTGGCAACATCATGCTTTGGGGATGCTGTTATTCAGCAGCTACAGTGAAGCTAGTAGGAGCTTAAAGGAAGATGGAGGGAGTTAAATACATTAAAATCCTTTCAGAAAACATGCAGGGGACTTGAGACAGTAGCAAAGGTTTACCTTCCAGCAGGACAACAACACTAAACATACAGCCAGAGCAATATTGCTATATGTCTTATATGTGCAAAACAGGTAGAGACATATATATGTCAAGGGACTTTCTACTGGAATTGCAGTGAAAGGTGGCTCTCCAAAGTGTTATTGCAGGGGGACTGACTGCAAATACGAGCCATACCTCTCCAATTTATATTCTTAAAACATTTGGAGAATCATTTAACAATTACACACTACTTAGTGTTGTTTTATCACACAAAAGTCTCAATGAAATACATATACATGTTTGGTAATGTTTTAAATTGTGGGAACATCTAAGGTATGAATAATGTAACTGTAATTTAATAAACTGGTGTTGCAGGTTCCGAGTTCGTTAGTTAATATTTTTTTATTTTCCTTTACCAGATTTGAACACTTCTCCTTTCCTAAATCACGAGGGAACATCAGTAGATTAATGCCCAGCCTGTAGCTGTGGCTGTTCAGCCGACCTTTGACTTTTAGATAGCAGAGAACAAGATGACACAGCCACGCTGTTTCACTTCTCACTAGAACACATAGACCCCAGGAGACAACAGACGAGAACGGATGAGACTGAAAGGAGAAACAACAGATTGATATAAAAGAGCTGTTACTGGCTTCAGTCGGTTACATAGGGTCCTTCTGTTAATACTGCATCCTACTCATACATTTAATACATAAAGTTTGTTTTGGTCAAGATGAAATGTCTGATACTAAACTGATGTTTTTAATGTCTGCTAAATAAAGAGTTAAACTGTTTTTTTCTCAAGATCTTTCCAATCTCTGCAGTTCCTCTGCCTTTTTCCACAGTTATTTCTGACTTTTACACCTCAGTATGAGTAGATTTTTTTATCCATCTCTCACTTCCTTCTCTTTCACTGCGTGGACAAAGCCAACAACATCTGCTAAAATACTGTCTTACAAGGACAAAATGTGGATCTGACATCTGAAGAAAAATATTTTATTCAGGAGAGTTTATTAATGTCCAGATTTTTTAGCTCTCTTTTGTCTTACATTTACATTTTCTCATTTTGTTACTCATCCTAATCAATCATGAGCGAAAACACAGGAGTTGTGGCGATCCTATGTTATACTATAAATGCCTAAATGATTGGTCACTTCAAATCTATTTTAAACTTTGAATAACTGGCAATATCTGACAATAGTTTCTGAATATTTATAAATATCCTGTTAGTTTGCCAAAATTATAATATATTTTACTCGCTCTCTCCCAATTCCAGATTAGTGCTGCCCAAGTCCTGTCCTCAAGAGCTATTATCTTGCAACTTTTAAATCTTGCAGCTATTATCTCCAACCTACCTGAATCAAATGAATGGCTCATTACCAGGCATCTGGAGAGCTGAATATGTGCTGATGAGGGAATTCTGCCATTTAAATCAGGTGTGTTGGAGCAGGGATGTGTTCAAAAGTTGCAAGATAATAGCTCTCTAGGACTGGACTTAGGCACCACTGCTCTAGATCATTGTTTTAATAATAGACTAATGCACCAACATTTTTAAACCCTCACCGCAAATTAGATTTACTAGAAAATTTTAAAATATTCAAGGTGTTTGGAATGAGAACATTTTACAATAGCAGTTGAAATTTATCTAAATATTATCCAAATTCAACACTACATCCTACTTCCAATGACTGCTGCATTGTCAGTGTTATTATTATTATAACTTTATTTAACCAGGAAATACCTATTAAGTTTTAAAATGTCATTTACAAGGGTGACCTGGTCAAAAACAGCACTAAAAGACATTTCATAAAAGTTCAGAAATTATGAAACACCAGTCATCACCAAGATATCGAAAGGTCCAATAAAATATTCATTAAGTCAAATTATTCATCAATCAAAGCTTTCAGATCATTGTCTATCTAAAATGTTTCGCATTTGTTTAAACTCACTCAGAGAAACAGGTTCCTTTAAATGTAACTCATTCTGGAGCTGATTCCATGCACAAGGGCCAAAGAGTTTGCGAGCCCTTGGTCTCATCAATAGGAACAGATTTTGTGAACAAATGTAGCAAGATCCTACACTTTTCTGGATAGTGTAAGATACAAGGGGAAAAGGCCAAGGTTAGCTTTATAAATGAGGATACACCAATAGTTGAATCTTTGCACTGACAATGCAGATCATCCAACAGTACAGTGTAACATACAATGATGAATCACTATATATAACTCTGTTGTATTCTACATAAAAGCTCACAATTACCAGTCAGGTACACCTGATGCAGCCCATTAAGAGCTTCATTACTTGCATCAGATGTGCTTAAGATAGTAAACCTCAAATCCTGTGACTGTCACTTGTGCTTTATCGTTGCATGTCAGAAATATGGCTCAGCCAAGAGTATTGTCTAATACTTTCATAGGAGAAAATAAAGGAAAATGCTACAAAAGGATAGCAAAGGTGCTGACTGTTCCAAGTGATGAAACATTTAAGGCATTTAAGAGACATTCAGCTGGAAACATAATTCACAAGTTTAAAGTTAAAGGAACAGTGGCTGCGCCACCTGAACGAAGCAGAAATATGAAATTTTCAAAGACTGTCACCTGATCCCAGAGGAGGCAGATGGACAAAAACCCTCAACAGTCTGCAAAACCCCAAAGCATGACTTGTGGCAGCAACCACAGGGGTTTCACTTCTATAATAACGTGCTAAATGCTGAAAGGCTCCATGCCTGAACTCCATGATGTTCAGCACTACTGACACAGTTCAGCTGCAGTTTGTCTACAACTATAATAAATTATCCAAAGAGCTTTTGGGATTCTGTTTTGTAGAGACATGAATCAAACCTGTGGGCTTTTCCTAATCCATGTCTGGAGGAGGGAGAGTGAAGTTTACTCTAAAAAGAACAACCTGCCTACAGTGTAGCATGGTGGTGGGTTAGTGATGCTCTGGGGCAGCTTTGCTTCCTCTAGCATTTGAAACTGGAGCTTTAAGCAGAACATCCCAAGCATAGCTCAGAGTTCACCAAGGTTTGGTTTCAAAATATGTCCTGGAATATACAAGAGTGTCCATCATAGTTGTCTGTCTTGAACTCTGTTGAAAATAGCAGGTGGGATTTAAAAAAGGCAGTTGCAGCACTCAACCCTAGCAATATTATGGAATTTGAGACATTTGCCCATAAGGAATGGGCTAAGATTCATCAAGAACAAGCTTCTGTGTGGTTATGAATCACATTTGCAGGAATTTATAACAGCAAATGGTGCTCTACTAAGTATTAAAGATACTTTTCATGAGGGGGTTACGTAATTTAAAGACTACAGGAGTCTTTGAAAGTGGCATTTCTGAAAGCAACATTTTCTGTTGAATTCAGAGAGACCACTTGTAAAACTAGTTTTGTTGAAAAAAACCACCCAATTTCTTATAGGGGTTAAAAAAATTGAAGGTACAACTGTATGTGAGTTAGGTATGAAGTATTTTAAGGTGTGGTGGGATGTTTGTGTTCCAGGAGAGGCCAGTGGGAGGGGCTGCTTGTGAATAACATTTAACCCTCCTCCAGTCCCTCTTGTATTGCACTCTGCACCTTCTGCACCAAACACTCATTTCTCCTCTTCAGGAAAGTTTTACACTCTCATGGAGGGCTATACCATCAGTGGACTGTGGCTGCTCACCTTGTTACTAGGATGCGGGCAACTCTTGGCATTCAATTTGGACACAGAGAATGTCCTCAGAAGAGATGGAGACCCAGGGAGCCTGTTCGGCTTTTCTCTTGCGATGCACCGGCAGCTTAGTCCAATGGATAAGAGAATGTAAGAACTAGAGTTTGATTTAAATTAAATGTATATGTTACAAATAATTGCTTTCTGCATTGTTCAAGCTTAAGACCTTAAGCTTGAACAGGTTTTTGCACCAATTATATTTTGCTTGGTACGTTTTCCTTCCAGGTTACTCATTTTTGGATTCACTCAGCAGGTTTTTATGCTTATGTGTTGTCGCTCAGTCCTTCTTTCCTTTTACGTTTTATTCAGGTGAGATCAGAAGAAAAATTTTTTGCATGTTGGTGGCTTGCAATCAAACAAACAGTGTGTTTGAATAGCTAAAACACGCAGCAACCCATTAATTCCTGAAGCTGGAGTTAGGACCTACCAGTGGGTTATGAAACACCAAGTGGTGTACCCCCTACAACAAGTAGGGGGTCTCCGAAACCTTAAATAACTTAGAAAAATGGGCTCACAGCAATTATTTGCCTAAATTGAGACAGAAATTGATAATATAATAGTCTGATAGTGATAGTGTGTTTTTATTATGCTTTCAATTATTTGGCTTTTTAGGTACAAAGCTGAAAAGTTTGGGAGCCAAAGCAACATTTTTCCCTGAACAAATTGAAAGCTGATAATGTAAGAAAGTGTTAGTTTTGTGCCTCAGTACTGTCACAATGGGGTTTTGGGGTGGACCGAAGCGCAGACAAGAGCTCGGGCGCAGCATTTCAATCAGTCTTCAGTTTATTAAAAATATCAAAACCGTAACAAAAACACACTGCAGGTACTGACCAGAGTCTGAATCCAAAACAACTTACTGACAGGAACATGGCAAGTACGAGGGTTGCGAGCATGAATGAAAAGGCAGAACAGAGTATGAACAAACAGAGGAACCAACAGGGAACAAAGAGCACAGACCAACTAATATACAGGGAGACCTGAGAGGAGAACAAAGGGCAGATAATTCAATTCAAATCCAAAAATACTTTATTAATCCCAAAGGGAAATTAAATGTTGTTGTAGCTCATTATGAAGGTTTCTTCAAAGAACCATTGTGGATGCTGATGGCTGTGAGCAGGAAGGATCTCCTGTAGCGCTCCGTCTTACAGCAGATCTGAAGAAGCCTCTGACTGAAGACACCGTTGTTGTAGGACAGTCTCATGAAGAGGACGCTCAGGGTTCTCCATAATGTTCTTCATTTTATGAAGAATCCGTCTTTCCACAATGATCTCCAGAGGTTCCAGAGGAGTCCCCAGAACAGAGCTAGCCTTCTTTATCAGCTTGTTGAGCTTTTTTAGGTCCCTGGCTCTGATGCTGCTTCCCCAGCAGATGATGGCAGAAGAGATCACACTTTCCACAACAGACTTATAGAAGATATGCAGCATCTTGCTGCAAACACCAAAGGACCTAAGCTTCCTCAAGAAGTACAGTCTCTGCTCTGTCCCTTCTTGTAGATGGCTTCACAGTTGCATCTCCACTCTAGTCTGTTGTCCAGGTGAACTCCGAGGTATTTATACTCCTCCACCACCTTCACTTCTTCTCCCATGATGGGAATAGTTCTTGACTTATTCCTGTTTCTCTTACAATCTACAAGCATCTCCTTTGTTTTAGTCACATTCAAGATGAGATGATTGTTTCTACAACATGCCACAAAGCGGTCCACCACCTTCCTGTACTCATGTTCTTGTCCATCTCTGATCCACCCCACGACTGCAGAATCATCTCAGTATTTCTGCGATGACAGGAGTCTTTCTTGTACTGGAAGTCTGAGGTGTACATAATGAAAAGGAATGGTGAGAGTACAGTCCCCTGTGGTGCTCCTGTGCTGCTGACTACCTGGTTAGACTCACAACCCTTCAGTCTCACAAACTGTGGTCTGTTTGTCAGGTAGTCTTTGATCCAGGAGATTGTTGAGGCCTCCACCTGAGTCTTCTGGAGTTTCTGACAAAGCAAATCAGGTTGGATTGTATTAAATGCACTGGAGAAATCAAAGAACATGATCGTCACAGTGCTACTGGCTTTGTCCAGATGACAGTGGGTTTGTTGAAGCAGGTGTATGATGGCATCTTTAACTCCAAGTCCACAGTGATAAGCAAACTGAAGGGGGTCCTGATGGTTTACTGTTTGCTTAGTCAGGTGGGCCAACAGGAGTCTCTCTAGGACTTTCCTGATGTGGGATGTCAGGGCAACAGGTCTATAGTCATTGAGGACTGATGGGTGAGTTTTCTTTGGTACCGGATCAAGACAGGAGGTTTTCCACAACACTGGAACCTTCTTCTGGGCCAGGCTAAGGTTGAAGAGGTGCTGCAGAATCCCACAGAGCTGCTCTGCACAGGCCTCCAGGACTCTAGGGCTGACATGATCTGGACCTGCAGCCTTATTCCTATTCAGTCTCTCCAGTTGCATCTTCACTTGACTTCTTGAGACACACAGGTGGAAGGTGGAGGCAAATAGAGCATCAGCATCTTCTGATATGGTTGAAGGCAAACATGTAGAAGCAGAAGGGTCTAGGGCTGAGGTGAAAGATAAAAAATTTGAGGTGTTACTGGACAGCTGTGGGTCCTGTGGGTCAAAGGATGGTGGAATGTCTGTTTGACTGTGAGCAGGAGAGGAGGATGTGAAGCTTGTTTCTGAACAGAACCTATTGAAGAATGTGTTCAGTTCATTGGCTCTGTCCAGACCTCCATCATCCTTCTGCTTGAAGCCTGTGATCTTCTTCATCCCTGTCCACACATCTCTGATATTGTTTTGCTGGAGCTTGTTCTCCAGCTTCTTCTTGTACACCTCCTTGCTGTCTCTTATCTTGACTTTAAGTTGCTTCTGTATAATCCTCAATAATTCTCTGTCTCCCTCTCTGAAGGCTCTTTTTTTCTTGTTAAGCAGGTCCTTCAGGTCACTGGTGATCCAAGGTTTGTTATTGGGGAAGCATCTCACGGTTCTGGTGGGGATGATGTTATCCACACAGAAGTTTATATAGTCGGTTACACACTCAGCCATGGCATTGATGTCCTCTCCATGTGGCTGGCACAGTGCGTCCCAGTCTGTAGCCTCAAAGCAACCTTGCAGGGCTTCTTCAGCTTCCTGTGACCATTTTCTCACAGTCCTCTTTATTACAGGTTGCCTCTGAACAAGGGGCTTATATTTCGAGCAGAGAAAAACAAGATTGCGATCTGATTTGCCTAGAGGAGGTCTTGCTGTAGAGATGTATGAGTCCTTGACATTTGCATAAAACAAATCCAATGTTTGGTTTTCTCTGGTACAGCAGTTGACAAACTGTTGAAATGTTGGAAGTGTAGCAGAGAGTGAAGCATGATTAAAATCACCAGAAATTGCCACAAATGCATTGGGGTTTTGTGTCTGTAGCTTAGCAACAACTGAGCTGATGGCATCACATGCAGTGTTGGCAACAGCGGAAGGTGGAACGTAAACTGTTGCCAAAATAACACTGGTGAACTCTTTGGGTAAATAATATGGACGAAAACTAACTGCCAACTGTTCAATATCTGGACTGCAGAGATGACACTTCACAGTAACATGTCCTGGATTACACCATCTGTTGTTCACAAGTACTGCCAGTCCACCTCCTTTACATTTGCCTCTCCTCTTTAAATCTCTGCCTGCTCATAGGGTCAGAAAGCCTGGCAGAGAGATGCTGGAGTCGGGGATATGATCCTGCAGCCATGTCTCAGTAAAACACATAATACTGCATGCCCGGTACTCTGGCTGGGTTCTTTGTAGGGCTTGGAGTTCATCCAACTTGTTTCCCAATGATCTCACATTGCCCATCATAATCGACGGAAGAGATGGTTTGAACTTCCTCCTTCTCTCTCTTCTCTTAGCTCCTGCTCTGCATCCACAGCGTCTCCTTTTCAACTCATCAGGGATCTGGGGTTGTAGTTGAAGTATTATTTGAGCTTTTGAGATATTAATCAGCTGCTCCCAGTTGTAAGAAACAACCCCGTTGCCATGGTAATGCATCATAACAAATGTCCAAAATTAGAAAGTATTAGGAAAAATCCTCCAAGCTGCACAGCATCTGACACCAGAGAGGACAGTTGTTCAAAAAAAACAAACAAAAAAAAAAAAATCAACTGTATCCACCACAAGATGAATAGTTCCCAAAAAAGAATAAATCAGAATCAAAATTAACAGAGCTACTCCAACCTGCTGCCACCTTGAGCAGCGCAATTCTAGAATAATATCTAGAATAATCAGAGACACAGAATAGGTGTGGCAAGGAGACAGGGAGGCTGAAGGGACAGGTGGAACTGATTAACCAATAAAGAGAAACAAAGACCTAAGCAGAACAATAGACTAAGATAAAATAACCAAAACATAAGAAATCTAGAATAACCAAGAGGTAAATGAATCAGAGGAACTGGAAGGAACAGAAGAATAACAAGAACCTAAGGCCTAAGCAAAAGGAAACCATAAAGAAACCCTGACTACAAGTAAACAAACAAACACAGAAAGAACAAACTGAGAATGAAGCAGAGGACTAGAATAAAAGTAAACAATAACTCAAGCTGACCTAACAGGAAAAAAAACTGGAACACTAGAACCTAAACATAAAGAACTAAGCTAGAAAGAACAGAATAAAAACACAAAGTGAATAACGACGAGGAGGAAAACAACAAAACACCAGGAGGTGGTAGCAAAACAGACTAATAAACATAATAGAAACATCTAGAAAAAATAAACCATCTCAGAAACCATAAGACAAAGCCCAAAATGTCACTCCGTGACAAGTACAGTCAAAGCTATTGCTTGTAATGGGGCTATTAACTGTTATTCTTGAAAAGTATGTGTAAAATACTTCTGTGAGGTTTCACACAGAAAAAGTCAAAAGTGAGTCTTTCATTTCTTTAGTTTTGTCCAAAGATTGTGCCACTGAATGCTACATGCTTATTTCCATTTGATAAAGAAACACCACAACGCTTAAAAGTGTTCTTGGGGTCTTTCAGGGGTAATGACGCAAACGCTGAGGCATTAACTTTTGTCAGTCACATAGTAGAGCATTAGAGCTCAGTGTGCTGCTTGATACACTCTTTAGCTTGAGGCAAAAGAAAAGACAGATAATTAATTCGTCCTCAGTATTCTCAAAGGTATTTTGCACCAACATGTATGCCGAAATATTTGGATGATAAAGCTGGGCGGGACAGTGAGTTATTTTCTAGCTAGTCATGCCAACCTTTACTCAGACTTCTTGTTCCAAAGATTTTATGTCCTGAAGGGTTGAATTTGCTTGTACTGACAGGAGTGGGTGGAGACCTATGTGTCATGGTTCAATTTTACTGGTGGACCAGGGATGCAGGACGAGCGGAGATTGTTGGAGAGAATGTAACTGTTTAATGAAGCGAGCCACCTTACAAATGCCTGTCTGGGTTTCACAGAGATCCAAGGAAACAAAGTTCGCCAATAAACAGTCCTGGTTTCTGAATCGCAGCACAACCCAAAACGTGGCACGACCTGACAGGCTAAAGAAGACTAACGACACAACGTGGAACAAAGGACCAAGACAAACTTAAATACAGACGAAGGTGGACATGAAACAATAGGGCAGGTAATCAGGGAAAACAGGCACAGGTGTGGAACAGGCGTGCAGCAAGACAGAGGGGCAGGTGAACCAGATAGGGATAAACGAGAACATGAGGAGCCTGACGAAACAAACAGTAAACAAACCCAAGGGACCAGAACACAGGGAGAATAACAGATCTGATAATACAATAAAATAACACAGTCAACAGAACAGAACCTAGGAAACAAAACCCAGAAACGAGGACTCAACGACTAACCAAACTAGTAACAGAAAAACACCTGACTAAACGTAAACAATACAGAATCAAAACCACACATGGAGACCACACAATTAACAGAACAGACCCTAGAAAATAAAACACCAGAAATGGGAACTCAAAGACTAATCATACTAGAACAGCAAAACACCTGACTAAACGTAAACAAATACAGAACCAAAAACACACACTGTGACACTATGAACGTGTGCTTGTGTTTTGGCCTTACTCACAATTGTAAAATAAGAATGTCTCCATGATGACATGAAAGAAAAGTGTTACATCAAAAATTGTTCATGGTAAGAAGTTAAGTAAGTTTAAGAGATTTAAAAGGAAAAGTGTGTGAGAATACAAATGAAAGTGCTGGATAATTAAAAGGATAATTAAAAGGACTTTGGAGAAGATGGTTAGATGAGCAACTAAAGTAGAGCACAAAGACAACCAGCAGGTGCAGAAGTGGTTCAATAGATAGTTAGATAGTCAAAGAAAATGGTAGAAACTAACTAGGATAGAAAGAGGGTTAAACACAGTAAAACCAGACAGTGTTCACCAGGTCAGATGTAGAATCCATGAAGAGAGAAAAAAAAAAACCAGAGAACATGAAGTTAATTTCAGCAATAACTCCAGATAATGCTGAGGTGGAGAGTAGTATTAAGAGGCAAAGTTTGAAGCCTAGCCTTAAAAGTAGACAAGGTGTCTGCCTCTTGGACCACATCTGGGAGAATGCTGATAACTCAATGTTTTGCCTCCCGTTCTGCTTTAGAAAGTCTAGGAAACAACAGTGTCATCAGAACTCTTGTTGCCGAATTTGTTTGAATAAATCGAAGGCTTTTAACTGGATTTTTAAGACTTACTGATAACAAAGAATTCTTATAGTCCAGTGTTGAAGTAACAAATTCTAATGTTTTTCGGCATCACTCTGGGACAGGGCATTTGTAATTTTAGTTATTGCGGAGATGGCAACTCTTAGTGAGCTAGTGAGCTTTTGTTGCCTCTCTTGTATAACATACAATGGCATTCTGAGTAACATGCAATTGCACTCTAATTCTAAAAGTGATAGTACTACATTTAGTCTCAATATGCAGTTTTTAAAATCAAGAATAGGAAAGAAAATTACTTTCTTGTTTTTCCAGACACGACCAGTATGGTCATCAGCCTGTCAACGTTCCTATTTGACCCAGAATTATACTTTGGATTAAATTGGAGTCCGGGTTGGATCAGCATTTAAAAAATAGCGATATGTTACCAGTTTCTATTTATTTTTTTAGGAAAACAAGTGGAAAATAAGTTTGGGTCAATAATGCTATTTTGTGAAAAAAGCTGAAAATGCAGATATCCAATGCTTTGTTGTTTACTTTAAGAGAATAATATAAACATAAATGAATATACAGTACTGTGCAAAAGTTTTAGGCAGGTGGGAATAAATGCTGTAAACAAAGAATGCTTTAAGAAATATAAATGATGATTGTTTATTTTTATCAATTTACAAAATGCTAAGTGAGCGAACCCACATATACAGCCAAAGTCATTAAGAACTATCTTCAGTGTAAAGAAGAACAAGAATTACTTGAAGTGATGGTATGGCCCCCATAGAGCCCTGATCTCAGCATCATGGAGTGTGTCTGGGATTACATGAAGAAACAGAAGGATGTGAGAAAGTCTACATCCACAGAAGATCTGTGGTTAGTTCTCCAAGATGTTTGGAACAACCTACCAGCCGAGTTCCTTCAAAAACTCTGCAAGTGTACCTAGAAGAATTGATGCTGTTTTGAAGGCAAACGGTGTTCACACCAAATATTGATTTAATTTAGATTTCTCTTTCGTTGATTAATTTTGTTGATTGATGAAAATAAATGATTAACACTTCCAGTTTTGAAAGCATTCTTTGTGTACAACATCACCTACCTAAAACCTTTGCACAGTACTGTAGAAGCACGGAAGTTACTCGTCTGATGGAAGCATACAAAAGTTAAATGTGTGGTGGCACGATGTTAAAACATTTTTCCCTTTGCTGTGGATAAAGAACATAATTTTGGATTAAGGGACATGTAGGACTAAACACCGCAACGTAGGCTTAATTAGAGAGGACCCATGTTTTTAATGAAAGGAAGTGAGGAAGGACTTCTTAATCCAGGGCGTCCTCACCAACTGAATCACTGCAAATACTGAGCCAAAACCATCAAACACTGCAAGCATCTGCAGAGTGAACAGGACCCCAAAAAGAGCTGTCCAAGTACCACTGTTTTTGCACAATCGCAAAGAGTGGAGTAAAAATATTTTGCTCCGAGTGTATAACGGGAGAGTGAGAGAATGAGTGACACAGGCCTCAGCTACAGCACCCAATTTATCATTCTAAAGGTATATTTCTTTCTGTTATTTTTTAAAATTTGTATCAAGACAATCTGTGATTCCCCTTAAAATTGCAAACAACCTCAACAATGACCTTCACACTACACAGGAGGCAGCATTGTATTTGGGTAACATTGTATTTAACCTTATCCTTTTTTTCCTGAACACAGTTGTTTTTGATACAGCAGCACTGACCAGTAGAGCTGAAGAAATGTGCTACAATTGGAAAATTCAACAGGCAAGCACAAACAGTTGGAACACCGGTTCTGTGACCACCTCATAAAGTGGATCAAAGACATAGCAGGGATGACCCTTCAGTTTTTATGCTTTCTGCTAATACCCAAGTTATCTAAAACAGATGTGAATCATGGATTGACAGTTTGATCTGAAATGTGTTGTTAGTTGGAACCAGATATTTTATACACTGTATAAGAAGGAACAATTTTTTTTTCTCTCACTTTCAAGCAATAAATCATACAAAACATTTCCTTTTTGTTCAGTTAGGATTAATGAAACAATTTTTATTGCTAAATGAGAGAAGATTTTATTCTTGAAGGTCACCAGTTTACATATATTAACATAACTAGGGCTACATGGTGGTTGGGGGGCTGGTTAGTACTATTGCCTTGCAGCAAGAAGATCCTGTGTTCAATCCTGGCTGATGCCTATCTGCATGGAGTTTTCACTTTCTCCCTGTGCATGCATGACTTCTCTCATGTACTTTGGCTTCTGATTATCTCTTTGTAACCTTAATAGAATAATTCACAAGATTTAAGTTAACTGGAGGTACACCTGTGGATGTATTTAAGGCAACACTCCAAACACAGCATTTCCCTGTGTGACACCATGGAAAAAATCAAAAGCTATCAGAAAGATCCTTGTGCACCTTGACATATCTGGTTAATCACAGGTCCAAGTTCCAGATGCGTGAGGCTGCCATGTTCATCTGTTCAAACAATTATATGCAAGTATAAACAGCATGGGGATCTCTAGCTATCATGCTGTTCAGCAAAGAGACAGGTTCTGTGTCCCAGAATGAAACATACTTTTGTACAAAACATGGCTATCAACCCCAGAACAAAAGCAAAAGACCATTTGAACATGCTTGCTGAAATGGGCAAGAAAGTTTCGTTATACACAGGGAAACGACATCAGCTGAAAGGCCAATGTTGGTACACGACAAAGATCTTCATTTTTTGGAGACATGTCCTGTTGTCTGATATATGCTGTCTGAAACTGAAGCATTTGGCCATAATGTCCATTGTTTCATTTGGAGGAAAACAGGGACAAGCGTGCATGCCCGAGACCACTATGACCTTTAACCAGCTAAGCTTAATCAGAACACCAAGGCAATTTTCTAATATCTGAAACAGCCAATTGCTGCTTCTTTCAGCTGCAGTACACAGGGACTTGATGGTTTGCTGGAAAAGGCAACTCTCTCACCTCCATCTTTTTTAGTAGGTAGAGCAAGGGTGTTGCAATGAATCCCCTCCAAAGAATTCCACCTTTAACTTCCACCCAATATTTGTTGCTTGTACTTTTACTCCAGAGTTTTTAGTCTTACCAAATACAAATATTAACCCTAATTCTAAGTGACCTAAAACAGAAAAGATTTAGTCTTGTTTGGTATCAGACATTTGAAAAGTTTGTCTCTTGTACAGTGCATATAAAAATTCTGTTTAAACTGTATATTTCTGGACACAATCCTGGCTGTAGTATGGGTAAATCTGTAGCCTCCTAAACTGATTTGACCTTGTAGCACTGGGAACAGAGAGACCAAGGGATGTCCTAAGAAAACTGCCCTCATTACTTGAAAAGGTTTCTCAAGTGAAAAATATCGTAAACTATTGCTATGCTTACAGAAAATAATTGCCTTGATCTACATGTGTGTCTGTTGCAGACTGCTGGTTGGGGCACCACAAGCCAAAGCCTTAAATAAACAAAAATCTTCAGTAACAGGAGGACTCTACAAGTGTGAAATCAGCTCCAACCCCAGCGCTTGTGAAAGAATTATCTTTGATAATGAAGGTGAAATATATTCTGACTTGCTTTTCTGTTTTTCCAGATTAAAAGTTGTTTGTTTTTAGTATTTAGTTTTTTTTTTACTAAAAACTGAGTTTCATTGTGTTGTTCTACTTTTGTCTGTTCTTTCCCAGAGAATTTGTCAAACGAAAACAAAGAAAATCAGTGGATGGGGGTGACAGTCAGCAGTCAGGGGCCTGGGGGAAAGGTTTTAGTAAGAATGCCATTTTATCAAAATATCATATCTATCCTTTTCACCCAGAGTTCAAGGTATCAGTGAGAATCTAGCAGTCATCAACTGCATCCTTCTCTTTTCATTGCAGACATGTGCACATCGGTACCAGCAACGGCAGAGTGTGAACAAACCTTCTGAATCCCGTAACATCATTGGCCGCTGCTACGTGCTAAGCCAAGACTTAACTATTACATCGGCAAAGGAAGATGGAGGTACCTGGCATTTTTGTAAGGGTCGGAGCCCAGGCCATCAGAGTTTTGGTTCCTGCCAGCAGGGTCTCTCTGCTACATTTGACAAGGACTACCACTATTTCATCTTTGGAGCTCCAGGAGCTCATGACTGGAAAGGTAATGTTGTGTTTCGCTGCATTAATTAGTGCCAGGACAGTGTCATTGGCACAGACTTGGGGCCCTTCAAGCCAATTTAGCATTTTGTCAGTCAGTCAGTCAGTCATTTTCTACCGCTTATTCCATAGTGGGTCGCGGGGAAGCTGGTGCCTATCTCCAGCAGTCTATGGCGAGAGGCGGGGTACACCATGGACAAGCATTTTGTTTTAACTCTAATTTATATTTTTAGTTCATTAAAATGGATTTCCTGCCGATTAATTTTTTCTGTCAGTTGTTTGCCATTACTTTTTAATAGGTAGTCTTGTTAAGAGTTTAGCAGACAATAAAAACTTAATTGATTGTCTCTTCTCTCCTCTGGTCTGCTCTTATCCTTCAGGCTTGGTGCACTTGGAGCAAAGGAACGACTCTTTCTTTGCGATGAATATATTTTTTGACGGGCCATTTGAAACGGGAGGTGAGACTGAAAAAGACCCTAATCTGGTCCCTGCTCCTGACAACAGTTACCTGGGTAAAATACTTATGCTTTATTGTGATGCCAGCAATAAAAATTTTTAGTAGTGGATTTACCTTTTACATGGCAAATTGTACTTATTTTGAACTCTGTTCTAGGTTTCTCCCTGGACTCGGGAAAATCTTTGACCAGCAAGGGTCAGCTGACGGTGGTAGCAGGAGCTCCCAGAGCATATTACAGTGGGGCGGTGGTGCTGCTAAAGAAAGGAACTGAAGATAGCCACATCCTGCTTGAGGAATACACCCTTAAAGGGGAAGGCCTGGCCTCATCTTTTGGATACGATGTGACTGTGCTGGATCTCAATGGGGATGGGTAAGAGTGCACAGTGACCCACACACTGTTAACTTCTGCTGCCGTCTTAATATTGACTGTGCTCTCATGAGTTTATGATTTTCTTGTTTGTTAGCTGGGAAGACATAGTAGTTGGAGCCCCTCAGTACTTTGAGAAGGACTCAGAAATTGGAGGAGCTGTCTACATTTACATCAACAAGGCTGGAAAGTGGGACAAAGTCAAACCAACCAGAATAGATGGAGCTGCAGACTCTATGTTTGGCCTAGTTGTGGAAAACCTGGGAGATATAAACATGGATGGCCACTATGGTAAAGACGCATTATTTGTTTCAGCATGTGAGCTATTGTTGATAACTCTTGGAGCCCTTTATATTTAAGATGTTAAAGCGCTATGTCTTGCTGTCAGATTTTGCAGTAGGAGCTCCTTATGAAGACAGTGGTGCAGGAAAAGTTCACATTTACCATGGATCAGCCACAGGAGAATTCACTAACAAGGCCACACAGGTATTTAATCTAGAATTTTCAACATCTTCTCATTTCTGACACTCCTTCAGCTTTTTGTTTTGGATAATCAGGGAAAGCCAAAAACATGTTTCATAAATGAGAGTATCTAGAGTATTTTTATAGTTTTTTTATAGCGTGATTGTGCACAATTATCAATTAATGTTATATATACCTACACTTTTTTTCTACTTTTCTATACAGATATGTGTCCTCTAGTTGATATAATTCCACAATGCTGTCTTTAGCCACACAAAACATTTTCAAGATGTCTTTGGAAAGATCTTGTTAAATAAAAAAAAAGTTTTTACTCTTATGTGTCTGGAAGGCAGAAGCCTAAGGAAGACCTTACTATGTAGATAACCAATCTCTAAAGCCAGCTCATATTGTTATTGCTTTAGGTCTTATCTGGCAAGCCTTTGGGAGTGAGGCAGTTTGGCTACTCTTTGGCAGGAAACATGGACCTGGATAGGAACTCCTATCCCGACCTGGCTGTTGGATCTCTCTCAGATTCAGTCTTTGCCTTCAAGTAAAGAAGTTAAAGATAAGACGTTAATGTGATCTAGCGCCAATTAACATATTTCCTGAGATGCTTACTGAACTGTTTCTTCACAGAGCCCGACCAGTTGTTAACATTGAAAAGGAAATCACTTTCTCACCAAATAAAATCGACCTCAGCCAGAAGAACTGTGGCAACAATTTCTGGTATGTGTGTCTGTCTTGTCTCATTTAGGCTGTAGAGGAACTTTAACAAAGAAAACTGTAAAATGTGTTTTCTGACATGCCCCAATACGACTAGAAAGCACCTTAAAAGTCGAAGCTAGCAGTGCAAATGATAATAATTTCCACTCAGGAATGTTGTCTAATGTGTCATCAATTTTCGACCTAATTAGACAAAATGTCTTAGAAAGTATTTGGAATTAAGTGATTATGGACAAAAGCTTAACCTTCAAGCAAGATTTAAGGTGCTCAGTTGTTTATGGACTGCTAAATAATTTCAGAGTTTTATTTATTATTTTTTTAAAGTAAAATAATTATGGTAAAAAGTCAATTTTTTTTACACATTTTTTGGGTTAGCTGTTTGCTCATACTGAGTCCCAATCTGACACTACATAACTTTTGCATGTAATTGAAAGCTTTAAAGAGCAGTAAAAATAACAGCTTATAGTGAATTGGTATTACATGACCCACATTAATGTTGTAATTGTTTCCCACACTTTTACAGTGATATTTTGACCTAACCAGAATTTCTGCAGACTAGGTTTAATATGCTGCTTCAATGAAGGGTTAGCTATGTTAGGAAGGCTACTTTGGTGTTCTGACAAAGCATCAACTAAAATGTGGAGAGCATAATTATTTGTTTCAATGTATCTGACTCAACACATGCAGCAAGAATCTTCAGTAAACACCCATTTTGCCACACTGAGGATGATTTAATGTGGAGCAGTTTACTGATGTGCTATCCTAACACTATATTATCTCTCTGTTTTAATATGACTTGTTGATAGTAGTGCAGTTTCAATCAATCACATGTGGACAAAATGTACAGAAAAGGTTCAGCAGTCTAGAAATGTTTTGCTTTTATATATTGTCGTAAAGATGACTAGTGTCGTGCAGCTTTGACTGACAGCTATTTGAGCACAACAGACAGAACACGGGAACTTCAGCAGTCAATATAGTCTTGTTTTCACTGTTAAACTAATTTAAGGGGGGACACATACAATGTGGGAGAATACATGCATTTGTTAGATCAAGAACATTAAATGCAAAACCTGTCAGGGTGTGATTTCAAAAAATTGGCTGCCCAAAACACAGCGTCATGGCTTGCTGACAAACGCTTTGTTTGACATAAAATCGCAGGCTGCACACTACCAACAGATATCAGCAGATGGGTTTAGTCAGGGGGTCAGAAATAATCCATTAAAAATGCCTGGACTGATTTCCAATATCTGATACTTGGGATAAATGTAGGACATCTCTAACAACACAATTCAAATCATTTTAAACACTGTTCATTATCTGTCTTCTGACAAAATTGTGCTTAATAGATGTAGTTTAAAACTGTTAATCTATTTTGTCTAGAGAAAGACTTTACCCAAAATGTATCATGGCATTTTATATTATTATTTTGTGCCACTAAAAATATATATAACTCATTTTTCTATTCTGTATGTCTGATTGTGGTTAAACTGTTCTGTGTCCACAGCTTGGAAGTTAAGACCTGTCTCAGCTATACTGCTAACCCAGAGAGCTATGCTCCTATGCTGAGTAAGCTGAACCTCATTTTGCAAACAGTTATCTTTACTGCATTTTCACATTATACAGAAATCAACAGTACAGTGCCAGTGCAGTGAAAAAGTGTTTGCCTCCTTGCAGATTTCCTCTGTTTTTGTTTTTTAGTACACTTAAATAGTTCAGATCCTTAAAGAAATTAGATGGAAAGCTGAGTCTAATTTTACTAGCCACAACAAGGCCTAATTACTCACTAACTTGTGGCATCAAGAAATCATTTGAATAAAACCCGTCTGACAACATGAAGTACGCTAAGAGCTCTCAAACAGCAACACATCATTCCCCAATCTAAAGGAATTCAAAAATGAATGACAATCAAAGTCATTGGCATATATAGGCATTGAATAAGTTACAATTCTTCAGGCTTTGGGACTTAAGCGAACCACAGTAAAGGCCATTATCCACAAATGGGAAAAAAAAACATGGAACTGTATTGAACCAAGTTGCAGACCCATCAAAACTAATTCTAAATGTGTATCCACAACTCATCCAGGAGGTCACAAAAGAACCATGAACAACAACTCATCTGTTAAGGTCAGTGATTCAACATAAGACGAAGAGTGGCAGCTATCGGGGATTTCCAAGAGTAAAACCGCTCCCAGAGAGAACTGACCAAAAGAACCCAAAGACCATTTTCTAAAAAACATCTTAATGATCCCAAGGAATTTTGTGAAAGTATCTTGTGGGCAGATTAGACAAAAGCACATCTAGTTGAAAGGTGTGCTCTCTGTTACATCAGGTGTAAAATTAACACAGCAATTCAGAATAAACTCATACCCACAGTTAAACATTGTGGTGATAGTGTTATGATTTGAGGCTGCTTTGCTGTTTAAGGACCTGAACAGCTTGCTATAATTGATGGATCCATAAATAATGCTAATTAAAACAATTCTGCTGAGGAGAGTTGACCAAACTTGTTCCACAGCAATGTGAAAGATTCATTGTCAGTTATTACTAGTGCTGTATGACAGTTGTTACCACCAAAACTCATGGACCAGTTATGGGTTTAGAAGGCGAATACTTTTGTCACGCTGAACCAGGTGGGTTTTGATAGTCCCCCCTCCCCCGAACTTAAAACATTTTTAGGTAATCTTTGATATTATGTTTAGTTTGAAAGAAAATTCAAAATGTAATAAATCTGTACCCAAATATCTTTTTCTTATGCCACATCCCCTCTTATGTTGCATTTAGCTGTGATGTACTATCTTGAGGTGGATGCTGACCGCAAGAAGAACAATCTTGAACCCAGGGGGAAATTCACAACAACTTCAGACCCGGAAAATGCACACAAGTCTACTGGGATCATTACCATGGACACAAAAGGAAAGCAAAACTGTGTTAAACGCCAACTTGTCATAATGGTATATATCTGTATATGTCTTTTACAATTTCTTATCTAAGAAAATGCATTGTGGGACATGACAAATATAGATTTTTGTTCTTCTTACAGGAAGACATTAGGGACAAGCTAGCTATGATCCCCATTGATGTTTCTGTGAACATCCAAGATGCTAAACGTAAACGTAGACAGACCCAGACATCTCAACTTGTACCTGTCCTGGATGCCAAAGACATAAAACCAACTCGAACAGAGGTGTGTTTGCAAGCCAATCATTGTATGTATGAAATAACCATACATTGCTTTGATAGTGTTTCTGACGTACTTCAACACGTTTGCAGGTGGAATTTTTGAAAGAGGGATGTGGCAACGATGATGTGTGTCAGAGCAACCTGAAGCTAGAATATCGCTATGGCTACACAGCTGCTAAAGAGGATACATTTACTCCTGTAGAGATGTAAGAGGATTTGCAAATGTAACCAATCCTAAAATTAAGATGGTTGTCTTTTTAAGTGCAGTAGACGAAGCTACAAAACATCACATGCTCGTCAACATATGGGCGAATAATACAGCTTTATAATTGTATTTGTTTGAAGGGAGAATGAAGTGCCTCTGATCTCACTTAGCGACCAAAAACGTGTTGCTCTGGAAGTGACGGTGACCAATCTAAATGGAGATGATGCATACGAAGCTTCTGTAATTGCTAATTTCCCCAAATCTGTGACCTACTCTTCATACCTGGCTCCACGTGATGTGAGTTTATTTTACCTGATAATCTGTCTCCCAAACATATACTTTCTGGTTTTAAATGGTAAGGTATTATTGATTGCAGCAGCCGCAAATCACCTGCAAGGCAAATACAAATGGAACTATGGCTGACTGTGAGGTTGGAAACCCTTTCAAACGTAACTCAAAGGTGAGGAAAAAGGTACTTTTAGTTACTTTTCAGCTCCCCTTACATATATTTGTAATAGTTGTAATACTGTATATGTGTCTGTTTTTAGACAACCTTCTACATTATTTTGGGTACAACTAACATGTCCTTTAACACTACTGAAGTGGATATTGAACTAAAGTTAGAAACGTAAGTATCTGATTTTTGTAGCAGTAAACTTTTTATCAGCTTTGAGTTAACTTCTTTAAGCATATATCTTGTGTACATTTTATAAGGACGAGTAACCAGCAGAATCTGATGCCTGTGAAAGCAAAGGCAAAGGTGGCCATCATGCTGCAGCTGTCCTTATCAGGGTAATGATTTTTCACATGGAGAATACTAACTTATTGAATAATTTAGCCAACTGACAGCATATTGCTGTCTTTTCAGGCAAGTTGAACCATCTCAGGTCTACTTTAATGAAGATGTCAAAGCAATGACGGACATTAAGACTGAAAGCGACATTGGCAGTGCCATTACTCACCGGTTTACTGTAAGTATAAAAAAGCTTTTACCCTGTGTGATGCACAATCATGTACATTTTACTTAAAAAATTTAAGATTTACCGGATCATCTTTTTATTCAAACAGACATCCACACTTCTGTTAATGTTATGTAAAAAGCATTAATATAAATCCAGTTTTCTTTACAGTAGCATAATCTCATCAAGTCTGACTTTACAGAAATGCCCTCTTTGTAGTCTTTCTAAATAGTCCTTTTGTCCTGTGTCCTCTATTATTCTCTTTTCTTTTCAGTTCACCCCACAGGTTTACTGTAGACTTTAGATTTATATGATGGCATCCCATGACTGTTGGAAGTCAAGCAGGCCCACATCATCACGGATCCTCAGTATCACAGATTTAGATGCAGTATTTTGCCAAAAAGCTCAATCTTAATTCAGTTATACCAAAGCAGGTAGCTTACATTAAAGTATCAGTATTGTTTAGGAATCTGTGCACATTTATGTTTTTGGTGGTTAGTAAGAAAATACTTTTTCCTAACATGTTGGTCATATAAACAGTTGATTTGTAGATAACATCTAGTTTATTCCTCCTTTACATGCTGCTCACTGTACATGTTGGCACATTAGCACTGCTGCTTGTCAGGCCTTGTTCATCATAGTTTCAGTTTTTTAAACTCTAGATATTAGAGTGTATGGGTAACTTTAGGTGAAAAGCTGTTTTCTTATACGTACTTCCTGACTTATGACAATCAGCACACATCTGCCTTACTTGAACTGCATGTTGTATTGTCTTTCCCATTTTGAATAGAGCCACTGGATTTTTTTTCAAAGGTATATACTGTATAAAAATCTAACCATCACCAAAAATAATCTTAAATATAAATAACAAAAGTAGTGCCAGTAACAACAATGAGAACAAGTGAAAGATATTTACGTTACTAACAGGTTTATAGACATTATGAAATGTGCAGATCTTTATGTCAGTTGTACACTAATACACTGCATGTACAAAGTGCAGTATTGACCTTCATCATCATCATCATTAAAACAAGAAAACAGACAAGCATGTAAACAACTATCCTTATGCAGACAAAACCATCAAAAACATATAGACACTTGTTTCAGTGTTTATACAAGCTTGATGTATACATTGCCTCAATATATGTCTTATCAGTCAAAACTCTTCCTTTTGATTTTTTTATTCATTGAAATGACACATAAATGCAGACATATAATTATTCAGAAAGCCATGAAACGTTGGAACATTACTTGTGACAAACATTTGATTTGCAGATGTCCATCTTGGAACCATGAGGAAGATTCTAAATGTATCCTGAAAAGTCACCTACATTTTTTTTCATTAAAGCTTTACTGTAATTACACTCCAAGTGAGCTTGCATATACATTTTGCAGCACTGGCGCTTCACATCATCATCACAAATATCACTTTTTAAGATACAACTTACGTTTTTCACTTTGCCTACCACATCCAATACTTGGTCTGCAAAATGTAAAAATGGAAAATTTTGCTTCTGATCCTCCTTAGTTGTCGCAAACACAACAACACTTTTTTGGGGTAAAGCAAACTAGCACTGTAGGAGGACAGAATGACCAACTCATCAGCATACATAAAATGTTTAACCATGCAACCAGTCTACAATCATTTAGCTTGACAAAAAGATTATCAAGATAAAAAAATATATGCCAAATACAGAGAAATGTACTGTTATTCAGTAAAATGATAAATAGCAGGGGCGATTTTCTGAGGCTTTTCTAGTTACAGCAGAGCTAAGTTAGTTTGTCGCAAATAGAGCTCCAATGTAATATCTGTTAGGTCTTATGTATGACTCCACCAGCTTCTTAATAACTGTGTTGAGTGGCAGACCACAGAACACTGTACATAGCATAGATTAGTGTGTGTTATTCACACACACCATTCTCTTTGCTCTTCATTCAGAAAAGCAAGGAGTCTCCTATCCGCTCAGCTAAGGAGAAAAGGTGTCCGCTTTTTCTCTACTATAGTTTAATAAGCAACAGGGTAGGTTGGGGATGTCTATATGATTTCCTCCATGTACATTTTTTGTAAAATGCTTCATGATGTGTATATTTAAATGTACCTCATGGACAAGATAAAAGTACGTTAATGTGTCAACATCCCTAAGGACAAATGACTCTTGTTTTAGTCATGTCAGTGTACATCCAGACTCCTTGTTCTGCATATTGTGTGTGAAATAGGAAAAGAGATAAGAAGCCATGCTGTAATAACAGTCATTAATCTTCACGTTCTAAAAACAATATAACGATGTATGGATCAAGGATCTTTCAAATAAAAAAAGGAAAAATAAAGAAGGATCAACATTAATTTGGAGTCTTCTAGATGTGAATCTACATGATTACAAAAGGCCTTTAAAACGTATGAGATGTTTTATTTGTTTTTTAATATAGAATACTGTAGATATTTCTAAAAGTGTTAAAAGCAGCACAACTCAACTACTACTGGCTGTATGCATGCAGTAAAGTATTTCCTCCAGCTTTCCTCTGGGTTCGCAGATTTTACTTGGGGTAGCCACTGTGTTCTGAAGAACACCAGCAGCTGGTCATGGGTGTACAGTCTATAAACACATACCAATCAGCAGGTTTCATCTGCTCAATGCCCAAAGTAAACAAATATCAGGAGAGCTATAATAAAGAGTAAATGGCAGTTATAATTCTAAACAAAGAACAATAAAAAAGAAAAAAATAAAGGTTAATAACATAAGAAAAATGAAGAGTGAGAAAAAAAGGGAGCTGCTGAAAGAGGCTGCTGCTTTCAAAATCACCATTATAACAATGTTTGGACACACCATAAATATTTTAAGATATGAATTAATGTTCCCATTAAAACAGATATTCAACCGAGGAAAGCGACTAAAAGACGTTGGAACTGCCACCCTTCATATAGAGTGGCCAAAGATGACAGAGGCAAACAATGATCTGCTCTACTTGATGAAAATCAGCTCCACTGAGTTGAAGCAGATTGATTGCTCTCCTACTACGGAGATCAACCGTCTTAACAAGGTATGTGAAAATTCTTCCTTTGTGGGTAGCTGGATTGGCAAAATTAATGGAGACCTTTCTGATCTGAAGCCGATTATGTATTGTGTTTTACAACCTATTGGATTCTCCATAATAAACATCATGTTTGAGCAAAGGTTGTTCTGAAGGTGTACGGTATCAGGGCACCTTAGCCCTAAAGGAAAATGATTGGTTTTGCTATTGTGCCACACCTGGGGTCGTCCATTTTGGGTACTTGGGTGTAGGAAGGGCAGGTGAATCCAGCAGAAGATCACCGGACAGATTAGTTAAACCAAGTTGAGAAATGATTGTGAACCAAGAATCTCGGGGGGATGCCCCTGTGTGTGTGAAGTGTTCAACTCTTCAACACTTTAGTAGTGGTTTTTACAAGCCTATAGGTCTGGTATATATAGAGTCTGACCAGACCATTTCCAAAGTTTCTTTTTGAGATGTAGTTGGATGAGCTGTGGTTAGAAGGTCATTGTGTCCATCAGCAGGGGGAAAGGATGTCAAACAGAGAAAGAAGGCCATTAGGGCTTTGCCTACCAGATGTGTCCTGATGTACCTAAAAGGAGCCAACTTGATGTAGAACTGCTGCTCCTCCACATCAGAAGGTGTCAGTTAAGCGGGTATTGGCATCTAATCAGGAAGGCCCCTGGGTTGGCTCCATCTTAATGTGTTTTGGCCAACTTACTGGGAGGAGTCCCCAGGGGTGACCCAGATTCAACTGGGACCTCCTATCATTGCCATTTGCAGCTCAGATAAGCAAGTGAAAATAGATGATATTCATCCACCTACACGTTTTTAAATGTCAAAAGATTGAAGAATAATTTTGTGTTTTATACATGGATGTTTCTTCCTAAGTGAACATATGTTAAGGTGTTAGGTATTATTTAGTCAACTCAGAGGCAAGAACGATACAGTCAATTTACTTGCAAGGGTAGCTCTGCAGTACAGACTACAAAGTGTTGGCACCCTTCTCTCTTTATTTATACATGCTGGTTCACACACAGTTCAACAAGCATTCAGGGTGTGTGTGTGTGTGTATGTGTGTGTGTGTATGTGTATGTGTGTGTGTGTGTGTGTGTGTGTGTGGGGTCAGAAAGGTTAGGGTTCATGTGTCTTGATTTTAAACAGAGAGAGGGAGTGAGGACTCGGTACCAGTCCCTAGATGTTGCTGATAAAAGCATAACTCATTCCTCTCCCCATCTCCCTTTCTGTGACATGTAAGGAGGGAAAGACACTTAGAGCAGACATGAGTGATAAACAATACAAAAGTTTTCAAACCCTAACATAAGGTAAGAGCAAAGACTGATAAATGATGTTCTTTTCTTCTTTAAGGAACCAGTTAGCAGAAAAAGAAGAGCCACCAAACAAGTTATAGATGGGACAATTTCACGCTTGATTGGAAAAAAGAAATTACTGACTTTGGTATTATGACGCAAGCCTTTTCTTCTCTTCAGAGTTTAAATACTAAACCTAACACGTCCCACCAGTAAGCGTGGTAACACAATGTTCTGTTTGTTTACAGTCGTGTGGCAGTGGAACAAAATGTGTGACAATGAAGTGCCCCTTGGGGGGGTTGGACAATAAGGCAACCATCACTCTAAACTCTCGCCTGTGGAATAACACTTTCGTTAAGGTATCTAAGAGTGATCACTATTTTTGTTCTACTCAATAAGGATTTGAGATGAGTTTCAGCTCCTGTCTGATTTTTAAAAAAATAGCACCTTTTGTTTGGCGTATTTTGTTTACAGTGGTGAGTTCTCATTTTCGAGCCTATGCTAACACAATCTTTACTTGCCAATTCAAATGATTGCACCAGATGTTTTTAGAAAAACAAAAGTTAATTTGAGTTGTTATCAAGTTTACAGGAGCATCCATCTTACATCTGTTCAAGACAAAGAAGCATCTCTGTAGTTGGTTGTAAAGTCCATGTTTATATTTTATATTATTACACTTAGCACAGCCTAAACCCGATTTTCTCCTTTTTTCTCTTAAAAGGAGTATTCCGATTTCCATTATGTGGAGGTGATGGTGAAGGCGTCTCTACATGTTGACAGCACGACAAAGAACACATTAATGCAGGATACTGAGACACAGGTATCTACACATTATTGTAAAACCATTTGTGACACTGCTGGACCCAAAACAGAAACGTGGGTCTGGAGAATGGACATGGATATGTTTTTGTGCAATTCTGACTCTGTGTGACCTTAAAATACCTGAAATGTTAAAATATTTTGGCTCTGTCTTAGTCCCTGTAACACAACTAATTAACATGTTGATAGCTGTTTCTTAAAATATTATCTATAGCTAACTATTTAAAGTCCAGGACTTGGATTATATACAGTGCTTTCCAAAAGTATTCATACCCTTATATGTAGTATACATATGAGGGTATGAATGAAGAGCAACCGTGGCGATGGTGGCAGGGGTTTGTCCTGTAACAGATAGGTTGCCAGTTCAAGCCCCTGCTATGTCTGTCTCAGGTGTTGTGTGCTTGGGCAAGACACTTAACCTGCCTTCCCTACTGATGGTGGTCGGAGGGCTTGGTGCCGTTTACATTATAACCACATACTTAAATGTATTTTATTGCGATTTTAAATAATACATAGTCATGTATAATTGTGAGGTGGAAAGAATAGAATACATGGTTTAAAATTAGTTTTTGACACCTCCCAGTGTTTGCATTGTGCCACAAGGCATATTTGTGGACAAAGCTATAATTTGGAAGACAGTGCTCTGGTCAGATGAGACCACAAACATTTTAGCCAATGTGCAAAACGCTGTGTGTGGCGGAAAACTAATTTTCACGTCATTGTGAACTCACTATCCCCATGTGGAAGCATAGTGGTTATACTTTGGGGATAATCTTTAGCAGGGACAGAGCTCCAATTCAGAGTTGGGGAAAGGGGAGGTATATACAGGTCCTTCTCAAAATATTAGCATATTGTGATAAAGTTCATTATTTTCCATAATGTCATGATGAAAATTTAACATTCATATATTTTAGATTCATTGCACACTAACTGAAATATTTCAGGTCTTTTATTGTCTTAATACGGATGATTTTGGCATACAGCTCATGAAAACCCAAAATTCCTATCTCACAAAATTAGCATATCATTAAAAGGGTCTCTAAACGAGCTATGAACCTAATCATCTGAATCAACGAGTTAACTCTAAACACCTGCAAAAGATTCCTGAGGCCTTTAAAACTCCCAGCCTGGTTCATCACTCAAAACCCCAATCATGGGTAAGACTGCCGACCTGACTGCTGTCCAGAAGGCCACTATTGACACCCTCAAGCAAGAGGGTAAGACACAGAAAGAAATTTCTGAACGAATAGGCTGTTCCCAGAGTGCTGTATCAAGGCACCTCAGTGGGAAGTCTGTGGGAAGGAAAAAGTGTGGCAGAAAACGCTGCACGAGAAGAGGTGACCGGACCCTGAGGAAGATTGTGGCGAAGGGCCGATTCCAGACCTTGGGGGACCTGCGGAAGCAGTGGACTGAGTCTGGAGTAGAAACATCCAGAGCCACCGTGCACAGGCGTGTGCAGGAAATGGGCTACAGGTGCCGCATTCCCCAGACCTGGGCTACAGAGAAGCAGCACTGGACTGTTGCTCAGTGGTCCAAAGTACTTTTTTCGGATGAAAGCAAATTCTGCATGTCATTTGGAAATCAAGGTGCCAGAGTCTGGAGGAAGACTGGGGAGAAGGAAATGCCAAAATGCCAGAAGTCCAGTGTCAAGTACCCACAGTCAGTGATGGTCTGGGGTGCCGTGTCAGCTGCTGGTGTTGGTCCACTGTGTTTTATCAAGGGCAGGGTCAATGCAGCTAGCTATCAGGAGATTTTGGAGCACTTCATGCTTCCATCTGCTGAAAAGCTTTATGGAGATGAAGATTTCATTTTTCAGCACGACCTGGCACCTGCTCACAGTGCCAAAACCACTGGTAAATGGTTTACTGACCATGTTATCACTGTGCTCAATTGGCCTGTCAACTCTCCTGACCTGAACCCCATAGAGAATCTGTGGGATATTGTGAAGAGAACGTTGAGAGACTCAAGACCCAACACTCTGGATGAGCTAAAGGCCGCTATCGAAGCATCCTGGGCCTCCATAAGACCTCAGCAGTGCCACAGGCTGATTGCCTCCATGCCACGCCGCATTGAAGCAGTCATTTCTGCCAAAGGATTCCTGACCAAGTATTGAGTGCATAACTGTACATGATTATTTGAAGGTTGACGTTTTTTGTCTTAAAAACACTTTTCTTTTATTGGTCGGATGAAATATGCTACTTTTGTGAGATAGGAATTTTGGGTTTTCATGAGCTGTATGCCAAAATCATCTGTATTAAGACAATAAAAGACCTGAAATATTTCAGTTAGTGTACAATGAATCTAAAATATATGAATGTTAAATTTTTATCATGACATCATGGAAAATAATGAACTTTATCACAATATGCTAATATTTTGAGAAGGACCTGTACAGAGAAAATCCTGGAACAAAATCTGTCAGAGGCTGCAAAAGACCAAAGCCCAGATGGCTGAGAATTATATATTTTGTTGTGTTGTGTGTGTGTTTGTGTGTAGAATTTAGAGCTGGCACAGAAAAAAAAGCATTTTAATAACTATTTGCCACTTTTATACAACTAAATTCATATTAATGCTTTTGCTTTTTTGTCATGATTTCCAGGTGAGACTGACTGTGTTTTCAGAGAGACGTGCAGTTCGATATGGAGGAGTGGCATGGTGGATCATTTTGATGTCCATCCTGCTCCTCCTGCTGTTACTGGGCCTGCTGGCTTTCCTTCTTTGGAAGGTATGGATAAGCACCCAATATATTTCATTTACATTTAGTAAAAGACACATTGCACATTTGTGATATTTTTATTTTAAACTTACTGGCATTTCACAACCATCAGCAGATTGAAGAATAAAAAAAGCTGTTTGCATACATTTTCTAATGATTTGCCTTTTTCAGAATGGAGTCTTTGAAAAAAATAGGAAGGATCCATCAGATAAAGAGAAGCTAACATCAAATGCATAAAAAGTAAGGGGCATGAATCCCAGGTTTGCCTTACTTTTGTCTTCTTTTTTTGGTATAGTAGTTCTTTCCATTATTATTGAAAGCAATCGGCAATTCTTACCAGGTGATGCATGTGCAACAGCATCTCATATTAGAAATTTACCTTCAGTTATGCAAAAAGTTAAACTGATTCAGAGCACAGTCAAATTTGAAGGTTTTATTTCTGATAATTTTGTACATTTATGGCTGAAAATTGAACATTCAGTTTGTCAGAAAAATAGAAAATTATTACAAAGATGTAATGGTGTCTTATCTGACAAAAGTCCATAGATTCGTTATGGGGTTTAGGTCCAATGGTTTTGCTGGCTAAGCCCAATAACACCATGGTCAAACCTGGAATTGGTGCTTATTAATCTTGGATACAGCACTCTGAACAGCCAGCGTCTTTAGAAATGACCTTTTGTGGCTTAACCTCCTTATGAAGAATGTCAGTGACTGTCTGCTGGACAGCTGCCAAGTTAGCAGTCTTCCCTATTGTGTATGCCATAACATTTCTATCTTAATCCTGTTTTATTGTTCTTGTGCAACATTTTAATTTTCTGACAATTTTGAGTTGAATTTAGGGCTCTTAAATTTACTAAAAATAAGATTTCCTGTGATATTCTTATGTATTAAGATGCATGTGTATTAATGTACAAGCTGAACTAAAATTTCTGCTAAGAAACAATTAAAATAATGTATAATTACATTTCAGTGGCAGCATTACCTTTGTGACTTTTGCTTTACCACGAGAGGTAGAAATTGACTGGTTTACCTATTGCTTTGAATATTATTGCAACTAGTCTTGTCTATTAGTTTGTGCTGTTACAACTGAGCACTGATGTCACTTGGTCTGAAGGTATTTAAGTCATACAACCATAATTAAAATGTTTTCTTTGTCCACAGTGGGTCAAAGATGGGAGTGTGCTTTTTTCCCCCCTCAATGATGCCAAATGGAGGCATGCTTCCACTTGCAACACTGGATCCGACCAAAAGAAAACTTTGGAAAAGAAGATGTGGATAACATCACCAGACAAGAAAGCTACAGAATAGGAAATCTTATTGTACATAAAGTCACTCTTCGCTGGATCACCAGATTAACTGATTTTTGCTGAAAGTCTAGGAATTCAAAATAATTTCAGAAACAAGTCTTAAAGACCAAATATTGTATCTAAACACTGTTCTTGGGCGGCTTAACTGTTAATAGAAATTTAGAGCTATACTCTACCACATGAGGGCGAAGCGCAGTGGGCGCTTATGTGGTTCAGGCAGCACTGATTAGAGAGTTGGCAGCTGGAAACTTGTTTTATATTTTTAAATGAATTTATACTTTCTCTTGCAAAGTGTATTTTTATTTTTTGCTCTACGAAGTCAAACAGGCATTTATACTGGTGCTGGTCATAAAATTAGAATACCACGAAAAAGTTTATTTCAGTAATTCCATTCAAAAAGTGAAGCTTGTATATAATATTCATTCATTACACAGAATGATATATTTCAAATGTTTTTTAATTTTGATTATTATAACTGACAACTAAGGAAAATTCCAAATTCAGTATCTCAGAAAATTAGAATATTACTTAAGACAAATACAAAAAAGTTTTTTAGAAATGTTGGCCAACTGAAAAGTATGAACATGAAAAGTATGAGCACATACAGCACTCAATACTTAGTCATGTGTTAAGAGCCCAGGTTGCTCTGATAGTGGCTTTCAGCTCTTCTGAATTGTTGGGTCTGGTGTGCACAGTTTGCAGTACCAGATCACCCATTTATATTCTGTACCTCATCACAGATCACCTTTTGCCTCATTCTAGTTTTTATTTCTAGGCTGACAACATTGTCAATGTGTTGCCATACAGTAAACATTTGTCTAATACACAGCTGCAAGATATGTCAAGTTTAAGATGACTTTTTATATATTTTAAATAAAATATTTTTTCTTGTGTTCCAGTTAATGTTTTGTTAAATGAGAATTTCAAGCAATGCAAGAGCTTAAAGCATTATTTATTAAAACAAAAACATTTACAGCAAGTTCCTGAGTGCACACATCGGCACAGATTAAAAATCATTTCAAGAATAAATTACAATTGATTAAAAACCATTACTGCAAGACAGGTGATTACACACTTCCCAATTAAATACCTTTAATTTCTGTTTGACTCATGGTGCTGGAATCCACGACTGCTCTGGCAGATTCAATTTTAACCCTAACCATCATGTATCTGGAACCAGATGCGTGAAGCAGATATATCCATGTCTATTAGCACAAACACATTGGTTACATTTTAAAAATGCTGGTGCTGGATATGGTTTAACCTGGTATGCTCCTTTACAACAGGGATTCTGTTCTTACAGTTTTGCCCCACCCTCCATATTCATTTACAGATTTATCACTCGGCATCCTTGCCCTTTCCTTGCCTTCAACCTCCATCAACTTCTTGTCTTCCTTCCTCTGATCCTTCTCTTTTCTCATCTCCTTTAGCTTCTTCTTGAGGAAAGAGCGGTCATTTTGACTTGACACACCAAGAACCTGTCAAGGAAAAATGTAAGAGGATTCAATACTTGGGTTAATAAGCATTAAAAAGGAAATCAGTGGTGAAATATGGGATCATGGATATTCAAATATTGGTTACCCTGGTAAATACTCCAATGTGGGTGCTAGTAATCACTTGAATGACAAACACCAACATATAAGATGGAATAATGGAATAATTTAGATCAAAGCATATTCATTTTGGTCTAATCAAAGTCAAGAACTAAATCCAATGATAAATTGGTGGCAAAAAAAACAAAAACAAAGGATAAGAGAAACCCTCAATCCAGTTTGACAGAGTTTGAGCTATTTAGCAAAGAAGAATGTTTAATAATCAGTCTGTGCAAAACTGGTAGAGACATACAGGGGTTGGACAATGAAACGGAAACACCTGGTTTTAGACCACAATAATTTATTAGTATGGTGTAGGGCCTCCTTTTGCAGCCAATACAGCGTCAATTCATCTTGGGAATGACATATACAAGTCCTGCACAGTGGTCAGAGGGATTTTAAGCCATTCTTCTTGCAGGATAGTGGCCAGGTCACTACGTGATACTGGTGGAGGAAAACGTTTCCTGACTTGCTCCTCCAAAACACCCCAACGTGGCTCAATAATATTTAGATCTGGTGACTGTGCAGGCCATGGGAGATGTTCAACTTCACTTTCATGTTCATCAAACCAATCTTTCACCAGTCTTGCTGTGTGTATTGGTGCATTGTCATCCTGATACACGGCACCGCCTTCAGGATACAATGTTTGAACCATTGGATGCACATGGTCCTCAAGAATGGTTCGGTAGTCCTTGGCAGTGACGCGCCCATCTAGCACAAGTATTGGGCCAAGGGAATGCCATGATATGGCAGCCCAAACCATCACTGATCCACCCCCATGCTTCACTCTGGGCATGCAACAGTCTGGGTGGTACGCTTCTTTGGGGCTTCTCCACACCGTAACTCTCTTGGATGTGAGGAAAACAGTAAAGCCGTGGTTTTATGTTTTTTGGATACAATCCGGGTTAGCACCCGAACATCCCTTTCAGACAGCTTCCTCTTGCGTCCACAGTTAATCCTGTTGGATGTGGTTTGTCCTTCTTGGTGGTATGCTGACATTACCCTGGATACCGTGGCTCTTGATACATCACAAAGACTTGCTGTCTTGGTCACAGATGCGCCAGCAAGACGTGCACCAACAATTTGTCCTCTTTTGAACTCGTATGTCACCCATAATGTTGTGTGCATTTCAATATTTTGAGCAAAACTGTGCTCTTACCCTGCTAATTGAACCTTCACACTCTGCTCTTACTGGTGCGATGTGCAATCAATGAAGACTGACTACCAGGCTGGTCCAATTTAGCCATGAAACCTCCCACACTAAAATGACAGGTGTTTCAGTTTCATTGTCCAACCCCTGTACTTCCGAATTGAAGCAAAAGGTGGTTCTACAAAGTATTTACTTGCAGAGTCTATGCATGCCACATCTTGCAGATTTTTATTGTTTAAAAGCACTGAAAAAGCCACACATTTTACTTCTATGTACTACTTAATCACACAAAATTCAATACATTGACATTTGTGGTTGTAATGTGACGTAAATGTGAAAAAGTTCAGCTGTATGAATGAATTTGTCGACAGAAAATACAATTCCACAGTACAGTCATTTCAAAGAAGTAAATTACAGAAGGTAAAAGTGAGCATTAGTGTTTATCTTCACCTTGAGTTTCTGACCGTCCATATTTAGCAGCTGTGCTCCATCCACTCCTTTGGCAGTGAACTCGGAGGTGTACTGATCCATGTTCATGCTGATTAACCACAGACGCACCTGCTGGTTGTTCCACTCAGAGACGGGCTGGGACTGCCAATGATTATTGTTGTTGTTGGGAATCGGATACTCGTCCAACGTCTGACGGGAGACAGAAGAATTGAGGAAGAAAAAGGAAACTGTAACTAAAGAAGCAGAGAACGTTTGGGAAAACTGTCTAGACTTAGTGCTCCAAAAGGGAGAGAAGAAAGCCAATAGAACAGAAGATAGGACAGTCTTACCTCAGAGGAGGAAAAGGTGCAAGTGTTAGAGTGTCCAGAGAGGGAGTGATCAGAAACATGGCCCACCATGCTGGAGCTGCCCACTGGGGAGCCAATGCTCTAGAACCAGAAGAAAGAGTCCTAGTCTACCTACATACTTAACTGCTACATGCTTATCCATGCATGCTTATTTTAAAGAGGAACGCTATCTCCAACAAGGTATGTAGAAGCACAAAAGGTCGAAAAGCAGAAGAGGAAGCTGGTAGCACTGTCTGCCTAGAATCAGGGAACAAAAAAAAAACAGTCGGAGGGTCCTTACCTGAACTCTTCTGCCTGCGGTAGTGAGATAGGGCAAACTGCTGCTGGACACGGACTTTAACCTTTGCCTGCTTTGTTCCACCTCCTCCTTTTCTTTCCCTCTATCCCCAAACCAGGGAAGGTGCAGGCAAGAGGGCATAGAGGTGACCAAACCAGATGGGGAAACCTCTGTTGGCTCATTGATTAGATCACCGCATGACCCTCTGGAAACAGTAACATTTTTATTACATTGCCTGTTCGGCAAACCTCTGAAGTTACAACAAAACAATGTTTGCCTGGATCAATTTCTTTTGGTATGATTTACCCCAGATAACACATTAACCCTACTATTTGCTGCTGTGACCAAAGTGATATAACATGTGAACTAAAACAAAAGGAATTAAATTGGAGATTATACACCGAATGATTTGAGCTCAATAGTCTAAATATATGCAGGAACATGAGCTACAGCAGCCTTAGATGCATGAAATATTTATTCTCCTTAAAATAGTAAAATGTATACGAAGCCAGACAAGACCCTAAATAAAAGAAATGTAAGTGTTTGTGTGGGAAAATAAAGCTTGGTTCACTCTTCAGAACAGGCCTACCTAATTGCCATTTTTAAATAAACATGTTCTAGAATTCATCATTTTGGGATCTTAATGAAATTTTCACACCTGCTGTTGGTTGACCTGCTGCGTTTTTCACTTCTCTTTCTGCCAAGAGACTTCCGAAGGCCACTAAGGAAAAAAAAAAAAGCAGCAGTCAGGTACAACAAACCACACTAAATCTTAATAGTTCCAAATATAAAGAACATTTACTCGAGAAGAGTTAATAAATATCTTAAATTACAAAACATCTTCTACCTGAAGTCTGGAAATAACCGTTTAGATTTTTTGGATGCTGAGGATTTGGATGGAGAGGGTGTGACAGTGTCTGTGATGTAGATGGAAGGGGTTAAGAAGGAGGTGGTGGTAGGCTGCGGACTAAGCGCTGAGAAAGTGGCGGTACTGGACAGGTCACTTCTGTTGCTTTGGACTGCTGTGGAATTGGGCAAAGACTGGCTCTCCTTTGGCATAAGCAAGACTTCCTCCTGCTGCAACAGAAAACAGGTGGACCACTTGGAATATACAAGTTTAGTTTCAAAGTCACTGTTTTTAATTCTGCCTTACTTGTTTTTTGAAGCTCTCTCTGAGTTTGTCCCGTGACGGTGGGTTGCGTTTTGATTTCTGGGCTAGTTGAGCTCTGGCTATGTGAACGCTGGAGTCAAGACGTCCAGTATTAGGAACTAGAAGATGCCAGTCTGAGAAAGAGATTTCAGAAGACTTGCAGTATTTATATTTAGATGCACCAAATGTTTTTGGGCACAATTTTTGCTTTAATTTTTCTAAAACCTACGACAAGGGAAAAGTGTGCAAGAGATTATCACTATGCGTTCAAACCAAGCATGTACTTTTATAACATTTGTCTGATTTTGATTGATGCTGTTGGTTGATCTTTTTAAAGAAGGAAATATTTTTTTTTAAGTTGTGATGCATTTAATGAATAAGGGCTCAAAAAACAACATTTCAGAATTTTTCCTGCCCATCACCAATCAGATCTGATCAAGGGAAAAATCATCCCATTGAGATCTCTGCCCAATTTAGTGGGGCAGTTATCTTCTTCCAATAGAAAAACAGTTTGCCATTTGATACATTTTTAATAATGTTTTTAATCAATCAGACAGCTACACAGGGGAGGCATCCCGCTGTAACTAACTCAGATGCTTACCTGTGTCTGAAGAGTCCACAGTGTGGTTCCTTTTCTCTGGTTCAGTCTCTTTTCCATCAAGCTGTGCTATCTGATAAACAATGTGGAACAATGAGAAAAGAATCAATCCTAGCAGAAAAAGAATCCACACAGGCTTATGAAATCTCTTGTCACCTGCATTTGTAGCCTTTCTACTGTTTCCCTGTGTTGCTTTTCTTTCTTCTCCATTTCATTCCTCAGATCTGCAAGTCTTTTGTCCATCTCATCCTCTCTGACAGGAGAATTAGGATATTTTTAATGTTACTTTTTTTCTTGCAATATAGAAAGTCATTTGACGTAGTTATTACAGTAAGATTACAGCATTTTCATCATACCTGCTCTGGTAATCTCTGATCAGTCTCTTAGCTTTGCCGTATTTGATCTCCAGGCTTTCTGTCTGGCCCTGGGTATCAGCTAGTCGCTGGCTCACAACTCTACACAACGTTTGGGCCTCTTGCCAGTAGCTGATAATTAGAGAGTCTTATTACAATGTTCGCCTATAATGTTTACAATCATCATTTTTCTGTTGACTACAGCCATAACACTAGATCCATCAAGTGATCATTTTAAACCCCTCTCTGCAAGCCTCAAATTGAACCCAGTGTGTTTCATTTTATGAGTTATCCTAGTTTCTAATTTCTCCTCAGTTATGGGATATTCGTTACAATATACAGGGGTTAGGATCATGTATACCTAGAACCATCAAGGGGATCATTTATAACCCACTGAATATCAATATAAAACACATGCTTAGCAGTCTTGCTGCATCTTGTTTGTTGCTGTGGCAACAGTGTTAGCCAGAAGAACTGGCAAGGATATTGACAATTTTTGTGGATTTTGTCAATTACATGATGAGAAAAAAAAAGAACCCTCAATAAAGATTTGATTGGAACCAGAGGCCCTTTACACAGATTCCTTTCAGAGGGTGAAAACATGGACAAGAGAATAAATGTGAAACATGAGCACACAGGATTTGGAAGATTATGTTGAATATGGAGGGATCTAAACAGAATGAGGTCAGTGATCAATATCAACCTGCCCAAGGATCAAGACAAAATGGCGAGTGCCCTTCTCCCCAGTTCAATAACGTCTGCTACCGTTACTACTAGGGTGACCAGATATCAAAAAACCGAATGCGGGACAACAAGGATACTTATGAAGAACAATGTGGGACACATTACCAACACTATGATGATGTCAGAAATTTTAAATTAACAAAGATCTCACATTACATTCATCAATCTCCGCTTTTCCTGTTAGTGCAATGAAATAGCACAAGTTTAAAAAAACAACTTTACAAGTTATTAAAAGTTTAACTCAGGTAATCTCAGCTGCTGTTACGTTGTCGGTCTGGCAGCCATCTCTGGGTTTAAGCCAAATGAGTCCATCAGCAGGCACCTTTTTCAGCTGTGTATTTCTTGCACGACTCACTTTTACAGTGTCACTTCACATCGTTTGAAATTGAAAAATAACTTTGGCAATCCATCAGAGATCACCTTTCACTGGCCTCATTCACTTGTACACCGTTTCAGCCTTTTTGTGGCTGCATTTTCTTTTACGTGACATACTTTCTATTATATTCTGTATAGCCTACTGGGGTAAGCTATTCAGGAAAATCCTTTTCTTGTTCCGTTTTATTTTACTAGCAGCCACACGCAGGCTGGTCATGACGTGGGACGCTGATGCAGCTCAGTGATACATTTCAGAAAAGCTCCAGTTGAATAGTTTTTTGATCAGAATTTGACGCAGTCAAATACAGAACATTGTTTCCGTTTGAGGGACACCGGGACAGGAATGAAAATTGCAGCACAGTCCGCACAAATCGGGACATCTGGGCACCCCAATTACTACTTAAGTAGTAGCAATAATTATATTTATGATCATTTTTATCTTAGATCACAATATATGTTCATAATTTTACTTCAAAAATTGGCAAATACTTTGTTCTAATACAACATATTCTACAAAACAAAAGTAGTAATTATTTTTGCTCGACCAAATCATAAAATATAAAAAAAAATTAAAAGCAGCCTCTTTAAGGCTTTCATGGACAGGGTCAAAATGAGACCCTCTGGTGGTTCTACAGGAGATTGGCCCTCTCAGGAGTTCCACTGTTATGTTTGAAGTCTAATCTCAGCCAAATACATTTATGACAAGTTATCACCATACTTCTCTAGTTTCTCAGCTTTCTCCTCTCCATCTTGTGCTCTTTGTTCTAACTCAGTTCTCAGGCTCTGCCAACGGGCCTGCTGTTCCTCCCATGCCTTTAACTGGCAGAAAAACAGCAAAATACAAAGACCTTTTAGAAAACAGGTTTATATTACATCAGAGAACATAACTAGATAGATAAAAACAAGATTTATATTTTTTTCATCGAAAGGCATTGTAAACCTAGTTATATCACATCTGTGATTACATCAAGGCACAGGCTGGAAACTGGCACTGACGTGGCGGAGTTGGAACGAGGCCCGTGTCCTAATAACTGGGTATGAGCCATCTCATACCCAGTTAAATGGGTCAGGCTGTTTCCAAATTTGGACACATAGGTAGCGTATTACAATGACTACAGTTATCGGTTTGTGTGTGAGATCCAAATCTCACCTACCTTCTCTCTAGCCCGGTGCAGCTGAGTTGTTCTGCTTCTTAATTTGGACTGAAGCTGTAAAGATGGTTAAGGGAAAGCATGTACATAAATCAGTTTGGACAAAATGATGCAAACTGTTACACTTAATTACAGTTTATTACATTTCAAACTCTGGCACAAGTACCACTACAGGTAGTACCTTTTGCAATGCTTTTAGTGGTACTCAGATGGAATTTTGGTATTAGTTATTTGCAAGGAAAAAATTAACAAACTAAGGAGGAGTGTGCTGGAGAAACTAACAATGAACATGCTCCAATGTTGAATCTGGGAATGATAAACTCAATTGAGCCATGTTCCATCTTCAGGTCTCAAAACCACCCACCATTAGCAATACCAGCCAATAATGCACTTCTTGGCATTTAGCATTTTCAAACACTACAGAAACATGTTCACAGAAGTACATTAATATTCGAGACTTTGGACATAGCTACTCATTCCGTGGTTTGCCTTTTTTATTTCGACCTCTGGGAACTTCTTCAGTACCATTTCAGGTGACTACACCTCAGAAAACTTACTGAGAGAATGCCAAGAGAGTGCAAGAAAGTTTTTGCTTGCTACATGATTCCATATATGTTGCTTCATAGTTTTGATGGGTTTAGTATACATCTACAATGGAAGTAATAAAAATAAAAAAGTAATTGAATGACTTAGCTGTGTCCAGCCTTTTGACTGGTAATGTAGGTTGTAAAGTACAGTCCATGTGGTTTAAAGAGATACTGATATACATTTCTTTTTTCTGCTCCATTACCATGTTTTATAAGCAAGGTGTCCTTTAAGTTTTAAAAGGTCAAATGTGTGAAAAACTACAAACTAAGAAAACTATAGGACACATCCTTAAACAAAATCCTGTAGCCAAACCCTTAAAAACTATAAGAAATTTCTTTCACTAAAGAGGTTCATGGTAGCATTTGATTTGAAGTATTTCATAAGGTGGTACTCTTTCCGACAAGGGTTTGAGAACGACAATAAAAATTACATACAGTAACTCTTCTCCAATTAAGGACTTGTACCTGCTGGTATTTAAGACATAGATGATAGTTTTCCAGACTGGACAAAACAGACACATCCTCTTCATCCTCCACCACCTCTTCCTCTTCAAAGATGGAGTCTCTCTCTGACACACTGTCATCATTGTCCTCATCTCCACTGCTTCTGTCTTCTCCCTTCAAATAAAAAAAAAAAAAAAAACAGTGCGATAAAATCATTCTGTCTTTTAAACTACAAAGAAATTGGTTTCCATCTAAAAACACACCTTTTTTGTTTTGTCCATTTCAAGACTCTCGTTGATTAGCCGCGCAACCTCACTTTCTACCCCCTCCTTCTCTCGACCAATCAAAAACCTGCAACAGGCCAAGCAAATCAGTCACACCTGCAGGCAATCACTTCTTACTCACATACCCCTGTGCACACTGCACCTGGGATTGCCTTCTGCACCTTAAACATGGAGCACAGGTGTTACTAATGACAGTAATAATTGACTATTAAACAATGAGAATGGCCTAGCATATACAACAGACCCCTTTGACTCCAGGTACTTAGACTGTCACAGATAGGAAAGCATGTGTGTTGCAATTAGTTCCTATACGTTAAGCCTTCATTGAAGGGGAAACTAAAGGGTTAGGGTACATTTCCAAGGGTTACTGTCAAAGTATGTGCTGAAAATAAGACATAAAAGCTGTAAGAATAGGATCATCCAACAAACAAGCGACTCTCAGATGAATTTGATCGGACATGCTTTTTTTTTTACTTTTTAGAACTACAGGATCTAATGTGTAAACTCACTGGAGGTATTAGGAATTCTATTTTTACATCATCTGTTCCACTCAGTACATTTCTACATCTCCTAAGGAAAAACAAAACTTCAGGAAAGAAAGGGGGATGGAAAGTTATATTTATCTCACTGCCACCGTTTCATCTAAAAATAATTTCCCTTTATAATAAATCATTAGAAGTCTTAAAAGCCTACTGGGATGAATATTTTAGGCTGTTTTTCTACAGTGGGTCATCAACGGGTCAAATGTTCACTGTGATGACAAGCTTCTAAATATAATGGTAAAGACTGTGTGCAAAGGAATTATTCTATAATAAAAGGTAATCAGCTATGAAGCAGCATAAGGTTACAAAACCTAGCATCTGTTAAACAAGCAAACCTTTGACTGTCTGAAGGAAGTGAAGTTTACTACACCTCGTTAAATAACTTACTTGACCAGGCCAGATGTGTTTTTGAGGACTGTAGCTGCAAAGAGCTGGGAAACTCCAACCAAACTTATCCTGTCCACTTCCACGATCTGGTCGTTCACCTGAATCCTAACGAGCACAAAGAAGAGAAAATAAAGCAGTTTGTTTTTCTTTTTTATAAACTGTCAAATTAATGATGTGCAATTTTACCTTCCATCCGTGTGTGTTGCTCCTCCTTCGGTGATCGTTTTGACAAAGATTCCCAGTTTTTCCAGCCCCTGGTCAGCCCCTACACCCATTCCGATGATACTGATGCCCAGTCCGTCCACTCCTGGAGATGGTGGGAATGAGAACACTTTATGACCAGGTGTTTTAACCTTTTCTGACTTAGACGTTACACCATAGATATCTGGGAAAAAGTAGATAGAATGGGCAGAATTGGACGCAAACCTTTTTCTATTTCAACTGGAAAAACATCCATCCTCTCCACTCTCTTTTCCAGCTCAAACTCAGCCGAAGCGGACACTGGATCAATGTCCTCATTGTGCCTGTCGTACTCTGCATTGGAATATGTGTTGTACACCTGAAAATTACAACAAATATCCAGTTCAAAGACCCTGTAGATGCCTCAGCGGAGATGAACAGATAAAAATAAAAAAATAAAAGAAAGTGCGTGCTGAAATTGCTGTTTTATACACTCATTTATTTAAAGAGCCAACTGTAAAAATAACCATCTGCAGTTATTGACACCACAAGACACTGTTTATGTCTGATAAATCTGTCCATGACAGCGCGAGAGGCGAGAGACTCGGGAAGTGTTACAGACGGCATATGGTCCAGGCAAAATTATTGGATTGCTACGAATCTAAAATGTCCTCGCCCCATACTGGATGCCATTTACTACAGTGTCTGCTGCTACAATAATTTATGATCCAGATTAATGTGATGTATAAAAAGCATTCAAATAAATGCTTTTTTAAAATTGCAGTACCATAATATCACATTGAATTTCTTTGAACAATTCAACCTTCATGTTGACTGAAGTTTCCAGGAACTTTTAATCAGTCATCAATAACTTCGCGTTTCCCTGGGGTAACAAAATTGGACATGACACTGAGGCCCAATTCTATTAAGTACTTAACGCTAGACGACATAAGCATAGATGTTCACCTGTTCACCACACAGGATGGTACATTACATACAGGTCCTTCTCAAAATAGTAGCATATGTGATGATGAAAATTTAACATTCATATATTTTAGATTCATTGCACACTAACTGAAATATTTCAGGTCTTTTATTGTCTTAATACGGATGATTTTGGCATACAGCTCATGAAAACCCAAAATTCATATCTCACAAAATTAGCATATCATTAAAAGGGTCTCTAAACGAGCTATGAACCTAATCATCTGAATCAACGAGTTAACTCTAAACACCTGCAAAAGATTCCTGAGGCCTTTAAAACTCCCAGCTTGGTTCATCACTCAAAACCCCAATCATGGGTAAGACTGCCGACCTGACTGCTGTCCAGAAGGCCACTATTGACACCCTCAAGCAAGAGGGTAAGACACCGAAAGAAATTTCTGAACGAATAGGCTGTTCCCAGAGTGCTGTATCAAGGCACTTCAGTGGGAAGTCTGTGGGAAGGAAAAGGTGTGGCAGAAAACGCTGCACAACAAGAAGAGGTGACCAGACCCTGAGGAAGATTGTGGAGAAGGGCCGATTCCAGACCTTGGGGGACCTGCGGAAGCAGTGGACTGAGTCTGGAGTAGAAACATCCAGAGCCACCGTGCACAGGCGTGTGCAGGAAATGGGCTACAGGTGCCGCATTCCCCAGGTCAAGCCACTTTTGAACCAGAAACAGCGGCAGAAGCACCTGACCTGGGCTACAGAGAAGCAGCACTGGACTGTTGCTCAGTGGTCCAAAGTACTTTTTTCGGATGAAAGCAAATTCTGCATGTCATTCGGAAATCACGGTGCCAGAGTCTGGAGGAAGACTAGGGAGAAGGAAATGCCAAAATGCCAGAAGTCCAGTGTCAAGTACCCACAGTCAGTGATGGTCTGGGGTGCCGTGTCAGCTGCTGGTGTTGGTCCACTGTGTTTTATCAAGGGCAGGGTCAATGCAGCTAGCTATCAGGAGATTTTGGAGCACTTTATGCTTCCATCTGCTGAAAAGCTTTATGGAGATGAAGATTTCATTTTTCAGCACGACCTGGCACCTGCTCACAGTGCCAAAACCACTGGTAAATGGTTTACTGACCATGGTATCACTGTGCTCAATTGGCCTGCCAACTCTCCTGACCTGAACCCCATAGAGAATCTGTGGGATATTGTGAAGAGAACGTTGAGAGACTCAAGACCCAACACTCTGGATGAGCTAAAGGCTGCTATCGAAGCATCCTGGGCCTCCATAAGACCTCAGCAGTGCCACAGGCTGATTGCCTCCATGCCACGCCGCATTGAAGCAGTCATTTCTGCAAAAGGATTCCCGACCAAGTATTGAGTGCATAACTGTACATGATTATTTGAAGGTTGACGTTTTTTGTCTTAAAAACACTTTTCTTTTATTGGTCGGATGAAATATGCTAATTTTGTGAGATAGGAATTTTGGGTTTTCATGAGCTGTATGTCAAAATCATCCGTATTAAGACAATAAAAGACCTGAAATATTTCAGTTAGTGTGCAATGAATCTAAAATATATGAATGTTAAATTTTCATCATGACATTATGGAAAATAATGAACTTTATCACAATATGCTAATATTTTGAGAAGGGCCTGTAATGTGTCTGCGAACCTCCATGAGCTTTAGCATGTCAGCCACAGGAAAAAAAAATAAATACATCTGGTGTTGGTGGGAAGTTAGACTCTATTCAATTTCAAATACAATGTTTGTATCCAAGCAGTCTTTTCTGTTTGGAATATTGCACACAATGATACTGAGATGATGAGTATGGTTTGATATATTGTGCAGCTCTATCTGGAAACATCACAAGCAAGACTGGACAAGGATCCAAATTTACCTTGCCAAAATGTGAAATGAGCAGGAGGGTAGAGGAGAAAAAAAAAAAAGAAATCTCCAAAGCTTACTTTTAGAGACCTGCAGCAAAAAGTGGCATATCGTTGAAACAGTTCTCCATAACAATCATTAGACACTATTGCCATGCTAACCAGCTGCTTAGTTACAGTGCCTTTATGTAAAGGCAGCTCTGAGCATAGTGCTGACAGAATGAGGCATGTGGGCTCCTGCTTGTTCTCCTCTCTTAATAGATTAAAAACATAGCTTTGGGCTAAGACCTGTCCTGAATGAGTTTAACAGCTGCTGGAGCTGAACGTTACAGTAAAATAAAAGATTTTGCACTTTGGATAAAAGACTTCACAAGAGTAAATTAACTTAGATAAGTGAGATGGATGTAATACTTTCCGTGACAGCCCTACCTTAATTGGTGCTGGGGAGAATCTGACCTTCCTCTTTGCAGCCTCTGGTGAATCCTCATCTTGGGAGTCCAGCTCAGGCACACCAGGAATTTCTTCATACTCCACTAAAAGCTGATTTCCTCCCTTCATCAAGCTTTCCTGCTCTTGTTGTAGTGATTCTGAGAGCTCTGGATGGGACTGGGAGTCCTGATCATACCAAAAAGCTTTGTTCTCAATCCCACAGACTCCTACAGCTTCTGTTTGGTCATCTTTGCCTCCTCCTCCTCCTCCTGCATCACCAATACTTCTGCATGTAGCATGCTTAATCTTCTCTGTGACAACATTCTCTTGTAGCTCTGATTTTGTGCCTTCTTTTGTTTCCTTTCTTTGACTGTGTCTAGATTCTTCTCCATCATTCACCTTTCCCTCTCCTTCCTTATCAGAATACATCTCTTGGATTAAAACCTTCTCTAATCCAGCTGCACTTTCTCTAAATTCACCATCAGTGTTTTTCTTCATGTCCTTATCTTCTTCTGTTGGCTGCTTCTTAGGTTGTGTAGTGACGTGTGTGTGCTGCTCCTCCCTTCCACCTTCCCATTGTTTGCTTGCCTGCTGATACTTGTCTCCATTGCTTTCCCCTCCATTCCCAGTTGTTTTCCATTGCGTGTCCTCCGATAACTCTTTGTGGTGTTCTGAAGAAGTGATTGGTTTATTTTTGCATGCTTTGAACATATGAAGACTTCCTGGTGTTTCCACGCTGGCCTCCTCAAAAACATCATCTACCAGGGCTTCCTGATCTTCCTCCGTAGATTTGTTCAAGTGCATTTCAATCTCATCTTTCGGCAAGCTTTTGTCCTCCTGCACTTTTTCTTCATTCTCGTCACTTTCTGAAGAATCATTGTTTACATTGACTAGTTCTGCTCTCAGTGTCTCCTCAGAAGCAAAGCAGTCTCCTTTCTCATCCTTTGATTTTGATGCTGCAGCTTCACCAGGCCAGTTCGGTACTAAAGTTTCAGGAAGTCTCATCAGTGACTCCACTTGAGGGGCCTTCATGTTTATGGTTTGGTTTATGGATTTGTCTTTACCTAACCCACCCTCTTCCATGATTTTCATTTTCCCTCTAGCCTCTTGCACCTTTTCTACTTCTCCTTTCTCATCTGCAGCTCCCTTGCTCCCCCTGACGATGTGAGGTTTTAAAACCTGCCCTCCTCCTCCATCAATCTCCAACATCTTATTTTCAAACAACCTACGGGTCACGGAAAACTTCTGTGCCAGAGCAACTCTATCAATGTCCACTTTTTTCTCTGATCTGGATGGTTTGTCTTGCAGCAATTTTTCTGTGGACGAAATACTCCGACTGCTCAGAAAAGAGGAAGAGGAGCTCATGACTGAATGTGTGGATTCAGAGAAAGGAGAAGCATGGAGTTGGAAGCTGGAATGTGGGGCAGGAAGAAGTGTGGAGCTAGAACCCATGTTTACAGAACCATCTTGTCTTGTCTGCTGGCTGTCCATTTGAAGAAAAATGTTTTCTCTTATCTTGGTCCCCCTGCTGCTTTGGATTCGACCTCGGTTGCCTGTGCTGCTGCTATTGCTGATGTTGGACAGGTTGGAAAGCAGGTTGTTGGAGGGCACTGTAGGACCCTGACTGGCAGCAACTTTGGTCCTTCCTGATAGACTAATCCCAGTGTCAAATGAACATTTGATAGCATGGAAGTCAGATTTATATGTTATTCTGTGAGGGGAGGCACTTCGGCCTCTACTGTCCGTCCGCATCATCAGCAAAATAGTCTCTGTGAGGTTAGAGAAAACTGTAGGAAAGTTTAAAAGGGACAGTTGACTAGAAAGGAGAGCACCTATGCAAGAATTAGTTGGTGCAGTGGAGTGGATGCCAAAAGGCAAAAATGCTTTAGGACAAAACTACTTTAAATTTTCTTTGGCATTTGCCAAGCTCGCTGTTTCTCATATTCACAACATATTTAAACCTGAAAGAGAAAAAGAAAAGGACAATCATTAAGGTACACTGGAAATTTTTCAAAAGATCAATCAAATAAAAGCTTATCATCTTAAATTAGATAATTAATATGTGCAAAAAACGCTCCTACATTTGAAACCCTGCGTCTAAATGCTTATGTCATCGAGGCAGGCAAGGCAAAAATCCACAGTTCTCTTCCAATCAACACAAACTAACGAGCAACTTCATCGCTGCTAAAATTAAACTTTAATGCATTCTGGATTACTCGTAATTAAAGGTAAAAAAAAAAAAAAACCAAACCGTGCCTCGCTGCCGCGCACCGTTTGTTACAGGTATCCACAATTATTCCATTCTGCGTCGCGTTTGGCCAATTGTTACGTACACTCTGTGACAAAAACGGGCATTTAAGGAAGACGACGTGGGCCAAAATCAAGATAAAAAAAAAAAATCTCAAAGCAAACCAAGAATACTTATTTCCAGTGCAACTAGGCTATTTGTGGTCAGTAAAACATGCCATACATTTTTGTTTCATATTTAATTTCTAAATGTTAACAATTACATTCTCTGTCAATATAAAAATAATTGATTAGAGGCAGCTCCAGACAATTTTATAAGGTGACCAATTGGGACCACCAGTAAATTTTGGGAGGAGCCACGATAACCAAAAGCCATACAAGACTGTTTGCTGATTTGTTAGATAGGCTGTTATAATGAAACCTTAAGTTTTATGTCTACTAATAAATGAATAAATAAACAAAAAAAGCTAGGATCCACCAACCAAATACTGCACTAATGTTTTCAAGGAGCTATGAATTGATTTAGTATGTTAGAACATGTGTAGCCATAATTTAAAAAGGTTTATTTTAAACTCTTTCTTACATGGGCAGTAGCCTGGGGCCCCAAGGCATTGGGGAATTGAATGAATGAATGAATGAATGACTGAACAAGAAAAGCACTCAGAGAGCACAGACCTTCGCCAAGGCCACTGCATGTCAACTAGTGAGGAACCATGGGAGCACCGTATTGCGCCATGGTCTGGCATTGATAAAGAATCCTTCCTGGATCCAGATGGTGCTCCCCATCACCACCAAAATCTAATCACCTGTTCCTTGCTCTAATATGCACCTTGTCTGAAAATGTAATCAAAATCATTTTAGACCTTTTGGAGATATTTTGCAAACAGACAGATAAATGCCGACAAAAACATAACCACCTCAGCGGAGTAATGAATGAATGAATGAATAAATAAATTAATTCTTTGCAGTGGCCACATTTTAAAAGTTTTGAAAAAAAATCACACAACACACTCCATTACACAACTATCTGGAAAAGATAATGTTATAAGACAAAACCAAACCTAAATCATAACTACAGCAAGCATTGTATTTTAGTGACTGAGCCACATGGAGCCATACAGGCATAGTTATTTTAACCATTTGGGTCAGTTTGTGTGCCTGAAGCGATTTCCAGCAACAATTCTATATAAACTTACCTTTATAGGAAAGACAAACACAAAGATCATTAAAGCTAACTCATTATCAATCTATTCTAATTTGCATTTAAAATTAAAATAATAATAATAAAACTTGTGTGGGCACTAAAACTAGCTTTGGCCCTGGATCCACACCCAATCTAGTCCTGCCTATGAATAACAAAATAATATATAATAAATCAAAATCATCAGAAATATCATCCATAAATAAATAATTTTAGGAAACTTGATATAGAAAATTATTATAGAAAATACAGAAATGCATAGATGAGTAGAAAATAACAAGTTAACTCAGTTAATAATGTGATTGAAAATACAATGGAAATTTTAATAAACAAGGAAATAAATAGGAAAACATAACATTTTTTTTTAAGTCAGACGCTTCTTATTTTTATTATTTATGTCATATTTTTCAACACTTTAATTATTTAGTTAGGCCTTGCTTTTGTAGTTCTCCTTGTCCTCCGTAAGATGCGAGTTTTAAAATGTTAAAAATGTTAATGTTCTAAATCAAATAAGCACTTCGTTTTGATTTGCTTTTGATTTAAACCCATAACAAATGAAAATATCTGACCTGACCTTTAACCACAAAAATGTATGTCGACGTAATCAAAGTAAAGTGAGTCACAAAACTAAACGGTGAGTGGGCAAATATACGACGTTCTGTAAACGCAGCAAAGCTCTCCCTGGTAACTGAAGTGCGCTCGCAGGTTAAAGGTCGGGTCTCGTGTTAATCAACAAAGTAAAAAGGAAGCAATCTGAGCTAATTTCTTACTTTTCCCCAAACAGTTCCGTCCTATCATTCCGGTCTTGTTTGTTTGCAGTCAGTCGGTGGTGATGGCTTCCTCTCGGGGATAAATACAGACAGATGGCGACTCATGTCTCTAAATGCTGTAAATGGATTATCCCCTGCTAATCCTGTGTAAACTACTCCACTAACTGTGAACCATCAGAGCTGAGTGAGTACCAACACTGAGGCATGTTAGTTATATTTGCACAGCCACTAATAACACTTGCACCCTACAATATATGTGCATCCAGGAAAAGGGTATCGTCATTGTGATAACTGCCATATGTAACATCTTTAATTTTTAAAATAATTTGAATCATCAGCTGTGCTAAATATGCACTGTATATTTAGACAGTCCTAACCCTGTTTTTTGTTTTATGTGCATGCAACATTGCGAATTTGGCAGAATATGCAGAGCATTGTATCCTGAACTTCCACAAAGCATGCAAGTCATTGATAAATCTACTTACCTCTGTAGCTTAATTCCTACAGAGTATTTCCAGGTTTAGAGGCAAGTCTTTTGCAAATATTAACCTGTGTGCATCATGCCTGATTTCCTCACTACCTGTGCGTGAGCAATGATGCAGCATCATCTGACTTGTGTACCTGCCTACCTGTGCCTGTGGATGAGGCGATGAGGCAAAATCTGTCTATGAAGTGAGATTGTGTTTGTAACAGACCCAACTGGACTGGACTCAGCTGGACGGGGTTGATCTATGCAGAGAAAAGAGTGGTTCCGCTGTGACCTGGATCTGACTGAAGACCATTCTCCCATGTGGCATTGGGACCTACTTGTTATAAATACTGGCCAATCACAAAAAGACTTCATCTGAATGAGGCTAACTTCTAGAGAGGAATGGGAGGGGGGATAGTGAATTAAAGCAAAAATGGAAATTGAGGGAATGACGTCAAGGTGAGAGGAAAAGTAAATTTAGAGAGATGAATGCGAGTAAGTGAGGCATGGCCATTGAAAATTAAGACTGAAGGGAGAATGTTGACCTGGAAAATGAAGGTGAGATGTAAACTAAAAGATGGATGGCAAAAAAAGAGTGGAATGTGAGGAATCTTTGCATTAGGTGAGATGGAGTGGCTTGCAAAAGTAAAATAGTAAATAGACTGAATTTATATAGCACTTTACCAGTTATGCCAACCACTTGAAGCCCTTTTCACTGGAACCACAGTCACCCAATCCCACACTGGTACACATATCAGTAGGCAACTTAAGGTTAAGTGCCTTGTATAGTGGAACATCAACATGAGGCAGGAAGAAGTTTGAATTGAACACACAACTTTCAGATTGCAATATGACTTCTCTTCCCACTGAGCCACAGTCGCCTCAGATTCAAAAAGTAATCGTACTGCTTGATTTTTTTCAAATTGTATAACATTGCAACTACTCAACTATTTTGTTGAGATGTTAAAGGGGACACCAGCACAAAGAAACATGTTACAGTGAAGTGAAAGAACAGAATACAAGATATATTTCCAAACCTTTTACAAGTAAACTTCTGAAAAGTGTGTTGTGTATTTGTAGTTATGGCCTCTGACTCAATACCTTGTTACACATTTTGCTCCAATTACAGCTGCAAGTATTCCCACCGCATGATGCTGTCACTACCATATTTCACAGGGGTGAATGGTGTGTTTAGGAAATTGTGTTTTATGTTGCTCAGTTTTGGTCTTATCTGACAATAGCACAGTCTTTCACAAACTGCAGATTGGGCCCCTTCTGGCTTTCTTTAAACAATGACTTTCTTCTCCAACAAGCCTTTAAGACCTTCACAAACCAGCTGTAGTCATACTGAGGTTAAATCACCCTCTGTTTGCTAATTGGGTGACTACCGAACTCAATCTGCATGTACAGATTTGTAATTCACAAACAAGTTTTCCTTTCAGTTCCTGGTGATTATGTTCAAATCTAACTATGATTGGCTGTGAGAAGTAACATTAAGTTATTAATATTGAAATGCTTCACACACTTTTAGTATTGCAAATATGCTGTTAAACCAGCAGGGGGTGCTCTTAACATTACAGTCTATGCAGCACACATCCTGATTTTTTTTAACAGTTGTGGCAAGCCTTGTTGACAGAGTGTTGTTTTTTTTTATATACAATTATTCATACGGTTTGAGTAAATTTGCACTCATACATGTTCCTCCTTTTGATTGTGGTTTAATTACACTGTAATGTTTTTGGCAGAAACTGATGATCAATCATGTTTTCAGCTGATAGATATTTATCTATTAAGAATAAATCACACACATAATCATGTCACGTAAAAATGTTTTTATTCCAGCTTAATGGGAAACACAGTGTTTCCATCTTTCACTTAATTAGAAATGTATAAATCTAATATAAAGAAAAACAAATTCTAAATTTTTTCTAGTAATTTCTATGTATATATTCATTTTTATTTCAGAAAGTAACAGTATACTGTGTATTTATTGAAGTTGTGGTATCTGGTTGTAATGTACGAGAATCTCTGATGTAGATAAAAAAACCAAAAAACAGAATGTGTTTTTACGTTGTATAGTTCATCACTGAGCGGCTGTATTGTGATGTAGGCAGCATTTTATTGTGCCCTGTATGTGAAGCCAACCGTATTTAGTTTCCCGCATTTGCAGGGGGGAATTACGTTGAGTCTCCACATGTTTTCTCTAACTGAGCCTCAGCTGGGTTGAACACACATTCAGTGGCAGTTTTAATGAGCAACACACGATTTTCTGCTTTTCCGCAGTGAGACAGCTTACTGAATATGTCGCGCATTTGTTTAAATTAGGGTTTAAATGGCAGCTGTGTTACTTACAGTGTTGATCCTGACATTAAGTTATTTATGCAATTGTTATGTGACTTCATGTTGAAATCTTTGTGCTGCACATTTATAACAACATATTAGTCCTGTGTAGAATTTTTTTTTTTACTTTCTTCAAAGTCAGAGGTTTACATACACTGAGATTACTATGCCTGTAGAGAAGTTGGTAAAGCACAGATGATGATGTAAACTTCACAGCTTCACAGCTTTTCAGTTAAATGGTAATCTACAGTGCCTTGTGAAAGTACTCGGCCCCCTTGAACTGGTCCACCTCTTGCCACATTTCAGGCTTCAAACATAAAGTTATAAAATTCTAATTTTTTGTGAAGAATCAACAAGTGGGACTCAATCGTGAAGTGGAATGAAATTTATTGGATGTGTCAAACGTTTTTAACAAATAAAAAACTGAAAAGTGGGGCGTGCAATATTATTCAGCCCCCTTGCGTTAATACTTTGTAGCGCCACCCTTCACTGCAATTACAGCTGCAAGTCGCTTGGGGTTTGTCTCTATCAGTTTTGCACATCGAGAGACTGAAATTCTTGCCCATTCTTCCTTGCAAAACAGCTGGAGCTCAGTGAGGTTAGATGGAAAACGTTCGTGAACAGCAGTCTTCAGCTCTTTCCACAGATTCTCGTTTGGATTCATGTCTGGACTTTGACTTGGCCATTCCAACACCTGGATACGTTTATTTGTGAACCATTCCATTGTAGATTTGGCTTTATGTTGTGGATCATTGTCTTGTTGGAAGATAAATCTCCGTCTCAGTCTCAGGTCTCTTGCAGACTCCAACAGGTTTTCTTCCAGAATGGTTCTGTATTTGGCCCCATCCATCTTCCCATCAATTTTGACCATCTTCCCTGTCCCTGCTGACGAAAAGCAGGCCCAAACCATGATACTGCCACCACCATGTTTGACAGTGGGGATGGTGTGTTCAGGGTGATGATCTGTGTTGCTTTTACGCCAAACATATCGTTTTGCATTGTGGCAAAACAGTTTGATTTTGGTTTCATCTGACCAGAGCACCTTCTTCCACATGTTTGGTGTGTCTCCCAGGTGGCTTGTGGCAAACTTTAAACGAGACATTTTATGGATATCTTTGAGAATTGGCTTTCTTCTTGCCACTCTTCCATAAAGACCAGATTTGTGCAGTGTACGACTGATTGTTGTCCTATGGACAGACTCTCCCACCTCGGCTGTAGATCTCTGCAGTTCATCCAGAGTGATCATGGGCCTCTAGGCTGCATCTCTGATCAGTCTTCTCCTTGTTCGAGATGAAAGTTTAGTGGGACAGCCGGGTCTTGGTAGATTTGCAGTGGTCTGATACTCCTTCCATTTCAATATGATTGCTTGCACAGTGCTCCTTGGGATGTTTATAGCTTGGGAAATCTTTTTGTATCCAAATCCAGCTTTAAACTTTTCCACAACAGTATCTCGGACCTGCCTGGTGTGTTCCTTGGTCTTCATGATGCTCCCTGCGCTTTGAACAGAACTCTGAGACTATCACAGAGCAGGTGCATTTATACGGAGACTTGATTACACACAGGTGGATTCTATTTATCATCATCAGTCATTTGGGACAACATTGGATCATTCAGAGATCCTCACTGAACTTCTGGAGTGAGTTTGCTGCACTGAAAGTAAAGGGGCCGAATAATATTCCACGCCCCACTTTTCAGTTTTTTATTTGTTAAAAAAGTTTGACACATCCAATAAATTTCATTCGACTTCACAATTGTGTCCCACTTGTTGTTGATTCTTCACAAAAAATTAGAATTTTATATTTTTATGTTTGAACCCTGAAATGTGACAAGAGGTTGACCAGTTCAAAGGGGCTGAGTACTTTCGCAAGGCACTGTATTTAAAGGCAACACATTAAACACACGACTCCCTTGTGTAACGTCATGGGAAAATCAAAAGGAATCAGCATCAGAAAAATAATTGTGGACCTCCAAAATTCTGGTCAATCAATCATTTGCACAATTTTCAGATGCCTGAGGGTGCCACATCTTTACAAACAATTGCATGCAACTAAAACATAAAACAGCATAGGAATGTCCTACAATCATACTATTCCTGAAGGAAATGGGTTCTGTGTCCAGGAGATATTTTTTTCCTGTAAGAAATGTATGTATCTCCAGAACATAAACAAAAGACCTTGTAAAGATGTTTGCAGAAGCTGGTGAGAGAGCATCTTTATCCACAGTCAAATGAGTTCTGTACCAACAAGGGTTGAAAGGCCACTCAGAGATGAAGAAACCATTACTCCAAAAGAGATTACAGATTGCAAATGCACTCTGGGAACAAGATTTTAGTTTTGGAGACATTTCCTTCCGTCTGATGAAACTATAAACGACATGTTTGCCCGTAATGACCATTGCTACATTAGAAGAAAAAAGGGGGTGCTTGCAAGCTTGAGAACACCATTTCAGCTGTGAAGTATTGAGGCAGCATCATGGTATGGGGTTCTTTTGTATTGCAAAACAGAGAGCATGATAAGAAAAAAATCCTTATGTGGAAATATTAAAGCAGCGTCTCAATATATCAGACAGGAATGGAAGGTTTGGCCCCAAATGTGCCTTCTGGCCCAATACGATTTGACAAATGGGTCAAGGTGGCTTAAGGAGAACAAGGTCAATGTTTTGCAGTGAGCCCTGATCACAGCCCTAGTTTCTTGGGTTTACAACTAAAAAGGTGTTCGTGAGCAAGCCGATATACAAACCTGGCTCAGTTACACCAGTTCTGTCAGGAGGAATCTGACAGAGTTCCATCAAACTATTGTGAGAACGTCATGGAAGGATTCCAAAAAAACATTTTCGCCAAGTACTGCGCTTTTCTTTCTGCTCTCGGTGGAGGAGGATGCTTTTTCTCTGTCTCCCGCACCATCCCTTATCTGCCCTGCTTCAGCTCTGTGTCTAGTCTTTCTTTTTTGGAGCCTTTCTTTGCATATCTTCCAAAATTCTGAGTTATGGATTTGGTCAGCTGGTCCCTCAATGCAATTGATCAAATTTTGTCGACGAGAAGAGAGGGTGAAGGGGAACCGTCTTGTCCAGACGGGACAACATTTTTCTCCGTATACACGATGGACTTCTGGCAGAAGTGGAGGATTGTGTGTTTGTTGATAATCTCAGTTGAGGATGTCAAAGATGTGTACACAATTGGATGTTTGATAACAGGATTTCTGCTTTTTGGAGTCGGCAGTTACCTGGCATATCGAGAAATTCGGAAGCTGTTCTGGCCATTGTAAGGCAGCCTGGCATGTATGATGGGATCTGCAGAGAGATCAACACTCAGACTGAGATGTTATGTGAGCTGAATCGCAGACTGGATGTGATCCTTACAGGATCGCAGGCAGGTTGCGGTTCCTGGAGTCAGGGGTGAAATGGGATAAATCTTGGAGAAAGTTGTTCGCTCGGATCTGGCGGAAAGGACCTGGAATTAGGCTGTTTGGATTCGCCATTGAGAAGCACCAGCGAGACTCTCAAGGCAGACGGAAAACTAAGAGTCTGCCTGACCCAAAACGATAGTTGTTATCTGAATCTGGCTCCCCTGTTTGGCCTTGGATGGCTGGCTATCTTCAACTTCTCCTGGATGTTATGTAAACAAGATGCTCTGCCCCCTCCCTTCCTTGAGGACATCTGTGGACCTACTCAGAACTGTGTGGCTGGTTGATGTACATTCCAACGTACCATCAAGGACAATGGCCTCTGTGACAGTGCTTCATGGACTTACTTGCACACACACACATGCCCAAGATAAACATATGCACCCCCTCACACCGCCTTCACCAGATCCCCTGCATGATGTTGTTTTGTATGTTTTTTGCAATCTTAAACTGTCTGCTGCTAAGGATAAAGTGTGAAATATGATTTTTTTTCCTCTACTTACCTAATGTGGCCTCTTTTCTCATCTAGCAAGGTAGCGCCTGTGAGGAGACCTCGGTGACCCGTCCCCGCTTGTCTTGTGTCATGCTGTGTGGCTGGATTAGTTGTACTGGAATTCTTATTTCCCCTCAGGGATCAATGAAGTATTTTTGAATTGAATTGAATTTATAAGGCAAGTTTAGTGTAATTTAATGTGAAATTGTGAGGAAAAAAAGGTTCCGCATAACTGTATGTACGTATATGTGTGTGTACACACCATTCTATATATTTTTCAACACACAATGCCCATTAGACCTTAGGCGACATTGCTGTTAACATCCCCTTTGTTGTATCAATCTGCTGAATTCTTCCCCACTCAGTGTTTCAGTCATGTGCATTAAAGTGCCTTTTCAAACAAGTACAGTATGGCAGATGTTAACGTACACACAAACACAACTGTAGCAGGTGCACACATTCACACACTGTAATTCATCCCATGTAGAGGAACAAATAAATGTTGTCACCATCCCAGAGAAAGACGGATTGTGGGTTCAAGGAATCTGTGAACCTGTGCAGTCAGTGTCTGCACAGGTTCACAGGTGGGCCTCTTTAAGGCGACTTCCTGTATTTCTGCCACTGCTGGCTCTTATAAGTGGTTTAAATGGAAATTGGTGACACTGCTGCATTTTTGCATGCATTTCAAATGTGGCAGGAGTGGTATCCTGCAGAGATTTCTGCTTAGTGGCATCAGAAAAGAAATGCAAAAGCTGGCCTCTTCATGCAGCGTATTTATTTCACATTGCCTCTCATGCCTGGGTTGATGCTGACCATATTCTGTTTTGGCTCCTCACCTCCTTTCTTATGCACTATATAGATTTTTATACTGTTGCTGACAAAACAGTGAAATGGCATTTGTATTGAAATATATTTCACAAAGTCACGTTCAGTATTATTTTTATATCAATTTTGTGCATCTGTACAGTTCATTGAGGCCACATTTGATTTTGGTTACAACATTTTAATGTAATTTGTGGATGTGTAGACATTTCTTACTATAAAGTATTTGGCTGGCAAACTGTGGGGCTGGAAATTGTTGCATTTTTTAAATGTATGCTTTTGTAAACCTGCTTTTTATTGTAGTTGTTGGTGTTGCATTTGTGCTATCTTCTAAGTATATCAGTGACAGAGTGCTGAATGATGCCCTGGTTTTTGGTTTCCCTTTAATGATGTTGACATCAACCCAATTCTGTCCCGTATCCCTTTTTCCAGGTTTTATCCAACCATGACTGAAGGTGACTTGTCCAAGGCTTTCCTTCACCATAGGCTTTTTTGGTGCCTAAACCTGGATGTATTTATACTACAAGCCTGCAGCACTAAACACATGAAGAACACAAACTCAGTTGTGCAGTCCTGCTTCCTGACCCTATTATAATGTCAGAAAAAATCTGGGTGGTCCAGGTGGACTTTTAAAAAGGAGTCAGAAGGTGCAGTGTGACTTGAGGGAGTTGTGGGAGTTTGGTTGTCCAGTCAATGTGTTTTCTGAATATTATGAAGGCTTATGATCATGCCTCTTGAGGCAATTTGTTGGGGATTCTGCAGGCGTAAAAGTTTCAGAGATGCTCAAAAGTGCGAATTTAGTGTATATTGACATGGTGCACAGGATGATCAGGAATGCTGCTATTGCAAATAAGAAAATCTTAACCCAATTCATCCACCCCCTTTGGAGCATCCAGTCTAGCCAAGAGGAGCTGGGAGTCGGGTGGTCGTGTGTCATGACATTTTGCAGGTTACGCAGGTTATTCAGCGCCCCTGTTATATTTGAGAGCATTTTCAGTATCTTGGTGTCTTGATGGTAGGAAGCAGCTGGAGATGGATTAACGGCTTGGGGCCTTTTTTTGTAGTAATGTCATGAGCAAAAAAACTCAAGGAGCCGACTGGGTGAGGACCTCAGGTATCTCGGGACCACTTAGAGTAGAGCCACTGCTTCTTCACACTGAAAGGAATCAGTTGAGGTAGTTTAAAAAACTGATCAGTAGGCCTTTTGGGTGTCTCCCCTTGGAGTCCTATGTGCTTATATAGAAGGCAACTGGACTTCTCTTGTTTCCTCAAGACATCTAAATTCTCATGGAAAAAGCTTTTTCAGTTCTGATTTCTCAGCAACTGTGTCTCATAACTTCCAAGCAATGATCGGAACTGAAAAAGCATTTTGCATTAGAGCTGACACATCTTCAAGAAACAAGAAAGGAGTCAATTTGTCTTCTATTTAGGCAACTAAAAATCTACAACATCATATTCCTTTTCAAAGATTTTCTGGCACAACCCACTCGGAGAAGACCCTGTTGTAGAGCTACAGACCTAGAACTTGCTGAAGGAACTATATTTCCCTTTTGGCTTGGGAATGCCTCGGTACTGTCCAGAATAAGTTGTAGAGTGTCATTGGGGAAATGGATGTCATGGTTTCCTTTCTGGAGTTCATTACTCCCAGATGAGAAGAAATGGATGGATGGATAAATGGGTATATATAGCACTCTGGGTGGGGCCCTCCTTCTGCCACTTCCCAACACACAAAAATTATATTATGGGGTGCAATAAAATGTAGTGCACTCTGTACATGAGCTGGTCTCTCAGCAACAATCAGTAGACACCTACTCAACAGACATGAACTCTCAATTGACCACACAAGCAAAAGAAAACTTGTTCAGGCCCCAACTGACAGATTGTGTGTCCCTCACCCCTTTCTAATGCTGCCCTGGGCAACTGCCCCTGTCAAGAACTAATAGTTACCTTTTAATTCAGGTTCTAAATTTAACAACTGGACTCTTTACCATTCACTCTGTTTTGTATAATCAGTGAGCTGAATATTCCCTCTGTTGATTATATGTCCTTGGTTAGCTTCCTCACACTCCTGTATGCTCCTTCTGCATTCAACTGGTGCAAATAGTTTTAAACTGGTAGCAGCCTCATGTTTTGAAATATGATTAATAAAAGTCAGTGGGGGTTAAACACTAAATACCAGCTTTAAAAATGAACATGGGTCTATCTTCATGTATTAGAAGGTAACTCATCTCACATATGTATTCTGTTTTTAAAGCATTAAACGTGAATTGTTTCCAATTTTATTACAATATTTCTGTCCTTTCTCTCGTACTGCTTCTGATCATTGGGTTTGGCACGAAAGGCAAACCGATACAAGTGATCTGCACTCCACGATGAAGGCAGCAGCCTGTAGACGTGTGAGGTGGCTCGAAGCAGAGATGCGGGTGTGGGAGGGGAGCGCAGCCGGAGCTCACGTTCATTAACGACCACCAATAACCGGGAAGCCTCCTCCGGCAGCATCACAGCGACAGGCAGCCGGGGAAGATGGTCGCAGTGCAGACGTCCGCGAATTCGTCTCCATCAGCGGAGTGGATCTGTTGTCTGGACAAAAGGTGGGTTAAATAATAATGCGACCCACAACCACGCCGTTTCTCATTTGTTCATTCATCAGCTTCAGCGTGATTATTCGGAACCGGTGATTGTCCGTGTGCAGTGTGACAGCGAAGTAACGATGTGATATACCTCGTTTTCAGCGTTTTATATGTTTTCAGTAGAAGGATAGCCGTGCAGGATGTGGTGTAACAATCCCCAGTGTACCTGAAAGAAAATCCTGCTTTTGTACGTGTTCGGTCAAAAAGGCGTTGCTGGCCTGGAGGTTCAGTGGGGGTATTACTGCACTGTATAAACTGTGACGGACAGGGTTGATGAGCGCCACATGGGTTTCATTTGTCTGCTGAGACAAATAGATTCAAAATAGATCAGTGGACTGTGTAGCGATTGCCTCAGGTTAAATAGAAGAACCACAGCATTTGTATTCAGTTATATTAGGCATTGTCACATTGCTGCATGCAAAGCTGTCTTGTATGGCTGAACAGATTAGCTGATTCACACTGTGACCAACTTCAGATGGGATTAACATTCCAGCAGCTTTAAGGATCCATAAACTACAACCTTAGCGTGAATATCTAAAGGAAATATTATGAAGGAGGAGTTTTCACTAGTTACTGTGTCTGATGGACAAACCCTGATCTATAAGACGTGCACCCCACACCCACGCATATACTGCGCACACCTCCGACACATCATCGCGTTACCATTAGCAACCTGAAGCTACCATCTTGTCCTCTTTTCCACACCTGGAAGAAGACCTGGTGCGTTTTGTGGATTACTTCACAGAGCTACATTTTGTCACATTTAGTTGGAATAAGAACCTGACTTTACTTTCAACATTGATTCATATAAGGATAACTAAAGGGTGTTTAGGTTAGTGGAATAATTTGTCAGCATTAGTGAGAATAAGACCAATTTAACCCATCCCCTCATTTTTACCCTATTTTCCCAAGGGGTAGATTACCCCTGTTGTTTTGGGGGAGTAAAGGGGTGAGGGGGCAGGTATATTAGGAGCATGGTTCATTTACCCCTAAGAGACTGATAATTGTTAACCCAACGAATAAGGCCGTGTTAAGTCATAATTTTACATATTACAACATGAGAACCATTGATGCATCTTCCTTTTGAATGAGTTTCCCATTTCACAGTGGAAACATGTTACCCTAGGAAAAGGGACTCAGCCTTAGTTACTTAGGGACAAAGATGTCATCTCTAAATTTGTCTGTTTTGTTCAGGTGAAATACAAAACCAAACTATTTGCTGTCATAATATATGAGAAATATTCACCGTTGGAACTCTAAATAAATTGCAAAATCTCTTAAATTGTTGCTTTCAAAATCATCTTAGTTTTGTTTTTTAATGTTAGTATGATTAAATTAGTTTGAATCCAGAATAAAACCATGAGCATTGTGTTATTGTGGTCTGATTAAGAGGAGTGTTTAAATGTTGTGGTGCAGTACTGTATACATCATGAGGTAAAAGCAGTGAGTCTGCAGTGGTAGGAGGGACTGGGCCGGACTAATGAATGGATGGACAAGACAGGATCCCAGTGTGAAGCACTTAGCACTTTTCTTCTATTCACCTCTGATTTAATAAATTTCTACCTTCTACCTATGACTGTGTTTGAGAGCTTTGATCTACAGAAACCGTTTGAGGTGGATAAGTGCAGGGATTGGAGGGTGGTGATATAAAGACAGAGACCTAGACATAAACCAGTTTAATGTACTTTTCCAGAGATATTTATTTAGAGGAAAATGTGCTAGATCAAGGGTGTCCAAGTTCAGTCCTTGAGAGCTACTATCCTGCAACTTTTAGATGCATCCCTATCCAACACACCTGAATCAAATGAATGGCTCATTACCAGGCCTCTGCAGAGGTGAATGACAGGCTGATGAGGGCATTCAGCCATTTAATTTAGATGTGTTGTAGAAGTCATGCATCTAAAAGCTGCAGAATGGTAGCTCTTGAAGACTTGACTTGGACACCCCTGTGCTAGATACAATCTGATTTGATTTGTTTGTGGTTGTCCCAGGCAGATTGTATATGGCCCATTTAACACATTAATCCAGATAAAGGATTAGGTAAAATGTCTGGTTGAAACACCACAGATGCAATTATCAGAAAAAAGATGTACTTACAGTACAGACCAAAAGTTTGGACACACCTTCTCATTCAAAGTTTTCTTTATTTTCATGACTATGAATATTGTAGCTTCACACTGAAGGCATCAAAACTATGAATTAACATATGTGGAATTATATACTGAACAAAAAAGTGTGAAACAACTGAAAATATGTCTTATATTCTAAGTTCTTCAAAGTAGCCACCTTTTGCCTTGATTACTGCTACGCACACTCTTGGTATTCTGTTGATGAGCTTCAAGAGGTAGTCACCTGAAATGGTTTTCCAACAGTCTTGAAGGAGTTCCCAGAGATACTTAGCACTTGTTGGCCCTTTTGCCTTCACTCTGCGGTCCAGCTCACCCCAAACCATCTCAATTGGGTTCAGGTCCAGGGACTGTGGAGGCCAGGTCATCTGGCGCAGCACCCCATCACTCTCCTTCGTGGTCAAATAGCCCTTACACAGCCTGGAGGTGTGTTTGGGGTCATTGTCCTGTTGAAAAATAAATGATGGTCCAACTAAATGCAAACCGGATGGAATAGCATGCCGCTGCAAGATGCTGTGGTAGCCATGCTGGTTCAGTATGCCTTCAATTTTGAATAAATCCCCAACAGTGTCACCAGCAAAGCACCCCCACACCATCACACCTCCTCCTCCATGCTTCACGGTGGGAACCAGGCATGTAGAGTCCATCCGTTCACCTCTTCTGCGCCGCACAAAGACACGGTGGTTGGAACCAAACTTGGACTCATCAGACTAAAGCACAGATTTCCACTGGTCTAATGTCCATTCCTTGTGTTCTTTAGCCCAAACAAGTCTCTTCTGCTTGTTGCCTGTCCTCAGCAGTGGTTTCCTAGCAGCTATTTTACCATGAAGGCCTGATTCACACAGTCTCCTCTTAACAGTTGTTCTATAGATGTGTCTGCTGCTAGAACTCTGTGTGGCATTGACCTGTTCTCTAATCTGAGCTGCTGTTAACCTGCGATTTCTGAGGCTGGTGACTCGGATGAACTTATCGTCTGCAGCAGAGGTGACTCTTGGTCTTCCTTTCCTGGGTCGGTCCTCATGTGAGCCAGTTTCTTTGTAGCGCTTGATGGTTTTTGCGACTGCACTTGGGGACACTTTCAAAGTTTGTTCGGACTGACAGACCTTAATTTCTTAAAGTAATGATGGCCACTCGTTTTTCTTTACTTAGCTGCTTTTTTCTTGCCATAATACAAATTCTAACTCTATTCAGTACGACTATCAGCTGTGTACTGTAACCACCTCCTGCACAACACAACTGATGGTCCCAACCCCGTTTATAAGGCTTGAAATCCCACTTATTAAACCTGACAAGGCACACCAGTGAAGTGAAAACCATTTCAGGTGACTACCTCTTGAAGCTCATCAACAAAATGCCAAGAGTGTACGTAGCAGTAATCAAAGCAAAAGGTGACTACTTTGAAGAACCTAGAATATAAGACATATTTTCAGTTGTTTCACACTTTTTTGTTCAGTATATAATTCCACATGTGTTAATTCATAGTTTTGATGCCTTCAGTGTGAAGCTACAATATTCATAGTCATGAAAATAAAGAAAACTCTTTGAATGAGAAGGTGTGTCCAAACTTTTGGTCTGTACTGTATATACTCACAGGCATTGGCCTGTTATTGGTATCAAGGTACAACAAGGTTTTAAAAAGTGAATATCTTCCGTTATACTATTTTGCTGTTCTTTTAATAAGATGCCAGAGAAAGTGCTCAAGTGACCAGAGTTTGTTCTGTGTGTATAAAGCGTGTAGTAACCCCCACCCACACCTGTTGCTGTGCACTGCCAGACAGTTGGCTGAAATTTCCTTCTTGGAGGTTGGAAAGTCTGAGTTCGGGGTACAAATGGAAAGCAATATAATTTAGCTGCTTCATTTGAAAAAAAAAACATGGACAATAGTGGCTGGAAAAATAAAGAAGTGGTATGACCACTGTTGTAGGGGTAAGTTTTAACATCTTGTTCATAAAAATCTTTATCAAATGCACCCAAAAAAATAACTTGTTCATGGAACGTAAAAAAAAATGGAAATAATTTAAGCCTAAATAAAATGCTTTCATTTAGCAAGAAACAATTTTGTTGAGTGACCTAAATGTAATTATGTTTGGCGAAAGTGATGTATATGTGTTACTATTACTTAAATACTTAAGGTTATCAAAATGAGAATTTCATAGTAGCCATTGCCTTGTCTCATACATTTAGAAGCTTCATTCATTACTGTAGTTGAGATGGTTGTAAAGTGCTGGTTAATAGTAGATGTTTTTACAGGATCCCAGGTTGTATATGTAGATGCAGATGAATGTTGAAGTAGCTTCATTAATGCAACTGCAGGAATCTGTGTTACAGTAAAGTAAAATCAGACAGGACCAGAAAGACAATTGTTTAGACCTAACATTGGTCAACCCAAGATTTATTTATCTGGAAACAGAATGTTTTCGCCTAATGCATATGTGTGTGTTTGTGTGTGTGTGCCGCATAATTTGTGGTCGAAAGCTGAGATCTCTGCTGACATTAGCATCAGGGCTAGGAAGGCTGAGAAAAGAGACATCCAAGAGGAGAGAGAAAGGAAAGGTGGAAGGGGGTAGAGTGATGCAAGGTGAACACCTCTCAGGTCACTTTCATGTCAAATGATGAGGTATACAGATTTCCCCTGGCAGGCTGGCAGGCCAGGAAGCTCAGGGAAGATAAAAGGACAAAGAGTGAATGAGGAGTTAAAGGATCGTTATAGACAGAATTAACACTTTTACTGTAGACATGTAGAGCCCCATTGCCTTATAGGGTTAACCTTTTTGTCTCTTTTTGTTGTAATGTGTAGGAGTCCCCCTGTCAAAACCATTAACCCAGACTAGACTGGGCTGTGATGCTCTGTCTGAGCAGTGGGGCCAATATGTAGGCAGGATGTTGATGAGTCAGAGAGTAGAAGCAGAGAGAAAATGGAAGAGATTCATTTGTAAGTAGGCAGAGGCTTTTCTGTCAGATATGGGCAAAATAAATGAGCAGACTTTAGGTATTAGGTAGACCTGTTCTAGTGCTTGTTAACACAAATAGTGAATCTATAGATGGATTCCAACATCCAGGTACTTAGCCATTGCACACTTTTGGAGGAGAGTATGGTCTGTATAGGAGTCAATACAACTTCTGAGGTGTTTGGTGCAATAAAAGCATATAATAAAAAAACAAATGTGTTTTGTGAGTTTAAGGTGCTTTGATGTAATGGCAGACAAGTTAAACAATATGTCATCGCTACTGTGCAGATTTTCAACATCACAAATGATAATGTTAAAGCTCATGAAACTTACAACAGACATTGCTTTCTTATTTTAAACTTTATTGCATAGAACTTTCCAGAAGTTGCTTTGTCTCCATTTCAAACCTCAGCGTTCACCTTCAACAAAGGAGCTGCAGCCATTTGTAGAAGAAACGCATGATGCTGAATACATCTGTGCTAAATGCACAGGCATCTCAAAGTGCTGTAGGTCAAACTGGGCATCAGAATGAGGAGGAAAGTGCATTTAAGTTACTATCAACTTGGCGTGGTTGTTGGTAATAGATGAACTGGTCTGAGTGTTTCTGAAACTTATGATATGCTTTGATTTTTATGAACATTCATCTCTCAGGTGGTTGTTCATTGCCTTGTAGATATCAGATCTTAGAAGAGAATGAGCAGATTGGTGTGAGATGAAAGGAAGGCAACAGTAGCTCAAATAAAACACTTGTTAATACCCAAGTATGAGAAATACCATCTCTAAACATACAACACGTTAATCCTTGAAACAGATTGCCTACAGCACCAGAAGACCACTAGGTGCCATATTTTAAAAATGCTCACTCAAATCGAGTCCTGAGTCGTGATTCCATATTCAAAATGTGGTGTAAGCAAAATAAAAGCATGGGTTCAATCTGCCTTCCATCAATGGTTGAGGCTGGTGGTGGTGGTATATGGCCGTGGAATATATTTTTGTACATATTGGGCCCCTTAGTATCAAAAGAGTATTCTTTAAACACTTTAGCCTACCTGCATATTGTTGCTGATCACGTCCATCCCTTTATGACCACAGTGTCCCCATCCTCTGATGGCTTCTTTACTAATGCATGATGCTATTCTGTCAATATAGACCAAAATCTCAAAGGTTTATAAAACTTTGTTGAATCTGTTCCACAAAGAATTGAAGCAATTCTGTAGACCAATGGGGGTCCAGACCAGTGCTAGTAAGGTGTCCCTAATAAAATGATAGATGAGTGTAAATGCTTGTTACAGAGGAAAGTGAGTTATTGCGCCTTATGAACAACTGAAAGAAGTAATACAGTTATTATGTGAGTGGTGCTGCCTAATAGATACAAAACTTTGTTAGTAATGGCAAGAAGCTATTAATAGAGGCACTCATACTATTTTGTCTTACAAACCATGTTTTGAAGTAGACACACAAGTATAGAAACACAGAAAAAAATAGATGCTGAGTAAAGAAAATTGCATATCAGGAAGACAAAGACGAAAGTGCTGGGGGCGAGAGAAGACGACGGAGCTGAAGATGGGAAAGGCATTCTCTCATCTGTAAAAGAAGGAGCTCTTTTAGTGTATTATCCCTTCTGTATCAGGGATTTACACACACACACACACAAGGATGAGTCACTAGCAAAGAGAAAATAAGTGAATAAGCGCTTTCTAACTGCAGCGTGTTTTCCTGTGAGACGTTTTGGCGCCGTAGTTTTTCTTCAGAACATGACTGAGCAGAAGGTTTTATTCGTCAGATCGTTCTTCTGTGTGTTCGCTGCTCACCCTTGTAGATTTCACACAGCTCAATTGTGGGCGTGCTCGGTGAGATTAGAAGTCTATTAGAAATAGCACCAGAATATCAACACCCAGTGGGGGGGCCTGTGTTGAAAGAAATGGTGCATGCAGCCCTCTTTAGCTAATGCTGAGAGTAGGCAGAACAATGAAGGCAGAAAGCTCAGCTCACACACAAACACACATGCACACGCGCACACACGCACATGGACACGGACACAAAAAGCTAAGACAACATAACAACAAACTGTCTCTTACTTAAAATGTAGTACATTATTTAGGTCAAGACTGCTGATTGCAACTGGTTTTTACTTTAGACTGTGTCTAATCACCAAATGCCACAAGGCTTAGATTGAGTAGCAACATTTAGGAAGTGGTCATGTATGATACAATAACATCACTTTCATATCTTTTGTACCTTGTTACCCTTATACAATATGTAATATTAATATTGGGCTTTTAATGATGTATTTGAACCGTTCTTTTCACAGGGAGAAATTACTGTACATGCAACCACCTTAATTAATTTTAAATACAAGAATTGGGTGCACAAGTTAGAATTTCATCCAGATAGAATGCAGAGTAAAATGTATGCATACAGGTTTAAAGATATACATACACGCCCACTAATATTTGGGTAAATGTCCCGTAGCACGTTGCAGAGAAGCCACACTCTTCGTGTAGTGATCAAAAAGCTACTGGCTTACATCTGGGCTGATAATTGACCACTCTTCTATTCAGCAATGGTCAAGCTCATTTTAAGTGGTCACTTTATTGATACTGAGCAGGCTTTTAAGCACTGTTTATACATTTTCAATAAGATTGAGGTTGGAGCAGTTCTAAAAGTTTATTGTCTCACTGCTTTATCCATTCCATAACCAGTGTTCATGTGTGTTAGGGATCTTTGTGGTGTTAGAAGATTTAAATGTGTCCAAAGTTCAACCATCTGACTCAACCTGTCACCTTCATGTGTAGAAAATTCATTAGGATGTTCAAGAACAACCCAGGACCCATCAGGCTCAAGTCAATCCTAGAATGGGAGATGCTGGAACACCAGTGTTACAGTCCAAAGACAGAAAAGTTCAATATTGTCAAGAACTGAGAGATTTACAATTAACAATTTGACACATTCAAGCATGACTGAACGTTGCAGTTGTCCACATGAGCATATTGCATGCCTTTGGTAGAAAGTGTTTTGGTCAGACATTTAAAAAATCATTACCAACTGACAAGCATGGTGGTGTTGGCGTTATGCTGTGAATTTGTTTCTCTGCCAGTGGTACTGATGCATTGTACAAATTAATGTACAAACTAATTTAAAAGAAATCTTCCATTTCTGTTAAGGGACATAAATCCAAATATTAGTTAATAGGGTGTGTTAGGTACAACATATACTTTTGGCACCAATGTCTTGGTTTTAGAAACCATTTTACACTGTATTTTCTGTCCCACATCAAAAAAAGCAATTCAAATTTATAACTAAAAGCGCAAAATTAAAGTACTGGTAATTTATTTCAGTGATGAGTGTTTGTAAATTTCTGACTGGCCATATAGGTCAGTGACTGCAACTGTTTCATATTAGACGATGGGTAATCACAGCATAAAACAAGGTTTCGACTGACTTTGTATCAGTCAAGAAATGCACTTGCATGATAAGATAATCCACCATATTGAGATCATTGTACCTTTGCACCTTATTCAAGTGGATAGCTTTAAATGTGGATCTTCTTTGTGCAGACCTTCAGAGCGATCAGGGGAGGATGTGGACATTATTCTGACGAGACTGAGAGGGGTCAAAACATTCCAGAGGTTTCCACCTCCACTCCTGCTACAGATCTGTACCTGCGCCTTTTATGAATGCCTGGAGAAAGGCATTACGTGTAGGTACACTAACACCAACAAGCATACACTTCTGTGGGCTCCTAATAGGGTTTTTTTGCACTTATACTGCCAAGTTCAGACTAATAAATCCCAATCCGGCAAATCATTTCCCAGTCCAGCAACTCATTTGTATAGGTTTAAATTTGATGTACTACGTATAATGTAAAATATTATGATTGTTCTTATATACAGATATTCAAAGAAACTGATATCACCACTTTCATTGATTATTATAGACTGACCTTCAAGAGTGACTGTCTGAGTACTAAACCTTGGCAAGTGAAAAACAGTCATTTTATTTCTGTACGATTAGAGATAGACGGGTACAAAAGATAACATCTTTTCAGAAACTTTATGCAGTTTGGATAAAAAGTGAACCCTTTTTTAAAAAATAAATGTATGTCACATCAAAACTTATTATTCTGCAAATCTTTCTGAATTAAACTACTAAATAAAAAAAATGCAAATCCTTTTTTAAGAAGATATTCAAAACATACCTATTTCATAGCAAAAAAAATTACTATCAATATAAATATAATATTAAAAATTCAATTTAAAATCAGTAAAAAGATAATGTTTTAATTAATCAGTTAAAATCAAGTTTCGCTGTTGAACAAATTGGTAGTGTTAAAACAAGCCTGGGAAAACAGAAATGAAAAGGCACGGTTTAAATACCCTTTTAGATGCTTGCTGATGCTGGTGGACTGTTGTTGATCTTGATGAGCGGTAGTCATATGTGTCTGACCTGCCTGGAGGCAATCTGTAATTGTCCCTGATGTGTTGTACCACCACTGCAGATGCACAGTTGTGGAAAGATTGACATTCATTTGCATTGCTGGATATTTTTTCCTGCTTCTGGCTGCTTCAAGCTGATCAGAGGCTCTATTAGCTTTGGAGTCTGGTCAGCTACAAGCAACTATGAGAACAATTTCATTTTCTTTAATGTCTTGTGCGAGGTCTCACTAGGAAGAGACACCTGCTGGTTGGATGGACCACTGCATAAAAGCAAAGCCACAACATTCCAGTTTACTCTGAATAAAGCTGGAAATTGATGTACATCATCATTGTTCAAATGTTAGGTCTATGGATTCAGTCATTAACCAACATTTATTGAATTTAAAATTGTTTATTGCTTGAAATACCCAACTCTCAAAAGTGGTGTTCAACGTATGTCTTTAAAGAATTTTTCTTGTAAACGACAACAATTTGTTCCATACTAAAGGACTGGAAACACATTTTCTTGTAAATGTTTGAATGAAATAGATGAATGAAATAGCACTTTTATTGTTTTATTTTAAAATGATGCCTAATGCCTAATGTATATTACTGTCTAGTATTTCGACAGGGGGACATAGGCACTAGTTGGTATGCTGTCCTGTCTGGCTCCCTGGATGTTAAAGTGTCAGAAACTGCCAATCATCAGGTAAGACTAATTCTATCAAATTTAGACCAGTGTGGAGGAGTTCATATTTTTTGTGTCCATCATTTAAAACCTAGTTTATATTTTTATCATTTAGTGTTGATATTCTCTATTCTCCCCTGGGGTTGTTCTATCATCTTCTCTGTCAGTATCCATTCAGCTGTAAAAGTGTCCCCAGTGTTAGAGAGCCGTTCTTGTATGAGTCCTCAATGCTGACATTGTTCTTGTACGGTACTCTGTCCCATCGTGAATATTCAGGAAGCAAAACCGCCAAAGCACAGAGAGCAAATCCACAGAGAATTGTGCTTTCTGATGGACTGTATATCCTTTTAGCAAAACTGTGGAAATATGGTTATAGTGTATATACAGAGGACAGGAATGACATGTGGGAGGAGAGGGAGAGAGAGGATTTGTTCCAATTGAAAGACAGAGACAAGAAGCTCCTGTGTTGTGAATCTTATTCATACTCAGAGCCCTAAAGTGCCATTGGTGGCCTAGTTTCTGTTGCTATATTTGAAATATCAGTTTGGACAACAGAGATTTATTCAGCTCAATGAAAATTTTGTCTAAATCAATAAAAATATGAATAGATAAGTAAGTACCTTGTTTGTGATATTATAACTGTTTGTATTTTAAATGAATTTCCTAATATACCAATGTAAAGTAGAAAATACTTGAAAGTGGAACAAAAATAAATGTTTTTTTTTTATAATTAAAAAAAAAATAAATCTCTGAAAAGCATTTTTATTTTGCCTGTTTTGAGGAAACACTTTACTGAAGCGCTTTTTGCTGAAATTACAGCTTCAAGTCTAATATGTCTCTACCAGCTTTGCATATCTGGAGACTAAAGTTTTTACCCATTCTTCTATGTAAATTGGCTGAAGCTCAGTCAGATTCAATGGAGAGTGTCTGTGAATAGCTGTTTTTGCCTGTCAACGAATGTTTTCACCTGAGCTATAGATCTGAGCAACTCACTCAGAATCACCATGGACCAGTTGGCTGCTTCTCTGAATAAGGCTCTTTTTGCTCTGCCTGTCAGTTTAGGTAAATAGTCGTGTTTTGGTAGGTTTGGTTTCTAGATAAGTGGGGCTATATTTTTTTACAATTTGGATTGATAGCTTGAACAGCATTCTGTGAGATGTATAAAGCTTGGGAAGTTGTTGGTTATAACCCAAAAACCTCTGAAGACAACTAGTTTCACCAGATTTTATTTAATGGTGGCAGAGAAAAACGAGGAATGGAATCAATATGCCTACTGCATATTTGGTTTTTTATTTGGAAAAAGGTTGAAAACTACTTCTTAATTATGCTACTTTGTGCTGGTGTCACATAAAATCCCAGTAAAAGATACATTCAAGTTTGTGGTTGTAATGAGATAAAATATATATCACCTTTGTTTTGTATTAACTGCTGTATTGTTATGAAGTTTATAAATAACCTAAATTAACCTAACATAAAATTCTTGTTGCGTGTTCTGAATCACAGATTAATCATGTCTGTCTGTGCATAGGATGCAGTCACAATCTGCACCCTGGGGATTGGGACGGCCTTCGGGGAGTCCATCCTGGACAACACGCCTCGCCACGCTACCATTGTCAGCAGAGAGACCAGTGAGCTACTCCGAATCGAACAGAGGGAATTCAAGACCCTCTGGGAGGTGAGATGAAACACTCACTGGATAATAAAATACAACAATCCAGTCTATGAATAAAAATTTAAGCAGCTAAAACAAGATTTGGTGTTATAGATTCTGCACTTTTCCGACAGGCTGCTGTTGCAGTTGCCCTCTTGACCACAAGAGGGCTGTCCACCATTATGGTGTCTGTTGTTGCACCTACTGTAATAGATGAACACCTCAGGCAATACAACAGGTTATTGTAAGAACAGAGAGAGAGAGAAAGGCTTGCATGTACTGCACTTGCCTGTCTTGCTTCTTTATCATAACTGATGTCAGTTTGTTTGTAATCTAACTTTTTTCAATATTTACCACAAAATAACATATAAGTGTTATTGATACCAGATACTTAAATACTCCCCAGCTGCACAGTAAGGACAAACAACAGACTATTGGAGCCTGAAAGGCCTGCTCTATGTTTTGAAGACATTTGGAAGTGGACTGCCTAGTTTCTTTGTGTTAGTTAAAATATGTTAGACAGGTTAGAGAGAAAAAAAAGTTTTCTATTTTTAAGTATGAGTCTTACTCACTTACTGATATACAGGAATGGGAAGCACAGTTAAAGACAGGTCCTTCTCAAAATATTAGCATATTGTGATAAAGTTCATTATTTTCCATAATGTCATGATGAAAATTTAACATTCATATATTTTAGATTCATTGCACACTAACTGAAATATTTCAGGTCTTTTATTGTCTTAATACGGATGATTTTGGCATACAGCTCATGAAAACCCAAAATTCCTATCTCACAAAATTAGCATATTTCATCCGACCAATAAAAGAAAAGTGTTTTTAAGACAAAAAACGTCAACCTTCAAATAATCATGTACAGTTATGCACTCAATACTTGGTCGGGTATTCTTTGGCAGAAATGACTGCTTCAATGCGGCGTGGCATGGAGGCAATCAGCCTGTGGCACTGCTGAGGTCTTATGGAGGCCCAGGATGCTTCGATAGCGGCCTTTAGCTCATCCAGAGTGTTGGGTCTTGAGTCTCTCAACGTTCTCTTCACAATATCCCACAGATTCTCTATGGGGTTCAGGTCAGGAGAGTTGGCAGGCCAATTGAGCACAGTGATACCATGGTCAGTAAACCATTTACCAGTGGTTTTGGCACTGTGAGCAGGTGCCAGGTCGTGCTGAAAAATGAAATCTTCATCTCCATAAAGCTTCTCAGCAGATGGAAGCATGAAGTGCTCCAAAATCTCCTGATAGCTAGCTGCATTGACCCTGCCCTTGATAAAACACAGTGGACCAACACCAGCAGCTGACACGGCACCCCAGACCATCACTGACTGTGGGTACTTGACACTGGATTCTGGCATTTTGGCATTTCCTTCTCCCCAGTCTTCCTCCAGACTCTGGCACCTTGATTTCCGAATGACATGCAGAATTTGCTTTCATCCGAAAAAAGTACTTTGGACCACTGAGCAACAGTCCAGTGCTGCTTCTCTGTAGCCCAGGTCAGGCACTTCTTCCGCTGTTTCTGGTTCAAAAGTGGCTTGACCTGGGGAATGCGGCACCTGTAGCCCATTTCCTGCACACGCCTGTGCACGGTGGCTCTGGATGTTTCTACTCCAGACTCAGTCCACTGCTTCCGCAGGTCCCCCAAGGTCTGGAATCGGCCCTTCTCCACAATCTTCCTCAGGGTCTGGTCACCTCTTCTCGTTGTGCAGCGTTTTCTGCCACACTTTTTCCTTCCCACAGACTTCCCACTGAGGTGCCTTGATACAGCACTCTGGGAACAGCCTATTCGTTCAGAAATTTCTTTCTGTGTCTTACCCTCTTGCTTGAGGGTGTCAATAGTGGCCTTCTGGACAGCAGTCACGTCGGCAGTCTTACCCATGATTGGGGTTTTGAGTGATGAACCAGGCTGGGAGTTTTAAAGGCCTCAGGAATCTTTTGCAGGTGTTTAGAGTTAACTCGTTGATTCAGATGATTAGGTTCATAGCTCGTTTAGAGACCCTTTTAATTATATGCTAATTTTGTGAGATAGGAATTTTGGGTTTTCATGAGCTGTATGCCAAAATCATCCTTATTAAGACAATAAAAGACCTGAAATATTTCAGTTAGTGTGCAATGAATCTAAAATATATGAATGTTAAATTTTCATCATGACATTATGGAAAATAATGAACTTTATCACAATATGCTAATATTTTGAGAAGGACCTGTATAATTTATAATATATATATATATACCTAACGTCATGATGAAAATTTAACATTCATATATTTTAGATTCATTGCACACTAACTGAAATATTTCAGGTCTTTTATTGTCTTAATACGGATGATTTTGGCATACAGCTCATGAAAACCCAAAATTCCTATCTCACAAAATTAGCATATCATTAAAAGGGTCTCTAAACGAGCTATGAACCTAATCATCTGAATCAACGAGTTAACTCTAAACACCTGCAAAAGATTCCTGAAGCCTTTAAAACTCCCAGCCTGGTTCATCACTCAAAACCCCAATCATGGGTAAGACTGCCGACCTGACTGTTGTCCAGAAGGCCACTATTGACACCCTCAAGCAAGAGGGTAAGACACAGAAAGAAATTTCTGAACGAATAGGCTGTTCCCAGAGTGCTGTATCAAGGCACCTCAGTGGGAAGTCTGTGGGAAGGAAAAAGTGTGGCAGAAAACGCTGCACAACGAGAAGAGGTGACCAGACCCTGAGGAAGATTGTGGAGAAGGGCCGATTCCAGACCTTGGGGGACCTGCGGAAGCAGTGGACTGAGTCTGGAGTAGAAACATCCAGAGCCACCGTGCACAGGCGTGTGCAGGAAATGGGCTACAGGTGCCGCATTCCCCAGGTCAAGCCACTTTTGAACCAGAAACAGCGGAAGAAGTGCCTGACCTGGGCTACAGAGAAGCAGCACTGGACTGTTGCTCAGTGGTCCAAAGTACTTTTTTCGGATGAAAGCAAATTCTGCATGTCATTCGGAAATCAAGGTGCCAGAGTCTGGAGGAAGTCTGGGGAGAAGGAAATGCCAAAATGCCAGAATCCAGTGTCAAGTACCCACAGTCAGTGATGGTCTGGGGTGCCGTGTCAGCTGCTGGTGTTGGTCCACTGTGTTTTATCAAGGGCAGGGTCAATGCAGCTAGCTATCAGGAGATTTTGGAGCACTTCATGCTTCCATCTGCTGAGAAGCTTTATGGAGATGAAGATTTCATTTTTCAGCACGACCTGGCACCTGCTCACAGTGCCAAAACCACTGGTAAATGGTTTACTGACCATGGTATCACTGTGCTCAATTGGCCTGCCAACTCTCCTGACCTGAACCCCATAGAGAATCTGTGGGATATTGTGAAGAGAACGTTGAGAGACTCAAGACCCAACACTCTGGATGAGCTAAAGGCCGCTATCGAAGCATCCTGGGCCTCCATAAGACCTCAGCAGTGCCACAGGCTGATTGCCTCCATGCCACGCTGCATTGAAGCAGTCATTTCTGCAAAAGGATTCCCGACCAAGTATTGAGTGCATAACTGTACATGATTATTTGAAGGTTGACGTTTTTTGTCTTAAAAACACTTTTCTTTTATTGGTCGGATGAAATATGCTAATTTTGTGAGATAGGAATTTTGGGTTTTCATGAGCTGTATGCCAAAATCATCCATATTAAGACAATAAAAGACCTGAAATATTTCAGTTAGTGTGCAATGAATCTAAAATATATGAATGTTAAATTTTCATCATTACATTATAGAAAATAATGAACTTTATCACAATATGCTAATTTCTTGAGAAGGACCTGTATTATATATAATTTTATATATAATTTTTTTTTTTTTTCTGTCAAAGCCAAGAGAGCCACAAAAAGGAGACTGAAGGGCCGACTACTGGTCAACAGTGATGTTTGAGTAGACAATGCATAGAAATGATCTTTTTATTGATTTTGATATTGCATCTGAAATGTCTTGTTATTTGTGATGCTACTGTTTTCCCACAATAAAGATTTTGGGTTACACAAGTATACAATAATAGAAACATTACCTCCCCAGTTGTGTAACAGCATGAATAAAAATGAGATTTGCTGAAATGTGCCATCTCCATTAATGCTGAAGGGACCCGTTAAAGCGAGATAAGACAATAATTGGTAATTAAAGCGCGTGTGGTGTCTTATTGGGCTTGTATTGTGTTTGCTTTTCTACTAAATGCACTCTGGCTCCATATCAGCTGTCTATTTTAGTACAGTGGGCACAAAGCAGAACACATAGCCTAAGGTTGCTCTCTTTCCAGTCTTATCCAGCTCATACTAAGAGGAGCTTTGAGTATAATTTGTGTGCCAGTGCATGTGGGCTAATTTGTGTGCACGTGCATGTGCGTCTCAACTGAAAAGGTACAAGATGAATGCAGCCCTGTGTTTGATGGGCGGATGAAAGAAAAGGAAGCACTGCTTCATAATTCTTGCAGCAAGTGAAATTGGGATAAACAGCTCTCTCCTTTTATGTAAAGACACATCTTTCAATTGCTACTGATGGTTGCCTGGCCCTTTCCCCCTGCTTTTCTTTCTGCTTAAGTCTCTTTTTACTCCAATGCCCACTTCCCTTCGCCTCCATTGAACTATTTTACAAGACTTGTTCTGGTCCTCCTGCCCTCCTGCTCCAGCCTCACCCTTTACAACTCCTGTCTCTGCTCAGCTGCTTCTCACAACCTACTCCTCCACTGGAGTAGCTCTGTAATTCAGAGACTCAGATCACCCTGGTAACCTGCAAGAGAAAGTGCTCTGGCTCTTGGCTTGACTGCACTGAGGGAGGGTGAGCGAGAGACAGAGACAGACACTGGGGCAACTGTGTGTGAGGGGAAGAGAGGAAGAGGGAAGCAGAAAGAAAGGACGACAGCAGCTTGTTTTGGGCAGGATGCTATCCGGTAGTGTGTGTGTGGGTGTGTGTGAATTGTAAAGGAGCAGAGAGCAGCTTGCCGGGGTTTCCGTCCCTTCAGCTTTAGTCTGCTGAGAGTTACCTCAGGTGAGTCTGACTCTTTGGCTTAACAGTTTTGGGCAAGCTTGTGTTTTTACTGGTTGCTTATATTTCATTTTCAAAAAACTGAACCTGATGCGATCTCAATATTTATGCTGTTCATCAGTGGGATGTAGGTTATTGTTCTTTGCTTTTCTGTGATAGATCTGCATGTATTAAAAAAATGTGTGGACAGGGTAGGGACTGTGTCCTTAGGTCAAACAGATGCTCTCTGTTTCCGTATCTGTCATTATGTGTGTTTGTGGCCATCCTCACAAAGCATGGGTTGCCAGATAACTATCTCCCAGGGAAGCACTCATACATTTTAGGTTTCTGTTAGAAAACATTTTTAAAAATCAATCGTAATTTAATGTTAACAGCTGTAAGAACAGCATCTGTGCTCGCTTAGTAGCTCAACTCTGCTTTATGCAGCTGCTTTGTGTGGTGTGTGTGTGTGTATTATATAATGTTAGATGTTCTGCATATAAATGATCTTGGGTGTACAAAAGGCTTTGTTTTGAATGGCTCTTGAGGTTCTGTGTTCAAGTAACATCGTAGGCCTTCGAGAGAGACGGGGCATTAATGGGATTTGATTTTTTTATGGATCCTATAATACTCTAAGTCACAAGCCCCAATTTTGTTTAACTAGACTACCAAAAGATCTAGATGTCTTTTTTAAATAAATAAAAAAAACACACACACACTTTCCTATGGCCAATAGTTTTTCTGCTTTCTGCTTTGCTAATTTTTGGAGATGTGCAGATAAATCATCTGGAGTCGGCCAATTTTCCCTTAAACGGTTCTGAACCACAGTCGGCAGGTCAATTACTGAAAACTCCCAGATTCATTAAATGCAACAAAGCTAAGACCTGCCACTATTTCTGTCCTGCAAACAAATATGTAATTCGTCACATTTTTTGGTGTTTAATAAAAATCAGAAAAAGGTTGGGGACACTTTGATGCATAAATGAGGCTAATCTTTCCTTTACTATCTGTTGGATATAACAAAGTACTTTATGCGCTGTAGGAACCATAAAACCAGAAAGATAACTTAACCCTTGTAAGTTTTCATCATTGTAAAGATCATTTATTTTGATTGTAGGGACTTGATTGTTCTGGTCACAGGTTTACATAAACACATTGTAGTGATACATTTTTTTTTAAATTCTAGACTTGTAATGATGATGCATTTTTTAATGTGTCATGATTATAAAAATAACAACTTCAATGGTTTGTAAAAAAGAGCAGTATGAGTTTATTGTAGATTGTCTCTAATCCACACAAGGACAAAATGTATGCTAACAGGCTTAATCACACAGTTTGTAGCTACACAGCTTCAGGTCATTTAAGTTTTTGTTTTTGTTTCCTGGCACAGACATGGCTTTTAAGCACATTCCATACATTTTCAACAGAATTGATGTCAGGACATTTCCAGAAGCTAAATATTATCCTGGTTTGTCCATTTCAAAAGCAGTTCTGATTTGCATTTGGGATCATAGTCTAGTACGAACATTCAACTGTATCAGCGTCTTCCTCTTCTGATCCGAACTGTTATCTCTAATTAAATAAAATTGGTTATTATTTCTCAATCATAACCAGAAAGTGCCACGTTTTGGGCACAATGGCAATAAGTATGTTTGGAGAAATCAATGTTTCAAACCGGTATCAACTGTTAAGCATGATGGTGGGAGCATCATGCTGAGGATCTCATTATTTGCCAGTGGAACATTGCGTTGCATTGCACAAAGTGGATAGAATAATGAAGAAGCAAAAAAAAAAAATCTTAAACTTCACTTCTATGGTTTAATGGTACAAACTTAGACACTGTTGGGTGTTCAAACAGTACAATAACCCAAAAAACACATCAAAACTACAAAAATAATGATTCAAATGCATAATTGAAAGCCCCAAATTAGCACTACATTCATGCTGATGAGCGTATGTAAACCTCTGACCATCATTTTAAATGGTATGTTGGTCTGATGTGTGTTTCCCTGCAGAAGTACCGTCAGAGCCTGGCTGGACTGCTGGCCCCACCTTATGGAGCCATGGAGAGTGGCTCAAACAACGACAGTAAGCAGATGCAAAAATGCACAGAAAAAATAACATATGTGAGGTCAAAGAGTGCTCCTTTTGGTTTCCATGAACATGGTGAAAGATACCCCAGTTATGCTTTACATTTGAGAGTTTGAAAGACTTCTGAAATCTGTTGTGTAAAGCAGTTGAAACAGATTAGTTGCACATAAACTACATAGGATTGATGTTGCTCTTATAGGCTTTTCTTAAATCAACCACTCTGATGACAGTTTTTCTGCTCAGGACTGACAGACAAAGACAACATGAACTCAGACTCTGGAAACAAGGCTCATAACAAGGTAAATAATTCTAATTCAGAGATCTCAGTTTGAACCCAAAGCTTTATCTTGGATTTGTTTATTAACTGAAAAACAAAGAAAACTAAACTCTTGTTTTGCTTTGAATTCTTGTTTGCCTCAGAATTTGTAAGACAGAAAACTGATGTAACTTTTAAATCTTTACCTGTTGTTATGTAGATCATTATGTTGGATGTTTTTAGTAAGGCTCCTTTTCACATTTGAGTTAATAGGTTCTACATACATCTGAGTAAACTTCCTACAGTCCACCTGTTTTTTTCTTTTTTTATGTGTCGTTGAATGAACCAATTCAATTCAGTTTTATTTATATAGCGCCAATTCACAACACATGTTGTCTCAAGGCATTTTACAAAGGCAATTCAGTTGAATCATACAGATTTCAAGTCAGCTACATATATTCCAATTAATCCTAACTATCAAACAGTGCAGTCGGAGATTCAGTTTATTATTCAAATTGGTTAAAAGGTTTTCTATCTGAAACCCGGCAGATTGCATTGAGTCGGTGACTTGCAGCATTCACTCCTCCTGGATGAACATTTAGCAACAGTGAGCAGTCGCTTGCATTGACTTCGTAGCAATCCCTCATACTGTGCATGCATGTAGCGACAGTGGAGAGGAAAAACTCCCTTTTATTAGGAAGAAACCTCCAGCAGAACCAGACTGAGTGTGAGCGGCCATCTGCCACGACTGACTGGGGGTTTGAGAGAACACATACAGAATGCTAAAATAGATTTTCCTCACTGATGACTCATAGTTTTGATGTTCTGTAGATATGCTAATGCTAGTTAATGCATGCGTGTCGAAGAAAGATCCCATCTGTCCTATTAATATGCTTTCTTTTGTTGTTTTCAGCAGTAACTCTTTGTGTAGGTGTTTGTGTGTGTGTGTGTGTGTGTACAGCGCTCTTATTTTTCTCTGTTAAAGACAGGTTTGGTATGTTAAAAGATGTCTCTGATTCTATGATTACAATATATTGTGCAAACACTCAATGCCAAGCTTCAAACTCACCAAATAGTTTTAAGCAATCTGCTTAACTGCACTTTTACCCGTCTGGTTTATAGTAAAACTGGAAACGTAGGCTAGGCTTCTGTGATTACCGCAACAACATTTCCAGAGTTCTTTTGTGGATGCTGCAGGTTCCCTCAGAGAAGTTGCAGAGAGCAGGAAAGGTTCTCCGTAATGCCATCCTGTCCAGAGCGCCGCATATGATCCGTGACAGGAAATATCACCTCAAAACATACAGGTGTGTGCGCGCGTCTGCATGCAGTTTCACTTGTTTGATTCTAAATGCTTTAATCTTAATTGTCTATATTCAATGATTGAACCATGTGTTGCAGACAATGCTGTGTAGGGACAGAGCTGGTGGACTGGTTGGTGATGCAGAGTGCCTGTGTGCTCACACGGTCCCATGCAGTCGGGATGTGGCAGGCACTGCTAGAAGAAGGAGTGCTTAACCATGGTAACTTTGAATCCCTTAATCATGTTCAAATATACTGCTCAGATAAGCTAAGAATGTGATAAAGCTTGGAAAATATATAGAAAAACCCCGTAATTAACATCTTTACAAGAAAAAAAGGTATTTATAATTTTCTCCAAAACCTACTAAAATATGAGTACAACTGCGAGTATGGATCTATATATCAGTGAAATCCGATTGTTTGGGGCGCGTAGAGAAGCTGCAGTATGTAATGGCTGCTGTTTTTAGGCTCAACCCCTGGCTCAGGTCATTTGTTGCACATCTTTACCCTTCTGTCTCTAAAGTGATTATGTGTATTCAATTAGCCTAAAAAAATGTAATTACCTCTAGCGCCACACAATCTTAAAAAAAAGTTTTTGAGCTCCATTGTGGGATTTGATTTTAGGTTTTAAAGTTTGAAGAGTAAATGTTTCTCCTGAAGGTCTCTTTAAAATGAAACTATAAGGCCCATGCGGTGTGTATTGAACTGTGCACATGTGTGTTCTCCTCAGTCGACCAGGAGCTTGGCTTCCACGACAAATACCTGTTCTATCGGTTCCTCGATGATGATGAGGAGGACACACCGTTACCTAGTGAGGAAGAGAAAAGAGAGAGTGAGGAAGAACTGCCAGAAACCATCCTGTTTCTCGCTCAGATTGGCCCGGATGCACTGCTGCGCATGATCTTAAGGAAACCGTAAGAAACCTTTCGCATTACTTACTACACTGTTAATGCACTCAGGAGAGCTGGTAAAATATAAGCTGTTAGGAATTTCTAAATGTTGAAAAGGTTGTAAAGATCATCACCAAACGTTCACTGGCTGCCCTTGTTTAATATTGTCAAATATATAATAAAGTGTGGCATTAATTGTACAGCTGGGAAGCAGAGTGTATGCAGAAAATCTTTCTAGTGAGTTTTATTCTGACTAACCTCTGTGTGTCTGTAGGCCAGGGCAGAGGACAGCAGATGACCTAGAGATCATCTATGATGAGCTGCTTCATATCAAGGCCTTATCTCACCTCTCCAACACTGTGAGTCAGTTGTTTATTTCTCTTCTAATTTTTCTGAATAGACTAGAACATGGCATCGAAGATGGGTGCTCATCAGAAAAGCTTATCACAGTTTTCTTGACTCTTCTCATCCATGTTAGAAAGTCTTGACTTCTATGTTAGTTCAAGTAGTTTTTGTTTTGTTTTTTAGTGTTTTGATGCGTAAAACAGAGAATTTTAGTCTAATCAAAACAAAATGTTTTTAGGATTGATGTTAATATCACTGTGTTCCCAATTAACAAACCCCACCAAAAAGTAAATAAAGTCCTACAACGTAATCTTTTTTAATCAATTTGACCTCCATAGACATTCTCATTGCTACATTTACAAATATAGATTAATTGAGATTGAAGGTCTCCATGTGCTGCCATTGAAATGGAAACATAGTCAAAGACAGAAAATGTTCAGCACAGATGGTGTTGAGCTGAATCCAAGATTAACAGTTTTTGTTTTGCTTGTGTATTTTCCGTTTGCAGGTGAAGAGGGAACTGGCAAGTGTTGTGATTTTTGAATCACATGCAAAAGCTGGAACAGTGTGTAAGTTTCATATTACTAACGTGGACTGTAAATGTGTCACACAAAGGTTGTATTAGAATATATTACCTTTTCTTCTTTAGCTTCAGTGATTATTCACTGTAGATAGATCTACTGTAGCAATAATTAATGGATATGCAGGTTAGAAAAGTAGTGACAGTATATTTCCACTCATGGAATAGATAGATATTGGCTGGTCACTTAAAGGCTGCAGAAACGTTAAAGCAAGGATTCTACGATTAGCTGTGGAGTTAAAAATTAACATGTTTTAACTTAAATTCACATTTATTTTAGTTTTTATGAATGTTAATGTGTTCTTTACAATGGATAAAACCATTTTCTGAAAGGCTAAAAAGCACTAATTTGGACTATTAGTTCTGTTAGTGGTAGAAATTGACAGCTAGAAGGTGACAGCTCACAGATTGAAAACCTTTGGTCAGGATGTACAATGCCTTGCAAAAGTATGTGGTGATTATCAATATATTATTTAATATTTAATATTAATATTTTAATATTTTATCAAATAATATTTTGGTCTGTTAAGGGTTGTCCTGTGAATATCAGCCCAATAAGGCCATGGTTTTAGGACAAAATTGAAAGGGATGAGCCTGGCATTATTGAGCAGCAAAACTCTGCACACACACACAATGAATTCACACAATTTCTTACTAAACTACTAAACTACCAAGCAAAATTAAAGAATAGGGAAGACTAAGGGACTATGTACAATATAAACAAGTTGATTAAAGATGATTGAAAATCATGACCAAAAAGAGTGATGCAACATTACCATGCAATGTTTATGTTTGAGAACCAAGGATTATCTTGAAGAATCTGGAAATGAAGTTAAGTTAGTCTCGGAACCAACTTAGGCAATAATCAGCAAACCTTTAGACAACCATTCACAATGCAAGATCAGATAAAATATTATTTTAATAAAATAACATTTTAAAGAATGATTTGCTGAATAAAACCAACCTGATGACTAATTTTCAACGGTGTTTAATTAGCTACCTTTATTTATTAAAATATTTAAAGAAGGAAATATTAAAATAATATTTAAGGATATATTATTTTGATAAGAACCAAACCTTTTGGATAAATGGGTCTTAATGGTGTTTAATTAGTTATCACGTTTAGTAAAATCATATTTAGGGAAATTTTATTTCCTATATTGGAAGCTAACAACCTTTCTGGGTAAATGATCTTCAGCTGACTCATAAAGTGGGCGAGCAATTGAGCTACAAAAGAAGCTTATAGTTGTTACCAGAATCAAACACATACCTTTAAAATACCACTAATATGGCGCGTTATGGCCGATCTGTGTTTAAATAAAGTTTGTCTTAACTTTAAAAACAACACAACACATCCTTAGCTGAGTGCTAGTCTGCTAGCACTTACCGTAGCTGAGGTTTTTCAACACAAACAAAAACGAGCGTCATTAAACGAACATTATTTAGATTATTTACCTCTAAACTAATCTTCTCTGCCCAAACATCACCTTTTACGTGAACCGTGCTGAGGAGAAGTTGTCCTGGCATTGAGGAAAAACATCCAGATGTGGGTAAACAAAAGGTTAACTGGCAGCTAACCTCCATAGCTGTGGAGAAGGGCTTTTAGCTGGCCTGGCCAAACCGTACGACAAAGGCACGTTCGGCTTCTTGAGTGGCCGCGATGCGGTGGGATTCTCTCTACCTGGACGTGCACGCAGGAAGGCGTGTGATGCGGTCCCAGCCTTCTTTTTTGCACGCCGTGGGAAAAATCTGCTTCGATTAGGGCTGCTTCTGGAGGCCTCAGATGAAAAGCCAAGTCAAGCTTGTCTTATTTACAACATTTGTATAAAAGAATGCTGGATACTCGAATAGCAAATCATTACTAAACTTTGTTGCATGTGATCATAGTCACTCTCGATCCAAGCTGAAGAGTTATGTCTGCTTGCCAGCAAGAGACATTCACGCTGTTTCTCCTTCCAGCTCCGCTGGGGACCTGTGTGAAAGAGGTCTGTTTGGAACGTGGGGTTTTTATTCAAACAGTGACGTCACAGAAAGTCAGATGTTACATGAAAGATCAAACTGGCCTTTAAATGTTGTAGTCCGTGGCTGGACCCAACAAGTATTTCCTTTTCACATAAACCACAAACTTTATACTTTATGTACAGTATATGTAAGGATTTATGTAACAGATCATCACAAAATTGTGCATACTTGTAAACTTGAATTTAAAGGACACATGACATTTTACAGATAAAAAGCTGAAAAGTGTGGTTTACATTTGTGTTCAGCCCATTTAACCCTGACGTCACTGAATAAAATCCTGGGCAACCAATTGCCTTAAAAAATTGCCTTATTTGGCTACCTGTGTGTCATTTAATCTCATCATAATTGCAGCTTTTTGAAGTGAAGTCCTCAGAATTTTGTTTGTCAACATCGGTGAACAAACAGCATCATGAAGAACAAGGAACACAGCAAACAGTTCAGGAAGAAAGTTGTGAAGAAGTTTAAAGCAGGGGTAGCTTAGCTTGGGACACAGCAGACATGTGGAAGAAGGTGGTCAGGTCAGATGACGCTAGAAATGTACTTTTTTTTGTGTGTAATTGCAGTAAGAGGTGGTTCTAAGAAGTATTGTCTCAGGATAGCTGAATAAAAACGATTTAAGAGTGCGAGTACTTTTGTATGACTTAGTAAAGTAGATTATATGTGGATGATATGCATGTGTGTTTGTCTTTATTTTCCAGTGTTCAATCAAGGAGAGGAGGGCACATCCTGGTACATCATCCAGAAGGGCTCTGTCAACGTGGTTATCTATGGCAAGGTGTGTGTAGCTGTGTCTGGATGCATTCATCCGCTAACTGGGCATCAGCTGGTGTGTTTTCATCGTTTGGTTATGACACATGAGCCTTTTTATGGTTTTCCACTTCATTTGAAAGCATTTCATGTGTATGTAATGGATGAGATGGTAGAAGTCATCATGTCTGAATTCAGCACACTAACACTTGTGCCCTGTGGGGACGGGAAACACCAGCAATGGAGTTTGGCAAAGTCTTCACAACTCAGCTTGACTCATCACAATGACTAACTGGCTTGATGGATTGCATGCATAGACAAAAATCCCACCACACAAATGCGTGTGCAAACAAATGCTTTACACACAAGTTGTGATCATGCATTTGCATTCACAAATGCTCTTTGCAGATGAACAGGCAGACTGATGATTCATCCTTGCTCTGTTTGTGCTCCTGTCTGGTGCTTCTTCTGGGGTCGGATGACTTTCAAGCTCTCTTCGTGTCGGAGCTAATTTGTATCTGACTGTGAGCTTCTCTGCATGTTCATTTTATGTATGTTTTAGGGAGTGGTGTGTACGCTTCATGAGGGGGATGACTTTGGCAAGCTAGCCCTAGTTACAGATTCACCTCGTGCTGCCTCCATCGTCCTGAGAGAGGACAACTGCCACTTCCTCCGTGTGGATAAAGAGGACTTCAACAGGATACTCAGGGTTGGACTTTTTTACAGACACACCCCAAAAGCCATTCAGTTCCCTGTTTCAAAGTATCATTAGGAGCTTTTTGATTAGTTATAATTGACACCTTTACTTTGAATTTGTCTCCCCCCTGTGGCGAACCTGTATATGGGTTGTGTCTCTGCTTAGTGTCTCTTGAGACACTGTCACCAGCCTCACTTTTTTGAATGAATGTTTATTGAATATGTAATAACTTATAAACACCAGTGCAGTTATTTTATACATATATACAGGCACACACACAAACTGAAATTGTTCTGCATATATTTTTAGGATGTGGAAGCCAACACAGTGCGGTTGAAAGAGCATGAACGAGCTGTGCTCATTTTAGAAAAAAGTCCCAGGGCATCCACTTTGGGAAGCATCAAGTAAGTGATATGTTTGGTGGTGTAGATCCAAATATTAGACCCACGATAGTCTTAATTATTTTTATAGGATGACATCAGATCAAACCAATCCTGGCTTCTCCTCAATGGATCATAGTGTTTAAAAATTATTTTCAGCATTGAGTAAATGTTTACTTAGCAGATAAATCAGTTTGAGCCATAAATGCACTGTATGACCCCTGTGGCAGTTCCATAGGGAAGAATTTAAGGCAAACTTTCCGAATTGAGCAGACTCACAAAATGAGTGATTTATAACTTGTAAATCACCTTTAGAAATACATTTTCTAAACTTGACTAAAAAGTGATGTCTGCTGTGAGGTATTATTTTTTAATTGTCTTGAATCTCTTATCCTCTTGTTTTAACTATTGGTTTATTTTTTTACATATTTGGGGGTTCTGTTTCATTAATTTCTGGTAACCTTTATTCATCTGTCTGTCAGAGCACGCTATGGGCTTTCTCCTTAAAGATTCTGACAGTCAAAAAAATCTCAAAGCAATTATTGTGGTTTTTAAAAATATATATCTGTTTTTATTTCCATTATAAATATTTATTATCTTGGGACTGATTATTAAAACAACATACTTGTTGGTTTAAGTTTCTAAAAATACACATGAAAGGGACAAAATGATTTTAAAATTAAGTTTCAGTGCCTTTTAAATTTCTCATTTCTTGTAGATACACTGTGATATCAGGAACGCCAGAGAAGATTCTTGAACACTTCCTGGAAACTATGAGACTGGATATTTATCACAACGAACCAGGTAAGTGTAGATAAATGCCAATTACAGGGTTGTTTGCAACTTTTTATCAATTGAAAAGATACTGTTATGCTGTTTTTGTATATAAAACAAAAATTAAACAGATGACAAAGCAAAAATAGACAACAAAAATACTGTAAATAGAAAGCTGGTTACACAGCTGCAGTGTCTCTCAGTGCATACTGAAGAGTCTACCGTTTGTATTTTTCACAATATAATACTACTTTGAAGATGATTGGTCTAAACTGGACTTGCTGTGGAGATTTACCAATTAGTTCATCACAGTGACAGATTCTTTAAGCACCTCACTTTCTGCTGTCTGTTGTTTTTCTTACCTGTTAGACCCAGCAGTGGATGATTTTGTTCTCATGCACCTTGTCTTCATGCCAAACAGCCAGCTTTGCCCTTTACTAATGGCACAATATCCTTTTTGCCTTTCTCACCTTACTTTTAACGTGTTACCTGCGTATTTTATCTGTGTTCTATAAATTTAACGCATGCAAAGCAGTTTGTATTGTACTGAGGTTGTGAGACTTACCCTTGTGTGCTTTTGCTTTTATTGCTGTAGTAACCAGTTGATCTGTTTTTTCTGAATTGTATGAAACCCCTGTATTTTATCTTAATCAAATCTAATTTATTCACATAAAAAAATCCAGGTCTTTTGTATAGAATACAAATAATGCATATTCTCTTGACATTGCTTTAATTAATGCATGTAATATCTGATAAATGCAGGAGTTGAGGTTAAGAACACATTATCTGCAAAAGAAATATCTTCATTTTAGAATGATGCTGTATTATTTCACCTTAGAAAATTGATGGAATTGACATCTTAGACAGATTCATCTCTTCAAGTTCTTACGGCATCAGACATGTATACCTGCTAACTTGTTGTTCACCTTTAACCCTGCGTGCACCTACCATATGGCCTCTCCGCCGGGCTCTGAACAAGAGAGGCTGGAGTACATGCTCAACAGTAAAAGGAGGGCCCTCATTCTGTCCCTGCGCTGGGCAAACACACACACCTACCTGCTGCAGGAGGAACCTGCTGCAATCTCTTTCCTGGAGGTTAATATGCGCAGGATTTTTCTCCAGGTACTTGCCTTCCTGATGATCTCTGCGTGGTCTGACATGTTCTTCCTGTTTGTCTCTGAAGGAGCTGTACGGAAGTGTGTCCAATGATTCTCGGACACTGAGAGGTCTCAAAGACTTGGTGCCTGACCTTGAGAAAGTTGTGAAGTTACAGTATGTATCAGCTCCTTTGTTTAAAGCTTTAGGTGTAATTTCTTTAAACTCAAAGTTATTTGTATTTATTTTTCTGTGTAGTTCAGAAGAGGTCAAATCAACAAAAAAGGTTTGTATTAAGCAGCAGTTTCTATTACTATTCAGTTTGTGCTATGCATATGCCAGCTGCCTCACAGTGATCTGGATACTGTCATATAATTCAACAGAAGACCCTGATTCGACAGTTCAGCAACGGGGAGGAAAGGCTGCAAAAGAAACAGCCCATTAGGAATCAAGATGACAGTAAGTTACCCTGAGGAATGGGATCATTTGACACTGCTTAGTGGATCCCTATGAGATTCCTTGGGTAAAAAATGTGTCAATATTAAAATTCAATAAATATTTTGTGATAACATATCCAAATGTGACACAGTCAGAGAAGGACATTATAAAATAAGACCTGGACAAAGACAGTCAAGCAGAACTTCCTTTTTGTTCTTGCTATGGAACATTTTTTTTTTTTTTCACTTTAATTTTTTATTCTCATTTTCTGTGGACATATACATATAGATCAAACATTTTCCAGAATATTAAAGCCTACTAAAGGTCCCTCACGTTATCCATGGAAATAACATAAAGGTGAATATATATTGAACATAAGAACAGTAATACAAAGAGAACTTGAGAAAAAAACAACAACTCGGTTGCAGGTGTCTAGGATCTATAAGAGTCTTAAAAAAATAATATTGAAGGTCCTTAAATCTCTTCTTGGGTGTCATATCGTGTCCATTTTTCCCATTTATCTATACAAATGTCTTCTTGTAATCTGAGAATTAAGGTTATTTGCTCCATCACATAAATTTCACTAACAACATTCAGCCACTGTTTTAGCGATGGAGCTGATATCTGACACCAATTCCTTGTTATGGCTTTTTTTGCAAACAATTAACCGAATCTTAACCAAATACACATCTTCTCTCGCAACACATTTTTCCAGGTTTCCAAGATACATTGTCTTAAAATCCTTTGGTATTGAGTACCCACATAATCTTTCAACTATAACATTCAAATTTCTCCAAAACATGGTTAATTTTGGACACGCCCAGAATATATGCTGTATGATTTGCTTCTATATTTCCACACATTCTCCAGCATGGAAGGTGAGACCTGGTTTGCTTACTCTTTATCTTTGGTGTAATAAATAATCTAGTGAGATTTTTCCATCCAAACTCTCTCCAGAGTGTGGAGTTTGTTGTGCCTTGATTTATACACATATCTCGCCATTCTTCAAATGATATTTCCATTTTTATTTCTTTTTCCCAGTTATTTTTCATATATATGGTAGATGCTGGTGTATTTTCTCTTAAGGTTTTATATAATGTCATTTCCTTAAAATTGATTCCTTTATAGGTTTTAATCACAGAGCTAACTAAACCATCTAATGTCTGAAAGTTTTGTATTTCTCTAAGGTAATAATCTCGGAGCTGCAAGTATCGAAATAAGTCAGTGTTCTCCAGTTGATATTTATCTTTTAATTCTTCAAAACTCCTAATTTTACCATCTTTAATTATAGTACAAATAGCAGTTATTCCTCTGTTTTCCCAGATCCTAATGCTATGGAACATTTAAATACAGTGCAGACGACATTTATTTAGATAAAGATGAATAAAAAGCCTTTAAATACAGTCATTTTATTGCAGTACCATAACTTCACATGAAAAAATCGTATAAATCCAACCTTTACTTTGAGTATTTTTCCAGTGAGAAGAAATAACACTGACCACCCTTTTCTTGACCGGAAAAGGGTGGCTTGTCCTCTTCAGGTTGGAGGGGAGTTCCTGCCTCAAATGGAGGAGTTCAAGTATCTCGGGGTCTTGTTCACGAGTGAGGGAAGAATGGAGCGGGAGATCGACAGACGGATCGGTGCGGCTGCCGCAGTAATGAGGGCGCTGTGCCGGTCCATTGTGGTGAAGAGAGAGCTGAGCCGAAAATCGAAGCTCTCAATTTACTGGTCGGTCTATATTCCTACCCTCACCTATGGCCATGAACTTTGGGTCATGACTGAAAGAACGAGATCCCGGATACAAGCGGCTGAAATGAGCTTCCTCCGTAGGGTGGCCGGGCACTCCCTTAGAGATAGGGTGAGGAGCTCGGCCATCCAGGAGGGGCTCGGAGTAGAGCTGCTGCTCCTCCACATCGAGAGGAGCCAGTTGAGGTGGCTCGGGCATCTATACCGGATGCCTCCAGGACGCCTTCCTCGGGAGGTGTTCCAGGCACGTCCCACCGAGAGGAGGCCCAGGGGATGACCCAGGTCACGCTGGAGGGACTATGTCTCTCGGCTGGCCTGGGAACACCTTGGGCTTCCCCTGGAGGAGCTGGAGGAGGTGTCTGGGGAGAGGGACGTCTGGGCGTCTCTGCTGAGTCTGCTGCCCCCGCGACCCGGTCCCAGATAAAGTGGAAGATAAGTATGAAAAGAAATAACAGTTTTTGCCAACATCACTAATGGCATTATTCGTTTGGATAGCTTTGTAAAGGCCCGTTTTGCCAATAGGAGAACACAGTGGGTATGCAGAGGTTTTCCAAATATTCGTCCTATTTTCATACCAAATCGGTTTCAACCTTAGTTTCATCTAACCAAAGCACATTATACCAGTGAAACTCTGTAGCGTTTAACAAACCCAACATGTTAACGTTGTGATTGTAAGACAACACTGTGTAATGGTTGTTCTTGTCTTGTTGACCCTAAAATGCCATTCTTTGCTGCAGTTATCCCAACAGCTATGTCATCAGTGACTTTGTTATAAGTAATTATTTCTTATATTATCATTTATATTATTTCACTGCTGAATAAATGCACTCAAATTAAAAGTTGGACTTCTCTTAATTTTCCAATTCGAGATTGTGCTTTGAGATTATGGACATCTTTACGATGGATTTATACTTAAGTTTTAAAAGCAATATCTACATTAAGATTACTTTCAAACGTATTGTAACATATATGACATTGCAGTTTAAAAGTTAACTCTTACCATGTCTTTGCATTTCAATGATCTTTTTACCTTTGTTCAGTTCTTTTGAAGGTCTACTGCAGTGACCACACCTACACTACAATCAGGATCGCAGTGGCAGCAACTGGGAGGGAGGTGATCAGCGCTGTATCAGACAAACTTGGAACCACTGAGGAGCTCCTGCTGGTCCACCTCAGCTCTGCTGGTGGTAATAAAACCGAACACAGAGGATCCAAAATAGTTTTTATTATACCGATCCTTTGAACATACGGTGTTGATACATGTCTGTTACAGAAAAGCAGATCTTAAAGCCTAATGATATGTCGGTGTTTTCTACGTTGAGCATAAACGGTCATTTATTTGCCTGTCCTCGAGAACAGCTCAACAATCTGGTAAGTGAAAAATGTGGCTGCTGTTCTCTTGCCTCAGCTGTGCCCGAGATGTTATGTAAATGTGTTCTTATTTGTATCAGGCTCCTCTTCCAGACCAGGAAGGTCCCTCTGCAGGCTCCATGTCAACCTTTGAGCTGATGAGCTCCAAGGACTTGGCTTATCAAATGACAATGTTCGACTGGGAGCTCTTCAGCTGTGTACATGAGGTACTTTGTGATGAAAAGCTTATTTTTCTCTGTGAAATAAAGTGGACAGACAACAGGTTCTATCATTGTAACGTATGTCCATGTGTGTCTTCTGTTTTCCCTCAGCATGAGCTGCTCTACCACACGTTTGGACGCCATAGCTTTAGAAGAACCACGGCTAATCTGGATTTGTTCCTGAGGAGATTTAACCAGGTTCAGCTGTGGGTGGTCACTGAAGTCTGCCTCTGCACTCAGCTCAGCAAGAGAGTGCAACTCCTCAAGAAATTCATTAAGATAGCTGCACAGTTAGTAAAATTAGTACATGTAAAAAAACAGAGTACAAAAAGTTTTTTTTTTTTTTTACGTGGATTCCTTTTTTTTGTCTGTAGCTGTCGAGAATTTAAGAACCTCAATTCGTTCTTTGCCATCATTATGGGGATGAGCAACCCTGCTGTCAGCAGGCTGAGCCAGACATGGGAGGTAAAGCTTTTAGCAAAACCTACTAATTCACGAGTTAATCTACAGTAAACCCAATTCTACACAAGATCTGCAGAAAAATCTTTTGTCACCTGTTGTGTTTTTTTATTGGCAGAAACTCCCAACCAAGTTTAAGAAGTTTTATGCCGAGTTTGAGAGCATGATGGTGAGATTTGCTTTGACTTCTATCAAAATTCATTGTTAACAGCTTTTTACTGCAGCTTTAATAGTAACTTTATGTGTATTTAGCAGTATTGAATGATATATTCTAATTCGACCCAGTATTTAAGAGTTTTTCTGTAAGATCAAAGTAAGAAAGATAACCTTTATTTTAAGTTTCTATTTAATCAGTCTACAGTTCTTCAATAGCAAAAAAAAAGAAAGAAAGTGTAGCCAGTGTTGCACTGAAAGATACAGTGATGACAACAGTTAGTGACACCCTGGAAAGATGTGTAAATAGTTTGTATCAGAGCTGAGAAGCTCTGGAGCAAACTCTCTTAAAACATGATATGTGCAGAAATGGTTCCTTTCAGTCAGGACTGAAAAAACTATTGTTTACTACAGGTGTTGATTTGTCTGATTACGGATGAGCGTATAAGGTATAAGAAATTTGCATTTTAATGTTTGTTTCTTCTTCTAAAGCTTGAAGATTTTTGTTTTTCAAATGATTTTTCTTTGATTTTGGGTAAAGCACTTTCGATTGCCTTCTGGTTGAGACGAAAGCATAAGAGATGACCAAGGGCTCTGGCTGATTTACAGAGATTGTACAAAGAGGAATGGTTAAAGATCCCTATCTTTTTATGCTTTAGTATTGTAATAAATCAAAGAAGAAGACTAAGTGCTGTCCTATTGGTTAAAGAGAATTATAAAAAGTATTAACATCAGGGTACCTGTAACTGCACCACTGATGATTTTGTTAAAAACAATTATTCCTTAAATAATGTTCTCAGATGGGATTTCTTTTCATTCTTTTAAGTTTAAGAGAGTATACTATTACATAAAATAAAAAAAATTAGTTATAAGGCATTTTACACATCTTTACCAGGGGTGCTGATAAATGAGGCTGATACTGTAGATGCCTAAAAACTAAGGAATAAAATGACATTGTCTGTATTTTTCCAAGTTGTAAAATGTTTTTCCTTTTATTTGTAGAATTGACATCTAAATCTGTTGGAAATGTACTTTTACTACCATGTTTTACAACAGGACCCATCAAGAAACCACAGATCTTACCGGCTTACTGTTACCAAGCTGGAACCGCCAATCATTCCCTTCATGCCGCTGCTTCTCAAAGGTGTGATTCAGAGTCGTCTAAAGATGGAGTGTATCAGCCACTGTGTCGTCTTAGATATAATTATTCATACGTACACAGATGCAGCGAATATTCTAAACAAGAAAAACATACAGAAACAAACAGACTTCAAAGAGCTCCAGTCTGCCCCTCATTTGCTCCAAACATGCTTCATATTGTTGTCTGAACTGATCATCTGCACTGCAGCTAATAGATGGTCTCTGTTTTCTACAGATATGACATTTACACATGAGGGCAACAAGACATTTGTTGACAACATGGTCAATTTTGAGAAAATGGTGAGTTTCTTTGTCATCTTAAAGATCAAATTAATGTTTTTTCTGGCTTAATCACAGTTCCCTCCTTTCTGACATAATCTAAGACAATGGTAATCTTGTTTCATCAGCGTATTATAGCAAACACAATTCGACAAGTGAGGCACTGTCGAAACCAACCCTTCAGTAAGTCTGTACATTATTCAACAACACTGTTATTTATTTTTCTTTCCTTTTTACATTTTGTCACGTTAGAACAACAAAATTCTAGGTATTTTTTTGGGTGGTGTAAACATACAGCCTAACAAAACTAACATACATAACATGTCAATAAGGTCACTTCTAAAGGCAATTAGTTGCACTGGATTTTTCTTGGGGATGTATCAGAGTAGGGACGCACGGTGGCACAGTTGCCTTGCAGCTCGGTTGAACTCCCGGCTGGGGGTCTTTCTGCATGGGCTTTGCATGTTCTCTCACATACTCCGGCACCAGCTTCACCGTGACCCTATTCAGAATAAGGGGGTATAGAAAATGGATGGATGGTATCAGATAAAGGGGACTGCATGCAAATGCATGCTGCACACACTCTTAGTTGGTCAATCACATAAAAATCCTATAAAATACACAAAGGTTTGTGGTTGTAACGTGACTAAATCTGAGGTGCGAGATGTATGAATACTTTTGCAAGGCTGTTGTACCAAATGTTTCTCTGTGCTTCATTAGATCCTGACATTTGCCAGCCAAATAAGAATCAGGCGGAGGTACGGGGCTACGTTAGGAAACTCTGTGTGATCGACAACCAGAGGGCTTTAACGCAGCTCTCCTACAGGCTGGAGCCTCGGCGGACATGAGCCCCAAACCTTCTACCACCATCGCCTTCTCTGTGACGTTAGCATAAAATAAAAACCTCACACAGAAACACATCCCCTGTCTGACACGACTGAACAAGTGGACTTCTAGTAGCAAATCACAGCAGTGATTTTTACAACTATTACGGACATCATGGATCAAGGACTTCTAGTGTGCCGTAAAACGCCTCTTCCTCTTGGACTGAAGGAAACAGTTTCAGCTGCTTTCTTGTGGCTCTGTCTTAAATCCTTGACCGAGTGTTTATATCGTACCAGTTATTACTGTTTGCGGACCTGCTAGATAGAACTAAAGTGTATAGAACATGAATCAAATATCCTGCATGACTGAACTTTATAGGCTTGTGTTCTATACAGTGGATTTCTATCAGAGTGTCCTGTACTGTTGCGTTATCCCAGAGAAAGCTGAGTTTACAATGAAAGACTGTACCGGCCTGTTGGAAAAAACTTCCCTCCACAGATGTTAGTGTTTTAGACTCATTTATTTTTTAATCTATTATACAGAAATCTGAGAGTACATATTTGCTTAATAATCTAAATTATTCAAATCAACATATTTAAAATCTGTGAGATATGATGTGGGAAAATCACTCCCCTAAATGTTACATTTAAAAATACTTAATAGAGTATAGGTTTGATCAGAGCTCTATAGGCATTACAAAGTGTTTAAAAGGAAAACAAAAGTATTACCTTTTCTGTCAAAGAGATAAATAATATCTCTGGATGATTCAGTTACCTGATTGGATCTATAGTTCTATAGATCTGTAGTGGATGGATTTTTAGTTGACCCCTGTCGTATCTACCAGTTGTGTTCAGTCTGATGGTTTTATTTTTTGTAAGTGTACATGTAGAGTGTGTGTCATTCAATTTTCCTTTGATCTCAGGATCTTTTGCTGTGATGATGTGTTGAGAACTACAGTAGCTTTCCCAAAAAGATGCCTGGAAACTGTATCGTATGTGTAGTCTGCCTTGTAAATAAAAAAAATAGCTAATTTACAAGTTTTATCGCCTTGATACTTTTCAGAGTATTTTTCTCCTGTAATTGGTGTAACAGAGTTTTGTAGCTGGTTGGTTTGTAGATGTAGGCCCATCTTGTTTGAAAAACCATGGTTCTTTGACACACCACTTTCTAGATGACATGCTATCCAGTGGCTTATTTTTTTCACCAACAAATATACACTGACAACATAAACGCAGCAGGGCAACGTAATATTGATTTCCACCGCACGATTTCACAAAATTTCAAAATCTCCTTATTCTGCTTCATGTGTATTCGGGTTGATGACATCACTAAAGGCACAACAGTTAATATGATCAGCTGGCATTAATAGCATTTGAGATACAGATGCACCAATCAGTCAGCAAGAGATCAGAATTAATTTTTCTGTTGATTGGTGATGGGATGATTAATTATTAAAAAGACAATATGTTCCCCTTATTTTTTTAAATGCTTCAAATGTAGGAACTCCAGCAATTTTAGTCTATATATGCATCAACCAACAGCATATTTTTTGATGCAAAGTTCTATTGAGTTTGATGAAAACCAGCTGTAAGTTGTAGGTGTTCTGATACATGAAAAAGAATAATCTTAAAATTGTCGTTTTTCTGTTGCGCTCAAAACTACTACCCTAATCACAACAGCTACTGCTGTTTTTTTTTATTTTTTAGCTATTATGGAACAGATTGCATAGGAAAAAAAAGCGGAAACAATAGATCAGACCTCAGTGAAAACCAAACATTGGTATTGACCAGGAAAAGCGTGATCAGTACCTATCCAGTTATGGCAGAAGAACATTTCTTTGTGGATTGTAGTGAGATGCATGAGCAATTTTTGTTGAGGAGGGATCTTAAAGAAATCATGACTTAATAATGACCCCCAAAAAATTTAAAAGTGATGAGGACCTGTTGTTGTATAGGTGACAAACTATATCTAAAGTGAGTTTGATAAATTTTACAGTAAGGTCTGGCTTTCAAAATTGGATGCCACTATTGTGCAAATTTATTGTCTTTGTCCTCAAAACCTTAGTTGACAAACAGGAAGAAAACTGCCATTAAAATTACAAATCCAGACTTTTTTAGAAGCCATTGAGAGTTAAAGCATGGGGAGATGTACTCATCATTCAATGCTGGTGCTTATCAGGATGAGATGGTTTAAAACTGCTTAATGAGGGATTGTCCACAGTTAGGGATACACCCTCTAAGGATTTTAGAAATTGTTTTAACATGTTTGCCGAACTATGACAATGGGAGGCAAAAATACATCCCTACAAACTGTTCTGATAAAAATTCAAATCTCTTGAAGTAGTAGCTCTCTTAAAGATAAATTAAGAGACATTTTAATCTGTTTTACTTTCAATTTCTCATGACCTAATAATAAAATTACTTTTATTTGAAGCAGTTTTTGACAACTGCAACATCTTAAACAGAATATTTATTAACTGAAAGAAATAAACTAAGAAAATACAGTTTACCAACTTTTATACAATGATAACTTCTAATTCTAGACAATGTCTACCACAATTTATAAGCAAAATTGCAGAAAATTAAGATGGGCATCGTTTTTGACAGAGTTAAAATAGAATAAGAGCCCTTTTCAATGAGAATTACACAAGGACATTAAAGCTGATCAATTGTCTGTTTAAGTCTCTGATGCCAAAAGAAGGATTCCTCTGAGGGTCTAGTTAAGAGTTTAATGATCTAACAGCAGTTTGGACAAAAAGTGGGAAAGTTGCATCTGGGTCCATCTTCTGTTCTTTAGTATTAGTAGCTCATGGGATCAGCAGTACCTTCACAGAAATTAAGCTTTCTTCACAACCATCGATTTGGGTTAAAGACACATCAGGTCAGCACTGTTTTGGTCGACCAGTGGCGATGACCTTTATCCAGGACGGATGTCTGAATGTAATTTGCTTTAGATTCAGAACTGGCTTATTAGTGCACTCTCAGAAAGAACTTTCTGGAGGCTTAAACACACATCTGAGGTGACAGGAAACACACAAAACGGTGTAAGAGCTTTACTTGAAGCTATGTACTTATTGAAGTGAATGATGGTAAGCAGATGTCACCGCCGTAGTCCACAGTGTGATGAGTCCTGACTGGCTTGGCTGGGTCTGGTTTCTCTATGATCCAAAAAGAGTTTTTGGTTTTAAGGTAGCACAAGAAAGTCTGAAGTCCAATCAGCAAGAGTTCTTCCTTTGCGATATCAGAGACATCGCAGATATTGGATTTTATCCAAAATATTTTTCTCTTTTACTGTCTGCTAACATTTGCTTTGCACGTTAAAGAAGTTTAAAAAAACTGATAATTATTGGACCGGATAAATGTCATGCATACCTTGCAATGACTTATTATGGGTTATTTTAAATAAAAAGAAGTACAGCTAAAGTTAACATTCACATTTTGTTGTTTAGTCTTATAAAACAGTCCAATCCAGCTCGAGGTGGCTTCATATAAATAAAACAGCCCAGCAACTGCTTGGAATATAAGAAATATTTCACTATTATGAGAAATTAACCTAAGGTTTTGCAAATATGCTTTGTTGTTGTGCTTTGCTGACATAAGCATACATTTATACAAAATAATAAAATATAGCCTTTGAGGATAAAAGGTTAAAGTACAGTTGGTTCATGAAATGGCACACATGCTTCTTCTGCAGCTTCTAGAAGCTGCCACCTGACCTTATGTTTTATATTTTTCTGTGAAGGGCTGTAAAGTATTTCATGACTATTGGATGCTGAGAGGTGTTGTAACTTCCCATAGCTGATACCACCTGTCTCTTAACAGTGATGTCAGCATGGCTTCCCTGCTGATGGTGTCACTGGCTCCCTTTTGTCTGGGTGAGTAACACCCTGTACGGGTCTGGCTTCTATGCACTGAGTGCATTTTTAGCTGCAGAGCGAGCTATAAGGGTTAGACTGAGGTATCTGTGGCAGTCAGTGTAGTTACTAATTGATCTAGAGCGCCAGACATGCTATAGGTTGGAGCTCTGTGTCTGTTTGGAGTGTATGAAGAGCTTTATATAGCCAGTTATCCAGGAAGACGGAATGCCCTGGATGCCAGTGACCATATTTGAACAGCGTCTGTTCCAGACACACTGCACACACCGCCTAATGTTCTTACACAAACCTGCTCATCTATCTCCTCTCTAAGCTTGTGTGTGAGTCCACACACTCAGTGCTGTAGTTACACTGAATCGCCACTATCAGGCAATGCAACTCCTCATCTGGCTGTGACAGTGGACTTGCTCTGACTCACATAGAGAAAACTTCTCCCTTTCTTCCAGCACTTTCTGACTCAGTCTTCTTGACACACTGGTTCACTTAGCTAACTGACAAACATCGTATTCCAAACCTGCAGAGGAATCTTCTGTGCTTCACTTTACCTTTTTCTGATCTCGTCCTGATCTGTGACAGGTCTGCAGTTGTAGACAGAGGTTGGACTTAAGTGCTTTTCACTTTTCCTTTTGTTCCCCAGTGTTATGCGTGTCCATGAAAGTGTTTGAGTGTCCGTGAGTCAGTATGCCATGTCGTCCCCTGGCTCGTCGTTTGTACAGATAAAGCATGAGGATTTGCTTTTCTATGAGAACTGTGGAGGAGGCAGCTTTGGGAGTGTTTACAGGGCCCTCTGGATATCGCAAGACAAGGAAGTTGCTGTGAAGAAGCTTCTCAAGATCGACAAAGAGGTAAAGAAGAGAGACATAAAGTGGTAATTCTTTTCCCAGGTGGAAGTGCATAAATGAGTGCTTTACATCCACAGTATTATCTAGTTTAGGCCTTATAAATTCAACAACTATCCATTTCCACTTAATTTCCCAGACTCTTCCTCTGCCTTCCTCCTCTCTCCCTGCCTAGTATCTAACATGTTTATCTTGCACATACTTCCTCTGTGCACCTTTTCCTCTCAGTGTAGTTTTCTGTATGCTTTACCTTTTCTATCCTTGTGCTATATGATTTGAGGCTTACTTCACTGCAGTTCAGCAGATTTCCATCAATTAAACCCAGAAGCTGACTTAAACATGATTTCCTGTTAATAGCACAGAGCTGGTAGTAAAAAGTAGAGTAGTGGCTTTTAAACATATTTTTTGGAAAGTCTTAATCACATCTGGACATAAAAACACAGTTTATGCATTTTATAGTAGTTGAGGTGAACAATTCCACTAAAGACCAATAAATGGTTCTTTCATGAACATTAGGTAAAACGCAAACCAATTATTTTGTGAATTGAGTGTTTTTTTTTTCAGTCCCGTGTTCTCACAGTCACAGACCAATATGGTATACTCAGGGAGGGAAGATGTGTGTATAAAGTTCATGAGCAAATGCTGGGAAAGGATTTATGAACTAGAGCTTAGTGATGGCACATTTTAATAGGTATCTTTAAAAACATGCAAAATGATGTTTTTCAATATTTCTTCCAGATGTTTTCATGTCTCAATTCAAACGTTTTAAAAGGTATTTCATTGAAACCAACATAAGGTAGTGTATAATAAAGAAGTGGAAAATATTTTGTAAAACTAAAAGTCTGAAAAGTGTCACATGCATTTGTTTTCAAACTATTTTTAATGTGATAACCCCCTAAGTAAAATAGAGTGCAAAATGCTAAATCAAGGAAGAGAATATACCTCTGTTTAATTTAATCTAAGTTTAAATCCTGGTGTTCTGTGAAGGCCTCAGAGGTTTGTTAGAGAGCATCAGTAAACAAACAACATCAAGGATCTCAGCAGACATGTCAGGGATGAAGTTGTGGAGAAGTATAAAACAGGATTAGGCTATGAAACAATATCCCATGCTTTGAACATCTCACAGAATACTGGTTCATCCATCATATGAAAATAAGGGCAAAAATAAAAACAATTAACGCAGCAAGCAGCCTTGAAGGCCCTCGCACCTCAGCGCAACTCGGCCTGTGCAGCGACCCTGGCATCGCCGGCTGCACACAACCAACGAGGCTGCCGTTCAATTCCAAATGTCGCCTCAAGGTGGCGCTGTGAGCGTCATGTCATGATCTTCACTAATGCAGAATTCTGGTCTGGCGAGAAGTATTCAAAATTTGGAGGAAATCCGACCTTCCAGATGGAAGCTGCATTCACTTGTTTATTAGTGGGTGGGGCTGAAATTATGTCATAAACTGACTGGCAACATGTTCAGCATTGATCCCTGATGTATACTACATTTGAAGTGGATCCGATGATGTATGAGGGAGATGGAGCCCTTGAAATGTCCTAGGGGGCGCTGTTGATCCAAATTCCAATGTAATCCAATAGAGCTGTTTGGGGGCTGATAAAGATCAACCATGATCAGTTTAGTGTAAATCGGACATTCCTAATGCAAGCTGCACTCGTTTGTTTGTGGGCGGGGCTAAAATGATGTCATCAGTTCACCTTGTCAACATTTCCATCATTAACGCATGATTATCTATACTACATTTCAAGTGGATCTGAGGATGTATGAGGGAGATATAGCCCTTGAAGTGTCCTAGGGGGCGCTGTTGATCCAAATTCCAATGTAATCCAATAGAGCTGTTTGGGGGCTGACAAAGACCAGCCATATTCAGTTTGGAGTGAATCGGACCATGCATGTGTAATTTAGAGCCAAACGTATGGCCGTGGCGTGACATCAGAATTTGCCATGCCATCATATGGCTCTCCAGCTAAAGTGGTCAGTATTGGCGACTGTCTATGCCATCATGTTATCTGTTACTTGGGACAGTTTCACATTGATTAGGTGAAGAACATCAAAAATTGACTCTCTAAAGGAAAACATGACACTTCCTGTTCTCAGGGGGCGGGGCTTTGATGATGTATGCATCTGATCAGTGAATATTGTTCAGGGCCAGACGCAGATCAATCTCAGTAGGATTCAGGTCTCTGTGATTTTCCTTGTAGGAGCTAAATCAATTTCGTCTTTCATGGCGAGACGTCATATTTTGAGGCGTGGCCACGCCCACATGCTTTCATGTATCAAAAAGCTTTTGATTACTTTTGATCCCCAGTGCCTTAAGAGTATATTAGCTAAAATTTTATTTCACTGATTTCTTATAGTTTTTATTATTTTTATGTTCTTTTTTTTGTAAAGCACTTTGTGACTTCCCATGTCTGTGAAAGGTGCTATATAAATAAAGTTTACTTACTTATATAAATACAGTTTAGTATACTGAGTGATTTTCAAGTCTCTAAGTCAAAAGCTGTAGGAGGAGTACACTCAGATATGTGGGCTAGAAAGGGCAAAACCAGGGTCAAAATGGCAGCTTCAATCCAAGATGGCTGACTTTCTGTTGGGTTTGGATCAACGCTCCAAGAGACGTTTTTTCTTGGTTTGAGGAGCTCTACCTGTGTGCCAAATTTCAGATCTCTACGACTTACGGTTCAGCCTATCTCACGTTTGGGGGCATGGCATTAAGGAACAAAATTTTCATCGGGGTACAACTTTGTAAAATCGTGTGCATCTAGGGGCTTGGCAAAGTCCCCAAATTGCCCCGCAAAGACGCAACGGAAAAAAGAAAGAAAGAAAGTCCTACGATTACAATAGGCCCTTTGCAGCCTTCCTGCTTGGGCCTAATAAAAGCTCAGCTAAACCTACTGGATGGATATGCAGAGCTTTTTATCAGAGAAGCAGCAGAAAGGTCCATGAACTCTAGGGAAGTTCAGGTAGAACAGTCTGTCAGATGCTGCAGAAGACTTGAGAATGGGTGAAGGTTTACTGTCAAGACGGACTGCAATCCTGAACATACAACCAGAGTAAGAGTGGAAGGACTTAGATCAATGCATATTAGAATGGCCTAGTCAAAGTCCAAGCCTAAATCCAGTTGATTCCAAGGTCGGAGTGAGGTTGAGCTATTTTGTAAGGAAGAATTGGCAGAAATTCCAGTCTCTATGTGCAAAGGAGGGAGGGATATACCACAAAATACTTACAGCTTTAACTATAGTAAACTGTTGTTGAGCGAGGACTGAGGACAAATGTATGCCAAACCTTTAAAATGTTATTTTCTAAAAATGTTAAAAACCTTGCATTCTTATCCTTCCACTTCACAATAATGCACTACTTTGTTTTGAACCAATCACCTAAAACCCACAATTCTATTCAATGACATTTGAGGTTGTGATGTGCATATATAAACTTTAAGGGGCATGAATACATTTGCAAGGTATGTATATATATATTTTTTTTGTAACGCTGTTTAACTGATTGGTAGTTATTTTATAGTTTGGTAGATATTATGATCTGGAGCATACGTCCACTCTGATGAATGGCATGTTTGTCACTGTGGTGTAGAAGCTCTTTGGAGACTCAGAATGAAAAATATTTAGCCCTCAGCTCAGTCCTCCTGCAGACACTGTTACAAATGACTAACATTTAGGACATTTAGTTTTTTTCACTTAAAGGTTGTTTTTATGTCAGTGCCAGATACTGGAAAACTTAGGGAGTTTCCCAAAGAAAGTGTTTATATTTCTCAGTCTGTCTTTGCCTTGTCTCCTCATCCAGGCTGAGATTCTCAGTGTACTGAGTCATAAGAACATCATTCAGTTTTATGGAGCCGTGCTGGAACCTCCCAACTATGGCATTGTCACAGGTCAGACCCCACATTGTGTGTCTTTGTGAGACTTATGCGGCCATTTGGATGACACGCATCAACTTAAAGCTCAATAGATTGATGCAAATGTAGAATAATCAATTGAGATGCAGTAACACACCTTTATAAAAAGTAACAGGTTATTTGAGAGGGGAAGGGACACATTGTCCTGTTAACAAATGTACAAGCTGGTGCTTGGGGTTATTAATTTTCTGCATGCGTATTTGAGATGGGCAAGTTACACACACCTTAACACATGCTCTGATAGCTGAGCAGTATTTATAAATCTGCTTAAAAAGATCATAGCATTCTGAACACTCAGTCTTCCTCCACTTTCCTGGCACAAAGTTTGCTGCTGAGTCCAGAATGCTTGGATGTGCCTGTAATCCTGGACCTGGCCGTACAGTTAAGATAAAATTTAAACCCAAACCTACAGCTGTGTCCAGCAATAATACTCGCTGGTACACTTAGAAAAGTACAGCTGCAGATATCACTTAGGAGATGCGTCTGTTCTCACTTATATACAGGCATTAATGTACATTTGTTTTGAATTTTTTACTTACTGCTTCTCAGTGCTTGTGTGTGTATTGCTTTACAGAATACGCGAGCGGAGGGTCTCTGTATGAGTACATTTCCAGTGAGCAGAGTGAAGAAATGGACATGGAGCAAATCATGACATGGGCCATACAGATGGCCAAAGGTACACTTTAAACACTATTTTAATTATGAAGAGATGCACAGTAAAATCCTGTTGTTTATAATTATGTTTATTTATTTAATAGGGACAAATATACATTTAACGTCATAAACTATAGCATTTGTAGCCATAGCTAATTTGCAAAGCTCGTCCCCAGAAGGGCCTTCACAACAAAAAAACAATTAAACACAGAGTTAAAACATTCAATAAAAAGTGTAAAACATTACACAATGAGTTAATGGTGATCACATGACTGACCTTGTTTAAGATCATACCTAGATGTCCCCACTGTGAATTCAATTTGAGTTCAGGGCTCAAAAAGTTCTATAGTTTGGAGCCTTGGATGGAGAATGCTGATTGTCCAAAAGATGTTTTTCTCCGTAGCAGTTTAACGTTTCCACTAGAGGCTCCTCGTGTTATGGAGCCCCATGCTCTGCGTTGAACTATGAGCTCACTGAGAAAAGAAGGGGCTTGTTTGTACAGACATATTTACATAAATTTTAAATTACAGAACTTTATAAAATTTTCTAAACTTACTACATTTAATTTCTGCAGAACCAAACAGTGGTGTATTTGAATCGGTTTTCTATCCATCATCTTTAAGGCTCTGTTGTAGATCATTCTCAGTGGTTAAATTGTTGTGGCTGATGCCTGTGAGCAGGAGGTTAGACAGTACCCTAACTGAGAGAAAATCATAGCGTGCATAAAAACATTAGCAGCAGAAATTGGCAAGCAATCTCTAATGAAACTATATAGATTTACTTTTGTAAATCTTTTACAATGTTTTTGATATAACTCTCAAATGTTAAATGCTTATCTAGAATGAGACCAAGGTATTTCACCTCCTCAACCTGCATGATATCTTGACCATTGAATTTTAAGTGCAGCTCCTCCATAGGATGTGGCCCAGAAGAGAAGCAAACCAACACTGTTTTACTAACATCAATAGTGAGACCTGATGTTTTAAAGGTCACCGGTTCTAAATGTTGTAGTTACGGAGTAATGAGCTGAATATTTTTTCCACTCACATATACCACTGTATCATCTGCGTACCTTTGAAGTCCTGCACCTGGACAGATTTTAGGTAGGTCATTTATATATAACAAAAAAAGTGGAGCAAGTATTGGTCCCTGTGGGACACCTGTTGTTAATGTTTTAATGTTGTTAAAAGGAATTGTCCAGTTTATAGGTTGATCAGGCCTCACCAGTGACCAGTCGGTTTGAAACTCAATCATCAGATCTTTGTAACCAGTATGTAAACCCACCATACCTAGGCGTTGCCAAATTATAATAACAAAACTTTTCAGTGTGGATAATTTTATTAGGGAAATGAGACTAAGAGTTAGCTATTTTCTGTATCAGTTAACCTTTTTTAAATTAAATTCAGGGATGTAAGAAGGAGTTTGAAAAAGAACTGTATTCTCTATGTGTTGAGACATTTCTGCAGCACCTTGTGGCTGCAAGAGAGACCATCAGCAGATAACAAGAAGGTTGAATGGAGCAAAGTTCCTCTGCTTTATCCTTTTGAGATTTCAACCCGTCTGTTAGGGAACATAATGGAGTCTGAAATGTTGGCAACCTTTTAGAAATCTAGGGTCTACATTCTCTAGGGGAAACACATGAACTGTCTTAGTAATGCTAACTAATCGCTATTGTGATATACGAATATATATCTTTTTTAATGAAAGTCTGAAAATGTGGTGTACATTTGTACTCAGCCCCCACCTCTGTAAAGTTGCTGACCCTACTCACTTTTTAGTGAATTTAGGAGACTAGAAGACCAGTTTCAATGAATCAGCATATTTATTTATTTTTTATGTCTGTTTTCTGTTTTTCTCTTTATAATACACCACCTTTGAATGCCCATCTCTATACAATTATGTAATAAAAAAAACTTTTCATTGGCCCCAATTTGGCTACAACTTTGAAAATTTTACAGAGAAACCTCTCATGAAGACCAAAGAGCACAGCAGAAACATCATGGATAAAATCTTAATAAAATCCACTGAAGGTTGAGGTTATTACATGGCAAAATGTGGAAAAACTGAAGGGGTATAAAACCTTTTGCAAGGTACTTTGCAAATTTTCCAAAAATTAGTAAGTATGTAAAAATATGGAGATTGCTAAAAAAAGAAAAATCAGTTTCAAACATAATATGTACATAAGTAATTGAAGCACCGTTGTCAGCCATTACAGCTTCAGGTCTTCTTTGTTGTGTCTTTACAAGCTTAGCACACTTTGGTTGGTATTTTCTGCAAATGTTCTTTGCAGATCCTATAATCCTCACTCTGCTTGGATGGGGAGTATTGCTAGATAACTTTAGCTGTTTCCAGTGATGTAGAGATAAAGTAGAGACAAATCAAGGCTCTGGCTGGCCTAACTACATATATTACCAGATTCACTGTACCCATTCTTTTGCTATTTTAACTTTGTGTTTTGTTGTTGAGCTGGAAGATAGAGTGTCACTCTAGTCTGAGTTTAGAGCACTCTGGAGCAGGTTATCTTTTTGGCTGGTGTCACCCTACCCTTTAAACAGAATAGTCATCCAGATCCAACAATATAAATACATCCCTGCAGCATGATGCCGCCACCACTATGCTTCACAGAAGGAATGAAGTTAACCAGGTGATGCGCAGTGACTGTTGCTTGAAGTTAAGGTCAAAATGTTTTATTTTGGTTTTATCACATAAGAACATTTTGTTTCTTCTGGTCTGAAAATCTCTAAGGTATTAGGAAAATTCAAGATAGCTGCCATGTCCATTTAGCCACTCTACAATAAAGGCCTGATTGGTGGAGCGTGTATGACTGACCTTCTGGATGGTTCTACTACCTCTACAAGGGAGCACTTGAACTCTGCCTTATTGATCACTGGGTTCTTGGTCACCTCTCCAATCAAGGTTCTTCTTCCATGATTACTCAGTTTGGTCAAGTGGCTAAATCTAGGGAGGGTCGTGGTGGGTCCAAACTTTCTTCTTTTCCAAATAATGGAGACAACAGAGGTTTTCGGGACGTTTGGTGATTCCAAAATGTTTTTGGATCCTTTTTATATTTAGGCTTTTACATGATCCAGACTGTGAAGTCCACAGGTAATTTCCATCATTGCTTAGTTTCTATTATGATATGCACTGTCAACTGTGAGACTGTACAGCATATAGACACATGTCTTCCATTTCAAATCATGTTCCATGAGCTATTCACAACAGATGGAATCTGAATCTGAATCTGAAGGATGAGCAGAGGAAATCAAGTTCACCCAAGCTCTGTTTTCACTGTCATGGTATAATGCTTGTTATGAACCAATTATTTTTCGATGTTTAGATGTGTTATGAAGTTAAAAATATATCTGGAAACACGTTTTCTTTTTTGGACTGTTTTGAGTGAAAAATTGAAAGGGTGCAAATACTTTCTGGTGGCGCAGTATCTGAGTGTGAAAATGTGGATCCTATACCTAAACAAAATTTATGTGCTCAGTGTTTATTAACTCAAATACAAATGGATTCCAGTTTGCAGTTCGGCTGCATAAGTTGCAAAATTATACAGAATATTACTGCCAAGTCTACTTTGCTTTGAGTTATTTTGAGCTATTTGCAAATCATTTTTTCTGCTTTAGTCATCTTTAAAATCAAAAGCTTTCTTATGTAGTTTATAGATAAGATCAAGGTTAATTTGAAGAGGCTGGTGTACTGCCACGTCATTTCATTTAAACCATTTAGAAAGTCTAAAACATTTTTTTCTTCACGGGAGTTAATTCATTTCCTTTCAGGAATGCATTACCTCCATGCAGAAGCTCCAGTCAAAGTGATACACAGAGATCTCAAGTCACGAAATGGTAACATGATTCTTTATTCAGATTTATTAAAATATGTTTTGTTTATATTTAAGTGTTGAGTTGTGCATCACATTTGCTTTTGAGCAACAGCAGCAAACTACATGTTGTTAAGCTCTGACTGGTTTCTGGTCTGTTTACAGTGGTAATGACTGCAGATAAAGTACTAAAGGTATGCAACAATGGTCTCATAATTTATTTAAAAACATCTACTACAATTTTGTAATAGGATATTTCAATCTTCTCATGTTGGTGTTTCAGATATGTGACTTTGGAGCATCTAAGTTTCTGTCTCACACAACCCATATGACTGTGGTGGGGACTTTTCCCTGGATGGCTCCAGAAGTTATTCAGAGTCTTCCTGTCTCTGAGACCTGTGACGCCTACTCATATGGTGTGGTAAGTTGGTTAAATATGCAATCAAACAGTCATAATCTATGGATTATAAAGTTCTTCATTAAATGCGTACATATTTAGCCATAAAAAATAATCTTTATTTCAGCAATTTATTTCAAAAAGTATAACTTTTACATTGTTTTGTTACATAGTGATTTATAGTTCAAGTATTTGTGTTTATTTTAAAATGTTTGCTTACTGAAAATGTCATCTATGCACTGTACAGTACAGTCATATTTAATAAATTACAATATTGAAAAGTTCATTTTATTAAAAGGTTCATTTATTTCAGTAACTCAATTCAAGTAAAACACATTATATAGAATAATTACACAGAGGCCGATGTTTTCAAGCCTTTCTTTCTGTAAATATATGATTTTCTACATGCAGCTAATAAAAATACAACATTTAAGCTTAGAATATTACATCAGACCAATAAAAACATTTTAAATACAGAAATGTGGCCTTAATGAAAAGTATTTTTAATACCTGTTTAAAGGTTATTTTCAAAAAGGACTTTTAATCTGACAAACGAGCCTCATTGGAACAAATTTTCCAATTTATGAAATCTGACTGCCTTTGCACCTTTATGCAACACTCCTTTTGCATGAATTACTGAATCAATGCAGAGTGGCTTGCAGGCCATCAGTCTGTGGCACTGCTGAGGTGTTAAGGAAGCCCAGTTTGCTTTGATGATGGCCTTCAACTCATTTGTATTGTTCAGTCTTATGTCTGAACTTTCTTTGACAATACTCCACAGATTCTCTGTGGGGTTTAGGTTAGGACAATTTGCTGTTCAGTCAAGCACAGTAATACCATGGTATATAAACAGGGTATTAATATTTTTGCCAATAGGGGCAGGTGAAAGGGCCTGCTTCAAAATGAAGTTAGCATCTCCATAAAACTTGCCAGCAGAAGGAAGCATGAACTGCTCTTCTTGTTAGACGGCTGCTGTGACTATGGACCTAATAAGACACAGTGAACTGACACCAGCAGATAACATGGCTACCCCAATCCCCAGACACAACATTTACTTTAAACGGAAAAGAGAGCACTGAACAACAGTCCAGTCAATCTTCTCCTTAGCCACTTCTAACATTAACTCTTGTTGAGAAGTGGTTTAACAAAATTAATGCAACAGTTGTAGCCCCTGTCTGGGTTACGTCTCTGCTTAGTGGCTCTTGAGACACTGTCACCAGCCCCACTTTTTTGAATTAAGGTTTATTGAATATGTAATAACTGAATGAAAAAATTATTATTTTTGTGTCTTGCATACCTCAGTATGCCCAGCCCTCAAGGGCTGTGGAAAACAGGCCTGCCATCTCTTCCAGGCTTTACAAACAAAGGTAGCCAGTTTAAATACATTGAAATTAAACAACACATCATCTTATTGTCATCACTGAACCAGAACATTTCAGGCTTTTTAACAAATAATCCATCAAACAACACACAACTCTCAAATCATTGTGCACACACACACACACATAAATATATATATATATATATATATATATATATATATATATATATATACATACATACAGTGCAGACCAAATGTTTGGACACACCTTCTCATTCAAAGAGTTGTCTTTATTTTCATGACATCAAAACTATGAATTAACACATGTGGAATTATATGCTGAACACAAAAGTGTGAAACAACTGAAAATATGTCTTATATTCTAGGTTCTTCAAAGTAGCCACTTTGTGCTTTGATTACTGCTCTGCACACTCTTGGCATTCTGTTGATGAGCTTCAAGAGGTAGTCACTTCACAGGTGTGCCCTGTCAGGTTTAATAAGTGGGATTTCAAGCCTTATAAATGGGGTTGGGACCATCAGTTGTGTTGTGCATGAGGTGGATACAGTACACAGCTGATAGTCCTACTGAATAAACTGTTAGAATTTGTATTATGGCAAGAAAAAAGCAGCTAAGTAAAGAAAAACGAGTGGCCATCATTACTTTAAGAAATTAAGGTCAGTCAGTCCGAACAAACTTTGGAAGTGTCCCCAAGTGCAGTCGCAAAAACCATCAAGCACTACAAAGAAACTGGCTCACATGAGGACCGCCCCAGGAAAGGAAGACCAAGAGTCACCTCCGCTGCGGACGATAAGTTCATCCGAGTCACCAGCCTCAGAAATCACAGGTTAACAGCAGCTCAGATTAGAGAACAGGTCAATGCCACACAGAGTTCTAGCAGCAGACACATCTCTAGAACAACTGTTAAGAGGAGACTGTGTGAATCAGGCCTTCATGGTAAAATAGCTGCTAGGAAACCACTGCTGAGGACAGGCAACAAGCAGAAGAGACTTGTTTGGGCTAAAGAACACAAGGAATGGACATTAGACCAGTGGAAATCTGTGCTTTGGTCTGATGAGTCCAAGTATGAGATCTTTGGTTCCAACCACCGTGTCTTTGTGCGGCGCAGAAGAGGTGAACGGATGGACTCTACATGCCTGGTTCCTACCGTGAAGCATGGAGGAGGAGGTGTGATGGTGTGGGGGTGCTTTGCTGGTGACACTGTTGGGGATTTATTCAAAATTGAAGGCATACTGAACCAGCATGGCTACCACAGCATCTTGCAGCGGCATGCTATTCCATCCGGTTTGCGTTTAGTTGGACCATCATTTATTTTTCAACAGGAGAATGACCCCAAACACACCTCCAGGCTGTGTAAGGGCTATTTGACCAAGAAGGAGAGTGATGGGGTGCTGCGCCAGATGACCTGGCTTCCACAGTCACCGGACCTGAACCTAATTGAGATGGTTTGGGGTGAGCTGGAACCCAGAGCGAAGGCAAAAGGGCCAACAAGTGCTAAGTATCTCTGGGAACTCCTTCGAGACTGTTGGAAAATCATCACCTCTTGAAGCTCATCAACAGAATGCCAAGAGTGTGCGTAGCAGTGATCACAGCAAAAGGTGGCTACTTTGAAGAACCTAGAATATAAGACATATTTTCAGTTGTTTCACACTTTTTTGTTCAGTATATAATTCCACATGTGTTAATTCATAGTTTTGATGCCTTCAGTGTGAAGCTACAATATTCATAGTCATGAAAATAAAGAAAACTCTTTGAATGAGAAGGAGTGTCCAAACCTTTGGTCTGTACTGTATATATATATATATCTATATATACACTGCTCAAAAAATAAAGGGAACACTCAAATAACACATCCTAGATCTGAATGAATGAAATATTCTCATTAAATACTTTGTTCTGTACAAAGTTGAATGTGCTGACAACAAAATCACACAAAAATCATCAATGGAAATCAAATTTATTAACCAATGGAGGCCTGAATTTGGAGTCACACACAAAATTAAAGTGGAAAAACACACTACAGGCTGATCCAACTTTGATGTAATGTCCTCCAAGTCAAAATGAGGCTCAGTATTGCGTGTGGCCTCCATGTGCCTGTATGACCTCCCTACAACGCCTGGGCATGCTCCTGATGAGACGGCAGATGGTCTCCTGAGGGATCTCCTCCCAGACCTGGACTAAAGTGTCTGCCAACTCCTGGACAGTCTGTGGTGCAACGTGACGTTGGTGAATGGAGCGAGACATGATGTCCCAGATGTGCTCAATCGGATTCATGTCTGGGGAACGGGCGGGCCGGTCCATAGCTTCAATGTCTTCATCTTGCAGGAACTGCTGACACACTCCAGCCACATGAGGTCTAGCATTGTCCTGCATTAGGAGGAACCCAGGGCCAACCGCACCAGTATATGGTCTCACAAGGGGTCTGAGGATCTCATCTCGGTACCTAATGGCAGTCAGGCTACCTCTGGCGAGCACATGGAGGGCCGTGCAGCCGTCCAAAGAAATGGCACCCCGCACCATTACTGACCCACTGCCAAACCGGTCATGCTGAAGGATGTTGCAGGCAGCAGATCACTCTCCACGGTGTCTCCACACTCTGTCACGTCTGTCACATGTGCTCAGTATGAACCTGCTTTCATCTGTGAAGAGCACAGGGTGCCAGTGGCGAATTTGCCAATCCTGGTGTTCTCTGGCAAATGCCAAGCATCCTGCACGGTGCTGGGCTGTGAGCACAACCCCCATTTGTGGACATTGGGCCCTCATACCATCTTCATTGAGTCGGTTTCTAACCGTCTGTGCAGACACATGTACATTTGTGGCCTGCTGGAGGTCATTTTGCAGGGCTCTGGCAGCGCTCCTCCTGTTCCTCCTTGCACAAAGTCGGAAGTAGCGGTCCTGCTGCTGGGTTGTTGCCCTCCTACGGCCTCCTCCACGTCTCCTGGTGTACTGGCCTGTCTCCTGGTAGCGCCTCCAGGCTCTGGACACTACGCTGACAGACACAGAAAACCTTCTTGCCACAGCTCACATTGATGTGCCTTCCTGGATGACCTGCATTACCTGAGCCACTTGTGTGGGTCGTAGAGTCCGTCTCATGCTACTACGAGTGTGAAAGCACCACCAACATTCAAAAGTGACCAAAACACCAGCCAGAAAGCATAGGTACTGAGAAGTGGTCTGTGGTCCCCACCTGCAGAACCACTCCTTTATTGAGTGTCTTGCTAACTGCCAAAGATTTCCCCCTGTTGTCTATTCCATTTGCATAACATCATGTTAAATTGATTGTCAATCAGTGCTGCTTCCTAAGTGGAGAGTTTGATTTCACAGAAGTTTGATTTTTACTTAGAGTTATATTGTGTTGTTTAAGTTTTCCCTTTATTTGTTTGAGCAGTATATATAAATCCAAGTATATAGTGTTGGTCATATTTACAATATGTGATGGAATACTAGTATTAGTAGTAATATTAATAAGAATTTACATTGCATATTATTCTTCTATAACCTTTCCCTTGTGGACTCTTAAATGAGCCTTGCTTCACAGTCCTCTTTAGAGAGTGGTTATTCCAGTTGCTTGTGTGTCTTTTTCTACCACATTTTTCCTTCAACTCAACTTTCCTTCAACGTAAACTCTGTGAACAGCCAGCTTCTTTAGCAATGACCTTATGTGGCTTACCCTCCCTGTAGAAGGTGTCGCTGATTGACTGCTGCACAACTGTCAAGTCAGCAGTCTTCCCCAGGTCATAACATGATGTTTTCATATTTAAACCTATTTTTATTGTTTTTATGTAATATTCCTATTGTCTGAGAAATTCGGTTTTGGGTTTTCATAAGCTGTAAATAAAGTGCATCAATTCTTCCCTAACATATTCATGTTAATACCTATCTGGATTTACAGAAGACTTTGCTTTGTCTCTGTAATAATTCTAATGCTTTGTGGTCAGGTGCTGTGGGAGATGCTGACTCGGGAGGTTCCTTTCAAAGGTTTTGAGGGGCTGCAGGTTGCGTGGCTGGTGGTGGAAAAGCAAGAGGTATTGTACACATGCTCAAAAACCTTCATTAACCCGCTGCTAGCATGCTGACCCAACAGAGTTCAAGACAGTTGAAGGCACAATGCAATGCTCTCCAGGTTTCCACTGCAAGCTCGTTCAGCCAAGTATTTTTAGGCGTGATGTCAGTTCTGTGTTCATGTAAGGCCTGGATACACAGCAGTGGAGCTTGGCCAGGCTCTCTCCAGGCTAAAGCCTTTACAAGCAAGAGAGAGAGGGAAAAAATTCAGTGATGGGAGGGTTGATTTTAGAGGTTTACAAGTGGTAGGGGATGGTGGTTACACGAGGTCTGTGTTTCAGTTGATGACCTCAGCAGCCACACATTTACACACACATGGACACAAGTGGTCAACAAACAACCAGGAGAACATGATTCCGGCATAGCTACTGGCTAATCTCCAAATACTCTCCCTAAATAACTCAGGCTGTCTCTCTCTTCCTCTTTCCCAGTCTGCCTGATTTCTCTCTACATAGCTACTTGTGTCTTCCTGACCCTTCAACTCGCCCTCTCTCCACTCAGAGTTGCAGATATTTTAAGATTAATCCCCAATGAAAAAAAAAGTTTCCATTTACTGCGTTGGGTTTACTGTCTTGGCTCATTGGGACCTCTGATTATGCCAATGGGTTTTTAAATGGGGAAGAGTTAGATAAGTTGCGTTTCTGCTGCTGGTTGCTGATTAGAAAGTACAGGGGTTGGACAATGAAACTGAAACACCTGTCATTTTAGTGTGGGAGGTTTCATGGCTAAATTGGACCAGCCTGGTAGCCAGTCTTCATTGATTGCACATTGCACCAGTAAGAGCAGAGTGTGAAGGTTCAATTAGCAGGGTAAGAGCACAGTTTTGCTCAAAATATTGAAATGCACACAACATTATGGGTGACATACCAGAGTTCAAAAGAGGACAAATTGTTGGTGCACGTCTTGCTGGCGCATCTGTGACCAAGACAGCAAGTCTTTGTGATGTATCAAGAGCCACGGTATCCAGGGTAATGTCAGCATACCACCAAGAAGGACGAACCACATCCAACAGGATTAACTGTGGACGCAAGAGGAAGATGTCTGAAAGGGATGTTTGGGTGCTAACCCGGATTATATCCAAAAAACATAAAACCACGGCTGCCCAAATCATGGCAGAATTAAATGTGCACCTCAACTCTCCTGTTTCCACCAGAACTGTCCGTCGGGAGCTCCACAGGGTCAATATACACGGCCGGGCTGCTATAGCCAAACCTTTGGTCACTCATGCCAATGCCAAACGTCGGTTTCAATGGTGCAAGGAGCGCAAATCTTGGGCTGTGGACAATGTGAAACATGTATTGTTCTCTGATGAGCCCACCTTTACTGTTTTCCCCACATCCGGGAGAGTTACGGTGTGGAGAAGCCCCAAAGAAGCGTACCACCCAGACTGTTGCATGCCCAGAGTGAAGCATTGGGGTGGATCAGTGATGGTTTGGGCTGCCATATCATGACATTCCCTTGGCCCAATACTTGTGCTAGATGGGTGCGTCACTGCCAAGGACTACCGAACCATTCTTGAGGACCATGTGCATCCACTGGTTCAAACATTGTATCCTGAAGGCGGTGCCGTGTATCTGGATGACAATGCACCAATGACACACAGCAAGACTGGTGAAAGATTGGTTAGATGAACATGAAAGTGAAGTTGAACATTTCCCATGGCCTGCACAGTCACCAGATCTAAATATTATTGAGCCACTTTGGGGTGTTTTGGAGGAGCGAGTCAGGAAACGTTTTCCTCCACCAGTATCACGTAGTGACCTGGCCACTATCCTGCAAGACGAATGGCTTAAAATCCCTCTGACCACTGTGCAGGACTTGTATATGTCATTCCCAAGATGAATTGATGCTGTATTGGCCGCAAAAGGAGGCCCTACACCATACTAATAAATTATTGTGGTCTAAAACCAGGTGTTTCAGTTTCATTGTCCAACCCCTGTAGTTCAGTGATGCATAGATAGTGTAAGTACATTTTCTGCAAATGTTTAAAGGGCTGACATTTTGTTCATTTCAAATCAATTGAGCTCAACTGCACAGTCAGTTAAAAACTAATAAAGTAGAAAGGTTTTAAAGTACTGTACTTAATTGGTCGGATACAAAGAAGCAGCCACTGTAGTTCTTGTCTTGAGTCATTCTATTGTCTTTAATATCAAGTCTCTCAGTATGAGATACAAATTGTTCTGTCATGTAAGAGTAAGTAAAACATTTTTAGATAAAAAACAATGCAGTGTTGTATTGAGTTCTTAAGCAAACAGTGTCACGAGCAAGAGTTTGCCTTGAACAAGTATTAATATCCCCATTACCTTTTCATGTTACAACCACAAAAATGTCTTTTAGGTGGAAGGCTTTAAATGTTTTTCCACGGAAAAATCTGAAAAGTGCATTTGTTTTTATACCCATTTATTCTTATACCTCTAAAAAATTCCAGTGCAACCGATTGCCTTCAGAAGTCTCCTAAATGGAAAACAAACTCAATTGTGTGTAAATGCCAAAGGAGAGCAATAAACCAAAAAGCTGCAAATTCACCCATGGTAACTCTGGAGGAGCTGCAGAGATTCAGAGTTCAGGTGGGAGAATTTTTTGGCAAGGCAATTTGTAGTCTAACACTACATGAATTTTGCTTTTGTGTAAGAGTGGAAAAAACAAAGTCAAAACAAAACCATAAAAGTCCAATTTGACACAAGCCATGTAAGGGACACAGCAAAAGTGGATCTACAAACAATTAACTCATATACACATTTACATAAACAGATGTGTGCCACACTTGTCACATTTTTATTTGTTTAAAAGTGTAAAAGCATATTCTTTCCATTTCACAATTACACACTAATTTGCCTTGGTCTATCACAAAAACAAAAATATTAGTTTGTGGCCGTAATTTGACAAAATGTGATAGGGTGTACTTTTACAAGGCACAAAAAGGCTGCAATGTCTCATTTTTAAGGAATTTAGCTGGAAATATATTATTAGGGTGCTTCGAGGAGGTTCACAAACTGTTTACAGATGAAAAGCAGTGAATCTAAAATACTTCACTTAAAATGCAAGGACAATTCTTGTAAGAAATCATGAATGATGCCCTACCTTTCCACATTCTTCTGATTTAGCTGAGATTTTGATTGGATTACAACACAAGGCCAGCTGTTACATTGTTCACTGTAACTCAAATCTTATTAACTGATCCTAGCGATGCAGTTTAAAATCCATCTTGTCATTTAGTTGTAATTGCGGGTGCTGACAAATGACAGCAAGCTAATGTGCTAAGCTAAGATGGCAGGTCTGGCAAACCTACCTGCTGCACATTAGCGTGCCTGGATTGTCACAACGATGTTATCCGCAAAAACAGGAGGAAGTGCTGCCTCACAGGACCATTTACTCCTCTGCTCATTTTGACTGCCACTGTTGCTTAATTTGGTAACAGATATTTCCTTTGTGTGTGCACATGTTTGAACATCTAGAGGTTAACCATCCCAACCAGCTGCCCTGCAAGTTTTGCAGAGTTGATGCGGAAATGTTGGCAAGCAGATCCAAAGGTAAAACAAACCGACTGTGGATAAAAGTGTAAAGTATGTTTTCCTCAGTGGAAACTTATGTTTTCATATTCTATGTTCATTTCATCATCTGCAGGAGCGACCGCAATTCAAGCAAGTGCTGCTAACCTTGGAGACCATGGCAAACGACAGCAGGCTGCCAGACCAGTGCAACTCTTTCCTACATAACAAGGACCAGTGGAGGTACACATACATAAACACACACACACAGTGACCAATGCAAAATAAAATATGTAGCATAAAACATCTGGTGAATCATCCGAAGCTCTCAATGATTTACTGTATATGCACACATAACATTGCTCACATGTGCTTATGGACAAATGCAAAACTCTGTGGGAATCTGAAACTCAGGAGAAGCGCTGCATGTGTGACCCTGCACTGGGCTTCAGTCTATATTAAGCTCTCTGGATAGTGTCCCTGGAAGAGATTCTTCTACTCCTCCACAGGGTCAGGGGGGATACAGAGAAGTTGGAGTGGAAAAGGAGGGTGCATGTGGGACATGGAGAAAAAAATCAAATGTGAGTTGAAGAGGAGAGGGTCAGGGAGGAACAGAAATGTAATGTGTGAGTGTGAATTCTGAAACGCAGAGCAAGGGAGAAACATTGAGGAAAAAAGAGAAACAATGGTGGACTGACTAAGGGAAGGAGGGAGGGAGATGTGGGCAATTGACCAGAGGAGCAATGGTGTGAGATTCTGTGCATATTTAACATGAGCACAGCGAAGGCAATCAATTCTGAGTGAATGCTTGGGTATAGGTGGAAAAAGTTAGACACAGAGGGGGGAGGCAAAGCGTAGGAGGTAAAGGGGCGGGATGAATGATTGGGGAAGTGCCGTGCTGAAAGAACACAGGAGATATGGCTGTGCATCCAGACTCAGTCTATATTTAGCTGCTGTGAGAGGTGTTTGTGAGTACATGTCGAAAGAGGACAGTCAGGCACAAGCTCCCACAGTGACCTTTTGTGGAAGCAGACAGTACTGCAGCAAAAATATATTATAGTGATGAAATCAATATGATCTGTTTTCTCTCTTTCTCTTTTAGTATCTTTGAAGGTTTTTACATGATCTTCTGTTGGTTGGCTTTTTCCCCTTAATAAATGAAATCATGATTTGAAAATAGCATTTTATATTTACTCAGATTATCTTTGTCTGATGTTTGCTTGGTGATGTTGATTCTATCACCGGCAGTAATCAGGCCTGGGTCTGACGGTTGAAACTTGACTGAAAACATAACAAGATAGGTCCAGATTGGGTTAGATAGTTTTTTTCTCTTAATAAACGAGACCCTCATTTGAAAACTGCTTTTTTATGTACTGAGGTTATCTTTGTTTCATACAACCAACATTTGGTCATAACTTTTTAAAAGGTGTCAAATAAAGTGAAAACCGAAGTAATCTGTGAGGGCTAAATACTTTTTCACAGCACAGTGATTATTAGTGATACCAAGAGTTGCAAGTTGCAGATTTGTAAATAAGTACATTTTGGTTTAAAGTAAAAAAGTAAAACATTGGTTGGGATGCTGTGTAAAATTCAAATATAAATACTTTTTAAATCAAATACTTAAATAAATCTGCTAAAAATACACATTAGATTCTGAAATGCAAACATTTGCTACTTAAGCAAATCTCACATACTGCTTGCCTTTCCAAAGTCATAAAGGCTAAATGTGTCTTTACTTAACATGCGGGAGGACAAGAAGTTTTTTTTAATAAAATAAACACTGTTCCCCTACTTATTTGATAAGAGCAGCGCAGCAGATTAAAATTGCAGCCTTGCCATTTAATATGGTTCTCTTCATTCTGAGAGGCTTTTGGTCTGCAAGAGGTGCATCTGGTTAGTCATAACTGATTGTTTATCTGTATGCATCATATGCACACTTCGGCAGATGTGAAATTGAATCAACCCTTGAGCGCCTTCGGAAGCTGGAGAGGGAGCTTTACTCCAAAGAGAAAGAGTTGGAGGAAAGGGAGAGGCGGCTCAGACTGTGGGAGGAGAGGCTGATGGAGAGGTCAAACAGGACTCCCAGTCCAACCTCTCTACTCATGGACCGCTCAAACATTTCACCAGTAAGTAGAAGCCATATTACCCAGATCTCATTCTGTTAAAACTATATTTGTTGAAGAGCTTTTTCATCACAGTAACCTTTGCCTTTTCTCTTTTGATCAGTTCTTCACACCTTTGTCCATTGGTTCCTCTGGCTCCTTCTTCCGCTCACACTCCCAGGACTCCAACAGCACCAACCTCAGCAGTGCAGGGGTCAGTAGTGCTGGTGTCAGCTGTCTCCTCCGCACACTCAGCAATGGAGACACAGAGCGAGGGAGCAGTGCTGCGCTGGAGAGGGGGGTGGGTTCACTTGACGGTAGCAGGCTGCATGTCATGCTTCGAGGGTTACAGGGAAGGTTTGAAGAGGACAGGGAAGATGAAGGAACTATTGAGGAGAAAGACTGGGGGCAAAAGGAACAAAATGATAGTGGGTGTCTGGAGGGAGGAAGGGTGCAGGTAACACTCAGGAGCTTCCCAGGAGGCGTCGTGGAAAGGGAGGAGAGGACCTGGGAGGAGGGCGACAGAGAGCGAGGAGGCATGCAAAGAAGCCGAGTCACCACCATAGTCCGAGGGTATTCAGGAGGATTTGGGGAGGCAGAGGGGGAGAGTGAGAAGGAGGGAGGGTGGGATATTGAAAAATTAGGGGACAAGTTAGAGGAGAAAGGGATAGATGGAGGGGTTGAGGGAAGCAGGCTGCCATCCATGTTTAAGGGTCTCCGAGGAAGTTTTGGAAGCCTAGGTGACATGCTGTCCTTAGATATGGATGAGATGGGGGAGATGGACAGACTTGGTGACATGGACATGAATATGAGTGACCTGGGAATGATAAAGGTGATGGGTCAGGGTGTCAGGAGTGAAGTGGGCATCAGGGGTCGCAGAAGTGACGTAGGGGTTGCAGTCCAGGGAGTCAGGGGCGACCTCAGTGAAGCCATCAGCCAGAAGATAAGAGGTGAAGTGGGCGTTGTCGGCCACTCTGGGATGCAGGTGAGCATGCGAGCATCTTCCAATCAGAACTCTGTGAAGAGCTGCAGCGTGCGTCATGGAACAAAGATCAACATGGCGACAGCCGCCATGGACATGATGGAGCTCGATTGGTCCGACAGTGACTAGGAAACACATGGGTAGATGTATTGTAGCAAGCAGAAATTGAAAAATGATTTAACTTGTTCAAACAGACAGCATTTGAGCAACAAATTGTGCCATAGTCTTCAGATTAGGCAGACACATAATTTTAATTAAGTTTAATAACACACCCATGTGTTTCAAGAGATAGCAAAGTAATCCAAAGCCCTTTCAGACATAGGCTTTTTATGATTAACCGCTGTAACAACAATGGCGGTCAGTTATTTAAACAAAGGTCACTTTTACATCCACCGTATTTCCATATCCATAATTATACAGATGGAATCAACGGCTGACAAGATTTCTATGATGTTCAGCTTGATTTGCCCTGACCAGTCAGTCAGACTGGTGATAAGCTGGTTGCAAACTCAAAAATCAGATCTTTTTTTAAATCAGGGAATGCACCATACATAACTCCTGGTTTATACCCACCGTTTCTGTCCTCACGAATGGTGTTTCATGATGGAAGCAACGCACGATCTGTAGGGGACGAGATCTGTCTTCCTTAGCTGATTATGAATCCCAGATTTTGTAACAGTTCCTGTACGGTTTATGAATGACTAAATCTTACATTAATAATTGAAAATTGCAAAAATCATTCATAGAAAGATTACTACTGTTGATGCAAGTAGCAGCCATCTTGAAAGCGGAAATCGGATATGGTCATGTTTCCCCCTACTTTTTGACTTGTAATTCCAACTTACAGGGGCGTTACAGTTGGAGTTTCCTATTTGAGGGTCAGAAATTCCAATTTCCAGGTACAAATGGAACGCACTATTCCTCCATAGATTCTTCTTCTGCAACCAGTTGCTGAATACAGGCAGATTTGATCTGCAGTGACATCCGTCTTTTAAAATGGGGACTGTAGTGAACACCTGTACAAGGTCGCACTGACAACAACATTCTTCACGTTCTGTGAACGCTGTTTCTGAAGAAGGAAGACTTAAAAGTTATTTTCAGTGTCTTTCAACTTGAAGTCAGAAGAAGAACTAAAGATGGATGAAAGTTTCTAGAAAGGAAACTGTATTTTCAAAGAGATCTTGAGAAATCCTATCACAATGCAAGAGAGTGAAAGAGAGCAAGCCTTGTGCCAATTAAAAGGAAGGCTGAATGTACAGGATTTTTGCAAAGTTTCTTAGTTTTTTCTTTTTAAATGTCACACGCTGTCATGAAACATGCTGAATTAGGAAATATTAACATCCTTCTGGACACATAAAAATTAATGTAACAATCTAAATTCCCTGAAATATACACACTGGAGTGCTTTTTTACTGATGGTGCGTTCACACCGAACACGGATTCTGTGGTAGGAGCGGCCGATTTACATGTTATCCCTATGTAGAGGCGCGTTCGGGAGTGGAGCGGCGTGAGGCGTTGCAAAGGAGACGAAGGACGTGGTGCGAAAGGCGCGCCGAGCTAAGCGAGAGCGGTGGACGAGTTGAAAAATCGGAACTTTTTTCTAAATTCGCGTCGCGTCAACCAATCAGGGACTGGATGTGGCTGTGACGTAGGGTGAAGGACCGCAGCGGAGAAGAAGCGGTTGTCAGTGATGATGGAGGACCAAATTATAGTGGCGCTGTGCGGCAAGCCAGATTTGTATGACTCAAGTAATTATTTTTACCGAGACAAGTACAGAAAGGACCTGGGCTGGAGAAGAGTCAGTGAGGAGACTGGAGTAGCCGGTAAAACTTTAAAATAGTGCCATTGTACTACTGTCTTTTGGCCAATTTATATCAGCACGTCACTTGCTATATATATCTTATATTTAGGAGATGTGGACATTAAAAATCAGAAGTTTTTTTATTGAGCTGAGATTTATTTACTCACCGAAGAAAGATGGACAGGCGTTCAGCAGAGGGGATACAGCGCCGGTAGTTGGTGTCCCGGAGGCTGATTCGTCTCCCAACGCAGGACAGCAGATCTTCGAACTGGGTCCTGGACAGATGGAAGTACTACTGAAATAGACCATCATCCAGACGCAGCTCCTGAAGTAAGTGGTGGTACTCTCCGAACAGTTCTTATCCCTGAAGAATCTCGTGAACCCAGGGACGTCGACGGTGTTTTTCGGCTCTCCACAGGTAAAACACCGTAATTAGGTCCGTGAAATCCATGTCCGCCATGTTCAGTTGAAACCAGCAAGCAGCAGATGGAAGCTCCTCCTATTTGATGATGCGGCGAAGCGTTGCTGCTTGTTGCCACTTGGCAATGCAGAGTTCATGCGTAATGTCAAGCGAGCAAAAGCACACAAATGACGTGAAATATTCGCAGAATCCGCGTTCGGTGGGATTGCACCATTATGCTTGCCACGCTAACCATGCTAATCACTAAAGAAGATGCTAAAGACAGTTTTAAGTATCCACTTTGTTTTACACTCATATCTCTCACACATACAGTGGATCATGACCACTGCTTCTAATATAATTAAATATTCACCACTTATGGCTGGAAGGTTTAGCCACATCAATCAGCCACAAAACTCTGATTGGCGCATCTCTAATTCTATAGGACAGCATGTTGTTCACACTTGTGCCTTTGTTGGAAAGATATGTTTCAAGGTGCGTAAAAGTGACCTGTGTGTTTCTTCTGACATGAATCTGACACGTTCAGTTAGCATTGGATTAGTGTGTCTGAAAGGGACTGAGTATGTTCTCCTGGCAATTTCTCAGATTGACTTCACCTGTGTAATTTAAACTACTTCTAAACTGCTGCATAACATACTGTAAGCGGTACAAGTGTAACCAAATGATGCACTTGAATGCCACATTAATGAGGCGGCACTGTTGTTTTTTTCCCCTCCTGCTTATAAGGTATTTTGTAGTTTGTGGATTTGATTTGTTAAACATGCTTAGACTTTGTCAGTTCTAACTGTGATCTAGTGTGAGACTTTTTGGCATTTTTTTCTCTGTATATTGTATCATTTTTCAATAAAAAGAAAATATGTTTGATTCCATTGCAGTAAGGTTGCTTTTAGTAAATGAATATACTTCCTACAGAAAGGTAATTTCTGTTAAACATACAAATGATTGAAAAGTCAAAAAAACAAAAAACTATTCAAACACTGAGCAACAGGGCCACTCCAGCTAGCACCCACTTGGCTGGGCGCTCCCTAGTTTTCAGACTAAAAGTCCACACATATGTGGGTCCTCTGATCTTCGTCTTGTAGAGCGGACATTCATAGATGTTCCTGGTCTCCTGACGGTCGTTGGGCACTGCTCGGACTGAGATCACAGGCATGGCTGGGGTCAGCTCTTTCAGACGAGCTTCAGTGATCACCCCAGTCTGAGTATCCCACCTGGCACCTGGCACCAATACAGTCAGAAAATGGAGGGATGATACAGTATTTTCACGCTGGACACATCCTACAGGTGGTATCAAAGTTGCCCACAAAATGTGTAATATTATTTTGTTCTGCCCAAGCTGACAGTTTGGAAATATAAAACACAACATCTACCTTCCATATATAATCCATACACATATGCCCCCTCTCTGGCAGGTTGGTTGAATTCTTCCTTATATTTCTTTGTTACATCTACTGTAAGGTTCACTTTATCCAGAGGCCATTCATTTTTACGTGCCAGAGACTGCATCACAGCTAAAAGATGGGAACAAGATGAAAACAGTTGCTTGTAATGATGAGCACCCAGAAGATACAGTAATGTAGAAATCAAGGGGAGACATGTATATGTTTTGGTAAAGTTCTTGTCTGTGTTACCAGTTAGGAAGGACTGTGGGTTGAACAGTCCAGACAGCCAGACAACACTGGGCAGAGACAGGTCCTGGGTCCAGCTGTCCAGCTCTTTACAACGCTGCATCACATCATTGTACCTGATGAAAATGCATGTAGCACTTCTTAAAAATAAACTAGATTCATATTTTATTATTTGTATTTAAGGTTTTAATAGGTGCATTATTTTCTAAGTCAACTTTTAATTTAAAATTATTATTACATTATTTAAAATTTCAAATAATGTTTTTTTCAACGCAACCTTCTTACTATATGCTATTTTACTATTTTATAGTACCATACTTTTACCCTTTTTTATGTACATAGTGTTTTTCATCCTTTTTTATTTTTGTTTGTTAAATTATTATTTTTATTCTTTACTGATTTTAGTTGTTTTTTTATACACATTTTTACTTTTGATCCTTCAATGTTTTTTTTGTAGACAGGGTATGGAAAATGGATACTGCTCATGTCAGCATTACAACTGACATTTTGAAATGTCTACTGGTAATCTCTTGGCTCCATGTGTTTGCAAGGGTTTGGGTGGGGTAATGTTTTACTCTCATGAAGCCTTTTCTTTACATAACATTTGATGAAAGATGTTATACATACAAAAACTGATTGCTTGAGTGATTGGAAATTGTGTGGGATACACAGACATAGTAGTCTGAGTAGCATCACACACAAAACTAGACTATTCATGATACATATAATGCAGTTAGAAAGCCAGTATGCAAACTACTTTATATTGCTTGGCTATTTTCCATATAATCATAAGCCACTTTTAGATACAGCTAAATAGCTTCAGGGTTGGACCTCCCTTTTGCCTTCAGAACTGCTGTAACTCTTCTGACATGAGGCAGGATGGCTCTATGTTGTTGTTGCAAAATTCTGACCCTACCATCTGAATGCTGCTGTTGAAGCTGAGCCTCATCAGACCAGGTAATGTTTCTTTGGTCATTTGCTGCTTTAGCCCATCTGCTTAAGGTTTGATGTGTAAAATTATAATCAGCAAACTTTAGTTGTGACAAGTGTTTCTTTAAGCTACTGTTGATTTATATCATCACAAACCAGTCTGTCTATTCTACTCTAACCACTGACTTCAACAAGGCATTTTCATTCAACCAGCAGCTGCTTACTGGATATTTTCTCTTTATCAGACCATTCACTGTAATCCCAAGAGATGGTTGCTCATGAATTCCCTGTAGATCCATAGTTTTCTGAAATATTGTGACACCAACAACAATGCCACAATTCCCTTTCTTCCCAATTCTGATGCTTGGTTTCAATTTAAGAAAATTATCTTGCATGTTTATATGCCTAAAGCTCATTCAGTCAATGCCATTTAGTTGGCTGATTCCCTATTTAGTAGCAATGGAATAGCGGTACCAAATAAAGTAGCTGGTGAGTGTCACAGTGTAATGCATAGGAGGTCACTGGCTTTACATAACAGTAAATTTAACTACTCGTACTCGTTCTTGTCGTCTTCCGCTTCATCCGTGACTGGGTTGCGGAGGCAGTAGAGCCAGAAGAGACACCCAGACGTCCCTCTCCTCAGACACCTCCTCCAGTCCCTCCGGGGGGAGCCCAAGGCGTTCCCAGACCAGCGGAGAGACATAGTCCCTCCAGCGTGTCCTGGGCCGTGTCCTGGGCCTCCTCCCGTTGGGACGTGCCTGGAACACCTCCCAAGGGAGGCGTCCAGGAGGTATCCGGTATAGATGCCCGAGCCACCTCAACTGGCTCCTCTTGATGTGGAAAAGCAGCGGCTCTACTCCAAGCTCCTCCCAGATGGCCGAGCTCCTCACCCTATCTCTAAGGGAATGCCCGGCCACCCTACGGAGGAAGCTAATGTACATTCCAACGAACCATCAAGGACAATGGCCTCTGTGACAGTGCTTCATGGACTTACTTGCACACACTCACTTGCACACACACACATGCTCAAGATAAACATATGGACCCCTCACACCACCTTCACCGTTCCCGGCATGATGTTGTTTTGTCAACTTGTTGCTGTGCTGAGGTTTTTTTGCAATCTCAAACTGTATCATGGCCATAGGTGAGGGTAGGAACGTAGCCTGACCGGTAAATCGAGAGCTTCGCTTTTTGGCTCAGCTCTCTCTTCACCCCAACGGACCGGCACAGCGCCCCCATTACTGCTGTCCGTCTGTCGATCTTCCGCTCCATTCTCCCCTCCCTCGTGAACGGCCGGGACGAAAACCACACTGCTCCTCTTGAAGCCGAGGTTTGACTATCAGCCGGACTCACCTGTCCAATACCGTGGCATAGGCCTTTCCAGGGAGGCTGAGGAGTGTGATTCCCCTATAGTTGGAACACACCCTCCGGTCACCCTTCTTATGAAGGGGGACCACCGCCCCAGTCTGCTAGTCCAGTCTGCCAGTTCACTGTCCCCGACCGCCACGCAATGTTGAAGAAGGAAGGTGACTTCAGCCTGGGTGATGAAAGAATCCAACCCCTAGTCCCCAGCCTCTGCTTCCACCAGGGAATGCGTGACAGCAGGATTGAGGAGATCCTTGAAGTACTCCTTCCACCGCCCGATAACGTCCCCAGTCGAGGTCAGCAGCTCCCCAGCCCCACTGTAAACAGTGTTGGCGAAGCACTGCTTCCCCCTCCTGAGGCACCAAATTATGAGCCAATTATGAGCCAAGTAAATTTAATTATTGTGACTAAAACTACCTTCTAAAGAAGCAAGTAGAGGTGCTCCAACATAATTGCAACACATACCATATAGCCAAGCTGTAGGTTGAAGGGTAGGCCAGTTTGGTCCAAGTATCAGGGACATTGTCGAAGAACAAGGCTGTCTGCAGCTTCTCCATCTCAGAGGACATGGCCAGTTCACCCTTTAGAGAGACAACTTTCTATTATGTCACTAAGAACATCCACGTAGGAAAATCTATGTAGCATCAAACATACATTCGGACATATATACATACATTCAGAGGTCAAACAACAGAAGTGCTGTCTGTTAATCTATTTTTAAACATACTTTCAGTCCTAGGTCAAGCTCCTTTAGTGAGCGGCGAATCTCAAAAATAAGCATGTTCATGCGTTCACATTCCTGGAAGCAGACTAGGATGTACGGTGACCGCTCAGCTGTTTTGGATGTTATGTCTGACATATTGTATTCCTCTGGTAGCTTTTCCAGAATTTCATCTAAAATAGTTTTCACCTGGAATTCATGAATATATAAGAATAACATGTTAATTAACATTAGGTATACTGATGCATTTCTTATTAATGTGTCTACAGATGTACTGGTTTAATAACTGGCTGAATTATGAGGATCATTTCAATGTTTTTGTAGGATGTGGCTTTTGCTTAGGAAAGCTAATGTCCACCTTTTCCTCCAGGGTCTGTGAAGCTCCCTCTCCCATCACAGCATCAGGAGACTGCAGCTCCAGCAGAGTGTGAAAAAGATTATCCGACGTCACGGTGAGAAACTCAATTTCTGCATTTGGGTGCAATCCGTAATGAACTGGACTTTCGTGGGGCAGCATCTCATCTATGAAGTCATGGTAGCCCTAAGATGAATGATATGCAATTAATGGGCAAATGTATCTGACGCACTTTCGGAGACATGCATATAAAATGTAAAAATATGTGAGCTCCTCAGGGTTAGCCATCATTTTTTCAGCTTTCTTTATGATGCATTTTTAAGAAATAAAACACCACAGCGGAGATTAGCGAGATTAAACTGCTTCAAGAATATTTTCTTTATCTTACCTGATAATCCAGATTGGAGGGTACAACAAACCCTGGGGCCAATGAAAGTTTCCGGTCAAACTAAAAAGAAAAACAATTGCACTATTTAGATTAAAGTCCCGGACAAAATATTTAATATTTCCCTCACAGTGGCCGAATGGCTCTTGATTAACACACAAACAACCATACACACACTCATTCATAAACCTAAGGGCAATTTAGAGTGACCAATTAACCTAACAGACATGTCTTTGGACTGTGGGAGGAAGCTGGAGTACCCAGTGAGAACCTATGCATGCACAGGAAGAACATGCAAACTCCATGCAGAAAGACCCCCGGCTGGGAATCGAACCCAGGACCTTCTTGCTGCAAGGCAACAGTGCTACCAACTGCGCAACCGTGCAGCCACAGAACAAAATACAATAACTTGGCTTTATGTGAAAAAGTAATTTTGCCCTAAACCAAATAGAGTAACTGATTGCAGAACTTTCTTCTTACGGATTTTCTGGTAAAAATAAAAAAATCATGGTTCCATGTTGTCTGGACCCTGAAGAGGCAAATGGGCCCACACTCTCTCACAAACTTGCTTGTTTCAGGAAAGAACATCATACTGACAGTCAGTGTTAGTTTTACGCCAAATTAACGAGACATAAAAGATCAATTAAAATGAAATGAAGTCTCCTAAAACTACCACAAATACTTTGAAAAATTAACAAAATTCCTATAAATGACACAATTTACTGGGTTGCCCAGGTGGTCATCTCCTGAATCAGTTGTTTTCCTGTTGTTGTGGCTTATACACCCTCTCATGTTTTAAGACAAAAGTATAAATGTTCTCCTAAACACTAGCGATCTGCCTCTAAAAACAATCCTAAAGATACTGTGGTTGTAATTCTCCTCCTGCTACACTGAACTCCTCCCTGGTCACAGAGCTCACGCGAGTGTTCGGTTTTTTTCATAACCATGTCATGTTTGTTCATTTTTTTCAGAGCCACTAAACTAACTGTTTAATTAGTTTTAAAATCTTATTCTTAGGTCAAAAATGCAAAAATGTTGAAAGAGGTGCATAGTGATAAAATAGTGCATTTTAACTGAGGCCAGTGAGGCCTGAGGTGCTTTAGATATTGTTCTGGGTTCTTTTGTGACCTCCTGTGTGAATCGTCAGTTTGCTCTTGATTTCCTGATTCAACAAATCTAGCAGTAATCAGGCCTGGGGATGACTACAGAAATTAAACCAAATAAATTTGGTCAATCATTGTTACTTCATGAAGGAGGGCTATTACATTCATAGTATGGGCCAGGGTGGCTGGAATAGCTTTAATCCCGTTATAAATGAAATCATCATTTGAAAAGTTGGTATTTATATTTCGTTGATGATCTAGGTAACAAAAAACCAATAACAAAAAAACTCTGTAAGGGGGGCAAATACTAAGCGCATATTAAGTCTGTGCTTACTCCATTTCTTCATCAGCAGAACACACCCAGATGTGCTCACCTGTTTTTTAGAACAAACCTGGTTGGGCTCCATATATTCTTCCAGGTATGTCCTACAGAGCCGCCTGTCCCAGTCATCAGTGATGTGACCTCCATACATGATCTCTCCAAACAGATACCTCAGATCCTCCCATGGAACCTTTGTCAATAAAATTTCAATAAAATAACTGCTAATGTAAGTACCACTGCATACAACCATAATAGAAAATGTACTGCACCTGTGCATTAGCCTCCAGGTAGTTGTAGAGGACATTGACTGATATAGTAAGGTCTCCAGTGTTGAATGGATATTTTCTGTTCCAACCCTGTGGCCCAAACTTTCTTCTCTCTGCCACGCAGGCATGAAAGTAGCACAAAGAGAAAAGGATGGTCTTAAACTCCTGCTCACGGCTGCACTGGTCCAGAATGTCCTGTAGAGAAGCCAGATTATAAGCAATGAAATGTTCAACAAGAGGCAAAAATATATAGCGTGATTTGTGAAAAGCAGGAAGAAAAGCTCACCTGGTCAAAGTTGTCCAGGGCTGCATGCAAATTGGCATGCATGCCTGTAGGAGGTTCATTGGTGATCTTAATAGCATTTTCCAGAATGCCCTAAACAACACATGCAAGAAAAAAGTACTTATATTGGCATTTAGCGTTTTAGGCATATTACTCAGGTAATCAGTGGTTCAGAGACACAGTGCCTGTAGAAAAAAGAGACACCTGAGAGGAAATGTTAATTGCCTGTAACCTTATTGCTTATAAAAATCATCTCCACCTGTGGTATAATGTGTTCCTGGGGAGTAGATGTTGGTTCAGCACTCATAAACACTCTATAGTCTGCATGGCTGTGCTCACAGCAGCGCTCCAGCAGCTTCTCAAGTGCACCCAGCCAGCGAGCAACCAGGTGGATATTCTGCAAGTAAACAGCATTTATAACAAAGTCAAAACACAGTTTAGTGCAGACACCAAAGTGGTAATGCAACAGCAAAATACTGAACTTTATTGACCATAAATATGCATAAAATCAGTTAAATTAAAATGATAGATAAATCTATTTTTTTTCTTGCAAGCAGACCTGTAATATGACCCAATGACCCTCCTTGGCAGCCTTTTCCATAGCTATCTCAGCCACACTTTCCTGTCCTTGACCCAAGGAGACATTGTGAAGCTTTCCAAGGTCTATAGTGAAACCCAGCTTTCTACCTGGGAACACATAGGGATGCTTTTTTAATGCGTGCTTCTCTCTTCTGTTAAACACCCCGCAATCCTGTGCCACATCACCCTCCATTTACATGGCCAAACAAATATCACATGGCTAACTCCCTAACCCCCCCCCCCCACACAAAGGCAAAAGAACGGAAATATACATTGGTTATTCATATCGATACCTAGTGATTCCACGTCTTTCAGCGGATCCACTCCCGGCGAGAGAATGAAAAACATGGGAAAAGCAGGACCACTTTCTTTGAAGGATTTAGCAAATTCAGACTTTCGACCCTCTGTGTACTTAACTCCCAGCTTCTCCTCCACAAAGTTCCTATAATTTTCAACAAGAGATGTACAAAAGGATATTGTTTGAAAACAGATTAATCAAATTAAAAAGGTTAAGATCATTATAAAAAATAGGTTGATTTCATACAGGTCCTTCTCAAAATATTAGCATATTGTGATAAAGTTCATTATTTTCCATAATGTCATGATGAAAATTTAACATTCATATATTTTAGATTCATTGCACACTAACTGAAATATTTCAGGTCTTTTATTGTCTTAATACAGATGATTTTGGCATACAGCTCATGAAAACCCAAAATTCCTATCTCACAAAATTAGCATATCATTAAAAGGGTCTCTAAACGAGCTATGAACCTAATCATCTGAATCAACGAGTTAACTCTAAACACCTGCAAAAGATTCCTGAGGCCTTTAAAACTCCCAGCCTGGATCATCACTCAAAACCCCAATCATGGGTAAGACTGCCGACCTGACTGCTGTCCAGAAGGCCACTATTGACACCCTCAAGCAAGAGGGTAAGACACAGAAAGAAATTTCTGAACGAATAGGCTGTTCCCAGAGTGCTGTATCAAGGCACCTCAGTGGGAAGTCTGTGGGAAGGAAAAAGTGTGGCAGAAAACGCTGCACAACGAGAAGAGGTGACCGGACCCTGAGGAAGATTGTGGAGAAGGGCCAATTCCAGACCTTGGGGGACCTGCGGATGCAGTGGACTGAGTCTGGAGTAGAAACATCCAGAGCCACCATGCACAGGCGTGTGCAGGAAATGGGCTACAGGTGCCGCATTCCCCAGGTCAAGCCACGTTTGAACCAGAAACAGTGGCAGAAGTGCCTGACCTGGGCTACAGAGAAGCAGCACTGGACTGTTGCTCAGTGGTCCAAAGTACTTTTTTCAGATTAAAGCAAATTCTGCATGTCATTCGGAAATCAAGGTGCCAGAGTCTGGAGGAAGACTGGGGAGAAGGAAATGCCAAAATGCCAGAAGTCCAGTGTCAAGTACCCACAGTCAGTGAGGGTCTGGGGTGCCGTGTCAGCTGCTGGTGTTGGTCCACTGTGTTTTATCAAGGGCAGGGTCAATGCAGCTAGCTATCAGGAGATTTTGGAGCACTTCATGCTTCCATCTGCTGAAAAGCTTTATGGAGATGAAGATTTCATTTTTCAGCACGACCTGGCACCTGCTCACAGTGCCAAAACCACTGGTAAATGGTTTACTGACCATGGTATCACTGTGCTCAATTGGCCTGCCAACTCTCCTGACCTGAACCCCATAGAGAATCTGTGGGATATTGTGAAGAGAACATTGAGAGACTCAAGACCCAACACTCTGGATGAGCTAAAGGCCGCTATCGAAGCATCCTGGGCCTCCATAAGACCTCAGCAGTGCCACAGGCTGATTGCCTCCATGCCACGCCGCATTGAAGCAGTCATTTCTGCAAAAGGATTCCCGACCAAGTATTGAGTGCATAACTGTACATGATTATTTGAAGGTTGATGTTTTTTTTTATTAAAAATACTTTTCTTTTATTGGTCAGATGAAATATGCTAATTTTGTGAGATAGGAATTTTGGGTTTTCATGAGCTGTATGCCAAAATCATCCGTATTAAGACAATAAAAGACCTGAAATATTTCAGTTAGTGTGCAATGAATCTAAAATATATGAATGTTAAATTTTCATCATGACATTATGGAAAATAATGAACTTCATCACAATATGCTAATATTTTGAGAAGGACCTGTATTTATTAAGTCATTATCATGCATTATCTAAAAAGAATCACGTGCAAACACTGTAAGAAGATAAAGACAAACCCTCTTTACCTTAGAGCATAGGTCATCCGGTCTGGTCTCAGGGCTCTCATCATGATCAGTTTCTGAAGGGAACTTTTCCCCTTCCACTCCTGTGGAAAATTTTCCTTCTCTGGACACTCTGACTCAACTAGTTTCTTCCAGCGTTTAGGTGAGCCTTCAATGTCCCGATCCAAACCCCGAAACTCATCAGTAAAGCTCATCACCTGGACACAAACAAGCAACAGCAAATGCAGCTATTTAAACTTACATTTATTCACAGTCAGCAAAAACAAGCCAAGTGAATCTTCTCATGTGAACCTTGATAGCGCTCCATGCTGAGTTGGAGAGAAAGTCAAGCGGACTGACATAATTGTGGTCAATGTTGAAGCGAAGCAGGAAGTCTAGTTCTCGCACATCTATCTCTTTGCTCATCAGGAGCAGCTGGAAAAACAGAAAACACAGGTAGAGAGATGAAAAAAATAGATATTTTTCCCCAATATTGACTGAATCACCCACATGGACACACCTGGAAGGTTAGCTGTGCTGTAAACGTGAGCTTGTCTCTCTCAAACAGGCCCCTGCTGATATAGTTGAAGGTGGAGTATGTAACGCAGTCAATGAGCGTGTTCACTCTGCTCTTTACATCCTCGAAGGCCTCTGCTGTCTCCACTGCCTTGTGGAAAACAATGTTGAAAGCCTGAAAACAAAACACATTTGTGAAAGCGGTTGTTTTTGTGGTTCATTCATCAGATCGCAGTAATCTGTTTCCCATGCATCTAATCAAACGTATTAGATTATAAATGTGAGTCAGATCTCATCTTTGCCATCTGGTTACCTTAAGGCTGAACTGGTACATGGGATTGATCTTGTTGAGATCATTCATGATGAAGTAGAGCAGAGAGGCTCTGACTGCAACAGGACGATAGTGCTCTCTAGCTTCATTTATTTTTACTTCGTTAACTTTAGTTTCCAGCACCTGAAAATGAGGGATACCAAAAAGTATATAGAAAGACAAGACAATCATACATAATAACCTGAATTAAACAAAAGTAAAAATTAAGAAGACATACAGCTGGGAAATTTACATAAATGTATAGGCATCAATATCATAAATGTTGGCCTTTCAATGATGCATTTGAACCATTTTTTTCAGGGTTGAATGATATTTACCTAGCTCCGCTGATTTAAAAAAAAGAACAGATACTGGGTCCCCAAATTTGAATTCACTGGATTTTATCTAATCCACACAGGGCAGGGTACAAGTTTTATACATAAAGGCTCAAATATACCAACACATCAGTAATATCTGGATAATGTTCTCCAATTTGCAGAAAAAAACTCCAGTTGAGCACAATTCTTGCAAAATAATTGACCAATCTTCTGATCAAAGATGATAACTTCGGAGATTTCCATGGGAGGACCTGATGTATCTGTTTGGGGAGATTATGCATGAAGTTCACATCACTGATGATCGGGACAGGTGGCTCTACAGGGCAAATGGTAATTTTCGTGCCATAGACTGGACTTCAAACCATTTTCTCCAAATTTCAACAGAATTGATATTGTGGTTAGCCTATTTTATTTATTTCAAAACCAGTTTTGATGTGCGTTTGGATCTTTGTCCAGTTGCAACAATGAATTGTGTCCTGAGTTCCAACCATTTGCTCCAACCGTCACCCTCAGATGAAGAAAATGAGTGATGATGTTCAGGAACAAGCAAGGAACCATCCAGGCTCAAACCTAAGCCAAACACCTTCCGGGGAAATCATACAAGAAGTCATACATGACAAACCTTTAGTTATCTGGCCAGAAGGCCAAACATATTGCTTAAAGGAGTAAATACTTCCACAGAGTCATGCGTACTGTGTGTATTGTGACAAGCACGGACTCCGCTGTCCGCACTGTCTGCAGACGATTGAGATTTCATATTCAAGCGTAACAATTTCCTAATTTTCTCGTAAATATTCCTACATTTCAAACACTTTCTACCATGGTGTCGATGACACCATAGAAGAAGGTGTATAAGGTGGAAGAGCTAATTTGTCCTGTTGCGTTGGAAAAAACATAAGGAACGAACATTATATATAAGGCCATTAAACCAGACTAGGACTGAAGAAGGGGAATACACCTGTCAGTGCGGCGCAGAGAGTGGCAGTTACACTGTGTGTCACATATAAAACAGTTCGATGTCAAGACTTTTTCCCGGTGAGCAGTTTATCGTGTAGCACCGAGTATCCTCAAAACCTTTTAAGCTTGGTTGCTGAAACTTGGACAACTTGGACGACTTCAAGCTGTTCAGAACGCAGCAGCCAGACTTCTTACGCCACCAAGTAAATTCTCTCATAGCAACCCAGTCACATACTCCTTACACTGTCTACCGTTTATAAAAAGAAGAGTAGTTAAGTATTGACAAAATGTGTGGCTTCTATGGAGCTAGCTAAGGGCCATTTAACCAATAATACTGGGGTGTTTGAACCTGTATGTACAGTTTATACCCTGTGCTGATTACATTGAATCCACAATAAAATTAATACTTCATTCTTTAAAGTCACTAAAGTTGTTTGTAGCATTATCATTGCACCCCTAAGAAAAGAACAGATCAAATATAACATTATAAGCCCCAAATTAATGACATTAATGCTGATGAGTGAATGTAAACTTCTGACTGAACCTGCATCAAAAGGCTATGTTAATTTCATTATGACAACTCAATATGTATTCATTTACTTTCATTTCAATCTCAGCAGCAGTGTGCTTTGTTGTCTCGAGTTTCTCCACCAGCACGTTGTCACCAAGGAAGTTACTCTCTGCTGCAGACAGTCTGGTCAGCAGCTCGTCCTCCAGAAGCTTTAGCTCTATCTTAAACATGTTCTGCTGTTTTGTCAGTTCACTCTGTAGATATATAAAAAATCAAGAACATTAAAAAGGAGCCTTAACTATACTGAATGTAAATCAACATAAGTATAAATGTTGCGCTGGAGGAACTATACAATAGGTAAACCCAAATGTAACTGGCCAATGGCAAAGCAAAATAGCAACATGACTTCTGTTCTAACCCACCTTTAGTTGCTCGAGGTCTGGCCTCTCCTGGTTCACCACCTGAGCCAGGAGCTGGTCTTCAAGCCCGTCACGGGTCACTGTAAAGTTAATGAGGGTGGTCTGGGCTTGGATCTCTGGTTTGTAGTGAGGATTGGCCAATTTAGTGTGAAGAATCAGTCTGAACCTTGGGTGGAAGAAGCACTCTTTGTCCCCCACCTTTATACAGCTGCAGCAGGGCAGTGAGAAAATGAGGGAAGAATTTAATCAAATGAACCAAATTAACTGATGTTATTTTTGCATATGCTCATGTTGGTATGAGCCTGTTACCTGCCCTTCTTTATTGTGTGTCGCCCCAACAGAGGGTCAATGACTGGGTCAATAGTCTCTTCCAGGTTTTCAATGAGTACAGTGTCGCCTGCAACTACAGCCTGCTCAATAACGTCTACGTACCTGGAGAATAACTGGACATCATTAGCTAATAATGCTAAAGGGAACAACAGCACTTTTGAAGAGAGTGTTGTATGTTGCTGTGCAGAGCAACAACAAGACTTACTGCCCTTCCTTTAAAAGTGTATTTCAAAAGGGTTAATCTTTTTCAGATTTTGCTACATTACAGTCCCAAACATCAATGTATTTCATTGTGATTTTATGTGATAGAGCAACACAAAGCAGTGCATTATTGTGAAGTAAAATGAAAGTTATATGAAAATGAACAGGATTTAAAGAAAAATCAAAAATAATAATGTGAACCATGTGTATTCTGCCTCCTTTACTCTGGTACCCTTAAGAAAATCCAGTGCTGCCATATTAGTAATTAGAATCCATCTATGTGTGAAATTAATCTCAGTATAGATAATCTGTCATTTGAAAATAGAGTATGGCACAACGCTAAGCCTACAAAGCCATAGCAATGCACCCTAAATGACAAACAAATGATAAAGACAGTTAATTGGAGAAGCAACCAAGAGGGTCATGGTAACTCTGGAGGAGCTGTAGAGAGCAACAGCTCATGCGAGAGAATCTCTCAACAGGCACTCCACAAATCTGCCTTTCATGGAAGAGTGGGAAGAAGAAAGCCATTGTTAAAGCCACCTAGAGGAAACAACAAACATATAAAAGGTGCTCTGCCCAAATGAGTCTAAACTTAAACCTTTTGACCTGCATGCAAAACACACTACTTGCGGAAGTAAACTGACACTGCACACCACCCTGAAAACACCATCAACATGGTGAAACGGGGTGGTGGCAGCAGCATGCTGTGGGGATGCTTTTGTACTGCAGGAAAAGTGCAGTTGTATGAATACTTTTACAAGGTGCTGCACACAGATACTTAATTTTAAAATGAGATAAATAAAATAAATTTAAATATTTTATTTTATTCAGAATATTGTTGTTATAGCACATGACCAAATTCTTATTACTGCAGAGGTCAACAATGAAATACCTGCATAAAAAGCCTAGAAAAAATGAAAACACTCACCCTCTCTGCCCTAGACTGACAACCTTCAGAGTGTTACCATAGCGACTCTTGATCCACTTGATGCCCTGCAGCTGAGGGTCAATAAGAAGAGGCCAGCGTTCGCCTGCAACAAAGCACATGTTAACTCCAGTTGTCCCAGCACCAGTAAGCCAAACTTTATCTGCACTATTTGTGCTGAAAGAGATAGTCATCAGCATGATTAGATGATGGAGAACATCTCAAACCTCTGCTCACAGTTAATGAGAATGGTAGCATTCTGAGTGGACATTTTGTCTCCTGGTAAGCCTTCATTGTTCCACTGGGCCACTGTTGCATCATCAGTCAACATTGACACTGGATCTAAGCCACCTGCCATTGGGATGGGTACCTGATGGAAGTTTAGATAACAACCTAGACCTAACTTTCTGTGATAGTATAACACTTGCAATAGAACATTTTTAACCTTCTGACTGCGCAAGAATGGCATCCAGAGGTTGTCCAGCAGTTCCCTCCTGTACTTCTTAGAGAAAGAGCCAGCATAAGAGATGAAAGCTGCAGTTAGCAGGACATCTCCACAGAGAGTTTCCTCCTGTTCATGATACTGTGCTACTGAGTGGGCCCAGCGCACATTCTCACTCTGAAACACACAGAAAAACACTTGCACATAAATTTCATTAACGCTAACACTCGCTTTAGCTTTATAATGACATGGCATATTCAGGATAAACATTATCCGACAATGCATCCGACCTCCAATCCCTTGACGAGCCGATTTGCCAATTCTATGGTCTTGTTGGTACGGTTCACCTCTTCCTGAAAACGTAATTTCTCTGCCGTGGCTTTCTCAAAAGCTGTTGTCAGTGTTTCTAGATTACCATCCAGCTCCTGAAGTCAGAAACAGATTTATTTAAAAGATTTTAACCCAAAATAGCAATATACAGTTTCTTGCAAAAGTGCTCACAAGCCTTAAACTTTTAAAAACATTTGGCAACCTACAGCCACTGACATCAATGTATTTTAAAGGGATTTTAGATAGACCAACATAAAGTGGAGCACAACTGTGAAGCAAAAGGAAAATGATTTTATGGTTTTCATAGTTTTTTACAAATCAAAGTCAGTAAACTACTATACTTAATATAGTACTTACTATACTTACTATATACTATATAGTATATATATATGTATATAAATATATATATATATATATATATACTGTACTATATTTACTATACTGTCTAAATAAAATCTAGTGTAAACAACTGCCTTCAGAAGCCACATACTTAGTAAATAGTGTCCTCCTGTGTAATATAATCTTAGTATAAATACAGCTGTCCTGTAGAAGTCTTTGTTAAAAGAGCGTCAGAAGAAGTCCCAAAGCAGTTTACCACAAGCCATGTAGGGGCACAGTAAAGGTGCTCTGGTCAGATGAGACCGGGATTAAACTTTTTTGCCTACATGTGTACCATTATGTCTGGTGAAAATCTACCACGGTGAAAATGGCAGTGACAGAAACATCCTGTGGGGATTCTTTTCTTCAGCAGAGACAGGGAAGATTGTTAGAGTTGATGGTAAGGCGAATGGAATTAAATGCAAGATCCATCATTGCTTATAAGCTTTGCTGTAGTTCTTACTTCACTGACACTTGTATGAGCAATGGAGATGACGCTACCTTTTTAAGGCATTGTATTGGTTTAAAATAACCATAAGTAAAAGTATGCACTTCTTTTATAAAAAGGGGTAAAGACAGTTCTTGCAGATAAAACCAACTCATAATTACTACACTCTAATCCCTTCATCTGCGGTTTAGCTAGTTTAACATTTAAACATGGGACAAAAATACAAGAAAAAAAGAAACAGACTCACTGAAAGTTTTTTCCTAATGACCTCTAATTTCTCAGCAGCCTCTACTAAATCGGCATTAGCTTGAGAAAGACACATCCTCTTCATCTCCACCTCGCAGGATACCTGGACAAACACACTTAGTTCTGAGGGATATTTCTACAATAAATTTATGAGAACACAGATTAAAACAAATCTCAAAAACAGTTATCTTTACCATAAACAAAATATTATAAAATGGAGAAAATATTGTACTTACAAAAATCTATCCAAGGCAGCACAAAAGATGGGGAGAAGCACATCTGTCAAAAACAACTAATAACCATCGACCGCACGCTTAGCGTGGGTGAAGTGAAACATTTGTTACAAATGAAGTTTCTGTGTGCACCTCATGGAAGCGTATGATGTTGATCACCCAGGCACAGAGGCCAGCAGCGGCTGAGGACTTTTGTCGCACAAACTCTGGGTTAAACTCTGGGTCTTTGAGGTAGTCGTCTCTCACGCACCTCACGGTGGCCTCAGATATGTGCTCTTTATCAAAGTTCACCAATGTCTGCAGGAATTCATCCACCTGGACAGCACAGGTTTTTGCAGATTAGGAAGCTAAGAGCTATAACATTGGTTATTTTCTTATTTATGCATGTACCATGTATCAACACAATTTAATGAGGCTTATGAGTAATTGACAACATATGAAGGAGGCAAAGCTTCAAATGTTGTAACCAATACTTGATGCAGTACAAACATCATTGTAATGTATCACCTTGCTCATAACCATCTTGGAGGCCTTCCAGCTTCGATCTTTGGGGATTCGGCCTTGAGTGGACAGCAGCACCAGAACAGCTGCTGAGACATTGGTGACAATAGCTGGAGGATTGGGAAACGTCCTCAGCTCTGTCAGATTCAACTAGATCACACAGATACAAAAGTAAACATACGCTTATGACTTTATCTACTTCATTTTTTTGTAACAGACGTATTATAAATAAAATGAAATTTGATAAATATAACAATTGCAGAATAAGGTGAGCTCAGTTTTGTTTACACTTATTTATTACCCTATTTAGTGTGTTAAGGGCTGTGTTGGCTGCTTGTAGAGCAGGTTCAGCTTTGGCCAAGTCGTCCTCTGTCTCCTGTTGCTGCTTTGTCACACTAGCTTGAATTGCTTCTACCTGAACAATTGTGAAAAATGATGCATTATATACATAGTGTCACTCCTACTCCCTTTAACTATTTCCCTTTAACTTCAAGAGACTGCAGATGAAGAAGGTAAAAGCTCTATTTTGGTATAACACAGCAAATGATGACATCAATGCTTGAGATGAACATTGTCCCTTTTTTACTTAAAGTCAATGTTTTGAAACTCTTAGTAAAAAAATTCTATTAAATAAACTTTTAATTATATTTAATATCAACAGGTGGCATCAGAGTATCAACTGCCTTTAAGAAGCATGGATACGAATGACAATAACAGACACAATAAAGCCATTATATTTACCTTTTGCTCCTCAGCGTCGGCCACAGCCCTCTCTTGGTTAAGCTTGTCGGTCTGTTGTCCTATCTTGGCAATAAGAGCTTCAATATCCGAGTTCCTCTGCCACAGCTCCACTTCCTGCAATGCTAACCTGGCCTTGAGATCCTCCACCTAACAAATACAAACAATATAAATAATTCAAAAGGTTTAAATAGGAGCAGATAGAAAACACTTTTCAGTATCATTTGTCTCAGTATCGTGCACATTTTTTGACCTGTGATGCTGTATTCTTGAGTTTCTGTAGTCCATTCTCCAATCTGTCCACTTTCTGGGCCAGCTCATTGCGTTTTTTCCCCAACAGGTTGTCATACAGCTTCATGAACTCGAGGAAACTCTTTGGAGTGGTGTAGTTGAAGTGCTTCTCATTCTGCTGGTACTTAACACTCACCTTTAACAAACCAACCAGTAAATCACGCTCAGAGAAGATATGACGATCAAACATCACTGATAAGCTTTGCTGTAGTTCTCACCTCATTGACACTTGTATGAGCGTAGGAGATGAAGTCACAAATTGAGACCCTTACTTTAGGCTGTGCAACAAGAACACAGGAATAGACAGAGGAAATGGTTACAAATAATATAAGACTTAAATATGATTTGGTTTTGTAAAAACTAGGAAAAATACAACCATACAGTTCTTCCACTATTTTGTTTGTTTGAATATAGATTGTTAGAATAACGGCTACAGTGTTTTGCAAAGATATTTATACTCCTTGAAACTTTCTCATATTTCACAACCAAAAATACTGACCTACTTTGTTGTAATTTGGAGGTTATAAAGCACAACTGTGAAAATGAAACTCAATTATTAATAGTTTTTACAACTAGACAAAAAAACCTAAAAGGTGTGTTGTGTGTTTGCATTGTATCCCCCCCCCCCCAATTGTAATACCCTTAATTAACAACAGAGCAACCTGTGCAGCAGTAGTAGTAGTCAACTTGTTAGGAAATAATTGTGTTAAATAAAGCAGACACAGACTGGGTAAGGAGAGCATTAATCAGAGAAGCAGACAGGGGGGTCATGCTAACTCTGGAGGAGCTGCAGAAATCCACTGCTCAGTTAGGGTATTAGGTTATTTGGGTCCTCTAAAAATCTGTCCTGAAAGTTGAATGAAAATTATAATAGGTCACATATGCAGTTTTGCTACAAGCCATGTAGGGGACACAGCAACATGTAGAACTTTTTAGATATTTGTATCCTTTTCTTCCTCTTTAGAGGTCTGCACATCTTTGTGTTGGTGAGTCACATAAAATCCTAATAAATAACATTGATTTTTGTCATTGTAATATACCAAAATGTGAAAAGCGTCAATTGGTATGAAACCTTTTCCAAGGTACTATATTTAAATATGTTCTCACCTCGAGTCCTGGTATCTTCTCTATGAATGTAGAGCTGACAGACTGCAGAGCAAGCTGAGGCCACGGGTGAAACCAGTCTATAGCAGTGCAGTTGACCAGAGCTGGGAACTTCCGTGCACGTGTACGCAACGTGAATCCGACTGGTGAAAAACATAAGACCACCTGAGGGAAAAACAATTTTTAAAAAGGACTTAAATAAGAGTAAACAAAGACTTCCCCAACTGTGTGAAATTATGTGGTTAAATTTAATAGATAACATTTTAGACCTTAAGCTGTCTTTTTATTCGTTCAATAAAGAAGTTCCAGCAGTTGTCTCTGCTGTCTATGAGTCCTAATCCCCTCAGCTCCAAACGGATTGATGATACAATCATATCCACTTCTTCATCGTTAAACAAGTCGGGAATGTCCCCTAAAAACACACATATATGCAAAGAATCAATTTTATCGTGCTAAAGCCACAAACATGAAATCAATAACCTGCTGGGATCGATGAAGTTGATTGAATTAAAAATCTAAATTTACAATTATGAAAAAATGGTCAAGTTCTCCTTTAAATCAACTTCTTCTTTTTTACCTTCTAGTCTTAATTAAAGGAGCTTGGTCTGCTGTACATATATGAAAAATAAACACTAGCCTAAAAACTCAAATATGGCTGATCACATTTGACAATGTAGGTGCCCTAAAAGAACAACAAACCAACCTGAGGCCAGCATATCATTGATGAGCACCAGGAAGCGTTCATCTGGAATCTGCGCATCTGTATGTAGGAATACTGTTCCAATGTTTTTCACTCCCACTTTTATATACAGTGCAGCTATATCGCTCTACAGATGATTTAGACATGAATATTTTAAATAAAAGTAAGAAAGATGGTGAAAATATTGCTTTCTGAAATATGAGTTAAAGAACAATGATGTGTTCTGTATTTATTGCAGATTTGCAAAAGCGTGCTTACTTTTATGTCATTGATGCTGTATCCTTTACGCAGTGTGATCTGGAAGACCTCCAGCGAACTGAGAAAAGCAGCCAGTCGACACAGACTCTGCTTCCCACTGCCCCCTACCCCCACCAGAAGGGCGTTACCATAGGGGGCCTCCAGAATGCGACTGATCCGACAACTGAACCCAAACAGAAGAATGCATGTTGTTTACATTAGAGGTCATACCTTTTACTTTATGCAGGCTAGTAGGAGTAGAATCTGACTGTAGTTGACAAACAGGAGTTTGAATGTGTTTCGCACATATGCTGGATGGCTTCTTCAAATAGTACTAGGTCCATGACAGCATGAAGCTCGTTATAGTGCTCCAGAGCATCAGCCAGTGTCTTCTGAAGTTTTTCCCAGTCTGAAGCCTGACATCAAGATCCAGTCAAGAAAACAAGGTTAATTTAAAGATCAACTGTGTTTATGTCTCATCTATCACATGTGCTACATACCACTGTAGTGACATCCAGAAAAACAATAAAATCTAGTTACCCTTCCACAAGAAAAAAATATTCAATTTGCAAATTACTGTGCAATCATCACTGGACCAGACATGACAGCGTAATTCTAACACAAAGATATCAGAATGTTTGAGAAGCAGAACATCTTGGCAATAAATTAATTTAAGTGATAAAAAACTGTTCTTAAAAAACTGCTAATAAAGAAGCTATGACTTTTATGATGTACATGTGTCATGTCAAACCTGGTGGTAGCGTGGCTCTCCTACTCCCTGGGAAAAGTGAGAGTACACCAAAGGCTGATGGATAAACATGGAGTCGTCTATGCCCTGAGAAGGAAAAAGCAGAGCAAAAAAGAATAACCACATTAGTTTGTCAATCAGACTGAGATTACTGGAATTGCAGAACTGTGGTAAATACATAAAACATTTAACAAGATTACCAAATCTTATAAAAAGGTTTATGGATGGATGAACAGATGGATGGATGAAGGAATACAACATTTTTATGTGCATATTTTATGGAAAACCCGTCAGAAAAAGAACGCAGACTGGCAAAACTTATTTCTAAAAGATCATTTATTGAGTTGTTGACAATGGAAGTAGGAGTAAAGAATACAAATGTAGGAACCTTGTCATAAAGATAAATGTAGTTTGCCCCGACCTCAAAGTATCTTTTCCCAGTGTCCAGCAGGATTTTATTAAAGAGTTCAACATCCTTCTCCTCCATCAGCTTGTCAGAGTAGACTCTGGAGCTCTCATGGAGCCACAGATGGACAAGGTCCATGGGATAACGGATACTTTCTGGCACGGCAAACAGGATGCCCTGTGCACCAAGAAATCATGAACAAAACATTACATCAGATTAAATTGAATAAAAGTAGTCATTTGGCTGCATGAATATATGAAGAAAATAAATCGCCTAGAATTCTTTTTTCTTTTCTAAACTCTTAATAATTTAAAACTCACTCTGAATAAACACCACATTTATTTCATTTAAGAGTAGTTTTCCATTCAGTTTGTAAATTAGATGACAGTGCACATTTATACCTGGAATATGTTGGAGAGGTCTCGCAGGTTAAAGATGTAATGGAAGCGTATGGCTGTTGGAAGGAAGTTCTGGCTAATCTTTTGATGTAGACAGATAGCTGCCTATATCCAGAAAAAAACCCCAAAAGATTTTGACAGAACATGTTGGCATGCATAAGTAGACAAAAGTTGCTCTGAAGCTGAAGGTGAACCTGTATGAGAGTTCCAACTGAGCGAGAGACTCCATAGCTGAATCCTCCTTGAAGGAAGTGAGCTGATAGGATGCTGGAGAAGATGGTAGCCAATGCATCAGCACCAGGGAAATGTACTGCAAACACTGCAAAATGTCTCTGGAAAATAATAAAATATTTTTTATTAAGGTACTGTGGCTCCCTTAATTTATTAAACTAAAATCTTTTAAATAGCCAATATAATGTAGCATGTAAATCAGAATAAAGTAAAAAGCAACCGACTGTACCTGCAATCTGGGGTTGATAGAGAAGCTTCCAGCTGTAGGGTTCATACAGGTGATGTACTGGCAGTTGTGTATTTCCTTCAAGACCAACCTTTGTCTGTCATACCTAAGATGTTTAGTAATTCTAGATTTAGATAAACCATCGCATCCCAGGTAAGATGCTGGACTTGTCTTGTAATACGTACCAGTGGCTATAGTCAAGATGCTGCCGAATGAGAGTGTGTGGCTGGACAGTTCCATAAATATCCACCTCAGGCATGTTGAGGTCATCTATGAAGTAGATGAGCCTCTTAGCGGTAGGAGGAGCAAATTTCCGACCAGCTTTTTTCTCCAAAGGTTTCTCCAGAACACCTGAAGTTCAAGCAATGCATATAACAATTTCAACATGTTAAACTGTGGAGACTTTTCAATGAGAGTATTGACAAATAAGATGTGGAGTGCTTCTCATAACAAAAATAAATAAACAGTTTTTTTTTTCAACAGCAATATGTTTACAAGGAGATGGAGAGACCTCATTTGAATTAAAAAAGAAGCCAAGGTGTATCACACTCTGAAAGGATGCAGTCCCTTGCAAAAAGCATTATACCCCTTGACCTTGCAATGTATTTTCCTGGGATTTTCTGTGATTGACCAACACAAAACAGCTGATAATTGTGAATTGGATGTAAAATTATGCCTTTCAAAATTTTTTTACACATAAACATCTAAAAGAGTGGCCTGCAATGTTTATAAAATCTATTCACTCTGCCTCTCAATAAATCCTGTGCAACCAACTGGTTAAACAAAAATGCAGCTAAGAGGCCCTACTGGAGAAATGTCAGAGATCCACAATTTAGGTTGGAGACTCTGTTAACAGTTAACTACTGGTTGTGCACCCTACAAATGTGACCTTTATGGAAGACTAGCTGGAAAAAAGTAGTTTCATACAGAGTTTGCAACAAGCCATGTAGGGGACAAAGCAAGCATTTAGAAAAAGGTGCTCTGGTCACATGAGACCACAACTGCACATACCTGGGTATTCACAAAATCCTAACACTGCACACCACCCTGGGGATGGTGACAGGGGACAGAGAGGTTGGTTAAACATGATAAGAAGATGGAAAGAGCTACATATAGACCAGTCCTGGAAGAAAACCTGATAGAGGCTAAAAGACATAAGATGGAGGCAAAGGTTTACCTTCCAGTAGGACAAAAAGACTAAACATGCAACCAGAGTTACAATGTAATGCTAGGCTGGATAAATCTTATTTGTCTGACAGATTCCAGTTTGTTCATGTAAATGATAAATCATCTTTAAACTACAGGGTTAATTGTGGAGTACCACAGGGTTCAGTACTTGGGCCAATTCTCTTTACTATATATATGCTTCCTATAGGTCAAATTGACAGCATAGAATACATTTTCACTGTTACGCTGATGATACTCAGCTTTATTTATCCATGAATCCTGATGAGCCCAACCAGTTAGATAGACTACAAGCATGTCTTGAAGACATAAAAACTTGGATTACTTTAAATTTTTTGCTTCTAAATTCAGACAAGACAGAAGTTGTCTTTGGACCGGAGTCTTTCAAAAAGAAACTGCTTAGTCAATCCCTTAACCTGGAAGGCATTAAATTGACCTCCATTAATAAAGTAAAAAACCTTAGTGTTATTTTTGACCAGGACATGTCATTTAAATCCCATATTAAACAGGTTTCTAGGATTTCCTTCTTTCACCTCTGGAACATTGCCAAAATTAGAAATATCCTGTCCAGGAGTGACGCTGAAAAACTAGTCCATGCATTTGTTACTTCAAGGCTGGACTATTGTAATTCTTTACTATCAGGATGTCCACAAAATGCAGTTAAAAGCCTTCAGCTGATTCAAAATGCTGCAGCAACAGTTCTGATGAAAATTAAAAAGATAGATCATATTTCTCCGATTTTAGCTTCCTTTCATTGGCTCCATGTTAAATCCAGAATATAATTTAAAATTCTCCTCCTCACATATAAAGCCCTTAATTATTTAGCTCCATCATACATCAGATATCTGATTGTTCCATATGTTCCTAAAAGAGCACTTCGTTCTCAGACTGCAGGTTTACTGGTGCTTCCTAGAGTCTCTAGAAGAAGAATGGGAGGCAGATCCATTAGTTATCAGGCTCCTATCCTGTGGAACCAGCTCCCAATTTTAGTCTGTGAGGCAGACACCCTGTCTACTTTTAAGGCTAGGCTTAAAACTTTCCTTTTTGATAAAGCTTATAGTTAGAGTGGCTTAGGTTATCCTGAGCTATCTTCCTTATTTTTACCTCCGTCTTCCTCCCTCCCTGTTGGATGGAGTAAGGGGGAGTCAGATTTAGCCTAAACCGGCTCAATTATGGTTGAGGTCCAAACACACCCTCCATTTCTGCTACCTGTATGACCCCTTCTCTTTTCCAATGGTTATAATCAGTCTGACAGAGAGAGATATCCCGATCCTTGTGGTTTTTAGTATAACAATGGCCATCAGTGGGCTCTAGATGAACAAACTTTATCAGTTTATTATTTCACTTAGTGCCCCTACACGTGGCCCGTTCTGGGATGGCCGGGCTCTGGCACTCGGTAATTTGGTCTGGCCTCCCCAGCCCCCGCGCCGTTCCGGACCCCTTGTAGGGTGCCTTGAGACGACATTGTTGTAAATAAGCGCTATATAAATAAATAAACTGAAACTATCTCTGTAGTTATGCTTCTATAGGTTTAGGCAGCTGGAGGACATAATGACCACTTTCACCCTCTTCGCTACATTCTCACACTACTCTCCAATTTTTCATTATTTGCTGTTATTTCAGTTTTTAACTTTATGTTCTCTTTCTTTTCTCTTCCTAGAAGCTACACCTGGCCTGACTCTGTGTCTACCTGTGACACCTTTCTGGAGAGGGGCATCGTCCAAGCTTTTCCTGGCAACAACTTAATGCTCACCCTCTACCGATGATGCACTTAGCCTTGTCTTTTAATGTTTAACCCTTTCTCTCTCCTAGACATGGCGATTGACTGAGCTTTTACTGTAACTAATTTTATGTGCTCTCTTTCAGACTCTATCCTTGAAAACTGGCTCAAAGTTTATCTATTCTTTCTTTCTAGGTGAAACAACTAAAGGAGCTAGTCCACTAGCATTTACTTTTCCTTCCCATAGAAAGTAATCCTTGATCAGTGCTTCTTTGTTCTCTTTGTGTCTCTGCTCTGTTCTCTCAAATCCCCAGTCGGTCGTGGCAGATGGCTGAGCCTGGTTCTGCTGGAGGTTTCTTCCTGTTAAAAGGGAGTTTTTCCTCTCCACTGTCGCTACATGCATGCTCAGTATGAGGGATTGCTGCAAAGTCAACGCCAGTGACGATCCACTGTATCTACATGGTGGGAATGCTGCAAATCTCTGACTCGATGCAATCTACTGGGTTTCTTTAGAAAACGTTTTTATCCAATTTGAATAAATAACTGAATCTAACTGCACTGTTCAATGGTTAGGATTAATTGGAATGTATGTACCTGACTGTTGTGAAGTGCCTTGAGAATTGGTGCTATATAAATAAACTGAATCCACAGATCCATCCTCTGATTGACCTTGAACAATTTTTCAAATAAGAATGAGTAAAACCTTCAGTTATTAGATGTGCAAAGGTAGAAGAGGCATACCATTGAAGACTTGCATTGTTCTACAATGTGCATGTATGAAAAATATGTATATTTTTTCCTTCCACTTCACAATTATGCACTACTTTCTGATGGTTGTGTCGTGTCGTCGTCTTCCGCTTATCCGGGACCGGGTCGCGGGGACAGCAGACTCAGCAGAGACGCCCAGACGTCCCTCTCTCCAGACACCTCCTCCAGCTCTTCCAGGGGGAGCCCAAGGCGTTCCCAGGCCAGCCGAGAGACATAGTCCCTCCAGCGTGTCCTGTGCCGTCCCCTGGGCCTCCTCCCGGTGGACGTGCCTGGAACACCTCCCGAGGAAGGCGTCCAGGAGGCATCCGGTATAGATGCCCGAGCCACCTCAACTGGCTCCTCTCAATGTGGAGGAGCAGCGGCTCTACTCCGAGCCCCTCCCGGATGGCCGAGCTCCTCACCCTATCTCTAAGGGAGTGCCCGGCCACCCTACGGAGGAAGCTCATTTTAGCCGCTTGTATCCGAGTTCTCGTTCTTTCGGTCATGACCCGAAGTTCATGGCCATAGGTGAGGGTAGGAACGCAGACCGACCGGCAAATTGAGAGCTTTGCTTTTCGGCTCAGCTCTCTCTTCACCACAACGGACCGGCACAGTGCCCCCATTACTGTGGCAGCCGCACCGATCCGTCTGTCGATCTCCCGCTCCATTCTTCCCTCACTCGTGAACAAGACCCCGAGATACTTAAACTCCTCCACTTGAGGCAGGAACTCCCCTCTGCGTACCTGAAGAGGACAAGCCACCCTTTTCCGGTCGAGTACCATGGCCTCGGACTTGGAGGAGCTGATCCTCATCCCAGCCGCTTCACACTCGGCTGCGAACCGCCACAGCGCATGCTGTAGGTCTTGGCTAGAGGGGGCCAGCAGGACCACGTCATCCACAAAAAGAAGAGACGAAATCCACTGGTCCCCAAACCAGACCCCCTCCGGCGCTTGGCTGCGTCTAGAAATCCTGTCCATAAAAGTTATGATCAGGACCGGTGACAAAGGGCAGCCCTGTCGGAGTCCAACATGCACCGGGAACAGGTCCGACTTAGTGCCGGCAATGCGGACCAAACTCCTGCTCCGCTCGTACAGGGACCGGATGGCCCCTAATAAAGGGCCCCCGATTCCATACTCCTGGAGCACCCCCCACAGGGCATCACGAGGGACACAGTCGAATGCCTTCTCCAGGTCCACAAAACACATGTGAACCGGTTGGGCAAACTCCCATGAACCCTCGAGCACTCTGTAGAGGGTATAGAGCTGGTCCAGTGTTCCACGGCCGGGACGAAAACCACACTGCTCCTCCTGAAGCCGAGGTTCGACTATTGGTCGGACTCTCCTCTCCAGTACCCTGGCGTAGGCCTTACCAGGGAGGCTGAGGAGTGTGATCCCCCTGTAGTTGGAACACATCTTCCGGTCCCCCAGTCTGCCAGTCCAGAGGCACTGTCCCTGACCGCCACGCAATGTTGAAGAGGTGTGTCAACCATGACAGCCCTACAACATCCAGAGACTTGAGGTACTCAGGGCGGATCTCATACACCCCCGAAGCCTTGCCACCGCGGAGCTTTTTAACCACCTCGGTGAAGTCCCCCAGCAGAATAATGGAGTCCACGGGAGGGGCACTATCCAGCACCCCTGACAGGGACGCCAAGAAGGCCGGGTACTCTGCACTACCACTCGGCCCATAGGCTGAAATGATAGTCAGAGACTTCTCCCCAACCCAAAGGCACAGGAATACGACCCTCTCATCCACTGGGGTGAAACCCCAACACGAGACGGCTGAGCTGGGGGGCAACAAGCAACCCCACACCAGCCCGTCGCCTCTCCCCGTGGGCCACTCCAGAGTAGAAGAGAGTCCAACCCCTCTCAAGGAGATGGGTTCCAGAGCCCACGCTGTGCGTGGAGGCGAGCCCGACTATTCCTAGTCGATATCTCTCGACCTCCCGCACAAGCTCAGGCTCCTTTCCCCCCAGCGAGGTGACATTCCACGTCTCTAGAGCCAGCCTAAGCATCCGGGGATCGGGCCGCTGAGGTCTCCACCTTCGTCCGCCACCCAATCCTCTTTGCACCGGTCCCTCACGGTTCCCCCTGCAGGTGGTGGGCCCACTGGGGGATGGCCTCGCGTCTCTCGTTTGGGCTTGGCCCGGCCAGGTTCTGCGAGGAGCAACCCGGCCACCAGGCGTTCTCCGACGAGTCCCGACCCCAGGCCTGGCTCCAGGGTGGGACCCCGGCTCCGCCGTACCGGGCGACATCACGTGCCTCGATATTTTGGTCCTCATGAGGGATTCTTGAACCACTCTTTGTCTGACCCATCACCTAGAGCCTGTTTGCCATGGGAGACCCTACCAGGGGCATTTAGGCCCCAGACAACATAGCCTCTAGGATCATTTGAGCACTCAAACCCCTCCACCACGTTAAGGTGGCGGTTCAAGAAGGTGGTTTATTAAAAAAATTAAATATGCGAAGTCTCTGGTTGTAACATGATAAAATATGTAAATGTTTAGGGTGAATAAATACTTTTGCAAGGCACTACAATTCTCCTAAGTTTGTTTTACTCCCACTCTTGGTTTTCTTCTAATGATCCAATGTCATCTCGCAAACATTTACAGTTTTGTAGCAGTTCTTACGCTGCAGCATGGCTGATGTGGTGTAATAATTAAAGGGCACTTTTGCCACCATGTAGTCCTCCTTCAGCTTGGTGACTTTATCAGACACCAGAATGGTCTTGCCCACACCCGCGTTGCCCACCAACATGACAGGTTTTCCTCTCTGCAGCAGCAAGTCCATGAAGTACGTAAGACAGATGGTGTCTGGGGTGTGAACCAGCACTGTCTGAAAACAGAGCTTACCTGTTACCCAGAATCAGTGAGAGTGGTAATTTCCTTTTATAGTAACATATAGTACGTTTGTAAATACAATAACAAACCTGCAATGGGACATCAGGCTCCAGCTCAAACGGCAGCATTTTCTCACTCCAGGGTGTAAACTTTTTAGTCTCAGAGTCAATGTAATAGTCAAACACTGAGCCTTGAGAAGGAAACTTTACAGCTCTCATCTCTTTGGACCACCAGCGGCTGAACTCAGCACGGTAATCATTCAGCTGAAATGGACATATAATAAACACAGTTGTATTAAGTGGTTTAATTATGTATATTAATGTTAGTTTTAAGGTCATGTAATCAAAAGGCTTTGCTGCCTCATACTGATATTTAGTCACCACACACATGATCCTGAAAGAGAGCTCCTCCAAAAGCCCAGACACAGGCGAATACAAAGTAGATCTCATAAAGTTCCCGGGGGGAGTCTGGTGGAGTGTTATCCTCTGTCAACAGGCACTCCAGTAGGGAGCAAAGAGTCTGATTGAGCAAAATATAGAGATGCAACAGTATACTTTAATGAACAATAGATAATATCCAGTCAGGCAACAAAAAAGAGCTCTGTTTGGGGAAAACTAGCAGAAGAACACACCTGCACCATGCTGTTTTCTGGAATGGGAGTGATGGTTTTCAGATTGCAGCGGACTTGCTCCAAGCAGTAGGGCACATACTTATCAAACAAAATAGTGAGGTTGGCCCGCTCTGATTGGGCCTGTCGGGTCTCTATCCAACTTGCCACATAACTGTGAAAGGCATTGTTTAAAATCAATTACCAAACAATTATATAACATACTTTACAATGAGAGTTTAGGGCTATCTTTTGTTTGTGAGTCTTACGAGCTCCAAACAAGGTCCTGTGGGTTGACGTAGAGGATTCCTGCCCTGGATACTGTGGCTGGAGTAGCTGCCCTCAGATGGGAGATCTCAAACAGCAGACGCATGGAGGAGGACAAACTGATCCGTTCATTACTGGCAAGAGTCAGAACCTGAGGAGTAAGAGGATTGGAAGGCTAGGTGTTCTGTAGCTCAGGTAATAGTAGTGAAATGTACAGTGAAAGCACAACTACCCAATTCAGTAACTTGGAAATAAATACAAGTAGAAACATGGAAAACCATATGTAAGAGGCTTTCTCTTATTAATGTAAAGATATTATATAGTCAAAGTCATAAAAACATAAAAACATAAAAAACATAAAATTAGATTAACAGAATTGGAGAATTGGACACCTGCTGTCTCACCTTATTGTCATCCATAACAGTGTTAAGTGACTCAATCCACATTGGGTCAATATCTCCATCTAAAACAATCCATTTCGGTCCGTCATGGTTCACTGAGGTCAGCTCTCTCATGGTGGAGGAGAAAAGACCTAATAAAAGAAAAAACGAGCTGAATCTGTTAAACATCAATAAGAAAAAAAAAATCATTTTAATCCACAAAATGCTATGGGAAAGTCATGTTTTTGTAATTTTTAAGTACTTTTTAAACTAAAGGTTTAGGAATGAACTGTGCAAGAAGATGCAATAAAAAATACAACATGATCCCTGGTTACCCTTAACTTTTATTTTTGTTAATACTTTTTTTGTATAGTGTTTAAACACCTCACCATCTTTCCACTCTCTGGTAGCAGGATGCAGATATCCAAACAACTCATCTGTGGTAACAGCTTTAGGGTTAATATCAGTCCATACTGGCTTCTTCTTCATGTTAGAATAGGTCCTGTGGAGGGTCTTCAAGATCTGCAAAATAAATACCAAAATAGACAAAACACATATGAAAACAACTCTTTAAAATAAATCTCCTTCACTCACAGTTAATCTAATAAAAATAATATAGGTCAACAGATATGTTGATTAGGTAGAAGATAGGTGTTAAAATACTTTAACAGTCTTTAAAGATAAAATTTTATATTTAGTGCCATTCATGTAGTAGTTTACCTGACTTTTTCCAGTGCCTGGCCCACCTACAACAAACACAGAATGTCTGACAGCCAGTAGCTCCTCCAGCTGACTCACCTGAACACACACAGATATGCAAATGTTTATTGCAGCATTTTATACAGTTTAACACAGTTTTATGTCATTTCAATGTAGCAGCATAAATTCAGCTATTTATTTCCCATCCTTTCATGTTTAACTTGTCCCGAGGTCAGGAATACAATACTTTGCAGCTGGAGGTATAAGTTGTAAGATTGCATATTATATCCACTGGGATGCAATGCCTTGTAAGTATATCCATGCCCTTTGTGCTTTTTCAAGTTTTATAAGACAGACCAAAACAAATTAGTGTAAATTATGAAGCAGAGATAAAACACGAGTTTTAGGTCAAAGTGAACGTTGTAAAGAAATTTAAAGTACAGTTTTGTCTTAAAATACTATCCAATGCTTTAAAGGCAGAACACTGTTCAGTTGATCATTCAAAAGTGGAGAAGTGGTACAATTGCAAACCTACTAAGAGATGGTCGTCCACCTTAAGTGACATGCCTGCTAAGGAGAGCATTGTTCAGAGAAGTAGCCAATCAATAACTCTGAGGGAAGTGTGAAGTTTCATAGTTCTGGTGGGAAAATCTAGTGACAGGCTAACCATTAGTCATCAACTCTCACCTCTCCCCTTTGTAGAAGGGTGCGATGAAGAAAACCCTAATTGAAAGAAAGCAATAAGACATTCCGTATGCAGGTTTATGGGAAAGTTGCCACAAACCATTTATGGAATACACCAAAAAAGTGGAAAAGGGTTATCTAGTCAGATAAGATAAAAATTTAAAAATATTGGCCTAATGTAAAATGATATGTACTGGATATCATCCTGAACAATATCCCCATGGTGAAACATGGTGGTAGCAGCATTATGTTATGGGGATGCTTTTGTTAAAGAGGGTAAAAGAAGCCATTCAGAGTTAATGGGAAGAAGGAAAGAGCTAAATACAGGACAATCCTGGACAAAAACCTGCTAACCAGACGGGGATGGAGATTCATCTTCTAGCAGAACAAAGACCGTAAACAGAGCTATAGCAGAATACTTTAGATCCATGTTTTAGAATGGTCCCGTCAAACACAGACCTGAATACAACTAAAAATTTGTGGCAAGACTAGGAAACTGCAATTCACAGATGCAACCCATAGCACCTGACCAGTGGCTGGTCTTTCAAGGAGGGGAAGCTCAAGTTCAAGATCGCTGATTCGCTAATTTCCCTGTCAATCAAAAAGGGATTCAGCCTCAGACAGATCATCCAATCATCATGCAGAAGCTGAGCGTCCGGGCCACCAGAGGCCAGCCCACTGCCCCATAGACCCCCAGAGACGCTGAGCGTCCGATGGGCGGGACAAAGCCCAGCATTTTTGCTTCGCTATTGAACTCACTGTTTAAAGCACTGTGAAGCTGTGGGAATGAGTGAGGAAAGCAGCGTTGTTACCAGTGATAAGAAGCTGATTCTGAACAAAGGTTGAGCACGTTGTAGCGCATATTTAGTAAATGACATGTACACACAACTTATTTTTTGACATTTTAGGGGAAGCTGAGCTTCCCTTGCAGTCTTAGAGCAATCGCCACTGCACCTGACTGTTCACGAGATATTTTCCAAGGAATGAGTAAATATCTCCAGAGTTGAAATGTACAAAGCTAGTAGAGCCATTTCCCAAAACGCAACAAAAATTGCATTTACAAAGTAATGACTCATGGGGAATGAATACAAATGCATGTCACACTGTTTTTAATATTAAAAGCCATATTTCATTTTTCTTTCCACTTCACAATTATGCACTACTTTTGCTGGTCAGTCACATGAAATCCCACTCAAATACATTAAGGTTTGGGGTTGTAATGTGACAAAATGCAAAAACAAAAGTTCAAGGGATAAGTCAGCCTTTGCCAGGCACTGTACCACTGCAAACGAAACATATTTAATACAGAGTGAGACACCTTAAGTATGAAATTTTCTTCAGCTTGGAGACCCAGCTCACTGACTGACTGGCGAACAGCAATTTCTAGTGCAGGATCTCTCTTCCTGGGCACATCCAGCTGAGGAAACAAGTCACTGATCAGTCCAAGGAATATGGGCACATCACTGGTCACTATCTTTGGCAGGTTGAAGTCCCTCAGAGCTCGCATTAGTACCTGAAGAAAAAGTATTTAAGATTCATTTTGTAGAAAGAACAACAGGTAAAAATTGAACAAATTATTTTATTTCTGTGTGAATGGTAGTAGATGTTTAAGTGAGAAACAGAAATGATGCTTACCTGTTCTTCAGGTCTGCTGCGCTCCTCCCGCTTCAGGGATCCAGCTACAACTAGGACTGATTTTATAGCCCTTAAACCCCAATCATAATGATCCTAACAGAAATAAGGAAATAGGTCATGTGAGCCAAAAACAATGAACTATTGCACTTTTAATAAGTGTGTTCTGTTATGTCAGTCTGATAAGTCTTTTTTTTTATGTGTGGTCACAAAAGATCAGTAAGACTCCCACCCTGAATGGATAACAATGATAACAGTGTATTCAAAAACACCTGCTATTTCTTTACTTGAGTTTATCAAAAAGAAAACATAAAGTGTCAGCCTGTATATCCTGTTTAAAAAGCTGATATCTAATAAATGTGATGATTGAAAAAATAAAATCTTAAATCGTGATTATTAATCATAACAAGACTCTTAAAACTATTTCAGGAAAAGGGAAAGTATTGTAGCACATATTCAGTCAGTTTGACATCTGCAGATGTTGTGCACTATGTAGGATTTCCACTACCACTATCTTCACCCATTAACCATGGCCCTCTAAAGTATACAACCTTATAAGACCATGACCAAAACATTTTGATATGCATTCTGTGTCATGAAATTTGACATATTTTTTATGTGTGCACAGTGAACCCTTGCTATATCGCGGTTCACCTTTCACGGTCTCGCTGCTTCACGGATTTGCATCGTGCATTGTGTTCTGCATTCTGATTGGCTAAACAGTCTCTCCGCTTCTTCTCTACCTGTGTGCCAATAACGTAGCGGTTTAACATGTACACGTACGTAAAACAACTACCGACAACAACTACCGATAACTTTGTCTTCTCTCAAAAAATCACACCTGCACTTTAGCCACACACCTGGCTTTAGAAGAAAAAAACGCTACTGAGCGGAGTCAGGATGCAGCAGCTCACTCAGAAGAGCAGTGAAATACACACGAGTCACTATTTGTCCTACTGTGCCTTGTATTTTTTTTTCATAATCATTTTTCTTTTTCTCCCGTTATAATCGAATGACTCGGGTCGCGGTGGGGCAGTGCTGATCTCCGCAATTTGAAGCCTTCAGTCCGTATTGATGATTAAAATTATTATTTTACAGTACAGTAGTTATTTGTAAAAAAAAAACAAAAAAACGTTTATACAGTACTTTTATCTATTAAACAAATGCTTGGGCCTGTAAAAAGGTTTTGTTATTTGGTTTCAATGTATTATGGAGTATTTCATTGTATAATAATTGTAATAAAATAAAGGTTACTACTTCACGGATTTCGCCTATCACGGGTGCTTTTTGGAACGTAACCCCCGCGAAAAACTAGGGTTCACTGTACCTGCTTTGACAACAGCTCCTTGCACAGAGTGTAGAGACTGATGAACTTGCGTGCCAGAAGACGTGCATCAATGAACCCTTCAGCCACCAGCATGATCTCACAGATCAGTTCAAAGTCTGGGATCACCATTGCACAGGGCCTACATTTTAGGCAAATAGGGTATAGATAAGAAATCATTCATACATTTGAATCTTTGCACTGAAAGCCTCCATATTTATCTTGATATCAGACCTGAACAGTGCCTTGAGGTTCTCTGGGAGCTCTGCCCTTCCAGCATAGCCTGGGTTCAAAGTGATAAAGATCCCCACTGTTGGTTTCAGCTCAATTTCTTCTCCCAGAAAATGAAACCTGCATGCGTAAACTATTTAACTGGGGCAGAGAAAACCTAAGCCAAAAAAGGACAACACATCCATGATAGATGCATGCATACCTCTGTTTTTTGTTGCGTACAGCATCTTGTATAGTCTTGACCTGCACAGCTACCACAGACAGGACATCCACTGAAATCCTGTTGAATTCATCAAAGCAGCCCCACACTCCTGTTTGAGCCAGACCCTTATAAATATTACCTATGGACTGAAGACACAGTAGGGAGATGGATGCAGAAGCAAAGTCGAAAACTAGAATCAGTTATTTTAGATATAACTAAAGTAAAAAAAAATGGGAAAAACAGCCTTACAGTCTATGATACCTTGTAGTCCATTTGTTCTGAGCAGTTGAACACATATACCATGATACCAAGGGAGCGTCCCAGGTCTTTAGTTGTCTCTGTTTTACCAGTCCCAGCTGGGCCTGATGGAGCGCCACTCATAGTCAGATGGAGGGACTGGGTCAGGGTTATGTAACACCTGATTGGGTTTGGGTTTAAAATTGATACAGAAACCAAAGTCAGAAACCAGGGACAATGTGGATTTTAAACACTAGGGCATTATAGTAAAAGCACATTTTTAGCAAACTGGTGTTCACTGATGCTTTCTATCCAACGTGACTGAGTTTGAGCTGTTTTTTAAAGAAGAATGGGTAAAGATTTTAATCTTTGGATGTGCAAATGAGTTAGAGACATACCCCCTAAAAGCTTCTAGTTCTACATTGTGGTTCAACAAAGTATTAGCTAAGGGAGGAGAATACAAATATATGTCATTTTTCAAATTAAAAAAAATAAATTTAACATTTCCATTGAAAAAGATGTTAGGAACTGATACATGTTTTTCTTCCGAGTTTCCATTGCTCTGCGTTTTGTTGACCTATTCCACAAAATCCCAATAAAAAACACATAAAGGTTTGCAGATATATCATCAGAAAATGTGAAAACGTTCAAGAGATATGACTACTTTTGCAATGCACTGTATGCAGAAGGGAGAAAAAAAGGCCCACTTTTATTTCAAGACACAATATACATTTAACATGGGGACTTTCTACTTTAAGGAATATACAGTGGGAAGTACATTATTAATGCCTCTTTAAAGTTAAAATTTAGCTCTCAATAAGAACCAACATTTGTTATGAGAATGTCGTAAATGTAGCAGAGGTTTACTACCTATCAGTAAGTGGGGTGATAACCAGTCTGTTTGTGTTTCCCAAATATTCATAGCTGAACTGGAACTGAGCATCACAGATGTTGACACAACAGTGTGCTGTATCTTCATCCCAGCGGTGACGTAGGTGAGACAGCCATGCGAATGCCTGACCATTTGTCACCTAACAGGCAAACACAATAACACCAATAGTAGAGTCCAATGACTTGTATGACTGTCATTCAAATAAGCTCTCTGTCAAGTACCTTTTGAGTGATGAGACTCCCAACCACATCTCGAGCATGGACATCAATGGTGCAGATAGTCATTATTTTCTGTCTGTCCCCAGGACTTAAATCCCCAAGCAACATGTGGATCAGCGAGTTCAGCTGTGTGATCTTAAAAATTACAAAATCACTGAATAAAAGTGTCTCTTTGTTTAACCAACAGTATAAAAAACCTGACTTTATGACCCTACCTGTTTTCTGTTGTAGTCTTTGAGAGCCGTCTCAAATCCTTCCTCCACCCTGTCAAAGGCAATACCCACATCTGTGGCCCACCACACCTGACTACCAGTTAAGGATACCTATTTATGAAAAAAATAATTTGCCAAATGTCCATAAAGCAGAAAAACGGGGGTAGGCAAATTTATTTAATTGGGACGTGGAAACATAAAACCCACAACAGGTCTCAGATTGTGCCCAAAAGTTTATATCAGCTTGGATTTGTGGTGCAACAGAAAAAACCAAGCTGTGTCTGAGAATTATTCTCTATTCTTGTGCAAAACTATATTTGTGTAAAATTTCCTGTTTGCTGAACAGACTGTGCACAATTTTATCATTGCAGTCAGCAGAATTTGAATGGGAAAATTTAGCATAACATACTACAATTGTAGGCTTGCTTACTGATTTGACACATCACAGGATAATAGAAAAAAGTGGGCTTCTGAAATAGGACATACTTGTAGACAGCTTCGACTAAGTTTAGGTTTTCTAAGATGGATGTTCTGAACTTGAAACAAGATTACTGCATGAATCTGGACCGTGTTTCTTTTTTAAACACTCTTTGAGAAGGATAAAGAGGAGCAAAGGTTTTCTGGATTTTTTTATGTTGTGTGATCAATGGCTATTAAATTGATTTCATCTTCAAATTATGCCTAATTCAAGAACATTTAAAGACCATTTTAATTTTAATTTAAGTCTGACATGAATTATTATTACTTAATTAACTTGCATTAGACTTACCTGATAAGTTAAGCTAGGTAAATACAACTTTGTTAGCTTAAATTGTTGTTTCTTGACTTCCAATATCAGGAAAATTTCATAATGGTTACATGTTTAGTCAACTATTAAACTCTTAGTTTTCAAGCCATATTTATACTTCCCATGGAGAAGGAGGTGGTGGTGAAAAATGTAATAAGACTGTTTTGATTTCAACTGACAGAAAAGTCGGTTTTTGGAGCAGATTTCTTTGCAGTTTGTGTCGAAAGTGGAATATCTTGTGACAAATTTCTTTCATTAGGGCTTAATGCTCTACTGGATCATTGAGATCATAGCTTCATCCCAACCTAATAACTGAAGTCGTGAGCTAAGTTGGAACTACAAATCTTAAGAAAACAAATGCCTCCATCATATTTCTAAAAATACAACCTTAAAAAACATAAAACTCTGGGCATATTTAGGGATTTATAAGGCATTAAATTAAAATGATTAAATTTAAGACTTTGTATTATTTATTTAGGATAGGAAGCCATCACACTGCACGTCCTCTCCACACACTTATTCAGACATGGGCCACTGTGGAGTACAGCATCGGGTTACTAAAGGCGGTTATGAGTCTGCCGTGGACCAGCGTGAGTAACACTGCTCTACATGCCAGAGCCAGTGTGTCATCTTATCCAGGACTTTTAATATGCAACTGTAACACACTTATCTTAGGAAATTATGATGTTAAAACATTAAGATAGTACACATCATTTGTAAGGACTTTATTCATATCTATTGGTGAGTGATTAAATTTGTGTTTTCAACTTAAAGTTTAAATGAAACTTTATATTGTCTTTCATTCATCAATGCTGCAATTCCTGTTGGAGTGGCCACTCAAATTATGAATGAAAAAGGGCGTGGAGTATAAATCAAGACTGCGTCAAGTTGCTGCTTTTATCAGGCACCTAACATTCATACGCTGGGATTGGTTTAGTTTAGGTATGGTTTCATAAGTCAGACCTGGAACATCCAACTATCACTTCTTCGCTCAAATTCAAAATGATTTTTGATGAATGAGACCTCATGTGTGTTTTATAATCTACAACATAATTTTTTTTTTTTTTTTCCACAACGTAAATCTAATAAAAATAAAAAAAACAGACCTGTGCAGGATAATCAAAAAGCCACTGATCTCGTGGTTTATCCTCATAGGCAGCCACGGCTTCCTGTATCTCTTTCCTCACTGTACAGCGCATACTGCTCTCCAGAGCGTTTAACCAACACTCTGCCTGGAGGACAAAAAGTTTTATGCATATTTTAAGTGTTTTTATATATATACAGTACAGACCAAAGGTTTGGACACACCTTCTCATTCAAAGAGTTGTCTTTATTTTCATGACTATGAATATTGTAGCTTCACACCGAAGGCATCAAAACTATGAATTAACACATGTGGAATTATATACTGAACAAAAAAGTGTGAAACAACTGAAAATATGTCTTATATTCTAGGTTCTTCAAAGTAGCCACCTTTTGCTTTGATTACTGCTCCGCACACTCTTGGCATTCTGTTGATGAGCTTCAAGAGGTAGTCACCTGAAATGGTTTTCACTTCACAGGTGTGCCCTGTCAGGTTTAATAAGTGGGATTTCAAGCCTTATAAATGGGGTTGGGACCATCAGTTGTGTTGTGGAGGAGGTGGCTACAGTACACAGCTGATAGTCCTACTGAATAGACTGTTAGAATTTGTATTTGGTAAGTAAAAAGCACCTAAGTAAAGAAAAACGAGTGGCCATCATTACTTTAAGAAATGAAGGTCAGTCAGTCCGAACAATTGGGAAAACTTTGAAAGTGTCCCCAAGTGCAGTCACAAAAACCATCAAGCGCTACAAAGAAACTGGCTCACATGAGGACCGACCCAGGAAAGGAAGACCAAGAGTCACCTCTGCTGCGGACGATAAGTTCATCCGAGTCACCAGCCTCAAAAATTGCAGGTTAACAGCAGCTCAGATTAGAGAACAGGTCAATGCCACACAGAGTTCTAGCAGCAGACACATCTCTAGAACAACTGTTAAGAGGAGACTGTGTGAATCAGGCCTTCATGGTAAAATAGCTGCTAGGAAACCCCTGCTGAGGATAGGCAACAAGCAGAAGAGACTTGTTTGGGTTAAAGAACACAAGGAATGGACATTAGACCAGTGGAAATATTTGCTTTGGTCTGATGAGTCCAAGTTTGAGATCTTTGGTTCCAACCACCGTGTCTTTTTGCGGCGCAGAAGAGGTGAACGGATGGAGTCTACATGCCTGGTTCCCACCGTGAAGCATGGAGGAGGAGGTGTGATGGTGTGGGGGTGCTTTGCTGGTGATACTGTTGGGGATTTATTCAAAATTGAAGGCATACTGAACCAGCATGGCTACCACAGCATCTTGCAGCATCATGCTATTCCATCCGGTTTGCGTTTAGTTGGACCATCATTTATTTTTCAACAGGACAATGACCCCAAACACACCTCCAGGCTGTGTAAGGGCTATTTGACCAAGAAGGAGAGTGATGGGGGGCTGCGCCAGATGACCTGGCCTCTACAGTCACCGGACCTGAACCCAATTGAGATGGTTTGGGGTGAGCTGGACCGTAGAGTGAAGGCAAAAGGGCCAACAAGTGCTAAGCATCTCTGGGAACTCCTTCAAGACTGTTGGAAAACCATTTCAGGTGACTACCTCTTGAAGCTCATCAACAGAATGCCAAGAGTGTGCGGAGCAGTAATCAAAGCAAAAGGTGGCTACTTTGAAGAACCTAGAATATAAGACATATTTTCAGTTGTTTCACACTTTTTTGTTCAGTATATAATTCCACATGTGTTAATTCATAGTTTTGATGCCTTCAGTGTGAAGCTACAATATTCATAGTCATGAAAATAAAGAAAACTCTTTGAATGAGAAGGTGTGTCCAAACGTTTGGTCTGTACTGTATATATATATGTAGTTTTACCTGTCCTTCACAGATACATTTTTCCGAGAAGGGAACATATTCTCTCTCCCGGCTATACATCCCAACAGCAACTGCCACTCCATCTTCCTCCTCTCCTCCGGGCTCTACGGAGTCCTTGAAGCGAAGGTCTGCTATGTTGTCAAACAACTTCAATAAATGCCGGGTCACCTGAAAATTACAAACATACTGTACATAAAAAACTGGTCACTTTTATCCATTCAAATCCAGATGAAGTGTACTCCATCCTACGCAGAATAATTCTGAGTCAAGATTTGATTGCAACATATTACTGATAACTGCACTGTGGTAACATTTTTTGAATGAGTTCTTTTTAAGACATTGCCAATAAAAGGAAATACCTGTTTGGGCTGTGTTCCCTTGGACACAATCTCCAACAAATCAGAAGCTGAGACAAAATAAAATCTGGGGAATGTGAGCCTTTTTGTCTCCAGATACTCAGCTAGGGCCTTCTCACACACCGACAATCTCTGCTGTAAAATTTCCAAGTTCTCCAGGAAGCCAGGTTTGTTAGTTACATCCACCACATTACTGTTCTGCACCACTTCAATCATCAAGCTCTAAACGAGAAGCCAAAAAAATATATATAAATATGAAGGAATTTCGTAAAGAGAAAAGTATGGAAGTGTGTTGGGCTGGGTATTTACCTGAAAGTCAGTGTGTATTCCCTGAAATCTCTCTGCATCGTTGGCCAGCTGGCAGCGAATGTCATCGCTGTTCGTGAAGATGCTGTTTAGGTGGGCCCAAGTTCTCTGCACAGACATCCAGGATGAGATGACAAGGTCAGCCACCATCAGCTTCCTCTGCCATCCACTCACTTCTGCCTGGAAATACTCCACATACTTGCTCATCAGGATGTTCTGCAGTTGCACCTGAAGGTAAGGGGATTTGGGCAGTTTCATATACCTTGTAGAAGGCCGCTCTGAAGTATAGTCACACAAATCTGCATATTTTGTTTTGTTTATCAGTTCACTCTTTGATTGCAAAGAGTGATCCTAATATGCTCAGTCTTAAATGTTTGCTTTGGGTGTAGTGTGTTTATTTAACAGAAAATACAAAGGCAATGTCATGTATTGCTTTGCGAAAGTATTCATAACTCTTGAACATTTTCAAACTTTGTCACATTACAACCACAAATTTAATTTCAATGTAAAACCTCTACTTACTGCTGAAAAATCTTTTGAGGTATCAGATTTACACATGCAGGGTCTGTAATTTTTGCCAATAACTCTTCGAGCTGTTCAAGCTCTGTCTGAGATGATGGAGAACATCTGTGAGCCTTGCCCCAGAATGCTCCATGTGATTTAGGTCTGGACTTTGACTGGGTCATTCTAAGACATGAATATCCTTGTTATATAAACTACTCATTAGACATCTTGAATGTATGTCTTGGGTTGTTGTCCTTTCAGGGCTGTTGCCATTTATAACAGGGTTTCTTTCAAGAATTCTTTGTATTTAGCCCATCAACCTTAACTGTGCTGTTCCTCTCAGTTGAAGAAAAGCATTTCCACAGCATGATGCAACTACCACCAGATTTTATTGGGGGATGATGTGTTCAGGTAATGTGCAGTGCTAGATTTCTGCAATTTGTGGGCATAATTAATAGCTGCCGAGTTAACAGATCTGAACACCTCGGCTGTGGGCCTCTGTGGTTCTTCTAGAGTTACCAGGGGAATCTTGGCTAATTCTTTACTTTATTTTCTCCTTGGCAAACCTATCAGTTAAAGTGGACGCCCAGGTCTTGGTTGGTTTGCAGGTGTACCATACTATTGCCATTTCCAGATGAAGGATTGAACAGTACTTTGTGGAATGCTTAAATCTTAAGATGTTGTTTTAGAGCCTAACTGTCCTTTAGAATGCTCCTCAACATTGTCCCGGGTCTTCCTTGTATGTTTCTTGGTCTTTATAATGTTCATTGTTCACTAATGTGATGAGAAGAAACTTCTACAGCCAACACAGACAAGCTGTTTTTCTACTGAGATAAAATTGCAAACAGGTTTCAAGAGGTCTGAATACTTTCCTAAAGAAGATTCACTGTTATCCTAAATGCTGAGGTAGAAGGCAACAGGACATCTCTTTTTTTCAGAATCTCACTTCAAAACGTTTCGCTTCTCAACCTAAAGGCTTCTTCAGTTCTGAACATAGTTGAAAGTACAAGCTCATAAGTTGTTTTCAGAATAATAACACTATTTAACACCACGAATGAAAAAACTAGGGGAAATTAGGACATGTGAGCCATACCTGCCCTCTACTTAGCTCAGTGTTTTGGTCATTTTTGTTTTACTGATTAACTAAAGAAGCCTTTTGGATATGAGGTGAAACGTCTTCAAGAACAAGGTGGAGTCCAATTGTTTTCTACTGAAGCACTTAGGATTGTCTTGTATGAGGGAAAATCTCCATCAGCACTATGGTTCAATAAATCAGTTTAATGGGGTAACCTGATTGTCCTCCAAAGTTTCGATTAAATTCTCATCAGCTTTGAGCAAAGGTGTTTCTGTGCTGTTGTGAGTCTCATATGACAGAGACATAACACTCCAGGTCTGTGTTATTTCTGCCAGAACCTATGTTCAAAATGGACACAGATAAGAGGATTAAAACAGGACATTTTACATTTTCATATTGACATCCACATATTTTTTTTCAAGCAACTTAGACTCAACGCTGAAAATGTTCTTTAAAATTATATTCAGCATATTTTTATTTATACAAAAAGCAAATTCTCTGGGTCCTACCTTCTCAATACCCATTTCTTTCACAGCTTTGTCCACTATGTTTTTAACTTCGTCCTCCACATGATGTAGTTGTAATTCCAACAAGTCCCCCAAGGTGGTGCTCTCTCCCATCACAAATCGCACCTGTTCATAGGTACATTAATATCGTATAATAAACGATACATGTTCTGCTGTGATCAGATTCTTTATATCAGATTTTATGAATCTAGGGAGAAGTCTGCAGAATAGCTGCACACATAGGCAGAGATAGAAAGCTTTGAAACAAAGCACAGCATATGAATTCTCATACTCTTGTAGTGTTCATAAGCTGTTGCCAGTGTCTCTCTCTGATGGCAGAGTTCTGCAGCTCATTGACAGCTCTCAGGGAGGTCAGAAGATTTTTCACAACTGATTCTAGGCCCAGATAAACATCCCAAGCTCGCACTTCCTTATCTAGCATCTTCATCTCCTGCAACACAAAGAAGATTGTTATGAAAATGCACCTTTTTCTACCTTCAAAAGTCAAGAAAAATATGCATCACATACTTTAGCAAAACGCCGGAGCTCCATGTCCATCTGCTCAACATTGATCTCTTTCCATGGAGTCTTGGTCCACTCTTCTATACTTGTCTGCATTGAGATTTTTTTGTCAAATTTTTTAAGATAACAAACAAATTGAAAGAAGTATGTTTTAGGTCAAATAATTTGTACCTTTATAAAAATAATCATGTCCCAGACTGCCTTGACTAGTATGATGTCGGAGCGACACTGGCGTAGCTGTTTGTACTCTGGAAAGCTGACCTCAAACATATAAGCAGTGTCCTGCAGGTTCTTCATTTCCATCTCAATCCCCGCTACTGATCGATGACACTAGAGAGACGATTGATCAGTTGCTACAATTGTGCTATGTTTTAGATTTTCTTTAATTACTTTCACTGTTATTACAGTTTTCCAGATTCACCTTATCGATCAGTTTATATGGCTCCTCCACATTGATCTTAAAGACTGACTCAGTACGAAATCGCTCTCTGAACTCATGCTGCTTCACCTAAAATGTGAAAATTTGGAAAACCTATGATGCATGTATATCTGCTTCCAGTTTCAAGTCTATATATGTACAGACCCCAGTGGTTAGGACATATAAATAATGCAGGAAAGGAAGGACAAAAGTTCATATAGGTATATCAGATGTCAAGCTCTTTGTGGGGAGTTGCCAGACCAACATCCTACCTTGCTCACACCAACCCTCACCTCAAACCGGACGCATTTTCTGCGTATCACTGAAACTTCATTTGATTGCAGTGGTGCCACTTCATGTTTGACTGTGAAGGCAATTTTTTTTAGACTTTTCCACTTCTCAGGCAGCTCCTATATTTTGGAACACAGAAGGAAAGAATCTCATGCACTGATACCCATACAAAGCCGCTAATGTAAACAGGTAAATGTCTTTGCAATGATACATACTTCTAGCTGCGTGTAGACAATCTCTGGAAGTTGTTGTCCATAGGACTTGAGGAGCTCTGCAGTTGACTTAAGTGGTTTGAAGTTCTGTTCATTACTGATCTGTCTATCTCGGATTGCCATGAGGTGTCCCATTATGTTCACCAGCCCTGCATAATCCCCATCTGACACCTTTGTGGTGAGACCTCCAGCTGTGTCTTCCAGAAAATGGGACAGCTCCTTCACACTGTGAAATAATGAAGATCAAGGAGTATTTCATGAGTTAACATATAGAATGAAACAATGCTGGTAGCAAGGATGTCCCAGTCCAATCCCAGGTACTGGTTTGGTGTCTTGATCACTGCATTTTTAAATGACTGACTGACCTTATATTCTGTGTGTTTTTCCACCATGTTTGGACAGAGAATGTGCTCTTTTATTTTTGCTGTAAGGTTATGTAAATGGTCACTGTCATGCGTCCATTCTCTGAGTCAGGAATCCCTGACAAAGTTCAACTCTAGATACCTGTTGTTGGTGTACATTCTAGTGGAATACCTTGTTGAGTTCCACAAGATCATTTCTTAGCTATCACTTTGTGGTGAAACAGTGAAGAGCAGGATCCAGATGCAGGAGGCTGAACATTTTAAAACTTACAAAAACAAATGTCCAGGAGAAACCCAAAATAATAAATTATAAGATGACCACAAGGACATAGGATGGTGGCAATAACAGGATTATCTGACACTGAGTGTGAAAGTCATGTAGTATTTCTACTGAGCAGCTGGATTACTGGAATGTTAAAAAGGTTAGTTAGGGAGACAGCTGGGGAGTGCAGGGATAAAGGAAGGTACTTGGAACATCAGGGAACACAGACCATCTCTAAGAAAAGTAAACACTAGCAGAAAGGCAAACCTAGGAATACACAAAAAATCAAATACTACAGATTGTTAACCAAGAGGTGACACAGAAACAGGCAATCTCTAAGATTTATAGACAACAAACATACTGTAACTAAAGACTGCATCTTAGAGCAAAATATAAATACATAAGAAATATGAAGTAAAGAACAAAAGTACAAGGAATGTTAAAACTAAGGAATAATGTGAATATGGAAAGCGTAGAAAAATCCTAAAATAAGGCAAAACACAAAACCCATTGTGTTTTGCCTTTGCCTTGATCTGTGGTAGCTTTCTAAACTGGGTAAAAACCTATGCTAGAACAACATATCGATGCTGACCTGCCAAAACTGCAGTTGGGCCAAAATATATGTCACTATGAAAAGGAAGATCAGGAATAATAGGAGAGACTGCAGTATCTGAAACCTCTTTGATTAGTGAGCTGTAATTGCTATGAGATGTAGCCTGTTACCTTACTTCAATTTAAAGCTATTATGTTTTAGAGCATTAAAAGAAGACTCATTTTATCAACTTTACTGGACTGGGACAGGGTATCAGGTGACGCCTATTATTCGATGACTTATTGGTATTGGAACAAAATTATCCGGATTGTGATACCTATAGTTAATTAACTTTTTGGCAAAGGTGAAAAATTAAGACAAGTACATTAAATATTTAACATATATTTCCCTAACTATTTTATGTTTCTGCAAATAATTTCCATAGTGGATAAGAAGCCCCTGTTTATGTGTGTCTCACCTCTGATTTACATGGTTCAGAAGGTGCTCTTTGAACATCCAGCTCCACCTTTTGATGACATTCAGGAGTGTGTGCTTGAAGGGACGAATGTCCAGCTGCAGCCAGCCACAAAACACCATCCTGTCCTCCATTTTGCTCACCCGAACATACAGAGACTCAAAAAGATTAATCTAGAGGAGGAAAGGATCTGGTTACTCTGATTGCACTAACCAGCTCTCTCAATGCTAAATAAACATTAATATTTTAACAACAATTAAGTTATAAAAGTGGAACACACTTGATCTTTAAAGTTTTCTAAGGTGGGCGGGTTCTTTTTCAGTTCATAGTCAGCATACAGCTCGGCTTCCTCTGTGCTTAAAACGTGGCCATAAAGCAAAAACTGCCTCATAAATTCAGACCTGAAAAAGGTAGATAGAAAAGGAGGATCAAATAAATAAATATAGACCCCTGCAAGGAGGAAATTAAATGAAACAAATCATCTGACCTATCATCAGTCCAAAGGTAGTGGTAGCTAGAAAATGAAGCCTGATACTCCCAGACCTGAAAATCAACACAGTGTTTATAGTTATGAACCTAGATAAATAAGACTCTATGAGTAAGGGAAAAAAAATTACCTTGGCGACTGCTCCTCGTGCCCGTGAACGGATAATATGACACATTTCTGACAAGTCCTCCATTTCATCTATGTCAAACTACACGGTGAGAAATCAATATATGTGACAAAAGTCTGTGTATTTGCAAATATAATTATCTATTTGTGTATGTACAGTATACATACCTAGTAACGTTTTCAAATTTTTTACTTTACAACCACAAACATGCATTTTGTTGCCAATTTATGTGACTCATTAACACAAAGTGCTGCACTATTTTGAGGTGGAAGGAAATGCATAGTTCAAAATGGTGTGATAGACTGACATTTCTCACTATTTGTCTTAATAAAAAAGCTGTCCGATTAGATAGAAAGTGTCTTTAAACATGGAATTTTCAAGTTTACAAAAGATTCTTTGATAGATTAGAATCTGAACTTTGACTTGGCCATTCTAGTGCATGAATGTGCTTTGATCTAAACCATTTTGTTTTAGCTGCGGCTGTATGTTTAGGGTTATTTTCCTACTGGAACATGAAATTGTGACCCAGTCTCAAGTCATGTGCAGCCTCTAAAAGGATTGGTCTGTGGAGAGCTCCAGCTTGCTATCAACAGAGTTAACTTTCCTGTCTATATTGAAGTCAACCATCCTCACGGGATGATGCTGCCACCACTCTATTCATTATCAGATGATAGATGGAACAGTGGGCTACATGGCTGGGGTTGCAAGTTCTCCTCCATATGGATCAGTTCTCTTCCCAACACAGTCCAAAATACTGTATGTGCGTTAGGGTAATTAGTTACCCTGAATTGCCCATAGGTGTTACTGTGTGTGAATGGCTGTCTGTCTTGTGTGTCTTTGTTGCCCTGTGACTGACAACATGTCCAGGGAGTAAACCTAGAGCTCATTGACAGCTGGACACAATCATCAGTTCCCTGCAGGACAGGGCAAGGATTAAGCATGTATACAAATGGATGGCCTAAACAGTCCTCTGGCAGATGTCTAAAGCTTGGAATATTGTTTTATAACCTAACAGTGCTTTGGCTTTCTATCTCCCTGACCTCTCTGGTGTATTTCTTGGTCTTGAGAATGCCCTTCGTTCTCTAATGTTCTCCAACAAACCTCCAGCTGGATTTGATTTGGAGGTGTCAATGTAAATACGGAGAACTCTCACAGATACACACCACACTATTCAGATTTTTTTTAAATTTGAAAACCTGATGCATAATTTGTATAGCACTGGATGTTCAGAGTGGACATAGAATCTAATATGTACTATACCTGATAGTTATCCAGCTGCTTGTGTCTTGCCACTCTGGGAATGAAGGATGCCACGCCTGCAATGTTGGTCACTATTTTGTCCATAATATTGTAGAGGTTTCCGCTGACGCTCAGGTTCAGTGAAGGGTCAAAGGTCATTTCATTACCATTGAGTATGAGTTTTATTTCAAAGAGAGGTGTGATGCTCTGAGTTGCATCTGTATTGTCCATGAAGTACTGCAGGGAACAACGTACTGCATTGACAAAGCCTGTCACAATCATCCGGTCCACATACTCTGTGTACGCACTCCATTCACCGCTGATTTGATCTGACACATCTAGCAGAGATTGGTTCTCCTGGATCACAGTGAAAGAAAAGTTCTAAAATAAATTAAATACAATGCTTAGCAAAAGTGTTTATAATCTTTTTAACAGTTTTATATATTGTCACTTGACAACCACAATCTTCAATATATTTATTGGTATTTTATATGACAGACCAGCAAAACATAGTACATAAATACAAATTGGAATTGGTTTTCAAATCTTTTCAGAAAGATAAATCTAAATGTGTACGGTGCATATATATTCAGTCCCCTTAACTCAGATCCTCTTTTGAAAAATCCAGTGGTTCCCCACTGTGAAACACGATCCAAGCAGCATCGTGCTATGGGAATGCATTTCTTCAGATAGGGAAAGTGCTCAGAGTTGATGTGATGATGGACTGAACATTTTGTGATGTGATTTTGTGCTCAAGATTAAAATGCGAGCATACCTGCAGTAGTTTATGTATCTGCTCCCCTGTACTGCTGATGAGAGCCTGTTGTTTGGAAACACTGTCTTCAATGTCGGAGAAGTTGAGGAGAGTAGAATCACAACTCTTTCTAGTGATGAAAGCTCGGTTGCTGAGTTTAACCATGAGGGCCTGAATTGCTTCAACATTAGCTTTGCTGTTCTGGACTCGACTAGAAATGCTCTAACACAGAAAAAGAGACAAACAAATGTACATATGATCCATAAAACCAGTTTTGAAGTTGCTCCTAAAGAATGAATGTGCTCAAAATGGGTTATTGTCTGTGATATTTGATTGAGTTTGGTTGATATCTATTTCATTTCTTTTTTTCTAAGGGGCTAAAATTCTTGTTTTCTGATTTAGTTTGGACTCTTCTTAAGGGCGTTTCTATATAGTCTGCTACTCTGAGGCTATACCTTTTAGTATTCTGCTTTTAGGTCCTCCTCTGACTATTTATCACAGCATCAGGATTTGTAAAGAAAAGCTGCCTCATTACTTTTGTGCTAAGCTGATACAGAGAGCCAGGCAGATATTTCAGTGTCTCTTTAAAATCTGTTACTACAACTCAGCACCTTGACCAGTTGTTGTGTACTCTGAATGTAGTCCCAAAGGTCATTCTGGTCCCAAGTCAACTCCTTCAGTGCAGGTTCCAGCTGTTGTCGCACCCTGTCCATCTCATCTTTCACCAACCCTAACTCCACAGCCAAAATGGTGATTTTTAGCTTGTTGTATGATTGGGTCACTAAGGTCAGCGTCTGTGTGTACTACATGACAGAAAGCAGCACCAACATTATTAATTACAACATATTTTACATGTAGACAAATATGTCATAATATCCATTGTGCCACCTTGAGGCTGTTGACCCACCAGGTATAATCTCTCCTGTTTAGAATAGAGATGAAGAGCAGTTTTGGGGATGTTTTGGATCTTCAGGATGCTCAGATATTTCACCTCTTTCAGCACAGATGTCAGCTAGGGAAACCAGTTTTAAAAAGACTTTAATCATTAAAGCATGAACTTGTATAAAGCAATTTTTTAGGATGCATTGAACTATGGATATAAGTGAGCCAAAAAGCTGTGCAAAGGCAGCAGATAAAAAAATCCAAGCGAACCATGTGTTCTTTGATTTGCTTACTTACTACTGAAATTTATTTTTTTTGCAAACTCTTTATACAGTACATATATCAACACAATGTTTGACACAATTGTGAAATTAAGTGAGATAATAGCTGTTTTTTGCAATGCCAACTAACATGAAAGTCAGCTCTTTGCAAAAAACTAACATAAAAGAACTCAAAGCACAACTATACACTACTGTATCGTTCTAAAAAGGTATGAGTGTGGTATTAACAAAGTATGACAACCTTGAGTAATAATGTCCCAGTTTCATGGTATGACATGATCAAATAGATTTTATTTAAAACAGAGCCACAATCATTCCTACAAGTGGAAAAATAGATTAACAAAATTAATAGACCTGTTCTAATAATCAAAAAACATTATAATATTGTTATGTTAATAGAAAGACTTCAATGTTTACTAAAATGTAGCAGAGGTTTTCAAGTGGTTACAGAAAATTATACCTCATAGTTTCTTTGTGCACAATAAAAGTATAACAAACTTGCATTTGCTTGTAAATTAGTCAGACTATCTGCGTGGGTAGCTAGCCTGCAGTCAGATGCTTAACAGACATACTGCTCATAACTTGTCACCTGTAGTTTTAAAAACGCTTCACCTCATTGGCCTGATCTTATTCCTATGCAGACCTTTTTCAATAAAGTGTAAAGTTTTAACTGTGGAATATTCTTGTGAGCTAATGAACAGTTATTGCAATAGTTTTTTTTAAAAAGAACAAAAATATAAAAAGGGTATGGATATAGTCAGACACTCCCCTAAGGCTTCCTAGGAAGAATTGCATAGGGAAGTGAATGCAGGCCCAGAGGTAAACACTATGGTATAATGGTATAAGTTGGGTAAAAAAAACTTGTATGGTGATTTGACAGGTGTTGAAGAGAGCGCTAGTACTGTTGTCAGGACACGTGGGGAAAAAAACTAACCAGCAAACAAAAAACAAAAAAGATTTTGGAAGACGCCAATGGAAAAGATTCATAAGAGGTGACTGTGGCTCAGTGAGAAGAGTAGTTGTCTTGTAATCTGAAAGTTGTGGGTTTGATTCCTGCTTCCACATGTTGACGTGCTTCTGGGAAAGACACTTAATCTCAAATTGCCTAACGACCTGTGTATCGGTGTATGAATGTGTGTGTTAGTGAGTGTGTCTGGGTGAATGTGGCTCTGGTGTAAAGCACTTTGAGTGGTCGGTATGACTGGGAAGGCGCTATAAGTTCATTCCATTTACCATTACCATTCGTAAACCCTCCACATATCACCTCGGTCTAACAAATAGCAATTGTTCACTTCATAATGTCATCCATACTGTATATGGTTGGGATATTCCTTTTTAATATTCGACTCAAAATGCAATGAACACATGTTAGAAAAATATATCTTCATCTAAACCTATCAAGATTTTAGATATATCTTCACTCTATTTGCTCTTGTTCATTTAAATTTGTGTTGTTGTGAAAAAGTAGGGAGGGGAACACCCATGTTTTGGCTTGCGCTCCTAGTTTTGAAACTGGAAATATTTCCAAACTGTCTAATTTTTCATTTTTTCAAGCAGGGGAACAATGTAGCAAAGTTCAACCAGCTGAACTGCAGTGCTCAGCAACCAATGGGTGGGGAGCACCTTCAAAAAGCCGGGGAAAACTCAGATCACTCTAGTACTTTCTCTGACATCTCTAAAAGGACTTTAAATGGTATGAACAATACAGCAATAAAGTGTTTTTTAAACCTTGTTATACCTTCATACTGGTAACTGGCCTTTGACAAGTGGCTCAGTTCAAATTAACATTTAAAAAGGGTAACCAATCACTAGACCTCATAGTTATAGTTTAATACATTTGATGATCCTAACTTTATTCTTCTCTGAATTCATAAAGTCAAAGTGCTTATGTTTGGCAGGTTTTTTAGTGGACAGTGAAATTTAAAACAGCATGCTATTACTTACTAATACTTTTAACAGGCAGATATATTGTTATTTGTGCTTACAGCAAGACTGAAGTTGACCTGGAAAAGGCCGGTATCAGTGTCCAGTGTTACTAGTGGTTCTTTGAGGTGCATTTGGCAGACATCCTCCAGCCCCTCAGTCCACTCTGTCAACAGCTCCTCGTCCTGCTTTTCTAACATCTCAAGAACATGTTCACACTTTCTGAGCACCTCGTCGGCCTCAGCACACCCGAGAGGCCTGGGAAATAGAAAAGGACCAACACTGTGTTATCCACATAGTTTTAAAACCCAATCACAAAACTCAGATTGAGTTCTCAGAGAAGCCCTCTAATGTTTTAAACATTCTTTGTAATAGTGTATGGACATGAATAGAAATACGATTGCAGTATAAGAAACCTATAATCAGATCTGCCAAATGCTGTTATGTCTAAGCCTGGCAGTTAGAGAGTTGGTTCATACATGTGAGGCAGCTGGCAGAAGTTGCTTCTGTTCGTGAGGATGCGGCTCCGTAGTTCTTGGGACCATTTGAGGTTCCCAGCCACAGACGGCATGTTTTTTCCCAGAACTGCACAGCCAGACTGCCGCTGAAATAAAATTTAACATTATTAATTTGGTCAATTAATTTGTTTTTACACAGGACTAATGTTTTTTTTTTGCATGATTGTAGAGCGGATATGTAAATGTGAATCAGACTAAATTTTTCATGTTGTAGGTTAGTCAGGTTTACAAACATTTTCCTTTTTCTATTTTCTAAATATCAGAATAATAAGAGAACAATTTGTAAGAGTCCAAAAAATGATCATGTTATGGCTTTGCGAGCTTCGAATAACATCTGAGTTAAATGGAGACTCACTAAGGCTCAAACACATTGTTTTCTTGTGTGGCATAAAGGGAAAGTCTAAGCCTATGTTAATACATCAAGTCTTAATGCTCAATTAAAATTTTTTGCTAAATTACGATTTCTTTCACGTGGTCGTTCATACTGCTACTTAAATGTGACCACCATCTGTCTTACGTCTGAATGATTTAGACCTTAAAGCGACTCACATGTGCAGAAGGAGAATGTTGACATCACACAGCAACACATAATTTACGGAAATAATAAAGGATGTCATCGTCTCTGTGTTATTCTGAAATCACTGAGTAATGGGAGACGACAATATTATAACCACATCATTACAAGACAAAGATAGGTTAGAAAAATGGGAGCTCGACTATTAACAATGGCCTTTTGTGGAGTAGTGACTGCTACTTCTGTAAAGAAGTCTGTGCGGATGTGTAGTCGGAGCCAGGACAAAAAGGTTAAAGTCGGATGAAATGCGACCATTGGATAAGTGTCTGTGTTGGATGGGTGCAAAAACTTGTTATCACTCATGTAAAAACCTTGGGTTGGAAGGCACCTGCACTATGCCTTCCTCCCTGTGTGTGTGAGATCATTGTTATCTCTGTGTGAACCAGCCTCCTTTCCGTCTCACACACACACACCCTGTCTGAACTGTCTGTTGAACTGTGTATATAAATAAAGAGATAGGGTGTCAAAACTTTGTAGTTTCACTGCAAAGTGGGCTACCCTTGTCACAAGTAACTCTGACTGTATCGTTCTTACCTCTGAGTTGACTAAATAATACCTAAAATTTATTGGTCCTTCGAAGCCGGATTAATTCAATAACCTTATTTCTCTTTGCTTTAACAGTGACTCTGGGATCCGTGGGGGAAGCCTGACGTCGAGCGAAGCACCGCTGCACAGCCTCCTTTAGCCGGAGTGGCTGAAAGTCCCGGTGTGTGTGAATTCACACCTGGCCAGTGGGTTATTGCCTTCCTCTGCGCGGGGTGACTCTCACAGGGTCCAAAGAGTCACCAAGAAGTCAACTCCGAGGTGAGACAGTTTTAAAATACAGTTCATAGGAAAAGTACTTAACAGTCGTTGGTAGTGCGTCGCCGGTAAGGACGCTGCATTAGGATGGTTTTATTCCACCGTGAAAGGAATAGTGACAAATTTGGTACAATTCCGCCGTGAAGGGGATTAAAGAAAACGACTGAGGATTATTCACCTGCGAGGGAATAGAGTAAAGCGCTATATAAATAAAAGAAGAAAAGTACTTAAAAGTCGTTGGTAGTGCGTCGCCGGTAAGGACGCTGCATTGGGATGGTTTTATTCCACCGTGAAAGGAATAGTGACAAATTAAGGTAGGGCCCCGCCAAGAAGGGGGCCAAATAAAACGACTAAGGGTTATTCCCCTGCGAGGGAATAGAATAAGCGCTATAAAAGTAAAAAAAACGGAGTAAATTGAGCTCATAAAATAACACCAAGTTAACTTAGAAAAATTACAAGGTACCTGAAACTAACTGTGTGACTGTGTTGTGTGTGTTTGGAGGACTAAGCATTTTAATAGAATCATAGCAGGATTCTGCTAGTCCTGTGTTTTCTTTTGCCCAGATTAAAACTACGTACTGGTGACTTTGGAGATTCAGGTCGGATTTCATTCCAGAAAATTAACACCGCTGCGAATTAGTCGCAGTAGAAGGCCGTGTTAATGTCCTCTCCTTAAAGTCTCATGCCAGTGACCTTTTATCTGGGACATTTATACTATAATTAAACTAACATAAAACATAATGGGGAAGAAACAAAGTAAACTAATTGACTTAGAAGGGGATGTAAAGTTTATGGAGAACTATGTAAAAGGAGCAGGTATGATCTGTCATAGATGGAATAAAAAATAAAAAACATGGGTTTTTGGGCAAATTAGATACAAAGGATGTCTTAAAATTACAAGGGGATCTAAAATTAGCAATAATGAAAACTAAAAAGAGAAAAATAACAAAGAACAATGGGGGAAGAACAGAGAAAAAGCTCTGATTTAACAGAAATATGTGCACGATGGCATAAAAATACGGATTTTCAGGTAACTTAATTATCACTGAAATCCTAAAACTACACGGGGATCTTAAACTGGAGATTATGCATTCAAAAGATTCAAGAGACAATAAAAAACCTTGCCAGGTTATAATTTCAAAGGGGACTTTTCAGTCCCTGAGTGCACACAGTTGATAAACAGATTAAAACAAAAAGATGAATTAAAAAAAACAACAATAAGAGCAGCTTTTAACTGACATAGCCATAATACTGAGGCCTTAAGAAAAAAAGAAAAAAAAACTTTCAGCTTAACTGAAAACAAATAAAGGGGAGGGCGGACTGCCACCCATCCCAGCTTAGAATACCAAGGTAGCCCCAAATTATAAAGACTAAGAGATGGTTTTAGAGGACGTGGTAAAAGAAGTTAAAAGAGGAGGTGACAATGTGGACAACATGGAAACTGTCCAACTGGACAACCCAGTGAACAATGACTAGAGAAGAGAGAACAGAATGTTGTTAAAGAAGTAATCTGAGAGTAAAAGATTTTGTAGGCAAGCATTAGTGAGAAACAGGTGCTTTAAAAATAATTCTATGGTGTTATACTACCAACAATATCATGATAAAATGCAAAAGATTCATTTTACAGGGAAATAATTCCATATTTGGCTCAGATTGTGTGCATTCTTGATTTTTCCTCTTTGAGAGAAGTTAAATTTCAGCTCTGTGAAACGACCTTGACAAAGAGATGCAGCTGCCTGAAAACAAAGATAAAACTAAGCCTGTCTCTGCTGAAAGGTCTGAAAAAAAAAAAAATTGTAACTCTACCCTGCATGTGTCAAACTCAAGGTCCGCGGGCCAAAACCGGACCTCAGAAGTTTAGTGATTCTCTAGAAGTAGAGCCTTTTAATATGGTGATTGTGTGCTTGAATGTTATTTTGTCAATCAATAAGCAGTTTTGTCTACATTCTGCCACAATCTGCCTTTTGAAAATGTTTTGAATCTTGCTCTTTATGTATAAAAAAAAAAAAGAAAGAAAAGAAAAATTGGCTAAAGTCTGCAGACACAAAATGAACTTGGATTGAAGCTCTAACTATGTTTATTTAATCTGAGATCCTCTCCAAATGCAACAGTATATGTCAGTCTACATGAGATACTAACAACTTCACCTACTGGTATAATATAAAGATCTGAGTGAATATGTGAAACAAACAATGATGAAAGTTTTTCAACAGGTGATGCTCATCCAGGAGGAAGACAGTGTTCCTAGGAAATGCAGCTCATTCATTAACAATCATTTTTTCTCCTATAGGTGGAAGTTTTGCTGACTAATCATAGGCTGGATCTATGAAACATTATGTGCACAGACCAAATGACCAAGGTTCTGACTGACTTATGAACCTCACTGACCTGACAATGATAACATGACACCCAACAGATAACACCTTTAAGGTGGACCCACTAAGACCACCTTATTGATTCTTGGTGAATAAAAAAAAAAAAAGAATTGAAGCGTTCAAAACAGACCTAGTGGAAACAAAAGGGGTTATGAGGAAACAATGTGCATTTTAAGAATAATAGAAGTCAAATTATGTTCAAATTTTTGCAAATAAAAATTACTCTGACAGAAAAATAAGTAAGTAGTGTGTGAATGTGTGTGAATGGGAATGACTGATTTCATTGTAATGCATCTTTGAGGGACCTTAAAAGCGCTAATAAAGGTCTGATGTTCTGATTATCTTTGCCAAACTTATATCTTAATAAGGTTTCCAGAATCTTTTTCGAAAAATCATATAAAGATGGCAAAGGTTCTACCTCTACTGAAAATACTGATAACCATAAGAAAGTTCATAGACCCGTCTTGAATTTTTCCTAATTCTTTTACAAACAGGTTATTTAAACTTTCATGTGGCCAAATGTCTGTGTTTGACTTTCTGTTTTTGTGAAATAAATGTCTGTTTCATGTTATGTAAAAATTAGAGTCCTCAACATTACCATAATAATATTAGGTCAGTTCTCTATGGTAAAACAAAAAGATTTTAACAGATGTTTAGACTTTTTCCAGTCAGGTTCAAAATGATTGAATTAGACTCAAACTTAACATAAGATTAAATTAACCTTAACAGAATTACTGAACTGGACTGAAATAGAGAAAACTTGAGTTAATTGAAACAAACTTTAGTTACTTGAACTAAATACAAAGCTGACTGAAACTGTATGTTGTATCTATAAAACAGGGTAAAACAAACTAAGATTATAAGATATAATATGCCCTTCATTTTTTGTGTTCATCAGTGAGTGAGTTTTTATTTTTATTTTTAATAAGAACTAAACCAAGCATTATTTATAATAATAGCAATTACCAAAAATAGTGATCTCATTTTTAAATGTAATAAGGACTTACTTTATAATATATGATAAAAAAGAATAATAAGAATTTGGAAAAACAGAGGCTTTAAACCTCTGCAGGAACAGCACTGACACTGTCAAAGGTAGATCCTAATACAGGAATCTGGAAGCTCACTCTAGGGTGGACAGTCAAAGTCCATCCAAGGGTACATTTAGATGAGGCAGAGGGACAAATACAGGGCTTAGCTGAGAGCAAAGAGAGCAACATGCATCCTGCCCTATCTGCTGTCCCACCTGAACTGTGGTCCCAATCATCAACTGATGTAGGGCTTATAAAGGGGTTCCCACCATACAAGGTTAAACTAATATCTGAAAAAAGGCCATTAGTCCGTCAATACCCCTTAAAGCCAGAAGCTGAAGAAGGTACTAAGCCAGTAATACAAGATATGTTGAAGTCAGGAATATTAAGAGAAGCACCTGACGCTACATGCAAGGCATATCACACTGACATCGCTATTATTATCACAGCCAAACATAACTCTAAAAAGATGTGCTCTTTAAATCCAAGTACTCTAATACCTACTGCAGAAGATGGAAAACCACATTCTTATAAAGCAAAAGTTGAAGAAGACACCAAACCCAGACAAGACATTTCTCAAACCCTTATACTAGATTCATGTGTTGTGTTTGTAGATGGCTCAGCATCTAAAGATGAATATGGAAAGAATAGAGTTGGTTATGCAGTAACAACCATCGATAGGATAATAGAAGCTAAATCTCTACCCAATACATGCTCAGCCCAAACAGCAGAATTATATGCTGTAGTAAGAGCATGTGAATTACATGAGGGACAAATACTTACTATATACACAGACAGCCAATATGTTTTCGGATCAGTACATCACCATGCTAAGATTTGGCAAAATAGAGGTTTTAAAACATCATCAGGGACAGAACTAACTCATTTCAACCTATTAAAGAGAAAATGTCAGATCTGCTATTTATAGACACAGACGTGCTGAAAGACGCCCAACAGTCAGCAACCAAGACAGAAATAAAGGCTTGGCTAAAGAGAGGAGCACAGAGAAAAGATGACATCAATCAGATAGAAGATAAACCAATCCTCCCAAAATATTTATACAACACAGCGGCTACAGTGACACATTGGGAAGACCCACGTGTCAAGGGGGGAATATGTCACATCTGGTAAAGCATTAATGCTACACTATAAATATTTCTGACTATGCAAATCATTTTTGCAGATCATGCATAATTTGTTGCAAACACGGGGGAAGAAATATTGCCTAGTTGTAATAGATGAACCTAGTGACACATTTCTTCCCCACATATGGTATCCCACAGATTATAAGGTCAGATAATGGAACTCATTTTGTAAATAAATTAATAGAACTAAGTTCTAATGCATTAGGGTTTCAGTTAAAGATTAAGGAAAACAATGGAAGAAACAGGGAGGCCATGGCCCGAATGCCTAACCCTGGTTAAATTATGGATGAGAATAACTCCAAATCAAACTGGTCTTACTCCATTTGCCACCTACTGTACATCATTGTATGGCTCCACCCACTATATTCTGAGTCTGAGATCACATGACACCAAGTTGCTGATGTGAATTTGTATTCTCAAAGAAATGGTACATGGCAGACCGTTTTCTCTGCCCTCTGACATGAATGAAATAGAGAAAGCACAACAGGAAACTTCATTAGCTGAGTGGATGAATAAAATGTTGCAGACAAAAGAAGAACAAATGTCCAGTGGTCTGCCGATAATCTCTGCTCCTATCCCACAGAATGAGGCCTGGAGACCTGGTCCTGATTAAGACACTCCACCGGAAGGATTGGAGCACTCCTTGGTGGAAAGGGCCGTTTCAAATACTCCTAACAACGCCCACAGCTCTGAAAATAGCAGAGAGGCCTTCCTGGATCCATAAAAGCCACTGTAAGCCAGTTTTGCCGTTACAGGAGCCAGATCAACCGACGGGGTAGCAGAGGAAGTCCGGGTTCAAAGATGGCCCAGCGTCTCAAACCGGTGAAGAAAACAGCTGATCTGCGCCCAATTATAAAATGGCTCTCTGTAACATGTGGACAGGACTGATAAGCCTGAGTTTAATTCTGGTAGCAGGACTCTTTCTCTATCTAAAGCAGGATCCACAGGAGGTGATACCGAACCAGAAGAGATGGACATCAGACGGGACCCATCTCAGAACACTGACGGAAGAACATGACGCACATCCATTCCTACAGAATTTCTGGTATCGTTCATGGTGGCATATGCAACACTGAACTAGGTAGAAATACACAAAAATGAAGGGGACGATTATGATGACATGTTGTAAATAAATCACATCAAAAGCCTGAGTGTACTCATACATTGTATTTCATAAAATGACCTTACAGCAGAAAATCGAAAGAAGTTGTTGCTTAAGTGAAATGAGAAAAAGTACAATGATGACATAAACAGGGCAGATTTTTAAATTCCTTTATTATGTTTCACTGTTTTCATTAAGTATTATTCTTTTATTTTTATGATTTCAAGTATTATTCTTTTATTTTTATGATTTAAAGTATTATTATTTTATTTTTATGATTTCAAGTATTATTCTTTTATTTTTATGATTTCAAGTATTATTCTTTTATTTTTATGATTTCAAGTATCATTCTTTTATTTTTATGATTTCAAGTATCATTATTTTATTTTTATGATTTCAAGTATCATTATTTTATTTTTATGATTTCAAGTATTAATCAACATTTAACTTTTAATGGTTGCCGAGGGCGGCGGGGCCGTATGAGTATTTCCCACAAAATATAATCTGTTTACCGTCCGTGGGTTTTCGCTCATACAAAGTATTTTTCTTACTCGTTTTTATATTAAATGTTTTTACTTGTGATAAAAGGAGGGACTGTTGGATGGGTGCAAAAACTTGTTATCACTCATGTAAAAACCTTGGGTTGGAAGGCACCTGCACTATGCCTTCCTCCCTGTGTGTGTGAGATCATTGTTATCTCTGTGTGAACCAGCCTCCTTTCCGTCTCACACACACACACCCTGTCTGAACTGTCTGTTGAACTGTGTATATAAATAAAGAGATAGGGTGTCAAAACTTTGTAGTTTCACTGCAAAGTGGGCTACCCTTGTCACAAGTAACTCTGACTGTATCGTTCTTACCTCTGAGTTGACTAAATAATACCTAACAGTCTGATTTAGTGCCACATATGGAAATTGCACAAAGGGGATATTTTTTTGTCGGTGAAAAATTTTATTTGGGCCATTCAGACGGCCATGAAAAAGATGGATATCAGTTACATAAGGGCAAAAAAAAATAAATTTGAATATAGGCAGTATTTGCCTGCTGTGTAAACATAACCTAATATCAGGAAGAGAATGGTGGATATACATAAGGTTGGTTCATCCTTGAAAAAGATTTCAGATGGAAGGAGGAACCATCCTCACTGCAAAACATAGGGGTGGCAGCATCATAATATGGAGTTGTTTTGTTGTTGGAGGGACTGGTGCATGTCACAAAATTAATGGAATTATGAGGAATGAACATTATGTCGAAATACTAAAGCAATACCTCAAGACATCAGCCAGGAATTTAAATCTTGGGCACAAATAACCTTTCCAAAATGGCAATGACCCTAATATACTGCCAACTTAAGCACAAATTGGCTTTAGGACAACACAGTCAATGTTTTGGAGCAGCCAACACAGCCCTGATCTCAATCCAAGCTGTGCTGAACCAGGGTGACATCTAAAACATGCAGGGCAATGAGGACTGACTTTGGACACCACTGCTTCGGAGACTTCAGTGTTAAATAAAAGGTCAGTCAGTCATTTTCTACCGCTTATTCCATAGTGGGTCATGGTGCCTATCTCCAGCAGTCTATGAGCGAAAGGCGGGGTTCACCCTGGACAGGTCACCAGTCCATCGCAGGGCAACACACATACAACCATACACACATTCATACACCTAAGGGCAATTTAGAGTTACCAATTAACCTAACAGGCATGTTTTTGGACTGTGGGAGGAAGCCAGAGTACCCGGTGAGAACCCACGCATGCACAGGGAGAACATGCAAACTCCATGCAGAAAGACCCCAGGCTGAGAATTGAACCCAGGACCTTCTTGCTGTAAGGCAACAGTGCTACCAACTGCACCACCATGCATATATAAAAGCATATAGTGTTTGATCAAACTAGACACATATTAAACCACAAAAGGTAATGAATAAGAAAGGGAATATATGAAAATCATTTAGCAGTAGGTTTTCCTTCAGCCTCTCACCATTTCTCTGTGTTGATCCAGTATAACCTGACAGTGGTCCATTTCCTGGTTGAACATAGCCAGCAACACATTGTAATTAGGAGAGAACATCTCTTGGATCCTGGGTCTTTCCAGAAGGCTGCCAAAAATCTTTAACAGCTGGATGAGAAACAACACACAAGAAATATAAAAATGACACACTAATAGGAAAACTTCAAATTTTGAGAAATGATTCCAAAATGTCTGCAAACATCTTGGATGTTGTCTGTTTGCGTTCTTTATTTATTGTAAAGTCCAGAAAATGCAGTACTGTGTGCTATACCTGGATTTTTCTAAATGTTAATGAAGAATATCTTTACCTTAAAGGCCGTATTCAGGTTTTTGGAGTGGTGAAAGGCCAAATTGAGAACAGTCCCCAGCCTCTGGTCAAAATCTTTGTTCTGCTCCACAAAACGCCAGTGGTGACGTACAAACTCCTGGGAACAAAAGGGCAATGGAAAAGAACTGGTGGGTATTTCTACCACCTGATGTAAGGGTTCAGTTTTAACCTCAATTTTTGTGCAATTTACATTCCATTACAATTTAAGTGCAGCCTTTCAAGCTCTCCTTAGCTCAGCTAATCAGTTTTGGTGGCAGTAGGTTGTACTTGAGAAAAATTTATTGTGACACAAATCAATTTTAGATTGAGTTTCTGTTCTGAGTCACACTGGAAGCTGTTGTGAAATAATATTTACATGTAGTAAATTAAATATTGATGTCCTGATTAATAATGACTCCACTCACTGGTTCTTGTGCGTTGCTTAGCAACTACTTTGCCTTACTACCTTTCAATTACTGCACTGCTGGACAGAAAAAATAACATGTAATTGTCATTTTTCATTATTTTACAGGGGCTGTCAATGCCACATATAAATGACTAAATAACAACCCTTTGAAGCATAATGAACAAATAGCAGTGTGACATCAAGCACAACAGCAACAGCCTCACAGCGTCTCACATCATTAGTGTAGTCAAAGGGGTCATATTTGCTCTCTCTCAGGGTGCGCCAGTGGTCATGAAACTCTTCGCTCATGCTGAACACCATCTCACTTAAGATTTTTCCTCGTGATCCACCAAGTTCAACTTTTTCCAACTTCAGAAAGTCCAGGGCTGTTGCAAAAATGTCCTATTTAGGAGATGGGAAATGTAGCTGTTGAAGAACACTCACAAGACAATGAAATGAAATTAAATATAAAATGGTTTACTTTATGAAAGCAAAAAAAGAAACAAAACTAAATGAAATAATTCACAAATTGAAAATTTTACAAAAAACAAATAATTCAGAAAAAATGGATTATACTTGTCCTCTACAGGCAGAGTGTTTTCACTTATCTCAGAGTTAATTTTGCAAAAACTAAAATCTCTGCTGTTTTAGGACAATGACATAAAAATGTAAAGACAAATTGTACATTAATGGACTTACAGACAAAATGAAATTGAAAAGCTTTCATAGTTAAGTGTTTGAGAACAGAGATTGGACCTAAAATTTGTTGCATAGTTTTTAAAATGGCCAAGCTTTTTTTTAAAGGGAGTAGTAAAAGGCCATTGAGAGAGCCATGGGTAATTGTGTGAAAGCTTTCTTGCTTTCAAGAAACTCCTCAAAAACGTCTAAGCCCTCTATGACAAACCTATGTTTTTCAGTCCTTTTTCTTTGTAAAAGGGAGGATGGTGGAAGCAGAAAATCTAGAATAATGATAATAGACACTTGTATCTAATTTGCCCTTCACAACTAAAAATACAGCTCTTCTGCTTTTCTGTCTTTGTTGGGACTGAAACCCACACTCTTGCTTTCCTGCATCAAGTGCAAAACAGAGCTGCGCTGGTGAACCCACACACCTCAATCATGAGAAGTCTTTCCATTATGCAGTCTGAACGCTTGAAGACAAGTGTTGCAGGAAAGTCCCACAACTTGATGTTCTTCTCATGTCTGTAATAAGTAGGTATCTGCTGATGGTAAGTGTGAAACAGTCCCTTGAAGGAACGCAGAACTGAAATGCTTATTTGTACTCTCTCCATTCCCTCCTCAAGTTCCATCTTGAACAGTTCTTCAGGAATAAGGTACGCAAAGGCCTGTGTGCAGACACATATAGTTTGGTTTAATTTCTTACCTTTTCTTCTCCTTTCTTATGTACATATACAGTAAATATTAGTGTACCTTTTCTATTATCAGATTACAAAACTCTTGCAAGAGGACCACCATACGCCGTGGAGTGGAGTAGTAGTGGGAATGACTCCAGATGAGACAAAAAGTGTGGAAAAGAGGAGGCAGAAGAGGTTCTAACTGTGGAAAACTCCTCTCTTCTATGTTGCTGATCTGTCTCCTCAGAGGACGTAGGTACAGATCTATGTCTTCTGCTTCAAGCACAGCTGTGGTAGTGTGCATAGATTACACAAACATAATGTGTTAAAATTGTCCCAACATATCATGAAGTTACCGTGACTGATAAATAAACGTGGACATACACAACAGATACTGAGAAAACTTGCTTGTTTGGGGAAATGTTGATACTTATTAAGACAATAAATGCTTTTATTGGTGTTACTCTTAGAATCACAGTACCTTCTGCAAAAGTAATTAACCCTCATAAACTTTCCCACATAGACCTACACAAAGTAGCACATAATTCTGAAGTGAAAGCAGAAGTGTTGCAATATGACAAAATAAATGTTTTAAGTGTTATGATTCTGGCACATCTGCTCTACCCTGTCTCCCTGGCTGCAATCAGCAGATTAGATGCACCTGGTGGCTGCTGCAGTGTAGTGCAATCTGTGGCATGCCAAGCACCTGTGTCTTCCCTGATATATATACTGACTCTGACAAGCAGACGGTACCAGATTTTTGAAAGCCAATGTGTGAGTAGATATCCAGCATTCCTTCCTGTCTAATCATTGTTCTTGACCTTGCCATGCCTTTTGGATTTATGCCTCTGCCTGCTCCCTGTCGGACTGTTTGGATTCTGGTTGTCGACCTTGTTTCCTGCATCTGGTTTATGCCTCTGCTTGCCCCTTGCCTGACGCCTCTTGTTCCGATCGTTGACCCTGTTTCTGTCCTTGGATTATTGAGCCAGCCTAGCCCTCGGATTATTCAGCCTGGAGTCACTTCTTACTTGTGCTGTGGAGATCACCGCCTGCCGCCCACTGAGGTTTTCCCTCTGGGTTTCAAGTTCCACGCAAGACAAAAAGCAGATTAGTGGCTTTTCTGATTCCTGCAAAATCTGGAGAGACTACAAGTCACTAATCCCTCTTTCTGCCTCAGTGATTCCTGGAAGCTGTGAGGAGTGTTAACTGTGACGTTTTCCTGTGGCTGAATAAACCTTTTAAACTTTCAGTAGTGTATCTGGCTGAATCTTGGGTCCGCCTTTTTCTGATTCGTAATATTAAGTGTATAAATACTTTTGCAAGGCACTAATAACTTACAATGTTAGAGCTTTGTGAGGCTAGAAAACAGAGCAATGTTATGTACCCTCATTGACTTTGACACAGATGTCTTCAAAGGCAGAGTAATAACTGCTCTTCACTCTTTGCAGGATATCCTTGATTTTCTCCACTTTGGAGCTCTGCATCTAAAAACAAGACAATATAAAAACATGATTTCTATGCTTTGACTGTCCCTACTCACATGCAGAAAGGCTAATATTAGAAAAGTCTGAGCCAATACTGACACTGACAATTAAACAAATGCTTTCCAGGCAGTTTTAATTTAAACAGATTTTGACTATTTATACTACCTTTTTCTAATCACGTTGTATCTTTTAAACATGTGGAAATAAATCTTATGGTTATGAGTGAAAAATCAAAAGAAACCTCCATCCAGAAAACTTCTTATTGTGACTCTAAACTTGTGGAAAAGCTATTATTTTATTACATGGGCCAAGGATTTTTCCAATAAAAAAGCAGCTTATTAAATAAGTACCAGGAAAAATATGCCCTGGTAATGCAATTTTATTGATATTCAGGAATTTGTAGGTGGTGGTGTCTAAACCCTTTATGACATATTTCAGTCACCCAGCCAGTTTTTGACTTTTTATTTTGCTGCCAAGCACTTTGACGAAGATAATATATATTTTTTATATTGATTTTACAGTAATATTCAATAAATTAGAATAATTATAAGAATTTGCCCGATTGAAATGATATCTTTACTTTAAATTACAACTTCAGAGTTAAAGTTCACTTTACATTTTGAGGTGAAAGTACCTTATCGACTTCTACAGAGTTAGTGTCATACTTGCGACTGGATGCCTAATAGGTTTTCCCTCTGGGTTGCCCAAAACCTGAGCTCCACGTTTGGGCCAGGGTGGTCTCCCTGAAGCAGAAGCATGCCCGAGTCTTTCTTAAGCACATTCCAGATCTGTCCAGACCACTGAACTATCAAAGTTTCAATAGAGTATAACATGCCATGGTCCAGTGGCCATCCAGCTGGGCTGCAGGGGACAGACATCAAAGCAGTCAGTGAGGATAAAAATATAAATTTAAGCTATGGAACATGAAAACACCTTTGGCAGACCTCAAACAGGTTTCATTTTTGGACTGATTTCCTTTTATTATATTTGCAACATCACAAGCTAATGTTGTGCATTACCTCTGCTTATGAAATGAATAAAGAATTAAACACACTTGAAAATTAGGTGAGTGATGTTACACAGCATGTAGGCTTCGCATTTAATGACTTAAATTAGAACCATGACCTTTATTTAATTTTTTTGAATGACTTCTATATTCTAACTATGACTTTTAAAATCAGAAAGGCACGACATACACATTTAACGAAGCTGTTGGGTTTTCAGAGTAAATCCCCCCTGAATTCAATCAAACTTAAAATTACTTTGTTGCCTGGGGAGTAAAGTGGAATTGGAGTTGTTAAAATCTTTCTAGTCACTGGTATTCTGCAATACACTGTATCATTAGATCATTATTGCTCTTGCATTACTGCTACAGCAGGATTTCTAACATGTGGCTCAAGAACCATAGTCTATGAAAAGGGATCTAACTCAGAAATATTTTGTGAAATTATTCAATTTTACTCTTTTAATTACTTCCAACAAACCAATTATTTTAAAAGTTGCTACATTGGCAGTACAATGACTGAAAGAAAGGGGTGTAAAAATTGAAAGCAAAAAATATCTGTATTTGGTGGTAGATGTAACTTAGTAGGACATTCTAACCTAAAACCAATATCTTGGGTTTGCGCTCTCTCCAAACACAGTGGGAGAGGCAGCAGTGTTCTTCCCTCTGCGTGGCCTCGCAGAGTCACCACGTTGTTCCTGAGCCTCTCCAAGTGGCAATGGATGTCATCAGAAACCACCCGCGGCCAGTCCTCATGATTAAGCCCGTTGGACAGCACACACACCAGCACCTTTATCGGCACATGGATTGCTTTTTAGGGTCATTTAGGACAGATTTATACCATTAAACAAACACACATACACCATATATTCTTGTTGTGGTTTTACAAGTATACAATGGACATATGGAAAACATACTGTGCAAAAGTATTCATTATCCCTTGAATTTGTTTACATTTTGTTATGTTATAACCGTAAACTTAAATGTATTTGATTGGGATTTTATGTTATAGGTCAACACAAAGTTGTGTGTAATTATGAATTAGATGGAAAGGCATACATGGTTTACAAAATGTTTGCAAGTAAAAATCTGGAAAGTGTGAAGTGCATTTGTATTCTAAGTCACCACATTGTAGAAGCACTTTTTGCTGCAATTAAAGCTGCAAGTCTCTTGCTATATGTCTCTACCAACTTTACACATCTGGAAGTTTTGAACATTGTATTTTTTTAAAATCTCAAGCTCAGTCTATTTCATGGATACATCCATAAAGGCCAATTTTCAAGTCTTCTTTCAGATTCTCAGTTTAATTAAGCCTGGACTCTAATTGGGCCATTCTAACACATGCATATTGTTTGTTCTAAGCCATTAGTTTATAGCAATAAAAATGTGTTTATGGTTGTTTTCCTGCTGGAAGGTGAATCTCTGCCCCAGTCTCAAGTCTTTAGCAGCTTCAACAGGTCCTCTTTCATGATTTCCTTGTTTTTAGCTCCTTTCATCTTCTTATTAGCTACTTCCCTGTCTCTTCTGAAGAAAATGAGTGAAAGTGGCAGAACATAAATGATCTCTACACATTTCAGTATTTTATGTATATAAATGTAAGTTTCATGTGTAAAATAGTTGAGTTAAGAAAATTCAAACAGTTTAGCTTGATATTGTAAATTGACAAAATGTGAAAAAGTTCGAGGGGTATGAGTTGTTTCACAAGACAGTGTAAGTAGAATGCATTATTGCTCAGTTCCATAAGGTGTCTTTGTATAGCCTTAGATTGAATCACATTGTATAAAAGCAGGACCTCCTCAAAGTCAAGGGAAACTGCAATCGTCATGTATTCCATTGGAGTCAAGTTCTCAAAAACTGTCCAACCTCAGAAATTACTACAGGTAGGTGCTCCATTGGGCATCCAGGTACTTCTCCCAGTCTGAACTGGTGCCTGAAGTCTTGGCGGGCGATTCTCTTTACACCTTTCTTTAGCACACACAGCAGCTTGGTCTTCCATGGTGGAGACATCTTCACAGGGGAAAAGACAGTAGGAATGCTTTCAACAGCATTGAAAGCACCAGAAATAAGTAGTGACTTATTTCAAAAAATGCAGGCGTTAGATAGAACATAGACATGAATGTTTAGGAACGTTTCTGCATCCTTTAGTTACGTGTGGTTGTATGCATACAGGTCCTTCTCAAAAAATGAGCATATTGTGATAAAGTTCATTATTTTCCATAATGTCATTATGAAAATTTAACATTCATATATTTTAGATTCATTGCACATTAACTGAAATATTTCAGGTCTTTTATTGTCTTAATACATGCATACAGCTCATGAAAACCCAAAATTCCTATCTCACAAAATTAGCATATCATTAAAAGGGTCTCTAAACGAGCTATGAACCTAATCATCTGAATCAACGAGTTAACTCTAAACACCTGCAAAAGATTCCTGAGGCCTTTAAAACTCCCAGCCTGGTTCATCACTCAAACCCCAATCATGGGTAAGACTGCCGACCTGACTGCTGTCCAGAAGGCCACTATTGACACCCTCAAGCAAGAGGGTAAGACACAGAAAGAAATTTCTGAACGAATAGGCTGTTCCCAGAGTGCTGTATCAAGGCACCTCAGTGGGAAGTCTGTGGGAAGGAAAAAGTGTGGCAGAAAACGCTGCACAACGAGAAGAGGTGACCGGACCCTGAGGAAGATTGTGGAGAAGGGCCGATTCCAGACCTTGGTGGACCTGCGGAAGCAGTGGACTGAGTCTGGAGCAGAAACATCCAGAGCCACCGTGCACAGGCGTGTGCAGGAAATGGGCTACAGGGGCCGCATTCCCCAGACCTGGGCTACAGAGAAGCAGCACTGGACTGTTGCTCAGTCGTCCAAGGCACTTTTTTCGGATGAAAGCAAATTCTGCATGTCATTCGGAAATCAAGGTGCCAGAGTCTGGAGGAAAACTGGGGAGAAGGAAATGCCAAAATGCCAGAAGTCCAGTGTCAAGTACCCACAGTCAGTGATGGTCTGGGGTGCCGTGTCAGCTGCTGGTGTTGGTCCACTGTGTTTTATCAAGGGCAGGGTCAATGCAGCTAGCTATCAGGAGATTTTGGACCACTTCATGCTTCCATCTTCTGAAAAGCTTTATGGAGATGAAGATTTCGTTTTTCAGCACGACCTGGCACCGGCCCACAGTGCCAAAACCACTGGTAAATGGTTTACTGACCATGGTATCACTGTGCTCAATTGGCCTGCCAACTCTCCTGACCTGAACCCCATAGAGAATCTGTGGGATATTGTGAAGAGAACGTTGAGAGACTCAAGACCCAACACTCTGGATGAGCTAAAGGCCGCTATCGAAGCATCCTGGGCCTCCATAAGACCTCAGCAGTGCCACAAGCTGATTGCCTCCATGCCACGCCGCATTGAAGCAGTCATTTCTGCAAAAGTATTCCCGACCAAGTATTGAGTGCATAACTGTACATGATTATTTGAAGGTTGACGTTTTTTGTATTAAAAACACTTTTCTTTTATTGGTCGGATGAAATATGCTAATTTTGTGAGATAGGAATTTTGGGTTTTCATGAGCTGTATGCCAAAATCATCCGTATTAAGACAATAAAGGACCTGAAATATTTCAGTTAATGTGCAATGAATCTAAAATATATGAATATTAAATTTTCATCATTACATTATAGAAAATAATGAACCTTATCACAATATGCTAATTTTTTGAGAAGGACCTGTATACAATTTTTTCTATTGCTACTTATGTGAAAAGGAATCTAAATGAAATTTCTAAACCCATGCATTTAACCTTTTCTGCACATTTCTTATGTAAGACTGTTTTATCTGTTGCATGTGTGCATTTCTTACTTGCGCATCTCCTGCATGCAGCGTCCCACCAGGTCCAGTGAAAAGTAACAGTCTGTTCATCCATATGTGGTCCAGAAAATCCAGTATAATCTTTTGATTCTCCTCTGCAGCAATAAAGCGGTTCCACTTATCCGTCTTCACGCGTAGCACACAGAAGGCCTGCTCTCGGAGAAAGTCAACTCTTTCATCTGACAGCACCACCCCAGCCATTAGAGAGGATTCCTGAGGGACACGCACTCCTCCTGCACCCCCGGTGGTCATACCTCCACTGTTACTTGTGCCGCCAGCCTCAGCCATGAAGACTCAGCTGGTGGAAAGGAGAGGTGGATAAAAGCATCTTGATTCTTTGTGCAAGGGAATGTGAAACCTGAGAAGAGGTTCAAGAAGAGCAAGATAACAGGCACTAACTTACTTCAGTCCTGCTTGACAAGACAGATGGATCTCTCTGTAAACTTAACAAAAACGTCCACCTTCTTCTGCCCAAACTTGGTTTCCTTTCTTTTCTTTATTCACCTGGAAAAGCTATCCACAACTTGATAGACAGTTGCCCTTGTCACCATGACAATGTGTGTGAGATGGCTTCATTACACTAAATGGCAGTGTCTGTTTGTGAGGCGTATATAGCTTGTAACCCTATCCAGGTAACCTGAACTTTCAGAGGAGACTGACAGAGAGCCCACAAGACATGCAAAAAATATACCAACTGAAATGTGCTACTAGAGCGCTTGGCAGAAGATTTATTACACCTTGCATTTTTTATATTTTTTGTTCCATTACAACCATGGTCACCTAATGGGTAAATATGGTCCACCTAAAAGTAACTTAATCTAAGTAGAAATTCAGCTTATATATGAAGGCCTCATAAGTTTGTTTGAGACAATTTGTGACTAAATACCATCACGAAGACCAGTAAACTGGGTCTGGAAGTCTTGGTTACCATTAACCATGGTGGGGAAACAGCAAACATATGGAAGAAGGTACCCTGGTAACACCATACCATAACTCTATGGCCTACAATAAACCTGTACATCTAGTGAAAAACCAATACTGCACATCACCCATAGCAACATCCTTACCATGAAGAATGGCAGTGACAGCATCATGCTGTGGGGGTGATTTCTTTCAGCAAGAACAGGCAAACTGTCCAGAGTTGGTAGGAAGATGGATGAAGGTAAATACAGGACAATATTGTAAATTGTTAAATATTGTATTGTTAGAGGCTGTACAAGCAATGAGATTGGTGTGGAGGTTTACCTTCCAGCAGGACAAAAACCCTAAACAGCCAGAGCTACAATGGAAGATTAGATTAGATTAAAGCACATTCATGTGTTAGAGGGATCCAACTTTAAACTTCCTGTTTACAGATGCTCTCCATCAAATCTGACTGAGCTTGAGGTCTTTTATGAAGAAAACTAGATCTGTAATTAAAGTAGAGACATACCCTGAAAGAATTGCAGCTGTTACTGCCGTGAAAGGCGATTCTACAACATATTTACTCAGACGAACTGAATAAAAATGCATGCCTCACTTTATAAATCTTTGTCTGCAAAAAAATTAAAACCTTTGTATCATTTTCTTTCCACTTCACCATTACGCACTGCTTCGTGTTGGTCTATTGTATAATGTCTAAACTCAATGCACTAAAGTTTGTGGTTGTAGCGTAAAAACAATTTAAATTCGAGAGGTGTGAATACTAAAGTAATACTATACTAATAAGGCATAGTATGTGATAAACAGAGTATTGCTTAGAATACTGTATGAACATTAATGCTTTAATTATCTATGGCCATATGACAATAATTCAAAGAAACATGACCATCTGAGAGATGCTGAATGACATTTGGTAGGTTAATCCATTGGTCTTTTTCTTCTCTCGGGCCCATTGCCCTCCTCCTTGGAGGGACCTGCTGCTATAGGGGAGTGTGGCTGGTGTTTAGAATGTGTGAGTGATCTGCAAAAGGTTTTAAATGGTTGGCAAATGACAAAGTAACATCCTTGTAAATTCCTGAATACATGTTTTATCAGCAGATTATTGCAGTATAACAAAGTAGCACACCAGGGGTCAAAATGGTTGGGTTGTCTGTATTTCATTTCATTTTATAGCTACATCATTTTATATTTGAAAAGGATTTTCCCCAGAACAGTTGCTAATTCATGTATCCCTAATTAGTGCAATGTGCATCATCGCCACATGAGGGCAGTTGGGTACAATACTCCTGCCTGAATCCTTCAGATGTAATCCAAAGTGACCCTACCCATGAAATCCTATTACAAATGTTATGCCATTTATGTAAAAATGTAGAAAAATGGGAAATTTCTCTAACTCTGTTACTTGAAATACCACAACAATGATTACCCTTATAAAGATCCTCTAGTCTGTGAGTTTAACATCAGGACGTAGACATAATCCTTTCCAAATTTTAAAATAGAGGAGCTAGAGAAGTCAAAGCCTCTCAGAGATGCCTGGCATTTAAGTGCATTGCTAACCTTATAGTCATACATTTAATCCATATTTGTGACAAATGAATAAAACAGTGCACAATAATAGCTACAAATGGATTACATAAGCATTCCTACAATAGGATCTTTAAAAGCTAAATGTTTATTGGTGGAGAAATATTGTGTATTCCTTCACAGAGTAAAAATCAAGTTTAATCATTCTCCATTATATCACAAAGGATTTATGTCCTTATTCATCTAGTGTCTTTTCAGTGATCACATCCCCTTTGTTCACTTGATAAATAAAATGTAATCATTGGTATTATTTTTTTTAAAATAATTATTATTTCTATTTTTCTAAAATAATGAGGGACATTTTGTATTACTTTCCTCAAAGTCAGAAGTTCTTAACATCTATTTAACATTTGGTACGTATACCTTGGTTCAAATGGTTTGGGTACCCTTCCACAGGTTTATCACAATAATTTGCTGGAATTGTGGCCCATTCCTCCAGACAGAACTGGTGTAAAAGAGTCAAGTTTACTGACTCATTGCTCACACACATCTTTTCAGCTCTGTCCACAAATTATCTGTTGGGTTAGGGACTTGGTGATGGTCAGTCAGAAACATTGGCTTTTTTGTCGTTAAGCAGCTCTGTAACTAATTTGGCATTACCCTTAGGGTCATTGTCTGTTTTAAAGTGCTGAATGCACCCAAGCTTTGACATCCCAGCTAATATCTTGAGTTGTGGCTTTGATATTTCCATTTCTACAGGATGTGGGACCTTTAGGCCTCTTGATATTGTACCTACGGATGTACCACACTTATGGAGGTCCACTATTCGCCTCCTAAAATCTTGCGTGATTTATTTCAGTCTTACCACGGAGTCACAAAAGGAAGCTGAAAAAGCTAACATCATCATTTAGACACCGTCGGCTTGAATAAAGACATAGTGATGTTAGTATTTGTAAACTTCTAAATTTAAATGAAAGCTTAAAAAAATCTCTTTCTCGTCATTGTGGCATTCAACAAATAGAAATAATTTAGATAATCCTAACTGTCCTAAACCAGGAAAAGTCTAGTCTGCTTTAATGTCAGACAATAAGGAAAAAAGGTAATGTGTCTTTTATAGTTTATAAATATATGCTTTAAACGCTATATGCATAATATGTTTTAACTATTTTTTGTTATTTATCCGTAATACTGAGAACTTGAAAAGGGTTCATTTTTTAAACAATGGAAAAATCTGAATATTTTACCATTACCAAAAAAATTGTTTTAATGGGAGTTGACATTGGGAGTTGATTACTCGCACTGCCATACTTGCACACTGATCACCTGCACTGTTGTACCGCTCTCGCATCCTATACTGCTCTACATTTACTCTCACTCACTTAAAACTGTGCACATATATTTACATTATATTGTAGATATGTTTATACTGTTTAATTTGTACTGTATTGCACCGACTACGCCAAAACAAATTCCTTGTATGTCCAAAAATGTACTTGGCAATAAAGCTTTTCTGATTCTGATGTGTATGTATGATATTATATCCCTCCAAAAGTGTGTGACTGAATGTGTAGGACTTTGTATGCCCATCCAGAACCCAAGACTAGTGTGGGTGTCCCCTGGGTTTCTCCTCATTTTGTATCTAAGCCCATTGGAGCTGGCAGACAGAAGGAGCATGACTGCCCATCTCTCTGACCTCATGCCCAATGTCAGCTCTTTTCTGCAGGGATGGAGGGATTCTGGTTGTACGAAGAGGCCCTAGGACAAGTAGGGAAGGCAGACAGAGCAGGAAGGGCCAATGGGGAGACAAAGAGGAAAAAAATGAGAGTGTGTGCTGGCATGGAGAATGAGAAAAGCGGGTAAGCTCACTGAATACAAATGAAAGAGAAAAAGGAATGGTGAGGGGAACAGCAACAGTGAAATAGAGATCTGAACTTGGTGATAAATATTTTAGTGTGTTATTGAACATTGCTGAATAATCCACACAGGATAAGTCAGGACATGTAGAAAAATGTATCCTGAGACACATTTTCATCTCCCAGCTCTTGTCTAAAACTGCAATATTACCAGGATGTGGACATAACATTTTTCTCCAATGTGGTACAGCAAAACACTTACAAAGATGTTTTTAACCTGTCAGAAATATTGTTTAAACCCAAAACATCTCCCTCAATGTATTCTTTCCTCGCTATTTCTATACTTCTTTCTCTCCCTCTCTCTATTTGTTGTTGCTATGACTACGTATTGCTTGACAATCAAGCTGCTCTTCTTGAGTTCTGAGCTTCTGACTGGCATGCTTTCCAACTCACTCCTCAACCGCTCCGTTTCTTCTGTCTTCATCAGCCTTTTCCTGTCCATTGGAAAGCTGGAAATTACATGTAAATGAGCTTGAGGTCTGCTCATCTTTCACACACACATAAATACACACACCAGTAGTGTCTTGCTATTCCTACAGGGACAATTGCTATAGCCTAATCCTCACCCTTACTCTAAACCTAACCTAAACTCAATTTATACCTTGTCCAAAACCTAACCATTAACCCACATAACCCATTTCACCTTGTGTGGATCAAGCAAAATGTCCATACAGTGGTGGTGTCCTGTAGGTGATATATCCACAATTTCATATGCACACACACACACACACACACACACACACACACACACACACAAACATCAGTGTTTTAGTATGTTTATGAGGACTTTTCGGTTACTTCCATTGACTTCCATTCATTTTCCTTGATTTTTAGTGCCTAACCCTGACCCTAACACTAACCCTAACCCTGACCAGTTAATACCTAACCCTAACAATAACTCAATTCATACCCTAGTCCTAAACCTAACCCCTTTCCCAAGAACGGAATTGGAAAAAGTGAGGACCAGGAAAATGTCCTCACTTTGTCAAAATGTCCTCACTTTGCGATAAAAATACCAAAAATGGTTCTCACTCAGCAACAAGTACAAGAACACACACACACACACTCTCTCTCTCTCTCTCTCTCTCTCTTGTTTTGCTATATGTAGTGAGGACCTTGTGTTGACTCCCATTGACTCCCATTGATTTTCAGTCATTTTCAACCCTTTGTATGCCCTAACCCTGACAATAACCCTAAACCTAATCATTACCAGTGCATGTTTAACCCTAACCCTAACCTAAAGTCAATTCACACCTTAGTCCTAAACCTAACCGTTAGCAAAATAGGTCGTGAGGACCAACAAAATGTCCTCACTTTGGTACAAATGGTCCTCAATTTAATGGTGAAATTGGGAAAATGGTTCTCACTGTGATGCCAAGACAGGAACACACACACACACACACAGTACTTATCATAAGTATTCATACTTGTCAAGGTTGTTCAAATTGTTTATTGTTACAAAAACAACCATCAATGTATTTTGTTAATATTTTATGCAATAGACCAACATAAAGCAGTGCTTTTATTCTTGGTATAAATACAGTTGCTCTGTAAAGACATCAGGGGTTTCTTTAGAGAACATAAGTGAAGAAACAGCAACAAGAAGAATGAGGAGTACAGCAGATACAGGTCAGGGATAATGCTATAGAAGGTTTATTTTATAAAACATCACCCCAAGCTTTGAACATATTAAGGAGCAATCCATCATCTAAAAATGTAAAGAATATAGCACAACTGCAAGCCTACCAAGACATAGACACCCACCTATGTTAAAAGGCTGGGCAAGGAAAGCAATACTCAAAGAAGCAGCCAAAAAGCCCAATGGTAACACTGGAGGAGTTGTGGAAACAAGAGCTCAGGTTGTAATGTCTGTTGACCTGACAATTATTATCAATAAATCTGGGGTTTATAAAAGGATTACAAAAATAAATCAATTATTGAAAGAAAACCAAACAACCTGATTGCAGATTGCAACAAGCCAAGTAGGGACCTCAGCAAACATGTGTAAAAAGCTGCTCCGATCAGATGAGATCGAAACAGAACTTTTTAGCCTATGTACAAAATCTAATGCTCACACTTTTAACAAACCATCTCCGCTGGGAAACACAGTGGTGGCAGCATCATGCAGTTGGGATGTTTTTGTACAGCAGGGAGTGGGAACATGTTCAGAGTTGATGGAAAGAAGGATGAAACATGGCAATCCTGGAAGAAAACATATTACAGGCTGGAAAAAAAACATGAGACTGGGGCAGAGGTTTACATAAAAGTTATCTTGTTACAGATTCTTACAGGCACTCTAGATCTAATCTAAATGAGCTTTAGTAATTTTGCAGGGCACAAATGTTGTCCTCAGATGTGCAAAGTTAGTAAAAACCCTACAACAATTACAATATATCATAAAAACTATGCAAAAAAACTGTCTGAAGACTTTTGCATGTCTACTGGACTTGGAGACATCATTTAGAAAAGTCAGATAATGAGAGGAAAGACAGAATTGGACACGGTGGCAAAGATGTGTATGCACACACAAGCCCGACTGCCTCTTCTCACTGGCAGACTACCCATAAAACCCCTCCAAGTCAGGTGGCTGCATGTGTCTGTCTGTGTCCAGATGGTGCTGACCAACCGTTACCCCAGGGTAGGGGAAGTAAATGGAGCGATTACAGTAATGACCGACATGCACATCTGTCCCCTACCTCTGCACTGCTGCCAATAACTTTGGATTCATAGCCTCAAAAGACACCGCTGAGATCTGTGGAGTTGGCCAGAGCAAGCAAACCACATAATTATGAGCCTTTTCTCTGATCAAATGGTGATGTCCAGTTTTGCAGCTTCATTAATAAAACTACAAGCTGCCTGTTGATGTGTCATGAACCTTTAAAAGAGGGTCACTCTGGAGTAAACGTGATCTGTTAGGATTGCTTTGCTTTATCCCTCTGAGCTCCTCAAACTAACTGTCTGTTACTATCCTTGTCCCCCTTCAACTCTGCATCTTTTAATCTCTCCAATATAGACCACTTCAAACAGCAGCCAACTCCTTTGTCATCCTATTTTTCTGTTTTGGTGTCTTTGATGTGTTTTTTGCCTCAAACCTTAAAATGAATCAGGAGAGGGAGACAATTTGAACCAACTGGCAAAGGCAGGTGGTCTCTTTGTAGCTGGAAGAAAAAGCAGAGTGTCACCTGCAGGCTCTTCCTTATCATCCTTTTGCTTTGTTCTGCAAAGGTCTTCCTTCCAGTCTGAACTCAGTGATATTTGAGAGGAAAGTCCAAGCACAGAGGAAGGGGTGCGTACTCAATGTGTGCGTACATATATTTAAGTCCTTAGCTTAGCTGGTTAAGGAGAATCCGGCACACTGTACTCAGAAATGCTGATTTCATGCTGACCACTTCCAAAATAATGTTCACCGAGCCAGTTCTGTGAAAGAGAACACCCTTATTTCTCTGGCAAAGTATCCTGCAGTGTTCCCAACAAAATTTGCAGATACAGTGTTTTTGTAGGTAAAAAAATAACATGCAGCATTGTTCTCTGCTGTGGCAGACACAGGTAGTTTCCTCTTACAGCAAGTTCACCTGGGCGTGCTCTCAGGAGACTCATTAGGGTTTGCTGAGTCAAAGAGATGCAGTGCAGTTTAGTGGGTAGCCTCACAGAAAGAGGAGGTTTTGTCCTATTTCAGTAATGCTTATGTCCTGCAGATGGGGATGTTTCTCTACCTGGCTCCACAAGCGTCTCTTCTCTCTTGTTGCCACTAAAAAGGTGAATCATGTGTGCTTCTTGTCAATAACTAAATTGGATATTGCATAAATCCCCTCCAGGTATAAAGTAAACATGAAACTGTGGATTTTTTTATTAATAGTACAGTAAAACTGTGTTTGAACACAGTTGCACTTAGTATTTTTGTATTGATTTAGCCTCACCTGCTTTACCTTAGAAATATTGAGCCTGCAACTAAAAACGAAGAGATGGATCCACTTGGGAAAACCCCTCAACTGGCACAGACCTGTTTCAATTGCTGCCAGCTTTGGTTGTGGTTGGGCCTTTAAGATCAAGGAAGCTGGGGTAAAGGAGAGAGAAAATGTCCACTTCTTTACACTGCTTTGAAAAAGTATATAGTGCCAATTCCCAGTTAATGTTGTTTCAAGGCACATTAGAAGACAAACAGATCCAATTTATGTACAAAAATATCCAGTCAATCCAGCATATAGACAGACTTAAAGTCAGTTACATACTTTTCAACTCAGTCATAGCTATAAAACAATGCAGTCAATTATTAAGCCAAGTGGTAAAACGTTTTCTGTCTAAGGAAACCCAAATGATTGCATCAAATGACCTTTGCAGCAATCCTTCCTCCCGAACAAACATATTACAGCAGTGGACAGCTAATTGCATTTGGATGTTAACTTTGCAGCAATCCCTCATACTGAGCATGGATGTGGTGACAGTGGAAAGGAAAGACTAAACACAGTTTTACTGTGAAGTCCTAAAAAGTTTTGTTAGAATAAATTAGTGAACAAACAGCATTATGAAGACCAAGAAACACAACCGGCAGGTGAAGAAAAAAGTTGTAGAGAAATTAAAAGTAGAACTAGGTTGTAAATCTCAAGCTTTAAACACCTCATGGAAAACAGTTAACTCTCTTGTCTGAAAATTTTAAAGAGGATGGGACAACTGAAAACAACTGACAGGCTGGGCAAAGAGCATTAAACTAAGAATCAGCCAAAAGCTATATGGTAACTCTGGAGGACCTGCAATCTTCTATCAGGACTCCAAGCACAAAATCATGCTTTTCATTCTATTGCTTGTCTATTGAAATCCCCAAAAAAACAGAAACTGTGAAAATTTTTGTTTTCTCAATGTTATTACTTTAGCAAGACACTGTATTTAACTTACCAAATTTCCACAGTGCGACTTTGGAGTACAGTCTTTAGGCTTTATAGACTCTTTTGTAGAGGCTCCCTGTCACGGAGTGACATTTTGGACTTTGTTTTATGGTTTCTAGTGATTTATTTTGTTTAGATGTTTCTATTTTGGTTTTTTTATTATGTTTTTCTTTTCTCCCTCTTCTGCCTCCTAGTGTTTACTTCTTAAGTTATTTTATGGTTGTTTTCTTATTACTTTGTATGGTTTATTATTATTATTATTATTGTAATTATTATGGTTCTTGGTCTTCCCTGGATTCTCTAGTTTTATTTCTCTTTAGTATCTTTGCATTTAATTGTGTTTTATTATTTGTTCCTTTGCACTCTTCTTGTTTACTAGTTTATTTTCTGTTTCCTTTCCAGTTAATTCATTCAGTGTGGTTAGGTTTGTTTACTTCTGTATTCAGGTTTTCCTTATGGGTTCTTTGTTTGTTCTTAGGTTGTTATTGTTGTTCCTATGTTCCCTCCAGTTTCTGTTTACTTTAGTCATGATTATTCTAGTTTTCTTATTCCCCATTTGATTATTTATCTTTGTCTATAGGTTTGCTTGGTCTGTGTTTCTGTTTATTGTTTATTAGTTACTTTGCCCATCCTCAGTCTTTGTATTTGTTTCACCTGTTCCTTCTACCTCCTTGTCACACCTGTTCCCTGTTTTCTCTGATTACCTGCCCTTTGTTATCCCTCAGTATATTAGTTGGTTTAGTGTCATTGTTTGTTGCTGGTTCCTTGTGTTTGTCATACCCTGTTCTCAACCCACGTATTCGTGCTGAGTTTTTTCCATGTGCCTGCAGAACCTCTTGTAAGTTTTTGGATCAGGACTTTGTTTGTATCTGCAGTGCCTTGTTTGGTTTCTTTTGAAAACCTCTGTAAATAAAGCTAAAACCTTTTACAACATGCTGCTGCCCAGCTCTTGTCTGCACTTTGGTCCACCCTCAAACCACACTGACACTCCCCCATCATGTTATTTTTTAAAGAGGACCATGCTGTACTCTGTATCATTTTAACAGGCAGCAGTTTAGCCAAATGAGATGAAAAAGGGCTTCTGTGTGGTTCCATGAAAACACATCTGAAGAAAATTAGCTACACTTAAACACTGGTTGTACCACCATCTGACTTTTAAATGATGGTACTGCGTTCACTGATTGGCTGCCATGGTGCTCTGCTATTACATGCGTAGATTTATTAATGAATGTAGACAGCGGAGACACAACAGACTGAGATTTCATTATTTTGTATGTAATTGTTGAGCACAAAATCTGATTATCTGTTACTTGGTGACTTATTATAGTCACAATTGCTACAGTGACCAACGTTGCGATGCAGCGTGCAGGTTAAATACAGCCCTGCTCCTATTAAGCACAAACACACTTCTTTGTTTACTATTGTGCTGGAAGTATGCAGTGTTTTATCATAATGCTTGGGGGATACATTTAGTTATTAGCTGAGTTCATGCCATAGGCTTGTTTGGCTAGTTCAGAGGAGCAGGTTTTAGCAGTAATTATGTGGTATTTGTGGTCTAGAACAGACACAACTTGGATATTCTTAGATTTTTATTTGTATTTAGTGATGAATTATACCCAAATGAGGAGTTTTTACCAAAACAAAACTAAAAGTGCACAGTGACACAACTGGATGGATGTTCAGGCAAAAATACCTTTAGTATAAAACATGCTCTTTTCCTCACTTGTGTTGCCTACTTATAACGACAAGTGATGGATAATTAACTAGCTGGTTTTGCAAGTTTGATGCTTAGTCCATGGACTAAAATGTGAAAGTTCTGATGTAACTAAAAATGCGGTCTTCATTTGCAAAAAATATCATGTTTGCATAATTATGAGCTATAAAAACTTTGACAATGTCTCTACTGTCACCAGTATAGAAAAATTTAAACTGACATAAGGCTTAAAATCACACGCGGTCACACAACAAACAAACAAACAAACAAACAAACAAACAAACAAATAAACAAATAAACAGTCATTGATCAGGGTTAAGTGTTGATCTCTGTGTGACAGCATACCCCAGCCAATCGATAACTTTAATTCAACCTCAAGTGTGTGTTTGCACGATTCAGCCGGCCAAATTTCTCCAGCCAGGGAGTTTGCAAACCATACCCATAAACGCTTACACAAAGTCATATTGTCAGTTTTTTTTGGTTTTTCCCCAGCCCTCAAAAAATTAAACGCACAAACACAACACCCTGATTAGGTGAGCCACAGGGGTTAGGCCTAATGACAAACAAACTCAGCATGTGCACAAACATTTCAGCTCCACAGATGAAATATAGATTTTACCCCTGTCTCAAAAGCTGATGGGGATTAGGTGAGGGCATATTTGTGTGTATTTGAGTGTGAGTGATCTTGTTTTTGTTGATTGTGTTATATAGCTAGAAAAGCTGCGGGTAAAAAGCATGTAAGTGATTGGAAACTACTTTGTTCTTGTTAAAGACCCTCTCTCCAGGAAAAAAGGGGGTTAAACTGCAATGTGTTTTGTATGCTTTAATATCGGTTTGAGGTAAGGACTGTTAGTTGGATGGATCATAACGTCACCTTTTCCCGTGGGAAATATCCTGCTTTTTTATACTTATAGCATCTTATTTAACATAATTCTGAATGTGCCTATTAAGTGTGTCTCTATATGAATGCAGCCATTTGAAAGTGTGCTTAATAACTTGTTTTTAATGAATAAAAATCTTTATCCCCTCTTTAAATTTAGACTAGTAAAACTGCAAAACATTATTTATATTATGCATCATTTATAAGAGTAAAAAGTCAGCTGTAGCATGTTTACTGTTTATAGAAATGATATACTGTACATAATGCCCACTTCACAAGACTGTCCCAGCGTCATCAAGATCTCCACAACTGTTTCAACACAACTGCAGTTTTGGAAAACTTCATTTCAGTATGAAGGCAAGAATGACCATATTATTCTCCTAGCATTTGCCAAATGATTTCTTAGCCATCCTACCACAATGTTACTACCAAAGGTATCACATCTGCACTAGAATGTTTCCCAGCAGTCTGCAAGATTTTCATATATATATACACATACATATATATATGTATATATATATAAACCGTCATATATTAGAACACGCATTCCAATGAAGTTCGTGTGTCAGATTAAAAATACCTTTTGGAAATAACAACCTTTAAGCAGGTGTTAAACATTTTTTTCATATTTTTGTATTTAAAATGTTTTCAAGTGGTGTGATTTATTATTCTAATCTCAAATGTTGTGTTTTCATTAGCTGTAAAGGGAACATCATTGTAATTAACAAATAGTTTTGAAAACATCAGTCTGTGTGGAATTCATTATATAATGTGTTTCATTTTGTGAACTGAATTACTGTAACAAATGAATTTTTCAATAATATTCTAATTGACTGAATGGGTCTCTCTCTCTCTCTCTCTCTCTCTCTATTAATTTCATTGTTTTTCTTTTGTTTGTTGCTGTGGGGAGTGTGGAAGGTTTGTTTCATCTTCATGGTGAAACAACCAATGACAGTTTTACTATTCATGGTTACAGAAACATTTCAAACAAAATTGCTCAAGATTATTTATTTGCTTCGCTTAAAACAGAAAGGCAACAATTAGTCATAATGTTGCTAAAAGAATTCAAGATATTAATTATTGTCGTCTGAATAATGTCATTTAAAACATTTATTGGACTAAAATATTTCCAAACCACTGTACATTTATCAAATTCTTAGACCATGATGACAAGATCACATTCAGAAACTGGTAGCTGCACTGACTGGACTTCAAAAAGTCTTGTAATTTATGTTATCCAAATTCTATGCTCAGATAAAGCTCATCAGATAACTTTTCAATTTGCTAAATGATTGCATCATCAAAACAATAGCCGTTTTGCAAAGAAAGAGAATACAGTACTTCAGAACCCTAATTACAATACATAATAAGCTTTACTTTCATGCCATCATGAGTATGTATTAAGTCTCAGGTTGGAAATCCACATTGTTCATTTCCTTTCCGTGTTAGTGATGTGTAGTGTCCCTTTAGCCATGTGTATAATTATAAGCTTGTGTTTACAAATGTTCAGTTTGCTGTGGTTTAAACTTAGTGAGCATCCTTTGATTATCTTAATTTCTTCTCTAACTGACTGTTTATAAGTCTTCTTTCTTAAAACACACACTCCTGCAGCTCCTGCTAAAAAGCTAATCTTTTTGTGCTGATGAAGGTTATTGGGTTTCCTAACAGGCTTTTAAAAGAAGTTGATGGATAGAGAGATAGCTGGATAAATGGATGGAGGGAGGAGGGAATGTATATGTGACAATAAGTGGTAGAGGAGGTAGTGTCAATAAGCACATCAACCTGATCCCTTACAGACTGCAAGGTAGGTACGTGCAGCCAGCATTTGCATTCATACTCATACACTCACTCACATCTGTAGCTGCTCATAAATCTCAGAGAAAAGCATAAAAGGCAGTCTTTTGGTGCCAATAAGCTGTGAGATGGATTGCAGGAGATGTCTCCACCTTGACCAGCGCTGTGACAAATGCCTTGAGGTGCAAATGTTTACACTCCCATGTATTACATCAGCTGGGAGCTTTGGGTCTGGTCAGAATGCTGAAATACAGATTGTGTTGCAGAGAAGAATACATTATGCGATTTTGGCCATTTTCAGGAGAAAGGGAAAAATATATATCTGCATTAAAACAAACCAGACCTGCATAATGAGCTTATGTTAACTAATACAGAGTTGTGTATTTTCACATTTTCAGATGAGTGACATGTGAGAATAAAATTGAAAATACAAATAATATATATATTTTTTACTTTTATTTTTCTCTTTACTTCACCTCATCACATTATTTCTGTAAAATAGTCATGGAGTGTCATGAGGGGTCCTGAGTTTTTACTCACCCACTCATTCCACCTTTCTACTAAAACTGGTAATAATTTGTTTCCCAATCACATTAGCATGCCTGTAATAAGAGGGGTAAGTCAACCATTAGAATATGATCCATAATTCATTGTTGACTCCCGTTCATTACCCCAAACTCCTTTCGATGAATATTTAATAAGTGTGTGTGTGTGTATGTGTGTGTGTGTGTGCACTTTGTGTAACTTTATATCTGTGTTTGTCATCTGGGTGCAGACCAGTGTCAGCCTCTGCACTGATAGAAATTTACATGATGGACTCAGTAATCTAGCTGCTTCCATATGCACTACGTAATGTAGGAATGACGTAAGCAAAAAGTTTAATTGGAAACGGTTGTAGAAGGGTGCATTGCTGTGCATCTCCTTGGTTGTGTAAATGTCTCTGTTTTCCCCTTTCTGTCTCTGTCTCTCTTGTGAGTGGAGCTGACAGCTGTTATCAGTCGCTGACAGAATCCTCCCATCAACCCCCTCCTTCTGCTGTCAATCACATGACTTTGTCATCAAGTCTTTATTTTAATAGCCATTCTCATCTATTTGGCAAAGAGACGTGTGAGGTGCGACGTAGGCAAATTTGTTGGCTCCTCGGATAAAGATTTGTAAGAACTCTTAAAATAAATTCTTTTTTTGCAGTAGCATAATCTCACACTAAGAAATTAGTATATTAGTAAAAATCTAACCTTTAATTTGAAATATTTATTCAGTGAGGGAGAATTATTCAGTGTTAAGACTTAATTATTTCTAACAAATTTACCATTGGAATAATCATTGGAACCCCTAATGATTACGTGTTTTCATATATACAATGAGAGGTCAAAAAATTTGAATGTTGAGAAAAATTCACTGATTTCAGAAAGTGAAACTCATTTTAAATAGGTTCATTACATGTACGGTACATTGAAATATTACAAGCCTTTTTGTTGATGGCTTACAAATAATGAAAGACCAGAATTCAGTGTCTGGGTTTGCATGAATCATTGCATCAACGTGGTGTGGCATGGAAGTGATCAGCCTGTGGTTCTGCTGAGGTGTAATGGAAGCCACAATTGCTTTGATAGCAGCCTGTATTTGATCTGCATCGTTGGTGTGTCTCTCATCTGCCTCTCGACAATATCCATAGATTCTTTATGGGTCTAAGCTCAGGCGAGTTTGCTGCCCAAAATGTCCTCATAGATGGCTGCATTAAAAACTCTGGGAACTTGATGTCCAAATGAAATACAAACTTTAATTTCATCTGAAAAGAGGACTTTGGGCCACTGAGCTACGGTCCAGTTCTTTTTCTCCTTAACACAGGTAAGTTACTTCAGTAACGTCTCTGGTTCAGGAATGGCTTGGCATGAAGAATGCAACATGTGTAGGCCATGTGAAGGTTTACTGTGTGTAGTGGTTTTAGATGTACTGACTCCAGCCTCAGTCCACTCCTTGTAAAACTCCCCTAAATTCTTGAAAGGATTTTGCTTGACAATCCTCTGAAGACTGCAGTTATCCCTGTTGCAGGTGTACCTTTCCCTACCACATTTTTTCCTTTCACTTAACTTTCTATGCATATGCTTCAATACAGCACTCTGTGAACCACCAGCTTCTTTAGTAATGACCTTTTGAGGTTTACCCTCCTTGTGGAGGGTGTCATAGACTGTCTTATGGTCATCTGTCCAGTCAGCAGTCTTCCCCATGATTGTGTAGCCTAATGACCCGGATTGGCACTTTTAGAGGTTTTGGAAACCATTGCAGGTGTTATGAGTTGATAAGCTGATTAGGGTGTGACACCATAATTTCCAATATTTAAGTTTTTCCACAATTTTTCTTTTTCTGAGACACTGAATTTTATGTCTGTAAACCATAATCATGAAAATCACAAGAAAATGGAAGCTTAAAATATTTCACTCTATTTGTAATGGATCTGTATAATTCATGATTTTCAATTTCTACAATTCGGTGGAAAAAAATATTGAAGTCTTTCATTATATTCAAATTTTTGAGGTGAAATTGTATAATATTTTAAGCTGACAAGGTTGTTGGAACATTTTTCAGCTGTACCTGTATGCTCCAGTCCTGAGATGACGAAGTGCTGTTATGTTAACAAAAGAGGATTGTACATACAAAGTATTAATAGCAGGCATACCATCAGTTGTGGCACCAGCGATATTGTTACAATAATTTTTTTAATATTGGATTTTTTACCCACTAAACAAATGTAATCAAAATTGAAGTTAGATTTCTCTAGATATTTTAGGGATTATTCAACTGCAATAAAATATGAATTTCTACTGCAGTAAAATATTAATGTACTTTAAGGCTTTCTACACACCTGTGCCAGGAGAGGCAAATATTTGCCTGCCTGTGTATGGTGTGCTTGAGTTGCTTTTCCTCCTATCCTCTCCTTTATCCTGTCCTTCTCTTCTCAACTTATGCATGAGAATTCCCCAAACACCTTCATTAGGTTCCCTACACGGCAGAATTACTCCCTTAATAAATAAATGATATTTAAAACCAGCTGGAACATCATTAATGTCCGGCTTATAGCCAGAGTCAGGGTCTGGGGCGTGTGTGTCCTTTGGCAGCTGTCTAATGAGATGCCTATGTTTACCACCTTTACTACTTTTTTCAGAAAGCATATAGGTCGCTGAGGTTTGGAGAGTACAGTAAGCTTAATTTAGTATGTTTGACACTGCAGGGGCATAGGGAGCTTCAGGGAAGCATCAGGATTAAGAGAGTCTTAGAGCTCCAGATGTAAATTAGCTGACCACTGTCATCAAAGCCTTCAGCAAAGCATTTTCTCATCAGGCTGTCTTGTAGATGCTGATGACTGTGATTGAATTACCTGTAAAATTCAACAGTTTATTTTGCTGTTGCTTACTAAATAAAACTATTTACCATTTTTTCTTCTAGACATAGCTATCATTATTGTGGATGCCAGAGATAATCAAGCAAACAATGAGGGCAACCAACAAAGATAATTCATCAACACCTTGAACTTTTATTTAAAAAATTCTCACATTCAAACCACAAACTTTAATGTATTCTTAGAGATATAAGTTTTGGGTGCATTTGTATCCAAACCCCAAGAGTAAATATTTGAAATGAAAATACCCTATGTTACCATCACAAAGTCTTTTTGGCATATGTGTGTACCAGCTTTGCACATCTAGACAGTGATATTTTTGCCCTTTTTTCTTTGCAAAATAGTTTAAACTCAGTCAGACTGGATAGGAGCGCCCTTGAACTACAATTTGCATTTTTCAAAGTATGAACTTTAACTGGGTGTCACGGAGTGACATTTTTGGACTCTGTTTGTGGCTTTGTGTTTGTTTACCTTTTGGTTAGATTTTTCTATTTTGGTTTTTGTATCATGTTTTTCTTTTCTCCCTCTTCCGCCTCCTAGTGTTTACTTCTTAAGTTCTTTTATGGTTGTTTTCTTATTATTTTGTATGGTTTTTTATTATTATTATTATTGTAATTATTATAGTTCTTGGTCTCCCCTGGATTCTCTAATTTTATTTCTCTTTAGTATCTTTGCGTTTAATTGTATTTTATTATTTGTTCCTTTGCACTCTTCTTGTTTACTAGTTTATTTTCCGTTTCCTTTCCAGTTAATTCAGTCAGTGTGGTTAGGTTTGTTTACTTCTGTATTCAGGTTTTCTTTATGGGTTCTTTGTTTGTTCTTAGGTTGTTATTGTTGTTCCTATGTTCTCTCTAGTTTCTCTGTTTACTTTAGTCATGATTATTCTAGTTTTCTTATTCCCCATTTGATTATTTATCTTTGTCTATAGGTTTGCTTGGTCTGTGTTTCTGTTTATTAGTTACTTTGCCCATGCTCAGCCTTTGTATTTGTTTCACCTGTTCCTTCTGCTTCCCTGCCTCCTTGTCACACCTGTTCCCTGTTTTCTCTGATTACCTGCCCTTTGTTATCCCTCAGTATATTAATTGGTTTTGTGTCATTGTTTGTTGCTGGTTCCTTGTGTTCGTCACACCTTGTTCTTGTCCATGATTATGCTTTGTTTTTTTTGCCATGCCTTGCCTTGGGAAACCTGCAGTGATTTTGCTACGTTTTTTGACCTTGTAAATAAATCTTTGAATTTCAAAAATGATCCTGCCGAGTTCTTCTCTGCACTTTGGTCCGACCCAAAACCACATCGTGACACTGGGCCGTTCTAATATATGAAAATGGTTTGATCTAAACCATTGTATTGTAACTGTAGCTATATGTTTAGAGTTGATGTCCTGGTGGAAGGTGAACCTTTTCACCTAGCCTTATTTCTTTTGCCTAAGACTGGATTTTCTTCCAATAGTCACCCACATTTTATGGTAATGGTTTGAGCAGTGCTCACTGAGATGTTCAAAGCCTAGCCTATTGGTCTATAACTTAACCGTGCTTTAAGTTTTACCACAATTTTATCCTTGCTTAACCTGGTGTTTTCCTCTGTTCCCTAACAAACCTTTAAGGCCCTCACTGAACCCTGTGTATATACTGAGATTAAAACACACACAGAGGACTCTATATAAACAATTAGGTGACCTCTGAGGACAATACAATTTTATGTGTAGGTATACAAGTAAATAGGGCTAAATAGAAATACACACAAGACGTTCCAGAATGTTTGTTAAAAAATTGATCCTTTTCTTTCCACTCTATAATTATACACTATATTTTGTTGGTCTATCACATAAAATCCCCTTGAAATATATTGAAATTTTTGACTGTAACATGGTCATATGTGAAGTTTAAGGGGTATTATTACTTTTTGCAAGGCACTTTACTCTTGCTGCAGGTTGTTAATTGAGGGAACAGCAGAAGTGCTTTTTAAAAAATTGAAATATGACTATGGTAATAATCTAGCACTATGTATTTACTGACCCCCAAAAAATGTCAAAGTTATTTCAGTTGCAATACTCCCATGGCAATAGAGCTAATATATTACTTTAACACCCTATAGAAGAATGAAAAATACTGTTATTTTCTTGTTAGACCTCCCCCATCTGCACGCTCTCAAACACACACACATATAAATGCAGCATCATTTATAGCTAGTTGGTAAATGACAGAAAGGGTCATTTTCCTTCCCATTCATGCAGCCTTTTCTGTCTGGGGGTATCAAAGGTCACTCAGTCAGACCTGATTTACTGTATCATCATGGTGCTTTGCTCCTCTCTGTTACTACCCATTTTCCTGTCTATTAAGGCTTTCTGTATTGTATATTAATCCTCTTTTAAGCATGCATGAATAAGGAAAGTTAAAATGCAGTATAGAATGGGGTGGGGGGTGGGAGGTTGTTGGAGGTGATGATGATGGAGGAAGTCTGGTGAATGAATTGTTGGTCTGTTTTGCCAGTAGTGGAGGTGGAATTCAGAGGAAGTTTCAGAACTGCAGTGGTACTGGGCGATAGTGCAGCAGGGTGAAAGCCAGTCATGGGAATGTAATCCAAAGGCCGGAGGTGATGGAGGTAGGTCCACAGGTGAGCATGAATGTCCGGGCTGGGACGAGGTAAACCTTTGGAGGAATAACACTGGAATAATTGTTGGTGGAAGAAGGAACTCAGAAAAACTCAGGTAAGTTGCTCAGACTTGGTTCAAGGTATTCAAAATTGCTCAGAAGAATGCTCAGAAAAAGGCACAGAGATGGCTTGACGGAGCTTCCAGCTCCTTGTATGCTGCCAGGAGAGTGAGCTTTATTGCTTCAGATGAGCTGCACCTGTGAGAAGGTGCTTGCCAAACAAGCAAACTGAGGGGTAAAGTAAAATATTACATCTCAGACACTTTGAAAAGTCTTCACATATCCAGCACCAGAACCTCTGGACAGGTGCACATAACCATAGTGCGTGGATGTAATTGTCAAGTATGTTGCCCCTGTGCACTATAAGCAAGTACGATACAAAACCCATCCTGAACATCCGTTGACCTGTATAGCGTACTATGTGAAGGATTTTATATTGTATTATTTGTAAACTGGGGTTACTTGACATTTTAAAAGTTCTTAAACATATCTGAGACCAGAATGTTTGGTCAAAGTTGAGTAAAAAATCCACCTCCCATTTTGTAATAGGAAGGAAGATTAATTAATCTATTTTAGACATTGTCCTGTATATTTTAGACAGTAATTATAAACTTATTAAACTTGTCGTCATTTGTGACAACGTTATTGAGCCTAAATTAACTTTTTATTATACATTTAATTTGTTAATATTCTGAAAATGTCCATTCCACATTGTATAATTAATCTGTTAAAGGGGATGAACGAAATTCTTCCAACAATTTGTCCCAGGTATTCAATTCCTTTAAAGTTTATCATATTATTTTTTTGTAAGATTTCAGGGTTGTTCCACATGGGTGTACACCTGCATGGGATTAGTAAAGACCCTCTTATTTTAGATACTCCCACCATGCTGACAGAGAGGAGCTGATATTGAGGTTTTTAAAGCATTCATGTCGTTTTATATTTGAGCTAATAAATGGTAAGTCTGAAATCTTAATATTATTGCACAATGTCTGTTCTACGTCTAGCCAGGGTTCATCTAGAGGACTGTGTTTAAAACATTTAGAGATGTATTGTAGCCTGTTGGCTAAAACGTAATGGTGAATGTTAGGCAGATCTAGTCCTCCTATATCTTTGGTCCTCTGTAGAGTTTCTAATCTAATACACAGGGGTTTATCTATCCAAAGAAATTTAGTGATGGAGGTGTCAAGAGATCTTAACCAGTCAGATGACGGTTTATTTGGGATCATTGAGAATAAGTAATAAAAGTTTGGGCAAGACCATCATTTTATTTGAAGCAATTCTGCCCATGAGTAACATGGGTAGAGAATGCCATCTAGCGAGATCATCTTATACTGCCAATCTGCCAATCTAGGAGAAACATTAATACCCAAATATGTAATATTCCCCGACTGTAGTTGTGTATTAAGGGAATTGTGCAAAGACCAATTAATTGGAAAAACCCCTTATTCCATTGTGGGTCACAGGGGAGCTGGTGCCTAGCAGTCTACGGGCGAGAGGCAGGGTACACCCTGGACAGGTCGCCAATCCATCGCAGACTGTAGCTTTGTATAAAGGGAATTGTGCAAAGAACAATTAATTGGAAGAACTGTAGATTTTAACCAATTTTTAGAATAATCTGAAACTCTTGAGAAATAATTTATCAATCTAATTACCTGAGAAAGAGAGAGGTGTGTGAGTGCTGGAGAAAAAAGTAATACATCATCCGCATAAAGACTTTTTTGATTGATTATATGTTCAATAATTATGCAATTATGCCTTTAATATCTTTGGTTTGCCTGCTTGCTGCTGCTAGTGGTTCCATAAAAATAGGAAATAATGAGGAAGAATGTGTGCATCCCTGCCTGGTGCCTCTCTGAAGGCAGAAGCTGGAAAATGTTTGGTTATTGGTCCTGATACGTGCCGCTGGGGGAATGTATAATATTTTTAACCAGTTCATGAAAGTTTCCAAAACCAAATTTACTCAAGGTAGCAAACAAGAATTTCCAGTTAACTCTATCAAATGCTTTTTCTTCATCTAGAGATAATATGTTAGTCTCAATATTTTTACCATAGGAATAATCTATAAAATTCATAAATCTGCCTAAATTTGTGGATGAATGCCTCCCTTTTAGAAAATCAGTTTGGTCAGGATGTACTATGATAGGAGTTACCTTTTCTAGTCTTTTTGCGAGGGCTAACCTTGAAGAATGTGTAAACAACAATTTGGCTTTACTTTTTTTTTTTACACACGAACCACTAACAGCTTTAATCAAAAGAGGAACATTACAGATTTGGTTAGAAAATTACCCTAATTTTAGGCAATGTAAACAAAGAGCCTGCTACATTGGCTTGCCTGAAGTCCAGATTAAGTATTTTGAATGACTGAGGCCATTAAAAGTATTTGGCAACAAATGAAGTCATTCATTCAAATGAAATATAGATCAGTTTTTAAAACATCAATTTGCATGGTCAATGCCTAAAAACTAACAAGTCTAAGTCTGGTTTTAAGGAGAGATTCTGCCACACAGTGTTCGACATGGCAGCTGGAATAAAAACACTTTAGTAGCGTAAAACTATTGGCAAAAACTGAAACTATGATCTTTGAATACATTTAGCTTCTTAAACGTTTGCCAACATGTTTTAAAACATGTGTCTAAATATTCATTCCAAATTAGAATAGCTAAAATCCAACCTCAAAGCATAATATCTCATGTTTTGTTTTTTCTTGAACTTCAATCAGTGCTATTTTTTTCTTTTCCATAATCTGAACATTTTTGTGATTCTCACCTATATTACATTTTCTTACAATGTGCATATTTTAGTAATGCATCTCGATATTTTTACATTAATGTGACACTGAAATCAATTCAAGAAGAAAGATAGAGATGATGCTGTGTGGAGATTAAATAACAAATGCCGTCAGAGTAATGGTTGTATTTGTGAAATGTGAGCTGGTTTGACACTTCACTGTGTTGCTAATGGAAAGTGGAAAGCTCATTTGTGGTCAGTGATTTCTGCCACACAGGCTGTCAGGATATGAAAAGAATAAGGTGTGCACCTGGTTTACCATATGCTGAAGAAAGAAAGAGATAATTTATGACTCACCAAAGCTGCACAACAGAATGGATGTATCCTTAGATGCCATTGGACAGGCTGGACAATGGATATCTTTATCACTGTTGTTCTGATTAAACTGAATGGAAGGCTTTAGCTTCTGCAAAAAACAAACAATTCATATCAATGTCAGGCTGCCCAAAAATAAATTCAACTGTAGTGACAACATAAAGGAGGAATGTCTGACATAACATATGAAACATGTGAGAAAGACAAGGGAGAGTCATGCTTTTGTTTACCATTGACTAAGCTATAACAGTATATCTGTTTTAGGTGACTAGGGAAAAGTGCTAAAATCTCATCTCATGTTGATGGAGTGCTGTTTGCACTCAGAGAATGGAAGGAAGTTAGCTGGTAGATGGAGGATAGGAATAAATTCAGCATTATTCATCCTTTCGAGCCTTTTGTCTCTCCATTGCATTGCCTTCTCTGAAGTTATGCATCTTTGCATCTCATCTCCATCCACTCATGTGCTATTTGGTTCATTTGACTCCTCTCAGGTTTGCTGGCATCATGCATCCTGCATTTTTGTCTTTATTATCCTCTTTCATCAGATTTTACTCTTCACCGGCCTTATTTTGTATTTCCCTTCCATTCCTGACCTGAAACCCATGACCTGCTGAATATATATTGTTCCCAAAAGTGAAAACTACATTTTCCTAGCTTTTTTGTACCCAAAATATTGCAAGCAACTCTTCACTTCACTTAAGTAATTTTCCACAGACAGTGATAAAATCTCATTTAAAACTATGATACCTAAATACAGATAACTGAAAAGGCAGTTTATCAACTAATTCACATTTTTATTTAAAAAAATATATATTCAGTGCTCTCCAATCAGGTATAACTACACCATAACACTGAGACTCCATTGGTAAAACTTTAAAATTATATCCTTGCAAACTTCGTTCAGATGTCACATGGCATACCTGGACTACTTTGTGTCACTTAGGGACTATAATTTCTGAGTGAACAAAAATCACATGTGGAGTTCCTCAAGGCTCCCTTCTTAGGCCAATTGTGTTCAGTAAATGATAATTTGAGTAAATGATTATTGAATACCACAACACCTCTTACTATCCATATGCTGATGATACATGACTTAGAACATGACCACAGTCCCTAAAAGTCACTGTGTCAATGTGTCCATAATATAAATAAGTAAATCAGTCAGAACCTCTCCAACGTAATGCGGAAAAGAAAGAAGTCCTTTCTTTTTTGCTCTCAGGAGTTCAAGGATAGAGATGATCAGTCAGTTAGAACTTATAAGGCTGAAGGCCACAGAATATACAATATCAATTTGGTGTAATAATGAACTACATCCCAATGTCCACATAAAGTCTAATTTTATTTAAGCCTGCAACCATCTTATAAATATTGCCAACCCAAAGAGTTCCTTGCCTTGTAAATTAGACTTAGATTATTGTAATGGTGTATTTACCTGTGCATTTACCTGTCTCGGTTATGTAGTGGCAGCCCTTCCAAACTGCTTCTGCCAGTAAAATGTATCAGTTCACAGTCTTTAATTTGCATTTATTTGTGTAGAACTCAGGCATGGAACAAATCCCCTCAAAACTATGGTGTGCAGAAACTGTTGTCTTCTTCAAATTAGGACTGAAAACATACAACTTTCCCATAAATGTGTATGCAATTAATGCATTCCTTGTCTTTGATTCAATGTACTTTACTTCTTATTTTTTTTCCATCTCATTTGACATAATTTACATATGTGTCAACAGTGTCACATTAAAACACTTTATGTATGGGCTTTATTGATAAACCAGTCTTCACTTAGCATATTGATTCATCACTCAGATCCTTTCACACCAAGTCTGCCATTTTGTTTATAGAATATTTTAACATTTACTGAAGGCAGTTTCCTTGTGATTGTATTAGGTGTGCATGCTGTAGTGTGACTGCGTGCATTACTATAAGAAGCCAAGTGCTTTGAAGTTCATCATGCTGTGTGGCGTTTCAAGAGAACAGTAGCAGGCATTAGACTCTGTTGTTATTGCTTACTGAGAGCAAACATGTTGAACAATAGAGTGCTTGTTGTGTCTTTTGCACAGTCAAAGGTCCAATATATAAAATCACTAAGTGCTCTTTTCATTTTTTCTGCTGCTTCTCTTGTTGTGTTGTCTTGGGATATGGTTGGAATGTGGCACATCTGTCTAATATGAAAGCACCCTTTTTTAAATTTTGTGTGCATATACAGGTGCTCTGAATTTAACCTCTGTTGTTCATTAAAAGAGCATGTGTGTGACATTTATAAAGAGCTCAACTACTTAGCAAGCAGCCGTACTTACAAGCCCTCCCTGCCGGTGAGTTATTATCCCCCGTGGGTTGAAGTAAGTATGTGAAGAGGCGATATAGCAGAAACGCTGTATTACACCATTTAGGCGTGATACATTTACGCCTAATCTATGAGACGGTTTAATGTGGGACACGTCCCATAAATAACTATCAATACTTCTGTTAATTAAAATTATTATTACTGCAAGCATTTCTTGGCAGGAGGGTGCCTTTGCTGAAGCAATGCCACAAGCCAGCGAAGGACAATCAGTCTCTCTACACATTGGTCTCCTGGGTTACTGCAAAAACAGCGCAATTTAGTAAAATGCAAATACTGTATGCATTTCAGGGTGAAGAAAATGTTGGAAACACCTTTTTTAGAGGTATTAAATGAAAAATGTGATACTATAAATCAGGCGAAGTGTCACATTGAACTATTGCTGCGCCTCTGTGTCCTCTGGAAATTACACGTCAGCACAACTAAATTGTTTTCCTAATTACCTACAAGGTAATACCTGACTAGGTTACTTTCAAAGGCATTTGGATTTTTTCTGATCAAAGGAAGCATAATATTCCTGAACTACATTGGAATTAACAGGCGGTCGATGAGCTGGATGACATTGTGGAGACACAGGCCTTTTTGTGCGATTTATTTTAGACAAAAAATAACTTTGACAAAAATGATGGAATATACATGTAAATAAAGGGCTGCACGGTGGTGCAATTGGTAGCACTGTTGCCTCACAGCAAGAAGGTCCAGGGTTCGACTCCCGGCCGGGCATCTTTCTGCATGGAGTTTGCATGTTCTCCCCATGCATACCTGGGCTCTCTTTGGGGACTCTGGCTTCCTCCCACAGTCCAAAGACATGCCTGTTAGGTTAATTGGTCTCTCTAAATTGCCCTTGGGTGTGTGAATGAGTGTGTGCATGGTTGTTTGTGTGTTGCCCTGTGATAGATTGGCGATCAGTCCAGGGTGTAAAAGATCAACTACTGTGTTTATAAAACTATGTAGACTTTGATTACCAGATGATATAAAGGAGATGGAAGTTTCATGTTTGAGTGTTTTTTGAACATTTGCTTTCTATTTGTTTCAGCTTTATGTTCTCTGCCTTTGTTTTAACAAGCTTGTCCTTAATGCATTTCTTGAAGTCTGGTTTCCTGTATATATTAGTGATGTGTTGGTAGGAGATCCACATGGTGTTATGAACTTACATTTTACATGCTAATGTAATGTATATGTAATATACATTTTACATGCTAATGTAAGATTTGCTGTTCAGCAAAGGCTCACACTGTACACAAATGAAATTGCCTAAAATGCTAGGTTACAAGTGATGGAAGCACAGATGAGAAAGAGAGGAAAAAGGAAAATGCAAGATTTTCTAATATCGTGCAGCCCTAGTATTAACATAAAATTTTAAAACAAATATGTACTATGTATAATTTATTCAAAAGATAATTGAATTAAACAACATAAAAATGAAGATAAACTAGGCTCAATCAATATAATTTCTTTTACTGGTACTGTGCTAAATTGGTTCAGATCTTTCTTGTCAGACCTGGACTACTTGTCTCGTTTTGAAATTATAAATCTGAGAAAAGAAGGATTACATGTGAAGTATCTCAAGGTTACGATCTTTGCCCACCTTTTTTCATCATCTTAATATTCCCCTTATTTAAGATTATGTAGTACCATAATATATCTTACAATATACAGGGGTTGGACAATGAAACTGAAACATCTGGTTTTAGACCACAATAATTTATTAGTATGGTGTAGGGCCTCCTTTTGCGGCCAATACAGCGTCAATTCGTCTTGGGAATGACATATACAAGTCCTGCACAGTGGTCAGAGGGATTTTAAGCCATTCTTCTTGCAGGATAGTGGCCAGGTCACTACGTGATACTGGTGGAGGAAAACGTTTCCTGACTCGCTCCTCCAAAACACCCCAAAGTGGCTCAATAATATTTAGATCTGGTGACTGTGCAGGCCATGGGAGATGTTCAACTTCACTTTCATGTTCATCAAACCAATTTTTCACCAGTCGTGCTGTGTGTATTGGTGCATTGTCATCCTGATACACGACACCACCTTCAGGATACAATGTTTGAACCATTGGATGCACATGGTCCTCAAGAATGGTTCGGTAGTCCTTGGCAGTGACGCGCCCATCTAGCACAAGTATTGGGCCAAGGGAATGCCATGATATGGCAGCCCAAACCATGACTGATCCACCCCCATGCTTCACTCTGGGCATGCAACAGTCTGGGTGGTACTCTTCTTTGGGGTTTCTCCACACGTAACTCTCCCGGATGTGGGGAAAACAGTAAAGGTGGACTCATCAGAGAACAATACATGTTTCACATTGTCCACAGCCCAAGATTTGCGCTCCTTGCACCATTGAAACCGACGTTTGGCATTGGCATGAGTGACCAAACGTTTGGCTATAGCAGCCCGGCCATGTATATTGACCCTGTGGAGCTCCTGACGGACAGTTCTGGTGGAAACAGGAGAGTTGAGGTGCACATTTAATTCTGCCGTAATTTTTTGGTTTGATATTTTTTTGATAAATCCGGGTTAGCACCCAAACATCCCTTTCAGACAGCTTCCTCTTGCGTCCACAGTTAAACCTGTTGGATGTGGTTCGTCCTTCTTGGTGGTATGCTGACATTACCCTGGATACCGTGGCTCTTGATACATCACAAAGACTTGCTGTCTTGGTCACAGATGCGCCAGCAAGACGTGCACCAACAATTTGTCCTCTTTTGAACTCTGGTATGTCACCCATAATGTTGTGTGCATTTCAATATTTTGAGCAAAACTGTGCTCTTACCCTGCTAATTGAACCTTCACACTCTGCTCTTACTGGTGCAATGTACAATCAATGAAGACTGGCTACCAGGCTGGTCCAATTTAGCCATGAAACCTCCCACACTAACATGACAGGTGTTTCAGTTTCATTGTCCAACCCCTGTATATGCTAATGAAATACAACTTTATATTTCTGTTTAACCACTGGACAATAGTCCATTACTGTCACTGAGTCAGTGTGTCCAAAATATCCATAGGTTAGTCGTGGACTTGTGGACACAGACTTCAATTTTAGTTACAACATAAAGTCTCTCACTAAATCAGCAATCTACCACTTTTAAAACATTGCCAGAATAAAAGGTTGCATATCTAAACAGGGTACAGAGAAAGTCGTGCACACTTTTGGTTTGATATTGTAATGTCTATAGAGGTCTTTGTAAAATAAATCAATCAGGCAGCTGCAGCTAATCCAAAATGCTGCTGCTGTAGTTCTGACCTACAACAGGAAAGCAGATCATATTACACCAGTCCTTTCACTGCACACACTGCCTGTGACACTGAAAATAGTTTTCAAATTTGTTGATGGTGTATGCAGCGCTGAATAGTCTTATGCCTAAATGCATTTCATAAATGCTTATCAACCATGAACCATCTAGACCCATGAGGTCATCAGATACCAGCTCAGTCAGCTCAAACAGTGTTACCAGGACAATAACTAAACAAGGTGAAACATCTTTTAGGTGTTTTGCTCAGCTCTGGAACAAATTTCCTAAAAACATTGACCAAAGTGCAGAGAAAGATGCTAGGAGCCAGCGGAATGAAAATAAGTTTTATTCCTTCACTCACAGAGTCAGGGCAGACAGATCAGGGGATTAACATACCCGACCAGAACTCAGAGAACCGGGGGAACCAATGAACGGTAAGACCAGGTAATCAGGGAAAACACAGGTGTAGTGACACTACTGGGGGACAGAGTGAGTGAAACCAATTACCAAGACAAGACACAGACCTAAGGGTAAACAGAGAACCAGACCAGGTATAATAAACAAAAACACAAACACTCAATCACTTTAAGACACTCTTAAATTGTAGAGATTCATTATACAAAATATTTAAAGCCTCCATTTCTTGTAATTTTACTGATCATTTACAGATGATGAAAACCCAAAATTAATTGTCTTAAATAATTAGAATATTGTTAAAGAGTTAAATATTGGAAACACCTGCAAATGTTTCCTGAATCTCTAAATGGTCTCAGTCTTGGTCAGTTGTCTACACAATCATGGGGGAACCTGCTGACTGGACAGATGTTTAGAAGACAGTCACTTACACCCTCCACGAGGAGGGTAAGCCACAAAAGGTCATTACTAAAGACGCCAGTAGTTCACAAAGTGCTGTATTCAAGCATATTCATAGAACATTGATTGGAAGGAGAACATGTGGTACGAAAAGGTGCACCAGCAACAGGGATAACTGCAGGCTTGAAAGGACCGTCCAGCAAAATTGATTCAAGAATTTAGGGGAGCTTCAGAAGGAGTTGCCTGAGGCTGGAGTCATCAAATGCCACTACACACAGACTAATCCTACACATGGGTTACAAATGTAACATTCTTTGTGTCAAGCCACTCCTGAATCTGATACAACCTCAGAAGAGTCTTACCTGGAGTGGGAGAACTGGACTGTTGCTCAGTGGTCCAAAGTTCTCTTTCAGATGAAAGTAAAGTTTGCATTTCACTTGATAATCAAGGTCCCAGAGTCCCAGGAGGAAGAGTGGAGAGGCACAGAATCCATTTAATTTGAAATACACTGCGAGGTTTCTACAGTCAATGATAATTTGGGGTGCCATGTAATCTGCTTGTGTTCATGTTTTATGACGTCCACAGTCAACACAGCCATCTACCCAGACATTTTGGAGCACTTCATGCTTCCTTCTGCTGGCAAGCATTATGGAGATGCTGAATTCATTTTCCAGCAGGACTTGGAACCTGCCCACACTGCCAAAAGTATCAACAGCTTGATCAATGACCATGGTGTTACTGAGCTTGATTGGCCCACAACCTGGCCTGACCTGAACCCCACGGAGAAGACATGGAGGGCCAAGAGAAAGATGAGAGACACCAGACCCAATAATGCACATGATTTAAAGGCAGTTATCAAAGCAACTTGGGCTTCCATTATACCTCTGCAGGCCCGAAGTAGTGAGTGCATAGATATCAACGTATTTTTTCAGAAATTTGACATTTCTGTTTAAGATATCCTTTTTTTATTGATCTTTTGTAATATGCTAATATTCACAGACACTGAATTTTGGGTTTTCACTATCTTTATGCAAAACCATCAAAATTACGAAATTAAGGCTTGAAATAGTTCAGTCTGAGTATTGAATCTATATTATATATAACTTTCACTTCCTGTAATTGACAAAAAATATTAAAGTTTTTAATTATATTCTTTTTTTTTTTTAGATGTACATGTAGAAGATCTACAGGATGTTGCAACAAACATAAACCTCCTCAAGATTACAGCCTGCTCTGCACTTTATTGTATACGGCTTTACTGTTACGTCTCCAGTCTAGTCCGTTGTCTAGCTGAAGATCTACAGGTCCTTCTCAAAAAATTAGCATATTGTGATAAAGTTCATTATTTTCCATAATGTCATAATGAAAATTTAACATTCATATATTTTAGATTCATTGCACACTAACTGAAATATTTCAGGTCTTTTATTGTCTTAATACGGATGATTTTGGCATACAGCTCATGAAAACCCAAAATTCCTATCTCACAAAATTAGCATATTATTAAAAGGGTCTCTAATCGAGCTATGAACCTAATCATCTGAATCAACGAGTTAACTCTAAACACCTGCAAAAGATTCCTGAGGCCTTTAAAACTCCCAGCCTGGTTCATCACTCAAAACCACAATCATGGGTAAGACTGCCGACCTGACTGCTGTCCAGAAGGCCACTATTGACACCCTCAAGCAAGAGGGTAAGACACAGAAAGAAATTTCTGAATGAATAGGCTGTTCCCAGAGTGTTGTATCAAGGCACCTCAGTGGGAAGTCTGTGGGAAGGAAAAAGTGTGGCAGAAAACGCTGCACAACGAGAAGAGGTGACCGGACCCTGAGGAAGATTGTGGAGAAGAGCCAATTCCAGACCTTGGGGGATCTGCGGAAGCAGTGGACTGAGTCTGGAGTAGAAATATCCAGAGCCACTGTGCACAGGCGTGTGCAGGAAATGGGCTACAGGTGCCGCATTCCCCAGGTCAAGCCACTTTTGAACCAGAAACAGCGGCAGAAGCGCCTGACCTGGGCTACAGAGAAGCAGCACTGGACTGTTGCTCAGTGGTCCAAAGTACTTTTTTCGGATGAAAGCAAATTCTGCATGTCATTCGGAAATCAAGGTGCCAGAGTCTGGAGGAAGACTGGGGAGAAGGAAATGCCAAAATGCCAGAAGTCCAGTGTCAAGTACCCACAGTCAGTGATGGTCTGGGGTGCCGTGTCAGCTGCTAGTGTGGGTCCACTGTGTTTTATCAAGGGCAGGGTCAATGCAGCTAGCTATCAGGAGATTTTGGAGCACTTCATGCTTCCATCTACTGAAAAGCTTTATGGAGATGAAGATTTCGTTTTTCAGCACGACCTGGCACCTGCTCACAGTGCCAAAACCACTGGTAAATGGTTTACTGACCATGGTATCACTGTGCTCAATTGGCCTGCCAACTCTCCTGACCTGAACCCCATAGAGAATCTGTGGGATATTGTGAAGAGAACGTTGAGAGACTCAAGACCCAACACTCTGGATGAGCTAAAGGCCGCTATCGAAGCATCCTGGGCCTCCATAAGACCTCAGCAGTGCCACAGGCTGATTGCCTCAATGCCACGCCGCATTGAAGCAGTCATTTCTGCAAAAGGATTCCCGACCAAGTATTGAGTGTATAAATGTACATGATTATTTGAAGGTTGACGTTTTTTGTATTAAAAACACTTTTCTTTTATTGGTCAGATGAAATATGCTAATTTTGTGAGATAGGAATTTTGGGTTTTCATGAGCTGTATGCCAAAATCATCCGTATTAAGACAATAAAAGACCTGAAATATTTCAGTTAGTGTGCAATGAATCTAAAATATATTAATGTTAAATTTTCATCATTACATTATAGAAAATAATGAACTTTATCACAATATGCTAATTTTTTGAGAAGGACCTGTATATACTCCTATACCACCTCCACTTGTTCCCCTATGATGGTAATGGTGTTCGAAATATTTTTTTTCTCCTGAAATCTACAATCTTCTCCTTTGTTTTGTTCACGTACAAGATAAAATGAGTCTTTCCACATCATGCCACAAAGTGGTCCTTAGCTGACTGTACTTAGGTTCTTGTCTATCTCCTACACACCCAGCAACTGCAGAGTCATCTGGGTTTTTCTGCCAATGACAGGATTTGTACTGGAAGTCTGAGATGTACAGAGTGAAATTTCTCCTTCTCTCTGTAGTAGCTCACCTTCTCAAGTGATGTCACTTTAATCATCTCCTTTTCAAACAGCTTCCCAATCCACATGCCAAACACTAAATAATTGGTCTCCAATTCGAAAATCTGTAAAAAGTTATTACTTAACTTAAGGCAAATTCATTCCCAAACAGTCCTCCCTCCTGTCCATGATATAAATGATATAATTCGTTATGCCACACTGTTCTTAATTCTGTGGTACCAGTTAAAACAAGGCAATCGAAGCCCAGATCGGATCCTTGGTTAAGTGACCATACCTGTGCTATCAGACGGGAGTGCAGGAGAAATTAACCAAAGAGCGAAAAGTAACAAATTGCAAGTCTGTTTTGACTGTTACTGAGAGAGAACTGGAGTCGTTATCAGAGAACTGTGATAACTGCTAGAGAGAAAGAGTTTGCAGACAGCATTGCTGCTAACTCTCATAATCAATGTGTTCTATATGATACAATTAACAATGCTCTAAATGCTCTAAATGCTCATGAACCTGTCCCTCTGGAAGCTTCCAGAAAAACTGAAAACTTCAGTTCTTTTTGGACAAGGTTTCTAATAGGGCCTGCATTTTTCCTCCCTTCCATGACCTATCCATCTTGGTCCCCTGCCCTGCGGTCCTTGATCATTTGGAGCCTATTTCCCTTTCCTATCTTGAGATACTGGTTACTAGTATGAAACCATGTCGGTCCCCTTGTGATGTTGTTCCACAACTTCTTTTTAAGGAGATATTTCCTACCATTGCCCACCTTATCCTTAATGTTATTAACAGTAGTCTAATTTTCAGCATGGTGCCAAGAAATTGTAAACATGCTGTGGTGCAACCCTTGTTGAAAAAACCTGGCCTTGATACTACAGGAGTTTTAAGCCAAGTGGTCCTAGCTGTATCCCTTCTTTTGATTTTTACTCTTTGGCCCTCAATGAAAAATCCAGCATCAATAATTTAGGTGTAAAAATGGACCCCAGCCTGAAACTTGACTCACATGTTAATGCTGTGGTTAAGTCCTCATTCTTCAGCTGAGGCGGCTGTTAAGAATAAAGCCCCTCCTGTCTAGACGTCACCTAGAGACAGTGATTCATGCCTTAATCACCTCGCACCTTGATTATTGAACTCTATTTTGATTGGAGTTAGCCAGGCTTCCCTATCATGTTTACAGCTGGTCTAAAATGCTGCAGCGCAATTTTTAACTGGTACAAGAAAACGAGAGCACATTATTCCGGTTTTAGCGTCTCTTTATTGGCTTCCTGTTTAGTTTCAAATCCATTTTAAAATTATTTGATTTGATTATCTTTGAAGTCTCTTAATGGTCTTGCTCCCTCTTATTTGTACGTGCTCCTACACCCTTATGTGCCAACTTGTGCTCTAAGATCAGCTAATCAGATGCTTCTGACTAAGATCTTATTCAAACCCAGAGGAGACAGAGCTGTTGTAGTTTTTGCTCCAAAAAGATGGAATGAGCTGCCGTTGGAGGTCATGCAGGCTCCATCTCTTGCTATTTTTAAAAACATACTTTTTCTCCCTGGCTTTTAACCCAGAATGAGCTAGCATCTGTGTCTTAACCTTTTTAATCTTTTCTATGTTCCTGTACTATTTTATATTTTCTATATATCTCATGTATTTTATTTTTCTTTCATCCTTGTTTTTATTTTTCTTTGTTATTTTTTATACAGCACTTTGCTCAGCTGTAATGTTTAATGTTTTTAAAGGGCTCTATAAATAAAGTGGTATGGTATGGTAAATGTTATCTGCTGTGCAGCTGAATGCAACAGGATAGCTCAGTGTCTGCTGACAGGCCAAGAATTATGCATCTGTTGAATATTCATAAACTATTAAAAAAGATATGTTTTAAGGCTAAACGCGTTTTTTGTAAGAAAATAACTTTAATCTATATTTTTTGGGAATAGAATAAGTGCTGTAATGGGTATAAAATATTGCATTAGTGATTAGTGCATTACTGATAAGGAGATACAGAAATATCCAGAGGTGACATCATCCTCGCTGTCTCACATTTACACTGTTGTTTTGAGGTTACATCTTAACAATTTTTTTTGTCTGTCTTTCTATTGTCCTCTCAGGTTGTCTTTCTCCTCTACCTTCACCTCTGTTCTGTCTCAGATCAATGGACAGGGTGACTGGACTGGAGTAAATCTTAATGGTCAGAGTGTACGTGACAAAGTTTAGATGTGTGTGTGCATGGAGTGCTGCTGAAATATTGCTCACTCAGCGCTGCCCCGCCCCCTTGGGTACCACCACATGCCTGCCTGCCTGCCTCCTGTCCAGCCACAATCAATTTTACTGTCCCAAACACACACACACACACACACACACACACACACACACACACACACACACACACACACACACACACACACACACACACACACACACACACACTACTTTTGATATGGACGCACATACACACAGATGTATACAGGTGGATTGTACAAGACAAATATACTGAACCTTAGGTTTTAAATTACACATGATGACTGAAATAAAACCAGAATGTGTTCTGGAAAATAAGGGATTTAATCAAATTTTAAACTGTAAATAATATTACAACACATAACAAACTCTAGATTGATTTTTTTGTTCTTTACAAGTTCTCTCTATTGATTAACTCCAGTTTTGCTTTTCTAGTTTCTTATGCCATGTGCATTTACACACAGGGATAATAAAGATTGTTTCTTTTACACGATTTCTGTTATGATTCTGGCCCATCTGCCTGCTCTGCTCTGCTCTGCTCACTTGCATGCAATCAATTCATCTGCTTCACCTGTCTGCACAATCACTGTCATGCCACACACCTGTTTCACTGCAGTCATATACAGCCCTCTGACAGGCAGACGGTGCCAGATTTTCGAAAGCATTTTGTTAGTAGTTATCCAGCATTCCTTCCTGCCTGATCTCGTTCCATGACCTTGCCTTGCCTCATGGATTTTGCCCTCTTGCCTGCCCCTTGTTGGACTGTTTGGATCTTGGATAACGACTCTGTTTTCTGCATCTGGTTTATGCCTCAGCCTGCCCCTTGTCTGACGTCTCTAGCCCTGGAACCCGACCCTGTTTCTGTCCACGGATTTACGCCCCAGCCAAGCCACTGGTTTATTCAGCCTGAGCCTACCTGGCTCTCAAAGGAATAATTGTCAAAAGGACAATCATAGCTCTCTGTGTTCCTGCCACAGCTTCAGCTGATTCCCCTGAGGATCTGGATCACATCCTCTTCTGGGTTCCGCACCTCTTTCCCAGACTGAGAAGGTTAGTGGCTTTTCTTAACTCTGTTCAAGTCCTGAGTTTTATTCAGCCACTAACTCGCCTCTCTGTCCTCAGTGATTCGTGGAAGCTGACTGCTGGGCTCCTCTCCTCTGTTCCTGTTTTTCCAAATAAACCTTTTAACTTTTAACTTTGTGTTTGGCTGAATTTGGGTCCTCTGTCTCTGGTCGTAATAGTAAAATCTGACCAAAAGATGGACACATCGCCAGCACAACAGTGGCGCGCTAGTGTAGATCACTCTATTGCCCGTCTAGATTCCGGCATGGGGGAAAATATTTATATGCTGTGCTCCATGACTCCTGCCTCCACGCCTGCGTCCTCACAGCCTGTCTCCTCCAGAGTTCCTGATCTACCCGCTGTGATAAGAGAACCAAGACTCACACCTCCTGAGTTGTTTAAGGGATATCCTGACCAGTGCCGTAGTTTTCTTACTCACTGTGAGATTCATTTTGAACTTCAACCTTCTTTGTTCCCTTTTGAGCGCTATAAGGTGGCGTTTTTTATTTCCCTGCTCTCTGGAAAGGCTAAGCAATGGGGCACTGCTGAGTGGCAAAATGGTTCTGTCACGTGTGTTTCTTATGCTGCATTCTCCAAGGAGCTCATCAGGGTTTTTGACCCAGTTCTTCCTAGTCAGGAGGCTGCTAGAGGTTTACTCTCCATAAAACAGGGAGAGAGAAGCGTCACATCATATATTATTGACTTTCATTTGCTGGCAGCTGACAGTTTTTGGAATGAACATGCTCAAATGGATGCTTTCATGCAAGGTCTCAATGGAGAAAGGAGGAGGGAGAGACGTCATAAGGAGGTAAAATCCTCCTCAGTTCACGGTCCTGTTCCCCACCTAGACCCCAAGGGTCTTCCACCCCTTTCTGAACACAGTTATGACCATGAGCTTATGCAGTTAGGTCAATGTAAGATTTCTGTGGGGGAGCGTGATCAACGAAGGAGAAACAACTTGTGTTTTTATTGTGGGGGACAGGGTCATGTTGCCTTAAAATGTCCGTTAAAAGCCCAGGCTCAGTAGAGGTGAGGAGAACACTACTGAGCCGTAGCCAACTGTCTGTCTCCCCATGCTCATTTCCTGCAACCATTCAAGTGTCTTCTACTTCTCATCAGGCCATTGAGCTCCTACCAGGCACATCTCCCCCTAGGGGTCGATTAATATCCATTGTCTGGACCAGAGAACCAAGCCAGGAGAAAGTATGTCGAAGAATCTCTATAGGCTGGAATAATCCGACCTTCTTCTTCTCCAGAAGGGGCAGGCTTCTTCTTTGTGGGTAAGAAGGATGGGTCCCTGAGACCATGCATTGACTACAGGGGTTTAAACGACATTACCATCAAGAACTGTTACCCTCTACCTCTCATGAACACTGCCTTTGATCAAATTTAAGGAGCCAAGATTTTTACCAAGCTAGATCTGAGAAACGCTTACCGTCTGGTCTGCATCAAGGAAGGTGACGAATGGAAGACGGCTTTCAACACCCCCACTGGTCACTATGAGTATCGGGTGATGCCTTTTGGGTTAACCAATGCTCCTGCAGTGTTTCAAACACTATTTAATGATGTCCTGAGGGACATACAGTTTGTTTTTGTCTACCTTGATGACATTGTGATTTATTCTCAGGATCTGGAGACTCACAGAAATCATGTTCGGGCCGTTCTCCTCCAGAATTATTTGTTTGTCAAAGCTGAAAAATGTGAGTTTCACACCACCACCACTTCTTTCCTAGGATTCATCATCTCTCCAGACCTTGTCATTGTGGATCCCTCCAAAGTCAAGGCGGTCTTGGAATGGCCTTATCCTACCGATCGCAAACAGCTTCAAAGGTTTCTGGGGCTTGCTAACTTTTACAGACATTTCTTCAGAAATTATAGTCTCGTAGCAGCCCCTCTCAATCCTCTCACATCGTCAAAGATCACGTTTGTATGGAACAAGATGGTAGAAAGAGCTTTTGTCAAGCTCAAAGGTTTATTTACTTCTGCTCCTGTTCTACGGTCCCCTAACCCCGAGAAACAGTTCATAGTGGAGGTTGACGCCACTAACACTGGCGTTGGAGCAGTCCTAAGCCAAAGAAATTCAGATGATTGTATTCACCCTTGTGCCTTCTTTTCTAGGATTTTGTGCCAAGCCGAGCACAATTATGATGTGGGGGACCGAGAACTGCTGGCTGTCAAGTTGGCTCTCGAGGAGTGGAGGCATTGGCTAGAGGGGGCTAAAGAACCGTTTCTTGTTTGGACAGATCATAAGAACCTTAAGTACCTGAGATCAGCGAAGTGCCTTAATCCCAGGCAGGTAAGGTGGGCTTTATTTTTTTGGAAGATTCAACTTCACTCTGTCTTTCAGACCTGGAGTCAAGAATGGCAAACTGGATGCCCTGTCCAGAATTCAGGAACCCACTGAATCACAGGCCACCAGGGAGAATGAGTTCATTCTCCCGGAATAGGTGAGATCCGAGATGCCACCAAAGACCTCCCTGTTCCAGCTTCATGTCCGCCTGACAGGTGTTTTGTCCCGGAGTGCCTCGTACCTAAGGTACTTAAATTATTAAGAGTAAGATGGCGGCACGCATGGACGCAGCGGCTCGTAGCTCTCGTGCAAAACAGTGCTTTTTAGTGTTTTTACTAGTTCTTTCATTTCTTCTCCGCTCAACCTGCCGTGCGCTGACCACCTACAGCCAACAGGATCTTTTCCATATCGGATTACGGTGCGAACAGCCCGCATCTGAAGACTTTACAGACACACGCAACATACCACCAGAGTTAGCCCAGACACCGGGCTCCCCATGGGCACTCATCCCTGCAGGCAGGAGGAGGAGGCGGCTTAGGGAGAGGAAGCAAAAGCGTGGATGCCGGGCTGGGGTCCTCGTCCAACTGCAGAAGCGACCACACCGATCGTTGCTGCCCAGCATTTTCCTCTCCAACGCCAGATCCCTAACTAACAAGATGGACGAGATGAAACTCCAGCTGGAAGCAAATAGGCTCGTTCGGGACTGTTGCATCCTGCTGATCACGGAGACCTGGCTTCATTCATTCATTCCAGACATGGCTATCTAGCTAGCAGGCCACACAGCACACCGGCACGACAGGAGCCGCGACTCCGGTAAGACCAGGGGAGGAGGACTGTGTATTTACGTGAACAACAGCTGGTGCACAAACACGTCCACCATCGATAGGCACTGCACCTCTGACCTGGAATTCATCACGGTCAGATGCAGGCCTGTTTACACTCCCCGTAAGTTTACCGTTATCTTGGTAACTGCTGTGTACATACCACCGGATGCTAACGCTAGCTCGGCCCTTAGCTACCTCCACAACGCGCTCAGTCGGCAACAGAATAAACACCCGGAAGCAGTGGTCACAGGGGATTTTAACCATGCTGAACTGAAGGTAGTGCTCCCGAAATTCCACCAGCACATTAAATCTGCCACCAGGGGAACCAGGACTCTGGACAAGGCCTGCATGAACATTAAACATGGTTACAGGGCCACCCAGCTGCACCACCTGGGAGCCTCTGACCACATGTCCCTGCTCCTGATTCCGGCCTACACACTGCTGAGGAAGCGTTCACTCCCAACAACCCGGACTGTGACCACTTGGCCTGACAGTGCCTCCCTGCAGCTGCAGGACTGCTTTGAAAGCACGGACTGGGACGTTTTCAGCCACCAGGACCTGGAGGTGTTTACCTCGGCGGTGCTTGGCTACATCCATCACTGTGCCAACACTGTCACAGTGGAGAAGTGCATCCGGGTGTTTCCTAACCAGAAACCTTGGATGAACAAGGATGCCAAGGCACTGCTGAGGGACAGAAACAGCGCCTTCAGGTCTGGAGACGGGGAGCGTTACAGTTGTACTCGTGCTGCGCTGAGGAGAGGCATCAGAAAGGCCAAGGTCAACTACAGGCAGAGGATCGAGGCCGACTTCAGCAGCAATAACAGCAGACAGGTGTGGCAGGGACTCCAGCACCTGACCAACTACAGATCCAGCAACACCACCGTGATCTCTGGGGATGCTTCACCGGCGGAGGAGTTTAACCACTTCTTCGCCCGCTTCGAGGTTGAACCACCAGCGGGGTCCACACTGCAGTCTACACCCCTCGACGACCAGACCTTCACTGTGGAGACACAGGAGGTGAGGAGAGTCTTGAGAGCAGTGAACCCCGCAAAGTTACTGGACCTGATGGGGTGACTGGGAGTGTGTTGAGGGACTGTGCAGACCAGCTGGTGGGGATCTTCACCACCATCTTTAACCAGTCCCTCTCCCAGTGCTCCATCCCACCTTGCCTGAGGTCCTCCACCATCATCCCTCTGCTTAAACAGATCACCAGCCTGAATGACTACCGGCCAGTAGCACTCACGCCCATCGTCATGAAGTGCTTCGAGAAACTGGTATGGGGCCATATCACTTCACACCTAACCCCACACTCGACCCGCACCAGTTTGCCTACAGGGCCAACCGGTCCATGGAGGATGCCATCGCCACTGCTCTGCACACCACGCTGACCTACGTGGAGCAGCGAGGGAGCTACGCGAGGCTGCCCTTCCTGGACTTCAGCTCGGCATTCAACACCATCATCCTGAGCCGGCTGGTGAGCAAACTGGGACACCTGGCTCTCCCCAACAGCACCTGTAGTTGGATTATGGACTTTTTGGCAGACCGCTCCCAGAGGGTGAGAGTAGGACACCAGCTGTCCTCTCCATTGAGGACCAGCACTGGCTTTCCACAGGGCTGTGTGCTGAGCCCCCTGCTCTACACCCTCTACACCCACGACTGCACCCCCACCCACCCGAGCAACACCATCATCAAGTTCGCGGATGACACCACGGTGGTGGGGCTCATCTCAGGAGGGGCTTACAGGGCAGAGGTGGAGCATCTGTCAGCATGGTGCGTGGTCAATAACCTGACTTTGAACACCTCCAAGTGAAAGTAACTCATTGTTGACTTTCGGAGGTGTAAACAGGACACACAGCCCATCACCATCAATGGAAACAGGGTGGAGATGGTGCCGGACTTCAGGTTCCTGGTCACCCACATCAGCGAGGATCTGACGTGGACTACCAACTCTACGGCGATCCTGAAGAAGGCGCAGCAGAGACTGTACTTCCTGAGGACTCTCAGGAAGAACAATCTCCGACCAGAGCTGCTGCTGTCCTTCTACCGCTGCTCCGTGGAGTCGGTGCTGAGCTGCGGTATCTTGCTGTGGTTCTCCAGCTGCACTGCAGCAGAGAGGAAGCAGCTCCAATGGGTCATCAACACCGCCCAAAGACAAATGGCTCAAAAGTTGCCAACACTAGCCCTGCCCATCAACAGGCTCCTCCAGCCTGCTGCCCCAAGGCCCTTTGTCAAACCAATTCCAGACTGCCAGACACTCACATCCAGAGTTATGAGCAAAAGTCCAAGCCCAAATGAATGCAGGCCTCAGGCATCTACCAGAAGGGCTGGCCAAACTCACGGGGCATGCCAATATGTACGTGATCCGTGCTCATCTGCGCTAGCCAAATATATATACTTTATAGCTGTAGCACCTACTCCTGCCAAATCAAAAATTAAAAGAAACTCAAAGTCACAAGATTTTGAGGCCTTCTAGCCCAAAGCGTGACTATTTATCTGAAGTTTTGTTGATATTACATACTGTAGATAATGATCAACTGTTGACTTTTTTGGTTGTTTTCCAGAGTTTACTTCTAAAGATTTCAACTTCTTGATCCTACTCTTTACACAGCCTCTGCACAGTCGGCTTTTTTGGAAAATGCTATGATATCTAAAAAAGTTTAATAGGGTTAAATAAACAGTTGATCTAGCACATGCTGATATAACTTTTGAGTTTAATGTTTCTTTAAGTATGGGAGTTTATGGCAAAGCAGCTGCAGCATCGTGCCTGTGATTTTCTGATTACCACATTTCATGTTTCCTGCCCATAATTGCAGACGATGTCTTTGCATATCCATATTGGCCTGCAAGTGTACTCGGCATGGGTCCTCGCTCCAATCAGCGAATGATTTCAGTGTAGACAGATCTTTAATGCTTGTTCGAGGGGGAAAAAAAAGCCCGATGAAGGGTAAATGCTCTTCATCTTCGGAACGAGAGAAGTTGAGTGGGAGAAACCCCGCTGTGTTTGGATTGCATGGGCCAGATGGTGTAGGATGAGTCAAACGAGAGTGTCTCTGCATGAGTGTGAGGTGGGGTTGGGGGTGGCATTCAGCAAGCACCTGGTGCTGACAGGCTCTCATTTAAACTTTAAGATCCAATTCAGATTCAGCACTTATATTCCCTCCCCATGTGCAGCTCTGAAGAGCCTTGTGTCAGCTCCTCTCCTCCACCCTCTCTGCTCTTCTTTCCTGTTTTGGGGTTCCCATTATTACCTGATGATTACAGACCTGTCACCTCTGACAAGGCTGCTGATTGGAATGAGTATGGGTGTGTGTGCTCATTTAGTTTGCTCATGCCCATGTAAAATGTCCATTTTGAGCACGTGTGCTTACCCATCTGTGAGGGCACCTCTGTGGATTCCTGCACCTATCCCATACTCTGATCATGTTAGCAACAAGAATGCCAGCTGGTCTTCTGCAAGCTGAAACTGAACTGAAGTTGTTGTTTTTTTTGAGATCATCATTGAGAAATAATATTACACCTGAGCACTTGCACTCTGTTGTCTAGTTTGTCTATTTATACAAGACTTTCACATCAGTATTATAGCTCAGTTACTATACACTTGATTGGTCTGCATGATATGTGTTGATTATGGAAAATGACAGATTAAAGCTTTTGTTTTATTGTACATTTTGCACCTGACAACAAATATGATAAAGTTACCTTTAGAACACATTTATAAACATATTATTAATGCTTAAGTAACATGCCCTTGCAGTGTTTACAGGTGCATCTCACTAAATTAGAATATTTTATAAAAGTTAATCTATTTCAGTAATTAATTTAAAAAAGTTAACCTCATATTTTATATAGCGTCATTAAAGACAGAGTGATATATGTCAAGGGTTTATGTTAATTTTATTGAGTGGACATTCTTTACAAAACCATCATATTACTGATAACCACGATAAACGTAAACACAATCATAATCCATTTTCAAGCTGTCACACTCCTACACAATCCCTTACAAGGGCAAACGTTGAAGCTCAATGTAAATGCAACATCGCGTATCTCTCACAAAGAATCATCATGCACTCATGTCATCAGTGTGTGCCAAAGCAAGGTCATTAAAACGCATCAGTGTGGGGGAAGTGGCCTGATTGCCTGCTTGACCTTTAAAGGGTAATTGCCACTTTCAAGAAACTAATAAAGACTCTGAGTGACTTAAATGAAGCCAAACCAGTTTTACTGGAAACAATAACCCCAAACAATAAAGTTATGTTTCTCAATAAAAAGATTGGGTGACCCTTTGGAAAATGGCTTTCAAAAGCACATTCTGCAGTGTTTCCATGTACTCCTGGCATAGTTGCGGTTTGTGTGGTGGACCTAAAGGCAGACAAGCATGGAGAAAACAGAATGGGATCGAATCTCCTTCTTTTAATTCTCAGAGTTAACTTACAGATAGTCGAGGTGCAGAGGTACAAGATTATCCAGACTACTGGGCATTTTCTACAGAACCTTAACATGATCCAAGACACGGGAGAATCTAAAGAGTCATAAAAGAAAACATCGCAGAACTATCTCGACATGAAGACATATGACGACACCACATGAAACAAAGGACAAAGACGAGCTTAAATACAGACAAAGGTGGATATGAAACAATAGGTAATCAGGGAAAGCAGACACAGGTGAGACATGGAAGCAGGGAGGCAGAGGGAGCAGGTGAATCTAATAAAACTAAAGCATGAGGAAAGGGACTAAATAACAAGACAGTGAGCAGACCAAAATGAAACTATAGACCAAGATAAACATAGCATAATAATCAAGAATAAACATAAACTGAGAAACTGGAGGGAACACAACAACCTAAGAACTTAGAAAAGTAGAAACCATAAGGAAACCCTGACTACAAAAGTAAACAAACCTAAACCAACACTGATAGAAAAAACAGAGAATGAAGCAGAAGAAACGAGGACTAAAATAAAAGTAAACAATAACTAAAGCTAACCTTTAGAAGGAGGGACTGGAGAATAAAGACGACTGAGAAGAACAAAGCTAAGAGGAACTGGAGAATACTAATGACGAGAGGAGTAACAGAAAAGAAACTAATAAATAAGAGAGTGCAAGGGAACCAGAGAACTATAATAATAATAATACTAATAATAATAAGGAAACCATTCTAAATAAAATAAACAGGAAAGCAACGCCAAGGGAACTAGGAGCGAGAGGAGAACACACTGGGAGCAGAAGAAAACCAAGACTGTCAGAAAACAGAAAACCACAAACAACATGAATACAAAACACAAACAAGAAACATCTAGCTAAAAGTAAACAAAACACAAAACCACAATGTCCAAAATGTCCACACCCTGACAACTCCTACCTTAAGCTCTTAAAGATTTCAATCATATTAAGTCAACCATCCACGTGGTGTATTATGTACTGTTCTTATTAACAACATAAATTGGTTAACATTTTGTTGAAGCTACCTTTTGAAAGGCTCTCTTGTGTTAAAAGGTTCTGTCTTTAAGGCTTAAAATCAAGTCATGCTGTGTGATCAAAAAGGACTGGATGTTTCACATAAAAAAAGGTTCACAACAAGTTATCTGAATAAGGTGCCCTCTCTTTAGCTTGTATAAAAGCTCATGTGTGAACAGAGACATTTCAGCACCTAAACCACTGTTGCTTCAAAGCCAAACAAGTTTATCTAGGGCTTGCAAGCTTTATAAATGTCTGTTTAAAATAAAAAAGGAAAGACCTAAGACCGAAACCAGTAAGTTTAGTTGCATGAAAACAAAATATGTATTTGTCAATGCATTCATACCCCTTGCACATTTTCACATATCAATCTGATATATTAAAACATAGATTAATGCAAAGTTATGCATAATTGTGAAGAGACAATGATAAACTTACAAATAAAAGTCTGAAAATTCCTGCTCAGTTAAAACGGTGTAGAACCAGGTTTTGGTACAGTTACACCAGTTTAAGACTGAATATTTGCTAATTCTTTGCCACAGAGCTTGACATCAGTAAAACTGGAGTGCTGTAACCATGTTATGTTGTGGTTAGTGAAATATCCATATGCAGAGACTGACTATGGTAAAACAGAGTTCTTTAATAAATAAATTAGGAGAACCTACAGGGGAAATAGCACACGCAATGTAACACACAAATCAAGCAAGGAACAATGAAGAACCTGGATCCTAAATACTGAGGGGTTCAAAATGACAAAGTAACCAGATGAGCTGCTCAGAGTAGATCTGAAGCAGCGGTGGCAGAAGGAAAGCAGGGAAACTGAGGGAATGAGACTAATTAACGCAGAGGGAACTAAATTAGACAAAAAGGAAAATACAAATCAAAGGGAAAAAGAATAATACTGACCTAAGAGAATAAACTAGACTGCACGGAGGAAAGAACACAAGAAACAAGTAAGAAGCTAAAGTCAAAGGACTGACATGCATGTTCTTAAACTTTTGGCTTCCATGTGACTTCATGCTAGTCTCTAATTGGTTACCTAAAGAATCTCCTCTGGGCACAGCTCTCTACTTCTGTGGCAAATTAACGCTTTTTGATTCACTTTTCGTCTAATCTGATTAATTCATGATACCTGTCAATCAGAGTCACTCACACACACCCCTGGCAGCTTTGAGAAGCGGGTGTGAATGTCAGTCAAACATACGGACGCCATTTCGCCATTGTCATGCATTTGGCTTAATCTATCTTACACATAACGTCTGACCAGCTCCCCCGTAGCATGATGCTGCCATCACCATGTTTCACAGTGGGGATATTGTGTTCAGAATTATGGCAGTGTTAGGTTTCCTTCTATAAAATGCTGATGAATGCTCTCCTTGTCAGTTTAGTTGGATGGCCTTGTCTTAGCAGGTTTGTTGTTTTGTCATACGCTTTCCATTTTCAGATGATGGATTTCATAATGATTTATTTGGCGATGTCAGATTAAAGGAGGCTGAATACAAATACTGTCTTCTTCTTGTTTCCTTCTACTTTACAATTCTGCGCTAATTAAATCCTGATAATATATACTGAACTGTGTGATTGTAACATCAAAAATGTGAAAAGGTTCAAGGGCTATTAATATTTTTGCAAGGTACTTTGGGTGGAGGTATGAAGAAAGTGGACCTGGAAAAACAATTGTTACATAAACAAAAAAAGTTAAAAATTTGGAGGTACTGAAATTTTCTGGGTTTAATCGCCTTGTTTTTCCTTTACTTTCCTTTTTGTTGTCCTGTGGTCCACTGGCAACCTGACCACGGTATTCCCCTCGCTTTTTGCTGGGTCTAATAAAGTTGAACAGAATAATATGGATTTGAAAAAAATGAATGAATGAGATTTGGGGGCATCTGATCTGTTGAAAAACATTGAGTCCTTCAGGAAGTAGGCAAATCAGCAAATTTCAAAATATACAGAAGCAAAGAAGCCAAGGAAATGTCAAATGATACACTGAGAGGATCTGACAAGATAATAGCCCTCTTGTCAAGCCTCAGTGAACAAGGACAGATAAGGACAAGATAAAACGGGAGGGTTAAATGCTGACAACAAAGTCTCTACACCTGGAAAACAAAAGTGTATACTAAACAGATTAATATGAGAAAAAAACTGGCATTTTCTGAGTGCTGGGTGAGTTGCCCAGATTGAAACCAGTAAAGCACCTCAACAGTGTCACTGTGCTGCTGCAGTGATTACAGTCTCCTTAAGTGCGTCCATGACAAACAACAAGACCATCCACCGATACCGCCATCACCAGAGGGCCCAGCAAGCCCCCTGCGGTGGTGATTCAACATCATTTGTGAAGATGACTGGCTGCGGGCATTAGAGACGCAACATTACATCACACCATGCCTATTACTAATGATGTGGAAAACTAGATACCATCTCTTCTGCTGCCATCCTTCACTCAACGAATCCTGTGGAGGGAAAAAAATGTATAACCAAAGCAAGAAAAGTGACAAACAGTGGCTTCCAGAAACGGTATGTTGTATTTGTCTTGACTTGTGAGGGAAAAACAAAAAAGAATATAATAGAGAACAAGTAAACAACATATGCCTTGTCGTAAAGGTATGCTAAAAACATTTAGTCGTCAGATTATTTTTCCTGCAATGTCTCCCTTAAGCCCTTACTTTGTGATGTTCTTCTCCATCCTCCTCAGTCATGATGCATCGCTGCGAGGTATAGCCTCCCATAGTGGGGCTTTGTGAGCTCAACAGCAATAGAAAAGCTGGTGTACTATCTGCTGGATCTTTCTTTTAATGTGACTTCTCTCTGCCACTAGATGTAACAACTGTCAAATAGGGAAATAACGGAAAACAATTTTTCAAAAAGACACTGGAGCTATGCTCACTTATTTGTGAGGATGCTGTAACTGCATTAAACAGTGTCTTTTTTCTTTTTATGTGCACACATGAGGCCGTCTGGAGGATTTTGTTAGCTCCTTTGTAAGATCTCAGCCTAAAGACACCTCGTGTACTTTTGGATGTGTGTGTGTGTGCAGTAGCGAGCCTTGGCAGCCCTGAGTAAGCCCTCCCACATAAAGCTATCATCATCTCACCTCTTGCTATTATCAGCGTTTCTGACAGCCCACTCCTGACTAAATTAATTTCCCCCTTGTCTCGGGTGCTCTGCCTCACCTGCTCAAATGTCTTCCGCTTGCCATCACAACCCTGACCAACGCATTTCTCTTGCATTTGTCCTTGTCTTCTTTACATTTCTTATTGCTTTTACCCATCTCGTCTGTGTCTAACAGTGCAAGGAAAGGTTAGTTTTCCACACCTTTTTATTTTTTTTATTTACACCTTCTAAGAGGGTTGCAATGCCTGACAGAGATGCATCTGTAGTTTGTAATATGACACACGGTGGACATACTAATCATCAAGAGCCGTGAACACCGGGAAAAAATTAGACAGATAAAAAAAGAAAATTGGAAGGGAGAGTGTGGTTGTTTGGAAACCAATAGGTTGTCTTGGCTTTGCAGAAATCCATTTGCACATGATTTCCATCATAAAAACCACACAAAGATTTACATGGTGGCAACACAGTGGTTGAGGCTTCTGTAATTTACATGTGTTCAAAAACTCTCTGGAATAGTGTTTCATTTCTGTCACAACCATATTTGACTGGAAAACCCACTTAAGGCAGACACACATGCATTTCTTAAATAAAATTAAGAAATAGAATCCAGTTCTGACAATTGGATGCACCATCTGGCTCGCCATCCAACATTCCCCCCATGTGACAGTAAAATGCCAGCTGAGCGTTTTAAGTAAATGTCACCACTTGCTGGTGTATTTTTGCAGTAATCTGATAGTTATTAAATAAGTTGTATTCACTAATATGTTTATGTAAAATAAATAGTCCATTTGGTGAAGCTTAACGAAAAGGGCAGCAACATCTGTTATTTGACTAAGTTGGGCCATATTCTCCAGTCACAGTAGAAAGCACAGTAAAGTACACAAAACAACAGCCCTGAATCGCAATGAGGGTGCACTCGTTTTCATTCTGCTCACAATGGATGCTCTGGGCAATGCAAGTTATGTTTCCTTCTGTCTCTGTTTTTGTTTTCAGGCATTTCTTGTTTTGAGGTGCAATTCAATGTGTGGTTTCATGCTAGCAAAGTAACATTAACTTAAGGCAAGGCATGGCTTGTTTTTCTTTGATCTTTCTTTATTTCTCGGAATCAAGTGTTTGTGCAGAAAACTGTCTGTGGAATTTAAGATACTACTCTTTACCAATACTGTCTTTACCAATGTGAATTACCATCTCTTGCTGCAGCTTCATGCTTGCTTGATGCTGTGGCCAACATAGCAAAGCACAAAATGCAATTGTGGTGAACTGCAGGCAGAACAATAAAGCAAATTATAACAGTTTTTAGAAACATTCACAACAGAACAGAAATGGTGACTTGATTTTCATACTTTGACTTATGTTTTACACAGGATGTAACAGCAAAGACTCACAACTTGACTTAGACTCGTAGTCTGGGGCTAGAGTTTTATAAACAATCCTTATGTCATGTAATCCAAAGGGAAAAGTATCCAGTACATAAACTGGAGACCACAGCTCTGACATGTGATAGGCTGTGTGGGCATATTTTTCTTGCAAAGGTTGTGCTTGATTTATTAGCCAGCAATGTTAGCAGAGTGTGGGCTATTAATAGTTTACAACAGTCTGTTCATGTTAGCTGTGGCCTTATAATATTGACCATTCAGATGTGTTACCAACTGAATTATATTTAGCTAGCTGTGCCACTACAAAAAACACTTCCCACTTACCAATATAAAAGCACCTCAGTTCTGTTCATTTACAAATTTAACATTCATGCACTTGCTGCACTCTGCCTCAGTCATTAGATGATGTTTATCTTAGCCTTTACAAGAAATATTTTAAAATTAATTCAAAAGACAGTTTTTTAACATCAGAAATTCCAAACAGATGTTAATATATTATATTATATATTATATATACTTATATTTTTTCTTTGGGCATAAATGCATATTTAGATTTCTTATGAGGTCAAATGCGTGCTTTATCAATAAAAGAAATTAAGCAGCTCATAACATTTTCTTGAATGGTAAATAAAACATTAAAAGATTAAACAATAATTGGTAAATGTTAATGTGCTGAATTAAGGCACACAGCAAAGAATCTGAATTTCTGTCAGAAGAGATGCATTGATGAGAAAATGTTGATTCCAAAGATTAGAGGCATGACATGAACCTGGGAAAAATTACTTGTGCTCTGCTACAAAGGCTACTCTGTTTTAGACAAATGGCCACAGTATCTATTTAACAAATGGAAAAAGAAGCCCAACAGCTGCAAATCTGATTAGCTTTAATGAGTTAACACCTAACGGATCCAGACTGAAAATAAACGTTGCTACAATATAAAACTGACATATTCCAAAATTGAAAGGAGAAAACAAACAAAAAGGAGAAATATTAGTAAAACATTCCATTTTTCTGCGTAATGCTGCCTCTGCATGCCTCCCTCTTCTAATTTTCTGTAGTGAATTAATACAACACTATATATCCTAAATTATTTCACTTTTACACTCACTGGCCACTTTACTAAGTACACCTTGCTAGTACCGGGTTGGACCCCGTTTTGCCTTCAGAACTGCCTTAATCCTTCGTGGCATAGATTCAACAAGGTACTGGAAACATTCCTCAGAGAGTTTGGTCCATATTCACATGTTAGCATCACACAGATGCTGCAGATTTGTCGGCTGCGAATCTCCCATTCCACCAAATCCCAAAGGTGCTCTATTGGATTGAGATCTGGTGACTGTGGAGGCCATTTGAGTACAGTGAACTCATTGTCATGTTCAAGAAACCACTCTGAGATGATTCGTGCTTTATGACATCCTGCTGGAAGTAACCATCAGAAGATGGGTACACTGTGGTCATAAAGGGATGGACATGGTCAACAACAATACTCAGGCGTCAACAACAATACGCTGAGGCGTTGACACAATGCTCAGTTGGTACTGATGGGCCCAAAGTGTGCCAAGAAAATATCCCCCACACCATCAGTCTGAAATGTTGGTACAAGGCAGGATGGATCCATGCTTTCATGTTGTTGACACCAAATTCTGACCCTACCATCTGAAAGTTGCAGCAGAAATCGAGACTCATCAGACCAGGCAACATTTTTCCAATCTTCTATTGACCAATTTGTGGGCCCTGTGTGAATTGTAGCCTCAGTTTCCTGTTCTTAGCTGATAGGAGTGGCCTCAAGGTTCAATGTGTTCAGAGATGCTCTTTTGCATGCCTTGGTTGTAATGAGTGGTTATTTAAGTTACTGTTGCCTTTCTATCAGCTTGAACCAGTTTGGCCATTCTCCTCTGACCTCAAAGTGCTTTACACCTCACTAGAGCCACATTCACCCAATCACAGATACACAGATCGGCAGGCAACTTGAGGTTAAGTGCCTTGCCTAGGGGCACATTGACATATGGCAGGAGGAAGGAAGAAGCTGGAATTGAACCCACAACCTTCTGATTGCAAGACGACTACTCTTCCTACTGAGCCACAGTCGCCTAATCATTGGCTGATTAGAAATTTGTGTCAACTAGCAGTTGGACAGGTGTACCTAATAAAGTGGCTGGTGAGTGTAGGTATCCAGTAGATAAATGTAAAAACAAAGAATTTTGCTGTAAACAATGTGACATAGTGTCAGATTTAGTGTTGAAACTGGACAGATTCTTCAAACTTGGATGAGGTCATCTTTGCGCTCTTTGGACCTCCCATTCACGTTCTTCAGAATGGTCGATGTACAGTAAGAAGTGTTATTGAAGGAAAGATAATTAGTTTTGAATGAAATAATATAAATATCGTTCATTTCATGATGTTTTCCTTTGTGTGTAGTTCTAAAAGCTAAACTATTTGAGTACTAACAGGCCACAGAGCCTAAGGTTAGAAGCTACAGGGGTTGGACAATGAAACTGAAACACCTGTCATTTTAGTGTGGGAGGTTTCATGGCTAAATTGGACCAGCCTGGTAGCCAGTCTTCATTGATTGCACATTGCACCAGTAAGAGCAGAGTGTGAAGGTTCAATTAGCAGGGTAAGAGCACAGTTTTGCTCAAAATATTGAAATGCACACAACATTATGGGTGACATACCAGAGTTCAAAAGAGGACAAATTGTTGGTGCACGTCTTGCTGGCGCATCTGTGACCAAGACAGCAAGACTTTGTGATGTGTCAAGAGCCACGGTATCCAGGGTAATGGATACCACCAAGAAGGACGAACCACATCCAAAAGGATTAAATGTGGACGCAAGAGGAAGCTGTCTGAAAGGGATGTTTGGGTGCTAACCCGGATTTATCAAAAAAATATAAAACCAAAAAATTACGGCAGAATTAAATGTGCACCTCAACTCTCCTGTTTCCACCAGAACTGTCCGTCAGGAGCTCCACAGGGTCAATATACACGGCCGGGCTGCTATAGCCAAACGTTTGGTCACTCATGCCAATGCCAAACGTCGGTTTCAATGGTGCAAGGAGCGCAAATCTTGGGCTGTGGACAATGTAAAACACGTATTGTTCTCTGATGAACCTTTACTGTTTTCCCCACATCCGTGAGAGTTACGGTGTGGAGAAGCCCCAAAGAAGCGTACCACCCAGACTGTTGCATGCCCAGAGTGAAGCATGGGGATGGATCAGTGATGGTTTGGGCTGCCATATCATGGCATTCCCTTGGCCCAATACTTGTGCTAGATGGGCGCGTCACTGCCAAGGACAACAGAGCCATTCTTGAGGACCATGTGCATCCAATGGTTCAAACATTGTATCCTGAAGGCGGTGCCGTGTATCAGGATGACAATGCACCAATACACACAGCAAGACTGGTGAAAGATTGGTTTGATGAACATGAAAGTGAAGTTGAACATCTCCCATGGCCTGCACAGTCACCAGATCTAAATATTATTGAGCCACTTTGGGGTGTTTTGGAGGAGCGAGTCAGGAAACGTTTTTCTCCACCAGTATCACATAGTGATCTGGCCACTATCCTGCAAGAAGAATGGCTTAAAAGCCCTCTGACCACTGTACAGGACTTGTATATGTCATTCCCAAGACGAATTGACGCTGCATTGGTGGCAAAAGGAGGCCCTACACTATACTAATAAATTATTGTGGTCTAAAACCAGGTGTTTCAGTTTCATTGTCCAACCCCTGTAGATCGGCTTAGTTATGAAGTTCATACAAACTTTATTTGATGGGTGGTTTTAAACACAAAACGGTGGCCAGCGCTTATGCGCACATAAATGTGTATATTAAATGGTTAATTGTACATGTTTGAGAAGTAGTGAATGAGCTACAAGATTTCCTTTGTTAGCTAAAACAGCCAATGGCTAATGCTTGTGCCAGGCAGGTCATATATTTAGATCCAATTCATCGCCATAAACGCTTTCCTCTGCCATTTTAGTAGTCCATTGACTCCATGTGTTGGCTAGTTAAAACAACATTAAGATAAATTGTCCAAAAGATTATTGATTAATATTTTGGCAAATAATATTTCCTAAAATTTTATCTTTAACAATAATAATGATGGCTGACTAAAACCAAAAAATAAATTATCCAAAAAGATTATTGTCTTCTAATTTGGCAAATCATTCTTTGAACTATTTTTCTATTTAAATAATTAACTTCTGATTTTGCATTGTGACTGGATGTTTGAAGACATACCAATTGCTGTCCTTAGTTTTATCAACTAATTTGAACTTATTTCCAAATTCCTCAAGACAAACCTAGATTCTTAAGCATAAATATCCACATTACAATGTTCCTTTACTTGTACATAGTTCATTAGTCTTCTTAATTCCTTCATTTAGCTTGGTAGTTTTAGTTGAATTATTCTAGCCTAGTAAAAGGTTTGTTGAAATATGTTTAACTTTTCATTAATTAATTCATGCATTCGTCTTCTATACCGCTTAATCCATGGTGGGTCACGGGGAAGCTGGTGCCTATCTCCAGCAGTCTATGGGCGAGAATATGTTTAACTTGTTTTTGTTAATAAATGGTTATATTGTGGAGAATGTTGTGAATTCATTCCATATGTGTGCAGTTTGCTGTTCAGTAATGGCAATGCTCAAATCACCCTTTCATCTATTGTCCTAATACCAGTGATTGGAATACTGACGTTAAAATTAACGGCGTTACTTTTTTCGGTAACGAGTAATCAAGCAAATAATTTTTTCCATCGTTACAACGCCGTTAACGTTAATGACAATTAAATGGGGCACATTATAAGCTAAAACTACTCAATAAAGTTCTTGTCATCTGTCGTGTCTCACAACTAAAGGAGCTAAGCTTTTTTGCTTTGGTGAATGGAGGAGCGAGAGGCGTGACAATCGCATAAGTGATGATGATTGGCAGGCAGAGTAAGCTTTCATAGTAAGCCAATCAGAGGCAGTGCGCAGTTTACACACAAACGCACACAGCAGCCCTGCTCAGGCAAACTAGCAGATGTAAGCTGCAAATTGGTGGGTCTAGAGGGAAAGATTGCATTTTCAAAATGTAAGCACAGGCACTATTTTATTTTCCTTGAGGTGAAAGGCAAGAACGTACATGTTAAGTAAATATTAAAAGTTCTGTGTAAGTACTTGTCTATGTAATTCCACTTTATGCGACTAGCTTTTGAAACCTTGTAACTCAGTTTTGGGAAAAGTAACTAGTAACTGATTACTTATATAAATTAACATGCCCAACACTGCCTAATACAACTGTCTAATTGATCTGGTATCCCCAGGGGAATACTTGACGGACCGAATGGTTAATTTATTAAATATTAAATAATATAAGTATCCTGATTGAGCAACAGTGAACTGTTATGTGGGTTTAATTGATTGTCAATCTGTGCCTTGCCAAATGCTTGTTAAAGCCATCTTTTTATACATTCTCAGATACATTTTTACTGTTGTTTTAACCATGGTAATATTTTTTCTCTTCGGGTCAGTTCAAACATAATATCTGGTCAAAACAAAACCCCACACAATTACTGAAAATACAGTAAATAGAAAACTAAAAGGATGAATGTGCTTCTGTTGTCTGTGATCAACAGCAAATGATACGGTGTGTACTTCTTTCCCATCCTGTGAATTCTTTTGATTCCTTCAGGCATTTTTTTGTTTCTTTCTCTCTTTCCCTCCTAATGTACCTTTCACTTTTTTCCTCCCGGCTTCCATCACAGCATGCTCAACTGGGATGAATTAACCTTTTAGAGGAACAAAGCCATTACAAGCATGGATGCATCCTACCATACAAGCAAGTATGTTCGTGTTAGTTAGTCTGTCCGCATGTGTGTTTTCTTACTAATAGCAATTGTAAGCACACTGCTTTCCTCTGGGAAAACATGGGATACAGGCTTTTGTTTTTGTTTTTGCTTCAGATTACAGTTTGTTTTATTAATGCTATGGTAATCTGTTTTTCCCTCCTCCTTTGGACGCTGTGCTTCCCGAAATGAAGGTAAGCTCAAGGGAGACCCATTGATCTAAGCGGCTCAAGAGACCCCATGCCTCTCAGCCAGTTTCTTCTGTGTCTGTCTTTTATAAATGCTGGTGGAGGAAGGTGGCCACTGGGGAGCTGCCACAGACACTATTCTTAAAACAAAGGGCTGGAAACATGCCAGAGCCACCAGTGGAACTGCCCAACCCTTGTGTGGCTGCATGACCAACTTGTTTTTCATTATGCTTGTATTTATGCTGCTGTTATCATGTTTTACGTGAGTCACTGATTCACACAAAACGCTTGCGGCTAATGTTGCTGAATTAGGTAGGTAAAACAAATTAGTGTAGCTGTTTTCATCACGAGTTGATCTGCAGCCTATGTACATTTTTGTAACCCCTGAACAGAGAGAAATGCTTGTCACTTGACTAAAGTTCATTTTATTTATTGACAAATAAATAAAAAAATCTGTGCTTTTCTCTTTCTCTCAGTTTTTGTCTTTACAATGGTGTAGTGTCTGTCATTTGTTTTCACCTGCAGCAGGCAGCCTATGAATTATTAAATACAATGTGCTATCAAGAGTATGTGCCCAGCCTACTGAGGAGCCCCTATATGTGTGACCATATGTGCCCATCTTGAGACTTGTGCTCTGCCTTCTAATGGCCCCTGTTTTCGAGACCTCTGGCCTTCCTGCTCTTGTTTGTCTCCTTTTTCTGCTCGTCCCACCCCTGATCCTGATTCTCATTCTCCTTTGTTTACTAACACACCCTTTCTCTGCCTTCCTAACCTACTGTATTTATCAGCTTCATCACCAACCTTGAGAGCCTCTGATAAGTTGATGCTTCGCCTTTGTTTCTTGGTCATCTCTTTGTTTTTACTTTGGTTTAAAGATCATTATGAAGGTTTTATGCTAGGTCAATACGACCTTCCTAATAGCACTCCTCTTCTGTTAACGCAAATTTCTAATTAGCCAATCACATGGAAGCAGCTCAATGCATTTAGGCAGGTAGACATGGTCAAGACGATCTGCAGCATCTGTGTGATGCTACCATGTCAATATGGACCAAACTCTCTGAGGAATGTTTCCAGTACCTTGTTGAATCTATGCTACGAAGGATTAAGGCAGTTCTGAAGGCAAAGGGGGTCCAACCCGGTACTAGCAAGGTGTACCTAATAAAGTGGCCGGTGAGTGTATGTATGTATGTGTGTATATATATATACACACATACATACATATATATATATAATTCTCTGATTTCTAATTTTGTCACCATCTCATGCATACCATGCTATCGCTCTTCCTCCTGTTTCAAGCATTTGTGCTTGTCTGTGTGGGCTAAATTGACCTGTGTGTTAATGTGATAGGCCGTGATACCTGCATTCTTCAACTGGTGTGTGCTCTGGCTGGTCAAGTGCCATCTTCATAAGCTGCTAGGAAACCACTGCTGAGGACAGGCAACAAGCAGAAGAGACTTGTTTGGGATAAAGAACACAAGGAATGGACATTAGACCAGTGGAAATCTGTGCTTTGGTCTGATGAGTCCAAGTTTGAGATCTTTGGTTCCAACCACCGTGTCTTTGTGCGGCGCAGAAGAGGTGAACGGATGGACTCTACATGCCTGGTTCCCACCGTAAGCATGGAGGGGGAGGTGTGATGGTGTGGGGGTGCTTTGCTGGTGACACTGTTGGGGATTTATTCAAAATTGAAGGCATACTGAACCAGCATGGTTACCACAGCATCTTGCAGCGGCATGCTATTCCATCCGGTTTGCGTTTAGTTGGACCATCATTTATTTTTCAACGGGACAATAACCCCAAACACACCTCCAGGCTGTGTAAGGGCTATTTCACCAAGAAGGAGAGTGATGGGGTGCTGGGCCAGATGACCTGGCCTCCACAGTCACCGGACCGGAACCCAATCGAGATGGTTTGGGGTGAGTTGGACCGCAGAGTGAAGGCAAAAGGGCCAACAAGTGCTAAGCATCTCTGGGAACTCCTTCAAGACTGTTGGAAAACCATTTCAGGTGACTACCTCTTGAAGTTCATCAACAGAATGCCAAGAGTGTGCGGAGCAATAATCAAAGCAAAAAGTGGCTACTTTGAAGAACCTAGAATATAAGACATATTTTCTATTGTTTCACACTTTTTTGTTCAGTATATAATTCCACATGTGTTAATTCATAGTTTTGATGCCTTCTGTGTGAAGCTACAATATTCATAGTCATGAAAATAAAGGCTGAGTCAGACGTGTAGAGGATCCTCGGAGCAGGCGGCCTGAAGGACGGACATGGAGCATAGAGGACCCTCAGAGGCACCGATCAGGAGGTCGGCCACGAGGAAGCCGGCAGTGGAGCTCGGGATAGCGGTGCAGAAATTGCTGGAATCCTCGCCGAGGCCATGGAGATCTGCGGGTGAGCCCTGCAGATCTTCAGCAGAGTCACTGAGGCTCAGCAGATTGGGGAAGAGCGTCCCCGCAGCCCTCACGGACTGGAACAGAGAGTGGAGCTCAATCTCGAGCTCCTCTGGAGCAGCAACAGGAACTGGGAATGGAGGCAGCTCGACCTTGAGCTCCTGTGGAGCAGGAACAGGAACCAGGAGTGGCGACTTGACCTCGAGCTCCTCCATGACAGGATCAGGGAAGAGCTCGAAGAGCACACCCCAAAAAAACCCCAGAAGATGTGTAGGGAGAAGAGGCCTATCAGGAACAGGATCAGGCAGTGGCTCGTCCTCGAACCGCTCAGGAACTGGATCAGGTCGAGGAGGATTTGATTTCAGAAAAAAGATTAAAACTATAACTGAAGCTAATAAAAACTAAACTGAAACTAAGCATTTTCAAAAAATAAAAACTAAACTAAACTAGCAAACAAATGCTAAAAATGAATTAAAACTAAAATAGAATTGAAAATGTGAAGTCAAAACTAAATAAAAATAAAAACTAATGAAAATTGCAAAACTATTAAAACCTTGGAGATGACACCGTGTCCTTTATTTTATCTACTTAGCGCTTGATGAGTCAAGTGGCATAAAATGACACACCAAAATCTTAAAATGTTTGTGAACTCAATTAAATCTAACATTTCGTTTCATCACTGCCCAGTGTTGTTTTAAATGTAAATGTGCATATAAATCTATCAGAACTCTAAAAGTTGGATACATGTATGTTTTGAGCACAAACAAGAAAAACTCTTAAAAATCTCTCTTAAGCGAGCCTCTACGTGAAGAAGGCTCCTTCTGTGTTACATAAAATTTCACCTGGAGCATCATTTGATCATTAAACACTTTTGAGAGAATTATAGTGGAACTGCAAAAAACTACTTATGCATGGTAAAGGTTTTCAAATATGTTTTTTTTTTGGACACCATATTTTCATCTGTGCTTTTGGTTTGACATGTTTAAATGATTTGATCTGCAAACAATACTCAGAAGATACATTGTGTATTATGTAGCATTTGCTTTACAAACAAATATGTGTTGCCCTTTAAGCCAGTGGTGCCAAAAATTCCCATGAGCTCATGTTAAACTGAATTGTGGTGACAAATAACTGTTGTGTGTTTGTGTATGTGTGTGTTCTAGCATTTGATACAGTGTAAGGCTCATTTTTCCAACATATACTACATTGTGAGGACCCACTGCTCCTCATGGGGTCAAAAGCCTGGGCAACCACGAGAAAAAGTGTTGTGTTTAGTTTAGGGTTCAGGTTCAGGACTAAGATGTAAAAAATGGAAAATGAATGGAAGTCGGTTATAGAGAGAAGATAATAATTTAAGATAATAATTTAAAGATAATAATTTAAGATAATAAGATAATAAGATAATTTTGCACTTCCAACAGACCTACCCAGATATAGTATAACATTATACTGATCTGTACGATATTGAAAATGTAATTTTTCCACTCAAAACAGCTATGCACAGTCACAGCACTGACAAAACATTTAAAGATTCCTGGGTCGCCTCATACTCAGATTTAAGCAACCAATTTGGTTCTGTTGATTTCCAAATGGGATGTTTTTGTTTGAATGGCTTCTGATGACTCCCATTGGATTTTGCAGGGGGAAGTTTGGAGAAGAGGTAAACGCCATTTGAATTTTAAGACTGCAGTTTTTGAAGGTTTCTTACTCTAAGACTTTACAAATGCAATTGTGCTGTAGCAAAGTATTGTTACCACATACGAGATGTGATTTCTTGGCAAAGAAAATTTTAATCAATTAGGGTTGCACCGTTATGCAACTACCAACAGCCTGAACTATTGATAAAAACAGGATGGATCAATGTTTTTAGGTTGTTTTGGCTGAAATTCTGACCCTACCATTGGAATTTTACAACTGAAATGTAGTCTCATTGGAGCAGGTCGTGATTTTCCATGTATAATTGTCCCGTTTTTGTGAGACTGTGCAAATGTTAGCACCAGTTATCTGTTCTTATCTGACAGAACTGAGTAGCACACAGTGTGCTGCTTTAGCCCATCTGGTTTAAGGTTCAACATGCTGTGCATTACGAGATGGTATTCTGCAAGTCTTAGTTGTAATTAGCGGTTATTTGACCTACAATTGCCTCTATATATATATCTCCTGAGACCCAGCAATTCATTTTTGTACACTGTAGTACACATTAGTTTTTTCTTAATTCCTCATATGCTTTACATGTGACTCTGTTGAGTCCTGATAGCTTTCCAATGCTTTCTATAACCATAGCTTTCCAATGATATATCATGTGTGGGTGTGGCCATGCCAAGTAGACTTTTTCTGTCTTCTGAAAATGGCTGCCATCTTGATGAGCACATTTTATGGAACAAGGAAAGGTGAGGATGATTTTCATATCTAAAATGTTTTTCAGTGTTATATTTTGATTGTTTTTAGTGAGTAAACATCTAAGGAACATTTTGAGTGAGTTTCCAGGGCTCAACTTATTTATTTCCATGGGCAAAATGGCCAATTTATTCATGTTCACTGTAGTGCAGATCAGGACTTACTTCATGTTTGTTTCCTATTAATTTAGTAGATAGCTCTATGACAGAATGAGAGGATTCTCAATAGAATATTTGATGAAGACTCAGACATAGACCCAGCAGAAGAATCAGAATCAGCTTTATGCCAAGTTTGTGCACACAGCAAACAAGGAATTTGACTTCAGTACACTTTGCTCTCAGTGAAGATTTATTTTTTTTAAGATAAGACATACTATGAAATCAGTCCAAGTATGCATGGTGTTGATTCTGGGAATATGACAATCAAGTGTTCCTCAGAGCAACAGCTTGGGGAAAGAAACTCTCTCCGTGGCAGCTGGTTTGTGCAGACAGTGCTCAGTACCCCAGACTTTATGGTAAAAGTTTGTTTGCAGGGTGTCTTGAGTCTGCAGAGATTTTGGCAGCTTTTTCCTTGATGCTAGACCTGTATAAGTCCTGGACGGTAGGAAGGTCAGCCCTGATGATCCTCTCTGTTTTGTTGATGAGCCAAATCACACTGAGATGGTGGAAGACAGGACAGACTGAATTATGGTAGTGTATAAGATGACTAGCAGCTCCTGGGGAAGGTTGTACTTCCAGAGTTGTCTCAGAAACTCATAAACAGTGGTGTGGTCAGAACAGTGGTTCTGACCACACCAGTGTACCAGCCAATTTACCTCCTGTCTGTATGCAGAGTCATCGATGTTCTGGATCAGTCCAATAACAATGGTGCGTGAAGTGCCAAATGTTAATTTGTATCACGAAGAAATCACAGTGCTTTATCCAAAACCATCTGTGAGGAAACACCCAATATGGCATCATCATTTTGGACTGTTCAATGAAGCTGTTGGAGCTGTTAGATGCCGTTTTGTGCAACTTGTCAACACATTTTTTAAGATTTCAGTGGAGCTTTCCATAGCTGGCTTTATTTGTTTAATGTACAATGCTCAACATCAATGGAGTCCTGTTGTGCCCCACAGTGCACATGTTGTAAAATGTTATTAATATATATATATATCTTTGCAATGTGTCTTTACCATGCCAACACTTAGTTCATATAAGAAAAATACAAACCTTTCTTTTTTCCCTGGGTCTCAGGAGTATAATGATGAACTAATCTGCCCGTTCTTCTCTAAAATCCACAAGAAAGTGCCACGCGACTGTCTCTGCCTAGACCAGGGGTCATCAACCTTTTCAACCCTAAGAGCCATGTTTGCCTTTGGTCCAGCTAAACAAAATTTGTTTAGAGCCACAAAAGCAACATCACTCTTGGAAACAAAATTGATGATTTATTTTATACCTACTACAGCAAATGTTAAAGAACTTCAATTGTATTGCTGTTTTTTAGATTTAATACATTTTCTTCAAAGAAAATAACATTTCTTACACTATTACTATCTTTCTTGGTGGAAATGTTATGCATATTTTGCATGAAAATGACTAGAAAAAAAACTACTAAAGCTAGCATTTTTAGAGTAATTGCCTATTCACTTGCTAAATGTTTTAGCATTTTTGGTCAAAAGTCATTAAGAGCCACAGTGGAGGGGCTAAAGAGCAACATGCAGCTCTGGAGCCGCAGGTTGCAAATGCCTGCACTATACACATTCAGACCATTTTTTGTAAACATACGAGAAGTACATCAAACTCCCAGCAGGTCAGAGGATTTTGCAGTACTGTGCTGAGTTGCTGCTGTATGATTGACAGATTGTCTAGTAGGTAACAAGCAATAAAGGTACACAGCGTTGTGAAAAAGTACTAGACTCCTTCCATATGTGTTCTGTTTGCTGTTTTTGTCACCCTTACATGTTTTATATTATGAAACAAACTGTGATTTTAAAGATGACTAATGTAAATATGCAAATATCAGTTTGCAGATGATTCAATTTATAAAGAGATAAAGCTACCAAAACCAACCTAGTCCTTTGTTTAGAAAGTAAATGCCACCTAAACTTTATAACTGCTTGTGCCACCCTTGGTGACTTCCGTCAGGAGTTTGCGATAACTGACAATTAGTCTTTTACATTAGTGTACATTAATGTGATTCATTGTTCTTTGTAGAATTGTTTTAATTCAGCCACGCTTTAGTTTCCAAGCATTAACGACTGGTTTAGGGTCATGTCACAGCTTCTTAAACATATTTAAATCTGGACATTGACTCTGTCACAGGCTGACTTGTGAGTGTATTTTGGATCTTTGTCCTGCTGCTTGACCCAAATATGCTCAAGCATCAGATCTTGAACTGATGGCCAGACATTCTTCTTTAGGATTTTCTAGCGGAGAGCAGATTTCCTGGTTCCATCCGTTACAAGTCATCCAGCGCCTGAAGGATCAAAACACCACCCACAGCATTACACTACTACCAGAAGAAATCTCAAGGGGGCAAATGCTGTTTTCCCCAACACTGTACATCGTAGAATTTAAACTCTGTATATGCTTACAATAAGCAATTTTTCTTTTGGGTTTACAGTAACCCAATAAAAATATATGTTTCTATTTTAGTTCTAAAACTGCTCTTCCACCATCAAAAGCAAAATGTTCACACCAACAGTCTCTGTGCTGCTTTAGTTAAGCACAGCAGGGTTCTTGTTGGACTGATGCAGAGTTGTCTCAGTGATGGGCAGCCCTGGAGCGTTTTTCTGCTATAACCACTGTTCTGAGTCTGAGAGAATTACACAGGTGGCTGTTAGGTTGTCTCTCTGTTTACATCTAAAACTAGCAATTGAGAAAAATGAAGTCTACTTTTGACCCAGTTTAGGAGCAAGTAACAGAGAAGGATCTCTTACCGGTATGATATTGTAAAGGGTTTAGCATTATTCCTTTCTCAGCACAAAATGAAAAGTGCTGAAACAGACTCATATACACACACCACAGTGCACATATTTGTAACATAGTGAGTCCATGTTTAAGTCATAAGGCTCCATAGCCTTTTTAGTCTGCTCAATAAACATATTGCTGAAATCCAAATCCAGTTCACCTTTGTAACTACAACCAAAAAGCACTGGATGGAAAACAATATTTTTTATTTTAGACTAGACACAACAGACAACAAAAACACCCATAATTTGAGTTTGCTGATTTACATGATTGTATCTCTAGGCATTGTGGTATTTTGGGTAAGCACTGGAGATGCATATTTACCTCTAGATAATAGGAGCGTATTACCTGTTGGAATCCTGATGTTGGTGAAACTCAATGTGTGAGAAATATATGTACCAAAATATGTATATTTTGTAAGAATTCTAAATGCAAACTGCAGACTATAATCAAATTTGTTCTAAGATTAGAAGTAGTATTCAAAGGTATATCTACATTTTCTTTGTCTATCCGTGTGTCATTATCCTTGGGTGTTTGGGTTTTTATTTGTGTTTGTGATTTTGATCACTTCTGAGTTCTTTATTATTGTTTGATAGGTCTTGCCGTATTAGTTCATTTCTGTATGTTTAGTTTTTCTTGTGTTTTCTATGTGTTTAGTTTATCTTGATTATTTATTGTGTTTTGTCAAGGTTTTGTCTGGTCAAGCATCTATTAACCAGTTTTGCTGTTTTACTCAAATTCTTCCTCTCTCAAAATAGTTTTTTTTGAAGAGCTGTATTAAAGCAGCTTTTCTCACAGGACAGGCTGCTGCTCTGAGCCAGCTCTACTATCAGTCACAGAGGACCTAAAGGCAAATAGAGGTGCAGCACAGGGTCAGTTCTTTTCTTCCGTGGCCTCTCTCCAGCTTTTCACATTGTCGGTCATGACAACCCTAATAACTACACTGTATTTTGTGGATTTGCCTTTACCTTTCCACATGGTTCCCCCAGGATAAGGTTATGAGAATAATTCTCCTTACAGATTTGCAAAAGTGTGCAGAACTGGAATATACAACACTTTTTGTGCTCTGTCATCTACCTGCAGAACTTCATGTCAGAGTTCAATACCAATGGCATTTCATTGTTTTGAAAATTACCACGAATCTATCATTGCCTAGACTGGAAACATTGTATGCTTATCACTAAGATTTACATTACATGTTCTCCAAGATGGCGCCGACGATGGCAGCCTCGGTGCTTCGCTCTCTCTGTCTTTGTGTATTTTGAGTGTTTTTATGTTTTTCGAGCCACAGTACTGTGGTCTTGAGCCACAGTACTGTGGTCTCATTCAGCAGAGAGGAACTTCTCAACTTCAGAGAGTTGGAATCTTGGGATTTTTTCACCATCTTTCATCGATCCGAGCTTCACTGAGCTTCTGGCGAACGGAGCCGCAGCACTGTATGGGATACTGCACCGAAAGCGTTGGAGAGGAAAGCGCGCTGGTAAAGCTCTGCCAAAGAGGACTTCGCACACCACTGCCTTCAATGCATCTGGCAAATGTCCGCTTTCTAAATAACAAGATGGACGAGCTGCTTCTTCTCACCTGTAAAAACACGGACCTCTGCAGATCAGCAGTTCTCTGCTTTACTGAGATATGGCTGAGAGAAAACATCCCGGACTGCGCACTGTTGATGCCGGGATTCCAGCTGTTAAGAGCGGATCGCAGCACGGCGCTATCGGGGAAGAAGCGAGGAGGCTGAATCTGCTTTTATATAAATGAAGGTTGGTGCAGAGACATGAAAGTGCTGGGGAAAACATGTAGTCCTGATCTGGAGTCATTTGCCATAAACTGTAAACCGTTTTATTCACCGGGAGAGTTTTCCTCGTTTATAATAATTGGCTCATATTTTCCACAGCATGGCTGCACTTCTGCCGCTGAAAAACATCTCGCTGAGCTGATTACAGACGTGGAGAAAAAATACACTGACTGTTTCATCATAATACTGGGAGATTTTAACAGTGCAAACCTCTCCAATGAACTCCCCAAATACAGACAGCATATTAAGTGTCCCACCAGAGACAAAAACACACTGGACCATTGTTACACAACTTTAAAGGACTCATATCATGCTATTACCAGGGCTGCTCTGGGATTTTCGGATCATTCTCTTATCCACCTCATCCCAACCTACAGGCAGAAATTAAGAGCTTCCAAACCCAAGGTTCACACTGTTAAGAAGTTGACTGTTGAATCAAAGCAGACGCTACAGGCCTGCTTTGAATGCACAGACTGGACTGTTTTTGAAACCTCAGCCACTGACTTAAACCAACTAACTGGAGTGGTGACATCATACATCAATTTCAGTGAGGACATGTGTGTGCAGACCAAGACCTTCTGCACCTTTGGGGACAACAATCCATGATTTACTCCACATCTCAGAAACCTGGGCAGGGATAAGGAAGAAGCTTACAGCAGTGGAGATTGGGCGCGGTACAGGCAGGCCAGGAACAGACTTACAAAGGAGATCAAAGCAGCCAAGAGAAGCTACTCTGAGAAGCTAAAGAACAGCCTTTCTACTGGTGATGCTTCAGCTGTATGGACCAGTCTGAGAAACCTGACTGCCTATAGGAGCCCCCCCGACCCATCCTGAACAGAATCCTTGCCTGGCTAACCGTCTGAATGGCTTCTACTGCAGACATGACAGGAAGCCGTTCACACCCCAAACCATCTTCTCCACATCCCATTCAGGAACAAATTCTTCCCAAAAAGCTACCAAACCCCTACCTTCAGATCCTCTGCCTGCACTAAAGGGGTGTGGAAGACATAAATAGGCTCTTTCAGCACATGAAAACAAAGAAAGCTGGAGGACCTGATAACGTCTCCCCATCATGCCTGAAAGCCTGTGCAAATCAACTCACCCCGATCTTCACCCGGATCTTCAACAAGTCACTGGAGATGTGTGAGGTCCCTCAACATCCTCAACAACACCGTGTCAGCTATGGACCACTTCAGGTTCCTAGGAACCACCATCTCTGAGGACCTGAGATGGTCCTCACACATAGACACTGTTCGGAAGAAGGCCCAGCAGAGACTGTACTTCCTGAGGCAACTCAAGAAGTACAACCTTCCACAGGAGCTGCTGGTCATCTTCTACACTGCCATCATTCAGTCTGTGCTATCTTCATCCATCTCAGTGTTGTTTGGCTCCTCCACAAAACAGGACAGGTCCAGACTGCAACAAATAATCAGGTGTGCAGAGAGAATAATCAGGACTGACCTTCCCTCCATCCAGGACTTATACAGGTCTAGCATCAGGAAAAGAGCTGCTAAAATCTCTGCAGACCCCACACACCCTGCACATAAACTATTTAGAGTTTTGCCTTTAGGGCGTAGCTACAGGGCGCTGTTTACTAAAGCCAGCCGCCACAGAGACAGTTTCTTCCCCCAGGCTGTTTCTCTGATGAACATTTAATAGAGTACCAAACAACTGCAAATGCACCTTTGTATATGTGTAAGAATAGGATGTCATCAAAGTTCATGTACAGGTCCTTCTCAAAATATTAGCATATTGTGATAAAGTTCATTATTTTCCATAATGTCATGATGAAAATTTAACATTCATATATTTTAGATTCATTGCACACTAACTGAAATATTTCAGGTCTTTTATTGTCTTAATACGGATGATTTTGGCATACAGCTCATGAAAACCCAAAATTCCTATCTCACAAAATTAGCATATCATTAAAAGGGTCTCTAAACGAGCTATGAACCTAATCATCTGAATCAACGAGTTAACTCTAAACACCTGCGAAAGATTCCTGAGGCCTTTAAAACTCCCAGCCTGGTTCATCACTCAAAACCCCAATCATGGGTAAGACTGCCGACCTGACTGCTGTCCAGAAGGCCACTATTGACACCCTAAAGCAAGAGGGTAAGACACAGAAAGAAATTTCTGAACGAATAGGCTGTTCCCAGAATGCTGTATCAAGGCACCTCAGTGGGAAGTCTGTGGGAAGGAAAACGTGTGGCAGAAAACGCTGCACAACGAGAAGAGGTGACTGGACCCTGAGGAAGATTGTGGAGAAGGGCCGATTCCAGACCTTGGGGGACCTGCGGAAGCAGTGGACTGAGTCTGGAGTAGAAACATCCAGAGCCACCGTGCACAGGCGTGTGCAGGAAATGGGCTACAGGTGCCGCATTCCCCAGGTCAAGCCACTTTTGAACCAGAAACAGCGGCAGAAGCGCCTGACCTGGGCTACAGAGAAGCAGCACTGGACTGTTGCTCAGTGGTCCAAAGTACTTTTTTCGGATGAAAGCAAATTCTGCATGTCATTCGGAAATCAAGGTGCCAGAGTCTGGAGGAAGACTGGGGAGAAGGAAATGCCAAAATGCCAGAAGTCCAGTGTCAAGTACCCACAGTCAGTGATGGTCTGGGGTGCCGTGTCAGCTGCTGGTGTTGGTCCACTGTGTTTTATCAAGGGCAGGGTCAATGCAGCTAGCTATCAGGAGATTTTGGAGCACTCCATGCTTCCATTTGCTGAAAAGCTTTATGGAGATGAAGATTTCATTTTTCAGCACGACCTGGCACCTGCTCACAGTGCCAAAACCACTGGTAAATGGTTTACTGACCATAGTATCACTGTGCTCAATTGGCCTGCCAACTCTCCTGTCCTGAACCCCATAGAGAATCTGTGGGATATTGTGAAGAGAATGTTGAGAGACTCAAGATCCAACACTCTGGATGAGCTAAAGGCCGCTATCGAAGCATCCTGGGCCTCCATAAGACCTCAGCAGTGCCACAGGCTGATTGCCTCCATGCCACGCCGCATTGAAGCAGTCATTTCTGCCAAAGGATTCCCGACCAAGTATTGAGTGCATAACTGTACATGATTATTTGAAGGTTGACGTTTTTTGTATTAAAAACACTTTTCTTTTATTGGTCGGATGAAATATGCTAATTTTGTGAGATAGGAATTTTGTGTTTTCATGAGCTGTATGCCACAATCATCCGTATTAAGACAATAAAAGACCTGAAATATTTCAGCTAGTGTGCAATGAATCTAAAATATATGAATGTTAAATTTTCATCATGACATTATGGAAAATAATGAACTTTATCACAATATGCTAATATTTTGAGAAGGACCTATAGGTCCCCCATTTCCTTTTAGACCCACACCAATCGACCGCCAACCCGAGCCCAGACCCCAACCAGAAGGCTTGCTCCTTCTCCCAGCCTCCAACCCCAGACAGCAAACAGCGAATGGGGGTGTGGAAAGACCCCATGCCAACCTCTATGTCTATATACAACTTAACCCTTAGAGGTGGGTGCAGGCACCAGAGGTGAGGTTAATAAAATACATTCCCTCTGGATGCCATTGGGCATGCCCACCCCCAAGGCCCTACGTGTGTGTCATGAAAATGTTATAAGTGAGAGTGTCTGAGTTGTACAATAAAACTGGGGCTCAGGCTGCCATGGGACCGCAGAAATCGAAAACCCTCGCAGCATTCCAATGTACGCACCCGCACCAGAAGGCCCTACATAAGTGGTAGTGTGATGGAGCCTTACAGAGGAAGGTGTCCAGGATGGGGAGGAAAGGATTGGGGGCCAAAATGCTCTCCCAGGGAACCCACTCCCTGGCTGACCTCAATAGGCACCCCTGTTTGCCGAGTTCCAATAAAGGAGGGAGGCACAGGCACATCCACTGGGCCCAAGGCTAGGAACAGGCACCGGGCCCCGAGAACCGACCGGAAACCAGGATCAACACTCCCTGCCCCAGCCCAGCGCAACAAGAATATGCCACACAAAGGAGGGCACACGACCTACATGCCCAATCATACCCCGAACCCACGGGGCAGAGCCAATAGTGCCCAGGCCCTGTTGCTCTCCAGCCCGGCACCAGAGCGCAGCCATGACCAGGCCAGCAGAGCAAAAATACACATTCCCACCAACACTGAGGCACCAATCAGCCACACCCGACCCAAAACGGCAGCCCACCCAAACACAAACCCCAAGCCAGCATAGGCACATGCACTCCCCATAGACAAAGAAACTCAAACCTCAAGCAAAACCCAGGCAGTCAAGCAGACCCCATGACGCAGCACCCAACCTAGCAAGCTGAAGGTGGCCACAGAAAGGCCACAGCCAGCACATTTATTTTTTCACAGTTCGACCATGTAATGCCTTTTTCAACAGATTAGAGAAAATCTGTCTTAGATGTTATAAGTTATACAAAATGCAGCTCCCAGGTTATTGACCCATTCAAACAAATGATATATATAACTCCTGCTTGATATTCATTTTATAGGCTTTCCGGTGAGCTCACAATTATTCTATTAGTCCTCAAATATTAGTTAGTCTACCAACTAATATTCAGAATATTGTTCTTTCTGTCATTCCCCACACAAGAACAACACCTAAAGGAGATCAAGCCTTTTAGGTCGTGGCCCCTGGGCTGTATGAAAAAATTTTCCTCCATAGTTGACTGGTTGATTGAGGGAAATCTTTAAAAAAAACAGACCGTTCTATTTAGTCTGGCATTTTCCTAGGGCTTTGTTTTACCATTAATATTTTTTCTTAAGCTATTATCTTGTGCATATGTTTTTATGTTTCTTTTACTTCTATTTAGCTTTTATGGGCATGTTTTTATGTTAATGTTATGTCATTTATGTTTTATTTTTGTCGTAAATAGATATGTGTTATGTCTCACTCAAGGTTACACATAATAGAAGGGAAGCATCAGTATGTAGTGAAGTGATAAGCCTCATGAACAGTGGATGATTAACCTGTAGCAATTAATTAACTACCTAATTAAATGCATGTGTCAAGAATCCTATCAGTCTAATTAAATAAATTGTCTTCGACAGGGAGCCTCAATTTCACACGTCATGACAAGAATATGAGGAATAGATGGATTGGATGCTCTGTTGCTCTGGGTAACGTCACTTCCTGTTTTTGCTGTTGGCAAATTGTTTGGTGTGTGAAGCTCTCTCGTTTGATCTGATTTCTCTCTACTTTGATATCTCTTACTTGTTCTAATACATAAGCACGTTAAAACACTTACTTTCTGTTGCTACTTTTAACATTTGGGGACTCTCCATGTTTTACACGGTTTTTCTAGTAGTGGTAAGGGGTCGCTAGCTTAGCTTTAGCTCCACCATGGCTACCCGTTCTACTGTTTCTCTCTCTGAGTCTTCTCCTCTCTCCTGCTCTCTGTGTCAGATGTTCAGTTACTCCTCTGTCTCCTTTAGTGATAATGGTACGTGTAATAAATGTAGCATTTTTGTAGTTTTGGAGGCAAGGGTGTCGGAATTGGAGGCCCGGCTCCGCGCTGTTGAAAAACCAGCAGATAGCCGAGGCCCCTTAGCCAGCGCGGAGCCACCGAGGGTTGCTCCCCATAGCAGTCCTCCAGCAGAGCCCGCCCAGCCAGGGCCTCTGGCCGGCTGGGTGACGGTACGTAGAAAGCATAGTCCTAGATCCCAGCCCACAGGTCACCACCTATGGAAGCAAATCGTTACCATATTTCAAATGAAAAATCATTTTCAGAAATGCTTTTTCCTTTTAAGAATGTGGCTGCATTATCTGACCCATAAATAAAATTAGTAATCAATCATCCTATTTGCATTTGCATTTTCTTCTTCAAGACTGCATATTTTATGCCATAATCAAAAAGAACCCATCCATTACCCTATTAAGACAGTGTCTCGCCCACGGCCAAAATTGAATAGATTAAAAAATAATCTAGAAGGAGGAAATCAGGAAAATCTCATAAAAATAAACACAACTCAGACTGAAAAGAAAAATAAAACTATTAAATGTGGCTTACTGAACATAAGATCTCTCTCTTCAAAGACTTTGCTAGTTAGTGACCTGATTTGTGACAATCAGATTGATTTATTTTGCCTCACAGAAACCTGGCTGCAGCAAGAGGATTATGTTACTATAAATGAGTCAACTCCTACTAATTATTTAAATCTTCACATTCCTCGAATTACTGGGCGAGGAGGAGTCAGATTTATTGATTAGTCCCAGACCAATCAATAGCTACAACTCTTTTTTAATCCTTAGTTTTCCTCATCCAAATTGCAAAGCACTAAAACCACTTCAGTTTGTTGTTTTGTACTGTCCACCAGGCCCTTACTCTCAATTTTTAGATCAGTTTTCAGACCTTTTATCTGATTGAGTGTTAAATACAGATAAAGTTATTATAGTGGGGGATTTTAACATTCATGTAGACGCTGAAAGTGATAGCCTAAATATAGCATTTAATGCTATCTTAGACTCAATTGGCTTTGATCAAAACATTAACAAACCTACCCACCTTTGTCTTCATTCTCTGAACCTTGTGCTGACATATGGCATTGAGTGTAAAGACATAACAATATTCTCTCATAACCCTGTCCTGTCTGACCATTTCTTAATAACCTTTGAGTTTAATTTAACCGAGTACTCCACACCTGAAAGAAAATTTCATTATAGTAGATCATTATCAGGCGATGCTGTAACAACCTTTAAAGAATCTGTTCCACTTTTAATTTCCTCATTATCACTGAAAAGCACAATGGAAGGCAATAATTCTGTTTCTGCCCCTTCACAAATTGATTATTTTGTTCATAGTGTTTCTTCATCATTGCGTGATGCATTAGACAATGCAGCCCCCTTGAAAAAGAAGGTAATCACTAATAGGAGGCTAACTCCTTGGTTTAATTCAGAGCTGCGTACTTTAAAGCACAATGTTAGAAAATTGGAGAGAAAATGGCGCTCTACACACCTAGAGGATTCCTACTTAGTCTGGAAAAATAGCCTACTGTTGTATGAAAAGACACTTCGCCAAGCTAGAACAGCTTATTTCTCATCATCAATAGAAGAGAACAAGAATAATCCTAGGTTTCTCTTTAGTACAGTTGCTCAACTTACACAGAGTCATAGCTCTGTTGAGCCATCCATTCCCTTAGCTCTTAGCAGCCATGACTTTATGGGATTCTTCTTAAATAAAATGAATTCTATTAAAAAGAAAATCTTTGACATACTCCCTAAGATGATTACTTCATCCTCAGCAAGTGAGACAACATTGGAAATAACTGCAAAACCTGATTTGTGTTTGGACTGTTTTGATCCTGTGAAGCTTCCTGAGTTATCAGAAATATTAGCTTCATCTAAACCTTCAACTTGTATGTTAGACCCAATCCCAACCAAATTTTTTAAGGAAGTGTTCCCTCTGATTACCAGCCCCATTTTAGATATGATTAATCTATCTTTCGTAAATGGATTACCACAGGCTTTTAAGTTAGCTGTAATTAAACCTTTCCTTAAGAAACCTTCGCTTGATCGAGATGACTTAAAAAATTACAGACCTATATCACATCTTCCATTCTTATCTAAAATTCTTGAGAAAATTGTTGCTAATCAAATGTGTGAGCATTTATACAGCAATGACCTGTTTGAAGAGTTTCAGTCAGGTTTCAGAGCCCATCATAGCACTGAAACAGCTCTGCTGAAAGTCACTAATGATATTCTTATGGCCTCAGATAATGGACTTGTGTCTGTTCTGGTTCTGTTAGATCTCAGTGCTGCATTTGATACAGTCGATCACAAAATTCTCTTAGAAAGGCTGGAATATGCTGTAGGGATCAGGGGAACAGCGCTAGGCTGGTTTAAATCTTATCTGTCTGACAGATTCCAGTTTGTTCATGTAAATGATAAATCATCTTTAAACTCCAGGGTTAATTGTGGAGTACCACAGGGTTCAGTACTTGGGCCAATTCTCAAGTACTGAACTATATACTATATATATGCTTCCAATAGGTCAAATTATCAGGCAGCAGGGGATACATTTTCACTGTTACGCTGATGATACTCAGCTTTACTTATCCATAAGTCCTGATGAGCCCAACCAGTTAGATAGACTACAAGCATGTCTTGAAGATATAAAACTTGGATGACATTAAATTGTTTGCTTCTAAATTCAGACAAGACAGAAGTTGTCATCTTTGGACCGGAGTCTGGATGGCATTAAATTGACCTCTGATAATAAAGTAAAAAACCTTGGTGTTATTTTTGACCAGGACATGTCATTTAAATCCCATATTAAACAGGTATCTAGGATTTCCTTCTTTCATCTCTGGAACATTGCCAAAATTAGAAATATCCTATCCAGGAGTGACGCTGAAAAACTAGTCCATGCATTTGTTACTTCAAGGCTGGACTATTGTAATTCGTTACTATCAGGATGTCCACAAAATGCAGTTAAAAGCCTTCAGCTGATTCAAAATGCTGCAGCAAGAGTTCTGATGACAATTAAAAAGAGAGATCATATTTCTCCTATTTTAGCTTCCCTTCATTGGCTCCCTGTTAAATCCAGAATAGAATTTAAAATTCTCCTCCTCACATATAAAGCCCTTAATGATCTAGATCCATCATACATCAGAGATCTGATTGGTCCATATGTTCCTAACAGAGCACTTCGTTCTCAGACTGCAGGTTTACTGGTGGTTCCTAGAGTCTCTAGAATTAGAATGGGAGGCAGATCCTTTAGTTATCAGGCTCCTCTCCTGTGGAACCAGCTCCCAGCTTTAGTCCGTGAGGCAGACACCCTGTCTACTTTTAAGGCTAGGCTTAAAACTTTCCTTTTTGATAAAGCTTATAGTTAGAGTGGCTTAGCCTTCCTCCCTCCCTGTTGGTTGGAGTAAGGGGGAGTCAGGTTTAGCCTAAACCGGCTCAATTATGGTTGAGGTGCAAACACACCCTCCATTTCTGCTACCTGTCTGACCCCTTCTCTTTTCCGATGGTTGTGATCAGTCTGACAGAGAGAGGTATCCCAATCCTTGTGGTTTTTAGTATAACAATGACCATCAGTGGGACCCTTTGTGGGGTGCCTTGAGACAACATTGTTGTAAATAAGCGCCGTTTAACTAAATAATCTGAACTGAAACTATCTGTGTAGTTATGCTGCTATAGGCTTAGGCTGCTGGAGGACATAACGACCACTTTCACCCTCTTCGCTTCATTCTCACACTACTCTCCAATTTTGCATTATTTGCTGTTATTTCAGCTTTTAACCTTGTTCTCTCTTTTCTCTTCCTAGAAGCTACACCTGTACTGGCTCTGTGTCTGCCTGTGACACCTTTCTGGAGAGGGGAATCGTTTGAGATTCTGCTGGCAACAACTTAATGCTCACCCTCTACCAATGATCCACATAGCCCTGTCTTTTAGTATTTAACCCTTTCTCTCCCCTAGACATGGCAATTGACTGAGCTTTTACTGTAACTAATTATATGTGCTCTCTTTCAGACTCTAACCTTGAAAACTGGCTCAGAGTTTATCTGTTCTTTCTTTCTAGGTGAAACGACTAAAGGAGCTACATCCATTAACATTTACTTTTCCTTCCCATAGAAAGTACTTCTGGATCAGTGCTTCTGTGTTCTTTTTGTGTCTCTGCTCTGTTCTCTCAAACCCCCAGTCGGTCGTGGCAGATGGCCGCTCATACTGAGCCTGGTTCTGCTAGAGGTTTCTTCCTGTTAAAAGGGAGTTTTTCCTCTCCGCTGTCGCTACATGCATGCTCAGTATGAGGGATTGCTGCAAAGTCAACGCCAGTGACCGTCCACTGTCTCTACATGCTCATCCGGGAGGAGTGAATGCTGCAAGTCACTGACTGGATGCAATCTGCTGGGTTTCCTTAGATAGAAAAACTTTTTATCCAATTTGAATAAATAACTAACTCTGACTGCACTGTTCAATGGTTACGATTAATTGGAATGTATGTACCTGACTGTTGTGAAGTGTCTTGAGACAACATGTGTTGTGAATTGGCGCTATATAAATAAAACTGAATTGAATTAAATTGAATTGAGATTTTTTTAAAAAGTATTCTCAGAAACAATATATTAGCATTATCTCTGGAAACTGAATGATTATATTGGAAGTTGTCATTAAAAGAATCAATAATTAACTTATCAGTAATCACACATTTTTTTGTAATTTATTAAGCAAAGAAACAAAGATGTAAACAAACAACTAAACAAACATGGAGTCTAAGTACTTAAAATGACAATTCCTAATGCAGGAAAACAGCCCCAGTAATCGTAGGGCAGGACAAGAATTCTTACAATATTCTTAGACACCTATTACTTTATCGGAACCAATGTGGCTTTTGGTCCAGGTTCCAACGGCTCTGGCCTGTCTCTCTGAAAGGGTGGCTTCACAGCTGTGAGGCTATGTGGCTGTTGGATGATTGGCCTTCCCTCTTTTTACAGTTCAGAACTGTATTATAAGAACCCTTGCTGAAAGATTAAAGAACACAAATGTCAGAGGAGTTTTTGCCATACCCAGCAGGAACAATATATTCTACTATTTTTTGTCCCTTTGTAAACTCTTTGTTTATCTGTTTCAAAGGAGAAATTCATCATTTTAGCTGCAGTTCAAGTTCTCAGACAGCTATTGACATTTTGAGCAAAGGGGAGAAGACAAGAATATGTTCACTTGAAAAGTCTACTAAAATAGTAGACTAAGATTATTCACTTTAAAGGACCTTATTTGACTTGTGTTACAAACATCTAAAAAACCTGTTTATAACAACAGCGTCTTTACATTTAGAAAATCTCAAAAGTACAGTCTGTTGAACAATAGATTGTTTAGTTCAATAAAATGTCACCTGAAGGCCTTTCTAACAGTCTTGGGTAGAATGTGATATGCGTACATATGTGAGTGCATTTGTTTGTTCAAGGTCAGTTTTCTGTGCGTTTTTTAAGGCTACACCAAAAAGAAACACATTGAATATACCCAATAAGGTAAAAGAGGTATTATGAAAATCCAGAGACATTGACTTTTTTCTTTTATTTTAGCAAACACATTTCATAGTGACTGATCTAACAGGAGAATTGATCATTGGGATGTTTTGTGATCTAATGTAATCTCATCTAATTTATTTTAATCCAGTCTTCTAAGCTTCAGGGAGTTTTTGTATTGACATTTTCTAAGGTAATATTTCATGTGAGACTATGAAGTGTTGGTGAAATGTGGATAAAAACTCAAGCCTATCATCCAGCTATACCAAAATACAATTTTTGTGTTTTATCCAATTGTTTATGGCTCAAATAATATTAGTGCATTGCATTAATATATGTTAATAGCCAAACTAGCCTTCCCTTTTTTTAGCACTTGCCTTGCTGGCAATGCTGTCTTTGTGCTCAGACTCTCGAATATTTTAGGAAACGTCTAATAATGTTAGATAAGCCTCCTGCATTCACATGTCCCACCTGTCAAGCAGAAACTATTGATTTCAAGGCTTTTTTCCATATTAAATCCAGGCGAAATCCCCGTTTCTTACTGTTGTTGTTACACAGCAGTATCAGCTAGGAAATGCTGAACCACAACATTTCCAATGGTGTTCCAATGCGAGCAAAATTACTTGTACTTGTGATGTCTCGGTTTGATGATGGATTCAAATGTAGAGACAATTGAGGTGAAACAGAACTTTAATTATAAAATAAAAACTTACACTATGGTCTTGCCAGCAGAGAAGCACATGAACACGAAGCACAGGAACAGCATGAAACAAGCAGTCAAACAGAAGACTCAGGGAGGGAACAAGAAGAAAACAGGAACTAATATACTGAGGCAGGGATGAAAGATGACAAGAGCTAATCAGATGGAAAGAGGAGCAGCTAAGGAGAATGAAAGCAGAGCAGCTGAAGGATGAGGACTAATTAGCCAGGATAGAGCTTGAACAGAAACACAAATGAACCAGAGGAAGTATCCAACAGAAATCTAGCAGAAAATAAATCTTAACTGACTGTTTAATCAAAATACATAAAATACTTATTTAGCTGTAATGTAAGAGAGAAACAGAATGTTTTCAGGTTAACTATTTTTATCTCAAGTACAGTATAATAACAGCTTTTTACTTTGTTGCATGTTTTCAGAAGTGACAAAAATATGTAGCAACTATCAGTCACAACAAATGATGTTCATGGTTGCATTGCGTGATATAGCGGTAGAGCGAATGCTCCATATACAGAGGCTATAGTTCTAGTCTCAGCTAGAGTCAACCTTGACTCTTTATTATCCAAACAATAAGTGAGGGGTGTCTTGAATTAGCCAATGTCAAGAGAGTTCTTTATGGAATTTGAGCTCACAGGTGCCGGCAACTTTATCCAAAACAGGTCTGGTAAGAAATACTTCGTACATTAGGGGTATTTTTAATAATTATGAATCATTTCAGAAAGCCATTTCACACTGCCTTAGAATGATTTTGACACAAGGAAGATTCAGCATTGAAACATATGATGAATATTTATTGTTGACTTTTAAAAAAAGAAGTTTGGTGTAATTTTATGAGAAGGATGTAGTATTATGGTGGAAAAGTTTTTTTTTATTGAGACTAACTAAACTGTATACCTGTTTGTGGATGATGTTATAATTGGTAGCTCTCATTGTGATTTGCCTGAGTCAAAAAGCATTACAAATAACTATTTAATCCCTTCCAGACTCATAAATGTCAATAACTTTGTTTCACATCTGTTCTTGAATCTCTTTAGTTAAGAGCATGCTCTTTTAGATCTTTTAGCTAAGAGGTCCCAGACTAACCAAACCATTGGTTCATGGGACATTTAGTGTCAGAACACAGAAAAAAAAACAGTACTGCCATTTCTGTGTTAGTGAGGATCAGACTGTGAAAGCAGCTTTATTTTAAAAATGTGTAGCCCACAGGGAGCATGAAGATGAAGATGGTGCAGTCATTTGTGTAGAGGGAGAAGAGGAGCGGGAGGAGAACACACCCCTGGGGAGTGCCGGTGCTGATGGTTTTTGTGTTGGAAATGATGCTCCCCACACTCACCTGCTGCTGCCTTTCCTTCAGGAAGCTGGTGATTCAGTGACAGGGGCTGGGACATTGAGCTGGGTGAGCTTCTGGTGGAGGATGTCTGGGTTGATAGTGTTGAAGGCCAAGCTGAAGTCCACAAACGTACATCCCTGGGTGGTCGAGGTGTTTCAAGATGAAATGTAGTCCCTAGTTGACTGCATCATCTGCCAACTTGTTTGCTCAGGAGACAAACTGCAGGGGGTCCAGCAGGGGGCCTTTGATGTTTTTTAAGTGCTAAAACACTAGTCACTCAAAGAATGTCATGACCACAGACATCAGGGTGACAGGCCTGTAGTCAATTAATCCTGTGATGGTGGGTTTCTTGGGTACTGGGATGATGGTGGAGGATTTGAAGCAGGAGGGAACCTCACACAGCTCCAGTGACTTGTTGAATATTTCAGTGAAGATGGGTGCCAGTTGGTCGGTGCAGGCTCTCAGGCAACTCAGGTGGGACACTTAATGTGCTGTCCGTATTTGAGAAGTTCATTGAGAGGTTTGCACTGTTTAAATCCCCAAGAACAATGATGACAGAACCTGGATGTTTTTTCTTCTCGTTTGTTATCAGCTCAGCCAGTTGTTTTTCAGCATCTGAAGAGAACCCTTGAGGAGGTGTGTAGGCACCAACCAGTACAAACAAGGAGGACTCCCTCCTCCTTTGTACTGGTTGGTTACTCATCGGTAGAAGGTGAGCATTAAGTTGTTGGTATTTGTGTGACAATTAATAAAACCAGAAGAAATCCCTAGAGGGGCTATTAACTTTTCACAGCATTTTCCATTTCACATTTACATTTGATGTGTCTCTACCTGTGGAACATCGTGATTAGAGAATGTTGCTTCTGCTCCAGGCAAGAGTTGATGTTCTACTCATTAATTAGGTATAGATACTTTGCATGTATAAACTGTCATCTGCATCAGCAACAATAAGCTGGATAATATTGGCTTGTCAGATAGCAGACAGAAATCCTGTTTGGAGCATTGCTGGTTGAACCATTTATGTAAATAAGACAGTTTTCATCAGTTACTGGCTAAATAACTTTAGTCATTTAACAGGTCTGCTGAGGTAACCTATCTACTGAGATTTTCCAGCTTTGTTTTGCCAAATGCCATTTATGCGGCATGCAGATATATAAGCAAGCTGATTAGCCTCTCCCAGTTGGTGCACTTACAAGTATACAAACACACACACACATCCAGACTGAGGGATTAGGTTTTCGGTCAGAAGCCACTGATTACAATATGTTTATTACTCTGCAGGCCAACTCCAGGGCTCTTATCAGACATGCACACACGAACCCAGTTTTTGCGCTACTTGTGAACTGCAGAGTTCTTATTAAAAATTGATCTGCAAGCTGCTGTGTGCTGCTGCTTTGCTGAGGAATTCATTACCTCTTTGCCATGCTCTGCTTGTATCTGGCACGCACACTTACGCACAACATGCCTGCGAGCAATTTTGACCTGTCGAATAAAACAACACCCTTTCATTTAGAATCTTTGAGATGCAAACAAACAAATGATCCGATGGGAGAAAGACAGCCAGAATGAAAATGAGAAAGACAGGCAGAGCGGCTGTAAGGGGAGTAGGAATCAAACAGGGATCAAGATGGTGTCAGATTGATGAGTAGGAAGGTAAGATGACAGCAATATATTGGGATAAAGGTAGAGAAGGATTTCCTTTGCATCAGATAAACTGTGTAATTTAGGCATTTTTGAAAGGCAAGGACTGATGATTTTCCTTCCCTCCTCCATTTCCTGCAGCTACACCTTTTGTTCTCTAACTGCTTTTTCATCTCCTCGAACCCAGCACTTTGGCAAATTCTTTCATTGCTTTCTTCTTACTGTCTCTCACTTTTATGTTGCAATCCATCCTCTCTTTTTGCTGTACTGGCAACTCCTTCCATTATTCAACTGCTTCCCAGTTTTTGTTTTCTTTTTTATATTAACCTTCAAAGCTGAGATTGTGAACAAACATGGTGTGAGTGGTAGAAATTGAATTCTGGTTGAATGATTTACTCACCCTTTACTCTTGCTTCTTGTGTATTAACTAAAATGGTGTGGATTGAAATTCAGCCCCATGCCTTGTGAACCTGCCAAGTGTCCCTGGAACCTTACTCAGGAGTAGAGTGCAGGAGCAGACACACTGAGAGATAAGGGGAAACACCTCTCCAAACAATCAGTGCATCTTGAACAACACTCACCACTCACCTTGTCTTGGCTCTGTCAGTTTCTTTGTGATTCACCTAGCCTTCTCTGCCTATCACTTGCACTTCTTAGCAGTCCCAGCTTCATTTGCTTCTATAAGTTATTATCCATTCAGTCCTTCAATGAGCCCTCTGTTCCCTTATTATAAGGTCACAACACATCTCCATATCTGTGGAATTGTCTTCCTTCTATCTATCACAGTGATTTCAGATGCTGCTCCGTCTCGCCACTTTGCTCACCCTCTGCCATCTTATGAAGTTCATTTGTGACTTAATGAAATTTTATTCATTTTATGTCTAGAGTATTATGTTTAAGAAGTGGCTTTGAGAAACACTGGTTATACGTTTTCTGTCTGAGACCAACACAAAAGGATCATTACCACTCTCATCTTTTTTGATGTATGATGCTTCAACTTTGAGATGGTTAGCTAAGCATACTGAATAGAGCTGAAAAAGCTCTAAGTCACAAAATTCATCTGCTACCTGCTGCCATGACATGTGGTTGTGAAGCAGGACCTGGGCGCAGACAGGAGCTTTGGATGAACATAAAGATGTTTAATATATGAAAACAAGGCAAGGCAAGGCAAGGTGAGTGTATTTATATAGCACACAACAAGACAATTCAAAGTGTATAGAACTTTGAAGTGACAAACAAAAGAACATAATAAAGTACATTGCAGTTGCATAATAGAGAAAAGTAAAGGTAAATAAAAGTTGTACCACAGACAAAGATTAATAAAAAAAAAATTCAAATTAAAATTAATATTAATATTTTAGAGCTGAACGACCCCCCAATGGAAAGAAAATGTATTATTTTACCCATTCACTGATACACTCTATTGCTTTTATGTCCATGGTTATTAGCGTAAAGTCAAAGGTTTCTCCCTGGGGAGGAAGCAGTTTCTTAGAACTCTGCTTTTGTCCCGTTTTAAAACTTTGCTTCTGTCTCCAGACAGAACTGTGAAAGAACTTTACTTCTATCCTTTTACTGTCAGGATGTGACATTTTGGACTTTGTTTATGGTTTTGTATTTGTGTTTTCTGTTTTTTCTACAGTTCTAGTTTTTTTCTGCCTCCCAGTGTGTTCTCCTCTCACCCTTTGTTCCCTTGGCGTTGCTTTTCTGTTCTTGGAATGGTTTCATTATTATTATTGTTATTATTAGTTCTCCAGTCCCCTTTAGCCTTGTTCCTCTAGTTTATCTTTGTTCTCTATTTCCTCCTTTATGGGTTAGCTTTAGTTATTGTTTACTTTTATTCTAGTCCTCGTTTCCTCTGCTTCATCCTCAGTTTTGGTTCAGTCAGTGTTTGTTTAGGTTTGTTTACCTTTTAGTCAGGGTTCCCTTTTGGTTCCTATTTTGTTAAGTGTTTAGGCCTTAGGTTGTTGTGTTCCCTCAAGGTTCTCAGTTTCCTTTAGTTCATGTTTATTCTTGATTCTTATGTTTTTATCTTTGTTTATAGTTTTGTTTTAGGTCTGCTCGGTGTCTTGTTAATTACTTGTATTAGGTTCACCTGTTCCCTCTGCCTTCCTGCCTCCTTGCCACACCTGTTCAGAGTCTTTTGATTATCTGTCCTTTGTTCTCCTCTTACGTCTCCCTGTATATTAGTTGATTTGTGCTCTTTGTTCCCTGCTGGTTCCTCTGTTTGTTTACACTCTGTTCTGCCTGTGCATTCACGCTCCCTACCCTCGTCCATGCCTTGTTCCTGCAGTGTCAGTAAGTTTGTTTAGGTTTCCGGCTTTGTAATGTACCTGCAGTGATTTTGTTACGTTTTTGATCCTTCAAATAACATAAGGATTATTTAAGATGCTGCATCCAAGCCCTTGTCTGCACTTTGGTCCACACCAAAACCGCACCGTGACACTTACATGTCGGGGTAATGGGGGGAATATTTCTTTAAAACCAGCAGACATCTCCACAGGCGTTTAGAGCTTTCTGGAACTCTGATCGCCTTCATCCTAGAAAACACATCTCTTTAGGAGAGCCTACATTCAACCACCAAGAGAACTTACAAGAGGGCACGAGGTAAACGTCAGAGTCACAGGCACAACTAGGGGGAGACTCACAGGAAACACAAGCATGTTAACGGGAAGATACAGCAGAGGACAAAGTGAGTAGAAGAGCTTTTATACTGAGGGAGTTGTTATGATTTGTGGGTGTTTGGGGGTTTTTGTTGGTTTTATTCACAGTTAAGGTTTTGAATCGTTCTTCTGTTTGTTTTCCTGGTCATGCTTTAGTTTTTGTATTCATGTTTTGCTTAGTTGTGTATTTGGATTGAGCTTCTGGTTATGCTTTGGTTTCATGTTTTTCTAGTTAGATTTCTGTTTGTTTGTATCCTTGAAGTTCTGTTTTGCCCTTGTCATGTTGTGTTCTGTCTGTTAATTATCTTTATCCGGTTCACCTGCTCCAAGCTAATCTGTCTCCTTGCTCCACCTGGTTTACTCTCCATATATACACTCTTGTTCAGTTATACAGCGTGGAAAATTTTTTCAAACCATGTCTTGTCTTCTGGATCATGCTCATGTGTTTCATCCCAAGCCTATCTTGCCACTCTGCCCATGTCTGCTTTTGCATGTCTTGCCTGCCCGTTTAATGTTTCTATTTTGTTCCTGCCTCCTCCGTGGGTGAGTTTTTGTTTTTTATTCATTAAATCCTTTTTCATGCTGCCTGCATGCTGCTCCGCCCATGCCGTCTTCGCTCGCTCCAGCTTGGTGTTCTGAAGCCACACCTGATGAGCTGGAGCAGCGGTTAAGGTTTTTGCTCGCCAGATGAAGAGCTTCAGAAAGACCAGCCTCATGTATTCCTCTCCTGAGCTGATGGAGAGAATCAGGCAGATGGAGAGGGATTATGAGACTGCAGTAAGGCAGTTTTACTGCCGCCCACCTTTGCCCACGCCGTGTCTGCAGGCCAATGCTGCAGCTCAGTCCACGTCATGTCTCCGGAACGGTGGTACTGCTACTGCAGAGCAGCCCATGTCAGGTCTCCAGAGCGCTGCTGCAGAGCAGCCCACTCCATAGCCTGACACTCCATAGCCTGACACTCCATAGCCTGACACTCCACAGCCTGACACACCACAGCCTGACACACCACAGCCTGACACACCACAGCCTGACACACCACAGCCTGACACACCACAGCCTGACACTAAGTCCACCTTAACCTCCTCCACATGCCACAGAGGACGCCGTAAGAGGGGCGTGCCGGCTGAAGTCACTAAGGGTCTCGGCGACGCCTCAGCCCCTGCTCACGCCACTGGGGGTCTCGGCGACACCTCAGCCCCTGCTAATGCCACTGAGGGTCTCGGCGATGCCTCAGCCCTTGCTTCTGGTCTCAAGGTCTTCCAGGGATTTTCTGAGAGTCTGGTCCTTGTCCTGGTTCCTGAATCCCCAGATGAAGGGTTCGAGGACGAACCGCCCCCGGACCCTGTTCCTGAGGGCTTCAAGGAGCAGCTTGTCCTCGTTCTGGCCTCTGAACCCATAGACGAGGGGTTCGAGGAGGAAGCACCGCCGGATCCTGTCTCTGGGGAGTTCAAGGAACAGTTTGTCCTCATACTGGTCTCTGAACCCAGATCTGAGGGTTCGCCAGGCTCTGCTTCAGCCTCTGAGGGTTCGCCAGGCTCTGCTTCAGCCTCTGAGGGTTCGCCAGGCTCTGCTTCAGCCTCTGAGGGTTCGCCAGGCTCTGCTTCTGCCTCTGAGGGTTCGCCAGGCTCTGCTTCTGCCTCTGAGGGTTCGCCAGGCTCTGCTTCTGCCTCTGAGGGTTCACCAGGCTCTGCTTCTGCCTCTGAGGGTTCACCAGGCTCTGCTTCTGCCTCTGAGGGTTCGCCAGGTCTCCACGCCTTTGCCCGCCTGAACTCTGCGCCTGCTGGGGACGACTTCCTGGTCGCCCGCCTGAACTGCAAGCCGTAACAGGGAGATGTGGAGATAGACAGAAACAGAAGGGAAAATCTCAACAGAGATGACACAAGAATTAACTAAGAGGGGAAACCCCAGACAATAATAAGCATAACAAAATGAACTAAAGAAAGCAATACTTTAAGAACATAATAAACAACAAAGAAATAGTTAAAATACACACAAAAGAAAATCAAAACCCAACATCTCAGTATCGTCAGAGACTGACATCAGCATGCCAATGTTAAACATTGGAAATATGTTAAACATGGCGATGCTGTTTTTCTAAGACCAAGATTGCGTCGAGATTTTTTGGGCCTTTGAACATATTACATGTTCTGATGTAGGTGATTCCTGAATGGTTGAAAAATCTGATTCATCTTTTTGATTTTGCAATTATCAATCTAGAGTAATCATTCAGTTTTGTGTGTGCATGTGTTAAAAAATGTGTTGCATTGTTTTCAGTCTCAGCCTGAATCCATCCATCCAACCAGCCAGCCAGTCATTACCTCAAAACACTAATTATCTGAAGATTTCAATTGTGGGTTGCACAACAATGTATGACACTTAGCTCTAAGATCATGTTTCCCATGTAAATGTATTTTGCTCCGAGATAAGCTAAATACATTTCATCAAAAGAAACTCCCAAACTCTCACAGCATGCTTTTGATTTAAAACCTATTAGAAGAGTTTGAAAGGGATGTTGAGGCCCTTTTGCTATGTTTTATTATGACAGTGATCTACAGTGCTGGCCGCATGCTGCTGCACAACTGCTGCTTATCTACAAAGCCCACAGCGTGGGAAAATCTACGGTCAAATTCCAGCTGACTTACAACTGCAGTGGAGACGTCCAAGTGGTGCTTAGAATAGTAGCCAATCCAGTGGAGCTTTAAGTGTCATGTTAAACTATTATAAATCATAAGTCTTGATGACTTATGATTTATAATGTGAAATAAGGACATTCCTGTAACATGTTCTTAATTCGTTAAGCCTAATGTATAGTACAATGGTCACACAATCTGCACAAAATATGCCCAAAAATATTAACTTTTACCCAGTTTTCTGACACACAATCTGATGTTGACAGAAATAATGCTTACCCACCACTCTTAGAAAAGTTTGTGAAAAGTAAATACATCAACAATTTTTTTTTTTTTGTCTTAGGTCAGAAATATTGTCTAACTTGAGTGATTTTAATTTCACAGAGTACGAAATTCTATTGAGAATCTTTGTGGTCAGATGAAGAAACACTATGTTAATAATGTGAGGTCTCTGTGTCTCTGGTGAGGAAAGTATTCTGAAGCTCTCCACTATCTATTAAAGAAAGTTAGAAATCACCCAGAGGAGAAACCCTGGTATGTAAAGATAATAGCATATGAGCTTGTCGGGGTGTTGATTTTTGGTCTCTAAAGAGAGGAAAACTTGCTTCACTAAACACTTCTGCATTCTTCACTCATGAAAAATGGATTTGTGTACAGCCAGGCACAAATGCTAATCATTGTGAAAATGGGTAAGTGCGTTTGTGTATCCTATTTTGCCTCTTTGTAATTTCTGGTGGCTTTGTGTTAAGTATGTGTATTCATGGGAATATGCACATGCATGTGTGTATTCTGTCCAGGCCGAATTAGATTTGGGTTGCGAGGCGAGAAAGAGAAGAGACGCATGGAAGAATTTAGCTATGAGGCTCATAAATAGTTTAGCCACCCAGAGCAGATTCATCAAGAATTGTGAGGCATAAATCATACCCCGCCTCCAAGCTCGCTACCCCTCCTTTCTCATCCTTGCCACCTTTCTCACCCTAAGGAGAGGGTTGTAAAAAAGATGTTTGATAGTAATTCTCACAGTTCAGAGTGCCAAACCTCTGCTGTTAAACAAAATATGCACCACACAATCCAGTTTGGGTTACAAATGCATGGATTTTAAATATGTATTGTAAATTGCAGTGCTGATATCTTGAGCTATCAACACTGCAATCTGCAAAAAATATTTGAATTCCATATATTTGTAAAAATAGAATCAGCAGATCAGACTTCAAATAAAACTGGAACAGTCTGATTGGTCATCACTTATATTTGTAGTTTTTAGGCATCCACCTATAACAGTCCGTCATTTTGTTTACTGTAAATCAATTTCAAGGTACAAAGCTTTTCAGTATCTCAATAGAAGATGAAAATGAGTGCTATCAACTGTTTCCATCAATAGAGATGGTAAAAATTGGGTGCTGTGGTTGTACAAAGTCTCTGTATTTAGATACTAATCAGCATCCTAAAGAAATAGCATGTTTCTGTAAATTTTTGTTTGATTAACATATTGAAGCATTCAAGGTTTAGAAGAAAACAGATTCCAACTAATATGTTCTCATGTTGTTTTGGTTCTAAATTTAAATATATATTAGAGCTGTTTCTATCATGGTTGTGTAAAAGCTAAAACAAATTAAATTACCCTCACTAGCTGTTTAACGAGGTACATCTCATCTGTACCTGGTTGGACGTTCAAACTGCTTACTTCAATGTAGCATCAGTTCAACAAGTTGTTGGAAACATTTTGGTCCGCATGGACATGGTAGAATCACACAGTTACTATAGATTTCATACAGATCCTGCAGCACGTCTGTGATGAAAAAATCCTGCTACACCACGGCCAAGAGCAGCTCTGTTGTCATGAGCAAAAATCCAATTCGAGATGATCTGAAATACGTAACATGCTGCATTATCCTGCAGGAAGAGGCTTTCAGAAGATGAATACACTGGTCATGAAGGGATTTACATGGTCAGCAACATTACTCAGATAAGCAGTGTTTTTTAAATGATGCTTAGTTGGTACTATAGGGTGAAAGTGTGCCATGTTCTTAGCAAAAAGAGTGGTATCTGGTGTCGTCTTCTGCTGCTGTAGACCATCAGCTTCAAGGTTTGATGTGTTTGGTGCTCAGTGATTTTATACCGTCTTATATAAATATAATTATATTTATTTTTTTAACCACCATTTTACCACAAAGTCCCTTGAGATAAAATCTATTCTTAGAGGGAGACGTGGCCAAGAGGCAAGCATTTTTAAGGTAAATTTTCAAACTTTTCCAGCACCAAACTTCAGAGAACTCTGAATCTCAGTGCGCCTTGTCTTCATTGAGCCTTATAACCATGGCACAAACAGCGTTCTCTATGTGAAGGAAGCCTATGAACAATCTAAAATCTACTGTGCAATTAAAATTCTCTAAGTTATAGTATTAAAATGAAATTGACACATAGTCAGAAGGAGCCCAAAAGACATCAGAGGTGCAGCAGGCATAACAGACTATTGCCAAGCCACAGCGTAATTAAACACAAAGGCTAACCTTTACTAGCATTTTTAATAAAAATGTTTTGTCATTGCACATGTTAAAGCACAGTGGATGATATAAAATCCTAGCTCGATCTATCCTTCAAACAATCAATTTGCAACTTACCTGCAAAGTTGTGAGCTAGCTCATATTTAGGATTCCCCTCCAATACCATGGTTTACCTTATTTATGGCTCAAGAGCCCTGACTCCAATCACGGAAATCTGCAGGTTCTTCTTCTGCATGTGGCAGGAAGCTATATAAGGATTTGGTCCTCGTTAAAACAATGCTTTGTATCGTTTTCCAACCAGTGGTCATCAGTATGGCACCACCTGGTATGCTTTTTTCTCCCGTCCACCGGAGCAGTGCGTGACTATCAAGACACAGTTACGTGCTCAAAGTAAGTCTGCTTTATTGCTTCACAAATAGATCCCGCCAGTCCATCAGCTGGTCATTTCATTGTGTAATGTCTACAGCTCACACATCGGTATCACAAAAAGGACCAAACCCATCCTGAGCAGCAGCGAGGTTTTCTGAGGCAAAATGATCGCTCTCTATTTTGTGCCTTTAACATAAAAATATCAGATTGAAGATCTTAATCTAGCTGTTGGACAAAACAGCACAGTTACAATATCAAGCACTTTCAATGACTTTATACAGAAATCAAGCACCTTCCAAACCTTTAAAACATCTTGTTAAAATTTGAGCTTTTTCAAGGATTTCAAGCACCCAAATGAACCCTGTGTTTAAGGGAAAAGGAGGAAAATATGCACAACAACCACATTATGCCAAAAATATAACTATTTAATACAAAATAAAACAAGAGTATTGTAGCAATCCCTCAGAACCAAAAACACACGGAGAGCTTCGACGGGTGCAGTAGTCACATTTACTTCACATTTACTTAATCCGAAACCAAGTTGGAATGCACCAAAATACACCATGAAAACTAAAAAGGAAAATAAAATACATCTGCTTAGGTGTTTTTGTTTGACACAAAACATAGATACATTACATAAGTGCAGACTTCACAAAGTAATACATCTCTAAACATGTACTTCGCTCCGCTGTCCAAGGGATGCTAAGTGTTTATGCTGGTAAAGTCCATGTTGTGCCGCTAGGAAGCCTTGAGCTGTTTTCTGACGAACGTGCCCTACTAGTTCGGAGTCACAAAGATGAAGCACGTCCTCCTCTTCCTCTAGTCTTCAGGATAATTCAGCCTCAAGTACTGACTGACGGGAGACTTTTTTACCCTCTTCTTTTCCGTTTTTTTAAAGTCACAGCTCGTTACGAACTAGGCTACAGCATTCTCTGCTGGACATTACTGGTAACAACATAGAATCAGCTTATAAACATAGAATGGGCATTTACACTCCTACCAAATCGTGCTTGATGAGAACCCGTTAACATTGATTCATGCACGATTTTAACCATGAAAAATAGATGTTCAAGTAGCGATCAAACCAAATACAGTTAACGTCACACATTAATTTTCAGGAATAGAACATCCGATGTGAGAATAATAAACAATGTCCATTAGTGACTTTCTAAAAGAACTACAAGTTTTTGAACAGGTTGCTCAATTATGTGAGGTTTGTGTGTTGTACCCTGCCTCTTTGTTAGAGTTCGATCACCAACTTGAAGCTTAACTCTGCGCACCAAACCATCATCTTCTTGTGGCGCTTCAACAACTCGACCCAGTTGCCACTGACTTCTGGGAAGCATTTCTTCCTTTACAATTTTAATGTCATTGATCTCGAGATTCCGACGGGGCAGGTGCCATTTTTGTCTTGTAGATATGTTTAGAAGGTACTCCACTTTCCACCTACTCCAAAATTGTTCAGTTAGATATTGCACTCTGCGCCATCTCTTTCTTGCATACAAGTCCTCCTTCACAAACTTTCCAGGGGGAGGCAGTGCGACTTTTGATTTCATTAAGATGAGGTGGTTTGGAGTTAGAGGTTCAGGTGATTTAGGGTCATTAATTCCAACAATGCTTAGTGGTCGGCTGTTGATTATAGACATTGTTTCATAAAACAGTGTTCTCAGAGAAGCATCATCTAGCCTGCCTTGTGATTGAGCAATGGTGGCGTTGAGAACGTTGCGAATGGTTCGAATCTGTCGTTCCCACAACCCTCCAGCATGGCTAGTAGATGGGGCATTAAATACGAATTCACATTGCTTATCTGCAAAGAACGCCTCCAGGGCATTTGTGTCACATTCTTTGAGATCCTCCTTCAGCTCATTTTTAGCCCCGATGAAATTTGTACTTTGATCACAGTACACCTTACAGATAGCTCCTCTTAAGCTGAGAAAGCATCTGAGGGCATTGATGAAAGAGTCTGTGGAGAGGTTCTTTAACATTTCAATGTGGACTGCACGTGAAGAGAGGCAAGTAAAGAGGAGTCCATACCTTTTTTGCTCTTTGTGGCCTTGCTTGATTATGAATGGCCCAAAGCAGTCCATTCCACAGTAAATGAAAGGATCTGAGACTTCAACTCGTTCCTTTGGTGGCTCAGCCATGCGTTGTTCTTCTGTAGGCCGCCGAAGTTTTCGACACTGCACGCATCTGCCTATTAGCTTTGCAACGTCCTTGCTCCCACCAATCACCCAAAACCCATTTGCTCTGATTTCCATGAGCGTCTGGCTTCTGCCTTGATGGCAAATCTTTGAATGAAAGTGAGACAAGATCAGCATTGTAATGTGATGGTCCTTTGGGAGAATAATAGGGTGTTTAAATCCATGGCAGAGTGTTGTTTTTTTTTGTCCCGGATCCACAATGGGATCCAGTTGAAAGAGGGAACTGGAGCTTGGGAGGCTATCCTTTGCTTTCAACACTCTCAGCTCTTGAGGAAAGGCTTGCTGCTGCAGGAGTTTTAGTACTATGTCAGCAGCTCCTTTGTGTTCATCCGCTGTTACAACATTGCCATATTTGGTTTTCTTTGTCAGTCTTTTTATTCTTGCAACCACTTTAAGGAGCATTGACCAGCTAGAAAACCTTTCGAATCGAATGAGGATGATGTCTTGTTCGCTTGTTTGAGTTGTCAAGATTTTGTCTGATTTAACTTCTGGATCTCCTACCAGCAGCTCAGCTGATGTGGTGGCTGAATAGGAAATCTCTTGTTCCCAAAAAAACTTTGGGCCAGACAACCAGCGCGTTGTCATGATCTCTGATGCACTAAGGCCTCTAGAGGCATGGTCCACCGGATACTGAGCTGTGTCAATGTAGTGCCACTGTTTGGTATCTGTTGTTTCCCTAATCAGCTGTACGCGATTTGCAACAAAGACGTGGAATCTTCGTGCTTCATTGTTGATATATGCCAAGACTACTTGGGAGTCTGTCCAAAAGAACTCCTCATCAATGTTCATCTCGAGTTCTGATTTTAGCATGACACTCATTTTAGCAGAGATGACTGCAGCTGATAGTTCCAGTCGCGGGATGCTTGTAACTTTGGTAGGTGCGACTCTAGCTTTAGCCATCACCAGACTACAGTGTAATTTGTTGTCATTGAGCACAGATTGTCAGGAATGGGATCATCCCATCTGGTCCCTCTACGGCAGAGCTCCTGTACTATACTTTTGCCACTTAAAGTGAAAGGAGCTACAAACCCTAGTGGGTTATACAAAGATGAAATCACTGATAGTATGCTCCGACGAGTAGGAGGCTGGTTCTTTGTGTTTACATTGAAATTGAAAGTGTCATTTTTGATTGACCACTGGATGCCAAGCACATGACCTTCATATATAGTATCAGGTTTGAGGTTGAGTGACTCTGTCGCAGTGGCTCTTTCTGAGGGTGCAAGATGAGACAAAGAATCACTTTGGTTGGAATTGAACTTGTGCAGACGTAAACCTCCACGTTTGCAAAGGGCTTGTGTTTTAGTGATGAGCTCTTGAGCCTATTTGACTGATGGGACACTTATCAGCCCATCGTCTACATAAAAGCTCCTTTCCACAAAGTCTGAGGCCTTCGGGCAGTCAGATCTGTGCTGTTGGGCTAAGTACTTAAGGCCAAAATTAGCACATCCAGGAGAAGATCCATCACCAAACAAATGTACAGCCATCCTGTACTCTTTGGGCTCTGTGTCTAATTGTCCATCCGGCCACCATAGAAATCGTAAGTAGTTACGCATCTCGGGGCAAACGAAGAACTGATGGAACATTCACATGTCACAGGTGATAGCCACATTCTCCCTTCTGAAACGACAGAGCACTCCCACCAATGAGTTAATAATATCAGGTCCTGTGAGAAGAGTATCGTTCAGTGAGACACAGAGAAACTTTGTAGAACAATCAAAGACAACTCTTATCTTTGTTGGCTTTCTGGGGTGGTACACCCCATGATGTGGTATGTACCATGCAATCTCACCAGTCACAGGAGGGGCTAGTTCTGCATCACCATTGCTGATAATGTCTCTCATAAAGGCACTGTAATGCCCATGATACTGTTTGTCAGCCTTTAGCATTTTCTTTAGGCGTTGCAGTTGAACCGTAGCTAGCCTCTTATTGTTGGGAAGGGCTGGTGGCTTATTATCCTTGAAGGGAAGGGGCATCTGGTAGTGTCCATCATCTCTTTGCTTTATTGTGTCACTGAGGAGCTAAATCTCCTAAAATAAAGGAAGAGTCATTCTGGGTGTCGAGCAGGGCATATGTGAGTATTTCTTTGATTCAGATGCAGCTGACACAAAAACTGGTACGATGCTGGATGTGGCAGATGTCTTTCTTGTGAGTAGATGGGTCGTGACTTTATGCTCTTCCTTGTTTGCACTCTCAGCTGGGGAACTAAAGTCCTCAGTTCTCCTTTTTTCTGGTTCCTTTGCTCTGTGTATGTGCAGACAGGTAGGGTGACGTCGACCGCACTCACTGCAGGAGTGACGTCCTTTGCATTATTTAGATACATGGCCTTTTCTCAAACATCCAAAGCAGAGGTGATTTTCATGAATGAAAACCTTCCTTTCATCAATGGGTTTTGCTGCAAAGGTAGAACACTTGGTTATGCCATGTGATTCATCCTTGCAAAACAAACAAGGGGGTTTAGGTTTAGAAATGACCACTATAGGTAAGGGAGACTTTTTTTCTGGACAGTTGTGTCTCTCCTCTGTTTTTTCTCTCATGAGGAACGGTGAGGCAACAGGGTTACATGCAACTTTAGCTTCCTTTTGTATGAACTGCATGAAGTGAGTAAAGCTGGTATACTCCTGGTGTTTGTCTAACTCCTCCACAACAATGCGACTCCATCTCTGTGTTATCCAATCAGGCAGTTTTTTGAGAAGCTTGTGATTTTCCTCACAATCGTTGAGGATATCCAGACCTTTGACTTGGGAAATAGCCTCTGCACAACCTTGGAGAAAGTCTGCAAACTCACTCAGTGCTAGGGGGTCGTTAGCAGGTATCTTGGGCCATTTTGCAAGCTTGGTTCTAAAGGCTCTTTGGACAATAAATGGGCTGCCATACCTTTCTTACAGAACACTCCAGATGCCCTGGTACGCCTGTTCAGTGTTCTGATAAAAATATCCCTCTACTGCCTTTCGTGCTTCACCTGCAAGATAACTCTTTAGATACAATATCTTCTCACATACAGGTAAGGGTTTGTTGCCAATTAGTCCATAAAGGATACTTTCCAGTCAACAAACTTTAGGGGGTCACCACTAAAGACACCTGGCTCAAGTACAGGAAGTCGGTTTAGGGAAAGGGAATTGGCGAGAGCTTCAGCTAAGCTAAGTTCTTCTCGTTCTGCATTGGTGTGGTGTTGCTGAATCAACGCAGCCAGAGGATTTAAGGAAGACTGTCGTTCTCTGACAGGATCATTTAAAGTGGTTTCAAAGTTATAGCAGGATGCTACATCATAGCTTTCAAGGTTGTTTAACAAGCTTAGGGCTCTAGCGCGTGCTGCTGCTATTTTTACTTCACTTTCTGCCCTTAACTGCTGTAGTTTATTTTTTTTCTGGTCAAGCCTTGCCTTTGTTTCCACTTCTTCTTGTTTTAACTTTGCCAATGCCTCATTTTCCTTTAATTTCCATTCATTCTCCATTTGGTTGACTTTAGTTTGCTGTGCAAGTATTTCCTGTGTGGCCTTTGCTTGTTCTATTTTGGCTGCGAATTCAGCTTCTGCCTCACGACTGCTTGTAGAATCTGTCTTTGAACGTGCAACTGAACCATCTTAGAACGATGTTTCAGTTTTTGTATCACCGAACACATAGCCATAGTCATTTTTGTTTAGCAACACCCTTACCCTTTCCTTTTCAAGACAATCATTAAAAGGCTGATCACTGTTTTCTTGTCGTTTTGCAATGATCTCACAAATGTCTGTTGTAAGCACAGCACAAGCATCCATTTTTTTGACTATGTCTGGGGTCATGTTTTGGTTGCGGCGAATGGGCTCGTAATGTTGTTGTACAACTGCATGCTTGTCCCTTATGTTATGGCTGACACTGTTTAAATTTTCAGGTGAACAGAAAGCCTTCAGTTTTGTTCTGATTCCTTCCAAGAATTATATGCTCTGTTAAATGCTCTTTCATTTTTCTTTGGATCCTGTTTGTGCATTTCTTTGCCCTTTTCAGTCAAGCGTCTTTCACGATTGCTGGATCTCACTTCTTGCTACTCTACATTGTCGGGTTCTTCAGCAGGACGCAACATTTTGTTCCTTTAATGTGTGTTTGCGCTTTGTAGAAATGTCTGGAGTTAAATTTGAATAAGTGTTGCTTTAACTTTAAGATGGTTTGGAAAACAACTCTCAGATCAGACATTTAAACCGTGTAGGTACACAAGTTGCAACCACATGTATGCCAAATATCTCTGTAAATACTGCTGATATACCACAAGTTACTCTGAAGGATACACAACCCATACAATTTAAATAATAAATAATGCACACACTGTAGCTTTGAAATATTAAACCATAACTGCATTTAAAGCATAAAAGGCTAAATTAGTGAGCGGGTAATTAATCTTTTTATCAGCAAAGTCCTTACTGAGTACAATACCTGAACCCTTTTGACCAAGTCAGAGTTCAATATGAAAAGCGGTCAATGATTCTTGACAAGAATAGTCTCTCTCAGCTGACTTGTGGGATGCACTCGTCTACTATGGGACTAGCTTGCACTCAGCGACTAGCTTGCATTCAGCGACGAGTTTTCACTCAGCGACGAGTTTTCACTGTAGCAATCCCTCAGAACCAAAAACACACGGAGAGCTTCGACGGGTGCAGTAGTCACATTTATTTCATCCGAAACCAAGTTGGAATGCACCAAAATACACAATGAAAACTAAAAATAAAAATAAAATACATCTGCTTAGGTGCTTTTGTTTGACACAAAACATAGATACATTACATAAGTGCAGACTTCACAAAGTAATACAACTTTAAACATGTACCTCGCTCCGCTGTCCAAGGGATGCAAAATGTTTATGCTGGTAAAGTCCGTGTTGTGCCGCTATGAAGCCTTGAGCTGTTTTCTGACGAACGTGCCCTACTAGTTCAGAGTCACAAAGATGAAGCACATCCTCCTCTTCCTCTAGTCTGCAGGATAATTCAGCCTCAAGTACTGACTGACAGGAGACTAGCAAAACATTTTTACCTTCTTCCTTTCCGGTTTTTTAAAGTCACAGCTCGTTACGAACTAGGCTACAGCATCCTCTGCTGGACATTACTGGTAACAACATAGAATCAGCTTACAAACATAGAATGGGCATTTACAAGTATTGTTCTCTTTTCTTTTTTAACATAAAGTATCCACACTGGTTAAACCAGATGGTATTTTTTTCTTTTCCTTAAGATTTCTTATTGTGCAGTTCCTTTCCTTAGTTCAGTTTGCAATTTAAGTCAGCCAGTTTGTTGCAACATAGTATTTTTCAATTTCCATGGCCATGTGTTTCTTGAAATCCCAATCTAATCTTATGAAAGGCAGGACTGGATCCAGTGGTCCCAGGTCCTGCAATGAAACCAGGCCTGCAGAGGCGTGCAGCTGGACAAAGTCCAAAGATATGCAAGAGCATGAATCCCTATGCAAAAAAATATAAATAGCAAGCTTGCAGAAAATATACTGAACACACTGCATTTTAACCATAATCAGCTTGCACATAACACAACATATCGTGAAACACAGTGAAAATCAGATCATTCTGTTACACATGTTAAAAGTTAGCATTAGTTTCAATGCAGGTTTCTAACAAATCTGCCAAAACACACTCACCAGAGGAAATCACTGCAGAAATGGGTCTAACTGTAAGGATCAAATCACTTGTACTTTTCTTTCACCAGCCATAACTGGAATTTATCAGCACAACTATATAAACGTATTTGTTTTTCTCAACAACCAACTGGCTTAAGTACATCATATGCTGTTGCCTGATACAGTTTCTTCCACTCCTGTTTCCTGTTGTGTGAACCACAGAGCTCAATACCTTACGCCATCTACAGGCAGTTTATGGCAGCAAAACCAAAACTGACCTTTAAACAGATTTACAGCTACATAAAATTATATAACAAAAAAACAACATTCATGGGGGTTACATGAACTTCAGAATTTATTGATTTATATTTTGTATGGCCTGTACAATAAATCAAGTGCTGGACAGCCTTTTCCTTTTTGAATCATTTTGAAAGTGCAGAGTAAAATAAAAAATGATTATTGCATAAGCCTTTAAATAATTTATCATCTTTATTTCATTGTTTTTAGAATTTTTATTTATTTATGTATTTATTCTAGAGATATCCACACCTTTTAAATACCACAAATGCAGCCAGCACTTTAGGCACATGTAGCAGATTTACTGTTGAAACTACCCGGATCAATGCTTCTTCTCGCCTTGTCTATCTTTGTCATGTGCATAGGCTCAGACAGTATTGACAACTAAGAAATAGTACCATCAGCATGTAGGTTAATAAGCCAGAGCTTTTTCATCACGTACACAACACTGGAGCTGACATGGGGATTTCACACAGCACTACCTTCCTATGAGCCATGTCACGTAAAAACCAGTTCAATCGATTTTGCTCTGTAGTGCTGGATTGTCCACTGACGTGACAAATATCCGGTTAGACTGCTGCGAGCAACAATTTCCCCCAAATTGAAAGGCCCTCTGGCCTTTTAGGCACCGCTGTTGTTTGGCTGCTGCTTTCCCCTCATGGCCATCCATGGAGGATGAACCTCTCTATATATCATTTCTGTCTTTCTGGATAGAGCCAAAACTCCATCACCATAGCAATGGGTCTTTAGCCTACACCCCAAGAGACGTAGTCAATCAACAGATTGCCCAAAAAGAATGAGATTGTGTGTTTGTGTGTATGTCTGTGTGTATTTTACAGGTTTTGAAATAGGGGTGTGTGTGTGTGTCTGTGTGTGTGTGTGTCTTTGTTTATAGATGTGGATCTGTATTCTTCTGGTGTCACCTCCATTTGTCAGTATAAATTATAGATCATGGTTGCCATGGGATTTATGATACGTACGGAAGAGGGAGCCAGTCACCTGAGCCCAGATGTCCATTTTCAAGAAAGAAGATACAACTTTAAGACAAGTTGTTCCAAAACAAATTGTCCAAATGACCACATGCCTTCACTTTCAAACATGTTTTGTTCCCTTGGCTTTTTTTCTATCTCCTGCAAAATGTATATTTTAAATGCAAATGTCTGTCCATATATCATCGCTGCTGTCTTTCTAGTGTCTTGCCTCAGTAACCCACACTCTTCCCTTCTTAGCACCCCTGTCTGCATTGCTGTTTTTTACTCTGTCCTCCAGAGATGGGCTTTTCGCTACAGAGCAAGCTGTTTGCTCCTTCATTACTTCTTTACCTTACTCTCTCGTTCTTCTCCCTCTCTGTGTCTCTCCAAGGAGGGCTACAGTGGGTTTTCATTACTCCTCCGGTCAATCTTCATTATGGCGTCCTCTTTGTGCTCTTATTGGCTCAAACACACACATATACATGCATATAGGTGTGCTTCCCAAGTAAATGGAGGGTATTGCAATTTAAACATCACATGAAAGAAGAACGGCTTTTCTATTACTCTGCAACTCATTTTTTTTTCTTCTTAGCAATATACCCTGTATTTTTTCACTTTGTGATGGCCTCTGTGCCTCGTTGTTTGCATTAACCTTTAAGTGTGTCCCAGAGAATGCAGATCCTGCTCTAGTCTCACACCCGGGACTTGCAGTACTTTTCTGACAAAGATTTTTTTTGCTGCACTTGCAATTAAAGATATATGTTTTTGTCATGTTCCTTTATTAAAATTGTCTTTATTTTATTGAGATTTTATATGACAAAGCAACAGAAATAGCACATAATTGTGTAGAAGAGAAAATACAAGAAAAATACAAAAAATTAATGCCATGCACTTCCATATCTATCCTTTTACTCTGATACCTCTACATACAATACAGTCGAACTAATTGTCTTCAGGAGAAACTTAATTAGAAAATAGTCCATCTGTGTGTGAATTAACATCAGTATAAATACAGCTGCAATTTATAGGAGGTTTGTTATAGATAAGTCAAGATTAGTCAACAAATAGCCTCATGAAGACCAAGGAACAGACCAGACAGGTCCTGGAGAACATTTAAAGCAGGGCTAGGTTTGAAAGAACAATATATAAAGGTGTGTACACCATCATGAACAGCATCTAGCAGAGCATTGTTCAATCCATCATCAAAAAATGAAGAGTATGGAACAACTGCAAATCTACTGAAAGACAGCTTTTCAACTAAACTAACAGACAGGGAGACCATTAATCAGAGAAGCAGCCAAGAGGCCTAGGGTAACTCTGGGAGAGCTGCAGACATCCACAGCTCTGGTGTCAGAATCTGTTAGAGGAACAAATAGTGTGCTCTTCACTATGTTTTTTTTATGGAAAGCTTCCAAAAAGAAAGCATCATTGTTCTCTTTATAATTTGTCACAGGCCTTGCAAGGACATAGCAAATATGTGGAAGAAGGGGCTCTGGTGAGGCAGAAAATTGCACATCAATTTGAAAGCACCATACTCACAGTTAAATATAGTGGTGGCTGTATCTTGCTGTGCAGATCATTTTCTTTAATGAAGGACCGGGAGATTAGTTAGAGCAGATATAAAAATGGATGCTAAAGAAAATGCAATTGTTAGGGGCCAAACAATGTCTTGGTAAATATATTAAAGTACAATGAAGTTCAGAACCATAACGTAATAAAAATGTGTACAAAGGGCTTTTGCAAGTTACTGTAATTAAATCCTTATCAGGTTTCAGTACTTTAACCTCAGTACTCCTAGAACTATGGCATAATCACAAAGCTAAATTTACATCCAGAAGCTTTCCACTAAGTTCTGCAGACCTTTTTGGACTACAGTGAGCAAGGGTAAAGATACATTTCTGAGATAATTAAACTACTTTACCGCTTTGTTTAATTATTTATACCAGTCCAAAGAAGTTTGATATTTGTTGCTGTCACCTTTGTGAGGTTTGACTGTCATGAATGGTAAGGTTTGTACTGGACCAAAAGACAGACAGGAGCTTGGAAGTAGTTCCTGGGATAGATATGAGCAATAAATAGACTTCTGCAAAGAAAAGGGTGCTGTACCCACCCATTTTTTAATACACAAAGGCCCTAAATCTTCAAAGATTGAAAAATTACCATTTCAAGACATATTTCATAGGAAATCCACACACACAAATTGCTCTGGCAAACGGTTTAAGGCTTTGAAAATCGCACTGTGGGTGGTAAGGGACAACCTTTGCATATCCTCCTCCCATGAATTGGCGCCTTTGGGTCATTATCATATGTTTTGCATGTTCATGAATGCAGACACGCTAAAACGTTTGTGGAGGCAGGTCCGCTGATTTTGCCATCTCATTTGTAGATCAGCTTTGCTGACGCAAACAGATTTGCCCTGGGTGTCTATGACGATCAAAAAACTCGTTTTATGGTCACATGAGAGTAACACAACAATTTGGATTAACTTGGAAAGTGGAAAAGAGCCACTAAATAGTGAAGCCTTTCTCCGTGGGTGTGTCTTGACAGTGACTATTAGCTGGTAGAACGGTAGGGCTACACCCCAGAAGCAGAGCGTCTAGCAGCTATACCCTTAGCTAATAACAGCTGTTAGCCCCAAATCTTGAACAAAGGGTTGTAAAACTCTGAGGTGGGAGCTCAGTGGAAAATCCACAAGGGTAATAAATTGATGGAACAAACAATGGAGTGGCCAGGCCACGAGGTCCAGATTGCAGACTGCAATCTGCTTCAACTGAAAAACTTCCAAAGTTCAGCTTTAACTCCTGGCTGATTGGCAATCAGCAGGACGAACGCACCCAAACTTGGGCACAACCGCACTTCGCGGCAAATCAAAACAGTGCAGCATAATCACATCAATCAATATTGCTTTCAACAAGTTAATACCTTGGATTAACTAGTGTTGATCCTAATTCACCTTAACTATGCCTCACCCTGCCCAGACCTCTAAATACACCAATCCAATTTAATATAAAAAGAACAAAATTACTTACTCAGACAGTCTTCGATTGGGATATGGATCTTCTGATCTTCTTGTATCAGACAGATTTCCAGCTTTTAAGCCTGTTGAGCTGCAACGTATGCTGAGCTGCACAGAACAGTCGTTTACCTGACCAAAATGACAGGTGACCCAACACTGTGTACAGGGAGTAGAGCAGTGGGAAGAGAACACACTAATGGTGCTAATGGTTCTTGTGCAGGAGAAGAGGCTCTCCAGTTTCCAGCTGCTGCCAGTCTGTCAGGAAGCTAGTGATCCACTGATAGATGGTGTCCGATCCGACACTGTGAACTGGGTGAGCTTCTGGTTGAAGATGTCTGGGTTGATGGTGTTGAAGGCTGAGCTGAAGTCTACAAACAGGGTCCTGGCGTATGTCCCTGGGTGGTCGAGGTGGTGCAGGACTGCATCATCTGCTGACATGTTTGCCTGGTAAGCAAGCTGCAGGGGCTTCAGCAGGGGGCCTGTGATTTCTTTCAGATGCTTCAACAACAGCCAATCAAATGATTTTATGACTACAAATGTCAAGGTGACAGGCCTGTAGTCATTTAACCGCATGATAGTGCGTTTCACGGGAATTGGGATGATGGTGGGTCATTTGAAGAATAAAGGAACTTCACACAGCTACAGAGACTTTTTGAAAGTCCGAGTGAAGATGGGATCCAGCTGGTCCACGCGGGGTCTTAGGCATGAGATGACATGGAGACATTGTCAGATTCTGGAGCTTTCTTAATTTTCTTGCACGGAAAAAGCCTGTTTACATCTTGCTCAGACGTTCTGGGCATGGGCTCCTGTAGTTAGAAATTGTATTTATTTATTTATTTTTTATTTATTTTTTAGACCAATCCAAACTGATGTTGGGTCATATGATGAGAAGCTGTTTTTTTAGCTTCTCACTGTAGCTTTTCCTAGCTTCTCTGATCTCCATATTCAGTATTCTTGTTGCCTGCTTATATAGGACCTGGTCCCCACTGCTGTAAGCCTCTTCCTTGTTCCTACGCAGATTTCTCAGATTTGAATTGAACCATGGTTTATTGACGTTCTATGTGCCAAACGTCTCGGTCAAAAACACTCCAATCTCTGCAGTCAAAGCAGGGCTGTAACAACTTATTTGACTGCTCTCTCCACTTCCTAACAGTCAGAACTACTGGCTTAGAAGTTTTTAATTTCTGTCTATAGGTTGGGATGAAATGAAGCAGACAGTGATCAGATAGTTCCAGAGCGGCACTGTTGATAGCCCCATATGCATTTTTTAAGGCTGTGTAACAGTGGTCCAGTGTGTTCTTATTCCTGGTGTGACAATCCCTTTGCTGTCTGTATTTTGGAAGTTTATAGAAGAGGTTTGATCTGTTAAAATTGCACAAAACAATGACGAGAGTCTGCACGTTTTTCTTCCACACCTGTTATCGGATCATGAAGATGTTTTTTAGCCTTTGATGTGCTGGCTTATGGTGTAATATAAACACCAGGCAGAACAAACAAGAAGAATTATGTTTGTGAATAAAAAGGTTTACTATGAAAAATTACTCCGGTGAGGACTACATGTCTTCTGTAATGCAGTGTCAACGGTACACCAAACATCATTTATGTAAAAGCAGATTTCACCTCCTCTCTTTTTCCTCAAAAGCTCTGTGCTGTGGTCTGCTCGAAACTGCATCTGCTAGAAACCTGCATCTATAGTGCACAGTCCGGGATGTGCTCAACAAGCCAGGTTCGATGAAACCAAGGGCGGCAGATCCGTGGATGTCAAGAGTTTTTAGAGTGGAGAAGCAGCAGGGTGTGCGGAGTCTTCGTTGCCAAAGCTTCACAAACATGCCTGCTCATTTGATCTAGTTGCCATCTTGAGTAAATCCCATAGAGAGCTGCTGTGCCCCAACCAAGATCTCAATTAAGTTAGGGTCACTGAAAAACGGAGAAAAGGTGCTCAGAGAAGACTGTCTGATGTTCGTCACTAGTAAAGAGTGACCCTGAATAGTGGCAGAGAGCAGAATATACAAACATGCAAAGTAAAAGAGAGCAACGTACCGAGGCTACCATCTGCAGCACCATCTTGGATGTTCACCATGCCTAATAATGACAGCAATTAATATGCATTAACATGCCGAAACACAGACACATTAACTGAGGTTTGTTGATAGGTGAGGCCATGAATAGAACTGCTGAAGTATTAATGTTGGCCCGAATGTCACAGTCAGCTCTCACATGTCAGCCTCATAAGTTATTAAAACATTCATTTAATTAAAAAAAGATATCACCATGGTTATAGATGGTACAATCAAATAATGTGTGTATAGTGTATAGTTATGTATTGTAGCTTACTGTCAACTGAAACAACTTCTGCGGCCCTGAACAATTTTTGCGTAACCTGGTTGTCCCATCAGCATACCTCTGAGCCAAAGCAGATTAATACATGTAATTAGAAAAAAGCCCTTTGACATGGGACAGAATAATAGGTAAAACTTCCTCTACTACCTTTGCCTGAAGGATTAGCATTGAAACCACAACCTTCACTTTTTTGGTTGGAGTCACTATATTCTAAGCAATTAACATGTTACCTTAGTTGCATTGTTCTGTTTTTTTCAATTATGCTCATCAGGCTGGTTGAACACATCAGACGTCTTCTGTCATTTTCTTTCAGTTGGTGTTATAGAGAAGTGCTTTTTATATTTGGGAGGAAATACACTGCTCAAAAAAATAAAGGGAACACTAAAACAACACAATATAACTCCAAGTAAATCAAACTTCTGTGAAATCAAACTGTCCTCTTAGAAAGCAACACTGATTAACAATTAATTTCACATGCTGTTGTGCAAATGGAATAGACAACAGGGGGAAATCTTTGTCGATTCGCAAGACACTCAATAAAGGAGTGGTTCTGCAGGTGGGGACCACAGACCACTTCTCAGTACCTATGCTTTCTGGCTGATGTTTTGGTCACTTTTGAATGTTGGTGGTGCTTTCACACTAGCATGAGATGGACTTTACAACCCACACAAGTGGCTCAGGTAGTGCAGCTCATCCAGGATGGCACATCAATGCGAGCTGTGGCAAGGTTTGCTGTGTCTGTCAGCGTAGTGTCCAGAGCCTGGAGGCGCTACCAGGAGACAGACCAGTACACCAGGAGACGTGGTGCAGGCCGTAGGAGGGCAACAACCCAGCAGCAGGACCGCTACCTCCGCCTTTGTGCAAGGAGGAACAGGAGGAGCACTGCCAGAGCCCTGCAAAATGACCTCCAGCAGGCCACAGATGTGCATGTGTCTGCACAAATGGTTAGAAACCGACTCCATGAAGATGATATGAGGGCCCAATGTCCACAAATGGGGGTTGTGCTCACAGCCCAACACTGCAGGACGCCTGGCATTTGCCAGATAACACCAAGATTGGCAAAATTGCCACTGGCGCCCTGTACTCTTCACAGATGAAAGCAGGTTCATACTGAGCACATGTGACAGACGTGACAGAGTCTGGAGACACCGTGGAGAGCGATCTGCTGCCTGCAACATCCTTCAGCATGGCCGGTTTGGCAGTGGGTCAGTAATGGTGTGGGGTGGCAATTCTTTAGAGGGCCGCATGGCCCTCCATGTGCTCGCCAGAGGTAGCCTGACTGCCATTAGGTACCGAGATGAGATCCTTAGACCCCTTGTGAGACCATGTGCTGGTGCGGTTGGCCCTGGATTCCTCCTAATGCAGGACAATGCTAGACCTCATGTGGCTGGAGTGTGTCAGCAGTTCCTGCAAGATGAAGACATTGAAGCTATGGACTGGCCCGCCCGTTCCCCAGACCTGAATCAGATTGAGCACATCTGGGACATCATGTCTCGCTCCATCCACCAACATCACGTTGCACCACAGATTGTCCAGGAGTTGGCGGATGCTTTAGTCTGCCGTCTCATCAGGAGCATGCCCAGGCGTTGTAGGGAGGTCATACAGGAACGTGGAGGCCACACACACAATACTGAGCCTCATTTTGACTTGTTTTAAGGACATTACATCAAAGTTGGATCAGCCTGTAGTGTGTTTTTCCACTTTAATTTTGTGTGTGACTCCAAATCCAGGCTTCCATTGGTTAATACATTTGATTTCCATTTATGATTTTTGTGTGATTTTGTTGTCAGCACATTCAACTTTGTACAAAACAAAGTATTCAATGAGAATATTTCATTCATTCAGATGTAGGATGTGTTATTTGACTGTTCCCTTTATTTTTTTTGAGCAGTGTACATTATGTGTAGTCTCCAAATCAGCGGTTGTTTTTGTATAATGTCTCAGTAACATCCTTGTGAATGTCATTGTGCAATTTTCTCAAGGACAAGAATACAAATTTACTCTATACCTGTCAGTACTCATAATACTATGGCTGAAATTGTTGTGCATCTAAAATATTGGATTTATCTGCAAAAACATTTTTGAGCATTTTTACTATTCTTTGTGTGTTTGCATGACCTTCATCCTTTATCAAGCAACTACATGAAAAAAAAAGTAAAAGTATTGCAAGTGCCTCTGCATTTTTTCCCTGAAACATGGGGCTTATGGTCTTGCAACTTGGAGCAGACTGAACACAAAACCACACAAACACACATACCCATAAATAGATGCACATGTGTGTGCAATCATTTTATGTGTCCTTGTTAAGCACCTTCAGAGAAAAGATTGTCTGGTAGTTTACTCCTGAGATGGACTCTTGTTTAGCATTTAGATTGGCTTGATCAACCACCAGCTATATCGTAAGTATTTGTGCATGTGTGTGTTTGCAGTATGTGTGCATATGAGAAACCCGATGCCTGTCTTTGTGTATCTTCGTGTGTGTACTATATGTATACCTTGTGTGCGTCCATTTCTGCTCAGAGTCAATGGATGTCTCATACTATGTTCTGTGCGTGTGTGCGTGTGTTTGTGTGTGTGTGTGTGTGTGTGTGTGTGTGTGCTGATGTGTGTGATGAGCCATGGCTAACAGCTCTTGGTGAACACTCCAAGGCCAAGGTTACCAATGAGCCAGTGAGCCAGGGTCATACAAAGTTGCACATTAATCTTTTATAGGGAACCCTGCCACAGCCACCACAGTCTGCCACAATTTTACCATGAATACTGTAGGAAGTTCTGGAAGTGTTGTAATGTAATGCCTCCTACTACAAACACTTGCCAAAAAATGTATTAGATCAGCTTTTGTGAATTTTTATTATTTTAACTTTTGCATTTGTTACCAATGTCCCGTATTTGCCCTTATGTGAAAGGAAAATAGGGTTTTAATTATTTATAGATTATTTTAAATATGCACCAATTAAAGTGGATTTAGGAAAGGGAGGTCAAAAAAAGTTTGCGTGATTCCGACTATAAGCAGAAATGTTGAGTCCACACATACAAAGTGTAAGAGTGAGCATTTTTCATACTCTGTTGGTATAAATCAGAATCACATAATGTAATGTGTATGATTTGATGCCAAACTTACTGTATGTATTCCCAGCCGGTCACTCTGTATTTGTTGTGCTACTTGTTTATGATTGCATCTGAGTGCAATGTACTGTCCCTTACCTCTTCTTCAACCTTGAGTTCAAAGAGAGTTCACTGTCTCCCCTACGCCTCTTACAGTAACATGTGTAATGGGGAACAGACAGAGTGTGTGTGCATGTGTGTGGGTTTGTGTCTCTTCAGTTCTCTGCCTCAAGTCTCCCCAAAAGCCACTTACATTCTCTCAGAGTAATAACTGTGTGCACAGGGAGAATTAGTGTGCTTATGTCTGTTCACATGAGTGTTATGGTCACCTGGATGTTCATGTGTCCTTCTTTGACAGATGTGCATCTTTGTACTTTGAGGTTCTGTCTCTAAACATCTTTTTTGTCTTGTCCAATGCAGCATCAATGTTTTAGCAATATTTCCTCTTAATACACAATTCAAGCATACAGTTAAAACCTGATATTGTGAATCAGCCCCAGAACTACTGGTCCTTCTCAAAATATTAGCATATTGTGATAAAGTTCATTATTTTCCATAATGTCATGATGAAAATTTAACATTCATATATTTTAGATTCATTGCACACTAACTGAAATATTTCAGGTCTTTTATTGTCTTAATACGGATGATTTTGGCATACAGCTCATGAAAACCCAAAATTCCTATCTCACAAAATTAGCATATTTCATCCGACCAATATAAGAAAAGTGTTTTTAATACAAAAAACGTCAACCTTCAAATAATCATGTACAGTTATGCACTCAATACTTGGTCGGGAATCCTTTTGCAGAAATGACTGCTTCAATGCGGCGTGGCATGGAGGCAATCAGCCTGTGGCACTGCTGAGGTCTTATGGAGGCCCAGGATGCTTCGATAGCGGCCTTTAGCTCATCCAGAGTGTTGGGTCTTGAGTCTCTCAACGTTCTCTTCACAATATCCCACAGATTCTCTATGGGGTTCAGGTCAGGAGAGTTGGCAGGCCAATTGAGCACAGTGATACCATGGTCAGTAAACCATTTACCAGTGGTTTTGGCACTGTGAGCAGGTGCCAGGTCGTGCTGAAAAATGAAATCTTCATCTCCATAAAGCTTTTCAGCAGATGGAAGCATGAAGTGCTCCAAAATCTCCTGATAGCTAGCTGCATTGACCCTGCCCTTGATAAAACACAGTGGACCAACACCAGCAGCTGACACGGCACCCCAGACCATCACTGACTGTGGGTACTTGACACTGGACTTCTGGCATTTTGGCATTTCCTTCTCCCCAGTCTTCCTCCAGACTCTGGCACCTTGATTTCCGAATGACATGCAGAATTTGCTTTCATCCGAAAAAAGTACTTTGGACCACTGAGCAACAGTCCAGTGCTGCTTCTCTGTAGCCCAGGTCTGGGGAATGCGGCACCTGTAGCCCATTTCCTGCACACGCCTGTGCACGGTGGCTCTGGATGTTTCTACTCCAGACTCAGTCCACTGCTTCCGCAGGTCCCCCAAGGTCTGGAATCGGCCCTTCTCCACAATCTTCCTCAGGGTCCGGTCAACTCTTCTCGTTGTGCAGCGTTTTCTGCCACACTTTTTCCTTCCCACAGACTTCCCACTGAGGTGCCTTGATACAGCACTCTGGGAACAGCCTATTCGTTCAGAAATGTCTTTCTGTGTCTTACCCTCTTGCTTGAGGGTGTCAATAGTGGCCTTCTGGACAGCAGTCAGGTCGGCAGTCTTACCCATGATTGGGGTTTTGAGTGATGAACCAGGCTGGGAGTTTTAAAGGCCTCAGGAATCTTTTGCAGGTGTTTAGAGTTAACTCGTTGATTCAGATGATTAGGTTCATAGCTCGTTTAGAGACCCTTTTAATGATATGCTAATTTAGTGAGATAGGAATTTTGGGTTTTCATGAGCTGTATGCCAAAATCATCCGTATTAAGACAATAAAAGACCTGAAATATTTCAGTTAGTGTGCAATGAATCTAAAATATATGAATGTTAAATTTTCATCATGACATTATGGAAAATAATGAACTTTATCACAATATGCAAATTTTTTGAGAAGGACCTGTATATCAGAGAGAACCCTCTGATTTTGAAGACATGGGCTGAAGCTAGCAAGAGAAAGTGAATATCCACAATGAAACCAGTCTTCATAAATTCCTAAAGGCCACTCACCTAGGAAAGCAATGCACAAAAAGCAGATTACCATTTGCAAATTCTCAGAAATTTCCTCATTTTAGGGGACACGGCCTGTGGTCTGATGATAAAACTAAAATGTTCAGTCATAGTGACCATTGTTTCATTTTTGAGGAACATTTGGAGCTTTTAAGCCTGAGAACACCATCCTACCTGTGAAGTACAGGGGTGACAGCATCATGTTATGTGTTTAGCTGCTGGAGGGACTGGTGCACTTCAGACAATAGATGCGATCAGAAGACTGTCGTTCACTAATTGGGTAGGGTGTCACTAGACATAGCATACATAGTAATTTCTTTCATCGTTAAACTGTTGTCTATTTGCAAGAACAGGACAGAAGGGCACCCAAAATGTGTGACCAAAGTCAATACAGTTAAAGTGCAAGTAAGGAAATGTGTGTAAAATTCAGAATCTGTGAAATCTTTTAAGTCTCTAAAAATACTCTGTCATTATTTTGACATTTACTAAATAAATAATTTGCTAACCCTGACCTAAAACATGAACAGTTTGTATACAGTGAATGTAAACATATGCTTTTAGCCTTTTTAAAATGAGCTTCTTTCTCTTCTATTGCTCTACCATACGGTCTACTAACTTTGCAAAAAATTACACCACTTTTCTTCCTCTTGTTCATAGAAGCTGATATGAGCAACACAAAAATATGGGTGCAATGCAATTACCCTGCACACATACACGTGTGTGTGTGTGTGTATTGGGCTTAAATAATTCAGCCCTGAGGTGTTGTGCTGGTAATGGTGCACCAAAACTGAGTTATCTCTCTTTTAGTGAGAGAGAGAGAGAAAAAAAAAAATCATACCTAACCTCAATCGCACAGATGCACACCTGTTGAGGTCTGCGGGGAAGCAGGGCGTGAGCGTGAGTGCTGACGTGTACATGTGTGTGCCACGGCAGCAGTGTGCGGACAGAACAGCGAGCTGAAGCAGAATTGACAGACTGTCGTAGGCACTAACACAGCAAATTGCTGCCTGGATGGAAATATCTTCATAATCTCCAATCAAATAGGCTGTCACTCAGTGCTTCCAAAGTCCTGTTGACATATTTCTTGTCTCACCATCTTGTAGCCTCACATTCTTCATTCAAAGCTACCTTTTTTAGTTTTTGTTACTATTCTGGTTTTTGTGTCTCTGGATGAAGAGGAAACCATTTTCTGTATGTATATAAATATACATACTGTATATAGGCCTGTGTGTGAGAAGGATTGTGAAAGAGTTTGAAAAGTGGCCTTTGTTTGAAATATGAAACTGCTCTCAGCTGTATGATATTACAGCAACAGAGCAGCAATCAGACATTAATTGAATCTGGGTTATGACTTTTCTGTGTTCTTGCTGAGCTGAGCGTCTCCCCTACTTTTCCATCTATCCTTCTCCTTCCTTTTCTCTTTTCACTTTGAGGCTCCTACTTTCATATTCTTATTCCACTGCCAACTAACGCTTTCGTGTTGGTCTATAATCACTTTTACACATAAACAGTGCCTTGCAAAAAGTCAAATATTTTGAATAATTTTGCCTTTTAATCACATCACAGTCAGGCATGAATTTATTAATTTAATTTTATGAGTTTCATTTGATAAATCTATACAATCAAGATTACATATTTTTACACCACCACCAATCTGAAAAGTGTGTATTCAGTCCACCTGGGGTTAATATTTTGTAGAATCACCTTTCACTGCGGGGCTGCAGGGTGGCGCAGTTGGTAGCACTGGTGCCTTGCAGCAAGAAGGTCCTGGGTTTGATTCCCAGCCAGGGGTCTTTATGCATGGAGTTTGCATGTTGTCCCCGTGCATGTGTGGGTTCTCACCGGGTACTTCGGCTTCCTCCCACAGTCCAAAGACATGCCTGTTAGTCACTCTAAATTGCCCTTGGGTGTGTAAATGAACGTGTGCATGGTTGTTTGTGTGTTGCCCTGTGATGGATTGGCGACCTGTCCAGGGTGTTCCCCGCCTCTCGCCCATAGACTGCTGGAAATAGGCACCAGCTTCCCTGCGACCCACTATGGAATGAGCGGTAGAAAATGACTGACTGACCTTTCACTGCATTTACAGTTTCAAGCTTTCTGGGATATGTCTCTTCCACCTTTGCTCATTGAGAGGCTAAAATCGTTGCCCATTCTTTACAAAGTGGCTCAAGCTCAAGCAAATTAGAAGGAGAGTGTGTGTGAATATCAATTTTCAGTTTATGCTACAAATTCTTGATTGGATTTAGGTCTGGGATTTGATGGAGCTTGTCTAATAAATTAATATGCTTTCTTTTTAGCTCCATTAAACCTTCTTCCATGTTTGCTCTGTCCAAGACATCACTTGTCGTAAACTGTAAATGTGAGTTCATAATGCTTTCTTGCCACTGTTTTATAAAAAGTCACTTTTGTGAAGTGCATGATAATAGGTATTATCCAACTGAGCAGTGGATCTCTGCAGCTCCTACATAATTAGATGGATGACGTTATTTTGGTAGTTTTGCAGTTGTGCCATACTTTCTCCAATTTCTAATGATGAATTGAACAGTGATATGTTTAAAGCTCGAGATATTGTTTCATAAACAAACTCTGCTCTAAACCTCTTCAGAGCTGAACTCTATTTACTGTTTAGGCAATTTCTGTCATAATTCACACCTGTGTGTGTTTCTGTTAATTACACCCACCTATATCCATCCAACATGTGCCTGCCGATGTTTTGTTATTGCTTTGGTCCTTCAACTCCACAAACTGTGACAGAAGGACCTAATCAGAAGAAGGACCAGGGAATAAACGTGTTATTACTCTGTCGTCGCAGCGGCCATTGTTCTGGGGCTCAAGCTGTCAATACCACCTCCAGACAGCGCCATGTGGTGCTACAGCACCTCTACGTCACTGCAGTGTAGGCCACCACAAGCCTGCGCTGTTGCGCCCACAGCCTGCTTCCCATGTTCCAGCATGGGCTTTCAGAGAAGGATGCTACTTATTTGGCTGTGCTGAAGGTAAATGATTTAAGCCGTTTTGCTGCGCAGTCAGTGACTAAGCCAGACTTTTTGTGTGCTGTCCCAGAGCCTGCCTCGAGATTTCCCCCCTCACTGCCTGAAAGCACCAGTGCCCACTCCTCGCCAGAAGCTGCTGCTGTAGCCTCATGCTCCAACTCCGGAGGTCTCTGACAAGGGTGTCTAGGTGGACCTACCTTGTGCTTCAGTCCCAAAGCTCTTTTGTGTCCCCCCCCCCAGAGTCCCTCAGCCAACTTCCTGACAAGGTTCTCTGTGTGTTCTCCATGAACCTTCATCACTGGCCTCCAAGCTTCCTGCATTGCCGCTGCTGACCTCAGAGGTTCCTGCAGCACCTCCGCCAGCCCTCAAGGTATTGTGCATTGCTGCTGTCGGTCTCCAGAGTTCTGTGCCTCTGCGGGACAACCTGCAGGTCGTCCACCTGAACTTTGGGTTTTGTGTTGTTCTGTTTTCGTGCCTTTCCTACGAAGACCCGTCTGCCCACCCTGTTCGGGTTGCTTTTTGTTTTCTTTTTTTTCATGGACTCTTGGGGTGTCTGATATCCGCCATTGAGGGGTAGTGTCATGATCTGCACCTGTTGGTCTTTCTTAATTCCAACCAGCTTTTTTCCATATAGTTCTTTCCACTTCTGTTGTGTTTAAGTTGCTGTTTTCTGTCCCTTCATGTGTTTCCTTCACGTTTGCCGATGTCCTGTTGCGTTTGGGCCTTCACCATTGCAAATTGTGACAATTTCTGAAGGCAATTTGTTTCACTGGATTTTATTTAGGGCAATAGCATAAAGAGGGCAGAATACAAATGCACATCACCCTTTCTACTCCTATGTAGTACTTTCTGTTAATCTGTCACATATCTCAATAAAAATGCATTCAAGTTTGTGGAAGTATAAAATCTAATAACAACCGCAAGGCAGTATATATGCTGTACTTCTCGTATCTAAATGTATGTAAATGTATCCTCTCCTACTGATTTCTCCTAATGTTAACTGATTCCATAACGTGCAGCAGATTCCATTCACTGCCTTCGTTATAACATTCATGTCTCATTAAAAGGCTCTATGGTGAAATGCCACCATCCTAACTGCCCTTTGACACGGGACACTGGGTTTCAAATCTATAGTTATGGATTTATTTTTGCATGTCATTGTTCTTTCCAAATGTGTCCTTGTGTTTGCACACATCTGTATTGTTTATTGCTCTGTGCCTGCATGCACAAGAGTGTGGTCTCTTCCATTCTGATAAGGAGAACACTAAGTTTTCTAATTACAACACACTGAGTGTGTGTGTGTTTTCTCTTTGCTAAAATGGGTGACTATCTATCCAGCCTGACCTTTTCTTTAATTGCTTGGTTTGGGTTCCATCTGTGCTCATTTCAGTGGCAGCGGTCTCCCTGAAATGACTGCCGACTCCCAATTGTCTTTGGCAAAAAAACATCACATTACCTGTCGCAGCGAACAACCCAAATGCCCACATTTGTAAAACACATTTAACTGCGAGTCCAAAAACACATAAAAACATGTACACCAGCGGCTGCCGGGAAAACCAGAAAGTAAAGCAATTTTTTTTGTTGTTCAGTGCCACATCAAGATTTTATGAAAGTACTCATTTTAGTGTAGTCTGTGTGTCCTTATTAGAGAAAGTATTTGTTTATTATTCTGTTTATTAAACGAAGTATTATATTTGAATATTTCCAGTTGTAATGTTTCCTTATGGACTTACTGTCAGGTAGACTTAGAGATAGAAAAACGCATCTTTAAAATCATACATATCAACTTCCCTGTCTCAACACGTCACATAAAACTCACATACTATTATCATTTGTCTGTTGACATATACAGGAGTTGGACAATGAAACTGAAACACCTGTCATTTTAGTGTGGGAGGTTTCATGGTGTGTGAAGGTTCAATTAGCAGGGTAAGAGCACAATTTTGCTCAAAATATTGAAATGCACACAACATTATGGGTGACATACCAGAGTTCAAAACAGCACAAATTGTTGGTGCACATCTTGCTGGCGCATCTGTGACCAAGACAGCAAGTCTTTGTGATGTATCAAGAGCCACGGTATCCATGGTAATGTCAGCATACCACCAAGAAGGACGAACCACATCCAACAGGATTAACTGTGGACGCAAGAGGAAGCTGTCTGAAAGGGATGTTCGGGTGCTAACCCGGATTGTATCCAAAAAACATAAAACCATGGCTGCCCAAATTACGGCAGAATTAAATGTGCACCTCAACTCTCCTGTTTCCACCAGAACTGTCAGTCGGGAGCTCCACAGGGTCAATATACACGGCCGGGCTGCTATAGCCAAACCTTTGGTCACTCATGCCAATGCCAAACGTCGGTTTCAATGGTGCAAGGAGGGCAAATCTTGGGCTGTGGACAATGTGAAACATGTATTGTTCTCTGATGAGTCCACCTTTACAGTTTTCCCCACATCCGGGAGAGTTACGGTGTAGACAAGCCCCAAAGAAGCGTACCACCCAGACTGTTGCATGCCCAGAGTGAAGCATGGGGGTGGATCAGTGATGGTTTGGGCTGCCATATCATGGCATTCCCTAGGCCCAATACTTGTGCTAGATGGGCCAAGGACTACCGAACCATTCTTGAGGACCATGTGCATTCAATGGTTCAAACATTGTATCCTGAAGGCGGTGCCGTGTATCAGGATGACAATGCACCAATACACACAGCATGACTGGTGGAAGATTGGTTTCATGAACATGAAAGTGAAGTTGAACATCTCCCATGGCCTGCACAGTCACCAGATCTAAATATTATTGAGCCACTTTGGGGTGTTTTGGAGGAGCGAGTCAGGAAACGTTTTCCTCCACCAGTATCACGTAGTGACCTGGCCACTATCCTGCAAGAAGAATGGCTTAAAATCCCTCTGACCACTGTGCAGGACTTGTATATGTCATCCCCAAGACGAACTGACGCTGTATTGGCTGCAAAAGGAGGCCCTACACCATACTAATAAATTATTATGGTCTAAAACCAGGTGTTTCAGTTTCATTGTCCAACCCCTGTAGTTGAAACCAGGTATTTACATAAATTGCATAAAAATACACAGAACCTTTTTTCCTTCTCTGTCTACCATTACGTTAGACAGAATACTTTCTGTGCCAGGTCAGTTAGGATTACCAAGATCATTTGTATTTGTCAAATTCCAGAAGAAAGACAGAGAGAGAAATTTGTTTTAAGTTTTTTAGTTTACATACATTTCTTAGTAATTTTTCCCATATTTGGTAAAAATGCTGTTTAAACTGCACGACTTGGGTCAAATGATCTGGGAATCCTTCCATGGATTTCTCACAATAGTTTGCTGGAAGTTTGGCCGATTCCTCCTGACAGAACTACTGTAATTGAGGCCCCTGTCCACACAAACCTTATTGCCAAGTAGTGTTTCACATGTAACAGAAATTTGCTTTTGTGGTAAGGGGCTACACATAGACAAAGATGCAGGTGACATAAATAAATAAATATTGGTTGAATGGGGAGTCTTATCCCCATGAAACGGCTGCTAAGCCAACTACATTTGAAACCTACTCCCAGAGTGGGATAGTTCGAATCCATTTACTGTGGAGGCTCCGTGTGGACACCCCTACACACTTAACTACCTACGAACTGGTGATCTTCCCTCCCCTCAACACGCATGCGCTGACTATCCAAAACAACCTCAATAACAAGGGCACACTTCTGACTTGCAGTTATATTGAAGCTGTTCCATCTGTTGTGTGTTTTACAATAAAATCTTTTGCTCCTCTATGGCAAGCATGAGCACAAATGGGAGTTGAAAAACTACATTTACAGATGCGTGTTCTTCCTACAGTACTTTCCCGCACATGCGCAATGTTTTTTTATATCTGTTGCTGCATTAACCGCACCACTCATTGGCATGGCATAAGTATGAAAACGCTAGTTTTAACTAGTAGTTTCATCTTTACAGTCAAAGTTTTCTGTGTGGACATCGCTGTGAACATAGTCTGAGTAAAGTTTATTGACCGCTTTTCTCACACACTCCATTTAAGCTCTGCCTACAGAAGGTGTAGATTCTCAGTCATCTTGGTCAAAGTATTCACACCTCCATTCTACTAGTAAACAGGTTTAAGAGGTCAAAGAATGCTAACACCATGTCTAGGGATGAGCAGTACAGATTTGCATGCAAATATTACCTGTAAGTGTTGTGTGTTTCAGATACCTGTTTGTATTGATTCAGCCAGAGGGACTACAGTGTGATGAGACCTTCATTTCTTTGTTCTTACTTACTTTGTTCAAGTAAGACTAGAATACTATGCTCTTAACACAGCATCCAGTCAATATCAGTGCTATTGCTGTAATTTGGATGGTATAGTGTCATGAGTGATGATTAAAGTATTGTGACACATGTGCCAGGCGATGATGACTTTCCACGTACTGATTGTTGTGGGCCAGTCAAGTCAAAGTCCAGGGCTGTTTTATAGTCCCAGTCCGTCCCTGGTTTCAGCTGTTGTTTGTACAGCTGTCTCTCCTACACTGACAGCTCTCTGGGGATATCTAAGCACAGTGCAAAAGAGCAGATCACATGACACAGACAGCAAGGTACCTGTAGCAACCAATACAGTCTCTCGTTGACTGTGAGCATAAATTTTAAAGAGTGAAATAACTTTACTTGAGAAATTCAGGATTCGTTAAATTAACAAAATTGTTTGTGTGGCCTATAATATAATGTTGCAAAGTGTGCACAAAAAAAGGCTTTTATTGGTGAAAATGCTTGTGAAGACAAAATCAAACAGAGCACAGACAAGCAGTATCGGATGTAGAGTTTCATCAAGAACTATGATAATACAACTTACCTAAAAATACTTTTGGATCGCATTGGTACATCAAGAGTTGTTTCTCCAATACTCTGATCTCTAAGACAGAGATTCACCTATCCAAAAAACTATATATTTAGGCTTCCAAGGAGTAGAAACCTGTCTAAAGCTAATTTACCAAATCTACATGGGCACTATGAACATATTAGAGGAAGAATGTCTCCTCTCAGAATGATTTAATTAGTTTTAGAGATTCCCTGTTGATGCCTCCCTTTTATTGTACTTTCCTAATGTTGCTTGGAGTAGCAAATGACAATTTCCTGTTCAAATAATTTTTTTGCTATGTTCTAGGTGTGTGAGATAGATAACAAATGGGTAGCTTATACATTAGGTAAGTCAGTTAGCGCCAAGAAAAAGAGTCTGTTTCGTCTGCCTTCTTTCTCTGCTCACCTCAGTCTTTTTATTTATTCTGGTTTTGTTTTGTTCGCCTCTGTTATCAATCAGCTTTTAAGTTGAGGAGTCAGCTATTACCTTCTCACTCCTATGATCTCTAATAAAGTGAAATTGACCCAACTTTCTTGGTTTTATTAGGTACAACTACAGCAATTTGCACCCAGCTCAGCTACTGATGCCAACGTCGAAGCTGTTGTAGGTCTTTCTCTAATTCGAGCTGTGATTGATGATTAGCAAATAAAACCTGGTAATCTGGCAGAGCAAAAAAAATTATTCTGCATACAATTAATAATTTTCAATTAGTGTAAATTATTCATCTAGATTTAGCTAATGCAAAAATGGTTTTTCGGTTACTAAAATGTGGTTTCAGTAAATTATTAAAACTTGAATTCTTAAATTTGACCTTTACTGATAAACCAGATTGATCTCAAAGAATGACATCTGCCCAGTGGCTCTCTCCTTTTAAATGAGCATTGCAGCGCTGCCAGGTTACCTGAGCTGTCTTCACTATCTCGTCTTTTCTCCCTTCCTCTTTCTAGCTGACAGTCTAATTGTCATGTGGGTAGCCTCTGCTGCATGGATTTAGTGTCCCGCTTGCCTTAATTTAATTGAAAAACTGGAGAAAGGAAGGAGGAGGGAAAGGAGGGAGGGGATGAAAACAGATAAATAAAAAGTGGAACCAATCTTTGCCGGGTGCGCAGGGCGGTAAAATGGCTGTGTGCGGTGAATAATGCATGGAGGAGATGGATAGGTCTGTGTGGTTAGAGCCCAGGACTGCCCTGGCTTCATTACTGCGCTGTTTGTATGCTGATGCTGTGATGCTGCTTCCTTCGCTCTGTGACAGAACGATGGCTGCAGAGGGGGCACCTTCCTAAGCAACTGCAATTATTTTTCATTCATTTGCTCTTTAAAGCTTTTTCTAATTTTTGTTCTCACGCTGCTCTAAATTTAAACGCCAACTATTCTCTCTCTTTGTGTGTATATTTATTTGGCATCGTCTTTATCTCTACTAAACCTGCTGCTATTTAAACTTGAATGCAAGGTGAGGAGGTACAGGGGTTGGACCATGAAACTGAAACACCTGTCATTTTAGTGTGGGAGGTTTCATGGCTAAATTGGACCAGCCTGGTAGCCAGTCTTCATTGATTGCACATTGCACCAGTAAGAGCAGAGTGTGAAGGTTCAATTTGCAGGGAAAGAGCACAGTTTTGCTCAAAATATTGAAATGCACACAACATTATGGGTGACATACCAGAGTTCATAACAGCACAAATTGTTGGTGCACATCTTGCTGGCACATCTGTGACCAAGACAGCAAGTCTTTGTGATGTATCAAGAGCCATGGTATCCATGGTAATGTCAGCATACCACCAAGAAGGACGAACCACATCCAACAGGATTAACTGTGGACGCAAGAGGAAGCTGTCTTAAAGGGATGTTTGGGTGCTAACCCAGATTGTATCCAAAAAACATAAAACCACGGCTGCCCAAATCACGGCAGAATTAAATGTGCACCTCAACTCTCCTGTTTCCACCAGAACTGTCCGTCGGGAGCTCCACAGGGTCAATATACACGGCCGGGCTGCTATAGCCAAACCTTTGCTCACTCATGCCAATGCCAAACGTCGGTTTCAATGGTGCAAGGAGCGCAAATCTTGGGCTGTGGACAATGTGAAACATGTATTGTTCTCTGATGAACCTTTACTGTTTTCCCCACATCCGTGAGAGTTACGGTGTGGAGAAGCCCCAAAGAAGCGTATCACCCAGACTGTTGCATGCCTAGAGTGAAGCATGGGGGTGGATCAGTGATGGTTTGGGCTGCCATATCATGGCATTCCCTTGGCCCAATACTTGTGCTAGATGGGCGCGTCACTGCCAAGGACTACCGAACCATTCTTGAGGACCATGTGCATCCAATGGTTCAAACATTGTATCCTGAATGCAGTGCCGTGTATCAGGATGACAATGCACCAATACACACAGCAAGACTGGTGAAAGATTGGTTTGATGAACATGAAAGTGAAGTTGAACATCTCCCATGGCCTGCACAGTCACCAGATCTAAATATTATTGAGCCACTTTGGGGTGTTTTGGAGGAGCGAGTCAGGAAACGTTTTCCTCCACCAGTATCATGTAGTGACCTGGCCACTATCCTGCAAGAAGAATGGCTTAAAATCCCTCTGACCACTGTGCAGGACTTGTATATGTCATTCCCAAGACGAATTGATGCTGTATTGGCCGCAAAAGGAGGCCCTACACCATACTAATAAATTATTGTGGTCTAAAACCAGGTGTTTCAGTTTCATTGTCCAACCCCTGTAATTCTGCTTTTTGTTTTAGGTTTTTTTAGAGCAGATATGCATCTGAAAGTTGCAGGACACCGACCCTGAAATTTGCGACCACATAAGCAATATTTATTACAAAATGTGACTGACTTCAAAAACTGCATGATATACTGTTATCATGTAAATTTTGTAGGTAAGTTGTATGTATTGAATTTAATTTCCCTATATTTTCTTTCACAGGCTACAGTGAGTATTGTGCGTCCTTATCGACAGTATAAAGGTATCACTGCTCATGTTAACGCTTCAGTTTACTGTTGAAAGGGCTTATGCACTAGCATAGCAATAGTTTTAACCAGCTTACAAAACAAAGATGTAACAACTGAGACAAAGACAAAATCCGTCCTTGATCTCTAGTCAGGGTTGCCTGATCTGGAGTGAAACAATTATTTCTCTATTTCTCACTCTCTCCAGATAAATCTCACCCCAAGTTAAGTGTCTGCAAAAACCATCAAGCGCTACAAAGAAACTGGCTCACATGAGGACCGCCCCAGGAAAGGAAGACCAAGAGTCACCTCTGCTGCGGACGACAAGTTCATCCGAGTCACCAGCCTCAGAAATCGCAGGTTAACAGCAGCTCAGATTAGAGAACAGGTCAATGCCACACAGAGTTCTAGCAGCAGACACATTTCTACAACAACTGTTAAGAGGAGACTGTGTGAATCAGGCCTTCATGGTAAAAGAGCTGCTAGGAAACCACTGCTGAGGACAGGCAACAAGCAGAAGAGACTTGTTTGGGCTAAAGAACCATTAGACCAGTGGAAATCTGTGCTTTGGTCTGATGCGTCCATGTTTGAGATCTTTGGTTCCAACCACCGTGTCTTTGTGCGACGTAGAAGAGGTGAACGGATGGACTCTACATGCCTGGTACTCACCGTGAAGCATAGAGGAGGAGGTGTGATGGTGTGGGGGTGCTTTGCTGGTGACACTGTTGGGGATTTATTCAAAATTGAAGGCATACTGAACCAGCATGGCTACCACAGCATCTTGCAGCGGCATGCTATTCCATCCGGTTTGCGTTTAGTTGGACCATCATTTATTTTTCAACAGGACAACGACCCCAAACACACCTCCAGGCTGTGTAAGGGCTATTTGACCAAGAAGGAGAGTGATGGGGTGCTGCGCCAGATGACCTGGCCTCCACAGTCACCGGACCTGAACCCAATCGAGATGGTTTGAGGTGAACTGGAACGCAGAATGAAGGCAAAAGGGCCAACAAGTGCTAAGCATCTCTGGGAACTCCTTCAAGACACCATTTCAGGTGACTACCTCTTGAAGCTCATCAACAGAATGCCAAGAGTGTGCAGAGCAGTAATCAAAGCAAAAGGTGGCTACTTTGAAGAACCTAGAATATAAGACATATTTTCAGTTGTTTCACACTTTTTTGTTCAGTATATAATTCCACATGTGTTAATTCATAGTTTTGATGCCTTCAGTGTGAAGTTACAATATTCATAGTCATGAAAATAATGACAACTCTTTGAATGAGAAGGTGTGTCCAAACTTTTGGTCTGTACTGTATATCCTTGACTGTAAGAAGAAAATTAAATCCATTTGAAAATATCACTCTTGCAAAACTTATGTCACATCTTCCTAATCATTTAACTTTAAATTACAAATGCCTGTTATCTCAATACATTGTGTTAAGTCTCTCGGATATGATATGAACAGCAGTAGTGGTGACCGTTTCTCAGCCATTCTTTCTAAACTAATAAAAATCAGATTGCACTCAAATCCAGGTTGTGTGTGTACAACGTTTCCCAAAACTACTGAATATTAACAGGAACCCCTGCAAGTTTTCCCAGGCAAACAAGGTAAACAACACACACTCTTGAGATTTTTTTGTTTTACTTTGAAAATGCAGGAGACATGGTGAGGTTGTCACTGTTGTGGATCTATCACCTTAATTACCTTTCTTTCATGAAGAGAAAGAAGGGAACCAAAAGGAAATTTTGTAGAGAGTGCAACTTTACTCTGAAGTTTGATTTAAAAAAAAGTGATTTTAATCACTTTGGGTACTGCGTGAGATTTTGTGGCTGTCAGTAAGCGGAAGCAAATACACATGCAGAAGTTGGAAGATTTCCCTTGCAGCTCCTCCTGGGAGTAGAACAACAGTGCAAGATGATCACAGTACCCCTGGCCTGCTCATATGAGCCAGTAAAGAAGAAGTGAAGGGAGGATAAGTAAATTCTGCCCTGTTACATTGGTGGAATTTTTATATGAAGCTTTTGGTGTTTAATGCGGGAGCAGCAGGTCTCCTCAACGGCCAGGCCTGTGGCGCCTTGTAATGTATTCCATTTCATACTCAACCTCCCTGCCTGCTCTCATCAGAGGATCAGGAGTGCGCTGTCTTGCGGGCACACACTGAGATATAATTACTTTCCTACTCGCAAATAACAGAGAATAAAAGTGGCAAAGAAACATCGACAGGATGAAGGAATGAACAATGAAGTTTAATTATGCTTTATGGCACCAATTACACAAAGAAAACAGAAAGTTAATAGGCAGAAACATTTTCTCATTTCTCTGCTAAAGTGGACTGAGATTTGATCAGGATTTGAGGGAGACCTAAAAGAGAGATGAGATGAAACAAAGAAAACAAGTAGAATATTTTATTGAATGAAAGTGAAGCTCCTGTAATTCCAATTCAGAATTTTCTTGCTCTCACATTTATTTGCCACTGCTCTTTGCTAATTGCAAGCTTGTCAAGTAAGCAGGGAAGTATAATGGACTCCACTCGTAGTCTCTCCACCTTGATAATTGTTGATCTGCTTCTTGAGGTCAGTGATCAGAAATCCGCACCGTCAGCCAAACTTGGCCGGTTATTTTGCTTCTTGCCACTCAGTAGCGTGGTGTCTGTATTGGTGATTTGCACTAGCCGCAAATACGCATAGGAGTACACAAGCCATCGTAAAATCCCACACAGACAAACAGGAGCTTAATCAAGGACAGATTAATTAAAGGGAACAGTCTAATTAGCATCATTAGGGAAGAAATAATAGAGAGGCCTGTTCATGGACATAAAAACTGAGGTAAGCTGTCAGTGTGTTTACACACATGCAGGGGCAATCAAATTCATTCCCCCTTCTCCTCGACAGTTTGTCATCAGTGTCTTTAAGAATAAATATGTACTGCATTTTTTGGGAGGCTTTAACAGTTCTGAATCAATGTCACTTCTTTATGCATAACAGGAAAAACATGTGCTGTGTTGCCTGTGATCCTGACTTGTTAGGTTATGTCAGAAAGTGGACGCAGCTGAGTGCTCATGAGCAATGAGTTTTCACGGTAACCTGGAGTTTTTCCAATTGCTCAAAAAAGCCTTTGGTGAATTCTTACAAGAGAGAGCTAAGTATCTGATCAGTACTAAGTATCTGATCAGTAATGGGTTTAGTCACATACATGCAAACACATTCTCATTATTGGATATGCACACACACACACACACACACACGATCACACACACGATCACACACACACTGGAGCTCAGGTTACAAGAGCCAAACTTTATACAAAAGTGAGTTCTTTAGCAGAAACCCTCTGAACGCTCTCTTCTCTTTTTCTCTCCTGCTCACCCAGCCAGACACAGGGAAACAGAACTTCTCACACACTCTCAGACATACACCTACTTGATTTTCTGCTAGAGGCTGCATAAATATGAATCAGGGGTGACAATGGCGTGCAGAGTGGAGCCCCATGCATCCTATTTTCTTCATTTACCTCAGGCTAAATGGATTTGGAACATTGCTGGATGGCTTACCTTTCACACCGCTTTGCCGACTTAAATATGAAAAATGCCAAAGTTCTACACTCAACCTCACTTTTTTCTTTTTCAAACCCCCCACCCTGACAACCCGTGTTTCTCCACCCTCCTCCCCTTCCACTCTCCTAGCTATCAGTGTCTCAGTCTTTGTGAAAAGTGGACCATGAAAAAGTACAAAGGTATTACCATCACAGCAAGGATTCATACAGATGGAAGTGGTTGAATTGCTTACACTTTACTTCAAAAATGACACATAAAAAAGAGAAAATATGATTTTTCACAATTTTCTATCTTGATTTTTGGTTAATTGAATGAATGTTTTACTATTAATGCAAATGGCTTGCCTGTCTGCCTCATTCCTGCATTTGTGTTCAGCATGACAATACACAAAGGATCTGGCTAGATAATGGACCCAGCACGAGAAACTATTAAAGTCCACTGATGTGTTGTGAGACCAGGTATGTTAAAATCCCACCATCATCCATGATGACAGGTGAAAATGTGGGCTACAGGGGCTTTCTAGGGCTTTGGACTGACCTTTAGGCCTACAAAGGGAGGTATTCTCCAACTGACCTTAGCCTTCATTCTCTGAGGTTCTGAGCACCAATGCCTTTTCCATCTCCATGAGTCTAAGAGCCAGTGGCTCTAAAACCTCCAATAGTCTGAACACTAGTGCCTCTTTAGCCTCAGGGGTTCTACTCCATGCATTACATCCAAGGTGGATACCTCTGCATGCCTTACGTTTTGGCTGTTCTCACCACTCCACCCTCATCATTATCCTCAGCAGTGGCCTCAGCAGCTCATGTTGTCTCTATACACCATCTCTTTACCACATCAATAAGTTCAACTTCTTTTGTTTATCGGCTCCAGCAGTCTCTGGACCCCGCATTGCCATCTTTAAAAAACCTCTTAAGAGTTCCTATGGGCCACAGTCTTAGGTTTCTCATCAGTCAAAGTCACTGCCACAACAGCCTTATCAGGACCTGGGCTAAAGTTGTTACACCCACAGCCAAGATCGCAGCCAAGGACACTACCAAAGCCAAAGGTCAGTATAATGCCACAGCCTCATCTTCACTAAACACAGCTATCAACCCATAGCTCCTGTTCCAAGTGCTCCCTCTTGATGTCTACTTCCACGTTCTCTACATGTAGTTTTTCGGTGAAACCCTCGAGTATTTAGTATCAACATCTCTCCATGTTTGGCTTTAGATGATAATTTCGTCAAGGTGACAATATTCCTCCAAGACTACTAAAGGAGGTCTTTTGTGCTGTAGGTCCTTACATTGTAAATGTAATCACCATTGCTATTCCTTATGCAGTGTCCCAGCTGTTTTTAAACATGCTCTGGTCCAACCTCTTCCTAAAAAGAACAACTTAGAACCTAATGTTTCCTTTGAATTTTAAGCCTATTTTTAAGTTGCCTTAATTTTCTAAAACATTTTGAAAAGGCGGTTTGTTTCCAACTTCAGAAAATCTTCAGCTACATGGGATTAATTAACACATTCAGTCTGGTTTTAAATTGTGTCACAGCAGAGAAAAAGCTTTTCGTAGAGTTTTTAATGATCTGCTGCTAAGTGCAGACTCGGGAGATTCTGCTGTTTTAATCTTGCTTAATTTGACTGCTGCTTTGACATGGTGGACCATGATGTTTTAGTATGACATCTGGACCAGTCTGTCAGTGAAAGGGCACCGTTCCTAATTGATTTTACTCCTAGTTTGTCCAGTTTGGCCAGTTTTTCTAATCTGAGTCTGCTTTGATTTGTCGGGTAAATCAAAGCTCTATCATACAACTTATACTTTTTTCATGATATATGCTTTCTCTAGGGTGGATTTTTGGAAAAATGGTGTATTTTTTCATTGTTGTGCAGATAATTTTGGTCCCATTGAGAGCAAGTGGAAACCATTCGATACAGAATCTGGTAAACTGCTAAATTGACTTTAAAACTTGGATTACAGTTCTCAAGCAATGCGAGCATATAAGCCTCATATTGTCTGTTGCCATCAACAACAAATCTCGACTGTCACTCTCCTCTTACTAATTTGTCCAACTCTTTGTTCCCTCCTTGTTCCTCTTCTTTTACGCCTCTGTCTTAACTGTCTCTCAGGACCTCTGACTCTCTCCACATCTCCTTCAGGCTCTCCTGATGGCAACATGTTTATCCATTATTGATATTCTGACTGGGCTCACTTCCCGCACTCCTGTCGCCCCACTTTCCTCCAGCCTGCCCTACTTCAACAGAGTCCCTTATGAGACACACACTTACACACACACACATACACACACACGCGCACACACACACGCACACACACACACACACACATACACAAACATAGATGTACAAGTTTGCCTCTGTGTGTGTCAGATGAGACCAAAGTTGTGATAACCTTCAGTGTTAAGTGACATGTTTGTGTCTGTGTGCATTTGAGTCAGTCAGACATAAAGAGAGAGACTCAGAGACAGTTCCCCCACACAGAAAGAGAATGGTTCCTATATTTAGATCCATATAAGAGTATATTCCCAGCATCCAGCTGTGCAGATTTTCAGACATTCAGTCACCAGTACAACAAGTTCAGAGGCAATGTCTGTGTACCTGTACACACATGCATGACCTGTGCCTTTGCATGTATGAACGAAAACTGGTTATTAAAAAAGCTTTCAATAGGGGTTTTTGCTCATATCTAGTTGAAGTTGCATGAAGTTGCATGAAGCAAGACTTCTTTGATGTGAGGTCACCGGCATTTGGATCGGCTGAGTGGCAATGATAGAGATGACATGGACAATGTGGTGCTCGGTGGTGTCTGCCCTGTTGCGCCTGTGGGCGGGGGCTGGGCTGGGGTAGCGTTGCGGGGGCCCTTGCCTTGCAGTCGTGGCGCGCTGTGTGGTGGGGGCGGGATGAGTCGGGGTGCTCGGAGCTGGGCTGTGTGTGGAGCTTGCGCTGTGTGGGTGTGGCTTTGTCGGCTTATCGGGGATGGAGCTCACCTGTGGGGGTGTGCCCCTGTCCGGTGGGGAAGGGATTCATGGTGTTTGGGTTCAGGGGCATGTGTTCGATATCTGTGTCCTGGTTGGAGGTGGCCCTGTGGGGAAATTCATGGGATGGGATGGGAATTCATTGGAGGGTTGGGACTGTTTCATTATGTGGGAGCTCTGGTTGGAGGGCTAGTGTGGACCATGTAGACCCCTCTTTTGTACATGGCCCCCTCTCCGGATGAGGATGGGGGTCGCTGGGGACTGGTGTCGGGGAGGGGGGTCAGGATACAGCCCGGGGTCGCACCAGCCGGGGTGGCACCAGTCCAGACTAGCCCAGCTCAGGTTCGGGTGCTGGGGTGGTCTGCCTGTCTCCACCCCTGGAGGGAAGGGGACCACCTACTGGGTCTGGGGCTGGTTGACCCTATGGGGTATCGGCACCTGGACCTGGGAGTATAGAGTATGTATGGGGAGTGTGAGTGAGTGTACGACGTCCATTGTTGCTTGTCTGGGTGTGTGGGTATGAGTGTTTTTATGTGTACGCATGAGGGTGGGAATGTGTGATTGTGACTGTGTGCCTATTTTTTTGTGTTAGGTTGGGTCTTGGACTGCTCCCTCTCCTGGATCAGTTTAGGCCTCCCATCAAATGTAGGGCCTATTTCCTCCCCACCATACTACCTGCCAGTGGTTGGTGTCTCTGCCTGCTGGTGTACTTGTGGTTCTCGGGGTCTCGGGTCTCTGGGTCCATGGCTGGATTTGCTCGGGCGTAGACAAGTGCCGGCGGGGCCTGTGAGCTCGTCGCTGCAGTTCCCTGGGGCCTCTGCACTGTGGCTGCTCGGTGGTTTCCCTGGGACTCTCCCCTGCTCTTCTCTGGTGGGGTTGCGGTAGTCGCAGCAATGGTTCTCCTGGGGTTCCTGTGCTGTGGGTGGCCTTTGGATGTCTATGGCTGGTCCCAGGTCCAGGGGGGGCAGGTCTGTGGCTTCCCACACTCACTATTGCACATTTTTATGGAGAAACCTTGTATACAGAAGCACGCTCAAACTCAGACCCACAGGTGTTTAGATTCAGGTGTTAGCGGATACACAAATGTTCTATATTGAGCCGCATTTACCACTGAATACATCTTGCATTCATAAATAGACTTTTTGGTAAAAAAGCTGTTAATATGAATGTTTCTGCAGGTGCGGACTCAAGCAGGGTGATATCTTCTATTCTCTTCATCCTTCTTTCTTTCCTCCATTCTATTCTCCTTCTCTCCCCTTTTCCTTTCTGCCCCACCTCTCTGTCTTTTGTGGTTCTTTTTTTTTTCTTTTTCATTTTTATCTCTGTGTCCATAACAATTGAAATAATCCCAAAGCAGTTTCTACTAAAGTTTATTTTATAAGTATCAAGCAGGGCTTTAAAGCATTAGCTGTAATGCTCCACTTGTGAAAGTAAATCTGTTGGGCTTGTGCTTGGCACTTAGACAACAATTCTGAGCGCTACTCTGCCGGACAGAACACGGAAAAAAAAAAGTGCCTTTTTATGTGTCTTTGTCATAGGAAAATGTTTCCTTTTGAAGGTGTTGGAACATCAGGTAAATGTTGCTTTGCTGTTTACTCCAACTGAGATTATTTTTAGCTCTGTTATTAATTTGTTTTTCTTTCACGTGACAGAATTTTTTTTTTTTTTTTCTTGTATGTTGACCGTTAATTGTTCGGTTCTTCTAAGAGAGTGTGTTTAGTCTACATCAATTGATCTGAATGATTGGAAGAGAATCCCATGTCTCCAGAACCACTGTCTGAAACTTCTTGTAATTACCTTAGGGAACATGGGCAATGAAGGGAGAATGAGAGGAATAGCAATAATATGTGAGCAATGTATAAGGCCTAATTCTTGGCAGTAAGAAGCACCACATGTTTTCTTAAAGAGCAGATGAATTCATTGCCCAGAATAAATAAAACATATTTGGTCTTTTTATTTAAAAATGCTCAAGTTTGGTTGTGTAATGAATTCCTAAATATTTTGTGTCGTAGCTGCAGTAGGCAGTGGTCACTGCAATCTCAGTTTTGAGAATCAGGTTTCTCCACAGCCAAACCAGAGGCTGTTAATTATACAAATTCCTTACCCTTAAATGCAGTATGAGAATGCACATTCTGTTTTTTTAAATTCCAGATACCTGTGGTCAGCTTGCTTGCATTAATATATTAGCATAATCTAAAAACCACATGGTGATCTCATCTAACGAAACTATAAAATTTGCCATTATTGTTTACATTATTCTGTTTTAATTGCCCTTCAATGACAAACCAAAACCTCCCAAAAAATCCTGCTGCTGCCACAATAATCTAATCTGACCTGTAGTTATAGTAATATGTAATGCTAATTTATTTAGCTACAATTAGTTGTAGTTGTAAATAAACATGTTTATTGCACAGAATTTCATACCTTTTGCCATTTTATGATTTTATAGTGTAGTAGCTCTAACAGCCTATTTTCTAGGTAATAAGACGCATGGCTAAACAGACATGCAGTTCCCAGCTTGCTAACTTAAAGTGTTACCATGATAAGAGAAATAGTACTTACTGAGAACTAAATACCTAATAAGATAGTTAGTGTTCCATTAGCTTCCACACAACTGACTGTCCATGTTTTTCATTTCCAGAAATATTTCCCAACCACTAAACTGGTTTGTCTTGTAACCTGGAGATAAGTATAGGAGCCTTGTTTCAGCCTGCTGATTGGCAGTTGGCTTCAAACGGTAGGAGGAGAATTATTTTACTCTTTGCATTACAGAGAAAATTCTGGTCACTTCGACACTGACCTCTTATAAGGATTTTGGACTATGTTATGACAAATTTGACATGTTAACTTTTGAAAATGTCCATATAAGTTGATAATGGAAGCCATTTGCAAAGTTTAGGATGTGCTTTGTAAATTAGTTTAAACTAAAAGCTTGAAATACTTTACAAACTAAATTTTAAACCTTGTGATTTACACATATGCTTTTTGGTGCATTGTTTTTCGATTAATGGTCCTTGAGATTGTTCTGCAATTTGTCTGGATTTGTCTGTGCTTTCATTAGCTCACAAACAAAACCATGACAGGCACACACCTTTATCTAAATGGTGTTTCAATGGGATACACCAAATGGATAATCAAAGAACAGGGTAGGGAGACTTGTATTTCAGAACTGTATACTATCAAGGCAGAGATTTGAAGAAGACATTTCTGCAGCCTAAAAAGAAGTCAAAGCTCAGCAAAAATATAATAGTTGGCTGAGCCAAACTTTCTGATTGTAAATGCAGGGCCTTGGTCTGACCGATGAACCTCAAGTTAATGGTTACTTTTAATGTGATTTAGAGTTTCTCTCCTGAAATAGAACAATCTTATAAAAGGCCTTTCATCTCTTTGACTCCACCAATAAGGCCTTTATAGTAGAGTGGCCAGACTAAAGCAATTCCTCACTGAAAGGCACATTACATCCAATTGGGAATTTTGAAAGGAACCTGAATGTTTTTAAGCCCCTAAAAATCAAAACAGTCTGAAAAAACAAATGCATTCTCATTTATACTACTCTAAAAAACTGATGAATAAAATCAGTCACCAAGCAAAATCTCATTAATATGATACATACAGGTAAAACTTAGTGATAGCAGCAACATTTTCTGAGAATGTTTTTCTGTAAAAAGCCATTTACATCCAAATTAAAGATATATCATGAGTGTAAACCCTTTGCAAATTGCTCCTGATTATAAGATAATTAAATAATTAGATTTTTATAATTAGAAAATATGTTTGCATTTTGGTAATGCATGCATGTTTGCAAGTACACTCAATACATCAATATACATGGAAAAGTGTCTTTCATTCAGAAAGAGAAACTCATTGTTAAGATTTATTACTCACAGACACATTTCAAGCATTAGCGTCCAGCTGACAGTCACTGACTCCCTTCTAAAAGAGGATAAGACACGAAAGGTACTCGTACTCGCACTCGTCGTCTTCCGCTTATCCGGGACCGGGTCGCGGGGACAGCAGACTCGGCAGAGACGCCCAGACGTCCCTCTCCCCAGACACCTCCTCCAGCTCCTCCGGAGGGAGCCCAAGGCATCCCCATGCCAGCCGAGAGACATAGTCCCTCCAGCGTGTCCTGGGCCGTCCCCTGGGCCTCCTCCCGGTGGGACGTGCCTGGAATACCTCCCGAGGAAGGCGTCCAGGAGGCATCCAGTATAGATGCCTGAGCCACCTCAACTGGCTCCTCTCAATGTGGAGGAGCAGTGGCTCTACTCCGAGCCCCTCCCGGATGGCCGAGCTCCTCACCCTATCTCTAAGGGAGTGCCCGGCCACCCTACGGAGGAAGCTCATTTCAGTCGCTTGTATCCGGGATCTCGTTCTTTCGGTCATGACCCAAAGTTCATGGCCATAGGTGAGGGTAGGAACGTAGACCGACCGGTAAATTGAGAGCTGTGCTTTTCGGCTCAGCTCTCTCTTCACCACAATGGACCGGCACAGTGCCCCCATTACTGCGGCAGCCGCACCGATCCGTCTGTCGATCTCCCGCTCCATTTTTCCTCCACTCATGAACAAGACCCCGAGATACTTAAACTCCTCCACTTGAGGCAGGAAATCCCCTCCAACCTGAAGAGGACAAGCCACCCTTTTCCTGTTGAGAACCATGGCCTTGGACTTGGAGGAGCTGATCTTCATCCCAGCCGCTTCACACTCGGCTGCAAACCGCCCCAGCGCATGCTGTAGGTCTTGGCTAGATGGGGCCAGCAGGACCACGTCATCTGCAAAAAGAAACACGAAAGGTAATTGGTAAATATGCTGGCTAGTCACATGAGTGCTTCAATTAAACATGTTACTAAAGTGCAGTATAAAAAGGTGCACAAGCAAAAGGGATCATCGTAGGTTTGAGAGGATTGTGAACAGTTTAGGTAAGATTCACAAGCCAAGCACTGTGGCTGGAGTTAGTGCTCCAAGAGCCACGATACACAGACGTATCCAGGACATGGGCTACAGCAGACACATTCCCCTGTGTGTCTGCTGTAGTGAAAAAGAATTTACTTGGGCTAAGGCAAAAAAAGGAAGAAAATGTTGCCCAGTTATCTGAAGTCCTCTTTCCAGATAAAACTAAATCTTGCATTTTATTTGGAAGTCAAGGGTCCCGCAGTCAAGAGGAAGAGTAAAGACACACAGAATCCAAGTTGCATGAGGTCCAGTGTGGGCTTTTACTGACAAATCCAACAAATTTGGCTGTGCAGTTACTGACTGAGCCAGGATTTCTGTTTGCGGTTCCAGAGCCCACTTTAAGCCGCCTCAAGGTCCCTCAGCACTCCTCGCTGTCTGAAAGCACTAGAACCTGCTCCTCGCTGCTTCAAAGTGCAGGAGCCCGCTCCTCGGGTCAAGCTACTGCTGCTCATGTGCCCCAGCTTCTGAGGGGTCCAACGGGGGTCTCCAGGTGGACCTGTCTCATGTTCCTGTCCCTGAGTTCTCCAAAGAAGGTATCCAGGTGGACTCGCCTCTTGTTCCTGTCCCGAAGCTCCTTTGTGTTCGAGAGCTCCTTCTTAAATCCCAGGCTCCAGAGCTAACTCCATGGGTCCTAGGCTTTTTTGTTAACTGCACCCACCTGTTTTCCATGCAGTTCTTTTCACCTCAGTTGTAGTTAAGTTCCTGTCTTCTGTGCCTTAATTGTTGGGTTCTCTTTTGTCATCTTCTTGGTTCCTGTGTTTTCTTTGTGACTGTAATTTTTAATCCTTTTCATTAAAATATATCCATCCACCATGCATCTGCCGATGTCATTGCCACTTAGGTCCTTTACAAACCTCAATCAAGACAAATGTATTCTGTATGTGCTCTTAAGACTAGTTTACAAAACAACTCAGAGTCCTTCACATTAGTTGTTAAAGCTGTTAGCGAAAGGTCAGTCCAGCTGGTGAGTATGCGTGTGTGTGTTGTGATCCTATAATCAGGAAACATGCTCATACAGAGCAAAGGCCAGACACAAACTCACACCCTTTAGAGTTATAAGTACAAGGTTACAGTGAGCTCCTAGAACAACCTGCTTCTTTGGCACATTATTTATGATAATTATTTTCTTTTGACTCCGTGAACTTGTCATTTTGATTGTGCAGTACAACATTTTAAATGAACCATGAAAAATGAAAAGATAAAGGAGACAACTGGATCACAATTTATGTGATTGCACTCATTTTGGGTAAATACACAAAGTAACACATATCAACAACCATGCACAAGCATACGAACATTCTCCTGCAAACACAGGCAGATAAGCATCAATAGTCACTCAATCAATATGTTAAGTAGCTTTGGGTCTTTGTTAAGGCATCATCTTTTCTCTTTCTTTCCATATCCACATAACGATTACATCAGGAAGAGCGTGCAGATAGAACCAGGGAGCAATGGAGCTGCAGAAGAAAAGATGGAAGGAGGGATAGTGGCAAAATGAAAACAGGAGATCACAAATCAATGGGGAACTCTGGATGCATATTTGATTTAACCTTTTGTGATGTTTTCTTATCTGAAAACATGCAGGGGTTTTCTATTATGCCTTGACAATGCTGACTCAGAATATTTTTTTCAGATGGAGCATAGAAATCAGTACCTGTCAGTGTTAGGGTGTCATGGGACCTGAAACTGGGTTTTATCTAGCATAAATGCATGTTTTGAGAAAACAGGCCTGATCACTGCTGATGTCATATCCAGTAGGTCATAAAAGAACCCAAAAGATTCGAGAGAAGATGCTGGTGCTGAATGTACCGCGCTTCTTGGGGTCTCAAGTTTGAAGAAAAAAAAATTCAATTCTTTTGACCGTTAGCAGCTTTTCACAAACTTTATTTGCTGGTTATTGTAGGAAAAACTGAATTCAAGTTAAAAATAATTCTTAGTTTTCAACATTACTCACCATCTACTGCAGCTCTTCTGCTACGTGTCGCTCCGGCAAGCTGCAGACCTTACTCCTGTATCCGAACAACCACCAGAGATCCTTCTCTGTCCAGCAAGACTTTATCGTTTGAAACACACACACCTGGCCGCTGCTCAGGTGATGTTTGGCCCCCTGGCTGTTTCCCAGATTCCACTGCTTCCACAGCTGTCAGTCTTTATATTGAGATGTAGCAACGCTAGCTGGTGCCACACAGCTACAAGCTGGGATGGAGTCAAGCTAACTTACACAGTCTCCGAGTGTTGATACTCAACAACTGTATACTCCCTTTCTCCATGGCAGCTCTCCTCATTTATTGACCACCCAAACCCCACCCGGCCTTCATCTCTTTTTTTTTTTTCTTTTTTTACCGTGTCCTGTCCGGCAGAATATCGCTCAGAATTGTTGTCTGAGTGCCAAGAAATTGCCCAACAGATTTACTTTCACAAGCAGAGCATCACAGCTAATGCTTTAAAGCTCTGCTTGATATTTATAAAATAAACTTTATTATAAACTTCTTTGGGAATATTTCAATTTTTATGGACATGGAGACTGAAATGAAAAGGAAAAAAGAAGCTCAAAAAAGAGAGAGATGGGGGAAAAAGCGGAGAAAAGGAGGAAAGAGTGGAGGAGAGAAAGAAGGACGAAGAGAATACAATATTACATCCTGCTTGCTTATACACCTGCAGCTGTTTTTTTTTTTTTAACAAAATAGTAAACGGTAATTCTGAATGTAAAATGTACTTAGTGAGAGGTGCAGCCCAATATAGAACATCTGTGTATCTGTCAACACCTGAAGGTTAACACCTGTGAGTATGGGTGTGGACGTGCTTTTGTATACAAGGTTTCTCCACAAAAATATGCAATAGTGAGTGTGAGGACCCACAGGCCTGCCCCATGGTCCCTGGACGGACACTAAGGAGATCCGAGCCACAGACATCTAAAGGCCCCCCAAAGCATAGGAACCCCAGGAGAACCACCGCCGGGACTACCGCAACCCCACCAGAGAAGAGCAGTGGAGAGTCCCAAGAGAACCACCCAGCAGTGACAGTGCAGAAGCTCCAGGGAGCCGCAGCGACGAGCCCACAGGCCCCGCCGGCAGCCGTCCACGCCCGAGCAGATCCAGCCATGGACCCAGAGGCCCAAGACCCCGGGACACACCACACCCCAAGCAGAGGCCCGACAGACCCCAGGGGGCCAGGCCCCGGCAAGCAGCCACCGGGAGTGAACCAGCACACACCAAAGCACCCGGCCTCGGACACCGAGAACCACAAGTACACCAGCAGGCAGAGACTCCAACCACCGGCAGGCGGTGTGGCGGGGAGGAAGCTGATCCAGGAGAGGGAGCAGTCCAAGACCCAACTTGTTGCAAAAAATAAAAACTAAAAAACAGGCACACACAGTCACAATCACCCACTCCCACACTCATGCATGCACATAAAATCACTCACACCCAACGTAAGGATAAACAACAATGGACGTCATACACTCACTCATACTCCCCATGCATACTCCATACTCCCAGGTCCAGGCACCGGTACCCCCTAGGGGCAACCAGCCCCCGGACCCAGGAGGTGGTCCCCTTCCCTCCTGGGGCAGAGGCAGGCAGACAGCGCTGGTACTGCCCAGACCCAGGTGACCCCGGCCCGGCTCCCGCCCCAAACCCAGTCCCCGACAACCCCCATCCACCTCCAGAGAGGGGGCTATGTACAAAAGAGGGGTCCAACATGGCCCAAAGCAACCCGACAACCGGAGACGCCCCAAGACGGAGCAGTCCCGATCCCCCAATGAGCTCCAATCCCAACCCCATGAGTCTCCCACCCCCAGTGAACCCCAACAAGAACCTCCCCACAGGGGCACCACCCCACCGGTTAACTACGTGGCCGAGAAGCCGATGAAGCCACAACCACACAGCGCAAGCTCCACACACACAGCCCCGCTCTAAGAACCCCCGCCGCACCCCGCTCCCCCACCACACAGCGTGCCGCAATGGCAAGGCAAGGGCCCCGCGCAACGCCACCCCCGCCTACTGGCCCAGCAGGGCAGACCCCACCCAGCACCGCACCCACAACCGGACCCCCGACCCCGCACTATGATGGGACAAACTCATCCACCAAAAGGTCCCCGGCCAGCGGCAGGCACCCAGGGCCAGTGACCCCACCGCTCCCCCCTCAGCAACAAAAAACACTACATCACTGCCACTGCAACGACTGCCCAGGGAGAAACACTATCCAGCTCAGCTCCACCATCGCCGCCCAGCCGATCCAAACGCCAGTGACCCCACGCCCTAGAAGTGGACACAACCCCTCCACCCCACAGACTGCAGCCCCTCCACGCCACCCCCCAGCCAACCACCCCGATCCCCCCTCGGACAAGACAGCCAGCAGAGCAGCACACCTCCAAGCCCGCCCAACCCCCCCAGACAGCGGCAGCAGCCCCAGCCCACCAGTCCACGAGAGGGATACATGCACCGGCCAGGGACCTGGGCCATGCAGGCCAACCGCTCCAGGCCAAGCACAACCAGCCAGCCGCCCCGGTGCAGTCACAAGACATGCTCCGGCGCCCCACCCACCCGACCGCCAACCGCAGCCCAGCGCCGGACCCCAGGCCAGGACCACAGAAGGAAGCAGTGGAAAAAAGGCCACGGCGGCCACAGTTACCGGGCACCCCACCAACCCCACCCTAAACCCCGGGGGCACCCCAGCCCGCCGGCCACCCGCCCAGCCCACCGGCCTTCATCTCTGAGATGTCAAGACTTATTTAATCTTTTTGTGTCACATCTGCTAACATGTTATTACTTGGTGATTTTAACATCTACGTTGATGTCCCTTCCTGCCACTTTGGAGTTGAATTTTTTCCAACACACACCAGAGGGCAGAATTTAGATTTGATCCTCACAGAGTCAGCTATTACCAATAATGTAACTACATGATCTTGGCCTGTCTACATGACCACCTCACTCTCAACAACATCCCTGAAATGTTCCAGTCTGGCTTTCTTTTGCCTCACAGCATGGAAACAACTCGGGTCCGGGTCACAAATGACCTTCTGATGATGGCTCTCCCTCCACACTGTTCATTCTTGACCTGAGCACAGCTTTTGACATCATAGATCATGGTATCCTTCACCACTGGCTTCAACACACTACAGGATTGACTGAGACAGCTTCACTCCACCATGATTTCACTCTTACCTCCCTTACTGATCTGAACATGTCTCTCTCATGAAAGAGAGATGTTATAGTCACACAGTCACCGGTGGTGTCAGTCTTTGGACCCACTCTGTTAACCCTCTACATTCTCCCCCTCAGTCACATCATCACTCTATGCAGACGACAGATGGCTGTACTTTAAAACAGACCCCTACCTCTCTACAGGTTCATCACCATCACTTGCCACTCTCACCACCTGTCTTGAGGACGTAAAAGCCTGGATGAATGCCAATCTTCTCCAACTAAACATGTAAAAAACAGAAGCTATTTATGTTGGCACCCTGCATCAGATTCACTCATTATCTATTTTCACTGATGCTAACTTGTTCGAGCTTTCACCTTCTCAAGACTGGACTACTGCAACGCACTTTTGATGAAATTCCATGCAAACTCAACATAGTCCTTCTGCTCTACTAATTCCTCCTGGCTTTATTACCCCTGGAAAATACTGCACACCATGGGTGACACCTTCTGCTTAGCTGCATCTAATCTGTGGAACATCTACCATCTGAGGATTACACAGACGGCAGAAAGTTTTAAGGAAAGACCGAAGACCCGCCTCTTTAAAAGACTTATAGCGTTTAATTTTATTTTTAGTTGTGTTGCTTTTAGTTCTTGCTCTGTTTTCTACTACTGTTGAACACAAACAACACAGAGACCCATCTCACATTTGGCAGGTGTGCTTCCCATTACATCTGGTGTGAAACTAACACAACATTTTAGAAAGAGACCTTCATCTTGACAGTGAAACATGGTGGTTGTAGTGTAGTGGTCTGGGGCTGCCACCAGCAAGATCCCTTGATAATGGCTCAAAAAACTAAATTTGATAGATGGTCTACTCAAAATCCAGACTTAAATCTGATGAAGATGCACTGGGAAGACCTTAAACAGGTCGTTAATGCTGGCGATCTCTCCAATGTAGCTGAATTTAGATAATCCTGCAAAGAGTGGGTCAACATTGCTTCACAACAATGTAAAAAAAAAACAAATACTAGTTATCGCAAATGCTTGACGGCAGTTGTTGCTGCCGAGGGTGACGCAAACAGTTATTAGGTTTTGGCTGCAATTACTTTTTCACAGAGTGCTCATTTGGCTTAGATAGCTTTTTTGCCTTATTAAATTAAAATACAATTTGAAAATTTTTATTTTTTACTTACTCTGTGTTTATTTGACGAAAAAATGTTATCTGAAAACATAGTCATAGTGTGACAGAACAGTAGTAAACACAAGGGGGATAACACTCAGCATTGTGTGATAGTATATAAAAAGGGTTCTATCACTGTTTGTTTAAAGTGTTACAACACTAATTTTTATTAACTGCTAGATAAGGATTATGTCCTTGTACTGAAGATCATCAGTAAGCAGTGGGGCATGTGATAACATTTTAAAAATAGATGTGACTTTGAAAATAATACATTAGTAGTTTATTGGCTTTGAGAGTTGGAGGCTGGCAGGTGTGCTTGTGTCTATACACACACGCACACACACACAAACTAGACATCCCTGCCCTTGTAATTGCTCCTCATATTGCCCAGAGGCAAAGTGATCTGGCATATAAGCTATATAATGAAGCATATTATGCTGGCTGGTAATGCATTTCTACCTCATCGTGCCTGATGACAGCCCAAATTGAGCTCTGCGTGTTGCAGAAGGTGATCCATACCAAATTCCTTCAGGCAGCTTGTAGCTCCATGACACACTGCTGACCTTCCTCTGACAACTAGTATAATGAGTTTTGGAATAGCACTGTCTTCTGTGAATGAACAAGGTTGCTGTTCAGGTATTACTTTGAACTCCTCATATCAGAGTCTTTGATTTCAGTCCATCACTGTCCATTTACAGCATGTTGATACATGTTATCCTTTTTCTCAGAAGTTTGTCCAAGACAGCCAGTAATCTGAAGGTTTTCCTTCACTGGTTTAAAAATAAAAAAGTTGATAGAGATCAAGGATTTCCAAATAGCGTTGCTGTTTTATTTCATCTACTAATTTTTTCTACAAACTTTATTCCAGCAGGGATTGCAGGCATGTTATCTCCAAAAGCATACCAAATTTCCTGAGTTTCTGATGTGCTCCATTAAAAAGAAAGAAAGAAAACACTGTAGAAACCATGGTGACAGTGTATAACAATCACTTGTGACAGTCCTAAAAGAGAAATTGTAAAAACTCTGTATTTTACAGTTTTAGTGGCAAAACATTATGCTTTTATATCAAGATTAAATTTACAAACAGGTGGACTCTTTTTACCCATTACGTGACTTCTGAAGGCAGTTCCTTGCACTGGATTTTATCAGACAAAAGGGGGAAAAAAATACAAATGGAACCCACATACTTCAGATTTTACGTTAAATCTACCCATCATGTATGTAAATCTTAATAACTTCACACTAAACAATACAATTGGTATAGGTACTATTGCTGTTTTGGTTCCTTGAGATTATCAAAAAATGCTGTGTTTACATTTCTTTTTTTTTTTTACGTGTCCTGTCCGGCAGAGTAGCACTCTGAATTGTTGTCTGAGTGCCAAGGAGAAGCCCAACAGATTTACTTTCACAAGTGAAGCATTACGCTTTAAAGCTGTATAATACTCTGCTTTTTTATATATAAATATATATATATATATATATTATTTAAATTGCTATGGATTCTACACCTGCAGAAACATATACATATAACATCAGCAATGTTACCGTAAAGTGCACGGTACCAATAAATGCACGATGTATTTAGTGGCAACTGCAGCTCAATACACAATATCTGTGTATCTGTTAACACCTGAATCCAAACACCTGTGGGTGTAAGTGTGAGCACGCTTGTGTATATAAGGTTTCTCCATATAAATATGCAATAGCGAGTGTGAGGAGCCACAGATCTGCCCCTCTGGACCCGAGACAGACACAGAGGAGATCTGAGCCACAGACATCCAAAGGCACCCGAGAGCACAGGACCCCAGGAGGGTTTACATTTCAAAATAAGCCGGAATGCAGTCATGGTGCAGTGCACTGATTAGCAGTAGTGAAGCAACCTTTCTGATAATGCATACATTTATTTTTTAGAACCATATTTGTTTTTGTGAGCGTCTGACTGTATGCAGTAATAGAATTAAAACTAAAAAGATAATTTTTTGTTTTGTTGCACCACAAAATATTGTGACAAAACCTTAAACTCATATCGCCTTTCTATATCCTCACATGCACTACATCCCACTTTTCCATCAGGTCTCCTCTTCTATCAGTATACAGTAAATCAGCAATCTGAGAAGCAGCAGCAGTGTCCTGACAAGGACTTCTTTTCAGGGAAGTGTTGCTGTCTAGATCTGCCTCACACAAATCAACAGTTTAGTAGGCAAAGATTAATCTGCCATTGATTAGATCTGTTACGCAGAACATCAGCCTGAAAACAAACAAACGCATTCCACTTTTCCTCTCATCTATTGCCTCCGAATTTATCTTTTTAAGTTGGAAAAGGAGTCAAAATGAAAATGTGCTGTCACTCACTCTGAACATAGCCACTCTCTTTCCCAACAGATGTGCTTTGACATGACACAGGGCTTTTCTACATAAAAAAAATGTCTGCATTATTTGATCTAAGTGATGGATTGTGTCTTCTGTGACAGCTGGAGATGATTTCGGAGTGTTAGAAACAATATATCCATAACACCTTCAGTGCTACCATTTTACCCTCAACACCTTCACTGTAATTGGGTAAAACCCCTGTATTATATGTAATATTTGAGAATATTCGTTTTTTAGGTTATCTGTAAATGTTAATCTAAAAAAGCCCAATCATAGACGGTTCTGCTAAGTTTGTTATGGCACTGTGTCAGAAAGGAATTGACTGAAACTGTAGGTAATTTCACTGTTGCAAGAGCTTTCTCAACTTAGATTCACTGGTTTACCCCTGTTAAAATTCAGAGGTCTTGACCTTAATATTTTTAAGAGACCAGAGATGAATATTGTTAGGATTAGATGCTTAAATCCTATGTTTAATTTTAACTAAACCACAGTGAATAAAATGAGCAGATTTCAGTGCTTTATTGCATACATGTCTTTTATTTTTTTAGTGTTGGTGATGTATTTAGTATAAAAGTAAATTTAATATATTTTTTCTGGATTCCTTTTGCATTTTAAATTTTGTATCTTTAGAGGCAGCAAGCAAGGTTGTTGTTATTAATTTCACTTATTTATTTTGTTCCACCAGAGATACTTTGCTAAAGATTTAACATTTCCCCCCACCTATTAGCATGAAATATCAGCATGTTGACTTTTATGGTTTGAGGTTTTTGTATGTAGTTTATTTCTGTTGATTCTGGTTCTAAACATTGGTACTTTTAGAGCAAATTTGATTTATAAATGTTGAACTACAACGATATCTGTTGCAATTAGCCAAGGTTTTCATAACTTTTCTGTTTCTTTTCCATCATTATAAAGTTGTCACCATTTTTTCCAGCTGAAACACCTGAATCACAATCTATATCAAGTGTTTGCATCAAGAATAGTGAAAGTTGATTAATCTGGCCAAATATATTATTAGCATGCAGATACTAAATGCTTGCCCACTTGTATATAATTGTCTCCTTTGCAGTTGCACTATTGCATACATTAGTGCTGCAATCACAAATATGATTTATTATATTATGCTGCTATGATATAAAGTGACAGGGTGACGGAGGCATCAGTGGTAGGAGTTTGTCCTGTAACTGGTGGGTTGCTGGTTCAAACCCCTGCTCTGTCTGTCTCAGTCATTGTGTCTTTGGGAAAGACACTTCACCCGCCTTGCCTGCTGATGCTGGTCAGAGGGCCTGGTGGTGCCAATTGTATGGCATCCTCACTTCTGTCAGTCTGCCCCAGGTCAGCTGTGGCTACAATGTAGTTTACCACTGTCAGTATATGAATGTGTGCATGAATGGGCGGATGACTGATTGTAGTGTAAAGCGCTTTGGGGTCTCTGGGGACCTGAAAAAGCGCAGGCCATTTACAATGTAATGTAAATGTCAGAGTGTCAAATGTGTGCAATAGCTACAACTGAAGAGCAGGCCAGACTATTTTCTGGATAGTTTAGCCAATATTTATTTTGCGTATAATATTGTTGGGACCCAGAGCCATGGATACAACATGAAAGATGCGGTAAAAACGTTTCCGGAACTTTCAAAATAATTGCATTAAACCGACTTCCAGCCCAACTTAGGAAGGGGGAGGGGGACTAACAGCGGACTTCCCATGATGCCGCTAGCTGTATAAAACCCCACCCTTCCAAGGAATCGATCTCTTCCACACCGGTGATGACCGGGACAGGATGGACACACACGCTAATGTCTCCTTGCTGGCAAAAAGACAAAACTCTTCAACTGGGTCCAAGAGTGTCATACAATCACCGATCATATGCACAAAGTTAAGTATGAATGAAATACTGTCTGTGTATCCGGTAGATTCATTCATGAACGGGATAATTAAGGTACAAGCGTTGCTTGACTTTCTCTCTGAGGCCTGCAGAAGCAAACTGTGTCCCAGAGAATTCCCTGCAGAGACACTGTCTCTACGACGCCTAGTGGAGTGGTTTCCCGGTCTCAAGGAGGACAACAGAGACCGCATCACCGTGGTAACGTGCAGTTTGGTTGGCCCGACAGAACGAGCCACCTACCACAGGTCCGGAGGTTAGCTGTAGCTAACCTTTGGTTCACAGAGTTTCTTCAAACTTCGTCGTCACACGGACAACTTTCCCTCAGCATGGTTCATGAGAGGTTAGGGGTTTGGGCAGAGTAATACAAGTTATTTTGGATGAAATGATCTAAACATTTTTCATTTTATGAAGTTTGGTTTTGTTTGTGAAACTTTGCTATCTTAGTGCTAGCAGGCTATCTGCTCAGCACATGCTCAGTTTTCATTTAAAGGGTGATTTTAAACACAGAAGATTGATCCTAAATCGCCGTCCACGCTTATGCATTTTAACCCTTTTATTAACCCTGGTATTTTAAAGGTATGTGTTTGATTCTGGTGTTAAGCTATAAGCTTCTTTTGTTAGCTTTAACTGCTAACAGCTAAGAACACGTGCTTGCATACGTAAGCCCATTTGTCCAGAAAGATTTGGTTCTTTTCCAAAATATTTCCCTAAATATTTTACTATTTCCTTAATAATATTTCTTTAAATATTATTTTAATAAATAAAGGCAGCTAATGAGACACCATTGATAATTCATCCAGAAGGTTGGTTTTATTCAGCAGATTATTCTTTAAAACATTATTTTACTAAAATAATATTTTATCTGATCTTGCAATGTAAGGGTTGTCTAAAGGTATGCCGATTATTACCTAAGTTGGTTCCAAGACTAACTTAACTTCACTTCCAGGTTCTTCAAGATAATCCTTGGGTCTCAAACATAAACATTGTATGGTAATGTTGCATCACTCTTTTGGTCATGGTTTCAGCCATCTTTAATCCACTTGTTTATATTGTACAGAGCCCATTATTCTTCCCTATTCTTCAATTCTGCTTAGTAGTTAGTTGGATTGTTTTAGCATAGTAAAAAGTTTGTTGATTGAAATATGTTTGACTTTCAGTTGACTTATTTTGGTTAATAAATTCTTGTATTTTAAGAAATTGTGTGAATTCAATCCATGTGTGTGCAGAGTTTTGCTGTTCAATAATGTCAGAGCTTGGCTCACCATTTTCGATTTTGTCCTAATACCACCGCCTAACTGGGCTGGTATTCAAAGGACAACCCTTAACAGACCGAAATATTATTTGATAAAATATTATGGTATTAATATTAAATATTAAATAATATATTCAGATTCATAGTCACAACAATATATTGAACCTATGTAATCATACACTGAATGTGGAGCATTGAATTTACAGCCCAAGATGGTCTTGTAGTCAGTCCCACTGTTACCAGGCAATTATATGATGACACTGCAATGTAACTTACTCTGTCTTGCAGTGTGCAAGTTTTAACTCCTTTCATCTGAACACACACAAATCGTGAAGAACATGCGTCAATCATTAATGTCGCAAATGCTTTCTAGATGGGACAAGACTTGATACTTCACAAAATGTTCTTCCTTACTTTTAAACCCAGATGAAATGACTTTAAAAGCTGTGACAGAAGCTTTAGCATCAAATGAAAAACACCAGCTATGGAAATCTGTGAAGCTGTTTTAACAGAAATGGTGCAGTATCAATCCTTATACCTCTGTTGTACCTCTAGATTAAGTGAAAAACAGAGTAGATTGTTAGTCATAGCATGTTTACAGCCCTGCTGGTTCATCAGGCCCAATTATTATAAATGAGACCATGATAATACATAATAAGGATAAAGCATGGAAACAATAACATTATAACAGAAAGTCTAAAGGCTAAAATCATATTCCCAAACCGTTGGGATGGTGTATATTTATGTTCTGTGAGGGTAACTATTGCACTTTGTATAAAACTGGCCTTGAGGTGCATTGTCAGTGAAAATAAGATAAAGGCTTTGGGGGCTTGCAGAGACAGAGAGATAGGATTGTCAAAGAGAGCAGAGGTTATTTAATAATGAGAACAGTGTAATTACCTCCCAGTGAGGTTCAGCCTTTTAGATGGATGATTATTCAAGGGGAGAATTCTCATTTGCATCCTGTACAGTAATATGTAAAAGTGTTCATTCTACACTAGATTAAATCGCCATGTAGATTTTTTTTTCTCTCACGTCTCTCACATTATGGTTTTACATCCAATCCAATTCAACTGTAAGCACAAAGAACATGATAGTGTTTCCATATCCAGCAGATATTTTACTTCCTCTTGTCTCTTGTGCTTAACTTGCAAATCATTAACAAGGTGCCAGACGTTATTCTTTGCACTTTAGGAGCTGAGACAAGAGATGCCACAGAGAGAAACTGTGTCAAGACCTCATTACAGCTTGCTAAAGCAAGGCAGAGAGTACGACTGTGGATAAACCTTTTCTTGGCATAATTATCCGAAGATATGCTACACTTACATGTGCAATCTGCTTACTGCAGTCTCTCTTAAATGTAGCAGTTACCTTTTTAGGTTCCAAACCACTCACAGACACATTTCAGTCTGACAAGCTCTCTGCTGGCTATCAGTCGCTTCAAAGTATTAAATCAAGAACCATACTTTCATTCACTGCACTTCCAATTACTGCGTGAGTGAAATAGCATAGACTGAGTATAATGGTAGCAATCTAAGCCGCATGGGGCGACAAGCCTAATTTTCTCCATGTCACTTTCATTGCTGTAACACATGGAAATGATAACAAAATAAGGTGTACAAGAATACGAAATTACACAATAGATTCTAGAATAAGTTTAATGTGACTAAATAAAGAGAGCTAATCAAAAAGGCATGGTGTGAGATTAAACCAAAAAAAAAAAGAGATGATTGACAAAGAGCCATCTGTTGATCTTCATGCTTATTTGGCTTGCATCGAGCCTTTCTCCTCCTCTATTCCCTTCCTCGGACAGCTGCGGGTCAGTTGGGATCGATAGTTCTTGCTGCTGTTTTTGGGCTGACAGATGGGTCCAGGTACTGACTCTGGTGCAGCCTGAAAAAGGATTCTCCACACCTCTGTGTGCTGCCATAGCCATTTTACCCAGCTGTCAGTCACAGACAGACCGGCTGACATTATCAGTTGTACTGCGCTCAGCGGTGGAGGTCTGCAGCTGGGAAAGAGTCAGAAAGGAGGAGAGAGTGAGAGAGAGAGGGGGATAGTGATGTTGGGGGACAAAAAATAAATTGAGGTAGAAAGACTGAGGGTCAAATAGATTTTGGGATTGTCTAAAACATGATGACTGAAGGCAGGGGGATAACGTGAGAATGAAAGTCGGCATGTGAATTTGGCTGATGTGACTTAGTCAGATTAAATGGCTTTAATGTTATCAAATATTTCTCATGTCCTTTTGAGGGAATTTTACACTACACTTAAGAACAGGATGGCATTTCTTTCCATGTTTACATTTACTGTAGGAATAAGTGTTGAACAGATTACTAAAGATGAAAGAGATAAACATGTCTAATGTTAATCAATGTCTACTAAGTCAAACTGAACATTGGAAAAAAAGACAATTATTGTCATAATGGGGTTTTGGATGGACCAATATGCAGTGAAGAACTTGGTTTGCAGGTAAGACGAGTCTTTAATGTTCATGGCTGGAACAGACAGGGGAGCAAACACACACAAACACGCACAAGGAACCAGCCAGGAACAACGGAAACAAATGGGCTTAAATACAAAACTGGACAGCAGGGGGAACCAATGATAAACGTGACCAGACAATCAGGGGAAAACACAAAACAGGTGTGGGCTTGGGGTGCAGGGAGACAGAAAACAAATGACTAGACCAGATAATTGAACAAAATCACAAACTCAAAAACTCAAAACACAAGCCAGTATGACAATTATAAAATTAAAAAAATACACCCCACTTGTTAATTGAAAGTCAGAATGGAACTGCAGCTCTTTTTTAGTAAGAGCTAAGCATATTGAAACTCTAAAAGTGATCAAGTATCTATTAAATCCTCAAATATGCTGACGATTATTTTGAAGGTCTAATTAAGAGTTTTAGGACAGCAATTTTAAAGGAAAATTGCTTGGAAGAGTGATAGATAAATGTTTTCATGTGACAAACTCTCAAAGAATCCACCCATGTTCACATCAGCGTTACTGAAGGTTTGATTAAATGTCCCAGGTAAGTTACAAAAACACAAACTGTTTTTTAACAGTTTTTTTAAACATACAAAATAGACAACAAAATACACATTTATTGCAACTGATGCATCAAAGACCATCAAGGTCTTTGGTTGAGTCTGCAAAGCTCAAACTAGGAAAACAAACATTGCGATGAAACAGAGCCATGTGGAGCCAGCCAATCAGGAGCAAATTTTTGGCCAACATGGGAATTTCATGAAAGTAGTCTGAACTCTTGATTAATTAATATTCATCAAACATTATAATTAAAAATCATAATTCAGAAAAATAATTACTGAACCAACAATTATTGCTTAAGAATTGAAATCAGCCCTCTGGTGCTGTGATTCTGGGCTCAGAAGCACTTAATAATTACAATTAGTTAATTCTCATTAATAATTGATAGTTATTAACCAAAACCACTAAATATCCCTGTTTAATCAGCCGCTTCACTGAACGGTGGGGGAACTTTGACCCTATTTTGACAGATAAATCACTCTTGCTCGAAATAAACATAAACGCTTTTCTCATATATATAACTAACTATAACTAACTCAAAGCCCTATTCTACACATAGAGGATAAAAATGACTACCTAACAATAATAATAAAAAAAAAAAAACATATGCACTTTGAGAGTCTATGAAGATCAAACCAGCAGTTTTATAGACAAAATGTGCAATTTGGGTTAACTTGGAAAGAGAAAACCTCCTGGTGTGCTGATGTCTTGATTTTGGTTATAAGCTGGTAGACGGAGGGCTGGGACCCTAGCCACTAGCAGCTGATTGCCCCAAATCAGACAAAGGGTCATAAAACTCTCGGGCGGGAACTCAGTGGAAAACTCCAGTAATAAAACTGGGACAATACAGTGGTCAAGCCATGAGGCCCAGACTGCTGCTGCTTTGAATGGAAAAACTTTAAAAGTCCAACTTCTAACTCCTGGCTGATTTTGGATCAGCCGGACAAAAACACACGCACCTTGCTGATCGCATCCGCGCTCCGCGATTCAGCACGCTTGTACAGCAAATCAAAACCAGGTCAGCAAAAAACACATCAACCAGTATTATGTGCAACACGTTTATACCTTGGATTAACTACTGGTGATTCGAAATCCCTTAACTATGCCTCATCCTGCCCAGACCTCTAAATTTACCTATCCAATTCAATATAAAAAAAAGAACAAAATTACTTTGATGTTGATTTCTTGTCTTCACCGGTTTGAGGATGGGTATCACGCATCCGTGATCAACTCAAAAACGGTAAACTTCTAATCTGTCCAAAATGGGAAAAATATGAGGAACAGTTGCAGTCGACTGAATCAACAAGGAGGAAAACTTATTTCCTTGGCAACCAGCCTTTGGGTTTCACCTGCGCTGGAGTGTCGTCAGGATCTTTGATCGGTATATGAATCTTCTGACCTTCTTGTATCAGACAGAATTCCAGGTTTGAAGCTCCTTCCAAAAAGGGGGTGTGGAGGATAAAGTAACTTGCCTGTGAGTTTCTGTTGCTCAAGATATGCGCCTCCCTGGCGTCGTCCCGTAAAACACGCTGGAAAAGTCGGTTTAAAAGTTTGTTTCTTCGGCTTTTATAGTTCTGGTGATGTCAGCTTCAATGTCCATCACTGCAACAAAGGCTGAGCTGCACATGTCAAACTGCGCAACCAAGTCAGTCTATCTGAACAAAATAGATGACCCCAACAGAAGGAATACTACATGATACTAAGGTCATGAGAACAACACAAGATTTTAGCAATAGTTTTGGGAAAATCTATTTGTAAGAATTCACAAACTGTGTTGTAATGAATATATTCAATCTACAATATTCTAGATCTGGTTTTACTAGTCCATGTATTGTAGAATCATGCTTACTTAATTATAAGGGAGTCGTAGTTACAACAAGGCCTTCAAAATCAGCCCAACAATGATGTTTATTGGCCTGTTCTGCAACCCAGCAGGGCAACCACTCAACAAATACTTCCTTTCTTACTTCAAATTCTCAAACATATATATATAAGGCATCAAGCTTAAAACACTGTCCTTCACATTTGGGATTCATATTAATACTTCATATTTATTTTGCAAGATTAAGTCACAGGCAGATGGCAACTGGACATTGCTTTGCAAGACAGACTTTGATGAGAAATTTTGTGGCATTCCAACGCCACAAGTTCTCGTAACGTCCATAGTAAAAAATTGTACGCTGTCTTCTACTGTAATTGCAAACATTATAAAGATGTTTCCTAAGGCTTTCTTCTTCCTCTCAGCTAGAGATTTACAAGGAAAGTTATGACAGCGAACAGTAATGACAGCCATCTATTACCCCTGCCAACGAACAGCAAAAACCAAATTTACCACAGAACAAAGATGCTATCGATAATGTCTATGCGTGTGTGTACATTTGTGTGTATTGTGATCTGCTTGTCAGTGCCTAATGTGATTCTCGTACAATAAGTCTATCTTCTCGATTTATTGCTGTCAGTGATAAAATTCAGAGGATGAGAAGACTTTTATTGGAAGCACATTAAGAAAATAAACATCCATAAAAGAAGTGGTTTCAATCACTCAAAGATGAATTGCATTAATACACGATTAAGAGATATGTCCTTAAATGTTATCATAAATCTAAAGAGGAACTGGAGAAAATTATGAAAATAAAGGAAAGGAAAAAGTGCTCTTTCAGCCTGATCAGCTAAAAGAGAATTACAAGAAAAGAAAGGAAAAATATAGATAAAAGAAAAAGGAGAGTTACTCAAAACTGGATGAAAGGGTGCATGGATCAATAGATATGGATTTAAATAGGGAGACTTTTAAATAAGGCTCTCACTTGTGTCCTTAGATCCTGTTTCACAAAGAAACTCAAACTCTACAGATCAATACCCAGCTCATCCCTCTCTGGCCTCTGTCCTGTACAGCCTTTGGCCACTGGCTCCTCTTCAGTGTGTGCCTGTTTGTCTCTTGTGGCACTTGAAACCTAGTCAAACAGTCTCTTTATCTCTGGGCTCCCTGCCTCAGTCCACATCTGAAAAATCTTTACTCAATAGATACATGGTTATCCATTTTCGTAATAAAGCAACCATCTTTTAAATCAGTAACAAACGGCAAACAGACACATGTAACAATTAGCTACACTTCAGTAAATCTATCCTCTACAGACCTGCCTTAGCTTCGCTCTGATAGGGCATTTTAATTTAGCTTGGTAACTTACTAAATTGTACAGTAAAATTGTGAAAGTAAACATGTTTAGCATTGTGCAACTGCTTTTATAGCATGAAAAGCAGCGATTAGGATATATTTACATACTATAGAAACTGTCAGTATGGCAAAGACTGTTGCTCGTCCTGCTTGAAGTATTATCAGTGAGATCGTCAATAAACACCGATTTACATTTCAAAATCTAACTAAATGCAATTATTGTGTGCAGTTTAGCAGTATAGTAGCACTTAAATTAAATTGCTGTTGCCAACTCCTCAGAAAGCAAAGTAGCAAGATGTCACTAAATTATGTTGTCAACTAATTTCCATAACTGGTCACCTGCATGTAACCGTAATGCACTCTTGTGGAGGTAGAAACATGATGGGAGTAACAAACACCCTAAATATGTTTTCAATTGAAAATAAACTTTTTTCATAGTTTTCTTTAATACTAATTATATTTTTCAGTTTAGTTTTCTGAAGTCTATTTTTGCTTTTAACCCCATGGTCCATTGAGGCAACTATAAAAAGTCATGACAATTTGCAACATTGTTTTGTACACAATCTACATTACAAGCCTAAATGTCCCACCCTGCAGGGACCAACCACTGGTGGATTTGTGCATATGTGATTACTTAGCAGTCCGAATGCAGTCGAAGTAGCTATGATACAGCAGATTGGCTGCTTCGCAAAAACCCCACCGAATGTGAGTGATTCGGGACAGTGTATAGGTACATAGCAGCAATCACAGAGGAACGAGACAGGCTTTTCATGTCCCTAAAAGTCTCCAGTAACACCAGAAAAAGTTGCCTTATTTGCCATTAAGTTGTTATGCGGGTCTTTAAAGTCGTTAAATACAGTTACAAAGTTGCTGAGTTGGCAACAATGAGTATAGTACCCTATTTTAGAATGGACAAGTTTTATTATTAGATCAGTATTCTTTTGGGTGATACTCTGAATAAATGTAGTGATAGATTTGTAGCCAAACAGTCAGTGATTATTTATATATTTTTTAAATCACCACTTTAATCATCAGTACAATTATTACCATAAATATTGTGATAAAATTCATAGGCAATCTCTATTGTTAGCATGTTAGCATGAACATATTAGAACCAGTGATATTTTTTTAGAGAATGTTTTTTTACAGTTAAGATTTGTTGTTGTCTTTTTTGCTTCCTCCAAACACTGGATAGACATGGATGTGCTTTTAATGGCTATTTAGGGTTGGCCTGTCCTTGTCTTGTTTGACGTTCTTATCTGATAGGTCTCGTGTAAATTCGGCCAAAACACGTTGAAAGTTATGCCCTATTAAACATTTTGATCAACCCAGCCAATTGTTCTATAATATTTAGATATGCATGGATGTCTTTTTTCCATTTCACTTTTCAACAAAATTTTCCGTTTGGACAAAAGGCACTGTCATCCTTTATCTCTGTTGGAAATTTGCTCATGGTCTTTCTGTTGAGCAGGGCTAGTTCCCATTAAGTATGAACCCTGTAAGTAAACATGAAAGAGATTGCTTATCACTTGGAATGTTATTGGACATAACCAGGGGTGAAAGTATTTTTAAAATCTTGCCGGTACTTAAGGCGGCGCTAGACGGGGGAATGTGGACATATATATATATATATATATATATATATATATAATCCATCTTGGATTATAAAAACCAAGATGGCGCCGACGATGGCAGCCTCGGAGCTTCGCTCTTTCTTTGTTTTTGTATTTTATGTGTTTTTATGTTTTTTGAGCCACAGTACTGTGGTGTCGGGCCATAATCTTGTGGTCTCATTCAGTAGAGAGGAACTTCTCAACATCAGAGTCCTCTCTTGGGATTTTTTCACCATCTTTCATCGATCTTGCCAGGAGCTCAGTGAGGTTCAATGAGCTCCTGGCAAGCGGAGCTGCGGCACTATACGGGATACTGCGCCGAAAGCTTCGGAGGGGAAACCGTGCTGGCGCCCTGGTAAAGCTCCGCAAAAGAGGATTTCGCACACCACTGCCTTCAATCCACCTGGCAAATGTCCGCTCTCTAAACAACAAGATGGACGAGCTGCTTCTTCTCACCGGTAAAAACACGGACCTCCACGGATCAGCGATTCTCTGTTTTACTGAGACATGGCTGAGTGAAAACATCCAGGACCGCGCAGTGCTGATGCCGGACTTCCTGCTGCTCAGAGCAGATCACAGCGCGGAGCTATCGGGGAAGAAGCGAGGAGGCTGAATCTGCTTTTATATAAATGAAGGTTGGTGCAGAGACGTAAAAGTGCTGGGAAAAACATGTAGTCCTGATCTGGAGTCATTTTCCATAATCTGTAAACCATTTTATTCACTGAGAGAGTTTTCCTCGTTTATAATAATTGGCTCATATTTTCCACCGCATGGCTGCACTTCTGCCACTGAAAAACATCTCGCTGAGCTGATTACAGACATGGAGAAAAAATACACGGACTCTTGCATCATAATACTGGGAGATTTTAACAGTGCAAACCTCTCAAATGAACTCCCTAAATACAGACAGCATATTAAGTGTCCCACCAGAGACAAAAACACACTGGACCATTGTTACACAACTTTAAAGGACTCATATCATGCTGTTACCAGGGCTGCTCTGGGTTTTTTGGATCATTATCTAATCCACCTCATCCCAACCTACAGACAGAGACTAAGAGCTTCCAAACCCAAGGTTCACACTGTTAAGAAGTGGACTGAGGAATCAAAGCAGATGCTACAGGCCTGCTTTGAATGCACAGACTGGACTGTTTTTGAAACCTCAGCCACTGACTTAAACCAACTAACTGATGTGGTGACATCATACATCATACATCAGTTTCTGTGAGGACATGTGTGCAGACCAAGACCTTCTGCACCTTTGGAAATAACAAGCCATGGTTTACTCCACACCTCAGAAATCTGCGCAGGGAAAAGGGAGAAGCTCACAGCAGTGGAGATTGGGCATGGTACAGGCAGGCTAGGAACAGACTAACAAAAGAGATCAAAGCAGCTAAGAGAAGCTACAGTGAGAAGCTTAAGAACAGCCTTTCTACTGGTGACACTTCAGCTGTATGGACCGGTCTGAGAAACCTGACTGCCTATAGGAGCCCCCCCACCCATCCTGAACAGAGTCATCTCCTGGCCAACCGTCTGAATGGCCTCTACTGCAGATGTGACAAGAAGTCGTTCACACCTCAAATCATCCCCTCCACATCCCATTCAGGAACAAATTTGACCCGTAAAACAACCAACCCCCCACCTTCAGATCCTCCGCCTGCACTAAAGATCTCCGAGGAAGATGTAAATAGGCTCTTTCAGCGCATGAAAACAAAGAAAGCTGGAGTACCTGATAACGTCTCCCCATCATGCCTGAAAGCCTGTGCAAATCAACTCGCTCCGATCTTCACAAGGATCTTCAACAAATCACTGGAGAAATGTGAGGTCCCCTCCTGCCTCAAACAATCCACCATCGTCCCAGTACCCAAGAAACCCACCATCCTAGGATTAAATGACTACAGGACTGTAGCCCTGACGTCTGTGGTCATGAAATCCTTTGAGCGGCTGGTGTTGAAGCACCTGAAAGACCTCACAGGCCCCCTGTGTATGTACGAACTTGGCAATAAAGCTGATTCTGATTCTGATATAATGTGTGTGTGTTAATTGTTACTCTCATCTGTGGCCCCCTCGAGATTTCTCTCTCTCAGCAAAGTCCAAACTGTCTGTCTGTATGAGGCAGAAATTAGAATCACTTCACAGTGTTTTCTGTTGCATAACTTTTCATCTTCAGTTTCCGCCTTTTCTTTTGAACAAAGAAGTTATTGTTCTCTGCATTGTGGTTAAGTTTTGATTTCATTTAAATAAAAAAAAATGACAGTTCGGCTGTTTTCGTGGTTTTTATTTAAAAGTCTGTAGATAGTAAGTTAATTATTGTTCGTCCTGTCCTAATGCAAGAGGTGTTTTTTTTATGTCTGTGCACCACCTGTGTAAAATCTCCCAGTCCATTAAATCGAACGCACCGATCTCCTTGGCAACCGCTCTGTTTTGGAGGTAAGCGCGCATGCGCTCTCTTGTAGTGTATGTGAAATCTCTGGTCATAAGCGGTGGTTTCGAGCTGTTCTGTGTTGTTGTAATTCACCAAAGTAACATGAAACACAATTAGTTACTCTCCCTTTGCTTTTAACTGGGGTATTTAGCAGCGAGCAGGCAGACATTAAACGTAGCGGTGCTCGTTTTAAACGCTGTCCGTTCACAAAAGCCTCAAGCTCCGAGGGGAGAGAAGCAAAGCAAGAGCAATGAGGCACCAGCATAGCAGAACAGTTCAGAAACAATTTGAATGAGGGGAAAATAGCTATATTTATAAACAGATTAAGTCGTTTTTTAGATTGCCTATTGGTAGCAGATCTGATCTACTTTGTGTGCTCGTGGGTTTTTGCAGCCATAACTGGTTCTGGATGACGGCCTCATAGCAGACAGCCTTCTTCCCGGTACTGTGTACCGGCGCAGCATGTTTTAGTGGTACGCAATACCGTACCGTACCGGCTCACTTTCAGCCCTGGACATAACACAGACAATGTTTTTGAAAGCTAAAAGGTTTTCTAAGGTTTTTTTCGGAAGAGGTAAAAAATAAAGTCAATGTTTTTAACAACACTGACATCTAGACTTGCAATTTCCCACTTTCATCTTGTCTTTTGTTTTAGTTGGGTTATTACTATTGTATTAAAGTGAAATATTTTTCACATGATCTAATATTAAATTATCTTTCTTATAAACAGAGCCAGACAAGTCTTGGCTTATATCTCTTGGCCACGGGCCCTTTTGCATGGAGTTTGTTAGGTTGATTAGTATCTCTAAATTACCTTTAGTGTGTGTGTGTGTGTCTGTGTGTATGGCCATCCTGTGTGTTTCTGTGTTTCCCTATAGTAGACTGGGGGTCTACACCGCCTCTCGCACATTGATTGCTGAAGATTGGCACCAGCCCCTCCCTCATGACCTTGCATGGATATGTGGGTATTGAAAATGGATGGATGGATGGATGGATGGATGGATGGATGGATGGCAAAATATAGACCATACATGTATTACAATGTTTTCATCTGTTTTTCCATTTTAAGGCACTTCTTAACCTTTATGGCAAGTTAATAAAAAGGTAAGGTTATCATTGCATGAAGCATCCCTTTTTACTTCTAGCGCACACAGTGTTAAATATTCCTGACCAGCTACAATAAGTAATTGAAAGCCCAGGGACATCTGTTATTGAGAGTTAGAAAGGCTGCCAATAGGCATTTTAAACTGGGACAAAGCTTAAGCTTGAATGCTTCACAGTAGCCTCTGGTCAAGACTGTGTCAATATGCAGAGAACGCTGTGCTACAGTTTGTTGACAAGTTTTTTAAATTTGGCTGGGCATATGTGCGGAAAGCTATACATAAACACATGGCTACACATACGTTTGATTTGTTCTATGTTTAAAGCATTGATTTGTTTAATCTGTCAAATTTAAGACACATTCTAAGATTTTATTCATACATCTGGCAACCTCTTTGCTCACATCCTGCTTCTTGTGTCTTTTTAGTAGTAAAATCAGATCCCGTTTGTTATTATGCTGTGACCAATGGTTCTGACTGTGCAAATGTCACCAGAGTCCTCTCCCTGTGTCACCTTTTTGTGCTCCCCACTGTCCCTTGTAATACCTCCAGGAGCCTCTCTGCCCTTTATCTGACAAGGAACCATGGTGATCTGAGAACATGGTGACCTCTCGACACGCACACACATACCAAAAATGCGTATGAACAAAACAGAGTGCTTCTGAGACACAAAGATTATCCTTGTAGATTAAAGTGGTGAATGGACCGATGTAGGTTTTTTGCTTCACGTTTTGCATTGTGTACTTTCTCCATTATGCAATTATGTATATGCATGCTTTTTATTTTTTTATTTTATTTGAATCAGGAGTGAATGAATCCACCCACATGTGTTTCAAGGGGCATTATAATAAAATCCCCATGGCAATATTAATCAAACACTGCTTTTATCAGGCACAGAAGTTAGTTTTTATATTATTGATGTGGCACATCTTATTAAGGACATGAAAAGCTTTGACTGTCGTCTGTCATGAACATTTCAACATTTCAATTTTTTAATGGAATTATTCACATGAAATTTACACCATTTATCAGGCATAACAATGGATCTAAATTGGGGCCATAAAATTTGTTCAAACGAAAAAAAATTGAACCTGAAAAATAAAAGTTTGTTCAAAAGAAAAACATTTCAATCTGAAAAATTATTTTGAACCTCACCCAAAAAAATTTGAAAACTGGAACAAAAAGTTTTGCAACTGAAAAAAAAACTGATGTACAACTGGGAAAAAAAAGTTCAAAACCACTTTTCAGATTCAAATTTTTTTTTCGAACTTGCAGATTTTTTTTTTGACTTCAAAGTCTTGGCCCTGTTTTGGCATGGGGGCGGGGCCTCAGATCACGGGGTTGCGGAATCATGACTGACAGCTCAACACAGCGGCTGAACAACATATTCCCAGCTGTTGCATTCAGGTACCGTGGGAACTGGAATTATCTGTAATACATCATCGATATTCTATATATATGTGATTGGTTTTGAAAGATAACATGCTTCACCGATAGAAGCAGCTTACGTGAATACACGACGCGCATCTCAGAGGAGAAAATATGATCTTGACAGATTTGCACAGCATTTTAAGTCTGTGTTGGAGATTTCCCATGCTCTCAACGCAAAGCAAAAGAACTGCCCGACTAAGCGGCGGTATGAAACATGATGCAAAACGAACCGGTATTTTCCGAATATCCTTGCATAATTAAGCCTGGACTTGTTTTCACATGAACTGGACTCGGGTTTCGGTTGCTGGTGCATTTTTGATTAAAACGTGTTTGGTCTTCATTTAGTGAAGTGACTCACAGCCAGGGGCAAACTGGCATACGGGGCAACTGGGGAAATCCCCGGTGGACCGCTGGCTTTGGCATTTCTTATTTCGTGAATGTTTAGCTTTTAATAATCGCCCTGCACAGACACAGGGCGAGCACGACATCAAGTATGCAAGAAGCGACAGTTTCTGGGTCGCTGATATTTTGCTGGACCATTGTGCCCTAAACTATGCCATATCAACCTGTTAGGGATAACCTTTATTTATATGACTCATAGCAGTTTTTCCAACTTATACTATAATGATATAAAGCATAAGTTCTAATGTTTCCTTTTTGTTAGAATAGGACAAGAATGCTCATTGACACACATTACAAGGATAAATGGTCCAAGGTTTGTCATGAATGACCTGTGGCTGGGGCACTGGGTTTGACGGTGGAGCAGGCTGTAACTGTCATGGTATGACATCCTTGGACTTGGTTTGTGTTTTTGTATTAACCGTTCTTAGGTCTATGGTTTCCTTTATTGTTAATTAGTTCCACCTGTCCCTTATGCCTCCATGTCTCCTCCAGCAACAAAGGCGAAGGTAAAATCTCAACACCCTCTCCATACATAGCCTCTAACGTCTCATCTTGCTGCTTTATCCATATTTTAAGTTCTTTAGCTCTGTCTGCTTGGTCCTGTTTATGGCTTGTTCCTAATATCACGTTCTGGGTTTGGATCGGACCAAAGTGCAGATAAGAGCTTGGCAGCCGCATGATGAGAGGAAGACCTTTCTTTAATTAAAGGTCTCCAAAACGTAACATAATCCAGCAAGTACAAACACAAGTCGAGCCAAAACACAAACCAAGTCCAAGGATGTCATACCATGACAGTAACTGGTTTGATTAGAATGCAGCAGCACACTTAGATTAAGGATGGACACCAGCTACTACACAACGTACCAGATAGATACCACAATGGTGACACATAGTCTACTGATAAACACTGAGGGAGGGAACATCCATTGCATTAGAGTGCCAGATAAAAACTACATGTCAACTTCTTTTGGGGCTGTTCGTCATACTTTTACAGACTGCGACGGTCCGACACGAGAGCCTCGGCGCTGATCCCTGTAATCATTCCTCTGCCTAATTTAGATTAAAGGAACTGAAAGTTAGAAACTGTTTGAGAGTCGTTCCTTTAAGAGTCAGTGTAAGATAGAGCGTGATCGCTTCTGGGGACCAAGGACCAGAGGAACTCCGACAAGTCTGATCTGCGGTAGCTAGGACAAACCTCTCCTCTGCTCCAGTCAGGCAGATCCGCTCTGCTGCGTGAAGTGAAACACCGTCCCACTAAGCCAGCGGTCCACCCGGGATTTCCCCGGTTGCCCCGTATACCAGTTTACCCCTGGCTGTGAGTCACTTCACTAAGTGAAGACCAAACACGTTTTAGTCAAAAATGCACCTGTTCCACTCTGTCAAGATCATATTTTCTCCTCTGAGATGCGCGTTGTGTATTCACGTAAGCTGCTTCTATCGGTGAAGCATGTTATCTTTCAAAACCAATCACATATATATAGAATATCGATGATGTGTTACAGATAATTCCAGTTCCCACGGTACCTGAATGCAACAGCTGGGAACATGTTGTTCAGCCGCTGTGTTGAGCTGTCAGTCATGATTTCGCACCCCCGTGATCTGAGGCCCCGCCCCCCACGCCAAAACAGGGCCAAGACTTTGAAGTCAAAAAAAAAATCTGCAAGTTCGAAAAAAAAATTTGAATCTGAAAAGTGGTTTTGAACTTTTTTTTCCCAGTTGTACATCAGTTTTTTTTCAGTTGCAAAACTTTTTGTTCCAGTTTTCAAATTTTTTTGGGTGAGGTTCAAAATAATTTTTCAGGTTCAAATGTTTTTCTTTTGAACAAACGTCTTTTTTCAGGTTCGAATTTTTTTCTTTTGAACAAACTTATTTTTCAGGTTCAAATTTTTCTCATTTGAACAAACTTTATGGCCCCAATTTAGCTCCATATTTAATCCACAAATATACAGAAATCAAAACAACTCCTGTCAGTGCAAGTTAACATATGATGGTTTTGTTCTAACGATCTGTCAAAAGTTTTTTTTTTTCTCTCTTGAGACCTTTGCAACCTTATTGCTGCGAAACATACTAATGGCACAAGTTACAGACATATTTCTGAACTTCTGAATGTCCTAGGGAGCACAATAAGGGCAATAATCTAGAATTGAAAACAACAAAAGGCAGCCACAACCAGGTCATCCTTGAAAAGTTTCTGAAAGCTGAGTAAAAATAGTAATAAGAAGATTCCTCCAACAGCCTGAAAGCACTCACATAAAGCTTCATAAAGGCATGGGATTAGTAGATATAGTTTTCTTTTCTATAAAATCAATAAGTAATGCACTCAGCCCCTTTATCCTGCTCACTGCAAAAGACTCCACTCCAGAAGAAAAAACATGTTGAAACTAATGTAGCGATTTCTGCTGAACATTTAGGGAAGCTGTTGAAATACTGGGAGTATGGAGTCTGGTCAGAGACCAAAACTGAACTGAATGTCATTGCACACACATGTTTAAAAGAGAAATGGCGCTCCACATTACCCAAAAAACATCTCACCGATAGTGAATTTTGAATGTGAGAACATTATGGTGTTGTCTTTTTTTCAGCATATGATAGTTCATTAGCTGGAAAATGGATGGAGAACTGTACGAAGACATTATTGATAAGATTCTGGTCAACAACAGCTAAACTCAATACACTCAGAATGTAAAGGGAGAAGTAATAATGTGAATTGTGCAATCAGTATGAATGAGAGTTCATGTGGTTTAATTTTACCTTTTTAAAAAACCACTTCAATTTTTCTATTTTACAGAATGTATTTATTGCTCTATGCACAGACAAGATAGCTTTTTTTCAATTGCGTTGTAATTGTGGCACGGACAATAAATGACATTCATTCATATTCATTCACTGAGGAGGACCCCAGAAACTTGAAGATTTGAAAACTGTTTGTGTGGAAAAATGGACCAAAATCCTACCTGAACACTGAATGTGACTGGTTTCTCCATTCAGTAGACATCTTGAAGAAGTCATGAAAAAAGGGGTTTTCTACAAAGTACTAAATGAATTTCAGAAAGCAAATTCAAATATAAAGCGTGTCATACCACTTGCTTACACAAAACTTCTCATATTGACACATTTGTTTAGAGTTTGTGGCTTAAGTGGAATATTTTACAGACACCTGGAGTGAATTTCACAATAAAAGCCTTACTAGTAAGGTATTTACTGAGACTAAACTGGCATTTTCAATTCTTTCTTTTCCTACTGTTTACTAAAATATACTTAAATGAAATTTTAGCAAATCAAATAGCATTCCTATTACAATTTTGTTGAGCTATTCCCATATCTGAAAATTTAAAAATATATATATTTTGAAGGGGACAGACTTTTTAAAGATAACTGATTAGGTATAAAGAATGTATTAAACATAGAAAAGCAATCAGCAAAAGAAGGAGAACTATTCAATAAAAAGGTTAATAAAATCTGAGTCATTAAGCTCCTTTCATATAGTAAATATCTGAAAACACAAATTCCTCTGTTTTCATCATATAGTTTTATTCTTTAGGTTTGTGGCTCTAAAGGCTCAGAACTTTATAATAACCCCACAGTAAATAAAAATGGCACTCGTTATATTACATGACAATAATAACAGAGACACCCACAACAGCTTCAGAAAGACATAACAGATCCTCATAACAGGCAGTTTTATGCTTATGTAGAAGACGAATAGCTAAAAAGAACAGCTAAAAATACTCTTCAAAATAACAAAATAAAAACATGAATATTTGGAGTATTTATTTTAGCTTTTTAAGTACAAGATACTTCAAAATGTAATCGGACGCATTGGTTTGTACTCTGACATTACCTACAAGCTGAAGATACATGTTTCACTCAGAGAGCAGATCAAAGACTGGCTGCTGGGCAGAATGCCCCTGCAGAAGTACCCTGAATTTTCCTTCCATCTTGTTCATCTCTTAGTAAGGTTGCTGCCCACGGCAAAGTACAAAAGATGAGAAAGACTGTAGGGAAAACTAGCAAGAAGATTAAGATGTCAGCTGCAGCAAGTTATGAAAGGCAGGAAGAGCATGAGGAAAAAAATTTTGGTTGGGATATCTGACACAGAGTATTTTAAAGCCATATAAATGTAAAGTGGATATCATAACTTAAAATAGTTTTACTTTTTTAGACAAAATTAGTGATGACTGTCATCAAAATATCTTCAGTATTAGGCAGAGTAACAGTCTTTTCACCTTTATTGAATAGCGTTTTGCAGAGCACACTGTTTTAGTGGACATGTGGAGATTAAAGAGAGTGCAGGTGTGTGTTGTGGGGAAATTACTCAATGTGTCCCCCTCTATCAGTTGTCAATGGTCTCTCACATTGGTCTAACACGAGATAGATGCTGAATAGAACCCATCTGCCTCTGACACAGCAGTGCAACCATATTAATTTATACCACAGTCGTTCACAAAAAAAACCTTCAGAAGGGCTTTGACATTGCTAAGTGAATAAACTTTACATTTTGATCACATAATAGGGAATATCATCTGATAACTATGTTTTCCACTAATACTTCAATCAGACAAACCTCAGTAACAGCTTTGCTTCTTTTTCCTGTTTTGTATTTAAATTTTTTTTTTGGCATGCAGTTACCAAAATCAAAGGTGTGAAGTACAGGTCCTTCTAAAAAAATTAGCATATTGTGATAAAGTTAATTATTTTCCATAATGTCATGATGAAAATTTAACATTCATATATTTTAGATTCATTGCACACTAACTGAAATATTTCAGGTCTTTTATTGTCTTAATACAGATGATTTTGGCATACAGCTCATGAAAACCCAAAATTCCTATCTCACAAAATTAGCATATCATTAAAAGGGTCTCTAAACGAGCTATGAACCTAATCATCTGAATCAACGAGTTAACTCTAAACACCTGCAAAAGATTCCTGAGGCCTTTAAAACTCCCAGCCTGGTTTATCACTCAAAACCCCAATCATGGTTAAGACTGCCGACCTGACTGCTGTCCAGAAGGCCACTATTGACACCCTCAAGCAAGAGGGTAAGACACAGAAAGAAATTTCTGAACGAATAGGCTGTTCCCAGAGTGCTGTATCAAGGCACCTCAGTGGGAAGTCTGTGGGAAGGACAAAGTGTGGCAGAAAACGCTGCACAACGAGAAGAGGTGACCGGACCCTGAGGAAGATTGTGGAGAAGGGCCGATTCCAGACCTTGGGGGACCTGCGGAAGCAGTGGACTGAGTCTGGAGTAGAAACATCCAGAGCCACCGTGCACAGGCGTGTGCAGGAAATGGGCTACAGGTGCCGCATTCCCCAGACCTGGGCTACAGAGAAGCAGCACTGGACTGTTGCTCAGTGGTCCAAAGTACTTTTTTCGGATGAAAGCAAATTCTGCATGTCATTCAGAAATCAAGGTACCAGAGTCTGGAGGAAGACTGGGGAGAAGAAAATGCCAAAATGCCAGAAGTCCAGTGTCAAGTACCCACAGTCAGTGATGGTCTGGGGTGCCGTGTCAGCTGCTAGTGTTGGTCCACTGTGTTTTATCAAGGGCAGGGTCAATGCAGCTAGCTATCAGGAGATTTTGGAGCACTTCATGCTTCCATCTGCTGAAAAGCTTTATGGAGATGAAGATTTCTTTTTTCAGCACGACCTGGCACCTGCTCACAGTGCCAAAACCACTGGTAAATGGTTTACTGACCATGGTATCACTGTGCTCAATTGGCCTGCCAACTCTCCTGACCTGAACCCCATAGAGAATCTGTGGGATATTGTGAAGAGAACGTTGAGAGACTCAAGACCCAACACTCTGGATGAGCTAAAGGCCGCTATCGAAGCATCCTGGGCCTCATCCTGGGCCTCCATAAGACCTCAGCAGTGCCACAGGCTGATTGCCTCCATGCCACGCCGCATTGAAGCAGTCATTTCTGCCAAAGGATTCCCGACCAAGTATTGAGTGCATAACTGTACATGATTATTTGAAGGTTGACGTTTTTTGTATTAAAAACACTTTTCTTTTATTGGTCGTATGAAATATGCTAATTTTGTGAGATAGGAATTTTGGGTTTTCATGAGCTGTATGCCAAAATCATCCGTATTAAGACAATAAAAGACCTGAAATATTTCAGTTAGTGTGCAATGAATCTAAAATATATGAATGTTAAATTTTCATCATTACATTATAGAAAATAATGAACTTTATCACAATATGCTAATTTTTTGAGAAGGACCTGTAGAAGCCAAACCCTTTTGGAAAATGATGTTTAACTTGGTGAATGCAAGGGAAAAAAGGGGAAGCATCAGGTTGCATTGTTTAGCAGTTCATCATACATCTTATCCTCACTTTGAAGTACAAAGTGTTACATCTGCCAGAGTTGCGGCTGCACCTCAGAACTCACTTAAAAAACTTTACATTTGAAGAAGTTGAAAGCAAAGCCCTTTTTTTTTCAAAACATTTGTTAGTTTTATCAAAAAAGAGCATCATCATGTTACTGTTAGCCTAGCGTTTTAGGGAAGTGCTCCACATGAAAAGCTCATAAGCAGGGACTGGAGCTCTATGTGTTGAGTCAGTTAAAGCCATAAAAGGCTGTCCTACAAAAACTGCTGTTGGTACAAAATTTCTGACCAGCACAACATATCTTCTGTCATTAGGTTGCAAACACAAAACCTGAAAAAACTGACAAAACAATTTATAAAATCACCAGGGCAAGGATACACAGAACACAATACTCAGTACTCCTTTTTCATATCATGTTTCTAGTCCATGTAGTCAATACTTATCAAATTCCCTGTTACTCCATCAATCTATTAGGCAATCACTTTTCATTGATGACTGTCCTACAATTGCAGCCCCTGTAAAAACATAAAAAAACAACTGGTAATTGCAGGTGCTGGAATTGGGGTCAATTATCCTTTGAACGGTGAACATAAAGGAAAATGGGACAAAAGGGGAAAGCACTATCGGGCTTTAATGGTGTATTAAGATTTTATATAAGTCATTTAACCTTTTACCTCTATGCAATTATGAATTTCCTTGCCATGTTTAATCAATGCTGTCGATCACTGTTGTTAGTTCTCTGTAAATTGGACTTATCAAAAGCCGTAATCCTGGTCACCACGTGGCCGCATTAGCATGAGAGGTTATCATCAGCCATCAGCATGGAATAGTAATGAGGGTGAATGGACGCAGGAGATAATACCAGAGTCTTTGTGTGTGCAGCAGGTTTTGTTGCCCTTTTGGTTGCATAAGTGTGGCACATTAGTGTGTCTGGAATTTTAATGGTGACACCACAAACATTAGAGAAAACCTTTGCTCACAACAACTACATAGCTTTTTCCCTTCTCCATATGTTTTCTAATTACACTGGTTGTGCAGACGTATGGCCACCACAAGGTGAATCCCCAACAAAAAGGTAAAGCTAAGGCACTGATGAACCCATAAGAAGCCGCCTGCCCGGCAACAGTTAACAAATAATTATCTCCTAGCAGATGACTAAAATTTAACAGGTAAAGAGACAGATTTTTAATTCAGAAGTTAAATAAACCAATCCTGACAGGTAGAAAGCTTCTGTTTAGTTTCTGAATAGAGAGTCTCACTTTATTGTTGTGATCCTAACAACTACAATAGTGGAGCACAATGGATCAATATTTGTTCCTATTACTAATCATTAAGTGAGAAATTGTCTGGAAACCATGATCAGGTGTTTTTTTTGCTTGACTGGCTGTGACTGGTGTCAGAAATTCCTCAATGAATTCTTAATCCAGTCAGAAAACACACTAGTTAAAAGCTACAAGTTCTCGCTGAAACAACATTCTTTGGCGTAAAAGCTATTACTGAGGGAAGAAGACTCTGCTATTTTCAGTATTAGTAAAGTGTTTAAAACTGAAGTCAGAGAACGCACAAAGAGGTAACAAGCTATTTAAAATTTAACTGTTTTCTAAGACATGACGAGACACATCTGCAGTTTATTTAGGCTGCAAGAGAGAATGAGATTCAGCAGATAGCAAGAAGACTTAAAGAACTACAACAAAGTGGCAGTTTATTTACTTCCTGTACTGTGCTGTACCGGGAACACCTGAGCCTTTTTCAAACCATGTGCACATTCCATTAGGAAATTAGGAATAAATCAATCACAAACTCATGCAAGAATTATTTAAATCATTAATGCTGACCAACTTGGAAGTCTCACATTAGTTATTATTTTGTCAAACCTATGAGGTCCCTCATAACAACGTGTGGAAGTCTTAAAATAAATAATTGCAGTAGGATAATCTAGCACAGTTCACGACTTGAACAGTAAACTTGACAGATTATTTTTTTACCTCCCTTACCTTCCCCCTTGCTCTTCATATTTGCAAGACAGATTTAGTTCCCGTCTTGTTTGTAACGGTTTTGGTCTTTTTAAGCTTTTACTTATTGCTCTGAATATAGATATGTACACATTCAGTCAACTAGCTATCTTTTTGTAGCTGTTTTCTGACTTAATAATAATCAACACCCCTCTACCACAAGGCCTGTACCCACTCTAAAAGGACAGAGAAGTATGTTCTCTTTCCAAGGGCTGCAAGAAAAAAAATGTGATTTTGTTCCCTGGTTTGAGAGTTACTGACTTATCTACTTGGTAGAACCCTTTTTTCTTCTCATGTGGTGTCTGAGAACTATTGTTTGATTAGTTTTTAATTTAAGGTGGATGTGGTCATTACTCAGAAATGTTCTGTAGTGGGAGGGGCCTATGAGGACTTTCCAGGAGTTCTACTCATAAATATGAAATCTACTGGCCAGAAAAAAAATAGATTTGTTCTCAGTACTTTGAGCACAATAAATAATTTGTCTGTTCTTGAGGAATGTGTGCAAGCCCAAGCCATTACTTGGGCATTATGTTTTACTGTCTTTCTCATTTTGAAGAGTGGCAAAGAAAAAATGGCCTCTGTGTGACATCATATTAATTAACACAGTCTGATCATTCTAAAGAAGTATAAATTATGTATTTTTATGATTTAGCAACATTAATATTGTAGGAATTGCTAGGGATGCCAATAGATAGGACCGCAATTCAACTGCTGTTTTTTCATGGCAGAAGTTAAAAAAGCACAGACCAGACATAACCAGAAAGATGAGTCTCTAGAGAGATGTAAACACACAAAAACGGCAGCCAAATCTATTAAATTGTTCTTTAAATAAGGATCCTTTAAAAACTGTGACAAAAAATGTACAGACTAAACTGAATGATATAAGATCAGTCAATAGTTACAGGACACTTCTGAGATATTGCTACATGACTGTAAGTTTGTAAGCCAGTTGATTAACAACTGGCTTGGTTAACTCGTTGACAATTTCTCATTAATGTTTTTTTCCTGTCTGTGAGGTGCAGATCGTTTTGCTCATCCAAAATCCTAAATATGAAGAATATTTTTTCAAAACGTATTTCTAATTCCCCAAAAAGTAAAATGGAAATCTTTGTTTTAATGACTAGATTGATTTAAAATTGTTACATTATTTGTCAGCTGCTTCCAGGTGCAGCTGGATTAATTACCCCTGACATGTTTCTGCTACCTGTATGACCCCCTCTCTTTTCCAATGGTTATGGTCAATCTGACAGAGCTGGATGTAAACTCCTGTGTATTGCAGGAATGCCAGTCATCCTCTGACAGTTCAACCTCAAGTTGTTTGAGTTTTGTGGTTTTAATGTGAAAAAAGGTGAAAAAGTTTGAATAGTTTTTCAATACACTATGGTCTTACCAGGACTCGCTTCTGCCTCTCTGCCTGCTCTGATGCTTTTCTCCTAAGCTCCCTGCTTGCTTGCATTCTTTTACTCCTAACATTTTTTCTCTTAGCCAAAATTACGGAAATATTGGACTAAAACAACTTCTTACCAGCGACTCCCAAGGATTATTATTATTATTATTATTATTATTATATATATATATTATTTTTTTTAAAGGACTTTGATGTTTTTATAATTGAACCTGAAAGAAGGACAAGTTGACACCAGCTAATCAGCACAAAATGCCTCCCTTCACCACAGAGGACTTCAACAAACTTTTACAGAAATTGGCTGTTTTGGAGATGAAAATCCACCGACTAGAAGTGAATGTGTAGGTGAATATGTTATACAACGATGATTCAACTCTGCCTGTCATCCCAAGCAGTGACAGCCAGCTCAACAACTCAGCCGGCAATCAGAACACTGAGAATAAACCTACAGGCAGACCCCCCTGGCATGTTTTAGGTACATGCCCAAACAATTAAGGTGGACGACTCACTGGAAGATCTCAGCAATTAAATAAATTAGAATGGCCAGAATTACAGAGAAATGTTCCCATTTCCCCTGGGAAAAGGAGACTTCGACAGCGAGCTGCTGTCACAACAACTGATAAGAGTGAGACAGCTGGAAATAATGGAATTCCACTCCAAAACAGATTTGCTTCACTACAGAACGAAAACCAGGAAAATGATCCATATTCTGAGAACAATAAAAGGTTTGAGAACAACCTTCATTCTAAACAGTCTTCTCCTAAATTGCCAGAGAAAAAGCGCCCCACCGGACCAAGAACCCTAATAGTGGGCAACACAGCTGTGGATGGGATTAAAACCTTCTGCAACAAGAAAAACACAGAAGTTATGATTGGTACCAGTAACGTGGTTTCTGATATCTCAGAGAATATTCTTGTAATCACAGAAAAGCGCCTGTCTCTAGAAAACCTTATTATACACTGTGAAGCCATGGATGACGTGGCTAAGAAAAAATCAGAAGGATTGAAGGAGGATTTCACTCGTTTTTTGAATATTGTTGGAGGTCTCAATATCGAGGTGTTTCTCAGCAGACCCTTTGCACCAATTTTCTGTGGAGATTAGATTTTTTCCAGACTTCTGATGATTAATAAGTGGTTGAAAAAAACATGTGCCACCACACCTGTGAACTTCATCGACAACTTTAATATTTTTTGGGAAAAAAGACAACTCTTCAAGCCAGATGGTTTCTGTTTGAACAAGCCAGGAGCCAGACGTCTCACATCTAATCTCTTCTATTAAGTAAATAATTCGTCAGCAGCTTCGACCTTCAGCAGAGAACATGGAGTATCAACAACAATGATAACGCTGCCTCCAACAGCTCCAGCAGAAATAATCAGCCAGTTGGCTGAGAAAGAGAGGTCATTACAAAAGGTCTCCCCGTCGAAATCCACAGGAGAGGTGGACCCCCCCTTTATACCCCCATCCCCCCAAACCCAGACCCAGACCGACACCCCCGGTAAACCCCCCTCACCCCAAACCCCGACCCAGACCGCACAGAACTCTCCCATCTCCCCACTGAGCCTGCTTTTTGCTTTACTGGATTCTGATAACATGAAAGGAGCTCTTAAAACCGGGACCAAAATGGCTCTGACATCTTCTCCATTCAACACCCCTCGTGGCCGAGGCCCTGCTACTAAACCAACATCTTCCAAATGCCGCAGACCTCCACCACTTCCTAATCTATCTCCTCCTAATCAGGACCTTCAAATCACTTCTCTGTGCTACAGTCTGGGCCCCAGTGGTAACTCTATCAGAAATGAGCATGTCCAGGAAAAACTTGGGCCCCTAATAGGAGATAGTTGTAAAATCTCTGTGCTTATACGTGACAGAAAAAACAAAGCCAAAAGGATAAGAGACAGTAATAAACAATCAACAAAAGCCATAACCTGTCAGGTACAACCACACACAGAGTTAATATCAACAACTAAGTCATATAAACTGGCTTTACTGAACATTAGATCTCTGTCAGGAAAATAATTTTTAATCAATGACGTCATTACTGACCACGATCTTGATGTTATGTTTTTTAACAGAAACATGGTTACATGAATTTAATGAAGCTCCCATTCTGATAGAGGCGACGCCTCCGAACTACAATTTTCTTTGTGAGAGCAGACAGCAAAGAAAAGGTGGAGGGGTGGCCACTTTGTTCAAAGATTTATTAGAGTGTAAAAAAGTATTTCTGGGCAAATTTGACTCTTTTGAATATTTGGCTCTCCAGGTAAAGAACCCGGTCCGAACAATGTTCTTGAATATTTACAGGCCTCCTAAGTCCAAAACAAACTTTATCAGTGATTTTAATGAGCTTTTATCTGTGATATGTGTTGATTATGACTGTTTAATTATTGTGGGAGACTTTCACATTCACATGGACAATCCTGAAGACAGAAGTACAATAGATCTATGTGACACTCTTAGAAATTTTGGTTTGACTCAACATCTTAAACAGCAAACGCACAAACAGGGACATATTTTGGACTTGATCATCACTAAGGGTCTAAACATTTCCAAGGTGTCTGTAACTGATGTTGCCCTATCTGACCACTTTTCTGTTATTTTTGAAAGCATCATCTGCAATGACTCAGTTTGCCGAAGAGACATGATAAGAAAACGCATCTTTAAGGACGATGCTGTGCTGCTAAAACCTTTAACCAGATTTACTCTTCTACCTCCACTTTGCCCTGTAACACTGTCGATGAGCTGGTAGACAACTTTCTTTCTAAAATCTTGGACATCATTGATTCAGTTGCTCCAATTAAAGTGAAAGTCGGTTCTGGGAAGAAAATGTCTCCATGGAGAAGTGCTCCACCAGTCAGAAGTGAAAAAACGGAGTGTTGAAAAGCTGAACGCACGTGCGAAAGACTGGACTGCAGGTTCACTATATTATCTATAAAGAGAGACTATACAGATATAACCTACAACTGAAAAATGCAAGGGAATCTTTCTTTTCTGAGATCATCAGCAAAAACATTAACAATGCTCATGCATTATTTGCCACGGTCGACAGGTTAACAAACCCTCCTGTAACTGTAGCATCTGAACTCAACTGTACCAGGGCCTGCAATCAATTTGCTAAATTCTTTACTGAAAAAACCTAAAAGATCAGAGGGGCAGTCAGCACATCCACATCAACTCCAGTACCAATGTTGTCTCCAACTAGAACTGATTTTGACAAAATTTCCCAATTTTACCAAATAAACTACAAAAACTTAGAAGAAATCGTACACCAACTAAGCTCTTCTTCCTGCTGTCTCGATGTTTTACCCACAGCTTTCCTTAAGAAAGCTTTGCCCATAATAACATCTGATTTAACACAAATAATAAACGTGTCCCTTTTGTCAGGTGTTTTCCCTAAGGCCCTAAAAACAGCAATTATCAAACCTCTATTAAAAAAGAGCAATTTGGACAAGCTGCTACTACAGAACTACATGCCTATATCAAACCTCCCCTTCATCAGTAAGATAATTGAAAAAGCTGTGTTTCAGCATTTAAACAACTTCCTAACAATGACCAACCGCTTCGATGTCTTCCACTCAGGCTTCTGTGCTCACCACAGTACAGAGACTGCTCTTGTCCAGGTGTTCAATGACATCCATATAAATGCAGACTGTGGAACAACCACAGTGCTGGTATTATTGGACCTTAGTGCAGCATTCGACACTGTTGATCACTCCATTTTATTAGAGCGCCTGGAAAACTGGGTCGGCCTTTCTGGACAGCACTCAACTGGTTTAAATCCTACTTGAAGGACAGGGACTTTTTTGTGTTAGTAGGTAACTTTACATCAGAGAGCACAAAAATCACATGTGGCGTTCCCCAAGGGTCCATCTTAGGGCCCCTCCTATTCAATATCTACATGCTCCCCCTAACTCAGATTTTAATAAACAACAACATAAGTTATCATAACTATGCAGACGACACACAGCTATACATTGCAATGTCACCAGGTGACCATGAACCCATTCAAGCGCTGGGTAAATACTTAGAAGAAATCAATGCATGGATGGGCCTAAATTTTCTTCAGCTGAAACCTGGGTGTAGTGATGGACTCAGACCTGAACCTTTAGAGGCACATAAAGGTAGTAACTAGGTCGGCCTTCTATCACCTAAAGAACATCTCCAGGATTAAAGGACTAATGTCTCAGCAGGACCTTGAAAAACTAATTCATGTGTTCATCTTTAGTAGAATTGATTACTGCAATGGTGTCTTCACAGGTCTGCCTAAAAAGTCGATCAGACAGCTGCAGTTGATCCAGAGCGCTGCTGCCCGCGTCCTCACTAGAACTAAGAAAGTGGAGCACATCAACCCGGTTCTAAAGTCCCTATACTGGCTCTCTGTAGCTCAGAGAATAGAGTTTAAAATACGTCTGTTAGTCTATAAATCACTGAATGGCTTACCACCAAAATACATTACAGACTTGTTGTCAGTGTATCAACCAGCCAGACCTCTCTGGTCATCTCGCTCAAATCTACTCTGCGTACCCAGAACCAGAACCAAACATGGAGAAGCAGCTTTTAGTTCTTATGCTCCACTAACCTGGAATAAACTGCCAGAAAACTGTAAATGCGCTCAAATCCTAAGTTGCTTTAAATCAAGATTCAAAACTTATTTGTTTAGAGTGGCCTTTGACTGTGCCATCAAGGCATGATTAGTTGTATTTTCAGTCCAATTTTCCTTTCATTTTCTTGTCCATCATTCTATTCTCTTTATTTTATTTTACTTTTTTTAAATTACCTCTGTTGTTTGATTTTATCATTTGATTTGTTTTTCTGTATCTGTATCTGTGTTTATTTGCTTTGTGATTGTATTGCAGTTGCATGTACAGCGCTTTGAGTGTCTCGTTGCTGAAAAGCGCTATATAAATAAACTTTACCTTACCTTACCTTACCTTACCTTACCTTACCTTACCTTACCTTACCTTACCTTACCTTACCTTACCTTACCTTACCTTACCTTACCTTACCTTACCTTACCTTACCTTACCTTACCTTACCTTACCTTACCTTACCTACAAACACCAATCTTCATAGCTCTAAAATCTCTGCCATCTGCATTGAGATCATCTGCCATTGCTGGTTCCTGTTGTGTGGCTCTAACATGAGCACTAACCATTCATTCATCAAGCTAAACAGCACATCACATCTTCCAGGTTCACAGCAGAAAAAGATGCAGATATGGCTGAATTTCTTTCTCAGCTGTGAAGGGCGGGAGAGTAATAAAAAGAGCAAATCGTGGAGAGGGATGCAGGAAGGGTGGGAGGTATTAAGTGTAAAAAACGAGGGAAGGGAAAAAAGCCTCAACCTTTTCTAATCAATAACCATTCCCTCGAGCTGTCATGTCATTGCACAAATAGCTGTTGCATTACCAAACACAAAGTGTCTGATCCTAAATGAAATATCACCTTCACTCCAAACCATCCCATTCATCTTCATTTAACAAATGCTCAGCTTTTGGTAATATATTTTATATTCCCTTTCTACTAAAGACAGAATGAATATGTCAGAATGACAAGGCCTGGCACCTAAATATGGGAACATTTCTCCTCAGAAAGACACTTGTCTGTAAGCTTCATTGTGCCACTGAGCAGTGGAGATGATCAATTCCACAGGGACGGATTCCAATGTGCAGTTTAATTAGCAGTTTATGACTCATGGGTTTATGAGTTGTAAATTGCACAAGGAGAGATTTTTGAACTCATGGACATGAAATAAATCTAAAGAGAAGGAGCAGAATGCACTAACATTGTTAATATGTAATACAGAGATTGGGAGTGTGCTGGTATGTTCAGTGGAACAAAAAACCTGGTTTGACACACATGCGTCTCTGGATTTGTGCTCGCGTCTGCTGTAATCTTGCAAAATCAGCTTCGCTATGGGCGTCCACATTCAGCTGTGCTTGTGTCTGTTTGTGCATATTCATCCTTTTAAATAAGTGTAGACTGACAGCTGACCTTATCAGCAGAAAGCAGCACCTAATTTGTGTGATGATAAGTCAGTGAAAAATATGTGAACGCACAAACTGGCCATCTCTTTTCCTCCCTTTCTTCATCCCCTTTTTTTCCCACGTGCAATACTCTCTGACTGGCGTAAAACTAATCGTACATAACCCTAAAAATACTATTAGTGGTGGTAGCATCATGTTGTGGGGATGTCTTTGTGCAGCTTTGACACAAAACATCAGGCTTGGTAGGAAGATGGTTTAATTTAATTCTAGGGCAGTTGTGAAATATGAGTGGTCAAAGTAACAGTAATTAACTTATTACTATAAATGAGTTAACTCCTACTAATTATTTAAATTTTCACATACCTTGAAATACTGGGCGAGGAGGAGTAGCAACCATCTTTCAGTCCGATTTATTGATTAGTCCCAGACCAATTAATAGCTACAGTTCTTTTGAATATGTAATCCTTATGTTGGGACCCAGCCATGGGGACAACATGAAAGACCAGTACAAACCTTTCTGTAACTTTCAAAATAAATCGCATTAACCTACTTCCAGCACAGCCAGGAAAAGGGGTAACAGCAGACTTCCCGTGATGTCACTGTCCGAAAAAAAAAAAACCCACTTTTGCAACAAACTGTCCTCTTCCACGCAAGTCCCCAGAGGAACTGGATGGAGGGAAACAGTGCGCTAATGTTTCTTTGCTGGCAAACAGACATAACTCTTCAAACTGGATCTAAGAGTGTCATACGATCACGCGATCATATGCACTAAGTTAAGTAGGAAATAATTACTGTTTGTGTATCGGGTATTCATTCATGAACGGGGTAATTAAGGTACAAGCGTTGCTTGACTTTCTCTCTGAGGTCTATAGAAGCAAACTGTGTTCCAGAGAGTTCTCAGCAGAGACCCTGTCTCTACGACGCCGAGTGGAGCAGTTTCCCGGTCTGAAGGAAGGACAACGGGACCGCATCACCGTGGATAAAGCAGTAACGTGCAGTGTGGCCAGCCGACAGAACGAGCCGCCCCACCCCACAGCTACGGAGGTTAGTTGCAGTTAACACTCTGTTCACTGTGGATGCTTTCTTCAACTCCGTCGCCCGGACAACTTTTCCTCAGCACGATTCACGTAAGAGGTTGTGTTGGGCAGAGAGAAGTACTTTAGAGTGAAATAATCTAAACATTTTTCGTTTTATGACGTTGGGGTTTTGTTTGTGTTGAAACAAAACCCAAATCTGAGCAGATTATCTGCTCAGCACATGTGCTCAGTTTGTGTTCTGTGCTTGTGTTTTTCTTTTTTTAGTTAAGACAAACTTTATTTAAAGGGTGATTTTAAACACAGAAGATCGGCCATAACGTGCCGTTCAAGCGTATGCATTTTAACCCTTTTATTAGTGGTATTTTAAAGGTATGTGTTTGATTCTGATGATAAGCTATAAACTTCTATTGTTAGCTTTAACTGCTAACAGCTAAGAACACGTGCTTGCCTGCTAAAGATCATTTACCCATAAAGGTTGTTGGTTTTCAATCTAGTAAAATAATATTTCCCTAAATAATATTTTACTAAACTTGATAACTAAGTAACACAATTAAGCCCATTTCTCAAAGATTTGGTTCTTATTCAAAATAATATTTCTTTAAATATTATTTTAATAAATAAAGGCAATTAAACACCATTGAAAATTGGTTATCCAGAAGATTGGTTTTATTAAGCAAATCATTCTTTAAAATATTATTTTATTAAAATAATATTTTATCTGATCTTGCATTATGAATGGTTGTCTATGGTTGTTCACAGGACAACCCTTAACAGACCGAAATATTATTTGATAAAATATTAAAGTATTAATATTAAATATTAAATAATATATTCATATTCATAATTACAACACTTAGTTTTCCTCATCCAAATTGCAAAGCACTAAAACCACTTCTGTTTATTGTTTTGTACCGTCCACCAGGCCCTTACTCTCAATTGTTAGATCAGTTTTCAGACCTTTTATCTGATTTAGTGTTAAAAACAGATAAGGTTATTATAGAGGGGGATTTTAACATTCATGTTGACAGTGAACGTGATAGCCTAAATATGGCCTTTAATGCTATCTTAGACTCAATTGGCTTTGCTCAAAACATTAACAAACCTACCCAGTTTTGTCTTCATTCTCTGGACCTTGTGCAGACATATGGCATTGAGTGTAAAGAAATAACAATATTTTCTTATAACCCTGTCCTGTGTGACCATTTTTTATTAACCTTTGAGTTTAATTTAACCAAGTACTCCACACCTGAAAGAAAATTTCATCACAGTAGATCATTATCAGACAATGCTGTAACAAACTTTGAAGAATCTGTTTCACTTTTAATTTCCTCATTATCACAGAAAAACACAATGGAGGGCAATAATTTTGCTTCTTACCTTCACAAATTGATTCTCTTGTTCATAGTGTTACTTCATCATTGCGTGGTGCATTAGACAATGCAGCCCCCTTGAAAAAGAAGGTAATTATTTACAAGAGGCTGGCTCCCTGGTTTAATTCAGAGATGCTTACGTTAAAGCACAATGTTAGAAAATTGGAGAGAAAATGGCGCTCTACACGCCTAGAGGATTCAAACTTAATCTGGAAAAAATAGCCTACTGTTGTATAAAAAGACACTTCACCAAGCTAGAACAGCTTATTTCTCATCATTAATAGAAGAGAAAAAGAATAATCCCAGGTTTCTCATTAGTACAGATGCTAAACTTACACAGAGTCATAGCTCTGTTGAGCCATCCATTCCCTTAGCTCTCAGCAGTCATGACTTTATGGGATTCTTCCAAAATAAAATTGATTGTATTAAAAACAAAATCATGATGATTACTTCATCCTCAGCAAGCGAGACAACATTGGAAGTAACTGTAGATCCTGATCTGTGTTTGGACTGTTTTGATCTTGTGGAGCTTCCTGAGTTATCAAAAATATTAGCTTCATCTAAACCTTCAACTTGTATGTTAGACCCAATCCTAACCAAAGTATTTAAGGAAGTGTTCCCTGTGATTACCAGCCCCATTTTAGATATGATTAATCTATTCTTAGTTAATGGATATGTACCACAAGCTTGTAAGGTAGCTGTAATTAAACCTTTGCTTAAGAAACCTTCGCTTGATCAAGATAATTTAATAAATTACAGACCTATATCCAATCTTAAGTATTTATCTAAAATTCTTGAGAAAATAGTTGCTAATCAAATGTGTGAGCATTTACACAGCAATGACCTGTTTGAAGAGTTTCAGACAGGTTTCAGAGCTCATCATAGCACTGAAACAGGTCTGCTGACGGTCACTAATGATATTCTCCTAGCCTCAGATAATGGACTTGTGTCTATACTCGTCCAGTTAGGTCTCAGTGCTGCATTTGATACAGTCGATCAAAATATTCTCTTAGAAAGGCTGGAATATGCTTTAGGGATCAGAGAAACAGCACTAGGTTGGTTTAAATCTTATTTGTCTGACAGATTCCATTTTGTCTATGTAAATGATAAACCATCTTCAAACTCTGGGGTTAATTATGGAGTACCGCAGGGTTCAGTGCTTGGGCCAATTCTCTTCACTATATATATGCTTGCAAAGGTTAAAATTATCAGGGAGCATAGGATAAATTTTCACTGTTACGCTAATGCTCAGCTTTACTAATAAATCCTAAAGAGCCCAACCAGTTAGATAGACTACAAGCATGTCTTAAAGACATAAAAACTTGGACGACTTAAAATTTTCTGCTTCTAAATTCAGACAAGACAGAAGTTGTCGTCTTGGGACCGGAGTCTTTGAGAAAGAAATTGCTTAATCAGTCACTTAACCTGGATGGCATTAAATTGAACTCTGGTAATAAAGTAAAAAACCTTATGTTATTTTTGACTAGGACATGTCATTTACATCTAATATTAAACAGGTTTCTAGGATTTCCTTATTTCACCTCCAGAACATTGAAAGCTAGTCCATGCATTTGTTACTTCAAGGCTGAACTATTGTAATTTCTTACTATCAGGATGTCCACAAAATGCAGTTAAAAGCCTTCAGCTGATTCAAAATGCTGCAGCAAGAGTTCTGATGAAAATTAAGAAGAGATATCATATTTCTCCTATTTTAGCTTCCCCAAACTGGCTCCCTGTTAAATCCAGAATAGAATTTAAAATTGTCCTTCTCACATATAAAACCCTTAATAATCAAGCTCCATCATACATCAGAGATTTGATTGTTCCATATATTCCTTACACAGAGCACTTCGTTCTCAGACTGCAGGTTTACTGGTGGTTCCTAGTGTCTCTAGAAGTAGAATGGGAGGTAGATCCTTTAATTATCAGGCGCCTCTCCTGTGGAACCAGCTCCCAGTTTTAGTCCGTGAGTTTTAAAAGTAGACAGGGAGTCTCCCTGTCTACTTTTAAGACTAGGCTTATATTTTTTTGATTAAGCTTATAGTTAGAGTGGCTTAGGTTATTCTGAGCAATCTCTGTAGTTATGTTGCTATAGGCTTAGGCTGCTGGAGGACATAATGACCACTTTCACTCTCTCTGCTACATTCTCATACTACTCTCCAATTTTGCATTATTTGCTGTTATTTTAGCTTATAACTTTATGTTCTGTCTCCTTTCTCTTCCTAGAAGCTACACCTGACCTGACTCCGTATCTACCTGTGACACCTTTGTGGAGGGACACATCCTCCAAGCTTGTGCTGCCAACAACTTAATGCTCACCTTCTACCAAGGATACACTTGGCCCTTTCTTTCATTATATAACCCTATTTTTCTCCTAGACATAGCTACTGACTGAGGTTTTACTGTGACTAACTGTATGTGCTCTCTCTCATACTCTAAACTTGAAACCTGGCTCAGAGTTAATCTGTTTTTTCTTCCTAGATGAAACCACTAAAGGGGCTATATCCATTAACATTTACTTTTCCTTCCCATAGAAAGTACTCCTGGATCAGTGCTCCTGTGTTCTTTTTCCTTCTCTGCTCTGTTCTCTCAAACCCCCAGTCAGTCTCAGCAGACTCGGACCAAAATCCAGTTAAGGATTTGCAGTAAGACCTTTGATCAGAATTCATAGAATCTCTGTCCATACTGCACATAAGTTTAGAAAACAATTTGCTATTTTATCCTAATGTATTCACGAAGTCAAATTTGATTTGCACCCTTAGCGTTAGGGGTGAGCCCATCGGGCTTAAGAGGTTAACACATATCAATAATTCTGTCAAAAGCCCAAGTTATAGAAAGGTTCAACCAGCAGGACCAGACAAGCAAAGGGTGAGCTGTATCATTGCTGTGCCTATCTCCAGTGGTTAATGGGTGAAAGTCAAGGTACACCTTAGATAGGTGGCCTATCTATCACAGTGCAACATAGAAACACACAAAACAAACTGTTTTTGTACCGAGTTAAGTCAAAAGAATGAACCAAGAAAGAAAAGACTGAAAAGGGAAGCGAAGAAGGTCTCCTTTCATCTAATTTGCCTGTCTTGGACCTTTTGTTTCTCTCATGGCTTTCTGTCCCTTGGCACTCCGATCAGTAGCTCGGTGACAAGATCTTGATCCTCAGAGTTGCTTCTCCACCTCAAGTGTCAAGGCAAATTACCCATTAGAGCACTGGGAGAGTGGCACATGCCGTTATACAGGTCCTTCTCAAAAAATTAGCATATTGTGATAAAGTTAATTATTTTCCATAATGTCATGATGAAAATTTAACATTCATATATTTTAGATTCATTGCACACTAACTGAAATATTTCAGGTCTTTTATTGTCTTAATACAGATGATTTTGGCATACAGCTCATGAAAACCCAAAATTCCTATCTCACAAAATTAGCATATCATTAAAAGGGTCTCTAAACGAGCTATGGCCCTAATCATCTGAATCAACGAGTTAACTCTAAACACCTGCAAAAGATTCCTGAGGCCTTTAAAACTCCCAGCCTGGTTTATCACTCAAAACCCCAATCATGGGTAAGACTGCCGACCTGACTGCTGTCCAGAAGGCCACTATTGACACCCTCAAGCAAGAGGGTAAGACACAGAAAGAAATTTCTGAATGAATAGGCTGTTCCCAGAGTGCTGTATCAAGGCACCTCAGTGGGAAGTCTGTGGGAAGGACAAAGTGTGGCAGAAAACGCTGCACAACGAGAAGAGGTGACCGGACCCTGAGGAAGATTGTGGAGAAGGGCCGATTCCAGACCTTGGGGGACCTGCGGAAGCAGTGGACTGAGTCTGGAGTAGAAACATCCAGAGCCACCGTGCACAGGCGTGTGCAGGAAATGGGCTACAGGTGCCGCATTCCCCGGACATGGGCTACAGAGAAGCAGCACTGGACTGTTGCTCAGTGGTCCAAAGTACTTTTTTCGGATGAAAGCAAATTCTGCATGTCATTCGGAAATCAATGTGCCAGAGTCTGGAGGAAGACTGGGGAGAAGAAAATGCCAAAATGCCAGAAGTCCAGTGTCAAGTACCCACAGTCAGTGATGGTCTGGGGTGCCGTGTCAGCTGCTGGTGTTGGTCCACTGTGTTTTATCAAGGGCAGGGTCAATGCAGCTAGCTATCAGGAGATTTTGGAGCACTTCATGCTTCCATCTGCTGAAAAGCTTTATGGAGATGAAGATTTCTTTTTTCAGCACGACCTGGCACCTGCTCACAGTGCCAAAACCACTGGTAAATGGTTTACTGACCATGGTATCACTGTGCTCAATTGGCATGCCAACTCTCCTGACCTGAACCCCATAGAGAATCTGTGGGATATTGTGAAGAGAACGTTGAGAGACTCAAGACCCAACACTCTGGATGAGCTAAAGGCCGCTATCGAAGCTTCCTGGGCCTCATCCTGGGCCTCCATAAGACCTCAGCAGTGCCACAGGCTGATTGGCTCCATGCCACGCCGCATTGTAGCAGTCATTTCTGCCAAAGGATTCCCGACCAAGTATTGAGTGCATAACTGTACATGATTATTTGAAGGTTGACGTTGTTTGTATTAAAAACACTTTTCTTTTATTGGTCGGATTAAATATGCTAATTTTGTGAGATAGGAATTTTGGGTTTTCATGAGCTGTATGCCAAAATCATCCGTATTAAGACAATAAAAGACCTGAAATATTTCAGTTAGTGTGCAATGAATCTAAAATATATGAATGTTAAATTTTCATCATTACATTATAGAAAATAATGAACTTTATCACAATATGCTAATTTTTTGAGAAGGACCTGTATGCATGCCCGCATGACGGCCCACAAAGCTGCACTCTGTCAGGGCTCAGGATGTCTTAGCTTCTTCACTGGGTCTGCCTGAGATGTCATTTTTTAAGCAATTGCTAACAGTTCACTCTGGCCGCTAACCCTACCTGTTTTGGCCCAACACCTTACAGATGAGCACTAATAATCTTTCTTTTTCTTTATGTTTCATTCTCTCTTCCATTCATCTTTCAAAGGGTTTTCACTTATTGCTGTTTATCTATCTCATTTGTACTGCAACCTCTCCCGCGGTTTACTACTTTTCCTTTTCATTGCATGTATTTATAATCCCACCTGTCAGTACCTGCACCTGCTAATTGTTTTTGTTTGTGAACACATATTGCTTATAATTGGGTGCACTGCTTTGCATTCGCAGTTGGGCATATCTTTGTTAACCCACTGTCCATTAACATTGTGTTTATTGCCTCTGTATCATTAAGAAGCACAGACATGTGTCCTAGTAAAAGACTGGGACATAAACTGAAGTGATGCAGCTCCGGTCAGACTCACATTATTCTCTGTTCTATTTCCTTGGCTGCCTGGAAGCCTAAAAGCCCTCATAAATTATACTGTTATTTGGGTCAAACCTCTGTTAGTAAGCACGCGCTTCATTTAGAGTCTCAGCTTCCTCCCTTTTTCCTGAATTTGTGCTGGATATGTGTATGCCCAGTTGTGGTAAAACAAACAATAAACATTTATTCACATAACACAGAGTGCAGCATATAGATGCAGACAAACAGAAAGGCTTAAATGGGTTTCATTATTGGTCGAAAAACTACAAGAAGGGTTGTAAACTCTTTAAAAGGTATCTTCTGTGGTCAAACATAAGCTATCATAGCATGTGTACTCATTGCATGCGGTTATGGTGTGTATGTCAGCAAGTTCATATATGTTGGTAAACCTCCAAAGCTAGTTAGTTTGCAGTGACATATAAGTTTTTTCTTTAACTTGTAATTTAACACTCCAGCTGCATTTTCTTTCCACGTTTTTTATGTTTAGTTTTTATTTTCCTCAGCCAAGTTTAATAACTTTACAGGATGTTTGCTAGTTACGAGGACTGGTTAGACTAATCTGACTGACATTCTGTTTAACCATTCAAATTTAGTAGTCAAAAACTAGCAGTAATCATTTCTAAAAGTTTCAGGCAGTATTGTGCTGTTTTTATCTTTGAAATAGAGCTGCAAGTGGTCTACAAAAATGACCCCAAATCTAGATAAGGGCTTAATCTGTTAAAAATAGTTTCTAAACTAATCAGAGGCAGACAAAACAGTAAAAATAAAAACAAGTTAACTAATTTGATTTGATTAGTTGGCTGTTGTTTTCAGCAGTGCATATAAGAAAGCCTTTGTGTTGCTAGTTTCATTTGCCTGAACTGAACATACAGTATGAATCAATACAGAATCTGTACATTTTGGTAAAAATTATGAATGTTTTGTATAAAAGGTTCTGATTTCACAATTTAGATTGGCCCTAGCAATGGGAACCTCAGAAGAAATTGAATGAAAACAGATAAGCATACTGGCATATATGTATAGGCACATGAAGGACCTCAGATGGGCCTTTTTCCCCTTTGACCAAAAACAAAATAAATTAAATGTAATTTGGCTAGCGTGGTTCATTAGTCAGTTGTTCATAGTTTCATAAAATCATGCAAATATAATTTTGATAACATTTATTATGATCAGCACACCTTTTCATTTGCTCTGAAGTTTTAAGTTATTTAAGCACATTCTAATTTCATTTTGTTGTTAATAAACAGACCCATAGACTTCAGTGGTATTACTTCAATCAGCAGTATTACTTAATCATGCACTGTTTTCTCTGCCCCTGGAAAACTTCCAGAGACCTCAGTCAATTTCAAGCAGTCACACCCACTTGTCGATGGCAGCCATTATGTGGATGACAGTTAAAGCTAGAGGAAGAGGAGGAAACAGAGTAAAAGTGAATCAATGGCCATTCCAGTGGGTGGGAACTTCACAGTCCTCCTTCAGTATGGGGTAGGTAGATTTAAAGGATAATCTAAAGACGGCTCATAGCAGTTAACCAGCTATTTTCTGAAATTTTCACTCTCAAGAACAGTTTGTGCTTTTACATAGTCTCCTCAGATGGAATAGAATAGAAAAATCCTTTATTGTCCAAAAGTTGGAAAATTCAGTTGCACCAGCAGCAAAGTGAATATATGGTAATATACATGTATAGATAGACAGACAGATAGATATACATTAACTCTAAAATGTTTTTTGTTCACCTTTAGCCTGCTTTATTTATATATAATTTCTTTTTTTTTTTCTTCTTTAACTGTCTCTCCATCTTTCAAATTTCTCTATCTTTCTGTCTCTCTGTCTTTATCACATCTTTTATCTGTTTATGTCTCTTTCCATCTTTCAGCCTTTATCTGTTCTCTTTCTTTATCTATCCATCATGTATGTATTTATTACCAAGCTCAGTCTAAAGCCAGGGGATTATTTTACCTCTGACAGCCAAGCCAGGTCAGAACCTTTTATTCTGTGGTGACTGGACTTTAGCTGTGTTTCAGGGGCAGGGCATGAAACACTCAGGCTATGTTGTGTACTTGTACCTTCGCCATATGTACCAGGAGGAGGAGAGTTAGCCCTGGTGCTACTAGCAGGAGAGGAAGTGCTGCCATGAAAACGAAATTTGCCGCTTTTAAAAAACCAGAGATTTCCTTGCCTGCTTTCCATGGTTTAGCGGCATCTTTTTCTGTCCGCCGTCAGGAATGTGTTTTCACCTGCATGCGATCCATGTAACTTAGTGCGTCAGCGTTGGTGACACAGAGTATGAGTGTGTTTTCATCCAGTTTTTGTGAGGTTCGGCCATAGAAAGTAGAGTAGCGAAGATGCAGGGACAGAAATCGCTCATGAGGTGATTTCATAAAATGAGTGACATTAACTGTGAAAACGTACTATTACTACCTTGTTGGCGGGGCAGGGAGCCTCCCCTGGATAATTGAAAGGGAAACAGCCCTCAGTCAAAAGTGTTAGTAAAAATAGAAAGTATAACAAATGATTATTAAATGAAAATCATTTTATTTTATCTCTTTAACTTGAGTATGTAGTTCTTAGGCATTTTATTATTTTCAGCTCAAATAAAACCTAAAGATAACTGTTGCCATGAAAGTGAATAGGTAATCTAAACAAATACAAAATCAACATAAATAATAAACCTGCTTTTGTTATAACAAAAACTGGACCTCTTTTGAATAGGTCCCCAATAAATAGACATTTAAACCTAAAAAAGTCAGCAACAGAATACTTAACAAAAATAATGTTCATACTCACTATGCAGGTTTACTTTGTTTTCATCATTTAACTGGGTTTGTCCATACCACCTGAGTCAAGGCCAAGACCGAGGCTTTGAGGGAAGTGTGACCATTTTGAAGACCATTGTCTTTTTTGTAATATAATACTTGTGACTGCAAATGTTTAAAGAAAACATCTGCTGGTCTGTTAACTGGTTTCACTGTTGCACCCAATGTTTTCAGTTAGATGTGCAGCTATTTAGGTGAAGTCAGACCTGTATGTTAGGAAACTTTCAAATACATGCATAAATCTGACAAGGTGGTAACAAATAAAAAATGTATGACTAACTTAGCGTTCTTCCTTTTTGTGTGTTGTACAGACAGAAAAAATGTGTATTTCCAGTGGAAAATGTTTCTCTCTATACCTTCCTCTCTTCTCCTCATCTTTGGCACATTGGCAGTGTTTTCTAAGTAAAAGAAATAGCTCGCATTTGAATGAAGCCAGGTATTTGTAGTGAAGAAAAAAAAACATTGCTGCAGCTGTTGTCTTTACTGGTCTTTAGAAAAACTCCTGAGACAACACCGATTAAAACTGTAGTCGAAACCAAGACAAGAGCAAAACTTTTAAAATGTGGTCGCAAAATTGGTGTTGAGTATGACAATAATACCTAACCCTGATTTAAACTTTTCCAGAACTGTATCTCTGACTGATGTGTTCCTTGGTCTTTTTGATGCTGTTCTCTAGTGTTCTGAACTCACCTCTGAGGTCTTTACAGAACAACTGTAATTATACTGAGATTTAATTAAACACAGACAGACTTTATTTACTAATTTGCTGACTTTTTAAAACAATGAGTTGCACTTGATTTTATTTTAGGGCTATCACAGTAAATGGGGGTAAACGAAAATGCATGCTGCACTTTTCAGGTTTTTATTTGCAAAATGCACAAATTAAAAATAAACATAATATGTTTTCTTTTATTTCACAATTATGTGCAACCTACAATGAAGTTTGTCACTATAATTTAACAAAATTCAGAATAGTTGAATTTAATTATTTCAATAACTGTAAATTTGCAAATGCAGGCAGGTTTTTTAATACGTTTCATATGTTTTCTGTAAATATGAATGGATTCTTACCGTTACATGATGGTCATAAAATACAGCACTCTGATTTTAAAGAGTTCAAGTTCTGTTTAGATCAAAATTAAATAACTATATGTTTATCATTCAGTTGTAATCTGAACTTATGTCATGAATGCCCTCCTACCTTCCCAACAATTTCAGCAATAAACACATTCTGAATAATACCACTGACGGTATTATATTGAGGTATTTCTAATCCTAACCAGCAATGGCTGTTTTTCTAACTGTACTGATGTTCTATTTAGATCCACAATCGCAAAAAAAGAAATAAAAAAACTGAAACACCATCAAATTCTGTGTATTGGGACTATGATAAAGTAGTAACATCCAACCTTATTCAATTCAATTCAAAAATACTTTATTAATACCAAAGGGAAATTAAATGTTGTTGTAGCTCATATTATGAAGGTTTTTTCAAAGAGCCGTTGTAGATGCTGATGGCTGTGGGCAGGAAGGATCTCCTGTAGCGCTCCGTCTTACAGCAGATCTGAAGAAGCCTCTGACTGAAGACACTCTGTTGTTGTAGGACAGTCTCATGAAGAGGATGCTCAGGGTTCTCCATAAAAAGGAAATAAAGGCATAATTCCAGTGCAAATTAGATTCCTCAAAGGACTCTTTTTTTCTGCCTTTATTTAGTTAGCATTTCCACATGTAGAATACACATTGAGTTGGATTTTGTTGTTTTGCTGCAAAATGTTTCCTATTTTATTTATATTTTTGGGAATGTTCTGGTGTGATCTGAGACTGGAACATTGGGAAGCCGTCACCATCAGCAGTTTAACAGCTTCTCTGCTGCAGGAGATTTTATGAATGCAGCATCTTTACATCTTATACTCTTCAAATGAGAAACAAAGTAGGTTAAGAAGACTGAGACAGTAATAAAAATATGAAATAGTCAAGAGGACAGCTACAGTTTTTATTGCATATTAAACTGAGAAAGCGTAGGCAAAAGAAACATAACATTGTTAAGTAAAGCTATACTTGTTGCAGTACTAGTCTTAGGCCCTTGAACCTTAACGATTGAGCTATTGTACTTCTGGCTGTATGTTTAGGATCAAGATCCTGCTGGAGCAGCTTTTCTTCCGTGACTGGCTGTCTTAGCGGTTATGCAAAATAATTAGAATACCCTGTTCTGTTCTTTACTTTACTTTACTTTACTTTACTTTTTTATGTATTTTGTTTATTGGGTATAACAAGCTTCATTCAGTTGTTTGGGTGCAATTAAACCAATTTTTTTAGAGATAAAGTAAAGTAAAGTAAAGTAAAGTGTTTTTTATGAGGACATTTTTAGAACCCCCTGAAGGCTAGAATTACCCCTATTAAGATGAGATAACTTCAGTGAGATGCTTCTTGTAGCTATCTACCAGTCACTGACATTGGCCTGAAAAAAGTATGTCCCACTCCTTACTTTCAGCTGTGAAATATTTGAGGGGTTTCTTGTATGTACAGTCAATTTCAAGTTCCCCATAATACCTCAATGGGATCAAGATTAGGCCTTTGACTTGTGCTAGGTTTTTCCAGGTATTTACTAGGCAGCCCTTGCTGGATGTATCATATTTTGGGTCATTGTCATGTTGCAGGGTTCAGTTTTCCTCCAGCTTTATTTTTGTCTGCAGATCTTGTCATATTTTCCTTAAGCACCCTCTAAAACATGATTGAATTCATCCGGGTTTTTGCAATGGTGAACTGGCCTGGTCTAAAGCACCTTGACCCATGACACTTGTATGCATAATAGCTGGCATGAGGTTGTTTTCCTAGAATGCAAAATTGACTGGAATAAAATGCTTTCATTATCTTTATGCATCACTTTAATAAAAAACTGATTGAACTACAAGTTCAGAAATTAAAAGTAAATATGTATGGAGCCATCCATGTCCTTCAGCCGGAGCAGAGGGCAGCCAATGATCTTTCCTGCAGCTCCAGCAACCAGCGGCACCTGTAGCCCATTTCCTGCACACGCCTGTGCACGGTGGCTCTGGATGTTTCTACTCCAGACTCAGTCCACTGCTTCCGCAGGTCCCCCAAGGTCTGGAATCGGCCCTTCTCCACAATCTTCCTCAGGGTCCGGTCACCTCTTCTCGTTGTGCAGCGTTTTCTGCCACACTTTTTCCTTCCCACAGACTTCCCACTGAGGTGCCTTGATACAGCACTCTGGGAACAGCCTATTCGTTCAGAAATTTCTTTCTGTGTCTTACCCTCTTGCTTGAGGGTGTCAATAGTGGCCTTCTGGACAGCAGTCAGGTCGGCAGTCTTACCCATGATTGGGGTTTTGAGTGATAAACCAGGCTGGGAGTTTTAAAGGCCTCAGGAATCTTTTGCAGGTGTTTAGAGTTAACTCGTTGATTCAGATGATTAGGTTCATAGCTCATTTAGAGACCCTTTTAATAATATGCTAATTTTGTGAGATAGGAATTTTGGGTTTTCATGAGCTGTATGCCAAAATCATCCGTATTAAGACAATAAAAGACCTGAAATATTTCAGTTAGTGTGCAATGAATCTAAAATATATGAATGTTAAATTTTCATCATGACATTATGGAAAATAATTAACTTTATCACAATATGCTAATTTTTTGAGAAGGACCTGTATAATATCAGCCTGTTTAGGGTCTTGACACATCATCTAAATTCTAATTGTAGAGTTTTGACTCAGGCCACTCCATTTTTTCTCTTTAGACATTCAGAGATGGATTTACTGGTGTGCTTTTCAGTATCATCCCCTTCAGGTGCCTTTGAGCTTAAGGTGTTGTAGTAATACCCCGACATTCTTCTAGTGACAAGCAGGATGCCTGGTTCATCAATAACAGCAAGTCCTTGAGGTATTGAAGAAGCAAAGCAGCCCCTAAATCATTACACTCACATTGTGTTTGGCTGTCAGCAAGATGTTCTTTTTCTGAAATGCTGTGTTAATTTTAGATCAGAGGTAACATGACAAACACCTCGTAATAAGTAAAATGTTTGTCTCATCAGTCCACCAAATATTTTCTCAAAAGTCTTGGGGATCATCAAGATGTTTTTTGGGAAGTGCGAGAAGGGTCCTTTGTGTTCTCTCGTGTCAGGAGTGTTTTTGGCCTTAAAACCCACGAATGCCATTTTTGCCCAGTCAATTTTTTATTTTTGAATCATGAACATTGACTCTAACTGAGGAATTTGAGACCTGCAGAGCGTTAGATGTCCTGGGTTCTTTTGTGACCTCCTGGAAAAATTTCTGTTATCCCTTGCTCTCTTGGTGTATTTTTGGTAATGTGGCTACTCCTTTAAGGCTCACCACTGTTCCATGTTTCTCCATTTCTGGATAATGGCTCTCACAGTGCTACACTGGAACCCAACGCCTAACAAATACCGTTGCGTCACTTTCCTAATATATCTCAATTACTTTTCTTTTCTTCTCATATGTTCTTGACTGGCAAATGGTGTCCTCCCACGGTGGCTGTGTGCAGGTTTTTTGTGTTTTGTGCTGTGTTTCTGTATGCACGCAGGGTGTGAATAGCAGGTGCAGCTGCAACAGGTGTTTCTCGTTGAGCCCAATCACCGGGTCTTCTTAAGGAGCCCGTTGTCTCTGCCAGTGTGGTAACCTGACCGTGTTCTGAAGTTCTCTGCCTTTTTCTAAGCCTGCTCCAATCGAGTTTCTTGTCCTGCTTTGCTGATCTGATCACTCTGTGACAATGTCCTGGATTCCATGCTCCTGTTCTCTGTATTCATGCTTTTGTGAGTTCTGGAAAACATTCCCTGGCGCTCCAACCTTGAATCTCCCTTCCTTTCCTACCTCGAGTCCTGCAGCTCTGTGATCACCTCATTGAACACCAAACTATTGCTCACCTGCCTGTACACCCTACAAAACTGCGTGGTCAACTGAAGCACGAAGAGAGAACGTCAGCACTGTGAATCTGCGTGTTACTCCTCCTACCAAACTCAGCCTCTGTGAGGTAGACTTACCACCTTTAACCAGCCATCATCCACCACCATCATTAAGCTACCTCAATCTTATCCTGCAATACTCTCCATAACTTCCTCCAAACAACAATAACCTCTCTCCTCTCCTCTTCAGTGCCAATCCAGATCGCTCCGGCAGATCCAGTCCGTGTTCTACCTTGCTTTGTACATTTCCCAAATAAACTGTTAAACTGCAGTTCAGTCTCTGTAACTGTGTCCACAATCAGTCGGTAATGTAATTCGGTTTCACCTTTTTTACCAATATTCTTCTTGCGAAATTCACTACTGATAAATTTCTGAATATTTCACATCAACAATGTAAGGACTATGACAAATATTCTGCCCACTCCTGTTAATTAAGTCTGTTTTATATTTAAAACGTTTTTTAAAATCATTTTGCAGAAACTGTTCTATTTTACAAGTTAATTTTATCTCTATTTGAGTCTCTGACAGATTCCTTTATTTGTTCAGTTAACTGCTTTTTTTTTATATCTAATTCATCTTGGTCGGGGTTGTGAGAATATTCAAACCATCAGTTAGTTTAATTTAACAGTATGTGTTATCTGTACTGTTGTGAATAATGCACTGTGATTAAAGTCTAAAGCTTTGGTTAAAAAAAAGTCTTTATGTAAAACATTTTTCTAATTTAATTTAAAGATCATGCAAATCAAGAAAGGGAAAAATGTTTGCCTATGCTTTATTTTATGCAATCTTCTGTAATGAAGTAGATTTTGTTAGACCCACCTGAAAAACCTGAACATCTCTTCTCAGCCAATGATCCATAAAATCAACAAAGGTTTGACACACTGCTCCCTGGATTCTCCTTTTATCTTGCTTTATATCTCATTTTTAGATGTATAACAATCAATCTGCCATCAATTTGACACTAAAACAAAAGCCAGGAATTGCCTCAACACAGTCAGACCCAGGTGTGTTATGTCTGTTGTTTTATGACCATTCTTTTCCTCTGTCTGTGTTTTCCGTCCCAACAAAGAAAAAAAATTACATGAATCAAATCTCAACCCTGTGAGCATCCATTTTCCCGTTCCATCACATCCTCAAGAGGACACACTGCGATCACGATTCAGACATGCACCCAGGGTGGCGTCTCATTCCTGTGGCTGATGAGAGCCGGCATGATGGGAGTGAGGCATATAATATGATTTATGGAGCTGGGCTCACTTTTCAAATTCAATCAGGAACTTTGATTACTGATGAAAATTTGAGACAGGAAATCGCTTTGATAGCAAACGAAAACCTCATGGGACACAAGAGTACTGATGTGTGCAAGTGTGTGCGGGCAAACAAACACTGAGCCCGTCTGAACCTGACCAAATTTGATTAGGGGGAACACACACAATGCAATCATAATCGACAAAGCAGGAAATCCCGAAAATCTAGCCAATAGCTGATGAAATCTCTCCTCTGCTTCAGATCAGGGGAGTTGGCTGACATAAAGCCATACTGGGGCACAATATCTGAATATCTGAATATAAATCAAATCCAGACTGACATTTCCTTATGTACACACATTTTCCAAAAGTATTGGGACACACCATCAAATCAATGATTTCCGGTGTTACATCACTTCCGTGGCTGCAGGTGTATAAAGTTTGGTGTGGAGAAACTTGACTGGAATGCACAGAGTCCTAACCTCAACCTTATCGAACACCTTTGGGATGAAATAGAACAGAGGCTACAATTCTGGTTTTCTCATCTATCTAGTGTGTGCATATTTATACAAACTCCCATAGAGCTACTGCTATCCCTGCTGTGAAGCAGTGTTGTTTTTTCAGTGATGATTCTTAATGTTTGGGAAGATAACTGCAATGAGTGAGAAAAAGTAAACACTGAAACAGCTGGACTTCATCAGTCCAGAACAATTAAATTCTACATTCTACCTTCCACTGAAACAGTTCACTCACATTTTTTACTGGTCTTTTAAATACAAAAAAATCATCTCATGGATTGGCTTTGTTATCATTGTGCTCCAAGCATATAAAACTAGACTGTACACGAAAATAGATAGCAGTTAATAACATAAAAAAGAGAGAGAAAAACTGTACCTGCATTTCTAATAAACATTCCATTTAAACCACTGGCCTCAAGGATTCATTATCTTTTTGTAAAAGCATATTTTTATTTAGAATTTAAATAAACTGATGAAGTCCAAGTCTGGTATACGTAACATAATTTTTAACCCAAATTGGTTTAACACTGCCACATCTTCTGCAAAAGCCCTCAGTAAATTGGGGCTGGTGATATTGGTTCAGATCCTGCTTGGCTCTCTCCAACATATGCAGAGGTTTAAGAAACCCAACCATCACAAGCACAAGGATGTACTTATCACATGTCTTGCAGACATGCACACACATATTTGACCAACCCTTTGCAGAGGTTGTGGTTGATCTATGGATGTTTGGTTTTGTGTGTTATTATAATAACTGCACATGAGGGGGGCAATCACAAAACACCTGACAGCAAGACAGAGGGGCCCAATTACCTTTCCCTAGAGAGACAGTGTGTGTCACACATGGAGAAAGAGCAGAGCGGAGGGACATATAGAAAAGTGAAGATGGAAAATGAGAGACACACTGCTTGTGCATGTATGCTGCAGAAACATGACAGGCTCATCAGTCACCAATGGCCTTTTAAAGTGTTCTCTGTGGGGACATCTGACCTTTTCACATGATGTCAATAGCAGCTGCATGATGAATCAATCGCCTAAGCCTATGGCTCCTGTAAGCCTCTGTTATCCAAAGTAAACATGTGAGATGACATTCTGCCTGTTGAGACACCCGCAGACAAAAGCCGGAAGTTATAGATCGGCTTTTAATGGAGAAAAGGAAGAAAGCGGTGATGGTGGTGTGAGTAAACCAGGCAGTAAACCTCACAGAGGCTCTTCAGTGCAGAGAAAACATTTGGATGGATGGCTCAGCATAAGAAAGTAGAACTGAAGGATGGGTAGAAAGCAAGGGGAAGGAGATAATGGGGTAGTCAAGATCAGAGGAGACTCTGCAGCCTTACAGTCTGTCTGCACAGGATGGATAGGAAAGGGTAGGAAAAATGGAACAGCACAAGGCCAAGAGAAAGATAAAGAGGAGGGCAATGGGATGAGATAGATACTGTGGAAATGGAGGTCCTGGATTTGTTTGGGACGTTCAGTTGTGTGTGGGTGGTTGGGAGTGTGTGCAGAGTGAGCAATAGGGGAATATGAAGCCTAATATGATGGGCTAAATGAGGTGGAATGGCCATAACATAGAGTGACAGCAACTGAGCCAGTGCATTAAGGGGTTAACCAAGGCCAGGAGTCAATGACCTCCCTCCTCCCCTGAGACAAAATTATGTTTCAGTATGAAACACACACATACTACACACACTGATAATGAAGATGTGGTTGCCAGACAGCCATACTTTGTCAATCAAGACTGTTATGATAATAACATTCCTCCTATTCCCATTATGGAAAAACTGGAAAACACACAAGAATAAAAGAAGAAACTGAAAAACTCTAAAGCTTTCATTGTTTTCATGGATAGTTGCACCTACAAATGTTCAAACTATTCTGTAAATTTGTTTTGTTGGCAAACTAGCTGCTGTTTGCAATAAACAAACCAAGCAACATCAATGTAAACAGCTTATATACTGGACCACAGAGCAATAGAAAAACATGGCCTGCTCTTATGAATCACATTTTGAAGAATGTTCTGCTGGGACACCTTGGATCCTGCCATTCAAGCGAATGTCAGTTTGCCATGTATCATCAAAGTAAGCATTGTTGCAAACAATGTACACCGTTTCATGTCCTTTTTAGCAGGAAATTGCTGCCTGCCTGTGACAAAGTGGTTCAGTTTGTGTTTACCACTTTTCCCTTTTTCTTATTTCTGATTTATTTACTTTCGGTAGCTGGTCATAAAGCTTAAATTTAAACATTAGTTTGCAACTTTGCTTCACTTACTATCCCGGGTTTGTTTGTGTTAGCATTATGTTGCAGTTTCCATCTGTTTATATGTTTGGGTTAAAGCTATTACTTCTGGACTATTGGTTGAATTTGTTTATTTTGTTTCAAAGTATATTCATGGTATTTGTTTTCCTTTTTATTCCCCACTGTTTGTCATAGTGTGTCCTGCTTGATTGGCTGGATGATGTCATTGATTACCTTGCTGGGTTCTACCAATTAGAGGGTTTTCTTTGGAGTATTGCTTTGTTTGTTTTTCTTTAAAGTAACTTTTGAGTTAACTTCTATTACATGGTATATTTTGCAGATCCTTTCATTATGAAGATGAGTTTGTAAATTAGATTAGTAATTTTGTTTTTCTAGGTTCTCTGTTTAGATTTTGTTTTTGTTTTTCCTGTCTAATTGTGGCTTGGTCCACACAAGCGCAGGTGTGTTGCCAACTGGCTATACAAACCAGTGAGTGCTTGGAAGCTAAAAAAGAGAGAGGTCTGAGTCAAAAGGGACGAATAAAAAGTCAACAGAAGAATCTGAAACCGGTGGCGTATGCTGTTTTCTTGTTCACCTTGCTGCTCCTTGACAACACTACCTTACAAATGGTGGCAGTGATGATTCCAGGCCGATAGGAGACAGCAATGCAGAAATCAGGCAAGTCAAAGAGGCATCAGGGGCCAGTGGGGTGTTCCACAGAAGAGGTCCAGGATGATGAAAACCTGCCAGAAGCTTCTGGTGAGCAGTGCTCTGATGCACAAAGTTTTTCTTAACTCTCAGCTTTATTAAAAGGCCTGATGCAGCAGCATGCTGACCAGGAAGAAAAATGGGAGCAGGACAGACAACGCCAAGATGAACGGTGGAGGAAAATGCAACACCAGTTCAGTCAACTTCAGCAGGAGGTCCAAATGGAGCACAGAGAGCATCAGATGCAGCTGGAGGGTGCAGTAGCTGATCCTGTAGTAAGACCAAAGGTGCCACAATCAGTACAACAGAGAGGAAGCCTTCCCAGCACATCTGAGGAACTACAAACATTCAATCTGAGATCAACCAGTTGGAAAGGTCCAAAGATGCAGTGTTATGGTGAGGATGAAGATATTGAACATTATTTAACAACGTTTGAAAGAATTGCAACCGGATGTCAGTGGCTAAGGACAGATTGGGCCTTGCATCTGGCACCACTTCTCAGTGGTAAAGCTAGAGCGGCTTATGTAGCTATGGACACTGATGACACAATGGACTATGACAAGGTAAAATCTGCTGTGTTAGAGAATTTTGAAATAAGTACTGAGACTTATAGAGCGAGGTTCCGGGCCACGATGGTGAAGGACACCGAGACACCCAAAGAGCTGCGAACTCGCCTTAAAGACCTGTATGAAAAGTGGATGATTCCAAAGAAAAAGACAAAAGAGCAAATAGGAGATGTTGTGGTGATGGAGCAGTTCTTGAGAGTTCTCAGCCAGGATCTTCGAACTTGGGTGAGAGAGCGCAACCCCACCACTTCAAAAGAAGCTGCAGAGATGGCAGAGGCTTTCCTTGCAGCTCGTCGCCCACAAAAAGGGTTCATGACTTTGAAACACAGTTCAGCCCCTTTTACGGTGGGTAAGTCAGGGGGAGGGAATGGACATAGACCTAAATATTCCAACGAAATTTCCCCAATCAGTAGCAATAACCGTGTTAGGGAATTTAAACAAAGGGGGCCTTTGGTTTGTCACTCGTGTGGCCAAACTGGCCATTTTAAGGCTGATTGCCCAAGTCAGAAAGTCAGTAAGACTTACATGTGTTTTTCAACAGAGTTTTGATTTGCTAGAAGAAGAACCTGAGTCTGTTGTACCATCCAGTGCTCAGGAGCACACCATCTGTGTTTTTATTGAGGGAAAGCCTTGTGTCGCCCTATTAGATTCAGGCAGTAGCCGCACCCTTATTAGGCAAGATTGTCTTCCCAGAGACACCGCATTTTGTGGTAAAGTGAAAGTCTGGTGTGTTCATGGTGATGATGTTGATTATCCCATTGCCAAAGTCGTCCTTCAAGTTCATGAACAGGAGCATTTACTCACAGTAGGAGTGATGGATAAACTTCCATACCAGGTTGTATTGGGTCGGGATATGCCAATCTTTGGGGACCTGTTGGCAAAAAGAGAGAAAGATCTGGATATTTCAGGTGAAAGTCTGTTAGCCGTCACTAGGTCTAGCTCTAAACAGTCTCAGTCAGAGCCAGGTTTGAGTGAGTTACCTTTTGCTGACGCTGAAGTTCCTGGTGAGGAGAGTTTAAGAAAGCACTGCCCAAGAAAAAGCAGAATGCAAAAGAGGCAAGATAAAGTAAAGGGGACAAAACTTGCTGAGTTACTTTCTGAACCAGACATTGATGAGCTACTGGTGGTCCCGAGCAATATTGTCCAACTTCAAAGGCAGGACCCCTCTTTAGCACCTCTATTTGCTAAGTGTTCTCAAGAATTAACACGGATTACGGAGGGAGTTCGGGAAGTTTTCATTGTAAAGAATGAACGCCTGTATCGCCGGAGCAAAGTGGGTGACCAGTTAGTAGTTCCCACAAGCTTAAGGCCAATAGTTTTACAGTTGGCCCATTCAGTTCCTTGGGCGGGTCATTTAGGATATGTGAAAACGTTTTCCAGATTGTCTACTCGTTTTTTTTGGCCTCGACAGTTTTCAGATACTGTTCATTACTGTAAATCATGTCCACAGTGTCATTTGACAACTCCGAGTAAGAAAGGTGATAGAGCCCCACTTATTCCTATGCCTGTAATAGACATTCCTTTCTCTCGTATCGCCTTGGACATTGTTGGGTCATTGGAGAGAAGTAGCTCAGGACATAGATACATTCTAGTGGTGTGTGACTATGCAACTAGGTACCCCGAAGCTTTTCCATTGAGGAGAATTAAAGCCCGCCAAATAGCTAATTGTCTGATACAGATGTTTTCAAGGGTGGGTATTCCCAGAGAAATCCTTACAGATCAAGGATCAAACTTCACTTCTAATCTATTGACGGAAGTTTATAAACTTCTGGGAATTAGTGGAATCAAAACATGTCCCTACCGTCCTCAAACGGATGGACTTGTTGAAAGGTTTAATAAAACTCTGAAATCCATGCTGAAGAAGTTTGTAAAAGACTCAGGGAAAGACTGGGATCAGTGGTTACCGTTTTTGCTTTTTGCGTATAGAGAAGTACCTCAAGCATCTACTGGGTTTTCTTCTTTTCAACTCTTGTATAGTCATACTGTTAGGGGTCCACTAGATGTCCTCAAAGAGGTTTGGGAAGGGGCCAGACCTGAAGAACAGTGTGCATCACTCTCATATGTGTTGAAAATGAGGGACAAGCTTGAACAGTTTCAGGAACTGGCTCATAGTCACCTAGTAGAAGCCCAGCAGCGTCAAAAGCAGAACTATGATAAAGCAGCTCGGAGGAGGACCTTTAAGGAAGGACAAAAAGTGTTGCTTATTTTGCCAACTACTGAAAGCAGCCTCTTAGCCAAGTGGCAGGGGCCTTTTATCATAAACAGAAAAGTCGGTCCTGTTACTTATGAGCTCAACATGCCAGAGCGCCGTAAAAAACAGCAAGTTTTTCATGTTAACATGTTGAAAGAGTGGATTGACCGGCCAGTTCCATCAATGCAGTTGTGGGCTCGTGCTGTAATTGACGAAGAAGAGCTTCAAGAGCAATTCCTTCCATCTGACTGTGGGGAACAGCTTTTGCCCGATGTAAGCTATCTATCTCCAGAGCGGCAAGAGGAACTGCTGGCGGTGTTGCCAAAGGAGCTTTTCAGCAAAAAACCAGGCTACACCCATCTCATTAAGCATGACATACGACTTCGCAGTCTCAATCAACCACCTTTCTGGGATACAACCTCTAGAGTTCCAGCAAAACTCATGCCTGCATTGAAACAGGAGGTGGGAGAAATGCTGGATATGGGGATCATAGAGCCTTCCAGAGGTGAGTGGTGCAGCCCTGTGGTGCTTGTTCCCAAGAAAAATGATTCAAGACAGAGATTTTGTGTTGATTTCTCAAAACTTAATGCTGTCTCTGTTTTTGATGCTTATCCAATGCCAAGAGTTGATGAACTTATTGAGCGCTTGGGGAATGCCAAGTACCTTACAACACTCAACCTCTGTAAAGGTTATTGGCAAGTGCAACTAACTGAGTCCTCAAGGGATTTAACTACTTTCAGGGTTCCTAGTGGACTTTATCGTTTCAGAACTATGCCTTTTGGACTTCATGGAGCTCCAGCTACATTCCAGAGGATGATGGATATGGTTTTAAAAGGAGCTGAGGGCTATGCAGCAGCGTACATCGATGACATTGTGGTGTTCAGTAAGACATGGAAAGACCACGTGAAGCATCTGACAGATGTCCTACAAAGAATCAAAACAGCTGGATTAGTCATCAACCCTGGAAAGTGTCACATTGCAAAGACTGAGGTTGAATACTTGGGTTATGTCATCGGAGGTGGGGTTATCCGCCCTCAAGTGAGTAAGGTTGATAGCCTTGCTGCTTGTCCTCCTCCCACAACTAAGAAAAAGTTAAGATCTTTTCTAGGTTTAGCCGGCTGGTACCGTCGGTTCATCCCCAACTTTTCCACCAGATCAGCCATTCTTAGTGACTTAACACGTAAATCTTGCCCCAACAAGATTAAATGGACTACAGAGTGTGAGGCTGCATTTGCAGATCTGAAAAACTGTTTGTGTAATGAACCTGTGTTGCAGTGTCCAGACCTTTCACGCCCATTTACTGTGCAGACTGATGCTTCAGGGGTGGGGCTAGGAGCTGTGTTGCTGCAAGGTGAAGGAGGCGACCAAAGACCAGTGCAATATATTAGTCGAAAGCTCTTCCCCAGAGAAATGAGGTACTCTACAATAGAGAAAGAAGCTTTGGCAATAAAATGGGCTCTTGACACTTTAAAGTATTATCTGCTGGGTGGTGCATTTGTGCTTGAGACAGACCATCGAGCTTTACAGTGGATGCACAGAATGAGAGAGACCAATGCTAGAATCACTTTGCTTCACTTACTATCCCGGGTTTGTTTGTGTTAGCATTATGTTGCAGTTTCCATCTGTTTATATGTTTGGGTTAAAGCTATTACTTCTGGACTATTTGTTGAATTTGTTTATTTTGTTTCAAAGTATATTCATGGTATTTGTTTTCCTTTTTATTCCCCACTGTTTGTCATAGTGTGTCCTGCTTGATTGGCTGGATGATGTCATTGATTACCTTGCTGGGTTCTACCAATTAGAGGGTTTTCTTTGGAGTATTGCTTTGTTTGTTTTTCTTTAAAGTAACTTTTGAGTTAACTTCTATTACATGGTATATTTTGCAGATCCTTTCATTATGAAGATGAGTTTGTAAATTAGATTAGTAATTTTGTTTTTCTAGTTTCTCTGTTTAGATTTTGTTTTTGTTTTTCCTGTCTAATTGTGGCTTGGTCCACTCAAGCGCAGGTGTGTTGCCAACTGGCTATACAAACCAGTGAGTGCTTGGAAGCTAAAAAAGAGAGAGGTCTGAGTCAAAAGGGACGAATAAAAAGTCAACAGAAGAATCTGAAACCGGTGGCGTATGCTGTTTTCTTGTTCACCTTGCTGCTCCTTGACAACACTACCTTACACTGCCACACAGCAAAAGTGTCATACTTGCTTCTAGGAGCACAACAAGCTTCAGGTGTTGACCTGTCATCCGAAATCCTGATATCAATCCAATCAAGCATTTTTGGGTGAACAAGCAAGTCAGATCCATGGAGGTACACCTTACCTTATCTTATACAACACAATTAAGCCTAAAATGTCAAATGTCAGGATTGTTTTACATCTTCTGCAGTTTTTGAAGACCTTAAATAAGGGTTTGCCATTTCAAACGTTTCATCTGAAGTGGCCGTCACTTATGAAAAACGGGCTAGACACAGGTGCAGATCCTATAAATAAATCAGGATTTACATACCACGTCACTATTTCTTTGTGGTATTGCCCACAGAATTTGCAACATGGATGAACATAAAAATAATTACTTTAACGTTCTTGGAAACCACCCCAGACCTTTAGGGGTCCAATAGAGTCCATGCTTATATGATTAGGGCTGTTTTGGTGGCAAAGGTGGGACCAACACCCTATAAAGAAGGCAGTCATAATGCAGTGCCTGATCTGTGTGAAGTCTAATATGTTTTAGGAATTTGAACAAAAAAATGCAAACAACTGTGTAAGATTTATCTGTCTCTGTCAGTTTGAAGCTCCCAGATACTTAATGAAACAAAATACACATTGTCCAAGAGCCCTTATGTCACTTTCACATGAAGAGACTTTTGAGTTTATATCACTATGTAATTTAAATATAAATGATTTGCATTAAGCTATTTTGAAGTCCCAAGGTTATGTGACCTTACACCAGCATTGAAAAATGAACTGATACATTAATATAAAGTCAAAAATAGCAGACTTCACAAACAAAGACATTTTGTGAGTTAAAAGTTATTCTTCAAATACATACTCATATGAGAAGATTGATTTGGTAAAAAGCTGTTCTTTAGGATTAAATACATATATGTGAAAATAAATATTACATTTAAACAGCCCTGACAATAAAGCATCAGATAAGGGTATAAAACGGGAATAATTGCACTCAAGACTTTCATTTATTTTGAGTCTTTCATTTTATACAGGTCCTTCTCAAAATATTAGCATATTGTTATAAAGTTAATTATTTTCCATAATGTCATGATGAAAATTTAACATTCATATATTTTAGATTCATTGCACACTAACTGAAATATTTCAGGTCTTTTATTGTCTTAATACGGATGATTTTGGCATACAGCTCATGAAAACCCAAAATTCCTATCTCACAAAATTAGCATATTTCATCCAACCAATAAAAGAAAAGTGTTTTTAATACAAAAACGCCAACCTTCAAATAATCATGTACAGTTATGCACTCAATACTTGGTCGGGAATCCTTTTGCAGAAATGACTGCTTCAATGCGGCGTGGCATGGAGGCAATCAGCCTGTGCCACTGCTGAGGTCTTATGGAGGCCCAGGATGCTTCGATAGCAGCCTTTAGCTCATCCAGAGTGTTGGGTCTTGAGTCTCTCAACGTTCTCTTCACAATATCCCACAGATTCTCTGTGGGGTTCAGGTCAGGAGAGTTGGCAGGCCAATTGAGCACAGTGATACCATGGTCAGTAAACCATTTACCAGTGGTTTTGGCACTGTGAGCAGGTGCCAGGTCGTGCTGAAAAATGAAATCTTCATCTCCATAAAGCTTTTCAGCAGATGGAAGCATGAAGTGCTCCAAAATCTCCTGATAGCTAGCTGCATTGACCCTGCCCTTGATAAAACACAGTGGACCAACACCAGCAGCTGACACGGCACCCCAGACCATCACTGACTCTGGGTACTTGACACTGGACTTCTGGCATTTTGGCATTTCCTTCTCCCCAGTCTTCCTCCAGACTCTGGCACCTTGATTTCCGAATGACATGCAGAATTTGCTTTCATCCGAAAAAAGTACTTTGGACCACTGAGCAACAGTCCAGTGCTGCTTCTCTGTAGCCCAGGTCAGGCGCTTCTGCCGCTGTTTCTGGTTCAAAAGTGGCTTGACCTGGGGAATGCGGCACCTGTAGCCCATTTCCTGCACCCGCCTGTGCACGGTGGCTCTGGATGTTTCTACTCCAGACTCAGTCCACTGCTTCCGCAGGTCCCCCAAGGTCTGGAATCGGCCCTTCTCCACAATCTTCCTCAGGGTCCGGTCACCTCTTCTCGTTGTGCAGCGTTTTCTGCCACACTTTTTCCTTCCCACAGACTTCCCACTGAGGTGCCTTGATACAGCACTCTGGGAACAGCCTATTCGTTCAGAAATTTCTTTCTGTGTCTTACCCTCTTGCTTGAGGGTGTCAATAGTGGCCTTCTGGACAGCAGTCAGGTCGGCAGTCTTACCCATGATTGGGGTTTTGAGTGATGAACCAGGCTGGGAGTTTTAAAGGCCTCAGGAATCTTGTGCAGGTGTTTAGAGTTAACTCGTTGATTCAGATGATTAGGTTCATTTGCTCGTTTAGAGACCCTTTTAATGATATGCTAATTTTGTGAGATAGGAATTTTGGGTTTTCATGAGCTGTATGCCAAAATCATCCATATTAAGACAATAAAAGACCTGAAATATTTCAGTTAGTGTGCAGTGAATCTAAAATATATGAATGTTAAATTTTCATCATGACATTATGGAAAATAATTAACTTTATCACAATATGCTAATATTTTGAGAAGGACCTGTATATGTAGATTTGTTCTTAAATATGCATTATTGTTTAAATTTTACTTGCATCCTATATCTATTCAGGGAATTTTAATGCATACTTTCTATGGGATGTACAGTGCCATAAAATACTGGCCAAAAATGCTCGCAACTGTTTCTTCAGCTTTCATTGCTGCTAGAATATTGACAGTAAAGGCTCTGTACAAAGGAAATGTTAGTAACTGATAAACCTCATTCAGAGAGAAATCAGACAGAATTTGAATTACCTACTGGAAGATTTGTGTTCTTTTTGTAAATGTTATCCTTTATTAAATGATAGGGGTTCAAGCATGTTCAGTTTTCAAAATAAATTGCTCATTTGGTTTTAAAATCAAATTTGTTGACTTTGTGCCATTTTTTTAAATTTTGAATTGCAAAATATAAGATAACATAGTTATTGCGCTGTTTACAATGAACATGAATCATTACAAAGATGTAAAAATTTTTTTTATTTTTTTTTACCCAAACAGGCAAAGTAACCTGGGGGATAAAAACTACATTGGAAAATAAAGCGTCCTATGTAAAAAAACATGAAAGTGTGTCATTGTAGCCTAGATACATCAGGTAATGAATGACATTATTTTGAAATGTATTTAAATGTGCCTACTCATATAAGGGATAAAGAAGGCAGTCATATTGCTGTCCCCGATCTGTATAAACTCTAATCTGTTTTAGGAATTTGAAACAGAAAAGTGTTAATAACTGGGTGTAAGATTTATCTGTATCTATCTGCTTCTAGCTTGCAGCTCCCAGATACTTAATGAAACAAAAGACATATTGTTCAAGAGCTCTTATGTTACTCCCACATGGAGAGATTTTTGTGTTTAATATCACTATAATAATAAAATATAAGTACTCTGCATTGATAGCTTTTTTAAATAAGTGTTTCTGAGAGAGAGAACAGAGGAGCAAAGAATGTGTAACAGAAAAAGACAGTGCAGGCTCAATGTGAGAAATTAGAAATATTAGCATATTTATTACAGCAACATGAAGGACATAAGAATGCCTACACCCTTTACAACAAGCAATGCAGAGGAAATTGACATGGAAACAAATGACCTTTATTGGTGGGCAACAAAAGAGAGATGGCTAAGGGAGAGGGGTAAGGATAGTTAACTTAAAGCATCAACTGAGAATCTAATGAACCTTTACAGTACATGTCTAGTGAGAAAACAGAAACAAACGCAGCATTTCTGATCAAGAGAACCAGCCAACATAGCTAAGCTTGGCAAGGTGTGGAGTGACAGTAATGTGGGGCTTAAGGGGAGAAGGTATGGATTAGAAGTGCTAAATAGAAATACAAAAAGCAGTTATAATTTCCTTTAATTTTTGAGGAATTAATTAAGGACGCATTTACTGTGGTGTTTTGCACTTTAAAACAATTATGCAATGAATATATTTTTTTAATGTCAGCCAATCATTTGGAATAACACTTTGTATTCCTCACTTGAGCTTTTCAGGTCAGGAGCTTCAAGCTTTTTTAATATTATTTTAAGAAAACAACTGCTGTCCTCTTCTTAAAGGAGCCCAGGGGGTGGTTCTGTGGAGGTCTCTGAGATGTTACACAACAAGGGTGCTGATGTGAGGTCACCTTAGTAATGCAAATAAATATAACCTGTATATACACTTTACTCTTAATATCACTTCTATAGGACCACAGAAAGTATATAACTCAGTAAATAAGGCATCTAAAAGGCCAGCGGTCCAACGTAGGCCGCTGGAATGTAATTATAGAGTTAGAAAGAGTAGAATGAACAGTTTCACTTAGTCCCATTTTGTAGGACTTTGATTCAAATTAGGAAAGGGAAAGGTGGTTTTACAGGATGAAAAAATAACTGGATAATTATTTTCTTTTTTTTTTTTTTTTTACAGTGGAACATTTTATGACACTAGCTTTTAAACAAGCAAGCAGAAAAAATGGTCACTTTGATGCCCTTGAATCCCCTATCATGTTACATGGTAAATTATAAGCACACAGCCAACAGGGTTAAAAAAGTGGTGAAAGTCATGGATTTGGTTGTGGGGAACACAGAATTAGGCTTCAATTCCAAATTACCAAGTTGCAGTGAAAGGTCATATTTGGTGCATACCTTAGTGCAAACATTTAAGTGTAACGTTAGCTTAGAAATCTGGATAGAAATGTTGTTAATTGTTCTGATTTCAGTCTAATCAATTTCAATTACAGCAACTATAATATTTTGGCTATTATTGTACTTTTAATCCTTGATGTAGCACTCTGTTATTTAGCTAGCAGAAATGCTAAGAAGGCTTTACAACAAAAAACCAACAAAAATAAAAAAATGTACTCCAGTCCTTACACGCTCTTCTGTGTTTTTCTTTCAAAGCTAACATAGCATTTGCAACTCTTTAAATATTTCCATTCCATTTGTAAGACTTTTCTATGTTTTACATTTTCATTTGTCTTATCTGTTGTATCCAAGTACTACTACGCTGATAGCTTCACCAAAGAAATTGGTTTGAAAATGTCTTTTTCTGATCAACCATAATTGTTATGACCAAACATTTTTAAAAGTGGTGTTTTATGCTGCAATCAATTGAAAAATAGGAATTGATTATAGTTTTAGGTGGATATGCTAATAAAACAAGCTTGTAAGTCCATTCTACTCATCCTAACCATGTCATAAAAACTGCAGTTACTGTCTCCCTTCTTTCAAAGCTGAAGCTTTTCTCCTTGCTACATTCCTTTGTTCAAACTAATGAATCGCCTCACCTTCACTTTTCACCTGTATGAGCCGCCCCTGAACATAAACTTCAAAAATCTCTTTTTCATATTAAAAGCACACCAAAGTCATCATCATTGTTGTCATTACAAACATTCTAATATTGGAAATTAACAATGTACATATTTTACACTATAATACAATCAAATACTGTACTTCATGTCACTGTTGGTCCTATAGATTATCACATGTAATAAAACTGGGTTTTGGAGAACACTAAAATCAGGTTCAGTGCTATTAATGCAGTGAACATAGGAGGGTTCCTTCACCTAATTGTGTAATTAATGTCATGAGCAAAAATATCAACAGACGTATTTGCTTCTTCTTGTAAACATTGTATTGTAAATTTGAAAGCATTGGTAGTGACTGAAAATAAAGATGATAACAACAGCTCTGTAAGCTGAAAGTGAGAAACAGACAAATAATGTTTTTCTTATGTAAGATTTACCCTCTTGTGGTGGAAAATCTGAAATTCAACACTTCACCTTGTCAATAAAGGGACAATTCTATCAACCAATGATGTTGGAAAACACACAACTCTGTAATTACTGTGACAGTACTGTGTAACTATCCAGGCATAAGGACAGAGGAAATGAAAGTGCACAGCTAGAATTAAGGTATGTCGTCAAGATTAACTTTTCATATTTCTGTACATGGCACAAACCCGTAAAATCAAGTTAGATTTTCTCAACAGTGTCACTGGCTGGCATTGCCTTTGCTCCACACAAACACCTTAACTGTCTAAACACACCTAAAACATTGGAAGGCTTCATCTTAAGCTGAGTTATAATCCTTACTTGTTGTACAACAAATATACTTTGCATGCCTTGCAAAAGGATTCATATCCATTGAATGTTTTTATATTTTGTCATGTCACAGCCACAAACTATAATGAATTTTAGTGGGACCAAAGTGTAAGGAAAATAATTCACAATTTTTTCTTTTCACAAACAGAATCTGAAAAGTGTGGCATGCAATTGTATAAGGCCTGCTTTATACTCTGACAGCTGTAAATAATTGCATGCGGTCTTCAGATGTCATGTAACTAGTAAGCAGAGGCAACTTGTGTGTAATTTATTCTCAGCATAAATCAAGGTTTTCTATGAAGGCCTCAGAGGTTTGTTAGAGAAGACTGGTGAACAAAGATTTTCATGAAGACCAAGGAACATGTTAGGAATAAAGTTGTTGAGATGTGTACAGCAGAATTAGTTCCATAATAACTCTGGAGGAGGCGCAGAGATCCAGAACTCGTGGGAGAATCTATGTACAGGATAGCTACAAGTCATTCACTACACAGATCGGGCATTTAGTGGCAATAAGAAAACTGCAAGAAGTAAAGTTTGCAGTTTGCCAAAAGCCATGTAATGCGACACAAGATGTTCACGTCAAATGAGACCCAAATTGAGCTTTTAGGCCTAAATGTTTGGTTGAAATCGGAACTCTGCAAATCCATTTAAACACACCATTTCCAATCTGACTCCGACTGGGCTATTTTGCAAGGCAGAATGGAAAATTACTTCAGTCTATACATGTCTAAAACTGGAAGAGACATACTGAAGACGAGTTGTAGCTGTAATTACAGCAAAAGGTGGTTCTATAAACTATTGACCCAGTGAGGCTGAATACAAATCCATACCAAACTTTTCATTTTTCATTTAAAAAACATAAAATTCCTTTATCGTTTTCCTGCCCTCCATAGTTAAGCACAACTTTGCATTAGTCAGTCAAATAACATCCCAATACAATACATTCGACTGTGTTTGGCATGAAAAAAGTTTTAAGTGGTATGCAAGTGGTATGAATACTTTTGCAATGGTCTATAATCTATGTTTATTTTGAAAAAGATATCTGAAGAGTAACATTTCATCAGGTTCTGTCGTTTCTTTGCAATCTGTAACATCGTACAGTAAGTGCACGTAAATAGGCTTACGTATACTGGATCTACTCTCCATGGAAGTGTGTCTGAGAGCAGTCTCTAAGGAAGCCCTTTTAAAACATGCTTCCATCCAAAACAAGGTAGCAAAATCTACATCCCCCTCTACATCAACAGGTCCATTTAGTTATCTCCCCACTCCCCTCACATTCATGTCATTCATAATCTCTTAGCTTTCTATGAGCAGACACCAGTGGAAGAGTTCATACATATACAACAATTGCCGTTAATGCTGTGCAACCACCGATACAAACGTTAGGTCCATCTCTATGCTTGTGGCATACACCGCCCATAAAAACATATATCTACACATATACACATCTTATGACCCCTTTTAAACCCTTCATCACAAAAACGTATAACAAATAAAATGATGATAAAACAAACTGTACACCTGACAAAAAGTGATGAGCATTTTATTCAGTTTTTTAGTCATTATGTAAATGTTTTTTTGCTTTTTTTTCATTTATGTTGACATGACGTGAGATGGTCTCTGCATGTGGCTTGTTGTCTCACTGCTGCTCCATCGTGGTGGGCGATGTCGGACAGATTCGGCGTGCTGAGGTGCCCGTCTAGGATGGAAATTGTGGGAGGATGAAGGAGTCAAGCGCCAATGGTATCTCCATCTTAGTGTGTCTCAAAAAAAAAAAAAAAAATCAATGGAGACCCAAGCACAAAGTATCCATTACAGCTCCATTTCAGTGGGGGGAGACTCCTCACAGGAGCGCCCAGTTCAGCTCTGTCTCTGTGTGTTTACGTGGGAATTATTATACTTGGACGTGTGTCCCCTGGGCTTGCAGGCTCTGCACACTGGATAAAATCTTCTTCTGGTGACCGGCCAGCGTCACTCCCATCTTAGCTAGTTCACTAGATGGAAGATTAAAAATGCAAGAGAAATGATTATAATGGTAGAAATGCTAAAAAAAAGCTTTACAGTAGCCTACAGAAAAAATCCTCCACAGCTGCATATAATAGTGGTGTAAACTAGGGATGCATTGATCAGGCTTTTTTCTGATTGATTTCCAGCTTTGTTTGAGCTCTGATCTTCTGATTCTCATTTTGACCTTTTTAAATGTTTTTTTTTTTTACTAAGCTTAAACAGGTTCTCTTATAAACAGGTTCCCTTCTAGAATTGCACCGCTCAAGGTGGCAGCAGGTTGGAGTAGCTCTGTTACTTTTGATTCTGATTTATTCTTTTTTGGGAACTATTCTTCTTGTGGTGGATACAGTTTAATTTTTTTTGGATGACTGTCCACTCCAGTGTGATGCTGTGCAGCTTGGAGGATTTTTCTTAATACTTTCTATTTTTGGACATTTGTTATGATGCACTGCCATGGCAACGGGGTTGTTTCTTACAACCGGGAGCAGCTGATTAGTATCTCAAAAGCTCAAATAATACTTCAGCTATAACCCCAAATCCCTGATGAGTTGAAAAGGAGACGTCATGGATGCAGAGCAGGAGCTAAGAGAAGAGAGAGAAGGAGGAAGTTCAAACCATCTTTTCCGTCGATTTTGATGGGCAATGTGAGATCGTTGAGATCGTTGGGAAACAAGTTGGATGAACTCCAAGCCCTACAAAAAGCCAGAGTACCGGGCATGCAGTATCATGTGTTTTACTGAGACATGGCTGCAGGATCATATCCCCAACTCCAGCGTCTCTCTGCCGGGCTTTTTAACCATACGAGCAGACAGAGATTTAAAGAGGAGCGGCAAATGTAAAGGAGGTGGACTGGCAGTACTTGTGAACAACAGATGGTGTAATCCAGGACATGTTACTGTGAAGTGTCATGTCTGCAGTCCAGATATTGAACTGTTGGCAGTAGGTTTTCGTCCATATTATTTACCCAGAGAGTTCAACAGTGTTATTTTGGCAACAGTTTACGTTCCCCCTTCCGCTGTTGCTGACACTGCATGTGATGCCATCAGCTCAGTTGTTGCTAAGCTACAGACACAAAACCCCAATGCTTTTGTGGCAATTTCTGGTGATTTTAACCATGCTTCACTCTCTGCTACACTTCCAACATTTCAACAGTTTGTCAACTGCTGTACCGGAGAAAACAAAACATTGGATTTGTTTTATGCAAATGTCAAGGACTCATACATCTCTACAGCAAGACCTCCTCTAGGCAAATCAGATCACAATCTTGTTTTTCTCTGCTCGAAATATAAGCCCCTTGTTCAGAGGCAACCTGTAATAAAGGGGATTGTGAGAAAATGGTCACAGGAAGCTGAAGAAGCTCTGCAAGGTTGCTTTGAGGCTACAGACTGGGACGCACTGTGCCAGCCACATGGAGAGGACATCAATGCCATGGCTGAGTGTGTAACCGACTATATAAACTTCTGTGTGGATAACATCATCCCCACCAGAACCGTGAGATGCTTCCCCAATAACAAACCTTGGATCACCAGTGACCTGAAGGACCTGCTTAACAAGAAAAAAAGAGCCTTCAGAGAGGGAGACAGAATTATTCAGGATTATACAGAAGCAACTTAAAGTCAAGATAAGAGACAGCAAGGAGGTGTACAAGAAGAAGCTGGAGAGCAAGCTCCAGCAAAACAATATCAGAGATGTGTGGACAGGGATGAAGAAGATCACAGGCTTCAAGCAGAAGGATGATCAGACCGATGGAGGTCTGTACAGAGCCAATGAACTGAACACATTCTTCAATAGGTTCAGTTCAGAAACAAGCTTCGCATCCTCCTCTCCTGCTCACAGCCAAACAGACATTCCACCCTCCTTTGACCCACAGGACCCACAGCTGTCCAATAACACCTCACATTTTTTATCTTCCACCTCAGCCCTAGACCCTTCTGCTTCTACATGTTTGCCTTCAACCATATCAGAAGATGCTGATACTTCGTTTGCTTCCCCCTTCCACCTGTGTGTCTCAAGAAGTCAAGTGAAGATGCAACTGGAAAGACTGAATAGGAATAAGGCTGCAGGTCCAGATTATGTCAGCCCTAGAGTTCTGAAGGGCTGTGCAGAGCAGCTCTGTGGGATTCTGCAGCACCTCTTCAACCTTAGCCTGGCCCAGAAGAAGGTTCCGGTGTTGTGGAAGACCTCCTGTCTTGTTCCGGTACCAAAGAAAACTCACCCATCAGTCCTCAATGACTATAGACCTGTTGCCCTGACATCTCACATCATGAAAGTCCTAGAGAGACTCCTGTTGGCCCACCTGAGTAAGTAAACAGTAAACCATCAGGACCCCCTTCAGTTTGCTTATCACTGTGGAGTTGGAGTTAAATATGCCATCATACACCTGCTTCAACAAACCCACTGTCATCTGGACAAAGCCAGTAGCACTGTGACGATCATGTTCTTTGATTTCTCCAGTGCATTTAATACAATCCAACCTGATTTGCTTTGTCAGAAACTCCAGAAGACTCAGGTGGAGGCCTCAACAATCTCCTGGATCAAAGACTACCTGACAAACAGACCACAGTTTGTGAGACTGAAGGGTTGTGAGTCTAACCAGGTAGTCAGCAGCACAGGAGCACCACAGGGGACTGTACTCTCACCATTCCTTTTCACTCTGTACACCTCAGACTTCCAGTACAAGACAGACTCCTGTCATCTGCAGAAATACTCGGATGATTCTGCAGTTGTGGGGTGGATCAGAGATGGACAAGAAGTTGAGTACAGGAAGGTGGTGGACCGCTTTGTGGCATGGTGTGGAAACAATCATCTCATTTTGAACGTGACTAAAACAAAGGAGATGATTGTAGATTTTAAGAGAAACAGGAATAAGTCAAAAACGATTTATATCATGGGAGAAGAAGTGGAGGTGGTGGAGGAGTATAAATACCTCGGTGTTCACCTGGACAACAGACTAGAGTGGAGATGCAACTGTGAAGCCATCTACAAGGGACAGAGCAGACTGTACTTCTTGAGGAAGCTTAGGTCCTTTGGTGTTTGCTGCAAGATGCTGCATATCTTCTATAAGTCTGTTGTGGAAAGTGTGATCTCTTCTGCCATCATCTGCTGGGGAAGCAGCATCAGAGCCAGGGACATAAAAACGCTCAACAAGCTGATAAAAAAGGCTGGCTCTGTTCTGTGGACTCCTCTGGAACCTCTGGAGATCATTGTGGAAAGACGGATTCTTCATAAAATGAAGAACATTATGGAGAACCCTGAGCATCCTCTTCATGAGACTGTCCTATAACAACAGAGTGTCTTCAGTCAGAGGCTTCTTCAGATCTGCTGTAAGACGGAGCACTACAGGAGATCCTTCCTGCCCACAGCCATCAGCATCTACAACGGCTCTTTAAGGAAACCTTCATAATATGAGCTACAACAACAATTAATTTCCCTTTGGGATTAATAAAGTATTTTTGAATTGAATTGAATTAATAGAGATAATAGTTCTGAAGCAATACAAAACAATGAAGGAATAATAATGACCCCTACTTCATCAATGTACATGCTATTGGTTGATACATTTAGAGACAGAACATCGATGGAGATCTTGGTTTTGATGCATTTAATGGATAGGGAAAATAATGACTTTTCTGTATTTAACCTACCTGTCACCGATCAGATGTGATAAAAAAAAAAATGATCTCACGCCAATTGATTAGTGAAATATTTCATTAAAACCAAGTTTTTATCCTCAGAATAAGAGCGAAGAAGTTTCTTCCTAAATGTTTTGGCCTGTTGAAAACTTCATTTGAGCAGCGTAAGACCTCACATGTCTGTACCTCACACTGATGTAGAGGATGGAGTCCAAGCTGACATATCCAGCACTGGAAAAGTTCTCCTTGTATTGGCCCATCTTGATGGTGTCCAACCAGTCATCCACAGTGCTCACACTGAACTCTGGGGTGGGTGGATCCTCCCTGCTGAAATTGAAAGCAGGCTTATAATTCAATGTAGTTGTGGCTGCACAGTGTTCATGCTATTGCAAGCACATCTCAAGTTAAAGAAAACACACCTTATAAAAAACTCCAAATTCAGTTTCTCAGAATGTTTTTATATTATATCAGACCAATAAAAAACACGTTTTAATACAGAACTGTTACACTATGTTATTGTTTTTAAAATCATTGGAAACACTGCTGACTTGACAGCAGTGCAGCAGACAGTCACTAGCACTCTCCACAAGGAGGGTAAGCCACGAAAGCATATTGCTAAAAAAGCTAGTTGTGTGGTAGAAAAGGTAGGGATAACCTTAGCCATGACAGGATTTTCAGCTAAGCCAATCCAAGGGTTTGGAGGAGACAAGGCATTGAGTGCAGCTGGTAATGGAGCTTCAAGTGTCACCACACACATATGTATCCAGGATATGGGTTACAAACATCACATTTCTTCTGCTAAGCCAATCCTTAACCCAAGATGTCAAAAATGATTTACTTTGGCTTTTGCTCAGTGGTCCTAAGTTCTCTTTTCATATTAAAGCAAATTTGGCTTATAATTTGGAAATCAAGGTTTCCAAGCCAGGAGGAAGAGTAGAGAGGCACATAATCCAAATTGCTTTAAGTCCATTGTGAGGTTTTTAAAATACCCAAAAAGGCTTGCAGTACGCAATACTTTTCAGTTACATTGTGGCTAAGCACCTGTTGGCTTCGTTCGAGGAATTTGTACCTGAAAATTTCAGTCAGTGATGATTTGGGGAGCCATATCCTCTGCTGGTGTTGGTTCAATTCATTTTATCAAGTCTGCAATAAATCCAGCTGAATTTTTAGAACACTTCATGCTTTTCTCTGCTGAAAAGCTTTATGGAGATGGTCATTTCATTTTCTAGCAGGACTAGCCACCTGCTTACAGTAGTCAAGTACCACTACCTGCTTTAATGACCATGGTGTTACTGTGCTTCAATAAATAGCAGACATGCCTGAACCCCACAGAGAATTTATGGAGTATAGTCATGAGATGAGAGACACCACAGCCTATAATGTAGACCAGCTAAATGGTTGCTACTAAAGCAACCTGGGCTTCCTTAACACCTAAGCCAAAAGGTGATCACCTCCATCCCACCTAGCAATGATGCAGTAATTCATGCAAAAGGCATAGGCCCACATTTGTGTATCAAATATTTGTTTATTGGTCTTATGTCTTATTGGTCTCTTTTTCTGAAAAACTGAATGTTTTGTTTTATTTAGCTGTAAGCCATAATCATAAAAATTAACATAAGCAAATGCTTGAAATATATCACACTGCGTGTAATATTTGTGGTCTATGAGCATAACTTTTTTAACTAAATTACTGAAATAAATGAACTTTTCTATGACAGCCCCATTTACTATTTTATGCACATGTATGTGTTTTTATTCTCAACAGATTTTACAAATTAAGTTTGGTCTGCATCTAAACATACAGACATATATTTCTTTGATTCTGCCCTGTGAAATCTTCATGTTCTCTCTAAAAAAACTAAACAAATTTCTATTAAGGGATGAATATGAGTTGTTGTCTTTTGCCCTCCGGGGCAACCTTTTATGTTGTTTGCTTATATCCATTTATTACGAATTGTTATAAATTATCTTAAAGTTCATTAAGTTACAAAAATCCTCGAAAATCATTTATGGAGTGCAAACAGAAGCACATTTGCAGGGATTTTCTCTCAAGGTAAAAAGAAAAGTACACCCCTTGATTGGGTTTTACATACTTTATAGGCATCCTGTTTGCTTTTTTTTTTTTTTACTTTTCCAGTCTGGCTTTGTTTAATATTTAATGACATTTGGGAATCTGTGGTTTGCAAATGTTTTAAACTTGAGGTTAGATGTATATAATTTTTATACCTGACAAAGACAAGAACATAAACAATAACATTTTCAAATTAGAGGGTATATCTTTAATTTCTTTAATCATGTCTGCCCTGCATTACTCTATACCATAGATGATAATGTAAGACCTGTTTTCGGTCCTGAGGTTCATTTAGTCTCTTCTAAACTCTCTGGGGGTTTAACTGAAGTATTTTTGAGCTTCTGCTCACTGTTAGTTTGTGCTGAGCCTTGTTTTTTTCCACTTTCTGTTCAGAGTGTTTGTCTCTGAAAAGAACTCATTGTATGCTGCACTGATTCTGAACATCAACAAAGCGCCTGAGGTGTAAAATGTAAATGTAAAAATAATGATATTCTCTGGATGCATGCAATTCAGCTGGGGATTCGAAAAGTCTAAATTGAACAAGGGAAGGGAAGATACACCAGCTCCAAAACTTATATTCTTTCATTTTCTACTTTCAGAACCAGTTATTATGTTGGAAAACAGCTTTAAAGAATAGAATATTTTCGAAAATGACATTTCCTGCTTACAAATTTCAAAAGAAACCAAGTATTTTTTTAGCGTTTTGAATTTTTGCACTGCCTCACACTCTCACTCGACTTTCAGAAGCCTACATCCGTGAAATTCCCTGTTTTCACTGACCACACTGAGCTGTTGGCCAGCTCTCTGAGACTGGCTGGGTTTCTGATGAGCTTGTCAAGGATTGTGACAATCTGTCCAAACTTTGGCCGGTCACTGCGCCCCTTCTCCCAGCAATCCAACATGAGCTGGTGCAACACCACCGGGCAGTCCATAGGAGCAGGAAGACGGTAACCCTCGTCTATTGCTTTGATCACCTGTACAAGGATAAAAAAATTAAATATATATATATATATATCTAGGATTATTTGAGATGAGTACATTTTTGTAGTTTAGAAATGTGCTGACAAAAACACTGCAAGGTGGGATGTTTGCATGTTTGGGACTCACGTCCTGGTTGGACATCTCCCAGTATGGTCTCTCCCCGTATGAAATCACCTCCCACATGACAATGCCATAACTCCACACATCACTGGCTGAGGTGAACTTCCTGTAGGCGATGGCCTCTGGAGCTGTCCATCTGATAGGGATCTTTCCTCCCTGTAAAGAGATCACATAAACAAAATACTCTCACTGAATAGTTTATACTAAAGAGAGTCTAAATGCTTTAAATCATTTGTTCTGGTCTGTTTTAGCCAAAATTTAACATGGAAGTGAGAACATATCAGCACTAAGTGGAAGACATATTCTTGCCCTCTGAGAATGAATGTATTCTAACTATAACCAGCCTCTCTAATTTCTGATTTTCTTTGGTGCAGCAGTCTCCTTATCAACTCAAAAACAAACCTTTCAGCCATTTAAAGTTGCTTTCTGAAGGCTGAGTTCATGCAATTGGGATTCATCAAACAGTTGAATTTTGTCCTGCAGTAAACTGCAGTTGAATCTGAAGAATCAATACCCTGAAAAAAGCTGTCTCTACCTCAGCTACAATCATGACAACCTTCGGAAATTCTCACTAGTTTTCAAGTTTCCTAATAAGATTTAACTTGTTTTTTATATACTGTAAAGCTTAGTAAGAATATATTCTTTTTTGGATTCACATATAAAACACAATACAAAAGTATTCATGCCCCTTTTTCTAAAAAAACAGAATTTAACGTATTTGTTTTGATGTGATAGACCAACACAGAGCAAGAAGGCAAATTATCAATAGTTTTCCAAATATGTAGCGAAAGATTTTTTTGCAGTCTGGAAAGAGTGGGTGTCTTTGTATTCAAGCCTCCTATGCCAATACTGGGGTAAGGTAGAGCACGCAATCATATACAAAGGCTTCAGTCCTCAATGCAGCTGTCCGTGGTTGTAGTCCCGACCCCGGTGACCTGTGTTGCATGTCTTCCCCCTCTCTTCACACCACTTCCTGTCTGCCTACTTTCAAATAACAAAAATAAAGGCCACTATTGCCGCAAAAAACAAAACCTCCTGTGTCGATACTTTACAGACACCTTTAACTTGTTACCAGCTTCTAGGTATTGTTTCTATCAGCTTTCAAGGATCTTCCTTACAAAACAGCTCATGCTCAGTCAGGCTGGTTGGAGGGTGTCTGTAAACGGCAATTTTAAAGCCTTGCCACGGATTCTAAATTGGATTTAGGTGTAGACTTTGACTGAGCCACTCTAACCCATGAATATGTTGTAATTTAAACTATTTTACTGTAGCTCTGGCTTTATGTCCACAGTCATTGTCCCGTAGGAAGGTGGACATCCACCCCATTCTCTAGTCTTTTGCAGCTTCTTACCCATTTTAATGACAGCTCCCAAGAAGGAGTTTCACAGCTGGAATCCCCATGATTTCATAGAGGTATAAAAGCATGGGCAGAGCAGCACTCTTTCTCTTTCTCTTTGCCCGCAGCCCCCCAAAGGTTGCATCAAGGAAAAAGCATGGATGAAAGTCTTGATCTCACTAGCGGAGCAAAAGACATCTTGAAGAAGCTTCAGATGCAAAGTACAGCACGATTTGTTGTTTGTGTATCCAGTTACTGTACCCAAACCGAGAATAAGAAGAGACGGTGTCCCTAATTATGCTGGTGAAACATTTTTTCCCCACTGCCTGAAGAAGACGGCATTGAAACCGCAGCTTCGCAAGCCTGACACCTGCGCCAGTATGAGCACACGCTCATCCAAGCCGCTGCACCGAGAACACAACTCACTGACCCTATTCGACGTCCTCCTGATCATCCAAAATTTTCACTTAAGAGGTTGTGCCTGTGCAGAAAAAATTAATTCAGCATAAAACAATTAAAAAATATTTTTTTTATATCATTGTGTTTTCTTTGTTTTCATTCAACTGTGCCTGGCCAGAGCAGGCCTAGAGCAAACCAGAGCTGAGGCTATCTGTGATTCAAACTTTATCTCTATGAGTGTTTTGAGCACTGAGAGTCCAGTATCACGAACTTGTCCCTTTTACTTGCATGTTCCCTTCATCTCCTCTCACTTACCTGCATAAAATATGTTCGCATAGCCCCTAACGTGTCAAACTGTGTTTCAGTTGGTAATGCTAAAGGTAAAATGGTGCTAAAGCTAAGGCAGTAGCCACCATGAGTTCTGCTGTGTTTACTACACAGCTCATTCTGTTCACGCAGCAATCAGCCATAGTATAACACCAGCGCTCATACACACAATAAAGTTGGTAGTAATTGAACTTAAAGGAACAAGGGATTTAAAAGGGTTGCTAAGTAGCACCGCAGTTGTGATTTTTCTTTAAGCTGAACTGCAAATTCCACGTGACATTACTGTGATGTCCATCCGTTTGTTCGCCATCTTGTGAGTCCCTAAGTGTTTTCTGCAGCCATCTTGGTAGTCCATCACTCCATTCAATCACAATCGGTCAATGTGATAGACAGTTAACAATCATTAAGAATCAATTGACCTAAAGGTTGTTAAGTTCTTCTTAAGACATTTTTTTTTATCGTGGCCTTTACTGACAGTTGCCAGACCAGAAATGGGCAGACAGAGAGAAGAGGTGCAGACATGCAGCAAAGGTCTCAAGTTCAGGAATTAGACCCAGGTTTGCTACATTGAGGACAATAGCCTCTGTATATACGGTGCCCAGTCTACCGCTGCACCACCCAAAGCCCCAGGTTATTGATTTTTAATTTGGCAAAATATCATTTTATTAAAATAATGCTCTAATTACCCTTCTGCTTTGCATTGTGAACTGGTTGTATGATTACAAAGCAACTGTTTTTCTTTGTTAGCTTTCAGAGCTAATTTGGCCTCATTTAAAATCCCTCAAAACAAGTCTTGGTTCTTAAACATTCACATTCTCACTGAACTATGATATTATTGCATTGTTTTATTGGTTATTGGTTTCAGTTTATACCAAATTGCTGTCTTTTACTATTTTATTTCCTGTAGTTTATTAGTTTTTCTTATTCTTTCCGTTTTACTTAGTAATTTAGTTGAATGTTACCAGCCTAGCTGGTGTGTAGGGCTTGCTGTTTGAGAACACCAGTGCATGAATCCACTCTGTCTTCTATTGTGCAATATCACCAAACCTCACCAGGCAGGTATTCATAAAACAATAACTGACAAAGACCAAGAGCTTTTTACCTATTAATTCCTGATAATCAAGTAGTGCCCTGACCTCGTAATTTTGATTAAAATTTACTTTGTTAATGATTGACTTTGGCACTTATTAATAGGTATTCATAGCCAAACCAAACCTATTGTTGCACAACAGTTGTTTTTGATAGTTCTGAGTGTTTTCAGCCAACAGTCTTTGGGATAAATTCCTCAAGCTCCACCTGCCTTTGTTTTTGACAAACAGATCAAAAGGATCCCATACAATCCTCTGTATGTATAGACACCCCCGCCCTCTCTGGTGCACTCTGACGCACACAGACATTGTAGCACTATAGGCTCACCTCAGCTTTTTAACATGCAGCAGCTGCCTCTGCACCACCAAGCATTCCCCACCTCTGCTTGGTGAAAGTCAAATGAAAGACAAAGCTGCCAAGTTGTACTGTACTTTTGTTTCCACCATCACCCTGTCCGCCCCAACCAAATATAATCTTTTTTTCTCTTAACTACTCTTGTTGGATCACTATTCTTCCCCTCCCTCCTCCTCTCTCTCTCTTTCCTCCCTGGATCTCAGCCTCCTCTCTCTGTCTCTTCCCCATCTCTGCCTTTGCAACCCTCCGCCATCAGTGCCTGCAGCTCTCCATCTAGGTCTATTGACATCAGTGGGAGTTTGTGTGTGATTGCTATAGAACTGTCATCGGCTGATCCACTCCTCCTAGGGCTATGCTAATGCCACATTAAGAATAACTTCCCCAACTTTTTCTATGAATATGAATAATGCCATCTCCTTGTGGACATTTTTGATGAGTTACTCCACAGTGGTTTGCCTCATTGATGTTTGATTTTCTACAGTCTCATTATGGGCTGGTAGAGGATGCTGCAGTCACCAAAGACTGATTTGACTGCATAAATGCAGAAATGTTAGGGAGCTGTTTTTGCCTCTGTGTTCACTGTGTATAATAATTAGTTTTGTGAACAGTTCTATATGTCCATATCTACAGGGGTTGGACAATGAAACTGAAACACCTGTCATTTTAGTGTGGGAGGTTTCATGGCTAAATTGGACCAGCCTGGTAGCCAGTCTTCATTGATTGCACATTGCACCAGTAAGAGCAGAGTGTGAAGGTTCAATTAGCAGGGTAAGAGCACAGTTTTGCTCAAAATATTGAAATGCACACAACATTATGGGTGACATACCAGAGTTCATAACAGCAAAATTGTTGGTGCACGTCTTGCTGGCGCATCTGTGACCAAGACAGCAAGTCTTTGTGATGTATCAAGAGCCACGGTATCCAGGGTAATGTCAGCATACCACCAAGAAGGACGAACCACATCCAACAGGATTAACTGTGGACGCAAGAGGAAGCTGTCTGAAAGGGATGTTCAGGTGCTAACCCGGATTGTATCCAAAAAACATAAAACCATGGCTGCCCAAATCACGGCAGAATTAAATGTGCACTTCAACTCTCCTGTTTCCACCAGAACTGTCCGTCGGGAGCTCCACAGGGTCAATATACACGGCCGGGCTGCTATAGCCAAACCTTTGGTCACTCATGCCAATGCCAAACGTCGGTTTCAATGGTGCAAGGAGCGCAAATCTTTGGCTGTGGACAATGTGAGACATGTATTGTTCTCTGATGAGTCCACCTTTACTGTTTTCCCCATATCCGAGAGAGTTACGGTGTGGAGAAGCCCCAAAGAAGCGTACCACCCAGACTGTTGCATGCCCAGAGTGAAGCATGGGGGTGGATCAGTGATGGTTTGGGCTGCCATATCATGGCATTCCTGCACAGTCCTGCACAGTCACCAGATCTAAATATTATTGAGCCACTTTGGGGTGTTTTGGAGGAGTGAGTCAGGAAACATTTTCCTCCACCAGTATCACGTAGTGACCTGGCCACTATCCTGCAAGAAGAATGGCTTAAAATACTTCTGACCACTGTGCAGGACTTGTATATGTCATTCCCAAGACCAATTGACGCTGTATTGGCCACAAAAGGAGGCGCTACACCACACTAATAAATTACTGTGGTCTAAAACCAGGTGTTTCAGTTTCATTGTCCAACCCCTGTACAGTGCCTTGCAAAAGGATTCATATCCCCGAGAGCTTTTTCCCATCTTGTCATGTTGCAACCACAAATATATTTTATTAAGAATTTATGTTATAGGCCAACACAAAGTAGTGCATAACTGTAAAGTGTAAGACAAGTAATACTGTACAATGTTTTCAAGTATTTTTTTCAACTAAAAGCTGTTTGGTTGAAAAATTAATACTCTGTAGTCAATATTCTGTAGAAAGACTTTTCACTAGAGTTACAGCGACAGATCGTTGGGGGTATGTATACCAGCATTGCAAATCTGCAGTTAGAAGAGTTTACCATTTCTACTCACAAAACTGCTCAAGCTCAGTTAGACTGGATAGGGAGCATCTGTGAACATCCTGCCACCAATTCTCAAATGGATTTTGGTCTAGACTGGGGTATTCTAACATAGATTCTAGAGAGCGCCACATAATAATTTTCAGGTCTAGTCACAGATTCTTAATAGGATTTAGGTCTGCACTTTGACTGGGCCATTCTAACACATGGAAATGGTATGTGGTTTGATCTTAACTGTTCCAGCTGTACAGATCTGTCCCGTAACTGTACAGCTCTAGCTGTATGTTTAGGGTTGTTGTTCTGCTGGAATGTGAACCTCTTCTTCAGTCTTAAATCTTTTTGGTTTTCTTCCAGCTTCAATATCCCTGCTGAAGAAAATAATCCCCACAGCATGATGCGTTTTACTAAAGTTTTTCTTTGTCAAACCAATTTAAAAATCATGTATCCTTTTCTTTCCACTTCAAGATTACACTTTGCCTTCATAAAAACTCTAATCCTAATGCAATACATTGATATCTGTGATTTTGAATTAAAAATACAAAAAAAGGTTTGAGGGATATGAAGACTTTGTATGTGACAATAAAGAGTTATATAGTATAGCCTTATATAGTACATAATAACCAATTTATTTGCATTTGCAATTGTAATTTACCTAACTTATTTTGGTCAGTATCAAAATGTGATCAAGTCTTACCCTTGTAGTGTAGGCGGCCTCGGGGTCGTCCTCCAGAACCCGGCTCAGGCCGAAGTCGGACACCTTACACACCAAGTTGCTGTTGACCAGGATGTTTCGTGCCGCTAAGTCTCTATGAACGTAGCTCATGTCTGACAGGTATTTCATACCCGAGGCGATGCCACGCAGCATACCGACCAACTGAATCACTGTGAACTGGCCGTCGTGTTTCTGGAGCGAGGCAGAAAAAAATAAGAATTAATTTGCAGAAGCTAGCTTTTGTGCTGAAATCAAGCTGTTACATGTTGTTGTGCACCAACAGTTTTAGCTGTAATTGAAGGTTTATGCCAGGATTTGAGTTGCACTGGCAGCATTCTATAGTCCTCAAGGGTCCCTGAGCATCTCACTGTATCTCTTCCAGCTTCTGCTTACCCTGACCTCAATCTGGGGAGGGGTGGTGGAGAAAAGATTAATTTCTCCTTCTAGGGATCAATGAGGGGATCATGGGAACAAAAAAGTCCTACTTACAGAGGATTGAACCTGACACAGCAGACAAAACTTTTCTCTTTAACACTAAGCATGTGCCAGCACAGCTCTCCTTGGATTTCAGATTTCGAGCTGTGGTTTTTAGCCTGTTGATCGATGATGGTCCAGCTCACCTTCCCCTGCAAATTATTCCTGCCCTGGACCAGTGATCCCTGTTAAAGAGCCATTCATGTTATCAGTCACCCACTCTCCTTCATACCATTTCTCCTTTCTCTGTCCCTTTCTAATCTCCATCCATCTCCTTCTTGTCTCACTCTCTGTCTCAGAGAGGGGGCAGAACTCACTTGCACTTTGATTCAGCCTCTGTCTATCTGTCTTCCTTCATCTTTTTGTGTTCGCACACCCCTCCTATCCTTTCTTGTTTCTTTTTCTTTCCCTCGTCCCTCGGCAGCTGCGGAGTAAGTTAATTAGCCGGTGGTTTTGTGAGATGCTGATTGATTGAACTGTCTAACAAACCTACAGACTTTCTCTATCAATCTGCCCACCAGACTGTACTGCCAGGAAGGACATGCATTGCAGGAAAAGAGGGAGAAAGATAGGTACAAGAATCTTTTTTTAATTTTAAATTAAATTCTATGTTGTTACTTTAACTTTTAATACACTTATTTAGAAAACACTTTATTAGATGATAGAGGGTGTTAAACTAAGAGGAGGAAAGCTGATTTTGTTGCTTCAGAGGGATTTCAGCTTAATAAATGTTCATAATTAAAGACAAACTGTAAAGATACCACAGCTGAGCTGTTAAAACTATAAAAGTCAGGCTCTGAGGACACTTTATGACCTACCCTTCAACATATAGTGTTGTATAAAAACATGAATGTAACCTCATTTGATTGTGTGTGTGCGATTTGGTATGATTGGGAGCAATATTCTTGAGTCGTTTTGTATGTTGTCACTTCATTTTGCTTCAGTGCTGCAGATGGGATCTGCACCTACTTAGAAACAGGGCCATCATCGCAGCTTTAATGGCTCTGGAGTGGAGCAGTGATTTTACTGGCTGACAAACAAGGCTGAATATGAATCGGGGGAATGTCAAACACGAGGCGAACCAGGAACTGTGTACAATTTTTCTGGGTTTAAGCAAAATCCGTTTCAAGGTTCCTCAGTTAAATCAACACAACATCTTTGATGATCATAGCTGAAAACATATTTTGAATTTTCAAACACTACAGAGAGCTGGCCTTATTTATTGGCACCCCAGGTAACAATGTGTAAAAAGCCTTAAAAAAAAGAAAATTGTATTACGGCTGAGTAATCTCACACACAAAAAAATTGATGAATTAAACCTTTAATTTCAGAAGCAAGAAGGCAAAATCTGCCATTTGGAAATGAATCACCTGAAGCATAGTTATTGGTAACCCTACATTAAATGTAACTGATCCTTTTTTTTATCCTTCCCTTTTTAAAGTTGATTACATTTCTAAAAACACATAAATAGTAGTAAACAACTTCTTATTTCACTTGGGTAGGAATAAGACGTGACGCATTTCTTTTAGACACGAAACGCAAAGCTAGACAAGGATGTTTATGTTGTCACTGCCCAAAGTAAGGATGGTAAGGAATGTAAAAATAAATCTCCAAAGCTCATGACTAGAAAACTGTAGAAAAGAGTGGCATTTGAGGGTCATCGAGTCTCCATAACAACCAGCAGTTGCCAGCCATTGGCTTAGGAATGATGCTAGAAAAATCCCTTCATTTCCCACCATCAAAAACATTAATTTCAGGAGTTTGCTTTGAATTACTGTAACTGTAACAGGAACCATTTGTTTTGGTTGGTGAGTCTAAGGTTGGGCTTTTCAGCAACAAACACTGCAGGTTGCTTTGGTACAACACAAAAGATGAATGTGGAAAAGGTCCCCATACCAACTGTTAAGCATGGTGGTTAATCTGTGATGCTGTGGGCCTATTTCTCTTGTCAGGGCCCTAATGCATTTTTGGAGTGCATGGTATCATCAATTCTTGAAATACCAGAAATTTGTAAATAATGATAATATGTAATTTATTGCTATTGCCTACATTACTATTAAGATGAAATAAATGACTTTATCAATTAATTATCAATTAATCAATTAATTTACCTGATAAGATATAAGCATTGCCTCTGACTGCAATTGTCTGGGTATAATTCACTAATAAAAACATGTTGTGATGCTTATCAAACATATGAAATGTCCTGGAGTTGTTTCTTTCTATTCATACTACAGATTATTTTACACTGGTTTGACTTTTGCAATGTTACATTAAATGTGCAATAAAGTACTCAATTTAGTTTGTCCTGATAAAGCATGGGTTCCAAATAAAGCTAACAAACGTCCTTTGTCAGCAGTCTGATACAGCACTGTGTTCTGGGAAATGGATGCTAAGTGCATTTCTTAGAACTCTGTAACAGACTAAACCTGAATGTTTTTGTTACTCATCTACTTCTCTGTCTATGTCTACATAAACGTTATACAGGTCCTTCTCAAAATATTATCATATTATGATAAAGTTAATTATTTTCCATAATGTAATGATGAAAATTTAACATTCATATATTTTAGATTCATTGCACACTAACTGAAATATTTCAGGTCTTTTATTGTCTTAATACGGATGATTTTGGCATACAGCTCATGAAAACCCAAAATTCCTATCTCACAAAATTAGCATATCATTAAAAGGGTCTCTAAACGAGCTATGAACCTAATCATCTGAATCAACAAGTTAACTCTAAACACCTGCAAAAGATTCCTGAGGCCTTTAAAACTCCCAGCCTGGTTCATCACTCAAAACCCCAATCATGGGTAAGACTGCCGACCTGACTGCTGTCCAGAAGGCCACTATTGACACCCTCAAGCAAGAGGGTAAGACACAGAAAGAAATTTCTGAACGAATAGGCTGTTCCCAGAGTGCTGTATCAAGGCACCTCAGTGGGAAGTCTGTGGGAAGGAAAAAGTGTGGCAGAAAACGCTGCACAACGAGAAGAGGTGACCGGACCCTGAGGAAGATTGTGGAGAAGGGCCGATTCCAGACCTTGGGGGACCTGCAGAAGCAGTGGACTGAGTCTGTAGTAGAAACATCCAGAGCCACCGTGCACAGGCGTGTGCAGGAAATGGGCTACAGGTGCCGCATTCCCCAGACCTGGGCTACAGAGAAGCAGCACTGGACTGTTGCTCAGTGGTCCAAAGTACTTTTTTCGGATGAAAGCAAATTCTGCATGTCATTCAGAAATCAAGGTGCCAGAGTCTGGAGGAAGACTGGGGAGAAGGAAATGCCAAAATGCCAGAAGTCCAGTGTCAAGTACCCACAGTCAGTGATGGTCTGGGGTGCCGTGTCAGCTGCTGGTGTTGGTCCACTGTGTTTTATCAAGGGCAGGGTCAATGCAGCTAGCTATCAGGAGATTTTGGAGCACTTCATGCTTCCATCTGCTGAAAAGCTTTATGGAGATGAAGATTTCATTTTTCAGCACGACCAGGCACCTGCTCACAGTGCCAAAACCACTGGTAAATGGTTTACTGACCATGGTATCACTGTGCTCAATTGGCCTGCCAACTCTCCTGACCTGAACCCCATAGAGAATCTGTGGGATATTGTGAAGAGAACGTTGAGAGACTCAAGACCCAACACTCTGGATGAGCTAAAGGCCGCTATCGAAGCATCCTGGGCCTCCATAAGACCTCAGCAGTGCCACAGGCTGATTGCCTCCATGCCATGCCGCATTGAAGCAGTCATTTCTGCCAAAGAATACCCGACCAAGTATTGAGTGCATAACTGTACATGATTATTTGAAGGTTGACGTTTTTTGTATTAAAAACACTTTTCTTTTATTGGTCGGATGAAATATGCTAATTTTGTGAGATAGGAATTTTGGGTTTTCATGAGCTGTATGCCAAAATCATCCGTATTAAGACAATAAAAGACCTGAAATATATTAGTTAGTGTGCAATGAATCTAAAATATATGAATGTTAAATTTTCATCATGACATTATGGAAAATAATTAACTTTATCACAATATGCTAATATTTTGAGAAGGACCTGTATATAACATCCATACAGGTCCTTCTCAAAATATTAGCATATTGTGATAAAGTTAATTATTTTCCATAATGTCATGATGAAAATTTAACATTCATATATTTTAGATTCATTGCACACTAACTGAAATATTTCAGGTCTTTTATTGTCTTAATATGGATGATTTTGGCATACAGCTCATGAAAACCCAAAATTCCTATCTCACAAAATTAGCATATTTCATCCGACCAATAAAAGAAAAGTGTTTTTAATACAAAAAACGTCAACCTTCAAATAATCATGTACAGTTATGCACTCAATACTTGGTCGGGAATCCTTTGGCAGAAATGACTGCTTCAATGCGGCGTGGCATGGAGGCAATCAGCCTGTGGCACTGCTGAGGTCTTATGGAGGCCCAGGATGCTTCGATAGCGGCCTTTAGCTCATCCAGAGTGTTGGGTCTTGAGTCTCTCAACGTTCTCTTCACAATATCCCACAGATTCTTTATGGGGTTCAGGTCAGGAGAGTTGGCAGGCCAATTGAGCACAGTGATACCATGGTCAGTAAACCATTTACCAGTGGGTTTGGCACTGTGAGCAGGTGCCAGGTCGTGCTGAAAAATGAAATCTTCATCTCCATAAAGCTTTTCAGCAGATGGAAGCATGAAGTGCTCCAAAATATCCTGATAGCTAGCTGCATTGACCCTGCCCTTGATAAAACACAGTGGACCAACACCAGCAGCTGACACGGCACCCCAGACCATCACTGACTGTGGCTACTTGACACTGGACTTCTGGCATTTTGGCATTTCCTTCTCCCCAGTCTTCCTCCAGACTCTGGCACCTTGATTTCCGAATGACATGCAGAATTTGCTTTCATCCGAAAAAAGTACTTTGGACCACTGAGCAACAGTCCAGTGCTGCTTCTCTGTAGCCCAGGTCAGGCGCTTCTGCCGCTGTTTCTGGTTCAAAAGTGGCTTGACCTGGGGAATGCGGCACCCGTAGCCCATTTCCTGCACACGCCTGTGCACGGTGGCTCTGGATGTTTCTACTCCAGACTCAGTCCACTGCTTCCGCAGGTCCCCCAAGGTCTGGAATTGGCCCTTCTCCACAATCTTCCTCAGGGTCCGGTCACCTCTTCTCGTTGTGCAGCGTTTTCTGCCACACTTTTTCCTTCCCACAGACTTCCCACTGAGTTGCCTTGATACAGCACTCTGGGAACAGCCTATTCATTCAGAAATTTCTTTCTGTGTCTTACCCTCTTGCTTGAGGGTGTCAATAGTGGCCTTCTGGACAGCAGTCAGGTCGGCAGTCTTACCCATGATTGGGGTTTTGAGTGATGAACCAGGCTGGGAGTTTTAAAGGCCTCAGGAATGTTTTGCAGGTGTTTAGAGTTAACTCGTTGATTCAGATGATTAGGTTCATAGCTCGTTTAGAGACCCTTTTAATGATATGCTAATTTTGTGAGATAGGAATTTTGGGTTTTCATGAGCAGAATGCCAAAATCATCCGTATTAAGACAATAAAAGACCTGAAATATCTCAGTTAGTGTGCAATGAATCTAAAATATATGAATGTTAAATTGTCATCATGACATTATGGAAAATAATGAACTTTATCACAATATGCTAATATTTTGAGAAGGACCTGTATACCAGTCTCTGACAGTGGTCTGAGGAAGCCCGGTCTTTCTCCTCACTTTAAGCAAAGATGTTTGAAGGGTTTCTTGCATGCTCAGCCCATTTCAAGTCACCCCATAGCATATAAACGAGATCAAGATCTGGACTTTAATTCGCCCCAGGACTTTCCATTTAATAATTCTCAGTCAGTCCTTGGTAGATGTATCGATATGTTTTCGGCCATTGTTTTGTGGCAGGGTCCAGTTCTGCTTTAGCTTAACTTTTTTAACCCCATATTCCGCAAGCACCCTTTGATACATGTTGGAATTTAATTCAATTCAATTCAATTCAATTCAGTTTTATTTATATAGCGCCAATTCACAACACATGTTGTCTCAAGGCACTTCACAACAGTCAGGTACATACATTCCTATTAATCCTAACAATTGAACAGTGCAGTCGGAGTTAGCTTTTTATTCAAATTGGATAAAAAGTTTTTCTATCTAAGGAAACCCAGCAGATTGCATCCAGTCAGTGACTTGCAGCATTCCCTCTGTAGATAATATGAAGATGAGCTGGTCAAGCCCAGCTGCAGCAAAGCATCCCTAAACTGTGACACTACCATGTTATACAGTTGATATTAGTTATTTTCCTGAAATGCAGTATTTGGTTTAGGCCAAACATGTCTCCTGCTCTAACGTCTACATAATTTAGTTTTAGACTTATCTGTCCAAAGAACTTTCTTCCAGAAGTCCTGGTCTTTTTCTACATTCTACATTTTTCTACACCCAACTTTTCTTAATTTTCTTTACTTGTCCTCGTGTGCTGTACTTTTTTGTCACTGCAATGCACTTTTTTCATTATGTAAAGCACTTTGAATGTTGTCAAACATCAAAAAGCAAAAACAAAAGTTTCCTCCTTGAACACCTCACATAGAAGTTAAACTTTTGCAGGCTCATTGTGATTATAGAGGTGTGTACTTTCACAGCAAGAGCCTTCAGTAGGTCTTGTCTGGCATTTTAGCGTTTTTGGGGACTTCTATTAGCATCTTACGGACTGCTCTCAGGGTGAACTTGCTTGGACAGCCAGAGCTGGGTATGTTAGGAATTGTTTTGAAAGTCCTCCCCTTGTAGACTATTTTTCATACAGTGGAATTGCTGATTTCAAATTCTTCTGAGACCTTTTTAAATCTCTTATTAGACTTATAAACTGCAACAATCTTCTTTCTGAAGGCCTCAGAAATCTCGTAAGATCTCAACATGTTTGCACTCCCACACACTTTCAGGAGCACACTAAAACGAAAAGTCTAAGGTTTAAACAGAGCAAACCTTCAAGTTCCAAATTCTATGTACTGCTATTTTAATCATATTCCTTTGATGTGATACAACTGGGACTGACTTTAGCCATTTTAAATTGGAATACATGTGTGCATATCCTAATTTAATCTTCACCATATATACATTTTTTGTTTCACTTTACAGAAAATAAAGGAAACAAGGGAACAATCTCTTTTTAAGTTTGTATTGTTTTTGTATTGTATTTCTTAGTATTTTTTCCATTAGGTTTTATCAAATATCCATGTGTCCAAATATATAATTGAAGAACACAGGGTGTTGGTGGTTGTCACTGTATTTAATGGTATGTGTCTTGTACTGATGTTGTTTTCATTTCAGCCTTTTGTCATCCTGTTTGAGATTCACACTTTGTATATTTTAATGTTGATCAATTTTCCTTTTTTATCAATTCACGTTCACCTCTTCCTTTAATCCAACAATTGTTACAGTTTAAAGATACTTCAAGTTAAATTTTCTATTAAATTAAAGAAAGTATGTCCTTCAGTATGTCATTCTGTTATAGTGAACTTTAAGGTAAAGAGTTGTGGCGCTGTCCAGGGAGGAACTAAAAGTGCTGTGCTGTGTCCTGCTGAACCATGACTCACCTTCAGGAAAGTGTCCAAAGAACCATTTTCCATGAACTCTGTGATGATCATCACGGGCTTACCTGAAAGAGGCACAATATAAGGCAGTCGTTAATAAGCCATGGTTACACGGGAGAAACTATAAATGGGTGGGAACAGGGAAGAATCAGAGTCTGCAGCTGTGACCATCCTCTCGTTTCGTCTCTGCGCATCTCAGGGGGATAACATGGTATGCCGTCATCAGTCACACTGACAGCTTCTAATCAGCCCTCTCCATAAACGCCAGGAGATAATTAGAATAGACCAATCCACCACAATATATATATATGTGTGTGTGAGTGTGTGTGTGCAAGGGGTCTCCGGAGATCTCATGAATACTAATCAGTCCCGAGGGAAGGGGGGTTTGCAGTTTGATCGCTGTGCACCTGCACGACTGTGTGTTTGTGTGCAACTTTGCGGGTGATGAAGGGGAGGCTGAGTGACAGACCCTACACCCTATGATCCTCTGCTTGGCATCTGGTGGGGCTTACAAATGATTAACAAAGTACCTGCAATCACACATATGCACGCACACATACACACACCAAAAACAGCAGTTGTCCCTGTTTTACAGGCCCCCCTCATACCTCCACCCAGACCCCTACTGCAGTCAAGCATTGCCAATCACCAAAGAAATACTCAACATTCAGCTACAAATGATGTCGCTTGGGTTGGAAACACACAGGCTATGTCACCGGTAATGAATAGTTCTGTAAAGCGGGGTAAAAAAATCCTGGGGGAGAGATAAAGACAACCTAACATGAGGAGGGAGAAAAAAAAGGGAAAATGTCTAGACAGGGAGTGCTGCTGTAAATGTGTTTAACCTAAGACAAAGGATGTGCAGAGCTACAATTAATTAGCAAATAAATAGGCCAAAAGAAGTAAAGCTTTATTACAATTTTGAATGGACCCTCTAAAAAACATTTTTCAGATTTGTGGCCAACTTCTGACCTCTAGTTTTTGTAGATCTGATACTTTTTTGTATTGTTTTCAGAGAACCATGTGTAACAACAGTCAAATTATTTGTTTCTAACAATGCTACTATGAGTGGTCACTATAGTTATTTAGATCATATGCAGAGGCAATGTCACACTGTGTGTATGAGAGAGTAATAACAATAAAACAGGGTTTTACGCTATTAAAAGATGTGGTACCCAGATATTTCATTACTTTTTTGACATCTGAACTAAATTTAATTTAATCTATTTTTATATCTCTTACTCTTGGGCTTGCAAGTGGTTTTAAATAAAGAGTTATGTTTCCCGCACTAAATGCAGATTATAAGTACAATAGTTTATTACCTCTGTCAAAAAATATTTTTTATGTTTTATTATAGTGATTTGAATCCTAACTACTGTGATGGAAATTCTTGCAGTAAGCATTCCACAGTGTATGACCTTTGGGTTACCTTACTCCTATGAACATCTGTGTTAGTGAAGGAAGCTGTAAAAGCCATTATCAGAAGTTTAATGGTTAAAACCCACAGTTAGGATGATGTGTTGGGAAGGACAGATGGGTTCCTAGATAACTTCGTCACCTCTGAACCCGAGAAGGGTCTGGGGTCATAAAACACAGACTCTTTGAAGTGTTGAGATAACACTGTCATGTTCTGGTATAAATACTGTGTGTAAATGTTGATCGGGGCTCTGCTTAACTGACTTGCTCGGTGACAGAGTCATTCAAACGCTGAATGCCTTTGAATAAAACTTATAAAGACAAAGTCCGGATTTTCTCTTGTTATGAGTCAACTTCTACCCACTTTGATAAGAAAATTCCACAAGAATTTTAGCGTCACGAACAGGATCTAACGTGCCAGAGGAGACCGCAGGACGGGACACGGACGCCTGGCCAGCCTGAGAGTTGTTCTCAGTCCACCTCCATATTACTGGAGGGGAGTCCGGGTGCCCGCCTGCGGCTTCTGGCCGATTGGATCCAAACTATTTGTCTTCAAATATATCTGGGTGAGAAGTTGCTCTGTATGATATAATGTATATTATTATTTTATTACACATTAACCATCATCTCCTAACTAATTAATTAGGTTCCAGAGTTGCGAGAGGGAGGACATCAGCTGAGGGCCCAGTTACCCTGCAAAGGAATGGCAGGGAGGGTTTTGCGGGTGGTTTTTAGCAATTTTCAACACCTCATAAAGGAGAAAAGCCAGACGGCAGACGTGCCACTGAACGGGTAACAAAAATGGTTCCGGAACCTTGAGGCATCAGGGGTGTCTCCTTCTTCATACTCTGATTTATAAAATAATGAAAGGAAAAAGTGGGGATTATTGTCTTGGGAGTCAACTTCTACCCACTTTGATAAGAAAATTCCACAACACTACAGCCAGTAGAAGAACCACAAGTCCAATTTTACCCTTATTTAGAGTTGTATATAATCTAAAAAAGACATGAAATGATGTTTTTCTTTATTTGAATGAGTGTTCTTTAAATCAAAAACCAAAAGATCTGTGGCTAAAATGTTGAAGTCAATTTGTGATGTGGCCAATCAAGGATAAAACATGTCATTTAAATATGAATCAATGTAAAATCTATGGCATTTGACGTTTGATTTTTGTCCTTCAAAAAATGGAAGAAGGAAAAACAAGGCTTTTCCTAACTTGATTTAAAAATCAGTGCAACTTCTAATGTTCACAAAGTACATAGTAAAATGGACTGAAATTGTGGGTCTTTTGTAGTCAAACTGGCCACTCAAAGAGTAATACAGTAGAGCCACTTTTAAACAGTCACACTCACAGACACGCACAGAGTCATATACTGATAGGCAGATTGGTTAAGTGCCTTGCCTAGGGGCACAACAACATGTGGCAGGGGAAGAAGCTGGAACTAAACACATGACTTTTCAATTGCAAGTCTAATCTTCTCATTGAACAGTCACAAACTGAAAGTTTATATGTGACAGCAGACAGGATGCATAGCAAGAGATTTCTTTGTGCACCTCCATAGTGTAACAAAGTGTCATCATAAAATGTTTTATAGACTCTATAAATGAATCACACTAGCACTGATGCACAAACTGTACATGTCTTAGAATCACAACTAAAAGAAAGTTTAAAAAAAGGTTGTTATCATTTTAATATGGCCTTGAAGCTAATAAAACAATGTGCTGCGTACAAATGCAAACTGTAATAAAACATTGAAGTAGAAAACAAGACAATTATCACTTAACTTAACCAGATAAGTGAAAGGAAGGTGGGAGGACAAGAAATGGGAAGGAACAGATGACAAAAGAACAATGAATGAAAAAAAAAACAGAAGGACAGAAAAGGTAGAGAGAACGGAGACAGGAGAGGAGATGGACTTGAGGGAGGAGGTCGCTTACACGCCTGTCATGGACAGGCAGCAACGACACCACCAAGGCCTACAGTAAGATTGTACGTAAAGACAGCAATACATCACCTTAAATGAATTCACTATCTCACTGCAGAAAACACACACACACACACACACACACACACACACACCAACAGAGTCGACTGGTCTCTAGTGGTGGTGTCTTCTTTGACAGTAACATTAGTCTCAGGGATAAAAGTGAAAGAGAATTGGATTTTCTTCTGCTGGGGGTGAGGACTGCTGGTCACATTTATCTCCACACGGAGTCTGTGTGTGTGTGTGTGTGTGTGTGTGTGTACGGGAGAGAGAGCTGGTTTCTGGCCATGGCAAGAGAGGACGGTTGGGGCTATAATGACAGGCTGATTTGAGCTCTGTTTAGAGAGTGAGAACATTTGTGTGTTCAGTTTGCAAATGAAGCACTACATGGGTCTAATGCTGACTAAAAGGAGAGCTGGCTCCTCACAGCTTTCTGTTGGTATGTGCAGGTTTGTGTCAGCGCTTGTTGTTGTTTCTTTGTTAAATGTGATTACATGTATTTTCTCCACCACATGCAAATGTTACACTGTAAAGTTCACACCCATGAAAAGGGGCCAGAAAATACTACCATAAAAACCAATTATGTGTGTGAGTGTGTGTTTGGGAGATGTATGTTACAGGTGATGGAGAATATTGCCTCAGATTCAAGATGCTAGATGCGGTCAAGAGAGAAGCACAATGAAACACATTCAACCTATTTTTCAGGGGGTGGGCTACATGACTTTGGCGTTGTTCTCACACACACACACTGTCCTTTAGCAATAATCTGGCATCTGGAATTAGCACAACATCCTTAAAAGACTGAAGGAACTGCAGATATATTACAGTTTACATTAGCTCGTTTTGTCTTTTCCTTACTGCTGTCTGCGAAATCACACTAATGAGGACATTTTGAAAACACAGTGAATCCCTTTTCCTTCTAGCACCTTCAACACAAGCCTTTATTCTCCAAAGACACACACACAGACTGGACTTCACACACTTTAGCTTATCATGGAGCTGCCTTCTGCCAAACAGGGGCACATTTCACATCGCTAACCAAAACTTCTAAAGACAGTTTAAAATCTCAACTCCAAAATAATTTTGTGTTTGTTTAAAAACAGTACAAATCTTTATTTACAGCAACTGCTTTCACACATAGTGACATCACCTCTGCTTCTAATCTTAATATCTAACAACCTCTCGTGGCAGTAAATTAAGAGATAGGTATTTTAAATGTTGTGTTTTTATAGTTCTTAAAGAAAAGATTAGAATTGTGTAAATTCTCTTTTATTCTTTATAGGGATATTAAAGCTAAACAAAAACTGGAGATTTGACATCAGTCAGAAATCTCTGGTGCATTTCTAGTTTGGATGTTTTACCTGAGCTAGTTAAATATGTAATAGACATGAAAGAAGCTTTCAGTTTGTAGCACACTTTATTAGGGTGGTCAAAAAAAGGTTGCCATCCTTTGATGATGGTCTAATCATTTAGGAGTAGCACCTATGTTTGAAAACGTTGATCAGTCTGCAGACCAAGCATAGATTCTAGTAAATTGCATTATAAGAGGCAGTTTTAGTCTGCGTGGTGTGATAGTAAACGAAAGTGATAGACTCTGTATACATCTGGACAATTACATTACGAGTAGATATCTGTGCGTGCGCCACTGGGCCATATTACTGCTTTATTGAATGAGGCGGCCCAAGGTACAAATGAGAAAATGAAATAACTGCTGTATTGATTAATGTTAAGGGTCGGGACTAAATGATACAAAGCTTTTAACACAGGACAGATCTCTGTTCTGGGAAGCACCATGTAAGGCTGTGGGGGCTGTAGAGAACAGGGATAGACAGAAACTCAATAACCTTATCTTCTCTCCACTCTTCACCTCTCCTCCTACCTCTCCTCTCATTTCCTCACATTTGTCTCCTCAGCATCTCCCCTATTTCCGTGCCACCATAATTTAAACTCAAGCCTCATTTTCTCTCAGTTGCTCACTCTTGTACCTTATCTCATTCATTCATGCCCCCTTCTTCCCACCATCATGCACTTATCGTCACCTTTTTCTCTGTCCCACTTCCTCTCTGTGATTTCCAATCTTAAAATTTGCATGTGTATTTAGCGCATGAATTCTTTAAAACACTCTGACAGGAAACACTGAAAAGCTTATTGTTTGGTGAACAAAAACATGCATTTAAAGCCAATCACTAGTTTCTTCAAACAGAATGACGCCTGGCAAACACGACTTTGACAGTTTTAATAGCACCTTTGTAGAGCAGCCCTTTAATGAGTGTGTGTGTGCCTGTGTGTCAGAAGAGATTGAGTTCTGTAATTGAGGGTTTTCCAAATGAGCCGATTGTTGCAGTGATTGTAAGACACATAAAGGACGGATGGATGAAATGAGGGACTGGGGAGATAAAGCAAAGATAAGAAGAGGGTGATGGGGGCATGGATGAGGGGATGAGGGCAGAAAAAGCCTGATAAAGAAAAGAGAGACTTTTTGTGCAGTCAGTGGTCTAATTAGCATAAGAATGGCAACAATGAGGTGACAGACAGCGGAATAGGTTATTACAGCTTTACATGGCAGCGGCTGGGGGCTTATGAGGTTTTAAGCAGAAAACATTCACCCTCCCACATGCACATAGACAAGCAGAGCAGCTGGACCTGGAAAATTCAGTTAAGAAAGACACTCATGCATATACACAATACTTGCACAACAGAGGTTCAACACTGCCAACATATGTACTACACCAATTGCCACAACTAATGATCAAATCACAACTTGGTCATTTTAATATTTTTAGTACAGGCACTGGTACTTCAGCATGCTTAAAAGAGCAGCCTGTAATTTTAAAGTCACCAATATTACAATAAAATTGAAAAGAAAAGTAATTAGTAATTGTCAAAATACCAGTGTAACCATGCTAAAAGCCATTCAGCAATTATAAGAAGGTTTTGATTCTCAACATGCCATTTCTATTAAAATGGAAATATTTGTAAGTATTTTTTACACTTTTCATTAGCCTTAAAAAACATGCTGCTTCATAATCTTGAATTCAGACCTCCTGGTCAGCTCTATCTTTCACTTCACTCCAAAGTTTATGTTAAGCAAATTTCTACACAGACGTGTAAGTGTAAATCATTCGTGACAAATCACTTGCATTTTTTTTCAGTTCCATGTTCTTCTTTTCTCAGGAGAAGATTGACAAACCAGTGCATTATGGCCCTCCATGAGGCTTGAGTTAAAATGGGTATCTCTGAACAGAGAGTTGTGGTTCAATGACCCAAAGATAAACATATATAAGTGTAAACCAAGCGCTGTGCGTTTATTAACACTGGGATGTCTGTGAAGACCTTTCAGCATAGTTGGGTGCTAGCCATTTCGGCCCTTTGTTGCTTTGGCCGTTTAGTACCCTACTTTTTTGGGTATAAAAAAGAGCAGTCTCCTACTGAATGTTTCATACCGACTATAAGTCAGTGAAATTGTAAAAGTTTTAAATAAAACTATTTATGTACAGAATTCTTCAAAATAATTACAAAAAAAAAATCTGCAATGGTTTAGGTACATGGACACGAAATGGTTTCTTTATGGGCATGGATTAGAAGTAGCAAGGCACAAAATGACTTGTCGGTACTAAAAGGGGAATTTGTGAAGGGACAAACTGACCTTGAGTCGCTGCAGCGCTATTGCACTTATTATACTTACTTATTGTATTTACATATAATCATTCTGCTCCTAAAGAAAACATTTTCTTCTTTCTTTGATTTCTCCTTATTTTTAAAGGAGTTTCTTCATTCTTTTTTAGTAATATCAAAAGCATACCAGCTCCTCTTGCTTGCTATCATAGTAGTACTACTTCAGCCTTTTCAGCTTTTGCTGAACTAGCTTTGACCTAGCTCCTACTCCCACTGCACCAGAAAAGCAATTACTCCCAGTACAACTTAAACCAATACTACCATGGTATCTACTCACACCTACACAAACCAATCCAGCACACCTGAGTCCAGAGCAATCAGGTTGGCCTGTCTGATTAGAGAGAGGGCAGTGTGAGAGGACCAGCTGGGGCCAGAGAAAGGAGGGCCTGAAGGAATTATTGACCCATCTCAACTCTCACCCCTTTCGCTTGCACATGCACACCCTGAGCTGTGACCTGTGAAATTACTGCTCTGCTAGTGAGATTTGTTTCTGCAGGGCTTTATCAGCTCGTCAATGTGCCATGAAGACAGGTGAGAAGGGACACAAAGAGACGCATGTAGAGAGGAGACAAGCAGTCATTACATATGAAAAATAAATAAATAAAGCAGACGCACAAACAAAATAATCATACTCAAAGAACACTACAGAGAACTTTATTATGCTGAAATAAATTGCTTGTCAAGTCATTTTTCAGCTATTTAGCTGTTTCTGCTGTCAACCATGTCATTGCTGTCAAACATTTTCAAGCACTTCACAGTAATTATTGGATTTATTTTGGTGTTTCAAATCAGACTTGCGAGTTACTCAAGCTACTTTGCCATAATTACATGTCTATGTGTAGCGTGTCTCTTATATCTCCAAGAAGAGGAAGAAAGAGAGTGAAACAATGGGAAGGAATTAATAAGATGCTCAGTATGGTGTCATTCATAATAGCCATGCTGCTGAATATTCATGAGGCTAAAAACACAGCCAATTAACTTTCCGAAGTATAAATATTCATGGTCGATGCATGTGTATATCCGTTTGCTCTTTTGTTGTTTGGCCCCGGTGCTGTGGAGCACTTCTGCATGAAGCACTGAAGATCTGAGCGTGTGTGGCGGCGGGGCGGGTGACGAGGGCAAAAACGGAGCTTCATTTGTCTGCCTGCATGTTTTAAAATTCAGCTTCTTTGTACCGCCTCTCTTCATCTCGCTTTTTTTGTTTGCGTCTATATCTCTGACAAACATCTGCATAACAAGATGTCAGATCAGAAGAATGACAGAGCGGTGGCAGAGAGTATCAGGAAGAACACAGGGACAGAGAATGTACAGTACGTGACACCATCGTCGCTAATGAAAGGAGACTGGGTGTGTTCACACAAGTGGTACCTATTGCCGCTCAGCTTGGGGATGGTTTTAAGGGTGAAACGCTAAATTTTAAACTACAGAGCTCTCCACAATAATTGGAACCCCTGGTAAAGATGTCTCAAAACCCTTAAAATAAACTGATGTTTTATTGAAGGTGCATAATCTCTCACTAAATACATTTTCCAATATATTTAGTCACTAAGGCACAAAGTCCCATATTAAGAAATACATCTTTTCAACAAACATACAGGGGCCATAGTTATTGCAGCCTAACAATTTAAAGCTTTTTTTTAGTTAAGCATTAAGGAGGTAATATAATTCGTAGTGATTTGTTGGGACCCACAGCCATGGTTACAACAGAAAATGCGGTACAGACTTTTCTGGAACTTTCAAAATAAATTGCATTAACCTACTTCCGGCACAACAGCGAACTTCCCATGATGCCACTGGCCGTATAAAACCACCACCTTTCCAAGGAATTGATCTCTTCTACACGGGTCACCCAGGGGCCTGGACAGAGAGACACAGCGCGCTAATGTCTCTTTGGAGGCAAACAAACATAAATTCTTCAAACTGGATCCAAGAGTGTCATATGATCATCGATCATATGCACAAGTTAAGTATGAATGAATTACTGTTTGTGTATCTGGTATTCATTCATAAAAGGGGATAATTAAGGCATGAGCGTTGCTTGACTTTCTCTCTGAGGGCTACAGAGATTAACAGTTTCCAGAGAGTTCCCAGCACGACACCGAGTGAAGCAGTTTCTCAAGGATGGACACGGCACCGCATCACCGTGGTTACGGCAGTTAACGTGTAGTGTGGTCAGCGGACAGAGCGAGCCGCTCCACCCAACAGCTACAGAGGTTAGCTGTAGTTAACCCTTTGTTCACAGAGCTTTCTTCAAACTTCGTCGTCGCCCAGACAACTTCTCCTCAGCACGGTTCATACGAGGTTTGGGGTTTGGGCAGAGAGGAGTGATTTGGGATGAAATTATCTAAACGTTTTTCATTTTACGAAGTTTGGTTTTGTTTGTGAAACTCTGCTTTCTTAGTGCTAGCAGGGTATCTGCAGCACACAAGCTTAGTTTTGTGTTCTGTGTTTGTGTGTTTATAAAGACAAACTTTATTTAAAGGGTGATTTTAAACACAGAAGATCGGCCATAATGCGCCGTCCGCGCTTATGCATTTTAACCCTTTTAGTGACGGTATTTTAAAGGTAAGTGTTTTATTCTGGTGCTAAGCTATCAGCTTCTTTCGTTAGCTTTAACTGCTAACAGCTAAGAACACGTGCTTGCTACTAAATATTATCTACCCAGAAAGGTTGTTAGTTTTCAATCCAGTAAAAAATATTTCCTTAACATTATTTTACTAAACTTGATAACTAAGTAAACACCATTAAGCCCCATTTCTCCAGAAAGATTTGGCTCTTTTCCAAAATATTTCCTTAAATATCTTACCATTTCCTTAATAATATTATTTTAATAAATAAAGGCAGCTAATGAGACACCGTTGAGAATTAGTCATCCAGAAGGTTGGTTTTATTCAGCAAATCATTCTTTAAAACATTATTTTATTAAAGTAATGTTTTATCTGATCTTGCAATGTGAATGGTTGTCTAAAGGTATACCAATTATTGCCGAAGTTGGTTCCAAGACTAACTTAACTTCATTTCCAGATTCTTCAAGATAATCCTTGGTTCTCAAACATAAACATTGGTTGGTAATGTTGCATCATTCTTTTAATCAACTTGTTTATATTGTACATAGCCCATTAGTCTTCGTTATTCTTTAATTCTGCTTGGTAGTTTAATTTGATTGTTTTAGCATGGTAAAGAGTTTGTTGATTGAAATATGTTTGACTTTGAGTTGACTTATTTTTGTTAATAAATTCTTGTATTTTAAGAAATTGTGTGAATTCATTCCATATATGTGCAGAGTTGTGCTGTTCAATAATGTCAGAGCTCGTCTCACACCTTTCTATTTTGCCCTAATACCATCGCCTTACTGGGCTGGTATTCACAGGACAACCCTTAACAGACCGAAATATTATTTTATAAAATATTAAGGTATTAATATTAAATATTAAATAATATATTCAGATTCACAGTCACAGACAGCTTTTTTAAAATCTAATTTGTTCGGATTGTAGATGAAAGTGGTGTAAATGCCATTGCCATTGCTAAGCCTTTATATTATATTATTATTATTTTGAATTCCTTGACTGTCAGTAAACTTACATTTTCCAAATGTGAAAGGCAATTATTAAGAACCACTTTAAAAGGTTAACTAATTCTTTTATATTAGAAAATAAATTTTCTTTTTACTGGTGATTTATTGAAAGGCAGGGAAGAACATGTGTTGACAGATTTGTCATATTGCACTGAGACTTATTGTACTGTAATTACAAAACAAGTCATCTTGTAAATAATTGTTTTTTTTATTATTTAATAGTTATTCAAATTGACCAGTAAAGCCTCATTCTCTTGCATCATCCTAGTTTATTGTATTAAAGTTCTCTGTTAAATCAAAAAATCGACCCACAGTGAATCTGTCATATTCCTGCAATATTTGGTGTTTAAATTGTGAGTTTCTTTTATGTTTCTTAATTTACCTGTGTCCAGGATTGTTAGCTTTTCTTATTAGTTTCTTCTTTTAGGGTTAGCCTCCTGGTTTATTTGAGTGTTTATCTGCATTTTGTATCATTTCTGTTATAATTCTTCCTTGTGTCTCTCTCTGTTCTGCTCCTGCTCATTTTCTCTTCCCCCTCAGCTCCCTCTCCCTTCATTGGTCTCAGCTGTTACTCATTCTCTCCTGATTGCTCTCACCTGCTTGTAATGTTTTCTCCTCTCTTCTCTGTACTTTAGCTGTCTGTTTTCCTCTGTTTGTTTTTTGCTGGATTCTTCTGTTACTCTGCTCCTGTCTCTACTCTCCATTGCTCTTTTCATGATCCATCATCCTACTCTGTTCTCTGTTTGTGTAAGTCTTTTTTTGTTTATTAAATATTGTTTAACCTCACCCCTCTGCCTCCGTGTTCACTGGCATTTAGGTCCTACTGCAAACAAATTATGACAGAATCATTGTTCAATTGTGAATTCAATTCTATCAAATCTGTATTTGCTGCTTATGTATGTTTAATATATCAGGTTGTTTGAAGTATATTAAAGCATGTATCTGATTTTCCACCAAGTTGAGACAGCCAATGGTTATGAGAAAACAGCTAGTGGTCTAAACACATCTACTGTCGGGTCAATAATTAAAACGTTTAACACATTAGTACCTAGACAAACAAGGGTGGACAAGGACCAAAGATCTTGACATGATGCACAGTAAAGAGGATGGTAAAGAAGGTATAGATATCTTCGAAACTCGACAAACAGCTTTTGCACAGATCTGGGTCTCGGGGTTACGTAACAACCAATAACAGCAAATAACGTAAGGATTTTAGCCATTTTAAATGGGGTAAAGCAAATAATGTAATAACTTGCCAATATCTAATTCTAATAGCCTTTGTGTCTCTACCTTAGTAACATTATGCCAATGGTTAAAGTTAAAATAAAGAATCTTTAAAATAGGAACTCAAATCAATTAAATTCAGTTAATTATATATTGACAATTAATGACAAATGTCATCTCAAGTCAGTTTACAAGACAAACAGAGCAGATTTATATACAGAAATATATAATCAAATCAATACAATCGCATACAAGGAAGCACAATCAGTTATACACATTCCAATACAATCCTAATTAATACAATAAAGTTCAGTTTATTATGTCTGTTGATAAAAACCTTTTATTTTTTCTATCTTAGGACTTCCAGTCGAATGCATCAAGTCATTGACTTTCTGAGGAGGCATGTGGTGACAGTGGAAAGGAAAGACTCCTTTTTAACAGGAAGAGGTCCAGTATTCAGTACCATATTGTTCTCTTCCTAATATCTAGCATATTCCACTAAATGCACTTTAAAGCAAATAATAAAGTATTCCTTCAAGCTTGACATATTACATTTACATATCTATGCAAATAAAGAAATCCAAATAAACCTTTAGTAAAACAGACGGTTCCCCTTCAGTCAATTCACTCAGTACAACACATGAGTATGGGATATCACGCCCCGTGTGTCCTGGCTGGAGCCACCTCTAATCACGCGTCCTAGGCAAATGATGTGATGACGACAGGTGACAGGCCCTGCCTGTACTATATACTTGTCCGTCATTGTCGTCAATATTCAGTTCTTACGCTCTTCACCTCGCTAAGAACACCTCTTGAGTCAGGCTAGCTAGCTGCTGCTGATTAGCTCTGTGTCTCTTTTCGAAAGGTTACTTGGACTTAGTTCAACTGCTTGTGTTGGAGTTAGTCACTGCTGCCTGCTGGTAAGCGTGTCTGCCCACAAATCGCTAATTTCAAGCAGTTCGGTCTGGCTTTCGTGGTTCGGGTTGAGCACAAAGCTAACGCAAGCAAAGCAGAAGTCATCTATTCGTCACTGTCCTCAGGGGTGCGGCTTCTCGCTTCATGAGAAGGACCAGCACGAGGCTTGTCCCGTCTGTCTCAGGATCTTTCACGCTTGCAGAGCTTTGGCGGAGCCCAAAGCATGTGCAGTCGCTCGACCCTGGAGAGGCGGGTTAAATTCCTTGAGAAGGTGCTGGGAGGGGCTGTTGTCTCACGGCAAGACCCACTGCTCTCCGAGGCGGGAAACCCAGTTTCATCCAATTCTGACAAGGACGGCTTCTCAGTTGAAGTCTCCGCTTCCAGCTGGGCAGACCATATGGAGTATGTTGATGTCAGCTTCAACTAGAACCCCTTCAGGGAGAGGAGGATGTACTGGACATCGGTTTGGATGTTTATGGTCTGTCCGATGACAAGGATTAGTCTCTGCCGAGTCATGCTGCCGCTGCAGCACCAGCAGACCCGGGCGACACATCTTTTTTCTCTCTCTGCCGTCGTGCAGCTGATAACCTGGACGTGGAACGGCCCTCCCCACCTCCTGCGGAGAAGCCATCGCAATTCACCAGGTTTTATCTCCCCTCGGAGCCAGCCACGGTTAAGCACTATCTACCCATGTTCCCAGACTTTGTTTCTGAGTTGATGTCTACGTGGAAAAAACCACTGTCCACCCGCGTCACGGTGCCAGGTTATGGACAGTATCTGGACCTGGAAGGCGCCGAATAAGGCGGACTGGTGAATATTCTGCCTATGGAACCGTCTTTGGCAGCATATCTGGCCCTGTCCCAAAATCATGGTGTGGGTGGTCCAACATCGCTTCCGTCTAAGCACTGTAGGTTCTCCGCTGCTCAACTGGAAAAAATCTACAGGGCTCAAAGCGACCACCGCTCGTGCCCTGAGCTCCATTACCATGCTGCAAACATACCAAGCTATGTGCTTGGCGGAGCTTGGAGCCGCAACACCGCCGGAGAGCCCTTTGATGCCGCTCTTGAATGAGGTGAGAATCACCGCTGACTACATCCTCCGTGTATCCCGCTGTGCAGCAATGTCCCTGGGCGGAGGGATGGCATCAACGGTGGTTGCACAAAGGCACCTGTGGCTGACGCTCTCTGACATCCTGGATAGGGATAGAGCCGTCTACCTGGATGAACCGGTGGTAGCCGACTGGCTGTTTGGGCAATCTCTCGACGCCATACAGGCTAAATTCGAGTTGAAGAAAAAGTAGAGCGAAGCACTGCGGTGTATCATCCCCAGGCGAGATGTGAGACCCAAATCCAACTCGGGCACTCGCAAACCAGCTGTACCGCCACCCCCAGCGAAGAGGGTGACGCAGCAACAGAACCACGGCCAAGCTTCCCGAAAGACGGCCTGGAGCAGGGGTCCTCCTCCGGGGCTCCAGAGGGACTCGACGTCCTGGAAGAAGAAGACACAGTCCTCCTAGCTGTGGGACTCGAGATTCAGGGGTTTCAGGAGCAGGGAGACATGTTTGCCAGTTTTCGGCGGCTGCCGTCCAAAAGATGTTTTGCTGGTGTTGTTCGGGATACCAGTCCCAAGAGGCGCTGCGTTCCCCCACACAGTCTCTCAAGCACAATTTCCCCACAAATGCATTTGCACTAAAAGCCCCCAGTTTGGGTGCGTTGAATGTGTTTCTGAGCACTACAGTTGTTCCAAACGTCGGGAGAGGGCAGCACCGTTCCGCCAACAGTGCCGCAGGCCAGTCGCCTAGCTGCACATCTCCATATGTGGTGTGCATGTGCACTCCAAACTTGGGTGGAGAGGACCGTTATTATGGGTTACCGTTTACAGTTTCGCCAGAGACCATCCCGCATTCTGGTAAACATGGCGGTAATGGCCCAAGCAGCAGAGGTTCTGAGAGAAGAAATAAATACACTGTTGGCAAAAGGAGCTATCCGTGTGGTTCCTGAGTCGGAGATAAACAGAGGTTGGGATATCAGTTATTTTGTTGTTTTCCGAAAAGGGGGCGGGCTTCGTCCAATCCTGGACTTGAGAGTTCTGAACAAATACCTCCGAACACACAAGTTCAAAATGTTAACACTCAAGCAGCTTTTGAGTGATATCAGCCCAGGCGATTGGTTCGCCACGATCGACCTGACAGACGCTTACTTTCACGTAGCGATACACCTGGACCACAGACAGTTTCTGAGATTCGCCTTTGAAGGCAAGGGTTACGAGTACCTCGTACTGCCTTTCGGTCTGTCTCTAGCGCCTCGCACCTTTACAAAATGTGTAAAGGCAGCGCTAGCACCTCTCAGAGAAACAGGTGTCTGCATTTTAACTTATCTGGACGACTGGCCTTTAATAGCCAGTTCCAGAGAGCAGACGACAGTGCAGCTGTCACAGGTTCTGTCACACATTCAGGCCCTAGGATTTTTGGTAAACTCTCAGAAAAGCTTGCTGATCCCAAGTCAGCAATTTTCATTTCTCAGTCTGGAAATATGCTCCCTTACAAGCAGGGCATGTCATTCCGACCACAGAGTGGCCGCGTTTCACCGCTGCCTCGCTCAGTTTCAGTTGGGACACAAACTGCATTTCCAGACTATCTTACAACTGATGGGTATGATGGCATCTATGATTGCAGTAGTACCGCTCGGTCTACTGAAGATGCTCCCGTTCCAGCGGTGGACCCGTTCTCACCGGTTGTGTGCATGGCGTCACCACAGCAGAAAGCTAACCACTGCCTATATGTCGGCTCTCAGCCTTTGGCGGGAACCAGGACTGTTGTGCCGAGGTTTGCCAATAGGGAGAGTAACCTTTTGCAAGGTGGTATCCACGGATGCCTCCCTGAAGGGGTGGGGGGCTTTGTGCGATGGCGTGATGGTGAGGGGGGTTTGGACACCAGTACAATCCAAACTCCACATAAACTACCTGGAGCTCTTAGTGGTTCTGCTGGCTCTGCAACATTTCTGCCAGATTTTTTTAAACCAACATGTTCTGGTCAGGACAGACAACACCACTGTGATTTCATACATAAACAGACAGGGAGGGACTCGTTCACTTCCTCTCCTGAAGCTATCACACACCCTCTTGCAGTGGTGCAGCATACGCTTTCTGTCTGTCAGAGCTACTCATGTCCCGGGATGACTGAATCTGGGTGCAGATTTGCTCTCCAGAGGCGGACCTCGGGTGAGAGAGTGGAGGCCTCACTCCTCCGTGGTGGCACAGATATGGTGTCTGCTTGGGACAGCAGCAGTAGATCTTTTTGCCACCAGAGCCATCACCCACTGTCCTCTGTTCTTTTCCATAACAGATCAGGACGCTCCACTGGGAGTGGATGCCCTGGCCCATCCATGCCCCAATGTACCCCTGTATGCATTCCCCCCAATTGAAATGATACTACCGGTACTAGAAAGGTTGCGCAAACAGGGTCTGTCCCTAATTTTGGTAGCACCCCGTTGGCCTGCAAAGTCATGGTATCCCAAGATAATCAGCCTGCTGGCAGCAGAGCCGTGGCATCTCCCCGTTTGCCGGGATCTCCTCACTCAGGCAGGGGCGGAGATATTTCATCCACACCCAGAGCTGTGGAAGCCGCATGCCTACCTGCTGAGAGGTCCAGCTTATTAGCCAAAGGCCTCACTCTTGATGTGGTGGCAACAATCCAGAATGCAAGAGCATCCTCCACTAGAGGCTTATACGCTTATAAATGGAGAGCTTTTGAGCAGTGGTATGAGGACAAGCACATTGTTCCATTTCAGTGCTCAATGGCAGACGTTTTAACGTTTTTGCAGGAACTGCTGGATAAAGGTCTTTCCTTTTCCACAATCAAGGTCTACTTGGCTGCCATTTCTGCCTGCCATATTGGTTTTAATGGAGTCACACCAGGTACTCATCCTCTGGCTGTATGCTTCTTAAAGGGGGTTCGTAGACTCAGACCTGTGATTAAACCCAGCTTTCCTTCCTGGGATCTCAGATTGGTACTAGAAGCTCTTTGTGACCCTCCATTTGAACCTTTGGAGTCAGTAGATGTGAAGTTCCTTTCATATAAGGTTGCTCTGCTTCTTGCTCTGACAACTGCAAAGCGGGTTGGAGACCTCCATGCTTTGTCTGTAAATCCTACCTGCATACACTTTTCACCTGATGGTTCCAAGGTCACCTTGCGACTTAATGCAGCTTATCTTCCTAAGGTTATACCTTCGGACTACAGCTCCATGACTATGGAGCTTTCTAGTTTTTGTCCACCTCCTTTTGCATCTGAGGAACAAAGGAGGTTACACTTCCTGTGCCCTTTACGTGCACTGCGCAGTTACATTGACCGTACTCAGACTGTGAGGTTGTGTGATCAACTGTTTGTGTGTATTGCTAACCCAGCAAGGGGGGAAGCTCTGTCCAGACAAAGACTCTCCCACTGGATTGTGGAGGCTATTTCTCTAGCTTACAGCAACAGGGGTCTCCCAATGCCATGTGGTGTGAGGGCTCACTCCACCAGGGGCATATCGACCTCCCGGGCCCTATTTAGAGGGGTGCCCATGAGTGACATTTGTGCTGCAGCCAGCCGGTCTTCACCGCACACATTTGTAAAGTTTTATCGTTTGGATGTGACAACCCCTTCTGTGGCTCACTATGTTCTTTCTGCTGGGTCTGAAGTGCTGCACTAGTATGCAGTGTATGATCCAAGTTTGATGGCTGTTCTGCGGGGCGTTTATATATGTCCCATACTCATGTGTTGTACTGAGTGAATCGACTGAAGGGGAACATAAAGTTATGCATATAACTACTGTTCCCTGAAGGAGAGCAACGAAGTACAACACATGGCTGCCCCGCTGCTCACCTGGGGTCGGTGAATAGCGGTTATAGAACTGAATAATGACGACAATGACGGACAGGTATATAGTGCAGGCAGGGCCTGTCACCTGTCGTCATCACATCATTTGCCTAGGAGGCGTGATCATAGGTGGCTTTAGCCAGGACACGCGTGGCGTGATATCCCATACTCATACTCATGTGTTGTACTTCGTTACTCTCCTTCAGGGAACAGTAGTTATATGCATAACTTTACGTTCTTAAAGTGACTCTTACAATCCTTCATTAATGACAGAATGCTCCATAGTGTGTACCATTGAACCACTGAACCATCCACTGTAACTATTTTTGAGGAGCAAAATAAACAAAATTTCTAGCTGCAGTTATTGTTTTTTCAATGGATTTTTAAAACTAAATCTAACAACTTGTTTATTAATGATGCAAAAACCGTATTAAAACAAAGGTAGGTTTTACATTATTGGCAGTTATTACATTTTTGGTTGCTACATGTGCAAATAGGTTTGGAGGTTGCTGAATATTTCATTATTTGGACATGTGAATGGCTAAAACTAGTGATATTACTCAAAAGGTGGAAACTTTGTTTGCAGTTTCTCAGTTTTAAATGCCCTCCAAAAATATTACTTATAAGCTGCAACAAAAGCTGTGTGTTAAAAAGCCTTAAATAGAAAGAAAATAATGCCTTTCTGATTTGAAGTGGGGCCTCAGAATCAAGTGATATAATGGAAAAATTGTAACTCTTGTCCTTTAAAGTTGTACTTTAAGAAATGTTAATTTCTAGCCCTGAACACAGAGTGGTGCTGTCTTTTTAAATTCACTACAACACGTTTCTCAATTTATCTCTCATGATTGCTTTTTCAAAGACTAACGTGTGGGCTGTAAGTAATGTGAGCCTTATGAACAAAATGATGGTTGTAATGTGAGATCTGTCATTATTTGCTGCTTTTGTTGTTCATAATCATATGAAATTTTGACCTTTGCTGTTTCTGATTTTGGTTGGCAGGAATACCAAGTTATGAATCCACATTTTTGGTGTTTTCTTCTAACTGGGTGAATTAGAGAGCCAACATTGTGTATTATGTAAAATACGAAGAAGATATTTAAATCTTGCCAGCTTAGCATGTCCATATTTGAAACTGAAAGAAAATGAAGAAGAAACAGCAATAGGGTGAGAATGGAAAATTAGATGGAAAGAGACGCAGAGAGAGAAAACAAGCGACTGAATAAGACATTTAAATGGACACTGACTACGAGAGAAAACAGGAGTAGGAGATAGGGGTATGAAAGCAGGATGACTGGAGAGAGCAGCAGTAACAAATCAGCTATCTTGTTGAACCAGGCCTGTGTTTGTCTCACCTGCATCTGCCACACACGCTCACTCTAATTGCTCAAACACAATCATGTGAAGTAAACAAGTGGCCGTTTGAGTGGTGGACAGTTACATCACGTTCACGCTGCCATGCCATGCGTCACCGTTGTGTTGCCATGGTAATGGAGCTTTTATCTGGTCCAGGGTCAGCTCTTATTAACATCAATGCCACATCTGCTGTGTTTCAAACAGGTATGCGACAGATAGATCCCACACCCACTCACATAGAAAGGAATTGCACAGGACATGGTTCCACCAACGTCTAATAAAAAATGCATAATCAAGAAAGGTTCTTTTTTTTGTGTGTCAACTCACATTTTGTGACAACACCCTCCAGCCTGATGATGTTCGGATGATCAAACTGTCCCATGATGGATGCCTCAGAGAGGAAGTCCCTCCTTTGTTTGTCAGAGTATCCTGCCTTCAGGCTTTTGATGGCCACGTAGATCTCCCTCTTTCCCTGAACGCGCAGGCGACCACTGCACACCTCCCCAAACTCTCCTGCATGACCACACAAACACACAATAGCATGAGAAACATTAAAATCTCAAAGCAACTGTTTAATCTTATATACACAAATTTACATAAAGTCCTTAAAAGCTTTGTTCCTTGAATGTTTTGCCATGCAACAATCACAAACTGTATTGTGTTTTATTGGAATTTCAAGTGAAAAAAAAAAAAAAGAAAATACACAAAGTAGAGCCTAATTGTGAAGAGGAAGAAAAATGAAACATGGTTTACAAAATGTTTCATAAAGCAAAATGTTAAAACTAGTAGGTTCATTGGTATTCAGCACCCTAAGTCAATACTGCTATCACAGTGAAAAATATCAAAATCTACTTAGGTTTGTCTCCTCTTGTTTTGCACATGTAAAGACCGACATTTTTGCCCATTCTTAGCCCAAGCCCAGTTGGATTGGATAGAGAATGTCTGTAAGCAACAACTCAAGAGTCCTCCAGCAGATTCTCAATTAAATGTAGGCATGGACTTTAACTAGACCATTCTAGCACATTCACTTTTTTACCTGAACTATTTCATTATACCTCTAGTCGCATGTTATATGCCCTGCTTGAAGGTGAACATCCGCCCCATGCACAAGTCTTTTCCAGTTTCTAAAAGGCTTTATTCCAGTACTTCCCAATATTTATATTATATTCCCATCCATCTTCCCATCATCTCTGACCAGCTATTCCTGTCCCTGCTTAGGTGTAACATCCCCACAGCATGATGCTGCCACCACTTTCTTTCACCATGGGGATGGCGTAGCATTTGGATGTAGGCCAGGAACTTTGGTTTGATCTCATCTGACCAGAGCACCTTCTTCCATATGTTTACCATGTCCCTTACATTGTTTGTGACAACGGTTTTTCCTATTATAATATACTATTTATCAGAAAAAGCAGTTAAACATAGTGGACTAAAAGTACATCTAATGCTTGACGCACATAGTATATAGCGATTCATTAATTTACAACTCCAATGCCTTGCTGGGCTTTTAAAATCTTCTGGCTTTCTTTTACCACTCTTCCATAAAGACCAGATTTTTGGAGTGCAAGACTAATAATTCAACAGATTCCCCCATCTGGGTAGGGATTATTGTAGCTCCTCCAGATTCACAAAGGACATTTCGCCTGCTTCTTTATTTATTGTTCTACTTACCCGTCCTGTCGGTTTAGGTGGACGGCCATGTGTTGGTAAGTTTGCAGCTGTGCCACATTCTTCCCATTGTCAAATAAAAGATTGAACGATATCATGTGAGACATTCAAATATCTGGATTATGGTTGGGCAATATGTAACACTTTTCCAACCGTTATTCATCAGTCTAACAAATGACAATATATTCACACAGATGAGGTTTGGACTTTTTGTGGGCAGAGCAATGTACACATGCAGAGACTGATTTGACAATTTAGAAAACAAATGTTAAAAAAATGTAAGAACTAGTGGAACTTTGAGTCCATGCGGACTCTGTGCGTACATACGCAGATTCTAGTAGGCTACACCAGACTATATTTTGCCCTTAACCCATAGACAAAAAAAACAAAAAAACACAGCTGTTAAGAAACGACTGTTGAACAACTGTTATCGTCGATAGCCAATACATTTATCCAATCGCACAACTTTAGTCTGGATATTGCTTATTAACCTAAACCTCCTTTAAATCTCTAGAAATTAGGAGTATCAGAGTAAAGGGGCTCAATAAAAATTGTATTGCACGCTTTTCAGATTTTGATTTAAAAGCACATTTGACAAGACAATGTTTTGTTTTTTTACTTTAAAATCATACACCACTTTTTGTTTTTCTGTCACATAAATTCCTCTAAAAATACATTGACTTTGGGACTGTAACTTTAGGAAAACCTCAAGTGAAATGAACAAATCTCCAAGGCAATGTATGTGTAGAAAAAGTATCTACATATTTTGTTCAATGTTGAACAGATTTCTGAGTAATTATTTGATGCTTCAGTGCCAACTGACCAGCTCCAATGACTCTCTCTATGCAAATGTTGGAAGCATCTATCTCTTTGGCAAAATCTCGGACAGCCTGGTTTGGATCTTCGTAGGTGTGAGGATGGATGTATGTTCTGCTGCCTGGAAGCTTCACTGCATTGGCGGAAAAACAGAGAAAAACAGACAAACTTATTTACTTGAGTCCTTAAGTCTACTAGATAAAAATTCTAAGTTTGACTTTGAAAATGTCCCATTGATATGGCATATGTAGGAAAAAAGCTTTATGTGACCAAAAATCATAAATTCTGTGTATTTTTCAGAAAACTTTGTGCCTTTATGTTGAAATGGAAGCTTTAGTGTGGATGCTCTCCACATGACATAACATATAATCACACAATTTCGCAAATTTATGAGAAACAGTGCTAAAACGAGTCATCATTTTAACAGGAACCCATATGGAGCAGTACTCTGTCAGGTGACGTTTATATAAGAGTCTGTGAAACACATTGTCTTTGTCTGAGCTGCAAAGTCTGCACATTCAGAGATCTGGAGCTTGTTCTGTATCTATGATCAACTGTAAGGCAAGAACAAAAAGTAGGACTCTTGCATGCAAACAAACAAACAAACACAGTCAAGTTGTATTACACTGGGTTGTCACATAAGACATTTCCTTCCTCAGTCAGTTGCTTGCAGCCCTAGACACGGCAGTAAAGTGATTCATCTCAGGTAGGTGTAAATTCTGGTTTTAAGGTAAAATATCACCCTGGAATGATTTCTACATTTATTTGTGAGAGTGAGCAAGCTTTAGTTTATTTACCTCGACCATGCTGGAATTGCATCTTCTCTTCATCAGGGTCCTGCTTGGCCTTTATGTATCCACAATGCCTGAAACAAAAATGAATACTTGTATTTTCAAGCCATAAAGTAAAGAATTTTCCGTCCAAAAGCAGGCCAATCCTTTGAATCATTCCCACACTTGTCACAAATGTTTGCAGATGACACAATAGTAAGTCATATTGTATTGAAGGTTTGGCTAATGTATATAAAATAATATTTTTTTTATTTTAAAACAGTAGAGCTAGAATAAATAAAGCCTTCTACAAAATTACAAATCTTTAAAACTTTAAAATACTGTTAAAAAAAGTTGTATTTTATGTTGTTAACATTAGCCTCCCTTGTTCTTTTCAACATTTTTAAACCTGAAACAAGAACATTAAGATACTGAGGTCATTTATTTTTGGTAGTTCTCAAATAAGAACTAATGCAAAATTCAGTTGTGTTTCGGTTCAGCTAATGTGAGACCTAAATAGTAGAATAGTCTGTTATGTGCCAAACGCCAGTAAAAAGGTTTTTGCAAAGTATTAGCAAAGTAATAGTTAAAATATAAGCTGATTAACAGATGTAGACTATATCTATGGTGTCTCGTGGATGAACATTTGTTTTTTTGTTTGTTTTATTTCTTCTATGTGGGTTAGTGCAGTACAGGCTTTTGTAACGTGTAATAAAGTCATACATTCATTGAATCATTCATTTTACCCTTTCCTGACCTGTTACTTGTGATGTTTGGTTTGTTTGGAATATTTGTACCACACATGTTTGTTATAACACCCTTTATGTTTACCTAACACACGAATACACACATATCTCGCTTACTCACCCGCCTCAGCACACTCATTCAAGCCTTTAGGCATGGGTCAATCCAAAGATCAATACAAAAATATTGACAAATTGATCAACTAAATCCTGCAGTGCAGCTGTGAGGAAGGGTTTAACTTATTCTGTTCTACAGACCTCACAGTGGGGGTCTATTTCCAGGATGTGTGTGTTTGTGTGAGACCTGCATGTTTTTAACAATGTTTTCTTAGATTTTGTGCAGTTTGTTCTGCCTCAAACACTGCTAAGAGGCAAATTCAGCTATTAAAATAATACAAATCTCACAGATTCATAATATGACAAAGGAAGAATTAGATAAGAAGGATAATGGCTCAAGGATTTTTACTCAAGTTTCACTTAAGTTGCCCCCCAAAAAATTGACTTGTAGCTTAATCATAGGGAAAGCATGGATGTCTCCTTAACTAAAAGCTGTAGTACATGAACTTGGGTCAATTCACGACAAAGTAAACATACTGCTGAAATCTTAGTGTTCCTGTTGTTGGGCTAGCTTAAAAAAAAGAACCTTCTGTTCTCTTCATTCAGAAATTTGAAAATCTCTCATTTACTCGCTACACTGTGCCATCTCATTATGCTTTATTTTATAACGTACACCATCATGTTACTATTTAGACTTGACAACAACGTTTTTAAAAGCCTTTAGAACAATTTTTCTGAATAATCTAGAAATTACTCCCACTGAGTGATGAAGCACTAAGCCTCCAAACTCTATATATCGCACTACATGGAGGGATTACACAATACAAACATGGATAAAAAGGTGTTAATCTTTGAACATAAACATAGGTATATTTCTAGACTTTACTTAGATTTGTAAAAAATTACTTGTGAACATCTCTGTTAGATAGGCAGTTGTAAACATGCATCCTTAGTATGGGGTATTGCTGCAAAGTAATGAAACGATGCAAGCCACTGACCCTTGTCGCTAAACGTTTGTCCAGGAGAAAAAAGTGCTGCAAATCAGAGACTTGATGCGGTCTGCTGGGTTTCCTTAGATAGAAAACGTTTTAACCAATTTAAATAATAAAGTTAACTTAGTTGCATTGTTTGATAACTAGGATCAATCGGAATGTATGTACTTGACTTTGGATCTTTCTGTATGATTTGATTGACATTTTTTGTAAAGTGCTTTGAGACAAAGTGTGTAGTGAATTGGCACTATATAAATAGACAAAATTTAAATATGCTTGTTTGCCATAAATAATTATTGGGTTGTTTATTCTTTATTTCTTAAATGTAATTTACTTCTACTTTATGAGCAGAGGACTGAATAGAGGTTGCAGGTCTCCTTGTACAAGGAGCACATTCAGTCAGTTTGTCTGTCCATCAAAAAGAGAAATTGAATTGGGCTCAGGACCAGGAGTTAAAGGGAATCTGTGTCGCACATAGTACGCGATTTAAGAAATCAGCAGAGAAGGACAGAAGTGAAACTGAGACTGAAAGAGATGGAAAGCAAAGATTTGATAAGGAAAGGGTGCAGAGAAGTGAGATGAAGACAGGCAGAATAAAACGGAGGAGACGGTGCTGTCTGCACTGACTTGGAATGAGATGGAGGAGCAGAAATTGGGAAAAGATAAAAGACAGACAAAGCTCAGTAACTCTGACTTATTTGGTGTGTAGTTCTGCTGACTTTACACAGCTGAACACAAGCTGCAATCCCGACCACAACAGGCTGGCTGGGAATACACTCTCTCACACACACACAGGCACATGTGCATAATGGTCAAGACCGCTGGTTGGTATCTGAGTATTGGGGGGGTTAATGTTCTCAAGGTGGGCTTGTTTGGTCCCTCCTGGTTATCAGCTGAGCTCAAGTTGGCCGAACACCAAGGGACTACCATTACCCCTTTAATTTCCATCCTCATATACTCAGTGTTCTGGGGCATGTGTGTTAAAACATATGGGGAATGGGGATATAGGTGACACCTCTGCTCCAACTGTGAGAAGTCCCTAGGGATGCAAAGCCATACCCAGACACACACACACACACACACACACACACATGCATGGACATGTTCTACCTAAATCTAAGTCAGAGACACCCCCCACCTTTACCCTCAATCACTGTTGGGTGTGTTAATGTGTATGGCTGACTCAGTGAGTGCACAGCTGCTTATGTATATGTGTGTCTGATGGGAAATGAACACATTTCCATAGTAATTAGAGAGCAGCTCATTCCTCCTCTCCAGTTAGAAGTGTCATGACTCATTAACGCAGCAGTCTTAAACATGGTGCAAAATCTGACACGGACATGCTTTTTGTTTCCCTCGACAGCTGTGTCTTGGTGTATACATTCCAAACAGCTATTTAATACCTTTAACTGAATGCAGTTGACCTGTGGTTCATCTGTTAAACACACTAGAATTGGACTCAGGAGAAAAATGTGGAGATAATTTTCCACCAGTAGAGGTACTTATTTTCCTATTCCTATTCTTGACTTGTACACAGGGTTTCTGCAAGTTTGCAACAAATGCAACAGAAAAACGCTGCAAAAGAAAGATGCTGCAATCACAGAAAATAGAGAGAAACATAAGCCCACAACCAACAAAACAAATGCAAAACAAAAATCCTGCAAATAGCAAAAACAACAGCAACTTCAGAAAAGCTTCAAACTCCCTCCTGAAAATGGAAGTGCACCAGACCACTAGAGGGAGTTGATCACCAACTCATTTGGGACCAGACCCTCAGTAAAGACATTAACAAGATGCCCAGACGAAACTTGGAGGGCAGAAAGAAAAGATATGTTTTCCTGTCTTTTTTAAACAAGTGGTTGTAATCTTTAAAAATATAGCAGCAACATAGTTACGTTTTAATATTAGTGTTCAACTCCCCTAGTGGTACAGTGCACTTTACGTTTTAAGTCACGTTTGTGTCATGAATTACATTTAAGATCTGCAAGAATTACAAGAAACTAACTTACACCTACTCTAGGAAGTCAAGAAAGCCTATCCTTGCATGCCAGTGGTTATTTTAGTATCAGTATACATACAGTCTTGAGCTGAGAACAGGTGAATGCCCTTCCTTCATTTCTACTTATCTTTCTCCTGCTGCATGACATGAACATCAACTGTGGGAGAAACTATCGCCCCACTTAGCCATCATCTAGCTTTACTATACAAAGCAGGCTGGCGCTGTATGTACACTAACCTCTCCACATGTTTAGCTGTAGATCCGCCCTGATATTAAGTACACACTCTTGCACCAATCAAAAAATACACACACAGTAATGGACTGCTGTATCGCTATCAGAGCCCAGCTCTCACCTTTCTCTCTGCCTCTGTTCTACTTCAGTGAGAACAACAGGCTATCCCTGTCCTTCAAAGCCACACGCTCCGCATTTGCATATCAATTTACTTTTTAATATAATACTCTGTCACTCGAGACCCATTTGTCATTCCACTACCAAGCCTCTATCCATATATTATCGTCACTGTTGCCCCTCCTCCATTTTCCTTTCCTTTCCAGCCTGTCTTGCTGCTCTATCTCACTTAATTTTTTCTTTTAAACGAAGAACTCCCTTTTCCAAAACCGTGCTTATTCGACTTTTATTTTTGCTTCATTTTCTATCTCCGCTTTAAAGAGGCTCTATCTGCTGCCCTTTTGCAGCTGTACGGCTGTTTTTTTCCTCCTATTTGTTATAAAGAGTGGACATGAGTGGCTGGGAAAAAGAATGAGGAGCGAGAGGGAGATGGAAAAAGAGAGTGATGACAAGCAAGAGTGCACAATGGGGGTTCGAGGCTGCATACCAACTAACAAGCAATCAAATGGAGGAAAGAACAAGGAGAGGCGGGGAGAGAGCTATAGGAATAAAAACTCCAAGGGTACCATAAGAGATGCAGACAGAAAGAGAGGCAAGACAGTGTTTATGCTGCAACAACAAGAGCTGCAAGTTGAGAGGAAGGGTGAAAAAAGTGCCAGAGGGAATATAGCACAATAGGAAGAGAAACAAACCAAAGATGTTAAATCTTAATAATAGGGAAGGTTAAGGCAAAGAAGGATGTGGAAGTCAAATAAGAGCAGTGTAAATCGAGTATTAACAAGGACAGAGAGCAAATACAACATTATCAGTACATAACTCAACCCTGAAAAGAGAGAGCAGAAAGAGAAAGCATGAATGAGAGGGAAGAGAAAGAATAGTAAAAAGTAGCTGCTCTAAGAGAAACAAACAGCAAGCTTTCTGCAGCCACTACACTGTTTTGAAAATATATTTATATTATTTAACCTGTTTTCCATTTTGTCACCTTATAACCACATACAGGGGTAATGAAACAGAAACACCTGTCATTTTAGTGTGGGAGGTTTCATGGCTAGATTGGACCAGCCTGGTTGCCAGTCTTCATTGATTGCACATTGCACCAGTAAGAGCAGAGTGTGAAGGTTCAATTAGCAGGGTAAGAGCACAGTTTTGCTCAAAATATTGAAATGCACACAACATTATGGGTGACATACCAGAGTTCAAAAGAGGACAAATTGTTGGTGCACGTCTTGCTGGCGCATCTGTGACCAAGACAGCAAGTCTTTGTGATGTATCAAGAGCCACGGTATCCAGGGTAATGTTAGCATACCACCAAGAAGGATGAACCACATCCAACAGGATTAACTGTGGACGCAAGAGGAAGCTGTCTGAAAGGGATATTTGGGTGCTAACCCGGATTGTATCCAAAAAACACAAAACCACGGCTGCCCAAATCACGCCAGAATTAAATGTGCACCTCAACTCTCCTGTTTCCACCAGAACTGTCCGTCGGGAGCTCCACAGGGTCAATATACACAGCCGGGCTGCTATAGCCAAACCTTTGATCACTCATGCCAATGCCAAACGTCGGTTTCAATGGTGCAAGGAGCGCAAATCTTGGGCTGTGGACAATGTGAAACATGTATTGTTCTCTGATGAGTCCACCTTTACTGTTTTCCCCACATCTGGGAGAGTTACGGTGTGGAGAAGCCCCAAAGAAGCATACCACCCAGACTGTTGCATGCCCAGAGTGAAGCATGGGGGTGGATCAGTGATGGTTTGGGCTACCATATCATGGCATTCCCTTGGCCCAATACTTGTGCTAGATGGGCTACCGAACCATTCTTGAGGACCATGTGCATCCAATGGTTCAAACATTGTATCCTGAAGGCAGTGCCGTGTATCAGGATGACAATGCACCAATACACACAGCAAGACTGGTGAAAGATTGGTTTGATGAACATGAAAGTGAAGTTGAACATCTCCCATGGTCTGCACAGTCACCAGATCTAAATATTATTGAGCCACTTTGGGGTGTTTTGGAGGAGCGAGTCAGGAAACGTTTTCCTCCACCAGTATCACGTAGTGACCTGGCCACTATCCTGCAAGAAGAATGGCTTAAAGTCCCTCTAATAAATAAATACTAATAAATTATTGTGGTCTAAAACCAGGTGTTTCAGTTTCATTGTCCAACCCCTGTATCTCTTCGTAATGCATTGTCTTCATGTGATACACCATCAAAGGGTACAAAATGATTGTAAAGTGGAAGCACATGTATTTTTGCCCTCTTGATTATTTTATTTGTGCAGTTTTGTGCCACCTTTTTCTATTTTTTAATCATTCTTTTTTGCAAAATATGTCAGGCTCAATTAGACTGGATGGGGCGCAACTGAGAACATTCATTTTCAGATCTGGACTTTGACTTGGACATTCTAACACACGGTTTGATCTCAATCAGTTCTGGATGTATGTTTGTCCCTCTGTCTATAGCTCCATCCATCCTGGCATCAGTTCTGACCAGCTTCCCAGTCCCTGATTAAGTAAAGCATCCTTACAGCACTTTCTTTCAAGTTGTTGCTTCATCCCCAACATGCCTAGTGACACACAACTAAGAGGACTTCTTTCAACAATGGCTTTCGTCTTGTCCCTCCTCCATAACAACTAGATTTGCAGAGTACAATACAAATAGTTGTCAACAGATTCTTACATCAAATGTTACATGACCTTTTGAAAACAACTTTGAATTTTTGATAAATAACTATAGGAAATTTGTTGTTGTTTTAGAGAACCATTATTTTATTTCTATGTTTTTAGGTTTTAAAATAAAAGAAAACAAAACATATCGGATGTTGATATTTGTAGAATATAATGTAAAAAAACACATAGGTTTCAAAATAATTAAAAGAAAAAATTTATCTAAATCATATTACTGGTACTTTTAGTGTCATTCCAATGTGGGAATTCAGTGCAATTATTCCATGAAGAAATTAAAAACACCTAAAACCTGCATTTGTTGTGAATACAAACGAATGCCACCCTTTTTTTATTTCAATTTGTAAAACACAAAGAAAGAAAACCATGTATCCTTTTCCTTCCGCTTTACATTTATACTCTTCTTTCTGTGGGACTATTTCATAACATCCCAGTAAAATATATTAAACTTTGTGAATGTAAAGTGAGGGGTACCATTATTTTTATAAAGCACTGAATGTACAGCACATTAACCCACATTGTTGTAAAAAACTGGGGAGGATGACAGCAGCCAGGGAACAAGAATATAAAATTACACCTTCATTAACTCAGTCTTATAAAAGTGCAGCACACAGTCTATGTTCATACCCACTTACTGCTGCTTGAAATTACAGGAAGCTGCTGGATCCCGTCCCAGCGAGCACTAGCCAGAAACCATGGAAACATGCAGGGCAGTTTGCCAGTCCATCATAAGACAAGCACCAGATTTACTCAAAAAGACTATCAAGATTATTCAGTTAACTTGACACTGGGAAGAAACCCCAAGCTCTGTGAAGAAAGCCTTGTGAACATGAAGTAAACAATGAATGTTCGTTTTTCTCGGTCAAGTGATAGCTCCATGAAAGTTGAGCAATATTGTCAGCCCTGAAACATGTGAAAAATTAAAAGAATATAATGCTTGAGATGCATTTCCTAATAAAATGAAAGATTATTGAGTGAACTGTGCTGTGAAACTGTAGCTAACACTCCATATTGCCCTAAACTCAACATCCAAACTTTTTTATTTATTTGTTATTTTGTGGCACTAGTGGCCTTTATTTTGCAAGTTAACCAACAGGGAATGGGGTGGAGAGAGAGAGAGGAAGACATGCAGCAAAGGTCAATGGGCCGGGACTCAAACCTGTGACGGCCGCATTGAGGACTGTAGCCTCCATATATTGGTTGCGTGCTTTAACCCTGCACCACATCCAAACTTTTAAACATGGTGGTGGCAGCATTATGAAGTGGTAATTATTTTCTTCAGCAGGAACAGGGGAACTGGTTCGAGTTGATGCAAAGATGCCTGGAGCTAAATGCAGAGCAGGTAAATTTGTTTTGCCAGACCTACAATATCATTGAGATCAAAGCATATCCGCATGTTAGAACGGGCCAGTCAAAGTCCAGACCTAAATCTAATTGAGAATCTGTGGTAAGAAAACTATATTGTGCTAATCACTTAAAACCCCAACAAAATATGCTGAGGTTTTTGGATGTAATGTAAGAAAACATTTTCTAGATATAAATACTCTTGAAAGGCACTGTATTGCATATACTTTAAGTGTTTTACGAAGCAAAACAAACAAATACCTGCTGCCAATTTAAAAATCAAATTTAAAAGAAAATTCATTATATTTCATTCTTCTACATGGCCAAAGAAGCATGAAAGACAAAGCAGGTCTCTTTTCTCTTTTGTTTGTACTTTTTCATTTAAGCATCAGTTGACCTCAGGTTCTGTAACTGATTTTATTATCCTCTAACTTGTTTTCAGCCTAACCTGGTAGACACAAAACATACAGCTCTGACTTGTGTTGGCTGGCAAACTGATAATCAGAAAAATCTGAATCTTTTGATGTCCTCTTTTCCTTCTTCTGCTCTCACCACCTTCTCTCCTTCCCTCTCTTCTCTTCTTACCTCTAACATCATCTCTTTTTCCTGTCTGTCTACATTATTTTCCCACTGCTAATCAACATAACTGGAAAATGAAATCAGTAAATCATTAGTCACCCCTCCAGCATGAGACAATGAACTGAAACATCTACCCTACTTTCTCCATCACTCTCGCCTCTCTAACAAACACACAAACCTGCACCCTGCTGTGGGTATCTGGTCTCATCATTACTCATGAAAATGGTTATTCCATTTAATATCAAGCCATTGAATCAAAAATAATTACAAGGAATAAAATCAATGGATTTAATTCACTCTCATTATTCCACAGCAAAATTAAGCCTCCTTCATCACCTAAAAAACAAAGCGTGATTGCTGTTCGGAAAATAAATAACAAAGTGACAAAAAGTCAGGGTGATGTAAGTGAGTGGATCAGAAGTGAGTAAGATTTCTTCTTCTGCCCTCTCTGTCTCCATCCTGGCACCGATTCAGCACTCTTTGACCACAGTGTAAAAAGATTTACTCAGCTCAGCCTAATTATTAGGAAGGGGAAATGATTAGCTGGAGACTCATGACTAATAAATCTGTCCATGTTTCATTAACACCCTGTTTGGAAACATTTCATTTGGAAGCAGCTCATTAAAGAGAGTGGTAAAGCAAGGGAAGAAGAAAGAGGAAGAGGGGCAGTCAAAGAAGCTATGCTGTGGTAATTGGTATAATGTAGCAGAAGTTTTAACAACCTGGTTGAAAGGTCAAATTGTAGAAGATAGTAAGTAAAGAGGAGCATGTGATCTGTAACATTAATTGAAGTGTATCTTTATATTTGCTAACTGATCTGTGCGTGGAAGTCAGTGTAAAACTAATTTCCCTAATGATACGTATGCTTCTACACCCACACAACTTGATTAGGTCAAGTAACATGTCCATCTGTGCATGTTGGTGTGTCTCTTTAAATGCATTTCCAAGGAGCGGACAAATTACTTTCATTTTCCTGTGATGTTTACCGGACATTTGATCCTTTTTTCTGCAGCATCTGCTCATTTGCATAAAGCGTGTGAGGAAAAAAGTTCTGCACCTGCTATTATTGCGCTGTTCCTTAGCTACTTTCCAGGCATTCTGCAGACAAAGCTGTATTTAGCTACACCCCGCAGCTTAGCCGCATTAATTGAAAACACCATCATTCAAGCAAGCACACACAAAATCTGGCTAATGACATTACATGCACCTTGCCATCATTAAGTAAATGCCCCCCCCACACACACACACACACACACACCTCTCTCTAAATACTGGCCTGTTTTGTTTTGAATTTGTAAACATGGAATTTTTTTTAGCTGCCAAGTCATTATTAGTGCCATTATCAAGCAAACACACCAACACCACCCAAAGGGAACACAATGTATTGGCAGATTCTTACCTTCACCTGCTAATGCATCTCTCTCCCTTTTCTCGGAGGGATGTTTTCATTAGCAAGCTTCCCTTTTTACACCCTTCCTTTCCTCGTTTGTGTCATGAAGTTTTCAAGAATAACCCTGGGCTGCACGGCAGCTGCAGCTGAGGTAAAAGAGCTTGAACATACAAGCTTGTGAACAAGACTTGTTAATGTGCTAAGAAGCTAGAGCAGTTAACGCTCTCTATTATAGAGACTGAGAAGTCTGACATTTTAAGCAGCCTTTTGGTAATTCACATTGCTTTGTTTCACTCTCAGCTGTGTTTCTGTTCTCCAATACAAAAAATGTATCTGTTGTGGATATCTTTACATAATAAATACAGTGCCTTGCAACCACAACTTTGATGTATTTTATCTGGATTTTATGTGACAGAGCAGGCGAACAACACTGAAGCCACATGTGGCTCTTTAGGCCCTTCATTTTAGCAGTTTTGCAAATAATCAGTACTCATGAAACGTGAGATGTAATCATTTAGATTTTGGGTCTCCAGACACATTTTATTCAGTACAAGTGAGGATAAAAAAGGGCTCTTTGATCTGTAAAGGTTGCATTACTATCCAGACTCCTTTACCCTGATACCCTTAAATCCAATGCAGCCAGTTGCTTTCAGAAGTCACAAAATGAGTAAATGGAGTCACCTTTGCCTAATTTAATCTCAGTGCATACACCGCTGTTTTGTGAAGGCCAGAAATTTGTTAGAGATCATTAGTGATCACACCAATGTTCCCAGGCAAATCTGACTGAGCTTTTGTGAAAAATAGGTAAAAGTGTCAATCTTTAGAGATATACCGCTAAAGTCTTGCAGCTCAAAGTATTTACTCAAGAGAGCTTAATACAAATGCCCACCACATTTTTTAGATTTTCATTTGTAAGAAAAATCATCCACCTTTTGCTTTTATTTCACAATTTTATGTGACATTGTTTTGATGTATCACATAAAATCCCAATGAAACAAATTTGTGCTTAATTACAAGACTTGTGGAAAAGTTCAGCGAGGTCATACTTTTTAAAATGGCACAACATGTAGCAGTTTTGGCCCTAATAACTGATAAATACAATACCTGCCTGAAAAAAACTGATCATATTTATCGGATTAGGAGCAATTTTTTCAGCTCTTTACCCCTCCTGAATAATATGCAGCTCTGTTAGAAGATATCCTTCAATAAACTTTAAGGAACAAAGTAGATAAAACATTTTAAAGATGTGCCTTGACTGAGACAGAAGAAATTTATGCTGACTCCCACATTAAAAAGATGCAGACAGAAAAACACAAAAGAATCTGGCATATCACTGAAGCCTGAAGCAACTTTAAAAAGGAGGTGTTTGAGTGGCCGTAGGATAATTAGAATCCAAAAACAGCGAAGGCCCAAACCTGCACACATTCAAACACACAGTTGCAGATGCTTGGAGGTAGAAGCTGTAACATGTTCAACAAGGAGTGGGAGAAAAACCTAAGGGGAGAATGATTTCTGAGTGAAAGGCCATCTGCTGAATCCATGGCAGTGCCAGTTTCTTAGTAGCTCCCCATCGTTTGCACCTGCCAGCCTGCCAAGGTAACCTCAGGAGGACAAAAGCGCAAATCTTCACATGCAAGACACACGCTTGCAAACGTAGACTCGCCAAGCTGAGCAATAATGGCATGCAGACAGCAATAACTGGCATGATTTGTCAGCAGCGTGCTGTGTCTGAGTAGCTTTGGGTGTTTTTTCATGTTTTCCCTCCTGCTGTAACAATAGCATAACAGCACTTTATTAAATGAGAACAGGAGAGAACAGAATCGCCTGCAAATCAGCTTGTTTATGAGGCGTAGTTGTTTAGTACACTGCCAGCAAAGGCTGCAAGAATCTTAAAAGTGTCTGAATGCAAACAAGGGACTGGCATCGCATATACAGGTGCTATCATAGAGATAATTTTATTTATTTTACAAATTCAATTTAAAAAGTGAATCTCATGTGTTGCAAAGATTAAGTCCAATTAGAGTGACATATTTGAGTGTTTATTTCTGTAATGTTTGATTATGTTGCAGTTAATGAAAGCAGTTAATGAAAGCCCCCAGTTTCTCAGAAAACCAAAATGTCTGTCCATACATATAGTACAGGTCCTTCTCAAAATATTAGCATATTGTGATAAAGTTCATTATTTTCCATAATGTAATGATGAAAATTTAACATTCATATATTTTAGATTCATTGCACACTAACTGAAATATTTAAGGTCTTTTATTGTCTTAATACGGATGATTTTGGCATACAGCTCATGAAAACCCAAAATTCCTATCTCACAAAATTAGCATATCATTAAAAGGGTCTCTAAACGAGCTATGAACCTAATCATCTGAATCAACGAGTTAACTCTAAACACCTGCAAAAGATTTCTGAGGCCTTTAAAACTCCCAGCCTGGTTCATCACTCAAAACCCCAATCATGGGTAAGACTGCCGACCTGACTGTTGTCCAGAAGGCCACTATTGACACCCTCAAGCAAGAGGGTAAGACACAGAAAGACATTTCTGAACGAATAGGCTGTTCCCAGAGTGCTGTATCAAGGCACCTCAGTGGGAAGTCTGTGGGAAGGAAAAAGTGTGGCAGAAAACGCTGTACAACGAGAAGAGGTGACCGGACCCTGAGGAAGATTGTGGAGAAGGGCCGATTCCAGACCTTGGGGGACCTGCGGAAGCAGTGGACTGAGTCTGGAGTAGAAACATCCAGAGCCACCGTGCACAGGCGTGTGCAGGAAATGGGCTACAGGTGCCGCATTCCCCAGGTAAAGCCACTTTTGAACTAGAAACAGCAGCAGAAGCGCCTGACCTGGGCTACAGAGAAGCAGCACTGGACTGTTGCTCAGTGGTCCAAAGTACTTTTTCGGATGAAAGCAAATTCTGCATGTCATTCGGAAATCAAGATGCCAGAGTCTGGAGGAAGACTGGGGAGAAGGAAATGCCAAAATGCCAGAAGTCCAGTGTCAAGTACCCACAGTCAGTGATGGTCTGGGGTGCCGTGTCAGCTGCTGGTGTTGGTCCACTGTGTTTTATCAAGGGCAGGGTCAATGCAGCTAGCTATCAGGAAATTTTGGAGCACTTCATGCTTCCATCTGCTGAAAAGCTTTATGGAGATGAAGATTTCATTTTTCAGCACGACCTGGCACCTGTTCACAGTGCTAAAACCACTGGTAAATGGTTTACTGACCATGGTATCACTGTGCTCAATTGGCCTGCCAACTCTCCTGACCTGAACCCCATAGAGAATCTGTGGGATATTGTGAAGAGAACGTTGAGACACTCAAGACCCAACACTCTGGATGAGCTAAAGGCTGCTATCGAAGCATCCTGGGCCTCCATAAGACCTCAGCAGTGCCACAGGCTGATTGCCTCCATGCCACGCCGCATTGAAGCAGTCATTTCTGCAAAAGGATTCCCGACCAAGTATTGAGTGCATAACTGTACATGATTATTTGAAGGTTGACGTTTTTTGTATTAAAAACACTTTTCTTTTATTGGTCGGATGAAATATGCTAATTTTGTGAGATAGGAATTTTGGGTTTTCATGAGCTGTATGCCACAATCATCCGTATTAAGACAATAAAAGACCTGAAATATATTAGTTAGTGTGCAATGAATCTAAAATATATGAATGTTAAATTTTCATCATTACATTATGGAAAATAATGAACTTTATCACAATATGCTAATATTTTGAGAAGGACCTGTATATGCACTCTGTACTTGGTTGGGGTTACTTTTGCATGAATTACTGCATCAATATGGCGTGGCATGGAGGTGATCAGCCTGTGTCACCGCTGAGGAAACCCAGGTTGTTTTAATGGCACCCTTCAGCTTGTCTGCTTTGACAATAGTTCCTCTCATCTTCCTCATGACAAAACTCAATAGATTCCCACTGGACCTCAGACAACTTTGATTCTGTGCTTCTCCACTTTTCCTTCATACTCTGGGACTTGGATTTCCTAATAAAATATAAAATGTACTTTCATTTTATCTATTTTCACTTTCACTGAGCAACAATCCAGCCCTTTTTCTGCTTAGCATAGGTAAGACACTTCTGATGTTGTCTCTGACTCAGAAGTTGCTTTACCTGAGAAATACAACCATAACTTATGTACTTGACATGTCTCTGTGTTGTGGCTCTTGAAGTCCTGACTCCAGCTGCAGTCCATACCTTTTGAATCTCTCCCAATCTCTAAATTGAGCTTCTTTGATTTATTTTTATGGTGCTATTGTCCTTCCACTCAATTTTTCATTAGAATGCCTGGACACTGCACTCTTTGAACAGGGAGCTTCTTTAGTAAATACCCACTTTGTCAATGACATTTGATTGACAACTGTAAAGGCAACAGTCTTCACACCATAACATCTCTGTATCAAAAAATATTTTTCAATTAATGTTTAATTACTTATGTGCTATTCACATTTTCAAACAGAGTGTTTGGTCTTTATCAGCTGGAAGCTATAATGATCAAAATTCACAGAAATAAACACTTGAAATATGTCACTTTGTGTAAGCTACACCCTTTTTGAATTGAATTACTGGAATAGATTTACATTTAAATGACTGTCTAATTTGTTGTGATGCAATGTATCCTTCAAATAGTGAGTAGAATTGAGTATTTAAAAACTCTAAAACAAAGAAGCAAAAAAAAAAACTTGAGTACTTTTATTCAGTTTAATGATTATTTAAACAGCTGGCATTTTGGGAGACGGGAGTCATACAAACGCCTGGTGGAAAAATCAATTAAAACCTGGCTGCCTCTCAATGTCAGTTTCAGCCCAATCATTGTTCATATTGAGCGGGTCACAGTGAATACATGTGATTGTCGATACATTCATCCAAATGTAAATTTCAAGAACAGAACAGGAAATGAAAGCTGGAGAGCCAGAAAAAAGAAGAAGGGAAAACATGTCAGAGAGTGTTAAATGGGAGAAAATTTGAATGACAGATCAGAGAAAATAGATGAAAATAGCTGAGGAATAGACAACACAAGAGGAGATTAGTTTTAGATCCCCCCCAGTTCCCCACCAGCCTTGAGGATGACAGTCCTATTGCACCTAACAGCGCAATCGCCCACCCATCATATCCCCTTATCCTTTTCTCCCCGTTTCAAACACACTCGCAATCTACCTTTTCATCTTCTGCTCCTTGCACCTCTGCTTTTTTTCCCCTGGCTCTTCACTTTCCTCCATCAATTTCCTCCAGGCCTCCATCTCCTTCTCTCTATCTTTCACATCATCTGAAAATGTGGCTCTCCAGCGGCACCATAATGCTTCAGATGTACCTCTCCCTCACCCTCGGCAGCAATCCTTCAATCCTAGCACCTTTCTAATATGTTTATTCTCCAATTGTGTCTCTCCTTTTCTCTTGCTTCTGTCCATCCTTCCAAATTTCTCTACCCCAGAACCCCCCCAAATACACACAAAGACACAGACACACACGCACTTTTGCGATTCGGCTTTGATCTATACTCTCCGGTCACAAACAAGCCGTACACTCCCACCTGTGAGCACACGCATTTCAACAGATGCGCTTTAATAGAAAGCAGTCATCACTGCACCTTCCTCCCAAGCGTCCAAACCTCTCGCCGGATGGAAGATAGAAACAGAGAAAAGGAGGAGAGGAAGGCCTGAAATTGATGGTACTGCATCGGCCTCTCCTTAAAACCTAGTTAACACCTCCCCAGCCTGTGAAATCTGATTAGATGAGTGTGAGCCTGTGTTTGTGTCATCACATGTGTTCATAACGCGAAATGTTTCACAGGTTTTTTTTCTTATGGACGTACAAGCTTATAATCCCTGTCTGATTAAAAACATGTTGATGGGTTCCCGTTTGCGTGCCCCAAGTGCTGCTGTGTGTTCCACAGCACCCATGACAGTCTCTGCTGATTACATCCCTTCAAGTCAATAGTGAATAGAGCACTCAGCCTGATAAGCAATCACATAAATCAATACTAATCTTTTTAGCGTGTGTACATAAGCATGTGCATGTTTGCTCGTGTGTCATTCCTGAAACGTGGGTAATCTACTTGGAACTCATGGAGGATAAACATTTGGTTACAGGTGCTGTGGTTACATATCTTTTCGGGTCCATTTTTTCCCCTTCAAAGAGCTTTTGACCTAACACCTAATGCTTTCATCTTGTCACCTCTTAGTGTTCAGCGGACTTTTTTCCCCTCCCCCTGCCTCATCTATTTATCCTCTTTGGCCTCCATTGAGGCCGAGCATTAACAAACCGTCTAACCTTCAAAATGAGTGACCAAAAAGCGTTCACACGCATCACATCCAGAGGAACCCAACCTTTTACCAGACTTTTTGTAAATGTCAGGGTTGAATGCCCTCCTTTTTCACACCCACGTACAATCTCTCCACAGACAGACAGAGATAAGAGGAGAGACCAGATTCTAAATAGATAAATGCGGCATCATATTAATAGTCATCCTTAAGGCACATGATTACTCTTAGCAGTGAAAGTCAGTAAAAGTTGCACTCAAAGGTCAGAGAATTTCACTGAACTAGAAATGATCCTCAATAAGCTTACTGTGCAAGGGTGTTGCAAAAGTATTCACACCCCTTAAACATTTCCACATTTTGTCACATTGCAACCGCAGACTTTTTTATCCATTTCATAAGGATTTTATGTGACAGGCCAACAAACAATAGTGCATAATTATGAAGCTGTAGGCAAACAATTTTGTTCTTTTTAAATGTATTTGACCATTGAATATATTAAAAGCACAGCTTGCATTTCCAGTTCTACCGCCTCAACACTATGTAGAACATAATTAAAGCTGCAATTTATTCAGTTAAAAAAAAATCCCACAGCACAATTCTGCCACCACCATGTTTTACTGCATGGACGATTTGCACATGGTGATATGCGGTGATAGTTTTCTCCCATGCAGCAATTTGCAGGTATGAGAAAAAAGTTGAATTTTGGTCTCATCTGTCCAGAGAACATTTTTTAAGTTTTCTGCATTCCCTTTAAGGACTGTAGCAAACTACAAATATGAGTTCTTATAGATTTCTTTTAACAATAACTGTCTTCTTGCCTCTCTTTTATAAAGATCAGATTTGTGGAGTTTATGACTAATAATTGTCATCTTGGGATAATATTTCAAAACTTAAACCTGCTTTAAACTTCTCCACTTTATCCCTGGCCTGTATGGTGTTTTTCAGTCTTCATGATTCTGTTTGGCAACATCATGTTGTGAGATTGTAAATAATGGAGCTAAACAGGAAAATACTGAAAGCAAACATTTTAGCAAACATTTGCAAAACACTTGATACTAAGGTGTAGGTTTATCCTTCCAGCAGGACAAAGACTCTAACCTTCCAGCCAAAGCTAAAATATAATGGTTGAGACCAAAGCACATTCATGTGTTAGAATGGCTAGAAGTTTACAGCTAAATTTAATTGCAAAGCTGTGGTGAGACTTGAGGTTTTTTGCAAAGAATGGGAAAACATTCCTAATCTCTAGATACAAAAATTTGAGAGACATAACTGCAGTAAAAGGTAGTTGTAAAATGTATTTACTCAGATGTGCTAAATAGAAAAGCACTCCACACTTTCATTGTACTACACTGAATGAATTGAATTGAATTAATTTAAACTGAATGTCTCTTTTTTACCTTCCTTCTTATAATTGTGTTTCTTTGTGTTGGTTTTTTTATTCAAAATCTAAAAAGGTTCATACAGGCACTGCAGACAAAAATAGTTGTTGTTGGGTGTTCATGTCGTGGCCTTACCTTCCACTAACAATGAAACAGGTCACCAAAAAAATGAGAAGAACAATCCCTCCTGCAATGGACACAACCAGAATGGTGGATTGGTTTGGGTCCCCAATGGCCAGGACGTCTGCAAAGCCAGGAAAAAAGTGAACGTTATAAAAGTTTATTAAAGCAACGCTCAGCTAGAATGGAATGAAGCCCAGGGCGTTTTCTGTAGGAGGTAAGGTGAGATTAAGGCAGGCTGGGAGTAAAAAGATGGAAAATGGTACCGCAAAGGTGGCGAGGGAAAGATGGAGAGAACATGAAAAATGATAGTATTAGAAAAGACATAAAAGACAGAAGCTGAAGGGAGGGAGACAGAGAAAGCAGCAAACAGACACAAGAGAGAAAAGGGAGGTGGATGGAATAGTAAGTAAGGCCCTTGATAAAAAGCTTTCTCCCTCTCGGTATTGCCTGTGAGGGTACAAGAGGAGACATGAAAGCCATTCCCCTTCAACTGTGCTGTCCAAATGGATATGTTAACATTGCATATAACAAGACTACTGCCGAGAACTTTCTGCAAAGACGCATTGATTTTTACGTCACACCAATTTAGTCATTACTCAAAACAAATACCCCCATTTATATGGCTTAGCTAAGCCCGAGCAGACATCCACGTCATTGTGTATGTGGGTGTGTTGCATGCAGCACATAAGCTTATGTATCAGCATCTTCAGAAATCATAATAATCCATGCATTGATATCCTGTTAGAGTTGGAGACTAACACATACACACCATTCTTCAATGATCAATACAGCTGATCCAATTAGATAACCTTCATGTTATTGGTACAACACCAGCTAATCTTGCACTTTACATGACTTTGATGTGAAACTGTTGTGTGGGAACCTATAAATCACAGAGACTCCTGCAGCATGTTGAAACATCAAATTAATATTTGTTGCAGCGCAGGAGCAGGAATAAGGCTTTGAAATACTTTTGACAACTGAATGATTTATAGGTTAATGCATGCCTTTGCAATGCTACACATTTACTGATTTACTTCGCTCTCCCTGCCTGTCTAGGAATCGATGAACGCTTTGAAAGGGAACAAAAAAAAATCCAAGAGCACATGATGAACTAATAATAAAGGTGGTGAAATATATATGTGACTTGGAGTCTGAGAACTATATCATAGAGATTCAGCATAGTATGCAAAGGGCTGTGTATGAGGCTTCTCTTGCCTGAAATTGTAGGGCTTCTTCTTAAATGAAGCAGACAGCCAGCTCTGTGATGGAGGACTTGGATAAAAAGGGCTGCTAAATCCTTGTCCTTTGAGTTTGTTTGGAGTAAACCTTTTTTGCAGTCATTACATTTACTCCAAAAGTCTGTTTGAATTAAGATCTCCAATCCGATCCCCTACCACATTTTTTCCTTTCTTGTCAAACTGATTTGTCTTTATTTTACCTGAGAAGTTTTCTAGCACACTTTGAAGCCACTGGTTCAGAAAAATAGACACCAACATGCAACGCTGCCAGGGCATCTCTGCCTGAGAGCAGAACTGAAGAAGGAGCTTAGATTAAAGCTTAAAAACTTAAAGAGCACCAAATGAAACCATTTAAACTTTGGAAGGGATTAATCATATAGTAAGTATAACTGATATTCAATATGGCAGCATATAGGTGTAAAGATCTTGTGGCACAAGATTTCAGAATATTAATACACTATCCTAGACGTCACCATAAACTGAAGTGTGACTGACAAAGAGTGATTCATTTGCTGAATCCAATGTTAGCCGACATTGTGAGCCACAGATATTAGGCTTTAATTTTAATAAATATTTACACACACTATAAAAAAAACAACATATAACCTTCTTTTTCTCACTGTCTTGACATTACATCAGACTAAACCTTTCCAACCTTTGCAAATGTATCCAAATTATTACTATTTGCAACATGTCAGAATAATAGAAGACTTTAAAATAAGTTCTGAAGTCTGCATACACTAAGATTACTACAGAGGTTGGACAATGAAACTGAAACACCTGGTTTTAGACCACAATAATTTATTAGTATGGTGTAGGGCCTCCTTTTGCAGCCAATACAGCGTCAATTCGTCTTGGGAATGACATATACAAGTCCTGCACAGTGGTCAGAGGGATTTTAAGCCATTCTTCTTGCAGGATAGTGGCCAGGTCACTACGTGATACTGGTGGAGGAAAACGTTTCCTGACTCGCTCCTCCAAAACACTCCACTCAATAATATTTAGATCTGGTGACTGTGCAGGCCATGGGAGATGTTCAACTTCACTTTCATGTTCATCAAACCAATCTTTCACCAGTCTTGCTGTGTGTATTGGTGCATTGTCATCCTGATACACGGCACCGCCTTCAGGATACAATGTTTGAACCATTGGATGCACATGGTCCTCAAGAATGGTTCGGTAGTCCTTGGCAGTGACGCGCCCATCTAGCACAACTATTGGGCCAAGGGAATGCCATGATATGGCAGCCCAAACCATCCCTGATCCACCCCCATGCTTCACTCTGGGCATGCAACAGTATGGGTGGTACGCTTCTTTGGGGGTTCTCCACACCGTAACTCTCCCAGATGTGGGGAAAACAGTAAAGGTGGACTCATCAGAGAACAATACATGTTTCACATTGTCCACAGCCCAAGATTTGTGCTCCTTGCACCATTGAAACCGACGTTTGGCATTGGCATGAGTGACCAAAGGTTTGGCTATAGCAGTCCGGCCGTGTATATTGACCCTGTGGAGCTCCTGACGGACAGTTCTGGTGGAAACAGGAGAGTTGAGGTGCACATTTAATTCTGCCGTGATTTGGGCAGCCGTGGTTTTATGTTTTTTGGATACAATCCAGGTTAGCACCCGAACATCACTTTCAGACAGCTTCCTCTTGCGTCCACAGTTAATCCTGTTGGATGTGGTTCGTCCTTCTTGGTGGTATGCTGACATTACCCTGGATACCGTGGCTCTTGATACATCACAAAGACTTGCTGTCTTGGTCACAGATGTGCCAGCAAGATGTGCACCAACAATTTGTGCTGTTATGAACTCTGGTATGTCAGCCATAATGTTGTGTGCATTTCAATATTTTGAGCAAAACTGTGCTCTTACCCTGCTAATTGAACCTTCACACTCTGCTCTTACTGGTGCAATGTGCAATCAATGAAGACTGGCTACCAGGCTGGTCCAATTTAGCCTTGAAACTTCCCACACTAAAATGACAGGTGTTTCAGTTTCATTGTCCAACCCCTGTATGTCTTTTACCAATATGAGAAAGCTATTATAACGTTTAGAAAGGAGAAAGGTTCTTTATCATAGAGTTAAACGTGATTTGGTTTTAAATGTGTATATCAAACTCAGAGCAAGATACTGCCTGACGCTGGTAATACATGGTTGACACAGAAAGTCTTTAAAATTGTCGGTTGATTTTAAAAACCGGAGAGAACCCAACACGTGACCATAAAATATTTAGTTTAGATAATTCTCTATTCTGATATTTCACTGAGCTTTCCTGGTTAATAACAGTTGAAGAAAACATGCATAGATTTCTGGTGCACCGTAGCAGTTGTTTTTTCTTCTATATTTTGGATTCCCCCCTGTGTCTCCATCACCTTGCTTTCTGATTGGCTACATATCACGTTCAACAGGCTGTGTGCTCATTTGTCTTCAGGGAACACCCCACATGCTAGGATATTGGGCCAAGACAATCCAACATGTTTATTATCCCTGATTTGAGGTCAGAGCGGTGCTGAAGTGTTTCTGAACAGTCTAGATAACTCTTAACTTACCACACACAACAGGAATATCTCATAAGATTATCTTTAAAGCCATCAAAATAATCGGGGGCATCCTTAAGATTGTAGGAAGGGGAAGATTGGGTCAAAAATCTGCAAAATTATCTTGCTATGCGAACTAGGCATAAGAGTGTCCTTATCCACAGTGAAACGAGTCTTGAACCAACATGGGCTGAAAGGCCATTCAGGGGTGAAGAATCGATTACTCCAAAACATAAAAAGCCAGATTATAGTTTGCAAATGCACACAGGAACAAAAACAGTAATTACTGGAGACGTGGTGTAGTCTGATCAAACTACAATTGATGTGTTTTGCCCTACTGACCACTTTAATATTTAGAGGAAAAAGAGGGAAATTTGAAAGCCTGAGAACACCAACTCAACTTTAAAGTACAGGTGTGGACACATCACGTTTTGGGGTCGTTTTGTTGCAGGACAGATAGGTGTACTTCACAAATGGTTTCACGAGGAAATAAAAGTAAGTGGAAATATTAAGGCAACATCTCAAGACATTCACTAGAAATGTAAAGCTTGGGAACAAATGGGTACTTTAAATGGACATTGAGCAAAATCATGCAGGCAAGTTTGTTGCCTTTAAACCACTTTATAACTAAGTCAATGTTTTGGAGTGGCCACCACAAAGCCTAAGAAATCACTCTAGCCAATTACCTTTGACATTTCCCAAATAGAAATAATTTTGGTAATCCTAATGAAGGTAAAACAGAAAGTTTTTAGTCTGATAGTACATGTTGGAAAATATGAGAAAAAACAAAAGTTTGTGAGCCTTTTTTATGCAATTTATGTAAATTGTGCTTGTGATTTCTGAAAGCTTTACTCAACTAAGGAAATTCTTAGTTTTAACAAATTTATTTGTAAAATGTCTCATCTCATTATAGGAAATCTTATATTGTGCATTGCCTCTTCCCGTGAGCTACATGTAAAGTTATACTCTAAAAGCACCACATTTAGCTCTAGTGTTTTTTTTAAGTATCCCTTTTTTGGATCAAAGGTTTTATTATTAACATGAAATCTGTTTGGAGAACTAGACTGATTCTTCTTTAGGTACAATTCCAAGTTGCTGCTCCCAAATCCTAAAAACCAAGGGACTTGGAGCAGAGAAGGAAAGGGAAAAAGACAAAAATCAAGAGCACAAAATCATTAACAATAAAAATATATTATTTAAAATATATATAAATTTTTTACCCTCATGGCTGGTTTCCAGTTCAATCTCTCCACCATAGGTCCCATAGCCCCCATCAGTTCGAGCCCTGACTCTGAACACGTAGGTGGTCCCAGGCTTCAGCCCATCCACTGTCATCATGTTAGATCGAGTCTTCAAAACCGTGTAGTTCTGTTCACGCTGGTTCTAAAGAGGAGCATTAAACAACAGGAGATAAAATAAATACGCAAAATGAGGAAGACATAAAAACTAAAAAGATTTTGATCTAGAAATATGAGCTGTGGTATCAAGAGAGTCAGACTAAATAGAAATGTTTAAAAGTAATAGACCCCCTTAAATTGCTTAATTTAGAAGTCTCCAGGAATTTAATACACCTCACTAAGTTTTCATTTGTACAGCACTAGACCATTTGGCCACATTTCTACTTGAGCATCTGTCAGGTCCCAAATCTTATCATCCCTGCACTCTGGGGCAATATGTGGTTACTAAACCTGTTTCACTTTGTTTCGCGATTACCTTTTAGGTGTGTGCATGCACACACAATGTGTGTGTGCAGAAGTATGAATAGAGAACATGTTTGTCTGCCAGTAAGCTGATTCCCTGCAGAGAGGCAGATACTCCACCTAATGGAAGACACTCTACACTACCGATTAACACTATTTTACCGTTAGTATATACCAGCACACACACACAGGTCTAATTTCATCACCTTCGCTGTGTTTTACAGGGTTTATTGGACAGATGTGTGGTTAATTAGCTTGATGTGAGCAGCAGAGGGGATGTGAGCAAAAAAGGCAGAGGAACCAGAGAGATAGCGGCATGTTTGTGATGAAAAAGTCATTAGATACGTGGCCTTAGGCTAAATTCATATCCTGCCAATATGTAGGAGGAGCGCAAAGTCTGAAAAAGGGCTGCTGCCATAATTTTGAAATAGTCCCTTAAAAAATGAAACAATGAACACATTTATGTCACTTTAATGCATTTACTGAACACAGAACCTAACTGCCAAAATGTCTTTTAGGATAATAATATCTACCGATCAGCTCTTTAAAATCCAATTTAAAATCTACATTTGAGTTACTGTACCAAAACTGCAAACATTTTCCATTGTTGTAGTTAGAAGTCATTTTAATGAGATCCCACATAGAGTGCTGAAACAACCACAGTTTTGTGGGTGTTTTGAGCATGGGAAAATCTAACGCCCCCACCCCATCCACACACACACAAATACACATACACACTTGTTGCTGCACACTTCTGGCAAAGTGGCTGAAATAAGGATATTCTGTTAAGCAACCAACTCCGCGCTTGCTTCCAGAGCAGATACTCCTGATAAAAAAGCAGTTAATATCAACTTGACATACTGCCAGTGTTACTCAATAAAGACCAGAACTGCAAAAAAGTTCTAATATTTTACACAATAGGAAATCCTGTTTAAAAGCAACTACTAACTATAGCAGGTGTTTATTCTCTACTTTTGTTTTGGTTTACACCAACTTAACAGTGACTATACAAAGAAGGGCTGCACAGAGGCCCAGCCGTTAGCACTGCTGCCTGCAGAAAGAAGCTCCTCGGTTCATGGTCCAGCCTGCAGCCTTTCTGTTTAGAGTTGGCTTATTTCTGGGTACTCTGTTTTTCTTCCACAATCCAAAAACATGTATGTTAGAGACCAGGAGATAGAGATAGAGACCATGATAAGTAGGTATAAAGGATAGCTTTTTTTTTTAGTAGACGTTTAGCAGATAATATCAAGACTGAATGGAGTACATGAAAGCTACTTTGTTTTATCCTTTGAGTTTTTAACCTCTGTTATGGAACATGCTGGATTTAGACATTTTGGCAGCCTTTTGGACCTTAAAGTGTTCTACATTGTCTATACACTACAGTTTTAGTAATGCTAGCAATCATAATCCAAGATGCTAAAACCAGGTTAAATATCATGTTGTATTATTGTTCTTGAGAAATTAGAATGGCCCAAACAAGATACAGGCTGAAGCTGTTAAGAAATGAGTCTTGTACCAACATGGGCAGAACGGCCATTAAGAGAATGGCCAAGGTAAAATATGTACGAAAACAGAAACCTGAAGGCAACCACAAAATAATGATTGGCAAATCTCTATTTTGGTATCTTTAAAAAAACATCTTGCTAGAACTGTTTTGAGTTTCCACACAAAGAGCTATTTTTATACCATAAATTTTTTTTTCCATAACAGCAGACTCCTGTCACTTTGTCTTCAATAGAGGGTTACAATGCTTTTCAGTGTCTCTCTCTCACCTTCTCATAGTAGATGACCTCATACTCCACGATTGCTCCATTGGGTCTCTCAGGACCCTGCCAGGCCAAAGTTACGCTGTCCTTGCTTCGTCTTTCCTTTAACACTACACTTACTAAAATTACAAGGAGAAAGGATGAGCAGAAAGGAGATAGATGTGTTAAAATGGTTACAAAAGAGAAAAAAAAACATGAAAACAAGAGCCAGTTTGCCTAAATAAAAACATCAAAAAACAATACCAAAGATGCTTTATTGCACAAAGCCATATCACAATGTGTTTGCCATGCATTTAGGGTAATCAGACAGCCTACAAGGTGTTATGTACAGTACACGTGTATTAAAAGCATTTTATGAAGCGTACATTTATACTACTCATAGGAACATTGTGTGATCTACCCATGGTATCAATGTGACAGAACAAAAACTGTGACTTCCTGTGCAATCTTTTCACATAGGGACACCTGCTCTAGTGGGATGATGGTGTGGGTTTTCTCGTCTGTGACAGAATTTGTGTAAATGTGTGAAACTCCGGCTTATAGCTGTGAATGGCATGCGCAGAACATGATGTGGTTAACAACCGCCTTACACCCCTTTTCACTTTCCACTACACACAAATCCACCCGTGAGTATCAGGCCTATTACTCATCAACGCCTTGTCATGTACACCTTCGTGGGACTAAAATTTGCACATACTATTCTATGTACATGTGCAAAGAGAGATGCAGAAGAGTCATTTGTGAAATCAGCGTAATTCCCCACTGCAGCAAATTTGGGTTATCATAAAGAATTTTGATAGTACAGTGCCCTGCAAAATATTCAAAATCCTTAAAGTTTTTAACATTTTGTTACTTTACAGCCACAAACGTCAATGTATATTAATGGGATTCTATGTGATAGAGTGACACAAAGTAGTGCATGAATGTTTTACAAATCAAAATCTGAAAAGCGAGATGTGCATTTGTACTCCGCTTCACTGAGTCAATGCTTTGCAGAACCACAAGTGTTGCCACATATTTTCAATTAGATTTAGGTCCGGACTTTGACTGGGCTCTAACAGGTTTTCTTCCAGGATTGCCCTGTTTTTAGCTATACTATAAGAATATTGTGTTTAGGGTGATGTGCATAGTTAGTTTTCCACCACACACAGCATTCAGAATGTAGACATACAAGGTGCCAGAGCATTATCCTCCACATAATTGCTGGATTTTAGTTGTTTGTATAAACTATAAATGGGACTTTTATAGCTTAATTACAACAATTGTTTTCTTCTTGCCACTCTTTCACAAAGCCAGATGTGTGGAGAGCCCAACTAATAGTTGTCAAGCTCAAGCTCTTAGCAGCTCCTCCAGAGTAACCATTGACTTTTTATCTGCTGCTCTGATCATTATCTTGTTTACAAATTAGGTAACTTCTGAAAATTAAAACTATAAACACTTTTGTAAGGCACTGTAGGTTCTCAGAAAAAAGTCTTAAATGTTATTTTCTTGCAGAATTGTGTTTATAAAATGGCTTTCTTCTTCTGTCACATTACACTAAAAAGAGCTGTTCGTGTTTTTTTAAATGAAGACTTTCATTACTCCAGCAAATGCGTATGTTCTCACCTGTCTGCGATGTTGTAACATTTATTTCCACCGTGCCCCTGGGGGTTGGACTCAGGTCTGACACTCCATTCTGGCTCTCGATTGTAAAGCTGTAGTTGGAGTCAGGCTGCAGGTCGGTGATCAGCACGCTGGCTGACGAGAGCCCAAACTGTCTCGGGACAAAATGAACGCTGCTGCCGCATGGTACACACTTTTTGCCGTCGCCAGAGCACTTTCTGCAAAGAAGGCTATAGAAAATGTCTCCTCTGCCTCCTGTGTCACGGGGTGGCGACCACTCCAAGGAGACACATGTCTCATTCACAGTGGAGATGGGGTTCTCTGGAGCAGAAGGAGGACCTGATGGAAGAAAAGGGAAGAGATATGTTTCTGCATATGGAAAAAACTTTATTTTATTTGAAATTTGAGTATTTTCTCTCCTATCCTTGAAGCCTACTGCTCAGCTATTTCACATTCCATTCTTTTTGAACTTTGCAAATAACGAAAGACTGCTTAAAAACAAAATTTTTAAATACGTGGAACAGAATTGCCCACAGTAAAATTCCAACAGCAGCACTTCCAACAAACACTTATTAAGATACCTGATGTAGCTGTGAGCCTCTGATCTAAAGCAGAGATGAGTGGTGAGCTACAGAGACATCTTAATACCTCTGTTTAGAGGATAAGCATTTACTTCCTGTAGAGTCAATTCTGACCTTTTCTGCTGAAATATGAATTAACAGAAAGCCTCTACTTGTTTTAGGGTGAAAATATTCAGCATCCTTTAAAGGTGCTTTTATTTTAAGCCAACTCATACAGATTGGTGCGGCCGCCACAGTAATGAGGATGCCTTGCCGGTCCATTGTGGTGAAAAGAGAGCCGAGTCAAAGAGCAAAGGTCTCGATTTACCAGTTGGTCTACGTTCCTAAACTCACTCATGGGCCTGAACTTTGAGTCATGATCGAAAGAACGAAATACTGGATACAAGCAGCTGAAATGAGCTTTCTCTGCAGGGTGGTTGGGCACTCCCTTAGAGATGGGGTAAGGAGCTTGGTCATCCGGGAGTTGCTCGGAGTAGAGCCGCTGCTCCTCTGCATCAAGAGGAGTCAGTCGAGGTAGCTCAGGCATCTGTTTCGGATGCCACCTGGACGCCTCCCATGGGAGATGTTCCAGGCACGTCCTACCGGGAGGAGGCCCAGGGGACGGCCCAGAACACGCTGGAGGAGACTATGTCTCTCGGGTGGCCTAGGGCTCCCCCCAGAGGAGTTGGAGGAGGTGTCTTGGGAAAGGGACATCTGGGCGGCTCTACTAAGTCTGCTGCCCCCAGATAAGTGGAAGATGATGAGTACAATTTAGACATCTTAACCAGTGGGGCCAATGCTCCTGGAGACTGCTGTATGTTTAGAATGCAAAGCAGAAGGTGAAAAATAGCAGTCTCAGGTAGGGGTGTAACAGTAGATGAAAATCACTGCAAATCACTAAGCAATGGGGAAAATATCAAGTTCTGTTCGGATCTATTTTAAAAAAAGAAAACCAAAATTTTTTATTTCAAAATACTTCAAACAGATATATTTTATCTGATTATTTTCAGTTCTTGAGCTGTTCTAGACCATCGCCTGTCTCATTCTGTTTTAGAATTAGAAGATTCCAACACATCATCAAGGAAAACTGAGCTCATACAATGCCATTCAAGTTGCATTGAAACCACTCATGTTGAAATAACTTTGGCTGCTTAAAGCCCAGCGTGGTGCAGGGATCTCTGCCATATGAAAATTCTGCTGGACATAAATGTAAATTTCTCATGACATCTCATCGTGTCCCAACTGACAAGCAGGCCCCAGGGGGCCACCAGCAGAGCCTGGGATTGTGTTTGATTAGTCCTACCGATTGAAAGCCTCTCTGTGTTGCAGCGGGGATGGGGGACAACGTAGCATGGGGGTGGGTTGGGAGACATGCAAGGCTTAATTGAGGCTGTCGGTCATAAATTTACGGAAAGGGTTGAGCTGCTAATTCTGCCATGGTCTTTTTCGCCATCCCCCAACTTCCCTCAGTGATGCTCAGGAATTGGTCATCACCATTGCTACTTATCAGCCTTTAATGGCACTTTTACGACTCTTAGATTATATGACTCTAATAGACCTCTATTTCCTTCACTGTTCTATTCTTTTCCTGGGTCTCAAGTGTCATTCTCCATTTCTTTATGAATAATTATTTCACCTGTTCTCCTTATTTTCTCATTTTTCACTCTCAAGCCTAAAAATGGTGCTCTTTTTATTCAGCAGGGCACACGTGTGAGTGTGTGTGTGTGTGTGTGTGCGTCTGTGGCTGTATATATTTGAACAAAACCGTTACTCATTTCCAGCTGATAACACCTGTCATATCTCACCTACTACAACGATTAATGAGTGTAATCTACTAGAACCCAAGAATGGGTTTGGGTATATCTGTCCATGCTTGAGTGTGTATATGTGTGTCATATGTCTGCATCTAGATATTTCACGATACTTTTCTTTTCAAACTGACCAGCATGCCGTTGTCCTAAATCCATGTCTTACTGTTTATCTCCCCAGTATTTTTTGTGAGAACATTCAAAACAGCGCCTTACAAGATTGTTCATTCCCCTTAAACGTTTTACATCTGGTCACGCCAGAAACACAAACTTCAGTGTATCTTGTTGAGATTATTTCAGGTATACTAACAAAAAGTGGGAAATAATAGTTAAGTGGAAGGAAAAAGATACATACAGTGCCTTGCGAAAGTACTCGGCCCCCTTGAACTGAACAACCTCTTGCCACATTTCAGGCTTCAACATAAAGATATAAAATTCCAATGTTTTGTGAAGAATCAACAACAAGTGGGACATAATCGTGAAGTGGAATGAAATTTATTGGATGTGTCAAACTTGTTTAACAAATAAAAAACTGAAAAGTGGGGCGTGCAATATTATTCGGCCCCTTTACTTTCAGTGCAGCAAACTCAATCCAGAAGTTCAGTGAGGATCTCTGAATGATCCAATGTTGTCCCAAATGACTGATGATGATAAATAGAATCCACCTGTGTGTAATCAAGTCTCCATATAAATGCACCTGCTCTGTGATAGTCTCAGGGTTCTGTTCAAAGTGCAGAGAGCATCAAGAAGACCAAGAAACACACCAGGCAGGTCCGAGATACTGTTGTGGAGAAGTTTAAAGCCGGATTTGGATACAAAAAGATTTCCCAAGCTTTAAACATCCCAAGGAGCCCTGTGCAAGCAATCATATTGAAATGGAAGGAGTATCAGAGCACTGAAAATCTACCAAGACCCGGCCGTCCCTCTAAACTTTCATCTCGAACAAGGAGAAGACTGATCAGAGATGCAGCCAAGAGGCCCATGATCAGTCTGGATGAACTGCAGAGATCTACAGCTCAGGTGGGAGAGTCTGTCCATAGGACAACAATCAGTCGTACACTGCACAAATCTGGCCTTTATGGAAGAGTGGCAAGAAGAAAGCCATTTCTCAAAGATATCCATAAAAAGTCTCGTTTAAAGTTTGCCACAAGCCACCTTGGAGACACACCAAACATGTGGAAGAAGGTGCTCTGGTCAGATGAAACCAAAATCGAACTGTTTGGCCACAATGCAAAATGATATGTTTGGCGTAAAAGCAACACAGATCATCACCCTGAATACACCATCCCCACTGTCAAACATGGTGGTGGCAGCATCATGTTTGGGGCCTGGGAAGATGGTCAAAATTGATGGGAAGATGGATGGAGCCGCATACAGGACCATTCTGGAAGACAACCTGTTGGAGTCTGCAAGAGACCTGAGACTGGGACGGAGATTTATCTTCCAACAAGACAATGATCCAAAACATAAAGCCACATCTACAATGGAATGGTTCACAAATAAATGTATCCAGGTGCTGGAATGGCCAAGTCAAAGTCCAGACCTGAATCCAATCGAGAATCTGTGGAAAGAGCTGAAGACTGCTGTTCACGAACGCTCTCCTTCCAACCTCACTGAGCTCGAGCTGTATTGCAAGGAAGAATGGGCAAGAATTTCAGTCTCTCGATGTGCAAAACTGATAGAGACATACCCCAAGCGACTTGCAGCTGTAATTGCAGCAAAGGGTGGTGCTACAAAGTATTAACGCAAGGGGGCCGAATAATATTGCACGCCCCACTTTTCAGTTTTTTATTTGTTAAAAAAGTTTGACACATCCAATAAATTTCACTCCACTTCACGATTGTGTCCCACTTGTTGTTGATTCTTCACAAAAAATTAGAATGTTATATCTTTATGTTTGTAGCCTGAAATGTGGCAAGAGGTTGCCCAGTTCAAGGGGGCCAAGTACTTTCGCAAGGCACTGTATGTTGTAACGATTTGTCTAAGAATAAAAATCTGTGTGTGATAAGCATTTATATTTAGCCCTGTGGTCCAAAAGAACCGTGTTATGGTGGAATTACAGCTGTTAATCTCTCAGGGTATGTCTATATAATTCTCCCAGATCTAGAGACTCAATTTTTTACCTGTTTTTCTATTTCATTACAAAATAGCTCTAGTTCAGTAAGATTGCCAAGATAGTGTTGGTAACAATCAATTGCCAAAGAAAAATACATATAGACTTACAGTATAGATCCAGTGGTGCTGTCAGGGAGGTGGCAGGGGGAAATATTTTTTATACCATTACACAGTACTACCGTATTTCCTCTATGTGACATTTTTCTGACGGACGGAAACCCCCATTCCAGTCTCAAGTCTTTTGCAGCCTCTAACAGGTTTTCTTTGAGGATTACCCTGTAGTTAGGTTGCATCATTTTCTAAATATTATTTAGAGGTATCACATCAAAAGGGTCTGAGTACAAATGCACGCCACAGTTTTTAGATTGTTTCCTAAAAAATCTTGTAAAACCCATCTGTGTTCTTCCACTTTATAGTTATATACGACATTGTGTTGGTCTATCACATTTAAATCCCAACAAAATTATTGACGTTTCTGTTTGTAACCTGAAGAAATGTGAAAAAAGGGTATGAGAACTTTTGCAAGGCAATGCAGATAAAGGCAAAGAATTAGCAATATAATCAGTTTAAGCAACAGTATTAACCATAGTGACTCATCTAATGTATCTAAATGTATTAGCTGTAACCACAAAACAATAACCAAATAGATGTATGTGTTTCATGCATCAATAGATCATGGATCCCGCAAATATTGTTTTTTCTTTCAGTCAATAGCAGTTAGAGGTTGGGAAAAAGTATACATTTAAACTGCAAAGCAGTCATGCACTTTAAAATCTTATAAGAGTTTTTATCAACCTATTAAACAATTCCATTACATGAAAATATAAACCTCAGCACCGTAAACAAAGAGTATTAAGGCGATTGCTGCAAGTGAGATGCAAAAGTGACGAAGGTTTTTTCCAGTGTTTGCATTACTCACGAGTGCAAGCCATTGAGCGTGGGTCAGTCTCCGCACGGTGGAAGCCTTTCTCACAAATGCACTCGATGGCTTGTTCCTGTGGGGACGAGCTGTGAGGAGGACATTTGGTGCAGTAGGCATCTGTGGCTGAAGCTTTGTATGTTCCAGGTCTGCACGCTAGCGAAGAGAAAAAAAGAATTCATTGATGCATTTTGTGTTTCAGACTTTCAATATTAGCACTGCAATAGCTGCTGAAAACCTTTTTTAACAAGTGGTCCAATAAGTTTATTTCAACATTTGAAATTTTAATTACGGTGCTTCTCCACTGTGTTGTATGATCAAACAACCAGAGTATATGAGGCTCAATCCTTTCTTTAATAAATATTCCTGCCTTGTTTGTACTGCATGTGCAGTGGTGCCCTTCTCAGCCACAAAAGCCCTAAAATAATATTTCTGTTTTTAATAAAAATCTGAATAATTCTGCAAATAGTTTTTTTTTCCCTGATTATCATAATCAAGCAAATCAATTACAACAGTGTCTGAAGATATCTAAATCATAAAACAAAATTTGGCTCAGTTCTGTGCTATGAGTAGACACAACATGCATTCATCCTATAAAGATGAAAGCTTTCCATGCTTTAATGATTCGAAAATTAGAGTTCACTAGCGTAAAAAAAACAAAAATGTCTATATTTATGATATGGCAAGAAAAATACATTTTATAAAATGTCTTCTTAAATAATACTTTAGTGAAATTTAAAAGGTTATAATGAGTTAATATAATACCTGCAGTAGATAACCCTCTAATAATCTCCGGTTAGTATATTTCCAGATTAGCTAAACCCCAAAAACCAAAGCTAATATCTAATCCAAGAGAGTCCAAAACCAAAGAGAACTTCTACCATCTCAGAACAATTATAATCTGTCAAAGTACACAGAAGCCGATGATTATAGGAAGTTATCTTGACCAGAAACACTTTCCATATTCTGTTCTCAGAACATGTTTGACACAGTAAGATCACTGGTGATGCACCGCCTACAACCTCCATTTCCAATGTAAATAATACCCAGCTTCTCACTTAAGGCTTCATGTAAACAGCTGTGACATAGAGACTGGATCGTTTTAAGGTTTTAGAAGTCTGCTTTAGTCTTGGCCCCTCTAGAACTAGAAATTAACTTTACTGTCTGGATCCAGCTAATAGAAAACGATTATGTTTTTCCCTTCTGACATTAGCTGCTTAGAAACTTTTAACAGAATATAATTCAAAGAATCCTGTACTAACCATTTAAGCAAAATTACTAAACAGTCAGTCTTAAAAAATGAGGGATGATTCAAAATAAAAAAATAAAATAAAAAAGTAAAGTTGGTGTTTAAAGAGTGCGCATCAAAAACAGTGATTATCTAAATCCGCCATGTAAAAGATTAGATAGGTTTGAAAAAACCACAAAAAATATTTTAAACAAAAAAATCGAAGAATACATCCATAAGGTAAAAAAAACAACAACTGCAAGGCCACTCGGCACCCACGGCAAAGACAAAGAAAACAATGTTTGATTTAATTTATTGTGACATTAGGTCCACAAGAGATCATTTTCCATGAGGCTAGGCTCACAGGGAGCAACACTACAATAACACAACGCAGCAGCGGGTCAGCTGCTGTTTGTCTTATATAAGAATTAGATATTTACAAAACCAGGAGAACAACAATGCACAGCCGGAGTCACAATAATAGTTGCAATAACATAACATGACTGCTCTTGGTGTTACAGCGGTTGCATATTAGTCATTATGCAGAATCATAAAAGTGAGGAGGGAAAACACTGATACCACTCAATGGGAGCCGCCTGGGGATTTCAATAAATTTCCTCTTGCAAACTAGGAAGGGAGATGGAATTCCAGACTTTCCTTTCTAGTATCATGACTCCAAATTACACATGTACCTATTTACACATCTACAGGCCCAGTAGTCCCATCTAGGCAAGCCCTTTATACAGATGTGATAAACACTGTTACAGCGTAAGAAAAACTCCATGTAATAAAATGATGGTGTGTCCAAACATTGTGTGTACATGTACTGCAGGTCTGCTTGTGTGCTTGGATCAATAATGCAACACATTCAACCAGGTGCTGACTACATGTTTGTGCGCCAGTAGGGTGTTAAGTATGCAGCAGGTGTGTGACCGCGTCCGCTGATTGCTTGTACCACTGGTGAAGGTCATGGATTTAATCAAGTGACATGTCACTTCTCGCAGGAAATCTGTAGATCCTCACATTAGTAAAAACACCCACCCACCCACCCACAAACACACACACACACACACTCACACACACCCCGAAATGTTCTCGTTACTGTTAACCAAGGGACAGCAGAATGGAAAAGGGGCTATAAAGTAATGTGATTTTTTCCTATGCCTGGAACTTCTTCCACCTGGATGATCTACTCGCTTGCATACAGACAGTATTTTTAGGCAAATCATTCATCATACAGGAGCCTAGTCCACTAGTGCAATCCCCAAGAGAACTAAAAGAACACTGAAAAAAAGTGTGTTTTGCGTGTGTATGTGTGTGTGGAGGAAATAGAAAGTAAAGAAGGGAGAAAGGGAAAGGAGTGGTAATTCTCAGGGGCTTTCAACTCTTTCCTCCATCCTGTAGGGTTCTAAGGTATAGAGGTGCCTGTGTGTTGTGCTGGTGACCATGTTTGTGTTCCTGTTGGCTGGGCTGTAGAAGCACGGTGGAAAAAGCAGCTTTTCTCAAGAGGCCGTGCATCCGGAGAGTCCTGGCTCCCCAGCCAGAGAGGCACAAAGGATCCCACTGCTAAAGGACAGACGGGGCATCACATGCCAGGCCTGGCGACCGTACAAATGCCTGTTCTAAAACTTTCAGCAAGAATGGTGGCCTAGCATATGAGTGAAGCCCTGTTCACCTTAACATCTGCTTGCTGCTCTGCTGTCCCACCTGACCCTCACTATAATTTTTCTTCTCAAAGTCCTTCTTTACCCCCACCTTCTTCTGCTCCTTTTCGTGCTTCCTTTGTATTGTAGTCCCAGTATCTGCCCACTGAAAATGTGGTAGTTGATTTGCTCCCCTTTATGATTAATAACATACAATGGGTCTGAAAAAGGAAAATGAAAACAACGCTGAGCTGAACACATTCGAGTTGACAGTGCTGAACACGAAAACCAGATTTGCAGGCAGCAATCACACCTATACGTGGACCTTCCTAACAGATTTCCAGAGTTCTCTGTCCCTAATAGTCCTGCTTTAAGTATAAATTAAAAATTGATGAATGAAGGAATGGACAAACAGAGGTTGATGAACTTGTGGACTAATGGACAGACAGACAGACAGAGAGAGAGAGAGAGAGAGAGAGAGAGAGAGAGAGAGAGAGAGAGAGAGAGAGAGAGAGAGAGAGAGAGAGAGAGAGAGAGAGAGAGAGAGAGACAGAGAGACAGACAGAGAGACAGACAGACAGACAGACAGACAGACAGACAGACAGACAGACAGACAGACAGACAGACAGACAGACAGACAGACAGACAGACAGACAGACAGACAGACAGACAGACAGACAGACAGATAGATAGATAGATAGATAGATAGATAGATAGATAGATAGATAGATAGATAGATAGACAGACAGACAGATAGATAGATAGATAGATAGATAGATAGATAGATAGATAGATAGATAGATAGATAGATAGATAGATAGATAGATAGATAGATAGATAGATAGATAGATAGATAGATAGATAGATAGATATGGCTGTATATAGCACTAGATGGATGTAGTACCAGCCCGTAGATGGAGGGATGAATAAACCAAAACACCAAATGGATGGATGGATGGATGGATAGACAATGGGCTAAAGAATAACATATATGGAAAACACCTACATCAAAATTTTCTATACTATAGAAAATGTATATAGACTTCTAGACTATATTTGGAATGTGAACATGAAATTATTTTCCTACAGTCATGATAGAAATTTGCATCAGACACAGGGTCCTATTAATTATTTATGTGGTCACCAGAGAGAGTAAGTGTATTTATGCCAATCGATAGCTCTTAAATATGATATAGTGCTGCTGTTGAAGACACACCCTCAGTCACCACGCTCTGATTGAGATGGGAACAGCCCAACTTCTTTCCTCGGGAAAACACTGCACATACATACTGATTGGAGTCTGTTGATTCCATTTCTAACATATTCTACTCTTTGTAAGTCTGATAATGTTTTCATTAACCTTTTAGAGAATATCAGCAGGTGGAAATGCTGTACCAAAAGATCAGATGATTTACTATCATTGTTCAAATGTTTTCATATACTGGGTGGGTTCCACTAATAAAAATTGTTTTAATATTATGTAATTATAGTCCCTTTCAAAATTTCCATACCATTTTAACTGTTCCACTTTGTCACATCACAGCCACAATGTAGAATTTTTTTTTTGTTAGTTTGTTTTGTTGCCAGCCCATAATTGTAAAGTGGAAGAAACTAGTGTCACATTTTTGTTGCATGCATTTAGCCCCTTTAATCTAGTAATCCTAAATAAAATCCAGTGCAAAAAAATGCCTTAAGAAATCTGTTAATTGCTAAACTGCAGTTTTCTTAATCCATAATCTTATATAATCTCAGTTTTATATTGAAATTATGTAATTTAATCTCAATATAAATGCAGCTACTCTCAGATGACTTTAAAGGTTTGTTAGAGAACAGTGACATGAAGATCAAGCAACACAGTACACAGGCCAGGGATAAAGCTGTGGACAACTTTAAAGAAGGATTAGGTTATAAAATAAATTCCCAATTTTGAACTTCTCACAGAGCTCTTTTTGATTCATCATCTGTGACATATTCTGGAAGGAATATGTGAAAATGTGTTTCAGCAAACAATAGTGTGGGAAACCGGATTACAGAAATGTCCTTTATTTTATAGTCTTGAGCTTTCAACCTCTTTCTGACAGATGATCCATGGGATTTAGGAATGCTGGGAGTCTGTGACTTTGGCATGAAGTAGGAATATTTACAACTAGCTACTGTGAAATACACTGACAGACTGCTGAGCTTACAATGCTAAAAGAGTAACCGCTAATATAGTTTAAAACTGTTTAGAATATCTCCCCATCATATGTTAACAAAATAGTTAACTCGATATTTGTTTGGTGTTATTTTATATAATTTTTAAGGAAGTCCCCAAAAGCCATAGATGTAACAGGAACAGTTTTTCTAAAACTATATTCTGATGTCCGTTTTGCCCCACCAGCAATGTGTAGTTCAGGTTTAGTAGAGCTGCAGGTTAATCTGAATGTCAATCTTGGATATATAACTAAAGCTGCAAAAATCACATCAGTAAAACCATCCGTGCCATTTGTGGATGAAACCCTACAAATCTTGAGCATCTTTGCGATTGATATGCAAGATAATACGCAAATAAACTTGTATTTTGTCAGATTTTATCCAACAAGAGCCACAGATATTCTTAATATCCTTAAGATAAAACAAAAAAGAGCAGTATATTTTCTTCTTATACAATGCTAAACTATATTACATAATTGCATGATCATTTTCCAAAATGTAGGCTTTAGTTATTTTAAACAAACTCCTTCTAGGGTCACAGTATATTAAAGAATAAGCTAAAAAGACTAAGCGAAAATCTCTTAATTAATACTTTCAGTTTCTAGTATCAGTGATGACCTCTCCAGCTGGTTTGTTACATATTAAAAACGTATAAGACGTTTGAAGTATCTGTAGAAAGTTACAGCCTTTTTGACCAATAAAGCATGCAGATCAAATAATTTTCAAAATCACCAGTTTTGTACATGTTTTGTACTAATGTGTGATCAGAACAGCTGCTTGGTACCACAGCAAAGTGCCTGCCTCCATTTCCCTTTCAAATGTTATTCCTAGTTTAGGCTCTGATTGATCTGTTTTCCTGCATTTTGTGGCACTTTGTTCAAGTCAAACATTGGCCCATCGCCGGCTTTAACATAAAGGGCAGAAAGAGGATTTCTATGTGTGTTTGTAAATATGCGGGGGGTATGGTTAGGTTGTTTATGTGTATGTATGTGTGTATTCAGAGAGTGAAGTTGTGTAAAGCCTGCTGTCCCATAGGAGATGAGCTCCATAATGGTCACTATGGCAACAGGCTTTCAAGATGGAACCCTTCGAGTACCCCTCGAGTGGCACAGCTCCTGGAGAACAGAGCAGCCTGTGTGCTTGTGCATGAACGTCCCTGTGTGTGTGTGTGTGTGTGTGTGTGTGTTCGTGCGTATACAGGCTTTAGTTCAGGCAAGCTATTTAAAAATTGATACATCAAGCGTCAGTGGAGAGATCTAACAAGATTGAGTCTGACGTTCTTCGCGGCCACCGAGGTCACATTTCGGTGTGTTTATGTGTGTTTGTGCTCATGTGTACATGCCCGTAAAAAATGCCTCAAATCGAACTGACATTGTATTGAATAACCTTTGCACAGATGCTGATGAAAGTTGTAGTGTACCTTATGGGTTAAAAATAAACATGCCGGTGAACCATTCAATGAGTAGTTAACAACATAAACAAACCTGTTGTTTGCTCAGCAAAGTGGAGTCTTTATACCCCTGACAGATTTTAAAAATTACACAAAAAAGTTTGTTTCTGATAGGAAATAAGACAGGCATCTCTCCAAAGATAAGACATGTAAAATGAGAATCATTTAAAATAAATACAGTATATATACAGTATATATTTAGGGAAATCTTGATTGGCATAGTAACAACCAAACCCTTTTTTAAATTTGCTGCCTTTTTGAAAGTTTTGAGTAGTATTTTGAAAATGTATCTTTAGCAATGAGCTGCAAGTATTTGCCATTGCCCTAATCTTTAGCTCCCTCTGCAGATTGTCTATCGGATTGGCTGGGGCACTCTAAAACAGTCAGAAGAAACATACCTAAATCTGCCACAGGTATGAATACCAGACCTAAAGAATCTATATAACTGTATTTCTGACAATGACCCGAAACTAACACTGATCTAGAGCTACACTATGCAGATACCACACTCACCTAAACTGCAGCATGTTGGATCCCTGAAACTGAAAGTGAAACTGCAGCTTAACCTACAACCAAGTCATTAATGTCATTTTGAAGGACATACTGGGAACGGTTAGGGACTTTGCACGTATATATATATATATATATATATATATATATACTCATTTGGCCCTACATGACATGCTTATGTCAAGACTGGAAAATAGTGTGACAGCAGTATAATGGCACACAATGTTCAACAGAAAGTACTTCTATCCGAAAGAGACAGTTATTAGAGACAGACAGGTTAGCTCCACATGTGTGAAGATTGGACATGAGCCGTAACCACATGGACACTATAGCTGTCCGTGATTGACACTTCAAAGCTGCCCCTTACTTTTCTTATGGAGTCTTTTAAGTTACCCTCCCCTTCACACACACACACACACACACACGCACACACACACACAGACACACACACACACACACACACACACACACACACACACACACACATACACACACAGACATGCATGCACAGAGGGTCAGACCATATATGAAATGCGTTATTATGACCACTCCATGAAGCACATGAGTACACTCTGGCCGCTTTCTGATCCACTCTGTTTTCTGGATACCAGCCAATTACTGAAAGTGGCCATGGGGAACTACAAGTATGTGGGATTCCTCCCTACTAACTCTCTGTATATCTGTTTGTTCTCCATCTTCTCTCTGCCTCTGTTTTCCCTCATCATTTTGCTTTCCTCATTGATTGTAAAATTTGTTGGTGTTTGTGCCTTCCCTGCCTTACTTATTCTCTCAGCATCTCTAGTTGAGTCATGTGTCTGTGAGTCTGCCTTCGTATGTGTGTGTCTTTATTTCCCACTGGGCTGTCTGTCATACTATGACCCTGACCTTCTCCAGAGCTCTTGCACAAATATTTACTCTCTTGCTGACAGACACACACACATACATAAACCCCTCTGAGGAAAAACAAATCACAGGGAAATAGAGGAAGCTCAATTTCATTGCAATTATGTGTAGCACACATCCACACAACCAGACACTTTTCTAGCTGTAACCCAAGCTGATGGCTCACTAATTTTGAGCCTGGGTGATTATCTTGCAGTCTAAAAACAAATTAAATTAATACCAGGTGCATGTGTTTGTGAGAGTCTGTGTGAAAAGGGTCATGGACGAGGGATGGATGGAGAAGGAGAGATGAAGGAGAGGAAGGAGAGAACATGACAGGCCTATAGAGGTCTGTTGGGAGTTAAGCTTCACAGTCAGAATAACTTATTCTTCTGTTTGTGAGGCTATTAAGGTAAAAGGCCAGCAGAATGAAAGGAAATCTCGTCTCTTTAAAGAACTTTGCTTCTCATAGCAATAAAAAACTAATCTCCAAATCTAATTATATCTGCATGTATGGTATTGTCACACACTTCCTCATATACACTCAGAAACACACCATCATACCATTGCAGTAAACATGCCGACATCAGCGGCCCCGTGACCATTGGAGTGCACGAGTAGTGGTGCACCTCTTTTCCTCACACACGTTACTTTCAGTTCAACACTCTCAATAATTCATCCTCTAAGGCAGAGGGAGTGAGAGCTCCAACTCACACTCTCACTCACACACACACATACACACATACACACACACACACACACACACACACACACACACATATTATGTCTTTCTATCTTTACAAGGACTTTTCCTTTCATTTTTATGGCATAACCCAGACCCTAAAATAAACTCAATTCACACCTTAGACCTAAACCTAACCCCTAACCCAAAAACAGAACATCTTCTTATGGGGCCCAGGCTTTGAACCCAATAAGAAACAGTGGGTCCTCACAATGTAGAATCTGTTGTGCCTTTTCTTCCACACAGAAAGCCTTTTGCATGCTGGGCAGAAAGTTAAATGATTGTCTTAATTTACCCAAAGCACATTTTTCCACATGTTTGCTAAGTTTGCAGTGCAATTTTCTCCAATATTCCACAGTTATGTGCAACCTTTTGTTGGTCTATAGACTAAAAGGGCAATAAAATGTGTTGCTGGTTAGAGTTGTGAAGTGACAAAATGGAAAAAAAATATTTCCCAAGGCACTTTATGATCAGGACTGACAGAGACTAAATTTGATTGATTTTATAAGTAATAGACAGGAATTTGGTAAGAATTGCATACCCTTGACTTAAAATGTAGATGTCTTGGCCTTGGGGCCTCCTGAGTAAATTGGAGTAGGAAGACATCAACAATCATTAGGCAAAGTGTTGACATTCTGCAAATTTATTTGTGCTCCCCATAAAATGTGGTCCAACATCTGCTCACCAAACTTAGTGATCAAAGTCACGCTTAGCAATGATCTCACTTCCTGTATGGTAGCTGGGCTGCCAATTTAATTTAGCTATGGTGGACAAATGCTTTTGAAAAGTGAAGTTTCATATAACTGCTCTTGTGAGGCTTGGTGGAACGATATGGGCCAATGCTGGTGAAGATCACAGAAAACTAAAGAATCAGGGAGTTAAACATTTTTTATTGAAATCCAGTGGGGTTTAAATCCAATATAGCACAGATAATGTAAACATGATCCCCCTGGCAGAGGTAAATGACACCAAAGCAGCAGAAGAAAGTAAACGTGTCATACAGCTGTATTAGTGACAGATAAAGGGAAAATATCCACCTGGTTATCATTCTGAATCAACATGAATGACTGCATGCTTTAAAAGTTATCTCAAACCTCACGACACAGTACTGCCTTTCTATGAATGAAGGATTCCATAAATAAAACTTCTAACACACATCTTTGAGAAGCAAGCCCCTGTGGATCCATTCAGCCTGCTGGATGTCAAGGGTGTCGAATACAAAAGAGGAAAATTGCCACTACATGTAGTCTTTGTGCTAAACAAAGTCCAGTTAAGGGTTTTCATCTTATCAAAATAATTCTGTCAATAATGCAGCCTTGAAAAATACATGAACCCATTGAGCTAATGCAGCCCCCTTTAACACAGCAAGGCATCTGCGTTAAAGCATGAGTAGAAAAAAAGAAGGTTATAAAAGTGGCGGACATTACTCTTATGAATACCGCTTCTGTTTCCTTCTCCTTTCCTTCATTTAGAATCATGAAGATGATCCAGCTATGCGGAAGTTGTGTTCAAAAAGACTTCAATTCAAAGTGTGCATATTGTTTGTGATTAACATCAACAGGATGCTTTCCTGTTTCCTTTCAGTCAACAATAGTTTTTCTTCACCCACTCTTGCATAAAGGCCAGATTTGTGGAGTGCATGACTAAGAGTTGTCTGGTTGACAGATTCTCCCACCTAAGCTGTGGATCTCTGTTGCTTCTCCAGAGGCAACTTAGCCACTTCTCTGATTGATGTCCTCCTTTCACTGTCTGTCAGTTTAGGTGGAAAGCCATGTCCTGTAAGGCTTCCACGTCCCATAGTCTTTTCAGTTTTAGATGATAAATTGAACAGTGCTTTCTAAAATGTTCAAAGCTTGGAATGTAGTTGTATAACGTAACCTTTTTTTACCCATCCTGTCTGCGGTGTTTCTTGGTGTTCACAATGCTGATTGTTCACTAATGTTCATATTTTAGATTATTTATGTGTAAACACTTTTAAAATCATGCATCACTTTATAAAACAAAATCTAATGCGCTGGTCAGATTCTGTTATATCAGATCCCTGGCATCTGTATTTTTCAGATCCTGCAGCTTTACACTCAGACTCAGCAGGAAACACACAGAGCATAACTCAGACCCAGGTTAAATGTACCTATAAATATTTGCACCTAAAAGCCACTGGGCTCTACAGACTATTTTTAAGTATGACACTGAATTTGTTCCATTTCTCATCAGTCTCTTTGTAATATTTGCTTCAACAATTTCTTTGTTTCCATTAATGAATAGTTTCCTTTGGCCGCAGAACAAATGTGCAGTTGTAACGTACTCAAAAGCAGAAACAAATTGGATTTCAAACATGGTCACATCTGTTTGCAAAACAAAACACAAAATGGCTGTTTAGCGCGAATCCAGCCTGACGGGCTGATCGTACATCTGGAAGCTATCCATAAACTGGAAAGAAAGTGAGCAAGGAGAGGCAGGGGGGAAAGGGTCAATGGCTGCCTTCCTGTCCCTCTGTTTCCTGCCTGGCAAACCCACTGGCAGCCTGAATACCTCCTCTGCTATCTGAATTAACATGGATTTAACACTATAGAAATGTAAAAATGATTATCCTTCCCATGAGTATGCTGATATTTATCCCTAACTGGAGCTCAGTAGCATATGTAACACAACCAATTAATGAGAAGTGTACCCAAAGGCAACATGCTCTTCCCTTTACACCTCTCTCTTCTCGTACTGTGTCCGCCTATAGGGAGTAGAGCTATATAAGGAAGTGTAGAGCTGAAACATGCATGAACAGTTCTCCAGTCCTTGGCCTGCTTTTTCAGATTTTCTCCCAGGGGTTGCTCACGCAGCTCAAACCACTGCACCAGACCCAGCTTAGCTTCACGGTATCCACTCCTCTCCAAAGCCAACCTTTTTGTACTCAGGTTTGGTTTAGTCTAACATTTCAATAAAGCAGACCCCTCCATGGTGCTTAGGGGCAACCTCAGCTCACAGTATGCATGGCAAGTGAACGGCCATGGAGAATGAGGGGCTTGTGCTTGCGGAGAGTCGGTGCGAATTGACATTATCTGGGTCAGTGCAGTCTGGGTATGTAGACAGGGACTACGGGCATACGGAGGATATGGTTTGAGCCTAAGCCTTTTGTGGTTTTGTGTCATTTATTCAAACACAAAAGAGAGGAGATGAGACAGAAAAGTAGGGAAAGGGATGGAGTTGAGGAGGAACATGTGAAAGAGTGAAGATAACAGGGAATAAAGGAGAAATGAGGAAAAAAGGTGGCTGTGATTAACCAAATAAATGGACTGATCTGGACAAGCAGAGCAGCAGAAAGACTCAGACAGACAGGTGGAGGAAAGATGATTGGCTTTTACTAAGACCATATATCTGTTTGTCCTTTAAGTACATCTGGCTTGTAATAATTACACCCTGCTGCCTGACACCTCAACAGCTTAATGCCCCAAAGCCTAAAGGAGAGTACATTACTACGCACACATTCACACACTGTATATACCAAAAACTCTCCTGACAACCTCTTTAAATCCTTCTGTTAGCTGCCCACCACCTTCCTACATGTACCTCGGTGCTGAGGTACATGTAGGCAAACTGAGAAAAATCCTTTTATTTTGCATGATGAGGTGATACTGAAAGGCGGCTTTTAACACGAAGGGATCTGTATCTGATCTACATAGTCTGACACACACACACAGGCATTTAACACACACACAGGTCAAAGCAACTTGCTCAAGTTCAAACCAAGCATCAGATAGCAAAATGGCAACAATAGCTCAAATAACCGAATTTTTTAGCCAAGGTATGTGAAATACTATCTCTAAATGAACAACTCGCTGATCTTTGAAGAAGGGAAGAAGGGCTACATCAGTAGAGAAGTGGCGACTAGTTTGGACTTCTAGGAACAGGAAACTGAGGCTACAATTCCCACAGCCTCACCAAAATTAGACGATAACAGATTGGACTAATTTTATCTGGTCCAATGAGTCTGGATTTCAGCTGCAGCACTCAGATGGTTGGGTCAGAGCCAACCCCTGCAACAACTGCACTTCGCTAAAACAACACAACCTACCTAAGTATCATTGCTGACCATGTCCATCCTTTTATGACAACAGTGTATCAATCTTCTGATTGCTACTTCTGGCAGGATCATGCATGATTTCACAAAGATCAAATACTCTCAAACTGGTTTTCTGAACATGTCGGTGAGTTCACTGTACCTCTATGGCATCCACTGTCACCAGATCTGAATCTAATAAAGTACGGTTAGGATGCTGTGGAAAAGGACATTCACATCAACGAGATGTAGCCAACTAATCTGTAGCAACCATGTGTTATCATGTCAGTAAGGACAAACATCTCTGAGGAGTGATGCTCTCAGACTGTGTATCAACTCCAAATAATTACATATGGACAAAAAAATAAATAAATAAAATAAAATAAAGGTCATGATCACCAAGTGCACTTAATTTTCACATTTAGACCAAAGCAAGAAGGATTAAAAAAAATATGTAGACATACATAGCAAGATAAGAAATGGTTTAAGTGTTTGAGTGCATAATCTCGTACTCGTCGTCTTCCGCTTATCCGGGACCGGGTCGCGGGGGCAGCAGACTCAACAGAGACGCCCAGACGTCCCTCTCTCCAGATACCTCCTCCAGTTCCTCCAGGGGGAGCCCAAGGCGTTCCCAGGCCAGCCGAGAGACATAGTCCCTCCAGCGTGTCCTGGGCCGTCCCCTGGGCCTCCTCCCGGTGGGACGTGCCTGGAACACCTCCCGAGGAAGGCGTCCAGGAGGCATCCGGTATAGATGCCCGAGCCACCTCAACCGGCTCCTCTCGATGTGGAGGAGCAGCGGCTCTACTCCGAGCCCCTCCCGGATGGCCGAGCTCCTCACCCTATCTCTAAGGGAGTGCCCGGCCACCCTACGGAGGAAGCTCATTTCAGCCGCTTGTATCTGGGATCTCGTTCTTTCGGTCATGACCCAACGTTCATGGCCATAGGTGAAGGTAGGAACATAGACCGACCAGTAAATTGAGAGCTTTGCTTTTCAGCTCAGCTCTCTCTTCACCACAACGGACCGGCGCAGCGCCCCCATTACTGTGGCAGCCGCACCGATCCGTCTGTCGATCTCCCGCTCCATTCTTCCCTCACTCGTGAACAAGACCCCGAGATACTTAAACTCCTCCATTTGAGGCAGGAACTCCCCTCCAACCTGAAGAGGACAAGCCACCCTTTTCCGGTCGAGTACCATGGCCTCGGACCTGGAGGAGCTGATCTTCATCCCAGCCGCTTCACACTCGGCTGCGAACCGCCACAGTGCATAATATTGAGAGAAATACATTGTTATCAGCTTGTATTGTTATTAGTGGGTATCTTTAACAACAATTACCCAACGCCACTGGTTATCTGACTTGGGAAACACACACCACATGGTCCCATTAAAACTTCCACAACAAAACAAAGACAACATATTTTTAGGGAGCCCTTAGAATACATTCCTCATAAAACATCTAGTTTTCTGCACAAAGTGAAACTTTTCTCCCAGACAACCAATTTTTAACTGTAACATCTTTCCTGCTGGGCTGCCATCGGACCTTGGTCTGATTGACTGAGCAGCTGAGCAGTGGACCTTTGATTGCTGTGTGTTATGAGCTGCTTGACAGGTTTTTTTTTTCATCTCCATGCCTCAAAGCGCAAATTTAACACTGGACTTTTTTTTAAGACTCACAACTATTTCTTCATGCAAGAACCCTGCGCAGCTTTGGCTGGAGGTTTCCAAATGCAGCCGGTGAGAACATCATTTAGTTTCGATTTCATAGCCATTTAAAATGCAGAACATGTGTTACATTACAGCTTACACAGGTTCAAAGATATAGTACAAAGCTGAAGTTAAGACTGACTCTCATGGTTTGTTACACAGAACCAGATGAATAACTGATTTAGAAGAGCTTTAAAAAACTACAATGCACTCCACTGTTAAAGGCATGCTTGGTGCATGTGAAATAGTCTTATCTAGTAAAATAGTCTTAAATAGTTGTATTTCATTGCATGAGCAAAACAAAACACTCAAAATGCAACCTTTGATTAATTACAAAACCACTGATGCCACAATTAGTGTCAACCTCTATAGTTCAAATAAAATAAAATTAGGTGAAGTTTGCATTATGTTTTAAGCTGATCACACTGTCTAGAAACTTTTATGATGCAATTAATAACTTGTTGTTTCCAGGGGGTATGAATATGAGGGGTCAGAGGTCAATTTATTTTAGCGACTCTTCAAAGTGAAACAAAAATAAGGGAACATGCCATTCAGCTGTGTGTTGATCTTCATAAGTCAAGAGTTTGTTCACATAAGAATAGCTACTTGTTTCACTTTGCCTTTCTTCAAAACTGAAAAGATAAGAGAACATGCTCTTCAAAAAAGGAAGATATGCATTCATTTTCAAAAGTCAGGAAATTACCAGACGAAAATAGCTACTAGCCTAAATTCAAAGGAAATACCATTTAAATGCCATAAGCAATGCTAATCCTCGCCAGATCAATCTAATGTGAGCTGGTCACAAACACCAAGACTGTCATGAGGAGGTTCTATCATCAATTTGCAAAAATCCTTTTGTTTTCCAAAGCTTAAAGGTAAAAGGAGAGCTGGAACTCCCTGAAACCGTATGACTTCATTTTTGATTACATTCACGGCTGAGCAGTTGATTCACACAAAATCAAATGCATACTGGACTCACTCCTGAGTGGTTTGAACTTTAGGCACTGAAAAGAACATCAGGAGAGGTAAGTGGAATCACTGACATACAACTTTGAAAGGGTCCTCTGATAAACTGAGCTCTCGCTTCATGCTGACAGCGTCAAACAGACAAATGAGTAAGAACAAAAAGAAAGGGAACCCATTAGACAGCTGTAGCCGGTAGGAACAAGTACAGAGAGAGACGTGTCATACCGACCCACATTACGTTTGCCTGCTTAGAACAAGAATGAGGAGATGAAAGAAGGAAAACTCGTGTTAAGGTGACAAGTGTTTGTCCTTTAATCGCTCTCTCCCATCTTTCTGGCATCTGAGGAAGTAATTTGAGTTGTCAAGACACACAAAACATACAAATATACACCTGGTTAAAGATACATGCACTTACATACACACACACAGACACACACAGACAAACACACGCACACTCCAGCCCTTTAGCATGAGCCCCTAGATGCTTAAAGAGAGGTTCTAGAGGAGTACTAAATACATTCCCTTATCAGCTGTAAGCGGTAGAGACAGTAGGAGAGGGCAAGGGAGTACCAAGTGCAAATGGAGGTGCTGGAGGAAACAGTGGCAGACAGACACTGAGAGGGCAAACAGGAACAGAATGCACAAGAGACACACGCAGAGAGAAAAGAAAGCAAGAGAGGGAAAGAGGCGGAGGGCTACACCAGCACAGGGTGGAGAGAGATGGAAAAGTGGCAAGTGTGTGTAAAGAAAGGGATGTCTTTGATTTAGAGTGAGAGGAATGAATAAATTACACATCTCCAAAGACAGCAAACAAAGCAGAGCAGCGCAATTTTGACAGAGCAGAGAAGCTGCAACCTCTGAGCAACAGTGTCTTCAGACTAAGAAAAATAAAAAACAACATGGCTTTATTGTGCTTTTACAGCCCTGATTATGTTGTAATTTTCTGTTAAATTAGTCTTCACAAAAACCTCCTTCTGTCTGAATATGGTTAGATGGGCTCAGCAAATGTCAGCCACAGTTCTAAGCCTGCCAACTGGCTGCTTATTTCCAGCAGCCTTGGTCTCTCCTTCCCCTGTCTGCACGTTAACATTTTCAGAATTCCCTTTCGCTTGCAAAACAGCTGCTTCAGAAAAAGCAACATAAAAACTGATAATGGCAATTGTTAAATAGATTCAGATCTATCAATAAGGCCTTTGTGTAAGACACACCAAAACAAAGTGGGGCATAAATGTGATGTGGAAGGTAAATTACATGTGGCTTTCAAATGTTTTTACAAATAAAAGCCTGAAAAGTGTGGCCTGCATATAAAACGTTGTCAAACTAGTGTCAAGAAGAAACCCATTGCTCAAAGAAATCCACATGAAGCCATGCAGGGGACCAAAGCAACTAAAGCAACAGCCTCCAGTAAACTAAGAGCCCAACCACACAGCCAGCCTACTTATGTTTTTACACTGATATACCTCATAAAACTATTACACCGACAACAGACTCTCCAGATTTTCTCTAATTTAACCACACAAGCACACTATTCAGTTAACATTGCAGAGCAGACCTATTCAAGAGTCATAAACTGATGAGACCAAACAAAAACCACTTTGAGACTTGGAAATGCAAACTCGGTTCAACAAGACAGACTATACATTCTCGTAAAATTACTGCAACAAAACATGGCATCACAAATAAAAAAATGGTTTTACTCACCACAGATGCCTAGTTGAAATTGAATCCACTTTAAAAATAAAATAAATAATTCATGAATCCATTAATTTGGTCCCAAAATGGTCATTGTTTGCTAAAGACAACTTGTGGTTTATCATTTGGTGAAGCTTTCGTTAAACTGCCAAGAGACTCAAAGCGCTCCCATTTCTGCACAGCCACCTGGGTCCGCATACAGTGGCTTGTGAAAGTACTCGGCCCCCTTGAACTTTTCAACCTTTTGCCACATTTCAGGCTTCAAACATAAAGATATAAAATTCTAATTGTTTGTGAAGAATCAACAAGTGGGACACAATTGTGAAGTGGAATGAAATTTATTGGATGTGTCAAACTAGTTTAACAAATAAAAAACTGAAAAGCAGGGTGTGCAATATTATTCGGCCCCCTTGCGTTAATACTTTGTAGCGCCACCCTTTGCTGCAATTACAGCTGCAAGTCGCTTGGGGTATGTCTCTATCAGTTTTGCACATCGAGAGACTGAAATTCTTGCCCATTCTTCCTTGCAAAACAGCTGGAGCTCAGTGAGGTTGGATGGAGAGCGTTCGTGAACAGCAGTCTTCAGCTCTTTCCACAGATTCTCAATTGGATTCAGGTCTGGACTTTGACTTGGCCATTCCAACACTTGGATACGTTTATTTGTGCACCATTTTGCTTTATGTTTTGGATCATTGTCTTGTTGGAAGATAAATCTCCGTCCCAGTCTCAGGTTTCTTGCAGACTCCAACAGGTTTTCTTCCAGAATGGTCCTGTATTTGGCCCCATCCATCTTCCCATCAATTTTGACCATCTTCCCTGTCCCTGCTGATGAAAAGCAGGCCCAAACCAGGATGCTGCCACTACCATGTTTGACAGTGGGGATGGTGTGTTCAGGGTGATGAGCTGTGTTGCTTTTACGCCAAACCGTTCGATTTTGGATTCCTCTGACCAGAACACCTTCTTCCACATGTTTGGTGTGTCTCCCAGGTGGCTTGTGGCAAACTTTAAACAAGAGTTTTTATGGATATCTTTGAGAAATGGCTTTCTTCTTGTCAGGCCAGATTTGTGCAGTGTACGACTGATTGTTGTCCTATGGACAGACTCTCCCACCTGAGCTGTAGATCTCTGCAGTTCATCCAGAGTGATCATGGGCCTCTTGGCTGCATCTCTGATCAGTCTTCTCCTTGTTTGAGATGAAAGTTTAGAGGGACGGCCGGGTCTTGTTAAGATTTGCAGTGGTCTGATACTCCTTCCATTTCAATATGATTGCTTGCACAGTGCTCCTTGGGATGTTTAAAGCTTGGGAAATCTTTTTGTATCCAAATCCGGCTTTAAACTTCTCCACAACAGTATCTCGGACCTGCCTGGTGTGTTCCTTGGTCTTCATGATGCTCTCTGCGCTTTGAACAGAACCCTGAGACTATCACAGAGCAGGTGCATTTATACGGAGACTTGATTACACACAGGTGGATTCTATTTATCATCATCAGTCATTTGGGACAACATTGGATCATTCAGAGATCCTCACTGAACTTCTGGTGTGAGTTTGCAGCACTGAAAGTAAAGGGCCGAATAATATTCCACGCCCCACTTTTCAGTTTTTTATTTGTTAAACAAATTTGACAAAACCAATAAATTTCATTCCACTTAACGATTATGTCCCACTTGTTGTTGATTCTTCACAAAAAATTAGAATTTTATATCTTTATGTTTGAAGCCTGAAATGTGACAAGAGGTTGACCAGTTCAAGGAGGCCGAATACTTTCGCAAGGCACTGTACTTCTTCCAGCACAAGAACCTTGTGAGCTGAACTGCACCTATGTCTGTGAGTTTTCATCCTTTCTGGCTTTTAACCAGAAAATGGCTAACAAATTCAGGACAGAAAAAAAGCACATACTATGCAACCTTTTTTTACAGCACATATCTTTTTACAGTTTAATGTCTATTGCATGCGACAGTCCTGACAGATCCTATGAAAGTTGCCATTAGGCCTGTGAGAATACCTCGGAATGCTGAAAAAACACCCACTGACTCCAAATCAAAATATGAGAATTTCTGATTGGCTTATACATTCCCTAATACGAAATCAGAGTAACGCTCAGACAAGAAATTGTGAGACATTATTATATTATAGATACGGTTTCCTTGTATCATTTTGATTTATTTTAAACATGTGGTGTCAAAAGATTATTAGTTTTGTTTTATTGGTCTTTGTTTATTATGTTGCTTCTGTAACCACTTAGAAACTTCTCTGAAAAGCCTGAAAGCTCGCTACTATTTGAAGCAGTGCAGGCCTCACTTGCCTTGGTTAAAATTATTGTTCATGATTCAACAATAAGAAAGAGACTGGACAAAAACTGAATCCATGGGAGAGTTCCATGGCAAAACTATTCCTGGACCAAAAACAACATAAAGACTAATTTTCAATTTGTCAAAAGCATCTTGATGATCCCCAAGTCATCTGAAAAAATATTCTGTGGAGTGCCAAGACAAAAGCGAAACTTTTTAGAAGGTTTGTGTGACATTATATCTGGTGCAAAACTAACCCAGCATTTTAAAAATAGCACATCATACTAACAGTCAAACATGGTGATGGTGTTGTGATGGTATGGGGCTGCCATGTTGCTTCAGGAAAAAAATGACCTGGCGTACTTTGAACCATGAATTCTGCTTTCCACAGGAAAATCCTGAACATCCTGGAGAACTTCGAGCCATTCGCTTGTGGGTAATGAATTTCCAATATAGGGCCGGCTTGGTTCAAATAACTTTTTTCTCTTCATTTTTAAATCATCATTTGCCTGATACTAAAATTGATTTATCTAAAGCATTTAATTCATAAGTAGAACAACAATTATTACAAACCCTGCTATAGCCTCTTTTACAGTCTGTTTATACTAAAAAGAAACAGTACTACTTTATGGGATTTAATCTTTGTCTATGCAAACATTCATCCCATCAACACACACACATATATGCTCGCTTCCCCTAAAGGGATTAAGAAACATTGGGTTGGAAAAGACAAAAAGAGAAAGATGAACCCATGATCTTTAAATGTTTAATGAGAACAGGCAATGAAGATAAGGCGTGCTTGAAGGAGAACAGGGACAGAGAGAGGAATGGCGAGGTGAAAAAGGAAGACAATGCCAGAGAAGATGGGTGAAAAGCAAAACGGGTGGCTTGTAGAGAGCAAAACGTGGAGAACAGTCTAATTATAGAAGCAGACATCAGAGCATAGACAGAAAACAACAGAGGGAAAGGGGAAAGAGCAGGAGATTTGGGGAAAAAAAGCTGTAATAGGAGGTGTCTGGTGTTTGTCTAACACAGAGAGGCCAGTAATGATTCCATTAGCGCTTCTGCCTAAGATGGAAACAGAGGGAGAGATGGAGAGAATGGAAGGGATGGAGTATGAACGAGATGGATGCTGAGATCAAAATTCACAAAGAACATTTGAAGACAACCTTGAGCATCAGAGCAGCAAAGGGACAGAAAAGAAGGAAACCAGGACCCACAAAAAGAACAAGAGGGAGAAACTCAGGCCCTTCATTAAGTGGCTTGCTCACTTCTATGTTGATTATTCAAATACAACTCCAGGCCTTTCTGTTTTTTTTTCTCTCACACTCACCTCTTTGTGTGAAAGGGAACTAGAGAGGATCATTTGAATGCATTAGTGGCGCGTGTCGTCCCCGTGGTAGACCTCCTGATTGTGTCAGGGCAGGAACCTTTTGTTCAGAACCGATGCAGAGCGCTGAAAGAAGCTCTTTAAAAGTGCAGGCTTCGTTCTCACAGGGACACATTAAAACGCAACGCACCAAGCTGCCCTAGTGCTCGCACCCTTATATGTCTTTTATGAATGTGCTTGTTAAAGAAGGCTTATTGTGGATGCAGTTATATTAGCTGGCTAAGTGAGTTTTGACAAGAAAGGGAAAAAACACAACAATAGAAATATTTGTACGATATAAAAAACATCACAAGCAACACTGTTATTTAGAACAAAAGAAATAGTGTTTCTCATATGTGAGTGTGACATTAAGCAACAAAAACCCATGGGATTTGTTTAGGTGACATATGTGGGATAGAAAATTATCTTGCTTTGTTGTGGTGAAACTGTAATTTTATGAAAATGTTCTCCAAAAAACAAAAAATTCAAATACTTCAATGGTACATAGCTGCAGAATCTGAACACCTAAGTCATAAAACCTCTCTAAAACCCCACAGCCTGAAACTCTTTCTGGTTCATATCCAACGCTATTATTAGTTGGTGCATGCACAAAGCCAAACCTGTCAAAGTTCTCTTCAAGTTTAGGACTGCAGATAGGATAACCAAGGAAGACCTCAATGTTAGGTGTCAAGGTTAGAGTTAGGTATAGGAGTTGGGGCATCAAAGCAAAGAATTTATGGATTAAAAAAGGAGTGAGAGTAGGCCATTTGGGATATATATATTCCCCTCCAGTGCCTAGAAATCTAAGAAAGGAAGATGCCCAGGGGGGCATCTAAATAAGATCTGTTACTCTTTTCAATGCAGAGGAGCACCAGCTTTACTTCAACCTCATCCTTCAGCTCCTCCTTAAAAGCATTCCAGGCATGTCAAGCTGTTTCAGGACTTAGAAAAATTATTTAAGGAGCTTTAACCCTTCTCCAGATCCACAAAGGATATCCCCATGACCCTTACAGCTGCTCCATGACAGGAAAGATCTGATAGATTGTTCCACAGCCAGGGCGAAAGCCACACTGCTTCTAGTGAATCTGGGGTTTGGACAGTAGGAGCCTTTGTGTCAACACTCTGAAGTAAACCTCCCATGGGATGCAGAGAAGGCTAATCCTTCGACAACTTGAATACATTTTCTGGTTCCCTTTCTTAAAAACTAGAACCACCATCCAGGTCTACTTAGCACAGAAAATGATCCCTTGAATATTCTTTCCACTAAAATAACTATATTAATAGGTCTGCCTGCAAATTCATCAAAATCAAGCTTTGGTGAAGCGACTGGAAACCGTTTTTTTTCACATCCACATGTCAGTCTGTCTATGATTTGGTAGACAGGAGCGACATATATTTTCTGACCTCTGACCTCAGTGTCAATACAACTTATTTATCTTTTCAGCTTCACATTTCAAGCAAAAACACAAATGTAAACTAGTAATCTGTTACTGAGTTACAGCTAGCTTGTTCAATCCCGTTATATTTGTTCTCCTTGGAGTGATAAGCCTAAAGGACTCAACGGGTGAATTCATGGAGGTCAACCATTTTGCAGCATCAAGGTGAATCTCGGTCCCACAATGTGTAAAGTGACATAAACTGGCACAGTGAGGACAGTGAAATCATTTGAAAACCTGTCAGTGAGATCACCTGTGATATAACTACACCAGACAGACAGACAGGCAGACAGCTCAGCAGTCTGTCTCATGATTGAGATGCAGCCAGCATTCTGCTACGATCTGTGCACATTACCAGTCTGCAAACTGCAGAGCACATTTTGTTCTTATTCACTTGTCTCTAAGGACCAACTGCCAAGTTTTCTGAGTGTCTTGGCGGCTGCTTCTCCAAAACAAATGAAATTGCATTGTGTGCACCCATTTCTAGTTTGTAGAGATGAATATCTGTGCTCCAATTTTCCCAAAGAAGTGAGTCCTTGGGGACAGGTGACAGCATGAGCATAATACCGATTCCTCAATTCAAAATGCACGCATGCACAGTATGCTTGCATGCACATACACCCACCAACTCGCACTCATATACCACACACACCATCTGGAGGAGCTTTACAACTCAATAATCTTTCTCCACAAGGCATACCTTTTCCCTCCACAACACACATCAGTGGGCACTCACACACACACACACACACACACACACACACACACACACACACACACACACAAACAATGTATTAACAACGCATGCTGCTCTTCTTCGTGAACATAAGATATTCCACTCTTACAAACTAACACACAAAAAAGAGGAGATTCTTTAGAGCAAACTTTTCCACTCCTTTTGCTGTTCATGCATGATGCTACTGAGCAATGAAAATTCAAATTTAGCTACTTTCAGCATCAATTATGTTTTTTAAATCAAGTCAGTGGAAGCACAGATATGTCAGAAGCAATTTTTTTCAAAGAATAAGGTTTTTCTATAACATGTCTGCAGTTCATTTAGGCTGCCAGAGAGAGAGAGAGCAAGATTTTCTGCAGATAGCAGAAAGGCTGTATTTATTTCATTTGTGCCTTTAACCTCTGTCTGTCATGGAATATGTTGGATTTAGAAATGTTGGCAACTTTTTAGAAAACATCCATATTCGCTAGCAAACACACACTGTAAGTAGTAATCTTTCATTTACTAGTCAAGCTAAAATAAGACGCTGAAACAAGTTTTAAAATTCAATCCTTTTCCTTCTTTGAAAAACAATAAAACTGTGCAATTGCTCTCACACACTCACAAGCTCATCTCTTCTCCTAATATAAATATAAATAACAGCAGGAAGAGGAGAAAAATGTTTTTTAATGCTGTTGTTATATCTTTGTGTATCACAGCTCTTAAAGAGAAGTTGTATTTAGCTCAAATATTTATCGGCAGGTCAAAACTTCACAACTGGAGATTTGAAATCAGCCACAAAACTCTAATAGGTGAATCTCTACTTAAATATTTTCTTAAATTTGACTTGCTTGGTGAAACGTTGGCACATTTCTAAGGCCTTTTTTTCCCTCCCAGAAACTGGGACATCCATTGAAAGACCTTTGATTATGCCACCACACTAGGCAGAGCACAAATGACAAACCTACTTTTACAAAAGGTATCATGTATTAAATCTTTCCTGGAATAGAAAGCTATCTCTAATTACATCTGCATTGTTTAATTTATCTCAGTTTTTCACACATTTGCATACTTCTAAATTCATCCCACTCAATCCTTGGCACCGCCACCCCACTCACGTTGGCAGATGTCCTTGTTCTCCTCAAAGCCTGGTTTGCACACACATCTCCCGATGGGGACCAGCCAGCCTCCGTCTGCACTGCAATACATCTTGGGTGGCTCAAACTCCTCGGAGGCGTTGACACAAACCCCATGGACCTCCACCAGCGCTGTGTCTCCTCCTGTTATTGTGTCGGGGAACTGGGCCAAGTTGAGCACAGTCAGAGGACACTTCTTGTAGAAGACCCTGACTGAGACCAGAGCGATACAAGCACCCAGGTCTTGGAAGGCCAGGTAGAAACCCTTTTTACTCAGGTTGCTGATGTCTCGCACTTCTGTGTTCAGCTTCAGGACACGGTCACCAACATCAACCTGTGGAAAAGCATTACAGGTTTTCTTAGTTTCTTTAAAAGACATTTAAGGCTGTTGCATTACTAAAACTAGATTAACACTAATTTGCAAGCAAAAGTTGAGCAACAATCAGTTTACATTTTTTTTCCATTTATGGTAAATGGCCTGCACTTGTGTAGTCCTTTATTAAGTCCCCAGAGACCCCAAAGCACTTTACACTACTATCAGTCATCCACCCATTCATACACACATTCACACGCTGACAGTGGTATGCTAACATTGTAGCGACAGCTGCCCTAGTGCAGACTCACAGAGGTGAGGCTACCATACAATCATCACCACTGGGCCTTCTGACCACTTTCAGCTGGCAAGGCGGGTGAAGTGTCTTGCCCAAGGACACAACGACTGAGGCGGGCAGAGTTCAAACTAGCAACCCACCGGAGGATGGACCCCTACCACCGTCGCCCCCTAGTTAGTAATGCTAATGTTGCTAATCCTGTTAATCATTCAAAATGCTAATGCAAGATGCCAAATATAGATTAAAATATCAAATTTGAAATAATTTTGTTTTATTCTGAAAGAATTTGTGAAATCCTCTTTAACTGAAGATCTGTGAAACAGTGAATGCTCTCTTACATACATACAGTCTTACCTCCAGTCCCAAATACATAACTAATGATTAGTCACGACAAAGAAATATTAATAAACTAACACATAGCAGCAAATAAAAGCTTTTTTTCTCACAAATGTTAAGTTAAAAACAGCTTTTATTTATTTAGAATGGATTACGTAGAAGGAAATTGCAATACTTTGTAGTTTTGCAAACTTGAACATATTGAGGTGCAACAAAAGCTAATAAGCTTCACTCTTGTCTTGTAAAGGAGTAAATTAGATATGATGTTATTCATTTTAGCAGGGTTTTATTTGACAGATTTTATAATCTGAGGGTAATGTATTTGTAGATTTTCAGTAAAGCAGCAGGCAACATATTTTACATGATACATTATCTAGAAAGTTCAATTTTCAATATATGTAGAAAGTGTAGTTTTTAGAAAGAAGAATATAAGCACTTTGGAGGTCAATAAAACTGGTGACTGGAAATCATCCGCAAAATGTCTGATTAGTGCATTTCCATTTAACTGGTGAAATTATACAAAGTTCATTGGCCAAAACAGAACTGGACAGGTCACACCTCAAACAAAAACAGCCTGGTCAGTGCATCTCTACCAAGTACTGACATTTTCAAAACTAAATGGAACAGGATAATCCAAGTTAAAAGTCCAACTGAGTTCATTTTTAAGCAATCTTTTAAAAGCCTATCAAGTCTTATTGTGTAACATTTCCTTTTTTTTTAACAAATATTGTCTGATGTGTACAGGTCCTTCTCAAAATATTAACATATTGTGATAAAGTTCATTATTTTCCATAATGTCATGATGAAAATTTAACATTCATATATTTTAGATTCATTGCACACTAACTGAAATATTTCAGGTCTTTTATTGTCTTAATACAGATGATTTTGACATACAGCTCATGAAAACCCAAAATTCCTGTCTCACAAAATTAGCATATCATTAAAAGGGTCTCTAAACGAGCTATGAACCTAATCATCTGAATCAACAAGTTAACTCTAAACACCTGCAAAAGATTCCTGAGGCCTTTAAAACTCCCAGCCTGGTTCATCACTCAAAACCCCAATCAGGGTAAGACTGCCGACCTGACTGCTGTCCAGAAGGCCACTATTGACACCCTCAAGCAAGAGGGTAAGACACAGAAAGAAATTTCTGAACGAATAGGCTGTTCCCAGAGTGCTGTATCAAGGCACCTCAGTGGGAAGTCTGTGGGAAGGAAAAAGTGTGGCAGAAAACGCTGCACAACGAGAAGAGGTGACCGGACCCTGAGGAAGATTGTGGAGAAGGGCCAATTCCAGACCTTGGGGGACCTGCGGAAGCAGTGGACTGAGTCTGGAGTAGAAACATCCAGAGCCACCATGCACAGGCGTGTGCAGGAAATGGGCTACAGGTGCCGCATTCCCCAGGTCAAACCACTTTTGAACCAGAAACAGCGGCAGAAGCGCCTGACCTGGGCTACAGAGAAGCAGCACTGGACTGTTGCTCAGTGGTCCAAAGTACTTTTTTTGGATGAAAGCAAATTCTGCATGTCATTCGGAAATCAAGGTGCCAGAGTCTGGAGGAAGACTGGGGAGAAGGAAATGCCAAAATGCCAGAAGTCCAGTGTCAAGTACCCACAGTCAGTGATGGTCTGGGGTGCCGTGTCAGCTGCTGGTGTTGGTCCACTGTGTTTTATCAAGGACAGGGTCAATGCAGCTAGCTATCAGGAGATTTTGGAGCACTTCATGCTTCCATCTGCTGAAAAGCTTTATGGAGATGACGATTTCATTTTTCAGCACGACCTGGCACCTGCTCACAGTGCCCAAAACCACTGGTAAATGGTTTACTAACCATGGTATCACTGTGCTCAATTGGCCTGCCAACTCTCCTGACCTGAACCCCATAGAGAATCTGTGGGATATTGTGAAGAGAACGTTGAGAGACTCAAGACCCAACACTCTGGATGAGCTAAAGGCCCTCCATAAGACCTCAGCAGTGCCACAGGCTGATTGCCTCCATGCCACGCTGCATTGATGCAGTCATTTCTGCAAAAGGATTCCCGACCAAGTATTGAGTGCATAACTGTACATGATTATTTGAAGGTTGACGTTTTTTGTATTAAAAACACTTTTCTTTTATTGGTCGGATGAAATATGCTAATTTTGTGAGATAGGAATTTTGGGTTTTCATGAGCTGTATGTCAAAATCATCCGTATTAAGACAATAAAAGACCTGAAATATTTCAGTTAGTGTGCAATGAATCTAAAATATATGAATGTTAAATTTTCATCATGACATTATGGAAAATAATGAACTTTATCACAATATGCTAATATTTTGAGAAGGACCTGTATATCAAACAGAGAATCTATAATTTATTTAAACTGTCAGCACTGTAACTGTCAACCATAATGCTACAACTTTTCCATACATGTAGGACATGAGCTGTTTCCTTATAGGTGTGTGTGAGTGTGTGTCCATACCTGTGTAAAGCTCTCATCTGCAGCAATAGTGTCAATCTTGACATACTGGCTTTCCTTGATGAACCAAAGGTTGACATTGTTGGACTCATAGTAGTACATGTTGAAAGTCTGCAAAACGAAAGCGTATGCCGGTTATAAAGTTGAATAAATGTCAGGCAGGCAGACATTTAAACTTTAAACAACATTAAGCTGCTATGTTAGCATTTGTTTACTTCTTAAAATTCCCCCCATCTGTCTGAATGTTAGTGAGTGTTTTCATGCAGCTGTGTAGGTGTGTTACTTAAAATTATAGTAAAGACAAGTGAAAGAAACAAGTTGCAAAGATACATTGAAATACACATGAAGTTTCAGAAGTATCTTTTGTTTCAGCCTTTACATTTTTTATCTATTCATAATCCATCAAAGTGCACTTTAACTTGTATGTGCTTGTTTTCAGTGTTTCTTGAACATAAAAGGCTGACAAAATGAAACAATGCTCTTTTGCTGTAGTTGCTGCTCTGCAGCATAATGTATTACACTCAAGAGAAGCACTAATTTCACCCAAGTGATAATTAAATTACGAGCAATTCAAGTCGACTCTATGAGCCTGACATGAATAAATATGTTAATGCGCTGCCTACAAAGAAAGTAAATCGGCAAAATGTTGTTAAATTATACAGCATAATAAATTAAATGTTTATTTGCAGTTGAGAGACCCCATTCACAACATAAAAAATATCTATTGTCTCTGAAGTTTGCATTACTTAGAGATTAATTTGTTTTAATTTCTAAATGTTTAAACTAATATGACACTCCCTTTATAAATATAAAATGCTCGCCCACATTTAAAATATCAAAAACAAGCTAGATTACAATACAAAAGTTTGATTTAAATAGCCCAGAGAAGCAGATTAAGAAATGTTCTTTAACTGTGTTTCAGGTCTGACTTTAATAAAGATCCTTCCTCAATAAAAGAAAAAGATATAGTCAAACACAAAGTCAAACACTTTTAAGAGCAGACAGTTACAAAATAGCATCCACCGAGCTGGCCAGTCTTCAGAATTCAGCGCACAATGAGGGAACAAGAAGTAACAAAAAGAGAAAATCAAGACTCAGACATTTGTTGTTCCCATGCTGTCCCTGTTACTGTAAGTGTGCAGAATGATGCAGACCTCTTTGCAGGTACCAGAGACCCCAGGCAGGCTGTTACAGTCTCTCAAGGTGAACTTGATCTCGATGTAGACTCGCTGCGCTCCCTCCCGGCTGATGTGCCGTGTCCGCAGCCAGTTGTTTTGATTGGCCTCCATCACGCTGCACACCTGGTAGGTTCTCATCGGGGTGTTCCTCTCATCCATCACACTGATCTCCTCCCACTGAGGATGATAAAGACAGGGATGTGTTATCTAGCTGTTGCAATTATATTTCAGTCTGAAAAGACTCACAAAGAGAGGGTTGACAATTAGAAATGTTTTAATGATGTGAAATTATATTATTATATCTTTAGTGCTCGGACCTGGGAGGAAGACATGAATGCTGAGAATGATATGAGCTAAGATGAACATTTGTAAGGCTTAGATTTAGAGATGTCTTCCCCCTGATCCGACACTGGTGGTGGATTGGCGGCCAGGGAGCGAGGAACCCAGGAGTAGATGTGAAGAAAGATGGTGGAGGTGGGGTGGAGGAGGGATGAGCTCAGCTGACAGGCGCGGAGGAACACAGCCAAAGATCCTTTAAAAACGAGGCGTCAGAAGGTGATTGGATGATGAATCAGGTGGACAGGATGCTGATTGGAAGGCCGGGAGACGCACAGGGAAGTAATTGGACGGTGGAGACGGCGATGGTGAGTCATTCATTCTGAATTTTCGTTTGAACTCCATTTCAGAGGCTGGTTTAAGGTTTTGTGAAACTATCAGATGAACTTTTTATGTACAGGTGTATCTAAATAAATTAGATTATTAATGAAAAAAAACTCTTTCAGTAATTCTATTCAGTAGGTGAAACACATTATTTGTAGTGTAGATCAATTACTCTCCAATTTACATATTTATTTTAATTTTGATGAATATGCCTTCCAGCTAAGGAAAACGCCAAATTCTGTTTCTCAGGAAATTTGAAGGTAACAAAAGAGAAATTAAAACATTTTTCGATACAGAAATTGTATTTTATGTCTATGTTTTTAGCCTACATCATCTTGGGAGGACTGCTGACATTGGCGGTTGTCCACCAGACAATGGCATCTTCAACAAGGAGTACAAGCCAAAAACGTTATTGCTAGAAAAGCTGGTTATTCATTATGTGCAAATTAATGGAAAGTTAAGCGGAAGGAAAAAGTGAGGCAAAAATCATGCACATGCCGTAGGGATAACTGAGAGGTTTGTGAAGCCAAACATATTTAAACGTTTGAGTGGGGATTCACAAGGCAAGGACTGCAGCTGAAGTACATTAAGAGTCACCACACGGACATATCCAGGATAGGAGTTACAACTGTTGAATTCTTTCGGTTAACCTTCTCCTGAACCAATTACAATGTCAGAAGCGTCTTGCCTGAGTAAAAGACAAAAAGAACTAGACTTTTCCAGGACAGCCCAGCTGTTAGGCTGTACAATTTTTGCTTTTCATTTGGAAATCAAAGTCCCAGAGTCTGGAGAAAAGTGGAGAGGCATAGAACCCCAGGGTCTTAATTAGTTATAGAAACTATAATCATAAAAATTAGGCATAAATGCTTAAAATATCTCTGTGTGTAATAAATCATTACACAATGGTCACTTTAATTGAAATAATTAAATAAATTAATTATGTGATGAGATTCCAATTTACTAGAAGTAAATTGGAATATAAAAAACAGGGACAAAAAAAGTACGGGTGTATGGATTGAAAAGGAGGGAAAGTATGATGAAAGATGGTTTGGAAGATTCAGTAAATGGGTATGTGATGAGGAGATGGAGAAAGAAAGAATACAAATGTGAGCGCTGCTGAGAAACATATGTGCTGAAGTGGAAATCTCTTTAACTAAAACATACATATCTAATCAAAGACCAGGTTGATGCAGCTCAAGAACTGCAGACTAACATTCAGCTGCACATAACTCGCTTGACAACAGTACCACTCAGCTGTAATCTTGTTTATCATTGCTCAGTACACAAAGACAATGTAGTTCAGTCACTGCTGTAGGGAAAACTTGGCTCAAGCTCATTGAACTGTGGTTTGGAGTAAACCAACACTGGGGCCGTATGTTCTGTTTTCATGTCTGTATGAATATGAGTGATGATCTGTGTCAAGATGACTGAAGGAATTTCTTTGTCCATGCTCCGCATGTGCTCAGACTGTTTTTCTATACAATGAACGCGTGATTAAGAGCTTAAGAGGCAGAAGTGTCTGACACTGAGAGAAACCTGGAGGAGGAGGAGAGAGAGAGAGGAGCAGGAGTAGGTAGGACAGAGCTACTTTGTCTCCTGTCATCTACTACCATCTGTTTCCACTTCTGACTTAGGCAGTAATTGAGAACACTTCTTGCATGAACAGGAAAACATTTCTATCCGCACACACAAAAAGAACATTTCTATTCCATAAAGAAAAAAGGGGGAAAGAGAAAATAAACCAATGTGGTTTCAGTGACTTTAACTATATGATCCATACAAGTGCAGGCTAAATGAATTTTTTTCTGCACACACACGAAACTTCTCAGACACCATCTGGATGAGTCCTGGTCTGTGGTAAAGGAAATAGAGGACCACCATCTTTGTTCTGCGCTCCTGTCATCATCTAAAGATTGAAGCTTTGACCTCCACAGTGATGGGCACACTTCAACCTCCAGCTGGCAAATCTTATAAATCTGTAATGCACATGCACATATGCATGCACCTGCAGTAGCCTAAGTTTGCATCAATCCAGTCTCCCTCCCAACCTATGAATTGAGCCGAATCCCAAGGCATCACATTATTAGCATTGTTCAGTGTCATTTTTCAATGCCATGTGTATTCTAACAGATGTGAACAAAAGTCCTCATGACAGCTGGAACTGGCGGCATGAAACAAAACTAAAAGCTTAGCTGAGGTGGCACTGAAGCAGTTCTCCATAGGGAGCGGCTACTTCACGGCCAAAACATGAAAAATAACAATGTAGTTAAAAAAAAAATAAAAAATTCACCTTTCAACAATACAAAGAGTTTTTAGCCCAGTAAAGATTGAACATGACATAGAGCTCAGAAATGTTTTGAGATGTAGCGGGAGGGTAATGCGCTGGACTTTGTGGTCCTGCAAGTAGAGTTTTAAGTGGAACATTTCAAACAAAAGGACATCATGCTTGTAAATAAACTGACAAATGCAACTATTTTCTTTGGTAAAAATATGAAATTATCCCAACAGTTATTAAATTGTCTAATTTGGTGTATTCTAGAGTATTATGTTCACAGTCATTGTCAATCTTCTACAAACAAAAATCATACTGATGTCTGTTGCATATACCGTATAACTATCTAAATAGTTGTTTAAACAAAAGTAAACAGCGAGAAGTTATGCTTTATTGACTTCTTGAAGAAGTATCCTACTTTGCAGTTAGTATTAACCATAAAATAGGATTGTTTTAAGATTTGCAGTGAGGTTCTTTTTAAAAGCTTTAGCATTTAGTATCTTACTTGGAGTAGCACACTCTCTTGGCATTGCCATTTAGTTTAAATCCAGATTACTTAGACTTGTAGTTGGAAACTAATGGGTTGTTCAACAGCGGTCAAGACCGAAGCGGACGTCTGGTGTCGTGAAACAACTCCTGTATCCAAAAACTACAACTAAAGCCATGCTAAAAGCAAAGACATTTTTGGCGGTTTTGGGAAATGCTATTTTACTTATTTTGGCACTTACTTACATTTCTAATGGGTAGTTACACTCACTAGAAAGGTTTTGTTCTCAGCACGAGTTTCACACAGGAATACTATTAGTGGCACATAGACTCCTACCGTCATTTCTCATACAAATAATCACTGGGTCCTAAATAAACACCTGTCCAATGCAAATGTGAAAGTGTTTCCAAAGTTTATAAAATTACTTTTGCATAAACCGCTATAATGTTTTTAGAATAGTTGTTTTAAGACAGTAGAAGTCCACTTCCTTCTTAGCCTGTTTAGGATGAGTTGTTAGCTTCAGCCTCTGGGTCCAATTAATTCTGGATTTACAGACAATAAAGATCGAGGGTTAACCTACTACTGGTACGTGGCTGACTGCTTATAACCTTGTAACAATGCCTCAGTTCAAAAATCCTGAACTATTTTTTTTTTTTTAAATAAAGTATAGTTTGGGGTATTGACAGGAAAGGGGAAATGGGAGTGAGAATGGACAAGTGTGATGGTAGATAAAATAACTGAAAAACTTTTTACAGTGAAAAAAAATAAAAATGTCAAAATAGAATAATGTGAACAAAACAGCAACACGGCTGCAAAGCTACCCTCAGACAACCTGAGTCTGAGCTGAGATTAAATGTTTGAAGTTAATCTGATGTGAGTGCTCCCCAACACTTCAGAAATTTTGATGCATTTTCCCTCTGAGACCCTAATGCTAGAACACATCCACACACACACAGACCCACACACATTCTAGCTCACTGAAAATATTCAGATGATTTTAATCTACTCAACCTCATCTGTGTATGAGTTGGAGCTCAAACAAAACCAGCTCCTTTTTGATTCAACTGCTTTCCACCAGAATCCGACAGACAGACTAAGGAAGAAAAAGTGAAAACAGACACCCAATTCCAGCAGCAACTTAAACATTTAAAGAGAACACAAAGTACTGTACAAGTTGAATCACTTTATATGCACAAAAATGATAGCCATTGTGAACAGCAACACTCGATTTAATTAAAAGTACAAAACACAAGACAGAGAAAGAAAAAGGGATAGAAGAAGGGAGGGGGGAAATAAGTGTTGGTAAATTACAGGCGCCTGGCAGCTAAACAGACCCATCTGTGCAGAGCTGAGAGCAGTCGGACATCACAGGACGGTCACACACATCCACCCACACAAACGCACAGAGCTGAGCCTCAAGGGATTGGTGATTAAAGCATTTATGGGAATAGTCATTGAGGGATAAAGAGGGTTTTATAATAATGTCTCTGTTTATTTCTTTGTAAGCAGAGTTTGGAGTGGCTGGATTACTGCCATTTCCTGGTGAGCGTCTTATTTCCCTAGTTGGCAAGTCTGTTCATCATCACTTTTTCCTGGTGTAAAGCACAGGTGTGTGTGAAACAACTTTGTTGCCCCCAATATCTGCCAATGATACAACAGCTGCTGAACAGAAAGCCTGCAAGCTGCAAACACAACTGGGAAATGTTTGGAGAGGCTCAAGAGTTAACGCTCCTTTTGTTCTTCAGAGCCCACGTCCACAAAAATACCACACATGCAATCTTCAGACTGTTCAGTGTTTATTCTGTCCAAACATTAATTAACGTTCATAATAAAAAAAATAATAATCTGTGTTCTCGGCCCATCAGTCCGAAGCTCGTCCGATTGCTTTGAAGTGAAGCACAGATGTCAGATTGGGGTTTTAGTTCAACCACTCACAAGCTTAAATTAATATCCACCCTTTTGCAACCATCTGATGGCTTCACCTATGTGGAGATAATTGCCCTACAAGCTGTGGCTTAGCAGAGAATGAGAAGTTTGGGGAAAAACAGAGATAGAACATCAGAGGAAAAAAAAAGGCTGAGGAGCCTATGGGGAATTGAGAGGCTGTGGGGGTTCCTATTTTCAAACATCATTAGGACATCTCTGTTTTATGTCTCTCACAAGGAACATCCCCCACCAAACAATGACAGAAGTGGGTCGCTCCGCTGAGTCTCGGCCATATCCGGCCCAGCACAACCTGGATTAACAATGACCTGTGAGGGTCAAGTGTCCTTTTGGACTAACTCATGTAGACACTGGTCACATATTAGTGGGAATTGGCTCTCACTGGGCATAATCCTCAGGATTATGGTTCAAAGGTCAACTAGATAATCCTCTGATATGAAACACAGAGGCTTCTCACAACCCTGGCAAATCTATCAATTTATATATTTCTGTAGACAAACCATTTATTTTCACTTACATTACCTTCCAGATGTATTGACGCTATTTTAACTATTTACACTAGTCACATTACAACAACAGACTTTAATTTGTTTTTTTGGACTCCGTGTGATGGACCAACACAAAGTAGTCCATACTTGACAAATAAATCCATAAATGACAACAATTACATGGCTTTCAAACTTTTTTACTAACAAAAATCTGAAAACAGTGGGATGTTTTTGTATTCAGCACCACACATTGCCCGTTCCTATTCGAAAAACCACCCAAGTTTGGTCTAATTGGATTGAAATTGCCCATGAACAGCAACTTTCAAGTTCTGCCATATAATCTGAATTGAATTTAAGTTAGTACTTTGACTAGGCCACTCTAACAAATGAATATTTCACCTTTGGTCTTTTCATACCTTAGATTTAACAAGACAGCTTGTGTTTTATTATCCCACAATAGAAGATAAAATTACAAGTAAGATATTTAAATCCCAAGTGTGTGGCTTGTTTGGACCAAAATGATTGTTTTAGGATGAAAGATTGAGATACAGGAAAGTTTCTCCAGCTAGAATCATAAAATCAAAGTCCTGCAAACCCTATGACCAAGACAAAGTTTTATTGTTGTTTTTTATTTTTTTCCAGTATCACCATCACCCTATCTTCTGTGTAATAACTCTGGGGAGATGTTAATGGTCAATCTCTGTGGGAATATAGTGGACTAAGGTGTGCATGCCCCATAAAGGTACAAAACAACAATCAATAACAGACAGGAGTCCTAGAACAGCAGACTAGAGGGAGCACCAAGAATATGTGCAGATGTCTGATTTATTGACTAGTCCCAGACCAATCAATAGCTACAACTCTTCTGAATATTTAATCCTTAGTTTTCCTCATCCAAATTGCAAAGCACTAAAACCACTTCTGCTTGTTGTTTTGTACCATCCACCAGGCCCTTATTCTCAATTTTTAGATCAGTTTTCAGACCTTTTATCTGATTTAGTGTTAAATACAGATAAGGTTATTATAGTGGGAGATTTTAACATTCATGTTGACACTGAAAGTGATACCCTACATATAGCGCTTAATGCTATCTTAGACTCAATTCGCTTTGCTCAAAACATTAACAAACCTACCTACCTTTGTCTTCATTCTCTGGACCTTGTGCTGACATATGGCATTGAGTGTAAAGACATAATATTTTCTCATAACCCTGTCCTGTCTGACCATTTCTTAATAACCTTTGAGTTTAATTTAACCGAGTACTACACACCTGAAAGAAAATTTCATTATAGTAGATCATTATCAGACAATGCTGTAACAACCTTTAAATAATCTGTTCCACTTTTGATTTCCTCATTATCACAGAAAAACACAGTGGAGGGCAATAATTTTGTTTCGTCCCCTTCACAAATTGATTCTCTTGTTCATAGTGTTACTTCATCATTGCGTGGTGCATTAGACAATGCAGCCCCCTTGAAAAAGAAGGTAATTATTCATTCTTTGACATACTCCCGAAGATGATTACTTCATCCTCAGCAAGTGAGACAACATTGGAAATAACTGCAGAACCTGATCTGTGTTTGGACTGCTTTGATCTTGTGGAGCTTCCTGAGTTATCAGAAATATTAGCTTCATCTAAACCTTCAACTTGTATGTTAGACCCAATCACAACCAAATTATTAAGGAAGTGTTCCCTCTGATTACCAGCCCCATTTTAGGTATGATTAACCTATCCTTAGTAAATGGATATGTACCACAGGCTTGTAAGGTAGCTGTAATTAAACCTTTACTTAAGAAACCTTCACTTGATTGAAATGACTTGAAAAATTACAGACCAATATCCAATCTTCAATTCCTATCTAAAAGTCTTGAGAAAATAATTGCTAATCAAATGTGTGAGCATTTACACAGCAATGACCTGTTTGAAGAGTTTCAGTCAGGCTTCCGAGCTCATCATAGCACTGAAACAGCTCTGCTGATAGTCACTAATGATATTCTTATGGCCTCAGATAATGGACTTGTGTCTGTACTTGTCCTGTTAGATCTCAGTGCTGCATTTGATGCATTCGACCATAATATTCTCTTAGAAAGGCTGGAATATGCTGTAGGGATCAGGGGAACAGACCTAGGCTGGTTTAAATCTTATTTGTCTGACAGATTCCAGTTTGTTCATGTAAATGATAAATCATCTTTAAACTCCAGGGTTAATTGTGGAGTACCACAAGGTTCAGTACTTGGGCCAATTCTCTTTACTATATATGTGCTTCCAATAGGTCAAATTATCAGGCAGCATGAATATATTTTCACTGTTACGCTGATGACACTCAGCTTTACTTATCCATGAATCCTGATGAGCCCAACCATTTAGATAGACTACAAGCATGTCTTGAAGACATAAAAACTTGGATAAATTTTCTGCTACTAAATTCAGACAAGACAGAAGTTGTCGTCTTTGGACCGGAGACTTTAAAAAAGAAACTGCTTAGTCAATCACTTAACCTGGATGGCATTAAATTGACCTCCGATAATAAAGTGAAAAACCTTGGTGTTATTTTTGACCAGGACATGTCATTTAAATCCCATATTAAACAGGTTTCTAGGATTTCCTTCTTTCATCTCCGGAACATTGCCAAAATTAGAAATATCCTGTCCAGGAGTGATGCTGAAAAACTAGTCCATGCATTTGTTACTTCAAGGCTGGATTATTGTAATTCATTACTATTAGGATGTCCACAAAATGCAGTTAAAAGCCTTCAGCTGATTCAAATGCTGCAGCAAGAGTTCTGATGAAAATTAAAAAGAGAGATCATATTTCCCCTACTTTAGCTTCCCTTCACTGGCTCCCTGTTAAATCCAGAATAGTATTTAAAATTCTCCTCCTCACATATAAAGCCCTTAATGATTTAGCTCCATCATACATCAGAGATCTGATTGTTCCATATGTTCCTAACAGAGCACTTCGTTCTCAGACTACAGGTTTACTGGTGGTTCCTAGAGTCTCTAGAAGTAGAATGGGAGGCAGATCTTTTAGTTATCAGGCTCCTCTCCTGTGGAACCAGCTCCCAGTTTTAGTCCGTGAGGCAGACACCCTGTCTACTTTTAAGGCTAGTCTTAAAACTTTCCTTTTTGATAAAGCTCATAGTTAGAGTGGCTTAGGTTATCCTGAGCTATCTTCCTTATTTTTACCTCCATCTTACTCCCTCCCTGTTGGATGGAGTAAGGGGGAGTCAGGTTTAGCGTAAACCGGCTCAGTTATGGTTGAGGTGCAAAGACACGATCCATTTCTGCTACCTGTATGACCCCTTCTCTTTTCCAATGGTTATGGTCAATCTGACAGAGAGAGGTATCCGACTCGTTGTGGTTTTTAGTATAACAATGGCCATCAGTGGGCTCTAGATGGACAAACTGTCTACTTTTAAGGCTAGGCTTAAAACTTTCCTTTTTGATAAAGCTTATAGTTAGAGTGGCTTAGGTTATCCTGAGCTATCTCTGTAGTTATGCTGCTATAGGCTTAGGCTGCTGGAGGATATAATGACCACTACATTCTCACACTACTCTCCAATTTAGCATTATTTGATGTTATTTCAGTTTTTAACTTTATGTTCTCTCTCTTTTCTCTTCCTAGAAGCTACACCTGGCCTGGCTCCGTGTCTACCTGTGACACATTTCTGGACAGGGGAATCGTCTGAGCTTCTGCTGGCAACAACTTAATGCTCACCCTCTACCAATGATCCACATGACCCTGTATTTCAGTGTTTAACCCTTTCTCTCTCCTAGACATGGCAATTGACTGAGCTTTACTGTAACTAATTATATGTGCTCTCAGACTCTAACCTTGAAAACTGGCTCAGAGTTTATCTGTTCTTTCTTTCTAGAAGAAACGACTAAAGGAGCTACATCCATCAACGTTTACTTTTCCTTCCCATAGAAAGGACTCCTGGATCAGTGCTTCTGTGTTCTCTTTGTGTCTCTGCTCTGTTCTCTCAAACCCCCAGTCGGCCGTGGCAGATGGCCGCTCACACTGAGCCTGGTTCTGCTGGAGGTTTCTTCCTGTTAAAGTGGAGTTTTTCCTCTCCACTGTCGCTACATGCATGCTCAGTATGAGGGATTGCTGCAAAGTCAACGCCAGTGACTGTCCACTGTCTCTACATGCTCATCTAGGAGGAGTGAATGATGCAAGTCACTGACTGGATGCAATCTGCTGGGTTCCCTTAGATAGAAAAACGTTTTATCCAATTTGAATAAATAACTGAATATGACTGCACTGTTCAATGATTAGGATTAATTGGAATGTATGTACCTGACTGTTGTAAAGTGCCTTGAGACAACATGTGTTGTGAATTGGCGCTGAATTGAATTGAATTTTCCCATAACCCGTTAACTATTAAAATCTTCATAAACTGCACATAAAAGTCAGCCCCTGAAACACTTGAGGTCTGAGCTCTGAAATGTATTCTAAGCAGTGGCGGTTGCTCTAAGACTGCAAGGGAAGCTCAGCTTCCCCTAAAATGTCAAAAACTAAGTGATCAAATATATGCTGTTGTGTGTACATGTCATTGACTAAATATGCGCTGCAACGTGCCCAACTTTTGTTCAGAATCAACTTCTTATCAGTGGTAATGATGTGGCTTTCCTCTCACTCATTCCCGCAGATTCACAGTGCTTTAAACAGTGAGTTCAATAGCGAAGCAAAAATGCTGGGCTTTGTCCCGCCCATCGGACGCTCAGCGTCTCTGGGGGGTCTATGGAGCAGTGGGCTGGCCTCAGTTGGCCCAGACGCTCAGCTTCTGCATGATGATTGGATGATCTGTCTGAGGCTGAATCCCTATTTCATTGACAGCGAAATGAGCGAATCAGCGATCTTGAAATTGAGCTTCCCCTCCTTGAAAGACCAGCATCCACCTCTGATTCTAAGGCCTAAATTGTTAAGTTGCAGTGTTTGGCAAAGACATGCAACAACTGAAATGAACTCTTCAGGGAACTGTTTTGCAGAAAACAAGTCTTGGATGAATGAAAAGTACTCAACTAACTAGGTGTCGAGAAGAGTCTGTATTTAGCTTTTGTTATTAATTTGTCAGTTTTATTTTTTGTTAAAGTGATAGCAAACTTTTAAAGCTAATTCTATTAGAGTCCTCAAAATAAAAGAAAGGCTCTAATAGTAAGAACAAAGTGAGAGTGTGATAAAATGTGGTGGCAAAATGTTAAAACGCTATAAAATTTCTTATGAAAGGGAAGTTTGTCTTGTAAGGAGCATGTAGTTCCTGTGAGCATGTGATTTTGTAAATGTAAGCTATGAGGATGGGTCCCAGATATGAAGGTGAGTGGTTTAAACATTAACGCTGTATGTTTATTTTGAGGTCAGAAAAAAAAAGGATTTTTGAGTTCCCATTTTTTTTTTTCTCATTTAAATTACACTAAATTAAATACAAATTAAAGACAAATATACAGGCTGCACGGTGGCGCAGTTGGTAGCACTGTTGCCTTGCAGCAAGAAGGTCCTGGGTTCGATTCCTGGCCTGGGGTCTTTCTGCATGGAGTTTGCATGTTCTCCCCGTGCATGCGTGGGTTCTCACCGGGTACTCCGGCTTCCTCCCACAGTCCAAAAACATGCCTGTTAGGTTAATTGGTAACTCTAAATTGCCCTTAGGTGTATGAACGAGTGTGTGTATGGTTGTATGTGTGTTGCCCTGCGATGGACTGGTGACTTGTCCAGGGTGTACCCCGCCTCTCGCCCATAGACTGCTGGAGATAGGCACCAGCTCCCCCGCGACCCACTATGGAATAAGCGGTAGAAAATGACTGACTGACTAAATACAAATTAAGGCGACTGTGGCTCAATAGGAAGAGTAGTCGTCTTGCAATCAGAAGGTTGTGGGTTGGATTCCAGCTTCCTCCTGCCATATGTTGATGGGCCCCTGAAGTGTTGGTGAATGTGGCTCTAGTGTAACGCGCTCTGAGTGGTCTGTATGACTAGGAAGGTGCTATATAAATTCAGTCCATTTACCATTTAATCCCATATTACAATATTACTAAAAGTAATATATGGTGAAATAATGATAATACAATAATGGCGACCTGTCCAGGGTGAACCCCGCCTCTCGCCCATAGACTGCTGGAGATAGGCACCAGCTCCCCCGCGACCCACTATGGAATAAGCGGTAGAAGATGACTGACTGATTGACAATAAATAACGTAAATGAACACGTTTTTTTTTAAACAATGGAGATGTCATTATGGTGTTTTCTCGATCCTAAAGGTTTTTACACTGGACCTAAGACCTAACTGAAGACCCACTGGGCCTAAGACCTAACTGAAGACCCACTGGGCCCAGGACCTAACTGAAAACCCAGTGGGCCTAGGACCTAACAACCACAAATTTCAGCATTCCTTACATTCTATAACTGCCTAGAAGCACTGGCGGAATGTGTATTACTGTCTCCTTTCTTGCAATTAAAAATAAATCAGATCATACATGCTTGCGTCTGCCTGCTAATGTCAGGGAATGTCCCACAACATTGTATTGATGTGAGACAGCTTTGTTTGGGCATTGCTGTGCCCAAGTTATTTTTCACTTTTTTGATTTTTTAAGTCTGTATTGCATTAAATCATATCTAGATTAAAATCCAAAGCATGTAGACTGCTCAGTCATATTCAATAAATTAAAATATTAGAAAAAGTTCATTTATTTCAGTAACTCAGTTCACTAAGTGAAACAGAGTACATCTATTAATTACACGCACAGATTGATGTGTTCAAGCCTTTATTTCTGTTGATGAATTTTCCATTAACAGGTAATGAACACAGAACATTTAAGATTAGAATATTACATCAGACCAAAAAAAATAAACATTTTTGTAACAGAAATGTGGGGTTAATGAAAAGCATGTTTAATATCTCCTTAAAGGTTTTTTTTTTTGGCTACTTTTAATCTGTGAAAGGAGCCTCATCCGAGTTTTCTAATGTACTGAACATAGCTATTACTTCCACATACCGGATAGAGATTCCTAATTAAATGCATTGAGATTTATGAACTCTTAATTTTATCTGTGAAAACATGTATACAGGAGCATTTTCAACACCTCTTAGGCACTATCACTAGATTACAAAAACTGCCATTTTATCATAAAAAGCCAAAATATTCAGACTACTCAAACTTGGACTGGATTATTGTTTATTGATTACAGACTCTTACAGTTACAGTTTGTAATTTGTGAAACTTTTTTTTCTGAATAAAACAAATTCTTATTCTTACTTTCCCCAAATATTGCTAAATTCTTTTATGGTCTCATTCTTGTTAACCCAATATTGTCTTTCCCCTTGTCCTGTGAACTGGACAATACGCCTCTAGAAAATAGCCATGGCTGCATGGAACACTTAACCAAAGAGAACAGCCAAGAAAATTAACACTTTACAAAATTTTCTACTGTTGCTCATTTCTTTGATCCCAAAAATAAGTAAAGTTTGAGAGTTTGTTTACTATTGTTTTAGCAAAGTCCCAGCTGATATTATTAAGGATCTATTTATGGTATTTGTTTAACAACAGATATGTATCAGGACCATAAGAAACAATTTTTACATAATTTTCTTCAACACTCATGAAGGAATTGATCCCAGTGAATGCAACAGAATGCAAACACAAACAACTATGATATAACCCAACAAATAGAGTATTCAACTTAGGAGAACTTTACACACTTGAATGCTTAAGAAAACAAGATTGTTAGCTCTGCTCTTTGAAGAAACCAGCATAATATGAGCTACAGCAACCTTTAATTTCCCTTTAGGATTAATAAAGTATTTTTGAATTGAGTTGAATTACTTTAGCTGCCTCTCAGCTACACAAAACCATGAAACCATGTGTGGCACCCTGCAATTTAACACACTGAGGCTGAATGGGGAAGAGATGGAGGAGAGGAAGACATAAAACTCAAGAGGAAAAAGAATGAATCCTCAGCCATTCAGCAAGCTACAGCACTACAGTGACATATAGATATTGCTCTATTGAACGCACCCTGTATTGAAGCTTTCCCTCCCTGTGTTCTCGCTCTTTTCCTCTACTCCCTTCTTGGTTGTCATTTTCTGAGTCATGGTGACCGCACTCCAGACTCCCCTGGTCCCTGTGCCTGAAAAAGACCAGTTATGCAACCCCTGTCCCCTGCATGTTGCTCTTGTGAACACCAGAAACCTGTACACTCCATCTTCTCTTATGTAAGAATATTTACACCCCTACATTGGTCCCTTCACTTCATCCCAAACGTTACAGCACCGTTAGGAATTGATGCTTCAGCGCCAGTGCGTTTCAGCACAGCAGAAATAATTCGTAAATTTCTCCCACGGGCTCCCAATTTTAGCATCTGGCGCTTAAGAACCCTTTGCTCTCTTAACTACTTCCCAGTTTTACTGCTAACTTCATGCCTGTTTCCCAAGAAGGAAAACACAACCTGCTTGAGTTTATACTTTTGGTGGCAGCTCCAGCATAAAAATTAGGATGTGTGTGTGTTGGTGTGTACATGTGTCTGTTTAGAGCAGATACTTACCCCTTCATTTGGGTAAGCCTCCCAGCCAAGGTCAGCCAGTGCTGACATGGAGTCTAACAAAGTAACTGCAACAACAGAAGAGGATAAAACAAACGTGTTAGCAGTTATGTTCAAGAAACAAAATATAGATATGTTGTTTTTCTTTCTAACATTATGTTCCCCTAAAAACAGTCCACATAAATGCTCTCAAAATGTTTGAATGAGTCATACAAGGGTGTTATTTGTTGTTCAGTAGTGCGCCAACAGTGGAATCACAAGCAGTGTTGGCGTATAATTTTAACTTCGGAGTTATGGTGGCTGTAAAGCAGTTGTTACAGTTCAAACAAAGACAGTCAGTGAAAAAAACATCGCAAACACAAGACTGCTTTTTCCCACTGTTAAATGTCATATTTCATATTACACAGCCCCAAAAAGCTAAAAATATTCAAAGTAAAAAATCGTAAATAATCCCAATTGCCTTTCAAATATTTTCCAAATCATATAAATGATTTTAAAACAAAGTTGTTAGACTCAAGCCTCTCTAAAATGCAAGGCTTGCTATTCCCCAACGTTTCTTTGATTGAGGAAAAGTGTCTGAGATTCATGAAAGACAACTCTAGAGGAGTCAGCACCCAGACTGTCACTGTACGGGGTCGTTTGTGAGCATACATTTTATCAGGTAAAACAAATTCATTGTTTTGACACAGTTTTCACTTATTATCTGTCCTCTGTCAGCACAAAATCTCTGCCAGCATCCAAGTATTCAATCAAATCAACATTCACTTACTCTAAACATTCCTCCCACCTATGAAAATTATGAGCAGGTGCACATTTTTGTATCTCAATGTCTGAGTCAAATGAAAGAGAGAGAGCAGATGACTTCCATCTGCTTATCAGTATTTTGACTTACCTTTCAACCAGTACATGTGTAACATTAGTGACTATTAGAGCCTAAAAAGATCTACTTTAACTAACTGTAGACGGAGTGGTGTGAACAACATAATTTTACTGTAGTAAAGTTAAACCAAAGAGATTTCATGTAGAAAAGTGAGACTTCCTGCTGCATCGATTTACATCTGCAGCGCATCTCCTTAAAGTAACATTTGAGCTGGAGACGTTTATCTCCCTACTTTCTTCTGATGTAGCCACTGTGTTATGTATTGATGCCCAAGTTCTCAGCTACCTTGTGCCCATTAACTTTCTTTTATTCTTTTTACCATTGTTCTCCATTTTAGACATGAAAATGAAGCACAAATAAAAATAGTTTTTAAAAAGATGTGAAAATTCTGAGAAAATTCAGTGGTGTGAAAAAAAAAGTATTTTTTTCCTTTAAGATTTCTTCTTTGTAATTAGCTTTTTTTTGTTGTCCTTAAATGTTTCAGATCCTCAAACAAATTTATAGGTTAAAAAGAGAAACATGAGTAAATAAAATTCAGTTTTTAAATTAACATTCAAGTTAAACTAACCAAACCAACATGGTATTTTGTGAAAAGGTAATTACCAACCTTGGTAAATCATGAGTTAACTATGATTAAAAACATTGTTTGGAAAGCTGAGTTCAATTTCACTACCCACATCTAAGCATGATTACTGCCAGACCTGCAAAATATTAATATCTGAGAACATGAAGTACCGGTAAGCTAAAAGATCTTAAAAAGGAACACTACATAATTTCCCAATTTAAATGCATTCAAGAACAGATAAAAACAAAATCTCTGACAGCTATTCATCTGGAAAGGGTTACAAAACAATTTCTAACACCTTCACACTGCAACAAACCACAGTGAGGGTGATTACCCACAAATGGAGAAAACACAGAACATGAAACTTATTTAAAAATATTATTTAGACTAGGGAGAAAAAAAATGAAACTTTTTGGGGGTGATGTGTACATTACATATGGCATGAAACTAACACTGAACTATAGAAAAAGAACATCAAACAGTAGGTGACCTCAAGCTGAAGCATATGTGAGTTATGAAGCAGGACAATGAACCACAAATGTATAAAACTGTCTAAAATGAGCTACAACATCAATTTCCCTTTGGGATGAATAAAGTATATTTGAATTGAGTTGAGTTGAGTTGAGTTGAATTTAACTGAATTTAATTTAATTTAATTTAATTTAATTTAATTTAATTGAAATCACAGCAGCAAGTCCACCTTTGAATTTCTTGGACTTTCAGTCCAGACTTAAATCTGATTGGAATGGTTTGGTGTGACTTTTAACAGTCTGTTAATTCTCCAATACGTTTCAATGAGGCTGAATTAAAATAATGAATCAAAGAAGAGTGAGTCAAATTCCTCCAGAGCAAGGTTCACTGACAGTTACGCAAACACTTCACCACAGTCGTTGCTACCAAGGATGGAATAACCAATTTAGGTTTAGGGGGTAACTACTTTTTCATACAACGTCAGGTTGGTTTAAACAGCATTTTCACCTAACAGATAAATTCATTATTTGAAAACTGCATTTTGTATTTATTCAGGTTATATTTGCCTATTAAATGAAAAATTTTGAATGCAGGCAATTTCTCTGTGGCACTAAGTTCAATAGACTAATGAATATACACAACGTGACATAAGATGAGGAAATAGAGAAAAGTTGCTAAAGGGTGAAAACAAAAAATGAGACAACAAAGAGGCACTAAGACATGTGGGAGGCATAATAAAAACCTGGTCAAGTTGTAGAGTAAAGTTCAAGGCCTGTGCATGCAGCTTGTTATTGTCTGTTTAGGTGAGTGGGCACGTTCCTAATCAACACGTCTGACCATCAATATTTAATCAGCATCCATCTGCAGAGACTGCTGCTTCTCTCTTCCTTCAGTTTTTCTCTCAATCACACAACGTGGTTTCTGCCAGGTTATCTGTTCTCTATTAAAATTCTTAGGGCTAATACCTTCAGCCCCCTGACCTTGAATCAAATTTGTCATACAATACCACCTTTATTTATAAAGCACTTTAAAATAAACGATCACTTATTTTAGTAATCGAATAACCTATTGATTATGTGACGAATAATTGAGTGATCGCATACAAAAATTGGCACATTCTGCAGATTTTTCATTCAACTACTTAAGCTTATTTTATGAGTAATCTAAATACATGAAAGCAGAAATGCAAGTAAACAAATAATTTGATTCCTTTTTCTAAAAAAAATCAACAATGTATTGCTTAAAATGCAATAACATAGCCAATCTTTAGTGTACAAAGAAACATTGCAAAGGATGTACATGCTGCGTACTTTCAGACAGATCATTTTTAACTAGCCAAAAGCCTAGATAGATCATCCTATTTGCGAAAGCCTTGTTTTTCTAGGAAACATAACTAGGGGATTGGGTGTAGTTGTCCAAAACACAGCAAATGCCACATTTTAGCCGGGAAAGAACAAAATTTGACTTTCAGGTTTCACAAATCACATTGCTGGTGAGAGACAGATTAAAGTTAAAAGTTAATGGTCCTGCGATGATATCTGTAGCTCTGCAACCCCAGGAACATCAATACAGTGCTAGCTGCCTCTGTAGTAAAAATAGTGTGTCTTTTGCATATTGCATTCTGGATTTTTCAAGAGATTTGTTAAGACCAAAAGGCATAATGTTATCCAGATAAAATAGAACTTTTGTAGTGAACTTAAAAGTTACACTGTTCTAGTTTGTTTTATAGTGAAAATACAGAGAAGAAATATAAAACTGCAAATTTAACTTCAAACATAATAAACACTATTTTTTATATATCAAACCTCACTTTTAATTTCCGCTCACATGTGCACCACATGCACATGAGAAAATATGTCTTTCTGGTGTGCTTTCGTAGCGTGAGTTTATAAAAAACATGTAACTCAGTTGCGGAAGTGGGGGGGCAGGGGGTGCCACTGCAGCAGTGGCATCCACGAATCAGCAGCGTAGGCTATCATTAGTGGAAGTGAGAGCATTGTTAAGAATCTTCTTAAAACATATTTATTTGCTGAAGTCTTTTTAACCGAATTTAATGAAACTTAGAGACACATACTTCGCCAAGAGGAATTTTATTAATCAAGGTACCCAAATCATTGGAGAAATCGTTTGAGCTCTAAAATAAACAAAGGTCCATAAAGTGCTATACATATGCAAATGATATAAACAAACAAAAGAAAACAAGACAAGCTAGAAATAGAACCAGCCTCTTAAAATGTGCCAAAGATTTCAGCAAATAAATACGTTTTAAGAAGATTCTTAATCTCAGAAAGAGAAGAGGCCTGACTGACATGGAAATGCAGATCATTCCACAACTCTGGAGCAGCTATTGCAAAAGCAGGGTCACATCTGAAGGTTCCTACAGACTCTGCAGTACTTGACTACGCGGACGTCCACGTGTACTTGAGGTGAACTCAAACCGAACGTCTGACAGACACGTCCGAGATCTTATGCATACTTGGTGTCAGACCAGAAAATGCTTGGTGGGAAAAAGTCTTCATATCGAACTGTTTTACATGTGATACTGAGCTAATAAGGACTGAGAGTCATCAGAGAGGTACGGGGGGCCATAAATCTCTCAAAATCTCTCAAAGTTCCTAGCCAAAGTTGTAATGAAATAAAGTTCCTAGCCAAAGTTGTAATGAAATTTATGAGAAAAGCAGTGACATAAGCGTAATAAACCTTTGCTTATCTGACTAAGCACTTATAGACAATGAAAGGTAATTGTACTGCTGATATGTATAATTACTTTTTTTTGCTCCATTTTCTCTTTCTCTGCTCGTGGGGCTCATGCTGTTCATCAGACACCCTTTTTTATGACACATCATGACAGCAGGGTGGGCTGCCATGCTATGGAGAGAGAAGTGTATGTGCATTAGCTCACCTAGTATTTCGTCATATGTCTACATGTGCTCGCACATAGCAGTTCAGCAGACAGAGACGTTGCACAGCGTAGCTAAGCTGAGAGAGCAATAGATTGCATGAGGGGGATGAAACCGACAGCAAAAGGTCAGAGTAGACCAGCCTGTGCATGTATTTAGAGCAACTAGACCATTAAGAGTGTTTCCCTCGAGGTCCAGCGCTTTAGAGAACTATGCAAAAATAGCACATAATAGTGTAATCATATATGATTTTAAAAGAGAGTGGAGAGTTACACATTTCCCAGTATAATTATCTACCAAGGATAGTCAGAAAAGAGATAAGGTTTGTCAGTATGTTGCCATAATACAGTTTACAACTCAGCACATTCTTGGAAAAAAGTTGTTTAAGACTAATTTTAAATTAAGTAGAAAAATTATCTGTTCAAAAACTTCACTTTGCTCACATTCTTGTGATCTAGGATGTATATAGTGTCACCTCGCCAAACCACAGCTTAATGAGATAAAAAGAAAGCGCATGTGTCGTTTTAACACAATGTATGCCAATATACAAATCGGTTCAATACATTTATGCCTTTTTGATATATATTCTTTTTTCAACTGATTTACGCTAGTTTTACTCAATGCATAGATTTTGTTGATCATGGTTGTGATGTAAAATAGAATCTGAGCTGTGTGTGTCACATTGCATTAGAAAATGTTTGTTACAATCTGTGTTGTGCTACTATGTGTGTCTTCCTGTCTTCCCGGAGAGGCTTTGCTGGTGGGCGTGGTGTGCTGCCTCTGCAAGCTCCGTTCCACTCTTCCAGCCTGCCCGCTGCCCGCTCTCTGACCCCCCCCCCCCCCCCAGACCGCTGGACCACAGATTGTGCCTCAGACCCCCTCCTTCCGAGATCTTGCTACTAGGAGACCGCAAGACTGAGAACCGGATTGCAACTACCTGAGACTGACCTCCTTTGAGATTATTAAACCTTTTGAACTTACCTGTGTTCTCGAGTGATTCCGCATGTGGGTCAGGAAAATCTCTGCTAATATGACAGAAGCATCAGGCCAGTATGACCCAGCAGAATCGCCTGCTAGGGGATCCTTAGAACCATCCCAGTTATTCTCTCAGCAGGATTCATGTTTCAATTTGCTCTTTGAACAACAGAATTACACTGTGCGGTGGTTAGACCAGCTAACCGCCTCGTTTCAGGGTTTGTCTAACCACCTTCTTTCTTCTGTTCAGCCCCCTCCTACAGCTGGAGCAACTGCCGGCCCATCTGAGTCTCCAGCCGAGGTTCCTCGTCTGAGGGAGGTGCCGTCACCTACTCCTGAGCATTACGCTGGTGAGATCGGAAAATGTGGAGGTCTTTTGCTACAGTGTTCTCTAGTTTTTGGCAGATCTCCTCACTCATTCCCTGACCATGCCTCCAAAATCTCTTATGTTGTGGGACTACTTCAGGGGAGAGCACTCAGATGGGCAGAAACTAAATTTAATGCACGGTCACTCTTGAACCAGACGTACCAAAATTTTGAAGCAGAGTTTAGACAGACTTTCGGAAGTTCTGAGTCAGGTCCTGAGATAACCTGTAAACTCTGGGGGCAGAGTCAGGGGGGCCGAACTGCGGCTAAGTTCGCTATTGACTTCCGTACTTTAGTAGCCTCTTCTGGCTGGAATAACCAAGCTCTTAAAGGAGCACTTAATCATGCATTAAATGAACAACTGAAGAATTAATTGGCTTGCGGGGACTAACCAGAGAACCTAGAGGATTTAATTGCCCTGGCCATTAAGGTCGACAACAGACTCCGGGAGCAGAAAAGATAAAGGAGACAATGGAGCCCTTTAAGACCCACCTCCATGCCTCTTTTGATCCCCAAACCCCAGGTTTCCCAGGGTCCTGAGGAACCTATGCAGATTGGGCGAGCCAAGCTAACTTCAGAGGAGAGACAGCGGCATTTTAATTGTAAGGTTTGTCTTTACTGCGGCCAGGCAGGCCACTTTGTGGTAAATTGTTCCTCCATGCCAAAAGGGAGAGGCCACCAATGAGAATGGGAGTCTTGGCGGGTGATCAGAACACATAAACCTCCCGATTAACATTTCCCGCATCAGTTATTCTAGATAAAGACTCTTTTCCGGTTAGGGCGCTTGTGGACTCTGGTTGTGAGCAAAACCTTATTGATGAAAATGTCGTTAATCAACTCAACATTCCCACTGAGATCCTACCCAAGCCTATTGGACTGGCTTCCCTGGACGGTAAATCCCTCACCCACATCAATCATAAGACTGTTTTCGTTGAACTTGTGATTTCTGGCAACCATCATGAAAAGATAACTTTATAAGTTTTTCCCTCTCCGCAGTCCCCCATATTATCGGGTTATCCATGGTTATCCTTGCACAATCCTCCGTTTAACTGGACTCAGGCTCGCGTTGAGTCATGGGGCATATCTTGTCATTCTTCCCGTTTACTGGCGGCTCATGTGCACCCCATTCATAACAAGGACTCCAAGGTAGAAGAGACACTCAAATTATCTAATGTGCCTGAGGAGTACCATGATTTAAAAGAGGTGTTTAGTAAGCCGAAAGCCCTGTCTTTACCTCCACACCGACCATGGGACTGCGCAATTGACTTGTTTCCTGGAGCCACTCTCCCCTCCAGCAGACTTTATAATATTTCCAACCGAGGAAGAGAATGCAAGGAGAAATATATTAACGAGTCTCTGGCCGCTGGAATTATCCGTTCATCCACTTTCCCACTAGGGGCGGGATTTTTCTTCGTCTCCAGGGGGTTAAATCAAATAACTGTTAAAAATAAATACCCTCTGCCGCTCTTAACCTCGGCTTTTGAACCTGTTCAAGGAGCCACAATCTTTTCTAAACTCGACCTGAGAAACGCCTACCATCTGGTCAGAATAAGAGAGGGGGATGAGTGGAAAACTGCCTTTAAGACTCATGTTGGTCATTTCGAGTATCTGGTCATGCCTTTTGGTCTAACTATTGCACCTGCAGTTTTCCAGTCCCTCATAAACGACGTGTTGAGAGACTGTTTGAATCAGTTGGTTTTTGTGTATCTGGATGACATTTTGATTTTTTCCAGAGCCCTTGAAGAGCACAGGTTAGACGTCCAACTGGTACTCCAGAAACTCCTTGAAAACAGTTTTTTTGTAAAGGCAGAGAAATGTGAATTTCGCGCACATCTGTTTCTTTTTTGGGCTACATCCTAGAGAGTGGGCAGGTGAAGTCAGATCCAGAGAAGATAAGAGCGGTGCTGGAGTGACCTGTTCCTTCCACTAGGAAACAGCTGTAGCGTTTTTTGGGGTTTGCTAACTTCTACCGTCGCTTCATAAAGAATTACAGTCAAGTAGTTCTCCCTCTCACATGTCAGACATCCACTAAGAGACCATTCTGCTGGACACCCGAGGCTGAAGCAGCATTTAAAGACATCAAACAGAGATTCTCAGACACTCCAATTCTCTCTCAGCCAGATCCATCTAAGCAGTTCATTGTTGAGGTGGATGCTTCAGATGTAGGGGTAGGGGCGGTCCTCTCTCAAAAATCAGAATCAGATGACAGATGTGCTTTCTTTTCTCGCCGGTTAAACCCGGCTGAACAAAACTATGATGTGGGGGACAGGGAGCTTCTAGCTATTAAACTAGCTTTTGAAGAGTGGCGTCACTGGTTAGAGGGGGCAGTTCATCCAGTTGTTGTCTGGACACACCACAAGAATTTAGCATACCTTCAGGAAGCCAAACGCCTCAATCCCAGACAGTCCCGCTGGTCATTATTTTTCACCAGATTCAACTTTGTTATTTCATATTGGCCAGGGTCTAAGAACACTAATGCAGATGCCCTATCCAGACAGTTCTCTGTTGATGAAGAGGTTCCAGTGAGTTCCATTGTTTCTCCCTCCTGTATAGTTGGTACCCTGTCCTGGGACATAGAGGAGCAAGTCAGGCAAGCCCAAGAGACCGAACCAGACCCCGGGTCGGGTCCGTCTAACAAGATCTATGTTCCCAGTTCGGTAAGAGCTTGTCTCATTAAGTGGGCCCATTCTGCTAGTTTCTCCTGTCACCCTGGTGTGAGCCGCAATGTGGCACTCATTAGGTGCTCGTTCTGGTGGCCTTCTCTGTTTGAGGATGTTAGAACCTACATCCAGACCTGCCTGTAACAAGTGACGCAACCAGCCTCTGGCTGGCTTACTGCAGCCTTTACCTGTCCCGGGTCATCCTTGGTCTAACATAGCCTTAGATTTTGTCACCGGTCTTTCCCCTTCTAAGGGTTTCACCACCAGTCTTACAGTTATAGAACGTTTTTCTAAGGCCTGTCACCTAATCCCGTTAAGTAAGCTTCCGTCTTCCCTTGAGACAGCTAACTTACTAATGAAACATGTTTTTTGACTACACGGGATACCCAAAGAGATCCTATCTGATCGGGGGCCCCAGTTTATCTCCAAAGTTTGGAAAGGGTTTTGCTCAGTTTTAGGAGCTAAGGTAGCCTTGACCTCAAGTTTTCATCCCCAAACTAATGGTCAAGTAGAGAGGATGAATCATGAGATTGAAGCTGCTCCCCGTTGTCTGTGTTCATCCAACCCATCCTCCTGGTCCTCACATTTGCCCTGGGTTGAGTATGCACATAATAGTCATGTGTCCACAGCTACGGGCTTATCTCCATTTGAGGTTTCTTTGGGTTACCAACCACCTCTCCAACCAAAGGGATGAGCAGTCTATTGCTCTTCCCTCTGTTCAACACCACATTCGCAGGTGTAAGAGAGTGTGGAAGCAGACGGTGGCAGCCCTTAACCGCACTTACGCCAGAAACCAGAAGTTAGCCAACCGACATCAAGTTCCTGCACCCACTTACACCCCGGGTCAGCAGGTATGGTTATTCACTCGGGACATCAACCTCAAAGGTTCTGGAAGAAAACTTTCTCCCAGGTTCATTGGTCCCTATACAGTAAAGTCTGTACTTGGTCCCACCTCTGTCCTCCTGAACATTCCATCTAGTTTAAAGATCCACCCTGTTTTTCATGTCTCCTTACTGAAACTGGTCCTTGATAACCCTGACTTCTCCGGGATTGCTCCTTCTGACCCCCCAGACCGCTGGACCACAGATTGTGCCTCAGACTGCCGGACCACAGATTGTGCCTAGACCCCCTCCTTCCGAGATCTTGTTACCAGATGACCACAAGACTGAGAACCGGATTGCAACTACCTGAAACTGGCCTCCTTTGAGATTATTAAACCTTTTGAACTTGCCTGTGTCCTCAAGTGATTCTGCATGTGGGTCAGGAAAATCTCTGCTAATATGACAATGTTACTGACTACATATGTTAAATACTCTTACACTAACTATAGTCATAGTTTTGATAACTGTGTTGATAAGATATTGAGTCTGTATAAGTTGTTCACTCATCAACTCCACACTGCTGTCTGGTTCTGATGGCAAGTATGTTGCACCCGTTGAGGTTTGGGCTGCTGATAAAATACACAAATTAATGAAGTTGCTTTCAAGTGTCTCCATTAACTGCATCTGCCATAACAGTAATAATCATAAAAAATAGAAAAATAAAAACAAGAATAAGAATAAGATTTAGCAGAATCAGTGGAGGTTTTTGAATCCACTGTGAATTAGACAAACTACTGTATATGGATAATATGCAATAAGTTATTTCCAACAGCAGAACATATTAGAATGCAGCTACTTGGCATTTAAGAGAATCAGGGCTGGCCTGTTTCAGAATCTTCTGAACCAAACCATTTTGTCTTGGACCACGGTGCTTCAGCTTAATGATTCAAGGCAAAAACAAGAGAAGAGCCAATCACATCAAGAAACTGTTCCAAAAAACTACACATTCACACCTATAGTTCCAAATAAACAAATGAGGAAAGTTCAGAAAACTACCACTCACTGATACTGAATGGCAGAAACAAACTTTCCACTTGTGGAAAGTTCCAAATCTATTAAGTCTTTGGCATTATTAGTTCTGTAGGCTTCAGGAAGCTGACTGGGTGTTAAAGTGGTTAAAACTCAAGTGATTTTATAGATATTGTAGCAATGCTTCCATCACGCCTGCTACAACAACCATTTATTGATTAGCTTAAACATGTCATATAACAGTGTTCTGAGTTTTTGCACACAAAGTATTGATATTGATCATACTAGAAATGGAGTCACCTCTTTCCAAAGCATGTTATTAAGATATAACTCATTTTCGTAGAAGTAATAATTATAAACCTTTGGGAACCAAAATCCAGATAATCTACACCTTAAGTTAAGTGTGAAGTTTTTAGAAAAGAGCTTCCCTCTCATAGCACTTTTTAGGGCCATCAGCTAATCTAAAGTGCTACGAGAGTAATTACATATTCAAAAGCCATTTTGCAGCCTGTTGGGAAAAAACAGCCTTACATAAACCTACACATCAACACTTTTTCTCCACTCTTCACACCTATTGTCAATAGCATTTATTACTTGTAATCAATGATTGCACTCATCAATAATGTATAACCTATGGTTTCCAGTCTGCTGACACAGCCAGTATGCATATAGCCTGTGTATGTGTGTGTGTGTGTGTGTTTGTGTGTGTGTGTGTGTGTGAGTGTGTGTGTGTGAGTGTGTGTTTGTGTGTCTGTTCTAAGGATGAGGAAAAAATGTCAACATTGTATTGTGTTTTTGTCCATACTGAACATAAATCTGTTCATCTATCTCGATGTAATCACATTCTTTCCACGTTTTTAGGAACTGCCCAGGTTTATAGGAACTATAAATCTGTGCAGAGGTCAAAAACTACATTGAAAATCACTAGAGATGCACAGAAAAACCGGCTGGTGATAGGAATCAGGCGATTCTCAGCTCGATTGGCTCTAATTCAAGGCTGGCCAGCTGGAATCTAAAAATTCAATCTTTTTTCAGTCAGTGAACATACCATAAGCAAGTACTGCCAGGTTGTACTAACAGTAACACTGTTCGATGTGGTCACTGTTACTGAGAGAAGAAATTTGCAAGGGAGCTAGTTTCACTGTTAGTGAGGTGTTAAGATATGAAGTCAGAGGAAGCATGTAAGAAGCTATTCAAAATGCAACCAGATTTTCTATGGAGGAATGTTAAAACATGGTTACACTTTTTCAGTCTTTGAGAGGGGAGACATTGGCAGATAACAGAAAGGCTGAATGTATTACTGCAAAGCTGCTTTTTTTAAATAATTTTTTCATTTTGAGTTTTAAATTGTTAAAATTCAGCACAAATGAGGAGTCTGTCTGACAAGCTGTTAGCCTTACACTGCTCTGAGGATTTCTTTAATTTTCTACAAACTCACTTCGATACATCAATTTAAAGTCCAAACTCTTCTAATAGGGTTGGGATCTACATTCTTTAGGTTCCCAAAGTTGAGGTTTGGAAATCCCACTTGTGGTCAGACCAAAAGTTTGTACACGCCTTCTCATTCAAAGAGTTTTCTTTATTTTCATGACTGAATATTGTAGCTTCACACTGAAGGCGTCAAAACTATGAATTAACACACGTGGAATTATATACTGAACAAAAAGGTGTGAAACAACTGAAAATATGTCTTATATTCTAGGTTCTTCAAAGTAGCCACCTTTTACTTTGATTACTGCTCTGCACACTCTTGGCATTCTGTTGATGAGCTTCAAGAGGTAGTCACCTGAAATGGTTTTCACTTCACAGATGTGCCCTGTCAGGTTTAATAAGTGGGATTTCAAGCCTTATAAATGGGGTTGGGACCATCAGTTGTGTTGTGCCGGAGGTGGACACAGCACACAGCTGATAGTCCTACTGAATAGACTGTTAGAATCTGTATTATGGCAAGAAAAAAGCTGCTAAGTAAAGAAAAACGAGTGGCCATCATTACTTTAAGAAATGAAGGTCAGTCAGTCCGAACAATTGGGAAAACTTTGAAAGTGTCCCCAAGTGCAGTCGCAAAAACCATCAAGTGCTACAAAGAAACTGGCTCACATGAGGACCGACCCAGGAAAGGAAGACCAAGAGTCACCTCTGCTGCGGACGATAAGTTCATTCGAGTCACCAGCCTCAAAAATTGCAGGTTAACAGCACCTCAGATTAGAGAACAGGTCAATGCCACACAGAGTTCTAGCAGCAGACACATCTCTAGAACAACTGTTAAGAGGAGACTGTGTGAATCAGGCCTTCATGGTAAAATAGCTGCTAGGAAACCACTGCTGAGGACAGGCAGAAGAGACTTGTTTGGGCTAAAGAACACAAGGAATGGACATTAGACCAGTGGAAATCTGTGCTTTGGTCTGATGAGTCCAAGTTTGAGATCTTTGGTTCCAACCACCGTGTCTTTGTGCGGCGCAGAAGAGGTGAACGGATGGACTCTACATGCCTGGTTCCCACCGTGAAGCATGGAGGAGGAGGTGTGATGGTGTGGGGATGCTTTGCTGGTGATAGTGTTGGGGATTTATTCAAAATTGATGGCATACTGAACCAGCATGGCTACCACAGCATCTTGCAGCGGCATGCTATTCCATCCGGTTTGCGTTTAGTTGGACCATCATTTATTTTTCAACAGGACAATGACCCCAAACACACCTCCAGGCTGTGTAAGGGCTATTTGACCAAGAAGGAGAGTGATGGGGTGCTCTGCCAGATGACCTGGCCTCCACAGTCACCGGACCTGAACCCAATTGAGATGGTTTGGGGTGAGCTGGACCGCAGAGTGAAGGCAAAAGGGCCAACAAGTGCTAAGCATCTCTGGGAACTCCTTCAAGACTGTTGGAAAACCATTTCAGGCGACTACCTCTTGAAGCTCATCAACAGAATGCCAAGAGTGTGCGGAGCAGTAATCAAAGCAAAAGGTGGCTACTTTGAAGAACCTAGAATATAAGACATATTTTCAGTTGTTTCACAATTTTTTGTTCAGTATATAATTCCACACGTGTTAATTCATAGTTTTGATGCCTTCAGTGTGAAGCTACAATATTCATAGTCATGAAAATAAAGAAAACTCTTTGAATGAGAAGGTGTGTCTAAACATTTGGTCTGTACTGTATGCATGGGACTGCTATTTTTGCTAGTATAAGACAGTAAAAACCTAAACCCCTGATTTACAGCACCTGCCAACACACAGTGTGTCATCGCCTCTGCTCCCAATATGAATACCTAATGAAAGCTCACTGCAGGAAGGCTAGAAATAATCTACAACAAAATTCTGATCAGTGCATTTCTTTAAAATATTAAAACATAATCCTTCACAAGTCCAGTTTTGTCACTGAAAAATCAAGTCCTCAGCTTGATGAGCAGCCATAAATGACTTATTACACCCACGCTGTAGCATTTTTCAAACACTGCTGCTCTGAGACTGCATAAGAGTAAAAATGTGACTCATGGACAAACATTACCTTAATTTTCCCAGGCTTTCACCAAAGGAACTAAACGCTGAGCTCCGTGGATATACACATGTGACCTGATTACTGCGAAGGCTGTTTGGTTACAGAGAGACAAGCTGTCTCATCGATTTTGAGCATCAAACTGTGAGGTTTACATTCTGGGAGTGAAAGATGAGGAGAAGGTGGGGGTGGACGGTGTGAACCTCTGAATCACAAATTCCTCCACAAACACTCTACCATTCTGAAACCTCAACATCCAAGTGTCTTTTTGTCTCCTCATCTCCCTCTGCGTCTATTTTTCTTCTCAGTGCTGCTTCCTCTCTGGGGTGTCTGTGTCTCCCTGTTTTATTTTTCTTTCTCCCTCTTGCTTAATGTCTCTCCTCCTCTCCCTCACTGGACACCATCCACAGCTTCAGCTGGGCCGCGAGAAGCTGCAATCCACACGCCAGAAATCAAACTAAGCTGCCAACAGCCAGACTGGCACACAAAGAAGCCAGGATGCTTACACACACTCAGACACACACACAAAACAAGACAAACACACATCCTAAGACTGTGCCAGGGCCACAAAGACAAAGACCGCTCAATAAGACTACCACACACCCCCGGCAGTGAGCACAATATGTGACTACATAATGAGTTCATTAGATCTTTTCAACTTAAACCCATGACAGTAAACTTAAACAGGTAAAAGTGTAGGAATTTGAAGATATTAAGCTACAGTGTGCCCATTATGCATGATTTTAATCGTTTTCATTTGAATAAAAGCTTGAGTTTCTCCTTCAATAAATCTCGTTTTTTCTGGGAGAAAATGCTGATAAGAACTTTGAGTAATCAAGGTCCTGCAGTGAAACTCTTCTGCTAACAGAAACATTTAAAGGAAATGTAAACGAGATGCTGATCGTTCATTTTGAAATAAACTACAACACAGTAGTGGGCGTTTTGCAATTAGCATGAGTCTAATTATTACCATTAGTTTGTAACCTGATGTTCACATTGATGCTGTTTTTCTCAAATAAGAAACATCACATTTTTGGATCTCACTTTCAAACAAAAATCTCCAAACTCTTAAATATTCAACTGGATATTAGGAAGATAATAGTTAGCAAAATGAGGCAGAGATTTTTAAAATTATACTCCTTTAGTATTTATGAACACTGATAGGGGAAGGTGACACAGTGGTGCAACACTTGTAGTGCTTTAAAGTCTTAAAACTCAGTGTCAAAACCTAATTCTGTATGAGGACATCTACAGTGCATCAAACTTGTTCTTTGGTAATATTTGATATGGAGTTGTGCTATTTCTATTTAAATATTGAACCTTACTCCAAATGATCACACACCAATGGAATAAAACTATTATTAATAAAACTATTTTGCCTCTTTTGCTTCCTCTATAATTTTTATGATGCACTAAATATTGTAGAATCTGTTAATATTTTTTTGTTATCAAATAATCTGTATTTTCTCCAATTAATTGAAAGTTTTTCAAGCAATGTAATATTTTAAGCCCTTACCTTTACAAAACCAAGGGCATTTTTTGTTGTGAAAATGGGAAGGGTGGGGTGGGGGGGGTGGGGGGGGGGGGAGACCAGTCTCCAGTGATTAGTTAGTGAAGGACAAATCCCCTCCCCCACTGTAGTGCAATGATTTAAAAACCTTGTTTGATTTCAGGCAACAAAACTACTTAGACAACATAAAATCACTTTATCTTTGCCTGCTTTCATAGAATTCAGCAGCTTTATTAGTGTGTTTCCTGGAACCCAGAACGATTATTAATTTAACTTTATCAGTTCTGCTACCTTGAAACATTATTCCACATCTATTAAGCACCTAAAAACTGTTGAGCAACTGCACCAATAGACAGACACATACACTTTAATATCTCTGAATATTCCCACGACGCACATGCAGACCTTTCCCTCTGCCTCCTCTCCAGTGAGGGTGCAGTTCAACAGGCGCTAGTGTTGTCAGGGCAACAAATGAGCGGCTGGAGAGCAGGATGAAGGAGTGGGAGGACTTGAGCTCTGAACTTTAGGGATAAATGGGCATCTTACCAAGACAGCTACAGTTGCTGTCTTTTCATCAGTCCTCTCTCCACTCATCCACAAACCACAAGAGGATCTCAATCAGTCCTCGAGCTCTTTGGCTCTGTCCGCACTCTCATCCTTTCTTCATCTCTTCTTATTGAAGATGTGTATTGCAGCATATCCCACCAATCTCGAAAGACTTTTGCTTTATGTGATGGTTTTGTCAAAATAAACCCATTTTTTTCCCCTTACAAAGTAAGGAAAATTACAGAGTAAGTTTTAGAAAAACTTAGCATCTTGAAATGGTGTTACAGTAAAATAAAATCCAGAGAAAAGGCTCCAAATAGAGATATTTGCCAGTGAAAATTCTTACTATTGCATGGTGATCATCAGGCATTGCACATTTAAGTTTTAAAAATATGTATTCAAGACATGCTTTCTCTTTATATTTCAAGAAGTGAAAGTTTGTATCCGAAATGTGTATTGGAAAAATGAGTTTATTTTTTGTGTGTGGAAGGTTTTTTGTTTTTTTTTTAAGTAGTGATACCCATTTCATTTTGCATATAAAATATTTTCTTTTGTTAGGAAACAAAATATGTATTGATTTCAGTGGAAAAATATTATTGTTTGAGCCTAATTGCCTTTTGCCAACTGAATCTATTTATGAATAATTTAACTGGCTGAAATTAAATTCTAATCCTGCGTCTGCTTTGATTCACCAGTTTCCACAGCTTTCCCACTATCTATTCTCAATTATTTTCTAAACCTCTACAAGAAAGGAAATTCATTTCTAATTTGGCATGGACTAAATTAGAAGAATGAAAATTAATTGTAATGAGAATCGTGCTGGGATATATCACAGGAGCGTATATCTATTTACATAACAGTTAGATTGGTGCAGATTACTGACTGTAAAAGCTGATTCTGCTGAATGAAATTGAATTAACTTTTACTTTGCACGCACAAATTGGGATTATGATTCTGAATTAGTTGTTTGACTTACATCTTACTGATCATAAGATAGGAGCTCTGTTTAGATAGAATATTACCTTTAACTTCTCCTTTAACTGCAAAAAAAAAACCAAATATCCGATTTAATTTAATATCTGATTTATTGTATGGGCTCATGTTTTGATATAAATTACTTTTTAGAAGGTATTTGACTCGACACAGGTCTACAGACTTCAGTAAACTCACGTCTAGTGCTGTCCACTGCTGATGTTTTATTGCATAGCAATTTGCTTAAGTGCTAGGCTAATGCTAGGAGGTTTTCTCTGTTTTGATATGACTCATTGTTCACATATTTCATTGCTGTTACGGTTAAATGTGTGCAGATAGAACCTGCAGAAAAAGTTGTTGATGCTTTATAGTTTATGAGGCAGCAACTTTCATTCTACTGGGAACATCTCAAATGTTTTAAAGCAGTGTGTCAGTGGCTTTTAAAACAGTTCTACAACATACCGACAGCTATATAAGCACAGGGCGCAAAACAGGCCACACAACATAGACAGATTAAATTGAATCTTGATCTTGTTCACTCTGAATGTCATTGTAAATGGTAGAAGCAAAGATTGTTGGAGAAAACTCAGGTTTGTTAGGCAAAATATTATGCACTGTCAATAATACTGTTTTGCAAGCTATGCAAATGACAATACACCATGATTTTTAAAAACTAACTGTGCAAAAACAAGCCGCAGGTCTCGCTTGTGATTTGCCGGACATAAAATAATAGACAAACAACAGAGATCATAACCTGAGTTTGGTCAATGACTTGGCTGACTGATCCCAATCTTCTAAAAATTTAAGGATCTGGCGTGGATCAAAGATCCCCACTTTCAAAGAATGGTACTTTGACAGACAGCACTCATCAAAATACTGAAGGACACAAACAGGAGATTGTACCACCACCCTGAAAAAACTTATTGGGAACATAAAATAGATCTCCAGGCATTAACTCAGTTTCAAACACCACAGAACCCAATCTGATCAAACATCTGTGGGAGGCCCTGGCCAAACCACATCCACAAAGAACTCCTCATCCGCCCTCTGTGTTTATACGCTCCTGTGCCTGTGCCCCAATCACAGATGTTTTAACATCATGAAGTGATTCTTTAAATACTCTAGACAGCTATTTTGAAAGTTGTAAGTGTACAGTAAAATTAACAGGGATGATCATCAACTGTGGCTGTCTACTTTTTAATCATAAATTTAAAATCTCCATAAACAAGGTCTGCAAAAATAAAAAAGCAAAAAGGTCTCATATGCAAAGCTTGCACAATTGGAGCTCCACTGCAGCAGAAGGCATATTAGCCTTTGCTGCTGACAGCGCTAGCGGGACCGAAAAGAGGATATACTTACAGACAATGACAGGAGCACTGCACTAGTTTGTCACTTGAAAAGACTCTGGAATATGTGGTAGGGGGTTGGGGGTCTTTGGTTGGTCTGTGCATGCTTGTTGAATGCTTACAATGTTGAACTGTGACACCCTGTCAGATCCTGACACTTGTTTTTTCTTAAACAAGCTTTTTCCCCCAGTGTGTCCACAACTCATCAAGGGTGAGGTACAACAAACACTCACAAAAAAAAAACACACACCAATAAGAGTCCTTGAGAATTCAGAAAGAACATGCTGTATAAATCACAAACACATGCAGAAACTGTGGCACGCTCTGCTCAGCTAGATTAAACAGCTATTGAGAGCTGAGAGTAGAGAATAAGAGGTAATTTACAATTTAAAGCTAATGGCTCAGGAATATCTCTAATGTCTTCTACTTCAAATCTGCATTTTTTCTGCTTTTCTTGACTTTTTTGTGCTCTCTATTTAGACATTCCTTCTGATAGAAATGGCATACACACATGTACACACACACACAGGCACAGAGAGCTGTCACACAGTGGTTGGTCACAGGAGGGTAAATTGGCCTGGAGTCTCCAGCGTTAGCTACAGCTTTAGAGGCATAGAAGAAATCACATGACAGATAAAAATGTGCTTAAGCCAGCTTCTGACGTGTATGCTCACTTCAATATAAAATGCCCAGAATTTGTGACTTGCAATGGATCTTAAAAGACGTAATAATAGATAAAAATTGCTGTTGCATATACAAATATAATGAGTTGGACGTATTTTTAATAAGTACGGATCAAAGATTTGTGCATAATTCTTGATGTTTTGTTTTGACCTGTCAAAAACGATTTTACTGATTCTATTTTCACTTTAAGAACTATGGTAAACAGCAATCAAAATAACGTAAAGATGTGCACCAGCATGAGTACAGCTCAACCCAGTGGTAAGTTCTGGTGTTTCTTGAGATTGCCACCCCCAACCCCCTTCACTAAGTGCAACTCAACCCACCCAAAACCCAACCACACCATGACCTCTCCTAAGATTTTCAGGGAGAGAAAGTCCGCTCAGTGGTGAGCAAAATATTGTGTTCTAGAGCAGTGGTTTTCAAAGTGGGGGGACCTCAGAAAGGTTAGGGATTATGAAAAAAAAACTGTTCCTATTCTCAACAGTTTGTTGAATGTTATTCAATGAGATTATAATTGTGTTAACATATTTTAATAATATTCTTACATTAAATAAATCTATTGATTATTGAATAGTTAATAAAAGACATTTTAAAAAGTTGATGTTTCTATGGGTTTTGCAAAAGGGTTAGTGCCATGGTATGGAGAAGTTTGGGAATCTCTGTTCTAGAGAATGCAAAAATTTGCCTTAACTGGTAGATTTCCAAAAGGTGTGTCAAATGCAGCATAAAAATCTCTAAAGAATAAAACGGAGCATCTTTGCTGTAACACTTTTAGCCTTTCTATTATCTGCTGAATTCAGTTTAGGGTCAATTTGCCTCTTCAGAAATTGGGTGTGAATTGGTTTCCTGTGTCAAACAGCTTCTTGTGACTTTTTTTCTGATGTGAAAAAAAAAAACATCAAAAGTACAAAATGGCAAAGGAGTGAAATAATCAGCACTTAAGTCTAGCTCTCTGTTGTAGCAGCATGCATGAAGGAACCTGCTGCTACATAAAAAAGCAGTTTACTATTAAATAGCTTCTTACAACATTTGTGCTTCTTCTGACCTAATTTATTAACAAGGCACTTTATTGATAAACCAATAAAATGCTTGCTAGAATTTTTAATACTGTAACTAAAATAGCGATAAGATAAGAAAACAAGAGTTGATTATATGGTATTTGCTGAAGCTGGTAATAAACAAAATAAAATAAACCAACCACACCGCAGGTCTCAGAGTTTTCTGATCACAGGTTTAAAAAACTATTCTGTCATTAAGAGTTTCACAGCTGTTCATCAGCTGGATTTATCAGCCAGTTGACTATGCCTATGACCTAAATCCCTAGATGAATGTCAAACAATTTTTCTCAGCCTCAGCACAAAATACATCTGCAGAAAAGACATGATAAAAAGAGAAGGATTGAAGATGGAAGCAAACAAATTTGATGCAGGCAAAAACGCTCAGGACTGGGGGCAAGAGAAAAAGAAAAGAAGAGGGCATGCTTGACTGTGGTCAAGGCCCACTGATCAGTGATTGGAGCAGCAGTTAAGGGCTTGTTCAGAGAGGGGGAAGGGGTCAGCAAAGGTGCTGATGGTGAAGAGGTGGGAGCCCACTTATATCCAAACCTCAGCACAGCCATCAGACATCACAAAATGACACCATGTTTCTTTGACATTAATGAACTCGGCACCCTACAGGAATCATTGAACCTTAAAAACTGTCAAGATATCCCTGATCCCCCTTACTGTGAGAACTGAAGTGGTACTGTAGTTAAAGTTAAAATGATTCACCATTTAATTCAATAAAACAGCATTTTGCTTTAGATCAAATGGTTACTCTGACCAAGTTATCAGTTTTGTACAACAGTACCTGTTACGCATAGAAAAGTATTGGAACTGGAAACAGATTTGCAGTCTTTAAAATTGTGTTTGACATAACCCATTATGAAGTCTTTTAGATTTGAGTTGTCTCAAGATGGCAGAAAAACACATTAGAACTGGCACTGTAGTGACTTGCTGAGTAAAACTAAAAACTGAGGAGATTCAAACAGTTACCTGTTGCAATTACAGTTGTGGGAAATTATGTTTTAATATAGGAATAATAATATAAAAATCTAAGTACACCCTTGCTGCTTCATTGGATTTAAAGGGAAGGATGCAACCAGCTTCTGCTAACCAAATGTGTGAATATGTAATCACCAAGAGTAACCACCTCTACAAAACAATGGGATATACAGTTTCCTGGTCTGGACAATAGTTGTGTATTACCACAACGCCAGAGCAGAAAGACATTAGCAATTATCTTACTGAAGCAAGGATTTATGTCATTTGGAAACAATTTAAATAATTCCTCATTAAGAAAGATAATTCACAAGTGGAAAACCCTGAGGAAAGTTGCTAATGTTTGAAGTCCTAGCAAATACACATAAAGGTCTGACCATTGCTGACATCAAAGAAATTGCAAAACACTAATACTTACATCCAAGAGTGTGCAGGCTTGATCTGGCATGTTAAAAGGTAAAGTTCATGAAAGTACATCTGGAAAGGTAAAGGAAACCTCTTCTGTCTAAAAAGATCATGACTGTATCACTTGGATTTGGATCTAAATGAACCTAGGATTTTTGGAACAGTGTCCTTTGAACAGATGACCAAAGTGAAGATGTTTGTCCATAATGCACAGCTATGTCTCTGGTTAAAACCAAACATGTACAGCATATCAGAACAAATACCTCAAACCAACTGTAAAGCATAGTGATGGAGGGCTGAGGATGTGGGCTTGTTTTTCAGCCCCATATCCTGGGCACCTCTCTGTCATCGAGTTAACTATAAATTCCTCTACATACCAACATTTTCTAGAGTCAAACGTGAGTCATGGAAAATAAATATAGTACCAAACACAGCAGCAAATCTACAAAAGAATGACTGAAAAGCAAACAAATGAAAAAGTTAACTAGCTCAGTCCAGACATCAACCTGATATGCTGAAATGCTGTGCCTGAGAACTTATGATAGCTGTGCAGAAATAAATGCCTACAAACCGCACAGACCTAAAGGAATTGTGTAATGAAATGTGGGCAAAATGTCCACCACAACACTGTAGTAAACTGATGAAGTCAGAGAGAAAATGGCTACATCAAGGTGAAAGTGGTTACAGGCTATTGAGTCACTGGGTGTACTTTTGGGACGACTGTATTCAGTCATGCTAACTTTCTATTCCCTGGAATGCAAGATATTTGCTGAATTCTAAATGTTCACTCACTACATCGCATCTCATGCTTTAGTTTTCACTTTATAAGGTAGCAAAGAAGAGATTTACTGTTTTGGTTCAGGAACAAAGGGATTGTATACATTTTCCTCTTAAACTTCAAATTCTCTCTTACTCATTGTAGTGAGAAAAAAACACAACTAATAAACGAGCACACAAATCGAACACTCCACAGAAATTCTGAACCATCCATTTCTGAGCTGCATCCTGAATGACCCAAAGGGCTCTGATAAGTAGCTAATGCGTGAAGAAAGGTGAAGAAAAAATTCAGCTGCTTGTTTGTTTGTTAGGAAGCATGAACTAGCAAATTTGTTTGTTATATTTAAATTCCTGACAGAAAATCCACTACGACCCCGATCATTAACACTACAAAAAGGTTCAACTGTTAGGTTGAACTGAAGGTTCAACAGTCTGCTAACTCAATAGGTCCTAATGAGCATGACTTGTTGCAGCCTTACAATATATGTTTTATGGGGGTTGCTTTATGTGCCGGACTAAAGTCAGTGCAGTTATTTCACAGCAACAATGAGGTTTACCACCATAAGCTGAACGTTAAACCACAAGCATCCATTTGATGTGTTAATTCAATGAGTTGATTGTGTTTTTGTGCTCCGTTGTCTAGATTAAACAAAAGGTTTGATGGTAATGTATAAAGCAATACCAGGCAATACTTACCAAGAATGCTGATACAAATGCTGAACTATCTACACCTTCAAACCACTGCAGTGCAAAAACTTGTGCTAGCACTAAAAAAACAAAGGCTCAGTATGGAAGCTGAGCTGCTTATTTTATCTTGGACTACCTGTCAGTCTTTGTTCTTCTTGCCCTTCTCCCGTTTGATTTGCGTCCCCTCAACCCCACACTGTACCGTCCAGAAGCACACAAACACGCTCACAAACGCACAATGAATCCATGATGAGGCAAAGCCCCCCTGACAGGATCATTTTCTGTCAACGGCTCATATTTATAACCCTATCTATCAGTCAGCCCCCGGACTATGTGACACTGTTTTCTGACCACCTAACTGCCCCCCAGCCATACATTAAAACAGGATGAGTGGGTGTAGTTATGCATGTGTGCCTTGATTCTGTGGTTTGTGGGGGTTTGTAATGTTTTTGAGTTTGTCTTCCTCCCTTCTTGCCTTCATTTACTTGTTTTGTCTGTGTTTTGTTTTTCATTATTACTGGTTTTACGGTTCTTTGTTTGTGTCCTTGTTTGACATCCAGTGTCTGTATTTTCCTGTTGGTCTAGCTCCCTGCTTCCTGGACACCAGGATTCAGTTTACTTATTAGCAAACCTCCCATTGTTACTTTGTCCTTTGGAGTCTTGTCAGTCCGTGTATTGGTCCTTCATGTTTACTTCTGTATTGTTCTGCTTTGGACATATCTTTATGATGGCCTACATTGGAAGGCTTTCAGTTTTGTATCAGGGAATAAAGTTTATTTGTTGCTCATACTCAATACTTATGCATGCAAGACTGGGTTTGGGTTTTAAACACAATATACTGACAGCATGTGTGTCCTACGAACATACAGGTCCTTCTCAAAATATTAGCATATTGTGATAAAGTTCATTATTTTCCATAATGTAATGATGAAAATTTAACATTCATATATTTTAGATTCATTGCACACTAACTGAAATATTTCAGGTCTTTTATTGTCTTAATACGGATGATTTTGGCATACAGCTCATGAAAACCCAAAATTCCTATCTCACAAAATTAGCATATCATTAAAAGGGTCTCTAAACGAGCTATGAACCTAATCATCTGAATCAACGAGTTAACTCTAAACACCTGCAAAAGATTCCTGAGGCCTTTAAAACTCCCAGCATGGTTCATCACTCAAAACCCCAATCATGGGTAAGACTGCCGACCTGACTGCTGTCCAGAAGGCCACTATTGACACCCTCAAGCAAGAGGGTAAGACACAGAAAGAAATTTCTGAACAAATAGGCTGTTCCCAGAGTGCTGTATCAAGGCACCTCAGTGGGAAGTCTGTGGGAAGGAAAAGATGTGGCAGAAAACGCTGCACAACGAGAAGAGGTGACCGGACCCTGAGGAAGATTGTGGAGAAGGGCCGATTCCAGACCTTGGGGGACCTGCGGAAGCAGTGGACTGAGTCTGGAGTAGAAACATCCAGAGCCACCGTGCACAGGCGTGTGCAGGAAATGGGCTACAGGTGCCGCATTCCCCAGGTCAAGCCACTTTTGAACCAGAAACAGCGGCAGAAGCGCCTGACCTGGGCTACAGAGAAGCAGCACTGGACTGTTGCTCAGTGGTCCAAAGTACTTTTTTTGGATGAAAGCAAATTCTGCATGTCATTCGGAAATCAAGGTGCCAGAGTCTGGAGGAAGACTGGGGAGAAGGAAATGCCAAAATGCCAGAAGTCCAGTGTCAAGTACCCACAGTCAGTGATGGTCTGGGGTGCCGTGTCAGCTGCTGGTGTTGGTCCACTGTGTTTTATCAAGGGCAGGGTCAATGCAGCTAGCTATCAGGAGATTTTGGAGCACTTCATGCTTCCATCTTCTGAAAAGCTTTATGGAGATGAAGATTTCATTTTTCAGCACGACCTGGCACCTGCCCACAGTGCCAAAACCACTGGTAAATGGTTTACTGACCATGGTATCACTGTGCTCAATTGGCCTGCCAACTCTCCTGACCTGAACCCCATAGAGAATCGAAGAGAACGTTGAGAGACTCAAGACCCAACACTCTGGATGAGCTAAAGGCCGCTATCGAAGCATCCTGGGCCTCCATAAGACCTCAGCAGTGCCACAGGCTGATTGCCTCCATGCCACGCCGCATTGAAGCAGTCATTTCTGCCAAAGGATTCCCGGCCAAGTATTGAGTGCATAACTGTACATGATTATTTGAAGGTTGACGTTTTTTGTATAAAAAACACTTTTCTTTTATTGGTCGGATGAAATATGCTAATTTTGTGAGATAGGAATTTTGGGTTTTCATGAGCTGTATGCCACAATCATCCGTATTAAGACAATAAAAGACCTGAAATATTTCAGTTAGTGTGCAATGAATCTAAAATATATGAATGTTAAATTTTCATCATTACATTATGGAAAATAATGAACTTTATCACAATATGCTAATATTTTGAGAAGGACCTGTACATCCATATGCACTTGTGTATGGGTCTGTGCAAAGATGAACAGAGGTATAGGAGAGGGACTGGTACTGCCTGGAAATAGACGGTTTCAGCTTGATCAACCCTGAACAGTGACTGGCTGGTGAAAAACTGAAGAGTAAGATCTTAATCTGATCAGTTAAAGCACCATACCAAGGTCATGTAAAATGACACTCTTCAATGTGGGCACAGTGGCTGAGTGAAGAACACTCATAGTTTGCAGATTTCAGTATGAGTGAGGTGTTTAAGATACTTAAATGAAAACTATACATTAAAGCATCTGCAGTTAATTCCTGCTGAGAGCAAGTGCGGCTGAGAGCAAGAGAGAATGAGACTCAGTGCTGCCAACTTAGCAACTTTGTTGCTATATTGAGTAAGCATTAAAACTTCCAGTCCATCACAGGCAACACACAGACACATAGGTCAAACAACCATGCAAGCATTTTCCACGGACCTTACTTCGGCAGGCTCCACTCCGCTCAGCCCATTTTGAGACCTTTTCCATTACTGGCTTTTCCGGCCTAGTACTTGTTTTTTGGTACCTGTTCGACAGCAGGTCCCATTGGGCCTAAGCAGGGCTGAAATGTGACCTGTACAGACTGCTATTCACTGACTGGCCATGGGTGTGGTCAGCTGTATGAGTCCATGAGAAGAAAAACAACCGTCATTTTCCAATCTTGCTACACTACAGGCAAGCCACGGAATCCTCACAAGCAACCAACAAGTCTAACCCTTGGTGCAACGATGAGTTGCAAGCCTTTCTGTGCAGCATAGCAGACTGCAATATTCAGAGGCTGCTCAATTGTGTTTGGGAAAAATGACAATGCATTTTGGTTGCACAGTTATGAAGAACAGCACACGACCCATTGAGTCAATAGGAACACAGCAGGTTTCGTGAGAGAGTCAAGGGTGTGGAGCTATGCAGTGCTGAAACCGTGAATAGAAAAGAGGCATTAGAGAGACAAATTACCCTAAAGTACCTTTTAGGGTTTTATCATGCATGGGGAGAGGATCCAAACTTCATGCAGAAAGCTTCAGGCTGGGATGTAACCCAAGACGTTGCTGCTGCAAGGCACCAATGTCAACAACAGCAGAACTTTGCAGGCCTCTCCTACACCCTCCATTACCATAAAATGGTGATGTCCAATTGTTCAAATTAGGTGGTGATGTCATTTAGCAACTTCTATTCAATTTTAGGACAACCAATAGCTACCTTCCTTACTAATGAGATGTGAACAGTGAGGCGATGTTCAGTAGATAACAAGAAGGCGTAATTGTTATGTTTTATCTTTTTTAACTTTCAACTTTGGAACATGTCACAGAAATGGAAATGATAAAAGCCTTTTGAAAATCTCAGAGTTAAGGTATCTACATTGTCTGGGACACACATGGAGACTTAGAAGTGCTAGCCAGGCTAATCAATACTATAATGTACTAAAGAAAGATTAAAATGTAACTCTGTAATCATTTTGTCTTTATTTTAAAATAATAATAAAACCCTGTTTTACAATGATTGCTCTAACATACACAGCAAGATGTCAGCTCTGCTCAAAATACAAACAATTTAGTATGCTAAAGCTGGATAAACCTGTAATAAAATTGTCAGTGCTGTTCATACATTATAGTTTTGAACGATAATTGGCCACAAAATTCTGATCAGTGCATCTTTAAGTCCATGGTAAATAAATATCCTCTGTCTCATTACAGAAGCCATACCATATGTAGACGCTGCCCAACTGCTCCATGAGAAGTCACAATAAATGTAGCAACGCAAGCAAAGAGGGGGGCTAAAAACAGAAAACATAAGAGAGCAGATTTAAAAGAAGTGGATTAGAGAGAAATTGGAGCAGAAGTAAAAAAAAAACGGGAGGTTGCTCGAACATGCTGCTTCTGTCTGCTGCTCTCTGATGAAAGGGGAGATCTATATCCTCTTCGGTCCAAGGTCATGGCTGTTACATGGGAGCAGAACAATCCCTTGGCCTCACTCACACAGACGCACACGCGCCCACTGAGGTATGGCTCTGTCGATAACTACAAGCAACCATTATAGATTGAAGCAATTAAAGCAGATGAGACCTTTGACCCAGCATTATACCACAGTCAGGATCTTGTTTAAATCACAGGCAGTTTGTGTGCGTGAGTGACTAAAAAGGAGGGAAGACTTAACATAAAGCATGCTTGCCTTCGCACTAAAACTACTCACCCTCCGGTTAACCCTAGAAGGCAATAAACCAATATCCCTGCGCACCCTGAGGTCATTTAAATGAAAAGCTGTATTTTCCAAACTGTTGCAGAGTACCATACTTAATGTTTTATTGTTTTTCTCTACCCTCCCTTTCTTTAATTCAGTTTCTTGTTTGCACATCCAAGATAAGCAAGTAAATCATTCATTTGCTTTAAATTAGTGTACAGTCATCACTGCTCAGGTGCATAAGAGGAAATCCAAACCTTTCTTAGAGTCTAGGATTGAGCAAATAAATTAAGCCAAAATAACATAAATTTGTGCATAAACAACTAATTGTCTGAGAATAGGTGTTGAGGACACAGCACAGGGATGAGGACACTCCTAGAAAAAGGGAAGACCCGTGAACATCCTCCCTTCGATTACATCAGTAAGCTCTCAGGGTCCAGACGGAGGGTGTGTAGGGCTCCCTCTACTGGTGTGCCACTGGTCATCATGTCATCTTCTCTTTAACATTCATAAAGAAGACTGTCAGAATACAATAAATCACTCCCTCTCTCACCTTCTGAAATAATCCCTCCCCGCTGTGTTACCTACAAGGGAGCAATCCACTCACAACTTCTTGTTCAGCCAAATTCACCTTCAGCTTTAAAACTTTCTTGTAAATGCCAACAGTTTTGCAGCAGATCGATGGCAGGTACTAAAGGAAGCTTTTAAAAGCCCTATGGTTTTCTTATAGTGCTCCTGCCATCAGCTCAAAAAGGGAGAATATTCTTTTTTCTCCTTTATTATAACCTCATTTTGGTAGTAGAGACTCAAAGGGAGGATTTGCTGGAATATAACACCTCCTGAGATGCATGAGTGTAAAATACACACACACAGATGAAGATGTAAAACATATAAATGGCCACCACAGTAACTAGGAGGCCAAACAGTGAAACCAAAATGTTCTTTATTAAATTATTCTCCCAGTGGACCAAATGAATGCTCACTTCACCAACACCTATGCAAACACAAGAAGTGCTTTGGGATTAAAGGTGCAATTTAGCCCATGAACTGACCAAAAACACGGCAGATAAACACTGGTATACACTATCGTTTGCCTTATTTGCTAAAGGTCTGCATTTGATGAAGCACTTTTGACCAATCGTCCTCAAAATCTGTCATTTTAAACAAAAACAAAAAAACTCCTAACCACAGGCTGGTATGAGTTTCTCTTTGTAAGAAAACCTTGGGTAAAATCACCAAGGTCTCACTGTATTAACACACAAATAAAAAATAAAAAAATATGACACTAACTGATTTCATTAAAAACAAAAATGATTACTAAAATAACATTTATTATATCAATCTGCTATCTATAACATCTATAGTTAGTTTGATTTTGATACATGATTTTTTGCTTAATGTGCAGAATATTGTGTATTTTTAATGTTCTAGTCTTTACAGAGTAACTTAAGTACAATGAGCTGGTGTTAGCTTGTTAACTACCTGGGCTATCTGCACCAGCAGCCAGCCTGCAGTCTACTGCTTAACAAACATGCTGCTTGTAGCTTGGCAACTAGAGCTATACAGTATATTGAATTCCATTTGTCACTGCAATATCAGGATGTGCAATATCTCAATCGCAAGGACGGTCTTGTATGCAATATGTGTTAGGATGCTAAATGCATGATCTGCATATTGGTAATTTATATGGCCAGTAAGATGACTCCCAACTGCCCCTGAAGCTCACGTCATGCACGTCTTCAGTGGCTGACATGCAAAAGATCAAGGAAAATAGAGGGTAAAAAAAGCAATTTTCTGAAATAGTTTTGTATTGCAATTACATATTTTCCTGATTTGGGTGCAGCCCTTTTGCCACTTTAAGTTTTTCTAAAAAAAAAGCATCCTCCACCTTATGCTGCTACCACCATGTTTCACCATAGGGAAGGACACAATGAGTACGAGAGAACCAGCACTGGATTACTCTACACTCCATAAAACCGAAGAAACCTGGCTCTCTGGTACTTTCTCTGTCATCTCATCAAATGGACTTTAAACCATTGGACAGAAAACAATGTGCAGTTCTAAAACTGTAACGTTTTCAAACCTTGACACCTTTAATGACTCCAAGGTAACTCCAGGCTGTGACATATATTCAGCACAATGTATGTACAAACATCTTATACTGTTAAGTCAGCCAGAGAGAAGAGGTCCCATTACACCTACCACTGTGCTTGACTGCTATATCTATCCTGAGTGAGCCTAAAGTTGATGTTTCAATAGGATTGAGAAAAGAAAGTATCACAGGGATGGAGCGCTTTGTTCGGCAATCAGATCAAGACTGACTGGAGTTTTCATCAAATGAAAGGATTCACAGGGTGACAACTCACATCTGTATCAACTTCAACTTCTCTCTTCCAGTTTCCACCAAATCACCCAGGAAAAAAACTGATTCACTGACAGATTAGTTCATATTTTTGGGAATATAACTTCAGCATTTAGTTCAGCTTCCCATGAAAACAACCCAGCTCCCAAGATTCATTCCAACAAGCAGTCAGGAGTAGTTAGAGAGTAAATGTATTGGCTAATTTCAGGCTGAGCATCGATGTTAATACAATAACCCGGAGAGGCTCAGCAGCAGCGTGTGACAAATTTAATGTAATTGCTGCTCCTCATTTGCAGACTGAGGCAAGAGAAGCCAAAAATCATCATTTATCAGTATGTAAAAATGAACAAACCAATAATTAAGAAAGATTGTGGCAGAGATGTCAATGTTGTTTTTGCATAATCATTATAAGTTAAGTCAGAAGAAGATTTGTAACGTTTAAAAAGCGTTTCTTGGTGTCCGAAAGTCAAAAGTCCTCAGTCCTCTATCTGTCTCTGTGTGTACACATAATACAAATTTAATGTGAGCATGCTCGGGAAAGAAAAACGTGACGAACACTCTCTGCTTCTCTCTATGCATGATTTATAACCGAGACAAGCATTTAACGGGAGTCTGCGCCGCCGCGCAGCGCTGCGTTCCCTCCACGGAAAGAGGAACAGCCGGGAGGATGGAGCTTCCCATCCGCCGCCGATACAGCGCGTAAATACCCAAGTCATCCAACTCAACTCTTTCCCAAAGGCTCGCACACCCACCTTCATTCTCCGGGTAATTCCTTAAGGCCGTGCACGGCGGAGACGCGTGGAATACGAGGAGAAGGGAGGGCAGCAGGGAAAGGGATGGATAGATCCACAGGACGCGTGGTGGTGCCATTTTCAGGCTGCGCTGCGCCCTCGCTGCATCCCTGTTGGCGGTGTCGAGTCGTTGAGCAAAGACTTGCGATTGAGGAGGAAAAGGAGAGAGCAGAGCAGAGGAGAGGAGAGAGAGGAGGAGACGCTGGGAAGGAGTGTCCACAATCAACGAAGTCCTGTCAATCAGTCGCCTGACTGTGGAGTGATACAGAGCCCTGTGGGGACTTGACAGTTATACACTCTGAAAAATAAATTTGATTTTGTTGTTTTTAAATATATATATTTTATGTGATTTTTCCATAGCTGGTTAAAATAACAACAATTAGGGAGAAATATATAATTCATTGGCAGTAATTGAAAGTAAAAAAGAACATTTTAGAGAGAAAGTAAAAAGGGAATATGGGTTTTTACACCACAGAAGTTCAAAAGGCCACACTCGCAATATCTCACAAATAGTTACAAAACACACAAACTACAGTGCCTTGAAAAATTATTCACACCCCTTCCACTAACATTTATTTACAATTATCAGTAATTTTCTGTGAAGGTGGTATACATTCGTATTCATCCCCCTGAATAAGATCATTGTAGATCTGTTGCACTTACAGCAAAATCTCCTTCTGTTTAGTTCATCTAAATGAATGTTTGCCCAGTCTTCTTTGCATTATGGGTTAGTCGGATTGAATCAGTGGCGATTGCTCTAAAACTGCAAGGGAAGCTCAGCTTCCCCTAAAATGTCAAAAAATAAGTGATCAAATATATACTGTTGTGTGTTCATGTCATTGACTAAATACGCGCTACAACGCGCTCAACCTTTGTTCAGAATCAGCTTCTTATCACCGGTAACGACGCTGCTAAATGCTGGGCTTTGTCCTGCCCATCGGACGCTCAGCGTCTCTGGGGGTCTATGGGGCAGTGGGCTGGCCTCAGCTGGCCAGGACGCTCAGCTTCTGCATGATGATTGGATGATCTGTCTGAGGCTGAACCCCTATTTGATTGACAGCGAAATGAGCGAATCAGCGATCTTGAAATTGAGCTTCCCCTCCTTGAAAGACCAGCATCCGCCACTGGATTGAATGGAGTGCATCTATGAACACCCGTGTTCAGGACTTGGCGACACTCTGAATTGTATTTGGCCGTGGAATTTGAATGGTCCATTTTAACAAAGGAATATGCTTTGGATCTAAACCAGCCCTGACTGTATGTTTAAAATCGTTGTCCTGTTGCATTCCCAATGCTGCCACCACCATTTCTACAGTTGGGATGGTGTGTTCAGTCTAGAATAGATTGTATTTATTGTCATTGTCAGAAAGTACAACGAATTTTAAAAAAGTTGGTAAGTACTGTACATAGAAAATGTATAATTTATGTAAAATAGAAAAATAGAAGCAGTTTGTTAAAAACATAAAATAAAAACCCACACATATGATTGCACAATTGCCATTATCACATCTCCCTTTAGATTCTGGCTCTGAGAGTTTAGCTATTGCTGTTGGACAGAAACTGTTTTTGAATCTGCTTGTCCTTACTTTAATTGATCTGTAGCATCTGCCTGATGGTAACAGTTCAAACAGAGCATGACCTGGGTGCAAAGTGTCCTTTATGATGTTATGGGTGTTTTACACACAACTGTGAAGATTTTCAAGTGTGGGGAGAGAGCAGCCAATAATTTTTTGGGGCCACATTAATGACCCTCTGGAGCTCTTTCCTCTGAGCGTCTGTACAGCTGGTATACCACACACAGATGCAGTAGGTCATTCTGCTCTCAATAGAGCAGTGATAAAAGGACACCAGGAGTCTCTGTGTGATGTTATAGCAGCTCAGAGGTGTTCACACCCCAGGTCATGTCCTCCTCGATGTGACCGCCCAGGAAGCAGAAGTCAGCCACCCTCTCCACACAGTCCCGGCTGCTGATCATTGGGTGACATGTTCGTCTTGTTTTTCTATTGTCCACTATTATCTCCTTGGTCTTGGAGAGATTGAGAAGCCTCTACAAATCTGACAACGGTATTATTGTGGTGAGCGAGGGTTGCAGTCGTAGATGTAGAGGGTGTAGAGCAGGGGGCTCAACACACAACCCTACGGAGAGCCGGTGCTGATGCTGAGGGTCAAACATGTATGATTACCCAGTCTGACCCTTGGGCTGCAACCTGACAGGAAGTTGTGGATCCACATGCAGGTGAAGTGTTGCAGTCCAATGTCCCCCAGTTTGTCCACTAGTCTGTGGGGGCTGGTGGTGTTAAATGCTGAGGTATTGTCCATGAAAAGCAGCCACACATAGGTCCCCCACTGCTCTAGGGAGAGTGCAGCATGGAGGGATGTGGCTATTGCATCGTAAATGGTTCTATTAGCCCTACAGGCAAACTGGTGGGGGTCGAAACTTTTGGGAAGAAGTGATGTGAGCCCTGAACAAATCTTCAAAGCATTTTACAATTACTGGAGCCGTTGTAACTGGCCGGTAATCATTAAGGCTGGAAATGTGGGGTTTCTAGGGCAGGGGTACAATGATGAAGGAACTCAGACAGGACAGTGGATTGGGACAGGGAAGGGTTAAAATTCCCAGTGATGACTCCTGCCCGCTGGTCAACGCTGTCCCTCAGGACATGTCTAGGGACACCGTGGGCTCCAGCAGCCATCCTCAGTTTGACAGCATAGTGTGCGCCTCACATCAAGCTCCTCCACAGTGAGGGTGAAGCTGCTGTGGGTTGTAGGGTGTAGTGCAGCTGCCTTTGGTGGTAAGGTGGTACTACCTCAAAGCAGGTTAAGTAGAGCTTCAGCTCCTCTGCCAGTGAGGTGTTACCATCTGCAGCACTGAGGTTGGTCCTGTAGTTGTTGAGCCGCTGGACCCCCGCTACACATGTCTGCTGTTGTTTTCGTCCACGATGCAGCACACTGCAAACAGGACTTCATCAAACTTTTCAAATTTGTATGTGGAAAACATTTAGATGCAATACTTTGTGTTGCTCTATCACAAAAAAGATAACAGAAAAACACTAAGGTTTTTGATTGTAGTGTGACAAAACTTAAAGAAAGTTCAAGGGGTATGAATACTTTTAAAGGCACTGTTTTTAAAGAATAACATTACAATGTAACAAAGTAGTAAAAAAAATACATACATACAAAAAATACAAAACCAGAGCTCTCAGTACCAATCCACTATGTTGGGATCACTAGGATAAACAGGCCCTTCTCACTTTTTTTTTTTTTAGAAAACGCTGTCAATTATTTTCATAGGTGACACGGCTCATGGCAATTACTGCATGGATTGCCCCGTCCTTCTCCAGATCTTTGCCCAGCTGTTGATTTCATTTCTCAGGATACTGACAGTATCAGAGGATGCAGGCGGTTTATGGAGATTTATTCAGCCCATGTTACATGTATGTGCCAACCAGCATGTCTGTATGTGCAGTGCTTTAGTGAAAGTAAACAGAAAAATATAATGAGTGGAGGATAAACGAAGAGGTTAGAATGCCAGACGTTTTATCTTTAACACACGCTATGACTGACCTGTAGTCCATTATAGCATTTTAGGCTTAGAAACAAAATATAAATGATATCTAACATTTTAACAGCAACTTTACAGCCATTGCTTATTGAATACCTCTAAATGGATGCATTTAAAACACACTTTCCCATCCAATTTGGCATTTCTCTTGCCTGTGAATGTTGGGGATGGAGGGGTGAAAGAATGTGTACTGGCATCCCACAGGTCACCTGATGCATTGGAATTTCTCCCCCCATGCAGCCGTCATGCAAATGTGATGTATCCATGCCATGATGTATGGTGAGATTGTGACCACAATCATATTTGCGCTAGTAACGTTCTTTTATCACGCTTCTGTCCAAAAGTAGGCTCCTGAAATGGCTATACACCTATCAGACATATACTGACTTATGTCAAAATCCAGTTTTAACCTCTCCCAGGCATTTGTGTTGCTCCAGAAGTGTGTTTTGCCCTATGTGTTTGTGTGTTTGTAAAATAACCACCACTATACATGTTTTAGGGGCCAAATATGATGATAGAAATAGAATAGAATCGTTGAAATATCCTGGGGAATTTCAGGTGTACCAGCAGCAAAGTAAAAGGCAAATGGAAGCAGGTATATATACACAATGGTAAAGACAATATATAAAAATACGAATTAGAGACTGCACAGTAAGCGAAAAATTACAGCATAAGTAAGACAAACTGTATAGTTAAAATAGCATATTCAGATTAAAAGAAATGTGGTTGTACAGAATGTACATGTATGCTTGAACATAAAAAACATCAACACGCTATTTACAAGAAATGGAAAAACTGCAGATAATTTGTTCCTTGCAATGGCTTTATTGGGATGACCTAATTTCCCCACCAAGCAGAGAGAGGGAAATTTGTTTTTTTCTTCTCTTCCTTACTATCATACCGTCCTCCTTTCTGCTTATTTTTCTTCATCTTCCTCTCCTGCCATGATGCTGCGCTCATCCATGCAGTGACAAAACATCACTGTCATGCATTCCTCCAGAGACGGGGGTGACACAGCCCCTAAAACCCATGTCGCTCCCTCTATTGCACACATTCACACACCCAAACACACACATTCTGCACAGCTTGTTGAAGAGCCTAGTTATGCATAATGACTTTTTTAGACTACATACACATGCATGCTTGTACAGTGACAAAGTGCTGACAGAGCTAAACGATAGTTCCCTGACAAACGTTTGAAATGTGGTTGTTTCCTTATTTTGTGCCATCCGCTTTCCTTAACAAGAAGGAATCAATTTCTAGTTGCTACTGAAACATCCTCAGCCTTTCTGTTATTTTAAAGGCATTTCACTGGATGGTTTCTTTTCCTCTGACCTCTCCCTCTAACCCCTCACCCTGCTTAGCTTGATTGGGCCAGCGATTCATTAACAAGCTGAACTGTTTGTCTTTCTTAGTTCATCACATGCTGCAGTTTAAATGTATTGAGTCTCAGTCTACAAACAGTTACAAACTTGTTTAAGTGCAACAGACTGTGCAGCAGGAGTTTGTGCAAATGCTTGTGCCTGATGCATGCACCCTTGATGCCGATCGGTTGTTTGACATGGGGCAGAGGTGATGACTGGGTCGTCTGCCTTGCCATGAGCTCCCCCTCAGCCACCACACTCTGTATACACACAGACCCTGAGCCCCATTCAAAACTACTCACTCATGTGGTAATGTCTCTATTGTGACAGCTTGAACGCTTTATGGACAACAGCTTGGTGCTGGCATTTAGGCAGAGACATGAGTGTGCATATAAACATGTTTGGTAGTTCCTAAACCTGCGACTGGCTCGGCCACTGTGGAATCTGATACATTTAGAGTCTTAGTTGTTGAGACGCTGAGTTTACTCCCCTAAGCTGCTCCCAAGATCTGCAGCACACAAAATGGCAAAACGTTGCCTTTTCAAGTACTGGAAATAAAGGGTCTTGCAACAGTATGTATACACTACTAACCTTCTGTTAATGTTCTTTCAGATTACAAATACAGACTTAAAAGGGTTTATTTGGATTTTATGATTTAAACAACATAATGCAGTTGTATAACTGTAAAGAGAAGGAAAATATTTGGTTTCTTTTACTTGATGTTTACAAAAGAATTGCAGTGTCCCATGCAAATGCATTCAACCCACCTCAGTGAGCACTTTGTGATCTGTGTCTTGAGAGGTGCTATATAAATACAATTTTACTTACTTACTTTGTAGAATCTTATTTAACTTACAGCTGCAGCTCTCTGGTAGTATGTCTCTAGAGGTTTTGCACAGAGTGAAAATTCTGCCTATTCTTAGTTGCAAAATAACTGAAGCTCAGTCAGATTGGATGGAGGGTATCTCTGATCAACAAGTCTGGTCACAGATTCTCACTTGGTCTGGACTTTGACTGGGCCATTCTAACTCATGAATCAGTTTTGATTTAAACAATTCCATTGTAACTCTGGCTGCATATTTAGCATCTTTTCCTGCTGAAGGTTGAAACTCTATCCCAGTCTCAAGTATTTTGTCACCTCTAACAGGCTTTCCTGCAGGGGTGGTGTGTTCAGGGTGAGGTGCAGTGTTATTTTCAAAACCTGACATCAAAACATTATATTTTTGGGATCAGCAAACTAGCTTCGACAGATTTGCTGTGTCTATCTATTTGTCTGGAAGCAAAGTGATATGTTCAAAGGCTGATATAATGTTTTATATCCTACCTTCCTTTAAGCCTCTCTACAACTTTATACCTGACCTGTCTGTTGTGTTTCTTGGACGTCATGATGCTGCTTGTTCCCCAATGTCGTCTAATAGAGGTGGAATCTATTTACTAATTAAGTGACTTTTAAAAGCAATTTGTTGCACTGGGTTTTATTTATGCGTATCAAAATAAAGGGAGTTAATACAAAAGCATTTTATTTTTTCATATATCTATTGGTAAAAATGTGGAAATAAGGTAAGACTTTCCTTCCACTTCACTGTTATTCACACTCTTGTGTTGGTGTAGGACATAAATTCCAATAAAATACTTGTTTCTGTTTGCAATTTGACATACTGTGAATAAGTTCAAGAAATTTTTGCTTGGCACTGTATTCACATTCATCTTTAAATCACTTTTACTTTCTAACTCCCGTTGACTCAGTTTAGCAGGCAGAGCAATTCGTCATGTCAGTTAACCCTGGTCCTTCCTCACAACAAAAGGTGAAAGGGAGTGTGGGAAAGGGCGGGTTCACAAAGCCCTCCCTGCCCCTGTCTGTCTCATCGTCTCGATAGCATACGCGAGTCAGGAGCCCATTCAACATCCCCAAACCAGTGGCAGACATGGCCACGTCTGCAAAAACACAATCAATCTTCATAACCCTAAATATATGTTTCCATATTTACACTCCCAGATGGAGTGGCTGATTTACTTACAAATTCTTTTATAAAAAATCTTACATTGACCATATCTTTACATCAGACCTTTTCAGCACTTAAGAAAACACGTAAACTCCAAAACTGTCTTTCCACAGGAGCTAGACAGAGGAAGAGAATGTTGGGTAGAGCGAGTGAAAAAGAGATAAAAAGGGCTATTCAAGGAGGAAAATCTGCTGGTATCTGCCAGCTCTGCCCATGAAAAAAGGCTCTCTCTGAGACTGACGCCAGCTTTGTGGACAGGGTAGCAAACAAACAGTGCAGACAGACAAACTAACAAAGGGTGAGAGAGAAGGACATTCACACCATTCCAAGCAACTTCTGTTTTAGCGCTGCTCATTGTCCTGCTAAATTGTTGGGGCTGTATATGTAAGTGCAAACACACCAGCACCTGGGTACACCTCCAGAAAATGCTGACTTGAAAGCAAAGTGGATATTGTCTGGCATATCAAGTAAATTAAGCATATTTACCATCAATCTACTGATGTGAGCAGTCAGTGTTTTTCCTTCTCAAAGAGGAAAAAAATGATTTAACAATCAATGAAAACTGACCTTGCCTTCCTGTATCACATTCCCCGTGGAGGTGACCTATTATCCAATGATGAGAAAACTAGAAAACATGTAGATTTACCAGCCAGAAAGAGGAAAAATGTTTGCACTTAATAGAATGAGGTCACGAGGAAAACATTCTTCCTGGGGAATTTACCTGTGCTGTATGTTCTTCACAAAATCAATTTTGAGTTTAACAGTAATCAGAAGTAAGCAAGTCAGGGCACTTTTCTTATCTTCTTCAGTCAGTGTCACATCATTTAAAAGGTGTTAGAGGAAAAAGGATGGATTAAAAGAAGAATATAGTCATCAGGATGAGTTGGAGCATGCCCAAGCAGTGTCAGTCTGTTGGCAAAGAGAGGTGGGAGAGATGCCCAGCTAGGAAATCTATCACTCTGAGTGCTTTGTGTCGAAGTGGCTCAGATCAAGTAGAAGATGAATCTAGGGTCAGACTCACTTTTATTTCTTACACTGTAGAAAAAGACAATTAAGTTTTTTCTTATTGTCTGACGGGAAGTGTAACTGAGTCAGGCTTGTACGCCACCCTGCTTGCTTGTTGATGACCACTCAAAAATACTGACTTTGTTGTCTTTCAGCCACTTTATAACTAATTTGCTGGTAGGCATCAGGTCATTGTCCATTTAGAAGATGTATTTGTGTCCCATCTTTAACTTCCTGGTTGATGACTTAAGATGTTGCTTCAATATTTCCACATCCATTTTTTATATTCGTGATTTTTGATGCCCACTAGTTTCAACCCCACAAAATTATGCTGTCACCTAGTTCAAGTTACTTTTAGACAAATGCCTTCACTTCCTCGCCGAGTGTCATCTCATGTTGATAAATGTTTCACTGTAGATAATGACACTCTTATCATCTGGACATTTCCTTGCTTAATATACTTTGTATATTTGTTGATACAATTATGGGACCTTCAGTCATTGGAAATTGTAACAAAGGAGGAACTAGACTTGTGGAACAACATGGACTTCTGGACATCTTGTGATTTTTTCATGATGTCACTCAGATACGTGTTTAAGTCTTAAGATGCAAAATTATTAACAACTTTTGTGAATTACATTATCAGGAGCTTGCAAAGCAATGATATCATCAAAGTGTATGTAAACAAGATTCTGAAGAAAGTAACAACCATTTTAAAAGAAAACTCTCCCTCATCATAGTGGAATTAAGCAAATAGGAATATTAGTATGAGTCTGAATAATAGTTTTCTTACTTAAGAAAAAATTGTGCCTTAATGGTCTGGCTGCTGATTACCCTACAGCTATCTGTTGTTGCCTTGATGGGAACTTTGCTGTGTCCTTATCATTTAGCCCTTGGTTGTTTCTTCACCTGAAGCCAAGATACAAAATGTTTCATAATCCTGGGTGAAAGAGTTTTTCAAACTCTTCGTGGTCAGTCAGTATAAATCCATCCTCTTTACTTTTTCACTTTCAGGCACTTTTCCTTCATAGAGGATCCTTTTTGTGCTAACATTAAGCAAGCAGACATCCATTTGACCTATTCCCATCAAAAGGGAATGGTTAAGCACAAAATTATTCATACCCCTGGCAGATTTAGGTTTCAAATAATCCTTAATTAGAATTTTAACAACATGTTTTCTGACGTAAGGAAGATACATTTTGGAGTGGCCGAGCCAGAGACCCCACTTGAATCAATGGAGAATCTGTGGAGGCAGTTAAAGATTGGGGTAATGGTAAAGAGACCTTTCAACCTCAAAGATTCGAAGCTTATCACCAAAGAGATATCATCAAAATTTCACTGAAAACATGTAAAAAAGCTACACAGCAACTATAAGAAGGGTTTTTGAGCTCTGTAATGCCAATAATGTGTTTTTTTTGTTAATGAAACAATCTGTTTTCTGTTTACAATAGGCAGTCTAGCTTAGAAGTTCCAGAAAGTTCGTTGTCATCCTGATATGGTAGCACATTTTCCTTTTTAATGAGTTTTGGCATTAAAGGACTTCTTTTTGACTCAAAAAAATGCATTTTAAAATGATGATTTAGAAAGAAAATGGGAAAAGCTGATTGTAATTTATCAATGTTTCACATTTTAAAGATTGGTAGGATTTGTGGATCTAAAATATAATGGCATTGGCTCTTTAAACGGAATTATAACACTGAAGAGGGAACTGCATGGTGTCTTTCAGCTTTCAGAGCCCCTTTCAGTCATCTTTGTCTAAAAAATACAGGGCTACATAAGATTATTATCCAAGCCATCAAGTTTCCTGCTGTTTTAATTTAACTCAATAAAGTGAAGTAACAGAGGTGGAAAGAGTTACCCAATCTGTGAATATCCCCATAAGTCTTTGAACCCTAAAAGCTAAGCTCTAAGTAGCTGAAAACTATAGGTATGCCGACTGAGATTGCGAGAAACAAATGATTTTCTAACGGCAAACACACTTTTTAAGCTTAACTTTGTTTCTCTTTCTTTATACAGAGACATCACAGCAACGTACACATATCAGATGTACATGTTGGCTTGATTTGTCACCTTCTCCCGTGGCACGAACACGCCTATGCTAATGGACAGACACTCTTTGCCAGCTAAACAAATTAGCTCCATTACTAAAAAGCAGACAGCTAGGGTGAGACAGAAACAGACAATGAAACAGGGCTGTGTGTAAAGAGATAAAGAAGTAGATAAATGTAGTGAAAGGTAAACGTGGAAAGGCAGAGGAGCGGCGAGGAGTGATGTGTTCTTCACAGTTTACTGTGAAGAAGTGAGGAAGCTGTCTTATCTGACACAATTCTGCGAGAGAAATGTGTGAGCCTGGCCAGACATCTAAGGCTGAGAGGGGCTAAATGTGCATTATCGTCCATCCATCACTCACTCATTACTGATTCACTTACTTACGCCCAGACCCACACACACCCAAACGAAGACCATACATGAATGCTGATATGGCCTAATACGTGCACTTAACACCAGACTGGATGTGAGTGAGACACATTTATCTCCATGCAGCTGTGTGGAAATGACTCTGAGTGCATCTGTTGGTGTGTACGTATGTGCAGCATCAAATGCGATCTGCCTTTTTGCAGGTCAAAGCAATTCTATGTCAAATGATTGGTTCATAATCTGATTGACAAGGAGACTCCCTCCTCGTCTCTGTCTTTTCTTCTTTTTCTCATCATTTATCATCCATTGCCTCCTTTTCTTATAATCCATCCCTCCTCCCAGATGCTCCTTTCACACCCTCTCACCTCTGCATGTCGACCACGTTAAATCCTTCCACTGTGCTGTTTGTCCTCCCCTCACTTTTGCTCATCCTTCATGATGTAAACACATTATTCTGATCGCATTACCTGTGCTAACACAGCTTACCCCTCTGCCTACTAGTGAGATCCTCTATTCAAATATGCAAGGCTGTAAAAAATTGTTCTTAATGGTTAAAGTGAATGCACACTCACTGTAGTGGCCTTGGTTGAATTCTCTGGAATTACTACAATCACAATACTTTGTACAAAGGGGAAGGTTGATGCTTTTCATGCTGGATAACTACAGATATGTAGTTCAGAGCACAGAGAACATAAAACCTGCAGTACAAACTGTTGAGTTGGTTTCTATTGGTGATCTTTAGTTTGCTTGAAAAATTTACATTCAGATGCTAACATTTCCATGCTGTTAAATAGGCATTTGTTTAAGAACTTCGTAATAATAATTTATGGTCTGTGAGGGAATTCAAACCAGTGGAATCAAGACAACAATGTTTCCAGTAGTAGAGTCTTGATTTTGACAGAGGATGTGAGTTTGGCAGAGGATGGAAAGTCTATACCAGACCACTTAACCTGCATGCTAAACAAAACATTCTATGCATGGAGATGTTGCCTCAGCCTGATGTCAACACATATGTCCATGAAAGCTGAGAAACATGTATAGAGAGTTTATGAATGTACAATGTATTCTGAAAGTATTCATACCTCATAAACCTTTTTCACTCTTTGTGAGGTCACACCCACTAACTGCAATATATTTTACTCGGATCTTAGGGGATCATGAAGACCAAGGAAAACACCAGACAGGTCAGGGGGTTAAGCGGGGGTTAAGTTATACATCAAAGTTTCAAGCTCTTAAAATTCTCACAGAGCACTGTTCAATCCATCATATGGTATGTTTGCACAACTGCAAACATACCAAGAGATGACTGCCCACCTAAACTGACTGGCATGACAAAGGGGACATTGATTATAGAAGCAGTCAAGAGGCCCAACGTAACTCTGGAGGAGATGACAGGAAAACTTGGTTGTTCACTCCACAAATCTGTCCTAAATGGAAGAGTGGTAAGAAGAAAGCAATTGTTAAAAGAGAGTCAATCTGTCATAACCCATGTAACCAAAATAGCAAACCTGATTAGGAAGATGCTCTGATCCAATAAGCATATCATACAGCACATTACCTGAAAACACAGTGCTGGCAGCATTATGGAGTATGGGTGTCTGATGGGGCTGGGATACGGAATCTAGTCAGAGCTGATTCGAGGATGGTTGGAGATAAAAACTGAGCAATCAGGGCAAAAAATCTAAATAGTCAAATACCAATGCAGAGGTTTACCCTCCACTAGGACAATTACCATAAAAACTTTGAAAAATCATGTTCTTAATTATGCGTTACTTTGTGTATCTATCACATAAAATCCCAATAAAAAAGTTTATGAATTATGAATATATTTGCAAGCCATTTTATATTTTAACTCAACCCTCCACTCCAGAAGAGACCATTGGACTTTTTAATAAATGTTGCAATAGAGGTAATAATTACAATAGAAATATGTTTTGACAGATAAGTATAGGAAGAAATATCTGCAAAATTTCAAGAATGTTATGCTGTACTTTTACCTGTTCATGCAACTCTAATTTGATACATCAAGGATGAAACATCAAGGATGTTTGAAACATCTCTTAGTCACATTGACTACAACCAGTACAATGAGTGGAATGGTGATTAACAACCTAGAAGCTCTGTTAAAGTGCTTCTTTTACCAAGGCCAGTGTTCAGATTCTCTCAAAAGAGATGTTCACATATGACATTGATCAGCACTACGTTTCTTGTAGTTTATGTAATCTTGCTAACCGACAAAAACACACAAATGATGATACTCAGAGAGTACATCCTTTTCCAAGGCTACTGCTTTATCTCACTCTTTTAAAGATACAGTAATCTGTTTCTGCAGCCATATAAAATAGATTTTTCCTTTGGCCACATTCAATCTCAACACCAGGGTACATGAAATTCAATTTTGGGTTTTTGGTGTAATCCTGCTGACAGACAACTGGAAATAAAAAAGATCTTCAGCCTTCTTGGAAAAATTAAGCAAAGCTATATTGATCAAGCAAAAGAAAAGGCGCTACAAACCAACATAAAACCACTGAAAGCTCTGAAATTTAGAAGAAAGCCTTGTTTGTGCATAAAGTGATTTAATATACTGCCATGACAGCAGGGTGAGAATGAGAGCAACCCTGCACAGCACACAAGCATTTATTTTTTGTGAAAAGTAGAAAAAGGACCAACTCTTTCTTTGCATCTACTTTGACATTATCGTAGATTTTTAATTATATACTACAGGCCTCATTTAAGCCCCTTTACAGCTGCTCAAGATCTATACCGCCATGACACTCAGCAATCAATATCTCTTTTTTACACGAAGACCCCAGGAGGAATTTCTCTTATCGGGAAACATCAGATCAACCAGATACACTTGAATGGCTATTGGGGCCAGATTGACTCACAGTGAGGGGAATCTGGATCAATGTTTTTTTTGCAAGCCAAACTCATCCTGTTGTTTTCTTTGTGTGCTAAGGGGTGCATCGAGGAAGTGTTGGGGCTGCTCCTCTAGCTGGCTGCTTAATCAAGGCGTATTCTCATTAGAACGGAGGAGGCGAGAATCAAAAGACACCCACCAGCTCCAGGGCAGGCCGAGCGCGTCCGCGGGCTCTCAGGGAGACAGATTCCCCCCCTGGTCGAGGTCCCCTTATTGGGGTCCAAAAGACAAAGACAGGCATCTGTGTTTCCAAACATGGGCCCCTCTTACTCCCTTGAGGTCAGAAACTTGGAATAATCTCGCCAAAGCAGGAAGGACAAGGCTTTCACACACACACACACACACCACACACACACACACACACACACACACGCACACACACACACACACACACACACATTTAGGGATTATATGACCTGCTTAACCCAACTGAGGAGCCAAAGGCAAAGTATCACAGAGGGAAGAGAAGGGTGAAGGGAAGATTTTTGGGGCTAATGGGGTCATTGTGGACAAAAAGACAAGAAAGTGGTGGTGTTGGGAGTAACAGGGAAACAAAACTAGCCCAATGAGAATTTGTAAGTTGAAAATACCTCTAACAAATGTTTAAATAGTCTAGTTTAATATTGGCAGGTATTTGGTTTAAACAAAGTATGTCAAAACACTTTTAGATGTTTATGAAATGTCTAAATGTAAACCTGTTTTGGCTGAGATTAAAACTTGGGATCTCTCAGTTATTAAAACACTGTCTTTACTATACAAGTTCTGTTCATGTAATACAAATCCAGCACTTTTTATGTGTATGTTATGCTTTTATTGCTGCTCCAAGGAATTTAATGAGAGAGATGCTGTTGATGTATGACAGTGTATTATGTTTGGGTCAAAATTATAATTCGGGGTATACAATTAACATTTACTTTGAAACAGATGAACTGAACTTGGTCTCCGATGATACCCAGAAAATGTTTTGTTGTCAGTACAGCTTAGAATATTCTCTAAATGCATGTTGTTGCCATCCTCCATTACCTTACATACAATCATATTAAGTAAACTACAATGTGTTCCTTTGTGATACGTTGTTCAGATTAAAAGGACCTTTTCAAAAATAACTTTTTAAACTACCTTTTCACTAAGCCCACATTTCTGTATTCAAATGTTTTTGTTTCTTATTGGTCTGATATAATATTCTAATAGTAAATGTCAAGTTTTCATTTAACTGTAAGGGCTGTAAGCAGAGATTCATCACAGTTCACAGAAATAAAGTCTTGAAAATATCAGTTTGTGTGTAATTTATATATATATATATATATATATATATATATATATATAGTCAGTCAGTCAGTCATTTTCTACTGCTTCTTCCATAGTGGGTAGCGGGGAAGCTGGTGCCTATCTCCAGTAGTCTATGGGCGAGAGGCAGGGTACACCCTGGACAGGTCACCAGTCCATCGCAGGGCAACATACATACAACCATGCACACACTCATTTATACACCTATGGGCAATTTACATAGACTAATTAACCTAACAGGCATGTCTTTGGACTGTGGGAGGAAGCCGGAGTACCCGATGAGAACCCACGCATGCACGGGGAAAACATGCAAACTCCATGCAGAAAGACCCCTGGCCAGGAATTGTATATACACACAGTACAGATTAGAAGTTTGGACACACCTTCTCATTCAAAGAGTTTTCTTTATTTTCATGACTATGAATATTGTAGTGTCACACTGAAGGCATCAAAACTATGAATTAACACATGTGGAATTATATACTGAACAAAAAAGTGTGAAACAACTGAAAATATGTCTTATATTCTAAGTTCTTCAAAGTAGCCACCTTTTGCCTTGATTACTGCTACGCACACTCTTGGCATTCTGTTGATGAGCTTCAAGAGGTAGTCACCTGAAATGGTTTTCACTTCACAGGTGTGCCCTGTCAGGTTTAATAAGTGGGATTTCAAGCCTTATACAGGTCCTTCTCAAAATATTAGCATATTGTGATAAAGTTCATTATTTTCCATAATGTAATGATGAAAATTTAACATTCATATATTTTAGATTCATTGCACACTAACTGAAATATTTCAGGTCTTTTATTGTCTTAATACGGATGATTTTGGCATACAGCTCATGAAAACCCGAAATTCCTATCTCACAAAATTAGCATATCATTAAAAGGGTCTCTAAACGAGCTATGAACCTAATCATCTGAATCAACGAGTTAACTCTAAACACCTGCAAAAGATTCCTGAGGCCTTTAAAACTCCCAGCCTGGTTCATCATTCAAAACCCCAATCGTGGGTAAGACTGCCGACCTGACTGCTGTCCAGAAGGCCACTATTGACACCCTCAAGCAAGAGGGTAAGACACAGAAAGAAATTTCTGAACGAATAGGCTGTTCCCAGAGTGCTGTATCAAGGCACCTCAGTGGGAAGTCTGTGGGAAGGAAAAAGTGTGGCTGAAAACGCTGCACAACGAGAAGAGGTGACCGGACCCTGAGGAAGATTGTGGAGAAGGGCCGATTCCAGACCTTGGGGGACCTGCGGAAGCAGTGAACTGAGTCTGGAGCAGAAACATCCAGAGCCACCGTGCACAGGCGTGTGCAGGAAATGGGCTACAGGTGCCGCATTCCCCAGACCTGGGCTACAGAGAAGCAGCACTGGACTGTTGCTCAGTCGTCCAAGGTACTTTTTTCGGATGAAAGCAAATTCTGCATGTCATTCGGAAATCAAGGTGCCAGAGTCTGGAGGAAAACTGGGGAGAAGGAAATGCCAAAATGCCAGAAGTCCAGTGTCAAGTACCCACAGTCAGTGATGGTCTGGGGTGCCGTGTCAGCTGCTGGTGTTGGTCCACTGTGTTTTATCAAGGGCAGGGTCAATGCAGCTAGCTATCAGGAGATTTTGGAGCACTTCATGCTTCCATCTTCTGAAAAGCTTTATGGAGATGAAGATTTCATTTTTCAGCACGACCTGGCACCTGCCCACAGTGCCAAAACCACTGGTAAATGGTTTACTGACCATGGTATCACTGTGCTCAATCGGCCTGCCAACTCTCCTGACCTGAACCCCATAGAGAATCTGTGGGATATTGTGAAGAGAACGTTGAGAGACTCAAGACCCAACACTCTGGATGAGCTAAAGGCCGCTATCGAAGCATCCTGGGCCTCCATAAGACCTCAGCAGTGCCACAGGCTGATTGCCTCCATGCCACGCCGCATTGAAGCAGTCATTTCTGCCAAAGAATTCCCGACCAAGTATTGAGTGCATAACTGTACATGATTATTTTAAGGTTGACGTTTTTTGTATTAAAAACACTTTTCTTTTTTTGGTCGGATGAAATATGCTAATTTTGTGAGATAGGAATTTTGGGTTTTCATGAGCTGTATGCCAAAATCATCTGTATTAAGACAATAAAAGACCTGAAATATTTCAGTTAGTGTGCAATGAATCTAAAATATATGAATGTTAAATTTTCATCATTACATTATGGAAAATAATTAACTTTATCACAATATGCTAATATTTTGAGAAGGACCTATAAATGGGGTTGGGACCATCAGTTGTGTTGTGCAGGAGGTGGATACAGTACACAGCTGATAGTCCTACTTAATAGACTGTTAAAATATGTATTATGGCAAGAAAAAAGCAGCTAAGTAAAGAAAAACGAGTGGCCATCATTACTTTAAGAAATGAAGGTCAGTCAGTTCGAACAATTGGGAAAACTTTGAAAGTGTACCCAAGTGCAGTCGCAAAAACCATCAAGCGCTACAAAGAAACTGGCTCACATGAGGACTGCCCCAGGAAAGGAAGACCAAGAGTCACCTCTGCTGCGGACAATAAGTTCATCCGAGTCACCAGCCTCAGAAATCAACAGCAGCTCAGATTAGAGAACAGGTCAATGCCACACAGAGTTCTAGCAGCAGACACATCTCTAGAACAACTGTTAAGAGGAGACTGTGTGAATCAGGCCTTCATGGTAAAATAGCTGCTAGGAAACCACTGCTGAGGATAGGCAACAAGCAGAAGAGACTTGTTTGGGCTAAAGAACACAAGGAATGGACATTAGACCAGTGGAAATCTGTGCTTTGGTCTGATGAGTCCAAGTTTGAGATCTTTGGTTCCAACCACCGTGTCTTTGTGCGGCGCAGAAGAGGTGAACGGATGGACTCTACATGCCTGGTTCCCACCGTGAAGCATGGAGGAGGAGGTGTGATGGTGTGGGGATGCTTTGCTGGTGACACTATTGGGAATTTATTCAAAATTGAAAGCATACTGAACCAGCATGGCTACCACAGCATCTTGCAGCGGCATGCTATTCCATCCGGTTTGCGTTTAGTTGGACCATCATTTATTCTTCAACAGGACAATGACCCCAAACACACCTCCAGGCTGTGTAAGGGCTATTTGACCAAGGAGAGTGATGGGGTGCTGCGCCAGATGACCTGGCCTCCACAGTCCCCGGACTTGAACCCAATCAAGATGGTTTGAGGTGAGCTGGACCACAGAGTGAAGGCAAAAGGGCCAACAAGTGCTAAGCATCTCTGGGAACTCCTTCAAGACTGTTGGAAAACCATTTCAGGTGACTACCTCTTGAAGCTCATCAACAGAATACCAAGAGTGTGCAGAGCAGTAATCAAAGCAAAAGGTGGCTTCTTTGAAGAACCTAGAATATTAGACATATTTTCAGTTGTTTCACACTTTTTTGTTCAGTATATAATTCCACATGTGTTAATTCATAGTTTTGATGCCTTCAGTGTGAAGTTACAATATTCATAGTCATGAAAATAAAGAAAACTTTTTGAATGAGAAGGTGTGTCTAAACGTTTGGTCTGTACTGCATATTTACATATGGATTAGGTTAGGATTTCCTTTGCACTTTCTTTGCCTCTTTATTATTATTTTGGATAGTCTGTCATAGCATATTTCTCATCCCCCCTTTTATAGAGCAAACCTGATCTGGTACTGCAACATAGCCAGACCCACCATACTGTGCCTAAGCTTCCAGGAGTGCGCTGTATGTTGAAGGCAGATAAAAATGAACATAATGAAACGAGAGGGGGACCTCACTGCAGTATGTAGTGAATGAGCGTTAGTGATCTAAGGAGGCTGTTTGATGTTCTTGTAATAATGTTTCTAAATCCCAGCCTCATCTCATGCCTTTTTGCCAAAAGGAAACAAATGGCCAACAAACACATATTCACATAAATCAGTCAAGTCATCAACCTTCCGCAAAAACAAGCAGGCCATAGTCCAACTTATTTTTAAGCAGTGTCAAGCTAGAGGTCAACAGTTTAGCAGAGTAGTTTTCTAAAATAGAAGTCTAAATTATTCAGGACCAATTTAAATTTTATTGCCACGAAGTGCAGAATAATGTCAGCTATAGCCTCGGGATTCCAGTGGTTGTATTTTATCCCCTTCAAACTGCTAGGTTAAATCTGGATGAGTTTCTCTCTGCCACAGTCCCAGCCCTTCTTTGCTCACTGTAGGAAAAGTGCGCCATCTAGTGCACCAGCATTAAACTCCATAAAGGAACAAGGTGTCATTCACTGTGTGCCTCACAAAGAAATAAAGCATAATGATTTTGTTAAATGTGTTCGAGAGGGAAGCTTTTCAAAGACATTACTTACACAAGCTGCATGATCACAGACTTCCCAGAGAGAACAGATCAGAAAAAACATAAAGATTGCAAGTGGATAGATAAGTTAGTATTTCACTCCAGAACTGCTGCATAACACATGAAGAACTGCACTGAAAAATGTTTTCAGCAGATGATCATTTTTATATCTCTAATAGCTTTCAAGCAAACGTAGTACAGCTGTACATATCAGATCATAATATTTTTAAGACTGACTTCATTTTCAGGAAGAGAACAGAGTTGAAACTAAAGATTTACAAAATGTATTCATTAAGGAGGATAAGTAACCTCTTCAGTCCATTTTTCACTAAATCTCACTGAGTTTAATCTTAGGAAAAGTGTTTTGTGAATAAGACCATATTTAGACATAAATGACTCATTAACACATCCAACAGGGTTTTTTATGCAAACTTCTTACTTGGCTAATTTTCAAATATTTGATCAAATAATCAAAAACTTTATGAAATAAAAACTCTTCATTCAACTTTTTGCCCTGTATGTAAAACACTGTGTTGGAAAAATAACACTTCACATCCCTCTAGACACACAATAGTGAAACATGTCGGTGGATGCATCATTCTCTTGCTATTACTCAGCAGGGACAGGGAAGCTTGTCAGAGTTGATGGGACCATAGCAGCTAAATAAAGGGCAATCCTGGAAGAAAACCTAGAGACTGCACAAGTCCACACCAGTCCAGTTAATAATCTTAAAAATTGATGTTCACAGACACAAACAATTACAGGTCCTTCTCAAAAAATTAGCATATTGTGATAAGGTTCATTATTTTCCATAATGTCATGATGAAAATTTAACATTCATATATTTTAGATTCATTGCACACTAACTGAAATATTTCAGGTCTTTTATTGTCTTAATACGGATGATTTTGGCATACAGCTCATGAAAACCCCAAATTCCTATCTCACAAAATTAGCATATTTCATCCAACCAATAAAAGAAAAGTGTTTTTAATACAAAAAACGTCAACCTTCAAATAATTATGTACAGTTATGCACTCAATACTTGGTCGGGAATCCTTTTGCAGAAATGACTGCTTCAATGCGGCGTGGCATGGAGGCAATCAGCCTGTGGCACTGCTGAGGTCTTATGGAGGCCCAGGGTGCTTCGATAGCGGCCTTTAGCTCATCCAGAGTGTTGGGTCTTGAGTCTCTCAACGTTCTCTTCACAATATCCCACAGATTCTCTATGGGGTTCAGGTCAGGAGAGTTGGCAGGCTGATTGAGCACAGTGATACCATGGTCAGTAAACCATTTACCAGTGGTTTTGGCACTGTGGGCAGGTGCCAGGTCGTGCTGAAAAATGAAATCTTCATCTCCATAAAGCTTTTCAGAAGATGGAAGCATGAAGTGCTCCAAAATCTCCTGATAGCTAGCTGCATTGACCCTGCCCTTGATAAAACACAGTGGACCAACACCAGCAGCTGACACGGCACCCCAGACCATCACTGACTGTGGGTACTTGACACTGGACTTCTGGCATTTTGGCATTTCCTTCTCCCCAGTCTTCCTCCAGACTCTGGCACCTTGATTTCCGAATGAAATGCAGAATTTGCTTTCATCCGAAAAAAGTACCTTGGACGACTGAGCAACAGTCCAGTGCTGCTTCTCTGTAGCCCAGGTCTGGGGAATGCGGCACCTGTAGCCCATTTCCTGCACACGCCTGTGCACGGTGGCTCTGGATGTTTCTGCTCCAGACTCAGTTCACTGCTTCCGCAGGTCCCCCAAGGTCTGGAATCAGCCCTTCTCCACAATCTTCCTCAGGGTCCGGTCACCTCTTCTCGTTGTGCAGCGTTTTCTGCCACACTTTTTCCTTCCCACAGACTTCCCACTGAGGTGCCTTGATACAGCACTCTGGGAACAGCCTATTCGTTCAGAAATTTCTTTCTGTGTCTTACCCTCTTGCTTGAGGGTGTCAATAGTGGCCTTCTGGACAGCAGTCAGGTCAGCAGTCTTACCCATGATTGGGGTTTTGAGTGATGAACCAGGCTGGGAGTTTTAAAGGCCTCAGGAATCTTTTGCAGGTGTTTAGAGTTAACTCGTTGATTCAGATGATTAGGTTCATAGCTCGTTTAGAGACCCTTTTAATGATATGCTAATTTTGTGAGATATGAATTTTGGGTTTTCATGAGCTGTATGCCAAAATCATCCGTATTAAGACAATAAAAGACCTGAAATATTTCAGTTAATGTGCAATGAATCTAAAATATATTAATATTAAATTTTCATCATGACATTATGGAAAATAATGAACTTTATCACAATATGCTAATTTTTTGAGAAGGACCTGTAAATGTTTCTTAGCTTGTGATATTTTTGATCATGAACATTGGGAAACAATTTCAGTCTCTAAATGTACAAAGCTGGTACAGCCATACCCCCAAAAGATTTGCAGCTCTTTACAAAGGCAAGGCACACTGCTGATTTTTATTAGCAAAATAATAAAAAAATAATTTATCTTTTTTCTGCCAATATATGATGATCCATTATCTTATGCTGGTCTACCTCATAAAATGCCAGAAAAATACACTGAAGTTTGTGGTTGTAACATGACAAAATGTGGAAAAGTTCAAAGGTATGAATACTTAATAAGGTCCTTAAGTTCCAGTACCTGAAGCTTCTCTGTTTTGCCATCTTTTATGCTGCAGTACTCCAGCTGGTACTGGCCTTCAACAAAACTCAACGTCTCAACAGCTCAAACTTTGAATGTGCAGATTCCACAGCGGCTGAGCCAGTCACAGGCTCAAACCGTAACACTCATGTTCATGTGCATATACTTCAGCAAACAACGGTACATTTAAAGTTGGAAAACATCTTCTTTTGATGTAAACTCTCAAGTTTTTCACAATATCCTCCAATATTCCAAATAGAAAATTAAGACTTGGATTTTCATACACTGTATGTACTGTAGTGTTTGATTATTTATCTATGTATCATATTAAATGCTTACTGGCAATGCCACTAATACCTTAGAGTTGAGAAATGCCTTCTGATAACAGTTTAATGTAGCTCAACTTAGCAACTTGAGAACAAGAAACTGTAAGCTGGAACAATAAAACCAGACAATTAAAACAATATTTGAAAACAAGCCCTCTTAAACACAACACAGCGAGTACTTACAATTCAAGATTAGGACAAAATATGTAACTCAGCAGATATTTTGCATTAGTTTTGATAAGTCTTAACTGATCCTTTTTATAAGTAGATGCCATAAGAACTCAGTTTCATTTAACAGGCAATAACAGCACTATGAAATAAATAAAAATAAAAACGAAACTGCTACCTTGCTACTAATGGGCCCATTTTACCAAATCCATAGAGATGAGTGGACAATTTGCTGTCTATGATGGTGTTGGTCAGAAACGGGTTACTGAAGCGATGAAAAAGTCACTCCATTTGAAATGATCATGCTGGATCAGCTGTACTGTGTGTCTCTCAACCATGAAGAGTCGCATGGTGAGGGCCGCTATAATTAAAGTGCTTATTGATTAGACTTTGTGCGCTCCTGCATTCCCTGAACCGTGAGTCGGTCACTCTCGGAGACATTCAAATCACCTCAGAGCCACGAGAGCAATGTCTATGATAATGTGTATGGTAATGCACCCCCAGGCCACCGGTTTAAGTCAATTATTGACGCCTTCCCTAAATGGACGGTTGATCCACAATTCAAGCTTCATAGAAAAGTGTCAATATGAGATTAATACTGGGGCATTAGGTCAGTTTTATTTGAACTACAACCGTTTCTGGAAATGAATTGGGCAATACTTACCTAATTGAAATATTAATTGGAAAGTAAATGACATTTCTCAACTCCTTGTGGGATTTAAGTTTAACCCTTGGTATTGCACAAGAAAAGACAATGTACATGTGCAGGGCCCTGTAAAAAAGGTCAGTGACCCTCATTAGCTTAGAACCATCTGCCTTTGGTTCTATTTTAACAGCTTGTGTGTTTGTGTGTGTGAAAAATCATTTAAATTAAAAGAACCGTATTTATGGTAAGTTCCACACAAACATACTCTGCTTTTAACCTTACAATTTTTAGTCAGTGCGTGATTTTGCTGTTGAATCTACCCTCGTGTCTGAGGGGCTTGACAATGTGCCTTTCATTCCCATTTGTGGCAGATGTAGCATGAGAGTATGAGAGTCTGCATTGATTGTAATTTCCTGCAATACTGCATTCCACTCTCTTGGTTTATAAGGAGACTAATTCCTATCTCCTACATTGTAAGCCAACCAGAGGCCTTGGCTTCAGTCCTTGACAACAGCTAATTAATAAAAGAAGAATGAATGATCTACCCAGCATTTCTCCTGCAGCAAATGGGTTGCTGCAGGGATGATGATATTCAGTGTATTGAAGTTTGTATGCATGCTTTAGATGATCTTCTTGTTATGATATAGACATGCTGTACATGCAGTGTTGTTTTGTACATTTTCTTTTTCATTAACAAATCCTCATATGCTCATAGCATGATCCTGTATGCACTTTGGTGTTCCCTGACCAAAATCTAATGAAACATCTCAGGGACATCATGTTTAGGTCCATCCGACACCAACAAGTGGCACCTTACAATGTCCAAGAGCTCAGTGATGCCCTGGTCAGCACCTCCAAGAAGATACCCCAGGACACCATCCATCATCTCAAAAGGAGCATTCCCTGTTGTCAATCACGCATACAAGCACATAGAGGCCATACAAACAACTGAGTACCGTTTTGAGTTCCTGGTATGACATTTCAGCAAATTGGACTAGCCTGCTGCATCTGTTTTTCAGCTTAAATTTCTTACTGACTTCGGCTTAAGCTCTTTGTGGGTTAAAAAGTTTCATTTTCATTAAAGGATGTGGCATATTTTTGTTCCTAACGTATTCAATTCAATTTAATTCAAAAATACTTTATTAATCTCAAAGGGAAATTAAATGTTGTTGTAGCTCATTATGTAAGTTTCTTCAAAGAACCATTGTAGATGCTGATGGCTGTGGGCAGGAAGGATCTCCTGTAGCGCTCCGTCTTACAGCAGATCTGAAGAAGCCTCTGACTGAAGACGCTCTGTTGTTGCAGGACAGTCTCATGAAGAGGATGCTCAGGGTTCTCCATAATGTTCTTCATTTTATGAATCCACAATGATCTCCAGAGGTTCCATAGGAGTCCCCAGAACAGAGCCAGCCTTTTTTATCAGCTTGTTTAGCTTTTTTAAGTCCCTGGCTCTGATGCTGCTTCCCCAGCAGATGATGGCAGAAGAGATCACACTTTCCACAACAGACTTATAGAAGATATGCAGCATCTTGCTGCAAACACCAAAGGACCTAAGCTTCTTCAAGAAGTACAGTCTGCTCTGTCCCTTCTTATAGATGGCTTCACAGTTGCATCTCCACTGCAGTCTGTTGTCCAGGTGAACACCGAGGTATTTATACTCATCCACCACCTCCACTTCTTCTCCCATGATAGAAATAGTTTTTGACTTATTCCTGTTTCTCTTAAAATCTACAATCATCTCCTTTGTTTTAGTCACGTTCAAAATGATCATGCCACAAAGCGGTCCACCACCTTCCTGTACTCAGCTTCTTGTCCATCTCTGATCCACCCCACGACTGCAGAATCATCCGAGTATACCCATTCCATATCAGTGTGGATATCCAGCATGATTTTTTTCCAGTTGAGATCTAATGTGTTTTCAAAGTGTTCCTTTAATTTTTTTAACCAGTGTATTTATATGTATTGTGGGTTGGTCTCCTTCAAACTGCAGATATGAGAATGCTCCAGGAGAAGACTCTGTTGACACTGACTTCATTGAACAAAGCAATATTTTATTTCAATCAGGCTCATATCAAAACGATCTGTGCACCAATCTGGTGGACATTTAAACTGCATATCGAAGCATTCCTCCTGATCTTCGAACACAAACTCTTCTTACAGGCCTCTAGACAGCACATACAGGTCCTTCTCAAAATATTAGCATATTGTGATAAAGTTCATTATTTTCCATAATGTCATGATGAAAATTTAACATTCATATATTTTAGATTCATTGCACACTAACTGAAATATTTCAGATGTTTTATTGTCTTAATACGGATGATTTTGGCATACAGCTCATGAAAACCCAAAATTCCTATCTCACAAAATTAGCATATCATTAAAAGGGTCTCTAAACGAGCTATGAACCTAATCATCTGAATCAACGAGTTAACTCTAAACACCTGCAAAAGATTCCTGAGGCCTTTAAAACTCCCAGCCTGGTTCATCACTCAAAACCCCAATCATGGGTAAGACTGCCGACCTGACTGCTGTCCAGAAGGCCACTATTGATACCCTCAAGCAAGAGGGTAAGACACAGAAAGAAATTTCTGAACGAATAGGCTGTTCCCAGAGTGCTGTATCAAGGCACCTCAGTGGGAAGTCTGTGGGAAGGAAAAAGTGTGGCAGAAAACGCTGCACAACGAGAAGAGGTGACCGGACCCTGAGGAAGATTGTGGAGAAGGGCCGATTCCAGACCTTGGTGGACCTGCGGAAGCAGTGGACTGAGTCTGGAGTAGAAACATCCAGAGCCACCGTGCACAGGCGTGTGCAGGAAATGGGCTACAGGTGCCGCATTCCCCAGGTAAAGCCACTTTTGAACCAGAAACAGCAGCAGAAGCGCCTGACCTGGGCTACAGAGAAGCAGCACTGGACTGTTGCTCAGTGGTCCAAAGTACTTTTTTTGGATGAAAGCAAATTCTGCATGTCATTCGGAAATCAAGGTGCCAGAGTCTGGAGGAAGACTGGGGAGAAGGAAATGCCAAAATGCCAGAAGTCCAGTGTCAAGTACCCACAGTCAGTGATGGTCTGGGGTGCCGTGTCAGCTGCTGGTGTTGGTCCACTGTGTTTTATCAAGGGCAGGGTCAATGCAGCTAGCTATCAGGAGATTTTGGAGCACTTCATGCTTCCATCTGCTGAAAAGCTTTATGGAGATGAAGATTTCATTTTTCAGCACGACGTGGCACCTGCTCACAGTGCCAAAACCACTGGTAAATGGTTTGCTGACCACGGTATCACTGCGCTCAATTGGCCTGCCAACTCTCCTGACCTGAACCCCATAGAAAATCTGTGGGATATTGTGAAGAGAACGTTGAGACACTCAAGACCCAACACTCTGGATGAGCTAAAGGCCGCTATCGAAGCATCCTGGGCCTCCATAAGACCTCAGCAGTGCCACAGGCTGATTGCCTCCATGCCACGCCGCACTGAAGCAGTCATTTCTGCCAAAGGATTCCCGACCAAGTATTGAGTGCATAACTGTACATGATTATTTGAAGGTTGACGTTTTTTGTATTAAAAACCCTTTTCTTTTATTGGTCGGATGAAATATGCTAATTTTGTGAGATAGGAATTTGGGGTTTTCATGAGCTGTATGCCAAAATCATCCGTATTAAGACAATAAAAGACCTGAAATATTTCAGTTAGTGTGCAATGAATCTAAAATATATGAATGTTAAATTTTCATCATGACATTATGGAAAATAATTAACTTTATCACAATATGCTAATATTTTGAGAAGGACCTGTACACTCTCTACCATATTTGGCATCCCTCAGGATATACTCCGACCTACAAATGTACTCCAGTCCTACGCGGGGCCCCAGGAGCTACTGTGTTGTCACAAAGAATGATGTCCTCCAGGCAAAGGCCGATATCTGTTTTCCGTTCCGTCAAAAACTCCCTGCTCATCGATAGGGCTGAAATCACACCAAACCATATGAGAGAACTAAAAACATATGAGTTCTAAACTCTAAACACCACAGTATCTGATATAAGTTTTACTTAGTTTGATGGAACATGCATTTAGAACAGTGACTTATTGTGTGCTTCTGGTTTTTCTATGGTTTTGTTTTCTATAAGTTGTCATTGTTGAAAAGTCAAAATTTTGACAGCATGTTGGTAAGCAATTGGGAGTTTGCTGTCTATGAGAAGTGGGTTTAGGGGGGAAGGGGGCATATGTGGTCTTAAAAGATGTCTTAAAGATGAAGAAGAGAGATGAGTTGGATGGGTGGGATGATAGTGGCTGTAAAAATCAGTGAGTATGGATAAAGAGGGTTCATGAAGACTGATAAAGAGCATGGCTGGGATGAAAAGATGTCTTAAAGAGGGCATGTCAAAATTCTTACTGGTTTTAAACATAAATGAAAGCACACCTGGACCCATTGAGCCTGTACCATGACAAAGCAGGTTAAAACAAACAATGTAATCTAAACAAAAAAAAGGAAAATGATTATTGATCCAACTTACAAACTCATTTTAATGACTGTTAAAATGTAATATTTCACACAAAGTAGCTCAAGAGGTCTGTAAAGAAAATAAATAAAACTATATAAAAAAGAAAATCCTCCATTTGGTTGTACCAAGTGATGCAACCAATAACTTATGAAACCTATCCTATGAAAACAGGAAGTGTTGGACCATCACCTCCTAAACCCCTATCCTGGATGGAGGATTTGAACAAAGGAATAATAATTTTGAGTATTCACTAAGAAACATAAACAATGTTTTTATAAAAAATATATTTTTGTTTTAAATAAAAGACATTGAAATTACCCATAAATAAATAGTGTATGGTTTATTATTCATATGCTTAGGAGTAAACTGCAACATAATGTTACTACAAACAAACCCGGAATGGTATGTGAAGCTAGTTTAAGTGAAGAAGTTATAACAGTATTATAAAATCAAAAATTATGTATAAATGTAAAGTCAATTGTGATGAGTTATGAATATCAAGTTGACAAGTGGTGAGTAAATACCATCTCAACCCATTTGGCACAGTCGGGTTGAGGTACTAAAAAGAATGGATGATGAGGATTGAGGCTGGAGTCGAAACAAAAACAATGTGCTGGCTAATAGCCAGCTATAAATCAGCTTGCCAAGTGAATAAAGTCATTAGTCTTTGTCCTGTACGTAAGGTAACACATTAACTACATTTCTTGCAGTCACAGGAAAATACTATAAAGCCAAATGCTAATTTTAAACCTTACTATACAAACTGCCATAATTGTGAATATTGTTTATTATCGGGGAACTTTTGAGGTACATTATGGCCAAGCTAAATTTTAGTTTGACTCAGTTTTTCCGTTCTGATTCACGCCTCTATTGTTTGTGGGCTTTCATGAACACTTTATTCAGTGGATTTTAAGAGAACAGTTGAAAATCTTTGAAGACGCCCCCGACCCCCCCATTCCCCACCTAATTTCCTGTATGAGTAACCAACACATCTTGCTGGGTTGGTTGATCAAAATGTTTTAGCTGACCACCATTTGAAGGACACTATTTCCTACATGCATGCACAGTCACTTTCAATACTACATGCTCACTCTACTGGCCCCGCACTATTTTTAAACCTTTCTGTTCTGTTCTTGTGTTCTTCTAAAAACTGTCTGATTCATAAAAAGCCACGCACAAACCTGCAGAGTTTAACTGTTTTTTAAAGTAAAACAGAACCATAAAAACTTGATAAAATGTAGAAAATGTTTTACTTTGAAAAAAATGTCACAATACTAGATATGATTATTTCAATAGATATATAGTCCCACATTACGTTCTGTTCTGATGCAGTACATTTTGTACAACTGTGACACTTAAGATGAATTCAATTGACTGCTATAACTACCGTAAACACATTTGGGTTAATTCTATTTTTCTGACATAGACTAAAATTATATGTACACATCTGTTTAGATTATTTTGGTAATGGGAACAAAATGTTTAACAGTGTGAGTGAATTTCACATTAGAAGCAGATCAACATTTTCACAGTGAGTATGGTGGAAATTGATGATTATTTGTTTACATATGCGTTGGTAGGAATAGTTAGGCTAAAATTTTATGCAGTGTGGGCAGGACAGTGTTAAGTAGACTGATTAACATATTTGACGTCTGAAAGGTTAACTTGCTGTTTCCTCTCCCCACTATTGCGGCTGGTGTGACAATCCGCTCTTGTGGTGGGGTATGGCTGAGGTGGGAGGGAGAGGGGCTTGTAGTACAAGTAGAGCTGAGATCAAAATCTGAAGTTTCAGAAAGAGCGAGAGGACCCTGCTGCTTGAAAGACGTACACCACTGCTGCCTAAACAAGACTGGTTGGATTCTTTGCTCTTGTTAACATTTCAACAACCGGGAGATCATTTACTCAGAAATAGTGTTCACTGAAAAACTCAACTTAAGGGCAAGGTGTTATCCTAGAGATGCAGGCCAGTCTGAGTTTAACCTCTCTTCTCTGTTTCACAACATGGATGAACTTGGTCCAAGCAAGTAAGTACAGAAAAAAAGATCAAAAACTCATTGATTAAGTGGTCTGAACATATGAATACTTAAATTATCTGTCTCTATGTGTTGTATTTTTAGTCAGCGGAGCTGTAAGTAACTGTCCGTGTATTGCGGTCTACGATACTAAAGTCCAGCACTTTAAAATTAAGGAATACACCATTCAGAAGGAAGGCGTCTGTCTCTTTAAGGCAATTGTGTAAGTGTTCTATATTTTTACATTGTCTTAAACATATGAATTACATCTGATCTCATAGTAATATATCTGTTCAATTGTGCATATTTGTCGATGTTCAGATTTAAATTTTTATTGGTCTTTGTGACAGTCTTAGTTTTTACCTCTACACTTCATTTTAATTCACTATAGAACTTACTTATCTCCCAATCATTAAAAAAACTAGCATTTGTCACAATAACACAAATATAGCAAAATATGTCATCAGAAATGTCATCAAGAAATTGACAAGAAAACCCTTTTTGAAAAATCATGTAACCCTTCATTAAGAAAGAGAAACAATGATAAAACTGAATAGTAATAATTTTAACAGATAACAATCCATTTCAGGTTTCAGACTGTGGCTGGAAAGACGATTTGTAAAGAGCCTGACGATGAATGGGCAAACTTTGTCATTCTGCAGCTGAAGAAAAGACAGACTACAACAACATCAGCACCAGGACCACTATTACACGCAACACCAACAACACCATCAAGCCCAACAACATTACCAGAATCAGAACCAACACCAACAACAGCACCAGGATCTAAACCATCATCAGTACCAACATCAGGACAAGGATCCGAACTGCCGTCAACACCAACATCTGCACCATTACCACTAGCACCAGTATCAGAACAAACATCAACACCAACATTAGGACCAGGATTAGAACAAGAATCACACCCACTGTCAACACCAACATCAGCACGACCCACACCAGGATCAAAACCACTTTTAACCCTAACATCATCAACACCAGCAACAGCCCCATCAAGCCGGACACCATTACCCAGATCAGAACCAACATCAACACCAACATTAGCAGCATCAACCACAACCTCCACTTCCTCAGTAACACCTGCCTCAGCACCATCAACAACAAAAACTTCAAACCTCTATTTCTCTTCTTCAACATTTGCAAAATCAACTCCAAATCCAACATCAGTATCAACATCAGTTCCAAACAACATTGCTGGTGCTTCTGGTACCAGATCAGCAAGTCACCGTATACCAGCAAAATCCACAAGTAGAAGAAAAACATCCACACGAAGGCGTTCAACAACAAGGAAACAAAATAGGAGGAAAATGAGGCAATGGCAGAGAAGAAGTACAAAGAAATTAATGTGATCATTGTTAGCAAAGTTTGTTCTGAGAAATATGACATGCATACTTAAATGCAGTGGCTTTCAATGCTTTGCAGCCTTAGTTTAAGATAAACTAAGGATGAATTGTTGCAATATTTGCCTATTTGATTTAACCATTTCTTTGTCAATATTTTATTTGCAAGTTTTTCTCAACAACTATCGAAACACTTAGAAAATTGCCTTGTGACACATCCTGGATGTTCCGACGGTGGAGAATCAAAGCTTTAATGAGGCACAGCAAAATACTTGTAAAGCTATGTTTTAAATTTGTATTGTATTTATGTAAACATTGATTCTTTATTTTTTTATAAATCTGTATATAAAACAAAAAAAATCTACATATTTTAAGTATTTTAATTTACAATTAAATCATATTTAACAAATGTGTTTAGCTGTGAATCAATTAATTTGAACAGGAATGAATTCAGTTAATACTTCTTAGAATTGCTTATGAATACAATGTTTAATTGGTTTCTAAGCTTTAGCTTATGTCTTAGCGTGCTTGAATATGCAGGAAGGAAACCAGTTCATACATACAGCTGATAAGGCAGACAGCAGTAACACCCTAGATAAATGCCAACATCTGAAATGTAGATTTTGTGAAGAGTTAAGAAGCAAGATGGAACATAAACTGACTGCACATAGAAAGAAAATGTCTAAAACATACTAAATTATAATTGCAGCTAAAAAACCTAATGTGCACATAATTATTAGTAACTGTGCTCTCCTATTAGTATAGGTATATTGTCATGTTCAAAAGGACCATGACACAACAATGTGATTTGGTAGTTTGATCATGGAGGAGAGTGGATGATCTAATGCATGGATTAGAACCCTAGTTCTCAAATTGTGCTACAAGTACATCTGGTGGGACTCAGAAGAAATGTTTGATGATAAATATATGCAAGATAGATACGAATGAACTGACAGTGAAGTTGTAGACGAACCAGAATCAACAGCTGGTGGTAGCTTATGCTGTGTTTCATTTACCCCCAGTCAACTGGGATTTAAGAAGGACATCCGATCCAACCTAACGGCACTTCAGTTCCAAATCTGAAATTAAAAGATATCTAATTTCATACAATGAAACACTACAGCATCATATTCACAAAAGGACATTGTACAATATTGCATCTATGAAAGTTTTGATGAGATTTAAATGATCACAAGTGCAAATACACAGCAGCTATCTCTAAGTTTAAGATGGGAGACAGCCATATTGAATTTTATGGTCAGGTCGGTAAGAAATGTTGGATATTCCCACTGGGAATTTAAAATTTCAGAGAAATTTCAGTTTATTTTTACAACTTCAGCTTTGAAAAATTCAACTTCTGAGTAACACAAAATACTACTTACATCACAGGCTTCAACCAAAGAAACATGCTATTGGATGACGACATTATTTTCCCTTACTAAGTGAGCTGCACTAATATTTTAACATACCTTTCAGTATGGTTGTGCTTGGAAAACGTAGTATTTACTGAAATGGTACATTTTATAAAAGGTTTGTAGAGTCTGCATTGTGGTCCCAATGCTAAAACGCATTGAAACCCCCTTTTTTCATGGTTTTCAGAAGTAAAAGTTTTATAAAACTTCCTGAAGATTGACTCCTCAGATGAAGATTGAGCTACATCTGAGGTGTATAATGACCGTCGTCTAGGAAGGGGGATACTGTAGGTTCTGTCTCAGTAGGCACATGAAAGGACCAACAGAGGCCCTCCCGTACAACATGGTAAACAGTGTAGATGTGCTTTTTAATGTAGGACATGTGTATTGTCTAGATTACTTCAGTTAAGAATAATTATATAAAAAATTGTTCAAATTAATTAAATTTAGCTAAATGAAAAAGTACAAAAGATGGATGGAAAGGATGGATGGGATGAGGAGTCGTTATAAAAAGTGACATGGGCGATCATTGGAAAGAAAGAAGGCTGAAAGAAGGAAGGAATACAATGGGTGGAATGAAAAGGGGCCAAAAAGATGGGAGGATGTTCAGGATGAAAAGAGGGAAGAAGAGAGATAGAGAGTTGGGCAGAGGTCATAAAGAGGCATATTTAGAAAGTTGGATGCAGAACGTTGTACAGGTGGGGTTGAGGAGGATGAATGAGTTGAAAAGGTTTTGCAAAAAGGGATAATACAGATGAGAAGTATAAAAATGGGTTAAAAAAGGAGGAAGTGGATAGGTGATGAGAGAAAATGAATAGAAATAAGAAAACAATAAATTAATGACAGGCATGGAGAGTGAGTTTGCAACACAAGGCAAAAGTTGCTGCATGGGTCAGCCAGCCATATAGATTAACACATTCATTATATTTCTTGCAAATATAGGGCAATCATAAGACAGCTCTATAAAGCCTAGTATTAATGTTAAATTCTACTTTTTATAATGTGACCCAAAAAGTCTGTCTTTGCTAATACTAGTCTCTAAGAGCCTCTCAAAGGCTGCACCCTATCATTTTCCTTTACATGACCTCCACAGCCGAGGTTAAGCTTTAATAGTCTTGTGTTTCTATTTTCCACACATCATCATCCACATTTCACATTTGTATTTTAAATGTTTCAGGTGACTCATTATATTCTTGCGTCTTTCTACAGGTTTTATTTCTTAGCAACTGTGGCTTTGATTAAAGCAGAGAGCAACTATACTTTTCTCAGATGGCTTCTGCACCCATGAGGAGCTTATTATTGTTTTTTGAGTGTCTTTGTGAGATGTCCTTGCATTGCAGCATAGAATATCCTTTCACAAGAGCTATAACTACAGGAATTAACAACATAGCTAATGCAAAATTAAAGTTTCCTGACCATTCTACATTTATTAAATGCAAATAAAGAATTTGGTAAGAGGGTAATTCCTAGGATACCTGTAACAAAATGGTTGATAAAAGCACTTAAGGTGCAATTGACTAAGCTGCCCACCATGGCCAGATAAAAGAAAACCACATTCTTTAAAGTGAAGCGCAGAAGCAAATATTTTCCATGATTAAAAATCTTACAAGTAATACATAGATGAGGAACAGCGATCTGATATGTAAGATTACTTTCTGTGAGTGTTGCATCAAACAGAACTCGACCAGTTCCAGTTTTTGGACAATAAAAACTGAGATGTATGCATCTGTTAGTCTATGTTATCAAGTATCTAGATTAGGCTATGCTGAGAATCACTGTCCCTGATTAGTGAAACTAACAGCAGGATGACAGTCAAAAGTAATGATATGCTTCCTCAGTATGGAAATGCATTTTAATATAAGCAATTAATTTTGAGATTAACAAATTTACCTCTGTGTTTTAAAAAGCTCAGTGATGATAATGGTTAGAAACATTTTTAAAGTGTCTAGGAAAAAGTACTTGAGGTTTTCAGGGTGAGACTGGTGGAAAGTGATAATCTCTGTATTAGAGTAGGAATGTTTATCATTGTGTTTATTTTATTCTAAGCAGGTCTGTGGTAAATAGACACTTTTGAGAGGTAAAACAACTCACTGTTTCCTCTACCTACTGTGTAACCACAGTGACTATATTCTATGATGACAGGATATGGTTGAGTGGGGGAGAGAGAGGGGCTTGTAGTAATATAAAAGCAGGGCTCAAAAGTTTAATTAATGCGATTCTTCGATCTCTGAGTGTTTGCCAAAACACACGATACTTGCCAACTGAAGGAGAAGGCTTGGATCTGAAGATGCAGTTCAGATTGATTTTAACTGCTCTTGTCTGCTTCACTGCATGGATGAACTTAGTCCAAGCAGGTAAGTAATAAAAAAGAAACAAACAGGATTGACCGCATGGATTGAACATGTTGGAGCAAAAATAATATTCCTTAATTGTATCTTTCTCTATGTGTTATTTTCTTTTAGCTGCTGTGTTTGTAAATAACTGTCGCTGTGTGCATTGGTCCATGACTCAAGTTAATTTTACTCAAATTAAGAAATACACCATTCAGATGGAAGGCCGATGTTCCATCAATGCAGTAGTGTAAGTATTTTTTTAATTTCACCGTATCTTCCACATTAAGCCATGTCTGAGCTTTTTATTGTTATTGCTTATTATTATTATGAATTATGTGCTGTCTGAATCCTCTAAATTCTGCTGGGTTAAAAAGAACCTAATCTGAGTTATTTTGCTAACAGTCCTGTGTGTAATATGGACTGGACCAGTGCTGGGCTGATTTAATGCAGCAAGGCTGTGTTTGACCCATCAAACATAGACAAGTGACTCTTGTCCAACGTTAAAGCTATGCAACAGCTAAAAAGAATGATGCATAACCTGGATCACTAAACACGTAATATTTGGGTTAAAATTTGGAAAACAAAGTTCATGCCAAATATAGAAAAGTATTAACTGCACTGTCTGTATTGACCTAATAGCCAGTCATCTACTTGAAGTGTGACTTTTTAACATTGCTAGCACTAGCATGTGCTAACTACTTAGCAGGTGAAAGGGCTGTGTTATGATGAGTGGACTGATTCATTTTCTAGTGTGAATAACCAAATGACATCAACATTAAGATGCAGCTCAATTCTACCTTCTCAATTTCTTATTTCATCCCATAAAAGAGTACAGTTGCAGAGTTAAAAATGGTGGTCTGTGAAGAATGATGAGGCTCTTTCCAGCCCCTTTGATTGTTAATTGTTTCTAGCCTCTTGTGTGATTGTGTCTGCAACAAGATGCTGCAGTCTACCATGTATCTCTGAACTGAATTAGAAGGTTTCAGTAGTTTCATAAATGATGATGCTACTTAGCAAAATAATTATCCCTCTAATTAAATAAGATGTGATTATTTTTCGAAAATAATGTTAATAATTAACTATAGTATCAATGAATATTATAAATGAATTCCAATGTCATTGATATTTAAAAACTATTGCAGGTTTCAGACAGTAAATGAAAATATTATTTGCAAAGACCCCAACAGCGACTGGGCCAAGCATGTCATTCGGAAGCTGGAGGCAAAGACAACATCTTCACCAGAGAAAAGACGTCATAACAAAAGATCAACCCTGGGCAGTACACCATTGACATCCACAAAACTGTGTGGGGCTATCACAAAACCACGCAACCCCCAAAAAGGAAAGAAAATGCAGCGAGGCTAGAAATGTCATCCAAGAGCAAAACCACAATGTAATCTAAGTGACTCCTATCAGCCAATTATATTCTAATAATTCAGACAGGTATTATTTTAATGCGGTGCTTCTCAACCTTTTCAAATCATGACACATTTAATTCAGTGACTCATGCGAGCAAATCTTTGATGCTCAGAAAACATTAAAAACAATGCCACTTCAAATTAAACCAGGAAAGAATATGTACTGTGAAGCACAAAACATTTTAACTTCAATATCTGATATCCTGCAAACTGGTTAAGCAACTTCTACTAGGTGTCCCAGCGACTGGGTTGAGAGCAAAGCAAGATGATCGGGGAAACATACAATATACTGTAGAGCTGCAATATGTTCTAATAAAGCTTGGTTGAGCTTATGATGTAGATGTGTTTATCTGTCAAGCATAAATTGTATCATTAAAAAACGTTTAATTCAACATGAAATCAAATGTGTTGCTTTTTTCTGTGTATATAAGGCATTGTTGCAAGGAGGTATCCATCTGGGTACCAAAACACCAACCAACAGTCTTTAAAGATGAGAATAGTTTCAATGCTAATCAGTTAAAAGTTAAACAAAAAGGTTAAAAACTCAAAAGAAACTATTATTAAATGAACTGTTTCACCATAGAAACGTAAGCAACAAACTGCTGTACAACTAGATTGTAATCCAAACAAGTTATTACGGACACTACCATCCAAGTGGATGGTGGTGTTCGTATGTACCGAGCTCTGGGTGACTTAAAGGGCGTCAAAAAGTATACACAACCTTGTTGAAATTCAAGGTTTATACACGTGGACAAAATTGTTGGTACGCCTCGGTTAATGAAAGGAAAACCCACAATGATCACAGAAATAACTTTAATCTGACAAAGGTAATAATGAATAAAAATTCTATGAAAATGAACAAATGAAAGTCAGACATTGCTTTTCAAACATGCTTCAACATAATTATTTAAAAAAATAAACTCATGAAACAGGCCTGGACAAAAATAATGTGACCAAAGAGACATGTTAAATCAAAGTGTGTCCATTAATTAGCATCACTGACATGGTGTGTACCACACTCAATGTGGACCAGAGGAAGCGAAGGAAAGGTTGTCTCAGTAGATCAGAAAGAAAATTATAGACAAGCATGTTAAAGGTAAAGGTTATAAGACCATCTCCAATCAGCTTCATGTTCCTGTGACTACAGCTGCACATATTATTCAGAAATTTAAGATCCATGGGACTGTAGCCAACCTCCCTGGACGTGGTCGCAGGAGGAAAACTGATGACAAAACAAAGAGACGGATAATATGAACGGTAACAAAAGAGCCCAGAAAAACTTCTAAAGAGATTAAAGGTGAACTTCAAGCTCAAGGAACATCAGTGTCAGATCGTACCATCCGACATTGTTTGAGGCAAAATGGACTTAATGGGAGACGACCAAGGAGAACACCATGGTTGAAAACAAATCATAAAAAAGCCAGACTGTTGATGAGCCACAAAGCTTCTAGGAGAAAGTCCTATGGACAGATGAGACAAAAATTTAACTTTTTGGGAAGGCACATCAGCTCTATGTTTGCAGACGTAAAAATGAAGCATATGAAGAAAAGAACACCGTCCCTACAGTGAAACATGGAGGAGGCTCTGTTATGTTCTGGGGCTGCTTTGCTGCATCTGGTACAAGGTGTCTTGAATCTGTGCAGGTATAATACAATCTCAAGACTATCAAGGGATTCTAGAGAGAAATGTGCTGCCCAGTGTCAGACAGCTTGGTCTCAGTTGCAGGTCATGGGTCTTGCAACAGGATAATAGCCCAAAACACAGCTAAAAACACCCAAGAATGGCTAAGAGTAAAACACTGGACTATTCTGAAGTGGCCGTCTATGAGCCCTGACTTAAATCCTATTGAGCATCTTTGGAAGGAGCTGAAACATGCCGTCTGGAAAAGGCAACCTTCAAACCTGAGACAACTGGAGCAGTTTCCTCATGAGGAGTGGGACAAAATACCTGCTGAGTCGTGCAGAAGTCTCTGTCAGGTTTAAACAACCTAACGATATTTATAACAACACAAAAAGAAGAGAGAGAGACAAAGTGTTAGTTATTTTACTCGTACGAGGAGAACGATCAGAAATATGTTCAGTTACAAGTCCCCAATCATTCTGAACAGCATCTGTCCGCCTCCTCTTTTTATTGTCTTTCGGGGGTCCCTAGTTTACAAAAACATTGTTCTCTAAAGGATGGGGGAAAACAACAGCTGCATCGTAAACAGGTCATAAACAGCTTTATACATTAACAACACATTTCCCACAGTCTCCTCCAACTTGTAGGGTCAGCCGTGCCTTCATCTTTATGACCTCCTCAACTGGACTGCTTCCTTCTCTGCTAGTTCAGCTCCTATTTATGACCTTTGCCTGCAGACAAACTCACACATCCTTTACTCACACATACATCATGAAAGGTTATAAGATAAAATGGTTCAAATAACACAAAGGAAACAAATATAAGATAATAAAAGACTATATACAATTTTTTCCCAACAGTCTCGTTTGATTGCAGCGATTGCCTCAAAAGGTTGTGCAACAAAGTATTAAGTTAAGGGTACCATCATTTTTGTCCAGGCCTGTTTCATGAGTTTATTTTTAAAAATAATTCTGTTGAAGCATGTTTGAAAAGCAATGTCTGCCTTTCATTTGTTCATTTTCATTGAATTATTATTCATTATTACCAGATTCAAATGATTTTTTATTTCAACATTCAGTCTTCAGTTTGAGTCAGTAATAATTTCTTCAGCTGTCAATATCTTCAGCTACTTTGACAAAAGATCCCAGTTCAAACTGAAGAACAGTGACCCCAGATCATTGTGTGGTTATTACCATATTTCAAGGTGGGAACGGTGTTTTTTTTTGTTTTTTTTGTTTTTGTTTTTGATCATGCACATTGTTGTTTTAGTGACAAAACTTTTAGAACCCTATGCTTAAACATTGGTTTCATCAGACCCCAACACATTCTCTCACAAGATTTTACATAAGCCTGCATACATTAAGGGAAAGGATTTCCATAGCCTCTCTTGTTGAATCATTTCACTGGAAACTCCAAAATAGATGCTTATCTAAGTATTGTTCGCCGCTAAATCGCTGTCACTCTATGTCGGTTTCCTTTTTTAGCTCATTCCGAAAAATCCTGACATAAATTAAATATGGTCAAGGCTTCTTATATGCTTTTGTGACTTTTATTTATCACCAACTTTTACACAACAGGGCAAATCAAGAACTACTTCCTTTCTTGCTTCATCCATCCATCCATTTTCTATTCCCGCTTTTTCTGTACAGGGTCGCGGGGGAGCTGGTGCCTATCTCCAGCGGTCTACGGGCGAGAGATGGAGTACACTCTGGACAGCTCACCAGTCCATCGCAGGGAAACCCAGAGACACACAGAACAAACAACCATGCACACACCCATTCACACCTAAGGGCAATTAAGAAAACGTTTGTGAGAGCAAATAATCTAATAGTCATGTTTTTGGATTGTGGAGGAAGCCGGAGTACACGGCGAGAACCGCATGCACAGGAAGAACATGCAAACTCCATGCAGAAGGATCTTCTGGCAATGCTACCAGCTGCACCACCGTGCAGCCCCATAAGAGTCTCAAACATAGATAAAACTGGATTTCAAACTTAAAGCACACAACTGAATATATAAGGTACATTAAAGTAGATTATCATTACGTGACAACACAAACACTTATCAACTGGATTCAAGAGATAGACCTCATTTTGCCCAGAAATATTGTAGTAGTTGAATTTTTTGGAATCTTGAGCCTTTAACCCCACCAGTGACCAAATTGTACTTTGTTGTTTTAGGATTGATCCAGCAGTTAAACCTTGAAAGTAAAGTACATGGTTATGCAGAGAGAAAGGCTGTATCACTGTACTCCAGCCCCATACATGAAGTACACTAATGCATTTTGCAATCTAGAAAATCAAAGAACAATCTTCTACGACCATGTTGTTGCTGTTGTGTCCAAAACCACACAAAGCGAGAGAATAACAGTTTTTTTTTTTTTGGTACCAGCTGATAGCCTGATAAGTGCTTGAAAAACCAAGAATAATACAGTCTCTTGAAGCTCATAGTATTTTCATAAGTTTGCTTCAGTCCTGCATTTATTTTGCCGTTCAAACAGCAAGAAAAAATTCATAGTGCGTTGACTGAAGACACAAAAGACAACTCTACAGAGTTAACCTTTTAGGCTCACCATCTAATATCAGCAGTAGATATCAGCAGCCAGAAAACAACAGGCCATGTCAACAAGCATGATGTACTCAGGAAGACTGTTTAACCCACAAACCCACAAGCTCTGACACGCAGAATATTGCACAAAATCCACTACAGCTACCTCACAGCTCATATATCACAAATAAAACTACTGCAACAAGTATTCATGTCAGTTATGTCAATCATAAAAAATTATGTATCGTTAAATTTTACAGACACATTGTACAATCTATGGCTGTGTTATGCCTAATTTGGCATGCAGTAACCTTTTACACTGCGAGGAAGGAATCAGATGTATGTCATTACATAGATTTGCTGAATCTTTTCTTTTCTACACATTGGTGTAAGGGCAAAGCTATTTGGGTTTCAACTCACCCTTTCTCTTGTTGATACCTCCCTACCAGTTGTATAGCAACATCAGTTTTTCCTGTTTACTGTGATGCAAGCAAAGTACAACAAAATCAAACATAAAGGTAGCTGTGGTATGCTATCAGAGTATGTATGACATATGGTTGGCTCAAATTCTACCACTAACAACTAGGTTTAACTCGAGTATTCTAATATTGTATTGCCACTAAACTCTATGTTTCATATTTTCCTTTATAATTTGTGTAAGGTCTGTTCTTTTTCCTTTCAGTGTTGCATTTGTTTATATTTGATTCGGTGGGCCTGCTGCATCACACCAATTACCACATCCTGAATACAGAGTTGAGCAAATGTGTAAAGGCCGGTGTGTGCTTTAGTGGGTCTAATATAGAAGGATACTATTAGACTGTTTCCTCTCTTCTAAGAAAAATAGAAAGCATTTCAGAAAATCTGTCAAGCTGTCAGGCAATGCTCAACATGTAGAGCAGAAGTGTATGTGCAACCGAACATAATGCAATCGAGTTTCAAGGAACAAATGAGCAAGCATTATTATAGAAATGTATTTTTGTCAAACAATGTTGGTTAATTTTCACCCAAATAATCCCAAAATAAAATAATGCATTTTCCAAAAAGGTGCTATTTATATGGCAGTATTATTTATCGTATGAATCTTTCAGAATATTCTTGTTTATTCATTAAAGTTTCAGTTCAGAATATTCCTGACAAAGCCCATCATGCAAAATAGGTTTTTATTGTTAACATAATTAATACAGTAAAACAGATAGATATAAATGGATAGATTTAAAAGATTTAAGATGTGGACCTAGAGAATGTCAATTGTAGTCCAGACTGCAAACAAAAAAAAAAAGAAAAATTACCAAAATATCCAGAACCATGAGCTCCAAGTCGGGCAAAAACCACCACTAGTGTCATTGTTGCTTTAAGTTGAAAGACATGAGAATGGTGCCAATGAAGAAAGGTGTAGTCCAGGAGAATACTGAATATTGGTTATGGAAATAAGGAACAGAAACAAAGCTCTGAGCATATCTCTAAGGCACAGAGAGACATAGAACTGAGCTACAGGACATTACTAGGGACATAACAAGGTTTGGTGGTACCTGATTTTTCAGCAATGCTTCCTTCTTGGTGGCACCCTATAACTCCATGGTGATGCTAAACTTGATTCCCTCTGGACTGTGACACTGGAATGATTGTTTTTTCCAGCTTATGATAGACTTGGTTTATGGGTTGTTCTTTAAAACATGTTTTCTCTTTTATCTTAGGGTGACAGTTTGGGTTAGATTGGTAAAACTTGGATGCAGTTGGGTGTTCCGACAGAATAATGATCGTAAACCAACATAAAGACTTATTTTGGAATGAATGAATCAGACATAAAATAAGCTTTTTGATGGCTCAAAATATCTGACATCTGTCATTGAAATTAAGAAGTATTTTCACATATCAGCCATATGTATGTTTTATTTATTGATGACTGTAAAATGCAGATGCTTGAAGTGCAACTCACAAAAGCTCATTTATCTAAATCAGAATGGATGTATGTATATATTTGGGCCTGTATGTATAATTTTGACATGTTTTGATTAGAGGAAATCCACCAAAATACTAACTTCTAAACTTGGTTCTTATTTTAGGTAAAAAATTGCTACCCTGGAAAGAGAATGGTTCATAAGCATCCTTAAAAGCCCCATATTAACCTTACATTCTAATCAATGATGACTGTATGTAAACTTTTAAATTTAGAAACTACTACTCTTACGCCTATATAATGTTTAATCTGAAGTTAGTGTAGTATTATTTTACTAGGGCTTTAAAAGCAAGTGGGACATAAAAACATTAATAATATATATTATATTATATTATATTATATTATATTATATTATATTATATTAACCTTACATTATCTGTGCAGGCAGAAAGGAGGGGTTTGTATTTGTAACAGCTGCAGCTGAGATCGAAACACGAGCCCTCACAAAGACTTATTTCAGTAGTAAAAAGCGAACTGTAGCTGTGGTTTAAAAGACATTGCACAGAGTTTGTGTTCTCATATATATTCAGACTTTTGAAGTCATTTTTCTAGGTGAAATTTAATGCTCAAGGTTCCTTAACTGGACTTAAGTGTGAAGATGGAAATCATCATTGCTTTTAGCACTTTCAACTGTTTCACAACATGGATGGACAAAGAAAACAGTATACGGGAGTGTGGCCCCAACATACACTATATTGCCAAAAGTATTTGCTCACATGCCTCGACTCACATATGAACTTAGGACATCCCATTCTTAATCCATAGGGTCAATATGACAGTGGTCCACCTTTTGCAGGTATACCAGCTTCAAGTCTTCTAGGAAGGCTGTCCATGAGGTTTAGGAGCATGTTCATGGGAGCCTGGAATTGTCCAAAATCTTTTGGTATGCTGATGCATTCAGAGTTCCTTTCACTGGAACCATGGGGCCAAACCCAGCTCCTGAAAAACAACCCAGAGCATAATTCCCCCTTCACCAACCTTTACACTTGGTACAATACAGTGAGACAAGTACCGTTTTCCTGGCAACCGCCAAACCAAGACCTTTCCATCAGATTACCAGATGGAGAAGCACAATTTCTCACTCCAGAGAATGTTCCTCCACTGCTGAGTCCAGTGGCGGCGTGCTTTACACAGCTGCTTGGCCGTGGAAACCCATTCCATGAGGCTCTCTATGCACTGTTCTTGAGCTAATCTAAAGGCCACATGAAATTTGAAGGTTTGTTGCGATTGACTATGCAGAAAGTTGGCGACCTCTGTGCACTATGCGAGTCAGCATCTATTCTCCCTGCTCCATCAGTTTACATGGCGTACCACTTCATGGCTGAGTTCCTGTCATTCCTGTTAAAAAATATTGACTTTCTTAGACTGATGTCGTCTGGCGAAAAAATACAAAGCCACCTCATACACCAACCTCATAGTTAGTGTATAAGGTGGTCCCAAACTTAAGTCAGTTTCATTCGAATGGCGCCACACCATTCAGATGAAGGGTGCCTTTCCTATTATGGCAATTTTGTAAGTATTCATCTAAGTTATATTCAGATTTATAATTATTGTATACATCGGAATGAAACACATCTGATTTTAAAATTGTGTTAAGAAATATTTGTATGCATTTAAAGAGTTTTGTTCATCATTACGTTTGTTAAAATAAGTTCCTTTCATATGTTTTTTAAATTATTTTTTTTATTTTAAACTTAGCAGTTGTCTTTGGAACCATATTTAACATAAAAAGAAGAAAGTTCATCTTAACAGGGAACCTTTGTGGAAGAGGAAGCTACTATAGGAACCTTTCGACTATGATACTTCACCGTGTATTATTAGGTGTCAAAAGGTAGAGGATAGGAGAAATGGTCTAATCCCCCATTCCAGTATAGAAAGAACTTTCGAAGGACAATACATGTTTTTAACAGCTCACAACCTAATTACAGGTTTCCCACAGTGCAAGGAAAGATGATTTGCTCTAACTCCAACAACAGCTGGGCAAAACATGTCATATAGAAGCTGAACTCAGCTGGACTCAGCAATAAATGTTGCTCTGTTTATTTGGATTCCTTTTGGGCATTTGTGAGGTTGTTGCTTAGACATTTACCATTCACTTCAGCATTTAGTGGACCAATTGCACCACCACAACACAACTGAACTCTATTGAAGATTTGCCTTAGTTAGGTTTCAAAAAGGCTGCTACAATAACTTGAGAATTAACCAAGCAACTCAAGAAGCAGTATGATGTGTTGACTGAGTCTCTTAAATTGAGGGCATCATAAGTACCCTATTTCAAAACCACATGATTTGCAGAATGTTTAACTAGCATTTCAGTAGCAGAGATCTCAGGAGTTTTGGTGATATCACCCAAACTTATCAGATGTGTTGACCATTGACCTTTTCAATGGCACATTGGCAAATGTATTTCTGCTGTATACAAAGGTTATTCAGAACCTGAATTTATGCTGACAATTACAGTTGATTTAATACATGTCTTTAGAAAATAAGCTTCTATGTTTCTAGTATTTTTGTTTATACAAATACGTGTGGTACGTGTAGTAAACCACAATTTTAAATGTAGGCTGAACTAAACAGCAGGCTGTAGGTTGTTAGTTGGGCAGGGTTATCTTTACACTTTTACACGTTTATTATCTACTCAAGCCGTCATTGAGTCTTAGCTACCCCAGTCTAGCAATGAGAAGCAAATCCTGTAAAAACATCATTGTTTAACCCATGAACACTGCAGAAGACAATAAAGACACTCCTGTTATGTTGCTTGCTCTGATTTGTCCTGATCATAAAGTTATATACAATATCAGTGTATGCTTCAAGTAGCATCCAAGTGTTGAGTGAGGGTGGGTTGTCAGCATCATTGCTGTGGAAAGCAGTATTAACCAGCATTCAGGTTGTTTGTAACAGTTTATGTGAAGGCTCTCCATAGGATGAACATTTTTAACAAAATAATTCTAACAATGAAATCAAGACACTCTGCACAACTTCCAGTTAACAGTGGGTGAATCAGGTGCTGCACAGCTGAAGGACATCAGGATTGCAAATAAAAATAAGAATGGGGCCTGAGCTCAGTCTTCACTTTTCAGCTTTAATTCTGGAAATTTCATAGAGACTGAACCATAACAATGGTTTGAATGTGACATGTAAAAAGTCCTGCAACTTGTTTCAAATGTCACAGAACAGACTTTTCCTTTACAGGTATAAAACATTCTGCTTACAGATCTTTGTATTTTATTAACATAATAGCTAGTGAAAAAATGGAGAGGTGGGGTACACTATGAACAAGTTACCAGTCTCCCAGAAAAACTTTTACATTCATACCCTATGGCAATTTAGAGTGACAAATTAACCTAAGATGCATGTTTTTGGACTGTGGGCGGAAACCTTAGTACCCAGAGAGAGCCCACTCACGCGTGGAGAGAACATGCCAACTCCTTCCAGCCGCTACCTCGCTCACGTTAGTCATCTCTCCTCCAGTGAGCTTCACCCCTCTCCATTCTCACATTGAACGGTTTAGCCAATGCCGCAGCACCTCACAATGGACTGAGCCTATCAACACCCGAGCTCACAATGGAAATCGGCCAATCAAGGTGCAACCCAACTTGAAATTAACCCAAGCCTCCCTAATCCAAAAAACAAAAGAAAACAAATTAATGATTTTATTTTCGTTTAAAAATAACCGTTAGAGGATTATAAAAGTTAGCAGTCAATAGCCTACTGCCTTTACAGAAGAGGGATTTTTCATCGATCCGTTGTCGCTGTCGACCTAAAAAGCAATCTTACAGTAAGTATCCGTTTATATTGTTTCTCATATCCTTCCGTTCAAACAAACGTCATATTTTTTGTTCATTTCACATCAGCTAAAAATAATATACCATAGATTAAATAAAATAGTGGTATTATGATTTCACGTTTTGTGAGCAAACTAATGACAAATTTTACTCTATAGTATAGTAGTAACCTTTTAACTTAAAATATAGATAGGTAGATAGATAGATAGATAGATAGATAGATAGATAGATAGATAGATAGATAGATAGATAGATAGATAGATAGATAGATAGATAGATAGATAGATAGATAGATAGATAGATAGATAGATAGATAGATAGATAGATAGATAGATAGATAGATAGATAGATAGATAGATAGATAGATAGATAGATAGATAGATAGATAGATAGATAGATAGATAGATAGATAGATAGATAGATAGATAGATAGATAGATAGATAGATAGATAGATAGATAGATTTTTTTATGCTTTCATGTCATACCAATTGTTAACTGTATAAAGGGCATCAATACTTTATTATGTTGGATGGCAAGGCTTAGGGCATTTTCAAGCGATGGGGTTTGACCTTCAAATGCCGGAAATAGACCACCCCCGAGGCAGAAGAAATGGCACGATCTCTATCAGAAGGTAAAGTGAAGCCACTATAAAAAAGAAGAGACATGAGTAATTGTCATTAATAAGATGATGCTGTACTGTTTCAGATAGAAAAATGCCCCATGCAAGCACGAGTTCAGACCACCCTTTTTGGAGGGTCTATGACCTGTTACTGTGGCTTTCACTCTACTAAGGTAAACTGGTTTAAAATAAAATCTGATTACAATCACTTATTAGTCATTTTCACAGCTATGTCATGTCTTTTACAATTCTGGTGAATGGTGGCTTTTATACTTAGAATATGTAAGCATTTGTTGCCTGCGCTGTAGCATCCTCCTCCTCCTGTCACCCAAGGTTCTATGGCCTCACCATCTACTTCTGCTGATACAGCTCCACGGTCCTTCTTGAGGTCCCCTCCATCTTTGTCAGACTATTGTTCACCAGCTTTGGCGCGGATTCAAAACCAAGAGTCTTGCGATTCAAACCCGAGGGTCTTGCTTGTATACAGTATTGTGCAAAGGTTTTAAGCCGGCGTGAAAAAAAATCTGTTAAAGAATGCTTTCAAAAATGGAACTATTTTCATCAATCAACAAAATGCAGTGAATGAACAAATCAATATTTGGTGTGACCACCCTTTGCTTCAAAACAATCAATTCTTCTAGGTACACTTGCACACAGTTTTTGAAGGAATTTGGCTGGTAGGTTGTGCCAAACATCTTGGAGAACTAACCACAGAACTTCTGTGGATGTGACTTTCTAACATCCTTCTATCTCTTCATGTAATCCCAGACACACTCGATGATGTTGAGATCAGGGCTCTTTGGGGGCCATACCACCACTTCCAGTAAGTCTTGTTCTTCTTAACGCTGAAGACAGTTCCTAATGTGGCTATATGTTTGGATTCAGTCACTTAGCATTACGCAAACTGATAAAAACAAACAATCATCATTTCTATTTCTATAAACATTCCTTGTTTACAGCATTTTTATACACCTGCCTAAAACATTTGCACAGTACTGTATATATATACATATATATTGTCAGGGTGTGTCGCTTTTTGGACTCTGTGTTGGCTTTGTGTTATGTTTTCTTCTCAGTTATTTTGAGTGTTATGTTGTGTTTCTCTCCCTCCTCATTCAAAGCTCCTTTAGTTAGTGTTATCTTTCTTAGTTTTGACTTAGTATGGTTTTCTTTTTGTCATTTTGCTATTATTATTATTATTATTATTTGTGCTCTGTTTATCTTATTTCTCCAGCCCCTCTGGTTAGATTGTGTTTACTTATTGTTTACATTTTGTTTGTTTACATCCTAGTCCTCATGTTCTCTGCTTCCCTTCTTGTCAGTTCAGTCTGTGTGGTGTTAGGTTTCGTTAGTCTGTAATCTGGTTTGCTTTATGGGTCCCTTGTTCGTTCTCAGGTTCTCTTATGTTCCCTCCAGGTTCTCGGTTCTTGATTATTCTTTACTCTCATGCTTCATTTGGTTATAGCTTCGTTTCGGTATTGTTTATTAGTCCTTCGTCATGTTTTAATCTATGTATTGTTTTCACCTGTTCCCTCTGCCTCCTTGTCTCACCTGTTCTTAGTTCCTTTGATTACCTGCCTTTGTTCTCCCTTAGTATATAAGTTGGTTTTGTTTCATTGTCCCTTGCTAGTTCCTCCTGTTCACAACTACTGATAAGGTTCAGGTTTTGCTACATCCTGCAGGGTGAACTCAAGTAAGTTTTTGAATTGTCTCATGCTTGAACCTGCTGAGAATTTTGCTACGTTCAAACTGTTAAAGCTGAAGACTGCTTGAAATGCTGCCGCTGAGCTCTTGCCTGCGCTTTGGTCCATCCCAAAACCACAATGTGACATATATATGTATATATACACATATATTCTGAGTTTCCCAAACCAGACACCCTCCTCCCTTGCGCCTTGAGATCTTGTCCATGAACACCACAAATAGGATCATGACAAGGGGCAACGCCGAGAGAATCTACACCAATTGGAATAGGCTAAACTTTGTGCTGTTTAGCTGGTTGCTTTGATGTGAAGTAAAAATAAATACTGTATTTCTGCAATATATTCATTCAAGAATTAAGAACTCTTTATTTTCAAACATGACTGTGTCCAACACAAACTGTGTAATCTATTCTTAGAAACTAACTTACAATAAAATCACTTTTAAGTAAATATTGTGTTTTTACTGTCAATGTAATCGGTGCTTTCTGTGCCTTTGATTGTGTCTCAGTGTGTTGCATGCGCAGGAAGGAAACCAGCTTAGACAAACTGCTGGTAAAAGTGACAGTAATAACTTTTGAGATGATATCTACATAAAGGAAAATTAATAACTGTGAGCTAGACGGTTTCATTGTTTAAATATAATTTTCCCTAACTGTCCATTGCAGTACGGAGCAGTGTCCCAACTGCATTAAAAGGTCATTACTGGCGCACATTCAACTGCAGGTTCCAAATAGTGCATGGAAAGAAATATCTCTGACTCATACAACCGCTGCGCAAACATGTCATTCAAAAAGGTATCCAAACCCACCTGGCCCTATGTGAAAACATAATTTCCCCCCATTTTAAAATTTAAATTAACTTTGAATAGTCAGATGTTTTTGAAAGACTAACTACAATTTCACCAGCGACACCCAGATCTGATTACTACTGGACCTGTAGATTCAAGAAATCATTAGTTATAACCTGTCTAACAACATGAAGTAGGCTAAAAGATCTCAAATAGTAACACATCATATACGAGTGTTAAATTAAGAACAGGCAAGAAACAATGTAGTATGTACTTGTATGTATAATTAGTAGGTCAGTGTCATGTAAATACAGGTTCAGTACAACTAGGGAACAACTTAATGTAAACCATAATGGACGATTTCATGTTATAATGTTTTTCCATCAGGTCTTTTTATTAAAACACAGCGTTATGATTGTAAGTCTACTGGGCACTCTGATTACCGCTGATAACACTCTTGCTTAGACATAATTTTTACTTCTGCTTTCTCAGAAGCACCAAGCCACAGTTTACTAATTCAAGTTCAAAACACTGTGTGTAAATCTAGATTAACCTACACAGCTAGGTGTACCAAGGTGTTATCCGAGCCAGCCTGTGTTACGAAACTTGTATCTGATCAAGCTGTCACTTAATCTAAGCTGCCCTGGTCTTGCAAAGAAATGCACACCACATCCTTTGCATAATTTTCTTGATTAACGCAACAAATGCTCTGCAAGGCCTGCATATATTTTATGAAAGAAGAATTATTGTAATATATAGACTATAGAAGTGGAATAATAAAAACTGTGCTATTTAAACTATTGTAATGCTTTTGTCTTTTGCCTTTGCTCAAGCATTTTAACCAAACAATAATGGCTGCCATTGTTGAGGGAATAAGAGAAATGACAACATCATGAATATGTAAAGCACCATCTACAACTACGCAGGCTGTCCCTAAAATTCTCTTTGATGGACCCCCTCTGCAGGATGAACAAGGTGCAACAAACTAAATGTAAAGACTCAGAAAGTATTTTACTTTCCTATACAAATGTAAAAAGCTCTAAATGCCAATATATGTACAGGTCCTTCTCAAAGAATTAGCATATTGTGATAAAGTTCATTATTTTCTATAATGTAATGATGAAAATTTAACATTCATATATTTTAGATTCATTGCACACTAACTGAAATATTTCAGGTCTTTTATTGTCTTAATACGGATGATTGTGGCATACAGCTCATGAAAACCCAAAATTCCTATCTCACAAAATTAGCATATTTCATCCGACCAATAAAATAAGTGTTTTTAATACAAAAAACGTCAACCTTCAAATAATCATGTATAGTTATGTACTCAATACTTGGTCGGGAATCCTTTGGCAGAAATTACTGCTTCAATGCGGCGTGGCATGGAGGCAATCAGCCTGTGGCATCACTGACTGTGGGTACTTGACAATGGACTTCTGGCATTTTGGCATTTCCTTCTCCCCAGTCTTCCTCCAGACTCTGGCACCTTGATTTCCGAATGACATGCAGAATTTGCTTTCATCCAAAAAAGTACTTTGGACCACTGAGCAACAGTCCAGTGCTGCTTCTCTGTAGCCCAGGTCTGGGGAATGCGGCACCTGTAGCCCATTTCCTGCACACGCCTGTGCATGGTGGCTCTGGATGTTTCTACTCCAGACTCAGTCCACTGCTTCCGCAGGTCCCCCAAGGTCTGGAATTGGCCCTTCTCCACAATCTTCCTCAGGGTTCGGTCACCTCTTCTCGTTGTGCAGCGTTTTCTGCCACACTTTTTCCTTCCCACAGACTTCCCACTGAGGTGCCCTGATACAGCACTCTGGGAACAGCCTATTTGTTCAGAAATTTCTTTCTGTGTCTTACCCTCTTGCTTGAGGGTGTCAATAGTGGCCTTCTGGACAGCAGTCAGGTCGGCAGTCTTACCCATGATTGGGGTTTTGAGTGATGAACCAGGCTGGGAGTTTTAAAGGCCTCAGGAATCTTTTGCAGGTGTTTAGAGTTAACTCGTTGATTCAGATGATTAGGTTCATAGCTCGTTTAGAGACCCTTTTAATAATATGCTAATTTTGTGAGATAGGAATTTTGGGTTTTCATGAGCTGTTTGCCAAAATTATCCGTATTAAGACAATAAAAGACCTGAAATATTTCAGTTAGTGTGCAATGAATCTAAAATATATGAATGTTAAATTTTCATCATGACATTATGGAAAATAATGAACTTTATCACAATATGCTAATTGTTTGAGAAGGACCTGTATATAGACACAGTACAGACCAAATGTTTAGACACACCTTCTCATTCAAAGAGTTTTCGTTATTTTCATGACTACGAATATTGTAGCTTTACACTGAAGGCATCAAAACTATGAATTAACACATGTGGAATTATATACTGAACAAAAAAGTGTGAAACAACTGAAAATATGTCTTATATTCTAGGTTCTTCAAAGTAGCCACCTTTTTCTTTGATTACTGCTCCGCACACTCTTGGCATTCTGTTGATGAGCTTCAAGAGGTGATGATTTTCCAACAGTCTTGAAGGAGTTCCCAGAGATACTTAGCACTTGTTGGCCCTTTTGCCTTCACTCTGTGGTCCAGCTCACCCCAAACCATCTCGATTGGGTTCAGGTCCGGTGACTGTGGAGGCCAGGTCATCTGGCGCAGCACCCCATCACTCTCCTTCGTGGTCAAATAGCCCTTACACAGCCTGGAGGTGTGTTTGGGGTCATTGTCCTGTTGAAAAATAAATGATGGTCCAACTAAACGCAAACCGGATGGAATAGCATGCCGCTGCAAGATGCTGTGGTAGCCATGCTGGTTCAGTATGCCTTCAATTTTGAATAAATCCCCAATAGTGTCACCAGCAAAGCACCCCCACACCATCACACCTCCTCCTCCATGCTTCACGGTGGGAACCAGGCATGTAGAGTCCATCCGTTCACCTCTTCTGCGCTGCACAAAGACACGGTGGTTGGAACCAAAGATCTCAAACTTGGACTCATCAGACCAAAGCACAGATTTCCACTGGTCTAATGTCCATTCCTTGTGTTCTTTAGCCCAAACAAGTCTCTTCTGCTTGTTGCCTGTCCTCAGCAGTGGTTTCCTAGCAGCTATTTTACCATGAAGGCCTGATTCACACAGTCTCCTCTTAACAGTTGTTCTAGAGATGTGTCTGCTGCTAGAACTCTGTGGCATTGACCTGTACACATGTGGACAAAATTGTTGGTACCCCTCGGTTAATAAAAGAAAAACCCACAATGGTCACAGAAATAACTTGAATCTGACAAAGGTAATAATGAATAAAAATTCTATGAAAATGAACAAATGAAAGTCAAACATTGCTTTTCAAACATGCTTCAACATAATTATTTTAAAAAATAAACTCTTGAAACAGGCCTGGACAAAAATGATGGTACCCTTAACCTAATATTTTGTTGCACAGCCTTTTGAGGCAATCCCTTCTGAATAATTTGTGCAACTGTAGTCACAGGAACATGAAGCTGCTTGAGATGGTCTTATAACCTTTTCCTTTAACATACTTGTCTATAATTTTCTTTCTAATTTCCTGAGACAACTCTTTCCTTCGCTTCCTCTGGTCCATGTTGAGTGTGATAAACACCACGTCAGTGATGCTAATTAATGCACCTTGATTTAATATGTCCCTTTGGTCACATTATTTTTAGGGGTACTGTGGCGGCCTGATTGGACACGCATTTTGTTCACCTCCACGCCCATTTCTTTTTTTTATGACGTGCGTCCTCCGGCGCAAAAAGCGGTGTTTTCCAGTTGGAACGCCGCTGGGAGAACTGATCCGTGGCAGTGGGGTGTGTGGCATTGACAGTTCGTGAGACAACAGAAGCAGATCTTGGATTACCTGAGAGTTCGTCTGGCTCGCAACGGAAGCTCACCATTTGAATCGAGTGTTTCAAAACGCTGGTACCATGAGTGACAAAACAACCTGTCAGCTTAAAGATGCTGATACAAGTTGCCTAACTTTATGTGCCACCGTGCACAGTGTTTGTTTTGCTTCCTTGTGCGTGTATAAAAAACACGAAATGGATTTGTTTTCTTCTATTAGTTTTTTGGATGGATTGGACTGGCGAGAGAAAAAGCCTGGACTGGCTTATTTTTGTTTGAACTGAAATTGACTGAATTGAGGAAATCCCGAGCCATGTCCTTCTTAAATGAAGAGTTAATTCTTATTAACTCTTCACAATAACAGAGTTATGTTGTTTTTTGCTGTGGACTATTGAAAATTGTGGTTGTTGGGTGATTCTCAATCTATGTTTCTGGTGATGAGCATGTCTCTGCTTTTTTCCCTTGCGCGGGATTTTGGATTGAATAATAAATACAGGTCCTTCTCAAAATTTTAGCATATTGTGATAAAGTTCATTATTTTCCATAATGTCATGATGAAAATTTAACATTCATATATTTTAGATTCATTGCACACTAACTGAAATATTTCAGGTCTTTTATTGTCTTAATACGGATGATTTTGGCATACAGCTCATGAAAACCCAAAATTCCTATCTCACAAAATTAGCATATCATTAAAAGGGTCTCTAAACGAGCTATGAACCTAATCATCTGAATCAACGAGTTAACTCTAAACACCTGCAAAAGATTCCTGAGGCCTTTAAAACTCCCAGCCTGGTTCATCACTCAAAACCCCAATCATGGGTAAGACTGCCGACCTGACTGCTGTCCAGAAGGCCACTATTGACACCTTCAAGCAAGAGGGTAAGACACAGAAAGAAATTTCTGAACGAATAGGCTGTTCCCAGAGTGCTGTATCAAGGCACCTCAGTGGGAAGTCTGTGGGAAGGAAAAAGTGTGGCTGAAAACGCTGCACAACGAGAAGAGGTGACCGGACCCTGAGGAAGATTGTGGAGAAGGGCCGATTCCAGACCTTGGGGGACCTGCGGAAGCAGTGAACTGAGTCTGGAGTAGAAACATCCAGAGCCACCGTGCACAGGCGTGTGCAGGAAATGGGCTACAGGTGCCGCATTCCCCAGGTCAAGCCACTTTTGAACCAGAAACAGCGGCAGAAGCGCCTGACCTGGGCTACAGAGAAGCAGCACTGGACTGTTGCTCAGTCGTCCAAGGTACTTTTTTCGGATGAAAGCAAATTCTGCATGTCATTCGGAAATCAAGGTGCCAGAGTCTGGAGGAAAACTGGGGAGAAGGAAATGCCAAAATGCCAGAAGTCCAGTGTCAAGTACCCACAGTCAGTGATGGTCTGGGGTGCCGTGTCAGCTGCTGGTGTTGGTCCACTGTGTTTTATCAAGGGCAGGGTCAATGCAGCTAGCTATCAGGAGATTTTGGAGCACTTCATGCTTCCATCTTCTGAAAAGCTTTATGGAGATGAAGATTTCATTTTTCAGCACGACCTGGCACCTGCCCACAGTGCCAAAACCACTGGTAAATGGTTTACTGACCATGGTATCACTGTGCTCAATCGGCCTGCCAACTCTCCTGACCTGAACCCCATAGAGAATCTGTGGGATATTGTGAAGAGAACGTTGAGAGACTCAAGACCCAACACTCTGGATGAGCTAAAGGCCGCTATCGAAGCATCCTGGGCCTCCATAAGACCTCAGCAGTGCCACAGGCTGATTGCCTCCATGCCACGCCGCATTGAAGCAGTCATTTCTGCAAAAGGATTCCCGACCAAGTATTGAGTGCATAACTGTACATGATTATTTGAAGGTTGACGTTTTTTGTATTAAAAACACTTTTCTTTTATTGGTTGGATGAAATATGCTAATTTTGTGAGATAGGAATTTTGGGTTTTCATGAGCTGTATGCCAAAATCATCCGTATTAAGACAATAAAAGACCTGAAATATTTCAGTTCGTGTGCAATGAATCTAAAATATATGAATGTTAAATTTTCATCATGACATTATGGAAAATAATGAACCTTATCACAATATGCTAATTTTTTGAGAAGGACCTGTATATATATATATATATATATATATATATATATATATATATATATATATATATATATATATATATATATATATATAGACATATATATATATATATATATATATATATATATATATATATATATATATATATACATATATATATAGATATATATATATCTATCTATATATATATATATATATATATATATATATATAGATAGATAGATATAGATATAGATAGATAGATATATATAGATAGATATAGATATCTATATATATATAGATATATATATAGATATATATATATACACACATCAAACACAGTGATGGCCTGTCAAGCATACTTCCTGCATCAGTAACTACAGCGTCATCTCCATCGTTAGGAGTTTCACATAGAGGTTCGCTGAGGTGCAGTCATTTGTTTATAACGAGTAGAATAGTGGGGAGAGAATACACCCCTGGGGGGCACTGATGGTTCTTGAGTGGGAGAATATGCTTCCCAGCCTCACTAGCTGCTGTCAGTTAGTAAGGAAGCTGGTGATCCATCCACAAGTAGAGGCTGTCACTGTGAGTTGGGTGAGCTTCTGGTGGAGGATGTCTGGTTAATGGTGTTGAAGGCCAAGCTGAAATTTACAAACAGGATCTCTAGGTGTTCGAGGTGGTGCAGTATGATGTGTACACTCAGATTGACTGCATCGTCTGGCGACCTGTTTGCCCAGCAAGCAAACTGCAGGGGGTACAGCAGGAGACCTGTGTCCTTCAGGTGCTTCAACACCAGTTGTTCAAAGGATTTCATGACCACAGACATCAGAACAACAGACATTTAATTCTGTGATGGTGCATTTCTTGGAGATGATGGTGAAGCGTTTAAAGCAGGACTATATGCACTATATGCATCTTAAGATCTGTGTAACAGTGGTCCAGTGTGTTCAGAGTGAAAGGTGTGCATTTGTATGGGCCTGTGTATGCATATGTATGAAAAATGAGGGTCCATAGCAGGGCAACTCTTTCGCATTATTTGTTTTCAAATTAGGTCTGTCTGAATATTGTTTATGTACCCAATCATGTTACTGCCAAGCAAGAAAAGCTTTGTGGTTTGTGAAAGATTCAAATTGTTCTCTACAAAATATCTGATGAACAAGAATCCCTTCTGAATTTGAAATCAAACGTGTTTACAAAAAAATTACACATACAATAATGTACTTTTGACTTTAGATCATTATTGGGTATTTGCAATAGTGTCACAAAAAGTACTCAAGAGCCATCTTGGAAGACAAACAATAAGCATTATCATTGTGATACATGCAAAGAAAGCATAAATTGTTATTTAATCAACAGACTTTACATACCAGACATCTGAAATATGCGTGCCAAAAAGCTTTATAAATCGATAAGGAAAACTGAAACTGCTTGGTCTTGTTAGTGAAGCACTTAACTGGTTTACATCTAGCGTGCTGATAAATTAATCAGTTGCCTACGCAAAGGAAAACATAGCCGTTATTAACCATCAAGATAAGGATTTTCCTGTTTCAATTTAACTATTGACCAGTGCTATCAGCCACAAGCTTTTAACTGGAACACCTACAATTTATTTGTAAGCTACACTGTAGAAAGCCTGAATTCAACATATACCCAGGCAAGATAAAATTATGAAATTGACAGTTTTCTGTTGTGTAGGTTTTCATTTGCAAATTTATGCAGATAAGCTAAGATATTATTTCCAAGCAGTTTGTGTTTTAAAAATAGGAGTCCAGCTCATATGTGTATAATGTATAATTGGTAAGCTTAGACCTAGTTCTAGTCCAAGCACTGGTCTGGTGGTGTCCAAACAAGCAATGCAACTCCATTCTTTCAGATAACATAACAGCAACAGTAACAAAAACTAACCAAATTGGTTTAATCTTAATGATTCCTTTGTTGACTCATCCAAATTTGTGATGCTCAAATCCTTCATCTCATCTCTTTGTCTCTGGTTGCCACAGATAGCAACATCTAAGGAACTTTATTTTGCATCACAGAAAAAAAAATCTTGGTGTTGCTCCAGCCACAATGACTGGTAATCTTCCACAGTAGCAGACAGAAAATTAGCTGACATACTATTGCAAACAACCATGGAAAATCACTTTAAAGTAAATAAGCAGAAGGTAAAACTGTTTCTTAGACAGATAAGGTATCCGTGTCTCCTAAGTGATGTCCAAGCTACTGCACCCTGTTGGCGGTCAGACGCCTCGGAGCCCCTCCGGTACTTGGACCCCGGAAACAGTCACTCACTCTATCTAAAGACTCTTAAAGGAACGATTCTCAAACAGTTTCTAACTTTTAGCTCCTTTAATCTAAATTAAGGCAGAGGAATGATTACAGAGATCAGCGCCGAGGCTCCCGTCTCGGACCGTCTAAGTCTGTTAGAGCATGACGAAGAGCCTTGATAGAAGGTTGCATACAGTTTTTATATCTGGCACTCCAATGCAATGGATGTGCCCTCCCTCAGTGATTATCAGTAGACTATGTGTCACCATTGTACTGTCTATCTGTTAGATTGTGTAGCGGGTGTCCATACTTAATCTAAGTGTGCTGTAGTTTTCTAATCAACCCAGTTATACCAGCTGCTCCACTATCAAACCCATTGCTCCAGCCTCAGGTCATTTATGACAATCCTTGGGCCATTTATCCTTGTACTGTATGTCTATGAGCATTCTTATCCTATTGTAACAAAAGGGAAACATTAGAACGTATATTTATTTGACTATAGTATAAAAGGGAAAAACAGCTATGAGCATATTAATAAAGGTTATTCCTAACAGTGAAAAACCTATTCTCATTTGTTGTGTCATGATTGCCCACTTAATATTAAGCAGGCCCTTGTTTCAACCACCAGTCAATTGTTTTGGTGAGTTTGAAACCAGCTGATGGTCAGAATTGTTGTGGTTCCTTGAACCATTTTCTTAGCTCATTTTCCCACAAGTGTCCTTCTGAGGTAGGGGTGGGAAGACTGCTCTGATAGGGAGGTTTTATGAATGAATAAGGAGTGCTACTAAACATTAAAATGACTTAAGTGAATGTCATTTGTATCTTACGTTATTTGTCATAATATTTCCACCATAATCAAGACCTACAGTACAGAAACATGACTAGAGTCAAAGAGTTTCCTTTGACTCTAGTCATGTTTCTGTACTGTAATAACCTAGTAAACTGTTTCAGTTGACTAATCATCTATGTTAAGAACACAGACCCTTTCTGTACGCACCACGTTTTGTAGAGTACTGCAAAGGCTCTACACAACAGTCACTACACAATTAAAATATTTTTTTATTGCTCATGATGTAATTCACCTTTTGTATTCAGATGCTCCATCATACACATACTAATAGAGGTGGGCCAATAATTTATACGAGGGTGGGAAAAACCCATTACACTTTGGTTTTAGCAAACGTTGCAGCAACCTCAAATGCTCTCCATTCTCAGCCCCTCAAACATCCCCCAGCTGTTGCACACACTGACACACAGTGGTACTTTCTCTCTCAGCCCACAGAGAGCAAACATTTTTCACGGTTTTTTTGGAACTTCACACATAGTGTTAGAGCACCCACTAATGGAAATGCACTGAATACAAGTCTTCAACTGGTTAGCATGTTGTGCAAAGTGACAAATCATCCTGTGAGTGGAAAGTGATGGTCATTTCTGTGGGCAAAAAATAATTTGAATTACCGGGCCACTAATGAGTCAGATTTTAATTTTTGTTAAACAAAAAAAAAAAAAACATTGTGCAGGACCCTTCACCTCACCAGATCTTCATGCATGTCCCTGCATCATGGAAGTGGGTAAGGTTGTGCCAGAAACCTTCGGGTCTAATAACACCTTGTGTTCAGGTTTTGGGTAATAAAGAATAATTTGTGTAGATTTATTCTGTTTATTACCTTTTGCCTTTACTCTAATAATAGTTTTTTCTTTCAGTTCTACCTCTGCAATACTAGACATACTGCACTAATACTATTTCATGCACCACGCTGAGCTCTTTGTCTTATCAGGCATAAATCTTGTCTTCTACACAGAAATCTCAATCATTGCTGCTCTTATCTCTCATCGGTGTGAAAGTTTGTGGTATTTCAGAGATGAAACACATGAGCACATGAGCACATGAGCGACGGTGCATCTATAAATCCACCTCATTTAAAACACATGGTTACTGAATTGAAGCAGTGACATTTTTACAATCTTTTTTTTTCTGGTTGAATCCATGATCATTTCACAATGAAAGAAAGAGTATTTTAAAATTTTTTATTTATCATAAAAAATTAATGAAAGTCAAATGCAACAGATGAGCAAAATTAGCTACAGAGCAAAGCTAAAAGTTAGTGAAACTGAAACAGCAGAGCAGAAAATGGGGCAACATTTTTGTTTCAACACTGGGATCATTTTGACCAATCTTCCTGCTGCTGCTTTGAAGTAGTTTGGCTTCGCTTCCAGTTCTTTCCATCCAGATAGGCCATGCCGGTCTTTGTACTCACTTTGCTGGGGTCAGCACAGATTCTTTTGCCTCTGAGTGTGGTAAATCTTGTAAAAGTGAAAGAAAAACACATATTTTAAATATTTTTGTAGCATTTCTTTAGAAATTATGTTAAAATAAACAATACCGACAGACTATGGTCATTAGCCTAAGTCTTTTTTCTAACTTACACCACTGCAGGTACATCACATAGTGATGAATCTTGCAAGTAGTAACTCTTCAGCAAAGATCGATGAACCTTAGTGCTGGGGTACTTCAGACAGCATTTTGAGATACCTTTAAATAGAAATGCATTAATTTTATATTTCTAACCATGGAAAGAAAATAACATGCTAAGTTATTTTATTTAAAAAGCAAATGTTCATCTTACCTTGAGCTGAAAAGGTGGGTAGCACTATGGTTACTAGTAAAAACAGGATGAAACTCATCATTGAAGTAAAGATGTACATGCACAGTCTTTTCCTTGAGGCCTGTTTAAGGTTACCAAATCAGTTTAAACGCATTAATAAGGTATGTAATTTAACTTTTCGGCACCACAAATATACAGTTAGAAAGAAGAAGTGTAATGCCACCTCCCACTAAAACTTTACAGCCTCCCACCACTTTTCATTTCCCAAAAACACAAAAGAAAGAGATGTTTAAAGTACTGTATACAGTACGTCTCAAAAGTGTTCATTACATTTTTGTCTATCTACCTATTTTTGTTATGTTTTAACCAATGACTTTAAAGTATTTTGTTTAGTTTTTTTTTGCTAGACCAACAGAAGGTAGCAAATAATTGGGAAGTGGAAAGGAAAAGATACATGGTAGTATTCATATTCAGCCCCCTCTGATAACCCATAACAAAATCTAATGCATCAATGTTCATTGATCATCTAACAGTCCTCATGTATGTGATTTCATCTCAGTGTAGATACCGGATGTTCAAACCTCTGAGATGAAGGCCTCAGAGGTTTGTTAGGGAATAATACATGTTGACAGGACAACCATAGCTCTACACTCCATGAACGTGGCCTTTATAGAAGAGCAATAACAACATATCTATCATTGAAGGGTTCACAGAAAACATGTGGGTGATGATCATGTGTTCAGATGAAACTATAGTATATCTATGTGTGACAGAAAACCAACACTGCCCATCATCCCTAAAACACCATCTTCACAGTGAAACATGGTGGTGGTAGCATCATGCCATGGTGATGCTTTTCTTTTGGGGGGGTGTATGGTTACAGTGAATAGGAAGACTGAAGGAGGTAAATACAGAGTATTGGAAGAAATCCTGATATAAGCTGCCAAAGACAGCCATCCTAAAAATAAAGCCAGAGATAGAATAGATTTATTTAAATAAAAGCAAAATTATGTGTTGCACAGAATTGCACAGTCAAAGTCTAGAACAAAATCCAATAAGGAATCTGTGGTTATACACACTATCAAATCTGAGACTGACCTATTTTACAAAAGTACTCGTACTCGTACTCGTCGTCTTCCGCTTTATCCGGGACCGGGTCGCGGGGGCAGCAGACTCAACAGAGACGCCCAGACGTCCCTCTCTCCAGACACCTCCTCCAGTTCCTCCAGGGGGAGCCCAAGGCGTTCCCAGGCCAGCCGAGAGAGATAGTCCCTCCAGCATGTCCTGGGCCGTCCCCTGGGCCTCCTCCCGGTGGGACGTGCCTGGAACAGCTCCCAAGGAAGGCGTCCAGGTGGCATCCGGTATAGATTCCCGAGCCACCTCAACTGGCTCCTCTCGATGTGGAGGAGCAGCGGCTCTACTCCGAGCCCCTCCCGGATGGCCGAGCTCCTCACCCTATCTCTAAGGGAGTGCCCGGCCACCCTACGGAAGAAGCTCATTTCAGCCGCTTGTATCCGGGATCTCGTTCTTTCGGTCATGACCCAAAGTTCATGGCCATAAGTGAGGGTAGGAACGTACACCGACCAGTAAATTGAGAGCTTTGCTTTTCGGCTCAGCTCTCTCTTCACCACAACGGACCGGCACAGCGCCCCCATTACTGTGGCAGCTGCACCGATCCGTCTGTCAATCTCCCGCTCCATTCTTCCCTCACTCGTGAACAAGACCCCGAGATACTTAAACTCCTCCACTTGAGGCAGGAACTCCCCTCCAACCTGAAGAGGACAAGCCACCCTTTTCCGGTCGAGTACCATGGCCTCGGACTTGGAGGAGCTGATCCTCATCCCAGCCGCTTCACACTCGGCTGCGAATCACCACAGCACATGCTGTAGGTCTTGGCTAGAGGGGGCCAGCAGGACCACGTCATCTGCAAAAAGAAGAGACGAAATCCACTGGTCCCCAAACCCAACCCCCTCCGGCCCTTGGCTGCATCTAGAAATCCTGTCCATAAAAGTTATGAACAGGACCGGTGACAAAGGGCAGCCCTGCCGGAGTCCAACATGCACCGGGAACAGGTCCGACTTAGTGCCGGCAATGCGGACCAAACTCCTGCTCCGCTCGTACAGGGACCGGATGGCCCCTAGTAAAGGGCCCTCAATTCCATACTCCTGGAGCACCCCCCACAGGGCATCACGAGGGACACAGTCGAATGCCTTCTCCAGGTCCACAAAACACATGTGAACCGGTTGGGCAAACTCCCATGAACCCTCGAGCACCCTGTAGAGGGTATAGAGCTGGTCCAGTGTTCCACCGCCGGGACGAAAACCACACTGCTCCTCCTGAAGCCGAGGTTCGACTATCGGTCGGACTCTCCTCTCCAATACCCTGGCGTAGGCCTTACCAGGGAGGCTGAGAAGTGTGATCCCCCTGTAGTTGGAACACACCCTCCGGTCCCCCTTCTTATGATGGGGGACCACCACCCCAGTCTGCCAGTCCAGAGGCACTGTCCCGACCGCCACGCAATGTTGAAGAGACGTGTCAACCATGACAGCCCTACAACATCCAGAGACTTGAGGTACTCAGGGCGCATCTCATCCACCCCCGAAGCCTTGCCACCGCGGAGCTTTTTAACCACCTCGGTGACTTCAGCCTGGGTGATGAAAGAGTCCGACCCCGAGTCCCCAGCCTCTGTTTCCACCACGGAATGCGTGATGGCAGGATTGAGGAGATCCTCGAAGTACTCCTTCCACCGCCCGATAATGTCCTCAGTCGAGGTCAGCAGTCTCCCGCCCCCACTATAAACAGTGTTGGCGAAGCACTGCTTTCCCCTCCTGAGGCGACGGACGGTTTGCCAGAATCGCTTCGAGGCCAACCGGTAGTCCTTCTCCATGGCCTCACCGAACTCCTCCCAGGCCCATGTTTTTGCCTCTGCCACAGCCCGGGCCGCAGCACGCTTGGCCTCACGGTACCCGTCAGACGCCTCAGGAGTCCCACAAGCCAACCGCAGCCAATAGGACTCCTTCTTCAGCTTAACAGCATCCCTTACTGCCGGTGTCCACCACCGGGTTCTGGGATTGCTGCCGCGACAGGCACCGCAGACCTTACGGCCACAGCTACGGGCAGCAGCATCGACAATAGATGCGGAGAATATGGTCCACTCGGACTCTATGTCTCCAACATCCCCCGGGATCTGGTCGAAGCTCTCCCGGAGGTGGGAGTTGAATACATCCCTGACCGAGGGCTCCGCCAGACGTTCCCAGCAGACCCTCACTATGCGCTTGGGCCTTTCAAGTCTGACTGGCTTTCTCCTCCTCCAGCGGACCCAACTCACCACCAGGTGATGATCAGTGGACAGCTCAGCCCCTCTCTTCACCCGAGTGTCCAAAACATGCGGCCGAAGATCTGATGATACGACAACAAAGTCGATCATCGACCTCCTGCCTAGGGTGTCCTGGTGCCAAGTCCACTGATGGACACCCTTATGTTTGAACATGTTGTTCGTTATGGACAAACCGTGACGAGCACAGAAGTCCAATAACTAAACACCACTCGGATTCAGATCGGGGAGGCCATTCCTCCCGATCACGCCTCTCCAGGTGTCACTGTCGTTCCCCACGTGGGCGTTGGAAGTCCCCCAGCAGAATAATGGAGTCCCCGGGAGGGGCACTATCCAGCACCCCCGACAGAGACGCCAAGAAGGCCGGGTACTCCGCACTGCCACCCGGCCCGTAGGCTGAAATGATAGTCAGAGACCTCTCCCCAACCCGAAGGCGCAGGGATACGACCCTCTCATCCACTGGGGTAAACCCCAACACGAGACGGCTGAGCTGGGGGGCAACAAGCAAACCCACACCAGCCCGCCGCCTCTCCCCGTGGGCCACTCCAGAGTAGAACAGAGTCCAACCCCTCTCAAGGAGATGGGTTCCAGAGCCCACGCTGTGCAGGGAGGCAAGCCCGACTATTTCTAGTCGATATCTCTCGACCTCCCGCACAAGCTCAGGCTCCTTCCCCCCCAGCGAGGTGACATTCCACGTCCCTAGAGCCAGCCTAAGCATCCGGGGATCGGGCCGCTGAGGTCTCCACCTTCGTCCGCCACCCAATCCTCTTTGCACCGGTCCCTCACGGTTCCCCCTGCAGGTTGTGGGCCCACAGGGGGATGGCCTCGCGTCTCTCATTCGGGCTTGGCCCGGCCGGGTCCCGCGAGGAGCAACCCGGCCACCAGGCGCTCTCCGACGAGTCCCGACCCCAGGGTGGGACCCCGGCTCCACCGTACCGGGCGACGTCACGTGCCTCGATATTTTATTTTACAAAAGAATAGGTAAAAATGTCAGTCTATAGATTTTTAGATTTTTTATTAGTAAAACATTTGTATGCTTTTTCTTCCACTTTGTAATTTTGCTCATATTTGTGGTGATCTATTGCAGGTAACCCCAATCACTTATAAAAGTGGACAAAATGTGAAAACATTCAAAGGTTATGAATATTTTTGTAAGACGCTGCACTGTCGGTAATAAAACCATGCCTCAAGTTAATCATAAATCCTTCACTCATTCAATACACCATGTCAGCCTTCATGATCTATCCACATTTCTGCCTATATGATTCGATAACAAAGAAAGAAGCAACAATAATATTAAGGCTTTGAGCATAGCAGTTTATACCAAACATGACGATTAGCTCGCTTGCTCTGCATCTCCTAACGTACTAGTTGTTGTGTATGTTCTCCAAGTCAGTTGGTTGACTCCTCCACAGTTTTTCTTTCAGTTCCTCCTCATAGCTCCTCTTCCATAACCAAAAGTCCTTGATCCTCCAAATAAAGTTCAACATTGATCTTGTCCTCGATCAACAACTTCTTGTTGCATCCATGTTGTGTTGGTGTTAGTGATAGAACAAGGAGCAAAACACATTTTTTACAAAAAGATCACACAGCAGAGATCTGGAACATGAAACTGTATAAATATTAAAAAAAAACAAAGTTGAGTTTCTCTTTGGGATTAATAAAGTATTTTTGAATTGTATTGAATTGAATTCAACTGAGAAGCTTTTGGATTTTAAGATGTTTGCGTTGCAACATATGCTTCTGTTTCCTTTTACATTAACAGAAGTGCACAAAGAGAGATAAAACATATACGTCACATGCACAAGCAGATAGGTTAATGCACACACACACACACACACACACACACAGACACACACACACAAACACACACACACCCACACAATGTTCTGTTCCTCTGAATTTCACATGGTTTGTTGTCGTGTACATTTATGTAAGTGAAAAAGTGTCAGAACTGTTCTTAGTGTTCAAAGTGTTTACAGCTTTGTTTCCTTAAAAAAGTTGTTTAAACCTGATGCAAGACCCTATTTATATATTTCTTTAAATAGCCTGCAACATATGATAAAAAACAGATAGATGAAAAAAATAGGTCAGTGAAAATAACCTCAAAGGTGGCAGGAAAACAAATATGGGGCTTAATGATACATCTTAAAATATCATTGGCTGGACAGCTGCAGTTTTGTCACATGACAACCACAGACGTCAGTCTATTAATGGAATTGTATCTGATGTAGTGGGAGGATTTATGATTTTCTAATATTTTGAATCAAAATAATCTGATAAGTTTGGTGTGGGTAAGCAATTGCCTTTAAAAGTCACCTAATTAGTAAGTAGAGTCCCCTTGATTGTAATATAATCTCAATATAAGTCCGTCTGTTCTGTGAAGGACTCAGAGGTTTGTTAGAGAACATTATTGAATAAACAGGATCATTGATACCAAGTGACTCTTAAGGAGCTACAAAGGTCCACTTCTCAGTTGGGCAAATCTGACCATTAGCCGTGCACCGGCTTTTATGGAACAGTGGCAAGAAGAAAGCCAAAATAAGTCCCATCCGCAGTTTGCAACAAACCATGCAGGGAACACAGCAACATGTGTAAGAACACTGCACATCACCATCTCCACACTGGGAGGAGATTAGGGTGGTGGTATCATGTTGTGAGGGTGAAGTACAGAGAGCTGGTCAGAGTTGCTGAGAAGATGGATGACGCCAAATACAGTGCAACAAAGCGACTTTGACTCAGCAGACAGGGTAGTTGTCTTGCAATCTGAAAGTTTTGGGTTTGATTCTAGCTTCCTCTTGACGCATGCTGATGCATCTGCACTTAACCTCAAGATGCCTACTGATTTCCGTGTTGGTTTATGTATGTGTGGCCGTTTGTGAGTAAGATTGGGTGAATGTGGCTCTAATTTAAAGCATTTTTAATGGTTGGTATGACGGGAAAAGCCCCATATAATTTCAGTCCATTGACAATTTAACCCTGGAGGAAAACTTGCTAGAGGCTGAAGAAGAATTGAGACTGGGATCAGAGGTTAGCCTTCCAACAGGACCATGACTCAAAACATACAGCCAGAGCTACAATGGATTTATTTATATCAAAGCATTTTCAAAGTTTAGCCCTAAATCCAATTGAAAATGTTTTAATACTTGAAAATTGATATTCACATATTTTACAAAGAAGAATGGACAGACAATGCAGTCTTTAGATGTGCAAAGCTGGTAGAGACAAACTCCCCAAGACTTGCAACTCTAATTCCAGCAAAATTAACTAAGCACTAAGTTAGGATAATTGAGTAGAAATACAGGCCAGAATTTTAGGATTATTCATTTTCTTTCCACTACACAATTATGCAAGTGTTGTTTTACTGTATAAAATCCTAATCGAATATGATGAGATTGGTGGTTTTAATTGTAAATATTGTACTCCAGGGGGATACTGAATCATATAAAGAGATCATAAAGAGAAATGAGGAAAAGAAGGATGAGCGGGGAGAAAAGATGAATACAAATGATGTAAGAAAGAATGGATGAGGAAACTGGAGGGCAGAGTCAAGAGTCAAATGAGCAAGCTATATGTAAGTAGGCCAGTCAGGTGGTTAGATGTGTGGGTGTAGCCTTGAGACAGAAAATACATGAACACATTTACTTAATTTGTTTAATGATACCCACATTGCTTTGTCCAGTTTTTTATATCAATGCTTTCTTTTCATGTCTTGTTTGGATTCTGTATTTGCAGTCTTTTCCAATCTTAATAAAAAAGTGTTATTGTTCCAATCTTGAATTAGTCTATAAACTATTCTAATTTTCTGTTTTTATCAATATTTCTGGGTTGAATGACGTCCTGGGCAAGTCCCCGATCTCGCATACCCAAACTGGCAAACTGTGTTTTGAAGAGTTTCAGCGCAGTGTAGAACAATCCATCTCAGGTTGATCAGTCCAAGTACTGTATTTTAGATAAGGATGATCAACTGCTATCTAAATTCAATTAACAACACCAGAGTAGAACTTCAGTTTAGCTCACAATTGAAAGCTGTGAATCGGATTCCTATTTTTTTATGCATCCTGTCCAACTTTCAAGGATGGTGTATGGAAAAGGTTGTTGCATGCATGTACCAGGGTAGTGTTGGTCCACAAAAAGGATATCTTCAAGTGGTATCCTTTTGTGATTTACTTTAGGAAATCGATACTGCATCTGCCATCAAAGCAGATGCGTCATTTCAGTTAAAATAAGAACCTGTATTTGCATAACCTTCAGCCATTTCATTGTCTGTATGAGTGTGTGGATTCATGGTGAGAAGGGTAGGAATATGGGGTAAGAATGCTGTCAAAAACAATGTGTATGTAAAGACGGAAATGTGTGCATATTAGTCAGTAGTTGTGCATAAGTAAAATCCAAAAGAGGTATTGTATATTTTCTCTATAAGAATACAAAATAAAATGTTACAACTTCAAGAAATTACAAACACAAAGTTCAAGTTTACAGTTGTGGTTTATTCTTTATGAATACAATATGCTATAACAGTTTGTGAATACGATTTCTTTTCTATGAGAATACGAATTTACATAAGCAGCGTGGCGTCATGTGATCTCAGGCTGGTTGGTGGAGCACAGAGTTAGTTGATTTGCGTTGCGCATGCGCTGTCACACTCCTCACCAGTAAACGGAGGGGGTATTGTTCTTATTTTTAATAAAGGATTGTTCTTATTTTTATGAAATACAAAACTAAAACATAGAATATAGTGGGTGGAGTTATACAATGATGTACAGTAGTAGTTGCGTACCACCAGCAGAAGAAGAAGAAGAAGAAGCAGCACTAGCGCCAAGATGGCGGACCAAGAAACTACAATACAAAGCCTGGTAATGTTAAAAAGTTTATATATGTCTTAATGTTGTTCATATATGCTCTTGTTCCGTCAGTGTGATACCGCATGCTCAACGCGAATCGACTAACTCTGTGCTCCACCAACCAGCCTGAGATCACGTGACACCAAGTCGATGATGTAAATTCGTATTCTCATAGAAAATAAATCGTATTCACAAACTGTTATAGCATATTGTATTCATAAAGAATAAACCACAACTGTAAACTTGAACTTTGTGTTTGTAATTTCTTGAAGCTGTAACATGTTATTTTGTATTCTTATAGAGAAAATATACAATACCTCTTTTGAATTTTACTTATGCTCAACTATTGACTAATATGCACACATTTCCGTCTTTACATACACATCGTTTTTGACAGCGTTCTTACCCCATATAGGAACCTTGCAGCACTCTGTGCTTCAGACCAGCAAAGGGTATGTAACATCAACCGCTGAAAGCCAGCTGTGACTCAAAATCTAACTTTGGCATCACTGGCCGCTCAGAGTACATTGCTTTTTTTTGCAGTGCCTAGACTGGACACAATACAGGTAACTTTTTGTACTTTAGTTACTTTTGCCATCCCCATGTCTTCCTGTAAGGTGAGTCATATTACACCTGCCAGTGATAATTGTTGAAATGTAAAAAAAGAAAAAAAATCACAAATTGTGAGTCTTTGGGGATTTATTTTTAGTTCAAATTATTGCCATCTTATGTATTTCAAGAGAAATATGTCTAATAGCCTCACTTCCTCTACACTAAATAGATGACAGTCTCAGTAACATAACGGATTAGTTACTATGACATCCCTGCTAATTTAGTTTGATTCAATGGAGATTGACCTAAATAAACTTTCCAAATGTATAGACAACACGTTAGACTTTATCCTATGAACAGTTTAAACTGGTGAAATAGATTTAAAGTCTTAAATTAACTGGTATCTAGTGAACAGTGTTCTCTTCCCTATATAGGACTAATGACCTTAAAGAAATCAACAATTCCAACTTAAGTAAAACTTTTGCAGCAAACTTCGTAGTTATGATGAACACTTATTGTTTTTCAGAATTGCTAACTTTTGAATCTCTATCAATTTAAATCTATATTTTCTGCAGCTCTGGCTTCAAGCATTACTCTTTTTACTTTAGTAAAAACAATTCATCCATCACCACTGAGATCTACTAGTTATCAGAAAATATATTTTCTGATTCAAATATCTCAGCTACTGCTACTGATCTAATCTTTTAGCAGTGTCATTCCCTGTGGTCTAAAAGACTTGAGCAATAAAGACAAGAAAAGATGAACAGTGGGTGCCAAGAACGAGAAGGCAACAGTTTTAATCAGATTTGAATATTAAAATCAAGAAGTTATATTCTTGATACTATGACAAGCTAGAGTGTGAAGTCACAATAAAATGTATTTACATATTTACATTAGTTAGAAAAAGATTAAATAATCTCAAACAAAAGTCAAATACAATACATTCTTTTAATTTTACAAAGCTGAGGTACATTCTAAAGTTTAAATTTAGTTAAACTCAAACAACTTAAGATGATAGATTATAGATGGATCCCTTGTGTTTCAATAGAGGGATCGATGTTATCTGTGTTCCTGTCATTGGCGCTGCTGTTTTAAGGTTGTATGTCTTCGCTGCCAGTTCTTTCCATCCAGATACGCCATGCTGGTCTTTGTCCACACATTGGTCTGGCTGGCACAGATTCTTCTCCCCATGATTGTTGTGAATCTTTTGAAGAAAATAAAAAAGAGAGACCGTATAAGAAATAACATGGTTGATTAGTTGCTGCAGATTTTCTTAAGAAAAGATCATCTATGTAGCTGTATAAATTTTAATGAATCTCTCTGAAAAATAACAATCTATCTAGATAGTGACTTACACCACTGCATTTCGAGTGCATGATGATGGATCCTCCACATAGTAGCTCTTCAGCGAGTCTCGATGAACTTTTGTGCCTGTGATTTTCAGGCAGCAATTTGAGATGCCACCTTTAAATAAAACACAGGGAAGAGTCAATTACGATTGCCATACCTCATTAAAAATACACAAAAAAACTGGTTGAAACTTGCTTGTAATCTATATATTTCACTTACCTTGTGCCAAGGCTGTCGGCACCATCATGGTTACCAATAAAAGCAAGATGGGGATGCTCGTCATGGTGTTCTCTGCAGTAGAGGCTGATGTGATGTGAAGCCTGTGCCTTGAGCCGTTTTAAAGACCACCAACTAATTTTGCATTCATTTAAATCACTTGCAGTGCAAGGTTTCCGCACCCACAGATACACACACGGATGGAAAGTACAAGTAATGCTTCCTCCCACAAAAGCTCACCGGCGTGGTCCGTGCCCCTCCACTCTCCTTACTGGTGGTCTGGGGGTGTTGAGACGTTTTCCACTTTCATACATTTTTGCCTATACTACTTTTCATTTATAATTCAAGTTAGTTTATAGAAATTGCAACAGATATATATACCAGAGGTTTATATAAATTATCTTATACTTGAATCTTACAGCACTCACCAAATATTTACCAAAACTGGTTAACCAAGCATGTGAGGTAGCATTTTACAATACCAGCTTGTTTCCTTTTAGTATCGTATCAGTTGTTCACAAAACCTCCAAACCTACTAAAGCACATTGTGGTGTTGTTATTTTAGTCGATCTCAAAGAAAACACTCTGGAAATCTTCTTAAAAGTTAGTCTGGAAAAGCTCATAGCTTAAAAATAGTAACAAATGTAAATGCCTCAAAGGAAATGAAAATGTTTCATTGACTTTCTACGGCATAGCAGTACTCTACTGAGTTTTTCACTTTCTAACATGGAAGCTTCCTGTTCGGTTTTGAGGTAACTGTTCCTGTGTGCTACTGCTGCTGCTGCTGCTGTACTTAGTTCTGCAACCACACAGCATGCTGACAGATCAGATGTACCTTTCTCTTTTGTTCTCATGGCATTTACAAACCCATGGGATGTTTTAAGAATGCACGAATGTAGGTTCTGTTCCACTGAAACCTACATGGTTTGTGGTCACTAATCTTAAAGTTAAAGAGTAAGACAGTATGAACTATTGAACCTATGAACTATATGTATTAGACTTTGTTATATACATCCATTGAAATGCTGGTTGAAACAAATAGCAAATCAGCCTGTCAGGTGCAACATTTCATTGTATATAGGTATCAACATGCAGTGTAGATGGCTTAATGAAGTTCAAACTGAGCACCAGAATGAGGAAGAAAGGGGATTTAAGTGACCTTGAATGTGATAGTGTTGCCAAGGTCTCAGGGGTTGGGACTCAAACCTGGGACAACTGTGAGCTGGGATACTCAGATGGTCGCTCATAATTCAATGTTGTAAAAAACATAAAACGCATGAATTCATCCAGCCCATTATCAACAGTTCAGGCTTGTGGTGGAAGTGTAATCTTGGTACACTTGGGGCACCTTCTGACCAACTGAGCATTATTTAAATGCCATATCCTACCTTTTTATAGTTGTTGAACTTCGGTTTTATACCAATCTTTAGATGGCTAATTCCAGTTGGGTAATGCAAAATCCAAAAGGTAGAAAGCTATAAAACTTCTCAAACTGGTTTCTTGGACACAATAATGAGTCAGTATACAGCAATGGCTTCCACAGTCACCAGTTAACAATCATACAGTGCACCTTTGGGATGTGGTGTAATGGGAGATTCACATCGTGAATGTGCAGCCAAAATATCGAAGGCAGCTGTGATAATAAACTATTCTTTGAGCATTGTTTCTGACACATTCCTCACTGTGTGCCATGATGAATTAAGGCAGATTTAAGTAGAAAATGTCCAACACAATAATAGCAAGTTATATTTTGTAAAAAAGTATATTTATTTAACCGGTTGTAGTTCAAAAAGTGAAACAAATTCTACAGATTCATTACAGAGTGATATATTTTAAGTTTGAGTTTATTTCTTTTAATATTGATGATCATGATGGAAACTTAAAATTCAGTATCTTACAAAATTAGTTAACTAAGGCCAATATAAAAAATAATACAGAAATGTTTTTTTAATGGTCACTTTATGACCTACACAATCATAGGTAGGGCTATGGACTTGACGGTTGTCCAGCAGACTGTCAATGACACCCTCCACAAGCAACAAAATTAAGTCATCAAAAAATATATATATTTATATGGCGCTTCCCACAGAGAGGAGTAAAAATTATTTACAAGGTAAAACACATACAGTGTATACGTACTATAAAGGGCCACACAGTGGTGCTGTAGGTCACACTGTCAAGGTCAAGGGTTCAGATTCTGGCCTGGGGTCTTTCTGGATTGTTTGCCTTTTCTCCCCTAGCATAACTAGTTTCTCACCAGATACTCCGGGTTTCCTCCCATTGTCCAAATATTTGACTGTCATATGACTGCTGGATATATGCTCCAGATGCACATGTTTTTAAAAGGGCCACTTTGCTTATGGTATTGGCTAAAGTTAGAATGTTTACTTTCTGTTTTCATGTGATTCATTGATAATCCAATTTGTCACATGTTTCAGTGAATTTCCAGTCAATCGTGTGTGGTTAATACTTACTGAAGAAGCTGATCTCCAGCTACCAGCTTTCTCTTTGAAGGTTATAAAATTTGATGACTCTTGTTTCAGCTGCTTTATTTACTGTGATAGGTTTGGATACCTGAGCAAAGTAAAGTGAAGGTCACGTGACAGGCCACAGAAAGCTGTCTGGTTCACAATGGTCATTTCAAAATTTGTAAAACCTTTAAACTGTTGGGGATATCCCAAATTCCTTAAATTAACAAAATTATTTACCTGGTCTATAACACAGTTTAATAGCGATGCAAATAAAAAGAGGCTGTGATTTTTAAAAGCTGCAAAATGTGCCACAAATCTTGTTAGGTATGGAACGCCAAAGTACTCAAAATTAAATAAATGAATAAAACATTTTGAAATAAGTATCTACGTAAATAAATAATAGATACGTATATAATGTGTAATAACGGAATTCATATAAAATTCTCAGCGCATATTATGAAGCGCGTATTGTGAAATATATTTCATTCTTCTTTAAAAATGTGGGTAATAATATAAAAAATATTTCGAATACATTTGTTTTCTCAATGATAGGATTATTGTTGAGGCATTTTTATTTAATTAAAGTCAGCTTTTATTTATTTAATAACGGTGTTTTTCCCAAAATCCTTTTTTTATAATTATACTTTTTAGCATAATGACTTCATATGTCAATCAGCGTCAGTGGGTTGGGCCTGCACGCCCATTGGCTGATCCTGAGTAATTTATTTTCTTGGATATCTGCTTACTGGACAGCTTGTACAGCTAGCAACAACTTGTTAGGTTAAGGATCATTAAGAATGGTGGAGTGGCATAAACATTAGCACATCATTGAGCAGAATACTGTCAGAACATTATATTTTAAGTCATTAGGATGATTTTTTTGGTAAGATCAGGAAGATACTTACTTTTCACGATATTAGTGTCGATGACGCTGATCACGTCTTTAAATCCTGGGCACGGCACTCAAGATTTCAGTGCTGTCTGTCATAACCATTGGGGTTATTGCTAATATGTTTTCAGTATTACCCAGTACAATTTGAAGGAGAATTGCTGAAGAATGGCTAAGGTAATTTTATTCTGTGAGATTTTGTGTATGTCTTTATTCAGATGATCATAATATAAGAGCAAAAATGTATTGTGGCTGTCTGAGTCCTAGCGGATGCAACGTGTAAAGTTACACAGGGCGCCGTGTCCTTGTTAATACACCCTTCCAACTGCCTGGAGTTTAGGAGTTTCCACCTATAATCTGGTCTGGTTTGAAACTCCAATAATTTTGTTTCAAAACTGGAATGTATTATTCTGTACTACAAAAAGAATCATTCAGACATTGTCCGTGATTTGCAAAACTTTATTTAATTTCAAGTTTAATAAAGGGCCGTACTAGTGCTTTCTTTGCATGTAGCTTTCATAAATTTCCCAAAATTAAGCCCCAAAATTGTTAGAATGCTCAGATCTAACAAGGTGTATTGTAGATAAGCTGTAGGTTCATTTAAAACATTGTTTGCGATTGTTTTGTGAAAGTACATAAAAACACAATTTCAGTTTTTTTTTTTTTTTTTGCATTCTCATCACTGTAGATTATACCCTGTATTACAATAAAAATAGGTTAACTGTTCAAATCCAGACTTAAGTGTTTTACGCAGAATTTTTGCCACACCCTTGATTTGTGAAAACTTTATTTTATCAGCAAAATTAAAAAAGAACTCAGGCAAGGTGCCTTTTTGCCTACCTGTTGTTGCACTTTCAGCATACAAAACTTGAACTAGTATCAAAAATGCCCAACATAGGCTGATAAAAAGAGCGACAGAAAACTTGCATTTTTACAACGTTCACTAATCAAGTTAAGGTTTCAGAAATCACAGACGATGTTTAAATAATATAGTGTAGAATCTTTTAGTGTAGAATAACAACATAGAGCTTAGCCATAATATCAATGAGTATCATGGAAATGCCCACACACTTTGTGAATGTGTATGTATGTTAATGCTGCACCATACCCCTTTTGGTTCTGCCATCCCAGCTTCATGTTTTGAAAATACAAACAGCCCACAGTCTACAGGGCTGTTTGTGCTCCTGTTTGGCTGTATTGACTTGTAAGATATGAATAACAAAATGGTCCATAAAAGGAATTTATGGTTTTTGGATTATCCTGGAACTATGATAGGCCTGAAAGGGCCTTCAGTCTATTACCATTGGGTGAATGTAAGGGTTCTTGGAGCAGTTATAATCCCCTTTTTTCCTTGAGAATCAGGGCATAGGCAAGGACCGCAATCCCAGCTCAGAGCCTGCAAGTAAATGTAACCCATTACGCAGCAGTCCTTATATACAGATTACTTGGAAAATAGACCAAAAAGCAGCTGTATTGCATTCTAAGATTGTCTCGATGTGGAGATGATGGTTGGCTTCAATGCACATGATTGTATGGGGCAATTTTATTTTCTATTTCTGCACAGGAAGAAATGAAAAAAAAAATCATTCTGCTTAAAATCTAAGATGACATTAAGTCTGGAAAGTCTCGGCGGAAGTTGTCGCTTCGTCCGTGAAAATGTCTGCAGCTGTCATTTTTATTGGCTTTTAAATAACATTGAAAGTGGAAATTTTGAATGGGTCTATTACATTTAATTGATTATGTCCTTTCCCTCCTCAATGACAGTTTGTTATTAATGCATGACTTAGTAATAACAATGGGGCTGCCACAATCTGCTGAGGTCTGCAGTGTGATTGTTCACTTTAAGACTGCCTCATACTGAAGTACATTTTTATCCCATTTGGCAGCAAGTTGGATCCCATAAAGATAATGATAAGGAAGAAGTCATTACATAGTCTATGGCAATCTGTCTCATTTAATTTTAACAAGGCGTCATGGAGTCTCGCCTTCGTGCTTTCTTTTTTGTTAGACTTGATTTTGGAAAACCTTAGAGTTTAAAAAACAACTTTATTTTATATCTTTTTTGTCTTTGGTATTTTTTTAAATGTCATTTATGACCTCAGGGGGAGGTAAAAAAAAAAGAATCCTAAAAGATTAGGTTTAGATTTATGGGTAATTTCCCTCCAGGTGCACTTTGTCAAGTAGAACTTGACAAAGTGTTGTTAAGTCAAACTTTATTTTTTGCGAACTCATAAAAACAACAGAAGCTGACTAAAATGCTGAACAGGTGAGTAAAAGACAATTCATAAATATTACATTCAAAATGATCGAACACAAAATGTGTTATTAAAAATAATGATACATTTTATTTAAAAGGCACCTTTCAGGACACACAAGAACACCTTACAAAAATAAAAAAATAAATTAAAAGAGAAAATAAAAATAGAAAATTAGAGAGTAAAATAATTGTGTTGATCATTCAGGATAAAAATACTTGACCTATGGTCTTCAGCCATGGTTTAGGAATTTCAAGCATAAGTTTAGGAATTTCAACCTGAAAAGACTCACAATAAGAAACACAAAGATGTTTATTGGCAAATGATTATTTCTTTGGTGCTTGGACCCCAGAGGAAGACATGAATGCTGAGAATATCATGAGCTCGAATGGACATGTTAGGCTTAGGATTAGAGATGTCTTCCCCCTGGGATCCGACTGGTGGTGGGGTGAAGGCCAAAGGAGATGAGGAGACCGGGAGGAGATTGGAAGGAAGATGGCGGAGGCGGGGTGGAGGAGGGTCGAGCTCGGCTGAAGAGCAGGAGGGATCTATGACTGGCGATCCGAAAAAGCGAAGCGTCAGAGGGTGATTGGCTGAAGAGACATGTGGACTTGACCCTGATTTGATGGAAGAGAGATGCATGGATCTTGGCTGGGATATGAAAATGTCGGGGAAGGACTGTGGGTCGGACCAAAGCGCAGACAAGAGCTCGGTAGCCGCATCATAGTTACTTCCTTGTTTATTCATAAAAGTCCAAAAGGTAACAAAACACACTGCATGGATGAAACAAGGACTAGATCAAAACTTGCGCAAACCTGCAGGTACTCATAGCAAGGCATAGCATAGTCCAAACGAAGCATAGGTATCCAAAGCGTAGCATAAACGAAGCATGAACAAAGCATAGACATAGAAACGTAGCATAGAAACGTAGCATAAACGAAGCATAGACATCACCGACATAGAAACAAGGAACCAGCGAGGAACTAAACAAACAGAACAACTAATATACACAGAGCACAGAGAGGGGAACAAAAGGCAGGTAATCAAAGAAACAGGGAACAGATGTGACAAGGAACAAGTGAAACAAATACAAAGGCTGAGGATGGGTGAAAGGACTAAAACAGAAAACACAAACTAAGCAAGAGAATAAATCAGAGGAGGAGAACTAGAATAACTATGAACTAAAGTAAACAGAGAAACCAGAGGGGAACATAGAAACAATAACTTAAGAAATAAACAAAGAGCCATAAGGAGAATCAAAATTACAAAATAAACCAACAAGTCCAAAATGTCACTCCATGACAGAAAGTGCAACATTTCAGTAAGATATTGAAGTGCCACCACACTACTACATTTAAATATATATTTCAAGTCTCTATTGAAGATCAGATCAAGGTTTTTGATGTGTAAGCAGAGAAATGTGGAACAGAAAGACAGCCCAGCTTCTTATACCCAAACAAAATTATTTCAGTTTTGATGACAATGACCCAGTTTCCTCTTAGAGTCCTGCCCCAGGATTTCTTTTTCCAGGTAAAAGAAATACTGGGAATTTTAGGGGCCTGTTGTTTACATTGCTCAGAAAGGCAATGGGCCATTTATTTAAATCAGCCTAATGACATATGGGGAAGTTATGAAGAACACTACACCTTTAGTCCAGCAGTTGGCATTTCTCTTTTACTCTTTAAAAGACTCTTAGCTAATAAATCTTTTTTTTTGTTTGTTTCAGCAGCTTCCTTCCATTATTCCTTAGCTCACACTGAATCCATAATCTTAAATCACAAGTTAAAATCATTACTTTACATTTATTTTTAACCTGCATCAGGACAGAGTTGTTGCCTCACAACGGCATGATTCATTTACAATAACTACCAATACTGATTAACACACTTATTTCTCTCTTACTATTATAATAATCAGGTAAACTCATATCAGATATCTACAGCACAAACAGAAAAAACTTATTTAGTAAAGATAGGGAATCGATACCTTGACTGTCTTATCATAAGCAAATATTTCTACAAAGTAGAAGATGCATAGACAGTGAAATAGATGATGGCAGAACACGAAGGTAAAGAGCATCACTGGGAGCTTTTAGAAAGCTGCATCCAAACATGCAACTGTGGTCTCCTCTCCTTCACAGCTGTCTGCGTAAAACTATAAATATAGAAAATAGTAAAGTTCATGCTCCACTAAGATATGTTTAAATGGAAAGACAATCTTAGGGAAATGAATATTTTGTGTGTACAAGGAAAAGTGAAAGTGTTCTGTTTGATCAGGGTTACTATATTAAAATATTTTCTTACAGAAATGTGGTGAAACAGTTTATAATTAATGTCTACATTACCCTAAAATGCCAACATTTTCTGGCAAAAAATATTACATTTCATATTCTGGTACACAATTTATTCAACACATGCCTACTAAATATTGTATATTCACTGTCAGCTGCCACAAACACAGAACAGGTAGCGAGAAATCCCACAATGCCCATCAAGATCAGGCTGAGTTTACAGGGAAATTCCACTCTAACCGCCTGGTTAGCTTAGCATGGCTTAGCAGCCAGATCGGTCATGACCAGACCACAAATATACACTGGTTCCTGTAAGGGTTCTGCAGTAAAAATGTTCAGTTTATGACTGCCTCCTAGGGGTCAAAACTTATTTGGTGAATAATCAGAAATGGTTGGAGTTTCTTCCTTTTCAGCAGCAAGAGTTTTGCATGCCAAGGAAGGCAACTTTTTTCATCAGTGCAGACAGGATCTTTACATATCTTTGCATGAGATAGTTACTTAAACCTTGTTCTTCTGTGGTAAGCATTTAAATTGTTGAACAAAAATCTTGACTGGAGATTTTCCTGCCAAAGGTAGGTATTAATTGATAAACTTAGGTTTAAGGTCTACTATTTCACTTAAAAAATTCAATTCAATTCAAAAATACTTTATTAATTCCAAAGGGAAATTAAATGTTGTTATAGCTCATATTATGAAGGTTTCCTCAAAGAGCCGTTGTAGATGCTGATGGCTGTGGGCAGGAAGGATCTCCTGAAGCGCTCCGTCTTACAGCAGATCTGAAGAAGCCTCTGACTGAAGACACTCTGTTGTTGTAGGACAGTCTCATGAAGAGGATGCTCAGGGTTCTCCATAATGTTCTTCATTTTATGAAGAATCCGTCTATCCACAATGATCTCCAGAGGTTCCAGAGGAGTCCCCAGAACTTAAGGTAGTTCAAAGACTAACTTAACTTCACTTCCAGATTCTTCAAGATAATCCTTGGTTCTCAAACATAAATAACATTGGATGGTAATGTTGCATCACTCTTTTGGTCATGATTTTCAATCATCTTTAATTAACTTGTTTATATTGTACATAGCCCATTAGTCTTCCCTATTCTTTAATTCTGCTTGGTAGTTTAGTTGGATTGTTTTAGCATAGTAAAAAGTTTGTTAATTGAAATATGTTTGACTTTGAGTTGACTTATTTTTGTTAATAAATTCTTGTATTTTAAGAAATTGTGTGTGCAGAGTTTATGCTGTTCAGTAATGTCAGAGCTCGTCTCGCACTTTTCTATTTTGTCCTAATACCATCGCCTTACTGGGCTGGTATTCACAGGACAACCCTTAACAGACCGAAATATTATTTGATAAAATATTAAATAATAATCTCAGATTCATAGTCACAGCAAAAGCAAAAGTCATTTATCATATTAAGCAGTGATATTGTATCTTCCACTGTAAAAAAATAATTTTAAAACAAAGATTTATAAAAACATTTGGAATTAAAAAGATGGATGACTTGAAACTACAATTCAATTCAAAGATACTTTATTGATCCCTGAGGGGAAATTAGAATTCCAGTACAACCCATCCAAACACTCTTGCTTTATCCTATTTCATACAGACCTGAAAAAGCTGACTAGTGGATCATGCAGGAACAAATGACCAAATATGATGGACGATGCTCGGAAATCTGTGGTTTGTGGTGGAAAGTCTTCCTTCCCCTTTTGTTTTCCTTTTATGATGACCATGACTTACAGTTACAGAAAAAAGGGGAAATACAATGACCAACATGTGATGTTTTCTATGAAATATTGCTGAAAACAGAAATGATGAAAAATTGATATAGCATGATATAGAAAGAAAGCCTCATGGGCACTAGACTTGTGGTCCAGACAAAATTGTAAAAGAAAATCCTTACAACTTTAGTGCTTATTATTATGAATATATTATTTAATATTTATTATTTTAAAATTTAATTCAATAATAATTCAGCCTGTTAAGTGTTGTGAATACCAACCTAATAAGGTGGTAGTATTAGGACAATAATGAAAGGGATGAGCCAAGCTCTGGAATAAATTCACACAATTTCTTAATGTCAGAGTTCGATATAATGATAAACTCAGAAAAGGTATGCAAACCGCTTTAATTAGTGTTGCTTCTAGAGGCCTCAGAAAAAAAGTCTTGTCTTATTACATCATTTTGATGAATGAATCCTGGGTACTCGAACAGCAAAATCATTACTTTGTTGCACACAATCGGTGTGATCGTAGTCACTTTTGGATCCAAGGATTCTTCAAAGTACTCTTCAAGTTACTCTTACTCGCTTGCAAGTTTTAAAGCGTTCAGCTGACGCGTGGTCTGGTCAATCCATAAGACGCTGTCTGTAGCCGGAATGAGACTGAGCGGAGGGGAAATGTGCCCTTGGGTTAGAGATTCCAGCTCTGATGCGCCCTCTTCCTTGGCTGTGTTAGGAATGTTAGAAGGTTAGTGAGATTTTGAAAGGTGTAGAAAAGTTCATACTGGCCTTCGTTTATGTACAGTGCAGAGTCCAAATTCATCCATGTTCACTTCATGGCGGGGGTCCTAACACAACCAATCATGCAGCAGAGGACTCACACTGGTTTCAATAAGGAAAAAGCTCAACTAAATCTAAGTCTAAATTAATTTATAAAATATATATTTATGTATTTTTTCTATGGTATTCCTTTATTCATATAGTTAAGAGCAGAGCCATTTTTGTCTCTGGACCAGCTAAATAACATTTATTTAGAACCACAAAATAAACATGACTCTTCTACATAAATGTTGTTTTCGTTATACCTACTATAGGAAATTTTAGCAATGGGATATTTGATTTTTAAAGAAAATTATATCAAAAAAGCATGTAGTTTGCAGTCTACTGACATAAAAAAATATTCCTTACACTGTCAGTGTCATTCTTTGTAGAAATGTTATGCATGTAAAGTTTAGGGCATTAAAACACATAGGAAAAAATGCTTAATGTTTACTATCTTTACATTTTAAAACATAATTTAATTATTTAGTATTTTGACCAAAGTTATTAGGAGGAAGAATAGAGGGTCTAAAGAGATACTTGTGGCTCCAGAGCCTCAGGTTGCAGATCCCGGGTTTAGACCAAAGGATATTCATATGTTAGAATTGTCGGGGTTCTGGGTTCAGTGTGTGTGTTGTGCTTTGTTTGTGACTTTGTTTTCAGTTTCCAGATGGTGCCGGAGTTTTTCATGTGTGCTGGATGACAGGTGCGACTGGTCTGCATTGCTTTGAGGAGTATTTAAGCAGGAGGATGGCAGCACTTCGATGCCAGAGTGTTTGCCTTCAGTGGTAACAAACTCAGCCACTTCTAACCAATGCTTCATTCTTTGTCTTTAAGGTGACGTTGTTTATGTTCCTTCCCAGGCAGAAACCTGAACCTTCTGATCATTCTCCATTGAACTTTAACTCTGGTTCCAGAAGTTTCTGGACGATCAAGATTACCTATGTTTGGTGGATTTTCGTTTGGATTTCGTTTCCAAGTACCAAGCTGGCATCTTCCAAGGCAGAAGCGTACCCTGTCCACTCTCCAACGCAAATACCTGAACATTGAACTAACTCCTGAACTCACCAGAACTCACTCTGCAGCTCAAGTAAACCATCTGGATTTTCTCCGTTTCGCACACCTGGGTCCCGACTCCCTCTACCCCTGGCGACCTGACTGCACTCATTTAGTAAGCCGTTCTTCTGATTACAATAGTTACCTTTCGTTATTTTGCAATATTATAAGTTCCCTGTCTCACCAGTTCTCTTCCCCCTCTTTTCATACAGTTGGCGATTCACCCGTTCATGTTCCAGACTCACTTATTGTAAATAAAACACCTTTTGCTGATTCAGTTGTTCCTCAGAGTGTTCTTCTGTATGTGGGTCAGATCTATTACGAAAACAATGACAAGAATGACCCAGTCAAAGTCCACAACTAAATCTAATAAAAAATATGTGGCAACACTTGAAAACTGGTATTTACACAGATGCTCTCCAGTCGATCTGACTGACCTTGAGTAATTCTGTAAAGAAAGGGCAAAACCAGATTTTAATATAGAAAGCTGATAACCACATTTTAATTGCACCAAAATGTGATTCTACAAAGTATTGACTCAGGGATTAAATACAGATGCCTGCCACACTTTTCAAATTTTGTATTTTTTTTTTTTTAGTTTTGCTGGGAATTGCAGAGGTTAAAAACATATCATGAGAATACATTTAAGCCAAAGATTATTCATACCCCTGGCAGATTTAGGTTGAATGTAATCTTTTGGTTTTAGCAACATTCTTTGGAGAGGCCCAGCCACAGTCCTAATTTGAATCTGAAACGTGCAAATGTCGGGTCATCACTTATAAGAGTTGGATTGGAATAATGCCAATAAAAGGTTGTCAATTTATGATTAAACAGGGCAGAAATTATTTTTGACATTCCATTTTTTTATAAAGATTTTCAAATATATGTGTGTGTGTGTGTATATATATATATATGATGTAGTTTCCTTTTTTTCAAAACTGATAGTCCTTTCTCTGTGTTTTATCTTTTCAGAAATGTTTGTCTCATTTCTCAGGAAAACCCTGCTTCTTATTTGAATGTAAATAATTTTAAAACTAAATCTGCCAGGAGTATGAATAATTTTGGGCCTAACTCTGTAGATATACAAGTTACCTTTTAAATTATATAACACTGAGGTAGACATATCAATTTACTTTATATATTTATAATTGTTTTAAGTTCAAGTTAAAACATGAAAAAGGGAAATGGATGTCTCCAGGATGATCTAGTGCATCACTTCCTCCATCCGGATACACCCTCATGATACTTAACTGTTCATCCATCCGGGTTGGTTCCATTTCCTCTTTTTGTACAATAAAACCTAGAGGTTGGTTCTTCGGCATCAACAACGACCCCTGGACCCTCATATCAGTGTCTAAGAATCTCCGGAGCTTCTCACACAGCAACCATGCAGATGTGCATCAGAAGACTGACTTGCCTGGCCTTTCTGGTTGGAGTAATAATGGTAGCATCTGCCTCTGGTAAGTCTGCTGTCAGAGATCCAGTAATGTTCTTTCTTGTCTTGCAGATGTAACTTGTGCAAAAGTCTCTAAAAGATTGGAAAATGCAATTGCTTTACACTTTAAAAGTAAATGCAAATGTTCATTTATGATGTATATTTTTTTCTCATGTAAAACAGAAATAAAGATTATAAAGTGCTGTGTCGAGGTCAGTGATCAGAGCATCACTGCTCCCATCATTGGCTACAGGATCCAGAGGAAGAACCTGCCCTGCGTTCGTGCAGTCATGTAAGAAATATTTTCTATAGTTCCTATTCAGTTCAGTTTAGTTAGGTTTTTTTAATAAAGTGCCAATTTACAACAAATGTCTTCACAGGGCATTTTACATAACCATCTAATTTAAACACATAAATATATTGTCATTCTTAATTCAATCATATACAGATTTAAAGTCAAGTAATGTTCACACATTGCAATTTTATCCTAGTTATAAAACAATGCTGTCAAGTTCAGTTCATTATCAAAATTGGCAATTGCATGTTTCTAGGAAGACTATATGGTTGAAACATGTATGTGGTTCAATATGTTGTAAAAATGCAAAGCAGATTTTATTTTTATTTTATTCTATTTATTCTGTGGCAGATTTAAGACCGCAGAGCGAGAAATCTGCAGCCACTGGAAACAGGCCTGGGTGTTTGAGAAGATCAAGGAGCTAGAGTGAGTAGTCTCTCATTCCTTTAGTCAGTTCTTCATAAACAGCAAACTGCTTTTTTGAGAGGCGGTTTGCTGTGCAAGCTGCTATTTTAACAATGGCCTTTTGATCGTGTGTTTTACAGGCAGCTTCGCAGAGCACAAAAGACAACTCCTGCCACTACCACCACCAGCTCCTTGAGCACCACCACCACATCCTAGAAACCTATAGTTGAATATTCTTAATTAAAATAATTTAATTTCCAGGTCATATTTTTAATATTTAATATTTATGACAAGCTGTATTTATTCATCAGTTTTATCTTTGCTGCCTATAATTTCTAAATGCATCCTTGATGTGCAGTACAGAGTAAAACGTATTATATGTAGGTGCTGTTTGGTTTACAAAAAGGAATAAAAGAAACACTTTTCATCTACCAATGTGTTTTCATCTAGAAGGAAGTATGTAGAGTCTTATAGGTTTAGTTGATTTTCTGCATTATCAAACTGTTGTGAGTCATGAGTAAAGATTGACACGTATAAAAAGTAAAAACTTTTTTTTCTTTTCTTGGTTAACATTCAAGGTTCATCATTTTACTTGAGGAATTAACTTGTGAAAAAGGGGAAAATGACATGTAAATACAATAGCTTTCACAATCATCCATCAAAGTGGAGATGTGCAAAAAGCATTAAAATAAATGAATTGTATACCACAGTGTCACAATGTGTTATGATTTGGGGTTGTTTGGTTTTTGGTTTCAGGTTTTTTCTTATGTTTTTCACAGTTAAGGTTTTGACTCGTTCTTTTGTTTATTATTATTTATTATTATTCTTAGATTTTGAATCATGCTTCTGTTTATTTTTCTAGTCATGTTTTAGTCTTCATGTTTTGTCAAGTTTACAAGTTTGTATATTAGAGTGTCTGTTTTTGCTGCTGCCACATTTTGTTTGGTCTGTCAATTAAGTTTATTCGGTTCACCTGCTCAAAGTTAATCTGTCTCCTTGCTCCACCTGGTTTTCACTCCGTATATACACACCTGTTCAGTTAGTCGTCGCGGAAACCTTTCTCATATCATGTTTTGTTTTTTGATCATGCCATGCCTGTCTCGCCTGCCCGTTTGTTGTTTTGTTCCTGCCTCCTGCTGTGAGTGAGTTTGTTATTAAACCTTTTTCACTTACCATCACGCTGCCTGCTCGTCTGCATTCTGGGGTCCTATATCTCGCAAGCCGTAACACAATGAAAAAAATAAACTTTTATATGAATAAATCAGAGAAATCAACACAATCACTGGTATCACATTTCTAAGACTTTAAGACAATAGAGCATGTTAATCAAGTAAGATGGATGTGTGTTGACTTCTTCAAAAGTCATTAAATTGCTATAGTTGCCAACATTTAGTCACAGCAATAAGTGAAAAATTTACAGCAACTGGAATTGTGACAAAAAAGGCTGGGTGAGGACCAAAGTTTATCTGTCCATCATGCACAGTAAAGAAGATGGTTAGGGGAAAATAAAAAATATTGATTGTTCTCTGAACTGCAGCAAAGAGTGGCAGGTAGGGTTAATGAAGTCTCCATGAAACCCACGAGATGCTATCTATATACAAACCAGTTGTTTGGGAGATATGCCGAAAAAAAGCCTTTTCTGTACATCAAGAACAGGTTACTAGGGCTACTGGCTTCCACGCTAAGTCAAACCCCCAGTAAAGTCAGATGGGGGATGTGTAATGCTGTGGGCCTGTTTCTGTTTAATAGGCCATGAGAACCTTACACAGGTTATGCTACAATAAAAAGATAAATTTATTCAAATACAGGTTCTTCTCAAAATATTAGCATATTGTGATAAAGGTCATTATTTTCCATAATGTCATGATGAAAATTTAACATTCATATATTTTAGATTCATTGCACACTAACTGAAATATTTCAGGTCTTTTATTGTCTTAATACGGATGATTTTGGCATACAGCTCATGAAAACCCAAAATTCCTATCTCACAAAATTAGCATATTATTAAAAGGGTCTCTAAACGAGCTATGAACCTAATCATCTGAATCAACAAGTTAACTCTAAACACCTGCAAAAGATTCCTGAGGCCTTTAAAACTCCCAGCCTGGTTCATCACTCAAAACCCCAATCATGGGTAAGACTGCCGACCTGACTGCTGTCCAGAAGGCCACTATTGACACCCTCAAGCAAGAGGGTAAGACACAGAAAGAAATTTCTGAACGAATAGGCTGTTCCCAGAGTGCTGTATCAAGGCACCTCAGTGGGAAGTCTGTGGGAAGGAAAAAGTGTGGCAGAAAACGCTGCACAACGAGAAGAGGTGACCGGACCCTGAGGACGATTGTGGAGAAGGTGCCGATTCCAGACCTTGGGGGACCTGCGGAAGCAGTGGACTGAGTCTGGAGTAGAAACATCCAGAGCCACCGTGCACAGGCGTGTGCAGGAAATGGGCTACAGAGAAGCAGCACTGGACTGTTGCTCAGTGGTCCAAAGTACTTTTTTTGGATGAAAGCAAATTCTTCATGTCATTCGGAAATCAAGGTGCCAGAGTCTGGAGGAAGACTGGGGAGAAGGAAATGCCAAAATGCCAGAAGTCCAGTGTCAAGTACCCACAGTCAGTGATGGTCTGGGGTGCCGTGTCAGCTGCTGGTGTTGGTCCACTGTGTTTTATCAAGGGCAGGGTCAATGCAGCTAGCTATCAGGAGATTTTGGAGCACTTCATGCTTCCATCTGCTGAAAAGCTTTATGGAGATGAAGATTTCATTTTTCAGCACGACCTGGCACCTGCTCACAGTGCCAAAACCACTGGTAAATGGTTTACTGACCATAGTATCACTGTGCTCAATTGGCCTGCCAACTCTCCTGACCTGAACCCCATAGAGAATCTGTGGGATATTGTGAAGAGAACGTTGAGAGATTCAAGACCCAACACTCTGGATGAGCTAAAGGCCGCTATCGAAGCATCCTGGGCCTTCATAAGACCTCAGCAGTGCCACAGGCTGATTGCCTCCATGCCACGCCGCATTGAAGCAGTCATTTCTGCCAAAGGATTCCCGACCAAGTATTGAGTGCATAACTGTACATGATTATTTGAAGGTTGATGTTTTTTGTAATAAAAACACTTTTCTTTTATTGGTCGGATGAAATATGCTAATTTTGTGAGATAGGAATTTCGGGTTTTCATGAGCTGTATGCCAAAATCATCCGTATTAAGACAATAAAAGACCTGAAATATTTCAGTTAGTGTGCAATGAATCTAAAATATATGAATGTTAAATTTTCATCATTACATTATGGAAAATAATGAACTTTATCACAATATGCTAATATTTTGAGAAGGACCTGTACTTTTTACACATCTTTATTGTAGATGAAAACAACTGTACCGACTGCCTCTGATCTTATTGTTTGACCCGTATTAGTTGATCAACGTGCATTATATAGGCTAAGATTTAGTTAGCTCCCATCCATCTTTACTCCATAATAATCTATTTAGCTTTAACTTGGGTAGACTTTTAGAGTTTGTGTATTTTACCTGCTTGTGTGCTTCCTGTGTCCAATAAAAACAAACAGGTTTTTAATAAGCTTTATTCTCCCACGTTAGGTCTTTCAGGCTATAGTAATGTAGGATAACTGTACATTTTCCAGGTTATGCAGATTAGCAGCCCCTTGTCATTTGAGATATTGTAATGTTATTCATGGATCTCATGCTTCTGTGGTAAACTGAATCAAAACAGTTCAAATATCCAGTCTGCATTATTTTCTTTCTGTTAATCTGCTACTCACTCTTTTTGTAGTGGGGGCAGGTTTTCCAAATCAAATTCTTGGTGTTTGAATGTCCTCAATGTTAGACTTTGTGGTTGTGGACCCAGGCACAAACAGGAGCATTGGATGAACACAAATATTCATTAAATGGTGACAGGAAACTTACACAAGTACAAGGAGAAAACAGGACAGGAAATATAGCTGAGTCACAGGCAGAACACTGGGGAGTGAAACAGGGTGAGCGGGCGTAAATATAAGAAGTGAAATGAGAGGATCCGACAGAGAACAATGTCCGTAAAGAGGTAGAGGTAGATGTGAAGGATGACATTGGATGCAGGCATGTGGCAATCAGCAGACATGTGGAGCAGTTGAGACAGAGTGAAAGAAATATGAGGAAGTGAGACTAATAAACCTGACAAGTTGAACAGAAATGATTCTAATCTTTATAAAACAACACAATAATGAGCTACAAAACTAATACACAAAATAATAACTAATAAGGCTGGAACTTATTAAAGAGCACAGAGAAATGAACAGAATGTGGCAGGGATAAGGAGCGGAATGAACAAGGGATAGATGAGAACAAACACAAATAAGAACCAAAACCTAAAACCCAAGGACAATCACATACAGACAATAAAAATACAGCAAGGAGTGTATTTTCAGTTAATATTTTTTTCCTAATTCCCAGACCTTTTCTGCTACTAAAGCTGTCAAAATCTCATAGCGGATTCTCTGGCAGCAAGTTTTTTTTTTTTTTTTTTTTTTTTTTTAAGAATTAGTCTGCCATCTAGTGGCTACTCAAGAAAGATCAACAGCACAGCTTTAATGTGTCACCTTGTCAGTCTGGGACACCAACCCCTTTGAGTGCTGAGCTGAAATAGAAACTGCCTTCTTCTCAATCCTGACATGCATTTGCAGCAGCTCAGAGGTCAGAATGCGTCACTGAGAAATTTACAGACACCTTCAGGAGACATGCTGGCAGCATTCCTTTATTTTTAGGTAACCCAGGCAGTCATGATGCCTTTAAAATATTCACCATCTGGAGTAGCAGTTTCTGCATTTCATTTAAGACCGCAGCAAACTCTTATATATGTGTTTATTCTTTTAAAAAATAGCTTTCTACACAACTATTATAGAATATTTTAGCTTAAAAATTGTTTTACATTATTTTACCTTTGTATTCATTATACATGAAGCAGAGAAAATAAGCGTTGAGCATGATGTAAACATAATGGGGATATTGATATTATAAATATTGATATAATTCTAATAAACACACACCAAGACATCGAAGCAAATAAGTCCATTATTGTGTGTAATAAAGTGAAATGATGCAGGAAATAAATATGTAGTAACGCATGAAGAAAAGGGGGTGCAAAAAGCTATAGAAATGCAAAAAAACCTCCTTAAAATCTGATTGAAAAGATTCACTTTCTCTCATTACAAGTGTATTGCACAAAAGGAATCTTATAATGGGTGCAGACACATTTTTAAACTTCTCAATGTTACAGTGAACACCACTGAGATCATTGTCTGGAAGTGAAAAGTACATAACTTTATCTTCAACCAGCCACTACCAGGTGCTTCATGCAAGATTTCAGTTCAGAGCAGAAAAAAACATAATCAGAAAAGTTTTCAAAGAGCCAAGGAGCATTCACAGAAAGCTTAGGAAAGACCTGGAATGAACAGATATAATTTTGCCAAGATTAAATCATGCAGGTAACCACAATGTCACTGCACAAGACTCCAGTACAGAAGAAAAAACATGTTGAAACCGGCTTAAAGTTGGCTGTAGACTATTTGAACCAGTCAATGAAATACTGACAGGATATAGTATGGCCCAAACTGAACTCTTTGGAGGTCACTGCAAGCAAAATATTTAGAGAAGGGATGTATCTTCATATCACCTCAAAAACAAGATACCAAATTACAAGTTTGAAGGTGGGAATATCATGGTGCAGAGTTGTTATTCAGCATGTGTGGTATTGGAAAATTTCAATAAAGGATAAGATGAGAAATTAACTCTGACGACATGTTCTTGACAGACATTTTATGATGAAATTAAGATCGAATTTTCAGAAATCAAACCCAAGTAATGCATATGATTTTCCATTGACATCTTTCCAATTTTTCTTCATACAGGAGACATCATGAATTTCACTATAACTTTTTTTTTTAAGTTAAAGATGAAGATGAGGACTCAAACAGTGTTTAACATAATAAATATAACAAATATATTTGACCTGTTGAAAAAAACAATTGTGCAAAAGCAAAATAGCTTGAATCAGTAAAACTTACCAAATCAAATTATTGTAGTTTGATACAATTAAAAATAAAATAGGAGAATTTAAACAAAATGTCAAAATAAAAACTCACAAAAGAAAAACCTTTTATGCGTTTTTTTATTTGTGTAAAATGATTAGCATGTTTAAGTACATAATGATGTATTGGTAGACATTTAATAATATTTTCTAAGTTGTGAAAAATGTTACTATTTTAAAGCTATTTTTAGTTTTCACTCTCTCACATTACCTCTTAAATCTGTCAATAAATCAACATGACTAAGCCATTAGGATTAAAAGCAAGTACAGTTTAAATTAAAAGATGTGTTCTGATGAGGCTGATTTGTGAAATTAAAAGTATCTTTTGAAAATAACAACCTTTACGCAGGTTTGCTTTGTTTAAGAAATGTGTTCTGACCGGCAGAGCGGCACTCAGAGTTGTTGTCAAAGTGCCAAGAAGAAGCCCAACAGATTTACGTTCACAAGTGGAGGTTTCACTATAATGCTCCGCTTGTTATATATATATTTATTAAAACGTTATTAGAAATTGCTTTAGGATTATTTTGAATGCAATGGACACGGAGACGGAAATGAAAGGATAAAAAAGAACAGAAAGGGAGAGAGGTGGGGCAAGAAGTTAAAAGGGAGAGGAGAAAAGAGTAAAGGAAAGAAAGAAGGATAAAGAGAATACAAGATGACACCCTAGAAGTCTGCTTCTATATAAGTCTGTGTGGTATTAATCTACATGTGTTTTGCTTAGTGAATTGAGTTGCTAAAAAAATGAACTTTTTCATAATATTCTAATTTATTGAATGTGACGAAATTAAAGGTAATAGCAGTTAATAACAAGTTACATTCTTGTAAATATTTGATTACAGAAGATTAAAATCTCCAAACTCTCTTGTTACAAATTATCACTTCAAAAACATTTTCTTTCTTTGTAAATCAGTACTTCATCATTTCGGAAGGATTCTGATTTACTGTTAAAAGATCCACTTCCATCACGGATGGGAAGGTTTTCAGGTTTTCTCTTTACAGTTTTTTGACCTCCGGTGTTCTTGGACTTAAAAAAATTTTAATCAAAATATTCCTACAATTTAATCTTCTTCTGCCTCAGTGATCTGAGAGTTTGCTTCACCCACTCATCCTCCGGATTCGCACAGACTCTTTGGTTACTGGTGGTGTAGAAACTATGAGAGAAACATTATAAAACACACATTAGAAACATCAGACTTTATTGTGCATGACTAACCCATTGGATTAACAATATAAAGCTATTTTCTGAACAAAACTACACATGTTTTTTATAACTTAATCTGATAGAATACAGTGACGGGAACACATTTTGCAGAATTCAAAAAACATTTTGTTGGAAAACACTGGAAATATGATTTATTTATTCGGTATAGCTTTCACTCTGTAAAAAAACTGCCTCTTGCAGTAAAAATATGAATGCTTTTCATCCCAATTATGTTAGATCCCGGCTAAATTTTTACTTCATTGGCGTAAAATGTATTTGGAGGTCAAAATTAAATTGTTACTTTTTAACCCAAAGTTTGTGTTTTTAGATCTGCTCACCTTTTAGAGAATTTTAAAATCACATTGTGTTGTGTTTATAAATATTGCCATTTGTTAAAAACATTATTTATAAATAATGTTAAAACCTGATCTTGCAACAGCAGTAAATTAGTACCGTTATTTACCAGCAATCATACGAATGCAGACAGAGTAAAGGTTCATGGAGGGGAGCCTTACATGATGGCGTTGATGCGGCAAAATTCCAGAGTGATTTGCTCCTGGTAGCCTTTGATATGCTCCAAGACGACTACTTTATTGCTGTATCTTGTACAGCAGTTTCTGATGCGAAAACCTACAGATCAAAAAGTCACACACAAAGAAATCAACATAATGGCTGATTCACGGCCTGTAGAGTGCAATTCAGTCTTAAGTGATCAGTTAAATTTGATGAAATAAACTTACCAACAGCCTGGCCTGGGCTCAGTATTCCCACTATGAAGAAGAGGGTGATGGGGATAATCATGATGCTTCTGGGAGCCATGATGAGAACCCAGCAGAGAAGAAAGTAAACATACAACAGCGTTGTGTATTTATAGGTCCAAGACTGAGGACAGGAAACCCAGCATTGCGTCATAGAAGTCAAAACTCAAGATCTTGTGTTGTGATTAGAAGACTGAATACCACAACAGCAACACGTGGCATGTAAGCATGCATGTTTCACCATCATTATATAAGCTTTCCATAGAAAAATGGCACATAGAAGCTTCTTGGGTTCTCATCTCTAATAAAATTTTCTAGGCTCATTGTGTTCCTTTTTTAGTAGCATTAATTTAACATTTTCAGATCTTTTAGATTAAAACTGGATAGAATTATTCATGCATCTATTTTGCACCTTACGCAATTGCCTGTTGGGTTTTTATCTTAATCTGGTTCTGAGAAATTTGGTGAGAGCCACTACCACATCCTGACCCTCACAAGCTTCAATAGAAATAAAATTATTCTTTTGTTTATAGAAACAATAATCTTGAGATTGTATTGTGTTATACAGGATATGTCTTGTGAAATTAAGGTCTACCTTCAGCCTGACCTATTTGGTCTACAAGAGGCTTTGCCTGCAGGAAGCTTTAAATCAGCTGACCTAGAAAGGCAAAACATCCTTAAGATGTCAGTGCATCCTGTACTTATCAAATACATGCCCTAATACAAGATGGCAAAATGTCTGTTGTTTGTTATGTGTCTGTTCTTCTGCCTTTTATTTTTAAAATCAGGTTTAATGTTTTTTTTTTTCTTCTATGCTCTCTGCATTCTGTTAAAAATAAGGCAAAACGAAAAGGTGGGAAAAACTGAGGAATGGCTCACCTTCATTCTGGGGCTGTCTGTTGTGAAACATCATTTTAAAGCCTGTGCTGTTCTGCTGAGGCCTGAAATGCTTGTTGAAGCTGTTGGACCACACTGGGCCAGTTTTGGATAATAGTTTTTTTTTTTGGGTCATTTTAATCTATTTACTGGCTGTGTGGGATTTTGCAGACAAGTGTTTGTTCCAGAGTCAGTACATCTGATAATGAGCTCAACCTACAGGACATCACTCATGGAAGGATTACCATTTCAGCATGCATATGATGTAGGTCTATCACCCAGCCTGCACAGAGACCTATCTAAACTTCAGAACTTGTTACCCCTGCACAATTTCATCACATTTCAAGTGAGATTCTGCTTGGCATCATCATACCACATCTCACCTTTACCATGTAACGCTACTAAGCAGAGAATGTTGATTGTTTTATTATTACTTCTGTCTGGTCATGTTCAACCTAATCCAGGCCCAGAGTTGCAATGTCCAGTTACAATCTAATTTAAGTCCTTGTTTGTTCTTAAAGTTGTTTATCTCAGCTTGTTATCCAAGATGGACACGGTCAGAATACATCTGGTTACATTGTTCCTCTTACTGACAGACCCAAAAAAGGTTGTGGAGTTGTGAATTTTCTTAAATCAACATTTTCTCCCAGTCGGTTCTGTCTGTGTCCATCAGCAAGAAGGTGGAATATTTTACAACATATGTGAAGATTGCTAAGACCTTTTGTATAACTGTGGTTTTTGCTACAGGCCTCCTTCTGCCACCAAGGAATTGTTACATTTTTTTAAAGTGATTTTTATCGCAGTTAAATTATAATGAACCTTTTTTGCTGGTGACTTAAATTGGGATTGGCTCAAACCAGTTTCTGATGATTCTGATTAAAGTCTTTTTGTGAACCAATCAATCTTACAGCTCATCAAATCACCTACTCAGCCAAACATTAAAAAACCCTGACTCATTTAATTTTGACAAATGTTCCTCATAGGTTTACAATTGGGGTGTATTTTGATTTGACTTGAGTGACCATTGTGTTATTGCCGCAATGATAAATACCAAGGTTCCCAAATCAAAGCATGATTTTATTTATACATAATATCTTAAGCATTTTATTAAACAAGCTTTTTGTCGTGATTTGTCTAATTATGATTGGGAAAAAATAGACCTGATCCCTGATGTGGAGGTAGCTTGTTGTTGTTTCAAGGATAGCTTTATGTAAATAAATATGCTCCACTAAAGAGACATAGGGTAAAAGGGCAATAAAACCCATGGTTCTCCTCAGAGTTGGCAGATTTAATTAATTAACTAAATCTGGCCTGGGCCAAGGCAAGGAAAACAGGTTTCACCAATGACTGGCTTGTTTTTAGATAACTAGGAAATAAATGTACTTCTCATATTAGGAAAGCCAAATTAGATTATTTTTTATCTGTTTCCACAAAAAATCTTAACAACCCACACAAGGTTTGGAAAAGAATTAAATCCCTATCGGTAAGTTAAAGCTTATTCTGTTCCTGTTTCTGGTAGAATGGGGGTTTTAAAGTGTTTTAAAAGGCATTTTATATCTTTGTTTGACTATTTGGATTCTGTTTCTGTTTAGATCATATAAATTCTTCAGATCCTGATTTAATTGATCCTTACTAAATTGTCTTAGCTGATTGTTTTAGCTGAATCTCTTCCATACATTTTTAACCACACAGTGGAAAATAGTTAAATTCCTTCTGTATGGAAGTCAGCTTTTATTATGCCTTTATTAAAGAGTGATAATCCAACAATTTAAACTAATTGTAGATCAATATCCAATCTATCAGCATTGGCTAAAATGTATAAAGCTCTTGTTAATAAATGCATTTTTAAATTCTAAAACAGTTTTAGCAGAATTTCTGTCGGGCTTTAGAAAACTAAAATTATAGCACAATTACAGCTGCAATGAAGGTGGTAAAGGACATTCTTGTTGCTCTTGATCAGCAACAACATTAAGCATCCCTTTTATAAATTTATCTAAAGCCCTTGATACTATTGACTATGATATTTTAAAACCTAGACATCTACATTTAGGGCTTATAGAAAAAGCTTGGTTCTAAACTTACCTCAGTAATAGAACTCAGTGCATTAAATGTGATAATATGTGTTCTTATCCTTTGAAGTTATCCAGAAGTCAGTGTCATAGTCGAAGCTTGTTCCTAATGCAGATATGTAGATAAAGGTGTGCTGTAGGTATGCAGCAATTGCAAACGACCCCCCCCCCCCCACACACACACACACCACAATTAATTAGAAGTGATTTAAGATTATAAATACATCAGTGTCTTGATTACTCTCTCACTTTTAACCCCCCAAGTGGAGAAACGTTTGAAGAAGCTGGTGCTAAAGATTTTATTTTCCCAATAACTTTTGTTTTTCTTTCAATGTAAAAATGCGGCTTGTAGCTGCAACATTTTTGACTATATTGAATTCAGTTCAACTCAGTGTTACTTATGTAGCGCCAATTCACAACACGTATTCTCAAGGCACTTTGCAAAGTTGATTCAATTGAATCATACAGATTCCAAGTCAGGTACATACACTCCAATTAAGTCTAACTATCAAACTGTGCAGTCAGGTTCAGTTTATTATTCAAATTGGTTAAAAAGTTTTTCCATCTCCAGAAACCCAGCAGATTGCATTGAGTCAGTGACTTGCAGCATTCACTCCTCGATGAACATTGAGCAACAGTGGGCAGTCGCTTGCTTTGACTTTGCAGCAATCTCTCATACTGAGTATACATGTAGCCACAGTGGAGAGGAAAAACTCCCTTTTACCAGGAAGAAACCCTCAGCAGAAACAGGCCCAGTGTGAGCGGCCATCTGCCACGACTGACTGGAGGTTTGAGACAACAGAGCAGAGACACAAAAAGAACACAGAAGCACTGATCCAGTAGTACTTTGGTCGGATGGACAACTGGGCTGCACTGCAGCTCAACATGCGCAGCTCGACATGCGACGCAGCTTGTCATGCGCTGCAGCGACGGGCATTGGAGCTCTGATGTCATCAGATCTTATAAAAAGATGAGGAAAACTTTTAGTCGCCATTTTCCAGTTGTAGTTACTACAGAAGGGGGCAATCTCTAGGGAAATTGAAGCTCGCACGGATTTAAACACTAAGTAAATATTGGTGACTGGAACTGACTGTTCCAGCGAGGGTGCAGTGGTGGTGCAGGGGAAAAGCGCATGACCCATATTCAGAGGCTTCAGTCCTTGATGCAGCTGTTGTGGGTTCGACTCTCGGCCCAGGCAACCTTTGCTGCATGTCTTTCCCCTCTCTCCACCCCTTTCCTGTTTGCTTACTGTTGTAGAAACTGAGAAAGGTAATGGCCACTAGTGCTGCAAAATATATATATATATATATATATGGGTTGTTGGGCCTATTCTAGTTCAGGCTGTGCGAAGCTGTTTCGTTATACCAGCCACAACCCCAGCATATGCCCTCAGTAAAACAGTTATCGGAAACCACCCTGACACTCTCCCTTTCCCCCACACCCCCCCTTTTTTGTACTGACAGGACACTTGTAACCTGCAACTCTATGCATTACATTAACGCTCAGCTTGGACACCTGCTTTACTCGCACTGCCATACTTGCACACTGATCACCTGCACTGTTGTACCGCTCTCGCATCCTATACTGCTCTACATTTACTCTCACTCACTTAAAACTGTGCGCATATATTTATATTTATATTGTAGATATGTTTATACTGTTTAATTTGTATTGTATTGCACCGACTAGGCCAAAACAAATTCCTTGTATGTCCAAAAACGTACTTGGCAATAAAGCTTTTCTGATTCTGATTCTGAAACCTCTCTTGTTGTCCCAGTTCAGGTCTACGCAGATTTTTGCAGCAGATTGTGTGAACTGAGGCAGCACGATGGTGCCGCAGTTTTTAATGTTGCCTTGCAATAAGAAGACGGGTTCTGTGGGTAGTTTACAAATATGTGTTTCATTAGGTACTCCAATTTCTTCTCACAGTCCAAAAACCTGCAATTGATGCACTGGGCATCACCATTTGTGGGATTAGTTGTAACTTATATGTCTCCATGTTGGCCTTGTAAAGGGCTGATGTCCTGGGCCTGGACCCTGCCTTTTACCCACAGATGCTAGAGAAATGTAATCAAAAATGAATGAATATGCAACTTGGGCTTTAGACAATAGAGTCCAACATAATTTTCTCCTCCTTTTTGCCCATATGGGGGCAGTATTGCAACAGACAAAAAAGCAGTAGTTATTTACAAAAAGTGAATATGGACGCACCAGCTTCCCCGTGACCCACTATGGAAGAAGCGGTAGAAAATGACTGACTGACTGAATATGGATGCTTTATAGACTGTCTGGGTGCCTGGCACAAAAAAAGTAAGAAACATAGTAGGATGTATGTTTAAAAGTTTGGATTCACCAAAATATCAACTTAAACAGCTCATATCAGCAATGTACAAAACATGTAAGACCATAAGACCAATTTTCCTCTCCACCAATCTGAGTAATTTAAGAAAGAGGCCTTTTTCATGGCCAAATCCCGGTTTGATCTCTCAAACAGCATGAAGCTGATAAAATGCACATGCTTGTGAACTTGGTTGCTTTAAGATGCAATGAAATAACAACATTTCATCAGTATTACAACTCCCTTACCACTAATGTTTAGCAGGCTGTAGTCTATTTGATTTTGTTGCACGACAACAGACATTATGCATCAGCAGTTTCTGCAGGTCTTTCCTCATCTGCTGCTCCAACCTAAATTAACTTGTTTAAGAGAGTTAACATTAAACTATAATGTTCTGGCAATTCTTTACCAAAGATGACTGAGTCAACATGTACAGCTCCAGTATTAAACTCACACCTTGCTCCTGCTAACAATATTTTTCATACAGAGCACTTTGTTTAGTGCTAGGCTAATTTCTGCATGTGTAGGATCTGTTTTCATATGACTCTTTAATATTTCAGCTCACAACATATCAGTGCTAAACGTACTATTCTATGAATATCATAGACTTTATTGAGTAGTGTTTATGGGCACTATATTTTCCCTCCTACACCAAAAGCTGTCTGTGGGTTTCTGAGGGCAATGCACAAAGCAGGTGACATCGGTCAGGCAGGGAGCTGCAGCACCCAATACACTCAATAAAAACAGATTGTGATTTTTTAAATTTCTTGGGCAAAACATGGCCATATGGCTTGCTGTGGATGTGGCAGATCATATTCCAGACAGCAGAGCAACAACTGCTGTGAAGTTTCACAAGGAACTCCCAATTAGGGTTTCTACCCTAAATGTCAGTAAATAGTTTGTTACCTGAATTGCTATTTTTTCACCACCAGATGGCACTTGTACATATTTCAGAAGAGTTTTGTAAATAGTAATATAAGAATATATGTCCAAGTTTTTCTTCTTTTTCATTCTAAAAAAGCTAAAACATACACTGTATGTCTTTACATAGTGTAGGACATACAGGTCCTTCTCAAAATATTAGCATATTGTGATAAAGTTAATTATTTTCCATAATGTCATGATGAAAATTTAACATTCATATATTTTAGATTCATTGCACACTAACTGAAATATTTCAGGTCTTTTATTGTCTTAATACGGATGATTGTGGCATACAGCTCATGAAAACCCAAAATTCCTATCTCACAAAATTAGCATATCATTAAAAGGGTCTCTAAACGAGTTATGAACCTAATCATCTGAATCAACGAGTTAACTCTAAACACCTGCAAACGATTCCTGAGGCCTTTAAAACTCCCAGCCTGGTTCATCACTCAAAACCCCAATCATGGGTAAGACTGCCGACCTGACTGCTGTCCAGAAGGCCACTATTGACACCCTCAAGCAAGAGGGTAAGACAAAGAAAGATATTTCTGAACGAATAGGCTGTTCCCAGAGTGCTGTATCAAGGCACCACAGTGGGAAGTCTGTGGGAAGGAAAAAGTGTGGCAGAAAACGCTGCACAACGAGAAGAGGTGACCGGACCCTGAGGAAGATTGTGGAGAAGGGCCGATTCCTGACCTTGGGGGACCTGCGGAAGCAGTGGACTGAGTCTGGAGTAGAAACATCCAGAGCCACCGTGCACAGGCGTGTGCAGGAAATGGGCTACAGGTGCCGCATTCCCCAGGTCAAGCCACTTTTGAACCAGAAACAGCGGCAGAAGCGCCTGACCTGGGCTACAGAGAAGCAGCACTGGACTGTTGCTCAGTGGTCCAAAGTACTTTTTTCGGATGAAAGCAAATTCTGCATGTCATTCGGAAATCAAGGTGCCAGAGTCTGGAGAAAGACTGGGGAGAAGGAAATGCCAAAATGCCAGAAGTCCAGTGTCAAGTACCCACAGTCAGTGATGGTCTGGGGTGCCGTGTCAGCTGCTGGTGTTGGTCCACTGTGTTTTATCAAGGGCAGGGTCAATGCAGCTAGCTATCAGGAGATTTTGGAGCACTTCATGCTTCCATCTGCTGAAAAGCTTTATGGAGATGAAGATTTCATTTTTCAGCACGACGTGGCACCTGCTCACAGTGCCAAAACCACTGGTAAATGGTTTACTGACCATAGTATCACTGTGCTCAACTGGCCTGCCAACTCTCCTGACCTGAACCCCATAGAAAATCTGTGGGATGTTGTGAAGAGAACGTTGAGAGACTCAAGACCCAACACTCTGGATGAGCTAAAGGCCGCTATCGAAGCATCCTGGGCCTCCAGAAGACCTCAGCAGTGCCACAGGCTGATTGCCTCCATGCCACGCCGCATTGAAGCAGTCATTTCTGCAAAAGGATTCCCGACCAAGTATTGAGTGCATAACTGTACATGATTATTTGAAGGTTGACGTTTTTTGTATTAAAAACACTTTTCTTTTATTGGTCGGATGAAATATGCTAATTTTGTGAGATAGGAATTTTGGGTTTTCATGAGCTGTATGCCAAAATCATCCGTATTAAGACAATAAAAGACTTGAAATATTTCAGTTAGTGTGCATTGAATCTAAAATATATGAATGTTAAATTTTCATCATTACATTATGGAAAATAATGAACTTTATCACAATATGCTAATATTTTGAGAAGGACCTGTATATAGGACAGTAGCCCAACCTACTGTCTATTGCAGAAGTCTGCAACCTCTACAATCCAAAGAGCCATTTTTGCCTTCAGTCCAGCTAAATAAAACTCGTTTAGAGCCGCCAGTGTTACACGACCTTTTGAAAAAAGACAATTTATAATTTTTGATAAATATTAAATAATTTCTTTCTATGTTTAGGTTTTAAACTAAAGAAACATAAATCCTTTGCAAAAAGAGGATGGATACATTTTCTTCTGTTGATAACTGTGAACAATAATGTAAAAATAGCACAGAGTTTTCAACCTAAAGAAAATAAAAATCGACCAAAAAAATATTACTGGTACTTTTAGTGTCATTATGTTGTTTAAAAACGTTGTCAGTTCTTTATCATTTTTAGCCAAGGTTATTAAGAGCCATTGTCAAAGGTTCAAAGAGCCACTTGCAGCAGGAGCCACAGGTTGCAGAACCCTGGTCTAGTGTGCTTCTGTGGGGTGCTTGAGGCATGACACAGTGTGTCCCTTACTTAACAGTAAGAAAGTCACCAACCCTATTTTTCATACCAATTATTTAAAATCGCAGTGATTGGGAATTTGATTGGGTCCCTGATTTTTATTAGTTTAAAATGATATACTGGACTGTAGAAAATTGTGCCGCACATTTGGTCAATATTTTCATTTTTTCAGATTTTTTTTAAATAAAAAAGTTAGCATGGACAAATTATTTACTATTTACAAATGAGGAATAATTTTCTATATAAAAAAATTATATATGCACTATACTATCAAAATTAATCGGTTAGTGTAGAAATCTGGAGACTCGGTCAACAATCCCTGCTATTTTTGAAGTTATTTTCTTTTCAGTATTTCCTTACAGTTTCGTCCTTACCTGCTGAATTCTTTGTCAAATATTGCCCCTGCAACAAAAGCACTGCAGAGTACGTAGGTCTGTAAAACATTCCCTGGTTAAAAAAAGAAAAAGAGTTTCCTTTCTTTAAGTGGAAACAATGTTGCTGTGAGCCGTGAGAGTGCACTGAAATAGTAGTGCTGCAGGCGGTAAAACCGCCATGACGCGAAAAAGACACTTAAGAAGCTTGGCACAGCCGAGGGGAATCGCTTGTTTGTGGGTTTATCGCCAAGAGTAACAGCTTTCATTACACATCTTTTCTTTTCTGCCTTACTATAAAGCAGAATGATAGGGTTACTTTAACTAAATTTCCTTTATTAAAATAATCAATAACTGACTCCAGGTATCCAGGTAAATTTGCCTCATTAGAAAATATACATTCACCTTTATACCAATTTCAGCATTAAATGTTCTTTTAAGGATTATTTGCTTGGGGAAAAAAGTGAGGAAGACTTTGGCCACTCTTCTCATTTTCAAGCTCACGCTGCTGGATGCAGGACAAGAAAAGAGATGTGGGGAGGGGAACGAAAGGAGGGTGAGTAAGAGTAAGGGGAGAGGGGGTCACCATTGAGTTGTCCACCCACTCAAGGCACCACTCTGGTCACCTGCGTGGGTGTGGGCCAAAAGAATAGGCGAGGATGCGCACATGTGCTCGTGCACGAAGGCACACACAAAAAGCAACAAAAACGGCAGCTTTCTAACCTCAAATGTCAAATGTGGCAGAGCAGTGTGGAATAAAAGCATTTTTAATTAGCAAGAAACTTCCTCAAGGCCACATAAAGGGGTTTTGTCTGTTTCCTCAAAAGCACTTTCACAACAGAAGAGAGTTCAGGCAGCAGAGTGATGAAAAATATATCTAAAAGCAGTTGGCTGTGGCATGATTTTTTCTAAAAGATCCTTTTGTTTATCATAATAAGCATTGTACCCCACTGTCAGAGCAGTGTGGCACAAAAAGCAATGGACTCATCTGTGCTTTATTGAGGAATCATGGTAAACTACTTGATATATAATTATATGAGCCCAGAAGATTCATCCTCACTGTTTCCTCCTACATGCCATCTGCCCTGTGTGTCCAGACTGTGGGTGACTGAAGTAACTGAAGGAGTTATTGTGGAAGATTATAAGCAAACTTGTGATGCAACAGCCTTACTAACACTTTTGTTGTTCAAAGCAACACTGCAACATCCACGGCCTCTGACAGAGTGAGCATCAGATGATGAAAACAGGAGAAGATACAGAGTTAGAAGACCTCTGTGACATCAGGAGGTGCCCAGAGGTGTTTCAGTCTGGCAGCACTTACTCACGGCAGAGAGGGAGATTTCAGAAGATATACCGAGCCAGATGAGGTGAGGAGAACAGAGGGGACTAGAGTGGTAGAAAAAGGAGTATTTTTAGGGCTCTGTGTTATCTGTGGAGAGGAGGCCGCGACGTATCACAGGCGGGTCACATCGCTGAGGGGGGAAACTGCACAGGCTCTCCACTGAGACAGCAGATAAGAAGGAACAGAACAATGATTTTTCTGTCTCAGTTTCTCATACATACACTCATACTTGTCCACAAAGGTACAGCCACACACAGAAAATACACTCATACCACATTCAAATGAAAGCGCATTGCAGCTTCACTCTCTCATCCTCCTGAAGACCCTTAAAAATCCTGATCTGATGTAAAGGTTCGCAACAGAATATATTCAAAGCCAGGCCAACTAACCTTTAGCCGGCTCCTTCTTGTGCGTTGCTATTGTGGCCCTTCCTCTTTCTGTTTTTGACCCATAAACAAAGTATTTTATATCTATGCACTTAAACCATTCTATTTTAGTTTGGTTGTTGTTTGCAGTTAAGCATTTACATAATTATAGAGCTTCTTTTGTGCATTCACTGTTTGTTTGTTTATTGTTTGCTTACAGAAGTTACAGTAAACCAATAATCGTTCAAACAGTCACCAAAAATCATTTAGTGAAATTGTAGATTAGGTTTTTTCATACCAAACACTTTTGGGGATGTAATTGAATCGCATGCCACAAGATATTCTTAACAGACTTGGTCTTTGACTACCAATGGTTAAAGGTCATTTTTTCCTTGTCCACTAAAAAAATTATGTATGTGACTCTAACTAATAATATTTACCAATAGAAGGCCACTTTTCTTATTTTGATTTGTTCAGGGGTTATAATCTCATATATTTTTTCAAAGTAAATGGGCACAAATGGAGATTCAATACAAAATAAATTGAAATAGAGTGTAATAGATAGTTTTCAGAAAACAATACAAAATAAATGACATGTATGATTTTAGCATTCTTAGGTAATTTATTTCCTTAATTCATCAACATACTGAAATAACAAAACAAATAAACTGATATGCAATTATTTACATACGTGGGTATATATAAAATGAAAGTAGCAAGGGACAAAATGGTAATGAGTAGATATGAATAGAGGAAACATGCTTGCGAAGGGATGACCTGAAATGTTAAACACACAAAAGAAATTTCTAAATACTGGATAAAAAGATAAATAACATTAAACCTATTTAAATCAAATAGAAAATCAAACAGAGTAAACAAAGATAAACTTATTTACAATTAGATAAAAACCCAGTCAGTTGTGGCAGATGGTAACTCATACTGAACCAGTTTCTGCTGGAGGTTTCTTCCTGCTGCTGGAGTCATTTTTTTTTCCCACTGTTACCAAAGTGATGAGAGTGATGCTACAAAATCAATGACTCAGTATAATCAGTTGGGCTTCCTTAGACACTTAAATGTTTACCTTTTTTTATATATGACTGCATAGTGTTATATTTAGGATAACATTGGAATGTATCTTACTAGATGTGAATCTGTCTATATGTTTGGGCTCCTCAGATTATATATTTCTGTATAGAAAAGTTTTCCTTTTGTGTTGCAAAGTACCTTGAGATGATTTGTTGTGAACTGGTGCTAACTAAATAATAATGTGAATTAATTATGATGGGGAAAAATAAAATAAATTAAAATAAACATATTAAAGTTTAATTTAAAGTCAGGCTAAAAGAAATATGTCAAATCTCATATGTAATTTGTTTTTTATTTATTGTATAATATATAGGGTTGCACGGTGGCACAGTTGGTAGCACTGTTGCTACCAACAGGACCTTCTTACCTTGCAGTATGAAGGTCCTGGTTTTGACTCCCGGCCAGGGGTCTTTCTGCATGGAGTTTGCATGTTCTCCCCACCCATGCGTGGGTTCTCACTGGGAACTCTGGCTTCCTCCCACAGTGCAAAAACATGACTGTTAGGTTAACTGGTCTCTCTAAATTGGCCTTAGGTGTGAATGAATGTGCGCGTGGTTGTTTGTCCTATATGTCTCTGTGTTGCCCTGTGATAGATTGGTGACCTCTCGCACGTAGACTGCTGGAGTTAGGCACCAGCTCCCCCATGACCCACTATGGAATAAGCAGTATAGAAGATGAATGAATGAATGAATAATTGTATACTATAGATAACAAATCATGACCCTTGTCTTATAGCCACATTTAATTACAGGAGATTATGAATAGAAAATAGAAAATATGTTAAACCATCAGTGGCAAAATCAAGTAGTAAACCTTCTCCTTGCACATACAAAATGATGCAAGCTTGATTAAAACTATGTGTGACAGACGGCTCCACGTTATGTTCTATGAAACAACCAACGATACAAATGTATTATGATGTATGAGAAGAGATTGACAGATTGAGATGGGAAGATATTTTTTGCTCTCACAAAGTGCTGGAGCATTTCGGCAGAACTAACTATGGTTGACCCAAATGACCAAAAAAAAGGATAATTCTCCATTCTTGCAACCATATCACCTCTAACCCATAGCCAAGTACCACCTACCTTCGCTGCTGCCCCAGAGGCCCTCACCATATGCTGCTTGATGCAGTTAGCTAGTTGGTCCCTGAGCAAAGTTGGTGTTCCTCTCTTGACTAATTGGGCTTTTATTGTATATTGAATGGAGAATGAAAACTGTATTGTGGCGGACAAGATGGTGAGGAATGGCAGATCAAAGCTGAGAGATTTTTCACTTTTGCTGTCTTAAAGTACTAGATGCTCTTCCTTAGTCCATTATTGTGCCTTTAGAACATGAAATGACCAAAACAATAAAGGAACAAAATGGCAAAGTGGCACAACAACCAGCACCCAGCAAAGTCTCAGAACTCCAAAGGGAACCCAAGCATATTTAGACTGAGAGACAAAACTGACAATATTGTTGAATTTCTCCATGGCGCTGTTTATCCTTCTCTGTCTGTCTCTCCTCCATTGTAGTGCTCCCTAAGATGTAAATGCCAGCAGAACAGATGGATAGGGAGAACATCTCATCACTCTGACACCATGTTTATGCAATCGCACACAAACACGGAACACAAACACTCCCCACGTGCTCACACACAAATACTGTACGCTCCCAAAGCAAGGTGCTGATGGAGATTTCTCCAGTCATCAAAGCTTAGACACGTACAGGCACACACACTTTCTGTGGTGGGGTGTTTTTGATGTAACCTTCTCTCTGCCTCTTCCTTTGTGCATTCTGAACACGGATGCAAGTTCAATCCAAGGCACACATGAACTGAGTAATTTGCCAGACTAGCAGCTGCTATAGAGGGAACCGGGTACCCAACAGAACGCCTCTGACATGCTAATGACGCTTTGTCGACCTGAGGAGTTAGACCCCATAAACATCCACAGCGCAGATTTAGGAACTCTATTATCTGCAATATATCCAGGAGAATACCAGTCTGGCTGTATGAATATTAATCGGTTTAAGCTTTCTGTTTAGGACTGCAAGCCAAATGAAACTCTTGCTCGCTCCAGGAATATTCCACACAGCCTTTGAGGAAAAAATTTTTTTTCCCAACACCCCACAAACCCCACTCCACGCCACCACTAACCATCCACCCACCCAATCAAATCCTCATTGGCAACGCGCTGCTCCTCATTTCTCCTTCCTTGCTTCTATTGTTCTTCTCTCTCAGACGCCCACATACCTACCGTCCCTCGGGCTTTTCTCTTTACACTCTCCCTCACATGCACAAATTTACATTCGGCTATTTTGTCTTTACTTTATTGGAATATTTTCCTGTCCTTTCCACTATTCTTACCTTCATAAAACACGAAGGGTTTGATACAAATGGTAATGTGATGCATGTACACCTGTTTAAAACACAGCCTATATTTAAAGCTTTTTTTTCAATACAGATGTGTGGGCAGCAGAGATCTGGGGCCCCCAGAAAGGAACAAAAAGTCTGTGCAAGATGTGTGTTTGTGTGGCACAGGGCTGAGGGCCAAACCTAAAGGTCCAAGAAACCCCCCTCCTGAAAGGTGGGAATCTCAAGGGAGAGTGGGAAAACATCCTGACTATCATCAATCAAAACTTTGTGTGACACAAATGACCAGAAACAAACAGAGTGTTCTCCATCCATGTCACCGTGTCACCACATCCCACCCACCTGCACCCGCTGCCCGATAGGCCCTCCTCGAACGGCGCCTGCTGCCATTGGCTGTTTGGTCCCCAAGTGAAGTTGACGTTCCTCCCTTGGTTAATTGGGCTTTTGTGATTGCGCAGTCTATCATGGCATGGAGGGAGAATGAAACGTGAAAACGGTATTATGGTAAATGGGGGGTAGATTGGCAGATTGAAGCGGGGAGATGCGTTTTTTTTTTTTTTTGCTGTCTCAAAGTGCCAGATGCTCTTCCTGGGTTCATTATGGCGCCTTACAGGGGACTGAAATGGTTTCAGTATAGCAACTGTGAAGACAAAACGCAAGATGGAGACCAGCAGAAATCGCCATGCAGAAACTCCCACCCTTTATGCACTCGCACTCACAAATACACTTACTTTTTCACACCAATCTCCACAAAATCCGCAAAGTAGTCACTATGAGGTGCTGTATGCTGGTAATTTTCAACAGAGGTTATAAAAACTAACATTTGTAGATGTTCAGCATTTTTCTGTTTCGTAGGAGAGTGTAGGAGGACGGGTCATGAGCCTCCTCTTTGTCCAATCTGCACGGATAATAAAAGCACAGCTTGATAATAAAGAAAGGGCTTTCTTTGCCAGGTCTCACAAATTACAAAGATTTAAAAAGCACACAGAAGAAAAACCCAGTAATTTTGCTTCATTTTAATTTTTGTTATGAAGATCACAAGAGACCATAATAAAGTCAATTGGCATTAGTAGACTTAATGGTGAAATAATTTTTCACTTCTGACTAACATCAACAAAATTTCTAAAGCTTTCAAGTTTCATTTGAGTTACAACTAGTTTAACATTACCTGTTTAAGTCAGAGTTTGACTCCAATGTCTAGCAAGCCATGATGGTACTGCTTTGGATGTTAAAGTTTAAGCAAACAGCAATGGTTGTTTTCAAAACATTAACAAGTAAAAAGCTGTTAACTTTCCGGTTTGAATTTTTTCATCTAATTGGTTTCTCATGCATATTCAACACTAATGTGTAAATGTAATTTTCTGCATGTGTCACATTAAAAAGCTGCATGATTTGCCAACACAGAGGCACTGCATCCACCTTAGCTTACCCAAACAACTTCTCTCTTTCGGACTGCCGAAAGGTGGGATTTTTTTCTTACCTCCTCCCTCTGGAGCTGACTGGAATAATTGTGACGTTATAGGCTGTACTGGAGATGCATGCATGGTGAGGGCTAACTGGTAAAATTGGGTTAATTATACAGGTCCTTCTCAAAATATTAGCATATTGTGATAAAGTTCATTATTTTCCATAATGTCATGATGAAAATTTAACATTCATATATTTTAGATTCATTGCACACTAACTTAAATATTTCAGGTCTTTTATTGTCTTAATACGGATGATTTTGGCATACAGCTCATGAAAACCCAAAATTCCTATCTCACAAAATTAGCATATCATTAAAAGGGTCTCTAAACGAGCTATGAACCTAATCATCTGAATCAACGAGTTAACTCTAAACACCTGCAAAAGATTCCCGAGGCCTTTAAAACTCCCAGCCTGGTTCATCACTCAAAACCCCAATCATGGGTAAGACTGCCGACCTGACTGCTGTCCAGAAGGCCACTATTGACACCCTCAAGCAAGAGGGTAAGACACAGAAATAAATTTCTGAACGAATAGGCTGTTCCCAGAGCGCTGTATCAAGGCACCTCAGTGGGAAGTCTGTGGGAAGGAAAAAGTGTGGCAGAAAACGCTGCACAACGAGAAGAGGTGACCGGACCCTGAGGAAGATTCTGGAGAATGGCCGATTCCAGACCTTGGGGGACCTGCGGAAGCAGTGGACTGAGTCTGGAGTAGAAACATCCAGAGCCACCGTGCACAGGCGTGTGCAGAAAATGGGCTACAGGTGCCGCATTCCCCAGGTCAAGCCACTTTTGAACCAGAAACAGCGGCAGAAGCGCCTGACCTGGGCTACAGAGAAGCAGCACTGGACTGTTGCTCAGTGGTCCAAAGTACTTTTTCGGATGAAAGCAAATTCTGCATGTCATTCGGAAATCAAGGTGCCAGAGTCTGGAGGAAGACTGGGGAGAAGGAAATGCCAAAATGCCAGAAGTCCAGTGTCAAGAACCCACAGTCAGTGATGGTCTGGGGTGCCGTGTCAGCTGCTGGTGTTGGTCCACTGTGTTTTATCAAGGGCAGGGTCAATGCAGCTAGCTATCAGGAGATTTTGGAGCACTTCATGCTTCCATCTGCTGAAAAGCTTTATGGAGATGAAGATTTCATTTTTCAGCACGACCTGGCACCTGCTCACAGTGCCAAAACCACTGGTAAATGGTTTACTGACCATGGTATCACTGTGCTCAATTGGCCTGCCAACTCTCCTGACCTGAACCCCATAGAGAATCTGTGGGATATTGTGAAGAGAACGTTGAGAGACTCAAGACCCAACACTCTGGATGAGCTAAAGGCCGCTATCGAAGCATCCTGGGCCTCCATAAGACCTCAGCAGTGCCACAGGCTGATTGCCACCATGCCACGCCGCATTGAAGCAGTCATTTCTGCAAAAGGATTCCCGACCAAGTATTGAGTGCATAACTGTACATGATTATTTGAAGGTTGACGTTTTTTGTATTAAAAACACTTTTCTTTTATTGGTTGGATGAAATATGCTAATTTTGTGAGATAGGAATTTTGGGTTTTCATGAGCTGTATGCCAAAATCATCCGTATTAAGACAATAAAAGACCTGAAATATTTCAGTTAGTGTGCAATGAATCTAAAATATATGAATGTTAAATTTTCATCATGACATTATGGAAAATAATGAACTTTATCACAATATGCTAATATTTTGAGAAGGACCTGTAAGTCTACCTGATGATCAATAGCAGCAGTTCTGCATGAAACGTGGTTGGGACTTCAACATTATTTGACCAGATCACATCCACCAATCTATAGGGTTTTTGTTACAACTTGGCTCGAAATGGATGCTAAAAATCTTTGATAATCCCAGTATCCAAAGTAGTTCTGCTGGGCTCCATTTTAGAACCCCTGCTCTTCCCTCTGTACATTTAATCTTTATTATGATTTATGAAATACCCAATTCCTTTTTTACGTGGATGATATAGTTAATTATTGTGTATCTCCATTAGTGATTCAAACCTATGAATTTCTCCAGCATGCTCAGTTCAATGTAGCACACTTGTTAAATAGGGAAAACATTAGATTTATGATATTACCAAACAATGAATATTTAAATGCTTAAACTAAGTATTTAGTCATCCTTATTGATTGTAATGTTTAAAGTAGTATAGTAAATCTCTCTCCTACTTTCTGCAATCTGTCGTCCTTTGTTAGGTAGAATGGGTCTGTCCATTGTGAATTTACCTAGCCACTGTCTGAAGAAGTAGGATACTGTCTATCACTGTTTTGCATGTGTTCCCTTTTCAAAAATCATGTACATCACTACTATCTGTATACTGCTGCTAGATCACTATTATTGTACGTCTACTGACTCAGAGGGTTTATACATATAAATCTCTGATTGAGCTTTTACCTTCTTACTGTGTGTTTATAGGTGTAAATATTATACATAATCAGTCACTGTTTTTGATAATGATATTGCTACTTTGCGTATGTTTTGGTTGTGACTTACTGAATATTACTTCAGTTACTTCGTGTTTTTAAGATATTGTTGTATTTCTACTATTTTGTGGGTCTCACTTTAAAATGAGATTTTAATATCAATAAGACATATATATATATATATATATATATATATATATTTATTTTGCGGTACTAGTGGCTGTTATTTTTCTGTTTTTCTGAAAACAGGCAGACAAGAAATGGGGGGGAAAGAGGGGGAATACATCTGGCAAACGTCATTGGGCCGGGACTCGAACCCAGGACAGCTGAGTCGAGGACTGGGGCCTCCTTACATATGTTGCACGCTCCACCGCCGCGCTACCTGCCGCGTCCCCCAAAAAGATTTTTAATTGAATAAATACAGGATAAAATATTGATGAAGTTTGTCTTTTCCAGTCTTCCGTCCTCTTCCCATGTGTTTTCTTGTGAACAGATTTTCCTGAAGTCAATGCAGTGTTCTCAGTTGCACTTCATTCATTTCTTCAATCATGCTGCAGCTGCACAGAATAGGAGGAATTGGATATTCAAATTAATAAATAAAGCAAAATAAAAACTTGAAAGAATCCATCAACTGTTTTAATCCTCATCAGGATGTGCTCACGGGGGTTTGTTTTTGGGAAGATTAAATTTATTTTGATTAAATAACAAATCACAACAGCATAACAAAATAAACAGAAAACCTAACAAAAACTGTTGTTGTAGAGGTTAAAAACTGTTTAAATTGAGTTTGACTATTTTTACAGAAATGCTTGGCAAGGAGCATGAGTCAGCTCGATTTATTTTCTTTATTATGTCTATATGATATTAGCAGCTGGAAGATGGCTCCCTGTCCACTTGTCATTAGCACCACAACATCCAAAAGCCTAAATAGCCCCTGACTACTCACTGGGGTCCTCCTCACCTGCATTCAACGCCCATCAACAGGTGGCGCTACAGTCTCACTCTGCAGCATTATGTTGTCTGCTCCTAAGGACAAAGAGCTTTCAACAATTCCAACCAAATTCATACAGACAAGTGGGGAACTTGTGAAACGTTCATATTATTAAAATTATGCAGCGCACTGCGTGGTTTTTTTTTCTGAAGCGTGGCTGTTGTGAGGTTTACAACCCCAAGCCCACAGCCTGCTTCAGATTAAAGCACTCAGGCAGACGCTTTTGTTCACTGGTTGTCCTTTTAGAATAGAGGATATCCTAAGGGAAGCATTTCAGTTGAGTTTTTAAGTTAGTTTTATAGTTGAAAGTTTATTATATTTTATTTGCCATTTTTCCGTTTTATAGATTTTTGATGTTACTGATCATTCTGTCACCCAGTTTCCTGATGAACCTTGTCTATTTTATCAACAAATTTCTTCTGATATGTTTTTAGGCAATAACAAATATTACTTAAGTGATTGACGCTAATAAGAGCCGCAGCACTGTTTTCCATTAACTTCATGTCATTTACCATCAAGGGAAGATTCTGAGTGGGAGACCGCCCCTGAATCCGTCGTCGCTGCTACTGCTGCATCCATCCCAACTCGCTTTCACACTTGGTTTCATTCACACGGAGTTTTCCCACAAGGATGGAGCCGCTTCAGCCAGCGCGCACAGCCCACGGAGAGCTCGCACGCTTACGCGCAGCACACATGGCTGGGAATCTGTTGCGAACATTTTTATCATCCATCTGGATAATAACGCTGGTTTCATGCGCTAGGACAAGGATTTATCCCCCTAATGAAGGTGAGTGTGCGTGCGCGGGTAAAACACCGCTATGGTGCACGCTGAAGACGCGCTGCATGCGCTCCGGGCGCATCCGGGCGCTGGTGAGAGGAGGGCTGAGCTGCGTGAATCGTGAACTGTTAGAAAAAAAGTTAGATTATAAAAGTGATTACTACCTTCCGATTTTTATAAAAGATTTATGGTTGAGGTTCACATTTGAGTACAGCTGCAAGTTTTTCTAGTATGCTCTGTAAATAACCCCTTTTGTTATGGATTAGAGTGTCATAAAATGCACATTAAAGCTCCCTATGCATGTTTTGCTCAAATCTTTGTACCTAACAGCTTAATATTTATGCTTCAAAGATTTGTCCTGGATTAAAATAGAACGACTTTTTTAAAGCAATTGATTAATATCATATTGAATTCAACAAAATAGAAAAGCTGCTACTATAAGTTACTAATTAAAATAAAGTAAGACAAACCTATTATTTATTTATTCATTTGTATTAATGTGCTTCCTTTTTTTTGTCCTTCATAGTGCCCCTTTTTGAATGGATGTCCCTCACTTCTAGCCCCGCCTTCAAATGATACCATCATCACAGAGTTACAATATTTTTAAAACCATAACCAGTACATCTGGCTTGTTTAAACGTATCAAATTCACTTACTTCTGGCACACACGCATTTGACAACATGGATTTGTATGCTGTTTAAACAAATCCCAAGACAAACCAGGAATGTTTTTTTAATCTATATTTCAAGTTCTGCTACTATATCAACATAGAATAGAATAGGAATGGTACTGTAGAAAATTATATGTGGTCTCCATCTGTCCACCCCCTATAAAACTTTCGGGACTTGCCCTTGTATTTTGGCCATAAGCATGGACCAGTAACCCACATCAAGGTATAACCAGGATTTAAAAAGTTATGATTTTAAAACCGCTCTGTCATGCTGGTTCTACTATCTTTCAATGAGATGCTGGAGAATAAAAAAAATTAGCGTATAATAGCACAGCGCCTCCCCCTCTCCCACCTTTTTCTGGGCACTGCTTGTCAACTGGCTGAAAGGAGGCTGCTACACTTTTCCCTCAATTTGAAGAAAGACAAAATCTGCTTTTTGGAAAATACATCTATTTATATTCAAAAATAGCAAAAGAAAAAAAAAAGGTGGTTGCCGTTAATCAAATGGGCTAGCAAAGCATGACTTCGAATGCTTTTGTTTAAGCTAAATTTGGACAGGAACAAATGCATTTTTCTGGGCTAAATAAAAACATCATCGGATAGTCAAAAAAAAGATGTCCACAGATGTCCAGTGTTTGGGGGAATGGTGTGGAAACTAAAGAAGCACCACCCAAATAAACAGTATATTATATTATTCATTATATCATACATTTTTGCTTAAAGCTATTGTGTAAATGCCATGAAATTGATGAAAGTATAGTATTTATCAGACCATGAGAATCTCATAATGGCCCTTGTTCATTCTGTAGTCGTCCCAATCTCAACTGGCACATACTCTAGCCAGAACAAAGCTTTCTAACTTATCCAGTTTAAGTTTTATGGCTTAATAATGTTGTTATGAAGCAATGTATGCTGTTTGTTCTTAAACTATTTGCATGTGTGTGTGTGTGTGTTTGTGTGTGTATATGCAATTCCAGTGACCCTGCTGGATACCAGGACAGTGCCAGGAGAACTGAAATGGGCAGCCAATCCTGCAGAGGGAGGGGTGAGTGGAATACTTTTTTCTTTTTCTCTCTCTCTTTACAGATACACTGTTTACAACCTGCTCTCTCTTCTCCAAACACAGTCTCTATCTTAAGCACATGCACACTCAAACACACTTGTGCACACTTGGTCTGGAAAGCTGTAAATAATCTTCCCACAGATTTTGCTATGTGCTGTTGTTCACCAAGTCTAAGTGCTAATATGAGATTGCTGGCGTTTCGTTTGGCACAGGCAAAAGCACAAACCAGCTTGATGGTGGGTGTCATTTTTTTAGGGATTTGTACTACCAAGCAAATGCCAGAATAAATCCTGGAGATATCTGTTTTATAGTTTAACTTCCCAGCTTTTCTTGGTACGTTTTGTTGTCACTGTGATCTGAAATTGCAACATAAAAGTTATTGGTGAACTTGACTTCTAATTCTTCGGGTCACCATGCTCTTATTCTGTCACAAGCTGCTTGATTGACAGGGTCCTGCTCTTCACGTACTGAGCTTTAGATTAGAGACACTCCCCATCATCCTCATCCTTTAGAAACACACACACACACACACACACACACACACACACACACAGATATAGAAAAACTCAGTTTCTTTATGGTTGGGGCAAAGACAAAGCTCTCTTCCCCCAGGCAGCTGTGATCTCTGTCTGCCTCACACAAAAAGGCATTTATGTCTGCTTTTACACAGTACAGCAATGCACAAACAGAGCAGAAAGCAGCGCACAGTTAAAACAAAAGCCAGATGGTGATTTTGGAGGCTGATAGCGGGCTGGTATTTCAGGATGATAAAACATTGAAAATATGTATCAGTCATTGTGTCATCACAACATTTTACTCTCAGATACAACACTAGCCCAGTATGTTTTCAGTATTTTAACTGCCCTGAAATTTAAAAATTATGAAAGAATTAACTTTTTCTGTAAACTGAAGGTCAGTCAGTTCACGTTTACTGCACTGCAGATTCATTTTGCAAATCTGCTGAAATTCACATCACTAGTAGTCTATCAGCATTTTTGCTGTAACCCTGCATGGGCCACTGATGACATATTGATCAGGTTAAGAAAACTCTTTACAAACATAACCCAATTCACACACACACCAACACATACTCTGTCACCCTCCAGTTCGCCTTCTCTTTTTCTTCCTTCGGACACGCTGAATTTAGCGTGTATACAGCTCTCACTGGTATGGAGAGTGCAGATTATTATTCAGTGGCAATAAAAAGCCAATTTGAAGCTGGGAGGCTCAGCGGTCATTTAGAGGGTCACAGTACAAGGCAAATAATCGGCCCTATTGAGATGGATGGTGCAACGAATGTTGAGCCTGCCTAGCTTGTATGGAAATGTGCCTGCAGAGAGCCTTGGACTCTCAACAGATCAGAACCGCTGGCCGCTGCAGAATATTGATGCAGGACTGAATGTTGGACGGTGGAGCTTTAAATCACAGCTGTGAATTAGAGAATACATCGGAAATGGGTTTGAACCTGGTCTACACCCTTTATGGAGACAAAGAGGTCCTCAAGTGACCACTTTCGGTTTATGTAAGCAGATTATGTAAAAACCCACCAAACATTGTGTCATTTTCCAAAAAAAATGGCTGCCTAGATGGTTTTGTTCATGACAGAATTACAAAATTACCTGCAGCTGGCAGCAGGGATCCTTCTTTGTTGTTCCATATGATCACTGAGAATGTTCACAATGAATGGGCATCTGCTTCTTGAAGGTTTCTCTTTTTAGCCAGTTTATCATTGTTTGCATGGGTAGATTCTAGCTGTTCACTGGAAAGCAGGAAAGCAGCAAAAATATTTATGGCATTTTCAATAACTCAATAATCTGTAATTATACACAGTTTGTCTCTAATCCAAAAGAATGTAAAGCTTTCAGCTCTCATGTAACGTGACAGATTTGTGTGTGTGTTTGAAGTGGGAAGAAGTGAGCATTATGGATGAGAAGAACATCCCCATCAGAACGTACCAGGTGTGTAATGTACTGGAGCCCAGTCAGAACAACTGGCTGTGGACAGACTGGATCCCTCGGTCCGGCGCTCAGCGGGTTTACGTCGAAGTCAAGTTTACTTTGAGAGACTGCAACAGCCTGCCAGGAGTCACCGGCACCTGCAAGGTACAGGCCATTCGGCATGATCTAAGAGCAGAGGGAAGTTCTAAGCTAAAACTAGTCAACAATGGACACTTTTAATTATTATCTAACTTTAACTTGTTAACTTGCAGACTGCTGCCGAAGACCTTTCATATAGTCCCTTGTAAACATATCCATACCCCTTAAACTTTTTAATATTTTTTATTTATTACAACCACAACCTTTAATGTCTTTAATTGATATTTCATGTGACAGACCAACACAAAGTAGTGCATGACATTGAAGTTCATTGAAGGAAAATGATACATGGTTTTCAAACATTTTTACATAAAAAAATCTGTATGTAATTTAATCTCAGTATAAATGCAGATGTTCTGTGAAGGCCTCAGGGATTTTCTTGTTAGAGAACATTTGTGAACCAACAGCTTCATGAAGGCCAAGGAACACAGCAGACAGGTCAGGAAGAAAGTTGTGAAGTTTATAGCAGGGTTAATTTATAAACCAATAAAGCAATATAAATGAAGTAAAATATTGGAAAACCTTGAATGAATATCTGTTGAAGGCTGCAAAAGACTTGGAAACAGGGTTGGAGGTTCACTTTCCAGGAAGGCATCAACCCTAAACATTCAGTCAGAGCAACAATAGAAAAGTTTAGATTAAAACATATGAATGTCTTAAAATGGCCCAGCCAATGTCCAGACCTGAATACAATAGAGAATCTGTGCCAAGACTTGAAAACCAGCAATCATAGAAGAGCTCCATCCATTCTAAGTACGCTTTAAGTTTTTCACAAAGAAAAATGCACACAAAAGTAAATTGCTATACATGCAAAACAGGAAAAGATAAACCCCGAAAGATGTTTTGCTGTAAATGCTTGTGGTATTGAGTAAGGAGGAGTGAATGCATACTGTATGGATCCCATAATTGATGCTGTATATAAATTATCTGTTTTCCAGATTTACATTTTTATTAAACCGGGAAAACCATGTATCATTTGTGTTGGTGTGAAAACTTGTATCTTGTTTTTATCACTCATAAGACTTTGTACATTCTGTACTGACCTGCACACGTAAAATCAGCATGTGAGCCTGAAGGCCTGGCTGAATCGCACCCTGTTCCTGTTTCTACTCCCATTCCTGTAACACACACACATACACACCCTAACTGTTTGTATCAGCCTATAAATAAAGAGAGAGGGTGTCAACACTTTGTAGTTGCACTGCAGAGTGTGGCTACCTCTTACTGCAGAAAGATAACAGAGACTCTGTGTCGTTCCTCTGAGTTTGACTAATTAATAGCTAACAATTTGTAACTTTGAGTGTGCCCTTTAAATAAAATCCCAATGAAACAAATTAACTTTTTCGGTGATAACGTGGTAAAATGTGAGAAAGTCCAATAGGTGTGAATACTATTGCAAGGCACTGAATCTTTTGCTGATTAGCCCAAACACCACTTTGACTTACTATCTTCAGACAAAAATAGACTGATAGATGATGTTAAACTGACCCCTCAGTCACTGTTTTTCTTGAAATACAATTCTGATCTTGCAGGAGACATTCAATCTGTACTACCACGAGTCAAATGAAGACAGAGAGATCTACATCAAAGAGAGCAGCTTCATTAAGGTGGACACTGTGGCAGCAGACGAGAGTTTCACCCAGGTAGCACCAAACAACTGAGTCAGGCTTTCAGTTCTTTATCCACCCACCTCCTCTCATTTTAATTTGCTGCCATGTGGAAAATAAAACCTTCTGGCACTTAGCTGTGATTTTCTGACTTGGTTTACAAGCACTTCTATCTTGCATGTCTGTTTTGCTGTCCTATGAAAATTGGCAGCATGCTTTTGCTTAGCTGCTCCTTAAATGTATACTTTAAGTGTTGCAATAATTAAAGCTTATTTTACCTTTGATATCGATAAAGGTTCACCTGAATGAAAGCCAAGTCCTGAAAATGGGAACATCGGTAATGGTTCAGCTGAAACTCTTACATTCAGTTTGAACAGATTAACTGGATCAAGGGCTGAGATGTTTTACTGTGCATTCCATTAAAGTAACTCCTTCCACTTCCCTCTCAGGTGGATGTTGGCGACCGGATCATGAAGCTGAATACAGAGGTTAGAGATGTAAAGGTCACAAGGAATGGTTTCTACCTAGCCTTTCAGGACGTGGGCGCCTGCATTGCTTTGGTTTCTGTCCGGGTTTTCTACAAAACCTGCCCACTCAGCGTCCGGAACTTGGCGACCTTTCCCGACACGGTCACTGGTGCTGACACGTCTTCCTTGGTGGAGGTCACGGGGTCGTGTGTCAACCAATCAGAACAGAGAGAGGAGCCGAAAATGTACTGTGGGGCAGATGGAGAGTGGTTGGTTCCTATCGGTGGATGTCTCTGCAAACCAGGATATGAAGAGCAGGGCAGTGCATGTAAAGGTAGGTACCTGCAGCTGGGTTCAGTAATTCTTTCTGGTCTTGTTGACCGTGTGACTCTGTGGGCTACAGAAATTAACACTTGGAATGCCCACTCCAACATCAATAACAATATTTAGCACTCAATCAATTAGGCTACAGACAAGTGGTCAAAAACAGTGGTGGGACCGAGGTTATTAATTAGACTCTCCTTGATTCCACTTAATTATTATATATTTCAAATGAATTTCAACAATACATTTAGAAACCATTGTGACTCTATTAGGTCCTGCCAACACATCGGTAATGATGCAGTGAAAATATGCATTTAAAAACACATTTAAATCCAAAAGCTTTTAAATTATTGCTGATATTCTTGGGAGATGTTTTCCAGCTCAAATGAGGTGAGGAAAAGAGTTCGGCCAAAACAAGAATATGTTGCAAACTTAAATAAGAAAAACAATAGTGGTTACTCATTTGAAAGAACTGAAATTATCCCTTACAACAAAAATGACTCATTATAATCGGTTATATACATGAGATGTGATGAGCAAATACAGTTTAGCAACAGTTGTACTCCTGAATGTAGCTGTTATTTATTTCAGAGCAGCACTTGTTTTTATAAGGCTCTGACTGTACGCAGTTAAAGGTGTATTGTCTAAACAATTGTGATGAATTTTAGACCATGTTATGGTCCTTGAACCACCTTGAACAACCTCCACGTGGTGGAGGGGTTTGAGTGCTCAAATGATCCTAGAGGCTATGTTGTCTGGGGCCTAAATGCCCCTGGTAGGGTCTTCCATGGCAAACAGGCTCTAGGTGACGGGTCAGACAAAGAGTGGTTCAAGAATCCCTCATGAAGAATAAAATATCGAGGCACGTGACGTCGCCCGGTACGGCGGAGCCGGGGTCCCACCCTGGAGCCAGGCCTGGGGTCGGGACTCGTCAGAGAGCACCTGGTGGCCGGGTTGCTCCTCGCGGGACCAGGCCGGGCCAAGCCCGAACGAGAGACGCGAGGCCATCCCCCAGTGGGCCCACCACCTGCAGGGGGACCGGTGCAAAGAGGATTGGGTGGCGGACGAAGGTGAAGACCTCAGCGGCCCGATCCCCAGATGCTTAGGCTGGCTCTAGGGACGTGGAATGTCACCTCGCTGGGGGGGAAGGAGCCTGAGCTTGTGCGGGAGGTCGAGAGATATCGACTAGAAATAGTCGGGCTCGCCTCCACGCACAGCGTGGGCTCTGGAACACATCTCCTTGAGAGGGGTTGGACTCTGTTCTACTCTGGAGTGGCCCACGGGGAGAGGCGGCGGGCTGATGTGGGTTTGCTTGTTGCCCCCCAGCTCAGCCGTCTCGTGTTGGGGTTTACCCCAGTGGATGAGAGGGTCGTATCCCTGCGCCTTCGGGTTGGGGAGAGGTCTCTGACTATCATTTCAGCCTACGGGCCGAGTGGCAGTGCAGAGTACCCGGCCTTCTTGGCGTCCCTGTCGGGGGTGCTGGATAGTGCCCCTCCCGGGGACTCCATTATTCTGCTTGGGGACTTCAACGCCCACGTGGGGAACGACAGTGACACCTGGAGAGGCGTGATCAGGAGGAATGGCCTCCCCGATCTGAATCCGAGTGGTGTTTAGTTATTGGACTTCTGTGCTAGTCACGGATTGTCCATAACGAACACCATGTTCAAACATAAGGGTGTCCATCAGTGGACTTGGCACCAGGACACCCTAGGCAGGAGGTCGATGATTGACTTTGTTGTCGTATCATCAGCATGTTTTGGACACTCGGGTGAAGAGAGGGGCTGAGCTGTCCACTGATCATCACCTGGTGGTGAGTTGGATCCGCTGGAGGAGGAGAAAGTCGGACAGACTTGGCAGGCCCAAGCGCATAGTGAGGGTCTGCTGGGAACGCCTGGCAGAGCCCTCGGCCAGGGATGTATTCAACTCCCACCTCCGGGAGAGCTTCGACCAGATCCCGGGGGATGTTGGAGACATAGAGTCCGAGTGGACCATGTTTGCCGCATCTATTGTCGATGCTGCTGCCCGTAGCTGTGGCCGTAAGGTCTGCGGTGCCTGTCGCGGCGGCAATCCCAGAACCTGGTGGTGGACACCGGCAGTAAGGGATGCTGTTAAGCTGAAGAAGGAGTCCTATCGGCTGTGGTTGGCTTGTGGGACTCCTGAGGCGGCTGATGGGTACCGTGAGGCCAAGCGTGCTGCGGCCCGGGCTGTGGCAGAGGCAAAAACTCGGACCTGGGAGGAGTTCGGTGAGGCTATGGAGAAGGACTACCGGTTGGCCTCGAAGCGATTCTGGCAAACCGTCCGTCGCCTCAGGAGGGGGAAGCAGTGCTTCGCCAACACTGTTTATAGTGGGGGCGGGAGACTGCTGACCTCGACTGAGGACATTATCGGGCGGTGGAAGGAGTACTTCGAGGATCTCCTCAATCCTGCCATCACGCATTCCGTGGTGGAAACAGAGGCTGGGGACTCGGGGTTGAACTCTTTCATCACCCAGGCTGAAGTCACCGAGGTGGTTAAAAAGCTCCGTGGTGGCAAGGCTTCGGGGGTGGATGAGATCCGCCCTGAGTACCTCAAGTCTCTGGATGTTGTAGGGCTGTCATGGTTGACACATCTCTTCAACATTGCGTGGCGGTCGGGGACAGTGCCTCTGGACTGGCAGACTGGGGTGGTGGTCCCCCATCATAAGAAGGGGGACCGGAGGGTGTGTTCCAACTACAGGGGGATCACACTTCTCAGCCTCCCTGGTAAGGCCTACGCCAGGGTATTGGAGAGGAGAGTCCGACCGATAGTCGAACCTCGGCTTCAGGAGGAGCAGTGTGGTTTTCGTCCCGGCCGTGGAACACTGGACCAGCTCTATACCCTCTACAGGGTGCTCGAGGGTTCATGGGAGTTTGCCCAACCGGTTCACATGTGTTTTGTGGACCTGGAGAAGGCATTCGACTGTGTCCCTCGTGATGCCCTGTGGGGGGTGCTCCTGGAGTATGGAATCGGGGGCCCTTTACTAGGGGCCATCCGGTCCCTGTACGCGTGGAGCAGGAGTTTGGTCCGCATTGCCGGCACTAAGTCGGACCTGTTCCCAGTGCATGTTGGACTCCGGCAGGGCTGCCCTTTGTCACCGGTCCTGTTCATAACTTTTATGGACAGGATTTCTAGATGCAGCCAAGGGCCGGAGGGGGTCGGGTTTGGGGACCAGTGGATTTTGTCTCTTCTTTTTGCAGATGACGTGGTCCTGCTGGCCCCCTCTAGCCAAGACCTACAGCATGCGCTGTGGCGGTTCGCAGCCGAGTGTGAAGCAGCTGGGATGAGGATCAGCTCCTCCAAGTCCGAAGTCATGGTACTCGACCGGAAAAGGGTGGCTTGTCCTCTTCAGGTTGGAGGGGAGTTCCTGCCTCAAGTGGAGGAGTTTAAGTATCTCGGGGTCTTGTTCACGAGTGAGGGAAGAATGGAGCGGGAGATCGACAGACGGATCGGTGCGGCTGCCACAGTAATGGGGGCACTGTGCCGGTCCGTTGTGGTGAAGAGAGAGCTGAGCTGAAAAGCAAAGCTCTCAATTTACTGGTCGGTCTACGTTCCTACCCTCACCTATGGCCATGAACTTTGGGTCATGACCGAAAGAACGAGATCCCGGATACAAGCGGCTGAAATGAATTTTCTCCGTAGGGTGGCCGAGCACTCCCTTAGAGATAGGGTGAGGAGCTCGGCCATCCGGGAGGGGCTCGGAGTAGAGCCGCTGCTCCTCCACATCGAGAGGAGCCAGTTGAGGTGGCTCGGGCATCTATACCGGATGCCTCCTGGACACCTTCCTCCCGGTGGGAGGTGTTCCAGGCACGTCCCACCGGGAGGAGGCCCAGGGGACGGCCCAGGACACGCTGGAGGGACTATGTCTCTCGGCTGGCCTGGGAACGCCTTGGGCTCCCCCTGGAGGAACTGGAGGAGGTGTCTGGAGAGAGGGACGTCTGGGCGTCTCTGTTGAGTCTGCTGCCCCCGCGACCCGGTCCCGGATAAGCGGAAGATGACGAGTACGAGTACGAGTTATGGTTGCTTTAATGTCACCCCAAAAATACCACTAAATGTAGTAATAAAATTGAAAGCCATTTTACTCATCCCTAAAACCAATAATTATAGAGGGTGCTGGGCCAAGTATAAAGTTGTTAAACAGCTATGATGATATTTTGTTTGTTTGGAAGTCACAAAATCTGTTTTGCAGCATCTCTGCATCAAACTAATTAATGTATTAGAGTTATGGAGTTTGCACTGGTGCTTGCTTGACAAAGTCACAGTGATGAGATATTTGCACAGTCACTCTGTGCCCAGTAAAGAAATAATGTGTCACTCGCAGTCTAGCTGCAGAACAAATTCATCAAATGGGTTAAAACTTGTTAGCATGTTTCTCTCCGAGACAGAGCTTCTTTCTGTTGGGAAGCATGCTACATGCTTTCACTTTGGATGTGCTCAAGCAGCTTTCCTAAAGAACTCTGGAATCTCTTTGATTTAAGTGTGAGCTTAAAGTACATGTTTAACCATCTGTCAACGATATCCGTTCATGTTCATTCATGCGGCACAGTTTACTTGGAATATTTTAGAGTTACATTGTGATTTTGGTCATGCGGACATTTAATGTGCGTGCTTTTGTGTCAAAATGACGTGCACAGGGACAACGGACAGATCGGAGACACCTTATTTACGACAAGATTTGACTTTTCAGTCACACATGCAACAGACACACAACATGTTAGCTCAGATACACACATACACAGATGGACCGGAGGGAACTTGCTGAGCTACACTCTCGGCCTTATTTATGATGTCCGTCCAGGCAAGCTATTGGTATAACAAACAGAACAATAACTCAAAGAGAACAGAGGAGACCCTGAAGTTGCAACTCTGTGCCAGCTGGCAATAAAAAAAAGAGGCGTAAAAAGTAGACGTTTTATTCTATGCAATTAGAACAATGATGCGAAACCTCTATGTGTGTCAAACGCTCACTGAAACCTCCACCCGGTCTGCCCTGTTTGTTCCCTCTGAAATGGGAAGGAGGGCTGCGGGGTTGTTCTTGAGGTCTGAAATATGTTCTGAGATTTAGGAGATCCCCCTTGACTCCGCTGAACGCCCAGCAGATGTGAAGTGCCAACTATCTATCTGCAGCTCTCTTCTCGTTCTCCCGCTTCCACCGCCTGTCAGGTTGTTGGCGGGGAGCAGCTGCGTCAGTGGAAATCCATCAAAGTCCGGATGAATTCACAGTGCTGATTGGGAGAATCCCTGTCTCTACAGTCAGAGATAGAGGCCTGAATGTTTCCAATGGTTTCAGTTAAAAATCTACAGAGAAAATGGAAAGTTGAAGGGATAATTGTTAGAGAAATAGCTTAGTTTTCTCATCACTGAGGTCAAAAGGTTCTCAAATCTTCTTTCTTCAGGCAAACAAGTTCTGGCACCAAGGCAAACACATCTCTAATTTTCAGAGGGATATTTTTTTACATGTTAAACCATTTAACTCTGCTTTATGAATCATTAAGTCATAAAAAAAACTCAAGAGTTGAACCAGTGCTGTGTCTACACATGACAGACAGTAGTAAACAAAGGATTTTACTTTAGTCTTTTGGCCCTTTTACTAGTAATGTGAGTAGTATTTTATTCCAGCATCTTAAGTTGAATCCATTTAAACTATCGAAGATCAGAGGATTTAACAGACAGAAAATGTTAGTTTAGCACAACTAAGATGGTTGCCAAAAAACTGTTAGCTGAAAACGTGGCACACATTAGCTGATCAAACGATGATGATGCATCTCTCGGGTTTTTGTCATGTCTTCCCTCAATTTCTTTCCTGTTTCTCAATGATCTCCCTTCCACGTGAAGTTGATTAGCTGTAGTGTCTTTTTTTTCAGGTGTGGCACTTTTTCTTTTGTCCCCCCTTTCAATGAAACATTTCAATGTAACAAGATATCCCAGTTTTGCTAGTGAAACCTTAACGGTGATGTGCTTGTCTTTTTTCATTGCACTTAAGGAAGAAGGAAAACAAAAACTATTTTTAGAGGGTGGTTTAAAAAAGTTCAAACTAAGCACCACATATAATTTAAAAGTGAATCACTGACACGTTGGTTTTTTAGGAAAGCAAAAGTATTCATCTATTGAGTTATTGTGTCTTTCTAACTAATAATTAGGCTGGTGTAAATGGGTGTAGCCAGAAAAACTAAATAAAGATGAAAATTATTGGAAAAAATGGCAAAATTTCAAAGGCACAAAAGACAGACCTTTAGGAAACCTGGGAGAAATACGAAGTAAGACCTCTTTAAAAGAAAAGAGTCTGGCTTAATGGAAGTAATGTATAACAAAGAAAAATGAAGGGTGATTCAAGACCTTTACACATCACAGTACATTTAAAACAATACTATAACAGAAAAAAACCTTCTTATATTTAGTATTTTGCAAAAGTATCTATATCCTTTGTGATTTTTTACACAAACGTAAACCACATTAGGAGTCCTTTTCCTGCTGGAAGGTGAACCCCAGTCTCAAGTCTTTTGCATCTATAGTAATCCTGGATATTCTTCAGACATTGGCCTGTGTTTAGCTCCATTTATCTTCCCATCGACTCACTGTCGCTGCTGAAGATAAGCTTCCCCACAGCATGATGCTACCACCACCATTTTTAACACTAGGGATGGTGTATTGAGATTATTGTGCAGTGTTAGTTTTCCTCCACACAGCATTTTGCGTCCAGTAAAACAAGACAAGTCTCATGGTTTTCTTTCAACAACGGTTTTATTCTTGTCACTCTTCCAGAAAGGCCAAAGTTATTTAGTGCACAACTAATAATTGTTCTTGACAGATACTTCCGCCTGGGCTGTAAATCTTATCAGAATCTTGGCTGCTCCTTCTCTGGTTAATGCTCTTCTTGTCATTTCAGTCGGACGGCCATGTCTTGGTGGGTTTGAAGTTGTGCTATATTTTTTCCAGTGTTATATTTTTTGGACCGAACAGTGCTCCATATGATCTCGAAAGCTTTGGAAATTGTCTATAACCTGACCTTGCTTTAAACCTCTCCACAACTTTATCCCTGACCTGTCTGGTTTGTCACTTGGTATTACTGATACTGTTTACTCACTAATGTTCTCTAACAAAACTCACACAGAACGGCTGTCTGTATACTGAGATTACATTATACACACATGGACCCGTTTTACTATTTACATTACTTCTGATGGCTAAATCGATATTTATTTAAGGGTGTTGTGCTTGTATTGTGATGAAAATGTAAAATAATTTAAGGGTTATGAATACTTTTACAAGGGACTGAACACGGTAGTGATGCAGTTGCAGAGTCTCACTTGCTCAATTTGTTGTAAACTAACATTATCTCTTCTATGTCCTGGTTGAGCTTTGTGAAATGTTGGTGCATGTGTTTTCTTCCTGCACTGAGGAAGGCACTTTCTTAAAATAAAGATGACCACTAATAAAGAAAAAAATGTCAACTTAGAATTTGGTTGTTCTGCTGCAGAACTTCTCAGGATGATGAAAGGAATTAAGGTTCTGCATTTATAAGGCGTGTTAATGAAATATTTCCAAATTCGGTTAGCAGTAGCTCAACACATTTAAGGCAAAACAAGAGACCCGTGGACTCATGGTAGAGTAAGACTGCTTGTTCTTATTTCCAGGGTAAGATGTGGAAAACAACTTCAGCTTTATCAAAACTGTAAACAATAAAAGTCTTGTGTCAGTGAATAGCATTGAACATGTTCCAGAAATCTCTATCACAGGTCCACAATATTTATTACCAGAAAAGAAAACAAGAATTACAAACTCTGCATCCATTGTAGTCACTGTAATAAGCAGCTTCCTGAGTGGATGCACCACGCTTGTGTTTTTATAACAAACCCAGCCAGGCCTCCAGGGAGGAAGAGTTTCACATGCTGGTTGACAGATTCTGTTACCTTTGAATGGACACCGGGTGGGTGTTTCCTCCTTTTTTCATTCTTCATGTTAAGCTAAGTTAATCTTTGTCTGGCTTCAGTTGGATCTGTAAGACATGAATGAAAGCCCTACCAGGATATCCACCTAGAAACGGAATATACAGATTTACAAGATGTCAGGCTCTGGCTTTAATTTAGCCCCAGATGCTTAAAATACAGCATTGACTTTGCTGTAAATCCTTTAAGAAAAAATGTTAAAGCAAAGCTGACATCATGCATGTTAGGTAATTCTGACTTGTTAGCTTTAGCTAACCTATTAGGTGTGTTTCTTGGTCTTCCTGATGTGGTTTGCTCACTAATGTTCTCCAACAAAGGTGACTTCCAAAGGCACTGGGTATTACTGGATTTTATTTAAAGGCAATTGGGTAAAAGGGGCTGAATACAAATCCACTCTACATTTTTAAGATTTGAACTTGCAAAAAAACATTTGAAACCATGGATAATTTTTTTTTTATCTATCACTTAAAATACCATATGTATATTAGGTTTGTGGATGTATCGTGACAAAATGAGTAAAAGCTCAAGTAGGAATGAAAACTGTTCGTGTCAATGTTTGTATTGACAAAGTGTAATGTAGAGTAACTGCCGCAATGCAGTTTAGCTCATCCAAATACATGCTATTAAAATGAGCTGAAATCTGAGTGGATTCAGACAAAGCATTGATGTGAAAAGTTCATCTGCAGTGTTGACGCAGGGTAATGAGGATGGAGAGGAGTAGCTCTGGAGAGGAAGATGGGATTAGATGCTGAATGGGGCAAGATGGGGTTGAAAGAAGGCCACTGACAGCAGAAGGCATCAATACATGGCTGCTCCTCCCCCAGTGGGTGGGGGTCCATCACCGGGAGCAAAGGGGATGAACAGAGAAAATACAACAGAGAGGGAACTCCCTTGTCTTTTCTATAGCCCTGGTTAAGATCGAGGTCATGGCTGAGCCTGATGAAGATGTCAAAAACTCTGAGTGACAGCCACTCACATGCACACTGATACACAGGGAGTTTAGCTGCAGAGAGCAGGGTCATGACCGAGGCAGATGAAGACGTCAAAAGTTTGACAGCTGGGATCCGTCTGAGATGGTCTGAAACGAGGAAGGAAAGACCACAGAGAGAATCTGAAATGTGAACGGTTGGAGAGGTGGAATGAAAGAGGAGCATTCTGCTTTTTGTTTCTCTCCGCCTCTCCGCCTCTCTGCCGACCTCCTTTCTTCTTTGTCGTTTGATTCTCACCAACTTGCTGCCTGGGAGGCTTGGAATGTTTCTGTGGGTTTGAGCGTTTCTGCCTCTGTGCTCACTTCCATCCAGAGAGATTTCATGCTTGTGCTTCCCTCCAATGCACCTGCAATGTCTTGTCAACAGCAGAAAGCATTTGGGCAGCCACACTGAAAGAGAGATGATAGAAAGAAAGAGCAAGCAGATGATAGAAAGAGTGCGTAATCGCTGCATTCAGCCCCTCTAATTACTGCACGGCGTTTCTGGACTCAGGACATGTTGGATTGTAGCATACAGTGTGTGTGTATGTATGATCGAGTGTGCGCCTGTGCGCCATATCTCTGATTTTCTTCCCAACAAAGCCTTCTCTCCAATATACTCGCAGTTTGGAGGAATGCCCAGGAATGCCTGGAGAGTAGTGTTGAGGGGTAAACGGAGAAGGAAGACAGTGTGTTTCTGTGTGTGCGGGTGTGTTTGTGTACCGCAGGTGACAGTTCAAGCAAAGACGCTGGAGAGCCACGAGTAATTGTCTGAAATGAGCCAAACACAGGTTGGGGGAGTGGTTTGCATTCTTCCAACCAGAATTACTCTGCCTGCACGTGTTTGTTTGCTATTGTCTCCATCTCCCAGGTTGGTCTAAATGTAGAGGAGCTTTGCCAGTTCCACCAGTCTGTCTATAGCTCTCTGGCATCAGAACAAGCTTTTTCAGCCTCTTTCTGTCTTACTCTCATTATCCCTCCTTTCTCTTCCTGAACTCTTTCCTGAGTTCCTCAGTCAGGAGTAGGGGGTTGCTGCCGCTGGCGGCGCGGTAGATGTGTGCCCGATAGAGAGGAGGGGATTTTGTTGTAGAACCCCTTTCACATGCTAATGTCTGGACCGTTGGATTTGAGTAGGTGACACACACACACACACACACACACAAACACACACACACACACACATTTCTCTTTAAACTTCAGAAATTTTAAGCCAGATTTGTGATTTATTTTTGATTTCGATAACATGGAAAGCAACCACTCTCTTGGTGGGAACTCTAAAGGCTTCAGACAGACGGTCTGAAAACACAGATGCAGTGACTAAATGTCTGAAGCCGATTTGAAATTTAGGTGCTGATTTTCTCTTTAAGAACTATAACTTAAGAAGAGGTAAGATCAGCATTGAGAAAATATGTCTAGCCTTCCACCTGTCAGCTGTCATTGAATATTTATGTTAGGGATAATGGTGATATGACACCATGTTTGAAACAAGTTTAAACAAAGACAAAGTGATTGTAGAGTTGACATTGCGCATGTAAACGATATCTACATGAAAATACAACAAATTAAAGCATCTCACAGTTATATGGGCTTGAACTTATTTGGAACTGCTATTTTTTTAAATGGGGTCCCCAAAGCCTTGGGGCCCTGGGCATCTGTCCTGGTAAACCCTTACTAAAGTATGTTGCTCCCAAACATTTCAGTTTCTTAGCCTACAAAATAAGCACAGGAGCAGGAATTTTATTTATATATGTTCAGAACTAATGTTTTTAAGCCTTCAAACATTTATAGCAAAATATGTACTCTCAATATAGTTTTTGCTATTCTGTTTAATTTCTGTAAAATGTCTCAATTCCCCACACTTAATTTGGACCTCCAGTATTTTCCTGACCCCCTCTCTGATAATCACTTTCCAAAAGAATTTAGATCCTTACCTTGACCCTGAGATAGCCCAAAAACTGTAAAGACATTCAAACCCAACATGTTTCACTACAGGCAGAGGTTGAAAGTTCAAAAAGACAAAGCCAAGCACCATTGCAGAACTTTCTTTAGCCTTCCTTTTATCTACTGAAGTCTTGCTCTCGCTCACTCCCTTGCAGCCTGAATGAACCACAGACATGTCTCTACATGTTGTTGAAAATAAAGTTTCCTTTTAAATAGATTTTTATATCACTGTACTGTCTTCTGACTTTCACATATTTTGAAAAAATTGTTGGAGCTTGGAGTTTTCTTCCTACATTAACAATGTCCGCACTGAAGAATGTTGTGGTTGGGTATAGTGACTGATGTGAAAAAGATCAGATCTTTTAGCTTCTAGTTGGCCATTCCCAAGTCAGCAGCTGAAATTGGCAAGCTCTTGTTAACAGCTGATTTATCTGTGTGTCTCAATCTAAACACCAGATTTACTTAAAATCTGACCCGATTTTCCAAACAGAAAGTTGCAAGCTCATATGCTGTATTTATACACAAGGAAATTATCATCTCCTGCAGTTCAACAGGCTGTAATTAAAAGGGGCATGACCCCTGACAGTCAAAGTGTTTTTCTTTCTTTTGTGGCAGTGTATCGGTCCTTTCATCCATCAATCCATCCCTGCCTCCATCCATCACACAGACAGGTGTCAGACCAGAGCAGTCAGGGGTACTTCCTCCATCTCCACCCCTCTGCTGAGGAGGAACAAGGGATGATGACAGATAACACCGGGTCAAGGAGAATCCCCACTCACACCCCCCACACATGTGCAGAATACAGTGTGCCGACCAGGCTCTTGCTTGGATTCCAAATGAGCCGCATTTGCATGTTAGGTACCAGAAGAATGTGTATGCAAATGCAGACAATGCTGATAGTAATCAAAGGGCACCTTCCCCTCCGAGTCTCTCCCTTCTCCTCCTCCTCCTCATTTTGTCTTCTTCTCACCTCTGTATCTGTCACTCCATGTCTGTCTTTTTTTTCGTGTTGTCCTTTCGACTCCACCTTCCCTATCCCTTACAATTTCCTAACAGCTGATTTCAGTGTAATTATTTTATGTTTCTATTAGGCACTATACTAATGTGTCCACAGACAGACACTTCCACTCTAGTTTTCACCTTGTATTATCAGGACCTGTGTATTTGTCCCTATCCTTCCTATTTATTGTACAACTCAGACACTTCCTTGGCCCTCGGTAGCGCAGGGTTAATGTCGGGTTAATGACACCCTCATGAGCTCTTATTCCAGGTCACCAGCACTCTCCCCCTCCTGTCAAAACCAGTGCTAAGGAAGACACAAAGAGCTACAGAAAACAGAAAGAATAGAGACATGAGAGGGTGCTGACAGAAGTTTATGGCTTCAAATACCTCCCTTTCTTTTCATCAAGGCAGAGAGGACTGGAAAGGACAGAGACAAAGACAGAGTGTTCCCCTCCTGGCATTCCCATTGAGTCCTGTAATCAACCTAGAGATCCTCAATAGTTTAAATGCTTCCCTAAGTCTTTCTCCATTTAATTTTACCTTCATTTCCAACAATGGATACTTACCTACATTGGTGGTTCCAAACAAAGGAATGTGTGCAACAGCTGAACTATGGCAATACTGCATTTTCTCTCGCAGTGGATTGTACAACCTGACACAACAGGATGAATCCCCTGTTATCAGCTGTAAACCTATTTATGAATTTACAGGTTCCGGTTGTCTGTTTATGTGCTGTCTTGTTTTAACGGTTATCAATTTGGAGTCATGTATGATGCCTTAAAATGGTGCTTGGCAGTTGTACGAAGATGCAACATGCAAGTGGGAGTTATCAGAGACATGAAGGCCAAAGAGTTAGAGGTCGAAGAGGAAGTGCAGAGAGAGCGAATGGAGGAGAATGTGAAATGTGAAAAGGATGGGCAGCTGAGTGTGTGAAAGAACAAATCTGTGGAGGTTCGCACAGATGGGGCAGGATGGTTGGTCTGAGTAGATTACAGGGGAGATTTCCTCCCTCTCATTTACTGATTCGAGCATCATAAAGCACGCTGACACATCTGAACACACACATCATTCCCGCATTCCTATCCACTACCACTGGGATGTCTTCAAGCGCCTTGGAAATGTGGAAGGGTTGTAAAACAAAGGATTGAACTGGGGAAGCCGGTGAGACCCAGAAAGGAGGATGAATAGGAACTGATGATGAAAAAGGAGGTGTTGAAAAGAAATGCAGCAGTAACATGCAAAGGTTTTCCTTGTGAAATTGCACATGCAAATAAAAATCGCTTGAACCCACCCCACTTTGTGATGTCTTCTGCTTCAGCAGTAGATGTCAAGCAGTATAATTATGCACTCATTTATTGCATTGTGGCTCTGTCAATGCATGAATTCCACAGTATACAGAGAGAAGATTCCCTCCCTCCACTACCCCTCCTCGTCTCGCTGTCACCCTCTCTCTTTCTCCATTTCTCCTCTTTCATGTATTTAAATGTCAGTTATGTTTGTGTGGGCTGCTGGGACTGTGCAGTTTTGATGTATTCACTTCCAGTGTTTCTTTTCTCCTCGTGAGTGGGAGCCGATCAGTAAAAAGGTGTTTCTTTTTTCGCTCATCAAAAGTCAAGATAATAGAAATCAAAGGATCCCTCCCACTCGCACTGTATCTTTTTCTTTCCTAGGATCTTCCTCTATGGCTGTACTTTAACCCTAAACCTGCACAGGCTGATTAACATATTGACCAGGATCTCAAAAACAATGACTACATCAACAGTTAACTTGTATTTGAACGAATGTCATTGATGACATTCTGCAAGTAGCCTGCATATTGGCTTTCTAATAAAAAGCACACCAATAAAAGAACCCTAACTTTAAAAGCTTTCCTTGTCATTGCACATTATAATTTTTATGGCCAGGCTTTATATTTCTTCACTTTCTCAGTTTTGGCTTAGACTCTTTTAATTAAGACTCTTTCCATAGCTGCCACTGCCATCTCAAAGCCTCCTATGTCCCATGAAAGAAATTGCTATTTTCGGACATTTTCTGAAAAATGGCTTTGAATTGACCAAATGCCTGGATAAAAACCTGTTTTGTGGGTTGATCTTTATTAGGGTGGACACCAACAGAGTCAAGAAACCAATGTAAAAAAAAAAACCAGTAACATTGTGGGTGTGGATCAAGGTTGTCAGTGCCAGAGAGAAAGATGCTCTCCACGTTAAGGACAGAATTGGAAAATAATCTACACCAGATACCTCCAGTTTGGATCTGGACCCAAATTAGGTTTAATTTAGAACAAAATCAAATGGTACTGGATATTTATGAAAAACACATGTTGTGCCACACTTTGTATGGAAGTAGTACAGTAGTAATATAAAAGTAGCACAACAGCAGTATGATAGTAGTGTAGCAGTAGTATTGTAGACTTCTTGAAGTTGAAGAAGAAACGGTGGACCCTTTATTCCTAAATTCCTATTTCAAAAGTTCATTATTTTACTTTCATTGCTAAAACTACTTCATTTGAGAGTGAAACTAGAACACTATTAAAGTTTTAGGTTTAGATATTCTTGACCATTGTTCTAGAAAAATGTATGTGATCGGACCTCGCCGAAATTTAGAGGAGAACCGCTGCTCTGTACTCTCTGTCGTCCAATTACTGGAGCTTGTTCAGTGAAAGACCAAAAACAGAAGAAATATGTTAGGGGGCAGATGCTTTTTACAGCACCATACATGTCCAGTTAAATGGAACTGTTTTAGTTCTAGGACGTCACCCTCTTTATGCCAGTTCCTAGAAATATTCATTCAAGGGGGACCAGTTACAAGATGCAGTTGCTGCGGCGCATCACTGGTGTTCATAAAAAGTAATATTGTAATCCAAACTTTTCTGCCATAAAATGGTACTTCTATAAGTAATGGAAAACTCTTGCAGTCTATATCAGCTTTATCTTGAACAAATTTAAACTTTGTGTCTCCTTCCATTCTTCTGCAGCGTGCTCTGCTGGTTTCTACAAGTCCAAGTCTTCAGATCCTGGCTGCTCCAAGTGCCCTCCACACAGCCGCTCCCTCCGGGATGGGGCTAACGTATGCGACTGCCACACAGGATTCTTCCGTGCAGATACTGACCCTCCTTCTATGGCCTGTACCCGTAAGAATGCAGACACACAAGCAGTTAATACGGTAGCAAAAACACTGAAGATGAGGGCATGCAATTCTCGCAAATGAAAAGAAAAGAGCAAGCTCGTTGTTTCCCTGAACTCTCTATCTCCTCCAAACAGAAGGGGATACAAACATGTGTGAATGCTACCCCTGTGTCATGATCCTATTACTTATGACTAAGGCACCATCTACATTCTATCTGGTAGTGATAACTGAAGACATTGACAACAGAATAAATGTACCTCCTCTTTATCTGACTCTGTGCTAGTGATTTGAAGATGCTGATCTGTTTGTCTTCAACTTAATTATGCCTATATACAGCACATGGTTTCCTCAGCCTGGGAAAACTGAACGCAAGCTTGTATGCAAGTTTCTCTCTCTCTTCCTCTCTCTCTCTCTCTCGCTCTCACACACACACACACACACGCACACACAACCTTAGATACCAAAAAAGAAAACAACCAAACCACCAAAAGCATCCAAGAGCCATTTGATTTTCATCGTAATGCCAGATGTCTCCATGTTAAGGCTAAGACTGTCCTTTGAAGTACCTCTCTACTTTCTTATTGTTCCTCCTTCTTTATGTGATGTAGCTATATATATGGTTGGTTCTGTTTTTACATTTTTACCAGAGCCTCCCTCAGCACCACAACAGCTCATCTCTGTGGTGAATGAAACATCAGTGGTCTTAGAGTGGGCCCCCCCTCGGCGGCTGGGAGGAAGAAGTGACATCAGTTATAGTCTGGAGTGTCTCATCTGTCAACCCGGCAGCCATAGTCAGCTTCCCAGGAATCGCACAGATTCCCAGCCTGAGGTCCAGCGCAGCAGCATGGGGATGCAGTCAGACCAGGGCATTGTAGGGCCTGAGGTCCAGCTTGGCAGAGGGGTTTTTCAGAGCAGACCACTGGAATACCCCTGGCCCGGCACAGACTCTGCCTCTGGCACTCAGCATTGTCTCCCCTGCGGCTCAGACGTGCTCTTCTCTCCGGACCAGACTGGTCTTCAGACCACCAGGGTGGTGGTGAGCAAGCTCCGGGCCCACACACACTACACCTTCATCGTCTATGCCCACAACGGGGTTTCCCAGGTCAGCGGTGCAGAGGCATCACAGAGTGCATCGGTCAGCCTCACCACCAACCAAGCAGGTGAGGAGAAGAAGTGCTGCATGTGATAAATGCGTCAGATTGTCGACTCCAGTAACAGCATGAAATCTGCTTATAAAGATGTGCTCCATAAGTGGGTCAGCTGAGCACAGACTGCTGTTCGGTGCTCGTGTGCCCGGGGGGAGGCAAGATCCCATGAGTAATGGTCAAAGCTGTGGAAGCATGAATCGAACAAGATTTGTACCCCCATTAAAAAGCAGAATGCCTCTGCGTTTTTTTTTTTTTTAATTAGGAGTGGTAAATCTGTTCAAGATACACTAAAAACAAAACAAAAACAGTATGCTCTAATTATATTTTAAAGCTTAAGTTTGTTTTTTACTATGTCTTCTTCAAAAGAACTGACTTTAGGCTCATCCCTGAATTTCAACTGTTCCCACTGGTATTTAATTGCATCCACCAAAAACAACATTTGAAATATTCTTCCATGAAATGGGAAAAAACAGTACATCAACAGTCATTACTGATTAATTTAACCTACCAGACATGATTTGTTCATGTAAGAGCTGCAATACGCTATGAAACTATAGTTTTCTAGGTTGCAATGGACATTAATATACAGTGGTGATCTAAAACATCTGAACATCTAAAACATTTGAAAGCCTCTAACTAGACTGCAGCTGGTGAATATGACAATATTCAATATGATATGAAGGATATGAATGGTTAAATATTTTTGCAGATTTCCCAAACTAAGAAAACACATCATCTTTGCAGTGCTGTTTTAGCCACTGCTGATCTGTGCTCTGTCTGTATGAAAACAAATTATAATCTGAATAATTTGGTGAAAACTGAAATCAATTAGTTAAAAGTAAGGTGGAAAAATAATGCGTTTCTCATGTAATTAATTACCTTGTCCATTAAATTATACCTGAATTTATCTTGTTAAAACTTCTCTTAAAATAAATATTTATTTATTGTAGGTTATTTTATAAAAAAAACAAACACAAATAACATTACCAATATGGTATACTATCAATCTAAGGACAAAATGCTAAATTGAAAGTAAATTACAAAATACATTAAAAAACACAAATACAAAAAACACCTAATCTTATTACAAAACTATTAAAAAGACAAATAAATTCTAAATGAACAAAATAAGGCAAGTTATTTCAACCAAACAAATCTGCTCACATTTTGTGCACTAAGCTACTGATAGATTCTACACACATATCAAAACGCTGCCAGGTTTTGTGTTTTTTTCTGTATTTGCTGTAATAACTCTGACTTTAAATTCCACTTGGTTGTGTAGACATGTTGTGTCGATGAGTGGTGCAGACTTCACTGACCAGTTGTATTTTTGATCCGTATCTGTATCTTCAAATCCAAAGTGTTCTCATTAAAATGAACTGGCTGGGCCGTTGTATGACGTCTTTACGCTGACTGGGTGGCAGCGTGAATCAGTTGGTGATATAAAATAAAAACATAGATGCAGGATGTGTTAAAATAATTTTTAAAGTGGTTGCCATTTTTGACAGTCTGTTGTTTTATTTTTATTTTTATTTTAATTAATGGGTTAAATGTTTAAGAAACAACAAGTAATTTGTTGTTATATATATATATTAACGATATACTATATAACGATAGTGTGTTTCTCTTGTCTGACGGATATCAACAAAGTAGTATTTAGATCGAACATCTTTTGGGAGGGGAGCAGCACCTGTCCCATGGCTTGATGCCCAAGCAGTTCGTGGCAGCAGTTGAAGTTAGTAGGACTCCATTGTCAGCAATGTCTTTCCACAAGCTGCGGACCATTGCAATGGGCAATGTAGTTTTTGCAGGTTAGTTTTAGATGTCAAGGGCTGCATGGTGGCGCAGTTGGTAGCACTGTTGCCAAGAAGGTCCTGGGTTCGAACCCTCAGCCTGTGGTCTTTCTGCATGGAGTTTGCATGTTCTCTCCAGGTACTCCAGCTTCCTTCCACAGTTCAACAACATGACTGTTAGGTTGATATGTCTCTTTAAATTGCCCTTAGGTATGTGTATGCATAGTTGTTTGTCCTGTGTGTCTTTGTCACCCTCCAATGGTCTGGTGCCCTGTCCAGGGTGTTCCCCACCTCTCACTTGTAGCTGCTGGCCCCTCAAACCTGTATGAAAGAAGCTGCTATAGAAAATGGACAATAGATGGATGTATGGTTTTAGATGTCAGTTTTAACTCATTATTCACCACAGTTTAAAGATTAATTGTCCATCGTCTGTCTGGAAAGACATTAAGTGCCAGCATTGATAGTATGTCCAGCTGGATTTAGAGACGTTGCTATGAAAACAGTTAAAAACAAAAACACGACAGTCTCTTACTTGATGAAGTAAATACTGCCTACTGTGTAGTTTCTGCTGTAAATAATCCATCAAGTTGTCGGGGGACAAACAATAGAAGAAGAGAGCATAGCTGAAGTTGTTTCCTGCAAGCCAGCTCTGAGATGTGCATGGCTAAAGAGTCTCCATGTCTGAGAAGACCACGTTCTATTGCCTCTTCACCCAGTCTGTTTCGACCACTTTGCTGCCTCCTCTACAATTGGCCATGTGTAAAAAATGAAATATATCCCTAAAACGATCAATAATATGTACTTTATTTTTACCACACCTGTATAAAAGTCCAGCTAATGCAAAGATGTCTTGCTAAGGGAACATGTTGCATCGCATTTTCACTACAATTCAACTGTTTTGACAATGCGTGCGTGACAGCAGAGAGGATAAACGCCTTCTGCATTGACATGAACGGCACATTGAATTTGCACTTTTTACCTCCTCTGTCTCCACTGGAAACTGTTGTACATACTATCACCATTACAGCTTTCATAGTTATTACTTTGTCCTCCTACACTAAACAATTATTAATTACAGGGTTGCTCTCGAGATGATGTCAAAGTATTCAGGAAATCACTGACTTCGACACAAATAGAAAAAGTAGACAAGAAAAAACAGCAAATCATGACTCTAAGGAAATAATTTAACAACAGCATTGGTGCAAGCAGAGCTGAAGCTTTTATTATCCTCAGCATGTAACCGAAGACGTCCTAGAAAAATCACCCACATTTTATGAAGTGTTTCATTTTACTTGTGAAGGAGTCAGCTGGTGTGTGGCGTCTCTCACACATGCTCTCTATTAGTTTTTAGTACAAGCCTTTTTTTTATTCTCTTTGTTTTTGCATGCTGTTACATCTGAAGCGTCATTGCTACAAGTCTTTATGGTCGCATTTAGATACCAGCACACCTGCTTAGTTTCAGGTGCCTTGGGGAAATAAGTTGCTGCATCTGCACAGCATGAGAGCTTGCCTGGGATGTGTCAAGTACAACCTGCCCTGCCATATGGTCCGATATCATGTGAACAGCCACAAAAAAAGGACAAATGCAGACAAAATGACAGAGAAATGAAAAGACATAGGAGTAGAATGAGGCAGGTCTCGATGGAATAGGAAGGAATGAGATGCACTGGCTCAAAGAGACTGATAAAAAAGCTCAGTGAAAACACTTATAGCTGTATCCGGAACGAAACTATCATTTTGCCATTTCAGTAGTTGTGCTCTGCCACTGTTTAATCTCTACTCATCTTTCGCTACCTCTCAGCTCCCTCTCCAGTTTCATCCATCCAACTCACTGATGTAACACGGCACAGTTTGTCATTGGCATGGCAACAGCCTGATCGACCAAACGGGGTCATCCTGGAGTACGAGGTCAAGTTCTACGAAAAGGTGAGCTGCCCCATAGGTTAATGCAGCCCAGGCAGCTGTGTGAATGTCAATATGTTGGGACGCTGTTTGTGTTTCACTCTTGGTGCAGATGGACTTGCTGTCAAACATTTGAAAGAGACTTGTCTTTTTGTCTCGACTAATCAGGATCAGAGGGAGAGGTCGTACCGCATAATGAGGACCTTTCTACGGAGCGTGGATGTGGCGGGCCTCAATCCGCTCACTGTGTACGTGTTTCATGTGCGCGCTCGCACGGCCGCGGGATACGGCGAGTACAGTGCTCCGTTTGAATTTTCCACTAATTCAGGTATTAACCCAGTAATATCCAGCAGTTTAGGACAAAAATATTATTTTTTTTATCTTTTAGTTGATAGCATGTTTGTCTCTTCTTGTTAGATCCCTTTCCATTGATTGGAGAAGGTGTGAACTCAACCTTCCTACTGCTGTCTGTCAGCGGGGTGGGAGTCTTATTGCTCATATCTGCAGCTGTTTTCATCATTAGTCGCAGGTAAACAAACATACAAGGTCAAACGTTAATCAAAGTAAATGTTTGTGTTCTTTTTGTGTTATTTGGAGGAGTTATGAGTAGTCAGTGTCTTACTAACAGTTTACACCAGTATCAGATTGATTCAGGGGGAAATTCTAATGGGCTAACATCTACTGTGACAAGTGCTAATCATGGAGCAAATTACGATTATCTAAAATAACTTCCGACACCTGCGCAGATCATTGTTAGCAGGGTTCCTAAACCAGGTTTAGAAAAAATAATAGAATTTCATTTACATAATATTAAGATCTGAATAACTATGGAGTACTGAAAAAAAAAATTTCCTGATTGTATTCCCTATCCTATTGTCTAACAGTCATCCCAAGTTACTTTCCTACTTGTGTTTTTCTTTCCTTTGTTTCATAATTTTGTTCTTGTCGCTCCTTCATTCCTTGTTTTCCTCTTCTCTTTCATTTAGTCATTTCTTGCCTTCTTTTTTTGTGCTTTTTTAATTTCTTGTGCCCTGCAGTACCTATGTCTTTACTTCATTATTTGCTTCCCTCTGTCCTTCATTGCTTCCTTCCACCATTGCTTCATTGTCTTTCTTTTCCTCCTTTCCTTGTCTCATTCCTTCCACACTCTGTTGCCTTCTGTGCAGCTTACTGTCCTTAACTGTCTCATTCCCATTCTTGTCTATGTATATGTGTGTATATATATATATATATATATATATATATATACATACACAATATAACTCCAAGTAAATCAAACTTCTGTGAAATCAAAATGTCCACTTAGGAAGCAACACTGATTGACGATCAATTTCACAGCTGTTGTGCAAATGGAATAGACAACAGGGAGAAATCTTTGGCGATTAGCAAGAAACACTCAATAAAGGAGTGGTTCTGCAGCTGGAGACCACAGACCACTTCTCAGTACCTATGCTTTCTGGCTGAAGTTTTGGTCACTTTTGAATGTTGGTGGTGCTTTCACACTCTTGGTACCATGAGACGGACTCTACAACCCACACAAGTGGCTAAAGCAATGCATCTCATCCAGGATGGCACATCAATGCGAGCGGTGGCAAGAAGGTTTGCTGTGTCTGTCAGCGTAGTGTCCAGAGTCTGGAGGCGCTACCAGGAGACAGGCCAGTACACCAGGAGACGTGGAGAAGGCTTTAGGAGGGCAACAACCCAGCAGCAGGACCGCTGACTCCACCTTTCTGCAAGGAGGAACAGGAGGAGCACTGCCAGAGCCCTGCAAAATTATCTCCAGCAGGCCACAAATGTGCATGTGTCTGCACAAACGGTTAGAAACCGACTCAATGAGGATGGTATGAGGGCCCAACGTCCACAAATGGGGGTTGTGCTCACAGCCCAACACCATGCAGGACGCTTGGCATTTGCCAGAGAACACCAGGATTGGCAAATTCGCCACTGGCGCCCTGTGCTCTTCACAGATGAAAGCAGGTTCACACTGAGCACATGTGACAGACGTGACAGAGTCTGGAGACACCGTGGAGAGCGATCTGCTGCCTGCAACATCCTTCAGCATGACCGGTTTGGCAGTGGGTCAGTAATGGTGTGGGGTGGTATTTCTTTGGAGGGCCACATGGCCCTCCATGTGCTCGCCAGAGGTAGCCTGACTGCCATTAGGTACCGAGATGAGATCCTCAGACCCCTTGTGAGACCATATGCTGGTGCGGTTCGCCCTGGGTTCCTCCTAATGCTAGTAGTGTGTTTGTGTGTTACTTAGTGCGTTCCTGTAGTGTGTTTTTTCACTTTAAGTTTGTGTGTGACTCCAAATCCAGGCCTCCATTGGTTAATAAATTTGATTTCCATTGATGATTTTTGTGTAATTTTGTTGTCAGCACATTCAACTTAGTACAGAACAAAGTATTCAAAGAGAATATTTTATTCATTCAGATCTAGGTTGTGTTATTTGAGTGTTCCCTTTATTTTTTTGAGCAGTATATACACAGTACAGACCAAAAGTTTGGAAACACCTTCTCATTTAAAGAGTTTTCTTTATTTTCATGACTATAAATATTGTAGCTTCACACTGAAGGCATCAAAACTATGAATTAACACGTGGAATTATATACTGAACAAAAAAGTGTGAAACAACTGAAAATATGTCTTATATTCTAGGTTCTTCAAAGTAGCCACTCTTTGCTTTGATTACTGCTCCGCACACTCTTGGTATTCTGTTGATGAGCTTCAAGAGGTAGTCACCTGAAATGGTTTTCCAACAGTCTTGAAGGAGTTCCCAGAGATGCTTAGCACTTGTTGGCCCTTTTGCCTTCACTCTGTGGTCCAACTCACCCCAAACCATCTCGATTGGGTTCAGGTCCGGTGACTGTGGAGGCCAGGTCATCTGGCGCAGCACCCCATCACTCTCCTTCTTGGTCAAATAGCCCTTACACAGCCTGGAGATGTGTTTGGGGTCATTGTCCTGTTGAAAAATAAATGATGGTCCAACTAAACGCAAACCAGATGGAATAGCATGCCGCTGCAAGATGCTGTGGTAGCCATGCTGGTTCAGTATGCCTTCAATTTTGAATAAATCCCCAACTGTGTCACCAGCAAAGCACCCCCACACCATCACACCTCCTCCTCCATGCTTCACGGTAGGAACCAGGCATGTAGAGTCCATCCGTTCACCTCTTCTGCGCCGCACAAAGACACGGTGGTTGGAACCAAAGATCTCAAACTTGGACTCATCAGACCAAAGCACAGATTTCCACTGGTCTAATGTCCATTCCTTGTGTTATTTAGCCCAAACAAGTCTCTTCTGCTTGTTGCCTGTCCTCAGCAGTGGTTTCCTAGCAGCTATTTTACCATGAAGGCCTGATTCACACAGTCACCTCTTAACAGTTGTTCTAGAGATGTGTCTGCTGCTAGAACTCTGTGTGGCATTGACCTGTTCTCTAATCCGAGCTGCTGTTAACCTGCGATTTCTGAGGCTGGTGACTCGGATGAACTTATCGTCCGCAGCAGAGGTGACTCTTGGTCTTCCTTTCCTGGGGCGGTCCTCATGTGAGCCAGTTTCTTTGTAGCGCTTGATGGTTTTTGCGACTGCACTTGGGGATACTTTCGAAGTTTTCCCAATTGTTCGGACTGACTGACCTTCATTTCTTAAAGTAATGATGGCCACTCATTTTTCTTTACTTAGGTGCTTTTTTCTTGCCATAATACAAATTCTAACAGTCTATTCAGTAGGACTATCAGCTGTGTACTGTATCCACCTCCTGCACAACACAACTGATGGTCCCAACCATTAATAAGGCTTGAAATCCCACTTATTAAACCTGACAGGGCACACTTGTGAAGTGAAAACCATTTCAGGTGACTACTTCTTGAAGCTCATCAACAGAATGCCAAGAGTGTGCGTAGCAGTAATCAAAGCAAAAGGTGGCTACTTTGAAGAACCTAGAATATAAGACATATTTTCAGTTGTTTCACACTTTTTTGTTCAGTATATAATTCCACATGTGTTAATTCATAGTTTTGTTACCTTCAGTTTGAAGCTACAATATTCATAGTCATGAAGTATATATATATACTGTACATATATATAAACAAAAATGTTTTTACACTTTAGCAATCAATGAATTTAACCTGTACGGGGCTGTACGGTGGCGCAGTTGGTAGCACTGTTGCCTTGCAGCAAGAAGGTCCTGGGTTCAATTCCCAGCCTGGGGTCTTTCTGCATGGAGTTTGCATGTTCTCCCTGTGCATGCGTGGGTTCTCACCAGGTACTCCAGCTTCCTCCCACAGTCCAAAGACATGCCTGTTAGGTTAATTGGTCACTCTAAATTTCCCTTAGGTGTATGAATGAGTGTGTGCATGGTTGTTTGTGTGTTGCCCTGTGATGGACTGGCGACCTGTCCAGGGTGTACCCTGCCTCTCGCCCATTGACTGCTGGAGATAGGCACCAGCTCACTATGACCCACTATGGAATAAGCAGTAGAGACTGACTGACTGAATTTAACCTTCCTTTGGGATTAGACTGCTGGAACAACTAATTGCAGCAGATTACTGAGAATACCCCCAGCATCAATGCACACAATTACATGCTGTAAAACAGACAATAATACACTGAGCAAGTAAACAAGTTTCTGATGCAAAGGCAATGAGGTGTAACAGTAGAATTTGTTCGCACTGGTTAGAGATTTTTTTATTTCAGGTTGTTATGGATAGTTTGAATTCCCTGCTTTACAAAGGACTGTAACAGAAAAATAAAGTTAGTAACAGTTTCTGTAATCTTCTCTGACATCAGCATGATTTTTAGATGCGGCCTTATAACCAATTGGCTACAACACACAGAAACAGTCTTTTAGTTTTTCTACGGTGAGATTAAATAATGTGTGTTACCTGCAGCTTTTTAAGGGGATTTGAGTTGATACAGTGAGAATCTCTGTTCCAGGTTTGCCAATAATGTCTTCAGCTGCACAGCTTGTGTGTTAGCTGTGGTGCACACTCACAAGCCTGCACCAGTGCCCACAACCCAGGTTTTCCACACACACTCACACCTGTTCATAGGAAAAGGTGGTTTTGACAGTTTCTTTGTTTAATAGAAAACATCTTTTATCTGCCGCTACCTGAGGCATTGCTCCTCCTCCCTCGTTCCTGAAATGCTTTCATCTGGTGCTTGCACGCAGCTCGTGGCTCCTTCCTTATATTGTTGTGGCCTTCTGTTTGCTGTAAATCCTTAAAAAAAAAACAACAACAAAGGAAAAGCCCTGATAAATGGAACAAAGTTAAAAACAAATCTAATACATGCATACTTTTGTCAATTAACGTCATTTTGGAATTGAACAGAGTTTTAGTCTTAGCTGCTGGTCTTCTTTATGTGACTATGTGTTGTTTCTGTCTCTTTAGGAGGACCAAGTACAGTAAAGCCAAGCAGGATGCTGAAGAAGTGAAACATCTGAACCCAGGTACTGAACACACAGAGAAACAGATACAGTGGTTCGTAAAAGTATGCCTACCCCTCAAGTGCCACTTCAAGTGGTGTAAATACCTTTGCAAAGCGCTGCAGATGCTGTTTTCCTTATTTTCTCAGTTTCTGCTTCACACATCTTGTGCACACTTTCCTAAAGACTCTTACGTAACATATGCAGTTATACAACAAATTTTTCTCACCCTCCTCTGCATTGATCCATCTCCTCCCTCGTCTCCTGTCCACACCCGCCTCTCCTCCACTCCAGGAATCAAAATATACGTGGACCCGTTTACCTACGAGGACCCGGATCTGGCCATCCACGAGTTTGCCAAAGAGATAGATGTTAGTAATATCCATATCGAGAAGGTTATTGGCATAGGTAAGGCTTACACAAAAACCCACACACACATGCTTGCTTGGCACTGATGCTGTTGTGTGCTGTGCACGTGTAGGAGAGTTTGGGGAGGTATGCAGCGGTCGGCTGCGTGTGCAGGGGAAGAGGGAGATCTACGTGGCCATCAAGAGCCTGAAGGCGGGATACTCTGACAAACAGAGGAGAGACTTCCTGTCTGAGGCATCCATCATGGGACAGTTTGAGCACCCCAACATCATCAGACTGGAAGGTGTCGTCACGAGGTGTAAGTTGTGCTATTGTTCTGGTTTTGTATGACACTGTGAAGTTTTGTTTGTCTAATATTTTGAACTTTTTCCTCTGTTCAGGCAAGCCACTGATGATAATCACAGAATATATGGAAAATGGATCCCTGGATGCCTTTCTGAGAGTATGTTGACCTGTTTTCCTCTATAAAATGAATACAAACCTAGTTTTTAAGGGTTAATAAACTATTGTCATCTTCTGTGAGTTAACCAAACTTATATTAATGATTCAGAAACACGACGGCCAATTCACAGTGATTCAGCTGGTTGGTATGCTGCGCGGCATTGCCTCAGGTATGAAGTACCTGTCAGACATGAGCTACGTTCACAGAGACCTAGCAGCTCGAAACATCCTGGTCAACAGCAACTTGGTGTGTAAAGTGTCTGACTTCGGCCTGAGCCGGGTTCTGGAGGACGACCCCGAAGCCGCTTACACTACAAGGGTAAGACGTAAGGCAAAGCTGTTTAGAATATAGGCAAAAAAATACAGTGCCTTGCTAAAGTATTCAAATCCCTTTAACTTTTTCATGTTTTCTACATTACAACAACAAACTGTAGTTTTCCTCCATGTATTTTAGTGTGCTTTTAATGTGAGAGACCAACACAAAGTGGTATATAATTGTGAAGTGGACAGGAATCATTATATGGATTTCAAAAATGTTTACAAATCTGAACCTGTGTTTTCTGTTTCGACTACAGAGGGTTAACCCATCTACAAAAGGCTATTTTTTTGTCCATTCTTTCTTTCAAAATAGATCTATGATTGAATGGAGAGCTTATATGAACATCAATTTTCAAGTCTTGCAACAGATTCTCAGTTGGATTTAGGTCTCTACTTAGACCATTCCAATACATAAATATGCTTTGTTCTAAACCATTCCATTGCAGCTCTGGATGTATATTTAGTATGCTGGTGAACCTCCGTCTCAACTCTTTTGCAATCTATAACAAGTTTTCCTATAAGACTCAATGTCCTGTTTTTAGCTTTATCCATAAAACCATCAACTCTGTCCGGGATCTCTGAAGATGTTAAAGAAAAGCATTTCTACAGCATGATGATGCCACCACCTCCGTGTTTCATAATTAAGATGGTGTCCTCAGGGTGTGTAAAGGCTTTGTATTGTTCTTTATGATGCTGTTTTTTTATACCCATGCTCTCTAAAAAACTCTGAGGTCTTTATAGAACAGCTGCTTTTATACAGAAACAGGTTTAGGTTTTGGTTTTCATTTGTGTTTGTGTTTTGATCATGTCTTTTTTTTTCTTTATTATTATTTAAGGTCTTGCTGCATTCTATTAATTTCTCTGTGTAAAGTTAGTTTTTGCCTTATTAATCAATTTCTTTGTATTTAGTTTCTTAGTTTATTCCTGTGTATGTAGTTTATTCCCCTTAGGTTAGTATTTGTCCTTCTCACTGGTGAAGTGCTTCTTTGTGTGTTAGTTCAACTTCTTTGTGTCAAATAGTCTCTTTTCCTCAGTCTCCCTGCTTATCTTCTGCCTCAGCTGGCCCACATATCTCCTGATTGACACACCTGTATCCAACGTCATTCTCCCCACCTCCCTCAGTATATAAGCTCGTTGATTCTACTTGGATTCTTCCATTCGTCTCCCATGTTCCTTGTTACCTTCCATGGGCCTGACTGTTTCCTCACATATCTTGCTTGTTATTCTTCCCATGCTCCATGTCATGTTATCCTTGTGCTTCATTCCACGTTCCTGTCTGCTCTTGGGTCCTACCCCAAACCTTAACTTGACACAGGTGGAATTCACTGCAGCAACTGGCTGCACTAGATTTGTTTTTAAAGTGAGTTAACACTATTTTTTATTTAAAAAATATGAAAACAATACATCCTTTCCCTTCATCTTTGCAATTATGCAATACTGTGTGTTGGCCTATCACATAAAATTGCAAAATATTACATAACAAATTGAGAGTTGTGGTAAAATATGACAAAATGTAAAAATGTTCAAAGGATAGGAATACTTTTGCAAGACACGGTATCTTTATTTTCATTATAAACCTAGTTGCAAGTCAACTATTAATTATTGAGCAAATATTTACAGACTCTGCTGTCACATTTTCACTTACAAGATCACACATACTTGCATGTGGCAAAAGATGTCTAATTAACAATTACATTTTTCCAAATGCATGGACATCTGTGCAACAATAGATTTTATATTAATGGAATAGATCTATTTATTCTGTGGTGGATTAAAACAAAAAAGTGAGTCATAATAATTAAATTATAAAACACAGGAATTCCATCACTCAGTGAATCATTTATACGACTGTTTTAGGAGGCAACTGGGTCCTATCTGTCCCCTGGAGGGAAGATCCCCATCAGATGGACAGCTCCAGAGGCTATCAGCTACAGGAAGTTCACCACGGCCAGTGACGTGTGGGGTTATGGGATAGTCATGTGGGAGGTTGTTTCATATGGAGAGAGACCTTACTGGGACATGAACAACCAGGATGTGAGTAACCTAAGAGACAAGACAATGAACTGGTTTTACTTAAAGCATTGACTTTTGTTTACAGTGTCTCAGCTTCACCTTTGCTCTGACATAAACGTTTATATGATGTGGTCAGATAGCACTGTATGATTCGACCTCATGCAAATACAATTAACCTACGTGTCATGTTCAATAAATATACAAATATGATGCTAGTTTGGGGAAAAAAAACAACTTATTACTTTCTGCTTTTTAGCAACTGTTAATTGCTCCTTCGTTGGGCACTTGAGGATTAATGTTGAAATGAACTATTTTCTAAACATGATTTAAGTCTTGTGACTTTCTGTGGTATTCCAATTAAATTTTGACCTATCCTCGCTCATCAAAAGGCATTTAGCCTGAGCCAATTTAAGTAGGGAATTAAATTAAACAGATGCTGCTTCTTTAGCATATTGGAGGGACAAATAACTATCACCCAATCCACTGCATTATGGTCGCTGTCTTTGAACACTGCACTTACAAAAAATTACTTTGAAATGGTCTCCAAACAGGGCTAAGGCTACTTGACTTCCGTCTACTAGTAAGAAAAATGTATACTCTAGTGCAAACTATTACACATAAAGGTTCCCTTCATTAAATCTGCTGCAGTAGGGAACAATGAATCAAACAAACTCTTCAGTGGCTTCCCAGTGGGTGATTTCAGACAGTTTGCTCATGTTCTCAGATCAGAGACTGATGAGGCATGACAAGTTGATATAATGAGCAACTCTGCCGCAGTCTCACTTAGGACAAACAGTGTAAAGGAATTATGGAACATTCCCAAAAGACAACATTGTAAATATAATGTCTTTAAATCATGAAAGATTTTTTTTTTACCAACTGAAAACACTTGACTGTATAGTAAAGCTACTAAGATTGTTCCTCAGATCTAAGAAGCAGTTTAAGATTGAAAAAGTACTGAACTATATTACATATAAATTTAAATTTAGTTGCTGCTTGGCTCAACTAAATAAAACTTAGCAATAAAAAACTTTATGGCTTTAAAATAATTATTTATTGGAGTACCTGGTTTTTTTATTTGATTTAATTTTATGTAATTTATTTTGATGTAATGCAGTATAATTCAATTTACCGTAATTAGTTTGTTTATGTTACAAATTTTTCATTTTGTCTTATTTAGTATTTTATTATATTTTCTATTCTCTAAAATGTGTGTTAAGTCCTTCTTTCATTTCATTTTAATTTATGTTGAATATTTGTTTTATAGTAATTGCTGTTTTTTTTTTTTTGCCTGTATGATATTATTTTATATTTGTTTGTTTCTTCATTTTCTGCATTTTATTTTATGTATTCTATTCTATGTGGTATTTTTTATTTTACACTGTTCTTAACCAGCAACAAGAAACACAGCTTTTGTGTGTGAAGAAGCACAAAGTAGGTTATGGACTACATGATCTTATTGTCTAATTGTCTTATTGTCTCTAGCACACGTACAGGGGTTGGACAATGAAACTGAAACACCTGGTTTTAGACCACAATAATTTATTAGTATGGTGTAGGGCCTCCATTTGCAGCCAATACAACATCAATTCATCTTGGGAATGACATATACAAGTCCTGCACAGTGGTCAGAGGGATTTTAAGCCATTCTCCTTGCAGGATAGTGGCCAGGTCACTGCGTGATACTAGTGGAGGAAAACGTTTCCTGACTCGCTCCTCCAAAACACCCCAAAGTGGCTCAATAATATTTAGATCTGGTGACTGTGCAGGCCATGGGAGATGTTCAACTTCACTTTCATGTTCATCAAACCAATCTTTCACCAGTCTTGCTGTGTGTATTGGTGCATTGTCATCCTGATACAAGGCACCGCCTTCAGGATACAATGTTTGAACCATTGGAGGCACATGGTCCTCAAGAATGGTTCGGTAGTCCTTGGCAGTGACGCGCCCATCTAGCACAAGTATTGGGCCAAGGGAATGCCATGATATGGCAGCCCAAACCAACACTGATCCACCCCTATGCTTCACTCTGGGCATGCAACAGTCTGGGTGGTACGCTTCTCCGGGGCTTCTCCACACCGTAACTCTCCTGGATGTGGGTAAAACAGTAAAGGTGGACTCATCAGAGAACAATACATGTTTCATATTGTCCACAGCCCAAGATTTGCGCTCCTTGCACCATTGAAACTGACGTTTGGCATTGGCGTGAGTGACCAAAAGTCTGGCTATAGCAGCCCGGCCGTGTATATTGACCCTGTGGAGCTCCCGACAGACAGTTCTGGTGGAAACAGGAGAGTTGAGGTGCACATTTAATTCTGCTGTGATTTGGGCAGCCATGGTTTTATGTTCTTTGGATACAATCCGGGTTAGCACCTGAACATCCCTTTCAGACAGCTTCCTCTTGCGTCCACACAGTTAATCCTGTTGGATGTGGTTCGTCCTTCTTGGTGGTATGCTGACATTACCCTGGATACCGTGGCTCTTGATACATCACAAAGACTTGCTGTCTTGGTCACAGATGCGCCAGCAAGACGTGCACCAACAATTTGTCCTCTTTTGAACTCTGGTATGTCACCCATAATGTTGTGTGCATTTCAATATTTTGAGCAAAACTGTGCTCTTACCCTGCTAATTGAACCTTCACACTCTGCTCTTACTGGTGCAATGTGCAATCAATGAAGACTGGCTACCAGGCTGGTCCAATTTAGCCATGAAACCTCCCACACTAAAATGACAGGTGTTTCAATTTCATTGTCCAACCCCTGTATATGCTTTAATACAAATTAAGTGATCTAACGATGTGTCGCCTTTAATTCACTTTTATCTGCAACACTTTTTATGAAATTTCTGGAAAGCTTTTAGGTGGCAGCCAAAGGTCAAAGCAATGGTGACTTGTGCAATTAGTTTATCATTTAAAGCAAAGCTGAACATACTGAACATGTTAAACATCTACATGTTTCCATTGCCATTTGGCAGATCTTTGCATAACATTTAGCTCAAAGCACAGCTACACCAAACTGCTACCTAACAGAACTGTTGGTATGTTTAGTGACTGTTTTCAAAGTAGGCTACTTGTGTTTGGCTCAATCATTTTAAAGATGGCTTAAGTTTTAAAATTATTGAATAGAAATAAGATAACAAACTTCATCCCTCATCCCTGTTCTTTTATAAAGGTGATTAAAGCAATAGAAGAGGGATACCGACTGCCTGCCCCAATGGACTGCCCTGTGGTGCTCCACCAACTCATGTTGGACTGTTGGGAGAGAGAGAGAGCAGACAGACCCTCCTTCAGCCAGATTCTCAACATGTTGGATAAACTTATACGCAACCCCGGCACCCTGCGCCGCACAGGAGGGGACAGGTACATAGTGCACATCAAGATACACAGATGTAAATATGCATGCACTTAGGTAGATACTTGCATAACTATGCATAAACCCCACATGCAATGTATCACTATTACTAATAATGCTTTGTTTCTTCCCAAAATATGAATATCCCTCTCCTTCTACAGACCTCCTGGCATGATCCTGGAGTCCAGTGTGGGATCAGAAGTGTGTGTCTCTGTTGTACCAGAGGTGTGTGTGCCACAGTGGTCGCTGTATGATTGGCTGCAGTCCATTGGGTTAGAAAGATACGGAGACGTCCTTGCAGCTGCAGGATACTCCAGCCATGACAGCCTTCTGGCTGTCACACACAAGTGAGTGCAGCCTATTGTAAACTTGCTTAATCTGCATTACACAAAGATGTAGTCCTGATGTGAGAGCTGCTACCTAACCAAAACAACCTGATACATCTTATAGGTACAGTGCCTTGCCTTATGCAACTTGAAATATAACTACATTTTGTCACGTTACAACCACAACTTCATTGTATTTTATTAGGATCAACAAAATTTAGGATATAATTGCAAAGTGAAAGCAAATTAATATATAGATTACAAGTGTGCCATGCATTTGCACGCATCCCTATAAAATCAATACCTTGTCAAACCACAAGTCTTTTGGGCTATGTCTTAAGGAAGTGTTTTTCAACACTGCCCGGCCCTGCATGTTTTAGAAATTTGTCTGCTTAAGTAAACCTGATTCCGATTGTCTGATTAATTGATGGAATCATCCATCTATTAACATCAGGTGTGCTGAAGCAGGGAAATATCTAAACACGTAGGGCGGTGTGTCTTGAGGACCAGGGTGGAGAAACCCTGGCTTGAGGGTGAGGTTTGGACTTGACTAGGCTGTTCTAAGAAATTAATATGACTTGATGTAACCCATTCCATTGTAGCTCTGGCTGTATATTTAGTGTCATTGTGCTGCTGAAGGGTAAATCTCTGCCCCAGTACAAAAATCATTTAGTTCTGTCTATCTTTCAAAGAAATTTGACCAGATTCCCAGACCCTGCTGAAGAAAAGCATCAACTGTCATGATCTAAAGGTGTTTGGGTTTTGATATTCTTTTGTGTTTTTATATTTTATTGTTTCCTTGTCATGTTCATTAGGTCTTGCCGTTTTCATTGCATTTCTCTGAGTTCATTTCTGCTATTAAGGTGTTGTCATGCTTTTCTCATCCTTGTTTCCTGCCTTTTGGTGCCATCAGATTTATTTCTCACAGATCTCTGTTTGACTTTCCCCATGTTTTGTCAATTATTCGTATCTCTGTTCAGCTCCATTCATAGTAATTAGTCTCCCACCCTCAGCCACAATCACCATGCAATCAAGTAGATCAGGTAGACACCCAACTAATTTTTCTCATAGCCTCCACCTGTTCCTTCACCCATATAAGCTCCCTGTAGGTCATTGGATTCTTCTGTTTGATTGCCTATCTCCATCACTGGTATTTTGCCTGTTATTTCCCTGTGTCACTGCCTGTTTCTGCATCAGTGCTCCATGTCCTGTTATCCTCATGACATGCTGTTAAATATTTGCCTTGTGTTTTCATTAAATCTTTCAATTCATCATGCCACTCCGAAGATCCTGTCTGCGCTTGGGTCCTTTACCGAACCACAATTTAACATTCTCACAGCACGATGTTGCCACCACCACGTGTCATGGTCAGGATGGTGTGTCCATGGGGATGAGCAGCATTCATTTTCCATTACACATAGTGTTTTGCATTTTGGACAGAGTTCAGTTTTGATCTAATTTGACCGGAGCACCTTCTATTACATGTTTGCTGTGTCCCCTGCATGCTTTGTGGCAAATTTCAAACAGGACTTTTTGCAAATATGCCTGTTTGTTTTCCCACAGGGAGATGGACAGACTTGGAATAATCACACCGTCACATCAGGACATACTAATCGCAAGTGTGCAGCAGGAAATGTTGTCCCAAATGCAACACTTGCAACACTCTATGGTCCCGGTCTGAGCTGGTGATCAGTTACAAACCTGTATTGAGAAGAATTTCATTTACCTCATTTGTGCACTTTAGAGGAACTGTTCACCAGTGGAAGTACAAGACGTGAAGGCAAGTAAGAAGAAACCTACAATGAGGAGCACCTGAGTGAACTTCCATCCTGTGGAGCTTTCTACAAACCCTGATCTGGATGTGGCCACAGATAGCACTAAACTTCGGAGAGCTTAGACTGATGCCTCATCCTGTTTTTTGAGCTCCGATTTCTCCTCTTTTTTCTTGTAATTTTGGTGAAGGCTGACATGTGCATAAGCAAAATGGCTTCCGAGTTATTTTCTTTTGCGCTTCACTTGAATTAAATTAATTTTTCTTATTTGTTCTGATGAATGCATGTGTGTGTGTGTGTGTGTGTGTGTGTGTGTGTGTGTGTGTGTGTGTGTGTGTGTTTGTGTCTGTGCAATGTGTAGCATGAAACCATTCAACATGAATCAGCTGTCTTTATGTAATCTTAATATGCAAAGTTTAAGAGATAGCGAAAGGACTCAGACAGAATGTATCACTTCGAGCTCTTACTGATTTCATACCAGTGGATTGTTCTAACAAACAGCCTGACTTGATTGTTATTTTTTTATCATTTTAAGATTTCGGATTCTACGAACTATTGCTTTTGTTGACCTTTAGCTTAGAATGTTCTTCATCTGTGTCTATATATGTTTCTTTGATGCTGAGGATTAGCTACTTAAACAATTTTGTTTATTTATGGTCCTTTTTTATCAAGTTTGTACATTGTAAAATAGAAACGCTGAGGAGATATTGTAATGAGTGCCATATTGCATTGCAATAAATGCCAAACTCAATGGTGTATGTCATTTTCATTGTCTGAACAACAATGCAGTGCAAAAAGCCTTATTCATAAATTAATCTTTAATTACACAAGCCTATTCTCACACTAAAACGTTTAGAATAATTCAACTTCTAGTAAAAGTACGTTTAGTTAGGGAGCAAAAAATACCATTTTGAGAATTTTTTTTTTTTCCAAAAGCAGTAGTGGAACTTTTTACATCCCCCTTTTGTCAATAGATTTTCTCATTGGTCTTCATCTATAATATTTCACAAGGTTGGAGCACATAGAGCGAGGGATCTTTAACCATTCTCCCTGGCACAATCTCTTCTGATTATTCTCTTATTCTGTCTTTTTTTCAGCTTAGCCCACCAATTTTCTGTAAGATTTAGCCATGTGGACTGACATGGTAATGGAACATGGTTGATTTTCTGTGTGAACTTTTTATGTAATGATTTGGCCATATATTTGTACAATTTTCCTGTTGAAAGGACCAATGTCGACTCCTTTTTTAGGTAGAGTCTACCAGATTTGTATTTAACATGAACTTCCAGAAGGTCTATAGTACCATATATTCTGACAAAGTTCACAAGACCTTTGGAAGGGAAACAGGCCCACAGCATTACACATCCCTCAACATATAGCATCAGCTGTGGGAATGAGCTGCTTTCTTCCAGCATCTTCATCCTTAGACTCATGCTAAACCTACCGTGAAGTGTTTATTGCTGAACAGCTCAGCCTTAACCTTCCTCCTAATGTAAGGATGGCCATTATGGTCCAACACTTTGATTTTAGTTCCATTAGATTCATTGTCTCTAAAAATTAAGTGTCTTCTTTTTCCATATGAGTATTTGCAAACCTTAATCTAGTTTTATATGTTGCTTTTGGAGTAATGGCCTCTTCCTGTCCAAGTGGCCTTTCACCCATGTCATTATAGGACTTGTTTCACTGTAGATAATAACACTTTCATATCATCTTCAGCCAATATTTTCATAAGGTGTTTTGCTTTTGTTCTGGGATAAATGTGCATGTATCACACCAAGCCATGTTCATTTATGTGATACAGAACCCGTCTCCCTCCTGAACAGTGCGATGGTTGGACATTCTGATGCTGTTCATAGTTGCATATAGTTCTGGAATAGATGGACATTGCATCTTCAGGCATCTACAAATTGTACTAAGTACCAACCAGACTTGTAGAGATCCACAGTTCTCTTCTTGATATCTTGCCTTATATATTTTTTAATGAGGTCACACAGGGAAGCAGTGTTTTTAAGGTCAGTCAGTCATTTTCTACCGCTTATTCCATAGTGGGTCGCGGGGGAGCTGGTGCCTATCTCCAGCAGTCTATGGGCGAGAGGCGGGGTACACTCTGGACAGGTCGCCAGTCCAGTTTTTAAGGTGTTGCCTTAAAATACATTCACATGGGTGCGTCCATTTACTTCAAATGTTGTGAATTAACATAATAAATTACAAGCTTACAAAGTCGTGACATCATCCCTAACAGTTTAAAATAGTAGTCATTTTAGTATATGCAAACCTCTAAATTTGAAAACTGCATTAATAATTAGGAGTTTGAAGAAAGTCTGATCAACCTGAAAAAAGGATACATTATTTGTTTAAAAACATTCCTCAGTTAAATTTATATTAGAGGGATCGTTAGGGGTATTGTTAGGGGTAGCAATGACTGTGCTTAATATCTTAATATAGGATTTTTTTTCACACTCCATAAATAAACTCGAAGTAAAAGCTGGATTTACAGCAAAATCTGTGAGATGGTGCTACTGCAATAAAAGCTAATTTTTGCAAATCTTCACTATTGGTGTCAACAAACGAGGCAGGCACTGTGAATTGTACACATAGTAATTTGAGGTGCTTTCCATTTTTAATCCTGGCAATATAAATGTCCACTGTGAAAGCCGAGACTGAGTAAGAGGTTCCTGCAACGAGGAAAACCACCCTGGAAGGACACCCTGCTGAGGTGCCGCTGGTGTAATGACACAGAGTTGGGTTGGTGTTTGAGGAGGAGACAACAAACACAAAGAGAAAAGAGAGAAAAATAAAAGGAGGGAAAAAAGTGAGAAAAAATGAAGAACTTGAATTGAAAAGGGGGGAAAATAAGAGTGAGATGTCACCACAAACGTCTGTATGGCATCACATTTTTGTCAGCTAAATCGGGCTGAGTCTGCAGTTCAAACCTGTCGAATCAGCAAACATCTGTCTCCCACTGCCAACCACATACAGATATATTCACAGCATACATATAAATATATAATACACACACATGCACACTCCAGGGAGTTGATTGGAGGAAGTCTTTGATATTTAAAGAGTGAGAGGATACGATCTGGTTTCTGGCAACATTGTCAATGTTTTTTCAGCCTAATGAGAGTTGCTGGCTTCCACACAAGTGGACACACACAAACATACACTCACACACTTACAGACCCCTGCTTCCCCCTTACATCCAAATAACACTCTGCAAACGAAATGCTGATGGTGGTTAATGAGGCAGAAGCCTCTGAGTAAGAGACAGAGGAAGAGAGATGGAGGGATAGAGTCTTGCCTCAAGCCTGTGAAACATAAAGCTTCTGTCACTTAATGAGATACTGACACCACATTATGCAGGTAGCTGAATGTGGTGATATGACACACTGAACCCTGGTTGAAAACAGGCATATTAGCACCTTTGCAGACAGTAAAGAGCTGTATGTGTAGAGCAGGTTATCCCCATTGGCTGTTTCTAACTTCATCTAAGTTTTGTCCAAACTGGTATGATGAGAACATGGATAGTGTTGGTTGTATTAGCTCATCTGTATTAGCTTCCTTAGTTCAGATATTTAAAAAAAAGTTGTAAGCTTGAGGAGATGCACTAAAGTCACCCTATGCAAATCCTTAGACTGGAGGCTAGGCTATTTTCACTGATGACCAGATCAGACCAGACATGTCTATCTAGTTTAAAGCCATACGCTTCTCATACTTTCAAGAATAACAGGAACAAATTAACTTTGATGCAGTGGTCAACAGTGAATGGAAGAAGAAATACTGGTTACTACTTCTGTGTTCCATTGTCTGAAGTCAGAACTTGCATTTAGGAATGACATCAAGCCAAACTTGTTTGGGTCTTAGTTCCAGCTTCAAAAAAATCTTGGATCTTGTAATTGAGGTAGCTGAATGTGGTGATGCGACACACTGAACCCTGGTTGACAACAGGCTTACTGGCACCTTTACAGACAGGAAATAGCTCAGTGATCAGGCTAACAACTTTACAAGCTAACATCCTTTCTGCAATAGATTAAATGCTGCAATCCAGCTCTGAGGAAGCAGGCACAAATAACCAAACACAAAAAGGAATTTAAAACACAGAAACCAAAAGTCCACTAGAAATAATAAAAAAAATAACACAATAAATATATCACTTTGTGCTATACACAGAAGGACATGTCTACTGTATTACCAAACGTTTTGGGATACACCATGAAATCAATTAAATATGGTGTTCCAATCACTTCCATGGCTGCAGGTGTATAAAGTTTGCTGTGGAGAAACAGACGGTCCTGACCTCAACCTTATCAAACATCTTTGATATGAATTAGAGGAGAGGCGGCAATTCTGTTTTTTTCTTCTAACTATGAACACACACTCCTAAACCTTGTAGGAGTGTTTACAGAATAGTTAGAGCAGCTATTGCTGGCAGTGGTGAGTCTATCAATAAATTGGACCTTATGGATTAAGAATAGGATGTTGTCAAAGTTTATGTACATGTAAAAGTAGACAAATACCTTTGTCAATATGGTGTATTTCAGGCATTTATTTTGTTTAATAATTTTGGTTATGGCTCACAGCTAATGCAACCCTCAAATTCCTCCCTTGGAAAATTTGCATTTAACAAAAATAATTTTTAGTGCAGAAATGTAGGCCTAATATATAGCATGCCCATGTACTGAACAGTACATATACAGGGGTTGGACAATGAAACTGAAACACCTGGTTTTAGACCACAATAATTTATTAGTATGGTGTAGGGCCTCCTTTTGCAGCCAATACAGCGTCAATTCATCTTGGGAATGACATATACAAGTCCTGCACAGTGGTCAGAGGGATTTTAAGCCATTCTTCTTGCAGGATAGTGGCCAGGTCACTACGTGATACTGGTGGACGAAAACGTTTCCTGACTCGCTCCTCCAAAACACCCCAAAGTGGCTCAATAATATTTAGATCTGGTGACTGTGCAGGCCATGGGAGATGTTCAACTTCACTTTCATGTTCATCAAACCAATTTTTCACCAGTCTTGCTGTGTGTATTGGTGCATTGTCATCCTGATACACGGCACCGCCTTCAGGATACAATGTTTGAACCATTGGATGCACATGGTCCTCAAGAATGGTTCGGTAGTCCTTGGCCCATCTACCACAAGTATTGGGCCAAGGTAATGCCATGATATGGCAGCCCAAACCATCCCTGATCCTCCCCCATGCTTCACTCTGGGCATGCAACAGTCTGGGCGGTACGCTTCTTTGGGGCTTCTCCACACGTAACTCTCCCGGATGTGGGTAAAACAGTAAAAGTGGACTCATCAGAGAACAATACATGTTTCACATTGTCCACAGCCCAAGATTTGCGCTCCTTGCACCATTGAAACCGACATTTGGCATTGGCATGAGTGACCAAAGGTTTGGCTATAGCAGCCCAGCTGTGTATATTGACCCTGTGGAGCTCCCGACGGACACTTCTGGTGGAAAAAGGAGAGTTGAGGTGCACATTTAATTCTGCTGTGATTTGGGCAGCCGTGGTTTTATGTTTTTTGGATCCAATCCGGGTTAGCATCCGAACACCCCTTTCAGACAGCTTCCTCTTGCGTCCACAGTTAATCCTGTTGGATGTGGTTCGTCCTTCTTGGTGGTATGCTGACATTACCCTGGATACCGTGGCTCTTGATACATCACAAAGACTTGCTGTCTTGGTCACAGATGCGCCAGCAAGACGTGCACCAACAATTTGTTCTCTTTTGAACTCTGGTATGTCACCCATAATGTTGTGTGCATTTCAATATTATGAGCAAAACTGTGCTCTTACCCTGCTAATTGAACCTTCACACTCTGCTCTTACTGGTGCAATGTGCAATCAATGAAGACTGACTACCAGGCTGGTCCAATTTAGCCATGAAACCTCCCACACTAAAATGACAGGTGTTTCAGTTTAATTGTCCAACCCCTGTACTTAACACTTGGACGTTGCCTCCTTTTGCATGAATTACTGCATCAATGCAGCGTGGCACAGCAATCAGCGCGTGGCTCTAAAAAGGTGTTAAGGGTGATGAAAGGAATGCAAATGCTGTTGCCCATGTCCTAGATACGTCTGTATGTGATGTCTCTTAAGGCACTGACTCTAGCTGTAGTCCACGCCTTGTGAAACTCCCTTAAACTCTTGAATGGATTACCATTACCAGTTTTCTTTCCTTCCTGCTAACTTTTTATTAAAATACTTTAACATACCACTCTGTGAATAGCCAGCTTCTTCAGCAATGTCCTTGATTGTGGAGGCCATAATATAATATTTCTGTATTCAAACTATTATTGGTCTAACCCTCAAATTTTAGAAAGACAGTTTTAGGGTTTCATTGGCTGTAACCCACAGTCCTCAGAATAATACTATGGCAGATTTGTATAGAATTCCTACAAAAGTAATTTGGTGTAGAGGACAAATGATATAATTGTCAACTTAATATAACCAAATGCATATACTGTCAAAAAGAGTTGCCTGAAGGTGTCATATAAAGTATTAATTGTTTTCATGAAAGGACAGAAAAGCCACACTGACTGATGGTAGAGTGAGCAGTAGTCATTTTAACCCTAAAAGCCTCTCTCGTTAAATTAAGAGAGGCCAGATCAAATTGGATCTTTCTGTCTTCGTCTCTCAGTGGGAGGCAATTGTGTGTTTTTGTTCCCAGATTAGGGTGGGTATAGAGCTGGTTAATCCTGCCAGCGCTTCCATGTGGGAGTGGCAGTGGGGTGTCTTTGCTGTGCGACCAGCCGTAATCTAATGGTTGCGAGATTGAGCTTTATACGGGACCATATTCACTCACACACAGACAGAGGCGCGCTGCACAAAGTCTAGGTTTGTTTCAGGATTAAAAGCATCACCTCAATGACTCATATAATGCCACAGGCATTCCCACGGTAAGTCTGATGAGGGTGCCTGTTTGATAGCTGTGAATGCTGAGCACATGTCTGTGTGTACGCGTGTTGTGTGTGGAGATATTTTCAGATGCTTCTGATGAGAGAAGCAGAAGAAGCTCAAGCCAACAAACAGAGACAAATCTGTCCACAATCTTTGAAACAGCTGTGTGTATTTATGAAGTTCAAGGACAGTTCATTCATTTAGTTGAGACTTTTATCTGACCATAACTCCAAAATAATACCTTACATTAACTTCTTTATTTTATTTTATTTTATTAGCAATTTGGGTATTTGCTTTTGTTTCTATAAGACATAAACATGCAAATAATGTGAATGCTTAAGCAGATTTGGTGTCCTGCAACCTGCTAATATTGAGACCTCAAACACACTCACACTAACACACACCACTTTAGCCCCACTAGAGAAGCAGCTGCCCAAGCTGGCAGGCCATGTACCCCTCATTATGCTGGCCACTCACTCGTGTCTTGGCTCAGTTTCCCCTCCTTCTGCCTCTGCTGCGTCTGCTGGACATGTAGCATCTGATTGACATTAGCCTGCTATTGATGACTTTTTTTGAGGCCATTGTGAAATATTTACATGGAAACTTCCCCAGAGGAACATTTTTGTGCTGTGAAAAATATTATACTCTATGAAATTATTGTTAATGTCCTTTGTTGACGAGCCTTGATTTTCGTTTTGTGAAGGCTGCACTGCAGCACTGACATTCACTGGTAACTGACCAAAAATGTCTTCCACTTTCTGCCTGTCAGAGGTGATTTGGAGAGGAGGACTTCAGGACTATGTGCCTCATGGACCTCTATTATCAGATAGGGAATATCATTGTCATGGAGCTCATTCATACAAATTGTTTTCAAACAAGACCAACAGCATTTAAAAATATCAAGGAGTTCCAGTCCCTTCAATCTGCTTCTATGTGAATTGTTTAGTGTTTAATTTAATCTCCAGCACCGCCCATTTTGGTATTTATGGTTTAAAAGCAATATGGGTTAGAATTAAATGTTTTTTGTTTTAACAGTGACTGAAAGGTTTTGCAAATGAATGTTCAAGACAGAGAATACTGTTTCTTTTCCATCATCACATTGTCCCCAACATTCTTCAACAGGTTTTACATCTCTGGTACTAAAATCCATTATATGTCACCTTTTTGTTGACTTAAGCATTTAAATTACAAAGGCTTAATAAATATTGCATTCAAGCAGTCTTTGTGGTTGCACACTGATTGCGATGTTTTGTACAGCTCATATTTAAATCAACCCATAATTCATTCAAGGTGTATTACCATTTTAAAGAAGTAAAATTGTAAATTAAAAGATTAAAATACACTCACCAAGTCACAATCTTCCATGAGGAGATTGAAGCCAATGTAGGATAGCCAGGAGTTGCCTTAGGGATCCTTCTGTGTTTGCTCCAAAATCAAGTCACTGTCTGAAGTCTTCAGTGGTAAAGTGACAATCATCAAACAGACTGATAAAATACTGCTTGGTAGCATAATAGTATTTAGGACACCCAACTTAAAGTGATATTTACAGGCAATGTCAGAAGTCGATCATATAGAAGATCATATACAGGGGTTGGACAATGAAACTGAAACACCTGGTTTTAGACCACAATAATTTATTAGTATGTTGTAGGGCCTCCTTTTGCGGCCAATACAGCATCAATTCGTCTTGGGAATGACATATACAAGTCCTGCACAATGGTCAAAGGGATTTTAAGCCATTCTTCTTGCAGGATAGTGGCCAGGTCACTACGTGATACTGGTGGAGGAAAACGTTTCCTGACTCGCTCCTCCAAAACATCCCAAAGTGGCTCAATAATATTAAGATCTGGTGACTGTGCAGGCCATGGGAGATGTTCAACTTCACTTTCATGTTCATCAAACCAATCTTTCACCAGTCTTGCTGTGTGTATTGGTGCATTGTCATCCTGATACAAGGCACCGCCTTCAGGATACAATGTTTGAACCATTGGAGGCACATGGTCCTCAAGAATGGTTCGGTAGTCTTTGGCAGTGATGCGCCCATCTAGCACAAGTATTGGGCCAAGGGAATGCCATGATATGGCAGCCCAAACCATCACTGATCCACCCCCATGCTTCACTCTGGGCATGCAACAGTCTGGGTGGTACGCTTCTCCGGGGCTTCTCCACACCGTAACTCTCCTGGATGTGGGTAAAACAGTAAAGGTGGACTCATCAGAGAACAATACATGTTTCACATTGTCCACAGCCCAAGATTTGCGCTCCTTGCACCATTGAAACCGACGTTTGGCATTGGCGTGAGTGACCAAAGGTTTGGCTGTAGCAGCCCGGCCGTGTATATTGACCCTGTGGAGCTCCCGACGGACAGTTCTGGAGGAAAAAGGAGAGTTGAGGTGCACATTTAATTCAGCCGTGGTTTTACGTTTTTTGGATACAATCCGGGTTAGCACTCGAACATCCCTTTCAGACGGCTTCCTCTTGCATCCACAGTTAATCCTGTTGGATGTGGTTCGTCCTTCTTGGTGGTATGCTGACATTACCCCGGATACCGTGGCTCTTGATACATCACAAAGACTTGCTGTCTTGGTCACAGATGCGCCAGCAAGACGCGCACCAACAATTTGTCCTCTTTTGAACTCTGGTATGTCACCCATAATGTTGTGTGCATTTCGATATTTTGAGCAAAACTGTGCTCTCACTCTGCTAATTGAACCTTCACACTCTGCTCTTACTGGTGCAATGTGCAATCAATGAAGACTGGCTACCAGGCTGGTCCAATTTAGCCATGAAACCTTCCAGACTAAAAAGACAGGTGTTTCAGTTTCATTGTCCAACCCCTGTATGTATACATATTTATCTATAAGGTTGTTGGACCATTTGTTCGCTACTATACCTCCCAGTGTCATCTGCTACTAAATACCCCAGTATGGTCTCCTACCACAACTCCCAGCAGGGATTGGAGCTGATAGGAAGGGGCGTCGCAGCTCTGATGTCACAGTGGGCTATATACTCACTATTCCTTTGTCTTCACTCTTCGTGTGGGGTCACATCATCCTATGCCCATTACTCTCCTGTAGGGGGCCATAGGAGCTACAAAACCACACTCCACACCCTCCAACAGATGGCGTACTGGCCTCCAACGTCACACGACACTCAAGTCTACATCCAAGGATGCTTAACCTGCTGCCAGTTTCAACCATCCCAGCCATTCAGTCAACCTCCGCTTCAGCGAAGGGGGGTTACATTACTTTGGTTCCACCTTCAGACCAACTGGGTTGAACCAGCTCCAAAATTAGCAGGAGGTAACAAATTCCTCCTAACTGTGACATGCAGCTTCATTAAGTCAGTACCAAATGACACTGTCATCCCAGCTGCTGCTCTTTTGCTGAACCAGATGAAGTTCTACATCGAACTCTCCTCCCCAAGAACAGAGCTTGTCTCCATGTCCAGGAAAGGAGAGAGCAGTGCGTAGGACCAGTTTAAATAGTTGCATGTTTGAAGATAACACATTCTATAGTAGGTTACAAACCAGGACTGACTCCCTCACATTTATTTTTCCATTATTCATAGCACCACCTATGCCAATGACACAGGCTGATTCCCATGCCTGACTGGAATTGGATGGCTAAGCTATGACCCCATCATTTGGTTATCTTGTTTTTATTAAATTTTTTTTGGGTTTCCTTTTATTGTTGTTTTACTTTGCCTCAAGGTTACCAAAGCTAACGACCAAAGAATGTGAGGATGATGTGAATGTATTGTTTCGTATTTTCTCATTGAATGACATAAACAGGTATGAGTTAGTCAGAGTTTAGTCCTGCCCAGGCTAACTTCTATCCTGCCCAATCATAGACTTTTAAAGAACGAACTAAGCTGTGAACCTCCATTCCTGCCAACAGGGAACACAGAGACAGTTTTGCTGTTTGTTTTTGCTTCGCCACGGATAACTGATTTTTCAGCGAAGGGCAGACTGGTCCCAGTAGCTTCACAGACTGCAATGCATCTCACCCTTTGAACCTAGGGGGGAATGTTGGACCATTTGTTCGCTACTATACATCCCAGTGTCATCTGCTACTAAATACCCCAGTATGGTCTGCTACCACAACTCCCAGCAGGGATTGCAGCTGATAGGAAGGGCCGTCGCAGCTCTGATGTCACAGTGGACTATATAAGGGCACCGGAGACGCCCACCATTGCTTTTCATGCTGGAAACCGAGACCGGTTAACCACGCAACTGAGGCACGCATTCTTCTGGAGAAGAAACTCACACATGGGTTTTCATTCATTCTCCCCACTGGCCAAATTCATGAAAGAAGTTCCTGGGATAAGAAGACCAGGAAACTTTACTTTACCGATTGAAGACGTGGATTTAACACGTGACCAAAAAGCCCACGGAGGTTTCAAGGATACGAAATTTTCATCCTTGTTTTGTTACAGTCAGCTGCTGACGGTCCGTCGTATTTTTCCCCTTCACCAAAGGAGACGAAAGAATGAAGACCGACTGTTTTTCCTTTGAGTTTGTTACAGACGCGTAACAAAGTTCCCCCACCCTCGGTGAAGCGGTTGATTAAAGAGTGACATCTAGTAATAGTTATCAATTATTACTGAGAATTTAATAATTGTAATTATCAAAGGCCTTGAGCTATAATTACAACACCAGAGGTCATCTCTGATTTCGATTCGTAAGTAATGATTTTTGGTTAAGAAATAAAAAGAATTCCAAATTATGATTTTAAAATATAATTCTTGATCAATATTAATTAATCAATAATCATAATTCTTACAAGGTGAACTAAAACAAAGCCACATAGTTTCTTACCTTTCAACAAAATATCTTTAAAATTAACAACTTGAACCTGACAAGATAGAGGGGAAGAAAACGGAAAGCTACTGTATTTGTAAACCTACATTGTTCATTGTGTGATTAACCTCTGCAGCAGCTGACTCTTTTCTGCTACAACATCCATGTTACACATCTAATTTAATGTAATCTGAGGGTGTCATTTTGGTACCTGGACTTCTTTTTTGTGATGTCGGTTTTTCCTTTATTGTACAGTCTATTCTAACTATTGATTCCTGTTCTGCTTTTTACTATTCTTTTAGTTTTATAACTTTTTAACATTTTTTTAGTGTGATGTTTTTAAGTGATTTTTGCGCCTGTATGCTTCCATTCACTTTTATTACTTTGCCGCTGACACACCTGAATTTACCCACTGTGGGAAAGTAAAGGATATTTCTATTCTATTTTATTGACAGGTAATGTTCCGCGGAGGAATGCCATGAGCTAGAGCCACAGCACTGTTCTTGTCAGTGTTGGATAGAGAGACAAACAGGAAGATTTAAATTATGTGTTTTTTAAATTAAGGGTTTTTGTAGCGGAGGACCCCGGAATGCAGACGACCAGGCAGCATGACCGTAAGTGAAATTATTTAATTAACAAAACGTACTACAGACGGTGAAGGCAAAAACAGACATGGGCAGGCTGGCAAGACAAGCTTGGCATGATCAAAAAGGACAGACATGAACAGAGACGGTGATCCAAAATCTTTCCGCGAGGAATGAACAGAACAGATGTGTATATATGGACCAAGAACCAGGTGAATCGAGGAGACTAAATGCTAAGTGCAGGTGAACCGAATGAAGATGATTGAAGACAGGAGAGAACAAAACATGACTGGAGCAAAACAGAGACTCTTGAATACAAACTTAAACACAACTAGTAAATCATGAAACTAAAGCATAACTAGATCCAAAAACCTAACTTGACAAAACATGAACTAGAAGACAAAAACTAAAGCATGATCAGGAAAATAACAGAGGCATTATTCAAAACCTATCAAGAATAATAAGAAGAAGAAGAACCCAAAAACACCTACAAATCATGACATTATGTGGCACTATAATGTATACATGTTGTGACAAGACACTTCCGATTCTTGACTGCTGAGGTATTAAGCTTAGTCTACAAATTTTCAATAGGGTTATGGTTGGTGCAATAGATGAACCTGAGTGTTAGTCTGCTTTATTTCAGTGCTGTAGTAAAGACCACCGAAACCTGAGATCAAGACTTTGAAGGAAGTGAAATCAAGTCCAAGACCGAGCTATTTTCAAGACCATTGCTGTAATCATAATAACTTAGTGTTGCTTCAAATGTAAAAGAAAAAAACAAACACAAACTTTTCAAAGTTAAAGGCTTGGGTGCATTTCAATGCAGCTAAGAGTTTTACACTAAACTGCTGTGTTCGTGACTGATCTTAAGAAAACAAATCCCAAGACAAGACTGACTACTAAAAATGTATTTGAGAGCAAGACAAGACCAGGATTTTGTTGTTAATCTACACTGAAGAATTTGGAGGTAGTCACCTATTTTCATTAGGCCATCTTGCTTTTTAAATGCACCAGCGTCACTGGTAGAAAAACAGACCCTCAGCACAAATGCTGCCACCACCACACTTGACAGTTAGTTCTTAGGTTTGAAAGCCTCATTGTGCACATATTGTTTTTAACTGTGGCCAAGTAGCCAAATCTTTTTCTCATCAAACTCTGACCTTAAAACTCTTTTCAAGATGGCATTTGATTTATCCATCTGTAATCCATCAATATCCATCAATAATTAACAGAAGTTAACATTAAGAATCTGGACTCTACCAAACATTTTATAAAAATAGTTATACATCCAGTCAAAATTACACGTGGTTTCTCTGCAACTTTGGTAACTGACATTTATCAGAATTAGATTGGATTAATGTATATATTTGAATCTGTATGTACAATTTTGATCCTATGTGCATTAGATAAAATACAGAATTAATTCAAACTTGTGCACCCAATTTTTGTTTTTCAAAATGGTTGAAGTCCAAAGTTCAACCCTATTTATGATGCATGTATTGTATGTAAACTTGGCACCTATGGCAGAGACATTTGTGCCAAGACTGCTACCAAACGGATGCACCTCAAATAGTCTCCATTTTGCCCTTCAGCTCTATCCGATTAGACTTTCATCTCACAAAACAAAGACGGTGAGGTTCACATTTTTTGAACAGAGGCGATAACCTCGTTTAGACGAGTAGTTCATTAACTAAAGGGTAACATTACACTGACTGTGTCTATTTCTAAGATAGCCTATGTATCGAACCAAAGAGACAGAAATGCACTTAGTGGTGTTTAGCCTGAAATTCAACCCTGATCTGCTTAAGTACACATTTCAGCGTGATTTTATCAGTCATGGCATTTCAGCATCTCTGTAAATCTTATCTGCAGGGCATCTCTGCAGACCTTTGATTTGAAACTCACCAGGCTAGCTGCATTTGTCTTCCAGTCCACCATCAACTTTGTGGTAGCTTCCTGATTGAGAGTGACAGAGTAAAAAACGATGGATAAAGGCAAAAAGGCAGCCACACTCTGTCATGGAAAGTTTCGTCCTTCACCAGCCCTACATCTCAGTATCCTTCTATCCTCCATCTAATTAAAGAAGGATAGATGATCAATAGGGGAGAAGCAGTGGAAGGGGATTAGGATTAGAAATCGATGGCTTTGTTTTCTTCGGTCTGCCTAAGATAAACACCGCCTTAAGATACTGACAACACAACGGAGAGTCTTTTACAGCTTTTCATGCTTCAGAGAGGCCACGACATCCCCTCTGTGTGGACAGATATACATCTAGTTGCAGCTTCTCACGCTGAGTTAAAAGAGATGTTTCGATCCCTCCATCATACTGGGAAAATGGGGGATGGGCTCTGATCCAGTTTAGAATGTATGTTACACAGAGATGTTCAACTAAGACACCAAGTATTGATGTTCTGTGGGCTTTTGTCTGCATTATACATAAAACTCACTTCATGCCACTGAAAGTGAATTGCAAAAGTATTTGTGTGAGATCCAGGTTATACAGCTCAGATCAGAGAGTGATTGCTGGTTCGCATCTAATCGCCTTTTCAAGACTCTCTGAGAATAGCTTGAGATGACTGATGAAGAGGTGGCACAACACGCTGCAAAGGCTGAAAAGGAAAAGTGATGCTCCTAAAAACCTGAGTGGGCTGGAAGGAGTGAGGCAAGGCATTCTGGGTAGGTGAGGCTTCACCTCCTACACAGGGTTTCAAAACATACCCCCTGCTTTGATCTGTCTATGTATTCTCTCTCTCTTTCTTTCCTTTTCACGTGCAGACGCACACACACATACACACATGCACAAACACACGCAGTGCACACTCACCCTGTTTGTTGTGGCTTTCGCCCCTCTCTTCTTTGAAGGAACAAAGGCATTTGTCTGTGTTCCCTGCAGATGAAAGCCCAGCTTTGAGATGACCCATTCACCTTTGGTACAGGTGCTGCCACTCCAATTTATTTATTTATTTATTTAACATATTATTTTTCATATTGTTACGTTTATTTGTCACTGTTTTGTAATGAAGATGTCATGATGATCAGAAGCCTATTATTCCCATTCAGAGTCACAGGTGTCTGATGTGTGGACGGGAGCATGCAGCAGAGATGAGGAGCAAAGGAGAGCTGACAAAGAAAGGTATTTATCCTATCTTCAGTTCAACTGACATGCATGAAATTGGGTTTAGGCAGATAACAAGGTCGACCACAAGTGAAGGCAACATTAAGGTCTGATGCTACTGTTGCACCATCATTTCACAGCACTGTTTTTTTTCCTCCATGGGTTAAATCCCTTTGTACTGAATGAATAGTTTTTATGTTAAAAGAACAACGTATCAGTTTTATAACATATAACATTGCTACAAATATCGAGAAAGAGTGAATAGGGCATTTGTTCAAAGGATAATGCTGAATTGATGAAACGAGGTTCTGCCAACAGGTTATAATATCTAACTTGCAATAGATAACTCTCATCGTTTTCATCTATTATGAGTAGTTTGGTTGGTCCTTGAGGCTCAGGCTAACAGCTAGTCTAAGAGGTCAAGACCAAAACAGACTTAAAATAACTCCATTCTTAAAAGCTTTATAGAAGGTTGATGCCTTAGGAACCTTTCAATGGTCATTCACATTTGCATTGGGTGATGATTTGCAGAGAAGCCAATGACAGTTTACATGGAGACAGTGTGCCATCATGGCATGCTTCCTGTCAGAAACGATAACTGAGATTGAAACATGTAAAGTGTTTCTAGTCACAGTAACTATCTAATAGGCACTTTAAAAATCAATTTTAAAAAAAACATCTAAAACCATTTATACCACAACAATTCAATTCAATTCAATTCTACAACAGCGTTTTTTGTTCTTTTTAAACCCAATTTATTTTTATTCCAGTTACTCTGACTGGAATCTCAGTTCATGTTTCATACAAGAAGATTATTTGTAGCACCACCTCCTACCTCCACTTTTAATCTACATAACATCTCAATGCAAATGTGACAAGGACTTAAAGGTTAACTTAATATTGTGACCAGAAGCCGCTATAGTCTTTTTGAGACTGGAGTTGCTTTAATTCCGTAGAAGTGGTCTTGTCCCCAGTCAGACTAGCCGTTGCCTTCTGCCTTTACAGCCATCTAATCTGGATTCATAATAATTTAAGACACTAATAAAGTTAGCGAGCAAAAGCAAGTAAAATGTTAGCTGTATTTAAACTGCATTAAAGTTAAAAGCAGTACTGTGGGTTTTTAAATTTTATTGGGAAATTGTTAAGATTGATCAAATGGGCTGAACACGTCTGACTTTCAAAACCTTTTTAAGGCTAAATTCAAATATATGGGCTAATAAATAAAGATTTCACCATATTTTTTAGCTTAATAGGGACATAGGCTGGAAAACTTGACATAGTCCTGAAACAGGCTCATAGATATAAATAAAAATAATATTAATAAAATATAATGCCCAGCTTATATGCTGTTCTCAAATTTTGTCAGCCAGTTAGGACAAACAATGAATGAAAAGGTATGTCCAGTGTTTATCATTTTTCTCATGTGTTAGAGTTGAAACAAACACTCATGTTAAGAAAATACTTTTAAAATATTTATACTTGTCATAAAATAGCCTTTGCATAAACTAATGGATTTTGAGAAATAAGACTCGAGTTGTTTGAAGGTAGTAGAAGTCTGATAAGGTCTCTGTCCATCTCTAATTTGTACTAAATAAAGACACCAAGAGAGTTGTTACTGCAAGTAAGATATTAACTGCTTATAACCTTTAAACACAACCTCACATCGAAACTTCCCAACCCAAACTGTTCTTGTAAGGTATATGTTCATGAGTATATATACCCCTTCCTGTTATCTAGTGAGACTGTGCCTTTGGGACAATGTATTAGTGTGGTTATTGTATATTAAAATAGTCTTTGTTTATCATCAGGAAGAATCATTTTGGGTTGTACAAATAGGTTATTGTTTTCATTAAAAACAAAATCAGATAAACTAGACAAACAGAACTAATACTCTTCACACCAAACTTTTAACCAGTTATTTGTGACATCATCTGGCTGAATAGTTTTGTAATATCAATATCTCTGCTCAGTTTCCAATTGTGGAACAGGAAACCCCTGCAGAGAGATATCCGGGAGAGGTGATTGAACAGGCAGAGGTAGGAGAAAAAGGATTATGTGCTTGTAGGGATGAGTGTGCGTGCGTGTGTGTGTGTGTGTGTGTGTGTGTGTTGGTCAGGTGGCTGCTGATCCTTGTCCATCACACATTCTATCATAACCAGACATGGCTGACTTGTCACCATGAGAGACATTCACCACTCCAGCTTATAAATAAAGCACACACATCCACAGAGTAATAGATGTGCACATGAAAATGTTTGGACACAAACGGGGCATACTAAAGGTGGCATGTGCTCAATTGATTGTATTCCATGAAAGTATTTTTTAAAGGAACCTTTATGTGAATTTAAACTATTTTCATGGATTTACAGTAACTTGCAAAAGTACTTATTCTGCCGAACTTATCCACATTATTTTTGCGTTACAACCCCAGACCTCATTGTAATTGACTGTAATTTTATGTGTTAAACTAACACAAAGTAGTGCATGATAACAAAACGGAAGAAAAACTAAATAAAGTTGCTAAGTTCTTTACAATTCCTTTTTAAATTAAAACTAATAAAGTATGTTGTGCATTTGTACTCATCCCCCTTTTACTCTCCTACTCTTGAAAAAAATTCAAATCAACAAATGTCTATAAAATTTGAGTAATTAGCAAATACAGTCCAACAGTGAGTAATTAAATCCTGGTTTAAATCCAGCTGATGAGTGAAGGCCTTAGAGGGTTGGTTGAGAACCCTAATGAACAAACGGCATTGTGTAGTCCAGTGAACACAATACACAGGTCCGGGAGAAAGTTGTGGAGAAGTTTAAAGCAGAGTTAAGTTTTGAAATAACATTCAACACTTGGATATCACACAGAGCACTATTCAATCCAACAGCCAAAGACATAAAGATTGTCAAGACTCGGCCATTAAAAAAAAACTGACATGCAGATTGATGACTGAGATTAATAGTCAGAAAATTACCAAGATATCCATGGTAACTCTGTAGGAGCTGCAGAGATCAGCAGCTCAGTTGGAGGAATCTGCTGACAGAACAACTACTATTCATGCACTCTAAAAATCCAGTCATTAAGTAAGAGTGGTCAGATTGTTGAATTGCTGAAAGAGAGCAGAATGATTTCCCTCCACACTTTGCCGTAAGCCATACGGGGAGACACAGGAAACGTGCTGCTCAGATGAGACTTTTCCTAAATGTAAAACGTTACGTGTGAACACATAATGTCCCCTCATGAAAGATGATAGTGGCTGCGTCGTACTGTGGGAGTGCTTATCTAAAGCAGTAATTAAAGCAAAAAACTGATCTATAAAATAGCGTCTCAGAATACATATGGATTTCACACTTTCCAGATTTCAGTTTTGAAGACTAATTTAAAATCCATTTCTTACTTGTCCATGTCACAACTGTGCACTACCTCGTGTTGGTCACAAAAAATACCAATAGAATATTTTGTACTTGGTGGTGACATGACAAAATGTGAAAAGGTTTAAGACGTATGAATATTTTGCAAGGCATTGCAGGGAAAATACAAATAGTCTGGTAGTGAGAAAGCATTATTGAATCTTTTTGTATCTGTCATCTTATTTGTAGGCATTACAGCCTGTGCCTGTAAAATAAAAAATAAAAAATGCCTTACGCACTGAAGCAATAAAGATTTCATATCATTGTGTTTATATACATTAAAATGTCAGTGTTATAAGGAGGGCTGAGGGCTTTAAATACAGGTCTCATTTTAATGATCTACCAGAAACATAATAAAGAGAAATGTGTCCTACAGGTGGCTTGTATTCAGTATATTATATTGAGAAATTTAATCTTAAAAGGTAACAAAGAGAGGTCAATTTTCGATAAAGCAGTGAATAGATGTATCATATTTAAGATGCAGCAGCACTGAAATCCGTCTCTTTTTATGCACTACAGTGCCATCTGGTGGATTGATCTATTTAACTTAAATACAATTTTAAAAATGCACCACACTAATAAGAAACTGATCGACAATAAATACACAACATAATTTTATTTTTTGTTCACAGTGATAATCAACAAACACTGTTGCCCACAAACAGGCAGGTTAACATCAGCAGTCTTGAAAACAATATAGTACAAAAGCATCTCAGACAGGGACTAATTCTGTTATTTCAGCAGGTCACAGTTCAAAGATGTATTGCCAAGTAAACTGTTCAGAAAACTGAGGATCTTCTGCATATGTTATGCTCTATCATGCTCCATTAAACACTCAAACAGCTAAAGTAGGAGGATCTCAGTAAATTCGAATGTAAAGTTGTTTCATGTCAGTATTTCAATTCAAAATGTGAAACTCATATTTTATACATACAGAGTGAAATTGGCTATTTCTATTTTAATTTTGATGATTATGAAAACATGCTGCTTGGTGGTGGGTGCAGTTAGCAGAAAAAATGTCCTCGGTTCAAATCTTGACCGGGAGCCTTTCTGCATGGAGTTTACATGTTCTCCTTTGCATACATGGGTTCTCTCTTCTCTCATCCTCTCACAAACCAAAAAACATGGATGTTAGGTTTAATGCTCTCTCTCACACTTCTAAATGGCCCTTAGAAGTGTATATGCACATCCATGGTTATTTGTCTGATGTGCCAGACAAATAACCATTATTTGTTGCCCTGTGATGGAATGACGACCTGCCCAGGCAAGAGTTCATCAGTTTATCACAGGAGGGTTGCCAGTTACAGCCCACCTTTTGCCCAATGACCACTTGAGATAGTGACCAGCCCCCCTACAACCCTGGATGGACAAGCGGGTATAGAAAATGGATGGATGACTATGAAAGCCCAAAATTCAGCTTCTCCAAACCTTTTCCTTCCACTCAATTTTCCACAAATATTCTTATATAATGTAAGGTATAATGACCGCTTGTGGCTTACCCCCCATGGCCTAGATACTCCATAACTGTCTAAGCATAACATGACATTTTTCTATTAAAAATAATTTCTATTGGTCTTAAGTAGCATTCAGCTTTAAAAAAAAAATCATTTGAGGTTTTATAAGCCTTAAGCCATAGTCATCAAAGTTAACACTGATCAAATAAATTATTCGGAATGCACTAAATATTTAGGATTTTTACTTTTAGTGCTGAATTCCTGAAATAAGTTGACTTTTTGCCGATTTTCTAATTTACTTAGATGCTGCTGTACTCCATGACTTGTTACAACACCTTTTGACAATTTGACAAAAAGAGAACACAGGAAAATCTGACATATCTCTCCCAGTCGTACATTGTAGACATGCAAACACATGCACACACAACACAACATAGCAAGTACACACTTACATGCATGTACCTAAGCACATGAAAACTGATGATTAACAAAAGATATTTTGACTTGTTTAATTTTTCTTCTTGACCCAGCTACTAATATTTGGTTTTTACTTACCAATAAATAGATATATTATATTTTAAGTCCTATTTTTCCATGATTTCATCAGAAAAAACATAAGCTGATGAGTTAATTGATAAGGCATTTTGAACAAAACCATTTGCGTTCAGATAATTTTTTTAACTGAACCACAAGAGGTGTAAGACCACTGTGTATGCAAATGATATACACTGCGTCTGAGTGTTTTTTTTTTTTATCAACCATATTCATTGTTAAAGTGCTAAAATTAAATTATACAGAGCAGACTACCCTCTAGTTAAGAACAAATGCACAAATAAGTCTGGGCTAATTACTAGAAAGTCAACAGGGGGGAATCAATAACACGTATTGCATAGGCAGAGCTGGGAAAAGGAATGTTTGATGCACCTTTCTTAGGCTGTTCCCTCTGCAACCAAACTGTGATTTATGCACAGATTTTTGGCATTTTCAAAAATATGGGGTTTCAATTTAGGTTCATTGATACTGTATTTATGTTGTGGGAGTTAAATCGATGATTGAACCAAGAGCATGATTATAATGTTATAAGACTGAGCTTCATCGCAAACACCAAAATCGTTTACAGTGCCACTAATCTGATTGTACCTCAGAATTTATGTTTCTTCACTTCAGTATGGACAAATTGTCCTGATTGAGGCTACAATGTAGTCTTTCACCATATTAGCAGTAAATCTCTCTGAACATCGGTTTGAATGCATAATGCAAAGCCACACTCTTTCAGCTGAATGCCTGATAAGATTTGCTGTAAGCAAAGCAGACTCTTACATGCAGCTTCAGTGGCCCGCAGTAAATCATCAGTGTCCTGCTGCCTTTATCATTAAATCCCCCCAGCCTTTGTGTGTGTGGAAAAAGCCTCTGGCTCCACCCACTACTGCTGTCTTCGACTGAAATTACTGAAGGAGAAATGGAGATGATTAATTTCAGAAACAGGAGTGAGAAAATAGATACATAAATCAATTAATCCGGTATTTTTAGAGTTTGCAATAAATCATGAATGGAGTGTTGACTTACTGTTTCACTATCCCCATCTGAGCCTCTTCTGGACTCTGAGCTGCAGTGTAAAGGAGAGAAAACACAGCTCTGGTCCTCCTGAGTCTGCGGTTATAAAAATAGCCAGCAGGTGGCAGCAGAACAAGAAAAAAAGAACAGGTGACTTATTGGGAAAAACCAATCAGAAAACACAACATGTAATTCAATAAAGCTGCACAGTGAAAGTTTGTAAGATGGAGTCAACAGTGATTTCACTTTCTTGTTTACATATGACATTCAACCAGATCAGTCCACTTACATTAGTTTAGTTACTTAAAAACTATAACATTATTTTAAAAGAATAGTTCAGGGTTTTTAATGGCAGGTTCTGATAAAAGGTTAATTTCTCTCTTGGTATCTTCATTTAAGATAAATCCTAATTTACAGGAAAATCATTGGGGCCATCCTGTATGAAACATGAACTAAGAAAAGAGCATGTAAGACATTTTTGCTCTGAAAAACTGTCTAACACAAAGGTAAGGCAGTGTAAAAATCAATAAAATTTTGCTCACTCAAACCACTGTTATATTTTATGCGTTTTACACTTCTGTACTTTTATAATAAACAGTTACTCTCACCAGCAGTGTTTTATGAGTACACTTTGCACACAGGATGATTACTGGTGACGTACCGCTTCCTACTTGCATATTCCATCTTAATAATGATTACGATTACATAAACAGCAAACATAAAGATGGTTTAAAGGTTCATGAAATAATGTGGACATAAACATCTATGATGTTTATGAGACTGGAGTTGTTTTAAAAAGGTAGAAGTCCACTTTGGTCTTGGACTAGCGGTCAGCTTCAACCCCTGGGACCAAAAGCACCAAAAGAGTTATCTACTGCCTATGACCTTTTAACAGAATCTGACTTTAAAAAATCCTGAACTACTTGTTTAAATTGATAGTATTTTTCTAAATATTTGTTAACCCTACTTTCAGGGGCTTTAAAATATACAAAGTGCAACTTTATTAATCAGGCAATTTCCAACACTGGCAACATAGAAATCATTCCAGCCTCTTGGCTACAAACAAAGGTATTAAGGGGTCACTAAGGAGTCACAAGCCACAGTAAACCAACTAGATTTCAGTGGATATAGCCTATTTTACATGAAAATAAATGGACATTTTTACTGCTGGTGGTGGAAATTGAGTTTTGCACATGCATTGCAGCACAAATAACTCATGAAAATGTGCATTGTTTTAACGATATTTTCTGCAGAATCATAAGAGCAATGACTATGATAGTCTCACTGGAATGGCTAGCATCAATGCTACATCTCCCAGTTTTTCAGGCTACTATTGCTACCTAGCTAGTAACTTACATTGTAACTTGAACTAGAGTTAAGCTTACGACGGCCAAGAACTGGAGAGTACACCCAGTATCTTCCATCTGCATACTGATGGTTGGACACACAGATGAACACATGAGGGATGTGAAATGGTTACAAGATTAAACAGACAAAACAGGAGGAAATGCAAAATGAATGTGAAAAAAAGTCAGGTCAAGACAAGCCAGTGATAATGACTGAACGAAAAAAAGCAGATTGATGGATAGAGGTCATGCTGTGCAGCTTATTTTTTGGGGACATCAGTTAAAAGTAGGACACACGCCTTTTTTCAAGCATCAGGCTTTAGAAATAAAGCAGGAAGAACAGCTACCATTGTGCGTGCACACAGAGACCTTCTCACCATCATAACTCTACCACACTATCCTGACTGGACCACTGCAAAAGATCCAGTAGATCATAAAGAAACAGAGAGCAGGTCATCTTCACTACATGGTCTTAATTTATTTAGAACTATATATGATTGTGATCTGTCAGCTAATTTTGTATAACTTTACTTCCTGATCTGTTTCTCTTTCATTGTTAGAGAAAAATAGAAATAACTGATAGGAACTTACGAAGTAAATGTCAGAAACCTGGACCTCCCCATCCAATGAGCTGTGGCTACTGGACACCGAAAGTTGCTTTTGCGACGTATGCGGTGCTTCCTGAGGCAACTGGGGGCTTGAAGGGGCAGAGGAGGGAGGTGTTGATGGAAGATGCTGAGAGGAGCTAGTGGATGCGGGGTGAATGGGAGTGAACGCTGAGGAAGGAGTGAGAGTGGAAGCATTTGGAGACAAACCAGAAAGCTGAACAGATTGTGCAGCTGAATTTGAGATTGGAGAGGAGAGAGTTAAAGACTGAGCAGCTCCTGGAGAGGTGAGTGGTTTGGTGGATGGACGGATCCATGAAGAGAGTGTAGAGGATGACTGGGCAACACGCTGAGCAGAGGAGGAGGATGACGCAAAGGAAGGAGGAAGGGTAGCAGAGGAATATGCAGAGGACGCACATGTAGAACTGGGGGTGGATGAAGCAACTGTACAAGTCTGATGACTGAGTGACTGTTGGCTAGAAGATGTGATTTCTGTCCTCTGCGTGAGCTCTGTGCTCAGTGGGATCTTGCTGTATAAGAAAACACAAATTAAACAGATGAAATACTACAAACATAACTGAATGCTTTACACTGTAATGTTATCATTGTGGTTATGTGCATACCTCAGCTCCACTTCCACAGTTATAGTGTCCTGACGTTCACCATGAACCTCAACAAACTCTTTTTGTGATCTTTTTTTGACAGAAGAAAACAGAATGTATGAGAGCACATATACAGTGAACAGATCTCATATCATACAACTGATTACACGTAAGCACAATATTTCTGACCTGACTATGTTTGGTGAATGCATTGGTCTTCTGGAGCGTGGATGTTCTGGAGTATCAAACGGGGTGGTTGGTAGAGAGTTGTTAGATGACAGAGTGGTTGCAATAGATGCTGTCGTTGCATCTTCAAATGATGGGGGAGTGCAGGGGGGTTCTTTACCTGAAAGCCACAAAAGTACAACATTAATGCACATGCAAGATAAGATAAGATATTTCTTCACATTCCTTCTTTTTTTTTTTTTTTGTTCTGACTAAAACAGTCACACATCATGATTCTGCCCCCACTAGTTTAAAGCCTCACCTGGACTCATCCAAACATACTTTTGGTCATTGTGGCCAAACACCTCAATGTCTGTCTCGTCTGACCACAAGAGTTTTGAGACAGGAGCCATGATGTCATGGCTCCTGTCTCTGATTCTGAGGAGTCTCCAGGATAGCATACCATTCTCTTCCAGTATAGAAAACCTGAGGGCTCCTCTTAGGTTCTCCAGGTTTTCCTGCCTTTCATCAGTCAGAGAGGGACGCTGTCCAGCTGATCCGGCTCCAGCACTGTACTTGGATGCAGAGAGAGCCCCTCGACCTCTCTTGGATGGAGATGGTCGTAATGCTGGACAAGAAGAATATGAATTACCTTGAAACTTTCTCAGAATGTTAGATGCTCATATAAGTCATCAAAAAGAAAAATATCTAAATATTTTAAAATGCTGAACTCACAGCAGCTTTTCCTGAAGACAACTGTGCTACAGAACTTGAAGAACCTCTCTGCGTAGAAACTAGGCCTGTGGACCGACACTGTGTCCTGTGATTCAATAAAAAACAACAGTGTTTATAATTAAGTCCCGCTTTCCAAAAACAATGACAATTGATAGACTTAACACAGTTAATTAGTTTGGATAAATATACACCTTAATTTATATTGATGTACTTAAATAAAGAGAATTAAAAGCAGCCACATGAAAACTACTTACTCCATCATGGATGAGAGACTTCCAAGAGTGTTCCAGTTTTTTAATCAGTCTGTCAGACAAGACAATTAAACTTAATCATCGACTTCCATAGCTGCATTGATGTGCATTTTAAATCATAGTTAAAGAGTGGTTTTATTATTTGGTCCCTTCCATCTCATTGAATCATCACATTGCTATTTACAGTGCATTGGAAAATTATTCCCACTGTTTTGTCACGTTGCAACCAAGAACTTCATTGTAGGTCAACAGAAATGATGCATGGTTTTTAGTTTCTTCCCTGGCATGTCTGCTATGTTCCTTGGTCTTCATGAACCTCTAAAGCCTTCACAGAACAGCTGGATATATCAGAGATTGTATAACATACAGAGGTGAACTTTAAAGGCAATCAGTTAAACTGGATTTAATTTAGAGGTATCAGAGTTAATCATGACCATTTTTAGCAGTTTCTTAAATTTGTTTGAGTATGTGTCATGCCATAATTACTGCCCCCTTTAACTCAAGTACTCATACACAAAGGATCAATTGGTAATTTACATTTAGATGTAGATTTAAACTAATTTCATAATTGTTCATAATAGTTTTTTGTTAATCATTTAGGGAGATGAGATGAAGGTCACAGTCAAAACTGTATATTACTCCTCAGAATGATGATGCAGTGAAGGTAAAGGTTACATCAGGGGGGTTTCAACTCCAGTCCTCAAGGATCAGTATCCAGTATGTATTGGATGTGTTCCTTCTCCAACAAAACCAATTCAAGTTCTGCCTGCTAATGATTCATTCATTGGATTCAGGTGTGTTGAACCAGAGAAAAATAAACCATACAGGGTACTGGTTCTAGAGGACTTACTTTAGACACAACTGGGTTACATAATAAACACCAGACCATGATTTTGCCCCTTAAAACCAGTTTTGTTTCTGTATTGTAAGCAGAGTGATTAAAAAGCAAAGTGCAATGTATGATTCTAGCTGGTAGATTTTGTTTCTCTTTTCTTGAGTAGCATAGTAAATTAAAATGCAACAAATAAGATCGTTTCCTACCTGTAGGACTGCAGAATGTCAATAATCCCAATGAACAGCAGGAGGCTCTCTCCCTTACTTCCCACTGCTGGGATACCTCCCATTCTAGACAGGAAAAACAACTTGCTATCAGATTTAAATACTATATGAGGATGACAATGAATATTATGAAATAGGGACCTACGTGTCATCATGTTCCAGCGTGTCCCTGCATGTGGACCCCCCTTGTATGGACTCCATAGCAGTGGAATACAAAGCCCTCTGTCCTGTGGGCTTCTTCTCATCACCGCCTCCTGGTGGTGAATCTTGGGATAGCTGTTCTTTCTCTGCTAGGCTTTTATTATGGATGCCAAGCAGCAAACTGTAATCCATAATCTTAAAACTCTCCAGAACCTACCATGAAACAAATTGTGTTACAACATGTTTTGCTGACAACATAGATAAAATGTTCAGCGTGAATTTAAACATAACCTTCTCTGTCTCACATTTTTTGTTTTTTCTACTTTATCTAGGAACCCTTTATGCATTTGCCCTCTTTGCATTCTTTCTCACCAGGCAATCTCTTTGCAGTGTTTTGACCAATGCGTTGAACGTTTCCTGATCCAGAGTGAGGCCCTCAGGAACGTCACTCAGAAAATCCAAGTCTTTAAACGTGGGTTTAGACTTCTCTCTTTCGTTCTTGGATGCTTGCCTCTTGTACGTTGAGCCCTTCAGGTCAAACTTGAGGTGCATGCGAACCGAGCGTGGTAATATATTGTTCATCACAATCATTCGAATGTTCTTGCCTCCACATTGGACACAGTAAAGACCAAAAAACTTGGGCAGCAAAGTGCGGGGGTTCTGGTTCAAGTTCTGGTTGACGAGTTGAAGAACACAGACAGACAAAAAAGGAGACAAAGCATATTAGTGGTAAATGGATTTGTGTCCCATTGGAGTTTGCACCTGCCAGTGAGCATGACTTCATCAGGCCACAAGCCTGTGTGCATGCTGAAATCCTCACAGAGAACTGGGCACGTCTGTGAGCTTTGACCTACCCCAAAGTCACCTTCTCACGTCACAGCTGACAGAGGGCCAGCACCAGGGGGTGGATAAGAGGATAAACATGACTAGAAGATTCTGTTGCACTGCACCGCTTAAGTATAAGGCATGTACACAAACAGCTCACTATCACTACTGCTCTTAAACATTCAACGGTAAATTTCTACAGGGCTTTGAAAAAGTATTTGTCAAGTTACAGATTTCTTCAGTTTTTTGCTTGCTTGTCACACCTAAATGTTATGGATCGTGAAACAAACTTTAAGATCAGAGTAAGATAACCAAAGTAAACGCAAAATGCACTTTACAAATGATTAATTCATTTATTAGGTGAAAAAATCTATGTAAACCAACCAGGCCCTACGTAAAAGATACTCAACCACTAAATGGAATAACTGGATGTGCCACCTTTGGCGGACAAAAACTCCCATCATGCATTTGTGATAACTGGCAATGAGTTACATCGCTGTGGAGGAATTTGTTCCCACTCCTCTTAGCAAAATTGTTGTAATTCAGCTACATTGGATGTTTGTTGAGCATGAATGGCCTATTTAAGGTCAAGCCACAGAATAAAAGTTCAGCCTTGGACTAGGCATCTCCAAAACCTCCATGAGTTTTTTTAGAACCATTTAGAGGTAGACATGCCTGTTGCAATTGTTGTTGAAATTAAAGTAACAAATTGATGGCCAGCAGTGATTGTTGTCTTGGAAGGTTCCTGTTTTTCATTGTTGGATTATGAACACTGACCCTAACTGAGGCAAGTGAGGCCTGTAGTACTTCAGATATTTATTTGGGTTCTTTTATGACTTTCCAGATAAGTCATAGAGGAACCTTTGGATGACGTTTGGTAGGCTGGCCATTCATTGGAATATTCAGCACTGTTTCATTTTTTCTCCATTGGTAGATAATGGCTCCTGCTGTGGTTCATTGGATTACAACCCCTTCCAGACTGACAAATGTCATTGACTTCATTTCTTATCTGTTCTTGAATGACCTTGATTTGGGGCATGATGTCTGGCATGTTGATCTTTAACCTCCTTCATGTTGTCAGATAGGTACTCTATAAGCCATGCCTTTATTCTACAAGTCAGGAAGTATTAAGGCATAGGTGTGGCTAATGAAATTGAACCAAAAAAAGTGGTTGATCAGTTAATTCATACATTGGGGTAGATCTTCATATATTTTCAGATTGGTCTGAATAACCTTTTTCCCAAAATAAATGAATTGTTCATTTGAAAACTGCTTTTTATATTTACACTTTCTGATATTGAAATGTCTTTGATGATATAAACATTCAACTGGGACAAAAAAGCAGGAAGAACAAAAAAAATCAGCAAGGGGAGAAATACTTTTTTAAAGCATTGTACCAAAGCCAAATATTAGAAAACCTCTACAGAAAATGCTTTTAAAGAATTCTTATTTTCTTACCATATAATATCCAGGGAGCAATTTCTGCAGAAATTCAGCCTCCTTGTGCAGAACAGTTTTGATGATAAACTCATCGTCACTGGTCACATAGAATATGGAGCCGCTCGCTCCCGGGTTGCTCAACTCAATCAGTGGCTCATTACACAGCGAGTACTAGACGGAGAGATAAAGGACAAATAGATTAAAATTTGGCCAGCAGAGTCTGCTGCTTAGATTTACAGCATTTGAAAATACTAACACAACTCAACAGTTTTACCTGCTTTAAATGAATAAATCATCATTTTAAATTTAATGATGACGATTTAGTTTAAGAATGATGTGTTTATCAGCTACAATGTCTATACAACTGCTCAAAATACTCAATCTATAAGACACTAAGAAGTCATTCATGTGACATTAATCAGGACACACACGAAGTTTTGTTTTAAAGAGCTAAATGGTTTACATACACTCATCATGGCTATGGATGTCATTCATTTTGGACTTTTGTTTTCTTTTTTAAAGGGTGGAATAATGAAACAACACACATGTTCAAAGAAATTTAAGAATAAAAGATGGTTTCACAGGTTTTTATGTGTTTACTGTTAATCATCACTAATCCACACAGTGGTCAAAATATGTACTCACAACTCCACTAGTATTTGAATAAAAGTCCATTAGGAAGTTGTATCTCAACCACACAGTTTTTATTTATTTTGTTTTTGCGATCCAGCGATATCTGACCATACGTCTTAGCGAAATCGAGTTCATTGAAATTGGTCTGTTTCCTGGCACCCGCTCTATTTTTAAGCATATTCCTTAAAAATACTCAAAGTCTTGTTGGCCATCTTTCTCTAATTCAAAATGAGTTTTGATGTGTTTAGGGCTCATTATCCAACTGAAATACCTAACTATGTCCAGATATTAGCCATCTACTGGTGATTTAAGAAAAAGTTGAATAATTTGGAGCCAGTCCTCCTGTATTATTAAATTCATTTGATGCAATGTACCAGTACCACTGGCAGCAAAGCAGTCCCACAGTATGATATTTCCCTGCCATGCATCATAGCTGATACAAGTTACTTTGTTTAAAAGCTTCAAATTGGCCAAATAGCTCAATATGTGTCTCCTCTGACCACCAAACCTTTGCTCAAGAAGGCATTTTGGCCTGTCTGTGAGAGCAGCTACAAATTTCAGCCAAATTGATTAGAAAGAAAGGGCTCCTTTCTTGATTAGCTTTTTCTCAGTCCATGGTGACGTTAAGCTTGTGTCACCATGGACAGTAACTCAAGTGTTTCATTAGCTTGTTCCTGATCATGCTTGCCATTGTTCTTCATCTTTCTGTCATCAAGGTTGACAGTCTGGGTCAAGTAATAATAATTTGACACAATTGGCTGTTCAGTGTGACAATGATCCCAATCACACATCAAAACTGGGTTTGGTCTGGGGAATGCATAGTAATATTAGGCTTTGGGATGGCCCAACCACATTAGAAGAAAAAGGCAACACAGCACCCAAATTTACTCTGAATATCTATACATCTACTGTTTAGTAAGGTGTTGAGACTTGAGTTAAGAAGAGACAATTTATGCTTTTACATGTAGCTTGCCTAATTAATTCTGTTTTTATTTATCAGAAAACATGAGATTAATGAGCAAAGCAACAACTATTAGACACAAACAAATTACAGTATGTGGACCACGACTAGTAAGTTAGAAGGAAAGCTTTTCTCCACTAATCCCCTTTTGGCAAAGACCGGTGCACCGTGACATTCATGATGCTCTAAGGCTTGTGCAACCGCATGGGTCTGAAGGTTTTCATGGGAAAAAGTCTGCATGTTCATGTGGACTCTTAAAGGTCATCCACTTCTGAAGATTTTTTTATTGAATGGTTACAGATGGTACATCAAAGCTATTGGTTGTATAGTATAGTATTGTTCCCACAGAGCTAGGACAACCCTTTTATCTTTAAGGAGAAAAGGGGGTCACAGAAATATTAGTGAGGACAGACGGTACTGTTTCTCTCCCCACACGCAGCTGCAAACTCAGCCATAGTATGGCCTTGGGAGGAGAGACACAGAGGAACCATCCTCGCCCAGAGTCGATAAGTATAATGATACAAAGACATAGCTATGGTTAATATTAAACCATATAAAAGTGGCTATACTATACTATACTATACTATACTGCAGAGCAGATCTGATTTACTGGCACATGCTTTGCCCTCATCTTGTACAAGATTATTTTAATAAACCTCACTGATTGAGTTCTTACCATAACAGTGCTTTGGATAATATCATTTTTCCACAACACTGTCCGTCTTTAATAATCTCACCAAAGATTCTCTGTTGGATTTAGGTGTGTTCCTTGACTGGGCTATTCTAACACATGAATATGTTTTGATCTAAACCATTTCCTTGTAGCCCTATCTGTATGTGTCATTTTGTTGGAAGCTGAACCTCCACCCCAGTCTCAAGTCTCTTGTAGCCATTAACAGGTTTTCTTTTGGGATTCCCTTGTATTTTCCCATGTTTCTTCCTATGAACTCTAACAAGCTTCCTACATTTTGCACAAAGGCCAAAAGTTCAATTTTATCTTTTCTCCCACATATTTGCTGTGTCCCTTACATAGCTTGAAGAAGGCAAAGCACCAAGTAGTCAGTTTAGGTGGACAGTTCATGTCTTGGTAGGTACTGTATAAAATTGCATCGTACTATTTCTATTTTCAGATGATTGATTGAATAGTACTCTGAAAGGTGTTCAAACCTTTAAATGTTGTTTTATAATCCAGTCTAATTACCCTAAGTGGTCTTAATGATGCTGTTTGCTCACTAACATACACACAGGTGGGCTAATAGTGTGATTTTTGAAGTCAATGGACTTTATTTAGAGGTTTTTAAGTAAGAACGGCTGAATACGAATGCATGAAACATTTTTAAGATTTGTATTTGTTAAAAAGTTTCAAAAACCCATTTAACTTCCACTTCATATAAAATCACATAAACATATTGAAGCTTTAGTAAGTTGCGTTGTAAAATGAGAGAACGGGTATGAATACTTCTGGAATGCATTGTAATACTGTTGCACATCACTTACAGTACACACAGATAAATAGCTCTATAGAGGCCATTATAAAATATGAATTACTGGGGATGGTAAAGACCTCACCAGGTAGTCGTCTGGCCGGATCCCAAACAGCTCCCTGAAGTAGCGGAAAGCCACGGGGGCGTAGGTTTTGAACCTGAAGTCTAGGAAGTGATGGGCTGGAGTGAGGTTGCTGCCTTCACTGTAAGAACCCGTTAGGACCAATACATTTAATATAAAAAACAATATAATAAAAATTAGAGTAAACATCAATTTATGTGATCCCACCCACCTGGGGAAGAAGATGCTTTCCACCACATAGAAATCCTGCATGAGTACATCTCTCTCAGGCTTGGAGCTGAGTTTGCCAACGGTATATCCGATCCCCAACTGGATTGCCCCTTTCAAGGCAGATGAGGTGGTCTGAAGGTAGAGAGTGGAGAAAGTAGGTGGAAAGTAGCTAGATAAATATGATAAGTATAAGTAAGATAAAATAAGTATGAAAGCCAAGAGAATTTTAAACAAACAAAATAAAGTTCACTTTTTTGTATGTTGTCTCTCCATGGGCATCTACTCTCCTGTGGCCAATCTTCTTCTCACGAGTTGGTTCTGTTCCAAACAGAGATGGCATCTAAAACCAGAAACAAACAGGAAAGCTGGTGTGAATGTGACAAAGACTGTGCAAACAGCTTCTAATGGCCCAAAAGGTTGAGTTAAATTATGAAAGAATCTAAAACAGAAGGTAGAATAAGCCCCAAGGACAGATGAGACAAGCAGGTGTATCGTGTGAAGTAGCCTCTCACCTCTGTTATTTGAACCTTTCGGGTTGAATCTGTAGACACAAAGGAAAGGCGGATCAAAAGGTGCCTACATCAATGCATTATTAAATATTATTTGTTATTTATCAGGGTACAGCAGCTCTCAATCCAAGCTTGTGGTATTGGTGAATGTCACCCATGTAAATTAGACTTCCCAGGTGGGTGAACATTTACACCACGGGTAATGTTTTCCTGCCAGGAATATTTACTGGCAAATACATACAACAACAGGTCCGAATAATACCTTAACTCCAAATGGGTCAATTTACCATCTTTCGTTACCCTTGCTTCAGATAAATTAGTGCTTTAACTCACCAGCAGAAGAGTTCACCACTTACAGGTCACAAGTTTTTTGATGATCCAGCCAAAAAATTTGCAAAACCTTGAGCAAAAGGAGCCAAAAGTAAGACCTCTTCTCAACCTTGATGTCTTCTGTTTTCTATTTCTAGATTAGTGAGATTTGTAGATTTGTGCAGTCAAGGTAAAAACTCTATTGGATTGACTTCCTCCCTAATCTGAGAGCTGTCATTGGCTGGGCATTGCAGATCACAACAGCAACCAATCACGTACAAGGATTAGAAAATGTTTCCACCTGACATGAGAGACCAATGTAGATGCTGTCTAATAGCTATCTGGGGCTATTAGACAGGATGAAGAAGTTAATCAGAAAAAGACATCACACTATACTTCAGGGTACTATTTGGTTTATATCTTTGATGTTAATTTGTAGGCTGTTAGAGGTTATTAGGGGAAAGATTTGTGTTGCTAATAGGGCTGGAATGATGAACCTTTAAGCCTAAAGAAATTAACACAGCAAAGACTGTAGCCGATGGTGCTGCCACTAAAGGTCTGCACACTTCTCAGAGTCAATATCTGAACCTTACACATAATTATTGATGTTAACATTGGTGAAGTGGAAAGAAACATGACACGTGGTTTTACAAAAAACAATCTAGTGAATGTGGAGTGCAATCGCATATAGCCACTTTACTCTGAATTCAAGAAATACAATTTTGAGTACTCATTTCCTTCAGAGTCACCTAAATAGTGAATGTGTGTGATCGCAGTGTAAATCCAGCTGTTCCCTGAAGGCCTCAGAGGTTTTTAGAGAACATTAGTGAACAAGCAGACAGCTCAAGGAGCATGTTGTGGAGAAACTTGAAGAAGGGTTTGGTTATAAAGCAATATTATATTGCTAAAAAGTACAAGACCTTGACCTGAAGTCTATTTCTATTATGTTATTTGGAAATTGAATATGAAAAAAAGAATCATGTTAAATTTGTTTTTGAATTCATTTTTATAGCTTTCACAAACTGCATACCTACAATTTCAATGGAGCTAATAATTTGGACCAGGAATGTGTCTACCAAATCTCACAGTGATCCAAGGGACATTTAATTCAAAATCATATATTTTTATGCATTTGGCAGATGCTTTAACCTGAGCGACTTCCAAATGAGGATTTCGCAGTGCAGTTCATATCAAAGCTAATAAGATATTTAAAAGGACAACCACTAGTCAGGCATAGAGCAATTTGCAGAAAGAGATAGCGTAGTATAGAAGGTAGGGAAGTACACAGCAGGTGCAGGATAGGAGATGCTCTCTGGAGAGCTGGGACTTTAAGAGTTTCTTAAAGACCCAGATTTTTAGAGAGAATCATGAAAAGAAATCTTGTTCTGGCAACAAAGGACTTAACAGAAGATTACAGCAGCTCTAAAGATTAACACATTTGTTGACAAAACATTTAAAAAAAAATGCAATCACCAAAATCAGTAAATAATACAAATTTTAAAGGTTAATGACATATACTGGTTTAGTGTACACAATTAGAAATCAGAACAGGACAAATAGCCTAAAAATACATAAGGAACTGTGTTCATTATATATTATATATATATATATATTATATATATATTATATATAATATATATCACCTCATTTTATTTAACAAAAAAAAAAAAAAAAAAAAAAAAAAAATATATATATATATATTTTTTTTTTTTTTTTTTTTTTTTGTTAAATAAAATGAGGTGAATCATATTCATTTGATTGATTTGTTTGGTTTTTGTTGCCTCCTTTGAGCAGCCGTGCCACAAGAAGCCTCTATTTCCACCAGAGTGCCCACACCTCTAACCTGCATATTAATGCTGGAACAATGAGTGTAGGGCAGGAGCACAGACAGTCTCTGTGGGATTAGGGTCAGAGCAGAATAAACATGTCACTGTGCAGCAAGCAACAAACTGTACAACAACACTGTTATGTTTGGGTTGGCCATAATGGGCCACTGGTAAGACGCTCAGGTTAAAAGTGTATGCACTAAAACAAAAAGCAAATTATTGACAGCTTAACTCGATGAGGTGTAATAACATATTTTGGAAGCTGTGAAGCATGTCTTAAAGGCCCTTAGTGTGTGTCATACAGGATTAAATCTGCCTTTTATCAGCTAAGAAAGAAAATGGTGGTCTGTAACATTAATGTAACACTGAACGCAGGCATATTTAGATTCCCCAGAGCTCTCTGCAGGTAGATATGACCTACAACTAAATAATCAACTATGCAGAGTCATGCAGCACGAGCATGCACGTGTAACATGCATTCACATCTGCAGGAAATCAGAGTGTGAATTATGTTAGAATGTTATATTACTGAAGGCATCCTTCAGCTTGACATATAAAATGATATGAGAGATGACAAGAATTGCAATGATACACCAAATTGTGTGTCATAGAAAAACACTGCTTCCACTTATCGTGCATAGAGTTTGTGCATGTTTCCAGAAGCACCACAGCAGCTCTATATTCATATCCCTGCTCATCCCAACAATGTGTGTGTACAGCATTCACAAACATGCACCGGACACATCGTGCAAAGAGCTAACAATTACTGCTGCAGTTAATTCAATATTTACATTGTTATCCAATCCAGCAGTTTATTATTCATTTGCTCATAGTATGCATTCTTTAATTGTTTTCGGAGGCAAAGCGTCTTTAAATATTCACTCACAGAAGCCACAACACTACCAATTTTTCTAGCAAAATGCTGCTAAGAGATTTGGACTTTTCAACGCATAGTCTACAATTACCGGTGTCCCCGAGGTCAAGTTGCAGACTGGATCCGGCAGCCGCTGCCTCTATCGGACTCCCATCACTCCAGGTTCCCGCAGTCCCTGGGTCCATGTCCCGGACGGCTTCTTGAGGCGATGCGCAACCCTGCATGCCTCAGAAGGAATGAGGTGCAGCTAAACGCCCGGGCATCTCATCTTACTCGGTATTTTCCGGTTCAGCTGCAGACAACGACATCACTCCGGTCAATGTGTTTAGTCGCTGTGTTTTTGTTTTTGTAGCGACGCCGTCATCCTCAGAACCAGCGGTGCGGATCATCTCCTCCGCTGCTGTGCGTCATCCTCCTCACGCAGCGGCTACACCATACTTAGCTAAACTTGCAGCCGACAGTCTGTCTTTTCTCTTTATGCATTTGGAAGCAATCATTGCAATGTTGTGATTAAAGACTAGGGTTTGTGCAGTGAAGTTACATCATTGAGGTAGCCTAGTACATGTCAACCTTTATACAGCCCAGTAGCTATTAAGTCTAGTAGTAGTGACATGAGTGTAATGCATCAGTCTACATTAAACATTTCACGTGTTAAAGACTAGACAGTAGAAATGTTAGAAATGCAGTGTCAGGTTGTATTCAAATCCTTCAGATAAGGTTAATTAAAAATAATTGTGAAATTATTTTAAAGGGACAAAAGATACCCCCAAACAACTGGCCTGTCAATCACAATGAGTTAATCTTGTACGTCCTTCCTATGCTAAAACTAAAATTAGTTTTTAATTAAATTTGATCAGAAATTATTAAAATACAAAACAAATAGGTTTTACAAATTTAAAGATATTTGGTTTCACTGTCCACTTCCTTCCCAAGTACTACCTTGTGTCTCATGATGAATAAGCAAATAGGAGGAGCTGAAGACCATCACCTTCTTAGTAAAAGGTATGACTCAAAACCCGGTCAGCAGAACAGCTCTGAAGAAAAAATAAAATAAATCCGCTGTTGCAGTGCTGAAGGATTGCACTGAATGTTTATTTCAGAAAAGAAAAATGTTGGCTTGGGTTCTCGTTTCAGTTAAAATTGTATCCTTTTGAATCTGCAGTTTGCAGCATTTTTCATCTCTGCAACTACATTCGGAGGAGTAAAAGCTGTGGTTTATGCAAGTAATCTCATGACTTTAGATATTTTTTGTCCACACTGAACAGAAAGCACCGAGTTGCATTACTTTCAAAACTTGAAAGTAATGAAACTTTCAAATTTTGAAAGTGATGTCAAAATATGAATGTGGCTAATGACGCATGCCCTATAAACAAATTATGGTCGTCTCCCCGCTCCCCATTAAAGCATCCTTTCAGATGTATTAAATCAGTAAAATAGAACTGCTAAAAAGGACCACTCCATGGAGAGCATGATGATGCCGTTGTGGGTTCTAATTTAAATAAATAAAAACTTTTCAACTTTACACATTACCATATTTGTTCGGTCCTTCGTGGTTAGAAAACAGAAGAAAACCTAACATACATTTGAATTTGACTTCTCTACACAAACTACAAACCCGTTTCAGAAGTAGAATCAGGTCCAGAGAGAAGGATTTATAAATGGCCGACAGGGTTTAGTCAGTCTAGTCACAGCCAAAATCCTGAATGCCAAAACCAATTCTCAAATAAATAAAATATTTGGAAATCCCATATATACACAAACTGATAAATCCAAGATGTCCCTAAATACAACTGAATACATTTAGGATTAACTTAGAACATTTAGGCCTAAATTAATGATTATTAAGTTGCATAAAACCTGTCACATACAAATGATTTCTGCTGCAAAACAAAGTTACACATGGATACAAATAAAGTAACCTTGAAAACACAAACACTATACAGTCGTTCATGAAAGCATTTTATTTTTCAATTTATTTCATAAATCGCCGATGTGATTTTGAACCATAATCTTTTTGACAAGTGCAAACTAAACTATCAGTAGTTCTACAGAAAGCCAAGTTCTCTATGGCATTTATGTTCTCACATTAAAACGCACATATAACGACAGATAAGCCAACATCTTCCTGGACGAGGTGTGTTTGTTATTTATACTTCAAAAGAATGACTCTTTCTAGTGTAATCCATGATGCAAACCATCTAGTTTGCCTAACTAGCAAGTGTCCTTTCAAGTGGTCTTTACCAGGTTTGAAGTGAGCGCTCTCTGGAAATAAGTTGCACGCTGGGGGTCATCAGGCCCTGCCCACCCCAAGGATGAGTTTACAGACAGGTCCGTCACTGGTCCAGATCCACACACAAATACCCTGAAGTCCACGTGAGAGGTCAGCATTACTACATGTACTTTGGCAAGTCCTTTTCCACCACCTGTACAGAGAAACATGTTTGGGCTTTAAAGAAACATGGAGAGATCTGTTTCATGCTTCTTTTCCTCCACCATGTATCAACAAAGGCATTCAGGGATGAGGTTTGGCAAAATGTAAAATTATGGGCTGTAACAGAAGGTGAATTATACCATGCACAGAAATATGTAAACACAGCTGCAGTAACTTACTACTGGATCATCAGTGGGGCTGTATCTCTTCACCACGTGCCCCTCCCTGTTTATCAAAAACTGCAGAACCAAAAAAAAGAAACACTGTTATCTCTGCAGTTTCAAACAGAGTTAAACATGTTGGGTTCAAGACAACTTTTTGGAATGAAAAAAAAAAAAAAAAAAAGGGGTTCTTTCCAATAGTTTTTGCAAATTACCTTTGAGAAGTTCCATTTGATGCTACTGTGAGGACAAGACAAAAATATGTCAATATATCACCGTTTAAGGCTTTTAATGGGTTCACAAAAAGCAGATGGTACGAGTATCAAGGCCCTGTGCTTATTCAAGTGCTGTAAATTCAGCATTTCCTTAAATGTAATTCACAGTTGATACAGTGGATTTTTTTTTTTTTTGGACAACTGTCCTCTCTGGTGTCAGATGCTGTGCAGCTTGGAGGATTTTTCTTAATACTTTCTACTTTTGGACATTTGTTATGATGCATTGCCATGGCAACGGGGTTGTTTATTACAACCGGGAGCAGCTGATTAATATTTCAAAAGCTCAAATAATACTTCAACCACAACCCCAGATCCCTGATGAGTTGAAAAGGAGACGCCGTGGCTGCAGAGCAGGAGCTAAGAGAAGAGAGAGAAGGAAGTTCAAACCATCTCTTCCATCGATTATGATGGGCAATGTGAGATCGTTGGGAAACAAGTTGGATGAACTCCAAGCCCTACAAAAATCCAGAGTACCAGGCATGCAGTATTATGTGTTTTACTGAGACATGGCTGCAGGATCATATCCCCGACTCCAGCGTCTCTCTGCCGGGCTTTTTAACCATACGAGCAGACAGATTTAAAGAGGAGCGGCAAATGTAAAGGAGGGGGACTGGCAGTACTTGTGAACAACAGATGGTGTAATCCAGGACATGTTACTGTGAAGTGTCATCTCTGCAGTCCAGATATTGAACTGTTGGCAGTAAGTTTTTGTCCATATTATTTACCCAGAGAGTTCACCAGTGTTATTTTGGCAACAGTTTACGTTCTACCTTCCGCAGTTGCCAACACTGCATGTGATGCCATCAGCTCAGTTGTTGCTAAGCTACAGACACAAAACCCCAATGCTTTTGTGGCAATTTCTGGTGATTTTAACCATGCTTCACTCTCTGCTACACTTCCAACATTTCAACAGTTTGTCAACTGCTGTACCAGAGAAAACCAAACATTGGATTTGTTTTATGCAAATGTCAAGGACTCATACATCTCTACAGCAAGACCTCCTCTAGGCAAATCAGATCACAATCTTGTTTTTCTCTGCTCGAAATATGAGCCCCTTTTCAGAGGCAACCAGTAATAAAGAAGACTGAGAAAATGGTCAAAGGAAGCTGAAGAAGCCCTGCAAGGTTGCTTTGAGGCTACAGACTGGGACACACTGTGCCAGCCACATGGAGAGGACATCAATGCCATGACTGAGTGTGTAACCGACTATATAAACTTCTGTGTGGATAACATCATCCCCACCAGAACCGTGAGATGCTTCCCCAATAACAAACCTTGGATCACCAGTGACCTGAAGGACCTGCTTAACAAGAAAAAAAGAGCCTTCAGAGAGGGAGACTGAGAATTATTGAGGAGTATACAGAAGCAACTTAAAGTCAAGATAAGAGACAGCAAGGAGGTGTACAAGAAGAAGCTGGAGAGCAAGCTCTAGCAAAACAATATCAGAGGTGTGGACAGGGATGAAGAAGATCACAGGCTTCAAGCAGAAGGATGATCAGACCGATGGAGGTCTGGACAGAGCCAATGAACTGAACACATTCTTCAATAGGTTCAGTTCAGAAACAAGCTTCGCATCCTCCTCTCCTGCTCACAGCCAAACAGACATCTCGCCCTCCTTTGACCCACAGCTGTCCAGTAACACCTCACATTTTTTATCTTCCACCTCAGCCGTAGACCCTTCTGCTTCTACATGTTTGCCTTCAACCATATCAGAAGATGCTGATACTTCCTTTGCTTCCTCCTTCCACCTGTGTGTCTCAAGAAGTCAAGTGAAGATGCAACTAGAGAGACTGAATCGGAATAAGGCTGCAGGTCCAGATCATGTCAGCCCTAGATCCTGAAGGCCTGTGCAGAGCAGCTCTGTGGGATTCTGCAGCACCTCTTCAACCTTAGCCTGGCCCAGAAGAAGGTTCCGGTGTTGTGGAAGACCTCCTGTCTTGTACCAAAGAAAACTCACCCATCAGTCCTCAATGACTACAGGTCCTTCTCAAAATATTAGCATATTGTGATAAAGTTCATTATTTTCCATAATGTCATGATGAAAATTTAACATTCATATATTTTAGATTCATTGCACACTAACTGAAATATTTCAGGTCTTTTATTGTCTTAATACAGATGATTTTGGCATACAGCTCATGAAAACCCAAAATTCCTATCTCACAAAATTGGCATATTTCATCCAACCAATAAAAGAAAAGTGTTTTTAATACAAAAAACTTCAACCTTCAAATAATCATGTACAGTTATGCACTCAATACTTGGTCGGGAATCCTTTTGCAGAAATGACTGCTTCAATGCGGCGTGACATGGAGGCAATCAGCCTGTGGCACTGCTGAGGTCTTATGGAGGCCCAGGATGCTCATCCAGAGTGTTGGGTCTTGAGTCTCTCAACGTTCTCTTCACAATATCCCACAGATTCTCTATGGGGTTCAGGTCAGGAGAGTTGGCAGGCCAATTGAGCACAGTGATACCATGGTCAGTAAACCATTTACCAGTGGTTTTGGCACTGTGAGCAGGTGCCAGGTCATGCTGAAAAATGAAATCTTCATCTCCATAAAGCTTTTCAGCAGATGGAAGCATGAAGTGCTCCAAAATCTCCTGATAGCTAGCTGCATTGACCCTGCCCTTGATAAAACACAGTGGACCAACACCAGCAGCTGACACGGCACCCCAGACCATCACTGACTGTGGGTACTTGACACTGGACTTCTGGCATTTTGGCATTTCCTTCTCCCCAGTCTTCCTCCAGACTCTGGCACCTTGATTTCCGAATGACATGCAGAATTTGCTTTCATCCGAAAAAAAGTACTTTGGACCACTGAGCAACAGTCCAGTGCTGCTTCTCTGTAGCCCAGGTCAGGCGCTTCTGCCGCTGTTTCTGGTTCAAAAGTGGCTCGACCTGGGAATGCGGCACCTGTAGCCCATTTCCTGCACCCGCCTGTGCACGGTGGCTCTGGATGTTTCTGCTCCAGACTCAGTCCACTGCTTCCGCAGGTCCCCCAAGGTCTGGAATCGGCCCTTCTCCACAATCTTCCTCAGGGTCCGGTCACCTCTTCTCGTTGTGCAGCGTTTTCTGCCACGCTTTTTCCTTCCCACAGACTTCCCACTGAGGTGCCTTGATACAGCACTCTGGGAACAGCCTATTCGTTCAGAAATGTCTTTCTGTGTCTTACCCTCTTGCTTGAGGGTGTCAATAGTGGCCTTCTGGACAGCAGTCAGGTCGGCAGTCTTACCCATGATTGGGGTTTTGAGTGATGAACCAGGCTGGGAGTTTTAAAGGCCTCAGGAATCTTTTGCAGGTGTTTAGAGTTAACTCGTTGATTCAGATGATTAGGTTCATAGCTCGTTTAGAGACCCTTTTAATAATATGCCAATTTTGTGAGATAGGAATTTTGGGTTTTCATGAGCTGTATGCCAAAATCATCCGTATTAAGACAATAAAAGACCTGAAATATTTCAGTTAGTGTGCAATGAATCTAAAATATATGAATGTTTAATTTTCATCATGACATTATGGAAAATAATGAACTTTATCACAATATGCTAATATTTTGAGAAGGACCTTTAAATACCTTGGTGTTCATCTGGACAACAGACTAGAGTGGAGATGCAACTGTGAAGCCATCTACAAGAAGGGACAGAGCAGACTGTACTTCTTGAGGAAGCATAGGTCCTTTGGTGTTTGCAGCAAGATGCTGCATATCTTCTATAAGTCTGTTGTGGAGAGTGTGATCTCTTCTGCCATCATCTGCTGGGGAAGCAGCATCAGAGCCAGGGACTTAAAAAAGCTCAACAAGCTGATAAAAAAGGCTGGCTCTGTTCTGGGGACTCCTCTGGAGATCATTGTGGAAAGATGGATTCTTCATAAAATGAAGAACATTATGGAGAACCCTGAGCATCCTCTTCATGAGACTGTCCTACAACAACAGTGTCTTCAGTCAGAGGCTTCTTCAGATCTGCTGTAAGACAGACCCCTACAGAAGATCCTTCCTGCCCACAGCCATCAGCATCTACAACAGCTCTTTGAAGAATCAGAATCAGAATCAGAAAAGCTTTATTGCCAAGTACGTTTTTGGACATACAAGGAATTTGTTTTGGCGTAGTCGGTGCAATACAGTACAAATTAAACAGTATAAACATATTTACAATATAATATAAATATATGTGCACAGTTTTAAGTGAGTGAGAGTAAATATAGAGCAGTATAAGATGCAAGAGCAATACAACAGTGCAGGTGATCATTGTGCAAGTAAAGCAGGAGTCCAAGCTGAGCGTTAATGTAACGCATAGAGTTACAAGTTACAGGTGTCCTGTCAGCAAAAAAAGGGGGGGTGTGGGGGAAAGGGAGAGTGTCAAGGTGGTTTCCGGGCTTTGTTAACCAGGCTGGTGGCAGATGGGAAAAAACTGTTCTTGTGGCGTGAGGTTTTGGTCCGGATGGACCGCAGCCTCCTGCCAGAGGGGAGAGTCTCAAAGAGTCTGTGACCGGGGTGGGAGGGATCAGCCAGAATCTTCCCGGCCCGCTTCAGGGTCCTGGAGGTGTACAGTTCCTGGAGCGACAGTAGACTGCAGCCAATCACCTTCTCAGCAGACCGAATGACACGCTGCAGCCTGCCCTTATCCTTGGCTGTAGCAGCGGCGTACCAGATGGTGATGGAAGAGGTGAGGATGGACTCAATGATGGCTGTGTAGAAGTGCACCATCATAGTCTTTGGCAGGTTGAATTTCTTCAGCTGCCGCAGGAAGAACATCCTCTGCTGGGCTTTCTTGATGAGGGAGCTGATATTTGGCTCCCACTTGAGATCCTGGGAGATGATGGTTCCCAGGAAGCAGAAAGATTCCACAGTGTCAATTGTGGAGTTACAGAGGGTGATGGGGGCAGGTGGGGCTGGGTTCTGCCTGAAGTCCACAACCATCTCCACTGTCTTTAGAGCGTTGAGCTCAAGGTTGTTCTGGCTGCACCAGTCCAACAGATGGTCCACCTCCCATCTGTACGCAGACTCGTCACCATCAGAGATGAGTCCGATCAGGGTGGTGTCGTCCGCAAACTTCAGAAGCTTGACAGACTGGTGACTGGAGGTGCAGCTGTTGGTGTACAGGGAGAAGAGCAGAGGAGAGAGAACACAGCCTTGGGGGGAACCGGTGCTGATGGTCAGGGAGTCAGAGACGTGCTTCCCCAGCCTCACGCGCTGCTTCCTGTCAGACAGGAAGTCAGTGATCCACCTGCAGGTGGAGTCAGGCACACTCAGCTGGGAGAGCTTCTCCTGTAGCAGAACTGGGACGATGGTGTTGAAGGCAGAGCCTTCAACACCATCGTGTTGAAGCTATGTTGTAGCTTCATAATGAGCTACAACAACATTTAATTTCCCTTTGAGATTAATAAAGTATTTTTGAATTTAATTTGAATTTAAATGACTGAAGGAAATGGTTTGGGTAAGGTTAAAAGAGTTGAACAGGATGTGGACTCTGTTGGGTCAGGTCATGTTAGACATCTCTGGCTGGGTCCTTTGTAGGCTTGGATTTCATCCAACTTGTTTCCTAACAATCTCACATTGCCCATCATATTTGATGGAAGAGATAATTTGAAGTCTCATTTTTTTCTCCTCTTTGCTCCTGCTGTCCATCTACGGCACCTCACTTTCAACTCATGGATTTGAGGTTGTAGTTGAAGTATTATTTGAGCTTTTAAGATATTAATCAGCACACCTTGTTGCTATGGTTATGCAACATAAATGTCCAAAAAATAATAATCCATCCAGCTGCATAGCATAAAATACCGGAGAGGATAATAGTCCAAAGCAAAAAAAAAAAAAAAAAAAATCTATTTTTATCCACAAGAAGAATGAGTTCTTAAAAAGAATACATCATAAAAAGTAACAGAGCTACTCCGCTACTCCAACAATCCTGCTGCCTTAAATGGCGCAATTCTGGAAAGCTCAATTGTTAAAACCCCTGTAGTGTTTCACAACATCAATCATATTTTAGACTGTCTCCTGCTTCAACACATCTGATTTTAATTGATGGATGATCCCTACAATTCTGTAATTTACGCATCTTTAACATGAGTGGTGAAGAACGTAGAAATCTAAATGTAGGACAGATTGCTTCAATGATTACAGTTGGTGAAAAGGTAACTTAATCACATCTGAAGCAGTAAAGTTCTGCAAAAAAAATGTTTTACTTCTGTGCACCATGTCTGGAAACTATGAGACAGAAAATTTTGAATAATGACTCACTTTCCAAAGGTTCCTTTTCCTTTGGGCTGTGCCTTCATCCATTTCCACAGAGGGTGAGCATTGTCACCATTCACATCAATCTTACTAAAGAGATCGAACTCTGCATTGTAACCTTTGGCAAACTCCTTAATCTCTGCATCTGTCCCTGGTTCCTAAATCACACAGGCAAAAACGAAACACATAAGGCATAAAATTATACAGAAAAAGGTTTGCCGACATCAGTTTTATGAGTGTTACCTGTCCTCCAAACTGGTTGCATGGGAAGCCCAGGATGCGTAAACCTTGCTCAGCGTACGAGGCGTGCATTCTCGCAAACTGAGTGTAGTTTACCGCAGTCTTTCCTCATTTAGAGGCTACATTTACAATGATGCAAACATAACCCCTGGCAGGAAAAAAAAAAAAACAAGTGTGTTAGAATACACCAAACGACTCCTGTGACACTCAAATGCCTGCAGAGGTATAATCGGACATTGCAGGCATCCTCAAACTCAAATGTTAGCAGCCACAGCCCCTGAATACGGTAAAGATTTTATTTGTCCTTTATAACATTGAACAGGGGACAGCTTTAAAACATCAGTCACAACTAGCTTGGTCAGCATGAGATTCTTACGATATGATTACCTTGAGTAAAAAGACCAGTTTCATGATATCACAGTAGTTCCCCAATCATATTAAAACAGACATAACCTGATTTAACTGCTATAATTTACAAATAACAAGCAGGCAACAATTATTCCTACTGCTGCTGCTTAAATATTCCACTCTTTCAATTTTTAGCTCAAATGTTGTCTACTCACTTTGTTAATATTTTGATTCAGACATTGACTCAAGCAAAAGTTAATGAACACCAGCTAAATGTAGTGTGCATTTAGTTGCTTAACAGATGCTACATGCAGATTGGCAATTGTAGCTTTAAACTACAATAAAAATGATGGACGCCATGCCTGTCGATTTCATGTGATGACTGTTTTTGGTTACTAAAAACATTTCATAACACATTTGTCTCTCCTGTATATGAACGCAAGCAAGGGAGAACTTTTTAGCCAGCTAATCTGGAAATGAGCAACAGGTGGGGGTGGGCCATGGTGCAGAAAAGTCTGGTCACTAGCACTTCTTCTGGTAGATCAATAAAAGGGCTCAAATGGTTGAAATTGTATGATGGGAAACAAACTCTTTGAAACTTTGGTATAAACTGGAGAATGATAATCAGTCCATTGTATGAGATTAAGCCAAAACAAATGAAAAACAAGCCTTTCTGTTGTGCTACATATTGTATTAGGTATGGTAGTATCAGCAAGTTTGCAGTTGCTGTTCTTGTTCCAAACCTCTTGATTGGTGATTGCACTACTTTGGTTTGCAGTTTCAATAGTTTGGAGAGGGAAAAAAAGGAAACATACAGAGAATTTGTGATCCATTTCTTCCCTGTTACCATTTGCAACAAAGCCAGGGTATATTGTTGAATGTTTTATCCAACAAGCTTGGTTCATCTTAGGACAAGTAGACTTTTTTTTAAATCCACCAAAATGTCTGTTGGGTAAATATTTTTTTTAAATATGCACTATTTTATAGTCAATTTAAAGCTCAGAACACATGCTCATTTAGACCAAATTCCATCAGAAATATGAACTTATTTTATATGTCAAACTGAACTTAAAGCACAGTAAACGTGTTTCACCTGTATTTGTCCAGAGATACCTCATTCCCGTCAATGTCCTTTGCAGAGAATTCGTAAATAGACTTAGCACTTTGCCAGTCCCCCACCTGAGCACACTGAAACATGAAAGACACAGGTGAAGGAAAGCGATTACGCAATAACAGAAGACAAACAACTGGTGTCAGGGTTGAAGTTTAAATTACAGGGTAAAGGGCAGATGCAAGATTTTGTAAGATGGTGACTCATATTCCTGTGAAATGCGGCCGAGGAGTTTACCACTGCTCCTAATTTTCGCACTATGGCCCATTTGTGTCATCATCCCCTCCCACCGCACAAACGTGCATCTGTCCAAGAAAACAAGCGATTTAACGGAAAGATGTGACACTCAGCGACTGTGGTAGACCTCCGGCTCCTGCTAATTCCATTGAATAACAAAGGGGTAAATAATAGGATTAGACATGAACCGAAAATCTTTGTTGATTTTCACCACGGATTAAAGCAGCTCTAACGGAATATTTAAGCCCTCTCTTTCCAAAGCAACGGCACATAGACTCACGCTGCCGTTACGTAAAACATTAAATGTTTTACGTAGAAAAAGTCTCTATAGCAATGTCGAATATATTGAATTTAACCGTAAAACCTCTGATTCATAACCGGGAAGGATTTACTTTTGCTTCAAGCTAACGCTGGCCGATGTAACAGCGTCGGACCAATTTGTCTGCTGCACCGCAACAAAAACAGAAAAGCCGTAAATGTGACCTACATGTGGTCTAAAATGCAGAACCCTAACCCTGCCAAAGGTCATAGTACTACTTGCTACCAAAGGTATAACATACAGGACAATAAACTCATACAGTATTGTGAACTTACCATACTTCTGACGAGTCCTCTGTTCACTACCACACCTAACAGAACTGTCGACCGCAGCCACATAACTGCTACTCTTATCACATGACCTATTACCTTTTCTCAGTCTCCTCCCATTAATCGTCTTAGCTCCGCCCACATGTTCGTAACCTTTATAGAGATTCTTTAGTTTTATTCAGTCAGCTGGTTAAATCTGTAGCCGTTTTCATAAAGAAAAACATCGATCTGACAATTCAGGAACTCATGCTACCGACTCGTTTAATATAACTGTAAATTATTATACTTAACTGAAGACACAAAACATTGGACTATCAGACAACTGATACAGGTGTACCACAGTAAAATACAATATTATTAAAAACTTTATAGAATGTGTGTTTTATTATTAGGTCTTAGAATTAGGTAAATACAACCTGTGACATAATAAATCTCCCTAAGTGTCAGCAGTCATTTCATGAACACTAGTGGATGTTGAAATGAAGAGTTTGTGATTTACAGGTCCTTCTCAAAAATTAGCATATTGTGATCAAGTTAATTATTTTCCATAATGTCATAATGAAAATTATTCATATATTTTAGATTAATTGCACACTAACTGAAATATTTCAGGTCTTTTATTGTCTTAATACGGATGATTTTGGCATACAGCTCATGAAAACCCAAAATTCCTATCTCACAAAATTAGCATATTATTAAAAGGGTCTCTAAACGAGCTATGAACCTAATCATCTGAATCAACAAGTTAACTCTAAACACCTGCAAAAGATTCCTGAGGCCTTTAAAACTCCCAGCCTGGTTCATCACTCAAAACCCCAATCATGGGTAAGACTGCCGACCTGACTGCTGTCCAGAAGGCCACTATTGACACCTTCAAGCAAGAGGGTAAGACACAGAAAGAAATTTCTGAATGAATAGGCTGTTCCCAGAGTGCTGTATCAAGGCACCTCAGTGGGAAGTCTGTGGGAAGGAAAAAGTGTGGCAGAAAACGCTGCACAACGAGAAGAGGTGACCGGACCCTGAGGAAGATTGTGGAGAAGGGCCGATTCCAGACCTTGGGGGACCTGCGGAAGCAGTGGACTGAGTCTGGAGTAGAAACATCCAGAGCCACCGTGCACAGGCGTGTGCAGGAAATGGGCTACAGGTGCTGCATTCCCCAGACCTGGGCTACAGAGAAGCAGCACTGGACTGTTGCTCAGTGGTCCAAAGTACTTTTTTTGGATGAAAGCAAATTCTGCATGTCATTCGGAAATCAAGGTGCCAGAGTCTGGAGGAAGACTGGGGAGAAGGAAATGCCAAAATGCCAGAAGTCCAGTGTCAAGTACCCACAGTCAGTGATGGTCTGGGGTGCCGTGTCAGCTGCTAGTGTTGGTCCACTGTGTTTTATCAAGGGCAGGGTCAATGCAGCTAGCTATCAGGAGATTTTGGAGCACTTCATGCTTCCATCTACTGAAAAGCTTTATGGAGATGAAGATTTCGTTTTTCAGCACGACCTGGCACCTGCTCACAGTGCCAAAACCACTGGTAAATGGTTTACTGACCATGGTATCACTGTGCTCAATTGGCCTGCCAACTCTCCTGACCTGAACCCCATAGAGAATCTGTGGGATATTGTGAAGAGAACATTGAGAGACTCAAGACCCAACACTCTGGATGAGCTAAAGGCCGCTATCGAAGCATCCTGGGCCTCCATAAGACCTCAGCAGTGCCACAGGCTGATTGCCTCCATGCCACGCCGCATTGAAGCAGTCATTTCTGCAAAAGGATTCCCGACCAAGTATTGAGTGTATAACTGTACATGATTATTTGAAGGTTGACGTTTTTTGTATTAAAAACCCTTTTCTTTTATTGGTCGGATGAAATATGCTAATTTTGTGAGATAGGAATTTTGGGTTTTCATGAGCTGTATGCCAAAATCATCCGTATTAAGACAATAAAAGACCTGAAATATTTCAGTTAGTGTGCAATGAATCTAAAATATATGAATGTTAAATTTTCATCATGACATTATGGAAAATAATGAACTTTATCACAATATGCTAATTTTTTGAGAAGGACCTGTATACCCTTCCAACTTCCACAGAAATTGTGTCGGTAAAAAACCGGTTGGTGCCGTTTGTAAAACTCTCCAGAAGTCTTCACTATAAAGCTGCATCTTGAAAACATTAATGACAGCTTTACCCTAAGGCCAAACTTTGACAGCCCAATTGTAAAGGTTTAAACAAGTGAGGTATTTTGGAAGATAACATTTGGTCACAATACACAGCTTCATGTTTGCTAAAAGCCAAACACAGCAAATCATCACAAACTCAACATAATAGCTGTCATGGACAGTGGTGGAGGAGGAGTGATGATTAGGGCTTGTTTGGCATTTTTTGTTTTGATGACAATGATCCCAAGCATAACAGGAAATCTACAGCAGAATGAATGAAAAGCTAATTCAGAACTGAAATCAGCACTCTATTAATACTAGGAGGAAAGTAGGATTGTTAGTTACTCCAGTTAGGAATGGAAGCATATATATTTTCAGTGAATATGTCAAGAGAAATGTGGTGCCCTTTGCACTTAGAATTCTCGTAATTAGTAAAGACAGTCCACCTGTGTGTAATTTTGTTTTAGTATAATTACATCGGTTCTGCGAAGATGTCAGAGGCTTATTAAAGAATATTGTTGAACAAACAACTTCACAAAGACCAATGAACACCTCTACTTGTATAGCGCTTTATCAAGTCCCCAGAGACCCCAAAGCGCTTCACACTACATTCAGTCACTCACACACATATTCACACACTGACACCAAGCCCTCTGACCACCATCAGAAGGCAAGACAGGTGACGTGTCTTGGACACAACAACTGAGACGGACATATCACGGGCTCGAATCGGCAACCCACTGGTTACAAGATGAACCCCTGCCATTGCCACAGTAGCCCCTTCTCATTCATCTAACAGGAGCACTGTTCAATCCATCATCTGAAAATGGAAAATGTATGGGACTACTTCAAACCTGCCAAGACATGGTGATCCACCTAAACTAACAGGACAGGCCAGTCAGGAAGGACATTATTAGGAGAAGTAGCCAAGAGCTAATACTATGGTAACTCTGGAGGAACAACAGAGAGCTACAGCTCAGGCATGAGAATCTGCAGAAAGGACAATTTATGGATGTATGGTGAGAATAAAGCCATAAAATATGCCAATTTATGTTTTGTGCTTTATAACAAAGACCAAACACATAATGCCAATGTACCCTGGCAATGAAATGTTTTGCAAAAAGTCACTGAACTTTTCACTTTTCAGATTACACTATGTGGCAGAAAACTCTTCCTCTAAGTTAGTAGAGCACCAGAAGTACAGATAAAGCTGTCATTTCATCATCAAAAGTGTAGTTACCATTTTCTTCCAGAGGAGGGCATATTACCACAGCATAAAGGTAGAGATTTCATTTAGGTTAAAAATGTTTAAACTAGAAAAGAAGAAAAAAACCTAGTCTGAAATTCAACGTTGAGATTTTAAGACCACAGTGATATTTGCAGATACTGTATATTACCAGTCTCTATCCCTAAAGTGTCAGCTTAATTAAAACAGTTTGAAATCTCAGGCCTGAGTGCACATTGTGCTTTTGTTTAATTCATTGTATTGATCCAGGCAGTGACTTACTCCTTTTTACCTTGCTAAGACAGCAAACAGGGTCCAGTGGTTTCACATCAACTCAGTGCTGCATTTAAAACTGACATTAAAACAGGGACTTTGCGTCTGATTTATTGGATCTATTCCCAAATGAAACTGGATAATGTAAAGAGACAACATGCACACAAATTAGTTGTGAATGTAAACCATGGAATGCTGAGCCATCCAAAAGTATTCATAACCTTCAAATGTTTTCCACATTTTGTCATTGGGAAACTTTAATATTTTTTATTGGGAAGTTGTATGATGAACCAACACCAAGTATAAATGTGAAGTGAAAAAAAAAAGCATGGCTTTTAAATTTTGTTTACAAATAAATATTTGAAAATAGTGAATTTGTATCCAGCCCCACTGCATCAACACTTTATAAAACCTCTTTCTGCTGTAATTACAACTGCAGATCTTTTAGGGCATGTTTCCACCAGATTTGCATATTTAGAGACTGAAATATGTTAACTCTTCCTTGCAAAATAGCTCAAGCTCAGTCCCATTGAGGTGAGAGTTTAGAGTGAGATATAAACCATCTTCTTAAAAGATTTGGTTATGTTTATGGTCATTGTCCTGCTGGATGTCTCAAGCGTTCTGCGAGAGGCAGGGTACATCCTGGACAGGTCACCAGTCCATCAAAGGGCAACTCAGACACATAACCATGCACACACACTTTTACCTAATAGCAATTTAAAGAGGCTATTTACCCTAACCGTAATGTTTTTAGACTGGAAGCCAAAGTACCCAGAAAGAACCTACAGGTCCTTCTCAAAAAATTAGCATATTGTGATAAAGTTCATTATTTTCCATAATGTCATGATGAAAATTTAACATTCATATATTTTAGATTCATTGCACACTAACTGAAATATTTCAGGTCGTTTATTGTCTTAATATGGATGATTTTGGCATTCAGCTCATGAAAACCCAAAATTCCTATCTCACAAAATTAGCATATCATTAAAAGGGTCTCTAAACAAGCTATGAACCTAATCATCTGAATCAACAAGTTAACTCTAAACACCTGCAAAAGATTCCTGAGGCCTTTAAAACTCCCAGCCTGGTTCATCACTCAAAACCCCAATCATGGGTAAGACTGCCGACCTGACGGCTGTCCAGAAGGCCACTATTGACACCCTCAAGCAAGAGGGTAAGACACAGAAAGAAATTTCTGAATGAATAGGCTGTTCCCAGAGTGCTGTATCAAGGCACCTCAGTGGGAAGTCTGTGGGAAGGAAAAAGTGTGGCAGAAAACGCTGCACAACGAGAAGAGGTGACCGGACCCTGAGGAAGATTGTGGAGAAGGGCCGATTCCAGACCTTGGGGGACCTGCGGAAGCAGTGGACTGAGTCTGGAGTAGAAACATCCAGAGCCACCGTGCACAGGCGTGTGCAGGAAATGGGCTACAGGTGCCGCATTCCCCAGACCTGGGCTACAGAGAAGCAGCACTGGACTGTTGCTCAGTGGTCCAAAGTACTTTTTTCGGATGAAAGCAAATTCTGCATGTCATTCAGAAATCAAGGTGCCAGAGTCTGGAGGAAGACTGGGGAGAAGGAAATGCCAAAATGCCAGAAGTCCAGTGTCAAGTACCTACAGTCAGTGATGGTCTGGGGTGCCGTGTCAGCTGCTGGTCCACTGTGTTTTATCAAGGGCAGGGTCAATGCAGCTAGCTATCAGGAGATTTTGGAGCACTTCATGCTTCCATCTGCTGAAAAGCTTTATGGAGATGAAGATTTCATTTTTCAGCACGACCTGGCACCTGCTCAGTGCCAAAACCACTGGTAAATGGTTTACTGATCATGGTATCACTGTGCTCAATTGGCCTGCCAACTCTCCTGACCTGAACCCCATAGAGAATCTGTGGGATATTGTGAAGAGAACGTTGAGAGACTCAAGACCCAACACTCTGGATGAGCTAAAGGCCGCTATCGAAGCATCCTGGGCCTCCATAAGACCTCAGCAGTGCCACAGGCTGATTGCCTCCATGCCACGCCGCATTGAAGCAGTCATTTCTGCAAAAGGATTCCCGACCAAGTATTGAGTGCATAACTGTACATGATTATTTGAAGGTTGATGTTTTTTGTATTAAAAAACACTTTTCTTTTATTGGTCGGATGAAATATGCTAATTTTGTGAGATAGGAATTTTGGGTTTTCATGAGCTGTATGCCAAAATCATCCGTATTAAGACAATAAAAGACCTGAAATATTTCAGTTAGTGTGCAATGAATCTAAAATATATGAATGTTAAATTTTCATCATGACATTATGGAAAATAATGAACTTTATCACAATATGCTAATATTTTGAGAAGGACCTGTATACTCCTCCACCACCTCCATTTCTTCTCCCATGATAGAAATAGTTTTTGAGTTATTCCTGTTTCTCTTAAAATCTTTGGTGAACAACTGGTGGAGAGTGAGCAGCGTTCGCTTACCTGGCAGAGCTGGTATTGAGCGGTCAGCTGGAGATTGAACCAAACTGGGTTTCTTCTGAGGTTTGAGTACTTAGGCTGAGGCAGGATCCAAAACTGAGGACTTAGAGTCAGAGCTGAAGGTCGCAAGAACATGAGGCCAGGACTTGAGGTTTCCTAGGAAGGAGCACAAAAAAGGTAAGAGACTATGAACTTTAACTTTAGGTTGAGAATACAAAGCTTGGCCATTAGGCATTACCACAGAGGTTAACACCCAGGCACTGGATTGCTGACAGCTACACCTTCTTATACTCCTCCAGGTTGATGGAAATTAGGAACACCTGCTATCCTCTGCACCAGAGGACATTGGCGGCATCTAGTGGTGAGTAAGTGTTAGCAGCAGGTAAAAAACAACACATGAAAACTCCCACACTCACGCCAAGTGCATTTGGGTGATCCTGACTTCTTAGGAAGAAATTTTTAATTAGGGTATAACAAACACACACTCCCCCACAGGTTTCTACCTGAAACATTCAGTCTGAAGACTATGATTAAAAACTTCACATGCAGCCAATTAAAACTAAGATCAAAGGGTTTCAATCAGTATAGAGTGAGTTTGAGCAAAGGTGTGGGGATTAGATGCTGCAATTAGTTGCTGGTCTGACTGCTCTTTAACAAGAATACAGTCAAGCTTCTCTTTTGCAATGGCTTTTATGCACTCAGTATTTTTGGGGGTTTTGTTAACTCACGTGTGTCATGTTCTTTTAAATGATGCATGACAAATAACTCCTACGAAGCCAAATAAATCTATTGCAACCAAGTTAAAATGTTTCTACGGTTGCTGCACATGCACACCCACCTACTGTATGTACACTTCAAAATTTATATTTACTTAGTCTGTATAAAATGTACATAACCTTTTTTCTTATTATCATTAAACATTCAGCACACTAAACTTTTCCTGTTTTAGGTCAGTTAGTATTATATACATTTTTTGTATTTCCTAAATTTGAGAAAAAGGAGATTTTCTTTTACTCTTTTCAAATTCAGAGGTTTCCATACACTTCCTTAATATTTGATAGCATTCCCTTAAGACTGTGTGACTTGGGTTGAACGTTTCGGAAATCCTTCCACAAGCTTCAAGCAATAGTTGGCTGGAATTTTGGCCCATTCCCCCTGGTTTAAATAAGTCAGGTTTATAGACAGCTTTGCTTTGCACACATCTCTGGAACTGAGGTCAACGCTTTGTGATAACATTGAATCCAAAACATTGAGTTTGTTGTCCTTAAGCCTTGTTGTACCTAATTTGTTGGTATGCTTTGAGCTATTGTCCATTTGGATAACTGATTTGCATCCTTGTTTATGTCTTGAGATGTTGCCTCAATATTTCCACATAATGTTTTTTTCCTTGCATCTATTTTGTGAAGGGCGTCAAAACACCCCCACAGCATGCTACTGCCACCCCTGTACTTCACAGTTGGGATGATGTTCTCAGAGTTGTAAGGTTCCAGCATTTTCCCCCAAAATGTAATGATTGTCATCATGGCCTAAAATGTCAATTTTAGTTTCATCAGACCACAAGACATGTCTCCATATTGAAAGTCTTTGTCCCTGAGTGTATTTGCAAACTGTTAACTGTAAATTGATGTTGGATTCGGAGTAATCGATTGCACCTCTCTAAGTTGCATTTCAGCCCTTGTCAGTATGGGACTCATTCTCTAGGAGAGAAAACCCAGTCATCCAGCCCTGAATGGAATGAAGGCTGGACATTCCAGTTTGAATTTATACTTGCCGATTGTTTGAACAGATGAACATGACACCTTGGTGTTAATCTTCATGTTCATCTGCATCTGGAAATCACACCCAAGAATAAACTAGAATTATGAAGAAATCTTTATTTAATAAAAAAAATGTAAAACAAATCTTATTTTATCTTATTTTTTTAGTCTTTAGAGATAAAAAATAATTTTTGTAATCTCAATTTATCTGAAACAATAAAAATTTTATGTCAGCTAGTGAGAAAATAAGGTCTTTTTATACAGTGTATGTGAATATCTGTTTTCATCTGTACATGCAGGTTTAATTGAAGCAATGTAGATAATAATGTCACCAGGTGACATTTCAAAGTCGCACATTAAACATGCATCTCAACAGCTGACTAACTGGCCTCAGATTGCTAAAGGACCTGATGAAGAAAGGGTTCATCTGTTCCTTTGTTCACTTTACCACAGCTCAAGCTGCAATGTAATGAACTGCTCACATCTGAGGCAGAATCGGCAGGTTGCCAGCAATTGCTGTAGATCAACTGTTCAGTTCAATCCCACTAGTGGCATCTGTGCTGGAACAGCAGTGTACATCTGAGCAGAAATTACACTGAAGAAAAGCAATTAGTGCTAGCTTTAAACAAAGGTTTGAGACAAAAGAAAAACCCAAAATTCAGTCTATATTAGCAAAAAAGGAAGAAGCATTTTGAAGAAGAGCATAACAATCATTTTACTTTTTTTTTCTTTTTCTCAAATTAAGTTGGCTCTTGTGCCACAGAGCCAGTCAACCAAAGACTAATGATGACAACTCATACTCAGATAATGAACGGAAAAAGACCGAAAACACAGCAAAACAAACAAGTTTCAAATTAAAAAGGAAAAAAAAAAACTGTTGCCTAGGAACAACCTCAGCTAAACCCCCCATCTTCCACCCCACCCCACAACACACACACATACACACAAACACCCACACACACACACACACACACACACACCCACACACACACATACACACACACACACATCTGTGTTTTACTATCTTTATGAGGACTTTTCAGTTACTTCCATTGACTTCCATTCATTTTCGTTGATTTTTAGTGCCTAACCCTGACCCTAACACTAACCCTAACCCTAACCAGTTAATACCTAACCCTAACCTTAACAATAACTCAATTCATACCCTTGTCCTAAACCTAACCCCTGTCCCAAGAACGGAATTTGAAAAAGTGAGGACCAGGAAAATGTCCTCACTTTGTCAAAATGTCCTCACTTTGCGATACAAATATGAAAAATGGTTCTCACTCAGCAACAAGTACAAGAACACACACACACACACACACACACAGAGCGATGAGCACCATAAGGGACTAGATCAGCTTCAAGAAAAGTTAGGGTTATTTCTTGCTGTTCCTAAGCAACAAGTTTGCTGTTTTCTAAGCCTTCACTATGTCTCAGAAGGCTCTACGCTGGAGATTTAATAGTCAGGAAGAGAAATTAAGCTGACCACAAAACTTTAGCAATTTTTCAGAAGTCTGCTTTTTGTCTGAGGGAGGACAAAAAAGAACTACTATCACCTTAATAGCACCATAGAGAATGAGACTTCAGAGAATTCTTTACCAGGACAAGTGGCTTTATTATTCAGTCTTCTGCTAGATAGTGTAAAACTATGTTATGCCAAAACGTTTAGCAAATTATTTCAAGTTAAATGTTCAGGCATTTACCAGACAACAAGAAAAGCAAGATAAAGTCTATAAATTTGTAATACATTAAACATAACTGCAGAGAGGGCTTTCATGTGCAACAACAGCTGACATATGCTTCCTCCCTGTGGCTTTATAGGCATGTATTGGTTTTGCAATTACAATACCCAGGTATAAATATTAGGTAGACAGAAAAAAAGAGGAATTAGAATGTTGTGGAAGGGAACAATGATCTGAACACCTACAGTGGCAAAGTTTTTCATAATTTCAAATATGTAACAAAGGCAACATAATGAAAACAGATGGGAACCTATATTTGCATTGGCAGAGCATCTTTTATACTTAACCCTCACACTCTGAGGGGTTTGGTTGGCAAGGCAACAGATTCTATGGTCTGTTTTCCATGTCTGCATCTCAGTAGTCCAGATCAGCCTCCTTATCCCTCCATCTTCCTTGATGGAACACAAGTAAGACCGGGCAGGTATTGCATTTGTTGAAAAGGTTTAGTGTTACTCTGACAGGTAATTTGCAGCCGGTTCAATTTATCCTTTATCAATAGCTCTTAAATCCATGCCACTGATCTCTATCTACAGGTTTAGCAGCCACTGCATAAGCCTCAAGTGATTATTTAAGTTTGAAATCGGTCAAATACTATAGGGGCTCAGTTAAAAAACTTTTTCCAACTAATTGGTATCAATAGTCTCATTAAATGTTGCACATTCAAAGAATATCTATTAGATAAACTAAATAATTTTATGTTGGTGGAGTGGAAACTTGTGAGGTAGATGTATAATAAATATTAATATATTATATGTAAAATATTATATATAAAATAATAATATAGTTGAGAAGCTTTTTTCCTACTTTTTCGTGCATTTTTATGTAAGGTCAGATGAACTTGTGACCTACCATAGAGTTCAGGTCAGAAGTTTATTTAAACTATTCTATATTCAAGGTGAAATGATATTATTGATATATAACTTCAGTGATTTTTAAATACAAAACTTTAATGCACAAGTTGAATTTCTTACAGATTTGATCTAATCTACTCAAGCTTTATATACAGACAGTCATATGCATATACATATATTAAAAGAGAAAAAGGACAGCCTGTTAAATATTCTTTGTTCTTCAAAAGAAGTTTTACATTTTGATGTTTAATTACTTTTTTTTAGGGGTGTAGCGTTGGCACCGGGGTAAAGCGTGAGACCCATATACAGAGGCTACTTTCCTCGACGCAATCGGCATGTACAAAATTTTGTTCTATTCATTTTGTGCACTGCACTGGTAGCGGCATCCACTAAACAGAACCTCAGCATACTGCTACTACTGTTGGTCCAGTGTTCTCAGGTTTGAAAGCCTTAACTTGACTCTTTCAAAGATAGTTCTTGTAAAAAAAAAGCTCCATAGTTGTTTTGTTGCAAGGCCGTTGTCGAACCTTTTTGTCAGCCTGTTTTATTCATTATCAACCAGTTTTTAGGGAAGTTTGGGATAATTGTTCTCAAAACACAGTTGTGTCCAAGTTTCATATGATAAAAACTGTTAAAAAAAATTTGGATGGGATGTTAAAGAACAACCCACAAATCACCAAGACTCAAGCCTATCATAAACTGGAAGACACAGGACCACAGCATCACAGTACACTGTGAAGTGAATTTTACATCACAACAGATTGCTCACCATAAAAAAGATAGGGTGCAAGAAAATGAGGAACATTATGGAGAACCCTGAGCATCCTCTTCATGAGACTGTTGTACAACAACAGAGTGTCTTCAGTAAGAGGCTTCTTCAGATCTGCTGTAAGACAGACCGCTACAGGAGATCCTTCCTGCCCACAGCCATCAGCATCTACAACGGCTCTTTGAAGGAACCTGTATAATATCAGTTACAACAACATCTAATTTCCCTTCAGGATTATTAAAGTATTTTTGAATTGAATTGAATGATCTCAAACACATTAAATTGGTTTGGGAATGGACAAGGCAGGCCATCATAAAGCCTCTGAAATGGTCCTCAGTGTTTACTCAGAGTCAGTGGCGCAAAAAGTGGGAATGCACTGTATGCAACGCATAAGGCGCTGCACAAGAGGGGGCGTCAAAACCCCCAATAAAAAAACTGTTTTTCTACTTGGCATTTTCTATATTTAACAGCATGAAATGATCAATAACAGAGTAACGGCACTGATTAGGCGCCCCTCTGCTCCTTCACCTCCCCTCCTATCGCTCTCCCTTCCCACACAGGTGGCTTGGGCACACGCCCCCTAGGAGAACGCTCTCAGGCGCGTTTTTTTGTTTTTGTTTTAAATCTTAGACTACCACTCGTAATGCACTTGACAACAAGATGGAGCGGCAGAAAACAAAGTTTTCCGGGACGCAAAACAGAAAAAGGAAAAGGGAGAAGGATAAAGATGTTGGCGGGATGAAAAAAAGACTTTCAATGTGGTTGAAAGATAGTAGGAAAGTACCGTCAGTGTATCGACAACAGGACAAGAGGGTTGTAAATATTCAGCTTAGCTAAAGCTGGCCTAATACGGAATCGCCCCATATTTGGCTGTTAAATGTTGCCTCCCTTATTGAACCGACAAGGGACATGATTTGTTCGGTATTTCTATGAATATCTGATACATACGCCTGTCACACATACATATCCACACGCTAAGTGTAAGAATGACCGAAATAAAACTCAGGAAATATTAACGCAGGAAAGGTAAATTGTCGTGGCGCCAGTGCCCAGCTATAGTCCAACGCTTAGTCCTCTAGGCAGCAATTTATTCACTCATATGTATATTTATTATTATTGATTATTTAATTAAAGATGAGTTGTACAGTTTATGTGTGTATCAGACAAATGTTACTATAGCCCTTAGACTCAAAAAGGTTGGTGACCCATGTTACCAACCTTTTTGGCAGGGGGACACTTGAGTTTAAATGTCTTATTTAATATCACTACAGTGGTGTTGTGATGTATCTGATAAGTCAGATCAGATGCAATGTCCAGTCAGTAACTGTTATCCAACAAGGAGATCATTTAAATTTAAAGATTCATTTCAGTGTGTTTTGACTGCTGTATTTTTTTAAACCTACTTAACATAAAATTAATGTCATTCAGCTGTGAGGATGGAGAGAAAGAAGAGAAGATGACAGAGGAAGAATCAGGACAGACAGGGGAAGGCAACAGGTTGGTCTAAAATTAGGTGGAAGTGAAGGAACAGCTACTTAATCGCAAGCAAAAATGTTTAAACATTATTTAAAAAAAACTTTATTAAGATCTGTAATTTTTACAACTAATATAGAATGCTTTTTTGACCATATAACTTAGTGGAGAATGCCACAGACAAGGGGGGGAAGAGGCAGACATGAGGTCAGTGATAGAAGAGACAAGTGATGACATCAGGTAGGAATAATTGCATTAGGGAGGCAACAAAAACCTATATACCATGATGATGGTTTGAATTTCTGATGACCATCTTTCACATCCACCTCAAAAATATGTAGTTGCGCCCCTGCTCAGAGTTAAATTAATGAGCTCTGCCATTTCTGATAAAGGGTGGTCAAATATCCAGCCAGAGTCGTAGAAGTTAGCTGATAGCTACAAAAAAAAGGTGTAGTTAAAGGTTCCACTTGCTATTCGACATTAGCAAGTTGGGATATAGGTATATATTAGAGTCGGTCTACATAATTGTGGCTGTGTGAATCCAGAGAAAATTCTAACCTATACACCAATTCTTGTTTTGTTTACAACTAAAGGTTTAAGTTGTGTGATTTGCCTGACCCAAAAGAAGAAAATCTTCTTGTTAACCAGTAAAAACACTTAATTAAATTCACATTCATGGACAATTAGTGTAATTCTGACCTGTTTGACTTGAAATGTAGCATTACTTTTGAGATACTATTCTTCTATTTGACAATGAATCAGATCTACGTTATCCTGCACACTTTGGTACTTCTTTGGTGACCTAAAAATTAGAATGCAGACCCAGTCCGCTATTTGTACAATGCTTCTGTTTCTTGACAAAACTGAATACACATACAAAATACCAAAAACATAAAGTAGTATGTATGTACTGGTACTTTCTTCCCTCAGTTTTTATTTTACTATTCTTTACATTCCTTTATTATGCTAAGGATGTGTACTTTTTTCTTATGTGTTTTTTTCTTTTTTTTCATCATGTAAAGCACTTTAAATGATCTTGTTTGCTGAAATGTGTTATACAAATAAGCTTGCCTTGCCAAGAACTTGACTTATCACAAATAGTGTTGGCCGAAACTAATTTCCGAGCCCCTTCACATGTGCAAACAAACAAGAAAAAAAAGAAATGAAAAGGTCACTAGGTTGGAAAATAGATTTTTGTGGAAGAACACAGTTTATGCAAATATAAAATAAAAATGTCTAAATAGCAAACTGTAATCAAAATACATCTGACAATAGCATAAAAAAAACAAAGTCTTAAAACAAAGGATTCTTGCTCCAGTGTCTCATCTGTAACTGCAAACGCTATATTCAGAAAAAAAACATGCAAAGCCCATTACCCATTTAACATAATCCCCACTGAGAGGCAATGAGGTGGCAGCGATGTGCTGGCAGGGCGCAGTTGGCACTGGTGGCAGGAACGGGGGACACTAATGTTAGAGGTACAGTGTAAACTAAAATGCACATCAACATCGAAGTTGATAAAGATGCAGGTTGTTGCAAAAATAGATTTAGATTTAATTGTTAACATAGTTGTCAGTCATGCTTTTTTGTCATGTCCCCTACCTGGACTTTCTGTGCTCTCATTTTATCCGAAATTTCTAAGCACTGATTATAAAAGGTACAGAATAGAGTTCTGAGACCTGCGTGTGTGGTGTTGAAACATTATATCCTGTTTCATTGTTCATTACTCTGCATCTTCCTTGGCAAAGGTAATTATTATTTTAATCCCATTTTTAAAGCTGCTTAAAGAGCATTACTGACTTAATGCTACAAATTTCAATTCAAATCAAGTTCAACAACTTGCCTCTTTAACCAGTCTTCTCATTTATTTCTGTTTGTTTCATCTATAGGACTCAGATTGTTCTGTCCTGACTTTTCGTCTACCTGTGTTTAGTCTCCCTTACTGTCTCAGTTTCCTGTTTCCTTCACTGCTGTTACTCGTCTGTTAACCAAGTCACCTGTTTTCCCTTCAGTATTCACTCGTCTCAGTTTATAAACTCTGTAATGGACTCTGTTGCTTCTGCTTCCATGCTTGGGGTTTTGTTGTTTCTTTTTTTTTTCACCCATAGAGGCCGGCTTGTGTCCTATGTTGGATTTGCATAAACCCTACCGGCCTGCCCCTCCCTGCATTCAGGACCTCAGGCAACCAATCTGGACATGAATATCGTAAACTGTACGTATTGTTGCAGCCCTACCCTGTTGCAATGTCAATCCTTGCTATAATCTGGGACCTTATTAAAAACTTTGACCCCTTTACCCTTGTCCAGACATTCTAATTTACATTGTGAAATTACAGATATTCAAAGAATAAACTGACAGAAAACTGACAAGTTATTAATCTTTGGACGCTTCAAACAAATAGCCAACTACGTATCTTGAAAGACTGTATGCAAATGTACTGAGGAGTGCGAGCTGGATTTTGAGCAGATGAGGTTGGTGTTTTTCTCTCTTGGCGCAGTACTAAATGTCATTTTTCACTGAAATGTTCTAATTTAGCCAAAAGAGTTTAAAGCTGATGTGTGGAAGATCGCGAAAAAAACCCCCAAAGGAATTTGCTTTGGAATGGCTCTTATAGAAAAACAGAAACATTACAACTTATTTTGAAGACTGATTACATAAATTATTACCTCTTAACTTTTTCAGATTTTCTCATCTTGCATCCACAAATCTTTAGTGGGACTTTATGTGATAGACCAACATATAGTAATGTATTATTTTCATTACAGTGTAGCTGAAGCTCAGTTAGATTGGATGGAGATTATCTCTGAACATGGATTTTCAAGTCTTGCCTGCGATTCTCAGTTGGATTTCGGTCTGGACTTTGACTGGGCCATTATAACACATAAATGTGCTTGGATCTAAATCATTTCTTTTCCAGCTCTAGCTGTATGTTTATAGTCTTTGTCTTTTGGAGCCTCTAACAGGTTTTCTTCCAGGATTGGTAGAACTACTCCCCATCAGTCAGAACCATTTTCACCATTTCCCACTGAACAAAAGCTTCCCAACAGCATGCTTGGCTTTGCCTTCTTTCATGCCAGGGATGTGCAGTGTTAGTGTGCCTCCACGCATGGTGCTTTGCACATAGAATAAAAGTTCAATATTTATTTTGTATGTACAGAGCACATTCTTCTACATGTTTTTGTTCTCTACAGGTTCTCTAAAGGTCTTGTGGCAAACTGAAAACAATTTTGTTCACCAGTGACTTTCTTATTGCCACTCTTCCATAAAGGCCAGATGTGTGCCTATTGCATGACTGGGTATCTGCAGTGTTACAACTGGGCTCTTGGCAGCTTTTCTAATTTATGCTCTCCTTGCTCCACCTGTCAGTTTAAGTGAACAACCATGTGTTCGTAGGTTTGCCTTTTTTGGATGACTGATTGAACAGTGTGCTGATATTGTTTCATAACCCTGCTTTCAGGTTCTCCACAATTTTATTCCTGACCTCTCTTCTGTTTACTTTTCTTTCCATGGTGCTATTTGTTTACTAATGGCAATGGTTGCATTGAATTCTATTTAGGGGTGTCAGAGTAAAGGGTAAAATGCAAATGCACGCCACACATTTCAGATTGTTGTAATAAAAATTTTGAAAATTATCCCTCTGTTTCCTTCCACTTCACAAGCATGCACTACTTTGTCTTCATCTATCACTATATTTTCTGGATGTAATCTGACAAAATGTGGAAAAGCTTCACATTATAAATACTGTTACAAAGCTCAGTAATTTAAAATGTACTCTCAATGAAGATTTTACCAAAGTATACTTCCTTTTTTCCATATAATTGGTTTCTCCTTGCATTTGTATTGCCTGGACAATTTGTGGCAATTTAAAGCTTCAATCTCCTTCTTGCAAAGGAAAACGTTCTGCCCTACATTCCTGGTACCTTTTTGCAAAGCTGAGAGCAGGCCTGACACTAATTTAAGCTCACAGAATGACACCAGCACGTCTGGACCAAACTGCAGCAGAACAGATGTTTCACAGTAGCTAGTTACAGGAAATTGACTTCAAGGAGCGTTGTCTGCATCTGTTTGCTAAAAATTAATGATGAATATGGTTACTCAGGGAAGGTTTTGTGGTCTGCTGTGTCACATTAAAAAAAATAAGTATAAAAACTAATTAAACAGGAAAAAACAGAACGAGTAATTTAAGATAACATAAAAGTGCCACAGCTGGAGTTTTCTTGTTACATTTATGTTCTTTTAGATTGTTAAGAAGCACCATGTGTTGCTGGCAATTACAACACCACACCTTTGGTCTGGAGGCACTTTCTAAAGGGGAATAAATAATAAGTAAGAGCTTGGTGTTCACCTGCTGCCTTACCGCTTTGCAGACCTGTGCAGCTGTTTTTTTAAATAAGATCATACTTTTCAATGTCTGTTCTTTTTATGTAATATACTTTTTTTCACTCACTTATGTTCCTGATAATAAATTATTTGGATTCATCTTTCCTTGTGTGACTCAATCCACCTTCCAACAGTTTTTCTTCTCAGTTCCCAGCCTGTTGTGTTTCCAATCTTTCCCTCAAGCAAATTAGTTGATTGTTTTCAGCATAATAGTTTTTCCTCAGCTGCGCAGAAGCTGTTCATAAGGGTGCAAAATGCATGCCTGGAGACTCGTCTGACTGCGTTTTCCATCAGCTTTAAATCTGAATAAATGTGGGGAAAATATGTTTCAAATTGTGAAACAGTATCAGTACATTTCAACTTTTAATGGCTTAGAGTGAGTCTGCATGCATGCCTGCATGCCTGATAAAACAATATGTCAGCATTACAGTTTTATAATATAGTAAAACTCTTCTGTTTTTTTCTCATTTGCATACAAACTGAAAACAGATGAAACAAAGTGGTGAAATATTGGAGGAGAGTAATATGTGTAAAACACCTCTTCTCCGACCTCTCCACTTTTATATAAAAGCATTAAATTAGTAAATATAAAAACAAAAGACTTCTGCAGCCCACATTTTACCCTCCTGTGGTTTAGAGTCACGCTCTTTGTTCAGAACAGCTTTCTTCAGTATAATGGGCGATTAACACAGAAAAAGCAAGAAAGTAGATAAAGGAATGAAGTCAATAACAAATAAACAGACATTGTTTAAATCAGTTCTCTTCTCAAGGCATTGAGAAATTTGCATTTGATTAAAAAACATGACATTTCTACTGAGAACATTAAAATAAACTAATTAAATTATCAGAATTAAAAATAGTGAAGCGGGCTTGGTGTTGATATTGTGCTGGGTATTTGGAGTATATTAAATGCAGTTCAAATTAGGTGTTTATGTACACTGTATAAAAACAATATTACATTTTATTTCTCATTGTCATAATTGGTGGAAGGAGTTAAATGCAGGGAAAACGTGGAAGAAAACCTATTAGAGGCTGCAAAAGACTTGAAACTGGGGCAGAGGTTCAACTCCCAGAAGGACAATGACCCTAAAAAAACAGCCAGAACTACAATGGAATAGCTCAGATCAAATTCAAGTATAAATACAAATGCAGGTGAGACTTAGCAGCTATTAATTTATAAAAAAAATAAACATCATGCATCATTTTCATTCCAATTTCTGGTCTATCACACATAAATGCATTACAGTTTGACGTTTGTGGTTTTAAAATGACAAAATGTGAAAGAATCCAAGGTGTATGAATACTTAGGTAGAGCATTTTACATGCAGTTTTGAAAAAATAGCTAATAAAACATGTATGGTGGTCATTAAGAAAATTTTAACACCTCTCCCTTCAGTGCAGCTAAAACAATGTCACAACAAAGAAGTTTTGTTAACAAGCTATTATTTTTGTTTCCTCTACTCAACCCTCATGTATGAAGAGACAATCATGTTTCTGTTAGGTGGGCTGAAACACATGGAAGGGTACTGCAGAGGATGTTAGAACCACACTAGCAAAGACATTAGTAATGACACTCTCGTGTTGAAGCGTAACCAAGAGATGAGGCATACATTTACCACACTATAAATACAATTTGATTGAAGGAATAATTATTTTGAGATAGGTAGAGGCAATAAAAGAAGCCCTGTGATGGGCCGTCAGGCTTGGAAAAGTCTGAAGTGTTAATCAAACAAGCTGGGATTTTACACCCCTCTTCTTTGCCCATAAACGTCCACAGCTCACATTAAATGAAGGATCGCAGGGTCTTTAACAACTGGAGATGTCTGATTGGGCAGGGCAGACATCGCAGCTGCAGAGTTGGAAAATGTTATCTTTGTGGGGGTTTTTTCTACTGTTTCACATCAGTAGGCTGTATATATGCATAGCATTTCCTCGTTGCTTTAGCAACAGAGAAAGAAAGGGTCTTCGACCTTTCTTTTCAGGAATCCATTTCAACGCTATTCAGAAATGAGTGAGAAGCATCTTTAACCATATATATGTACACATCATCATGTGTGTTGGTTATCTCCTGAGGGAGCTGTGTGGGTGACTGTCACCAATTAAGAAAATCCTTTAGTAGCTAATTACCCAATGTGTGCAAGGACATGCCGCATTAAATTTTGTAGGTACTTTCAAGCTTCTAAAAGATCAGGGTAATTTTGTACTATTAAGAAACGTGAAGAAATGTACTTGGTGTGTATGGTTTGGCAGAGTATCACTTCAAACATAGTCCTTTCAATTCATAACGCTCATAGTGATGGCTTCCACGTTCTCTGGCACCTGTAGGCACTTCGCCTGAGACTGAGAAGTCTCCAACTGTACTCCGTAGGAGTGTGATCAATAAAAATAGACCAGGCTTTGTGGTGCGGCCTGTTATTGTCTTACCACTTTACCTCCTGCATTTCAAACAGCCTCACCACTCAGCTGCCAGTGTGAACATCTTCACCAGAAAAAATCACAAAGATGAGGTTAAACGTTTGTATTATAAAATGCTTACATGATAGCAGGTGTCATTGTGGTGACATTTAGCAACTATGACTTGCAAATAACAGCTCTAAGGGGGTGATTAAATGTATTGGTAAACTGCATGTGTCCTTTCAGATGTTAAAGGACTGTTAGTAGCATTATTAAAAAACTTCAAAACAGTTCTCTGACATTACTCTGTCGAACTGTCACAATCCGCATGTTTAAGACTGTTGAATCTGTTTTGAATGTGGCATATTCTTACTGCCTCCCCTGCAGCCAGTGAAGACTTGCTGGACTTCAGGTTTCCTCAGCCAGAGCTCGAATCTTTTCTTTGGCTCACAGCTCCTCAGTGTTTGTTCTCTACTATGCTGTCTTTGACAAGTTTGAGCCTGTGACCCTGTCCTCACTACAAGTGATTGTTGGTCATTTTAAGCCTGCAGGGTCTCCAAATGATGCTCTCTCTAGTCGACTTTTAAAGAGGTTTTAGACACAATTGGACCTTTGGTTCTTGAACTGGTAAATCACAGTTTATTGTGAGGTGTAGGGATTTCAAGCATGCAGTAGTACAGCATCTTATTTAAAAAAACAGCCCTTAATCCTACAGTTTCCTAACTACAGGCCTATCTACAGACTACCTTTTCTTTCGAAAGTCCTCATGAAGATAGTACACAGCCATCTGATGGCCTTTTTAGAAAAGAAAAATGTTCTAAAAATTTTCCAATATTGTTTTAAATCTTTACACAGCAACGAATCAGCCATAATGACATATATGATCATATTGATCATGTTGTTCTTGTGCCTTGAAAGCTGCCTTTGATACAGTGGATCATGCCATTTTACTAGGCTGGAGCAGTGGGTGATAGCATTGAAGTGGTTCAAGACCTACTTGGAGGTGCAAACTTTTCCCGTCAGTCTCAGTGACCACGTGTCCTCCTCTGCTCCTCTGTTGTGTGGTGTCCCACAAGGGTCAGCTCCAGGCCCATGGCTCTTATCCTTGTATTTGATCCCACCTGGTTTTATGCTTAGAAAACATGACATTGCATTTCACTTTTATGTAGATGACTGTTCCTCTAAAGAAAAAAGGCACATACTCTGTGCAGCCACGGATGGACTTTAACGTTTTAAAATTCTATAAGAAAAAGACAGATGGTTTTTGGTACCCCACTGAGACCCTCAATGTGTTTTTAGACTTCTTTGCCCAGTGTAATAAGCCCATTGTCACAAATCTGAATTCAAAGTGGACCCCAATCTTAAAACTGGGTAGTCATATTAAGGCAGTTGATAAATTAAACTATTTCCAGTTGAGGCAGCTGGCTAAAATAAAGCCAGTTCTCTCCAAATAACGCTTTGAAACAGTAATCCACACTTTTGTTACCACTCAGCTGGATTGCTGTTTTGCACTTTACGTCGGTGTTCATCCATTACTTGTCTCCAGAGGGTGCAAAATGCTGCAGTTTGTCTTTAACTGACACTTGGCCATTTGAGCACTTTCCCCCCATTTTAGCTTCCCTTTACTGGCTGCCTATTCCTTTTAGGATTCATTTAATAATTATTTTATTTGCTTTTAAAGCCTTCCATGTCCTTGCCCCATACTATCTCTCTGAACTGCTGGAGCCTTATACACCTACCCGCGCTCTAAGGTCAGCTGATCAGCTGCTCCAGAGTGTCTCTAGGACTGTGCGTAAACTTAAAGGAGCTCATGCTTTTGCTGTAGCAGCTCCCAAATTGTGGAATGATTTGCCCTTGGAAACCGGCAACTTCTCTGTCTGTTTTTAAATCTCATCTGAAGAACAATATTTTAACTCTGGCGTTTGACACCCTGTGAGATGCTGGTTTTAGTTAATTTTAATATTAGTTGTTTTTAGTTTATTTATATGCTGTTTTATATTGCTTTAATATTTCACTGTTCACTTGTGTGTTTCAATGTATTGTTTTGTTTTATTTTTTACTTATTTAACTGTGCAGCACTTTGGTCCTGTGCTGGTTGTTTTTAAGTTCTTTATAAATAAAGTTAGATTGAATTTAAGGTTGGATGTTTTACAGTGCAGTGAAAAGACATTTGCTGAGTTAATTTTATACCAGATATAACAGGTTGCACTGCTTCCCACTTTTTTCTCATCCTTTCAAAAAATAGTTTCCCAAATGTCTTGTGGATCATCTAAGAAATTTTTGAAAAGACAGGTCTTCTTGTTCTTTTTGGTCAGCAGTGTTTTTTGCTTTGTAAACTCTCCTGTACTTGTAGATGCATATTGGCTCAGTATCTGTCTTAGTGTAGGATCTTGACCACTGACTTTAACTGAGGCAACTGAGGCCTGCTTAGATGTTGCTCTGGGTTCTTTTGTGGGCTCTTTGATGAGATATCAATAGAGGCATTTTGGTAGATTGGCCACTGCAGGGAACGTTCACCACTGTTTCATGTTTTCTCTACTTGTAGATAATGGCTCTCTTTGTGGTTCAGTAGAACATTACAAATAGGTTTGCAACCATTTCCATAATTAAAAATGTCAATGACTTTGTTTCTCATCAGTTCCTAAATGTCTTTAGGCATTGTGTGTTGAAATCTTTTACCTATGTCATCTTGTCAGATAGATTGCATACAATTTTTTTTAATTTACAAGTCAGCCCATGTACAGGTTTAGGGTTAGCTCATGAATTTGAACTCAGCTTTACAGAAAAAATGTAAATCACATCTAAATCATGATTTAATAAGGGGTGCAGTTACTTTTTCACATAGGACTATATTGGTTTGAAAAAATAAAATAATTGATTGAAAACTGCTTTTAATGTTTATCTTTGTCTGAAACTACAGTTCAACCTGGAAAGACTCACAAATGAGAGAAACACAGAGATGGCAATTAGAGGAGTTTATTAGCTGATGTTTGATTTATTTTGGCGCTCGGACCCCAATGGAAGACATGGATGCTGATAATGACATGAGCTTGAATGAACAGGGTTAGAAGGGTTAGAATTAGAGAAGTCTTCCCCCCGGGATCCTTATACTGGTGGTGGAGTGGAGGCCTGAGAAGATAAGGGAGTCGGAAGGAGCTTGAAGCCTGATGGTGGAGATGGGGTGGAGGAGGGTCGAAGCTCAGCTGAAGATCAGGAGATTCTGTGTATGAAGGTCTTTTAAAGCAAAGCCTGGAGGGATGATTGGCTGAAGATGAATGTAGATCAGGAGCTCATTGGTTGGAGCCGAGAACGTGGTGGAGTAATTAGATGGAGCTGGAAGTGGAGGTGAGTCTTCCAAGTTGAATTTTCGTCAAAACTCCATTTGTCTGATGATCTGAATCATTTAATTGTGACAAAAAAGCAAAAGATGAAGAAATGTGTAAGGAGGATAATAATTATTCACAGCACTGTAACAAAGTCTGTTGAAAAAGACAGATTGCTAAAAATTGTCAAAGAAACAGTGTTATGGAGTCATGTGCCACTTTTTCTTACAACTAATTCTCTATTAAGTGTTTTAGTTCTTCAAGAATTTGATATAGTATGACATATGTCACATTTTTCAAAGTTACATCACACACACCATGCTAATAAAGATGACTCAAAAGATTTTTAACATGTCAGCTCATCTACATCAGATGTAAGTGGATGTGCTTAACAGCTATCCACGTCTGGTAAAGCCTGTCATTCTTTCTTTTAAGTTTTGTCCATGATCTCAAAGTCATATTCAGTCAAGAATCAAACATTTACAGTTTTAAACAAGATATGCATCAATCAGGCTTTTACTGGCTGATTCCGAATTCCTGACCTGATGATTTTTAATTATTATTTTTTTATATGTGGATTGTCCTATTTGTTTTTGATTTTGATCGATTGTAATTTCATCCCTACTTGGTGTAAACTTTGTTTCAATAACAAGCAACTGGCTTTGACCATAGAATAAAGGTAATGTGATACAGGTTCATCTTATAGAGATAGTAGCTTTGAATTCAACAGACACTGAAGGGATTACAAGATTATCTACACTTACAGGTGCATCTCAATAAATTACAGCTATAGTATTGTTGTTGATTAAGGCTTCCAAATAATTAAAAACCAAAATTATAATTTATTTATTTTACAGAAAATAAGAATATTACAAATGACTAATAAAATACAAAGGATTTTTAATGAAAAACATTTATTTTATGGCCAACACAATTATAGGGAAAGTCAGTAAGCTGTATGTTTACAGAGTGTTATAGTCTAATAATGGAAAGTTGATTGGAAGGAAAAAGTTAAAAAACAACAACAATAACTGCAGCCTTGAGAGAATTGTGAAGCAAAACCATTCAAGACTTATAGAGATTTCCTTACATCAAAGTACTGACTGAAGCTGGTGGTTCAAGACATGGGCTACAGCCTGAAGGGCACTGATAAATCATCCACACTTCTGCAGTACGACAGGCTGATTACCTCATTGCTACACTGCTGTGATCTTGTAATTTATGCAAAAGGAGCCCAGACTGAGCATTAAGTTAATGCAATGAACGTTTAAGTAGTTATTCGATTTAAGAAATGTTGTGTTTTCTTGTTTATATGCAGTGTTCTAATTTTCTAAAGAACTGGAGTTCTCTAAGTTTGTGTTAGTTGAAAGAATAAAAAGTTAAAATGTGTCAGTCTCTAACCTCATTCTTACTTTTAGTAGTATATTTACACTGACTAAACATAAATCAAAGTGTTGTTTATCATTTTTACATTCCAAAGAAGTTGAGAGTTTAGTTTTATGATTTAAATAAACAAGGAAAAATTAAAATGTTCTCACATTTTTAATCAATAAACAGGCAGAGCCAATAAAGGGAACATCATTAGATTGTGATAATTGTTTCAAACTGCTTGCACTATTAGAGACTTTTATTCACTGATTCCAGACGCAATTATTTAAATGTATTTTTTGTAAGATGAGTTACTTTGTTACTGATAACAGTAACTGTGCTAACAACTGAGCGTAACCGACTGTCTCTGTGTCCAAAGTAATTAATTTTGAAGTGTTTTTGTTTCATGTGGTGTTGTGAAGCATGATGGCTGCATGTACAACACAATGCCTCGTGTTTTACTCCCTCTTGCTCTAGCAGAAAGCGCACCCCATTGATTATGATGAAGGGAATGGGTGGAGTATTCCCTGATGCCAATAATTTTATGCTTTATGAAGCACAGCTGCACAGATGCTTAAAAATGAACATTAAACTCTGTTGTTTGCCAAGGTTATAGCACAGGTAGGACTGTCATCAGAGGGTGCTTAAAAAGTTGCAGTCCTTAAAAATGCGTCATAGCTGTGGTGCTGGAACAGAATTCTTACTGTAATTTTCTTTCCTTCCTGTTGCTATTTTGAAGAAATGTAAAATAAAAATAAAAATGTAAATCAAGTTTTAAAGGTTTCATGTGATATTTTTTTCATGTTTGGTAAAAGGTAATCACAATTACTAATGTATTAGTGATTCCTTCTAAGATAAAAACTTTACTGAGGTGGCTCCTATCTACGTTCATTGAGTCTAAACAAGAGCTCAGTTAAGAGACCTATCATACCTGACTCGCAGATGCCACCCAAAACCACCCCTTAGAAAAATTTGGTGAGAAAACTTTAAAAAGATGACACTGTCTTTCATCTAAATGCAAAAATGTGGTTGAAAATTGACAGGTTAAAGGGATAGTTAACGATTATAAGGAGTTAATATCTTAGTGGTTATTTTATTGGTTCCTCGTGTTAGTTTTTCCTCAAGGTTTGAGCTAGTTCGAGGGGGGCCAAGACCAAAGTGGACTTCTATCATGTTAAAGCAACTCCAGTCTCAAAATTATCACAGCAGTTTAAACAAATGTTATTTTGACTTTGGTCATAGACAAACTTGGACTATATTATTAACTTCGGCCTCCAGGTACAGCTAATCTGGATTTATACTAAATGATGCCAGGAGAGTTATCTGCTGCAGGTAAGATATTATCTTCCCATGACCTTTTAAGTCAAACTCACTCAAGAAATGCTCCGTTGTCCTTTTAAAAAATGTCTAAAGAAAAACATCTACCTATGTTTAAATTTGGCTAAAAAAATTTAAAAAGTGGTCTGAAAAAGCCTGACTTTCAGCATTTTTGTTAAGTCAACATTTAGGATAGATTTACGGGTCAAGAAGGATTTTTTCAGACTAAATAGGGTAAAGGATTGACACACTTAAAATAAACATAAATAAAGATGTCGATAGATTCCCGGTGTTTGGAAAAGATTACCCATGTTTCAAGCTGTTCTCATTTGGTCAACCTGTAAATGAATGAACAGATAATTGATGACTTTTTCTCTTGTGTTCCAGCTGGAAAGGAAAATCCGCAGTACTACATTTGGTGAACCAATAATTTTAAGATATTTGCTCTTTTTTTTACAAGATTAAGAGTAATCATTCACCTTTAACTTGTGAACAAGGGCAGTGAGTCATCCTGGTACTGAACTTATAAAAGGCATCGTTCAGGGTACACTCGAGCCATCAAAGGCTATACAGTAACAAGGAGCATAAAGGATCTATGAGTCATTTAATTGTTTTTTTTGGTTTTTTCAGTATTGTACTTCACTCCACCATTTCCTTTTTTCCACCCCTGGGCACCAAGGTGTAATTGAGAGGCCTATTCAGAGGCAACAGGAGGTTTCTTTCTGCTGCAGACTGTAAATTAAAGACAGGCAACTTTCATTCATATTTTTATTTACCTGCTGTATGTGACTCAGGGTTGTTGGCAGAGCTAGATGTATTTAGATGCCAGCTTGAGTTCCCTGTGTAAGGACTTCAAATTCATCACATGGCCAACAGTTAAATACACTCAACTACTCTTAAGGTCATTCCCAAATCTCCAAATAGCCAAAGGTGGCTGTTTTGAACTGCAATTTAACTTGAGTATCTGGAGAAAACTCACACATACTGTACATGTGGAAAAACATGCAAACTCCACACAAGAAACACCTAAGAACTTGTGACTGGAACCACAGTTCTTTCAACAATACCAAAAAATACCCACCTTCCTACCCTTGCATGGCAAAATATTGTCCTTTGAAAAACAACATCAAAGATATGTCAACATTTTGTATTTAATTATTTAATTTGTATTTAATCAGATTATTTAAAAATTGTCATGATTTGTAGGTTTTGAGCTTCGTTTTGGATCTTGCTCATGATTGTTCATGTTTTCCAGCTATAGTTCATTCCTTTTTGGTTTTGTTTCTTTTTCATTCCGTTTATGGTGCGTTTTATTTCTGTTACTTTTAGATTTATCTTCGGGTTTTGTTGTCTTTGTTTCTCTGTTCAGTTCCTGTCAGGTTTTGTTTCCACTTTCAGCCACTGCCTCCATGATCAGCTTCATTTAGTCCACCTGTTTCATGCTAATCAGTCTCTTTGTTTTCACCTGAGCCTTCCACTTAGTATACTCCGGTGATCTGTTTACCACCTGTGGATACACACTGTTGTTCATGCTTAACCAAGCTGTCTGTGTGCTCTTGCCATGCTTGCTCCTGTTCATGCCTACATCTACAATATTTAGCCTAATGTCAGTTTTTGTTAAATTAAACCTTTTCACTTTTGCATTCTCAAAAAAACACCTCATGACTAAAATGTTTAAGATCACCTTACAGTTCTTCATTGTAACATTGTTTTTTATTTCTAACATTGCCAAATTCTTACCATCAATCCCTGTGGTTAGTGGTTGTAGTCCTCCACAACAAACTGAAAAATAAATCAAACTTTCTTTATCTTTTTGCTTCTTCATCCATCCAGCCATTGTCTTTCTCATGTCTGAGGTTGGACAGTGGGGGTAACAGTTCTAGAAGGGAGCCCATATTTCCCTCTCCATCAACCCTCTTTAGCTCATTCTAGGGGATCCAAATACATTTCCAGGCCACAAAGGTTATATATTTACTTCCCACAAGTTCTAGGTCTACTCTGCGGATAGAAATCTCCAAAGGGAGGCATCCAGGTGTCATCCTTATCAGATGCCACCTCAACTAAGTATTTTCGATACAGAGGAGCAGTGGCTCTATTCCAACTTACCCCTGCATGAGTTCTCATGCTCTCTCTTATGATGATTCCAGTCACCCTGTGGGGGACACTTTCAGCTGCTTGTATCCAGAATCTTGAGTTTTTGGCTTTTTCTATTCTTCAAAACCATTGGTAATGACTCATAACATAATTGCCTAAGTCATGTGACTTAATTGCCTAAGTCATGTGACTAACAAAACTGTAAGCTTTGCTTTTGCCTCAATTCTTTTTTCACCATGACACACAAGAGAAGCATCAACGTTACTGTGGACACAGCCCACATCTGTCTATCCATCTCCCATTCCATCCTACCATCACTTGTAAACAAGACAGTGAGATACCTGAACTTGTATGTTGGAGGTAGAGACTAATCTCCCTGATCCGGAGGTAGCAGTCCAACTTTTTCTGGCTCCAAATCATGGCCTCAGACTTACAGATGTTGACTCTCATCCTCCCTGATTCACCCGCTCAGAAATGCCTTAAGCATCCTGTAGACCGAACAACTGGACTTCCATGGTTACTTAAGCAATTTTGCTTCTCAAAAGGATGTCTCCAGGAAAAACAAATCAGAGCGGACATCATGTAATTTCAAGATGTATGGTATTGACGTCTGTTAAATGTGGAACTAAACAAGCTTCTCTTGTCCCTGAGCCAATCAGTGTGTGTCATGATTCATTCATCTATATATTTGTATTGATGATAAACTCAGGCTGTTGTGTGATTATTGCCATGTACCATTTGGTCGTCCCTTCTTTTCTCTCCTTCTGTTTTGAGAGACACTTTTCGTTTCCAGCATATTGTGTAGGGATGCATCATGCTGTTGTTGTCACAGATTTAGCTGTCACACACTCGTCAAATGCCAAGCTGTCACAAAGGATAGAGAGAACACTTGCACACACATGTAATAGGAGGGGGGGGGGGGATCTAAAGTGGCCAAGTGACTGAAAATTTCATCCTGTCATTCAAACACAAGTTCTTTAAGGACACAAGCTTTGATCAAATAGAAATCTTTTTTGACATTTAAAAAATGCACCTAAAAACACCAGAGTAGCAGTAAAGAGTCAGAGGGGTAGTTGTTGAAAAAAAAACTAGTTGTTTTTTTTATTTTTGGTAAAGTAGAACACATCTACTCAGCAGTGACAACAACAATTTAATAATTTTTTTTTAAATAAAGGCCAACAAAAACAACTGTTTATCTGTTGTTTAATAGACTTCTTAAAATGTATTGATCACCGTCTTTACTGTATGTTACTGTACATTAACGAACAATTTGTAAAATGCCAAGTTCTGCTTCAGACTAAAGCCGTGATTCTCAAACTGTGGTACCAGAGCAACTGGCAGCATTTATCACAATAAAAAAATAATCCAAATTATTTCAAATGTATTTAAAGTTTCAGTAATATTTTGGCAGCGTACCGAGAAAAAATACAATATATGGAGATACAGAACAAGTATAGAGCTACACTTATGTGTATAAATATGATTAATACATCAAAATATTAATAATTACCTCAAAATGTACATGAAGTGAAAAATAGATACAATCATATAGATGTATTTTGATTAGATGTTTTGTAAAATATTTTTTTGTGTATTTTTAAAAAAAGTGGTATTATGACTTTTTATTTTAACAACACACTAAACGTACAGTATTTTGATTAAAATGTGTTACTGGTATATTTCTGACATGTTAAGGGTGCACTAAATACTGTCTGAATGTATTTAGAGGACAAACAAAGTAGATTTTTAATATAATAATGGAGTATTAAATTAAAGCGTTCTCAATGTTGCCTCGCCTTTACACATAAAAGTACATTACGCATATTGGAAGTTGTGCTTTAGTACAGTTTAACTAAATGCTGTTTGTACAAAGCAAGTTGTTACAAAATAACAGCTTTTTAGTGTAGTCATTTTCAAACATGCTAGAAATATATTGATTAGTCAAACTGTAGGTATACTGGTGAATTTCAAAATTTGATTTACTTACTACCTTTTTTTGCTTGGATAAACTGCCCCTTTTGGTTCTCCGCTGAAATTCCATGAAGTAAAAAAAACCCCCAAAAAACGGTGATGTAGATTTACAAAGAAAAAAAAATCCAATAGACGAATTGTTCCAACTCATTGATCCTTGCTCCATCAAAAAATACAATAGAGAAAGTTGAAAACTTCCCGGATTAACCGGAAGCAGATAACAGAGAACCAGGAACAAGTGCAGTTGGTTGCTTATCTGGCATGCCTTCTACTTACCGCTGAACTCAAAAACCTAGATATGAGAATAGCGCCACCACCAACAGCTCCACAGAACACTGTACCCTACCAAATTTAAGACTAGCAGCAATTGTGCTCAGTAATCAGTCTAACTACTGTTAACAGAACAAGCTAAAAACAATTTTTTGTATTTTCACAGAGTACTGTGTGTGTTTGACAGACTTATTGAGATAAAAATAATCTTTCCATCAATCCATTGTCTAGACCCACTTGTCCTTGCAGGGTCCAGGGTACACCCAGGACAAGTCGCACGTCCATCACAGGGCAGCACAGAGCTATACAACCATGCACTCATACCTAAGGGCAGTTTAGAGTGACCAATTGATCCAAAAGTCATGTTTTTGTGGGAGGAACCGGAGTACCCAGAGAGAACCCACCTATGCACTTTGAGAACATGCAACCTCCGACCCCAGACCAGAATTCAAAGCCAGTATGATAAAAATAATCAGAAGAGATTTTTTTTATCCCCTATTTCTGTTTTTTTGTTTGTTTATTTTTTTTACCAAGTGACAATATTGGATTTTCAGGTCTAAATGTGGTGCAGCCATAGTTATATGTAAAAAGAATTTGGGATTTTTTTTAGATAGAGGAATGGTGTGTGCAATCTTTTTGCTTAATTCGTGTTGTCCGACAGCTTCTATTTAAGTAATTTCTTGATTCTACACCCGAGCTGGAACAAACAAATAATGTGATTAATCACAGTTAATTCACGATTTAACATGAGGGAATTATGTTTTCACATGTTGGGGTGGACAGCTTTTTCATTAATACATGAAATCCACATTTGAAATTACTTTTTGTATTTAGTCCAGTTATTTTTGATATTACCTTTTTTTAATTATCTAAATAAAAATTAATTTTGACAAAAAAAGCTTGTAAACATATGAGCTTGAGGGAATTTTAATGATTTTAAGCAATATTTCCTTTGTCTTTATTGCTGCTTAGACATATTTATGTTTCATTATATTTGTCTTGGTTTTTAAACTAGACTAAATAAAGCTGAATGACTTATGTACTTTGGTGTTTGTTGTTGCTCATGTTCTGTCTTTTCTAGACTGTTTCTCCCAACTGTTTTACAGATGGTCTTGGTCCACTCTTCACTTTTTACATGCTTCTTCTTGTACTGTTTTCACCCCCTCTCCATCTGTCTCCCTTTTTCTTCTGTTTGCCATGTTTACTTGTTCCATGGACACACATGGCTGGTGGTCTGTTGTACTGTAGATGAGCTAATCCTACAACAAATATATCACTATCACTAAAGAATGACACTAAGTACCCCAATCCACCCTGTCTGTTTTTCGCTTTCTTTGCTTGGTGTTTGTTTAACATACTGGGGCTGCGATGCGAAGCACAGATTAGTGGCTTAGCAAGGTAACTCAGTTTTCAGTGTCAATCTTTTATCTTATGACAAACTGAAAAAAGAGAGTCATCTCTCTGCTTCATCTCTCTCAGAATGAACCTGTTCTCTATGATTTTCCCTTAACAGCATCTATGACTTGTTATGTGGCCCAAAACAGACTGTAGTTATTTCAGATCGTTTCCTTACTCTCAAAGCTTTGCAGCATGCAGACATCACCATGCAGATCTTTATACTCTATTAACTGACTCAACGTTCTATACATATTTCTATCCAGCTGCATTTAAGAGTCTTGAATGCGTTACAATCATGCATTTAGAGACTAATTAAAAGAAAATATTTTTTTCTAACCTTTGGATAGTTTCACACAGTCTGCAATTTTTCATCAGATTTTATGCAACCTCTGTGTTGTTTTGGGGCTTCTGTAAATATGTGTAGCCCTGTAGAATTAAGGATTGCACACCATGTGTTTTGCTAGAAATTTTCTGCCTTTGATCCATGAATGATAATGGTTATCGTATGCAAAACACACACAGAAAACCAGCGGGTAATGATTAGGTGTGGCAGACAGGTTTGTCTTCCCTTTTTGTTTCCCTCTCCTGCTTTTTCCCATATCACTCTGTGTGTGTGTGTGTGTGTGTGTGTGTGTGTGGGTGTGTGTGTGTGTGTGTGTGTGTTTGTGTGTGTGTGTCCTTTGTCTCTCTCATCTTTGCTTCTGCTACCATGGCCTCTAGATCTCTTGGAATCTACCTGACGTCTGTTCTTTATCAGATTTGTCACAGAGGGGTATCACCAGCTTTTTTTCTCTGGTTTCCAACAGATTGTCGTATTCACCTGTGAAATCACACCTGAGCCAAATCCTTACTAAAGAAAGATTTTGTTCCTTATGTCTTTGAAACCTTGTCTCACCATGTTATCTCCTGCCCCTCAGATTCTGCCAGCCAGTTGAGCTTCATATTAGTCTACCTGTCAACCTGCAAACACCTGTCGGCAGCAATACTCAACCGATGCATACTGTGTGAACTCTTGTTTACCCTTGTAGGAGCTCATTCCTAGAACCGACTATGTACTCATCTGTTCCTTCATTTGCATTTGGGCCCAGTAGATTGGAGCTTGTGACAAACTAAGGATGTCCTGATCCAAATACAGGTTTCAGCTTGAGATCCCGATCAAAGCATTTTTCAATTGTCTCATCAAATTAGCTGACAGCACTAAGTTCCTGATGCCTGTTTTTAGTGTTCCCAGCCTCTCTGCAAAACTAACCATCAACCATAAAAGTTAAGTTAATTTTCTTAAATATGATTTAATGTTGTGATATTTACAAACAATCCAAATATAGCGATAGACTCCATAAAAAACAATTATGGGAAGCATGCCACAGTTGTGAGCTGCATTTTTGTTTTTCATTTTTTCCGTGCTGTTTTACACTCTTCCTTTGCCACTCCACTGAGTAAGGCAGAAGACAGGCACAAGGGGAGGACTGCAGCAGGGTGCAGGTGTGATCATTTGACATGAAAAATACTGAAGACATTATGTGAGTTGTCCAAACTGATTTGACGTTCCTACCAGTGATGATTTTTTAGGTTGACTGAGTCACCACTGGGGGCTGCATGGTGGCGCTGTTGGTAGCACTGTTGCCTTGCAGCAAGAAGGTCCTCGGTCCGACTCCCCCACCATGGGTCTTTCTGCATGAAGTTTGCATGTTCTCCCCATGCACGTGTGGGTTCTTCTCGGGTCCTCTGGCTTCCTCTCAAAAACATGACTGTTAGGTTTGTTGGTCTCTCTACATTGCCCTCAGGTGTGCATGGTTGTTTGTCCTGTGTGTTGCTATGTGATGGACTGGCAACCTGTCCAGGGTGCCTGTCACCTGTAGACTGCTAGGGATAGGCACCAGCTAAACCTGCAACCCTGTAAGGACAAAACAGGTATAGAAAATGGATGGATGGAGTTAGCACTGACTGTTTTTTTTAAAATAAATAAATCGGATAAGCAGGCATTTTTTAAACAGCTCAGTTGTTATTGACTCTCTATATATGTTCCACTTGAAAGCCTACACATCGGTGGGTGGGGGAGGGGGGTGTTTCCTACTTGGCCTGCAGCCAGGAGGGACTGCTGTGCAAGGACGGGGCTGCCTGTCAGCATTTGATTAGTGTTTGCTAACTTGGGCCAGTGTACTGATTCAACCAAATCATCTGAGTGAGCAGTGATTCCTGTAAATCTTCCGTGTTTCAAGAAACTTGATTCAGCAAAACGAATTAATCCTATTAACTGAGTTTGCAGTGTTTCCATTAAGCCAGCTTACTCGAGTCAGCTAAACAATCAAACTGAACTGAAGAGTTTGCAGTGTTTCCATTGAATCCATTGCTTTTCTGGAGAGTCCAAACAGCTAACCGATTTAATCAAATCATCTAAGCAGCAGCCAGTATTAGGACTCATATGACCAAGCTTATTGAAGACTTCATACTTATGAATCCTAATTTTGCACAAAGATTCAAATCATTTACCAGATGATTAGGGAACCAACCATCTCAAGCAAACAGTCAATGAAGGAGAGCCTAAACAGATGGGAAATCACCAAACAGTGTCATAACTATTACAAAGCAATGGATGATATAGGGATTTCCAAGCAAGAGCTGCGTCATTCACACACTTCATGGAGTTGTTCGCGAGGGACTGCTCCCACTGCAGCATCACAGAAACATTGGTTAAATCTTGATGGGAAATTCCCTATTGTCTGCCTTACTTTGCTCTTGATTTTTGAGGTTACTTAATTAAATTTAAACAAAAAATTATCCAGCATGCTTCATACCCTAAATCATAGGTTGACTTGTTCTTTCTGAGGCATAACGTAGATACCAGCATAGAATTGGAATCAGCCTTGCGAAAGCCCACGTTGTTTTCCAGCAGTGTTTATTCCTTTACTCTAGGAGTAGTATTGGCTGTGGGTTACAAGTGAGATTTTCCACATATACAGCATATTGTGATATTACATTACTGCTTTTTTAAAGATTTCGTAGATGTAATATGTAAATATTTTATATAAGTTCTTCAAATGATGGCATGGCGTATTGTGGTGGAATAACTGCAAGAAAAATTACAGTGCAACAATAAGATTATTGTATTCAAATTGATCCTCATGTATCCCCATGACTCAACTCACTACCATCCTCTCATCTCAGCATGCCCATGACTCACACTGACAGCTGTTGTCTTTGTTATGGGCTATTATATTTTGTGCTCTCTTTGTTAAAAAAAAAACTATTTCATATATCAAGTAAAAGTTTACAATTGGTGTATTTTAAACACAATTCTGATTAGTTTAGCTTGTGCAGTGATATATTTATTACATGGTCCCAATAATCCTCTTGTAATCAGAATTTCTTTTAAAAGGTCAATGTAATTTTCCCAATCTGACAATACTAACCTTAATTCAGCCATTAACCCAACAAATGAACAGATAATCAGTTAAATCTGAAAATATGCCAAAGAAAACAAAATGTATTTAATTGTATCTTAGTGGTTGGAATAAATATCATATACTTATAATATGCAATGTTTTTATGATGGACGTAAAGATTATGGGACCATCTTCCAGAGTTAGATTCTTCAACATTATCATGCCTGATTTTATTAAGGGCCTTTACAACATTTACAAATTTAAACATTTGTTTTTAATTCAGTTCTATATGTTGGTAGATGGTTAAAAGCAGTCTGTTCAGATGAAATGGCATGTAAAACACATGTGAAGTCACAGTGTATGTCATTACTACATTTCTAAAGTGTTGTACCTCTCATCCAATGAGCGGATTAAATAGGTTACTTCATTCTACATGATATTACAATGTGTGTTTTTCCCTTTTTTGCATTTTGCATGAAATGAGTCAATGTGGTCTCTTTGACCCAGGTTGAGCCAACTGGTTATGGATTACGTGACTCCATTGCTAAAGTAAATAAATGGACATCCTCCAAAAATCCTTACAGGCACACAGAAATGTGGAGGCAGATAATCTTTTGATATTTCATTTGACATTTACTTTAAGTTTTCAGAACTGTTTCTTTGAGGAGATTTCAACTTCCATCACTGTCTATGTAAGTAATGAAAACTGAAATCAATATGTTCTTTCTCTCTGGCACACACACACACACACACACACCCACCCACAAAAGAAAATCTCTGTTATTTTCTTTGTGATGTGAGGCCAATTGTTGCTTATCAGGCCAATAATAATGACAGCCAAATAACATCCAGTGGTGAATACAACATAATGAAGGCAATGCTGGTGAAAAGCGTAGGTGGACTCTTGATTTATGCTGCTGTGCCCTGTGTCCTGCTTTTAAATAGACTTTGTTCCACTATAACATAAAATAGAATATAGTGTTTCTTCTCTTTTTTTCTCTTTGGTTTTCTGACACTAGCCAGTGATCTCAAAAGATAAGTAGTATAGGCACATTAATGCTAAAAAGAATGAATAAAAACCCAGAGCTCAGTCTATCTGGACAATTCATTTTTTTCTGATGTTCAACAGGTGATAGGTTATAAAAGCCAATAAATAAGCTGTTGCAGATGTTTCACCAATAAACCTGCTAAAGATTGTTCAATAGAACATTGTAATTATTAATTACATACCTAGCTCATATATAGTTTGCTGTATAAATGCATAAAGGATTTTTCCAAGGTATTCTCAGTTATTAGATCCTCTCTGTCCTTAATAATAGTGTGTTGTATTTGTATACCTTTTGAAAGCAACATCATTGGATAAAGAACATAGACGCTCAGCCGCCATAAAGCAGTTACTGTTTTATTGCATTACTGCAACAATGACAGCCAGCAGATGTTTCAAAGTTTGCAAACAAAATTGTCTCACAGTATAAATTTGCTGATATGGATCATGTTTGTTATGAATTTCCTATAAATATTTTAGTTTTACAAGAAAAAAAAAGGTTCATTTTGAATTGACCAAATCAGGAAAATATTTCAACTTTTTTTTTTTTCCTTTGAATTAGATTTTTGTTTGGAGACTACGTACTTTCCATTTCCAGGTTCAATATGTTTGCAGACCCTAAATTTTCATATTATTTTGGCTATTTAAAAAAAATATTCTGGAAAGTTGAGTAAAAATTTTTTCCTTAATTGGGTTTCTGTATATGCTCCACAAACGGTTAAGCTGGCTTTTGATTCGCCAAAGGTCTATTTCCCAAGTTTTTTTATGGCATCCATCTGGGCCAAGTTGGATCAGCCCTGGCTCAAATTCCATAGCGCTTAGACTTATTCAGTCCTGTGGTAAATAAAAAGTAAAGGATGCCACATACTCAAAAACCAATGTATCAAGCCATTTCTTCTTCAGATTTTTGTCTTCTAGATAAGTCTTTCTTAACTGGTGGGTCCAGACTAAAAAGTGGCTCACAGACCTTTGTCTTGGCTAATAAGGCCAAATGCAAAATCTGTCTTTACACAAAGTCCTTGCAATGGCATTAAGAACCTGTAATGTGATGTGAAACCCATTGTTTTAGGCCATAGAGGAAGGCATGCAAAGTTTTTTCACTTATGCTAATTGAGCAAACTCTGGTATGATGCAGAATGGAGTAGCTTGTCCTTGAGCTCCTACCATTTAGCACTACCTATCTTTGTAAGTGCAGCTCCTCATTAATAAGGAGTAAGATCTGCAAAATTAAAGATGTTTCCATACTTAGTTTTCTTTTTCCATACTTGGAAAAATAACAAATCAAACTCCAAACTTTTTCAGACATTTGAAGACTGCGTACAAGGTTTAATTTCTGAATTTGGTGACCGTATTATTAAAAACACTGTGTTTTTTGACTGTCCATCAAACGCAGCTTCTGATGTAAACAATTGACAGCAGCAAAAGGCAGTGTGAGTAAAACATGGATATATCAACCACTCAAGATCACCCAGTTTTCAACGTAGTTCTGTTTTGTATTTCTTCACTATCCACCTTATTCTTTGCAGTGTTGCTGTAGGATTGATTGTGTTCGCAGCCTACAGTAACAGAGTATAAATTGGAGTAAAGGGGTAGGCAAAGTTTTTTTTTAACCAATCGTTTTTGGGTTTTTTTAAGTAACCATTTTTCAGTCCAGGTGAAAGTCTTGGTTTTTAAGTCTATTTTGAGAATCACATACCTACAAACATGTTCGAATATGCAACTATCTGTTGCTGAAAGCTTTTATCTTTGTCTGCTGAAATTTCAATCAAATGTTTAACTTGTGGCATTGGCAGGTGTTTCCACCCAAACTGAAACTGGCATTGTTCCTGGGATCTGTAGATTATTTTCCATAGCTGATAATTCCACATTTTAATCCGTGTTTGCTTTACGAAGGACCATTTATTAACATGTAAGAATGCTGGTCCAGAAGTATTTAGCACAGTTCATCATTTGTTATAGCAATAAGTTGGCTATGCAGACGGAAATGCCAGGAGTTGTCCGTTGTATCCAGATGCAACAAGTTGCCTGGCGGCTAAATCTAAGCAAGCTCACTTTGAGCTGAATGTCTGAGGTCTTCCGAATCGTTTGGTTTGTCCGTTTATCTTGTTACCAGCTCATCACATTTCTTGTACTGTCATCATTGCAGTTGACCATATGCATTTACTCATTAAAGAAAAAATTGTAATATTAACCCTATTATCTATCTATGCTGTGTTGGAGTTTCAGGGTGGCACATGAGCTGAGTCACAACATCCTGCAAACATTCACAATAAGAAACTTAAGGGTTATACACAGCAACCTGAAATTAAAGCTAATTAAAACCCCTGGCATTATCTTCTGAGTTCATAAAAAACAGTTAATTGTGTTGGGGCTGCATGCTGTAATTTCTTTGAATATCATTTAGTAAAGGCCAGCAGTTATATTTCTTAACTTTATTAAACGCCACTTGAAAAAAAATCCACTAGAAATAATTAATACTTGAATAGTATGCATAAAGCTTCACAGACAGAAATTAAGACAGTTACATTATTCTTCATTCAGTTTACAGCAGTTGTTTGCATTATTTTTCATTAGTGACACATCATGTTTTGCACAAATCTCTTTTGTGGTAGTCCTATATCTATTTTTGTGGAATTACTGTTACTGCCTTAAAAATGTATATGCAAATTTTGCAAGTATAGATGTAATCCCACTGTTTCTATTATTATTTATTGTCATTTTACCCTCCATTTAAACAGCTACTCTAACTTAGATAAATTCTGTCGTTAAACCTTCATAGGTAACAACAGATATTATATAATGCAGATTACATTATGTGACAATAAACGACTGAGTGAAATGTTAAAAATATAAAAAAAATACTACTACTACTACTACTACTACTACTACTACCACTAATAATAATAATAATAATAATAATAATAACAGTGCAGAAAAACTGATTAATGCTTCTGGCTCAGCTCTTAGAGCAATAACTTTACCATGTGATTATAAATGTTGCACATAATCATCGCATTTTAACACAACTGTGATTTTGATAACAGTGAAAGATTTGCACTAAATAACCTAAACATAAAGGTTTCTTGTCTTTCCATCCGTGTTGAAGACAATACATTCAAACCAGCTGGACTTGTCTTGGTATCTTTCTTTTTATCGACATTACAACTGGTGATATTATGGATCAGGCGACTGTGAGCCACTGTGATGTGTGAGAAGAGGTGTGTCAATGTGGCTAGTTAGTGCTGCTGAAGATTGCCTACAGCAGGGACCTAATTGGAGCAAGAAAATAGTGTGTTCCATCCATGCGGCTGTGTTGAAGAGGTCCGAAAGAATCAGATAAGTGTGCACAGCCTCATTATTTGGGTCCAATTAAAGCTGACAGTCACGCCATCCAACATGCACACATGTCCATACATTTAGAGCATGAACTGTGGAGCATGTTTTTCACAATTTGAGAAGGAAGCATTCCATCATGTGTTGGGGTAGTTTTGTAATTGCATACAGAAGAATAAATGTATATTTGCAAATAAGAGTGATACGGGCAAAGAATGAGACTAATTAAAGGAAATAATACATAGTAAAATAAAGAAATATCTGCTCTCTGCTTAGCAGAATGAGGAACTTAAATGGAGTTCCTATAACTAAGAATTTTAGAAGATCCTGTATTTGTCAAAAACACTTACCTTACTAGTGGACAAAAATGCTTCTTTGGTTCGGTCCACTCTTTCTCCATTATCACTCTCTTCTAAATGAGAAACCTTAATGTTCTAATATACATTACCGAAAGTAACCTGTACCAAAGGTTTTAAAACGCCTTTCTCATTTAATGGTTTTCTTTATGTTTATGACTCATTACATTGTATATACTGTAGTTTCTCATTGAAGGCCTCAAAACAGTGAATGAACACATGGAATTATGTAGCAAACAAAAAATTGTAAAAGAACTTGAAATATGTTTTATATTTTAGATTCCTAATGTATAAATTATTTTCCTCTGGCTCATAGTTCATCTGCTTAGCAGTCTTTCTCTCCTAGATGAAGCATCTAAAGGAGCTATAACCATAAATGTTTCACTTTTCTTTCCTATAGAAAGTACTACTGGATTAGTGCTCTGTTCTCTCAAACCCCCAGTCAGTCGTGGCAGGTGGCCGCTCACACTGAGCCTTGTTCTGCTGGAAATTTCTTCCTGTTAAAGGGGAGTTTTCCTCTCCACTGTCGCTACATGCCTGCTCAGTATGAGGGATTGCTGCAAAGTCAACACCAGTGACTGTCCACTGTTGCTACATGTTCATCCAGGAGGAGTGACTGCTACAAGTCACTGACTCGACGCAATCTGCTGGGTTTTAGAGATACAAAACCTTTTTTATCAATCTGAATAATAAACTGAATCCGACTGTACCTAACTTGAAATCTATATGATTCGATTGAATTGACTTTGTAAAGAGCCTTGAGATAACATGTGTGGTGAATTGGTGCTACATAAATAAAACTGAATCGAACTGAATTGAATTGTACTCGTACTCATACTCGTACTCGTCGTCTTCCGCTTTATCTGGGACCGGGTCGCAGGGGCAGCAGATTCAGCAGAGACGCCCAGATGTCCCTCTCCCCAGACACCTCCTCCAGCTCCTCCGGGGGGAGCCCAAGGCGTTCCCAGGCCAGCCGAGAGACATGGTCCCTCCAGGGTGGGACACCTCCTGGACGCCTTCCTCGGGAGGCGTCCAGGAGGCATCCGGTATAGATGCCCGAGCCACCTCAACTGGCTCCTCTCAATGTGGAGGAGCAGCGGCTCTACTCCAAGCCCCTCCCGGATGGCCGAGCTCCTCACCCTATCTCTAAGGGAGTGCCCGGCCACCCTACGGAGGAATCTCATTTCAGCCGCTTATATCCGGGATCTCGTTTTTTTGGTCATGACCCAAAGTTCATGGCCATAGGTGAGGGTAGGAACGTAGACCGACCGGTAAATCGAGAGCTTCACTTTTCGGCTCAGCTCTCTCTTCACCACAACGGACCGGCACAGCGCCCCCATTACTGTGGCAGCCGCACCGATCCGTCTGTCGATCTCCCGCTCCATTCTTCCCTCACTCGTGAACAAGACCCCGAGATACTTAAACTCCTCCACTTGAGGCAGGAACTCCCCTCCAACCTGAAGAGGACAAGCCACCCTTTTCCGGTCGAGAACCATGGCCTCGGACTTGGAGGAGCTGATTTTCATCCCTGCCGCTTCACACTCGGCTGCGAACCACCCCAGTGCATGCTGTAGGTCTTGGCTAGAGGGGGCCAGCAGGACCACATCATCTGCAAACAGAAGAGACGAAATCCTCTGGTCACCAAACCAGACTCCATCCGGCCCTTGGCTGTGCCTAGAAATCCTGTCCATAAAAGTTATGAACAGGACCGGTGACAAAGGGCAGCCCTGCCGGAGTCCAACATGCACCGGGAACAGGTCCGACTTAGTGCCGGCAATGCGAACCAAACTCCTGCTCCACTTGTACAGAGAACGGATGGCCCCTAGTAAAGGGCCCCCGATTCCATACTCCTGGAACACCCCCCACAGGGCATCACGAGGGACACAGTCGAATGCTTTCTCCAGGTCCACAAAACACATGTGGACCGGTTGGGCAAACTCCCATGAACCCTCGAGTACCCTGTAGAGGGTATAGAGCTGGTCGAGTGTTCCACGGCCGGGACAAAAACCACACTGCTCCTCCTGAAGCCGGGGTTCGACTATCGGCTCTCCAATACCCTGGCGTAGGCCTTACCAGGGAGGCTGAGGAGTGTGATCCCCCTGTAGTTGGAACACACCCTCCGGTCACCCTTCTTATGTAGGGGGACCACCACCCCAGTCTGCCAATCCAGAGGCACTGTTCCCGTCCGCCACGCAATGTTGAAGAGGCGTGTCAACCATGACAGCCCCACAACATCCAAAGACTTGAGGTACTCAGGGCGGATCTCATCTAACCCCGAAGCCCTGCCAACGCTGAGCTTTTTATCCACCTCGATGACTTCAGCCTGGGTGATGAAAGAGTCCAACCCCAAGTCCCCAGCCTCTGTTTCCACCAGGGAATGCATGATGGCAAGATTGAGGAGATCCTCGAAGTACTCCTTCCACCGCCCGATAATGTCCCCAGTCGAGGTCAGCAGCTCCCCACCCCCACTGTAAACAGTGTTGGCGAAGCACTGCTTCCCCCTCCTGAGGCGCCGGACGGTTTGCCAGAATCGCTTCAGGGCCAACCGGTAGTCCTTCCCCATGGCCTCACCGAACTCCTCCCTGGTCCGAGTTTTTGCCTCTGCCACCGCCCGGGCCACGGCACGCTTGGCCCCATGCTACCCATCAGCCGCCTTAGGAGTCCCACAAGCCAACCACAGTCGATAGGACTCCTTCTTCAGCTTGACAGCGTCCCTTACTGCCGGTGTCCACCACCGGGTTCGGGGATTGCCGCCGCGACAGGCACCGCAGACTTTACCGCCGCAACCACGGACGGAAGCATCGACAATAGATGCGGAGAACATGGTCCACTCGGACTCTATGTCTCCAACATCCCTCGGAATCTGGTCAAAACTCTCCCGGAGGTGAGAGTTGAATTCATCCCTGGCCAAGGGGTCCGCCAGACGTTCCCAGCAGACCCTCACTATGCGCTTGGGCCTGCCAAGTCTGTCCGGCTTTCTCCTCCCCCAGCGGATCCAACTCACCACCAGGTGGTGATCAGTGGACAGCTCAGCCCCTCTCTTCACCCGAGTGTCCAAAACAGCCGAAGGTCTGATGATACGACAACAAAGTTGATCATTGACCTCCTGCCTAGGGTGTCCTGGTGCCAAGTGCACTGATGGACACCCTTATGTTTGAACATGGTGTTCATTATGGACAATCCGTGACTAGCACAGAAGTCCAATAACAAAACCCCGCTCGGATTCAGATCGGGGAGGCCATTCCTCCCGATCACCCCTCTCCAGGTGTCACTGTCGTTTCCCACGTGGGCGTTGAAGTCCCCCAGCAGAATAATGGAATCCCCGGGAGGGGCATTATCCAGCACCCCTGACAGGGACGCCAAGAAGGCCAGGTACTCCGCACTACCACTCGGCCTGTAGGCTGAAATGATAGTCAGAGACCTCTCCCCAACCCGAAGGCGCAGGGATGCGACCCTCTCATCCACTGGGGTAAACCTCAACAGTAAACGGCTGAGATGGGGGGCGATAAGCAAACCCACCCCAGCCCGCTGCCTCTCTCCGTGGGCCACTCCAGAGTAGAAGCGAGTCCAGCCCCTCTCGAGGAGATGGGTTCCAGAGCCCACGCTGTGCATGGAGGCGAGCCTGACTATTTCTAGTTGATATCTCTCGACCTCCCGCACAAGCTCAAGCTCCTTCCCCCCCAGCGAGGTGACATTTCACGTCCGTAGAGCCAGGTAAGCATCCGGGGATCGGGCCGCCAAGGTCTCCACCTTCGTCCGCTGCCCAATCCTCTTTGCATCAGTCCCTCACGGTTCCCCCTGCAGGTGGTGGGCCCACTGGGGGATGGTCTCGCGTCTCTCGTTCGGGCTTGGCCCGGCCGGGTTCCGCGAGGAGCAACCCAGCCACCAGGCACTCTCTGACGAGTCCCGACCCCAGGCCCGGCTCCAGGGTGGGACCCCGGCTCCGCAGTACCGGGTGACGTCACGTGCCTCGATTTCATAGTCATCACGAGGGGTTCTTGAACCGCTCTTTGTCTGACCCGTCACCTAGAACCTGTTTGCCATGGGAGACCCTACCAGGGGCATTTAAGCCCCAGACAACATAGCCTCTAGGATCATTCGAGCACTCAAACCCCTCCACCACGTTAAGGTGGCGGTTCAAGGAGGAGGCATTGAATTGAATTGTTGTAAATTGAATTCCTTGAAGTAGCACCCTTTGCTGTGATGTCTAAAATATTAACCTTTGGTCGTCTCTCAATGCACCTCTGGGAAGTTCTTTCAAGACTCTTGGGTAAACCATTTCAGGTAACCACTTCATGAAGCTCATGGAGAGAATACCAAGAGAGCAAATCAGTAATCAGAGCAAAGGGTAGCTATTTTGAAGAATCTAAAATATAAACATTTTTTGAGTTGTTTCACACTTTTTGTTTATTACATAATTCCATGTGTACATTCATAGTTGTGCTGCCTTTGGTGAGAATCTACAAAGTAAACAGTCATGAAAATAAAGAGACCTATAAAGGGAGAAAGTGTATCTAAAACGTTTGACTGGTAGTGTACATGTATAGGCTTCAAGTAATCTTTACATTTTACCAACATGTTTATTTTGACTGCAAGTAATATTAACGTTTCAGAGTTGCCCAGGTAGAGTCATTGTGAACGCTCAAACAGTGAGCTAAATGGCCAACACCTATAGGTTCTAAAATAGATATAAGCAAAATAAATCTTGATCATAGTACAGAGGTTTACTAAGTTGGGAGCTGTAATCTGAGCTGCAAGCACAGGTGGTTGATGCAGATGGAGACTTTTTTTTTCTTTTAGGCTGACATTTTCACAGACAGATAAAATCTTCTTAAAGTAAAAAAAATATTAGGTAAAAAGGTAAAACATAAAGTATTTCTCGTTTATTAACCAATCTCCTACATTTATCTTATGCCATAGTTAGTAGAACCACAAAAATCCAGCAAGCTTTACTCAAAAGCACACTTGGGTGCTCCTCCTCTATTGATTAACACAGCAAGCACTTTAGAAGAAAGCCTGACCCATTCTTATTGCTGAACTTAGACTAAATATAAATCTTCTCACCCAAAAAGGAAAACAGTCAACCCAAAAAATTAGGAAACTAATGCCTGTCTTTTAATATCACAATCGTGACAGACTCTTTATATGTTTTGGATCTACTACAAAAATCAGACTGTTTTGGTCCTTTCAAACAAATTTTACACATTTAGTTTGTTATTGAGCAGATCACATAAAAAAGGCACAAACAATGTATTTTTAAACTTAAAAATAATAACTTTTTTGTGGCCCCCAAGTCCTTTTATCTTGACAATTTTGGCCTTCATGGCAAAGGTTTGGACACCACTGGTCTAATCTGTAGTTACTAAATCAACAATATAAACTGCAATCAGATATCACCAAACAGAACAAAAGTAAAGTTAATAATCTCAGTTGTTTTTCATGGACTGCATCCAGCTCCTGGATTGTTTGATCTTCTGCCATCTGGAAAGAGATATCGCTCCATTAGAGCAAAGACACACAAAATGTGCAACGCTTTCTTCCCACAGGCCATAAGACTGATAAATAGGATTTAATCTCTCAGCTTCCTGCCCACACAATATTGTATTTAAATATTTTAAATCATTTTTACATCATTTTCTAACATCTTTATGTCTTGTTTTAGTCTTTGTACAGTTTGCTCATTTACAAATTTTAAAATCTTATTTAGCTCCATCGTTGTTTGTATGAATTATGCTTTAACGAAGTCTTTCTGGAATTTTTCCTTGATCCTTACCTTTGCCCACGATATAGATCTTCTTTCTTCTCACTGTAAATGTATTACATGGATGTGAAATTGAAAATCAGTAACACGTCTAAATGTAACCTGCAACATCTGGACAGGTCATTATTATCAGGTACATTTAATCCAGGACATTTCTGGATACATTCTTATAATAAACCTTCTGGAAAACAAATTTTTTTGACCTGGCGCCACATAAGCATGAAAGTTTTTAGTAAGTAACCTTTCTCGCTTTTTAGGTTTTCTGTGAAAGTACAGATTTGTAAATTTGAATGCTGAGGTCCTCCAGCTAATTTTTTTTACATCGATTTCCACAATATCAGTAAACACAGTAGTGGATAGTTTGTCCTGTCCATAAAGAGAGCCACTACTTAATAAAAGAAGGATATTGTCACACATGTCCAGTTCCCGATAGTGTCACAAAAAGCAAAGGTTAGGTTGAAACATTTAAAAACTGACAGGACAAAGAATTCAATTAACAAAACTGATACTCTAGCCAATATAAAAATCTCATTGACATAAAAGAAAATGTCAGATTGTAAATCAAAGGAAAGCAATGAACAAAAACAATGGACCTATAGTGGAATGTATAACTTCAGATATAAATAAACAGATTAAGAATTGTAGGAAGCTAACCTAAAAAGCTTTCTGTCTATCAGAATATAATTGATGGCCAAATAATCTACCGTTTTCTTTTTTTTTAATGAGCCATTAATTTGTCTTTTGGTCCGTGAACATCACAGACTCATCATCTAACACATCTTCCAAAGAGCAATATCTACATGCAGTGCATCATCTGTCAGAGCTGTGGTCTGTACCTTACAAAATTACTTCCTTTCACTCTTACTACATGAGATAAACATTGTATATTACACTCGAATCCAAGTCAAATCTCGAGTCTTTAAAGCACAAGTCTAAGTCAAGTTGGAAGTTTCTGTTTGTCTGGCATAAGTATGACTTGAGTCCAAGTCACCTTCTCCTAAACATTCCCTAAAATGTTTGCAGCTGTGACTGCTGTGAAAGGTAGTTCTTTTAAAGAAATTAGCACACTTTTTACATAATATTTGTAAGAATGTACAAAATAATTTATCCATTTCCTTCCACCATGATAAACTACAACTGTATGTGTTGGTCTAGTGTATAGAATCAAATTACCTTCATTAAAGTTTATAGGTAAAACATGACAAAATGTGAAAAAGCTTAAGCCAAATGAACCCTTTTGCAAAGCACAACTACTGCAGATATGGAAACATGTCGTTACACCAGGAATAAAGATATTCAGCTCTGTCCTGTGATCCAATCAGCAAGGATGCAAAACATTCATCATCAGCCTTTGGGATGGGAGGATTTTAGATCTAAATTATTAAATCATAGTTCTGTAGGTTGTCTTCACATTTTTTGGCCATGTTTAAAATGTTTTGTAGAACCTTGACTGGTCCAAGTTACTCCTACGAGATGGCTGCTCCTATCATGACAGAGCCACCTCCATGTTTAACACCTGGTAAAACAGTCTGTGGGTAGAATACATTTTTGGCTTGCTCAAAACAGAAACTGCCTGAACACTAAAGACAATGAAAATTCATCAACTACTGTTACTTTTTCGTTGTCATAGCTGTTACCTATTTTGCCCATCATTCTGAAAATTACTGTAATGAAGGACAAATACAATTTGTGGAAACTATTATAATTCATGTCACAAAAATATATTCAGGAAAGATCCTTTAGATTAAATTGTGTTGACCTACCCAAAATAGTAAACTATTCCACTGTCTAGCCATTGCCTTTCTAAACTTTTTGCAGATGCCCCTGGTCAGAGAAGAATTTACATTATTTTTGTTTTTTTCAGTATTTATGCAAATAAAAGGAAATCAATTTACAATACATTTTTCTACCATTTGTAAGATGGTTTGACAAAATGTCTGTTGAGTTACCCAATGAGTTCAGCAGCAGTCTGTTGTAGCTCTAACATTTAAACAGAAGAAACTATGTTTCTTGTGAGGCGTTTGATGCATTGCTTTTGGATCAGCAGGGAGACCGCTCCAGAGTTTGCATCCAAACTATAGAAAACAACTTTTCCTACAAGTTCTGTATTTGTCAGAATCTGTTACACTATAAAGAAAACCGCATGGTCTGGAGATCTAAGGGCTCATGTGGGACACACTCTGTCGGTATATCAAAGTCAGCAGCGTGTGTGCAACAGGAAGATTTATGGATAAACTGTGGTATTTCATGAAAACACCCAGGAATATTTGAAAACAACTGTAGCAACTTTAGCAGACATATTGTGACATTCTGTCTTTGTTGCAAAGCTGCTTTGACTGATAACTACACTGAGTGAATCAGTATCAGTAATATATATATATATATATATATATACATATATATGATAGATATCTTAAACAGTCTCTAACATATATCTGTTAGAGACTTGAGACAAAGTTGGAAGTCCACTTTTCATCAGGACAGTGACCCTTAACTGGAATGGGTTAGATAAAAGCATTTTCATTTGTTAGATTCACCCAGTAAAAGCTCAACTGCGAATCTGTCATAAGACTTGAAAATTACTCTTGGCAAACACTCCAATCTGACTGAAGACAGCTATCCTAAACATATAGCCAGAGATACAATTAAACGGTTTTGATCAAATCTTATTCACGTCTTACATTGGGCTAGTCAAAGTCTAAGCCCAAAACCAACTGAGAGATATTGGCAAGATATTAAAATCGCTGTTAACAGATGCTCTCCATTCAATTTGACTGAGCTTAAGCTTGTTTGAAAATAAGAACTGGCAAACATTTCAGATGTCCAAAGCAGGTAGAGACAAAGATAGGACTTGGTGCCTGAAGTAGTCAAAGGTGGTTCTACTAAGTTTTGACTTGGAGGCGGAGAGATAAATCGAACACATTCCACAGTTTTCAGATTTTTATTCATAAAAAACATTTGGAAACCACAAAACTTTAAGAGGTATAAAGACTTTACTGAACCATCTTATGCTATAATAGTGATTACAGTCTTCCATTCTTTGTCACTATGTTTGTGATTCGTTTTCTATACATTCGTATTAACGCGTGAGTATAAAACCTTCAATTCAATTATAAATGTTAAAATAAGCGCAGATCGTGTGTAAGAGGTCAAATATTGTTTCTTTACAAAATTATCAGTTTGCAAGCAGGAAGTCCAATAATGTTGTATTTATTGGATCCCTAATAGGAAATTGCATTTTAACAAAAAGGGACGCCAAATCCAATCAAGGGGGACGTTTTCTGTCCAAATTAACGAGGTAGATATAGAGAAACGCAAGTAATTTTGCAGCAGTTTGTGGTAAACGAGACAACAGTTAATCCCCCCCCCCACCCGTTTCGTGCGTGCCTGCGCTGACAACAGTTTTATGGTTAATTTTATGGGAAGGTTTCACAACCTTCTCATTGGCTCAGAAGTCACAGACCCCGTCGTATAAAGAGAGTGCCTGATCTGGCAACCCCTCTAACCGCTGGCGAGCGCTGAGGAGCGCGCTTCAACTAGCAGGAAAAGACCCTTTTACGCACGGAGATCTTAGAGAGGCTGCGACGAGCGCTTCATTTTAATCATCGGGAAAAAGAGTTTACAAACAACAGGTGGGTTTCTTTGTTTCTTAAAATACTTCTAAGACACTTAGGGCTGATTTTTAGGCGAGTAAAAGTTCTTTAGAGAGGCATCTTTTACTTTCAACACCTAATTTTGTACATAACATTCGGGCTACCTTTATTGGCAGTAAATGATAAAATCTTAGTTGCAGGCAAACAAAACTAACTTGCGCAGCACTGAATGGATTTGAGTTATTTCGTCATTCTTAGTTTTTGTCTTGTAAGTTTCTCACGTTTAACTGAAGTGCTCTTTGCAGATATTAAAAGTAGTTTGCTTGCTTCAGTGTTTATTCAGTTCATTTTCATATGTCAGTTTTCAGATTTTAACACAAAGGTGCAACAATGAAGCAAATAATATTAGTGTTTTTTAGTGTATTTGTTTAGTTAAAAAGATTATAGTATTCATAAATTTTTTGGTATTTGTTATATTTTACTTATAAAATGTATGTATTTATTTTAAAGAATAATTTACATATTTATTGATAATATCCATACATTATTTTAAAAATATGTATATATTCCTTGTAAAAAATATGATTTATATTATTTCTATATATATTTTTATAAAACAAATAAAAATTATGATTATGATGATTTTTTTTTTTTCAGTTTTACTTGTTTTCTCTTTGTGCATCACCAAGCTGTGAGCTAAAGCATCTGAGTGGGCATGTGGTTGCTGGAGAAGCTCCGCAGCTCTGTGAAGAGCAGTGGGATACATTCCCAGCCCCCGCAGACAACAGAGGCCATTCCTGTTGCTGTTTATGCCAATGTGCTCACTCCCGAAAGGATCCCAGATTTTTTCATCCCACCCAAACTCATCTGCTGTCCCCCTGAGGAGTCCACCAGCCCGGAGCCCAAGCCCCGTGCCAATCTGAGACCCTCCTCCTCTGACCACGCCATCTGCAGCCAGAGCCCCCGAGCTCAAAGCAGCAAGAACATCTGCAGCCCTCGCCTTTTCTCCCGCAACCTGCAAAAGTCTGCCAACCGTCACATCATCCAGATAGAGAGTGCAGACGAGCTGGGCACCGGGGCCAACGACAGGCTTGGCGTGGATGTCAACACCAATGCTGACCCCCAGTCACAGACTGCAATGTCCCTGCCATACGTCCCCAAGGCTCAGACCTCCTACGGATTCTCAACAATAGTTGAGTCTCCGCACACCAGGCGCAAGGAGAGCCTGTTCCACAGTGATCCCAACAGCCCCCTCAACTCCCCAAATTCCCAGAGGCGTTCCCAAGGGGGGACTCTGTTGGCCCCGGCTGACCCTAATCCCTACCGCTACTTCAGTGGAGGAGAGAGTGACACCTGCTCTTCTGCTGAGTCGTCCCCATTTAACTCCCCCCTTCTCTCCAGGTCTGCTTCCCTACTTCGATCTATTACCCAAGAAACCCAGGCCAAGGTGATAATCTCTGTTTGTTTCAATCAAATATGATCTGAAGCTAGGAGTTAATCCTTTGTATATTTACCTGTTGCTTTTGCATTTTGCCCCCTAAGGTATCTCGAGCAAGACGCTCCCTGGCACGCCACAGTTCTCTCTCCACTGATGAATGCAGCTCAGCAGACAACAGCCCCAAGATGCAGCGGCGACGCACTCGCTGCCCCCCCTCTCCCGCCTTCCGCGGAGCAAAAGCCAGCAGCTCTAGGTGTGCAACCTCAGATCTCTTGCAGCGCGAGCACACCATCAACCTCCACAAGGGGGGAACCCTGAGGCTGAGCACCCACTATGACCTTGAGGCCGCCCGGTTGAGGGTGCGCATACTCACCGCCGAGGCCCTCTACAACAGGCAGACAGACCTGAAAAGCATTAACTGCTGCGTGTCGCTCTACCTGAACCCCGGCAAGCAGCAGAAACAAAGGAGCACCATCATCAAGAACAGCAGGAACCCCGTGTTCAATGAGGACTTTTTTTTCGATTCCCTGCCCCAGGCGCAAGTGAAGAATCTGGCCATGAAGATAAAGGTTGTGAACAAAGGAACCAGTCTGAAGAGAGACGTGCTTTTAGGAGAAAGGGAGGTGCTGCTCAGAGAGCTGCTCGCAAACCTCTAGGGAGGCCTTGTCAAGGCTCTGGTGAAAGCAAGCGTCTTGTCTTCTCTCTGCCGACCTTTTCATCCCACCTTTCCGGATATTGGGCAAGAAGCAGCATACTGATGACAAGGAAGCTGCATCTTGCATACTGTGTTGTGTGTGTCAACAGAGTCCCTTTGGTCATGAGTAGTTAAATTTAAACAAAGATATGCAGACATAATATAAGTGCTTGCTGGTATGTGAGCATTGTGAATGGCACATGGTTGTTTGTGTATTTTTCTTGACGCGCTGACTTCCAAAAGGTGTTGACCCTCTCTGATGTAGCTCATGTCAGCTGATATGTCTAACTGGAAGTTGTATTTTTGTAATAAATCTTAATATTGCAAAAGTTTTGCATGTCACTGTGCACATTAAAATGCCTCTGTGTACATTAAATACTGTATTTAAATGACTCATATTGTAAATATGACATGCAATGTGTTAAGTTTCAGAACTTGCCAATAAAAAACATGACAAGAGGATTTTTACTCTGTTTTGCAGCTTTGTCATAGTGGGATTCTCATTTAGTGATTTCTGAGGACCAATAAAAGGTAGTAACAATGATTCAAAACCCTATTTTGCTCCAACAAAAGATTCAATTTCTTGGAAGCTTTCAGAAGCTCACGTCTCAGAGGCTTCGTCCTCTGAGACGTGCAAAGGCTGGGTGTCTTTTGTGGGGCTTTTGTGGTGCCCGCAAATTGTCTGGGTGAGCGCTCAAACTCCCTGTTTAATTTTAAATCCACACACCCAATAAAGGCAATCCTCCAGTGAGTTTTAAACAGATGATAAGGGTGGCATTCACACAGAACAACCTGCTTAGACAATCAATCTTCACAGACTGACGTCCCCAGCATTTGAGTTGATAATCGGAAATCTATTTGTTCCCATACACAACATAAAGGTTAATCCGTGCAGAGCAATGCATGGCATTATGCTAATATGGGCCTTATGCGTCCTCTGCTGGTGAAAGAGCAACATGACATGTTAAGTTCTCCCCCAATATCGATGATCATTACAACCATTTTATTTGTCTTGTTTGAGATTAATTGGACATTCCGAGACTTTGTGAACCAAACAAGCATTACAACCCAGGGGAAAAGGGGGGAAGTATTTGCATTTAAAAAAAGTGAAATTTGACTTTCAGAGCACTTTCAGGCTTATGCCACAAGGGTGATGTTTCACATTAACTTCTGAAGTACAGAAATAAGCCTCAACAAGCAACCCTTTTGGGACATATTCTTCTGTGACTCTGAAAGAGCTTAATTTCCCACATACTGAAGAACAAAAGGGTAAAAGGGGAAAAATTGAGTCATTATTTTCATCTCTGTAGTTTACAGTTTTGTGATGCAAAATACTATATTTTGCCCCCTAAACATCAATATTCTGCTGAAGACAACCTGCGGGATTTTACTGTCATTAATTAGACACAGAATTGTTTTGTTTTTTTTGTGATCTCCAAATAGAAGTTCACAAAATATAGATAGATACATGAACAATGAGGGCAGAACGGTGGAGAGGTTGGTAGCTCTGTTGGCTAACAGCAAGAAGTTCCCAAGTTTGAATTTCGGCCTGGGGTCCTTTTGCATGTTTCCTCCAGCTTCTTCCCACAGCCCAAAGTCCTGACTGTAAAGTCAATTGCTCTCTCTAAATTGCCTTTAGATATAAGTGTGTGTGCATGCATAGTTATTTGTCCTCTTTGTCTCTGCATTGCCCTATAATGGATTTGCGACCTGTCCAGGACTTGCCCAATGACCATTCGGATAGACACCAGCCCCCCTATGACCCAGGAAGGACAGGCAGGTGTGGACAATGGAAGAATGGAATAAATAAAAAAATAAATAAAGAAAAACATTTTTTTCCTTCTAAGCTTTAGATCTCTGCAGCACCGCCAGAGTAACTATGGGCCTCATGTCTTCTTCTCTAATTAATGCTCTCCTTGACCAACCTGTCAGTTTAGGTGGGCAGCCATGCCTTCATGGGTTCGCAGTTGTAATATGTCAGTTGTTGGACGTTGGATTGAGTGTCAGTTTGAGCTTTGACGTTGCTTTATAACAGGATCTTGATTCAGAGAGGAGGCAACTTGCTATGCTCTGCTCTTTTACCTATTCTGTGTTGTTTCTGCTTTTCTGACATTTTCTATACTCTAAAATTCCACATTTAAATTTTTCTATTTTCTATCATTTTGACTTTTATATCACATTTTTGATCAGATAAAGCAGTCTCTCTGATGAGATGCAATGGTCCAAGAGAACTATAAAAATATTCCTATGATTAGCTGCTCAGACCTTGTCAGGCCCTTTACACCATGCCATGTTTAATGATGACCTCTCTGGTCAGGTCATGAACAATGCCAAGTTTACTATTCTCTGCCTTTTTATTTCTACTTTTATTTTAGCAGCATAGAACACAGTAGTCACAAAACATGTGCTTCCAATTTAATACTAAAAAGTTACATAAAATGTACGATTATATATTACTATATTATATTATCCAATGCAAAACCATAACAAATATTTTTTCTTAAATATTATGATGGTTATTGAGACTCATTTTGTACTATGCGTCAAGTTCAGATTAAGCTTATAATAATAATAATAATAATGTATTAAAATTTGAGTTCACTGTCAGCTGGCTGTAAATCGGAGACCAAAAAGGCCCAATGTTGGTTTCAACAACCAAAACAAAGGAAGCCATCAGCTGTTGTTAATATAACTCGTCTGCTTCATGGGAAATGCAGTTTAATGTTAATACCACATTCCCTACTCTGCATACGAAAACTCTCCGTTAAGACCACATTACCCAGAATGCTGAGCTTCACTAGTAAACAGAGACCTGTCAAAGAGCACAAACGCCATCTTGACAGCAATCTCAAAATGGCAGAAAGATGTGAGTCAGAAACTGGGTCCAAACTAAGATTCCGGAACTCCGCTACTTAAAACCAGGTTCGTCGCTTTTCCTATAAATGGGTATGGAGTTGGTGTGCGGTGCTGCAGCACAGAGCCTGTAAAATGGATATAACCGTGGCGGTTTTTAACGCGGCCAGAGATGGTAAGCTGAAACTTATCCAGAAGTTGCTGAGCAACAAAACTCCTGAGGAGCTGGAGGCTTTAGCGGAGGAGAAAATCCAGGGCAGTACCGCGCTGCTCATAGCCTCTCGGTACGGACATTTAGAGGTGGTAGACTACCTGCTTGAACATTGTAAAGCTAATGTTGAACTCGGGGGCTCGGTCAACTTTGACGGCGAGACTATCGAGGGGGCTCCGCCGCTGTGGGCGGCTTCGGCAGCGGGTCACCTCCCCGTGGTGAAGACGCTCCTGAAACACGGCGCCTCGGTGAACAACGCCACGCTAACCAACTCCACCCCGCTCCGAGCCGCTTGCTTCGACGGCCACCTGGAGATCGTCCGATACCTGGTGGAGCACAGAGCGGACATGGAGGTCGCCAACCGCCACGGCCACACCTGCCTCATGATCTCCTGCTACAAGGGCCACAAAGAGATAGCCAAGTTCCTCCTGGACCGTGGGGCTGACGTGAACCGTAAGAGTGTGAAGGGAAACACGGCCCTCCATGACTGTGCTGAGTCTGGGAGTCTGGACATCATGAAGATGCTGCTGAAGTGCAACGCCGGCATGGAGAGGGATGGATATGGGATGACCCCCCTACTGGCTGCCAGTGTAACGGGTCACACTAACATTGTGGAGTATCTGGCCCACCAGGCTCACACTTCTAGAGAGGAGCGGGTCGATGCTCTGGACCTACTGGGGGCTACGTTTGTGGACAAAAAGCGAGATCTGTTGGGAGCAATGAGGTACTGGAGAAGAGCCATGGAGCTGAGGCAGGCGGGTGACAAAGATGGATCACTGTCCAAGCCTCCACCTGGTCCCCCCATCCCTGCCTACGGCTGTGCCCAGGAGGTGACCACCGCAGAGGAGCTGGAAGCTTTGATCACAGATCCTGATGAAATGAGGATGCAGGCCTTGCTGGTTCGTGAGCGCATCCTTGGGCCATCTCACCCGGACACATCTTATTACATTCGGTACAGGGGAGCTGTGTATGCTGACTCAGGCAACTTTGAACGCTGTATCAGTCTGTGGAAATATGCTTTAGACATGCAGCAGAGCAACTTGGACCCCCTCAGTCCCATGACAGCCTCAAGTTTCTTATCCTTTGCAGAACTCTTTTCTTTTGTTCTTCAGGACAGGGCCAAAGGCACCCTGTCAACTCGCATCACCTTTCAGGATCTAATGACTGTGCTGGGGAAAAGTGTGAGGGAAGTTGAAAGAGCTGTGGCACAGAAAGATAACCCCCCAGAAGCCCCTCAGTTCAACAAGGCACTCTCCATCATCCTCCACCTCATCTTTTTACTAGAAAAGCTCGAGTGCAGCCCTGAGCAAGAACACCAAAAGAAGCACACTGTCTACCGGCTGCTCAAGCTCAACCCTCGAGGTCGGAATGGATTCACTCCGCTTCACATGGCCGTGGACAAAGAAACCACATCCGTGGGGCGCTATCCAGTTGGCCGCTTTCCCTCCCAGGCGGTGGCAGCGCTGCTCCTAGAGTGCGGCGCAGATGTAGATTCACGGGACTGCGAGAACAACACCCCGCTGCACATTACTGCCAACAATGGTTACCCAGAGATCATGGCGCTGCTCGTGAAGGCGGGGGCCCACTTCGACGCGACGAACGCTCAGAGGAAAACGGCCTACGAGCTGTTGGATGAGCACAGCAGTGGCCACCCGGCGCTCTATCCGCTGAACTACATCACCCTTCAGTGCCTGGCAGCTCGTGCAATTGAAAAGCACAGGCTGCCATACAGAGGACTGATCTCTGAGGAGATGGAGGCTTTCATTGAGCTCCACTGACATCCATGAAGAGGCTTCCCTTTAACAAACATTATCTCCACTTCTGGTTCTAACAAGTATGTATCAGACCAAACCATAGCAATAAACATACATCCTCTGGAAGTAGCCTCTGCTTCAGATCTGAATTTAATTTCATGATGAAGTCTCAAAGACTTTTAAACTGATTGATTCTGGTGGAGGTGTGGACTTAGGTCACAATTGTGAAAGACTTGGACTTGGACCCTGGCTTAAACTTCAACACTAGTCACTCCTGACTTCACTTGAGCCTTTTGGCCTCAAAATATTTGAAATTTTACATCAAACAGAAAGTATGTAATTTTAAAGAAGCGTGTCCCTCACAAATGTTCGCTTTTTTAGTTTGCTGCTGTTTTAAACTTACTGCCCAGAATCTAACACGACATGCAATTATGTTGCAGAAGAGCGTAAAGAGGTACAGTGAAGTTACTGAGCAAAATAATAATAATGAAGATCATTTCATTAGTTTTACACAAATTACAAGGTGATCAAAAAGAACTATATTGTCTGAGAAACGCATAGGTTAGAATTACAGACAGAAAGACAACAATCTGGAACTTCCTTTGACATTTATAGTTGCGAACAGAATAAGGACTCATGCGTGCTTAATGTTGGCTTAATAGCTAGGAAAGGTTAAAGGCCGTAAAGCCATTTTACATACATGATAAAATGTCTAAATACTGTGAAAACTATCATCAAGTTTCTGAGTCCAAAGTGACACATTAAATTATTTTGCTAACAGTCCAAACCTCAGTATTAGTTAAAATCCGTTGATTGTTAAAATGGAAATCAATCAAAAAACAGCTAATTCTTGCATTTGTAGGCCTTACACCAGTAGATATTTGCAAAACAGTTACTTAAAAACAATTGCCAGATCATTTTCTAATTTAATTATTAAGCATCCTCTACAGTATTGATTTTTAAATAATCCTGTTAATTAACCTGACAATGTGTTCTTACATTCATCCATAAAGTAGGTGAGTAACTCGAGAAGGATGTTATATTGTAGAAAGCATCTATTATTTAAAACATTACAATTGTCACTTAATTTGGACAACACAGACAGCTACATACAGTGTCCCTTCAACAATAGTCTTACAGAATATTTACTTTTAAAGGTGTTGCTTCAATAAGAGATGGCTAGGAAACTGTCAGACATAACAACCCTTTTGATGTCTGCAAGTTGAAGTTGCAGCTTGTTCTGGCAAATAAATACCCTAAGGTATTACTAATATTTTTGCTAACTCTGTATTACTAAGTATTACTCTGTGATTAAATTACAAATTTGGTTAATTTACTTGGTTAAGACTGAAAATTCAACGTTTAGAACTTGCACTTCTGGACTTCGGACTTTTTACTTGGGACTTGAGACTTATTATGACTAGCAAAATGATGACTTGGTCCCACCTTAGGTTTCTGTTAACGAGTTTCTTCAACAAAAAAGGAGCATCATGATCAGGCTTTTATGAAATACAGGCTTCAGAGTTATTGACACAAGGCATCTGGTCAAAGTTTCCTGAAAACATGCATGAAAATGAAGTGTGGTTATTGTAGTTCAATTCTTGTTTTGTTAATTTATATACTTAAAGTCAACTCAAATTCTAGCAGGTTTTTCACTTATGTCTGTTTAATTTTGGGAAGGTGCCAAACATTCTGTTACTGACTTTTTTCTGAAAAGACAAAAGTGTAACATCTTTAAATCTAAGCAAGAGTAAGAACTTCAAGCAAGGACACTAATTTAACAGTATCAAAGGACTAGTAACTCTAGTGTCTTAATATTTAAGACTGTGATACTCTTTGTCACCCTTGAGAACAATTACTTGAAAGACTCTGAGGTAATTAGTGTTGATTGAATTGCATAAAACAGGCAGCAACAAACTCATCTCTCTGTTTCTAACTGTTTCTAACCTAAGCAGTTGGTATTAATCCAACTCAAAGTATTTTTCACCAAGCTGAAAGTATCTCTGCAGCACTTAGTGACTTGGGCCGGTTCATTCACAGTAAACTGCCGTCTTCCGAGATAACTAAGAACGCCTTCTTAGTTTTCTCATCCTCTCAAAGCAAATTGTTTAATACTAGGAAGCCTGAAGTACATCTAAATCCATTTTCTTTCTGTAATTACATCCTCAGCTAATGTGTTTAGTTGAATGTCAATAAGAGAGCTTCAGACTGTTATTAGGGATTAAAACAGAAACTTGTTTTTTCAGGAGAGTCCCAGTTTTTCCCTTTAACCTCAAACGCATCTCAAAGGAATGAAACAGATGGCTGTTTCAGCCATTATTGCATCTCAGTCTTACAGCACAAGACTTCCTTTTGTTGATCTTGTATTTATTGCAGATGTTTTGTTGAAACTGAATGCACGCGGATTGGCTCGATAAATCCTGGAATCCTTACATTCGGGCTCTGAGCTGACGCTGCCTTTCTTACTGAACTCATTCATTTACCTGATTGGCTTAAAAGCAGAATTGTCTTGGAGATGCCTGAATAAAATTTAGAATCAAAACATGATACGTGTGTCTGTGTTGTTTTCAGCATACTTGAGAAAAAGAAAGAAATATGTCATTATTTTTTGATATTTGTTTTTACAGTTGGTGGTATTTGATGTGATAGGATTTAGATGAACTGCAATCAATGTGTTACCAGGATATGGAAGTTGTTCAGTTTATCTGTTGTGACAAATTAAAACAAATGTCAGATCCAGTTTATATCCAGCAGTATAGAATCAGACTTATTTCAAATAAATACTCATTCAGTCACAAACAGTCCGTTTTCAATTCTAATTGTTATAAAATAGTCCAATCAAAGTGAGTTGATCATATAAGGCCAATTGGTATAAGTTATCCAAACTATCATGTAATCATTTGAATAAGTTGTTTAATTCATCCTACTGGAGAGTATGTCACTAAACAGTGATCTGTGACCTGACATTTCATCTCTCCATTTCAAGGCTTTCCACAGCTTACTTTAAACCTTAGAATGTTGGAATAAAGCATAACAGAAACTTGATCTTTCTGGGTCCTGAACTCCCAGAGTATAAATAGGCTGCAATCAACGTCACTGCTGTTGGGCAGCGGTGGAGACAGGGCACCCATCTGGCTAATTTTAGGGATCTTTCGTTCTTAGCTTCAGCTCTGAAAATGGGAATAATGTAATGTAATACTGTGAGGCAGGGCACAGGGTAAGAGGCAGAGAGAGCACACAATCAACAACGGGCTGCTTTAACCTTACAGGAAGCAGACAAAACACTGAGTATCTACTGCTGAACGCTCAACCTCAGATATTAGCTACTAGTGTGCTTTTACTGGAGCAGGTGTCTTGTTCACCAAGTTAGCTGATTCCAGGCAGTAAAGTTCTCGTCTAATGCAGCAACTCACCCCACCAAGCTGAAATTAATCCATCTGTCTTGACTTTCTGGGTTTCTACGTTGTCTAGAATTTGCTTTTTGCAGTTTCCATGTTTGGATAAAAAACTGTATCAAAGGATTAAGTGCTTTTTTTTTAGTAGTTATTGTTTAAATGACATCCTTTACCTTTTATTTGCCACACTACAACTTTATTTTGTTATTTTTAAACTTGACCTGTCATTCTTAAGCTGAGCATTATCTGGAGTGGTTTATGTGCTAAACAGAGCATTGAAACAACTATTGCTTCTTATCGTTGTTAGCAGAATAAAGGTATCAGAGATCACATACTGTGCTTTAACAATTCAATGGTAATTTGAGAAGTGATCTAAGTTCAGATGGGAAACAGCCCTAAACCTATCAGCTGAAGCAGAAATAAACTGCACTACTGAAATTTCATGGTTTTTGGCACATACTTGTACTTTGTACTTTGTACAAACATTTTCAAGATACATTTTTGCATTGAAATTTTTTAAATGTTATTAAAACTGTCCAGAAAAAGCTATTCGAATCAGTTAAATTTGAAGTGGAAAACATGTAAGAACCATGGATTTAAGTTCTTAGTAGTGATATAAAGTGCCTGCTGAATTATAGTATATAAAGGATGAAAGGTGACAGTTATTAGGGCTGGACTAAATGCATGCCTGTTGTGTTTTAGGTGAGATAAATTTTTATCTTTCTTTTTTTTTTAGTTATTCAATTTAGCTTCTTTTTATGAAATTCCCTTTTGTCAATGTGATCCAGTTAGACAAAGAAACACTCCACACTCAACGTTTTTGTGTTCTCCCATCTCCTCCAAGAAACACTCTAATATAATAGGATCTGCCCACTAGATGTCAGTAGCAACAAAGAAAGTTAATGAAAACCAGAAGCCTTTGTCCCTTAAACGCTTTGTGAAAGGAAAAACTGCTGATTTTAGTCTGAAATATGATGCCAGTTATCTGATTTTTAGGTCTCTAAAGCAAACTTCGTCAATTTCCATGTCAACCAACACAAAGAAAATGGCTTTTAACACACTACTATGGGTAAATAAGTGTTTGTAATGTAAATAAATGATGATGAATCTTGGCTGACTGGAGTTGCTGATTCTTATTCTGTTTGCAGAGGGTTGCCAAGGGGGTCAGCAGCAAGGAATAAACCCTCCTTTGAGAAATCTAGTGGTGTCAGAACAACCTCCAACGCCGCACTAACAACACCTCAAAATTCGCCCTTGTGGCTGCTAATACTGTCACTCTGTGTGACCTAAATAAGACCAAACCCTTAACAACAAAAGAAAGAAGTCAGGTCTTATATTTCTGGTAATTTATGATCACTGCTTCAGTTATAGCTTTTTTCCATCCAATATTTACAAGCCAATTGGGGTGCAGAACAGAGTATTAATGATTACAGCAGTATAATGAATGATGACATCATTCTTTTTGTCCTCCGACTGCTCACACACAAGCAGAAGATGAGTCAAATTTGTATTATTAGTAACGATATAGAGATCGAAAGACTTTATGAACATATTAGGGGTCATCGAAGATCACCAATTGCATTTGAACGTACATGTACATTTTGTTACAACATGAAAAAGTGCTGCGATATTACATATATTCAAAATTCTGACAAATGTAAGTTCATTAGTCAAATTGTATCAATCATGGATAGGTCCATGTGTTACATGCTGCCAAGAAGATTGAGGAAATACGAAGGCAATTCTTTAATTGTCAAGGTTAAAAATACTGTCCTTCCACACTGCCAACAAATTTTCCAAGTTAAACAAATCAGTCTGAACCTGGATTGAAACAAATGTCTACATGGCAAAGAGAAGTATTTCAATAATTTGTGAAATTTATGATTATGAGCTAAAAAATATATTTTAACAGTATTAGAAATTGTAATTAAGTTAGGTTTAATGAGGAGCTTTTGCATAAACTGACCAGTTCTAAATTCCACAAGGAAACATTTTTTTTTACCTTTCTACAAGTAAAGCTTAATAAATTAGAATTGAAAAGTCATTGAAAAGTTAATTTGTTTCAGGAAACCCTTAAAAATGTGAAACATATTTTATATAGATTCATTACAAACACATTGATATATTTCCAGTGTTTATTTCTGTTCATTTTGATGGCTATTTCTTACAGCTGATGAAAACCCCAAAAAATGAGGTTCATATGGAATATTGTATGGACCGGTAAGAATTATTATTTTAATACACAAATTTAGGCCTACTGAAAAGTCTGTCATTGTACATTAAGGTACATGAGCTCAAAACTTTGTTGAGATTCCTTTTGTATGAATTAGAATTGGAGGTAATCAGCCTGTAGCTCTGCTGGGGTGTTAAAGAAGGCCTGGTCTCTTTATAAGTGGTCTTCCGCTCATCTGCATTGTTGGGCCTGCTGTCTCTCATCTTGACAAATATCAATTGATTGTAAGGTTTAGATCAGGCCAGTTTGTTGATCAATCGAAGTACAGCGATACTATGATCTGCAAATTAGGTATTGGTACTTCTGGTTGGCAAAATTAACAGCATCTCTAAAAACATCTCAGCAGAGGGAAGCGTGAAGTGCTCTAAAATTTCCTGGTAGGCAGCTGTGCTGACTTTGGACTGGATAAAACACAGTGGACCGACATCACCAAAAGACATGGCTCCCCAAAGCATTACTAACTGGAACTTCACACTTGACCTAAAGCAACTCGGACTCTGTGTCTCTCCACTCTTTCTCAAGACTCCAGGATCTTGATTTCTAAATGAAATGCAAATTAACTCTGAGAAGAGGCACTATCCAGTCCTTTTTCTCCTCACCCAGGTAAGATGCTTCATATTTAGCTCACGACTAGCTTAAGACAATGAATGTGGCAGTTGTAGGCCATGGATGTGGTTACTTGTTCCACTTTTTACCTTTCACTTAACTTTTCTTTAACATGCTTGGCTACAGCACACTGTGAACAGCTAGCTTCTTTAGCAATTACTTTTTCTGGCTAACCGCTTGCTTAGTGTCAATGACTGCTGATAACTGCGGTGTCTGCTGGACAACTGTCAAGTCAGCAGTCATCCACACTGATGGTGTAGGCCATAACATTTCAATTATTAAACTCCTTTTAATTGTTTTTATGCAATATTCTAATTTTCTAATAAAACTGAATTATGCGTTGTCATTCGTTTTCAGGACCAGAACCATCAAGTTTAAAAGAAACAAATACTTATAATATTGCACTATGTGTGTTATGAAAGGGATTGCTAAAAAACAGGAACTTGTTGATGATATTCTAATTTACTGTCATGTATTTAGTGCAATATGCTTTGTAAATCTGGTGCAGAAATAAAGCTAACTGCATGTGCAAAACACCTCCAAAAAGGATTAGTTTTGGGGTAGTTTTGCAACTCTTTCCTCAGTATTCAACAAGTGTATTTCAAAGTCCCTTTTTCAGCGCTTGTATTCTTTTTTTTTTTTCTAAATCCCACACAGCTAAAGATCCCAGCCAACATGTGTACATGGGCCCCATATGGATTTTGCTCAGTCTAGTTGGATACTAGATGTGCCCAGGTTCACAATGTGCTTCCTGTATGAAACTCATCTGTGTTGACTAAATCCAAGTTGGACATCCTATGTAGCTTTTAATTAGGTCTCAAATGGGTCAATTCAATATGAACAAACATCTCAGATTATAGGTCCCACATTTTACACAAGGTTGTCCTAACTCAAAGATGGTAGGTGAATGCCCATGTGAATTCATATGACTCCATTATGTAACCAATAGATAATCACCTGTTTTCCAGCGTGCTTACTACTCATGTAGGCCCTAGAAATAAATGTAAATGTAAATGTTGGTTGGAATCAATCAGTCTAGCTGATTGATTCCATTATGACTCTTTAACCTAGCCCAAGCAATCAGGTGATTTGTCTTTTAAAGTTATGTTATGTCATGGGGCCATAAAAATTTTTTTTATTGGTCTTTTGTAATATTTACATAAGACCAATAAAAACAAATTCAGAGAAACAATTTTGGCTTTCATTTGCTGTAAGTATTATTGAAAATTCTCAGAAATATTTAGCTTTTTGAATTAAATTATTGAATTTGCTAGACTTTGCTAGTTAGTGACCTGATTTGTAACAATCAGATTGATTTATTTTGCCTCACAGAAACCTGGCTGCAGCAAGAGGATTATGTTACTATAAATGAGTCAACTCCTACTAATTATTAAAATTTTCAAATTCCTCAAAATACTGGGCGAGGAGAAGTATCAACCATCTTTCAGTCCGATTTATTGATTAGTCCCAGACCAAACAATAGCTACAACTCTTTTGAATATTTAATCCTTAGTTTTCCTCATCCAAATTGCAAAGCAGTAAAACCACTTCTGTTTGTTGTTTTGTACTGTCCACCGGGTCCTTACTCTCAATTTTTAGATCAGTTTTCAGACCTTTTATCTGATTTGGTGTTAAATACAGATGAGGTTATTATAGTGGGGGATTTTAACATTCATGTTGACACTGAAAGTGATAGCCTAAATATAACATTTAATGCTATCTTAGACTCAATTGGCTTTGCTCAAAACATTAACAAACCTACCCACCTTTGTCTTCATTGTCTGGACCTTGTGCTGACATATGGCATTGAGTGTAAAGACATAACAATATTTTCTCATAACCCTGTCCTGTCTGACCATTATTTAATAACCTTTGAGTTTAATTTGACTGGGTACTCCACACCTGAAAGAAAAGTCTTTAAAAAAAGAAACTGCTTAGTCAATCACTTAACCTGGATGGCATTAAATTGACCTCCGATAATAAAGTAAAAAACCTTGGAGTTATTTTTGACCAGGACATGTCATTTAAATCCCATATTAAACAGGTTTCTAGGATTTCCTTCTTTCACCTCGGGAACATTGCCAAAATTTGAAATATCCTATCCAGGACTGACGCTGAAAAACTAGTCCATGCATTTGTTACTTCAAGGCTGGACTATTGTAATTCTTTACTATCAGGATGTCCACAAAATGCAGTTAAAAGTTATCAGCTGATTCAAAATGCTGCAGCAAGAGTTCTGATGAAAATTAAAAAGAGAGATCATATTTATCCTACTTTAGCTTCCTTTCATAGGCTCCCTGGTAAATCCAGAATAGAATTTAAAATTGTCCTCCTCACATATAAAGCCCTTAATGATCTACAGGGGTTGGACAATGAAACTGAAACACCTGTCATTTTAGTGTGGGAGGTTTCATGGTTAAATTGGACCAGCCTGGTAGCCAGTCTTCATTGATTGCACATTGCACCAGTAAGAGCAGAGTGTGAAGGTTCAATTAGCAGGGTAAGAGCACAGTTTTGCTCAAAATATTGAAATGCACACAACATTATGGGTGACATACCAGAGTTCAAAAGAGGACAAATTGTTGTTACACGTCTTGCTGGTGCATCTGTGACCAAGACAGCAAGTATTTGTGATGTATCAAGAGCCACGGTATCCAGGGTAATGTCAGCATACCACCAAGAAGGACGAACCACATCCAACAGGATTAACTGTGGACGCAAGAGGAAGCTGTCCGAAAGGGATGTTCGGGTGCTAACCCGGATTGTATCCAAAAAACATAAAACCACGGCTGCCAGAATCACGGCAGAATTAAATGTGCACCTCAACTCTCCTGTTTCCACCAGAACTGTCCGTCAGGAGCTCCGCAGGGTCAATATACACGGCCGGGCTGCTATAGCCAAACCTTTGATCACTCATGCCAATGCCAAACGTCGGTTTCAATGGTGCAAGGAGCGCAAATCTTGGGCTGTGGACAATGTGAAACCTGTATTGTTCTCTGATGAGTCCACCTTTACCGTTTTCCCCACATCCGGGAGAGTTACGGTGTGGAGAAGCCCCAAAGAAGCGTACCACCCAGACTGTTGCATGCCCAGAGTGAAGCATGGGGGTGGATCAGTGATGGTTTGGGCTGCCATATCATGGCATTCCCTTGGCCCGATACTTGTGGTAGATGGGCCAAGGACTACCGAACCATTCTTGAGGACGATGTGCATCCAATGGTTCAAACATTGTATCCTGAAGGCGGTGCTGTGTATCAGGATGACAATGCACCAATACACACAGCAAGACTGGTGAAAGATTGGTTTGATGAACATGAAAGTGAAGTTGAACATCTCCCATGGCCTGCACAGTCACCAGATCTAAATATTATTGAGCCATTTTCGGGTGTTTTGGAGGAGCGAGTCAGGAAACGTTTTCCTCCACCAGTATCACGTAGTGACCTGGCCACTATCCTGCAAGAAGAATGGCTTAAAATCCCTCTGACCACTGTGCAGGACTTGTATATGTAATTCCCAAGACGCTGTATTAGCCGCAAAAGGAGGCCCCACACCATACTGGTTAATTACTGGTCCTTCTCAAAATATTAGCATATTGTGATAAAGTTCATTATTTTCCATAATGTCATGATGAAAATTTAACATTCATATATTTTAGATTCATTGCACACTAACTGAAATATTTCAGGTCTTTTATTGTCTTAATACGGATGATTTTGGCATACAGCTCATGAAAACCCAAAATTCCTATCTCACAAAATTAGCATATCATTAAAAGGGTCTCTAAACGAGCTATGAACCTAATCATCTGAATCAATGAGTTAACTCTAAACACCTGCAAAAGATTCCTGAGGCCTTTAAAACTCCCAGCCTGGTTCATCACTCAAAACCCCAATCATGGGTAAGACTGCCGACCTGACTGCTGTCCAGAAGGCCACTATTGACACCCTCAAGCAAGAGGGTAAGACACAGAAAGAAATTTCTGAACAAATAGGCTGTTCCCAGAGTGCTGTATCAAGGCACCTCAGTGGGAAGTCTGTGGGAAGGAAAAAGTGTGGCAGAAAACGCTGCACAACGAGAAGAGGTGACCGGACCCTGAGGAATATTGTGGAGAAGGGCCGATTCCAGACCTTGGGGGACCTGCGGAAGCAGTGGACTGAGTCTGGAGTAGAAACATCCAGAGCCACCGTGCACAAGCGTGTGCAGGAAATGGGCTACAGGTGCCGCATTCCCCAGTCCTGGGCTACAGAGAAGCAGCACTGGACTGTTGCTCAGTGGTCCAAAGTACTTTTTTCGGATGAAAGCAAATTCGGCATGTCATTTGGAAATCAAGGTGCCAGAGTCTGGAGGAAGACTGGGGAGAAGGAAATGCCAAAATGCCAGAAGTCCAGTGTCAAGTACCCACAGTCAGTGATGGTCTGGGGTGCCGTGTCAGCTGCTGGTGTTGGTCCACTGTGTTTTATCAAGGGCAGGGTCAATGCAGCTAGCTATCAGGAGATTTTGGAGCACTTCATGCTTCCATCTGCTGAAAAGCTTTATGGAGATGAAGATTTCATTTTTCAGCACGACCTGGCACCTGCTCACAGTGCCAAAACCACTGGTAAATGGTTTACTGACCATGGTATCACTGTGCTCAATTGGCCTGCCAACTCTCCTGACCTGAACCCCATAGAGAATCTGTGGGATATTGTGAAGAGAACGTTGAGAGACTCAAGACCCAACACTCTGGATGAGCTAAAGGCCGCTATCGAAGCATCCTGGGCCTCCATAAGACCTCAGCAGTGCCACAGGCTGATTGCCTCCATGCCACGCCGCATTGAAGCAGTCATTTCGGCAAAAGGATTCCCGACCAAGTATTGAGTGCACAACTGTACATGATTATTTGAAGGTTGACGTTTTTTTGTATTAAAAACACTTTTCTTTTATTGGTCGGATGAAATATGCTAATTTTGTGAGATAGGAATTTTGGGTTTTCATGAGCTGTATGCCACAATCATCCGTATTAAGACAATAAAAGACCTGAAATATTTCAGTTAGTGTGCAATGAATCTAAAATATATGAATGTTAAATTTTCATCATGACATTATGGAAAATAATGAACTTTATCACAATATGCTAATATTTTGAGAAGGACCTGTATTGTGGTCTAAAACCAGGTGTTTCAGTTTCATTGTCTAACCCTTGTAGCTCCATCATACATCAGAGATCTGAATGTTCCATATGTTCCTAACAGAGCACTTCGTTCTCAGACTGCAGGTTTACTGGTGGTTCCCAGAGTGTCTAGAATGGGAGGCAGATCCTTTAGTTATCAGGCTCCTCTCCTGTGGAACCAGCTCCCAGTTTTAGTCCGTGAGGCAGACACCCTGTCTACTTTTAAGGCTAGGCTTAAAACTTTCCTTTTTAATAAAGCTTATAGTTAGAGTGGCTTAGGTTATCCTGAGCTATCTCTGTAGTTATGCTGCTATAGGTTAAGGCTGCTGGAAGACATAATAACCACTTTCACCCTCTTCGCTATATTCTCACACTACTCTCCAATTTTGCGTTATTTGCTGTTATTTCAGCTTTTAACTTTGTTCTCTCTGTTTTCTCTTCCTAGAAGCTAGACCTGGCCTGACTATGTGTCTACCTGTGACACCTTTCTGGTTGGGGACATTGTCCAAGCTTCTGCTGGCAACAACTTAATGCTCACCCTCTACCGATGATCCACATGGCCCTGTCTTTCAGTGTTTAACCCTTTCTCTCTCCTAGACATGGCAATTGACTGAGCTTTTACTGTGACTAACTCTGTGCTCTCTTTCAGACTCTAACCTTGAAAACTGGCTCAGAGTTTATCTGTTCTTTCTTTCTAGGTGAAACAACTAAAGGAGCTTCATCCATTAACATTTACTTTTCCTTCTCATAGAAAGTACCCCTAGATCAGTGCTTCTGTATTCTTTTTGTGTCTCTGCTCTGTTCTCTCAAACCCCCAGTCGGTCGTGGCAGATGGCCGCTCACACTGAGCCTGGTTCTGCTGAAGGTTTCTTCCTGTTAAAAGTGAGTTTTTCCTCTCCACTGTCGCTACATGCATGCTCAGTATGAGGGATTGCTGCAAAGTCAACACCAGTGACTTTCCACTGTCGCTAAATGGTCATCCAGGAGGAGTGAATGCTACAAGTCTCTGACTGGATGCAATCTGCTGGGTTTCCTTAGATAGAAAAACTTTTTATCCAATTTGAATAAATAACTGAATCTGACTGCACTGTCCAATGGTTAGGATTAATTGGAATGTATGTACTTGACTGATGTGAAGTGCCTTGAGACAACGTGTTGTGAATTGGCGCTATATAAATAAACTGAATTGAACTGAATTGAATTAAGCTGCTGATATTCAAGTTTAGACATATGTTTGATTGACCTATTTTTATTCCACAAGGAATTAAAAGTCAGGCCATAATCTATGTCTGCTCAGTGGGAACTAATATTGGACACTGACTTTGTTGTGTTGCCAGCAGATATAATTAAACCAAACATAATGGCCATCAACGGGTTTGCAAGGTGCTTATCTTCAGTTTGGCCCGTGGGGAACTCAGGAAAAAAAAATTCCAATAAGACCAAGCTGCCTCAGCAGCCACCTCCATGCGCCAGTCAGCGATCCAGGGACAGCCTGGGGGTGGTGGAGTGGATGCGAGCTGGTAATGGGGGTAATGGGGGTAATGGGGGATACGGTTGCTATTGGAGATGCTGGCTGCATCACGTCATGTGTTGGGAGGAAGAGGAGAAGGAGGAGGAGGGGAGAGCTCCGGTAAGAGAGATGAGGAGCAGGGAGGGGGAGGAGAGAGACAGAAAGAGAGGAGGGCATTAAGCAAGAAAGCAGGGATCATCGGACCGAGCCAGTAGTAGGTATTTGAGGCCACCCGTTCAGCAATGCTTCCCCGACAGGTAGGTTGAGAGTGGCAGCCCCGTGACCCGCTGCGCTCCGGAGAAGCCCGATCACTCGGACAGCCAGGAAGGAGAAAAGACACCGGCGATGTGAGCATGCAGCCTCCTCTACAAAGGCAGACCTTCTTCTGAGTGGAGCTCTGCTGCTGCCACTGGATTACAGTCATCCTCGCTGTTTCCAAGGAGGCTTCCTGCTACCAGCCTACCCACATGAATTTAGCAAACTGTAAAGAACACGGAGCACTTCCTACCAAGGTGAGCAGCACCCTGCATGGTTTTTACTGTTAATATGCGGGTGCACCCCACCCACCCCGCCTGGTTTTTTCCTCACTTGTCGAGTAGAAACTAAGAAGGCAAAAGCATATTTCAGGCAGGCATTTTCTGAAATAGTTTTATTTCCCGGGAAAATTAATCTTTTTTTTTTTTTTTTTTGGTCTCCACTTTCTAAAGCCTTATCTGCATGTCTTAAAAATTTGGGTCTGAGTGTGTTCCCCTGTCACCTTCTTCTCATTGTTGGCTGGGCAGTGTGAGGGACCATTGCACACTGGCAGTGCCTTTGTTCCACATCCTCTCTCATTTAAAGTGGTTTTTGATGGCACCTATTTAAAGGAGGGAGAGTGACAATTAGTTTTGATTCTATGGCTCATTAACAGCTGTGCAATGGATGATTATATAGCTGAAGAAAATGAAAAAATAGGAATAAAATACCCAGTAAAACAGCTTGAGGAAGCTATTTATATATAAAAAAAAAAACATAAGTCATGAAATTCTGGTATGTTTTATTTCCCTGCAAACTAAAAATCCCATTATGATAATGTGATTTTGAACTCTTCTCAGGAGGCAATCATAGACACATTATAAATGCATATGGGCCATTAAACTAATATTAGAACGACTTTTGGCGTGGAAGGCACCAGGTGGCGAAGCGGATGGACTTATTTGGAAAGACTGTTTTCTAGACAATAGAGCGGCTGCTGCATCTGCTGCTCTGAAGCAATGCTTAAACTAAAGCCATTTCCACAGCCACTGTTTCAGAAACCTCCTTGTGAGTGTTTAGAATTGCATTCTGAAGGATTTGTTTTTAACAGAGCCACTCAAGCATGCAAGACACAATGTAATTTAATGATACATTTATTGAAGCTGACACATTTTGCCGAGGGCTTCTGTTTATTTGGAAGGGTTTAATCATGTAAACACATAATGCGTGTTTAAGTTTTTTGCTGCTTCCGCTGCGTGGATTTCTGTAAAGTGGAAAATTGCACTGTCGTGGTGAATCCAAGGGAGGTCTTCCTCCTCGCTGACAGATGGACCTTTTTTTCCTGAGGCACTGTGTGTTTGCTGGTTATTGTTCCAGACCAGTTGCACATCACTAATTATTTTAATCAGTCATTTTTACGCATGGATTCCTGTCTTTAGAAGAAGTTCTGGTTGATTTTTACTTTATCTTCTTCTTCCATTCTTTCTAGCAAATGGATGCACAAGGTACTGTTATGAGAGAGGCACAGATCTTAACACTTACATAATTCTGAAAGGGAGAAGTCGCAGTGAAGCAGAATTTGAAGGCAGATTAAATATTTACGTCCAAGAGTCTGAACATGCTTGGTCCCACTCGGATTCTATCTGGAAACTGTTAGATGCAGAACCTTTTGATGTGAGAGCATGATTTGGGATTGGTATGCACATTCAAAAAAAACATACAAGCCTACGGCTTCAGGGGTTTTCTGTCCCATCTGTACAGTAAAGTAGCTTTGGTTTCATGTCAAAGGCTTCATTGAAGTCCTATTTCCAGCCTTTCCTTAACTGCCTCGCTCTGTGCGTTTCTCCTCTCAAATGACCCGTTCCTTCTATCTTTGGGTTTCGTCAGAATCTCTTGGACGCTTTTAGTTAGGGTTTGGTTCGCACCAGTCAGCTGGCAGGAAGAAGAACATCAACTTTGATGCTGCAAGCGTAGCCACCTGTATTACAAGCAGACAGACACTTTGTTGTTGTCTTGGCATTGATATTAATTGACCTTTTCAAAGCCATCCAAGCAGGAATGTTTTGCCTCCTCTGCTTCTTGTCTTGATTCAAGGCTTGCTGGAAAATAATCCGCATCTAGCATGCAGAATGTAGCTGCTCAGACAAGGATGAGGCTGTTTAAGCAACAGCAGTGCATGTTTTTGATAAAGATGCTGGTTCAACAATATTCTTGTCAATGCTGTTTCAAGATTTAAAGAAATATTGGTTCATAGTTGTCTAGTCATGTGGCTGGATTCCCATAGCAACCCCTTTACTTATATGATATTACTTATATTACAATATCATCTATCAGCTTTAATAATCAACCCCAAATGTATAAACTAGGGCAATATTATATTATATTATATTATAACTATATAATATTAGGTATAGTTTTTAAATGCTTATTTCGGTGGATATAAACCCCTTTTGCACAATCTGCTTTTTATTAGATACCATTGTACATAACAAGTAGGGCTGCCCGATATAGCTGCATTACTATTGGTATCGGCTGATGTTTATTTCTATATTGCTGCCATTTGTTTATATGTTTTGGAAGGGAGAGGGGGTTGGCCATTTGGTATTTGTTTGATCATGTGACAGAAATGCAGAGAAGCAATGTCAGTGGTGTGGTCGGTTTTTTCATGATTTTGAAAAGGTAGGAGAAAAATAAATATGTAAAATTGGTAAATATCAATAATCGGCCATAACAGCAATTTCATCAGCCCAAACTTTCATATCCATGAATCTCTAATAACAAGCTGATATTAGTTGGTTTATTAGTCAGGCTATCTGACCCTGTGGCCAGCCTGCAGTCTGCTGCTTAACAGATCTTAGCTTGCTGTCTGTAAATTTAAAACAGCGTTACGCAATGGCCGTAATGCTGTTTTTCGTTTTGCATAAATACTTCAATACGGCTGATTTCTCTTTCTTTTAAGTCAGGGAAAACTGTAGTAGCCTTTCTTTAGCCTACTGACAGGCAGTGTGCAGTAACAGCTGGGGGAGAGGCAGCGTTGCTATTCTATGCTCCGTACTGCCGGGGAAAACACTGGTCGAAACAGCACTTTCTTTGGCGTCTCTTTAAAACAACTTTAAACTGGAAAGGGTAAGATGGAAATCTTTTTAAACTTTAACAATTTAAAACCTCAGTTTACCTTGATAACAGTAACCAGCCCATACCTACTGTAGTCTCTCCTGTATTTACATTTATTTTTATTTGAACTGCTACATGACAAACTTTTTCTATTTTCAAAGCTTAACTAAGAAAGCAGAGGAGCAATAAAGGAAGTATTCATCATACAGTGTGAAATACATTTTTTAAGCCTCAGTTAAGGCTATATTTCACCACACAGTCCCTCGGGACACATTATGTAGAATATAGCTAGACAATAGGTCCGCATTTAATGCATAGTATTTTAAATGATAATATCAAATTACTGTTTTACAAGTTTCGGATGAAAGAATTTGTGATTTACAGAGAGTTATATTCATGAATGTTAAGACGAGTTGCAGCACTCTGGCTGTATAACATGGAGGAAGATTTTTCACTAATGCATATTTTAGAGCTTTTACCATCTATTTATTCACATTCAGTGAGATCTCACATAAATTTTTCACCTTGTAAAGAACACTGATTTTGAAAAATGTCAGGTTTTTTCTATGGTTTTATTTATTTTAGCAATGATGAAGCGGTATTAGATTACTCAGACAAAAATGTACATTTTGTGGTTATTTGTGTATACTATGTGCCAGCTAACACCAATCTGATACTGTTTGCGTATATGCAACTAATCATCTTATCCAATATTAGAACCTTGATACCTGCTACACTAATTTATATGTACGTGGAACTATTTGAGATTAGAGCTCTTAAGAACAATGCATTTGTTCAAAGTAGTTTCTAGACAATGCATGTGCTAAAACAGCATAAAAAGGCAAGAATGCACCAATGAAATGGGGAGGTTCCTCTCAGAAATAAAGAAGCTAACTAAGATTAAATGATCATGTAGTCTTTGTAATATGTATTAGAAGGGGACAGATTCAAATATGTTTAAGTTCAACTGTCTGTAGTTTCAAGACTTGGTCCTTAGACAAAGAAGTGCAAAACTGAATTAGACTGCACACATCCTATATTATACTGTAGATCCCACTCTATTACAGTTCTCAGATGTTGGGAAATGAGGTTGTCCCTCCCCTTTGTGCATGTTTGAGATCCAGCCTTGTTTGTCACAGTTCTTCAGTTTTAAACTTTTTAATCACCGGTCTGACTGCAGATATGGACAGGTTTAGGAGATTTTCTTGTTGTAATTTCCTGACTTCTAAAGGTCAATACACATCGGCCTCTGTGTGAGTCATTGTTATACTCCGGGGAAACCAGAAGTCATGGACTCCTAATCAATTAGAAGTTGCCTAGACACTCCGATCTTCTTCTATACGTAACGTATGAATTTTAAAATAACATTAGGTATGTTTAGTTCTCTAGGGATTGATAAAAGGGAAAATAATTGTGTTTAAGTTGATTTTTCAAAAATGTAATTATTAAGGGGAGTTTTTTTCCCCCACTGTCTAAATATACACTAATTAAAGGTTAACAGTTTCTAAAATCTTCAGTGTTGGATTATGGTCCTACAATCATAGATGATTTGGTTTAAGAAATTATAAGACATTTTTATAGGATGCTGTAAAACAAACAGCCCCAGGTCAGAACATAGTAGGTCAGTGTTACTGCAGTGTATACTTAGACCTAAACACACAATTAGGCTGAAGAATTATCTCAAATCTAGATCTAAGTTTAACAACGACATAGAAGGCTAAGCGATACTTAGCATAAACCCAGATAAATGCTAGAATAAAACTGATAAATATCAGGAATTTGCACATTGAAGTCAAAGATTAAAATGTGAGCAAAGATTAAAAAATGAAAACATGAAGCAAAATAAAAATGATTCAAATAAGAGGAAAGAAGTGAAATGCAATAGGAGTAGAGAACAGTATTAGAAAGCCATTGTAATAATTATCTACATCAGGATTATGCAAGCGATCAACAAAATTATGTTTTCATTTCAAATAGATGCAACTATTTTAAATAACATAAAAGTATTTGGCAATAAATGTAATAACAACTGTACGTAAAAATTGTTTCTTCAGATAGTATGGGCTGCACAATCAATTGCAAAGAAGCAGTTTTTAGTAATTGATTTGTAAATAAACACGTTAGACATCCACTATATATGGTGAAACCTGTTCCAATGTCTGTTTATGCAAATATGTACCTAGTCTCAGTCTGTTCTAAAGAGTCACTCTACTGAGCCAGACCCATAATTATGTTTTTCTTTAACCACAAGGCCATTTGCAATTATACGTGTGCTCATCATGTCTCCGTGTGCGCACATGTGAGTGAAGGCTAAGAGATAGGTTGTGACTTGACTGATGCCCTTCTCTGTGAATCACAGATTCTGATATGTCAGCACGAATGAATAATGCACGCTGCTCCACCTCTCCTCTTCTGCCTCTGCCTCTCTTCTCCACCTCTTGTCTTCAGCCATTTTCCTCTCTTCTCATCATATCTGCCACATCTGAAGACATTGTTATCCTGATTTTTGCCCTACCCTTTTCCACGTCTCCTGTCTTATGCTAAAAAGGAAGCTGCTGTTTATGCTTCCTCGCTGTCCTCTGGTCAACCCTCGCCTTCGTCTCCAACAGCTAGCTCATTCTTCTTGTCCCGTTCCACACAAGTGTCTTTTGTAGAACTGTAGCTGCATGCCAGCGCCCATGTTCAGGGTTCTCTCTGTTTGCAGCAAAACAGGCCGAAATGTTGATGTGCTCAGTTCATTACCTAATCACGGGTGGAGGCATTTATTGACGTTGCTTGACTGCTACATCTCTGTCTGACAGGGGTCATTAGCTGAGCGGGACTGACAGACAAGAGGGCTGAAAAAGCAGAAGGCAAACTGACTAATCAGAACTTTGAAAAAGGGAGCGCCCCGTCAGCTTTGAGGTGTGCAGTTAGCTGCCAATAAATGGTGAACTGGTGGAATATATCCATCCTACTTAAAGTTCCTGATAAATCCTCAGGTGTATATTCAGCCTTTGCAAGAACCAATCTTACTGCATGCAAAGTATGGAGTTCAGATGAATTCATTTGCATTGGAAGGAGGCCAAAATTGGCAACTGAGATTTTGCAGTGCATAAAATGATATGACTTCACTTGGATGTCTTTATTTTGTGAAATGAAGCCACATAAATAGTAATGCGTGTACCACATTTGTCTCTGCATGGCTTTCATAAATCATTTCCAACTAATTTTTACCAGAATCATTATGCAATTATGTTATGTGCTCAATGGGAAAGAATATGATGGTCTGGTTTATAGACGTATGCATTGTGTTGTGTAATTTTAAACACAACATGTAATAATAGTGAACCCAGTCCCACTAATCAAAGTTCAACAGTTGCCATCAAGCATAATGATTAAGTTAAAATGTTATTTAATATAATACTGTAGGTAAAATACTTCAGAAAACTGTGACATGCCCCTCAAACTTTGTTAAACTACTCTATATTCAAATGTACTGTAGAAACACATAAAAGCCGTAACAAAATTTCAAAAAATTAATTTGAAAATAAAACAAAGACTGTATGCCTGAAATAGAGTTTAATTGGGTTTGCTGCTTAGAAGGGCTCCACAGTTTTGCCTTATTTAATATGCACAGGCCTATAAATATGCAAATTAGCCCTTCCTCTGTCTCCATCACTCACCTCCATGCATCTCCTCTTCCTCAACTCTTCTCAAACACTCTTGCCTCTTTGGCTTTTTATCGAACGCCTAATAATGTTTTGCCAATGTCTGATAAACCAAGTCCGACACATCAAGCTGATGGGATGGTTTCTTTACTGCACTTCGAGTTAAGATTTTTATGCCTCTGGCTTTCTGTTTTATGAATTATATGAAAACAGCAGATGGGGTTGTTAGTTTAAAAGGAAGATTTTCAGTGGAGTAGGATAATATCTAGAATTTTTAAACACTAGAAATAAATTAACAGGGGTGTGTGAAATTTACGGTTAGCATATTAGCATTTTGAAAGTATTCGGTTAAACACTTATTGTACTGTACTTTGAAACGGTGTAACGTAGGGATGACTATTAGAATTACAGTTTCATAAATTTCAAACTGTATTGAAATGAATCTCTCATCAGTGCTACTCAAGGTTTATTTAGGACAGGTTTTTTAGATTTTCGACTTGATCAAATTAAGTCTAGATCCCTTTAAAAAGCTGACATGGCTTTTTAGATTCCAACTTTAGCGTTGTTAGTAGCTAACAGCTAACCAGTTGAGTTATTCTCAGATTGCTTAAATACTGTGGGCTGGATTATGTCTTCCATATACATGCACAGAGACAATTTTAGAGGCTAAAGCACACTACTTCATACCTGGGGCCCGTAATAATATCTTGCCTGGGGTGTAAGGAGATTTCAAGGCACAAGATCTAATTATATTAAAAATGGCACAATATTTTATATTAAAGTGAAGTTCGTCTCACAAAGCGTTATTTAGTCGCTGAATCTGCCATGGACTCGAATGTGACTGCTACATCTTTTTATTTGATTTTGAAATAAGAAAGGAAGTAGTTCTTGTGTTGAGTTTTACACAGTTACACGGTTAAATTGAACAACAACCCTTGGGGACATGAACACTGAAGCAGCCTCCACCTCTTTCGCAACTGGCCAAATATTAGCTGCTAATGATGCTAAACTTAGCTTCTGCTTTGTAGCTTCCCATTACTATTGAGATAAAGGGGTACTTCACTTTTTTAAAGGAACCTGGTCTGCATTTGTTCACCTCTAAATTGAAGTCCAAAGTACTTTGACTAGTCAACCCTGAACTGAATAATTCTCAATTGAACACTTTTCAGTGTTTTTCGGCATTGGGACCCCTTTACAATTAGACAATATAAACTTCAATATATGGCTAGTCAAACCTTAACTGACATGTTCAACTCTGATTACAGATTCTCTGAAACACATAAAATTATTTACAATAATGTATTGTTAAAACAAAAAAAAGGAGATGCTGTAGTATCCCAAAATGAGCTTTAAAATCATGTCTCTTTTTCATTAACCAAATTATCATCTGCTGTTTCCTGTTTGTATTGTTACACCCCAGGGCCAACAGGTACTTTAACAGAAGAAGACACATGCTGAAAACAACTGCATAGGTCTTTGCGAGACAAACGTGACTTTGACGTGAAATATTTTTTAATATTAGCGTAAGATATATATTGTAGGTATTTTCTATATCTACACTTTCTAAACACTTGAAATGCATAATCAGAGATGTCATATACCATTAGTATATTAGCATTTCTAAAAGTTTTTAAATCAAGTCAGGCTAATCAGCTTAATACCAGTAATTCTTTTATTTCAAGCAACTAGTATGGATTAAAATGTTAGTAATGCCTCACTGCAATGGAGCAAAACTCCCCCACAATGAACACTTTGATTTCTGTTTTATTTTTTTAAGCTAAACATGTCTAGTTCTAGTCAATTTTGCAGACCAGAGTTAGGAAAAGCTTTTGTTATGTCTCTAAATGCCAGCTGACAGTAAGGGAACAACCTTATTGCATCAGTAAAACAACTTTGCCTCTTTAAAGACCAGTACTCTACAGAATGGAACGCAGATTATTTCAAGGAAACGTATGGCTCCATTCTATCATCACAGCTCGCAGACAGAAAACGTAAAGCAAGAAGATTAAACTACCTTCAGTCGGCAGTAGCTCTTCATAGACTGTGATAAGTGAGTTTAAGTGTGTGCAGATGCAGGTGACGGTGTGGGGGTAGAGGTAGGCTGGCCTTTTGAATGCTGCCTCACATCTGTTTGTGGCGTTTCATGATCACTCTGTCCTCACCACACTGTGGGAATGCCAGTTTGAATGAAGTATTTGACAGAGGCGAGAATAATGGCCAGTCATTCGTGGGAAGCATCCGTGTGCAAGTCTGTTACCCTTGACATGCATTTCATCTCTTCACTTACTTCGACGCACTCCCCATCTGATTTTGGCTTTGAGACGAAGGACAAATGCACTTTTTCTGGCCCATTAGTCTCGCTTTCAATTCTATTCACAACTTTATCGTCCCTCAAGGAGAAATTCATTTCCCGTCACAAATCTCTTCTCCATCATGAAGTCATGGAATGGCTGGTTAGTGACGGAACTGCTAAGGCTGGTCGCCTGTGTAGCGTTTAAATGGGGTTCGTATACCAGCACACATACTATCAAAAAAAACTCTAATGCGTCAGTCTTGTTTAGAGTTTTGTGTCTGTTTTCTATTAGCCAAATAAAAATTGGTTTTGTACAGCGTTTCACCTTTTTAAAAAGAACAAATTTTAATAGTCAAATGGGTGTACATTTTTTGGTTGTTCTGTTAAATGCAAATATCAATAGAGACAGAAGTAACACAGTTGTCTATGGCTTTTAAAAGGAATCTTGAAAGACAATATTTTTTCTATAATGTGAGACTTAAAAGTGCTGAAGTTTTGATAAACTTTCTTTCATTAACAGCTTTACCACTTAGGTTTTACCACAACTTGATTCTAAGAAGCATAGAGTGTGCAGTGTATTTTAATTTCTTCATAAACGATCCCTTTGTTGTTGCAGAGCAGTCTTTGCAGTTGTGGAGCTAATGAGCTCTCGGTGGACAGCATATCATGTGATCGTGGCAGACAGGTGATACCATAGTAGCACAAAGACACAGGAGGGAAAGGGAGGGAGAGAGAAAGACTTTCTGGGCAAACACAATAATGTGTCTCCAGGAAACGAAAAAGGATGGTCTCCCCAAGGGATCTTTACATAAGAATAAATGGTTGATTCAAGACTCCAGCAGACAAGGAAGCTTGGGATAGAACATCGCAGACCAAAGATGACAGAGTGATGTTGTACAAGGTGTGCAGGGGAATTTTAATTAGCAGCTGATTTTGAAGTAACTTGCAATTTATAAATCAATTATAAAATGATTCCGGCACACTGTGTGGCTCAGTTGGTAGAACAGACACAGCATGTGCAGAGGCTTTAGTCCTCGGCACAGCTCACGGTCTCGGGCCATTTATTGTCTTCCCCTTCTCTCTCCACCTACTTTCTTGTCCAATTACTGATGAATAAAGGCCCCTAGTGCCAAAAAAATCTTTTAAACAAAATGAATCCATCAGAAGTTAGAAAACATCAAATAGAATCCTACATACGCAAAAATAGACTGTCTTGGCAAGTTATTGTTTTAAGCCACAAAAATGTTCTGTCATACTCCTACGGTTAAAGTCCTTTTGATAAAACCAGAGAAAGTGCCAGAGTGACTGTATGTAGTATAGCAATGCAGCCCTGCCCCTCCCCAACTTGTTGCTCAGCTAAAAAAAGGCACCTAAACTTTCAACTTGCTTACAAGACAGAGAAATTTGGCTATTTGAAAATATCTTTGGTTGCTAAAAATACAGCCATTGTGTGTTAGTGTTATTCTATAAAAAGCAGAACGGCAAGAGGGGACAATATTCTGTGCAAGAAGCACTTAAAAAGTAATACTAATTTTAGTTGGTGTTCATTTTATACTTTTGCTAAAGTCTGTTTACAGTCAGTCAGTCAGTCAGTCATTTTCTACCGCTTATTCCAGTCTGTTTACAAATAAAATTTAATTTTGATGTAAATATCATGAACCTGCAGTTATCATACCATACTGGCTCCTGCCTGCAACAGTTATTAAAAAAACAAATAATTCTGGTGAAGAGACTTAAGACTGGGTGCCATGTATTCTTAAACAAGCCGAACTGATATAGGAAGATGGTCAGGTTTATAACAATGACCTCCAGTAGGCTGAAGTCTGTCTGTTGTCAGAAAGCATTAGTCCAGCCTCATAAGAAGCTCTCTAATTGGCTGCCTTGTGCCTTGACTGGCACTGCATGTTTCTTGGGTAGTGTTGTGTCTTGTATTTAGAATTATTTCTTTTTTTTTTTTACTTTGCATTAAATTAAAGAAGTTAAATTATTCAGGGCATCTAATCGGACAGTTGTACAGAACCTTCCTTTTCATATGTCAGAACTGTTTAACTATTAGGAATGTACATGCAAGTGCATAATTATGTGGACATCAGTATGTATGTATAGTGTTCTCCAGCTAGGATAAGTGTCTGTGCCAGTCTCGGAAATGCTAATTGGACAGGGAGTTAACAAGGATTCAAGCATCAGCCTGTGTAATGAGCCGCTGCACAGATGATCGGCCGCGTCTTAGGAGGCGGCAGCAGAGTGAAAGGTTGCTTAGAGAAACTGCATTAAACGTTTGGGTGCTTGGGAGCTCTGTAGTCTCGTTTCAGTTGACTAAACATTGTGTTGGTGTCTGTACCTGGATGCAGATGCTTCTTGTTTTTTGCTGTTGTCAGATTACAAACTCTCACCTGTCAGGTTAGGGTTCATCTGGGATTGTTTGTACTTTGTTGGAGCAGAGGATTGACACTGCAGGGTTTTCAAATAGCTATGTGACACATTTATCCCTTTTTAAAATCACATTTGGGACATGTCAACTCATGGAGATTCTTGGTACAGTTGAAATAGGTCTTGAATGTTGTCACCAGTTTACTCTATGCAACAATTTTTTCTGAAATTGTGAATCAATTCTTGATGCCTAATTTTTAACACTAGGAGCAAATAGGCAATATTAAAGGTAGTAATAGTCATTTCACGTATATCACGTACATATTATATAACATTTACCACTATGACAAGATTTAAAAGAAATACGGTAGACATGGGACAGTATGAGGTTTTCACAATGAGATAACTTTGAGTGAAAATATGGTTAGGGCTGCAACTAATGATTAATTTGGAATTAATTAATCTGTTGATTATTATTTTTGATTAATCGACAGATAATCAGATAGCAAAAGGTGCTTAACAGGAGATTTTTTACAGAATTTAAACCAGGTGAAGCTAAAGCTATGCCACTTGAGGAGTTCTGGGTAGAGTATATTTACAGAAAACTAAGATTTTTTGTTTGTTTTAAAGGGCTCATTGCATAAAGTATTATGCAAGTATACCCAGCTGATATTAGTTGAGTAATTAGTAGAAATACTTCTTAGGTTAACAACCCTGCAGTCGGCTGCTTAATATATATCCGAGTCATAAGGACTCGACATACCTCTCTGCTTCTGTGAGGACAAGCACGCCACCTGTTCATTTTATTTGTAGCTCATGTAAACAACCACGTTCCACCCAAAGACTACAGTTTTCAGTACAGCCTCTTAGGGGGCGCTAATTATGAGGGGTCAAGGTAACGAAAATTAACTTGAAATGAATTGAAGGTGTGAAATACTGAACAAGGTAAAAGTGAGTGCTGTAAAAACCAACATGTGATTAATTTGCTTCTGCAAAAAATTTGAATCCTTGAATTTGGAGATAATTAAAATTATAACTTGGTAAATATTAATGTTATAAATATTAACGTTATCAAATTTAATGTTGCTTGTTTTCATTCACTGCCTAGATTTTAGCGCCTCCATTTTTACCACTTCAGTTTCATTGTTCATCGCGTTCACAGTGTAATTTTTGTTACTTCCTGTAGATCGGAATATGGCAGCAACCCCGGCACGACTGTGAAGTACTTGTAGTCCATCGCCATTCCCAAGCATTTTCTGTAGTACGGTAGTGATATTGTTGGCCACAGTGTGGAGCTGAGGGGAGTCACAAGCGAAGAGCAACCAGGTTGAGTGTCAAGACTCTCCACCTCAGTCTCTCTTTAACATGACGAGCCGGGAATCAGGCGCCTAGTCTGGAAGGGGGAGGGAAAACTGCTCGGTCGGCTGACAGCTGCCAAAGTGAGCTGGCGTTGAGAAACCCCGAACCTCTTTTTTTAAATTAAGTGGAATCTTAACAAACCGAGAAGATATTTGAGCTCAACAAACCTACATTCTTGCCTAAAAACATCTTAAAAGTTTGTTTGGGGTCACTGAAAGCGTATTATTTGCATATTTATTCACAATTTTTGCCACCATTGCCTGCCATTGCTGCCTGAGCTCGACCAATCCGATTAGACCTGCAAAGAATCATGGGAAATTGTGGGTCGCGGACTATAAGACTTCACTGTCGCGCTGGGGCTTCTGCTGTAGTCCGATCTATCAAAGTAACAAAAATTACACTGCGAACGCGATGAATGATAAAACTGAAGTGGTAAAAATGTAAGCGATAAAATCAAGGCAGTGAATGAAAACAGGAAACAAAAAATTAGATAACCTATAACATTAATATTTACCATGTTATCATTTTAATGACATCCAAATTCACGGATTGTAATTTTTGCGAAGGCGAAATTAATCACATGTTGGTTTTTATGGCACTCAATTTGACCATTTTCAGTATTTCACACCTTCAATTCATTTCAAGTTAATATTTGTTACTTTGACCCCTCATAGATAATGCTCTGGTTTATACGGTGTCTACTCAGAAGAGGATAAGAATAAAAATAACGCAAACAGATGAGTAGACGGGCACGTGTAACAGATACATATAATGAAATTTACATCACATCACCTCACACAGGCTCTGCCGTCAAGTGGACTCGGAGGTATCAATTAGGCGTTAGCTTGTCCACTGCAACTTTAAAACAGCCTTCCACCTGAAGGATATCGTAGATCTTTTGAAATGAGGCATTGTGAAGTTAGTATAGTAATAGTTCCCATATCCGTAGTTGACAGAGGTCGGATCGCAGTGGGATTGTAGGAATAATGTGAAAAGCTAACAGCTGGCTAGATGGACCCTCCAATATAGCTAATTTTAGTTAGAATTTAGGAGTACCAAAACTAAACATGTTTATATCCATAGGATATAATCCAACAGTGCTTTCACAAGAGAGAGTTGTTAACTCCTTCACGGTTTTCTCAGCCGAGGTGGGGGGCAGCATTACTCTACTCTACATACAGCCGGAGACAACTTTGGTCACTCCTGGAATTTTCTGGTATCTCGTAAACAGAGCTTTCTGTTGTTTAGTGATATGAAACCAGAACTTTTTAAAACCTTCATACCTTCGTACTGGTAACCAGCTCATGCTTATTTGAAAGTCATTTAATCATTCAAAGTTAATAGTAGGTTTATGGACTCTTAGTTCTATTAACTGTGCCCCTCGCTGTTGTCATTAACTCTAAACCCTTGAATAATCTGCTCTATATGTACTTTTATGCTGCTTGGTAATGAATTTTCTGCTTAGCAGGATCCAGTCCATCTGTTGCTGCCTCGTCTGAGCCTTTTCCATCCATTACGAGATGCCTCTTTGTAGCTGTGCCGGTCTCACTCTGACCTTGGATCCCCTTTATATGTGAATGTGCATTTGCTGTGCCATTGTTGGGCTGCAGCAGCTTCGCTCTGTCCTGCAGAGATTGAGGTCAAAGAGAAAGTTAGTTTGGTTAATCACTTGTCCTTCTCCACCCCCTGCTTTGTTCATCATCCTAAATGCATGTGTTGCCTTAGTTTTGACATAAATGTAATGAAGAAATACTGAAGCACATCCGATTAAAAAAAATAGGCATAGACATTGCATAAACTGTAATGCTGGTCAGTAATTTCATTGATGTGCGGTTTAAAAAGCTGTGTTAGCGTTTTCTCCTAATGCTGCGATTAGTCAGAATGTTAAACATCAAGAATGTTGTTGCTGATTTCTAGATTAGTTAGTAATTAAAGTCTTCCCTCAAGCAAAACTCACACCCCTTGCAAGACAACCAGAGAAAGACAGATGCAGGTAGATACTGTTTGTATTTTATATTCCTGGTCATTCAGGGTTAGATATATTTTATTTTATCAATTTTTTCATTAAAGCAACAAAAGCATGCTATGTTTTGAAGATTATACAATAAAGCTTAAAAAGAATCATCTTATTGTCTCAATGGAGTCATTGAGAAACCCCACAATCGAGCCCCTGCAGATCAAAAAGGGAAGACAACATGTACAAACATAGATCTTTATAAAAATGGAAATGAAAGCTCCTGTGGGAGAAAGTACCACATAGTTAAAAAGAGAAAAGGTTTAACTTCATTTTATCAGGTTAGGGTTCTGTTTTGGCCAGACATATCAACTACAAATTCTCCAAAACGTATTTTATCTTTGATCTATTATTATTTCTTAAACTGTGTTAATGTCCGCACTATTATATCTCTTTCGCTTGAGACTGCATTATTTATAACTAGTGGCTTTTTTTTTCCAAAATATATTTGTTAGTTTTTTTGTTTTATACAAACAGAAAATAAAGCACATCAAAAGGGGCCTAAATTTTATGAAACACATTCTCTCTATTTTGTAACTTGCTTGTTAAGTAGTCTAACGACAGGAGTACAGTCCTCTGCCATCGTGATGGAGAGCTGTGTGTTATCCAGTTCAGAAGGATACACATCTTGCACAGAATGTAAGCATCATGTAAAGTTGTTTTTCACATTTCCCCTTAACGTTGCTAATTTGCCATTCTACGTAGCATGCACAATGGTTTACATTCAGTCACTTTTTAAACTTACCCAAAATGTATGTATTTTTCTTCATAACCAAAAACAGTGGGTGAGGTTATCCACTTCCATTTACACTTGGCAGAGCGGAGAATTAAATCAATGGTGTTGAGAGGGAGATATGTTAGCACCATGTTACAATTTTAAGTTGAATTGCTTTTACCCTATTGCAGGTGCTCAAAGAGTTAGCATTTTCCCAAGCTTCATCCCAGGCCTCGTCACTGATCTCCATAACTAAGAATGTTTCCCATGTCCCTTTCAAATGAGCTACGTTTGCAGCCCCATATTCTTTTAGCAAAGCATAGCAAGAGCTTCTAAGTTTTGGCTTGAACAACTGTTTTTCAAAATCAAAGACAGTTTGGTCTTTAAGTATTATTGTGTTCTTTCGAATGTAGTCCGTCACTTGGAAGTACCAGGAAAAAAATCCTATCTATGATTATCATATTTATTACATAACTGATCAAAAGACAAACTAGTGGCTTCTTGGTGATCATCATAATGCACTTTTGGTTAGCCATAACCAGTTGGTCTGGAAGTCTCACAATATTCTCATTCTCATTCTGGAACAAATATGCGTTTCAGAAACTTAGTTAAGTCTTTCTGTCTATGCTTTGCTTTCCATGATGGGTCCTTCTGTTCGACACCGGGTTTCTGCTGCCTAAAGCATTCTTTTGGTAGTTCATTGCTGGAGGCCATCTTCCAGATGTACTCTTGAATCTTGGCTGTTTCTTCTTAGATGGTGCCATTGATGCACAGTCTTTCCCAGCCTCCAGGTAGCTAGACTTGGGATGCACTCTCAGTGCTTGGTGAGGAGCTTTTTTGTCTCACTACCAGGTGGATATAAAGGAGATTTTAGAAGCCTACACCCCTGGTTAAAATTCTATGTTTTTCCACCTTTAATGTAACACATATTTTAAAAAATTTAACTTTGAAAAACAAACAAATCTGTTTAGGACAATACCATAAATGTAAAAAAGTGTTAGTAGCCTGGTGTGCACATCATTTAACTAATACTTTTTCAAAACACAATTGGATTTAATTTCTACATTCAGTCTTTATCGGTTCAGCTCTGTCATCACTTATAGAGATTCCGATTAACCATAAATAAAGTGTATCTTTCCTGGGGGATTTACATTTACTTATTTGCATCTTTTAAAGGATTAAAATTAATCTCATTGTTTAAATGTACCAGTCTGGAGAAGATATAAAAAAAAAAAATCCATAGCATTATACAGTTAAGGTCTATATGTCTGGACTAAGAAGTGGGGTTACATACAGAAACCTTTTTTATTATAGAAAACATTTAGGCATGGCTCGAACTCCAAAACCTTGAGGGAAAATGTGTCATGCTCTGAAGGAAACAGACAACCACAATTCTAAAAGGTATGTTTACCACAGAAACAGCTCTGAACATCAACAAAAACACAAAAAGAACACCATGGCCACAAAAAAAAAAAAAACAGGGTAGTGGTAGCATCATGCTGTGTGGTTGCTTTTCTTTTAGGTGGAACTAGGCTTTTTGTCAAGGTGGATGAAATAGGAGATGTACATGTGTTCAGAGTACTTTTTATGTTTTAGAATTTTGTAGCACTAGTGGCCTTTACTCACAGTTAGCAGAAAGAAAACAGGCAAGAAGAGGGGAAGAGGAAGGGATTCAAACCTTGGATGGATACATCAAGGACTAGCCTATATGACACTATACTGCCAGGTTTACCACTATCCCATGAGCTGCCTATACTCCTTTCTTAATCAGTTAGCTCATAATGACTTGTGGGTTGTTCAGTAGATTGAAAAATTGAACATAAATTTATGACAGCATTGCTTTATAACCTTTGTTGGTGGCTGGCTTTTTATGCCCTCTTAGAAGTTGCTGTTTGCTAGTCAGATCCCATATTTGTAGCTGTTCATATGTAGTATTGTCTCCTGGTTGTTCAACTCCTTCAGTTAGACTCACTTTGCCTTTGTGACATTCTATTTAGGAGCTAATATGCTTTTTATGGCTTTGTTAAATATGTTCCTGAACTGGAAAGAAACTGTTGTGCTGTTCCAAGCACTGTAGAATCTATCTGAATGGAGGTGTTTCTTGTTGTTGGAGGTGTATGTATTTGTATATCTTATCTTGGAGTCTCATTTGATAACTCTGTGAAACTGTGAGTTGCTGTTGCTTTGCTCAACTAGTTTTGCTTTAAATTCCCTCCTGGCCATACCATGCCTAACCAAAATTTCATAGGCAGATTTTTGACCAGTCTTTGGATACAATTGAATTTCTGGGCAAACCCCTCCGGTTGGGTATCATGACTTAATAGTTATATGGGCTTCTTTTGAAGATACACTAGCTTCTTCAGGAGGTTTATGTGAATCATGTCTAGTGCTGCCCAGCCCCTAAATCTGAGCTTCTTTTTTGGATATTCTGTCACAAGGCTGGCTGTAGATTCTTGTTCTGGGAGATAACCGATTGGGTCTCAGATCTACTTGTCTTGCTGCAATCGTCCTCTATGGTGCCTCCCTCTCCCATATGCTTTTAAAGAATTTAACGGTTTGGTAGAGAACTGCTAGACCATAAAAAAGACAACATATGAAAAAAATCTTTCTTTAACAGGCTTACCCTTGAAATTTCTTCCCGCAGTCCTGTTTATAACTTTGGATCAGCTATAAAATTGGTAGCTGCTGTTGCAATATGTCAATTTTTCCCCAGATAGCACAATTTGGATGCATGTCACATGTTGCATCCCCATTCCTAATTTCAGCATGTTGTCTGCAGCATTAAGCAAGACTGATGGAGATTTAGTGGAGGCAACCAGGTCTCCAGATTCATTTAAATTCAGGGCAGGGAGCTGCGGCATTTGAGTGACAGGTGTGTTTTCTCGTCAGAGAGAAGCTTCAGATATTTTATTTCCTCTGCTAAAAATGCAACCAGGATGGTGTAGCTCATGCTTGCAGTAAGCCGCGCTCCATCCTGCGTCTCTGATCCTTAATGTGTGTGTGTATGTGTGTGTGTGTGTGTGTTTGTGTGACTGTAGGCTGTGTGTTTAAGAGAGAGCAAAAAGAAGTGTGTGAGAGAGTGAGTGCCAATCTCCCCCATGATGCTTCGCCATTTGCCATGTTTGTGTGTGTGCATTCATTTGTGAGAGCCATTTGCCCACAGTGTCCAGGGTCATAGAAACGTAAACTAATATCACTCCCATCTCCTTGGATGCTACATGGATTCTACTCTGAACATCTTCTTTCCAAATGGTCACATAAAGCCAAGCAGAGAGAAATGTGAAAAATGTATTTCCCCCCTTACAGATTTGTTCTGTTTTTGTCACACTTAAATGTTTCAGATCAGCTATTTTTAATAGCATCTCATGTGCTGCACAACGTTTTGGACTGAATAAAGGTTGCAGGCAGCTATATTTGGACTTAAGATAATTTTCTCCAGTACCAGTAATGTTTACATTTAGCTTGATGGTGTTTCAGGTGAGTAACTCAGTTAAGTTCAGAGAGAGCTACATACTTCGTTGTAAAAAAAAAAATGTGTATGCTGACATAAAATGTTGGTACAGTACACCTTTGTTTCTCCACTGTAGCTGCATGAAAAACCTTCATATTCCCAAATAGCAGAGTTTAGCAATAGATGGTATTGGTTTGGTACATGTGTGTACTAAACCGACAGGGCTGGACCAGATACGCCCATAGTTCCTAAGTGAAAAACAACTGCTAAACAAAAAGAACCTGTCTTGCATTTTCCAGACACCATTTTGATGATCTCCAGACCTGTTGGAGAAATATTTTGTGGACTGATAAGACAACAGTTAAATGTTTTGGAAGGTGCACACCATATTACATCTGCTGTAAAACTAACACAGGATTTCAGAAAAAAAGAACATCGTACCAAGCACCAAACACAGTGGTGGTACTGTGATGGTCTGGGGATTCTTTGTTGCTTTAGAACCTGAACAACCTGCTTTAATTAATGGAACTGTGAATTTTGCTCTCTAATGAGAATCTCCAACTCCATCAGTTTTTGAGTTTAAGCTTGAGTGTAGTTGGGTTATGGAGCAGGACAATGATCTAAAGCACAATATCAAGTTACCTCTGAATGGTTTCAAAAGGAAAATAACGAAATGAAGGTTTTCAAGCGGCCTAGTAAAGTTAAAAATTAAATCTGATTGAGATGTTGGGGCATGGCCTTGAATTGGCAGGTCATGGTTGAAGACCCTCAAATGTATGGGCCAAAATTCCTCCACAGCAATGTAAAAAACCCATTGCCAGTAACAGCAAACACTTGATGGTAGCTGTTGCTGCCAATGATGGCACAACCATTTATTAGGAGCAGGGGGCAATTACTTATTCATACAGGTCCAGACTGATTTGGATAGCTTTTATCCCTTAGCAAATGAAACCATAATTTAAAAACAGTTTTTTGTATTTACTTGATCTTTTTTTATATTAAAATTGGTTTGATGATTGAAAACATCGATGGCGCAGTTGGTAGCACTGTTGCCTTGCAGCAAGAAGGTCCTGGGTTTGATTCCCAGCCTGGGGTCTTTCTGCATGTTTGCATGTCCTCCCACAGTCCAAAGACATGCCTGTTAGGTTAATTGGTAACTCTAAATTGCCCGTATAAATGGGTGTGTGCATGGTTGTTTGTGTGTGTTGCCCTGCGATGGACTGGTGACCTGTCCAGGGTGTACCCTGCCTCTTGCCCATAGACTGCTGGAGATAGGCAGCAGCTCCCCTGCGACCCACTATGGAATAAGTGGTAAAAAATGACTAACTGACTGATTGAAAACACAAAATCACAAACCAAAGAAATATATAAGATCCAAACACAGCACTGTAACTCAAGCACAATTACTCACTGCTAAAACAATTCAAAAGAACAAAAAGTGCGATTAATAGATGCACTTTCTCACAGAAAGTGTGGTGCCGCAAGATAGAGATCTGGTCTGGTCTTTCTCTGAGTTCTTATGGCTCGTTGTCATGGTGACATGCCTTGTGAAATCATTCCACTTGTGCCGAGAGGAATCAGCGGGTAAGGTTGGGGGTTGAAGCACAGGGTGAGGATGAGGTGAGGGGAAAAACATAACATGTTATCTTTCGAGGGGGGCCCCAGTGGGGCAGGGGCAGCTTGGATGCCACCTAAACAATGTTATTTCATCAGCCTGATGGAGCACAATAAGCGGTGTACGTTGCAACACCTGAGCTGGTGTGTCATTATCTACTTCCCCACAATAAACAGCAGCATGTATCCACCATCAATCTATCTGTCAGGCTGACCATCTGTGTTGCTACACTGAAAAGGTAATAAGACCGACCCCTGCTGTCCACTCGCTGGTTGCTGAGCCAGATGATCACAGAGTGCAGTTTGTGGTATCTCTTAGGTGAGATAGGGGTGGGTGTGGGTACAGATTCCAGTAGACCTGAGTCAGGAGGATTTCCATGTTCACATTGCTTACTCACTTTAACTCTGCTCCTGCAAGCAATCCAAGTGAGTTATTGTTCTTTATCTTTGTGTCCTGAGAGGATGAGCCTGCTGCGCTCGCAGTGTTTAATGCCCTTAGCACAAGCTAAGACATGCCCAGACTGGTTTGGTCTGCTGCTGCATCTGCATGTTTGTTTTGGCATCTTCCCTCATCATCCACAGCTGTAGGATGGTGTAAGCCCTTTTGTCAGAACTGTGTCAATGGACCAACAGCAGCTGGGGCAGCCAGTCCAGGACAGCTGGGGAGAGGAAGAGGATTTGCATACAAGCGTGGCTTAGACTGTCTATAAAAAGCAAAGGAGATGAATGATAGGGTATCGCAGAGGAAGACGGCACCAAGAGAGGAGAGGTTAACAAGGAGGGCGAGGAGCAAGTGGATAGGCGGGAAGCGGAAAGGGATGAAAGAACGTAGGGGAGGAAGAGATTTCAGGAACATAGAGTCTAATGCCAGAGTGGCATGTGGGAGGAAGATGTGGGGATTAGTTTAGAGGGTATGTGTCTAAAGAGGAAGGAGTGCAAAGAGGGTTTGTCAGCAGGGGAAAGACAACAAGGAGGAGTGGATAAACTGAAAATGATCCATAGGGTCAGGATTGGGTCACAGAGAGACATTACAGATCCGGCAAACGCAACACATGGGACAAACCAGAAAGACACTGGGACACACAGACCGCACCTAATGTTTCAGTGGCCATGTGGCTGTGTGCAGAACAGTGACCCTGCTTAGATTAATGTGGGGAAAATTGAGTTTCCGTAAGCAGAGAATTTACTTAACATGCTGCCAATGGCTGCTGAATGAGCTGTGATCTGATTTTTCTTATCACGCTCAATTGAGAGGGAGAAAGCTTTTCTATTCAGCTGCTATTACCCGGCGTTAGATAAGGCGAGGGCAGAGTGGCAGGAATAAGAGCCTGTATCAGATAGACATATTTTCGGCTGAGCTATTTTTAGTTTAGGAGCTGGCAGACAGTAATATGTTTGAGCAGGTCATTAGTCCAATAAGAGGTTGGAGGAATCTTTCAATATGGGGTTCACCAGAAAGGACTCTTTTTTTAATAAAGCTAAGCAACCGTTCCTGCTCCTCTATTTCTGACAGTGTGTAGGGAAACTCATGGACAAAGTAGACTGCTATGTTTTGCATATATTTCTTTCAAAATCCACCTATCAGAATTTTATTTTCTGGTACTGATTTTAGCTCATTCCGATTTTTCTTTAAGAACTGTAATTTACGAAGATATAAGAACAGCATTCAAAGTATTTTTGAGCCTTTCAGTCATGATGGGTTACTGATTAACAAGAGGCGACGTCACACTGTGTGTAAGCAAGCGCAGACTGAGTATCTTTATCCACAGTCAAATGAGTCCTCTAGTGGCATGGGCTGAAAGGCAACTCGGTCACAAAGAAGCCATTACTTTTTCTGTTTCATGTTCTTTGACTAATTTCCTGATTTTGCTGTAAGTGAATAAAGATTCCCAGGCTTTACGTTTCAGCTTTCTGTTCTTTTTGCTAGCGAACAAGGCTGGTGAGATACAGAAGTGTCCACAAAATCTTCCACTGTTGTAACATTTATCCTAGCAACGCATGTGGACAATAGATTTGATTGGCTGTAGGTGACACAATTTTTGAGTAATGAGTATGGACTGTCAGAAAAATAATGGACAGTTTTGGGGAGCTGGAGGTTCTCCTACAGGCCATGACTTGGCTTGTGGCTTGTAGGTGACCAATGTCAACGTCACATATAAATAATAGATTTCCATTGACTGTTAAAAATGTTGAACAAAGTGTATGTAAGTAAAGTTTATTTGTAAGACACCTTCCACAGACTACACGATCACAAAGGGCTTCACAGAAAATCAATAAAATAACTCTTAAAATTAAGTCAAATAAAATAACTCACAATGAAAATGAACGTGCAACAACTTAAACAAGAAAGTTTTTAGATTGTCTTTAGTGTCTTATTTTTGCAGTTAGCATGGTTAACAAGGCCGACATTACTTAATACAGTCTCTGTGTGTATTCCTCAAAGAATGTAGATCTATACCTTGAATCGGATATTTCCAAAATGCTGCCAACCTTTCCAAATCCAGCAGGGTCCATAGCAGACAGATGTGCACAGTGCAATAGGATAAAACAAAACAACTTTGCTGTACTATGTTTAACCTTCATGTTACCTTCTGAAAGTCTCCCTCACTGCCTGAATGAGGCTCAGAAATGTTTTGTCATTTTGAAAAAATACAATGTCCTTTTACCTAGCTCCTTGCATCTCTTTGCCTCTACTGGATTCCTTTTTTAAAACCACTCTGATACTGTAAATTACTTTAAATCCTATTTGCTCATTAACAACGTGCACAATCAGAGGTCTTGTTCATTGCATGACCCAGTAGCACAAACATCTATTTCACGGATTGGAAAAAGAGATTTACTAAGGTTCCACCGGTCAGGACCAATTCAAGATTAAAATCATCCGATTCCAGTTACAAGCCAATTTCTCAGTGCATGCCTGTATTTATGTGGCGATCACAGTGTGGCCTGTCACCTGTATTATGTCTCCCCAGAAGCATATATGTTATCTTGTATTGTTACTTGAAGGGAAGGATTTATGCATGTGATCTATGACAGGTCAACAAAGACCCCTTTCTCATTTGGCCTCCCCACCTGCGCTCTGACACATCTTTTGATGGGAGTGGGGGTGGCTTGATAAGACTGAGGAGTTATTGGCGTATGAGGAGGTTCGGCATAGCTTGCCCAAATCTCTGTGAGCAGACAAAGCTGATTTATGCTGGGACTTCCAGATGTGTATGGCTCTGTGTGCATGTGTTTATACAAGCGAAGAGAGCAAAATACCAATGCCAACTTCCCCGAAGATTTGGGATTAGCAAGAGGGAGTGCACAGGTACTAAAGCAGCAGTATTTCATTTGCTGTCAATTGAATTTTGTTGCATTCCTTACTGAGCTCCAAATCCTCTTTGTTTAAATGTTTTCCATTACTGTCGCATGCTCTAGATATATTACTGCATTAACACTTTTATGTGGTGGCAGAACGTTGAAATACTAAATGCTGAGAGGGAATTAGGCTGAAGCCAAAATGAAATTATTAGGGTGTCTAAAGGAGGAAAAAGGATGCTTAAATCTGTATCATTGCAGCTCATTTCATGGCTCACTAGAGAAGGAGGCTTATTAATTCTGAGGCAGTACACTGAAAACTGTTTTGTTCTGTTCCTTGCCTTAGTTATTGAGCGGTAGCTTTATTGTTCTGGCATTAGTCCCGTCAGAATCGGCCTGTTTGAGCGTCTAATCCCAGAAGTCAGAAGTGCTAAGGCTTAAATCAGAAAAGCTAATTCTACATTTTCATAAATTTGCCTTTGATTTTCATAATGATTAAATTTTTGCATTTTCAGAGGAAATATATTATGCACTTTCTCCTCCTGATGCATTGAAGTTGCAGATAAACAGCTCTAAAATGCAGTGATGAATCAAATTCGACAGCAATGTGCCTGACCTTCATCTTGTTCTGTTTGCAGAGTGCCTACCCCTGTTGAGTGAAGCCCTACCTGCATATTAGTCATCTCCAACCAACTCGACGGTGGTGCCATGCCTTCGTGTAAGCCAGAAAGAGTTCTGGCCCAATCCAGGCAACCCATCCTTGGCTTCTGCCTTCGCCCGTCTCCCCTGTGTCTGCTGCTGCCTTTGATTTTCCTTCTAACCAGGCCTTGGGGCAGCGTGTGTGAAGCACTAGGTACATTAATTTATCTGCTTCTTCCTTTTTTTATTGTTTCTTTGTCAATTTAACATCTGTAAATCAAACAGTAAATCTGATGCATAAAATCATGCCTATATATAAATGAGTAAGTACATGTGCCCGCTCTGTGGGTGTCATTCAATGAGTGAATCCCGGCCTGTCAGTACATCAGCTCTGAACTGCGGCGTTATTAATGTGTTTTGATAAGGCGGGAGGTCCCATCAGCATGTTTCTCATCATCTTCTTGATTACAACATCTCAACACATTTCCTGCCTCAGTGGTCTACACACACACACACAAACACACACACACACACACACCCGCACACACAACAACAATTTCTCAGCCAGACTTGGCTATCACTGCTCGGAAAATGTCACCAAGCTAAGTTTTTTTTCCGATAGCAGATAAGATATAGAGCTACAGATGGAACCCCCTAACTGGGAAATAGTGCTTTTTCTGATTTTTTTCCTGTCTAACCAACATGGGATGTTAACTTTTTGATAAAGGTGTAACGATACCCCCTACTCATGAAATGAGACAATTCATATTTGATTTGTGGGATGAGATTTTAGCAATAAGAATTTCAATTTTTTTGTTTATGTGTTTTTACAAATAAAGTAAAGTGTTTCACAAATGACAGACTGTTTTATAGAAATAATTCAGTCTAAGTTCGACTGGTCAACATATTAAAGTTTTTAATCTGTTTAATTCTAAAGAACGCATGGGTGGGTTCCTGGTATCAATATGTACCACGATTTTAAAACGCTACAGTTTTAATACGGCTAAAAATGTCCAGTCCAGCAACTGTGTCCAGACCCACCACACCAGTTGCTGCACACTGCCGGCATTTATACGTTTCCCTTTCTTACAAGAAAGATAAATATTTGGCTGCTTGGAAATATTTCGGGTTGCGAAAAATGCTGACAGCGATGGCGTGGGAACAAAAGGAGTGTGACTCATCACTCTAACTAACATACTGCTGAAATAGCTTCAGGTAGCATGTATGTTAAGCAGCTGACTGCAGGATGGCTCTATATGGAGATATCCTGACTAATTAAGCTAATATCAGTCACTATGCCTATTGACTTGTGTCACTCTACAAAGAAAAGAACAGCGAATAGATATAAATTCTGCACAATAACCAGTTAAGAGAATTAACACAAAATTTCTTGTGTTTTTAGATATTTTTTTATGAAAACTATATATCAAAATTAATATATTATTAAACAAATATTAAATAAGCATTGCTATAACTGTAAAAAATTAAATGTTGTATTATTTTGAAAGCAGTAGGAATTAATTGTTTCTTTTTTTTAGATCAAAGCAATCTGCCAATTTCTTTTTGTGCAAATACTTCGATACAAGTATAATTTTAACCAAGATAATTTTAATCAAGGTTATCATACTCTGACAATCTCATACCACCCTAGGCCTCTACCAAAGGCAATTATATTTATACTAGTGGTGGGACGTGATTTAAAACAACTTTGATGTAAATAGTTACAGGCTATTTTAGCCAACAGCAATATTTGAAACAATAAGCAAAGTTTGTCAGTTTAGCAAGTTTGGTCGATGACTGAATCATTAATTTACCATTCATATTATGGTGATGTCAGGAAATTCTACCTTAATTTAGTGGGAATTTGAATGTTGTGGTTTTGTTTTCATGATGTGGCTTGGTCAACCATACAGATACAGATGCAGTTACATTAAAAATTTCTAAGCACAAGTAAACTAGCAGTTTTACACTTCACACCGTTCTTGATCATCCCACTATGTTGTGGTCGAGAGATTCACATAACAGCTAAATTACTTAACACAGTCATCACAGCCCCTGCTTTATACTGTTTCTAAGTTTAGATCCTCTGCATGAAATGTATTTTTCTCATCACGGCTCCCCACCCAGTCTGAATGCTGCTTAATTACCAAAAAAGTTGTCCAGCTTAAAGCAGCCACCTTCATATCCAGGGCTAAATGTATTAGCTTAAAATACTTTTACAGACAAGGTTACATGATGACAGCAACTTGACAGCGCTTCATGAGACAGAATTATCGCAGCATTTTATTATCCCGAGACCTCAAGCTACAAGATCTTGTTAGGTCACTATTGTTTAAATCACAAAAGTGATATGCAAAGTTTTTCAATACTGAATAAAATAAATGAACTGAACTTACATAGCGACTTTGCAGTCATACAGACCACTTAAAGTGCTTTACACAAGAGCCACATTCACCCAATCCCACTCACTAACGCTCACACATTCGTACACTGATACACAGATCGGTAGGCAACTTGAGGTTAAGTACATTGCCCATGGAGAAATTGACATATGGCAGGAGGAAGCTGGAATCAAACCCTCAACCTTCTAATTACAAGACAACTACTCTTCCCACTGAGCCACAGTCACCTCAACAAAATGGAATTGTACATGTGATCCGGCCACAAATTGTCCCGAAAAGTGAATGTGTATTTAAATGGAGTGAACCTTTGATAGATTTTAGATTATAGAAAAAGCCATTGACTTGTTTTAATTTTACGTTATAAGCATCTAATCAGGTTACATTTTACACTCCTAATAAAAATAATTGTTTTCCAGCTTCTCAGTCTCTCTTAATTCAGAGGCTTAATTAACATACTTCCTAACATTTGGCTAATTGTCAGAGTCATTACAAACATAACTAATCCCTATTCTTGTTTTGAATTTTATCCAAAACATATTTTCCTAATAAAATAAAAAGTTGAACTAAACTTACATAATAATGATACTAAAATTTGGAAATAAGTTTATTCCTTACATCTCCAAATTTTGCCTCCCTATTTCAAATGATCCTCGAAATGCAATTTTCTTTCTTCTAAATGCCCACACTCAATGCTTTTATCGTTTTTGTGCCACAGGCTTTCTTTTTCTGTTTTTTTTTTGACACTTTTGAGCTTGAGATAGAAACAAACTTGACAGTAGAGAGGCAAAAACGGGAAGATACATTATTAAAACTGGCTTAAAGGTTCATGAAACCAAAGCTGCCTGCTCTTAATACATTTGCCTTAAGTACCATCATTTAAGGTAGAACAAAATAAAAAATTTATTCAAAGGTTATTCTCAGACTTAACATTTCTGAAAGTAAAACTACGTTGACTGGTAGTCAGGCCTGAGAATACTCAGAGTTTTTGTCACTTGGCATGCCAAAAATACTAAGACATTGTACATTGTTACGTCTGAGCACAGCAGCTGTCAATCACTTTGATGAGTGATTAAGTCACAAAGGTGTTCCATTAAAAAGTGACCAGTTGGCTGTCACAGTGAATAAAAAAAATAGACAAAGGTCCTTATTAGACCTTTATTTCCCAAGAAAATCCCGATCAAAAGTTTCTATTGAGTGCAAATCCATTCAGAGCCGCTGCCTTGTAGGGCTTTTCCTCAACTGTCAGAAGAGGCTTAAGTGGTTATTCTGCCAGTAGGATCAGTTTTGCACTAGGATTGGTGCTGAAGTGCGTTTATGAGAACATAGAAAACATTTCGGACTCAACACAAAGCCAACCAAAAAAAAACACGTTCAAGCCCTGAGACTAACATGGAATTCATACATAATCCGATAGATAGGAAGAAGGCGCTTTCTGCCATAACGACTTTCTTTTTTTTAATCATTTCTATGGCGTGCATATTATTGGCAGGGAGAAGGTGCAGTTTGCTTTATGTTGTGTGTGTTTCTGAGGGCATAACAGGCAGAAAATATCCTGCTACTGCGTCTAAATATGGCGAGGATAAATTTGTTCAGTCAGATTACTCACTATGTGCTTTATGCTCCTTCCTGCTCAGGATTATGGCAAGCATAAAATGAAACCTCGTTATTTCAGACATGCCAAACACACGGTGCAGCAAGCAAAGGAGAAGGTTTTTTGTCTTGACATTTTTGTCAAGGCTTTATGGAAAAACTGGAAAGTGTTTCGTTTGGCCATATAAAAGAGAAATGAGTGGGTAAAGACTGAGACCCACTATCTGCCTGTTATTATTTGACAGAGAGATATGTTTTTTTTTCCATTTTTATTTTCATTATTGTTCCTATTGTGTCTTCAATCAAAAAAGCATGACCTCGCCCACCTAGACACAGGGGAGCAGGGATTCAGGTTGCCATGGTAAGGGTCATCCTGACTTCGCCCTGATGGATAGCAGCGATTCGGCAGCTGAAGAGGAGTTAAGCTGGGCACCATGGCAACAGGCCACAGACAGATAGAAAAGGGTGGAAGTGTGAGGTTGTTTTACCGGTCTGACTCAGCTGCTATGAAAAGAGTAGGTTCAGTTATGTTGGTTCAATATCACATTTGGAAATTGCTGTTTTCTTGCAGAGGGCAACTGCAGGGCATCAAAACATCTCACATAATCCCTAATAATGTCCTCCTGAATTTCTCCACAGAGCAAGAAGTGAACGGCAGAAATGTCGGTGTCGTTTATTAGGATCATCACGCTCCGCATTTCTAAATCCCCACCACAGGTGTTTGGGGTTCTGCAGGCACAAAAATCACGCCTCTGGTATTAATACATTTAAACCAATTATATGCTGTGAATCTTCAGCCAACACTTCTCCTACCTGTGAAACGCTCATGTGGGATGACAGCCTGAGCTGTGCACAGCTCTGTGTTGTCCTGCCTGAGAGGAAGGGTGGGGGCAGCTGGGTTGGGAGAGATGTTCCTCTGAAGCCCTGCCCCATCTTTTATTTATGACCCACAGGAAGTCCTTCAGCTTGTCCTCTAGATGATACCCAGGAAGTAAGCACAATGGCGCAGCCGTCAGGACACAAGTCAGTCTGACTGGTCCCTGAAAGTGAATTGGGGCGTGACTCAGCAGGAGGATGGGTTGCTTTTCTGGTTTAGCGGTTCATTTGATTTCCTCCAAATATTAAGATGTCATTTTTGCTTGGGTTTTCTTTTTTCCTTACATTTTCCCTTTGTCACTCTTCTTTTCTGCTTCCTTTTTAGCTCCACCAAGGTTCACCAAAATTCCCACGGACCAGATCGGGGTGTCAGGGGGTGTGGCATCATTTGTGTGCCAGGCCACTGGCAAACCCAAGCCAGTCGTCCACTGGAACAAGAAGGGCAAGAAGGTCAACTCCCAGCGTATCGAGGTGGTTGTCACAATGCACAATGTTGAGCTTTAACATTTACAGTATTTCCATGAATCAGTAGAAAATAATTTACAAATATATGTAGCATGATAAAGATACATTAGATAATTTTAGGGTTATAAACCAAAAAGCTTCACAATCTATTAAAATCAGTCAGTCTAAAGGATAAATTGTTTTTCTTCACACTGAGGGATCTTTCACCTAATTCTTTCAAAGAGAAATAAGGAGATTTTGCCATATTAGTCAGATTTGAGTTTATCTGAGATTAATCACATGAACTACGATTTTTCAAAAAATCAGTGGGCTCTAGTAATAGACTGAAAAACAATTTAACACAAATTTACAGCAACTAAAAATGATTTAGTAATTATTTACTGATCAGAAGTAAATAGACAAACCCAATTATGAAAACAAAGATACTACATGAATTCTTCTCTACCACTACTGCTGCAGATTAAAAGGAAGGTTTTATACCTCAGGAGTTAAATGTTCAAAATATTAATATATGATTTATCAAGAGTTTCTCAGCACCTCCAGAGATTAAAGAAAGGGTTTTGATTACGTTATTCTCAGGAGAAAGGAGGTGGAATTCAAAGTTATGATACCACCTTTGATCCATGGATTAGCAACCAGGTGACACTTTTAAAAAAGCCTAATAAATGATACTGAGCACTAGTCCATCTTAAATGGAATTTTCCAGAAAATACAACAAACCTAGCTTACAATGCAAATAAAAGCATTTATTACAACTGAAAATGACAGTATTGATCAGTCGTGACCAGTTTGGCAAGTCTTCTTCGTGGTTGTGCTGGTTCTTTCTTGTAAGAGATATCAGGAGGTGCTGATCACTTCCACTTTATGAAAACACTACTAACAGTTGAAAGTGTAATATTTAATAGCAGGGACATTTTATGACTGGATTTATCACACAGATGGCAGTCTATTATGAAATCATACCGGAATTCACTGAGGTCCTGAGAGTGATCCATTCTTTCTGTGTTTGTAGAAGCAGTCTGCATGCCTGGGTGCTACATTTTTATACATGTGTGGCCATAAAAGTGATTGGGACACTTGACTTTAGTGATCTGGAGAGGTGACCAAATACTTTTGGAAATATAATGGCACATGAGATAGGCAATAAAAATTTAAAATAATTATTTTACTTAATCAAATGCTTTAGAATAATGGGAGAAAAAAGTCAACAATCTTCTTCTGTAGCTCGAATGCTATCTCAATACTCAGACATTTTCAAAACAGTTAAATTGTGTTTTTAATTTGGAATTTTAGAATGAGCAACATGTTTGTAGAATATATATTGTTTTCCTTACAAGTTTTTGTTTGTGTTATGCAGCTCTTATATGCTACATCTACACTTAAGCTAATTGTAAAGTTCAAGCTGTGGAACACTGAGATGCCCTCATGTTTATTCAGTAAACATGAAGCTAGTTCCTTCACTTGATTAGGATTCTGAGATGGCTCTGACTAAAGTAGAACATGAATAAATAAAAATCTGGCAGCATTCTAAGAAATATTTTTCCTCTTACCTTGAATGACTCACGTATTTTACATGTAACGGGTCTATATCTCTGAAGACCAATGGACATTGAGCCTGGACAGATTTATATCTGATCCAGGCTTGTTTTTTTTATCTCTTGTCTACATCCTAATGTAGGTCTTTTGCATTATTTGTAACTGACTGGTAGTTTGGCATACCTTAATCAAAGGAAGAGTAATTGCCTTGTGATTTTTCATCCAAGAAAAAAACCACAATGATTGGACATAAAAATTAATCAGACTGTAGTCTATACAAAATGTAGTGTAGCAAATTAGAAATATGGTTGTGCTTTCTTTAATTTGATCACATCCTGTTATTTTCACTTATAGTGCCTGCTTGCCAATCCACCCCTTTACTGGTATTATTACAGACAACATTTATGTGTCAGAATCCAAATCAATTTGCTCTGAATCAAGTTCACATAAATAGATATAACCATTTTTTAGAAGCAGATCTCCCTTTCATTGCGGTTTGAGAATTAGACTGACGTACAAACTGGTTTGTGCGCATTTAGTGCGCACAATTAGCTGTGTGTATTTGCCCCTAAGTCTGCCTGAGAAAGAAGCACCATTTCACACAGAATGATACAAAAAGCTCTACAGCAAAGAGAAAATAATGTCAAAGGTTTTTAATGAGGTTTAGTGTTTTTAGTGTTTCTTTTCCTGGGCTGCTTTGGCCTTTTTTGTCAATGTTGAAGTAGGAAACATTCTGTTAAAGAGACAGACCTGTAGAGTGGTAATTGGTAACCTTTACAAGTCCGGATAAATTTATTATTTTATACTCCGAACAGAATGAGGCTTGCAGTGTAATCCAGCTGCTAAAGTAAACTAATGACTCCATGACTTCGGCATGACAGATTAACGAGAGTGATATCAATTTTCTCAGCCAACCTTTGGCAAAGAGGGTGACTAAGCTGCACATTAAACAGCAATTAAAATTCACACGTTTTATTTTGAAATTCACAAGAAATTATATAAAATTTAAATTTTAATGCACAAAGATTAGTAAAAACCCAAATGATGCAAACAAAGGAGTCATCCAGGGAGTCTCGCTGTAAATTGATGCAGGAATGTGACTTCATTGATTCTTAAAGACTTCTTTTCAAACTGAGGTCCAAATCAACCTTTGTTGTTGGTAAGTACAGTGTTTGTACAAGCTACTGACCAGCCTATGAAGCATATTTACAGGTACATAATTTATCTTAATAATTCACTGAATAAAATCAAGGAGCTCAGAAAATTTGCTGTGATTATTGCCATAGTAACGCTGTAAAAGCATGATACTCTAAAATGCTGACACAGTACAGATCATAGCAAGAAGGTCAACTTCATACTGTTAGAGCTTAAATGCTTACTCTGCTGTGACTAATGTATGCTACTCTGTAAATCCTGTGGCTGTCCAGACCATAGAGTTTGACGAAGGTGCTGGAGCCGTGCTAAGGATCCAGCCTCTCAGAGCTCCTCGAGATGAGAACGTCTACGAGTGTGTGGCACGCAACAGCCAAGGAGACATCACCATCACTGCAAAGCTGGCCATTATCAGAGGTAAACCCACACAATCAGACACAGACGGACTCCTTTCTCAGCTTGAGACGTGTGTCCTCATCGGGCCACAGCTTGTAGATGTGATAATGGAACAACGCCAAGCCCCACCTTGCACATCAGGCTACAGCGGGCTGTTCTTTTTATAGTCCTTTGGAGTGCAACTGAGCATGAACTGGCCGCAGTGAAGGCCAGCTAGTCTGTTGGCTCTCGGGCATTTTAGCATTCCAGCTTGCTATAATCATTCCACTTCTTGGCCAGAGTGAGCGTGTTAATCTAATGTTTACTGTTTTCTTGCAGGGAAACCTTTCGAAGGCTTTGCCCCACAAAGTTGTGAGCTTAAGTTGCAACATGTGGCTGTTAGCCTTCAGATCTGAGCACTGGCCAGTCGCCCAGCACAGCTGGACTGGGTGAAGAAGGAGAGAGTGGCTTCTCTGGCGGTTGCTTAAATAAGAAAAGTCATTGGATTATGCTGTTCTTTGGCAAGCAAGCCTTTATTACCAGGAGTAATTAAGGACGGGAGGAGAATTGGAGGGGCTGGTCAAGGATATGTGAAAGGAGGAATGATGGTGGGATGAGGAGGTGGGAGAGAGTAGAGCAAACCAAAAAGATTGTGAGAAACAATAGAAATGAAATGGGATGTCAAAGGGGATTGGGTTGGGGGGTTGGGTGGAAGATGGATGAGGATTGTAAAGCTGGCAGGGTTATGTAGTAAGCAGAAGGCTGGTAGCCCAGGGAATAGACTCCTGTCCATCTGTTACTGGGCTCATCGTCTCTGCACACATAGCCCCAATCTTAAGCACATTACCACAGATACTGCACCTCAAGGGTCGGTCTCCCTGTTCGTGTGTCTCTGTGTGTGCGTGGCTCTTTAATTTATTTTTTCCTTAGCTTCTTCTCTCTTATTATGATGACATTCCTATTCACTTTTTGACTATAAAAACGGCCTTCGGTAACATAATGCAGGGTATCATTAAATGAAGTAATATTTCCTTTTATTTAGAGCCGTTAAACCGTCAAAGCTATAAAACTCTTTCTGAATCATCTCCATGCAGACGACTCCAAGAGAGCTCATGATTGTATTAGACACTGCTTCTGATGTTTATGTACTACTACTTTGGAAGAACTGCAAATTGCCTTATTTTTGTTTTTACTGTGTTTGAAAGAATCTGAGTCAATTAGGTGTTTTTATTAACATCACAAAACCTACCCAAAGCCCTACTGGGAGGACAACAAGCGTATTTACAGTGATACATGCAGGAATATCTCAGAAACCGTGCCTCAAAAGCAGCTTCTGAGTGAAAAAGCTTTTTTTAAAGAAAAGATGAAAAGAATAGATGGATCATACCCATAGTAGATACCAGAAAGCAAATACAGTCCACATTATAAGTGTTTTGAGTACAAAACATTTCACACATCCATATGGAGAACTACTGTTGTCATGGAAATACACAGGCAGTTTACATCTAATTAAGTAAGAAATGATTCAGTGCTCTTGCAAAGAAAAACATGAATATTATTAACCGCAAGGTACATAATTTTTGTAATTTTATGTAACTTGAGCTAAGAGCTGAAGATTGTGAGCTTTTAATTTTAAAATCTAGAATTTGTTGAGTCTTTTTGCATATGCTTGTAAAAACTAAGGGGCTTACAGACTCTACTGTGCTGCTCTTCTTGTTTGGTGAAAGCTACTCGAAGTGTGTGTTAAAAACTAGAAAAACAGAGACATTGCTTGCTGGCCTAAACCAAAGAACACACCTCCTACTAACCTGACAAATTGTGATACAAGCAGCTGTGCAGCTAGTGTGGTATTCTTGACATTGATTGTTCTGTTTCCTAATTCCGATTTACAATCATGACCAGTAAATGGAAAAAGTTGCATCTCATCTCTTTATCTCTAATTGCCAGAAACTGAAATTTGGATAAAAACCTTTGTGCTGTCACTCCAGTCTGCTCATCACTCCCCTCTTCATCTCCTCCAGACTGGCAGGCAGGAAATTAGCTGATGTACTATTGGAACCACCTAATGCTTTGCTGTTTTATTCTTGTCTTGTTCAAACATTGTCCTAATGCCCAAAAAACATTAAAAATACTCATATTTTGCTGTTTTAATTAATTAATCCAGGTTTCATAAAATTCCAACTGCATTTTAAAGAATCTATGCTTAGTGTAGATTCATTCTTAGTGTAGATTAGTTTAGTTTCAGATTTTTAACCACAGATGAGCAAATGCAGTTACCTTCATGCCAACAGTTGGAGCACATGACAAGTTTAGCATTGTTATTTGCTAACCATTAGCCAGTCGCAGCAGTCTCACAATGCTTAATCATATCTTGTCTGTCACTCTGTCAACATTTCTGTTTTTTCTGCCGGGTAACCAAAATGCTGCCACAACAATGATTTACAAGTGGAGGGGGCTTCTTCTACAATGCTACTGTAACTGAGTGTTCTCATCCAGCCTGACGAGCACACTTGATTGGCCGACTCTGTCTATCCAATGTACCAACAACTGAAGAACTAATGCCTTTCTTTCTTAAAAATAAGAGTCTACAACATGGATACAGTCATGTCTAGGGTCACAGGAGTAGCTAACAATTATTTCCATAGATGCACTCACATACGGACAACAACTTAATTGTCAATGATCTGAATAGTGGGGATAATGCTGAAAATTAACAGAAAGCATTTCCTTTTTCATTTTAGTTCAGTGTAAGAAATACAACTTTATTTATTTATTTATTTATTTTTTCAAAATCTGAATTACAAACTCCTGATATGAAGGACGGGGGGCTGACTGGGGTCTTAATGTCTTCAGATTGAAGCAGTGGTTTAGAAAAGCATCCGCTATCAACATCCTGGGTTTATAGGCACGTAAAGTCTTAGTAACATGGCCTAAAAAGCCTGTACATCCAGCAACAGAACCACTCAGTGTCATTTAACAAGCCTTTTTGCCACTAATTATTAATGAGCAGAGACGACGTTACATGTGTGTACAAGAACGATCAAGAAAATTCAATTCGATTCAGCCTTATTCAGATTGCACAAGTTGAAGTCAAAGTGCTGAGCAAGCAATTCTGCGACATAAAATAAACAGATGTTTAGGTAAGACAATTAAAAGCAGTTTTATAAAGAGTAATCTTGATTTGCAATGTGAGTAAATACATTAAAATGTGATGTTAAACAATAAAAGTCTGTCAAACAAAACAAAAAGTATTGCATGGGCAGTTCAATAAAATATGCAATTAGGTAAGTAAATGAATACCATTCAACACCTCTGAGAGGAATATTTATCTAGGATATTTTAAGACATTCTGTAACTGACAAGTTAACCAGCATCTTCAGAGTAGATTGCTCTTGTGGGGTGGTAGGTATTAAGTCAGCTTTAAGAGTACTAATCAGAAGTATTTTTTACTGAATCATGAATTTAATTGGAGGCCAGTGTAATAGAGAACTATGATCTCCTTTCACATCCATACTTTTTGTATTAACTGAAGGATTTTCAACAGTTTTCACCCAGCTATAGCTGAATTGCAATAGTGAAGTCTGTAGGTTAGAAATTCATACACCATTTTTTCTGCTTCAGTTTGTGTTAAGATGCTCCTGATTTTAAGACTATTTGTCAAATGAAAGGTCAAGAATGAGTCCAAGGCTCTTGACAGTGGTGCTGGAAGCAATGGTAAAGCTGTCAGGTCCCTGTCAGGTCTTTTCAAAAGTAGTATAGAAAAGAAAAAGGCTCCCTTCAAAATAAAATCCAAGAGGTTTCAAATGGTTAAACCCAAACCTGTATCGGTGGTAATAATTTAAGTGGCAAGTATTTTGAAGGGTCAGTCCCAGTTGGAATTAACCCATATTTTCCTCACTCTTTTTTTCCCATCAACACAATGTTCAGGGTCTTAATCAGTAAGATCTACATCAGCTGCAGGCATAAATGGCATTGAAAATCCATTCTGGTGGCTAAATATATTGTTGAGAGACAGAGCATTTTTGCATGACAGCTGAAACATTTTAGCCTACCAAATATTGCATCCCAGCCACTCCTTGTGATTGCAATATTGCACAATATTGTCATATTTGAATGATGATTGTGACTGAATATATTGTGCAGCTCCAGTTTAAATCAGTTTAAGTAATCTTACCAAATAAAAAATACATCTGTGAAATTTGTATTCATATACAATTTAAAGATTCATATTTAACTTTCTTATTTGAGTCTAATCTAATACTGATTTCAAAATCAGGCCGGTAACCAATATTAGGATAATTTTTACCTCTAATATAAAAAAAGTCATTTTGAATAGTTAAACAAGCCAAAGGTTGTAAATAATAAAAAAAGAAAAATGAGAGATTTTTCACTTCCCATCTCAGGAAGTTGTCCCTAAAAACTAGGGTCTGATTACTGGTTTTATGTCTGATTATTTGATAGAACCTGATGCCTTTTATGGGAAGAAACTTGTGCCATCAGAAACTGAATTTGAATTGCTCTGACTGAATTTGTCAGTCAGTCAGTCATTTTCTACCGCTTATTCCATAGTGGGTCGCGGGGGAGCTGGTACCTATCTCCAGCAGTCTATGGGCGAGAGGCAGGGTACACCCTGGACAGGTCGCCAGTCCATCGCAGGGCAACACACAAACAACCATGCACACACTCATTCACACACCTAAGGGCAATTTAGAGTTACCAATTAACCTAACAGGCATGTCTTTGGACTGTGGGAGGAAGCCGGAGTTCCCCGGTGAGAACCCATGCATGCACGGGGAGAACATGCAAACTCCATGCAGAAAGACCCCCGGTCGGGAATCAAACCCAGGACCTTCTTGCTGCAAGGCTGAATGAATTTGTATTTGTGTAATTTGAAATTAAATGCATTGGTTTGAAAAGGAATTTCACTAAACTGAATTGTATGGTTTGAAACTGAATTCATTGGCTTTTAAAATGTATTTTGTTGTATTAAAAATTCAGTTTGATTACTTTCACTTTCAGGTCTGTAATTCAATTTCAGTTCCAAAATTCAGTTTTTTGTGTCACACATCCGGGTCCTTGAGGATAGCCACAGATTAATCAAACACAGATTCATCGATTTACGTTTCACATCAGGTTAAACTTCCTTTACAGCATGTTGAGCTGGAGCAGAGCAGCATACATGAGCTTGGCGGTTGTCCATCACCAAGTCAAATGAGCGTCTATAAGAAGCGTCATATAAACAAATGATGGTCAAACTGTAACACTTATGCTACCTGTAGCTATTAGCTAAACATGCCAGATTAGCATAGTGTGCCGCCGGTGTTACGTCGGTCTGCGTTTCTCTTGCTCTTACCTCAGTGTAACTTCTGTTGCTTAGCAACCAGGTTAGCGTGAAGCGCAGAGCTGTGAAGCCGAACAAATGGAGCCTGAAGGTTAATAACGTTTTCTCTACTGTAAATCACTACACGGTTTTTATTTACCCTTTTACATATTGCTGGTGGCTTATAATGTTTTATTTTAAAATGTTATTGTTTTATGATCTTGTTCATTATTTATCCATTTAAAATGTTGAAAAAATGTTTTGTATTCATATATATAAATCTAACACTATAAAATGCATTGATGACAAATACCATTTGTTTAATTTATTTGTTAAACTTTCAACAACGTAAACACTAACATATTAACTTTAGGAACAAAGTTTAAATCAGTTTATTTGAAGAGCATAATAATAATATTTATTATTATTATTATTATAAATAAACCAAACATTAATATTAGATTTCATCTGACTGAATTATATCTGTCTAACTTCCACCCATTGAGGAAACCCAGCGGGAGTTTGAAGACAATGTGCCGGGAGTCAGCTGTTCTCTTGGGGTTTAGCGCACCTCTACCACCCAGTCAGCTGACAGCTGGTGAGGCGAGCAGCTGCTGGGGCAGCGGACGAACACATCGACACATTTGTGTAATTAAGCGATATCTTGATAAACTGATCAGATATTTTAGGTTTACACAGCTAAATTCTTGTCTAAAAACATTGTTAAAGTTCAGTTGTTTCACAGAATGCGCAATATAATTTTATTCACAACTTTTCTCTCTCCTCCGGCCTTTGCTACATCCATTTGAACAATCTACTTCGACCCGCAATGAATCATGGGATAGGGTGGGCCACGGAGGATACAATGGACCCATCCATCAAATCTGGGGAAAAGAAGGACGCATTTGTTGGAACCTTGGAGATTGGACAGTATTTGTCGCCTCACCCAGGACGTTATCGGCCTACAAATGCATCCTTTAAAAGATTGCAGACCTTAGTTTGGACACAGCAATAGTGAATTACATCCGTGAATCATTAAATCTGTGTTTGATTAATCTCTGGCTTCAAGAACCCGGATGTGTGACACAAAAAACTGAATTTTGGAACTGATATTGAATTTCAGACCTGAAAGTGAAAGTAATCAAACTGAATTTTCAATACAAAGCAAAGCAAGTTTCATAGCAAACATGTTCAGTTTTAAACCATTATATTCAGTTTCAGTTTAGTGAAATTCATCTTCAAACCAATGCATTTAATTTCAAATTACACAAAATACAGATTCAGTCAGAGCAATTCAAATTCAGTTTCTGATGGTACAAGTTTCTTCCCATAGCCTTTGCAGTCAGCACTATACTTCAGAATAAATCATGTCATCCAAAAGTGCTGTTAAGTGCAGAACATGTACAAAAATGTTGCTTGGGTCAGTCTTTAAAAGAAATGATTCATTGTAGAAAAGGCTCACTAACCACTATGTTAGAAAGAAGGCTTTACATTACAGCTCGAAATGCCTTTCAGTCCCGTCTTTTCATCATCTGATGCATTTCATCTCGTCGTTTTTATGTCTGTTGACTGAGACTAATAGCAAAGTCGTGCAGTTGGACAAGTTTGCGGTCAACCACAGGATGCTTGCTGCTGCTCCTATAGGCTGCCTAATGGACAGAGATGTGTTAGGTGATGTTGTTTTTTTTTTTTCCGTCTGCCTTTCTTTTGGTTCACAACAGTATTAGTTCCTAATTTCTCCCCTTTTATTTATTCATCCTTTCATTTTCTCTCAACCCTCGCTGTTTCTTAGGTTTGTTTTTTTTACTCCTGTTGCTTTTTTCAGGCCCTATGTTGCCCCACATCCCCTCTGCATCCCAACTGCTCTTTTCTATGGATGTTGCAGTTGCTCTGCCTTCAGGAGACAGAAATATCTGCAGCTCTGCATGTTTGAAAACTTCTGGTGGGTGAGAGATTCTCATTACTGCGGCGCTTAATGCGTGTGCGTTTAGGCAGGTCCTTCACAAGTGCGTGTGTATGCACGGGTGTGTCCGTGAATTAACACATGCAGACTTCTTTCTTCATTTCTCTGTGTGAATGTGCACATTTCTGCCCGTTTTGTGCAGAGTAATCCTGATTATACTCACCTCCCAGTGTCCCATTTTAGGAGAATTGGAGGTGAAGAACGGGGGAAGGAAGAGGGTGAGGGAAGGAGAGAGAAAGAAAGAAAGGGAATGGGGAGGAGACATGTCCTGTCACCTCCCGTTCTATGAACAGCAGAGTCACATCAGTGAAACCCCTCAACCCACGCCTCCTTGCCCCTCGCCACCACCTCTCCTCAGGCCCCTGGCGTCAGCTGCATTGGCAGGCTGGCGGCTCAAACAGCATTTGAGTCTGAAAACAACAGAGAGTATCAACTCGGCTTGCAAGAGGATTATGCTCCTTGAGAGGAGAGCTGCCTCTTTCATCACATGCCCTCATCTTTTCTCTGTTTCTTTCCTCTCTCTCTCTTTTTTCCAATTTATTCCTGCATTTTGTTCAGTGTAGTCTCCCTGTTGTACATGTTTGTGGGTGCTCGGGACGCCCCGGCGTTTTTGCTTGTGACTGATCCATGAAGTCCAGAATCTGCATTGTGTTGTGATCCATTATCATAACAGTATATTAGCATTTATAGTGCTCCCCTTCAGCCCTCGTGCAGCCTTTGGGAGTCAGTGCATTACTGTCTCTGAAGACTCCTGAGTGCTGGCACATTAATCCTAAATCAGGCTGCCAGAGATCAGCTTTTATGCACATTTCCCTCTGAAATAACCTAAAATATGAATAGCCAACCTGTTTCTGAGCAGAGTGTGTGTGTGTGTGTGTATGCATGGCAGAAGGAGGGTGGGATCACAATGCGACACAGAGAAATAAAACCTGGATTCCTGTTTGTTTGTTTGCATCAGATGCATTATGTGTTTGACTCACTGGGTGTGTGAGTGTGTGTTTCCACAGCACAACCACCGTATGTGTATATGAGCACATGGACACACAAATTGCATATTTGCCCAGATCCGGCTGGCTCCTCTGACTGGTATTGGGCACCAGGCCTGATTGCCCTTCTGCAAACATAACCAGTCCAAAATGTACACTCTCAACCTCTTCATGCACACAAGCACACACACGAACACAAAGCTCCAGGGAACAATGCTGCTCAGAGCTTGCCAATGCTCCCCAAAAGCATTGTTGACACACACACTGTGCTTTTGTATACACATGGCGCATTTTTCCGTTGGCCATCTTTATCAATTTGACCAGGAGACAGAGAATATGTGTTTGCGTTTGATAAATGATTAATTTGGTGAAAAGTGTGATCAAGGCCATGCCCGCAGTATCTATTTCAAGCGGTCGCTGACTCATCCAGGAGCTTGACAGAGTACCTGTAGCTCCCGATTCGCATCTCCGGTGAACTGTGTTTAGGAGTTCAGTACAACTCTCTGTCTGCTGCTTTATCCGCATCAACAGAACAGAGTCTGCTCTATGCTTCACTCTGCCCTTTTTATATGTTGCTCTGTTGAATTCATTAACAATCCACTTGTCAATGCTGTCTGCTGCACGTTACCCTTTGCTTTAGAGACCTGTGTTATTGAACACAATTGTTTATATATCACATGGCATTGAATATTGCATTTTTATTATATATTTGCATGCTTTCAAAATGTTTCAGCTTGTGTTGAGATTAAGATCATTAGGTAATTTAGGTTGTATTCAAGCCAACAAGATTTATTCAGAACCCAGATCAAATGTTTCTGTTGTTTTGGGGCAGTTTACCAGCTTTAAAAGAGTCCAAAACGCATCACAGCACTGAAGCTAATCTGAAGAACTATCTGAAGAATTATGAAAAAGAACCCGTGAACACATTTAAGCTCTCTGTATTTAGCATAATAGCTAAATCTGACATATTGACAAAGTATATGTTACAAGAGAACCGCCAGAATTACCTGGTATTTAGCTCCATTTATATTTATCCAGACCCTCTGACGTGCTTCCTTGTCCCTTGTGGGAAAAAGGAGAAGGTTTCTCCACAGGTTTACAAATGAAGCAGCATTATTATTGCATATATATTCATGTTACAAGTCCATACTAGTATTATATTAGTTCAGTGTTTTGTTTGTTTTGTCTTTTGAGATTTAAATTTGAGATATGTTTGTGTTACAATAAAACATAAATAAATAAATAACATTGAAAAGTAACATCAATTTGAACTGTAATAAATTTAACTTAATTTATGACTAATTATAATATTATAATGTTAGAAATATGTATAAAAATAATAAAACGCTATTTTTGAAGAAGTAAACATGTACAGATATAGTACATTTATTACAGCTCCCCGCCCCATCTCCCACAGTTAGACTGATATTTATTAATTGATTCATCTATTTATGTGTGTTAGGGTTTGCCCCAGAATGCAAACGAGCAGGCAGCGTGATGGTAAGTGCAAATGTTTAATAACAAAAAACTCACTCACAGCAGGAGGCAGGAACAAAACAACAAACGGGCAGACGAGACAAGCATGGCATGATCAAAAAACAAGACATGATCTGTGAACAAGACATGATCAGAGAAAAATGTTTCCGCGATGACTAACTGAACAGGTGTATATATATGGAGTGAAAACCAGGTGGAGCAAGGAGACAGATTAACGTGGAGCAGGTGAACCGAATAAACTTAATTAACAGAACAAAATATGACTGGAGCAAAACAGAGACTCTTGAACACAAACTAGAAAAACATGAAGCAAAAGCATAACCAGATCCGAAAACCAAACTAGACAAAACATGAACAATACGACAAAACAAAAGCATGACCAGGAAAATAAACAGAAACATGATTCAAAACTTGAACTGTGAATAAGACCAACAAAAACCCAAAAACCAAAAACCCCAAATCATAACATGTGCCTGTCTTTATTTGTTTGAATCAGTCTAATTTGTCTACTTGTTTTGCAGTCAGAGGCAAGGCTCCAGTTGGGATTTTATATATTGTTTAATTTAAACAATGATAGTTAGATTCTATATTTTTTGTACTAATTATTTTAATGTTATGATAAATATAGGAAGTTGTTGTAGTTCATTTTAAATTTGATCACAGTACATGCCATTCTGTTTAGAATGTCAGAACTGAAATGTTAATTCATGAGTCTATACTTTAAATGATTGTTTCATAACTTTCCTTTCAAAGTTCATTTCTAATTCATTAATTTTCACAACACCTTGCATTAAAATTGTGTTTTTACTGGAGTTATTTAAATTGTTTGTTTATCAAAGTAATTTTGGACTCCTGAGATTTTAGAGATTTTGCTTTCCGCGTCTTTATTTTATCAAACTAAAACATGACATCATATCTGTCTGTTTGCACTTATCTGCTTGTTTCATAAACTTCTGGGTGATCATTCAGGCCGAGGTCCACCAACGCTGCCATCTTCTGCAGCATTTATAAAGAACGGTCTGGAAAACTGAGCCAGACCCCCTACAGATAGACACACACACATATGCTCATGCCCTAAACCCAGTGCAGTGGTGCGCTCTAATTAACAGCCAGGGAGTCTATGTAGTAGTAGCTGGCGGAGTGATAAAAAGACCATCTGAACTGTCCTTGGGGGGGGGGGGGGCAAAGAGGAGCAGATGTAGGCCTAGCATATTTCTTGCCTCAGGGAGGTAGCCTCCTGACCTGCCCCATTGATCCCTATCCTCCCTTCCTTTCTCTTCCTTTCTGTCCCTTCAAAAATCATTGAGTTGAATTCAGGTGCATCATTAGCATTGATCAGTGGGGGATGGTTCAGATTGTTGGTGGTTTCTGTTTTTTGATGTCAGAGGGTTGGTATGCAGTGTTCAGGCTCTACTCTGAGCTTTGATTCCCCTCAGTTTACTTTCTGGCATTTCCTATCCAATGTCCTCCTCACAGCATCAGCTTCAGAATGATGTTTCTATCTGACAGTGTCTCTCCTTAGTGCTGATGGCTGTGGAAAGCGAGGAAGAGGGCGATAGATCCTATCTCTACTCAGCCTCTCATCCCCAACTCAGAGCTTGCACAAACAGATGGTGTGTGTCTGTCATGCATTTAGGTAGCAGGGAGCCCGGAGGAGCAGAGGAGCGAAAGAAAACACGCAGACAGTTGATGTAGTCATGGTCCACACCTTGGTCTGTCTGCGGCCGCAGGTTTGCAGCAACGCCTGGCTCCAGGGAGTCATACCTGATGGCTCCCGACAAGCTTGACTTCTTAGCTAAACAAATAGCATCACTTCTGCAGGGCAAAATAATTATATATCCAGGTACGGAGGAGGTGTTTGTGTGTATGGTAATGAGAGAGTGCGTGGTTTAAAAAGGGCAAAAGGAGCAGAGAAAACAGGTGGGCTGATGGATGCCTGAATACGTGTCTGGCCATCTGGACTGCTGTCACTGAGATCCTTAATCCCGTTCAGCAGAGAAAGTGTATGCGAGTGCGCTCATTCCGTGTTTGTGATAGAAAGCAACTGCTACCCCGAGCGCACGCCTTGGCATTAATGCATATGCACGGACATGTCGCGCAACATTATTCTAAACATGGCTGAAGAGTCTGCAATGGTGCTAATGTGGAGCATAGCTATTGATGCAGATTTGCACATACACATGCACACCTTACCTTTCTACTGCCCCCCAGTGTAATCAGACAGAACCAGACGCATGCGAACACATCCCAGAACGCCCTCTCTAATCGTTGGTACATTTTAACAATTACTGCTAACAAGTCCTTATTACCCCTTGTGCCCTGCCCCTCCTCTTGATCCCAGCTTCTAATTGCTGCTGCTGTTTCTGAATGGTTCTCCACATAGTTATTAGACAGGAATCACTTCAGGATGCCAACACAGAACCACACCTCTTAAAACTCTGAGTTAATGCCAGTCAATCAAACACCTGGCTTAGTAATATACAGCATTTATGTGATGTGCTGTGGAAAAGTGTTTGCCCCCTACAGATTCTTTCTGTTTTTTTTCTTTTTTGACATACTTCAGTGTACCAGATCATCAAACATATTTTACTATCAGGCAAAGATAACCTGAGTAACTAAAAAAGGCAGTTTTAAAATGATTTCTTATTAAAAAAGTTATCAATACCAATATGACCTTTATATAAAAATATATTCACACCCAGGAAACACATCAAGTCCTACTTAAACGAAATTAAATCTGAAAACAGATGAGAAACAAAGTAATTAACATCTACCAATTTGGAAAGGGTCACAAAGCCATTTTTTATGTTTCGGGGTTCCAGTGAACCACAGTAAGATCTACTTTCCACAAAAGAAGAAAAGAAAACATGGAACAGCGGTGAACCTTCCCAGGAGTGGCTGGACTCCTAAAATTACCCCAGGAGCCTATTGACAATTTGTCCAGGAGATCACAGAAGAACCGAGGAAAACATTTAAAGCACCGCTGGCCTGACTTTCCTCAATTAATGTCACTATTCATTACTTAACAACAGGAAAGAGACTGGGCAAAATGGCATCCATGGGAGAGTTTAGAGGCAAAATTCCACTGCTGAGTTTGTGACCTTAAGCTCAAATGCTCTTAGATCATGGAGTAGGACAATAATTTTGGACTAGCCTCGTTAAAGTCGGCACTGAAATCCTATTTAGATGGCATAAACGAAAACAGTCCGTTCATGATAAAAACAAATTGGCAAAATTAAAACAATACTGCCACAAAGAAGAGGCCAAAAACTTCCTCACAGTGATGTCAAATACTCATTGCCAGATAGCACAAATAATTGATTGCATTTGTTGCTGCTAAGCGTGGAACAACCTGATATTAGCTTTATGGGGCAGCTACTTAAAACATGTTTGATCTGAAACAATAAAGTGTCACCAAAAATTAAAAATAGAAGAAATCTGTTAGGGGGCAAAGTTTTTCACAGTCGTGTATGTGTGGGGAATGTGTCAGCATGGAAATAACTCCTGCTGACTGGGCGGTATGTTTATACTCTTCCTGAAACGGCCTGTCTCATCTGAACTCAGCTGAAATTCTGGCTGTTTTCTTTCTGCCTGCTGTGTCACCTAACGACTGGCTTCTGGTAAGGGATTAGCCTGAGGCTTTTGTCCTGAAGGCTGCATTGGTTCTGCTGTCTGCACCAGTATCTCCACATCCGATGGCATTGCTAATGTTACAGGGAGGATCGGTGTCTCCGCATCAGCGTTCCAGTTTTGGCCACTATTGAAGGAAAGTAAGGGCTGGAAGCCTGAAATGGTACAGTGCTCTATCACAGTTAACTGGATCATTTGTTTAAGGGTGAAACTAAAACTCCACAGCCGCAAATAAGGGTGAAAACGTGGTAAAGATATGTAAAACGCCTTAAAATATATTCATTTTTGCTGAAGTTACATAATCTTTTTGTCAAGAAAAGCTACAGCTCTTGAACACTGAGCTTCACCTCCTCACTGTCCTCTTCACTCTGCGTGGTAGCAAGATAAACTTAGGTTCTCATCAAGCATTGTTTGCCACAGCTCTACTTGTTTTATAGTAAACTTTTTAATTATTGTTCTGATTGCCCATATGCTGCAAGTTTAGATGCTATTTTGTTGTCGCCATTTTCTGAGTTATGAAGATCAACATATCTGCTGTACATGAATGGCATGTTCTTCCATGTTTTCTCATTTTGATGAGTGGCTAAAACAAATTGGACTCTGTATCATTGTTGTGACTATGAATCTGAAAATATTACTTAATATTTAGTCAGTCAGTCTCTACTGCTTATTCCATAGTGGGTTGCAGGGGAGCTGGTGCCTATCTCCAGCAGTCTATGGGCGAGAGGCAGGGTACACCCTGGACAGGTCGCCAGTCCATCGCAGGGCAACACACAATCAACCATGCACACATTCATACATACACCTAAGGGCAATTTAGAATGACCAATTAACCTAACAGGCATGTCTTTGGACTGTGGGAGGAAACCAGAGTACCCGGTGAGAACCCACACATGCATGGGGAGAACATGCAAACTCCTTGCAGAAAGACCCCCGGTCGGGAATTGAACCCAGGACCTTCTTGCTGCAAGGCAACAGTGCTACCAACTGCGCCACCGTGTAGCCCCTTAATATTTATATTAATATTTTAATATTTTATCAAATAATATTTTGGTCTGTTAAGGGTAGTCCTGTGAATACTAGTCCAGTCAACTCAAAGTCAAACATATTTCAATCAACAAACTCTTTACTATGCTAAAAGAGTCCAACTAAACTACCAAGCAGAATTAAAGAATAAGGAAGACTAATGAGCTATGTACAATATAAACAAGTTGATTAAAGATGCTTGAAAATCATGACCAAAAGAGTGATGCAACATTACCATTCAATGTTATTTATGTTTGAGAACCAAGGATTATCTTGAAGAATCTGGAAGTGAAGTTAAGTTAGTCTTGGAACCAACTTAGGCAATAATCAGCATATCTTTAGACACGGCGCCTTATGATCAATCTTCTGTGTTTAAAATCACCCTTTAAATAAAGTTTGTCTTAACTTTAAAAAAAACACACAGAACACAAAACTGAGCACGTGTACTGCAGATACCCTGCTAGCACCAAGATAGAGTTTCACAAACAAAACCAACTTCATAAAATGAAAAACATTTAGATCATTTCATCCTAAACCCCTTCTCTCTGCCCAAACGCTAACCTCATGAACCGTGCTGAGGAGGAGTTGTCCGGGCGACAACAAAGTTTGAAGAAAGCTCTGTGAAACAAGGGTTAGCTTACAGCTAATCCCCGGAGCAGTGGCTGGGTGGCTCACTCCGTCCGCTGACCACACAGCACGTTAACTGCCGTAACCACGGTGATGGGTTCCGTTGTCCTTGCTTTGGGAAACTGCTCCACTCGGCGTCGTGCTGGGAACTCTCTAGAAACAGTTAATCTCTGTAAATCTCAGAGAGAAAAGTCAGGCCACGCTTGTACCTTAAATATCACGTTCATGAATGAATACCGGATACACAGACAGTGATTCATTCGTACTTAACTCAGTGCATATGATCGATGATCGTATGACACTCTTGGATCCAGTTGAAGAGTTATGTCTGTTTGCCAGCAAAGAGACATTAGCGCGCTGTCTCTCCTGCCAGGCTCGCAGCGGAGTTTGGATGGAAGAGACAGGATGTAGCAAGAGCGGTGCTTTTATTTGGACAGTGACGTCACAGGAAGTCCGCAGTTACCCCGTTTCCTGGCTGTGCCAGAAGTAGGTTAATGCAATTTATTTTGAAAGTTCCAGAAAAGTCTGTACTGGCCTTTCACGTTGTAACCATGGCTGTGGTCCCAACATCATGAAACACTCATGCTTCAGGGAAACAGGATGTTTTCCCAGCTCTGAATAAAACCACTCAAATTAAAGGCTGAATATTTAAGTGTAAGATAATGCCACTAGACTAAATGTAAAGGGTGCTCCATGAATATGATTATGCCCCAGCTCTGGTAAAGTGTGAGTAACTCTGACTGTACAGTCCAGTTTATGCATGTTTAAACCTGATGGAGAAACACTCCCAAAGCTTTGCAACACACAAACTAAGAATATATACCCACAAGACAGTATACTTTCTTATGCATTAATATTGACACATGCTCTTGCCTTCTGTTCATTCTAGAGGACCTGTTACCATTTGGCTTCCCCAGCATAGACATGGGTCCCCAGCTGAAGGTGGTGGAACGGACAAAGACAGCCACCATGCTTTGTGCTGCCAGTGGCATCCCCGACCCAGAGATCTCCTGGTTTAAAGACTTCCTGCCTGTCGACCCCAGCCTCAGCCAGGGTCGCATAAAACAGCTCCGATCAGGTGAGAGACTACAGTGAACAAACAGAGCATCTAAAGATCAGCTTTGTGATAAAGCAAATCCCTGATGCTCTAAATTGGTGATTATCAGGTTTTAATTATGATTGGGGGATTACATGCTCCTCTCTGTGTTTATCTATATCCTTTGGGGGTATAAAACCTTTTTAAAGCCAATTTCATTAAAATGATGATTGTGCCATCCTTTAGGCCAGAAAACATTTTCTTAAGATTTGGTAGAAAAGACTATGAAAAAATATCAAATAGAAAGTACATTTCTCCTCATTATTAATCAAATAAAAACTTACCGGAACGCAGCTCTAACCCTGATCTAAAGGTTTTTAAAGATCTAAAAAAAGGAAATCATGCTAAAATATATATTAAATTGTTCCTTGTCTTGGAAGTGGACTATGAGATCTTTTGTTTTCTGCTGCCCAAGAGAATGGAAACCACAAGCCTGTGCAGAAATATCCTGAAATGAATAGGGAGAAATCACATCCTGCTCTTAAGACAGTTTATTTGGCTTTGTTTATGCTGTTCTTTATAGATGATACAGTGTCTCTCAGAGTGAGTCGACATGTTTTTCACAGCCATTTTCACTCAGCCGTCCTTTGGGGGAATGAAAGTGATGGTGAGGCGAAACCATTTTGCTGTTGCTTCATCCATATTCTCTGCGCCACATCCTGCCAGCTCTGATATCTCCCTCCTCTCAGACAAAATGTTTTACTGATCATCTTCAGTCCTTGTCAGCTATACGTCAGGATTACCACTTGCAGAACTTGAAAGACTTCATGGGGCTTAAGCTTTGAGCCCAAAGCTGCAAGTCATAGGCATAAAGCTAACTGGTTCACCTTCCAGAAAACTGCCCAGATAAACCCAACACAAAGTAAATTAGCTGCTGCTTTTGTGATATTTTACTTGAATATGTAAAGAATCATCCTACCTGTTATCCTACCCCTACCGGGCCTGAGTTGAGATGATATTTGACCACATTTCGGAAATGCTTTTACTTATTTATACGAGATGCATTTAAAAAAAAAGAATCCATGAAAAAGTGCTAAAGCTGATGGACTATCATGCGACTGTAAACGTTTCCCCATTTTTGCATCTTTGTCTTGATTATTGTTGCTGTTTTTTTTTCATGGGCTGTGCTAAAATGTTCTGTATCAATCAACTATAAAGATTATCAGCTTCTAAGTGCCATGTGCAGCTACTTAAACAAGCACCTTTGTATCAACCGAAGCTGATAATTCTGCTTATGGTTTCAGTAAGAGGTTTAAAGATTTGTTGGACAGAACAAATTGTCAATAGCAGCAAACCTAGTGTGCATTTCCTTCTTTCTGGCATAACTTCTGTTTGATTGGTTTGCTTATTGTAGAAAACATCATAGCTCATTTTCACAGCAGAGTTTTATCAAGAACCTCAGCAAATGACCAGGAGTCAATAATATGCCTTCCCCACGTTTGTTAAACGTGTAAAGGTAATGTCATCACAGAGAGCACACAGCAGTCTGGGAGTGAGACTCCCCAGTTCCTCACAACTGTATCATTTTATAGCACAGCGGGTGTGATGGTCCATTATCTTTCATTACAGTAATCATCTGCTTGTTGCACATAACCAATGAGTTGCTCCCGAGCTCAGAATATCAATTAACCAATCAATCAATTAATAGATCTTTCAGTCAATATTTATTTGAAGAGCACTTTTTATACACAATGAAAACAACACAAAGTCTTTTGCATAAATACAAAACCAGGAGGCAATGAAAAACAAAAAGAAACAAATAGACCAACAATTACTGAGCTAAATAAATCTGAGCATAGAAAAAAACACAAAATGTACAGAAATATACAGTTAATATAACATTGGTTTGAAAGATTGAGGAAATGATAGTCAAAAAAAGGACAGGCATCTCTCAAAATATAAAATAATTTAAAAGGAGTATCAGTTTTAAAAAATATTTATCTGCTTTTATTTACATTTTATTGGAAATAAAATGCAATTCCACCTGTCAATCATTATTTTTACTGTTATCAATAATTCATGGAAAAATCTTTATTGGAATTTTAGCGTTCAAACACTTCTTATATTTGCTGACCAGCTTTTTCCATGTTTCTACTGGTATTTTGATGATTTATGTTTGGTGATGACCACTATAGTATGTCTTTGAGGTTGGAAGGTCCTGTTGCCATCACCCTAATCTTTAGCTCCTTCCACAGATTTCCTATTAAACTCTGCTTTGGCTTTATGGATGATTTAGAGCTAAGAAGAGTAATCACTAACAAAATTTTGGATCACGGATATAATGATTTGGGTTCCATATTTATAAGTGTGTTAATTTGCACTTTGTGACTTTTTCTTCTTTTTCTCTGGCCAACTTCCTGTCTGTGTTCTCACTGTGATTGGTCCTCCTATTCCAGTTCCACCTGTTTTATTTTAGTAACCATGGGGTCATGGGACAAGTTGATAACAACATCATGGTAACATTTAAGTGTGATCCTAAATGTTAGGTTTAGTTCAGTCAGATCCCTTTTAAGAAAACCCTGATAGGTTTATGTGGCCCTGATTTTATGAAAGAAGTCACACAAGCAATGAATCAAAAAGTTGTGACAGAAAGACAAAACCATTCACTAATGTATTCACAATGCCCCAAAGAAAACGTGAAAATAAAGTACTCGTGTCAATCCTAAAGATTATGTCCTCTGCAGTCACTGTGGTCCATAAAGTAATGAGTGAACATGCCAATGTTTGTGGACAAAGCAGGAAATATCAACAGTTTTTGTTGTTGTTGTTGTTGTTTTAATCTTGGCTCCATCTGTTTTCAAATGACATTTAGTTGCTCTAATGAACCATTCAGCTTTTTTTCTAGAATTTATATAATGCACATTAAATCGCTTCCCTGTAGCTTCGACATGCAATTTTAAGCAATTTTTCTCTCCATATGGAGCAGGCTGTACCGCTCGTAATGCTTCGCCATGTGAAGAATTCCCATGTTTGACAGAGCTGCTATTTGCACGTACAGTAGCAGAGAAACCCATTTTTGCCCCTGGACCTAATCTTAAGTGTAATTTCCTCCCAATAGTCCACTCATGTGTAGAAAAATGGGTATTTGCCACAGTGATATATACTGTAGAGAACCTACAAGTGTAATTACCTTGTGCAAAAAAAAAAGAAAATCTGCAGTGTTGCTGTGGGTGGACTGTGGTGAGAAAAGAGCCTTCCTGCTGCATGAAACAAAACACCTCTATGTGTTAAACATAAGTAGGGTTTTAATGCTGTAGTGTCTGCTTCAGAAATGTTTAACTGTCTAACTTAATAATTTTTGAATGTCGTTTTCTGATCTTGTATTATAGATTTTTTAATAATTTATTTTTAGATGTTTCTGCGAGTCTGCTCTGAAGTGTCACACAGACATAACAGTGATTCAGCGGTACACTGTATTGGGCTATATTTCACATCAATGAAACAGCAACTAGACAAATGGTACGGCGAGATTCATTGCAGTCTTTAATAGGATTTAAAATCACCAGAAGCCCTCACAGACTCTAAGAGCAGAACGTGCTGCATAATGAACCAAACATTGCACTGAAATGACTTTTAGGAAATCAATTACACATGAGCTAGGCAGAAAATAGCTCTGAAAATGTGGTATGAGTAAAACACTTCTTTTAGATGAGATGTTTAATGGTGGTCCCATATGAGCAATGCATCTGATTCAGTGGACAGCTGCCAGACCTTACTGGACCAGAGCCAGTGATCTTCCCTGGTCCACAATCTTAACTGTCCCCCTGCTTTTCTTCTCTCTGTTGGGTCTTAGAAATGCTTTTTATGCCATATATGGGTCAACATGAAAAATTATGCAGCGAGAGACTCACAACAGAGGGCCCTCTTTCCTCTTACAGCCCTTAAGTATCCATCATGTGTGGGGATCTTTTTCATGTAGGTAACTGTCTGCTGCCATTAGCACTGTGTTTACAGATCTCATACCTGCTGCACATGCACTTCCTTCCTTCCTTCCTTCCTTCCTGGGGGCTGTAACATATGGTATAGCGCAGAGCTGAACTTTTCCTCACATCTTTATACCTCAACCAGGCATGCATTTATTTTTCCGGGCCATCTGCTGCATCAGTTTAGATATGCGTGAGGAGAACCATGACAAGCTATCAGTCTGTCGCTGACATTTGGGACCGAGAACTGGAGTTTTCCAAAGCACTTTACAGCCTTCTAAGACCCATGCTAACAGATGGCATGCAATATGGACCCAAAGGTTTGATTACTGGATAATGGATGGACTTGTCTGCGTTAGGAACTAGGGTCTGATCAAAGGTTATAGTAATAACACTGGTAACAGTTTAAGTCACGCAATGTAGAATAATATTGTTTCCTTCTTCTTAATCCTGTGTCCATGGGGGGTGTGCTTCCTGACAGTTTGTTGGTGTGGAATCACAGCAACACATTCCAAAGGATTAAAGTGGGAAATAAACACACTGGCCCCAAAAAGTCAGTTTTTAAAAAGAAAGAGGCTTTTATTGTCAGAAAATAGTGAATGTTTCTGCAGGACCAATTTACTATAAGACACACAGATGCAAAAAGAAACATGCTCATGTATGACATAAGACAACATAGAACTGCAAACGCTAGAAGACATGCAGACCAGTGCAAATATTCAACAAAGTATGATAGCTATGTAAAAGAAAAATCTGTGACTCAGCATTATTTAATTATTTATTTAGGTTATTTCACTTTTAACACAAGGGCTCATTGTTAGTAGCAACCTGTTTTAAATACACAAGTCAGCAATGTAAAATCACACTATAGTCAATATAAATAAATAAATGAACTGAAAATACATTATATTACCAAAAGTATTTGTCTGTCTAATTTTACATTTACATGAACTTTGATGATATCCTGTTCTTAATCTATAGGGTCCAATTTGTTGATGGACTCACCATTGCAGCAATAGCAGCTTTTACTATTCTGTAAACATCTTCCACAAGGTTAAGGAGTGTGTTTATAGTTAGATAAGAAAACCAGAATTGCAAAGGTGTTCAAGAAGGTTGAGGTCAGTCAAGTTTCTCCACACCAAACTTTATACACCTGCAGCCATGATTATAACACTGGAAATCATTGATTTGGTAGTGTGACCCAATACGTTTGCCAATATAGTGTAAAATAAAAAGGTATAAATTGGTTTGTTGTAACATTCTAATCTTAAATGTCATGTTTTCATCAGCTGTAAGCAGCAGACAATCATCACAATTAACAGAAATAAAGGCTTGAAAACATCATTCTATGTGTAATTATTCTTTATAATGTGGTTCACTTAGTGAATTAGGTTACTGAAATAAGCGAACTTTTCAGTAATAATCAATTTATTCAATATAACAATAAACTGTGATTTTGCTAAATAAATGAATTAGCAGTCAGTTTTGATCTTTTTTTATTGGGTTTTCTGTTTCTTGCTGTCCAGCCTTTAATTTCTTTACTTGCGGGAGGATTAGCATCCAGGCAATCTCTCTGACCTGGATGTTCTGGGAAAGCTATCAGGTTAGCAGTATCTGTTGTTATCTAATTAGCTGAGCTCTAAGCCCAGCAGACATAATACACCATCCAGAATTTCACAGCAGCTCAGTTTAATTCAGCAACGTCTCATTCCATGTCTGTCAGCAGCATCCAGACTCACTAACAAACTGTTCTCTCTCTTCTTCTCTGGTCATTTACTTTCCCCTCTTTCACCCTTTTTGCCCAGCTTTCCACACCTACTGTTATTATATATGGAAGCAAATGTGTGCCAATATTCAAATTAAAATAGATTAATAAAATGCTTTTTCATTTTCAAAATGAAGCTGCATTTTTTGACTCATAAATAAAATTAAAAATAAATCATCCAAACTGCATTTTTATTTTCTTCTCCAAGACTGCTCAATTTGTCAATTAATTCAAATGATGAATAAAATAATGTTTAACATTTCACTTTCAAAAGATGTCTCAGCAGCAAAAAGTGACCAAAATTCCTTTTGAAATGTCAAATTTGAAAATCAAAATGTATTAAGTCATAGCTGCATTTTTTGACTCATTAATGAAATTGCTAATAGATCTTTCAAACTACGTTTTCATTTTCTTCTTCAAGACTGCTCATTGTGTGGCACAACTGAAGAAATAACTAAGACAAAAATGCTTTTTCGTTTTCATGCCCGCGCCCCCATAAAGTTCCATAAATCCATTTGACTTCGCAATTCCAAGCGGAGCAGGAGAGTGACGTCAGTGGCAACTCTTCTTCTCCTGCCCCAGACATCTTGTACATTAGGGAGCAGTGTGTATTGTTCCCGAGACGAAATGAGAGCGCAAAGATCGTGTTCAGAGACAGTGGGAAATCACCATGTCCAAATCTGTACCAGAGCTGCTAAGGGAAGCCATTTCAAAATGAAATTTTGTCACTTTTTGCTGGGGCATGTTTTGAAAATGAAATGTTAAACATTATTTTATATATAATTTTAATTAAGTAACAGAATAAGCAGTCTTGAAGAAGAAAATGAAAATACAGTTTGGATTATCTATTAGTCATTTCATTCATGAGTCACAAAATGCAACTATGACTTTAAAATGAAAAAGCATTTCTGTTAATACATTTTGATTTTCAAATTTGACATTTCAAAATGAAATTTGGTCAACTTTTGCTGAGACATCTTATGAAAATGAAATGTTAAATGTTATTTTATTTATCATTTGAATTAATTGACAAACTGAGCAGTCTTGGAGAAGAAAATGAAAATGCAGTTTGCATGATTTATTTTTAATTTTATTTATAAGTCAAAAAATGCAACTTCATTTTGAAAATGAAAAAGCATTTCATTTTATTAATCCATTTTAATTTGAATATTGGGACACATTTGCTTCCATAATTATGGCAGGTTTGTTTCCAGTTTATGTCTATGCTGTTTGTTTTTATGCTGCTGACCCATCTGTGTATACATACAAAACACCTAGTTTTCTTTCTGCATTATAATTACATGTTTTGCTTTTATGAAATTTGTGCTGTCCATTTGCACCTCTTCTCCACCTTGACATTCTCTTGCTTCCCAGCTTGCCTGTACTGCTTTCAGGAGAAAACATTTGGCTTGCACAGTGGTTAATTTATTCCCGTTTCCTTCCTAACTCTGCCCTGTACCACAGAGAAATGAGAGAAGGCAAACAGGGGGAAAGGGGGCGAGCACGAGCTGTTTTCCTTTCATGTAACTGCAGAAGACAGAAGCAGATGGATGACAGGCTAAGCAAGCACTGCCTGATCTCCCTACACACACAAAAGACACTGATGTATGCTTGAAATCAAAGAAATAAACTATAATTTTGTTGTTTTTACTATGATAAAACTATGATGTTTATCATTTTTCATATACCAGTCATTGGTATGTATGTGCAGGTGTTTAGAGTTGAAAATGTACCCACTTCCAATCTTTTTTGTAAAACTTTGACCTGCCAAAATAGATTTTAGTCCACTATGTTTTCTCTTTAAAAAATATAGTATAAAAGAATATAAGAGAAAAGCATTTCAAATATTTTTGTCTTTCCTTCCTGTCCTTAGGAGTCATTTTTATTTATTATTTTTGAGTGTGTGAGAAAGCTGTCACTGTTTACCAAGATTTTATTATTTTTATAACATTGAAAACTCCGGAATGCTCCATGACAGAGGTTAATAGCTTAAACAGATAAAGCAGAGTAAGACTGCCGTGATCTATTTAGCCTTCTTGTTAACAGCTTTAAGTCTTGCTCTCTCCCGCTCTCTTGCAGCCCAAATAAAGCGCAGAAATGTCTCAACGTGTAATGCTTCTGATATCACTGTGCTTCCTCTTACGTCCCTTTTTAAACACCTTACTGAGACTGAATCAGTAACTGAATCAATCGGTCTTATTTTCCACAGGAATAAGCTGTTACCTTCACCTGGTAGTGGTGCATTCATTGATCGGAAACAAATCGGATTTTTGGTCTGGGTTGACAAAAATGAAAATTGATTCCAGTCATCAGCTGATTATTCAGTGCACCTCAAGCTTAAAGACATAAAAATAGGTTTTAGTGTTTATGAACACTCTTTACTACTTTTGGTAACAAAAAACACAGAGGTCATAAAAAGTTTAGTTAATTTGTTTTTTTAAAGAAGAATATAACAAACATTTGACAAGGTAATATTTTGCTAAAGTAGGGATTAGTGCTTCTGTGCAGCAACAACAGCCTGTGCCCTCTGCATTCCAATTTAATTTCTCCTAAACATAAAAATAACAATTCGGATTTTAGTCTGGTTTTGCTAGATAAATCTGCAGATTCACATTAAAATCTTAAAGCTCCACACCCCTTTTATTTCCAAGGGGCATTATTGCGTTTAATAAGATATGGATCTGGTTGCAGTTGCATGCACCTATAGCCAGTTAGAGCAGTAAGGTATGTGATCAGTGTGAGTGTGCCAACCAATATCTCTCTAAAGCCTTTTCACATCAATTCAATTCAATTCAGTTCTATTTATATAGCGCCAATTCACAACACATGTTGTTTCAAGGCACTTCACAACAGTCAGGTACATACATTCCAATTAATCATAACCATTGAACAGTGCAGTCAGAGTTAGTTATTTATTCAAATTGGATAAAAAGTTTTTCTATCTAAGGAAACCCAGCAGATTGCATCCAGTCAGTGACTTGCAGCATTCACTCCTCCCAGATGAGCATGTAGAGACAGTGGACAATCACTGGCGTTGACTTTGCAGCAATCCCTCATACTGAGCATGCATGTAGCGACAGTGGAGACGAAAAACTACCTTTTAACAGGAAGAAACCTCCAGCAGAACCAGGCTCAGTGTGAGCGGCCATCTGCCACGACCGACTGGGGGTTTGAGAGAACAGAGCAGAGACACCAAAAGAACAGAGAAGCACTGATCCAGAAGTACTTTCTGTGGGAAGGAAAAATAAATGTCAATGGATGTAGCTCCTTTAGTCGTTTCACCTAGAAAGAAAGAACAGATAAACTCGGAGCCAGTTTTCAAGGTTAGAGTCTGAAAGAGAGCACATAGAGTTAGTTACAGTAAAAGCTCAGTCAATTGCCATGTCTAGGAGAGAGAAAGGTTTAAACACTAAAAGACAGGGCTATGTGGATCATCAGTAGAGGGTGAGCATTAAGTTTTTGCCAGCAGAAGCTCGGATGATGTCCCTCTCCAGAAAGGTGTCACAGGCAGACACAGAGCCAGGCCAGGTGTAGCTTCTAGGAAGAGAAAAGAGAGAACAAGGTTAAAAGCTGAAATAACAGCAAACAATGTAAAATTGGAGAGTAGTGTGAGAATGTAGCGAAGAGGGTGAAAGTGGTCATTATGTCCTCCAGCAGCCTAAGCCTATAGCAGCATAACTACACAGATAGTTTCAGTTCAGATTATTTAGTTAAACGGCGCTTATTTACAACAATGTCGTCTCAAGGAACCCCACAAAGGGTCCCACTGATGGTCATTGTTATACTAAAAACCACAAGGATAGGGGTACCTCTCTCTGTCAGACTGATTATAACCATTGGAAAAGAGAAGGGGTCATACAGGTAGCAGAAATGGAGGGTGTGTTTGCACCTCAACCATAACTGAGCTGGTTTAGGCTAAACCTGACTCCCCCTTACTCCATCCAACAGGGAGGGAGGAAGACGGAGGTAAAAAATAAGGAAGATAGCTCAGGATAACCTAAGCCACTCTAACTATAAGCTTTATCAAAAAGGAATGTCTGCCTCACGGACTAAAGCTGGGAGCTGGTTCCACAGGAGAGGAGCCTGATAACTAAAGGATCTGCCTCCCATTCTACTTCTAGAGACTCTAGGAACCACCAGTAAACCTGCAGTCTGAGAACGAAGTGCTCTGTTAGGAACGTATGGAACAATCAGATCTCTGATGTATGATGGAGCTAGATCATTAAGGGCTTTATATGTGAGGAGGAGAATTTTAAATTCTATCTTGGATTTAACAGGCAGCCAATTAAGGGAAGCTAAAATAGGAGAAATATGACCTCTCTTTTTAATTTTCATCAGAACTCTTGCTGCAGCATTTTGATATTTGACCATTTATATTTTAATATGGGATTTAAATTACATGTCCTGGTCAAAAATAACACCAAGGTTAAGTGATTGACTAAGACGTTTCTTTTTTAAAGACTCCGGTCCAAAGACGACAATTTCTGTCTTGTCTGAATTTAGAAGCAAAAATTTAAAGTCATCCAAGTTTTTATATCTTCAAGACATGCTTGTAGTCTATCTAACTGGTTGGGCTCATCAGGAATTATGGATAAGTAAAGCTGAGTATCATCAGCGTAACAGTGAAAATCTATCCCATGCTGCCTAATAATTTGACCTATTGGAAGCATATATATAATAAAGAGAATTGGCCCAAGTACTGAGCCCTGTGGTACTACACAATTAACCCTGGAGTTTAAAGATGATTTATCATTTACATGAACAAACTGGAATCTGTCAGACAAATAAGATTTAAACCAGCTTAGCGCTGTTCCCCTGATCCCTACAGCATATTCCAGCCTTTCTAAGAGAATTTTGTGATCGACTGTATCAAATGCAGCACTGAGATCTAACAGAACCAGTATAGATACAAGTCCATTATCTGAGGCCATAAGAATATCAATAGTGACTTTCAGCAGAGCTGTTTCAGTGCTATGATGAGCTCTGAAACCTGACTGAAACTCTTCAAACAGGTCATTGCTGTGTAAATGCTCACACATTTGATTAGCAACTATTTTCTCAAGAATTTTAGATTAGAATGGAAGATTGGATATAGGTCTGTAATTTATTAAGTCATCTCGATCAAGCAAAGGTTTCTTAAGTAAAGGTTTAATTACAGCTAACTTAAAAGCCTGCGGTACATATCCATTTACTAAAGATAGATTAATCATATCTAAAATGGGGCTGGTAATCAGAGGGAACACTTCCTTAAATAATTTGGTTGGGATTGGGTCTAACATACAAGTTGAAGGTTTAGATGAAGCTAATATTTCTGATAACTCAGGAAGCTTCACAGGATCAAAGCAGTCCAAACACAAATCAGGTTCTGCAGTTATTTCCAATGTTGTCTCACTTGCTGAGGATGAAGTAATCATCTTCGGGAGTATGTCAAAGAATTTATTTTTAATAGAATAAATTTTATTTTGGAAGAATCCCATAAAGTCATGACTGCTAAGAGCTAAGGGAATGGATGGCTCAACAGAGCTATGACTCTGTGTAAGTTTAGCAACTACACTAAAGAGAAACCTAGGATTATTCTTGTTCTCTTCTATTAATGATGAGAAATAAGCTGTTCTAGCTTGGTGAAGTGTCTTTTTATACAACAGTAGGCTATTTTTCCGGATTAAGTAGGAATCCTCTAGGTTTGTAGAGCGCCATTTTCTCTCCAATTTTCTAACATTGTGCTTTAAAGTACGCAGCTCTGAATTAAACCAGGAAGCTAGCCTCCTATGAATGATTACCTTCTTTTTCAAGGGGGCTGCATTGTCTAATGCACCACGCAATGATGAAGAAACATTATGAACAAAAGAATCAATTTGTGAAGGGGCAGAAACAGAATTATTGCCCTCCACTCTGCTTTTCAGTGATAATGAGGAAATTAAAAGTGGAACAGATTCTTTAAAGGTTGTTACAGCATCGCCTGATAATGATCTACTATAATGAAATTTTCTTTCAGGTGTGGAGTACTTGGTTAAATTAAACTCCAAGGTTATTAAGAAATGGTCAGACAGGACAGGGTTATGAGAGAATATTGTTAGGTCTTTACACTCAATGCCAGATGTCAGCACAAGGTCCAGAGAAGCCAACCCTATGTTTCATTCATGGGGTCTTATTGGCTGGTAGTTTTGGGATTAGTTGAAGCAGAAGGAGAATGAGGTAAAAAAAAAAAATCCCCCCCCCCCCCCCCCCAACAATGGGTGCCCATTTGTTTTGTGGCATTGTAGGGTTTTCAGGTTCTTCCTTTCATTAAGCCCAGAAAAAAAATACTTTTTTTATAAAATTCTGCCAACACAAGGAGATTCGAAGTCAGGCTTAGTTCACCAATCTGAATAATCTGAACTACCTTTCAGCCACATCAGTAGACATCTTTTCTTTGACTTTACCTTTGAGATGCACAAATGAAAGATTTCTGTCCGATTTCTAGTCCCATCTCCACTTTTTGTAAAACTTTGTATTGCCAGTATTGGTTTTTGCCTTTTTCTCTTTGAGAACTATACGTTACAGTGAAACTCTTTCCAGCCTGTCTGTCATTAACAATTGTCAACTATTAATACAAGAAGCTTTTATTGACTCCATATTTTGAACCCCTCACTGATACAGAAAATAGCTAGTTTTCAGACTTGTTCTTGTAGTAACAACTTCCTTACGGAAGAGTGTTGAGGTTTGCAAAGTCTGGTAGCACTAAGATACTGTGCCCTAATTCAACGGAAACAGTTCTGATTTTAGGTTTATGACTATCTGGTTAGCGGTTGTTGCAGATCGAAAATGGTAAAATTTTGGTCATCAGCCGGTTTCTTGGTACAAATCGGATTTCCACCCTTTTACTTTCCAACCATAATTTTACATTTGGATAGCGACATTGCCTTTTTTATGTCTATTTAATGAAAAATTAATTGGGCGAATAAGTTTTCCTATTTGGGTGTCATATCCCACTAGCACTGTTAATAAACGTCCTGCTGGTAGGAGGATGTAAAGATATATTTCCTTTCCGTGCTGATTATCATCTGAGGTAGTCTTGTTACTGGTGGCAGTGCCATTACAATAACAGACACAACAGCTGACAAGCACAAATACGTTTTTCGTTATTTACTCCTCTACAAAGCTTCACTGAAAGATTAAATCCATTACTTACACATGTATGGAAATCTCCCCCACTGCTAATCCCATATGAATAGAACAGTGTGAATGTGGATGCAATGTCCCAATTGGTTTGTAAATGCTACTGAAAAAAACAATAAATTAGCTTTTAATACTTTTGAAAGGTCTGAGGTGAAAATATTTAGATTAAAGAATACGCTTATTGCTGAAACAGTTTATTGACATAATGATGTGACTAAAGTCATGACTTTACACACGCTGCCATCAAGCAGCCTTTTCTGTGTGGGTGAAACAAGCTCTGCTTCAGTGTTGAAACTCATCAAATTAATCTGACAGTTTGGTAAACTGCTACGGTGAAATAAGTGGAGGTTTGTTTATTTTTCTTTTTGTTGAGCTAACTGAGTTTACTGTGAACATCAGAAATGTCCCCTTTAATCTTCACCAACTCTCAGAACCAGTGGTCCATTACATTTCCCTCAGAACTGAAAAGAATCTCTGTGTTTCAGTCGTAAATTGGAAAACTAGTAAGACTGGCAACAGGTGACTAGCTCAGTGGAGAGAGTACTTGTCTTGCAATCCTAAAGTTGTGGGTTCAGTACCAGTTGCTTTACTAATCTGTGTATTGGTGTATGAATATGTGTGCAATTGGCTGAATGTGGCTCTATTTGAAGCCCTTTGAGAGGTCGACATGACTGGAAAAGCGGTATAAGTTCAGTTTGTTTGCTGCTAACTGATAAGACTCTTTATTCTTACAAGAACATAGACGTTTTTAGTTCTAACGTAATGTCCGCCATCTGTATTGATTAAAGTGATTCCAGTCCAACAGTTCATTGGGCATGAATCGTTCTTGTTACACCTCTATTTTGGTGCAAAGCTGTCACAAAAACAGACCCTCACAGTACCAAACAGCATTTACAGCAGCTCCAGCAATAAAGGCTTGGTACTGTACAATGTTATCATTTGTCAGATATAGTTTTAATTTTTCAATAGAAGGTTTTATTTATTTTTTTTAAAGATTTTCTAGTGGCCTTCATACATTAGTAGGTTGACACAAAGAAGGGCAGAGAGAGAGAGAGGGAAAAAACAGGCAGTTTAGTCAAGGACTATTGCCTCCGTATATGTTGCACCCACTCTTCCAGTTAGCTAGGCGGCAGCCAAGAATTATTAAATAGAAAAAAAGTTCCCAATTTTATTTAATCTATATTGTTTTCCATTAACTCAGGATTTAAGTTTCAGTGTTTTCTTTCTGTTGACTGGTTTTAGTTGACGGAGTCTTACTGACTGTCTTTTTCACATGGAAATGAACAAATATTGGAAATTAACACAACAAGCAGACTGTAAATGAAGCAGGAGCTATGAAGGCATCGGGTTGTTAGGGTTTTGGTTTGTTAAGGCATCTAGAGGTTGAAAAATGCAAATAACAGTGGGACTCATCATTATATTTTTCCATTACAATCATTAACTTATTTTAAGCCAAGTGCTCCCCTTTACTTTTCAACAAATGTAAACATTTTTCTACTCAGTTTGGTTCAGCTTGGATTGTGGTGCTTTAATATTGATTTTGGTCATTTTACAACAAATTTGATTAGCTGCAGTTGGAACAAAACAGGTTCAGAGTTGGAGTAGTCTTTTTTAGAGAAATCTATAATTCAAATACCGTTCTTCTAAATTTACTAATAATATATTTATTGTATATGTATAAATACAGATAACATGGATATATACATGTTAGCTATTCACCCCACCCCTTAGATGTACCTCCTTCATAAGGGGGTCAAACCTCCTCCTCTCCCCCATTTAGCACCATTGTGCCAGTGAGAATGTACTTCTCTGTAATTTGTGCACAAAAACAGCATAGCAACACTGATCACAATTGAATGGGACCACCTACGCTGCATATATGGAAGAGATTTAATGCGACAGAAGTGCTGATAAACAAATTCTTACTGAACTTGTTACAACTTCTAATGGACAATGCAGCCCAGTCTGGTTAAGTCAGAGCTAATTATTTCCCACTGTGTTTTCAGGATCCAGAGGAAAGGAAGATATGTAGCCATACTGTGGTAATACTTTTCAGAAAGCCCTCTTCAAAGACAGAAAATGAGTCTAAATGTGAAAAAAAGAAAAGAAAACTACAGTGAAGTTCAAATGGAAGACATTGCAGTTGTTAGTAAGGCTGAAAAAGAATCACACTGACACTCATTTCTTTGACCACATATTTTATGTAACAATAGCTATGTTGTCAGGGTTTGTGTAGCAGAGGACCCCGGAATGCAGACGAGCAGGCAGCATTATGGTAAATGAAATGATTTAATTAACAAAAACGTACTACAGAGGGTGATGGCAAAAACAGACATGGGCAGGCTGGCAAGACAAGCTTGGCATGATCAAAAAGGACATACATGAACAGAGACGGTGATCCAAAATATTTCCGCAAGGAATGAACAGAACAGATGTGTATATATGGAGCAAGAACCAGGTGAATCGAGGAGACTAAATGCTAAGTGCAGGTGAGCCGAATGAAGATGATTGAAGACAGGAGAGAACAAAATGTGGCTGGAGCAAAACAGAGACTCTTGAATACAAACTTAAACACAACTAGTAAACCATGAAACTAAAGCATAACCAGATCCAAAAAACATAATTTGACAAAACATGAACTAGAAGACAAAAACTAAGGCATGACCAGGAAAATAACGAGGAAGAAGAAGAAGAACCCAAAAACACCCACAAATCATGACATATGTGTTGTGTTTTTACTGTTCTTTTGCTGGTTCTGGATCCTGGAGCAGCAGAGAAACGTTTTTCTCCATTAACCTTTTAAAACCTTTTAAATTAGCAGAAATATATGAGATATTTGGAACACAATAAAGACAATCAAATACATATCTTACTGCAAATAAGATAGTGTGATATTTTGGCTTTGGGAATAAAGCATTCTACATACAGCTTTTCTATTTTCTTTTTTTTTTTTTTTTATCAAAGGAATTGTGTTTGAATATTTTTCAGGATAGTGTAAGATTTCTTTGCAAAATGGGGATGTGCTTCTAGCGCTGCTTATATATGTGAAAAACCTGTGTGCTGTCTCTGTATCTCACTTTACATCTTTACAAGCCAGAGGCCTTTTATTACTCTCAGACAATCTGATATATAAAAAACACAACATGGACAGATCTGATCTGTGTGTACACAAGCCTGCTCCTCAACACACTTTTGCACACTATTTTTTTTTCACACAAAAAGACACATGTCTGTTACAATGCGTCTTTCTCCTCACCATGCAGTGCTGCAGAGTGTAATGCTTGGATTTGTGCTTCCTCCTCAGGCTTATTCATGTCAAAGGCAGTTTGGGTGGACATGAATGGCAAGAAAACAGACACAGTCAGAAAGAGCAAAATGAAAAAATAAAAATAAATTATAAAAAGTCTCTACTGATAATTCAAAAGGCTGTTTGCTCAAAAATGAAAATAACAAAAGATGTAAAACAGTATGTGTGAGAATAGCAGTCTTTGAAGCCGAAGAATACCTGATGAGTGCAGTGTGCAATTATAGCACGTTTAGGGAGACACTGTTTTTCACGGCGGGTTTTAGGTGGGAGGATAAAGATTGAAGAAGTAAAGAGCTAAAGAGCGTCGTTGGGTTGTTGCCTTGGGGTAAAGCTGCTGTCAGTTTACTGCCAAGAAAGCAAAAGGCTTTTTTTCATGACAGCAGGAAAGGAATCACGAGCTGGAACAGACGTACACAAGTAAAAGTGTCACCTGAGTTTACAAAAAGTCAGTAGTTTTTGACTTGCCAACTTTTTAGAAAGAGTCTTTCAACTTTCAACATGTTATTTATTTAGAAGGGAGGGAGAAGGGGGTTGGATGGTGAAGGAAAGAAAAAACGATTCCTCAGCAGAGTGCAACCCATTCAGACCGAGCCTCACAGAAATAACATCTAAGCAACGCTGCACTGGCTGCTGGAGGAACAGGTGGAGAAGTTGCCCAAGGGGTCAAACTGTAACAGGAAGATGCATCAAGCACACAGATATCGCAGAATAAAAGGGAGCATTCTTTTCTCTTCAAACACAAGCTAACCTTCTCTTGTCCTCCTGCAGGAGCATTGCAGATTGAAAACAGCGAGGAGACGGACCAAGGGAAGTACGAGTGCGTGGCTACCAACTCCCAAGGCGTGCGCTACTCCTCCCCTGCAAACCTTTATGTGCGAGGTAGGACCTGAACGCAAAACACCTCTGCACACATAGGGACAGACAAAAGACAAAACACATCTGAACCTCTGTTAAGGTGCCCTTTTTAATTAAGCTACCTCTTTCCATGATTCTGCTGTTGAACGAGTATTACTAACTCATCCATTGTCTATAATATCTGTTGATCCTGTTCTTTTTTGGTATTTCTCACAACTACATTCCACCTTAAACCTAGGTGTGATCTCGTACAGTAAAGAAGAAGCAAAGTGAGACCATGCCTCGGTTTAGCTGCATGGAAACATCTCTGATCTTACTGCTAAACTGGTTTCTATGCTAGAGGGCAGATACAAAGAAAATACAGTGCCTTGCTAAAGTATTCACACACCTTGAACTTTTATTTTGTTATGTTACAGCCAGAAACATCAATGTAACTTATTGAGATTTAATGTAATAAACCAACCCATAGTTGGAAAATAATACAATACATAAAATCCAGTTCAACCAATTGCCTTAAGAAGTCCAATTAGTAAATAGAGCTCACCTGGGTTAAATTTAATTGTAGTATAAAAGCAGCTGTTTTGTGAAGGCCTCTGAGGTTTTCTGAAGAACATTAGTGAAGAAACAGCATCATAAAGACCAAGGAACACAGCACAAAGGTCTTGGATAAGTTTAAAGCAAGCTCAGGTTATATAACATTATCCCAAGCTTTAAACATCTCACAGAAACCACTTTGAATACATAATCTGAAAATGGAAAGACTATGGAACAACTGCAAGCCTTCCAAGACATAACCATCATCCTAAACTTGCAGGCCGACGAAGGTGAGCATTAATCAGAGAAGCAGCCAGGAGTCCCATGGAAACTCTGGAGGAGATGCAGAGATCCACAGCCATGCACTCCACAGATATTGCATTTTACAGAAGTGTGGCTAGAGGAAAGCTTTTCATGAAAGAAAGCAATAAGACCTGTTTGTAGTCTGCCACACGTCATGTAGAGGACATCTCAATCATGTGAAAGAAGACGACCTGGTCAGACTTTTTCGCCTACATGCAGTATGCTACGTGTGGCAGAAAACTGACATTGCTCCGTCAGTGAAACATGGTGGTGGGAGCATTATGCTGTGGGGGAGCTTTTCTTGAAATGGAGTTTAAACGAAAATTCAACATGGAAGACTCACCACCCTGCCACATCCAATCACTCCTCACTGGCTGCTCCAATCAACGGCAGATCCGCACTCCTCCTCGGCCAATCATCTCCCAGGGCATCACTTTTAAAGACCTTCTGCATGGAAGACACCACTCTTCTGCTGTGCTTCGACCTTCCTCCACCCCTTCTCCACCATGGGCTCCCAACTCCTTCCATACCAAGGCCTACACCACCACCAGGATCGGATCCCAGGGGGGGGAAGACGTACCTAATCATAATCCTAAGATGTTTATTCAAACCCACTTCATCCTCAGCGTTTATGTCTTCCTCAGAGGTCCGAGCGCCAAATAAATAATCTTTCATTAATAAACTCTTTAACCGTCTTCTTGTTGTTTCTCCGTTATGTGAGTCTTTCCAGGTTGAAATGGATTTTTGTGGTTGTAACATGCAAAGTATGAAAGGTTTTAGACATGACTACTTCTGCAAGGCACTGTGGTTTGATTTTAATCATAATAAAAATAAAGATTGGCTTTACGTTCACAATCTCTTGCAATAAACTGAATTCAAACTCTGCCTGCGTGCTGCTGTCTTATAGGCTCAAACACAGCGCCCAATGTTCTGATTTGAAAGTTCGGGTTCTATGTTAACGTGGCTTAGAACACTGTATGTACGTGTTGTGTGGGGTGCGTGCAGGAGTGTTGTGGGGAGGCGAGAGTGGCTTTGCGTTGGCCGTTTTTATTCTCTCTGTGTTTCCTCGTTCTCTCTCTCCCCCCCCCTCACGTCATTGTGTTCTGCATCAACCCCCTTCCATCCCTCAGAGCTTCGAGAAGGTTGGTGCGCTCTTTTCTTTGCTTTTGTTACTCCTTTGTTTCAGAAAGCGTCACTTAATGAAACAGCAGGAACCGAAAAAAAGAGGAGGAAAAAAAAGTAGTTTTAAAATTGAGACAATTAAACCGTGTGTCCAAAAATGAGGAGAGCAAAACTGCTGCGAAGATGACGAAGCGGTGCGCCCATACAGCAGAGTGCCTTGACTGCATTGTGAGGCCTTGTGTGCAGAACCCTTGGTATTGCCTTCACTCCCTGATCAATGTTTTCTGCATGGTATGATCTTGTTGTCATGGAGACCCAAGAATTGGAAAATTAAAAAAGAGGCAATGTTTGCATGGAAGGAGTGAGAGAGAAAGAGAAAGGAGCACCGCTTGCATGGATGTTGACTGACGGACTGACACTGGAGCATGGCGCACTGTGTGTTTACGCCTTGTGATATGCTCAGATTATGATATTATTGAACTTGCAGCCTTGTCATGTTTTGCAGCTGTTATGTTTTTGCTCTTTTGTTAAGTGTCTTTTTTACCTTTGTGTCCCTTCTCCCATGTCATCACATCTGCTCCAGTTGTTGCGCTGACTGGGAACGTTGCACTCGCAGTAAAGCTTCTACAATCCCCTTTTTGTTCTGAAGTTTTATGTTTGGTTAGTCAGTAGGATGTGGCTCTTTGGGGCTAAATCCATAACCCGAACTCAAGATGGCCATGGGAATAAACGTAACTTGAGTGATGCATATTTGAAACAGGTTCTGCTGCTGCTACGGTAAAGTTTAAGCTGTTCTGACCCCTCTGCTGTACCGCAGTGTGTGTGCATAGATTTGTGGGACGTTTTCTCTATGAATCATTCTAGATCTGGTTACCTAACAGTTTTAAAATAGTACTTTAACTGAGTGGAGTGAAAACAAAAATCAATGTTAGGATTTACTAATAAGGGTTATATTTAGTTCATCATAGAAGAAAGACAACAAATATGGTGCTAAAAGTGAGAAAACATTTTTTCTTCACTCTATCAAAGCAACCAATTTCAAAAACATTCTGAGGGCATCATAAATTCATGTTAAAAGAAAGTACACCTCATTTATATTCTAGGTGTTTTAGATTGCATTGTAGAAATATTAACACCCTCTTGAACATTTCCATATTATTTTCACTTCCATGTATCTTGGCAAGATTTTTTGTGATATACCAAAACAGATCAAAATATCAAGTTAGAACTACAATGGAAGGATTAAATCAAAGTATATTCATGGGTTAAAATGGCCCAGTCAAAGTCCAGACCTAAATCAAGTTAAGAATTTGTGGCAAGACTTGAAAATTGATGTTCATAGATGCTCTCCATTCAATCTGACTGAGCTTGAGCAATTTTATAAAAAAGAATAAGCACAATTCTTTTTCTCTAGATATGTAGATATAAGCTGGTAGTCATACCCCCAAAGCTTTATAGTTGTATTGCAGCAAAAGGTTGTTTTTCAAAGTATTGACTTAAGATGGCTGAATACAAATGCACACCACCAAAATGCACAAACCTATAAATCATTTATCCTTTTTTCTCCTTCACCGTTTGGCACTACTTTGTGTTGGTCTGCCACATTTAATCCCAATACTGCCTTGAAGTTCGCGGCTATGATGTGAGAAAATATGAAAAAGCTCAAGGTGTACAAATACTTTAGTAAGTCACTGTGGGTTTTTATCCGGGGTTTTAGGGGTATACGTAATCTTTTACAATGATTTTTCTATTTTGGCTTCATCTTTGTTTACTAAATTATAACATGGTGAAATCTGTAGTTTGTAATTTTTTTCACTTAAGTGTTGATTTTAGTCAGAACCATGTCACGATATGTTAAACCTCAACAGTTGATGTAGGCCGTGCTTTTATTTTACCGTGGCATCAAATGAAATATTCTTTTTTTTTAATCTTTAAATTTCATTTAATCTTTTTTAATTAATTATACCCAATGCAACTGCATAACTGCACATAAGGAGGAAAAAAAACTTTCACCTATATTGGTTTTTGTTGCTCCAATAATCCTTTTAACTAAAGAACCTAAATACTTTTCCTCCCCTTTCCTGTAATATTGTTTGTGTTTTGTCCATTTTTCCTGTTCTTATATTCACCAACATCTCTAAAACGTCTTCATTGACTGGCATTTAATATTAATCTTACCCATTCTCGTTTTTAGATATTCTGGGGATATAATGATTCCCTCTTATTGCATTGGTTAATGAAAGTTGTGTCCTTGAGTCAGACAGGATTGTTCTTCGTAAATGTCAGCTGTATAGTGGGCATACAGATACTGCAGTAATCCTTCTGGCTCTGCCAAGTCCTTCCCAGGCTGTTGCCTGCAGACTCCCAGCAGAGGACAGGACTAATGATAGCCCTTCTAATAAAGACTGAAGGTCCGGAGCTCTTACAAAATGTAGGGAAAATGAAGGGGGGGGGGGGGCAGCTTGATTATTGGCTCTACTGACTGAGGGACTATCCTTGGTTATGCGCTTGCTTTATTCTAAAGCACTCACCTGTTTTGCAATTGATTCTTTAATCGTAGCTCTGTGGATTTGACTGAAATCTAGGTTTTATGTAGAAAAGAATATATAAAACTTCCTCAGAAATCATCTTGAGACATTACCTCCATTCTTTTGCTCACATTATTGCTCTATTAACTCATGCAATGCTTAATAAACTGCTTTTTTTTTTTGTCTTTTGTTTATAAAATTATGTCATGCTGCATTGCACCTGCTGTGTTTGTGTTATGCACGGGGCTGCCTGTGTGTCTGTCCGTCTGCTTGTCTGTCTCCAGCATGCTCAGATGAGGAGATGCCTGCCCAATCATGTCTGTTTTCTAACAGATCTATCTGTTCTTGTCTCTTTGTCTCTTTCTTCTCTTCAATTTGTATCCAATTCCGGGTACTTTGTTTTTCAGATTTTTTTCTACTTACTTAGGTTTTTGAACTACATTTACTTTTAATGGAACAGTAGTGAAGTCACAGCAATAGTTGATTTTATTTTGTCTTTAAATTTGTTGAAATCATGGAAAACTATTAACTTCTGCCCAACTGTCTCTAGCTTCTTTGAGAAGGGGGGATGTGGCCCATGAAGAACCCATGTAATGATGTTACTCATTAAAGACTGGAGGTTGTGCAGCAAGTTTATGAGTATTTATTAATCCTTTTATGTGCTTGATTTTAGATTTTGAGTGATATTTTCTTGGAATAAACAGAGTAAGATTAGACCCTCTTGCTTTGCCAACTCTTTAGGATTTCAGACTTTTTTCAGACATTTGTCTAGTCTTAGAGCAATTTTTTGTTCACTTCTGGTTTTGTTCTAATATAAACACAAATACAGTGCCTTGCATAGTATTATATTTTGTCACATTGCAGCCACAAACTTTAATGTTTTTTTTATTGGGACTCTGTAGTGGAAGGAAAGTAGTTTCCAACATTTTTAACACATAACACATGTATTTATCCCTCTTCACACTGATACCCTCAAATAAAATCCAGTGTGACCATTTGCATTCAGAAGTTACCTATTTAGCAAGTAGAGTCCACCTGTGTGTAATTTAACCTTAGTATAGATCCAGCTGTTCCTTGAAGGCCTCAGAGGTTTGTTAGAGAAAATTAGAGAACAAACAGCATCATGACGACCAAGGAACACAGCAGACAGGTCAGGGGGGACGTTTTGAAGAAGCTTAAAGCAGGGTTAGGTTATTGAACAATATCCAAAGCTCTGAGCGTCTCATAAAGATCTGTTGTATTCAGACTGAGCTATTTTACAAAGAAAAATTGACATACATTTTAGTCTCCAGATCTACAAAACTAGTAAAGATGTACCTCTAAAGTCTTTGAGCTTTAATTTCAGAGAAAGGCAGTTCTACAAATGATCAAATCATGGGAGCTTGATGCCTATGCATGCCAAATTTTTCAGATTTTTATGTATAAACTATTTTCAAAGCCATGTATCATTTTCCTGCCACTTCACAATTATATACCATTCTGTGTTTGTCCATCACATGAGATCCCAGTAAAACATGTTAAGGTTTGTGGTTGTAATGTGTGAAAATGTGAAAAAGTTCACTTTTGCCAGGCACTGTTAGCCTCCTATAGTGCTGAGTTTTTCGACTATGTTTCTGCTCTTCCCTTTCATTCTCTCCTTTCATCCAGAGACGTCTGTCTGTTTCTCTCTCTGTTTTGTTTCCTGTGCTGTGGTCCTCGGGTATCTCAACTTTTTTCTTCTCTGTTCTTCCAACATCTGATTTCTTCTGGCCATTTTATTTTTCTGTTTCTTGTTATTTTGTTTCTCCTTACTTTAGAAGCTTCTACCTTCTGAATGGGCCTGACTCTGGTATATAGCCATGTTTTTAAATAGATCCATGTGTTTTCTTCTTCCTCGCTCCTCTTTTCTTCCCCCGTTCTTCCCTCCTTCCCCCATAAACCCCCTCCTCTAATCCTCTCTTTATCTCCACTCCCTTCCCCTGTCTTTTCCCCTCTTCTTCCTATTCTCTCTTCTTCCTCTTCATTCTGTCCGCGCCCTGATGTGTAGGAGCTCCAGACACATGTACATAAGTTTATTAACTTATAAACATGCACATACTACCTCATATATCTCTCTATTTTTGCTCGCACTCTTTCATACTGTCTTGGTGTTCTTTACTTAATGTCTCCAACGATCACGGCACCTTTTTCGGACCCTCTCGACCCACTCTCTGTCCACATTTCCAACTCATTTTGACAACACACTGTTATCAGTTATTGATCCTATGTATTGTACAGTATCTTGTTGTACAATGTGGCTGTCCTTTGCTACATTGCCTGTCATTGTCTGGAAGAGACGCAGAGCTGCCTCTGTCTTTCTCTCTGTCTCTCTCTCCCTCTCTGTGGCTCTGCTTCTACCTGTCTCCTCAGTGTCTTATCTTGCTCCTCTCTGCCTTCCTCTTTCAGTTCTTCGTTCTCTTCTTTGTGTTCCTCCACCATTTTTTTATTCCTCTTGAGTCGCCCAGGCATGCGAGTGACCTATGAGTTCAGTCTCTCGATGTGTCTTCCCTCTAATACGTAGTCAAGCAAGCTCTAACATATGTATTATTGCATATAAGTTTGCTACTTTGCTTGTTCTTCCTCACACAAGGGTGGAGGGGGCACAAATAGCAGGCAGGGCCCTATTGATCGGCCCCTTGGTTAAAACAACCTAATCTGCTGCACGAGTGCTTCGAGGCACAGAAATTGTAATCAAGCAAAGTTTCTTTCTGAGGTCTCCGGTAAAGTTTAGAATCGCTTTGTTGAGGGGGATAAAACCAGAACATTGCAGCTGTAGCTTAAAAGAAACACAAATTCTGTTCAGGAGAAGAGAAACTGACTATAGGTATCATGTCCTGGTTGAAATGAAACTCAAGAGTTTGTCACAATATTATTTTGAGTAGCGGCTCACTGTGAATGGTTGAGCTTAACACAAGATTTGTGTCTTTTTGTTGAAATCATCAGTACCATAAAGTAATTGGGACTAAACTTGAAATATCCCTTTGTAATTTTCTGTAAATCCCTGAAGTTCATTTTTCCCCTTCCTGTTACCTCTCCTCTTTCTCTCTCTTTCTTTATCTTACTTTTTATCTCTCCTTCCCTTACTTTTTCTCTCTTGATCTGCTCTTTGCTTTGCTCTTTCTTTCTCATTCTTTCTCCCCACCTTCCCCTTCCTTGCTCCCCTCTTCCCTCTTATCTCCTCCTCTGCCTCACACTTTTTACCCCCTCCCCACCCCCGTCCCCCGCCCCTTTTTCCTCTTTACCCGGCTCTCTTCCTCTCCCAGTGCGCCGTGTGCCCCCTCGTTTCTCTATCTTACCCTCCAATCATGAGATCATGCCCGGGGGGAGCGTCAACATCACCTGCGTGGCTGTGGGTTCGCCCATGCCTTACGTGAAGTGGATGTTGGGCACCGAGGACCTGACCCCGGAGGACGAGATGCCAATCGGACGGAATGTGCTGGAGCTCAATGGCGTCCGGGAGTCTGCCAACTACACCTGCGTGGCCATGAGCAGCCTGGGCATCATTGAGGCCACTGCTCAGGTCTTAGTCAAGAGTAAGAATCCCAATTTATCTGATAATTTTTAATTCCTTATTCTTTTGAGAAACATACATGTTTTTTAGAATGTGTTTTGAATTTTTAAAGTACACATGCTGCAGATTTGGAGATTTAAAGATTTCTGGTATTAAGCTACATATATTTAAATGATACACATTTTCATGGTTATCTTCCCAAAAAACAGGTAGAGCCAATTTCATTTTAATATTTAATTTTTCTCGGAGCTATATGAGTCCTCCAGTCCCTTCTGGAAATATTAATGTGCTCTAATTTATCAGCTCTACAGGCTCGAGCAAGTTGGTATGCTGAAATTAGAAATTTGAGAAATCATATTATTAGAACATAAAAATGAGTCATTAATGTTCTCTCGGGATTTCGGAAAAAATTGTAAACCTAAAACTACCCTCAATGTAAGTTAAAAAAGTGTTTTTGTTATTGTGGGATTTATGGGTTTTAAGTGTGATCTTCAAATCTGACAACATTGTCTGCTGTTAACAATGAAGACAATTGGATCTGAATAAGACTTTCTGATTGAATTTTATAAAGACATACACCAGTCATAATCTTGTGACTTGTGATCTTCTTTTCTTTGACCTGCTGGTACTGATTTTGATACTGCTTTTAGCAGATTGTAATGTTTCTTTATGAACTATAATAGAAGTATTGGATTTGATTTGTAAAATATTGTAAGCATATTAAACCATAATCCACTAAACGTCTACAGCAATAATGGCGGGATCATGGATATAGGATCTATATAGCATGGCCTAAAACCGGTACTATCTTTTGAGTGAAACGAATAATTCTATTTATCTCTTGGTGTTGTGATCCACAGCTTTACCAAAGCCCCCTGGCACACCCATCGTCACAGAGACAACAGCTACCAGCGTCACCATTACTTGGGACTCTGGCAATCCCGACCCAGTCTCCTACTACATCATTCAGTACCGGGCCAAAGGGCCGGACAGCAAGTACGAGACGGTGGACAGCATCACCACCACACGCTACAGCATTGGCGGGCTCTACCCCAACACTGAATATGAAATACGGGTGTCAGCCTTCAATAGCATTGGCCAGGGGCCACCGTCTGCACGCGTGGAGGCTCGCACTGGAGAGCAAGCCCCGGCCAGCCCCCCGCGGAACGTGCAGGCCCACGTTATCTCTGAGAACACTGTGATGGTGCGCTGGGAGGAACCAGAGGAGCCCAATGGACAGGTAGGCCAACAATTGAGGAATTTCTTTTTGATCCTTGAAACACTTGAAACACTTTATTTCTTTGTATTATTGTTTTTATTAATGTATTCATTAATATCACAGGGACAGTGCAGATTAATATACTAGCTAATTAAATCTGCCAAAATGACCAAAAGGCTATTTTTCAACTTTTGCGCCTCTGGAGGTTTTACAGTCACCCTCAAAACACGATACAACTTAAGTACAAGATAAAAATAATTAAACTGAACAATATTTGAAGCCTTTAAACACAATTTCAAAATGACAGTAAAATTACATATGTGTTCCTATTTGTAACACCATCATTAGAAATAGAAATATCTTGCTTTCATCCATTGTTGTGTAACCTCTTATGAACTTTAAATGTCAGAGATTAAATGTGACCCTGTTTTAACCTTGCATGCAGGTTCATGTTCTTTCTGAGGACCGTGTCTTGACAAGATTTCGGTCCCGGAAGTCTCTTGCTACTTTCCCTGCTCTCTAAAAAAGAAAGGGTAATTGGAATGTCCACTCTAAGTCAAGAGCGCTCCCTCTTGAGGCCCATTTCCTTTTTCAAGCCTACCTAACTGAACAGCGAGTTCATAAAAGCACAAGACTGAATTGAGTGCATATGGGGATTATGGATATTAAAGAGTAAGGGCAGGGGAGGTGGGAGAGCTGGAGATTTAGGGGGTTGGCATGGCAGAGGGATTACATAAACTCTGACCTACCTACTGTGTTTCCAAAAATTCCAAACAGTAGAGATTCAGTGGTTACATCTTAAAGGCCAGAAACAGCTCATTGGCTTTGTCAACATCCACTTTTCATTATGGCAGATGTATAAAATCTCTTCGTAAACATTTCATTAAGTACACAATAAAACAGCAAATCTTCTAAAGTGAACAGTCTGAAGTAAACAGTTTGATGGCCTCAGCCGCTGTAAAGTCTAGCTGTGTTAAAACATGGTATTATGGATTATCATTGTTGAGTGACTGAGGGATTAGACAGAATAAAAAAAATTCTCTCCCCGATAACCTAAAAACCAGATTCCCAAGCGGGGGACTAAGCATTAGTTGTTACAAGGTTGCCTCTCTCTCTCTTTAACTCTCTGCATCCTTTTTAGGTGAAAGGCTATCGTGTGTACTACACTATGGACCCTTCCCGAGCCATTAATGAGTGGCAGATCCACAACGTGCAGGACAGCGTGATCACCACCATTCAGAACCTCGTAACCTCAGAGACGTACACTATCCAGGTCCTTGCCTTCACCTCTGTAGGCGACGGCCCTTTTTCAGATCCTGTACATGTGAAAGTTTTGCGCGGAGGTAAGCACATGTGCATAAAAAGATTCCTAGGTCTTATAAAACAGAATTATTGACTGATGCCAGCAGATATATTCAACAACTAAGTTAGTTTTATTAATAAAGATGTAATGATCAGAACTTTGTTTTCCTGAGTCTTTTTTTTTTTTTGGGTTTGTTTGTTTGCTTAAAGCTTTAACTTGCTGACACTGATTTTTGTGCTCTGCATATCAGTAATATTTCACACCAGATGTTTATCTTTAGTGGCTGAGATGCTGAAGCTTTTACAGAGTGGAATGGTAAAGAAAGTAAAGTGTCTGGAGAATGTTGGTTCATCGAAATCAACATTGTTATTGCAATTTTCAGTGATAGTATCAGAATTAAATATTTTTTCCGATAATGTACCGCCTTAGTGTTTAATGGAAACATGTAAATCGCATGCAATCACATATAGTCCATCCAGCACCCTCCACATTTATTGCAGTCCCATGAGGTTAACACTTCATACAACACCCTTTTGCCAATAGGACAGGACTTAGCCTGCTTCTATAACATTTCACAAGGTTGGAGCTCGTCAGGTCGTTTGCAAGAGATACAGGCCCGTACCACAGGTGAAAAAATAAAGAAATGTAATGAAAAACTTAGTTAAATCCAAGTGTAGGTGCAGAAACAATGCAGACACTCGAAAATACAGCCAAAAGAAGGAACTAGCAAAGACCGTATAAACCGAGAGACGAGAATATTTACAGGGAGACAAGAGACAGCTGGGGGGTATATTTTAACAGAGTGGAAGCAGCTGATTTTGAAACATATGAACAGAGACATCTACAGCAGAACAGAAATTAAACACACAGAGACCAGAAACTGTAATAAAGGCAGAAAAACACAAACAGAACACAACGCAAAATGAGATTCACCAAAATACAAAGTCTCAGAAACAGGAAGACCAAAAACAGGTCAGAAACAGAAAACACAGAAAAGAAAGAACCAGATTGGCCAAAATGAAACAGCAAGGTAAAAATAAAAAAAACAGGAAACTAAAGACTGACAAAACACATCAGAAACCTAAAAACATAACAGAACATACACAAAAAACAAGATATCATGACAGTCGTGTAATTTTTTTCCCCCAGAGACACAAAAGGTTACCGATTACTAATGAAGTATTGTCTAAACAGTCTGATACTTAAATAGCCAGATATAAAGTACAAAATTCTTTAGCTGAATGGATTTTCTAGGTATGGGTATTATAGGTTTTGTTAAAAGTGTCAATGATTGTGGCACCGGTGATCATTTGTTTTGGATTATTTATTTCACGGAATAAAGGAACTCTAATTCAGGGTTTAATTTTTCAAAGGTTTTCAAGGTAAAAGTCTTTTTATCAGTTTGCTTTTACATGATAATACCCCTGGTAATAGGACAGAGACCTGACTGGCTGTGTTGTCTGGTCCTCCTCAGTTCCAGGTCAACCAGGCAAGTTTAAAGTTGGGAAAGTGACAGACACCAGCATTGAGCTGACCTGGGAACCCGCATACACTAAGGAGAAAATAGTGAACTACGAGCTGCTCTACAAGCCTGTCAAGTTTGGCAGCTTGGTAAGCCTATTTGCTCCCTTTTTGCTCAGTGGAGTTTGTACCAGCGCAGAGGTAAAAAGGTGAAATAAGAAGGGGAAATATAAGATATTAACCCTGGCGTTCAGCAACACTTCACCTCTCTGTTCTCCGCTCGCAGGAGAAGTTGACCTTCGGGCCTAGGAACTCTTACACTGTAGAGGGCCTGAAAGCTAACACAGAATACTCCTTCTCCCTGGCTGCCATCTCCAATAAAGGCATCGGAGCGTTCACCAATGAACTTGTGCAGAGGACGTCCCAAGCCAGTATGTCCTTTTTTCTCTTTTTACATCATTTCATATAATACGCTCACACAAACACCGCATCAAGCTCGTCCTGCACATTTTAATTGTGTCATATTTACCTCCTTGGGAAATGTTTTCTGCCTCTCAAATCACACGCTCACACATGTCGCCGTTTCCTCAGCTGCTGACCTGATAAAAACTGGAAACCATCTCAGAATCTCTCCATGTGTCTCTATTCTCATCCCATCTGTCCATCCCTCCCTCCTCCCATCCATCCACACACCTTTAACTGTGCCTATCTTCCACTGACAAGCCTCTTTTCTCCCACACAGTCAAAACTACATGGCAGATGGAGACAGAGTGCCGAATAATGTTTTGTTCTTGTTTTTCTTGGCTATCTCTTAACTTTTTCTGTCTGTCAGTGTACAGTCTAATGCATTTTGAAAGGCTGAAACTTTCTTCCACTCAGTCTGTGGTGTGGTGTATTAAAGGATGGTCGCCTGGCCTGTTATGATGACAGGTAAGTGCCACCCCGTCTGTATTTTACTACACGCCATACCTAGATTCTCTCCCCTGTCTCTTTTTTTCTCACTTTTTTACACAAATACCGATAGCCGATAAGGCTCAAAAAGGATCTGCTGTGTTGCTTTGCTATACAAAATCAAATCTGCCTTCAAGAGGACAAAAAGATAACAGAAAATGAAACAAGGGAAAGAATTCATAAAGTAGTCGCAGCAGTGATAAAGTCCTCTAGGTTGTCTCTAATGTCTCTAATGTGGTAAGTTTTGTTATTTCAAGTATTTACAATAAATCAGCAGAATGGCGACTGTTCGTTCCCCAGCTGAAATGTAAGACCTGGGTGGTACGCTAAAGGTGGCAAAGTGGAAGAGGGGGGCACGGGGGCATATCTTGGAAAAAGGGAAAAGAAGGTGCTTGATAAGCAGACTGTTTCATGCAGTAGAATTCATTTCCCAAGGAGGTTAGGTGTGCTTTGTTATCGCCAAGCTTTGGTGCACATCTAGATTGTCCCCCGAGGCCAGCAGAACAGTGGCTGTACGGCTGAGTGAATAGATACTTGAACCTGTCAGCTGTGACTATTACACACACACACACACACACACACACACACATACAGTTGAGCCACACTGCAGGAGATCAAACACAAGCCTGGACACCTCGGCCGTGGTTTAGCCTTTCTATATGTGTTAAGGTGAGTGATATCTTTGTAGTGGCTTGGAGGTGTGAGAGTGCCTCGTGTTTTCTTTTTTATATTCAGTCCTGACTTTCTGTCTTAGTGTCTTTCTTTTTTAACCTGACTTCTAAATCATTTCTGGCATTGTCTAATATTGTTTTAGCTTGTTTTATCTGCTTGCTGCGAAGCTTAAGACCTTCCTCTTGTCAGAACAGGAACGTCTCACCACACTCTATTATCCCAAGGACTCAAGGATTACGCTGCCATGGAGGCTACTGTTGGGAAATGTGTAAATTTATATATATAAATATGTCTCTGCACCTGTGTGGAGAGCTGTGTGTCCTTCCTTCAGAACGGGAGATAGTATTTATTGTCTGTTTTCTTTTGGGTTTTTTTTCATTCATGAACCTGAATCCCCTCTTGCTACCAGTTACAGCCAGATGATAAAATAATTATTGGCTATCGGATGTTCAATCTCCTTCCATATAATTAAGTTGTCCACTTAGGGTCAATACTCTTGTCTTGGGTTTATTTCATTATCCTCTTAGCCTAACATTATGCTCTAGCTTCCCTTTTTATTTCCAAGCCAGCCTTGCAAAGTATTCCTGCCCTCTTTTTAGCCTATGTCTGTATGTATTATGTATTTTCTGTGATAGTAGTACATTTTTGTATAGTGGAATGGAAATTCATGGTTTTCCAGTAAAAATTGAAAAATATTATGGCACAAATTTGTATTCATTCCTATTTACTCTGCTACCCCTCAATTAAATCTACTGCAACCAATTTCCTGCACAGTTTCCACCTGTGATTTAATCTCTATATAAATCCAGCCGTTCTATAAAGGCTTTAGAGGTTTGTTAGAGAACATTAGTGAACAAACAGCATCATGAAGACCAAGCATCACAGCAGACATGCCGGGGTGAAGTAGTGGAGACGTTTAAAGTAGGGGTAGGTTATACAAAAATATCTCCAGTTTTGAACGTCTCACATCTCTCAAAATGCCAAGAGCATGGCACAAGAGCAAACCTACCAAGACATGGCTGTCAACCTAAACAGACAGGCTGGGCAAAGAGAGCAGTATTCTGAAAAGCAGTCAAGAGGTCCATTGCAACTCTGAAGTAGCTGCAGAGATCTACAGCTCAGGTGGGAGAATCTGTCCACAGGACAATTATTAGTCATGCACAAGTCTGGCCTTTATGGAAGAGTAGCAAGAAGAAAGAAAGCCAATTGAAGTCCTGTTTGCAGTTTTCCACAAGCTATTTATGGGACAGAAATGTGGAAGAAGGTGCTTTGGTCAGATAAAACAAAACTGCTTCACCACAGTCATTAGTGTTGGTCAGAGTTGATAACACAATGGATGAAGAACATTTCAAATCAAAATTAGAATACAACCTTTTACAGGCTGCAGATGACTTGAGCCTGGGGAGAAGGTTCACCTTCTAGCAGGACAACTACCCTAAACATACAGCCAAAGCTACTATAGAATGGTTTAGATAAAAGCATACTGATTTGTTAGAATGGTCCAGTCAAAGTGCAAACCTTAATCCAGCGCATAACCTGTGATAAGATTCTAGATGTGCAAAGTTGGTAGCAACTTATTCCAAAAAACGTAAAACTTTAATGCAGCAAAAGGGGGCTGACATATTTATGCAACAAAAAGATTTTGTAGGAATATTTGTAGATTTGTAAATAAATTGAATAAACCATGTTTATTTTCCTTCTGATGTACAATAAGGCACTACTTTGTGTTGGTTTATAACATACAGTAAATCTCAATAAATCCATTAACCTGACAAAATCCAAAAACGTTCAGGCGGTACTGATACTTTTTCATGGTTAGTGTTTTTTTTCAGTTCAGTTTACTTTTATTTCTTATTGTTTCCTTTTTTATCCTCACTTTCCATCCTTTTGCTTATGATTTTCCCCTCTCTCACTGCTTTCTCTGGATTTTTATCCTAAACTCTTTGCCAATTTGCTCCTTTACCTCAATCCATCCAAGAGCCCTCAGCTGCCCCAGAGGGTGTGTCCTGTGAGAGAGTCAGCTCCACCTCGCTGAGATTGAGCTGGCGGCCACCTCAGTTGGAGGCCCAGAATGGCGAGTTGGCAGGTTATGAGCTCAAATACCAAAGAGTTTATGGGACAGGAGAAGAAGAAGAAGGAGGAGGAGAAAGTCATGGGTCTGAGGTGGACGGGCCTCCCATTGCAGCCCACCAGAGACATATTGTATTGGAGGGGCTGGAGAAGTGGAGTTGGTACAATATCACACTGGCAGCATCCACAGCAGAAGGGACCGGACCCAGCAGCCCAGCTGTGTTGTGCAGAACAGATGAGGATGGTAAGTGTTTGCCACTGATCACTGACTTAAATGGTATTGATTGCTTGGTTGGTTATTTAGTAGTTGGGACATCTTGTCTTTTTAAATAACTCTGCATTTGCGTGTGTTAGTTCCCGGCGCTGCCCCTCGTCAGGTGGACGTTCAGCCGCTCAACTCCTCAGCCCTCCGGATAACGTGGCGCTCTGTGTTGCCACGGTTACAGCAAGGCCAGATCCGGGGGTACCAGGTGCACTTCAACCGCGTGGAGAGCGGTGAATCACGCACCCTGCCCCAAATCAAAGACCTTCTATTGGATGAATCCCAGGTGAAATCACTGTATAAAAAGATAAAACGACTCTCATCTCTAATATCTGTAAACATTTTCCTTTTTCTTATCTAATCTTTTGACTCACTCCACCTCTCATCTGTCTCGGCCGACTACGGGGGCGTGTTTCTCCTGTGTGACAAGATGGAGGAGGATGATTCGACTCAGTATGTGAGTGCAGACTGCTGGTCGTTTTCCCACAAGGAAATTATAAATGAGCTCACAAGCAATCCATAAGCAGAATGAATCCAGTACTTTAAAATCCAATTCTTATCTAGTTGGGCCACCGTGGATTTAAAATCCTCTATTATCTAACTTTAAAGTCATTGTTGGTTTATTTTGAACATGTCTCGGACAATATAACATTTTTATGTATAGATAAATAAACTAATAATAATATTAAGAAGAAGAACAATGAATAGCAAAGATTACAACTATTTGCATTAGACCAACTCAAAGTCATGTCCACGATGAAGTATAAACCTATGAATAGCCATTATATGCATACATACTGTTATAGATGTGTTTCTGTAAATAAATCAATATGTAACAGGCACTAGATATGAATTCATATATAAGAACATGACAATGTACATTATTAAACCTTTACACTGAAACTGCTCCATAGTTGTCCTCCATAGACAGAAATACATACGTTGTTCAAACATGTACAGTTTTTTGAATACTCTTCTTTTGTGATTACATTTGCATTTGAAGAAATTAGAATCTAATTGAAAAGTTTGTTTTTTTCAGTAGTTTAGATTGAAAACACAGCAAAAACACAGCAATATCTTTCAAGGATTGTATTTCTGGAATAAAGTGGGATTATGGCATACAGCAAATGGAAAACCTCCAAATTCTCTGAAAATTGCAAGATTTGAAAGACATTTAAAGAAGGTTATTTTTATTATATGTCATATGGTAGACTGCTGACACCACAGCAGTCTAATCAGTCATGATTGGGACTGAGTAAGCCAATCATTGACAGGCCGCCATGATGATGATAAAAATAAGTTTTCTGTTTACAGTGTACTGTATCCAAGCATATTTATGGAAAGTTGAGTGAAAGAAAAAAGTGTCCAAAAGTACAAGTGCACAACTAATAGGAATGTCGGCAGAGTTGGGAGGGTTGTTACCAGACAATATTTTGACAATATCCTAATTTAGTAAGATGTATGTTCAGACCACATTTCTGTCAACAAACATTATCTGCTCACAAAAAGACAAAAAAGTTGTGCTTTGCTTCATACCTTGTTTGGGCAACTTTCTTAACCCAGTAAACACAATTTTAAAGGTCATAGTGTAATGAGTGAGGACTACAGTGGTTGGAGTGATTTATAATTTAAAAGGTGTTTTGTTTTAATTAAATTTAAAACACTTTTACATTTCTTTTTTTATACATTTAAATATGGTTTCCAACAAATCCTATGATCTGTTATCACCCATAGAAATTTATTTTGATAATCCTTTATCTTTCACATCATTTACTTTCAAATGTAATTCATTAGTCAGTAAATAGTAGTGTTTAAATAAAACACTTGTTTTGTCTGAATTAAGGGCTAACTTGTGTCTATTGAAAGATCTTGCCATATTGTGAGCTCACATCAGATTTTTTTAACACATATGGCTTGATCTAATCACTTGTGCTAAAAGAGAGAGGATCGGTATTTGATGATGCATTTTCTTCCTACAGGAGCTGGTTTTAGGAGGTTTGAAAGCAGAGACTTTGTACTGTGTCTCAGTGGCTGCATACACCACTAAAGGGGATGGAGCGCACAGCAAAGCTAAGCTGGTGCAGACCACAGGGATTGGTAAGCATATGTCAACTATATAGTGCTCTGGATTTAGTAACACATTCAGGAATTGATCTTACAGCAAGCTGTGCCGTAAATAAACAGCAGATCAATGCTAATTTCCTCTACAAGATTTCCATGATACATGGTTTTAGAGTACATGTTACAACTGATTTTCTGCTGCCCACACTGTTGTCTGCAGTGCCTGGCTCTCCGTCCCTTTGGGTGCGTCCGGGATCTGGCTCGTCTGTGGTGGTGAGGTGGTCTCCTCCGCTTGAGTGCTCCGAGACCGGTTCTGATAGCCGAGTGGCCCCAGTGGAAATCCAGGGCTACCGCCTACAGTTTGGGCTAAAGAACACTTCTTTGAACGGCACTATGGATTTCCTAGCTCGAGAGAGAAACTTCACTGTCAGAAACCTCTCCCCAGGGTCCCCCTACCTCTTTGTCCTCTCCGCGAAGAGCCGAGCAGGCTATGGAAATGCTGCGCAGCAGGAAATAGCTGTTCCCATGTGTCCACCCTTGGAATACCCCAAAATAAGCGATTTTGTCAACGCTACCTGCTGCTCCCTTCAGTTCTCCTGGATGCCCCCCACGTCAGACGATTGCAGCGGCATCATTACAGAGTACACTATAGCTTACAAAAAGGCTGCTGACTTGGGATACTCTGCCCTACCTGCCCCCTCTGCTCCCCCTTGGCTCATCACGCTTCCTGCAAGTGAGTCCAGCTACACCATCTTGGGCCTGAATCACAGCACGGCCTACGCGGTGCAGCTCAGAGCCCACAACCAGGCAGGGCCGGGCCCTTTCAGCCCAGCTCTGCTTTACCTCACCCAGGCCTTTGAAACAGGTAGGGCTGGGCATAGGCCTGGGGAACACCTTTCAGCTCCTAAGCACTGGTTGAACTTCACTTTTCCCCTCATCGTGGAGTCCACCTCAAGACACTACACTAAAACGAAGTTTGGGCCAGATTTTACAGGTCCACCTTTCACCAGCGCACCTCCAAGAGAAGGAGAACTGCAAATCCCAGAGGGACACAAATGCTACCACCCCTTAATCTCCTCCACTCACTCACTTGTACCTTCATCACCTACCCTTCACCACCAGTGGAAGCAGGCTCATAGTTAATGGATGTTTGCTTCAAGAGCACTGCTTATCACAAACCCTCAGGTAAAAGTCAATTCTGGGCCCTAGGTGTACAGTATCTACAAGAGGAGGTGAGTGTTTAGTCTCATTTGAAGTGAAAAGTGGCGCCTGGTGCTGTATCTCCAGGTAAGCCATTTCTTATCTGATAGACCTTCACTGCCACCTTCTCTGAAGCCTTGCTGACATGCTGAATTCTGGGTAGATCCAAACACAAACATCCACTCTGACAAGTGTGGCATGTCACATTACTGCAGTCGATCTGTCCATTACTTACTTTTTCGTGTCATCCACTCTCCTCATCACCTGTCCATCCTCTTAACCGTCATGTACCCCTCACCGAGTAACATGTCAGACTCTTTAACACCTCAGCAGGTTTGCACCGGGAACACGGAAGATCCTTCGGATTTTCACGCATTGATAAATGATAAATAACAATTGTTTTCTTTGTTTGTCTTTGTGTTTCTGCTTGCATCCTAGATGTGCCGAGAAATTTTTCCGTCAATCTGGCCACTAAGACCAGTGTTCTTCTCACCTGGGACTTTCCAGAGACCAGCAACCCCTACCGCTTCATTGTATGTCCTAACCTGGTGCTAGTTCTGTACATTACAGAAGGTGGCAATGCACTGCATGGCATAACACATTAGCTCAGATAGATAGAGGGCTTACATTTTTTGATATGGATAATGTTTTTTCACCCATTTGCCATTTCATGCCTGTATGGTTTTGGTCATTTTGCCTGATTGGATACAAAATGAAACCATCTGTCTGAGGACATTTTGTAAAACAATTTTACCCACCAGGGAAGCGTTTTGTACCTTGTTTGACAACCAACAATTTAAACTAATTTTCTATATTCCACTCAGTCTGCTTTAGGGAAATGTGGTTTTCACTCAGATACAATGGTACCAGTATGAGCTTGTTAAGATTTAGCTTGGTTTGGTTTCAGAACCAAAATAAATAGAAATAGGTTGCTATATAAAGTTTTCAGAAAATATTTCATAAAATGTATTTATATTGGGGATTTGATCATTTTATGAGTATTTGTCTCCACCATTTATCAAAAATACTTAAGCACCTGGAGAAAAGAACTGAAATGCAATAGTTTAGGCACATTGGTGTGAAATGATTTGTTTACAGGTACAAATGTAAGTAGGAAGGAATTAAATGGCAACACTTGGGTACAAAATGAGTTTACGAATTGGCAAAGAGGCAAATTGACCCGGATGTAATAATTTACAACAGGTTGCATTGCATAACCCCAGCTGAAAGATATAACCCAGTGATTCTCAATGTCTCATAACTCATACAACTTTACTAAAAAGTTGCCAAGTAGTACTCTAAAAACTCTTTAAAACTGTAGTGTTACAGGAGTTAAACTTGTCGAATTCCAAATTGGAAAAATAAGCATAAAGGATCCCTAAAGACAGAATACCAAGAGGTGGAGACAAAGGTTTCTCGCCAACTACACCCCAAAAATCCAATATGGCTGCTGTACTTTTAGAACATAGTAATAGCTTCAATAATAAACTGTTAATTTGCACTACTGGCAGTCTCATTAAATCTCTTGTTTATGGACATGTCCTTTTGTGTTTGAGACATATGCTGCTGTTAGATGGCTAATAGATAATTAGCCAGCTTATTGAGACCAGAAACTGGTGGAGACTGCAGATTTTTCAAATCGCAGCTAAAACATGGTAAAGTTGGTAAAGTTTGATCAAACAGCACGTTCTTCGGTTCACTGTTGTCTGCTTCAGTTTCTGCTGCGGGAATCTTAAAATATTCTCCACTGCACTTCCCTTTTTGAGTAGTATCTGTTTGAAGCCAACATCAGTGTGCTTATCTTTTTAGCTGTTGGTACTTTTTAGTTTTACACTACAGCCAACTTCATTTCCACCTTGTTGATACCAAAATCCACACTGGGTGCCACTAAAGAACGCCCTAGTCCCACCAGTGGTACAGTTACATTTAGGACGCGGATTTAAGCGAGTGCTTCACTAATAGGATGCTTAGATTGAAATCACCATTTACTTTATATGTGACGTGCCCTGAGGTTTGACTGAAATACAACAAATTTAGAAAACTGATGTAGTACTACAGCATTAATTAATATTTCAAGGCTTTTTATACATCTTTATAAGGGGTGCCAATACAATAAATGTGGAGGCTGTTGTATAGAAATGTTTCATGCATTTAACCTCTCCAAACGTCCAGGTGGAGTATAATCGTCAAAAGATGGAGGTGGACGCGCGCCTGAAAAAGGCGGTCATCCCAAACCTTCAGCCCGACACCAGCTACGACTTTAAAATCACCGCTCCTGAGGGCAACATGGGAGGCCTCCGCCATCGCATCACAGCCAAAACCTCCCCGCCAATCACCATCCGCCGCCCTGAGATAGACCAAAGCCGCCGTGAAACCGAAGCCACTGTCACCATAATCCTGCCGTTGCTGGAAACTCGCATGCCTGTCAAGTATGTTTTTCAGAGTTTATTTCATCAACCTGACATGAACACATGATGATAGCACTTGGTAATTGTGAAGATGCTTTCTGTAGTAAAACGGCTTGAGCTCATATCGATTCTCTCCTTTATTTTAACAGGAACATATATGTTGTTGTGGTTCCGTTGCGGAAAACTCGTGGTGTCATCAGACACTTGAAGAGTCCAGATGAAATGGACCTAGAGGAGGTAAGAACCACACACTGACAACACCTGCTGACCCTAAAGCACACGTAATCCCTTCTCCAAGAACCCCTAGCAACATTTACCCATTTTAATATCAACGTCAAAGTATCCGTCAGATTTTGGAAGGTGTGATTTATGTTTTCTCTACATCTTCTTCCTCTGTGAAGCTTTTAAAAGACATCAGTCAAAGGCAGAAGGATTCTCGTCAGCAGAAGCAGGTGGACCTGAGGCGGGCTTATATCACAGCCCGTTTCACACCTGAAACCCTACCAGCCTTCTTCTCACTGGGGGACCAGCTGGACTATGGAGGGTTTGAGAACCGAGCTCTAGAGCCGGGCCAAGAGTACGTCTTTTTCATCCTGGCTGAGCTGAACTCCACAGCAGGGGTACAAATGTCTCTCTGTTACATTTCCATCCTTTGCGTGACCACCAACCCTTCCTCACTCCTTTTCTCCTGCAGGCTGTCACTATGTGTCGTGATCAATACAACCGCCCTGCTGAAACAATATATTTCCCATCAGTCAAAGTGTGGTAGGCAAATGCAATAACCCTCTCACACCTCCGTCACTACTGCTAATAAAGGGAGAGCTTACATACTGTGGCAATGGAGGAGATATTTCCTCTGTGCACTGCTGGCAAGTTAGTGCGTTTCAACTGGAAAAGACATACATATGTAATATAAATTATAATAGAATTTATAATTGAACAAAAGCCCAAAGGATATTTTTCAGAAGCTCTTCAGAGCTAATACAAATGCAGCAGTTCAGACCTCGGAAAAGAGTAGGCAGGTACTTCATGTTGTCACATCTTCACATTAAATTAGTTGTGTCTGTTCAGTCTCATGCAATCTGTAGCAACAGGTCTGTGATAATATAAAACCTAAAAATTTGTTCATCTTTTCTTCCAGTTGCATAATCGCACACTGAAGACAAAATTCAAGTCCAACCTTTGATTCGAGTACATTTATTAAGTGGAGGGAGGGATCACAGTGATAACTGTTCTTAAATATGTCAGCGATGCCACAATTACTGGCTCCCATAACAAACCCATCGAAGACATTTAACTGAAGCATTTCTGTAATATAGGCTTTTTTTAAGTGGATCTGAGGGTTTAGGAACTTTTAATTTGTTCTCCATATAAATACAACGTAACACAAATGTCTATTTCCTCTAGCCACTATTCAAAAGAGGAAAAACAAGAGAACATGCAATATAGGTAAGAAGAAGGCTACAAGAAGATAGCACCTGGCCTAAACTTGCCACTATCTACAGTCAGAGTAATGTAACGTTTATCTTGCTGTTATGCACAGTGCGGTTGATGATATGGGAATATAAAACATCTCACTGTTAGTGAACTGGAGCGAAAAATTGCATAACCCGTAGTGTGGGAGACATGCTATAAAAAAGATGTTTCTGTCCTTTGAACACAAATGTAAACATGTGGGGTTTCTTAAATTGTTCTGGGACTTGAACTGGAACTGTGTGCTTTGGTCCCATGAGACTAAGATTGAGATTTACGGCAACAAAGTGAAATAAAAAATGAGTTTGTGGAAAAGCGCCTCATCCTTACTGTTAAATATGGTGAAGAATGTATGATGCTGTGGGCCTGATCCCTTCTAACAGGCCTTAAGCTTGATATTGTGTATGACATCATTAAGTTTTTTAAAATACTAGAACCATTTAAATAAAAATCTAGTGGTCTCTTCCAGAAAAAAATGGAAATTGGATGTTTTTGAAATAAAGTAAGAGAATGCAAAATGGCTGTATGAAGTCCTGATGATGTTCCTGTGATTTTCCTGTGCAGAGGATGTACGTGGCCAGCCCTTACACAGACAAGGTGATCGCCCCGGATTCAGACCCCCAGCCCTTTGATGCAGGCGATGGTCTGATCTGGGTGGTTGGACCCGTCCTGGCTGTGGTCTTCATCATCTGCATCGTTATTGCTATCCTCCTTTACAAAAAGTGAGTGGTAGGAACTTCATAAAAGACAAATGTCAAGTTTTCAACCACAGTGATGACTCAGAGCGTTGGTTGCAGCAAGTAAATGCCAAAACAGCTTTGATTTTTTTGAGAAGATGAGACTGGCTTTAGTCTATGCTTTTCTTATAGAGTAAGACACTTCTCTGAGTGGGCTTTCTGCCTCCCAGTTTGTTCCCATTTGATCATTTTTCACACTTACATCAAACACCCGGTCCCAGTAATTTTATGCAAGAATTATGTGTAGAAAAATATTTGTGCTAGCGACTAGTTTTCATACTGAATAAAAACATGCACGATGTGGCACAGTACGTTTATAGCAGCAGGAGAGTATGTTAAGGATGACAGGGTTTTACATGAAGCAAGGCCATATGCAGTGCATTGTAACAGTATTCACAACCCCTGAGCTTTTTAACATTTTGTCACAGAACAGCCACAAACTTCAATGTTTTATTGGGATTTTATGTGACTAACTACCACAGCATAGTGTATAATTGGGATGTGGAAGCAATAGTTTACATGATGCAAATTTCTACCGCATGCAATTGAATTCAGCCTTTCTGAGTCAACACTTTGTACAACAAATTCAAGTATTTTAAGGTATGTCTCTAACAGCTTTGCACATCTGGAGATGGACATTTTTCCCTATCCGTTGTTGCAAAATAGCTCAACATCAGTCAAACTAAATCCAGAGCAATTATGAACAACAATTTTAAAGTCTGACTACAAGTTCTTTGTTGGTGTGTAGGTCTGGTTGTGTGTAAAAAAAATCCTTGCTCTCCTGGAAAATTAACCTTTGCTCTAGTGTCAAGGTATTTCCAGCTTCTATCAGGTTTTCTTCCATTACTGCCCTGTATTTAGCTCCATCCATTTGCACAGCAGCCTTTCTGTCTCTGCTAAAGAAAATTATAACCTCTGTATGATGTTTCCACCCCCATGTACCTCCATGGAAATGGTGTGTTCAGGGTCTTGTGCAGTAATGGTTTTTGACCATATGTAGTGTTTTCATTTTGCTGTCCTCAGACCAGAGCACCTTTTCCACATGTTTGCTGTGGAAGTGTGTGGCAAACAGCAAATAGGATTTCTTATTGCTTCCAACAGTTGCTTTCTTCCTGCTATTGTTCATTAAAGGCCAGATTTATGTAGTTCATGACTAATATTTAGTCTATAAACAGATTCTCCCACCTGAACTGAAGCTCTGTGGATTTCTGCAGCTCCTCCAGAGTTACCATCAGGTAACTAGAATCTTGTGGTTAATAATATTCTGTAACACACCTTTGAGGACTTCACATAGGATCTGTGCCTAAAATATGATCTAATTACACTCAGTTGGTCAGTGCAACAAGTTGCACTAGATTTTATTAAGGGGTATCTTAGCAGTCTGTAAACAGGTTTATGCCACCCTTTTCAGAGTTTTGCTTGTAACACTTTTAAAACCATGTATTTTATTATGAACTGCTTGGTGTTGGTCTGTCACATAAAATCCCAGTAAAATACATGAAGGTTTGTGGTAATAAAAAGACAAAATGTGATACTGATGCTTGCAATGCTCTGTACATTCTCTTGCACTAAACTCTGCCTGCTTGCAGCTCTGGTTGATATTCCAACCAGCAGAGGTGTTTACTGCTCTGCCTCTCTCATCCAAACATCCAAAATCCATCAAATTTGTTCCAGTCTAGAAGTCTGTTCAACCCTCAGACAGCCGTCAAAATCTGAGCCCACCGTACGCCTGTGATGTGTGCTGCAAGTCATCAGGCTTTTGAATACTAATGCAACAATATTGATTTATCTCTCTAACAATCTCTCCGTTTCCTTCCTTTTCTGCCTCTAATTGTTCCGACCCTCGCTCTTGTTTCACGGGAAGCAGCAAACCTGACAGGTAAGATTAAACCAATGTCGGACTCTTTGTTCTTTTTTAACCCACGGCAATTACATGCTACCGGGTGCTGTACAAAGAATTTGCACAAATCCGTAATACACAGTGTGTGCTGTTGCACTGTTTATTTGACTCAAGCGGAGATACTAATGATGCATCAGTGCTGAGTCAGGCTGGTTTGGTGTAATAACTGATTTTTAAAAATGTCCTTTTACTGGTGTCTGACCAGCAAGCGTAAAGACTCTGAACCAGGAACCAAGAGCCTTTTGAGCAATGCGGAGATGATGGCCCACCACCCGACGGACCCCGTGGAGATGAGACGCATCAATTTCCAGACTCCCGGTATGAAGCCTGCCTGCACAGACATGCACTCTGTATTTGCATGATAAAGTCTACTTCCAAGGGCTCATTTAGTTTAATTCAGACATAAAATATTCATGCAGCTAATTTTATCCGCTGTAAAAATATGCAGACAAGATTTTAAAAAAAGTCCCCCATTGGAGCAGATCATACCTGGCAGCTTTAAGATCAAAAATGGCCACTGCCCAGGTAGTACAGTCAGTGATTAGTCATGTCTGAGTCATGACGTTTGTGTCAAAAATCTCATCATCTCCGTTCACCCACGTCCCACATGTCAGGCTACAGAAAGAGCAGCATTAGAGCTTCCGAAGTTAAATAAAATATGAGTTGTTGGTTTATAGTGATCATTTGTGGAAAAATAATTAATGGCTTGCCATACCTGGTAAGATCTTGCTCACCTTTTCCAGTCATTTCCTTTTCCCTTCTTTCTTTTACTTAACATTCAAATAACATGAAAAGACTTCAATCACAGTTGTTGTTCAGTTCGTGGCTGAAGCTACTACAGCATCTCATTTTGAGGATGTGTCGGGATGTGTCAGCCTGGAGAAAGGTTACCTGCCAGCTTACAAAAAAGGTCAAATAAGACACATTTTCTTTTATCAATAGATAAAGGCTTTAAGTCTTCTATTTTTACATGTTGTCATGAAGCAAAGAAAACCCCCGCAGACTGCATCGCCTCGTCTCTTCTCTTTCATCACAAGACTTTTTATCCTTCATGTGTGGCAACAATTTTGAGACTCCTTCCTCGCCCACTTCTTCTTCTTCTTCTCCTCCCGGGAGATTTGTGCTTTTGAGATGGCTCTGCACCGCTAAAATTCATCTCCAGCAGAAACTGCCCAACTGTGACCGGGGTCACCACGGTCATGACTTGAGCAGGGTTTGTCGTGGTTAACCTCTGCAAAGGAAAACCATCTCGGTCATTTTAAAACCGGAGAAACGTCTAAACATCATTTAAGCCGGAAATGTTGCCTTGATTCATTGATGCAGTAACTTGCCTTTTTTAAAATGAGAATAGATTGCTTGAGCTTCACTTTTCTCTCGCCCGCTGTGAAAAGAAATTATTGAAGGAGCCATAGGTAGCTTCCTTTATGTGCGTTCATTCAACCCTTCTAATTAGGGCTCTGTCTGTGTTCGTTTTCTCCATTTCAACGCTCCTCTAAACGCGGAGAAAGCAATTTATCAAAAAATAAATACAAATTCACAAACAAACCACTCGCTTCGCTTCGCCCTGTCCTCGCACATGGATCATAATTGATTTTCTGCCTTGGCGTGCTCCTTAATGACATGTGATTTTGCCTCTTTGTGTAATTATCCTCACATTGTTGCACAAAAGTGAAGTCGATCTTCAGTGATTTGAGTTATTTAGTTGAGTATGGCATCACCTCTGACCCCTCCGTGTAATACAGGAATGATGAGCCACCCCCCCATCCCCATCAGCGAGCTGGCTGAGCACATCGAGCTGCTGAAAGCTAATGACAACCTGAGACTCTCCCAAGAGTACGAGGTGAGTAATACATCATCGTTTCATATGCATAAATAAATAAACAGACAACATCCTCGCTGTTCAGAGATGTGAGGCCGGATATGCCTCCGCCTCATAAAGCAAATGTTATTGAATGTTTGTTTATCTGTTTGCAGGTTATGTGTTGATGATTTATTTAGCAACATGATTTATTATTGTAACTTCTGAATTACATGGCACTTACTTTCCATTATTTACAATGCCTTGCAAAAAAAATCATACCACTTAAACTGTTTTCACATTTTTGTCACATTACAGCCATGAATTTCTAAGTATTTTATTGGAATATGCCATCACACTGTAGTGAATACTTATGAGGTGGAAGGAAAATGATGCTTGGTTTTCATATTTTACAAATGAAAACCTAGAAAGTGTAACATGCGTTTGTGTTCAGCACCCCTGAATCAGTACTGTGTAGAACCCCCTTGTTGCACTTACAGCTGCATGTCTGCTGGGGGTTGTTAGTACCAGCTTCACACATCTGGAGCCAGATTTTTTTTTTTTTTACCAATTCTTCTTTTTTTTCTAACTCAAGTATGTAAAGCATCCCCACAGCATGATTCTGCCACCACCATGATTTACAGGGGATGTGCTGTGCGTTTCCTGTCACACACGCCATTTTGCATGCAAAAGTTAAGTTTTGGGCTCATCTGACAGGATCACCCTCCATATGTTTCCTGTGTGTTCCTTGTGGCAAACTGGAAATGGGACTTTTGGTGGCTTTCTTGTTTCCTACCACTCTTCCATAAAGACCTGTTTTGTGGAGTGTTTGCTGTGTGTCCTACATAACTTGTGGTACACTTTAGACACCACTTCTTATGGGTTTTCTTTTAACATTAGCTCTTGCCACCCTTCATAAAGGCTCAATTTCTACGAATAATAATTGTCCTGTCAACAGGTTCTTCCACCTGACCAGGGATCTTTGCAGCTCTTCTAGAGATAATCACTTGCCTCTTGGCTGTTTCTCTGACTCATCTTCTTCTTTCCCAACTTAATAGTTATTAATACCTTGTACAGAGATGAAGTGAAGAGTATTTAATAATGGAAAAATAAAGAATTACAAGGCTTGTCATGGATGGAACAGGACATGGAAACGGCCTAAGGGACACAGGCAGTGAAACGGAGGCAACAGAGCAGAATAATAGACGAATCCAGCAAAGAACAAAGAGAATGAGTGCATCATATGTTGAGGCAGGGGTGGACAATGACAAATGAACCAGAAGAGCTAATCAGAGGACATATGGGACTGTTGCAGGATGAAAACTGGGAAGCTGAGGGAGAGAGACTGAAGCTGAACTAAGACACAGAGAGACTTCTAGCCAAGGGGGAAAGATAAACAGTGATCTAAGAGAATAAAATCCAAAAGTAAAAAGAGCAAACACAAGAATAATCTAAGAAACTTAATGACCAGAACAGTGAGTGTGCAAACCAAGAAATATTCATCCAACCATCCGAGCACCTCTGCTTGGGAAGTTTAGTACAGATGCTGCAAAAACATAAACTTTTTAGTATCTTCCTGAGTTCTAAAGAATTTTAACCAAACTTAAAGACCTATAGAGCTACATCAGCTCCGGACCTACAGGTTGCAGACCCATGATTTAGGTGATCCCACATGCTTTGGTTGGCTTGCATTTGTGTCATACTATGTACATTTTTTTTTATCATGGATCTAAGCAGTCCCTGAGATGTTCAAAGCTTGAGATATTGTTTTCTAACCTAATCCAGCTTTAAACTTCTCCACGTCTTTATCTCTGACCTGTCTGCTGTGTCCCTTGGTCCTCAAGAAACCTTTTGCTCACTAATGTTTTGTAACAAACCTCTGAGGCTTTTCACAGAACATCTGGATTTACATAGAGTTTAACTACATACTAGTTGAGGGAATTTACTTATTAGGTGACTTCTGCAGGCAATTATTATAGTGGATTTTATTTTGGTGTATGAAAGTAAGGAGCTAAATACGAACACATGCCACAGTTTTCAGATTTTTGAAAGCATGAATCCTTATCCTTCCACCTCACGATTACTTTCTATTTGTCAATTACAATTCCAAAAAAAAACAATATAATCCATTAAAGTTTTTGGTAGTATTGTGAGAAACTGTGAAAATGTTATTGGGTATAAATACTTTTGCCACATATTAGTACTTTTAACGCCACCAGCCTCTTTTAATGTGTTTCTCTGCTGTTTCTTCCAGTCGATCGACCCCAGCCAGCAGTTCACCTGGGAGCACTCCAACCTGGAGGTGAACAAGCCCAAAAACCGCTACGCCAACGTCATCGCGTATGACCACACCCGAGTTATCCTGGCTCCCATAGACGGTGAGTTTCCTCCAGAGATGGCAGCTAGGGGCAGGAACATGTTTGCTTTTCTAATGAGAGCCTGAACAAACGAGTTCAGTGCATGAACTCGTTGAGGTGTTCAGAGGGAGAGGGTAAGTGAGATGCATAATGGGTGAAATCAGAAATTTGCAAATGCTGCTGAAGAACTATGGTGTGCATTGGCATGAGACTGACAAACACCGGCAAGTGCATTCAAGTGCAGCCGGCACCTCTTCAAAACAAGAAGTGGGAGAATGAACGGGTTTGATTTGATGGCTCATAAATTCACAGCAGCAGAGTGCTGTTTGTTTGTAGTCGCCGTGTGAAAGCCGCTGCTGCCAGAAACAAATGTTTCATTTGATTACTTGATGTCATACAAGGAGGTTAATTTAATGTGCCACTTATGCAGATTGATGCTTTTATCGAGAGCCTCATGAGGGTTTTGTTTGCAGGTATCCTGGGAAGTGACTACATCAATGCTAACTACATCGATGGCTACAGGAAGCAGAACGCCTACATTGCCACCCAGGGGCCCCTGGCAGAGACATTCGGGGACTTCTGGAGGATGGTGTGGGAGCAGCGGACCGCCTCTGTCGTCATGATGACGCGCCTGGAGGAGAAGTCTCGGGTTAGAAAACCACGCCGTTACCCAGTGACCTAAATGCACAATTCATTTTATCGCGAGCACTGGAACATATTAATCTATTTTACCTGCATTCATCATTTCTAAGATTTTTGTGCTTATGTGTTTATACTCTAACAGATCAAGTGTGATCAGTACTGGCCGAGTCGTGGCACAGAGACATACGGGATGACCCAGGTCACACTGCTGGACACAATGGAGCTCGCCACTTTCTGCGTTCGCACAATTTCTCTGCATAAGGTGAATCATTTTGCTCAATTTCAACTTTACCTGTGGTTGATTTTAAATTTATTACGACTAACAGCTTCTTTAATAAACCAAGGTCACAGTTTGGACCCCGGTTGAAACTGGAATCTCATAAATGACTGTCATTACCGAGCAAACAGTGTTTGTGGACACAAAGAGGCTAATAGATTGGTCTGGGTGTCGTGAAGCGATCAAATCAGGCCGTGGTCCATGTGTCAGGGGCTGAGATGCAATCACCGCTGGAAGTGGAGCGGTTTCTTCGAGGACAGGGCCCATCTAGGACTGTCAGTCTGGCATGTCCCTGTGGCCTACTTAGGAGCACTGAAACTAGGCCAACTGTAGCTTCCCTGTGCTGCACAGCTTCTCAGTATTTTGGAGATGTCTCATGAAACATCGAGTGTACAGAGTGATGTGTTTAAAAATAAAAAAAATGCCATCATCATCTCTTTTTTTATATACATATAAATTTTAGGCAATTTTGTAAAGAAAAATTGCATTGTGTTTTCCAGTGGGATTTATTTGTTTTTATTTTGCTGTCTTTGGATGGATTTTCTAAAGTTCTTCTCCTTACACTTTTTTTCACATTCTTTTACAGCATGGCAACAAATTTCAATGTATTTATCTGTCTATTGGCCGATAGACAGCCTCCCTGACTCAGTTTTTGAAGATCTAACTTTCCCTTCAAGTTATTTGAGAGTCCGTTTTAGCTTTGCACGTTGAAGCTTAAGCCTATTTGTTGTAAAATACCAAACGTTCAGTCAGATTGGATGGAGAGACTCTGTAAACAGCAGTGTTTAAGCCACAGATTCTTCATTTGATTTAGTTCTGAACTCTGACTGTCATTCTAACAAATATATATGCTTTGATCTAAGCCACCGTGTTGTAGCTCTGGCTTAATGTTTAGGGTTCTTGACCAGCTAGAAGATGAAGGTCCACCACGTTCTCAAGTCTTTCACACCCCCCAACAGGTTTTCCTCCAGGATTCATCTCCATTTATCTCCTCTGCCAACTCTGACCAGCTTCCCTATCCCTGCTGAAGAAAAGCATCACCATAGCAAGATTTTGCCACAACTTTACAGGGGGTTGGGGGGGCATGTCTCAACTCTTTTGTGGCATCTAACAAGTTTTCTACCAGGATTGCCCTGTATTTAGCTCCATTCATATATCAACCATCACCATTATTACAGGCGGGATGGTGTGTTCAAAGTTGAGTTTTGCCAGTTAGGCAAAAGTTTGTGGTTGTAACGGAAAGAAATGCGAAAAAGGTTGAATACTTTTGCAAGGCTCTGTAAATCCAGCCTTCGTGAAGACATCATTATTAATTAGCTTGATATTAATTTTCCTTACACATGCAGCCATTCAGACTTGTAAAGTCATGTTTTTCCCCACACGTTGCTCATGACAGAGTGGCAGCAGTGAAAGGAGGGAGGTACGTCAGTTCCAGTTTACTGCCTGGCCCGATCATGGTGTGCCTGAATATCCCACCCCCTTCCTGAACTTCCTTCGCAGGGTCAAAGCCTGCAATCCTCCCGATGCTGGACCCATCATTGTTCACTGCAGGTATGCACAAACCTAGCTGTATCTTTGAAATGTTTCATTTAAAGACTGGTCCAACTATCTTGTTGCAAACAAGGTGACCAGGGATAAGAAAGCAAACGAGTCTGTTTCATAGCTTGCACCAATTTTGCTTTTAAGAGTAGTGCAAAAATTAGTTATTTTTGTCCGTCCATCAGTGCCGGTGTGGGTCGCACTGGCTGTTTCATCGTCATCGACGCCATGCTGGAGCGCATTCGACACGAGCGCACCGTGGACATCTACGGCCACGTGACTCTCATGCGCTCGCAGAGAAACTACATGGTGCAGACGGAGGACCAGTACAGCTTCATCCATGAGTCCCTGCTGGAGGCCGTGGCTTGTGGGAACACTGAGGTGGCCGCCCGCACCCTGTACTCCTACATGCAGAAGCTGTCCAAGGTGGAGCCTGGAGAGCACGTCATCGGCATGGAGCTGGAGTTTAAGGTGGGAAATGTCTTTTCCACAGCTGTTTTCAGCTTGCTCCACAGGCTTTCGGTCAGATTTAGTTCTGGCCTCAGCTAGGTCATTCCAAAAGCTACATTTTCTTCTGGAAAAGCCACTTTTTGTTGATTTTTATGTATGCTTGGCCTTACTGTGATCCTGAAATCTCTTTTCATCTTTAGCTTTCAAACAGAGACCTAAAGGTTTTGGGTCAAAACTGACTGCTAGTTAGAACTGTTCAAGATTTGACTTCCATTTAAATATCCAATGTATATCAACAATGTTCCCACTACTCATCCTAAGCTTTACGATCTCTGCCATCTTTATCAGTTGTTGGCAGTAAAAGTCCATCCAGAGTATTTTATTGGAAAGCTGAATTTTACTGCAGGCCACTTGAAATACTGTTGCCTACGAAATTTTGCCTTCAGGTAGCCCTTTGTGATTGTGATTTTGGACATTAATATTGCGATGGTGACTGCAGTTTGATATATTGTGGAGGTATATTACAGCATAAAACAAAGTGATTGTCTAAGGGTGTGCACAGTTACACAACCAGGTTTCTGCAGCCTTTTATTCTTTTTTAGGATTTTTCTCAGACAGTTTTTTTCCCGTTATATTTTATAGGATATACGTCACGTTAAAGGTGTGAAAAGAATTGAAATGATTTGCAATATTTTGCATATCTCAAAAACCTGTCAGTTTGAAAGATGTCTGTACATCCACTGTAGTGTTTCACTCCTATTTATTTTGATGCCTTGTTTTAGTGGAGAAACATTGACCAGTTTGCACACATTTATTATACCTTATACAGACAGTATTTGTTTAGAAATACATCAAAAAACATGCAATACAAAACAGAATTGAACAGATTTAATCTCTTCTTATGATCATCTGAATTATCCAGTTGCTCACCGTAGGAATGAAATTCATATGTGCTCTTATTTGTGTGTGTGTGCAGGCAACTCACTAATTATCAAAAATCTGAAAATGAACTACTTCTGTTTTAAAAGTGAACCATGTTTCAGTTTTGTTTTACAGTGAAGTGCTTATATTTGAGGTTTGATTTAATTGTAGCGATTAAAAAGATCAATAGGGTCATCGTGCCCTTTTTCATTTGGCACCCAATCAGAAAATGAACAAAACAACTCACAGTTTAATTGATACAAGTGGTTAAAAAACAAAATGATGTATTCTTGTTACTGGTCTGTTCTCATGTCAGTGGGCCCTAGAAGTGATTGACGTATTATGTAACAGACATTAACAGACAAACTTTTTAGTTGCTAAATAATCACATTTTTAATCCAAAATATTAATTTCTTTCCTATTTTAGCGCCTGGCCAACACCAAAGCCCACACATCACGGTTTGTCACAGCCAACCTCCCTTGCAACAAATTCAAGAACCGACTGGTGAACATCATGCCGTACGAAACTACTCGCGTTTGCCTGCAGCCCATCCGAGGTCTGGAGGGCTCCGACTACATCAATGCCAGTTACATAGATGGATACAGGTATGTTGTCCTCCTGCAAACGCTAATCTGACCCGACCTTCCTGTCGTTTTATTGTGCCTTGATAAGTGACTGGATCGGAGGGCTTTTCACAGTGGCCCTCTCATCTGTCATGTCGTGTCAGATCTGTCATTACTCTATACACGCTGCCACAATTTGTCTCTCGGCGTGGCACTCGCCTCAGTCCCTGCGAAGGGGATGGACAATGAGGGCTTCCTGATGATTCAACCGTTCAAAGTGGTTTTACATGTGTGTTTTAACTGTTCCTCATCTTGCCTGAAGCCTGACCCAGTTTTCACTCAGATGCTTGGCAGATGAAGAAACGGAGAGAATGGAGTGAGGAGGTGGCTTCATGATATGTGCTCGTATTTGTGTGTGTGCAGGCAGCAAAGAGGCTACATCGCCACCCAGGGTCCACTGGCTGAGACTACAGAGGACTTCTGGAGGATGCTGTGGGAGCACAACTCCACCATCGTGGTCATGCTGACGAAGCTGAGAGAAATGGGACGGGTGAGAACAATACAACACAAAGTAGTGCATAATTTTGAAGGCAGAATTCCACAAATTATTATCAAACTGTTTTACAAACAAAATTCTAAAATGTGTGGGTGAAATGGGTATTTGTTTTCAGCCTTCTTTACACTGGTACACCTAAATAAAATCAAAGGAGAGCAACTGCCTTCAGAAGTCAACTAAGGTGTTATTTAATCTCAGTATAAATCCAGCCCTTCTAAGAACATTTGTGAACAAACAGCATGAAGACCAAGAAACACATCAGTCAGGTGAAGAATAAAGGTGTAGAGAAGAGAAGCGTGGTTAGGTTATAAAACAGTATCCAAACCTCTAAACATCTGATGGAGCACAGTTCAGTCCATAATCTGAAAGGGGAAAATTCATGGCACAACTTCAAGTCTACTAAGATATGGCTAGCCACCTAACGTACATGACAGGACAGGCCCCTGGTATCTCTGTAGGAGCTGCAGAGAACAACAGCTCAAGTGGGAGAATCTGTCAACAAGAAAGCTGATAGTCATGCACTTCACAGATCTGGCCTTTATGGAATAGGGCCAAGAAGAAGTCCCAGTTTCAGCTTGCCATGTAGGTGCTCTGGTAAGATGAGACGAACAATAAACTTTTTAGCCTAAATGGAAAACACCATGTGGAAGCAAAATAACTACACATCACCCTGAACACAGTCACCACAGTGAAACATGGAGTTGGCAACATCATGGGTGAGATGTTCTTCAGCAGGGACAAGGCAGCTGGTGATACTTTGAAATACAGGGAAACCATGGTATAACACATGTTAGATGCTGCAAAAGATTGTATGTTCACATTCAGGTAGAGGCGTTGGCCAAAAGGCATAAAGCTGTAACCAAAAGGTGATTCTACAAAATATTAACTTAGAGGGACTGAATAACACGCATGTCATACTTTCATGATTTTCATTTGTAATAAGAAAAAGAAAACTAGTTGTTTTTCATCCACTTTATGCACTACTTGTGTGGGTCTGTTACATAGAATCCTATTTGTACATGTACATGAACTTTAATGACATCCTATTCTTAATCTACAAGGTCCAATTTGTTGATGGACCTGAACCAACTTTTAACTATTCTGTAGACATTTTCAGTGAGGTTTAGGAGTGTGTTCATAGTTAGATGAAAAAAACAGAATTGGAGCCTCAGCTCTTATTCATCCCAAAGGTGTTTAAGAAGTTTGAGGTCAGGACTCTGTGCAGTTCAGTCAAGTTTCTCCGCAACAAACTTCATACACCTGCATCCATGGAAGTGATTGGAACACCAGAATCCATTGATTTGGTGGTGTGACCCAATACTTTTGGTAATATAGTGTATGTCCCACTATGTTGCAGTGCATTAACTCTGTTTCATGTTTCATCTAAGTCTGGTTGTATTCTGCTCTCTCAGGAGAAGTGTCACCAGTACTGGCCCGCCGAGCGCTCTGCCAGGTACCAGTACTTTGTGGTTGACCCGATGGCGGAGTACAACATGCCTCAGTACATCCTGCGGGAGTTCAAAGTTACAGATGCCAGGGTGGGTTTGTGATTATACAATTCTCCTCTTGTATTTTGCATCCAGGCTGTGTAACATCGTCCTCTTCAATTTTTCTCCCTATTCCTTTGGCGTCGTTAGAGGGCAGTGATGCGAAGCATGTCCTATCGACCTGCAGTGTGCTCAGCGAGTATTTTGTATGCGAATGTGTGTGTGCAGCACGGTCCGGTTCACGCTTATTGACAAGATGCTGTAGGCCATGCATTCAACCATGCCATCTCCAGATAATCTTGACAACATGGGCATGTATGTGTGTGCATGTGCCAGTCATAGATAACTCCAGTTAAGTCTGTCCTGCAGTGACGCCACATTGACAGATGCTCTATTGATCTCCATTAGAGGGGAGTCGTAGAGGCTGAGCAGAAGAGAAAAGATGTAATTGCCTGAGTGGCTGACAGAAGCAGACGTACTGACGTTACAGCTTCAAGTTAACCACAGCTAACTGATCCCGGGTCAGATAACAGTGATCATTAGAAGGGAAAAAAAGGAGGTTGCCTGGCAGCGCATCTGTCAGCCAATCCAATAGGAAGCTCTGGAAATATTCATTTTGAGATGATCCCCTGGAATCAACAGTAACTGCATGTTAACATGATAAACATCATGTGTTGAAAATAAGTCAGGTTAGCTTTTAAATCAGCAATGTGTTCTGGTGTTTTGGAGATTTGATTTTGTGCTCTTATCTTTGCTCCTTCGACCACTTCCTCAGGATGGCCAGTCCAGAACGGTTCGTCAGTTCCAGTTCACTGACTGGCCAGAGCAAGGAGTGCCCAAATCTGGGGAGGGCTTCATCGACTTCATTGGCCAAGTGCACAAAACCAAGGAGCAGTTCGGCCAGGATGGGCCTATCACCGTTCACTGCAGGTAATCAGCTGTTTTTATCCCTGAAGCTCCCAATAAAACCAGAAGCTCTTAGAGTTCAATATATCTCTCTAGCTGTATACCACAGAGGAACCTGGCACCCTTTAATCTTCTCTGACATGTTTTTCTTTATGACTGCAGTGCTGGTGTGGGGCGGACAGGTGTCTTCATCACTCTAAGCATTGTCCTTGAGAGGATGCGTTACGAGGGGGCTGTGGACATCTTCCAAACTGTCAAAATGCTGCGGACACAGAGACCAGCTATGGTGCAGACTGAGGTACCCTCAATAACACATTGTGACCTGATGCAACGTATAGAGTCTTTTACTGAAGTCAAACACTTTTGACGTCACAGTAACAGAGCACAAATCATCACTGACAACATATGAACCAGAATAGTCTCATTTTTTTAGTGCTTTGTTTGTGCTTGTCTGTGTCTTTAAGATTTTTGTTTTTGCTGTAGTGGTTTCTGAGATATTGTTAGTTTTAATTTCAGAAAATCACGTGACCTCCACATGATCATTTTGTCTGTGGTCTACGCCAGACATCAACACCACCGTCTATGGATTTTACCAGCTTCAGCTAAGGTTGCCAGATATGACTGACAGTTTCCACCTCAAACACAATGTAAAACCTGCCCACCTCAGTACAAACCAGCCCAAATCCCAACCGTTCTAGAACCTCATAATGAAGAATGCGGCGCCATGTTTTTTCTGTATTACAATTCTACCAACAAGCTTTCGAGTCATCCTCTGGGACAGAGGCAATCTACAATTTTAGCTCCAGATCAACCTCACATTCCTTTCTGTATATTTCTTTGTGTTTTCCCCCTCCAGCATGATGCCGTCTCTCAACATCAAGTCAAACAATAACAATAAAGGGCTTTAGGCCAATGCACCTCAGTGTAACTTAGCTGAACTCTTAACCCCATTAGGGTCGTTTATAATTGGCATTACCATACTTTTGGCATAACTCCCCCAAACGTTGAGTAAAGCAGCCCAAAGCTATTGCTTTCAGCCCAATGTTTTCAAAAAAGCCCAATTGCCCAATCTGACAACACTGGCTGCAGCCTTCACATGTCCTGACCCGAACTGATGACGTTTATGGTCTGCGACCGTTATACTTTAATGTTCATACCTTTTATATCTTTCATAATAACTAATAATGTAATCGGCCAAAATTAAAACTAATAATATCTCAGACAACATTGAAAACAATTCATAATTCTTCTTGTGGGTGAGGTGTCAGCTTCACTCAGCTCGACTGAGCACATTATAGTTTCTCAAGCAAGCAACAGAGTTAGCTGTCGCTTGTGCTAGTTTATGCTCACGAGATTTTGGCATTGTAATTTACCAAGCATTCCACTGAAAATGGGTTTTAAAAAACTGCAAATTTTAAATCTGTTCCATGTTTTACCTATTGTAGATAGGGCCTCTCACCGTGGTTCACTGGAGCCTCAAAGCCTTAGACGCATGTGTGTGTGTGTGTGTGTGTGTGTGTATATATATATATATATATGTGTGTGTGTGTGTGTGTGTGTGTGTCAGTGGCGGTTGCTCTAAAACTGCAAGGGAAGCTCAGCTTCCCCTACAATGTCAAAAAAAATAAGTGATCAAATATATACTGTTGTGTGTACATGTCATTGACTAAATATGTGCTTAACTTTTGTTCAGAATCAGAAAATTTTAAGTCATCCAAGTTTTTATATCTTCAAAACATGCTTGCAGTCTAACTAACTGGTTGGGCTCATCAGGATTTATGGATAAGTAAAGCTGAGTATCATCAGCGTAACAGTGAAAATTTATCCCATGCTGCCTGATAATTTGACCTATTGGAAGCATATATATAGTAAAGAGAATTGGCCCAAGTACTGAGCCCTGTGGTACTCCACAAAAACCCCTGGAGTTTAAAGATGATTAATCATTAACATGAACAAACTGGAATCTGTCAGACAAATAAGATTTAAACCAGCCTAGCGCTGTTCCCCTGATCCCTACAGCATATTCCAGCCTTTCTAAGAGAATATTATGGTCGACTGTATCAAATGCAGCACTGAGATCTAACAGGACAATTACAGACACAAGTCCATTATCTGAGGCCATAAGAATATCATTAGTGACTTTCAGCAGAGCTGTTTCAGTGCTATGATTAGCTCTGAAACCTGACTGAAACTCTTCAAACAGGTCATTGCTGTGTAAATGCTCACACATTTGATTAGCAACTATTTTCTCAAGAATTTTAGATAAGAATGGAAGATTGGATATAGGTCTGTAATTTTTTAAGTCATCTCGATCAAGCGAAGGTTTCTTAAGTAAAGGTTTTATTACAGCTACCTTAAAAGCCTGTGGTACATATCCATTTACTAAGGATAAATTAATCATATCTAAAATGGTGCTGGTAATCAGAGGGAACACTTGCTTAAATAATTTGGTTAGGATTGGGTCTAACATACAAGTTGAAGGTTTAGATGAAGCTAATATTTCTGATAACTCAGGAAGCTTCACAGGATCAAAACAGTCCAAACACAAATCAGGTTCTGCAGTTATTTCCAATGTTGTCTCACTTGCTGATGATGAAGTAATCATCTTCGGGAGTATGTCAAAGATTTTCTTTTTAATAGAATCAATTTTATTTAAGCAGAATCCCATAAAGTTATGACTGCTGAGAGCTAAGGGAATGGATGGCTCAACAGAGCTATGACTCTGTGTAAGTTTAGCAACTGTACTAAAGAGAAACCTAGGATTATTCTTGTTCTCTTCTATTAATGATGAGAAATAAGCTGTTCTAGCTAGGTGAAGTGTCTTTTTATACAACAGTAGGCTATTTTTCCAGATTAAGTAGGAATCCTCTAGGTGTGTAGAGCGCCATTTTCTCTCCAATTTTCTAACATTGTGCTTTAAAGTACGCAGCTCTGAATTAAACCAAGGAGCTAGCCTCCTATGAATGATTACCTTCTTTTTCAAGGGGGCTGCATTGTCTAATGCATCACGCAATGATGAAGAAACACTATGAACAAAAGAATAAATTTGTGAAGGGGACAAAACAGAATTATTGCCCTCCATTGTGCTTTTCAGTGATAATGAGGAAATTAAAAGTGGAACAGATTCTTTAAAGGTTGTTACAGCATCGTCTGATAATGATCTACTATAATGAAATTTTCATTCAGGTGTGGAGTACTCGGTTAAATTAAACTCAAAGGTTATTAAGAAATGGTCAGACAGGACAGGGTTATGAGAGAATATTATGTCTTTACACTCAATGCCATATATCAGCACAAGGTCCAGAGAATGAAGACAAAGGTGGGTAGGTTTGTTAATGTTTTAAGCAAAGCCAATTGAGTCTAAGATAGCATTAAACGCTATATTTAGGCTATCACTTTCAGCGTCAACATGAATGTTAAAATCCCCCACTATAATAACTTTATCTGTATTTAACACTAAATCAGATAAAAGGTCTGAAAACTGATCTAAAAATTGAGAGTAAGGGCCTGGTGGACGGTACAAAACAACAAACAAAAGTGGTTTTAGTGCTTTGCAATTTGGATGAGGAAAACTAAGGATTAAATATTCAAAAGAGTTGTAGCTATTGATTGGTCTGGGGCTAATCAATAAATCCGACTGAAAGATGGTTGCTACTCCTCCTCCCCCCCCAGTATTTCGAGGAATGTGAAAATTTAAATAATTAGGAGGAGTTGACTCATTTATAGTAACATAATCCTCTTGCTGCAGCCAGGTTTCTGTGAGGCAAAATAAATCAATCTGATTGTCACAAATCAGGTCACTAACTAGCAATGTCTTTGAAGAGAGAGATCTTATGTTCAGTAAGCCACATTTAATAGTTTTATTTTTTTTTATTTTCGGTCTGAGTTGTGTTTATTTTTATGAGATTTTCCTGATTTCCTCCTTTTAGATTATTTTTTAACCTATTCAATTTTGGCCGTGGGCGAAACACTGTCTTAATAAGGTAATGGGTGGGTAGCAGTACAGAAGCTGCAGAGAGGAGTGTTAAACTACGACCCTGCTTCCTGGTCTGAACCCTGGGTTGTCAGTTTTGGAGAACTAATAAATTCGGCCAGATTCCTAGAAAGAAGAGCAGCTCCATCCAAAGTGGGGTGGATGCCGTCTCTCCGGATCAGTCCAGGTTTTCCCCAAAATGTTCGCCAATTATCAATGTAACCCACATTGTTTTCTGGACACCACCTAGACAGCCAGCATGACAGCATGCGGCTAAACATGTCGTTACTGGTCCGATCGGGGAGGGGACTAGAGAAAATCACGGAGTCCGACATTGTTTTGGCAAACTTACACACCGAAGCAACACTAACTTTGGTGACCTCTGATTGACGTAACCGGGTGTCATTACCGCCAGCGTGAATAACAATCTTACTGTATTTACGCTGATCCTTAGCCAGCAGTTTCAGGTATGATTTGATGTCGCCCGTTCTGGCCCCTGGCAGACATTTGACTATAGTCGCTGGTGTCTCTAGTGCCACGTTTCTGACTATGGAGCTGCCAGTTACCAGAGTTGGCTTCTCAGCGGGTGTGTCACTGAGCGGGGAAAATCTATTAGAAACGCAGACGGGTTGGTGGTGACCTGTGGGCTGGGATCTAGGACTATGCTTTCTATTACCGTCACCCAGCCGGCCTGAAGCCCCGGCTGCGCGGGCTCTGCTGGAGGACTGCTACGGGGAGCTACCCTCTGTGGCTCCGCGCTGGCTAAGGGGCCTCGGCTATCTGCTGGTTTTTCAACAGCGCGGAGCCGGGCCTCCAAAACTACAAAAATGCTACATTTATTACACGTACCATTATCACTAAAGGAGACAGAGGAGTAACTGAACATCTGACACAGAGACCAGGAGAGAGGAGAAGACTCAGAGAGAGAAACAGCAGAATGGGTAGCCATGGTGGAGCTAAAGCTAAGCTAGCGACCCCTTACCACTACTAGAAAAACCGTGTAAAACATGGAGAGTCCCCAAATGTTAAAAGTAGCAACAGAAAGTAAGTGTTTTAACGTGCTTATGTATTAGAACAAGTAAGAGATATCACAGTAGAGAGAAATCAGATCAAACGAGAGAGCTTCACACACCAAACAATTTACCAACAGCAAAAACAGGAAGTGACGTTACCCAGAACAACAGAGCATCCACGTCCCCATCATACATACATATACATATATATATATATATATATATACATATATATATATGTATATATATATATATATATATACATATATATATATATATATATATATATATATACAACACATATACATATATATATATATATATACAACACATATATATATATATATATATATATATATACACTGTATATATACTGTATGTATATATATATATGTATATATATATATGTGTTGGTGTGTGTGTCTTAACGATAATTATCTAAGATATCTTGAAATTTAAATATGGAAATATTATTAATTATTATTAGTATGGAATTTTAAAATAAAAAATGCTTAGGAAACCTAATAAAAATGAAAATAGACTAAATATAGTGATTAATGCCTTTCTTTAATAAGTACCTGGCTGTTTTCTTACTTTCTTTGTCTGTCTGTCCTCCAGGATGAGTACCAGTTCTGCTATCAGGCTGCTCTTGAGTACCTGGGTAGCTTTGACCACTATGCAACATAAGAGAAGAGAAAGCCGCACATCCACCTTTCTGCTTTGATGTCAACAAAACAACAAACGACATGAAGGAGAGAGAGAGAGAGAGAGGGGGGTGTGATCCAAAACAACGGCAACAACTTTTCCTGGAAGCAAGATTTAAAGACCAATTCTTCAACAACTAGCAACAAAAACAGCAACAAGAATTCCCTAAAAGCAGCTGAGCTCACCAGAGTTTCCCTGCTGGGCGAGGAGACTATCCATGTGTAATCCATATACTTACCTCAGTGTTCCAGTGTGAAGGACGTATAAATACATGTGTGTTGTGGTCAGCTATCTCAAGTATGAACCCGTGAAATACAAAAAGGTTTCTGAACAGGAGTTACGCTACTCTATGTGTGTAAAATACAAAAAGATTTAAGAGAAAAACAGAAAAAACACAAAGAGCCTGGATATTTGCTGCACCCTAAATGGGCTTTTTATCCTCAACTTTATATCTATTAGTTTGATCTACTAAAGGAGTAACAAGGTGAACATTTCTTTGTGTCTATGAGTCTATTTCAAAGACGTCTATGGACCCACTAGACCTGAGGACTGCTGGAGACGCAGGTGGATGCTCATTTACCAGATGCACAGTGCCAAGACAAAATCGCGCAGCGCGAGCAAGAACTGTGGCCTATAAGGAGGCATGGCTCCTATTTGTTACCCAGCACAATGTCAGTCAGAGAAAAGTCAGGCCCCAGGTTTACCGTCCCCAGTCTTGTCAGCTCTGAGTTACAGTTGACCTTGGAGCCGCATTTAGAGCCCGCAAAGTCCAGAAGCTGGCTGGGATCTGTAATCCAGTGCATTCCTCATCAACAAAAAAGTCCTGCTTGCTGTTTGCTATCGTCTTTGTTCATCATCCATCCTGGTTCCTCTTGAATGTCTGTCCCCATATGTTGGTTCAGCAGCTGCTTATTGAAGGATATACTAGCAAAAGATCTGAGCTCTATGTTTCTCTTACAGTTTGGTATATTTTTCTCTCATATCTGCTGGTCTTTGTTTTAGATGTTTTTCTTTGCCTTATGCAGACTTGATTTTCATCTTTTTAACACGCTGCTTGATGCTTAATGCATTGTTTGCCAAGCTTCTGTTGTGAAACACGACATCTTAAGTTAAGGATGAAATTTGGGACATGGTCATCTTCCCACTCTGATGTTTCCCTACTTGAATTGCACCCCTTCGCTGAGCCTACTGCTGATGGAAGATAATGAAAGAAATCCTAGCTTAAGGTACAGTGCCTTGCAAAAGTGTTCAAATATTCATACTCCCATGAACTTTTTTCACCTTTGGTCATGTTTCAACCACAAACTACAATTTTTTTTATTAGGAATTTATGGGATTGAACTACACACGTTAGTGCAAAACATGTGAAGTGGAAGGAAAGGGATACGTGGTTTTTCAAATTTTCATGTTTGTCCCATCAAAGATCCAACAAGGATATAAAAAGATGTTAAGAAATGCTGTGAAGATCAAGAGTGTGGGTTTTTCTTTCTCCACATTTCCAAATTTCTCACGCAAAAATCTGAAAAGTGTGGCATGCGTTTGTATTCAGCCTACTCACCTTCACCCCCCAATAGTCTTTGGAGCATCTATACCAGCTTTTATTTTTGCCCATTTTTCTTCGCTAAATAGTTTAAAGTCAGTCAGATTGGATAGAAACATAAATTTTCAAGTCTTGCCATAGACTCTTCAATGGATATATGTATGAACGAAAGGAATATTCTTTGATATAAACAATAATGTTTTAGATCTGGCTGCTTGTTTGGGTTGTTGTTCTGCTAGAAGGCAAACTTCTGCCTCAGTATCAAGTGTTTTACAGCCTCTAACAGGCTTTCCTGCAGGTTTGCCCTGTGTTTAGCTTCATCCATTTTCCCATAAACTGTTTAGTAAAAATCATTTCCCACAACATCATACTACCACCACCATGTCTCATGATGGGGATAGCGAGTTCAGGGGGATGTTTTAATGTTAGTTTCCTGCCATACATGGTGTTTAGCATGTAGGCCACAAAGTTTGGTCTCACCTGAGTTTACTGTTTAGATGACTTCTTAAGGAAAGTGGTTGTGTTGGAGGTTATTTTGGGGTATCAAAGTGATGGGGGCTGGATATAAATGTATGCCCCAGTTTTTAGGTAAAAAAGTCTGAAAATCAGCCATCATTTCCTTCCATAATCAACTAATGCTCACACATTCTGTTGGTCTATCACATAAAATCCCTATAAAATGCATTAATGTGATTAAAACAAGACAAAATGTGGAAATTACTTTTGCAATATGCTGTATATTTCCTATCCCTTCTCCAATCCTTCATCGAACCCCTTTATATTTTTTTGTTTCATTTATCCATCTGTACAGAAGTTCCCAACTTCACCAGCCAATGTAAACTGCTCAGACTCTCGCGATATTGGTGTGTATCTTTTACCTAATTTGAACTATAATCTCAATTGGTCCTATTTCTTGCTTAAAGAGCACATTGAAGTCCCAGTTTTAGACATTTTGGGCAGGTCCACCACTTTTGTACATACAGTCTGCCACTAGAGTCCCACGCAGCACCATTCCAAACATCCGAGCACAGCGTATATAAAGTGGGACTGGATGTGATGTACTACTTAGCGTTGCTAAAAAGCCTTATTGTTCTCGTTCACTTTGTCGTATTTATATCATATTGTTTTTAAAAATATATATTATTCTATTTTGTTATTTTAATTTCTTTTACAGATAACCAACAACATGTTTGTTTTTGATGTTGAAGTATGATGTCACTTTTTGTTTTGTTTTGTTTTTTCCATTTTTTATGTGCTTTTTTTAATTATTTGCTTTGTAATGAGAACATATGCCCTCTGTGTAGGGTACTATTTGATACTAATTACTGATGTCTGATTAGTTATAGAGATGTACATTAGAGGCAGAGCTATGTGAGGTTTACAGTGATGCCCCTTTGACCCCCACTTCCCCTAGATGACCTATACGTAGCTACAGCAGCAATGCATTTAAGGGCATTGGAAAAGTTCGACATATAGAGGAGAGGTTTGAGGTAAATTTTCCTGATATGCTGTTGGTGTTTAGTTTGCTTGAAAGCACACAGTAGCAGGTGTATTTTTGACAGGGAGTGGGTACAAATTGTCTATCTACACACTTTACACCCACACACACACACACACAACCTCAGAGGTTATTGTTTAAATCTGATCTTATTCTCATATGAACTCTATGTGTGGTCCTGACGTCTTGACAATGTTTGAACATATATGGAATATGTTACTCCTTCAATTTCTAATGATTATTGTGTCAAGAGAAATATATAATCAGGCACACGCGAAACATATAATGAACGTGTTGAGGGCCAGCTCTGATGATGCCATACCCCTCACTTATGTACTTGTTCTTTCCTTTCAAACCATAGATGTAGATATTGTATCTTGAATTTGTATTAAAAGCAGGATGGTTGGATATGCGACACTCCGCCTCTTGATTCCTTTTGTCTTTCTGTGTTTTTCACTCCTACTCCACCAGATGGAGCCAAAGTCAGCTGAACGGAAATGGTCTCCTGTCACTAAACACAATTTAATTTCTATTTCAGCACTCAAAATAGCAAAAATATGTTTTTCAGTTAGCTTGGAAATACAACAGTATGTGGCATTGAGCTCTGCTGAAGAGCAGGATGTGCAATAGGAACTGATTTTATATCTTTTTTGTTCTGCTGATCAGACAGCAGCAGATGTTTTTATGTCTGAAATGTAGATGGTAGAGGTGGACCCTTAAGAGATCCTAGGTATATGATGTGCTTGGTCTCTTTTAATCTTCAAGTCGTTTCAACTGTGTTGAATGTACAGGTCCTTCTCAAAATATTAGCATATTGTGATAAAGTTCATTATTTTCCATAATGTCATAATGAAAATTTAACATTCGTATATTTTAGATTCATTGCACACGAACTGAAATATTTCAGGTCTTTTATTGTCTTAATACGGATGATTGTGGCATACAGCTCATGAAAACCCAAAATTCCTATCTCACAAAATTAGCATATTTAATCCGACCAATAAAAGAAAAGTGTTTTTAATACAAAAAATGTCAACCTTCAAATAATCATGTACAGTTATGCACTCAATACTTGGTCGGGAATCCTTTTGCAGAAATGACTGCTTCAATGCAGCGTGGCATGGAGGCAATCAGCCTGTGGCACTGCTGAGGTCTTATGGAGGCCCAGGATGCTTCGATAGCGGCCTTTAGCTCATCCAGAGTGTTGGGTCTTGAGTCTCTCAACGTTCTCTTCACAATATCCCACAGATTCTCTATGGGGTTCAGGTCAGGAGAGTTGGCAGGCCAATTGAGCACAGTGATACCATGGTCAGTAAACCATTTACCAGTGGTTTTGGCACTGTGAGCAGGTGCCAGGTCGTGCTGAAAAATGAAATCTTCATCTCCATAGAGCTTTTCAGCAGATGGAAGCATGAAGTGCTCCAAAATCTCCTGATTGCTAGCTGCATTGACCCTGCCCTTGATAAAACACAGTGGACCAACACCAGCAGCTGACACGGCACCCCAGACCATCACTGACTGTGTGTACTTGACACTGGACTTCTGGCATTTCGGCATTTCCTTCTCCCCAGTCTTCCTCCAGACTCTGGCACCTTGATTTCCGAATGACATGCAGAATTTGCTTTCATCCAAAAAAAGTACTTTGGACCACTGAGCAACAGTCCAGTGCTGCTTCTCTGTAGCCCAGGTCAGGCGCTTCTGCCGCTGTTTCTGGTTCAAAAGTGGCTTGACCTGGGGAATGCAGCACCTGTAGCCCATTTCCTGCACACGCCTGTGCACGGTGGCTCTGGATGTTTCTACTCCAGACTCAGTCCACTGCTTCCGCAGGTCCCCCAAGGTCTGGAATCAGCCCTTCTCCACAATCTTCCTCAGGGTCCGGTCACCTCTTCTCATTGTGCAGCGTTTTCTGCCACACTTTTTCCTTCCCACTGAGGTGCCTTGATACAGCACTCTGGGAACAGCCTATTCGTTCAGAAATGTCTTTCTGTGTCTTACCCTCTTGCTTGAGGGTGTCAATAGTGGCCTTCTGGACAGCAGTCAGGTCGGCAGTCTTACCCATGATTGGGGTTTTGAGTGATGAACCAGGCTGGGAGTTTTAAAGGCCTCAGGAATCTTTTGCAGGTGTTTAGAGTTAACTCGTTGATTCAGATGATTAGGTCCATAGCTCGTTTAGAGACCCTTTTAATGATATGCTAATTTTGGGTTTTCATGAGCTGTATGCCAAAATCATCCGTATTAAGACAATAAAAGACCTGAAATATTTCAGTTAGTGTGCAATGAATCTAAAATATATGAATGTTAAATTTTCATCATTACATTATGGAAAATAATGAACTTTATCACAATATGCTAATATTTTGAGAAGGACCTGTATATAAGTCAATTTTGTGATAGGATGTTTTGTTAATGTTTCTGACTATTTTTGCAGTTCCTTAAATAAACCTAAAATGGCAAAGTTACAAAAAAAAAAGCAGCACATCTGTTCCTAAGGATAAAACATTCCTATTGAAAAACATGAACTGTGCCCTTTTCCATCCCATGTTTATTTTCACATAAGCTAATGAAATAAAAAAAAATAGTGAAACCAGGAAAATGTTTCCAACTGGACAAAACGAAACAGAAAATCAGAAACAGAAAATTCTAAATGAGAATATTTTTTATATAAATCAAAACTGAAATGTAACATTTTATAATTACAATTTTTTATACTTATTTATATTATGATTCAAAGTCATCCTTAAAAATGGCCTTGATTTTTAACATCATTTTCTTTATCATCAGACCAACAATTGTCAGTTGTGGACTGAAACAGTTTTACTTTAAAAAAAAGGGTGTAAAACAGAGGAGAGATCAAAACAACAAATCACTTCCTTCAACATGGACAGAACATTTGGATCTGGGCTCTGGTAAATGTTTGGACCAGAGCCTAAACAGACTGGAACATTTCAGTATATTATGATTTAGAATGACATGGTTCCCTATGCAGGCTTAAAAAGTTGGGAATTTGCTTTTATTTTTTAATTATGTCTGCATAAATATGCAGAGTATAAATAACTGAGTATAAATATGTTTGTTTTTCCAGATCTTTTCTTCTTATTTCAGTTTTTAAATGACAAAGATCTTGTATTTGTTTAACATTTCTGCGGATTTTCCATTGATATTTCAATCCACACTCATTTAAAAACAAAAAAAAGTGTATTTCATTAATTATTTGGTCTCTAGGATACTTTATTTCGATTAAACTGCACCTGTGGCTCTTGAACTGGGTCTGATTTAAATGCTAAGAAAACTAAAACTGCTATTTATTCATTTATTTATTTATATATATGTAACTATCCCACTGTAGCTTCCATTGTAGTTCTGGCTGTATGTTTAAAGTCATTGTCAGGCTGGAAGGTAACCCTCCACCCCAGTCTCGACCTGTAACAGGTTTTCTTCCAGGTTTGCCCTGTAGTTATCTTCCTAGCGACTTATTTATGTATTTAATTTTGCCATAGAGGTAAAGATTTCAGTGTTCACAAAACCGAGCATTCAAAGAATCTTCATTTAACGTAATATTACTCCTCTGGTTTCAGATTTTGACAGCTCATTTATTTTAGCCAAGATGCCAAAAAGAAATACAAGCTGTGAAATTGCTCAGGCTTGTTTTGTTTCATGATTTGAGGAACCCACATATAATAGGACCCAATTACTATTCAAGCAAATAAAGGTGAATATTTTGTACACAAACTTCCAGGATGTTTTTGAAAAACTCCAGAGGGAAATCTAGAAATTTGAATGTCAAAGTTAAATTTTAAATCTAAAAAATTTGCTTTCATGATGACCGTTAATGAAGCTGTGGCTAAAACACATTCATCTGATAATAAAGCTGATTTTTCAGTACAACAGCTGCTAGAGCCATCACTGGATCAGATTTTTCCCTCTCCAAACACATTAGAAATAGATGAAGTTGGGCCAGAAACTTTCTTTCCAATCCTTGGTAAGTCACATAACACAGAAGGATCTTTGAAGAATAACAAAACAATTATATTTTCACCCATTGAAAATAGCAGCCTGTTTAAAAATCAAACTTCCTTCCATTGCTTTATTTTCGCTAAATGCAAAATAACATGGTTAGGCATAAAATACTAGTCTTTGCACATAGGTAATTCCTAAACAGATGGATTTGCTTTTTTACTTATGTTCAGCACTAGTTCCTGGGACTGATAGCATGTTTGCTTAAAAAAGTGAAAAGTGGATAAGTGGTTGATAAAGAGTGAGCCAAACTGTCCTGTCTTCAGTGTTTTATGGTTGTAGCAAAATAGTGAGAATAAAGTGCCTTTGAGGAAGACTGCTTGTAACGAGAATCCTAACGTTTTCATTTGAAATAGTTTCTAGTGTGTTCGTATTGGTTAACCACTAGAGTTTAGAAGCATTTTCTGTCTTTTAGGTCAGATTTAGGTACTTTAAGGAATAGATCATATAAAAAAACAATACGAAGTCAGGAACTCGATGTGACATTGGTGAAAATGCAGCTAAAGATTAAAGAAGAACTTTGGAATAACATTTAAAGAACCAAAACTATTCATCAAAATTACATTAAATGATTAGAAGAAAATCTGTCTGCTTTAAAGCAAAAATGCAGCCTTTTGCTCTAATCTCAAATCAGTTTTTACTCTTTCAATTTAAAGTTAAAGATAAAAAACTTTCAGTTTCAGCTAATTCAGTTAGCCCCATTCGCTTGCTCTTCTGTAAAACTCACATGTAACACTTATTAGACAACAAGCACAGAAGAGCCACAGGAACAATGCGGCTGTTTCTCAGACTGTTTATTACAGTGGTAGGCTGCAACTTCTATACGCCACAGATTCACAAAGTTCGTGCAGACCTGACACAGGAAAGGTAGATGCCAAGAATGTTGATCTTTACATCAGTGATAATGAGGGTTATCTGCTTTTATCTTCTAGTGCATGACACACCCATGTCTGATCCAACCTGCTGTGCTCCTAATTACGAACCCAACTGAGCTCTGCATGTGTTTCACTTTCTATAGCCCATGCAGGATGTAGAGGAAAGGTTCATCTGTTTGCACACACCATTGTTGTGTGACTAGTCACTGTTTTCCCTGTTGCTCAGTATTACATTTTTGTTTTTTGCTCTGTCTCTTCCTTGAGGTCTTTCAGAAAACTAATCGGTTTCACGATTGCCCATTTCAAAGAAACAAGGAAAAAAATAAAACAAGATAGAACAAGAATGAGCCCTGGCTGTAAATATTAAATTGAAACAGTCCTCCATCTGAATGACCTGAAATACACTGGCACACAGTCCTGCGTGTTTCAGATATTTTCCTGCTCCATCTCACCAGGCTCTGTGGAATAAATTACCTCACCAGGTTGTCATTAGGTTTGAAGAAGCTGCAGTTATCTTTTCATCAGGATGACTCAGATGTTTTGCATGAGTCTTAATCATATTTTTATCGTTATCAGAATATAAAAGTAGTTCTTGCCTTGTAACCTTTGCACATTCTGTCACATTACATCAACAGGCTTTATTGGGATTTTATGTAATAGCTCAACACAAAGTAGTGCAATACTGCAAGGTCAATGAAAAATTATATTTCAAAACGTTTTAGAAAGAATCCTACAATGTGAGTTGCATACAGTGTGCATTCCAACCCTTTTAATTTATTTCATCTAAATCAAATCTAGTGTGATCAAATTGCCTTCAAAAGTCCCATAGTTAGCAAACAGAGTCCATCTGTGTGTAATGTAATCTCAGTGTAAATCCAGCTGTTCTGTGAAGCCCTCAGAGGTTTGTTAAAGAACGTTAGAGAACAAACAGCATCATAAAGACCAAGAAACACAACAGACAGGTTCCAGATGTTCAAAGCTCATTACTGAAAAGCAATAAAAACAGTATAGTACAACTGTTAACCTACCAAAATATAATTGTTCATTTAAATTGACAGACCAAATGAAGAAATCAGTTAAATAGCCTATGGTAACTCTGGAGAAGATGCAGATAACCACAGCTCAGGAGGAAGAACCTGTTCATTAGAAAACTACTGGTCATGCACTCCAAAAATCTGGCAGTTATAGAAAAGTGGCAAAAGAAAACCATTGTTGACAGAAAAACCAAGAAGTCCTGTTTGTATTATGATACAACCCATGTAATAGACAGCAAACATGGTGAAGAAGTTGCTCTGGTCAGATGATACAAACATTAAACTTATTAGTCCACATGTGAAACGCTATATGTGGAGGAAAACGGCACATCACCCCTGAAAACACCATCCAACACAATGGTGGCAGGTGGATAAATACAAAAACTTGCTAGAGGCTGCAAAGTACTTACACTGAAGCGGGGGTTCACTGGGACGGCGATGCTAAACAGTGAGGACTACACAGCAGTTTAGATCAAGGCATATGCTTCATAACAGCACAATCATTGTCTACACCTAAATCCAACTGATAATCTGTGGTAAAACTTAAAAACTGTTTTTCACAGGCACTCTCGATTGAATTCAATTCCATAATACTTTATTAATCCTATGGGGAAATTAAATTCACTCTCCATCCAGTCTGACTGAGCTTGAGGAATTTTGTGAAGAACTGGTAAAAATGTCAGTTTTTACATGTGGAAAGCTCGTAAAGACAAACTGCAAAAGACTTGCTGGTGTAATTTAGCGAAAGCTGGTTGTACAAAGCATTGACTCTGGGAGGCTGAATGCAAATGCACACTCTTTTTTTTTTTTTTTGTATTATTTCTAAACAATATACAAATAGAAATAATAGTTTGTTTATACTTTCAGAAATTAAAGGCAGGAGGCAGAAAATAAGCTACAAATGCATCACAGATGGATCCATAAATAAACAACAAATAATTATAATTTGCAGACTCTTTCTAATTCTAAACAGCTTGCATGGTGACCTGACTGTGACAGTCGCGGAGTAAATGTGAAACTGTGGAGTCACTGACTTTCATTGTATGCGGGCTGTTAATCTTTCTGCCTGTCTGATCGCTATCTGCGCAGGCTGAACAGGTTACAAGGCCTACATCTGCGTGACTGTCTGTCATGTGAAAGTAAACCGCTGTCCGCATACTTTCTATGAATTTGCGCGTGTCGCAGGCCACGCCCATCCGCACAGCTTTTACCTTTGCAGCGGCCTCTGATTGGTGTATTTGAAACAGCGCTTCCACACCTGCATGCCCTGAAGAAGTGGGAAGTCTAATTTTCTGTCTTACCTGCTTTTTCCCAGGAGACTTTCAGGGGAAAACAGCAGTAAAGATCCACAGGCAGAGAGTTACTGAACCTGCGCTGGAGCGACAAAGTCATCAGATTCTCGTTTGATTTTCTTGTGACTTTATTGTGTTGAAGTTGCGAGATCTGTTTTATCATGACTCAGAAAAACAGGAAACTCTCAGTGGACAGTTCGTGAGTATTTCTCTATTTTAAAAATTAAATCTGAATTATACTTTTACTTATTGTATTGCTCCTCTAGGCTCTTTCGAGGGGTTTCGCCTTTAAATAAGATCCATCCCTTATAATGATAAATTGGGGCTTGGTGGTTGTTATTGCTATGTGACCAGACTGTTTTGCGTGGTTTTGAAAGTGAAACCAACCTCCAGAGATCCCTGCTGTGTCCCAGAGACTGCAGGATGACTCAGAGATGCAGTAGACCTGACAAATTACTCGCACTTCTTGGACTTGGACTCACGTTGTCACTATTACAATCTCAGACCTCAATGTTTTCCCTAACCTGTCTGCTCTGTTCCTCTGAGTCCTTCACTGAACAGCTGAATTTATACTCAGATCAAATTACACATGGATGAACTTTATTTGCCAGCCCAGCCATATTTAAAGGCCTATAGTTGCACTGGATTTTATTCAGACCTAAGGCAGTACAAATACCAAAGCCAGGCAAAACTTTTGATATGTATTTATATTTTTTATCTAAATCCCATGCATTCAAATACGTCCTCTCCACAAATATGCCCTGCTATGTGTTGGTCTATCACATCAAATTCTGATCAAATGAATTGAACTGTGTGGAAGTAACATGATGAAATGTGAATATAAATAGGAGCCTTTCTACCTGACAGATATATCAAACGGGATTATAACAATGAACACTTCTTGCAGCTGTTTACTTTTCATCCATGCCTCCTGTAGAGCTGAACCCATTTCTTTGTTGATGCTTTACAAGCTGTTTGTGTAAAAAGAACCACATTCTCCTTTCTGTATGAGACGGAGCAGTGAAGCTGAAGGTAATGAAATGATGTTTACTGTCAGCACACTGGAGCCGCTTTTGATCGGTGACGCCTCTAAAAAGGCTGCACATCTACTTGTGTTCCCATCAGCGATTTCATTTCTTTACCTTTGTTTCGCATCGATCTGAACTGTGTGAGGCTCATTTAAAAAGCTGGGTCATACCATTGACTTTCCCCCCGATTCTCCTGGGTTAGAAGCGTGGATGAGTTAACCCCTCTTGTCATGAGAAGAGGTAGCTGCAAGAAATGCAGCCGGAGCCTGAGTTTGGGAAACGTTGAATCGGAGGCCAGGCAGCTAAATCAAAGCTTGAAAATGAGCTTCAGGTAAAGTACACAACCCATTCAACACCAAAAATATTCAATTGAGAGAAAACATTAAACGTATTTTAAGATTTAGCCATGATGCTGTATATTCGAATTTAACTGAGCCCTTTGTGACTTCAGGGACCAGACCCTAGCAGGCGATCACGTTGGCAGATCGGATGTGCTCATCATCAGTCATGTAAGTCCGCTCAAATAAGATCCATACCTTCCTCATTCACTGATTACCTGATAGCATCACCTTTTAAAGGTATAGACAACCATTATCTAAATGTGTAGCTCTAATTGTGATTTAGACTTTCTGATACAAGCAGCTTGTCAAATATCTGTAAAAGCATCTTGTTATAAAGAAACTTAAAGGCTTTTAATGTCAAGATTTTACAGGTTCTGGCCAACTGCTTTTTGTCTCATTACAAACATAATCTTCACTGTATTCTATTGGGATTCAATGCGATAGATCAACACAAAGTGGTGCCTTATAATTGGCTACTTAAATATTTTGAGGCATAAAAACTTCCTATCATTTTACTAAAATAAAATTGATTAGTTTCATTTCAATAACCAATCTGCACTTAATCGGGGTGGGGCGGGGGGTATATTAATGTTGGCTTTTTCAAAAGGAATCAGATTTATATACTAGAAAAGTAAAAGTATTCTTCAAATGGTCAAAACTTTAGTTGAAACTGAGTGATTACACTGTAACTGGGACTGCTCGTATGTAAACATATATTTAAAAAAAATCAAAATAGAAAAATGCTGAAATTATAAATAATAAATAAAATAAAACAATAATAACTGTCATAACTAAAAATTTAATTATTTTGACCAAACAAAAATCCTAATATTTAATGGTGTTACTGAAAGATCCTATATACAGTATGTATTTAAATTTAGGAGGAATGTATTGAACAAATTTAGCTGAACTTCCTTCTTGTTGCTCCTAGATTTCTCCCATTTAAATTTTTAGCTGGTTGCACAGATTTGTTGTGATGACATGTGGTGTAGCTTCCACCAAGCAGCAAATCTTGCACATTATCTGTTTTTGATCCTGTTTGTGTAGTGGAATCCAGACTGTTCTCACACCAACGAAATTGAAATGAGTTTTTTTCCTAAACATCGCTGTTGTTGCTGCTGATGCCATTTTGCCATTTTGTACCTGTTCAGTCTTGCTAAATGCTGCTGTCTACCCCTTTGGACATTTCCTACTGATCATGAGTCAATTCATGCTGCTGCCTCTCCTTTGTCCAACAGCTGGTGCTGAGTGGGAGTCAGATTGGAAATCCAATGAAATATCTGATTAATAGGAAACCTTTGCTAGTAGAATTAGAAAGGAGCTGTTAGTACACACACTAATATACTGCCAAAATGAATGAGTACAAAAATGGTCTCAACCGCACTAGTTCTTGGTCACACATGTTTTACATTATTGTATTGTAATATTGTTATATTGTTATATTTCCCGGCTCCACCACATGTGTATCAGTCGAATAAAAAAAACAAAACAGGATAACATCAAGTCAGTTACGAAGATGACTCAGAAGTGGACCAGTGTTAGTCATCATCATGTCTTTATTTGTATATGTAGGGTCTGGAAAAAAAAATTCAGACCTCTTGAACCTTTGTACATTTTGTCATGTTCCAACCACAAAGTTATAGGTTTTTTTGTCTGTGGAAATTAAATGAAAGGTTTAGTGGTACAGTGTTATAGAGTGGAAGGAAAATGATACATAGTTTTCAAAATGTTTTATAAGTAAAAATCTGAAAGGTTAGGTGTGTATTTGTTTTTTGTTTATTTCCCCCTTTTACTTTGACCATTCACCTAAACTGAGAGGCTGGGAAAGAAGGGAGCATAAATCAAAGAAGCAACCAAAGGGCCCATTGTACCTCTGGAAGATCTGTAGAGATCCACAGCTCAGGTGGTAGAATCAGTCAAAAGGATAACTATTAGTCCCACAAATATCTGGCCTTTACAGAGAAGAGGTAAGAAGATAGTAAATGAGACCGAGGTTCACCTCTCAGCAGAACGGTGAGCCTAATTATACAGCCAGAACTACATGGTTTAAGTCGAAGCATACTCAAATGTTAGTGTGGAGGGGGTCAGTGTAAAGCTGGCAGAGACAGACACCAAAAGACTTACAGCTGCTCATGATGCAGTATTGACTCTGTGGGGCAATACTGCATCATTTTTTCAGGTTTATATTTGTAAACAATTTTGATAAAGTCCCAATAAAATCCATGGAAGTTTGTGGTTAAACTGAGGCAAAATGTAACAAGTTTCTGTTGGCAAGAACACTGCCAAGGCACTAAATTTTAAGTGTGTCCTTTATGTAAGGCGCCTTGTGATTTGTATCTTAAAAAATGACATATAACATAACTTATTTCCTTACACAGAAGTCCACAAATAATAGTCTAAGTGTTTGACAGTTAAAACTTGGGTAACGTGGTGTTGGATAGCAGGGCAATGATCACAAACACATCAGCAAATTAAACAAGGAGAATATGTTCTGGAGTGGCCCAGTCAAAGTCAAACTTCAGCCCAACTGAAAGGCTGTTAAGAGAGCTGTGCAAGAACAAAAGCCTTTGCTTCTGCATCCAAGCCAAGTTCCTAAATAATTAATGGCCTCGTTTGCTAACCCATGTGTTACTATTTCTCTGTAGATACAGTAGATGCTGTTTTTCATTGTGTTTTGATACAGGGCACCATCATATTTCAACTATGACTGCATATATATGGTTTCTAAATTTTACATTATCTGCTGGCCTCCGGTCCACTTCAAAAACATTCTCTGGATTGGTAAAGGTTTTTTGTCCATTTTAATAGTTTAACGAACAAACTAAAGAAACTTAATAAATATTATGCGAAATTTGTTAAATTAATTAAATTACTTTAATAAAAATGCTCATAAAATTTTTTTGTTTTGGCTAAAATACTGGATTTCAAATTTTTTCACAACTAATCAATATAAGAAAAACAAGAAGTAAACAGTGACACAGGAAGAAAAGAGCTAATATATTTACCCACTGTGTTATATTAACCTTACCCAGTAGGTGTACGGCCCAGACTATACAAGTACTCAGGTGTCTTTTTTATTTTTTATTTAAATAAAGCCATGTTAACCTGTGCTTGTGCAATTTATGTAATTCTATTGTTTTATTGCCAGTGTCTAAGATTGCATTATATACCTTAGAGAAGCCCTGCCTTCTAACTGATTTCATTTGTGTGCAGCAGGACGTTATACTGGCAGCTAGTTGTCACTGTGTGGACATTAAAACAATAAAAGATTATCTTGGCCAGATAATCCATTAGGCATTAGTTTTTATCTCCAGTGTTTGAAGTGTTTGCTTGACCTGCACTAAAACGTCCAAAATAAATGATTTTATTCCCAGAAACATGTCAGTGATCATCAACTGTCATCGTGTTGCTTCTGCTCCTAAGGAAGTATTTGTTACTTCAGATTTGAGTCTAGCATAGAATCCACATTTTTAAATAATTCACTCAACATGCAAAATCTGAACTGTTTTCTGTTTCCCTCCACAGAGCTACTTAAAGTACAATGAAACCTTCCACAAACTTTTTCAAGAGATCCCTAAGGAGGAGAGGCTGACACACAGTGAGTGGTCCCACAATCAGAGTCAGTTACTCGTTCACTGGAATTGATTATGGAAGTGACTTCACATCCTGACTTTTGTTCTCTACTGTCTTAAGTTTTCCAACCATTAGCCTCCTAATACTCATCGACTGCCAAATATTCTGCAGAGGATGCAGAGCTGAAACACCTCATTTGGATAAATGATTCATCAGATGTGCTCATGTTTCCCTGGTGACTCTTTGTGTGCTTGTGTTGCTGCAGCATTTACCTGTGCCTTGCAGAAGGAGGTTCTGTATCATGGAAGACTCTTTGTGTCACAGAACCATGTGTGTTTCTACTCGTCTGTGCTGCTTAAAGCGACCAAGGTAATTTAGGCGATGTGTTTTTGATGTAAAACATGAACATAAGAGAAAAGCAGTGGATGATTCCATTTTTAAAAATGACTAAAAGCCAAACATGTTTTGTGGACTACACTGTTCAATAAGTTATAATATTATTCAAAAGTCCATTTATTTCAGTAACATAATTCACTAAGTGAAACATATCAAGATTAATGATACGTAAACTGATGTTTTAAAGCCTGTACTTGTCTTAATTATGATGATTTTCCATTTACAGCTAATGAAAACATGACATTTTAGATTAGAATATTACATCAGATCAATAAAAAAAAAATTTAATACATCAATGTGGGCTTAATGAAAAGTAGGTTTAATACCTGCTTAAAGGTTGTTATTTCCTTAAATCTGACAAACGAGTCTCTTCAGAACAAATCTTCAAATTTATTAAATATGATTATATACTCTTATTTACCTGAGGTGGAGTAGCATTAGTGGTGTCCTTGTCTTCAAAAGGTGTAAAGGTGTAGCCAACTTAAGCTTTAGCTGTCCAGGGAATGCACTTTATTTTCAGTAGTCAGACATTCCAACCTAATATCGCTTGAAGGGAATGTTCAGGATTTTTTAAAATGAGGTTCAGTTAAAAAGTTAATCAAACAGTTAAACTTCAACCAGGAGTAAACACAGTGTTGTGAAAAAGTACTCAACCCTTGCAGATTTCTTCTGTTTTTTTTTTATCTTTTTTTTTTTTTTGTCACACATTTGTTGGATGATTATTAACATCATCCTACAAATGTTTATGTCAGACAAATGAGTGAAGACAATAAAGTAGTTTTCCAATCATGGTTTTTATTTTTTAAGGGAAACATAGATATTTAAACGGCTTGACCAGTAGAGTCCAGAAACATTTAAATATAACATAATGACCTAATAATCTGACAACATGAAGTAGGCTCAAAGACCTTGAAAAGCAGTGCATCATGCCCTGTTGTAAAGAAATTAGAGAACCGATGAGAAACACAGTGATTGACTTCCATCAGTCTGGAAAGGCTTACAAAACAAGTTTTAAGGCTTTGGGACCCAGAACCACACTGAGAGTCATTATCCATAAACGGAGAAAACACGGAACAGTGGGGAGCCTTTCCAGCAGTGGCCGTCCACCCAAAATTACTAAAACATACAGGATTTAACCTAGAGGTTACAAAGGACATGAGACCAACATCCAGAGCATCTGAACAATTTACTGTAATCTGGAGTCATGAATTCTGCTCTGTGCCAGAAATTCCTGAATGTTCATCTACCAGTTTGTAGCTAAAGCTTACATGCTTTGGATTAGTGCAGCAGAACAATGATCCAAAGCACACCAGCAGGTCCACCGTTAAATGGTGAAAAACCATGAAGGTTTTGGAGTGGCCTTCTCAAAGTTAGCCTCAAATCTGATTGGGATGCTGTGACTTGACAATACTTACAATACCTTTTAGTGGCCAAATCCTTTTTGTTATTCTTTTGCCATCTTCACTTAGTATAAATCCAGATTAGGTGGTCCTGAGACTAAAGGTCACGGCTATTTTTTTTGGGAGGGCAAAGACCAAAGTGGACTCCTACTTTCTTAAAACGACCTAAGAGAAAACCTTCATGGCTGGGTATAGATTGCTACCTCATAAACCTTTGGACCTTACTTCAAGTATTCCAAATAATCTCCTTATGATAATTCTACAATCAGCTATATATGTATGTATAACAAAAAAATAAATGTATGACAAATATAGTATAGCATCCAGAACTGACATGCTTTTATCTCATTACAGGTGGTGATTGCTATTTCCAGTATGAGGGAGATAAAGAAACATAACCCAGCTCTGTCTGTGCTGTCTGTACGAACATCCAGTGGAGAGAAGGTCAGGCTCAGCACACAGCAGTGTTTATGCAGAGCACTTTGGGCCCAGCAGTATGTTGTGCAGTAGAAAAATGTAAAGTCATCTTAGAAAACAGCATCATTATAATGGGGTTAAAACATTGTATGTTTATATTTGCCAGCAATACATTTGCAATTATTGAACTTTAATGCCTTTATAGTTAGCTATGAAAGCCGCTCAGTATGATCCCAAAATACTCCAGTAGTTGGTTTTTATACTCTTTTATTGTATTTTGTGCAGTTTGGGCTTTTAATACATATGAGGTTTTTTTTAGCTGAGACACATTTTCACCTGACTTCTGTTTAACAAGATTAGAAATTCATTCCTGAGATCAGGGAAGAAAATTTATGACACGACTTAATCTCTCCAGCTTTAGCTCTAACTAAAAAATCAATAAAAAATAAAAATTGAAAGACTGACGGAGAATAAGTGAAGCTGGCTTTAGTTTGAAACATTAACCCCAGATCTGCAGAGCAAACCTATCCCCATGCATTGGCCCAGATTTAACCCTCTCTCCTGCCTTTCGTCCTTATCTTTCAGTATTTGTTTGCATTATTTAGGAAGTATACCGTCTGTTACAGACTCCTCCAAAGCCTCTGCTGTCAGGCTCAGGTAAACTCAATGTTCTCCCAGTTCATGAACACAAAGAAACATCACATTTTCAACAGAGATTGTTTTTTTAATTGCTTGTTTGCATCAGGAGGGTAGTCCAAACAGAAGCCCTTACCTGTCCTCTGCAGAGTTCGAAGCTGAGCAAGACATGGTGAGTCTAAAGCTCAGGAGACTTTAGGCAGTATGAGTCCAGAAGAAAACCAAATGGTTCTCAACATGAACATATCCTCGTCTACAGGCTTCCAGCTTTTCTAGTTCAGAGAGTTTCGACAACGTTGATCTTAACAACGGCATTACTCCCATTAATGATGAAGGTACAGATGCAAAACTGAATTGCATTAAGAAGCATCTCTACATAGCCGCAGCATATAACAACACATTTGTGTCTTCCCAGCTAACGGCACATGCAGGTCCACACAAGGAAGCAGCTTTAAAAACGAAAACAGCAGAGGTGAATAAGCCAGAGTAATGAGTCATTAGTGATCGGTGTGATGACGTTTTTATTAATGCTTTCATCCTTTTTCTTTTTTTTTTTAGCCGAGTCATGGATTTCGACATTCCTTGAGAAAGTTGTCCCATTTTTGTTCTTCAGAGAAATTCTGAGTCTTAGAGTTGTCCTTCATATCTTCGTGATCCTGTGAGTAATACTGCAGAAGTCTGCCAAAGTACTGAGTGACTTCAGTAGTATTTTAGTCAAAGACTTTCTCTCTTTCTTTAAAATTGATCTTCCTATTGGCGTCTTGCCTGGTTGTCTAACTCATTTCCTTGTTAAATTGCTTCAATACATTACAAGAAATTTCAGGTCCTTCAAAGCTGGATGTAAATAAAGTAGTTGAACAACTTTAGCTCATAGGTGTACTGCTTAGACCTTAACTATTAAGTTACTCAGCAGATGCTTTAAGTAAAAAAGCCATTTGCATCTAATAAATTAGCTAAAATGATCTCCAACCTCCATCAGCTGATGTGGTTTTAGTATTCTGAATTTTAAGTCACTCCCTGGCATGTCACCGCTTTATGTGTCTAATTAAATGAGCTTCATGCACATAACTTTAAGGCCGTTTGACCAAATATGATATAATCGTATGGCTGAACAAAATGTAACTCTAGCCTTGCAAGATTAAATGTACTTCACTTTTTATCATAACACAATTACAAACCTAGACGCATTTTATTGGGATTGTATGTTATACAAAGAGTAGCACATAACCACCACATCAGTCTCGATTCCTTTGTAGCCTCTAATAGGCTTTCATCTTGGAGTGTACTGAGCTCCATCCATCTTACATCAACTCTAACTAGGTTTCTGACTGTGCAAAGGAAAAGCATTCCCACAGCATGATGCTGCCACCACCATGTTACATTGTGGGGATGATGTTTTCAGGGTAACATGCAGTGTCAGATTTCCTTCACTTATAGCATGTTGCATTTAGGCCAAACATCTAATTTTGGTCTCCTCAGAACAGACCACCTTCTCATGCGTTTGCTGTGTCTCCTAAAGGGTTTGTGGCAAACTGCAAACAGGTCCTCCTAGTGCTTTCTTTGAACAAATGCTTTCCTCTTCCCACTCTGTTATGTAGTTCAGATTTGTGAAGCGCACAACTAACAGTTGTCCTTTTGACGGATTACTTTTCTGATTTAAGCCTCTCCTTGCCCAGTCAATTTAGGTCGGCCATGTCTTGGTAGGCAGCTGCACCATGTTCTTTCGATTTTCAGATGCTGGACTAAAAATGCGCTCTGTGAAATATTTAAAACCCGGTATATTGTCTTATTATCTAACCCTGCTCTAAAGTTCTCCATGTCTGCTTTGGTTCTTGGACTTTATGATGCTGTTTGTTTACCAACGTTCTCTAACAATCCTCCAAGTTATTTCCAAGACAGCTGTATTCATATGTAGGTTGTATCCCACATAGCTGGACTCGATTAAATAACAAGGCGATGTCTGAAAGTGGTGCCCAAACTTTTTTGTAGGGGAGTCGGAGTAAAGGGGCTGTAAAAACAAGCTGAAAAACCATGTGTCCATTTCTTGCTACTTCACAGTCTAGCACTGTTTTGTTTTGATATATAACCTAAAATCTTAATAGAATACATAAAAATTAGTGTGTTTAACCTACAACATGGAATCTCAAAGGGTAGGAATACTTCTGCAAGGTGTCATTCATGTACTAAAGTACTGAAAATAATCTCCACCTCCATCAGTACATTTTTAAGCAAACCCGCTTCATGGAATGCACATGACATGTTTTGGCCTTTTAACCAAACTAGTTCAGTTTTAACCAGTTCAGTTCTTCCGTAAAAACAAACCTCTAATGCTTTTAACAGAAGCGCAGTGTTCTGTTTGAGGTTTCATAATGTGGACTGCTCAATACATCAAATGTGCTAAGAAGAAAACAATCTTTTCCTTTATGTTGGATGGCTTTTTGTGTTCAGAAACATGAAACCTAAACACCTGTGCTGATATGTTGACCTAATAGATTGGCTGACAGCGCTGAAGCGAAGAAAGTCATGAAAACCTTGTGATGAAAAAATAAATCACATGATTTTCACTCGTGCTCTGCTTAGATAGAAGTTACTGATACCTTATTGAAATCAGCATGATCAGTCCATGATTCTCTCAGGCCTTTTTCCCTGAAAGCCAACCTTGGACTGCGACCTGCAGAATCTGAGGTATGGATTGAGCAAATGCTTTGTGCGTGTTCTGTTGCAGGCTGCTATTACTGCTCTTGGCGTCTGGCTACCTCGGGCTGAGAATCACTGCCCTGGAAGAGCAGCTGAGCTCTCTGGGAGCCCTGGCTGATTTGACTTCTCACTACACAGAGTGAGTACAGCCGCAGAAACACAAGGAGGAAGCTACAGGTGGAAGTCTGTTGGGGAGTGGTTAAAACAAAAGAGAAAAGTGATATGGCTCAAACTGGTTTTTAAACAATTAGAACCTGCTGATCGCAATTAGATATGGGGGAAGTAGACTTACCTGTTTTTAGCACAAGTCAAAAGAAAAGTAACTGCATTCCAGACGTTCACACCTACCAGGCTGTAGAGTTTTTTTTTGTTTTTTTTTTTATCTTGAAACAACAAAAGGGAATGAAAACAATAAGTTTATCTTTAGTTTACATATTTGACACAGTTGCTGTTCTTGTCCCATCACTTAGAAGCAGACTCTGTGGCAGCAGCTCAAAAATGAAAAACAACTCACATTTCAGTCATAAAACAATACAATTTACCACATTGTTTTTTGTTTTCAAAAAGCTGTAGTGTAACTCGCTTTCATAAAACTGTTTTAAACAGTGTTTAAATTAGGTTGAACATTTTCCCAGTTAAAGATGAATTTTACCCCTCCTCTGTTTTTATCTCATCTTTCTTCCTCTTCTTGTTTTTTATCCCACCAGGTTCCAGGAAACATAGCCACCTGTCACAAAGGCATCTCAACAATGGAAAGCTACTGAATTTTGTACGCAATACATCTTTGAAAGGAACATGTTTAATTGTTTTTCAGTGTTGCACACAGATACTTTCTCTTCCAACAGAAAATAAACTCTTATTTCTGCTTCTGGGTTCTCTGAACCAGAAGCATGGGCAGGCTACCAGTATCAAGGTGTACCAAGGTTTTAAAAAGTTACAGTTTTAGAACCTCTAAATATTCTTGTCAGACAGTTCGTACGATTTAACCCCATACTGCCTGAATTTCTTTAATTGTTGTCAAGCAGATGCTAAAATAATCAGACTATTCATTTGAACTTTGCTCAGGCAATAGAAATTAATCTACTATGTGTTTAGTATAGCTGCTACCAACTCGAACCCTCGATGAGTGTGGAATATGCCTTAGTTAAGATTTGTAGGATATAAACGCCACCTTGGCTGTATTAACATCCAAAGCATTGTAAGGCAAATGTCGACAATTATCAATAAGGGGTTAATGTCAGAGAAAATGACCGGTAACAGAGTTTTGACAGGAGCAGCATTGTGCTGCCCTTCCCCCACTTGTTGCTGCACACTGGCTAAAACAAGGCACTCTTTAAGGTATGCTGTTTTTATGCTCCCAGTTTACCTTTATAAACAGGAAAAATGTATAATAGTCTGTGCAATAAGGTGTTTATTCTCTCTATGTATTAAAATCAAATCAATAAATGTTGTGCATATAACATCGAAATTATTTTAGTGTAAATAATTGTTTTCTGTTTTACATAAAAATACATAGATCACGTTATACATTTATAGTTTAAGTTTTTTAGTAAATACCATAAAACTATATTAGTTTTACTCAAGGCTAGAGGTCTGCGTGAGAATCGTTTACCGGCCCATGCCTAACGGGACTGTCTGTGAGGAATGACGTAGCGCCAGGCAGCTAACAAAGCCGTGGCTGTGATTTTTTTTTATCAAGAATATTTGCGCATCTGAGAACAGACTCGAGTTTAACTAAGCTGGAATATGAACTCATTTAATGTTATTGTTTAAGCCCCTCATTCTGTAGGAAGTCCAAATATTGTACTTTTAGTGTTAGAATTTGTCGATTTTATTCTGGTAATGACGAGATCTAACCAGCAGAGGGCAGTCAGCCCTTGCAGATTTCTTAAAGCCCATTAAAGCAGCAATGCGGTCCAATTGCAATACATCTCGTCCAAGACACAGAAGCCAAAATGATCTGATTCTTCAAAATTCATGAAAATATGTAAAATGTCACAGCTGTTAAATATTTGTCATGAACAAACTAAAGGTTTCTGGCACCAAAATTAAACGTTTAAAGCTGCTTAAACACCTGATAATGTGATTGTGTGTGTGCTTTATACCTGTATGTAAAACTGACTTATTTCCACTGCATCTAACTCACAATTTGTACAAGAATCTTTAACATTTTCAGCATTCATTATTTCAAACATGGCAGCAGTCTTAACTGTACAAATGCAAATACTTGCATTTCTATGTAATTGTGCAGTTTGTGTAATAAATGTTAATTTATAGATTGTAAATGATTGAAACCACCTACTTTCACTTTTTTGTACTTAAGCGATTTTATTTTGTTGTCCATAAAAAGGTCAAGATTCAGTCCCATGAATTCATTTCATTACATCATATTCTCAGTTCAAAAAAACCAACATAAAATTACAAATTATAATACAAAGAAAGAAACTGGTTAAGTACAGTAACCATATAAACAGTCTACTAATAGGTTCTACACCCCCATCCCCGACATCTGACCCAGTCAATCTCTAGCACAAAAATCAACATTACATCAGTTAGTATCAGCATTAAAAAATTCAGATAAATGTCCTTTTTTTCCCCTTATCTTTTTTTTTTTTTTTTTTTGGAGTTTAATGTCCCAACGCTATGAATTCAGCTTTATCCTCACATTGACAACACATAAGATTATGCTCCATCCCATCATTTGCTCTGTAAAACACAGACATGCATACAGTTTTACTGTTTAATCCCCCCTCCCTCCCCGATCAATAAACATTCAAGGCCAGAGGATACAATATATGACCCATACGGGTGCATCGATAAACAGTACGCATCCAACCCAGATTCCCAAACCCAGTGAGGTCTCACTGGTTTCCCCAACCCATCCAGATAGAAAACTGAGGACAACCTCTTACTTCCAGAGAGAGAGACTCTTCACTCTCTCAGATTCTTCTGATGACTCAGTTTCTGAGTTTGAGAATGTAACAGATTTCCATTATTCAAATATCACATACACAAAGCACAGGATGAGAACGAGGGGGGGAGAGAAAAAAAACATCCCTGCTCGAGCAGACAGGAGGTGAGTGGTGTTCAAAAAACATTTTCTGCTGCTTCCAGAGACCCACTCGCACTCCCAAAAAGGAGCAACCAGGTCAGCGCCGGTTAATAAACGTTCCCTTTGATACAACGTAGCCACTATCACTGAAACTGATGGATCTCCTGTGCAGCAAACATCTTGTACTACAGCAGGTCTGCACACAGGACCCATTAGTACATCTCCACCCAGGAAAAGCTGTATCCTTCATGCTTTCCTTTACAACATGGTCAATGATAATGAAAAGACAGATGTACATTTTATACCCTTGTTACACTTTGGATGCTTTGTACAATAGTGCTGAACTTAAGACCTGCTTTTTCATGCTAGATCAGATATATATTTATATATATATATAGTGTGTATGTTGTGTTTTTATGGGTGTGTGTTTGCGCGTGTGTATGTTGATGTGCAAAAGGTGTGTGTGCGTACGTGTGGTGTAACCTGCACCACACCAACAGTGACGAGGCTCAAGTATGGCTTGTGTCAGACATTGCAGCGTTCTGTCAGCCACAAGAGAGCTTCTGTACATTTAGGGCCAGAGATGGAAACAAAACAGGAAGCTTCATCCCATCCTGGCACCTGATCTGGATCACATCGTTAGTCTCAACATCAAGAAGCATGATTATGAAACATCCAAAACATGGAACAACTTAGGAATAATTACACCAAGACTAAAATTGGCCTAGCAAATGTCCTGCGGAAGCTCACTCAATACTGGAAACTGATTATTGCTAATCAGCATAAGTCAGACTACGCATGGTATCTGTGACTAAAAATGGACATAGTTCATGTTAGTATTTGAAGCAGAGAGCAGCTTTGGAGTCAACTCGAACAGACGCTTGAAGCTCCAAAGGCCGCAACTTTAGCGGCGCTTCAGACTGACGGCTAATGTTTCAACATTTAGGGAAATGTGGTCATTTCAGTTCTCGCTGAGGGCAAGCCGAACAGACGGGCGTCCCTCACACAATCATTTAGATAGTTGGTCAATTTCCAGTAAAGCAGAAAGAAGTAAAAAAGAAAAACATGGCTCTTTCCAAAGATTAAGAAAGCATCTGAAGTGTCGGTCAAACGTTTACAAAACTATTAGGCATTAATTTGAGATTTATTTTAAGCTTTTAATAATGCATTTGAACCGATCTTTTCCCAGCGGGAAAGTATTATTCAACACGACTTCACTTTTACAAATACATTTGGTGCACAAAGTTTAAATATCTACTTGCAAATGTGTTAGCAAGTTACAGGGACAGCAGAATATTTGTAGCTGTCAACAAGCTACAATTCTGACTACTTGAAAAAACGTAACTATGTAAGGAAATTCGTTGGGATGTTCGAGATTAAGGCTCAATCAGGTGGAAGCTGCCGCAACACCGGTTTTACTATCCACAGTGAAGCGAGTTAAATATCAACCTGGACTGACAGGCTGCTGAGCAAGAAAGACATGCCTGCTCCAAAACCTGAAATTTGCAGCTGGCAACTGTTTTATGGAGAAAAAAAAACTATTTATAATCAGGAGACAAAGACTTGAGCCAGCTGAGCTGTTAAAAGTAAGTTTGAAGGAGTCATGGTGGAAGCTTTCGATCATAAAAACCTTTTACCAACTGTTAACCATGGTGGTGGTGGCAGCATCATGCTGAGAAGGCTTTTTTTTTCTTTCCTCTGCCAGTAGTAGTCATGCACTGAATGTTGGAGATGGAATAATTAAGATGGTGGACTACTTCCAAATTCTTCAACTTTCAACCTCAAATCAACAAATACATGATTGAAACGTGGACACAGTTGGGTTTTCAACTGGGACGACGATCTCAAACACAAATCAAGACTGTCGATAAAGCAGCTTCTGGGATGGGTCAGACCTCAACCGTATGGAAATCTATTGGACCATTTTTAAAAGCTGGGTTCATGTCAGGAGATGGATTTATTATTTCTGAAAAAAAGGTTTGAAATATTCAGCCAGGATTCTGCCACAAGCTTGTTACAGACTCCTGACAACATGTGGCCTACAACTTACTATAGATCCAAATATGAGTTGGGGTGCATTTAAGTATTTGAGGCCACGTGTATAACTTAAGAGGCCTGTGTGGAATAAATAAAAATCCACAATAAATGTAAAGCTGTTGTGCAAATTCTTGTTTTTGTTTTTTAGATCATGAAGTTGCATCTTGTTCCATTTCACCCTGAAACAAGAACAGTTTAAATAAATCACTAAAAGCTCAAAATTATAACATTTGTGGAGATGATTAGTGCAGGTAAACTTCAGCCCGGACCTTCACACACCAACCACTCTGCTGCATCAGACATGCTGTGGTCTTATGGTCTTTACTGGTACTTTACTGTTTCTGGTTCAGCCACTACCCGGAACGTCTGCAAGCTTCAAAAATCTCATTAGCACACCCACTCTGGGTAAAACGGAGAAACGACAAAGCGAACTTGTACCTAAAAACCAAGAAAATTTAGATTCTTTGAACAGGAATTTTAATGTATTCCCTGAAACCTGTTTCTGTAACTGAATGGAAAGTTTAGGACTGGAAAAGACGTGAAAGCTGGCCTTTTGGGAATTAATAATAAGGGAAAGTATGAGACATTGTGCAGCCATGCAAGCTGTGAAAGGATTTCTGACTACTCCAATCCAAAAGGACTGGAAGAAGAAGACTGGAGACAGACCCCCAAACCACACATTTAAGATGATTAGTGTTAGCTGGAGAAAAACTTGGGAATGCCCTGGCAGTCAGACTGATGTCCATTAAAAAGGTAAACAAATAGTGAAGGAGGGATACACTCTTGATCAGTGTTTGCCAACTGGAAAAGAGAACTAGTCAAACTATGGAGGTATTCTTCATTACACAAAAATTACATGATTTACAAATAAAACAAAAAGAAACATCAATATTGATGTCCTCATTACCCCTCCACTACTGTAGATTTCCAAGTTACCAGGATGTCCTTCATTTCTGCACACATTCACTCATGCATACTAATGTGTGCACACAGATCCACAGTGGTTTGAACACACACATCACAGCATATTCAGCAACACATCACTTCAGAATTACATCTGTGTGCCTTTTTGGACAAAATCTCCCACTTGTCAATTGAATGAAGTCAACACGTTTTAAAGCTGCAATTCCAGGTTGTCCTTCGAATCTGCGACTCTGAAATGATTTTGTCTATTCTGTAGTGTTTCACCATCACTGTACAAATGTATAAAGCTAATGACGTTTAAAAAAATGTCAGCTTTAAAAACAGGAAACACAACATAGTTTGTGTTTAACCTGTAGGTGTGCTGCTTTAAAGACACACAGATGTGACCAAAATCACACACACACGCTCATTCATTGCAAACATGCTCACACACTCTCTCTCTCGCTCACACACACACTAGCAAACAGATGCACATACACAGTGTTATAGATACAAACACGTAGAGGCTGCTTGTTTCTCAGGCGTGCTGTGCAGCCAGGTCCTGGTTGATGAAGCGTCGTAGCCTCTCCAAGTACTGACTATAAAGCTCGATGTCGTTGTGGCCGGCCCCCTCCACCCACAGGGGCTCCACGGCCTTGGGACAGCGCTCGAATAGGGCGAGGCCGTGAGAGAAGTCGATCACCTCGTCTTCTGTACCGTGAATGATGAGCACTGGAGACGGGATCTTGGAAACCTTCTCGATGCTGGAAGAGATTTATGGATTACTGCTTTATGGAGTTATGCGCATTTCAGTGGTATTTTAAAGTAAGATCAGTAATTTTACTCATGAAATTGGTCTTGAGTTTATCAGATTGCGTCTATAAAAGGTTTGTAGAAAACAATGAATTTTTAAAATACAGTTTTCCCAGGATGGTCCTATCAGCCAGGGGAAAGATGTAGGTTAAGGAAAAATATATTTAAACAGATGCAGTAAAATAAATTTTTTTCTAATTCAGGACCCATTTAAAAACAACCTTGTTTCCAAAAAGCTATCAATGAGGAAAAACCAGCTTTTTATATTCAACATTGAATCGGAAACTAAAAACTCTGATGAATTATTTTTCCAGTCTGTTGCTTTATATCTTCTGACAACATACAATGCATACTTACATTATTATATATTAAACAGTTTTCTTAAAGAAGGCAAACACAGAAAAACGTTTCTCTAAAGTTAGTACAAAATTTAACAAAATATGAAAAAGCATAATATTTTCATATTCATAGGTTTGGGGTGAAAGAAAGAAACAAAGAATTAAAGAATAAATTAAAATCTGATCTACATCTGATAAACAAAGATAAACTAATCTCAGATGCTGAAAATAGCTAACTTTGAGTCTTCTTCCCTCAGTAACAGCGTCCACACCGAAGAGTGTCGTTTCTTAGGAGCAATTTGCATAAACAGGAAAAGGTGTAGTTTTTAACTTTCCACTGATGTCAATTCTGGTCATTCTTGGTGCTCCTCTACTTATATTCATGCGGCACTTTAGAAAACCCTTTGGGGTTATTACAAATCGACAAAAAATGTCTTTAAAGGGGACATACTTAAATCATTCATTTGTGGTCTGTATAAGGGGAGTGGTGGCCTAGTGGTTAGAACAGGAGGTTTGTGTTCCAGAGGGGACAGAAGGGGCCAGGTTCATATCCCACAGATTACCACTCTGGGTCCCTGAGCAAGACCCTTAGCCCCAGAATGCTCCCCGAGCGCCGCACAATGGCAGCCCACTGCTCCCTATAAGGGATGGGTTAAATGCAGAGGACAAATTTTGTTGTAATGTACATGTGCAATGACCAATAAAGATGATTATTATTATTATTAAAATGAAACTGCAATGCTTTGGTTTGAATTCCTTGTTATTGTAACTGAACAGGCTCCACTTTTACCCGTTCTGAGGTGCGTCTGTGAGCCACTCGACTTGATGCGGTCTATATAAATGCTACGGAGGCACTTCACATTTCAATGAAAAATAAAATTTAACCAGACACTTTGAAGAGGTTCTGATGCTGGGGGACGGTGAAATGAATTGTTTCGGGTTATTACACCCAACAACCGAATATTAAGACTTATCCACTTGCAGCTTTGGCATACTTGAGCTTGGATGACAAAAATCGCAGCAAGAAATAAATTCCTGAAATAGATCAGCCTGAAGGTCCAGGACCTTGTTTAGCTGCTCCGCTGCAAATACTGTGGCGTAACAGTTGGAAAAACATAACAGACAATAGAGAAAACTGAACAGATTGAAAAATATGACCCAAACAGAATATAAAGACATCTACGCTGCACCTGGAGAGACTAAATTAAACTTTTCTGCATTCCTACAGACTCCAAATACACAACACATACTTTTTTGCACGTACTTTAACTTAAAGAAATAAGCATGTGTTAATTTGTCCAGTAATTTTCTAACTAGACTAGAACTATGATTATGTAAGAGTACTTCGGTAGCCTCCTGCCTCGCTTCCTTTGACTAAAGGATCCAACAGATGGTGTTAAGCCTGTGGGAAGAAGTCTCAACTTGATATAGATTTTAGTTACTGTATGACCGAGGTAAAAATTCCCAGAGCTCCTAATCTCAATTTAAACACTTTATCCTTTTTAAAAACAATTGCCCGACTTAAATATGAAGTTAAGATAATAATTCTGCTCTTCTGTTGCTTTATGAAATTTTATCCATCAGTTGCTGACATCAAGTGAAAAATAGGCATACAATATCTTAAAAAAAAATAAAAAATCCTAGGAAAATTTTGTTTTAACTTTTGTTTTTCCATAAAGGAAATATAATCATATTTTACAAAGTTTTGGCCTGTTTTGGTTTGGACTGAATCAAAACAACCACGGTGAAGAACTCACTTGGGGAAGGCATCGAAGCAGTAAGTTTTCTTTGTGTCAGGGAAGGCCACCCTCATGCCAGAGGTGAGAGGAGAATGAAGGACCACTGCAGCGCATTCGAACCTTGATGCTAAGTCTACTGTGGGCACTGTGCCAATGCTCTGTCCATACAGGATGATATTTTCAGGGCTGATGCCATACCTGCAAGACAAGCCGACAAATTTCAGAATAAAACAGAAGAAAAACAGAACAGAACTTCATGTTTGGATAAAATATGGTGGCAAATGTGCTGTTTAGTTGTTTATTTATTTATTTACATACAAATAACAGGGATTATCAATTTTTGCAATCGACTTGTTACAGCTAACACCATGTGTGTGTTAAAGTGCTTCACATAATGATACATTCCAGCCTCTAGAGATAAATGCAGCAAACTACTTATTCTAACTTTTATTAAACAGTTAACTGTGTTATTAGTTTTAACATTAAAAGGGAAAATTTATACTTAATTTCATTTTATTACACTGCTCAAAAAAATAAAGGGAAACCTCAAATAACACATCCTAGATCTGAATGAATGAAATATTCTCATTGAATACTTTGTTCTGTATAAAGTTGAATGTGCTGACAACAAAATCACACAAAAATCATCAATGGAAATTAAATTTATTAACCAATGAATGCCTGGATTTGGAGTCACACACAAAATTAAAGTGGAAAAACACACTACAGGCTGATCCAACTTTGATGTAATGTCCTTAAAACAAGTCAAAATGAGGCTCAGTATTGTGTGTGGCCTCCATGTGCCTGCATGACCTCCCTACAACACCTGGACATGCTCCTGATGAGACGGTGGATGGTCTCCTGAGGGATCTCCTCCCAGACCTGGACTAAAGCATCCACCAACTCCTGGACAGTCTGTGGTGCAACGTGATGTTGGTGGATGGAGCGAGACATGATGTCCCAGATGTGCTCAATCGGATTCAGGTCTGGGGAACGGGCGGGCCAGTCCATAGCTTCAATGTCTTCATCTTGCAGGAACTGCTGACACACTCCAGCCACATGAGGTCTAGCATTGTCCTGTATTAGGAGGAACCCAGGGCCAACCACACCAGTATATGGTCTCACAAGGGGTCTGACGATCTTATAATGACCTAATGGCAGTCATGCAGCCCTCCAAAGAAATGCCACCCCACACCATTACTGACCCACTGCCAAACCGGTCATGCTGAAGGATGTTGCAGGCAGCAGATCGCTCTCCACGGTGTCTCCAGACTCTGTCACGTCTGTCACATGTGCTCAGTGTGAACCTGCTTTCATCTGTGAAGAGCACAGGGCACCAGTGGCGAATTTGCCAATCCTGGTGTTCTCTGGCAAATGCCAAGCGTCCTGCACGGTGTTGGGCTGTGAGCACAACCCCCATTTGTGGACGTCGGGCCCTCATACCATCTTCATGGAGTCGGTTTCTAACCGTCTGTGCAGACACATGTACATTTGTGGCCTGCTGGAGGTCATTTTGCAGGGCTCTGGCAGTGCTCCTCCTGTTCCTCCTTGCAGAAAGGCGGAGGTAGCAGTCCTGCTGCTGGGTTGTTGCTCTCCTACGGCCTCCTCCACGTCTCCTGGTGTACTGGTCTGTCTCCTGGTAGCACCTCCAGGCTCTGGACACTACGCTGACAGACACAGCAAACCTTCTTGCCACAGCTTGCATTGATGTGCCATCCTGGATGAGCTGCACTACCTGAGCCACTTGTGTGGGTTGTAGAGTCCGTCTCATGCTACCACAAGTGTGAAAGCACCACCAACATTCAAAAGTGACCAAAACATCAGCCAGAAAGCATCGGTACTGAGAAGTGGTCTGTGGTCCCCACCTGCAGAACCACTCCTTAATTGAGTGTTTCTTGCTAATCGCCAAAGATTTCCCCCTGTTGTCTATTCCATTTGTACAACAGCTGTGAAATTAATTGTCAATCAGTGTTGCTTCCTAAGTGGACAGTTTGATTTCACAGAAGTTTGATTTATTTGGAGTTATATTGTTGTTTAAGTGTTCACTTTATTTTTTTAACACTGTATTTGTTAAGTGCTGTTTTTAATGTTTAGGTGCCAGGAGCTTTCTACAAACAAAGTTCTTTTGGCTTGATTTAGTTAGAAATGCACCGATTGAGCCTTTTCTGGCCAACATCGATTTCTGGTTTTCTTTGAGATTTGATTTTGCAGATAACAACTCTGACAGGTTTTAGTTTTTTCTGAGACATATAACAAAGAGAACAAAAATAAATAAATCAGCAGCATATTACAATATTATATTAATGCATTAAAACAAATGCCCCTTTTTCAAATCTTTATCATTTTTATACAATACAAAACATGTGGAACAAATAACATGCTGCTTGCTTAATGTGTTTATAGACCAAAAATGATTTTAATGCATTTAATGAATAAGAAAATAAGCTATAATAAAGAGCTATTGCAGAGCTTTGCCTGATCTGTCTGATAACTGGTTTGACCAAAAATGAGCCAGTCGGTTTTGACAGTTTTTCTACCAGCTAAATCAAAACCAATCGTGCCTCCTTACCTAGAGCGCAGGGCGTGCCATGCAGCATCGATGTCTGCGTAAAGGTTCTTCTCAGATGGCTTGCCAGTGCTAACACCGTAGCCTGAGTAATCGTAGGAGAAGATGTTGCAGTTGATGCGTGTGCCTAAACCGATGTAGAAGCTGCTCATCTGACCCAGGTCAACGGCATTGCCATGTGAGAACAACACTGTGAACCTGTGAGACAGAAAGGGGAGAGAAGAATGGAAGGAAGTCCAGCGTAAAGACAAAAGGAAAGGGCACTCCTACTTGAAAACTTAAAGTTGACTAATATCGCTGATGGCTTGCTAACAACTTATAAACAGGTTTATGAAGTGTGTATCTCAGCAAATGCAGTCTCACAATGGTGATTCATATCCCACCTGGCATTGGGAGCACAGCGAATGTACATGCATCCAACCCTGTTCCCTCGGCTAGATCTGGTCAGGAACACGTCAGTCACATCCAGTTCTCTCTGTGAATACTGGAACTCGGCTCTTTCTGTCAGGTGCAACTTCCACCTGCCTTCAGGCCCACTGATACTACTGCTGGCGCTGGCAGCCCCACCACTGCCGCCACCACCTCCTGCTCCTCCAACACTACCACCACCACCGCCGCCTCCTCCGCCACCACCACCGCCACCTCTGTCTGATCCACTGGCATTACCCAGTCGTGAACGCAGTCCTGGCGCTCCAAGTGAGGGGGGAGCAGCCCCAGAATTGGCGGCAGACACAGTTGTTGCTCCAGATCCGGGATCTGGGTCAGGGAGCAAAGCATAGGTGGGCTCCGGAGGGAGAAAAGCCAGTTTGGCTGCAATGCGGCTGGGACAGGGGGGGCAGCAAAACAAGCAGCATAGCTCTCGTATGGACAGGCCGTTCATCTTCTGGCACGAATCTGAACATGAGAGGCAGTTGTTAGTGAAAATATTAAAACATCTGAAACCTTTGTATGGATTGATATCCTAAAATAACTTCTTGATAACAGTTAAATTCTATAACTTAAATTAGAAATTGAATAAGCAGTTGCTGTAGTGTTCGGATTGAGCTTCATCTACATAGCAATTAAATCCAGTTCAATAGCAACGAATAACATGACAGTGGAGAAGGATATGTTTAATGGATAGAATGGGTCCAGGAACTTACCCCTGGGGAACACCACAAGTAACTGTAATATTGTGACTTTTCATTACTGATGGAAGCATACTGTTGTCAGTGAAGTTGGATATGAACCATTTTAGGGCAGTGTGAGCGAGTCTAACTGTGGGGTGTAGTTAAAAAAAAGAAAGTAGTGTTTTTAAGAGTTTTTTCTAAGCTACAATCAATCAGTAAACTTCACCAGCTTCTAAATCGGTTCATTTAGAAGGTGTAAAGCAAAAAAGCTGATCAGAAGAATCCCTAAAGGTGACAAAAAGAACAGAGAGAAGAGGAGGAAAGAGGAGAAGAGGACAAGTTTGTGTTCAGTTGTTATTCTATAGACATTTTTGTGTGTTTCGCTGATAAATGGAGCAAAGAAAAGCCTGCTTATTTTGTAAATCCAAGAGCAACAAAAGCTTTCCAGTGAAAAATCAAATAATTCTATGCTGACAGATGTGGAACAAAAACTGTGCACAACCAGTGCCGAATATCTCCATCTGGCAAAGGATGTGAAGATACAACTTTTTTATAGAAAAATATGGGAGTAATTTTCTTGAGAGATATTCATTTAGCCGTTTTCTTTAGGAAAAACATTACAGCAATAAAATAAAAGTAGGCCTAATGCTGCAATTAACACACCACAAAAAAACAAGAGCTGTGACATACAAAATAAAGGAACACTTTAATATCAAGTCAGTTCAGCTTCTGGAATATTGATCTGGTAAGTTCCTGTAAGTAGTAGAGGGGCTGTTAATCAGTCATGGCCCCAAAACATTTTGTCATTGACCCACTGGAAAAGCAGCCTGCCTCAATGACACATTTATCACTGACTATGAAATATTAGTAATAACCATTGAAGCCACAGGATGTCACGAGATATTGGAGGAGCGAGGGAGATAGAGAAAGGCTTCTTATTAGACTTTATTGATTATACACCATCCCTGACAGAAATGACAACCTAAACAACATTTGGAAGTCAAAAAGCCTTTTCTCACTCCTCAGTCTCTCGCTTTTCCCATTCAGTGACAGAGAGCTGTGTTATTACAGTGTAATCCATTTTCAATGTGGAATTTCAGAATTAAAGCAATACTAATATGGCAATATCTCCTAATCTTTTACTGTGTTCATAACACCTTGAAAAGAAAATTGTAGTTTTGTAAAATGAAGCTACATCACCTCTAGATGTCACTTAATTCATATCCGATGTGGAAATTGAAAATTGCACCCCTGGAATATTCCAGTATTACATATATTTTTACATTATAATCATCAGCTTAAAAGAAAAATGTCCGCCAGAGACAGATTCCTGTTTAAGGTTAAGAGAAGACCATCTATGTCACTGAAAAATGTTGTCATATCTTCTGTCAAAGTTTGAAGCCACCTGAATATGCCAATATTATAATTCTCAGCATACATGCAATATTTCATCCAGAGGTGTAAAACCTACAGAGTTTTCAGATTTGCAAACTTGAGTTCCAGTTGCATGGTGAAATATAGTATTTGAGTTCTTGTTTCTCCAAGAACTCTCTGTAAATGTACTCTGACTGATACAAACCCTATTTTGGCCATTATCTTCTCTGGGGCCAGGGCTGTATTCTTTGAATAAAATTATAAGAAAGGCTTTGAATTAAAAGGAAACCAAACTCTTCATCAGGGCAGAAATCCTTGAATGACAGTTTACTTTAAACGGATTATTAATATGGTGATTAATATTCACCATATTTACCAGGCTTTATTTTATGTATAACTAAATATCCTCAGCAAGTCTCATTGAAAATGTTTAAAGATACTAATTTAACATAGAAGTTCTTAGTTTCCAATCCAATCTATTTTATTTATAAAGCACATTTAAATACAAATTGTTTAAACCGAGTGCTGTACAGTATCAAAGGTCAAATCAAGATACAAATAATAAAAATAGTGAAATAGAACCAAAAATTAAAACGGTAAAAATAACACATCAAACTGTAGCAAATAAAAGAAGACCAGACCAACTCACACCTTGTCAAAAGCCACTAGACTTAAAAACAATAAGAGTAGAGGCCTATCTGATATTTAATGGCAATTTGTTCCACAATGTAAAAGGCCCAATCTCTTCTGAGTTTCTGCCTAGTTTTTTGGTACAGTCAATAGAGGCCGTTCAGATGATCTAAGAGCCCTTAGTGAAACATAAGGCCTCCGATTAGTTTTGGAAAACTGTACATCACTGAGGCATGCTTTTATTTTGAAGGCGGGTCTATAAATCTGAATGCCTTGCTACTCAGAATTTGGGCAAACTTAAGTATTCTTTCAGATGAACGGGATCCCAAATAACAGCGCTATCTACCACCAAATCCACAATGCTCCTGCCTTCTTTAGCAACAACATGACAGACGTTAGCTGTTTTTGCTAGCTCCATTTCAGTACCAGGCAGGCAGCCATAATGAGGCTCAGCAGCTACTTCCCAGAGGCTTGACCTCACCCAATAAGATAGAAGCTGAGGCGGTGACGCTGTTCCACAGACTGCCCCCTCTGTCTTTGTCCCGCCCCGTTCGTTTTTACATTTCCAGCTGCATGTTGAGGAGAAAAGACAATACACTGACCAAGGAATGTAAAAGAGAAAGATGGAAATAAATGGGCTAAGGGAAATAGAAGTTTTTTTTTTTTTTTGTAAAAATATTTGCGAGGGATTAAATATGAATAATAGAAAGGGCTATAGAAAATAACATATTAATGAATGCATATCTTTTTTTTCCATTTTGTTGGATATAATTGCCCATTAATTCTTTTATTAAGTAATTCAATTATTAAGTTATTTATTTCTGAATGTATTCTTAATTAAGTCAATGCAGGACAGAGTAAATGCAGATAAGAAACAACAAACTGTTCACAAAAACGAAATAAAAATAAAATTAAATTAAATATCGAGTGATTTTCAAAACTGAATATTAACCTGTTTTTGGAGGAAACATCACGAGGGCATGACTCAATTCAAGGCGTTTCCTTTGCAACATATAAACAGGAATAGTCTAACTATGATTCATAATAATGTCTGCAGACGATATATATTTGACCAAAACTAGCAATGAGATGAAAATTGTCATTGTCCAGGATAATGATTCAAAATATTCAAAGAAAGTGATTTGCCAATACACAGTCCCAGTCTGGTACTTCAATCAAATAAATCTCACGTGTACATACACCATAGAAGCCCTAAAGTTTAGTAAAAACATTACAGACTTCATCAGTATTACATGGTCTTCATCAGTATTGCAGTCGTGTCCCGCTTCATTCACTCACCAACGGTGTTCCAGTCAAGGCAGCATTAATTTTTTTTGTTAGTGACAAATATTTGTACGTAACAGGAGTTTCTGCAGGACAGCCTCTTGTTTCTAAGAACAGAACTGCCTCGACACATAGAGCTACAGTCTTCAATCAACTTCAATCTTGCTTGTGCTGATAGTGTTTTCATGCCTTAGACCCTCAAATTTAAAGTTTTTCTCAGGACGTAATTATCACCCTAGTGAAATATTTGCATCTAAATCTAGTATATAATTTAGGTTGGAAAAGGTTCAGTTATAAAGCTCCGTCACTCAAATATAGCTAAGATTTTAAAGAGTTGGATCATGTTAGAACATGGCATTTTCTTAGACATTTTACAAAGCTAGCACTTAGATATTATTGGGTCTCATTAATTGTTCTGATACAAAATAAATAAGCATTCTTAAAATGTTGGGATGTCAACGCTTTACTAGATTCTGCAGAAACACGCTGTGAACGGAATATAACCTAGTACTGCTACATTTTCATTCTAGTAGTAGAACAACAAAAAATATATACTAGAAATCATTGTTCAAGGGTTGTAATTTGAGAACAAATGTATTATCTAAGCAATAAAATTAAACTCAAAAAACTAAAGACAAGTTGAGAAGAAATATTTCTGATACCATAGTGTAGGCTGCAGTGATCTGAGAGGCACATGTTGTCTTGCAAATAACTAACAAACTTAAATAAATAGAAAGATGCAATACTCAAATAGGACCTTTCAAAAAATAATAATTCTAGGATACATGACAAAAGGAAACAACAAATCCTGGTTGTTGCTCCTTTTGCTTAGATATGCGACTATCAGCAAGCCTTCAGGTGCTGTTTTTGCTCCCATTGCTGGATTGTTGATTAGCCATCCCTTCAAAGCAGCATCTTATTAGCTTATATGGGTTGTACTTTCAAGAATCTTATTGTAAACATAAATATACCTAAACTATAATCTATAACCAATTTTGTCATTCCTGTTAGCAACAAAGCCAGAGTATGTTGTTGAAGTTCTGGTTCGACATTGTGTGATTTTCCTGAAAAATGCTGGATTTTACCAAGCAAATAGTCTTCAAGGTAATGTTTCTAAAAGTCAACATTTCCTACATAAACCAATTCAATACACAAGCACACGCTGAAGTAGCCTGTGCAAGGTCCAAATTCCCTTGTTTTAAATAATCTTCATCTTAAATTGAGATTTTATTTAGAGTCAGACAAGCAACCTTAACTTTTTAATACTTTTTCAGATTAAATTGTTATTTTTGACATACTACCCTTTTGAAAACGTTACTAACATCCCTGCATGGTTAGACACACAAATATCTGTTACACATACCTGGATTTAGAAACCCTTTTGTGCTGTAGTTAACCTCCAGAGCACTGCACCAAGGTCTCGCAGTCTCTTCAGTGAACCACTCAGACCCTATGAAAACAAATAAAACTATTTGTTGCAACTGAACAGTGTACAAAATATGAAATCATAATCAGGCAACACCTTGTAATCCAGTCTAATTCTTTTGTAAAATATAGGTATAAAAGCAATAAAAACCACCCAGGTGAATTTATTCTAAGGACTATAAATATCAAGCATTATTTCTACAGATACTGCTATGAATGATAGCCTTTGGTGTTGGTGAACAACAGGCAATAAATTGCCAGACATCAGATGCTTTTGACAAGGGTAAACAGGGATAATACCCATAGCACCATGTCAGCAGAAACACAGAATCACTGGCATGCTAATGCAACATGTCATAACCATAATATAAAGCCTTGGTTTTAGTCCGTACTGTTAGAATATAAAGGTGAACAGAAATCCAACAAAACAGAAGTCGAACTGATCACCAGAACCTCTGTATTTAGCAGCCAAATCTCCATCCATCACTACCGCTAGCAGGTTATCCAGCTAGCGGCGGCTGCTGCTAGCCCGTTAGCTTGGCCGCCTGAAAGCGACCTACTTACCGATTCACAGCAGGCGGGTAGACGGGATGGGGAGCGCCTATATGTACTCAGAAGCAGCGCAGGACTACGTAAATCCCTCTTGTGTCTTGACATGAATGGACTTACTCGAGTGTACCAACCAGTTATCGGTGGCAAGCTAGCTGAAATTCATGGCTACCTATTTTTTTTTTTTTTTTTACTACTGTCCGATTTCATCCGGAAGTGACGTAGGAGCGTTTTCAAATTCCCATTCAATTATGGGACATATTTTAAGTAATATTTACAACCCGTCTGAGGTTTTAAATAAAACTAAATATAAATGCATTTTAAATGTTTTCAGATATAATAGTATGTAGTTAACAATTATTATAATTAATTATATTAAGTATAGACAACTAAATGAAGAAACATGCCATTAAATGTGTCCTTACATACTGTGTTTGTGTCCAGTAAAGGTCATCAGTGCAAAGCAATACAAACCAGCTCCTATGATTTCAAATCTTCATTCAGAGATGCAGCTCTGGCACCCACTGTGTAAATGTGGCTACTGTTTGTACGAGACATATCTTATAGCCATTTATTATTAAAGATGTGTGGATCATTACAAACATCCTCTGTGCAGAAGAGATTTTATTTCAGTTTTAGAGTTTAACTGCTATGAATTTGTACTGAATGTTGTGTTTGCCAAAAATGTGCAACCAAAATGTCACCCTGATAGGATTTCTCTCTTTCTTTCCAAGAGTCAGGATGAGCACAGTTCATTTAAAATCTATTTTATTTACACATTTTCTCACAGTTTGTAGTGGCAGTATGTGGCTTTTAGACCATAACTGCCATGAAACAGTCTGAGACTGATGCTTCTGATTTCACTGTTTTTAATTACATTCTGGACTCCGCTGGTGCTATGGGGTTGAGACATGTGTTCCCAGACTCTGGGTTTCAGCCACAAAATGGAAACACACACAAAATCAACTTAGATAGATGAAAGGATTTCAGGAAGTTCAGTTCTGGACAAAAACAACCCAACAACTTAATAAAACAACAAAATGCCTTCATACATAGGCTTCTTCCGATCTGCTGTAATACGGAGCGCTACAGAAGATTCTTCCTGACCACAACCATCACCATCTTCAATGACTCTTTGAAGAAACTTGGACAGACTGAGTTTCCCTCTGGAACTGATAAAATATTTTTTAATTGAATTTAACTAAATTCTGTAAGAATATCCAAAACATATTTCAAACTTCCCATAAATCTAAACATTACTTCTAAGGCTTTCCATGTGGAACCTACAGGTAGACCAAAATCAAATATTAAAATTGCACATTCAATCATGACAAAGTGAATAAAAAGGAATGCCAAATTTCAAAACACTACAAAATAAAAAAAGTGTTTCTGTAACATGGTCCAAATGAAATTTGTAATCCAGTATTGATGGAAATACATTTCAGGTTTAGAACACTAAAATAATAGTATGAATACTGTCGAGGTCGGAAAACTTTACTGGCCGTCCGTTAACTCTTACATTACTCCTCACCTCTCATTGACTCTTTTTATTTGGCACCCCAAAGGACAATCCTCAGTCAGAGATCAGTTGTACGTTGCCACAAGTTTATTAAAACCAATCTGAATTCAGAGAGGGAGACACACACTTACACTGGTACCTGGAAACGTCTGTGTGCTGTCTCACTGGGGGCTGCACTTCACTCCGTCATATACCCCATGTTGTTGTGCAGCACCTTTCTTTCAGTTACATACACAATCATTCTATCTGTGGATGTTTCCCCAGCAACAGCATAAAAAAACAGAGATACATTTCATCATTTAATTAAAGAATTGTTTCCCACACGTCTTCAGGAAGTTTCGGGGTGGAATAGTTATCAGACGTTTCGGTTAGCACAGAGAAGAGCACCATGCCTCCCCAATACACTGCCGGCTTCTCACGATACAGACAGAAAACACCTGCAAGCTTTAACCTTGAATAATAAACACTCATTGTGTTAAATACTAGAGGCTACTGTTATGGTTTTTTTTTTATAACTATCAAAAGCATTACTAAAAACTCCTAATAAAAATCAATCTATAAGCAGCAAAGTCCCAAATATATCTTAGTTTTAGCTACTAATAATAAGGCATTTATATTTCTACAATACCTAACTTAATAATAAAGGATGACTACACAAGACGAATGGGCATATTAAACCCGATTAATCTAATCATTTACACACTTTTTAGATGATTAGAATTCTATAAAGAAAATTTGTTATGAGTCGATTGCATTTAAGAAACTGATGAAAGCTTAAAAATGAAATCTTATCTTTGCTTACCACCTCCAACATCATCTGTGCCTCTTAGCCCAAGCTCTCAGACTAACACATAAAGGACAGAGACTAAATGGACATCCTTCAATCAAACGAGGTGTGAAAATATTGACAGGTGACGGGACATCCTAGGGCGGGACTTCCGGTGGCGTAACTGGATATTGTCATTAACCGGACGTTGTCATCACAAGGGGGCGAATTTTTCTAATTGTATGTTTTTTAGATGTTTTTACATAAATAAATAAAAAACATGTAGTTTCTCCACTTTAAAGGTACACTCAGGTTAATGCAGGCACGTCACACAAAATTCTGATAAAAAGAGAACCTGACAGAATTCATTTTGTTTTAGCGCACAGGTTATTTAGATGGATGTTTTTACTTCTAAAAAAACAAGGAATACAAAAAGTAGATACAGAACCTTTCTTCCTCTGCTCAGTAATCTAATCTGCACCAGTAACTTGTAGAGATGATCTAAAACAGAGAAACAAATGAACTGAAACAAATACATTTTCCGCACTATAAGGCGCACTTAAAAACCTTTAATCTTTTCAAAAAATGACAGTGTGCCTTGTAATCCGGAGCGCCTTATATATGGATCAATTGGTTAATTGGTTGATCCATACTGGTTGTACACGGCGCTCTGTCAAAATGTTTCAGTACGACTGGTAAACTACAAAGCCGCACCGCTTGCAGCATTACGGCTACCGTAGTCAGGGGCGTCGCCGAAGTAATAGCGGTAAACACCTGTACTGTGCTTACTCCTAGTCCAACACCACTTGTGTGTGTATAACGTTTGAATGTACTGTTGCAGGAATTGCCTGAACTATATGTGATTAGAAGCTCAGTGTGTGGGGTGTATGTTTCGTGTGTGTATGGAAGATGTTGACATTACTCCTCCGGACAGAGGTGGCGCTGTGTGCTGCCGTAGCTGAGAATCAAGAGTGAAGGAGTGACATCGGTATTATTGTGTGTGTGGGGTGGGTAGAGACGGCGACCGGAGCAGCGGTGTATGAGTCTGTAAGCCCTGTGTTTTTACGTGCTGCAAAGTCATTAAAAAGAACCCCGAATCTCGTCAACAACTCAGTGTTTTGATGCTGTTTCTTCATGCTCAACTCAGCAACGTATGAGTGAGGGAGTTAACCCCGAGGAAACTAGTAACTTCGGCCCTGGAGAAAGCGTCTCCCCTGTGTCATCAGACTACGGTCAGGGGACAGAAACAGGAAAGGTTAACAGTACTAACGTTTGATTTAGTGCATCAAACTGTTTCTTTTACGTGTTTACTGAATCAGGGAAAAGTTCCCTTTCACGTTTTAACTAACGTTTGATTTCAACTTCATCTTCATAGACTCCAATGCATTCCTAACGTGCGGTTGGCTCTATTCAATAGAATTCTATGTAGAGGAGACCTTACCATGAGAGTGAATGGAGTTATCAGAACGCTGGTTTGTAGTGTATTAATAAAGTTTGACTGACTGACTTATTTGACTGTTTTGTTGACATTCTCTTTAGCACAGCTCCATCTAGTGGATGCATAACGCAACCCCAGTCAAACGTTTGACGGCAGTAGCTTCTATTCTATGCGCCTTATAATCCGGTGCGCCCTATATATGAAAAACGTTCTAAAATAGGCCATTCATTGAAGGTGCGCCTTATAGTGCGGAAAATACGGTAGTTAAAAAGTAAGCCAAACATGGAGTTATCTAACATTTTATGAGTGCTCAGTATCCTGTTTCCAAATTAGAAATGGATTATACAGCTAATAGACTTTGTTTGGAATCATGAGAGACTCCATTTGGTAAAATGGATGATAATTTTAGTTACCTTAAGCTTTTCTTTTTTCATCTTAGAGCAATAGTTATTGAGGATTTAGAGAAAACAGTTATCCTGTAACTGTTGCCTAGTCCCTTTGATTCAAAGGCTTCTCATCCCACGTGGGAGCCGGAGGTTGTATCCTGTAGGCGTGGTCTATGTTAAACGTCACAAGAAACTGAAAAATAAAAACAAGTTAAAAAGTCCTCAGACCTGTCACTGTTTATTGTGGATTGACAAAATCTTCACACCGACTCTAGTCAAAGTAATTAAGACAACCATGCTCCTTCCTGGCCCAAAGTGTTGAGCATTCACCTCATGAGACATGTCCTTTGAGAGGGGCAGCATTTGAACAGTTTTACACAGCCACTGTTGAGAGAAGCAAGGTACTCCAAACTGTGTATGGCCTTCGTCTCGAGGTTATTTGGGAGCAAGAGTGGACTGAAATGAAAAAATCACACCGGGGGTGATCAGCTTTCTTGAGAAAATTAATACACCCGAACCGCTATCCCCCCGAGATGCTCTGTATGGTGGACGCACCTGCCCTGAGTTTGAGGTACACAGCGGGGCCAGGTGAAACTGTACATTATATGGATTACACATCTCTGTACCCTGTTAGGAATAACCTTTATTAATATGCTCATAGCTGTTTTTGCCATTTATACTATAGTGAAATAAATATAAGTTCTAATGTTTCCCTTTTGTTACAATAGGATAAGAATGCTTATAGACACACAGTACAAGGATAAATGGCCCAAGGATTGTCATAAAAGACCTGAGGCTGGGGCAATGGGTTTGATAGTGGAGCAGCTGGTATAACTGGGTTAATTAGAAAACTACAGGACACTTCTAACAGATAGACACCACAATGGTGACACATAGTCTACTGATAATCACTGAGGGTGGGCACATCCATTGCATTGGAGTGCCAGATATAAAACTGTATGTGACCTTCTATCAAGGCTCTTCGTCATGCTCTAACAGACTGCGACGGTCCAAGACGAGAGCCTCAGCGCTGATCTCTGTAATCATTCCTCTGCCTTAATTTAGATTAAAATAGCTCAAAGTTAGAAACAGTTTGAGAGTCGTTCCTTTAAGAGTCTTTAGATAGAAGTGGTGTCTGTTTCCGGGGTCCAAGTACCGGTGGAGCTCCGAGGACAACCCCTATGTAAATGCTAACTGCGTCTTCACCACCCAGCATCATTTACAAAGATTTTGATGACCCCAGAAGCTACTTTGGCATCATCAAAGCTGTGGTCTACCCCCCACGAGGTCTCCTTTTCCCCGTTTTGCCTTACAGAACATCCCAAGGTAAACTTGTGTTTACTCTCTGCCGCACATGTGCTGAAATAAATAACCAGTCAGGTCCCTACAGGCATAATGATGAGGACAGAGCTCTGACGAGTGTGTGGGTGAGTGCAGAGTTTTGTAAAGAATTGCAGTGTGGTTATCACCTTGCTAAAATCACAGAAGTTTGGCATTGAGAAGAGCAGTGACACAATCTTTAAAGGTTAGATTCATTGTATTGTAAATATGAATCTGAGAATATTATTTAATATTAATATTTTACCAAATAATATTCCGGTCTGTTAAGGGTTGTCCTGTGAATACCAGCCCCGTTAAGGCGATGGTATTAGGACAGAATAGAAAGGTGTGAGACAAGCTATGGCATTATTGAACAGCATAAACTCTGCACACATATAGAATGAATTCACACAATTTCTTAAAATACAAGAATTTATTAACAAAAATAAGTCAACTCGAAGTCAAACACATTTCAATCAACAAACTCTTTACTATGCTAAAACAATCCAACTAAACTACCAAGCAGAATTAAAGAATAATGAAGACTAATGGGCTATGTACAATATAAACAAGTTGATTAAAGATGATTAGAAATCATGACCAAAAAGAGTGATGCAACATTACCATGCAATGTTTATGTTTGAGAACCAAGGATTATCTTGAAGAATCTGGAAATGAAGTTAAGTTAGTCTTGGAACTAATTTAGGCAATAATCAGCAACATCTAGACAACCCTTCACAATGCAAGATCAGATTAAATATTATTTTAATAAAATAATGTTTTAAATAATGATCTGCTGAATAAAACCAACCTCCTGGATGACTAATTCTCAACGGTGTCTAATTAACTGCCTTTATTTATTAAAATAATATTTGGAGAAATATTATTGAGTATTTTGGAAAAGAGCCAAATCTTTCTGGAGAAATGGGGCGTAATGGTGTTTACTTAGTTATCAACTCTAGCAAATGATGTTCAGGGACTATTATTCACTAGCTTGAAAACTAACAACCTTTCTGTTGACTAGCCTTAATGCTAGCACACGTGTTCTTACCGGCTGGCCGTTGGGCTAACAAAGAAGTTAGCTAAAGTGCTAAGCTAGAAGATAGCTTAGCACCAGAATCAACACATACCCTTAAAATACCAGGGTTAAAATGCATAAGCGCTGACGGCGCGTTATGAGCAATGTTCTGGTTAAAACCACCCTTTTAATTAAGTTTATCTTAGCTTTAAAACATACAAAGAACACGAACCGGCCTGTGTGCTACAGGTAGCATGCTAGCACCAAGATAGCCGAGTTCCACAAAACAAACTTCATAACATGAAAACGTTTAGATCATTTCATCCTAAACCAATCTGTTAATCTGCCCAAACCTAACCTCTGAACCTGTTGAGGGAATGTTGTCCAAGGGCGAAGTTTGAAGAAGATATCCGTCGTGAACAAAGAGTTAGCTTCCCGCTAACTTCCTCAGTTTCTCCCGATCAGAAGGTGAACAATAGAGTTAGCTCCGGAGAGCTAGGCTTGCAAGACGGCTCGTTCGGTCCGTCGACCAGCTGTTTGTTACCGTAAACACGGTTGCGGGCCGTAGTCTTTCCTCCACACTCGGCTTGTAGAAACAGCTTCTCCACCGGGGCTTCTCTCGAACACCGTTTGCGTCTGCGGGCTTCGGAGAGAAGGTCAGCAATGTTTGTACCTTAATTATCCCCGTTCATGAATGACAATACCGGATACACAGACAGTATTTCCTTCTACTTAACTTTGCATATGATCGATGATTGTATGGCTTCGGATCCAGTTGAATTTATGTCTTTTTACCAGCAAAAGACCTCAGCACGCTGTGTTTCCCTCCTAACCGGTCCCTCTGGAAGGCCGTGTGGAAGAGAAAGACTTGTGGAAAGGTGGGGCTTTTATTTGGGTAATGGCGCCACAGGAAGTCCGCAGTTACCCCCTTTCCTGGCTGTGCTGGAAGAAGGTTAATGCACTTTATTTTGAAAAGTTCCAGGAAAGTATGTACCGGAGTTTTAGTGTTGAAACCCATGGCTGTATGGTCCCAACAATTGCTTTTTAAAGGGTAAGCAGGAGGCTTCAGGCTACACTTCTGAAGCGGTGGATGAGGAGAGCAGGTCAAAGTATGTAGCAGACTACAAACTCCACCAGGGTATCCAGTTAGACGCAGGCAAAATCGAGGTGAACCCTGCCAAAAGACAGGTAGCAAAACTGTGTTTAAACAGCTTTTGGGGAAAGTTTGCGCAGCAAAGTGATCTGTCTCAGACCACAGTCATCACTAACCCTGATGAGTTTTTCAGCTTCATATTCTCGAGCAAATACAGGGTTAACTACTTCCATTTCTTCAACCCTGAAATGTGTGTGGTGCAGTGGAACTACAGCAAATGTGTCATCTCTCCCCCAAGCAAGGTAAACAATGTGTTTATTGCAGCATTCACCACCGCTTATGCACGTTTAAAACTTCTCAACAGCATGGAGCAATTGCAGGACAGATTGATTTATATTGACAAAAAGTGGTGAAACTCCCTTAGAACTGGGGTATTATCTCGGGTATCTTACAGATGAGCTAGGGGGAGACAGCATTTTGGAGTTTGCATCAACAGGACTCAAGAGTTATGCATACCACACCAAAAACCAGAAAAAGCTAGTAATACGCGCTAAAGGTATCACTCAGACGCATGAATGCAGCGAGAGGCATCAAAGGACTGGTTGAGGGCTACTTAGCAGGATCCAGTGAGGGTGTCATTGAAATTCCCCAGCACATGATCAGGAAGGATAAAAAGAGATTCCTCTTAAGAAATGCTGTGTTTGTTAAAAGGTTTCGGTTGGTGTACGACAAGAGACGCCTTTTTTCTGATGGGACAACTCTGCCTTTTGGTTATTAGAGCATAAGAAGAGGCAGATAAAAATAAAAAAAATAAAAATGTTACATTCTATAGATTTACAGGAAATTCATTTTGATCCAAGATTTAGAGCGCCTTTCTCGTGTATGATTGTCGGACTCAGCAGGTGTGGGAAAACCTTTTTTGTAAAAAGTGTTTTGCAAAATTGTAACCATGAAAATATTGTATGGATTTACACATCTTTTCAGCCGATGTATGCTGAATTGCAGAAGATGAATAAAAATATTAAATTTGTGGAAGGATTGCCTCATTCTTTTGAAGATGAAAACCTGTTTCCTCCTGATCAGAATCATCTGGTTATTTTAGACAATGTTATTGCCCAAGCCTCAGATGATGAAAACGTGATGAAGGTCTTTACACAGTTTCGTCACCATCGTAATATGAGCGTCATGATGTTGACTCAGAATGTATTTCATCAGGGAAAGTACAGTTGCACCATTAGTCTGAACTGTAATTATATGGTGTTGTTTAAAAACCCGAGAGATAAACTCCAGCTGAATATACTCGCCCACCAAATGTTTCCATCGCAAAAGGGTCAGTGACAGAGAGCTGTGTTATTACAGTGTAATCCATTTTCAATGTGGAATTTCAGAATTAAAGCAATACTAATATGGCAATATCTCCTAATCTTTTACTGTGTTCATAACACCTTGAAAAGAAAATTGTAGTTTTGTAAAATGAAGCTACATCACCTCTAGATGTCACTTAATTCATATCCGATGTGGAAATTGAAAATTGCACCCCTGGAATATTCCAGTATTACATATATTTTTACATTATAATCATCAGCTGAATATACTAGCCCACCAAATGTTTCCATCGCAAAAGGGTCTCTTCCTGGAGAGTTTTGAAGACGCAACGAGAGACGCTCATGGTTATTTAATCATCAATTTCACGTCTACCTGCCCAGAACATTTCAGACTGAGAACGGGGATACTTCCTCACCAGTGGCCTGCTGTGTACGTCCCCAAAACAAAGTAAGTCATCATGTCTGCGTGTATAAAAAGGAATGTCCCATTATTCAGAGCTTTGTACCAAGCCAGTCCACAGAAACGTAGAGATATTCTCGCACACTTTTCACCCAACTTTCTTCAGGCTCTGTGTGAGATTGCTCTGAATATTTTAAAAGGTAACATTAAACTATCACCCTCTCAACACCGGAAATTGAAGAAGCAAAGAAAAATCATCAGATTGTTGGCTGATAAAAGAACTGGTATCAAACGTAACAGCTGGCTCTCAAAAACCAGGGAGGTGGTTTTATTCTCCCCATCTGAACGGCTCTTGCCCCCTTGATCGGTGATCTAGTGCATGGGATAATCAGGAGATAATGTCTCTCAGAACATCGCAGAAGATGTTTCTCTTTTCCCCTCATCAATTCAGGCGTCTGACCCAGTCAGAAACGTCCATTCAGACAGACGGCGGAGGAGAATTTGAATGCTGAAATGAGGACGATATTGAATGACCCCGGTTTGACTTCTTATGAAAGAAAATATATATATGATGCACTTTTGCAGAGGTATCTCACTATACTCAAGCAGGGTATTTAAGAAGAACCACGGGTGAGTTTAACGCTTCAGCGTGACACATCGAACGAGACTCCAGAGCATGAGCGGTATGAAGAAAAACAGGTCCTGGGGGATGACCAGGTTGCTTTGGATCAGATTGTTATGGATGTACTGAAAAGCCTGCTAAAGCATAACCATAAAAATGCTGAGTACATTTTGAAGAAATTACCTGAAAGAAATGGGGATTGGACTTCGTGAGGAGAATTTATATTTAAAGGAAATGTTGTGAAGGGATCCCATATGATTGACTTGTTGAAAAATCTCATGCTACCGTTTAAAAAAACTGGAGCACCGCTACCCCAAGGATGGTCAGACTTTCTACATACGTTGTCAGAGGTAAACATCCCCATATCTTCAGTCAATAACCCTTATGCTCGTGATGAATATAGATGGCTCAAATCAGAGGGAGAGGGATCATTTATTGAAAGTGCTGAAGCATTCCCTCACATTAAGCAGAGAAGAAAAAGGCAGGTAACACTTTCTCCCACTGGTTGAGTTCTGAGCAGGAAAACCCTAAAAATACTACCATGAAGCCAAAAAAGTCTCTTCGTAAAACAATACTACCTCCCCAATGGATCACATTTTCATCATAAACCGTTATAAGAAAATGAAACGTGTAACCTATTTCTTTTATTCAATAAAATCTTTATTGATTATATTTTCATGTCTAGCATCATGTTCTGCTTCACACACACACACACACACACACACACACACACACACTGATATACAGGGGTTGAACAATGAAACTGAAACACCTGTCATTTTAGTGTGGGAGGTTTCATGGCTAAATTGGACCAGCCTGGTAGCCAGTCTTCATTGATTGCACATTGCACCAGTAAGAGCAGAGTGTGAAGGTTCAATTAGCAGGGTAAGAGCACAGTTTTGCTCAAAATATTGAAATGCACACAACATTAATGGTGACATACCAGAGTTCAAAAGAGGACAAATTGTTGGTGCATGTCTTGCTGGCGCATCTGTGACCAAGACAGCAAGTCTTTGTGATGTATCAAGAGCCACGGTATCCAGGGTAATGTCAGCATACCACCAAGAAGGACGAACCACATCCAACAGGATTAACTGTGGACGCAAGAGGAAGCTGTCTGAAAGGGATGTTCAGGTGCTAACCAAAAAACATAAAACCACGGCTGCCCAAGTCACGGCAGAATTAAATGTGCACCTCAACTCTCCTGTTTCCACCAGAACTGTCCGTCGGGAGCTCCTCAGGGTCAATATATACGGCCGGGCTGCTATAGCCAGACTTTTGGTCACTCATGCCAATGCCAAACGTCGGTTTCAATGGTGCAAGGAGCGCAAATCTTGGGCTATGGACAATGTGAAACATGTATTGTTCTCTGATGAGTCCACCTTTACTGTTTTCCCCACATCCGGGAGAGTTACGGTGTGGAGAAACCCCAAAGAAGCGTACCACCTAGACTGTTGCATGCCCAGAGTGAAGCATGGGGGTGGATCAATGATGGTTTGGGCTGCCATATCATGGCATTCCCTTGGCCCAATAGTTGTGCTAGATGGGCGCGTCATTGCCAAGGACTACCGAACCATTCTTGAGGAGGACCATGTGCATCCAATGGTTCAAACATTGCATCCTGAAGGCGGTGCCGTGTATCAGGATGACAATGCACCAATACACACAGCAAGACTGGTGAAAGATTGGTTTGATGAACATGAAAGTGAAATTAAACATCTCCCATGGCCTGCAGAGTCACCAGATCTAAATATTATTGAGCCACTTTGGGGTGTTTTGGAGGAGCGAGTCAGGAAACGTTTTCCTCCACCAGTATCACGTAGTGACCTGGCCACTATCCTGCAAGAAGAATGGCTTAAAATCCCTCTGACCACTGTGCAGGACTTGTATATGTCATTCCCAAGATGAATTGACGCTGTATTGGCTGCAAAAGGAGGCCCTACACCATACTAATAAATTATTGTGGTCTAAAACCAGGTGTTTCAGTTTCAGTGTCTAACCCCTGTACATTTGAACTAGAATTTAAACAAAATTAAAATCTGAAAAAAAAAAACAGTTTAAATTCCATAACAATCCTGAAACATCTCCGAGGAGCATGCACTGTGAGTGAAAAATGTAGAACTTTGATTAATGACTCATTTCTGGTATTTTTTTACAAAGTTAGATACCATTAAATCATTCTTAAACACATCTCCGGTGTATTTAGATAATACTTGCTGCAGTGATAGACCGCACGCTCTATGACAGAAATAATAAATACAATGGTAACCGCACAGAAACTATATTTACACAGAAACTTCAACTGGTATTATTTTTAAACACTTCCTTGCTAGGGTTAGAGGGAAGGGTAACGTAAGAACCGGCATCCTCTACCTTACTGTCCATGATGCTGTATGAATCATAAGGTTTTAGCACACACCTATTTTATACAGGTCCTTCTCAAAATATTAGCATATTGTGATAAAGTTCATTATTTTCCATAATGTAATGATGAAAATTTAACATTCATATATTTTAGATTCATTGCACACTAACTGAAATATTTCAGGTCTTTTATTGTCTTAATACGGATGATTTTGGCATACAGCTCATGAAAACGCAAAATTCCTATCTCACAAAATTAGCATATTTTATCCGACCAATAAAAGAAAAGTGTTTTTAATACAAAAAACGTCAACCTTCAAATAATCATGTACAGTTATGCACTCAATACTTGGTCGGGAATCCTTTTGCAGAAATGACTGCTTCAATGCGGCGTGGCATGGAGGCAATCAGCCTGTGGCACTGCTGAGGTCTTATGGAGGCCCAGGATGCTTCGATAGTGGCCTTTAGCTCATCCAGAGTGTTGGGTCTTGAGTCTCTCAACGTTCTCTTCACAATATCCCACAGATTCTCTATGGGGTTCAGGTCAGGAGAGTTGGCAGGCCAATTGAGCACGGTGATACCATGGTCAGTAAACCATTTACCAGTGGTTTTGGCACTGTGAACAGGTGCCAGGTCGTGCTGAAAAATGAAATCTTCATCTCCATAAAGCTTTTCAGCAGGTGGAAGCATGAAGTGCTCCAAAATCTCCTGATAGCTAGCTGCATTGACCCTGCCCTTGATAAAACACAGTGGACCAACACCAGCAGCTGACACGGCACCCCAGACCATCACTGACTGTGGGTACTTGACACTGGACTTCTGGCGTTTTGGCATTTCCTTCTCCCCAGTCTTCCTCCAGACTCTGGCACCTTGATTTCCGAATGACATGCAGAATTTGCTTTCATCCAAAAAAAGTACTTTGGACCACTCAGCAACAGTCCAGTGCTGCTTCTCTGTAGCCCAGGTCAGGCGCTTCTGCCGCTGTTTCTGGTTCAAAAGTGGCTTGACCTGGGAATGCGGCACCTGTAGCCCATTTCCTGCACACGCCTGTGCACGGTGGCTCTGGATGTTTCTACTCCAGACTCAGTCCACTGCTTCCGCAGGTCCCCCAAGGTCTGGAATCGGCCCTTCTCCACAATCTTCCTCAGGGTCGGGTCACCTCTTCTCGTTGTGCAGCGTTTTCTGCCACACTTTTTCCTTCCCACAGACTTCCCACTGAGGTGCCTTGATACAGCACTCTGGGAACAGCCTATTCGTTCAGAAATTTCTTTCTGTGTCTTACCCTCTTGCTTGAGGGTGTCAATAGTGGCCTTCTGGACAGCAGTCAGGTCGGCAGTCTTACCCATGATTGGGGTTTTGAGTGATGAACCAGGCTGGGAGTTTTAAAGGCCTCAGGAATCTTTTGCAGGTGTTTAGAGTTAACTCGTTGATTCAGATGATTAGGTTCATAGCTCGTTTAGAGACCCTTTTAATGATATGCTAATTTTGTGAGATAGGAATTTTGGGTTTTCATGAGCTGTATGCCACAATCATCCGTATTAAGACAATAAAAGACCAGAAATATTTCTGTTAGTGTGCAATGAATCTAAAATATATGAATGTTAAATTTTCATCATGACATTATGGAAAATAATTAACTTTATCACAATATGCTAATATTTTGAGAAGGACCTGTACATCTCGAAGTTCATCAAACCTGATCCAACTGTTGAATTTCTCAGGCCAATTTTTCCAGCGTACAAAAACCTGTTTGACTCCCTTGACTGTGCGTCGATTTAATATTTTCTCCACTTGATACATCTTGTCCTTAAATATATTTACTTCTTGAAGTTCCTCTGCGTAAAAAGATCCCTCGATAGGTTCTCCATCCAAATCTTTGAGTTTGTATACAGGAGGAGATTGTGGTATCCACATCCTTACACTGTAAACACTTCATCTGTAAAACTCTGTTTGTATTTTTTGTGAAACACTCCACGTACCTTGGATATTCTGACAAGATCCCTCTGTTTAAACATTGTCAGTGAGGCCATGCAATATCTGTTGGAGGTAACACCGTACAGATTCTGAAACACTTGAAAGGCATTTTCTGAGGTCACTTCCATAGGGCTCACTTTAATGCTGGTGGGGTAGCTGTGGTTGTAGCTTCTAGCTAGGTTTTGCATGACATCAATGTACCGCTGGGTGCTGTTAGCAGTAAAATATCTCCACATCCTTGTTTTTAATGTACGGTTAAACCTCTCAACCACAGAGGCTTTTGCTTCACTCACTGTGGCAAAATGTTGAATACTGTGTTTTTCCATTAAAACCTTAGATTTCTTGTTAAAAAATTCTTTACCTGCATCAGTCTGAAGATTTTTTGGGGACCTGACTTTCTTTAAAAACTGATTCAAAAGCCTTTAGCACCTCTGCAGTAGTTTTCCTCTTCAAAACACGTACACATGCCCTCTTTGAAAATATGTCAATGACTGTTAATAAATAATTGTAACCGTCATTTTCCTTGGCCAGAGCTTGCATGTCACAGAGATCGGCTTGGAACTGTCTCAATGGTCTGGTGACAAAAACTCTGTTTCTCGGGAACTTTATTCTTGCAGGTTTATGTAGAGTATAGGTATCTTCTCCCGATAAAAAATCTTAAATTTTTTCAACCGCTACCTTCTTCTCCGTTTCATCTTGTAAAACCCTCCTCAACCATTTTATACCCCCTAAACTTCCCGGATTTGATGGGTTGTAATATGCATTCTTCATTATCCTTCTTTCAGCCATCCCAGTCTTATGCTCTCTCTGATGACTACTTGTTAAATAATGAAAAAAAACACCAGAGGGTATATTTATACTTCTTTTTTATTTTTACCCGTATTTAATAGAGAAACAGAAAAAACACATTCAGATAATAGAGATCAATTCAAACACTGCAATCTTTAAAAAAAGACAGTTATATACTGTATGTATACCAGTAGAAAGCCGAGAGAGAATACAGAAAAGACAAAACAAGTCATCAAACATCTGAGATCAGATCGTAGCACTCTGAAACAGAGTTAAGCTGCTTGAGACAGTCATTACAGCTCATCTTATCGTACATATCAGTGATTGCACTATGGAAGCCTTGTACCGATTTCAGTTCATATAAAACCGTCTCTGCAATCGTTTTCACTCTGAAGTCATCTGCTTGTATGCGTCAAAGTGTCAGAAGTTTCTGAATAGCAGGAAAGAGCTTGGGGTTTATGAGTCGTCGCACGATGCGTTGAAAGTTGATTTGGTAATACTCCTCCTCCAATATCTCCAGGCACTGATGCTGTCGTTGGCTCGGGTGGTTTGTTATGCACCCGTAACAGGTTTCTTTGAGATAGTTCAAACAGGTTATGTTGAATAAATGAAATATCGCTGTTTTCACCGTATTGATGAGAGCGGTTGAGATCCAGCCGTCAATTTCATCTCCCTGATTACTCTCCTCCTCTTCTGGTGAAGGCTGAGGGGCAGGTATCGGGTCTGGAGTTTGTGGGGAGGGTGAGTAGCTGATGATTGCCTCGTCCTCCACGATCACCCTCTTGTCTTCAGGTTAGATATCTGTGTGTACAGACTCAGCCACGCATAATGATGAATAGAGGTTGGGAGAAGGCGGATGATACAATCTCAGGTTGTATCCTGTAGGTGTGGCTGGACTGAAGAGGGACTCAGAGAGCTGCGACGATGAGGTGGTTGGTGAGTGGAGGTCTGAAGAAAGTGGATGATACGGCCCGGTGTTGAAGCTTTCATCATGCTTAGGAGAGAAGAGGGTCTCTGCTTGCTGGTTGTAGAGGTCCCAGTATGGTGTTTTCCCGTACGCTCCATACATTCTCAAGGTTTGCTGCCCTTCGTTATGAAGAAGAGTCTGTGAGCTTGCAGTTAGACCCAGATATATAGCCCAGGAAGGGGGAGGATCCTCAAAAAGGGGGTGGGTCCTCAAAAGAGGGTGGGTCCTCAAAAGAGGGTGGGCTTTAGATCCACAACAGGGAATGTCAGCATTCTTTTCACTGACATAACATCAATCCAGCAGCGTGAGGTTCAGAAAAGGTTGGAAAGACGCTGTCCAATTTCATTCATCTTCTCAGCCCAAGCATCATACGGCAGAGCCAGCACTGTCTTGAATACACCGCAGTTCTGATTGAATGCCTCCAACACAAACAGATCTGAGGGGATCGTCTGGTTGTTCTTGCATTTGCTTGCCTGAAAAGACCAGCGACCATTTGCTGTGGTTTTTGATCCCCACACTGCACTAAAGAGAGGTTCTCTCACAGCTATTTCAACATCGGAAGGATGAGGACACATTCTCATCCTTTTTGCTGGTCAAGGAGAGCTTTCATCCTCATTCTCCCTCTCGTACACTGAGACTGATTCAGTGTTATCTTTAAGATGTGGGATTGCCAGCCATAACACAGCCCAGTCATTGTGGGTGAGAGAACACAGAGCCAATGATCCATTAAATACCTCGTCTTGATCCAATTGATACAGGCAGAGCTCTCCTATTTCATACATGAAAATATACCCCCAGCTACCACTCAGGCCAATGGTTCCAAAGACCACTCTTCCTGCAGAGTGTCGAACGGAGGCCTTTGTACCTTGCATAGGTAATATGTTGATTTCTTCAGAGCATCCAATTCACGGCACGTATGCCTGTAGACGGTTACTGGGGTTTCACACAGAAGAGACGTACGTCTTAGCTGACCTGAGGCCTGTTTTTCATCCATTGTTGTTGGTGAAGTTGGATCATCATCTGCAGAGTATGTTACGATAGGAATTCCGATAGGTATCTCAGATGAGGAAGTAGATGATGTAGATAGTTGTCCATCACCTTGCTTTTCTCCCCGGTTTGATGAAAAACTCTCTTAACTCTAACCATTGTTCAACGAGTGATCTTTTCCAGCGAATGTTGCAAGTAAAATGCAGCGTTTTCTGCTAGTTTTCTGTTTTTTTAATTCATTGATTCTAGATTCGCCTCCCTAATGATTACATCCGCAACTGTTTCTTGTGGATTGTCAGAGACAATGCTCGACACTTTGGGCCAGGAAAGAGCATGGTCGTCTTAATTACTTTGACTAGAGTCGGTGTGAAGATTTTGTCAATCCACAATAAACAGTGACATGTTTGAGGACTTTTTAACTTGTTTTTTTTTTTCAGTTTCTTGTGACGTTTAACATAGACCACGCCTACAGGATACAACCTCCGGCTCCCACGTGGGATGAGGAGAAGCCTTTGAATCAGAGGGACTAGGCAACAGTTACAGGATAACTGTTTTCTCTAAATCCTCAATAACTATTGCTCTAAGATGAAAAAAGAAAAGCTTAAGGTAACTAATATTATCATCCATTTTACCAAATGGAGTCTCTCATGATTCCAAACAAAGTCTATTAGCTGTAGAATCCATTTCTAATTTGGAAACAGGATACTGAGCACTCATAAAATGTTAGATAACTCCATGTTTGGCTTACTTTTTAACTATTGTTTTCAGTTCATTTGTTTCTCTGTTTTAAATTGTTGTGGAATTTTCTTATCAGCGTTTGAAGACCCTGACACTGAGGTTAGTCAGTGAAACAGAGCCCCGAACGCTATTTACACACAGTATTTATACCAGAACAAGACAGTGTTATCTCAACTGCAAAGAGTCTGTGTTTTACGACCCTAGACCCTTCTCGGGTTCAAAGGTGACAAGGTTACCTAGGAACAACCATCTACTCTCCCAAAGGCATCACCCTGAAAAATGGCCTTAACCATTAAACTTCTGATAATGACTTTTACAGCTTTCTCCAATAACACAGAGGTTCAGGGGAGTGAGGTAACCCAAAGGTCATACACTGTGGAATGCTTACTGCAAGAATTTCAATCACACTCCTTTCTTCTGATTACAAGATAATCACAACTAAAGGAAAATGCTTCAAAACCATCACCCCTCTCAGCTAACAGATAATCCAAAGCCATTCTGGTTTGCAAACTCATCGTTCTAATAGCTTAGGCTGATTGAAGTATAAGTTGTGACCGTAGGTAGTAAGTGAGCTAGATAACATACTCCAGACCAAGTAGCAGGCAGATACAGATATGATCTATTTCCACACATCCAACCCATGTTCTTAGGACACGAAAACCCATCTCTACTAGGAAAAGTAACAAGAATCCTGGTTAATTTACATGCCATGCCATACAATTAACCTCCATCCGGTAAGGCTGTAAGATTAAGAGTTAACACAAAGGGATCTGGAGCCAAAGATTCTGAAATAGTATAAGGATCAGTCCTGACAGGACAAGGTCTAGATGTATTAATGTGGGTCAAGGCACATGAAACTGGTATAATAGTTTTACAACCCTCCGTCTTTCCAAGGAAATAAGGTGTACTTTCCTCCTGTGTAATACAAATATCTGGATCTTTAATCGGATTTCTAATACCCCGAATTCTATAAAGAGTTCCTGTAGAAGCACACGTTAAATTAATCTCATTAGAAAATCTACTAACATTTCTGCTTTTTCTTACAGTATAATTCCTCACAGTTTTGATGCATCAGTTGCCACCATACATTATCAGTATGATCATAGTAGTCAGAAAAGTGATGAATCTCTCTTCGAATCCGCTGATGAATATTATTAGTCAGATTAACCACACATTGTCTTTGTTGTACCTTTTCCCAAAATGAACACAAGAGTTATAAAAATACTTGCAATACCAATCATTAGCATCAGAACAAACCATCCTCCATATAGCTGCATTGTGACCTTGAAGTGGAATGTCCTTTCTTCTGGTACTGAAAGCAAACAGTTTTTTTTCAAAGAAAACAAATTATAAACACAACTTAAAAAACAAAAAAAACAAAAAATCCTGCTGACTCTCCTGAGTGGCTTCAAGCTGCCCTGTTACCAGTCTGGTACAGGTGGGCGGTCGTAGGAAGCTCCTCTAGAAATATATTTAGAAACAGGAACTCTAACCTGCTGGAAGTTAGGCTTCCATAGTCCAACTAAACAACGGTGGAAATGAACACATTCAAATTTGTACCATATACCATAATGATAAATATCAAGCAATAAACATAAAAGTTAAATAAAAGCATCCGAGATATCCTCCTCAGAGTCGGTCTCGCTGTCAAAGTGGGAGGAAATAATCTCTCACTGTGGTGTGTGTGCAGTGAGGCAAATGACCTTATGATTTCTAACTTTCAGGCAATGCGATGGCCTTAAGTAGATTCTGAAATATCGTTGCACTGCCCAAGGGATTATTGTGCCCTTGTAAGAACAGTGTTCTTCAACCACCTGTTCAATCACTCGCCAGTGATCAGCTTACAGTTCTTTGTCTTGTGGTGGTCCGCTGTCCTCACACCTTTCAGCCGTGGATGATCCAGTTGAAAGATGACTTGTCCTGGAAGCCAGATGAAGCTGGAGGAGCTGGAGCTTTCCTGCAGCTTTCCTGGGTGTCTAGTAGGATCTGATATGGGCCATTCCAGCGCCTGGACTTCCTGTGTTTTCTCCTAGATTCTCTGACCAGAATCCAGTCCCCAGGAATAAAGGACTGGAGGGTGGAAGTGGCTGTTTCTGGTAATGCAGCCTTCACCGTCTGTGAAACTTGAGAAAACACAGTGGACAGGTTTTGACAGTAAAACAACATCCTATCTTCACACAAAGATGTGGAAGAAAATTATCTTGGCAATATCCCCATGTCCAAATTAGGAGACCTGCCACACAGCACTTCAAAAGGACTGAGATTTGCCTGTGTCCTTTGTCTCAATCTTATATAAGTGAGAACAATAGGTAGGGCCTTCACAACACTTGGCTAATTTTCAATTCAAAGTCCCATTCTCAAACCTAAGTGCTTAACTACATGAACTTCATCAAAACATCCAACAAAATCAAAAGAATTGATCTTCTGACTTCACCTGATATACTAGCAGTGACCATCAGCTAAATATTCTGAATATCAAAAATGTGACATGATGTTTGTGGAAGGTCTGATTACAGGTCAATATTTCATAGTTTCAGAAAACCCAAAAAGAATTTCAAAAATGGTCTAATCTGTGGAGATATAAAATTTCACAAAAAATCAACACCATAATTTCAGAGAGGTTTTCAGAATGTGGTCTTAGGGAGCTATGCACCATTTATATAAACAAAGTACAACGTCTCTCTCGCATTGTCACTAAGTCCTCACTGGAGGTATGAGCTACCCTTTTTCCCATGAGTGCAAAAACTTTTGGAACCCCATGTTGCTTTATTCTGACATTCCCCTCTTCTGGCGCAGGGTCCAACCCATGCGACAATTCAGCAAAAAGTCTGAACAAAAATGTTTAGTAACCAAGATCACATTACATAGAACCAAAGAAATGAATTCTGACATAACTATGTGTCACTATGAATTTAACGAAAGCAACATAAAGAAAATCCAGATGTTTTTAACTGCAATTCAGTTCCATCAACAACCAAACACAAACTTTAGTTATTCACGTCATCAATGTCTCACTTAGAAATTAGTCACATATCATCCTAATTTGTCTTGTATAAAGATGAGTGTTAGATTAATGGACATCCAATGTAATTTGGATGAATAAACCCTTCAAATTGAATCTAATAAATAATTCCCACCAAGTATGAAGTCATGACTCAGATTCTTTATCAAAAAAATATTCCTTACTTTTGGCATATCTTGAATTGTCAGCTAGCTTAATGGTACCAGGGAAACTTTCAATCTAATAAATCACCAATGATTCTGCATGCAAAACTAATTCTTCAAACTAGTTTAAACTATTTCATTAACCTTTTAATAATAAAACACATAAATCTAAAAGTCATGCTACATCCTTAATCATTATTAAAAAAAAAATACATGTTTTTAAGGCAACAATCCCTACAAGCATTTTGATTCTATTGCCTCTTAAACAGTGTTAAAACTCAGGAAGGGAGGTGCTGAGCGTTACCATGACAACAAAGGCATGAACCAACCTGGTAGGTGGGCGGAGTCAGGCAGAACTAACCTTTGATTGACAGCCTATGGGCGGAACCACAGTTTCTTCATCCCATCCCACATTAGTGTAACTTAAACTGCAAAGCTATTAACATGCACCTACCTCAGAAACAAGCTGCTTCTTAACTCTCCTGAAAACTCAGAGTTTAATCAATCTGGGATTTAGAAACATTATTCTAAACATGGATTATTGTTTCATGCAACATATAATCAAACATTAATTCCAACAAAACAAAGACAAAACATCAAAGACAGACAAATGGCCAAATTTGAAGCTTCAAGAATTCAAAGAAATTCTCTTTTCAGAATATGTTTTCTCAGCCATATCTTTCAATGCTATAATTGATCAATGTTGTTATGATAATCTTCAGGATCCTTTTTTTTTTTTTTAAATGAGTGCACATAGTCCAAAAAATCTCAAAGTATTTAGAAGCACAGCAACAGTTTTCTCTTATATGAATCCAAATTTACTGATGCTGAAACCTTTTGCTAATTCTTTGTACTGTAACTCTGTAATAATAACTACAATTCTGAAAGTTGTTGTTATAGTTCTCTTTTTGTTTGGCTCAATTTGATCGCAGCTGCATTGCAGAATTTCAAGTTAAATGCAAAGAAGTATTTTTAATTTAATTCAATTCAAATTCAAAGATACTTTATTGATCCCCGAGGGGAAATTAGAAAAGTCAGCATTGACATTTTTATGTTATACCCAAACTAAACAAAACTGCAGTGTTTGACTTAATCAGAAATTAAGGTAAGAAGCTTGTCTCCAAACTGGACTTTTTCTCATTTTCTTTAATTTGGGCAATTTAAATTTTGAGAGTTGGGGAGAACTTATTACTAGAACCCCTCTTTTACAATCCAAATGCTGATAAATGTTCCAATATTTTATCTCTTAGTAATCTGAAATTACCTTGTGTACCTTTGTACTCCTATGTATTCCTTTAATCTTTAAACCCTAAGAAATCAAACAAGGAGACTTGAGTTTGAGCCGACCATCCTCTTACTGTTAAGAGAGCCTTTATTTCTTTTCTTTTCCTAAAATGAAGGATTTTACTTGTCTGGATTCTGTTATAAAGAATCCTAACCTTGGTTCCAAAACTAAACTCTTCAACCCCAATCTGTGTTCCCCAGAGTAGAAATGTTTGAGTATTATTGCATTTCAAAGCCACCAAATGACTGGAACTCATCATTTGGCTTAGATCTGTTTTGATAAGTAATCGGTCTATCTTTAATTAAGTATTATAATTTTATGGACCCAAAATCTATGGCTTGCAGGCTTCAGGAGTCCAGGAACCACAAGTTGAGTACTACTGCATTGAACAATGGTGTTAACTTTCTGCAGAGATTGAAGGATTGGCTAAATATATTGTTTCTGCTTGGACAATAATCAGATTTAAAATTATTAGTTCACAGCTCCTAATTTACATCAGATCATATTTGCTTCTAACCCAGTTCATAAGAAGCTTCAGACAAACATTATGCTAAAAAACAAAAAACAAAACAAAAAACCAGATCTGTTTTAAAATAAAGAAAAAGCATGCTTAAAAAAACTTGTTACTGTGGTGGAAAATAACTCCACGGTTCTGAAGGCCTTTTCATGCAGAGTCTTTTAGGAAGCATGAGATTAGTTTACTTTTTGTGTGGTACCACTGTCCAATCAGATTCTTTCTAAATAACCCAATTTTTTCAAACTCATTTTAAAGGTTTGTTTTACCAAGGAAAATGTGTTTAACAAAACCAATTACTCTCAAAGGTTTTAAAAGTTTTTAGCTGGTGATATCTTAGAAAACAACTAGTGTTTTAATATTCCTATGCAGCACAGAACTGATTAGGTGTCCTTTCCTTCTCCAAAGGGAGAACAAAGAACCTGCAGAACCAAGCCTTTCATAGTTTTTTGTCAGGACCTGATATAAGGTACAGTGTAAATCAACACGCTGCATGAATCAGAAGAGGTAAGAAAAAAACCTAATATGACCTCTTCCCAGCAGCTGCTGTGAAAAACAATGAATTTGTACTTTCCATAAGCGTCAGTTAACACTTGCGGACAAAAACTGCACCAAACTGGAAGTACTGTGTCAGAGACTGTATGAAGACCATCTGCAGTAAAACTAAGCCTGTTTTAATGAGGTCTCTACCCATTAGATTTATGGGATACCAACTCTGACAACATAAAATAATACCTGAAGGAGAAACCCATCAGGTTTTACGCATTCGCTGGGTTTTAAAAATACTCCTTCATAAGATCTGTCCTGAGAATAACATAGAAACACTTGGTTACTGCTGAGTTTTGGAGATGTTGTAACTTCCTCTGCTTTTAATAACTTTTAATAACTATAATAATTGACCCTGAATATTCCACGACGAAAGAGAACTTGTTTCTCTAAAAGAATTAACCGGAAAGTATCAAATGAGTTATCACCCTTTTAAAGATACTTTTCTAACCCTAAAATAATATTTTAACCCGCTATATCTGTCAACGTCAAGCAAGCGTGTCACATGAGCAGCGGTTAATAAGCGTTCTTCGTTGCAGAAAATATGAAAAGATTTATGCAAATGTGTGTGTGTTTGTACGTTACCCCCATCAGTTTCTAAATCGCTCCAGAGTCAGACTGTCATGGCACACAGTCCTCTATCAGTCCAAAAAAACAACCAGGCCCTTCCCCGGTCTGTTGGTGAGACATTCACTCATTCTTTGTCCACTTTAACTTCTTCAGGAGGGAGAAAGAAGAAACTTTGCTCCGGTTTCTCTTCTGCCCGCATAAGATGCTTTCAATATAAATCCAGTGTATCGCTCTTCTGGCTCTTGCAAACAGCATGGATCGTTGTCCATCTCAGTGGGTCCAGACTTCTTCTGAGTTTTTTTTTTTTTTTCTTGTAGAAAAAAGCGATTTCAACATGCAGGAAGGCAGATCTCTCTCTTTCAGGCCGTGCTGGAGAAGCATCTCTGGCGGAGTAGCCTTGGAGAAGGGCAGATTTCTACAATCCAGACTCAAAAACGCAGATGTTGAACTCAAATCCCATTTATGTGTGTATTTGTGTGTGAGAGAGGCAGAAGAAAAGTTTGGTATAGATTCAGATTTTGCACAAATAAATATTATCAGTCAGTCAGTCAGTTGTCCACCTGCCTGTCACTTCCTTCCACAACATGCACTATACTCCTTTCTAAAACAACTTTCTTTTCGCATCTCTAATGTCCCTTTTCACTTTTACCTTCTTTCCCGACTGATCGCAATATTTAAGACAAACAAAACTTCCTTCAGGAAAGTTTTAACTCTTTAATCCCTTAATTGATGCACTCTGTGCTTTTTAATCTTTTCTTATGTTTTATTTTTTATTTTTCCATCAACTGTTTTACTTGAAACTATTTAAACTATTTAACTTATTTACACTCAAACTTCCACGCTGTGAAAAACCAAACTTATCTTCCAAATTAAAGCACATTTAACACAATCTTCCCCACTTTTTCCTTTCATTATTTTATAAATCAGAGTATGAAGAAGGAGACACCCCTGATGCCTCAAGGTTCCGGAACCATTTTTTTTTTTACCTGTTCAGCGGCACGTCTGCCCACTGGCTTTTCTCCTTTATGAGGTGTAGAAAATTGCTAAAAACCACCCTGTGTTTTGCTTTATCCCATTGTTACCAATGAGAACCTCCCTGCCATTCCTTTTGCAGGGTAACTGGGCCCTCAGCTGATGTCCTCCCTCTCGCAACTCTGGAACCTAATTAATTAGTTAGGAGATGATGGTTAATGTGTAATAAAAATAATAATATACATTATATCCTACAGAGCAACTTCTCACCCAGATATATTTGAAGACAAATAGTTCGGATCTAATCGTCCAGAAGCCGCAGGCGGGGATGAGAACTCCCCTCCGTAAAATGGAAGTGGACTGAGAACAACTCTTAGGCTGGCCAGGCGTCCGTGTCCCATCCTGCGGTCTCCTCTGGCACGTTAGATCCTGTTCGTGACGCTAAAATTGTTGTGGAATTTTCTTATCAAAGTGGGTAGAAGTTGACTCATAACAAGAGAAAATCCGGACTTTGTCTTTATAAGTTTTATTCAAAGGCATTCAGCGTTTGAATGACTCTGACACTGAGGTTAGTCAGTTAAGCAGAGCCCCGATCAACATTTACACACAGTATTTATACCAGAACAAGACAGTGTTATCTCAACTGCAAAGAGTCTGTGTTTTACGACCCTAGACCCTTCTCGGGTTCAAAGGTGACAAGGTTACCTAGGAACAACCATCTACTCTCCCAAAGGCATCACCCTGAAAAATGGCCTTAACCATTAAACTTCTGATAATGACTTTTACAGCTTTCTCCAATAACACAGAGGTTCAGGGGAGTGAGGTAACCCAAAGGTCATACACTGTGGAATGCTTACTGCAAGAATTTCCATCACAAGATCATCTCTACAAGTTGCTGGTGCAGATTAGATTACTCAAACATTTGAGCAGAGGAAGAAAGGTTCTGTATCTACTTTTTGTCTTCCTTGTTTTTTTAGATGTAAAAACATCCATCTAAATAACCCGTGCGCTAAAACAAAATGAATTTACAATTCCGTCAGGTTCTCTTTTTATTAGAATTTTGTGTGATGTGCCTGCATTAACCTGAGTGTACCTTTAAAGTGGAGAACATGTGGACTACATGTTTTTTTGTTTTATTTTTTGTGTAAAAACATCTAAAAAACATACAATTAGAAAGATTCGCCCCCTTGTGATGACAACATCCGGTTAATGACGATATCCGGTTACGCCACCGGAAGTCCCACCACCAGAAGTCCCGCCCACCTGTCAAACTTTTCACACCTCGTTTGATTGAAGGATGTCCATTTAGTCTCTAAGGACCATTGTGTGCTTTTTACTCATGATCATCAGCCACTCCTTTGCACTGTCATCTGGTAAATGTAGGACTTAAAAAGTGGGAAGTGCTAGAGTGTTGTCCCTTCTGCCTTTATGTTGACTCTGTTTATATTGTTTCAGACATGTCTGTGCATGTGCATGCTATACTTCAGGCAGCTGGTTGCGTTTTTAAAATGCAGTGTCTTTTATTTCTTGCTGTTGCACAAGACTATCATTGTGTGATCCAGTTTGGGTTGAAACCTGTTTTATTTTTGCCTATTATTTATAATTTTTAATGTTGCTTCATTTTATTTTTTTGTGTCTTTCATAAATTCAGTACATTCAGTTTTCCAAAATCATGTTGTGGTTTGTTATGTTTTGGATTAGTTTAAATATATTCTGTAAAATCCTCTGTACTCACTGGTCTGGGGAGCAGAGTCCCATGCCAAGAAATAATAGTTTTATTTAATTCCATACACACTGACACCACAATGATTCCCCATAAAACAAATTTACCTGAAAAAGTAATTTTGTAAAATTATTTTTATGTTGAGCAGAAATGTTTAATTAGCGATCCATAACTTCCTGTTTTCCTGGGGGCACACATATGCATTAAGATCAGTTTGTTGCAGTCAGTCTTCAAAAAAGTGAAAGACAACAAAACATGGCATTCACTTAAAGCAGATGTGTGTTAACCGTTATACGTCAGGAAATGGCTACAAGTAAAGTCAGTCAGTCATTTTCTACCGCTTATTCCATAGTGTGTCGTTGGGGAGCTGGTGCCTATCTCCAGCAGTCTATGGGCGAGAGGCGGGGTACACCCTCGACAGGTCACCAGTCCATCGCAGGGCAACACACAAACAACCATGCACACAGTCATACACCTAAGGGCAATTGTGTGACCAACTAACCTAACAGGCATGTCTTTGGACTGTGGGAGGAAGCCGGAGTACCCGGTGAGAACCCACGCATGCACAGGGAGAACATGCAAACTCCATGCAGAAAGACCCCTGGCCAGGATTCGAACTCAGGACCTTCTTGCTGCAAGGCACCAGTGCTACCAACTGTGCCGCCGTGCAGCCCTACTTGTCCAAACATACCCAGATCTTTAGCCAAAATATTTTTATATATTTTAACACCTGAACAGTGACAAGAATGGGCAAAATCTCACATTTATGTTGTTCCTATTTGCAGCCAGGAGGATAGGGAATGAGATTTTGAAAATACTTGACTGTTCAGAGAACTGCCGCAAGTTTCCTAGTATGCGATTATACTACTTTTACAAAATATTTTTAGAGTTTACTTATCTTTACCAGAGGGCACTGTGTATTCTTGTTCTTTATACCTAAGGGCAGGCACATGGCTGTGTACATGACAAGTCTTCTAATGTTTTCTAGAATAATCTGTGTGGCTGTAGGAGAAGTAACAACAAAAAAAAGTTAAATTATAATCTATAATCTTCTGTCCTAAAATGCAGGGAACAATGCAATACCCTCACTTTTAAAGATAATTGAATTTTATAACCTAATAAAACAATTAAGAAAATTGCCTGTTTTTAGACATGGACTGGAGCACCTGGGTTGTGCTTATAGATATATATTTAATACATTGCTAAACATACATGCAGTGGTAGTTTTTGATGAAAGCAATATGACTCACAACCTTCGGCAGCACATCCTGTGGGCGTCAAGTTCCCTTTATAAACAATAATCTCTGTTATGTACCAAATGTGTTTTGGTGCTGTTAACGTCACATACAATTTCAAGCTTTCCAATTGCAAATGCAAACAATAAATCTGGAGGACATTTCAATATCTCTTGTTTATAAACCAGAAAATGTTGATGTGTCAAATGTGCATTTTATTATTCTATGCTAAAAAAAAGAATCCTTTTGACCATCACTGACGTCAGTGTGATGAAGGTTTGACCCTCTCCTCATTTAGCAGTGAGATGGTTGAGGGATTTCTTTCTTCTACAGCCTGTTTCAAGTAACCCCAGCATCTAAATGAGTTTAGGATCTGGGTTTTAACTTGATCGCGCACTTATTTTTCAGGCAGTTCTTGGTGGATTAATTTGTTTTTTTGGCTCTTTGTCACGTTGCAGCATCTGCTTCAACTTTTTTATAGATGGTCTCACATATTTCTCAAGCACTCTCTGGTACACTGTAGAATTTGTGGTGGATGATATAACGGTGATCTGGCCAGGTCCTGGTGCCATGTCACCTTCATCTCCGTGCTTCACAGATGGTATGAGTTTATTTTTCTGGAATGCAATATTCTGGGTTTTTGGCAAACTTGTCTCCTTTTTTGTTGTTCAAATAATGCAGTTTCAGGTTAACCTATCCAAAGAGGATAATTACAGAAGTCCAAGTTTTTTTTTAAGCTCTGTCTTATAGCCTTTTATTTTTCTTGGAGGTGTTTCCTACTTGCACATCTCCCATGGAAGTTAAACTTGTGTAGTCTCTTTCTGATTGTACAGCCATGCACTTCCACATTGACAGCAGCCATCGAGGTTAGGGTTGGTGGAGACTTCTTTTAGTATCTTGCAGTCGGCTTTCAGGGTGAACCTTCCAGGACAGCCAGACCTGGGCATGTTGCCAGTTTTTTTTTTTCAATGGCCTCCACCTGTAGACAATTTTCCAGACAGACTCATAAGCTGCCACAATGTTCTCCCCGTGGTTATTACTCTCACCGGAGTAAACAAGACTAAATCAGAATCAATTTTTTGGACGAGACTGTTTTCATTAACAAGGAATTTGTCTTTGGTTTCAAGCGCTCACAGTGTGCAGACATTTAGTATAAATACATAAACTTTACAGGAAACAAAATAAGGATAAGATAAATGAAGAGCATGTACATGTAGACCCTGAACTTGTACAAGTACAGGATGGAGGGCAGGTCAGTCCTGATGATCCTCTCTCCAGCCTAATTGTTTGGCACAATTTGGACTTGTTCTGTTTGTTGGATGAGCCAAACCGCACAGTGATGAACAGACACAGGACAGACTGAATAATTGCAGTGTAGAAGATGACCAGCAGCTCCTGTTATATTCTACTTCTTGAGTTGGTGCATGAAGTACAGTCTCTGCTGGGCCTCTGATAACCCAATGGTAAGGAGAGGCGGTGTTCTCCAGAAGTACACCATCATCTCCACTGTCTTGAGCAGGTCAAGCTCCGGGTGGTTCTGAGCATACCCGTGGACCAGCTGATCTACTTCCTGTCTGTATTCAGGTCAGACCAATGACAGTGGTGTCATCTGCAAACTTCAGGAGTTTCACAGACGGGTGAGGAGAGAACACACCCCTAGGGGGCACCAGTGCTTATAGTTCTTGTGTGGCAGAAGATGCTCCCCAGCCTCACCTGCTGATGCTGGTCAGTCAGGAAACTGGTGATCCATTGACAGGTGGAGGTCAGCACTGTGAGCTGGGCGAGCTTCTGGTGGGGGATATCTTGGTTGATGGTGTTGAAGGCCAAGCTAACCTCCACAAATAAGATACTGGCGTACGTCCTTAGATGGTTGAGGTGGTGCATGGTGAAGTGTAGTCCCAAATTGACAGCATCATCTGCTGACCTGTTTGCCCCATAAGCAAACTGCAGAGGTCCAGCAGGGGACCTGTGATGTCCTTCAGATGCTTTAACACCAAACACTCATTACCACAGACATCAAGACGACAGGCCTTTAGTCATTTAATCCCGTGATGGTGCGTTGATATGCCTGATGTTTGAATAGGACAAATCTTCTTTAAAATGTAGAATAACTATGCCATAATTATGTGCGTCCAATGTGATATGCCTATGTGTATTTTTAGCGAATTTAAGTGGGAATAAAAGGGTGTATCCTAATTAATTTCTCAACTGAAATTGTCCTTAGTTTTTATTATTTATTTGTACTACTTGAATTTCTCTGCTTTGTTAAATTAATATTAAATATAAATATGTCTATCATCTATCTATCTATCTATCTATCTATCTATCTATCTATCTATCTATCTATCTATCTATCTATCTATCTATCTATCTATCTATCTATCTATCTATCTATCTATCTATCTATCTATCTATCTATCTATCTATCTATCTATCTATCTATCTATCTATCTATCTATCTATCTATCTATCTATCTATCTATCTATCTATCTATCTATCTATCTATCTATCTATCTATCTATCTATCTATCTATCTATCTATCTATCTATCTATCTATCTATCTATCTATCTATCTATCTTTTTAATAAAGCAGAAGAATTATGTATAACATTTAAGTTTATTTACTTGTGTGAGCAGTGGATGGGGCAGAAAAATGGGCTGTTTGCATTAATGCATGCAAATGTATCTGCTTTAAAAGCCTATGGATCATTATCTTAATGATCCAGGACAAACCACTTTTCTTTCAACATGCATTATTTGTATAAGCTCTGTTAAAACAGAATCAATCTGTGCACTATTTTTGAAGACTATAAACATAACCTGTCACATTTATTGTGCTTTTGACGAGATGTGGATCATTTATAGGCCTATTTATTGACTTACAAAATGTTGCCTGTTAATTATTGAATTATTGCTTTTCCCCTTGAAGATTTTATTTTGGCCCTTTACCTCACTTTTGTTCACATTATCAAACTCGATAACAGTTTACTAAAAAATGTGTGTATGATAGAGCGAGAGAGATGAAGAGAGAAGGAGAGAAAGAGAAAGGGAGAGAGAGGGTGCACCTCCATTCATCATTGATCCACTGCAGGACTCTGTTTCAGGGGGGTGTGAATTATGGGCCCCTGTTGTCACCGTGCCTGCTATGCGCTGGACATTTCACCTCGCCACTGTAAATTTACAAAGGGGATTACATTCTGCTGACCAGTGATTTCCAAGCTGTACCCGCACCCTCCCTGTATGACAGAGGACTTCATTGCGGGGTTTGGTGATTTTTTTATTTTTTTATTTACAAGGGTCTGGAACAAGGCTGTCGGGAAAGAAAACGGATCTGGACCTCACGCAACCTCAGTAAGTGGCTGTACGCATTGAAGAAACGGGGTCTCTTAAGTGTGGGGAGAAAAAAAAAGATTTGTTATTGCCTGGGCGTTTTGGACGCGCTCCGTATAAACGGTAATGCCTCGGCGACGCGCTGGAGTCGTAGAGAGAAGAGGCAGGTGAGGTGCGGCGCGGCAGAGGAGCGTTACTCCAAAGAGCCTTGGATACCAGGAGAGCTGCTGCAGCCGTCACCCTTTTCTCCACTGAGGGTAACGAGAGCGACAGAGAGGGCGGGTTGGCACCAGCTCCAGCCTTCCCATACCTGGCCATCTGGTGCGGTGAGTGTGCCAAATGGTGGGACTGAGAGACGCTTCGACAAGGGGTGGGTGGTGGGTGGGGGTGATCAGGTGTAAGTGCGCAGTTTTTATTAGTGCCAAAGAGATTGTGCATTTTAAGGGTCTCCAGGTAAACTAAAAGGTCCGTGTTCGGCACTGTCTGGACCCTGGTGATTTCGAGTTGGTCTTTGTGTCTGCTGCAAGTTTGCTGTGATATTAACATATTATGTGCACGCCTTTGTTGCACGTCTTTGCGCTTTCACGTGTTGCATTGGGTCTAACTGTGGGCTGTTGTAACATTTCTGTCATGCAAAATAGGATTATAGAGATCAGCCTCAGGCCTGCTCAAAAATCCCATTTGGATCATGACTTTTGATCTCAATGAGATTTGTCACCTTCAGTTGTTATGTTTTATTGTCCCTTCAGTGTAAATTAATGACGTAGTTTAAAGTGCGTGGTCAATGTTTTGTGTTAACAGCAGAAAAGGTCAGATGTGATGATTTGGAAGGCATTAAGTCAATTTCTTGTCATTATTCACACCCCGCAGAGGGACAGAGCAGGCAGCAGAAATGCACAGATTAAATTACAGTGAAGAAAGGTGTATGGAAGAAATACAGTTTCATTAGAATCAGACTTGTTTTAGACATTGAATCCTGTGCAATTATGTGACTGCGGACATTCACCTGGAAAAATGAAATTGCAAAAATTCGCCTGCAAATGTTTTGTTCTTCTGGTGAGGTAATTAGTTTCTGGCGTTTTCTAATAATTTCTATTTAACAGAAAAACCCCTCACTCTTCATTAAGCCATTAACCAGGTAACTATTAAGAGATTCACCTATGCTCAACGCACTGCTGTGTCACGTGATCAAATGAGCGTAATTTGATCAGCTAAAACCCAATCGACTCAATCTAGTGCCGATTGCTTTGGCTTGAGTCACCAGGTCAACACATTTGCAGGCGAATTTACGCAGGCAAATATTTTAAACAATATCTTAATTATTTTATTGCACAAAAAATAATAATAAAAAACATTAAGCAGATTTACAATTAACAATAATTTTAATTTTCGCCCTCTCCTCGCATCTGCACTAAATAAATTCTTCTTTCACCAAGAAAAACAGAACAAATTTAAGTCAGAAATGACGTACAAGAAGATACCTTAAGTTACATAGAGCCTACATATATAAGAATATTTTATTGGAACTCATTTTTCTTCTACATAGATCTATGTCTCCATAAGGAAATACCCCATATTATCATAAAATACACAAAATGTTTCCATATTCCTTTATAGACATCCATTTCGTTATTTAAAATGTATTTTATTCTGTACATTGCCATATATTGTGCCATTACAGTAATCCATGCACCGATTGTGGGCTGTTTGAATTTTTTCCAGTTATGCGCTATCAACCTTTTGGTTTGCAGTACCACAAAATTGATTAATTTAATTTAATTTGTAATTCTCACCTTAAAAGTTTTCGCATACAGTTGAAATAATATCAAAGGCAAAATTTTGCAGGCAAATTTTGGCGTGTGAAATTTTTGCATGCGATTAAAACAAAAATAAAATTACATACATGATTGCACAGGATAAAAATCCAGCGTTATAAATTCAATGTCAAAAAAGTCTGATTTTAGTGAGACTTTATAGGGTGGAAATGAAAACAAATAAATGCATCACAATACATTTTAGATTATGAGACACCTACAGATTCAGAGAAAGCAGGCGAAAGCAAGAGAGGCTCACCACACAGAGAACCATAGTCTAAGGGGTACCATGCATCCTCAAACAAATTCAATTCAGTTTTTTTACATAGTACCGATTCATGGCAAATGTAGTCTCAAGGAACTTTGCATGACAAACAGATCCAATTTCTATGAAGAATATAATAAACCAAACAATCTAGTTATTTAACCCAAGTTCAAACATTCCAATTTTATCCTAGATGCAGTGGCTTCTAGAGAAACACAGCAAAACAGAAAAGCTCTGAGCCCATATGATCTGTTGAGTTTTATGTTACTAATTTGTGTTGTGCACACCAAAGCTATAGCTGGGCTGAAGCGTGTATCTAGTTCGTAATCTAGACTTGTCAAACCTGAACTGGACTGTCCCAGATTAAACCGAGGTTATGAAATGTTTTTGGGCTGCACAGTGGCCCAGTTGGTAGCACTGTTGCCTTGCTGCAAAAGGTTTTGAATGGTGTGTGCATGGTTGATTGTCAACCTGGCATGACAAAAGCAGCTATAGAAAATGGATGGATGAAACGTTTATTTTATTTGTGAAAAACACAAAAAGACCAACACCACAACAACGTGATGCTACCACCTGGACTTCACAGTAGGCATGATGTTCTCAGACTTGCAAACGTCCCTCTTTTATCTCTAAGTTTAACAATGGTCATTATGGCCACACACTTGAATTTTAGTTTCAACATTTTATTTTTCCTCTCAGAGTTGCCTTTCAGCCCATCTCAGTACATTTTACTGTGGATAATGACACATACCACCTGAAGCTGATTAGAGTGTCATTATCCACCATAAAAAAAGTCCTGTACTGATCTATTCAAAATTCTTTACATTAAGCACAAGACACAATTTCAAACTGAGAACTAATTTTTAGTTTTTTATGATTCTCTGACTTTGCCCTGCAAAAGGTTAGTAAAAAACTTTGTTTTTTATATGCAGAGTAGGCGAGGTCATAGGGTTAACCTCTGGCCCCAGTAGTGCAAGAGCCGCCACTACAGTCAAGAGTAATTTGAATAATGCTCATTGTCCAAAATGTCTTACAGTTATAATAACTATATAGCATATAATCAACCACACACTCCCTTCTTCTATGGCCTGGGTTAAATGCTAACATTCAGTGCTTGCTGAAGTGATTTCGTTGTTACTCTGTATGGATTTTCCTTCCCACAAGTTTGTCTTTTATACTAAAAGCCATGGAGTTCAACAGAGGGACCATAACAGCTCCCAGCTGCTGCAGTTCATGTTTGTGTTACTGTGCGAATTGATATTCAAAAAGAAATGTCTGGCATCGTGAAATAAAAAGGAGAGAGAGGGAGACGGGGAGGCAGAAACACAGACAGACAGATTGAGCGTACAAAGGATAAAGTGTGGCAGAGTGCGACCCTGGTGTGTAGGCTACACAGGGATCAGCAGAGAATGTAAAAAGAAAGAGAAAGAAATGATGCCCGCAGAAAGTGCTGAGCGAACCAGCACCAAGCGAGAGGGGCTGCAGGCAGCCGTCTGAGCGGCTGTGAATGGTTTCCCTGTTACCCACACAGACAGCCACACAGACAGCCGTGTGAGCAGGTGCTAAGCCCACCACACAGCGACCACAGGGAACAACAGGTGCAGCCCCTGTTTCCCTCACCCCCTCTTTGGAAAGTGCAGCTAACACCCAAACATACAGCTAGAAACGCCCACATAACACGGTGAAGGAAAACAAAGAGAAAATTAAGTTAGAGAATTAATTTTGCTCCAAACCCGAAGTTAGATAGCTACAGAGCTTGTAGGCAGAAGCAATCTCAGGTTGAGACAAATACCAACAGGGACATTATTGAGTCGAATTGATCACACAGGTCTCTATTCAGTCTCAAACAGGCCATCTCAGGCCTTGGTAAGAAAAAATCTGATTGGATTGTAGTATAGTTCAGTTTAGAGAATAAATAAACAGTAGATTAATGTGTCGAACCCAAAGTCTTTGGAATGCTTCTATAAACGTACAGGACAGCAGTCTGAGATCTTCAGTGTCTGAAACAGAGTGAGATGAAATGAACCAAGTGCTAAAAGGTTACCTAACACCCTCACAGGTCCTTCTGTCAGGAGAAACAAATTGCCTTACTTTACTTGATGTATACAGAAAGAAAAAGTCAGACACTGGTGTTGTCACTCTGTGGGGATGTAGGCTCTGCCAAACCAATGCTTCTCTAACTTAGCTGAATTCTTTTTTATATCTGAACCTGAATACATTTTACAATGATGAACATTTTTTGTGTGAACAGTTTTTCCCCTAATTTTGTTTATAGAGGAGTTCAAGTACCTTGGTAGCAGATTGGAGGCGGTGTAATGCAGGCGTTTCTCTGGTTTTTCATGGAGAAGAAACGGCTGAGCCAAAATGCAACGCTTTCAATCATATTCCAACTCTCACCAATTGTCAGGAGATATGGATCATAACCAAACAACTCTTTAGATTTAAAGAGTTGAAATTAGCTTCCTTCGTAGGGGGGGTGGGGGTGGGGTGTTGGACTCAGGCTTAGAGACAGGGTGACGAGCCCCGTCATTTGGGTGTAGCCCAGAGTAAAACCTACGTTCCTCCAGATGAGAAGGAGTCACTTTAGGTGGTTCAGACATCTGATGTCTCGTGGACGCCTCCCTTTGGAGGAGACCCTGAGTCAAATCCTGAACATGATGGAGGGACTATGTCCCTTTTGGCTTGGGAAAATTTTAGGATCCCCCACAAATGTGCTTGAGAGTGTTTCTGGAGGGAGGGATGTCTGGGTTTCCCTTCTGGACTTTTATCCCGACGAAACGTGATTAGTGTCAACTGGACAGCTTTGGCCCTCCAGTTTGTACACCTGTATGGTATAGGAAGCTTTAAAAAGTTACATTTTCAAAATTGTTGAGATTTGCTGTCAAATTGTCCCTAACAATTTAAATGACATTTAGTAAAATAAAAAAAGTGTCAGAGTGACGCATAGAGCACTACGGCACTGCCCCTCCCCCATCTATTGCTGCTAACTGTCAATCAGCTACCAGGCTACTGCTCTCATTTCATTGCTTACAAGAAAGACAGTTTTGTCTATTTCTCATTGCAAAAAACACAGAGTCATTCCATGGAGACTAAAGGAGTTCCTCTCATCGCTCTTATTACGATATTTTGAAACTGAGTGGCAGGTCTGTTAAGCAGCTCACTGCAAGCTGGCTACCTAACTAATTAACAAGCTAAAAACAGCTTGTTATCCTTTTGTTACCATATACATAGCAGAACAGCAAACATGTAAAATACTGTGCTCAACTGTTTAAGTTTGTAAATTTAAATAACAATGAATAAATGTTGGTATACTAATTTAGTCTCAATAATCGATGCTAGGTTATTTTGTGGCAATTTCAATGATTGTTGGTCTTCTGTTTTATATAAATAAAAGTATGTTACAAATTTTTGTATGGATATTGTGGTACAGTGGTATTTTACCTCAATGTTATCATACTATAAAAATGTTATATCAGCCCTTGATAGCATTTAGTTTAACAGTACTTAAATACACTGTAAATTACTTTCAAAATGCCTCCCCGCCTGCCCTACCTGCAATTATGTTTCTCTCTCATTACAGATTTTCTGTCATTTAATCTTAAAGTGGAATCCTGAGATTTTAGGAAATGTTTATTTTTGCTGAAAATGGGTTACATTACGTGTCTCGAGTTTCACAACACTGTGCTGTTTTTATCTGGTGGTAAGGTTTAGCTGGATTCTTTGGATCAAAAGCAGTACATAAAAAGATGCTGAGGGGCAAGGTCACTTGTTCCAACGGGGTCTTTGGATCAGCGACCTTAGGGAGCATTTAGGAGCCATGAGGGTCAGGAGTCCTGCAACCAGGATATTGTTTATTGACAAAATCTAATTCCTTTTGTGGATAATATGAACCGCTCCATGCCAACTATTCTTTTGTGGTCGCAAAATGCTTTTATAAATTTTCAACGGTTCTCTCCAGATGTTTTTAAGGGAAAGAAGACAAATAAAAGATACCTCACACCAAGAGCTTTAACCTGTTAGAAATTCAGCTGTAAGATAAATTATTTTCAGGAGGCTAAAGTGAATGCACCATGTGGATTATTTCACAGCCTCAGCTTCATAAACACTGTAATATTATCTTGCAGCTATTTCCAATGTAAAATCCCCTCTAGAACTTTACAGTGGCCATATATCTTTAGTTTTAGAAATCTCTGCTCACACTGATTCCTCCCTGAGATGCAGCTCCTTTCGAAGCATCATCTGTGTGGTCTCAGCGTTATACCCGTGCTAACGTGTGTTCATTTTACCATCTGCTCTGTCCCACTGCATCATCTTCACAACTCCTCTGAGATGGCCTCATCCAAGGGTCAGACATATTTACAGGGTTCCTGTGTAGTGGGGAAACATGTGGAATCTGATTTAAGTAGAGTATTTTCAAGGTCTGGATAAGTAAGAAGAGGGATGGAGAGTATAGAAAAATAGTTGCATTTTCAGACTGGATTCCCTATCCCATTGTATAAAATACAATATTCATCCATCCATCCATCCATCCATCCATCCATCCATCCATCCATCCATCCATCCAACCAACCATCCATCCATCCATCCATCCATCCAACCAACCATCCATCCATCCATCCATCCATCCATCCAACCAACCATCCATCCATCCATCCATCCATCCATCCATCCATCCAACCAACCATCCATCCACCCATCCAACCATCCATTCATTCATAGGTTAAAGTAAACTGAAACCTCTAGAAAAACTTGAAATTTGAAAAGTGTATGTGGGTGTGTGTGTGTGTGTGTAGAAATACAGCAAATGCACATATACATTGTTACTTTATGCATGATGCACACATAAATAGGCTTTGTGGTGTGTGAGGATCATTAAAAGTTTACCCTCCAAAGGAGCCTGTTTCTTTGCACGTAATTGCTCCTCCCTTTTAACTGCCTGCTAATTGGATTGCTAGTGATTTCACATCTGTTTAAAATTCAGTTAGATAGAGATGCTCTGATCTCCTGCTTTCTGTGTTTTCTTAGCTACAACAAAATAATTGCAAGGGGAGAAAGTGACCACTACTTCAAGTCTTTGCACTCACACCCATTACAGTCACACACAAACAAGATAAGCAATTTACCAGGTAACCTTTTCTCAAATGCCACTGCCAAGGTACTTGACTTTTTTCTTTTAGCCCACAATAAATGAGGGTTTATGTTTCTTTGGAGCTTGGACTATCTTCTCTAATTTTGCTACTCTTGTTGTTCAACCCATTCACCGGGCACCTATGCCAAGCACAGGCTTTAGTTATGGCAGCTTAGCCAGAGGGATTTGGAAGACTTTTCTGTCTTGAGATAAAGGCATCTGAGTCCTTTGTGTCCCAGCTTCTTGGGAAGATTTTACTGCCTGATGAAGACTTGCTGTCTCTCAGCTTCCTCTTCTCTCCTACAGCCGTAGTTTTTTCACAACAAACACGACTTTTCTAATTTAATTATGGCTCTTCACCTGTGGCTCCATCACAACTGTAAGGGAAGAAGCAAAGCATAACCAAAACACAATTATACCTAGAAGGAGGGGAGAAGTCTCTCAGAGGGAGGCATCGTGTCTGTCTATACATATATATGTGTGCATGCTGCAGTAGCATGCATCGGGGCTTGCATGTATCTTGTGCATGTGTACACATCAGTCTAAAAGCAGGTGCTGGCATTTTGTTTGCTGTTGTGTTTAGACCACCTATTGTGAGCTATGATCCTCTTAGCAGGCTCCTGCCAAAAGAGCTAAATTTACCCTAAGAGATCAGAGCACACAAAGAACAGCGTGACAAGAATATGGGCTACCTTTCGGTCTCTTGCTATACCAGCCTCTAGATGGTGATGGATGTTGAATTTAACATTCTAAAGTGGACAAATAAATCGTATGCATATTTTTGATTTCAGTGAATGAATTTTTAAACAGAAAAAAGACATGCCCACTGGTAACTTCTGATATCACCATTTATCAGATTCAAAGCGGGATTTATCGGACTCAAAGCAATCAGAAAAATCATCTTTGTTCTGAATTTGAGCCAGTGATCCCGCCCGTGTGGACAGTATTCATGGTGCATTATCCACAGACCAAGGTGCACCACTAACACCGACTGGCCAAAAAAAGAGTAACAACACCATAAAAGTCGGTCAGATTCATAGATGTCACTGTTGTGTAATTAGACTGCATCTTCCCCGTCGCTGTACACACTGCTGCTGGGGTGTGCGTGTGTTTGACTTTGTGCTGATTGTGTGTGCCTGAGTGTGTGCGCCGCATACTCATGTACCCGCCTTCAGCTCAGAGCTGTGCAGTGAATGTATATGTGCTTACTGCAGTCAAACTCTGGTTAGCAACGTTTGCCCTTGCTGCAGGTTTGCACAGCACCATCAAAGTTTGTGTGCACTCTTATGTGAGTGCATGCAGTGCCTGAGCTGAGCATTTCTGTGAATTTTCATTTTACTGCACCTGCAAAGATTAAGACATTACCTGCATTGTTGCCCATATTGTGAGTACTGGGCTGTTATATGTCTGAGCTGTTTGTACATTCACTGATTACGGTGTGGATGTCACTAGCAGCATTGTGACTTTAGGCAGAAGGTTTGACTGGGGAAGAGGTCTGAGGAAAGCTGGCGCTCTCTTTGGCAAGACTCCAGCTCTGTCCATTTTATTTTAATTACCTATAATACCTACACAGGGGAGTAACTTGCTTCTCTTCATCTGGTATTTCCTTTCCTTTCCTTTCATTTCCTTTCCTTTCCTTTCCTTTCCTTTCCTTCATCCCTCCCCTCCCTTGTTGCCTTCTCCTTTTTTCATCTTCCTCTTATTTCTTACTATTATTTTCCTTCTCTAACCCCAGGCTAACAGCACGATGCATTGTCAAATGTGTATGCGGAAGTAATCTCTGCATTAGCATATAAATGACCCTGTAGATGGAATAGTATTTTGGGATGTTTAGCTGCACAAGACAGATCCCCTTAACTCTGATTAAAGTAGTTCCTAGGAGACAGGTAGCCTCTTGAGGGAATATCAACTCCACTGTGATAAGATAAAGACTTGACACTGTAATTCCTCTGCTCCTTGTATATAAGTGCACACAAACAGCCAGCATTTCTCCAAAAATATCCTTTTATTGTTTTTTTTTTTTAGTCGTTCTCAAACCTGAATGACTTGCATTACAGTTTTGGGAAATTTGTTTTTTTTTTTTAGTCGTTCTCAAACCTGAATGACTTGCATTACAGTTTTGGGAAATTTGTAGTGCTCCAATAGTTACCAATCTGTCACACATTATTCATAAGGTGATAATTATTTGAACAATACTTTTTGAATATTTTTCGGGTAAGCCATACATGACAACAAGGCAGTAGCATGTTAGCATTATGCTATTGCTAAATAACCTATTAACTCTTAGCTTAGCCCATCAAAGAAGCAAGGCAAGCTATGTAAAAAGTTAAATATTTTTTTCTGTAACTCATGACACCTACAAAGCTAATTGTATATTTAACACAGTGTAAAACATCATTAAGGTTAAGCTAACGTTGAGTCCACAAAGCAGCTTTTTCAGTACAATCTGTAATTGTTTTAAGCTTGAAATTGTTGTTTTAGGACTTAGAGCATCCTCACAGGCTGTTGTTTCCAGTGCAGGTATCTGTGGGATTTATCCCATTCTTTTCAGCTTTCATTTTACTAAAATATACAGAACATAATTATTTCCCTGAATGCTAAAAAGTCTAAATCAAAACAAGCTACACGCCAACCTTACACATATTTTAAATAAAGTTATGTAGTATAAGAATCAAATTCATTAGAGACTTTTTAGAACAATTACCATGTCATAAACACGTTTTACAAGTACCAGCATAATATCAGGCATTTAAAAACAGAAACAGGAGGACTCTTCTGTTTTTTTGCATTGTTTCACATAATTTAAAAAAAACAGAAATAGAAAGAAAAAGTCAGACTCTGGCACACAGCATGTTTGGCTGAAGAACGCAATTTAACTGTGTGCTTCATTCATACTAGAAGGATAAAAAATATGCCCCCCTTAGCTCTGAATTACCAACCCTGCCCTCTAAGTCTAATTTCGCTGCCACATTTTAATCATAGTGATAAATCAGTCACCAATCACGATATATGCAGTGGGCATTATCCAGTGTCTGTTATAAAGCTATACCAAAGTTTTGAAAATGTATGATTTCTAAAATGCCTGGTTTTACCTTCATGACTCTTTTACTCTTTAAGTACAAGTCTGAACACAGTTTGCCCTGGCAGTATGGAGTGCAGAGTAATGCAGTTCTCCCCCTCCCACACATGTTGCCCCACAGTTCTGGTCAGCTGTAGGAAAGAAGGTTCCTACACTTTTCCCATGCAACAATGATAGATTCAGCTGTTTGGAGATATTTGGGTTGCAAGAAACACTAGCAGTTAAAATGTGGAACTGAAGGTGTGGCACTCATCTCTCGTGTGAAGGTAACTGCAGGCAGCCAATTGATTGCTACCTACTGGAGCATAGTGGCAATGGTGGCTCAGGGGGTAGGGGATCTTCCAGTAACCGGTGGGTTGGAATCCCCACTCCGTCTGTCTCAGTCGTTGTGTCCTTGGGCAAGACACACCACCCACCTTGCCTGGTGATGGTGGTCAGAGGGCTCGGTGCAGGCCATTTTCCATTTTACTATTTACAATATACCTCGACTGATAAACCAGTTATTATAAGCTTGTTATTCATGCACTACTCTATAAAGAAAAGAATGGCAAAAATGTGTTTTCTGCTAAATAAATCCTTGAAAACAGCTACAAATGTTTTTTTCTATAATAATTGCTTAAGTCTTTGTATCAAAATTAAAAGAACAATAAATAAATGTCTTAGATGACAATTATAGCTGTAATAGTGAAAGTGTTATATTATTTAGCAGAAATAGGAAAAATTGTTGCATTTTGTTTGGATTAAAAGTAATCAGACCATATTACAAATATTGGTTTAAAAATGTCTGGAAATACCCTTTAATAACTGTATTTTAACTCAGTAGTATCATTCGTACGAATCTCATATCGGCCCATGCCTACTTTATACCCTCAGATAACTCACACATTGCTACAGTAGTTTAAAGTTAATGCATGCTATTGCCAACAATAGTTAGCCTGGAAACTGAGTACAATGATTTGCAAAACCTTCTGGTTTTCCAACTTGCAACTGGACCACTGTAATGTTGGCTGTTCACATGTGCAAAGTCTGACTTCAGAGTGAAATTGAGCATAGCACCCACAAACTCTTTATCTGGGTTTATTAATGTTTACTTCCGGCTCTGCTTGAGGTTCTTGAAATATTCTGCACTGTGTGTTGTCCCTGAGTCATTTCTGTTTGAAGCTAAGATCATTGTGCATCTTCTGTTTTTGATACCAGAATTTCTTCTGAATATTTCTGAAAGCATCCCAAACATCCACAGTGGTACTTGTACCAGAGTTGGACAATCATGCAGCTAAAGTAAAGACTTAGGATATATTAATATGGTTGCTCCTGGCCTATTTCCCTTTCTTGACTTCCTCTTTTTGTGGTATGATTCATAGGTTTTATTTTTTTTATAACATGAGTAACAGGAGCAGCAACACAAAGGTCATGTGGTAACACATTCCTAACGGCAACACTATGTTTCATTGGACATAGGCTGTATTTTTAGCATAGAATCCAGGCAATTTATGAGTGATGCCCACTATTTTTGTGTGAATCCAGTGTTGTTATCTACATATTTTATGAGCTAGACTGTGTTTTTACCTCAAGGCAGAGTTTCCCAGCTCAACAAAGGTAGCGTTGATTTGGCAAAGATGCAGCAGGTCAGTCCTGTAACGAGCTGTCTGGTGTTGTTATTGGACAACCTCTAGTAGATTCCTAAATGTATGAGCCTAACCTGGCATATTATGTGCAACATACCACAGCTATATACATATTCTCTATCTCCCTTTCATTTGTAATAGTTTTAAGTCTATTAATGACTTTGCTCAAAAAGGGTGGAGTGGTGAAGACTCAAGGTGACCCACTTCTCCCAGTTTAGCCTGTGTCTGAGTTTCCACCCTCAGGGCAACTTGTTTTATTCCAGGCTTTAACCTGTATTCTGTCCCCAAGGACCCAATGAGGACAAAGTGTAAAGATATATACATATATTTATTTATTTATATATATATATATATATATATATATATATATATATATATATATATATATATATATATATATATATATATATATATATATATATATATACATGAGAGAATGAGGATGAAAGGGGATTTGTGGGAGAGTGGCAGGGTTGTTTGTATTTTACAAGGTACTGATCTATTCAGACTTCCACACTCAGGGACTTCTCAGGATTATAAAGGATGGTCCATAAAGGGTGAAATTTTCCAGTGAGTAGCTGCTGTGTGGATGAAAATGCCTTGTTGATTTAAAAAACATTGCTTGGTCTAATGAGTTTTGATTTTAGAAGCAACCTTTAGATTGCTGGGTTAGAATTTGGCATAAATAAAATAAAATTATGGATCGATGCTGCCTTCTATCATAGTTGAGGCTGTTGGTGGGGGTCTAACGGTGTGGGAGATATTTACTTGGCACACTTTCAATCCCTTAGTGCCAACTGAGCACAGTTAACACCACAGCCCAACTGAGCACTGTTGCTGACCATGTTCATCCCTTTATGACCACAGCGTACCAATTCTTCTGATGGCTACTTCCAGCTGGATACTGCACCATGTTACAAAGCTCAAATCATCTTAAACTGTTTTTTGGAAAGTGCCGATTAGTTTACTGTTTACTTCTCCAGTGGCCTACACAGTCACCAGATCGGAATCCAATAGAGCACTTTTGGAATGTGTTGAAAAACAAGATTCACCTTGCAGATGCGTGACAAATCTGCAGCTATGGCTATCATGTCCATATGGATGAAAATCTCTGGGGAATCTTACCAACACATAGTTGAGTCTTTTCAACAAAGAGTAAAGGCAGATGAAGGCAAGGTGTACCTAATAAAGTGACCGGTGAGTGTATATCAAACCACCTTCCAGGTTCACAATTTAAATATAACTTCTACTATGTTAATCCATCTTTATTTAATCTATCAGGATTGTGAATCATGCTAAGCACAATTATAATTTTCAGGAACAGTGGCTTGTCTCATCCAGTAAGTTCTGCTTTGTACATTTCGAATGTACATATAATTGTTTTTATAAGGGAATTGATCAAAAATCTGTCTGACGCAAATTATGTCAGACATATTATTTAATTTTTCACGTATATATACCCTTAGAATAAGTCTTATAAGTAATCATATTTCATTGGTCAAAGTGAAATAACTGGATTTCTGCTTTTCAGTGAAATTTTGTCATTGACCCATATTGAGCCCATCTGAGCTACCTTATATATCTTGCCAGCAGTGGCATAATTATGGAGACAAAATGCCTGCAACTCCCCCATCCCCCTCCTTTGCAGCAAGAGATCCCCACCTCCTTGCATGTACCTCCATCTCAATGCATGTACCCATGAACACTCAAATAAATTAACATGTATTCAGGTAAAGGCTTTGGGGAATGTGTGTGTCTTACTATGTTTGCAAGTTCACGTATGTCCTTGCAATGTAGAGAGTGGACCCACCCTGCTCGTGTTTGCATCTGCTGCAACAGAACATCTCAGCCTTGCTTTGCTATTGGTTTCTACGGTAACAAAGGCACAGAATGAAGTGGCTGCAGTAGCCAAATAGAAAGAAAGAATCAATCTGTGGACCTCATAACAACCAGCATCAGAAAATACAAGTCAGATGCAATGATGTCAACATAAAGAAAAGATGTGTTTGGGTTTTACACATCTGTCATGCACAGAAGCAGTTTAATGGGTCCACTAACAAATTAATTAATGCCTCCGCAGTAGCTTGGTGCAGCACAGGTTAAGGCCCTTGACAGCTATGCTTGCTCTTGATTGGCTAGATTTAGTGATCAGTGTTGTACTGCTGCTCAGGTCTCCTGTATCCATGCCTTAGCATTTCCTTTCAATCAGTAAATGCTTCTCTGGGTGGTTATGGATGCTGCTTTTTATTCTGTTTCTGTTTGGCACAAGGAGAGCGTATTGATCCTTCTCAGCAGCTTTAATAGTTGAGATGCAGTGTGCAAAGATGGGCGCGTTCAATAAACACTTAAAGTTACAGATTTATTTCAAAATGGGCTCATTGGTAGATATTAAATGGATATTTATATAATATGTATCTTTTGTGTAAATTTGTGGCAAAAACCCAATCATTCCTGGCTGATGAGTAAAATCACTGCAGAGAAAAAGCCCCAAAATAAAAATAAAAAAATGACTGTGCTGCCAAATGATCACAATAGACAAATTGAAACCATGTGAAAGCAGGTGTGTTTCCCTCTTTGGATGACCTGCTGATTGGCTAATTACATGGGTGTTAGCAGGTGATTTGCTAATTGGTTGCCTGATGAGGATAGATTACACCATCAGGCTGTCTAGATCATTACATGCACACTATAACAACAGTGTTGATGTCACAGTATTAAATGTTACCACACCAACATGATCTGACACAGCATCTTATCCTATCTATTCTGACTTGTCGCATCTTTCCTTGATATACCTTGATACTCTTCCTGTCACTGGCCTGTTTTTTATAGCATGATGAGCTGGATGTCTGTTGCAGTTGGTATCTCTGTTCCTCTTTATTTTCTTCCCTTATTGAAACCATTTCTGTATTTTATCTTCATCTCTGCTGTTTGTTGGCTCTGCGGGGAAAAGTCAGAGCCCTCTCATAACCCGAAGCCAAAGCTCTGGCCAGCTCCTCCATCTGTAGCACAGACGTTTAAAAATTTCATCTTAGAATTTGCCAGGAGTAGAGTTTCAATAAGTTGGCCTTGGCCCAGATCTGATGGTTTATCTTATGGATCAATAACCTGAATCAATGCATGCTCTAATGAGGAGACTATTGACCGAAGGGTTTTTCTATTTTGCATGTGCAGTTTGCATTTTCTGTTGGACAGATTGGAAGAAGCTCTGCTGTTTTTTTAACAGAAGTGCCCTTGAAGCAATGCTTTTTTGCAATCAAATTTAAAAGCGTTTCCATAAAATGTAAACAACTGTCAATTTATCTCAAGAGGAATTAAACAGAGGGAAGTCCAAACAGCACTGCCCTCTCTCACCAGTTGCTGTGCACTGCTGCTCAGCATGCTGAAAGAAGGTTGCTTTACTGTTACTTTGTTTATCGCAAAACCAAATTGTCCATTTTTAAATACTTCTGTTTGTGAAAACATAGTGTTTAAACAAAAGGATCACCTCTCAGCACTCTTATCATGGTAACGTTGACTTAAAGCTACAGTTGGAAAGCTGTAAGCAGCTTGTCTGCTAAGCGGCTGACCACAGGCTCTACCTGAGCAGATAGCACAACTGAATAACCAGTTCAAATTTGTTTGTTAGACTTGTGTTAGACTTGTGTTACACTTGTGTTTGTAAAAAACAGAACAGTAGAAAGGTATTCTGCACAACTATTAAAAGATTTATGGTCTATATTTTGCTTTAAATTATGTATTAAATACAAGTTGAAATTTCATTTACCTGTGATAATAAATGGCTTTAGCAGAAATACAGCTTATTGTTTTTTTGTTTAAAAGATTTTTCTGCTTTCAATGTTAAATAACTCTGCTTTAAAATTGTTGATTAGTATTTTTACTCAAGGTTTTTTAATATTATGAATATCTCAAGCTGGTTGCTGCGTGTTCAGTCCTAAAGCAGGAGTTTATCCAGTTTGTGCAGTGGACTAATTAACAGGTCTGTATCACTTGTACTTGGATGTTTGTTTTGTTTCACCATCTACTACTAATCCTCTGTAGTCAAAAAATAAATATTGATATGTTCCTCCACTTAACTCTTTTAATATTTTAAATAACACATTACATTTTACTTGAATGGCTTAAAATGTCATATTATAAGCAGAAATGAAGAAATAATGAAGAAAACATTATTTAATTACTGAAATACTATTAATTACTTTTATTGGCTCCTGACGGATCTCTGGAAATGTGATATGAAAAGATCTGAATGTCACGGTTTATGTAGCGGAGGACCCCGGAATGCAGACAAGCAGGAAGCATGACGGTAAGTAAAGATTTAATCTTGGAAAAAACTAAAACTCACTCACTAGAGGAGGCAGGAACAAAACAGTGAATAGACAGGCGAGACAGGCATGGCATGAACAGAACAGATGTGTATATATAAAACAAGAACCAGGTGAAACGAGGAGACTGAATGCTAGGTGCAGGTGAACCGAATGAAGTTAATTGACAGACAGGAAAGAACACAATGTGACTGTAGCAAAACAGAAATTCAAGAATACAAATTAATAGAAAGATAACTAGAAAAACATTAAACTAAAGCATAACCAGATCCAAAAATCTAACTTGACAAAACATGAACTAGAAGACAAAAACTAAAGCATGACCAGGAAAATAACAAAAGGATGGCTTAAAAACTATCAATAATAATAATAATAACCCAAAAACACCCACAAATCATGACACTGAATGATCAACATCCTGGTTACAAGCAGCTGAAATAAGCTTTCTCTGTACCCTGCCTCGCTCCCTTGGATTACCCCTTAAACACCAGACTTTTGGAGGTTTTGAGGATACGTCCTCCAAGAAGGAGACCCTGAGCTCACAGTAGGGACTATATATCCCTTCAGGTCTAGAACACCGGTGTCTCTAGGGAGAGAAACATTTGTATTTCCTCTTGGACTCGTTATCTTTGTGACCCGATCTTAGATAAGGAAAGACAATGGATGAATGGAAGTTTTACATAAGTTTTTCACTTTAAACAACTCTTTAAATCTTTTCTAACAGTTACAATAAAACTTGAGTACAAAACAATATTATACGGCACAATACAACATGGCAAGGGATAATATAAGTTCTAAAGATCGAGGTGCAAACAGTGCGGTGTAAACATTCTGGTTTAGTTACAAATCTCAGGATTATTGCACAGATTTCTAAACATTATTCAGACAATATTAGCAGCCCTGATTGTAAGCCGCATTTCAACAGTTATTACTGCGCAATATAAAGACAGTCCTAAATGTAGGGTGGTGTGTGCATTGCAGCAAATAGGAGAAAGGGTTGTGTGTAAAGATGCCAGGGAGTGGCAATAGAAGAGGATGCTCTCTATTATGCTCCCGTGAAGGTTCATTAAGAGCTGATGAGCAAGTCTTGCTTTCGTCATTTGCCCTAGGAAGAAGAGCCTCGGTTTTGCTTCCTAAGGAAGAGCTTTTTTCATGAGGTCAGAAGTGTTGGGAAGTGTTGGAAGGGTGGAAGGCTGTGTAGTCCCGTGTAAGAAAAGTGAAAAGGGCTAGGATAAAAAAGCATCATTGGGGTACCCCAATGTTCAACATGGGGCTGGACTGGATTAGGTCACCCATCCTGACATGTTGTGGTCTGTTGGTCAGAAAGTCCAGAATCCATGGTGGTTATTTTTCTGTAAAAAATAAATAAATAAATAAAATATCGAAATATCATATTTAAGTCAAATGTATATATCTATTAAATTATGTTTTGGATCTGATTTTTCAGTATAATGTGGCATTTATTTATTTATTTACAGACCTTGTCACAGAGTGGAAAGGTATTAATGTGACAAAGTTCAACCAAATAAAACATGCTCCGTTTAATTATTGTCATCTTTTTTAATCCTCACAGACTAATAAAGTTTATTTGAGGTTTAGGCATCAGGTTAAGACCCCTGTTCATGAAATGGCCATAATGAATTGAGTTTGACCTGAAACCTTTGTCAGTCCTAGTCCAGGGACTCCCAGTGGAGACTAACATGAAACTAATTTCCCACCCCTCCCCTTCAGGGCTCCTCCTATGCTTCAGAGGAGGAAGAGGAGAAAGAAGAGGAGGAAGCTCATGTCAAACCTATAATCTCTAGGCTACAATTTCCTTTGAAGTGCCCCCTGAGTGTAGTCTCCGGCCCTCATCACCTCGCTGATGTCTACAAACAGCTTGTCACTCAATGTTTTGGAAATCTGTGGTGCTGGCAGCACAGGTGACTGCGCTCATGTGTGAGTGTATGCTGGCTGCATCTGCAGGCATCTGTGTGCTTCAAATAGCAGTAATCACCTTAGCAACAAACACATCTACCTGGCCCTCTATTGCAGAAAACAGTTGTGAGAGGTGTGTGTGTGTGTGTGTGAGAGAGAGAGAAAAAGAAATGCAGGAAGGAGCTTGGGTGATGCAGGTAGAGAGATGGAGGGTGACAGTAGATAAGCGGGGGTTGGGAAAATCATGGATAGTGGTTCTCAGTTTGATTTGATTGCAGCAGCATTGATACTGCCCACATCTTTTTTAACACTTCCTTTCATTTACGTTTCTTCAAACTTTAAATTTTCCAAGAATTTTCTAGCAGCTCTCTCAGCAACCCTTGATGAAATATCCTGGTGCTCTACTCTCTCTGTGCTCTGCTCATTTTTGTCTTATCTTTGCCTCTCAGCATTTCCTCTTTGCTTTTAAAGACATTTTCACATCAAAGACTCTTCTTGCTGCCACACAAGCTGTAAAACTGATGCTTACGCATTTTGAAAATGCAGAAGAAGTTCCATGTTTCAACATGTTTGAAAGGGGTGCAATTTACAAGTACATCTCAAAAGATTTGAATATTGTGAAAATGTTCAATATTTTTTGTCATTCATTTTAGAAAAGGAAACTCATAAAAAGATTCATTCCATATAGTGAAATATCTTAAATCTTTATTACTTGCAATTTTCATGATTATGGCTTTTAAATAATGAACACCAAAAATTCAGTGTCTCCGAAAATTAGAATATTACATGTTTTGTGTGATAAAGGAGTATCAGCGAGACTGTAAGGAAAGGTGTACAAGACAGTGGTGAGATCCACGATGTTGTATGACTTAGAGACAATGGCACTGAGGAATAAGCAAAGCTGGAGGTAGCAGAGATGTCTTAGGGAGTGATGAGGATGCATAGGATCAGAAATGAGTACATCAGAGGGACAACTCATGTTTAGATGTGTTAGAGATAAAGCCAGAGACGCCAGACTGAGATGGTTTGGACTTGTAAAGAGGAGTGATGGGGAGTACATCGGTAGAAGGATGTTGAGACTGGAACTGCCAGACAGGAGACCTTGGGGAAGACCAAAGAGGAGATTTATGGATACAGTGAAAGAGGACATGAGGGTGTGAGATAAGAAGATGCAGAAGATAAGAGTTAGATGGAGACAGATGACTTGCTGACGAGAACCCCACAGGGAAAAACTGCAAAAAAAGAAGATTCAGCAGGGACAGGGAAGCTAACCAGAGTTGATGGGAAGATGGAAACTGAATATGTGGTAATCCGGGAAGAAAACATGTTCAAACCTGCAAAAGACTTGAAACAATCATAAGCAAACAACCAGAGCTTGAATGGAATTGTTTCGATGAAAGCACATGTATGTGTTACAATGGCCCAGTCAAAGTCCAGACTAATATTCAATTATGAATTTGTGCCAAGAAACGATAACTGATGTTTTCCATCCAATCTGACTATTTGGCAAAGAAGAATGGACAAAAGTGTAAAGTAACAATCTGAAAGAGAAAGAAATAGCCTAATTATAATCAACGTAGTGTAAAATTTTTATACATGTTGTTAGAGGATCTCACTATATCGTTTTGCGATCACTCCACATCTTTAGACAACAATATGCCTTCAGATCATGACTACATGCAGACACAGATATTTGCTTTAGTACGGCTGGGTTTAGGTCAGCTTCCTTGCATATATAAGTTTCAAGTCTACCCCTATTCAAGTCCTAAATGAGTAATTTGAAATTTATCGAGGCCCTGTGATAGCAGCAATCTAATTTGTGTTATTTTGTTAACTTACTCCTAGGCAAATATAGACAGAATCAGCCTTGGGTTGACTTAACACAACAGTGTTGGGTTGACCCAGTCCTCACAGGGTCCCAAGTGCTGGTATCTAACTGTCAGTGGATTTGAGGTAGGGTAAACCTTGGACAGGGCACCAAAAAGACAATGACACAGGACAGACAACCATGCATGCAGAACCTCACACATAAGAGCAGTTTAGAGTAACATGCGTGTTTTGGACTGTGGAACAAAGCCGAAGGACCTGGAGAGAACCCATGCATGCAAAGGAAGAACCTACAAATGCAGAATAATCCCAGCCAAAGTATGAATGTTGAATATAGCTTGTATTAAAATAGAAGTGGACATTTATGCGCAGAGATCAGATGTAGGCATTCATCGCTTGCACATGCCTTTTCAGCTCTTCTTTAACCAACTTCTTTAAAACTACTACGCAGATAAAAGGCTGCTGTTAAGTAAATTAACTCGTATTATTTCATTTGGTGGAGGTTCAAATTGAATATAAAATCTTTGTCATTTTCACACTGTACAACAATATTTGAGGAATCATCCTTGAAACAGATGTCAAAGGCAGGTGGTTGTTGAAGACTGATGAGGCACCTTCTGGTCTCATCACTAACCCAATAAACTTTTACCCAACAGCACAACTCCAGCATTTGATTGAAAGAAAATGACCAGTCAGTTTTTTGAGTTTAAAAAAGATTATACCTCACTAACAATCCCCTGCATATTTTGCCTCTTCACAAAACATCAACCTCTCTTTTATGTCAGCATTTTTAGTCAATTTGAATGAGACATTTGACATATTGACACAATAACATTATGGTAAAATCATCTTAGATGCAATCCCTAAATGTGCTATTGAGCCTTGAATTTCAATCGGCAAAAAAATTCTAAGACATTCACGCAGATAAGTATTTAACTACCAAATAACAATAACTTTGTTCTGAACTTTTTTGAAGTAGATTCTTTCACATACATTTTGAGCATGTCTCTCTCTCACCTTTTTTCATGCTCGAGGTTTTGGACCTAATAAGCCCGCTGAGTCATCTCAGACCATTATTTGGCTGTCTAATTTTTCCATTAGTTAAATTGTTTAATGTAAAGTATCATATCTGATATACACCCCTGAAACAGACAAAAGAAGGACATTACTCCTTTCCAAATCCAGGTTTGTAACAGTCAGCTGCACATACATGCACTAATTTGCAGAGGCAAGCAGAAACTTTTTGTTCCATCCTTCTCCTGAAAAACCTAAAATGTCACTACAATGACATTGACACATTCTCACACATGCACACATGGAATAATTTGCACAGTAGCACCAAATGAAAAATGTCTTTCTCCTCTCTCTCTCTCTCTCTCTCTCTTCATTAACAGTGCATGTGTGCTGCTGCCATGGCAACAATGACTCCTCCCCTAGCGCTTCTTCTCCTGCTGCTTCAGCTGGCTGATGGCTCATTCCCAGAGGAGCCAGGTCCACTCAGCTACGTCCCTGTTGAGGGTATGTGTCCTTCCCCTCTGTATGCGTTGGGGGGGGAGTGTCTGAGTGCATGAGTGTATGTGCGGCATTGATGAATGGCTCTGTGGAGGATGTGGAAATCGGAGGTCAAGGATCAGCGCCTCGTTGAAAAGCTGGTTTAGGGCTGCCCAGGCATACAAATAAATGAATAAAATTCACTCCTTCTGTATATGGTAGCATATTAGATTCATATTTATGTTAAAGACTGAATTTTCTAATTTAAGACCCTAACCAAGAGATAGGGCAAGCAGATAAGAGATTTAAGGAAATAAAGAAATATAGAAAAAAAGTAGCAAATACTGTTGTGATAAAATTAGAACACTCTCTTTAAACTCTTTAAAAAAATTAACTGAACCTAAGCAACAACGATAATGTGTTTTCTATCTGATGAAAACGTTGTCCTCTGTTTGGGTGTCCAAATAATTCTGTTTTAGACTCATCTGTCCGAAGAACATTAGTCCAGAAGTCCCGGTCGTTGTTTTTCTTCTCACTGGTAAACTTTAGTCTGGCCTTAATATTTTTTTAGAGTGCAAAGCTTTGCTATTTGGTGATCTATGCTGATTGTACAGGCATGTAGTTTCATATCAACATTAGCAAAAGCCTGCTGTTGGTCCCTTCTTTCAGCATCTTGCAGAATGCTTTTAGGGTGAACTTGCTTGCTTGGCCAGACCTGGGCATCTTGACAATTGATTATGAGTCCTCTGTAAATCTCTTACCAGACTCATAAACTGCTAGAATCTTTTTTTGTAAAGGCCTCAGACAGATCTTTTGATCTCACCATGGTGCTCACTCTCACTTCGACAGTAATGCAGAAAACTATATCTTGGTAGCTTTAAACAAGGGACAACCTCCTTTAAAAATCTGTGTAACAATGTTTTAATCATGGGCATGCCATACTTCTGTGATTGATTTTAGTCAGTCACAAAGGTATCAGTATTAAAATGACTTTTCTCCAGTTTTTATTGTTCATTTATATTACTTTTTTTTTTATTAATATTAAATTAAACATTATAATAAATATGTATGTGTCCAAATATGTAAAAAAAATGCAGGCTGTGATAGGGTGTCCAAATTTTTCACAACTTTAGTTGGGAGAAGGCATATGTCGATGAATTTTCCTCCATCCTCTTCAATGAATGAGATAGATTTAATCTGTCGATTGAAATGGTAAATGGACTGAACTTATATAGCACTTTTCCAGTCATACAGACCGCTCAAAGCGCTTTACACTAGAGCCACATTCATCCAATTGCACTCACTAACATATTCATACACCAATAAGCAGATCAGTAGGCAACTTGAGGTTAAGTGCCTTGCCCAGGGGCACATTGACATATGGCAGGAGGAAGCTGGAATCGAACCCACAACCTTCTGATTGCAAGACAACTACTCTTCCTACTGAGCCACAGTTGCCTCAAATCAAAATCTCAGTTAACAGCTTTTTCTCCACAAAGCTTTCTTGCAGACTGAAATGTGAAGCTTGTCTGTAGTTTAGAATTTATTTAAGATGCAGACAGGAGATAACATAATTTTTTTATTTTCAGTAGAAAAGTAAATAGCTGCATTATAGGGCTGAAGGAAAGAAACACCAAGAAAGGCAAACAGGATAAAAGTGTTTAGTATGCTTTCACTTTCCTCCCAGTCTATTATCTGTTTTTGCCTTAACAAAGCCATCAAGAATGATTGAAGACACTATTAAAGTGAAGGTTAGAGAAGGTGTTTTACATGCTTCCTGTGTACTTTTAGAAACAATAGAAGCAAAAAAGGTGCTCATTCTGTCCACAGTTCTCAGGGAGTCATTGAGTCTGGCACATGTATTTTCTTTTGCTATGCATCTCACTCTCTCATTTTATATGTCTATGTAATCATACCAGTGATGAGGAGATATCCCGTGTTTCTGGGCAGAGCTCATCGTTCCGCACCGAGACAGGAGCTGCACATCCAAACTGTCCTCCAAGTCAACCGCACACTTTACATCGGAGCCAGGTAACCAACAGCAACCGCCTCCGACTGTGACGTGTTTGCCTTAATGTGTTTGCTTTCATCCCATCTGCTGTCACTCTTTAAGGGGATGTTATCATTTTATTCCAATCATGATTTATTCGCTGTTGTTCTTAAATGTCAAGTAAAAGCTGTGAATCTATTCATAACCATCTTTAAGAAATCACCTTACACTGCTACACGATTAGCTTTGGTCTACAGACAGACTCAGCTCCATTATATTAAAATGTATTTTGATTGGTGGAGAATTCCCAGCATTCTCTATTAGTTTCATCACAATTAGTATCTGTTAATGTCAAATTGTACAACAGGAGTAATTGGTGCTTTTGTTCATAAGCAACATTCAAAAGGGTCACTTATAAAAACAATCTCTTGTTTACAGGGGTTACATTATTGTGCATAAGCCAAATTAGTCAAAAATCACTGAAAACGTATAAGTGTTGCAGATTTCAAGTGGATCATGGGCTTCTGTGTTCACCCTATGTAAATATTGGATTTTAGTATTTCAAACCGTTAATGTCAAAATGTTTTAAAGTATTTATGGTCGGTGACAAAAAATAAAGCAATCACAATATAATATTCAACCCACATAAAAGTGAAAATGGGCTGAAAAATGGTGTGATTGCCCATGGATTACTCTATGGCCAATCTATATTAAGTGTCTAAATGGGGCTGATGCAAAACAACTATTAACCTATTGTGAACTCAAGCCCACTTAGTTCCCATCCAGCAAGAGCAAAATATATATGGGCTCCACAAATATACAGGTCCTTCTCAAAAAATTAGCATATTGTGATAAAGTTCATTATTTTCTATAATGTAATGATGAAAATTTAATATTCATATATTTTAGATTCATTGCACACTAACTGAAATATTTCAGGTCTTTTATTGTCTTAATACGGATGATTTTGGCATACAGCTCATGAAAACCCAAAATTCCTATCTCACAAAATTAGCATATTTCATCCGACCAATAAAAGAAAAGTGTTTTTAATACAAAAAACGTCAACCTTCAAATAATCATGTACAGTTATGCACTCAATACTTGGTCGGGAATCCTTTTGCAGAAATGACTGCTTCAATGCGGCGTGGCATGGAGGCAATCAGCCTGTGGCACTGCTGAGGTCTTATGGAGGCCTAGGATGCTTCGATAGCGGCCTTTAGCTCATCCAGAGTGTTGGGTCTTGAGTCTCTCAACGTTCTCTTCACAATATCCCACAGATTCTCTATGGGGTTCAGGTCAGGAGAGTTGGCAGGCCAATTGAGCACAGTGATACCATGGTCAGTAAACCATTTACCAGTGGTTTTGGCACTGTGAGCAGGTACCAGGTCGTGCTGAAAAATGAAATCTTCATCTCCATAAAGCTTTTCAGCAGATGGAAGCATGAAGTCCTCCAAAATCTCCTGATAGCTAGCTGCATTGACCCTGCCCTTGATAAAACACAGTGGACCAACACCAGCAGCTGACACGGCACCCCAGACCATCACTGACTGTGGGTACTTGACACTGGACTTCTGGCATTTTGGCATTTCCTTCTCCCCAGTCTTCCTCCAGACTCTGGCACCTTGATTTCCGAATGACATGCAGAATTTGCTTTCATCCGAAAAAAGTACTTTGGACCACTGAGCAACAGTCCAGTGCTGCTTCTCTGTAGCCCAGGTCTGGGGAATGCAGCACCTGTAGCCCATTTCCTGCACACGCCTGTGCACGGTGGCTCTGGATGTTTCTACTCCAGACTCAGTCCACTGCTTCCGCAGGTCCTCCAAGGTCTGGAATCGGCCCTTCTCCACAATCTTCCTCAGGGTCCGGTCACCTCTTCTCGTTGTGCAGCGTTTTCTGCCACACTTTTTCCTTCCCACAGACTTCCCACTGAGGTGCCTTGATACAGCACTCTGGGAACAGCCTATTTGTACAGAAATTTCTTTCTGTGTCTTACCCTCTTGCTTGAGGGTGTCAATAGTGGCCTTCTGGACAGCAGTCAGGTCGGCAGTCTTACCCATGATTGGGGTTTTGAGTGATGAACCAGGCTGGGAGTTTTAAAAGCCTCAGGAATCTTTTGCAGGTGTTTAGAGTTAACTCGTTGATTCAGATGATTAGGTTCATAGCTCGTTTAGAGACCCTTTTAATGATATGCTAATTTTGTGAGATAGGAATTTTGGGTTTTCATGAGCTGTATGCCAAAATCATCCGTATTAAGACAATAAAAGACCTGAAATATTTCAGTTAGTGTGCAATGAATCTAAAATATATGAATGTTAAATTTTCATCATGACATTATGGAAAATAATGAACTTTATCACAATATGCTAATTTTTTGAGAAGGACCTGTATGTTGACATGTTGGAATGTGACAACAGTATAATAACAAACTTTGATCCCAGAGGAACGAAGACATGCTGCATGCTTGTAAACTTACTAATTTGGTAAAAATCCCATGGCCTTTTGGTAATGGATTTATTTGTCAATGATGCACATTCCCTTGCAGGTTGGAGTGACTATATTCATGTAACAAACAGCTAATTCTGAGCAAGAATCACAGGTTAACATGTAATGCCTATACAGGTTCTTCTCAAAATATTAGCATATTGTGATAAAGTTAATTATTTTCCATAATGTAATGATGAAAATTTAACATTCATATATTTTAGATTCATTGCACACTAACTGAAATATTTCAGGTCTTTCATTGTCTTAATACGGATGATTTTGGCATACAGCTCATGAAAACTCAAAATTCCTATCTCACAAAATTAGCATATTTCATCTGACCAATAAAAGAAAAGTGCTTTTAATACAAAAAACGTCAACCTTCAAATAATCATGTACAGTTATGCACTCAATACTTGGTCGGGAATCCTTTTGCAGAAATGACTGATTCAATGCGGCGTGGCATGGAGGCAATCAGCCTGTGGCACTGCTGAGGTCTCAGGATGCTTCGATAGCGGCCTTTAGCTCATCCAGAGTGTTGGGTCTTGAGTCTCTCAACGTTCTCTTCACAATATCCCACAGATTCTCTATGGGGTTCAGGTCAGGAGAGTTGGCAGGCCAATTGAGCACAGTGATACCATGGTCAGTAAACCATTTACCAGTGGTTTTGGCACTGTGAGCAGGTGCCAGGTCGTGCTGAAAAATGAAATCTTCATCTCCATAAAGCTTTTCAGCAGATGGAAGCATGAAGTGCTCCAAAATCTCCTGATAGCTAGCTGCATTGACCCTGCCCTTGATAAAACACAGTGGACCAACACCAGCAGCTGACACGGCACCCCAGACCATCACTGACTGTGGGTACTTGACACTGGACTTCTGGCATTTTGGCATTTCCTTCTCCCCAGTCTTCCTCTAGACTCTGGCACCTTGATTTCCGAATGACATGCAGAATTTGCTTTCATCCGAAAAAAGTACTTTGGACCACTGAGCAACAGTCCAGTGCTGCTTCTCTGTAGCCCAGGTCAGGCGCTTCTGCCACTGTTTCTGGTTCAAAAGTGGCTTGACCTGGGGAATGCGGCACCTGTAGCCCATTTCCTGCACACGCCTGTGCACGGTGGCTCTGGATGTTTCTACTCCAGACTCAGTCCACTGCTTCCGCAGGTCCCCCAAGGTCTGGAATCAGCCCTTCTCCACAATCTTCCTCAGGGTCCGGTCACCTCTTCTCGTTGTGCAGCGTTTTCTGCCACACTTTTTCCTTCCCACAGACTTCCCACTGAGGTGCCTTGATACAGCACTCTGGGAACAGCCTATTCGTTCAGAAATTTGTTTCTGTGTGTTACCCTCTTGCTTGAGGGTGTCAATAGTGGCCTTCTGGACAGCAGTCAGGTCGGCAGTCTTACCCATGATTGGGGTTTTGAGTGATGAACCAGGCTGGGAGTTTTAAAGGCCTCAGGAATCTTTTGCAGGTGTTTAGAGTTAACTCGTTGATTCAGATGATTAGGTTCATAGCTCGTTTAGAGACCCTTTTAATGATATGCTAATTTTGTGAGATTGGAATTTTGGGTTTTCATGAGCTGTATGCCACAATCATCCGTATTAAGACAATAAAAGACCTGAAATATTTCAGTTAGTGTGCAATGAATCTAAAATATATGAATGTTAAATTTTCATCATTACATTATGGAAAATAATTAACTTTATCACAATATGCTAATATTTTGAGAAGGACCTGTATATCACGGTTTCCAGTCCAACAGGACCTGCTGCTACAGATACAGGTGAACACCAGTATTTGCATCTGCAAAACTAATTTATGATTTGTTACAGGTACACATTTCCATAACGTATGTAGTGAGTTCCACTGTATATTAAATTGCAACTGCAGGGAAAGAGAAGGTCTAAATCTTGCAATAGCTAACAATAAGTATATGAACTGCCCAGTTGAGACTTCACAGGTGAACAAGCTATAGAAAACTAACAGTGGATGTTGTTCACTTGATACTTTATACATCAACGTTTTAGAAGCGTATTATTCAGATGTCAACAGATTTTACTGGCTTAATCTACCCTATACTTCCGATTTTAGTGGAAAACAAACAGAGCAGGACTGTAAACGTTCCTGAAAATGCCTGTGAAAGGTTGAGGATATTTGCAGGTGAATCAAACCAATAAATGCCTACGAACGCTTTCTACCAATTCAGTCCTGACTTTCTCCAGAGCTGTTACGGATTTTCACATTTCACATCATGGTGTACTCTGTAGATGTGCTCAGAGCTGGAAATACTACAGCGCTGTGCCTGGGTTAAAGGCACGAACCAGATGCAAAAAGTCTCAAAAGATACAAAAAATGTAGGTTCTCCCCAAACAATATGTTACATTTTTTATTGGCTGTAGTTAATGTGTTAAAACTGCCTCACAGTAATTTAATTCTTGCCAGAATGAAAAACAAACCCAATAATAAATTGTTTTAATGCCATGCTTTCAGAATATTCAATCTGAATATTGTCAATGGGTGACTCACAATAAAAAAAACTAGCAGATGGCTGTGTGACATAAATTATATTTTGATAAATTTTTTAAAGTCAGCTACATTAATTTCATTCAAGTATATTTGAAAGTCGGCTGCAGCTAAAAAACCCCCAGAAAATACAGCGATGCTTACTCCCCAGTCACCTCATTAGGAAAATCATTGTGATCGCTTTTTAAAGCAAATACTGATGAGACAATTATGTGGCAGAAACTTTCGGTTTACACATAAATCTTCCATTCAGCTTGGTCCGTCTTATGGTGTAATCTTTTATTTACTTTAAAATAGAATTTTCATTCTGAAATTTCTCAATTGTATAAGCAAACTAAAATGTTAAACATTCAGGCTTTTTTTTACCAGTCGTTGCTCTTACTGAATAAGATGTTCAGGTTTGTTATAGTGCTGTGGAAAAGAATATGCTCCCCTTTACAGATTTCTTCATTTTGCTTTTTGTCACACTTACATGTTTCAGATCTTTAAACAAATTAGACAAAGATAACCTGAGTAAATACAAGAAGCAGTTTTTAAGTTTTATGTTTTCAAATGATTTCCTTTATGAAGGGGATAAAGCAAGCCACACCAACCGAGGCCTATGTGAAATAGTAATTACCGCCTCTTGTTAACTCATTAATAAACTCTGATTACCCACATTTTTCAATTGTGTGTGTAAGTGTAGTTTCAACCCTGCAAAACAAATCTACATGCAGGTACAAATACAGTAACCCGGAAACTTGATTTTCTGGAAAACAACTCACTCACAGTACCTAGGCCAGATCACTTCCAGACCTGTAGAATTAATAAATTACTTAAATATAAACCAACGGGATGTAGGATAAAAGCAAGACATCATGTCTTGATCTAGAGAACAGCTGAGAGACAAAGTCATCAACATCAATCGGCCTGAAAAGGGTAAGAAAGCCACTTCTAATGCCCAGAGACTTCCTCCAGCTCTTCTTGGGGGAGCTCAAGCCGTTCCCAAGCCAGCCAGGTCCCTCCAGCGTGTCCTGGGCCATCTCCTGAACCTCCTTCTGGTGGGACATCTCTGAAACACCTCCAGAGGGAGGCATCCAGGGGGCATTCTGAACAAATGCCCAAGATACCTCAGCTGACTCGTCTCGATGTGGAGGAGCAGTGGCTATACTCCTCTAGCCCCTCCTGGATGGCCAAACTTTTCACCCTATCTCTAAGGGAGTGCCCGGCCACCCTGCGAGGAAGCTCATTTCAGCTGCTTGTATCCTATGGAAGCAAATCGTTACCATATTTCAAATGAAAAAGCATTTTCAGAAATGTTTTTTTCATTTTAAGAATGTGGCTGCATTGTTTGACTCATAAATGAAATTAGTAATCAGTCATCCTATTTGCATTTTAATTTTCTTCTTCAAGACTGCTCATTCTTTCACTTAATTAAAATGAAAAAGAAAAAGACATTTGAGATTTATTTTTCAAAATGTACCCCAGCAAATAGATACCAAAATTCAATTTGAAATGGAAAATTTGAAAATGGAAAAGCATTTCCAGAAATACTTTTTCATTTTAAGAATGTGGCTGCATTATTTGACCCATAAATAAAATTAGTAATCAATCATCCTATTTGCATTTGCATTTTCTTCTTCACGACTGCACATTTTATGCCATAATCAAAAAGAAAACAAAGCAGACATTGTTTGTTTTTTTTCGTGGTCTGCCCGCAAAGTACTGCCCAGAACTCGAAAAAAAAAAGCATTCCGAGCGGCGGCGCAGCAGAGTGACGTCAGCAGCCGCTCTTCCTCGGCTCCCGCTGACCAAGCTACCCATCTTGTTCGGTAGGGGGCGCTGTGCACGTCTGCATTGCATTACATTGCAAACGTGCCGAGAAACTGGTTGAATTGCAGCAGGGCCGAGCTCAATTTGTGGCAGTGGCAGGCAGAACTGGTAGTTCCGATGGCAGCCTTATGGCCTGGGACATCCAGCGTGTTTTTAAGCAATTATTTATATTTTTCTGTGAGCGACAATTCAGAATAGCCACTCGTGCTCTATAATAAACCGGCTGTTTGTGCAATAAATCTTCGTCATCCTTTCAACACGTCACACATAGTGCTATTTACAGGTCCTTCTCAAAATATTAGCATATTGTGATAAAGTTAATTATTTTCCATAATGTAATGATGAAAATTTAACATTCATATATTTTAGATTCATTGCACACTAACTGAAATATTTCAGGTCTTTTATTGTCTTAATATGGATGATTTTGGCATACAGCTCATGAAAACCCAAAATTTCTATCTCACAAAATTAGCATATTTCATCCGACCAATAAAAGAAAAGTGTTTTTAATACAAAAAACGTCAACCTTCAAATAATCATGTACAGTTATGCACTCAATACTTGGTCGGGAATCCTTTTGCAGAAATGACTGCTTCAATGCGGCGTGGCATGGAGGCAATCAGCCTGTGGCACTGCTGAGGTCTTATGGAGGCCCAGGATGCTTCGATAGCGGCCTTTAGCTCATCCAGAGTGTTGGGTCTTGAGTCTCTCAACGTTCTCTTCACTTTATCCCACAGATTCTCTATGGGGTTCAGGTCAGGAGATTTGGCGGCCAATTGAGCACAGTGATACCATGGTCAGTAAACCATTTACCAGTGGTTTTGGCACTGTGAGCAGGTGCCAGGTCGTGCTAAAACATGAAATCTTCATCTCCATAAAGCTTTTCAGCAGATGGAAGCATGAAGTGCTCCAAAATCTCCTGATAGCTAGCTGCATTGACCCTGCCCTTGATAAAACACAGTGGACCAACACCAGCAGCTGACACGGCACCTCGGACCATCACTGACTGTGGGTACTTGACACTGGACTTCTAGCATTTTGGCATTTCCTTCTCCCCAGTCTTCCTCCAGACTCTGGCACCTTGATTTCCGAGTGACATGCAGAATTTGCTTTCATCCGAAAACAGTACTTTGGACCACTGAGCAACAGTCCAGTGCTGCTTCTCTGTAGCCCAGGTCAGGCGCTTCTGCCACTGTTTCTGGTTCAAAAGTGGCTTGACCTGGGGAATGCGGCACCTGTAGCCCATTTCCTGCACACGCCTGTGCACGGTGGCTCTGGATGTTTCTACTCCAGACTCAGTCCACTGCTTCTGCAGGTCCCCCAAGGTCTGGAATCGGCCCTTCTCCACAATCTTCCTCAGGGTCGGGTCACCTCTTCTCATTGTGCAGCGTTTTCTGCCACACTTTTTCCTTCCCACAGACTTCCCACTGAGATGCCTTGATACAGCACTCTGGGAACAGCCTATTCGTTCAGAAATTTCTTTCTGTGTCTTACCCTCTTGCTTGAGGGTGTCAATAGTGGCCTTCTGGACAGCAGTCAGGTCGGCAGTCTTACCCATGATTGGGGTTTTGAGTGATGAACCAGGCTGGGAGTTTTAAAGGCCTCAGAAATCTTTTGCAGGTGTTTAGAGTTAACTCGTTGATTCAGATGATTAGGTTCATAGCTCGTTTAGAGACCCTTTTAATGATATGCTAATTTTGTGAGATAGGAATTTTGGGTATTCATGAGCTGTATGCCAAAATCATCTGTATTAAGACAATAAAAGACCTGAAATATTTCATTTGGTGTGCAATGAATCTAAAATATATGAATGTTAAATTTTCATCATGACATTATGGAAAATAACTAACTTTATCACAATATGCTAATATTTTGAGAAGGACCTGTATTTTCCATGTCAAGTAAATACAATCACCTTATGTTATGGGTCTAAAGCTGTTTATTAAATAATAATCAATAATGAAATCATTATGTAAAGGTAAGAGGCTATAACAACAATCACATCCTGTTTGCCGATAATCAGCATCAGCTTCCACAAAAACAGCGGCAACGGCATTGACAAGCTTTTACTATGGAAGCAAATCGTTACCATATTTCAAATGAAAAAGCATTTCCAGAAATGCTTTTTCATTTTGAGAATGTGGTTGCATTATTTGAGCCATAAATAAAATTAGTAATCAATCATCCTATTTGCATTTGCATTTTCTTCTTCACAACTGCACATTTTATGCCATAATCAAAAAGAAAACAAAGCAGACATTGCTTTTTCGTTTTTGTGGTCTGTCCGCAAAGTACTGCCCAGAACTCGAAAACGAAAAAGCATTCCGAGCGGCGGGCGCAGCAGAGTGACGTCAGCAGGCGCTCTTCCTCAGCTCCCTGCTGACCGAGCTACCCATCTTGTTCGGTAGGGGGCGCTGTGCACGTCAGCATTGCATTGCATTGCAAATTGATTGAATTGCAGCAGGGCCGAGCTCAATTTGTGGCAGTGACAGGCAGAACTGGTAATTTCGGTGGCAGGCTGTGGCATCCTCGTGGCAGCCTTATGGCCTGGGACATCAAGCGTGTTTTTTAGCATTTATTTATATTTTTCTGTGAGTGACGATTCAGAATAGCCGCTCGTGCTCTATAATAAACCGGCTGTTTGTGCAATAAATCTTCGTTATCCTTTCAACACGTCACACATACACATAGTGCTATTTATTTTCCATGTCAAGTAAATACAATCACCTTATGTTATGGGTCTAAAGCTGTTTATTAAATAATAATCAATAATGACATCATTATTTAAAGGTAACAGGCTATAACATCAATGACATCCCGTTTGCCGATAATCAGCATTGGCATCACTTCCAGTGGCAGCTCCACAGACACTATTAACAATAATGACAACCCATTTGCCGATAATCAGCATCAGCTTCCACAAAAACAGCGGCAACTGCATTGGCAAGCTTTTACGGCTGGTTTGGCACCTTCTGGCATCCTCGCGGAATCCCCTGCCACCCTGCGGCAGGCTGTGGCAATTCCGGTGGCAGCAGCCTGCCACCGGAACTGCCAGTTCTGCCTGCCACTGCCACAAATTAAGCTCGGCCCTGCTGCAATTGAATACATTTTTCGGCACGTTTGCAATGTAATGCAATGCAGACATGCACAGCGCCTCCTACCGAACAAGATGGGTAGCTCGGTCAGCAGGGACCTGAGGAAGAGCGGCTGCTGACGTCACTCTGCTGCGCCCGCAGTTCGGAATGCTTTTTTTTTCGAGTTCTGGGCAGTACTTTGCGGGCAGACCACGAAAACGAAAAAGCAATGTCTGCTTTGTTTTCTTTTTGATTATGGCATAAAATGTGCAGTCATGAAGAAGACAATGCAAATGCAAATAGAATGATTGATTACTAAATTTATTTATGGGTCAAATAATGCAGCCACATTCTTAAAATGAAAAAGCATTTCTGAAAATGCTTTTTCATTTGAAATATGGTAACGATTTGCTTCCATATTTTACGGCTGGTCTGGCAATGTATTGCAATGCAGACGTGCACAGCGTCCCCTACCGAACAAGATGGGTAGCTCGGTCAGCGGGAGCTGAGGAAGAGTGGCTGCTGACGTCACTCTTCTGCACCCGCAGCTCGGAATGCTTTTTCGTTTTCGAGTTCTGGGCAGTACTTTACGGGCAGACCACGAAAACAAAAAAACAATGTCTGCTTTGTTTTCTTTTTCATTATGGCATAAAATGTGCAGTCGTGAAGAAGAAAATGCAAATGCAAATAAGATGATTGATTACTAATTTTATTTATGGGTCAAATAATGCAGCCACATTCTTAAAATGAAAAAGTATTTCTGGAAATGCTTTTTCATTTTCAAATTTTACATTTCAAATTGAATTTTGGTATCTATTTGCTGGGGTACATTTTAAAAAATAAATCTCAAATGTATTTTTCTTTTTCATTTTAATTAAGTGAAAGAATGAGCAGTCTTGAAGAAGAAAATTAAAATGTAAATAGGATTATAGATTACTAATTTCATTTATGAGTCAAACAATGCAGCCACATTCTTAAAATGAAAAATCATTTCTGAAAATGCTTTTTCATTTGAAATATGGTAACGATTTGCTTCCATAGTATTTACTCAGGTCATCTATATCTATTTCTATATATACAGTACTGTGCAAAAGGTTTAGGCAGGTGTGAAAAAATGCTGTAAACAAATAATGCTTTCAGAGACGTAAATGTTGATTGTTTATTTTTATCAGTTTACAAAATGCTATGTGAGCGAACCCAAAGTCATCACAAACTATCTTCAGTGTAAAGAAGAACAAGACTTACTGGAAGTGATGGTATGGCCCCACAGAGCCCTGATCTCAACATCATTGAGTGTGTCTGGGATTACATGAAGAGACAAAAGGATGTGAGAAAGTCTACATCCACAGAAGATCTGTGGTTAGTTCTCCAAGATGTTTGAAACAACCTACCAGCCGAGTTCCTTCAAAAACTGTATGCAAGTGGACCTAGAAGAATTGATGCTGTTTTGAAGGCAAAGGATGGTCACACCAAATACTGATTTGATTTAGATATCTCTTTTGTTCATTCACTGCATTTTGTTGATTGATGAAAATAAATGATTAACACTTCCATGTCTGAAAGCATTCTTTGTTTGCAGCATTTTGTCACGCCTGCCTAAAACTTTTGCACAGTACTGTACATTTTTTGGTTATATGAAACATTTAAGAGTGGCAAAACAGCAAAAACAGGAAAAATCTGTAACAAGGCAAATACTTTTTCACTGTATGTGAGCAATTTGTTGTTTTGCAGAGATGACTTGTACAGAGTGGAGCTGGACAACCTGGCAGGCGAAGAGATGTTTTACAGCAAGGTATCAATGTTTTAAAAAATAAAATTTGACATAATTATACAAATATACAGTTAAATCTACATGTGATTTATGTATTTCAGAAAAGGACGTGGGAGTCCAACAAGAATGACATTCGGGTGTGTCGGATGAAGGGCAAACATGAGGTAAAGCGCTCAAACAGCAACAGCAGCTGTTTCACAAACATTCTTCTCTTTAGACTGCCCCTGCATATGAGGCTTAACACAAATTTGATTTTGTTGATAAAGAAGCAGTAAATCATCCAGTCAAGCTGGTGCAGGGAAACATTACGAGAGCTGACAGAAGCTTGAAAGGCATTTGTTTTGCATACATTGATTTTCTCACTATTTCAAATGGCATCGATAGCTTTTAAAAAGACACGAACAAACAAAGTTGCATTGCTTAACAAAAAAAGTTTCTGGATGCAGCTGGCCCACTGGCAAAACTCAGTCCTGGCTTAGCTTGTGTAAGAATATTTATCATGCAGAGGAAATTGTATTGAGCAAACTGAGAAGAGTTAAGTGACGCAGCCTCAGGGAGGAAGCTGTAATTGAAAACAGGTGGGGAAGGGAGGCATAGGTAACGATGGGATGTGTGTGGGTGGAGAAAAAATAAAAACCAGGGAAATAAACAGATAAAGAGGAGAGGGCAGCCACTGGACTGTGAAAGCGCAGATCAAAAGACGAGACAGTGTAGGAGTGAAGAAAAGCAGAATTAAAGCTGTGATAAAACAGGAACAAAGACATGAGGCAAAGACTGGTTAAAATGGAGAGGCGACATAGGTGTGATGCCAAAAACAGAAAAGAGACCTATGCTGCTTTAAAACATTTAACTTTGATTAGGTAAAACTGGAAAGATAAACTGAAATACTTTCAAACACAACTGTCAGTCATTGGAGTAGATTTAGTGCTGAAGGACGTAGTAGACTAGTAAAGTAACAAACAGGCCTTTAACATCTTTAAATAGTTTTTATTATCCCACTTTCAGTCAATACATTACATTTCATCACTGCTGGAAGTTAACTTGACTTTCACCCATGATATAAACCTGTAACATTTTATTGTACTACAACTGACGTTTTTAAAGAAATACCCTAACATTTTAATGATTGCAGCTGATAACGTTTTGTGCAACATTCATTTAAAAAGACTGATTGTTTTCATACCTTCCCTGTAATTATATATTACAAATCAGTTTCTTCTTGCTGCAGCATGCCAAAATAAAAGAGAATGTCATTATAATTAGTAGTTGGGGTCTGCTGGATTCGTATATATTGTTTAAAAACATCCTCTTTACCTTAATGTCCATGTCCAATGCAAACAACGTTTTCCCTCTTGTGAACTTAGAAAACATCTGTAAGTTGCAAAAAAGGACTTAGTAGACACCTCAGAGAAATGAGAGGTAGGTTAGCATTGAGCGTATCACAGGTGAAGACTGGACTATAAATGCACAGAAAACTAATCGTTAACAGGTTAACAGAGTAAGCTCAGAGAAATGAATGGAAAGTAAAACAAGACAAGATGTACAAAATTAGATGAAGAACAAGATTAGGTTAGTGTTAGTATAACGTTATTAGCCACTAGGGAGCTGTGAAGGCAAAGATGGAGCTGCGTTGAACATTTATGGTGCTGCACTTATTAAAAAGATAACGGTGCTGAACTTACTAAAGCATTTTAAGGCATGAAAGTATAGTTTACATTTAAAAGTTCTGACCATGTAATTCTGATTAACACAAATTAGAGATCTGATAAGTGCTCTGAGAAGAAACCTAATTTGCTGATTTTCTGATGAACAAAGCTAAAACTGTATTAAAGAGATATATTGCTCATACCTACAGAGGAACATTTAATCGGTTTTTGATTTCCTGTCTTTGGATGTTCTTCTGAAATAGTCCAACAGATGGACTGAAGAGATAACAGCATCAAGAAGTCGAAGGTTCACTGACAGTGTTTTTAAGCTTTAATCTGCAGCCTTTACTTTGAGGACGATAGTATAGTCAAAGCCCCATTGTTCTCTAGATAAAGTGCAGTTGAGGGTTTTGTTTCACCTTAGGGCTGTTATCACATTTCTTCCTCTGATTCCTAGCCATTCATAATCCTCCTTTTCACATCCCCCTGTACTTTCTTTCCTTCTTCTGATCTTCTCTTTTTCTTCTTTCCTGCAGGGAGAGTGTCGCAATTTCATCAAGGTCTTGCTCAGCGAGCCCGATGGCCTGTTTGTATGTGGAACAAACGCCTTCAACCCTCTGTGTGCCAACTACACTGTTAGTATTCATCTATCTGCCTGTAAGAGAATCTCTTTATCTCCCAGTTGTGTCATCTTTATTGTCCTGCTCCTATTGTAGCGAGACACTCTAGAAATGGCAGGAGAACCAGTGAGTGGGATGGCCCGGTGTCCATATGATCCCCGACACGCTAATGTGGCGTTATTTGCAGGTAGGATGTTGACTTTGCACTTTAAACGCAAAGAATCCATTTTTTTAGCAGACGTTGGAGTTAGTTGTCAGCTCCAGACTCCCAAACGTCTGCACCCTTAGGTTTACCTTTACAAATGATTTATAGCCAGACCTCCTTCTGCATTGCTTGTTTGGTTTTAATCTTTCTGACCTTTTGCTATCTCTCCATCTGTATCTCCCCGCTCTTCTCCCTAATCTCCCCCCATCGTCTGTCTCTCTCTTTCATTCCCTCTCTTTCAGATGGTAGCCTTTTTACCGGCACTGTGACAGATTTTCTGGCCATCGACGCAGTGATCTATCGTAGCCTCGGCGACAGCCCAGCTCTCCGCACAGTGAAGCACGACTCTAAATGGTTCAGAGGTACTTTTAGAAACAGGCACATTCAAAGTCACCCTTCAGGACCAAGACACTTTCAGCAGACAATCAGCAAGCAAATAATTAAAACCACCCTCACTATCTTTTGTGCTAAAAGAGAATTTAACCAATGTTACTTGTAGAAAGGCTGGCCTTTTTTTTTTTTTTATGTTAGCTTTGATGTACTTTGATTGCCGCTCTGAAGATCACTTCAAAATGCCCTAGTAGAACTACAGCTGTGGTCAAATAAAACTTCCTATTTGCTCAGATGAAAGCCCAGGAGTTTCAAAACCTTAGAAACTTCTAGCTTTGCAAGGTTGTTATGGTCAAGTTATTTATACAGAATTCTAACATAGAAGGCACCTGTTAGGGCTCATTATGAATGGGTGTGAAAAAAAATGCTTCATTTAAGTTGACTATCCCAGTTTATAAATTTAGAAAGCTTTGAAGTTGCTTAATGCCATCACATACTACTGTGGAGGTCTTACATTTTGATATATGATACATTTAGATAATAAGAATGTTTTAACAGAACCAGACATTATTATTAGGCCTCCCTTTAATGGGGTTTTTATAATAGGAATGCGCCCAGACAGAGTGATTTATTGAGGTTAGGCCAGAGTCCCCACAGATTCAAAGTCTTAACTAGTCTGGGACTGAACAGGGAAGCCTGAAGCAAAAACACAAGCTTGAGCAAGTCAGAGCAGTGGGAGATGAATAAAAGATAATGATAACATGCGCCCTGTTGTACATAAGAATTGATTAAACAGGACATGAATGTTTAATTAGCCAGTGTGGTGGACAGCAGTTTTTTGTGTTGATGAGGCTGTTATTACAGAACTATGTGAGGGACTGTTTTGCTTCATGTTGTTCTCACTTTTTTTTATTCAGAGCCCTACTTTGTAAGTGCCATGGAGTGGGGTCCTCATATTTATTTCTTCTTCAGAGAGATGGCGATGGAGTTTCATCATCTAGAGAAGGTTCTTTCCTCTTTTACATTACCTCCTTTACTTTTTGCTGCTCTGTGAGGTTCTGTAAATTTATTGCCATTAATAGTTTTCTTACCTTAGTAGAAAGATGCAATTTTGTAGTGAGTTGGAGGGAAAGTAATCCTCAGAAATCCTCATAATTTTTGCCAGACAAAGGCTCCATATCTGTTGGTTATACCAAATTCAAACAACTCAAAATACAAATGTTTATACTGGGATGTCCAAATTATTTATTTTTCTCCTATACTGGTTTATGTCCTTCAGGAAATGGCTAATACCGTCTTAGTCCGATACTTCAGTTACATTCACAATTGTAATGAAGGTGCCGTGTTTATACTTTAAAAATGCCGGTCATTTCACAGTGCAGGAAAACAATATAGGACATTTCGCTGTTACCTACCGTAGCAATCAAAGGACAATAATTTAGTGAATTGTGAAGCTAATATTAGCACCAACTCTGTTGTTAGCATAAAGTTTTAGCTACTAAATTTTAGCAAATGATAGCATACAAGCCATGGTTAGCGTAGATAGACTTATGTTAGATAACATCCTAGGGTCAGCCAACAGGCTCATGCTGCCAGCAAATTACCTAGCATGCACATTATACTAAAGTTTGCATGTTTGCAAATGTTAGCATTTTCCGAATAATATTGCTTTTTTTATGGTTTAATAACTAGAAATGTCACTTCCTAATTCCTAATGGTCTTAATTGGTCAAAGTGGATATATTTTGGGCCTGACATGACAACAAAACCTTTATTACAAGTGGCGGGGGATATGCACCAGCGGTGGGCACCGTAAAAATTTCTTAATGAATTTCTTGATTTTGTTCCCTGTTGTTGATGTTTTAGTTGCTACTGTTTTTGCGATTCTTCTTCCTTTTCTTGCTTTTCTTGACAGTGAGTCAGCAACAGATAATTTTTTCCAGCTAGTTTCTACAGGTTATTCTTAATAAAGTGCTCCAATATGGGTTAACTCAGTTAAGATAGACACTATAAAGTCCTAATGACACATCACACAAAACATGAAGAGCTTTCTGATTTGTTTCTAAACATATATCTGATTTCACACATACAGCTACGGTCAATGAACGTACCTTTTGCTCCTGCAGTTGTTACATGGCGCCGTTTGCTTTATTACTAGGTTAGTGATGTTTACTCTCTGTTATGATGTGAACCACTGATAACTTCGCTTGTAACATATTTTAAAGTGGTCCCAGTTAATTGCTTGCGGACAAAAATTGCAATAGAAAAGGATCTCCTGCTGCATAAACATAACTCTTTGCCATAAAAGTTAATGACTGGTGTTTCAGCTTCTTCCTACATGGACATTTGTGTGGGAAGCAGCCTGCGAATGAGTTGTGCTCCTGATCAGAAACGGGACAAGCTAAACACAAGAAAACAAAGCAAGTTCTAAGTCTTCTTGGCACTATCGAATCTGAGTTTCTGTAGGCCCTCTGAATCTTTTCAAACAATAATGGATGTGTTGTAACTTATGGGACATAAAAATGTCAGACATGTACTGATTATCAAAATTGGGGTTTTATTATCATTACAATGTTGTGTGCTGTATATCATTGGTAAACATTGTATAACCAAGAATTTATAAACAAGTTGGTATCAGGTTTTCGCTGTAGGTAAACTCCAGTGCCATTAGCTTGAAGGTAATGCAATTTTTGCATTCTATTTAACATTTTTAGTGGTTTGAATTGTTGAAATGCTGGTAAATACATAACTGCTGATAGTAGTTATATCAATGAGCCCAACATGTAATATGCATATAATATGGAAATTCTTCTGGTTTCCCCCTCTTAGTTGAAACACTTTGAAGTTAGATTCAATGTTATTTCCAGAACTGATTTTCAGTTTCCAAAATACAGGTCCTTCTCAAAATATTAGCATATTGTGATAAAGTTCATTATTTTCCATAATGTCATGATGAAAATTTAACATTCATATATTTTAGATTCATTGCACACTAACTGAAATATTTCAGGTCTTTTATTGTCTTAATACGGATGATTGTGGCATACAGCTCATGAAAACCCAAAATTCCTATCTCACAAAATTAGCATATTTCATCCGACCAATAAAAGAAAAGTGTTTTTAATACAAAAAACTTCAACCTTCAAATAATCATGTACAGTTATGCACTCAATACTTGGTCGAGAATCCTTTTGCAGAAATGACTGCTTCAATGCGGCGTGGCATGGAGGCAATCAGCCTGTGGCACTGCTGAGGTCTTATGGAGGCCCAGGATGCTTCGATAGCGGCCTTTAGCTCATCCAGAGTGTTGGGTCTTGAGTCTCTCAACGTTCTCTTCACAATATCCCACAGATTCTCTATGGGGTTCAGGTCAGGAGAGTTGGCAGGCCAATTTAGCACAGTGATACCATGGTCAGTAAACCATTTACCAGTGGGTTTGGCACTGTGAGCAGGTGCCAGGTCATGCTGAAAAATGAAATCTTCATCTCCATAAAGCTTTTCAGCAGATGGAAGCATGAAGTGCTCCAAAATCTCCTGATAGCTAGCTGCATTGACCCTGCCCTTGATAAAACACAGTGGACCAACACCAGCAGCTGACACGGCACCCCAGACCATCACTGACTGTGGGTACTTGACACTGGACTTCTGGCATTTTGGCATTTCCTTCTCCCCAGTCTTCCTCCAGACTCTGGCACCTTGATTTCCGAATGACATGCAGAATTTGCTTTCATCCGAAAAAAGTACTTTGGACCACTGAGCAACAGTCCAGTGCTGCTTCTCTGTAGCCCAGGTCAGGCGCTTCTGCCGCTGTTTCTGGTTCAAAAGTGGCTTGACCTGGGGAATGCGGCACCTGTAGCCCATTTCCTGCACACGCCTGTGCACGGTGGCTCTGGATGTTTCTACTCCAGACTCAGTCCACTGCTTCCGCAGGTCCCCCAAGGTCTGGAATCGGCCCTTCTCCACAATCTTCCTCAGGGTCCGGTCACCTCTTCTCGTTGTGCAGCGTTTTCTGCCACACTTTTTCCTTCCCACAGACTTCCCACTGAGGTGCCTTGATACAGCACTCTGGGAACAGCCTATTTGTACAGAAATTTCTTTCTGTGTCTTACCCTCTTGCTTGAGGGTGTCAATAGTGGCCTTCTGGACAGCAGTCAGGTCGGCAGTCTTACCCATGATTGGGGTTTTGAGTGATGAACCAGGCTGGGAGTTTTAAAGGCCTCAGGAATCTTTTGCAGGTGTTTAGAGTTAACTCGTTGATTCAGATGATTAGGTTCATAGCTCGTTTAGAGACCCTTTTAATGATATGCTAATTTTGTGAGATAGGAATTTTGGGTTTTCATGAGCTGTATGCCAAAATCATCCGTATTAAGACAATAAAAGACCTGAAATATTTCAGTTAGTGTGCAATGAATCTAAAATATATGAATGTTAAATTTTCATCATGACATTATGGAAAATATTGAACTTTATCACAATATGCTAATATTTTGAGAAGGACCTGTAAATTATAAGCAATATGAGTCTTTAAAATACTGAGCCAACTAGCACAGTACAATGGATATTGTGCTGTTCATAAAACAGTGTTGATGTTTAATATTTGCTAACATATTGCTGGATACCATTAACTTGATACGTTTTGAACTCCTAAAATCAGCTAAAATATTGGCCGCTGTCTGACTAGCTGTTTGCTTTCCAGCGCTTTAAGGATCTTTTTGCTTTGCTAGAAATTCATTACGAGATAACATCTGTACAGGCAAATGAGCTATTACTGATAATAACTGTACTGAACTTCATTTAAAAAAATCTTAACTATTCTTTTAATATTTCTATATTATATTTTTGTATTCAAGGTTATGGTATCCCGAGTGGCACGTGTGTGTAAATCAGACTTGGGTGGCTCTCAGCGTGTCCTCGAGAAGCAGTGGACCACATTCCTAAAAGCACGTCTCAACTGCTCCATCCCAGGAGACTCCCATTTTTACTTCAACCTCCTACATGCCACAAGCAACATCATCCATATGCAGGGGCGGGACGTAATCCTGGGACTCTTTTCCACACCACCAAACAGGTAGCGAGAGATACACTGTGTGCACAAACCTGAAAAGAAATTATTATTTTCTCACCACCATGATATCTCTCCTTGTCTCTGGCAGCATCCCAGGCTCTGCAGTTTGTGTCTTCGACATGCAGCAGCTCGCTCATGTTTTTGAGGGCCGATTTAAGGAGCAAAAATCCCCAGAGTCTATTTGGACACCTGTACCAGATGAGGCAGTGCCTAAACCAAGGTAATGTGAAGCAAAAATCCAGCAGAGCACTGCAGCACGTCTCTCCTGGGCATCTGTTTCGCAGATACTCTTCTTACTGCTCTCGTATGAGCTCCAACTTTCTGTCCCATAGCTCCTTCAATGCTTTTCAGTTAAAAATTACTTATCCAGCCCTGAAAATGAGTCCTCTGCAACCTATTTTTCTTTCTTTTGTCTGTTTTTTTAATTTCTGCAGGCCTGGTGGGTGTGCAGTACAGGGATCCAGATTTAGCACCTCAACAACATTGCCAGATGAGGTCCTGAACTTTGTGAAGACCCATCCACTAATGGACGAGACTGTGCCTCTCTTGGGACATAGACCTTGGGTGGTAAAGACTATGGGAAGGTATGCATAATTATGTCTTTGACAGCATGAAAAATTCAGATAAGATACTAAATGTTTATTTTTGGTCTAATTTATTGACTAATTTATTGATCTATCTAGGTACCAGTTGACAGCCATGGTGGTAGACACAGAAGCTGGCCCCAACAAGAACCGCACTGTCTTGTTCCTGGGCTCTACCCGAGGGACCATCCTCAAGTTCCTAATAATTTCTGGTGGAGATTCAGTCTCCCACAGTAGTGTGTTTTTGGAGGAGGTGGAGGGATTCAATCCAGAGAAGTGAGTGGCAGTCAAGACATCCTTATCAATTATCTGCAATAGATTGCAATGCTTGGCATAATGTTCCAGATAGTATCGCACTGCACCTGTTTCCATTTGGCTTTCCACTTATGAACTCTCAGTTACACTTAATGTAAATGAGATTAGTTAAGTACAGCTCACAGTAAAAGCCCATTCAGTTAAAACCATGATATTCATGACAGATTACTTACAACACATAATTTGAACAAAAATGTGTAACCTTTTCTGAGTAACAGTCTCAGACCTGAGAGTTACAAGACCCATTAGATGCATTCAAGTCCTGGTGCTAGCAGTGAAGGCTATTGAAAGCCTATCAATCATTAATGCGACAAACCAATAATCCAACGGTACACCCGTGTCTAGTCAGCATCCTGACTAATGCTATTTCTCTGACCAAAAATGCTCCGCTTGCATCAACCATGTGAAGAGATTAGGCACTACAGTATTAGGAGGTGATGAAGTTAAACCAAGATGTTTTACACCTGAACCCTGTTGAAATGGATAGAATTATTTGCAAATGCAGAAACATTCTTGCTTTAAAGGGATGTTTTAGGATTTTTGAGGTTATATTCAAAGGTTATAAGTGATTAATATTTTACTTGAACTAGTCAAGTCTGAAAGCATCTTCAATTATTAGACTAGCTGAACCTAACTGCTAGCTCAAAAAGGGTCCAGATCAATAAAGACTTCTAGCATGTTTAAAGAAGTCCGACCTTAAAATGTTGGAGCTATTGCAAACAGTATTTTATGAACCTTTAAATTCCCACTATGTTTGCTTTCGTCAGTTATTTATGATGAAGCGGATTTTTTGACATTGTAAATGAAGATAGGAGGCAGTGCACCACCAATGATCTTCCTGAGTGAAACACATACCAAGAAGAGAACATGAAAAACGTTCAACTAAATTATATGGTCTGGAACTTCAGTGCAGGTGTGAATACACTCAAGGAAACCATGGTCCGGACCAAATAACCGGGCTGAGACCCGCTTTCTGAGGTGGTCTCGGCCCGCTTCCAAAGGGACTCTGTGTGAATACGAATCAGCCTCGTTCCGACCTAACTACAAGAAACATACACCTTTTTGATTTAACAAGGCACTATTCTTTGTGAATAGTGAATGTTGTACTAAAGTCATACCTGCCCCGCCGTCTTTTGTTTAGCAACGTTGCAGCTAGCATGCTGTGGGTCAGGGCACACAGACCATATCGTCTCTTTCAGCCTACGGCACACATTCCTTTCCAAAACTAGAAATAGAACATTGCGAAACTTGTGTTGAATGAGTTGCTCTTGACCCTGACAATGATTTTGCAGCTCTAATGGCTGCACAAATATGCAGAACAGAAATGCAGCAAGCATTTCTTCCATGGTAGCTTTCCGGGTCTGTGGTCTGTCCCGCCCTAGTCATTTATAACTAATGAGAGCAACAATTGTCACCTTCGTGGCTTTGTTTGCAAGTTAAAGTTCACTTGCAAAAACTGTAACGTTAAAGTGAACTGCACCAAATGAAAACAATAAAGTCAGCTTTTAGTCCAGACCAAACAAGCAGACCAAATGATTGTGCTGGTATGAACACACTCAGTTTTATGTCAGACAATTACTTACTTAACACCTTCATTTATTTTAAATCTAGATTAGTTGGTTTCTGGGGCAAAGGCTGACAGCTAGTTCAAAATTGTCCAAGACCATATATTACTTATACTATCTTAAAATAATTCCAATCTCAAACATGTCATGATGTCTAATGCTAATACTATTTTAAAGCAGGGGTGCCCAAAGTTGGACCTTGAGGGCCGGTGTCCTGCATGTTTTGGATGTTTCCCTGCACTCCTGATTTCCATTGATGGCTGATTACCAGGTTTTTGCTGAGCTGCAATCAATTGAATCCGGTGTATTAAAGCAGGGAAACATTCAAAACATGCAGGACACCGGCCCACGACCGCCTTTGGACACCCCGGTTTCAAACCATGATCATGTTTGCATTGAGTGAATATTTACACAAAAGCTCAATATCATTTACACAGCAAATGGAGGTTGGAGGCAGTGCACCATCAAGTATCTCCTGGTGTGAAACGCATACTCAGAACAGAGCATGTCAAACCTTTCTGGTCAGATTAACTACCTTATAGAAAATTAAGGCATTGTAAAAATATTCAAACAGCTACCAAGAGAATGATTATAGTTGTCACAAATCATACTTAAAAACTTACTTTCAAATAAACATACTTTCTTTTAGAATCATATGAGCTCTGCTTTACCTGTATGTTACAGAAGGATTTAGAAATGTCATGTTCTATGTTGTGTTTCAGCTTCCTATGTTGTTCTTGCACACCGGGTAGTTGACAGTGTCTTTTTTATCATATATACCTTAATTTGTTCTTACCTTTTTGGCTCAAGGATGTCTGAGCTGGCTTCTTCAAATATTCTCTGTGACACACTACTGTATGCATACTTTTTTGTTGCAGAAGAAAATGTCTTCATTCGATCTTCTTTTGTTTAGTTTTTTCCTTTTCCTTTTAGTCTTTTAAGCTGTTTGCCCATATTTCACTGTATGACTGAGATAGTTTTGAATAGGTCTTAAAGAAGAAAAACTATACACAATCACAATAAAACTTCAAAGATACAAGCAAACCCTGACAATAATGTCTGTTTAACAGATTATTTCACGTTTTCCCTTCTATAAATTCCAACCAAGCGTATGCCTTTGCTTTGTTTTGTCATAAACTGTTTTATTTTTATGCAAAATGTAGAATCTTGTAAACAAATATGTTAAAATAGATAAAGAGTCACCAGGGAGACCCTGTCAAGTAATTTCTCAGTTTGTTTCCTCTTTCTGCCTCCATAATCGTACATTATGATTTGACAGTGGGAAGCCCCAAGTCCTTGTGGAGTTAAATTGAGCTTTTTTGTATTGCTTAATGAATGCATAGATAATTTATGTATATACAGGTCCTTCTCAAAATATTAGCATATTGTGATAAAGTTAATTATTTTCCATAATGTCATGATGAAAATTTAACATTCATATATTTTAGATTCATTGCACACTAACTGAAATATTTCAGGTATTTTATTGTCTAAATACGGATGATTTTGGCATACAGCTCATGAAAACCCAAAATTCCTATCTCACAAAATTAGCATATCATTAAAAGGGTCTCTAAACGAGCTATGAACCTAATCATCTGAATCAACGAGTTAACTCTAAACACCTGCAAAAGATTCCTGAGGCCTTTAAAACTCCCAGCCTGGTTCATCACTCAAAACCCCAATCATGGGTAAGACTGCCGACCTGACTGCTGTCCAGAAGGCCACTATTGACACCCTCAAGCAAGAGGGTAAGACACAGAAAGACATTTCTGAACGAATAGGCTGTTCCCAGAGTGCTGTATCAAGGCACCTCAGTGGGAAGTCTGTGGGAAGGAAAAAGTGTGGCAGAAAACGCTGCACAACGAGAAGAGGTGACCGGACCCTGAGGAAGATTGTGGAGAAGGGCCGATTCCAGACCTTGGGGGACCTGCGGAAGCAGTGGACTGAGTCTGGAGTAGAAACATCCAGAGCCACCGTGCACAGGCGTGTGCAGGAAATGGGCTACAGGTGCTGCATTCCCCAGGTCAAGCCACTTTTGAACCAGAAACAGCGGCAGAAGCGCCTGACCTGGGCTACAGAGAAGCAGCACTGGACTGTTGCTCAGTGGTCCAAAGTACTTTTTTTGGATGAAAGCAAATTCTGCATGTCATTCAGAAATCAAGGTGCCAGAGTCTGGAGGAAGACTGGGGAGAAGGAAATGCCAAAATGCCAGAAGTCCAGTGTCAAGTACCCACAGTCAGTGATGGTCTGGGGTGCCGTGTCAGCTGCTGGTGTTGGTCCACTGTGTTTTATCAAGGGCAGGGTCAATGCAGCTAGCTATCAGGAGATTTTGGAGCACTTCATGCTTCCATCTGCTGAAAAGCTTTATGGAGATGAAGATTTCATTTTTCAGCATGACCTGGCACCTGCTCACAGTGCCAAAACCACTGGTAAATGGTTTACTGACCATGGTATCACTGTGCTCAATTGGCCTGCCAACTCTCCTGACCTGAACCCCATAGAGAATCTGTGGGATATTGTGAAGAGAACGTTGAGAGACTCAAGACCCAACACTCTGGATGAGCTAAAGGCCGCTATCAAAGCATCCTGGGCCTCCATAAGACCTCAGCAGTGCCACAGGCTGATTGCCTCCATGCCACGCCGCATTGAAGCAGTCATTTCTGCAAAAGGATTCCCGACCAAGTATTGAGTGCATAACTGTACATGATTATTTGAAGGATGACGTTTTTTGTATTAAAAACAATTTTCTTTTATTGGTCGGATGAAATATGCTAATTTTGTGAGATAGGAATTTTGGGTTTTCATGAGCTGTATGCCAAAATCATCCGTATTAAGACAATAAAAGACTTGAAATATTTCAGTTAGTGTGCAATGAATCTAAAATATATGAATGTTAAATTTTCATCATTACATTATGGAAAATAATGAACTTTATCACAATATGCTAATATTTTGAGAAGGACCTGTAGATTGTTTTCTAGGCTGAAAAATGACAGACACCGCTCTCCTCCACCTCCTTATATACTGTCATGAGTGTTGACACTTCTGTCTCCAGGTGTGGTGAAGACTCCCCTCAGGCCCGTCAGCTCTTGTCCCTGACATTGGACCGAACCAGCCACACTCTGCTGCTGGCCTTCCCCTCCTGTCTGGTCCGATTGCCCACATCGCGCTGCCACCTGCATTCTCGCTGCATGAAGTGAGTAAAACGAATACACTTGAGTGTTTTTGTGTAGTTTCTTAGTCAGTTTGGTTTAAATGCAGGAACAGAAACTGACCAAGATAGTCTCTGCTGGCCAAATTTGTTTTATCTCAGATTTTTTGCTCTCATTGCTGTAATCATCCCTATAAAACCTTTGCATTTCTGTTTTTGTTTATGTCAGCAAATGAGGGAAGCCATGTGTGTTTGTCAAAGCTAGGTTGTTTGGTTTATTTTTTATTCTGAGAGTATTAGTTTTTCTCAAGAAATAATATTTGACTCGAAGCTAGATGCTTTAGTAGGATGATGGTTGAGTATGAAATATAAAGAAGGAATTTATTGGTGAAAGTAGAGCACCTCCCAAAGTGAACATATATCACATTAATATACTGTTGAGTATACTGTTAGTTTCAAATAGCCTTCAGGGCTGAGCATTGGCACAGTTGCTAGCACTGATACCTTGCAGCAAGAAGGTCCTTGGTTCTTCCCCAGCTGGGGGTCTTTCTGCTTGCAGTTTGCATGTTCTCCCTGTGCATGCATGGGTTCTCTCTGGGTACTCTGACTTGCTCCGCAGTCCAAAAACATGACTGTTAGGTTAACTGATACATTTAAATTGTCCTTACAAGTTAGTGTGTGTGTGGCTGTGGTTGTTTGTCCCATGATGGACTGGTAGCTTGTCCAGGGTGTACCCTGCTTCTCACCCAATGACCACTGGAGATAGGCAGCAGCCTCCCTGCGGCTACGTAAGGGCAAGCAGGTATAGACAATGAATGGATGGATGTCCATTTAGTACACGTTTCTTAATTGTTAAGCATCCAAAGTTTGCTGATTCATTTTCACTTTATTTCTGTGAACACTCAGGAGCTGTCTTGCCTCAAGAGATCCATACTGTGGGTGGACCAGAGGCAGTACCTGCTCCTTTCTGAGACCAGGGACAAGGTGAGGCGAGCAAAGCTCAAACACACTGCAAATGGTTCACTATTTGTGCAGGTGGACTCACTTCAATGTCTGTAGGAAGAACGTTGAGTTATTTTTTGTAGGCCTGGATGATGCAGGTGTGATCATTTTCTAAGACCATGAAAATGCAAAAAATAAAACGTTTGAAATATTCGGTGGAACTGATTAAATGATCAAACCTTTCCTTGATAATTTAGGACTGGTGATCAATACAACAGGAATACATGTATGAAATGAATATAATTTGAATTCTGATCATCACTATGAAACATTAAACAAACTGAGCATAGAATGTAACCTATCTTTTGATTGTAGTAATTTCATTTACCCTAGTTCATTCTTCCAAATCATAACAAATAGCACATAATGGCACTTTACAAGACAAACATATCCAATTCATATGAAGTTTAATATATTAAATTCATATGAAACCAGTATAATTCAATCCCATTCTTCATTCAGAAGTGCATACATTATAGTGCAACATGATTCTAATTGTGCTGTACAGTTGAGTTTGGATGATCATGTAATTGCAAATTACCGAACCACTGAGGGAGAAAAACACAGACACCACTCAAATACAGAGATACTGTAGATTAAGAAAACCTAAGCGACTCAAACAATAAGCTTCCCCAAAAAGATCAGTTTTATTTAAATAATGCAATTTTAGTCCATCTCAATTTAAACGTTTTTTATGTCTGTACCAACAAAGGCATATCTACTGATAGCTCCTTCATTTTTAAATGTTTACCAGTTGTTTATTTAATTCAGTCAATATAATCCCATTTAACAACTGATCCAAGTGAGTAATTCAGTAGATTAAATTCTTATTTAAAACATGTAATTATCAATAAATTATGATTAATGTTTTCGGTTATCAAGAAACGGTAATAACTATATGCATTGCTTATTGATTTTTTTTTTTTTTGTATAAAACCTTGAACTGTACATTCTAATTCAAACTCAACCTGATTGACCCTCGCCTTTGACCCTGCAGAGAAAGAAGATCAATTATGAACTCAGCAGCATATCCCATTACAATGGATAATTTATTACTTTGTGCCGTATTGATTTTATTTACTACGGCCTGATGTCATTGTACTTGATTAACATCATACAGCATACAGTGGACACCTTTGTCTATTGTAGATTAAAGTTCCAGTTGTTTTCGGTAGTAAGCATTATCTTTTTTCCCATCAGGAACTCAAGTAGTTAAATACAGTAAATTATGGGCACTGTGTTTTCTGATGCTTATCTGTATTCTTTCTGTGACTACAGAATCCCCTTTCAGCAAGATGTGGAATATGGAAACACTACCTCCCATCTAGGAGACTGTGATGGTAGGTTTCAGCAGTACAATATGGATACTTCTGACTCCTCATACTAGAGTTACTAAGTGCTCCACCTAGCGGCTCAATTCTTCACTGCAACTTGCTACTTGTGACTGAACATAATGTTCTGGCTTTAACAAAAGATGGAAAGAAAACACAAATTCATTCCCAATCCCAGCACGTCAGGATCCATTCCACCCAGTGTCTTGGTGTCTTTGATAACCTGAATCGGATAGATATGGAGCTGGGAATGCTCCCAGTGTGACACATTTTAATTAGAAAAAGGTGCAGACAAAGTCAGGCTGTGTAATGGGTTAATGCATCATCCTTTGGATTTGTAAATTTTGTTTTGTCAAAGTCGGAGATCAGAGGAGGTTGCTGATGAGCAACCCTGAAATAGCTTTAGTATAATGTCACGTGGTGTCATAGAAAGGCTCAGATGTCTGTGCCGCAGGACAACAGAGATCCCTTTTTGAAGTTTAGCTTCGGTTTAGTTGCTAAGAGTTTCCAAAACACATCAAAACAACATTAGGTTGCACATTCCTTAGCTCTGATCTTACACCTTTGTCCTAAAGGTATATATAGGCATCCTTTGTTTATTTCATTCCTTGAAATTTGCCCTGTAAGAGGTAAGTGATGCCAGACAGCAGACCTGACGGACTCTCAACCGACGAGCAAAGAAAGCGCAGAACACACCGAGCCAGAGGCAGGCTTGTGTCTGCAGATGGGAGTGATTAGAGTTGGGTGGAAACACTGAGGTAATGATACGCTGTGAGGAAAGATTCTCAGGCCAGGGAAATGAAGGAAAGAGTGAGGACAAGAGGAAGAAAAGAGTCTGCTGGTGTGATCGTATTGATGAAAAGTGCAGGCTTCACTGAACATGGAGCTTGTGAGGGCTCAAGGACAAACTGGAGAGAAGATTCTCCATAATTCTCTCAGAAAATAATCCCATAATGCTCAGCGTGATGATAACCACTAATAGAGTTATTGTAGGTATTGAAATCTTATGAAATAACAGGCTATTAGTATGTGTAATAATAATAATGACCCTGAGGGTGTCATTTGCACTAAATGTCACCATCTTAATTACGCCTCTCAATCCTGCAGGAATTCTGCAGCAGAGTTTGCTGATTGAACCAGAGAGCCTGGTATCCCTCAACCTTCTCGTCGCGTCTGCAGTCTCAGCCTTCACCATTGGGGCAGCTCTCTCCGGGCTTGCCGTTTGCTGGATCATGGCCCACAAACCTGCCAACCGTCGCCACGGCGGCAGCTCCCAGTCCTCAATCCAGCGCCGGGAGAGGGGTCTGCTGAGTAACTCGGGCGGGATGGCTGGGTCTGTGCTGAGTGTCACGAGGCAGGGAGGTGGGGAGCGCTCGTGCTCGCAGGGTGGGGAGACCCTGTTCGTCATGCCCAACGGCTGGGTGAAATCAGGAGAGCTCGACCCAGGGTTCCTTCCCACTCCTGAACACACGCCGCAGCAGAAACGTAGAGGCCTACGACTGTCTGACTCCAACTCTGGAGGCTGGGATACTAGCCAGACATACCTGGGTGGAGGGTCTGTGGGTCTGGGCTCGCCCTGCCGCATGCCCCCATCTGTCTACCTGACCACTAGACTCTTTCAGCAGGGTGGAGGGGGGAGACATGGCGGTGAGGGACGGGGGAACGACACACCACGCCAGCACTATGTCTGCTTAAGCAAACAAGAAAAAGGAGGCAAGGGTACACCAAGAGCCCCTGTCAGGAAGTCTGCAGGAGAATATGTCTACCCCATGACCCCCCAGGACTCTCCCGAGCGCCGGAGGGTGGTTTCAGCACCCAGTGCCCCCATTGAGTACAGCGAGCCGCTGCCCTTGCGTTGGCCAGCCCCGGAAGGTTACATCCTCAGCAGTCATGGGATGGTCCCCGTCCCTCTGCCACCACCAACAATGCCCCCTCCCGGTGGTCAAACATACATGTCCCAGCAACACACACCTTGCCTAAGCAGGGCTCTGCTGAGAGGGGCTCTGGAGCGGGGAGAGCTGGGGGAGCTGGTGGATCTCAGCCAGCTGATGAGTAAGAAAAACTGCAGTGATAGGACTCAGGCAGGCCAGTGACTGTGGAGGAAATGAAGCATTACTTGTGTGGAGCCCTCCGTTAAATTTCCATAGATTTCTCCTTTCTCCTCATTCTGTCAATCCCTCTCTCTCCTCTTTCCATCCTCTTTTCCCCACATCTATATTTCATTGTCATCCAGCTCCTTCTCTCCTTTCATTCTCACAGACAAACCTCTTCACCCCGAAACGAGTCTTGCCTTCAACTGGGTGCTGGCTCTGCCACTCATTTCCTGGCTCACATTAATTGGTCAGACGGACCAAGGTTGTTGCTGTGTCTGCAATGCAGAGTTGCCTTTCTCTCCAGGTCTGGGGATGAGGGAGAAGAGGGGATATAGATGGAAGAAAACCAAATGGGGAGCACTGAGGATAAAGACAGAGATTTAAAGATTGCCTTCCTTCTGCAAACTGACTGGATTCTTTGTCCCTTCTCTTTGACATTTCCAAGACTGCCAGTCATCTGTTCCTAAGTGTATTTCCTGACGCTCTGATTGCCAACTAGGTACTTGAAACTAAATTGCAAACTCTGAAGACTATTAAAGTATCTGTCTCAAGGTGAATCAACAGGCAGTTGTTCTGACTGAACAGATGAGTCTAAGCAAATCTCTCCCTGATTCCCTTTTTGTAATCCTTAACCTTGCTTCACTTCCTACAGCACTTGCTTACACATGCTTGTACAGGTGGGTCCCAAGTATTCTATAGAAAGCATGACTTGTGTGCCAAATGCTTCTAACACGTCTCACAGGGATGCTGGACCATAACTCATGCCTGTGGAGAACAGAGTGCAGGACTGAAGTGTCAGCACTATTCCTGCCAACTCTACCCTCTGTGTAATGACAGCATCTCAGCTGTCCGACCCCCACACCCACCCCCACCCAACACACACTCCCTTTTTCGCCCCACACCTCTTTCTTTTTAATGACCAATGATTCCTCAAGGACTTTTGGTGGGGCTGTGAAACACCATTGAACTGATGTGGAAAACCTTACCTGAATCGAGAAGAAAAATGGGAAAAACAGGTGTTGATTTAAAAAGAAACTCGATCACCGCAATATATGAAGACCTTTTCTGTCACTTCAGTTTTATTCTCCATTAAAACGCTTGCATTAGTGCTATTTATAGAACCCAGCCTGATTTTAGTGGGCAAATTTCCTTTGTAGGCCTACAGTGATTAAAGGTCCTTTTAGATGTGAGACAGTCCAAAGCGAACAGTGACAGTGATAATGATCGAAACCCCTGGCTTAACTCAGAGGCAGCAGGGGGGAATAGAAATGTTCCCAGCCAGCAAATGAAACTGTATATTCAGCCTATCATAGTGTCCTGTGCCATGAAGCAGTCCACATTTGGAACTACACTCTGCAGCTTCAAATTACAGCATACTGAAGATACAGTGCTGGACACTTTTATTGGCATGCCTAAAAATAGATTCACCTTTTATTGTGGTAACATAATTTCACAATGAAAGTGTTAGAATAACTCAACATTTAATTTGAGTGCATTTATTCAGTAGGGGGAAAAACACAGTTGTAAAAAAATAAACTCAGAGGTTGCATGGTTGTTGGTACCCTTGTTGTTAATACTTTGCCAATAGGACAGCACATTGTCTTCTCCTGTAACAGAGTCCTGAGTCCTCCTATAAGCTCTCTTCAGCTCACCCCAAAGGTTTTCCTTAGGATCAGATTCTCACTTTTGGGCACCAATAATCGCCTGATTATTTTGTCCAAGATAATTTATTTTATTTTACACTGCAGTGCGAGGGTTAAGTTCGATGGAAAAAAAAAGAAAAAGGGCTCTTGTTGATCTATTAAATGTTAATGGGCAGATATGATGTTTTTCCAGCTCAGACACAAATGGCAGGATTTATCAAATTAGCTATAAGTCTTAGTAATTAAAACTGGGCTGATATTTATTACCATCTTGTTGCTGTTCGTGTATGTGTTTCTGGAGGGAGAGGGAGGGGGTTGACCATGTGGTATTTGTTTGGGCATGTGACAGTGATGCAGTGCAGACTGTATGGTGTTAAACTGAAGCGGAGAAGCAATGTCAATGGTGTGGTGGTTTTTTAAGGTGTTGAAAGGGTAGTGAGATATATGATATATAATATCGGTAAATATTGGTCATCGGCCATAACAGTGATATTAAAATCAGATATTGATATGGCCTGCATTTTGATATTAGTGTATCCCTATATTTTTACCTCCCTTGCAAGCGTCCTGAACACCCCAGTCCTTACTAATTAGACGTTTATAGAAACTCTAATCAGATAAAGTAAAACTTTAAAAAATGTGTCAAATGGAAGTATTTCAGTGCTTGTCAGACGTACCAATAACTGTTTCACTGGTTGTTTTATTAAAAACAATTATTTTTTAACATGACGTTTTCCCCCACTGAATCAAATGTACCTGAATTAAATTTGAATTGTATTTTTTCCAAACGTTTTGTGCCATAAAAGATTAATTTATTTTAAGACTTTCAACACACAGTTAGGGGTGCTGGCAAGACTTGCGAAAAGGCGAGACTTGATGTTATTCATTATAATCCAAATTTATCATAACTTATAAGGCCTGATTCGTCAGTCCCAGTCTGTCAATCAACCAATAAATGCTGGCCTGTGGGCAGCAATATATACTTTATATGTACATATGAAACTTCGACTTAGATTAAAAGATAATGTAAGACAGTAGCTCCAAAACACACGCACACACACACACACACATATATATATATATATATATATATATATATATATATATATATATATATATATATATATATATATATATATATATATATATATATATATATATATATATATATATATATATATATAGGCAGCAGGTGTAAAGCTTGCAGATGGAAAATTTTTCATGTTGTTAATGTTTTTATATTCAAAAGATTCATATCAACTGGCTCTAAGATGGATCTCACAGAGTGACAAGTGTGTCTTTTTAAGATTGTTGTGCCAAACCCAGCTAAGGGAAGACTTAATGATGCCTGATGTTACAGAAGCAAAAAAAAACAAAAACAACAAAAACTAGGAGAAAAAAATTTCTTTAAGTGCCATGATGAAGATCATTTCAGTCAGCAGTGCACCTTTCTCATGTACTGTGGTTTTAAAGAACTCTCTTATTGCAGTAGACTTGTGATATGTATGCCTTTGACCTTACATGCTGAATGTTTTCTTTTTTTAAGAGATTTTGGCTTGTACTGTTGGGATCATTTGTTCACCTCCCCTCTTTTTTGCTGAATTCTACTTTAGCTCTTCTTGCCATACATGTAAATATGTGAGATTGAATATGGACAACTTGTCATGCCCTCAATGGTTGCAGTGTTTCTGTGCTCTCCTTGGCCATGACATGAACTGTGTGTTCAGCTCACATTTTTATGACAATGATTCCTGAATACAACTCTTGAAATGGACTGAAATACATTGAAGGAACACTGTGTGACTCATTTGTGAGGTTTTTTTTTTTGCAGTCTAGTGATTGTCTTTCTTTCCCAACCAAACTGCCATGCTGAGGGATCTTCAAACTGATTATCAAATGTGCTCATCCTGTTTTTGTTCATGGTCAACATCCTGTGCGGTAATAATGAAAAGCACAAACTTACGTCCTTGTTTTTATTGTTATTTTTTGAAGGAGCTGTTGGGAATCATTTGTGAATAGTGTAAATAATCATTCTGAATGTATCGTGTATTGGGTTTTGGGGGGGAGAGGGAAGGGGTTCCTGCTGTCCTCGCTCTTTTTAGACAGGACTGTGCTGGCCTTTTTTTTCGGTGACAATGCTGTGAATAAAAGGTATGTAAAGTTACCTGATGTGACTTTTGCTGAACGCAGAGTTTAGCTGTTTCCTTCCTGTATTTAGATTAGGATTGCAGGCCTGACCTCAGCCCTTGCTGAGCCTTCTCACTTGACTGATGCCTGTAATGTCTTTTTTTGCAGTCACTATGCTGCAGGTGATAATAATCAGTACTGCTATTAAATGGCATTATGTAATTGACTGCTTGTGTCATCCTTTGTCGTTCTGAATGTACTAACTGAAATATATGCATATAGTTATATACACACAAGTACACAACCTCATAAGTAAGACTTAACTGTATTTAGAAGGAATCATCTGAACAAACTGATTCTGAGCCTTTAACACACAATTTCTGTACCACTAGAGGGAGCTGGATGTTGAATGTAACGTTTAAGGAATTGCTCCCATGGGTGCAATTGTATTAAGTGTATATTGTCTGCCTATGCTGCTATGCATTACACTGGCTGCTGCTTTGCTACGAGGTGAGAAGCAGAATAGCTCAATAGTTTTCTGGTTTTCATTGAAAGGGCAGGGATCATCAAAATTCAGACTTTTCCTACTGAATTTAAAGTATGGTCCTTTATATTTTGGGTAGCATTGCCTTTAAACTGTATGACTTGGGTGAAATATTTTTGGTGTCTGTTGAGAAGTTTCTCACAGTCTGTGAGAAACCACAGTGCTGTGGTTTTGGCCCATCCTGCCTGACAGAACGACTGTAACCGAGTTCAGTTTGTACTATCTATACTTTCAGTTCTGCCCATATAACCCAAACTTTAGGCTCGTGTCTTATGACATTGCTTCAATAATTCCACATAACGTTCTTCTCTCATGTATTTTGTAAAGCGCACCAGTCCCTCATGCAGCAGAACACCCACACAACATGGCACTACCAATCATGTACTTTATGGTTTACATTGTGTTCCCTTTCCCTTCACATTTTGACTATGAAAATTATGGCTAAACACATTAAATTTAGTTTTATCAGACCACAGGACAGGTCTCCAAAAATTAAGGTATTTTTCCCTGAGTACATCTGCAAAATCTAATCTGGCTGTTTATGTTGATGTTAGACTAATGTCTTCTTCCTCTGAGGAGCCCTTCAACATGTGTTGGCTTGGTCGCCTTATACATTTCAGTGTATGTGAAATCTGATTTAAAGTGTAAAGCTGAATAGAGTTTCTAGCAATTTCTCATTGATAATCCATGATTTTATGTTAGACCATTTCTTTCAGCCATAGCTACAAGATTGAACTTGGACCCATATTTATCTTGCCAACACACACAGGGAGCAGGATGGTAAATCTCCAAACCTGACTGTTAGAGAACCACAACAAAGAGTGGCAAATTGGGCTCACAAAGTCCCCATAGCAGCCAACATACCAACTAGTTCTTTGGGAGACAAACCAGGAAAAAAAAAAGTTTTTCTATTTGACCATCCTGACAGCTGGAGATAGGCACCAGCCTAATCATAAAGATGAAAACTCCTTTATAACAGGAAGAGATCTCTACCAGCATACTATCAGATTGAGAGTATGCTGCTGCAATAAAAGATGAATTGCTTTCAAGCAATGCTATACATTGAAACAGATGTACCCACAGGTGGGCAGGAAGCTATGCAGTATTAGAAACATTTAGAAACACTCTACATAATTTGTTTTGTACTACCACTGATTTATGTATAAAACCTTTTTAATAAGAAATAGTAGCTGATGGAATCAAAACAGCAGTTTGTGGAGGCGATCCAGCCAGACACTTGTAAATACACATGAGTAGGTAAAGATATGGACCTCCAGTTTGATGGCATGTTGAAGATGAAATTGATCACAAACGCAATGTGGATCGGTGTGAAACAGATAAGAAACACAGTCATGTTTGCTTTAACTATACCAACAATGCTTTTCATTTCCGCTGACTTGTTCTGCTCTTTTACCAAAATACAAATGATCCGACTGGAACAGAACACAATTGTCATCAGAGGAGCCAGGTAACCGAGACACAACAGGAGCAGAAAAAACTCGAAATGAAGATCAATATTTTTGCATCTTTCATAGCATGTCCAGAGTTTTTCAGGATAGTTATCTTGACGAAATACAATAGCAATTGACACCAGAAACACCCAGATGAGCAAGCAGACGGAGACCGCTGCCTCCTTCTTCCTCCTCCATGATCTTGCTTGCAGAGGGAACCTAATGGTCAGGTAGCGGTGGACGCTGATGGCAGTCGTGGTCAGGATGCTGGCATACATGTTGATGTAATGAATGAAAAGTAGGAAAGTGCAAAGGAAAGTTTTAGGCAGGCAGAAGAAGGCGTCATAAATCCTGAAGGGAAGGAAAAGAATGAGAGAAAAGTCAGCTAGAGCCAAGTTCAGCATGTAGATGTGGGAGTCGGTCCAGGCGGCCCGCTTTGCAATGAAGGCCCACAGAGCTGCACCATTGATGAGGAGACCAAGGAGAAACACAAGACTGTAAGCCAAACCCTCAGGGATGTTGTGGTAGCACAAAACATCAGAGCCATTTGTGGCGTTTGTGCACATTCTTTACTTTATCTGTAAGAATAAAGAAACATAAAAAAGCAGTTAGCATGATCTGAGCTGATCACTGATAATATTGATAAGATGTTTATAGTAATCTGTCCAGTTTGTCTTGAATGTCTGTCAGCAAACAAAAAGATATTTACGCATACCAGAAAAAAGACACATAACCTTATTTTCTCACATTCAAATAGACTTAAGATTTTATGTTGAAATTATTTCTATTTGCTAAATGATGAATGCATTTTTTGAGGGAAAATTGTTTTTTCATTGTTTAAATACATACTTTAAACATGTGATACTAGGCCTTTAGGGAAAGACCTCATTATGATGTATTGGCTTTGTAAGCTTCTGATTATTTCACGATATTTAAGTTAAATGATCCCAAAACTTTGGTTTTATTTTAAGCTCTTTTTATTTTAATTTCAAACAAGCTGCTTTCTTGTCTGGTTCATCTTTTGGTACAATTTTCAGATGTTTGGAGGTGTCTTGGACAACCTTTGAAACAATTATATACACATATAGACTCCATTTAGATATCCAAAAGTCTCAGGGGGCTTGTGCCTATCTCCAGCGGTCTATGGGTGAGAGGCAGGGTACACATTGGACAAGTTGCCAGTACATGTCAGGGCAACACAGAGACATACAGGAGGAACAACCATGCACACACTCATTCACACCCAAGGGCAATTGAGAGAGACCAGTTAACCTAACAGTCATGTTTTTGGACTGTGGGAGGAATGCCGGAATACCTGGAGAGAACCCACACATTTAGGAATGAGAAGCAATTTCTGTTATCAGGATTACACTGGTGTTATATTTGGGGTTAATTTGACCCCAAGAAAAACAAACACAATTGCTGCTAGCTTCTTCTGCCCCCATCTGCCTTGACTTGTTTCTCTGTCATCAAAGCATATGAAAAGAAAGAAAACATAGAATGTATTTAGAAACATGGTTGATGGAAATATTGCACTTCCAGTGTCACCTGCTTTGCCTTTTGACCTGTACTCTCCTTCCAAAATGAGCCACCCAATTTATGCTGGGCCTGGAACCATTTTGATGACGTTCTACCCTGTTGTGGAATAGGGGAAACAGACCACAATAACTTTCCATTTTTGTAAAGTAGACTGTTTGCCATAAAGGTCAATACTAGGGGTTTCATTGCATTATAATCTGGATCCTCTTCAATGTTAATCTCTGTCTCAGACACGTTCTCTATGTCACCTTTGTGGTCAAAGGGTTTGACAACACATTATTTACAGGAAACCATTTTTTAGACGTCATTTTCAGTTGAGCAGAGAGGAAGACCACAAAGAAAAGCAAAAGAGATGGCTCAGAAGGCTGCTGTGCAAGCTTTTATATGTTTGTTCTGCCACTAAGTATCACTGTCTCACAGAAACTGTATTCTACCCCCATATTTCCTCCATATATCCCTATTAAATTAGGAAAAGTCACTATATATATGAAGCCAAAAAATGATGGCAAATATTTATTTCAAGACGTTAAACATTTATCGGGGTCAAATTGACCCATAAGGTAACAAGAGGATGTATTCATTTCTAAGTATACAGAGAAACACAGTAAAGCAAAACAACCCAATAATATAGACCAAATATTTCACTGTCATTATTGTGTGCTTCATTTAATCAACTTTTCATCAATCATAAAATTCACCATCAAGTCACCTCTTCTTGATAAAACCTGTGTAGCTAAAAATAAAGCGGTTAAAAATATGCACATCAACCCTCATCTTCAAATTGATCCAAACAAAAATCAACTTACCAAGTGAGCTGTACTTTCAATTATGACTGTTTTACATTTGATTGGGCATGCATTTGCGAGGTTATTGGTACTTCTTCCGTATTTCGTCTGCTGTGGCTTGTTTCGCCCCGTCTTTCTAAAATGCTGTGGTGTTTGGTTTCCTGCATACCTGACTATTTAGGTGTCAAATATAAAGAAGAACAAGCCCCTCATTTTAATAAATGTTACCACAAAAGAACATTTGAAAGACACATAGAACAGTTTATTTATTAGTTTTTTTGCCTAAAAGCAAATGAAGTTAATTTGAAAGTGATTTATGTCTGCAAAAGGTGTTTCATCATCACCATTACTGACAATTGCATCTGACCTGAGACAGACATGCAGATGTCTAACTGAAAACCCTCTACACAGGAGCAACTTAATACATATAATATCATCAAAATTTAATTTATTCAGGTAATTTATTTTAAAATTTGAAAAGCTGCAGTTTACAGATTTATTACACACAGTGATATATTTTGACTTTTTATTTATGTTCATTTTAATCAGGGTGGGCTACAGCTTGTATCTCAGACTGTTCACCATATAAGCCAGTTGGTGGATGAAAAGGGCTCCCTTCTAGCCTAGAGACAGCAAAAGAACTTTTATTTAGCACAAGTTGACAACTGCTGCAGTTGTGCACATAATATGGACAATCTTTATTATTTGAGAGCCGTGTTAAAATTAAAAGAGTGTGAGGTCAATGGGTCTGTGGTGGCTGGAAGGTTTACCTGGACGTGGTCCCCCAAATGGAGCTCTGCTCAAGGCCTCATACAACTGTGGGCCAGCTCTGCCAGTAAGCAATAAGAAATATAAAAACTCATTTATAACAACAGGAAGAGATCTCCACCTGAATTAGACTGAATATCATTTTACTCCTATGCCCCCTATTTTTATAGGTGCACCGAAGAACTAAAGCGGTATGAGCTACACTTGCAAAGACAGAAATGTCAGTATTTTCTCAGTTAACATCAGAATCAGAATCTGCTTTATTGGCCAAGTTTGTGTGCACAAACAAGGAATTAGACTTTGGTTTCTTACAGATCAGGTGACCAACTGTCCTACAGCGAGGCTCTGAGAGAACTGAGAAAGGGCATCCTGTAGCCTAAGCAACGGCACAAGCAGCGCATCGAAGAGCACTTCAACAACGACAACCCACGCAGTATGTGGAGAAGCATCAGATCCATCACAGCCTACAAGCCAATCGACCAGCAGCTCAGCCATGACCCAGCTCTGCTTGACACCTTAAGCAGCTTTGTTGCATGCTTTGACACTCCAAGCAGCAGAAGGACCACCTCAGCCGGAGGTGCAGCACCAGCCTCTCGGCCTGCAGCTGCACCAAGTGACCTCCATTATGAGGAAGATCAACAACACTGCAGCTCCAGACATGGTGTCAGGTCGGATGCTAAAATCATGTGCTGAACAACTTGCAGGGTTTTTTTGGACATCTTCAACCTCTCCTGCAGCTTTCGTGGTCCCTGCCTGCCTGAAAGTCCTCCATTATTGTGCCTCTGCCTATAAAATCAACCATCCTCTGCTTTAAAGATTACCACCCTGGTGCTCTGACTCTGGTCATCATGAAGTGCTTTGAAAGGATCCTCCTGAAGTACATCAAGGACGCAATCCCTGCTGGCCTGGACAGCCTGCAGTTAGCCTACAGGGAGAATCACTACACAGAGAATGCTGTCTTGTTAGCACTTCACACGGCCCTGACTCATCTGCAGCATCCTAACACGGGTGTTAGGATGCTCTCTGTGGACTTCTGCTCAGCCTTCAACACTGTCCTTCCTGAAATGCTGGCCATGAAGCTTCACAACCTTGGTTTGTCTGCACCACTTTCCTCCTGGATTAGCCACTTCCTCACCAACAGGCCCCAGGTGGTGAGGATAGGGAAACTTACATCTGCCCCACTGATCCTCAGCACCGGCACGCTGCAGGGTTGTGTTTCAACCCTGCATTCGTCATCCTATTCACAAATGACTGGTCTGCTTCAGAAAACCAACATGGTTGTGAAGTTTGCAGACACCACTGTGGTGGGTCTCAAATCTAACAATGATGAGACCCACTACAGACTGGAGGTCAAAAATCTGACTCAGTGGTGCTCCAGGAACAACCTCATCCTGAACACCAGCAAGACCGAGGAAGTGATAATGGATTACAGGAGGTCCAGGACGACTGAACACTCTCCTCTATGCATACAGGGGGAGGTGGTCGAACACATAAGCCGCATAAAGTTCCTGGGCATTCACATCTCCTCTGACCTCTTCTAGACTGAGAACACCTCCCACCTGGTAAAGAAGGCCCAACAATGGCTCTTCTTTCTCTGAAAGCTGAAATGGACTGGACTCTCTACTCAGCGGCTCACAAACCTTTGCAGGGTCACAGTTGAAAGCATCTTTTGCCTCAGTGTGGCACTGTGGTATGGGAACTGCACGGCACAGGAGAGAAACGACTTCACACAGGTGGTGAGGACAGCACAGGGGATTGTGGGATGTCGTCTACCGGATCTGGACTCGATTAATGCTGCATGAGTCCAGAAAAGGCCCACACACATTGCTACAGACAACACGAACCCCGACAATGCACTGCTTGTCCCACTTCCATCAAGAAAACGATTTAGGAACATCACATCAAAAACAAATAGCCTCAGAAACAGTTTATTTCCTAAAGAAGTGAGGGTAATTGTTCCCCTGCTGGCAGACACTAAACATCCCTGCCGACAATCAAACAAACCACCAACCCATCTCAGACTGTTTCAGCACAAGCTGCACTTTATGTAAATACTAAAATATTACATGCCACATTCCATGTACATATATTCTATTTTTCTAGTGTGTTTTTTTAAATGTTGTAAATTTTCTTAATGTCTGTAACCTACATGTTTGTTTTTTGAGCCAGGTCTCAGATACATTTCAGTATGGTAACATAATGAAGATAAGGATTTCACGCCTACACGCAGATGCCCAACTCAAACCCCCTTCACAATTAATTGGAATATCATTAAAAAGTTTATTTAATTTTAGCACTTTAAATTCAAGAGTTGAAACACAATATTATATAGACTTTCCCATTTCTATAGTTATAAACTATAAAGTTTTATTTATGCAGAATTTAAAATAATTGGGCATGGACAGCATTAGAAGGAGGCTGGTGGCAGGTGGGCTTACCTGGAGGTGGACATCCAAATGATGTTCTGCTGAAGGCCTCATGGTACCTCAGGCTGGCTTTGACAGCAGGTAATAATACAAATAAGACTGCCTTATAACAACAAGAAGCGACCTCCACCAGAATTAAGGTAAATCCCATTCAACCGCATGCCCATCTAATTTAGCTTTCTTAGCCTTAACCCATTTTCTAAGGGGTAATGTGGCTCAACTGATTCTGCAGAGTAAGTGGGGGAAAAGGTGTGGATACTCATCAATCAATCAATCAAACTTTATTTTTATAACAATTTTTATGCAGTCAACTAACACAAGGCACTTTACAGGGGTTAAAAAGCACAATGACAACTGTTTTGTTATGCTTGAAGTGTTCCAATACTATCACTCTTAATTACGGTGGCCGGGGGGTGCAAAACACTTTTACAAGTACCGAAACAAATTTACATTTCAGAAAACAAATTTACATTTCAGAAAACACATTTACATTTCAGAAAACAAATTTACATTTCAGAAAACACTTTTACATTTCAGAAAACAAATTTACATTTCAGAAAACACTTTTACATTTCAGAAAATCAACCGGAAAGGGAATGTACCAACGCCGAGGCTGACCCGGAAGTCAGCCTCAGGGCTGCATCCTTCGAAGGCCGTATTTGTAGGCCGATTACGTTACAGCGCGGCGACGAAGGCTGTCCCAATTCATGAATCATTCCGAGCAAATGCTGCCAACAAATGTGTCCTTATTTTGCCCGATTTGAAGGATGCGTTGTGAGTATCCTTCGCGGCCCATCATTTCCCATCATTCATTGCGGGTCGAAGCGGATTGGTCAAGCAGGGGAAGCCATGGCGGACCATAGCAACAAAAGCTGTGAGTAAATTGTGGAAAATTACACTTTCTGTGACACAAATTAACTTCTACAATGTTTTTAGTGCGGGAATATAACTATGTAGACGTGAAATATCTGCTTTATTTATCTAGACATCGCTTAATTTCAAATGTGCTCCGACGTGTTCGGAGTTTTCCGTTCCCGGCATAGTAACCGGCTCGCCTCGCCAGCCCTACCGGCGGTGAGGTGAGCTAGCCCGGTAGAGATCTGACCGGACTATCGGCACTAAGCTCCCGCTGGCAGTCATCACAGTGAACGTTTAACACAAGTGATTTCTAACAGTTTATGTTATTATTTTAATTGTTACTGAAAATCGATTTAACATTTCAGGTGATATTAAGGTTAACCAGAATAAATGGACAGTTTTATGTAATCCAACTGTATCGCTGGAGAGTGTGATTGAGAATAAATAAGCTTTACAATATGAATTTTTAATGAAGAAATGTGCTATATGTTTTAAAAGTTTATTTATAATTCAGTTAGCATTATAATTTCTGATTCCAGGTACAATCCAGAGACAATCATGTTCAGGTAAAAAAGATGTTTGATCTAACTAGCCAATAAACAAAGAGATAGCAACTTTATGACTAATGTATGTCGACATATTTTATTTATATATATATATATATATATATATTATAAACAACAACTTTAAATTTTAAGATAGATGGGAATTATAAAGTATTTATCCCCTCCGGCTGTTCTTAGATAATTATATAATAATGCAGTGTTTTTGGTGTATTAGTATCTTCTTGCTTTGATCACTTAAAATATCCAGAAGCATGCCTTAAAAATAATGTGTTTTTCCATCTCCATTCTTCCCTTTTCTAGACCAGACCTCTTTACTGCAGGATCAACCTGAGTGTCCCAGTCCTGATCGCTTCTTCAACCAGGAGGACACCAGGCCTGATTTTCGGATGAGCAGGGAGTCTCTGGCAGTGCTGCTTAATCTTTTGCACCAGGATAGGTGACATGGATGGGGTGCTACTATTGAGACCTTGGTTTTTCTTTTCTTGGTGGCAAATGGCACATCCTACAGAGTGGTCTGCAGAGTGTTTGGGATGCCTCGCTCTACTGTCCATCGCATCGTCCACAGAGTTACAGAGGAGATCGTGGCTATTCGTCACCAGGTCATCTACCTTCTAAAGACCCCTGAGGACTTAAGGCAGTGTCCCGTGAGTTTGCAGGGCTGGCACGCCACAGAGCTTTTCTTAAAGCTGTGGGTGCAATTGACGGCTGCCATATCCGCTTCAGGTGTCCAAGCAGCCCTGATGGTCAGTGCTACAGGAACAGGAAACTCTTCCCTTCCATAATCCTGCAAGCAGTTTCTGAGAGCCATTTTATTGACACGTATGTGGGCTGGCCTGGGTCAGTGCATGATTCTAGGGTGCTCCGCCACAGCCCACTGTACAGTTTATCCTCCTCCAGGGCATTTTATCCTTGCTGATGGAGGGTACCCATGCCTCCAATATCCACTCCCCCTCATCACTCCCTACAAGAGGACAAGACAAGGCGTGGGAGCCCAGCGCTTTAACAGCCATCATTCCAAAAACACGCTCTATAATAGAGCCTGTTTTTGGAATGATGAAAACCAGATTCAGGGCCATCTTCCTGCAAGCGCTGGAGGTGCACGACACCTTTGTACCTCACGTAAGTTTTGACCTAGATCCATTTTATATATACATTATACATAATATATACACATATATGCACCTCTTTTAAATTGTTTTCAGGTCATAACAGCATGCGCCATCGTCCACAACATCTGCCTTGGTGCTGGCGATGTCATGGCCCCACAAGATGACCCAGAGGAGGCTGTAGAAGAGGATGAGGGTGAGGTTTGGACTGAGGCAGTCAGCGTTGCTCTCTGGCAGGACCAGCTTTCAGCTGAGGTGTCTGCCCTGGAGGAGGTACCACCAGAACATGACTACTGTGTGCAGCCAAGTATAATATTATAGATGTGATTAATGTTTGAGGGGTATAACTAATTGTAATATTTTGTGAGCACCATCTTCTAATTCTGCATTTTTCCGATTACCTCTTAGTGATGTGGCAGCCGTCAATTCAGCCAGCCCTTTAAACCCACTTGATGGACAATGACGTGGACAGCGGAGAGAGGCATCACAAACATCTGCAGACCACCTGTATGATGCTTCGCTCACCATCCAGAAAGACTAACCACAGATCTCAGTTGCAGCATCCCATCCAAGTCTCTGACCTTGTGAGAGATTTAGCCACATCGCCAGAGACTTTCTGTCCAGAAAGACATCTGCCTCTTTGTTCTGTTGAAGAGGTTTTTCCAGGAACCGGTCACTCAGGTTGATCCTGCTGTCGCCATTGTAAATATTTGTACATAGTTTTATTTTATGCCTTTTGTGTCTTGTAATCTTGATCTGTTTGAATGTTTTCTTCCCACATTCTGTTTAAAGTGCTGTTTGTATTTTTCATAATAAATTCTGTTTATAACTTTAAATGAAGTTGATGTATTGTTAGATCAAATGGAAATAACTAGTGACAAAACAATTTTGAAATTTATTAGAACACCTTAAAACTTTAAGAAACAATCTGAACAAAACTTAATATTTCTTATGTAGCATCTTATTTCGGTACCGTTCTTTCTAAGATGGAAAACAGTCTGTCCATTCTCTGTGCCCTCATGTCCTCCCTGATCAACTCCATCATCTCATCTCTGTCCCTCTTTCTTTTCTGACCCCTTCCTGCTGGCTCACTGTCTTCCTTCTCCATCTGGTTGCCCACCGCTCCGCTTGGCCCTGGAGTGTCCTCAGGGATGGAGGCAATCAGGACAGGAGGTGTTGTGGAAGGCCTCTGTCCCAACACCTCATCCATAAGGACAAACCAGGGCCAAGTAGCAGCAGTGAGCTTTTCACTGACTCCCTCTCCTGACCCTGGATACTTACAATCCTAAAGTTAGATGGAATAAAAAAAAAAGAATTGTCTAAACAGAGAAACCAACAAGACTTTTAGAAATATTTTTTTATTTGTGTGTGACTTGAGAACTTCTGAACATAATCTAAATTCTTTATTTTTTTTCAAATTGTCCCACATTGTTTTGGCCTGCAAAGGGGGTGACCTTCCCCTGTTGGCCCATCTTCTCCAGAATTGTCCTATACCGAAAGAAGTATGTTAATCACTGGATGGTTATTTATTAAAGTTAGAAAGATAGGAGTTTATGAAACTGGACAGAAACTGACTGCAAAGAATGTTGTTATTGTACCTCCAAGCCACGGTGGCTGAGTTTTTAGCTCCAGTAAAAAGGTGGTCATTCTCACCCCTGAGCTTAATAAACTGGCCCGTCTGCTCCTTTGTACTTAAAAAAAAAAAAAATCTTGCTTAATATCAGAGCAAAAATAAAGCCTTTTTTAATTTTACATTTGTCTTAATTTGAAGAAAATATTTCTACGCAAATGTCTAAAACAAGCTCTTTCAAACTTTTAACTTCTTTACTGAGATTCACTTACATTTGGAGGTGTATTCCTCGTCGGGTTTACCTGGAATCAGAAATTATAATGCTAACTGAATTATAAATAAACGTTTAAAACATATAGCACATTTCTTCATAAAAAATTAATATTGAAAAGCTTATTTATTCTCAATCACACTCTCCAGCGATACAGTTGGATTACATAAAACTGTCCATTTATTCTGGTTAACCTTAATATCACCTGAAATGTTAAATCGATTTTCAGTAACAATTAAAACTAGAAACCTGCAAGCAGCTTTGAAGGCCCTCGCACCCGTCAGCGCAACTCGGGCTGTTGAGCGACCGCAGGAGCCTGGCATCACCTCATACACGCCACCGACGATGACACTGCTTCACTTCAACACGTCGTCACTAAGTGGTACTGTGAGCAACATGTCATATGATCTTCGGTCATGCAGAGTTTCGGTCTGGCAAAAAGCATTCAAAATTTCGAGTAAATCGGACCTTCCAGAAGTACGCTGCAGTCGCTTGTTTGTTTGTGGGTGGGGCTAAAACAAAATCATCTATTGACTGTGTCAAAATGTCCATCATTAACTCATGATCATGTATACTACATTTCAAGTGGATCCGATGATGAATGAGGGAGATATACAGGTCCTTCTCAAAATATTAGCATATTGTGATAAAGTTAATTATTTTCCATAATGTCATGATGAAAATTTAACATTCATATATTTTAGATTCATTGCACACTAACTGAAATATTTCTGGTCTTTTATTGTCTTAATACGGATGATTTTGGCATACAGCTCATGAAAACCCAAAATTCCTATCTCACAAAATTAGCATATCATTAAAAGGGTCTCTAAACGAGCTATGAACCTAATCATCTGAATCAACGAGTTAACTCTAAACACCTGCAAAAGATTCCTGAGGCCTTTAAAACTCCCAGCCTGGTTCATCACTCAAAACCCCAATCATGGGTAAGACTGCCAACCTGACTGCTGTCCAGAAGGCCACTATTGACACCCTCAAGCAAGAGGGTAAGACACAGAAAGAAATTTCTGAACGAATAGGCTGTTCCCAGAGTGCTGTATCAAGGCACCTCAGTGGGAAGTCTGTGGGAAGGAAAATGTGTGGCAGAAAACGCTGCACAACGAGAAGAGGTGACCGGACTCTGAGGAAGATTGTGGAGAAGGGCCGATTCCAGACCTTGGGGGACCTGCGGAAGCAGTGGACTGAGTCTGGAGTAGAAACATCCAGAGCCACCGTGCACAGGCGTGTGCAGGAAATGGGCTACAGGTGCCGCATTCCCAGGTCAAGCCACTTTTGAACCAGAAACAGCGGCAGAAGCGCCTGACCTGGGCTACAGAGAAGCAGCACTGGACTGTTGCTGAGTGGTCCAAAGTACTTTTTTTGGATGAAAGCAAATTCTGCATGTCATTCGGAAATCAAGGTGCCAGAGTCTGGAGGAAGACTGGGGAGAAGGAAATGCCAAAATGCCAGAAGTCCAGTGTCAAGTACCCACAGTCAGTGATGGTCTGGGGTGCCGTGTCAGCTGCTGGTGTTGGTCCACTGTGTTTTATCAAGGGCAGGGTCAATGCAGCTAGCTATCAGGAGATTTTGGAGCACTTCATGCTTCCACCTGCTGAAAAGCTTTATGGAGATGAAGATTTCATTTTTCAGCACGACCTGGCACCTGTTCACAGTGCCAAAACCACTGGTAAATGGTTTACTGACCATGGTATCACCGTGCTCAATTGGCCTGCCAACTCTCCTGACCTGAACCCCATAGAGAATCTGTGGGATATTGTGAAGAGAACGTTGAGAGACTCAAGACCCAACACTCTGGATGAGCTAAAGGCCGCTATCGAAGCATCCTGGGCCTCCATAAGACCTCAGCAGTGCCACAGGCTGATTGCCTCCATGCCACGCCGCATTGAAGCAGTCATTTCTGCAAAAGGATTCCCGACCAAGTATTGAGTGCATAACTGTACATGATTATTTGAAGGTTGACGTTTTTTGTATTAAAAACACTTTTCTTTTATTGGTCGGATAAAATATGCTAATTTTGTGAGATAGGAATTTTGCGTTTTCATGAGCTGTATGCCAAAATCATCCGTATTAAGACAATAAAAGACCTGAAATATTTCAGTTAGTGTGCAATGAATCTAAAATATATGAATGTTAAATTTTCATCATTACATTATGGAAAATAATTAACTTTATCACAATATGCTAATATTTTGAGAAGGACCTGTAGCCCTTGAAGCCCACTGTTGTACTGCTCTTGCATCTTATACTGCTCTATATTTACTCTCACTCACTTAAAACTGTGCACATATATTTATATTATATTGTAGATATGTTTATACTGTTTAATTTGTATTGTATTGCATCGACTACGCCAAAACAAATTCCTTGTATGTCCAAAAACGTACTTGGCAATAAAGCTTTTCTGATTCTGATTCTGAAGTGTCCTAGGGGGCGTTGTTGATCCAGATTTAAATGTAATCCAATAGAGCTGTTTGGGGTCTGACAAAGATCAAGCATATTCAGTTTGGAGTGATTCGGACCATGCATGTGTAATTTAGAGCCAAATGTATGGCTGTGGCGTGACATCAAAATTCGCCACGCCATCATAGCCACACCCTCCAGCTACAGCAGTAAGTACTGGCGACTGTCTAAGACCATGATGTTATCTGTTACTTGGGACAGTTTCACGTTGATTAGGTGAAGAACATCAAACATTGACTCTGTAAAGGAAAACGTGATACTTCCTGTTCTCAGGGGACGGGGCTTCGATGATGTCAGCATCTGATCAGTGAATATTGTTGAGGCCTAGAGGCAGATCAATCCCAGAAGGTTTCATTTGTCTGTGACTTTCCTTGTAGGAGCTATATCAATGTAGTGTTTTGTGGCGAGAAGTCATATTTTGAGGCGTGGCCACGCCCACACGCCTTCATGTATCAAAAAGGTTTTGATAACTTTTGATCCCCAATCCCTTAAGAGTATACTGAGTGATTTTCAAATTTCTAAGTCAAAATCTATAGGAGGAGTTCGCTCAGATATGCGGGCTAGAATCGCCCAAAAAATGGTAAAAATGGCAACTTCAATCCGAAATGGCCGACTTCCTGTGGTGTTTGGACCAATGCTCCAAAAAACTTTTTTGTAGGTCTTGAGAAGTTACATATGTGTACCAAATTTCAGAATTCTCGGTCAAAGAATGGCTTGGGGCTGATTTTTTGAAATTTTTTAGGGGGCGCTGTGTACGAATTAGGCCACGCCCACCGAATATGTCATCAGATCTCTGTTGAGGACTGGACTAGGTTCAATCACATGGAATTTGGTGCAGATCAGATGATGTATGTGGAAATTAAAGCCAAACGTATGGCCATGGCGTGACGTCCTACTTTGCCACCCTTGCCACGCCCTTTTATGAAACGTAACTGTGCTTCACACGAAGTTAGACCCACTATTTATCTGTCTTCTGACACAGATTCAAGTTGATTGGGACAAGTGGGTCACAGAGGCACCTTTCCAAGTGAAAAAAGTGACTTCCGGTTCTGAGGGGGCGTGGCTTTGATGATTTCAGCATATGACCCCATAGGATCGTCGGGAAGCCGAAGGCTCTCCTTCATGCCAACTTTGGTGTGATTTGTATTTTTTTCGGGAAAGTTATTGCAATTTTTCACTTTCGGCTCAAACGCCAAGTTCGTGCCCCGGCCACGCCCCCTAAACATGTTCAAAAACTCACGATTTTGATAACTTTTAATCCCCCATCCTTTACCTGCATATAGGCCAAATATGAACCCGATAGCTCAAAATCCCTAGGAGGAGTTCATTAAAGTTCGAGGTGAGTAAAAGTGAAAAACGGGCAAAAATCGGCCTTTGACCCAAAATGGCCGACTTCCTGTGCATTTTAGGGCATACCCCCAAGAGACTTTTTTTCTTGTTTTGAGGAGCTCTGGCATTGTGCCGAATTTCAGATCTCCACGACTTACGGTTCGGCCTATCTCACGTTTGGGGGCGTGGCTACGTGGTTTGGCCACGCCCACTGACGACGACATTAAAGAACGAAAATTTCATGCGGGGGACAAATTTGGGTAAAATTTGGTGAGTTTTGGGGTATGGCAAAGTCCCCATATTGCCCCGCCAAAAGTCCCCGGAAAAAAGAAGAAAGAAAAAGAAAGAAAGAATAAGAATTTGAGCGATTACAATAGGCCCTTGCAGTTTTCCTGCTCGGGCCTAATAATAACATAAACTGTTAGAAATCACTTGTGTTAAACGTTCACTGTGATGACTGCCAGCGGGAGCTTAGTGCCGATAGTCCAGTCAGATTTCTCCAAGTTTAGCTCGCCCCACCGCCGGTAGGGCTGGCAAGGCGAGCCGGTTACTATCGGAGCGGAAAACTCCGAACACGTCGGAGCACATTTGAAATTAAGCGATGTCCAGATAAATCAAGCAGATATTTCACGTCTACATAGTTATATTCCCACACTAAAAACATTGTAGAAGTTAATTTGTGTCACAGAAAGTGTAATTTTCCACAATTTACTCACAGCTTTTGTTGCTATGGTCCGCCATGGCTTCCCCTGCTTGACCAATCCGCTTCGACCCGCAATGAATGATGGGAAATGATGGGCCGCGAAGGATACTCACGACCCATCCTTCAAATTGGGCAAAATAAGGACACATTTGTTGGCAGCATTTGCTCGGAATGATTCATGAATTGGGACAGCCTTCGTCGCCGCGCTGTAACGTAATCGCCCTACAAATACGGCCTTCGAAGGATGCAGCCCTGAGGCTGACTTCCGGGTCAGCCTCGGCGTTGGTACATTCCCTTTCCGGTTGATTTTCTGAAATGTAAATTTGTTTTCTGAAATGCAAAAGTGTTTTCTGAAATGTAAATTTGTTTTCTAAAATTAAAATTTGTTTTCTGAAATGTAAATTTGTTTTCTACAATGTAAATTTGTTTTCTGAAATGTAAATTAGTTTTCTGAAATGTAAATTTGTTTTCTGAAATGTAAAAGTGTTTTCTGAAATGTAAATTTGTTTTCTGAAATGTAAATTTGTTTTCTGAAATGTAAATTTGTTTCGCATCTTGTTAAATTGTTTTCTGAAAACATTTCATTACATTTCAGAAAACACATTTACAAGTGTTTTCTGAAATGTAAATTTATTTTCTGAAATGTAAATTTGTTTTCTGAAGTGTTTTGCACCCCCCGGCCACCGTACTTAATCACTTAAAAAGCATTTCAAAGATTACATATTTCTTCATTTGAAATATTTACAGTAAAATATTTTCTGTCTTACTATAGCTATAATAAGAATAAAATTGGGCTTTCAGCAACAAGCTCTAGGTGGGTCTAGCATGATACATAACATGGATATGAGGTATGAAGTACCTCATTTCCAATTATAGGCGGAGGAGAATCTGCAATGCTGTGGGCCTGTTTCTCTTCCAGATCACCTTAGGACCTTGTTAGCATGCCATAAGAAACTTTTGGAAAAACTAGACAAATTTAAATAGAAATCTGAACCCCTGCCTGTAAACCAGTGAGTAAGTTGTCAGAGGTTCTTTCATAAGGATAATGATCTAAAACATCAAACACAGACCATAGTAATAAAAAAAAAAAAAAGAAATATTTCTGAACATTAATATACTCAAATTAAAGGCTGTATTTTCAGAAATTCACAGTGCTGCAATAAAATTAATTTTAAGCCATTTTACTCATCTTAACTAGTTTTAAGTATGCTCCACATTATAAAAAATATGTAACTATACATTCTGTTGAACGTTGAACATGACAGTGCTTTTTCGTTCTTCCACTCTTTTATGTATAAAACCTTTTTAATAAGAAATAGTAGCTGATGGAATCAAAACAGCAGTTTGTGGAGGCGATCCACTCAGACACTTGTAAATACAAATGAGTTGGTAAAGATATGGACCTCCAGTCTGATGGCACGCTATAGCATAAGCCGATCACAAACGCAATGTGGATCGGTGTGAAACAGATAAGAAACACAGTCATGTTTGCCTTAACTATACCAACAATGCTTTTCATTTCCGCTGACTTGTTCTGCTCTTTTACCAAAATACAAATGATCCGACTGGAACAGAACACAATTGTCATCAGAGGAGCCAGGTAGCCGAAAGACAACAGGAGCACAGTAAACTGCAGATGGAGACGACGATTTTTGCATCTTTCATAGCATGTCCAGAGTTTTTCAGGATAGTTATCTTGACGAAATACAATAGCAATTGACACCAGAAACACCCAGATGAGCAAGCAGACGGAGACCGCTGCCTCCTTCTTCCTCCTCCATGATCTTGCTTGCAGAGGGAACCTAATGGTCAGGTAGCGGTGGACGCTGATGGCAGTCGTGGTCAGGATGCTGGCATACATGTTGATGTAATGAATGAAAAGTAGGAAAGTGCAAAGGAAAGTTTTAGGCAGGCAGTAGAAGGCGTCATAAATCCTGAAGGGAAGGAAAAGGATGAGGGAAAAGTCAGCTAGAGCCAAGTTCAGCATGTAGATGTGGGAGTCGGTCCAGGCGGCCCGCTTTGCAATGAAGGCCCACAGAGCCGCACCATTGATGAGGAGACCGAGGAGAAACACAAGACTGTAAGCCAAACCCTCAGGGATGTTGTGGTAGCACAAAACATCAGAGCCATTTGTGGCGTTTGTGCACATTCTTTACTTTATCTGTAAGAGTAAAGAAACATAAAAAAGCAGTTAGCATGATCTGAGCTGATCACTGATAATATTGATAAGATGTTTATAGTAATCTGTCCAGTTTGTCTTGAATGTCTGTCAGCAAACAAAAAGATATTTACGCATACCAGAAAAAAGACACATAACCTTATTTTCTCACATTCAAATAGATTTAAGATTTTATGTTTTAGGCCAGTTAGGATTACAAAAATTATTTCTATTTGCTAAACGATAAATGCATTTATTTGAGGAAAAATAGTTTTTTCATTGTTGAAATTCATACATTTACATGTGATACTAGGCCTTTAGGGAAAGACCTCATTATGGCCTCAAGGGCAATTTTGGTGCAAGATGCACCAACAGCAAAGGTGTTGTTTGTTGCATTAGTGGCACTGGTGTCCCAGGAACACATTCTGCACTTTATTCGTAAGAAACCACCCTTTATAAAATTATTTTTAGAAAACAGTCAGCTTGATCTTTGATTAAAAGATGATCAGGTAAGGAAATATCTCTCCACAATCACACAATAATCCATCCATTCAGCTCACAAATGATGAGACTATTAAAAATCTATGAAAAGGTGCAATTTCCTTGATATTCAACACATTTATAGTACATGAAGCTAAAATCAGCTGGTAGAAAATACATAGCATCAATCTTTTGATCAAAATGATCCGAAATAAAAGGTATAAACTAACTTACCAAGGGAGCTGCTTTCTTGATTATCACTTTTTCTGACTGCATGTTGCATGCATCTGTAGGTCTTATCAGCTTGTCTTATGTAGATTATCTCCTTTTTTGCTTGTAAGCTTTTTCTGTTTGTGGTTTATGATTTCCTGTGTGATGTGTTTGACGTTGAGTGCGTGCTCCTTCAAACTGGAGCAGCACATGCTGCTAGTTCTCCAGAATCTTTAAACAACTAAACCTCCAAACAAATATGAAGATTTGTTTCTTTTGTTGCTTTAAAGCAAAGGAAGGTGATTAGGGTAAAAAAGCTGCTTAGCATAATAGATTCTATAATGCATCTGACCTAAGAAAGACACGCAGATACCAAACCCAAGCCCTCTAAAAAAGAAGATCTCAGTAAACTAGAATATAATTAAAAAGTTAATTCAAATCATTAGTTTAATTTAACAACTAAAACAAGATGTTATGCACATAGGAACACTTTCAGAGTTTGAAAATATGGTCTCAAGAGTTGACAGTCTCACCTTGGCTAGTCTACGAATTTTAATTATTTTGCATACAGGGTCAAGTCTAATGTAAACCTTTCAAAACTGCATTTCATGCCTCTGTGGGATTATTGAACTGTTGGAATACTGAAGTATTACCGAGACAGACCCTATCAATGAAACAGGCCTTTTATCTTAATCTGGTATATTTACGTTTAACTTGTTTACATGTTTGTTAGTGTATGTTGTTGTGCAATAATGTATTTAGGTTTGGTTTTTTTTATATTTAACCAAACAACTTTCAGTCTGTCAAGTATTGTCCTGTGAACAGCTCGATATGCCAGTGGTATTAGAGCAATAGATGAAAGAGTGATTTGAGCACTGGCATTCTCAGAACAGCAAACATATGGAATAAATTCAAAAATTCTATAAAAACAAAAACACATTGTAAATATATATATATATATATATATATATATATATATGTGTATCTATCTATATATAGATAGATATATATCTATCTATATATATAGATATATACTCATATTCATCATCTTCTGCTTTATCCGGGACCTGATCGCAGGGGCAGCAGACTCAGCAGAGACACCCAGACTTCCCTCTCCCCTATCTTGGGGGAGTACCCCTGGGCCGTCCCCTGGGCCTCCTCCCGGTGGAACGTGCCTGAAACACCTTCTGAGGGAGGTGTCCAGGAGGCATCCGGTATAGATGCCCGAGCCACCTAAACTGGCTCCTCTCTATGTGGAGGAGCAGCGGCTCTACTCTGAGCTCCTTCCAGATGGACAAGCTCCTCACCCTATCTCAAAAGGAGTGCCCGGCCAACCTACGGAGCAAGCTCATTTCAGCCGCTTGTATCCGGGATCTTGTTCTTTCGGTCATGACCCAAAGTTCATGGCCATAGGTAAGGGTAGGAATGTAGACCAACCCGTAAATCGAGAGCTGAGTTGAAAAGCGAAGCTCTCTCTTCACCACAACGGACTGGCACAGTGTCCCCATTACTGTGGCAGCTGCACCCATCAGTCTCCCGCTCCAGTCTCTGCTCACTCGGGAACAAGACCCCAAGATACTTGAACTCCTCCACTTGAGGAAGGAACTCCCATCCAACCTGATGAGGGCAAACCCCCCTTTTCTAGTTGAGAACCATGACCTCGGACTTGGAGGTGCTGTTCTTCATCCCAGCCGCTACACACTCGGCTGTAGACCACCCCAGTGCATGCTGTAGGTCTTGGCTAGAGGGGCCCAGCATGACCACGTCATCTGCAAAAAGAAGAGACAAAATCCACTGGCTCCCAAACCAGACCCCCTCTGGCCCTTGGCTGCGCCTAGAAATCCAGTCCATAAAAATTATAAACGGGACCAGGAAATATATATATAAATATATATAAATATATATATATATATATATATATATACACTGTAAACACCAACACTGTTTACAGTGGAGAGGGTGTGCTGCAGACCTCAACTCAGGACGCTGTGGGTCAGTGGGCGGAGTACTTCGAAGACCTCCCCAATCCCAACGGCACTGGAACGCCACTGAGGAACCGGAGCCTGGGAACCTTGGGGCGGGCTCTCCAATCTCTGGTGCTGAGGTCACTGAGGTGATTAAAAAGTCCATTGGTGGTAAGGCCCCGGGGGTGGATGAGATTACCTTAAGGCTCTGGATGTAGGGTTGTGTTGATTAACACGACTCTGCAGCATCGCAGGGACATCGGGGGTAGTTTCACTGGATTGGCAGAGCGGGATGGTGGTCCCCCTATTCAAAGCGGGGTACCATAGAGTGTATTCCAACAATAGGGGAGTCACATTCTTAAGCCTCCCTGGTAAGGTCTATTCAGGGGTACTGGCGAGGAGGGTCCATCGGATAGTCAAACCTCGGATTCAGGAGGAGCAGTGTGGTTTTCGTCCTGGCCATGGAACACTGGACCAGCTCTATACCCTCAGCAGGGTCCTGGAGGGTTCATGGGAGTTCGCCCAACCAGTCTACATGTGCTTTGTTGACTTGGAGAAGGCGTTCGACAATGTCCTTCAGGGAATCTTGTGGGGGGTACTCCACAGGTATGGGATACCAGGCCCTTTGCTGTGAGGTCCCTGTACGAACGGTGTCAGAGCTTGGTCCACATTGCCAGCAGTAAGTCGGAGGGTTGGACTCTGCCAAGGTTGCCCTTTGTCACCGATTCTGTTCATAACTTTTATGGACAGAATTTCTAGGCGCAGCCAAGATGTTGAGGGGATCCGTTTTGGTGGCCATAGGATGCGTCTCTGCTTTTTGCGGATGACGTGGTCCTATTGGCTTCATCAACTCATGATCTACAGGTCCTTCTCAAAATATTAGCATATTGTGAAAAAGTTCATCATTTTCCATAATGTCATAATGAAACTTTAACATTCATATATTTTAGATTCATTGCACACTAACTGAAATATTTCAGGTCTTTTATTGTCTTAATACGGATGATTTTGGCATACAGCTCATGAAAACCCAAAATTCCTATCTCACAAAATTAGCATATCATTAAAAGGGTCTCTAAACAAGCTATGAACCTAATCATTTGAATCAACGAGTTAACTCTAAACACCTGCAAAAGATTCCTGAGGCCTTTAAAACTCACAGCCTGGTTCATCACTCAAAACCCCAATCATGGGTAAGACTGCCAACCTGACTGCTGTCCAGAAGGCCACTATTGACACCCTCAAGCAAGAGGGTAAGACACAGAAAGAAATTTCTGAACTAATAGGCTGTTCCCAGAGTGCTGTATCATGGCACCTCAGTGGGAAGTCTGTGGGAAGGAAAAAGTGTAGCAGAAAACGCTGCACAACGAGAAGAGGTGACCGGACCCTGAGGAAGATTGTGGAGAAGGGCCGATTCCAGACCTTGGGGGACCTGCGGAAGCAGTGGACTGAGTCTGGAGTAGAAACATCCACCGTGCACAGGCGTGTGCAGGAAATGGGCTACAGGTGCCGCATTCCCCAGGTCAAGCCACCTTTGAACCAGAAACAGCGGCAGAAGCGCCTCACCTGGGCTACAGAGAAGCAGCACTGGACTGTTGCTCAGTGGTCCAAAGTACTTTTTTCGGATGAAAGCAAATTCTGCATGTCATTCGGAAATCAAGATGCCAGAGTCTGGAGGAAGACTGGGGAGAAGGAAATGCCAAAATGCCAGAAGTCCAGTGTCAAGTACCCACAGTCGGTGATGGTCTGGGGTGCCGTGTCAGCTGCTGGTGTTGGTCCACTGTGTTTTATCAAGGGCAGGGTCAATGCAGCTAGCTATCAGGAGATTTTGGAGCACTTCATGCTTCCATCTGCTGAAAAGCTTTATGGAGATGAAGATTTCATTTTTCAGCACGACCTGGCACCTGCTCACAGTGCCAAAACCACTGGTAAATGGTTTACTGACCATGGTATCACTGTGCTCAATTGGCCTGCCAACTCTCCTGACCTGAACCCCATAGAGAATCTGTGGGATATTGTGAAGAGAACGTTGAGAGATTCAAGACCCAACACTCTGGATGAGCTAAAAGCCGCTATCGAAGCATCCTGGGCCTCCATAAGACCTCAGCAGTGCCACAGACTGATTGCCTCCATGCCACGCCGCATTGAAGCAGTCATTTCTGCAAAAGGATTCCCGACCAAGTATTGAGTGCATAACTGTACATGATTATTTGAAGGTTGACGTTTTTTGTATTAAAAACACTTTTCTTTTATTGGTCGGATGAAATATGCTAATTTTGTGAGATAGGAATTTTGGGTTTTCATGAGCTGTATGCCACAATCATCCGTATTAAGACAATAAAAGACCTGAAATATTTCAGTTAGTGTGCAATGAATCTAAAATATATGAATGTTAAATTTTCATCATGATATTATGGAAAATAATGAACTTTATCACAATATGCTAATATTTTGAGAAGGACCTGTACAGCTCTCACTGGAGCAGTCCGCAGCCGAGTGTGAAGCAGCCGGAATGAGAATCAGTGCCTCCAAGTCTGAGGCCATGTTTCAGGGTAGAGTGCCTTCTCCGAGTCGAGGGGAGGTCCTGCCTCAAGTGAAGGAGTTCAAGTATCTTGAGGTCTTGTTCACGAATGAGGGAAAAATTGAGTGGGAGATCGACAGACGGATTGGTGCTGTGTCAGCAGTGATGTGGGCGCTTTACTGGTGGTGAAGAGAAAGCTGAGTCAAAAAGCAAACCTTCCGATTTACCAGTCAATCTACGTTCTTACCCTCATCTATAAGCTTTGACTCAAGACCGAAAGAACAAGATCACAGATAGAAGTGGCCAAAATGAATTTCCTCCACAGGGTGTCTGGGCTCTCCCTTAGAGATAGGGTGAGAAGCTCGGTCATCCGGGAGGGACTCAGAGTAGAGCCACTGCTTCTCCACATTGAGAGGAGCCAGTTGAGGTGGCTCGGGCATCTGTTTAGGATGCCTCCTGGATGCCTCCCTGAGGTGTTCCGGGCACATGCCACCGGGAGGAGGCCCAGAGGAAGACCCAGGACACGGTGGAGGGACTATGTTTCTCACCTGGCCTGCGAATGCCTTGGGATTCCCCCAGATGAGCTGGCCCAAGTGACTGAGGAGAGGGAAGTCTGGGTCTCTCTGCTTAGGCTGCTGCCCCTGCGACCCGACCCCGGATAAACGGAAGACAATGGATGAATGGATGGAGGGTGCAGCTGGGAGAAGTGTTCTGTTAGTGGCTGCATGACATCACATGGATTGTAGCTGTGACTCCTCCTTCCTGGGCTGTACTAAAAGTAGGGTACTGCAGTGCATTTAGGGATTGAGAATTTTTACCAGTGTCTTTGTGTGTACTGTTAAGTCCACATTTCATCCCATGCCTGGGGCACAACAATGTTCCTTATAAATAATTGAATTGGAAATTAAAAATTATATGTTATAGTAGCTGTCTGTGAACCCACACTCTGACCACCTCCCAACTTCCTTTTTGAATACTTTAGAAACCACAAGTAAACCAGTTTGAACAGAATGTTCTCTGTTGGAAATTATCTGGTTTTTATTATTTATTTGGAGCTGGTAATAAATCATTTCAGTATTTTAGGAAATGAGTTTTAGGAACAAGCCATTAGAGAGGAATTAAAAGTGGAAAATTTTGCTTTTCTCCTCTGCTTGATGAGGTCTGTTGAATGAACCTTGGCATACAAAATTCCAGATCAGCTGAAAGCTCATGAGCTTATCTACAGTTTGTGGTAATTATTACTTAAATATGCAAGAGGATTCAGTACTGGCTTCTTGCTTACAGCAATAATAGGTAAATTTCAAGGAGTGATTGAGAACAGAGAATAGAAAGTACAAATAGACTGTGAAACATGCCGTGACATTGCAATATAATAAACATTTTAGAAAACTTAACAGAAACCTCTGTCTGTATTGATAAATAATACTTGTTTGTGACACACAGACCTGCGATTTTTACTTTTACTGAGAGAGGTTTTGACAAAATTTTAAAAAACTGTTTCCTCCACCTGTTATGTTAAGCGTGTAAACATTGAAATGTTTAATAGGTTTAAAAATGTGTACTTTTGCATGCCACTGTGTGGTTTTCAGTTGAATATTTGCCAATTGGATCAGCCTCAGCCTTCAGCTTGTCCTGAAAGACCGGATCTCTGCAGCTCCTCCACAGCCTATCATTTTAGGCTGCCATGACAGATACTGATGCTATTTTTTGATAATGTTACTTAAAAAGCCTTCAAGGCCTCCATAAAGCAGTTACACACAGTGTGAAGTCAGTCAGTCATTTTCTATACCGCTTCTTCCACAGTGGGTCGTGGGGAAACTGGTGGGAGGTGGGGTACACCCTGGACGGGTCACCAGGCCATCGCAGGGCAACACACAAACAACCATGCACACACTCAGTCACAAAGGCAATTTAGAGACCAATTAACCTAACAGGCCTGTCTTTGGACTGTGGGAGGAAGGCGTAGTACCCAGGGAGAACCCATGCATGCACAGGGAGAACATGCAAACTCCATGCAGAAAAACCCCAAGCCGGGAGTCGAACCCAGGACCTTATTGCTGCAAGGCAACAGTGCTACCAACTGCGCCCCCACAGGGGAAGTCTACTTACTAAATTGGTGACTTTTGCAGGAAATTGATTTCACCAAGTTTTATTTAGGGGTAAAAGATTAAAAGGGACAACATACATATACATTTTCTTCCACTTCACAATCAAGCAGTACTTTGTGTTGCCCTGTCACAAAAATCCATTGCAGTAAAATGCATTGAGGTTTGTTGTTGTAATGTGACAAAATGTGGCAAAATTCAAGAGATATGGGAACTTTTGTAAGGCTCTGTAGATGAAGATGGCCAAACTTGTCTCCTTCTGCAGTTGCAGAGCATTTGTATTCAATCCTATGTATTTACTCGTTCAGCTGGTCTTGCTGCACATAACATTGCAGCAACCCTGAAAACGTAGATTTGCAGAAAGCAAAGTCAGAAAAAAGCCCAGGAGATGTTAGATTAAATCCTGTTTATTAGTCTGCGTTTTGGCAGTTATTACTTTCCGATGTTATTAAAAGCCACCTTATGCCTCACATATATTGTTCTGTGCAAATAAAGGCAAAAACAACCAAATATTGCCCAGGATATGAGGCAGCTCAACATTTACAATGCAGTCCATTGTTGTAATTAATGTGTCTGAAATCTGTTTAGGCCCATGTGGTTTTCCCTTAGATATTTTCCATTAGTATTTTATGTTAGTTTTAGTGGATCTCTGTTTCTATCTTCCACACCGATCAGGGATCCTATCTCTGTCTTCATGCATTCACTTTTATCTGCTTGTACAGTTTGAAAGTGCCCTTTACATGTCAGTGACATGGCCAGGAGGAGGAGGAGTAGGCGGGGGTTTCCATTTAGCTCTAACTAGGTCAGTGAGGACACACCCCTCTCTGTATTCCCTCCTGGCTGGCTGCAACCCTGCCTCCCAACCCATCCCGTCTCTCTTCCCTCTCTCTCGCTTTTTGATCTGCTCCCTGCTGTGACGCAATGCAGTTTTGTTGTTTTTTTTTTTTGCACACCTTCTGAATCAGACAACCATGGCACAGTCGTCCATTTCACTGAGACCCCGAAATGCACATCCTCCAAATGAGCACAGAAAACAACTTCCAGCTTCATAGATGCATGTCAACTCAGATGAGTCAGCAGCACTATGCTGGATCTGTTTTCCTGCCACAGCTCCAATCATTAGCTCCCGCTTTTTGTTGTGATTGCATAACGCCAGCATATTACATAATGTTTGTGAGGGTCGTGAATCTGTGCTGAGGTTTTTCATCATTTGGAGTAGTCATGCTGTTCACAGCCTCCAGAAAGTGTGTAGCTGTGTTTTTTTCTGAGGACTTCTCCAATAGAAACAACGTATTGCATGTTTTTAACTGTGTGGTCTGACATGATGTGGAACAATCGCTGCATTCATCTGTGATTTGAATAACCTCATAACACATTTTAACTTGTGACTTATCATGTGTCCTGGTAAATCTATGACAATATGGGTCGAGAAGCATGGAAATGGAAATGGAAATGGGGCCTGAAGTGTAAATTCCAAGCATTACATAAGCCTGGAGTGTTATACTGACAATCCAACACTAGATGTCTCTGTTTCTGCCGGCGGATCCAGAATGAGTGAGTCATAAAGTGGGATTACGTATGAACCGAGCTGCCAGATCTCACGCATCCCTGATTCTGTTTATCTCTGCAAACACCAATCTGGGGAGACATACTGGCTGCAGTTGTGTTGAAATGATCTCAAAGTGGAGCGACAAATAATTAATCTATATAAATCATACAAGGCCTGAACATAATTCAATTTCAATTCAGTTTTATTTATATAGCGCCAATTCACAACACATGTTGTCTCAAGGCACTTCACATCAGTCAGGTACATACATTCCAATTAATCCTAACCATTGAACAGTGCAGTCAGAGTTAGTTATTTATTCAAATTGGATAAAAAGTTTTTCTATCTAAGGAAACCCAGCAGATTGCATCCAGTCAGTGACTTGCAGCATTCACTCCTCCCGGATGAGCATGTAGAGACAGTGGACAGTCACTGGCGTTGACTTAGCAGCAATCCCTCATACTGAGCATGCATGTAGCGACAGTGGAGAGGAAAAACTCCCTTTTAACAGGAAGAAACCTCCAGCAGAACCAGGCTCAGTGTGAGCGGCCATCTGCCACGACTGACTGGGGGTTTGAGAGAACAGAGCAGAGACACAAAAAGAACACAGAAGCACTGATCCAGGAGTACTTTCTATGGGAAGGAAAAGTAAATGTTAATGGATGTAGCTCCTTTAGTCGTTTCACCTAGAAAGAAAGAACAGATAAACTCTGAGCCAGTTTTCAAGGTTAGAGTCTGAAAGAGAGCACATATAATCAGTTACAGTTAAGCTCAGTCAATCGCCATGTCTAGGAGAGAGAAAGGGTTAAACACTAAAAGACAGGGCTATGTGGATCATCGGTAGAGGGTGAGCATTAAGTTGTTGCCAGCAGAAGCTCGGACGATTCCCCTCTCCAGAAAGGTGTCACAGGCAGACACAGAGCCAGGCCATGTGTAGCTTCTAGGAAGAGAAAAGAGAGAATAAAGTTAAAAGCTAAAATAACAGCAAATAATGCAAAATTGAAGAGTAGTGTGAGAATGTAGCAAAGAGGGTGAAAGTGGTCATTATGTCCTCCAGCAGCCTAAGCCCACAGCAGCATAACTACACAGATAGTTTCACTTCAGATTATTTAGTTAAACGGCGCTTATTTACAACAATGTCGTCTCAAGGCACCCCACAAAGGGTCCCACTGATGGTCATTGTTATACTAAAAACCACAAGGATTGGGATACCTCTCTCTGTCAGACTGATTATAACCATTGGAAAAGAGAAGAGGTCATACAGGTAGCAGAAATGGAGGGTGTGTTTGGACCTCAACCATAACTGAGCCGGTTTAGGCTAAACCTGACACCACCTTACTCCAACCAACAGGGAGGGAGGAAGGCTCCCTCCCTGATAAACTAAGCCACTCTAACTATAAGCTTTATCAAAAAGGAAAGTTTTAAGCCTAGCCTTAAAAGTAGACAGGTTGTCTGCCTCACAGACTAATGCTGGGAGCTGGTTCCACAGGAGAGGAGCCTGATAACTAAAGGATCTGCCTCCCATTCTACTTCTAGAGACTCTAGGAACCACCAGTAAACCTGCAGTCTAAGAACGAAGTGCTCTGTTAGGAACATATGAAACAAACAGATCTCTGATGTATGATGGAGCTAGATCATTAAGGGCTTTATATGTGAGGAGGAGAATTTTAAATTCTATTCTAAATTTAACAGGGAGCCAATGAAGGGAAGCTAAAATAGGAGAAATATAATCTCTCTTTTTAATTTTCATCAGAACTCTTGCTGCAGCATTCTGAATCAGCTGAAGGCATTTAACTGCATTTTGTGGAGATCCTGATAGTAAAGAATTACAATAGTCCAGCCTTGAAGTAACAAATGCATGGACTAGTTTTTCAGCGTCACTCCTGGATAGGATATTTCTAATTTTGGCAATGTTCCGGAGGTGAAAGAAGGAAATCCTAGAAACCTGTTTAATATAGGATTTAAATGACATGTTCTGGTCAAAAATAACACCAAGGTTTTTTACTTTATTACCGGAGGTCAATTTAATGCCATCCAGGTTAAGTGATTGACTAAGCAGTTTCTTTTTTAAAGATTCCGGTCCAAAGACGACAACATCTGTCTTGTCTGAATTTAGAAGCAAAAAACTTTAAGTCATCCAAGTTTTTATGTCTTCAAGACATGCTTGTAGTCTATCTAACTGGTTGGGCTCATCAGGATTTATGGATAAGTAAAGCTGAGTATCATCAGCGTAACAGTGAAAATTTATCCCATGCTGCCTGATCATTTGACCTATTGGAAGCATATATATAGTACAGAGAATTGGCCCAAGTACTGAGCCCTGTGGTACTCCACAATTAACCCTGGAGTTTAAAGATGATTTATCATTAACATGAACAAACTGGAATCTGTCAGACAAATAAGATTTAAACCAGCCTATCGCTGTTCCCTGATCCCTACAGCATATTCCAGCCTTTTTAAGAGAATATTGTGACTGACTGTATCAAATGCAGCACTGAGATCTAACAGAACAAGTACAGACACAAGTCCATTTTCTGAGGCCATAAGAATATCATTAGTGACTTTCAGCAGAGCTGTTTCAGTGCTATGATGAGCTCTGAAGCCTGACTGAAACTCTTCAAACAGGTCATTGCTGTGTAAATGCTCACACATTTGATTAGCAACTATTTTCTCAAGAATTTTAGATAAGAATGGAAGATTGGATATAGGTCTGTAATTTTTCAAGTCACCTCAATCAAGCGAAGGGTTCTTAAGTAAAGGTTTAATTACAGCTAACTTAAAAGCCTGTGGTACATAACCATTTACTAAAGATAGATTAATCATATCTAAAATGGGGCTGGTAATCAGAGGGAACACTTCCTTAAATAATTTGGTTGGGTTTGGGTCTAACTTACAAGTTGAAGGTTTAGATGAAGCTAATATTTCCGATAACTCAGGAAGCTTCACAGGATCAAAACAGTCCAAACACATATCAGGTTCTGCAGTTATTTCCAATGTTGTCTCTCTTGTTGAGGATGAAGTAATCATCTTCGGGAGTATGTCAAAGATTTTCTTTTTAATAGAATCAATTTTATTTAAGAAGAATCCCATAAAGTCATGACTGCAGAGAGCTAAGGGAATGGATGGCTCAACAGAGCTATGACTCCGTGTAAGTTTAGCAACTATACTAAAGAGAAACCTAGGATTATTCTTGTTCTCTTCTATTAATGATGAGAAATAAGCTGTTCTGGCAGGTGGCTTTTAATAACATCAGAAAGTAATAACTGCCAAAACGCAGACTAATAAACAGGATTTAATCTAACATCTCCTGGGCTTTTTTCTGACTTTGCTTTCTGCAAATCTACGTTTTCAGGGTTGCTGCAATGTTATGTGCAGCAAGACCAGCTGAACGAGTAAATACATAGGATTGAATACAAATGCTCTGCAACTGCAGAAGGAGACAAGTTTGGCCATCTTCATCTACAGAGCCTTACAAAAGTTCCCATATCTCTTGAATTTTGTTACATTTTGTCACATTACAACAACAAACCTCAATGCATTTTACTGCAATGGATTTTTGTGACAGGGCAACACAAAGTACTGCTTGATTGTGAAGTGGAAAAAATGTATATGTATGTTGTCCCTTTTAATCTTTTACCCCTAAATAAAACTTGGTGAAATCAATTTCCTGCAAAAGTCACCAATTTAGTAAGTAGGCTTCCCCTGTGGGGGCGCAGTTGGTAGCACTGTTGCCTTGCAGCAATAAGGTCCTGGGTTCGACTCCCGGCTTGGGGTTTTTCTGCATGGAGTTTGCATGTTCTCCCGGTGCATGCGTGGGTTCTCACCAGGTACTCCGGCTTCCTCCCACAGTCCAAAAACATGCCTGTTAGGTTACTTGGTAACTCTAAATTGCCCTTAGGTGTATGAATGAGTGTGTGTATGGTTGTAAGTGTGTTGCCCTGCGATGGACTGGCGACCTGTCCAAGGTGTACCCTGCCTTTCGCCCATAGACTGCTGGAGATAGGCACCAGCTCCCCCGTGACCCACTATGGAATAAGTGGTAGGAAATGACTGACTGGAAGATTGGATATAGGTCTGTAATTTTTCAAGTCATCTCGATCAAGCAAAGGTTTCTTAAGTAAAGGTTTAATTACAGCTAACTTAAAAGCCTGTGGTACATATCCATTTAATAAAGATAGATTAATCATATCTAAAATGGGGCTGGTAATCAGAGGGAACACTTCCTTAAATAATTTGGTTGGGATTGGGTCTAACATACAAGTTGAAGGTTTAGATGAAGCTAATATTTCTGATAACTCTGGAAGCTTCACAGGATCAAAACTGTCCAAACACAAATCAGGTTCTGCAGTTATTTCCAATGTTGTCTCACTTGCTGAGGATGAAGTAATCATCTTCGGGAGTATGTCAAAGATTTTCTTTTTAATAGAATCAATTTTATTTAAGAAGAATCCCATAAAGTCATGGCTGCTAAGAGCTAAGGGAATGGATGGCTCAACAGAGCTATGACTCTGTGTACGTTTAGCAACTGCACTAAAGAGAAACCTAGGATTATTCTTGTTCTCTTCTATTAATGATGAGAAATACAGGTCCTTCTCAAAATATTAGCATATTGTGATAAAGTTCATTATTTTCCATAATGTCATGATGAAAATTTAATATTCATATATTTTAGATTCTTTGCACACTAACTGAAATATTTCAGGTCTTTTATTGTCTTAATACGGATGATTTTGGCATACAGCTCATGAAAACCCAAAATTCCTATCACAAAATTAGCATATTTCATCCGACCAATAAAATAAAATTGTTTTTAATACAAAAAACGTCAACCTTCAAATAATCATGTACAGTTATGCACTCAATACTTGGTCGGGAATCCTTTTGCAGAAATGACTGCTTCAATGCGGCGTGGCATGGAGGCAATCAGCCTGTGGCACTTCTGAGGTCTTATGGAGGCCCAGGAGGCTTCGATAGCGGCCTTTAGCTCATCCAGAGTGTTGGGTCTTGAGTCTCTCAACGTTCTCTTCACAATATCCCACAGATTCTCTATGGGGTTCAGGTCAGGAGAGTTGGCAGGCCAATTGAGCACAGTGATATCATGGTCAGTAAACCATTTACCAGTGGTTTTGGCACTGTGAGCAGGTGCCAGGTCGTGCTGAAAAATGAAATCTTCATCTCCATAAAGCTTTTCAGCAGATGGAAGCATGAAGTGCTTCAAAATCTCCTGATAGCTAGCTGCATTGACCCTGCCCTTGATAAAACACAGTGGACCAACACCAGCAGCTGACACGGCACCCCAGACCATCACTGACTGTGGGTACTTGACACTGGACTTCTGGCATTTTGGCATTTCCTTCTCCCCAGTCTTCCTCCAGACTCTGGCACCTTGATTTCCGAATGACATGCAGAATTTGCTTTCATCTGAAAAAAGTACTTTGGACCACTGAGCAACAGTCCAGTGCTGCTTCTCTGTAGCCCAGGTCAGGCGCTTCTGCCGCTGTTTCTGGTTCAAAGGTGGCTTGACCTGGGGAATGCGGCACCTGTAGCCCATTTCCTGCACACGCCTGTGCACGGTGGCTCTGGATGTTTCTACTCCAGACTCAGTCCACTGCTTCCGCAGGTCCCCCAAGGTCTGGAAACGGCCCTTCTCCACAATCTTCCTCAGGGTCCGGTCACTTCTTCTCGTTGTGCAGCGTTTTCTGCCACGCTTTTTCCTTCCCACAGACTTCCCACTGAGGTGCCTTGATACAGCACTCTGGGAACAGCCTATTCGTTCAGAAATTTATTTCTGTGTCTTACCCTCTTGCTTGAGGGTGTCAATAGTGGCCTTCTGGACAGCAGTCAGGTCAGCAGTCTTACCCATGATTGGGGTTTTGAGTGATGAACCAGGCTGGGAGTTTTAAAGGCCTCAGGAATCTTTTGCAGGTGTTTAGAGTTAACTCGTTGATTCAGATGATTAGGTTCATAGCTCGTTTAGAGACCCTTTTAATGATATGCTAATTTTGTGAGACAGGAATTTTGGGTTTTCATGAGCTGTATGCCAAAATCATCCGTATTAAGACAATAAAAGACCTGAAATATTTCAGTTAGTGTGCAATGAATCTAAAATATATGAATGTTAAATTTTCATCATGACATTATGGAAAATAATGAACTTTATCACAATATGCTAATATTTTGAGAAGGACCTGTAAGCTGTTCTGGCCTGGCGAAGTGTCTTTTTATACAACAGTAGGCTATTTTTCCAGATTAAGTAGGAATCCTCTAGGTTTGTAGAGCGCCATTTTCTCTCCAATTTTTTAACATTGTGCTTTAAAGTACGCAGCACTGAATTAAACCAAGGAGCTAGCCTCCTATGAATGATTACCTTCTTTTTCAAGGGGGCTGCATTGTCTAATTCACGCAATGATGAAGAAACACTATGAACAAAATAATCAATTTGTGAAGGGGCAGAAACAGAATTATTGCCCTCCATTGGGCTTTTCAGTGATAATGAGGAAATTAAAAGTGGAAAAGATTCTTTAAAGGTTGTTACAGCATCGCCTGATAATGATCTACTATAATGAATTTTTCTTTCAGGTGTGGAGTACTCGGTTAAATTAAACTCAAAGTTTATTAAGAAATGGTCAGACAGGACAGGGTTATGAGAGAATATTGTTATGTCTTTACACTCAATGCCATATGTCAGCAAAAGGTCCAGAGAATGAAAACAAAGGTGGGAAGGTTTGTTGATGTTTTGAGAAAAGCCAATTGAGTACAAGATAGCATTAAACGCTATATTTAGGCTATCACTTTCAGTGTCAACATGAATGTTAAAATCCCCCACTATAATAACTTTATCTGTATTTAACACTAAATCAGATAAAAGGTCTGAAAACTGATCTAACAATTGAGAGTAAGGGCCTGGTGGACAGCACAAAACAGCAAACAGAAGTGGTTTTAGTGCTTTGCAATTTGGATGAAGAAAACTAAGGATTAAATATTCAAAAGAGCTGTAGCTATTGATTGGTCTGGGACTAATTAATAAATCGGACTGCTACTCCTCCTCCTCGCCCAGTATTTCGAGGAATGTGAAAATTTAAATAATTAGTAGGAGTTGACTCATTTATAGTAACATAATCCTCTTGCTGCAGCCAGGTTTCTGTGAGGCAAAATAAATCAATCTGATTGTCACAAATCAGGTCACTAACTAGCAAAGTCTTTGAAGAAAGAGTTCTTATGTTCAGTAAGCCACATTTAATTGTTTTATTTTTCTTTTCGGTCTGAGTTTTGTTTATTTTTATGAGATTTTCCTGATTTCCTCCTTTTAGATTATTTTTTAACCTATTCAATTTTGGCCGTGGGCGAGACACTGTCTTAATAGGGTAATGGGTGGGTAGTACTACAGAAACTGCAGAGAGGAGTGTTAAACTACGACCCTGCTTCCTGGTCTGAACCCTGGGTTGTCAGAGAAAGACTTCTCTGATGTTTCAAGTATGCGTAGGAAATTCAGGTGTACCAGCAGCAAAATGGCAGACAAAAGGAAGCATTCAGATTCACACAAAGGTAAAAATATAAAAATAAGAATAAAAGAGTCTACAAAAAGGGGAAATTTTACAGCAGAAGCAAAACATCATACATTCGTTAAAATAGCATTTTCAGATTCAATAAAATATGCAACTGAGTAAGATAATTTGAAAAAAAGTCAAATGTGTGTGTTTATTTCTGAGTTTGAGCTTGTTAAGCAGTGATGGTTCTACAGTCCTGCAGCTGCTGGGAGGAAGGACCTTGATAACACTCCTTTGTCCACCTGGGATGCAGCAATCTGTCACTGAAGGAGCTCTCCAGTTTAACAGCTTCATGCATGAGGTGGGAGACATTGGTCAAGAGTGAGTTTTTGTTCTGTCTCCCACCACCAGCACTGGGTCAAGGGGGCATCCTAGGACAAAGATGGCCTTCCTGATGAGCTTAACCACTTGCTTCCCCTCAGTTGTAGATAAGCTGCTGCTCCAGCATACTCCACCACAGAACATGGCTAATGCCACAGAGTCAAAAAATGTATTCAAGAGCACCCCCCTGCACTCCAAAATAGAATACAAATAAGAGTTTCCATTACTGCATCCAAATTACAAGGTAACTGCTAAATAAGCTGGATGTTTACAAAATGCTGTATAAAAACATAAAAATGGAAAGTTGAGTAGAAGTATAAATGTGGTAGAAAAAGGTGCACAAATAACAGGGAAAACTAGAGTCTTGAAGATGGGCTAGAACTGTCAATACTCCTGAAAAAGAGACAATGTCAGAAGCATCTAACCTGGGCTAATGGGGAGAAGGAAAACTGTACTGTTGCTGAGTGGACAAAGTCCCCTTTTGAAACAAAGATAAATTTAGCATCTTATTGGTAAATAAGGTTCTAGAGTCTGGAGGAAAGGTGGAAAGGCCCTGAATCCAAGCTGCTTGAGGTACAATGAGATGTTTCCGCGGTCAGTAAGAGTTTAGGGAGCCATGTCTTCTACTGGGGTTGGTCCACTGTGTTTTAACAAGTCCAAACCAAGATATGTACAATCACCGGCCACTTTATTAGGTACACCTGTCCAACTGCTCGTTAACGCAAATTTCTAATCAGCCAATCACATGGCAGCAACTCAATGCATTTAAGCATGTAGACATGGTGAAGATGATCAGCTGCAGTTCAAACCGAGTATCAGAATGGGGAAGAAAGGTGATTTAAGTGACTTTGAACGTGGCATAGTTGTTGGTGCCAGACAGGCTGGTCTGAGTATTTCAGAAACTGCTGATCTACTGGGATTTTCACCCACTACCATCTCTACGGTTTACAGAAAATGGTCCAAAAAAAAGAAAATATCTAGTGAGTGGCAGTTCTGTGGGTGCAAATGCCTTGTTGATGCCAGAGGTCAGAGGAGAACGGCCAGACTGGTTCAAGCTGATAGAAAGGCAACAGTAACTCAAATAACTACTCGTTACAACCAAGGCATGCAGAAGAGCATCTCTGAATGCACAACACGTCCAACCTTGAGGTGGATGGGCTACAGCAGCAGAAGACAACACCGGGTGTCACTCCTTTCAGCTAAAAACAGCAAACTGAGGCTACAATTCGCAAAGGCTCACTAAATTGGAAAATAGAAGATTGGAAAAACATTGCTTGGTCTGATGAATCTCGATTTCTGGTGCGACATTCGGATGGTAGGGTGTAGAATATAAACTATCTATGTGTGTAACTGGAATGTGCAGATAGAGGAGAGGGGAGTAAAGTATAGGGAGTGAAGATAGAGGTCATAAATTGGTGAAGGACAGGGGATTACCGGATGGGGGTGAAGAAGATAGAGGAGGATAAGCTTGCTAGAAGAAAATAACCAGAAGCACTCCTTATTTGGACACAAGGAACTGTTATGCTATACATGAGTGACATGATATATGTATATGTTGAACACACCCTTAAGACATAATAAAAACAAGCTGGAACCAGAAGGTAGCAGAGTTGGGCTCGCAGGTGTTTGGCTGGGGCCTATCTCTCACTCTGTGCAGAGGCGAACATAAGCTGATTGTACTTTGTGTTTATTTCACTCTTTTGAAACCTGTGCCCAAATCAACGGACCCGGGAAAGCAGAGACAGCTTCGACAACTTGGGGGCTCGTCCGGGATTTGGAAGAACAAGTGAAAAATTGGGATCACTGACAAGGACCAACAGACACCGGACACAGGCTAGCCTAAAACTACAGAAAAGGTAAGCAGAACCTGTTTTATCAAACTCTGCTTTTGGATTTTCGATAGGCTAAATAAAAATTGTGTCCGATGTCTTAGTGATAGGTATTATTTAGTCAACTCAGAGGTAAGGAACGACACAGAGTCAGTTATACTTGCGGCAAGGGTAGCTGTGCAACACAAACTACAAAGTATTAACACTCCTCCCTCTTTATTTATACATGCTTGGTCACACACAGTTCAAACAACATTCAAGGTGGGTGTGTGTGTGTGTGTGTGTGTGTGTGTGTGTGTGTGTGTGTGTGTGTGTGTGTGTGTGTGTGTGTGTGTGTGTGTGTGTGTGGGGTCAGAAAGGTTAGGGTTCATGTGTCTTGATTTTAGAGAAAGGAGTGAAGATTGGTGCCAGTCCCTAGATGTTGCTGATAATAGCATAACTCACCCTTCTCTCTTATCTCTTTGTCTATGACATGTGGGGGAAGAAAGCACTTAGAGCAGACACAAGTGATAAACAATATAAAAAGTCATAAAAACCCTAACAGTTCCCCCTGTTTTATCACGAATAAGTCATGAGTAAATACATGTAAAATGAAACACTCTGTGTAAGCACAAACCCACAGGACGGAAAACAGATTATTTTGTGGGAAACACTTACATGGTTCCTCCGCCCCTAGGCAACCACCAATCATGGCAGAGTGAAACAATATAATAAAACAAAGAAACAAAATGTAATAATAAAAAATAAAAGAATTAAAACAAGCCTTGTTCATATCATCATTGCACTTTTCCTCATTTCACTTAAACAGCAACTTCTTTCAATTTTCTGCTATAAGGTCATTTTATGAAGTACAAGTATGAATACAATCAGGCATTGAAGACATATTCACTTACAACATGTCATCATAATTATCTGTTTTTGGGTCCAGTGTTCATCTTGTCCATCTTTTCTCGTGTGATGTTACATCCTGTGGATCCTGTCTTAAACAGAGAAAGAGCCCTGCTACCAGGTTTAAGCTCAGGCTTATCAGTCCTGTCCACACGTCACAGAAAGTCATGCTAAATTGGGCACAGGTCAGTTGTTTTCTTCGCCGGTTTGAGATGTTGGACCATATGGGTCCAACCCCTTTGTACCCGGTCATTCCCCTGTTACCCCGTCGGTTGGTTTGGCTCCTGTAACGGCAATATTAGCTTACAGTGGCACTTGTGGATCCAGGATGGTCTCTCTGCGATTTTCAGAGCTGTCGGTGTGGTCAGGAGACCACGGTATGGCCCTCTCCAGCAGGTGGTGCTCCAGTCCTTTCTGTGAAGTGTCTTAATCAGGACCAGGTCCCCAGGCCTCAGGTTGTTCTGTGAAATCGGAGCAGAATTTACTGGCAGACTACTGGACAACTGTACTTCTTTTGTTTGTAACATCTTATTCATCCATTCAGCTAATGATGTTTCCTGCTGTGCTTTTCCTATGTCATCCATTTCTGATGGCAATGGAAAAGGTCTGCCATGTACTATTTCAAATGGAGTGAGACCAGTTTGATTTGGAGTTATTCTCATCCATAATTTAACCAGAGATAGACATTCAGGCCATGGCCTCCCTGTTTCTTCCATTGTTTTCCTTAATCTATTTTTTATTGTTCCATTCGTTCGTTCAACCAGCCCAGCAGATTGTGGGTGGTAAGAACAATGGTTTTTTAACTGAAACCCTAATGCTTTAGAGCACAGTTCTATTACATTATTTACAAAATGAGTCCCATTATCTGATCTTATGATTTGTGGGATACCATATGTAGGGAAGAAATATGTCACTAAACTCTTCGCCACTGTGAGCGCTGTCAGGTTCAACCAACCTAACAATACTTATAACAACACAAAAAGAAAAGAGAGACAAAGTATTAGTTCCTTTTACTCGCTTTGCGAGGAGAAACGGTCAAGATATGCTCAGTTACAGATCTCGCACCGCTCCTCCTCTTTTTATTGTCTTTTGGGGGTCCCTAGTTTACAAAAACATTGTTCTCTAAAGGATGGGGGAAAACAACAACTGCATCATAAACAGGTCATAAACAGCTTTATACATTAACAACACATTTCCCACAGTCTCCTCCAACTTGTAGGGTCAGTTGTGCCTTTTGTTGAGTGTAATCAGCCTTCATCTTTATGACCTCCTTCATCTTTATGACCTCCTCAACTGGACTGCTTCCTTCTCTGCTAGTTCAGCTCAATTTATTATCCTGCAGACAAACTCATCACATCCTTTCTCACACATACATCATGAAAGGTTATGAGATCAAATAGTCAAGTTAAAGAATAGGAGAAAATATAAGATAAATCTATATTCAATTATTCCAACATTTCCCCCCTGTATATCTTATATCTGCTCATATTCTCATATCACTTAACAGCCACTTCTGTCAGATTTTGTAACTGTAAGTTCATCTTCATGAGTACAAAGACAAGAGGTACTTACTGACATTTAAATCACAGAATCATATAGAAATTGATCTGCATACAGGTCAGAAAAGTGGTCAATACCATCCTCGTCATCTTCATCATCCTGATGTTTAAATAACGGATAGAGTTGTGTAACTCTGCTTTCCATAGGAGAAATAGCTGTGGTGATAAGACGGTTAACAGTACAAAAGCAGGGCATTCAACAATATCCACACAATGTCAAAATTGAAGCAAACACTGCAAAGGAAATTATTACTCATGATACTAAAATTTTATACTTCCCAAACATATCCAGCCAGGAGTCCCACATCGAGGCATCTACTCCATAATGCTCTTTCATTTTGCCATTTAGAGATCTCAAACCTTCTATGGCTTTCGTTAGGCTGCCATGAGCCAGCAGCAGTGTTGTTAGGTGTGAATGTGCAACATTTTTCTCCAAAAATAGCACAAACTTCTCCTTTTTCAGCTAACATGTCCAAAGCAATTCTATTCTGGAATGCCATCAGGGAAGTTGAAGCCAATCGGTCATGGACAGTTCAAACCCGCTTTGTGTCCAATTTCCTAGTTTTTGTACATTGTAGTGAATATAGTTGATCCTGTCTACGTTTTTGTTCAACGTACACCACCAACAGATACTTGATTCAAATCTCGCAGCTACTTGATCAGTTAATTTATATTCATCTATAGCATCTATGTATGTAGAGTCTCCCTCAGTCTGCCAAGCTGCTTCTCTGCACTTCCTATCACACCAATCATGTGGATTTAACACTAAATAGTCCATCTGTTACTTCATCTACTAACATAGGATATAACCATAAAGTAATCAAGCACAGAGTCCTGTTACGTTTGAAGGTGATCAATCAAACAACCACCACCAAATGTCTCCTCTAGAGACTGGTTTAAAACACTTATTTACTTTTACAATTGTAATACACCATACTGCAATGAGATTTCCCAATTTATTACCTCTCTCTGTCATATTTATGTATAGTGTCCAGTGGTGATTCACTTATGGAAAACTGATTTATCCTTATCTGCTCTAATTACAGAAAAAACAGAATCCTTATGCTGACACATTTCATTAGGATTAGTTTGATTCATTACTTCCATCACACAGAGTTGTGGTATCACAGCTGGAATTATTTATAATAAAAGCCTTGAACCCAAACACACAACACAATCTCTTTTAGTCATGTTAGCCCCTGCTCTACCATCAATAATCAGTTATTATTTGTTCCTGATACTCCTGTAATAACCTGGAACTTAGTAATCTATGGTTAACTTTCCTAACATAATTTTCACTCTCTTCGCTTTGTTACCTGGATTGCATTATCAGCTTTATGGAACTTAAACAACTTCTTTTAATAACTAGCATAAGCAGTGGTGCACCACTCTGGTGTCCAATTATTTCCTTCATCAGCTACCATCATGGACCATGAGGTGTCTCTTCTATCATTAGTTAAGTACCATTTATAACTTCTATAATCCTGTCCTTTCCTTCCTCATTTGGTCAAGCTAATGAGTGGGATCAGCACCACAGCTATGGTTTTAGATTTCACGCACACTTGAATACCATAAATATAAGAAGTTTGTTTAGTGCACATAGTTAGGTTATCTTACCTACCTTGATTTAGCGCCACTTGTTTCATATAACTCATAACAGATGTTGTTACATTCTAATTCATCTTGACTGGTTCCCAGAAATACCAGAAAAATAAAAATCAATATAAGAAAAAATATATATATATAACCACCCAGCATCGGAAAGCATTGCTCATTCATCTAGAAATAATTTTGGCTTAAATTTTTTACTCCTCTAAATGGTTCCAGTGTCTTAATTGTCTTCACTGACTTTTGGGTCTCTCCAGACTCTAAATGTCTGGGTCCACCCTATTATCAGTCTATAAATCACTTCCCCTGACGGAGCTTTCAACTGAAATTATCTTTTTATAATGTGTAAGGTGAATCCAGGTTGATCTCTCAGTTATTTTACTGCCCTTGCAGTGGTTAATAATAACTAATATGGATCCTTCCACTTAGGTGAATACCAATGCTTCTTCTTTACACTCCTTATTAACACCCAGTCTCCTGGTTCCACTAGTTGATTTTCCTGCTAGGAAATAGAACATTCCTCATTAGTTTAAATTTATTTCTGTTGGTTTCTAACATACTCCTCATATAATCAACTAGGTTAGCTTCTTCATCTAACTCCCACTTATTTTTTTGAACTGTGGTAATCTGTATGGTCTTCCACATAACATTTCATAGGGTGTTAACCCTGAGGTGCTTGTACTGTTTAGTTGGAAATAGTTCTATCCATTTAGAAAATGCATCTATAATGACTAAACAAAACTTTTTCCCTTCACTGTGGTTTAACTCAATAAAATCCATATGAATTGTTTCAAAAGGGTATCTTAGTTTTGAAAATTGTCCCCTTCGTTGTCTGAAATTCCCTTGTGGATAATGTTTTACACATGCTAAACATGTTTTACAAAATGTTTTTAATAAGAATTTTTTAGAATTTAATCAATATGTTATATAATATTAATATATCTGTCCTACTATTCCCCCCTGTTGAGACATTATGAAACATGATGGCTCAAATATTGCTTCCATTTATAGGTTCTTTGGTAGGACAGGTTTATTATCTGGTCAAATATAGTTTTCATCTTTTAATTCAGCTTCAGTTTTTTCCACATTTCTATCTCCTGTAGTGAGCTTTGTTGTTGCATCTTTTCTAACACTATATCCATTGTCACCAATACATATCCTGTTTGTGTCTTCTCCCTCTCATCTTTTTAGAGAAATCATTCACATAAACTATTTCGTGATCCTGCAAATAACTTCTAAATTTTTTTTTTCTTCTTTTTCTACTAATTCTGCAGTATTAATGCTGAAACTGCATGGGAAACTCTTAAGGTTAAAAGGTGAAACAACACTATTGCAGCACTGCAACTGTCATTTTAGGCTGCAATTACAGCTCTCACATAATATGGTTGCACACACACAACACCATCTAGTTTTGAAAAGAAATAGGCTATTATTTTCATTTTATCTCCGTGTTGTTGAACCAGAACTGAAGTCATAAAATGTCCCTTGCAATCTACCATCTGAACAAACTGTTTACTATAATCTGGTAATGCTAAAGCAGTACTGGAAACTAAAACTTATTTTATGTTGGTAAATGCTTCTTCAGCTTCTATACTCCATTTCAGTTCAAACGTCATTTTCAGCTCTTCCTCATACATTAATTTGTTTAATGGAGTTACTATTTCTGCATAATTTGGCACCCAGTTTCTACAATAATTAGTTAGTCCAAGGAAGGACATTATTTGCTTTTTTGTTACTGGTTTTAGAACTTGTAATATTGCAGTCTTTCTTTCTTCTACAATTGTGCGTCCTCCTGCGCTAAGATTATGACCTAAGTATTTAACCTCATTTTTACACAATTGAAGTTTCTTTTTACTAACTTTGTGTCCTTCTTCTGCTAAATGTTTTAATAATGCTATTGTATCATTTTTACAAGTCTCCTCATCAGGAAAGGCTAATAGCACATCATCAACAAATAATCAACTCTGACTACCTCCTGGAGGGTCAAACTTGGCCATACTTGCACTCATTACCTGAAAGTGTATAGTTGGACTTTCACAGTAACCTTGAGGTAGTCTGGTATAAGTATATCTTTGTCCCTCAAAGGTAAATGCAAACCAGAACTGCCTATCTTTCCTGTTGATGGAGCTTGTTTTTTAACTAGAAAAATGGGGGTGTTACATGGTGAATCCTCACATTTTATTATCACCCCTGCAGTTATTAAATCCTTTATTACTGGTTTTATTCCTTCACAAGCATCATGTTTCAAAGGGTATTGTTTTACACTGGGCCTGTATTCTATTTTTGCTCTAATCTGATCAGGTAATGCTCCTTTACTAAACCCACATCAGTAGGGTCTGTTGACCATAATTTATCAGGGACTTCATTCAAAAACTGTTCCTCCTGTTCAGTAAGGAATATTTCTCATTGTTGTTTTGTATGCAAATGTATCCTTTCCTGCACTGTCACTGTCCAAAATAATAATTTTCTAATTAATCCTGTGGATGCACTAGTTTCTGTATTCATTATTGTTACAAACCAGTCTGTGACATCTTTTCCCCTCTGCACTATTCTCCCCATATCATGCCACTTGAGTTCTTTATCCTTGAATAAAGATATTTGTGGAGGTGTCCACATTTTGCAGAGCTTCCTAGTGTCTTCCTCTAACACTACTTCAGCAACTGACGTACTCTTCCTATCTGTATAAACATAAGTTACCATGACTTTTATAGGGGTTACTTTATTTAATACTTCTTCATAAATTTTATCTTGTCCAGGAGTATTTTTATACCACATGGTAATATGTAGATCATCTGGTCTCATTTGATCTTATAGTCGAGTAATGACATTTCTTCCTTCTGTTAGTAAAGCTGTCCCTACGTCTAGGGGTGGCTTATTCAGAACATCCAGTTAATAGTGGTAATAAGGTGGTCCTACTCCTTTTTTAACATCAACACCCTGATATGTATTTGTCTGTAATCTCCTCTGCTCACTCCTCTCTGACCCCTGCGGTTTTTTGTCCTCTGCCTCTAATTGTTTCTCTACCTCTGTTGTTTTAATAATAAATCTGCTCTTCTTCTTCTTATAGCTGAAAAAAGGTGTTGCCTATTTAATTATTTATTTATTTATTTATTTTTCCTTCATAACTTTTTCTGCATGGAGGGCATGATTTACATAGTCTTCTAGATTTGCTGTGGGGAACCCTATAAAATGTTTCCTTACTCAGGTATTAATTGCATCCCTGGAACCAGCATGTAGTGCATTTTTTTAACTGCTGTTAATAAGCTCCTTGCTTATTGTAGACCACTATGTATTTTAAACACTTTTGTCAGTCTAATCCTATATTCTTCAAAAGGTTATTCCTCTTTTTGTTTCACTCTGGCTATTAAAAAGAGTAAAATATTTTCTAAGGTTACACAGAAAAACCCATGTCATGCCATAAACCTCCATGACACGCTGTATCAACAGCCTTCAGCGTCTCAAAACAATAATAATAAAAAATAAACACAAATAAAACATACATGAGGTACAGCCATGGTGGGGATGGATTTATTCACCAAAGGGACTCATTTTAGCCCATCTTATCCTGTCAAACCTCATCAGATCTTTGGTACAAAACAAAAACTTTCCACCTACTCTTTTACTCCCTTTCTTCTGTCCTGCTATTCCACTTTGCAAGTCTATCAAAAATTACTTCTTAGCCCTCTGACCTTTTCTGCTTTCCACAAAAACGTCCATTCTTGTCTCCTGCATCACATCTCTCTCTTTTTAGTTATTTTTAAGCAATTATCTACATCCTCATAACCTTCTTTGTCCATTTTTTTTAAATCACGTTTACTTGTAATGTACTTTTAATTATTGCATCCTATATATCACCTAATTTTTTAGAGTTTAAACGACCATCATAATGATATGTGGTTATCCATTTATCTAAATATTTTAATTTAAATATTTTAATTTGATCCTGTGCTTCCATAAATTTCCAATCTTTACATTATTATTAATTTTAGTGTATTTAAATCACCCTTTTCCCATTTTTTGATTTAAATTTGGTCCAGCATATAAATACCTAGGGTATTCTAAATACTGGATTTTTCTCTTCAGTAGGGTGACAGAAAAATCTCCTTTTGTGGTAATTCTCACTTCAACTCTTTCGAGTGGAGAATTCTTGCCTTTGCTTCCACAAAAGTTAGTCACTTACAATCCTACTGTTTTTGGTATGAGGTAAAACCTAGTGGTTTAAATCCTCCATTTATTTCTCACATACACACATTTAAACGCGGATTTTTTCTTAGTATTTTTTGTTGTTTAAAATACTTAAATGCAGATTTTACTTAGTATTTTTTGTTGTTTAAAATACTTAAACGCAGACTCCGCCGTTCTGGAAACACGGAATTTTAGTATTACTTTCTTAATACTTAAGAGGACTCTGTCGTCCCCTATAACCTCGGAATTTTCAGTATTTTTACTAATACTTCAAGCAGAACTCCAGCGCACTGCTGTTACCTGTTAGTGCCTAGGATTCACAGGGTTTGTTTACTTCACGCAATGACCCCCAGTCATTCGTCACACTTTTGTTTTAAATCCAGATTCAACTCACCACTTTGTCCTCTCCTCTCTCTCTCAGAGTTCCGTCAGCCGTCAGACTCCAGCGGGCGGGCCGAAATCCAGTCCCGGAAAGGGTCTGCGTGTCTTCCTGATGAAGACAGCCGTGCGCACGGTCTTTTCCTGGAGTCTACCGACCCGCTGGAACCATCAGGCGTAGTTGGAATGTGGCTCTCGAAGGACCAAATTAATGTCAGGTTCAACCAACCTAACAATACTTATAACAACACAAAAAGAAAAGAGAGACAACGTATTAGTTCCTTTTACTCGCTTTACGAGGAGAAACGGTCAAAATATGCTCAGTTGCAGATCTCGCACCGCTCCTCCTCTTTTTATTGTCTTTCGGGGGTCCCTAGTTTACAAAAACATTGTTCTCTAAAGGATGGGGGAAAACAACAACTGCATCGTAAACAGGTCATAAACAGCTTTATACATTAACAACACATTTCCCACAGTCTCCTCCAACTTGTAGGGTCAGTTGTGCCTTTTGTTGAGTGTAATCAGCCTTCATTTTTATGACCTCCTTCATCTTTATGACCTCCTCAACTGGACTGCTTCCTTCTCTGCTAGTTCAACTCCATTTATTATCCTGCAGACAAACTCATCACATCCTTTCTCACACATACATCATGAAAGGTTATGAGATCAAATAGTCAAGTTAAAGAATAGGAGAAAATATAAGATAAATCTATATTCAATTATTCCAACAAGCGCATCACAGTGTTTTGCAGGGTACATCTCAACCCACTTCGAAAATGCATCTATAACCACTAAACAATATTTCCATGTGTATCGTGTGAAAGGGATGACTTGCTGCTGGGAACTGGCCTCTTTTGGGTCTCATGTTCCCCTGTGGATTATGTTTGCAGCAGATAATACATGATCTACAAAAGAGTTTTGCATAGTCAACTCAAAGGTAAGGAACGACACAGAGTCAGTTATACTTGCGGCAAGGGTAGCTGTGCAACACAAACTACAAAGTATTAACACTCCTCCCTCTTTATTTATACATGCTTGGTCACACACAGTTCAAACAACATTCAAGGTGGGTGTGTGTGTGTGTGTGTGTGTGTGTGTGTGTGTGTGTGTGTGTGTGTGTGTGTGTGTGTGTGTGTGTGTGTGTGTGTGTGTGTGTGGTGTCAGAAAGGTTAGGGTTCATGTGTCTTGATTTTAGAGAAAGGAGTGAGGATTGGTGCCAGTCCCTAGATGTTGCTGATAATAGCATAACTCACCCTTCTCTCTTATCTCTTTGTCTATGACATGTGGGGGAAGAAAGCACTTAGAGCAGACACAAGTGATAAACAATATAAAAAGTCATAAAAACCCTAACACTTAGTAAGTCTGAGACTGCCAAAACGTAAGAAAAAGAGTGTCATAAATGTTGACTAGGATTTAAACTGGTGAATAGGATGTTGTTTTAAGAGAATTACAAGACTTATTGGTGGTGTTGTGTGGAAAAATATAGTAGTTTCTCGAATGTGACAGTTCAGCATATGTCCTCGACGGGGGAGTATGATTAAGTTGGGTTAGAGGCCCGGGGGGATTGAGAAACCTCGAATTCTACATATAACTGAGAACGAGACCAGGCAAATACACTGTGTGTGAATGCTGATGAGTAACGGAGATATTTCTCTGTGAAAACTCAGATTACAGACGTCTGCATAAACACAGAAGGAACAATATAAGCGGTGGAAATAACATCGTAAGAATAGGAAGTCCTGTGAGTTCGAGACATTTTTCTTAAGAACCGTGAACAGAAGTTATTACAACTGTAAGACCGGCCATGAGCTGTGAGTTGGGTACAACCAACAAGATCAGACAGAAATAAAAGTTAAATGAATGAGCTGTGAGTTGGATAAATAACCAACAACAGACATTGTTAGGGTTTAAAAGTGAATGAGCTGTGAGCTGGAGACACACACACCAGCAAGACCAGACTAATTAGGAAAACACGAGTGAATGAAAGCGGTTGTGTGTGCGTTGGGAAGAACGCCAAAGCAGCAAGCGGCTCCCATTGCGGGTTAAAAAAAAAAAACGGTGTGAAAGGCCCGGGGGACTGAATAAGTGTTCAGTCTGGTAAACCTGACGGTGATAACAAGGACTGGCCACTGAAAACAGGCTCCTGGTGGGTGAATGTGTTCTGGTGTCTTGAAGGTCGGTCAGAACTGAATGAGTGAGTGACTGAGATAATGCATTAAATGTATCTTTAGAAAAAAGGATAGTAGTTGTCATAAGAATGGAAGGTGAATTTGATAATAGTGGAGAAGAACAGAATGATCCATGGAAGAGCATAGAGAACCAGCTGCTAGTAATGAAAGCTGCTATTAAGAAATCACATGAATACTTAGAGGAACAGAAGTTGGTTAAACGGATGGATTCTAAAATAAATGAAGAATTGTCAAAAGATGGAAAGAGCAAGACAGATAGAGGGAATGTTGGCAAGTGGTTTTGGTTGAAGATGAAAAACTCAAAACAGGAGAGAGACTTGGCTGACACACAGGGTAGAGACTACAGATGGTTGGGCAGAGGAAAGTGGAAGGAACTTAGAGACATAGCAGAAAAAGATGAAACATTTTGGTCACAGATGGGTTTGCTATGGCAAAGCTGTGATCATGCTATGACTGATAAAAGAGACAGGAAAAGCAGACAGATTAAAGATAGCAGTACAGTTGAAATGCCGCCATCATATGAACTTCTCGCAAATCAGCCCACTTTATCACACACCACAGCCCCCAATTCTCCTCTTACTGCCTTATACCCCACGTTGCAAGTTACTGGGGGACACGTGAGCGTGTGTGATCTCCCGCCAGTAACTGCCCAGCCTCCTCCTGGCCCATCACCGCCTGCCCCCTCCTCCTCCTCCGCCCCCGTCTCTCTCAGCTCACATTCTTGTGCTGAGTCTGAGATGTCCTCTGGAGGTTCATACATTTCACAGGCTCCACTAACTGACCCATTTGCTGACCGGGTATTACGGGACAAATTGCAGCCAGCTTCTGGCCCAATAAAGTGTTCCACCCCGTATATTTCAGATTCACCTAGCGATATGGAATTGGTCACACCTCTGAAACCAGATGTAACTGAGGGCTCAGTTAATATGTCAGTGTCAGGGAAATGGGTAAAAGAAGAACCACTGACTGCAGTAACTTATTATGACTGCTATGCAGGCACCACCTATAACAGTACAGAATCAGTTACCAATTGAAAATGAGGAAGTTATGTCATCTCCCTCAACCCCATTGCCGCCAGGACCTGAGGCTACTCCTCCCCCTGCTGGACATGGCTATAACATGAGACCCCGGACCCAGCCCAAACCTTCTTATATGGGTCCACTGTTCCAACAACAATTTGGAGGAAACAGATACAAGCCATTCACACTGGGAGATCTCACCACTTTGTGTGACAAATTGCCCCCGATCACAGAAGGTGCATCTATATGGTTACAGACACTGGACTCCCTGACAGCAGGCACCACGTTAGCTCTAGGTGATTACAGGGCCATTGCTGGACGATGCATGAAGCCACACAGCTGTAGGGACATAGAGCTTGTTGCGGGTATAACAACAGCACCAGATGGGGACCCATTTACTTTCTATTCCACTCTCATAGGCATAGCTCTTAGACAAATGTATCCAGTAACCAGAGGACGTACCATTCCAAAATTTGAGTGGAACGCAAACACAAATCCTAGAGAATATTTAGATCAGTGCAAATCCATGTGGCAAACACAGACAGGAACTAATCCAGACAGAGCTGGTCCCCAAAGGGACTGGTTCCGGGATGCTGTCTTAAGAGGGTTACCGTTGCAGGTTAAAACTAATATGGAGGATAATCCCGACCTCCCTGGATCAGAGACTGGAGTATGGGATTGCCATCTGATGCATCATTTATCTAAACTCAAAGAGGCAAAACAAAATGAGGAGAGTGAATTAAAAACGTTACAAACTCAGCTCCTGAAAATGCAATTAGCAGAAGCTAAACAGAAGGTCGGGGAAAAGAAAAAGGAGGGTAAAACACCTAAAATTATGTAGGAAGGTGCAGTATCTCAGCCCCCTCAGGCTCCTCCATTTCCTGGAAATCGAGAAACAGCAAGACAGTGGCATCAGGCTCCGGTCCTATATCAGGGACATGCTGGTCGTTTTGGGGGACGGGGAGGGCCAAGAGCAAGGGCATTCCAGAGAGGACCACAGAGGAGACTGGGTAATGCTGATGTGTGTTATTACTGCAACGAGCCTGGACACTGGGCCCGAGATTGCCCCCATAAGAATGGTCCACCTGGAGGGTATGGGTGTTATGGTCCCACCATGGCTCCTCCGGCCCGTCCCTACAGAGGCAGAGGTGGCCCGGGACGCGGTGCACAAGGACCACAACTCCAATTACCGGCTTGGGACGAGCCTAGTCTCTGGCCTGAGCACCACTGAAGGTCCCCACTGACCCCAGAAGACAGCGGGACTGCGGACCCCCTGCAGTCTGTGACTGTGTCCAGAAATAGCCTTCCTTTTCTGGTGGACACTGGGGCCACATGTTCAACCATCAAACAGGCTCCTCCAAACACACTCTCCACCAGGACTACAACTGTCATGGGGTTCTCGGGGGCAAAACAGATCCTGCCATATACCAAGCCCTTAAAGACTGAAATTGGTGGGCAGACACTGAATCACAGTTATCTAGTCTCCACTGACACACCAGTAAATTTACTGGGTAGAGACATGTTAATAAAACTGGGAGCAAACATTTTATGCGGGACTGATGGACTGCAGGTTCACCTGCCCAATGGCATCCAGTTATTTTGTGGCAATAACACTTCTTTTTCACATGGACAGTACCTCCTCCAGCCACTGCAGGACTCAATGGCTGATATATACTGGGTTTTGCTGCAACCTGAAACCACCGCGCACAGAGGCATTCTCTCGACTTTCCATCGGTGGAAATCCTGGGTCTCCACTCTGGCGCCCTATGTACCTCTTCCTGACCCCCCGCATGTCACCTTGTTTTATGATAGAAATAATTGTGAATGTTACCAGGAAAGCTTTGCTGACGAGTTAGAGGGTACACACTGGGACATTGTCACCACAGACATTTTTGTAGCACCAGAAGGAGTGGTGGCCGAGGTTCACTTGACTGAAGAGCAGGAAGTGTGGTTTAGGATGTGGTCTGATGGCGTGCCTCATGTCTCTCTGGCTCTGCACCCAGGTCATGAAGCACGTGAACTTGGAGGTGTGTTTAAACGCTCCCTGAACCTACAGGTTCGGCTGCCTTTGGCAACCCCTGACCTTTTTTACTCGCCCTCAGGGAACACTTATCGCATATTCAACCACTCCACGGATGTGGGCACATTGGAGTATGTTCAGTTAGACAGACACCATGTTAGAGAAAAAACAGACCATCCGCTGGCAGCTGCTCTTGTGGAAAAAATGCCTTCCACCCTCTGGGCAGAGGGGCCCACAGATGTAGGCCTGATTCAATGTTCCCCCATTACCTTTCAGTTGACCACCGACCAACCAATAAGGAAGCCCCAATACCCTCACAAACCAGCAGCAGAACTAGGCATTAAAGATACAGTGGAAGGCCTCTGGAACTCAGGTGTTTTAGAGTCCACACATTCCTCTTCATGGAACACACCCATTCTGCCAGTGGAGAAAAAAGGGATGGGTAAATGGCGCATGGCACATGATTTACGGGCCATAAATGCAGCTTTGGCCACCCCTACCGTTCCCGTGCCAAATCCCTATGTTGCTCTGACAAATCCTAACCCTGACCATTGCTGGTTTACCTGTATTGATCTGGCCAACGCATTTTTCTGCCTTCCTTTAGCTGAGGAATGCAGGGACATTTTCGCATTTACCTATAAATCTCATAGGTATAGATACACTCGTTTGCCGCAAGGATTCGCGCTTTCTCCAGGAATCTTCAATCAGGTTCTGAAAGACTCTCTCCAAGATTGCCTATTACCACCAAACACCACTCTGATTCAGTACGTGGATGACATTCTCCTCGCAACACCCACTGTGGCTGAATGCCTTGAGGCAACAGCAATTGTCCTGTCGCATTTGGCCAAAAAAGGCTACAAGGTTAGCAAAGCCAAACTTCAAATTTGCAGATGCCAGGTTGACTTTCTGGACAGAGTTGTTTCCCAACCTGGCACGGGGATGTCCCCAGCTCACCAATCTGCAGTTTTGTCCCACCCAAAACCACTCCTGGTTAAGGACATGTTGTCTTTCCTAGGACTCACAGGGTATAGCAGATCTTTTGAGCCCGGCTACACCGACTCACAGCACCCCTTAGAGATCTTGTCAAAAAACAGGGCATGAGAAACCTCACTGCCCCGCTTGAATGGACCAGAGAAGCTGAAGAAGCGTTCATTAACAAAAAACCAGCCTCTCGCAAGCTGCACATTTGGCAAACCCAGATTACACTTTGCCATTTCAGCTGGATGTTTCTGTAACAGCACACACAGCAAATGGTGTACTGTTCCAGAAAAAAGGGGGGGTTAGGACAGTCTTCATGTACATAAGTGTAATGCTGGACAACATGGAACAAAGACATCATGAGTGCACCCGACACGCAGCAGGGATGGCTAAAATAATCCAAAAAACAGCGCAAGTGGTGATGGGATATCCTCATAATATATTGACATCACATGGTGTGGTGGCCTTTGTGAACTCTCAGGCTTTCACACTCTCACCACTGAGACAACAGAGGCTGAGTAAGGTGCTGGAGGCCCCAAACATCACATACACACATGAAGGAATAAACATGGCAGATAGAATAATTACCGGTATACCACATGTCTGTGCAGAAAAAGTGGAGTTCAATGAAAAAATCAGACCGGATTTACAAAGTACATCCCTAACAGACGCGCGAAACCTGTACACAGACGAGTGCTGCTTCAGACATGACCCAGAAGGACGTAAGGCAGCATACGCAGTGGTGGAAGACACAGGGACAGATTTTGTCACAGTACAGGCAGAGGAACTGAAGGACGCACAATCAGCGCAGAGAGCAGAAGTTTTGGCAGTAATAGCTACTCTGGAACTAGGAGCAGGACAGAAGGTTAACATTTACACAGATTCCACATACGCTACAGGAGCAGTACATGTAGAACTCAAACAGTGGCTGAGGACAGGATTCAGAACTGCAGGACAGAAACCCATTAAACATGAGCAGGAAATGAGAAAGTTGCCTGAAGCTTTGTTGCTCCCTCAAGAGGTAGCCGTCATTAAATGCAGAGGACATGACAGCAGTAACACCAGAATAGCACAAGGGAATCAGGCAGCTGACCAGGCAGCTAAACAGTGTGCAGGATATCAGCCCAGGCACATAATGCTGTGTTCAGAAGCAGGGTGGACACCAGAACCCACCCTGGAAGAAGTAATGAAATTACAAAAGGGGGCCTCTCCTGAGGAAAAATCAGTTTGGAAGGCCCAAGGGGGCTCAGAGGATCAGAGTGGTCTCTGGAGAAGCCCAGACGGACGTCCCATCTTGCCACCAGGTCTTACCAAAGTAGCCCTAGAAGAAGCATACGGAGTAGGACATGTGGGAACAACGCAAATGTTGAAAAATCTTGAACACTGGTGGCACCCTTTTTTGAAACCAATGGCAGTGCAATGGATTAATTCATGTGAGATGTGCAGGCAGTTCAATGTTAGACCAACCTTGAAGTCAGCACCTGGAAAGTTCCCAGTAGACCCAATAGCAGGAAAAGAGGTTATCATTGATTATACAGACATGACTGAGAGAGTAAATGGGTTCAGATATCTGTTGGTGTGTGTGGATGCATTTACTGGATGGCCGGAGGCATGGCCTACAAAAAAGGAAGACAGCAAATCTGTGGTGAAGTGTTTGATAAATCATTGTATCCCTAGACACGGTTTTCCAGCTAAAATAAGGTCTGACAACAGAACACATTTCAAAAATGAGGAACTCAAGGAAGTGGAATAATTTCTGGGACTGAAACACTCATTTGGCACTGTGTACCATCCACAGTCACAGGGGAAGGTTGAAAGAATGAATCAAACCCTTAAAACCAAATTGGCTAAAATCTGTGCACAGACCAAAATGAATTGGGTTACTGCCTTACCATTAGCTCTGATGTCTGTACGGAGTTCTATAAATCAGAAACATGGTTTGACCCCACATGAGCTGCAAACAGGGAGGCAATTTCCAGGCCCCCAAACAAGGTTACCGTTTCTCACTGAGTGTGAACAATCTATGTCTCATCATGATTATTACAGATCTCTCCACAGTCTTGTTACAGCTTTCTCCAAACAGATCCCAGCAGAACCAGAGACCAGGGTCAGAACCACCACCTCGGAAGCCGAGTGGGTCCTCCTGAAAGTCATCAAAAGAAAGTGGTCAGAGCCAAGTTGGACCGGTCCATTTCAGGTCACAGAGAGGACAACCCATGCAGTCAGGCTGAAGGGCAAAAGCGCTACTTGGTATCACTGGAGCCAGTGTGCAGGAGCAGAACCACCTCAACAATCCCTCTCTCAGGTCCAGAAAGATCCGAGCGAAAACACAGGAAAAGACAATCTCACTTCTCCCACCCAAGAAGGGGCAGAATAATCCCCGGGTGAGAGAAATTAGCCCAGGGTCAGTCTGCCCTGAAAGCTGAAGACAGAAGAACAGCAGAAGAAGAGGCGGAAGTGATTGAGTTTCCCTCTCACTAGAAGTGGTAGAGCTTCCCTCTCACTCCAGAAGGCATCGTTCGGCGAACATTTTATATTTTATATTACATTTTGATGTTTCTGTATCTTTTTCAGGTTATGATTTAACTTTATATGTTTATGTTTTAAGTTTCATCAGTTTAAAAAAAAAAAAAGAGTACCCAAAGCAAGGGAACTAGACTCTCTAGGAGTTTCATCATAGGTGGAGTGTTTGTCTCAGCACTCATTGTTACATTTATCTTATGGTATTTTTGTGAACTTCCATTCCAGACATGTTCTGAAAAACCACTCCGGAAAGGTGTCCAAAAGGTCTAAAGTAAACAAACCCAAGGACATGTGCCTTAAGCATTATGGGGGATTAGAACTAAATTACACGTTAGGAGCAACTACCACTTTTCGGTTTGACCTGTGTGATGTCATGAAGTGTGGGAAGAATCCAACCGCCTGGAGGGGGTATGATGTGTATTTGTGTGCCAATCTCGACGTGTCCACCCAATGCACTGCAGGCAGGACCATGAGTTTATATGGGGGAAACGAGCTTTGCGGAAACTGGGGTCACGCAGTGGAGTACACGGGTAGGTGGACACCCACCCTGACATATATAAATTCACCGAATCGAGAAAAAGCCAAACAAATCAACCCGGTACAAAATGCGTCGAGGCATAACACACCTGGGAGTGTCAATCCACTACTTTTGTCCATAAAATCGTTACAAGAAGGTTTGCATCGCACCTCTCACAAGTGGGATGAGGTGATGTATTTCACTCTAGGGGTAGAGGTAACAGGGACCGACCCCGAGGTACTAATCAAAATCAATTTAAATAAACCAACTCCTCAGGTACAGGCCACCAGCACTCCTACAGTCCCGGAACCAGAAGACCAACTAGAGGGGGTGGTAAAAGTAGACTACTCCACCCTACAACCCCTAGAAATAATACAGATGGCCACAGGTTATGCAGAAGACAATTTGTGGCTACAATGGATAATGCAAACAGCAAAAGAACAAAATAAAGCAGACTGCGTTGCCTGTGCAGCAGCACGGCCACACTTAACGACTGACCCGGCTCCTCTGTACCCAGAAGATACATGGGATTACAATTGTATGTTGAAACTCACACAGCAGCCCACACCTGCTAATTGTACCACTCTAGCCAGTATTTTCCCACCAATATCTAACAATACCAGGACAGGACCATTCACTCCCCAGAGGCTGAATGGGACATATTCTTGTTTCAAGTTCATCTCAAACACCCCAAAGGTGAATGTAGGACAAATTCCCTCGGACTGGTGTAATACCACCACGTCTAGGAAAGTAATAGGACTTTGGGCATGATCAGGATTATATTACTACTGCGGAGGATATAGACTTCTCACTAATATACCAAATAACACCATAGGAGTATGTGCAATGGTCAGATTGCAGGCCCCGTTGATTTTAACTGGTCCTAATATTACCTCTGTGACATAATAACAAGATAAGGCACTGGCACTCACTCGTAGGAGGAGAAGACATATTATGAAAAGAAGCGCTTCAACCACTTTTGACCTGAGTGAGGGTTCCCCCACCTATATAGATGCAATTGGAGTTCCGCGAGGAGTCCCAAATGAATATAAACTTGCAGACCAAATATCAGCTGGATTTGAAAACATCCCTATTATAGCTGCCTTGTTCCCAGTAACGCCCAACAAAAACGTAGACTGCATTAATTATATTCATTATAATGTTTTGCGTCTGGCCAATCTAACTCGAGATGCTGTAGAAGGTTTATCTGAATTGGCCCCAACTTCCCTCATGGCAGTTCAAAATAGGATGGCATTGGATATGTTGTTAGCTGAAAAAGGGGGCGTGTGTGCCATGTTTGGAGATATGTGTTGTACTTTTATTCCTAATAACACTGCACCGTATGGTTCAGTGTCAAAGGCTTTAGAGGGACTTAAGACCCTCTCCGCCACCATGCATGAACATTCTGGAATTGATAATCCCCTGGAGGAGTGGATGACAGGCATATTTGGACACTGGAAGGGTTTGATAATGTCTTTGATGATTTCTATTGCAGTATTTGTAGCTATAATGGTGACCTGTGGATGTTGCTGTGTACCATGCATTCGTTCTCTGATGGTGCACCTCATCACCTCCGCAATTGAGCAGAGGGATCCAAAGATAACGATGCCACTGTTGCAAATTGACCATAACCAGGATGAGGACTCAGAGTGTGAATTCATGGACGCATAATAAGATGGAAGCATGTTTTCTTAATGATTTTCCCGTTTTACAGGTGGTACAGTAATATTTGTACTTATTTCTACTTATTCTTAGAAGTACTTGGTTAAAGGAAATTTTAGATTGTGAACTCTTTTTGAGAGTTCAAAAGGGGGATTGTAGAATATAAACTATCTATGTGTGTAACTGGAATGTGCAGATAGAGGAGAGGGGAGTAAAGTATAGGGAGTGAAGATAGAGGTCATAAATTGGTGAAGGACGGGATTACCGGATGGGGGTGAAGAAGATAGGGGAGGATAAGCTTGCTAGAAGAAAATAACCAGAAGCACTCCTTATTTGGACACAAGGAACTGTTATGCTACAGATGAGTGACATGATATATGTATATGTTGAACACACTCTTAAGACATAATAAAACGAGCTGGAACCAGAGGGTAGCAGAGTTGGGCTCGCAGGTGTTTGGCTGGGGCCTATCTCTCACTCTGTGCAGAGGCGAACATAAGCTGATTGTACTTTGTGTTTATTTCACTCTTTTGAAACCTGTGCCCAAATCAACAGACCCGGGGAGGCAGAGACGGCTTCGACAAGGGTCAGAATTTGGCGTCAACAACATGAAAGCATGGATCCATCCTGCCTTGTATCAACGGTTCAGGCTGGTGGTGGTGGTGTAATGGTGTGGGGGATATTTTCTTGGCACACGTTGGGCCCCTTAGCACCAATTGAGCATCGTTTCAACGCCACAGCCTACCTGAGTATTGTTGCAGACCATGTCCATCCCTTTATGACCACAGTGTACCCATCTTCTGATGGTTACTTCCAGCAGGATAACGAGCCATGTCATAAAGCATAAATCATCTCAGAGTGGTTTCTTGAACATGACAATGAGTTCACTGTACTCAAATGGCCTCCACGGTCACCAGATTTCAAACCAATAGAGCACATTTGGGATGTGGTGGAATGGGAGATTCGCATCATGGATGTGTAGCCGACAAATCTACAGCATCTGTGTGATGCTATCATGTAAATATGGACAAAACTCTCTGAGGAATGTTCCCAGTACCTTTTTAAATCTATTCCACAAAGGATTAAGGCTGTTCTGAAGGCAAAAGGGGGTCCAACCTGGTACTAGCAAGGTGTATCTAGTAAAGTGGCCAGTGAGTGTATGTCTGAGCACATTATGCTTCCCTCTGATGGCAAACTTTATTGAGATGCTGACGTAATTTTTCAGCAGGGCTTGGCACCTACTCACACCGTCAAAAGTACCAATACCTTGTTTCATGCCAATGGTATCATGGTGCTTGATTGGCCACCTAACTTGCCTGACGTAAACCCCATTGAGATTTTCTATAGTATCCTCAAAATGAGAGACACCAAAGCCAACAATGCAGACAAGCAGAAGTCTACTATCACCTGTGCTTCCTTCACACTTCAGCTGAGCCACGGGTTGATCACCTCTGCGCCAAAATGCATTGAAGCGGTGATTCATGCAAAAGGAGCCACAGCCATACATTCAGTGCGTATATCGCACAGCTCATGGATATGCTTTCAGTAAACCCACATTTATTAATACAGTACTATAATACAATACTTTTTATTGGTCTTCTGTCATCTTAAAACTGAATTTTGGGTTTTAATTAGCAGTAATCCCTAATGAAGAAAAATAACCCTTGAAATATATTGCTGTTTAAGTAATGAATCAATATAATATATGAATTGTACTTTTTGACAAAATGACTGAAATAAATTCACTTTTCAATAATATGTTTATTTACCGAGGCACCTGTAGGAGCAGGATTCTGAGGAAACTAGATCTGACAAAGTCCTTAATTAAATGCAAACCAGAATGCAGGGTCAGACTGGGTATGTGGGGATGAAAAAAATAAAACTGAGATAAAGACCAAATGGGTGTCCGTGAATGCCCCCTGGATGGCCCATTAGCACAATTAGGTCACCGGGTCAATGATGAAGGAAACAAGGCCACATGATGGAGGAATAGTCGTGTCTGACTAAAACAACAACAACAACAACAAACTGTGGGAAACTGGACTAACTTGTCTCTGTTCACTGTGGTATATTTCAGCTCTGGGCACAAACATCGAGTCAGCGGCCATGTGTTTTTTTTCCATGTGTGGTTCCATGTGAGCGCGGTGCTAACGTGTACGCGTTCACACTTGCTTGGGTGTATCTTATATCTAGATCAGGCTCACATGGCAAAGCACGTTGAGTCACACCGGAGATAAACACAGCCTAGTTACCATGGAGACCTGGCTTCCTACACGTCACATCTTTGCATGGCATACATTTGTATTTGCATCAACTCGTTGTGTTTGAAGCTGACACATAACAACGGACACACTGATTTGCTCTGCAACTGACACTGAAGGCAAACAGGCATTGATATAATAATTATGAGCTTAATTAATCACAACTATCTTTTGTTAGCTTGAATCAGAAAGTGCGTCAGCAGCACTCAATCCCCCTCTATTCAAGCATAATTGGGCGTGGATGTTAAACCTGCTCAGTGAGCAACAAAGGTGTTGAAAAAAGAGTGAAGCAGACATTTGCTGCCGATTATGTTCTTCAAGACAAGTCTGGGCATCCTAAGAGATAATTATCCTCTGCTGTAATTAAATGCACCTCAGTGTGTGTGAGTGTTTGTGTGTTTTAGCAAGCTGTCGACATCAAACAACTGAAGAAGTTTTCCATAAAAGCTTGTATGGAAATCGCAACACATAAGAATCTGTTTCATAATTAACTCAGGGAAAGTTTGGCCGGGAGCAGGATAAACCAACAATCTTTCAGAGTGCCTGCAAGGGTTTCTGCAGCTACTTCAGTCTACTCCTGTTGTCCAATAAATGATTGTTACATTGCCTGGTAGATATCAACTGGAAGTGAATTAAAGTGCTTTTCTGTCTAGCTGTGTTAGCCCTCCAGTAGACTGGCATCTCTTCCTCGGACAACTCCACTAACACCCAGTGACAGGACAAAGCTTCTCAAAGACTGGTTAAATTAAACACGAGTGACTGGATACAACAGGAATGCATTAAAATTAAATCTTATGGTTTTATTTATAGAGCATTGTACCCATGCAAAGATCCTTTGTATAGTCTGTGTTGTCTGTGTTGTCTCTGTGATAATAACCAGACCAGTCCACCAGATGTTTCTCAGATGGTGATTCCAATGCTGATAAACTGAATCTGGGGCTTCAAACAATATAATTACCCATTGTTTTTATATTTTCTGCTAAGGAAAAGCTAAAAGCAAACAAAATATCACACTCTATATTAAAATATACAATGCCATGCAAAAGTATTAATACCTTTTTAATTTTTTGTCACATTTTGTCATGTTATAATTATGAAGTTTAATGTATTTTATCAACATATAGACTTATAGATTTACAAACAGAAAATAGTGCATAATTGTGAAGCTGAGGAAAAACGATACTCCTAAATCCTATGCAACCAATTGCCTTCTATTTAGTTAACAGATTGTGGAACTGTGTGGAATTTAGTTTCAGGATCAATCTAGATGATCTGTGGAGACCTAAGATGTCTTCACAGATCATCTGCAGTAGAGTTCGGTTACAAAACAATATCCCAAGCATTGGACATCTCACAGAGGACAATTTAATATATGATCTGAAAGTGGCTTGAGTATGGTACTTACTGCAAACCTACTAAAACATGGCTGTCCACCTAACCCGATAGGCTGGCAAGAAGAGCATCATTTCAGTGGAGCAGCCAAGGGGTCCACGGTTAGTCTGGAGGAGCTGCAGAGATCCACAGCTCAGGTGAGAAAATCTGCTGGCACTTACAGGTCAACTATTAGTCACAAATCTGGGCTGTAGTGAATAAAAAGGAGTTAAGCTGTAAAAAGTCCCATTTAAAGTTTGTCATAAGCCATTTAAGGGAAATTTTGCTCTAGTCAAATAAGAACAAAATTTTACTTTTTAAATGATGTGCAAAGTGTGTTGCAGAAAACAGCACTGCAGATCACACTGAACACTCCATCTCCATGGCGAATCATTTCAGCAGGGACAGGGAAACCTGTCAGATATGAGGGAAAGATGGAGCTAATTTCCAAGTGACCCAGGTAAAAACCTGTTAAGAGGATGCAAGATATTGTGGTGGAGGTTCACCTTCCTGCAGGACAACAACCCTAAACATACAGTACAACCAGAGCTGCAATGGAGTGGAAAGTGTATTCATGTGTTAGAACCGCCCAGGCAAGGTGTAGATCTAAATCTAATTGAGAATCTGTGGAAAGACTTAAAAACTGGTATTATGATATTTTCACAGATTTTCCAATCTGACTGAGGTAGTTTGCAAAAAGAAATTAACAGAATGTGCAGTTTATGAATGTGAAAGGCTTGTGAAAAAACACCCAAAATTACTTTGAAAAGCAATAACTCAAGACAGCTGACTTTCTATTTCCATTTAATAAACCTAAACCTCTCAAAAACAAATGGCTCAAGAGGTATGAATACTTTTTACCCGCACTGAGAGACCTACTAAATACACTTATCAGATTTTAATTTCCCAGTGCGTCTTTTTTTTCTCATGTCACATTCTAGTTATGATAACAGGCAAAACTGCTACTTTTCTTTAGTTTTCACTTGGCAGTTGTTAAATTCAGCAGTCTTACATATCACCAGGCTCCTCAACTACATGCTGTAACTTCTTATGTGATGGCTACAAACTGAGGGAGTGTGAGTTCTCAGCTTTATACCTCATGACCCATGATTGAATCATTACTTTTATGTTTATTCTGCAACCTTTATCAAATTCTACACTGCAAGGTCTATAAAAAATTATACCGATAAGAAGGAGAAGCATATGTGCAGGAGTACAGAGAGGTAACAGAAGCACGGTAAGATAAAAGGAGATGGGAATGAGAAAGATACAGGAAAATGCAATGATAGGAAGAGGATGTAAAGTGGAGCTGAGAGGAGGATGAGCAGATTACTGTTTGAGAGAACAGTGTTTGTACTCTCTCTGACACACTGACCTAGTGATGCGGCAAAGCTTCCAGCTCCAGATTACAAAGCTGCAGCCCTATGGATGTGGAGGGGGGTGAGGGGGATTAATTATGCCTCTAGAGGTAAGAAGATTAACTGATTGGGGAAGTATTGAGGGATTATGGCTCTATGGATGGAGGGAGCCTGAAATAATCTCAGTGAACCAACTGGCACACGCTAGTACATGTGTGTTTGCTTGTGCTTTGGGCTTTTTGAGGGAGTAAACAAAACTGTGCAAACAGAAAATGATAAGAGGTGGTAAATGCTGGTGGAAAAATTGTGGTTAAATTACACCTGTTCGTGAATGCACGTGAATGTTTTACAGTATGACCTGCCAGAAGCCCGACTGGAATCTGAGAAGCTGATTGTGCATGGTTTGACTACAAGGGCCCCTGCTGGAACCATGTGCAGCCAATCAGTTACAGTAGGTCCCTCCACTCTACAAAGACCCTTTGATGTGAGCAAGACCTTTAAATTCAACCCTAGGGAGTCACAAGACTAACCCTGGCTTTGATCTCACTAAAGGGAAACCTGATGCTCCTCCTATCAACAAAACTGAAGAACAGCAAAATTTCTGCTCGCCTGATGTTAAAATTGTTGCCGGCAAGCAAGAGTAGATGCGCTAAACATCTGCATCTGCTATCATGGTTACTGCACAGTGCCAGCCCTAACTGGCACTGTGCAGTTGGCTGTGGTTCCTATTTCATATTTTACTGATCATGTACTGAAGGAGTTTGTGATGTAAGTAGTATGGCTCACTGCACAGGGTCCCATTGAGTCAAGAGCTGCACACATGCTCAGGACAGAAAAAACCTCTTCCAGACTTGCTTGCGCCCCGAGCAAGTCTTTTTTTTGCCGATTGTTGTCAGTTCCATACAATATCGAGTGGGCACACCTTGCCTTTTGTAGAGTGTAGTCAATATTAGAAAATATGGTCGTATACTGCAGTTGGATAAGTAAATTGGTATTTGATTCAAGAATCACAGTTTACCGTTTTTTAAGGAATCTGTAACTCATTTTATCAGCTCTAGTTCACTATGTCAAATACTATCAGTAGTCAAACTAGAACTGAATTCATTCTACGCTCAACACAGACTCTTTACAAAAATCATTGCGATTTATAAAACCTTTATTCTATTTGTGAAATCCCTTCCAGAAAAACAACACTTTCAATATTTTGTGACATGGCTTCAAGACAGTTTTAAATCAGAGGTATGGAGTTTGACTTGGTGACTTGACTTGAGTCAGACTTGAGTTACAGATTTGATGACTTGAGACAGTCATGATTTGAGGGTGTTTTTGTTTAGTTTTATTTATTCTTATTTCCAGTTTGTGTTTTGGATCCTGCTTCTGTTTATTATTTTCCTGGTTGTGCTTTAGTTTCTCATTATTGTTTTCTTGTCTTGCAAGTCATGTTTCTCTCTATTAATTTGTATCATTGGATTTCTGTTTTTCTCTAGTTACGTTTTGTTCTCCCTGTCTCTGTCAGCCATAGCAGTCAGCTTCATTCAGTACACCTGCATCATGCAATCAGTCTTTTCCATTTCACCTGTACCATGCTCCATATATACACCATCATTCTGTTTACTCATTGCTGAACCATCACTTCTGTTTGTACTCTACGCCTGTTAATGGTATGGTCCTGCCTCCACCTTGGAGATATTTGTTTCACTTAATATGAACCGTTTTTACTTACGGTTACGATGCCTGTCTCTCTGCATTCTGGGGTCCTCCACCCCACCACACCTGACAGAGACTTGACTTGGATTTATTAGAAAAGACTTGACTTGAATATTATTGACTTGATATAGGCTTGGTCGTCTTTACTTGAAATTACTTGATGCTCTCAGTTAAGTCACAATAAGCAAAATAATAACAGTAATAACAATAGTAAAAACAAGACCGTGAAATCTGTTCATTAGCTTCTCCAATCCTATAGCCAGTGACAGTCATGAAGCTAAAGAATGTGTGAGGGTAAGCTAATGCTTTCTAATGCTTGCTTAATATAGTGGTCAGATACATAATAAGCCCAACGTAAAACAATTTAACGGATGAAGATATTAGTTGTTTTTATTTATTTATTTATTTATATATGTATTTATTTTTTAACGTGTCCTGTTCAGCAGAGAAGCACTCACAATTGTTGTCTGAGTGTCAAGAAGAAGCCCAACAATATGTAGTAGCAAGTGTAAGGAGCCACAGACCTGCCCCCCTGGACCCGAGAGAGACATGGAGGAGATCCGAGCCACAGACATCCAAAGCCCCCCCAGAGAAATGGAACCCCAGGAGGACCTCCACCGGGATTACCGCAACCCCCCCAGAGAAGAGCAGAGGATATCCCTAGGGGAACCACCCAGCAGTCACAGTGCAGAAGCCCCAGGGAGCTACAGCAATGAGCCCACGGCCCCGCCGGCAGCCATCTACACTGAAGCAGATCCAGCCAGGGACCCAGAGACCTGAGACCCCAGGCCAAACCCCCTACCCAAGCAGAGGCCCGACAGAGCTGCAGGGCCCAGGCAAGCAGCCACTGAGAGTGAGCCGGCACACACCAAAATACCAAGAACCACCAATACACCAGAGGGCAGAGACACCAACCACCAGCATGGGATGTGGCGGGGAGGGCCCCACATTTGATGGGGGCCCTAAGCTCCCTCTCTCCTAAGCCAGGAGAGGGAGCAGCCCAAGACCCAACCTCACACAAAAACAGGCACACACAGTCACAATCACACATTCCCACCATCATGCCTACACATAAAAACACTCACACCCACGCACCCAATATAAAGATACACAACAATAGACATTGTACACACATTTATACTCCCCATACATACTCTACACTCTTAGGTCCAGATACCGATATCTCAGAGGGTCAACTAGTTCCCACACCCAGGTTGGTGGTCCCCCTCCTTCCGGGGTGGAGACAGGTAGACCTCACGAGCCCAGACTAGTGTCGGCATTGTCCAAACCCGAACGACCCCGGCCCAGACACCAACCCCCTGCTCCAACCCCAGCCCCCAACGACCCCCGTCCCCGTCAAGAGAGGGGGTCACGGACAAAAGATGGGTCTACCTGAGCCCGCCAACCAGAGCCATCCCAGGATAAAACAGGCCCAACCCCCCAATGAATTCCAGTCTTCACCCCATAAGCCACCCACCCCCTATGAACCCCAACATGAATTCCCCCACAGGGCCACTCCCAACCAGGACACAAATACTGAACACATGCCCCTGAACCCAAACGCCATGAATCCTCTCCCCACAGGGAAAGCCATCCACACAGCGCCAGCTCAATACACGGAACACTCCAAGCACCCCCGCCACATCCTGCCCCCTACCACACAGCGTGCCGCAACAGCAAGGCAAAAGCCCCGCGCAAAGCCACCCTAGCCCCAGCCGACAAGCATAACAAAGCAGACACCAACGAGCACCGTACTCACAACACACCCCCACCGACCCTGCACCAAGATGGACAAACTCACCCGACATGAGATCTCCAAATGAGTTAACATCTGTGTCTTAATCAAGTCAAGTCAAGTTTATTTATACAGCACTTTTCAGCAAAAAGGCACTCAAAGTGCTGTACACGAGGAAAAACACCACAATGATACAAAAAATCAAAGACAGAAAAACGAATCAAATGCCATTAATAATCCTTGGGAGTTTACTGGTAAGGGCTGGTTCTAATCCAATCTTTCTAATAGAGGTAATTAGCTCATTAAGTCCTCTGTGGTAAGGAATTCATCCTGTGCTAGAAGAAAAATGATAATATTAATCCTTGAGGTTGCTGGTATGAGGCATCATTCAAATAAGCTGGGTCACTGGTATAAAGCATTTTTAGTCCCAACGTTTTAAATACTAATAATGTTTGGCTTCCACTGGTATGAAATTGTAATACAATCTTTCTAAGAAATCTAAAAATCTCTGGTCATTGGTGTAAAAACAGCTTTAGTCAAATTTTCATATACTAATAATATTTGGCTTTTGCTGGTAATCCTTCTGAGAAATCTGAAAATATATGAAAAGTAATGAAATCACACATTTAGGTAAAGTAAGATAGAAAACCTCAGCAGGGGTAAGCAACACACACATAAGTAAAGATTTAAAGCAACACATATACAAAACAATATCATGCAGGTGATCCGGTGAAGGCGGTGTGAGGGGGTGCATATGTTTAACTTGGGCATGTGTGCATGTGTGTGTATGTGAGTGTGTGCAAGTAAGTCCATGAAGCACTGTCACAGAGGCCATTGTCCTTGATGGTACGTTGGAATGTACATCAACCAGCCACACAGTTCTGAGTAGGTCCACAGATGTCCTCAAGGAACGGAGGGGGCAGAGCATCTTGTTTACATAACATCCAGGAGAAGTTGAAGATAGCCGGCCATACAAGGCCATACAAGGGAGCCAGATTCAGATAACAACTATCGTTTTGGGTCAGGCAGACTCTTAATTTTCCATCAGCCCTGAGAGTCTCGCTGGTGCTTCTCAATGGCGAATCCAAACAGCCTAATTCCAGGTCCTTTCCGCCAGATCCGAGCGAACAACTTTCTCCAAGATTTATCCCATTTCACCCCTTTAGTCCAGGAACCGCAACCTGCCTGCGATCCTGTAAGGATCACATCCAGTCTGCGATTCAGCTCACATAACATCTCAGTCTGAGAGTTGATCGCTCTGCAGATCCCATCATACATGCCAGGCAGCCTTACAATGGTCAGAACAGCTGCTGACATTTTCCGAATTTCTCAATATGCCAGGTAACCGGCGACTCCAAAAAGCAGAAATCTTGTTATCAAACATTCAACTGTGTACACATCTTTGACATCCTCAACTGACATTATCGACAAACACACAATCCTCCACTTCTGCCAGGAGTCCATCGTGTATCCGAAGAAAAATGTCCTGTCTGGACAAGAGGGTTCCCCTTCACCCTCTCTTCTCGTCGAGAAAATTTGATCAATTGCATTGAGAGACCAGCTGACCAAATCCATAACCCAGAATTTGGAAGATATCCAAAGAGAGGCTCCAAAAAAGAAAGAGAAGACACAGAGCTAAAGCAGGGCAGATATGGGAGGGTGCGGGAGACAGAGAAAAAGCGTCGTCCTCCACCGAGAGCAGTTTACCTTTTTAATCTTTTCTATGTACCTGTACTATTTTATATTTCCTATAGTTCTTATGTAATGTTGTTTTTAAAGTGCTCTATAAATAAATTGGTATGGTATGGTATATTTTTTCATAATTTTCATCTGACACAGAGTGCACAGTGAGTGAATTATCCAGAAGACAGAAAGAAGTTAACCATTTATAGAAAGCCTTTGTTTAGATGCTTTGTGACATTTAGGCCATGTCGTAGGTGGATATCTGAGAAAACGAATAATTTTTTATGCGTTTTGGCCTTTCATCCACACATAAACTCCATTTTACATCATTCAAAACGAATAATTCTGAAAACTCCGGCCAAAGTGGAGATTTAAAAAAACTCAAGTTTTTGAGCCTGCCTGTGTTCATGATCAAACGGACTTACGGTTCGGCACATCACTGTCTGCAACAAATATTGCGGTGCTGACGTCAAATGTGCGACCTTTGTTTATAGACTCAGCCATACAGTGGAGTAAAAATGAATGATGAACGATTCCCAATCGACACTATATTGTGTTTTATCAGCTTTAAATTCTAAGACTGTGTTTAAAAGAAGTTCAATTTCTTTTTCTGTCCACAAAAACGAACCTCCTGGCGCCATGTTTTATACCTAACAGGAAGTTGTGATTGTTTTGAAGGATTCTGATTGGCTGACACAGGTTTCATTTTTGCAGTACACTGCCCCCATGCGCCTGGAGTGTTTAACACAATGCTCATCGGTGTATTTCTGCGGCTTTGTTTGGATGAAAACTTTTCTGAAAAACTTATGTGTGTACGATGTTATTTGTAAAAACGATGTAGGGGAGAGATAAGCTTTTTTAAATACCCTTCTACGTTTGTACAAGGCCTTAAACAAATTTTTTTTTTCCATTGTATAGTGTTTCAGTTGCACGGTGGCACAGTTGGTAGCACTGTTGCCTTGCACCGAGAAGGTCATGTTCTCCCCGTGCATGTGTGGGTTCTCTCAGGGTACTCCGACTTTCTCCCACAGTCCAAAAACAATCTCTCTAAATTGCCCCTAGGTGGGCATGGTTGTTTAGGAGGACTATTTCCAAGATCTCATCTCTTCTAACTTCTTCTCATTCCTATGAACCCTATAATGCATATTATACACTGAGGGCAGACAGAGGGACTTGCCCAGGGCAGTCATGCAATAACTGCCACTGTCAACATTGAAATATAAAAGATTCTCTGTTTTATCTTAGAATTTAACTCTGCTTTTTTTCCTTCCCTAACAGAAACAGTCTAACATCTAATCTCTATTTATATTTCATTTCTGCCAGCTGACCCCCCATCAACTTCCTCATCCTGTTATACCGTCACTGGCAGCCTTCCAAAACTTCCTCTAGCTTCTCCCTCCCTCTAAGTCTCGTCATTTTCCCTGCTCTCTCCCACTTTTTGGTTGGTATACAAAATGTCTGCCATGCTCAATCCATTCTGGGGCTCTCCCCTCTATGCGGTCCCTCTGCACCAACTTCCTCTGTGGAACAGCACGGCGGTTACATAAGAACCGAGGTCAAAGTGTCACTGCGGTTGTCATGGCATATGTAGAATGACGAGGAAAAGAGGGGGGTGCAAGGGGCAAAAGAGAAGAAAAACTACTTTCATAGACGACTGAGAGCAAATATGTGCAGAAGAAGTAATGCACATAAATAAAAACACTGTGGTATTTTAATATATTCAGATGTGTCAAACTGAGACAGGGAAGTATATATATATAAACAGATAATATATGCGACAGAGTAAAGTTGAGGGTTACAAAAGTCTGCAGATATAGACAGCTATGTCCCACTGCTCATATGTGTAATTCTGTGACAGTCCTGTTGGCGTTCTGCACTCCGCTGCTCCACAAACCTAGTTTGAGTAATCTTTGCCTTCATACTGTTTCATAAGAGCACTGCCAGATTATTGCATCATAAAGCCCCTTGCCGCTGCAACGTCATCCTTCCTAGCGTACAACGTTCCCAGAAAACAAAATCATCCCAGGAGCAGAGATGAACATTATTCCAAACTGCTTTTATTCATTTTAGCACAAATTTAAACTGATGAGCTAAAATCTTTGCCAGCCCCAATTTAGTCACCAACAAAGAAAACATACAAAATAACAAAGCAGCAAATCTGCAATACATATTCTGGAGAGAAAGAAAGTCTAAGTAGTTTGGCAAATGTGCAATGCTAATGGGTTTAACGAATGGGATGCAGATGTTAAAAGCTGTGACATTCTCCTTCATGTTCAGTCCAGAATTACAGATGCCAAACATTAACCCAACTTCTGCAAGTCCGAATCACCTGCTGTAAACTTAACACCTGTCCTGAAGATAATTAATCAGAAGCTAGTGAGCAAACCCTGGGAAGAAGGCCAGAGATTATATCCAACCAATTATTTCCAAGTCAAACTGACTCTACTGAGAAAACAAATAATCTAAGCACATAACTACAAAACAAGTCCACAAAATCAGTTGATCTTTGTTGCCATAACATCTAAAGAACCATTCCATCTTAATATTTAGCCTCCTTTACTCTGATACTACTAAATAAAATCTGCTGCAAACAATTGAGCAGCAGATATGTACAGCTCAGGCTGGAGAATCTGTCAGAAAAGAAAATGTTTAGTCATGCAATCCACAAACCTGGGCTTTATAGAAGAATGGCAAGAAGATATCTATTGTTGCAAAAAAGATATAAGTTCTGTTTAGAGTTTGCCTCAACCTATTTAGGGTAAACAACAAACATGTGGAGGAAAGAGCTTTGATTGGAACTTTGTGGCCTACATTAACTTAAACTGCACACCATCCCTACAGGGAAACTATGATGGCAGCATCATGCTGTGTGAATCCTTTGCTTCAGCACGAAAGCTGGTTAGAGTTGATGGGAAAAGGGATGAGACTAAATTCAGGGCAGTTCTGAAAGAAAACGGATAGAGGCTGCAAAAGATCTGAGACAAGGATGGGCAAAAATGTCAATCCCAGAGTTGGTAGAGACATACCCTATAACAGTTGCAGCTGTAATTGCAGCAGAGGGTGACTTTGCAAAATGTTGACTCAGGGCTGAATGCAAATGCATGCAAAGCTTTTCAGATTTTTATTAGTATAAAAAAAGTGTATCACTTTCCTTCTGCTGCACAGTTATGTTCTACTTTGTGTTGACATATCACTTAAAATGTGAAAAAAATGCATTGACATGTTGGTCTCTAACGTGACAAAATGTGAAAAGGTTTTGCAAAGGACTGTGTCCACACATTAACGTCAGCAAGACCAATCACCGCAACAGAAGTGTGGTGGGCTCTACGCAGCTTATTTCTTTATAGATAACACCTTCTCAGTTCAAGGTTTCATAAAAAGACCTTTGCTTCATTTCATCAAAATTGACCAACTTTTTCTAAAACGAAAAGAGGTAGAGGAAGGCTGTTTAAAGCTAAGCTACACTTCCAGTTCTCTAAGATCACAAAGTCAATATGACAGGCAAGAAACAACTCTTTGTCAAACAAAGGACCAGTTTGATCGCTTTTGCTGTTGGTTTTTACATTGGCATCGGCCCAAATGAAAGGTATGGCTTTTCCTAACTTAATGAGCCCTCTGTTACACAATTAAAGCTGCTTCAGGCAACATAATGCCAGGGAAGTATTAAAGCAGAACTGACCGAGGGTACAATTACCTTCCTAATTTTTGCTCAGAGGAGCTGAAGCTGATCGTTCTCATATTACTCTTCTGAAAAAGAAAGAGCTGTACAACTTATAAATCATTTGCCAGGCCACCTTAAACGCGCGCCCGAATGCGCGTCCCCGCGGCTGTCGCGGGAGGAGCTGGCGTCGGTGAGATCATGTGAGAGTCCATGCTTGGAGAAAGTAGGTTAGCAGGGTAGACTGAGAGGAAAGCAGGCGGAGAGACAGAGCTCAGAAAGAGGGGGGGGGGGGGTTTCGAACAGCGCTCCTTCATCGTGAGGATCCAGTCTGTCAAAAAAAAAAAAAAAAAAAAAAACAAAGTTGAGGAGACGCTACTCGTCTGTGCGTACGCAAGGCTACGATGAGATCCACAGCTATTTCCTTCACTCTTTTATTTTGCTCAAACTTGATCGAGCGATAAATACAAGGAGTTTTTGCTACTTTTTGTTTTCCTTTTTTCTGTTTTTGGGACTAAGTTAATATTTAGAGAGACAATTCAGTCTGCCTCCAGCGCTTTATTCACTTATCTTCTATTTTCCAACACTGAATTCATGTCGTCGAGTCCTCACCGCCCTGCCCACAAATAAAGAAAACATCAAAATGAGAGGTAAGGGATTTTTTTTATAATTATTAATATGTGGAAATAAATCAGTGCCTGTGTAGCCACGCTAAGTGTTATTGGTTTTGGGTTGGATTTGCAGCCACATGTGTGCGCACAGGGACTCTGAAGAGCTCCTGCTCTTCTCCCAGTGCGCACTAATCCCTCTTAACTGGATTATGGCCGCACAGAACCGGAGGCGGCGTTCTGCGTAAACACCAAAATTCACATCAAGTGCAATGATCAGGAGCTGGATGAATGAGGCTTAAATAAGAGAATAAATATTGGTACATAAAACAACATGTTTTCGTTTTGTGAAATTTAGAACAACTTAACAACTGCTTAAACTGTGGTTCCTGCACGCGTAATGGTGCATTTTACAACACACGGCGGTGTCATCATTGGTATGTTCTTAAAAGAAATCTGAGCAGTCCTTTAACTGAGACTAATGTTGATTGTTTTTTTCTTGGGATCCATGTTAGACGTTATGCAATAAGGTGAGGGGGGTGGAGGGGCTTGGGGAGGTTGTTGTTAACTAAAACTACATTTATGTAATCGACCTTATCAGGTTTCTTACAATGTTAATGAAATTGTCTTTAATACTTTTAAATTAGCATCTGTTAGTGTAGAGTAATGACACATCAGGAAGTGCGTTTACTGTGAGACTATACGTTGATTATGGATTTGTGAAATAGAATTTATTAGTTTGAAATAGGTGAATATTATAATTGGAAGTGTTTCTTTGCAATGTTGAGGTTACAAACTCAATCTGTGGAGTTGTAGTGGTGTGATGGCTGTGTCAGCATGGCCGACAGTGTGAGTTGCGGAGGGAGAGAAACTCGGCTGTTCCACTGACCTAGTTATGTCACGCAGCATTATACAGCGTACACAGCGGAGGGAGGGGAGGAGGGCTCCGGGAAGCTTCGTGACGGCAAAACACGCAGCACCATGTTTCGCACAGTGCAATCCCAATAGGAGCTACACTGTATTTTACTGCAATAAATTGCAAAAAAAAAAAAACAATATTGCGCTGGCTTCAGCGGTGCAGGTTCCTTTTTTTTTTTTTTTTTTTGCGTCTACAGTCACCAGATGCGGCCCAAGGCTGTTTGAGGTCCAGGGGCGTTGGTTGACGTAACACCATACAAAACACATAATTGATGGCGCATCAAAATAAAAGGAAACAATAACATGTATAAAACAATTTAAAAAAAAACATGAACAGTGCAGAATCCCTGATCTAAATCAGTGCTTCCCAAAGTTAGGGTCAGTTTTCCTATGGGGGTGGGAAATCAACAAAGTCTTGAGATCCTCTTGAGAAATCAAAGTAAATAACAAAATTAAAATGATAAAAGCATATTTATGTTCTGAATGTCACGTGAGATTACAAAAACTGAATGACTGAATGATAATTGGGGTCATTGTTATTTTGTCGGTCATTAGCTGAAACGTTTGGGGCCAACGATCTACATCATATTCTTCTTCACTACAACATGGTGCTTTTGTAAAACCATTTAAAGATGAAACCCTCAAAATCTTGCCGAAGCTGCCAGGAGAAGACATGTTGGGAAAAAGAATAAAGTTAAGATGGACATTCTGACTTTCAAGTTTGCACATGTAATGCAGTATTTATATGTTTGAACAGTTTATAATGAATTTTTAATATAAAATCCAATCCCATGTGAAAAAAACTGTAATGTACATTATTCATAAGCCTTTCTTTATTTCTTAAAATTTTTGTTGAAACCAATTGGACTTTCTTGTAATGTTTTGAAGGGGATCTGTAGGAGCTATGTTGTTCAGTGGTGGCAGCTTTTTGGTATAATTTTGGAATTTTATTGAGGCAAAAAGGATTTGTTCTTGGACATGTACCCCATTAAAATGGTTTTCACCTCGGGGGCCTTTAAATACCATCGAGAACAACAATTCAACAAATATTAATGTCAAAATGTTCCACCATTATTTATCCAATATGGTCTTTATAGTTGGAAAGTGATATCAGGTACAGCATATATAACAATAACTGAATTTACAGCTAAATGTGTATTGCTTGAATGCATGGCCTTATTTAGGGGAATGTGGGGCCCCTGGGCCAGAGCCAGTTCTGGTGGCATTTATACACTTAATTAGGTACACACCAGGCTTAATATTTTTTACATAAAAAAAGGCTTAATTTTACTGATTTAAATACTAAGCCAGGATACTTCTAAGCATTTACATTATGAATTTAAATACCAAACATCACACGTTTAGTTTGTTTCGCTGATTAATCACTCGTACAAATAGCTACATTAGTAAGCTTGACCTTTGTGACATTTTTAGCACACCTGTTGCCCACCAGTTGGTTAGGATGCCCCAAACTGTTGCTTTGTTTGCTTACACATTGGGCTGGCTCTAACACTTTGTTTTTTATAAAACTTCACTTGCAGCACTTGGCTTCAATACCCTTTCAAATGTTTTAAGCTGCTGCATGTCTTTCTTTTTATTTGCATTGGCCAACAATATAACATTTTTTTTAACCCTTTTTGCAAGAGTAAAGTTGACTTACAAAGAGTTGTCTTATCTCTGTTGGGGAGGAAATAGATTTTTTTTGCTCAAGAAAAAAAGAAGGGGGGCCAGACAGAGAAACTTCAGGGCCTTTGGTGGAGGGAGGTTCCCTCTCTGGCCGGATATCCAAATGTAAACAAACTACAGTCTTTTCTTTGCAGGCTGGACCAAAAAAATTATTTTTTTTTTTCTGCACACAACCTGCTCTTTACTCTCCCACAACAAACATCAGCATTTTTTTTTTACACTGGTCTGACCAGATAAGTTGCAATCTGAACAATTTAGTGTTCTCACTTACAGTTTTGGTATGCCAACATACTGTAAAGGCTTGCTATGAAGTCTGCACTGATACTTCCTCTGCTCTACTGTAGCAGGTAGCTAGATATCTGTGTGCTTCCACAAAATGTTTTACAGCCCCAGTGAAAGATCATAAGACTCATGTCACACACGGACAGACACCCTGCATGAGAGGCCAGTGAAGTGCTCAGCTCTGTTCCAGTTCCCCCTCTGTGGGCCCCAGCCCAGCCTCCAGTGGTATTTGCATCTTTTAAAATAGAAAGAGTCCACCTAACACACCAGCAGCGACCGGCCAGACTGTACACATTCTGCACATTTCTCATCCTTCTCTGCACTGCACTCACATTGTATTTTATTTTAAAGCAGGAACACATTTTCAATGTACTTGTGAGAGGTAAGTGTTAGAGATGTGGGATTCTGACTCCCCCAAAAAAGTTGTGCAAATACATCCAAACACATCCTAATTTTAGGGATATAACAGTCTCCAGAAATTATTCCCCATACTTTTAGCACAGAACGGCTGTTTTTTAAATATATGGAGCTCCATGATACTTCCACATTTCCCTGAATGTATTCTCTCATTTTGTTTCATCAGGAGATGGTAAGGAAAAAATATCTACCACATGAAATTATGAGAGCAACTAGCTGACTGTCATCATTCTGTTTCATATGCCATTGACACCTTGCATTGTGAAAGAAACAATATTTACCTGTGCTTCAACAGGTTCTAGGGATAGGTTATAAAAGATGGGGTGGCAACTTCATGTGCATGCTGGTTGTCAGGTGAGATGTTGCTAGGTGTGTCACATTACCGAAGATCAACATTCTCCTTTGACACACTGACACACTGACTGCATGACACACTGGCCATGGGGCATGTTGGACACTGATCACCTGATCATTCCCTGTTGCATACAGAGAAGCGAACTGCTGGAAGCTCAGAGTCAGTGATTTTCCTTCTGCCTTAAGCCCACCACACCCTCTGCTGGATTACTTTTTTTGTAGAGATAACAAGCTTTTAAATTTAGCTGGCTGATAAACGCTAAGAGGCCAACGTGTTTGTCCCGTCCGTTAAAGATGTATTTTTCTCTGTTTTGCATAAAGGTTTGCGGCCCTGGGGCTGAAAACACCTGCTTTACTCAAAAACATTCATTCTTGTTTTGCGATTTTCTGCTCAGTTATTCTTTGCAGATGTCGCTACATATTTTGTGATGAACCTAAACCCCTCCAGACTTTATGCATCACGTTATAAACAGAAAGCAGTGCTGGTATTGATATCTCTGAAATGCTCAGTCTCTCAAGAGAGCGAAAGGTTAAAAACATTCAGTGCTGGTCAACAGGGATATTCAGGGTTAACGGTAATTGCTCTTCTTGCTTCTCAGCCATTCTCGACAGGCAGTTAAATTGGTCCCCACTAGTCATACTGCTTTGAGATTATTCAGTTAATTGATAAGCAGTACATATTCTGATTAGCAATTGGCCTTTAATGTCACTTTGTAAGCAAAAAAGCATATAATAGGCTTGTCAGAGCTTTCCAAATTGGCATATTTATCTTTTTTCTTTAGTTTTCACAATAGTAAACACAAATCTCCCTTACTGATAGTTGATAGTTTCAAACTTTGGACATACTGTCATCTTTATTTCACTATTTACACATTTTCTTGCAGACCTGGTTCTTTATTTTAATTCTCAGATCTTAAACGGCCACCTGTTTATTTCCTGGTTTTAGTTCTTAGCTTGCATGCATGCAGATTAATTGCATTGGTCCTCATTTATTTACAAGGTTATGGTCAAGTGGGTCACATTAAATATGTCAGGGGCCAATTTGTCAATTGATCTCTTTGACAGGAAAATGTTCACTCAGGGCTTCAAATTAGCTCAGTCTGAACAAAACATAGCAAGACTTTACCAGGGGGGCGACGTGAAGGGGGATTATTGTCTTGCAAACACTGCACTCTTTGAGATTCCAAAAAAAAAACAACCTATTAGCTCATAATACTCTAAGGTGTACTGATGTGTTGGATTTTAGTGTAGGATAACCCACACATCACTATTTGGAGAGGATGATGTCATTGCTCTACCTCTAAGCTAACACTAGACACCATACAACAATTACAAACTTGATTCTGTTTGTTCTTAAAAGTTGAATGTTGCGAGTTCCTAGTTTGGAATACCACAAGAATGCTTCCTGAATTTGGAATTAACAACAGGGAAAGTGGGAAGCCAACAAACAGAACCACAATGTTCAACACTAGAACAATGTTCTTTTTCAAGATGGCGCCGCAGATGGTCGCCTCGGCGTGTTGGTGCGCATTGTTTTGTTTTGTTTTTTGCTTTAAAACGGTCTTCTGTGATGGTACCCGGAGCTCTCTCACCAGAGAAGAACTCATGAACATCAGGGCTACTACACCAGAGGAGTTATTTCCAACATTTCTACCTACTGCTCTGGAATATTTGGACATTCTGGTCAAAGGTGCGCTCACCTTTGTTCACGCGGTGAAACGCCGGAAGAGAGGGAAACGGGCTGGGGTGCTGGTACGTCTTCGCCAGCGTGGACTACGAACACCGTTACCTGGAATATTTCTCTCTAATGTGCGCTCACTTCCCAACAAAATGGAGGAACTACAACTGTTGTTGGGGAAAAACAGGGACTTTTATTCATCGGCAGTTTTGTGCTTCACGGAGACGTGGCTGTGTGGATTAATACCGGACTCTGCGCTGCAGCTGGCAGGATTCCAGCTCTACAGAGCGGACAGAGACACGGAACTCTCCGGCAAAGCGAAAGGTGGAGGAATCTGTTTTTACCTCAACAGTGGTTGGTGCAACGACGTGACAGTGATTCAACAGCACTGTTCTCCAGACCTGGAATCCTTCATCATAAACTGTAAGCCTTTCTATTCCCCCCGTGAGTTCGCTTCGTTCATCCTGGTCGGTGTTTACATCCCACCGCAAGCTAACGTGCAGGTCGCACAGCGCATGCTCGCCGACCAGATACTGAGTGTGGAGCGGACCAACCCGGACTCCTTAGTAATCGTCGCTGGTGACTTTAACAAAGGTAATCTGACCCACGAACTTCCCAAATACAGACAGTTTATAAAATGTCCGACCAGAGAGGACAACATTCTGGATCACTGTTACACCACCATCAGAGACGCTTATCATGCCGTCCCACGTGCTGCACTGGGCCAATCCGACCACATCATGGTCCACCTGATTCCTGCATACAGGCAGAAACTAAAGCTCTGCAAACCTGTTGTGAGGACGTCAAGGAAGTGGAGCAGTGAGGCTGTGGAGAATCTCCAGGCGTGTTTAGGCTGTACAGACTGGGATGTGTTCAGGACTACTACCAACAGTCTGGACGAGTACACAGAGGCTGTGACTTCCTACATCAGCTTCTGTGAGGACAGCTGTGTACCATCATGCACCAGGGTGAGTTACAACAACGACAAACCCTGGTTCACAGCTAAACTCAGAAGGTTAAGACTGGATAAGGAAGAGGCCTTCAGGAGTGGGGACAAAGACATATACAGAGAGGCCAAGTACAAGTTTGGCAAGGCAGTGAAAGAGGCCAAACGACTGTACTCTGAGAAGCTCCAAATCCAGTTCTCAGCCAACGACTCTGCGTCTGTCTGGAAAGGGCTCAAGCAAATCACCAACTACAAGCCGAAAGCCCCCCACTCCATCAACGACCGACGCCTCGCCAACGACCTGAACGAGTTCTACTGCCGCTTTGAAAGACAAAGGGACAGTCCTGCAACCATCTCCCACGACGCCCCCCAACAGCTGCAGCCACAATCCACCACCCCCACCTCCCCAACCCCAAGAGGGGCCTTGGCACCTCCAACCCCCACCAGCCCCCTACCCACGCCGAGGACGGCTCTTTCCATCCAGGAGAGGGACGTCAACAAACTCTTCAGGAGACAGAACCCCCGGAAAGCTGCTGGTCCGGATTCTGTCTCACCAGCCAGCCTGAAGCACTGCGCTGATCAGCTGTCTCCAGTCTTCACAGACATTTTTAACACCTCACTGGAGACATGTCATGTGCCAGCCTGCTTCAAGTCCTCCACCATCGTCCCTGTTCCCAAGAAGCCAAGGACCACAGGGCTTAATGACTTCAGACCCGTCGCCCTGACCTCTGTGGTGATGAAGTCCTTTGAGCGCCTTGTGCTCTCACACCTAAAAGACATCACCGACCCCCTCCTGGACCCCCTGCAGTTTGCCTACAGAGCCAACAGGTCTGTAAATGATGCAGTCAACTTAGCCCTTCACTTCATCCTCCGGCACCTGGACTCCACAGGAACCTATGCCAGGATCCTGTTTGTGGATTTCAGCTCTGCCTTCAACACCATCGTCCCAGCTCTGCTCCAGGAGAAGCTCTCCCAGCTGAGTGTGCCCGACTCCACCTGCAGGTGGATCACTGACTTCCTGTCTGACAGGAAGCAGCGCGTGAGGCTGGGGAAGCATGTCTCTGACTCCCTGACCATCAGCACCGGTTCCCCCCAAGGCTGTGTTCTCTCTCCTCTGCTCTTCTCCCTGTACACCAACAGCTGCACCTCCAGTCACCAGTCTGTCAAGCTTCTGAAGTTTGCGGACGACACCACCCTGATCGGACTCATCTCTGATGGTGACGAGTCCGCGTACAGATGGGAAGTGGACCATCTGTTGGACTGGTGCAGCCAGAACAGCCTTGAGCTCAACGCTCTAAAGACAGTGGAGATGGTTGTGAACTTCAGGCAGAACCCAGCCCCACCTGCCCCCATCACCCTCTGTGACTCCACAATTGACACTGTGGAATCTTTCCGCTTCCTGGGAACCATCATCTCCCAGGATCTCAAGTGGGAGCCAAACATCAGCTCCCTCATCAAGAAAGCCCAGCAGAGGATGTTCTTCCTGCGGCAGCTGAAGAAATTCAACCTGCCAAAGACTATGATGGTGCACTTCTACACAGCCATCATTGAGTCCATCCTCACCTCCTCCATCACCATCTGGTACGCCGCTGCTACAGCCAAGGATAAGGGCAGGCTGCAGCGTGTCATTCGGTCTGCTGAGAAGGTGATTGGCTGCAGTCTACTGTCGCTCCAGGAACTGTACACCTCCAGGACCCTGAAGCGGGCAGGGAAGATTCTGGCTGATCCCTCCCACCCCGGTCACAGACTCTTTGAGACTCTCCCCTCTGGCAGGAGGCTGCGGTCCATCCGGACCAAAACCTCACGCCACAAGAACAGTTTTTTCCCATCTGCCACCAGCCTGGTTAACAAAGCCCGGAAACCACCCTGACATTCCCCCTTTCCCCCACACCCCCCCTTTTTTTGCTGACAGGACACCTGTAACCTGTAACTCTATGCGTTACATTAACGCTCAGCTTGGACTCCTGCTTACTTGCACTGCTTTACTTGCACAATGATCACCTGCACTGTTGTATTGCTCTTGCATCTTATACTGCTCTATATTTACTCTCACTCACTTAAAACTGTGCACTTATATTTATATTATATTGTAGATATGTTTGTACTGTTTAACTTGTACTGTATTGCACCGACTACGCCAAAACAAATTCCTTGTATGTCCAAAAACGTACTTGGCAATAAAGCTTTTCTGATTCTGATTCTGATTCTGATTCTGATGGCTGCCAAGCACAAAACGTAGTCGTTACCATTACACCTATAAGCTAATCCGACTGGTTTTCTAACTTGGATCTTAAATGTATTCAAATCATTCTCAGATCTGAGCTCCAACTTCCCAAACAAATCAAGTTCACCTTATGCACACGCACAATGCTTTCTTCTTAGTTTTCTGTGTATTTATATGACTACATTTCATCACTCTATTGAAGTCTTTTTTGTATGGATGAAGACTTTTCTAGAGACAATGTTGTATTTGTGAGGATCTTTTCAGGCCTAAAAAGCTTAAATTTAATGTGACTCTAACTATCAGTCTATTATAATTTGCATGCTAAAATAAACTTTTGAGGGTGAGGCACCAAAACTATTTTTAGCCCATAGGCTCACATCCTTCAAAATCTTCTCATGCTGGCAGTGGGTGAGTTTGTGCCTTTGGGAAGATTTAATTGAGCAGCTTTCAAATGAAAATAGGTGCAAAACCAGTTTTATTGCTACCACATGTTTTTGAAATCCATACAGCCTTCTCATATAATGCTCAAATAGTTTATCTTCGATCCTAGGTACAATTAAACAGCGCTGACGGAGGAATTTCATAAAAAACATACAAATAAAAAGAAAACAAGAATACCCCTTTTCCACCAACGCTGTTCAAAGCCCGTTCCAGTTCCCGAACGTGATTTCAAACCGATGACACATGTTTTCACAGAGGAAAAGAGGTTCCAAGGTGCAAACTCTCGGCGAACATGCTTGGTTCCCAAAACTGTTGGAAACATGTCAATGCTCAACAAAACACCAAAGTTCAAAGACACCCGAATAGAACCGGTTCAAGAACGAATGTTCCTTCAGTGGAAAAATGCTAGAAGAGAAACGCTAATCAAAAAGGAAATCTGATCATCACATGCCTCATGTGATGTCACCATAGGCATGCTTTTGAAGAAGCTTGTTTGTGGGAAAGTAGATATTATCACAGTTACATAATACCAATAAAACAAACAGAATAAACTGACCATGAGATTTTACAGAAAGGTATGACAAGCAGCTTTAAAGTAATGCATCTCTGACTGTGCTTGTATATCAAAGATCCACGAAGGCTGTGCAGTAGGAATGTATGGGCAAGTGTATGCATATGTATGTGTGTGTGTGTTTGTGTGTATTGTAGCTGGTTAGGATGGTTTCTGACTCTCAGCACACCCCATAGAATATAAAAAGCGGAAGCCGAATGTCAAAGGAGAAGGCAGAGGGGCGGGAAAGCAGACGGTTAAGTTCAAGGATTGAGCATTTTGAGTGTGCTGTACAGCCCGTACCATGACAGTCATACAACATTGATATCATCTTACCGAAACCGCACAATGAGGAGATATATTGAAGAAAAGTAAGGATATATGCTATGAATTAACTTGTTTCTTTTTTAAGCTTGTTATGTATGGGGTAAGAACGCTGACAAAAACAATGTGTATGTAAAGACGGAAATGTGTGCATATTAGTCAGTAGTTGTGCATAAGTAAAATCCAAAAGAGGTATTGTAAATTTTCTCTATAAGAACACAAAATAAAATGTTACAGCTTCAAGAAATTACAAACACAAAGTTTAAGTTTACAGTTGTGGTTTATTCTTTATGAATAGAATATGCTATAACAGTTTGTGAATACGATTTATTTTCTATGAGAATACGAATTTACATCAGCAACTTGGCGTCACGTGATCTCAGGCTGGCTAGTGGAGCACAGTTCAGTCGATTCGCTTTGCGCATGCGCTGTCACACTCCTCACCGCCAGTAAACGTAGTGCCGGGATTGGATGACGGAAAAAGGTACGGGGAGATAACTCATTTTTATGAAATACAAAACTGAAACATAGAATATAGTAGGTGGAGTTATACAATGATGTACAGTAGGTGGCGGTATGCACCTCTGAGTTTGTTGCGTACCACCAACAGAAGAAGAAGCAGCAGCACTAGCACTAAGATAACGGACCAAGAAACTACGGTACGAAGCCAGGTAATGTTAAGTTTATATATGTCTTAATGTCGTTAATATATGCTCTTGGTCCGTTATCTTGGCGCTAGTGCTGCTGCTTCTTCTTCTGTTGGTGGTATGCAACAAACTCAGAGGTGCATATCGCCACCTACTGTACATCATTGTATAACTCCACCCACTATATTCTATGTTTCAGTTTTGTATTTCATAAAAATAAAAACAATCCTTTATTTAAAATCCTCTTGATTTCACCCGCTATATCCCCTCTGTTCCTAATATTCCTTTTAGACTGAATTATCTCCCATTGCCTTTTTCCGTCATCCAATCCTGGCACTACGTTTACTGGCGGTGAGGAGTGTGACAGCGCATGCGCAAAGCGAATCGACTGAACTGTGCTCCACTAGCCAGCCTGAGATCACGTGACGCCAAGTCGCTGATGTCAATTCGTATTCTCAAAGAAAATAAATCGTATTCACAAACTGTTATAGCATATTGTATTCATAAAGAATAAACCACAATTGCCGTCTTTACATACACATTGTTTTTGACAGCGTTCTTACCCCATAGTTATGTAACACTGCAAATTCTGTAAGCACAGAAATGGTTTGTGGTGAAGTTTTAGCATTGTTCAGCTCCACCTTAAAACTGGTTTGGACAGAACGCTGGTTTCTCTCCCTCCTCGCTCCCCGCCTGCAGTGGGAAAGTGTGTCAGTGGGACAGAACATCCACATGAGCTGACAGGCTCCAGCCCCAGAGTGACAGATGACTCAGCCAGTGTCGAGGCAGCAGCCAGCACCGCGCAGCCAGTAGGAAGCGAAGAGCCCGATGAGGGCGGGGGGACAGTGCTGCTGGAGTGAGCTTGCTCAATGAGCGTTTGCAAAGAATGCTCACCGACAGGAGTTATATAATCAAGAGGTACGGGAGGGGCGGAGAGCAGAGGGAGGGTGATATTTTTCCATTACATGCCTGCAGCTGCCCTCATCACTTGAAGTATTTTAGTCAACAGTTTTAGAAAAGAAGCAGACGAGCCTTTGCAGAACAGAAGAGAAAGTGGAAAATTCTGTGTTCCAGAACTCAAAAGTGCAACAAAAACGTCTGAATTCCTTAACAGTTTTCCATACAGAGGCAGATCACCCTGGATGGCAAACACAGGCCCACTGTCTCTTGAAGTAATTGCATCTGTAGCAGGAAAAAAAGGCTTCTTCTTGTATGTGTCATATGTGCAACTGTCATGTGGTATCCTATCTGTCTGCATGCATGTTTCCTCGTTTGGTGGGAGGGGATGTGTAAAAAGGGTATGCACCAACACACTTTATTTGCTGCAATCTACCTCTCTGTATGTAGGATGTTTTAAACTTAAAGTGGAACTAAACCCCATGTGAAATAATAACTCCGCCCCTAGACAAATTTTGAAAAATGCCACCAAAATGGGCAGTGCCAAGTGTGGGGATGAGTGGAGGGGGTTAAGCGGGGGTGTAGTCAGGTGGACGAAGGAAAATGGCAGCTATCTTAGTTTGGTACATGGAGTACATGGAGAGTGAGCAGAGCGAAGCTGGTAGGTTCACCATGGATCTTTTGATGTGAAGGATTTTTCACCCCCTCTTGTCACCGGAGGTTAAAAGAGGCTTTATGGAGCCCAGCAGGCTTGGGCCTTATTAGTTCGAGCTTCGGCTCAAGGTGCAGTGGAATACCAACTCTAACTCCTCATTCGCTATGGGTGGGGTGTGTCTAAGTGAGACGATTTTATACCGGAACACGGGGCCTTTGACGTAGGCATGTACCAAGCTGTACCGTTTGAGCCAATAGGAGAATTCAACTGCAGTAACCACCGTTCAATCCAATGAGGGTTTTAGGATATATGTTGCGGACATTTACATGAAATAAAGAAAACAGCACAGTAACATAAAGATAGCACCCTTAAGGCCCAGTTTATACAGTTTATCAGCAAACAAAGTTGATTTGGGGTTTAGTTCTTGGAAACTGATGGCATGAACTGCTTTCTGATTAAAGCGTCTAATAACTATCTGCTTGTTTAGGGGCACTCATAGAGCATTCAAATTTTGTTGCCAGAAGGTTAGTTGATCCGTAAAAATAAATAAATGAATAACAACATTGTGAATTCCACACCCTTGATCCCAAAGCAAATGCACCAATCAGAAGCGACACACATGTAACAGGACTTAATTCCCCCCCCTAAAGCCGTTTAATTTGGTTAGGCTTAGACCCAAATATGAATGATTTCAATACAGCAGCATACATGGGAAGGTTGTAAACGGTGTGACAGCAGCTTTACATTTTACAAAAATACAAAGATGTTTTTCATTCTATCATTTTTACTGTTTAAAGTCATCTTAGAGAGATGCCAGAAAAAGTAACACAGTGTCCGGAGCTTTGTCCAGCTGTATGGAACATAAAGTAATGCAGTGCTGCCCCTCTCCAAATTGTAGCACACTGCCGGCTGGCCCAAAGACAAACTTTTTTTCTTTCTTACATGAAAAACAAATTTGGCTGTTTAAAAATATTTCAGGTAGCAAAAAGTATAGGTTATCATAGTGCTGGAACTAAAGGAGCACCACCTATAACTTGCATTAAGGGAAACAGGAGTTGGGAAGTTACAGGCATAATATCTGTTACACAATCTGATGACCCGCCTATCTAACCAGATAATATCAAGTTGTTATGCTTGTGTTACGCAGAAAGAAAGCAGAATGAAAAAAGGGTAAATATCTTGCATAGTAAGGACTTGAAAACTACTAATAAATTTAGCTGAAGTTCATTCGATACCTTTACTTAAATCTATGTATCAAAATCTAAATACACAATAAAATAGTGCTTTATATAATATTGTTACGACTGTACTACTCTCATTATTTTGTTAGCATTGAAAAAAATTTTGGGGGTTTTCTTGTTGCTTTTGATAAAAACAGTTATACATCTTGGTTTTACTCAAGGTTGTCATATAATGAGAACCTCATACAAGCCAAAGCTTAGCCCCAAAGACCAGTTATTTATTTAGTTCTTCATATAGTCTAAAATGCAGGAAAGCTTTATGGTAATAAAATGAAAAGGACTCAAATACAAAAGGCAAATTTCCCACATGAAAAAAAAGGATTATGTCATACTTCTCCACTATGAAGTAGGTGCTAATTTTCTTCAGCATGGGAATCACAAAGAGGTAGTTTTAAACATGCAGTTACCTCTGTTAATGAGGCATGTTTCAGGCTCCCAGACTCATAAACTGGAAGTCTAAACCTTTTAATGCTGTTAGCAGGGCTCCTGGAGAGGAGCAGCAAGGGATTATATAACAGCACACATAAAGGAAACCTGAGGCCTTTGTAGCTATCAGCCGTAATGTTAAGATCACACTCCTAATATTTGGTAGATCTTATTGCCCTTTGGGATTTCGCAATGGAATTTCTTTGAACTGGTCTTCCTTCCCATAGATAATATTCAGAGGCATTTCTAATTTATCATGTTTGAAGCTTCTAATGCAGTTTTAACAGGATCAGCAGAAGGGCTGCGACTGTAGGAGAGTGTTCCACCCATGTTTTTTCACAAAAATATTTAGGTTGGTGGCAAGATTCAGTGTATAAGGGAATTTAGCACATTTTTGTTCAGCAGATCTTTGAGATGCAACAATAAACCAGCCAGAGATCAGAATCTGCCAATTTTTTTGCTTGATTGGTTTTGACTGGTGATCGCCAGGTCAGATACTGAAAAAACAGATTTTTCCTGTTCATTAAATGTAATCAAAATCAAAGGCTCTTACCATTTTCTGCCCACAATTTACTTTAATGCACTTTTTTTAGTTAAAAAAACAGATAATGGCTATAGACATATTCTTTGAGGCTTAAGTGGGGCAACAGTATAAGTTTACGCTTCTTTTTTTCTGCTGACCTGTTTGTTGCTTTTCACATGGTCTTTTGTGGAAACATCCAGATGGATCTGGTATCACTGTTAAAAAAACATCTCAAGAAGCTTTTTACACTGTTTTCAGTTCGCTGTGATAAAAACTATGATCTTTGCTTGCCTTGCCTCCTGAGTGTTCCCTCCACTCACATTTCTGTTTATTAGAAAGGCTTCTCTACTCTCAATCCTCACATTTCAATAAACATCATCGTTCTACATCTGTTAAAATAGCTAAGGTCTACATAAAAATAACAAATGATGATGAAGTGTAATCTGGGGAGAAATTTTTATATTATTACATAACTGTAAAAGAGAGTCAAAACAGAAAGTAAGGTATGAATAATGCAAAATATATTAATATTTGTTTGCAATGAGGTAGCATGGTAGCATTATGGATGTTTAAGTTCACCAGACTGATTTCTTAACATTTACATTCACAGACCTTTTGGCATATTATAGACATCCATATAAACCGGATGTACCAAATGAGTCATTTGTTTTCCTGTGTGGGAAATGTAATGTTCAAAGCTTTGACAAAGAAAACTGATTAGCCTTCAGACCTTTGGATTTGGATGAAGTTCAGTTGTTTGCAACCTGCAACTTAACAGTTAAATGTCGCTAAAACCCTCACATCTGACCCTAAAACAAAAATGTTCAAATACACTGAAAATCATGAAGCAAAACACAAAGGCCATATAAAAGATTATTTTATGTTAGTTTTTATTCATTATTCATTCATTCATTATTTTTTTGAGAAATCTGTCGAAACATGTCAGGGCAGAGCTGGACAAAAACTGCAGGGGAAATTTATCTTTACAGAGCAAGTCTGCTCAGACAGAGGCAGACTCACAGTGGGCGGTTTTGTGCCTCATCGGGTGCAAAATCAAGCCAAACACGGACTCATATGAAACTCTTTGTCCAACTCTTTTTGTCTAAAGAAGAAAAGCACTGGTCAGACTTTTCCTGGATAAAGTTATTTTAGTTTTTAATTTGGCATCTAACCTACATATTCCATTTTTTTAGAAGGACTATAAAACTTTATAACACATAAGCAAGAAAAAAGCACTGCAGGTTCCTTTGCCATAGGTAATAGATACGAATTTTTCAAAAAATAAAGGCGTTGCAAGGCTAGTCCCATTTATGTATCAGAGATTTGCTAAATAAAAAATTACCATTGAAGTAAATAATGATGGTTTATGTTTTCATAGACCAAAAATGGTGGAAGGATTTAGTTGTGATGATTCAACGAAAATAGAAAGAAAAATAAGATTTTTCAGTATTTCATAAAAAAATGCAGAAAAATTAGTATGTCGTTGATCACTGGGATTCAAGGGATTCTGATCTCTGAAATTAGTCTTAATAAATTTTTGTGTCAATCTGTACCTACTGATCATTTCTTTGTAGAGCTCTCTGTTAAACTAATTATTGTGCACGTTTTCTAAACTGTGTTGCTGGTTTGTCTTCATTTTGGTCCTGAAGCTCAAATCGAGGTCATCCCCTGCAAGATCTGTGGGGACAAGTCCTCAGGAATCCACTATGGAGTCATTACCTGTGAGGGCTGCAAGGTGAAACTTTAGTCAACTTCCTTCATGCATAGTTCTCATGCAATGGGCAGGTGTGATATTGATTTATGTTTTTTCGTGTGTCTAGGGTTTCTTCCGTCGCAGCCAGCAGAACAATGCCATGTACTCTTGTTCCCGCCAGAGGAACTGCCTAATTGACCGAACAAACCGTAATCGTTGCCAGCACTGCCGCCTGCAGAAGTGTCTGGCTCTGGGCATGAGCCGAGATGGTAAACATTAGTTGAGCTGAGCTCTGCAGTAAAGAAGGAATTGTTTGTTATTACTGTAATAAAATGTCATTTCTCCCTGCAGCTGTGAAATTTGGCCGCATGTCAAAGAAGCAGCGAGACAGCCTCTACGCCGAGGTCCAAAAACATCAGAAGTCTCAAGAGAGTGTGGGCTCCAGCAGCCCTACCGCCCTATCTCTTCCCAGGGAGGATGGTGGATGCGGCAGTGGGGCTGACGACGGAGAGGAGGGCCTGAGCCAGTCCTACAGCAGTGGGGGGTCCACCTCAACCCTCAGTGATTTAGATGACATCACTGAGCTGCCCGACCTGTTCGACCTGCCATTGACGCCCGAGGAGGCCAGCGAGTACTGCAGCCTGGAGTTGCTGGGAGGAGGAGGAGCCAGTACCGGGAACACATCTAACTCTTCGTCCTCATCTTCTGCTTCCTCGTCCAATCAGAACTCCCCACAGCAGACCATAATGGACACAGCAGACAGCTATGGGACCCAACTCCTGCTCACACACTCGCTTCTGGGACGGAGACGTTCACTTTTGGACCATCTGCCTGATGACTGCTCAATAACAGACCTTGGTGAGACTGAAAACAAAACAATAACAACTAATGGTCATTTTTGTATTAAACAATGAAAGTCACAAACTTTATCTTAATTTGTAACCAAGTGCTTAAGTCTTGGTTCTTCTAAATATCTCAAAGGAAAGCAATCATTAGATGGATATTTAAAAGGCTTATATTCCTCATGCCGTTTGGTTCATTCATATTATTTTCCAGCTTTATAATATTGCTAGCAGGTAATTAATCTAAAGAAAAATAGAATTTATCAGTTATAAGTAATTTTTCTGCCTTTTTTTACAATTTGATTTATTGGAACATACATTTTTGGTTAATCCTTAACCATTTCTCTATGCAAAGGTAATTCACTGATAACCAAGAACAAGGATATATCTCATAGTTATGATGCACTTCATACTGACCTGTAAAGTGGAATTAGAGCAAAATTATGATGGTGATACAGGGAAGCAGTAAATTATTTCTCTGTTAACAAAAATAGTCGGGCAAATGGATGGTATTAGTGTCGTATTTATACTCATTAAAGGGCCAAATACTTTTACACACAGGTATCAAGAGACCTCAAGGAGAAATACATTTCAGATTTATTATATGGTTGCTGGCAAAAAGAAGCTGTTTTCAGTGAGGCTCTGCGGACCTCATTTAAATGTATTATTTCTGGTGGGGGAAAGCTATAGAAATAACATGAGAAAATGGACTGTTAGAAATACTCAGTGGTGCAAATCATCTAATAGTTACACTAATCTTTGGATGTTAAAACTGCACCACCTTGGGTCTGCCATACCCTCGCTGTCTTTCCAAAGCATAAACTTGCTGCAATAGCCTCAAAAATGTTCAGAGCTAGAAAACACTGACTTTGGATATGTATATTTTTCCTTCATAGAGCACATCACTCAGAGTATTGTAAAGTCTCACTTGGAAACATGTCAATACAGCGCAGAGGATATGAAAAGATTCAGCTGGGGACATTATACCCCCGAAGAAACCCGAGTTTTCCAAAACAAGGTATGCAAAAAAAAAAACAACTAAACTTTAGTTTGCAAATACACTAAGTTTCATAACGTCGTTATGAACAATTTATTTGATTATTGTCAAACATTTCTTTTAACCAAGTGTTTACAAGAGAGTTAGTGTCAAGTTTTAGATGTATGTAATTATGAGGATCATCAGCATATAGGTGTTATAATTAGTATATTATGTATCTCTATGTAAGTCAGAGTTTTCCAGGGTTTAAAACTTGCAGATGGAAAACTGTTAAATTGGATGTGAGCTCATCTGCAACAAACAATGGGAAAATAATAGAAACCGCTAAAAGTCTAGACAGAACATTACAGTTTAAGTACAGAACCCTGAATAACATCACAATTAAAAAGTGCTTGTTAGAGAAAACACTCCTTTATATACAAATTATCTATTGACGTTGAAATATAAGAAGATCATAATCCACTGTATTAAACACAACTCTACACTAAGCCTAGTCGCTGAGGACTCATAATGAAAAGTTTGCCCCCTTTCAATTTGAGCACTGTTAGATTAAGTATGCTTTCATTCCCAAATCTGGGTTACAGCTTCCAAGATAGTTTCAGGGCTACCTCTAGCAACCACATAGCAGATCAAACAGATACCAGCTTCTTATTTGTATCTACTTAATTGTATCATACAATGAATCTTAAAGGGCAGCCTGAACTTGGTGTAATACTCTGATTGTGTCCTCTGTCCAGTCGGCCGAGTGGATGTGGCAGCAGTGTGCACACCACATCACCAATGCCATCCAGTACGTGGTGGAGTTTGCCAAGCGTATTTCGGGTTTTATGGACCTGTGCCAGAATGATCAGATTATATTACTGAAAGCAGGTCAGTGTACACTCCAAAATATCAGCTCACAAAGTTAAATTTGTTTAGAGTCAACAAAGTTTTAATCTTGCTAACTAAATTCCTTCCTTCTTGTTTTTTGTCTCCAACCTTCTGCCTTTGCCTGTTATTTTATATTGTTTTTTTAATGTTTTAATTGTTTATACCAACCTCCTCTAAACACTGGGGAGAAATACAAAATTATGAAAACAAATTTATTCATTCATAATTTCCATGTGACAATGTTTTAACATTCTTTAAATGGTTTGGGCTGAAAAATAAACCTTGTTGCATATTTATACTATCCTATATACATATTTATACTATACTTTGAATTATTGACTTGACCAATTTTGTCATGTGCTCTAATCTGACTCAAAATTGACAATTTGTTGTATGTTTTTGCATGTTTGGAGCATTTTTGCACCCTTCCTTGTCCTCCATCTACCTCTTCGTCCTCTTCCTCTCTCTCCATCTCCCCGTGTCTATTCCTGTTTCTGGCTACCTATTTGTAGGCTGTCTGGAGGTCCTACTCATACGCATGTGCCGTGCATTTAACAGCAATAACAACAACATCTTCTTCAATGGAAAATTTGCCCCAGCTCAGCTCTTCAAAGCACTCGGTAAGGATCAATTTAGAAAAGTTGTTAACACACATTTAGAACTCTGAAGTTGTACGTGTCTTGTGTAAACTGAATGATTGTTTTCTATATACTACAGAATGCTTTTTAATACCAAGTTTTTTTAGTTGAAGGTTGGGTTTTTTTCAGTTGGATGTCTGTGTGATGTCTCAACACAGATTTTGTCTAAAAGAAAACAGTTGCAGTCCTAGTTGCAGTATGACATTTAAATTAGATCACACCTGCAAGAGAAGCCAAATATTTAGCTTGAGGTTCTCCCCTTAGTATCACTAACATTAGGCTACACCGCCATCTAGTGGGAGAAACTAAAGAATATATATTTTGATAATGCATGCAGTGTTTTGCAAAAGCATTCATATACCTTGAAGCTTTTCACATTTTGCTAAAGTTTCAACCACAGAATTTATTTTATATGCCTAGTACATAACTCTATAGTAGAAGGAAAATTAAAAATGGTTTTTATACTTGAAGTAGGTAAGCTACTGTAGGTCAGACTCCCATGAACATCAGGTAACCTTATAGACATTTAATTTGTTTTTTACAGTTTGCACACACAGAGGGCTCATTTATTTCTATTTACTCTGGAAACCGAGCAGATTATAGTTTAGCTCAGTGATTAAATTAAAAAGGCTTAGAGTCTCTAATTTTGTATAGTCACTTATCAGGTGCACTATCTTGTGCATGCAGGGTGTGATGATCTGGTGAGCGCTGTGTTTGAGCTGGGAAAGGGGCTCTGTCGTCTGCAGCTCTCAGATGAGGAGATGGCCCTGTTTAGCGCTGCTGTTCTTCTATCCCCTGGTAATTATTTCTGTTCCTTTTTCTCAGTCATGCAAGCAATCATAAATATGTTGAAGAACAACCACACATTGTTCAGTAAAATAATTGTCTTAAATGTCTCTGCTGTTGTTTACTTGCTTGTAAGATTAAAAAAAATAGGCCTTAATATGAAATTCAAAGTTAAACATTAATTGAATTGTTATATGTTGATTTTCATTTTATTTCAAAAGATTGTTAAGCAAAGTCTTTGTTTTGTCTCAATGTTTCTATTTGTCAGCTTTTGATTTACGTATTTTCTGTTTTATTGTGACAAAGCAACAACTTGAACAATGGTTTTGAAATAGCCTCTCACAAATTATTAATTTGAACTCTTAGTAGTTAATTGCTGTTTAGAGAGAGATTTCAGCATTTCATCTATACAATAACCCTTTGGTTAAATGCATAAAGTAGCTGTCAAAAACAGAAAATGCACACTCTATACAGTTTAAAATACTATTTATATATCTTAACTGTATTTTAAATCTTTGCGTTTGTAGATCGACACTGGCTGACAGAAGGTCAGAAGGTTCAGAAACTCCAAGAGAAAGTCTACCTGGCTCTGCAGCACAGTCTACAGAAGAGTGGTGCTTCTGATGAGAAATTGGACAAGGTAAACACAAGCAATAAAACCAAGTTATTTGACTTTTTCACACATAAAACACATTCAATGGATTTAATTTAATTTTAAGGTTTGGTATATTGATCTCTGCCCCTTTTTAAACAAACCTTGATGTGCTGGATTATATTGCATATAGGCAATATAATACAGGTATTTTAATTGTTTGACTTTCATAGTTCCAATTTGAAAACATAATTTACAATGACCCTCCCACAGGGTTTTTATGCCTGGAAAGACATTATTATCAGCTTCAATTTCTTTACATACACATTATGCAAATCTTCCGGGTTTTTCAATTTACACTGCATGAATGGATGTGTCATAGATTCTAGTTTCAGCTTCTAAAATAAAGAGTAAGTAAGTAAGTAAGTAAAATTTTATTTATATAGCACCTCTCAAGACACAGATCACAAAGTGCTTCACAACACTAATACAAAGTAAAATTGGAATAATATATTTATATATGTAAAATAGAAGAAGATAAGATAAAATAAAATAAAATAAAGAGATGGTAGTATATGTTTAAAATATTAAGCCAAGATAGCACAGCCCAGGTCAGCACAGTACAAACACCTGATGGACGCCACAATAAAAAAGCAATTAGAAGAGCTGACACCTGTGTGCACCAAATATCTTCCCATTATGGAAAATTTTATATTATTGTTCACTGTTTAAAACAGGACTCTATGAGAGGAGAAACACCTGTGCTGCCAGATTATCAAAAACACAGAAATGTTGCTGTTAATATATACGGTATATATTAGAAACTTTCCTCAAAGTCTTTATGAAACGTTCTATATTTTGGTTACACTTCTTTTTGGGGATACATAGAGTTGTGTGTTTAAAAAAGCCTGTAATGTTTTAAAAAGAACTATTTACAGAATTTAAGCACATATATTTGCTCATTGAATTTCTATTTCTTCCTATCCCTTGCAGATGTTGTCAAAGCTGCCCATAATGAAGTCCATCTGTAACCTCCATGTTGACAAACTGGAGTTTTTCCGTTTGGTCCACCCAGAGACTGCCTACAGTTTTCCACCCCTGTACCGGGAAGTCTTTGGCAGCGAGTTGCCTCTGCCAGACTCCACCGACAGCTAGAGAGAGAGATAAAAAAAGAGAGATGAGGAGAGTGCATTAGAAAGTAGAGGAGGCAAACGTGAGACAGAGAACGATAGAAAACCAGCATTTAAAGAGACAATCCAGGACTATAAATACTCAGTCTCCCAAAGTAGTCCTCCACTATCCCAGCAGGCAAAGCACCTTACACTACATAACACACATACTCCTGCTCTACTGCAAATTGTAGCATTGTAAACCAGTGTACGGGCATCTTATTAAAATCACGGCAGCCCACATGTAACAGCTCCAAGCTCTAAAAGATATTTAAGCATTGATCCAATGTGGATTGATGAAGTAGTTATGAATGTACCTCTTCTATTAGCACCAGTGCACAAATAAGAACCAAACAATGATGAATGTACAATCCTGCCACTCTAAACAAAGTGTCTCACATAGAACTGGCATGGCGGTGATCAATATTATCTCAGATGTTAGACAGAAGTTCTTTATTTTATGCATTTCAGAGGGACGCACATGCATTTTAATGCATCCTTTCACTGATCTGCACTTAGGGACCAAGATCACAGTTCAGAGTTTCCTCTGATATGCATAGAAACACATAGAAATTGACTCACTGTCTAGAGTGAAGTCAGCAATCAGTTTCATTCACAGTAAATAGTGTTAGGTGCTGCCTTTTCATAGGCTTTTGTAATGCAATGAAAAACCTCATTCCCATACACCCCCTTCCTTGTAAATGCCACTTAGAGACACAAAAAGATGAAATTATCTTTAATTTATATACACATTTATAAAAAAATATTTTAAATAAGAATGTAAATAAATATCTATATGAAAATATGGAAATAGTAAGTGAGTGTGGGGGGAGAAAAAGGAGTAAAGTGGACATAGAGGCACAACTGATGTTTGGACTCAGATCTTTTTTTATATATATATTATTTTTTCTGGATGATTTTTCCTCTCTTGGCAGTAATCTCAGGTTTCCACTGCAACAAACGCCTCTTGGCCCAACAGCAAAGGGACGGCCATCGTGCAAGCGAGGGGTTGGACACTTGTTGCTGATTTACCCTAGCAGGGGGAGGCAGCAAACTCGCACAAAGCAAAGAAAGAAGAAGGAATCAAATGCCTTGCATTTTGAACTGCTGGCTTTCACTCTGCACTGTTGCTGCCCACCCCTGCCGAAAGAGACAAGAGGACAAACGCGTGAACTAAGCAAAAGAGAGACCAAGCCAAAAGATGACTTAACGGACTACATAATGACAGAGGAAACACTGCCGGATGTTTTTGACAGGCAGTCAGTACAGCAGGAGTACACTGATGTGTTTTTCTGAAATTGTCAGTTAGCTCAAGGCTGGGATTGCGATGGTCCATATGCATCATAAAACCTCTCTGTTGGTTGATGCAACTGTATTATTTTGTACATTTGGAGTTTCTCTCCTTTAGTCCTACACCCAACATCTTTCCAAATATCAAGCACTTATACTTTCTTCTTTCTCACTTGACACTAGTCCAAGGCCAGACAGAGCTACCAGCTGCCCCCTGAGTTTTGCTTCAATGCCAGTAAGACTTCAGTCAGTCTTTTTTTTTCCTCATTATTTTTATTCCATGTCTGCCCCACAAAATCAGCCATAACTGTTTACATTTCATTCATGTACATAACACACTGTTCCGAAGGTGATGATAATGTCTTACTTGGGGTGCTGTGCAGTTCTTGAGCAGAATGTGAGGACCCACTGCTTGCTGCTCAGGGAGATAGCTGTAATCTCTTGTCCCTTTATTGCAAGTGTCATCTTTTTTAGCCTTGTTCTCCTCACACCTTTGTACCTAGGACCCATTACCATAATCACTGTGGACGTATGCTCTATTTTTGTGAATGTTAACCACAAAGTGTCAAAGCCTGTCTTTGTTTGTCCTGATGTTGTAACATTGAAGGTTAGAATCATAGAATTTAAAAACAAAACAAGCAAAAAAACAGTTGGTGTTCAAAAGCAATTTTGTCATTTGGGGTTCATGTTTCTTTTGACGTCATTTTCAGTTATCCGTCAGTCTTTTATCCACATTGTCTTCATGTGTCGCCACCTTTCGTCTTGTAAAGTCAGTGATAATTTTTTTTAAATTAAAGACATTTAGGAAAAGTGCAAACGAAAAAAATAGTTTGACTACCTTTTTTGTTTCCCTGTATGACAAAATGTACAACAGGGTTATTACTAGTTGAATAACAGTCACACAGCTCAATATATATTGTTGTCCAATCGGATACATAATATGTGGTTTTGAGAATGTAATAAATGGTTTCTTTTCCTTTGGAGATGTCTGTTTCTTTATTTGACATGTAACCTTATCTTTTATGTTGGATTCATGGGGAGGTTTTAAGCTTTAGTTCATGATCCAGCATCTCCAAAATACATTTTGTAGCATGATAATCGTAAATAGGAGCCATTTAACAAATCGAAAACATGCTTCATAAGGATAACATAAACATTTTCCATGAACAAACATTTAATGTCATGACAATGAAATGGCCAAAACCATTTAAAATCATTATTCACTGGGACTTTCTGATGTGAGGAATATGTGCCATCCTTGGTGGTGTGCCACCACCAAGGATGCCATTCCACAGGGGGCAGCATAAGTTCTTGGGAGAAAAAAGTAAACTAAATTGCCCCCTTCTTGGGTTTTATATTACCTATTTGCCCTTACAAGCAATCCGAAGTTGACAGCCCCATGTTCTGCAAAGTGTGGACACTGTAAGAAAACCCTCAATGATGCTGAAGCTTTTATCTGGTTCGAAATGTATACTGCAGTGCTACAGTCTAAAGAGCTACATGTATGCCACTGTTATTTTATTTAATTTATTTGGTGTTGCCACACAACCTTTGATTGGGTGAGGCATTCCATCAATGCATTCGCTTCCACTTGTCTGAGATCAGGTTGCTGAGGTAACGAAGGAGGAACACCTACTTGTACACAGGCCAGAAGGGATATCTAGTCACTCCAGAGTGTTCTGGATTTAACAGGTCATGATTGTCCTCCTCACCCTTTCCCTAAGGGTGACCCCAGCCACCCAATGGAAGGAGGACATTTCAATTAACTGTAATTAGGATCTCACTCTTTTAGCCATGATCCATATCTCTAACCTTAGGTGAAAGCAGGAAAGTGGGCAGACTGGTAAATCGAGAGCTTTACTTTTTTTGCTCAGCTCTTTCTCCACCACGACAGACTGACGCAACACCTGCATTACAACAGAAGAGGCCCCCAAGCTGTCTGACCATCTCCCACTCCATCCTACAGTGAGTCATGACCAAGACACTAAGACACCATAGAACATAGTTCTGGTGATTTTAAATACCTTTTTTTTTTTTTTTGTCTTTGCCCAGTTTTTACCCAGGAAGAAATATTAACCAAAACATTTCACCACTTCCACTTCTGATCAATACTGATTTCTAGTTTTGTTGGCTTACTCATTCAAGTTTTGACCAATATTGTACAAGCACTATAACATATAAAAGAGAAAAAAAAAAGATTTGTGGACTGGTGCGTAGCTGGATGGAAGATGTTAACCCAGCAAAAAGAATAGGAAATACAAGATTATCCCTATTTATTCTTCAAAGCACATTCCACTGAACTTTACCTGATTTAAGTACATGGTCTTGATTGAGGATTTTTTTTTTTTTTACAAAAACAGTAAGATTCTGAGTTTTGATGCATTTAATGGACAGAAAAATGAAAAAAAGTGCATTTGATCTACTAATCATAGATTAGAGTCTATCAAGTGATAATTGGCCCGATTGCGGTGTCTTTCCATTTGATGGTGCAGCTGTTAACAGGGTTGTGAACTAGAGGACATGGTTGTGGTTACTGGGGGGGTCACTCAGTTCAGGGCACTATTCTTGCAACAACAAACACCTATTTTATTTACTGTACAGCCATGCTTTTCACTATAACAAATAGTTTTAATAACGGTCATTAATGTTCGTTAAATATATCTGTGACCATAAAGACATTTAGATTAATGTGGTTATTTTCTCTTAAAATAAACATCCTTTGGAAATGATTTATTGCTTTTAATTAGTATTTTTGGGGAAATAATAACAGAATAAATAAAATTGTTGAAATATTCGCATGCTAGATCAACGTAATAAGGTGAATTTTTTTGGTTTAATAGGGTTTAGAAGGTATGGGACCGACCCACTGTTTGTCTACGTGTGTGTTTTGAAGCAGCTCGGAGCCTCCCACACTTAAAGCCAGGAAATAGTGGTTGCCTAGCAAGTTTCTTCTCCGCCGAGAAAAGTTTGGAGACGTGTTTTCTCGTCTGATTCGAGGACGTTTTCGTTCCCAGAAGCCTTTTAGCACACATTTTCCCGAAAGAGGACCAGGTGGAAGCTCTGAAAAATGTCGGTCGCAGGATTTAAGAAGCAATTTTTCAAAGCCAGTCAGGTAAACGGGCTGTCTTCCTAAACATTAGCTAGTTGCTCCCATAACTCGCTGCTCTTCACTGCACTAGCTTAAAGCTAGTTGGTCAACTAAAGTAGAAATAGATTTCGGAAACTAAAACACTTCTCTCTGGCCTGGTAAAGGCTTTGAATAAGCGAAAACAGCAATTAATGTTGTAACTAAACACTTAAAAGCTACCACCCCTTAAATGAGTCTAAAATTAGCTCATGCTAATCTGAGGTTTAACTAAACTTTGTTGCTCTTCTCTGCTTAGTTAATTAATGTGTCTCTGATTTAGCTTGGGGTTCTTCGTTTTGGAGCTAGTGCTGTGTTTTAACACAGTTTATTGATAAATATACAACTAATTGGAGATGTTAATTTTCTGTAGTTTGTTACCAAGTTTCTTTTTTTTTTTTTTTTTACCAAATGCTCACGATATTAGCGCCAGAGTACGCAGGATTAGCACCATCTGTTTATCTCCTAAATCAGACATAGAGGGTTTTAGACATGGCTGTAACAATGGGGTTTTAGTTTTGTCTACAGGGATTGGGTTAAAAAGTAGATTTTATCTCACATTTATCCTCAGCGTTGCTTGACATTTAAGGTAATATTATGACGCAAGAGCCCCAACCATTTAGAGCCATAAAAAAAAAAAACAATCGTATTTGGAATGGTGTTAAATGATCGATGTTTATTATTTATTTTCAACAAGGATAAAAAAGTAATATAAAGGGGCTGGGTCTATATGTTGTATTCAACAGTTTTCATAACTTCCTCTGACTGATGTCATGTTTATGTAAACCTCTAATACAGGTTGCTTATAGCAGCAAATACATCTGCAGGCCTAGATTGTCACTTTAAACATCCAAACACATAAAAGGAAGATTTTTGCCAAGTCATTTAATGATGCCTTCTCTTATTGAAGCGTTGGACCACAGAATAGATTCATCAGCATCAGTGCATTTATGGCTCTGATTTTGTTGCTATTGTTTGGTCACACTATTTTGAGTTGCTTCTAAATGCTTGGGTGTTAATTATGTAAACACAGCTTCCAGGATGTTATTACTTGCAAACCAATAGACTTTGTTTTGACGGCAGCATTCTGGCAACACCTGCTTGTTTTTGTCCGAACATCATAAAAATGAAGTAACTGCTCCATGCTTAGTGGGCATGTGTCTTGTTATGGGTAGAAACTCAAAATCAGTGCTGTTTACAGCTGGTATGTAATTTAATGATTTCACCCAAGAAATTCTTAACTGTTACTCATAGGAAACTGCAGATGTGGTAATGGTGACTTCATTCAACTTAAATGAGGTCCTGTCCTTGTTCTAGCTCATTCACTGGAATGGTTTACTGGAGCAATAAATATGAACGAGTCATCTGTACTTCTGTCCATATCTCCTCTAGGTTAAAGGTTTTTCCAGGAGTCATATTTTGTAGTGTACGTTAGTAATAGTGATGGGTGGCTGTACTGAAGGTGTGTTCTTGTATAGCTTTATCATTGCAGTATGGATTTATTAGTACAGATGTAGTGTTGGACGTTGAAGTACCAAATACCGAGGCATGCTGTGTCCCTGAGAAATGGATCCGTTTAACATCCAGATGACTTTCGGCAAATGCCTAAAAAAAAAAAAAATGTCTAACTTGTTCATCTGGTTTTAATGATGAAGGGAATATAAAAGGGTTCGCATGAAAGCTGCCCGACAGGAACTTGTTATGGTAATAATAGAAAGTAGCTGGTTCGAGATTCTTGTGTAAAAAACTTTTGGCAAGAATAGTTTGGTTTCATAATAAAAAATACTTGGATAACAGCTTTAAATACCTTTCTCAAAATGTCTAGATAAAGTTAACCAACAACAGTAGCAATACGTCCATAAAGACGGAAAATGTAACTTTGTATTATCAACCTTAGCAGAGTTTTTTTTTTTCAGAGCTACGTTGTTTTTTTTGTTTTTTTATTAAGCTGTCGACTAATTTATTTTATGACAAACCTTTGTTTATTTCATACCACAAAGTAAAAACATGATCAACAAAGATTTGCCCTTTAATATATAAAATATATGTGTAAACGGCCAACTCCAGCATAACAAATATAAATCAACTTTTTATTCATGCTTTCTGCAAATAAAAAAGGCTGAGTATTTAGAATGTCAAATATGAGAAAAGGAATTTATTTCGCAACCTTCAATTCAAATCTAATGAGAGACTCTAAGTATATAGTCAACGCAGTTAAATGGGATTCCAATCAGATGAAATATAATTGATTTTTAATGGCTTCACATAGTCTGAACATTAGAAGGCACAGAATATTTAATCAAACGTGCCTCTGAACGTTACCATAAACACTTGAAATGTAGCAGAACCTCTGTCTGACATAGTGTTCATTCTGCAACTTTAAAAATAACTTATGATGGCTTTGTCTCCACTGTTCGATCATCAGCATCCCCTCAATGTTGTCTCTTTTGCTCCAAGTCATGCATGTTGCTCTTCTTTCTGTGGTCTGCAATGAAACCCTGTTTATCATCACCTAAGTTGAAGTACTTCCATACTTTAAGCCACTTTTGCTTTTGGAGGTCTTTAATAATCTCGGCTCGATTAAAAGTGAATCAGACGCCTCATCTGCCACATTCATTTTGAGACTGTAAATTAGACGAAGCCGACCGCTGAACTAGACATATTTGACGTAATGTAGCGTGCACAGATGCACGCACGCACCTGCAGACTGCATGTAGGGGACTCTATCCACACACGTCTGTGAGGAGCCAAACAGTTGTAGCTTTGTTAAAAAAGATAAAATTATATGTTGATGTAATTTATACCTTATAATAACTTTTTGCATACTAATCCAGTAAACCGTGTTCTGGTATCAGGTTATTTTAGTCCATGTCTGGTTAAATTGACCGGATAGATGTGTGCGTTAGTGTGGTGCTGAAAGTTTCCATGAGTTGACCTAAATAAGGTCTAGATGAGGACATATTCGGTCTTCTTTTTGGGCTGTGAACTGTGTGGGTGCGTTGGTGTATAAAGTAACATTTTTGCACAGTAAAACAAACCATGGGCTGTGGTTGTCATGTAGGAGACTATAATGTATGTGCTGACCTGATGGAAAAGAAAAACCTTCACATGAAACTGGAGTTCTCAAGAAAAAGTTCTTGCAGCAGTCGGTCCCGCATGCAGAGGTTGGGAGTTTGCTTCCAGTACAGAAAGATTACTTGTCAGAAATTAAGAATGGAAACAATCATGGAGTCTTTATATTTGTTCCTGAACCAAGGAGGTGTCTTTGTGTCTCTAAAAGAATCTGTTGAGTAGGTGACTTTTGCAGGATGTGAATTCAAACTTTAAGACTTTGGAAAGAATTGATACTCCAGTAGTTTTGCAGCTGCAAAATGACCCTTTATCATCCACGCCTGGTGGAAAATCTCAAGCCAGTTTTAGCATTGTGGGGTTTGTGATTTGCAGACCCTACAAATAAAAGGAGCTTTCAAGAAGTTCAAGGTGAATATTTTCTAATTTAATGTTCAAAATGTTCTAAAAAAATACAGAAAAAAAAATCTTGAAATTTTAGTTTGAAAAAAATCTAAAATTTTACAATGAAAGATGTGCAGGAACCCTGAGCTTTGATGCCCAAAACAAAATCATGGGCATGCTTTCAACTGCCTCGCTTGTAAAGAATAAGTTTGTTTTCTAGGCTTGCCATCCTAGCAGAGCTGCAATAGTTATTAGAGGATAGGGACCTTCTTTCATGCTAAAACGTTCATCAAACGTTTATCATTCAATGACCTGTCCTTATTCAGAAACAATTCATTAACATAATCAGGTCAGAAACGAGGGAATCTAAGTAGTTTAAACTGTATGAGCAATACAATGTCGAATTGTAACGGTAACCCTCACCTACTTCTGCTGGTTTTTATGCTGCTACTTGTTAATCGCTAATGGAACAATATATATATAAGTTCAAATGTTCTATTTGCAGTAATCTTTGGACGTAATCCGTCTTGCTTTATTTCCACAGATGATGAGTGAGAAGGTTGGAGGTGCAGAAGGAACCAAACTGAATGAGGACTTTAAAGAACTTGAAAGGGTAATTACAGCGTGTTTAACTGGGTCATCTTGGGATTTTTGATTTGATGGGAATACCCTGCACTATCAAATAATGTCCCTGATGATTCTTTGACACATAGTCTCTTTTTTTGTCTTCCCATGTCCCACCAGAAAGCAGATGTTACCAGCAAAGCTGTTGTGGATGTCATCAGTAAAACATCAGAGTACCTGCAGCCCAATCCCGCATCGAGAGCTAAGCTCTCCATGCTCAACACCGTGTCCAAAATCCGTGGGCAGGTGAATAGTCCTGGTTATCCCCAGCCGGAGGGGCTTCTGGGAGAGTCTATGAATAAATATGGACGGGATCTAGGCGAGGACAATAACTTTGGTAAGACTGGCAGGTTCAGTTTGAGGACGAGGGAAGTGCTGAACTCTCATACTTCCCTTTGTGTTTGATCATTTAACTGACTTTTGGCAGTGAACTTCCTAACTTTAAATGAGTGATCATTTCATGTATACATAGCAGCAAAAAGCAAAGTAGTTTGTTTTTGCTTTCCAGTTGTATCCAAATAACAGGGCATTTTTAAAGTAGCTTCACTCAGTTTCCCAATAAGATAAACAACTATATTTAGAGCGCCGCTCTTTTTCAGATTTAGTATCGAACAGGACAAGAAACTGGAGAAAAGCAACCAGCTGATCGAGTTGGACTAAAGGCAGAATCCATAATCACAGCACATTAAAAACTGAAACAAATGTTCCTGTTTTTCCCGCAGCTGGGGGACTTTCATTTGTTCTGCTTATTCACTATTTTTAGGTGAAGCTATTTTTGGACTCATTGCAAAAATTTAACCATTTTTCATCAAATGGACTGTTACAGAAAATAATGCTCTTGCAAACTTCAGTGTATTTTATTGCCATGTTATATGATAGACCAATGGTTAGTAGGTCATAATTGTTAAGACAATGAGATATGGTTTTCAAACAGTTTTATAAATACAAATTAATTATTACTACAAAGTACTCAGCCCTCTCTGCGGTCCTAAATAAACCTAAATAAAATGTAGTACAGCTGATTGGCTTTAGAAGTCACCTAAGTGGTAAATGGAGTCTACATTCACTCCACGGTCTTCGTGCATCTAAAGACAGAAACATTTGCCCATTGATCTTATGCAAATAGCGCCGCCTGAGTCAGATTGGATGGAGAGCATTAGTGAACAGCAATTTTCAAGTCTCGCTACAGATTATGAAGAGTTTCTGTCTGTACTTTGACTGGGACATTCTCAAGCATGAATATGCTTTGATGAAAACCATTCAGTTGTAGCTCTACTTGTATGTTTATGGTTCTCCCTGCTAGGAGGAGAGTGTCTTTTTAGATTTATCCATATTGCCATCAACTCTGACCATTTTCCCTGTTTCTGCTGCTGCCTCCACCATCTTTTGATGTGGGAATAATTTTGCACATGGACCAAATGCCTTAGCATTCATCCCTGGCTTGCTGTATCCTCTACATGCCTTGCAGCAAGTTGAAGTTCTGGCTTTTTTTTTTTTTGCTTTTTTGGTCACTCATCCATCAATACTAGTCTCGGAAGTGCACAACTACTGTTTTTCCTAATATAAAAGGATTTCATTCATTTCAGATTTTAATTAATGAGAAAAAAGTGATTCTATGTATCCCTTTTCCTTCCACTTCAGGTATGCAATACTGTGTCTTGATATATCACATAAAATCACTGAGGTCTGTGGCGTAGTGTGAAAGAGTTCTACGTGTAACATTGTTCAGCCCCGGCTGGGGAGCAGTTTGATGAATGTGTGGTTCTACATCTTGACTGCTTGTGCAAATAGCTACTGATTTATTATTGGCTCATAATTTGCTACTCTTTGTGTGTGTTCTTTAGGTGGAGCTCTGCTGGATGTTGGAGAGACAATGAAGAGGCTGGCTGAGGTCAAAGACTCTCTGGATATCGACGTGAAGCAGAATTTCATTGACCCACTGCAGGCAGTCGCTGAGAAGGATATCAAAGACATTCAGGTAGAATTTGGTGCAATATGTTTCTGCACATTCAGGCTCAGCCTTGACCTGTGAGGTTTGCACTTTATAACCCAGGTGTAATCGAAAGTAAAAACAATCAAGTCTCACTTATTTCAAATGACACTTTTATCGTCACCCTCCTAATTATGTGTGTTTAACCCTCAGCACCACTTAAAGAAGCTGGAAGGTCGCCGTTTGGACTATGATTATAAAAAGAAACGTCAAGGTAAAATCCCAGATGAGGAGATTAGGCAGGCCCTGGAAAAGTTCCACGAGTCCAAAGAGTTGGCTGAGAGCTCCATGCATAATCTGTTGGAAACTGATGTAAGTCTGCAAACCGTCCTGACTTTTTTCAGTCATTTATTTTTTTTACTTACATGGATATCACATAAACTTTCATTTTAAGCTAGTTAAAAGATGTTTAGGTTAACCACAACAAAGTGACAAGAGAAGTCCATAAAACAGGTCATTGAGGACATGCTAAAGCACTTGGACACAGAGAAGCTGCCTTCCATATGATGGTGTATTATTATCCGTGTAATATGAGGAAAGTAATTTATGGAGGCTTTCCTAGGTTGTCTGGCAAAGTATTCAACGGGATGTTTATCATCTTTCAAATCTGGAAAGGTAGAGAAAAGAGAAAGCTGAATATGGAGAAATGTTTGAATTTCCAGGCTTTATTTTTTAGTCTGTTTTAAATTTAAAAAAATAATCTTTATTTATATTAAGGTGATATTCTTCATCTTTGAGTTGACACTTTAAAAGTTCAGTTTTTGTCCAACTAATGAAACATTTTGGTTGCCCAGACCCACAGATAAATGTACACTCATAAAAAACAGCTTCAAAAATCTACTGCTCCTTTAGCCTCTAAATTCTGTTGGATCAGGGTTGTAGACCGGACCCGTTTCTAGACAGGGCGGGGGCTCTTTTACCTCTCCCATTTAAAAACCTAACAAAGCACGGAGATTCTTTTAGAGATTTTTACAAACCTAAAATGAATCCCAAACCAATTTAAGAAATCTGTCTTTGTTGTTGATAATCTAGTCCAGATTTTATTGATTTTAAAATTGGAGCCGATCTAAATTTGACCAAATGTGAAAAATGTAGTGGAATAGCCCTTGATTACAGTGCCACACTGGAAGCCAACTTAAGCATCGTGTGGCTTCACAAATTTGGTGTATAATAGAGCGAAATCCAGCTAGATAAATGTTTAAGTGGCCAAAATGATGTACAAACTGCAAGTAAAATCTAGAAATTCGATTATGGAAAACTATGAAAAAGCTGTAGGAACCATGTTAATCATGAGGATTTCATGTTTATTGTTATTTCATTGGCTTATGTATTAGACGTTTTTGTTGGAAAATGACAATTCAAATCAGTATGAAGAACTACAGTCTTGATCAGGACATTATTAGGTACAAAAGGCAAAAAAAAGGAGGGGGGTGTAAATATGCTTGCAAAGACTTCTGTGTTTTAAGGTATTTGATATAGTACCCCTGTGTTGCAAAGGGAACAAAGGATATTTAACATAATGTGATACTTTTAATAGTGCATAGAAGCATTTATTGCTTACATGGTTTAAATCAGAATGCATGTCTGACCAATGCGTTAACATTGTATTCTCTCTATATATGACATCAAATGCTTTTGTTGTGTTTTTTTTAATGCATGCTTCTTGAAAGTGAGTTAGCATGGTATCTTTAGGGACATCCTGGATCAGCTGACCCGCCCCTGTTTTTTTCCATGGAGACTTGCTACAGGCCAAGCTTGTCAAACCAGATTTTTCTCTGCTGCTTACTGTTTTCATCTCTCTTCCAAATGAATGAAGCCTTTGTGGTTCATGTGATAAACACATGGTTTTAGAAAAGAAACTTTAAGAAACATGGAAAAACAATCAAGATGAAAAACTAGTTCTACTTTTTTTTAAATTTCTTTTAATTTTATCTTCATTACTTGAAAATGTTCTTCTGCTGATTCATGTGTAGGTGGAGCAGGTGAGTCAGCTGTCTGCCTTTGTGGAGTCCCTGCTGCAGTACCACAGGCAGGCCTCAGAGATCCTGGAGGAGGTCACCGGAAGGCTGAGAGAAAGGTCAGCTCCTTCACTGTCGTTGGGAAACGATATGCTTGGTTTATTAAAGTGCTGTCCTCAGAAATGAAAACTTTATAATTAATTTGTGACATACAATACTTTTGAGGTGAATATTTACTATTTATCCCTCAGCTACACATTTAGAGTGAGCTGTGGAATTAAAATGTATGTATAAATAATATATTCCATATAATGAAAATAAACAGCATCTGATTTCAGGTCTTTGACACCAAAAAAATATATATATATATTGTTTTTCCTGATGCTTATGGCCTTTATTTAAAAGCTGCAACATGACACAGTGGGCAGACTTAGAGCAGTTCTCCACCTACAACCTTTGTACCTGTGGCTCCTGTTCAGCTAAATTAACTCCACTCCTCTTTTCTGATACCATGACCCAGCTGTTCAGGAATGTCCACACACCTTGTTGTAACTTAGTTATATAAACTCTGTTTTTCTTCTTCTTCAGTTAACCAAACTGCAGTTCTGACATTCTAACTCTTACAAAGATTTTAAAGCTTAAAATTTACATGCAAACACACTGACATGAGATTATGCATGCTCCCCCACAGTTTAATGATACGGTTCTACTCACGGATTCATACGGCCAATTAGTGAACAGCAATATGTCCTCACATTTCAGACCTGCTCTGCCCCAACAGGACCAGCAGGTACAAAAAAATCTCAACGAAAAATAACCTTCAGACGTACCGAGAAACCCACTTTATAAACGGACAAATGTGGTCCTTATCAGGGTCGTTATAAAATATCAGTTTGTACTCAAATAGAAAAAATGTACTGCAGCAGGAATTCACATCATGGAACTAGCCTTGTTAATAAAGGTGTATATCTAAAAACATTGTCCTTAATACTGCAACTTATCAAGAGCCAGAGTGGAGGGCACTAAGAGCCAAATGTTTTCAGAACCCAGAGCAAGCTGGATAAACCTCTGATTGGGGAGAATGATCTTTTTCACTTGCACTGAGATCAGATATGTAATTTTTGTGTTTTTCTTTTGATTCTTTGCAGGGTGAACGAAGCTCAATCCCGTCCGAAGCGTGAGTTCAAACCTAAGCCCGCACAATCCTTTGACTACGGAGACACAGAGCACTCAAATGGAGGATATTCACCTGGTTCTGTGAGCCCTCCAGCATACGCTCCTCCTGGTAAAATTCATTTTGTGTATTTTACTTGATCTTTGAGAGTATGTGCAAAGGCCCATTCCTAGAAAAGCCCACTCCACGTCCGCATCGGTCTTCTGACAGATTTATTTCCCTTTCTGCAATATTAAGCAGCCCAAGCACAGTATCCACCTCCACCCGTCCAAAGACCCTCCATCAAGAACAAACCGCGTGAGTGGACAGAAGAAGATTACCTATCAATTAACAACAAAACTTCACTGATTTATTTAATCTGTTGCACATGAGTGTGGCAGTGACATGTATGCACTTCTCTGGCTGTTACGCTATTTACTAACTCTGTTGAATGTTCATAATTTCTGAGCAGAACCTTAAAGGGGAACAAGTGCTTACTACTCCTGTGTCACCTGTTCTTCAGATGTATAAAATTATCAGCAGCTCACATTATATTATTTTTGATTTATTAGTCACCGAACCAAGTTTTTGATTCACAGTGTGTCAATTTGGCTGAATTTTATACATTTGAGGACTTCTTCTCTGACCACTGAAGCTTCTGAATCTCAAAATAATGTTTTACTGTTGAAAATGTAAAAAACCTGCCCCATCATTGCTCTGATTTTGAGTTTCTGAAGTTTTTTCTTTTAACGGTCTGATAACTAATAAGTCATAACATTTCACTTCCTCTTCTTTAATACCTTACATTCATGTTGTTTTCCTGAGCCCCTTTAAATGTAACACTAGTGACACCATGTGGCTGAAATTGTTAAAGCCAGCCAGGCTGAAGGGGAAGGGTCAGAAGTGTACATACACATATTACTGCCATGAATTTTGCATTAGTCTCTGGGTTTCAGGGATTTATTTTACCTGTTATTTCTCTGCTGTAGATTGATCATAAAAGAAAGAGCTTCAAATAATTTTTAAAATGAGAATTTAGGTCAATAAGTTTTCATTCTCTATTTTTGTCAGGAGTATACATACAGGCTCAAATATATACATACACACTTTGAAATATGTGGTTAAAACTACACAGTTTCAGTAGCCCTCAACAAGCTTTTGATATAATTAAAGACAGAAATGTAACCACTCTTGTTGGCTCCTGGCAGACTTGATGTCACTTGTGAAACTTAAATGCCTTATGGAGAAATTTTTTTTTATGGTCAGTTGAAACAAAGATTGAGCTGTTTGGCCACAGCAAGAAGCACAATGTTTAAAGGGGTCAAAGAGTATGGTACCAACTGTCAAGCATAGTGGTGGGAGCATCATGCTGCCTGTTGGACCACCAGTGGTACTGGTGCATTGCACAAAGTGGGAGGAGAAATGGAAAAATAAGGACTACCTCAACATTTTCCAACTTTATCTCAAATCGACATCAAGTTCATACTACGACACAACTGAGTTGTCCATCTGAGCATTGATGCCAAACACACATCAAAACAGGTTTTAGCAGGCGAATAATGGTGCTCAAATGTTATGCAAATGCTTGCTGATGGATGCAAAACACGTGGTTTCTCTGCCACTTGCTAAGGGACTTTTCTCCAAATATCAGTAGGGGTGTATGTATATGTTTGAGCCTGTAAGCATATTTTTGAGTGGATCAGAGAGAATGCACATCAAATTAAAACTTTTCCACTGAATTCCTGTCTCATAAAGTATTTAGGGTTTTTGTTTATAATCATTCCGTCTTGAAAATTAACATCCCATTCATGCAGATTATGAGTGTATGTAAACTTCCGGTCGACACTGAACTTCTGTATTTTAATACCTGGACTTACGTGTGTTTTCTTTTTTCCCTTCTTGCATCTCCCCTTCTTTGCCCATGTCTGCATACAGGGGAGCCGTGCTGTAAAGCCCTGTATGACTTCAACCCTGAAAACGAAGGCGAGCTGGGCTTCCAAGAGGGGGAAATCATCATGTTGGTCAGCCGAATCGACGAGAACTGGTTTGAAGGAAGGCTCGGCAAAAAATCTGGATACTTTCCCACCAACTATGTGGAAGTGATTGTGCCCCTTCCACACTAACGCAGGAAAGGAGCATCTTTTTGGGAAGATAGAGGTTTAAGAAATATTAGCATTAAAACGTAAACATAGGAAATTAAATATTTTTTGTATCTTTGGGATTACTTTTTTTTTAGTAAAAACGTGAGACTTCCTATTCTATCAAGATTGAATGGATTTGCAAACATAAGAACACTAAGGACCATTGGTTCAATTAGTAAAACGACGCATGATATTTGAGTGCATTTGCCATATCCTGAGTCTTTAGAAAACATTTTTTTGCACCTATGCACTTTGTGCACAAACAGAAAGAAACATCTGTTAGATGTGCATCAGTATCTAAAGGTGTAACGACTCTGTCTTATCCAGTTTCATGCACGTTAGTCGCAACACACAGTATCTTGTTCTGTATACTGCAAATATTGGAACTAAACAACATGATTTTGTGTTTATTGTACAGTTTTAGCATCTTTGTCGACAGACGAGCAATAAGATAAAAGACACTACAGGGACCCATTAGCCTCAAATGTTTGATAAGAGCAATCTTATACTGCCATCTGGTGGTTCTATTCAAAGGGTAATTTTTTTGGCTTTGTATTTGTGTTAAAAGCCTTGAATTTTTTATTTTTTTTTTAATGCAGGGATCCTCAGTAAATCCACCACTTTATTACATTTATCACACTTATGCTGCATTACATTTGTCTAAGATGTGGGGAATGTGTCACACCGAGCTCAGCAGATTCTAGTTGCAGGTTGGAAAACCAGTGGGATTTTCTGTTTGTGGTGGTGCTAACTGTTGTTTAAATACAAGCTAATTGCAAAGAATTTATCTCAATTTTATGGGATCTATACCCTAAACGAACCTGACTAATATATGCTTCTCAGCACTGTGTTAGAAATAAAAACTTTATACCTTTTTATAACTTTCACTACATTTTATATGTGCGGCAGCCATATTGGATGCAGAATCCGGGGCTGCACTGAGAATCTTTTTGTATTTCCGACTGGGAACTTGGAAAATCCAACTTGCAAATACAAATAGAAGGCACCATAATTATCTTTTGTGATGTTTTGTTCCTATATAAATACCTGTATTCTGGTCTTTAAACACACTCCAATTATGTTTCAAAATACTAATACCAAAGAAAAGTTGCTCATATTTCTGAAATTCCAGTTCAGTTTTCTGTTATTAGTCATAAGACATAGCTGTATTTCATTCAGTCTAATTTAACTTAAAATCCTCATGAACAAAAGGACGATGTTGATTTAGTCTACATAATGAGCAGCATTTCACCAAAGCCAACAATGATGATTTCTGTCCGCTTGTCTGTTTTCTCAGGCTCAGCTGATGCTGCTGGCAGTGTCACTACGTTTTTTTGTTGTGAATTTTCCATCTATGCTCTGCTCTCCTCAGCTTTGTGTAGGCTTTGCTTTGATTTGGAGCATGGAAATGTATGATGATGTGAGCTTGGCGTTGCTGTACCTGCCTCTGCTTTCAGACGTAAACTGTGCACCAGATCTGACGGAGGATGCTATCTCCCAGTGATTGTGCACAGAATTTACAAATAAGATCTGACCACAATCACTGGTTTCAGTTCCAGTTAAGCCTATTACAAGCAAACTATAAACTGTCGCGGTTCATGCCGTTTGTAAAAATGCTAACTTTCTCCTCTTGTCATGATCCTCTTGTTAGACTGCCCCCTGCACCGCTCGGTTTTTGCCATCTCTATTTAAAGTGCAAGTGGAACAGACAGGTCTTTTTATGCAGAAAATGGAACACAGCAGTGGATTTTGCCCTCCCCCACCACTCTATTCATCACCTGCCCCCTTACCCCTGCCCCCCTTTCCTCATTATCTGTCGTGTCCCAACCCCACTGTGCCTCTCATGTTCAGTCTCGTATGCATACTTTAAATTATGTCTCCACTGCCTGTCCTACAGACCTCCTAATGTGTCTGTTATTAGTGGTATGTCTAGGACCCTTGTTGTGGTTCAGCTGTGGGTTTACATGCCTCATTACACTAACCAAAACTCCTTGAAGTGAGGCAGAAGGTCTGCAGCTCAGCTTGGATCATCTAGATGACAAATGACGTTGTGGAACAAAGGGCTGAGATCAGTTTTTGTGGGCTGCTGTTATAGCGGCTCAGAGCCATAGCAGTGCAGCATCTAACATTACTATGTTATTATGTATCAGCTTTGCAATGTTGATGAAGTATTAACAGCTTTAATGGAAATGTTCTGTGAAAGATATATCTCGTTTGTATTTGTATGTGTTTTGTAAAAAGCTTTTGATTCATTCAGTACCTTGTTTCTGTAACTGTGATGCTTCGGGGAGGGTAAACGTCGGGGTTATCCTGGATTAACTCCAAAATACGTGGATTACCTCTATACTACCCTAAATATGTAATCTTGTGTATTGTGTTTTATTCTCTATGAATTATATTTGTTCATTTTCTTCAATAAACGGTAAATACGTTTCCCCCTCGGTGAGTGGTTTTCAATTGGAAAGTAATCCTTTGAATTATTTCCGGACATCCCTGTTGCAGTTCTTATTTACATGCATTTGATGATGAAGTGGATATTCCCACAATCGTTTTTTTTTTTTTTTTTCATTTGGTCCACCCCACCCATGTCCGCATGACCCCCCAGAGACAGCAGCCCGCTTCACCCAGCTGTTGGGCTGTTGCCACACCATCTCATTGGGGAAGGCGTGTCAGTCCCCGAATTACTCAGAGCCCCTTTGTCCTCAATCAGTGCCCAGCCTGCGACACTCATGGCGGCAGCACCCGTCAGGCAGCGCTGCGGCACAGGGGGGCCCCGGTCGCAGCTGCCACCCTGCTACTTCGAGGGCTACCTGGAGAAGCGAGGGCCGAAGGAAAAGGTAGGTCCAGTCCACCACATCCCCACGCCCCGCGGGCATGCAGCTGGTCGTCGGTGTGCGATGTTCGTGTGCGCCGCCGCCCGCTTGCCACACAGTCCGTGGTCCACCATTCCCCGGTATCTATCAACTTCCTTATTGTGCTGGGATGGGCGAGGCAGTCTGAACGCTGGCGGTGTGGGAATTCTGTCTACCATGAAAGCTGAGATTATGGCTGCGAATCCGTAACTAATCACACGGAAATCCTTGGGAATCCTGGAATACGAGCTGATGTCAAAACGCTGCGTGTCTTAACTGGAGAACCATCCATGGTTGTCTGTCATTACATTATATGCTCTAGATGTCGCAAACGAATGTGTCAGTCTTGCAAAATCTCCATCATACAGAAAGCAATGCATACAGATTTAGACACCTGTAATCCTGAACTATTTAGTGAGGCAGTGAAAATGTGTAATATGCTCAAAAGATTCTACTGCCTTTTTTTTTTTTTTTTTACTTGATATATGAGGTGAAAAACAGACACCCCTCTTCTTCATGCCCACCCATCACTGATTATGCTCCTTTTAACGCAATACAGACATGTAATGTGAGACTGGCTCAGGTGCAGGATATTGCAGGGATCCACCAGTCCCAGATTGGCAGCAGCTGAGACTTTTAACTATCTTTCTCTTGGGACAGGAAATGAGAATGACAGAATAGGACACATTCATTAGACAGCTGGCTACACTTATTGGCATCCAGGGTAAAGGTGTCTAAATAGCTTTCAGTTTAAGATCCACCTTTTTGCTAACAGGACAGGACTTGGTCTTCTAAATTTTACAAGGTTTTAGCATAAAGACAGAGAGTGAGCTTTGACCAATCCTCTTTAAATGTTCTCTTCATTGACCTGAACCCTCTCGTATGCTCTGTTCTCTTCAGTTCAATACGCAGGTTCTCAATAGTATTTATATAGGGGCTGAGGTGGCTGATTTTGTGTCTCTTAACATTTCTGTGTTAATTTGCCCATATGTTTTAGATCATTATCCTGTTTAATGACCCAGTGATGAACCAATTTAAATTTAATGCCCAAGCTTTATTTGAAATGTTTCACAGAACCTTTGGAAGAGAAACAGGCCCACAGCACCACAGATCCTTTACTGTACTTAGAGATGCTTTTCTACAAATGCATACATTTTTTCCCCTCCCAACACGCTTGGAGTGTTGATGGCAGAAAAGAGGCCAGTGAATTCAATTCAGTTTATTTATATAACGCCAATTCACAACACATCTCAAGTCAAGTTTATTTATATAGCGCTTTTCAGCAACAAGGCACTCAAGGCGCTGTACATAAGGAAAAACATTACAATTATACAGAAAATTAAACAACAGAGGTAATTACAAAAAATAAAGAGAATAGAATGATGGATAAAAAAATGAAAGGAAAATTGGACTGAAAACTTAACTAATGTAAAGATAACACATTCAAAGGCCAATCTAAACAAAAAAGTTTTTAATCTTGATTTAAAGCAATTTGGGGTTTTGGCGCTTTTACAGTTTTCTGGGAGTTTATTCCAGATTAGTGGAGCATAAGATCTAAAAGCTGCTTCTCCATGTTTAGTTCTGGTTCTGGGTGTGCAGAGTAGATTTAAACCAGAAGACCTGAGAGGTCTGGGTGGTTGATACACTGACAACAAGTCTTTAATGTATTTTGGTGCTAAGATATTCAGTGATTTATAGACTAACAGAAGTATTTTAAAGTCTATTCTCTGAGTTACAGGGAGCCAGTGTATGGACTTTAGAACCGGGTTGATGTGCTCCACTTTCTTAGTTCTAGTGAGGACGCGGGCAGCAGCGTTCTGGATCAACTGCTGCTGTCTAAGAGCTGTGAAGACACTATTGCTGTAATAAATTCTACTAAAGAATTAGTTTTTCAAGGTCTTTCTGAGACATTAGTCCTTTAATCCTGGAGATGTTTTTTAGGTGATAGAAGGCCAACCTAGTTACTGTCTTTATGTGCCTCTGAAGGTTCAGGTCAGAGTCCATCACTACACCCAGATTTCGAGCCTGATTGGTGGTTTCTAGCTGTATTAACTGAAGCTGTGTGCTAACCTTTAAACGCTCTTCCTTTGGTCCAAAGATTATTACTTCAATTTTGTTTTGATTGAACTGAAGAAAATTCTGGCCCATCCAAGCATTGATTTCTTCTAAGCATTTACCCAGCGCTTGAATGGGTTCAAGGTCACCTGGTGACATCGTAACGTATAGCTGTGTGACGTCTGCATAGTTATGATAACTTACGTTGTTGTTTATTAAAATCTGAGTTAGGGGGAGCATGTAGATATTGAATAGGAAGGGCCCCAAGACGGACCCTTGGGGAACGCCACATGTGATTTTTGTGCTCTCTGATGTAAAGTTACCTACTGACACAAAAAAGTCCCTGTCCTTCAAGTAGGATTTAAACCAATTGAGTGCTGTACCAGAAAGGCCGACCGTTTTCCAGGCGCTCTAATAAAATGGAGTGATCAACAGTGTTGAATGCTGCACTAAGGTCCAATAATACCAGCACTGTGGTTCTTCCACAGTCTGCATTTATACGGATGTCATTGAACACCTTGATGTCATCTTAAGGCACTCCACAAAGTCAGTTCAAACAAATCATACAGGTTCCAAGTAAGGTACATACATTTCAACTGATCCTAGTTATCAAACAATGCATTCAAATTCTGTTTATTATTAAAATTGTTAAAAAGGTTTTCTGGCTAAGGAAACCCAGCAGATTGCATTGAGTCAGTGACTTGCAGAATTCACTCCTGGATGAACATTTAGCAACAGTGGACAGTTGCTTGCATTGACATTTGCAGCAATCCCTCATACTGAGCATGCATGTAGCGACAGTTGAAAAGAAAGCTCCCCTTTAACAGGAAGAAACCTCCAGCAGAACCAGGCTCAGTGTGAGTGGCCATTTGCCACGACTGACTGACGGTTTGAGAGAACAGAACATAAACCGAAAACAACATAGAAGCACTGATCCAGGAGAACTTTCAATGTGAAAGTAAAGTAAAACGTTAAAGGAAGTAGTAGCTTCTTTAGTGGCTTAATCTAGGAGAGAAAGATAGCTAAGCGGATAAACACTGAGCCAGTTTTCAAGTCTAGAGTATAAAAGAGAGCACATACAGTTAGTCATAGTAAAACCTCAGCCAATAGCTATGTCTAGGGGGGAGTCAGGGCCAAGTGTATCATCTATAGAAAGTTAACATTAAGTTGTTGTCAGCAGTTAAGCAGTTCTCAGCTGATGGCCCCTTCAAGAAGGTGTCACAGCTATACACAGAGCCAGCCAGATTTACCTTCTATGAAGAGAAAAATCTGAGAACATAAAGTTAAAAGTTAAAATAACAGCAAATAACACAAAATTGGAGAGTAGTAGGAGAATGTAGCAGAGTGAGGGAAAGGGATTATGTCTTCCATCAGCCTAAGCCTATAGCAGCATAACTACAGAGATAGCTCAGGATAACCTAAGCCACTCTAACTATAAGTTTTATCAAAAAGGAAAGTTTTAAGCCTAGCCTTAAAAGTAGACAGGGTGTCTGCCTCACAGACTAAAACTGGGAGCTGGTTCCACAGGAGAGGAGCCTGATAACTAAAGGATCTGCCTCCCATTCTACTTCTAGAGACTCTAGGAACCACCAGTAAACCTGCAGTCTGAGAACAAAGTGCTCTGTTAGGAACATGTGGAACAATCAGATCTCTGATGTATGATGGAGCTAGACCATTAAGGGCTTTATATGTGAGGAGGAGAATTTTACATTTTGTTCTGGATTTAACAGGGAGCCAATGGAGGGAAGCTAAAATAGGAGAAATATGATCTCTCTTTTTCAATTTTCATCAGAATTCTTGCTGCAGTGTTTTGGATCAGCTGAAGGCTTTTTTGTGGCTTTTTTTTGACATCCTCATAGTAAAGAATTACAGTCGTCCAGCCTAAAAGTAACAAATGCATGGACTAGTTTTTCAGCGCCACTCCTGGACAGGATTTTTCTAATTTTAGCAATATTCCGGAGGTGAAAGAAGGAAATCCTAGAAACCTGTTTAATATGGGATTTGGCCAGTGGCTAAAAGAAACTGACCTCTGTGTTACTTCCTCTATAACACAGGGTTAGAGAGTGTTATGGATTTCTCTAGTAGAAGTTCATAGAATATCTGATGAACTTGAAAAAAATAAAGGGTGGATTTTCCAAAACGTTCTCTGAGAGATTGTGTTACTGATATAAAACATAACTTTGTTTTAAGGCTTTTTAAACATCTTTACTAGAGATGTGAATAAATGTAGCTGTGTGTGGAAAACATCTCTTCTATTGCAACAACTCATCCATGTTTTTTCCCATGTCTTCTTGTTTATTTGACAGGCTTCCAGAAGGCTTTGGACCTGCCTTTGTGGAAACTCTTTGTATTTCTTCAATAATGCCAAGGACGCTCATGTAAGTTTAGTTCTTCGTACCTTCTTCTGTATGTCTTTAGTGCGTTGCAGTGTGCTGACACTAAAACATGTTTGTGTATGTGGAGCAGTATGTGGACAAGCTGGACCTCAGCGGGTTTGTATCCCTCAAAGATGACAGCAGCCGTGACAGAAACCTGGAAGCAGCAAGACTCATTCTGCGCATGAAGGATGGAGAAATCAAACTCACAGTATACCTCTCGACTCACACGCTTAGTTGTATATTTTTTATATTTAAAACACCTTTTTAAAGGTTAATTGTGTTGTTGTCTCCCCCAGGCACCAAACTTAGAGGCCCGGGAGCTGTGGAAGGGTTTCCTCTACTCTGTTATAGATGTGAATATCAGCCTCCTGCATTTCTTTACCAGAATCTTTTTATATAGTGCCGTAATGCAAATATTCTCTGTTCTTTTGGATTGTAGCTGAATGTCCCATCCAGTCTCACGTTACTGCCAGGGCAGCTCCAAATACTGAAGGAGGTGGTAGAAAAAGAAAGGAACAGACGGAGAACTCGCAATCCTGGGCGAGCTCCTCCTTCGCCCCTCTCTGTTCCTTTAGTGGGAGAGATCCCAGCGTGAGTTCTTCTTCTCTGAGCGGCACAAGAAAAATGTTTTATAAACACTTCATCCCCAGCATATATTGTTTTTGATCCACAGGTGTTTTCGTCCAGTGTCGCGCACAGAAGCTGAGGTCCTTTTGGAAAGACACCCGGACTGTGGCAACATGCTCCTCCGTCCAGGCCGGGATGGATGCTCTCTGGCTGTCACTACCCGACAGGATCTCAATGGGTAAACCAACACCAAACATATGGAGGTCTAAGTGGCAAAAATGAATCTCTGATGCGACATCTACGTTTTGTTGTCTACTTTTACATCCAGGTCCGTGTTCAGACATTACAGAGTCACTCAGAGGGACCAAGGTGGTTATGTTATTGATGTAGAAAATCCTGTAAGTGTGATTTATTTTTTTTGGCAGAGGTTCTTAAAAATGTGTTGAAAATCTGACTAGTATAAATGACACGGTTTTTACAGTAGGAAAAGTATATATATCACTGAGTATCAGCAGTCAGAACATTTATTTAATGCACTTACCTAACCTGCCTGAACGGCCTTGCTTGTAGCTCAGGGCTGTTGTGAGATTCTTATGGTATTAACATCTTGAGTATAAAGGCCTCGGTTTCACAGAATGGATGCAAAGATTTATGCCATGCTCAGAACGAGAGGGTCTTCAGCCAGAACAGAAACCTGAACCTAATTAAGAAAAGGTTAGATTAATTGACTGTCCAGATTTGTATCTATCAGATCCCTCTGTTCTTGAAGCCAGTGATCCTTTCCTTTCATTATCTTCAGTAACTTAGTGTTCTTCCATCTGTAAAAACGTCCACACCAAAGAGCTCAACCATTTAGCCGGGGTGTTCAATGATCTTAAAAAAGGATTGTGTTTTTAGTTTCAGTCAAATGTTAATCATATGATTTAACATCTGATGGTAACTAGTTGTTTTCTCAGTGCATTACTAAAAACAAGTACAGCAGACTGGTGTTAGCTGGTTGTTTGGCTGGGCTATCTGCTCCCGCAGAGCCTGCAGCCAGCTGCTTACAGACCTCCCTTTAGCTTCAAACAGTGTTATTTCATCCGTAGTAATGAGCAGTCCTCCTTTAGTTTCCAAACCATGACCTTCCAGGGTTTTTGAGACATTAAAAAAATGTCCTGAAACAACCAAATCTCTTTATCTTTTAAGTGAGCGTAGGTCCTTCTTTCAGCCAGCTCACCCACAGTGCTGAGTAACGTGGTGGGGGAAGCAGTGATGCAGTACTCCATGCACCATGCAGCTGGAGAAACTTTCAGTCACTCCGATGTTTTCCCTGGCATCTTCTTAAAAGCAGCAACTTGATGGCGGCATACACCCCGTGCCCATTTCCAGCCCAGCCTTTTCAAACCAGCTTATTGAACAGAATGAACATGAAGGTTTTTATTACAGGTTTAGCGGGACAATCCATACAAATCTGGGCACAGTTTTACTTTATAGTTTGATGCAAAATCTGATTAGAAAGGTATGCATTTATAGCCAGGAAGCTCAAATGATATCTTAGTAAATGTCTGAGGGCATCATGAAGAAATATCCGCAATGAATTCCCACTCAAGCCAAAATACCACCATGAAGTCTCACATGGGAGATGAGAAGTTTCATAAGGAATAAAGTCAGCTCCTGTGGAAACTCTAACGTCACGCTGTTGCAGTGCAAGAGTGATTTATGTTCCTACTGTGGTTAGTTTAAGGCAGCAAACTGGAAGCGTGACTGTACAACACACCCGCTGACTGTGGAGAAGTGAGAGATTCTTAGGTTATTGTTTTAGGAATAGTTTTAGACTTTAATGACAATGAATGCAACTTACAGTGTTTGCAGTGACATGTTTTCATAGTTTTCATCTTCAACACTGGGATTTTTTTCACTTTACAACCACAAACTTCAGTGTAAATTAGTGGGATTGTTTATGTAATAGACCATCGTTTAGTAGAAAATAATTATTAAATGGAAGAAAAATGTTTTTTTTCCTTTTTGTAGTGTCCATTATTATTCAGCCCTTTCAGTCAATACTTTGCAGAACCAGCTTCCACTGCAATTATAGCTTGAAGTCTTTTGGGGTATTTTTCTGCCTGCTTTGCACATCTGGAGAGTCTAGTTTATCTGAATCGTCCTTTACGAAATAGCTAAAGTTTGGTCAGATTGGATGGGTAGCACCTGTGAACATCACATTTCAAGTCTGGCCACAGCTTCTCAATAGGATTTATTTATGAACACGTGAATATAGTTTGACCTAATTGCTTTTGGAAAAGATGAGAAAGATGATGTCCTGCTGCAGATTCCCTGTGCAACACTACATGATGTCATTGACGCCTTGGTTGAGAAGACAGCAGGCACTCTGCAACCATTTCTTCTGGAGGAGCCTTACGAGGAGAATATCAGTGAGGAAACGCGGAAACGCACAAAACACATTTTCTCTCCATCTCATGCCTTTTATACAAGTTTTGTAAGTGATCTATGAGACTAAACAAATTAAATTTGTTCATTTCTCAGCATATGTTTCTGCTAATGATGAAAATGGAGAAAAGATCCTCCATACTGCCCCCTCCTGCCCCCTACCCAGGGTCCCTGCTCTGCCTCCAAAACAAGGTTAGCTGCTGAAGTCCTCATGCAGACAGAGATAATCTGCGATGATATTCCCCCTTTTTTTTTTTTTTTTACACAGATCGTTGGTGCACTAGCCCTCTGTCCCGGTCCCCGGCTGCGGATCGTCGTACCCTGACCTCACCGGTGCCGGCCTCGCCCACCAACCCGATGAGGCGACTTATCCTGTCCCCTTCACCTCTCACCCAGAGTGAGTATGACGGTATGTCAGCTGTACCCGCAGCATTCAGTCAGACGTTATTTGGCCTCAGAGTGTTTCCATCTGTTTACAGCACTGAATGAGGAGCTCAAAATGACACTGGAAAAGAGAAGAACCAGTCAGGACTGACATGAGGAAGATCTTCCAACCTCTTTACACAGCAGCTTCAGCACGTTCTCAACCGGTGCCTTTTTAGTGGAAGACAAGTCGCTAGAAAGCCTCAGCTTTGTCTTAGGGCTTAAAGGGGATAAAACAACTCGTCTCATAAAATGGTGCTAGCCTTTTGCTTTATCTGCATACATCCAGCTTTTCACAACTGCCTCTAAGACCAATCATAGTGCCACAACAACTCTGAACCTGCTGGCACATAACAGACCACTAGCTGAGCCCATTGTTTCCCCATCTGAGCCTTTCTCCGGCTGGCAAGCTGCTAACATTTCTGCCATTGAACGTATAAAAACACCACGGACTGCTAAGATTTCCACCAGAGCAGCTAAAAGTCTCATCTCAGATGCTTTATCTGCAACAGGTGACTTCTGTTTTTAGCCCAGAATCTTTCTTCCTGCTACCACTGATAACAAGACTGAGGAAATTAATCCAGGTCAAACTTGACAAAATCTGAATTCTGCACATCGTCTGCATTTTGCTCCAAGATCTTAATAAGATTGATGAACAAGTTTTACCATGTTTGTTGACAGTGATTGTTCTCATTCTCCACTCCACTGTAAGTGTGCCACTGATCAATTTCTTACCTGCTTGACTTGTCTGCTACTGTATCGGTTCTGTTGTGTGATGCTTTGTTCCCAACTTCTCAGCCATTCCTGTACAATTTAGCCCATTTCTCTTCCTCCACCAGAAAAGTCACAATCTGCCCTCTGGTGTATTGGCTGTACATCAAAGCGACAAAAACGTCATCAGCACATCATCTCTTCAGAAGCACAAGTGCCTGATGAGTCTTTTTTAACAGTATTATGTTACACTCTATTTCTCTAACTTATTAAATCTGATGGTGCTTACATGTAAAGTGTTTTGCTCTCGTATATGACATGTCTGCCTTTCTCCCTTCCCTCCAGATTAGTATCAAACTGTGAACAACTAACTCATAAGTGTCTTCATACAATGGACAATTTATTGAATGTTTGTACATAGGTTGTTGTGCCTACTTATTATTATTATTAAAGAAATGTGTTTGATAAGTATGGAGAGCGTCCCAGGTCTTTTTGTGAAATAATGTTTGCCTGCTCAGACTTATTATCTTATTATTATTATTATTTATTTTTATTATCTTTTTGTTTTTTTACTTTAGGTTTACAAAAAATACCTTTCAAAATAAGAGTCTCCAGTGGAACTAAATACAAATATAATTGAAAAGTTAATTTATTTTGCTTCTTAAATTCAAATAGGGAATCTCAGATATATTGTTTAAACCCAGATTATATATTTCAAATGCGTATTTCTCTTAATTTGGATGATTATGGGTAACAGCTAATGAAAATTTAAAAATTCTGTTTCTCTAAAAATTACAATATTACATAACTCCAATAAAAAAGGGTTTTCAATTCAGAAATGTTATGCCCATTTTATTTTATGGGCTGCACTATCATCAAGAATACTGGTGACTGAAACTGCTGTCCAGCGGAGAGAGCTGGCTGTTCACAGAGTATTGTATCCAAGAGTATCAATAGCAAGTCGAGTGGAAGGAAAATGTGTGGTGGACAAGGGGCACAAGCAACAGGGATAACAACAGCTTTGAGAGGTTTTAAAGCAAAGTTCATTAAATAATTTTGGGGAAGATTCACAAAGTGTGGACCACAGTTGAAGTCAGAAGAGCCACTTAAGGACATGGGCTACAACTGTACCCCTTCTTTTGTTAAGCCACTCCTGAACCAGAGACCACATTAGAAGGATCTTGCTAGGGAAAGCAGAAATTGGAGTGTTGCTTCTTACTGGTCCAAAGTTCTATTTTCAGATTAATCTTAATTTTCATTTGAAATTTTGAAAATCAAGGTCCCAGAGTTTGGGGAAGAGTGGAGAGGCTCACAATCCAAGTCACTTGAGGTCCAGTATGAAGTTTCCATAGTCAGTGATGATTTAGTGCCCCATTTCATCTGCTGTTGTTGGTTCACTGTGTTTTATGAAGTCCACAGTTAACACAGCCATCTACCAAGACATTTTAGATGACTTCATGCTTCTTTCTGCTGTCAAACAATAGTGAGACACTAATTTAATTGTCTAGCCAGACTTGACACCTGCCCATTCAACCAAAACTACTAATACCTGCTTTAATGACCATAGTGTCACTGTGCTTGATTGGCTAGCAAACTCACTTGACCTAAACTCCACAGAGAATCTATGGACGATTGTCAAGATGTTTGAGAGACATCGAAGCCGACAAGACAGATGAGCTGAAAGGTACTCTTAAAGCAACCTGGGTTTCTCTAACACCTCAGCGGTGCCACAGGCTGATCGCCCCATGGCACGCCGCACTGATGGAGTAATTCATGCAAAACGAGCACCGACCACCTACTGAGTGTACATTGTGTACTGCACATGAACTACATTTTAGTAGGTCAACAATTTTATATCAGAAATCCAATTAAAAAATAATTATTCTCTAATGTCCTAATATTCTGAGAAGCTAATTTTCTGTATTCATTAGCTGTGAGCCATATTCATCAAATTCTGCATAACAGCTTGAAAAATATCACTCCGTGTGCAATAAATCTACAATTGAATTACCAAATTAAATGAAATTTGCAATATTGTAATACACTGAGATACACCTGTATGTTAGCTTTTTATAATGGGTTTCATATTCCTAATGGGCCTAAACCAGCGATCTACAAGGGAATAATTTTTACTTTCAAAATAAAGCTCTTCAAAATAAAGGCTTAATATTTCTATTATGATGCAAAAGTAGATTCTACAGTACAAACAGAATTTAATCCGTCATTAAAACAGGGATTAGATTCGCCTTTCAAACTAAAACCGTTGCATTTCATGATTTAGCCACTACAAAAGATACTCTTGAAAAAAATATACTTTATTTTTAAATTGTTACATCGTTGTAAAAGTAGGTTCCACATTACTAATAAGACCAAACAGAGATCAACAGGGAATTAATTTAGACTTTCAAAAACAAAGCTCTCAGCTACTCTCTTCAAAACAACAACAAAAAAATGCTTATTCACAGTTTAGGGAGATTAAGGAGATTTGTGAAGGCAAATTTCCCTTTGGGGACAATAAAGTATGAATCTGAGATTAATACTGGGAGTAGGGTCCAAGTAAACCTTCATGGACCCAAAGATATGACAGAAAATGTTATGTGTAAAATTTATGTTAGGCTTTCAAAATAAATCTTACAAATACCCTCCAAGACAAAACGTTTGCTTTTTCATGTCTCAGTCATTAACATGATAGGTTCCAGATTTCTAAAGGCTTTAAAGACCAGAGGTGATGCCAATGTATGTATGATGCTGATGTATGTATGAAAAATACATAATGGTTTTGGATGGTACACACTGACCAGCAGACACCATTAAAATCTCTTAAATTGGTAAATATTTAGTAATTATTTCCTTAAGATGTTTCAAGCAGCTTTGATTAGATTTAACTACAGAAAGTGAGTCCTCAAAGTTTTAGTGACATTATGAAACTGCCTTAATTTTTGTTCCATCTCTATATTACACAGCAAGCAGCAATGTTCAGGATAACTGTTGACTTAAAACCAACAACATGTTTCCTTGAACACAATAGTTTCTCCCCAGTTCTTTTTCTAAAAAGAATTTGGGAAGTGAGAGGGAACAACTGCCATAACTAAAAGGGAAATGTTTCCATTCCTTATTTAAAAAGGAAACATGACAAAAATTTGTTGGACTTTTTGAAATAGTGAAGATCTTATGTGATGTCAGCCTTTGTCAATTTATGAACTACCTTTTATGTATGCTACAATGTAATTTAACCTAAAATATGGACAGCTTACAATGCAGCATCACAGACAGTGGCACAGACACAGATATTGTGTGATCGCTGCTCTCATGTTTAGCCTTAAGAGTATGGTATCCACAATTTCCTGCTCTCATTTTGTTTTTTTCTGTGAGACAACAAGACAGTTTTAACCTCATTACTCCAACTTAACAGGAGCTCAAGTTCGAAGAAAGTTGCATCTTTTCTGATTCCAGGGACCTTTTTCCTTTTTTTGCTTGGAAGGTAGAAAGTTTACTTGCACTTTCATGCGTCAAAGGACACATTTGTATGCAGAAGTGTTACATATGGTGAGATTTTCACTACAACAATATCTTGTATGTTCCTAATGCAAAGGTGCATTTGTGCCTAACGTTTTATTTTAACTACATTATGGGAACGGTGGTGAGCGCTGTTGCCTTACAGCAACAAGGTCTGAGGTTTTAATCTTTTGGTAATCAGTTGTGGTGTGCCTCAAGGGTGCTTTATTGGCCCACTGTTGACCAAACATATATGATCTCCTGAGCTCAGATAATAGAATACAAAAACACCTCTGACCACATGTATGCTAATGCCACACAACTTTTTATCTCTGTTTCACCGCATGACCACAGCCTTTCATAGTCACTGAGTATGTCCATAGTACTAATTATTTGATGAGTCAGTATTTCTTCCAGTTTAATGCAGAAAATGTAAAAGGCATTCGTTTTGGTCCCAAAAATGCAAAGGCAGAGATTAGCACTCAACTAGACTCGATGGGGCCTAAGACTACAGAGCATGTAAAGAAACCTTAGTATCATTATGGTCTCAGTCCTGAATTTGGACTCAGACTCCAAGAAGTTTGGTTCTAACTCAACCTACTACTCGTACTCGTACTCGTCGTCTTCCGCTTTATACGGGACTGGGTTGCGGGGGCAGCAAACTCAGCAGAGACGCCCAGACGTCCCTCTCCCCAAACACCTCTTCCCGCTCCTCCGGGGGAGGCCAAGGCGCTCCCAGGCCAGCCGAGAGACATAGTCCCTCCAGCGTGTCCTGGGCCGTGTCCCGGGCCTCCTCCCGGTGGGACGTGCCTGGAACACCTCCCGAGGAAGGCGTCCAGGAGGCATCTGGTATAGATGCCCAAGCCACCTCAACTGACTCCTCTCGATGTGGAGGAGCAGCGGCTCTACTCCGAGCCCCTCCCGGATCGCCGAGCTCCTCACCCTATCTCTAAGGGAGTGCCCGGCCACTCTACGGAGGAAGCTCATTTCAGCCGCTTGTATCCGGGATTTCGTTCTTTCGGTCATGACCCAAAGTTCCTGGCCATAGGTGAGGGTAGGAACGTAGACCGACCGACCGATCGAGAGCTTTGCTTTTCGGCTCAACTCTCTCTTCACCACAACGGACCGGCACAGCGCCCCCATCACTGTGGCAGCCGCACCGATCTGTGTGTCGATCTCCCGCTCCATTCTTCCCTCACTCGTGAACAAGACCCCGAGATACTTAAACTCCTCCACTTGAGGCAGGAACTCCCCTCCAACATGAAGAGGACAAGCCACCCTTTTCCGGTCGAGAACCACGGCCTCGGACTTGGAGGAGCTGATCTTCATCCCAGCCACTTCACACTTGGCTGCGAACCGCCCCAGTGCATGCTGTAGAGGGGGCCAGCGGGACCACGTCATCTGCAAAAAGAAGAGCCGAAATCCTCTGGTCCCCAAACCAGACCCCCTCCGGCCCTTGGCTGCGCCTAGAAATCCTGTCCATAAAAGTTATGAACAGGACCGGTGACAAAGGGCAGCCCTGCCGGAGTCCAACATGCACCGGGAACAGATCCGACTTAGTGCCGGCAATGCGAACTAAACTCCTGCTCCGCTTGTACAGAGACCGGATGGCCCCTAGTAAAAAGCCACCGATTCCATACTCCTGGAGCACCCCCCACAGGGCATCACGAGGGACACAGTCGAATGCTTTCTCCAGGTCCACAAAACACATGTGGACCGGTTGGGCAAACTCCCATGAACCCTCGAGTACCCTGTAGAGGGAAAAGAGCTGGTCCAGTGTCCCACGGCCGGGACGAAAACCATACTGCTCCTCCTGAAGCCGGGGTTCGACTATCGGCCGGACTCTCCTCTCCAATACCCTGTAGGCCTTACCAGGGAGGCTGAGGAGTGTGATCCCCCTGTAGTTGGAACACACCCTCCGGTCACCCTTCTTATGTAGGGGGACCACCACCCCAGTCTGCCAATCCAAAGGCACTGTCCCCGTCCACCACGCAATGTTGAAGAGGCGTGTCAACCATGACAGCCCCACAACATCCAAAGACTTGAGGTACTCAGTGTGGATCTCATCCAACTCCGAAGCTTTGCCACCACGGAGCTTTTTAACCACCTCGGTGACTTCAGCCTGGGTGATGAAAGAGTCCAACCCCGAGTCCCTAGCCTCTGTTTCCACCAGGGAATGCGTGATGGCAGGATTGAGGAGATCCTCGAAGTACTCCTTCCACCGGCCGATAATGTCCCCAGTCGAGGTCAGCAGCTCCCCACCCCCACTGTAAACAGTGTTGGCGGAGCACTGCTTCCCCCTCCTGAGGCGCCGGACGGTTTGCCAGAATCACTTTGGGGCCAACCGGTAGTCCTTCTCCATGGCCTCACCGAACTCCTCCCAGGTCCGAGTTTTTGCTCTGCCACCGCCCGGGCCGCAGCACGCTTGGCCCCGCGTTACCCGTCGGCCGCCTCAGGAGTTCCACAAGCCAACCACAGCCGAAAGGACTCCTTCTACAGCTTGACAGCGTCCCTTACTGCTGGTGTCCGCCACCGGGTTCGGGGATTGCCACCGCGACAGGCACTGCAGACCTTACGGCCGCAGCTACGGGCAGCAGCATCGACAATAGATGTGGAGAACATGGTCCATTCGGATTCTATGTCTCCAACATCCCTCGGAATCTGGTCAAAGCTCTCCCGGAGGTGAGAGTTGAATACATCCCAGGCCAAGGGGTCCGCCAGACGTTTCCAGCAGACCCTCACTATGCGCTTGGGCCTGCCAAATCTGTCTGGCTTTCTCCTCCTCCACCGGATCCAACTCACCACCAGGTGGTGATCAGTGGACAGCTCAGCCCCTCTCTTCACCCGAGTGTCCAAAACATGCGGCCGAAGGTCTGATGATACAACAACAAAGTCAATCATTGACGTCCTGCCTAGGGTGTCCTGGTGCCAAGTGCACTGATGGACACCCTTATGCTTGAACATGGTGTTCATTATGGACAATCCATGACTAGCACAGAAGTCCAATAACAAAACACCGCTTGGATTCAGATCGGGGAGGCCATTCCTCCCAATCACGCCTCTCCAGGTGTCACTGTCGTTTCCCACTTGGGCGTTGAAGTCCCCCAGCAGAATAATGAAGTCCCAGGAGGGGCACTATCCAGCACCCCCGACAGGGACGCCAAGAAGGCCGGGTACTCCGCACTACCACTCGGCCAGTAGGCTGAAATGATAGTCAGAGACCTCTCCCCAACCCAAAGTCACAGGGATGCGACCCTCTCATCCACTGGGGTAAACCCCAACACGAGACAGCTGAGCTGGGGGGCAACAAGCAAACCCACCCCAGCCCGCCCCCTCTCCCCGCAGGCCACTCCAGAGTAGAAGAGAGTCCAGCCCCTCTTGAGGAGATGGATTCCAGAGCCCACGCTGTGCTTGGAGGCGAGCCCAACTATTTCTAGTCGATATCTCTCGACCTCCTGCACCAGCTCATGCTCCTTTCACCCCAGCGAGGTGACATTCCACGTCCCTAGAGCCAGCCTAAGCATCCAGGGATCGGGCCGCCGAGGTCTCCACCTTCGTCCACCGCCCAATCCTCTTTGCACCGGTCCCTCACGGCTCCCCCTGCAGGTGGTGGGTCCACTGGGGAATAGTCTCGCGTCTCTCGTTCGGGCTTGGCCCGGCCGGGTCCCGCGAGGAGTAACCCGGCCAACAGGCGCTCTCCAACGAGTCCCGACCCCAGGCCTGGCTCCAGGGTGGGACCCCGTCTCCGCCGTACCGGGCGACGTCACGTGCCTCGATTCTGTAGTCGTCATGAGGGGTTCTTGAACCGCTCTTTGTCTGACCCGTCACCTAGAGCCTGTTTGCCATGTTAGACCCTTCCAGGGGCATTTAAGCCCCAGACAACATAGCCTCTAGGATCATTCGAACTCTCAAACCCCTCCACCACGTTAAGGTGGCGGTTCAAGGAGGAGGGCGGTTCAAGGAGGAGTCAACCTACTATAATATTTAAAAATTGCGAGATTGAAAGGTTCCTTGTCAAAACTGGTGCATGCTTTTAGGTGAGATTCCTGCAACAGTGTCTTTATGGGTGTCTGTAAAAAAATAAGCAGGAACCTAAAGCTTGTCCAGAATGCTGCTTCCAGAGTCCAGACCAACACCAGGAGAATGTATCGCATTAAACAAGTTATTGGATAACTGCCCTGGCTCGCTGTCTGTAAAAGGATAGACTTTAAAATTCTTGGTCTGTGAAGCACTACAGGTCCTTCTCAAAATATTAGCATATTGTGATAAAGTTCATTATTTTCCATAATGTCATGATGAAAATTTAACATTCATATATTTTAGATTCATTGCACACTAACTGAAATATTTCAGGTCTTTTATTGTCTTAATACGAATGATTTTGGCATACAGCTCATGAAAACCCAAAATTCCTATCTCACAAAATTAGCATATCATTAAAAGGGTCTCTAAACGAGCTATGAACCTAATCATCTGAATCAACAAGTTAACTCTAAACACCTGCAAAAGATTCCTGAGGCCTTTAAAACTCCCAGCCTGGTTCATCACTCAAAACCCCAATCATGGGTAAGACTGCCGACCTGACTGCTGTCCAGAAGGCCCCTATTGACACCCTCAAGCAAGAGGGTAAGACACAGAAAGAAATTTCTGAACGAATAGGCTGTTCCTAGAGTGCTGTATCAAGGCACCTCAGTGGGAAGTCTGTGGGAAGGAAAAAGTGTGGCAGAAAACGCTGCACAACGAGAAGAGGTGACCGGACCCTGAGGAAGATTGTGGAGAAGGGCCGATTCCAGACCTTGGGGGACCTGCGGAAGCAGTGGACTGAGTCTGGAGTAGAAACATCCAGAGCCACCGTGCACAGGCGTGTGCAGGAAATGGGCTACAGGTGCCGCAATCCCCAGGTCAAGCCACTTTTGAACCAGAAACAGCGGCAGAAGCGCCTGACCTGGGCTACAGAGAAGCAGCACTGGACTGTTGCTCAGTGGTCCAAAGTACTTTTTTCGGATGAAAGCAAATTCTGCATGTCATTCGGAAATCAAGGTACCAGAGTCTGGAGGAAGACTGGGGAGAAGGAAATGCCAGAATGCTAGAAGTCCAGTGTCAAGTACCCACAGTCAGTGATGGTCTGGGGTGCCGTGTCAGCTGCTGGTGTTGGTCCACTGTGTTTTATCAAGGGCAGGGTCAATGCAGCTAGCTATCAGGAGATTTTGGAGCACTTCATGCTTCCATCTGCTGAAAAGCTTTATGGAGATGAAGATTTCATTTTTCAGCACGACCTGGCCCCTGCTTACAGTGCCAAAACCACTGGTAAATGGTTTACTGACCATGGTATCACTGTGCTCAATTGGCCTGTCAACTCTCCTGACCTGAACCCCATAGAGAATCTGTGGGATATTGTGAAGAGAACGTTGAGAGACTCAAGACCCAACACTCTGGATGAGCTAAAGGCCGCTATCGAAGCATCCTGGGCCTCCATAAGACCTCAGCAGTGCCACAGGCTGATTGCCTCCATGCCACGCCGCATTGAAGCAGTCATTTCTGCAAAAGGATTCCCGACCAAGTATTGAGTGCATAACTGTACATGATTATTTGAAGGTTGACGTTTTTTGTCTTAAAAACACTTTTATTTTATTGGTCGGATGAAATATGCTAATTTTGTGAGATAGGAATTTTGGGTTTTCATGAGCTGTATGCCAAAATCATCTGTATTAAGACAATAAAAGACCTGAAATATTTCAGTTAGTGTGCAATGAATCTAAAATATATGAATGTTAAATTTTCATCATGACATTATGGAAAATAATGAACTTTATCACAATATGCTAATATTTTGAGAAGGACCTGTATATGGTCTTGGGCCAAAGTACATTTCTGAGTTACCTGTCAATTATGAACCATGAGGACCACTGAGGTCATTGTAATGTGCACAGGACTATCCGTGCTCTAATATTTCAAATATGACCTTTTTGAATTTAACATTTGTTGAACCATCCATAAAAAAAGCCAAATACGTATCATTTCTTTGGTTACATCCATCATAGTACAGTTAGGTCACAGAATGGTTCTAAATCTAGGCAAACTTAGTGCAGATAAATCATCAAAAGCTTATTTTTATTGGTATAGTCCCGTTAAGAATTTAAATTTATGACAAACTACCAGGTGAAACTGACACTTTTCACGGGGAGAACTTCGCAAGTTTTAGGAGAAGAAAGGGTAAACAAGACACACTTTTAAAATTCATGTTAACACTGAAAGTGATAATATATAGCGTTTAATGCTATCTTAGACTCAATTGGCTTAGATATGATTAATCTATCTTTAGTAAATGGATATGTACCACAGGCTTTTAAGGTAGCTGTAATTAAACCTTAGCTTAAGAAACCTTCGCTTGATCGAGATGACTTAATAAATTACAGACCTATATCAAATCTTCCATTCTTATCTCAAATTCTTGAGAAAATAGTTGCTAATCAAATGTGTGAGCATTTATACAGCAATGACCTGTTTGAAGAGTTTCAGTCAGGTTTCAGAGCTCATCATAGCACTGAAACAGCTCTGCTAAAAGTCACTAATGATATTCTTCTAGCCTCAGATAATGGACTTGTGTCTGTACTTGTCCGCTTAGATCTCAGTGCTGCATTTTATACTGTCGATCACAATATTTTTTTAGAAAGGCTGGAATATGCTGTAGGGATCAGGGGTTTAAATCTTATCTGTCTGACAGATTCCAGTTTGTTCATGTAAATGATAAATCATCTTTAAACTCCAGGGTTAATTGTGGAGTACCACAGGTTTCAGTACTTGGGCCAATTCTCTTTACTATATATATGCTTCCAATAGGTAAAATTATCAGGCAGCATAGAATAAATTTTCACTGTTACGCTGATGATACTCAGCTTTACTTATCCATAAATCCTGATGAACCCAACCAGTTAGATAGACTACAAGCATGTCTTGAAGATATAAAAACTTGGATGACTTTAAATTTTTGCTTCTAAATTCAGACAAAACAGAAGATGTCGTCTTTGGACCGGAGTTTTTAAAAAAGAAACTGCTTAGTCAATCACTTAACCTAGATGGCATTAAATTGACCTCCGGTAATAAAGTAAAAAACCTTAGTGTTATTTTTGACCAGGACATGTCATTTAAATCCCATATTTAACAGGTTTCTAGGATTTCCTTCTTTCACCTCTGGAACATTGCCAAAATTAGAAATATCCTGTCCAGGAGAGACGTTGAAACACTAGTCCATGCATTTGTTACGTCAAGGCTGGACTATTGTAATTCGTTACTATCAGGATGTCCACAAAATGCAGTTAAAAGCCTTCAGCTGATTCAAAATGCTGCAGCAAGAGTTCTGATGAAAATTAAAAAGAGAGATCATATTTCTCCTATTTTAGCTTCCCTTCATTGGCTCCCTGTTAAATCCAGAATAGAATTTAAAATTCTCCTCCTCACATATAAAGCCCTTAATGATCTAGCTCCATCATACATCAGAGATCTGATTGTTCCATATGTTCCTAACAGAGCACTTCGTTCTCAGACTGCAGGTTTACTGGTGGTTCCTAGAGTCTCTAGAAGTAGAATGGGAGGCAGATCATTTAGTTATCAGGCTCCTCTCCTGTGGAACCAGCTCCCGGTTTTGGTCCGTGAGGCAGACACCCTGTCTACTTTTAAGGCTAGGCTTAAAACTTTCCTTTTTGATAAAGCTTATAGTTAGAGTGGCTTAGTTTATCAGGGAGGGAGCCTTCCTCCCTACCTGTTGGTTGGAGTAAGGTGGTGTCAGGTTTAGCCTAAACCAGCTCAGTTATGGTTGAGGTGCAAACACACCCTCCTTTTCTGCTACCTGTATGACCTCTTCTCTTTTCCAATGGTTATAATCAGTCTGACAGAGAGAGGTATCCCAATCCTTGTGGTTTTTAGTATAACAATGACCATCAGTGGGACCCTTTGTGGGGTGCCTTGAGACGACATTGTTGTAAATAAGCGTCATTTAACTAAATAATCTGAACTGAAACTATCTGTGTAGTTATGCTGCTATAGGCTTAGGCTGCTGGAGGACATAATGACCACTTTCACCCTCTTCGCTACATTCTCACACTACTCTCCAATTTTGCATTATTTGCTGTTATTTCAGCTTTTAACTTTGTTCTCTCTTTTCTCTTCCTAGAAGCTACACCTGGCCTGGCTCTATGTCATCCGGGAGGAGTGAATGCTGCAAGTCTCTGACTGGATGCAATCTGCTGGGTTTCCTTAGATAGAAAAACTTTTTATCCAATTTGAATAAATAACTGAATCTGACTGCACTGTTCAATGGTTAGGATTAATTGGAATGTATGTACCTGACTGTTGTGAAGTGCCTTGAGACAATATGTGTTGTGAATTGGCGCTATATAAATAAAACTGAATTGAAAACTGAATTGAATTGAACTTCTGTTGTAACATGGGGCTTACAAATATACGTGTTTCTTTGGTGCTAATATTGTTTGAGTCCAGGAACCAAACCACCCAGAAAGACACTAGACCAGGGGTATTCAACTAAAACTTAAAAAGGTCCAGGTAAAGAAAATTTGCTTAAGCAGGGGTCCAGAAGAGTATAAAATATAACTATTCAATTTAATATATATTTAAGTCGCCTTATAGCTGTCTCAGCATCTACATATGATCAATAGTTTACACTCAAGTTAATTCACTTCAACTCATAGAATGTTTTCATAGTTTTTATTGTTGTTATACTGTGACATATCATAGAACGGAACATATATGTATAACTGCTCATATGTGCAATAATCTTTCATTTACTAAATAAACATTAGGGCTACATTTGCAAATAAGAAAATGTTAATGAATGATAAACTTAATTTTAAGTCTCGATCTCAATCTCAACAGGTTTACAGATAATAAGTTTTAACAACTTTAGAAGCTCCTTTTCTTCATCTTTCGTATTGAGTTCCCTCCCTTTTTTGCTCAGTGGGAACAGAGCTCGAGCTTCCTCTGCCAGAACTTTAATCCTGGGCTTGAATGGAGTCAAAGCCATTCTCATGCACATATGGAGGTGTTTATTAGTGAGCTTTGAACGATATTTAGTTTTGATAATGTGCATTGTAGAAAAAGCTGCTTCACAGTTGTGTGTGGAGCCAAACATGGTCAGGATGTATATGGCTACTTTCTTCAGACCCGAGAAGGTTGTTTCAGGGACTATTTGGAGCGATAAAGTGGGAGGGTCTGTTCTTTCAAACTGCTCTTTCAGGGCCACGTCTGCTTGGAGATCAATCAACTGCATCTGGAGAGGCCCATGATTTACCCATTTAAGGAGCTGTGCCACTTCCTCTGAGAACGTCTTGACATCTGCGATGAGAAATGGGTTCTGAATGAACATGTTGAGCTGCGGTTCAATGTTGAAGCTGTCAAAATAGTTTCTGAAGTTTAGAATCAGCTTATCAATAAAATCAACAAAGAAAGACACATCTCGCCCCCCCATCTGAACCTGTCCTTGTAGTGCTGGGAAGTGGGCACACTCTCCCTGCAGGTCTTCCTTGAACACCTCAAGGCTCCTCTGAAAGGAGCGGATGACTGTCATCAGCTCGGAGATAGAATTGTCCTTGCCCTGTAGTCTCAAATTCAGTTCATTCAGATGGGAGGTGACATCAACCGAAAAGGCCACGTTGTCCATGTATTTATTTTCTAAAAAGTGAGAAAACTGTTTTGCCTTCTGACTTCCTAGCTCTGCCAAAAAAGATGCAACTTCCTTCCTTAATGGACCAAAAGCGTGCTAACATCTTCCCTTTGCTTAGCCATCTCACATTATTGTGGAGCAAAAGATCATCAGCATTGGTGTTAACTTCTTCGAGGAATTCCCTTAGCATGAGATGCTGGTAGGATGAGGATGCCCTGAGAAAATTGATCATTTTCATAATTATATTCATCATTTCAGCATACTCATCTGACAAGGATGCGCAGGGGGCAGACTGGTGAATGATACAATGGTATGCTACTAGATCAGGATTGGCCTCTTTCAGTCTTGCAACAGCTCCTTTTTCTCTACCTATCATAGTAGGAGCTCCATCTGTGGTTATGGAAACTATTTTTTGGGGCTCTATTCTTCTTTCTGTTAACATCTCCTTAATGGCCAGGTAGATGTCCGCTCCTCTCGTACTGGTCTGAAGGGGAGTGACGCCTAGCAAGTCTTCACAGTCTATTTTCTGGTCTGTGTTGAAAAACCTGACATAGCTGAGCGTTGTCCCAAATGTCAGTGGACTCATTCACAGCTAGGCCGACACATGGCGCCTTTCACATGACTTTTAACTGAGATAGTACATCCTGGGACAATATTTCACCTTTTTGTTGCAGATGATGCTGATAGGGGAATTTGCTTTATTTTATCACAGCTTTTGTTTTTGTTTCCCTTCAAGTAGTGTTTCAGCTACTGCCCTCATGCATTATTTGATAAGCCCTGCCTCAGTAAATGCCTTTTTGTGTTGACTCAAAATCCAAGCAGCTCTAAGGGAACATTCATGAGCTCGTTGTTGGGCAGTGAAAGTGTGGTTCAGGATCCAGGTGGACAGCTCATACTGGGCTCTCAGACAACTTATTTTTGGCGCTCTTGCTTCAGGTTTGACTGGGTATGTATGTTCAAAACATTTATGCTTTGTTTCATAATGACCTTTCACATTGGCACTTTTAATAAGTGCTACGGATTCTGAACATATGAGAAACACTGGTTTAGTGTTTCCAGTGGGAAGGATGAATAAAAATGAGTCTGTCCATTCCGGAGTAAAGATCCTATTTTCACTGTCCACTTTTCTTTCTTTAGAAAGCGCCATCTGTTCCTTTTTGTTTCTTTGTTCCACCCGTCTCGTTCAACTCTTTGCAGCACTATCCTGACTTCCTTTCTCTGGCGCAGTTGTTACTCTCCCTTCCTTCGTCTCACTTGTCTCTTTGTCTACTTTCTATGACGCGGCTGTCTGTATCTCCTCAACTTTCTCCTTTTGTTTCTCTCATCTTTTCGTGTGTGACTTGGCTTCCTTCTAAACTGACTTCTCTGCACTTGCTGCAGTCGCTATATTTACCGCCAGGAATGCACAGACTTGTTTGGCTGAGAGGTATCACGTGGTGTGGATTAACTGCCGTGCGATTGGTCTGTCCTTTTCCGTATACACTAACACGCTGCCGTAAAGTCTATAAAAGCCGCGCAAGTCAAAATAAAAGCGCCCGTCAAGTTTTAAATATTACCCCTCTAATTTTCGGTAGGTATGGGTCCGGATGGGACAGCTTGTGGGTCCGGACCGCGGTCCGCCAGTTAATAACCTCTGCACTAGACACTCAAACAGGCTGAGCGCACTCCCGCGACGCGCTCCTTCGCGGGTGCGTGCCCGATCTCGCCCGACCAGTTTTCATCATTTTTTGGAACAACACCTGTTGACGCTTTATCCCTCCGGCTGCATTGTCTGCAACGTCGCCCTCTAGCGTTTGATACCGGTAACTGTGAGCAATGAGAACTTGGTTAAATCAGAGAGGTCAGCGCCTTCAGTCGCCGCCTCAACGGCAGTCTGAAGGAAGCGACAAAAAATAAAAAGCGAGGGAGAAGAAACTACTACCAGCTATCCACATCCCTTCTTTTACCGCTGGATGTGAGCGCAGAGAGGCTTTTGTGTGTTTGTGTGTTCATAAAGACCCGCCTGGGAAAGAACAGGACGGGCTGCGGAAGCGTCAGAGAAGCGCTTTTCTCCTAGACGGACAGGGAAGCCGCACACTGGACTCACACATCGTAAAAGGTACGTTCAAATGTCCGCCGCGGTTGTGTGCGTTTGGTTTCACTCAGGTTAATTTCTTTCTTGCAAAGACTTCATTGCTGTAGACTTGAAAGTGTACCTGAAAAGGTGCTGCCCATATTGAAACTTAAAGGGCAGCATATTTAAACTTAATCAGGGTTTCTGAAAGGTATCACTACGGTTATTTTATGGCCTTAGAAAGTCTTAAATAGGTCTTTTTAATTATGGGCTCTAAATTACATTCATTTCTGGCCCAAATGAATGTATTTTCATTTGTCTTTTTCCATAAAATGTTTCTAAATTGCCCTGATGTTATTTGTTTGTTTGATTTGTTGTTCTGGCTGAGGAATGTGGTTGCTATTATGCGGTGACAAAACTACAAATCCCGTGATGCAGGAAAGCAACCTCTCAAAAAATTATGCATGTCAGAACTGCCTAGTGGCCTAAATAAAGTTTAAAGCCAGGCAGTTATTTAGGTAATTAAAAATCAAGCTACTGTAGTTATATTATCTACTACAAGTTACTTAATCAATATCAATTATTAGTATAAAATTTAAAAGGTTTGTATTGAAAACAGGGATTTAGTAATAATAGTTCAAGTTTTGTTGTCATTGTTGGGCACAGGGACAGTAACAACATTCCATGATGTTTGTCCTCTGTAGAGATAAATAAAAACAAAACAATATGAATTATATTAAAGAACAAATAAAAAAGTGATGAAATCCATTCAAAACAATGCAAAAAAAAAAAAAAAAAAGTCCAACGCAAGTAAAAAATTTCATAAACTACTCTTTCCCCCATTTTGTACTTTCCCACTTAAGTGACAATACATTCAAGTGTGTGAGGTCTTAACTGATGCATCAGCTCTGGGATAATGGCTGTAACTTGGCCTGTTGGTCTTTGCTCTTACTGCCCTGAGACAATTTAAGGAGAGCAACAGTGTGACCTGATTATTTTAATAGTTATGCCATATAGGCTAAAACCTGTCATCAGTATCTGTCATAAAGCTTACTGTTTACTGTAGAAAGCCTTTGAAAGTCAGGTAACCTAGGTGTAAAAGCACTGAAGTTACATGCATGAGCTGGAAAAACCCCAAATTAAGTCTAAGTGCTAAGTCATAATTAATTTGCTTAAACTATTACATTTTATATGTATAACTCAATTATTAAGTTGTGATTTATTTTATTATTTTTTTATTCGTGTAGATCTTAAATTCAAATTATAACAAGGGGCCCCTCCACTTATCACCATTTTTGGTGCATAAAACCACCACGGTGCCGTGTGCATGTTTGTGCGTGCTGAGTGATGTTGAGTGAAACTGGCTTTGCTCCACAATATGTGGAAACATGTCTTCAGGCCCGCATTCTCTGACATGCTGAGGCTCATCGGTACAACCCCAAACACCTACACCACAACCGCACACACCCACTCAGCAGGAATTGGCACTACAACCAGACAGATGCCTCAGAAAAACACAGCTAGTAAAATAAATGCAGTGTAACCAACGCTGAGCTAGGCCAGAACTTTTTTTTCTGAACATAGACAGTTTGTGGTTTTGGTGTTTTATTGATGTAATGACTGTCAAACCTCTGAGTGTCCTGTGTGAGCATTTAGACATTTTGGAAGAGCTTCTTGCAACATTCCTGAGGTAAAACCTATTTTGCTCTATGAGAAACTCTGTGTTATAGTGCTCTGTGCTGCAGGAGAGTTAAGGCTGACATCCCTGCACCCTGCTGACGGCTTTTAATGGCTCTGCATTAACATCACTATGGCTCTGACAGAATTACTGCTGTGCTGACTTTAGCTCACTCTACCCTTTTTTTGTTTTACATCCTGTGTTTGGTCTTTTGCTGAACACATTTTTCGGCCTCCTCTGTCTCAGGTCTGAAATGTTGCGTATTCATAGTGATATTCATGCATCTCTCTCTTTCAGCCTTCATTGGCTTTGTGTCTTCAGTCTGTGCCATCCGTCTCACCATGGAAGACCTGCTGAGTGGGGCCAGTGATGGGGCCAGCGCCCTGCAGACTTCATCACGTCACAGATGCCCCTTGCTGTCTTTATCTCTGTATGAATGACTGTTTTGGAAACAATAAAGCCCCAAATTCCTCTTAGATTGAACAAAGGGAGCCATGCATCCGCTGCTGTCCCTCAGTGTCTTCGGGCTGCTGCTGCCCGCAGCCTTGATGCTTGTGGAGGACTTACCGCTGGACTGTGTCCCACGCAGATCTGTCCCCTATCACAGTGAGTGTTGCTCTTTCTTCTTCTGTAACCTTGGTTTTTAAGTGCGTCAGCTTATGTTGGCCTGCATGGTGTAAGTTTGGACTGATTCACTGGTATAATGCCGAGTTAAGGACTCTACTGTCTCTAGGCAACAATGCCCTTCTGTTTTGGGAGGAGAGTGTGTTCAACTACTCAACCATGCTGTTAAGAGAAGACCTGGACTTGTTGGTGGTGGGTGCCAGGGAGGCAGTGTTCGCTCTCAACCTCAGAAACATCTCCAAGAAAATTACTTCAGTAAGGACACTTTTGTTGTTGTTTTTATTCAAGCAAATTATGTAAAAAAAAAAACAACCAAACCGATTCTCCTTAAAATGAAAACTATATTACTAACAGGGTTCTGTGGAGACTGATTCTAATACATGCAGTGCTTTGCAAAAATATTCATACACCTTGAACATTTTCAAATTTTGGTTGCATGGTTTTAAAAAAACATTTTATTAATACAAATATGAAAAGTGTGGCATTCATTTGTATTAAGCCCCCCTAAGTTGATACTATGTAGTACTACATGTATAGTAGTGTTATTTTGTATATACAGCTGCAAGTATTTTGAGGTATATCTCTACCTGCTCTGCACATCTAGTGTCTAAGATTTTCTGCACATTGTTCTTTGTAGCTCAAGGTGGGTCAGATTCTATGGAGACCATCAGTGAAAATCAGTTTTCAGGTCTATTGTGTTTAGGTCTGGGCTTTAACTGGGCTATTCCATCATCTGAGCATGCTTTGATCTAAACCCATGAGTTTCAAACTGTGGCCAATCAAGTACCACCGGGGGTCGATGGAATTTTGGTGTGCATCATCTACAGGGTAAATCAAGGACTGAATAACTGATGTAAAGCTAATAAGCAAATGTGTGGCGCGCAGCACAGCTGTAGAGAACTAATATACGGAGGCCTCGGTCCTCGACACTGTCATCCTGGGTTCGAGTCCCGACCACGGAGACCAATGTCGCATGTCTTCCTCTTTCTGAACCCCACTTCCTGTCTAAATATTTTGGAAAAGTAACAAAAATAAAGGCCACCAGTACCACAAAAATATTAAAATAAAAAAAATAATGAGCACAAACCAACAAAAGTTGAGTTGTTAAAAGACATTACATTACTTCAAACTGAAATTACTGAATAGTGAAGTGTAGTGGAAAAAGTCTAGAAAACTCCTATTACTCCAATACAAAGCAAATGTATCCATGGTGAACTTCGTTCTCAGGAAAACAGTGGGAAATGCTAACTGTTGAGCTCGGTGGCGGTCCAGTTACTATTATCAATATAACTCAACTCAGTTTTATTTATATAGCGCCAATACACAACACGTTGTCTCAAGGTACTTCACAATGGGTTTGGAATGGTATAGGGTTGTTGGGGGAGGTTAGGTTAGGTTAGGTTAGATTAAACTACTGAGTTTTAGAGTTTGGCCATTTTAGAACGGGCTATGTGAAGAGGTACGAAGTAAAATAATGCACTGATAAAGTGTGTCCATGTAGAGCCCGCTGGTTGTTATACTAAAAACCACAAGGATTGAGGATACCTCCCTCTGTCAGACTGATTATAACCATTGGAAAAGAGAAGGGGTCATACAGGTAGCAGAAATGGAGGGTGTGTTTGCACCTCAACCATAACTGGCTAAACCTGACTCCCCCTTACTCCATCCAACAGGGAGGGAGGAAGGCAGAGGTAAAAATAAGCTAATAGTTTTTAGCTTGCATTCTGTATTTTTTTCAACAGTATTTCATTGCATTAATAGTTAAGGCCAAAATTATTCATACCACTGGCAGATTTAGATTTTAAATTATTTTCATTCAACTAATAAGTTTGTTTTAGATGCAAAAATGAGACAGAAACCTCCAAAAGGATAATGAAACAACACCAAAGGAATAAAGAGTGGCATGTATAGAAAATAATCTATACCCTTCTCAATACTCAATGGATCTTTTTTTTTGTTGGCATTAAAGCAATCAAACTCTTCTTATAATTCGTTATAATATAGTGTTTGGCATTGTTCCAGTAGTATTTTGGTGATGAGCTCCTGGTCTTTATGATTAGAAGGCCTCCTTGCCATCACCCTAATCTTTTGCTCTTCCTTTCACAAATTCTGTATCAAATTCAGGTTGGGATTCTGGCCGGGCCGCTTCATGTTGGCTAATTAAAATTTAAAATATAAAATCATAAAATGATCAATCCCTAATCTGCCAGGAGTTTTGATTAATTTTGGTCCAAAATATTCAAGTGCTGAAAGAACAAGCTCACTAACAGCGGTTATTCTCTACTACATGTCAAACCAGCATTTGGGAACAAATTGACAGATGTGCAAATAAATGGTTAATTACCACAGCCATCACGGTGTTTTTAAACATGCAACGGCTAAATTGGATTTTGAGTGTGGGGTTGGTGAGAAGCTCACACGGATTTCCAACATCAGAGAGCCATCCTCTTCTTTTCCAACTTGGAATTTACAAATTGGGATTTTGAGGTAAAATGGAATGGAAAATTAATCTGCAGACTTTAATCAAATGTGCAGTGCCAGTTTGATAATTCTTTCTCTCTCTTTTTTTTTTCTTTGTGAAATTGAATCAAACCAGGTAATGTTGCATTACTGCTTTAAAATGTCCATCAGTGTGTTGGTGCTTGGAGAATATAACATTTGCAGAGGTGATACATGTTAGAGATTCACTGATCTAAACCATTCAATTGCAGCTCTGGCTGCATGTTTAGGGTCATTATCATAATGGAAGGTGAACCTCTGCACCAGTCCTTTGCACCCTCTAACAGATTTTCTTCCAGAATTGCCCCATATTTGGATCCATCCAAAATGATCTCTTCATGTTTCCTCAAAACACTTTCAAATTTCAAAGAGAATCATGCAAGCAGCTAAACATATGCTGGCAATCATTGCTATGGTTGGAAAAAAAATATATGATTTTATGTCAAATAAAAATTAAATACATTAAAACTAACAACAATCTGTCTTTTGGGTTTTTTTTTTGTTTTTTTTGTTTTTTCTTTGTAGATTAAATGGGAAGTTTCTCAAAAGCAAGTGGCGGAATGCGTGAAAAAAGGAAAGAATGCAGAGGTTGGTTGTTTTAGTTACAGCTGGCATGTTGCATCATTTATAACTTAATGCATAATTTGTATATCTATTTAAATTGACATTTCCAGAGAGAGTGCAAGAACTATATTAGAATACTCCATAAGATGAAGGATGGTAAAATGTACGTGTGTGGAACCAATGCTTTTGACCCAGCATGTGGCCACATGGTAAGATAAGTTCAAAGCTGCTGTAATGTTTTTTTTTTTTTCATCCTTATTATCTTGAGGACTTACAGAATAGGGGCAAGGTCCAACAGTCACTGTTTCTTGTTCCAGTCTTATACAGATGGAAATTTGGTTTTTAAAAATGCAGAGGAGGATGGCAAAGGAAAGTGCCCATTTGATCCGTTCCAAAAGCATGCTTCCATAATGCTAGGTGAGTAGAAATTATGAATCACGAAAGGTTTGGGGAGACTTCTAAAGCGCCATTGATGTTTTTATGAGAATCTCTTCCTTGCAGAGGATGACCTCTACTCAGCCACGTCCATGAACTTCCTCGGCTCTGAGCCCGTCCTGATGCGCAGCTCTTCTGGGTCCATACGTACTGAGATTAAAACCTCCTGGCTTTATGGTAACATGGAACCTAAGCGCTCCTAAGTGCTTTTTACTGAACTTTAGCTGTGTTGATGCAGGGGCACTAAATATTGGCCACATAGTGTATTTTTTTGGGTGCATTTTAATTTGGGGCTGCATTCAAATTTTCATATGCTTTTTTCAAGCTAAACAAAACAATCTGGGTCCCCTCAGCATTTTTGTCCCACATTTTTTAAAAGAACAACATTCCTGTTTGCACTCAAAGAGTGTCTTGAATCGCTAAAACTATAATTTAACGGATTAAAAAGGCAATTTTTTGTTCTGCATGATGAGGACTGAAGTTAATGTTAATCATAAAAAATGTTTAACAAAAAAACCCTAATGATACATGGCTGGTGTTAAAAGAGCATTTTTATTGTGTCCAAGGTGATTAAGGGAACCTTTTCACCTTGAAAATTTGCAGTCAAGATATTTTTGGTTTCTGCTATTCTAGACCCCAACTTTGTTTCCATGGCTTGGATGCCAGAGAGTGTGCAGAGCGAGGACGGAGATGACGACAAGGTCTACCTCTTCTTCAGTGAGACAGCTGTGGAGTTCGACTGCTACAGAAAACTGGCGGTGTCCCGCGTGGCCCGTGTGTGCAAGGTAACTTCAACAACAATCCCACATAAACAGCACTTCCTCTGCTGCGCTAGTTCTGCCTTTTCCACTCCTTGATCATCCATCCCCTCTGTCCCTGTTTCCATTTGACCTTGTGTTGTAACAGACTTCGTTTGTGCCCATAGGGGGATCTCGGAGGTCGGAGGACGTTGCAGAAGAAATGGACATCCTTCCTTAAAGCCAGATTGGATTGTCCAGTTCCAGGCTCCCATTTGCCTTACATTATCCAGGACTCATACCGCCTGTGTGACTCCTCTCTGCACTGGAAGGAGTGCATTTTTTACGCCATCTTCACCCCGCAGTCGTATGTGTTCAACAACAGTCACCATGTTCTTTGTGGTTGGGTTTTAACACTTAGGTACCTTTGGATTTCTCTTTATGTGTTTCAGGCATACACCCAAAATGTCTGTAGTGTGTGCGTACCACATGTCTGACATCAGCAAAGTTTTCTCAGAGGGGAAGTACAAGACACCGGCCTCTGTAGAAACCTCTTTTGTAAAGTGGGTGATATTCAGCGGAGAGATCCCAGTGCCTCGTCCTGGAGCTGTGAGTCTACCTTTAGTTCAAAACGTGTGTGAAGTGTTTGGAGCAAAGCAGAATTTCAATGCGACGCTGTGTTCTTTTTTACGAGTGGACCCAGCAGGAAGCCAATTCCTCTTGAACCATTGACTGTGTTGTGCTCCCTTTCTTTTTCTCCTTCCTCCTTCACAAGTGCATAAACAATGAGGCTCGTAAACTGGGCATAACTCAGACCCTGGACCTCCCAGACAAGACCCTTCAATTTATCCGAGACAAGCCGCTCATGGACCAGGCTATTGAGCCAATAGGAGGCAGACCTGTGCTGAGTCGAAGGGGAGCCGCATTCACACAGATCATAGTGAACCAAGTGCAAGCTTTGGATGGTGAAAAGTACAACGTCATGTTCATAGGCACAGGTGCGTGCTTGTGTCCACCTCCAGTATGCATGTCTACTTTCTGTTTAAACCAAGGCTCTCCTATTAGTTCCCAAACACGTGTTGTTTTATTTCAAAAAGACCAAGGTACACTGCTGAAGGCTTTGAACTACAACGATGGAGAGATGTTTATCATAGAAGAAGTCCAGCTCTTCTTCCCTCCTCAGCCAATCAAGGTTCTCAAGTTTTCCAATGAAACGGTAATCTAAAGCCACAGCACTGAAATTATCCCCACTTTAAAATCACTACTCAGGTTCACAGTACACAGACATGTTTGCTTTGATTGTTTTTGTTCAGGGTCAAATGTACGCTGGCTCAGACCTCCGTGTAGTACAAATACCACCAGCTAACTGTGAGAGGTCCTCAACCTGCATAGACTGTGTTTTAGCCAGAGATCCATACTGTGGATGGGACACTGATGAGGGGAAATGTGTTTCTTTTCCGAGTCCACAGAGGTAGGCAGCACTCCAAACATGCACAGGACACAGTTTATACCGTCCCTTGCAAAAGTATTCATACCCCTTAAACTTAGTACATTTTGTCATCTGAAAATCACAAGCCTCAATGTAGTTTAATGAGATTTTATGGGATAGACCAACACAAAGTTTTGCTTAATTGTGAAGTGGAAGGAAAAGGATCCAAGGTTTTAGGATACAACCTTTTTGTAAATAGAAATCTGAAAACCCCACCTGGTTTCGACCAGTTTTGAACATCTGGAAACTGAAATAATTAAACCTCTGCAAAGTATCTGAAGCTTTTCTCCTTCCAGTCTTCCATAAATGCTTGATTTATGAAGTGCATGACTAATAGTTGTCCTATCGCCATATTCTTTAACCTGAGCTATGGATCTTTCCCGCTCCTTAGAGTTACCATCAGCTTCTCAGATTAATCCTCTGTCAGTTCAGGCAGATCACTGTGTCTTGCTAGGTTTGCAGCTGTGTCTTTCCTTTTTCAGATAACTAATTGAACAATGCTCTACGCAATGCTCAAAGCCTGAAATGGTGTTTTACATCCTGTCCCTGCTTTGAATCTCTGGAACTTTCTCCCTGACATGCCTGCTGTTTCCTTGGTCTTCATAATGCTGTTTGTTGACTGTTTTCTAACAAACCTCTAGATCTCCACATAGCAATTGGATTTAGACTGAGGTTAAATTAAAGGCAGGTTGACTCTGTTTAAATATTATATGACTTTTAAAGGCAGATGGTTGCACTGGAATTTATTTGGGGTAGGCTATAAGGGGCGGGATAAAATTGCACGCAGCTGTAGTTACGCGGACATAAGTTTACAAACAGTGGGTGGTTTCCCTTCCAGCTCACAATCATGTGCTACTTTGTATTAGTTTATTAGAAAATTATTAATAAAACAAAATTTTATGGTTTAATGAGACAATGTTAAAAGGTTCGAGGGGTATTAAAAAATTATAAGGCACTGCAACTGTTCATTTTAAACTAAACTAGTATTTAAACTTTTTTTTTTAGAGCGCTAATCCAAAATATGAAAGGAGATGCCTCTCTTTGCCCTGATGCTGGTGAGTTAGTGCTCTCTTGTGTAGAATTACCACTTAAAAGGAGCTGAGGGTTACAAGAATTCCCACATGGTCTGTTGTGGGTCTTTAAAATAATAAAATGCATTTGTGAGCTTTGGTTTTGATTTCAGGGCCTGTTGAGCCTGTGCAGCTGTCCATCTGGCCTGGAGGGACATTTGAGCTCAGGTGTCCTTCACCTTCCAACCTGGCAAAAATCACCTGGAAGCGGGATGACCAGGATGTTCCACATTCACCTCAGGATGGCCCGCTCACCCTAAATGGCTCAGCTATTGATGCGGGTCATTACCGCTGCTTCTCTGTGGAGCGATCCAAAACTGGCGTGTACACCACCATTGTAGCTGAATACCGGGTTAGCATAGACCCCAACGGGTCTGGCAGGGGTGGTCTGACTTCAATTCCTCAGCCTCAGAGCGATGCTCCATCTCACACCGGACTGATAGTTGTCATCATCCTCCTTGCCGTTTGTCTGGTTCTCCTTTTGACCTGGATATTTTGCAAGCACCACCTGCATCTCCCTTGGGACCGTACAAAAGAAGAACCCCAGCAGACCCACGATCAGGGGGCCATGAGCCCCAATGAGCCCATGGTGGGGGGTGCCCCATGTGATTCAGAGGCGACCTACACACCAAAAGTTAAACTATCATCTGACGATGAGTGACCTATTGGAAATTGAATAACTTTTTGCTATATTACAATTTATATCTATAATTGTCACTTTGAAAAACTCAGTGAAAACTTTTTTCTTTAAAGGAGCTAAGGTCAAAGACGACCCATTGCTTCAAGATTTCCAGCGTGATACTTTTTATTGGCTAAGAGCCTGAAACATAAGCGTGAATACCTTGTAGAAAATGCAGTCCCATCTTCTAAACTCCTCTTGTTGATCATAAAAATGATCTTTGGGTTTGTTGTAGTAGGAAGGATTTACTTTTATTCTTACTTTAACAAACTTTTATTTCTCTTAGAATCTCAAGAGGATGATTTGTAGAGCAACAGATAATGGCACCAAACACTCAGCATTTACTTCTTTATTTTGTCTATTGTGGATTCTCTTCCTGTGTTAAAATAATCTTTTAACTTCAGGTGTTATTTGTTTTATGTTGTCAGAATAAACCCCTTCTGCTTTTTCTTTTTTTTTAACCAATGCAACGATCCGAGTAAAGGCAAAGTTTTTTATTAAACCAAATGAAACACAATCACTCTTACGGATACACCCTGCTAAAGGTTTTTGTGTCCATTTGTGTTTAATGTTCTTTTTTTTTTGTACTTTGAAAACAATTCACTATATTAACATAAATCTTACCAAAAATGCTGAGAGGACTGTTTCTGCTTTAGCTTAAGGCCTTGTGAAATTAATCTATGTCATTATTCGGAGCACAACTATTTGTACCGGAGGGCAAATAGCTGCTACATGCTACTGTATAATCTATTTTACTGTGATTACCAGTTTGGATTGATGAATGAATGTTACGTTTTAAGACTCACTTTTTTTTACTCACTTGTTCAGTTGACCTTAGATCTCTATTCAGGAGATGTTTACAGGAAGTTCATATCTGTTTTTTGAAGACTTCTAATTTTTCACAGTAATTTTAACACAAGTTTACTGGTTTTATGTTGTTTTTTTCTTGTGCGTTTTAAAACTGTCCTGATTATTTTTCAGGGGTTTATACTGGTGATGGAAATGAGGCACTTTGTTCCCAACTGCCAATCTGGAAAGAGTTTATTGTTTTGAAATAAAGTTGTTTTTTATTTTTGAATTCTGAATCTGAACAAGTTTTTTTTCCTCATCTTGGCAAGACTTGAGCTCTTGATGAATGTGAAGAGCAGATGTGAAGTTGTAAATCAGTTTTCTATGTATGACAGCTTGAGTTTCAGTTCTGTAATGTTAGTCCAACAATAAGTATTAAATGTGTCAAAATGTTGCTCAGGAAATATATATTTATAATGGGCTTACTGACAGAAAATTTACAGCAGATGTCGGTAACAACCCAAGTGATCCACATAGAGCGATGCGTGTAAAACAGTGGAGTGATGTGAGAAATATGCATTGGAGACAAAGAAAAGTATAGTTTTGCTTTTCAAGCAAAACTATAACTGGAATCTGTCAGTATTAAGAAAGCAATTGTCCTGTCAGTGCAAAAAAATATAGGCTAGTTTAATCACAATTAACGGCCAATAAAAACGTTTACAGTACCACACAATTAACATGTCATGGTGGGTAGATGCAAGAAGATCTCTCAAGGCCTTTGGAACCTGATTGTTGCGAAGAACTCTATTAATTACCAATGTATTTCTAAGCTTGTGAATGATCCAGTAAGGACCTCTGAGGTCATAATCTGGAACCAATTATAGCAAAAACCAGCCATAACCAGGTGTTTCTCAAAACATTTCTGAAAATTGAGTGAAAAGAATAATCATAATAATCATAATTTGCAGAAAGACCTGGAAGTAGCAGAAACAGTTTTCTCCAAGAAAAAAGTAAGTAATAAACTCCACTGCAATGGCCTCTAGAACAACACAGTCAATCATCTGATTTGAGTCCAACAGCAGATCTAAGGAACGAACTGAAAGTCAGAGTTTATATAGTAGAGGCCTCTAGAAACTTTACAAATCAAAAACTTTATATAGAAGAATGGGTCAGAAATCACACCTAAACACTCCTTACGACTAGCTTCTCCATACAGGAAGTAAAAAAAATATATATAAATACTTTTGTTCAATACTTCTCTGTGTCATTCCAATTTTTCCACATAACATTAGCACGATATCCAAAAATCCTACAATAACTAATTGGAAACTACAATGAATTGCCATAAATCCACATTTTCTTCACTCCGCCGGTCTTTCTGGCGTACTTCCAACCCACTGTGACTTTTAGCACTGTAATCTGTGACAGATGTAAGCATCTACGGCTGTGAGACTTAGTCCGAAAGGCTGAATATCTGACTGGCATGCAAAATGTGTATTCGTGACACTTGGAATGAATTAGCCAGCAAATATTGCATTCCAAATTTTAATATTGCACACACTGATATTGCAATGACGATATATCTGCAATATACTGTGCAAACTTATTCAACATATCATATTTTATGGACCAAATTAATTTGATTTCTTTCTATTAGTGTAATACTTAATTTCATGTAAATAGCCCCTATTAAATATATATTTAAAGAAGAAAAATCTTGACATTTACAATAATTGTCTCCACTGTACACGACTCCATCTTATATTTGAGATTTAAGTAGAAAACCCAATAAATGGAAGCTTGCAAACAGCAGAAAGAAGTGAAAAAAAATCTTTAATGTGTATTTAGCAGACCTCATTTACAGTTAACTTTTCAGAAAACACAAAAGAGTTTGTAGCTAAAGCTCTACTTTAATGTGAAAGCAGCTAAAAGCTGTAAATAGAGTCAAATCATCCTGTTTCCACGAGTAACATCAGGTCCCTGAGATTTTGGTCCATGCTGGTAATTTAGCTTTTATCTCCTATACCGATATCTCTTGAAGTGGAACCATAGCTGGAAGATCCCATTGGCAAACTGACAGCGGAATCCGTGTCGGTGCGAGTACTCCCACTCCCTGTTCACAATCTTAAAAGCGATGTCCTCGTATGGCGGGCCGGCGTGGAACCTCAAAATCCCAAAGTCCTTGTTGTCGGGACAGGGCTCGAGGAAGTACTGGGGCGTGGAACGCTTGTCGATCAGGTCAGGGTAGAAGATATTAAACTTATATCCCTGGACGATCTTGGGCGGCGGGTTGTCAAAGTCGTAGTGCGTCTGGTTGTACTTATTCCACTCAAAGCCCGTGTGGACCCTGTTAAAGAAACGGGGTTTCCGGGGACGATACTTGTCCGCCCACAGGTACATTTTCCCAGAGACGGGGATCTCCACGCTGAACTGGGCCTCGTCATTACCCATCCCTTCTTTGGCTCGACGTACGAAGGCGTCCTCAGCGCTTTCGTTAGCGTCACCTGGGATGCAGAGAAAGACGCACGTTCATTTATTTTTGATCCAATGTTGACACGTCTACCATGTTAATTTGGAGTGTTGAGCATAAAGTGCCATACCTGTGACTTGAAGCTGTCTGCGGGCTAACTGGAGCCTGTGTGCATCTTCCTCTGGGGTGATGGTGTGAGTGTCCAGCGGCAGCTCAGACAGGGTGAGCAGCGTGGGACTGTAGCGACCAGAGTCGTACTCTGCCTGGCTCTGCTGGATGAGGTCCTCCTCCGTCAACACAGCCTCCACCGCCTCACCCTTCCCCTCCTCATCCTTCTCCCCTCCCTCCTCATCTTGGCTCCCAGCTTTAGAGGTGGAAGGGCCTTCCCCTTCATCCTCCTCTGCTTCTCTGTTCTTGTTTCTTCGAGAGGAAGATGTGGACGGGCCGCTCTCCTCTGCTGTCCTTTCCCTTGTTTGCCCTTTTGTTCTTTCCCCATCGCTAACCAATGAGAGGTTTTGTATCAGACATTTTTTGAAGTCATTGTTATTTTCATGTAAATTATCTACAATCCTTTTAAAATTACTTAAAAAGGAGTTTTTCTTACTTTGTCACATTACTCCCACAGGCTTCAGTGAATTTTATTGGGATTTTAGGTGACATAAAACACAGCAACGCATGATTGTGAATGAAACTGATTCAGTGTTTTCACATTTTGTTACCGAAAAAAAAAAATCTGAAAAGTGTGGATTGAAATTATATTTCACCCAGTTTACTTTGGTAAACCTAAATAAAATCTAAATAGCAAAAATATGCAAAGCAAAGCACCTGGGACTGGAGTGGAGGTTCATCTTCCAGTAGGACACTGAACCTAAACATACAGCCAGAGCTGCAGTGGAATGGTTTAGATCAAAGCATATTCATGCATTAGAATGGTCCAGTCAAAGTCCAGGCCAAAGAAGAATCAGTGGCAAGCCTGAAAATCAATCTTCACGGATCTAACCTGACTGAGCTTGAGCCGTTTTGCAAAAAAAACCAAAAAAACTGGCAAAAATATTCAGTCTCTACATTTGCAAAGATGGTAAAAACATTTCCGCAAAGACTTGTAGCTGTAACTTCAGTGGGAGGTGGGTCCACCAAGTAATGGCTCAAAGCAGCTCAATAGATATGCACACCACCCTGTTCAGATTTTTGTAAATAAATTCATAAATACATAATTTTCCTTCCGTGTCAAAATTTTACATTACAATCCCAATAAAATATTTTGGTAGCGATTGTAACGAGACAAAAAAGTCAAGAGGGGTGAAGACTTTTGAAAGACACGGTACAGAGACTTACTCATCTTCGTCGCTCCTCGGTTCCTCTTTGATGATGGGGAACAGAGGTTCACTCTCTACTCCCTGTTCTTGTTTCAGTTTGAACAGTTTCTGACGCAGCACATCCTGATGGCGTTCTCTCAACCTGGGTATTGAAAAGAAACAACACCATGTACTTAAACCAAGCTTTTTCGCAAACATTTTCTACCCAGATAGGCATGCTTTCAAATGAGTAAATCACTAGTGCTGTGTAGCTATTTTCTCACCTGGCTCTGGCCATGTAGACCCGGACTTGCTGCAGCAGACTCTCCCAGTAGCCGATATCAAGATTGGACCCCCCAACTCGGATCTTTCCCTCGATGTTCAGGTGCAGAGCCTGCAGCTGACTATAGGTTTTTCCTTTGAACACAGACTGGACGTCAGTGCTAACAGCTGTGTTGATGCCCTCACGTCGATCACCTTAAGGTTAAAAACAAGCATAACTTCAAGGATCTGCACGCATGGAAATTTCTTTGGGCTTTTTACTCCCAACATATTAAGTAAAGAAGGAATTCTGAAATATTTACGCTTAAATTACATGAAGCGCTTAGCAGCTACTGATTTTCAACATGTACAACCTATTTTTGTTTAGAAACTAAATCTTAGCGGATAACAATTAAAATATAGATTAGAATGTAAACTTTTCTCCGTCACTTCTTTAAAATTTACGAGACATGAAGTCAGGCAACTGATTCTGACTGAGACAGTTGCGCTGTTTAACTGCCCCGTCTTAGGCCGCAACAAACTATAAATCCCCCATAGGAGGAAAAACAAGAGCCTTCAAGTTGGTTTGGGACATTCAAAAGGAAAAAAAAAAGACACAAATGGTTAGATCAACTAAATAAAAAGCTTTAATGTCCACAAATGACAACAAGATTCTTTCAATCCCAAAAACCCCTCTGTGAGAGTACAGAACCCAGTAGGGGTTCTGTAGATAATGGACTCTATAGCATACAGAGAATAAACTCTGTTGGAATGACATGCTGGAACATTCAGAGACAATTAAAGTGTTTTATCTATGGCTTTTTATCTCTAGGTCGCTACTGCCGGGTCAGAGGCATGCAGAGATGTACTTTCTGATCAGGTCTACACAAATCCAGCAAAGTGCACACACTTAAAACAAACTGAACGTAATCCTCAAGACAAAGATCTCAACATAGCAAATAACAAGACAAAACTGTACCGGGTCCTTTCTCAGACGCTTCCAGTTTCCTCAGCTTGCTGATCTCATCCTCAGTGATGGTCGTCATGTCTCTCCAGAAGTCCACATTCTTGCCCTGCTCAAGCTCCATGTACACCTATGAGTCAGATGGCCATAAACACAGTTCATTGCCACAGTAAAGCTAAAGCATGTGTCACCATACTGTTAAAACACATCTGTCTGCACGACAAAGAAAAAACATGATATCTAAGACCTGATCCTAGAAAAACTTAATTATGTCGATTATCTACACTCTGTGTTACTGTTGAGACCTCAGATTAGTAAACATTGACTGGAGACGGCACACAAGTTCAAATGTTCTCTAACAAACCTCTGAGGTCTTCACAGAGCAACAGTTTTTATACTGAGATTAAACTGAACACAACTATTTAGTAATAAATGACTTCTGAAGGCAACTAGTTGCAGTTTATTTCAGTGTATCAGAGTAAAGGGGACAGAACACAAATGGATGGCATGATTTTTTAGACCTAAATAAACTTAGAAAAAATGTACAAATAAAATAACTAAAACTTTTCTTTCTTAATTTAGTTTAGGTCTGTATTGAGGTTCTGGGCTTTTAGACAACATGACTGCAACCTATGTGATCTAAACAGTAATTTTTGCCCATTTTCCTGTAAAGAAAATCTGTTTAGAGCCACAAAACTCTTACCTTTTAAAACTGTTATTATTTCAAAGAATGAACGAATAACTAAATAAATATATACCGGCATAAAATGCAAGTTCCTCAATAAATAGGATCTGGGTGATTTTCTTGTGTTTTCCCAGTTTGTGATCCCTGAAAGTCTAGTTATTAATAGATGTGCAAAACTCCCTTTCTTTGTTTCCTCTTAGCAACTGAAATCAATTACGTTCTGATATTAATTTTCTGTTGGATTTTAGGGACATACTATAAAGAATATCAGAACATGCAAAGTAAAAAGCAAGTTAATAAACTATTTAAAGTAATTAAGCTGATCTTCTTCCTTTAAGGCATCCGGCACACCAACTACAGGCCCTGTATCCCACTGTAGAACGCCTGTCCATCTGTCTTCAGAGAGTAAATAAATCTCAGCTCAATAGAAAGCTGTGTGTGAAGGCCACATGTGTGCTTCACAACTTCATGAGTGCCTTATTAACCAGTCCTTTTCAGGACTAAATTTCAACGGCTTTTTTCAAAGCCACCCACAAACCTCTCAGAGCAAACCTTCCTTCAGCCTATGTGTGCATGAATGTTTCTGTCTTTTTTATATATGTGATGTTTGTGGATTGTAGGTATTGTTTTCCCTTATTTCTTTGCAGGGACTGCACTGACTGATTCCCGACGCGAATTAACAGAAAAGCTGAGATTTTTCAACTCCAGCAAAATTCGCTTCGCGTCCATTGCGGGTTTTGCTTTGCTCTATTCGCTCTAATCATTCCGTTTGCATCGCATCCTTCACATCACTTCGCTCCTATTGCGTCATTTGCGGTCAATCTGAACCCACCATATAATACCTTGACAGTCTATATACACTCATCGGCCACTTTTTTTTTTTTTTTAGGTACACCTTGCTAGTACCGGGTTGGACCCCCTTTTGCCTTCAGAACTGCCTCAATCCTTCGTGGCATAGATTCAACAAGGTACTGGAAACATTCCTCAGAGAGTTTGGTCCATATTGACATGATAGCATCACACAGATGCTGCAGATTTGTCGGCTGTACATCCATGATGAGAATCTCCGGTTCCACCACATCCCAAAGGTGCTCTATTGGACCTTTCTTCCCCATTCTGATGCTCGGTTTGAACTGCAGCAGATCATCTTGACCATGTCTACAGGCCTAAATGCATTGAGTTGCTGCCATATGATTGGCTGATTAGAAATTTGCGTTAACGAGCAGCTGGGACAGGTGTACCTAATAAAGTGGCCAGTGAGTGTATATATCAAGCAAGTTCTGCTAGTTAATGTTGAAAACGCAACATATACTATGAATTTATAGTGTTTTACAATTTAAAAAGGGGCAAACGCAGGCAGCTTAACCTGCTCCTTTTGGTGTCTTTCTGCTGTGTCCACATAAATCACATTCTATTATATGAGAGGGGATGAAAAGTCACATGTGGCCCCAGAGCCACAGGCTGCAGACCCCTGATCTAAACCATGTCATTGTAGCTCTGGCTGCTTGTTTAGGGCTGCTGTTCTGTTGGAGGGTGACTCTCTGTCCCAGTCTTTAACAGCCTCTAACAGGTTTTCTTGCATGAGTGCCATGCATTTAACTCCATCCATTTTCACATCAGCTCTAACTAGCTGCCCTGCCCCTGCTGAGGAAAAGCACACCCACAAGATCACAATTTTATGATGTTTTTTTGTTTTTTTTTTTAAGTATCAAATAACATATAATTCATCCACTTCACAAATGTTACACTAAGTGTTATTCTGTATTGGTCTGTACCATGACAAAATGTGGTCCATTTGAGTTCTAATCCACCCGGCTCATAACCACTGACCTTTATGTCTTCTAGCAGGTCATCCATGTCGGTGACGGTCAGTCCATTGAGGAACGTGTACGGTTCATGCATCTCCACAGCCAGATCATCGTCCTCTGCACTGATGTACTTCGCCAATAGGTCAATGGGTTTTGCACGGCCATCACGAATTCTAATCTTAGACCTAAATAGACATTTTTGGACAACTAGGTAAATACAGTTCAGATTCCTGCAATTAATTTGACCAAAATGTTATTTTACACTAGCCTTAGTTTGGCCTGTTGCAGATGGAAGTTGTCCTCCTGTTCAGCCCAGGTTTTGAAGTGCTCTGCCTCTTTCTCTCTCTGCAACATCTCCAGCTCCGTCTCTCTCATGGCTTTCTCTCGCTCCCGCTCCAGTCGCAGCTGTTTCACCTGAATAAGAGCACAGCCGGTGTGATTAAACATATCGCTTCCAGTGTCTCCCAGTCCTGAGGAGTGCATCGCTCATTGTTCCTACCTTCTGCAGCTCTCTGCGGTTTTCCTCCTGAATGCATTTGTTTCTTTCTTTCAGCTCTTTTTCGCTAAAATGCCCGATGCCCTTCTTATCCAGAGCCTGAAGCACAAACACAGTAAAGAACCATGATATCAAACAATGTTTAGGTTTAAACATAATGGGTCATGCCTCTCAGTAAAGAACTCACTTTCTGCCATTTGAATGTGCCTAACAGGTTGTTGTCTCCAAATGGGTTGTCTGCATTGGTGTATCCCATGTATTCTTCGCTCCAGCCCATCTTTTCTCTTCTCTTCTTCTCCTTTGCTTCTTTCTTCGCCAGCCTTCTGGCTCTCTTCTCCTCTGGCGTCTCCAGGGCTTTCATCAGGTCCTTCTGTTTCTTCCTCTCCTCTTTCTCATTGACAGCAAGGTTCTCGTTGTCTGAATCTGAACTTTCTGAAGAGTCAGACAAACTGGATCCCCGCCTCACTCTGCTCCCATCAGCCCTCTCTTTGCTCCGTTTGCTTCTTCTTCGCTCCCTGTCTTTACTCTTCTTCCTCTCCCTGCTTCCGTCTCTTGTCCTTTCCCGGTCCCTGCTGTTGCTCTTCAATTGCTCTTTGTCCCGCTCTCGTATCACTCTGCTTCTTACTGGACTCCCTCGTTCGAGACTTTTTCTTCTTCTCCTCCTCTCTCTGTCGCTGCTTCTATCGCTCGAGTTCGAGTCGGACTGGGACCTTCCCTTTCTTCTCTCACAAGATCTATGGTTCTCCATCTCCTTCCTTCTCCTCCTTATCTTGGAATTATCTGAATCAGGGCTGAGAGCAAAAACAATCATTTAAATCATGATGAAGTAAGCTTTACAAACCCCTTGTCTGGGTTTTGTTTTTGCCAATTTTCTGGCCTGAAATCCATGCAGTGCTGTCATACACAGCTCAGGTGTCTTGCTTTAGTAGCACAGAACAAAAGTAAACCCCTTTGAGGGGGAAATGTCATCAAACCCATCCAAATAAAGTTGAAAAACAAGAAGCACATATATGAACTCATATGATCAGTTGTCTTATGTGATGTCACCAGAGGCATGTGTCAGTGAAAGCTTGTTATTGAGAGGGCAGATTTTAAATTGCGTAATAACGATTTACAACAAAATCCAGACCATAACATCTTGGTCTAGAGGTGACAAACTATATCTTGGGTGAGTCTAATTAAATTTACAGAAGAGTCGGGCTGGACGTGTCAAAGCTTTGCAAATCAGTCAAAGAAATTACTATGAAATATTTGATCCATTCAAATGGCACATGCATTTATACATATAGTTCCTCAGTAACCACATTAACATTAACAAACACTTGATTTGCAGATGTTCATCGTGGAAGCCTGAGGAAAATTCTAAATGCATTCTGAAAAGCAGCCTTAAAATTTTTTTCATCATGGCTTTAGTGCAATTACACCTCAAATGAGCCGCATAAAAAGAGGTACAATAACCTTATAAAACTGCCCCTTTAGCTTCATCTATGCACGTGTAAAAGTTACATGCCAACCCAACATATTTGCTTGCATGTACAACTCGCAGCAATGGCGCTTCACATCTTTGCCTACCTACCTCATTCAAATCAAAAGATGGAACATTAAGCTTCTGATCCTCCTTAGTTGTAACAAACACAACAACACTCTTGAGGGTTAAATTAAATGTCATACTTGACACCATAAGTAGCACAAGCTCTGAGCCGCTGCTGCAGACTAGTACTGTAGAGGGGCAGAATGACCAAATCAACAGCATAAATGAAATATCAAAATGATCAAGTCCATGTTCTTAGCAACACTCGTGTTGTACTTTGCCACCTTGTGCAGAAGACTACTAGTAATTAAGGTAACAACCTGAGTTAAAGGATATTGAAGTCTAAAACATACTGTTATTGCCTGGGTGTTGTTGTTGTTTCACTTCTAAAGAACACCTTCACACTATGAAGTTATCAAAAAAGGACATGTGTGAACTTAATAATTTAGACCTTACCTTGATGATCGATCCTTCGACCTGCTGCTCCGACGGTGCTTTCTTTGCCTCCTGTCGGCTTCCGAGCCGCTGCCGGACCCGGAACGGTTCCAGTGCTGAGGCCGACGTCGGACTGGAGATCCATGATTTGAGGCCCCGCTGCTGCTGCTGGATCTGGCTGGTCCACGGGCGGCTCTTCTGACGTCCGGAGATCTAGTACAGGCTCTCCTCTTTTCTGGAGACCGCGATCTGCTTATTTTAGCCTTGTTTCGCCTATCTCTACTCCGACTTCTGGACTTGGTCCTGCGTCGAGATTTCGAATCCATCACGAACTTACTTCTTTACGGGGTCCGAGAGGGACTCTGTCGCGTAAATAAGACGTAGGCATGGACAGTTCACCGTCAGAATTTTGTCAGAGTACAAATAACCACCGCGCCAACAATATATGTAAATATGTTTAAAAAAAATACATTGGTGTATTGTTTTCAAATGAATGTAATGAGGAAAATTTTTAAATTTCAAAATTCTCAAGATCAAAACTGATTTACTAAGGCAAGAAAAAGCCACCCATAGAGGCCCTTGTAGGAGCTGTGGCGCAAAATATATACGTCATAATAGACTACAAACCATAAATAAAAACAAATCCGCCCTTTATACTGTCCTCCAGTAAGCACCTTTTGGACGTATTTTAATGTTAGATATTCCGAGATATTTTGTCCCTAACATATAAGAGTGAATATTTTTGGCAAATGGAAAATCCAAAAATGTGTGTGTGGAAATGTTAATTTGATTATTTTGACTAAATTATTTTTACTTAAATTGAAATCTCATAAAATTACTCCCGCATCTGATACAGTATTAATTTTAGATCTATTATGACAATTCCACTGTTGACACTTTTTTTCCATTCTAAGCGCGTATCGCAAAAAAAGAGAAAAATGTGAGATAGGTTTAGTGATACAGACAGTAGTTTCGAGACCAACAGAAAATGAAAGAATCACCCATGTTTACACATCAAAGCATATGTTCTTAACCTTTATCTAATTTTAATAAACTGAAGGAGGTGCTTCAAAGTACAATCAGTTGGCGGTTGGAATTTTGTGGACCAAAATTAGGGGGATTCTTAGTTTTGACACATTTAATGGGTAGAAAAATAAAGGGAAAATTTGCCAGTTTCAATCTCAGGCCAAATATTCTTCTCCACATCATATTTATTCATTTATTTTTTTGTTATATGTATAGTTGACTATGAGTTACCGCTCAGTTGTACAGGAAGTGAGCTGTTTATTCAAGTGTCTTATTTGGTTTGTAGCAAAGGCACACGAATATGCCAAATCAAATTTTAAAAACATGTCTTTTTTTAAGGCAAACCAATTAGACAGAGGGATGAAGTCAATGCAGCAGGCACCAAAAAACAATAACACATCAATGCCCTAAACTCTTAGTCAAAGTCAAATTCCTTGTGAATGCGCACAAATCAAGCCAATAATGCTCATTAAGAACAGTAAAAGCAATATTAGTCATTTTTGTAGTTGCAAAATAAAACTGACACATCGGCAAATCACCTTTTCTTTAATTTGCTCTGATTAGTAGTTGTTTTTCATTGGGGTGGTATGGCTCACTGTCCTGGGTGGCATCCTGTCAAGGGGAGTCACAAACAGTCAAAGAAACAAAAAAATAAGTTATCTGTTAGTTGTGCCCTGAACATGTTTTCCTAAAATATAGTCTGTGTGGCACACTATTTTAAAATATAGATCAATGCTTTTTGATGATGCTGAAGTTTGCTTTGGATTTAATCGGTACGCCACATTTTTTAAAGGTATCCGGAGCTTCATTTGATTATCTTCCAAACCGAAAATACCTAAACTAATTAAACCTGAAATAAGTATTTCAGCAGCGATCTGAGATTTTTCAAAACACAGTATCAGTTAAAGTAAAATAACAGCATATATATATATATATATATTTTTTGGTACCAGGTTAACATTAGATTGAGACCAGCTTGAACGCTGCAACATACAGACTGAATGAATGTGGACTGGGTTATACTATAGCCGTGGTTCTCAAACTGCGGTACCACTGGTGGTAAATGGGTTACCTTTAATTATACTTGGAGATCCTCAACTTTTTTTGCCCGAACAGTAAAAAAGATGAGTTGACTAAAACATGTTTTGCTCTTTTCTACTACTCAAAGGGGAAGTGTAATAAAGATTGTCCATGTGTTTATGAGTGAAAAATACAATGAGATACAAACTGCCAGATGGACAGATAAATTGTTACTGTAGCTATCACAGTGTATTAAATACATACCAAGCTTATTGGATTTTGAAGTCGCAATGAGAAATGTTTTTTTTTTTCCCCTCTTGGAAATAAAGACTTAATAGATCCTTTCTTTCTTTTCTGCTTGGAATTTAGACTTTTTTTAAATTTAGATATCGAGTGCAAATAGAACCACTTTACTACATGTATTGAATTCTTTTTAATGAAGCTTTCAATTAAGTTATTTGTTTATTCATAGTGATTCTTAGTTTCCTTTAAAATATTGTCCAAATGGCAAGGGCAAGAAATGCCACTGACGTGTAAAAATTGGACTACAAGTCCCATGCAACACCAGGCGCCATTACCTGTTTTCAGAGTACAGGGGACTCCTTTTATACAACATATTTCCCTATCTAGTCTTCTCCGCCTGTGGTTAGGGGTACATAGCTAACAACTATCCGCAGAGTGATAGTTTAGAACAGTTCGGGATGACTGCTTGTGTTGTTGTTGTCTGAGTTCGGTGTTGTTCGCAGTTACAAAGTGTTTCCGCCGCAGTTAGATCGGCTCCAGCTGCTCGGTAAAGGGACAGCTTGCAAGCTAACATTAGCCGATAGCCTGTGGTAGATTTACGGGCTTATATCCGCTGCTGTCCTGCCAGGTAAATATGCCAAAGCTGCTCAGCCACAATGTTTTTCTCGTTTTCGCAGCATTGACGGTGATAATTAGCCTTTTCTGAGAAGCTTTGTTTGGCTTGTGGGCTGGTTCGGCCTGTTTATTTGTTTTTCTGAACATTACAGAAAGGAGACAAAAAAAAAGCAGAAGTTGTAGTTGGGGGTAGGCTGTTTGGTTAGCTAGGGTAACATAGACGGTTTGGTGTAAACAAAGGCTTCAGCTGCTGACTCCGGATTATCGTGAAAGCTTCACAAACCAGTATGGCGCAACACGACCCCTCTCATGTAGCCAGCTCACAAAAAGCACTGATGTTGGAAATGAAGAGCCTTCAGGAGGAGCCTGTTGAGGGATTCAAGATAACTCTGGTGGACGAGGCTGATCTGTACAACTGGGAAGTGGCCATCTTCGGACCACCAAACACTCACTATGAAGGGGGATATTTTAAGGTAAGACCATTGTATTGTCAACTAAGTTTAAGATTGACACACGGAGAAAAGAAAACATAATAGATCATCTCAGCTGTATGCAGGGTTTCTTTGTAGTCTGGAAAAGTATAGGATTTAATAATAGAATAATATATTTGCTTATACAAGGTTTATTCATCCATATGCCTGTTTGACATCCATCCATCTCCCTAACTTATTCTTCCATCCATCATTCCATCCACCCATTAAATTCAATTTATTAAAGAAGCACTGATCAAGCTTATCCTCACCAATACTGATTTCAGATTGTGTGAAACGTTTTTTGTTGTTCCAAGGACTATAACAGAGAAAAGAAGTGAGTTGTGCTACAGGATCTTTGAAATAGAGGAATTAGTTTGTGAATTCAGCGGAAAGGGGGAAAATAAACGAGAAGATTATTCAGTTTTTGAATCAAAGCATATATCCCTAAGCTTTAATTGATTTTTAAACCTTAATAAAAATCTAAAATGTGGGAGTTTTTAGTTTTGACGCACTTCATGAGTCTGTCAGGAGAAAATCCAACATTTTTCAGTATTTCCTGCCAATCACTAGTCAGAAATTTCAGGAATCTGAACTCTGGCTTGGTCCGTCAGTCTGTCCATCCATCCTTATGTTTTTTGTTATTTTTTTTTGTCAAGGATCCATATTTAAAGCCTTTCTACAGTGGACTCTTTTTGCCGCAAACTGAATAAACATAAACCTAAACTCAAAAGTTTTGAAATAAGAAAATTTGGCTTTGAAAAGGCTATGAAAAAAAAGTTCTGAATTTTGACATGAAAATGTGTTGTAGCCCTGTGCATGTAAAGTTCAGTCTTTTTTTGTTTTGTTTTTTGTTTAAGGCTCGGATCAAGTTTCCCACAGACTATCCGTACTCCCCACCTGCTTTCCGCTTCCTCACCAAAATGTGGCATCCCAACATTTATGAGGTCAAGTATCAGGGCCGAACAGCCCGTGTTTTTCTTAACATCATGTACTTAAAAATACACAGTCAGCCTGTAGTGAAATAAAATGGTTTCCTATCTTTTAGAATGGGGATGTGTGCATTTCTATACTGCACCCACCAGTGGACGACCCACAGAGCGGAGAGCTGCCTTCGGAAAGATGGAATCCTACCCAGAATGTCCGGTCAGCAACTCCCTCATCATCATCTCTCCTCATATATCTCTCCTTTCTGATCCTTTCTCCTCCAAGCTTTGTCCTCCCTCCACCGCTTCAATAATTTAGCCGGCTCCGACTCTTATTGCATGACCTACATTATTAGTGTTATCTTCTTCACCTGTTCAGAGAACTTAACACTGGATCCACTCACTAAAGTACTTTAAAATATTCTTTTATTAAACGTTGTGGTTAGATCGTATCGTTTTGATGACTTGGCTGAGCATATCTATTCTCATAACCATAATAGTTTTGAAAAACAGTCAAGAATCATTTTCCTTCAAGATGCACCGACAATTCAGGTGGGGATCGGAACTGGACGATTTTCAGCTCTGCCCTGACTGATGACCGGCCTGCCGGAAACTCAAAAATCCGACCTTTTTCTGATAAGTGAACGCATCATACCTAATTGTGACTGGGTCGGTTGACAATGACACTCTTTGATATGGAAGTTGTTACTGAGTAGGGTTGTCAAAATATTCCAAATATCAATATAATTGTTATTGGTGTGAGCTCCTACATCGAAATGCGCTACCCGGGTACAGAGTTCGAACCTAGCAGCGCTCCGGCCTTTTTCTTTTCAAAGTTTTTTAAGAACAACAATACGGAACATGGCGCAAATCAAGCTAAAAGAAACACAGACAGGAGTACGAAGGAAATGAACAAAAAGGATACAACTTAAGGATACCATAAACACAAAATGTCAGGGGTTTCAAATCATTCCAACATACAAAATAATAGAAGTATATTAAAATGTTTTAAAAGATGACATGTTCTAAAGGCTTTTTTATTCTTGATGTTTATTATTGAAAAAACATAATGGTTTATATACAAAGTAATTCAAACAATCCTTTATTTGTCCATCAGCAGTAACATTTATTTCTATCAAAATCAAACTTGTAGGGAATTGGAAGCACACAGTGGCACACTAAAGATAAGCACTTATAACCAAAGAAAATAATTACACATCTGAATCAAAGGGACATTCTCCCATAAAGGATATTAACATTAAACTACGTGTTAACTTGTGTACTTTAATTACATATTTTTTTAAATAATGGCTGACTTGTCCCGTACTTATTGATTTCGTCCCAATAAAGGAAGTTAAAACATCATTATATTGTTATCTAGTATATTTTATTTTCTCGTAACTACAAAGAACCCTGTTTCTTCCAAAAATGATATTAAGACCTTTCTTAGCATCGATATCGAGTTTATTAAGTGAAGAAGACTCAAAACTACTTATTTTTAGCATCAGTAAGGAGTTACCAGTAAGGTCAGAGGATGGTAATAGTTATTTTAAAGGAATCTAATTTCCATGACTTGAAACATGTCTTCAGTTCATTCAGGGTGGGAGAGAGCAGATAATAGGAAGGATAAACAGAGAACCCCAGAGTCCCGCTGTTTTATCCTTATCAACCTCTGTCTGTCATGGAACAATGCTGGATTTGGAAATATTGTCTACGTTCTTCATGGAATACACACAGAAACTGCCTTTTTAGTAAGTACAGCTAATGGCTAATATAAGTCAAAGACAGTTTAAAACTCTGTAAGCATTTATTACTCAACTGCTTTCTTCTGGTAAAAATAGTTAATGAGCGCTCATGGTAGAAGCCTAGAAAAAACTATAGAAATATTATCAAGAGAAATGGAAATTGATATTCTGATCTGTGCGTCTGTAATTTTCATGCAAGTTTTACAAACAGATTAAAGGTGCTTTAGGTATTATCTTCCTTTTTAAAGGGAAAAACAAACACAGGTTCCATTAATGCTGTTACAGCAACGGTGCTGGCTGGGCTCCAGGTCCAGGGCTCTCAATTAATCCTCTTACAAGCTGTAATGTCCCCTGAGAGAAAGAAAATTTCAGTTCTAATCTTGTCGCCTGCTCACCTTGACCAATCATTTTCAGTTCCACCGGTGATCTGTTTCAGGTTTTCCTGTAATGTCATTCAACATGTAGAATGCTGCTTCCAGGTAATTTGAGTCAGCACTTTGCACGAATGGACCTGAGCTGCAGCTTGACGTATAGAGTTACCAGGAATAAAAAAAACCCAGAGTTAGCTGCTTCACCTGCATGTTGAGTTCCTGTTGAAGTTTGGTTCTGTCAAAGGGTCGTAATATTATTCACAAGTATCTTACTTTGCCCGCTGTTTGCAGTGGCGATTAACACAATTGCTTAATATTTAGTTTTATTTTGTCATTTACAGTGTAACCAAAATCCATTTCAGTAACACTCTTTCCATTACAGAGACTTTTGTAACTATGACTTGAAGAGTTAGAGTTGGGAAAAAAAAACCTATAGATTTTAAAGTTTCAATAATTATCATTTTTATTTTTTCAGCACCATTGTCTGTTGCTGTCGTAAGATAATCTTTCCTATCCGAACACTATTAATAAGGTTACATAGATTTACCTGACACGCCTATCTTTTGCTTTGAATGTGTTTTCTACTTTGTGTTTGCTAAACACAGAGGAAATGGTGAAGCAGGAAGCAGAAACTGCATAGCTTGCTTCAGATCAGTGGGTTTAGCTTTTACAGAGTAATGGCAGGCAATGATTTCAAATCAGGTACAAACCCAGTGCCACGGTTGATGCTGCTGCCGCTGTGGCCACAAACCGCAGCTGCTGCATCCTGCTCCGAAGCTGGCCCACATAACATTATTCACTAGACCACTTTCTTAGATGAGAAGCTTCTTCTTTCAGAAAAACCTTTGTAATAATTATATTTGCTAACTTGACCTAAATATCTTGGGATTAAAATACATTTGTATTTGTGGCAATATAAAATATATGCTGAGTGGTTGTTAAAGCTGTATATATCCTCTGTAGAAGGACCAAAACTAAGTCACGCTTTCATAATAGACAAAAAGAGACGAGGGGCATCTACTAATGATTTTATTATTTCAGTTTGTCAAATAACTTTTTTGTACTGAGGTATATAAGCTTGGAAGCATGGCCATGTTAAAAGGTGATAAAGATCAAACAATCCTTTAGACTATTTGTGTTTGTATTCTGTTCAAAGCCGACAACAGTGCAATATCAAAGTAATTTGTCGTTTTTCCTTTGTGTTTGCTTTCAGAACCATTTTACTGAGTGTGATCTCTCTGCTGAATGAGCCCAACACCTTTTCCCCTGCCAACGTGGACGCCTCTGTTATGTATCGCAAATGGAGGGACAGCAAAGGCAAGGACCGAGAGTATGTAGAGATCATCAGGTAAGCAGCCTATGTATCCATAGGGGTAGATTAGCTCACTTTATTGTTTTAGCCATTTAGCAGTTGTCATGTGACAGTCTTTAGTTACCCACACTGCGGAAATGCTTGCAAAAATCTTCATACCCTTTGCACTAACCTGAATGTTTTTTTCTTGGGATTTTTGTGATAAACTAATATAAAGTAGTGCATAATTGTGAAGTGGAATAGAAATTTTGACATATCAATAATAGAGAAAGTGTAGTGTGTGGCATTTGTATTCAGGTCATGCTAGCTGTGTCCCCTACATGACCTTTGGCAAACAGGGCTTTCTTCTTGCCGCTCTTCCATAAAGGCCAGATTTGTGGAGTGCTCAGCTAATAGTTGTCCTGGCAACAGATGCTCCCATCCAAGATGTGGATCTCTGCAGCTCCTCCAGAATTAGCAAAGGCTTCTTAAATTAAATTAAATGGACTGAATTTATATAGCACTTTTCCAGTCATACAGACCGCTCAAAGCACTTTACACTAGAGCCACATTCACCCATTCGCACTCACTAACGCTCACACATTTATACACCGATACGCAGATCAGTAGGCAACTTGAGGTTAAGTGCCTTGCCCAGGGGCACATTGACATATGGAGGAAGCTGGAATCGAACCCACAACCTTCTGATTGCAAGACAACTACTCTTCCTACTGAGCTACAGTCGCCTTAACTGTTTCTGTAATGCCCCTTTTCCACTGGCTCGATTTGGCCAGCCCAGAACAGCTCCGCACGGCTCTGCACGTTGTGTGTTGCATAGACCCGCTTTTTCTCCGCTTAAGGGAACACCTCCTGGAGGCGCGGCTTTAAAGCATCATGTGTCGAGCTGCATAACCTCGAATAAAAAAACCCAACCGCCAATGCAAAGAAGAAAAGACCGAAACACGTTACAAAAACAAGAAGTAACACGTCTATTGCCTGGGGATTAAATCTGCTGAATGCATTGACAATCAGATTTGATGAGTAGAATTTTGACATCCATTTTATTATTATTATTAAAGATTTCACCTTCCCTTTAAGAGACTTGGAAAGATTTTAAGTAGGTCCCATTTTATTTCTAATAGTTGTTGCCTGTCTATTTATTCAGCTGCCGCTGAATATTGCAGTCTCCTATGATCGCCAGAAAAGCTTGCGCCTCGCCATTGCTCCTAGGGGTGACTTCCGGATAACTGTGCGGACTCCATCATATGTTCCTCTCACTCACTTGAATACACGTTTGAAAATGCCGGTTGTTTTTTTCACGCTGGTTGACTCTTACTGCTGTCCGCGCCCACGGCCAATCAGTGAACAGCCGTTTGTTTACGTCACGTGCAGTACCGACTCGGCCTCACTTAGCCCTGCTAAGAAGAAGGTACCAAAAAAGTAGGTACCGGTACTGAAATAACATTAATGGAAATGCTCATGAAGTGAGCCGAGTGGAGCCGAGTCGGGCATAATTAATGCCCTCCTCTCTCAGCCTGCTGTACTGTACACTGTTTTCTTATGATGAATTGAACAATGCTCAGTGAGATCTACGAAGGTCAGGGTATAGCTTTAAAAACTAACCCTGTTTCAAACCTGTCCACAATCATGATCTTCTTTCTGCTGAATTTGTTGGTCTCTATGATGTTCTTTGTTAATCGGTGTTCTCCAGTAAACCTTTGAGACCTTCATAGAACATCTGGATTAATACTGAGATTAAATCAAAAACTGATTGGGCTCTTTTTACTAAGTAGGTGACTTTTGAACCAATTGGTTGCACTGGATTTTATTTAAGGGCTAATACAAATATGTGCCCCAGTTTTAATATTTTTATTTGCAAAAAACTTTAAAAAGAGTTTGTTTTCCTTCCACTTCATAATTATCAGCTGCTATGTGTTGGTTTATCTCACAAAATCTCAATAAAATTCATTAACATTTGTAATTGTGATTTAAGAACACGTAAAGAAGCATAAAATGTATTCATACTTTTGCAAGGTGCTGTTTTTCACACCTCTTTAAAAGCTTTGAATTTATAGAGGCCACAAAACTGTAACACTGATCCCCTGAATCTCCTTCAGGAAACAAGTGATGGCCACCAAAGCGGAAGCTGAGCGCGACGGAGTCAAGGTGCCCACCACTCTGGCCGAGTACTGCGTCCGCACACGCGCCCCTGCCCCCGACGAGGGCTCCGACCTCTTCTACGACTATTACTATGACGACGACGACGTGGAGGGAGAGGACGGCGACTGCTGCTACGACGAGGACGACTCTGGCAACGAGGAGTCATGACATGCTTTGTGGTAGAAGCGCCTAATCTGTCCGACAAATTCTCCTCCTTTCTCTCTGCCCGGATTGCCAGATACTCCAGGTTTACAACCAAGATTGGAAGCTTCCTTCTTCTAAGTAAATAAGAGCCTTTTTTTCCTCGAGCCTTAGAGGTTAAAAGTTGATGCCTCGGCCTGAGAGGGTCAGACTCAGTCAAATTTGCACCAGCAAAAAAAAAAAAAAAAAAAGTCACCAGTTCCTATATGTTTCTGGTCCTCATCATCACCTACACCTTATTGTGAGAGAATTACCTAAATTCTCAGATATTCCAGCGTCGTTAGATCATGTGTTTAGAATAAAGTGTTGTTATTGGGTAAGTACCAACCAATGCTAACAATTACATTTTCACTGGTGTCAAACAGTACTTAGCCTCTTTCCCACCTTCTCATATTAGTATTTCTCTAATTGTAAGTGGCTGCTGCTCTCTGATGGAAATTGACGACTTCACGCAGCCTGATTGTGCTGGACAAAGCTCTGCAAATGTCAAACGTTTTTCAGCGTCTCTCTCTTTGATAGGACAAATCACGAATGAATTGTTACGTGACAGTGTTTTTCAAAATTCTTGTGCATGCCAGAGCATCTTCGAAAGCTTTTCACGTCTCTCTTATTTACTGGTGGACAGTTTCGCTCCTTCACGATCTGTGACAACACAAAGACCTTGACGTGATGATGACGAGGCGCCCAGCTGAGTCCGCAGCTCAGTTCCTCACATGAACATTTTTACTAACATGAAACTGATGTTTGTTGGCTTTCTTTTGGTTACTGTTGGACGCATTTCTCCGAGGCTGTGTTGTTTGGAGTCGCTCGGACTTCCGAGACGTGTAAAATGACCGTGTTTTGGAAGGGGAAAGGCGACAGAAGTAACTGCTGATCAGAATTGTATTTCTCCTTAGGCTCGGTCTCTGCGACGCCGGATGGACCCAAAGACCTAAAGTATAGTGTAGAAGAAATCCATCAGCGTTTTGACTAGTGTTTGACGTGTTCTCTGTCTTTGTTTTCTTTTTGCTCTCCTGCAAGCTTCATCATTATAGATGACTTTTTTTTGTTAGACATTTTGCCTGCACTGTTTACTCAAATGGTTGGCCAAGAGACCTGTAGATGGTGCGTGTAAGAAGGTGGACTGCTGGGATTACTGAAGTTTTCACCCCTGCAAGTGGAAGTAAAAAGAATCAGACCACCCTGTTTTATTTTTCATGACTATTCATGTTAGTTAAAAGTGAACAGATTTTGATAATATTTTTAGAGTGTATGGGTGTCCTGCGTGCATTTTATTTTCCTGCCAGCAATATTAATTTTATCTTTTCAATTGGGACATCATAATGAATTTCTCAGGAGAAATTACATGCGACAAAACAATTAAGACAAGCAACTAATTTCCTCTTGCGGTGGTCTTCAGTGTTGATTTACAGCTTCTACAGGAACCATAATCAATATGCACACGTAGCTGTACAAATGATCACCATGTTGTTTTATTTACCCGTGTCTGTTTTTTATTTCAGCTATTTAAAACCGAGAAATAAAGATTTATTTGAAAGAACAATATGTAGTCTATTGTGGATGGATGATTCTGAGTAAATGCTTGTTTGTTCCTACTTAGTTGATAATAGACCCTTAATATTTGTACAGGGTTCCTATATAATCTTAAAAAGTGTGGAATTTGATTTTTATTATTTTCAAAGTATGGAAAAATTAAAGTAAAAAGAAAAGTAAATTTTCAGACTAATTACATTACCTAAAAGATAAAAATCTGAATTTCTAAAACTCGAAGGGCTTTATGCATTATATTTAGATGACAACCATTATCTTTAGTTTGAATCATCAAAACTGGAGTTTTTGTCCAACTTATTGGTCATTTTAGTTTTTGAGTTAATAACAGATAAACACATACACCTTCAAAAATACTGCTTTTTTTTTTTTTTTACCTCAAGATCCTTTCACGTCTAACTTTTAAACTGGGTGTGTAAATATCTGTCAAATGACTCATAAAATTGTCCAAATAATAGCATGACATCCAGTGAATCCATTTTGTAGAGTGTGATTACTTCCTGCATTCCTGCACACAGATAAACTTAAAAGTTGAAATAATGGCAAATAATGCAAAATTGGAGAGTAGTAGGAGAATCTAGCAGAGTGAGAAAAAGTGGTCAGTATGCCCTACAGCAGCCTTAGTCTATAACAGCATAACTGCAGAGATAGCCCAGGATAACTTAAACCAGTCTAACTATAAGCTTTATCAAAAAGGAAAGTTTTAGCCTTAAAAGTAGACAGGGTGTCTGCCTCACGGACTAAAACTGGGAGCTGGTTCCACAAGAGAGGAGCCTGATAATTAAAGGATCTGTCTCCCATTCTACTTCTAGAGACTCTAGCAGCCACCTGTAAACCTGCAGTCTGAGGACAGGTGCTCTGTTAGGAACATATGGAACAATGAAATCTAATCAAATCTTTAAATTTCTTCATAACTCTAAACAATATTGGAAAATGTGAATATGTGGGCATATTCTGCTATTTTGAAGTTTTCTCTGGTGTACTATAAATCAGGGTGATGCAGTTGGTAGCACTGTTGCCTTGCAGCAACAAGGTCCTGGGTTTGACTCCTGGCTTCAACACCCCTTAGGTGTATCAATGAGTGTGTGCATGGTTGTTTGTGTGTTGCCCTGCAATGGACTGGCAACTTGTCCAGGGCGTACCCTGCCTCTTGCTCATAGACTGTTGGAGATAAGCACCAGCTTCTCCACGACCCACTATGGAATGAGCAGCAGAAAATATAAATTATTATTTATTTGTAGAATGCATATTTGAAAGCCTAATGACCTGTTTGGCCACTGGATGATATGTGAAAATCTACTTAAAAAGCAATCTACATTTTAAAAAAGCTAAAAAAAAAATAAAAAAAAATGAATGCCTAAAGATGATTGAAAACATGTAGGGAAAAAAAATCCTAGTAAGGTTATAGTAATTCATTAATGAAAGGGTCCACTTTCAACAATACACAATACTTTGCTTTTTTTCCCCCATGTAGTTCAATGCTACAACATGAAGTCTCTGACAAAGGCGATGAACAATTGATACATTAAAATTGTTTACTAAAGTTATGAGGTTAATTGGCAAAAAGTTCACATTTTAACATTTTATTTTGTTTGTCAAAAACAGGAATTTTTGTCAAGAGCAGGAAATTTGGGCTTGAGCCAATCATACAACAGAAAAATAAATGATCGTGAATGCAGCATGGAGAGGATTAGAGATGCGTCTTCTATTGTTTTTCAAATTAAAGTTTCATATGTTTTTGTAGGACGGGTAGTGTACTACTTCTCAAAGCTGTGTTCTTAGTTTTATCGATACAAAGCTTGTAAATACGCTCAACGGCATCAGATTTTATTTTCCGATAACCTTTAATGCAGCATAGTTCGTCGCTTAGTGATGACGTATTCCAAACAAAGCAGCTCAGGTAAAAGTCCGGCAGGGGAGAAGTTGCTGTAGATAAATTCATTTCTAATACAAAGAATAAAGATAACAGTTGCAGTCATGTCTGTGAATTATGCTGCTGGTCTCTCTCCGTACGCAGATAAAGGTGTCTGCGGACTGCCTGAGGTAAATTATGGATTTTTGTAGCTCTAAAGCGAGCTTTTTGAATAGCTAGTTAGCACCTTAGCCAGTGTCGCTTCAGTTAAAGAGAAAGTTGTGAAAGAAATGTGTCGTGTTATGCTAAAGTTAACCAACAATAGTAGGTATAAACCATCTTCCCGCATCGAAATATCTGGGTCTGCATGTATTAATTGATGTCAAGATGTGTTTGTATCATGATTTACGATTTTTATCAGGGAAATAAATGCCATGTTTTTTTTTCCAATTTACAGGTGACACAATTATTGGCACCCATACTGTCAATGATTTGTACACTCTTCTTGCCCATTGGAGAGCATTTGGTCTTCTACAACGTTTAATAAGATTGGAATATAGCCAGAAAGTGATCTTTGACCATTTCTCTTCCACCTCCAAGGATTGTCCAAAGTGTCTTGTCCTCTCTGAACACACAGGTGTTCTATTGGATTTAGGTCTGAGGACTGAGATGTTCTGTGTTGATTTGGCCATATATTTTAGATCGTTATCCTGCTGAAAGACCCAGTGACAACCTCCAAAGAGTTCCTGGTTGCCATGCACTCTAATAGTGAGTTTTGGAAACATTAGTCTCTTTCTGCCAGCTTTCAACGGTAGTTTAGGATTTCTTTTTTCTGCTTCTTCGTTAAATTTTAGCATATTTTCTGCAGTCAACTAAAGCTTATTTCTGCCAGCTTTCAGTTAAAGAGTTCAGCTTAAAGCGTTCACACTGCATTTTCACAGGAAATGCAAGTTTTTCTAGTTGATGACTGTTTTGATTATTTCAGTCGTTAATTCTTGTATTTTCTGTTTTTTGGCAGAGCTTTGACAGTCCCGAGGAGCTAAAGGCAAAAGTGGAGAACATTGCTCAACTGATTAAAGAATCTCAGTACTTGGTTGTCCACACTGGAGCTGGAATTAGCACTTCAGCTGGCATTCCTGACTTCAGGTGAGACCATCTTGTCCTCAGTCACGTTCAGTTATAAATTATTCCATTAAATTGGCTGGAATGGTGTGTACTCACCCATTTCCTACGGCATAGACACAGCAGAAAAACTGTGGTGACATATAGCTCCTGGTGCAGTGTACCAGAGTGTGTCTGTTTCAAACCAAGTCATCAGATCTAACCCTCACTTGTCTACTCCTTCTAAAGATCTGCATCTGCGGTAAGCATACAAACACACTCATGAGTGTGTTTGTATGCTGGCCACATTTGTGCCATTACAGGTTGCACAAAAACACTAACAAAGCTGATTATTTTCCTTTGACGGCCACACAGATCTGCATTCTGGTCTTCAGATGGTCCATGCACTGCAGAAAATTACCTTTGGTTGTCTGAGAAGCTGTTTTTTCCTTGTGTAACAGAATAGGTGTTTACTTATTTAGATTTTTTATGAAAGAGGCATTGTGCCAGGCCATGTTATCTGAAATATTATTTAAGAACTGAAACTATAGTCTCAAATATGTTGAATTAGTGTTAATACATCTATATTGTATTTGTTCATTTTGTGTGAATATAACTCTAAACCTGCAAATGGAAGATATGTGTGTTCACGGGGAATTTGAAGGTGTAAAAATGGGACTATTTTTTTCTGTTTGTGGAAATCTTCCTTGGGGGAAGTAAAATAAATTGACAATTTCCATAATTATTACATCAACAAGGAAGCTATTTAAATTAGAGCTGCTATTTTGAAGTTGTTTACCTAAATAGAGATGAGAAGCTTCAGAAACAGTCGAATAGGAAGCCAAAAAGTGAAGTGGAAAATATGCGCTTCACAGTGACCAGCTTAGACAGTTATTCAACATTTAGATATATATTAATAAAACAGTGACTCATCTTTTTGAAATATGTTCTGAATTATTACATCTGTTAAATACCTGTCTTTGCTCTAAATTGGTTCTCTTATAAGATTGTGGTTCATGTTAAATTAATATGTTTTTATTAAATATGTTTTGTTTTTCTTTATTTGTAACTAAGTTGGTATTTTTGGTTTTTGGAGACCCAGAATTGAAAAAGGCCATACTTGCTGAGGAATAAGGGATGTCTATGAAGCCAAGGACTTGATGCAATCAGCTGGGGTCATTAGATTGAGTGGATCGGAGTCTGACTATATCACTGTGTTCTATGGGAATTACTAGAAATAAATTGAACCTCTTTGCCATTTAAAGTATCTAGAGGTGACACTTTTTTGTAAATTGCAGCAATATAACAAAAAGAATTAAACTGAATGCAGTGTTTCTTTTCTCCCTTTTTTGTTTTTTCCAACATGTTGAATAGAGACCCAAGCTAATATATTGAATTATATGAGAAAGTCAGAACTATAAAAAGTAAAAAAAAAAACAGTAGATGTTGAACTTTTCAAAACCAGGAACTGGAAGCTATTAAGAGTGCTGAAATGACCTGCTTAATGAATTATTCCTGTTCTTCAAACCATGTCACAGTTTTCATTATTTTATGAAGTGCCCATTTCTTGTGAATTATATATCAGGGCCAATGATCTGACCTTCATTGAGTCAGAATATATATTTCTTTATCATTATTTTTGTATTTTGTAGCACCTTTGTTTGAACACAGGAGGGCAGTGTTTGTTTGGAATGCGACTTGTCAGGCTTTGTATACAAGTACAGCAGTTTAGTTTCTCAGTTATATAAAACTTTGTGTTGTTTCTGTGCCCTACATATCTACACCCCCTAAAAACCACATGACCGTGGTTCTACCTGTGTTTACTGCAACATGGACTGGCCTTGAATTCGTATCTACTGCTGTCAGTTCAAAAGTTTTGAAACCTGAGATGAAGATCACAACACTGAACACTACAGTGTATTATTTAATAAAACCAATGGTAAAATATCAAAAACAGGTTTGGTAGAACAACATCGTCTATTCCCCATAAACAGAGGTTTTTGGTGGTGCTAACAGCATGCATCGATTGGCAGCAAGTTTTCGTATTATACAGATCTGCAGAACTTAGGTGACAAAAAGAACATTGGTAGTGATTTTAAAGGACCCATCATTCTGGAGACCCTAAAAAGCTGATTCCCAACAGTTTGGAGTCTGGCATTATTTGGAACTAATATGAAGTGCAAATAGAAGACATTTAAGATGGTGGACGTCCCATCAGGGTTTTCCTGTCAGGTTTAGTGAAAATACATAGCATAAAACCTTAAACCAACTGTCAAGCCTGGTGGTTTTTGCTATACAAGCAAATCTGAGAGAATTCAGTAACTAAGGCTTCTCTTGGATCATATACAGAAAAGGAAAATGTTGGTGCACGTCAGCATTTGTCTCAGTAAATATATGAACAGTAACAACTTCAGTAAGAACACATCTAATCCAAACTTGTAAAGAAATCAATACAAATAAGTAATAATAAATTATGTGCAATATAGTGAAATGGCCTAGAGAATAATTATTGAACAGGCTTCCTGACATTTACGCCACTCTGGTAGAAAAGTCTTTGTTGGCAATGATATCTTCAACACCATGAAACAGAGAAACTTTGAAACGCATACAGAAACACATGCATTTCTCATGCATTTGACCCATTCTTCCAAACTAACGTTCTTGATATCTTGACAGTTCTGGGGACTTCCTCTGGGGACTAAGATAAGGCAGAGTGCCTTGGCTGAGTGTTTGGGATCATTATTATTACATATTACATATTATTTAATTTCCCTTTGGGATTAATAAAGTATTTTTGAATTGAATTGAATTGAATTATTTTGCTGAAAAATCCCTCCTTGTTTACCCTCAGATTCTTATCAAAAATATCCATTTCTCCTTTTCTCCTCCCTACCCTCATATGAACTCTGCCAGTACAATATGCTGAATAGCATCATCACACCATCATGTTCTCTATTTGTTTGGTGTCTTCAGGGTGATGTGCCAGTGGCATTCCCTCTCCAAATATGGTGTGTGTAGTTTTGATCTCATCTGGTGAGACTGTATTCTTGACTTGTCCAAATGTTCTGTAGCAAACTCTAACATGCGTTTTTTTTTTCAGCAGTGGAGTCTTGTGTGGGGAGATTGCAAAAAGCATGGTCGTTGAGGGTATAACTTATTGTTTTTATGCAAAAATGAAAACAATAAGAAAACAGTTTTTTTTTTCTTTGTTGCGTCGTCATTCAAACTACTAATTAAAGGCGACCGTCATCAGACTTCAGTTCCTTTTTTTAAAATGCTTTCACTATCTATTTCCAGTGTCATTCCACTTCATTATGTGTAATTTATTTGGTTTATTTGGTCATCAAGTCTCCCAACCTACAGAATTTACTTTAGGTATTTTGTGCTTTTAAAAATTGGATAAAGATGCGGGAATAAGCTTTAATGCTTACATAGATCTACTGGTCATTTTCTGTTGGATTCAAACCTACCCTCTATGTCCAAGGACCTTTAGCACATTGTATCTTTTTGTTAGATTCTATAAAAAAGATTGGAATTGGCAGGTCCGACCTCCAAAAAAAAAAGAAAAACAGAAATTTGTATCCGATGCCTTCCTAAGCAAGACATTGATTTTAAATACAGCAGCTAACCTACTCATGATATATTACAAAGAAAATGATCAAAGGGCTGCAATGATCCAGTAAGAATACATTGACTCAGTCCGTGGTCCGGTCCAGTCCAGTCAGAATTTAGAGGACTTTTGGAAAAATGATAACACCAGTTTTTCTGCATACAAAGAAAATCATAGATGAGAAGATTACCTCATGTTACTACTGGGGTGTGCTTCGTTCTACACATTGTTTCTGCGTTTTTGGCCCATATACAGGTCCTTCTCAAAAAATTAGCATATTGTGATAAAGTTCATTATTTTCCATAATGTCATGATGAAAATTTAACATTCATATATTTTAGATTCATTGCACACTAACTGAAATATTTCAGGTCTTTTATTGTCTTAATACGGATGATTTTGGCATACAGCTCATGAAAACCTAAAATTCCTATCTCACAAAATTAGCATATCATTAAAAGGGTCTCTAAACGAGCTATGAACCTAATCATCTGAATCAACAAGTTAACTCTAAACACCTGCAAAAGATTCCTGAGGCCTTTAAAACTCCCAGCCTGGTTCATCACTCAAAACCCCAATCATGGGTAAGACTGCTGACCTGACTGCTGTCCAGAAGGCCACTATTGACACCCTCAAGCAAGAGGGTAAGACACAGAAAGAAATTTCTGAACGAATAGGCTGTTCCCAGAGTGCTGTATCAAGGCACCTAAGTGGGAAGTCTGTGGGAAGGAAAAAGTGTGGCAGAAAACGCTGCACAACGAGAAGAGGTGACCGGACCCTGAGGAAGATTGTGGAGAAGGGCCGATTCCAGACCTTGGGGGACCTGCGGAAGCAGTGGACTGAGTCTGGAGTAGAAACATCCAGAGCCACCGTGCACAGGCGTGTGCAGGAAATGGGCTACAGGTGCCGCATTCCCCAGTCCTGGGCTACAGAGAAGCAGCACTGGACTGTTGCTCAGTGGTCCAAAGTACTTTTTTTGGATGAAAGCAAATTCTGCATGTCATTCGGAAATCAAGGTGCCAGAGTCTGGAGGAAGACTGGGGAGAAGGAAATGCCAAAATGCCAGAAGTCCAGTGTCAAGTACCCACAGTCAGTGATGGTCTGGGGTGCCGTGTCAGCTGCTGGTGTTGGTCCACTGTGTTTTATCAAGGGCAGGGTCAATGCAGCTAGCTATCAGGAGATTTTGGAGCACTTCATGCTTCCATCTGCTGAAAAGCTTTATGGAGATGAAGATTTCATTTTTCAGCACGACCTGGCACCTGCTCACAGTGCCAAAACCACTGGTAAATGGTTTACTGACCATGGTATCACTGTGCTCAATTGGCCTGCCAACTCTCCTGACCTGAACCCCATAGAGAATCTGTGGGATATTGTGAAGAGAACGTTGAGAGACTCAAGACCCAACACTCTGGATGAGCTAAAGGCCGCTATCGAAGCATCCTGGGCCTCCATAAGACCTTAGTGCCACAGGCTGATTGCCTCCATGCCACGCCGCATATAAGCAGTCATTTCTGCAAAAGGATTCCCGACCAAGTATTGAGTGCATAACTGTACATGATTATTTGAAGGTTGACGTTTTTTGTATTAAAAACACTTTTCTTTTATTGGTCGGATGAAATATGCTAATTTTGTGAGATAGGAATTTTGGGTTTTCATGAGCTGTATGCCAAAATCATCTGTATTAAGACAATAAAAGACCTGAAATATTTCAGTTAGTGTGCATTGAATCTAAAATATATGAATGTTAAATTTTCATCATTACATTATAGAAAATAATGAACTTTATCACAATATGCTAATTTTTTGAGAAGGACCTGTATATAAACCATAGCATGGTGTAATAGTTGATGTGCTGTTGCACTTCTGAATTTGTATTGACCAATATTTAAATCCTAGTAAATCAAGTATATTGGTTTTCTGCTATTCTGATGCATAAAGGGTTAAAAAAGAAAGAGCTTGTGCTTATTCTTACTGTCTGAATACATATTTGCATCAGATGAATTTTTAATTTTTCTTCCCAGACACCCTGGGGCATCACTGAAGCACAGATTCCCAATAAGCACATGCATATTTCCTGTTTATCAAAAGATACACATGAAAAAAGGTTAATTCCCTCAGGTCCATATTTTGACAACAAACCCCAGAGTGTGTAAATAAATAAGCTTTCTTTTATGGTAATTGTCCTGCAGCCATTTTTTTTGTTTCATGGTGATACACGACGTCTACGATATGTGACGTACCCGTTAATGCGTTAGCACTGATGAGCCTTTGAACTTATCTCTGCTGAGCAAGCAGTAAACCGTACCGCAGATGAAAGATGAGGCTGTTGAAAGTTCAAGCTGAAAGCAAGAGACGAGTCTGTCGCAGTAGGGCGCGTTCCCATGTCTGATTCATAGACAGAAGTTTGTTCTGGAAGTAACTTGGCAACTGCCAGGATGTTGGATGACTGCAGCACTGGCAGCATCACTGCATTCATTAGTGCAGTCAGACACCTAATAATGAGCACAAACAGAATCCTATCTGGATGGACATTACCTGTAACGTGTGTTAAATGTTTATATCGTACTCACTTTGTTTGCCACTGTAGATTGTATTAGTTGGACTATGTGGTCTGGTTTGGACACCAAACACACATTCACCATATATTGTATTTTTGCTGGTATCTGATGTGCTCAAATGATTTGGACAGATAGTGAGGAAAAAACACAACTGAAACGTGTTAATATTTATCTTTATGCAAGATTATAAGCAAAACTGCAGCTCCGACTCTTAGATTCAGCCTTTCTTGCTATGGTCCTAATAGTAGCCATATTGCCATATTACCACCTTTCCAATCAGGCTAACTTCAGCCCCATTTATTGTCTCTCAGGGGTCCCAAGGGTGTGTGGACACTAGAACAAAAGGGTGAGTCACCTCACTTTGATACCACATTTGAAGATGCCCGTCCCAGCTTGACTCACATGGCCCTCCTGGGACTGCAAAGGGCAGGATACCTGAAATATCTCATCAGCCAGAATGTTGACGGTCTGCATGTTCGATCAGGCTTCCCCAGGTAATGTCATTCTGTTTGTGGGAATATATTAAATCTTAACTGGTAGATTCTTTGTCTTTTGCTTTCTCTGCGTAACATTCTTTTCTGTTCTAGTTAAAAGTGTGTCAATGTTATACTATATTTTGGGTATTATGCACTCGATGCTTGGTCAGCACTCCTTTTGGAAGGATAACGTTAATATGGAGATGATCAGCCTGTGGTTCTGCTGAGGTGTAAAGGCCAAGGTAGATTTAATGGTGGCTATCTGGATTGTTGACACTGTTGTCTTTACAGAGCAGCATTCTAGTCCATTTGCTCCTCAACCCAGTTGAGACAATTCTGATGTTGTCTCTGGTTCAGAGTGGCTTAACAAAAGGAATGCAACAGTAGTAGCCATGATCTGGATTTGTGTCTTACCCTACTTAAGGAGGTTGTCACTGACTGTTTGATGGACAACTCTTGAGTTTTTGCTAGTTATAAAATCATCAGAAGTAATCGCTGGAAATATATTACTCTGTGTGTATTGTGTTTCACATTTTAAAATTGGTTACAAACAAATGTATTTAGATGTTCCTGCTTCAGTATCCTACTTGTGTACTCTACATTACCAACAGTTGTATGTTAATTTTTTTATATTCTCTGTATTTAGAACTTAAAAGACTATAAATGAGGAGGATGCCACTGTTAGAGAGAAAAGCAAAGTCTGTCTTGTATGGGTCCAGGGTGTCCAAGCAGAGCTCTTTGAGAATGTAGAGTATCAATCTGTGTAAGGGTTGGTTGTCACGATACTAAACTTTTAAACTCAACTAAAATCCACTACAGCAGCAGGGTAGGTTGTTACGGGTTCCTACTCTTTTCTGCTTTAATCGTCTGCTTCAGTCGGGCTCCACCACATTCCATGTGTAATTATCAGCCATATTAGCCTCCAATGCCTTTACAACTAAACACTCCAATAATGGAGGGCGCACACTGGTTTTTACGTTGCTTTACTATTTAGTAACTAACTGACCCTTCAACTGATTCACATTTTCCTGCATTAATTTGAAATGCCCACCTGGGAAGCACTTCTTGTTGGAGGGAGCTCAGACCGACAGAGTACCACCATTGGGCTGTCCGTGAAGCTAATATTTAAACAGATAGCGTTAGCTTAAGTCATGTGAGAGGTTTACTACTTCACTGTTGCAGATACAGGAGCTTTAGTGACCGTTTAAGTTGGTCTCAAACACCAGTGTTGTGGCATTAGCTTGCAGCATGTGGCATTTTTTGAGCGGCTGCAGGTGAGCTCTGTTATTGCAACGCTGCTGCAGGTAGAAGTGCAACAGTTTAGGCAAATGTGAATGGCTCAGTTTATATCGATTTTTGACGCAAATGAGTATCTATGAATAATGAATTGTTTAGTGTCAATTATATGGAAATATCAATAATTTTTACAACCCTAAACTGGGTGTTAAGTAACTAAATTAGACTTAATAGAAGAAGAGGGAAGGTTGAATGTACAAAAAAACAGCAGAAAAACCCAGGTTTGTTAGGTTCAGGATAACATGGCCTTAGGTATGCATCCAAAATTACAACAGAAGGCTTGAAAATGAAAGGGATGTTTTCTCTTGTTGTTTTGACTGGCCAGGAACCAGTTTTCAACTCCTTTGAAGGCTTTTGAAGTAAGATAGATGTACCAGTGCCAGACAGAAATCTTCAAACCTTTAGTAGTTTTAGCATTCAGCAATGAAACAGGCAGGGACTATCGCTGCTTTTGGCCCAAAGTGTCTCTTACATTTTTGTAATTTGACGACTGGTGCTGATGTTGAGTGTTTTGCAGCTGGAGCAAAGAGTGTTATGAATAACTGATAAATACTATAATAATAATTTGACTCATTGTCTTAAATGTGTTGCTGCTGCTGCTACTTTGTAATAACATCTGTAACAGAAGCACAGCTCAGTTCATTTGAAATCAAATGCTCGGTGTCACTGAAAGTGTGTGGTCTGCTTAAGTATTACTCAGTCATATTGGATTGAGCCCAAGGCTGAGAGTCCAATTTTTTATTCTGTTCGTACATCCAGCCTTTCCGCATATTGGAAGACTTGATTTTCCTGGAAACCATTTACATAGCTCTTCCTCCACCCTCAATCAGGCTTTTTGAAATGAGGTCAGACAGTGAAGGAGTAGTTCTCAGAGGAAATCACCAAAACAGCAGAAGAGCTGGTAGAGTAAACTAGTTGGGATTAATCTGCAGAAGTAGTGAAAAAGATGTAGGCGTAGAGAATCATAGAACGATAAAGAAAAGGTTTAGGCTAAAAAATTCACACTTTTAGTTTTAGGATTTATGTAAATGTGTGTGTGTGTGTGTTTTTTTTTTCCTGCTGTTGTGAACTTATCTCCTTCCTCTAGGGATAAATTATCAGAGCTTCATGGAAACATGTTTGTGGAGGAATGCGAGAAGTGTGGCAGGTACGTGCACGGACATTCGCAAGCTCTGAAGCAGTTACTATTTGATCATAAAACTGAATTTAAATTGTTTCGTAGGAAAAACAGGGTATCTGCAAGGCCATTTAAACGCTATAAAAAGTTTTACATTTATTCATCTTTATTTTAGACCTTCAAAACTATTAGGAACACCCAGATTTTCCTAAGTAGGTCTTAAATTACATTCTGTTATGTCTTGAATTTCTACATTTATTTATTGTTTCTGACAGTTTTTTTTTTTATAAATGCACTGGAGTCATTTGTTTGTTCTATAATTTGTAGCTCTGTCTGAGGAATTGAGGTGTAATTACCCTTTGCCACAACTACAAACGCCTTAAAGAAGCAGTAAAGCCAGTCAAAAAGAAAGGAGTCCTAGATATCCAGTCTTCTCTCTCAGACTTTCCTTTTCTGAAGCTTCTGAAATCACTTTTTCTGTGTTTAGACAATTAAAGTCTAATTTTTGTCGTTATTCACTACCAGCTCCTTGGTTATGGGAAAGTATATATATTCAAAAGGCTTGGCGTTAAGGGATTTCAATAGCTGGCTAAAACCTGTTGTCAGTAATTGTTATAAAGCTTATTATAAAGTTTTGGAAGCATGAATGGGCTGGTATGAGATTCTCACAGTAGGATAAACTGCCATAAAAATGCTGTTGTTTCACAGTATCATGGTGTTTACACAAACGTTTTAAACAAAATATGTAGAAAACGACGAGATGAAGGCAATTAGCAGAGAAGCTGCAGTTATTCCATATTTCGGTTTAAATGCAAGACTATATCAATTATTACAGTTAGGGCTGCACAGTATTAGGACAACAGGTAGTTATCTGCGGTATCTATTAACATTAACACACTTTCCGAGACTCAACTTCTTATTGTTCTTATATTGGCTGATCTGCTAAGGTAGCCAGTCTGCAGTTAGCTGCCTGACAAACGTGTCACTCACAGCTTGCTCATTTCAATTTTAAAACAGCGTTACTTAAATAAGATCAATGTTTCCACATCATGATGGTTTTTTCTACTACCGGTACTTACTAACAGTACTAAGCATTCCCAAACAGCCAAATCTGTCCCTCTTGTGATGAAGGGCAACGTGTGGATGCTGTGTTTTGGCCAGCTGACCAGCAGTGCACAACCACAGGTAGAGAAGAGACCACACTGTCTTGTTTGTCTATGCTGAGAGAAAATGTAGAAACGTTGAAAAAAGAAAAATAAATTTGTTATGAAACCTTGGTACCTCTAGACACAGTTGGCTGTGGGCCAGTAGCCTTTGTGTAAGTACAGCAGTCACATGCTAGAGCAGAAAAACAGCGGTTTAAGTTGACGAAATTGTATTTAATTTGTGACATTGTGGCTGAACTAGTATATCTGTACCTCTGTATCTTTTTCATATTGCAACAAAGCGCTTAAAGCATTACTAAGTGTAATAGATGTTAAACCTTACTTTTTCATGGTAACATAAGGCTGTACCTGAAAATAGGCTCCCTCTCTGAGGAACAGACAGCATTTGGAGTGGCGGGCCTTACTCCACCCCACTGCACCCCGTCATCCAGCCGCTGAAATAACCTGTAAGCACAGAGCTGAAAGAGAAGCTGCTCGCCTTCATCTCTGGTATTTTGGCCCTTTTATTAACGCCTCAGAAATTTGTGTTACCTTCTGTTAAAAAAAGGCCATAATAACATATCCTTTTTATTATGCTGCTGTCTTTTTCTCAGTTTTATGTTATTAGTAGAAATTCCTGTGTTCAAGGAGCAACTATGTGGCTACAGCGTAATCCATAAAAAATGCAGACAAGGGGTTTAGTTACTATTCACAGACATCAGCTTGCACAGTGTTTTAGGTTTCCTGCGCATCATGATCGCTGGTGTCCACAGAGTCTCTGCCATCTCCCTGCACGGATGTGCTCATGTTTTCTGTTTGGGTTTAACTCAAAAATGTTTCTAAAAATCCTTGAAGGGAAAACATACCTACTAATATTCAAGTAAATGCCACCATGGTAGAAGCCCAGAGGTGCTGAAGGGTAGATCCAGCAGCAGCAGAAGAAAAACAGGACATCACACATCAAATGTTTAATTCTCTGCACACACAAGGCACAATTATAATTAATACTAAATTAGCTTTACGTTTGCTTATCACCGCCTGTAAAACAATATGCCTTCTTTCAGACAACAACTTAAAAAAAAAAGGTTAATGCAAATTTATTATCTCCAGATGTTTCCAGAAAGAAGAGAGCGGCTTTATTTTCCCCCTCTTGGCTTTCTCCGTCAGTAGGTTACCTTGGGGATGACGTGGAAAAGCGAGACTGTTGAACACAATTAATTTTAAGCTGTTTTACTTCAGCTACACTAGGGTAAAACACCTCAAATCCTCTCAGAGCATTTTCAAATTGTTCTTTTGACTCAAGAATTGTTCAGCTCAGACAAAAGTGAGAGTATAAAGGCGTCACATTGGTGCCCCTGACCTGCTTGTTTTTTCTCCGGAAAGTAGAGCAAATGGAGGTGGATTCATTCAAGTGTTAAACTTCAGGGATTTGCTGTTTTCCAGGCAGTACGTGAGGGAAAAGGTGATCGGTGTGATGGGGCTTAAACCAACAGGACGTTACTGCGAGGTGGTGCGGTCCAGAGGGCTGAGGGCCTGCAGGTAAAACACGCACAGGGTTGTGCATTTGAAATGGGAAAAACAGCTTACCATGACTTATTTATTAGTGTGTTCTATTTATTTTTCTAATCACTGAAGAGGAAAGCTGATCAGCACCATACTGGATTGGGAGGATGCTCTTCCTGACAGAGACCTGAACAGAGCAGATGATGCAAGCAGGTGAGACAAACATACATTATTGTTTCATTACCTGTCTTTATCACTTGAGTAACACACAGACCCTTCACTTTTTTGGGCTCGATTCCCCCAGCATCCCTGTTTCGTCTGACGATGAAAGGTACAAACATGAGTTCAGACCTGTACTGTGAAGTAAAAAATGTCGAACAAAGTGTTGGGATAGATTTGAATGCTGCTTCACCGCCACTGTTCTGAAGGGCTTGTTTGAAAGTCTTTGTGGGATTTATTTATTCACCTTCATTGTTGAATGAATGAATATTTTAATTCATTCCTTCAGCCACGAAAGCTTTTATTGCCTCTTTATGAAGCTGTTAGAGGAAAACGATGCATGTGTGTCACCTTGATCTGGTGACACATAATGGACTCATAATTACCATTTAAATTGCTTAGAGGGGATTTAGAGCACCAACCTTTGAACTGTGAATTGTTTGTACGTAGCAGTGAAAAGGTAAAAAAATAATAATAACCACCAGTCATTCAAAGCTGATTTATTGTTAAGCTGCAAGGCTTCTAAACTTTGGATGGTGTACGTGATCAGACTTACCCTCTACCCTTTAACTTCCTGGGATTTTTCTTCTTTTGTCTAAGTTGCTCTGTTATTTTGAGTGAATGTGCAAGTTGTTAAAGAACCAGAGCTGCATCTAGCATTGTCTTTTTTTTTTTAAGAATTAGGCCGGATTACCCTTATTTTAGTCGCAGTGATACAGAGAAGAGGATTGTGGTGAACACAAGCTGTCGTGTGTTACTGAACTTGAGCGACACCACTCGCAATCCAGAAAATTACGACTGCAGCTATAACGGCTTCAACTCTTCTAGGAGGTCTCACAAATGTTTTCATGTGAATATCTGAACATTCTTCCAGAAGTACATGTATGAGGTCAGACACTGATGTTGGGTGAAAAGGCCTGGCTTGCCCTTTATGCTTTAATTCATCCTAGTGGTTTCCCATCAGGAAGTGGTCAGGACTTTGTGAAGGCCAATTGTGTTCTTTTGTGCCAAAGTCGCTCATCCGGGTGCTTATGGACCTTGCAATATGCACTGGTGCACAGTCTAGTTGAAGCTTCAGGGGTTTGCCTCCAAACTGTTTCCACAGAGTCAGGAACATGAAATTGTCCAAAATGTTTTAGTACCCTGAACCATGAAGCGTTCCTTTCAAGTCTAACTCCTGAACAACAGCCCCACACTGTAATCCCCTTTCCACCGGGCTTGACGCAGTGCAGTTGGGCAGCTGCTGTTTCCTTGCGACTACAGACTAGTCTGTTGGATAGCCAGACAAAGAGGTATGATTCGTCACTTAAATACAGGTCCTTCTCAAAATATTAGCATATTGTGATAAAGTTCATTATTTTCCATAATGTCATGATGAAAATGTAACATTCATATATTTTAGATTCATTGCACACTAACTGAAATATTTCAGGTCTTTTATTGTCTTAATACGGATTATTTTGGCATACAGCTCATAAAAACCCAAAATTCCTATCTCACAAAATTAGCATATCATTAAAAGGGTCTCTAAACGAGCTATGAACCTAATCATCTGAATCAACGAGTTAACTCTAAACACCTGCAAAAGACTGTGGGCTGCACAGTGGCGCAGTTGGTAGCATTGTTGCCTTGCAGCAAGAAGGTCCTGGGTTCGATTCCCGGCCGGGGGTCTTTCTGCATGGAGTTTGCATGTTCTCCCGTGCGTGCGTGGGTTCTCACCAGGTACTCCGGCTTCCTCCCACTGTCCAAAGACATGCCTATTAGGTTAATTGGTAACTCTAAATTGCCCTTAGGTGTATGAATGAGTGTGTGCATGGTTGTTTGTGTGTTGCCCTGCGATGGACTGGCGACCTGTCCAGGGTGTACCCCGCCTCTCGCCCATAGACTGCTGGAGATAGGCACCAGCTCCCCCGCGACCCACTATGGAATAAGCGGTAGAAAATGACTGACTGACTGAAGCAGTGGACTGAGTCTGGAGTAGAAACATCCAGAGCCACCGTGCACAGGTGTGTGCAGGAAATGGGCTACAGGTGCCGCATTCCCCAGGTCAAGCCACTTTTGAACCAGAAACAGCGGCAGAAGCGCCTTACCTGGGCTACAGAGAAGCAGCACTGGACTGTTGCTCAGTGGTCCAAAGAACTTTTTTCGGATGAAAGCAAATTCTGCATGTCATTCGGAAATCAAGGTGCCAGAGTCTGGAGGAAGACTGGGGAGAAGGAAATGCCAAAATGCCAGAAGTCCAGTGTCAAGTACACACAGTCAGTGATGGTCTGGGGTGCCGTGTCAGCTGCTGGTGTTGGTCCACTGTGTTTTATCAAGGGCAGGGTCAATGCAGCTAGCTATCAGGAGATTTTGGAGCACTTCATGCTTCCATCTGCTGAAAAGCTTTATGGAGATGAAGATTTCATTTTTCAGTACGACCTGGCACCTGCTCACAGTGCCAAAACCACTGGTAAATGGTTTACTGACCATGGTATCACTGTGCTCAATTGGCCTGCCAACTCTCCTGACCTGAACCCCATAGAGAATCTGTGGGATATTGTGAAGAGAACGTTCAGAGACTCAAGACCCAACACTGGATGAGCTAAAGGCCGCTATCGAAGCATTATGGAAAATAATGAACTTTATCACAATATGCTAATATTTTGAGAAGGACCTGTACATCTCCACTGCTCTAGAATCCAGTGATGGGAGTGCTTTAGACTGGTGTTTCTCAATCGTGGTCCTCAAGGCACACTACCAGCATTTTTTTTATGTTCTCGGCAAATCTTATTTTAATGTATGGCTAATTAAGAGTCCTTCGCAATCACCTGAATAATTTGTATTAAAGCAGGGAAACATGTGACATTTAGTTGCAGCTGCTCAGCCATTTAAACCTTTTCTGTGACCTCTGTTTACTCTGTTCATGAGCTAAAGGCCACATGAAATTTGGAGGTCTGCACTCTGCAGAAAGTTGTTTCAGGGACTTTAAGTGGCCTTCCACTTCTTGGCAGATTTTCTTGTCCCTCAAGCAGACCCATCTCTCCTTTATTATTCCCAAACCGATGTTGAGATGGACGCATTTAAACATGCGTCCATTTCCAATCTCCTGGTGAAATGTCGTGGAGTCCAAAACCCCAGGTTTGGAGAGCAACATGGCTTTGTAGCACCTGGTTTCCCTCCTTAAATGCATTTTTGGATTTTGGCCTGACTACATAATGACAAGCTTTGGGAAAACAAATCAACGTAAAAGCCGTTGATCACTATGCATAAAAAAAACAGTCTGACCAAGAAAGCCTACACTCCTTTTGCAATTATGCATGAGACATCAAAGCGCTGACTTTTAAAACCTCCTCATGGTCTTTTTGTATTTGAAGTTCTGTGTAAACAGTCGGCAATTAATCACACACACTGTCCCAGGTTATTCAGGAACGTTGCCTTACACCAGCCATCTAAATATGTTTCCTTCTTCATCAGCTATATGTTGTTTTTCTTTTCACCCTCCATCCTCCATTCTGTCAAGTATCCCACACTCACATTTAAATGGATAAATCCTGAAATCTGCATGAAAATATGCCAGACCTGTCTGTGCGATAAGATGAATGGCAGCTGTACCACAACACCTGCATTCATTCCTTAGTCGCATGGTAACCCTAACTTACCCTAACTAAAATAAATTTTGAAGAATCAGGGAAAAAAATCCATTTACCTTTTGTTCAGGTTTCTTTTCATCTGCAGTAAATCCTTTGCTACAAACCATGTACACCAAGTGGAAATACAAAAAATGTATGTTTACATAGCTGTAAACCTTTATTCCTACATCATTTGCTGAATTTGCTTTTTGTTTATGGTGAAGATGTCAAAAAGATTTTCTTTGAAACATTTTTACAGAAGTGCAGTTAAACTAAAGTTTATTAAAATCCCCACCACTGCCAGATGCTACCCAAGTATCGCTGTTTCCCACTGTCGACTTTCATGCACACCCACATGGAGGAATAGCCCTCTGGGACTAAAAGGGAAATCGGAAGAATGTCAATAAGTCACATCTGCTTATTTTTGCCTGATTTGTATCCCTTGCGTTGGCACGCAGGCGAGCAGACCTGGCACTGACTCTGGGCACGTCCATGCAGATCAAACCCAGTGGGGACCTTCCACTCCTCACAAAGCGCAAAGGAGGGAAGGTGGTTATAGTCAACCTGCAGCCTACCAAACATGTGAGTCTCATCCACACGCCACATCAAGACATATGTCCAGAGTTTCATCTGGAAATGTTTCAATGTTTGTGTGAAAGCTGTGCGTCGAGTATGAGGAATATGAGAATCTCAAGGTATGGTAACCTTGAGTAGAAATACCATGGTTTCATTGTATTACAGCATTTACACAAAAATAATATAACATAATAGCTTTAATATGTAACAGAAAAGCCACAATTGTTTCTATTCCTGCTAAAATTGTACAAACTAATGAATTCTAATAGTTTGTTCTAAAACATTTCTCTTGATTTTGATGCATAGACAAAAGCTAAAAATCAGAATTAAAACAGGCTAAATCCTGTAGTAGTTTTTAAGTGCTTGTTACACAGAATAACTATTCAGTCTTTTTGCTCTTTCCAGCCTAACGATGGGAGAATAAAAGGTTTATATGAGCTGGGTAATTAGTCAGGCCATCTGCTCCGGGCCTGCAGTTGGTTGCTTCACAGACGTGGTGCTTGTTGTTTGCCAACTATGGTTTCATAGCAGCATTATGTTAAAGGGGACATATGCTTTTAAATCCTTCCTTTTTACACTTAAATCATTCAGTTGTGGTCTATATAAAGTTGAGCTGCAATACTTTGGTCTGAATTCCTTGTTATTAAAGCTCCACGAGCCCCTCTTTCACCCCTGTTCTGAGGTGTGTCTGAGTGCAACTCGTTTTGGTGCCATCTGTTTAAATGCTGTTCAGGTGCTTCACACCCCGCCCCCTCGAGGTCAAAGAGCACTCCACTTTAACCCGTTCTGCCATTTTTGTAGATAATTATCTAGCGTCACAAAAACAGTAAAAACAATGCACAACTGTTTATGTAATAATACTATTCAAAACACACAGTGCGGTTCTGTCCTCAAGAAGCGAAAAGCAGCAAACAGAGCTAACATAAACAGAAGGCACGACGCTATTGCTATCAAAACAATGGCTAGGACGCCATATCAACACAATAAATTCACGTCTAAAATAAAGTTTGTTGTCATTTTAGCGATATTTGCAGCTTACTGCTTTGCTGTGTCTGTTGTTTTCATAGACAGGAGGAACTGATGCCTTAATCAGATGAAGTCTTTCAGCAAATCGTTCTTGATACTGGTGGAGGTTGCTGAAGCACTCATCCTTGAAGCGCTTCACGCAGAAGAAGAGGAATTTCCTCATATTTGTGGAAGCATTTCTATAAAAAGTAAAATATAGCCAGGCACTTTGAAGAGGTTCTGATGCTGGGGGACGGTGTAATGAATTGCAAACTGCAGTGAGATTGTAAAAAAATGAACAAATCCTCAGATGGCTAAAAAACTAACAGCTACTTAGGTACTATACTTAGCTACTTATTTAGGTCATTTCAGCCATTTTTTAGCAGTTTAAAATTACTACATAATGAAAATGCTGATATCTTTGGTATATTAAGATGTGTTACGTGCTTCTGCACCACTTGGAGCCGAGACGCATCTAAAACCTGAATGACCGTAGGCCCCCAAGGACTGACAACCTGTGCTCTAGAGTTCTCTGTGGACAGCTACGTGAAGTTTAGATATCTTGTGAAAGCGTACTCCCAGTCAAAAGGTTGCACCGAATTCACATTTATCCCTTTGGGAAAACAAGGATACACAAACTACACTGATATTCTGATGACATCACTTTACTCTTTCTTTTCAATTCTTTCCTTCTCCTCTTCTGAGCGGATGGCGTATAAACCAGCTCATTATCGCCCCCTGAGAGTCTTTTCCTATATCATTACGACAGGCAGACACACCGTGGTGTGATGGAGGTATTAGTTTCTACATCATGACTATCCATATTTTTATTTTGTAAAACAGGGTAAAGTAAAACAGGTACAGGCAATGTTCAGCAACAGTTGGGGAGAGGCAGAGAAAAAACTCTGGTCATTATTTAGAAAAGACTGTAAAATGGATCATTTTTAAAACCATGGTTTACCTTGATATTGGAAACTAGTCCATGCCTGATGTCCACAGGTTAAAGGAAAACATTTGTGTATTTAAATGTTTTCTGTTCCTGAAATATAGTTGCCTATAAAATACCAGTCATGGTGATGTGCATGAAGTGCAATTCCTCAGGTGACCATTTGAGGCAGGGTCCAAAGCAAAGACACTTTCAAACACTCCTGTGTTAAATGTAGATGTGACATGTTTGAACGAACACCCGATTTACCCTTTCACTCTAATTCTTAAAACCAGTACGAAACAGAATTTTAAATAACTAACTTTAACTGTCAACTGAGACAATATTAATTGTCGCACATAGTTAATGGCAAGGCGACTTCGTAATTACTAACGGAAAACATTTCACGAGGTGAATGATTATGGTGGAAGCCATTATTTGAGGGATAATTACAGTTTTCAGGTATGTTCATTGCAATCATGCTCAAACAGAGATCTATGACATGAATGAAAAAATTAGATAACAAAACCAAAGGCTTTTTCTAGATTTATTTCATTTTTTTAAACAAATCAAAGTAACCTACCACAGATTGTCTTATAGATTAAAACATTTAAGCTAAATGATTGATACCATTTCTACACTTTATAACAGAACGACAGATTTAAATATATCTTATGTGACAGACCAACACAAAGTAGGGCTTTATTGCGAAGTGTAAAAAAAACGATAAATCGTTTACAGAATTAAATTTGAGTTTAGTCAGCTTAATGCTGATACCGGAAAGTAAAATCATTTGTCTTCCAAAGTCACCTAATTGGTAAGTAACAGCGCCATAGAAAGAGAGAGTTACGACACTCTTTGAACTCGCCGATAGGCGGTCACGTGGTTCATGTAGCTCTCAATAGATCCAAACATCTCACATGTGTCAGTCAGGTTGAACGGCTTCAGGCGCGACATAATGCAAAAAGCAAATTTTTTCACTCTTTCCTGTGACTTTCAGTGATTAAATAATAATGAACTGATTACTGGCTACTAAATCATAATCTGAAAATCCAAACAGAAGTAACAATACCTATTATAAATGCTCTTTCTGATCTCCTCCGCATGCTAGCACATGCTAGCAAGGATGCTATAACTGTATTCTGTGCCAGCAGTTAAGAGCTCTGATCAAACTTACCTTCAGATCTACATCCTATACTATGTGGAAAGATCTATTGCCTATGTATTTAAAATAAATATCCAAATATTACAGATGGAAAATGAGCAGAATTAAAATTTTATTTAAAAATTAAAAAAATTTTAAATGAATGAGGAAAATATGTAGCTGTATGAAAATATGACTGAAGACCTGGGATTAATTCTTAATTTTTGTAGAAGACATAATTATACTATTTTTTGCTGTCATGTGAACTGAGTACTTGTATCTATAACAGAGTTGATTGTGACTGTAGTCTGACAACTGTTGTAAAATTGTAATTGATTGACTAAAATGTTCATTTAATTGAAAATGTAGTTAAAATCGTATTAGATGACAAAACAATTGAATTGTGCAAAAATAAATGACCAAACAATTTATTGTAAGATATGTAAAATGCAAAACTAGCTTTAATAAGTACTTGCACTACCATTTATACAGTTTATTAATTACATCTGCACCAATAAACTGTATCTGATCAAATCTGGACAAGGTAGAAATGTGCCCAAGTCCGAATGAGGGTTCATCCTCCTTGGCATCATTGTTAGCAGCTCCTTTTGAAGTCAGTCACCACATCTGCTGACCTCCCTGAAAACAATACAGAAACAATCAATATCATAGCTAGAAGGCAAAAAAAAGTAAATGTGTTCCTCTGTAGGTTCAGCAGGTTACCATGGTTGGGTGTGCTGCATTTGGATGCACCAATCGGTCAGAGAAAGGAATCCATATGTATGGCTTCCCAAAAGATCCTGAAAGAAGGAAAAAATGGTTGGTTCAAGTCAGTAGAAGCAACCTCACCATCACCAGAGGTCACAACAACAGGAAACTATGTGCTGTAAGTTCAATCTGCACACTGCACTGGAAAATGCACAAGGGCCTAATGAAATGTGCAAGAAAATAAATAAATAAATCACTTTACAGGCACACTTTGAAAAAGGACAGTTTGTGAAGGCACAGTCAGGCCAAGTGAGACTGAGGGCTGATGCCGTTCCAACCCTTTTTCTTCATCGCCCAGAAACAAAGAGGAGGAAGGATCCTGCAATGAGAAGTCCAGCAGAACTTCCACTGCATGTTGATCCACTGACTAGTGATCACACATATAGTTCTAAAGTAAACTTTGGTACGAACCGTGTTAAATAATAAGTTTCAAATTTTTTACCTAATCTTTATGCTAACAGTGCCATTATAATTTCAGAGATGAAGGAAGGAAGAAACAGAAATGAGGCAAGTGAGATGAGGGAAAGTGAAGGGGAAAAAGAAGATGAAATTGTAGCCTCAGAGGACAGGGACATGCCAGGAACTGATGAGCGAGGGTCAACAGGGCAAGAAGTATGCATCAACAGGGAATACAATCAGGAAACTGAGGTGAAAAAGCTGAGGGAGGAATTAGAAAACCAAAAAATTCACATAAGAACAATAGAAGGAGAACTTCACAGACAGAAGAAAATTAATGCAGTCCTACGAAAGAAAAAATTAACAATGGAAAAGAACTTTGGCAGCATTTTCACAAAAGATCAAATGAAAGCTATTGGTATGAAGAGTAAGAGAGGCATTAGATGGAGCAAAAACACATTAAAAAAAGCCATACAACTTCGCTTTTCTGTGGGCTCAACAGGCTACAGGCTTCTTCAGGACATGAGTCTCCCTCTCCCTGACATCAGAACCCAGCAAAGAAGATTGCAACACATTAAGCTGTAACCAGGTGTGCTAGGAGAAGTTTTCAACATGCTCCAACTAAAGGTTGACAGTTTAACAGAGATGGAAAGAGAATGTATACTTACTCTAGATGAAATGGCAATCACGCCTAGTGTGGAGCTGCACCTAGGAACAGGGAAGCTGTTTGGGGATGTGACGCTGCCTGGTCACACAGGAGCTGCAACACATGCATGTGTTTTTATGTTGGCAGGAAGTACAACAAGATGGAAGCAAGTTGTGGCTTACCATTCTAGTGGCAATTCCACTAATGGAGCTAATTACAAGCCAGTCATCCTAGACATCATTGAGAGAGTAGCTTCCATAGGTCTTGTTGTGGTAAACATCACGACTGACATGGGCAGTGCTAACCGAGCGATGTGGCGGGCTTTTGGAGTGGGCCACAAGAAAACATTTGTCCAACACCCAGTAAGACCAGACAAAAGGCTGTACTTCATGCCAGATGTCCCTCATCTGGTGAAGAATTTGAAGAGTGCCCTGGTTAGTGGTCAGACCTTCACAATTCCACCAGAGATTGTACAAAAAGAGACTATGCCACACAATGAGGTTTCACCAAGTCCTTTGAAAGATTTGGTAGATTTTCAGGAACAAATGCCTTTGAAAATTACTCTAAATCTTTCACAAAAAACCCTTCAGCCCAGTCATTTTGACAAAATGAAGGTGGGCCTGCATTGAATGTCGTTAGTAAGTCAGCAAGTGCAGGTCTGAAATACATGGTGGAGCAGGAGCAGCGACCCACCTCTAATCTGACAACAGCCTGGTTTCTGGAGCAGGTGAACCACTGGTTTGATCTCATGTCCTCTCGCCACCCTGTGATGGGACTCAGCAGGCACAAGATGGAAGAGTACAACAAAGCTATTAAATTCCTCCAAGACATGTTAGCACTCGTCAGTGGACTTAGAATAGGTCCAACAGGAAGCTGGAAACCAGTGCAAACAGGAATTGTGATGGCAACATCTACAATTTTAGGTATTCAGAAAGACATGCTTGACTATGGACACGTGTTTGTGTTGACAAGCAGGTTTACTCAGGACTGCCTTGAAAACTTGTTCAGCTGCATAAGGCAAAGGAATCCAGTCCCAACACCAGTAGAGTTTCACCAGGCACTGAGATCAATCTCAGTTGGACAGTTCCTTACAACTGTAAAATCAGGAAGCTATCAGGAGGATGGCGGCAGTCTTCTGGCAGAGTTCCTGGACATTAAGGAGACATTTCCCAGTCCTGGCCTTCGTGTGGAGCAGCTGATTGGAAACACTGATACTCCTGACCTCACCAACAGCGAAACATGTATTCTGTACCATCTTACAGGATACATTGTAAATAAAGTCATCAAACATTCCAACATCTGTGATGGATGCTCAAGTTCAATTAAGCAAAATGATGACACTTTGGAAGGAGAGCACAGTACCCTATTGATACTGAAGGAATTCAAACCAGGAGGGCTGTGTCAGCCATCACATGAAGCCTTCAGTCAGGTCCAGAAAGTTGAAAAACTTTTCAGAACAAGGTCCGATAAATCTGTCATGGAGCTCCCAAATGCCATGGATAGTCTAGAGAGAGAAGCACATCTATTAGAAAGCATGCTTCCTTCATGTCACGATGTGCAAAGAAAAATAACCACCAGATTCATCAGGCTGAGACTGAGAATAGCAGCAAAACATTTCTTTAATGAAATAAAACAAATTCTGGCCAATGCTGGACATCTTGGAAATAAAAGCCAGGCGAAAAACACAAAGAAAAAACAATGTCAAACCTCATCTTGCACCCCAACAAACAAGCCCTAAGAAAACACCTTGACTGTTACCACGGACCTTTGATTGTTAAAGGTATTTTTTGTTACCGTTCTACTATGTATTGATGCTGATATGTTCCAGTAATAATTCTTAATTTCTTTTTCTGTCTTGAGATAGATTCTAATATCTACTTCAACTTCACCCATGACTGTAAATACCAACTTTGTGAAGGTCTTAAAATGTTAAAATCATTTTGTTCAGACATCTTGATTCAGTTCTTATTATTTTTAAGGACAGAAATTGTTACCTTTGTGGTGCTTTATATGCAACATGGTTCATCAGTTCTTTTAAGCCATTCTCGTGTGGTTTACCTGGAAAAGAATAATAAAAAATTACTCATCTTCACAATCACGTTTAATGATAATGTCCCTATTTATGTGGCCATCGTTGACAAACAATCTATAACTTTAAATAAATTAACCATGTCAATATCACAGTATTTTTCAAGATGTGCTAGTTCAGTAGTTGGAATTACAGGTCAATGTCCCTAAACACCAACAGAGCTACACTGGAATGGTTCAGATCAAATCATATTTATGCACATAACAGTCTAGACCTAAATTTAATTAAGAATGTATTTCAAGGCCTGAAAATTACTGTTCACAAACACTTTGCATCCAGTCTGACTGAGCTTGAGCTATTTTGAGCTATTTGAGCTATTTTGTGAAGACTAATTGGCAAAAACTTGAATCTTTAGATGTGTAAAGCTGGTAGAGACATACCCCAAAGACTTGTAGCTATAATTGCAGTAGTAGTCCTGAAAATAATTCACTCACAGGGCTGAATACATGGCAAGTCGCACAAATACATGAAACTTGTGCATCCTTTTCCTTCCACTTCATAATTTTGCCCTACTTTGTGTTGGCCTGTCATATAAAATCCTAACAAATTAAATTGAAGTGTTTAGTTGCAGCATGCTAAAATGCCTGATTCCCATCATCACTTATGTGGTTGTCTATTTTGCAGGACAAACACGCCCATATACGTATTCACGGTTATGTGGACGATGTCATGAAGCAGCTGATGGAGCTGCTGGGTTTAGAAATCCCAAAATGGGAGGGACCAACCATCTGTGAGAGCTCCACCGGGCCGTCTGAGAACGCCGGAGATGTCAAGCCTCCTCACAATGTTTCTGCAAAGGGTGAGGTTAAAAAGGACGAAATTAAACAGGAGAGGAAAAGAGAAGGAACACAGCTACTAGAGGATGAGAGTGTAAAACACGAGACGGTTTTAGTAAAGAGAGAGCGAGTAGACTTTTCTTTGGAGACAAATGAGGAGAAATAATCTCGGGAGTTTTTTTTCCTCCCCTCAGGACACGTCTAAAACCCCAAACACCAACACATCCAGAAACGTATTCTTTAGCTGAAAGTTTGATCAGCTTCAGAAAGCGCAGGAAGTCTGTCCCATTTTACGTCATCTGGAAGAAAAATATGTTTCACGATGAAGCCTTTATGACACTCCCCTCGCTGCTGTAATGAGCACCGATGATCTGAGTCAGGCTCAGATGAAGCCTCACTAATGCACGCTGGAAGTGTTTCTCTTAATAGGAACACAGCTGAATACACACATACTGAGGTAAGATGTTTAGGGTAACATTCTGTCCTCCATCCAACTCAAAGCATTATATCTCTGGGTGAACAAGTTTAACAGGACAGTACAACGAGATGAGATCTGGAGCATGTCATTACAGATAAAGTTTTTAATAAGGTGTGTAAGTTTGCTGCACCTTATTAATATTTATGGCATGCGCTCCAGATCTTGTCCCTGCAGATCTCGCCTTTTAAGTCTCCTTGGTTTGATACATTATGAAAAGGAATATCAAGTGAGCTGCTTCTCCGAGTCTGGCTGACTAGCAGCTACAGTGCATGCATACAGTGGGGGTTTAGAGGTGCGGTGGGCTGGGCTGGGATTTTAGGTCATGTTGGATTTTTGAACCATGATTGAATCATAATCACGCTGTATGTTTCTAGGAACGAGGTTTAATTGTAGAAAAGACAGTGGTAGTCTGCAAGAAAAGATTTCCTTTTAAGATTAATGTTTTTCCTGTTTTTACACTGTATGCTCTGTACACATGTTTAGATAGTAAAACCATAAAGTTTGTGTAAAAACTGTGTTTTCATTGTCTCTTGTGTACCGTCTTGCTTGTGGCAGTTTAATGAGAGACAGAACTCACTCTGATCCAACAGATACATGTTCTGGGCCACAGAAACGTTCAGGAAAAAAATAGACGCAAACGTCTGCAGACTTACAGATAATGTATTGACAACTTTCTGAGCCATATTAAATCTTCGATTCAAATGTCAATTATTAAATATTCTCTGCAGCACGGAGTCTGTGCAGGCATTTATCTACTGCAATTTAAGAGAAATGGAGACTGTTTTGCCCTTTGAATATGTATACGTCTCCTAAAGCCCCGGAGGCCCATAGCTCCTATCATGAACCACTGTGCTGAAAGTACATAATAATAAGACCTATTAATAGAAAGATTACAGACTAGCATATTTCTTTTCCATTTCATCCTATATTTTTATATTTTCTTAATCCTTTCTTGGTTGTAGGCAAACTGATGCCTATCTTCATCAGTCGATCAGTTGGTGTCCTCACATTTGCAAGCTTCTCCCTTTTCCCTCCAAGTCTATTGATGGTCTTTATGGTCAAACACGTTAATTGTAGTTTCATTAGACCCCAGGACATGTCTACAGAAATTAAAGTCCCTGAGTAATTTTCCATTTGGCTTCTTCCTCTCTCAGCAGCCTTTCAAACAATGTCAGTACAGGATGCGTTTCAGTGTGGATATTGAAACTCTTTCACCATCTTCAACATTTTCACAAGGTCTCTTGCTTCCTTCCTGAACAGTAAGATGGCTGGATTTCTCTTTGGTGGTTATTCTTTCATATAATTGTTTGAACAGATGAACATGGCACCTGCAAGAATCTGGGAAGTGGAACTGAGGGTGAACCAGACTTGTGGAGGTTTACAGTTTGTTTTTCATGATATCTTGGCTGATTAAATTGTTCTATGATTTCACACAAGTAAGCAGTGTGTTTGAGGTGTTGCCCTAAAATTCATCCACAGGTTTGTCTCCATTTAACTCCTTTGTTGTGAATTAACATACAAGGATGTTAAACGGACATTGTACTGTATGGTACTTTGCTAAATTGTTCTGTGAAGACACAAAACTGGTCCATCCCTTGGGTTTCAACACCTTTTCACTTTCACAATGTCCAGAAATTGTAATCAGGACCACTTTGGCTCCTTACAAACTAATTAAAAAACTAATAGGGCTGACTCCAGACTTTTGCACAGCAATGTATGTGAATGCTGATAGAAAAGCTTGCTAAAAGCCAAATATGGGTTTTTTTTCTCCACCGAGGCAGTTTGACTTTTGAGGCAACGACCCAACAGATGCTACAGCTACAACACAAAAAAAGAACTTGAGTGGAACCAGGTTGGTACACATCTTTTATAATGGTTTTTACCTTCTCTGTCTTCACACGAACTGGTTCTGAAGTGTGTCTGCTCTGCCGTGCTAATACTCTGGACTTCTCCTTTTCACTCTGGGACACTGGGGCATTTGTTCTTTTTGGGTATTTCTTAAACAAGTTGTTCTCAATATTTTTGCTGTATGACCGTTAAGAAAAAAACCCAGAACATGCACAGAGCAGGGCCGAACAGTTTATTAGCAGTCATAACGGTGTCAATTCTTGGTTCTAAATATTTTTCTTTGTCATTTATTTATTCTGGACGCAGGTTCAGTGTTAGTATGTCCATGGTCAAAACCATCCAAACCATTGCCTTCAATATGTCAGTCTGACTTCATGTGCAGAAAATAATCTCAGCTGCATTCCATTTGAAGGAATTTCAGCCCATTCAGCCGTACAGGACAGATTAAACCTGTTGGGTTTCCTCACATGAAGTTTCTTCTTCAAGTCATTCCACAGCATCGCTGCTCTGTGGTTTTCTCCTGATGGCCTAACAAACACCAACATGAGTCGATATAAGTGAGACCTTTCGTTTTTCCAGACGTTGCTCAGAGCTCACGAAGGCATGTTTGAACCGACGCTCCCTTTTTTGTGCAGATTGGTGGATGAGACTCATTAGAGAAAGATTTGTCATGCTTTTCACCCTAATGAGGATCAACAACTCCTGCATTCAGAATAACCCAAATGATTACATCAGGGTTGTTTTCTTCCCACATGCAGATGTATGCTCATTTGTTGGAGATAATGCTTCGTGTTTCCTGCCAAATATTCTCTACCTGCATTCTTTTTGTATGTGATAAAGTAAACTGATGAAAGTGTAAAGCGAATATATTTATTGTTTACAGTGATATAAAGTAAAATGACCAGACTTATCCTTATAGATACAGTGAAAGTTTGCATTATAGTCATGATTCAAACTAACTGTAATCTTTATTCATATCACAGGTTCCTTCAAGCTTTTCATCAGACAGTCGGCCTATTTAAAGGGAGCAAACACCCCGCTGGGTAATTTGGTTTCATTGTGTGCATCACAATGTTTGATACATTTAAGCCCAAAATCTTTCATACCCCTGGCAGATTAAGGTTTACAGTAATCTTTTAATTTTGCTAACATGTTTCTTCTGACTAGAGGTATTATTAACTTTTCCCAGTGTCCCAGCGAGAGTTCTGACTGGAATCTAGTAGATGATCTGTGGAGGGAGCAGATTAGGGTGATGGCAGGGAGGGCTTTTTAACCTCAAACATTTAGAGCTCAATGGAAAAGATCAATTGTCAAAATGGAGAGGTTTGATTGCTGTAATGCCAATATTGATTTTTAATTAATTATTGAGGGTATACATAATTATCAATATGACATTTTAAAATAAAATGTATTAAAAGTTGAGTTTTTTTCCCTAATTGATGCTCCTTTTACATCGTTCTGTTATTTCAAGAGATGGCTTTCCCGTTTCCTGTCAGCAACAAACTTCTTGGTTAAATGACAATTATTAAAAATTTGCCTAACTGTTTCCATGTTAAAAGTAAATGTTAGGGACCATTTTTGTTCTTAACAAACTGAAAAAAACAGACTCGAAATCAATAAAATGCATTTAACAAGGCTTGAAATTTCCATGAGAGTGAGGACTGAAGAAAGAAAACTGGATTTTTTTGGTCGGTTACAAAGAAATTAAAGTTTCAAATAAAAAAATTGAAAAACGTCATACCTAGAGTGAAACATGGCGAGGGCTCGCATTTGTTATGGGCTGCTTTGAGCCTCTGTAGGACACAGTGGAGTCTCAGGCATCCTGGAGCAAAACCTACTGCTCAGAGTCAGAGGTTTCAGCCTCCATCCCATGTCATGGCTCCTCGAACAGCTCTGAAATGCTATAGGCTAATTTGTGGCTGTTTTAATCAACTCATCTTCTGTATTTTACAATACAGGTCCTTCTCAAAAAATTAGCATATTGTGATAAAGTTCATTATTTTCCATAATGTCATGATGAAAATTTAACATTCATATATTTTAGATTCATTGCACACTAACTGAAATATTTCAGGTCTTTTATTGTCTTAATACGGATGATTGTGGCATACAGCTCATGAAAACCCAAAGTTCCTATCTCAAAAAATTAGCATATCATTAAAAGGGTCTCTAAACGAGCTATGAACCTAATCATCTGAATCAACGAGTTAACTCTAAACACCTGCAAAAGATTCCTGAGGCTTTTAAAACTCCCAGCCTGGTTCATCACTCAAAACCCCAATCATGGGTAAGACTGCCGACCTGACTGCTGTCCAGAAGGCCACTATTGACACCCTCAAGCAAGAGGGTAAGACACAGAAAGAAATTTCTGAACGAATAGGTTGTTCCCAGAGTGCTGTATCAAGGCACCTCAGTGGGAAGTCTGTGGGAAGGAAAAAGTGTGGCAGAAAACGCTGCACAACGAGAAGAGGTGACCGGACCCTGAGGAAGATTGTGGAGAATGGCCGATTCCAGACCTTGGGGGACCTGCGGAAGCAGTGGACTGAGTCTGGAGTAGAAACATCCAGAGCCACCGTGCACAGGCGTGTGCAGGAAATGGGCTACAGGTGCCGCATTCCCCAGACCTGGGCTACAGAGAAGCAGCACTGGACTGTTGCTCAGTCGTCCAAAGTACTTTTTTTGGATGAAAGCAAATTCTGCATGTCATTTGGAAATCAAGGTGCCAGAGTCTGGAGGAAGACTGGGGAGAAGGAAATGCCAAAATGCCAGAAGTCCAGTGTCAAGTACCCACAGTCAGTGATGGTCTGGGCTGCCGTGTCAGCTGCTGGTGTTGGTCCACTGTGTTTTATCAAGGGCAGGGTCAATGCAGCTAGCTATCAGGAGATTTTGGAGCACTTCATGCTTCCATCTGCTGAAAAGCTTTATGGAGATGAAGATTTCATTTTTCAGCACGACCTGGCACCTGCTCACAGTGCCAAAACCACTGGTAAATGGTTTACTGACCATGGTATCACTGTGCTCAATTGGCCTGCCAACTCTCCTGACCTGAACCCCATAGAGAATCTGTGGGATATTGTGAAGAGAACGTTGAGAGACTCAAGACCCAACACTCTGGATGAGCTAAAGGCCGCTATCGAAGCATCCTGGGCCTCCATAAGACCTCAGCAGTGCCACAGGCTGATTGCCTCCATGCCACGCCGCATTGAAGCAGTCATTTCTGCAAAAGGATTCCTGAGCAAGTATTGAGTGCATAACTGTACATGATTATTTGAAGGTTGACGTTTTTTGTATTAAAAACACTTTTCTTTTATTGGTCGGATGAAATATGCTAATTTTGAGAGATAGGAATTTTGGGTTTTCATGAGCTGTATGCCAAAATCATCCGTATTAAGACAATAAAGGACCTGAAATATTTCAGTTAATGTGCAATGAATCTAAAATATATGAATATTAAATTTTCATCATTACATTATAGAAAATAATGAACTTTATCACAATATGCTAATTTTTTGAGAAGGACCTGTACATTGAACAACTTTCTTCCATAAAGTCAAATGTATTTTTTGAGGATTTAATTTAATAGACCAACACAAAGTAGTGTAGGTTTTTAAAGGTGAAGGGAAAGGTTACATGATTTTCGATTTTTTTTTCTTTTACCAATACAGATCTGAAAAGTGTTTTCAGCTCCCAGTTCACCTGTGTGTAATTTAAAACTGTTCCGTGGCCTGTTTTTCTTTAGCAGGGACCCAGAGGCTGGTCAGAGTTGTTTGGAAGATGTAAGGAATTAAATACATGTCAGTCCTTGAAGAAAGCCTGTTAAAGGTGGCGAAAACTTAAGATCTGGGGGCAAAGGTCAGATTTTAGATTTACAGAGCTGGTAGAACATACTGCAGCAGACTTTATTTGCAGGAAAAATGCAATTCTACAAAATATTGATTCAGGTAGACTGAATAAAAAAAAAAGCACACCAAACTTTTCAAACATTTATTCGTAAAAAAACTGAAAGCCATGTATCCTCTTCTGTGCTTCACAATTGAAGTCTGAGGCAATAATAAAACAAAATGTGAATTTTTCAAGGGGTGTGAATAGTTACAGAGCACGGTTAAAAAGTATGCCATCATTCGGAAATATCAGAGAAAATAAAAACAACAAAGATGCTGCAAGACACAGAGAACTGAAGATCAATTTGTGAAGCTTCGTTCTTTAAAAGCAGAACAGGCAGAATGGGATACTATAAATATTACGCCAGAGGCTTTCATCAGAGTCTGCAGTCAGAGAATCAGCATCAGATCCTTATAGATACAGTGAAAGTTTGCATTATAGTCATGATTCAAACTAACTGTAATCTTTATTCATATCACAGGTTCCTTCAAGCTTTTCATCAGACAGTCGGCCTATTTAAAGGGAGCAAACACCCCGCTGGGTAATTTGGTTTCATTGTGTGCATCACAATGTTTGATACATTTAAGCCCAAAATCTTTCATACCCCTGGCAGATTAAGGTTTACAGTAATCTTTTAATTTTGCTAACATGTTTCTTCTGACTAGAGGTATTATTAACTTTTCCCAGTGTCCCAGCGAGAGTTCTGACTGGAATCTAGTAGATGATCTGTGGAGGGAGCAGATTAGGGTGATGGCAGGGAGGGCTTTTTAACCTCAAACATTTAGAGCTCAATGGAAAAGATCAATTGTCAAAATGGAGAGGTTTGATTGCTGTAATGCCAATATTGATTTTTAATTAATTATTGAGGGTATACATAATTATCAATATGACATTTTAAAATAAAATGTATTAAAAGTTGAGTTTTTTTCCCTAATTGATGCTCCTTTTACATCGTTCTGTTATTTCAAGAGATGGCTTTCCCGTTTCCTGTCAGCAACAAACTTCTTGGTTAAATGACAATTATTAAAAATTTGCCTAACTGTTTCCATGTTAAAAGTAAATGTTAGGGACCATTTTTGTTCTTAACAAACTGAAAAAAACAGACTCGAAATCAATAAAATGCATTTAACAAGGCTTGAAATTTCCATGAGAGTGAGGACTGAAGAAAGAAAACTGGATTTTTTTGGTCGGTTACAAAGAAATTAAAGTTTCAAATAAAAAAATTGAAAAACGTCATACCTAGAGTGAAACATGGCGAGGGCTCGCATTTGTTATGGGCTGCTTTGAGCCTCTGTAGGACACAGTGGAGTCTCAGGCATCCTGGAGCAAAACCTACTGCTCAGAGTCAGAGGTTTCAGCCTCCATCCCATGTCATGGCTCCTCGAACAGCTCTGAAATGCTATAGGCTAATTTGTGGCTGTTTTAATCAACTCATCTTCTGTATTTTACAATACAGGTCCTTCTCAAAAAATTAGCATATTGTGATAAAGTTCATTATTTTCCATAATGTCATGATGAAAATTTAACATTCATATATTTTAGATTCATTGCACACTAACTGAAATATTTCAGGTCTTTTATTGTCTTAATACGGATGATTGTGGCATACAGCTCATGAAAACCCAAAGTTCCTATCTCAAAAAATTAGCATATCATTAAAAGGGTCTCTAAACGAGCTATGAACCTAATCATCTGAATCAACGAGTTAACTCTAAACACCTGCAAAAGATTCCTGAGGCCTTTAAAACTCCCAGCCTGGTTCATCACTCAAAACCCCAATCATGGGTAAGACTGCCGACCTGACTGCTGTCCAGAAGGCCACTATTGACACCCTCAAGCAAGAGGGTAAGACACAGAAAGAAATTTCTGAACGAATAGGTTGTTCCCAGAGTGCTGTATCAAGGCACCTCAGTGGGAAGTCTGTGGGAAGGAAAAAGTGTGGCAGAAAACGCTGCACAACGAGAAGAGGTGACCGGACCCTGAGGAAGATTGTGGAGAATGGCCGATTCCAGACCTTGGGGGACCTGCGGAAGCAGTGGACTGAGTCTGGAGTAGAAACATCCAGAGCCACCGTGCACAGGCGTGTGCAGGAAATGGGCTACAGGTGCCGCATTCCCCAGACCTGGGCTACAGAGAAGCAGCACTGGACTGTTGCTCAGTCGTCCAAAGTACTTTTTTTGGATGAAAGCAAATTCTGCATGTCATTTGGAAATCAAGGTGCCAGAGTCTGGAGGAAGACTGGGGAGAAGGAAATGCCAAAATGCCAGAAGTCCAGTGTCAAGTACCCACAGTCAGTGATGGTCTGGGCTGCCGTGTCAGCTGCTGGTGTTGGTCCACTGTGTTTTATCAAGGGCAGGGTCAATGCAGCTAGCTATCAGGAGATTTTGGAGCACTTCATGCTTCCATCTGCTGAAAAGCTTTATGGAGATGAAGATTTCATTTTTCAGCACGACCTGGCACCTGCTCACAGTGCCAAAACCACTGGTAAATGGTTTACTGACCATGGTATCACTGTGCTCAATTGGCCTGCCAACTCTCCTGACCTGAACCCCATAGAGAATCTGTGGGATATTGTGAAGAGAACGTTGAGAGACTCAAGACCCAACACTCTGGATGAGCTAAAGGCCGCTATCGAAGCATCCTGGGCCTCCATAAGACCTCAGCAGTGCCACAGGCTGATTGCCTCCATGCCACGCCGCATTGAAGCAGTCATTTCTGCAAAAGGATTCCTGAGCAAGTATTGAGTGCATAACTGTACATGATTATTTGAAGGTTGACGTTTTTTGTATTAAAAACACTTTTCTTTTATTGGTCGGATGAAATATGCTAATTTTGAGAGATAGGAATTTTGGGTTTTCATGAGCTGTATGCCAAAATCATCCGTATTAAGACAATAAAGGACCTGAAATATTTCAGTTAATGTGCAATGAATCTAAAATATATGAATATTAAATTTTCATCATTACATTATAGAAAATAATGAACTTTATCACAATATGCTAATTTTTTGAGAAGGACCTGTACATTGAACAACTTTCTTCCATAAAGTCAAATGTATTTTTTGAGGATTTAATTTAATAGACCAACACAAAGTAGTGTAGGTTTTTAAAGGTGAAGGGAAAGGTTACATGATTTTCGATTTTTTTTTCTTTTACCAATACAGATCTGAAAAGTGTTTTCAGCTCCCAGTTCACCTGTGTGTAATTTAAAACTGTTCCGTGGCCTGTTTTTCTTTAGCAGGGACCCAGAGGCTGGTCAGAGTTGTTTGGAAGATGTAAGGAATTAAATACATGTCAGTCCTTGAAGAAAGCCTGTTAAAGGTGGCGAAAACTTAAGATCTGGGGGCAAAGGTCAGATTTTAGATTTACAGAGCTGGTAGAACATACTGCAGCAGACTTTATTTGCAGGAAAAATGCAATTCTACAAAATATTGATTCAGGTAGACTGAATAAAAAAAAAAGCACACCAAACTTTTCAAACATTTATTCGTAAAAAAACTGAAAGCCATGTATCCTCTTCTGTGCTTCACAATTGAAGTCTGAGGCAATAATAAAACAAAATGTGAATTTTTCAAGGGGTGTGAATAGTTACAGAGCACGGTTAAAAAGTATGCCATCATTCGGAAATATCAGAGAAAATAAAAACAACAAAGATGCTGCAAGACACAGAGAACTGAAGATCAATTTGTGAAGCTTCGTTCTTTAAAAGCAGTACAGGCAGAATGGGATACTATAAATATTACGCCAGAGGCTTTCATCAGAGTCTGCAGTCAGAGAATCAGCATCAGACCCCTGCATGTAGTGGCCTTTTTTCCTGTCTGGAGCAGCTAAAACATCCCCAGAGCTGGGACAAACAAGGTAAAAGTTCCTCAAAGATCTTTGGGTCTCATGTTAACCCCGAATCCTCCTCCTCTGCTGTGAATCAAAGCACTTTGTGTTGAAGAAAGCACAAGCGCAGCTCGTTAAACATTTAAGACGAACCCTGCTGAGGCAGTGAGTGGTGGCGTGTGCTTTGTGCGAACAGTTTTTAAAGTCATTATTGGAAGGCTTTTGAGGTATGTGAGAAATACAAATAGATTCAGCAAGGTCACAAAAACCCTGATTATGTCACAACAAGGCGAACAGAGACAGAGCCTCTGCATGCACCCTGTTTACAGATTATCCCCCATTCAGCATCTGTGAGCCTGAGAAAGTCTCCAAGGAGGAATGTTGGGGTTATAATTGCTGTCAAAGGTTTAGAACTGCAAATGAGGGGAAAAAAAACCCCCCAAAAAACATGAAGGAGACAGAAATAACATATCCTTTGAAAACTAGGTTTTAAAACTGAAAATACTCCACCTAAAATTAACATCCAACCTGGCCAACAAACCATTCCAGCTTCAAAGGCACCTGTTTTGTCATCGAAGCCTTTGATAATTTCTCCATCCAAATTTAAGAATACTTCCTCTTATCTTCGTCCAGTTTTGATTTATCTCGAATGAAATTCAACCGCATCGAGCAGTCCTATCTGATGAGTCAAGAATAAACCAGCAGAATGATCCTCAAAGTCTAAAATTTAAATAAATTAAGCAGGTCTCTTTTCAGAAAAATGTAGTGCCAGATTCCCAGAATCGTATTTCTGCTTTAGCATGAAACTGAATGAAATGCGGAGGAATTGTAATGAGATGGGAACAACAAGAGATAATTTACTTGTCAAAAAGAAGCCTGAGTGTGTTCCCACTGAGATCCAGTAAGCAAAAAGATGAGTGTCATTTATATAAAGACAATTAGCTGTAATTTACTCATAAATAGAAGTTGATGCGACACTAAAAGCAGCTGTTACTTTTGCTCCTAAAACATTTAGTTGCAAGCTGCCTAAAATTACAAGTTGCGGCCGTGAATTTAGATCCGATGAGCTTTTATCTGCTCGTCTGGAGCTTCTATTAGTGGCAATAAAGTGTGATTTAGAAATAATATTTGATGCACTTTTTATAAGACGATAGGGACTGTAGCTTTTTGTAATTGAGGGTAATTCAGAACATCTCTGAGTGACAATGGAGCTGCAAAACGGTGCACTGAGATTCATTTCCACATCAGGGCTAATGTTGAATATATTTTAAGGAAACAAAAGTGGTGTCTTGCAAAAGTATTTCTACCTGCTTGAACTTCAGTGTATTTTACTGAGATTTTGTGTGATGGACCAACACAAAGAACTGAACAAGATACGGGGTTTTCAGTTTTTTTAGAAATAAAAACGTAAAAAGTGTCGCAAGCATTTGATTTTAGCCCTCCAAGTCCTTACTTTGAAGAACCTATTGTTGCTGCAATTGCAACTGCAACAATTGTAGGCTATGTCTAGATCAACTTTGCTCATCTAAGAGCAGAAATATTAGCCCATTTTTCTTTTTCAATAAACAAAGGCATCTAATTGGATTAGGTCGTTTTAACTCATTTGTTTTGATCTAACGTTTTACATTTCAGCTCTGGCTGTATGATCACAGCTGTCCCGATTTTTTATTGTATTACTTTACTTGACTACTGGAATAGATCTTTTACATGAGCATATTTTCCAGTTAATTGTGTTTTTCAGTTCTTCAGATGGTAAAATCTCTGCCTTGGCAAAGATATGAGTCTGAGCTCCCAGTGAGAACCTGAACTGCAGCCTAGGAGCTCTTAATGATGAAGTCTGTGAAATGAATCTGAAAGCTCCTGAAGAGCTGAAGAATCTTTGACAAAGATTTGCGCAAAATAGAAACCATTTAAAGTGTTAAATCCCTGTTAGATGTCAGCTCCAAATGTTCATTTCTAAAATCTGTCTTCTAGCTCTGTGGATGGATTATGAGACACCCTGTCCTCCTTTATAAGCTCCTGAACCTGAGGAGATTCACAGTGATTCCAATCAACATTAATGTGGTTTGAGTCTCTTTGTAGCTTTGCTGAATCTGTTTGTGCTGCATTGTGTTGCCTTGTAGCTCTTTAGGTCCCCTTGTGGTTGCTTTGTGTCCCTCGGTGCCTTCTTTTGTTTATCTTTCACATCTCTTGCCGTGTGACTCATTGGTGTTTTTTTGTTGTTGTTTTTTTTGTTATTTTGTGTTCTTTCATGTCTGTTCGCAGTAAACTGCCCTTTTCTATTTGTTCTTGTCAATGTTTTAGTCTTTTTTGAAGGTCTTTGATGATCTCAACTTGTTTTGTGAGGCTTATTTGAGCTGTACTGAGTCTTTCTTGCCTCTAGGTGTTGTTAACCCATCTTTAAATGCTCTCAGTTTTACTTTCATTAGATGCTCCTGACGTTTTGCTGCAGAAGCTGAGCTGAGCTGAAGTTCAGAGTTTACCTCTGAGATGCTTCTGCAGATCACGGTCTATAACCTAACCTTTTTGTTCTTGGAATTATTCGGTTATTCTTGTTATTGTTATTCTTCTGTTTTCAAATGGCATTACTTATAGTTCTGCAGTCATTTATCTCATGTGTTCTTACGTTAGGGTGGACTGATATTTTATTATACAACTTCCCTGATTTTTAAGGCAAGGATCAGGTAGGTACGTGGCACAGACCTGCCTTTTAAAGATATGGTCAATATGTTTTGAAGGGGCTGGGGTCAGGGCTTGGAGAAGGCAATTCAAGATGCTTATTGTTGGCTTGTTTTGACCATTTTAAAGCAGGTATTGATGTGTTTTTTAAATCACTGTTCAAATTCCAATTATCTAGCTGTTGATTTGAGGTAAAGGTCTTCAAAGGTCATATACAGGTCCTTCTCAAAATATTAGCATATTGTGATAAAGTTCATTATTTTCCATAATGTCATGATGAAAATTTAACATTCATATATTTTAGATTCATTGCACACTAACTGAAATATTTCAGGTCTTTTATTGTCTTAATATGGATGATTTTGGCATACAGCTCATGAAAACCCAAAATTCCTATCTCACAAAATTAGCATATTTCATCCGACCAATAAAAGAAAAGTGTTTTTAATACAAAAAACGTCAACCTTCAAATAATCATGTACAGTTATGCACTCAATACTTGGTCGGGAATCCTTTTGCAGAAATGACTGCTTCAATGCGGCGTGGCATGGAGGCAATCAGCCTGTGGCACTGCTGAGGTCTTATGGAGGCCCAGGATGCTTCGATAGCGGCCTTTAGCTCATCCAGAGTGTTGGGTCTTGAGTCTCTCAACGTTCTCTTCACAATATCCCACAGATTCTCTATGGGGTTCAGGTCAGGAGAGTTGGCAGGCCAATTGAGCAGTGATACCATGGTCAGTAAACCATTTACCAGTGGTTTTGGCACTGTGAGCAGGTGCCAGGTTGTGCTGAAAAATGAAATCTTCATCTCCATAAAGCTTTTCAGCAGATGGAAGCATGAAGTGCTCCAAAATCTCCTGATAGCTAGCTGCATTGACCCTGCCCTTGATAAAACACAGTGGACCAACACCAGCAGCTGACACGGCACCCCAGGCCATCACTGACTGTGGGTACTTGACACTGGACTTCTGGCATTTTGGCATTTCCTTCTCCCCAGTCTTCCTTCCGACTCTGGCACCTTGATTTCTGAATGACATGCAGAATTTGCTTTCATCCAAAAAAAGTACTTTGGACCACTGAGCAACAGTCCAGTGCTGCTTTTCTGTAGCCCAGGTCAGGCGCTTCTGCCGCTGTTTCTGGTTCAAAAGTGGCTTGACCTGGGGAATGCGGCACCTGTAGCCCATTTCCTGCACACGCCTGTGCACGGTGGCTCTGGATGTTTCTACTCCAGACTCAGTCCACTGCTTCCGCAGGTCCCCCAAGGTCTGGAATTGGCCCTTCTCCACAATCTTCCTCAGGGTCCGGTCACCTCTTCTCGTTGTGCAGCGTTTTCTGCCACACTTTTTCCTTCCCACAGACTTCCCACTGAGGTGCCTTGATACAGCACTCTGGGAACAGCTTATTCGTTCAGAAATTTCTTTCTGTGTCTTACCCTCTTGCTTGAGGGTGTCAATAGTGGCCCTCTGGACAGCAGTCAGGTCGGCAGTCTTACCCATGATTGGGGTTTTGAGTGATGAACCAGGCTGGGAGTTTTAAAGGCCTCAGGAATCTTTTGCAGGTGTTTAGAGTTAACTCGTTGATTCAGATGATTAGGTTCATAGCTCGTTTAGAGATCCTTTTAATGATATGCTAATTTTGTGAGATAGGAATTTTGGGTTTTCATGAGCTGTATGCCAAAATCATCCGTATTAAGACAATAAAAGACCTGAAATATTTCAGTTCGTGTGCAATGAATCTAAAATATACAGGTCCTTCTCAAAATATTAGCATATTGTGATAAAGTTCATTATTTTCCATAATGTCATGATGAAAATTTAACATTCATATATTTTAGATTCATTGCACACTAACTGAAATATTTCAGGTCTTTTATTGTCTTAATACGGATGATTTTGGCATACAGCTCATGAAAACCCAAAATTCCTATCTCACAAAATTAGCATATCATTAAAAGGGTCTCTAAACGAGCTATGAACCTAATCATCTGAATCAACGAGTTAACTCTAAACACCTGCAAAAGATTCCTGAGGCCTTTAAAACTCCCAGCCTGGTTCATCACTCAAAACCCCAATCATGGGTAAGACTGCCGACCTGACTGCTGTCCAGAAGGCCACTATTGACACCCTCAAGCAAGAGGGTAAGACACAGAAAGACATTTCTGAAGGAATAGGCTGTTCCCAGAGTGCTGTATCAAGGCATCTCAGTGGGAAGTCTGTGGGAAGGAAAAAGTGTGGCAGAAAACGCTGCACAACGAGAAGAGGTGACCGGACCCTGAGGAAGATTGTGGAGAAGGGCCGATTCCAGACCTTGGGGGACCTGCGGAAGCAGTGGACTGAGTCTGGAGTAGAAACATCCAGAGCCACCGTGCACAGGCGTGTGCAGGAAATGGGCTACAGGTGCAGCATTCCCCAGGTCAAGCCACTTTTGAACCAGAAACAGCAGCAGAAGCGCCTTACCTGGGCTACAGAGAAGCAGCACTGGACTGTTGCTCAGTGGTCCAAAGTACTTTTTTCGGATGAAAGCAAATTCTGCATGTCATTCGGAAATCAAGGTGCCAGAGTCTGGAGGAAGACTGGGGAGAAGGAAATGCCAAAATGCCAGAAGTCCAGTGTCAAGTACCCACAGTCAGTGATGGTCTGGGGTGCCGTGTCAGCTGCTGGTGTTGGTCCACTGTGTTTTATCAAGGGCAGGGTCAATGCAGCTAGCTATCAGGAGATTTTGGAGCACTTCATGCTTCCATCTGCTGAAAAGCTTTATGGAGATGAAGATTTCATTTTTCAGCACGACCTGGCACCTGCTCACAGTGCCAAAACCACTGGTAAATGGTTTACTGACCATGGTATCACTGTGCTCAATTGGCCTGCCAACTCTCCTGACCTGAACCCCATAGAGAATCTGTGGGATATTGTGAAGAGAACGTTGAGAGACTCAAGACCCAACACTCTGGATGAGCTAAAGGCCGCTATCGAAGCATCCTGGGCCTCCATAAGACCTCAGCAGTGCCACAGGCTGATTGCCTCCATGCCACGCCGCATTGAAGCAGTCATTTCTGCAAAAGGATTCCCGACCAAGTATTGAGTGCATAACTGTACATGATTATTTGAAGGTTGACGTTTTTTGTATTAAAAACACTTTTCTTTTATTGGTCGGATGAAATATGCTAATTTTGTGAGATAGGAATTTTGGGTTTTCATGAGCTGTATGCCACAATCATCCGTATTAAGACAATAAAAGACCTGAAATATTTCAGTTAGTGTGCAATGAATCTAAAATATATGAATGTTAAATTTTCATCATGACATTATGGAAAATAATGAACTTTATCACAATATGCTAATATTTTGAGAAGGACCTGTATGAATGTTAAATTTTCATCATGACATTATGGAAAATAATGAACTTTATCACAATATGCTAATATTTTGAGAAGGACCTGTATATCCAATCCACATTTTGTGGTGCACCAGTGCCACTGGCAGTAAAACAAACTCTCAGCAGGAAGCTACCACCCCCATGCTTGACTGTTCATACAGTGTTCCACCTAACTACAGTCCCTTGCGGTCAGTGAGTCAGTGTGTAATGTACAGGTCCTTCTCAAAATATTAGCATATTGTGATAAAGTTCATTATTTTCCATAATGTAATGATGAAAATTTAACATTCATATATTTTAGATTCATTGCACACTAACTGAAATATTTCAGGTCTTTTATTGTCTTAATACGGATGATTTTGGCATACAGCTCATGAAAACCCAAAATTCCTATCTCACAAAATTAGCATATTTCATCCGACCAATAAAAGAAAAGTGTTTTAATACAAAAAACGTCAACCTTCAAATAATCATGTACAGTTATGCACTCAATACTTGTTCGGGAATCCTTTTGCAGAAATGACTGCTTCAATGCGGCGTGGCATGGAGGCAATCAGCCTGTGGCACTGCTGAGGTCTTATGGAGGCCCAGGATGCTTCGATAGCGGCCTTTAGCTCATCCAGAGTGTTGGGTCTTGAGTCTCTCAACGTTCTCTTCACAATATCCCACAGATTCTCTATGGGGTTCAGGTCAGGAGAGTTGGCAGGCCAATTGAGCACAGTGATACCATGGTCAGTAAACCATTTACCAGTGGTTTTGGCACTGTGAACAGGTGCCAGGTCATGCTGAAAAATGAAATCTTCATCTCCATAAAGCTTTTCAGCAGATGGAAGCATGAAGTGCTCCAAAATCTCCTGATAGCTAGCTGCATTGACCCTGCCCTTGATAAAACACAGTGGACCAACACCAGCAGCTGACACGGCACCCCAGACCATCACTGACTGTGGGTACTTGACACTGGACTTCTGGCATTTTGGCATTTCCTTCTCCCCAGTCTTCCTCCAGACTCTGGCACCTTGATTTCCGAATGACATGCAGAATTTGCTTTCATCCAAAAAAAGTACTTTAGACCACTGAGCAACAGTCCAGTGCTGCTTCTCTGTAGCCCAGGTCAGGCGCTTCTTCCGCTGTTTCTGGTTCAAAAGTGGCTTGACCTGGGGAATGCGGCACCTGTAGCCCATTTCCTGCACACACCTGTGCACGGTGGCTCTGGATGTTTCTACTCCAGACTCAGTCCACTGCTTCCGCAGGTCCCCCAAGGTCTGGAATCGGCCCTTCTCCACAATCTTCCTTTTCTGCCACACTTTTTCCTTCCCACAGACTTCCCACTGAGGTGCCTTGATACAGCACTCTGGGAACAGCCTATTTGTTCAGAAATTTATTTCTGTGTCTTACCCTCTTGCTTGAGGGTGTCAATAGTGGCCTTCTGGACAGCAGTCAGGTCGGCAGTCTTACCCATGATTGGGGTTTTGAGTGATGAACCAGGCTGGGAGTTTTAAAGGCCTCAGGAATCTTTTGCAGGTGTTTAGAGTTAACTCGTTTATTCAGATGATTGGGTTCATAGCTCGTTTAGAGACCCTTTTAATGATATGCTAATTTTGTGAGATAGGAATTTTGGGTTTTCATGAGCTGTATGCCACAATCATCCGTATTAAGACAATAAAAGACCTGAAATATTTCAGTTAGTGTGCAATGAATCTAAAATATATGAATGTTAAATTTTCATCATTACATTATGGAAAATAATGAACTTTATCACAATATGCTAATATTTTGAGAAGGACCTGTAAATAAGGTGGTTAGTACTTCATCCAGCTTAATGCAGAAAAGACAGTTAATTGTTTTTGTCTCTGAAGACATGAGGTTAGATACCAACTGTCAGCTAGGTTTGATTAGGTTGAAAACCTAGAGCACCATGGACTTGGAGCTTAACTTTAAAACAAAAGTATTACTAAATCGACCTCCAGACATTGACATAATAAATGGTTTCCTCTCAAATCAAGACAGAAAAACTGGTCCATACTTATATTTTAGCAGGTTAGACCGTTGTAATTGTAATGATTTTTTTTCTCTTATTTTGGTCCTTTCTGTGCCATTTTCCTCAGTTTCCTGCTTAGTTTCTCCCTCAGCTGCTTTGCGTTACATTAATTGTACTGACCTGATTTTCATGTAACTCATTACATCTTCATTCTATTTAAGTTCCTGGTTTCTGTTCCTTCTCTGCTGGATTTTCTGTTGCTGTCTTGCTAGTTCTTGTGTTTCCTTAAGTTCTCTAAGTTTTTTTACAGTTTTTCATTAAAATATCTCCTCATCATGTGTCTGACTTGGTCCAGTTGCAATTTGGGTCCGCAACAACCTCAAGTCATGACATGCATAGGTCAAAGGTCATTTCATCAGTTTTTTTTCTTTTTTTTTTTTTTTTACTGTTTTAGCTTTTTTTGATTTACATTTGTTTTTTTGTTTTTTTTTTCCTTTTTCTGTTGTTATGCTTGAAATTATGCTAAGAATTATGCTTGAAAACTTGGCAAGTAGCAGGAAACCAGTCAGTATAAATTAACTCTACCACTTCTGTCAAGAGTGGTGAAATATCAAGCCAGAATCATGCCAGAATCTTGTTGGTGACTACAAAAACAATGCAATTTATGTATAACTGCAAATTGACTTTTAGACTACTGTTAGTGGGGGTGTGCAAAATGTATAGATTTATACCTGTATGTAGAATTTAAAATCTTGTACATTTTAAATGTTTAAATAGAAGGCAGATGGACTTTTGTTTTATGAAGACGTTTCAACTCTCACTTAAAAGGCCTAATTGGTGACCTAATCGGCTCTATATTGCAGCTTACAACCCTAATAGTCTCAATCTATATTCAGGGCGGAGAAGGCCTGTTGGATGAGAGGTGAAATGTCTTCAAGAAACAACAGAAGCAATCCACTTGCCTTCCATTTAAGCACTTAAGATCGTCATGTCATGGATGTCTGAAAATCTACACCAACAAATTTTCCTCTTGTGTTAGTTTGATCAAATCCACAATAAATAAAAAAATTTCTTCTTTTTAAAAATCATCACCCTGAGAGAAGAGCAATTGAAACGCATAATCAAAATTCCAAAATCAATCTAACTTTGACCATTTTGTCATTCATGCTCATCCCATTTGACCGTATTCTCTTGAGAAATAACCACATTGAGCTTGTAATTGTTTCAAGCCTTGATCCATGCTGGCTGACCATGCATCTCAGATGAAACTACTCGAGAACATTTCTTCAAGTGTTTTTCATCTTCTCGTCTTTAATTGCTCTTCGTAGTTGACAATCAATTACTCGGTACATGTGAAATTGCCCTTGGCTTCATCAGGTCTTTCTTGTTTCGCATGATTTAGCTCTGAAATGTGTGAGTATATTCACTGAAGTCACTCCTTTGTACTTGATATCACTTTATGCACATATCCCTGTTTCCTGGTTACATATTGTGACCGAAAGGGCTGTAATTTGATCAGTTTTACTTTAACATTTAATTTTTCATTGTTTTGTATTATAAATAAATGATTTAGGTTTCCTTGGAGACCAACTCTTCTTCTTAGCAACACCAGAGACAACAGAGAATATAGTGAGGAAATCTGTGATTCGGATTGGAGAAGTAATCTGCACACAATGGAGGAGCTGTCGAGGGATTGGCGACACGTCAGAAACTGCACTCATCTATGGGTGGCTGGAAGAAGGTTATCCGTGTTGAAATTTTAAAGGTTGCAAAAGGGCAAAATGTGGGGCAGCTTTTGTGGAGGTGACTCATTTACCTCGCTGCTGCAATGTTGTTGTGGCTGCAGAAGAGATTAACTTTCCCGAAAAGTCAGTGAACTCTTTTGTCCTTTCGTTTTATTTAATCTCACAGGACATACATGAACTCACAAAACAATTTACATCGACACAACAAAGCTGACAATGACAGTATGAATGACAGTTTTACCCTTGTTTTAGACACAGAATGCCAACCGTCCAGGAGTTATCCTTCACTGCACAACTGTTTAACAGCAATCCTACAGGCTTGCAATGGAGTCATACAAATCCATTGTCACATTATATTTTGCTTGACTACATCAGAAGAGAAAAGGAAATTAGTTGTCTGTGTAACTTCAGGCTAAACAGTTGGATCAGTGAGGATCATTTCTGTTGATCATCCTGATTTGTGTGTTTTAGCAGAGTTTTATGACTTTTTTGTTTTTTACATTTTTTTTTTTTTTTTTTACAAAAGTGAACACTAAATCTAACAAACAACTGCACAGATTTCAAAGCAACAGGAAGACCCGAGTCTACTTAAAAACTGAAACTGTGGACTGAAATAAGCAAGAGTAAGTGCTGACAATGCACCAAAGAAATGTGACTCAGCTGAGCTTACAGGAGTAATATCGTTTTTTGTTAGACATTTAGATTATGATGGAACAGAGACATATTCCATTCTTGAGTGCCAGTCTTATGGCATTTTGTGAAACAATTACTTTATGTATATAGTGTGATATTCAGAAGGGGGTTAACACTGATCGAAACCAGATAGTTTCTAAATCATTACATTATTAGCTGCTCATTCATCTGAGTGTGATTAAATGGTTGGTATTTAGTATTCTTCATAAATGCAAACTGTGGGTTTGCTCTTTTAATTTTTTTGTGTTATAAACCAACTTCAGCGATAACTGTTCACCTGTCACCTCAGTTAGTTTTATAGCTAAACTGTATTCCAGGAAAGTTGGGCAGCTTTGTGATTGATCTACCATATAAAGGGCCATAGATCAACCTGCACTCCTATGATTAAGTTGTTTTTGTGTGCATGGCTTGCAAAGATATTAGTGGCTGTGCAATTTATTCAGTTGAATTTATTCTCTTGTTCACTCTTACAATCAAAGTGAAAGAGAGACAGCATTGGCTGCTGCAGTTTCCAGTCTGTTTGTGTCATGTGATCATCTCTGCACACTGTGCTCAGATGTCCCCAGCAGTTGTGAGAGCTGTGTAGAAAGCAACTGAAATGCAACACAATTAATTTTATGATGTTCAAAATGAAACATTACCACTTTCTAAGTTTTTTTTCACACATAATTAACTGCAACTGCACTGATGTATGTCACCAGTAATTTATTGACTAGCCATATCAAAACAGAGAGTAAACTTGTTAACGTTAGCCTAACATTTCAGCAAATTGTTCCGTCGGAGCAAAAGGTGAGCTTATTGGAGATTCAGCATTTCAAATGTAACTTTAGAGAAAATTGATAGGGCTGTGTGTCTTAGGTGAAGAAAGGGACTTACTACAATATCAGATCGTTACAGTAGCTAACCTAGCTAACAGCGTGTTGTCGCTGTCCAGCAGAAACCCTAGTTGGTAAAAAATATGTCACTTTAAAAAGAAGTATATCTAATGTGAGTGGGATACAATCACAGTGCTAAATCAGACCATGTTATACTGATTAAATATTATCTTGAGTTGTCTATTTTTGGTTTAATGCTATTTACTTTCAAAACATTTGTATGGCATTATTTTTGATGATGCACTGGACTAAATCTGGATTAGGACATCCACAGTGGGGAATAACAGAAAAATAAAAACATTCGGAGAGGTAAAGCAGCCCGATGATTTAAAAAAAAAACCAACTATTAGCTAGTCGTCTCCCTTAGAAACGCTTGTTAGATTTTCTTTCAATTCTGTCCTTGACAGTAAATCTGAATGATCAGAGATGATTTCAGTAAAGTTACCTTCATAACTCACTATGCAAAGCCTGCACTTCAAAGATTTTAGCCAAGGTCCAAGCCCATCACTGAATACCTTCAATCCTTCAATTGTCCTTTAAGGACAAGTGTTAACTCCAACTCTCCCTGCATTTCTAACTCAGAAAGTTGGAGAAACATTGCCATTAGTCTGAAAATCCAATATGGCTGCTTCAAACATACTGGTGACAACTACAATGTTTAGCCGTTTATTCAAACGTCTGCCAGTTTGTGTATCAGCAACATGCTGCTTTGATGTTTGCATGCAAGCATAATTTATCAGTCATCGTCTTGTAAAAAAAAAAAACAAACGCTGTGGAAATATTGGTAATGGCATTTCTTTTGGTGATCCCAGTTAGCCTTAAATAAATATTAACTGCAGATCTCTCACATAATTGAGGCTAGATTGTTTTTCACTGGCATTGCCTACTTTTTAGTTGAACTTAACTTAAACATTAAACTAGTTAATGTTTCAGGAACTGCCATGAGACCTTTTTAAAATGTCAAGCACCAACAAACAAGCCAAAGGATGAGATGAGAACAGGGAAAAACGATTGGCCTGGTTGTCTCCAATGTTAACAAAATACACTTTGTCAGCCTCTAAAGGTAATTAACATATTAGGTGTTGATTGTTGTTCAAATATATTCCTTATAATAAAAAAAAGTCATAGCTACATAATAAATCACATATTGATATCCTTGTGTATCACAACTGTGCTGGGAGGTGCTTCCTCCACTCTTCTTCCTCTCAGAGCCAGAGAAAGAATGTTCCGGGCATTGTGAGAAACTCTCAGAAGGAGCTCCTTCAGTCCGACCCTGTACTCTCTTCGGATCAGGCAGTAGAGAACTGGGTTGAGACAGCTATTGGCATGGGCGAGACACACAGTCAGCGGAAAGGCGTAGGCCTGGGCATTGTAGAAGGCTTTACTGAAAGGCACCAAGTCAAACTTGATGAGCACCCCCCACAGGGTCAGAGCCTGGTTTGGCAGCCAGCAGATGAAAAAGGACAGGACTACGATAGTGACGGATCGAGTAACTTTGGAGCGGTTGCGATGGCGTCCTCTCTCGTGCTCTGACTTCTCAGTGCCGCTAACCCTGCCAACCGTACTGCCCACAATGCGCCGGCTCAGGATGAACCTCAGTAGGAGCAGGTAGCACACAGAAATGATAATCAGGGGGACCACAAATCCCAGAAGGACCTTCTGTGTTTGGTAAAGCCCAAGCAAGACCTGGGGATCCAAGTGACCTGAGTCGGAGTCGGAAAACCGAACTAAGCAGAGCTCATCATCTGCAGACACCTGAAAATAAAACAGAACAAGCTCACCAAAATAGAAGGTAAATCAGGACTAAAGGTAAAATCTAGGAATGCACTGAGAAATCCACAGGTGACTAAAAGTTTGATTTGGGATTGACTAATATTCCCAATTTGTTTATACACCAATTGGGAATATTGGTGTATAAAGTGTGGAAGTTCTTCTTGAGAGAAGTCTCAAACTTCGCTGTTTTGAGTGTCAGAGGAGTATTTAGAAAATAAGTCAGAGGAAGCAGAAGCTTCTAGAATGGAAACTGTAATGTTTACTGAAGCAGGCTGGCTGCTCCTTCAGGCTGCCGCATCAGGGAGTAAGACTTCTGCTGATAAAAGGAAACTGAATGTATATCTGCAAAGTTACTCTGATTATAATTTGAAGAGTCCAATTCTGATTGTCAGAGAACATACTGGATTAGGAAATGTTGGCAGTTATTTGGAAATATCAAAGACAAGGTAAAGGCCTACTGAAAATACAGGAAATATACAGTTATTTGTTTCCTCGTTAGAAATACTAACCACGCTAACCACTATTGTAAGATACTAAAGACATTTTAAAATGACAGCTCTGCAATCATTTTGTCTTTGTTTTTAATTTAACTGCAGGGTGTAACACAGACAGCTCTCTATCATACACACATTGTGATGTCTCCTCTGGATCCAGTATAAATTACCGATAATTGTCCATAATAGAAAATGTTGTTTAAGGATTTAAAAATCTAACACCTGACGGTAAATCAGGGCTTTTTTCTCTTAAGTAGGATTTATTCCCCAAAACCATAAACACTGTTGATAACCTCTACATGTACAAAATAGCTTTTCAATTTAAAAAGGGTGCCTTAAATTATTAATCTTAAATTATTTAGAGAATAACAATTTGTTCTCCCAACATTACGTTTTTTCTATTAAACCTCTCTTGTGTCAACCTCTCTGTTATTATGCTATTGATATTATTGTTTGTTATTTTGGTTGGGATTTCATAGTTGACTGAACTGTTTTTGATAGTTATTTGAAATCAAAGAAAAAATATTCATGACAATCAAACAAATAATTTAAACTTAATTAAAAGTATCTAAAATAGATTCAAATAATGCATCAGCTTTATGGTTTGTAGGCCTGATGAATATAGTAATAACAAAATAAATAAATATATTTTGGGACCCTAGACACTGCCCATGCAAGCCCTTTCTAAAGTATGGCCCTGGAGACAACTGGTTTTGAATGGATCTTGTAGACAAAATTGTTAATACAGTATACTCCAAATGGTGCCCTTCTACAGGTGTGCAAAAAAAAAAAAAAAAAAAAGAGTTCCTTAGCTACACACTGCAAACACATAAATGATACAAACTCCCCCTATTGGCCAGGAGCACCATTTGCAGCATCTTTCTGTTTTATTTATTTTTTGTGTTTTGGAGTTTGCATCAGTTATGTGTTTTCAGCGCCTTTAGCCATTTGCTGTACATTTGCACCTGCAGGTTTCATGTTTCTTAAAGAAAACTCGGAATCTGCCAAAAATCGATAGCAGAAATTGGCCACAAAATATCAGATCTGTGTATCCCTATTTGAGTTGCAATTGCACAAACCTGAACAGTGGTGGAGTAAAAAGCGTGGGGGAGCGTGGCCACTAAGGACACCACCCAAATGGCCAAACTGACCCACTTGGCCCGGGCCATGGCGATTCTGGGGCTGCTCATCTTCAGGGAGGTAACCAGGGAGTGGTACCGGGTCACACTCATCGCCGTGAGAAAGAAAACACTGGCATACATGTTCATAGTGGTGACCGAGCTCACAATCTTACACATGACCCGGCCGAAGGGCCAGCGGAAGTCCAGCACCGTGTCCACGGCCCAGAAGGGCAATGTCAGGACGAACTGAAGGTCTGTGATGGTCAGGCTCATCACGAAGCAGTCGATGGCGGAGTGGTGGTGGCCCCGGTGGCGGGAGTGGAGAAGGAAGAGAGCCAAGAGGTTCCCCACCAGCCCCAGGACACACACCACCAGGTAGACCAGGGCAATGAGGACACGCACCTGTCAAACATGAAATATCAATTCAGCTTGTAAACTACACCCAAAAAAACTTTTATTCCTGCAAATGATTTGTGCACAATTAATGCCTTTTATTCCACCTTGACTGACAAATGAAGGTGTGAACCTACAGGCAGGTTGGCGCTGTCTCCGTGCGGATCCAGGGAGAACTCCTTGGAGAGGATGTGCAGCCAGCAGTTGAGTGAAAGGTTAAAAACTGGAAGGTTGGAGCCTGCTCCTGTAGGGCTGACGAGCTCGGATATTTCCTCCTCCTGCCCTCCACACGCACTCAGCCCGGTGGGGGGTCCGGGGGAGCTGCTGTTGCTCTGCATGCTTGTGCGGAGAAATATCGGCTCACTTTCTTTTGTAGAGAAAGGTCCCCAGGATTCCTCTGTGCCAGGCTAACCTCCGTGCGTAGGACGCACAGGTGTGGAGACAAAAATCCTCATCTTCCTCCGCCTGCGTTTGGTGTTCAAAAACTGCGCACCGCCTCTCCCTTCACATTTTATCGGTGCTTCAAATGAAAACTTAATGTATATATTTTATTAAATAAACGGTAAATGTTAAAATCATCAGTCTATTCTGACACGACGCGTTAGCCTCTCCGTCCTGAGAATGTGAGAGCAAAGCTGGGCTGGATGCTTTTATACTCGATGGGCTCTCATTCCGCCGCTGGACGGCGCACTGTGGGTGCGCACAGTTCATTCATCGCTGTTTATTATTATCACCACAAGAGCCACAGGCAGGAAGAACTTTATCATCCCAGTGTCATATTGTTCGGTGTTATATTTATAAAAAACACGCCATGTGTTCTTATATCAGCTATTCATGGCCAGCGGTTACTTTTTCACTACAGTCTTCTGTGTTTTTCATTTAGATTTCATGTGACAGTGAAAGTTGTGAAGCAGAAGGAAACTGACCACATGGTTTCACACATCTCATTTCAAAGATACACCTCAGTGCCAAGCGGCTTTCTTTAATAACACCATGTCAGTTTAAACTAAATTCGGACAGATTTCACTGTATGTGTGATGGTTATTGTGAGACAGCGGCGTACATACAGCACCTCACAGAAGTATGCAGATTCCTTGAATTTTTTTGCACATTTCGTCATACTACAACCACAGAGTTCAATGTATTTTCTTGAGATTTAAAGTGATGGACCTGGGTCGTCGACCTCCCGTCATGTGTTCTTCCCGGATTGGATCTTCTCATCAATTCTGACCAGCTTCCCTGTCCCTGCTGAAGAAAAGCATCCCACACCATGACGGTGCCATCACCATGTTTCACACATAGGCGATAAAGTTCTATTTTGATCCCGCCCGACCCAGAGATCTTCTTCTCCGTATTTGCTGGATCACCTTCAGGCGTGTGGCAAACATGTTTAGACTTTGTTTTTCAACAGTTACTCTCCTTTTTCCTCTTTTTCATAATGGCAAGATTTGTGGAGTGCACAATTAACCTGTCAACAGATTTTCCCATCTAAACTGTAGATCTGTGCAGCTCCTCCAGAGGTACCATGTGCCTCCTGGCTGCTTCTCTGATCAAAAGAGACATAAGATGTATCTAACAATTAAATTCAGTCATTATCTCACAATCAGTCAGTCTAATCACACCAATCTCACACATTACAGGTTTCCAAACCAATAAGCTTCCACTGATGTAAAAATAAGTGATCCTCTCCTCCTAAACTCATTGGACATATTTATAGTAAAAATTCAAGAAACATTCGAGGAGTCTGGTGGCATCTCCTCCTCCGGTGCAGTTCATTTACATTCTGCAGAAGCTCTTCGAGGTGCTTAAAGGTGTCAGCTTTCATTTTCATCAGACTCTTACAGGCAATTAAGTAGTAGAGATGGGGACGAATTTCAAACTGAATGCCTCTCTCTCACCTCATTATGTCGCTGCTCTAAATGAGGGAAAATAAAAAGCAAGATAAACTGTGTCTGTTTGTGCTTGTGGGTGCTCTGAGTTGAGCTACAGCTCTTCTGTCACAGGGAAGCGGCGGTTCTGTCAGACTCACGGGCTGTTGTTTAGACAGATTTTTGCCTTCCTTTGTGCAGAACAGGCACTGAAATCGACTGCCTTGTAAAGACCATAACAGCCAGTTAGTTCTTCAGTGCTCTTGTTTGGGACATCCCCCAGGCTGTTTCTCTGTTGAACATTTAATAGAGTACAAAACAACAGCATACAGATGTTGCAAATGCACCTTTTTATTATATATGTGTATATTGTACATTGTAAATATGTATATTCTGTAATACAAAAACAAAACCAAAGAGCAAATGTACCGGAGTCAAATTCCTTGTTTGTATGTACAAACTTGGCAATAAAGCTGATTCTGATTCTGATTCTGAGAAACACTTATGATAAAAAATAAAACTGAAGAAGTAAAACCTTCTTGAAATCATTTAATTGGTTTTTGAATACATATGCGTCATCACTTCAGAATAACCTGAACAATGTGGACACACTTTTAAAAAGCTAAGGAGAAAACAAAAAATATAATTTCAATTCAATTTTGTTTTCTACTGGCAAACACCAATTTTCTACCTCTGACTTCATAAGAAAAATAGAACTTTTGACAGAAATTGTTTTAAGAAACTCTCCAAACAACCTCTAGAAGTTCTTAAGCTTTGATTTGTATAGTCTGTATGACTATTTTCTGAAGATTGTTTTCTGAAAGTTTTCTAAATACAGAGCCGGCACAAGATTACAAAAGGCATTAAGTGGAATTTGATTCAGGGGTCCTCTCCTAGCACCTACCCACCTGCCACCACAGCACCACTAATATCTTGTTTAAATAGTCCAAGATTTATTGTTTGCTTGTTAAGCCAGTTTCAGGATTTAACATTTTGCTAGCAGCTAATTTGACCTTATCAAAAAACATCAGATTATATATTAAATAAAAAGCAGAGAGATAAAAGTAAATTTAAATCAGTTTTAATATTATTGAAATTTTAAATAATTTCAGTAATTCAACTCCAAAGTAAAATTTATATATAGATTTATTACAGATAGACAGATATATTCAAAATCTTTTTCTGTTAAATGTGATGACACTGACTAAGAGCTAATGAAAATCCCAAATTCTGTTTCCCAGAAAATTTGAGGATTACAGAGAACCAATAAAAAAGGGATTTATAAAACAAAAATGTTATGTTATGACCTTAACTTTCATGGCACAGACAGATGACATGAGAGTCAGCAGATAGTCAGTGAAACAAAAGGTCATCACTAAAGAAGCTGGCTGTTCACAGAGTGCTTTATTTAAACATAAAAAAGGAAAGTTGAGTGGAAGGAAAAAGTGTGGTAGAAAGAGGCGCACATGCAACAAAATTGCAGTCTTGGGAGGATTGTGAAGAAAAGTCATGAATCTGACTGTAAGACATAACCCTCAAAATTGACAGAAATAAACACTGTAATTTTTTTTATCACACAACATATAAGTGTGTAAAAAATCTACATAAAATATAAGTTTCACCTTTGAACTTGGGCTGCACGGTGGCGCAGTTGGTAGCACTGCTGCCTTGCAGCAAGAAGGTCCTGGGTTTGATTCCCGACCGGGGGTCTTTCTGCATGGAGTTTGCATGTTCTCCCCGTGCATGCGTGGGTTCTCACCAGGTACTCCGGCTTCCTCCCACAGTCCAAAGACATGCCTGTTAGGTTAATTGGTAACTCTAAATTGCCCTTAGGTTTATGAATGAGTGTGTGCATGGTTGTTTGTGTGTGGCCCTGCGATGGACTGGAGACCTGTCCAGGGTGTACCCTGCCTCTCGCCCATAGACTGGTGGAGATAGGCACCAGCTTCCCCACGACCCACTATGGAATAAGTGGTAGAAAATGACTGACCTTTGATCTTAACTTTTTGATGATATCTTGATTTACTGAGGTGCACCTGTAATCTGTATAAACAAGCCTGTGACGTCTGGTTTAGTCTTGTTTGGTGGGCAGAGTTTTAATACAGAGTCGAGATTTATTTGCAGTTACATTGTGCATGAAAAGTGAATTCAGAGCAGGCACGAGCACAAGATTGTGATTAAATCATGAATGTTAAGATAACCATGAAACTGTGAAGGTTTTCATCTGTATAATTTAAACTAGGCCATTTGTCCATTGCTTTAAAACCTAAAAAAGCAACAGCATAAGTTGCTTATGCTTGGATCACCTCTAACCAAATAGTTTACATTAAAGAAATAACCATAAAACAACAGAGGAATGGTTTCTGGTGGCACTGTGGGACCCCCTGCAGTTTGCTTACCGAGCAAACAGGTCGGCAGATGATGCTGTTAACTCAGGTCTACACTTCATTCTGCAACACCTCGACCGTCCAGGGACGTACGCCGGGATTCTGTTTGTAGACTTCAGCTCGGCTTTCAACACCATCATACCAGACATCCTCCACCAGAAGCTCATATTGGGAAATTAATTTACTCAAAGGCTCAAATCCCCTCAAGATGGTCAAGCTTTGCCAATTGAATACCAGGAATTATCTTTCCCCACCTGTGACCTCTTTTTTTGTCCTCATGTAGCAGCGCCTCAGCTCAAAACTGATACAATGGGATTCTGATTGAATTTCTACCCATAGGTTCAGAACTCTCTAATGATTCACAGTAACACATTGTTTAAAGCTGTGTGATCAACAATTGACTTCAGACTCCAGGATTGAGTGGACTTGTTTCACATTTGCTCAAATCTCTCTTTTCCTAAATGGTTAAGTGCAGCCTGGCAGCTCTTGTCTTGAGCCGCAGCTCTCATACAGGACTGTTTCATGACAACAGGCACACTTACTGCGGTCCTACATGCTCTAAGCACAACAAAGCCTAGTTATGAAAAAAGAGATGATTTTCTTTAACATCACTTATTATAATTAGCTGTGTAGAAACGTGTATACAATGTGTTTGACTTTGCACTCTATCTAAAACTCTAATCAGACATCACACTTGGTGCAGCATTTTTCTAAACATTTTTATCCAGTATTCATTGAAAATATCAACACAAACCATATTCAAGAGGGATCATGTGGGAGCTGAAGTTAAACTATTCACAGCTATGAGCAGATGCTGCAAAAAATCTCCTCAATCTGATCCTTTTTGTGTAGCAGGCACATGAACACAGAGAGCCCACTCGAGATAATAACTGGAATAGCTGATGTTTCGCTGACAGCTGATACTGATGGCGTTTGGTGCTCTAACATGCTGCAAGTCCTTTGGATGCAAGTTCAGAAACAAAAACAGTCTCTAGATGCATCTTCACAGTCTTCATACTGTCTCCTTTCTAATTGTTGTCAAACACAGAGGCTGCAACCATATGCTATCTTTCCTGTCTTTCTCTGGCTGAATCTTGGCATAAGCAGTGAAGCAACTCCTCAAACTGTAATGTAATCCTATGTATTTTTGGTAGGATTTATGTAATCTGACAACCCCAAGTAGTGCATAATTATGAAGGGGAAGGAGTGCATAATTATGAAGGGGAAGGAGTGCATAATTATGCAGTGGACGGAAAATTATTTGAAAGATTTTTACAAAATAAAACTCGGAAAGTGAGCTGTGCATTTTCATTTGGAAAATGCACACCCCCACCCCACTCTGATGCAACTAAATAAAATCATTTGCAAGCAATTGCCTTCAGAACTTAGCAAATTGCTGAATAATACCAATAATAAGAATAACAAATTTTATTTATGATGAGAAAATCTCAAAGCACTACAGATCAATAGAACGAGTTGCATGAAATTAGAAATACATAAATTTGCAGCTTAATTTAATTTAAATACATTATATTTCTGTTTGAATGAAATGTTTTAATATCACTTTTTAAACCCCCTTATAGATTGTGACGCCTTGGAGTGTCTGGAAGAGCATTTGCCAAGTGGTGTGTAGTTTCGTCCTGGAGAGAAGGAGTCGGTTTGAGTGTGTGGAACGTACGAAAAAATGTTGAGGTCATAGGTAGGGATGGTATTTTTATGGATGCACTGAAGTGAGGACGGTTCAGTTCTTGCAGTGATGGGGAGTCAGTGGAGCGAGTATAGAGTGGGTTTTACATGTTAATGTTTCTGCACTGTCATCAGGAGTCCAACTGTTATATAAAGGCTTCAGAGGTTTGTTGGAAAACATCAGGAACCAAGGAACACAGCAGACAGGTCAGGGAGAAAGTTTTGGGTGGAAGTTCAAAGCCAGGGTTAGCTTATAAAACGATTTCCCACGGTTTGAATATCTCACAAAGCACTATTCAATCTATTATCTGAAAACAAAGAGTATGGCACAACTGCAAACCTACCAAGACTTGGACAGCCACCTAAAATGGAAGGCCAGGTGAAGGGTAATGAGGTCATCAGTAATCATAGAACTAAGGAGGAGCTGCAGAGGTCCACTGCTCAGGTAGAAGAATTAATTGACCTTTATAGAAGAGGCAAGAAGAAGCTCATCAAAAGTTCCATTTCCACAAGCCATGTAGGGGACAAGGGAAACATGTGGAAGAGGGTGCTGGGGTCAGATAGGACCAGAATTAAAACACAGCGTTTGCATCTAGCCAAACAATAAACTAAGTGCACATCACCCTGAAGAAACACTATATCCACAATGAAACATTGTGGTGACAGCATCATGCTGTGGGGATACTTTTTTGTAGCTGGGACAGGGAAGTTGGTCAGTCCCGATTAAAAGATGGATAGGGCTAGAAACAGGGCAATGCTGAAAGAAGACCAGCTAGAGGCTGCAAAATGGGTTGAGCCTGGGAGGTCCACCTTCCGGCAGGACACAACTCTAAAAAGTAAACCAGAGCTACAAGGGACTGTTAGATGGAAGCGTTTTCATTAGCTTGAATGGCTCAGTCAACATCCAGAGCTAAATCTAACAGGCAAAAATATGTCTAAATGTGCGGAGGTGGTAGAGACAAACTCCAAAAAGACTTGCATCTGTAATTTACAATGTTTTTTACTCTACAAAGGATTGACTCTGGATGTAACGATGAAGCAAATCCGGCAGAACCCAAAACGCAGCCAGACAAGAGAAAGGTTCACCAAAAGATTTATTATTAAAATAATTGGGTTGATGGGGTTCCACAGGAAGTGGTCAGACTGGGAGGACAGGAATTCAGCCGGGGAGGAAGGGAGAGTGGACAACGGGAGATCTTCGGGGTTCCGGGAACAAACAGGGGACAGGGACAACTTCCACCAACCAGATGCAGAGTCGTGAGACAATCCGGGGTAAAGCACTGGAGGGTTTCAGGCAAAGGTAGTCCAGTAATCCGAAGACAGAGTCGGAGACAGGCAGGTTTCAGCAACGGGAGGTCACAACTCTTCCAAACAGCAGAAGGACTTGGCAAAAATCTGTGGTCAAAAACAGGCAGGATCAGAAAACCAGAAAAACTCTCTTGGAACATGAATCAAGTCTTGAAAGCTGTGATTGAGGCAACAGACGATCTCGCACTGAGCTGGTGACGAGCAGCTGTATAAATAGGAGCAGCCCAGTGCAGGTGAAGGCAATGAGTAGTCAGCACAGTCAAGGTAGAGCTGAAGGGCTGGAATCAAGACACTGGAGGCCCAATATAAATGCAGACCACACTTCCCCTGTTTTTATTTAAAAAGATGTATTATTTTCTTTCCACATTAAATGAACCATTTGTGTTGGTTTATCACTTAAAATGTAACTAAACTCATTGATGTTTATGGTTTTAATGTGACACGACATGAAAAAGCAGCATAAATACGTTCCCAAGGCACTGTATGTACTGTCACACACTGTCACACACTGTCACACAGAAACAGGGACACAAATGTGTTGACGTTTATCTCAAGTCTGTCTAATTGTAATAAAGACACATAGTACAAAATGCATAAGCCACATCTGGATAAAGCACCTTTTACTTTAACTTACCCAGATCCCTTCCACTATATTCTAATGTTGTTTGTTTTTAATTCATGCATTTCTTCCATAGAGGAAACAAAGAATTTCAGACAAAATGCATATGTTAGCAAATGTTTATTTTGGAAATCTCTCTATTTCCTGAGCTCTATCATCATTTCACTGAAATATTACAGGGGAAGTTAAAGTGATTCCTGACATATTTAACAATATGTATTTAAAGTGCATAATAAAATAAAGGAGTGAATCTACATATTATGCAAATCTCCTGCCCATATCATGAACAAGACCAAGGAACTTGAGGAGTTTTCTTGTTTTATTACATCGGCATGGCTGAGCTCCTCACTGACCATAACTGAACGAGTGAGTCCTGGTTAGAAGCATCTTGTTTGTCCACTGAAGCACCACCCAATCATAACAGTCAAATACAGATGCTGAAAAAAGCGATTAAAGTTCTTGCTCTAGTGATGCACTTGCAAGCAAGGCGACTCTCCTGTTGCTACATGTTTCTGCTCCAACGAGATCCGCAATCATCTCCTTTCTTGTGTTCCTGTTGGTGAGGAGACTGGAGGTGCACCGTAGGGAGGTCCGTCCTGGTCCAAAGCTTTTCCTTCAGGCTTCGCAGGTCCCCAAAGCCCCAGGAGATGGAGGGAAGTGGAAGAGGTTGAGGCCGGACATCTCCAGCTTCATCCGTCAACTGCAGGGAGCCCGACAACACTGATAGGTAGAGACATGGTGGAGATAAGTGAGTGTGTGGTTTTTGAAAGTGTGCTTGCTGGACAAAAAGGGGAGGGTGTGTTTCAACAGACCTGTTGTCTCTGTGTATTCTGCATGGCTGCGTTGGCTATAAGAGTCTGGCTGAATGTTTGAGGAAATGAGCATAGAGAAGGAGAAGAGCAAAACCTGCACAAGAATACAGACAGCAAGGCCAAGAGGAAAAAAAAAACAAATGAAAAGGGAATGAGCAAACGCACAGTGACAAAATGAAAAAGGGACTCATCAGGCTTGACCTACATAAAGTCCTGAACAAAAACATGAGCCTAGGTGACGTGCAAACATTTAAACAGGCTCTTTTTAGGTCATCGGGGGAAACACAGCAGGAACATATTAGGAAACTGAAAATGTTTTAATGATGCATTTTTGCCACTAACATGTTTCCAGTGTGTCTACAATCTTCTCTAAGCTGTTGCAAAGGATGCAGTGCATCTGAACAATCTCCTCAGTGGTGCAAATTAAGGTATTTTGGTGTTACATCTCACCAGGATGCAGGTTCCTCTGTTTGTTGTTTTGCAGGAGCTATTAGGCAAGAGAGCCTGTAGCTGGCTTAGCTGCTCCAGCAGAGCACTGCGAACACAAAGAGTGGTGGAGAGCAAAAGTTTCCCATAAGAGCCCACAGATGAAATATAGGCACCACTTTCTCAACATCTGTGATCTTTGGCAGCTAAGGCAAAAAGAAGCCGAGCTGCACACTACATGCAAGATGTGCGTTTGCGTGCGTGTGTGTTTGCATGCGCGTGTGTTTGTATGCGTGTGTGTTTGTATGTGTGTGTGTGTGTGTGTGGTGTGTGTGTGTGTGTGTGTGTGTGTGTGTGTGTGTGTTTGGCTTCTTCCAGCTTTGATTCTTGTTCCATTCACAGCAGAATTATACCAGAGTCAGAAGGCAAGCAATACAACTAGATTGCAGATGGTAATAGAAGTAAAGCTAAAACAACCCTGTTAAATTATATAACTGTATCAAACATTTTATATGCAGAGAGGCACAATGGAAGATATTCTTACCCGGACTGTCAGCACCCCCAGAGGGAGAGCCTGAGGCAATATGAATATAGATCAAGCAAAAACATTGACTAACATGATCCACAACGAGGTGGCATAAGCAACAACAAAAATGACCAGTTTAGTCATAAAAAGCAGACCAAGACTGACATTAATTGGCAAACAAAAAGAAGATATAAGACCAGAAATCAACAAATCCACATCCTTGAAGCCTTTTTTGTTGTCCTTTTTTAGCAGTAGAATCGAGATCAAATAAACAAGGAGGGTCTGCTTGGTTTTTTGCAATGTTTACAAGGGTCTAGTCTATGTTTTTGCACTTTTATCGATCTGAGCTAGGCTGTAGAATGTAAAGTATAAACTCACTCTGCACTTCTTTAAGTACACCTTCCTAGTAGCAAATTAGACTCCATTTGGCCTTTAGAATTGCCTTAATTATTCATGGCTTAGATTTAACAAGGTGTCAGAAACATCCCTCAGGGGTTTTGATGCATATTTACATGATATGATCACACAGTTGCTGCAGGTTCGTTTGCTGCACATCCATGATGTGAATTGCCTGTTTCCCCCACATCCGAAAAGTGCTCTAGTAGATTGAGATCTGGTGACTGTGGAGACCACTGGAGCAATTAACAGTAAACTAGTTTTCATATTGAAGAAAGCAGTTAGAGATAAGTTGACCCATGGTGCTTTCAACTGCTGGAAGAAGCCACAAGAAGATGGGGACTATGTGGTCAGAGAGGGATGGACTTGGTCAGCAACATTATCTGACCTGGCTCTGGTATTTTAATGATGCTCATTTGTTCTAAGGAGCCCAGTTTGTGGAAAGAAAATATCGCCCACACCGTTATACCACCACAACCAACCTGGGCCATTGATTAAAGGCAGGATGGTTCCACATTTTCACATTGTTTGCAACAAATTTTGACCCTACCGTGTTAATGCTGTTGCTAACATCGAGACTAATTGGACCAGGCAACACTTTCCAATCTGTTTTTGCTCAACTGCTGTGGGCCTGTGTCATCTATAGCCTTAGTGTCCAGTTCTTAGCTGAAGGAGTGGAACCCGGTGTGGTCTTCTGTTCTTGTAGCCCATCGTCTTCGTTTCAACATATTGGGCAGCCAGACATTGTCCTCACGTCTTAGCTGTAATTAGTGGTTGTTCAAACTACTGTCACCTTTCTATCATCTTCATCCAGTCTGCCCCGTCTCTTCTGACCTTTAACTTTGGAAAATACATTTTCACCCACACAAATGCTGTTCCCTGGATATACTGAGAGGTGATTGTGCCTAAAATTCCCAGCAGCTTCTAAAATACTCAGACCAGCCCATTTGGGACCACTGACCATGGCAAGTTCAAAGCCACTTAAATCCCCTTTCTTTTTCTCTTTCTTGAACTGAGTTTGTACATCAGCAACTCGTTTCATCAGATTCACAGTGCTGCTGCCATGTCATTGGGTGATTTACAATTTGTGTGAAAAAGGAATTGGCCAGGTGTACCTAATAAAGTGGCCTGTGTGTAAATTTATTTTATTACATTTTTTGTTTGTTTACAAGGGCCTGTGATGCCCAATGATCGTTTGCCTCCCAGGGTGGTGAGCCACGTCGCCCAAAGTTTGACACTTTCTCTGTTTTAATGAACTGAATAATTTTCAGATTTGAACCTGCTGATCCAACAAAAAAAGCATTTTAGCAAAAGATTATTTTGCAATCATTTACTTTTTAAATATAGAAATCAAAACAAATAAATCAATGATCCAATGATATGTTGGAGCATTTGCACGTTTATGTAATGACTCACTTGTTAGTATCTTCTAACTTCTGGATCTTCCTCTGAAGCTCAAGGTTTTGGGCACTACACGCAGCTATCCTACAGCAACAGACAAGGGAACATTGCATAAGAATGAGAGTGCAAATCTACAGCAGATGAAAAACAAAAGTAGGGCAACGAACAATGCTTTGTTAGGATTTGCTTCCCCCTTCCGCCGATATCCGCCTGCTGACTGTTATCATCTACTTCATCCTGTCCATCAAATCAAACCCTGCGCCCTCCATGTGTTTTTCCCCTTCCCTGTTATGACCCACAGCTGATAATGATACCATGTTGTTATGGTTTGCATGAGGCTGGTTTAATTACTAGCAAAAACTGAATCAAAAGCACAGACAATCTCAGCCTATCACGCAACTTTTGTTAATAAGAGCCAACAGAGCTTGGGCCTGGATGAGATGTTAATAGCACAACACTAAAGCTCCTGCACAAACTTTCAAAAGGCATGAGGAACTCAAAATTAAGGTTTCTGTAAGTCTTATGAGGCCTGAATTGTGCAAACTATCCACAGATTCATAAGAATAAAATAATTATTATTTGTGTTTAAATAACAAAATCCCTAATTAATTTTTACCATATTGGGAAAAATCAGTTTGCAGACTTGTACACAACAGTAGATCTGTAGAACAGCCAGATTAGAATAGTTAACCTGAACGTAAAGTCAGTGATAAAACAAAGCAAAGTGGGGACATTGCTGCACATGGCTGCATGCTCTCCCACTCGCCACTCTACTTCATTTGAGGGGGGCGTGATAAGGTGAAAGTGCCAACAATGTGGGAGGCAGGCATGCTTTCCATGCCTGCTGATGAATTTACTGGCTGGCAACTTGTATAGTGAGGATCTTACAGGCTCTCTGCAGCCTGGAGACAGAGAAGGAGGAGAATGCCTAAATTGAGCTTAATCTTGGCAAAGCTTCCACCCTTCACATGAGTCATGTATCATCTTCAGGTTTTGCTCAAGCCTTTCTACAATTGCAATACAGTTAAGCTCAGATGATTTGGTTTGCTTTTGGAAATCACATTGTTTTACATCTTACCAACACTCAGCCGGATAACTAACCACACACTGGACCATCAAGATGGACTGAATATTCACTCAACACATTGTATCTCATGACGTTGCCTCGAAAAGCAGGCATACACCTTTAATGTTTTCACATTTCGTCATGCTACAACCAGAAACTATATTTTTGCCTGGTTGTCTTGCTGCAAGGTAAACTTGTATCTCAGTCCCAAGTCTTTTCAGCCTCGAACAGGTTTTTCTCTCAGGCTTGCCCTGTATATACAGTTGTGTTCAAAAAATTAATAGTCCAATTAGACCAACCAGACCAGTCACTGTTCTTGGTAGAAATTTTATCACCACATGGCAAATAATTTACTAGTAGGTGTAGTAGAGTCATAGAAAACCAACAGAACCATCATTCATTATATGCATGCTCCTGAGTCTGTGTTATTGAATAATTGATTAAAAGAGGCGTGGTCTAAATAATATCAGTGTGGAGGTCAACTACTGAGGGCACTCATTCTGTAAAGAAACAGGTGTCTGTCAGGCGTCATCCTGACTGACATGTACACCATGTCGTACGTGCATGTCTCTTTGAAAACCTGACAAGAATAGGTTTTTCCAGGCATTGTTCAGAATAACAGCGTATTATGATTAGGATATTGATTGGAGAGGGGAAAAACGCGTAGAAAATGATAGGCTGCCCGGCTAAAATGGTATGCATAGTTTTAAAATGGAGAGAAAAACCAGAGAGACTTGGAAGAAAAAAGTTCTAATGGATCGAAGAATTACCACAATGGCAAAGACTCAGCCAGTAATCAGCTCCAGGGGGATCAAAGTAGGACTGAAGTCAATAGTGATTACTATGACAATTAGAAGACACGTGTGAAGCCAATTGTTGTGCAGCTATGTTTATTTGATTATGAATATTTATAAAAAAGTATAATTTACCAATCCTAATTAATAATTTATAATTCCTCACCAAAACCATCCACAACAATTAGATATTCAAAATATACTACGAAATTGTGATTGGTAGGCTACTAGCATTTAATAATTATAATTATTAATTGGAATTATTAATTAATAACTATTAACCAAAATCACCAGACAGATAACTAAAAATGGATGATACGAGCACAAGCCGTCAGGCAGCAGATCACTTTTACACAAAGAGAAGAACAAAACACTTCTCTTGTGTGTGAATTTATTAACTAAAATATTTCAACCTTACAGTCAAATATATCAGCTAATGGAATTCTCCACCTGAAACTAGTAACACTCACTAAACTACTGGACAAAGGAAAATAAAAATAATAGTAAGACGGAAGATTAATCAATTAATGAGTAATGGACAAGTGGAAAATATTAAAAAATCTAAGCTTTGGATCAAACAATAATGTGAGGAACCATGATGAACATCAACACTAGAAATAACCCTTTAGTATGAAATGATTTCGTCCGTCAATACCAGAAATGTATGGATGAATGGGAAAATATTTGGAGTTTTGGATCAAGAATATGAGAAGCAGCAATGAACAATAATGAACATAGGTGTGCAAGCCTCCCACAGCCAGGATAATATAGCAGGCCAGATAGCACACAGCGTGCCTGGGCGTTGGCTTGGTTCACTGGCTGTTTGCCTCGTGGTTTGGACAACAGCATGAAACAGCACATGGGGAATAAGTGGAGGAAGGAGAACAAGGGAAAAAGAAGCAGTGTACCGCAGAATAAAGTGTTGTGTTCCCCCAAAATAACTTCAAACAGTGACAATCAATTGTCAATTTCTCAGTCTTTTGTTGCTGCTGTCCCAGCTTTTTTGGAATGGTTTGCAAGCGTCAAATTCAAAATCTGTGAATATTTGCAAAATACAATAAAGTTTATCAGTTTGAACATAAAATATCTTGTCTTTGTGGTCCATTCAATTGCATTATATTCGCAAATCATTGTTTTCTGTTTTTATTTACGTTTAACACAACGCCCCAACTTCATTGGAATTGGGGATGTAAATATTAGTTTAGTGATTCACAGAAATCATAAATCCTAAAGATTTTGCAGTTTATACAGTCAATATTTGATTTCGTAAACAGAAATGCAGACACTGCGATTTTTTTAAAAGCCCATTGTTCATTTTTTTGCATTTTTTGATTAAAAGATTGACACATTTTCATGGTTTGATTTAGAATATAATGTGTAGTGTCCTCAATGCATGGAAATAATAGCTATTCTAAGAATTGTGAGCTCTACTCACATTTTTAAACATACTTCTATTATTTTGAACACAACTGTAGCTCCATGTATCTTCCCACCAACTCGACCCAGTTCCTCTGTCCCTACTGAAAATCCTCCACAGATAATGATGCCACAACCACCACCTTTTACTGTAAAGATTGTGTGTTCAGAGTCATGTGCAGTGTTCATTTTCCACTACACATAGCATTTTGCATCTAGGCTGAAATGTGTTTTTGCTTTTTTTGTGTCATCTGATCTGAGCACTCTCTGTCATATTGTGCTGTATCCCCTTCACGGTTTGATGATCTCTGCAGCTCCTTCGGAGTTATACCATGTGGTGTCTTGGCTTCTTTTCTGATTAATAACCTCCTCACCGGAGCTGCCATTCCATTTATTTACAGAGGACGGATTCAGCGGTGGTCTGTGAGATGTCCAAAGCTTGAAATATTTTTATAGCCCAACTCTGCTGTCAATTGTATGTGACATTTTTCCGATTTTGAAAACCTATTGAAAAACGATTTCAAAACCTATCTATCATTAATTTTCATCCACTTCACATTTTTTTGCTACTTTGTGTTGTTCTAGTCACATTAAATCCAATTAGAAAACAATAAAGTTCGTGGTTGTCATATAAAGTGCAAAACACTTATCATGGTGGAAATACTTTTGCAAAATCGCTGTAAGTGCATCCCTGTGTTGACTCTGCTGCATAAATGTTATTTCCTAGATTCTCTGTGTTCAGCCCACTGATCAGTGGTGGCCTTCTGCGACATTAAATGTTGCCTGCAATTACAGCCTACAATGAACAAAGTACTGGATATCAAAATGTCCCACAGTGCCTTATCATTCTGTGACATGACAGTTCAGGATAAGGCCTGGCACACATCCTCCGTTCTGAATCGATGTTGATGTCACAGGTAATAGGGGAAATATGTCTTTGGGATAATAGAGATACAGATGCAGCAATGTCACAAATGATTAAAAAAACTATAAATTTGTTCACAATCATCGACACATTTCTTGCACATTTTTCTACATTTTTGCATACCCTGTGTAAGTGGAAATTGCCCATGGTATTTGGTAGTTTGAACCCTCTGCACCAAATCACTAATTCCTCATTTTATTTGTGGAAAGAAACTGACAAAACTGGCCATAATAAACCTGGTTCTGATTGTAGACACACAAACCAAAATGACTGTGGATCTTGAAAGATGGCATGCTTTGAATTATTGCCCTGCTTGCATAACCCAGGTTTGCTTGAGTTTATGTTCACAAATAGATGGTCAGACAATCTCCTTTAGGATTTTCTGGTCCAGAGCTGAATTCATGGATCCATCAAGTACGACACATCGTGCTAAGACAGCAGTGCAGCCCCAGACCATCACATCACCTCCACCATGTCTGTCACATTAGTCCACAGAATATTTTCCAAAAAGTCTTCAGGATCATCAAGATTTCTTTTGGCAAATCTAGGATGGGAGTTTGTGTTCTTTTTGATAAGCAGCAGCTTCAGCTTTGCAACTCCCCTATGAATGTTATGTTTGCTCAATTTCTTTGTTGAATCATGAATACTGGACCTTAACTTGGCAAATGAGGTCTGCAGTGCTTTAGATGTTGTTCAGTTGTCCGAAATAGCTTTTAAAAAAGGGTAATAGTGCATAGTGCAGTTCTTTACAAAAGTACTAATAAAGGTAAGACTCACAGTTTCATTTAAAGTTTGTTTGATAAAGTATTGCCTAAGGAGGCTCAATATATATTACCTGGAAATTTAAGATATTCATATATTTTTGGCTCTTTCATCATGTTTTTGTTTATTCCTCTGTGAGAGCAGTCATCGTTATTTATATCTGATGATTATTGATAATAGCTTAATTAATACCTCCTTAAAACTTTGTTAAAGTTAGTTGAATAAATCAAAAGATGTTAATACTGTACCTTTCATTAAGTACTACAAATGACTGCAGATAAAAAGTTAAACGTTTTAGGTCAAGCTACAAATAATGTCACATTGGGCAAGGATTCTGAGCACAGTAGATTTCATACCTCCCTTCCAGGCTGTCAACATGTTCCCTCTTCTTCTTCCGACTTGCTTGAGCCGAGTGCTTGTTTCGGATTTTCCGCCGGATCTTCTTCAAAATCCTCTCCTCAAACTTGTCAGGAAGATGAAACGGATGTAAGAACAAGGACAAGAAAAAATATGAAGATATGAAAGGTAAGTGAGACAAAAGTGGGTTAGGAAGGTAGCAAAGGTGGTGTAACAGGGCCTCCAGATTTAGATTTTCAAAGGTGTGAATTAGATTGGCAAGGGGTCTGTATGCATGTATAGGAACTGTCCTACATCTGTAACCAGCTCATTTACCTTTGACAGGGGAAGTTTGCAGGGTAAATCTACACCCTCTTTAGCTAAAAGCTTCTTCTCATCCTCATTAAGCACAAGCTCCTGCAAGGAATGCTGAGAGATTCGCTGCGCCTGCCAAACACAATTCCAAGTAGAAGAAGGAAATTAAAGTGGAATTCTAGTTATAAAATTTTTCCCATACGGTGTGCTGCTTGTTTGAGAGCAGGCTGCCACCAGGAGGTCTGTGGTGGCAAATAAGGAAAGGAATTCAGATTGTATTTGTTTACAACATTCAATTATACTGATTAAAAAGTGTAAAGAACGGATGTCATCATATTTTTGAGAGAGAAACTCTAAAAAACTGAAAAATCCAAAATAATTCAATGACAGTACTTCCTTCTCTTGATTTTCAAGAAAGATAAGTAATCTAAAAACACACATTTCTGTCACAAAAAGTACCTTGGCAGCTCTATTAGAAGGAGAGGTACTACCATATATGGTTGATGATATGTTGTCTGGAACAGCAGAGGAAGACTGCCTGTTTTAAACAGAAAACTAGTTGTTTTCCTGACAAGAAAGACCATCCCATTGAGAATATGTAGATGTGTAGCTGAATTATTGGCAACACAGAAAACAATAGAGTGAGCACTCTTACATTCCCCCAAAGACGCCCAATGCAGGAAATGTTGGGGAGTCTGTGAAAGTGATAAGACAGATTTCTCCTCACCCACCAAAACCAATCCTTTGGCTTATGAAACACTTGGAATATTGGTTTTAAGAATGGAGTAACCTAATGCCGAAAGATGAGGATACAACACAATTCAGGCCATGGCTAAGACCAATAGCTCTAGAGGAGTCAGCAGCCAGACCGCTGACATGATTACAGGTATTGTTGGTGAGTATAAAGTTTTTTGGTAAGAAAATGTTTTGTTTACTTTCAATGTGTTCTTCCCTGCATGTTTTCCCACCTTCTCTCTCCTCATTTCCTGTCTTTTACCAAGAAAGGTTGTTAGTTTCCAATATAGGAAATAAAATTTCTCTAAATATTATTTTACTAAATGTGATAACTAATTAAACACCATCAAGACCCATTTATCCAAAAGGTTTGGTTCTTATTCAAAATAATATTTCCTTAAATTTTATTTTACTAAATAAAGGCATTATTTAGTAAAATAAAATTTAAGGAAATATTATTTGAGACACCGTTGAGAATTAGTCATCCAGAAGGTTGGTTTTATTCAGCAAATTAATTCTTTAAAATGTTAATATTAAAATGTTTTATCTGATCATGCATTGTGAATGGTTGCTTGAAGGTATACCAAATATTGCCTAAGTTAGTTCCAAGACTAACTTAACTTCCTTTCCAGATTCTTCAAGATAATCCTTGGTTCTCAAACATAAATATTGGATGGTAATGTTGCATCACTCTTTTTGTCATGATTCTCAATCATCTTTGATCAACTTGTTTATATTGTACGTAGCCCATTAGTCTTCCCTATTCTTTAATTCTGCTTGGTAGTTTAGTTGGATTGTTTTAACATAGTAATGAGTTTGTTGATTGAAATATGTTTGACTTTGAGTTGACTTATTTTTGTTAATAAATTCTTGTATTTTAAGAAATTGTGTGAATTCATTCTGTGTGTGTGCAGAGTTTTGCTGTTCAATTATGTCAGAGCTTGGCTCACCCCTTTCAATTTTGTCCTAATACTTTTATTTTTACCTAATAATTTTGTTCTGTGCATACCAGCCTTACTGGGCTGGTATGCACAGGACAACCCTCAACAGACCAAAATATTAAATAATATATTCATAATCTCAACATGAGGTCTATAATGAGTGTGATAGAGTCTGATAGATGCTGAACTCTTCTTACGTTCTGTCCCAGATTGGATAAAAGCAAGTCCTTTACTGTGAGTGCACAGCCTGATTGCAGCAACGGGGTTTGGTTGTTGGAAAGGTAGTATGTAATGCCAAACTCGTTGTGGTAGCCCTCAGACTCCCAGCCTACACAATGACACAGAAAAAGGAAAATAACAATAAATCAGATGAATATGACACAAAGTTTACTTTGAAGTCACTTTGAAGCATTAGAGGAAGAAATGTACTGTGCTGCACAATGATTTTCTGTATTTTATGTCAAGAGGAGGAGAAAAATAGGAAATTTAGATCTGTTTATAGTCATATTAAAGTTGTTTATTTATTTGGATGCTCTGTGCATTAAGTACTACCTCTACCTCAATCTTTGTGGCTTGTGCAAACTTTGAGGGTAAGAGTGACAAGAGAGCGTGAAAGAAAAGCCTGCAGCTGCTTTTGGCTGGTCAAGTGGTTTTTAGACCGTGTAAAAGCTTTTTCTCCAAAGAAAAGAAAACAAAATAGGTGTGCTTTTCAAATTTGAAACAGGATGATGTGGAGGAGGAGATCTCTCTTGTTGCTACAGCAGCAACAGAGTCTGGACATGAAACTGAGGCTGCTTATCTACAAGGCCAGTTTAAAAATAATTCTACATTACAAATAAAATGAAATGATAGAACGATAAAAGTCGTGCTTCTATGATCTAATTTTCACATCAGAAACTCTGAGATGTAATTATGTTTTGGTTGCATCCTTTTCAGGAGCAGGGGAGACGAAGTGTGTGGCAGGGAAGATAAGGAGCGCCGCGGGCAGATGAGACATAAAACGAGCTGATTAGGTGAGGAACATGAGGGTATAAGATAGATGAGACACTGAGTTAACATGGTTTGTAACAGTTTGAATTTGTCACAGTTCAAAAGCAGCTGTTTTCACACATCAGGAGCAGAAACTAAAGCAGCAAGGTTGGTAAATTATCTTCATCAGTGACGGGGCTCCAATTTGTTCCTTGGGTTTTATTCCCGTTGCTTACACAACATTGTCTGCTTTGAATGAAAACTTTGATTGAAAAGACATTGTTTAACTCTTATTTTCATGTTTCAGCCACAGTATCACATATTTTAGTCTAAAATATCTTGAAACTGTCAGGATCTGTGCCATGTCTGTCTGTTTCGGTGCTATTTCTGTTCTTAGTCTCTAGATGGCGTTTTGACCCGGAGGAGAGGTGACAGGTGTTCTCTATCTCCTTGATGATCTGCTGAGGAGTATTTAAGGAGGAGGCTGCCAGCAACTCACTGCCAGAGTGTTGCCCTTTGTGGTGCAGCTCAAGCCACATTACTTTGCCTTTGCCTTGACCTTGCTTTGCTCTTTTGTAATTTTGGATTTGTTGCCTTGCAGGTCAGCTGAACCTGACTTTGCCTTCAGCATCGAACCCTGCCTGGATACCGTCTTCTGGAAAGAAGCTACCCAACCCCATGAACCAAGACTCAAGCCTCCTGTTTCCTCATTGGATCAAACCAGCTGACAGTCTCCTGATTCCTTCATTCCATGGATCTACCTCTGTGAACCCTGTTGACCCTCCTTCTACCATTGCACCAAATACAGAAACTCTTGGACCATCAATCATCCTGGCACACCAGTGCTCACTGTCTCCTGTCCCACGGGTCAACAACCTCCTGGTCTCTCCACCCCCCTCTGGCGGATCTCTCCCTCAAATCAGTAAGGCAGAAATATCTTTTGTGAATATAGGTCTAGAGTTTCCCCTTGCTTATAGTTCGGTTTATTTTACAGTTGGTGTCCCGGTTTCAGTCTCCTACACATTTTAACATACTGTCAATAAACGTCTTACCGTTATAACTCTGTCTCCTGAATTGCTTTCTGCATGTGGGTGAAATCCGTTCGAAACATTATGACAGAACACTCTGGCCAATCCGACCCAGCACAAGCATTCAGGAGAACTCTCTCAGAACAACATCATCAAATCACAACTCATGACTCCTCCCTCCGCTCTCTTTTTGAACAGCAGAAACAGACTAACCAGCAGATTGAACAACTAACCTCCTTGTTTCAGCACACCCTGAGCAATCTCACCGCCCCGGTCTTAGAGGGCGCTGCAGCCTCTCCCGTCTCCCAGCAACTTCCGCACTCACGTGATGTCACTTCCCCTAACCCTGAAAAATTATCCGGGGAGAAAGGTGATTGTAAGGGTTTCCTCCTCCAATGTACTCTTGTGTTTAATCGCTCCCCACAGTATTTTCCATTTGACTCAGTAAAGATTTCTTATGTTCTGGGGTTACTCACTGGTAAAGCCCTGAGATGGGCAGATGCGTGTTTTTCTAACTGTTTAGATTTTGGTTGTACATTCTCTGATTTTGAGGAGGAGTTTTGACAGGTTTTTTCCTGTGAGATTAATTTAACTGCCACTGCATGAAAATTATGGTCAATTAAACAGAGAAACCAGTCAGTGGCATAGTTCTCCATTGATTTTTGCACCCTCGCAGCAGCCTCTGGTTACCAGAGCCCTCCTTCGCACAGCAGACCAAAACAAAAAGTACGCTGACCGCAGACGGTGGCCTGCTCCGGTGGCCTGCTCCGGCGTACAGTCCTGGCCAAAAGGTTTGGTTGTCCTCTCGGGACATCCCATTGAAGGCTATGTCCAAGAAACTGTCTCCTCGCTTCATTGGTCCCTACATTATCAACTCAGTCATCAGTCCCTCTGCTCTTCGTCTACGCCTGCCTTCCAGCCTTCGCATCCATCCTGTGTTTCATGTGTCCCAAGTCAAACCTTTTGTTTTCCAGTGCTTCTTCAATCATCCTGGCACACCAGTGTTCACTGTCTCCCGTCCCACGGGTCAACAACCTCCTGGTCTCTCCACCCCCCTCTGGCGGGTCTCTCCCTCAAATCAGTAAGGCAAAAATATATTTTGTGAATATAGGTCCAGAGTTTCTCCTTGCTTATAGTTCTGTTTATTTTACAGTTGTCCCGGTTCCAGTCTCCTACACATTTCAACATACTGTCAATAAACGTCTTACTGTTATAACTCTGTCTCCTGAATTGCTTTCTGCATGTGGGTCAAATCCGTTCGAAACATTATGACAGAAACTGGTAAAAAGATTAAATAATCTCCGAAAGATGAAAAACCATCAGGGTTTAAAGATCCTAAAAATGATTTGGAAGGACCCAAAATAACAATTAGACTTTAGTTTAAAAATTATCAATTCAGATTGTTCTTGAATTTAGCTGAAGTAAAAAAAACAACCAAGGGAAATATATTTATAAAACCAAAAATAAATATTTTATGTTCCTCATGGTTGCATCGGTATTGGCTGTTCTCCACTTCCTCTAACCTTAACCTACAAAATAATGTCCTTTTCTGTTAATCAAGAAGAATTTTCTATGAACATTATATAATATAGCATGATCATGTAGATGCATAGTAAAATATCTGCATACGCTCTTTCATGTCTAATATTACCAGGAAAATTCATCCATACGTGGTCTTCTGCTTATCTGAGATTTGGCCACAGGGGTAGAAGGTCCATGAGGGAAATCCAGACATCCTACTCCCCAGCAACTCTATCCAGATCATTCTGGGGGATCCCGAGGGGTTCCCAGGCCAAAAGGGGGACCTATAGTCCCTATTCTAGTGCTTTTCTGAAACTGCTCTGGGGTCTCCTCACCGTGGGACATCCCTGAAAAACCTCTATCGGAAAGTGCCTGAACCCTTTCAAGAATTGCGTTCAGTTAGAGGCAGAACCAGCTCCACTCCAAGGCTCCCACAAATGACCGAAGCTCCTCACCCTATCTCAAAGGCGGAGTCCAGCCACACTACGGGGGATGACAGGGTCTTGTTCTTTTGGTCATGATCAATATCCCATGACCATAGTAAATTAAGAGCTTCGCTTTCTGGTTCTGACAGGCTGGAGCGACACCTGCATCACAGCAAATGAGGCCCCAGCTTACAAATCTTATTTCTGCTCCATCCTACAACCAGTTGTCAACAACAACTAGTTTGTTGGTTTACTGGAGGTGACAATGGGTGGCAACAAAGGTTGTTCTGGTAACGACATTTCATATTTCACAAACAAAAACACAACTCCTGGGAAACCCCTATAGTGCCCTCGAACTGCAGTATGCGGCATATACTTCGACCAATCACGCATTCGTTGTCAGACAACACATGGGAGAAGAGCATACTGACGTTATTATTTTCTGGCAGCCTTAGGTGAGAGAAAAACAATTCTCTCTTCTTGCAGAGGAAGTACAAAGCCTTATGCTTGGCACTGGCTCTCATCCTGACCGCTTCACACTTGGCTGCAAACTGCTCCAGTGCACGCTGAAGGTCATGGCTTGAAGATGCAGTTCCAAATCATCTACAAAAAAAACCCCAGACCACCAAATTAACAAACCAGTCACCCTCCTTTCCAAGGCTACACCTTGAGACAGAACCGGGCACAAGGGGACGTGTTACAACCCGCATCAACTTTGTGCCAAAAAGGTAGACACAGCTCCTGTGCAACCTGGCTGCCAAGAAACAATGCCAAGCCTCCTCCTCAGACAAAAATCATGAAAAGCAAAGAAACCAAAATATGCCTGTTTAAATTATATTAATGTCAAGACAACATAAGCTTTAATTTCCCTGCAACAACACAAGAGTTTTCATGTTTTCAGTAGCTTTTATATTAAGAATCAATCTCTGGCTTTCTCTCTCTCTCTCTATTGACATTGGAAGACAGAGAGTAAGAAGCCAGGATGTGTCACTAAATAGATGCATTGATTAGCTAATCATCAGCAAGTAGAATCTATCTGTGCAGTCATCTATTGAGAAAACGGTTAACACTAAAACAAGCTGCAGGTCCACTGCAGAGGATAGTGGCAGAACAGTTGCAAAAAGACAGAACAAGTGTTACTTGTTCAGAAGACTTTTAAGGTGGGAAAGCATCTTCTTTCTTTTAGAACAATGTCCTTTGGACTGACATTACTGAAATTGAAATGTTTTTCCATAATGCCCACAGCACCATATGACCCGATGCACTGCATACCAATGCTCAACCACAGGGGGGTGAAAGTCACCTTGCGGTCACTGAGTCAACCATTAATTTTTCTGTAATCCCAAATATTCTCAAGTCAAAAGTGAAGCCATCAGTCTGACAGCTGAAGCTTGGCTCAAACTGGGTCAGACTAAAGGATAATTGTGCAAACAACATGCACAATTGTCAAACATTTATACATCAATGCGCAGCAGCAAAGCTACAGCTGACTGACTGAAAATGACAAGAATCAAGGTGGTCCAGATCCCACTGTGATTGAAATGCCGTGGCAGGACAGTGAGAAAGCTGTGGAATAATGATGCCCTGCAAACCTCAAGGAGCCGCAACACTGTAAGAGAGGAAGACTGCAAAGGAAGTAATGCAGGAGATTATCCTAAGTTATTCTTGGTTGTTCCATCTACTGATCCAAGTTTTCCTTTTCTTCTGCAAAATTGTTTATCTTAGATAATGTTAACTACATTTGTAGCCTTACCTAAATCAATGGATGCATCGGGCAGCTTTTCTTTTGCCGAGGGCAGGTTCTCCAGATCAGGAGGGTGAGGAAAAACCAGTATGTCAAAGGTAGGGAACGCTGTGCTGGAGATTGGATGGGGGCTTTCTGTTAGCTCTGCCAGGGGGTCCTCATTAACACCATTGTCAGTGATGAAGGGTGACCACAGGGGAGAAGCTGGCGCAGAAGAGGAGTCATGCAGCAGAGCATCTAGGAAGTCATCAGCACCACTACTCTGAGGGCTTGGAGTCTGAGGAGAAGAATTACAATAAGTGCACATCAACCTATGACACCTTCACAGCTGAATGGAGCGACATGATCAGATAATCTTAGTCTTGTACACAAACACAGACAGGGAAAAATGTTTCTGGTTAGAGGTCAGATTACCCATCTGTGTCCAAGTTTCAACTGTCTGTCCCCAACTGTCCCCCCTCAGATGCAACGTGGCTCAAATCTGCCTGAAGCCTAGATTTCCAAGGCCACTGTTCGCATCGAAGCCAAATGCTTTCTGGAGAAGATGTCTGATCAGATGAGACAAAGATTGAACTATATGGCCATAGTGATGTATGTTTAGTGGAATCAAAGTGAGCCTTTCAGCTCTAAGAACACTGAGCCAACTGTCAAGCATGGTGGTCGCTGCATCATGCAGTGGGCTGTTTAGCAGCCAGTGGTACTGCTGCATTGCTTAAAGCGGGTGGAATAATTTAAGAGGGCTACATAATAATTCTTCAACAAATTAATAAACTTAAATCCACAGCTAGTCTGTCAGATAGTTAAGCGGGAGTGCGCTTTAAGGATGAGCTCATGGTAGGAATCTAATCACTTGTAATGAGCTCTGCTTTCTGATAAGAGGATTGATTAAATGTCCAGCCAGAATTATATCAGAAGCTTCTTGATGGCTCTGTGGTTACTCTGAATTCATCCAAATATTAGCATGGAACATATGTGTCTATTTGAGCCTGCATGTGTAATTTTGTTGACGTGTGGCTCAGAGAAAATCCAGAATAAATTTTCATTTCTGCTTCAAATTGTAATTAAAAAACTAATTGCAACTGTATGTTAAAAAAATCAATCTACTCTGGAAAAAGAACAGCTCAAAGAAATCATTAAAAGCCCAAAATCAATATGACATCTGTGCCCATGATGAGTGGATTTTAACTGTAGGAACAAGCAGCAGAACATACAAGGAAATAATAATATTATGCTTAATCAGGCATGACCTCTTCTCACAATGCATTTCACAGTCAGAGTATAGATTTTCATCATGACATTAAATGAAGGGTTTGATCATGTTCTCCCCAGAGCGACTGTGTTTGGAGCAAACCGTGGTGAATGTTGCAGGAACACACATCATTAGGTGTCCACGGATGGTCACTGTAGCAGCCAGCTGATTCCTCTGTGCTCCTGAGAAAGTTAAAGCTGCACATTCCTCCATGCTCCTGAAACCAGAACTGATTTAAACAAGGGGAATTCTCTACTTCCTAAAGAAAAAATGCAGTTTTTTAGCTTTTTAATAACAAAAAAAAAATCTTATTTAGCCTCACACTTCACTTGTCTAAATAAATGAAATCTGTCAGGTTTAGCCTTCTTTCAAACTTTTCTTTTACCAACATTTCTCCTGAACAAGTTTCTAAGACACAAAGCAGCGATCTTACCATTTCTGTTGTCAGTGTCATTATCCTGACATCAAGGCAGCTGATGAAATTTCAATGAAACTATCCAGCAGTAGAGAAAGCACAACAGACAATCAGATCAATTCACTCCTCTGTGGATACAGTGTGTAGGAGAACTGCTGAAGTGTGTTTAAAGGGACAAAGTTGAAATGTTGCGTCGCCGAACAGCACGGCTTATCAACGTCCAGTTCAGTGTTCAGCTGACAGCTGAGAGGGCCAATTGGCTCAGAAGGAAGTCTCTCTGATGGATTAATTAGACAAAGTAAGTCAGATGTGGTTTAGAGTGACCTTTGATGCCAATGTGAAATGACATAAAAGCATTTGCTCTGTGCTTTCACATTCATTTTTTACCTGGACAGCCTCAATTCACAGAAATGTTTTATCACTGCCAAGACAACGAGGGAGGTGGAAAATTGCATTATAGTTACTGAGATCTCCTGTCGTTACTCAGAATCTCTTAGAAATTATACAGAAAACTGTTTTAACCAAAGACTGGAAACAAACAGCTGCACTTTTAAACTTTAAAATATATTTCAGGCCCTGAAAGCCATAACAGGGACCACAGTGTGTTACATTTTGAGACAGAACGCAGTATCTGAAACTGATTTAACATCACAGCACAGTGTTACTTTTTACAATAAGGGCTGTCAAACTGTAAGACAACAGCGTTTTGGGAATAGTGCCAGAGCAGGGCTTATAACCCAGAAAATGATGTGAGTTTAAAAATGGATATTGTGAGTGCAGTAAAAAGGTCTTCTGAAGCACAACTGGTGAAAAATAAAGTAAAAGTAACTAAAACTGAAATTATTAAACTTCTGCTCCATCCAATAAAAGTAGGCTGTTCAATGAAGTCATGCATCATGACAGTTTTTTTTAGTAACACCTTATGGTGAGACTCCCTTTAGCAAAACCTAATGAACAGTTAGGACAGCATTATTAAAGATGTGGGAGAAGTTACAAGTGACTAGTACCTTTCCAAAAAGTGCCATACACTCAGTGCATCAGTATATGAAAAATAATCACTAATGGATTATCTATGACTACTTATAAGTGGTTTTTCAAGCTTTAATTTAATTAAGGCTGCATGGTGGTGCAGTTTGTAGCACTGTTACCTTGCAGCAAGAAGGTCCTGGGTTTGAATCCCAGCCTGAGCTCTCTCAGCATGGAGTTCTCCACGTGCATGTGTGGTTTCTCTCTGGGTACACAGAAGAGTCCCACAGTCCATAAACCTAAGTGTCAGGTTAACTGATCTTTATAAATTGCCCTTAGGTACGTGTGTGTGTGCATGGTTGTGTGTTCTGTGTGGACTGGTGACCTGATCAGGGTGTGCCCCACCTCTCGCCAAATGACTGCTGGAGATAGGCTCCAGCCTGCAAGCATTTGTCTAAGAGCACATCAACAGCTCATCCAGGACATCAGAAAATAACCCAGATTAACATCTAAAGATCTGAAGACCTCACTTGTCTCAGTTAAGTTCATGATTCAACACAAAGAAAGAAACCAGGACAAAATGCATCCATAGAAGAGTTCCAAGGGCAAAAAGCACTGCTAACCATGAAGAACACAAAGGCCCAATTCACATGAACAAAAATGATCTTGATGATCCCTAAGACTTTTGGTAAAATATTCTGCAGGCTGACATGACAAAAGTGGTGCCGTCTGGTGTAAAAATAAAGCATTTCAGCAAAAGAACATCACACTGACCATCAAACACAGTGGTGATAACTTGCTGTAATTAATCATGGCACCATGAATTCTTCTCTATAAGCAGAAAATCTTGAAGAGAATTTGTAGCCATCAGTTTGTGACCTTAAGCTCAAGAGTTTTGGAGAAGGACATTGATCTAAGCACACAAGCAAGTGAACCTTTGACTAGCTTAAAAATTAAACCAGATGAAGATTTTGGAATGGCCTAGTCAAAGTCTGGACTTATATCCAATTAAGATGCTCTGGCATGGCCCTAAATAGATCATTTGAGGTTAAAAAACTGTCCAATGTGACTGAACTGAAACGATTCTGCAAAGAACAAATTTCCTCTGTATGTAATGTGAAAGACTTGCCAGACATCGCACACACTGGATGGCAGGAAAGGGACAACCAGTTAATCAGTTAAGGAGCAATTCATATAGGACAAGGTTGGTTTTGATAGGTTTTTTTCTTCGTAAATGAAATCATCATGTAATGACAGTTTTTGCATTTATTGAGATAATCTTTGTTTGATGATCGGAAACATGTAGGTTTGACAAGAAAACCAAAGAAATCTGTAAATATATTTCATGATATAAATATTCAAATCGGATTCATTCGAAAAACATGTTTGTGTCTATCAGTGAGCCACACTTACTTTCCATCTGTTGGAACGTGTTGTTTTTTTTGTGCATTTCTATGGCATGTATATTCAGTGCCACCCTATTTCATATCTTTACTGCCGTGATTAAGTAGCATCTGTGTTGTGTTTTTTTTTCTAAGCATGCACAGAATAATTAAAAAGATATTACATAATGTGTTCTCTGAGGAGGAAAACAAGAAGAACATGCAGACTTGCAAAGACGTATCTCATTATTATCAGAGGGGTGGTTTCTCAGGGCTGAACCTTGTTCTTTCTGTATTTCTCAGAAAAACTATAATACAAACAATAAGCTACTACTGCCTAAACATCTACACACAATTGCACCTTTGAAGAAACAGGTTCTATAGTAAAGTCATTTTCTTTTCTCATCACATACCTTTTCTGCTATTTTTATTTCACAAAGAAGACAAAAACAAGATCTTCTTTGTGCTCACCCTGTTTTTCTGATTTCTTTTTGTTTGGAAAACGTCACTTTTCGAAATGGGCCCAGACATAAATGCACGAAAAGAACGATTTTGAAACTTTCAAACCTTTATTTCAGGTTTATACACTAACCTCCGGTATAGAACGAGTTGCTGCTGAGACTCTGGAGAGTAATTTTCTGCACTGAAAACAAGTGTCATCCAGTTTTTTTTTGGTCAACATCACAAAAATAACACAGAATAAAAACAGAAAATCCAGTTATCTGAAGCAGATTTGTTGGGTTAAAACATCTTAGATTGAAATATGTTATGTTATTTTATCTAATATGAACTTAGGAAAGTTTAAATACAAACCAAATGGTTTCTAATATTTAAAAGGGTCAGATTGAGGTCTAAGGGCTTTTGAAATTAATTCTTGTGGAGCTAGAGGCTTCTGAAATGTATTCTAGACCAGTTTTGAAAGATTCATTGTTATTTTATGAAAGACGTCATGCACAGAGCAAGTTCAACATATGAATCCTATATGAGAACTTTAGTATTTAAAGCACTCCACCTTCATGAGTGTATTTGTTGCATTTCAAGTCATTTATGAGCAAGAGACTGTTATCTTTCCTGTAATAAGCCTCATTGCATTGCAGAAGCACTTTGCTATCTTTATTGTTGTTCCAACTAGAGATTAGAGAGATTCAAAGTACAGGCAGATATTATCTAACCATCATTTCAAGCATGTTTATTGGTAGCTAGAATGCATTGCAGCTTGGTGCACGTAATTACTGCATTAATGGATGTGACATCATGATTTAATTGTACATTATTATGTCAAACAGGGTGTGTGTTTTTCTCTAATTATGATTATTCTCTCCAGGTTTTGGATCTTGATCTGATCGTTTTCCCAGATGGTGCTTTAGTTCTTTCCTTAGGTTTAGTTCTTTATGATCCTTGTATTCTGTTCATCATGCATTTTCGTTCCGCTGAATCCATACTGTAAGATGTTTGTTAGAAGTGAATGTGTCCTTGTATTCCTGTTCAGCTCATTCATGTTCTTGTTTCCACTCCCTGCCGCAGTCAGCTTGCATTCAGCTTCATTCAGTCCACCTACACTTTGCCAGTCCGTCTCCTTGCCTCACCTTTGCCATGCCCCATATATACTCCTCTGTTCTGTTCACTTATTGCTGGTTTATTCTGTTCTGTTCCGTTTTGCTGTCCATGCCTGTTTACCTTGCCAAACCAATCCATATTCATGCCTGCAACTGCTTCCACTGGCTTCCACTGCCTGTGAGTTTTTGTTTATTTATTAAACCTGTTTATTTTCACCAATCTGCTCCTGCCTGTCTGCATTTGGGTCCACTCCATGAGCCGTTCATGACAGTACTGCTTTGTTATACAAAGCAAGGTAGCGTAGCACAGGTGGACTGAATGAAACGGATTACAAGATGACTATGGCAGGGAGTGGTAACTAAAATGTGATTGGTGCTGAACAGAGTTACAAGGAAATGATTTAACCAAAGGAAAAACCTTGGAGATGTAACAGAACTAAAATGCACCATGAACAGAATACAAGAATAAGAACTAATGTTATGATTTGGGGTTTTTTGGTTTCTGGTTTTTTCTTATGTTTTTCACAGTTAGGGTTTTGACTTGTTCTTTTGTTTGTTATTATTATTATTATTCTTAGATTTTGAATCATGCTTCTGTTATTTTCCTGGTCATGTTTTAGTCTTGTTCATGTTTTGTCAAGTTTGGGTTTGTTTGTATATTAGAGTCCCTGTTTTTGCCGCTGCCACGTTTTGTTCTGTCTGTCAATTAAGTTTATTCGGTTCACCTGCTTCAAGTTAATCTGTCTCCTCGCTCCACCTGGTTTTCACTCCATAAATACACACCTGTTCAGTTAGTCGTCGCGGAAACATTCTCAAATCATGTCTTGTTTTTTTTTATCATGCCATGCCTGTCTTGCCTGCCCATTTGTTTTGTTCCTGCCTCCTGCTGAGTGTGAGTTTTTGTTATTAAACCTTTTTTCACTTACCATCACGCTGCCGGCCCGTCTGCATTCTGGGGTCCTATATCTCGCAAACCGTAACAACTAAACCTATAGGAATTAACTAATAAAGCACCAGCTGGAGAACATAAACAATAATGATAATAGGCATGACCTAAAAATTACAACAACAAGATGCTAAAAACCCAAAAGAAAAAAACAAAACCTAAACAAATACAGATTGTGACAGGTTGAGTGTAAAAACATAATAAAATATTGTGTTTTACAACTACCTACAAATGTAAAAGGGATGGAACTGGCTTCTGATAAAACGTCACGTTCAATTTTCCACTGTATGTATACTTCAGCAAAACTTCATATTTTGACACATTACAAATACAAACTTTCATCTATTTAGCTCCAAACTAAATATTTACTTACTTTACTTCTGACTTAACTTTACAAACAGTGCCCATAGATACTAACATCCTGAACAACAGACTGTAGGTACACAGGTAGAATTGTCTGGTACTGTTTTAAACTTCAGATATATTTTGGCATTCTGGGTCTATTTTGTCTCATTTGGAAATTATAAAACCAAGCGAACAGATCAAATTTGAGGTTCCACAAGGCTCCTGTCTCAGGCCTCTGGTATTAAATATAATATGATCCACCAGCTCAAATTGTGGACTACTACTATATCTTTCAACATCTATATTGATGACAGAAAATGTTATATTTCTGTTTCACCATTTGACTATTGTTGGCTACAATCATTAAGTCTGTGTGTGAAAACAAAAATGAATGAATAGGTCAGATCTTCCTCAATTTTTTACAAAGAATGGTCCCAAAAATGCCAGGTTGGGCATCACACATGACACACATTAGTGAGAGAGCATCTCTTGAGTAGCAGTGAGCCTGCAGCATGCTTGAAGTTAGTAGCAGGAAGCAAATACAATATTGGAGCAAGAGGCTGGATAGACGGTAGCTGATCAAAATCTAATAATATTTTTTGCCTTCTTTGACATTCCACCAAGGTCAGGCCAGTTTTTCAAGAAGAAGGCTGACAGCAGCTCCAAGGAAAGTGACCTTGGAATCCTTAGAGGCATTTCAAAAATGCAAGGCAAAGGGGCATTACTCCTTGCACCCTAGCCAAATCCTGAAATCCATATTGGCTGCCAGCTGGTAACTAGAAGAATCTTTGCCCTGGGAAAACACAACCATCATCATTAGTAACAGAAACAGGAAGAAAGGTCACTCCATGTGGGTTTTAGGGGGAAAATGAAGTTCTCAGAAATTGCTGCCACAGCAACACAGACCAGATGTGGTTTTGATTTCTGCATCTTCCAAGCTGCTTCCATGCAGTTCTTACTTCATTACATTCTTCTGTCTTTTTTGTGGCAAATCCCAAATTCCACAATGAGTAAGTGTACCTCACATTTCAGATGGTTCCAGTGATTTTTATTTATTTATTTTTGGCAGCAAAATGCTTCAAAATCTGTTTTTCATAGCGCCAACAAAGAGCAGACAGAAATACCCTGAAGCTCTGAATTAATCCCATGCTGCCTTGCATAAGAGTGTGCCAAATTCTAAAAATCACTTGTGAAAGAGCTGTCTCCTGAGTTCAAGGGCAAACCCAAGAAGAGATCTTTGATGAAACATCCAGGTTCATTACAATAATGTAAATGAATCTAAGCGCAATGCTTTTTACTCACAGAGTGGTTGTCTCTGTGTTAGCGCCAGACTAGCAACATAGCAGCTGGGCCTTGCAAAAGTATGCAAACACCTTGAGCTTTTTCACCTTTTGTCCGTTCATCACACATTGTATGTGATGGACAAATGCAAAGTTGTGCATAATTGGGAAGTTCTTTACAAATAAATATCTGAAATAAGTGGTTTGGATTTGTATATAGCCCCTTCTCCGAAACCCTAAATATAGTCTAGTGCAAGTAGTTGCCCTCAGAAGTCGACTAACCAATGAATAGAGTCTATATATGTGTAATTTAATCTAAATACCGCAAACAAACATGAAGAACGAAGAACACATCAAACAAGTGATGGACCAAGTCATGAAATATCTTAAAGCAGGGTTGGGTTATGAAGAAGAAGAAAAAGAAGAAGCGACTTTTGGGAGAGAGTCATAAGAAGTGTGAATTTGCAGATTGCCACAAGCCATGCAGGGGGCACAGCAGACCTGTGGATGAAGATGCTCTGGTCAGACAAGACCAAAATTGAAATGTCTGATGCTATGCGGGGAGAAAAATTAACACTCCACATCGCGCAGCACAAACAATCCTCATGTGAATCATGGCAAGGGTAGCATCAGTCTGTGCGGATGCTTTTCTTCAGCAATGCTTTGTGTTGGTGCATTACATAAAATCAAGATAAAATAAAATGAACAATGTGGCTGTATTGTGGTGCTAAAAAAGGTTCAAGAGTTATAAATAATAGACATTGCAGATATAATTATTGATTTATGAAGTTTTAAAAAACTTAACCAGGAAATACAACAACCTGCTTTATAATGGAGCCATTATTCATTACTCTTAAACTAAATATGATCTATTATCCGTGAAAACTAATATTTAAATAAGATTTACACAATTTTCAACTTGGAAACCGTAAACCCTTATTTTGAGTTCTACTTTATATGCCATTTGATGCCTTTTTTGTTCAGTTTAAGAGTTACTTTATTGCATTTCTAAAATCTTTTCATGTCGTGTGATGATTAGCTATTTCTTCTCATTTTAGAGCTCGTTTGAATGTTTGTTTGCACTTAAAGCAGCAGGATGACAGTCATTTTAAGGGCCACCAGCTGTGCATAAATATAGCAATATTTGCAATGCTTTCTAACAAACCTGGCACTCCGTTTGATAATGACTAAGCTGTGTTCATCGTCTTGAATGAATGTGTACACCTGCAAACACATGGCTTTGGGTTTATCAAGAACTCTATTAGTAAGTCAGCTGCAGGAGTGGGAGGCGTGATCCAGTGATATTGAAGTGGGGTAAAAACCCCAGCTGCACTGGTCAGAATAATTGGAGATTGGTTGGTTATTTTCTCAGGATAGAAACTTAATATGTTTCATACTCCCTTTTGCAATACAAGGTGTGCAGAAAAATCATATTTTCAAAGCCTTGTGTGGTTTTTTTTCTGCAAAATCTAATAAAACCAGAAGCAATAACACTTCCCATCAGTGTAGTGTGTTGCAAAAGTATTCCCACCCCTTGAACCTTCTTACATTTTGACATGTTTCAACTATACATTTAGACTAACACAAACTAGTGGGTAATTATTAAGAGATATTTGGAGGGCATGCCATCTGTATTCAGTCCACTTTACCCTGATACCCCTAGATAAAAATCCAGTGCAATAAACTGCCCTGACAAGGCAAAATAGTTAACATGTGTGTCTTTTTATCTCATCTTAAATGCAGGTATTTTGTAAAGGCCTCTGAGGTTTGTGAATGAATAGCATCTAAGATCAAGGATCACAACAGACAGCTCAGGGTTAACTGTGAAGACGTTTAAGAGTTAGGTTATCAAATATCTGAAGCTGTGGACATCACAATGAGCACTCCTTGATCTTTCACCTGAAAACGAAAAACATATGTCATAACTGCAAACCTACAAAGACAAAACTGTCCACCTAAACTGACTCAATCTACAGACAGGAAAATTATTAGTTGTAAACCCCACATATTAAGCCATAAGAATTCCAGTTTGCAGTTTGTCACAAGTCTGATCAGATGAGACCGAGTAGATATTTTTGAGCTACATGCAAAATTTGTGGAGGAAACCTTGTTAAAGGATTTGAGCTTGGGGCAGAGGTTGACCTCCCAGCTGGACAAGGACAAGTTGGAGTGGTTTAGACCAAGGCATAGTTATGTGTTAGAAGAGCCCATTCGAAGTCCAGACCTAAATCCAATTGAGAATCTGTTGCAAGATGTATAAAACAGCATTCATAGGTAATCTCCATCCAGTCTGACTGACTTTGCCGGGTCTTAAAAATATGTATTATTTATCAGAGTAAAGAAGAGGTAAATACAAATACAGCCCATAGTTTTCAGATTTTTAATAGAAAACCATTTTAACAACTTTTTTTTCCACTTCACAATTATTCTCTGCTTCTCTTGGTCTATGAGATTTTTGTGGTTTGTGGTTATAATGTGACAAAATGTAAAAACATTTAGTCAGTATAAATACTCAAGACACTGTCTGTTAAAAAGTTAAAAATGCTTTCAGTGAAAAAACAAGTGGCTCTGATTTTTTTACCCTTTCCCTAATCAGAAAGTTCAGATACATTTTATTGTTGTTCTTCCTAATTTTCTTTCTAACAGATTAGGTGAAATAAATAGACACGATTTCCAAAATTCTTTGCTGAAAACTCACGCCCAATATCAAATCTTTTCCACTCTGATCAATAATCTTTGTGTCTCATTCTCTCTTTTTCTTTGGTACCTCCCCTGACATGTTTTGTTCTGCGCTGCCCTCAGCTGGTGGAAAGCTCTTACAGCATACTAAAGCTGCTTCACAGTGCAATATTAAACAGAAGGGAATAGAAAACCTCCAGCCTTCATCAGTGAATCCTTGTAGCATGCAATAAGTTCCAAGCACTTTTTAATGTTTTAATGGATAGGGATTTCATGCTGCAACTGAGGGAGAAAATAATTAATATATGTATTTTAGATTAAATTGGTCTGTAATTATTTAATTTTTTGTTTTCACTTTCCCAACATCTAGGGTTTTTTGGAGGTTGGCTACTCTGATTCAGATGTTATCTGAATCCGTCCATCCATCCATCCGTCCGTCCGTTCGTCCGTCCGTCCGTCCAGATTCTAAGCCATTTTGAAATGTTTCAAGGCCACAAGGGATATTCAGTTATTTGAAACAATTGGACACCCTATGAAAGCTTTTGTATTTCAAATATTTTTGGAAAACTAAAACATTCTTTAAAATATAATTAACAAAGCTAATGTTGGTGAGGAATAAATTAGGACACCCATACATTTATTCCCAACTGAAATGGCTAAAATAACATACAAGAGTATCACATCAGGAGCATTTGATTAGAACATTACTCAGCATTTTGAAGGAGGTTTGCTCCATTTAAACCTCAGATATTTAGCTTGGTGTGCTCCTAACTGCAAGAGAACACAATGGTGAGACAAAAATGGCTTCCTGGGGCCTTTAGAAATAAGATTGTGACATCTTATGAGTCTTGATATGGGATTTAAAGATGTCTCAGAATTTGAAATCAGTCAGACCAGAAAATACTTTACGAGCTCAGGTCTGGCCATTCAAGCAAGTTCACCCTGAAAGCAGACCGCAAGATGCCAAAAGAAGTCTTCAAAAACCAAAAAATGTTACTGCAGGATCTACATCAGACTTTTGCGACAGTTGATGGGAAAGTGCATGCCTCTACAATCAGGCAGAGACCGGACAATTTAAACTTCACCCTTCATGAGAGGTGTGCAGGGAGAAAAACTTTTTTCTCTACGATAATATTCTTTGGTCGGATGAGACTAAAATGTTACTATTTGGACACCAGAACAGAGGACATGTTTGATAAAGTATTCATAACCTGAGAACTTTTATTTTATTGGGATTTATGTAACAGACTAACAAAAATAGGTACATAATTCCACAAATGGAAAAAAAGGATATACGGTTTTCAAAATGTTTTATAAATACAATTCTAAAATATTTGGCATGCATTCATATTCAACTCCATTTTCTCTGATATCACTGAATAAAATCCAGTATAAATAGTGCTGTTCAGCCCTCAGAGGTTTGTTTAAGAACATTAGAGAACAAACACCATCATGAAGACATTAGACAGGTCAGGGATAAATGTGTGCACAGGTTTAGAACAGGGTTAGGTTATAAAACAATGTCCCAACCTTTAAACATCTCAAGCCATCATCTGTAAACAGGAATAGTATGGCACAACTGCAAACCTACAAAGACATGATCATCCACTGAAACTAACAGGTTAGCCAAGGAGAGGATTAATCAGAGAAGGAGCCAAAAAGCCCATGGTAACTCTGGAGGAGCTGCAAGGATCTACAGCTCTGGTGGGATGATCTATAGACCAAATAATTTGATAGAGTCCAAAAATCTGGCCTTCATGGAAGAGTGGCATTAAGAAAGCCATTCTTGAAAGGAAGCCATGTCAAATCCAGTTTGCAGTTCGCAACAAGTCATGTAAGGGATGAAGCAAACATGTAGAAGAAGGTGTTCTGGTCAAATGAGACCAAAATGTACATGCAAATTGCCATGTGTGGTAGAAAACTTACTTTGCACATCAAAGCAGGGACACCACCATTTTAAGATTCTTCTTTGAAAAAAGGTAAAGAACGTTGATGACTTGAATTTTAAATAGAGAAAACAAAAAAATCTCAGTAAATTTGTCAAACCAGTGAACTGGACACACAGAAACCTGATCTGAGCTGGGACCTCTGAGCACCAGCGCCCTCTGTCGCTGCCCCCTCTCACCTGCACTTGAAAACGAGAGCCGCAGCAGCAGCCCGGTCTCTTCTCTTACGCCACCGGGACTGCCTGTCAGAGGCAGTGTCTACTGCGATAAACCGTCACATACGAGGATCCACGACCACAATCCAACATGGTGAGTATATTACTGGCTTTTCTCCTAAGGCGGAGGTTTTAATGCGGCTGAAAAAAAGAGTGCAGCCTGTCTGGGAGCCGCACCACAGAATAACCTTCATGCGTGGTTATAACGGTGACAGCGCAATAAGCCGCCCTGGATGGAGCCTGTCAGGTGTTTGAAATGGATGCCGGGGCTCGGTGGTGTTGTGTGACCAGATAAGGGCTCTGGCTGCGGTCGGTTGTAACATGCGCAGCAGCCGGCTGATAAGGCAGGGCTGTGGCCTTCACTGCACGGCCCAGCTCAGCCTCTCTGTGACGTTCGTCGCAAAGCCTTTATTATTAGACATGACTGCAGAAAAGCTATGTTAACGGGCGGTGGGGAGAGGAACGTGCATAGAGCTGGCATGGCTGTGGGATATATGGCGAACCATAGTTTTACTGAATTATGGAATTACGTGACATTAAAGGAGATTGCGTCACTGTTTGAGAGCCTTTAAATATGAAATTACATATAGGCCAAAAGCAATACGTCATCTGATGTTTTTCTACAGAAAGCTTCACGGCGTCTCTGACCAAGAGTGGTCATTATCATTTAAGGATGTTTTGTTGTGTTTAAGTAACAGGATAATCATATATTTGTGGAGCCATTTTTGGGCTATATCTGGGACAGATGTCATTATTATTTGGACATATTCCATTCTAAATGAGCCTATTCAAGGAATATTGCATATTAAAGTGATGATTCTTAAGTTCACAGAGATTTGTAGAAATTATTTATTTTACTCTATTTACATTTTTTTCCTATAATCCTCCCAAGCTGTTAGATAGACTGGTTAGAAATATTTCATTTTCAAATAAGGCTTCCCTTAGAGGTCAATAGAGAGGATTTTATGTTTTTCATAATGTTTTTAAAGTATTTTATTTATTTATTCATTTTTGCATAGAATCCTCCTAAACAAAGAGATGAACCAGTTAAGGACTATTTATACTAAGTAAAGCTTTTTAAGCCCCATAAAGATCCATGACAATATTGTTTTTCTTTCTTCAATCACTGTATTATTATTTTGTGTCTGGATTCCTCACAAACTGTGAGATTAACCAGTCAAGGAATATTTTATACTAAGATAAGGCTTGTTCATTTCTAGGAAGATCCACGGTGATGATTGTATTTCGTAATTTGAATTTTATTTTTATTTTCGCCTATAATCTTCCCACTATGATAAACTGTTTCATATTAAACTAAGGCTTCTTAAGTCCCATAGAGGTTATTATTATTTTTTTTATTGTTTTTCATGTAGTCAAACATTGTAAAATAAGACTATTATAATAGGCATTTTGTACCCTGGGATTTAGGAAATCAACCGTACCTACATACAATACGTAATCATTAGCTCAAACTCAATAGTTAGAACAGTTTTTGTAAGATGATATTTTCAGATTACATTTCATAGCTTTCTTTGGTTCAGTAAGTGCATACATATTTTTTGCTGGCTTGTATCTTCCATCTTTATGGTAACATTTTTAAAGCAGTAATAAGCTCTAGACCAGAGAGAGCAGCATGTGTATGGTGACTCAGTAATTCCTGAATTGTTGCTTCAGCCATAAGGTAAAATCTGCGCCCTCCCACCACTTCTTTCCTCCTAGGTTCAGTTTCAGACATGTCTTTCTTTTTATAACTCTGCCTGGAGCGGTTGTGTACACCGACTACATGACATAAATAGAAGCATACGATGAATAAAGTGAACCTCTGATGCTGGTTGTGCGTAAATGACTGCAACATGTGACATGTAACCCGCTCCCCACAGGTGAACTTCACTGTGGATCAGATCCGGGCCATTATGGACAAAAAGTCCAACATCAGGAACATGTCCGTGATCGCCCATGTGGATCACGGGAAGTCCACGTTGACTGACTCGCTGGTGTCCAAGGCTGGGATCATAGCCTCGTCCCGGGCTGGGGAGACCCGCTTCACGGACACACGCAAAGACGAGCAGGAGCGCTGCATCACTATTAAATCAACGTATGTGGGAATGAGGCCCGGACACAGCTCTATGGTTCAAAACGTGGCTTAAATAGCGGATAATTCCACTGAACAGTGAAAATGACAACCAAATATAACCAAATAATATACTCGAATATCATTAATTAGAGATGCACTGATCAGACCTGTCCTAGCCTATACTGATTTCAGGTTTTCTTCGAGGTCTGATCTGCCCATTCAGATTTTGACTGATTCCAACTTGTTTTCTTAGGACCATAACCCACAACAGACAGAAAATGTGCTGCAGGTTCTTTGATAAAGGTAGTAGTTTCAAATCGAACATAAAATGAAGCAATCTCAATCCCATCTCTTTATCAAATCACATTCACTTAACCTTTATCTGATTTTACTAAACTCAAACATGCTTATGGTGGGTATGTTTAAAGACCAAAAATGGTGGAGTTCTTAATTTTGATGCTTTTTGGGAAAAACGTTTTTTCATTATTCGACCTGCTGATCACCAATCAAAGCCTATCAAGAAAACAATTACCTCATTATGATGTCTAGCTGTTTGTTTGATTGGTTCATCTTTATCAATAACAAATTGCTTTATAGTCATTAATAAACTCTTCTTCCTGAATAATGTATAAAACATCTAACGTGAAGAAACAAGCCAAGGCTACTTAGACAGAAAAACAGAGCATTCATCCAAGTAAATTAACAACAACTTTTCAAAGTTACAACACTTTTAAGCTAATGGACCTTTTATGTTCAACTCTGCTTATTGTGTTTTTAAGTAAGTTTTAGAACATTGTTTATCTGATCTAAGAGCCTCTAAAGACTGCACAACAGAAATAACAAACAAAAACCACAAGTTGATTATTTTAAGTCTCAACCTTTTTTAAATGTCCAAGCTAAAATTCTCATATGTTCTAATAAAACATGTAAATTGTCCAAATCCAATAGCAGCACATCTTAAAGCACTTGACAGAGCAGCATGTTTGCCACTGTATTGCATCCCCTCTTCTATTAACTTCTACACCAGATGCTGTAGTTGTAAAAGTGTTTCCCATAATTATTACTCAACAGTTGCTTGGTACTTGCTGTATTTTTTTATTCCCGCTGCACCATATGTTATCAATGAGTGATAGAGCCAGTAAGTATGCTGGTTTGACTGCTTCATGATGGAGCAAGGAGTTTTGCGGCAAATTTCTGTTCCTTGGGTTTGTAAAGCTTGGACTTTCCGAAGCCAGTTTTAGCCGATTCTAATTTTTCTTTAATATTTATACTCAACACTGTGAAATGTTAATTTTTTTCATTCTTGCTGTGATTGGCCAGTTGGTACAGAATACCACTGTAACCGAGGCAACTTTACACAATACGTGTGAGGGAATACACTGTAAAAGAGGGTTTTTCCACCTTTTTAAGCATTTTATGGAAAAGACATGTTTTCAGCATCTTAGATAAGTGATTAGCGTGGTTAGCATTAGTACCTGTAAACAACAATCTTTTCAACTGTGGTGCAAAAGCTGCTTATAGTTTTAATTTAAAGAAACTAACCTACCACGTTTTTACAAGGTAGATGCATAGTAAATGTGATGTAATGCTAATTAACACCAACTTGCATGAAGATGAGTTGTTCAAGCACATTAATCTCAGTTTTTTCTTTGTTTTTGTGTTGGCAAAATGCAAAAAGCTGAAAAAGCAAAATCCCAGTTGTACTTCTATTTTAAAAATGCCTTCCACTGTGGAGGTACTATTGATTGAGTTGGTACTTGTTAGGAGAAAATTAGAAATCCCTAATGTCAACCTCAAGGCTAAGATATTTGAAAGACTGCCAACATTTCTAACTCCAGTGTGTTTCATGACAGGTTGAAAGCTCAAAAGAATACAAACAGAGCAACTGTTCTGTAACAAATTCAGTTTCTTGTTCCGTGCTGAAGTGTCACTCACTGTATTAAACGTAGAAGCCTGAATAAATGGCATGCCCCTCTAGAAAAGACAGTTTCCTGTTAGTTTCTTTCATAGTTGGTGCTGACTTTGATTTCACTCAATCAGTCTCTGTGTCTTTGGCACTTGAGCAGTCTGCAGAAGCCAGAATTGTGGTCTGGTTAGAGAGGCTCAAATACTTCTTTCACTCGACTTGCAAATCAATTTTAACTTTAAGTAATAAGTTTCTTTTAGCGATGCTCTGTGTCTATACATTGAAATGAAACTACTGTATTGGAGACTGATAATTTCTTTGTAAGTAAACAAATCAATAAAACCATAATGAGATCAAATAATCACATTTCCAACCTTAGGCAGTGTCTAGTCCACCTTATGTCAGTTTCTTGTATAAATCTGTCTTGAATTTAACTGGGGTTTCTGTGCTCTGGGGGGCCTTTGGATGTCTATGGCTCGGATCTCCTCCGTATCTGTCACACTTGCTATTGCATATTTTTATGGAGAAACCTTATATACACAAGGGCGTTCACACTCACCCACAGGTGTTCAGATTCAGGTGTTAACAAACAAACAAATGTTCTATATTCAGCCGCATTTACCGTTAAATAAATCTTGAATTCATAAGTACCGTGCATTTTTTGGTTAGAAAGCTGTAAACATGAACGTTTCTGCAGGTGTAGAAGCAGTCTTCTAGGGTCTTATCTTGTATTTTCTTCATCCTTCTTTCTTTCCTCCGTTCTATTCTCCTTCTCTCACCTTTTTCTTTTTGAGTCACCTCTCTCTCTTTCGTGCTTCTAATTTTTTTCATTTCTGTCTCCATGTCCGTAACAATTGAAAAAAATCCCAAAGCAGTTTCTAATAAAGTTTATTTTATAAATATCAAGCAGAGCTTTAAAGCATTAGCTGTAACGCTCCACTTGCGAAAGTAAATTTGTTGGGCTTTTTCTTGGCACTCAGACCAATTCTGAGCGCTACTCGGCCGGACAAGACACGTTTAAAAAAAAAAGAATTTACCTAATTCAAAGATGTTTTAACATCAGCGTTTAGTGTATCTCCTACAGAGTTTAGCTAAAATGAAGTGTGGAACCTAAATGTACAATGAACATCTTATTATTTTCTCTCTCTGCGATTCAGGGCCATCTCCATGTACTACGAGCTTGGAGAGAATGACTTGGCATTCATCAAGCAGAGTAAAGACGGAAACGGCTTTCTCATCAACCTGATTGATTCCCCAGGTCATGTTGATTTCTCCTCTGAGGTCACTGCTGCCCTCAGAGTCACTGATGGTGCCTTGGTGGTGGTGGACTGTGTCTCAGGTAATCACATGAGCTGTACCTGCTCTCAAAAACTAGGGCTGTCGGCAGAGACTCACATTTTCACGTCTCTGGACAGGTGTGTGCGTCCAGACTGAGACCGTACTGCGGCAGGCCATCGCTGAACGCATTAAGCCAGTTCTGATGATGAACAAGATGGACCGAGCCCTTCTAGAACTGCAGCTGGAGCCAGACGAGCTCTACCAGACGTTTCAGCGCATCGTGGAGAACGTCAACGTCATCATCTCCACCTATGGAGAAGATGAAGGGGGCCCCATGGGGAACATCATGGTGAAGCCCATGCCTAGCGGCCACAAAAACATGCTTCTATAATAAAACAGTTGCGAAAAGGTTAAAATCTCGTAATTCCTGTCCTCAGATCGATCCTGTTATCGGAACAGTTGGATTCGGCTCCGGGCTCCACGGCTGGGCTTTCACATTGAAGCAGTTCGCTGAAATGTACGTAGCTAAATTCGCAGCGAAAGGAGTCGCTCAGCTGGGGCCAGCAGAGAGGTGTAAAAAGGTGGAGGACATGATGAAGAAGCTATGGGGAGAGAGGTAAAAATTAGAGCAGACTTGCAATGCAGCCATTCATGTTCTTTTTAGGACAGAACTGTTTAGGCTGTCCAAGGTGCCAGACATTATTGTATTCTTTTAAAGAGGCCATGATTACAAACGTCTTTGCGATCGTTTACCTGTAAACCAGACATAAATACATTGAAATTAGATTGATGCTGTATTCTGATCCAGTCATTCAGGACAATAAGATGCAGTCCTTGGCCCCCTTTTGTTTGGCTGTTTATATGCAGATTTGCCATTCAGCCAGTGTTGTTGCCACTCAGGTCTGTCACTGTCAGTGTTTCCAAAATAAGACAAACCTTTTGTACGTTATAAATAAGTGTCTGATAAAGCTCAGTAGATTGCATCGAGCTGTTAACTTTACAGCTATACCTGCAACTAAGTAACCATGTAGCAACAGTAATAATGGGAAATAAACTACTAAGCAGCACAACTGAATCAGGAATACTTTCTGTGGAAAGAAAAACAAGAAGGGTGCACATAGTTAATGGCAAAAATAGCACATTCAACGGCTGCTTCCAAGAAAGACACACAGCTAAACACAGAAACACTGGACCAGGTGTTCTTTCTGTAAAATAGAAAAACAAGAACTTAATGGCAACAATAGCTCGGTCAAAGACTCCCTCCAGGAAAGAGACACAGTTAAACACAGAAGCTCAGAGTGTACTTTCTATGGAAAGAAAAACCAAATATTTTAACTCCACCTGCTTAAGCTATTTTATGTTCTTTCTATGTAAATGTTTTTAATTACATAAAAATTTACAACTTCTAAATCATAGCATTTAAAAACTGCTCCTGGTCTCAATTGATCTTTCAGAGGTTAGAAGAAGTGAACTAAACACTGCGGCCTACAATTATGCTCCTATATAAGATAACAAAAACATAATGCTGTAAAATCAGATGCTCTGTTTGACCATGAAAAATATATCTATTCTAGTATATTCCTTAACTAGGTCTGAATATTTTATTATGTTTTGCACTGTTTTTCTAGATATTTTGACCCAAGTGCTGGCAAATTCAGTAAGACAGCCTCCGGTCCTGACGGCCAGAAATATCCTCGGACCTTTTCTCAGCTTGTTTTGGATCCCATTTTTAAGGTGAAAATTAATTATATTTGAGGTCTTTATGAGGGGTTTACAACTTCTTAATTTTAGATGTTAAATGAAGCACCACATTGAAAATATCTGTTGCACTAAGTTAATTAGACTAAGTTCATAATTTAGCCCTTTTTTCAATTCTTTCCCAGGTGTTCGATGCCATCATGAATTTTAAAAAGGAAGAAACAGCCAAGCTAATTGAAAAACTGGATGTCAAACTGGACTCTGAGGACAAGGACAAGGAAGGGAAGCCTTTGCTGAAGGCTGTGATGCGCCGCTGGCTTCCTGCTGGAGAGGCCTTGCTCCAGATGATCACAATTCATCTGCCCTCTCCTGTCACTGCACAGAAGTACCGCTGTGAGCTGCTCTACGAAGGACCGGGAGACGACGAGGCTGCCATGGGTCTGACATTGACATCATTTAATTTGAAGCATTTATACATCTCATCATGCTTTAATAATTAATCTCGTGTTACTTGAACGTCATCAGATTTAGACTCTAATATCTCAACCCCTTCTCAGGTATCAAGAACTGTGATCCCAAGGCTCCTTTGATGATGTATATTTCTAAGATGGTACCAACAAGCGACAAGGGGCGTTTCTACGCCTTTGGACGCGTGTTTTCTGGCTGTGTGTCCACAGGCCTGAAGGTGCGCATCATGGGGCCAAACTTCACGCCTGGAAAAAAGGAAGACCTGTACATCAAACCTATTCAGAGGTGAGAATGTTTTTGCAAAAAATACAGGGCCTTGCAGAAGCATTCACAGCCCTTGCACTTTAACACATTTTGCTCTGTGTATTTGGATATTTTTCAACAGCACAAAGTAGTGCAAAACTAACATGGAGGAAAAATGATTTTTTTGACAACAACCCAAAACATTTAGTCATAGCAACACTGGAAACATTTAGATCATAGTATATTCCTGTAATACAATGGTCCAGTGAAAGTTCAGATCTAAATCCAATGGTGAATCTGTGGCAAGAGTTAAACATTGCTGTTTTTAGATGCTTTGTATCCAATCTGACTTCTTTTGGAAGAAAAAAGGGCAGAAATTTCTGTTGCTAGATATAAAAAACTGGTAGAAACATACTCCAAAAGACTTTCAACTTTGATAGCTGTGAAAGGTGGTTCTAAAAAGCATTTTTCAAGTTTTTATTTGTAAAATATTTTGAAAATCAACTATGATTTTCCTTCCACTTTAGAAAAGGTTTATTACAAGTTGCTAACACAACAAAATGCTAAACAGTTTATGAGGTATGAATACTTTTGCATGGCACTGTTTGAGGACTGTATTGAATAAATGTTTGCTTATGTTCTTATTCTTTTACATCCATCTCTGTGCAGGACTATTCTGATGATGGGTCGGTATGTGGAGCCTATTGAAGATGTTCCATGTGGTAACATTGTGGGTCTAGTTGGAGTTGACCAGTTCTTGGTTAAGACTGGGACCATCACCACCTATGAACAAGTAACGTCTTCATTTCCTTCTTTCATGAGCAACAAGATATTGTGTACACCACTTTGCATTATAATATCTATCAGCTTCTTGTTACAACAACACAGAAATACTGAAGTGACTCTTCTCCCTGCAGGCCCACAACATGAGGGTGATGAAGTTCAGTGTGAGTCCCGTGGTCAGAGTTGCGGTGGAGGCAAAAAACCCAGCCGACTTGCCCAAACTGGTTGAGGGCCTGAAGCGCCTTGCCAAGTCAGACCCTATGGTGCAGTGCATCATCGAGGAGTCAGGAGAGCACATCATCGCCGGAGCAGGAGAGTTGCACCTGGAGATCTGCCTCAAAGACCTGGAGGAGGACCATGCCTGCATTCCACTCAAGGTGGATAGAGGAGATTTTTCTCTAAGAGACCGGCTAGGTGCACAGGAAGTCAGTGAAGGAACGCTAGATGATGGTTGAATGAGGGTCCGTTTATCATGGGATATAAGTGACATATTATTTAAAATGGCATGTTTTTAAACTCTTTGGTTTCCTTCAAATTGCAAACAAAATGACTTACACCAACTCTATGATTTAAGGCAATAACAGGTTCAGATGGAGTTTCTTCTAGAAGTCTGCACAAAACATTGTTTACGTGCAAATTATAATACCCTGGACTATAGCATTCATGCTGACAATCTTCTTGACCCCTTTTTTTAGAAATCCGACCCGGTGGTGTCTTACAGAGAGACAGTGACAGAGGAATCAGATCAGATGTGTCTGTCTAAGTCGCCCAACAAGCACAATCGACTCTTCATGAAATCCCGTCCGTTCCCAGATGGCCTGGCTGAAGACATTGAGAAAGGGGATGTCACCGCTCGGCAGGAGCTCAAAGCTCGTGCACGTTACCTCGCCGAAAAATACGAGTGGGAGGTGGCTGAAGCAAGGAAGATCTGGTGTTTCGGTCCCGATGGAACTGGTCCCAATCTGCTGATAGACATAACAAAAGGAGTCCAGTACCTTAATGAGATCAAGGACAGTGTGGTGGCTGGTTTCCAGTGGGCAACCAAAGAGGTCTGTGGACCATTCGTCTACTGTTTACTGTACATGTTCAGTTATAGCTCTGCTGTATGTAATTAGTTTTCTGGTGTTTACCACTGTTGTCAATCCTCAGGGCGCACTGTGCGAAGAAAACATGCGCGCAATCAGGTTTGACATCCATGACGTCACACTGCATGCAGATGCTATTCACCGCGGTGGAGGACAGATTATCCCCACTGCTCGCAGGGTCCTGTATGCCTGCCAGCTCACAGCTCAGCCTCGCCTCATGGAGCCAGTTTATCTCGTGGAGATACAGGTATGGTGTCTGGAGTCAGATCCCCTCCAAAAGCATTCAGAAAAACGCATGAAGCTTTAATGACAAATTTTAAAATTGGGTGGAATGTAAGATTTCTGTTACATTTTTCAGAGGGTAAAGACCTTTCAGTCAGTCATCCGTTACTTCCTGTTTCCCATTTGTCATCGTTCTCCAAAATGGGATAGACAACAGAACATTCCATGACTTTAAAGACTATGTATACACTCCTTCCGTTTTAAATAGCTTCAAGATGGTATGTTTTCTGCAAATTATTTAACTGTTGACAAAATACAGTGTTCACTACTTATTACCAATGTTATGGATGCATTCAAAATCCAGCTCACATAAATCATTTAGATTAACTATCGATTATGTGTTCACTTAAAATAACGTCTCTTTTTACCCACATACTAATATGAATATACATAACTATTATATCTGGTATTGGAAGGTATGAATAGAACGAATGATTTTTCAGCACAGACATTTGCAAATTGTTTTTTTTTTGTTTTTGTTTAGACGGCCTTGGAGGGTTGTCTGTTTTTACTCTTTAATATGAGAAACCCATTGCTGTGCGCTTGTTTGTGTCCCTCCTCTCCACGCAGTGCCCAGAACAGGTGGTTGGTGGGATCTATGGTGTGTTGAACAGGAAGCGTGGGCACGTCTTTGAGGAGTCCCAAGTTATGGGAACTCCCATGTTTGTGGTGAAAGCCTACCTGCCAGTCAATGAATCCTTTGGTAAGTTATTTTGATCAAATCCTATGTCAGGTTTCCTTTGAAGGTCTTCTTAAGCTCACATGTACACTGCCTTGTGAGACTACTCATACCCCTTGAACTTTTTCACATTTTGTCACTTTGCAACCAGAAAGTTCAGTGTATTTTATTGGAATTTTATGTGATAAAGCAACACAAAGTAGCGCAAAGTGCAAGGAAGATGATTAATGACTTAAAATCTAAAAGAAATCCTAAAATGTGGTGGGCATTTTTGTTCTGATACCCTGTAAATATATTCAAGTGCAACCAATTTTCTTCACAAGTCACTAAATTATTAGCTAAACTGCTCCTGTGTGTAATTTAATATCTGTATAAATTTGGTCTTTTTGTGAAGGTATCAGAGGTTTTTCAGAGAACATTAGTGAACAAATAGCATCATGAAGGCCAAGTAACACAGCAGGCAGCCTAGGGGCAGGTTTGTGGAGACGTTCAAAGCAGCCATTGAGGTGTTCTTGTCTGATTAGACCAAATCTGAACCTTAAAGGCCATATTTGCAAAATACGATGTTTGGATGAAAACTACCTCTGCACATCACCCTTGCCTGAACACACCAATCCCACTGTGAAACAGCATCATGCTTTTCTTTAGCAGGGAGAGCAAACTTGGTCAGAGATGATGGGAAGATGGAAGGAGATAAATACGGGGTAATCCTTAATGCAAACTAGTTAGAGTCTGCAAAAGACTTGAGCCTTGGGTTCACTTCCAGCAAGACAACAACCCCATAGATACAGCAAGAGCTAGAATATGGTGGTCTAGATCAATGCATTTTCATGTGTTAGAATGGCCTAGTTAAAGCCCAGACGCATATCTAATGGAGGATCTGGGGCGAGACTTAAAAATTGATTTTAACAGGCGCTTTCTATCTTGAGCTATTTTGCAGATAGTGGGAAAAACAGTTAATTTTCTAGGTGAGCAAAGCTGGTAGAAAAAGCTTTTCTACATAGTTCTGCTGAGTGTTGACTGAAGGGGACGAATACAAATGCAAGCTTCGCTTTTCACATTTTTATTTGTATAACTTTTAAAAACATATGTAATTTTTCTTCCCCTTTACAATTATGCATTACTGAGTAAATCACTTAAACACCAAATAAAATACATTGAAAATGGTTGCAAAGACATGTGAAAAAGATCAAAGAGTATGAATATATTTGCAAGGCACTGTTACATATCTACTGTCAGTCAGTGAACGGATGTGCAATAAGAGCTTTTTATATGATTAAAGTACTTTTATAATTATAAACTAAGCCTTAATCTATTTAACTTTCTTCAGGTTTCACAGCCGACCTGCGCAGTAATACTGGTGGCCAGGCCTTCCCTCAGTGTGTGTTTGACCACTGGCAGATTCTCCAGGGAGACCCCAGCGACCCTACCAGCAAGCCCTTCCTAGTTGTTAGTGAAATTAGGAAACGCAAGGGTCTGAAAGAGGGCATCCCGGCCCTCGACAACTACTTGGACAAATTGTAAACCCCCCGACTGCTGGATCATAAAATACCAAATCAACACAAAACCCCACCCCATGGGCACTTTAAAAACCTTTGCACAGGCTTAAAGATTCATCACACAGTTTGTTTTTTGACTCGGAGCCCAGGGCAGAATCAAAGCTTTAGCTGTAAGGTAGTGGAGCAGTGATGCTTTTTTTGTCATTTCATAGCTACCGTACACCAAGTGCCTAGGGTGAGGGTTTTAGAAAACATTTGGATCAAAGCAGTAATTCCTCATTTCTTCTGTTCCTTCACTTCACCCCTCCTATCTCCTTTCCTTCAACGTATCTGCTAGGATGGGCCTGTACAGTGCACTGTGATACTGCTGCAATAACGCTCATAAATGGATCATGGCCAGATATAAACCACAGAAGCCACAAAAAAGTGTTACAGAAGTAAACTGACTGAAGAGAGCTTTTGTTCAGTGGATGTAATGAAATAAAAGAAATAAAATCATGATACAAATGTGATGCCTGAGATTCTGTTCTCTCCTTAGTAGTGTTAGATACAAATGATGATATAATATAATGCCAGTTACTACAATATGATATAGATCTGATACCAAGTGTCTGAGTTGAGTCCCAATCAAAGTATTTTTGAATCGTGTCCCTAATTGAAACCAACTCCCAACATTCATTGTTGCTCTACTGTCTGATTTTATTTCTGCTGCACCCTCAGCAATTTATGCAACCAATTTGTAAAAATAATGGGCTATTTTCATGCACATGGCTTGCAGTACATTATTCTAGGCCACAAGTTATTTTGTTGATCTAACCATTTTAGGTTTTCAGTATTTTCCACCATTTGCAATGACGTTCACAGTGAAATAGGGACTTTATTGTATATTTTTCACTATCTTCCACACCATGCACAGCGCAGCTAAAACACACAAAGTTTGTAATTGACCTACTTCTACTGATAAGAATAAAGGATTTTTAAAGTAATGAATAAATATTGAATAATCTTATTATTTAACTGATTAAGATTTATTATTAATGATTAAGTTATCAGGACATTTATTCCTTAAATTAAAAGATCCCCACTTATTCTGATTTATCTAATCTAAAGGAAATAGAAATATGTGTTTGAAATTCTCTCTTTCACAGACATTCATCTCTAGCTTCAGACAAGCTGTATTACACAATTTTTCCTTCTCATGTCCAACAGGAAATGTCAGCTACTTTCAATACAGTTCAGTGATTTATTTAGTGGCACTTCACATATCCAGTTTACATACATGAATATATAGTCAAATGAGTCCAATTTAGTTACATTCCAATTGGATCTAATTTGATGGTTATGATACAAAGCTACAGTCAGGCAGCATATCATCCAGCTCTATATTTTTATGTTGAAAGCACCTTAGCCCACATTATAAAGGATTTCTGGTGCAAAAGTATTTGTGCATTATGACTGTGAACTTGAAGTCACTGAGAAAAATGCTGTTAGAGTTGACACGCTTCTTCAGATTCTAAAGTACAGTGCCTTGCGAAAGTTCTCGGCCCCCTTGAACTTTTCAACCTCTTGCCACATTTCAGGCTTCAAACATAAAGTTATAAAATTCTAATTTTTTGTGAAGAATCAACAACAAGTAGGACACAATTGTGAAGTGGAATGAAATTTATTGGATGTGTCAAACTAGTTTAACAAATAAAAAACTGAAAAGTGGGGTGTGCAATATTATTCGGCCCCCTTGCGTTAATACTTTGTAGCGCCACCCTTTGCTGCAATTACAGCTATAAGTCTCTTGGGGTTTGTCTCTATCAGTTTTGCACATTGAGAGACTGAAATTCTTGCCCATTCTTCCTTGCAAAACAGCTGGAGCTCAGTGAGGTTGGATGGAGAGCGTTCGTGAACAGCAGTCTTCAGCTCTTTCCACAGATTCTCAATTGGATTCAGGTCTGGACTTTGACTTGGCCATTCCAACACCTGGATATGTTTATTAGTGAACCATTCCATTGTAGATTTGGCTTTATGTTTTGGATCATTGTGTTGTTGGAAGATAAATCTCCGTCCCAGTCTCAGGTTTCTTGCAGACTCCAACAGGTTTTCTTCCAGAATGGTCCTGTATTTGGCCCCATCCATCTTCCCATCAATTTTGACCATCTTCCCTGTCCCTGCTGACAAAAAGCAGGCCCAAACCATGATGCTGCCACCACCATGTTTGACAGTGGGGATGGTGTGTTCAGGGTGATGAGCTGTGTTGCTTTTACGCCAAACATATCGTTTTGCATTGTGGCCAAACAGTTTGATTTTGGTTTCATCTGACCAGAGCAGCTTCTTCCACATGTTTGGTGTGTCTCCCAGGTGGCTTGTGGAAAACTTTAAATGAGACTTTTTATGGATATCTTTGAGAAATGGCTTTCTTCTTGCCACTCTTCCATAAAGGCCAGATTTCTGCAGTGTACGACTGATTGTTGTCCTATGGACAGACTCTCCCACCTCAGCTGTAGATCTCTGCAGTTCATCCAGAGTGATCATGGGCCTCTTGGCTGCATCTCTGATCAGTCTTCTGGTTAAATCTGGTGAAAAACTAACATTTTATAAAAAAGAACAAAATACCTACATTCAAATGTGGTGGTGGTAGTGTTATGGTCTAAGGCCGGTGTGCTTCACTAGAAAATGGAAGACCTGTCTTAATCGATAAAACCATAAATTATTGGTCCATAATTCATTAGTAGCAATAAAAAAGCCTGGAAATTATTGCAGATGCTTGATAGAAGTCGTTGCCACCAAGGATGGCACAATCAGTTCTCAAATTTAGGGGGCAATTACTTTTTCATATGTAACCAGATTGGTCTCAAATAGCTTTTTTCCTTTCTACCCTTCCATCCATTGTCTATACCAGCTTATTCATGCAGGATCACATCAGGGTTGGTGCCTATCTCCAGCAGTCATTGGGCAAGACGTGAGGTACATCCCTGGAAGGTTGCCAGTGCACTCTTTTCTCCTAATAAAAGCAATCGTCAGTACAAAATGCCTTTTACATTTACTCAGGTTATCTTTGTCTTGTATTAAAATTAGATTCATAATTTTAGATACTTAAGTGTGACACAAAAGAAAAAAATTGTGGGGGTAAGTACTTTTTCATTGGATTTGTAGAAAACCAAAGTCACTATGATGTCATATTTTGTTTCTTTTACCACATTAGTCATCAGTATCCTGCTTATTCAGCCACTGAGAACGCACTGGTGCCTGCACACTCATTCAGCTTTACAGGTGCCATGGGAGTCTGTACATCAGGTGATAAATCCAGTCGTCCACTGAACTGATGACAAGGTTTGTTTTTCAGCACACCGCCCCTCCACATGGTCATGAGTAATAGAGCAAAACAGTGAACCTAGCCTACCTCCTTAGACAAGATAACACATTGCAAAACACTTAATGAAGCTGTGTACGCTTTAAAATTAGCTGTATGAAGACAGATAACACTTTTTTGTACACAAAGTGTTTAAAAGAACTTTAAAGAACTCAGTCTTGTATTGCAGTAGGATAATTCTGCACTGAAACACTTAAGAAAGCACAACTTTCATTTATTCAGTAGGAGAACAAAAACCCAAACAGAGAAATAACATTTCCAGTGCCACAATAATTGGCACACCTAGCAGTCCTTCTAAATATAACTTAAGGTACTTTTTATGTCTGTCTAGTGTCACGGTTCTGTCACGGTTTACTTGGAATTGGACCCCAGAATGCAGACAAGCAGGCAGCGTGATGGTAAGTGAAAAAAAAGGTTTAATAACAAAAACTCACACTCAGCAGGAGGTAGGAACAAAACAAACGGGCAGGCAAGACAGGCATGGCATGATCAAAAAAAAAAAAAAGACATGGTTAGAGAACTAGGCATGAGCATGAGAGTGAAAGATGTTTCCGCAAAGACTAACAGAACAGGTGTGAATATATGGCGTGAAAACCAGGTGGAGCAAGGAGACAGATTAACTTGAAGCAAGTGAACTGAATAAACTTAATTAACAAAACAAAACGTGACTGGAGCAAAACAGAGACTCTTGAACACAAACTAGAAAAACATGAAGCAAAAGCATAACCAGATCCGAAAACCAAACTTGACAAAACATGAACAAGACGACAAAACAAAAGCATGACCAGGAAAATAAACAGAAACATGATTCAAAACTTGAACATAAGTGAAAAACATAAGGAAAAACCCTGAAACCAAAAACCAAACAACCCTACATCATGACAGTATAGAAATCTTTTTTATAATCCGTGACTTTTAATATCCTGTGACTAAAAGTGGGAAAGACAAGAGAACATGTCAGTCTTTATAGGAAACTGGGTACACTACCGGTCAAAGGTTTTAGAACCCTTTTCTCATTAAAATGGTTTTCTTTATGTTTATGACTATTTACATTGCTCATAGAGTCTCACTGGATGCATCAAAACAGTGAATGAACACATATGCAATTATGTACCAAGCAAAAATTGAAAAAAAACTTTAAATATGTTTTATATTTTAGATTCCTTAAAGTAGCCACCCTTTGCTGCAATGACTAAAATATTAACCTTTGGCCATCTCTCAATGAACCTCTGGAAGTTCTTTCAAGGCTCTTTGGAAAACTATGTCAAGTGACCCCTTCATGAAGCTCATGGAGAAAATGCTAAGAGAGCAAAGTAGTAATCAAAGCAAAGGGTGGTTATTTTGAAGAATCTAAAGTAAAAAAATATTTAGTTATTTCACACTTTCTGTTTACTATCCATGTGTGTTCATTCACAGTTTTGCCTTTGGTGAGAAACTACAATGTACATATTCATGAAAATATAGAGACCCATTAAGTGAGAAAGTATCTTAAACTTTTGACCAGTATTATATATGGTAAATATATATTATATATACACTGCTCAAAAAAATAAAGGGAAACCTCAAATAACACATCCTAGATCTGAATGAATGAAATCTTCTCATTGAATACTTTGTTCTGTATAAAGTTGAATGTGCTGACAACAAAATCATACAAAAATCATCAATGGAAATCAAATTTGTTAACCAATGGAGGCCTGGATTTGGAGTCACACACAAAATTAAAGTGGAAAAACACACTACAGGCTGATCCAACTTTGATGTAATGTCCTTAAAACAAGTCAAAATGAGGCTCAGTATTGTGTGTGTGGCCTCCACGTTCCTGTATGACCTCCCTACAACGCCTGGACATGCTCCTGATGAGACGGCGGATGGTCTCCTGAGGGATCTCCTCCCAGACTTGGACTAAAGCATCCGCCAACTCCTGGACAGTCTGTGGTGCAATGTGACGTAGGTGGATGGAGCGAGACATGATGTCCCAGATGTGCTCAATCGGATTCAGGTCTGGGGAACGGGCGGGCCAGTCCATAGCTTCAATGTCTTCATCTTGCAGGAACTGCTGACACACTCCAGCCACATGAGGTCTAGCATTGTCCTGCATTAAGAGGAACCCAGGTCCAACCGCACCAGCATCTGGTCTCTCAAGGGGTCTGAGGATCTCATCTCGGTACCTAATGGCAGTCAAGCTTCTTCTGGCGAGCACACGGAAAGAAATGCCACCCCACATCATTACTGACCCACTGCCAAACCGGTCATGCTGAAGGATGTTGCAGGCAGCAGATCACTCTCCACGGTGTCTCCAGACTCTGTCACTTCTGTCACATGTGCTCAGTGTGAACCTGCTTTCATCTGTGAAGAGCACAGGGCGCCAGTGGCGAATTTGCCAATCCTGGTGTTCTCTGGCAAATGCCAAGCATCCTGCACGGTGCTGGGCTGTGAGCACAACCCCCATTTGTGGACGTCGGGTCCTCATACCATCCTCATGGAGTCGGTTTCTAACCGTTTGTGGAGACACATGCACATTTGTGGCCTGCTGGAGGTAATTTTGCAGGGCTCTGGCAGTGCTCCTCCTGTTCCTCCTTGCAGAAAGGCGGAGGTAGCGGTCCTGCTGCTGGGTTGTTGCCCTCCTACAACCTCCTCCACGTCTCCTGGTATACTGGCCTGTCTCCTGGTAGCGCCTCCAGGCTCTGGACACTACGCTGACAGACACAGCAAACCTTCTTGCCACAGCTCGCATTGATGTGCCATCCTGGATGAGCTGCACTACCTGAGCCACTTGTGTGGGTTGTAGAGTCCGTCTCATGCTACCACGAGTGTGAAAGCACCACCAACATTCAAAAGTGACCAAAACATCAGCCAGAAAGCATAGGTACTGAGAAGTGGTCTGTGTTCCCCACCTGCAGAACCACTCCTTTATTGAGTGTTTCTTGCTAATCGCTAAAGATTTCCCCTGTTGTCTATTCCATTTGAACAACAGCATGTGAAATTGATTGTCAATCAGTGTTGCTTCCTAAGTGGACAGTTTGATTTCACAGAAGTTTGAATTACCTAGAGTTATATTGTGTTGTTTAAGTGTTCCCTTTATTTTTTTGAGCAGTTTATATTATACAGGGGTTGGACAATGAAACTGAAACACCTGGTTTTAGACCACAACAATTTATTAGTATGGTGTAGGGCCTCCTTTTGCGGCCAATACAGTGTCAATTCGTCTTGGGAATGACATATACAACTCCTGCACAGTGGTCAGAGGGATTTTAAGCCATTCTTCTTGCAGGATAGTGGCCAGGTCACTACGTGATACTGGTGGAGGAAAACGTTTCCTGACTCGCTCCTCCAAAACACTCCAAAGTGGGTCAATAATATTTAGATCTGGTGACTCTGCAGGCCATGGGAGATGCTCAACTTCACTTTCATGTTCATCAAACCAATCTTTCACCAGCCTTGCTGTGTGTATTGGTGCATTGTCATCCTGATACACGGCACCGCCTTCAGGATACAATGTTTGAAACATTGGATGCACATGGTCCTCAAGAATGGTTCGGTAGTCCTTGGCAGTGACGCGCCCATCTAGCACAAGTATTGGGCCAAGGGAATGCTGTGATATGGCAGCCCAAACAATCACTGATCCACCCCCATGCTTCACTCTGGGCATGCAATAGTCTGAGTGGTACGATTCTTTGGGTCTTCTCCACACCGTAACTCTCCCGGATGTGGGGAAAACAGTAAAGGTGGAGTCATCAGAGAACAATACATGTTTCACATTGTGCACAGCCCAAGATTTGCGCTCCTTGCACCATTGAAACCGACGTTTGGCATTGGCATGAGTGACCAAAGGTTTGGCTATAGCAGTCCGGCCGTGTATATTGACCCTGTGGAGCTCCCGACGGACAGTTCTGATGGAAACAGGAGAGTTGAGGTGCACATTTAATTCTGCCGTGATTTGGGCAGCCGTGGTTTTATGTTTTTTGGATACAATCCAGGTTAGCACCCGAACATCACTTTCAGACGGCTTCCTCTTGCATCCACAGTTAATCCTGTTGGATGTGGTTCGTCCTTCTTGCTGGTATGCTGACATTACCCTGGATACCGTGGCTCTTGATACATCACAAAGACTTGCTGTTTTGGTCACAGATGTGCCAGCAAGACGTGAACCAACAATTTGTCCTCTTTTGAACTCTGGTATGTCACCCATAATGTTTTGTGCATTTCAATATTTTGAGCAAAACTGTGCTCTTACCCTGCTAATTGAACCTTCACACTCTGCTCTTACTGGTGCAATGTGCAATCAATGAAGACTGGCTACCAGGCTGGTCCAATTTAGCCATGAAACCTTCCACACTAAAATGACAAGTGTTTCAGTTTCATTGTCCAACCCCTGTATATATTATCGGTAGAGACACCCAGATGTCCCTCTCCTCAGACACCTCCTCCAGCACCTCCGGGGGGAGCCCAAAGCATTCCCAGGCCAACCGAGAGACATAATTCCTCCAGTGTGTCCTGGGCCTCCTCTGGGTGGGATGTGCCTGGAACACCTCCCGTGGAAGGCGTCCAGGAGGCATCCAGTATAGATGCCCGAGCCACCTCAACTGACTCCTCTCGATGTGGAGGAGCAGCGGCTCTACTCTGATCCCCTCCCGAATGGCCAAGTTCCTCACCCTATCTCTAAGGGAGTGCCCTGCCACCCTACGGAGGAATCTCATTTCAGCTTCTTGTATCGGGATCTCGTTCTTTTGGTCATGACTCAAAGTTCATGGTCATAGGTGAGGGTAGGAACGTAGACTGACCGGTAAATCGAGAACTTCGCTTTAGGGCTCAGCTCTCTCTTCACCACAATGGACCGGCACAGCGTTCCCATTACTGCGGCAGCCGCACCGATCCGTCTGTCGATCTCCCGCTCCATTCTCCCCTCACTCGTGAACAAGACCCCAAGATACTTGAACTCCCCTCCAACCTGAAGAGCGCAAGCCACCCTTTTCCGGTCGAGAACCATGGCTTCGGACTTTGAGGAGCTGATCTTGATCCCAGCCGCTTCACATTCGGCTGCGAACCGCCCCAGTGCATGCTGTAGGTCTTGGGTAGAGGGGGCCAGCAGGACCATGTCATCTGCAAAAAGAAGAGACGAAATCCACTGGTCCCCAAAGCAGACCCCCTCCAGCCCTTGGCTGCGCCTAGAAATCCTGTCCTTAAAAGTTATGAACAGGACCGGTGACAAAGGGCAGCCCTGCCGGAGTCCAAATGCACTGGGAACAGGTCCAAAACTTCTGCTCCGCTTGCACAGAGACCGGATGGCCCCTAATAAAGGGCCCACGACTCCCTACTCCTGGAGCAACCCCCACAGGGCACCACGAGGGACACAGTCAATGCCTTCTCCACGTCCACAAAACACATGTGGACCGGTTGGGCAAAGTCTCATGAACCCTCGAGTACTCTACAGAGGGTGCAGCGCTGGTGCAGGGTTCCACGGCCGGGAGGAAAACCACACTGCTCCTCCTGAAGCTGAGGTTTGACTATCGGCAGGACTCTCCACTCAAATACCTGGCGTAGGCCTTACCGGAGGCTGAATGGTGTGATCCCCCAGTAGTTGAAACACACCCTCCAGTCACCCTTCTTATGAAGGGGGACCACCACTCTGGTCTGCCAGTCCAGAGGCACTGTCTCCGACAGCCACACAATGTTGAAGAGGCGTGTCAACCATGACAGCTCCACAACATCCAAAGACTTGAGGTACTCAGGGCGGATCTCATCCACTCTCGAAGCAATGCCACTGTGGAGCTTTTTAACCACCTCGGTGACTTATACCTGGGTGATGAAAGACTCCAACCCTGAGTCCCCAGCCTCTGCTTCCACCAGGGAATGCATGACGACAGGACCGAGGAGACCCTCGAAGTACTCCGTCCACCGCCTGATAATGTCCCCAGTTGAGGTCAGCAGCTCCCCACCCCCACTGTAAATTATGGGTGTTGGCGAAGCACTGCTTCCCCCTCCTGAGGCGCTGGACGGTTTGCCAGAATCGCTTCGAGGCCAATATATGTATATATATATATGTATATATATATACACACACACATTTACAATTTTACAGTCCGAGCCTCCAAAGCTCCGTACTGCAGTACTTAATACTTATGGACTGCAGATATAAGAAGAATAGCATTGTTTTCACCAATTGTCCATATTTAACAACTATTACACACTACCTACAGTTGAAATCAGATATTTGCATATACTGTGTAAAAGACAAACGTTTTTATGTCCCTTGTAGATACAAAATTAGACTTAACTCATTGTTTTTGTTTGTTTTTTTTTACTTTAGCTGAGTTAGGATTACCCAAAATATTTCTATTTACTAACGCTTGCTGAAATAATGATGTTTTGAGAGATTGTTTTATTACTTTGTTCAAAGTTTAGATAGTTGGAGTCTTTGAAAAAGAAACTCTTTAGTAAATCAAATAATATGGATGGCATTAAATTGACCTCCGGTAATAAAGTAAAACACCTTGATATTATTTTTGACCAGGACATGTCATTTAAATCCCATATAAAATCCGGTTTCTAGGATTTTCTTCTTTTACCTCCGGAACATTGCCAAAATTAGAAATATCCTGTCCAGGAGTAGTCCACAAAATGCAGCTGAAAGCCTTCAGCTGATCCAAAATACTGCAGCAAGAGTTCTGATGATAAACTAAAAAGAGAGATCATATTTTTTCTATTTTAGCATCCCTGTTAAATCCAGAATAGAATGTAAAATTTTCCTTCTCACATATAAAGCCTTAATGATCTAGCTCCATCATATATATGATTTTTCCTTAAATTGCTAACAGAGCACATCGTTCTCAGACTGCAGGTTTACTGGTGGCTCCTTAGAGTCTCAGAAGTAGAATGGGAGGCAGATCCTTTAGTTATCAGGATCCTCTCCTTTTTGGTGAGGCATCGGCTGATGTACTGCTGCCAACAACTTAATGTTCTCTTTCTACAGATGACGAGAGACCGGGTTAAACAATGAAAGACAGGGAACACATTTCCCTGTCTTTCAGTGTTTAACCCGGTCTCTCTTATAGACATAGCTATTGGCTGAGCTTTTACTGTGACTGACTATGTGCTCTCTTTCATGCTCTAGACTTGAAAACTGACTCAGTTTATCTACTAAGCTGTATTTCTCTCCTAGATGAAAATAGTAAATAAAAATTAATACAAATTCAAGCAAGATATCAGAGATTATTGGACTTCCACAAGTCCCATTCATCCTTGGGTACAATTTCCAGGTACCTAAAAGTGCCAAGGTCATCTATTCAGACAGTTGTATGAAGGTATAAACATGGGAATGTATAGTTAGAAGCTTATGTGACCTACAGATGAAAGAAACTTGGTGCAAAATGAATGTATCAACTCCAGAACAAAATCAAATATCTAGTGCAAATGCTGGCTGAAGCTGGGAAGGAAATCAAATTCCTCATTCTCCAATTGTGGTCATTCACTCTCCAATGGATTTATTTGATTTATAATGTAAATGCTAACGGTTAACCCAATCCGTAACTATACACTGCTTTTGTCCAATTTCAATAAGCTGTTTAAAAAAAAGAGCTACACACTATTTTTTTCTCACATTTTATTTACCATTTATTTCAAGTTACATATATAATGTTAATAAATGCCACTTTAATATACAACCCATCAACATCAGCAACAAGAGAAAACTCTCTTCCATCCACAACTTTTAAAATAAAGCTTAAAAGAAATTCTGAAAAGTTAGTGTGCATCCATAGAGCAACAAAATAAACAAAGGCAAGGCCAAGAAGTGCAATGTATACCATATAGGCAACTACCAAGCAAAGACACGAGATATCACAGATTGTACTGTTAAGTAAAAAACAGAAAAATGCTCACCTTAGTCATACTCTTAACATTATTATGAAGTTTGGTTCAAATTTGACAAGATTTCATGAAGCCTATGAGGTCCATCAAGTGTGTGGAAGTTACAGTTGATGCAGAGCTGACTCTGTACAAAACGCTACAAGGATTTCTATCTTGGCAAATCTGATTAACTGTACACTCATACAGTTCAATCTCCTTTGCACTAAAGAAGTGGAGCAGAAGGAGGAGAATCATACAGCTTAAGAAAGATTCTGTGTCAAGCTTTATGCTGTCAACCCGAAGCAGTGACAAAGATACTGTGAATAATCTGAGAGACCCCTCCCTACATCTCTCAATCCTTCTCGGAGCTGGTTTCAGGGGGCTTGTAAAGCTAGAGCACTAAGGGAGCTGACAGCACGTCAAATGACAGGCTTCGCCTTCGTCTACCAACTATTTGTCCTCCCATGCAGTTAACAGTCACACACTGTGAGGAGGGCGAAGTTTGAAGTCTGACAGATTAGTCCCCAGTATGGCTGCTGAGGTGCGGCCTTGCGCTGGTGTCGGGTTGTCACATCTGATGGAAGATCGCTGGGACGTCTGAGGTGACTATGTGTAGAAGATGACCTCTGGGATCTGTCCGTCTTCTACTGAAGTGCCGTTGTTGTTGCCTGCTGCGTAGCAGAAGGTGAAACAGGTCTTTGTGCCAGTGGAGGATGACTCATGCGTTACCTTTCTCATTCCCTTGGTCCCATAATGAGAGTCTGGACCCTGTCAGACACACACAGAACCAAAATTAGTACACATTTTCAAATGGGTGGGTTCTTTCCTGTATTAATCATCTCTCTCTTCTTGCTGACCTTCAGTGTGGCACAGGCAGTGTAGTTGACGTTGGGTAGAATCTCCACCGGTTCTTTGAACATGACTCTGAAGGTGTTTGCTGACCCATCACAGCTGAAGCCTGTGTCGTTCTGCCCCAGCACTGTGTTGCTGTCTGTGTGAATTATCTAGAACAGGCACAAATATCCAAGATGGCATAAAAGGAGTGCCTCGTTAACACTCTTACATTTTCTTCTATGTAATTAGTGGTATTGATTACTTTATTCAACAGACTCATGGTCCACATGCGATAGATCAACAGTAGATTGTAAAAGTGGAGAAAATCTGATACATGGTTTTCAATACAGATTTGAAAAGTGTAGCATGAATTTGTATTTAGCCTTCCAGCAGTTACAACTGCAAGTCTTCTTGGGGTATGTCTAACAGCTTTGCACATTTAGATACTGAAAATGTTTGCCCATTCTTCTTTCCAAAATAGCTCAGGTTCAGTCAGTGTATGTGAACAACATTTTAGGTCAATTTTAAGTGCTTGAAATTCTCAACTTAAGGTCTAGACTTTGAGTAGGTCATTCTAACAAAAATATGCTTTGAGCAAAATTATTGACCCTCCACTCTACAGTGTTGGTGCATTATTTCTGCCACACAATATACATTGCATGTAAGTTTGATGACTTTTGCCAAACTGCAAACAAGACCTCTTATATCGTTTTCCAGCAATTGCTTTCTTACTGCCATTCATCCATAAAGGCCAGATTTGTCAAATACACAACAGATGTTCCCACCTGAGCTGTGGATCTCTACAGCTCCTCCAGAATTACAATGAGTCTCTTGGGCTCTTTCTCCAAAACTTTATCCATGACCTGCCTGGTGTGATCTTTGGTCTTCATGGTGCCGATTGTTCATCAACATTCTGTTACAAACTTCTGAGGCCTTCGCAGAAAAGCTGCATTTATACTGAATACCAATACATGGCACATTTCAGATTTGATTTTTTTTTTTTTTAAAACCTTGAATCATTTTTCTCCAACTGTAAAATTATGTGCTACAATGTTTTGCTGTTTCTGCAAAATCTCAATAAAATATACTGAAATTTGTGGTTCTAATGTTACCAAACGAACAAAGTTCAAGGGGCGTGAATACTTTTGCAAGGCACAGTAAATACTGACAGTAATCAGGGCCAGTACCTGTATATTGACTTGGTAGTCTGTAGGCCCATGTATGGAGCCGTAAAGTCCAAATCCAACCACAAAAATCCTTCTGTTAACAGAGAACCTGTAAAAGAAATTGAGGTAGACACAATTGCAATTTAGCCTTTTACATTACGCTCATTCAAAAATGACATAATCTTATCAAAAAATTACTGAAAAGATTTCATGATCAAATTCTTCAACATTGTTGATTTATCAGTGAAACATCAGTGATGAGCATTTGAACTTCCATTATAGAAGGTATGTAGATATGACTTTTTAAAGTGTCACACACATGCTGCATAATCAAGAGAAGAGAAGAGAAGAGAAGAGAAGAGAAGAGAAGAGAAGAGAAGAGAAGAGAAGAGAAGAGAAGAGAAGAGAAGAGAAGAGAAGAATAAGGAGCCAGCTTTGTAGCCCTGATCTCAACACACCGTATGCGGTCGCTTGTCCCACTGTAGCCCCAGCGGCTCTCAACCTGACCAAAACGGGTGATGCTGCACTCCTTCCCACGGAGACAACAGCGGGGACGGTCGATAAAATCTACACGAGGCTTTGGGTTCACTGTAAAGTGGAGGAAGAGACTCACCACCTCTCTGTCGGTTAGAATATTAGACTGGGCAGGACCTGAAGGATAAGGGCATGACCCAAACACAGAGGTCAAAGTCCGGGTGGTTATTTAAAAATTAAATAGATGCAGTAATGGCAGTTTTATTGTTCTGTTTTTTTACCTGCTGCAAACTCCTCGATGGTCATTAGAGGGAAGCGGATGAGCGTGAGAGCTTTTCCCAGGACTTTACGCATGTTCTCCGGAGTGGGCTGCAGCTGCTGCCTGCGAGCCTCAGCCTCAGCCCAGCGAACAGCAGCTCCAAACAAACGCACCTCCCTTACTCCTAAAGTATCCCTCTCCAAAACCGCCACCAAAGTATCTAAAGGAGACAAACGTGAGCGGTTTTCAATCAGATTCTAAAGACCAATACAACATGAAGCAATAACAACAACATTTAAAGCAAGTCTTTACCCAGATCTATGTCCGTGAACCCTTCAGCAGCAAGGGCATCTCCGGTGTTCTTGTCAATGTTCTCCAAACATAGGCTGGCAAGCTGTGGCTCATCAAACAAACGTGCCTGAAACAAAGATAATAAAGCTTTAATGACAGCTTACCATTAAAACATGATCCAGTTTTCAGCCAACATAAAGGCAGTTAATACTCCTGAGGAAGGCTGAGTTAGCTCTTTTTATTTTTTAAGAAATCAAAACATACAGCACAATACTTGCAGCTGACAACACATCTGTGTAGAACATGCCCAAAGGACTGGCTTAACCTGAATGTTTTCCTTTTACAATACTGCCAAAACTTTGAAGAGGCTTACAAGTGCTAAGTTTTTATCTGCGAGCTTATTTTTATGTTTAAACTTTGGCATTTATTATGATAAATGCATATTATAAGTCACGGTGCCTACACTTTGCTCATGTCAAAAGTCCAGACTGCTAAAGACTCCAATTTCCAGAGTTTTCAGTCTGTTTCAGCAGATTTTGAAGAGTAAATACAGAAGTTGGCTATGAAATTGTCATTTATGATAGATGAAAGGATAAAAAGAGGGATAGTTAGCTGGACAGAGGGACTGACAAACGGACCGACAGCTGGGTCAATGGATCGCCGGACCGATGGATGAAAGGTACAGGGAATAAAGTCTGGAAATAAAAACTATTTTTATATTCCATTTTCTCATTCAAAACTCTTCAGACCTTGAAAACCCTGAAACCAAATCTCATGCTTCTCCAAGAGGTCTAGGAAACCTGACTTTTTATTTTTTTTACCTTATGACAGTTTCAATCATTTTTCATTAATCTGTAAAATAACCGTTTAATTTGTTGCAAAAGAAATTCCCAACAATTTAATCTTTTAAAAAAGGTGTTGTATAGAATGCTTAGCAAGTTAAATACTTTTCTGTCACATCTGCATTTTTTTCTAAGAAACCTGACAGTGAATCAGAATAGTCCAAGTAGTTGGTGCAAGGGGTTTTAAATCCACAGACAAATGAAAAGGATTGAACAAATGTTTTCCCCTGGATGTGCTGAATGTCAAGGTAAGGAAGTTGACCTGTGTGAGCAGCATGAAAGCATTGTCTGCTCTGAGGTTTTTCTTCAGGAACTCCACGCAGTGAGCCTCCAGGGCTGGAACTGCATACTTCTTGGCTGTATATAGAGTGGTCATCACGGTCTCAGGCCCTATCTGGACTTCATCTGAATACAGGAACCTGAAACAGATCACGCCAGTTTAATTACTCGTATACGCAGAGATGGAGTGGCTACAGTAAGCGGTAAAATCCACACGCAAAATTTGATGGCGGAGCTATAATGCAAACTCCTTACTTTAGCAGGGCCAAAAAGGCAGCTGGTTCCACATCAGGAAGCTCAATTTCCGTGGAGGTAGTCGCCATGCCGCCGTTGAACATAGCATCAAACACTGCGCTGCCCACAGCCAGGACAAACCTGACACGCCACAGCAACAACAGGAGGAGGGGTCAGCTCGGTCATTTTTAACCTGTATGTTTCTGCTGAAACAAATCCTCTTACCTATGAGCTGGTATTCTCTGAACACCCATTCCTTTGCCAACCAAGAAATGAACGTCACTGAGCACCTCGTTGTTGAAGAGAAACGCAAACCTCTCCTTGACGGTGCTCTTTGTCGCCTGCCAGTTGTACACCGGCTCTCTGTAGACAAGCACAGACGCTGAGGCCGGGGTGGCACTCGGTGCAGTGGCCGGGGAGGCGTTCGACGCTGCGCTGCTTGCCATGTTAGACGCCGGGGAGGCCATGGCTCCAGCTGCCGCAGAAGCAGCACCTGCCGCAGCGGCCGGCTGCAGAGGGTTCTGCGCAGTCGGCGGAGCTCCGCTCGAAACGCCGCTGCCGTCTGCACCGCCAGGCCCCAGCTGCGGGTTGGGTCGCCTTGCCGTTCCCTGTGCTCCCCCGGCTGCACCGACCGCTCCCCCGTTGGTTGCTGGCATTGAGAAAACGCTGTTGCTAGGCTGGCTATTCCCCAAAGGACCCGGGCCGGAGAAACTAAGGCAAGGAGGCCTGCCGCTGTTGTCTCCAGCGGCCATCTTCAACCTGCTGTAGGCGTAAACAACAAACTTCATCGCCTTCTGTAATTCCAGTGGTCCACACACGCATTTTGGCCTTTTATTCCACCTGGCGTTTATTACCGGTACTGCAAGATGTTTTCTATTTCACGGCTTGCATCCGAGTTAACACATTTATGGATGATTTTTAAACCTTTTTCATTATAAAGTTTTTTAGTTCTGACATGTGATTTTCTCTTTTTTTGCTGATGTGTGCACGCTTCACGTGGACATCATACTACCGTTTACCAATGAATTAGCTGTCTCTTGCAGTTAGTAGAAAAGGTATTTTATTATTTCTTTATTTATCCTTCCTTGCCTACTGACCCTACAATTCTGCTTTCTGGTTCCCATTCATGATCAGTTCCACACGCATCGGTGTTAGTTAAAATAAAATGGCTCCACACTCTTACCATGTCACCAAAAAATTAAAATATCACTGTCTTTCCAGAAAAACAAATTAAGAGCAACTTCCAACCAATGCTAAAATATATCTACTAATGACTGAATCATAAATAAAATCAAAACATGTAAAGTAAAAGAAAAATGTCATCCTTAGAGGTGACATGATTTGGTTATTTTTTCTGCTACAAGATATTCTCAAAGTGGTTGGAGAAACTTTGACAGTCATGAACGTAACTTTGGGGCAAAACTGTTTGTTCATTGTATCTGTGAATATGAAGTCACAGAGAGCAATGCTATAGGAATTTTGTAATTGTAGAATTTATTTTCACTCTTTCACAAATACAAAACAGCAGTTGCACCTCTTCAGTTTCTTAAGAACAAGTACACAAATTGTCTACTTTGAGTTACACATCTAAACACCATATTGGCTATGTGAAATGAATATTTATGGTTAATGTCATGTTTTAGTTCATGAATCAATACATTTCATTCAAATGTATTGCTGTATATGGAGGAAGAAGAAGAACGAGTACAACCTCAAGAACACCATCCCTACCATGAAGCATGGTGGGGAAAACTTCTTTTTTTGGGGATGCTTTTCCGCAAAGGAGACGGGACAACTCCACCATAATGAGGGGAGCATGAATGGGGCCATTTATCAGCATTGAAGATGGGTCATGGCTGGGTCTTTCAGTATGACAACGACCTGAAGCACACAGTCAGGGTTACTAAGTAATGGCTCCGTAAGAAGCATCTCAATGTCCTGGAGTGACCCAGCCAGTCTCCAGACCTGAACCCAATTGAAAATCTTTGTAGGTAGCTGAAAGTCCGTATTTCAAAGATAGCTCCGATACCTGAAGGATCTGGAGAAGATCTGTATGGAGGAGTTTTCCAAAATCCCTGCTACAGCATATACAAACCTCGTCATGAGCTACAGGAAACATCTGAAATCTGTACTTGCGAAAAAAGGTTTCTGTATCAAATACTTATGTCATGCTAATTAAATACTGAAAAAATCACACAATTTGATTTTCTGGATTTTTGTTTTAGATTCTGCCACTCACAGTTGAAGTATCTGTGATAACAATTAAAGACTTCTACATGCTTTGCAATTCATCAAATACTTGTTCTCCCCACTGTAAGAGCAAAATGTATTGATATTAATAATTGCTGGAATTGAAAACATTGTCTTACTGGGCAAATACTCTATTAAAATGTCAACAAGCAGGAAAATATGTATTTGGATTTCACCTACAATGGGGTTCAGTTTATATGAACAAAGAGAACAGAAAAGACAATATATGGATGTAAGTAGACTGACTGGGCCTCCTATAAACAGTGTACTAATTGATGCATAATGTCATGATCTATGGTTTTAATGAAGGAATATAAACTAGTTGATGCTGGGACTGTGAATTCAGTTCAGAATGTTTAGGTGGTGAACAGATTTTGTTTGTTTTGGCTTCTTTGTCACTAATTTTATCATTAAGCCAATTTTAATGTCAGACAAAGTTAACACAAAGCAGTTTTTAAATGAATATTTCTTTTATCAATCCATCCATCCATCCATCCATATTCGTATTTGCACGGTTTAACTGGTTGTGCCACCTTTGGTGTTTGCAATAACTCGCAATTAATCATTAATGTTTCTGTGGAGAAAATATTGGAACACTTTTGTTTGCAAACTTTTTTTTTCGTTTACGTGTGACCAAAAAGCAAAATAAAAGAAATCTGTAAGCGGGTAATATCTCTTCACAACACTGTAAATGGTGAAACAACACAACATAGATTGTTGACAGAAATGTGTTTAAGGTGTCCCTTTTACTCAATAAGATGAAACAACATGTCAGGTTTTACAGTGCACGCTGCATCACTCCTCTTCAGGGTGAGGGTGTACAGTCCTTCCCGTCCTCGGTGTATCCCTACAGGCCTCTGGAGGAGCGCACCCCCCTCTCCGCCTGCTCCTCATCAACCGTGACGTCAGGGCGGTGAGGCACGGGGGAGTTGTCCCCGCGCCGGAGCCCGGTGGATGCTGCTGAAACAAGATGGCTGTGCGCGCAGGAGGAACGGCGGCGGAGAGCTGAGGCAATGCAGAGGATGAAGCCAAGGGGAGGGGAGGGCGAGGAATCCACTCCCGTCTGTCCTGTCCTGTCTTTAAAAGAGCAACAGTCCCGCAGAAGGAAAGACGAGCCTCTCTGAGATGCTGCCAGTTTATTACTGCTGTTGCCGTTCAGGGTGACGGTTTCTGTCGGTTTGAGTTTTTCCTGTGGCCAAGACTCTAAAAAAGGTCCGATTAAAACAAACCTCGGAGCACTAAGTAGAGGACAGCCGGGGACGCTCACGCCGCTTTCAGAGATGTCCCTGCTGTGTGTGGGAGGTAAGGCAGGAAACGCTAGAAAAAGACCGTGTGTGTGTGTGTGTGTGGTTTTACGAAGTGTTACCTGCTCACGGTTTAACTGCACCGGTTGTCTCTGACAGAGCCTGCGGGCTGTCAGTTGCCTGGAAAAGTGTTGTCCGAGCACAGGAGGATTTCTGCTGAATGGTCCTTTAGAAAATAGCAGCTTTTTAATCAGGGGAGACTTTGAACAGCATCATTAAACATTTTACTGAATAATGCGCTTTTTAATTTAGTTTTGTGGCCAAAAATAAATATATATATATATATATATATATATATATATATATATATGATCAGCTAATAATATGACCATTACCGGGCGGGCTGCTGTTTCCTTTCCGGTGCTGTTAGTACTGCTGCGGCTGCTGCTGTGTGTGTGCGTGAGTGTGTGTGTGTGTGTGTGTGTGTGTGTGTGTGTGTGTGTGTGTGTGTGTCATCCACTCATTCATGCGTGGGCAGGAGCAGGAGGAGGACGAGGAAAAGCCCCTGCCGCAACGCTCCCTTGCCGCTACCGCAACGCTCCCCAGTGACTGGCGGCAGGAGGTGCGCGTCTGCCCCCCTCCCCACCCTCCTGTTCCAAAAGCTCCGCGTCTTCCCCTGAAAACCATGCGTCACCTCCTCCCACCAACACGCCCCATAATGCACTTGATGCCGACACCGTTGCCTCTTATTAGCCGGATGAATAAGCATCTGCTGGCAAGGTGACGTGACGGGGTCCACGTTTAGGACCAGTTGAGAGAAATATCTAAAAATGGGACATTCTCTCCCGCAGTTATTTTTAACGCGTTTCTGAGTATTTTGTTGTACAGATTAGAAGCTGAATCAGCAACCAATGTTTAGTTTTTCACATCAGGACAGGCAGGCGAAGAAATCCCTTTAAGCAGAGCACATATAAAGAGTCAAGAAAACCGTAATTATATGCCCACAAGGAATACATTTTAGGTTAAATTGCCCTCAACAAACGATCGTCTCAATTTGTAGATAAATTGCAAGTAAGCAATAGTTCATAGTGATATAATACCTTTTATGGTATTCCCACGTACATTTACAACATAAATGAAGACAATTATCAAATTTGATTTAAAACAGAAAAACAACAATCAGTCTGTTGGAACTGTTTTTATTTTTAGCTTATTTTATTGTGATCTTTTATGGCTTATTTGATTACTTATTGTATGGATGAATGTACTTGTTTTTATTGTAACTATGAATGTGCTGTCTTAACGGGTCCATCTTGAAAAACAGATTTCATTCTCAATCAGGTTTCTAACCTGGTTAATTAAAGGTTAAATTAAAAAAATAACTGACCACACTGCTGGTGAAACAATGCTCTCTTATTATAACAGTTCTAATAAACGTAATTGTTATTCTGATACATTGATGCAAGCAAAAGTGGAGAATAAACAGTTTTATTCAGAACCTTATACCTATATTATAATGATATACTACACTGAAAATTAGGGATGGTAATTATAATATTTTTGTAGTTATAAAAAATGTAACTGGTGGGTTGCCGGTTCAAACCCTCGCTCTGTCTGTCTCTGTGTCATTGGGCAAAACACTTCACCCACCTTGCCTGCTCTGATCAGATGGCCCAGTGGCACCGATTGTATGTCAGCCCTGGATCTGTCAATCTGTCCCAGGGCAGCTGTGGCTACAATGTAGTCTACCACTGTCTGATGACTGTTTATGACCGTTTATGACCCTCGGAAGAATTGTGTTTGGCCCCCGACTGCAGTTCACGAATGGTACAAATTTGGCCCCTGAAATGAAGCTGATGCAGATGGACAATTCATTGTAACTTTTCCAGGACAAGATTTTCACTGACATTCATCCTTTATTTTCTTCTCTCTTGCTAGATGGAAAAGGTAAGGTAAAATGCAAAGTGTTATTCTTTTATTGCCTTCATTTTTATTTCAGAGTAAGTAGGGCCACAAACATCCAACGACTTTTTACTCGAAAAGAAAGTTGGACACATGTATTCTTTAAACTCTGTTAAATCCAGCAGGGGCTTTAGAAGAAAGTTCTTGTTGTTGTTGCTAGGAACGGGAAGTTTCATTCAATGTTGTGCACGTGAAAAGGAAAAGAATTCACAGTCAAATTATTTTGTGTTTGAAGTTGGAAAAACGTACTTTCAACTTAACAATTTTCGTCTGCGATGCAAAAAGTTCATGCATCCAAACCCAGGTTATTACCTTTACAGTTTGAGTCCTTAATAAAGTCCTTAATTGAGTCCTTAATAAAGGCTGTGTTAACATTTTGAAATGTGATGCAACTATTGTGTACTTTTTGGCAGCGCAATTGCACAACAAAGTTGACTGTTGTAGCAACACACCCTCCTAGACAATGGGTAAGTTTTATCTTAAGGGCAGTATTTGCTTTTGTGCGGTTCTGACTGAAAGTAGTGATACATGGGTAGCCAAAAATAATTTAATGTCTTTTAAATACTTTCTATCATCACTTGTATTTCCATCGCAATAAATACCACAAATTTCTGTGATAAGCAGTCCATATTACCCCACCCATTCTGCGAGTATATATTCAAACAGCCCATTTTGTCCTTCTCGTAAGTGATGGAAAATGAGTTCTTTTATCCAGCTGATCAGCAGTGTGCAGCAACTGGTGGGCAAAAGTACAAGCTTCATTAATGTATGTTCCATACATCTGAAAAAAAAAAAAAAAAAACGTAGTCACCCAAGAAAAGGGCTTTAAGGTTTGACATTTTTAGTGTCTGTAACTTTTTAAAACCAGGGTATAGATATGGGTCTAGTTGCAAGTCATATAGCTGGTCAGAGAGTGTCCCCTTTCAGCTGTGCCAGTCCAAAGGAAAGTAATAGAAACTTTTTTTGTTAGCTGATTATTTGTCAGAACAACATTTTCAAAGGAAAACAAAGATTTTATTGTTTTTCTGTCTCTGATGTGAGCTGGAAATAAGTCCCAGATCATTGGAGGCATTTGAAAACCTCTCAATGAAGTTTATGATTGTTAAGATAGGATTTTCTTTTACAGTTTTCACAATCCACCTTTTTATCATGACTTGTCCTAAAAAGGAAAGATTAGGTGCAAATAATAGCAATGGCACAGGTACTTTAAGTCCCAGTAAAAAGCCATTATAGTGAACAAGAATGAGTTTGACCTCGGGCAAATGAAATTCACTTCCTTCCTCTCCAGTAGCAAGTTTGGAAAGGGTGGAAAAATGGACTTGTGTCTCTGATAATAGTGCTTCAGGTTACTATGGTGCATTTGAATTGCTTTTCTGCCTCATATTCAGCTATTATATACATATTACAGTTAGTATGGGGGATAAAATCTGAAAATATTTACCATTTTGCTTGTGATAACAGCTATTGATCCATTAAACCTTTATGATTAACACAGAAATAATCGGTATGAGCAGAAACCATAAAGAACAACTGAGCTTACAATAATTTGTGTAAGAGCTAAAATACAACTAAAGGCTTCTTTTTAGCCGCCCATTTTTTTTTTTACATCCAGCCACATAATAGATGCTGTTCCACCTCAGCCTGTCCCGTCAGTTCCACCCACTGACTCACTCCCAGATGTCATTAAGACCCTGAGAGTCATTCATTCATAAACACTGGCTGCTGCAGACTACGAGGCTTGGCAGAGAGCCTTCTTTCTGAAGCGCTTACATCATTACCTGACTTGAGCTATTTCATGGAACTTTGTGCCTTCTGAATGGGCAACGGTGGCATATCTGCCAACCAAGCAGATTTCAGGCACAGACACATATTCAATCTGAACAATTTTTGGCAACCTTCTCCCACTTGGAAGTCCTGCCTTATTATTGTCTTTATTTGGACACAATGTCACACAGTCTGATGTTCCTGTCAGCAACAGCCGGGTTATAACTTCTGTCTTGTGTATATGTGATCCCTCAGAATAAGGTTCTGTCTGTCTGAATGGAGGCATCCCTCTTCTGTGTCATGAAACAGCTGAAGTCAGCTAGCCCTTTTTCTACTTTCTCTTCCCTGACGGTTCAAGCTGAAGGGGCTGCTTGATTCCCTGCTCTGTCTGTTTTCTTGGCAATGTCCAGTCAGTCCCCATAAGTCAGACTGCTGTCTTGGAGGTAATTTGTGAATGAAGTTAATGCAGGATATTTACTGCTGGTATTTGAGGTTACTGGCAGTATAATTTAATCTTAAAACTAATTTGTAGCTTTTACCTCATTTTTTTGACTCCAGGCTTCTCAACAATGACCCACCTTTTCCTCCATTCGATTCAAGGTTTGCATCTCTCTTAGGCTTTTATCAATTACTGGTGTATACTGTATGCGTAGATGGTGTGTGCAGTGGTTGTCATTTCTTTCTGCTTGTGTGCAGATGTGATGAACTGTAATGTGCAGATACTTGGGATATTTTCCAATCTGTCAAAGAGAGTTATGATTTTGTGATAACCATAAGCGTCCATTTTCTGCTCCTGAAAATCTTATTCCTTTAGTTACACTCAAAAAAATTATTTTTTGGGTGAACATAAAAAAATTATGGAAAGTATTTCCACCCAATAATAATACGCTAATTTAGCAAGAAATTGTTTTACTAAGTGACATAAATGTAAATATGCTGGTTTGGTTCAACATAAGGTGTTGGTGTTATTATTACTCAACGACAAGGGGTAAGTCCAACATAATAATCTTTTGTTGGGTGAACATACAAAACTTATGGAAAGTATTTCCACCCAATTATAATACGCTCATTTAGCAAGTGACAGTTTTGTTGAGTGAAATTAATGTAAAGATGCCGAATCAACATAATATGTCGGCGTCACTGTTACTTAATTACAAGAGGTAAATCCAACATCATTTTTAAAGGTTAGTTCAACATATTCACCCATGTTTGATTTAAGTGTGGATGACCCAATTTAATGGGGTAGCTGCAACTATATTTTAAAATGATACAAAACAACTAATTAATTGTGCTGATCAGACAAGACTTATGTGTGTTTGACAATCACAAATACTTTAGTTGTGAGTCGTTTCAGTCATATGAAAATCAATAGTAATAATTCAATAAGTCAATTCTGACATCAATATTTGTTTTAAACAATGTAAAAATTTGTCATCCTAGTTTATGACAGTTGATATCAAGTTATGAAAAAAACACCTTAAAGCAAACAGGATTTCTTGAGATTGAACTTTATTGCCCATGAAGAGGCAAACATAGAAAAACATCTGACTCTACAAAAAATGTAAATACAATAAAAATGAAAGTGCATTCTTGTGCATCAATGAATTTGAAATAAATAAATAATAAAATTCTCAAAATGAATCTGTATACTACAGAGCCCTCTATTTATGGCGTAAATCTGTTTCATCTGATTTTGAATTAAAAATGAAGTAGAATTGTTACCAGTGAATATTAATGCATTGAAATTGTGTACCTGAATTGCTTTTACCCTGAATTTACTGCTTCAAATTTTCAATAGCAATGTTTCACTATTTTCATATTCAGAATCAAAATTTCATGTTTCAAAAAATTCTAATAAAATAATTCTAGTAGAAATTCTAACAAGCAGTCAAATTTAACCGGCAAAATTCAGTGTTGAAATATGCAGTCTGAAATTCAACTTGAAACAGCTGAGATCCCAGGGAAAAGCAATAGATTATAGATCAAGTTGAACCAATATCCAGCCTTTTCATCAGGGTTTCATGTAAAACTGTTTTCTATAAAGTGAACAGCTGGTAACTCATCTGTCCAGCTGTTTCTGTTAGTCAGCTATCATCTCCAGCAACGCTGACACAATTTCGGTTTGTTTTACATTAAGACCTAATGAACAGGCTGGATATTGGTTTGACTTGATCTAGAATCTCAGCTGTTTTCATGAATTTCAGACGTTGTATTTTGATGCTGAATTTGGCATCTTGAAAATTTAGCAACTGAAATCTAAACTTTGTATTTTCACAAACTTCATTTATTTCAATGTAATTAAAAAAAAAATTTAAATTTTGATTTTGAATGCGAAAATACTGAAAAATACAGGTGAAAATTCACTAATAAAGATAGGAAGGTTTAATTTCTGTGTAAAAAAATTCAGATACACTACTTCAACCATGAACCGCCACCTTAACGTGGTGGAAGGGTTTGAGTGCTCGAATGATCCTCGAGGCTATGTTGTCTGGGGCTTAAATGCCCCTGGTAGGATCTCCCATGGCAAACAGGCTGTAGGTGACAGGTCAGAAAAAGAGCGGTTCAAGACACCTTCATGAGGACCACAAAATCGAGGCATGTGATGTTCAACTCCCACCTCCGGGAGAACTTTGACCAGATTTTGGGGGATGTTGGAGACAGAGTCCGAGTGGACCATGCTCTCCGCATCTATTGTCGATGCTGCCGCCCGTAGCTGCGGCCGTAAGTTCTGTGATGCCTGTCGTGGAAGCAATCCCCGAACCCGGTGGTGCATACCGGCAGTAAGCTGAAGGGTCCTATCGGCTGTGGTTGGCTTGTGGGACTCCTGAGGCGGCTGACAGGTACCGTGAGGCCAAGCGTGCCATGGCCCGAGAGGTGGCAGAGGCAAAAACTCGGGCCGTGGAAGGAGTACTTCGAGGATCTCCTCAATCCTGCCATCACACATTCCCTGGTGGAAGCAGAGGCTGGGGACTCGGGGTTGGACTCTTTCATCACCCAGGCTGAAGTCACTGCGGTGGTTTAAAAGCTCCACGGTGGCAGGGCTTCAGGGTTGGATGAGATCCGCCCTGAGTACCTCAATTAGGGTACTCAGGGCTTTATTAGGGGCCATCCGTTCTCTGTACAAGCAGAGCAGGAGTGGTTCACATTGCCGGCAGTAAGTCGGACCTGTTCCCGGTGCATGTTGGACTCCTGCAGGGCTGCCCTTTGTCACCGGTCCTGTTCATAACTTTTACGGACAGGATTTCTAGACGCAGCCAAGGGCTGGAGGGGGTCTGGTTTGGGGACCAGTGGATTTCGTCTCGTCTTTTTGCAGATGACGTGGTCCTGCTGGCCCCCTCTAGTCAAGACCTACAGCATGCGCTGTGGCGGTTTGCAGCCAAGTGTGAAGTGGCTGGGATGAAGATCAGCTCCTCCAAGTCCAAGGTTCTCGACCGGAAAAGGGTGGCTTGTACTCTTCAGGTTGGAGGGGAGTTCCTGCCTCAAGTGGAGGAGTTCAAGTATCTCGGGGTCTTGTTCACGAGTGAGGGAAGAATGGAGCGGGAGATCGACAGACGGATTGGTGCGGCTGCCACAGTAATGGGGGCGCTGTGCCAGTCTGTTGTGGTGAAGAGAGAGCTGAGCCGAAAAGTGAAGCTCTCGATTTACCGGTCGGTCTACGTTCCTACCCTCACCTATGGCCAGGAACTTTGGGTCATGACCGAAAGAACGAGATCCCGGATACAAGCGGCTGAAACGAGCTTCCTCCGTAGGGTGGCCGGGCACTCCCTTAGAGATAGGGTGAGGAGCTCGGCCATCCTGGAGGGGCTCGGAGTAGAGCCGCTGCTCCTCCACATCGAGAGGAGCCAGTTGAGGTGGCTCGGGCATCTATACCGGATGCCTCCTGGACGCCTTCCTCGGGAGGTGTTCCAGGCACGTCCCACCGGGAGGAGGCCCAGGACACACTGGAGGGACTATGTCTCTCGGCTGGCCTGGGAACCCCTTGGGCTCCCCCTGGAGGAACTGGAGGAGGTGTCTGGAGAGAGGGACGTCTGGGCGTCTCTGTTGAGTCTGCTGCCCCCGCGACCCGGTCCCGGATAAGCGGAAGATGACGAGTACGAGTATGAGTACTTAAATTATTCCACATCATGCTAAAATAACATTACTTAATGATGTTCAACCACAAAACATGACTACATATGATAGAAGCAACATGTCACACTTAGATTAATTTAGCACACACCCAATCTGGATTTTTTGAGTGTAGTTGATTGTCCTCATTGCAGTTCTTTGTTTTAGTTTACAAACACTCTCATATTAGGCAAGTCCTGAACTGATTTAAGCCGCCTTAAAGCTGCCTTGCTAGATTAAATTTTTCGTCTTTTGGGTATTCTGATATATTTCGAAGACACTTCTGTTTTCATAAAAATATATAATTGCTTGCAAAAATATTCACACTCCTTAAACATTTTCAAGTTACATCTCCACACTTCACTGTATTTTATTGGGATTTTATGTGTCTGACCAACATGAAGTAGTGCATAATTGTGAAGTGAAAGGAAAGCACTGCATTGCTTTATACTGTTTTACTAATAAAAATCAGAAAAGTGTGCAAATATATTCAGCTTTTGCTGCAATTACATCACAGATTCCGAGATGGATTTAGGTATAGACTTTGACTAGGACATTTTAACACTTACCAGTCTTAACACTTACACCACTGTAGCTCTGGCTGTATGTTTAATGTCACTGTGCTGCTGGAAGGTGCTGCTCTCTGTAGCATCTAACAGGTTTTCTTTCAGGATTGACCTGCATGTAGCTCCACCCATCTCCCCATTAACACTGATCAGCTTCCCTGTATATACTGAAGAAAAGGTTTAATTTGGTCTCATCTTACCAGAGCGCCTTATTCCACATGTTTGCTGTGTCACTTACAAGGCTGATGCTAAACCTCTAATGGGATTCTTTTAACAATGGCTTTGCCACTCTCTTTAGCCACTCTTCCATGAAGGCCAAATTTGTGCAGTGCATAACTAATAGTCCATAGATCCTCCCATCTGAACCATGGATCTTTGCAGCTCCTCCAGAGTTACCACTGGTCTCTCGGCTTCCTCTGCGATTAATGTTCTGCTTGGTGTCTTGATAAGTTTGCAGTTGTGCCACAAGTGGATGGTGGATGGAACAGTCTCTGTGAGATTTTCAAAGCTTGGGATATTGCTTTATAAGCTAAGAGAACTTTTAAAATCAGATCAAATTGGACTCTGTTCGCTAATTAAGTAGCTACTAAAAGCAATTAGTTGCACTGGAATTAATTTAAGGGTTTCAAAGTAAAGGGAACTGAACACAAATGCTTGCTACCCTTTTCAGATTACTATTTGCGTGAATGTTAAAAGCAATGTTAATTTTCTTAATTATGCACTACTGTCACATAGAATCTCAAGAAGAAACAGTAAAGTTTGTGATTGCTGCAAAAAAGTTTAAGGAGGCTGAATACCTTTACAACAAATTCCATACAGTATTTATGTCTGAATGTCTTGTTTGCTGTGAACATGCAAAGCTTCCCTCAGGGTGCTGAGGCTGAATGAAAGCAGTGATTATGTAACATTATCCTTGCTGCAGGTGCATAGCAAAGGAGCAAGCCACTGCATTTAGCATGAGACTGCGTGGCAGAAGCTGCAGGTTTACCTCGAGTTTGTGAAGGTTACGTGGAAAAAGGCTTGGGAAATGGAAAAAGGCCTTGCTGACTCAGATAAATTGTATTTTTCACTTTTTGGTTATTACTAATGGTGACTAGTTTTGATGTAGGAATTGTAAGTGTTAGTTAAACTACGATTTACCACAAAGAACTTGTATTTATTATTCTGTAAACATGTGCATGTGAAGTATGTCCACATCTGCAGTGTGTGTGTGTGTGTGTGTGTGTGTGTGAGTGGACCTCCTAGAGTGTACGTGGTTGAGAGTTGTGGGTAGTGGAGCATTAAAAATGCATGTGTTGAGTTACGTCACGGCTGGTAAACCAGTGCTGCAGAAAGGGAGCATAGACTTACACAGCACACAGAAAAATGCACTGGCAGATACTCTTTAATTTAAATAGGGATGCTCTGCTTGAATCTTAGTAAAAGAGAGAAATTCCCATATAAACCCCAAATAATTTACGTCTTGCACCAAATGTGTTAAGTATTTAAAAAGTATTAATAAACATCTATAGATTAATAAATAACATGAGACAAGCATGTTGTTTCTGTACAGTACAGAGTGCATTGAAATCCTTGTTTGAAATATGTTATGCTTTGTCTTTACAACTAAGTTGTAGAAACATTATAGCACACAACCATCATACTTTCAGTCAGACTCTGCATTCTTCACCCACACTTATGTAATGCTGAGTGTGCTTGGTGAATTCTGCCTCTTTGTGTTTGTGGAAAATATGCCTGCTTATTAGGTTTTATGTTATATATGAGCTGCTTGGTATGGACAAAATGGACAAAACATTACAAAAAAATAGGTACCCAGTCATAGAGAGAGTTTAGAACATTGTGATGGACAATTAAAACAGAGAAGAGGGAGCAAAATTTGGTCTTTTCTTTGTTTCACAGCTAGTAGTCATCGTTTTACAGTTGTATGCATTATTGTTGTTACATTTATAAGATCCTTAAAGATATTTTGCAGCCAACGGCAAAGTCATTCTGTTCTCTTCAGGTCTACATGTTTTTCGTACCTTAAATTTGATCAGATTTTAACTGGTTCTTTGATGATAACAGTTGTACTTAGTGTCAGGTTTAACCAACCTAACAATACTTATAACAACACAAAAAGAAAAGAGAGACAAAGTATTAGTTCCTTTTATTCGCTTTGCGAGGAGAAACGGTCAAGATTTGCTCAGTTACAGATCTCGCACCGCTCTGAACAGCATCTGTCCGCCTCCTCTTTTTATTGTCTTTCGGGGGTCCCTAGTTTACAAAAACATTGTTCTCTAAAAGATGGGGGAAAACAACAGCTGCATCGTAAACAGGTCATAAACAGCTTTATACATTAACAACACATTTCCCACAGTCTCCTCCAACTGGTAGGGTCAGTTGTGCCTTTTGTTGAGTGTAATCAGCCTTCATCTTTATGACCTCCTCAACTGGACTGCTTCCTTCTCTGCTAGTTCAGCTCCATTTATTATCCTGCAGACAAACTCATCACATCCTTTCTCACACATACATCATGAAAGGTTATGAGATCAAATAGTCAAGTTAAAGAATAGGAGAAAATATAAGATAAATCTATATTCAATTATTCCAACACTTAGAAACATTGTGCCTTAAAAGTGTTGATATCCCATGAACCCCTTTACATTTGCCACTTAACCCAGATTTTTTTACTGGGATTTTATTTAGGGACGAGTGGCCTCAATCTTTCAAAAGATTTTTCGAAAGTGAGTTGACAGAAAATTGGATGGAGAGAGGGGGAAGGATATGCAGGTAATATCAGCGGGCTCAAACCAATTGCAGCCTGTCAGGGACTAAGGCCTCCGTACATGGGTCATGGGCTTCATCCCTGCGCCACCACCGTTTCCTTTTTATTGGGATTTTGTGAATAAATGTAAAGTTTAAGGAAAATTACATTCGTTTTTTATAATTTTTTTGCAAACAGAAATCTGAAACAAGTGTGCCAGGATTAGTATTTAGCATTTCTAACCCTGCTGGAAAAAAAAAGCATCCTCACAGCATGATGCTGCCACCACCATGTTTCAGGGTGATCAAAGTGATGCGCTGCATTCTACCACATATAGACAGTGTTTGTCACGTTTAGGCCAGAAAGTTAGGCTTTGGTCTCATGGGACCAGAGCACATTCTTTCACATGTTTGCTGTCCAAGATGTTTGCTGCATTGCTTGTGGAAAACTTTAATCAGGACATTTTTGTTTTCAGGCACCTGTCTGGTGTGTTCCTGTTTATTAATGATCTCTAACCTAAAGGACCTTTACAGAACAGTTGTATTATCTGAAGGCCACGTGATTTTATTTAGAGGTATCAAAACTAAAGAGGATACAAAAGTCGATGCAACACTTTTCAGATTTTTATTTGTAAACGATATTTTAAAAACCACTTCCTTCCATTAAAAAATTAGGCACTACATTCTGTTGGTCTGCAACAAAAAAAATCCAATTAGACACATTGAAGTTGTAATGTGACAAAATGTGAGAAGGTTTAAGGGGTATGAATAAAAAATGCTATTTAGTTATGACCAGTCTTATTTATTTACTTCAAATTGAAGTTTTTGTTTCAATGTCCGACATGTCCCTTTGACTGCTGTTTTAGTATATTGCAAACCTCCTTGGTTTGTCCTCCCTCTGTACAAACAGAAAACACGTAAGCATGAAAACAGATGGTGTTCCTGTGTGTCACCATGTCCCTCTCTGTGTTCCCACAGTGAAGAAAGCCAAGCTGGATGGACCCCAAGGTAAGACGTAGGTACATGGAAATAATAGAAGGAGGTACACAAGGAAACTGTCCGTTTAATGTGTTTATATGAGGTTCAATCTGGAGTTAGTAATTGTGTCAGTTTGCAGAATGTATATCCAATAGTAAAATACATATTTATTTTCTCGATCTGATGTTTTCCATTCCTCTCTCTATCTTTTTCTCCTTGCAGAAAAGTTTAACACTTATGTGACTCTTAAGGTGCAAAATGTGAAGAGCACAACGATTGCTGTCAGGGGCAACCTGCCCTGCTGGGAGCAGGACTTCATGTTGTGAGTCCCTTAGTATCTTTTCTCTCTCACACACCTTCCTCGTCAGCCTGCTGTCATTTACCCATCATCCACTTTTCTCTATACTGCTGCTCCAGTGCTTGATTTTATATCAGCTTTCATCGCTCTTTCTTTCCACTTCTTCATCCTAAGTGCCCTTTATCCCTGTATTGTTTCTCGCAGCTCTTCCTCTCCACCTCGGTCAGCTATCTTCAGCTCTTTTTCATCTGCTCTTCCGTGGTACTTCTGGCTCTCTCTCATCCTCATTCTCAACCTTGGCTCCCTTCCACCCCTTCTTTAGGCTTTTCTGTCACTTCCTCTGCATACAACCGTTCATCTTTATCTCAGCCTTACGTCTTTCTCTTTTCAATCTGTACAAACCCCCACAACCCCTCTTTTTCCCTCCCTCCTCTCCCTCTCTGTTTTCATTACACTAGATATTTTGCTGTTTCTTCATCTTTTAATCTTTTTATTTCAGCTCATATTCCCACAGATATTGAATGGTATCACTTGTTGCAGGTGCTAAAATTACACAACGCTGAATGTTTGGCTTGCAGAGTGATTCAGTGTTGACAGTGTAGCAGCATTTGGGCGTTGAAGGGTGAGAATCATTTAGCGGGATGTGGGCTGCAGCAGGCAGGATTACTGCGGAGTCCTCTGCATCCGTATGATGTTTGGAGGCGTGAAGCATTGTACTGGGGTTGCATCAGTGGAGTTGTGTTATATAATGTTTGGGCTACAGAGAGGAACTCTTGTTCTCCCTCAAACTGACTCGGAACCCTCAGTCACTGCTTTAAATCAAACAGGCATTTTCTTCAAGAAAAAAAGGAGCTACACTAATATTGGAAGTCTATTCCCTCTGTTTCTTAATTAAAGTTCCATCTTTGTCCCTTCAGGCAGGCAATACAATAACCTTTTCCCTCCCTCCCTCCCTCCGCTTATTCGTCACTCTCTTCATCATTTTCCATCCTTCCTCCTACCTTCTAATATAGGCTTTATATTAGATCGTTGTAGGTTTGTTCCCAATGTATCAACCTATATATTAGTCACAGTACAACCTACAAGTTATTCTGTTTGTCGTGTGTGTGAGAGCTAGGATAGTTTTGATATGTAAGATGCACCTAAATCCTTAAGCAATGTGCAAGGAAGCAATCATGTAGAAGTATTTCATTAGAACCACAAGCTTCAGTGTGTTTTATTGGGATTTTATGCGACCAAGAAAAAGTAATGGACAATTGTCAGTGGAAGTAAACTGATACATGATAATCAAACATTTAAATTTAAATTAAGCCCCCCATTACTCCATTACTCCTAAATGAAATAAAGTTCAACCAACTCCATACAGAGGTCACCTAAGTAGTACCTAGAGTCCACCTGTGGGGAGTTTAATCTCAGAATAATTACCACTGTTCTGTGAAGGCCTCAGAAATTTCTTAGAGAACATTAGTGAACGTAAGATGATGAGGGTGTTCTTTATGTAAAACTTTACTTTGAGCTGACAAAAGCTTTTGTAAGTTTTGTCCCTCCTTATGGTGATACTTCTAAATAAAATCCAATGCAAGCAACTGCCTCACAAAGACAGAAAAATACTTCTTCTATTACATGTATTTACCTTTCATTTTACAGTGTATCAGCCTGGAAGAACCAAAACGTCCCTAAACTTGCAAGAATTTCTTTCATTTTGGGGGGAAATATTGGATGCTTTCCCAGTTTTACCCCTGCCATATTTTTTAACTATTGAACATCATAGACAAGAGAAATTTAAGTTGCTTTAGCTTTCTTGTAATCTTAGTATTTTTCTTTTGAATTTTCTGCTTTTGCTTATCTTTTGCAGTGAAATCAACCGCCTGGACCTGGGCCTGACAGTGGAAATGTGGAACAAAGGGTTAATCTGGGACACCATGGTCGGCACCGTGTGGATTCCCCTAAGTAGCATCCGACAATCAAATGAGGTTTGCCAATACCACCCCTACTGCGTTGTAGGAGATAGTCTTAGACTTGCAGTACGAACATTGATTGTTTGTGCTATTTCTTCTGCATTGTCTGCAATCTATGTGTACACAGGAAGGTCCAGGGGAGTGGCTGACACTGGACTCTCAAGTCATCATGGCTGACAGTGAGATCTGTGGAACTAAAGATCCCACTCTACACCTGGTGCTGCTCGACACACGCTTTGAATTGCCACTAGGTGAGACTACCAGGAGTAGGGTAGGGTTGGGTTGCCAAAAATTGTACTCAAGTAAGAGTATAAAATTATTTGGTAAAAAGACTAGTAAAGTGCTGAGTAACAGTTTGATCACTGGTTATTTTCATGAAGTGCCTTTATTATTATTATTTGATTTAATTTAAAAAAAATTATGTAGTCAAACACATAAATCTAAAATGATGTGCAAATATGTGTATTTTAAACAGTTAGGTTTATTTTAAGGAATAACATGTAAAAAAAAAAAAAAGTATTAGAAATAAATAGTTAACTTCTTCTACATCAACATAAAATAATACATTTGGGTTGAAGAAACATGCACTTCCCAATCAAATATTTTCACAACATAAAGCTTTTAAAACCTATACTTATTGTAAGCTTATAGTGGTAGCCTAGTGGGTAGAAGGTTCTAACCACTAAACATGAAGGTCCTATTTCTAAGAAGGCTGCAAGAACTTGGTTAAAATCCCACAGACTGCAACCCTGAGCAGAACCCTTTGCCCTGAAATGCTTCCCTGCTCCCCTGCCCAGTGCTCCCTATGGCATAGGCTAAATGCACAGGACAAATTTCATTGGAATGTACAATTGTTATGACAAATAAAACAAAGATTATTATTAGGTAATATATATTTGTTAGAACAGTGCAAACCCGTTCCATTAACAATATGCACTGTAGGACATCAGTATGAAAATATCAATGGAAAGGACCCAAATCATTACAGTGGTAAGATTTTGGGCGGAAAACAATTATAAGATACTTTATTACTCTAACCCAGAAAACACACTGTGATGGGGCGCCCTCTACCTGCTGGAAAAATTGCGGAAATCAAAAAGCAAACCATTTTCACATTCTATGGGACTAACCTCTTAAGTAATGTGTTTCTTAGTTGTCCTAGGATATGTACCTGAGTAAATAGTTACTATCAACCTCTACATAGTACTCAGTAAAGTCCCAAACTACCAATAGATGGAAAATGATCTACTTAAAGCTGATTCTGATTCTGATTAAATGTGAAACCACAGGAAATTCTTGCTCCTGTTGGCTTGGAGGTGGTTGGGAGCAGATAAATTATGCCTGTAAGTATATTTTCACAATGAACACTGACTAATGAGCACCAAAAACATTGCCCGATTAATTACCCTGACCCACTTTTTGGTTTTATAGTTTGTACCAAGAGGAGTGTTTGTGTCTTTCTTTCCTGGTGATGAAGCTGCTTTCCTCTTAGCATTGATTAGGTGTCGTTTCCATCCTGTTCCCTCTTCCTCTAATCAATAATGTGCACCTGACTCCTCTATATGTGGACCCTGCCTATTGATAGAGATTTTGTTCTGAGGCTGTAAGTAAAAGGGCCGGTTTTAAATATAGAACTTTGAGGTCAAGCCAAAGCATCTGGAGCTGTATTTTTTGTGTTGTTTAAAAATGGACCATCAAAAATTTGTCAAAATATAATTACAGCTAGTGGTTTTTCACCATGTTTTAGTGTCTTCTGTCAAGTGGTTTCATGTGGGATTATTAAAAGGGTTTTAGTTGGATGAGCCATACTTTGGCAGACTTTGTCACCTGAGTTTGACCAGATGATTGTTTTCAGATATCCCTGAGGATGAGGCGCGCTACTGGGCCAAAAAACTGGAGCAGCTCAATGCCATGAGGGACCAAGATGTAAGGCAGCTTTAACACCCCAACATAATCTTGCAGTATAGACACAAGCTAAAATTATTAATTGGAGAGCAGGTGGCATCATACTTGCTAAAATCCAATAAAATGTCCTCCCCCTCCCACAGTGTTTTCCAAAAATAACAAACCTTTTCTTGACTTTTTGTACTCGAAAAGTAATGCCCTTTATGTTTGGGATATCAAAGAAAAGTGGGTAGGGAGGCCTCGAATGCATACTAAACCTTTCAGATTTTTTTCTGGAAAAAAGCTGAGATGTATTCTTTCTCAACCACTTTACAGTTAAGATAAAATTCCAATAAAATGAATTAAAAGATGTAGTAATGTGTAGTAATGTAATGTGACAGAATGTGGAGAATTGTATTCTTTTGCAAGTTACTGTATGCATGACCTTATATAATGTTGATTTCTTTAGCAATTACCAGCTAACTAATTTCTTAGAGATCATTTATCACCTATTTCTGTTAATTGCAGTACTCATACCAGGAGGAGCAGGAACGCCCTCTCCGGGTACCAGGAACCCAGTGCTGTAAGTGACCCGCAGCTGATTGTGCAAAACTGAGAATGATCCGTTTAGGTGTAATTAGATTGCCTTAACTCAGCTTCTGTTATGTGTTTAGCCACACATGGGTTGTTGTGTGTTAGAGGGAAACAGGCCTGTTTCGCTGCACTAGAAGAGATCAATAGTGCTATCAAATGTCTGGAGTCAGGCTCCTTGAAAATGCTTGCAGTTTTCTACTGTTGGTCCAGTCTGTGCAGCTTGCTGAGCCAGCTGTCTGAGGCAAAAGCGAGACTCTTTCCATTCACTGCCTGCATTGGAGAACATTAATGCATTGATGGTGGGAATTCATGTATGAGTTTGAGCACCAGATCGTGATCAATACCAACGCAGTCGTGTCTTTCTCTGCAGGTAACTGGAGTCTTTGGGGAGATCAGCAAAGTAAGTGCACCACTTTCTGTACAGGGCAAATTGAGAATACTCTCTCTTTGTTCTTTGTGTTAAAGTTAAATACATCCAGAGCACATAGCTTTACATTCTTGAAGACCATAGTTGCTGGTATTATGCAGAGTATGATGATTACACAGATTACGCAATCAATGCAGAAAAAGTACCATCTGCTAAAAGCTGGTGGTAATTTTGGCAAAGTAGAAAAAATGGGTAAAAAAGCTATTATGTGGAGGAGGAGTTGGGGATGGAGTTCTCATTGCCCTACGACAGAAATGTTTGATTATGACAATATAATGCACGAAGGTTTCTGATATAATCACAAACTAGTATAGTATATTTATTCAGTTGGAATACATGGAGTAAGTTTATAATATAAAACTTTTTTTGTTACTTCAGTCAATGCTTTTAATTTCTAAATGAATATTTTTCACTGTCTTTTGCAATGTGCAACATCACTTATTGATTTAGAAAGGCCATTCCATCATCATTAGGTCCTGAAGTCAATAGTGGGTGCACAAAGTTGCAAAAAAAGAGCAGATTTAACTACTTTATGGAGTTCTGCCAATGTGTTTCAGACAATGTTTGAATAAATAATGCCTAATAAGTACAGTTTTTTCTGTCCTGGTACATCCTGAATGGTTCAACTTTAAAACAACTTTTGAAACGAAGCTGTAATTCCTGATTGTCACAGAAAAAATAGGTTTTTCAGCATTTTGGTCATTTCTGAATGTAATTCTTTCTTCAATGTTCATTTTTTTCATTAAAGACAGAGTAAATTGCATTTGTGGGTGTAACAATGTTAAAAAGAAAGACATGGAACATTATTTTTAAAGAAGCCTTGGTTTTTATCATAGTTATATAACACAATTAAATCATTTTTCTTGGTAAAATTGATCTCCAGTGACACATGATAAAATCTGCTGATTCTTTCATATTAATTTGTGCAGGAGACCCCTGTAACATTGACAAACATTTGAAAAAAAATGCCATGGCCAAACTTATAATTGTTGTGCAAAAAAAGTCTGCACTTCTCTGTCACTTTCCCCCTTTGTTGTAATCAGCAGATGGTGTTAAATAAGAGCCTGTCAGACTCACCCACACAACTGTAGCTATTAATTTCTGTTAATTCAGAGGAAAAAAGAAAAAGTAGGGGGTAATGATAGACGGTGAGCCAAGAAAGTTCCTCAAACATACACAAGGAGACAGAGAGACTGAGATATGTAGGGACAGGAATGATATCTAAGACTTAGTTTGATGCCTTTAAATAGATATTTAGGAGTTAGTGGTGCAATAGCCACATACGACATTTGGCTTTCAGAGTGCTAAAGATGATGATGGATTATCATAAATGATTAATAGATAGCTTGTTTGGCTTTTGACTGCTTCACACTGCAAAAGCATATCAGCACTTTCCTCTGAGATGGTAATTGTTGATCAATGAACACCACAGAGAAATAAAGCATCTGTTTAGCAACCACATCAGATTTGTGTTCCTCATGTGTTTTATGTGTGAATTCTCTATCTATGACCACTTCAGGGATCCTTCACAGTCTGGAAAAATACATACAAGTATGGAATTTGATTTCAGTTTTTTCCACGTCTTAAAAAAGTATGTAAAAAATATGAATGTGAAAAAAGAATTATAATTTCTATCTTTCTTCTCTGTTATTTTCAAAATGATACATTTTCTTCTTTGTGTTCGCCTTATGCTTCCTTCCTTCCTTCTATCTTTAGCCTCACATGTTATTCTTTCTTTCTTTCTGTTTTTTTGTCCATGTTTTCTACAGCCCTCCTCCCTTTTGACATTTCTTCTTTTGTGTTTCTATTTTTCTGGGTTCCATATTTAAGGCATGCCCACCATAAAAATATCTGCCCTAAATTTCTAGTGAACGTTTATTATTTTATATTTTAAAATGATCATAAAGGACTGAGAACCCTGGAAGGTTGAGTGTGGAAAAGTTTGGAAATTTTTAAATGTAAAATATCTAGAAATGCTGTCTACGGGTTCAACAGTGAAAGCCTGCCAACCAATCAGAATTCTTTTTAAGTACTTATAGTTTTCAGAGATTGGTTTGGCTGTGATTAACCTTGTTTTCTCATTATCATTTTCCCTCTACCTCATTCTCTCTGCTTCTGTGTAGATGAGGACCCAGACAGTGCTGTTGATGACAGGGACAGCGACTATCGCAGCGAAACCAGTAACAGCATTCCACCTCCCTACTATAGCACATCCCAGCCCAATGCCTCTGTCCACCAGTACCCCATCAGCCACCAGCATCGCAGCTCCAGATGCTTCCCATATCTATGCTCTGGGAACAACCAAGATCTCGACTACCACCATCAAAGGACTATCAGGTATGTACTTTCACATCTTCCTTATTTATTTTTATTTACTTTCATTTTAACATTTCCTATCAACCTGTGAGAAATTAAATGTCGTCCGATCCCAAAATGACTGAAAATTTAGGTCTTAGTAATTTAAAATTCAAGGTTGATGGATAGAAGATGTCTGCACCTTGAGCGAGCGGCTCGAACTGATAAGGCTCAGGCCCACTGGGCTCCATAAAGCCTCCCTCAACCTCCGGTGACGAGGGGGTATAAAAACCTCCACCTCAAAAGATCTATAAACCAGCGTGACTCTGGTCACTCTCCATGTTTCAATATGTCAAATTAAGCTAGGTTCCATTTTCTCTCGCCCTCCTGACCACACTCCCGCTTAACCCCCTCCGCTCATCCCCACACTTGGTCCCACCCCTCAATGTCTCTTGGCACCGCCCATTTTGGTGGCATTTTTCAAAATTTGTCTGCGGGCAGCGTTATGTTTTTACATTGGGTTTAGTTCCACTTTAAATTACTTCATATCCTTTGTTAGTTTGTTTTATTTGAAACGGAAGTATCAGAACTTTTTCCTTTTAAATAGTTTTTGGACATGATAGTTATATTCATATCTATAGGAAATTGGTAAGAACCCAATCATGCAGCTGAAAGATACCTCAAAGCAATTACCTTTCATTTGGAAAGTGGGTTTTATGCATCAGTGTATAATCTAACAGCCACCCAAGACAAAGGTAAAAATAGTAAAAATCCCCTCTCATATGTGAATACATAAGGCAAAAACGTATATGGTCACTTTTCCATCAAGGAGGAGGACATCAAGATAAATTTTATCTGAGAGCAATTAGTTTCGAGATCTGACAGACCGGCACCCTACCCAGGATATTGAAGATGAACCCAGTCTGCCTGTAGCTCAAACTACCTCTTATAGCAAAAGTTGTCAAAAAACTAAAATTTAGGCAATATTCAGGTAGACATTGTAATTCCTGCTCTGTTTCTGACCACCCTTCTAATTGTGATGCGCACAAAGTGTAACTTTTCCCAAAATGCTGTCACTTGAATGTTTTATACTAGAGAGCTGTGCAGTCTCTGTGTAAAATATAGCGACAGTGAATGGAAGCAGTGTTTTTCTCATGATGGTCTAATTTCAGTGTTAAAAGTAACGTTGTCAAAACATTATTCAGAATCCACATCTGTCATGCCACTCAAACTCTATAAGTCCAGCTGGAGTTAATGCTACTTATGGCTCAGACACTGGGGAAAAAAGAGTTGTTACTGCAGCTAAATTATCATGGGTGACGCATAAAAGTAAAAATTGCTGATAAAAACAAATATTCTTACCTGAGAAACACCTGTAGTTGCCTTGATAATCTGGCTGCTGACTTCCCTTAAGCTATCAGTCCTCACTGTGGCATTAATTGTATTGTGTCTTTGTCCTTCAGCTTTGATGTGTTGATTTCCTTAAAACCCAGATCCTAATTGTTCCATAATCCTGGGGCAAAACGTATTTTGAATAGAGAGATTGTTTTTACTGGATGAAGAGAACTCTGCCTTCTTTACGTATATACTTTCACAGAGCTCACCCAAGTTCCTTGAGTTAGAGGATCTTTGGAGAAAGTAAGAAAGGTCACTCCATCTCTCTTTGTGTAGCCAAAAATCAGGCACACATCCATTAGATGTATTACAGCTAGAGAGATTTTTCGTCAATAAGGTAATGTTTTCTGTTTTCTTTTTCAAACAATTGGCAGCCACGCTCTGCTGGTATGTATGCTAAGTCTTTATCTTTTTATGGTAATGGTGTTTCACTTTTAGAGGCTCCAACGGCGCTTTTTGTTTTTTTAATATTTTGAAAAACAACGGAAGGCCAATTGAAATTTGTTTGAGTTTCACACTTTGAGGATTTTTAGTTTTTTAGGTTAATAGTTTTGGTGATATTTGCCCTTTAAAGTCTGATTGGCTCAATATAGCTATACAATTATAATCTTTGAATATCCGTAGAAGGAAAACCAATGAAAATATAATTGCAAAAGAGAAATGTCTGTGGTTCACTTTTTTCATGTAGTAGTGGGTATGATTAACAAATGAATGGATTTATTTAATCAAACCTTGTTATATTGTCTGTTCATACATCAACTTTTCATTGGCTCGCTCAGACCGGTGCTGTTATTTTCGGTGCTGTGTGATTTCTAAACATTTATTGATGTGTTTCTTCTCAGACAGGGAATTAAAATATGCATCCACCTCTTGCTCTATGAATTATTCAGCTGGCAGTCTAACGGTCAATATGGCACATAAGATTAGCTGCTTCTGCGAGTGTATTGGACAGGGGCATCCCCCACCCTCTCTCTACACCTCCTCCTCTCCATCTCATCCACTCAGCTCTGCACACCCTCCCTTTCTACCTTTCCTCCTCCTGTTTTAGCAGCCTACTCTCTTCTTATCTTCTCCATCATCCTCTTCTCTCTCTAGGTGTCTCTGTTTTTTTACTAACCCCCATTCATCAAGATGTACAAACCTTGTTTTTTTCTTGTTTGTTTCATTTGCTGATTTTTCCTTTGTCTGCTCTGTTTCTTTCTATGTGTCTGGTACTCTTGTATTTTCTGTGTTTTTCATTGATTTGCCATCAGCAGTGTTCTCTGTTAGTCTGAGATGTGCATAAAAGGGTGTTTAGTGGGGCTGTCCAGAGGAGAACAGTGTACAGGCTGAAATGCATCAATGCAGCCCTCTATAACCATTTTTGACATTATAGCTCACAAAAAGGTTGACTGTTTACTACATAGAGCTACATTCTAACTTTTCCTGGATCTCATCTATCTCTTTTTCAGTCCCACTGGTAGCTATGCATCTTCTGCAGAGCTCAGTCGGTGCAGCAGTCAGCTGAGTGAGGAGGACTACGGAGGAGAGTATGGAGAAAGGGACCCATACGACGAGAATGACTCATACCACTCCTGCCACTCCTCTGTCAGCTACAGTAAAGGCTCTCCAGACTGGGACCCTGATGAGACCCAGGGGGCGTACAGTGATGAGGGCGGCTACAGCAAAGACGGAGGAGAAGAGGTTGCGCTGTATGAGGGAGATGATGGAGAACTGTATGAGGGGGAGGAGAAAGGCCTGTATGAGGATGAGGAGATGATGTATGATGATGAGGACTCGTATAATCTGGATGGAACCCTCAGTGAGGAACGTGAGCCACCATTTACTCCCACTCCAACGTCAACTGCACCACCGATGCTTGACGTACAAAGCTCCAGGCCTCCACTGGAGAAACAGGCCTCCATACACCAACAACCTCCAGTTAAAACCCCAAACCAAACAAACAATCATGCCCAACCTCCTGCAATACAGCCCCCTACAGGTCAACCAGCAGCTCAGCCTTCCAAACAACCACAGCCCCAAACACAACCTCAAGCAGCCCCATCTACCACCTCCTTCTTCTCAATGGCCAAACCTCTGACAGCTGCAGTCACAGGCCTGGCTTCTTCATTCCTGTCATCAGTCCCCACTGCCCAACCTGCCCAGTCTCACCCACCAGCCTCAACAGTTCCTCAGCAGCACCAGTCCACTGCAGCAAACTGTGTCCCTCCTTCACACCCGGCAACCTTGGGTAATTCAGCGTCCCCCCCCACTGCCACAGGCCCCCCATCCCAGCAACCCCCATCCTCCGGATCGCCACAATTGCATGCCAATGATCCCTCTACCACACAGCCAGCCGGTCTTGAGGACAAGATACCCCAGATTGAAGAAGAGTGGTTAGAAAATGAGATTATGGATGAGAAAGAGGTCAGTACACCCCCTGCTCAAGATGAGGAGAAGCTTCCTGCAGAGCAGAAAGAGGAGCACTATGAAGACAGCAGACCAGTGACACCCGAGGAACAAAATGAGGTCCTCCCTGAGAGGTAGGAAATGTTAAAAGGAAATTAAACTGATTAAATGAATCATAAACAGGGGAAGACAGTAGATATATGTCTGTTCAACACATTTTTTTAAACTGAATTCAGTTCAAAGCAGTTTATCAGAGTCATTGCAAGATTGTTTGGGACTATAAACAGAACGGGATTTTAGGGACATTTCAGCTACCATCAATCATCACTAATGATCATCAATCATGTTCAAAGATTCATGCATTATATATCTGACATAACTATTACTACAGTCTACAACTGGAAAGCAATTTCAGACACATTACAATACACTAATTGACTTGACAACTGAATGGTTATTGCTTGAATCAAATTTTTTTTTGGTAGAGAAGTTCTGTTGCCTTCTAGAGCTCAGAGGTTATTACTGACTTATTAAAGGATTGAAATTGTTTAACAGCCAGGATTTTCATCTTGCTCTTTCAGAAAAAATCATCTGGAAAATGTAATCAAAGCCAGAATAATTTTTTTTTATACCTACAGTACTGACCAAAAGTTTGGACACACCTTCACATTCAAAAAGTTGTCTTTATTTTTATGACTATGAATATTGTAGCTTCCCACTGAAGGCATCAAAACTATGAATTAACACATGTGGAATTATATACTGAACACAAACGTGTGAAACAACTGAAAATATGCCTTATATTCTAGGTTCTTTAAAGTAGCCACCTTTTGCTTTGATTACTGCTCTGCACACTCTTGGTATTCTGTTGATGAGCTTCAAGAGGTAGTCACCTGAAATGGTTTTCACTTCACAGGTTGGCCCTGTCAGGTTTGATAAGTGGGATTTCAAGCCTTATAAATGGGGTTGGGACCATCAGTTGTGTTGTGCAGGAGGTGGCTACAGTACACAGCTGATAGTCCTACTGAATAGACTGTTAGAATTTGTATTTGGTAAGTAAAAAGCACCTAAGTAAAGAAAAACGAGTGGCCATCATTTCTTTAAAAAATGAAGGTCAGTAAGTCCGAACAATTGGGAAAACTTTGAAAGTGTCCCCAAGTGCAGTCGCAAAAACCATCAAGTGCTACAAAGAAACTGTCTCACATGAGGACCGCCCCAGGAAAGGAAGACCAAGAGTCACCTCTGCTGCGGACGATAAGTTCATCCGAGTCACCAGCCTCAGAAATCGCAGGTTAACAGCAGCTCGGATTAGAGAACAGGTCAATACCACACAGAGTTCTAGCAGCAGACACATCTCTAGAACAACTGTTAAGAGGAGACTGTGTGAATCAGGCCTTTATGGTAAAATAGCTGCTAGGAAACCACTGCTGAGGACAGGAAACAAGCAGAAGAGACTTGTTTGGGCTAAAGAACACAAGGAATGGACATTAGACCAGTGGAAATCTGTGCTTTGGTCTGATGAGTCCAAGTTTGAGATCTTTGGTTCCAACCACGTGTCTTTGTGCGGCGCAGAAGAGGTGAATGGATGGACTCTACATGCCTGGTTCCCACCGTGAAGCATGGAGGAGGAGGTGTGATGGTGTGGGGGTGCTTTGCTGGTGACACTGTTGGGGATTTATTCAAAATTGAAGGCATACTGAACCAGCATGGCTACCACAGCATCTTGCAGCGGCATGCTATTCCATCCGGTTTGCGTTTAGTTGGACCATCATTTATTTTTCAACAGGACAATGACCCCAAACACACCTCCAGGCTGTGTAAGGGCTATTTGACCAAGAAGGAGAGTGATGGGGTGCTGTGCCAGATGACCTGGCCTCCACAGTCACCGGACCTGAACCCAATCGAGATGGTTTGGGGTGAGCTGGACCACAGAGTGAAGGCAAAAGGGCCAACAAGTGCTAAGCATCTCTGGGATCTTTTTTAAGACTGTTGGAAAACCATTTCAGGTAACTACCTCTTGAAGCTCATCAACAGAATGCCAAGAGTGTGCGGAGCAGTAATCAAAGCAAAAGGTGGCTACTTTGAAGAACCTAGAATATAAGACATATTTTCAGTTGTTTCACACTTCTTTGTTTAGTATATAATTCCACATATGTTAATTCATAGTTTTGATGCCTTCAGTGTGAAGCTACAATATTTATAGTCATGAAAATAAAGAAAACTCTTTAAATGAGAAGGTGTGTCCAAACTTTTGGTCTGTACTGTATAACCAAAGTAGGCTTTGTCATTTCATACTGGTTTTTCTTATTTCATTTGCAGATGTTGCCAATATTTACATTATTGGTCACAATTATTAGCACAAAAATTAACATTAGTTTTAAAACACAATTCATGAAATTTAGTTGAATGTACCTTTACTGTTTCTCGTTTTCGGAAAATGTTTTTAGTATATACACAAGTATACTTGTAATGCTTTCCTAGATGATCTTGCCACTCACAGTATGATGGAAGTGGTGATGTAGAGTTTTGACAGTGTAATGAAGCAAGCTTGGAGTCTACTCCTATGTGCCTATGGTCATTCTAGAACATTTGTAAACCTGACCTTTAGGAGAGTCTTAGTGCTTTTGTGCCCCCCACACCCCCTGTTGGTTTAGGGGCCTTGGGGCACATTTCATTTCATTTGTATTTTTAATGGACTGCATTTCCCTTAACATATTGCTTTAAAAACTATTTATTAGATAACAGAAAAGACAAATAGATAAAAACACAAACAGATAAACATTCAAATTTAGTGCAATAATATAAAGTACATAATCTTAATAGCAGTTCAGTATTTTAACTGCTTGAATCAGAAAACCATGTAGCAGTGTGGTGGTCTGGTTTCGATGATGTAGTGGTGTTTGCCTGATGGCTGCAGTTCAATAAGTTTATGGAGGAGGTGTGAGGAGTCTATAAGAATGTTCAGAGCCCTACTCCTGTTCTTGCAAGCGGCCCCAAAATAGATCCTTGACAAAGCGTTGGGTTAGCTCCCTTCACTTTTCTTCGCAGGGCCCTCTTGTCTGTATTACTGCAGCTAGAGTACCACGCTGAGGTGCAATATTGCTGTTTTTATTATTAAATGTGAAATATCCTTCCTTTAGTCCTCCAGCACCAGAGGAGCCAAAAGAGCCAGTGGATCCAGCCGTCAGAGCTAAAGAGAACTGGTTAAGGCTCTACAACAAGGTCTTAGAGCAGCTGCGAGAGGTAAGTACACTAATTAAGTTCCTCCTTTGCTATGTGCACCACTATTTCATCAAATTTGCCAAGTCAGGGCCCAGTTCTGTTGGTTTATTTCAGTTCCACGCAATGATTTAATTCAACACCAGTTCAAGAGACTCTACTAAGTCTTTGAAATATGTATGCGCTGTGCATTATTGATGTGCAGACTGGGTACATCCAGCAATGTCCCAAAGTCTATTTTGATCCTGAATTTCATGGTTCACCATGAAACAGACATGATGCCAGTCGTCTTCTATAATTAATACCTTTCAGCTTTCTTAAAATATTAATACTTGTCAAAAGGCAACCTTTTACTTCAGTTTGGGCGAAGCACCATACAGCTTGATTTAGCTGAGCACCTTTCAGTTTTTGCTTGCTTGGTTTTCACTTGCACATTTTGTTTAATCATTACATTTTGAATTCAGTTGAGCAAAAATTTTATCATTTGATTCAATGTTTTGTTGATGTTTGTTTATTTGTGTTTTATCTACATTTGGCTTCCTTTCCCTTGACTTTATTTTGTCGTTTATTTGTGTCGACCCACTTTGTTTTCTTTTCAGTTTCATGTCATTGCCATAGTGACAATCACATGCACTTTGCTCGGCCATCATTGGAGCATGCTGAAAGGTAGGTGCAGCCTGAATGTTTGCGAATCGGTGAAGTCTTATAGAACATGAGCAGACATTTAGGACTCATTCAGCCTGTTTTTTTCTTCACAGCAGTCTGATCTCTCTCTGTGCTGCACTTTAGGAGGAATTAAAATTAAGAAATCAAGGCCTTAATAATTAAAATCATGTCGAAACAAACATGTTCTTTTCTGCTTTTTAAAAGAACAAATGGAGGCCACATAAAGATTAGGGTGATGCGCTCAATGATCTGGGAACCAGGATCTGTCTCCTCTGATCTTAAAATGAGTCTTTACTAACAACCTCAGACATCAGAGATACAAGCACAAGCAGGACCATGAAGGTCTTTAAAAGTGAAGACTAAAATTTTTAAATAAACTCTAAAAGCCACTGCAAAAGGACTACACTGGGTTTAATGTGTCATCTGTTTCTTCTGTAAGTTAGAAGCTTAGCAGGCTCATTCTAGACTTTTTATTTAAAGGCAAGAATGCTTCTATATTAGTCAAGGTCTGAAGAGTTAAATGTGTGAATGATCATCTTCAGCTCGAGCTTTGAGTTAAGACTGTGAAGCTTACAAATGTCGTTATCAACTGTCCTAAATGACACTCCAAAAACATGGCAGAGTCAAAACTAACACCAAGGTTTGTAAGGCACGGCTGGACAGTTAAGCTTAATGTACCAATGTGTTACTTGATTGCAGATTGGCAGTATTCAGGGTCAATAATAAAGGTTTCAGAATTTTCAAAGTTGACTGCAGTTATTTGTTTAGAAAAGTGAACAATTCCCCTCTGCTCAAAAGGTTAACATAAAGACAACTGCCATCTTGCCACACATGGGACATTTACTCGTTTTGAACAGTTTCTTATTGTGTCAATTTGATTCTCTGCCTTTTAGATTTTATGTTTTGTACTAAAAAGCACTTTGTGATTTACAGTTTAATGCTGGTTAGGGATTTCCATTAAAGATAAAGGAAAGATGGAATATTTTTAAATGACCAATAAAGCTGAATATCATCAGAATGTAGAATGTATTGGATGATGAAACGATTAGGTCCTAGAACTTAACCCTATGGTAAACGTCAAGATTCAGACATGATCTCCCTGGTGAAAACACCGTGTCTTTTGCCTGAAAGGTGTGAACGAAACCAATGTAGAATCCGGCTGGATATACTAACCATATTGTGGAGCCTGTCAATCAAAATACTGAGATCAACAGTGTCAAAGGTGACTGTTAGATGAAGCAAGATCAGGACCATGAAGTTATCTGTATAATTGTTTGCTGGCCAGCCCTATTTTTTCCTCTTTGACAGTAATATAGAAGGAATGATTGTAAGTGCCTGATAAAGCTTTTTTCTTGTGTGTAGCTGCAGTCATATAGTAAATAAAGGCTAAAAAAAGCTGCAGTGAGAAACAAAAAAAGAATGCTCTTTGTTTTACCTTTTTTGCATAGGCTCGAGGAGAGACCTCCAGTTCATTGTGGTTTGGTAAAGGAGGGTAAGTTCTGATGTATTTTCTGTTTCTCATGTAAAACGTTATACACACAGGCTCCTATACTGTCTTGCAAAAATATTGAATTTGATCATTTTTGCTGGTCTGGATATGTTTGTAAAAAAGAAAATTGAGTACAGAAAAATGTCTGAGTTTCCAGAATTTGTCCTTTATTCTGTTTTCTTTAATGAAAGAAGAAGCTAAATGTAAAAAAAAATAAGGGATGGTTTTACATAGATATGTATTTAAATTGCATTTTTCATCTTTGAATTTCAACATCATCTTTGAATTTCAACATTTTAAGCGACAGTATTTTAGGCACAGATTGAAAAACTCACAGATAAACATACACAGGACATTTCTGTGACTGTGTCCTCTTGGCCTTTAGACAATTTTAAATAAAGGCTCCTAAACTCCTGATTGTTACACTGGGTTTAGTTTGGATTCAAAACAAAGCATAGAAACTACTATTTATAAAAATGTTCATAAAGATCATAGCCTGACCAGATTTATCTAATTTAATACAGATGCCAAAAAAAACCTGTAAACTCTTTTTCCACACTGTAAATCCAAGCCAGAGTTGTGTTGCTTCATGATCTGGAACATGCAGATAAAAACTCCCAAAAATTTTAAAATAAATGTTTCATACTCGAATGTTCAGAATTTAATTAACAAATGCTGAAATTCTTCTCTGTGAAAGCATGGAGTGTTGAAATGGAATATTTATTGGATCTTTCTATATGTTGCTAAGCTACTCTACGCCTAGCAGGAAGGCCAGTTTTAGATGATGTAGATCTACTGTAGATGCCGTCTAAAGAACTGACGAGTAAGCCAAAAAAAGCAATCATTTTAAGGAGTATGGAGAGCCATGATTAGTATTTAAGGGGAGGAGGCTGGAGTAATTAAATTTTCCAGTGAAGTCCTTGAGAGGTCCTCAAGTTGCACAGCATTAGAAGTAATGATTAAAAACACATTTATTAGCTCCTCAGGATCAAACACTGTTTCATGGTTACATTTCTTTCTTGTTTTTGACCAGCTAAAAAGAGTTACTACCATTCATACATACAGTATATTAATGTGACTTTGTCTTGTTCAGAATGGGAGGTGCACTCTACAGTATTGATAGCATGCCTGACCTTCGCAAGAGAAAAGCAATTCCTCTTGTCAGAGATTTGGTGAGAAACTACAAGAACGCAAACACACAAAGTACTATACTCCACGCTTATAGGGTTTAAAATCTTTAAACAGACAGTAGTCACTCTATAAATAAAGTTTGCACATCAACATTGTTTCAGAAAATATCAGATTTATTTGATTAAACATTTATTAAACACGGATAAACATTCCATCCACTTTAAAAGAGTGAAATATTTTTCATTGCAAAAACAAAAAGAAAATAGATGTAAACTTCCAAGCAGTACTTTTAATCCCCACAGAGTGCTACTTTGTCAAACCTTATCCTTTCCAGGAGTCACAAATCTGTTGGCTCACCTGGGTGAAAATGTCTGTTGTTTAAAAAAAACATTTCTCTGTTCCTGATTGTTTCAGCTATCTTACCCATTCCACATTACTCACACTGATACCACATTGATATATTCTGTATATATATATATACATTACCTCAGATAAATGTTTACTGAGATCATCTGGCACTTAGATGGAACAGGATATAAAGTAGGCTGTTTGTAAATATATGTATATTAATATTATACTTTTGATACCTGTCATTGAAAGTTTAAAAAAAAAAGTATTTTCTCTTGTTTTATTTTTCTTCCTGTTTCTTCATGGCCTGGCATATTTAGGCTATGGTAAGTATTTAATTACCATTTAATAACATCCAATAAAACATAGCTGTTGCTGATATTTAACATGTTTTGTGTTGTGTTTTATATCCCGTTGCTTTCAGTCTTTGGTGCAGAACTCACGCAAAGCTGGAATCACCTCAGCCATGGCTTCAACCACTCTCGGCAATGAGGAGCTGGTGGGTTTTCTCTTCTCACGGTTGTTTGTCACAGCTCTCAGGATTTTCAGGTATATTATCACTACAGGAATAAAACTTGTCTTTTTTTCCACCATTGCACTTGCAGAAAAGCCACGTGTATAAAAAGACCCTGCAAGCTTTAATTTACCCCATCTCTTCCACCACTCCACATAACTTTGAAGTGTGGACCGCCACCACCCCCACATACTGCTACGAATGTGAAGGACTGCTGTGGGGTATCGCGCGGCAGGGCATGCGCTGCTCTGAGTGTGGCGTTAAATGCCACGACAAGTGCCAGGATCTACTTAACGCCGACTGTCTGCAGAGTAAGATCACACAGATATTTGCAAATATGCACACAAGGTTATGCATTTTTAATTATGAGCATCCACCTGGTCCTCCACCCAAACTTTGTATCCCTTTGCCAGATTGACATCCCATTATTCTTGTCCTCTATCCACTCTCACATTACCCTCCCTCTTCCTTTCCAATTTATCTGCTGAGTAATGTGCTGTCACACCCCGGCCTTTTTTTTTTCCTCTCTCATCTTCCCACAGGCTTTGCATTCTAACATCCATGAAATGCATATTGAATTTATCTCTTGGGTCCAAATAGCTTGTTTTAAGATCTGTTGCCCAAACTATGACATTGTTTACAGCCACTCAATAATCAGATTCAGTGGTTAAGTGGGATTATTAGATGGTTTGGGTTTGGTAAACAGCCAAAGCTGCCAAACACTTTGAAACTTGATCTGATGCTTTTATGACTTTGTGTGTGAGTCTTAGAGAGAGCTGTTGCATGAAAATGCTTGATAAGCTTCTGTGCAAGAAATATTCACAACAGCAACCTTTCCTCTTGCTTTGCAACTCTCTGTCACATCAGGAGCCGCAGAAAAGAGCTCCAAGCACGGTGCCGAGGACCGGACGCAGAACATCATCATGGTACTGAAGGACCGCATGAAGATCAGAGAGAGGAATAAGCCAGAGATCTTTGAGCTAATCCAAGAAGTGTTTGGATTGGACAAGGCGACGCACAGCACGCACATGAAACAGATCAAACAGAGCGTGCTCGACGGGACCTCCAAGTGGTCGGCAAAGATTAGCATCACAGGTTTGTTTGAGACTCATTTGATAAAGAATGTTACAGTTCATACACCTTAAATTTTCTCATGTCACCATAAAAGCACAAACGTTAATGTATTTTATTGGGATTTTATGTGAAAGTACAATATATAGTTTATATAAAAGGAAAATTATATCTTTTGAACGTCCATTTACAAAGTCTTGCCATAATTTCTCAGTTGGATTTTGGTCTGTCTTTTTGATTTGACTTTGACCATTTTACAAGTTGAATACAATGCCAGTTGTCTATCATGATCCAAGCGGTGATGTAAAACTTATATCACATTAGAAACTTGGCTTCAAATTCAAAACTACTTGAAAAATAAATGCAGCAAAGAATAATTCAAAATCCACAGTGGAAACAGATCAAGAACAAGTGAGAGTGGCTTCCAGTGGAGTTCTAGTGAAGTCTCCTTAGGACTTGCAAACAACAAAATATGCAACATAGTGAAACAAAATGACATTGCAAAATTATGAGTTTGCCTCAGTTATTGTAGGACAGAGGAAGAGCCGTAACCACTGTGCATTGTATAAGATGCTTTTCCCAGCAACAAATGATCAAAACTCACAACTGAAACTGCACCCTTTAGCCAGACATGCAGCACTACTGGGTAACAATTTGTGTTTTTCTTTTTTTCTAAATAAAAGTCTAGAAACTACAAAATGGAACAGTTCTGTTTTATTTTTTTAACACGGTGGTGATAATTATACAGCTTATTATTTCCTGAGATCATACTTGCGGTAAAAAAAAAAATGAACCTCAACATCTTTGTAGCCATTGTCCTGCTGGAGGATGAACATCCTTCCCAGTCGCAGGTCTTCTGTAGCCTAGTACATGTGTTCTCCTAGTATTGTCTTGTATTTTGGTATCATCAGCCCTGCCCAGCCAACATTCATATGGGAGACCTGTCTTGGTAAGAAATGGGCTGAAAAATGACCCCATGTTGGGTTGGTCACAGAATACATAATGCCCTCATGTTAATTGCGTTTGAGGGTTTGATGCAGTGTTGTCTTATTTCAATTCTTTTCCAGCTACTACTATTACTTTGGGAATTTTATTTTGGGGTATTAGAGTGTAGGGGACTGAATACACATGCATACCACACTACTTTGATTTATATTTGTGAAAAAACTTAAAATCATTTTTTCTTTTTGTCAGTGTGACAACAATGCTGTACTTTATTTTACTTTCAGCTGGTGTTATTGTGCCAAGACCGATGTGGAAATGCAGAAGAATAATTTAAAAACATCACTTGAACGTTGTTTTACAGTGAGATGTATCCTGTGCTGTCAGTGTCTTTATCTATCGCTTTGTGGTCTCTTCTTCAGTGGCTTGTGCCCAGGGTCTTCAGGCCAAAGACAAAACGGGCTCCAGTGACCCTTATGTAACTGTCCAAGTTGGAAAAACAAAGAAAAGGACCAAAACCATTTATGGCAACCTGAACCCAGTCTGGGAGGAGAGCTTTCACTTGTGAGTAGAGTAGCAAAGTCCAATAGTTTCAGCATCATATGCTTATTTTAGAAGGTCCTGTTTAACTGAGTGCGATTTTTGCTAACATTTAAATTTAAGATTCCTAATTTCTGTTGTTTGTGTTGCGCCTGCTTCATTCAGTGAGTGCCACAACTCTTCTGACCGCATCAAGGTCCGGGTCTGGGACGAGGATGACGACATCAAGTCCCGTGTGAAACAGAGGTTCAAACGTGAGAGCGATGACTTCCTGGGTCAGACCATCATCGAAGTGCGCACCCTGAGTGGGGAGATGGATGTTTGGTACAACCTGGGTGAGTTTTGTGCAATAACACTGGGGAGAGAGTAAGAAATAGATTAGAGGAGCAGTAAGTCACAAGTAGATAAGAGCTGAAGAACAGCTAACTGAAGAGCTTGTCTGTTGTAGATGCAGAAGGTTTCACCCTAATAATGAGGTGTGTGTGTCTCACATTTATGTAATAGACAAGAGAACAGATAAATCTGCCGTGTCAGGGGCCATCCGGATGCACATAAGCGTGGAGATCAAAGGAGAAGAGACTGTAGCCCCTTACCATGTCCAGTACACCTGTCTGCATGAGGTCAGTTGGACTGGAAAAATTGTTTTGTGATCATCTTAACTGTTCTAAATAAACCTTTAAGCATGCAGCAGTAACTTGTTTCCTTTATTAGGAAAGTTAGCCAGTTAGTGCTTTGCAGAAGTATTCATACTCCACAAAAATTCTTACAGACTTAGATGTTATTTACCAGCAAACAAATACAGTTCTTCATTTTATTTATTCAACAGCTACTACTGCTATCGATAGTAAAAAGGAATATCTTAAGATCTTAATATCTTAAAATGTATTCATTTGTCCATTTGTCTGTGTTCAGCACCTTTTCCAGTACACCACTGAGGATCAAAACGGAGGTGTAGTAAAGATCCCGGATGCCAAAGGTGACGATGCTTGGAAGGTGTACTTTGATGAGACTGCACAGGAGATTGTGGATGAGTTTGCCATGAGATATGGAGTAGAGTACATCTACCAGGCCATGACGTCAGTACCTAAAGCTTATTATTACACAGAGCCATTTTTCAGTTGTCTGGCTATATAAGATAAAAACAATTCTTAGTAAATGTACGGACAGAGTGGAGAAAAATAGAGTTAATTGTCCTTTTGCAATTTTCCCCCAACAGCCACTTTGCCTGCTTGTCATCTAAGTACATGTGCCCAGGAGTGCCAGCTGTGATGAGCACCCTGCTTGCCAACATCAATGCATACTACGCCCACACCACTGAGTCCTCCAACAATGTTTCTGCCTCGGACAGATTTGCTGCATCAAATTTTGGCGTAAGTCCCAGGAAAAAAAACAGTAACTGCTATAGGAGTTATGTGATAACTGGAAAAAGCTACACGCCAGCAGATGAAGGTGTTTGAAAACTCTTAAGAAACAAGTAAACATGATTCCTCTGGGGCTGTACGTGGTTGTAAGTTTAATGTGCTGCTGTTGACTTTATAACATTGTTAAGCTATGTTAAAATGTATTTTGGTTCATAAAGCAATCTGTCTAACAGTCTGTCAAAAATGAGTTTGTCACATAATTATAAAATCAGTCATTGAGATGAGTTCTTGACCTTTCCATTAGGTAATCTCTATAACATAAGAAGAAGCCAGGAAATTTCAATATATTTCTTATTTATTTCTCGGTGTCATCCTTGACAGCAGCCTATCCTTCACTTCCCATGTCAATAATATTACTCAATCAGCCTACTTTCATCTTCGTAATATTCAGCGTCTCCGTCCTTTTCTCACTCCTCATTCCACTGCTGTTTGGTTCACAGTCTGATCACCCCTTGTTTAGATTATTGTAATTATCTTCTCCTTTTGGTCTACCACAGAAAACCCTTCATAAACTACAATTGGTTCAAAACTCAGCAGCTCGTATAATTACACGGACTCCTTCAATCCATCACATCACACTTGTTCTACAACAGCTTCATTGGCTTCCTATTTCATATCGTATCAACTATAAAATACTCCTTACCTTTAAAGCTATTGACAGCCTCGCTCCTCCATATCTTTCAAACCTTCTTCACATTATTGTTCCTGTCCGTACCCTCAGATCCTCCTCTTCGATCCATCTCACCGTTCCCCGCGCCCGTCATGTTACTATGGGGAGCAGAGCATTCAGCCGGTCTGCTCCCCAGCTCTGGAACTCATTCCACCTGATCTCCGCAACACACACTCATTGCCACACTTCAAATCTAAACTCAAAACGTAGCTGTTTAAATTAGCTTATGCTTTGTGATTGTAATTTTTCACAGTTTTATTTAACCCTATTTTGTACTTATTTTAATATTTATTTAAATTGTATCTGTGTTATGTAAGGTGACCTTGAGTGCCTAGAAAGGCGCCTATAAATAAATAAAATGTATTATTATTTATTTAGAATCAAACAGAGCTAATTGATCAAAGGTTCATTTAAAGATGAAAAAAAAAATCATTAGAATTAAGATCTACATCTATTATTGATCAACCTAATATCTATTCATTAATGACTAATTACACAAACAAATATATAAAAAAACAAAGAATTCTTAATGAGGAAGCTGAAGTTTTTTTTAATCTAAAATGATTAAAGAGCTTATATTCATCAATAGTTTGTATCAATCACTCAGCAGTCTTAAGAAAAGGGTCTTACAGCCTAATTTTGATTATTTTATTTATTTTTATTTGAGAGGGAAAAAGGGGTATAATCTAGATTCAGAACCCGCCCAAATCTTTCAGCTTTTATCCCCAAAACCACCACCATAAAAATGAAGAATGCCATAATTCAACATACCAGACATGCCATTTTATCACCTTGCTCTTGGAAGCAGTTAGCAGGTCTGCTCAAGCCGTTCCCACCTTCATATCTCTGGAGGGATAGTCAGATTCTGCAGGAAAAGCTATACTATCTTCCTGAGATCCCTCTGAGACTGGCAGGCTGACAGTTCTGTCCCAGGTTTTCGGATGGATGGGGAGGTTTCTCACTTTGGATCACTTAGAGAACTAGATAAGCACTAAGTAACCCTGAGCAGGTGTCCAATGCAGGGAAGTTGCAAGAACTTGTTATGTAGCGTATGATCCACACAAAAATACAATTTATGCAAAGAATTAGAAAAGTTGATCAGGTCTCTCTCTGACTTGGTTGTAAAAGGCTTCTAAATGGGTTCTAAGCACCTTCTTCCTGAGACTGAATTCAGCTCCCACCAGAGGTGCTGTATGTTTCATCCAATTAAAATCTTATTTTAGCACTGTTTCTAAAACCACATTCTTTAGATACAGAGACTTCTCTACACACCAAAATGCCAAAAAGCTCTCACATTAATTACAAGGGGGTGGAATAAACTCTTTTTTAGATGCATACTGGTGCAGTCATTGACGATTCTGACTTAAAAGGTCAAAGCCTAATTATATGGTTATTAATTGAAACATTAATTTAGAGGAATGCAAAAAAAACCTAGAAGAGCTTAAGTGCAGCTTCCGGAAAGTTTAGGATAAACACAGAGTCACAAGGAGATGTCTGAGCAGTAATGACAACCTGAACCCTGTGTACTACATAGAAAACAACATAAACGAGGGTCACACTATAGGTTGGCTGTGTAAAACTAAAATTAAATATGTGGACAACAAACACGATGAATCTTATACAGTTTCACTCTATCATACCCTCCCACCGTCAGCCAGAAAATCATTGAGCGAGTTCATCCCTGGCTCAGTCTCGTGTTCTCTGAATGAAAGCAGTGAATGAGAGTCACTCATAAATTAGCAAAATAAGATCATCAGCTTAAATGAAACAGTTTCTGTCATTCATATAATTGCCCATACGAGCCTTACTAAGTCAAATAAAAAATATTGTACATATATCCTGACGCCACCTCTTGGATTAGGAGTTTATATTGACCAGCTCTAACAGCAGACATTTTTAAGTGACTTAGAGAAAGCAGTTAAAATAGATAAAAGATCAAATCTAAGGTGTTTGTGTGCACTGCAACTTTGTGAGGCCTAATAAGCCCAATCCTGGCTTTGGGCAGTCAGATGGTAACAGCTGTGCGATGTTTCTGAGCTGTGTGGCTCTGTTCTCTTTTTCTCTGCAGAAAGAGAGGTTTGTCAAACTGCTGGATCAGCTGCACAACTCCCTGAGGATCGACCTGTCCATGTATCGGGTACTTACTGCTGATTCTAATTTACACCCTGCTTTAAGTAGCCTCACAAGTGCAGTTGACTATCCGTCTCTTGCTTGCTTGCTGCATCTGCATGTGCTATTTTAAGGCATACATGTGTGTTTTTAGACTGTGATGAAAGTGTTGCGGTTATTTCGATGATGCTACAGTTTCTTACAGCTTTTCTGTTTGTCTGTGCTACAAGAATAATTTCCCTGCCAGCAGCCCTGAAAGACTCCAAGACCTCAAGTCTACCGTGGACCTGCTGACGAGCATCACATTTTTCAGGATGAAGGTGAGCACACATATTTGAAAGTTACTGTGTTTATGTCCCTTTAAAAATGTTAGCTTCCGATTAAACATGACAGATCTAATATTATTTGAAAAAGTAGCCTGAAGATACATTCTGAAGCAGTATAACTTTCCCCAACTTTAACTGAAGCATGAAACCATGTCTCTGTATGTCAGCTTTTTATGAACCATTCATTGAGCCTCTGGTTAAATTTCCTGTAAGATAACCTCCTGCTGAAGCACTGCTGGTCTGACAGGTACTTTATGGTGTTTTTTTATTCCCCCATATGGTTCTTCTTGTTTGTGTTCAGGTCCAGGAGTTGCAGAGTCCCCCCAGGGCAAGTCAGGTGGTGAAGGACTGCGTAAAAGCCTGTCTCAACTCCACCTATGAGTACATCTTCAACAACTGCCATGATCTGTACAACAGGGAATATCAGACGGACCCAGTGAGTTTATGCATATGAAGCAATGTACACGTTGCCCGGTCAGGTTGTAGCTTTTCAGGTATAAATCTGCAACCTCTTTCTGTTTCCAGTCGAAAGCCATCCCTCCAGATGAGCAGGGTCCCAGCATCAAAAACCTGGACTTCTGGTCGAAGCTCATCACACTGATTGTTTCCATAATAGAGGAAGATAAAAACTCATACACCCCTTGCCTCAATCAGTGAGTGTGTTTTCATTCAGGTGTTCGCTGGAATCGTACTTTGAGAGATATTTTGAGACAGCAGCTTTGCTGGATTTATTAAAAACACCAATGGAATATAAGGAGGACAATGTCAAAAAGAGTTTAGCCTTTTAAAATGGAAACTATTAAAGACATTTAATTTAATATTTATGATAATTAATTTAAACAAGCTCCATGGGCTTTGTTTTGAGAAATAATGTGGATAATTGCATCTTGCTGATTTCCTTTTTCTCAAGAGATTTTAGAGGTCTGTGGTTCTTGGATATGTGGAGAAAAATTGTTTGTTCAGTAACACAGTACCATAACTGGATTTCATAATGAATATAGACACAACTGCCTTGATCTTTCTTATAGGTTTCCCCAAGAACTCAATGTGGGTAAAATCAGTGCTGAAGTCATGTGGAACATGTTTGCACAAGATATGAAATACGCCATGGAAGGTAAATTGTAAATATCAAACACTGGTATTTATGTGAGTTTTAAAAATTTATAAACTATACAGTGACTTACAAATCCCTTCCCCTTTGAGGTTTTTCATGTTTTGTCACATAGCAACCACTGTCTTCAATGTATTTTATTGGGAATTAACATAACAGGCCAAGAGAAAGTAGTGCATAATTGGCAAGGAAGACTGTAGCTTTAAAACATTTCTTTATATTATAATCATGAAAGAAAAATCGGAAAAGTGTGGCATGAATTTGTGCCCAGACATTCCGAGTTAATACGACGGCAAATCTTTGAGTTACATTTTAGCTTTACACATTTAGACTGAATGTATTGTCAAATCTTCTTTGTAAAATACCTCAAGCTTAGTCAGATTGGATGAAGAGCATCTGTGACCCTAAACTTTCAAACCTTGCCATAGATTCCCCCACCACTCCAGTATCGCCCCCTATCAACTCTGACCAGCTTCCCTGTCCCAGCTAAAGAAAGGCATGCCCACAGCATGATGCTCCCGCCACGTTTCATAGTGGGGATGGGGATTCCTCCACTCATAGTGTTCGCATGTAGGCCAAAAGTTCAATTTTGCTCTCATCTAAGCAGAGCATCTTCTTCCAGATGTTTGCTGTTTCCCCTACATGGATTGTGGCAAACCTTTGGCTTTCTTTCTTCAGTGGTTGTCTTCTTGCCACTATACCATAAAGGCCAGATTTCTGGAGTGCATGACTAATAGTTGTCCTGTCAGCAGATTTTCCTGCCTGAGCTGTGGGTTTCTGCTTCAGAGTCACCATATGAGCTTCTCAGCTGCTTCTCTGAATGCTCTCCTTGCCTGTTGGCTAAGGAGGTTTGCAGTTATGCCATACTCTTTTAATTTTCAGATGATCAACTGAACTGTTCAAAACTTGAATAATCGGTTTATAACCTGACCCTGCTTTAAACATCTCCACAACATTCTCCCTGACCTGTCTGCTGTGTTCCTTAGTCTTCATGATGCTGTTTGTTCACTGATGTTCTCCAACAAACCTCTGAAGCCTTCAGAGAACAGCTGGATTTATACTGACATTACAAAACAAGGGTGTATGTACTAATTAGGAGACTTTTGAAAGTAGTTAGTGGCACTGAAATTTATTTAGGGGTGTCAGAGTAAAAGAGGCTAAATATCGAAGCACACCATATTGTTCATATTTAATTAGTAAAATCTTGAACAACATGAATTATCTTTCTTCTATTTCACAATTATGCACGACTTTATGTTGTCTATCTCATAAAATCCCAATAAAATTCACTGAAGTTGGAGGCTGCAACATGATAAAATGTAACAAAAGTTAATGGGTGTAAATACTTTTACCTGACTCTGTATACTTCTCCTTATTCTGTCTTCCGGTGTGATATTTAGAGCATGAGAAGAACCGCCTGTGTAAAAGTGCAGACTACATGAATTTGCACTTTAAAGTGAAGTGGCTTTATAACGAGTACTGCAAGGAGCTGCCCACTTTCCAGAAGCACGTACCCGAATATCCAGCGTGAGTGTTTTTTACGCTGCTAAACACCTCTCCTGTCCTATTTTCCACCCTGATGGTAGGATTTATCCTGCACCTGTCCAATCTTTGCTGTGCAGATGGTTCGAGCCTTTTGTCATCATGTGGTTGGACGAAAACGAGGAAGTTTCCAGAGATTTTCTCCATGGAGCGCTGGAGCGGGACAAGAAAGATGGAGTAAGTGTTTTACATAAAAAAACAGAATGCAATTAACTTTTTTAATTGTGCTATTAAACTTTGTGCTATATGTTAGGCCGCTTAAAACCTAGGTTGAGACAATGCAGTATGAAGACTAAAATTCACAAAAGAATGAACAGGTGCTGGAAACTAAAATGTAAGTACATCAAATTGACTTCTTCAGAGACATCAACTTGCAAATTTTGCTACTCGGCACATTCCAAGCTGTGAGCAGCAGATTGAAGGCCTCAAGGCAATCGATGATGACTCGATAGCAAAGGCTTGTGGAAAACTCTTCACTGTGGAGAGAGCAGATGCTCCAGCACGAGTTACTGTAAACACACACGCACGATGCAAATACTCACACCTGCCGTCTCACACCTACGTACCCACACAGCAAGAAGGTCGATACAAAGCAGCTGAAGAGTCTCCCATATCATATGTCATAGATCCTTTGGGTCCAATTACTGTCGCCCAAGGCAGTTCCTGCTTTCCTGCGTCAGTGACATGGTGGTCCCTTGGCTCAGTCGCATACCATAATACTATTCAGCTCTGTGATAATGGCTGGAGTGCTAATGAGGGCACTTTTCCTGATCATAACCCCTTGATTACCCCCCATCCCTCTGATCCAAATGATTTCAGAGAAACCAACTCACAAGTGTTTTGATTCCAGTCACAGGCAGCTGAGCAGGGGGCAGTTTCTTTGTTCCTGCAAGGATGGTTCCTTTGTGGGGAATAAAACCTCTCACTTTTAGTGCCTGGAAACTCAGATGTTAGTATTGATAGTCTCATCACCCCAATGCAGCTCCTTCAACTTTTCCCTCTGGTCCACCATTCCCCGCCCCTCTTGATCTCCAGTTCCAGGTCACGTCGGAGCACGCTTTGTTCTCCTGTTCGGTGGTGGACGTGTTCTCTCAGCTCAATCAGAGTTTTGAAATCATTCGCAAGCTGGAGTGTCCCGACCCTCAGATTGTTGGCAACTACATGAAGAGATTCGCCAAGGTGACTTTCTTCTCTCTCTGCTCCGCCTTTGTCTAAGTTTTTAACATACGGTAATATAATTTCAGATTTTTTCACACGGTTTCTTTCTCTTAGACTATCGGCAATGTCCTGCTTTCCTATGCTGACATCATAGCAAAGGACTTTCCGAATCATGTCAAGAAAGAGAAAGTAGTAAGTGTTTATAATATTTAAACCTAGATAGAGCATAAATATGTAGATGTTGCACTAAATGAGGTGACTGATGGAAGTTTGTGTTATCTATGCTGTAATCTAAGCTGATGTATACAGAGTTTGTGGTAAGGTTTATTTATTTGGGCACATTAAACTGCTCTTCGGTTCAGAATCAGAATCAGATCAGAATCAGAAAAGCTTTATTGCCAAGTACGTTTTTGGATATACAAGGAATTTGTTTTGGCGTAGTCGGTGCAACACAATACAAATTAAACAGTATAAACATATCTACAATATAATATAAATATATGTGCACAGTTTTAAGTGAGTGAGAGTAAGTATAGAGCAGTATAAGATGCAAGAGCAATACAACAGTGCAGGTGATCATTGTGCAAGTATGGCAGTGCAAGTAAAGCAGGAGTCCATGCTGAGCGTTAATGTAACGCATAGAGTTCCAGAACTGAGACTTAACAGAGGGAATTAGGGCTGCTGTGTAATTAGCTCAAAGTGGTATAAACCTGGAGGAGAAAGTAAACTACACTTCCACAGAGACCATAATTCCCCCTAGAGAAGCAGTAATTACAGAAAACTACTGCTTCTCCTGACCCAGCCACTGTGTGATTTTGTCAAAGAAGCATTTTTTTTGTTGAAGAAAGAGCAAATGTAGAGATAGGAAAGGCAAACTATGAAAGAGACATAAGAGAAGTGTGTGTTTTTAATGAGTGTGTGTGTAATGATTTTACTTTTTCCCTCCTTTTAGCCATGTATCATAATCAATAACATCCAGCAGCTCCGGGTTCAGCTGGAGAAGATGTTTGAGGCCATGGGAGGAAAAGATGTAAGTTTTTCATCTACATTGTCTTGCAAATCTATTTTATCCAGTTAAACTGCCCTACATTTAAATCACATTACAACTACAAAAAGCAATGTATTTTATTAAAATTAAAGTGAGCTTCCTCCGTAGGGTGGCCGGGCACTCCCTTAGAGATAGGGTGAGGAGCTCGGCCATCCGGGAGGAGCTCGGAGTAGAGCCGCTGCTCCTCCACATCGAGAGGAGCCGGTTGAGGTGGCTCGGGCATCTATTCCGGATGCCTCCTGGACGCCTTCCTCGGGAGGTGTTCCAGGCACGTCCCACCGGGAGGAGGCCCAGGGGACGGCCAAGGACACGCTGGAGGGACTATGTCTCTCGGCTGGCCTGGGAACACCTTGGGCCCCCCCCTGGAGGAGCTGGAGGAGGTGTCTGGGGAGAGGGACGTCTGGGCGTCTCTGCTGAGTCTGCTGCCCCCGCGACCTGGTCCCGGATAAAGCGGAAGATGACGAGTACGAGTACGAGTAAAGTGATAGACCAACAGTAGTGCATCACTGGGGGTGGGAAGGACAATAATACATAATAATTATCTGCTTTACTCTTTGATACCCCTAAATAAAATTCAGTTCAAACAAATGCCTTTGGAAGTAACCTAATCAGTAAACAGTGAGCTGTTCTGTGTAAACCTTAGGTTTGTTAGAGAAGCTTAGACCAAACAAACAGCATCGTGAAGACCAATGACAGGACAGAGGTAAAGCTATGGGGAAGAATTAAGGCAGGATTAGGTTAGAAAACAACATCCCAAACTTTGAACATCTCATAGGGCAGTGTTTAATCCATTATCTGAAAATTAAAGGAAGACATGGCCGTCCACCTAAACTAACAGGCTGGACAGAAAGACCATTAATCAGAGAAGAAGGCAAAATGCCTATGGTAACTCTGGAGGACCTGTGGAGATTCAAAGTTCAGAGAATCTGTAGGTGGGACAGGTATTAGTTTTGCATTCCACAAACTGTCTTCTATAGAGTAGTGGCAGGAAGAAAACTGTTGTTGAAAAAAAGCTGAAGTGAATCCCCATTTGCAATTTGCCACAATTTATGTATGAGACACAGCAAAGATGTGGAAGAAGATGCTCTGGTCGAGGAGACCAAAATTGAACTATTTTGCCGATCAGAAAATTACTATGAAAAACTATTACTGCACATTACCCCGAACACACCACCTCCACAGTGAAGCATCATGCTGTGGAAATTTATTTTTCAGCTGGGGTTGAAAGGCAGGTCAGAGTTGAGAAGATGGATGGAGTTAAATATAGGACAGTCCTGGAAGAAAACCTGTAAGAGGCAGCAAAAGTGAGGACCAAAGGTTCACCTAAACATTAAACCAGAGCTACAGTGAAGTGGGCTAGATCAAGGGCTACCGATTCCTTTACCTCCACTTCACAATAATCCACTACTTTGTGTTGGTCTGTTATACATAATCCTGATAAAACATTTTACATTTTTGGTCATAACAAAATCTAAAGTGTTCCAGAGATATGAATACTTCTACAAGAACATGTGTATACAGTTTCCTCTAAATTATATAACTGAACTTATCTGTCTTTGTTCCAGCTCAACGTGGACGCGAGTGACTTCCTGAAGGAGCTCCAAAACAAACTTAACAGCGTCATGGATGACCTCAGCCGCATCTTCGCTGTCAGGTGGGTGCTTCTGCTTGATTCTAGCTAAAGTTGACCACAGATTTTTTTCTGCAGCTAACTTCAAAGTCTGTGCTTATGTTATTCTTTTTGGGGTCTCGTCATAGCTTCCAGCCCCAGATTGAGGATAACGTGAGGCAAATGGGGGACATCCTAGCCCAAGTGAAAGGTCAGACAGTCCCAGCAAATGGCAGTGTGGTTCAGGAGGCTGACAACGTCCTGCAACCAATCATGGATTTCTTGGACAGCAAGTAAGTAAGGCTGGATGTTACTTAGCAGGTTCCTTAACGACACCTAACACTGAATTCAAAATAGCTTTAAAACAAAATGTGTTAACTGCTAAATAACTGCTTATTCAGTTTTCTCTGCCTGAAGCACATTGCACCAGTATGCACAGTGTGCATAAATGAACATAGGAATGGTATATAAAAATAGACCTACAGATTATCTGAAGCTACAAGACAGGCTGATGTACACAATGAAAGAATAAAGTGAAAAATAAACCAAACAAAGAAACAGTAACAAAATACAGAAAGTAGAATGAAGAAATAAAAGATTAAAGAAATCCCTCAACTGTTTGTAATTGGGCCAGTGGCACTTCCAGTCTTCTGCTAAAAGACCAATTAACTTAAATAGACTAACCAAGCCTATTTAAAATCTTATATACAAAACAAGCTAATTTAAAATTATTAAAACGTTCAGAACTCAATAAAATCATGTTTCTTCAAATGTTACTATTTTGTTTTATTATTTTGTAAAAGACCCAGTTATATTACAGTAATCAATGTGATTATTGCTTTAAGAGGTATTATGATTACTTCCGAAAACAATGGTGCCCAAACCTTTTTCCACGTGGCCCAAAAAACACCAAATTAAAAATACTCAAAGGACACAAAATCATTTTTGTTTTCAGTTAAATATGCTAAAATAATTTTCTGCTTATTTTTTTTATCCACTCAGCAGTAAATGAAACCCACAATATACAGGTCCTTCTCAAAATATTAGCATATTGTGATAAAGTTAATTATTTTCCATAATGTAATGATGAAAATTTAACATTCATATATTTTTGTGTCATTGAACATTAACTGAAATATTTCAGGTCTTTTATTGTCTTAATACGGATGATTTTGGCATACAGCTCATGAAAACCCAAAATTCCTATCTCACAAAATTAGCATATTTCATCCGACCAATAAAAGAAAAGTGTTTTTAATACAAAAAACGTCAACCTTCAAATAATCATGTACAGTTATGCACTCAATACTTGGTCGGGAATCCTTTTGCAGAAATGACTGCTTCAATGCGGCGTGGCATGGAGGCAATCAGCCTGTGGCACTGCTGAGGTCTTATGGAGGCCCAGGATGCTTCGATAGCGGCCTTTAGCTCATCCAGAGTGTTGGGTCTTGAGTCTCTCAATGTTCTCTTCACAATATCCCACAGATTCTCTATCGGGTTCAGGTCAGGAGAGTTGGCAGGCCAATTGAGCACAGTGATACCATGGTCAGTAAACCATTTACCAGTGGTTTTGGCACTGTGAGCAGGTGCCAGGTCGTGCTGAAAAATGAAATCTTTATCTCCATAAAGCTTTTCAGCAGATGGAAGCATGAAGTGCTCCAAAATCTCCTGATAGCTAGCTGCATTGACCCTGCCCTTGATAAAACACAGTGGACCAACACCAGCAGCTGACACGGCACCCCAGACCATCACTGACTGTGGATACTTGACACTGGACTTCTGGCATTTTGGCATTTCCTTCTCCCCAGTCTTCCTCCAGACTCTGGCACCTTGATTTCCGAATTACATGCAGAATTTGCTTTCATCCGAAAAAAAAGTACTTTGGACCACTGAGCAACAGTCCAGTACTGCTTCTCTGTAGCCCAGGTCAGGCGCTTCTGCCGCTGTTTCTGGTTCAAAAGTGGCTTGACCTGGAGAATGCGGCACCTGTAGTCCATTTCCTGCACATGCCTGTGCACGGTGGCTCTGGATGTTTCTACTCCAGACTCAGTCCACTGCTACCGCAGGTCCCCCAAGGTCTGGAATCGGCCCTTCTCCACAATCTTCCTCAGGGTCCGGTCACCTCTTCTCGTTGTGCAGCGTTTTCTGCCACACTTTTTCCTTCCCACAGACTTCCCACTGAGGTGCCTTGATACAGCACTCTGGGAACCGCCTATTCGTTCAGAAATTTCTTTCTGTGTCTTACCCTCTTGCTTGAGGGTGTCAATAGTGTCCTTCTGGACAGCAGTCAGGTCGGCAGTCTTACCCATGATTGGGGTTTTGAGTGATGAACCAGGCTGGGAGTTTTAAAGGCCTCAGGAATCTTTTGCAGGTGTTTAGAGTTAACTCGTTGATTCAGATGATTAGGTTCATAGCTCGTTTAGAGATCCTTTTAATGATATGCTAATTTTGTGAGATAGGAATTTTGGGTTTTCATGAGCTGTATGCCAAAATCATCCGTATTAAGACAATGAAAGACCTGAAATATTTCAGTTAGTGTGCAATGAATCTAAAATATATGAATGTTAAATTTTTATCATGACATTATGGAAAATAATGAACTTTATCACAATATGCTAATATTTTGAGAAGGACCTGTACTAGTCTAATTTTTGTAGAAAACGGTTCTGTAAATCATTCTAGATCTGAAACATAAATAGGTCCCACACATCTGCCTTATTATAGAAAAACATGACATTTCCAGATTTTATGAGTTGAAAGATTTCTATTTTTAATCAGGATTTTTTTTCTCCCTGTTCTCATCAACAAAAACAGGATGTGGGTCTCTCTTTTTTCTAAAAAACGCATGCTGTTCTTTTACCATTTCAATTAATGGATGTGTCCAGGGCTCTTTTTTAATAAAGGTCACTGTGGTCTAACTTTTTATGAAGTTTAAATAAAAGTAACAAAAAACAAGGCTAATAAAAGACAAGAATTCGCATTCAACCAAAAATTTTCCATTTTAGAGGAGATTTACATCTGTTAGTAAAAATGTTCTAAAAAATTACAAGTGTCCATCTTCATTAATTTCCTGTGTAGGAGTTAAATTCATAATACTGAATTGTGGTCAGGGAAAACCCAAAAATCATTTCAAGGGCCGCAAATGGCCCTTGTGCTGCACTTTGGACAACCCAGTCTTAAAAAAAACAACTGCGCTATGGTCTAATTTTAATTTAAAACATAGCGTAACAATTTGAAACACATTTTAACAGTTTACATTTGAAAGGTTTGGGCATACGATATGTTTCTGTATATCATGAACAAGAAGTGTAAAAAGACTGGTCCAAGAAGACATCCTTGTGGAACTCCGGCGGAGCAGTCTGGCTAGAAAAAAAATGATCCCATCAACAGAAATGCCTTGTTTTTTGTTTGACAGATAAAACGGAAAGACAAGTGTGGAGGATGTAGTCTGTCACTGTTTTTTACTGCATGTTGCCTTCAGTGATACACTAGTTACCTCAGATGATCACAGGTTTCACTTTACCCAGGTCCAATATTAATAAGAATATGGTAAAGAAATAGCCGCAGTGTTTCTTGTTGTTTTTCTACTTTACAACAGGGGTCTGTGACTCCAGTCTTTGAGTGCTACTGTCCTGCAACTTTTGGATGCATCCCTACTCCAACACACCTGAATGAAAGGATGAATTACCTCCCTGGCATGTCAGTATGTTTTGCAAAGGCCTGTTCATTAACTATTGTTTGATTCAGATCTGTTGGAGAAGGGATGCATCCAAAAGTTGCAGGACAGCAGCACTCAAGGGCTGGGGTTGCAGACCCTTGCTTTACAACTTCAAGTTTTAAATTGCCATTCTGAAATCAAAATGAATCGTTGTTGACTATTTTTAGGAGGTGTTGCTCACTCTGCACAACAGAATGATTTCTGTTTTTATGTGGCGCTGCCTTTCGGCACAAAGTTCAATCATTCATTGTTGGTTGTCAGCCTTTTTCAGCTGTCTACAGAGACCCCTCTGCATTATTTTTGTGTATTTCTGTTGTATTTCTGTTGTAATATTTTATTTTTGTACCAGTTGGGATGATTTTCAATTCAGTGCTTCTTTTTTATTTATATATCAAACCGCTCCCTAGCTTTTTGCCTGGGATATGTGATGGAAATAGAAATACAGATCTCAGATGTGTTTTGCTCTAGTGGGCTGACAGATTGTGTTTTGTGGTGTTTCAGCTTGTCGCTGTTTGCAAAGATCTGTGAGAAGACAGTCCTGAAGAGAGTGCTGAAGGAGCTGTGGAAACTTGTGATGAACACGATGGAAAAAACGATTGTGCTTCCAACACTTACAGACCAAACGGTATATACGACAAAACACACACACACAAACATTCCTGTCATCTTCTCCCTCTTGATGTACATCGGTGTGTTCGACTATGATTGTACAGTAACCCATTTATCCTGACATTTCCCCATTTTCCCCCTATTCTTCTTTTTCTTAGGTCATTGTAAATATGTGTGAATAGCCTTTAAAGGAACACATGAATGCATGAAGGAACACTGGCTTTAACATGAACCCTCTATCACCCTGTGTGACTTCTGTCACATTTTTTCCTCTAACAATAGAGTGCATCAAAACCTGATCTAAACCTTCAACTTGTATGTTAGACCCAATCCCAACCAAATTATTTAAGGAAGTGTTCCCTCTGATTACCAGCCACATTTTAGGTATGATTAACCTATCCTTAGTAAATGGATATGTACCACAGGCTTTTAAGGTAGCTGTAATTAAACCTTTACTCAAGAAACCTTCGCTTGATCGAGATGACTTGAAAAATTACAGACCTATATCCAATCTTCCATTCTTATCTAAAATTCTTGAGAAAATAGTTGCTAATCAAATTCAATTCAATTCAATTCAGTTTTATTTATATAGCGCCAATTTACAACACATGTTGTCTCAAGGCACTTCACATCAGTCAGGTACATACATTCCAATTAATCCTAACAATTGAACAGTGCAGTCGGAGTTAGTTATTTATTCAAATTGGATAAAAAGTTTTTCTGTCTAAGGAAACCCAGCAGATTGCATCCAGTCAGTGACTTGCAGCATTCACTCCTCCTGGATGAGCATGTAGAGACAGTGGGCAGTCACTGGCGTTGACTTTGCAGCAATCCCTCATACTGAGCATGCATGTAGCGACAGCGGAGAGGAAAAACTCCCTTTTAACAGGAAGAAACCTTCAGCAGAACCAGGCTCAGTGTGAGCGGCCATCTGCCACGACCGACTGGGGGTTAGAGAGAACAGAGCAGAGACACAAAAAGAACACAGAAGCACTGATCCAGGAGTCCTTTCTATGGGAAGGAAAAGTAAATGTTAATGGATGTAGCTCCTTTAGTCGTTTCACCTAGAAAGAAAGAACAGATAAACTCTGAGCCAGTTTTCAAGGTTAGAGTCTGAAAGAGAGCACATATAATTAGTTACAGTTAAGCTCAGTCAATCGCCATGTCTAGGAGAGAGAAAGGGTTAAACACTAAAAGACAGGGCTATGTGGATCATCGGTAGAGGGTGAGCATTAAGTTGTTGCCAGCAGAAGCTCGGACGATTCCCCTCTCCAGAAAGGTGTCACAGGCAGACACAGAGCCAGGCCATGTGTAGCTTCTAGGAAGAGAAAAGAGAGAATAAAGTTAAAAGCTAAAATAACAGCAAATAATGCAAAATTGAAGAGTAGTGTGAGAATGTAGCAAAGAGGGTGAAAGTGGTCATTATGTCCTCCAGCAGCCTAAGCCTATAGCAGCATAACTACACAGATAGTTTCAGTTCAGATTATTTAGTTAAACTGCGCTTATTTACAACAATGTCGTCTCAAGGCACCCCACAAAGGGTCCCACTGATGGTCATTGTTATACTAAAAACCACAAGGATTGAGGGTACCTCTCTCTGTCAGACTGATTATAACCATTGGAAAAGAGAAGGGGTCATACAGGTAGCAGAAATGGAGGGTGTGTTTGCACCTCAACCATAACTGAGCTGGTTTAGGCTAAACCTGACACCACCTTACTCCAACCAACAGGGAGGGAGGAAGGCTCCCTCCCTGATAAACTAAGCCACTCTAACTATAAGCTTTATCAAAAAGGAAAGTTTTAAGCCTAGCCTTAAAAGTAGACAGGGTGTCTGCCTCACGGACTAAAACTGGGAGCTGGTTCCACAGGAGAGGAGCTTGATAACTAAAGGATCTACCTCCCATTCTACTTCTAGAAACTCTAGGAACCACCAGTAAACCTGCAGTCTGAGAACGAAGTGCTCTGTTAGGAACATATGGAACAATCAGATATTTGATGTATGATGGAGCTAGATCATTAAGGGCTTTATATGTGAGGAGGACAATTTTAAATTATATTCTGGATTTAACAGGGAGCCAATGAAGGGAAGCTAAAGTAGGGGAAATATGATCTCTCTTTTTAATTTTCATCAGAACTCTTGCTGCAGTGTTTTGGATCAGCTGAAGGCTTTTAACTGCATTTTGTGGCCATCCTGATAGTAAAGAATATAAACAATTTATAGCTGGTCTCTCTGTCACATACTTCACACTTTACAAATCCTCCTTCCTGCACATCCCTTAAAAACAGCTATTACTCTTATCTTCTCTTTGTAGTCACTGATGTCTATCTCTCTTTTCTTAGGGAACTCAGATGATCTTCAATGCTGCTAAGGAGTTGGGCCAGCTCTCCAAGCTTAAGGTGACTCATGCAAGCGGCAGTGAAACCAGTGACAGACTTAATATGTGAATTTACATTGGATGGATGGATGGATGAATGGATGGATGATAGATACACTAACTCCTTTGCATTTTTTGTCTTGCAGGAGCACATGGGCCGAGAAGAGGCCAAAGCCCTGACTCCCAAACAGTGTGCAGTTATAGAGCTGGCACTAGATACTATTAAGGTATGACACCTGTTAGCGGCTCCTTGTTCCAAATATTACAATATTTTTAAACATACAACAATAAGACATTTGAGGCTAAATTAGAATCTCTGATGTTGTAAGGTTTTGACTTGCTAATCCTGATTTTTGCTTTGAAAACTAGACAGCCTTTAACATATGTCTTTCTAGCTTTCCTGCCATTAAAGGTCATAAATTATTTATATCAGGAAAAGAGGTGATGTCATACTGTGTGAGAGAGCAATCACTATAAAACAGGATTTCACTTGTTTAAAGGCAGAATGATTGCAGCATTTATATGTTAAACTGTTTTCGGCATCTTACACTCAGCGGCCACTTTATTAGGTACACCGGTCCAACTGCTCATTAACGCAAATTTCTAATTAGCCAATTACATGGCAGCAACTCAATGCATTTAGGCATGTAGACATGGTCAAGATGATCTGCTGCAGTTCAAACCGAGCATCAGAATGGGGAAGAAAGGTGATTTAAGTGACATTGAAGTGACATGGTTGTTGGTGCCAAACAGGCTGGTCTGAGTATTTCAGAAACTACTGATCTACTGGGTTTTTCATGCACTACCATCTCTGGGGTTTACAGAGAATGGTCCGAAAAAGAGAAAATATCCAGTGAGCGGCAGTTCTGTGGGCGCAAATGCCTTGTTGATGCCAGAGGTCAGAGGAGAATGGCCAGACTGGTTCGAGCTGATAGAAAGGCAACAGTAACTCAAATAACCACTCGTTACAACCAAGGCATACAGAAGAGCATCTCTGAACGCACAACACGTCGAACCTTGAGGCGGATGGGCTACAGCAGCAGAAGACCACACCGGGTGCCACTCCTGTCAACTAAGAACAGGAAACTGAGGCTACAATTCACACAGGCTCACCAAAATTGGACAATAGAAGATTGGAAAAACATTGCCTGGTCTGATGAGTCTCGATTTCTGCTGCAACATACGGATGGTAGGGTCAGAATTTGGCGTCAACAACATGAAAGCATGGATCCATCCTGCCTTGTATCAATGGTTCAGGCTGGTGGTGGTGGTGTAATGGTATGGCCGATATTTTCTTGGCACACTTTGGGCCCCTTAGTACCAATTGAGCATCATGTCAACGCCACAGCCTACCTGAGTATTGTTGATGAATATGTCCATCCCTTTATGACCACAGTGTATCCATCTTCTGATGGTTAGTTCCAGCAGGATAACGCGCCATGTCATAAAGCACGAATCATCTCAGACTGGTTTCTTCAACATGACAATGAGTTCACTGGACTCAAATGGCCTCCACAGTCACCAGATCTCAATCCAGCAGAGCACCTTTGGGATGTGTTGGAACGCGAGATTCGCATCATGGATGTGCAGCCGACAAATCTGCAGCATCTGTGTGATGCTATCATGTCAATATGGACCAAACTCTCTGAGGAATGTTTTCAGTACCTTGTTGAATCTATGCCACCAAGGATTAAGGCAGTTCTGAAGGCAAAAGGGGGTCCAACCCGGTACTAGCAAGGTGTACCTAATAAAGTGTCCGGTGAGTGTATTTTAGCCTTAAGCACGGTTAGCGCTGTTAGCCTAGACTCTCCTTTCCCTAACTGAGATTTCCTAAAGGTGGATGACATTTCTAAGTCCACCATGTTCCACGACAGAGAGCGTTTAAAGGTTAAAAAAAAGATCAACTTTGCCATAACACGTTCAGACTTCGTTTTATCTGCTGACATCAGCTTCTAGCCTATTTAAAGAAAAATCGTTAAGGGGTGTCTGTAGCAGACAACTGCTTCCGTTGGCACAAAACAACAAAGAAAACTCCAAAGGTACAAAATGCTGAAGGAGCAAAATGACCAGCCTGAATGAACAAATGGCATGCCTCTGTAGAAAATAGGTTCCTTTATTTATTTTATTTTATTTTTTACATTTGATTTTATATTTTATTTTTATTTTTTTTATAAAAAAACTTTTAAAGAAAAAAAAAGTAGCGTCCTTTTAAATAGCTTCTTACAGCTTTTATGATTACAGTACCTCACTGATATGGACAATAGCTGACTGAATATTCTGTCCAAAGTAACCACTTACATGCCGAAGTGCTATTAGTACGACCTAGTAGTACTTACATATACCACCAGGTTCACTGATTGGAAAAAGATAAAATTTTTAAGCATCCAATTAAAAACTTCTGGTCACCAGCTGATTTCTTGGTGCATCTCTATTGTTTTAATTAGAAAATAGCAAATGCCTGTGTTCGCTCACTTTTTTGTTGTTGCTTTTTTTTTTTTCAAAATTGGATTAAAACAATCCGCCAGTCAGAAGATTTTAACATGTTCGCGGGTTAAATTTTCCATGCTGGAAAACGACTGGTACAACTAGTCAACCAGATTTAAGCTGCCAATGTTTAAAATTAAAGAATCCAAGAAACCGCTACATTCAACTTGTTGGCAGGGCCTAAATTTTCTGAGCTAATAATTCAGAAAAAAAAGATTTTTGTAACACTAATATTAGCTTGAGTGTTAAAACCCTTATAACATAATAGTTACACCGTATTGTCACGAAAAGTCTTCTTTGTTAATAATGTATTTCTTCTGTAATTTAACAAACTAAACAGTAGTGTTTAACAGGACATGAAGTGTATTTTAATAACTAAGACAACAGCAGCCCTAATGTTGAATGATAATCTAAAAAACTACGCCTATTTCCCTTACTTTAGATATAAATATGTTTATTTGGAAGTGACCGTTGCAGATTCTCTCAATATGGGTTCGTTGAAGTGTTTTCAATCAATCAATTAATCTTTATTTATGTTGCACTATTACACACAATAAAGTGAGGAAAGGGCTCGTACTCGTACTCGTCGTCTTCCGCTTTATCCGGGACCGGGTCGCGGGGGCAGCAGACTCAGTAGAGACGCCAGATGTCCCTCTCCCCAGACACCTCCTCCAGCTCCTCCGGGGGGAGCCCAAGGCGTTCCCAGGCCAGCCGAGAGACATAGTCCCTCCAGTGTGTCCTGGGTCGTCCCCCGGGCTTCCTCCCGGTGGGACGTGCCTGGAACACCTCCCGAGGAAGGCGTCCAGGAGGCATCCGTTATAGATGCCCGAGCCACCTCAACTGGCTCCTCTCGATATGGAGGAGCAGCAGCTCTACTCCGAGCCCCTCCCGGATGGCCGAGCTCCTCACCCTATCTCTAAGGGACTGCCCGGCCACCCTACGGAGGAAGCTCATTTCAGTCACTTGTATCCGGGGTCTCATTCTTTCGGTCATGACCCAAAGTTCATGGCCATAGGTGAGGGTAGGAACGTAGACCGACCGGTAAATCGAGAGCTTTGCTTTTCGGCTCAGCTCTCTTTTCACCACAACGGACCAGCACAGCGCCCCCATTACTGTGGCAGCTGCACCGATCCGTTTGTCGATCTCCCGCTCCATTTTTCCCTCACTCGTGAACAAGACCCCGAGATACTTAAACTCCTCCACTTGAGGCAGGAACTCCCCTCCAACCTGAAGAGGACAGGCCACCCATTTCCGGTTGAGAACCATGGCCTCGGACTTGGAGGAGCTGATCTTCATCCCAGCTGCTTCACACTCGGCTGCAAACCGCCCCAGTGCATGCTGTAGGTCTTGGGTAGAAGGGGCCAGCAGGACCACGTCATCTGCAAAATGAAGAGACAAAATCCACTGGTCCCCAAAGCAGACCCCCTCCAGCCCTTGGCTGCGCCTAGAAATCTTGTCCATAAAAGTTATGAACAGGACCGGTGACAAAGGGCAGCCCTGCCGGAGTCCAAATGCACTGGGAACAGGTCCGACTTAGTGCCGGCAATGCGAACCAAACTCCTGCTCCGTTTGTACAGAGACCGGATGGCCCCCGATTCCATACTCCTGGAGCACCCCCCACAGGGCATAACGAGGGACACAGTCGAATGCTTTCTCCAGGTCCACAAAACACATGTGGACCGGTTGGGCAAACTCCCATGAACCCTCGAATACCCTGTAGAGGGTATAGAGCTGGTCCAGTGTTCCACGACCGGGACGAAAACCACACTGCTCCTCCTGAAGCCGGGGTTCGACTATCGGCTGGACTCTCCTCTCCAATACCCTGCCTTAGGCCTTACCAGGGAGGCTGAGGAGTGTGATCCCCCTGTAGTTGGAACACACCCTCTGGTCACCCTTCTTATGTAGGGGGATCAACACCCCAGTCTGCCAATCCAAAGGCACTGTCCCCGTCCACCACACAATGTTGAAGAGGCGTGTCAACCATGACAGCCCCACAACATCCAAAGACTTGAGGTACTCAGGGTGGATCACATCCAACCCCGAAGCCCTGCCACCGCGGAGCTTTTTAACCACCTCGGTGAATTCAGCCTGGGTGATGAAAGAGTCCAACCCCGAGTCCCCAGCTTCTGTTTCCACCAGGGAATGCGTGATGGCAGGATTGAGGAGATCCTCGAAGTACTCCTTCCACCACCCGATAATGTCCCCAGTCGAGGTCAGCAACCTCCCACCCCCACTGTAAACAGTGTTGGCGAAGCACTGCTTCCCTCTCCTGAGGCGCCGGACGGTTTGCCAGAATCGCTTCGGGGCCAACCGGTAGTCCTTCTCCATGGCCTCACCGAACTCTTCCCAGGTCCGCGTTTTTGCCTCTGCCACCGCCCGGGCCGCGGCACGCTTGGCCCGACGGTACCCGTCAGCCACCTCAGGAGTCCCACAAGCCAACCACAGCCGATAGGACTCCTTCTTCAGCTTGACAGCGTCCCTTACTGACGGTGTCCACAGACGGGTTTGGGGATTGCCGCCGCGACAAGCACCGCAGACCTTACGGCCGCAGCTACGGGCGACAGCATCGACAATAGATGCGGAGAACATGGTCCACTCGGACTCTATGTCTCCAACATCCCTCGGAATCTGGTCAAATCTCTCCCGGAGGTGAGAGTTGAATACATCCCTGGCCAAGGGGTCCGCCAGACGTTCCCAGCAGACCCTCACTATGCGCTTGGGCCTGCCAAGTCTGTCTGGCTTTCTCCTCCCCCAGTGGATCCAACTCACCACCAGGTGGTAATCAGTGGACAGCTCAGCCCCTCTCTTCACCCGAGTGTCCAAAACATGCGGCCGAAGGTCTGATGATACGACAACAAAGTCGATCATTGACGTCCTGCCTAGGGTGTCCTGGTGCCAAGTGCACTGATGGACACCCTTATGCTTGAACATGGTGTTCGTTATGGACAATCCGTGACTAGCACAGAAGTCCAATAACAAAACACCGCTCGGATTCAGATCGGGGAGGCAATTCCTCCCGATCACGGCTCTCCAGGTGTCACTGTCGTTTCCCACGTGGACGTTGAAGTCCCCCAGCAGAATAATGGAGTCCCCAGGAGGGGCACTATCCAGCACCCCCGACAGGGACACCAAGAAGGCCGGGTATTCCGCACTACCACTTGGCCCGTAGGCTGAAATGATAGTCAGAGACCTCCAACCCGAAGGCGCAAGGATGCGACCATCTCATCCACTGGGGTAAACCCCAACACTAGACGGCTGAGCTGGGGGGCGACAAGCAAACCCACTCCAGCCCGCTGCCTCTCCCCGTGGGCCACTCCAGAGTAGAACAGAGTCCAGCCCCTGTCGAGGAGATGGGTTCCAGAGCCCACGCTGTGCGTGGAGGCGAGCCCAACTATTTGTAGTCGATATCTCTCCACCTCCTGCACAAGCTCAGGCTCCTTCCCCCCCAGCGAGGTGACATTCCACGTCCCTAGAGCCAGCCTAAGCATCCGGGGATCGGGCCGCCGAGGTCTCCACCTTCGTCCGCCGCCCAATCCTCTTTGCAGCGGGCTTCACAGACAAAATAAGATAATAACAGATAAAAGTGGTTAGCAATAAAACACAATATAGCAGTTAGGATAAGTAAAATAATAAAAGCACAACAATAAAATTTACCATAAAAAATAATAAACAAAAAATATAAAATGCTGTTTTGCCAGTATGTTTGTCTGTGTGCTCACGAACTGCAGGCTCAGCTCTCACTGCATGTCAGATCTATGTCTCCTTGATTGATCCTCTTCTCCACAAAACACAAGAGTCCCACAGAGTGTCATTTTCCCTGTGACACTTGCTGAGCATTGATTTTTAGAACTGAGTATATTCTCCCTTTTGCACAGCAAATTCCCTCAACACAGACCCCTCTCTGTGTGTCGAAGCTTTTTGATTTGCAGAGTACGCTCTGGGATTTTCTCTCCTGCTTGTTGTCTCTTTTCACAAACATTATGTCTGCCTCGTCTCAGCAACACAGCCATCTTCTCAGCAGCGGGGTGGCAGGGTTGATTTGCATATTAATACATTCAAAATTACTGACTGCAGAAAAAGAATTACATCTAACAGCTCTGAGACACCAAACTGATGTCAACAACTAGCAGCTGCAAAAGACCTCCCCCTGTGTCTCATAGCGTTTCCACCAACTGAACAAAAAAAAACGAACTTGAACACACTGTGCAGGAGAATGTAGCTTTTGCAGTTGGGTCCAATAACATAGATACAATTCAATAATGTAAAAAAATTTATAAAGTTATTAGGTTGCTATTAATTTAGTTTTTAGTTAGTTTTTAGTCTGGATTTAAACAGAAATGTTATATCAGCTGTAAAAAAAAACAACAACAAAAAACAGGTTTTTTACATAGTTTGTTGTCTATAACTGCTCAGTTACTGTATTCATTATCAGAGAAACATTTTCAAACTGCTCAGTTGCTTTGTGTTTCAAGGGTGTTCTGGTCATTTAGTCCGTTGCCATTTTGTAATGTTGTAGCTTTGTCTGCCAAAGGATTTTAGAACAAAAATCTGACGACACAGCTCAGGGGACCTTTTGTACCCATTTAATCAAGTAATGGTTTTGAAGTAATTCCTTTTAATCCACACATAGTCTACTGTAAGGAAATATGGTGATGTGACTGTAATACATCATATCTACCAATGGAGGTCTCTCACAGTTTATTTTGTTCAGGGGTCATAATTTCGTAAGAGCTAACTGGCCCAAACAATGATCAGGACTCCAATCAGTATGGATAGGGTTTAAAGGCCTAACAATGTTGACTTTAATAATATTGAAATGTCTACAATTTTATTTAATATGAGATTTAAGTATTTTTATTGTCATATTTAATCAAAATGGCTCCTGGTTAGTTCTCCCCTTCACTAATTCAACCCCAAACGTTGCAATTTTTTCTCATCCTTTCTCTATTTAGTACATGTAAAACAACTTTTTCACACACATGTACTTAACTGTTGCATATTTTAGGCAAATAAATGGAAAAATTTTCAGCTTTAAAATACAATATGATAAAATTTTACATCATTTTTTGAAAATCCTTTTACAATGTATTTTGGTTCTAAACCTTGGTTTGGCCAGTTGACTCTTATGAAATATGAAAAAGTTTGATGGTCTCAACAATCCAATTATTTATTTTAAGATTTTAGTTTAAAAAAACTCTTATTGGTTGTTGTTATTTATTGCGGTCATGTTCCATTTTAGCTGGGTAGGGAGTAGAGTACAGAAAATTATTTTCAATCATCGATTGTCAAAGCAGGTAAAAAAAACGTCCTCAGGCAAACAGCTCCATTTCATACACAACGGAAAAAACTGATGGATAGGCAGTGGTTTAGGTACCTGGGTATGAAGTGGAAGTTGGCAGGGACTAAATGGCAAAGCATGAGTATGAAATGGGATAATAAATTGGCAAAAGAAAAACTTTATCTGGAGGCATTTCAGGTGTCTGAGAAAGAAACAATGCCTCGAAACCGACATCTTTAGGATCTACTGCAATTTGCAGATGCCCACATAGAGAAGCCTAAGGCCTTTGGTTTTATGGGCAGATGAAACAAAGTCTGAACTAACTTCCCACAACAGCCATAAGTATGTTTGAAGAAGTCACGGTGAGGATTTCATACCTTGATATTGTAACAACTGTTAAGTATGGTGATGGTTCTCATCATGCTGAGGGTCTGTTTAGCTACCAGTGAAACTGGTGCATTTTACAAAGTGCACAGAAAAATAAAAAAAGAGGACAGTATTGAAATGTTTGAATTTGACCTCTTTGACCTCAAATCAGCAGCTAGATGGTTGCAACTTAGACAGAGTTGGGTGTTCCAACAGGACAATGATACCAAACACACATCACAAATGGTTTTCAGAGTAGGTTTTGGACTGGATAAAGCAGACTGACATTAGGATTTTATAATGGCCCAGTATTGATACAAAATGAAGGTACGAAGTGCCACTGGGGCGAATTGACCCAGAGCCATTTCAGGTATCTGTTTTTTGTATTTATGCTGATAAAAGCTGGTTTCACAGTTCTTACAACTTTTTAGGTCAGTTTTGTGTTTCACACTGCTGGAACTGTGGTCGTTCACAGCTTTAATAATTCTGTTTATGGGTCTGTTTTAGTTCCCACATCGGGCTTGGAGCTTTCTAATAGTCCGATTAACTGAATAACCAGAGGAGCTTCAAACGTCTCATTGTTGCTTGTTGGATGACAACCATCCTGCACACTACAAGGCACATTTCTTAACTCTACACTTCATATTGCTGTCCAGTAATGTGTATGTGTCGTATCTGTTAAACAGCAATATTTCCATGCGGGCGGTGTTGGCCTGAAGAAGACGTTCTTAGAGAAGAGTCCCGATTTGCAGTCTCTGCGCTACGCCCTGTCCTTGTACACGCAGGCCACTGACAAGCTGATCAGGAAGTTCATTCTCTCCCAGCATGCTCAAGGTGCGACTTCAGAGAGTAACAACGCACACATAGACACATTTTGTCAGAGACTACTTCAAACAGTTGTACATAAAGATACTTATGCTGTCAGAACTGCTGTCAAATAGCTATTTTGCCTTTTTAATATATTTATGGAATTAAAATGAATTGTGTTTACAGCATTGGGGAATAAGATTTAAATTATTATGCCAAACCCTGCTTGCTATTTATGTTTTTTTATTTTTTATTAAATGTCTGACTAAATGTTTCCCTTCCCCCAGCTGAGAAATACTTATACTTTGAGAATCCCTAACATGTTTGGATACTGAATCAATGAGCCAACTTTACTCCTGTGATCTGCTTTATTAGCAACAATGTGTTTACTGATCCTTACCCTACTGTGCCACCTTGTAATCTTATCTTTTTTTCTGTCTACCCTAAGTCCATGGAGGGAAAGGCATCAGGTATACTGCAAATGAAGACACCCCACCAGAAAAAGGTAGTTGTTTTCACACTCATCTTTCATGAAACTGCCAAGAAGCAAACATGGTCACTCCTGTTGAAGCATTTTATGAGCTAAATACATGTATTCGGAATATAAATATTTGCACTTCCTTGCAAAAGCATTTATACAACTACGTTTGTAATTTAATCTCAGTATAAATCCAGCTGTTCTGTAAAGCCCTTAGAGGTGTTAGAGAACTTTAGTGAGGGAGACCATGAAACTCAGCAGATAGGTCAGCAATGAAGTTGTGGAGAAGGTTAAAGCAGGGTTAGGTAATAAAACACGATCACAAGCACTAAAAATCTCACAGCTGAAAGGAATAGGCTCATGGTAACTCTGGATGATCTGCAGAGATTTAAAGCTAAGGTGGGGGAATCTGTTGACAGAACATTTACAGGTCCTTCTCAAAAAATTAGCATATTGTGATAAAGTTCATTATTTTCTATAATGTAATGATGAAAATTTAACATTCATATATTTTAGATTCATTGCACACTAACTGAAATATTTCAGGTCTTTTATTGTCTTAATACGGATGATTTTGGCATACAGCTCATGAAAACCCAAAATTCCTATCTCACAAAATTAGCATATTTCATCCGATCAATAAAAGAAAAGTGTTTTTAATACAAAAAACGTCAACTTTCAAATAATCATGTACAGTTATGCACTCAATACTTGGTCGGGAATCCTTTTGCAGAAATGACTGCTTCAATGCGGCGTGGCATGGAGGCAATCAGCCTGTGGCACTGCTGAGGTCTTATGGAGGCCCAGGATGCTTCGATAGCGGCCTTTAGCTCATCCAGAGTGTTGGGTCTTGAGTCTCTCAACGTTCTCTTCACAATATCCCACAGATTCTCTATGGGGTTCAGGTCAGGAGAGTTGGCAGGCCAATTGAGCACAGTGATACCATGGTCAGTAAACCATTTACCAGTGGGTTTGGCACTGTGAGCAGGTGCCAAGTCGTGCTGAAAAATGAAATCTTCATCTCCATAAAGCTTTTCAGCAGATGGAAGCATGAAGTGCTCCAAAATCTCCTGATAGCTAGCTGCATTGACCCTGCCCTTGATATAAAACACAGTGGACCAACACCAGCAGCTGACACGGCACCCCAGACCATCACTGACTGTGGATACTTGACACTGGACTTCTGGCATTTTGGCATTTCCTTCTCCCCAGTCTTCCTCCAGACTCTGGCACCTTGATTTCCGAATGACATGCAGAATTTGCTTTCATCCAAAAAAAGTACTTTGGACCACTGAGCAACAGTCCAGTGCTGCTTCTCTGTTGCCCAGGTCTGGGGAATGCGGCACCTGTAGCCCATTTCCTGCACACGCCTGTGCACGGTGGCTCTGGATGTTTCTACTCCAGACTCAGTCCACTGCTTCCGCAGGTCCCCCAAGGTCTGGAATCGGCCATTCTCCACAATCTTCCTCAGGGTCCGGTCACCTCTTCTCGTTGTGCAGCGTTTTCTGCCACACTTTTTCCCTCCCACAGACTTCCCACTGAGGTGCCTTGATACAGCACTCTGGGAACAGCCTATTCGTTCAGAAATTTCTTTCTGTGTCTTACCCTCTTGCTTGAGGGTGTCAATAGTGGCCTTCTGGACAGCAGTCAGGTCGGCAGTCTTACCCATGATTGGGGTTTTGAGTGATGAACCAGGCTGGGAGTTTTAAAGGCCTCAGGAATCTTTTGCAGGTGTTTAGAGTTAACTCGTTGATTCAGATGATTAGGTTCATAGCTCGTTTAGAGACCCTTTTAATGATATGCTAATTTTGTGAGATAGGAATTTTGGGTTTTCATGAGCTGTATGACAAAATCATCCGTATTAAGACAATAAAAGACCTGAAATATTTCAGTTAGTGTGCAATGAATCTAAAATATATGATGGTTACATTTTCATCATGACATTATGGAAAATAATGAACTTTATCACAATATGCTAATTTTTTGAGAAGGACCTGTATTAGCTGTGTACTCCAACAATCTGGCCTAGAATAGTGGCAAGAGGAAAGCCATTACTGACAGAAATGCATTAGAAGTCCCATTTACAGTTTGAGACAAGCCAGGGACACAGCAAACGTGTGGAAGAAGGTTCTCTGGTGAGATAAAAACAAAATTCAGCTTTTTCACGTACATGCAAAGTTATATGTGGCAGTAAACCAACACTACACATCGCCCGACCACACATGATAAAACATGGTTGTGGTTGCATCATGCAGTGGGGATGGTTTTCTTCAGAAGGGACAGAGGAGTGTGTCAGAATTGATTGGAAGACACATATATATATAAATACATGGCTATCTTGGAAGAAATGATGGAGTGTTGATTCAGCTTCTAACAGGACAAGAACCTTAAACATACAGGCAGCGCTGCAATAGAATTGTTTAAACCAGACTTGTAAATTGCTCTTCAGAGATGCTCTCCATCCAGTTTGACTAAGCTTTAGCTAGTTTGAAAAGAAGAATAAGCAAATATTTCAGTCTGTAGAGATCCAAAGCTAGTTGAGACACCCTGATAAACTTGCAGCTGTAATTGCAATGAAAGCTGGTTATGAAAATTGGGGCTTAATACAAACACACGCCACATCTTTTAGATTTTTATTTGTAAACCATGTATCATTTCCCTACTTCGTATGTGGTACTTTATGTTGGTGTATCATGAAATCCCAGTAAGATCCAGTGACGTTTTTGGTCGTAACCTGACAAAATGTGAAAAAGTTCAAGGGATGTTAAATACTTTTGCAAGACATTGTGTTTTAAGACAGGTTGTCACACTCTTGTTTAAAATAGATATATTGTTCATTGCTGAGTGTTCCTTTGCAGCATCTGGAGTGGACACGGTTGGAGAGGTGGTCATGAACGTGGACATTTTACCCCAGCCGAACGGAGAGCACAAGATCAGTGTCAAAGGTTAGACGCTGTACTGTGGTATAGTGTGAGTGCTGCTCTTCTGCTGCTTTTCCTTCTTTGCTCACTCTGCCTTTTCCTCCAGTGGTGGCTGCTAATGATCTGAAATGGAAAGCACAGGGTTTCAGGCCTTTTGTGGAAGTCTACATTATTGGGCCCCACCTCAGTGACAAGAAGAGGAAATTTGCCACCAAGTCCAAGAACAACAGCTGGTCACCAAAGTTCAACGAGAGCTACCAGTAGTGAGTATCCATTGGGTTCCATCATCTTGCTTTGACTGCAAATGAGATGATCCATGACCGAAAATGTGAATGTGTTTGCTGTGTTTCAGCTCGCTTGGCACTGAAGTGGGTCCGGAGAGCTACGAGCTGCAGGTCTGTGTGAAGGATTACTGCTTCGCCAGGGAGGACCGCACCGTCGGAATGGCCGTGCTGCAGGTGAAGGACATAGCAAACAAGGGAAGCGTCACCTGCTGGCTGCCCCTGGGACAGCGGGTCCACATGGACGAGACGGGCCTGACGGTGCTGCGCATCCTCTCTCAGCGCAACAATGACGACGTGGCCAAAGAATTTGTCAAGCTGAAGTCTGACCAGCGTTCAGCAGAAGAGGGCCGCAGCTGAGGGGGAGGAGGGCGAACAAAAAAATATGTGTGCACAAAAACACCAGAAACATACCTGACAAGGCATCGTGTTACGCACACATAACACCCGCGCCTACATAGAAAACCACGTGCAATATACAAGCACACATGTGAAACTGCTCTATTGTACATATATTTGCATACATTATGCAACATCTACATTGTAATGTTATCAATGCAAACACGGGGGAGTGAGTTTATATAAAAAATAAGAGTTTTATTTAATTTTGAATATTTCTGCATCTGCACTACTCAAAGCTCTGAGTTTATCGTTCCTTAATCTCCCAACACTCTTTCAGCTACATCACACCTTTTATATGCTGTACAATTAGTTGTGATGAAAAGCACCGCAAACCAACAACAAAACTATGTGAATAGTTTGACCACTTTGCACTTTTGCTTCTCTGCATCTTCAGGAGAGCAGCCCTCGCCATTAACTCTGTCTCTCTGCCCGTCTGTTTGCTTGTGTGTCCGACCACGTCGTTCGCCATCCCGTGTCATTTGCTCTCCACAGTCTTCCTAAAGTGTTATGTAGTATGTAAGTCAGTTGTGCCCAAAAATCCAAAAAGAGAACATAAATCAGTGTGGAGGGGCGACATGTTTCTAGTCTTTGCTGTAATGTATTTACATCCTGCATGTTGACCCCAGAAACACTGTGGTTCACCTCTCTGTAACTGCGCCGTCCCTATTCTCCAATATGATATCTGTTTTGAGCATGGTTTCATTTAATCCTGTAACAGCAAGGTTCTGACTAATGCTCTTTATTGCAGAGAGGGCACACTGACAGAGGATTATTTCGGAGCCACAGTTGAGCCACAGTAAGGTGAAGCAGAGGTTGGGGCCAGTTTGCGCATCAAAACGGAGCAATACCCAATGCCCTCGTACCCCAGAGTGCACATTAACCCCCTCCTAGAAAAAAAAGGGCTATAAGATCTGTGGACTGGGTTGTCACTTTCACTAAAACATACTGTCAGTGCTTCTTTTGGCAAACTGAACAGAGGATTTCTCTCAGCAGCAGTGCCTTACAAAAGTAATTATACTCCTTGAACTTTTTTATATTTTTTAACTACAACTAAAATGTTTGATAAACTAATGTTATAGACCCACACAATGTAGTGAAGGATTGTAAAGTGGAAGGAAATGGATACAAGTTTTTAAAGGTTTTTACAAATGCGAATCTAGAAAGTGTTGCCTGCATATGTATTCTGCATGAGTGAATGTTTCTAGAACCACCTTTTGCTGCAAATATAGCAGCACGTCTTTTTTAGAGTACGTCTACCAGCTTCGCATGTCTAGAGTAGGGCTGCACGTATTAGGAAAACATGCAATGATGAATATCGCTATAGCGATACGACTTGCTGTAAACAAACATATAATTAAAAAGTGTTCATGTGTTTTTGCTTCAGGTTCATAGCAACAATAGACCAGAGATTATCTGTAGTCTATCCAGCAACTGGAAAATAAATGCAATTCACTTTTCCGGTTAGAACCACAAGGTTTTATTGAAAAAGTTGCTTCTGGCCAACATCTGATTTTTTGGGAAGTAAGTTAGCTGTAGTTCCTTAAAGACCTTACCCTCTTCACTCACTAAAACCTTTCATGCCAAGTTAAACAAGTATCAATTCCAGTTGTAGAGAGCCTAAATGCATGGCACTTAAATAATTAGCTGATATTTATTGCTGTCCTTGCAGTTCTTTGCAATACATGTATTGCGTATCGTGATACAATGATAAATTTGCAATAGACTGTGCAGCCCTAATCCAGAGACTGAAATATTTGTCCATTCTTCTTTGTGAAAAGCTCAAACTCAGTCAGACTGAATGGAGAGCGACTTCGAACATCCATTTTCAAGTCTTGCCACAGATTCTGAACTGGATTTAGGCCTAGGCTTTGACTGGGCCATCCTAACACATAAATATGCTTCGATTTAGCTCTGGCTGTATGTTAAGCATCGTTGCCCTGCTGGAAGGTGAACCTCTATGCCTTTTGCAGTCTCTACCAAGTTTCCCTCCAGGATTGCCCCTTATTTAAATTAATCTCTTTTGGTCAACTCTGACCAGTTTCCCTGTCTATGCTAAGGAATAACATCCCCACAGCAGCACACTGCCACTAGAATATTTCACAGGGGATGATGTGTTTGGCTTAAACAGCGCTGGATTCTACCTACAAATTAGGTGACTTCTGCAAACAATTGGCTGCACTGGGTTTAACGTTAGGATACCAGAGTAAAGGGGGCTGTATACATATGCACAACACACTTATAGGTTCTTGTTTGTAAAGAATTTTATAAACCAAGTATAATTTTCGTCCCACTTCACAATTTTGCACACCATTGTGTTGGTCTATCAGATAAAAGTGTTTGAGAATGTAAAGTGACAAAATGCAAACAATTTAAAGAGGTATAAGCAATTTTGCAAGGCACGGTACCTGCTGTAGAAACACAGCTTCACCGCAGACATTCTGTACATCAGATGATTTTTCATAAGCGGACCCTTAATGTCACATATAAAACTCCATCCAGTAAGGCAATAGTAGTTTATGTATCCATAGAGCCACGAGAGCTAACTCTGCTGTGTCTTCTGTTCATGTGTACATGCATGTGTGTGAAAGCGTTAGTGTATCTGTCCAGGCAAATTGTCACTCCTACTAAATGGGCTCTTAGATTGTGAGCTATACCTACATGCCCAAACCGTATGCGCTGTCAATATTAGAAAACTACAAGAGCACCAAATTCACTATCCAGATCCAAGGAATGGGAAACTTATGATCACATCTATTTGTAAATCCTGAGAAATTTTCTTTACAGACTCATAATTTCCCATTCCTGTTGGAAGTGTGTAATCTTGTTCTTGACATACTTGCCTAAGGAAAGTTTCTTGATTTAGATTTTTTTCTTTAGTAATTCTAAATCTCCAAGAACCAGAGCTCTTGTCTGTTTTTTTAACGAATGAAGCCATTAAAGTCACCGCCAAGCATTTATAAAGTATTATTTTAAGTCATAATGGTTGATAAACCAGTTACCTTTCTTGCAAAAAAAGCAGACACTCACAGCCATAATCCAGCTCGCCTTGTATGCTTTTTGAATCTCTAATTGTCATTTAGCCACCCACACATGTTGTTTTTACTTTACGAGGCTAAAATTTACCAAAAATAAATCCTCTGAATGTCACTTATCCTCAGCAGAGCCTTCTCTCTCTCGCTCTCTCTCTCTCCCTTTCTCTTTTGTCAAAGGTATTGTAAATCCTTAGACCATTACTTGCATAGAGACACCAACTCATACTCTTGATTTAAGACAAAGGAATTCAATTGAGTCATTAAAATATAAATACCATGCTCTGATTCTCTGTGAATATTTGGCTACACTTAAAGGAGAACCACACAGATTTTTACAAATCTAAAACCTTCCTGATGATATATATGAGAAAAGGCTTTGTATTTTCATGTGAAGTAACATAAACGTTCCCAAGGGATGTATCTTCGGGATTTAGTGTTGACGGTTAGAAGATTGTATAACTCTTTATTATTTGGTTACAGAGGCTAAAGCCAATGGATAATCCAAGAGAGGCCAAGACCAAAGTGTACTTCTACCATCTTAAAATAACATCAGATTGGCTGTAGTGAACAATGTTGAGTGAACCTTTGAACCACCTTCATGTTGGGATTTGTTATTTACGAAGTAGCCAATAATTATTTTCACAGGAAATGGAGGTGAGAGAAGGTGCACCACCAGTGATCTTGTATGAAACACGTACTGAGAACTGAATATGTAAAACATTTCCAGTAAAAGTAACTGTCTAATATCTGCCTTCTGTCTAAAACCCAAGATGCTTGGCATGAATTTTGGTTGTGGCCTTTAGATCAGTATTCATACATCTATACAAATGGCCTCTTCCAGAGCAAATGTGGATTACAAAAATGTAGGAACATCAACTTGTTCACATCTAATTGGATAGTTTAATCCAAGCATATTTAGCTGCTTTGTCAAATCCACTTCTGTGGATAAAGAACAAAGTTAAAAATATTATTTAATTCTGTGCTGATGTGATGTTTTCTTTGCTTTTAAATGGCAGGGAGCTCATTAGTTGAGCTCCCTACTCAACTTTGACTATTTTAAATCACAATTTTCTGTGGTAGGCTGAGATTGCATTCAGGAATGGAAAGACCTGGATGTCATGCACTGATGAATTATTATCATAAAACATAACTACATTACTACTCATCTTAAACCTAATATCATCCCTGATATTTTCTCAGTGGTGCTGTTAATCCTTTTCAGAAACTGAAATCAACTGGGATCATCTCTGGTTGCCCATTGCAGTCAAACAATGACATGTGAAAGGAGCTAACAAGTTTTCAGTGAGTGCCTCAAATTTAGTTGTCAAATCTGCCTTGCTTCCTCATCTGTAGGTAACTGATAAAAAATAATGCACTGATCGAAGGAATAATCCTGTTTCTCTTTGAGTGCATGTTTAACAAACACCTACTGAAGGCACAGTTTAGTCTTCTTCTAATTACAGGTTGCAAATATTGCAACAGCAGCCATGTAGACAAAAGATAATAGGTTTTGTTAAAATGCAAACATGTTATATGAAATCCATCTCATTTTATACAAATGGCTACCTAAACAAACTGCTTTACTGCAGCTTCTGGTATCTTACTGGCCATTGCAAACACAATCCTAAAGCAACACCAACAGGACCGAGGTGGATAAAAGTCAAGCTGTTTGAGAAGCAAAAACAGTATGACATTCAAGTGAATGCTATTTGATTGATTTTTACGTTGCTTTTTTTTTTAATGTTTTTTTTTTCTCTAGTAGCTATGTGATTCACCCAGGAAGATCATTGTTGACGCACCACCTCCTACCTCCATTTCCTCTTTAAATAATCAGAGGTTTCTGTGTGAACAACCTCCCAAACCAAATGTGATAGTTTTTGAAATAGGATTTACATATATTGATGTCAAATTTTGAGATTATAGTTGCCTTATTAAGGACCCCTTAGTCTTGGCTCCTCTAGGACTAGCTGTTAGCTTTAGCCTCCATTTATACTAAATGAAACATCTATGAGTTATTTACGCAGTAACACCTTATATTTTAACAAAACCTCACCTAAGAACTTCTGAACCATCCCTTTAATGTGGAGTTTGTTTTTCAATTACCTCATCAACAATTTCTAACATTAACCTGATTAAATTGCTAATTTTGCAATGCATTGCATTGTGGGTAATGTAAAAAAAAAAAAAAAAAAAAACATAAAAGGTATCTCTGCTCTGCTGCAACAGCTTGAATCATTTAAATTTTTTTCCAGTTTGCACATCTGAAAACGTAACTAAAATGCAGTGATAAATCGGTGGAGGGTACCTTCAACAGTCCTAGGAGGTTACACTGTTGTCATGTGTTGCGTGTGGTCCCAGGGCTCAAGACAAACTTTCCTTTTCAGCATGGAGCTGAAAAAGCAACAACGGGGCTCCTCGGCTGACATGCAGACAACTACTGCACATACGCACTGACAACACACAGCTGCACACTGATCTCTGCTCAAGCACAAAAATGGGCACATGTGCGATGACACACATGCATGCATGCACGCCGACACAACTCTGTGGAGACCATGAATGCCCACCCTGTGAATAAATTCACCTAAACTTGCATGAAGGAAAACTTAATTGTGCCAGCACGTGTCTCCTTGATGTTATTTGACCTTTTTTTTTCTTATTGCTTTTTGTCTTGGTCTTACTTTCCAGAACTGTGATAAGCCATCTGTGCGTTTTCAAGAAATCATGTTTTCAGTTTGAATGTAGTGTGAATACAGAACTCGCATGAGAGAATTATTTTCTACTGAGGATGTTTGTAATTTGTTTCTTATCGTTATTGTTGTTTAAATGAGGACGCGGAGCTGGAATGCAGCCTGATTGTGATCTGCTTCCTATTAAAAGGATGTTTTTGTGTCACAACCAACATGTCTTCCTGAGAATATCCTTTCGTTTATTTAGCTTTATTCTTCTAATTGATGTTCCAACTATAAAGCAAATCAGAAGATTGTAAGTAATTGCTCTTTTTACCAGGTAAAAATCTGTTTACAGAGACTCAGAAGGTTAAAAGTACCTCTCTCTGGCATCTGACTTCTCTGTGTATCACAAATTGCAGCTTTCAGCAGGAAAAAAGGTCCCCTTAAATAAAATCCACTACAAAGAGCATCCAAAAATCACCCATGTCCACCTATGTGTAAATTATTCTCAGTATTAATCCAGCTGTTCTATGAAGGGCTCAGAAGTTTGTTAAAGAACATTAGTGAACAAACGGCATCATGAAGATCAAGGAACACAGCAGACAGGTCAGGGAAGAAGTTGTGGATTATAAAATATCATCCTAGGCTTTGAACATCTCAGGGACTGCAAGTCAATCCATGCTCTCAAAATGGACAGACTTGCCATTGGTGAAAGAAAGTCGGTTGCAACCCCATATGAAGGACACAAACATCTGGGAACAGATGAGATCTAAATTAAAAGGTTGTCCTACATACAAAACACTGCAACAGAAAAACTGTTACACTGTAATGCATGGTGATGGCAGCATCATGCTGTGGGGATGCCTTGCTTTAGTACAGAAAATGAAGCTGATCAGAGTTGATGGAAATAAGGATTCAGCCAATTACAGAACCATCGAGGAAGAAAATCTGTTAGAGGCTGCAAAAGACCTGAGACCGGGGTTGAAGTTCACCTTCCAGCAGAGGAAATGTCCTAAACATACAGCCAGAGCCATAATAAAAAATAGGTAAATATTACATTCTCCAGACGTCCAAAACATACTTTAAAAAAAAAAGCAGTTACGGTAAGTAGTGGGTTTACAAGCTGGGCAGAACACCGAACCATGTGGGGTCACTGTCAAGTTAGCAGTATTCGCTGTGATTTCAGAGGCAATAACATTTCATGATTAAAAATAATTATTGATCCTATAATAAATTCTTTATAGAAAATGAATTTTGAGTTTTCAGTAGTTGTCAGCCATAATCAATCCAATTACCAGAAATGCTTGAAACATCACTATGAGTTATCAATTTAAGATTTCCCCTTTTTGAATTAAAATATTGAGCTAAGTTACCTTTTCAATGATAGTGATACTTACTAAGCTGCACCCACATCTAATAGCTCTGAAGTTTCTCTGCAGAACCCACACCCCTCCATTATGCCTCAGATTTGGTGGCAGCTGTGAGTCTGCTGCCCCCATGTGGTTGCAGCTGCAGCTCAGCTCCAGTGCACACTCCTTATAAATAAAGACGACACACAAGCTGGTATTTTTACAGTAAAAAAATGAAACCAAAAAACAAGACTTTATTAAAGAAGCATAAAAAATAAAACTCTTGATACATTTCTCATAACCGTCAAGTCAGCTCAAATTATACGATTATACAATTTCTCCGGCTCACGGTTAAAAGGTCCATAAACTTTCAAATAAAATATATTTCAATTTTAAAATTTCTTCAATAATTTTTCTCATTTTGTTATAAATTGCCTATATGTAGTACACAGGAAATAAGAAAAAAAAAAAAAAAAGGAAAATAAAAAATAAGTAATAAAAAAAAGGGTCACATTATTGTCTGGGATATTTCGGTAAGCAAATAAAATCGTAAAAAATAAAACATGTAAAAAACTGTTTTTGTTTTTCATCTTAAAAATTATTAGCTAATGCCAGGTGGCTTTGAAGACATGCAGATGGTTAACCTACAAATAATGATACATGTTCTTTAGAAACTACACTTATCTTCAATTAAGTCCTTTTTGCCTTTTGAAAAACAAGATCCTGCTGATTGTATCCAGGGTATTTACACAGGTTAGGCCTGAAACCTAGTCCACCGACGGCTTTAACATTTTGGTTCTGCATACAAAGAGAATTAAAGCAAAAATAGGAGAGAGCAGGGAGGCTTGAGAGGGGGGCGGGGGGGTTACCCCCTTCGCTGGCGCAGCTCTCTTAGCATCCCCCCTCTCATCACAAAAAAGGTCAGAGGTCACCGACTTGCATGCCTCAGGAAACCCTGTTTTCAAACCTTAAGGAAGGAATTAGGGGAGGGGGGATACAATTAGCTAAAAACCAAAAAAAGTCAATCTGAAAAAAAAATTGTACCTTTTTAACATTTAAAATTACTGTACATCAACCCTAACATTTGCTCGTTGGCCAGAAAAACCTCTAAGATTTAACATGAAAAGCCATCTGGCAGAATACAACAATTTATTCTTTAACATGTCAGCCTGGACAGTTTAAAGAAAGGGCCTCAACAGACTCGCACCAGTCATCACAGATGTGCTCATTCAGACAGCCCGGCATCTGTTCCCAGTTTGAAGACGCAAAACACGGCAACAGATCCGATAGGAAGTGGAGGAAAGGGGGACTTGTTGCCGGTTTTAACACGACGGGAACGAGTGAGGGGGTGGGGGGTGTTCTGAGAAGTAAATGGCAGCCCCTCGCTATAACCAGCGAGTTTGTTTGTTTCTGAGACTCAGTAGGGAGTTGCACCAAAAGCACCATGGACGAGTCTTTGCAAAGACTTAGTAAGTTCCAGCTCCCGGGTTGCATTTTCTCCTCCAGGAAAAAAAAAAGAAGAAAAAAACCAAAAAAACTAAATGTGAATGCAAACCTTTCCGGAAACAGCAAACAAGCAGTCAGAACTGCTATCAAGTTGAAGCTAACTGGAGCACCAAAAACATGTCCTGATCAGTGAGAAACATCACACTACACACCAACAGGACCAGAATGAGATGAGTGTGCAGGGACAACCGGAACGACAACTAAACACAAAACAGCAAAACATTCTGCAGCTGCTGGGATTGAACACAAGAAGTGTCTGGAAGCCCTGGATGACCTAGCTACTAGCTGCCATAAAGGATAAGTTGATTCTCCCTATACGGTGTGAGCCTGAACATGTGATTATTTGTCTGTGCAGTCAGAGGAAGCCCTTGAGAATGTCTGATTTAGTTCAGTTGTCATGGCTTGTCTCATTCTATGAGTGAGGGGGAAAAAAAGAGAGAGAGGGGGCCACCAATACAAACTCCGCTGCCCGAAATGCAGCGTTTTTAACACTAAAAGAGGCAGTTACTGCAAACTCGTTGAACTTTTTTTTTCCCCAAGGGGAAAAAAACCCACAAAACAGGGCATACTGCCTTATTGGAATAATGCTAGGAAACACAGGACCAATCTCAAACTACTAACTATATAGTGCACTACATTTAGCAGAGAGTACAGCGCTGTATAGATAGATTTAACACATCCAGGTACTTAGCCTCTTTCAGGGGGACAAACAGGAGTTAAAACCAATCTGCGGGGTGTTCGATGCAACAAAAGCATAAAATAAGCAACAATTAAAAATGTCTGTTAGTTTTATGTGCTTGGATATTGGTACTGTTACATATATGACTTCAGCCGACCTCCATTGAGATGGACCAGCAAGTTTTTGTATTCAGTTATGTAAACAATGTCCCAGCATTGGGTTTTGTATTTAGCTCCCCCAAGAAGGGGGAGCAACCATTTGAGGGAGAAGGAAGTGGAGTGGCGTTGAATCCATCTATAGGTACAACAGTGTCATCTGAGAGAGTGCCGCACAGCTTTGCTGTGAGACAGGGGTGGAAGACCGCAACAAAAACAGTAAGAGCTGTTTCTATTTTTTAAACAAAGGGATTATAGTGGGTGAGAACCAAAATTCAAGCCCCTTGTAAGACTTCCCTTCTAAACCGTATTGGACTAAACCTTCTCATGTTACATCAAAGCCCCGTCTCATCCTAGAGTTCAAAATATGTCTTATCCACACACTACACAGTCAAGTCATAAACTAGCAAAAAAAAAAAAAAAACACACACATAAACGAGCAGATCTAAGTGTAACAGACAAGATGGATCAGATGAGCAAAATGGTGCCCACTTGAGGTGATGACACTGGTACCACTGGGTATCATACTAACACAAACACGCGAGAATAGAGATGTGAAGGGATTGTCAGGCAGTCCAAACATACAAACTGACCACAATCACAGGCCGTCAGCATTGCTATAAATTTTACATTTCGCACATATCACAGAATAATCAACAAACACACTAATGATGTGGCGAGGACTCTCCCAAGTTTCACCCAACGTGTTACCAAACTGAACCAAGGAGTGTGTCTCAGTATTCATTTGGCTTATTTATCGGATGGCTAAATATTGTGTGGCACAAAGAATTTAACCTGAAGAGGTTCCTCGAGAAGTGTAGTGTTTTCCAATAGGCGCCTGACAAACATGCCGACTTAAAAAAAACAAAAAAATAAAGATGTTCCACGAACCTTTTCCTCTTTGTGTCACGATAGGAAACATTTTTTTTAGCATGAGCAAGCGAAGAGCGCGGAGGACAATTGGAGGGTTGCGAGCGTTAAAATGAGGAGTAGAAAAGTGCAGGCCTCGTTGACAGCTTTATCGAAAAATATTTGTAGTACAAAAGTGTCAAAAGGAAAAAAAGGCTGTGAGACAGAGAGCAAGAAAGAGAGAGAGAAAAGCAGACAGAGATCGGAAGAAGCCAGAATGAAGACGCGTGGAGACGGACGGGCGGGCGGGCGGCCCGCAGGGTGGGCCGCTCCACGTCGAAATGAAGGCCTGAAGAGATATAAGACACTAGTTTCCTTCCATAAGTTCACCGCTGAGAGACTGTCCGAGCCCCGACTGTCTGCAGACAAGTGTCAATCCACTTCCCTCGGAAAATAAGTCAGTATTATCATCATTATTATTATTATTATTATTATTGGTATTATTCAACAGTTATCAGCAATATATCAACATCCATAAAGTATCCTCATCTCTATTAATGCATTTAATATGGTCCATCATCTGTGTGAAGGTTATTAGTGTGTTTCCTTCCATTTCCTCCAATACAGCTGGTGCCTGTCTGCCTCCCATCCCTACCCTAACATCTAACCCCGCCCTCGCCACTCAGTTGCTCATGGCATTAGGAGAAGATGCGGATGCACTGTGTGGTGGGAGTGTGACAGACGGGGCATTCGGGTTCGGCCGACTGGCAGATTTGCCCGGCGCACTCCATGCAGAACAGGTTGTGGCCACAAGGTACAAGGGCTGCTGTCACCTCGCTCTCGAAACACACAAAGCAGTCCCTGTTGACCCCGGGGCCGACACCGACCAGAGCTGCGACCCCAGAGCTGCCTTTGAGACGGCTGAGTATCCCAGGGGTGATCCCTACACCGCTGCCGCCTCCCTCAGAGTCAGTGGGCGAACCGCCGGGCAGGGAAGAGGCCGAGCAAGAGGAGTAGCCAGTTGATGAGCCACCGGAGCTGGAACTGGAGGCGCCCGAGAAGGAGCCGCCGCCCGTGCTGCCGGACTGCAGCCAGGACAGAGTGCTGAGAGGGTCGCTTTGGGCGCGACGGGCCAGTGGGTGGTCCAGGGGGCCCACACCCGTGTCCTGAGGCAGAGTCGGAGACAATCGTGGAGTGATGGCACCGCCACTGAGGCCGCTGCTGTTGCGCCGCAGGGGCTGCTGTTGAGAAGACGCAGAGGTCTTATTCCCTGCTCCACCATTGATGAAAGGCGCCCAGATGTTGGAAGCACTGAACTCGAAGCCCAATTCATCTGAGGAGGTAAGTCCCGGGGTCGAGTCACCTCCAAACGTGAAACCGCCTCCAGCGCTGCTGGAACCTGTGCTGAAAGGACTGGTGGGGCTGCCCCCCTCGTTGGCCTTTCTGTTGGAGCTGAAGCTGTCTGAGCTCATCCCGCTGTTGTGGGTGTGATACGCGACCGAGGAGGACATCTTCCTGCTGGAGGAGTGGTGCATGGACATGGGAAGAGATGGTGGTGGGGAAGGAGGAGGAGGTGGTGGAGGTGGAGGGGCGGAGTGGTGGCCTGTAGCTCTGGACCAGAGAGATGCTCCGAGCCCTCCACTCAGGGAGCCGAGGCCTTCTAGACTGACGTCAGTGCCGTTGGTGTGGAAGTCATTGTCTCCCTGTAGGTCTACAAAGGTTCCAGTTCGGAGGGTTATGTGGGTCTCTATTTCCTCTCTCGCTCTGTCCACATTCTCCGGCATTCCAGTCACCTCAAAGACGGGGTCCTTCTCTCGACTGGGGGTGACGATGTAGGTGTGAGTCTGCTGCTGGATGCGCTTGATGGTAGCTCCCTTCGGCCCCACGACTAAACCGACCACTCTGTAGGGAACCCTCACCTGGATCATTAAAGAAACACATGACTTCAACCTGGATTTTATTCCTCAGATATTTCCATTCCCCAAACCCAGCACTGTTTCTGTACCTGTATGGTGGTCTGTCCCGGTAGGTGAGGTGGGCCAGGCAGAGAGCCTCCTCCTCCTGGGCCTCCAGCTTTGCAGCGAGACGCCCGGATCATGGAGAAATGCTCGGCTGCAGATACAATTTCACGCTTGGCCATTTCCACATCCTCCCTACGCCCTGTCACGATGAAGACCGGATCCTCACCTCTGACTGGAGTCTTTATGTAGGTGTTTGTTTTGGCACGCAGGGCCTTGATCTTACAACCTGGAAAAATCAGAGCCACACAAACTGCTTTAGACACATATTTCTTTTAACCCGAATGTATTTCTAACGTGTTCATAAACAAAACAGCAGCCTGATGTTATGAATTACATGAAACAAGATTGATGTACTTGCTGGTTTAGAGGCTCTTTGAGCTTAATCACATAAAATAATGATGACAAATATCTATGTGCACTTGTATAAAGAAAGCTCAATGCAGTCAATGGGATTCAGTCATGTTTGTGACTACTTCTCTAAAATTCATCGGATGTTTACATTTAATTATTTACTTCCATGCAGCGTGCATATACATTGGCGTGGTTGCTGATAGCAAATAATTACCCAATTACTGTGGCTGTACGGAGGGATAGCTTAATACAGTGCTGCCCCTCCCCCGCGTGTTGCTGAACACCAACTGAAAGTAGGCTACTCTGCTTTTCACACACAAATCACGGCCGCTCAAACTGTCAGTCAAATGTGCGTAATCCGTCGAAGCTTTTTTAAGTTTGTTTTGGTCATATTTATTATTGCCCTGTATTCTGTTTTTATTGTTTTCCTTTGATTTTAATTGTTATATTTATTTGTGGGGGAGGGGATAAGTATTTACTAGATTTAAAAGCACCTGTTGTTTTTGAAAGAGGCCCAAAAAAAAAAAAATTATAATAATAGCAATAATCATCAACGACAATAGTAAAATTCATGAATACAAAAACATGTACACTTTTGCATTCATGTGGTGAATGCTTGACTTCTGGGCGTTTGATTTTATATTCAGCGTGCCTGCTGCCTAGCCACGCATCAATAAAAATCAAACAGAAAAACACGGGAGATCATGGCGGCAGGTATTCTGGGTGTAAGTGAGGCAGAGCAGAAACCGGGCAGCTGCAGTCGTGCCTGCGTCCTGTTATGTTGGCCCAGCAGCTCAAGCTCTGCTCTGTCTCTTTAAATGCGAGGGCTTCACCGTCGGCGACCAATGGGACGCACGGAGCGTGATGTCATCCTGGGAAGCAGAAAGCATGGCTTTTTCAAACAAAGAGAACAATGCCGTAACGCTAGCGCGGCTGCAGCGAAAATACTAAGTCTGAAACTCACGTACATCCCGACTTTTGGTTAAACGTCGAGGGGGAAAAACACTACGTAGAAATGTTTAGTTTATGTAAAAGGGCTCGGTTCGCAGCCGATCGGCAGACAGCGCAGGGTGCAGGGCGTTACACCGCCCAGTCCCGTGTTTGTGCGCCTGCTTGCTCCAGTTTTAGCCACAAATCCGCCCAGAAATCGCGATAACAAGACGACATGGACGCGTTTTGACGTTAGAGATACGTCTGTGTTCGAAGCGGCCACTTTATATGCGCCATGCACAAGCGGAGCGAGATTTCGCTAGATTTTCTTTGTTTGGTGCAGCCTTCTAGACACGTCCAGACTCCCGACAATCTGCCGCTTTGTCTGACCCTCTTCTACCCCTCCCCCTCCATCCTCCTCATCAGCCACCCTCACTCTCCCACTCTCAGACATTGTCTAAATGCTGAGAAAATAAAAAGGTAGAAAACAGCCAGGTGTGTTATTTCTGATCTAGAGTCCGCATTTTGTGGAGATTAAAAACCAAAACCAGGTGATCAGAGCAGTATGTTTATGCTCAGATGGTTTAAAGTTCAGACCCCCCCCCCCAGACAGCAACCCAAACAAAGAGCCACCACAGTGCAGCGTAAACACAAACACGCAATCATTATAATTATTATCATAAGCATCACACGACACACTTTCTTACCTTGTCTCCCCACTATTTCAGCGACATGCTCGGAGCTGGGGACAGGCACACATTCAGTCATGTTCACGCTTCTTTTCCTGTTGCAGAGGACGGAGCTTTGTTCCCCGTGGAGCATGGAGTGAGACCCGGCCATGTGGTACCCGCCCGAGCCGTAGTACTCCGGGGATGGAGAGCAGGACGTCGGCGAGTCCCGGGACCCGCTGGGATGCTCCAGCATCTGTAGATCCACGTAGCCCACAACACCATTGCAGCTCTCGGAGACCGGACCCTGGGTCCCATCCAGAGTGTCCACAAGCCCGTTGCCTCCACCTCCGCCCACACAGTCAACTTTATCCATGGCCATGAGTGACAGCTGGTCCAGTGCGAATCGTAGAACCTCTTGGTGGTCCTCATCCCGGGACTCCTGGTCCGCCTCCCGGGGAAGAGCCACGCCACTGTGCTGGCTGCTGATCACCACGTCGTGGTCCATTATCTCGGGGTGGAATAAAGGGCTAGGCATAGTCTCTCCGTGGATCTCACATCAGATCACGGATGCCTGTTTATTAGGAGTGATCTCACCCTCAGCTGAAATAAACAAAAACAAAAAAGAAGAAGACCCATAAAAGAAAAGAAGACGAGTTTCCAATAAATGTGCAAAACATGCGTGGAGATTAGCACCACCAACAACAACAGCAGCATGCAGCGCTGGTTTGAGCGCCTTGCTTTGTCTGTTGTGGCAGCTTGTCTGACAACTGGACCCATCCAGCAGGCTGCTGGTTTCGTCTTGTCCCAGCACAAATGAATTAAAGTATTTCTCAACATAGATGAAACTAAGACTTGTAGCCTTGTCGCCAGTCATTAACGCGTGTTAGGAGAGTTAAAACCAAAAGTAAAGAATGAACAGAAGCTGTTTTTAGCCTAAACAAGAGAGCTAACAAGCTAGCTCCACAGAGTCGGCTCAGTCACGTTGTCGACCCCTTTGTTTGGGAGCAGCGCGGCTAGCTGCTTTAGCTCCGCACTGCCAGTCGAACTTGTGTCCCATATCAAAAAGAGCAGTGTTGTTTTTTTTAAATTAAACAAGCACGGAAACATCACAAACTTACTTTATCTAGCTGCTGATATCCGTTCTTCCCCTGTCGCCCTGTCTTGAGGGAAAGACGAGAAGCAGCAAGAAAGGATGAGATCAGTGCAGCGCAATAAGCTTAGCGCGACAGCTAACTAGCAAAGCTAAAAGGGAGGCGTTGGAGCTGGGAAAAACGTTAAAAAATGCAAAAAGGGAGCATCAATGTTGATTTTTCTTCCCGGAAGGCCAAAGCACACTCCTAGGAGTGACGCCGAGGCTCCATTCTCCGTCTCGTCAGTGAGAAGCGCGGCTGAAACCCGAGGCTGGGATTTCCCTTTGAGTTATAAACCAGTGATTCTCTACTCTGCTCCGTGCTGCCGCCTGACCTCGCTCGCTCCGCCGCCTTTGTCTCGCCAGGCGCACGCCGCTCCGTCTGCCGCACACACGGCACTGACGTCAGCCGCGACACAACAATGGGTTCAGAGGCCACATGCAGCATCAACGCACCGCCCCAGCTCACAATCTGCCACAATCTCAATTAATTTGCAAGATAAGTTGATTTTTTTTCACGCGTCCGGTTACAGCACAGACGGATCAGGGAAAAAAATTGGAATAAAAGTATATGGTCATGGTTGAGTGTGTTCATCATGGCTACCAATGAGCTGTTTGAGGTGGTCCAATAACATCTCTGAGTGATGCTCTGTGGCATTGTTTGCTCAATATAGCTTATTTATTTAAGAGATGTAGAACTGGGCAATGTCTGATTACTGAAATGATTGAATTCACAAATAGATTGAAGGACCATTTAAATTCACAGAATACATTTCAATGATTAATGAAATGGTTTAAATGTTTACATCTGTATCTTAAATATTTTTATGCTGATGTGTGCTTTGAAATTATTCAATGATTCCTGTACATTTCCCTTCAATAAAAAAAATTAAAAAAAACTACCTTGATTCAGATCATTCGTTTCATTGTTCTGTCCTTTTCTAATAGTTCTCACAGTGAAAAGTGAAAGTAAGTCTGACATAAATATAATTTGTCCAAATCAAATTAGCTTGAACCATTTTCACAAAGCATGTTCTGGAACCTGGCTGTTTTCAGGCATGCCAGTCCATTTTCTAACCAGTTCTGAGCTAAACTGTGATAAAGGATGGATGGACCAGCAGCAGACGGCGTTCCTCTACAACACGATATAAGGTTATTGACATTCTCACTGATGCTGTTGCTACTCCTCAATTATTTCTTCTTTGTGTAGGTCACCCCACCTCTGATGGTCCAGTAGTGGAGATACAAGGAGAGGACTCCAGATAACAGCTTTTAGACATTCGGTTTCATACATTTAAAGTAACATATAGTTGAATACATCTCGTTTCAGCCATGTCTTGTCTTGATAGCGTTTATTTCATAATTACTCAAGTGCGCAATAAAATGTGGTTGCTACAAAATACACACTTATTGTCATTAAACATTTTAACCCATCATTAATCCACTTCTATATAGATACTGTTGGTCATCCCCAGTTATGGCCTATAGTGTACAGACGAGGCACAAATTATTTTGAAATCCTTACCAGTTAACTATTGATGAAAATACTCTGAATTTCCTAAAGAATTATCTTTGCACATTTTTACACATTCTGTTAAAATAAAAATACTTCTATTGCTTTGTGAAAGTATTCACACCCCTTGAACCTGCAAACCGTATCCCTCAGAGCAATGCTCAATCAATCATCTGAAAGTGGAAAGACTCCAAACCTACCAACCCATGGCTGTCTACCTAAACTGATTGGGCAAAGAATATGAATCAGAGATAAATATTCTTTGCAATAGAGAAATAGCTTAGAAGCCCATTGTAACTCTGGAGGGGCTGCAGAGATCCACAGCTCAGGTGGGAGAACCTCTCAATAGGACTTTTACAGAGGAGTGGCCTGAAAAAAAAGAGGCTGTTTAAAATGTCAGAATATACATTGTACAGACAAGTTAGTGATGGTAAGTATAAAAAATTTTGAAGGGTATGAATAATTTTATAGGGCAATGTATGCACAACAAACTCCTCAGTTATAAAGAAGCTGCATTTATTTCACAAACAGAAATATCGTAATGATGTACAGTACATCAGTGTTTCAGTTGTCTTTTCAGATCTTCAATGTTACTCTCCAAACTTTAATGTTGTTGGCAAAAGAACAAAATTTATCTGACAATGCAAATACAATGACCCAGGTTTAGTAAAACTCAAAGTATTATGAACAAAACTAACCATTAAAACTTGAAGACAGTCGTTTATTCACAGCCCCACAAGTGCTGTGCTCATATAAAAATACTGCAGCTTTTCTACTTTCAGAAACACGCTGTATAACAAACTACCTACAGTATCAGTAAAATATAAAGCAACACAATCTGGGAGAACAGTTAAAAATATACAGCCTTTGCAGAACCGACATAAACATTATAACACAGAAATTCACATATGTGAGGTTTGTAACTTCAATACTGAGGTTAAAACAGCTGGAAACTAAATGTAACACTGCATTGTGATGAGCACCATCCACAGCTGCTTTACATTAGTAGAGGTAAAAAAAAAAAAAAAATTTAAAAACACACACACACAAAAGCACCCTTTTAGGATTACACAACCAACTGTAAAAATATAAAACAATAAAGATGAAAGTCTTTGTTTAGGTTAGGAAAATTTATAGATTGCGTTTGTTTTTGCTTTTTCTACATACAAATCCAAAGGAGTTCTTTTTAGTATGTGGAGTTTCTTAGCAAACCTGAGGAGAGATGAGAAAGAAATGTGCTACAGTTTATATTTCTGTAAACCATAAAATGATGATTCAAAGGATGCTGCGTTTCTGTCTACCTTGGCTATAACTCCTCCTTCTCCAGCAGTTGAGTTGTCTTCTCCACTTTGTCGACGGCTTCATCTGCAGTGACATCCTCTATATGAGCAAGAGAGTCGGCCATCAGGGCCTCTTCAAGTCGCCTCCTCACATTCTGCACCAGGTCCTCCTGCCTCCTGAGGTGCATACAGAAACACAAAGGATGTCATTAAACATCTGACGCCATATTGCGGCTCTAAAGTTACACATCATTTTCTTTCAATACTGTCATGGAGACTGGCAAAACGTAAACACATGCTTTCAATCTATCACAAAACAACCATCCATCATTCCATCCATCCATCTTAGGGGTTCCCAGGTCAGATAGGATATATAGTCCCTCCAGTGAGTTCCCTCCCAGGGTCCTTTAACCCTACAATGGAACCCGTTTTCAGCCGCTTCAATCAGGAATCTTGTTCTTTCGGTCGTGATCCAGGTTTCTTGAGCATAGCTTAGAGTCACAACGTAGACAAACTGGTGAATACGAGAGCTTTTTCTTTGGCTAAGCTCTTTCTTCACTACAGACCACAGCAATGTCAGCATTACTATCACCAAGGGCCCAATTTTGGTGATAATCTTGGTGATAGCAATCTGCATCCTCCACCCTATCGTCACTCATGGGTAAGAAACCAAGATACTTACTCCTCTGCTTGAAGTAGAGACTGGCCCCCAATGCGAAGCGGGAATTCGACTTTTCTGATTGAGAACCATGGCCTCAGGCTCAGAGGAGCTGACCCCTATCCCTGCTGCTTCATACTCTGCCTTGCAATAGCATTCACTTCTGTTGACCATTTTTAGAAAATGAAATATGTTTTCCAAAATTCTTACCAAAAAAACAAAATCTGAAAAGGGAATGATGTGCATTTGTATTCTGTTCGCTTTGTGCCCATTTACTTAAACTGGCTGGTCTTGCAAGGAAAGCACCAAGAAGAGAAACAGCGGCATTAAAAAGGCCATAATAATCTGCAGTTTGCTACAAACCATGTAGGGAACACAACAGTGACGTTTAACAGGGTGCTTTGGACAGATGAGACAAAAACCTACCTTTTAGGCCTGTGTTCAAAATGCTATGAACGGCAGAAAACAAACTCTACACATCCATCTGAACACATCATCCCTACATAAAAATATGGTGGTGGCAGCATCATGCTGTGGGGATGCTTTCTTTCCGCAGGGACAAGGAAGATGATCAGAGTGGACAGGAAGATAGACAGAGCTAAATATGAGGCAATACTGAAAGAAAATGTTTTATCACTGCAAAAGGCTGTGTGTGAGTGGCGGTTTATCTTCCATCAGCACAACAATCATAGACATACAGCCTGGGGTGAAGCCAGGGGGTGGGCAGGGGTGGCCAAGGACATAATTCACCAGGAGAGCGCGCCTCCGGAACAAGCAGTTCTCTGCACCCATTTATGTTTTCTTTATTTAATTTATGTGATAAATTACTATAATCCATAGCAGGAATTTAATTTGAGACTGTTTTTTTATTATGCCTACTGGTGTTTGGCATTCATGTTTATAATGTATAGTTACAAATAAAGTTTTCAAGAAAAAGAAAAACTTGGCTAGTAGCTGTTGTCGTGTCCCATCCTCACTTTTTCATTAGCTGTTGGCAACACATTGTCTCTTATCTGGGTCGGTGATCAGTTCACACTATCCGACCGTGTCCAGATTCAACTCAAAAGGTTCAAGCACGTTTGTTTGACTGCTACTTTGGACGTGTCGGTTCTTCTCTCACACTTGTGGATTCCAGTCTTCACCTGTTCGCAGCTACTGCAGACTGACACAGACTTTTACCAACTACGAATGAGGGGTAAAATTGGGTGGAAAAAAGAAAAGGCACAAGCACTGTTTGGACATAATTTGCTGAGAGGGGGATGAACAGATAAAGCTGAGGGAAGCTGATAAACCCTGATGCTATGCTACAGAGCAGGGGCTCGAAAGCCAAGACGCCTTGATGTTTCAGAATGAGAAGGATTTAAAACAGTCAGTAACGCTCCTGTAACAATAAAGCAGTAAATGTGCTCAATGGAATAACCTAAAGTTATCAGTTTAACTATTAAATTATTAATAGACCCATTTCTCTGATACGTCGGTCAGAGTCCCCCCATCGAGATTTGTTTCCCCACAGCACAACAGCTCCACCAGATAACTAATGATACCCCAACACTACTTCTCTGTTCAGTAATTAGGGGGTTATTGTGGCTAATGCTAAAACGCTAATAAAAGTTGGATCCAGACTAAAGCAGAAACTAGTCAGAACCCGTTTCATCCTACCCTGCTGAATCTAGTTAATCACCACAGAGAATAAGATGCAAAATGGCTGGAAACAGAAACTGAACAGATCTGCAGCTGGAAACATTTGGATGGACCGGGCCCTCGTTTAAACTGTAAAAACATCTATTTCCAACTAATTCCACAACTGAAACCAACTTATATAAAAGGATATTAACACCTCTTCTAAGTGTCATCCACTCTGTCGTTTTGCTATACAGGAAACTGACACTTAAAAGTTTTTTTTTCTTTCCTCTTTGGAGCCTGAACTTCCCACTACTTAATGGTTTTGCTCAAGTGAAAACAATGACAATTTGTCACACTGCAATTGTTCTTTTTAATCTTTGTTAGAAATAATCCTACGCTTTTAAAAAAGTCACCACGGTTGAAAATGGTTTAAAGTGTATTTTCTTTACTATCAGTTTTGAGTTAGAAATTTGATCACCATGACAACCCTAGTTAGAATAAACCTTTCTGTTGATATCTTTTGGTAAACACTAAAAGCTGCTAGTGTTTACTTGTAATTAAATCACATTATTTCCCCAAGATAAAATTAAAAAAAATAAAAACGATTAGAGATTAATATGTGAACACTTCTTTCAATATTTAATGGGGTGTCCTAATTTTCTACAAGGCGGTATATCTTCTAATAATAAACAAACAGTCATCATGTTATGAAAGGTTACATCTTCTGCCTCCAGAGTGAATGGACAACCCTGAGCTTCACTAATAGAATCACAAGAACCACCTTTGACACTGCGAATAATCTCCTTAAAAAGGAGCTGGTCATTCATATGAAGCAAGCAATTTTTTTTCTGTGAAGGAAGCTAGAAGCAATGACTTCATGCCGATTCTCTGTACTTTTATCACTAATTGGTCCTACCTGATGTCATCATCAGTCACCACAAACGCTTTGCAGAGAGGCTGTGCTGTGTTCAGCCAGACTCCAGGGTTTTTCTCCACTGCAGCAGTGAGCTGGCCGGTGATGGGAGCTGGGCTAGTGTGCAGGGCACTGGCGATGGCAGAAAGCAGTGTTTTGTCAGAACACACAGGCCCGACACCTGAGGAGAAAAAAAACAAGACTGGCTCAGGTCAAGCTATAGAAAATGCTTATTTTGAACCACACCTCCTGGGCATGTTAGGAAAGCTGTCCTCACCCTGTAAGCCTTTGGGAAGGTCCATCGTTTTCACCAGCTCTTCTGCTATGTCAAATGCATTTAACCCACTCAACTTCCTCTCCCAGAACAGCTAAAAAGAGAGGCAGATGTTAGACCTCGGATGCAAACTAATATGCTCCTTATTCAGGGCAACATTTAAAAAAATATAATGTATTTATTTCCTCCATCTTCTAACTTACTTGTTTTGGTTGGTCCACCGCTTTCTGAGGGTCTGTTTTCACCTTGTTGTTGGGATGGTTTGTTATCTTAGTCACTGGCTGTTTGAAAATGGAAGCCGTCTGTCTAACAGGGAGTGTTGTGTTTAAATCAGGCTTGACCTGCAGGAGAAATGGCATGAGCGACTGGGCAAAACCGGAACCAGCTTTCATCCATTTCATAACACATAATAAAAACACAACAGCATAAGGCGTTTGTAGGAAGTAAATGTGAAGTTGGTAGAATGACTTCTCCATTGTTAGTCCATTTTTGCTAGTACCAACCTGGGGATAAGTGTGGTGCAATTTTTTTTTTTTTAATCTACACAGGTTGTTTATAAATATTACATAAAACTCTGAATATTGTTGTGCAAGGCAAAAACACAATACAAAAATAAATGCAAATCAAGCAAATAAAAGAAAAATGCAGATCAATATTTAGTGTTTTTACTCTTTTAAACCATAATTGGTTCCAATAGTTACACTAACACAAAATCATGGATTTGATTATAGTCAGATGAATGATCAACCGATTATACCAAACAGGTGCTAATGATCATCAATTTCCCATCACAAAAATATTTGTGTAAGAGGTTAAAAACTGAGGAAACTCTGCTGCCAAACAGGCCAACTACCATGGCAACAAGCAATGAGACACAAGGTAGTTATACTGCATCAGCAAGGTCTCTCCCAGACAAAGGTTTTTACGCCTAGGGTTTCGAGATGTGCTGTTCAAGCTTCAAAAGCTCAAAGAAGATGGAAACATTAAGGATTGCAGATGCAGTAGTTAGCCGAGGAAACTTAATGCAGCAGATAAAAACCCATTAAGCTCATTTCCCTCAGGAATCGGAAGATATAAAGCAGTGCCATCAGCTTCAAAGAGATCTGACCAGAAGCTATCTTCATGGAAGACTTGTATCCAAAAAGCCACACCTCCAACATGAAACAAGGTCAAGTGACTCAAAAATGCATGAAAATGGCAGCTAGCACTCTGGACTGATGAGTCACAATTTTAAATATTCAGCTGTAGCAGAAAGTATATTGTTAAGGAAAAGTCTAGAAAAAGGGACAAACGTGTTTCTGCAGGCCATGAAGGGTGGTAAATGTTCCTTGAAAGTTTGGGGCTGCAGTTCTGGGAGTTAGAGATTTGATCAGGATCAACAGTGTCCTCAAAGCTGAGAAGTACAGACATGATACTTATACATCAGGAGACTCCATCAGGGAGGCCTGGGATCGATCCCACATTTAATCTGCAGCAGGACAGAAACCCCAATCATCCAGTTGCGTCATTAAGAGCCATCTTCAGCGCAAAGAAGAACATGAAGTGATGATATGGATCCCATAGAGTCTGGGTCTCAAAATCATCAAGTCTATGTGGGATTACACGAAGGGACAGATCCACAGATATGTGGTTAGCTCTGCAAGACAGTTGGAACAATTTTTTTCAAAACCTTCTTCAAAAACTGCACATCTAGAAGAACTGATGCCGTTTTGAAAGCAGAGGGTGGTGACACCAAGTATTGATTTGATTCAGATTTCTCTTTGTTTTGTTCACTGTGTTGTCTTTTCACACCTGCCTAAAACCTTTGCACAGTACTTCAATCTGGAAAGTCGGCACGACACTTTAAAAAGGGACTATCTGCAGGTGAGGTTAACTAGTGATGGATATAGCAAAACATCACATCTCTGAGGAGAGCCAACTATTTAAAAGCTAATATTTAAAATGTTAAACCGCCTTAATTTGGGACTTGATATCTATCTCAGGGTCCGCTTTAAACGGACCAGAGTTCGTTTCCCCCGTTGGTCCAGAACTTTTGTGCAGGTGTGAATACCATCAACAACCGGACCAAGACCCACTTTTTGAGGTGGTCTCGGTCCGCTTCCAAATGGACTCTGGTGCGGTTCACTTATGGTCTGAATACAAACCGGCCCCGATCCGAACCAACTACAAAAACGTACGTCTCTTTGGACATAAAAAGCCACCGTAGCTGGTAGCAAAGGTGTGCGTTGTAAGGTAATCATACCTGATAAACTGTGTGTTGCTTAGCAACGCTACCGGCTTGCTGTGGGACAAGGCACGTAGAGAACGTCAGGGTTCAGCCGACAGGGTTCCAAAATTATAAATGGAACGTCTCAAAATCTGTGTTGAATGAGCTTCTCTTCACTCTCACAATAATAACGGCACAAATATGCAGAACAGAGGTGCTGCACGCAGCACGTCTACAGATGTTTTCCTAAATTTCCGGGTCTGTGCTCTGTTCCGCCCCCATCATTTCTGTCCAATGGAAACAATGATCGTCACCCGCGTGGCTTTGTTTACAAGTAATAGTTCACTTGCAAAAAGTACAATGTGAAAACAAACCGCACCAAATGAAAAAAATAAAGTTCGCATTCGGTCCGGACCAAACAAGCGGACCAAAGGACATTCCTGGTGTGAATACACCTTAAATAAGCTGCAACGTCTTAACATGTACAAAGCTACTAGGCTCTGTGAAACAGACACAAAAGCAAAAAGCACCACAAGAACATTTTCCATAAAAGGAAAGAAAAACAAAACAAAAAAACCCCCGCCAAAATAATTTATTTAATGTTGTTTTCTGAATGGTTGTTGCCTTTATCCCTGCTCATTCTTGTGCTTTTCTCACCTTGATCTGATGGTTTCCATCATAGAGATGCTTGTGTCTGCTTCTCTGCACTTTGGCCTGTAGCGACCGCCCGGCCCGAGACTGGCCGGCGTTCACATCAGTACGAAGGTCACTGCGGAAAATCTGGGGCTTGTTGAGGATTCGCTTAACAGGTAGACTGAAAAGGAAAAAAATATGAAGTGTCATCATTTTCTTTCAGATCGAGCATGAATTTAGTTTGAAACCGATCATTTTAAAGTAGGCCAGATTAGTTCAACTGAAGCGGTAATTCACTACAGAAATATTGGCCATAAAGGAAAAGCATGATGCGGGTGTCTTGACAGAGGTGGAAGAAATTAAGGAATTACAAGATTATGCCTTTGAATGCATCAAAGCATACAGTGACACTTAGATTGCTGTTTGCAATCCAAGTGTCACATGATCTGCCAGTATAAACACACCTTTTCTGAAAGAGGCTGCAACACCACTAAGCAAGAGGCATCTTACCATGAAGACCAAGGAGTTCTCCAAACAACTTGGGGGCAAAGATGTTGAGAAGTACAAGTCAGGGTGGGGTTAAAAGAAAAAAATATGTAAATCTTTGATGTTCCACCAGAACACCATCAAATCAGTCAGGCAAGGAGGACATTAACCAGAGAGGCAGAACAGAGACCAAAAGGTAACTCTGAAGGAGTTGCAAAGTTCCACAGCAGAGACTGGAATATCAGTCTATAGGACCACAATAAGATGTACACTCCATAAAGGTGGGCTTTATGGAAGAGTGGCCAGAAAAAATCCATTACTTAGTGTTTAAAAATAAGAAGGCACATTTTAAAGAGGGTTGCACCAATTGCATGTTTTCTGCCAATCACTGATCTTTAAAAAGCCTGACCTGTCAGGTGTACTAAGATCACAATACACCTTCAAAGTTCCAATCTTATTTTATTCAAAAATACTGAACAATACCCGTGAAACAATTCAAACTTGTTTTAACTGCACATGAGGTAGTGCTCTCAAATAAATGAAATAAATGAAATGTTTAGAACATTGAAGTTCCTTTAGTCTTTCATTTTTCACATTTTAAAAAGAAACAAAACTTGTGCAATAGGTAAGACAAGCAGATCAGTGGATAAGATGGGTGGAATAGATCAGTTAACGTGTACAGGTCCTTCTCAAAATATTAGCATATTGTGATAAAGTTCATTATTTTCCATAATGTCATGATGAAAATTTAACATTCATATATTTTAGATTCATTGCACACTAACTGAAATATTTCAGGTCTTTTATTGTCTTAATACGGATGATTTTGGCATACAGCTCATGAAAACCCAAAATTCCTATCTCACAAAATTAGCATATCATTAAAAGGGTCTCTAAACGAGCTATGAACCTAATCATCTGAATCAACGAGTTAACTCTAAACACCTGCAAAAGATTCCTGAGGCCTTTAAAACTCCCAGCCTGGTTCATCACTCAAAACCCCAATCATGGGTAAGACTGCCGACCTGACTGCTGTCCAGAAGGCCACTATTGACACCCTCAAGCAAGAGGGTAAGACACAGAAAGACATTTCTGAACGAATAGGCTGTTCCCAGAGTGCTGTATCAAGGCACCTCAGTGGGAAGTCTGTGGGAAGGAAAAAGTGTGGCAGAAAACGCTGCACAACGAGAAGAGGTGACCGGACCCTGAGGAAGATTGTGGAGAAGGGCCGATTCCAGACTTTGGGGGACCTGCGGAAGCAGTGGACTGAGTCTGGAGTAGAAACATCCAGAGCCACCGTGCACAGGCGTGTGCAGGAAATGGGCTACAGGTGCCGCATTCCCCAGGTCAAGCCACTTTTGAACCAGAAACAGCGGCAGAAGCGCCTGACCTGGGCTACAGAGAAGCAGCACTGGACTGTTGCTCAGTGGTCCAAAGTACTTTTTTTGGATGAAAGCAAATTCTGCATGTCATTTGGAAATCAAGGTGCCAGAGTCTGGAGGAAGACTGGGGAGAAGGAAATGCCAAAATGCCAGAAGTCCAGTGTCAAGTACCCACAGTCAGTGATGGTCTGGGGTGCCGTGTCAGCTGCTGTTGTTGGTCCACTGTGTTTTATCAAGGGCAGGGTCAATGCAGCTAGCTATCAGGAGATTTTGGAGCACTTCATGCTTCCATCTGCTGAAAAGCTTTATGGAGATGAAGATTTCATTTTTCAGCACGACCTGGCCCCTGCTCACAGTGCCAAAACCACTGGTAAATGGTTTACTGACCATGGTATCACTGTGCTCAATTGGCCTGCCAACTCTCCTGACCTGAACCCCATAGAGAATCTGTGGGATATTGTGAAGAGAACGTTGAGAGACTCAAGACCCAACACTCTGGATGAGCTAAAGGCCGCTATCGAAGCATCCTGGGCCTCCATAAGACCTCAGCAGTGCCACAGGCTGATTGCCTCCATGCCACGCCGCATTGAAGCAGTCATTTCTGCAAAAGGATTCCCGACCAAGTATTGAGTGCATAACTGTACATGATTATTTGAAGGTTGACGTTTTTTGTATTAAAAACACTTTTCTTTTATTGGTCGGATGAAATATACTAATTTTGTGAGATAGGAATTTTGGGTTTTCATGAGCTGTATGCCAAAATCATCCGTATTAAGACAATAAAAGACCTGTAATATTTCAGTTAGTGTGCAATGAATCTAAAATATATGAATGTTAAATTTTCATCATGACATTATGGAAAATAATGAACTTTATCACAATATGCTAATATTTTGAGAAGGACCTGTAAGTATCGTCCGATCACCGATCTCCCAAAATTAAAGAAATCAGTGCAAACCCAATACATCCATCACCCCAAGAACACCATCGCCACAGTGAAACATGGTGGCAGCATCATGCTATGTTTGAGCAGCATGGCCTGGGAAATTGGTCAGAGACTAGGGAAAGATGGATGGTGCTAAATACAGGGAACTTCTTCAGCAAAACCTGTGTCAGTCTGCCTGTGATTTGAGACTGGGGCAGAGGTTCACTTTCCAGTAGGACAATGACCTGAAGCTTACTGCTAAAGCAACACAAGGTACTGACTTTAGGGGTTGAACAGTTATGTATGCTGAGGTTTTCTGTTATTTTGTGCTATTTGTTGTTTGCTTCACAATGAAAAAAAAAAAATACATCTTCAAAGTTATAGGCAAATTAAATGGTGTAAACTCTCAAACGATTTTAATTCCAGGTTGAGAGGCAGGAAAACATGAAAAATGCTATGGAGGCTAATACTTTTGCAAGGCTCTGTATGTGCCTAACATTTATCTGATTTTACTAAACTCAAAACAAATGTTATCAACAAACATGCAGTTTAATGTGTTAACAGACTGAAAAAAAATTTATTTTTCCATTTTGATGCATTCAAAGAGCTGGGAAAAAAAACATTAGATTTTTAAGTACGTGATAATCAACGATTACAGCAGATCAAGGGAAAACTGGCATATTTTGATCACTGGTCAGTTGATTGCTGCAATAATATTGTAGCATTGCCAAATGTATAAATGACAAGTTTTCATGTGACTTTAATAGCTGTTAAAGCAGATGACTAGAAAAAAAAAAAAAAAGACAGGCTCCACTTGCCTGCAACATCATGTTCAAAAATCAAATGCATGTCTAATCCCGGAAAGTTAATCTAAAATTGTGACTGCATCTGATTTTATTTTGTTGCATTAATATTTTATGTTTTAGGACTGTTGTTAAGAAAAATATACACAACACAACAGAACAGCAAAAACTTTAGTCGATAAGAGAAAATTAACTATCATCATTAAACCGTTGTTCATAATAATAATTTGAATTACAGGAAATGAGGGTTTGATAACTTATGTAAAAACTATAGTTAAACAACAAAAAAAGTCAGTTAGGTATAAGGTACTACTTCCTTCCTCTTCCATGCGTGGCCCAATTCAGTTGTAACTGGTTAAACTGGGAATGACAGGCCAGGGAGGTACGATAACCAAACGTTGTATTTGTTGATTCTTAATGTCTGTTATAATAATAATAATAATAATAATGATGATAATAATTCGAAATGAACAATTTGTTACTTTTTTTTAAAACTCTGTCACATATAAATACACTGTACACTAATTAATGTCATCCTGTGCGGTATTTTTGTTGTTTTTAAGGAAAAAGTGTGGTATGCCTTTTACTGCAGGAAGTCGTCATAAGGTCCCAGAATGTGGGGGTGACAGAATGAAGTGCAACACCGGGCCCTGCGCCCTCGCAACTCAAGCATGTGTAAACAATGAAACTTAGCTAGCTAATCAAGCTAGCAGCCTGCGGAACAACAATGACCCACACAAACTTTTACCGCTTCCACTCTCATGAAATTATAAATTCAACGACCACAAAAGACGTGAATTTGTTTGAGACGGTGACAGAGAGAATAAATAACTTCGACATGTCCACATGCTAATGAGCGTTTAACTACACAACGAACGCATGTCTGCACACCTCGTTAGAACGGAACCAGCACGCAATTAAACGCCTCACCTCTTTCTCTCCATGGTCCCAGTTTGTATCGCTGTGTCGGCTGGTGGTTCTGCGATAGTATAAGGGGAAAAAGTCTGCAATCTACCTGTTCTGAAATTACAGTATATTGAGCTGTCGAATCCTGCTGTCAGGACCCTTTAACGCCTGCAGATCACTCCGCCGGACGCGCAACATAATAATCGACTTAAATGCATGCGCCACAACACTGTAAACTAGTCCGATGGTGATGCTCCACCTCTCCTCTAAACTTTCTCTCTTGCGCAGCCAGAAAGCAAGAGCCCCTTCAATCTACCGGTGGCTTTTTTTATATTCTATTCATTACATATAGACTGTTTTAAACTTTATTTGTAGTTTTATAATTAATTGCAAAATACACCCTTCCTTAATTTTGATAATGGTACACACTAAACAAACAGACTACAGACATTGCAATAATACTTACTAGTCCAGTAATATTAAAATACAGCTGTGGTCATAGATTTTTTTTTTCTTCTGAAAGCAGTTTTAAACTAGGTTCAGGTCTTAATGTAAAAAACCTTTCAAATGTCATCACACTTCATATTATTAATTATAATTTTAGGCCTTATGCTTGTTTATTTACAATGTTTTAGTCCTTTTAGTAAAGAGATTTATCTGTAACATAATTGTAAGGTGTGTGATAATTTTCTAAAATAAAATATGACTAAAGAAAGTAGCTCAACCAACTAAAATCTTATCAGCATAGGAACAATCATCTTTCACATACTATTCAGCTGATCCTCATCTCGGGGTCTCTTAAATAAAAAAACCCGTTTTTATAAAGGCACATTCCAACAAATTAAACATCTGATTCAGTGAACAGTCTATACTGCAAGCAAATTCCTCCAGGAATTGAATTTAGGATGTAAAAGCCACTTTGGAAAATACACACAAACACAGGATAAAATACATACTTTACTTCTTCACTGAAGCAGAATCAAATTTGATCCAAATAACACGTTTAAAAAAAAAAAAAAAAAGAAACAAACATCCTCGGACTGAGCTGGAGAGGAAGAAGCAGAGTTGTCATCTTTTTTTCTTTTTCATCAATTCCTTGTTTATACTGGCAGAAAACAATGAAAATGTCAAACGCTAGACGATTTCACTCAATTGTGATGAGTATTGTTCAGTGTTGACTGAGGTGTTGGTGATGGGCTGTCCAGTAGGACTACAGTCCGATGTACAGGCTGCAGTGGTTCGTGCTCATCATATACGCCTTGGTATCAAGAAGAAACAAGAAACAGCACCAACCTGAGAAGAGAAAATGACAAGCTGAGACTTATGACTTAAAATCACCACGAAGATTCACACTTCTTCCATCAACATTAACAATAGATGTGTGTGACCAACCAAACACTCAAATACTTCATAGTAGGCACAAAAATGTATTCCCAGAGTAGTTCAGTGTCATTCAGACATCTAAACAGACTGTCTCAGAAATCTGTTTTGCCCCAACAGTGCGGCCAGTTCCAGACAGAGACGTGTTACCGTCCAGGGAATGAGACCTTCTCTGTTTTTTTAAACATAAAAACTTTTATAATCAGCAGATTCCCCACCTTCTATCCCAGGAATCTTCCTATAATTACCCAACAACCACAATGGAGCTCAACCCATTCTGTCATTTGTCCAAAATATTTATGCTTTTACTTCTTAGGTCAATTAATGTTGACGCATTTATTTTCAACTGGCAAAATAAATGTACCAAAAAATCTAACCTCTTATTTGACTTCTTTTAATGTTTATATATTCATGTGATGCTGAGAACTTAAATCTTAAGTGAATTTTGTTTTAGATGCTTATCACATTTAAACTTAAAATGTTTAAAGTCATTCTGATTGAAGCCCGTTACTGCTGGATCCCAGCTGAGCAGCCAGACTGCATTTTAATTTTACACTTGGATGCAGCACAGAAAAGTCTGTCAAGAAACGTGATACTAGGAAACATTTCACTCTACAATACACACATTTATGCTAAGGCTGCACAATATAAGGAAAATGTGATGTTAGGATATGATTTATTTAACATAACAATGAAAATAACTATTCCAATCAACCCAGATTTTCATTAATCCCCACCGCTCTCCTTGAGCTTTAGCATGTTGCTAAGTAGGGCTAAGCTCAACCTGTTGGAGGAGTTGCTTTTTTGCATAGACTGTATCTGACCCTACCATATTTTCAGTGACAGTCTAAAACTGCGCAACCCAACTGCTTTTCTTTTCAAATCCAGGCCACTTTCATATGTGGTCTGGAGTCGGATACCTAATTGACTTTTTTCAAAGCGACCTCGGTCTGAACAGACAGGTCGCATTTCTTTCGACTTTTGTACGTCACTCGTATATTAGACAAAACTTTTTTTTAATTTAATAGTTCAGTGGTGACTGAGGTGTTGGTGATGGGCTCTCCAGTAGGACTACAGTCCGATGTACAAAAAAAAAAAAATGGAATTAAGCATTCAAACCTTCACTGTGAATGTAGCCTAAGATTTATATCAAGTGTGATCAACTGACCAAATAAATTAATGACAAGCAGAGTTTGAATGCATGGGCATCAGGAATATTAAGCCTTGAACATATTCCATCCAATAAGTCCTTTATAACTGCTATATGATGAAGCTGCACCACAGATTAGACTAATGATATTGTGCAGCTCTAAATTACACCAGAATAAAATGGTCTTGTCAAAGATTTAATAAAAACAGTGTCTCTATGCAGTACCTTTTACCGGCCTGACGGACCCTACTCATCCTTCTTGAATTTGCCGCTGATGTAGGGAACATAATCCAAAATCAAACGCCAGTCTGTGAAGTAGACCAGGGCCACACCTCCGGTTGATCCCCATAGGGCCATAGTAGGAACCCTGGATGTTTCAAAAGAAACCGGTCTGAGACACACAAGCAAACCAAAAACCCATTCTATATTTTAGGCCACCACAAATGGAAGTGAAGCTAAAAACAAAAGTGTTTTGGTGCCTGTTCTGTTAGCAGGAAATACATTTTGTTTCAAACATACAGGTAATAAATGTTAATAAACAGATAAAAACAAGCATAAGTAACATATTAATGTGACATAGAACCATGTCAGTCAAGCTTTATATAATATGGACATCATACAGTAAAAAACACATAGAATAGAAATAAAATGTATCCATTTCTGGTTCAAAGAGGAGTAGGAAGAAGCAGATGCTAATCTACAAATAATAAAATTATCCATGTCCAGCTTTCTACAGTTATTGAGTTATACAGATGGGGAGATGAGCAGTAGCTAAAAAAAATGTTGGATTCATAGTTTCTTTGGAGACTTCAGAGTTCAGGGTCTAAGAAGATGCACTTGTACAAGAACCTAATCCAGGTAGATCTCGAACTGAGTTAGGAGCAATTTGTCAACTTGTGCTCAGCTCACAGTGATGGGAATGTGTATGTCTTTAAACCTCTGTGGTATTTTTACCACCAGGGCCGTAGCTACCATTGAGGACACAGAGGTCCGGACCTCAGTATTTTTCTGCTGTGTATAAAAATAAATATTAATTAAAACAATACTTTCGAATGGTGTGGTTCTCTAAATAGCGCCACCAGGTTACTGTAGGAGGAGCTGCAACTGTGTAAAGCAGTCAAACTCAATGTCTAAGAAGAAGAGTGCAGTTTTGAATACCCTATCCGCTAAAATAAAGATCAGAAGAAGAAGAGTGCAGCTGATGGTGAGATGTAACAGCGGTAACTTGCTAAAAATATTCTACTTCAATTTCGTTCTTCTCTAAATAACAGTTCACAAGTCTTCACCCTTCATAACACTGTTTACGTTTAGCTAGAATAGTTACAGCTCATTGACAACGTTGCTTGATTTGTGTTGGCGCATTGTTCGTGAGCAGCTGTGATCGACTGATGATGTTTCTATTGCAAGAGATAATGTTTCCGTCCATTCAATTAAGACAGAACGTTTTTTTCAAAACTCAGCTATGAGAGGAAGAGTGTGATGACAAGACAAAGAAGTGATGCTGTCCATCCACTCTTGCTAGGCTACACTGCTGAAACTCATGTCCCTGTGTTGTTCAAATCAAACAAAAACTAACTGGCCTTTATTATACTCACTGTAGACTACTGCTGACCACGGACAGATGTGTTATTACAGTGCTATCCAGGCTAAATTTGACTGCAAAGAATACAGTACAAAATTACAGTTTCACTATAAAATATGTGTATTACTTAATAAAGCAAGCTTTAATTATATTTGTGTTCTTTTAGAAAAATGTTTCGGTGAGTCAAATCCAACATGAATTCAGACAAAGACAGACTAGGGCGGGTGGATAACTTTAGTCTGTTTTTGATTTGTCAGGAGAGACAGGTGAGAGTGTGAGTACAGAGGTAAGAATATGCTAAAATCTTGTGTTTTGAATGTGTTTGTGCAGTGTGAACAATCAACACTTATATAAACTAATTCATATCATTTCGGTGAGTCATCATGGTTGTGTCCTGAGTCCCCAGTTGCCTCAGATGATGTCAGTCGCCATGGAATCTCACCCACACACACACACACACACACACACACACAAATACATGTCACATTCAAATCACTTATGTTTTATATAAATGCTTCCATCTTAATTAAGTTTTTGTCTTCATTGTAACTGATGTGCAGGGCGATAATGAGTGGTGGACCTCAGTATTTTCTAGAGTCTGGCTACGTCCCTGTTTACAACAGCATTAATTTTATTACAGAGCTCCTACACATTTATTGTTTCGAAAACACCATACTGTTCCAGACTCATCATTTGCCGATTTCTCACTCAATTTTATGCCCAGTTTAAAATGAGAAAAACACAAGAGTTTAATATGAATTTATGGCAGATAGTTCTACAGGGATCAGGTTTTAAATAAAGAACCTACAAAAACCTCTGACTGTAAGGATGATTAGATGGAAGTCTATCTTTTATATAAAAACTACTTGTCAGATATGTCCCCAGAATCTTTCTAGATTCAGATATATTTATCTTGAAGACAACAGGACAAGGAATACGGTAATATGACATTTTTCACATCTAGGAACTCAGTTACTACGATCCCAGAAAATTGTAACTTAAAATTGTGACGTAAAATATTGTCACATTGTCAAAATGTATCGCAACGTTACGTTTTGATCCAAGTATTTATGTCAAGTAGAAGCCAAAGCCATTTAGCTAGCTGTTCGCCTCAAAATAACACTGAATTACAGGGTAAGAAATTCCAATCGTCGTGTCTGATCGGGGGAGTCGAGATACTGTTTAATGAAATATCTTTGCTATTTTAGGGGTTTTTAATCCGGGCTTTAGCCAAGAGGCTGAACTCACACATACCGTCCCCATTAATATGACCTCGGCTAGGCTAGCAGCTAATGTTAGACAGGACTAAGCCATGACTCTGCTCTCCAAACGTCACATTTATTTGATCTTTTACCGACAAAAGCAATATAAAAACACATACCACGACTTGGTGATGGCATAATACTTCTGACCGATCATTTTGCCAATCATTTTAGCTGACGGATGCCCTTCTACCTACAGGACGCTTTGCTTTAAATGCTCAGAACTTCCGGCACGTCACACCCAATCACTTCCGCTTATTAACAAAATAAAAGGTGTGGAATGGAACCATAACATAGTCAGAGACTAATAATAGTAATAATAATAATAATAATAATGTGAAAAGTAGACGCGTTTGCTAGCCCGCAGAAACGGTACGTCAGCCGCCATATTGTGAGTGGCAAGTAATAATATGTGCCTGAATTGTTTTATTTTGTTTTTGTATAAAGCGGTAATAATTACTTTTTACATTTAACAGATCACTGAGACAAAAATAAACATCTTAATCTTGAGCTTTCTAGCAAACATCTAAAGGTTTTTTTGTCAAAACGAACTGGTATTGGCTGTTTACATTGCCATCTTGAAAACCTGTTCCATCTGTAGAATAACCCCAGAATGCCGCTGCCATCACACTGTTTTGCTATGGGCATAGTGATGTGTGCCAAGTGTTGTTTTTTGTACTAAATTCACCTTTCGGCATAGTTGGCCAGAATTCCCATTAGGTTCCTTTAGACTATACCACATTAACCAAGAAGACTTTGGAGATTTTGGCTGGAATCTTTCAACTGGAGAAAAAGGTTTCTGTCTTCCAACCCTATGTCCTATTCCAGACATACGGTAAATAATGTACCTGAGACTGTTGTCACATGCAGAAGAAAACCAGTCCTTATTGGAATTTGCTGCAGCTGCTTCAGCATTGCTGTCCTCTTACCAGCCACCCTGACCAGTTTCCACCTTGTCTTTTGGAAAATTTAAGAGAAATGTCCAATTTTTTGTAATTTAATTGTTGTGATACTTTCCCAACAATTATTAATGCCTACCTTCATTGTACTATGGTACATAAATAATCTTGTGGAACCTGTTGTAGCCTACTTTTGACCGATATCTTTGTACGATCCAATCCTTGTAACCTGGCTGCAAACTGTAGCTTTAAAATACTCATCGTCATCATCTTCATCCGGAACCGGGTCGCGGGGGCAGCAGACTCAGCAGAGACACCCAGACGTCCCTCTCCTCAGACACCTCCTCCAGCTCCTCCGGGGGGAGCCCAAAGCGTTCCCAGGCCAGTTGAGAGACATAGTCCCTCCAGCGGGTCCTGGGCCGTCCCCTGGGCCTCCTCCCGGTGGGACGTGCCTGGAACACCTCCCGAGGAAGGTGTCCTGGAGGCATCCGGTATAGATGCCCGAGCCACCTCAACTGGCTCCTCTCAATGTGGAGGAGCAGCGGCTCTACTCCGATCTCTTCCCGGATGGCCGAGCTCCTCACCCTATCTCTAAGGGAGTGCACAGCCACCCTACGGAGGAAGCTCATTTCAGCTTCTTGTATCCGGGATCTCATTCTTTCAGTCATGACCCAAAGTTCATGGCCATAGGTCAGAGTATGAACGTAGACCGACTGGTAAATTGTCGGTGAAATTCTCCACATGGGAAAAAATTAAGAAAATCCAACTAGGACAGCTTTATTTCAGGTTAATCAGATTCAGATTTGTTTGCTTTCCACTGCAGTTGTGCAGAACAACACATAAGTGGGAAAAATGTTGACTAAACTTTTTAAGATGGTATATTACTTTTTAAATAACAGAATTTGCCATTTTTACAGGACTGTGCTCAGTTTTGAGAGCCACTGTATGAATACAAAATAAAGAGGACATCTACACATTCAACACAGCCACACAGATTAGTTTTCAGGATTAAAACAAAGTAGGGAAAAAACAATTTAAACAGAAAAAACTAAGAAAGAAAGTCTGAAGTGTTGTTTATATAAATCAAATAAATCCTGCTTCCCGGGGTAAAAATTTAATTATATTTTTTACAAGGCTTAAATCATGACAGAAAGAGCAGATGTTATTAAAAATGGCACATTTATTGCTACATCACTGTTATATACACAACAGTTCTCAATATCTACTTTATATATAAAAAATAGGAAACTGGAGGCACTTTGAGGACACAGCCTACATAGATAATGTCCCCAAACATGAGAAGACAGAAATCTGTAGCAGGATATTTTTCACTGAGGACAGACAGGGTCTGTTTACAAACATATCAATTCAACATTTTGAGACAAGGTTACTGCAGAAATATTCACTGACTAAAGTAAATATTTAAAAGTGGTTTTCCAAATTACACAAAGTCTGTTTTTTTTCCCTTGGGAAACGTTTGAATGAATGAGACACGTCCACAGTGCAGGATGAGTGACAATATGACAAATACTGTTCTCTGTCGGTATCAGCTTTCAGTGATAAGATTGACATGGACATATCTTACAGCTGTACATATGTATCAATGGACATACCAGTTCTAAGGCAAAGCACATCCCTAACAACAAAGGTGAAAGAGGAGAGATTTCAGTGCAACTTTCAGCATGAAAGTTGTAAGTCATGTAACTAATCTCATGACACATACACCGGATACAGCATCAGGTGTTTTCATGTGACAGATGTTACTGAAGTATACATGTTTTAATACATCTGTATTGCAAGAAAATACAAGTTATAAAACCTTGAAAGTAACATCCTCCACAGGGACACATCGAGGCACTGGTGAGTAACCATTATATAAGCTCCCAAAGTCAGGGAAAATGACTAAGGCCACCTTTTTAAAATCAATTCAAGGGTTTCTTATCATAATGAAAATGAATTTTGTTGCAGCACCACCCCCCTCCTTACCCCTTCTTCAAATTAATCAATAAGCTCATCATAAAGCTGGATAATAGGGGGGGGCAAAAGAAAGAAATCGTACATTTAAAAAACGTTAGTAAATTACAGCTGGCCAATGAGGTTTGGTTTGTTCAAACAAGAGTATACTTAACAAATAGACCAATATCACAACATGTGATGTTATAGCAGAATAATTTGTCATTGCTAACATTTTCAAGCATCTGGCACCAAAGAAAGAACCTCGATTTGTTCGTGGAATCTAAGTCGTCTTACATTAAAACAATGTAAACAAAAAGGAAAAAGCATTCCAAACGAGACAAACAAAACAACTATGTTACAACGTAAAAAATAAAATACAAAAACAAAGAGAGAATATGACTTCTACAACAGGAAGATCCCTATAACAGGCCTCACAATTGTTCAATAAGGGGCTGGGTGGGTGTTGAAAACACCTAACGCTCAACACAGAGCGACCAAAACAAGTCAGTCGGTGACAAAAGAGGAAATTGTCTTAAAGGTAGCGGTAACACTCATGATCCCTTACAATACTTAGTAAAGCAAAATGCGGTTTATCACAATGCAAACTGCTTTGAAGCTTAAATCAGTTCACCATCTTGCAACAGCATCATGTAAGACGTGATGCGTGCAGGGTGAAGCGTCTGACTTTAATGTGGCGAAGAATGCTTGGGTCCTGCAGCTGGCCCGGACCGGGTTGTCGCTAAGCCAAATCATACCTAAATCAACCTCCCTGTGTGTTTTGCTTTCACTCTGAGTCGTGTGTCTCTCTCTGGCAGTCTTTCCATTCCACTAGCATGGCAGTGACAATAACAGAGGTACACGCCTTTAAGAGATTAAAGACTAGGGGTTCGCAGTTCTGAGCAAAGTAAACAAAAGTAACCCAAGGTCCGAGTGGCACCTTCTCAGCCACTGAAATACAAAGAAGCCAGGTGTTCTAACTCACCAGGTAGAGTGCCTTGCAGAAAGATTTACACCCCTTGAACCTTCTCCCCCATTTTGTCACTTTAAAACCACAAACCTCAGAGCATTTTATTTGGATTTTATGTAAGAGCAATGTAAAGTAGTGCATAATTGCAAAAAAACTTGAGCTCATTTGCTAAGAAAAATGACCAAACATGCCAGTCTCTAGATGTGCAAAGCAGGTGGAGACATTCCTCAACATAACTTCAGCTGTAATTGCAGAAAAGGGGAGCTTTAAGAAGTGCTTAAACAGCGGGATTGAAAGAAAGGCCTGTCACACATTCCATATTTTTCTTTTTCTGTAAACAATTTTGAAAACCATGTTTTATTTTCCTTCAGCCTCTCAATGAAATACTTCTTGGTTTTGGTGTATCACATAAAATCTCAACAGAATACACTGAACAGTGAGGTTGCAATGTGACAAAACGTGAAGACGTTGGAGGGGTTTGAATGCTTTCGCATAGTATCTTCATTTTATTCTGTAGTTCAGCCATCATGAGGGTCGTGACTTTTCTAAAAACCAAACCCTACACATGAGGTGTGATTAAGGCATGGTTAAACAGATTTTTGTTCAGTCGACAGATATAAGTCATCCTTTTCAGCCTGTGAAGAACGTAAGACCTCTTTTTTTGGATGGGAATGCCAATAACTACTCAACAAGAAAAACCCCAATTTCAATCACACGAGCAATTGATCCAAAACATGTTATTTGATCCAAACAGGTTTTGCTCCCAAAGTGTAGATCAAATTTTAAAATGTCCTACAAAAACATTATCATAAGAGCATTCTTTTAGTAGTCCATTATCCACTGTCTCCAAAGGCAGTGTGTTCTGTCCTAAGTACTGTCATTCTTTCACTAGATCCTGTGTGCTTCTTATAATTGTTCCCATCGTCAGGAATGTGGCCACCTATTTTGTCAGTAATGAGGTGTCTCCATGATTATCACACACTGAGATGCACGACGATGATCGATAAGGCCACGTGTTCGTAGGGCTGGACAATCAACAGGAACTGGAAGAGAAAGGAGAAAAGACAATTAATTTTCAAGAACAGACCAACATTAAACAAATAAATAGGCATAATAATTCTAATATTTTATTGAAGAATCGCAGATCCCACTGCAAACAGGGTTCAAACTCTTTTTTTTTTTTTTTTGCTCATATCAAGTTTCCATACTTTTATAGGCTCAAGTTTCTGCATTTTTTATAAGTCTGGACTTTTGTGTGTTTTCCCACCTATATGTTCCATAAATCACAACTCGACACAATGCTGAAGTTGATTAGACAGTGTGGTAAATTATGCTTAGAGTTTTCAAATCAGGACCGATCCTTGGTGTGAGCCTCAGCTCTTCTTCTTCAAGCATTATGTTATATTGATGGAGTACAAAATAAAAGCAAAAAAAGATCCAAAGCCGAAAACAAAAAAGGCAAAATAAAAGCACATTTTCTAGGCTTTTAAAATTTGTAGGAACACCATTTAAAGCTTCTGCAGACATACCTCAGAATTACATATGGCTCACAGGGTTGTGTCCATCACCTCCAAGAGGAGGGTGACCCCCACCCAGCTGCATCTGGTGGTCCAGCCCTGAAACCTTCTCCTCCTCTCTCCTCTTGAGGCAGGCAGCTTTTGGGTTTAAATTACGCTCTTCAAGATATTCAGAAACAAATGTCAGTCAGGCAAACAACTATTAAGCTTAAGATGTTAAAACAACAAAGTAGACTTTTAAAAATACAGTGGATTCACTTTGCCAGAGGGAAAGCAAGACAGAAGGAGAAAATCATGGTGAGCAATGCAAGCATTTGGCAGAGAGCAGGGATTTACTTCCTTAAAACTTTCTCCTGTTCTCCTATCTTCATGTATTGCCAGAGAGCCACAGAGTGAGCCAGAATGAACACTAAGCAGTCAGTAGAAAGAAAGTTATACGAAAGACTTCCCAGTGTTGAGCTTCAGTAGTAGAAATCTAGTTGTCTATGTGGATCAGACCTGCTAACGCTGGCTGACATACCTCGCACCTGCTTCTCCAGGCTCAGGATGACCTGGACAGCCTGCTGCAGGATGATGAGCTTGGTCTGGGCCTTGTCACTCTGCAGGTGGACCTGACACATCCTGCCCAGCTCTCTGAAGGCTTCGTTTATGTCACGAACACGCACTCTCTCCCTAGCATTGTTAGCCAGGCGGCGCTCGCGCTCCCTCTGCTCCTTCTCCTCCGCAGTCAGGTTCTCGTCGCTCAAAGAGACAAGGCTGCAGCGAGGAGGAGAAGTGGGGGGAGGTTGGAGGGGCTGGTGAACAATCCCAAATCACAAACCTCCTGGAATATGCCTTAACAATCTAGATCTAAATCTTTAATTGAAGCGTTTCACCCTGTTCAAACTAATGTTTGTCAACACTCTGAAGCTCTCGACCCGAGATTAAAACAGTGAAACTGTTAAAGAAGATCTCAGTGGAGAAGTGACGTGTTCCAGGAGAATGAACGAAGGTATATTAATGATTAATCTTAGATGCACAAAACGTTCATTAAAAAAATACAGACATCTACTTTCTGCATAGTAAAATTCGTTTTTAAGCCATTTGAGGCCAAGACTGAGTTAAGGTGAAGTGGTACCTAAATACAGTGCAGAGCTTTAAGTTTGGTCAATAGGGTCCAGAACGGAAGGTGGGGAGGGGGTGTGGACACTGTCTGACATAAAGACTGGAGTTATGAGAAAGAAAGGAAGCAACGCCCTCTGCCAAATGCAATACACACAACGGGGCACAGAGGTAAAGCGAACAGGAGAGGCAGGGTGACTGTCATCATTAGATACATCAACAGGCAATGTATTTATCTGAAAGTAAAAAAACAAGTCGGTCTCTGTTGCCATCTGCAAAAGGATAATGAGGGGAGGGAGTCCAAAAACGTCAAGGATTAGAAAGAAGGGTAGCAAAAAGAATGCGAGGTTTAATGTTTGAAAGGCTGGAACATGCAGAACAAAGACTACAAACATGAATGAATGTTAATCCACGGCACACAGCTCTGCTTTGAGGAAAATAGGTCTAATTTGCTTAAAGGTTATAAAAGAGACAATAAATTAAAATCACCCAGTTGTTTAATGCAAGCATAACAAAGCAACTGTGGAGAAAAGACAAAATGAATGCCTAAAAAGCGATTAACACAGCCCAGTAGTGAGGTAGACAGACAGTAAGCTGTGAGCAAGGCAGCAGCAGAGTACATTAAAGAAATGACAGACCTGTTTGTGTTATAAGAAGATGGCAACCTTTAAGGGTGAATTGGAGAATGGCCATGCCTTAAAACTGTGACACAGCTTTATTTTCTAACACTCTTCTCTTGCTTTTAGACCATTTTAGAACAGACTCCAGAACTACAAAGTTTGAAATAATGTAGAAATTATTAGCAGAGTTGAATATAAGGAATTATAAGGATTTATCTTGCAATCCAGATGGATAAATCTCAGAGAAGCCAGTTATGGAAAGCTGAAGCTGTGTGGGAGTTTTAATTTGGAAAGAGGCCCTCCCCCTCTGCTTCCTTTCTCTCTGGACACCCACTGACCTCGAACTTGCTGCTCCAGGTTGAGTATAACTGTAACCGCCTGTTGCAGTATAGTCAATTTGGTTTGGGGTTTCTCATAGCTGAGGTGGAGCTGACACATGCGGCCCAGCTCCTTAAAAGCCTCATTGATGTCCCGCACACGGAGCCGCTCGCGGACGTTGTTTGCCGACCTCCGTGCTTTCTCCCGCTCAGCCTTTATCTCCACTGGTAGATCTTCATCGTCATCCTCAACATCCAGACTACTGATGAGTCCGAGGCAGATAAGGAGGTAAGGAAACAATAATATGGGTATAGCTCATTTGGCTGAATGCCCCAGTTAACAGTTAACTACAGTTGCAGTCAGACGTTTATATCCACTTATCATAGAGACAAATGTCATCATTTGGGCTTTTATTGGTTTTGAACTGTGCTTTTTTCAGGTTGCAATGATTGTAAAACATATACACACACCCCCAGTAATATTTTGATAAATGTCCCCGAGTAAGCTGCAGCAAAACCACCACCATCAACAAGGTCCTTGCATAATACTAGCTGGACCTTTAGCCACTCTTCTGGCCAAAATGAGTGGAGTTCATGTAAATTGGTTGGTGTCCTGGAACAGGTCTGGCTTTTAAGTGTCGTCTATCATGTTTCAGTAGGGCAGAGGTCAGGACCATTCCAGAAGCTTAATGTTAGCCTGGTTTGTCCATTCCAACAAGGTTTTGATGTGTTTCGCATCATTATCTTGTTGAACCTTGTTATTTGATGTGTAGCTGTAGAATGGAGGATTGGAGGTTTTTCTTTGACACCTACAAACATTCTTACTATCGTAGCCAAATAGCTCAATCTTGGTATGCAAATTTCAGTTGAGCTCGAAGTTGTCAATCTTCCAGGAGCTTCTTTCTTGGTTGGCACCCTCATAGTTGACGGTGATGTTAGGACAGTGCCACTAGGGTTCCTGCAGCCTCCAGGGCTCGATGGTTGCTGGACTGTTTTTGAACTTCCTAACCAAATACCCTTCATTTAAGGACCGGAGATTGTGTCAGATTGTTGAGACCTGGACTCAACTTGGTGCTTCAAGATAAGAATGATTGTAAAATTCGATCTAAACTGGTTTTGGTAAGGATAAAACAGCATGGCATTAAGCTTATGCTTTTCTAAAATCTTCAACTCTATTACTATTATTACTACTATTGAAAATGTATAGCCAGGTCCATGACATGAAATGTACAAGTTTAAATGCATTTGACTAGATCTGCCAAGAAGAGTGGTTAACTCTTAATAATACCTAAAATGTTTTGATGGCTACAAAAACTGCATTTGAGAAACTCAGTTAACCCAATTCCTGTTTTTAAAAATCATGAAAGTTTTCTGCTGAATAATCATTGTTCACTGAAAAAACATAACAGTTTCAAAAATGATTAAAAGCCCAAAATGTTAATGACATTCATGCCTTTGATAAGGTTATGTAAGCTTATGACCTCATATGTACCTTGCAAAATAACAATGTGCTACACATTTAAAGCATCACTTAGAAACAATGGTTCTTTTTGAGCAAAGAGTACCAGAAACAATGAAACCGCTTCAGATAACACAGAAACTGAATTCGCTGGTAAAACTCTCCAATTTCTGTTAGCATTAGCATTACATCTAAAGAGGCTTCTAACATCTAATAACAATCATTTTTCTAATTCTGCCACTGCAAATATTCTAATTCTATATGAAGTAATATGAAACGTTATGGTGCTGTTAGGATTTGGACACCTTGATCGAAGACGAGCCTTCAGATCTTTTCTGTCATCCTCTGACTTGTCTGTCATAGAGCAATTCTCATCATCCTCTTTCTCCTCTCGCTTGATAGCTGTGCCACTGGAACGATTCCCGCTTCCAGGCAGTCCTACACACAGCAACAACAAGATAGTGAGCAACTGTGTTTTGCATCAAGCAAATATTTGTAAAATATCACAAATTAGGCAGCCTGAACATTTCTGGCCAAAACTAAAGACTGTAGTATGAGCAGAAAATCCCACCTGTGAAACCGTCCGGCTGAGAGCCTGAATGAACAGATGAAGGACCGTGATGCAAACGTCCTCCACTAGAGGGCAGACCAACAGAATCCTCAAGGTGGCTGGAAACCTTAAAAACAGTTGTTTCCTTTAGTGCTGGCTTAAAGGCAGAAAAATTATTTATTTGACTGAAATTGGCAACACCCCCCTCAGTGACTTGTTTATAGCATTTATAACCCTCTTCCTGAACCTCACCAGTCCTTGCAGACGACTGGCCAGTCCGAGGGCGGCACTGTTGAAGCCTGGTGCTATCCCTAAGCCAGCCGACAACAAGCTGTGCATTTCAGCAAGTCCCGGCCCTCCCTGTCCGCTGGCGTGTCGCTGAAGAACATTGATGGCTTCATCCAGGCGGTCCTCCAATTTACTCGGCTAGGGAGCAGAAAGAAACAACACAAACATAAACTGATACATGATTTATGTTATCACCCTGATTTGTGGCTTTATGCATCATACAAAGTGACTCACCATAGACTGATTTACACCCTCAAAATTGGGTGAAGGGGTGGCCTGGCCTGAGGACCGAGTCCACTGTGAGCCAGAGCCTTGAAAAACAAAAACAAAGAGAGTAAGAAGGTTCATTCCTACAGATCTGTCAACAAGTATTTACAAGACAAGTCAGAGAGTTTCACAACCGGAAATGATCACCTCACCATCAGAGGACTCAACAGTTCAATTTTTGGATTGGACTTAAATTATGAAAAATGCTGCCAATATAAATTCTACCTCATTGCAGTGATTTGATGAAGAAAAAGATGTTAAGAACATAAAAGTGTGTGTTTTTCTGCACCAGCCAATGATGATGCATGGTTCCTACACACTAAACATTCAAGACTTTTCCAGACTCAAATTTCCAGAGCTCTCCGTCCCTTTATCCCATTTTGTGTAAATACTAAAAGTTTTGATACATTTTTGGCAGATATTTCTATAGTGGTCAGGCTTTATATACGGAACATGAAAATAGAGAATGGAAAAAGAGCAGTGAAAGAGAGAGGAAGGAATAAACAAAAAGAAAGAAGGCAGGAAGCACAGAAGGAAGGAAATGGATGAAGGAACAGAGGGACACAAAAGGTAAGGAAGGACCAAATGAAAAGGAAACAAGAAAGAAAGGAAAATGAGAAGGGAGAAAGGGATAAAGGAAGGACATAAGGAGGAAAGAAATGAATGAAGCAGGGATAAAAAAAGGAAGGGAGGACAGAAAAAAGGAAGGAGCAAAAAAAGAAAATAATCAAATGAACAAACAAATGAATGAACAAGCAGAAAAAGGAAAGAACAAAATAATAAAGGAAGGATGGATAGATAGAAGACAAATGGATGGATGGATCGTAGACAAAAGGATTGGAAATAAAGTCTGAAAGACCAAGGATCCCTCCATACTTATCCAGAACAAAAATAAATTTGTTAAATTCCACAATTTTCCAGAAAGCAGGAACCCTGAGGCCTGCTTATGTACACAATAAGTTTAATTTCCATGAGATCGAGGAGAGTTGCTTAGTTTCAGGTTATAGACAGTCTGCCAGTTTTATGTAAAAAATCTCACAGAGTGATCATAGAAACGAGGGACATGTTAGTCAATCTGAAGAAACAGGCAGACATTTTGTGACATCTGTTTCCAGATGTGCGGTGCAAAGAAAACAGGTACAGTTCAGGTCGGGAGTAATGAAAACTGAAAGAAGCAAATGAGACACATCGCTTAATCACTTTCAAACCCTCGTGGGAAGCCATGAGCTCAGAACGTACAGACACCACCAGGACCCTGGTACACCCACCTACAGTCTGGAGATGTCTAGTCTCAGAAGCCAGAAAACGTTCTTCCAATGTGGAAACAAAGCCAAGCTGACAGTGGGTGCTTTGGTCTAACAAGTCAAAAACTGAAATGCTTGCCTTGAACAGAAGGCTGTTTGATTGACTACAAGACAGACTGTGTGACACAACAATGCAGCGCGGAGGAATGTATTTGCAAAGGCAGATTCGTTGAAACCATTTTCAAGTTTGTGAATGTGCAGATTGAAAACAATCCAAACAGGGATTACAAACTGAGCTTTCAGCCACCAGAAGAACAAAAGGTCTTACTACAGATGGTATGAAAATCATGAAGCTCTTATTCAAGGATTACATGCAGAAACTGTCTAAATCTACAGATGAACTGTAGCAAACTCTCCAAGATACCCAAAAAAACTGCCTCTCACCAGATTCTATGAACTATGCAAGGAACTATGCAACTATTTCAGAGAGGTTGTCACGAATTATGCCATTTTTTGTTATGAGTAAAAAAAGAATTTTCATTTTTGGAAGCCATTCAGAACACATTACAGTTTGAGCATAAATCTAAAATACAGATTTTGTAATCTTTAGGCAATAAAACGATTCTTTTTCCTCATTAGATTTATTTAATTTCCCCTCTTTGTTATCCCTCCAGTCTTATGATTCTACTCTATAAACATAGTGTGCAGAGACAAAAAGGGAAGTGACCCCACCTTGTTTTTATTTTTACTGTATTTTCCCTTCCTCTCTCATATACTATATCAGGCCTGAGTGTACATGCATGTGTAGCAAATTTATAAAATGAAAGGTATGCCGTGGAGTAGTTTTAAAGAAATAAGGAATCAAGAGAAATACTGCTGTTATGCCTCAAAAAGTGATGTTTTTTTAGAGTCATAGCTTTTGACTCAAGTCAAGTCGGACATTTTCATTTTTAAATTGAGATGACTTATGACATTTTTAAAAAAAGCTTTTGCTGCTTTGCTACTATGCTACTGCTGCGCCATCAGTAGGAAAAAAAATGACAGTTAAAGAAAAGCTTTCTGTTACACGCTTGATAAATTAAGTCTTTATTTATGTGTTTCTTACCTAATTTTCCATTTGGCCGCAATATTGAATAAATTTAGGACAGCGTTTAATATTTAATGTACTGTATTGGAAGTACCTCATGTTTAACACTGTTGTCGATCATGGTGGCGTTTACACAAGGAATTTTAGGGCTCTTCACAGCAAATAAATAGAGACTTAGAACATTACGTTTTCAGTCCAACACGTAGAGCTTCTTCAGAACATTTGAGTGGGAGGAAAACATCTACATGTTTCTGACTCACCTGATACAGCCTGTGGTGAACCAGAGGGAGTAGACGGCGATGGAGGGAAAGCGTTACTGTTGGGGTCTGAAGGATAAATCTGAACAAAGAAGTTCGAACTTTCAATCAAAATAAATATTTGTTGACTTCCATTTACATTGGCTCAGATAATAACACATAACCTGTACCGACCTATGTAAATACTTGCCAGTAAATATGTATTCTACCACTACTTACGGATGCCAGGGCTTTTCCGATCTCATCACCCGAACTTCCTGGTACAGCACCCCGATTTGCTTGAAAAATTTCAACAGAAAATTTAAATTGGCAATTCCAGTTTACTTTGAAAAGAAAAAACGTATTTATACCTCTGTAACTTTTTCACATTTTGTCACATTTCAACCACAAGGTTCAATGTATTTTGTGGGAGTTTTATGTGTTACTGTGAAAGTAGTGCATAATTGTGAAGTGGAAGAAAAAGAATACATGATTTTCTGTTCTGTTTTTTTTTTTTTTAAACAAATAAATCCCCTGAGTAAATACTTTGTACAGCAACCTTTGTTTCCATCAGTTTTGCACATCTAGGAACTGACATTTCCCCCCCTTCTTCTTTGCATAATAGCTCATGCTCCTTTAGATAGGATGGAGAGCATCTGTGAACATCAATTGTCATGTCTTGCCAAAGATTCTGAATTGAATTGAGGTCTGGACTTTGACTGGGCCGTTCTAACGCATGAACATGCTTTGATTTGAACCATCTTATAGAATCTTAAGCTGTAATTTTAGGGTCTTCATCCTCCTGGAAGGTGCAGTTCTAACAGGGACAGCCTAATCTCGCCTGTCCCTGTTAGAGAAAGACATCCCCACAGCACAATTCTGCCACCACCATGTTTCACCATGGGATTGGTGCGTTTGGAGTATGGGTCAGGTTTCAAACCACAGCACTTTCCATCATACGGTCCTTTTAAAAAGATACCAGGAAAACTGCTGGAGAAACTGAAGCGTAGAGTAAGGCACTGCTACCTTTTCCCCCACTGTGAATTGCCATTCAACTGGCTTAAGCAAGCTACTACTTATAGTGAAAGGTGGTTCTTAAAGGTGGGCTTCGTACAAATGCACACCAGAAATGTTATCTTTTCTTTACATTTCAAAGTTAGCCACTATTTTGTGTTGGTCCATCACATAACAACCAGATAGAGTACATCTACGTTGGCAATTGTAATGTTATAAAATGTAAAAAGATTTAACGGATATGAATGCTTAATTCAGAGAACTGTACCTATAAAAAAATAATTTAAAAACTTAAAAATATTTTGACACTTTATGCTTAAATGGCACACAAATTATTTACCCATAATAGTTTCAGTGCTGGCGATAGGGGGCGTGTGGCTGGGGACCCCAAAGCTGCTAGAGCCTGCGTGGAAGCTGGTGGGATGAGCTCCGTTCACCTCGCTGCCGTGGAGGGGGTAGTTTTGGGGGGAGAGGGGGAGCGGATGTCGTTTCTTAAAAGAGCAGATCCCACAAAGTTTAAAAATACAAACGTTTTAGTAAAAAAAAGTAGATTTGAATGAATCTTAAGAAAAAGAAGCAGAACTCACCATTCTGTCTTGAGGGTTGATGGCAGTGAATGGACCGTGCTGGCCCAGATGGGGGGAGTTCCCCAACACCGCAGAATAACCAGACTGAATCATCGACCCAGCAGAGCCCCAAAGATCAGAGGGCGGGTGGAGGCCTTCTGTCAGGCCAGGGAATCCAGCAGAGAAAGGGGTAAAATAAAGCAAAGGAAGACAATGAAGGCCACACATGAGACATATCACATTAGCGTGATGACTTTATTTAATCCCAGTGTACTACAGGAGCCTACAACCACAGCACCTACACTTCATCTGGCCATAACACGGTCAGGGAACGGATTTTCTCAGCTGCACTAGCTTCAAAGGAAAATTCCAGGAAAATGTTGTCTTTGCCAGACTAAACTATTCATCTAAACACAAAGAACAAGGAGAGACTCCAGAGGAAAATATTGTTTCGACTGACCTTGCATGTAGAACGATGATGGGTAGACATTTCCTGCTTTGGAGGCTGGGAAGCAAGCAGTGTTCCGATTAAAATCCTCTCCTGTGGTTGTTGGATAAACCTGCCAGCAGAAGATTAAAACTCTGAAGGAATGATGGCATAGTCAGAACGACAAAGCTGGACCCTCAGCTCAAACCATAAGTTTACATACATGGTATGAAAAAAATACCTTTTTGTCTCACTGATGTTAAATCAGACTAAGCTTTATCTCTTTTAGATCATTCAGGATTACCCAAAAAATTTCTATTTGCTAAATGCCAGAATAATGAGAACATTTTTATTACTTTCTACAAATCAAATTTCTTTGATATGCAGTAGAATTGCCTTTAAACTATGAATTGGATCAAACTTTTCTGGTATCCTCCCATAAGCCTTTAACAACATTTTGCTGGAATTTTGTGCATTCCTCCTGACAGAACTGGTTTAACTCAGTAAAGCAGCCTTGATGCATGCTCATTTTCAGCTATGCCCCTATATTTTCTATCAGACTATGGCCAGGAGTTTAAGATGACAATGACTTTGTTGTAACTAATGACTCTTTTCCATTCACGGTTCCAGCACCGCATGGCTCCACTCTGCTCGGCCTCACTCAGCACGAAACCGGTTGTGTTTCCATTGACTGACGGCTGACCGCGCTACGAAAACACGCGTGTCGTCATTTTTCCGAGATACCATCGAGCTGCTGCTGAGTACTGCAGTTTTGCGGCCCTGCTCCGCCCCAATGGGACCTGCTGCCAAGCAGGTACCAAAGAAGCCAGTACCGGGCCTGAAGAGCCAGTAATGGAAACAGTCACAAAACGGGTAGAGTGGAGCAGAGCTGGCCAAAGTGGAGGCCGTGGAATTTGGCAGTAATTTGGAAAACCCATTAGTGCCCTGGGTTTAACTTCCTGAATGATATCTGAAGACATTGGTTCTATATTTCCACAAAGAGTAGAGGCTTCTCCCTCACTGAGTGGCCTTTCAGCCCAAGTTGGTACAGAATGTGTTTTACTCTGGGTGAAGACACTCTCTTAGCAGCTTCAGCCAATATCTTCACAATGTCCCAGGGACATTCATCTCTGGGACATAGAACCTGTCTCCTTCCTGAATATTTCCATGGCGTTTAGACTTGATTGTTTGGCACCTTCAGACGTCTGGTAAATGTAACAAATGATCGACCAAACTTGTGGAGGTCTCTTCCTGATTTCTTGGCTGATTTCTTTTGATTTCTATTTATCCTACACAAGTAAGCCCTGTTATTGTGAATTGACTTATCGGAAGCTTAAAAAGCCATGGTAACTTCATCTGGGTTTCCCAGTCTATGTAAATGTCTGCCCTTAAAGAAAATAACAAAAATAAACCTCTTTATTCAGGCAGGTAGAAATAATGTTGGTAATCCCAACTGGGCCAAAGCAGTAAAACTTTCATCTGATTTATAATCAGACAGTAAAAAATTTGTTTTTCATAAGGTGTAAACCTCTAGTGTTACAAAGGAAATAAACACTATATTTGAAAGGAGTTTGCAAACAACTTGTTTCCTAAAACCTTTACTAAAATATGTTTAGCTCAGTGTGTGACTGAAATCTATGCCAAGCTGGTGTCTTGCTTGAGAAAAATTTTCCAAAAAGCAAAAAAGTGATATAAACTTTAAATTCCTTCTCTGATCTAACATGCATGTTACTATCTGGTTTAAAGCTTGTCTGAAAAAACATTTCTTTAGACTTGAAAATAGATCAGAGAGCATTAAATGTACAGGGCCAGAGCCTTTTTTGAGCCCACATCTACCATTTCATTTATATTTTGCTGTTAAAAACAGGCATGTAACTTGCTCTTCTTAACAAACAACATTTTGAGCAATCAAATGTAATCTGTATATTAAAATGGGAATAAAGAAATCATTGTTCTGTACCACCTCTTTCTTAATTGAAACCAAGGATGTCTGTAAAATTCTGATGACAGTGGACTAAAGTTTTCTTCTGTAATTTGATTAAACAGAGAAAAAAAGAAGAGGAAAAGAGAAGGAAGAGGAGAAGAGGGAACAGGGAGATGCACTCCTAATTACTGAACCATCTGCCGAATCCTGGATGCTGGCCAACTCTGCTGGCAGCTGGGATAGAAGAATGGGGGAGGGAGTGGGAGAAATGGGAGGGCTGTTGTTTATGGCTGTGGAAGAGGAGGAGAGAGGCTGTGTGAGGTCGGGTGGGGAGCAGAAAAAGAAATGAGGAAATAGGGTGTCCATAGAGGGAAACAGGGAGGGAGAAAAAAGAACCATCAACCCTTCCAGTATGAATTCTCCTCAGTGATTTGATGAGTATACTTGGCAGGGAGGAAGAATTGCGGCCACAAAGCCATGGGCCCACAAACACAACATACTATAAATACATGCTGCAAATGAGTGACTGGGTAAATAAGTGGCCTGTCCTGCTGCGTTTTGACTTTGCTGCTGCAGATGTACAGCTGTACGACCAGGAAGGCCAGTACTGCTCCTATTATACCGCCCCAGAACCCAAGGAAGGACTTTGGGTGCCGAACCAAATGTGGAAAAGGGCATGAAAAATAAACATTTTGGGTTAAAGGCTGAGATGTAGCATAGAGCTGAAGCTTTTCTGAACGTTTGTACTTACTGTGGAGGGGAGGCCAGGAGGGACCTTACGGATCTTTTTTGGCTGTGGTTCTGCTGGGAAACAGACAGAAAGGTAGCTGTTTAAGCCTGCTTGCAAACAGAAAAAGAAACAGATCTAAATCAACATATAAAGTAAACTACACAATACACGAAAGGTTTACACTTAAAATCTTTTCCTCCTTTCAAACATGTGACCCTTTAAACATGTGACCCTTTGTGCAGCCTCATAAATGCCTGATCAGAAAAGCAACCATAAAAAGTTATGTAGTTTCATGTACTGAGAAGTAAGTAATGCCACTTTCTCTTCCTAAGAAGAAGTGAGAACTCGAAACCGCTTTTAAAACACTTACAAGAGAAGTGGCGTAGCCCACAAATGTAAATATAGATCAGAATAGAGAAATTGTTTGTAAAACAAAATCCGTATGTCTGATTATTGTTTAGCACTAGGAGAGTAAAAATAAATAGTTATTTTCTTGCAGTCTTACCAGTGAGTTCCTGTGGGGGTCTTCTTCTCTCATAGGATGAATAAAACTGGGAATTGGACTTGGCAGTAGGTGGGGAAAGGCTATCAGGACTGGGCAGGGGTATCTCACTTGGCATAAAACCAGGCTACAGATGGTTAGTGAAACAAAGACAAAGACTCATTGAAACAGCAGTAAGAACATTTCCACGAAAAGAAAATGGAGTTGAATCAGTTTTAATTGATTAGGGTTCAGGTTAAAAAACATGACCCTACCGGGCCCTGGACTAATGGTGTGCAGAGCTAAAGTGGACTTTTATTTTGTACCTACAAATAAATGGCCGCAATGGTATCATCACATAATTTAACATGTGAAAGTTTTATTTGTGTGAATCTGCATGCTTCCATTTCTCTGTCACCCTGCAGCTGGTACATCTCAAAATCCCAAGAGAGAGACAATAAAGGATATTTCTATTCTATTCTATCACCCACAGCTAGAAAGTCAATGCAACAGAGATACCTGCATCATGTTATGATTTCACATTTTAGACATTTGAACTTCATGACTTCTTTACAAATTGCTTCAGGATTCATTAAAAGTCTTGTCAGGAGAGACGCCCACAAACCAAGCAGGCAACTTCCTATTTTCAAAAATACCAAGTCTAATAATATACACTATATTGCCAAAAGTATCACACTGAGTAAAAGTATCTGTGTACTTTTACATGGTACATGTTGATGGGACCCACTGTTGCCAGCAACAGCAACTTTAACTATTCTGTAAACATCTCCCAGAAGGTTTAGGAGTGTGTTCGTAGTTAGATGAGAAAACCAGAACTGCAGCCTCTGCTCTAATTCATCCCAAAGGTGTTCAAGAAGGCCGAGGTCAGGCCAGTCAAGTTTCTCCACACTAAACCTTCTACACCTGTAGCCATGAAGGTGATTTTAACACCAGAATTGCTTTGGTGGCGTGACCCAATACTTTTGGCAGTAGTGTATGTTTTCATGTTTTTATTTGGCTGCATGTTCGTACCATACTTCTTCTGCGATGTGATAAACATTTATTTCTGCTTTGCTTTGACTTTCAGTCAATTACAACTGGTTTTCAAATATAAAACCGAAAAAGGAACAACATTTTTAGGAAGATCTCACTGGCCTTCCAAAACGATTTACCTGGGTCCCAAATGCTGAGTACGAGCCTCGTTCTGCCTTCACTGTGGAAAAAGAAAAATATGTGAGGATTGTTAAAATGCAGCTTTTATGTATCTATTAAATCACACTGCCCTGTTGACTCATTTGCTACGTGAATGTATATGCTGTGGTATTTATGACTGTGGACAGCAAAAATAAAACAAATAGACTCATTACCAATGCTTCGGGGGCAATTTTACCCAACCTCTGCCCCCTCCACTGACAGTTAAACAGAGAGGAGCTATAGTCCACTTTTATCCCCAGGGAAAGCCCTGTTTGTGCATGGGTGCCCTTTACAACCCCACCCCTCTCATACTGAGCACACATTCACTGCAACACACAAACAAACAAACCCCTCCTCCACATCCTCCCCGTTTACCCTACTTGCCTCATGCGCTGCCCTAAACTGCTACATGAGTGTTGGACTTGTGAATGGCTGCTCTTTTAAAACAAACTGCCCGTTGTTCTGTTTAGCCACACTGTCCATTGATGTAAAGGTCTGTGCCCCAGTGAACACATTCCTTCATCACTTAGTCCGACACTGACAAAAGTTCAACCAATTTGAATTCATTTGACAAAAAAAGAAGGGATGATTTGAAAGAGGTGACATCTGTGCTTCAAGAGCAAAGTTTAACTTAAATCTTCTTACCAGCAATCCCTGATCCGAACACTGGGGTGGAGGCCAGGCTTTCTCTCTCACTGTAAAGGCCCTCTTCATAAACCTAACGGAAAGAGATGGAATAACACATATGAATGCAGGGTTAAACTAGCTTCAAAGTCTTATATAAAAATTGATTTGTACCACACAGATATTATTTCACTTTACGTTCTGTTCTAATATGAGAATAGTATTCATTTCTGTTGGTAGAGATGCATCAATCAGGCCTTTCTTGGCCAATTCCTAGGTCTGTTTCTCGCTGAGGTCTGACTCATTGATTCTGATTATTGACAGACAGCTTTGACTATGACACATAAGGCAGAAAAATATGCTGCTGGTTGTCTAATAGAAAAGGTTGTTTAGAAGAAAACAAGAGTATTACTATTTAAGCATCAAAGCAGATCTCCCTGTGTATCCCTGTGACTTTTACTAAACTCAAGATCAAAGTAAAGGCTGTTGGTTGATACATTTATAGACTGGAAATGGAGGAAGGTCTTAGTTTTGTTGCATTAATTAAAATAAAAAATAAAATCAGAATTTGACCCAATCAGATTTAGATAACCGGATAATCGCAAACTCCAGTCTCTATTTCTTTAAGAGCATAAATGAGGCTGAATGGACATAAAATCGTAAGGCTGGAATTAAACAATTGCTACAAAGAGCATAGGGAATGGATCTGTAAAGGATATGATTTAAATGCCACTACAGCCTCTGCTCTGCTGTTTCCCTCTGCAGTTGCCGGGTGGTAAGCTCAGCGACTCTTTAACTCAAGACACCCGGATTTCCATACATACATCAAAATAAGCAGATAACATCCTTTGATTTTTATTTCATGTACCTGAAGACGAAAAAAAAAATGATACTTGATTTGAGTCATCTTTTATTATCATATTGACTAATTATACTGTTTATTTTAAGCATGAATGTAATATTGCTGCATACTTTTAAAGTGTATGGGGACATCTGCTAATAAGCTCGATATATAACTGAAGGATAACAAAGTATCTTCTGGTATAAGCCCAGGAGGTTAGGTGACAACGTAGTATTTATCAGTGGCAACAGTGGTAATGTACAAATGGTCAAATCTAGAGCAGTTTATCATGTTGCACTGTGGGTGAAAGAGGTACAAAGCAGTAAATCATCCAAACTATGATGAATAATACCATGCAGTCTATCGCTGAGTTCAATGTATGAGGCTAAAATAAAGCATACCCTTCCCTGGTTGAAAGATGGACTAGTCTGTTCCCCTGGTCCCCAAGGACTGGACCCTCTCCTCTCATCTATACCTGGAAGACAGAAAAACTTTGTCAAGCAAAGGGTAAAAACATTGTAATCACAGATTTATGCCCCTGTTTTGCAACAAATGTGTCATGTGAGAAAGTGACAATTTGCTTTGATACAGGTTTTTCAGGCTCTTAAAAGTAACCTCCATTGAAGAGCCTCACTTCAAAAGCTCACAGAGAGAAAGCACAGTGACAGCGCTGTCACATAGTCTGGATATGAGCTGTAGGAAGTTTGAATAATTAACACTCAGATCGAGGCTTCCAGAATCATCCTCGACATTCCTCAGTCTACCACTCTACTCCTGTACATTTTCCATGGCAACAGTCATTCATAACCCATTTATTCTCACACACTAGGCCCACACCTTCGCCATAACACGGGCTCACCGTCTCAACCTGACATGGCTAGGATGTTCTGTTGCTGGTCGGAGTGGCTTAAAGAAAGGTGACGGGTGTTGAAAGAAAGGGATGTTAAAGATTTGTGAAGCAGAAATTTCTGCCCATCCCCTTGCTCTCCATCTCCTCTCATACTGCAACACAGCATCTCTAGGGGAAATCTGAAGCTTAATTGCACTCAGATTTGCATAATTGTGCATATTAATGAGGCTGAGACCTATGAATATTCATATTTTTGTTTTGTTGTCTAATTAAAAAGCTAAGGGGAGGGTGGGGAGGTGCTAGATTCCTGACAGGATCAGCAGTAGAACCGAATAATGGCTCCATAGTGCCAAAAGCAGCTAGATTGCAGTGACAAGTGTGATCTACACGACACCAGCAGAATAAGAGATGAAGGAGGCAATTTCATGTCCCCTCTCTATGTCTGACTACCGCTCTGTCTGTCAATCAGAGAAAAACTTACACATTAAACACTTTTTATGTGTGGAGTCATAAACAACCACCTTCAATCCAAAAAAAAAAAAAAAAAAAAAGAAAGAAGACTTCCGATCTCTGATTTAGATTTAGGAGGTGACTAACTGAATGGAAAAAGTTAAAAGCAGGGACAAAATGAAAAAACACAATAAATTGCCTCATAAACAAAGCTGGAATAAAGCAAATGCGGCAGCGTCAATATAAACTCATTAAACCTTCAGTGGTCTTCCTTTCTGCCCTTGTAGCGTTCAATTCTCAACATCTTTTTCAGCTTCATCATTCTCACTAAATGCCTAAATATTAAGATTTTAGTTTACTTCTGTGCTGTGCGTATGGCTGCCCTGGAGTGATGCTTTACGTCTGGCTGCCTGGGTCCACTGCAGCCTTCCAGAGCCGGGTCTACCTGCCCTTTGCTGCTCTTAGGTGCTCTGGAGGTCAGGCCTTCTACTGTTCTCGCCACACTTACAAATGTTCTCTTCCAGGTGACAAACGTGTGCTCACACACGCCCACTCAACACAAGCACATCTATTTCTACGCATATGCTCACCCACCCACCCACTCAATTACTCAAATGGTTGAAAGTGATACAAACATAGCTTATTATAACATCAGTGAGCCCTGCTTACGCTGGTGCTGGTTTGAATCCGGAACTAATAAACTTAATCACGCATTTAGGATACTGTTTTGACATATCCTTTTTGTAGAGCAAAACTGCCCTGGCACATGTAGGCGAACATTTGCTCCATATGGTATCCCTGAAATGCTGCGACAGGACAATGAGAATTGGGTATCTCTGCTTTGTGGCTGATATGATATGATATGTGTCCTAGCAACTAGGGATGCATCAATCTGAAAATTTTGGACATTATAAATATCTAATATTAATATTGTTGTCATGGCCATTTATTTACTGATATTATATATATTTCTTTACCCTTTTGACAGCTTAAAAATAGGACCACACTGCTGACATTGCTTCTGTGCTTCAGTTAAACGCCCCACAATCCTGCCCTGCATCACTGTCACATGACCAAACAAATACCACATGGCCACCCCTCTCCCCTCCAAAACGCTTACACAAACAGCTACAACTGAAACAAATATCGGTTATCAATATCACCTCAGTTTTACTAATTGGGCCGACACCGATGCCAATAAATTGTGCAGCCCTACTAACATTAAAGATACATGAGCAGCAAACAATGAAACAGTGCAATTCAATTCGCCCTCCAACCAAGATTTAATCTGATTTAACCAGGAAACAATTTGGTGCAACTTGATTTAATAGATTAGAGCAAAACATGTGAATGGTGCTTCTTGACTGCACATGGATGCCTAGTTTTAAAAGCAACCCTTTCTTTCACAAGAGGCCTTGTATTATAATTCCACTACAATAGGCCTCATTCAATAACTCAGCATTCAGCAGACAAATCAGCTTTCTACATTACTAACAACAAAAACACATGTTAACCTTTAAGAGAAGAGTTTTTACAACGGCTCATACATCGAATAACTTCTCTTCATTCAAAAGCCGGACTTATTATTAAAATAACAGTTAAGGTAGTGAAATAACTTTAAAGGACTGTGACGATTAAAAAAACAGACTAAAATAATCAACATTTTTCAGCAAATGATAATAGTGGACATACAAAACTGCTTTGCAGTGTCTTTAATCCACATCACAGCCATTTCTTTAGTGACATCAGTTGATCCACATAATCAAGGTGAACCAAACTGGACTGGATTGATGGTAAAAACCTTTTTCGCTGCTGAGGAAATAATACTGCCCCACAGCAGGAATGGGAGCAGGCGTCTTGCAGGAGCTCACTCACAGACAAAACTTTCATTTGAACAAATTGGATTATAGCGCTACTTGAAAAGCGCTACACCTATGTTTCATCCAAAATCTGCATCTAGTCAAGGCCGCTGTACTGTTACAGTTCTGCTGTGCACATGCTGCTGCTAAGTGCCTGTCAGCTGGCTGAAAAAGGAGAGTAAAAGTCTGTTTGGAAATGTTTCTGGTCAAAAAGACTATGGACAGTTATGGTGTGGAAAGAAAGGAGTGCCGTTTTTTTCATTCAAGTAACGTGTTTTTGAAAACCAAAGTTGGTGAGCTGTGAGAATCATGTTTGTTAAGCAGGTGACTGCAGGTCGGCCACCAGAGCAGATAGCCTGACTAATTAACCAGCTAATATCATTATGCTACTAAGTTAAGGCAAAAATTGATAATATTCTGCACCCACAAGCTGCTTCTACATTTATAGTCTTCATTATATATTTCTTCTAAGTCTGTGTATGAAAATGTAAAATATCACAAAAAAAAAACCAAACACTAAATTAATGAAGGCTGCACGATGTCTTTCTGCATGGAGTTTGCATGTTCTCCATGTGCATGCGTGGGTTCTCACCGGCTCCTCCAGCTTCCTCCCACAGTCCAAAACATGTCTGTTAGGCTAATTGGTCTCTCTAAATTGCCCTTAGGTGTGAATGGGTGTGTGCATGGTTGTTTGTCCTGTATGTCTCTGTGTTGCCCTGCGACGGACTGGCGACCTGTCCAGGGAGTACCCTGCCCCTTGTCCGTAGACAGCTGGAGATAGGCACCAGCTTTCCCATGACCCACTATGGAATAAGCGGTATAGAAGATGAATGAATAAATGAAATTAGTGAATAAACATAACAGATATTGTTATAAATCTTTCAGCAGTAGGAATAAGTGCTGCTTTTCTGTTTTAAATTAAAGCAAGCAAATTATGTTTTATGTTATCTCTTAAAACTTGTCTTAATATGCCATAATTAACTTTTTTTTTTAACTTAGAATAACAAAATTACCAACAGACCTGTGCATTGCCCCCAAAACATGTGAGCAATAAATACATTTACAGTCCAATGCTATGTGTCTACTATACTTAAAAGTTTTTACATTCATTTAGATCTATAAACAAAAACTGATTCCTAGAGTAGCAACAACTGATCATACCGGTGATTGCTAAAGATGCATGACAACAAAACCAATTTCAGACACACTAAGTTTTATTATTACTATAGGACATGCCAAAATCATCAAATAACTATCAGCAGTCAAGAACTCAGACAGTCTATGTTATCTAGAAGAAAGAAAAAGAGGGTGACTAACAGACATATTCTCCTGAGAACCCCAATGCATTTCTCCTCCCAGCATGCAACACCCCTTTAAGGTTGGCTAGTCTATAATTACACGGCACAGACAGTGCTATCGCAAACAGGCAGACAGCCTGAGTCACCGGCTTCATGAGTGAAACACAGGCAGATATATTGACCAAACACGCAGACATGTCTTGGTTTTTAACAGGAACACTGCCCCAGGCCAACTAGAATGGAGCATGCCGTTTGTCTGAACGTCTTCCTTCCCCTGGAAAAGTGAGTCACGCAAACACAAAGCATGATGTCAGATAAAATCTCAAGAGAGTCAACACTGTTAATGAAATACTGAACAATGTACAATGACACTGGGCTGGCTTTTTAAACCTGTTAGTCACAGGAGACTCCCTAAGCATAAGACAATGTGGCACACTGAGCTTTTAACACACGCAGCTAAGCTTATATTAGAATGTCCTCCAGCACTAGGATTTTTACATGTTTAACAATGATATACAGCAGGTATTCAGACTTTCCACAGCCGACCCTCATGTAACTTTCACACCTGAGTTTTTAAAATTCAGTTTCACATCTGCTTGAAACAAGAACCTTTTCATGCAAATTTACATCACCTCCCTTTCAAAATTTCTACCCATACCACCCTAAAAAAAACACGTTAGGAGTCTCGGTTTCTTGTGAACTAAAAAATGAAAGGCCACAGAAAAAGAAAAACAGGGAACTGGACTGAACATAATCACTGAAAGCTCGGAACAAGAGCACAGAAACACGTGGTAAACGTTCTCATACCTTACAAAGAAGAACGAACCTAAATGGGATGTGTTTATGTAACAATTTCAAAACAATAAGACTGGTGATATAATATAGATTACTATTACTACTTAAGATCCATATCAGTACTTTTGAATCAAATTTCTCATGATTCCATGTAGGCGTGGGCAGGTATGAGATTATTAAAGTATGATGACACTTAGATAAAAGTTTCATGGTATCACAATACACAATTAGCCCCACAATTCTTCACACCCATGGCAGATTTAGATGTAAAATTATTTTCATTCAACCAAGACGGTTCTGATAGGCATCTTATAATGAATAATAAAACAATGTAAAAGGAGAATCAGTTTGGAAATAAAAACAGTTTTTATTTACATCTTGTTTAAAAGTGACATGTTGAAAATGATCCATACCTTTCTCTATAATCAGTGGAAAACTCTCAGAGCACGCAAGCCCTTCTTATAATCACTGAGCAGCTTTTTGCATCTTTGCACTGGTATTTTGAAGATTTATCTTTTACGAGTCCAGGTCATTGAGGTTGGAAGGCCTCCTTGCCATCACGCTAATCTTTAGCTTCCTCCAGTGATTCTCTGTCAGATTATAGTCTGGACTCTGGCTGGGCCGCTCCAAAACTTTAATAACACCTCCAGTCAGAAGAAACTTGGGTAAAATTAAAAGATTACATCTGCCAGAGATATAAATCATTTTTGGCCTAACTGTATATAATTTGAAACAGAAATGTATAATATTATTGATTTTACATGAAACAGAAAAGCAGGAATTAATACTAATGCTGCACTAGGAGTGAAACAAGTTTATTATTATTATTATTATTGTTGTTTATATAGTCAGGCACCTGGGTAGCCACCCTACAGTAAGACAATCAGGCCTATAGCTTCCTAACTGCGCCTTTAAAGCAGAATTACACTAGAGTGACGTGTATCTCCCCTTCAGGTTCCACACCAAGACTGTCTGGGAATTATGTGGAATATTTCCAAGCAGCAAAATATGTTTCTTGTCAGGAAGGAAAAAATGTAGTAGGGTTCTTTCAGCCACCTGACTGGCAGTGAGCAGCAAAAGAAGGGTTAGGGGCAGTGGTGCATTACTCCTGCTACATAAAGCCATAAAAAACTCAGGCAATTTAAACATGTTCTCTGGCATCTGAATCTATAGGAACCATAGGAAACGTAGGAATGGAATGTTTGCGGTTTTGAAAGAGTATCTTTTAAAAACCTGGCATGCCTTGACAGCAGTAACCAGCCCACACATAGTTCAAAATGCATGTTAGACTAATGACTGCTACATGATTATTCATCAGGAATATGAATTTTTAGCCTTGATGTCAGACATCAGACAGCTCAATCCACTGCCAGGGGTGTGTACCTAGTCTAGGTTTCCGCTGAGCCTCTTATCCTTCATGTTATGAAGCCACACATGAAGCACATCCTATGAAACACAAAAACAATACACCAGTAATTTTCTTCCTTTGGGTGCATTTACTTATCTTTATGTTGTAAAAGCTCAACTTTTAGTTCTCACTCAAAGGTGAGAACTAAAAAAGAACCTTGAAAAACAGTCCAAGGAATTAAGCTCAGTTCAGGCATTTCAAATCAAGCGACTTGTTTAAATAGTTCTAAGAACTCTAATAAGGTTCCTGAGGCCCAAAGGTGCCTCGTGAGAAGCCGTTAGATTGATAAGAGCTACATGCCTCTTTTGTAATCCTATCATCACAGAAGAACACAGAAGTGGCTTACATGTGAATAGATGAAATAGAGCCCCCAATAACCTCACCCAGCAACCGTGTTTGATCTTCCCCTTGAATATCGTGTTTCTCTCTGTTGCTTGTTGAACGACTTCACGCGCCTCCAAAAATACAATGGCAGCAGGGAGTTTTTTTTTGTCTGCGACTAGAAGGTCTGGTAGAGTAGGGAAACACCGACTGGGGTCTGCATATAATAGCATCAAACATTCCCCAGATTCACAACACCACCATCGGATTTTAGGCATCCTGGTCATCTTTTGGTAACACCCAGCTACATGCACGCTATAAAACTAATTATAAGGGTTGGATGTGTATATCTGATGATGACGACTGATATGAGCGGAAAATCTGGGGTACAAAATTGAAGGACAAGGGAATACACCCTTTCCCAGACCAGGCAGAGGAGACGGAGGACTGACTGAAAGGCAACAGATGAGAAGGTGAGAGAGGGCACACCTGTGAAGAAAATGAGTGTAAGGGACTTCAAGCTTGATCTAGTCAGTCAGTCATTTTCTACCACTTATTCCATAGTGGGTCACGGGGGAGCTGGTGCCTATCCCCAGCAGTCTATGGGCAAGAGGCAGGGTACATCCTGGACAGGTCACCAGTCCATTGCAGGGCAACACACAAACAACCATGCACACACCCATTCCTACACCTAAGGGCAATTTAGAGTGACCCATTAACCTAACAGGCATGTCTTTGGACTGTGGGAGGAAGCCAGAGTACCCAGTGAGAACCCACGCATGCACAGGGAGAACAACTCCATGCAGAAAGACCCCAGGCTGGGAATTGAACCCAGGACCTTCTTGCTGCAAGGCAACAGTGCTACCAACTGCGCCACCGTGCAGCCCTATAAGCTTGATCTATATAACGTTAAATAGCTTTACCACACTTATCTTTGATACAAATCTCAATTTATGAGAAAAAAATCAACAAAACAGGAACAATGTCTTATCCTTTTACAACTGGAAAGAAAGCTAGAGAATAAAAATGAGGTAGTGAGACTGGAGACCGGCTCTAATGGATTTATTTTTAGAAAAACACAAAAAGCATTAACAAAGCAATACAGCCACTGACTACAGGTGACAGAAAAGCAAACAGCTTCTTACCAGGACCTCCAAACTGACTGCTGGCAAGAGTCGTCGGGCCGTTCTTTCCATTCGAAGCTGGAAGTTCAAACATCTGAAAAGAGAGCAATAAATCTGTAAAACCACAGCAAGGCAATAAAATATTTGAATGTTCTCTCGAAGTTTATGCAAACGTTGATCAGAGGGTAATCCAAGCTGTCCTACATGCTTTTACTAACAACTGCGACGAACATAAGGCAAGCCACGTTTCAGCTATGGCTTGTGACAAAAACAATTTAACTGAACCCCCCAACCCCCCGAAAAAAGACGCAGCTTTATACAAACACATCATTAATCCATTCATTCCTAATTGATAATAAACCCCGTTCATTCACATTTTAAGGCCCTTATCAGCAGTTCGGGGCTTATTATTAAAGTGAAATGGATTATCAAGGTGAGATTCAGACTCAACAAGACCTTACCGCACTAAAATCCAGCAAGTCGCTCAGCTCCTTGTCGTTTTCCACTGCAGCCATTCTCTGATGCTGTTCACTGGGCCTTTTCAGTCTCAGCAACAGACTACAAGGACAAGCATGGACGACATGATGTCATTTTGCTTCAGTAGGCATTCTGATCACATGAAACATATTGGTTAAGATGACTGTTTTCTGCAATGTGTACTTAAAACCAGACAGGTGTATTAATGTCTTATTCCAGCCTCAAAACATCAGCTATTTTGATAACTCTTTCAATCAAATATCAAATGCTGTTTGCTTGGTTGTTTGGTCATTAAATGGAACATAAAATCAAGCTTTATGAGAAGAAAAATTAACAATAACCCCAAACCAAACAATAATCAATTATTCATCATTATTCGTTCCCACAACAGACCAGACCGTCCCGGTGCTGCATGGCTGCTAAAAAAAATCGTTCAGTTCATTTAAAGCCGCATCTTTCAAACTCAGCAGAAACAAACACTGTCAGTAAAGGTCACTCCATGTCTCTGCTCAGAAAGAAAGAAATGAAGCATTTTTCCACAGCTATTTCTGTGTAGGCTGGTTTGCAATGGTAAAGGACTCTTACACAAATACATTCAGGAAGAAAGAAAAAAAATCACAACTACTAAACAACAAAAGAGGACGGTTTTATTTGTAGTAAAAATAAAAGATGCAAAAAAAAAAAAAAGGCTCGCAAATAATAAGTTCTCACAAGTGAACCCTGAAGATGATTGGAAAATAAGTGGAGAAAGCTCGTATTGCTCTGCACAACCTTTCATCCAGCAGAACCATTTACCTGTTAGTTAGATTTGGCTTCAGTTTCTGAAACAGTGACTGCACAAAGGAAGACCCACAAAGCAAATTTGTGGCAGATAAAAAAATTTATGAATTCATTGAGCATAACTTGAAGGCTTGAGTGATCTCTTAAGTTTGCATTATGTCTATTAAATAAGAAACCATACAATGAGGGAAACTCTGAGTTAGTTGTTCATTCGATGAGTTTTGTTTTCTTATTTTATCTTATGAATCTGTACTAACACTCATCAATTTGTCAAAAATCTATCGTATGTGAATATTTCATGGAATAAACTGTCAAATACTAGATTAACCAAATAACCAATAGTCGCATTCCACCACCTTAAACTGAGCTATCTTTGAAGCGACATACCCTCACATCTAACCATTTAGTCAGAGTTCTGACCAAAAAACTAAACCAGTTCTAAAAGTAGCCCACATCAAACCGTGGTTCAGCCACAGGCCACACAGCATTTGGTTTTAGTCAGCCCCTGGACTTAGGGTGCTTCCTCCACATCAAAACCCAACTGTGTTTTGTATCTCATTGCACTGACATTTACAGTGATAACGCAGCACCCCGAACTCTCGAACAGGCAATTTATGGCCAGCCAACATCAACACAAATGTTCCCAGTGAGTGAAAAACATCTTTAAAAATTACAAGTTATGGAGCGGCCAAAAAAAGGGTCAGCCCTGGCTGTGAATTTCCCACTGGCTCATACGTGATTATTAAACATTGGACTTGGAGAATGAGTTTTATTTTGGGTCTGTGGCCCTGACATTTACAGCCAAAATGACTATCTTGCTGTTCCTTTTAGCATCATTCCAATAAAAACCACAAATTGTCCATCCATATTGCTTCTTCTTATGTGCATATGTCTGTAGATACTTGTATCTCTTCGCATGTCATTTGCGGTTATAAACTAAGTTATGTAGCAAATTAGAACAAGAGGGATTTGGGAGGAGATAAACAGGAAGCACTGAGATGAATATTAATAATACGTAGTGGAGAAACGGCGACATGCTTCTTCCAGCTCATTTTTAAATACGTTATTTAACCATCATCATCGTTATAGTAATTAGTAATTGCTTTACTTTGTCTGCTTGAACATGTTTGAAATGGGAAAAAAAAAAAAAAGACTGCAATAAATAACCACGAAGAGGCTGTAAATAGGAGTGCATGCGCGAAATGCAACCAAATAACAATACGCTGACAGCACATAATCTAGCAATTTCTGCCTCTCACCGAGCCGAGGTCAAAATGGGGGATAAGTGCTTAGCCCCTCCTAACACATGGAAGTTGCATTACGCTTGCCTTGAGCACCCCCACCTTTTGGCCAGCCGCATTTGGGGAAAAGTTACAAGGCAGAAACGTCTAAAAACAAACACAGCTCCTGCCTGCCTGCCGTGGCGTTCAGAGAACATGCGGATGCGGGCGGTAGCCAGCGATCAGTGTTTAAATGTCTTCATTTATGGGGTTGGAAACGCTGCGGGACGTTTAAATGGCTCTGAAAAAAAAAAAGGAAAAAACACAAACCTGTTGCCTGGCCCCCTCACATCGAGGTGAACACACAAAAGACTCAGCCCAACAAAGTTGATTTTATATGATAAAATGATAATACACCATTAAACTATTTATTAACAATATATTTTACTTTAGGTAGCTTACAGGTGTCGGGGGATGATATAAATGAAAACATTAAAAGCCGCAAGCGACGGTTATAACGGTAGCAGGCTGGGTCGAAGGGGGGGGGGGAATACCTCATTATGTCCTCATTTCTATACTTTAAGCTTATTTCCTAGTGATTGTGAGCACACCGGACTATTAAACGTATTTGAATATAAAAAGAGGCTAAACCACAAACACAACACGGTTGTTCTAACAAGTCAGCGGCTAAGCGGTCGAACATAAAACCCAGAGAGAAGTGCCGAGACCCCAGGGGAGCTCACTCGCTCTGGTAATATGCTAATAACGTTATAGCCTCCTGAAGTGAACAAAGACGTGTTTTCCACCACACCAGGGCAGCTAATGCTGTGTAATTACACAGGGGAGCTCGATGAGACCGAAAGAATGGAGAATCCAACACCCCGCTTTTCTTCACCCCGGCTGTAGCGCTCCAGCAATTTAAGCGCTGCGCTGAAAACTTACACCAACGTAACAAACAACTCCTGCTTCGCATGAATGAGCTCGTTATGAATGCGTCCACGTTTACCTGGAGTCAGCAGTGTGGCATCCAGCAGCGGGCAGTGATACCGCAGTGTATCAGAAGAGAGGAAAAACAAAGTTAGGGATAGTATCCTTCTCCCGTGGTCCCGGACTGTGGGCTCGATTAAGCGCAGGGAAGACTATATAAACCGCTCCTCTGTTGCCTCGACTCGTTGTTTGTCTTCGTTACGAAGTCGACCTCGCGTCTTTATCGCAGGTCATAACTCGTCCGTTACTCTGTTTCCTTTCACCTAGAGACTCTGCAATCATTTCTTTTCCCAAGTAGACATTTTCACAGCCTCCACATTGTCGGTTCCAATGGAATATCACTCCGCAGCACAACCTAGAGGAGGACATGGGGCGATGAAACATCAGCGGTGTCGGATTTCAAACAGACAAAAATGCAAATCAGGCAGTTTTTGACATTATACGTCTATACACTGCGATTAACGTACGCACCGTAAAATGTCAAGGCTCTAAAGCTGTCAGCAAGACACAAAATGGTATAACCACGAATTTAGGGGATCTACGTCAACTCGCGGATGAGGACAGCAGACTGTAAAACCACAAGATGGAACGATAATATCGGAGGAAGGACCAATTGGATGCCGCGAAATTTTGATTGACGTGCAGGACGTCCAAATATCTTCCACCGTCACCCTAAAGAGGAGTCTCAATTTGCCAAAGAGTTTTGAAGCGTTTTAGTTTTTTTTACTGCCTGTGCTACAAAGAAAAAAAAAAAAATTATAACTTACAGACAAGACATGAAGGTCGGTGTTCTGACATGTCATTCAGGGTAACACAATTAGAAAGTTTTCTTTATTATTCACTCGGTTAATTTTTATTTCCAAAGTTCCGAATTGACGGGGCGACTTGTATAACAATGCTTTAAAAACGTATTCACACCCCTTGATCTTGTCGATGTTTTAAATGTTTCATACCAGCAGCACAAGATGTGTTCAGTCCTCTGATAACCCTAAATAAAATCCCCTGGAGGTGAGTGAAGTTGTGGTTGTAACATGACAGAATGTGAAAAACTAAAAGGGGTGGATGATTTTGCCATTGTCATTGAAGAAAATATAGTTCTGTCTGTGTGTCTTCATTACTGTGATAGCCATAAAATAAAATTCAATAGAAGCCAGACATGTGTTATGAAAAATCTAAAATTAAATCTAAATAAATGAATACAATTGTAGGCTACTGTATATGTTTGTGGTACCTGTGATCTCATGCCATGTCTTGTATGTTTGAACATGTTTTCTAAATGCTCCAGCATACGTTTTGTAAAGAATCCTAAGGAATCCTGCTGAGAATGGTAGAGAATGTATTGCATGTCCCACAGTAACCTACATAAACTGCCATGCTGTTGTTGAATATCAAGAAATCTATTTTTGGCTTTATGAAAACAAGGTTGCAGAATACCAACACATGTTCTAAAGAAAACCTCAACTGCTTTGGAGGGGGGAGAAACCTAAGTGACATCTGTGCCGGCCTTTACGAGAAAAGTCAACCATCCACTTTGTGGTTCGTAAACACGCACACATATGAGGCATGCATTGCAGAAATGCAGCTCTGGCACACACCTGTATGTGATTAACAGAGTAGGTCTGGTAATAATCTCATTCAACACAATCAAGCTTTCATGGAACTTTTAACATATAAACAAATTTTCTTTTCCTTTTAATTCTCATAACTATAGCTTTTGTGTTTTGCCCTGCAAACAAAAAACATTTACATTATTATTTTCTGATGTGCTATGCTTAGATTCATAGAGCAACTTGAATACAAAGGATGCAAGAGTACTGCACAGCTTGGGTGTGCAGTGTTCAGTTGGCTTGAGCACATCAACCTCATTATGACAGAATGAGTTTCGTGTCACAGATTCAGTGTGACACTCCAACAGTACACCTGGGGCAAGGTGGCAAACACATTCGGATGGAAGCGATCATATCACTGCATTCCACGGAACATCAAAGGTCGTTTGCTTTGTTGCCTTTTTGAAAGTAGGACGACAACTGTGGCAAAGCAACGTTGAGGTTCTACGGCAGAGTGCAAGATAAAAATGAAGTCTATATATAGAGTGGAACTCCATTTTCCTAACCCCAAAACTGTGCACCCTCCTCTCCACCCACTCTTTCCTGGGCTCTCTCCTCTTTGAGGCATCAGCTCTGTAAGGCTTTGTAAATGGGTTACCCCCATGCAGCCACCCACGCATCAGGTACAGTATCAAAACCTGGGGCATCCTGTTATGACTTCTGGTTTCCTGTTTCCTGTAAAAAATACAGCCCCCCTCCTAGCTTTCGTTCTTACACACAAACACACTTCACACTCCACAACTTGTCAAAAAGCAAACAGAGCAGAGCTGGGATTAGCTTCAAGCAATTCAAACGGAGTGAATTAGTTGGAGGGCTTCCGTTTCCAGTTCTGGCCCAAGTATGTGCCAGGTTTTAATTGTGTTGTTGTTTGTCTTCTTTTACACTCCAAAGAAGACTTCATCTTGCATTTGCTGTAAGCCTAAGACTGAAATGTTGCAATTTAACCTTAAGGTTTGAGAAAAATATACAGCATCTTGCAAAAATACTCTCACCCTTTGAACATTTCACATTTTCTTACATTACTGCAAACCTCATTTATTTCATTAGGATTGTATGCCATAGGTTAACACAAAGTAGTGCATTATTTTGAATACATAGTTTTCAACCTTTTTCCAAATAAATATCTGCAGTACAATATGAATTGTAATCTGCCCCATTTATTCTGACACCCCTAAATAAAATCTGATGCAACCAACTGTCTTCAGAAGTCACCTACTTAGTAAATAGTGTCCACCTATGTGTACTTTTGTTTCTCAGTATAAATCTAACTGTTCGTTAGGGAACATTAGTGAACAAACAGCATCAGGGAGATCAAGGAACACAGCAGGTCAGACATAAAAATTTTTAGATCTTTAAAACAGTGTTTGGTTCTAAAAACAAAATTCCATAAATGATACATATTACAGAGCACTGTTCACTTTATAATTTGAAAATGTAAAGAGAATGGCACGACTACAAACTTAGCAAGAGATGTCTGTCACCTGAGCCAACACGATTGGCAAGGAAATAATTTGTATGAGCAAGAGCCCCGCAGCAGCTCAGCTGGGATAAGCTGCTGACAACTTTTATTTGTGCACTCCACAAATCTTGTCTTTGTGGAAGAGTGGCAAAACAAAGATAAATGAAACACTGAAACATGTAAAAGAAAGTGTTCTGAGCAGATGGGACCAAAACTGGTCACTGTACTGCCCCTTGTATTGCCCCCTGAACACAACATCCCCACTGTGAAGCATGGTGGTGGCAGCATCATGCAACTGAATCTGTGGCAAGACGTGCTGTGTAGAGACAATCTCCATCTAATCTGACCGAACTCCAATTATTTAGCAAAGAAGAAGGCACAACAAATTCAGTCTTTAGATGTGCACACAACTTGTAGAGATACTCAAAAATAAATGCACCTGCAACTGCAGCAATTCTACAAAGTATTGACTCTGGAGGGTGCTGAACAGAAATCCACATCACGCTTTCAGCTTTGTATTTGAGCAAAGTTACAAAAAACATATCTAATTTTTCTTCCACTTCGCAATTCTCAGTATCACTGAAGTTTGTGGTTGTAATGTGACAAGAAATCAAAGGATATGAATACTTGCAACTGTAAGACTAATGTGTTGTAAAGTAGGCATTAAGCACTGCTGTGAGAGAAGCAGCTCTTTCACCCCGTCAGTCACATTTAATTTGTCATTATTTCATGCACAGTACACATATCTCACTTGCCAACATGTACAGGTGTCATGGGACCATTTCCACAGCAAAAACAGCAGTGTGTGCTTTTGTGTGAGGTATAGGTTCCTGTTTACCAGAAAATATGAAACAAAAAAGACAAAACACTCGACCATCACACACAACATGCCACCACTGCACATCCCCCACTATGATACCTGAACAACTCTCACAACAGGGATCAGTCGCATCACTCTTAATGAGCAGAAATATCAGCAGCTTCCTGCAGTGCCTCTAGCCTGCTTGGCTGAATGCTTGGTGATAATGTGCATGGTTAATTGTCTAGAGCACAAACTCACCCTTACATGTTAAACTGTTTGCTGGTGCTAATGCAGAATTTCAGCAGACTCATATGATGGTTCATTTTGTTTTATCATCCCAGTTTTTTAATATCATGATGTAAATAATGACATCAGTCTTATACGGTTATGGCATTGTGTTTGTCGCTGACTTCTTTTCTTGCCTTTTAAGAAGAAGGAGGAAAGCACAATGCCGTTCTGTTCCTTTCCCTCATTTTCTGCTCCCCTCCCCCTTTCTTGCAGATTGGAATTCATTAGCAATCAAAGAGCCACTGACAAACGCCCAATCTTAATTACCCTCTCATTTGCATATTTGCATATTAATGACTGCAGACTTTGCTGTTTTTCTGCTGTAGTTCTTACTCCCAACAACACTGCTCACACATAGGCAAAACACATACTGCATTACTTATTTGTTCCCAAAGGTCAAGGTCTCTCGTATTTGTCTGGAGTTGACAGACACGCAAACAAAGATGGTTTTATTATTTTTCCAAATATCAATCTTGTAACATCCCACTGCACTGTAGGTAACCTAGAGGAGTGGGTGTCAGCAGAGCCAGAGTGCTCTGAATTTCCGACATTTATCTCCTTCGCTGGAAACAACACACAGCCAAAATATGTTTTGATATCACAGCCTGGAATATGGGTCTGCTCACTTTAGGTGTTCTACGTAAAGTCCTCTGTGATATACCTCAGGTGCTGCCCCCTTCTGGTATGATAAGTATACAACCAAAATGCTCATAAAGCCATCAATCCCACAAAGTAAAAATACAGATGATTTAATTGAAAATTGTGAGTTCTCTTCAAAAAAAAAAAAAAAAGAGAAAACAAAAAGATTTGGACAACTTTGACATAAAACTCAAAACATCTGGAGAAGGTACAGACAGGAGCAAAACAACAACAAAGGAGCCAAATGGCCCAAACACAAGAGGCCATGCCCTGTTTAGCCTGCAATGTGTATGAAACAATAAGCATTGCTGGAGCTGAGTTTGTTGACATAGCTATGATGGTGCTTGCTCATATGATAAGATCTTGCTGCCTTGCAACAATATTCATGCTTCTTGAACATTTTGACATTATTTTATTGGGTTTTTATGTGATGGAGCAACACAAAGGCCCATATATCTGCACTTGACTAAAATTAAGACAAATGACTGGAAGAAAATATTTGTAATATTCTTTTACAAATAAAATGAAAATGGCAGCGTTTATTTGTCTTCAGCCTTCTTTGCTCTGATACCCCAAAATAATATACAGTGCAAACAAGCTCTCAGAAGTCACTCAATCAGTATATACATCCAGAATAGATTCACCTGTGTTTAATTTAATCTCAGTTTCAACACTGTTGTTCTGGGAAGCCTCAGAGATTTGTTGGAGAACATTAGTGAACAAACAGCATCACGAAGACCATTGAGCACATCAGACAGGTGAGGGAAAATTGGAGAGTCGTTTATAAATGTACTTAGCGAGAGGTACAGCCCAATATAGAACATCTGTGTATCTGTCAACACCTGAAGCTTAACACCTGTGAGTATGAGTGTGGACGCGCTTTTGTATACAAAGTTTCTCCACAGAAATATGCAATAGCGAGTGTGAGGACACACAGACCTGCCCCATTGTCCCTGGACGGACACAGAGGAGATCTGAGCCACAGACATCCAAAAGCCCCCCAAAGCACAGGAACCCCAGGAGAACCACCGCCGGGACTACTGCAACCCCCCTAGAGAAGAGCAGTGGAGAATCCCAGGGGAACCACCCAGCAGCGACAGTGCAGAAGCCCCAGGGAGCCGCAGCGACGAGCCCACAGGCCCCACCGGCAGCTGTCCACGCCCGAGCAGATCCAGCCATGGACCCAGAGGCCCAAGACCCCGGGACACACCACCCCCCAAGCAGAGGCCCGACAGAGCCCAGGGGGCCAGGCCCCGGCAAGCAGCCACCGGGAGTGAGCCAGCACACACCAAAGCACCCGGCCCCGGACACCGAGAACCACAAGTACACCAGCGGGCAGAGACTCCAACCACCGGCAGGTAGTGTGGCGGGGAGGAAATACGCCCCCCATAATATGGGGTGGCCTAAGCTGATCCACAAGAGGGAGCAGTCCAAGACCCAACCTGTCACAAAAAAAAAAAACAGGCACACACAGTCACAATCTCCCACCCTCATGCATATACATAAAATCACCCGCACCCAACATAAAGACAAACAACAATGGAATGTCATACATTCACTCACACTCCCCATGCATACTTTATACTCCCAGGTCCAGGCACCGGTACCCCTTAGGGGCAACTAGCCCCGGACCCAGGAGGTGGTCCCCTTCCCTCCTGGGGTAGAGACAGGCAGACAGCGCTGGCACCGCCCAGACCTGGGTGACCCCGGCCCTTTTTAATACAGAAATGCGAACTTAATGAAAGGTATGTTTTAATACCTGCTTATAGGTTATTAGAAATGTACTTTTAATCTGACAAACAAGCCTCACTGGAATGAATATAAAAAATTTTTTTAATATACCTGCATATCTTCACAAAATATTACACTAAACGATTAGAGCTTCATGTTGTCCTGGTGTATGAGGATTAATATAAATGGCCTTAATTCTACAATACCTTAAAGAAATACAAATTAGTTTGTTGTCTGCAAGCCCACAAAACCTTAGATGCACATTTATTTTAATTTAATTTTGCAAAACGACAATTTTAGTAGCAGTTTCTGTAGTCTTCCTTTTAAATGTGCTTTTTTCATTGACTTTTTTGTATTGATTGCATATTAAAGGAACAAAATTCACCTCATACAGGCCCATATAGTAATGTTGAAAGAAAATTAATAAAAGTCAGAAGTCAAGATGAAATGATGATTTTAGATAACTGTGAGCTATAGACATTTCTGATCAGAGAACCTGTGTTTGTGTCTCAGTTTGGTCTTGATCCCAGTTAACTGCACCTTTTCAAAGTAACATATGTGGTACTGCCTCAAAAAAATAAATTAGAGCTAGATTAAGTAAGGATAACCAGAAGATATTAATCATCTGCTCTGTCTGCTTTTGAATGTGCAAACAGGTTTTTGTAATGTTTGTTTTGTTGTAAACTAGATTATACCACAAAAATTAGATATATATTTTTTAATATTTAATGTGACCTTATTTTTTGAAACAATACCCTTATAAAGTGAAATAGGACACAAGAGAAACAGTGACAATAACTGTGCACACTTCTGGAAATATGTAAAAATGTTTGTATAAGAAATAAAATTCTGCAATCATAAATCGAGCATTTTGCACAATTTAATTTTGTGTGCATAGGGAATTCTTTGATATTTTCAAATACAAAACAACATTCCTAAACTCAAAATGTTGTATTATGTTGATCGTAACCAGGTTGTAGGAGGGGCTTCAAAACACAAGAAGAAGAACCAGGAAAAGGACACAAAATAAATAGAGTATTAAAAATACTGAAAACTGCCTTTAAGCTCAAACAGGCGGTGCAACAGCTAATCAAAAGTGTTTAGCTTCATTGTTGTTGATCACATCAGAATTATAGTTTAGACATGCTTGATGTGAGTGTTTGCAGGCAAAGTGCTCTATGTGTTGAAGATGGCTTAATGAAGTCTGAAATTGACTTACATTTTGTAATCCTCTCTTGCCATCCATCTCTAAATGTTTTTAATGGGATTTAGAGAACATGCAGGATGGTCCAAATGAGGGACACTAAGAAATTTTCTGTCAGATGTGTGTTGTAAATGACAATACTGTCCTTCTGAAATGCCTGGTCATTGACGAACAGACGAGCTCCCTCAGAACCAGAAGCTCCATTGGTACATTGAAGGAAAAAGCTACCCAGATCATAATGGAGCCACCTTTATAGTGCCTTGTAGGAAACATCTCCAGTGGGATCTGCTGGATTAAATTGTTTCAGGTCAAACAATAAAGCATTGGGACCAAAATGGGACCAACAGAATGCTTTTTCATTTTCCCCAGCCCATTTCTCCAGCTTTGAATGTTAACACAACACAATAAATAATTTATTCTGGGTAAATGTTTGCTTGATGAGACAAGAGAACAGACTTTAAATTGAGAAAAAAAAAAGCTTAAAACCGAAAAGGCAGGTGCTGACTGTTCAGCTTTTGGAAACTGTTGAACATGGATGTCAAGTGATACAGCCACTTCCTCAACCTGCAGAACAAAATAAGGCTGAAAGACTTTTAGTCCTTAAATCTACAAACATAAACCTATGCATATGTATCAATTTATTTGTATTTAATACATGCAAAAGGGCTCAAAATTGCAAGGTATTTTTAAACACCCCTTCCCAGATGCAATAGCAAATACCATGGTTGTTTATTTTCTTCATTTCTTCAATCTTCATTGAAAGGAACTTGTATTAAACGACATGCACAGATTTCAGCCTTGATTATATTTTATTAGACTAATAAAGCAACGTGCATCCTGTTTGTCTGCAGTCTCTTAACTGCTGAACCATGCTTTCCTTTCAGCAGGTGGCACTCTTGCTCACTATATGAGCATTTAGTGTGTGTGGCTGTATTAGTCATGTCTGAAGAAGTTTCCGCTTGACATTGTAGCAGAGCAGAGAAGCAGAGACAAGGACCACAAATTAATTCTGTCACAATTCTCACCAAATATTGTTATCCATTGTTTATCCCTTTAGTGTTATTTCAATTTTGAACCTAAACATTTTATACTATTATTATGTATTAGCTGTGTTAGGAGAGCTGCAATGTGCTTTGGTGTAAACCCAGAACGGGCTTTAAACGTATCAGTAAAAATGTATTGTGTTGTGCAATCAGTAAAATCTTAAAATCAATGCTCAAATTAATTGGTTGCCAATGAAAGAAGGCTAATATAAGACAAATCTTTTGTCCTTTTTTATTTAAGAAAGAAGTCTGGCTGATGTGATTTGCTTTGGTGGCTCAGTAGTCTAATCGGATGGGTATAAAGCATGAATGACTCTAAACCTCTTTAAGGGGAAGCTCAAATGACCCTGCCGACTCCCCTAAGCTGCATGAAACGTGTTTGAACAACGAGACTGAGGTGATTATTTAAAGTGTTGTGATTATCAAAAATAATGATAAAGGTTTTACAGTGATGTCCCAACATCACACACAAGGAGGGTCAGGTGTGTCACATGCATTATAGCCAACAAACGTTACTTCGGCTTTGTCTATCCTGCTTTTTTGTCACTCTTAAATGTTTCAGACCATAAAACAGTTTTTTATATCAGGTTGGTTATGATAACTTTTTCCCCTTAATAAATGAAATTATCATTTGAAAAGCACTTGTTTTTACACAGATGATATTTGAATGATATTAAAATTAGTTTGAAGATGAGAAACAGTTAAGCATGACATGAAATGGACAGCTTTAGTAATAATCAAAACCAAAACAACTGAAAACACAGAACAAAATTTTGAGTCAATGTTTTTTTATTGTTACTGAAATATAACTTTTTTTTTCATTTTCTTTGATATTTATATATCATTTATATTCCTAAACAAATAATACAAAACATTCAAGGTTAATAAGAGTAGCATGGGAGCTACAAATCAAGGCAGAGCCGCAGACGATGATCAAGAATTGATTGGAAAACACTTTGATTTCTTAAGGTAATAAAACCAATAAGAGCACTGTAAATATAAAGAAAACTCTTTTCTTACTAAAGGCTGTATTAAGTTGTGCAGTTACACCCATACACCTTACAAGTCTATTAAGAAAGCTTGACCAGCATTAAAAGTGATTCTGTGCCTAGTTTTGTGACATCCATCCATTTACTGTATCTGCTTTATCCTGTTCAGGGCTGAAGGCATGCGGGGTACACCCTGGACAGGCCCCCAGTCCATCACAGACCTAACGCAGGGACAGCTGAGACATCCACACACACTCTGAGACACCATTCAATCTGACACGCGTAGTTATAGACGAATATGGGTATCCTCGGGGAATAATTTCGCTAAAGCTGAACTCTGCGGTATAAGGTGATAGTCTGAGGGAAAATACCCCCATAATGTCTGTGTAATAAAGTGAGGCAAGTAACACTTTATATAAGAGAATTACACCACAAGTAAGAGTGTGTTGACTTCAAGGTTAAGAAATGTCCAGCAAAATTCACAGCCAAAATAAGAAAACAAAAATAATTTTATAATATGTTACTGTTTTGCTGCAAGTTAAAAGCTGTATGTAAGCTATATTGCTGAAGGGGAAAAAAAACAAAACATAATGTAAGAAAAAAATTAATCTAATTCAATATGTCACCACTAACATTGAGCAGTGACTGAAATATGTTTAGAAACCAGAAATTATGATTTAATACAGTAGATTTAGTTTAAAAACGAATGAGAAAATCCTGCTTAGAAAGTACTTTGACTTGTAAAATACTTTTAATGCAACATATAGAAAGGATTGTATTTTGTTAAAAACACAAATTCTCTCTAAATTCTGTACCCAATGTAACTATATGCATCATATAGTGCTTACAATTTGTACTGCATTTTATAATATTTGCATTGTTGCACAGGTGACGTTTTATTGCATACGATGATTTTTGATACTGTCTACTTCACTAGTTATTTTCCAAATCTCCGTTACTGTAAGACAAAACAAATGATTATATTATATTATATTATATTATATTATATTATATTATATTATATTATATTATATTATATTATATTATATTATATTATATTATATTATATTATATTATATTGTATTATATTATATTATATTATATTATATTATATCGGAAATGCTTAATCCTGGTTTTTTCAAGCATATAAAAGAATCAAATATATTTCTATTATCTAAACGATAATATACAACTTTTCAGAGATGTAGGTGAGTTTGAAGTTATATTTCCCTTGAAGATACAAGAATAGAGGTAAAGCAGCAGATGTTGCTAAGAAGGGAAGTTAATACGTGACAAGAGTTCTAATACCTGAGCAGGAACCTGGAGAAAGCCAAGTATCACATTACTGTCACAGATGCAGTGGTGACTCTTCTCCACTTCACCACCTCATTCTTTGGTCAGTGCCGTTGCCATGGCAACACATCCCTGGTCAGTGTGTGGATATGTCCTGTGACCTCTCGAGAGGTGACCTTTGGCCTCAGGGCCCTCGGATGGGGTCAGATGGTCAGCTCTCGCTAGAAGACAGGGAAAGCACTCCAGTGATTGGCTATTATTTGCCCTTCCCATACCCTCATCTGTTTAATTGTCATATTGATCAACTGGCCCTATGCACATTGTTTGCAGGACTTTATTCAGTTTACACAGAGTATAGTGTAGTGCAAATCCTGCTGTTTGTGGCATTAATGTGCCTGGTACTTATTTTAAAGGTGCATTTGTGTCTTTAAGTTGATATACCCACGGATTTAGTCTCTGCCATATTCTGAAACAAGCACTGAGTTTTTAAGAGGAATTTTATCTATTTTAGATCACTCAGTGAGAATAGTTTAATATAAAGAAGAAAGCTCAGAGGATATAGTGGAAAAAACTCAGCTTTTAAGCTGGAGCAGTTTGGCTCAGCCTCACTCCTTTTCCATTCCTCATCTTCCCGATGATCTATTCCTCCCAAGCCAATCACTTGTCAATATCTCTACATTAATTTGAGAGAAACTGTGTGGGGGAAGGGCTGTCTGATGGAAGAAAGTGGCACAAGGACACAAGAAGGAGACAGACATGCAAAGAGGATTAAAATAAAATAAAATAAGGAAAGTGAAGCAAGATGAAGGGATAAAAAAGGTTTAGTTTTACACATATTTTCTTGAATATCAAACACTGTGTCCATTTGTCCAAATAAGCCTTGCAGTCAGCAGGATCCGTAACGACAATAGCTATTAGAAATCTGAGCTGCAGCACGAGGAGAATCCATCTTGGTCTGCCATCTAACGCAGGAGCCTCAGCAAAGAGAAACTGTGTAAATCTGTGATTTATGACACATACTGTATACAGTACACTGTGATTTGAAAACGTTTTCAGAGCCCCAGCCTTTTTTACTATATGTCACATTACAATGACAAACCCTCGTGAATGTATTTTATTGGGATTTTATGTGATAGACCAACACCCAGTGCTGAATGGTGAGGCTTAAGGAAAAAAGGTCCTTCCATCCATCCATCCATCCATTGGGTAAGAGGCGGGTACAGCCTAGACAGGTGTGGAGTGTGTGTGGAGTGCATTCATTTTAGTATTCTTAATACTGAGCCTACATTGCCTTGCAAAAGTATTAACCCCAACCTGTAATTTAAAGGCATCACACAATGAAGACCAAAGAGGTCTCCAAACAAGTCAGGGACAAAGTTGCTGAGAAGTACAAGTCAGGGTGGGGTTATAAAAGAATATCCAAATCTTTGATGTTCCCCCAGAGCACCATCAAATCCATCATCTTCAAATGGAAAGCACATGGTACCACAACAACCTACCGAGAGAGAGCCGGCCACCAAAACTGACGAGGCAAGGAGAGCATTAATCAGAGAGGAAGAACAGAGACCAAAGGTAACCCTGAATGAGTTGCAGAGTTCCACAGCAAAGACTGGAGTATCTGTCCATAGGACCACAATAAGCCATACACTCCATAGGGCTTTAGGGTGCAGTGGCCAGAAAAAAAGCCATTACTTAGTGTTCAAAATAAAAGCACACGTTTTGAGTTTGCCAAAAGGCACATGGGCAGGTTCCCAAATGTACTGAGGAAGGTGCTTTGGTCAGATGAGACTAAAATGTAACTTTTCAGCCACCAAGGAAAATGCCTGTCTGGAGCAAACCCAATGCATTTATAACCCAAAGAACACCATCCCCACAGTGAAACATGGTGGTGTCAGAATCATGCTATGAAGATGTTTTTCAGCAGCAGCAGGAACTTTCCCTCGACTGATCCAAGTAAAGGGAAAGATGGATAGTGCTAAATACAGAAATATTCTTGAACAAAACCTGTCAGTCTGCCCATGATTTGAGACTAGGATGGAGGTCCACCTTCCAGAAGGACAATGACCTGAAGCTTACTGCTAAAGCAACACTTGACTGGTTTAAGAGGAAATATTTAAATATGTTGGAATGGCCTAGTCAAAGTTCAGACCTCAATCAAATTGATAATGTGTGGTTAGACTTGTAGATTGCTGTTCACAAGCAGAAACCATCCGAAATAAAGAAGCTGGAGCGGTTTTGCCTTGAAGAATGGATTAAAACCCCAGTGGCAAGATGTGGCTGGCCATAGAGACTCATCCAAAGCGACTTGCAGCTGTAACTGCTGCAAAAGGTCGCTCTACAAAGTACTGACTTTAGGCCAGTGAACAGTTATGAACGCTGAAGTTGTCGGTTATTTTGTTCTATTTGCTGTTTACTTCACATTAAAAAAATACATCAAAGTTATAGACATGTTCTGTAAATGAAATTGTGCAAACTCTCCAACAATCCATTTTAATTCCAGGTTGTGAGGCAAAAAAAAAAAAAACAGGAAAAATACCAAGGGGGGAATACTTTTGCAAGGCTCTGCATCACTAAATTCAATGCAACTACATCCCTTCATTTTCCTAATAAGTAAATAGATTACCGGTTGGCAGAATCTGTTGATAAGGCAACTATTAGTTATGCACTACACAAAGGAAGATGGAAGAGTGGCAACAAGAAAGCCATGATATCTCCTGTTTACAATTTTGCACAAGCCATATAGGGGACAATGCAAACTAGTGGGAGAAGGTATACCAGTCAGATGAACCTTTTAACCTACATGCAAAACACTTTGTGTAGAGAAAAATAACACAGTCAATCAACCTGAACACACAATCATCTCTGCGCACACTCACACTGGGTGTGTGTGGTGGCAGCATCATGCTGTGGGGATGCTTTTTTTCAGTATGGACCGAGACATTTATAAGAGTTGATGGGAAGAATGGATGGAGCAAGAGGATGTCAAAGACTGGAGCTTCCCAGAAGGACAGCGACCCTAAACATACAGCCAGAGCTGCAATGGAATGCTTTAGATCAAAGTATATTCATGTGTTAGAATGGCCCAGTCAAAGTCAAGACCTAAATCCAATTGAGAATCTATAGCAAGAAATTAAAGCTAATGTTCACAGAATCTTTTCATCCAATCTGCAAGTTTGAGCTATTTTGTGAGGAGAATGGGCAAAAAAATTGTTTTTGGAAGTTTAAGGATGTCTAAAGCTTGTAGAGACATACCTCAAAACATATGCTGATGTTTTTGGAGCAAAAAATGATTTCATGAAGTAATGACTCTGTGAGACCGAAAACAAATATATGTCTCATCAGATTTTTCATAAAAAAACATTGAAAACCTTTCTTTCTCTTGTACTGTATTGGTTCATTTGCCATATGCAGGTTAACGCACAGTCAACAATGCAATGAAATGCTTAGGATAAGAAGAACCGTTCAACTCACTCTAAAAACAAAAATACTAATAGCGTACAGTAAAAAAAAGTACACATCATGCAGCAGCAATAAGCTAATAAAATGCCACAAATTTGGTTTGGTGCAGTATTGTTGTCCAGAGTTCAGTAGTCTGACAGCTTGCAGATAATAACTGTCTTTAACTCTTTTTTTGTGTGCTGGCAGGCACCTGTACCACCTGCCAGAGGGTAGCAGACAGAAAGTCGTTTTGCTGGGTGTGTCCTTGATGATGCTGCGTTCTTTATGCAGACACCGGCTGCAGTAAATGTCCTAGATGGAGGGGAGACTGTGCCGTTCGCACCACCCTCTGTAGTGCTTTCCGTCTCTGACGTTTACAGTTCCCGTACCACACTGTGATGCAGCCCATCAGAAGGCTCTCAATGATGCACCTGTAGAGGTTTGTGAGGATGCTGGTGTTCATACCAAACCTCCTCAGCCTGCTCAGGAAGTAGAGTCTCTGTCAGGCTTTCTTGACCACAGTGTCTGCATGTACTGTCCAGGATAAGTCCTCATTGATGTGAATGCTGAGAAACTTGAAGCTGCTAACCTGCTCCACCTCGGAATTATTAATATCGATGGGATAATGCTGGCCTCCAAGCTGTCTCCTAAAGTCCACTATCATCTCCTTAGTTTTGCTGATGTTCAGAGAGAGGTTATTTTCCTGACACCAACTGGTTGGTGATTTCTCCTTATTCCTGTAGGCACTTGTCGCCGTCTGTAATGAGGTCCAAGATGGTGGTGTCGTCAGCAAACCTGAGGATATCGTTTGAGCTGTGCCTGGCAGTACAGTCATGCGTGAAAAGTGAGTAGAGGAGGAGAGTGAGAACACAGCCCTGAGGTGCACTGGTGATGAGGACTAGTGTGAAGGAGAGGTGTCTGCCGATTCCCACCACCTGTGGTCCGTTGGTAGGAAAGTCCAATATCCAGCAGCAGATGGACTTTTCCAGTCCCAGGGCGGTGAGCTTGTTGACCAGCTTGGAGGGGATTATGGTATTGAATGTTGAGCTGTAGTTAATAAAGAGCATTCTCACATAGGTGTTTCTCCTCTTCAGGTGGTTGAGGGAGGTGTGGATTTCAAGAGCGATGGCATTGTCTGTGGACCTGTTTGCTCTATATACAAATTGTAGAGGGTCCAGGGTGTCAAGAAGGGAGGCACAGATGTGGTTCTTGATGATTCGCTTAAGGCACTTCATGATGATAGATATAAGTACTATGGGCTGAAAGTCATTAGGACGGGTAGCTGCAGGGATCTTAGGAATGGGGACAACATTGGAGGTTTTGAGGGTGGTGGGAACAATAGACAGGCTCAGAGATGTTAGTAAACACCTTGGCGAGTTGGTCAGCGCATACTCTCCTGAGGTGCCATCAGGCCCTGGTGCCTTATGAGGGTTAACTTACTTGAACGCCTGTCTCACAGTAGCCATGTCTATGTTGAGTGTAGCGTCCTTACTATCCTCGTGTGGTCTGGTGACGGGTGTGATGTTGTTCACATCAAACTGATCGTAGAAGGTGTTAAGCTTATTCAGAAAAGATGCACTGGACAGTTCCACAGACCTGTTCCTCCCACTCTAGTCTGTGATGCATTGCAGTCCATGCCACATGCGCCCCGGGCCCTGGCTCTGTTGGACACTCTCCCTGTACTCCTTCTGCAATGTCTTAATAGTCTTTCTGAGGTTGTACTAGGCTGTTTTGTAGGCCTCAGGATCTCCAGATTTAAAGGCAGCAGTGCATGCTTTAAGTTCAGCACGTACTTCAGGTCCCACCCATGGTTTCTGGTTGGGGTACGTAAGTACAGATGGAGGCTTTGGCACAACATCCTCAATGCACTTTCCTAGATAGCCTTTGACAGAATCTGTGTACTCATTAATGTTGCCATCAGCTGAGTCTGCAAACATTGGCCAGTCTGTTGTTTCAAAGCAGTCCTGTAGGGCCTCATTAGCTGCATTGTCCCAGTTGAAAATGTCTCTGGGAACCAGTTTTTCCTGTTTGAGCCTTTGTTTGCACAAAGGCAGCGGCAAAATACACTGTGGTCTGCAGGGGAGAGGAGGGGTTTGTAGCTGTGCTTGAATGGGGTGTAACAATGGTCCAGGGTCTGGTCCCCCCTGGTGGGAACAGATATGTGCTGGTAGTATTTTGGCAAAACTGTTTTCATGTTGGCTCGATTAAAGTCCCCCAAAACAATGAAAGCAGCTTCAGGGTGTGAGTTTTCAAATCCATTTATAATCCCACTCAACTCATCCAGGGCTTGGGTTTTAGTAGTGACCTGTAGTGTCAGTAGTGACCCACTTCACAAATGATGTGCTACTTTGGGTGAATCTAAACCATGAAATCCTAGTTAAATACATTAAGGTTCATGGTTGTAACTGAAAAAAATGTGAAAAGGTTCAAGAGATATAAAACTGTAGCTGTTATCAAACTTTGCATCCATTGTGGGCACTTTAAGCCCAGCTGATGTAGTGAAAAATGTTCTGTATGTAAGAAGTGACAGTGAAAATACATCTTTTTTTCTTAAGGATTCATTCTTCTATCGGCATAATTTAAGCTTCTGTCCTCTTTCTGACAGTAGTGACCCGTCACCTTTGGCTTTTTGACACTGGTCTCGTGTAAATCCCGGAATATTTTGACACCTTCCATAGTTCCTGAAGGTGCATTGAAAAAAACCCCATCAAGAGACAGTTTCACACATCTGTTCAATTTCATTTCAACACCTTGTTTCTTTTTTTGTACATTTTTCAAACCACTGTTCTATTTTTCTTAGGTTGGGGGCAGACTGATGAAAAGTCTTTCAGGATTTCTCAAAATTTTAACCAGATCTGGAAAAAGTGAGTACACTCTGATGAAGCTGATGTTGATGTGGGCCCTAAGATTCAAAACTGAATTTAAAATACTGGGAAAAGTGGAACTCAGCTGTATTGTTCTCATCTGCTTTGTGCTCAGATTTGTCATCTACTTCTAACAAACTTATTGCAGAACATTTTTAAAGGTTTCAGGGCAAGTATTTGGTGAGGTTCGCTCCAGTGAATATTTGAGCCTACAGGAATTCTTTGAAGTAATGGTCTGCTAAGTAACTTCTCTGCACTGAGCTCAATAGTTCGTCCACACTACTTGCAGGAATGATTTTTCTTTCCAGCAAAGTTGAAAAATTGGCGGTGCTGCAATTGGTTGAAACAGAGAAAATATTAGCTCAGGAGTGTATAAATATATCTATCTATATATATATATATATATATATATACATACTAGTGTGTTTTAGTGTGTGTTCATACAATGTTTCCACATTTTTCAGCTCTCCTGCAGTCTAATGGGTTATTTGTCATCTGCGGTGTAAAGGATTTTTAAAAGTCAAGCCAGGACCGACTCCCTCCCAATCCTCTCTCTCACCCTCCCTCTCTTTCCCACTACCCCCCTGACACTTGCAATGGGCAATCGATAGGTTATTGATCAACTCTCTCTATCGCCAACCCACCAGACTAATCACCTTAACACCACCCCAGCTCTTGTTCTCTCTCCTTCCTTTCTGTCCTCGTCTTCCTTTCCTGTTGCTCTCTGTTCGTCTCTCTTGCCTCTGTTGCTTTTTGGCCACACTTTTTTACACTGGAAACAGTGCTTTCTTCCCCACATTAGGAGATCTCATTGCCAGCTTGATGAATGTGTTCCTTTCTGAGGTAAACACACACAAAACATTTTAAGTGACTCCCAGCAATAAATGCACATCCTTCTATCTCCTCCTGTAGTAGCCTATAATTGCCAGATTTATATCTGAATAACAGATAAAACAAGAAAAATTAGCAGGGCGGCAAGTTCTTTATCTACTTCTCATTTCTCTCCCCCCTCCTCCTGCTTCCAGGCTCAATTTCTCCCTGTCTGTCTTTGTTTGAGGGTGAAATCAATGCACTATATGAATCTGGTCTATCTCTCTTCCCCCTGGTTAAGAAGAATTGTGTATGACAGCCTTGGATAAGGTGGTAAAAGGAGCATTTCTGCTTTAATTTGTTCAGTTAAAGCCAACTTTATTGCTCAGCCAGTATACTTTTTATGCAGCAACTTCAATAACACATGATGGATGCGCTGAGAAACAGAACGAGGAATTTAGTGATTCATTTCTCACATTTCTTCATTGTGAACCTGTTCTTCCAAACAATAAAGCATGCTCACTAAATATAGTGCATTGTGAAAAATATGCACACATTTTGCCACATTATAGCCACAAACTATAAAACAACTATTTAATTTAGGGGTATCAGAGGGAGTAGAATACAAATTCTAGCCAAACATTTTATTTTTTTTATTTAAAAAAAAATGCAAACATTATGTATAATTTTTTTTATTTCACCTTTTTTCCACAATTATGTACTGTCTTGTGTCAATTCATTACATAAAATCCCATTAAGATATCACGAATTCTGTGGTTGTGATGTGACAAATTTGAAACAGTTAGGAATGTGAAGACTTCGGCGAGGCACCCTAACTTTGATTACTTTAATTAAAGCTAAATGAACAATCAGCAACTTTCACTACTTTCATTCAAATAATTAAAAAAGGCACCACAAACAGTCTTATAAAAACTAGGAAACCCCTGGAAACATTACATTATTTTAAGGGAAATATTCACTTTTTGATTACTATTCTTTTTTCAATTATTTGTTAAAAAGTAACTTAACTGGAGGAAACTTAACAGGAAACACATTTTCACTCATTAAACAAAACATATCAACACAAATGTGTAGCTGAGGAAAAAGTAAGCACATCCTACTTCCTAATAGCCTGTGCTATCCCCTCTGGGGGAAATAACATCAGTGAGATGCTTTTTGTAGCATCTACACGTTTCTGACATCAGTCTGAGGAAAGTTTGCTCCTCACTTTAACTTGTGAGATGTTTGAGGAGATTCCTGCAGCTTCAGCTTATTTCAAGTCACCCCGCAGCATCTCACAGGCATCAAAATCAGGGCTGTTAATCATCCAAGGACTTTACATTTCTTAATTCTCAGCAAGTCCTTGCTGGATTGACTGGTATGTTTTGGGTCATAGTCATGTTGCAGCGTCCAGTTCTGCTACAGCTTTCTTTTTTTTTTTTTTTTTTTTTTTACAGATGGTCTCACATCTTCATTAAGCACAGTGTGATAAGTGATATAACTCATGGTGGATCCTATGGATCCCGAGACCACGACACTTCCCTCTCTATGCTTCACATTTGGTTTGAGGTTTCATACCTGAATTGTTGTATTTCAGCCTGCCCTTCATGTTTTTCTCAGAGAACGAAAGTTTCTTCCTTGCACACCTCCCATGAAAGTTAGACTTGTGCAGTCTGATTCTTATTATAAAGGCATCCATGTTCAAATTCACAGTAGTAAGATCCTTCAAAAGGTCACATCTGACATTTTGGAGTTTCTGGAGACTTCCTTTACCATCTTGCAGTCTGTTCTCAGGTTGAAGTTGCTTGGACAGGCAAAACCTGGGCATTTTGGTATTTATTTTGTCCTCCACTTGTGGACTATTTTCTGAACAGTGCATTGCCTGATTTTTAATTCTTTTGAGACCTCTTAAATCTCTTACCAGACTCATAAGCTCCAGTCTTCTTTCTGAAAGCCTCAAACAAACCTAACTTTTGCCATGGTATTCACTATCATTTCAACAGTCCTTCAAAATTCCGAGTAGCAACATTAATAATGTTAATACTATGCACCCAATATGATACACTTGTGTGTAATTTAACTATTTTAATTGAGAATCAATGTGGAGAATAATGAATTCCTCACCAGGAACTGTGATTTTTACACTTTAAAGAAAGTGTATTTTAGTTTTTTATTTAAAGTACTTTAATATTTCAATGATACATTAGAAAAACAGACAGGCTTTCTTTGGGTGTCCTAAGTCATTCGGATTACTTTACAAAGGTTAGCCTCTTTCAAATTAATCTTTTAAATTCCACTATGAATTTCACAGCGAAAACAATGTGAACTTTCCCAATAAAGTTCTAAAACAGGGTAAATCAACTCATTATAACTGATTTTCCTTTTAAGCAGCTGTCATAAACAATTGTACTACAATGTGCTGTTTTGACATTTATTAGAATGACATTTATCAGTGGTCATGTCGCCAAAGTGCATGTTGCTTTTGTACTAAAGAGAATAAAGTTTATCTACAGTCAGCAGATTTACCTGTGAAAGATGAAACTGAAAAAATCCTGTGGGGTAATAAAAGTAATTTATGACCTTTAGCCATATTTTTTACTTTGACTATATCTCTACGTGTTCTCCCAGACACCGAACAGCACAAACAACATGGTTGTATGTGCAACACTCGGACAAACACATTGACACACACATGCACGCACCTCAAAGGAAAATTGATTGACTATTTTGTCTCAATACATCTCCCCTTCTGTTACTAGGCAACCAGAGCCTGGGAGGATATGGATGCTGGAGAAGTTAGACTTCTCTGCATTTTGCATTGATGGAGACATATGAGTAATGGAAATGACATGTGCACTGATATTTAAAAGGCTCTAAAAATAACTACAAATAAATTTAAGAGTTAGATATGTTGTTAAATCAGTTGTTACACAGACAAGGGATTTCGTTTGGTGTATTAGTTCAGAGAAAAAAAAAATTACAGCAGAAATTAATTAACTTGTGACATAGAACAGACATATACATTCTATAAAAAATATGCAGTATGCTTAGCACATATAGCTCCAGGAAATTTAGAAGGCAGACATACAGCCTGCTATTCTTTTAATTCATTTTGTTTCATTTTGCTGCAGGGATATTCTAGATGTAGCCTCCTTCACATCAGATGACAACAGTAGCAAGAACTTCCACTATTGCGTATGTGGCATGCTTCCAAATGCAGGCTGGGCAAAAGCTAAAATCATATAAAATTGTGAGTAAAAGGGAAAAGATTGGACATTTATCATCAGATAGGGAGTCAGGGCAGAACTTTCAAAAAACAGCAAGCTGGCTGTGTTAAAGTATGAGGACCTCATACTTCAAAAAGAGCTTTGTGAGCTGTACTAACAGTAAAACTTGTGCAACTGGTAAAATGTTGTTGTTCATATAAATCGATATATTGTGACAATAACTGCTAACACACATAAATATAAGTTATGAATATAAATAACATTAGAAATGATCTGAATTTCAGAAATATCTGTTAATTAACTGAAATGTTTAAAAATAATAAAATCACAGTGACAAAATGCTTTCCTTTAGTTTTGCTGATATTTCATTGAATGCAGATTATGCAGGTGTTAAGCTGTATTTATTTAGCTGTTTGTTAAGGTTACAAAGTGCATTACAAATACAAGCAACACAAAATACACCAAAGACCAAATACAAGCAAGTAGCAACACAAAGCTATAAAATCATGCATAGAGTTCTAACATAAATGAATCAATGAAAACGTCTATAAAGAGATGGATCTTTTTTAAGCTTACCATTCCAGTACATTTTTTCCACAATATTGAACCCATAACATACAGCATGTCACATGTTTTATTGTTCCAAACTGCATGCCTCCAAATTAATGTTTCCAGACGTGCAACCATTTATTTTTAGTTAACATGTGAAAGGATTTAAAATTATTTCAGGTTATCTTATTTAAACAGCTTTATTTGTTTAGAAAACCAGTTCTTCATTTCTTGAGCTGTCTTTGTTTTCCAAGTTGCTCTGTATGCATAAAGTTACACTTGCAGACCTATGGGGGAAAATATCCTGAATGCTTTCCACTGTGTAACAGATGTTGCTTCCCTTCATTCCAGTTTTGCTCTTTAGCAGTGAGACCCAAATATTTTTTTCCATTACAGCAATATAATTACAAGAATTACAGTGATGGAACAAGTTTAAAGATTTCGTTAGAATTTAGAGTAAAATTCGCAAGCAGTTGGTGCAACAATTTTGATGTTACATTTTCAAATTCGGTCAAGAAAACACAAATGAAAATGTACAATTTTACCACAAAGAAGGAACAACTGTATATTTTTATTGGGCTCAATAGACATGCACACACAAAACAGTTTATAATACAGGCCCGAAGCTCTCTGACACAACAAACCTCTAAAACTAAACTAACGTCCAACGCCGTGCAGCACAACTCGGAAAAAGGCGATAATAATAAGTACTGGTCAAAAACATAAAATACTTAGTAAAACAAAAATGTGCTGATGAAAATATGAGTCGTTTTGCCCCATTTATTTTCTTTTGTGTGTGTTTGAGTTTGTAAAACACGTCAATATAAGAATTTAAGGCCTGCACAGATATTATCACTTTTACTAAAAGCAAGAGGGAGCGGAGCCTTTAATGGCCTTCAGAAAATAAAACAGGGCAGCTGACATTTATTTTTCCAGCATATTGCCGGTGTTCAGCATCCATACAGGTCAAGGTCCAACCGCCGAAACAATCCCACACAAAATGCCTCAGTGTTATGGAAACAGTGGGCTGATCGAGGATCAATATATCGAACGTTGCTGATCAATATCTGAACTTAGGGGGGTGGGAGGGGGACAGCTTCCAGCTTTATGAAAACCGGAAATAAATGTTTAATATGGAGAGCCTTGTCCTTCATAGGCTGAAAATAACCTGCTCTCGGTTGGATTGAACAAATAAAATAGTTGATTTGATGAAGGTTAAAAAGAACATTTTTGGTTTAGATAAATTAGTAATGCTCAGGGCTGGTAAAAATCATTATTAAATATATTAGGCTGTCATTATTTTTGTGATTTAGTTAATTTCTGAATAGGCCGGAGCTGTAGCCCAGATTTGTGTGTTGGACTAAATAAAATCTGACGTGTTTTCATGGCCTATATAAAAACAACAAAAAGCAATACGTTTACAGAGAACATTAACATCGCAAGCAGTATTTACAATAAATCTATAAACTAATTCTAAATTACAATAACTGTAAAATAGCCCTTCTCTTATAGAAACGGGCGATTTTCCCTGATATTTTTTTTTCTGTCTGACCTTTGGACGGTTTAACTAAAACAAGTTTCTGCCTTTTTAAAATTCAGTTTGATCTCTGTAAGAAACTCAGATGTTTTGTGGTTTTTTTTTCTTTCATATCTTAGATGTTTTCGATTTGCAAAAACCGGACACATTGCAAATGAGTGCAATATTAGAAACGATTAGAAACAAAATCACAATAACCGAAGTTTAATGGCTCTGCGTTATTTTTTTTCTTCTCCACGTTTGAGATGGATCAGTATGACACTCAAGATAAAGATTAAACGGGCTGTGTCTGCTTGCTGGCCGTGGCTGAATGAGGCGGATTTTCAAGCATCATTCTCAGAACTGAGCTCTGTGCTGCTTTTTATTTTTAACTTTTTTTTTTGTTATTATTATTATAGTTATTATCATTATATTTTCATTCACCACAATTCAAATGTCGGCCCAAAATCCCCTTTATCGTGGTGTGTTTAACCTTATATGATATTTTATTCTAACTGCTTCACAATATGAACCTATGTCGGAATAATATACGCAAATTGTTTTTCTGGATTTATAATTCTGCGCTGAATTTCAATGACAAGCTGAACCAGCAGCCGCCATGCGCTCTCATTGGGCCATACAGTAGTGTCGGGGATCCTAACTTTGTGACCTCCTTCACCCTCTCCCCTCCTCCCCGCCCTGCTAACCGACCTGCGCCCCGTCATTAATCTCTGTCAGTCAATACTTCGATCAGGTTTAGCACTGAGCGCATAAATGCAAAACCATACAGTCCGTGGGAAAACAAAGTGTATCTGTAAGGAACTCGAACAGACTGCATTTTGAAAAATAAAAGCAAAATATGAAGAAAACTGTCCGCGTCAGATGGTACTTTTTGGAAGGTCGGTGGAGGTGTTGTGCGAACATTTAATTTGCAAAAGTAATTTCAAAATTATATTAATACATAAAATATGTGTGCTAACTCACATCGAACACTCTGGGATGAATATTTAATTGTTTCGCAGCTTTTTGCAGCGCTCTGGGGCAGTTTGATATAGGAACCTCAGCTCGTGCCCGTGACACATTATAAATCCACGGTGGCGCGCACCCTTCACTCTGATACGCTCTTATTGTGGGCGCTGTCAGACCAGAGATGAGATCCAGCCCAAGAGAGCTCCCAAGCACATGAAAGCACGCAGAGCCTGTCGGTTCTGTATACAACGGTACCTCTCTCTTCACAGCTACGGATCGATCGGCGAATTTCAATCGATGGATTTGTGTTCAAACGGATTGACAATTTTATTTCTCCGGGACGGCTAAGAAAGGAAGGTAAGAGAGGACGGAGTGAGAGACAGAGGGGTGAGGGTGGGAGGGTGGGCGAAGGGAACAGACGCTCCTTCAGCCATGGAGCTCACCATGGACAACTTGCACACCGTCTCATCGCATTCCCAGCCGGGAGACCTCATGAGCTCTCCGCACGCTCGGCCGTCTCCATCCCCAAGCTCCACATCCCGGAATCTGGTCTCGCACGTTCCCGGTGGGCGACCGGCCATGGTGTCCGGCATGGCCTCACTTCTCGAGGGGTCCGGCGGGGACTACCGGACAGACCCATCCGCCTTGTCGGGACACCTCCATTCGTCCATCAGCATGTGTGAGACCGGGATGAGCCTTAGTAACACTTACACCACGCTCACCCCTCTCCAGCATCTACCTCCGATATCCACCGTGGCAGATAAGTTTCACCACTCACACTCGCACCACCACCCTGCCGCCCACCAACGACTGTCTGCTGGGAACGTCAGCGGTAGTTTCACGCTGATGCGGGAGGACCACCGGGGGCTGACTTCCATGGGCAATCTGTACAGTCACTACCCCAAAGAGATGTCCGTCGCCGGCATGGGTCATGGATCGCTGTCCCCGTTGTCCAGTGGGCTCGGTTCTTTGCACAACACCCAACAGTCGCTCTCCGCCTACGGTCCCAGCACGCACCTCCCAACCGACACCAAGATGCTCTCGCCGGTGTCAGGGTTCGAGTCTCACGCCTCCATGCTGTCTCGAAGTGACCAGGAACACCTAGCCAGGAGTTTAGGGGGGCACGGCCACGGCCACGGTTTGATCTCCAACCTCAACGGCATGCACCACCACCCACACAGCCACCTCCATTCCCAGCCGAACGGTGCCGTGATGATGGCCGATCGGGAGAGGCACGGCCACGTTGCCGGTCAGGGAGTGTCGGGGTCGGGCATCCAGGCGGAGGAAATCAACACAAAGGAGGTGGCCCAAAGGATAACGGCCGAGTTGAAGCGCTACTCTATCCCACAGGCTATTTTTGCCCAGCGGATCTTGAGCCGGTCACAGGGCACCCTGTCGGACCTGCTAAGGAACCCCAAACCATGGAGTAAGCTCAAATCGGGTCGGGAGACATTCAGGCGGATGTGGAAGTGGCTGCAGGAGCCCGAGTTTCAGCGAATGTCTGCTCTGCGGCTGGCCGGTGAGACAATCATTTCACAACATTCATGTTTCACATTCAAGAGTTTCAAACAACAAACGCATGGCATTACACCGTTACTTTAAACAGACACGCAGGTTGTTTAAAAGAGTTGCACGGGTCCTAAAAGATTCAGCACCACGGACAGGTGTTAATCGCACGGGGGACGACGGAGAAAAAAACGTGCTGCATTTCGCCGCTTTGCCATTTCCTGCTTTTACTGTCGATCCTTTGCCACCCATTCTTTTCCCACACGGAATAAAACGAAGCCGTCGGCCACGAGGCGTTTTGCCCCTTCGCCGTTTCGCACTCTTGCAGTTTTGGTCTTCTTGCCCCACTTTTTCGGTAATTCTGCACTTCATTATTTAGTACCTTTGTTATTTTGGTTGTTTCATATATACGTTTTTCAGGTACTTAATGGCACAGTTGGTCAAAAGACATTTGGTGCAGACTTTCATGCCAAAAGGCATTATGTGCATTTGTTGTTTGGGACGTTTCTTACCACCTTTGACAACCGAGAACTTAAAGCAGTCTTCTACTGTACAACCCATTCAGAATCTGCTGTAAGGAAATTATTATTAGTGACTCCAATAATATAATTCCAACAGCAGAGTGCGTCTTATAGTCTGGATCGGAGCTCATTATCTGTCTGTATCTACATTTCTTAATATGACAGATAATGAGGTCCAAATGGGGATCAGCACCACAGTCAATAGAAATTGGGTTTTCGGAAAATGCACAGTAGCGTTAAATTATATGGGAGAGTTAAGACTTTTCAAGACTTAAATCTCTAAATTAAAAAAAAGTCTTAACTATAACGAAAAATGAACTGAAATGCAATAGTTGAAGTACCTCGGTGGTTTGCTTGGTTGGTTTGTATGAAGTGGCTATAGCAAAGGACGACATTGGAGATTGAATAGCGAAGGGGTGAACTGACCTGAAGTCAGAAAACATACTTTCTAGATATTAATATAATGTAGAAACAGACAAGAGCCTTTTGCCTTCATATAAACCTAAAATATCAGTAACCGGTTTGAGGACACTGCCATTTAGACACGTTGTTGTAAACTAAAATTTAATCTATATTTTTGATCGAAATACCTAATCCCAGGTGATTCACAATAACGTCGAAATGAATATACCTCCACGACGCCTGTTTCTCACCACCAGGCGGTAGTGGGGCTACAGGGGCCAACAAGTTGCACCGGCAGAAGCGGGGTGACCCCGGGCTGCCTGATCAATACGCCAGTTCCCACTCTCCTTTTTAAATGTGGCACACCGATCAATACCCGTATCACAGCTGCAAGACGTAATAACCACACAATCCTCTCCTGCTTTTCAAATAGTAGGAAAATAAACACTTTAAGATGAGCAAAAAAGCAGGGAGATTACCGTTCAGGTCGCTATGGTGAGATGGGGGGCACTGATAAGTAAAAATAAATGAAATAAGCAGAAAACAATTAATCAGTAACAATAAAAATCTGTTAAGTTTCAGTAAACAAATAAATCGTTAATTTGTTATGTTAAATAAATAAATAATTAATGAATAAATAATTTATAGGGGTGACTGATGCATCCCTTTGCACCCATCTTAGCAGGGACAATGACAAAAATATATACTTTTTTAGAATGACACAAATAAGAGAAATATAATCTGAATACAACCCCAATGCTGACACCATTCCCAGATGTATACTATTAGACAACCTCTCATTAAATGCATGGGTAGATAATGCATGATAGATTGATGATAGATAGATAGATAGATTGATGATAGATAGATAGATAGATTGATGATAGATAGATAGATTGATGATAGATAGATAGATAGATAGATAGATAGATAGATAGATAGATAGATAGATAGATAGATAGATAGATAGATAGATAGATAGATAGATAGATAGATAGATAGATAGATAGATAGATAGATAGATAGATAGATAGATAGATAGATAGATGAGGATGAGTAGCTGAGATTTTGAGTGTCATTAATAGTGTTGCTCTGTCCTTTCTGTGTTTGCGTGGCTTTGCACATAGAAGATCAATGAGGCCCTTTCCCCATCCCAACCCCCTTCTCTCCCCCTCTCCAGTGCTTACCCTTTTTGCAGTACATGACAAAAATATCACTAATCTTTCTCTGTATAGCCCAGCAACAGGCAGGCAGGTCGTTTGGCTTGGGAAACTGACCTGCAGTGCAAAAAATTAGGATAAAATCTTCAAGTCAAATGATGTACAGAGGCATCTTTGCCCTCTCTTTTTATCGCCCATCAAACGTACTTGTGCTATGAAATATTGATGCGTTTTTTCAGAGGAATCTGAATGGACCAAAATTGGAATGCACGAAACTTCAGTCAACCTGTCTTAAGACCAAAAGTGAAAAAAGCAGAAAATGACATTTGGAAAAAAAAAGAAGAAGAAGCTCCATGCAAGATCCAGGAGATGCCATTGACTGAGAGAGGGTTGGCAGGTTAGGGCTTTGTGTGAACAGTCAGATAGAGGCAGGCTAGTGAAAGGATCAATACCAGCCTTAATAATTGATAAGTATAAGGGAGACGAAGGCAAGAAAGAGGGAGAGGGGAAAAAGGAGAGAGGCATGAGAGTGGTGGTGTGAGAGCTTGTAAAAGCATCTTCTTGGTAAGCAAAGTAAAATCTGTGGTTAACAGCTAAGGATCACACACCAGTCCTACTACCCAAACATCACAGCGCCGGGCGTGTAAGTGGTTTCCAAAAAACGCTGTTTACAACCCAAACATAGTGAGAAATATCAATAGTACAAGCTTGATATCAGTCAACAGGGTCTAGCCTTCCACTGCTGAATAAAGTTGCAGACTGCAGGATTCCAAGTGGTTCAGTGTAAGAAGAGTGATTTTTCTAACCCAAACACTGAAAGATCAGATTTGAAGAAAATCGTACAGTAGGGCATCAGAGCATCTAGCTAACTATCGACACCTAGTAATGAGCGCTTCCTGCTCATGTCAGCAAATCCCCTGAGCAATCAAAGGTTGTAATATCATTTGATTTTAAAGGTGTGTATGCTTTATGGGTTTTGTAATGCATCCTTATGGAGGCATGGAGCACAGTTTACTGAGTGCGCTTTTCCCTGTGTGTCTGCGTGAGTTCCTCCACATGCACATGGGTGTGTGTGACTGGGTTATAGAGTGTGTCTGCACTATACATTGTTCAGGCTTATCTGACTCCCTCTGAATCGGTATTGATTTTCTCTCTTCTGCTCCCCTCAGCTCTCATATTATTTCCTTATTTCCTTGCTTCCTTCCCTCCCTTCCTGTTTTTCTTCTGTCACTGTACCAGCCTTCCAGCCATAATTCACTTCTGCTTTCTAGTCATCTCATTCTGTAACAGACATTTTGCATATCCACTACTGACAAACTGAAGTTAAATACTTTGGCCCTCAGACTGAATGAGAGTGGGTGTAGCAAAATCCCTTAGCTTGGCAGTAACAAATGAATATGCATCGTGTATTCAGATATGTGAAATGCATAGGTGTAATACAGGTCAGCTGTTTTGAAAAACAAACTGCATAAATATAGGATTGTGGAAATTATGTATTTAGCAAAACGAAAACGTTTAGAGTAGCTTTTCTCATGAAACAAAAAAATATTGCATTTAGGGAACATTAGATAATTTGGAGTCAGATAGGTGAAATGCTTTTCAAGAGAGTCAGGTTATGTAATTTACAAAACAAGAGTGAAATGCATTTTTTATTATAATTTCCCAAAATACTTAATCAGGGAGTTAAACTATTTTTAAATAATTTATATTGCTTCCAAATAAATAACAGTCTTTTTTTGTATTTAATTTGGTCCATCTGTCAGATGTAGCTTCGTGGTGCTGAAAGGACAGCTCCATCTCACCTCACACCTCTGTAATTTGGTGTTAAAATCTTCCCAGAGTCTCTCTTGTGTATTCTATATTTTTGAATTGCAACTTTTAAAAGGTAACATCTTTATCTAAGGAGATACAGTTCATGAAGCATAAAGCTGCTTCGACATTACGCACTGTGCGCGGTTTCCGTCTGTAAAAGAGACATATTGCCGATGTGAACAAAGTCAAACACTTTGGAATGTATGACTTTAAGCTGTCAGGGTGCATAATATTTTAGTTCAGTCAAAATAAATTGATAGCAAAAACATGTAATGTTTAGAAAGGGATCATAAAATATAATCTGTTCAAAAAACATATACTTTATGTTTTTATTAGCATATCGATGTCAATCAGGGTCTGAAACAGGACGCACATTCCGCAGGGTGTTCGGAACTGATCCCTAAAATTAACCCAGAGCGCAAATTGTCACTGTACAGCCACAAGGAAGATGACTTTTTCTCTACATAACGACGAAAACTGATGATGAAGAATTATGGTCGATAAGATTGGTAAAAAAGCCCGTCTTTCAACGTTTTCGCCGGGGCAAATTAGGAGAGGACGTTTGGCCTTTTCATCCTACAGGCCCATAGGATGAACAGGTCATAGCATGTTTTCATGGGGTTAATACTTACATAAAAAGATGTTCTGTAATTTACTGACGTTTTTATGAAGAAATAATTTCAAATTATTATGAATGTCAAACTAACACGACCTGTTTTAGGGAATAATAGAAAAATTCCTCTGAAACAAAAATATTGAAATTTCTTTATGGCCTATTTTCTAGGTCATAATTTACTACTGAATTAGTATATATCACTTCCCTTCAAATGTTTCTGAACGGTGTCCTCGAACTTAAATGGCTTGTTTTACCTTCTTTACTTTCATTGTTTTTAAAAAGCCAAAATTAGTTATTTGTTTTATTTTAATACATTTTCTTTACTTCTGCTAAGAATGTATTAAGCCGTGACATTTAAAAATGGCGATATGGGTCTTTCACAAAGTCGCACAAATCTCCACAGAAGGTTTACAGCCTGCAAATCAATAACTGGTGTGCTATAAAGCTGCCGATCACTCGTTTAAACACGAAAACATGGGATTTTCTCAGAGACATAAACGACAGCTTCCAGATAAACCAATTCTAATCAATTGTCGGCGCTTAAGGGATAAAAAAAGGACGGGGTGGCTTCCACGGCTCATAGTGACAGGGGACAGGAGACACTGATGCGTTTTACCTCCAAGCAATGAATAGGCCCATATGTACATGATCAATATAATCAATAATCGTATATCTGAGGGGGAGGGTGACAGAGAGTGATTGACACCAAACTGTTTTTCACCCGCAGTAGTCCGTCCAGGGCGGGAGAGGGGCCGTCTCACCGCACACAAAGCCCGATCTCATCGGTCCGTCCAGGCGTCGACTAGCAGCAGCACGGTGCGGTTAGTTCACCGTCTGCCTCTCAGCCCATCAACACACACACACACACACACACACACACACACACACACACACACACACACAGCTTACCATTAATCTCTGTATGTTAAACTGATGCAAATTACATATGCATACTTTGTAAAGTTTAATTCATGTTCCCTTGCTGATGTTTTGGAGATAAATACAGATGACCTTTAAAGTTTGTACTGCACCACAGCTTTGACAAACTGTTATTAATGGCTGGAAATAATAGAAGTCCTTTCACTTTTCTTACCTGTTTGTAATGTGTTATTTAACCCTGACATTTGCAGTGACCAATTAAGCTATTTGAGCAAAGTCTGTCTCTCAGAATTATTATTCACCATTTTGAAGGAGTAACACCGTTGTAAATGAGAGTTTCACACATCAGTGAAGCTCCACCTTACCTGAACTTGGAACTTGGTTTGTTTTAAGTCTTAAGAAATTCTTAAGCAGCTTAAACACAAAACAGTGTAGGAGTTAAGATAGAAAGTAATTATTGCGTCAAAAAGATCTCTTCTTTTTATTAATATTACATCTGAATATTTGAGCTTCGGTGAACAGACTTTACACTAAAGCTATTTTCATGTGAAACTGCAACATTTTCCTCTGATTATCTAATTGTAAGAAGTGGAACCATGAGTCTGATTTGCAAAAAACGTTTAGCAGACAATCCTGGACTAATATTTAGCAACACTAACTAACTAACTAACTAACTAACTAACTAACTAACTAACTAACTAACTAACTAACTAACTAACTAACTAACTAACTAACTAACTAACTAACTAACACTTAGCAACACTAACTAACTAACTAACTAAGATTTAGCAACACTAACTAACTAGTTAAATGTTGCAACTTTCTAAAACTTGTCATCTTGATTAAATTTATCTTCAAAAAATATATAATAAGGTTAAAGACTTATGTTGGGGGGTGTGTGTCAAGCCTTTATACACAAATGCAGACATTGGTTCAACTCTTCTTATCATCTTTATTTATTTAATTTAAAGATTAAATATGTAGTAGTAGAATCAGCAGTAGTATCAGCAGTATCAGCAGGTTGAAAACCTTGCAAATAAACAAACAAAAAATGTTTGTTAACTGGATCTCAATGAAAAAATATTAATTCATAAGTTTTTTACTTTAACATATTGGTACAGTACATGACAATTGGTAAACTGATCAATTTAAGCATTTACCATAACTATTTAAAATACATTTGTAAATTAAACAAGTTATTTACTAAAAAAAACAACCAGCCTTTCAATCAATAAAAGCCAAAACTTAGAGTCTCTGTTGGTCAAATGTCCCATTAACAACTATATTCCAAATAATCACTCTCAGCTCTCTAGAATTCAATTATTAAATCAAATAAAGGACTTTTACCATCAATTTACACCGCAAGATAATGCTTTAACCCATTTAACCCATATGTAAGAACAGAATCACTCATTGTATGAACCAAACAAACAAAACTTAAAGCAGCATCAGATCAACTTAGACTTCAGCAGGCCTGTTAAATATACACAGCACATCTGTGCACTACAAAACATCTATCAGACGAAAGGTTTTTTTTATCATCATCCCTCCAAACACTAGACGTGGATAGACATATTTTTATGGCTATTTAAGGTTGGGTAGTCCTCTTTATTTAGCCTAGAAAACAGTGTTGACATTTTTTCTTTATAGGTCCTATTCAAGTCAAGCCCAAACAAAGTTGTTTGGGCTTCGTTAACCCATTTGATCGAAACCAACAACTTTTTGACAGTTTAGACATCAGTAAATGTATTTTCGATGATATCTTTTTACCTTTCACTTTCCAACCACAATTACACATTACACATTGTTTGGACAGTTTCATTATGCTCAGGGGATTTAGCTGCATGAGCAAAGTGACACTGTTAGACAGAGCAAACACACCAGCAGCAATAACACAGAGCCATAAGGTATTGTTGCTTACTGGGTATAAGCTGAGTGATGAGTGGATCAGCAGGAGCTTGGCTAGACTGAAGTGACTGTTGCCTGATAATCTTTGACACTGTTGACACTTGAACATTATAAAAGAGACAACATGAGCAAGAGCCACTTGAGACTGCCTCTTGTCTCTTCAACATAGCTGATTTGGTAACAAGGCAGCTAAAGACAGCCTATAACTGTTTGGTTCTTGTCTCAAGAGAGGTCCCTTTAATGAGCTGCCCCCCGAGTCAACCCTGTGGTCCTATCCACTGCTTGCATAGAGGCTGAACAAGTCTCATTTTAAATGGAACCTATTGATTATCTGAAACATGATCTGACAAGCCCCCCATCTTCTGCAAACTCCTGAGTTTGGCTCAGTTATGATAATGGCTGCAGTGTTCGCTGAAACCACAGGCCTCCGAGCTGCTCTCACTGGCTCACAGAAGAGAACCAGAGTGGTGTTGGCATTGTAAAATGGCTCGTAGCACAATTTGTTCGTAAACAGGCATTACATATTAAATTATCACTATATTAGCACTAGAATTCAGCCATTACATTACACAGTATCGAGTTTGGTTTGAGACAGCACTTAGGGAGAGCCTACAGGAGATTCTGGCGCGGCCGGGCCTGAACCAATTGAATAAACATTCCATGAAATGGTTCTGAAGTGAGGATCAATCAATATAGGGGGGCTATCAATCTGGGGGCAAATTAAAACAATCAAGGAGAAACAACCAGAGGAAAACAGTCATGTGTCTCTAACACACAGAGGAACATATAGCAACATCCTGCTGAGGAGAAATATTTCTGTAATTATGCTTCGCTTGCAGTAACAAAGCATGCAATAACAAATACACACACAGGTATGCATGTGCACATTCACATTGATCTCTGTCTCACAGTCAAATCTGTTTACTGCCGTTGTCTTAGCCCACTTTAAAGTCATCAATCATTTGCATACACCACCTCCACAATGCAGCCAGCTTCACTTCTTTCCTCTTTAATCCTCTCCTCATTTCCTCTGGACCTCATGTGCACACAGGCATCCAAGTCTGGGATCCTTCCTGATCCTCTCAGTCTTAACTAAATCTCCTGCAAACATTTCATATCTATTTGTTTTTCTTTTAATAACCAGTGGCTCGTTTGAGAGCTCCCAGACTGGATGGCTACCACTCTTTTCCCGCCTCACCTCCTTTGTTCCTCCACAGATAAACAATTTCTTCTCATCTGCCTGTCACAAAGACGCGCCCACGCACGCGCACGGTATCACAACAGACATGCACACGTGCACACGCGCAATAACACACACACACACACACTCTCTCTTTCATGCACCTCGCTCTCACGGATCGATGCAGATCGATCGGGTGGGGAAGGGAGCCCTGATTACTGGACCACGTGTTCAGGAGAAAACCGCGGAAAATCGATCATTGCAGCTTTTTAGGGCAGCAGAACAGAACAAACTCCCTCCAGTCTCCACAGCCAGAGCCGAGCTCCGCACTACTGACGGTGCATCCAGGCAGCGCGGCGCTTCGCTTCTCTTTGTCAGCATTTCACATTGCTCTCCTCCGGTTTCAGCAACACGCACACAGGCACAGCCACACGATCAAAACACTCCAGACAAATCCATAACCTCGCTCTTAAAAGAAAGGGTTTGCTTTATTTTTGGTTGCAAAAATTACATTTGCAGAACTTGTTGCAAATGTTTCTCAACCTCAAACTACACATTACTCAAAAAGTTAAACTGGTGTATTATGTAATGTATCATTTAATCATTATATAATTTTTTTAATCTCCTGGTAAATAGCTGCACTGACTTTGGTCTTGACAACACAGTGGATCATCACCATCAGACACATCCCAAATCTTCACTGACTGTGAAAACTTGTACCTCAAGCAACTTGGATTCAGTGCCTCTTATGGTTTCTAACTGAAAATAGAACTTTTCCTTTTCCTCCTCCAGAACGAAAAAGACACTTCTCACATTGTCTCCGGCTGAGAAGTGGCTCAGCCTAAGGAATGCGAATGTTGTAGCCCTTGTGCATACATCTGTGTGTGGTGGCTCATGAAGCACTGACTCCAACCTCAGTAAACGTCTTGTGAAACTTCCCCCAAATTCTTGAACGGACACAATTTCTACCACACTTTTTTCTTCTACTCAACTTTCCAATAACATATTTGGAAATAGCACTCTGTGAACAATAAGCTTCTTTAGCAAAGACCTCATGCCTTACTCTCATTGTGGATGGTGTCACTGACTGTCTGCTATATGATTGCATTTACAATAATATGGGCTCAAATTTTCTTTTAAACTGAATTTGGGGTTTTGATCAAAACAAATAGAAACTAATTCCTAAAATTCATTATTCTGATCACTGGAGATGGGCGCCAGCCCCTCCATGACCCTGCAATTATTAAGCAGGTACAGAAAAAAATGGATTGTTGGATATATTAATCAGTCTATAAAGTATGAGTTTCACTTTTTGAATTAAATTACTGAAATTACTTCTCTATGAGTTATTTATCTATTACTGAGACACATCTGCAGGTCAAAAACATGTACACTGAAAGTTATTTCAAATCTTTAGAGTAATATTTTCCTTTTTCTTCACTCGCACAGAATTTCCCATGGTTCATTCCAATATGAGCTCTGGCATGTTCCTAATTTGTTGCCGAATCATGCATGGATATCATGTACTGTTCATACATAAATTATATTAATTACAAAAATCCCTGAAGAAATGTTGATGGTGACTGCCACCCCTAAGCATTGTTTTCATTGCTTGTGTTGTCCTTGTCTTCTAAGAAATGACACATGAAATATAACTTTAATGTGTCATTACTTGGAGATAGTGATCAAACATATAGATCAACATTTTGACTCACTCAATAACCTAAGAACCAGAATGTCTGTTTAAAGGCCATCTGTGAGCTTTATTTTGAAGGTAAGGTAAGGTAAGTTTATTCATATAGCGCTTTTCAGTAACGAGACACTCAAAGTGCTGTACATACAATTACAATACAATCACAAAGAACACAGAAAAACAAATCAAATGCTAATAAATCTAAAAATCTATGAATCTTTCTGAGAAACCTAAAAATCTGGTCAATATTACAATAATACAGATAACATTAATAATCCTTTGGGTTTTACTGGTAAGAGCTGGTTCTAAACCAATCTTTCTAAAGAGGTAATTATATCATTAAGCCCTCTATGTAGGGGAAAGCATCTTTTGCTAAGAAGTCTCATCATTCCACTGAATTATAACTAGTGAAGCTGAGTCACTGGTACAAAACAGCTTTAATCCACATTTTCAGGTGCTAATGATATATTGCTTTTGATGGTACTGAAGTTGAACTAAATAAAAACAGTCCATTGTAGTCTAATTAAGAAAGCTGGGTCATTGGTGTAAGAGCAGCTAAAGTTCAAATTACTAATAATGTTTGGTTTTCACTGGTAAAATCTATGAAAAGTCATGAAATCACACATTTAGGTAAAGTAAGATAGGAAGAAAAAAAAATCATATTTCAGACACTATTCTTAGCAGAATGAGTCTGAAACAGTACAAAAAACCTCAGCAGGGGTAAGCAACACACACATAAGTAAAGATTTAGCAAGGGTACAGTGGAATCCTGAGGGTGCGAATATATATATATAAGTCTGAATGTGTTTGCAAGAATTAGACTGTCAACACTGATAGAAGCGCCATTGTCCTTGAGAAGAGAGGTGGAAGTTTTATCAATCGGCCGCATAGTCCTATCAGCACACAGCTGGTAGGGGAGTGCTGGGGAAGAGCATCCGACATTGTAGTCAGGCACACAATCTTCCACTGCTGCCAAGAATCCATTGTGTTTCCAGAGAAGAACGTCCCGCCTGGACAAGAGGGTCTCCTTTACCCTGTCTTCCCGTTGGAAAAAAAAAATAAAAATTTGACCAATTACATTGAGAGTCCAGCTGACCAAATCCATAATTTACAAGTTTGGAGGATATGCAAAGCGAGGCTCTGAGAAAAATACAGACAAAAAGCAGAAGCAGGGATCAGCAGGGAGGGAGAGAAAAAAGTTCTAAAGGTAGAATTCAATTCCCTTTTCAATTATGGTTTAGATAAATGAGGAATTAATTATCCCTGTCTTGGAATCATGTAATCTATGTATTGCTAGACTTTCATCTTGAATGACTTTCATCCCTAGTTTAATTTAATTAGTGGAACTGGGAAATAGAACCACTTTTTAAAATACAGTAGCTTTTATGTTGAAGTATTTCTTAAATCTTCATTTCGAAAGGCCATGATAAGACTTTCCTCAAGACTGGTTTTACTTTGATTAGTAATTTAGAACCTAATTTGCATTAATCCAACTTCTGAAATATTTAGAATTAAATTTTTAAGAGTATCTGTAACTTTTCTTTTTAACATCCAAATTCATGGTTTTGGTCCATTAAAATTTCAAACCTCTTGTAATAATCCATCATATACAAGATTAAGTTAATTTTGACCACTGGTTCAGGCCCATTAGGTATTTGAAGTCTACTCTAATAATCAGCTCTTCTTCCATGGGCTCCTGGTCAAAATGGTGGTATGAACATAAACTAAAACAGTTTCAAGTAAAAACATCCTCAGAAAAGGTTTTTAAGACAGAAAAAGACAGAAAAAAAAGCAATTACAGAAGTCAGTACTGAATAAAATTTAGGTACATGTTGAACATTTAAAACCACAAAGATGAGGAAAAAAGTATTTCATTCAAGGAACATTTAACAGTATTTTTGAGTTGGACCTGGCATCATAAATACTAGGACAATATGACAAATGTTTGTAAATGAGTAAATTACCTAAGGAATGCCTTCAATGTATCTAACCTTTTATTGTAAAAGGCTACATTTTAATTTTGACAACATTTGCTGGCAGGTATAAAGTCAGTTTGGAACTTAAAGTAAACTCAGTAGCTAACATTACCTCAAGTACCAAAAACATGGGTTTGGGTGACATTTAACTCAGTTTAAATCTGAGAAAAATGTTTTTTTTTGTAAAAGACGGATGTGATTTTTATTTATGCTATATTTCATGGTACTTGATAATAGAATTAAGGCAACACACATTCTACAGCTCCTACTTTCCAGCTCATGCTTTCCCAGAACTTAGAGGTTAAATTCCAGAACTTACCATATAGTTTAAAAGAACGTTTGTGGAATTTAGTAATCAGTATTTCCAGAACTTACTCCTTACTTTCAAGAATTGGGCTATATTATGAGGCTACTTGTAATAGCTTAATTCCCCAGAACCTACCGGGTACTTTTCTTGAACTTTAATTTTTCTAGAACTTTCATTGAGCTTATTGGTTACTTTAATAAAACTCACTGGGTACTTTTTGGAACCGTATTGCATTATGAGGTGATGTATACTGGGGTATTTTCCCAGAATTTAGGGTTAGGGTACGTTCCAGGAAAGTGACCACAAAGTTCTAAAAAGTTCCAGGAAAGGATCTGCTAAATTCTTGAAAGTATCTCGTAAGTTCCAGAAAGTATCTGGGAAGTTCCAAGAAAGTTGCAAGGAGAGTTTCAGGTAAGTTTTGAGCAAGTATGGGCTGTATTATATAGTGTAGATTTATACCTTTTTCAAGTTCTGCATTAAACTATAAACAGTATTTATTACCGCATCATCAGTACTTAAACACAAATACTTTCTTATCTGGCCCTTTTCCCACGTTGTTGTCTTGTTTTTTCGAGTCATCGTGCGCACACAAAGCTATTAATGTATATGGGTATTTCTTGTTGTGTCCTCCATCCCTTTCCCTTCCTTCTTCCAGCATGTAAACGCAAGGAGGAGGACCGGGGACGGGAGCGCAGCCAGGTGCCAAAAAAGCAGCGGCTGGTCTTCACAGACCTGCAGCGTCGCACCCTTGTGGCCATCTTTAGAGAGAACCGTCGTCCCTCCAAGGAGATGCAGCTCACCATCTCTCAGCAACTGGGCTTGGAGCTCTCCACCGTCTCCAACTTCTTCATGAACTCACGCCGCCGCTGTCCAGAGCGCTGGGACGCAGAGGAGCACAGTCTTGGCGTGCACGGCCACGGCTATATTCACACTCCCCACGGAAACAGCAGCAGCGGCACCAACAGCGCGTCCCCGATCCAACCCGGCACTTCGTCTGCAAACACCTTCTCCAAAGCCTGATGGCTGCAGGACGGATGGTTGAACAGTTTTTTTGTTTCTTTTTATAAACCAAACAGTGTTTAAAACTTCTCTTCTGCACAGTTCTTGAATGTGCAGGTTCAGCACTCTCATCTGATCTCATTTGCTCTTGCACACTTATACAGATGAATCAGATGTGCACTGTGTTTTCTTTACATTTGAACATCGTTCTAAGTGGGCTGACTTGCATTTGTAAATGACTCTCCTCAAACCAAAGAATTTGTAGCTTTAAACGAGTGTCCAAACCAAAGAAAATTAGTCTGCACTAAAGTCTAGGTTTGTGTTGAAGTCTTGAAATGGGAGGGAAATATTTCCTCCATCATTGAAGACTTTGGCTGAATCACATTTCCAAGGGTTGCACCCTCGCCCTTTCCCTATCCCTTTCCATCCAATTCAGGTGGTTGTTAATATATCCTCTTGTGAAATGGGTCTCTGCGTTAAGAAGCTGATACATCATCAGTTCTCACTGATTTCTAATATAGAAACATACTTGACATGGCTGTATGTGTTGTGTAAACAGCTATCAATCCTTCAGCATACATTGTTTTTCTAGGCTTGTTCAGGGGGAACAGAATTATAATGCCACGTCTACCCTAATGAAAAATAAATCGAATATATTTAAAATTTATTTAGATTTTTGATTAGGTATTGTGAGTCTGCCGACAAAAATGTATCTATTTTATTGAAACATTGCTGTTCCAAACTAGCACAGTTCAAATATACTAATCTTCTAATATACTTGAAGCATACAGATGTTTATGGAGACTGCAAGTATGTCAAAATGTTAAATGCTTAATACATTTACTTCAAAATACAATGAACTAGACATCAGAGTGACAGTTTATGTTAAACAAAGAAATTTGGAATAGTTTATCGCTTTTTGGGTTAGGGGTTAAGTTATATCAACAAAAAACATATAATATGTAAATCAAACAGCAAATTGTAATTGTGGTCAATGTCAAAGCTGTCAAAGCTGTCAAAGCTGTGTAATGTTTTACTAATATTTATTTAAAATTATTGACAGTGATGTCAAACGTAAAATATCTGAAAACGTCATATTAGTCATAACAGTGATTACTGTGCCTTTAAATTTATGTTAATTGAATATTTACAGTGTATCTGAGAGTGAATTTGGAAGCACAGCTTCTACTCTTTAATTTCCAAATTTGTCCCAGAAAATTGCTGCTTTGTCCTTTCCCTAAATCACATAAATGTCTTTCCCTTGGTATCATGGGTTAAGGGCTAGGAATGAGGGACTAGGGGTGAAATGAAATTCAGCCTTTGTATTCAGTCATGAGTTTGAAATTCAAAAGCAGGTCTCTGACATGTTCAGGTTCTTTGTGCATGAATTGTGGCCAGAATGGGGAACATAGTGTGAATTTAGTGTCATTTTGCCAGACACAGGAGACCACATGTACCTGAATGGGGGCTAAAAGCAGCCTTGGCTCAATTTTAGCATCTTGAGACTACTTTCATAACCTGCGATAGAATGCGCCTTGCAAAACTATTCATGACCTCTGAACTTTTCCACAATTTTTGATATTACGGTCACATATTTTGTGGATTTTATTGGGAATTTATTTTATAAACACAAAAATTATTTAAACATTTAAAAATTGTTCACTCAGAAAGGTGTGGCTTGCGTTTGTATTCAGTATTCCCTATTCAATACTTTGTAGTACCCCTTTTCACTGCAGTTACAGCAGCAAGTCTTTTTGATACATCTTTACCAGCCTTACGGGTCTAGAGTTTAAATTGTTTGGCAATTATTCTTTGCCATTTGCAAATGCCTTGTCAGAATTATGGAGAGAATAAGTGACGTCTTGCAAGATACTCTCATTTGGATTTAGGTCTGGACTTTGACTATGCCATTCTAATACATGCAATACTTTGATCTAAACCTGGGGGCTCCAACTGCAGGGCTCAAGAACTACTATACTGCAGCTTTTTGATACATCCCTGCTCCAACACACCTGAATTAAAGGAATGGCTCATTACCAGGCTTTTGCCAAACATTGATGGTTGCTGAAGAGGTAATTCAATCATTTGGTTCAGCTGTGTTGGAGCAGGGATGTATGTAAACGTTGCAGGACAGTAGCTTTTGACAACTGAATTTGCAAATCCCTGATCTAAAACATTCCATATAACATGGGGTAAGGTTGTTGTCCTGCTCTAAGGTGAACTTCCGCCTCAGTCTCAAGTTGTTTGCAACCTCTGACAGGTTTTCTTAGGTCCCTCCATTTAGCTTCATTAATCTCTCCATCAGTTCCAATCAGCTTCCTTGTCTGTTGAAGTAAAGAATCCACATCAGCATGATGCAGTCACCACCGTGTTTCACTGGTACATTTAGGGTGATGTGCAGTGTTAGTTTTCCAACACATAAAGTGTTTTTTCAGATAGGCCAACAAGTTTAGGCAAATTTAAAGAATTCTAAACAGGAACGTGTATGGTTATCTTTCTGATATTGATTTCTGCCTGCTAATCTTTCAGAAAGGCCAGATTTGTGACCTGATTGTTAAGCAGACATATTATTTACCTATGCTATGAATGCACTTCTTTGTGGTGGTCTATTTCAGAGAACCTCAATAAAATACATCAAATTTGTGGGTTCTAATATGATGAAATGTGGAAAAGTTCAAGGGGGAATAACACTTTGCAATGTGCTACATCTTCACTTTAGAGACATATGCTGACAGAAATGTCTGTTTTCTGTTGTGTCCAGACTCTTTGACTAACTTATCAACATGTGTGTGTCATGGTACCTGTGTATAATGTCCACAAGGTCTTTCATGTGGTAAAGGGGTAATGTCCCTGCGGTCACCTAATATGATCCACACAGAAGTAACAGTGCCACCTGCTGTCTATCATAATAACATGCACATCTCGTTCTGTGGAGATCTCCATTCACAGAAACCATTTTGACCCCACTGTGTAAATTTCACACACACATAGATGATGAAACAATATTATTTTGACTCTTATCAACGCATCCTTTGATACAATTTGAATGTTTGCATTGTGCAGCTACGCTGCCATATGAGAGGTTATATTCAGGTTACCAAAAGGAGAACAATCAAAGTAGGACGGCACTCCACACACTTAACCAAAGTCGTCCCTGTGTGTGATGGGGTGAAGGAGGGATGGCGGGCGGCTCTGCTCTGTTCTAGTGGCCAAACAGGGAGGTCAAATGTTACAATACAGGATTCAGAGTGCCAATGATGTTTGCCTCCTTCATGATAATCAGAGAACAGATGCAGCTCTCCTCCGTCGCCATGCACGCCCCATCCTATCTGCTCTGCATCATTACACTTCTCGATTTGCGAGCACTATTACGGGCCCATTGCCGGCTTCATACCTCAGAAAAACACAGATAAACATGAAACACTGTAAATACTCTTTAATTTAATCCTTTTCTCTGTATTATCTATCCCCTATTTATCTATTCTCCTTCTACTCCCCCCTTCAATGTGTCTTTCATTTTTTCTCCTCCTCAACTGTTGATGCGGGTAAAATTAGTACCATAGTCACATGGTTTCTTTTGTGACTATTGTGCTATGTTGTGCTGAAATTATATGTGAAGAAGCACCTTCTTGACAAAATGTAAAAAAAAAAAAATGTTTAGATTAGGAAAAGACAAAGACAATTCAACATGTCATAAACTGATGCTATGCACAGACAAGGAAGGGATATCACAAGTGGAAAGACTGTGCATATTTGTGAATACCTGTGGAACAGATAGACTATCTGGATGTGAAGGACCTCTTCCTTGATCTCTAATCCTCTTTGAACTGGACTGTCCCTGCATTCCTCTGCTGTTGGTGTTCTTTGGCTCATTTTTAAGTATCTTTTTACATGTTTTTGTGGGCAAAACTACTTGTTGTGTAGCATCTTCAAGCGGGAGATAATCATACAAGGGAGGAGGTACAAAGAGGAGGAAAGAGGGTGTGGCAGTGGAGGCAGCAGCACCTAAGAACAACTTCGGAGATTAAAGGAAATATTTAGACAGTATTACTACATGACCTCATGGTTTTCCACAGATTGTGGAGCTTTTTAGTGCAGATGTTTGTAGTTTAGACCTGGGACAAAGAGATGGAGAAATAGAAACATTTCCATGTGTGGCACTGGGTGCTTTGCAGATGCATCAAGCCCTCTTTGTCTGTAATGAACCTGGGCCTGCACACACAAAAAGAAACACACACATACATACATGCATGCAAAAACGTGAGACATGTGGTTGATGTGCAGAGGCTCCAAAGAGCAACTGTGCTGCATTGCAAGCACTGAGATGTTGGTTATGTGGGAAGAGTTGAGTGCCTTTTTCCTCACTTTGTCAAAATGTCCTCACTTTGCGATAAAAATACGAAAAATGGTTCTCACTCAGCAACAAGTACAAGAACACACACACACACACACACACACACACACACACACACACACACACACACACACACACACACACACACACACACACACAATTTCAAGGATGTTTAAATGAATGGAGTACATATGCTACCTAAAAATGGAGCCACCAGAGCCGGCCCACGGTGTCTGAAGCCTGAAGCAACATTTGGACTGGGTTGCTCACCATCCACCATAGTCCCTCTCATTCCCATTCATCTTGTCCATGCTTGGCCATTTTTGCAAGCTGCATTAAATATAACTTGTTTCAATTATTTAAATTAAGAGTATGACAGAATGTGTTCTGCTTGACTATCACATTTCTCTCATAATAGTTCTTAAGACATAAATGTCACTTTGGATAAACTGCTTATTTTGAACATTAGTGCTTTCATTTTTGTCTACATTTAAAGATCATATATCATAATATTTTACAATTCTTCGTTCTCAGTTCTCTACCGGTTTATAAGCTCATGAAAGTTACATGACAGAAATTGAGAAATATGTAAAAAAAGAACTACATGCTACACGTGTGGTGGATGCAAGGGAACTAGAACACTGATATACAATCAGGTTGTAGATGTAGTCAAAAAGTCCTGTTCCTTTGGCTCAGACACTAAAAGAAATGCAGCAGCTTAAGCTAACGATCTTGTCTAAACATGCAGGAGGATTAATGAGAAGGAGAGGTTATTGATTTATGGTGATCTGCAGACATCTGCAGAGGTTTTGTACTGACAGAGGACACATAAAACATAAAACATAAAAAAATCCTGTAAAATAAATCCTTTTCTAACCTGATAAACGTTATGCTCATGAAGAACGCTTGCACTCACCCCAGTGGTCTGGCTGATGATTCCCTTCTCTAGCTATCGGTCCTTACTGTAGTTTCAACTATGTTCTGTCCTCATTGCTCAGGCTTTGGCTGTTGCTTCCTTAAATCAAAGATTCCAACTATTTTATTATCCTGAGGCAAACAGAGTTTCCAACAAAGAGGCTGTTTTTGTTTGGTGAGGACATATCCGTCATCTTCCCCTGTGTACTTCTACGAAGCACCCCCATGTTTCCTGCATAATGATAATTATAACCAATAACTGACCACATATCAATTCAACATATTCGATTCAAAAAGATTTATTTTATTAAACAGTGTGTTCTATAATTTTCTTTAGGGATTTCAAGACAGTTCTGTTGCAGACACTGCATCATCCATATATGGGCATGCTTTCCTATTTTAGTGAGAGTGACTCAAAATTTGGTTAAAAAACGGCCTTACCAACAATTAACAGGCCTATTGTCATTCATTTATGTTTCATAGTTTGAAGATAAAACACAATAATATTTGCACTCTTTTCCACAGTAATTCTATAAAGCTTTCTTGGTTCCAAAACTTGCTGCAGGCTGAAAATATTCATAAAGCTTGTGTACCTTTGAAGAACATATAATCTAAACTAGACGGTATAAACAATAGACACCAAGACTAATTATATGGCTACATAAAAAGCTAACTAGTCATTACTTGATTAAAAAAATCAGATACTATTTATGAGTTTCTTCAGCTTTTTTACACATTATTGCAAAAGTATCAGTCTGACATGTCAATTCGTCAGATCAGAAGAGATGCCAAGTAATGTTGCTTTTACAAGCAAACCATGGAAAAAGCAATGTTCTTCGCTGAACTATTAACAAACAGTTAGGATGTGCAAAAAATCTATTCCCCATTCGGACATAGCAGCAGAAATAATTAAATAGGCTTTATATTGTGTTGCTGGTGAGCAAATTTTTTAAGCTATGAAGTTTTGTCTTAGTATGCAACCAAATCATGCATTTGTCAACATGTTGTCCAAGAATTCAAGTTCACTTATACCTTGGGCTGGCCCTGGACGCCACTCTGAAGGATTTATGACATTAAAACAATCTTTTCGTATTTTCCACCCACTCTCCCATGTCTCGTTCAGTCCAATAGTCTCAATCGTTAGATAATTGAATACTTTTCCACTGAAACCCAGCAGTTAAGCCCCCTGCCCATCTGAATCCTCTTCACTGGTCCCTCCTACCAGGGTAGCTTTACAACAAGGCAGGCATGTGTAGACAATTCATCTCGATATACCTCAAATCTTTATTGGAAAGGTTCATGTATTAAAATTATACAGTGTTAAGCAATGGATGTGAAATTAAAGTCACAGCGAAATGATTGTTTTTTTGATCTGCTTCCTTAGAGTGTATGGAATACAAGCAGCTGTTATTTGATGTGTTTGAGTTTATTTATTGGTTGTAGATTTGCACTGTTTTCTTTTATCATGAAAGAAAAAAGACACAAAAGGGATTACCTACATTATCCATTTGCATATTGTGTAAATCTATATAAAAATTGAAAAGCAAGAAGATTTTGGAGGAATCTTGAAACCAAAGAGTGGAAAGTACAAACACCTGGTGTACACAATGATGTATGTTTGCATCACTTTTTGGTTTAATTTGTTTTTTTTTTAGATTAGATCCTATGTGTTCCAAAGTGATTCCCATATTAAAAAAATAGAACCAAGCAAAATAACCTCTTTCATTAGGGGTGGGATGATCTACAGCTACATCTCAAAACGTTAAAATATCCTTGGAAAGATTCATTGCACACACAGAGATACGTTTCTGTTAAATGATGTGATTATGGCTTACAGTAAATGAAAACCCTAAAATTCAGTACGCCAAACAAGTAAAACCTGGATTCTTACTACAGAAAAGTTATATTTTTGCCTGCACATTTATGTGCAAGACTTGTGTCTCAAAAGTCATCCAGCACACAGTGATTAACACAAAAGGTTGTTGTTAAAGAAGCTGGCTGTTCACAAAGTAATGTATCTACAAGGATATAAATGGAAAAATGAGTGAAAGGAAAATGTCTGGCAGAACAATATGCACAGGCAACAGGGATAATTGTAGTCTTGCGAGGATCATGAACCGAAGGTCATTCAGGGGTTTTGGGGAGATTCACAAGGCATGAATGACAGCTGGAGTCAGTGCTTCAAGAGCCACCACACACACACAGACGTATGCAGGACATGAACTGCCAGGACAAAACGACAAGCGTTACATTTCTTCTGGTAAGCCACTCTCGAACCAGAGACGGTGCCATAAGCAATGGGGAAGACGGACTGAACTGATCTAAAATCTTCTTTCCCATTGAAAGTAAATTTTGCATTTCATTTGGATCAAGGTGGAGTTGCTTGAGGTACAGGGTATAGTCTCTACAATCAGTGTTGATTTGGGGTTCCATGGTATCTGCTGTTGTTGGTCTATATATACATTGTAGAAGAACATGAGAAGATGAGAGACATCAGACCCAACAATGCAGACCAGGTGCAACCTGGGCTTTTGGGGACATGTCCATGGCTGAGCACCTCTATACCACACTCACACACAATTAAATGCATATACTGTACAGTACATGGGCGTATTTTCCAAGAAGCCCATTTTCCAAGAAGCCCAGACTTCTGTGTTTTTATTGGGAACATGTAATCTTCAAATTCTTAAAAAAAAATTATTCGGGGTTTTTGATGGGTGTAAGCCAAAACCATCAAAATTAACAGAAATTAACCTTTAAAATACATCACTGTGTGTGTAATAATCCATCCATCCATTGTTTGTAACTGCTTGTCCTTGCAGGATCAGGGTGGGGAATGAGGATGGGGGCTGGTGCCTGTCTACAGCAGACACAAGGCAAGATGCATGGTACACCCTAGATTGGTCTATGCTTCATCTCAGTGTGTGTAATCTGTGTGAGTTTTATCTTTTTAATTGAATTATTGAAATTAATTTTTCGATTATACTCCGATTTTTTAGAAAGCATCTGTATTCTATCCTTTTTGTTTTGCATGGATTTCAGTTGTATATAATCATCAGGATGAACTCTATCTGGTTAGGTGGAGGTAAGGGAGAGAAAGCAGGGAAAAAATACAACATCTGTACTTGGTTATCTTTGTTAGTCCTCTGTCTTTTTTGTGCTGTTTAAAATATTTGTATAAAATATGTGTATTTATGTGTGTTTCAGATTTCATAATTGTATCTTCAATCTTTGCGTGTAACTGTTTGCACATTTCTTTGTTTCAGGTGTGAGCGTGGGTTTGTGTCCGTGTTTTGGTTTATTTTAGCTCATGTGAATTTCCTCCTCGTGCTTTCTAAGCTTTTAAACAAAGACATAACAAAGGACGCTGAATCATAAAAGAGGTATTATTTGGTTTCTGCTTCTGAACTCAGTGTCAACATTTTCTCCCTCATCCCTTACCAACCGATCAATCAATCAATCACAACCAAGTGTCTTTGTGATGGTAGAGACAATCAATTTCAAATAGAACAGAGACAAAAAAAAAGATGGGAGAGAGAGAAAGAGAGTGATGGAGGATGGTGGATAAACCTGACTGGACAGGATAGGAGGATAGGTAGGAGAACGGCTCTCAGATTGTATGTGTGTGTGTGTGTGTATGTGAGTGTGGGATCACCTTTAACCTCTGCAGAGTGACCTTTACAGTGGGGGCCGGGGCATTCAGGGCTGTCCCTTTGCTATGAGGCCGATAGGGGTGGGGATCTGACTTGTTAAGTGGACATCTAATCGAAGATGTTGATCAAATGCCTGCAAACATATGGACACGCATTATAATACTTACAGCCATGATGCAGAGAGCCTTTCTTCTGCTGGTTACCTTAGCGATGCAGTCTGTCGATCATGTTGCTCAGTCTTCAGTCAGTGATGAAATGACCGAGTTGTGACTTGGACAAATGATGCAGCGGGTGAAAACCAGTGTGGATAAAAATTGTGTGTTTTCATCAAAATAAATAAAATAAATAAACAATTGGCCAAATGGCATTGCATTTTCTTTTCATGATTTCTTACAGCTGGACTTTGCCGCCACCTAGTGGTTTGGACACATAACGATTAGCTTACATGTTTACCTTTTTAGCATTACATGTTGCTCCCACGGATGCATCTCCTACCATATTAAAATAAATTTTTAAATGAAGAGCACTGTGAAGGTAACAAATTGTCATTAGGTCATTTATGGCAAAAGTTAAGGCAATGTTTAATAATGTAAAGATGTGGCAGGAAATGGCACAAATGGACATTTGCAATAAATAACTTTGAGCTGGAGTTAAAAGAAAAACAAAAACAATGACTACCTCCTAAGATGTGCGATTAAACATTGGACAATACAGCCAACTAAAAAAACAAAATAGCTTTCCCTATTCAGTGGAGTATTATGTGAAATTAAAGCTGAGATTAGATGCAGATTTTTTGGGATGGTAATTTTACTCTGTGTCGTATAAGATATTATTAAACTCAAGGAGGCTTCAAAAATATGGCGAGGTTTGTTAGTTTGCAATGACTTCTGATCCCTATATCAAAGGTCTGGGTCATTGTTTTTTTTTATTTTATATTCTTTAAATGGTATTTGTGACATAATGAATCGGATGTCAATAAAAGATTTAGAAACTATTTTCTATATAATCATTTTTAAATCCAAACTTCTGTCTTTGGGAAGGTCGTACAAAGAATAACTGCAGTTTGATATAAAAAAAGAATTATGGCTACACAGGTAACCAATTAAAAAGGTTGAGACTTAATGAAAGACTGAATGAAAATAATTCAGCCAGATAAAAACAAAGGTTTGCATTTATTTTTATTTGCCGTTTTCAAAAGAGGAATCTTAAACCAAATAAAGAAGAATCCCTGTTGAAATTTAAGCACAGCCTCTTTTATAGACTTTTCGACAGCATATATACAGTACCATGTTTGGCATTCTACAACATAGGGCTTTAAATTTGAGCACAGTTTTGTTTCTACAAGCACACACTTCCCATATTTGGCATCCCTTAGCCTGTGGCTTCAACTGTCTTTAAGTACATTCAAGCGTTTTTGTTGTAACTCTCAGCCTTGACTCTGGCTTAGAAATGTGCTCCAAGCCCAACATGAGGCCTCGAGATCTAATGTGTTATCAGAGACTACATAACATACTAGGTATATGCATGTACTGTATAAAAAGACAATTTTTTTCCCCCCTTTTATTTGACAAAAAACACCTAACATTTAGTAATTGTATTACATCATTGTTTTGGCCCATTTCTACTGACAGAATTGGTGAATCTGGGAATCTGTAAGGTCCATCTGTGCCTGTGTTTTAAATTGCTGGTTGATGTTTTGAGATGTTGCTTGTATATTTCCACAAATAGTTTTTACATCATGACACCAGCAATTTTGTGAAGTGGACCAGTCGCTCATGCAGCAGCACATCCCCACAACATGCTGCCAACTTTGTACTTCACCGTTGGAATGGTGTTCTCAGTCTTGTAAGCTTCCAGCTTTTTCCTTTAAAATGTAACAAAAGGTCATGAAGGCCAAACACATTTTATTTTAATAAGACCAAAGGACACAATCCAAAAAATAGAATCTTTATCCAAATACAACCTCTAATCTGTCTTTTGTGTGTGTTGAGTAAAAAGTTTTTCCTCACAGAGCAGCCTTTCAGTTCATGTCAGTACTGGACTTGTTTCATTGTGGATAACGAGACTCTCTCCCTAGCTTCAGCAGCATCTTCAAAAGGTCTGTTGCTTTAATTCTGGGGTTCAAACATTTTGCACCAAAACATCTGAGACACAGAATTGTCTCCCTCCAAATGGTGTGAAGGTTGGGCATTCTCATGGTGTTTAAACTTGCATATTGAATTTATGTGCCACGATTTTACGACTGTGAAACTGTACCAGTCCAGCCTATGGTATAATTGGCCCTTCATGCTGCTTTGGACCAAACACAAAAAGTAGTATTATTTTAGATCTATTTTCTTTGTCATTAGGTTGTAAACTGTGTGCTTTTTTAAACCAAATCTTTTACAAATACCAACATCCCATAGAAAAAAAAAAAAAAAAAAAGTATCCATCCCCTTTTTGCAAAACTTTGATTTTTGTTTTTGTTATAGTTTCACAGACAGATTTGACCCACATGCAGTAAGCATTCAGGAGACAGATAAGGTTTTAACTAAGATTTTATTTACAGGGAACGTGGTGGTATGGGAGGAACCGGAACCAAGAAACCAACTGCAAGGTAAGTAGAGCTGGTAAGTAAAAGTGAATCTTCGAGTATCTTTTACTAAATAACAAGTCTGTCTTACTAAGTATGAGGAGTGATCCGCCAGGAGGGGCACTGAGGTTCTGGTGGTGGTTCTGCAGTGATGGAGGGTGGACAGGGTTCGCTTGAGGAGGTCCGTGGTTGATCCAGACAGGAAGCTACCAGCCAGTTGTTGGTAGGCGAAGTCAGGTTCAGGTATACAGCCTATGAAGGAGCACATACAAAGTTACATAGAGCAAAGAACAAAGCAAGAATTACTTGTGACTTGAGCTTATACCACTGAGGGCAACACTCGGGCAATGAATTGCTGGCAGCCTCCGTCTTAAATACCCTCCAAGGATGATTAAGGAAATAGGGAACACCTGTCACCTCTCCTCACGGTCTCCAGCGCCACCTAGAGGCTAAGCACAGTGAACAGCAACAGAAAACAGACAGCACTCATGTCCTGACATTTTTCTTTATTTTAAAAACTAAAAATAGAAATTAAATGTTTTTTTTTTTCAAAATTATAACACATTTCTTATAATAGAAAATTATCAAAACTTCTAAGTTGTTTTTTTTTAAAAGGTATTGTACCACATGTACCATTTATGGATTTAAATTATTTTTATCTATCTAGACTGAGGGTGAAAATCAATTCAAAATTTTAGTGATGTCAGATATTTTTGTCTGTACCCTTATCCATTATAGAATAAATGTGAAAATTAAATATAGAAAAATTAAATTGTTCAAAATGAGTGCTTTATCCAAACTGCTGTTGAGTAAATGACCAATATGAGAGGATTGACTGTCAAGCAAAAATGCCTTACAGTCAGTTTAATTCATTGTTGGGTCACTAATAAAATGGAAAACAAGTTGTGTGAAAGGCAGAATACAAAATGATTAAGCATGAACCACATGAAATAGCCCCCAGAAATATTGCTTACGGCCTTCTCTAAACTTTACGGGGAGGATGAAGCACTATAATGTGAGTGTTGGTCTGAAAACAATATCTCAGTGTGATACATTTAGTTTAAATCTGGTGACAATGACAACTTCATCATATGTTCCAACCATTTTCACTTCCAGTGTTCTCTAAATGAGGACATTATCACCCTAGAAATTAACTCGCCCATCAGGGTAGCCCTAACTGGACAAATTCAAATTATTTCATTGTCTACAAGGGAAAGTAGACGCACTCACAGTCTAAGCATTTCTTGTGCGAAAACTTTTAAGTTTATTAAATACATTTTTGAAGGTTGTATATTTAAATGGATTTGACATTTAAAAAAAATCAAATGGCTTTCCAGTGGACTTGTAATTTACTCTTGCACCTTGTTTGTCAGGTTTGGCTCAACCTATTAAGGCAGTATTAATTTTAGATTGAAACAAAATTACTAAAACAACAAAAAACACACCGCATGCTCATATAAACAGCATTTTTCTCTGGTCAGCATTCTAAGCTACACTTTTTATTCTGTTGCTGATTGGACAATAGTACCAGTCCTCTGAACCAATTAGACCTGCCTTGTGCTGACCTGGCTCATCCTACACTGCTCCATTAATCTTCAAATCAGTTGGCACAGCTGGCCCCAAAGGGTGGATTCATGCTGGTGCCTTGGTTCCCACCCCCTCCTCCCTCACATATGTAACAATACACAGAGGTCACGCCACATCATCTTAAGTCCAGATTTGACTAGGCCACTCCAAAAACTTTATTCATTTACTTTTTGTTTTGTTTGAATTATTCAGAGTGTTTCAGGAGAAGATTTGCTGGTGTGCTTTGGGTCATTGTCATGATGCATAACTTAAGCGCTCTTAGAAATACAAACTGAGCTATCAGTTTGTATTACTACAAACTGATAGAAATACAAAGAAGAAGATTCTTCTTCAAGGTTGTCTCGTGGACCCATCATCATCAATTATGATGAGTCTTTCCGGTCCTTTAGCAGCAAATCGGCACTACAGCATCATACTACCTCCACCATGTCTGATTGCATGTATGATGTTCTTTTTCTTAAATGTTGTATTAGTTTTGTATCAGATGTAATGAAACACACACCTTATGGGAAGTTCCACTTTTGTAAACTCAATCCATAGAACGTTTACGCAAAAGTCTTAAGGATCATCAAGAGGTTTTTTCGGATATACAAACAATATGAGACAGGTTTCTATATTCTTTTTGGTCAGCAGTACTTTTCAGTTTTGGAACTCCCACAGACGCCATTTTGGCATATAGCAACCTGATCAGGATGAAATAAGAAGCTTTAAGATGGTAAAATGAGGTTGCTCTGCTGTATAATGATGTTAATGTCAGTTGGTTTCCCTAAAGACTTTAATTCACGCAAGAGAACGACTTTCATCGCTTCAGATAGCAATGACCTTTTAGTTGCTAAGTAGTTAGCACAAGCTAATGTTAGTTCAAGCTAGTTCGTAAAAACTATCCAGTCTTTCCGTTTTCTTTGTTCTTACAGATATGTTTCAGGACTTTTGTTTGGCATAATGCTGGGTTAAACTCAGAACCCAACCCTATTAAATCAATTTTGGCCCAGGACTGGGTTAGCAAAATAACAGGTACCATATTTTTTTAAATAAACTTTAGTGTGTATTTTGACTTTGAATCACAAAAAAATAAGACTAGGGATTCAGTTAGTCACATCATGCTTTTATGACGAAAGAGGAGTTCATTTACAAGACAAACAGTATATAAAACATACACTGAAATAAAAAACAAATCATATCTTCTTTGTAGACATAGTACATTATCATCTTTCCCTTTGAGACCAAAGAGCAGTGGGACTGAACAAAACCTGGGTGATCCCTGGAGGAAAGAAGCGGTAGTTAAATCCTATGTTATTATAACTACACTATTTACAGTTCAACAGTCATTTTCCTCTGTTAGACATGGCAAGGAAGTCTACAGATTTGATGACATGATATGGCTAATTGATCTAATATGTACACGTTCTGTTCCTGTCATCCAAGGATCAAGATATTCTGGCATAAAATGTGCCTTTAAAAAAGTACAGTCAGATGGTGATGTAGCTAAAGAATCTAAATTTGATACTTTATGTATAACAGTCTGTTTAATTTGCCACTCATATCTAATTATGAGTTATTATCAAACATAATTTAATTAGACAATTCAAACTATTCCCTTTTAAGCAGCTCAGCATTTATAGTACCTTGATCTTTTGTAATATTTGTCATTTTACATCCACAAACTTCAACGGATTTTACTAGGATTTTATGTGACTGATCAACACAAAGTAATCCATAAGTGTGAAGGAGAAGGAAAAATATACATTGATTTCAAAATTTCTTACAAATATAAATCAGACAATTGTGAGTGCATTTGCCCTCCTTACGTTGATACATAAAATCTTGGAAACAAAAACTGTTACAGTCTGCAAAAGACTACAGAATGAGTGAAGTTCCACCTTCCTGCAGGACAATGACTATCAACATAAAGCCAGAGCTAACACTCAGTGGTTTTGATCATTATATATTTGTATGTTAGAATGGCCCAGACAAAGTACAGACTAAAATTCAAGCAATAATCTGTAGCAAGATGAAAAAACTGCTGTTTACAAATGCTATCCATCCAATGACTGAGCTTGAGTTATTTTGAAGAAGGAGAATAGGCAACAATGTCACAGACAAACCTCAAAAGACCTGCAGCTGTAATGGCATCAAAAGGTGGTTCTACAAAGTATTGACTGAGGGGCATTCCAAATGTCACACTTTCCAGATTTGTCTTTGTAAAAACATCTGAAAATGTTTGTATTATTTTTTTTTTATTATGCACCACTTTATGTTGGTCTATCACATGAGATTTGTGGTTGTAATAAAACAAAAAATGGTATGAATAGGGTAAAGGGGTATGAATACCTTCGCATTCGCTGTAATTAAAGTCCTGGGCCCTCATTCCTAGGTTTATGAGTTAGGAATGACTGAGAGAAATAAGCATTGCTACAATTACCTAAAAAAGAGAAATCAATGAATGCATGCTTAAAGAGGTTGGCGCTATAAAGAGAATATGGCAGAAAGTCAGAAAACAAAAGGATAGAATGTAAGAAATGTGCTTTCAGGTTGTAGCTATTATGTGCAGTAGAGATCTGGTACAAATATGGCACTAAACCTGTAAAAGGTTCCTCTAAAATGTGGGGAAAATAGATGATTATAAAACATTGGCTCAGGCATAGTATAAAGCAAGTAGAAATCTGGTGCCTTCTTGGACATCAAAAAGAAAATTCTTTCTCAAAGTGCAAACCTGGGAACGAGTGCCAGCCACATCTACATGAGCTTTCCAGGCCTTGTACGAACTCCATAGATCTTTAGGAGACTGACAATATTGAAATAAAATGAATAAAAGTATCCGATGAATAATCTTTTCCCCATACAGCATTGATCAGTCCCACCCACCTGCCTGGAATATCAATTGCTCTATCTACAGTTTGTACGTCAGGGCAGATCATTTGTTTGTGACTAGATATGTGTAAAAGTACAATCAACCCAAGTAAACACTTGTTTCTCCTTTAAGACGCACCTTGCTTTTAAATATCTGTAAATGCATAATTAATCTCCCCTTGCTTCAGTTGGATTGCGCGCATTTTCTCTGTTTATGAGCAGCAACAATGGCACCTCTTGCCGTCGGTCCAGGTGTAGGTTTGAGTTTGGTACTACCAACCACTTTATACAAAAGGCATGCATAGATTCAGCCTGTTGAGACCACAAGCTAGAACACTGCTTGCTCTTCAGGGAATCAATCATTCGCTGATCCGAGACAGAAAAGAGCTGTGAGATTCTTGGGGTCTCTGTCATGGATGTAATATACCGACTGATTTCCCCTGCCTGACCTGCAGCTTGTAATCAAATTAAGCTCACTCCTCATAACTTAAAAAAATAAAATAAAATCAGACCCCACACACCCATTGCTATTGCTAAAATCTAACAGTCAGTTTGGTCTCTTTATGTTTTCAACCTTTCTGTTTATTTTGTCTCCACAAAAAATACTGGTGCATCACCTTAATGTTGCTGTTGCCGATTTTGACCACTTGGTGACAGTGTAATCATATAAAAGGCCGAGATTTCTTACAGCGCCTAGAGTGGCCTACAGGTTAGAAGGAAGCAAATATCTGTCCAAGGTGCTTCGGCAAAGCTCTTTCCAGATAATTCTGAATATCTGCAAGCAGTGACAGTTTGCCTCCAGTAAACCAGGACAGTAGATACAATTTCCATCTGATTCTATGATCTTTTGTTCCAGCTTTTCAGTAACACAGTCTTCTTAGAGGAAATGAAATAAGGCAAATAATCACCCAATCAGATGAACTCACTTCTCTGTCATCCCATTACTGCTCGTCTTAGCTCTAATAAATTCAGCTCCATTCTAATCCAATCAAAACAGCAGCTGTAGGAGTGAGAGATGGTTTTAATCCGAGCTAAAGCAGAATCTGAAATAAAAGAGGTGGGGAGAAATGCTGTAGAAATTAGTGCTTTAAAAGGTAAGACTAAATATCAAAATAATAGCAGCACTGCTTAACATAATCTGGAGCTGCATGGAAACAGTGGAACAAAGCAAAATTGAAATAATTCAGGCTTTGTACCTAATAATTGTGTAATTATAGTGTCTGGCGTTTACTTTGTTTGTGTTAATAAGGAGTTCCCAAAGGGAAAGTGTCTTGTTGTAGGATTTCTGCTCTGCTGCTGTAGAAGATTTGTGCACTGCCTTAGTTCACATAAAATAGCAATAAAATCCAGGTTTTTGCTCTCATGGTGGTAACATATGAAAAAGTTCAAGGTGAATGAATACTTTTGCAGGGAATGCATATAGGAAACAGTTCACTGAGCTGTGGCAAGGATAAACCAAAGGAGGCAACACAGTATTATTTTAGCCTTGTTATAAAACAACCATAGCAGCAGAGATAAATAAATCTGGTCTCAACCAGAGCAAAACAAAACACATCAGACACTGTCAGCCAGAGTAAGGTGAAGGCTTTGCTGTGAAATGTTATGCAAATGTGCCTTTTAAAGAGAAGTATTAAAATAATGACATGCCAGGAATTTTCAATTAAAGTGTTTTACAAATCACTAAAATCTGTAATTATCTCAAGGACATTTCAAGTCAAAAGTACACAATAGATTTTTTTTAATCACATGTTAAAGTGGTTTCTGTAGTCTTCAAGGGCTTTATGAGGATTGAACAGAGAAAATTGCTTCTTTCCAACCCAAACCACTCTCAGAAATGTCACTGTAATAAATGGACCGCCTATATGAGCAGGCAGACAATGAATGTAGGTTTTCACAAAAAACAAATGAACAAAAACTCCTTTCTACATTTGTAAAATAGTGTATGATAACCTATCATCAAGAGAACATACATACAGTACAGTCCGTGGATTCTCATAGCCAAAATACATCCCAGAGTGGCAAGGTGCAGTCTGGTAAAGTTCAAGATGAGGTTTTAAAGAAATGGTCGGGTGTGACATGGGAACCAGTTTTTGTTGTTGTTGTTTTCAGGGAACTTGGGTCACCCCTTTCATCCTAGTCTTCGCTGATTCAATCACTGCTCTGTGTTTGGTGGCATCACGAGTAGCGACGAATCATTACACTACAACACCGACCATACAGAACATGTGTCTACTACCACACAACCATACTCCAGCCTAATACTGTGAACAGGGACGACGGAGGTCGGAAATGCTAAGAAGACGGCAGAAAGAAAAGAGGAAGACGACAGGGGAAAAAGGGGAATAGGTAAGATAGGGAAATTAAATGAAACACTCTCATTACACTTACATTTCTGCATGATGTTTACACAATAATAGTCAACAATCACTACAGACATTCTTACTGTCTTCTAAACCTAATTTTCACTGAGACATACCAGGACATGGAAACATCAGAGGGCTGGTTTGGGGAGGAGTGACATCCCATGGTGGCAACATCCTGTTCTCAAAACCATGGCAGCCAACATGGCTGCAGTTAAGGGGCAGTGTTCAAAATTAGGCCAGTTTTGTCATCAATTCTCATTTGGTCTCATGAATCTTTAAATAGCTGTTTAGTTATTCATCTTGACAAAGAGTGTGTGGTTTCATCATCCCTGACATGGGATAAAAATGGATTTTGCATAAATCATCTTAAAGGAATAAGAGAGTTTCTCCCCCCTCCAGCAAATTATCCCCAAACCATGAATGTGTTCTAAAAAAGTAGGTCTGTCTTTTGATCAGAGTTCTCCAACTTTTTCACTGCATGGCCTCCTTAAATCAGAAACATATGTAACCAATTTACTTTTTGCACGTACAGATGGTTCAAAACCCTTTCATGTCCTTATGTCATTAGAACACAATTTGCAACTCTCAATATAATTTTCTTTTTGCCATATTTATAACCATAGAAAAAACTTGGATTTTTCAAATTTTTTTTGGTAATTTGCATGTAATGTATTAACCAGCTAATCTTAGCAATGCTTCTTAAATCGATTGCATCTGTTATTTAATTACACTGACCAAAATAGATAGAATTTGCCAAAAAAAAGTCACAAAAGTAACATAAAGAGCGGTGAGGCAGGCTCTGATTCTATTTTAAAAACTGCTCTTAGTAGATAGCCACCCTATAAGAAGTGAAAAATATCCTTCCATGTGACGCGTATTTATTACTGCTAACTGGTGATAGGAGTGACGATAAATGCATGTGACTCTTGAGTCGGGGATGTTACTGCTTTTGATTTGTACTTAGAAGTTTCCAGTTGAAAAAGTCAAACAGAATCTCCACCCCAAGTCCTAATTGTGTCTCATTGTGTTGGAGGTCCCTGGCCAACCACTTGTACAATCCTTACATAGCTACCATGTGTAAAAGGGAAAGGGCTCGAATAAAAGCTCTTTGCTACAGTGTTTTATCGTAGAACATATTGAAAGATACCTTGTTTTTGGCTTGTATTGCTAACAGCATTTAGCCAGTTTACCAAAAAGTACAGGAAATTCCACTGGTTTTCCAACTTGCAGCTAGAACATAATTAGGTTGGGTGTGGTGCCATTGTGAGATTTTAATTTTGGTATCTGAGGCTAATCAAACCAGCATTAGCAAATCCTAATGGCTTCCAGACCTGCACTGAGAATGTGCTCAACTCGGGTGTAATATATTCTCGTGCCCTCGTTCTAATTTTCGATGCTATCGCATAGAGCATTAATGCTGACTGTGTGCTTTACACCTGAAGAATAAAGATGCCTATTCATATTGGTATTTTGTCCTGTGTGAAAAAAAAGCTCAGTGGGCACTACCTACCTGAGAATTTTGCTTGTTTGATATTTTGACAATAAGTAAAATGAACGAATATAAAATTTATGGTTTAATTAATAGGTGGTGAACTCGGGTCTTTGAGTGCCAGTGTTCTGCAACTTTAAGATGTTTCCCTGGTCTAACACACCTGAATTAAATGGCTGAATTACATTCTCAGCATGCAGTCAAGTTATACAATGTTCTACTAATGAGATAATTAATGGATTCAGGTCTGCTAAAGCAGAGAGACATCTGACACTTGCAGGCCACAGGCCCTCAAGGACTTAACGCCCCTGGTTTAGTTTTTCTAAGCTATTTTTTATCATCAACATTAACCATTGGTTTATATTGACTGGGGTTTCTGGACATATTTTTTAGCCTTGGTTCAGTAAACAGACTAATGCTCACAGGCTTCATTTAGTTTACTTTACAAGGTGTTGAGAACAGAATAGTCATCCATGGAGGGCGGGGTACTTTAAAACAGTGAACATTCAGTAGATCACAGACAACAACAACTGAACTGAATAAAAATAAGGGACAAACAAATATGCAACGTCACACTTAAAAAAACCTTTTTTGTTATTTTTTGCCATTAAGACCACAGTACTACTCTCCACTATACAATGCACATGGTGTGGGTAGGGTGAACACAACTTCATTTACATTTAAATCCTCGGTCTCCAGCCAGGGACCCTCCCAAAGGAGGACCCAGTGGGGGTGTATGGGGGAGGGGGTGATGGGGGGGATGCACTGGGCAAGGGGGCAGAGACATTTGTGCGGCAGCTGTCTCAGAGACAGAAAGAGAAGTCAGCATCACAATTATAGACATGCGTTGTGCTTGTGTATGCTATGTATGACTGTTGTTCCTACGTGTTTGTGTAATTCTGTACTACAAACCCAGTGACACCAGATGGTCTTGTGAACACCGGGACAGCTTGTAAGATGGCAGTAGTGATAATTACATAACTAAATGCTCAGTCTATAAAAAATTCAACCTACACAAACTATGGCTTTGTTTCTTCACTCACAAATTTCCATTGCCTCTTGGAGACTGAGTGTTGGCTATATGGCTATACATACAGTATTGCGGGAATGTTACATTTAACAAATAAATGTGTTAAACAAAATCTTATTCTGTTGGCTTGTTACGTCACTCTACCTGAGAAAAACTGCTATATGTGATCTACTTCGTGTCATCCCCAGTTTGGAGAAGTGTTTGTCTTGTGAAACTACGTGTCCTGTCTCTGCCTCTGAGTTTAACCAAACTCTCCAGGCTGCTCCCCCCGGGCAGCACCAGGAAGGTTAGGTGGCCATCAATGCAGCAGAGAACCGGTATACAGTGGTTTGTGCAGTGGACCGTAAACACAGGTCAAAAGGCTTATGTATTCTTGCTACTACTACTCAGAATACACCCCTGTGCACATCAACCTGGACCATTTGCTCTCTCTTGCATTGGTGTCTTTGTTTGCTGTGGTAGCCTGTGTCTGGTGTTCCTGATTTTTAATCATCTGACTCACAGGCAGCCACAGCAGCTCTTGGCCGTCGCACTCGTCCCAAACTCACACAGCTCATATTTGGGTGGAATCTCATAAAGAAGTAAACACCAAATGAATATTTATATTGATGGTCTCCATGACGTTCTTTACCTATCTCAGATTTTTTTTTTTCACTGGTAAAGTTACCAAAAAATGCTGTTCATGTTGCACATTTCAGTAATCATTGATGGCTATTTCTTGCTACACCATTATCATCGAGCATGACTGACTGCAAGATGGAGACATTAAACCCATTTCATTTTCATACATAGGCCAAATTAAATCACAACTCTAGTTTTGAAGTGGGCACTCAATTTGGAACAGAGCTATAGACATGAGCTATATGGTGCTTTCAAACTTCTATGTGAGTTAACGGCTGTGTGTGTTTGCGTGTGTCAAACACGTTTTTGGGACGTGCTCATGCCTCCCCTGAGGGACCCCTGGCTGCGTTGTTTCATATCATTTTCATGTTAAACTTCCTGGTCCCTCCTGTAGAGCTCCCTGTGGTTGGTTCAGATTTCCGGAACGAGTACTCCACTGTAAAGTTGTTCCTGCGTTGGCCACGTCCCCGGCTCCACACGAACAACAGCAGGAAGCAGAAGAGAACAACTCCCAGAAAGGTGATGCAACCCATGGCCGTTGAAACCAAAATGGTGGTCAGGTCCAAGGTAAACTTCAGGAAAACCCGTGTGCTATTTAGATTTGTGTCGTTGAAGTACTCCCCGCTGTACAGAGAGCGGTTAATAAAGAAGGCGGAGGCAGAGTCTAGTGACTGACCTCGCACTGTAAGAGTGGCGAAGTAAGTGTCATTGCCACCAGCATTTGTAGCAATGCAGATGTACGTTCCGCTGTCAGTAAGCTGAGCGTAGCGAATCTCCAGAGTACCACTAGGGTGAACAGTGATACGACCTGAACTCTTTGCTGTGATTCGTCTACGCTGTGGTGAGATCCAGATAATAGCAGGTGTAGGATCTCCATCAGCTCGACATACAAAACTCACTGGCTGGCCTTCCCGAGCAACCACCTAGGAGAGTTGGTAGATCACACGATTGAATATACATAGAATATTCTGTATATACAGTAGGAAACATTAACATTTAGAAATTTTAGAGAACATTTGAGCTATTTAAAAAAAACATAAATTGAACTATCCTCATTACCTGCTGCATCTTACGGTTGCGTATCTTAGGTTTCTGGCATGTAAAGTGGTCAAAGAGAGCAGAATCAGTGAAGGCGCTGAGGCTGACCCCTTGCACCTCCACCGGGCCTGCACATACTGGCACCCTGCCGTCAAAGTTGAGGGTCTTGCGTCTTTGCAGGATCCACAACAGACGGCAGTCACACAACAAGGGATTCCCGTCCACTCTGAGGGTCTCCAGACTGTTAACAGAGTGGAAGGACCCCTCTTCCAGAGTCTGCAGGTCGTTGGAGGAGAAGTTGAGTACTCGAATCTGTCTGAGGCCTCCAAGGGCATGAGGCTCTACCGTCAGCAACCCAGTGCTTACCATGATGAGCTCCTTTAACCTCAGCAAGTCCTTAAAGGCCCAAGGTTCTAGTGTGGAGATCGGATTGTAAGACAGATTAAGGTGGGTGAGGTGCACCAGGTTCTTGAAGGAGCCAGAAGGGACAGAGGTGATGTTGGTGTTGGTGATGAAGAGCCAGTGAAGGTCAAGGCCCTGAAAACTAAGTGTTGAGATATACTCAAGGTATGGCCAGTGATCAATATCCAGACCCCGCAAGTTAGTCAATTTACGAAAGTTCTGATCCTCAAGGGCAGTGATGCTAAGGTGTCGAAGGTGAAGAGTGACCAGGCTGTGGAGGTAGGACAATGTCTGGCCAGAGATTGATGTGAGGTTGCAGCGCTCTATTGTGAGATCCTCCAATCCCAGAAGTCCTGAGAATGCCTGGGGTGAGAAACACAGGGTTGGGAGTCATTCTATAACATCCACAAAGGCAAGCATTGTTCTTTTTTATATTTTGGATGGTAAGAGTGTCCAAATACAGAAAGGAGGCACACAAAATGCTACTTTTGTTGTACTGACAGCTGAACTTACCTTGTGGGATATATAAACCAGATCATTGTCTCCAACTTCTAGCTGTTTCAGATTCCTCATATCCTGGAAGGTGTAGTCCAATAAAATCACCATCTTGTTTTCACTTAAATCCAGGCTGGTGAGATTGCCCAGCTTGGCAAATGCCCCCATAGGGACTAACTTCAGCTGGTTTCCCCTTAACTTCAGGACTTTAAGATTCAGAAGTGCGGCAAAGGCATTGGGCTCTAATGTGGCTATGAGGTTTTCACTAAGATCCACTTCCTCCAGCCGAGGGTAGGGTGCCAGATCACCTGCCTGCACCCAACGGAGCCGGTTCTTGCTGAGGTCCAAGATCCGTGTCTCAGTTGGAATGCCTTCTGGGATGTTTGTGAGGCGCCGCCGCTGACATGACACAGACCTCAGCTGAGCTGAACACTCACATCGTGGAGGACAGGCCTGGCTGCTCTCTGGCAAAGTCAAAGCTATGACAGAGACCAGCAAGAAAGCCAGAATCCATTTCCATAACCTTGGCCATGGCACTAAGGCACGACCACCAGGGCCAGGGGAGTCAGTCATGGCGCTGGTCATCTGACTCCTCGCCTGATACAGGCAGGGTCAGTGCACCAGACACCTGCAACACAGAAGAGAGACAGAAAAGTAGGGAAGATTAATGAGAGGAATCCATCAAGGGTAATTGTAAAAGAAGGCCAAAGTAACCTACCACTGTGCCTTGTAAAAGTGCTCAACACCCCTTCAACATTTTTATATTTTGTCATAGTGCAACTACAAACATCCATGTATTTTATAGGAACATTATGGGGCATATAAACACAAAGTAGTGCCTAATTGTAGAGTGAAAGGAAAATATACATGGTTTTCAAAACTTTTGGTTCTAAATTTCTGAAAAATGTAGTGTTCTTATTCATGCATTCAGAAGGCCTTATGCATTCAGACCCTCTGAGTCAATACTTTGTGAAACAACCTTTTGCTTTTATTACAGCTACATGTCTTTTCTGGTATTTCTCTATGGGCTTTGCACATTTAGAGACTACATTTTTTATCCATTCTTCCTTATAAAATAGCTCAAGCTCAATAAAACTGGATGGAGAGCGCATGTGAACATTTTCTAGTCTTGCCTTACATTGTCATTTGGATATATTGTAAGTCTGGACTTTGACTGGGCCATTATAATGCTATGTTTTGATAAAAACTACTCTATTGGAATTCTGGCCACATGTTAAAGGTTGTAGTTAAAGTGGTAAGTGAGGCTCCACCAGAGTCTCAAATCTGTACCAGCACCACAAACAGGTTTACTTCCAGATTTTGCCCTGTATTTAGCATCCATCCATCTTTTTATTAACTCAGATCAGCTTCTCTGTCCTTACAGAAGAAGGCAACCTCTAATGCATAATTCTGCCATGAAAAAGCTTCATAGTAGTAATGGTGTGTTTGAGGGAGAGTTTTAAATTGGTCTCATCTGACAAGAGCACCTTCATCAATGTTTTCTGTGCCCCATACATTGCTTGTGGCAAACCTTGAATGGGCTTTGTACAATTACATAAAGGCCACATTTGTAAAGTGCATGTCCAATAATGGTCATATTTACAGATTGTCCCACGCGAGCTGTGGATATCTGCAGATGTAGCAGCTCCAGGGGTATGGCTTCATCACTTCAGTAACATTTTTCTTCCAGTTTAGGTGGATGGTCATGTCTTGGTAAGTCAACAGTGGTGCAATACTTCTTTTATTTTTGGATTGAACAGCGCTCTTGTGAGATGTTCGCAATTTTGGATGCTGTTTTGTAAGCTAACCCTTATTGGGACCTCTCCACAATTTTATACATGACCTGTCTGCTGTGTTCCCTAGTCTTTATGATGTTGTTTGTTCACTAATTTTCCCTAACAAATCTCTGAGGCTTGCAAAAAGCAACTGTGGACTAATTAGATGACATCTGGAGCAAATGGTTGTGCTAAGTTTTTATTTAGGGGTATCAGTGTAAAGGAACCTTAATACAAATATATGCTACATTTTAGATTTTTTGGCTGTAAAAAGTTTTGAAAACTCATATTTTTCACACATGCTCATTTTCCTTCTATATTATTTTGTGGCTGTAATGTGACAAAATATGAAAAGATTCATCAATACTAGTATCAATACTTTTGCAGGGCACTGTATCTCCCAGAGGAAAGGGTGTAAATAATCTACTTTGTATCAAACATTGTAGAGATGTGAGCTATATAACGACCCACCATTACACCACATCTAGTGAGATCCATCATGGTTACACTTTGAGCTCAAAGATATTTAAGATCATTTGTCTTTTCAGTAATTTATCTGAGGCTTCTGCTGGGAAACTGGGACGTTGAGAGGCAGATTGTTGCTCCAGCTGAAATCCTGCATCTTGCATCTATTCTGTCTTCCTTACAGCACTGAGACCGTCTGCCCCATTTTTCACAAACACAATTAATTTATTATCAACTCACATATGCACATGATGGGTCTCTCGACATACAAGTTGCACCTTCTAGCTCTGTGTGCCAGTGCTTTAATATGAGGGGAGAAAGACATCACTGTAAAATCATGTGTTTGACAAGGTTGATAGATAGTTGCGTAGGTTTGGCAGTTTGCTGGCTAAGAATTAAATCGTTTCAGTCCTCCTAGCACAAAGATAAGATGAATCACTTGTCCTTTAACACTCTTAGGCAACCGTTGATTACTCCCACTTACTGTGCTGTTTCCAACATGAAACTGTCAACGAGCACCAGGCACTGGATCTTTAATATATCTTAGTTAGTAGTCATACTGCTTTCAATTAATAAGTACAGGGTAAAGAAAAAAAATTTGTTTTCCTTCCAAACAAAAACTGCTCCGCTGCAGGCCTACACATTTAACTCCCAACTATTAGCTTGTTAATTTATTTTAAAGAGAGGAAATGAGAGAGAATATTTCATCATAACAAGGGAGGATCATGTTAAAATGCTCTCTGATGCTGGCATTTGAGGGAGGAAGAGCCAAGAAGATGAATAATACATGGGTTAGTTTGTGCTGAATGGGCAGTGCCCAGGAGATAAGTCAGGCAGTTAAAAGAGGCAAAAGTTGCCAGTTACTCCGGATGCTGCAGACTTTGCACCCCTATATTAATTTTCAGAAAACAGCTTCTTGAAACCCCAATTCTATCAATCTGTTTCATTGTGGAGGTATTAATGGCATCAAAGCAGACAAAACAAGATCCAAACTAAATTTAAACAATGGCAGATAAATTGTGTGCACACATCACTCTCATATTTTACAGATTTGGTCTCTGTGTGAGGGGGATGAGACCCTCAGTTTTTTCACAGGCCACTAAAAGAATAACTTTCTGATAGATAACTAGCACAAGCTTTTCTGTCCTTTTGAGACAAAACTCCGACACAGAGAGGCTTCTGTGCAGACTGTTGCACAAACTGACCCACTTCTAATCTGTAACTCAACTTGCGCTGTCAGTCGGCTGCAACTCACCATGACCACAACAACTGAGCAGCAAACCTCATTGTCTCAGAGGAACAGAGCCCAGGAGACAACCATACAGATGTGAAAACTAACAACTGTGTGCAAAAAACCAAACCAAAACAAAACAAAACACAAAAGAATTAGGGCAAGTGGTGTACAAAAAGTCAAGGTATACCAGAGTTTTACAAGTTTTAGCTTAAAAATAAAATATTTTTGTTTGATTGTTCCTACAGTTTAAAATCCTTTTGATGAGATGTCAGTGAATGTGTTGGGGTAACCAGAGATTTCTTAGGTTATATTGGGCACAGAGTAACAGCCTCATCCACCTTCTACATGTTGCTGTCCACTACCGGCCAGTTTGCTGAAAGAAGGCTTATACACATTTGGCTTTTTGAAGTATTTTTCCAAAAAGCAGACAAGCATTAGTTTGTCAACAAATGTTGCACTCAAATAAAGCTAACTTTGGTTTAAGACCACAGCTGGCAAGCTACGAGTGTGTGAAACTGGGCGATCTCCCAGAGCTGAGAGTTTGACTAGTTAACCAGCTAATATAAACTCGGTATAGTCCGAGCCTTGCTCTGTTACGAGTAAAAAGGCAAAATGTGTAAACTGTGCAATAAGTACTTGAAAACTACTACTGAATTGAATGGGTGTTTATTCCTTATTTTGGTTTAGTTTATTTATTTAAATCAAAGTAACAATACAACTATATTTTTATTGTTACTAAATATTACATGTACTAAGTACTAAGCCATGTGTCATGTGTTTTGTGTCATTTAGATTTCTATTTTCCAAGCCTATGTTAACTTTTGTATTCATGTTTTGTATTTTGGTTTGGTTATCTTGAATACTGTTTAATGGTTTCTGTTCTGGCTCAGTCACTTATTGTTTCTGCCTGGTACTAGATTCCTATCGATCAGTAGGTGCACCTGTCCTGTATTTATCATTATCCGGCCTAAACATATAAAGTTGTTGGTTCAGAATTGGTGCTTTGTTGCTTCTCATAGAGTTTAAGTCGTCAGGGTGCATTTCTAGTCTCTTTCTGACTAGTTTGTCCAAATACCACAAGGGTCCTGGATTGACACCCATCTTGCCATTTATCCATCTATTGGCCTGAATTTGCATCTATTTCCTCCCATCCATAATGATGCCTTCATTGTTTTATCAACATAAACAATTGGAGATCTGTGGTTTTGGCTAATCGTGTACTGTAAGTGGAAAAAGCACCAGTAAGTTTAAATACATCAAAATAAAGCAACTTTAAAATATCTGGGGTTTGTAAAGGACTCAAACCTCGATTACTTTGCTTGAAAGGTGTGCATGCTGCTGCATCCATCCAACCTCTTCTAACAAAACTGTTTCTGAACACACATATTTTATTAGATTGTTCTGTGTTTGTTAACATATTTTGTTGTGAGACTGAGTAGCCTGGAAACAAACATGGTAGGTAGAGAATTATATTGTAAATAAAATAAAATGCATTTACTCTCATTGGCTTAGAGGAAATTCCACGATTTAAAAGACTAATTTTAACTCATTCAACAAGAGCAACCAGAGTCTTTCCAGCAGTCACTGGGAGCAAGATGGTATACACCCTGGGCAGTCCGTCACTCAATCACAGGTCTTAAACACTTAAGAAACATGGGAAAACCCCATACCATTTCACTCTTATGGTCAGCTTACAAACATTTTGTTTTTCTATCAACATAACATCCATACCTTTGGACTGTGAACTTAAAGTATGGCATTGAGGACCTGGAAAAAAACCCTGCACATAAAGGAAAATATGTAATGTATAGAAAGGTCTACACTGTTGAAATTAGGTCTTGTCCATGCTTAACGCTTATTATTTGCAAAACAGAACACTTTTGCTGCTTTTGTACCTCTAATCTACATGCAAACAGATTGTGTTCATGGACTGGATATCCCAGTTATTTCTAAACAATAAAGCAGAGACCATCTTTGTGCTTTTTTTTCCTGCACTTTGTCCTGACTCTGTTTCCATCAGGGTTAAATGTCAGTTCAAAGAATTAATAACTTAAAAGAAAGACATTCAAAAACAAAAAAAAGCATCTATTTTATCAGGTTATTTGCTGTAAGGTAAAAGTGTACATGATTACACCATTAAGAACAGAAAAACAATGGCGGTTGCATCAACCTTAGATTTAAATTAAATTGCATTTGTGTTTTTTTAGAAGATAATGTTCCACATGTTTATATGATTTTAAATGTTGTGTCAGAACAATGGGCTTTTTTAAATTTCCCATCACCTCTCTAAAATGAAAAAAAAACACGAAAGAACAACATAGGTCTCTAATCCAGATGTAGTGCTAAAAACATGCTGAATCTAAACACCCACAGATGTTTAGATTCAGGTGTTAACTGATGCACAAATGTTCTATATTGAGCCGCATTTACCACTAAATACATCTTGCATTCATAAATGCACTTTTCGGTAACAAAATTTTTGGGTTAGGGGTTAGGTTTTGGATTAAGGTGTGAATTGAGTTTAGGTTAGGGTTAGGGCTAGGTACGTACTGGTAATGGTTAGGTTTGTGAAGGGTCGGGTTAGGGTTAGGCCATAGAAATATGAGTCCTTGTGCATTCTTACAATGTAAGTATAGTTTATTTGCCTGAAGTTATGTTTGGTTCAGTCATTGACCCGAGTGGTGTTGTTCTCATATGTATATGCTACAGCAGAGCCTGAGACAGCCCTGAACATGCGCTCCAAACTAGCCATTCAATATTTAAGTTATACTTTCAGTCAAATATATGTTATGAATGTAAATGTGATGTGACATTGCTGTTCATTTGACCGTTTCTGGCATTCTGTCATGCAGACGTCCATTGCATTTAATTGATAATTAATGTGTGATGTTAGAGTGCCCCATATGGGATTTTCCATGGTACTTTAGGCCAGCTTCCATTTTGTATCCATGTGCAGTTGTAGTTCCCCTACATGGTTATTAATATACATTCTATCATTGTTTCTGTTCTAGATAACCACACAAATACACACCCATGCCTAGCCACAAACTGCTGCATCTGCATCGGTTTCCTTATCATGTCCCATGTACCTGCTGCTATTTCATTCTGAATAAATACTCTAAACTGCATCTTTGGAGTTGACCTATTCCCTCTGACCGAGGAAAACTCAGCTGACGAGTAATCTGCAATCAGTGCCTGATAGACGCACAGTCTTTTACACCGTTAGAGATTCACGATATATCAGCATAAACATCGGTATCGGTCAATGTTGATCAATATTTAGTATATTGGTATTGGTCAGATAAGTAAAACTGGGTTTATATTAATAATTGATGTTTCTTTCCATCTTGTTGCTGTTTGTGTTTCAGGAGGGAGAGAGGAGGGGGTTAGCCATATGGCGTTTGTTTGGGCATGTGTTTGGGGTGTTTAACTGAAGCAGAGAAGTTATGTTAGAGGTTTGGTTGGTTTTTTCATGGTGTCGAAAGGGTAGGAAAATATATATTTAAAATCAGTAAATAATGTTTTTTGGCCATAACAGCAATATTAATATCGTATATTGATATCGGCTCAATTTGCCATATTGTAGGAATTCTAATAACATTTTTATGTCTGTCTTCAAATCTAAAGATCACAACGTTAACCTTACATCTATTTCCTGCACCTGAGTCACCACATCTGTATTACAAACTGCAAATTACCATGTGCCAGATGTCAAAGCTACATCAGGGGCAAATCTAACAGCCATCCAGACAGAGATGAAGGCACAGACTGCCATGAGCCAGCTGTACGGAGGAGAAGAGGGAGGCATGAGAAATGTAAGGGGAATCATCCCAAAAGCTAAAAATAGCTCCATTTTAGTTAGCTGACCTAATGAGCTGATGTGTGCAGCAAGATTCCTGTCGAATCATGTATACATCAGCAGTCTGCACAGGTTAAAACACTGAGAAGCAGAGCCAGATGTTTTGCACAACAGCTGTTTCACCTGCTACCTTATCTGAATAAAAACATTTAACTCCGAGAAGACACAATGCAAAAAAACAACTATTAGTGGGAACAAATGATATTAATGAATGCGACGTCTTTGCTGAATGTACTGTATATTGGTCATGTATTTCTTTTTTTTTCCCAGCCCTAGTGGCCTTTATGTAGGTTGATATGTAAGGGGTGAAGAGAGGGGGAAGACATACAGCAAATGTGCCTGGACCACGAGTTGAACCAGGTCACAGGTTGCGTTTAAGGACTGAAGCCTCTGTAAACGGGTCGCATGTTCTTAAACCCTGTGCCACTGCTGCACCCATTGGTCATGTAATTAAACTGGTGAACATTACTTCTGCCCAGTAGCACCTCTTCCTCTGTTTTATCTGTGTGTCTTTGATGGTCTCATACCAATACACACATAACCTCAATGAAAACCTCTCATGAAATAGGCTGTTGGTGCAGCGAATAGTCAGCAGGTTATCACAGAAAGCTTCTCATTGTTGCTAATACTCCAGAGAGCAAACTTGACAAGTTTTTTACATTTCACAGAAAAGCTGACAGTCTGTGCTTTCATTGCTAAGTAGCTGTAAGTCATATACCAAATCTGTGCTTAGACACTGCATTTGAGTCCAAGTCAAGTGTAGAATATGGTTTAGCAGCACTGTGTGGGTGGGGATGCAGTGGGGGTGAGGGGCAAGTGAGGACAGAGAATGGGTTCAGAAATGGACACTTTTTTTTTAAAAACAGATGTAATTTTAAAACTAGATATCAGGTTGGCTGATCGGAGTGCACCCCACAATGCAGACGGACAGGCAGTGTAAAAGTAAAAAGGCTTTATTTTAAGAAAAAAACAAAATTCACTGTCAGGAGGAGGCAGGAACAAACAAACAGGCAAAACCGGAACAGATGACAGGAGACAAGTGGTAATGTTTCCGCGATGAGTAAACAGAATGATAGAGTATATATGGAGCATGGTGGAGGTGAAACGAGAAGACTGATTGCACGATGCTGATTGCAGGTTGACAGATGCAGGGAGAACAAAACGTGACTAGGCAAAACAGAAATCCAAAATACAAACTAATCAGGAAGACATACCATACAGAACAATGAACTAGAAAACAATAATAAGAAACTAAAGCACAGCCAAGAAAATAATAAAACAGAAACAAGATCCAACATGCAAAATGGAAATAAGAATAACTAAAACCCAAACAAAACCCCAAAACACCCTCAAATTATGACAAATACACTGTATAAAGTCCCAAGACCTTTTATCTCCCTGTCAGACTCTAAATCAGACTAAAGCCCTATTGTTTCAGGTGAGTTACGATTGCTAAAATTATTTACTAAATGCTAGAATGGTGTGAGAATTTTCATTATTTTCTTCAAATTCAGACATTTACATAGCACGATTATTGCTATGCCTTTAAACAAGTTGGGAAAGCCTAAATGATAATGGCATGGCTTTGTAAACTTCTGATAGGTTAGTTGAAGGCATCTGAATTAAATGGAGGCACATATAAATCCCACGGGAACGTCCAGCTATCAAACAGGTTCTCAGAGATGAATATGTTTTGTTGCAAAACTTGTGAATCAAAGCCCAGAACAGAAGCAAAAGACCTTGTAAAGTTTTGGCTGAAGCTTGTAAGAGAGTGTCATTATTATCCACAGTAAGTACTGACATGGGCTGAAAGGCTGCACAGTAAATAAGAGGCCATTACTCCAAAAGCAAAAGAAAAACCCAGATCAGAGTTTGCAAATATACACATGGATGAAGACTTTACGTCTTGGGGACATGTGCTATTGTTTCATGAAACTAATTGAAGTGTTTAGCCACAATGAACACCATTACATCCTCAAATTTGCCAACTATGAAATATGAAGTTGGCTCCATCGTATTGTTTGGGTGATTTATCGTGGGGCCCTCATAAAAATAGATAGAATTATAAGATTATAAGGAAAGAACATTGTTTGTAAAATTGAAGCAACATCTCAACACATCAGCCAGGATGTTAAAGATCAAAAGTATTGGTTTCTCATATAGACAATGACCCTAGTCACCACATATTTGTTACAAAGTGGCTCAAAGCACAACAAAGCCAATGTCTTGGAGTGGCCATCACAAAGCTCTACTCCTAATCCTATTGAAATTTGTTAGTGTAACTAAGAAGGAGTATGTGAGCAAGCTGGTCTATAAACCTGATTTAGTTACACCAGGACTGTCAGGAGGAATGGGCCAAAACTTGTGGAAGATATTGGACCCAAGATATACGGTTTGAAAGGCAGTTCTACTACCTGATAAGGACATTTATGTAAACCTCTGAAATTGAAGAAAGTTTAAAAAAAACAAAAAACGGTCATTCTTCTGACATTTAGCAAATGTAGCTAATACTTGTAATCCTAAAGGACCTAAAACAGGGAAGGTTTAATCTGATTCAAAGTTGAAAACTGAGAACTGCTTATTTGTCTTTCTATAGAGTTTTATAAAACATCTAGTTTCAACTGTAGATGTAGAGGTTATATAGTGATCTACTAGCCAACAGAAGTAATGTTCTCTTAAGATTGTGAACATTTGATCACTGCCAACCAAAATTGTGCAATCCAAACTTAAACTCTAAATCACAGAAAAAGGAAAGCTGCCACTAGAGAATGAAAAACAATGGAGGCGGCCCCAAAGGAAATCACTGGGGCTGGATCCTTACAGCAACAAAAAAAAAAAAAAAAAATTCCTGAAGGGGTTGACAGCTAATATTCAATTATTACAACTGGGAAAAAAACTAAAGAAAAATTACTAAAAACAAACACACATGTTCCACCTTGCAGCAAGTTCTCGACTACACTGATCTGATCCGTATTTCTGTGGGTCGCAGTTAGCAATATGGGGAACAAAGCTGCTGATTTACATTTCACAGAGAAATGGTGCTCAAGACGAAATTCCACTGTAGCAGCACCCTCTTCCTATTTAATCTGAGTCACTGATGCAGCGAGAGCAGAGTGATTAAGACCGACATACTGCTTTGTTTGACCTTCAGCTGATTAGAACAAAAAAAAAACCCTACAAACATTTTACTTGACTTTAACTGTGAAGTTCTACTGACTGCAAACTGCCAAATGTAACGTCAAGCTATGACTTCTGGAGGGAACAGCTTGTTTGCGTTCACGAATTTGAATAGGGCCCATAGAAAAAAAAGAAAAAGTAGTGTCTTTAGCCCCCCATCCCCATGAATCAGTACTTTGTTGAACCTAATATTATGGCAGTTAAAGCTATCTTTTGTCTATGTGGATCCAGACACTTACATTTTTGCTCATTCTTCTTTGCAAAAAGGTTAACTTGTCATTATCTGTCACTTTGTGTTTTGTATTTGTTTACTTTTTGTCAGTCAGGTGTTTTTTCTGATCCTCCAGTTTCTCAGATTGCTTCAGTTAGTTGTTACTTTCTAGATTCTTGTGTTCATGTGTTTGTTCATATTTATATATATATATATCTGTTTTCCCTTGGTTTTGTTATTTAGTCTAGTTTTTTGCTCAGTTCCTCATGTCCCTGTTTTCCTCCTGCTCATTAGTTTAACAAGACACATTCCCCCAGCCTCCCTGCAGCCTGGTTCACACCTGTTACATGTTTCCCCTGATTACCTGCCTCCCTGTCTCATTGGTCCACACTCCACTTCCCTCAGTTTATAAGCTTGCTGGTTCTGATTGTTCCCATCTAGTTCCTCCTGTAAACTGTTTGGCTAAACCTCCGTTATCTTTCACGAGTTTCCCAGAGTATTCTACCAGTTATCAGTTTCCTGCTTTGCCTTATGGAGCTGGTCTCTGGAGATTGTTTTGTTCTCAGTACTCTGTGAGCCTGTCTGTAAGTCTTGTTCATCTTCTTCATTAAAATTCCTAACAACTCGCTATACTGCTTCCTCATCATAATCTGCACTTTGGTCCTGCCTCAAGTAACCAAACTCTGATATAAGCTCTGTATGGCATTCTTTTTTAAGAGTTGCCACAGATTCTCAATTAGGTTAAAGTGTTGACTTGAACGGGGCCAACTAACACTATACTTCCATTTTAACCAATCCATTGTACCTCTGGCTGTATCATTAGAGTTGTTGAACTGCTGGAAGGTGAACTTGTACCCCATGTCTTTTCCAGCCTCTTAGGTTTTTCCAGTATTTAGTTCCATCTATCTTCCCATCAACTCTGACCAACTTCCTTGTTTCTGCTGAAGAAAAGCATTCACACAGAACGATGCTGCCATTGTCATGTTTCACCATAGGGAATATGCGTTCAGGGTCTCCGTTTTCCACTACACATAGCATTTTATATGTAGGCTCAAAAGTTCAATTTTGGTCTCGTCTTACCAGAGCACATTCTTCTACATATTTGCTGTATTGATGTCATGGCTTGTGGCAAAAAAACATTTACAACAATGGTTTTCTTCTTCTCATTGTTCCAGAAATACCATGCAGTATTTCCAGAGTGAACAACTAATAGCTGTCCTGCCAACAGATTCTCTCGCCCTAACAGTTGAACAAGATAGCCGGTCCTTTTAAACACCCTACAACCAATAATGAACACATTAATAAAGCCTAGTCGGTCATATTAAGAGTTTTGGCATGTACTGTGCACTGCCGCCTGCCCTGGAGGCTATGTGATCCTGTCTTTCAGATCTAGTGACGTCCCTGCTCCCACTCATGATCATACGCTTTAACTCTCACAGCTTGCATGCGCACTTAGTAGACAGGCTGTTGAGCTGAGGATGCAAGCTACCAAATGAACTCTGTCAGTTTCTAAGTTCACATGCAGTGTCAACAAAATGAAACTGCAGTACAGTGAGAGATGAGCAACACACAGTCACACACTTTACTGAACACCTCTTACAGTTTGGTTGAGAGTTACCCCTCTGCTGATCACTTTCACCTCTCCTTGCAAAGGAGAGGATGTCTCACTAAACAGAAGAGGCTTTCTGACTCATAAAGCAACCCACTGTTCTGGTTGCTTTCTAACCAGGTGATCCACAAAATGTCTCGGGTTTCAAGGATTTATCAGTTTGTTCTGATATATGTGTTTGGTATATGTGCATTTTCTGAGTTTATTAGCAAAAACTCCCACAAACTGCAAAGGCCAAAATCTGGCCTCAGCTTATAACTGGATCAAAGTCAGCCAAAATCCAGCTGAAACCAATTATACACAATGCACTAAACACAGTTCTTGAAAGCCACAGTGGAAGAGCAATGCAACACAGCTGAAACAACATGCCATCAAAAAACGGAGGAGACAATAACATAAATAAGAATATATGTGCAGCTTGTTTACCAAATATACTCCTCCAATCCTCATAGAACGTTTTAAACAAACTCTGCACCCCAAAAACCATGAAACCATTTACTGGCACAAAGCTATAAATAATTTAAACCTTGAAAGAGGTTCACACTGTTGTGCCCACACTAAAAATGTCCCTGAATTCAGACAGGAGCTGTCTGGGTCAGTGTGTAGGCAGTAAGCAGGTTAGATGGGGAGATTTGTCCAAAAGGTCGTTTCTTTCCTGTGTGGGTGTGGGAGTCCATAGATATGTGTCAGGTTTTCACTTTGAACTTCGCTGACACTAAAACCTCAGCAAGGGGCTTCAGGCACAGCAGGGAGTCAGATTGGATAATCCTGCGACACTGATAGCTTTAATCTATATCTGTTTCAACTAGTGCAGCAGAAGGTGCTCTCACAGCTAATCCATAAAATATTTTAACTTTAGAGCAATGAATAACCACACCGCAGCATGTGCTACATATTCCACATGTCCAAAAAAGCTTAATGTCAAAGTAAACACTTGGAAGAGCCAAAGTACTTCAAGAGACAAGTTCAGGATCAAAACAAATAAAAGCACAGGGACTGAAAACAGGAAACAAAACATAAGGCAACAAGGCATGAGGTAAATGGAGGATCTGATACCCAATTATGGAGGTGATTAGTGATTGGAAACATATGAGCTGATTGAAAAAATATGGCAGGTGATGAAATGTGGAGCACAAAATGAGGTAACTAAGGAAATCTGTCACAGTGAAATGCTATGAAAAAATATTTGGCTCCATACAGATGTATTCTGTTCATATTCACACAGACTGTATAAAGAGACACATAGTTTTCTTTGCATCTGATGATAAATAAAAATACGCGTTTCCTGTAAGATAGAATTACCTAATTCTTTTCTTTTCTCCAAATGCCAGAAGGTTAAGAGAAATGTTAAGAGAGATTTTCCAGATAATTTACTTAGTTCTTTAAACTCCAGAGTTTAAATACATGTATTACGTTCTTTTGGCCAGACATAAAACACAGATTACAGTTTGCAAATGCACACAGGAACAAAGATCCTAAATTAGGAGACATGTCCTGTGTTCTGATAAAAATAAAATCAGTGTGGCCAACTGTGAAATGGTGCACTTCATCAAGTAGATATCATGATAAGGAAAGAACAATAAGTGGAAATATTGAAACAACATCTCAAGGCATTAAGGCTTGGGCACAAATGGGTCTTCCAAATGGACAACAATGTCAATGTTTTGAAGTGGCCATCACAACGCTCTGATCTCAGTCCCACAGAAAATGAGAAGGCAGAGCTGAGAAAGAGTCGGTAAGTAAGGTGGTGTACAAACCAGTTCTATCAAGAGGAATGGGCCAAAATTTCCAAAAACTATTATTAGAAGCTTGTACGGAAACCAATGATGTCTGAACTTTGTCATACTGTTTAAAATGCAATTCTACCAACACTAAGGAAATATACATAAACCTTTGCATTAAAATGAAAAGTAGAACAAATTTTACTTATCCTAATTGAAGTACAAAAGTAAAACATGAAAAGAAAAAAATAGCTCCTTACCATCTAACTACCACCACCGCGTTGGATTGTTTGTATAATGTTCTTTTTCCAAAATGTTGTGCTAATTTCACGGCAGATTTAAAGGGATGCATGCAAGTCTGCAGAATATTTGCACCAAAGTCTTGGGAATCAGCAACACATTTTTTGGAAAATGTGAGACAGGTCTTTGAGTGTTTCTGGTCAGCCTGAAAATGTCCCATGGTTGCCATTTCTGCCCAGTCTCTTTTTTCTAATTACTGAATCATGAGCACAGACCTTAACCTCAAGTAAGTGATACCCGCAGGGATATAGATGTTGTTATGGGTTCTTTTGTGAGCTCTTGGTTAAGTCATTAACCTGTTGAGCCCTAAGGGTTTTAGAAGCAATTTCCACCTGAAATTACATACCTGAACTACAGGTCCTTCTCAAAAAATTAGCATATTGTGATAAAGTTCATTATTTTCCATAATGTCATGATGAAAATTTAACATTCATATATTTTAGATTCATTGCACACTAACTGAAATATTTCAGGTCTTTTATTGTCTTAATACGGATGATTTTGGCATACAGCTCATGAAAACCCAAAATTCCTATCTCACAAAATTAGCATATCATTAAAAGGGTCTCTAAACGAGCTATGAACCTAATCATCTGAATCAACGAGTTAACTCTAAACACCTGCAAAAGATTCCTGAGGCCTTTAAAACTCCCAGCCTGGTTCATCACTCAAAACCCCAATCATGGGTAAGACTGCCGACCTGACTGCTGTCCAGAAGGCCACTATTGACACCCTCAAGCAAGAGGGTAAGACACAGAAAGAAATTTCTGAACAAACAGGCTGTTCCCAGAGTGCTGTATCAAGGCACCTCAGTGGGAAGTCTGTGGGAAGGAAAAAGTGTGGCAGAAAACGCTGCACAACGATAAGAGGTGACCGGACCCTGAGGAAGATTGTGGAGAAGGGCCGATTCCAGACCTTGGGGGACCTGCGGAAGCAGTGGACTGTGTCTGGAGTAGAAACATCCAGAGCCACCGTGCACAGGCGTGTGCAGGAAATGGGTTACAGGTGCCGCATTCCCCAGGTCAAGCCACTTTTGAACCAGAAACAGCGGCAGAAGCGCCTGACCTGGGCTACAGAGAAGCAGCACTGGACTGTTGCTCAGTGGTCCAAAGTACTTTTTTCGGATGAAAGCAAATTCTGCATGTCATTCGGAAATCAAGGTGCCAGAGTCTGGAGGAAGACTGGGGAGAAGGAAATGCCAAAATGCCAGAAGTCCAGTGTCAAGTACCCACAGTTAGCGATGGTCTGGGGTGCCGTGTCAGCTGCTGGTGTTGGTCCACTGTGTTTTATCAAGGGCAGGGTCAATGCAGCTAGCTATCAGGAGATTTTGGAGCACTTCATGCTTCCATCTGCTGAAAAGCTTTATGGAGATGAAGATTTCATTTTTCAGCACGACCTGGCACCTGCTCACAGTGCCAAAACCACTGGTAAATGGTTTACTGACCATGGTATCACTGTGCTCAATTGGCCTGCCAACTCTCCTGACCTGAACCCCATAGAGAATCTGTGGGATATTGTGAAGAGAACGTTGAGAGACTCAAGACCCAACACTCTGGATGAGCTAAAGGCCGCTATCGAAGCATCCTGGGCCTCCATAAGACCTCAGCAGTGCCACAGGCTGATTGCCTCCATGCCACGCCGCATTGAAGCAGTCATTTCTGCCAAAGGATTCCCGACCAAGTATTGAGTGCATAACTGTACATGATTATTTGAAGGTTGACGTTTTTTGTATTAAAAACACTTTTCTTTTATTGGTCGGATGAAATATGCTAATTTTGTGAGATAGGAATTTTGGGTTTTCATGAGCTGTATGCCAAAATCATCCGTATTAAGACAATAAAAGACTTGAAATATTTCAGTTAGTGTGCAATGAATCTAAAATATATGAATGTTAAATTTTCATCATGACATTATGGAAAATAATTAACTTTATCACAATATGCTAATATTTTGAGAAGGACCTGTAAATCAAGTATAGCTCCACCGTTACAAGGTGTGGAGCAAACATGCAAACGTTTTGTACCTGAGTAAAGGTAAACCATGAACGAATATTTTTCAAATGGAAGCACTATTGCAACTGTTACTAAGTCTGATTTATTCATGATTAAACAAAAACAAAATCAAACATACCACACACACAGCTCAACGGGTTGGTCGGCCTTATTAATGCACACTTAGGGTAATTGTGGTAGGACATCTACGCTTGGAAAGGCTTACCACTGTTCCTTGATTTCTCTATTTGTGAATAATGACTCATTGTGGTTTACTGGATTAATAAAGTCTTAAAGGAAATTACTTTCTTTCTCATTTGCTGTTGAATATCTTTACATTGAGGCATGATGTTGCTTTTTCTTTTAACCTAATTTATTTAGTCAAACTCAGCTTTCCAAAAATGTAGTTAATCACAATTAATTAACGATTTAACAAGAGGGGCCAGTCGTTTTTCATAGCTGTATCCCCTTATTCAATGAAATTACAACTTGAAATTTGCATTTTGTATTTGCACAGCTCATTTTGATAATCTGGAACTTTTAAGAGTGACTAAAAACAAAAACAAGAAATCTGTAAACTAAAGCTTTTTTATTGTACTGTACAGGAGCAGGTTTAACATTTAATGTTGCATAAGAAGGAGCAAATAGACATCAGTCTGAATTGATGTTTCATTCTATGCCACCCTGCTCTTTTCAAAGTATCATTGCTTTCAGTTTTTTTGCTTTCTCTCCATCTTTTAAGGGAACCTTAGGAAACTGTCTCAGTATAATAAAGCGAAACAGGATAACTTTCCAATGGTTTCAAATATATTTGGTGTTGTGTCCTCTGAGTAAGATGGCATCTGTTGGATATTCTGTTGGTTTAACTTATTCTGCACAAATATGTTCCTCAGAACATATCTATCATTAAGATAGATTTTCTTTTGCCTCAAATCTTTGTTGGTTGTTGTTACTTTGTTCTGAGTTTCAGTCCTCCAGCTCATTATTGGCTTTGTTATTTTCTTCTTCAACATAATGAGCAACAAAGCAGTCTGGAACATCAAATCCATTACACACATTAACAAAGTGTGTGTGTGTGTGTGTGTGTGTGTGTGAAGGTAAAAGAGATGCTGTATGGGCATTCTTCAGTATTTTTTATTAGTGGATCAATTTTCTCTACTGTTATTATGTACTCTGCACATTAACTGCAAATAAGACTTGAAAGGCAAACTCTGTAGAGCGTCTGGTTTTCCATAGTCCTTAAAAGCTATTAGGTGTCTGCTGTTTGTGTTGAAACAAAAATCCGAAGATTGTTTAACATGGGCTTAATAAAAACAACAAATATTACACTGCAGCAGTTTAAATAATATGTTGGTTATTGCAGTCATAATACTGTTTTTCATTAAATCTAGTAAGTACATTTTTATATACTGAGACGCTTATGGAAGGTGAAAGAACATAGGTGAGAGCTTTGACACTCTTTAAAATCAGTCCCCAACTCAAAGTAATAATGTACCAGTATCAGTTTTTTTTGTGAAAGATATTTAGAAAGATCCTGAATTAAATTGTACTTCAGTCACAGTTAGCAATATACATTTAAAAACAACATCAGCTCAAATATTAGGTCATTTTTAAAGATTTGTTTGTTTTACAGAAGTACACATTTTTGGATGCAGAAGCAAAATATGCTTCAACCACCCATTGACTTTAATAGAAGTCTTTAAGCTTTTTGCACAGAATATTATTGTTCCGAGCAGTTCCGCTCCTTATAGAATAACACTCGGAGTCTAACAGCTAAAATATAAGCTGGTTAATTAGCTGGGTTATGTGCTCAGTTAGCAAGCCTGCACTGTGCTGCTTGACAACTACTGATTAGGCCTCCTAGCATACCAACTTTATTTTCAAAAAAAGCAGTATCTCAATAATAGTAATAGGTGCACCCCTTTAGTTTCAATCTCTTGACTTCCCAAACACCCAACCTTCTTCCTTGTGAAGAACAGAATTGTGTAGAAGTGACTGAGAGTGTCTCAAAAAAGATAACTCTGTTACAGTGGGAGGAAATTGCTCACTCTGGAAGTTCAGTATGATGGGTATTTGTTTGTGGTTTTGAAACTAACAATTTAAAATTGAGCAATACCTTAAGGCCAGTCAATTTCCACCCCATGCACATGTGTGTGTTTAGAAGGGTGTAACTTTAATACAAAGAGCAAAGGAGAATTGTTAACGCATAACAATGTAGAGACAGAAATGACAGTCTGCTTGTAAATAAGGTGTAAAGCTATTCACCATGAGACAAACTATCAATGAGTCTGCTTAAAACTGAGAAGAAAACATGAAACGTAGGGTGTTATTTTGGCGTCATGTAAAGCTACTGAATTTGTAAACATTCACATGGCATTGATGTTGCAATATTTTAATGAACTATGTGATTTTTACAGGATATTGGCTAATGCATGTTCTGAAATGACATACATTGGTAGCGGTGGTTAAGAAACCTGATCGGGATGTCTCTAGAGGCTATTAGTGGTATAACCAACATGTCCTTGAACTGGTTTTAATCATATCTTTCTGGTCGTACTGTACTAAGATGATCATAATCAAATGCTTACATTCCAATACAGTTCTAGTACCTCATGGCCCTGTCTTGGGCCACATTTTATTCACAGTTTTTATTCCTTCCTCTTGATGATCTGCAAATACAGTGCTCAATTCCATTGCTATGCAGATGACACTCAGATGTATATTTCAACTTTCATAATTCTTCTTCCAACTTCCTTTTGTAATCAAATACACAAAGCCAAATCCTGGCTTTCCATCAATTTCTTGAAACCTTGAAACAGTGGTCTTTCTCATTGACATAAAATGCCTCAACAAATCATGACAGTTTTTAACTCAATACATTTAAAATATTCCAATTTCTGTAACTTTAATCAACTCCACTCATCCCTCACATTAAGCAAAACCACTGTTCTATTAAATGTTTTTTCGATTTTTTTGACAACTGCTATTCTATCCTTGGTCTCTCCCACAAAATATTCTTTGAACTTCAGATTATTCAGACTTCTGCTGTATGTGCACTCCCCTAGAACTCATCATCCAACAGCTCCATTGTCTACAAGTTACATTTCATATTGACTACAAAATTTAGCATCTTACTTTGAAGGCTGTTGTTTACATTGCTTCTCTGTACCTTTGTGATTCCCTGCTCATCAGTGCACCCATCTGCTCGCTTAGGTTTTCTATTTCAATTTACCTTACTGTTCCTATTAACCACCTGATCACCATGAGGGCCAGGGCCTTCAGCCACTCTGCCGTCTTGAATTCCCCTGACACTCAGACTCTTTCCACTTTCAAATCTTGTGTGGTAACATATTTGTTAAAATTAGCCAACGCATTCTGAGAATCTTTTATCCATCTTTTGATACAATTTGTTTGAGAATTTTGTAATTTTTTTATTGCACTTGGTTTAAGATTGTTATTATTGCGTCATAAGGTGACTTATACAATTACAATATAGCTGATAATGTATTAAAAGGTTAGAGCATTACTTGTCAGTTTATAGCAAAGACAATAAAAATAGTTGAAAAAACTCCTATGAGTTCTCAGTGTCTCTGCCAGTATTGAAATCCTCCACTCAAAATATCTTAGGCTGGAAACCTACATACTGGTCCTTCTCAAAATATTAGCATATTGTGATAAAGTTCATTATTTTCCATAATGTTATGATGAAAATTTAACATTCATATATTTTAGATTCATTGCACACTAACTGAAATATTTCAGGTCTTTTATTGTCTTAATACGGATGATTTTGGCATACAGCTCATGAAAACCCAAAATTCCTATCTCACAAAATTAGCATATCATTAAAAGGGTCTCTAAACGAGCTATGAACCTAATCATCTGAATCAATGAGTTAACTCTAAACACCTGCAAAAGATTCCTGAGGCCTTTAAAACTCCCAGCCTGGTTCATCACTCAAAACCCCAATCATGGGTAAGACTGCCGACCTGACTGCTGTCCAGAAGGCCACTATTGACACCCTCAAGCAAGAGGGTAAGACACAGAAAGAAATTTCTGAACAAATAGGCTGTTCCCAGAGTGCTGTATCAAGGCACCTCAGTGGGAAGTCTGTGGGAAGGAGAAAGTGTGGCAGAAAACGCTGCACAACGAGAAGAGGTGACCGGACCCTGAGGAATATTGTGGAGAAGGGCCGATTCCAGACCTTGGGGGACCTGCGGAAGCAGTGGACTGAGTCTGGAGTAGAAACATCCAGAGCCACCGTGCACAAGCATGTGCAGGAAATGGGCTACAGGTGCCGCATTCCCCAGTCCTGGGCTACAGAGAAGCAGCACTGGACTGTTGCTCAGTGGTCCAAAGTACTTTTTTCGGATGAAAGCAAATTCTGCATGTCATTTGGAAATCAAGATGCCAGAGTCTGGAGGAAGACTGGGGAGAAGGAAATGCCAAAATGCCAGAAGTCCAGTGTCAAGTACCCACAGTCAGTGATGGTCTGGGGTGCCGTGTCAGCAGCTGGTGTTGGTCCACTGTGTTTTATCAAGGGCAGGGTCAATGCAGCTAGCTATCAGGAGATTTTGGAGCACTTCATGCTTCCATCTGCTGAAAAGCTTTATGGAGATGAAGATTTCATTTTTCAGCACGACCTGGCACCTGCTCACAGTGCCAAAACCACTGGTAAATGGTTTACTGACCATGGTATCATTGTGCTCAATTGGCCTGCCAACTCTCCTGACCTGAACCCCATAGAGAATCTGTGGGATATTGTGAAGAGAACGTTGAGAGACTCAAGACCCAACACTCTGGATGAGCTAAAGGCCGCTATCGAAGCATCCTGGGCCTCCATAAGACCTCAGCAGTGCCACAGGCTGATTGCCTCCATGCCACGCCGCATTGAAGCAGTCATTTCGGCAAAAGGATTCCCGACCAAGTATTGAGTGCACAACTGTACATGATTATTTGAAGGTTGACGTTTTTTTGTATTAAAAACACTTTTCTTTTATTGGTCGGATGAAATATGCTAATTTTGTGAGATAGGAATTTTGGGTTTTCATGAGCTGTATGCCAAAATCATCCGTATTAAGACAATAAAAGACCTGAAATATTTCAGTTAGTGTGCAATGAATCTAAAATATATGAATGTTAAATTTTCATCATGACATTATGGAAAATAATGAACTTTATCACAATATGCTAATATTTTGAGAAGGACCTGTACAGATACACACTCTTGTTTCCATCTCATTTTCTGACTGTGTTTGTTTCCTCCTCCTCTCTCCGGCTGTGAGCTGACAGCTGAAGACAGTCCTGTCTGACAGTTCTGATAAATATACACAGAAGGATGGTAGAATTAAAAAGAACAATAAAAATAAAACATTATGGCACGCTGTGACTCACTTCAGCTGCTGTCTGTTCTACTTCTGAAGGGAACAAACGATGAATTCATCTATAAACCTGTTGTGTGCCATCTGTCACCTTTCTGAGTGCACAAAGTATTTAGACCTGACCCAAATTTATATAACATTTACAACAAATTAGGTATTTATTATGCTGGGACAAATTTATAGAGTAGACATCCAGAAAGATGATTAAGTTTATGTCATGATAACCCAGTTGGACACATGTCATTTGTAAAGAAAACATCTAGCAAGTTAGTTTATCTCTGACTAGCAGAGATTAACTAACTTTCTGTCTTTTCTAACACAGTGACGGCCGTCAGCCCACCGCAGCAGCTGGAACTTGGAAGAACCAGAGTAGGGGGGGGCACATTACTATTCCCACCTAAAGTTAGATGAACTTACTTTCAATATTACTTTACATGCATGATGGCTGCCTCATGCATGTTGCATCTATTTGGTACATCGGCTATCCATGTTCTTTTTTTAATTAAAATTGATGCACACTGGATAAGATATGTAGGTGGTCGGTTGTGACAGGGCAAAAAATAAATGTGAATGGTTATCATATGTCATCATTCAATGCCTCTGTAATCACCAGATCTTAAGATTGAGTCAACGCAGCCTCAGAGAAAACATTTCACATTAAACTGTATTGTTAGTTATTTCCAAAAAAAAAAAAACAAAGCTAAACAAAGTTAATATATCAAAACCTTGTGGAATTCTCTTTAGTGGCTCAGATTGAGCAAAGATCATCCCACAGACAATAACTTAAGTATTTCCAACTAGTCTTTGCCAAACATTGTCGTATCAGTTATAGAAAAAAAAAAACAACTCTTTGGAGTTGTCAGTCCAAAGCCTTACCAATATAAGCTATACAGTATATCTCCATTCTTAACCTTGACTTTTAAGTTGTTAACTAGGGTTGATACAATTGGTTGATACATATCACTTTCTCCAGTGCTTAGCACAGGTGTAGCCCTATTTCAATCAGTAGGATGTCCTGTTGTGGGAGCATTGGTAACTGATTTAAATGTTTTGCACTTAAAAAAAACTAACCTAGAATGATCAAACAGCAATTGGTATGCCTTTTATCCTTTATCAGATTGATAGGTAGCTACATTTACCTTTATGAGTTTTTTTTTCCTCATGAACAGTGAACTACCAGCTACTGCCTGCTGCTTTCCCTCTTAATTAAAAAAAGAAAAGCACAAAGAATAAAAGTGTTTTCTATTCTGTTTTCTCTAGGTTTTTCTTTCATGAATAATGACATGGTGTAATATCTCATGTACTTATGGTGTCTGCACATTATGTTGAGCCTGATGATTTGTATGCCAAGGATGTGTGTTGACCAGGTATTTTGTTTTGCAACAGGCTGCAGAGGAAGCAATGCAAAGCTGGTACCATACAGTTAATACCGTGACCATAACCTTCAGAAGACTTATGTATTTCACTACTGTCATCAAAATGTTTTAAAAGGCTTTTATAATGACTTCAGATTGAGCAAAGATCATCCCACAGATAATGGACTTCATAGACTTTTGAATCATGCAATGTTTATAAAAGTGTTTTGATCAAGAAATTGTTTGAATGTCCACAAATACACCAGAATTTTCTTAAAATGAATTATCTCATTCGGCTATTTTAGAACACAACAAACTTTTAAAATGATCCAAAACTAATTAAATTTTCAGCTTCATATAATGATTCAGGAAATTAAACTAGGAAATGCACATTTGTCTTTTTGAACCTTACTGCATGTTGGTAACCTTGAGCACTAAGTTGCTTTCGGACAGACGTTTGGTCTTATCAACAAATCTGGTCAACAATTATAAAAAGTGTTTTACTGCTGTAATGCCTGTAAAGATTTTTTCCTTAGGTTATTGCGGGTATAAATCATTATCAACATGCATTTTTGTTATAAAATGTGAAGACAAATTGTTTTAAGTTAATACTATTTTTTTCTTATCTAGTGAGAGAGTCCTGTTTATTTTTTATTGAATGAAAATAATTTTCAATCTAAATCTGCAACCATTTTGGGCTTAACTACACTTCTCAATCCCTCTTTCAAATCTTGAATTTTTTTTAATGAGTTTTTTTATGTATTCACATCCCACAGCAAAATTACACAGAGAAAAGAATAAAAGGCAACCTGAGAGATGACTAAACAATAGATTTGGTAAAAAAAAAAAAGCAACAGGTAAGAAGTTTTTATATTCTCAGGCAATAATATACATTAATATTTAGTATTGTGTTTACCTTTTCCAAATGCAATATAAACTGCAATAAAAATGAAACAATGGATCATGTCTTTTTTTTGTTGTCATCAATTAATGAATTCATTTTCATCATTCAAATAAGCCTCATTCTTAAATCTGAAAATATATATTTTTAACAAATGTTCAAGTCAGCCTGCATTGTAACCGGTTTATTACATTTTTAACGATGAGAAGAAAATTTGATGCTTAGAATCTGTCTAGGAAGAGCAAATATTCATGCTCTGCCTCAGCGGATGGTGCTAGAGTAGCTAGTCAGTCCCACTGGAAACATTAATGCCTTCAAACGTTCAGAAAACAGAGAACATTTTTGTCAGTACGCACTTTCGGTTAACATGGGTCTTTTTGTTTTACTTGAAGCCCTGACAGGTTTAATTAGCTGCAGCCATACTGATGATTCTCGCACCCGCAGTGTTTTGACCTGCTTTTTCTCTGGCTCTAACATGAGCCCATAGTTCTGCATACTGAGTGCACAGACACATGAAATAACAGACACAGCATGCTCTTACGCACATGCAAACACACACACCGGTGGATACGCTCAGTACCGTATTGTGTGGTAAACAAACAACAGAGGGCAGCCCGTGAGTCTGTCTGATTAGGTTGTAACCTTGCCCAGATCCACACAATCTCTACTCAGGTGCTGCATCTTCAGGTTTTCAGTCCACTCAAATTAAGTCAGACATGCTCTCATACTGTAAACTATTTTCATTGTATGACATCAGATTCCCCTCCCTTTCCCCTCTCCAAGTCCTAATGAAGTCACACAAAGTTCAGGACCACAGCGTAATCATAAATCCTGAGGGCAAAGGCCATTTCATCTCCGTCAAGAAGTATTAGCAGCATGCCAGACCTATAAAGGGAGCAGACTGGTTTACACCCTAATCAAAGTCAGTCATGAAAAAATGGTTAAACTTATTGCTGAAGCTTCAGATTTTAATGTCAAATATTGTTAACTCATGCTCTCAAGGAATATATGCATAATACTTTGTTCCAATTGTTCCAGTTTCAACTTGAAAAAGAATTAAGTAATGGAATATTTGACTCATTAAATGACATAACATCATAGTCACCTGAAAACGTGGAGCACTGGGACTAAACAGTCCCCCATTTATAAAAGTGGATGAGCACTCTTGTGTTTCTGCTTCCCCATTTTTTGACAAAAAAATCTGATCATCCCCTGTAGCACTCGTGGATATTGTGCATTTGCATTCAGTCCGAGTGGAGCCATCTTACAGGTGCAAATGTGTCTTACAGCTTTGCACATCTAGGGACTGAAATCTTTACTTGTTATTTTTTATTAAATAGCCCAAACTTAATCAGATTAGATGGTGAGCATCAGTGGATTTTTAAGCCTTTAAATAGATTTTTATTTGGATTTATCTGTGGACCTTGACTAGGCCAGATTTAACTCATTTTGACATTGTTTCAACTATTTGTTTAGGGTCACTGTTCTATACTGGAAGTTAAACCTCCACCCCATTCTCAAATCTTTTGCAGTTTTTTCTTCCTATCTATCCATCTATCTTCAAATCAACTCTGACTAGATTCCCTGTCCCTACTGGAGAATAGTATTCCCAGATTATGATGCTACAATTATTCCACGTGTGCCCTACATGATTTGTGAACATTCCTATTTTGTCTTCCTGTCACTCTTCTTGATTGTATCTGGGGTTATCACAATAAAAGGGCCTGAAGACAAATACAGGCCGCAGTTATTAAACTTTTATTTTTTATTGGAAAATCATGGATTCTAGGGCAACAGTGTTAGGGGTTCTTTATGTAACTGGTGGGTTGCCAGTTTAAACCCCCGCTCCATTCGTCTCAGTTGTTGTGTCTTTAGGCAAGACACTTCACCCGGCTTGCCTGCTGATGGTGGTCAGAGGGCTCAGTGGCGCCAATTATATGGCAGCCTCACTTTGGTATGTCTGCCCCAGGGCAGCTGTGGCTAAAATGCTAGCTTACCACTGTCAATGTGTGAATGGGTGGATGACTGATTGTAGTTTAAAGCGCTTTGGGGTCTCTGGGGACTTGATAAAGTGCTATACAAGTGCAGGCCATTTACCGTTTACCATTCATTTCCTTCCACTTAACAATTATGTACAATTTTGTGTTGGTCTATAATAATAACTCACTTTAGAATGAATGAATACATACAATATACAAATTGTGAAAAGTTTAATGAATGTAAATATGTAAATACATTTCACGTGCTTTGTGCTTTTTATGTAGTTCAATCTCTGTATCCAGCAGTTTTGTCACAAAAGTCTCCTCATTTGCGACACAGAGCTCATCTTCTTCCGCTGACAGATGCATGAATTCACCTGTTTTGACTGTTATCAGACCCGAGCAGGATTGCTGTGATGTGCTGAATAGGTGCATGTGCCAGTCTGTGTAATACTGAGCTGCATGTGAACCACTGCGGGTCTGGGTTTTTTATTTTCCAGGACGGATGAAGAGCTCACTCTGCAGTTCAGAGGTTTGGCCACATGCCAGATAGAAGTCATTAAGTCTGGTATGTGCACTGCTAAAGCTACAGAGGGCTGCACAATTTATGGCTGTTAAGCCAGTGTTTACTGAGTGTTTTCAAGTGTATTGAAAAAAAGGATTTAGTGAGGCAATTGTTTCTTCTGGGATGTAATTAATTAGCAAATTTAGAGATTATGACACTATTAGCAAAAGAGCAACTTCAGGATAAAAACTTTAGAATAACAGAGATAAAATCAGTTATTCAAACGTGACCTTACATATATAGGCACTAATCATTCTGAGTGACACCCATTGTGACAACTGTCCAAACTGCTTTGCATTAGCCACGGCCTCTGGGGATTTGTGGCCTTATTAGTGCTGTGCATTGAAATGAGTCATTAATTATCTCAAACAAGCTCCAAATGAGCTCTGTCACCACCATCAACCTCATATGAGGTTTTCCTTCAATTTAAACACAATGTCTGGCTTTAAAGGTAACCTATGGTGCTTTGCAAAAGTATTTACATTCTGTCACATTACAACCACAAGCTTCTGAGTACCTTTTTTTCAAATAGAAATCTGAAAAATGTATGCATTTGTTTTCAGCCCTCTTTGCTCTTACCCCTTAAATAAAATCCAATGCAACCATCTGCCTTCAGAAGTCAACTAAATCATAGTCCTTCTGCATGCAATTTCATCCCAATATAAATCTAGCTGTTTTGAGAAGGCCTCAGAGGTTTGTTAGAGATTATTAGTGAGCAAAGAGCATCATAAAGACCAAGGAACGCAGCAGACAGGACAGAGGTAAAGTTGACGGAGAAATTTAAAGCATTGTTAGGTTATAAAACAATATCCAAAGCTCCACATCTCCTGGAGGACTGTTCAAAATGTCTGAAAAAGAATGGCACAATTGCGAACCTACTAAGATATGGCTGTCCACCTAAACTGAGAGACAGGAGAGCTTTAATCAGAGAGGCAGCCAAGAGGTTCTTGGGAACACTTGAGGAGCTGCAGAGATTCACAGCTCAGGTGGGATAATCTGCCAACAGGCCACCCATTAGACATGCACTCCACTATTCTGGCCTTTACTGAATAGGATGAAGCAAGCTGAAACTAAATATGTCAGATTAGACCAAAATTAAGCTTTTTTGCCTATATGCAAAGCACTCAGTGGAGGAAAACTAACATTGCAAATCACCCTGAACACACCATCCCCACAGGGCAGAAGTTCACCTTACAAGACTAGTGATGATTCTTTTGAATGACTCCTTACCTTGAACGATAGGACTCGAGTCTTAGTGAAACTGTTCTTTGTTTTTTACTACTCTCCTTGCTTATAATGCTACTTTTTTAAATTAATTTAATTTAAACATTATGTTATATTACCTAGGCAATTCAATACGAAAACCGAAAGCGGGTAGGTTCCAGCATGTAGCGCACATGCACATTGCTCACTGTTTGTCTTCGTCACATGTCATGGCAGCAAGGTGTTCGACCTGGCTGTGACACCCACACATGCACTGGGAGAGAGGGGTAGGACGGACAATGTGCTCGTTGCTCGAGGACGAAACAATGAGTGGCACAACAAAACTTTTGCAAACTTCATTTGGTCAATGTTTACATTTAAGTGTTGTTTACCATTAGTGCGTTGCCTTAAAAGTTTTATTTAATGGTGCAGGAGGTGATTTTTATTTCTGCCAAATCAACTTTAGTGCACTTTTTTCTCTTCTCTTCTATTTTGTTTTATTTTGCTTGGTTAATTTTGTTTCTATATTACATATAGCATTAAAATACTATTAATGCACACAAAACTGGTAAAGAACTACATGGGTATTTGATGTTTATATTTTATACATTGTCGTATTTTTCAGCCCGTTCAGTTTTCTCTATCATCTGTTATGTTTTTCCAAGTGTTACTTCACAGTATTTGCAGAACAGCTAAATAAGGTCATGGACTTCTGGCGGACCAATTTCGCGTATCCACCATTTTTATTTCTTGCTGCGATTTTGTAGTCTGTTGCACCTGATCTTCTATATTTGAACATATTTGTGTTAAAATGTAGAAGATCGTCACGGCAGAACATGTGACCCATATAAGGAGGCCTCAGTCCTCAACGCAGCTATCCCAGGTTCAAGTCCCGAACCAAGGGACCTATGCTGCATATCTTCCCCTTCTTTCCACCCCCCTTCTTGTCTGCCTACTTTGAAAAACTAACAAAAATTAAGGCCACTAGTTTCCTTTCTCCTCATTATGTTTTAATTGTGTGTGCTGGTCTATAGCACAAAAATCCCCCAAAATAAATTGAAGTTTGTGTTTCATGTAAACAAATTCAAAAGATTGTCTGCTGAAAAATTTAATCATACTGTTTGCAAAGGGAAACCTCTACCATGCAAACTGGAGACTCTGTCATCAGAGCTCTGATTACTGCAGTCTGGATGGGGGATGGAAAGGAGTTAATTCCTGCTGTCATTTCCTTCAAAAAGGGTAATGAGCTTTCTGATAAGAAAACGGTGGGGTTATCCTGTGAATTGGTCATGGGGAAATGAAATCACGTCTTTCTCTCTGCAACAGTGGAGCAGTTACAGATTGAGATGATAACCAAGTGACCTAAAGCATTTCCCTGGAGACGTTTCACCTGAAATGCACAACACGGTTTGTGCGAGGACCCGTTTTAGCGTGTCTGTGCCTTTGGTATGGAATAAAAATAATTAATTCAGTTCTCAGGCTTTTTAAATAGGCAGACAGAGAATTTAGCATTAAGACAGCTAATACCTTAAAATGCTTCTGCAAATGTGATAAGCGCACAAAGAGGTCACTGATTCAGACTGAAGGAGATTGAACTACTGGAGATAAGTGTAGAGCTGCGTAACTGGTGCAGACTGAGAAGATAAGGAGGCAGAGTTGGACATCAGAGGAAGGAGATGACAGACATGGAGAACAGGAAAGAGGTGAATGTGATGAATGAAAGAGGAGGAAAGGAGATGGAGGGAGGGAGGTAAGAGGGACACTGTCTCTCTGTGTCATTAAGGATGAAGGAAGGTCAATGCTTCTCCACAGCTGAGAGAATCTAATGATGCAAATTAAGGCTGATGCTGCGCTGAATGCCACAAGAGAGGCCCAACATTCAACACGTTACGCCAATACACGCACAGCAGTTTAGCATATTAAACAACTCAATGTCAAGCAAAAATGGCCATAAACATTAATAGAGGAAATGACCCAGATAGCGTGACTGAATGGTACGTGATAAAAGTAAATGCTAGTCTATGTGGCAGGCAAATAAACAAATTGGAAGGAGAAAGATGGGGGAGGGGAGCAGTGTCACAGTTTCCCTTCTGCAGCCTTTGAACAGAAGCATAACGCTGGATTCACATAAAGAAAATATATGATGTGAATATTTGTGGCTTTGAACTGAATGCATAAACTGATTGGAAAGGGTCGAATTGTCGAATTGCCGACACATCTTGTTGTTCTTAACATGTCAAAATATCAATGACATGAGAGCTCCCAACATAAAAAATTGACCTTCCCCTTTTACTCAAGGTGTCGTAAATAAACCATGCATCCAAAGATGATGTTCATGCACTGTGCAAGAGTGCATGAATGTGGAAAGCATTGCATATGCATACATAGCAGGGATGCAGACAGCAGAGTAATTGCACGGCTTCATGGATAACAGTGACCCTGTTAGCCCAAAAGCTTATTGGCTGCCTGTTTCCTCTGATTCGGCTGCCGCAACCAATGGGAGCTGTCACCACCGTTTTAGATGTGGGAATGAAAGAACAGAACTATGCGGGCGAGAAGGACGGTGAAATAGAGGTGAAGGTTAAAAAAAAGACAAGGTTGGATGATGTTGGGGAGTGAGGAGAAAAAAATGGAGAGTGACAAGTATGGAGATGTGGAATGAAAGAAAGCAGGCGATGTGGAGGAGAGAGCTGAATCCTCTTCTCTGAGGGAACAAAGACGGCAATCCCTGAGCACTGGCAAAGCTGTTTGGCTTGTGGTTGCACACCAACAAAGCACATGTGTGTGTTTGTGCAGAAGAGCTGTCTGTATGTGTGAAGACACAGTGCTTCACAAAAACAGTAGGTGATAATCACACTTTCTGGCCCCTCTTCTCACTCGAGATCCCACAGGAAATGTACAATAGTCTCCAACACACACATCTGTATACACACATCTGTCTGTGAGGGCTTTGTAAATGCTGCATAGCAAGGTGGTGTAAGAAACAGATCATTGCCAGGAGTAGAAGGGGAATCGCAGGGGAGGAAGTGTCTGGAAAGGTCAGGGAAGTGGCTGAACAAATTATGGATGCTAAAGGGGCGGGTATGAAGAAGGTTCTGAAGCTTGGCAAGAGTTTAAGGTGTCTCAGATTCTGATTATGTGTTCACCACTGTATCTGCAAGCATATACACTCACAAACATAACTTGAAAATCAACAAGATTGTAATCTGGATCCCATTTCTACAGTTTAGGTCAAGCATGCAACTCCTAATAACCATGCAATGAACAGTATAAATTGCTAAGATCCAAAAATGTATCATTACACACACACACACACACACACTCTTGTTTTGCTATATGTAGTGAGGACCATCTGTTGACTCCCATTGACTTCCATTGATTTTCAGTCATTTTCAACCCTTTCTATGCCCTAACCCTGACAATAACCCTAAACCTAACTATTACCAGTGCATGCCTAACCCTAACCTTAACCTAAACTCAATTCACACCTTAGTCCTAAACCTAACCGTTAGCAAAATAGGTCGTGAGGACTAGCAATTTGTCCTCACTTTGGTACAAACGGTCCTCAATTTGATGGTGAAATCGGGAAAATGGTTCGCACTGTGATGCCAAGACAGGAACACACACACACACACACACACACACATATATATATATATATACAGTACAGACCAAAAGTTTGGACACACCTCATTCAAAGAGTTGTCTTTATTTTCATGACTATGAATATTGTAGCTTCACACTGAAGGCATCAAAACTATGAATTAACACATGTGGAATTATATACTGAACAAAAAAGTGTGAAACAACTGAAAATATGTCTTATATTCTAGGTTCTTCAAAGTAGCCACCTTTTGCTTTGATTACTGCTCCGCACACTCTTGGTATTCTGTTGATGAGCTTCAAGAGGTAGTCACCTGAAATGGTTTTCCAACAGTCTAGAAGGAGTTGCCAGAGATGCTTAGCACTTGTTGGCCCTTTTGCCTTCACTCTGCGGTCCAGCTCACCCCAAACCATCTTGATTGGGTTCAGGTCCAGTGACTGTGGAGGCCAGATCATCTGGCGCAGCACCCCATCATTCTCCTTTTTGGTCAAATAGCTCTTACACAGCCTGGAGGTGTGTTTAGTGTCATTGTCCTGTTGAAAAATAAATGATGGTCCAACTAAACGCAAACCGGATGGAATAGCATGCCGCTGCAAGATGCTGTGCTAGCCATGCTGGTTCAGTATGCCTTCAATTTTGAATAAATCCCCAACAGTGTCACCAGCAAAGCACCCCCACACCATCACACCTCCTCCTCCATGCTTCACAGTGGGAACCAGGCATGTAGAGTCCATCCGTTCACCTCTTCTGCGCCGGTCAAAGACACAATGGTTGGAATCTGGTCAAAGCTCTCCTGGAGGTGGGAGTTGAATACGTCCCTGGCCGAGGGCTCTGCCAGACGTTCCCAGCAGACCCTCACTTTGCGCTTGGACCTGCCAAGTCTGTCCGGCTTTCTCCTCTTCCAGTGGATCCAACTCACCACCAGGTGGTGATCAGTGGACAGCTCAACCCCTCTCTTCACCTGAGTGTCCCAAAACATGCGGCCGAAGGTCTGACGATACGACAACAAAGTCGATCATCGACCTCCTGCCTAGGGCGTCCTGGTGCCAAGTGCACTGATGGACACCCATATGCTTGAACATTGTGTTCATTATGGACAATCCGTGACTAGCACAGAAGTCCAATAACGAAACACCACTCAGATTCAGATTGGGGAGGCCATTCCTCCCAATCACGCCTCTCCAGGTGTCCCTGTCGTTTCCCACGTGAAGTCCCCCAGCAAAATAATGGAGTCCCCGGGAGGGGCACTATCCAGCACCCCCAACAGGGACACCAAGCAGGCTGGGTACTCTGCACTACCGCCTGGCCCGTAGGCCGAAACGACAGTCAGAGACCTGTCCCCAACCCGAAGGCGCAGAGAAGCGACTCTCATCCACTGGTGTAAACCCCAACACGAGACGACTGAGCTTGGGGGCAACAAGGAAACCCACCCTAGCCCGCCGCCTATCCCCGTGGGCCACTCCAGAGTAGAAGAGAGTCCATCCCCTCTTGAGGAGATGGGATCCAGAGCCCACGCTGTGCGTGGAGGCAAGCCCGACTATTTCTAGTTGAAATCTCTCGACCTCCCGTACAAGCTTAGGCTCCTTCCCCCCCAGTGAGGTGACATTCCACGTCCCTAGAACCAGCCTAAGCATCCGGGGATTGGGCTGCCGAGGTCTCCACTTTTGTCTGCCGCCCAATCCTCTTTGCACTGGTCATATATCTTTGACATTCAACTCTACTGGGAAGGCTGTCCACAAGACTTAGGAGCGTGTTCATAGGAAATTTTGACCATTCTTCCAGAGGCACATTTGTGAGGTCATAGACTGATATTGGCCAAGAAGGCCTGGCTCTCAGCCCTCCTTTTACTGGAACTAAGGGTTCAAATCCATCTCCTGAAAAACAACGCCACAGCATAATGTTCCCTCCACCAAAGGTTACAATTGTCACAATACAGTCACACAAGTACCGTTCAACTGGCAACCGGCAAACCCAGACTTGTCCATCATATTTCCAGATGGAGAAGCGCAATTTGCCACCACAGAGAATGCGCCTCCATTGCTCTAGAGTCCTGTGGCGGCATGTTTTACACCACTGCATAAGACGCTTTGCATTGCACTTGGTGATGTATGACTTGGATGCAGCTGCTTGGCAATGGAACCCCATGCCATTCTACGCACTGTTCTTGAACTAACCTGAAGGCCACATGAAGTTTGGACTCTGAAGAAAGACAGCGACCTCTACACATCACCTGTCCTCCTTCAGTTTACGGGGCCTACCACTTTGTGGATGAGTTGCTGTTGTTACCAATCATTTCCCCTTTTTTATAATGCTGACAGTTGACGGTGGTATATTTAGGAGCGAGGAAATTTCATGACTGGCCTTGTTGCACAGTTGGCATCCTATCCCAGTACCACACTAGAATTTACTGAGCTCCTAGAGCGACCCATTCTTTCACAAATGTTTGTACAAACCGTTTGCTTGCCCAGGTGCTTGATGTCATACACCTGTGGCCATGGAAGTTATTGGATCACCTGACTTCAATTATTTTGATGTGTGAGTGAATACTTTTAGCAATAAAGAGTAGTTATCCCCGACAGAATTTGTTTCCCCTGTGTTGGGAGCGCAAAACAGGAAGAGCAGATCCAGTTGATTGTGCCGCCTCAGTTCCCACCAATTAGATGTGCAAGTAGTCATATTTTACTTTTGTGAAAAAGTGAAAGATGAGTGTCATTACTTCATCATTCAGTTAGCGTGTTACAACAGAAAATGACACATTTATTGTTCTCATGTATCTAGTGTGATTATTTAAACAAAATGAGAATGTTTGCCTAATAAGAGGATAATCACGTCCGTGTAAACTCGATTCATATAAACATATTGCTCAATATACCACATTCTCAACCAGTAAACAGCTTTGAGATCATTTCCGTATGTCCTACAAAAATACTATTTGTTCTGATTGTTGCACATCAGCAAAGGTTATGTCTGCTGGACACTGGAAACAGTTGTCTCCTTTATTCTTGTAAAATGCGTTTTTTTATTAGGTAATCCACATAAATGGATCATATAAAACAGATACCAAACGTAATAAAATAAAACACTGGATAAAGGACATTCATAACTCTGGTCTAGACAGAAAGTGATTTTCATTCAATCAAGAAGTAAATATGATAATATAAGAGTTTTTATTTGCATTGTGGGTGTGACAGGTGTATGTGATGGTCTGCATGGAAAGCCCAACTGTAGGACTTTTATCTATTAGACAATAAAATAAGGAATGAGGTCTGAATATCTTTCATACCCATTTTAGTTTTTTTCCATATACCTATCTAGACCTAGAAATTAATAAAAGTAAATTCCATAATTTTTCTAGACTTTGCAAGACTGTGTGATGACATAACAGAAGCCAATGCTATAAAACTGGGAAAATAAATGAATCCAACAAATTTTATGCTTGAAATGTGTCAGCTTTATTCATAGCAATAAAATCACTAATAGCAAAACCTTGCCTAGCTAAGGAATAGGATGCAGTGAATTAAAGCTTCACCTTAGTCACCCATCCAAAACATACAAGGTCAGTGCGCTTCTTACAAGAAGCAGGAGGCAAGATGCCTCAGGTGTAGCAATCAGAGAACATTCGAGGGGTTCGCTTCCCTTCCCCGGAAACACTTAACATGTGAACAGTTATGCAGTAAGACAGTGATGCTCCCTCACTGTCTGGGTCTACATTTTTCCTGTCAGTAAGGGACAGAAACTGCTGACTTTTTTGCAGAAAAATACTGCTTGAATCCAAAGGCCAACATGATAGAATGTTTTAACTCATGTTTGCTAAGAGAGACACATGGGCCACTTGCCCTCTGACAGATGAAGATTTCTCAACAAGGTAAAGGTAAAGGTTTTCTCAATTCATTGATTGTGCGGTGCTGTATTTCTGAAATATTTAAAGAAAACCTCCTGATGTATTTATAAACCCTTTTATAAATACATCAGGAGAAGCCTCTGTTAAAGGAAATTTCATATAAAAACTTACACTACTGGAAGGCTGGTGTTGTTGAAATCCTGATCACATTACTGATAGCTGATAGTGACATTGACCCTCTGGAAAAGTTGGTTACTGCTGGAGGAAAGCCATTATCCTCAGCTGAAAACAGATAAAAGAAATCATTTTCTGCTAATTAATCAAATGATTTCTCTCTCAAAATAAAGAGAGAATCCATCTGGACAGAATACTGAAGTCATCAGGACCCTGGGGCTCCTAGAGGAAGCAGAGAAGACACAAAGAAATCATTGGAGTCCTCCCCAGGGAGCATCCAGTTAAAATTCAAGGACTCTTTTCATCTCCCACATTAGCTGCCTCAAATGCTGATCTCACTCTCTCCTCGCCTCTTACTGAGGTCACGGTTGAAAAGTCTCAGTGATACTCCAGGAGACTGGGAATTATCCAAGTGTATGATCGACCTCATGTACATATAAAGCCACGTGTTTGTCAATGTTTAGATCATTTATGGATTTGGAGGTGCTTGAATGCCTAATTACCTCTGTCCTGAGGCAAATGAAGGAGGTCAACAAAGTTAAGTCATTTTAGCCTCTGCCCATGTGAATTCCTCACATAGTCATAGAAGTCAGAGAACGAGCTAATGGGAGTCATTTCTGGGCGTTCAAGAACTGCCACCTTAAGCGGCAAACATTTCAAACTGCGGCACGGCAAGATCTTCGTAATGAGATCAGTGGCGCTGTCTGACGGTGACAGCTTGGGGAATAAACTGTCTGTTGCATTTGACGCCATTAAAGCAGTGCAGCAGAAATCTGTAAAACAGCATGCGCGATCATTATTATCACCGTAACAAACAGCCCTCAGGATTAATACTTGAGGAAACACAAGCTTTGTAAAAACAAAAACCAGCAACACTTCCATCCTAAAACTGTCCTTCCAAAGGACAAAGGAGACAGAGACAAATCTGCTCTATCTTTATGTGATACTGAGTGAAATGACGGGAGGGCTGACAGGTAGCAAGAAGAGAAAGATAAGAAATCACAAGCCCCAAAGAAGAAGTGCTGACAGCTCGCCGCTATAAACCAGCCTGATACTTTAGCTTCAAAATAGTTTTTTTTTTTAAAACCCTCATCCTAATTTCAACCACAATGCCTGAATTATTCATTCTAGAGCAATGGCAAGCAGAATGAGGGATGAAAAGTCATTGGTCTATTTTCTATTCACATAATAAATGAATGATTGGATGTTCAAAAGTAGAAAGAAACAGTGACAGAAAACAGAAATGAAGCCAGTCGGTCGGTCATTTTCTACCGCTTATTCCATAGTGGGTCGCGGGGGAGATGGTGCCTATCTTCAGCAGTCTATGGGCAAAAGGCGGGGCACGCCCTGGACAGGTCGCCAGTCCATTGCAGGGCAATACACATACAACCATGCACACACTCATTCATACACCTAAGGGCAATTTAGATTGACCAGTTAACCTAATAGGCATGTCTTTGGACTGTGGGAAGAAGCCAGAGTACCTGGTGAGAACCCACACATGCACAGGGAGAACATGCAAACTCCATGCAGAAAGACCCCCAGCTGGGAATTGAACCCAGGACATTCTTGCTGCAAGGCAACAGTGCTACCAACTGCACCACCGTGCAGCCCCAGAAATTAAGCAAAGAGAAAAAATGACGATGTAAAATTCAGTGTAAAATCCATTAAGATGATGACATCACAGGAGGGGGGACAGAATCAAATTTTTAACAGTAGCATAAATATTAAAAATATTCCTGCTTGTGTTGATTTTACAAGGATACTCAATGACTGGATTTTTATAGCATCACTATTTTATATAAAATTCTGCTTCAGAGAGTTAGTGGTATGCACTGTTGCTGCTGCACAAGTTCAACATTATAATACTGTCAATGCATGGCTGTTGGAGGCTGGTGTCTACGTCCCTCTAAGAGGCAACAGTGCTAACGACTGTGCCACCATGCAGTCCTCTCTAGAGCATACAGAGCTGTTTTGAAGTTATATGTTTTCCTTGTTTCTCTCTTTTTCATTCAATATAATTAAACCCCCAAAATACAGGAAATGTGGGTTTAGCTACTAAATCCTCAGGTTCTTTAAGCCTCAGGCCACTGTCTGCCATCAATAACTCCCAAGATATGTTAAAATGCACATGTGCAAAAAAACTTTAAATTGTCCTCGTATCGTCAACTCCCATTTTTTATGTAGTTTGCAGTACAGGTATTTTTACAGGTATTAAAAGGCATGGTAGCATTTCTCCAGTTTTGGTAGGTTCCTGACTGCATGCATGCTTTTGTATTTATTTTAAGATTATTTTACTTTAAAGTATCAAAAGTTCTGTAAACGTGCATTTAACTGAGGTGCTCAACTTCTACAGCCCCCCAAGAACACTTAGACCATCCAGCTTGGTGCTCTTAGTACAGCCGAGGTCCAAATAAAATACTAAAACGACTCGAATTTCTCAATGTAGACTTTTTGCAGACTTTTTATCCTGTCGGAAATCTCATATTCTACTGTGACCCTTATTTCAAGTTCAGCTACCGATCAGGCCTTATATGTCAGTGTGCATTATTGATTTAGCTTGTTTTATAAACACTATATTGCCAACCTTCAACCTTCTTGAACATCTTTGGAATGAATGAGAGCTGAGGCTGCAATTCTGGTTTTCTCCTCTGACTATGAACACACGCCTAATTCTAAACCTGGAAGATGTTTACAGAATAGTTAAAGCTGCTGTTGCTGGCAATGGTGGGTTCATCAATAAATTGGACCTTAGTATTGCAATTGAGGTAGGGAACCCAACAATCGCACATACCTCCAAACATAACAACATTTGACTAGAATGAAAAATTCTAACAAAGTATTAAATATCTGGAGCAAAGGTTACATGAAGGAAACACTGTATTTACTAGAGGAAAAGCTGCATTTTTTGAATCGCAATTGTAATGATGTTTGGACTCTTTGGATGCAATATTCAATAGAATATTACATTTCATGTGACATGCATACAAATTATGCATGTCAGTACTTCATTTACCCTGTTAGATAGACTTTACAGCCCTCGATGCCCACAATTGATGGAAATTTTTTTAGTAGGCAAAATGCAAGAGTTCACAAAAGGTGGAGAGGAGATTGGTATGGACAAAAGCTAAGAAATAAGCAAGAAAAGGTGGGTTAATCATAATCAATGTCAGCATAGCAACATTTCTCAATAGTATTAGAATAACATGTTTTTCTGATATCACGCAACTTCAAATAAGTTTAAGGCAATTAAGAACTCATGTTTTCAATTTTCTTCTACCTACAATGACACAACACTGAAGTAAGATTATAAATTATTATAGGTTAGATGAAAACTTAATTTACAATCAACTTGCACATGCACTCTCAGGTTCTCAGGTAGTCCATTGCAAAGGCAATGAACATCATAAATCAAGGCCTTGCTGTATGCACTTTAGGGGTAGTCAAAAACCTGTTTTCAGTAGACCTTAGGGTTCTGCAGAGAAATAATACTTATTCTGCTAAATGAGTAGAAAAACGCATTGAGAACTTTATAAACAAATCAAAGGATCATAAAATCAATCTTGAATGCAGCAGGTAGCCAGTGTAGAGCCTTCCCTTCCTTGTATTTTACGATATAAAGCGGGAAATTGTTAACACAAATCTCGTGATTTAGGAAAGGTATTACTTGTACTACAACAGTGGATTCATTGAGCTATAAAACTAACATGGTGTGTTACCCTGATTAACAGAAATAGAAACTTGAATTCACAGACTTTAATTTGCCCAAACACCATGAGGCATGTCAGGTCTGGAAGCGAGTTCAGATGTTGTAATGATGACTTCAAAAAGAAAAAAGGCTCAGCAGAGGAGACTGACAGGTGCATTAAAGTGCTCTGCATCACTTTTTAATGTTTAATGGGTTTGAGAAAATTGGGAAGCTCTCCCAGCAAATATTATTTTGCTAAAATAACTTGGTTACTAGAAAATTATTTTGAACATTGATCTACAGAAGAGAGTAGAAAGGAAGGTATATGATCATGTAAAGATAAAAAGGAGCATCAACTGTAGGCTTATGTACCAAACGACTAAACGACCAGACAAGTAAAGAAATTTGATCATCCATTTTCATTGTTATAACAAAAGGGATACTACTATGAGACAACACTTCAGTATTCCCTTTAGGTCTGGACCTTATTGTTCTTTACTGAAGCAGCCATTCTTGCCTGCTATTTATTCTTCAAATGCTGAAAAAGACCCTGGCTGCTTCGCTACAAGGAAACAATTTAAAGCTGGGGAAAAACACAAATAGTTCAACGTGCAATGGAGCGCATGATTCAAGGTGGGTTTTATTGTCTGGTTCTGAGCAGGGGCCAAGCAGAGCGGCTTTTCAATTTAAGAAAGCAGCTAACGTTTAGATCTACAAGAAGAAAAAAGACAAACAGCATATAAATTTATTCACTTACTTAACTGCTGGCTTTTCTGTCATACGTGACACGTATTAAGGACAAAGCGACACATATGTGCTGGCGTTCCCAAGTGATTCCCACATGCCTCCGTTCCTGCAGGGATGGAGACTGCATGAATTTATAGTGTGTGTGTGTGCAGATCTGATGGTGAAAAGTCCTCCGGCTTTTGCAGGCCTGTTTGTGTAGCGGTGAGGCGGAAGTAATGTCTGAATCTGTGCTTCCTCAAAGCGAAATGCATGCGTGTTTGTGTCTGCGTGCATGCATGCATATCTGTGTGTGTGTATGTATGAAAAACAGGGTGTCACTGCTAAAGGACGGTACAGAGAGTCTGTTTGACTACATTCACCTAGAAACTTTTGCATATGTTCATTTTTAACTTCAATTTTAATGATCTCCTTTGCCTAAGGAAATAAAAACATGATGACACTGCAGCTATTGCTATGATAAAAACTTCCCTTATTTGGACCAAAAAATCAAAAATAAATCAGCTAGGTGTGTTTTTAAATACACATGCTGTTTTGTTGGGTTTTGTCTGTTCTTTATGAAAAACAAAGACTCTTAAACATTATATTTTAACCAGGTTTGGAAAGCGCATATGCTTTTGTCCTATATGTGAACTCTGACCTGAGACAATCTGTCTCCCCACAAACAGCCATAGACATTGTAGGACACGAGGAGTATAGAAAACCTAAGGGCAGACATGAGCAAGCAGGCAGGACTAGATTTAGTGGTTTATTAAAGTGCAAATTTTGCTTACAGGCAGGAAGACGGCAAACGGAAACAACCAAGAACTGCACACCAGGAGCAGGACAACAGAAGGCACAAACCTATTACAGGCTGACAGAAAGAAATGAAGGCTTGATGGAAGGTATAAGTACACAGCGACTGATTCAGGACAGGTGTGAGTCATGTGTGAATGCTTGTGGAGGCTGGGCAGTCGGTGTGAGAGGGGACTGAAGGAAAACCAAACAAAGTGGAGACAAGTGTGACACATGCAGAGGGATTAAAGCTGTCCTATCTCAGAACTGTCTGGGACCTGTCATACATCTATATTCATATTACTTGAACCTGGTGAGCTCTTGCAATGTTGCACCAATTCCTGCTGGGTAATGGTGTGCTTTAATCAATGTTAAATATTTAATATTTGCCCTTACTTTGACCAAAAGAAGCATGACCCCTGTACAACCTTTGAATGTGTTCTCTATTATACACTATGACTGACTCACATTTCGTAATCTTGCTTTAGTTCATAGATTTTGAAAATCCCCTTGATCCTCTATTGGCAGCAACCAGTGATAGTAATAAATATATTACGATTAAAAGTTGAACCCCCCGTTAAGGTGAATATACATCAATTATCACAAGTTTCTTCTTAAACAGACTCAAATGTTTGTTTTCCTGACAATAAAAATGCAACAGCTTGTAACAAACCTTAGCCCAAAACATTTCAAACACTTATGAGAGTTGTTCTGCTGCTTTATAAGCAAATCTTCTTTGATCGTTATAATTCATACTAATGTGTTATAGCAGCTGCTGCACTAAGCTCAGGTCTCTCCCATAAGCCTGTTAGTTAGGCCTCTGCTAATGGTGCCCTATTCATAAGGTGTAGAAAAGGTAAGGATTAATTTGCTGGATCTAGATTGGAGTCCAGAAATAAAAAAATATATATTTAAAGCAGTTCTGTCCTGCCCTGCAATATTAGGCGCATAGTTTGTCTATATGAAGAACCATGATTCATAAACCAGACCATCATTTCACATTGCAACATGGTTCTGATTAAAAGCTCACATGACTCATTGTGTGTGCTATTCTCTGACCAGTTGCTTCCTTATGCAGCAGGCTCTATGCTGTGTAACCTTGTATAAAAGCCACTGTAAGGTATTCAGCAGCTATAGTGGCTGTTCAAGAAGATGGTCCCACAAATACAAGTTTGTCAAGTCATATCAATCACAGTTTGGCCCTTGTTTATTAGATCAGTGAATGCATGTGTGTTGATCTCAACAGTTTGTTAGTTTGCGCTTAAAAGAAAAGAAAATATATTTTGCACAGGTTGAATGGAGCGCCTTTTAACTTCTTTAAAAAATGTTTAAATATTGCTGTGCCCCATTTACCCCCTGTCCTGCTTTAACCATTTAACCCTAGTTCTTAGTTAGGTCACATAGGAAATGCACATGCTTTGAGAGTTAAAATATTAAATTGCCACAACAACCTTCATCAGCTGTGCTTTGATGTGCAGTATTTAGTGTTGCTTTCACTTATTCCTGACAGGCCTCAAACTAACATTTTAGTTTTCCGCTTAAAAATCTTTATTGGCTCAACAACCATAACAAAATGTGGTTGAAAATATTCTGACATTTAGCCTGTAATGTACAAAGTTTTGGTGTCATTGGCAATTAATTGTTACTTCAAATGACCACAAAAGTAGGGTCAAAGGGAAACTTAAAATCTCTCCCGTTAGATCAACACTAGTTTCATAATATTAAAAACCCAGTTCCTCCTCTTTCTGTCAAGGCAGAGGACAGTTTAATGTTTCAGCAGCCAAACCATGTTTCAAATAGCTGTGTCTATTCCTGGTATGAATTCTCCATTATATTGGATCACAAGACCTCTTCAGTGGAAGGTGAGAACAGCTGAGAAGATCACTGGAGTCTCAATCACAGCAGACATTCGTCATTCAAGATCCACTTGAAAAGCAACCAATATCGTGCAGGAATCTGCTTATCCGTCACAGAACCTATTTACTCTGATGGTAAACAGTAAAGCACACCCATCCCCCCTTCCTCAAGGCCATCACTTCCCTACTCTGCAACAATTTCTGCCTCAAACCTTTAGACTTTTAAATAAAATAAACCACACAGAGTCAATAAATGTTTCAGTACTTTAAAATATTTGAACACTTGGACTTGATGGCTTTTGCACATCTTGAATTTTTGCACCTCCACTACGTGAGGACTGTGCAGGAGTTTGTCAGTGAACTTTGTAATACTTGTATTGTCTGGACCATGTTGTGTCATCGTACTGTCTTGCAAATTGTGCAGTATTACACAGTAATTTGCATATGTTATGTATGTGCATGTCTCCTTTTGATAATCTTCATTATTATCAGATACTGTATGTTACAAAAATATTGGTACTATGTGAACTTTTCCACAAACCTCTGTGTATTTTATTGGGATTTTATGGCCTGGATCAACACCACAACACCAAGTTGTGTATAGTTTTGAAGTGGAATGAAAATGATTAATGGCATTCCTCTTCTTTTTCTTATACAAGAAAAAAACTGAAAAGTGTGGCCTACATTTCAATTTAGCCTCCTAAGATTATATCTTTTTTAAACGGTCCTCATTCTATTTTCCGAAACAGGAGAAACTCAGGAAGATTGGATTAGAGCATGTGTGAGCAATAATTTTCAGGTCCTGGCACAGATTCTCAATTTGATATATGTTTGAACATTGACTAGGCCATTTAAACTCATGGATGTGCTTAGACATTAACTATTCCATTGTAGCCATGGCTGTATTTAAGGGTTTTATTGTTATGCTTTAAGGTGAGTCTCTGCCTTAGGTTTTTCTTATTTTGGGGGAGATTGCCATGTATTTAGCTCGATCCGCCTTTCTATCGTAGGAATGATGAGCCTGCCCATTCCTGATGAGAAAAAAAACCTCAAAGCATGTTGCTCCCACTACCATGTTTCATGGTGAGGAGGACAGTGTTTTCAGGGAGATGTAAAGGCTTTGTTTCTGCCAGTTTGTGATTGTAAAATGGCAAAATGTTCATGGGGTATGAATAATTATACAATGGGATGTATGTAGAAGACTGGTTCTAAAGTAACATAGTCATGCTTGACTCTTTAGTGCACCAAGAATAGATGAAGTTTGAATCTTGAAGTCTATGGGAAGGGATAGGCTAAACCTAAGAAAAAGCAATCAGTCTACCTCCTAGCCATTTCTGTAGGAAGCTCTGTGCAGTGCTCAATACTTGATACCTGAGTCATTAGAATCCAATTTTGTGCAACCGTAGCACAACACTCCATCACAGCTATCGGCTGAGTCGCTTTTCTAAACAGGAAAATGTAGTTTGGATTGTGCCTGGACAAACTGAGGGGATCAATAGCAACACAGCGTTCTTTAAGAGAGTTCTTATGGATCAGACAGCCGCTGAGTCACTGATGAAACAATAAATGGCTGCAGTGAGGAAATAAGAAAACAGGAATGAGAAAAGTGAAGCATACAAGTGAGACTCCTTAGCCTGTGAGTACAGTACAACCTCCATATACCAACACAAATGCACACATATAACAAGACGCATCTGCACAGTGCTCGGGCCCTAAAATCATGCTGTTGAAGCTAATGAATAAGGAAACCAAAGCCAATTACTTAAATCAAAATTTATTTAATATGAAAATCTGAAAAAATAAAGGACTCCTTATTGTCTTAATCTTTCTGTATCTGCACCTACTTTATCTTTCTCTCTCAGACACATGTTCACAAACACGAGAGGATGGAGAAAGGTGAAGAGAACACAGGGGGCCTCCTACATCTTGCAGCTGCTCATTAACTAACCTGCATAATTAAAAGGTAAAGTGATACTATTTAACCTGCATTAGCATCAAAATAACCACAATACAAACTGTTGCATAGATGCATTAAGTAAATCTCCTCAACTAAACTTAGGGATGTACGGGAAGCACGGGTGAACTGAAGCCCAAACTTTATAGCACCTAATAAACATTTAATGAAATGTAAGAAACACAATGCCCTCATTCGAGCAGGGCACACAATACACACATTACTGTTAGTGGCTTTTCGTCTAATTGCAGCAGGGAGTGAAAGAATTTGTCAACATTCAAATTTTGTTATTCAGCCAATTCAAACTTCAGTATCAACTTTTCTTTACTAACTCTGACCAGCCTTTATTTTAGATTGCAAATCTGATTAAAATAGGGCCATAAAAATATGTAATTAACTATTAACTATAAATCCAGTTTAGGAATTTCTCCTAGCAGGCAGGGCTTGTTAATTCGTCTCACAGACTTATTTTTGTGTCACTAGTTGATCTGCCGTTCTATTTTTATCAGTTTTTTAAAAGGGCTAATCCAAATTTTAAAGCTTTAAAGTTTTAAAAATAGTTGCTTTAATGACAGTCATGCTATGGAGGTCCAAACGTCCCAACAATCAATGGATAATAAAAACAAATTATGAATACATTTCAGAATGTGATTTACCACAAATGCAATTTAAGGCCAAACTATTAAATAAATAATTTACTTTTAAATATACCGACAAGAAATTATTTTTAGAAAGTATGGGAGAGTCTAACAGATGAATGTAAGCAAAGTAATGAAAACTGAATCAACTTAAAAGAATGCAGGTGTTTAATCCAGGACAGTAATGGTACTATAAAAATATAGTAACGCTGTTGCTATATTGCTCTTTTTTTGCTTTGTTGTTTTTTGTTCTGCAAGGAAAACCTAATGTTGTTTGAAGCTGAAAGTAGTGTCAAAACAAATAAATAGTTTGCAAACTTGTTGTTAAAAATGATTTTGTGTCACCAAACAAATGAAACAATAAAACACGTTGTATATACAGTTTATTTATATGCATTATTGCCCCAAAACAACAACATAATAAAGAAGAAGTCCTGGAACATGGAAAAACGAGTTAAAGTCTTATTGTGTAACTAATTCATTTGTTGTAACAACTGAGCTTATGCATCAAATAGTCACAAAAATCCAGAGTCTTATCATATATAGTGTGAAAATATTGACTGTTGGCAGAGTGTGACATTCATAACTGTGATGTAACCTTGTGGCAAATGGTTGTTAGAATCAAGCACTTTATTTTTCTGCTTTCTGCACTCAAACTAGTAACCTCTTGGGGAGGAGAGAGAATGGTGTGTGACTGAAGCATGGAGCTGTCTTCTGAATGAGATACTGGCTGCTACAGTAATGCTGAGTGGAACACCTCCCAGGAGAAAGGCGTTCTGTAATTAGAAAGGAAGATTTAATGATCGATAAATTCAATTTGAGCATTTTCTTTTAAATACATTAAGAATCACTTTGCAGATATTTGTGTCAGACCAAATAACGACACAGAGCTCAATGCTCAAAGCTCAATGCAAATTCATTAAAAGTGCAAGACAGCAGGTGACCTTCAAACTTTCCCCAGTTGAGATTGAAAGAGACAGAGCAATGAAGTGCAGAAGACAGACAAACAGACAGACAGAAACCGAGAGCAGAGCGGAACAGCAGAATTTGAAGCCCCGAGGTCACTTCTGAAGAAAAAAAACAAAGACTGCAGTGGGAAAGTAAATTAAAGTAAGCGAAATAGAAAGTGGAAGGGCTGCGTTAGAGGAAAGGCTGTATGCGAGAAAATTATTTTTCATAAAGGAGGCAATGAAAAACAGAGAAGCAGAAGAAGGAAGAGGAGGTCCTGAGGCCAGGAGGCTGTAATAGAGTGAAGGAGGCGAAAGCTGCAGGGAAGTATAGCTCCCACCTCCGTGTGAGTTGACCTGAGGAAAAAGCCGGCTTCTTTATTACAGACTGGGATCATACCCTTTATTTTATACCATACATTTTACACCAAAGCATTATAACCTCAATGGACTCAGAAATAAACACAATCACAAGCACACTCACCCAAGGTGAGTGATACTAAAAAACAGGACCATTCAATTCATGCTCGCCTCAGAAGGAACACAACTCTGCAATGTAATTCCTCACTTTATTATTGCCTTGTGTTTTTTTGTATGTTTTTTGCCTGTGTGGATTATTATGAAGTGTGTGAGTGTGGTTAGTTGCAGATCTCTGGGTTAGGAGACTTTGTCCTTGTCCATGAAATCACCTCAATCACGCTCCAGCAACCTAATGGGAGCAATCCCCCATGCAGGACATCTTAGGACCCACGTTGCATTGCTCAAGGTTGGTTGGTCATCATCCTTAGTTACACACCCTCACACACACAGCGCACTGGCTGAGATCAAAAGCTCCTTCAACAACCCCCTATTCACCTTTCTAGTCATACCTTCTTAGTAATGCCTACCTTGGATTGTTTTTCATTTTCTCACACCCCCTCAAGTAAAAACGATTATTACTTTTTCCTTCTCTAGCCCCTAACCTGCTGTGTTCACTGTATCATCTTCCCATGTTGGCTTTAAAGCCTGCAGTGAGATGTCATACAACCTGAATATAATTTTCTTAGCTTTCCCAATATACTGCATTCCTCCTGAAACAATGCTCACAAATTTATATCATGAGTCCTGATACGTGTAAAGTGTAGGTTTACTTCACAAAGGATGAGTTGCTGTAAATGCAGTACAGACCAAAAGTTTGGACACACCTTCTCATTCAAAGAGTTGTCTTTTTTTTTCATGACTATGAATATTGTAGCTTCACACTGAAGGCATCAAAACTATGAATTAACACATGTGGAATTATATACTGAACAAAAAAGTGTGAAACAACTGAGAATATGTCTTATATTCTAGGTTCTTCAAAGTAGCCACCTTTTGCTTTGATTACTGCTCTGCACACTCTTGGCATTCTGTTGATGAGCTTCAAGAGGTAGTCACCTGAAACGGTTTTCAATTCACAGGTGTGCCCTGTCAGGTTTAATAAGTGGGATTTCAAGCCTTATAAATGGGGTTGGGACCATCAGTTGTGTTGTGCAGGAGGTGGATATAGTACACAGCTGATAGTCCTACTGAATAGACTGTTAGAATTTGTATTATGTCAAGAAAAAAGCAGCTAAGTACAGAAAAACTAGTGGCCATCATTACTTTAAAAAATGAAGGTCAGTCAGTCCGAACAATTGGGAAAACTTTGAAAGTGTCCCCAAGTGCAGTCGCAAAAACCATCAAGCGTTAAAAGAAACTGGCTCACATGAGGACCGTCCCAGGAAAGGAAGACCAAGAGTCACCTCTGCTGCGGACAATAAGTTCATCCGAGTCACCAGCCTCAGAAATCGCAGGTTAACAGCAGCTCAGATTAGAGAACAGGTCAATGCCACAGAGTTCTAGCAGCAGACACATCTCTAGAACAACTGTTAAGAGGAGACTGTGTGAATCAGGCCTTCATGGTAAAATAGCTGCTAGGAAACCACTGCTGAGGACAGGCAACAAGCAGAAGAGACTTGTTTGGGCTAAAGAACACAAGGAATGGACATTAGACCAGTGGAAATCTGTGCTTTGGTCTGATGAGTCTAAGTTTGAGATCTTTGGTTCCAAACACCGTGTCTTTGTGCGCCACAGAAGAGGTGAACGGATGGACTCTACATGCCTGGTTCACACCGTGAAGCATGGAGGAGGAGGTGTGATGGTGTGGGGGTGCTTTGCTGGTGAAACTGTTGGGGATTTAATCAAAATTGAAGGCATACTGAACCAGCATGGCTACCACAGCATCTTGCAGCGGCATGCTATTCCATCCGGTTTGCGTTTAGTTGGACCATCATTTATTTTTCAACAGGACAATGACCCCAAACACACCTCCAGGCTGTGTAAGGGCTATTTGACCAAGAAGGAGAGTGATGGGGTGCTGTGCCAGATGACCTAGCCTCCACAGTCACTGGACCTGAACCCAATCAAGATGGTTTGGGGTGAGCTGGACCACAGAGTGAAGGCAAAAGGGCCAACAAGTGCTAAGCATCTCTGGGAACTCCTTCAAGACTGTTGGAAAACCATTTCAGGAGACTAGCTCTTGAAGCTCATCAACAGAATGCCAAGAGTGTGCGGAGCAGTAATCAAAGCAAAAGGTGGCTACTTTGAAGAACCTAGAATATAAGACATATTCTCAGTTGTTTCACACTTTTTTGTTCAGTATTTAATTCCACATGTGTTAATTCATAGTTTTGATGCCTTCAGTGTGAAGCTACAATATTCCTAGTCATGAAAATAAAGAAAACTCTTTGAATGAGAAGGTGTGTCCAAACCTTTGGTCTGTACTGTATTTGATTCGACTGGTGAAGTAAGTCCAAGCTAATATCATGAGCCACAGATGTGATGCTGAGTCCTTTATTAAATTGGATCTTTATCTCAGGTTACGTTCACACAAAATGGAAAGGCGGCCCAAATCTGATTTTTTCATGGCAGTCTGAATGGCCCAATTCCGATTTATTCACCTTCAAAACAATCTGAATTGTGCCACTTTCATATGTATTACTAAATCGGATACACGGCCAATATTTTTAAAAGCTTCTGCAGTCAGAATAGTCACGTTGTATTTCATCCAACTTTCACATCATTGTACTGGATCTGACTACGCATCCACACAGTGCTCTCTACAGCAGTAAAGAGCAGTTTTTCGTACCTTACTAGGTCTTGTTATGATGTGTTCATAATATGGTCGGCTCCCATTGCTCAACAGGTCAATAATAACAGACATCCATTATTATTTCTGTTAACAGTGTTGTGCTATGTGATGACTACATTCACCATCTACACATGTATCGCGTTGGGGTCGTGAACTATTAAGTAAAGTCTGATGGCGGTCGCATTTAGTTAGTAGTTTGAACGACCAGAAAGAAAAAATAGGAAAATAGGATATCCGCAAAAAATCGGAATTGGGCATCAAGTCCTGCAGTGTGATTGTAGCCAAACTGTTTGAGACTTTTATTTTGAAGTAAGAAAGGCAGTAGCTGTTGAGTTGCCATGTTGTGTTGAATGTTTTGGCTAATTGTGTAGCTCTTGTGTGGTTAACAAACTCAGTTACAAATGCATTCTAGAAGCCTAAATTATTTTATGTGGCAGCATTTTAGATACAAGGCAGAGAAAAACAAAGTTGCGACCAATTTGTGAGCACTGTGAGAATAAAATGACTGGCTCACTGTTCCCTACTAAAAACATTAAAGTTTGAATCTCCTTCAGAGCTTTCCATCCCAATGGCTGATTCACTTTTTTTATGAAGCTGCATGGTATGAGCTGGCCCAAAGGCCGCATGCATAGATAAATAAATAAATCTCAAACATTTATTTTAATCTCAATTAAGTTTTTCATCTAGTAGATAGGTATGCTGTAATGCAAGGAGAGCCTGAAAGTTTTAAACCCAACAAAGACTAAATAGAAACCAAGGAATTTGAAACGGCACGGTTACATAGTCATGTGGAAAAATTTGGAAACCCTACAATAGCCTGCATGTTTTTCTAACATGTTTTATTAATGTTTAATTTCATATTCAGCTCAATTTTAAAATCCAAATTTCAAGTGACAAAAGATATTAAAACCTGAAGAAAAGAAATTTTAACATTTTCCGTAATATGCAACAAAAATGCTGTTTCTAATATAGAGTAAATTAGGACCTCTTCACTTTTAATTCCCATTTAAAATGGCTACAATAACTCACACCAGAGGCACATGATACAGAGAACATCATTATTGCATTTTTACAGGGCTTTGCTTTGTTTAATTCTTCAATAGTTAGCTTGGGTTGCTCCTGACTACTGAAGTGATATTAAACACCACAGAGCTGTCTGAGGCCTTAAGAATGAAAGTTGCAGCAACCTTTGAGTCAAAGAAGAGATTTTAAGAGGTCTCAAAACAATTTAAAATCAACCATTTCACTATAAGGAGAATTGTCTACAAGTGGAGAACGTTCAGAACAGTCTCTAGACACGTGAACATATCATTATGGGACCCAAAGGACGTTTTTGCGACTATAAACATGACAGTACATGCCTGTACAATCAGAAAGAGAATGCACAACTTTAGCTACCATCGAAGGTGTCATGGGATGAAACCTTTTCTCTCTAGTAAAAACATGAAGGCCAGACTAAGGTTTGCCAGAGAGAATACAGACACTGATAAATACTTTTGGAATACTGCTTTCAGGGCAAAGGAGTTTAAAATATAAATGTTTGGGCACCTGAAAAGAGAATAGGTTTAGCATGAACCAAATACAGCATTCCAGGAAAAGAACCTCATTACAGGTTTGAAGCATAGAACTGGAAGTGTCATGGTTAGAGGATGCTTTTCTGGAGCAATACCTGGCCAGGTCACCATCATAGACTCCCCCATAAATTCTGCTGTGTACCAGAGGGTAACTGAGTAAAATGTAGGACCAACTATAAAAATTTTATGAAGAAGTAGAAGTTGACCCTGGAACATAGCAATGACTCATAACATACCAGTAAATCCAAAAAAAGACTGTGAAAACTAACTGTGTGATAACAAGCAGCAGCTGAATTTGTATTTGCAAAAAAAAGGCATTTGCTCAGCAAATCATAATTTCCAATCAGAGGGGCCACACTCTTTAGAGTAGCAGAGCTAATAACCCTTTTGAAGTTAACCCACCAAGACACCAATAGTGCTTATAGGAGAGATTATGCTGCAGTGACAAGTTGACTCTGGGACATTGTACAAACAGAAAGTTGAATTTTCATTTGCTGAAGAAAATTACATCAATTGAAAATGTGCCATAAATTCTGACTATCTGAGACTAATACTGAAGCTGTGTTTTCTTGTGAAGCTTGGTTGCAGCAGTTTTGTGGACAAAAATGCAATGTTGATGTCAGAGGTCATGCAGAATAACATATTTGCACACTCATGTGAGACCTAGAGGCAGATGGGCATCAGAAAACCACACCAGGTGCTACACCTCTTTGCAAAGAACGGGAAACCGAGGTTACAATGTGCACAGGCTCAATAAAATTGCACAAGAACACATTAGAAAAATGTCCCCTGGCCCAACGAGACTCAAATTTAGCCACAGCATCCAGAGGGTAGAGCCAGAATTTGGCATAAACAGCATGAAAGAATGGATCTATCTTGCCTTGTATCAACTGTTTAGGTTGGCCGTGGTGATGTAAAGGTGTGGGGGTTAAATTATGGGCACGCTTTGGGCCTCTTAGTACCAAGTGAGCATCATTTAAACACCACAGCCTGCCCAAGATTTGTTGCTGACCATCTCCATCCCTTTATGTCCACAGTGTTCCTGTCTTCTACTTCCAGGAAGTTAATGCACTAGGACACAAAGCTCAGATCATCTCAGATTGTATTTTTGTGGTGACCTCCTCACTCACCAGATCTCGATCCAACACAGCACCTTTGGGATGTGGTGGAATGGGAGATTCATGTCATGGATGTCCAGCTGACAAATCTGCAGCAGCTGTGTGATGTTATCATGTAAAAAAGAATCAGAATCTCTGAGGAATGTTTCTGACATCTTGTTGAATACATGGCACTAAGGTCAAAGACAGTTTGGAAGGCAAAATGAATATTTTAACATGTTGTATTACAAAGGAAGTTTATAAAAACCTCTATAACAATAGAGGTAAAGAGAATTGAAAAGAACCTCCTTGAAGAGGTTTCAGCTCTCTGACAAATCTTTAGTGAATGAAGTAAAGTTTGCTTTGTTTCAGTTTGCTGTCAGGAAGACAATACTGTGAACAAAGATAAAGTCAGAAACCCAAACAAGTCAATGATGAGAAGGAGAAATGGAGTCTGGATCATTACAGGCTCAGTTTGTCTGCACAGTAAAATTTGCCACAAGTACTAGGTAATTTGTGGAGATTATACATGGCAACAGCATTTTTCCTCATTCTTTTTGCTGAAATTCATGGAACTCTAAAATACGGCCCTGCATTCCTCTCTCATCCTTTACTTTCATTGTTGAATGAAAAGAGAGGAAACTAGTCAGGCATGGTGTTGAAAGCGAAAGATTCAGGTGTAGGTAATTGCTTAGAAAGATAATGCAACAGGAGATAGGATCAGGGGGAAAGGTGACAGTCTGTAATTGGAAATGGTGAAAGAAGGAAGATTGTAAAAAAGAACTGGTGAAAGAGAGAAAGCGGGACTCAGTGCAATGCTGAAACACCCCATGCAGCATTCTTGGTGTTACAGGCCAGTATGTAAGTAGCCACTAAGCACTAGGTCACATTAAGTGAGGTTGTTCATGTCATGTTACCACATGTGGCATCCTGCAGGGCAGAATAGAAGCCCAGCTTTAGTCAGTTTTCTATTTGCCACAGTCCATTGCTACACACTGTGTACTGAATACATAACTCAGGCAAAAAGTTAATGTAATGAGCCAGAAAAAGATTTTTGCCCAGAGACATGAAACATGACAACATTGCAACAGTGGAGGCTTTTTTACATGTATCACTCAAAGACATGTTGAAAAATTTCCCCCTGGTTGCAAAAATAAAGATTTAGAAAGAGGAAGCATGACCTCTCCTCCCTGTCATCTTCTTCCCTTTCCTGCGAGTATCTGAGGGCGAGTAGGGGGTCTTGTCAGTCCTGGTAGTCGTCAGCGCAAATCAGCAAACACGCAGTTTTGTTTCACGTGTCTCTGCGCTCTATTTGTAAAAACACTCCAACCAATGAGGGTCAAAAATTCATGCCCAACTGTGTGTGAGTGCGCCTGTGTGTGTGAGTAAACATACCCAGGACTGAAGAGTGGTCTCTGATGCCTCCTCATCTGTCCAGCTGTGTGCGTATGTAGATCTAATTTCCTCTCCACTTGGCCCACAAGTGGCCGTAGCCGGTCCAGAAGCTCACCGATGTGATCTTCTGATCTTTCCTTCAGTCGGTCTCACTCCTCGGCGTTCCAAACATATCTCTGCCTCCTCTCCTCTTCTCCTGCATGCCCTCCCTCCTGCCGACAGGCTTATGTGTACACTTCACACCTCCTTTTACTCCTTTTGGTGATCGTGACCCCAGAAAAGATAAAAGCCTTTTACATTAGGGGAGCTAACATGAAACCTTCCTCCTGTTTAACCGGTGCTCTTCAGTAGGTCAAGGATCCCTCCGTCTCCTAACGACATAGATATGGAATTAAGGGAAAGGAGAGGATGGCTGGGGAAGGAGCGAGCTGTTTCCTCTGCCTCCTTCAGTATGAGCGCCTCTCTCCCACTTAGCATTCTTTTCATCTCTCTCTCTCTCTCTGCTCACTCACTCTTTATCTTGCACCACCCCCCCCCTCCCTTGTTTCCTCAGTCACTATGTGCTTCAGCTCTGGATGTCGTTGACCGTGTGTTGAAATGAGTCTCTCTAAACAACCAGACAAGAAAAGAAATGAAGACAATAGGAAAAGGAAAGATAGAAAATTCCAAAATAAAAATGTACAGAAGGAAGAAAAATACAAGAAAAATGGTAAGATAAAAAAATAAAAACATACAAGTGGTGCCTTGTAAAGGCATTCACAACACTTGAATTTTTTCCATTTTTAGTTATGTCTTTTTTAATGCATTTTAATAGGATTTTATGCGATTAACCAACACAAAGCAACAGATAATGGTGAAAAGGAGTGAAAATGACATGATCTGGAAATTTGTTAACTCATAGAAATGAACAGTTTATTTTGAACTACTGTATATAAAAACTAAATTAAACATATGTTGTTCATATCTTACACATTGAATGCTGTACAGGGTAAAAAGAAACTAACAGAAATATATATTTATACCCAATCTATACAGTAAATATAAATACATATGTGTTATGTTTATCACTTACATAACCTTTATAAGGATGACTGACTGCCGAAATACATTACTTATCCGCTACTTTTAATAAGTGACCAAGAACAGACACCAATATCATTACGCTGACATGGCACATACAGTGGTATGCTGTAGTAACAAAAAGTAGTACCCATTACTTATCATAACACATTGATGTCGGGGTTGGAGTTCTCGTTTTTGGTGGCCCTCTCTGCACCAGGACGTCAGGGAATGGGTTCTCGCCTGCACGGTTTGTTCTAGGAGTATGTCATCATCATATATCAATACATTTTATCATATATTCTAATAATTTATCAATTATAGAATATATAATATAACATAACATATATGTATATGTTTTTATTGTGCAATTTGTATTTTATAATCATATTAGCTTATTGGTGTTGATGCTAATTGATGAAGCCCTAAGCTCTGCATTAGAAGAACAAGGTTTTGGTAAATTTGCTGCCAGATTAGGTGTGTTGTGTGAATTTGTATTCTATCCTTCCTGTTTATGCTGTAATGGTACACATATTCAAAAATATCTGGTACAGCCCCGTCGGTTTGGTACACACATGTACCAAAAAAATATTGCGTTATTTTATACCTGAATACATGTAAAGTTCTGAAGCACAACTTTAAAAAGTGAAACCAAAACAAAACCAGAGAGGACTTCCAGCTATCCCTAAACTCTGCTATTTGGGAATATTAAGGGTTGGTATTAAGCTACAATGACATGGGGAAAGAAAGGTGGATTAAACACAAGCTTTAGGTCAGCATTTTTCAACAACATGAAGGATGTACAGCAGCTCGCTCTACGCTGAACTTAATTACTCACCTGAAGCACCTCAAATATCACAGACACCTGAAAAAAATCACCTGACGTCAAAATCCGGCTATACGTAGGATTCAATTACCCCAAACTCTGCACACATTTTATGAAATGAAAGTCGGAGGAATCTCTATTGATGAGAGCAGATTTTCCCAACAGCTCCACATGCTGCATTCAAGTACAGCTGGTACACTAGGTTGCCTGAATTTCAAAACAAGGTGACTTAATTTTATTGTATTGTCATATATGAGCACAGTCATATTCAGAAATTCCTAAACATCAACATTGATTGTTTTCAAGTGGTTATATTGTTGTAAAATCGATCTATCTATGTTATGATTTGGGTTTGTTTGGTTTTTTGGTTTCAGGTTTTTTCTTTATGTTTTTCACAGTTAAGGTTTTGAATCGTTCTTCTGTTTATTATTATTATTATTGTTAGATTTTTGAATCATGTTTCTGTTTGTTTTTTCTGGTCATGCTTTAGTTTTTTCGTCTCGTTCATGTTTTGTCAAGTTTGGTTTTTGGATCTGGTTATGCTTTTGTTTCATGTTTTTCTAGTTTCTGTTAGTTTGTGTTCAAGAGTCTGTTTTGCTCAAGCCACGTTTTGTTCTTCTGTCAGTTAAGTTTATTCGGATCACTTGCACCTATTAATCTGTCTTCTTGTTTCACCTGGTCACACTCCATAAATACACACCTGTTCAGTTATTCATCGCAGAATTATTTTCAAATCATTCTCATGCCTTCCTCTCAGATCATGCTGATTTCTTGTTTTGTGGATCATGCCAAGCCTGGCCTGCCTGTCCGTTTATTGTTTTGTTCCTACCTCTTCTGAGAATGAGTTTTTTTTTTTTTTTTATTAAATCATTTTGCACTTACCGTCATGCTGCCTACTAGTCTGCATTCCGGGGTCCTCTATCTCGCAAGCCCTAACAAACAATTTTTGCAGGCTTTGGCTATGCCTGCTTATACTACATTGTTCATTGTAAAAACTCCAACCAAATCTCTAATCACTGCACTTTCTGCTTTTTTAAGTTTTAGAACATTTTAAATTAAATCAATTTTACAAACTGAAAAATGATTTTTTGTTTACTGCTAACCAAAGTAAAAGAAAAAAAATAATACATTTTTAGTTATTTCTCTTGATTGGAGCATACTAAAATGTACCGAACCATGACTTTAAACTGGGATGCATACCTAATTGTGGTTTTGGTCTACAATTACACCCTTTGTATTTAGGTCTGATAATGGAATCACAGCTTAATTTAAAACACATCAAAACTGTTGAAAATATGATTACATTTGAAATTTAGACATATAAAGAAAAATGTAAATACTGAGACTTCATAGATGTATGTGAATGGAATGATTTTGCACATGAATTACACTGTGAGCAGTTACACACAAACAGGAAGCAGTACACTACACTCAATGGAAAGGGTTGTGCAACAATAAGTTTGGTATGGCCATGAACAACTATTATTAACGGTGGATTCACACCAGGAAAGTCCGTTGGTCCGGACCAAAATTTATTTATTTATTTTTTTTGATTAGTGCGGTTTGTTTTCACACTGTACTTTTTGCAAGTGAACTATTACTTGTAAACAAAGCCACACGGGTGACAATCATTGCTCCCAATCGACAGAAATGACGGGGGCGGGACAGAGCACAGACCCGGAAATTTAGGAAAACAACTGTAGACGTGCTGCGTGCAGCAACTCTGTTCTGCTTATTTATGCCGTTATTACAGCTGCAATATTATTGTGAGAGTCAAGAGCAGCTCATTCAACACAGATTTTGCAAAGTTCTATTTATAATTTTGGAACGACATCGGAGAATGCGTGTGCCCTGTCCCACAACATGCCAGTAGTGTTGCTAAGCAACACACAGGTATGATTTCAGTACAACGTACATCTTTGCTACCGAGTATGGTGGCTTGTTAAGTCCAAAGAGACGTACGTTTTCTGTAGTTGGTTCAGATCGCGGTCGTTTCGTATTCAGACTATAAGCGAACCGCACCAGAGTCCGTTTGGAAGCGGACCGAGACCACCTCAAAAAGTGGGTCTCGGTCCGGTTGTTTGGTCCGGACCAGGGTTCGCTTGAGCGTATTTACACCTGCCCAAAAGGTCCGGACCAAGGGGGGAAACGAACTCTGGTCTGTTTAAAGTGGACCAAAAGTAGCAGGTGGGAATACACCCTAAGTGCCAGGGGCAATTATTAATAAAGTTGGTAATTTTAATCAAGATTAACAAGCGGGAGCACCACCTGATTATCAAGAATCAATAGTCAAACAGGCCTTAATCCCTGTCAGTTACTGCTTTGTTAATCCCTGCCCAGTAAATTGTGGTTCTATTGAACAACAGATGAAGTAGTGAATTCTCCCACTACTTCATCTGGAAGGCAGGCGTGAACATGTCACATCTGGGATTAGCGGCTCAGCAAGCAACAAAGAAAATAGCGGCTGCAAAAAACAAGCCCAAATCAAAACTCCTCCACCACCATGCTTCATTATAGGTGTAAATGTTTCTGCTGATCCTCACCCCTTCACCAAATATGGCTTTCTGTATCATCTCTACTATGGTCTCATGTGTCCATAGAACATTGTTCCAGAAGTCTCTTGATTTATTCAGAACGGATTTATTGCGAACCCAAATCATGCTCCCAAATTGTTTTTAGAGGTCAGAAACCTTCTCCTGGCAGCCCTTTAAAACAAGCCATATGTACTCAGGCTTTTTCCAATTTAACATGCTAAGTGAGGCCTGTAAAGCATGAAATTAGGCTCTAGTGGTTTTTTTTTTGCTACTTTTTTGAGGATTCTGACTCACCAGGCCGATATTCATAATACAAAAACTGACAGACTGAGGGCTGTTTTGTTATTATTTATCAGGTATTTCCCCAACTTGGTAACTTGATCAAAATTACTAACTTTGTTAACAATTGCCTTTGGTACCTGTTATTCATAGCCAAACCAAACCTATTGTTACACAACAGGGTAAAACAATTAGCCCTATACTGAGAAGCCTCTGACCCCAAGAAGTAGTTTAGGGTCCCTGTAGTTAGTTAATTATTTTTTTGCAACTTTGAAAGAAAAACACATTTTCTGATCACAAGTTTAATGCTGCCATGCCAAGGACTCAAAGGAAGAAGATATTCTGTATCTAAATAGGACAGAAATATTTTTACCAATCATTTAAATATGCATAAAACCAGTTGTAAATTTCTTTTCATAATGGTAGCTGAACTAACATATCAGGACTTCATGTTGGATAATTTTGCTTACATCAGTGATATTTTTTATAATTGTACTTTTTATTGGATGTGCATAATTTTTGGTATACAATGCAATTTTTGACTATGATAAAGGAAAACAGATACAACTAGTAGAGGTTCAAAACTAAAATCTAAAAAAAAGTTAAAATTAAATTTTGGAAAAAAAAGTTTAAAACCTCTGAATTCAATATCCCACTGTCCTTTCTGTGTGTTCATAAAGAATACTACAATTCAGCTTGTCAAACAGTAAGACCTTTAAACATGACATTTAAGTCTTGAAAACCAGTCTTGTGTCGTTTTGTTTGCAATAGATCTGACCCACATACAGAGAACACGCTGGAGAACAGAATATGTAAAGGACGTTTATTGTGACAAAGATTATCAGGAACATAACGGATGATTCTCCAACTGTATGGGAAGAAGGGGAAAGAACTGGTGAAAACAAGGAACTGAATGATGTCGAACTAAGAACAAGGAATTAATGCAATCAAGAGAACATCTTACTAAATAGGTGTGGTCAGGTCGCCAGGGGAAGAGGCATTCTGGATCCAGGTTTGTAGAAGATTCTTTAGGTGCCGTTCGGTGTGAGCTCGGAGCAAGCAGGAATGAGTTCGGTGTGCAGATGTTTACATTGGAGGGTGGACAGGGTATGCTTATGGCTAGGTCCAGGAGGCGAAGGTAACAGGAAGCTGCCGGCTTGATGTGAATCCAAACGAATACAGGAGGTAGGAAACGAAGTCCTCAGAACATAAATAATCTTGGTTGTCCAGAAACGTCCGGACACATAGTCAGTGCTTAGCAAAGTAAATCCAAAGTTCAGGGTTTCAATCTGCAAAGGAGCATTAAAAAGTTACATGAGGCCAGCCGAGAGACATAGTCCCTAGCATAGTCACAGAGCACTGTTCACTAAAACCAGCCGCCACAGAAACAGTTTCTTCCCCCAGGCTGTTTCTCTGTTGAACATTTGATAGAGTACAAAACAACAGCATACAGATGTTGCAAATGCACCTTTTTATTATATATGTGTATATTGTACATTGTAAATATGTATATTCTGTAATACAAAAACAAAACCAAAGAACAAAGTGTACCGGAATCAAATTCCTTGTTTGTATGTACAAACTTGGCAATAAAGCTGATTCTGATTCTGATATAGTTCTCCATAGACTTTTGCTCTGGAGAGGAGACGTTACAAAGTCTGCTAGTGGGCAGAGGCGCACCGGGAAAAAGGTTGATCGCGCAATCATAGGGTCTGTGAGGTGGTAGGGACAGGGCCTTATTTTTACTGAAGACTCCCTTAAGATCATGGTATTCAAGGGGCACATGAGTAAGATCAATTACCTTGTCCTCTTTCTAGGCCTGTTGAGGTTGACTAGGGGACAAGGCAGATTGGAGACAAGATGAGTGACAATTAGTGGACCAGGACTCAATACGACATGTAGACCAATCTAAATGCGGATTATGTTCTTGCAACCAGGGGAAACCTTAGACTAATGAGCCTTGAGATACAGGAAACACACAAAAAAGATGTCTTCTCTCTATGTTTGCCTGACAATAAAAGTTCACTGGTTTGGTTCATTGAGTTATTTGCTGCAACTTCTTACCTTGAAGCTAGAACAGAACGTGGGGATTCAAGTAATTCAACATCTATACCTGCCTGATTCACCAACTCTGAATCTATTAAATTCTGTTCGCAGCCAGAATCTATCAATGCCGATAAGGTCATGGTATGCTGGTTCACTATGATAGAAGCAGGTAAGCTAAATCTGGGGGCTTTACAAATCTGAGCGTGGTCCACCAACCCCCCCTTCAAAGCCGGTGGACCCTGTCTTTTAATGGCCCGGGGCAGACAGGACAAGTTGCTACAAAATGATCTGAAGATCCACAGTAAAAACACTGTTTGGATAATCTGCGTCCCTGTCTCTCTTCTGAAGATAGATGACTACGTCCCACCAGCAAGGGTTCAGTTTCAGGAACTGGTTGCCGAGGTGGACACGGAACATAGGGTGGAAAATTACTCTTTAGCTGAGGTTTGTAGTTGGACCTTTCTGCTCTGGCTCTCCTTCTTTGTCTGATTCTGTTGTCAACTCTGGTAGCTAAGGAAATAACTTCGTCCAAGGTAGGGGGTTTATCAATCATGGCTAACTCATCCTTCAGTGAATCATCTAATGCGTGCAAAAAGGTATTTTTCAAAGCCTCATTATTCCAGCCCCAGGTAGCTGCTAACGTATGGAATTTGATAGAAAACTCAGTAATTGGTCTGTGACGGGGTTTTAAGGCCCTCAACTGTTGGCCAGCACTAGACTTGTTTAACACAAGGAAAAAAGTCCTTTTAAACTCTTTAACAAAATCTTCAAAAGAACAACCAAATCCTCTACAATCAGGAAACCGGGCCTCAGCCCACTGCAAAGCCTTGCCTGTCAATAATCCAATAACAAAATAAATCTTTACGTCATCATGGGGAAAAGAACGGGGGGCATCGGTTGAAAACCAGGGAGCACTGGAGCAAAAACCCCCCACAATTCCCCACTACCAGAAAACTTTTCAGGGGTAGGGGAAGTGACGTCACAAGAATGAAGTAGCTGTTGGGATACCGGTAATGCAGTAGCGCCATCTATAGGTGTGGTGGACTGAGTACCTAAGGTTTGTTGCAACATGGAGGTAATCGGCTCTAGCTGTTGGTTAGTCTGGTGTTGTTGCTCTGAAAGGGAACGGAGAGAAGAATCATGAAAGTGGATTTGATTTGCATGTTCAGAGAGAGTTATACGGAATGCTTTTGCTGGGACTTGTTGGCCAGAGTGTTCTGTCATTTTGTTTGCAATAGGTCTGACCCACATACAGAGAACACTCCAGAGAACAGAATATGTAAAGGATGTTTATTGTAATAAAGATTATCAGGAACGTAACGGATGATTCTCCAACTGCATGGGGAAAAGGGAAGAGAACTGGTGAAAATAGGGAACTGAATGATGTCGAACTAAGAACAAGGAATTAATGCAATCAAGAGAACAGCTTATTAAATAGGTGTGGTCAGGTCGACAGGGGAAGAGGCATTCTGGATCCAGGTTTGTAGAAGGTTCTTTAGATGCTGTTCAGTGTGAGCTCGGAGCAAACAGGAATGAGTTCGGTGTGCAGATGCTTACGTTGGAGGGTGGACAGGGTATGCTTACAGCTAGGTCCAGGAGGCGAAGGTAGCAGGAAACTGCCAGCTAGATGCGAATCCAAATGAAGACAGTAGATAGGAAATCCGAACATAGATAACCTTGGTCATCCAGAAAGACCTCCGGACACATAGTCTGTATTCAGTGACATAAATCCAGGGTTCAGGTTACTTAGCCTGCGAAGGAGCATAAACAAAGTTACGCGAGGTCGAAGAACAAAGCATAGATTTAGTGTTTGGCTTGAGCTTGTTACCACTGTGGGCAAAACACTCTGGCATCGAAGTGCTGGCAGCCTCCTGCTTAAGTACTCCTCAAAGTAATCAGTAGAATAAGTCGCACCTGTCACCCAGCACACCTGAGAACTCCAGCACCATCTGAAAACACTGTACACATGTAGCAAGCACAAAACACAAACACAAACATAAACACAAACACAACCCAGATCCTGACATCTTGCATTTAAAGGTATCCAGTCCAGGGACATTACACTTTAAGGTTAAAGGTCTATCAGTTCCAACCTTTTGAGCCAAATGATACCAAACTCTCATTGATCACAGAACTTATATGAAAAAAAACATGTTAGAAGAAAATGTAAGGTGAAAAATGGATCTTTGATCATGTTTCCTTCCATTGTTTTTTCTCTTTAACCATCTCCACTGTTTTGCTCGAAGCTTAAAGAGAGAAGGAAGGAATAAGAGTGAAGGAAAATAGACATTTTTATTGTTCGGTCCTGTTGCCTTGTCAGGGTAGATCAGATCAAAAGCTGCGGAAGTTTAAACAGACACAAACCCACACACACACACGCGCACACACACACACACACACACACACACACACACACACACACACACACACACACACACACACTGAGACACACTCCTCTGGCCTGACTGACTGCTCCTAAGGTCAGTAACAGATCAATGCAGGAGAGGATAAGTCTGTCCTGTGAACCCGAGGCCAAAAGTCAAACTCATAATGCCGGCTCGTCCACTGAACACCTGCCATTCCTCACTCTAAGCCACGCTCGATTATGTCAGTCAATTTCACAATGTCTGTTTTGTTTAAGCCAATTAAATCCTTTATTTTCCTAGAGTCATGTTTAAATTTATGAAATATCCACTTTTTAAAAAAAAGTGCCATCTTAATGAGAAGATGTTGCTTTTATCCTGACCATGACTGTTGCTTATGCTGATAAAGCACTGTGACTGTCAGCCATAAAGTGTCGTTACTGTTTTATCTTGAAAATCAGTTTTGACTCACTGGATTGCATTCAAAAATAACCAAATGTGCACACGAGCAACTGAGCTGTCAATTAGAGGCAATTCATCAAAAGATGAACCCACTGCAGCAGCAAGTGACAGATTAAAGTCGCTCTTATCTGATGACAGTTAAAAATTGGGCCTTTAATTATTGCTGGGTGCTCTTCCCATTTACCATGGTGCTTGGGATTCATCGGGCTACTAATCATTATGTTGAGTTAAAAATATATCTAGCAGAGGTAATTTATAACCCCTGCAGGTATCACAGTCTGAGGTTGTTTTGGACCAAAATGCAAACAGTCGCTTGGGCTCAGCATATTGAAAACAGATCTTCTGTTATTAAGGCTCGGAAATCAGCACTAACAAGGTTGTAGGAGATTCAGAGAAGAGAATTCACAAGAAGCATAATCCAAAAAGTTCGGGGAGAGATGTGGCAAACATGGTATACATGAAAAGAGGAACCAGCGAAGAATATTTAGAGGAACCAGGTATATAAGCAGGGAGAGAAGGAGAGTGGACCAATGAGAGAGAAGCTAGGTTAATCAGAAGAAAAGTGGAAGCAGGTGTGGGAACTGGCTGTGGAGACTGAGGGAATGAATGGTTACTATGGCGACAAGAACTAGGAAACACAGGGACACGAGGGAACAAAACTATAAGAAAACCAAAGGGAAACTAGAATTAAAGGATAACATTATCTGATAAGGAAGAGCAGGGAAGCGAAGACCTAGAATTACTATGAACTAAAATGTAAACAATAAGTGGAACTAAGCCTAGTGAGGAAACAAATAACTATAAACTATAACCTGTTGGAAGGAACTTAAACAGTAGAGACTAATACGGAGAACTATACTAGAAATAAGGCTGGGAAGAATTACTAAAATAAAAGGGAAACTGAGTAAATAATAACTGAAGGGGATCTAAGGACAAGAGGAGGAACGACTAGGGGAACAGCAAAGAGGAAAGGCAGAACAAAGTAAACAGAAGGAATCAATAAACACAGCTATTAAACCAATAGAAACATTAAACATAAACTAAACATAAATAGTAACTCTAGAGAGAACTAAATCTAAGGACATGTAAACAAGCACAAGAATCTAAGCAAATATGAACTAAACCAAGTAAACTACTAATCAAAGGAACAGGGAAAATCTTTAATGGCAAAGTAAACAAAAACAAAGAACAAAATGGCAGATCCTGACAGCAAGTCCTCTTTTGGTTTATTGTATACACGTGGCATCATGAAATACCAGGATATTTTGAAGAAATATCCTAATTGTGTCCTTCAGCAGGACAATGATCCAAGACCTATGATGAAATTGATTTAGAAATAGTTCACCAGACACAAAATCAATTGAATACTATTGGTGTCTTAGTAAAGGGGACACTTATGGGATTTGTTAGGATGAGCAAATATCAGCATATTTGTTACTAGGAAAAAGTAAATGAAGATGGCAGCTGCGTCATGTGAAATGCTTCAACAACTGCTACTTGGCTATTTAAGTGTACAGATCCCTCTATCTGCAACTGGTTGGTTGAATGATCCCTCATTTGAATCGTCAGAGCCAATAGAACAAGGCTATACTTACCAACGTGAGATTAGCAGTAGTATCAATCAGAGGAAGCACGTTGGAGGTGAAGACAGAAGACCTAACAGGAAATAAAGTTGTTGACCGACAAATATATCTTTTGTTATAAAAAACAGCAAAGGTAGGACAAAATTTGATTTGAAGTAATTTCTGTTTTTATTTGATAGCTCCCTTTTTCCTAAAACTTAATATGGAGTGTTATCACACATATTGTTGAAATCTGTGGAGGCTCAGCTTTCATTTGATGTGTATATTTTGTCTGTTCAGCATTAGGTTTCTTAGCAGTAGAGCAAGAGATGCAGTGAGTTGGTTGACTTGGAGATGATTTATGAAGTTTGATATGTAATCATCCATGAAATTGTTATATGAGTTGTGTTTGGGGCATGTAAAAATGAATTAAAGGTTTTTTTTAGTCCAGATCATAGATATAGAGACAGGGATTGGACAGCTAATGACAGTGCTGAAGTTCGTGATGTGTATGTCCGGGTGCAATTTTGATGTGTTTATAGATAGCCTTATTCCACACATTTAAGGCTGAAATCTTAATCTTTTTAAAGCCTGAGTTCTCAGTAACTTTTAAAGTTATTGCAACAATCTTTGCACAGTGAAAAATCTGGTTTAAGATTATGATAAATACCAATGTTTTCACCTGTCCAGGTTGTACCCTGCCTCTCGCCATAGACTGCTGGAGATAGGCACCAGCTTCCCCACCACCCACTATGGAATAAGCGGTAGAAAATGACTGACTGACTGACTGACTGACCAATGTTTTCATTAATTATCATGATACAATTTAAATAATAATACATTCAAAACACTACATAGCTGGGCTTATAGATAGCTTGGATAAAGGGCCCTCTGAGAACCCTTTAAATTTGATATAATCTGCCTGAACAGGACAGCAACACATTTACGTGAAGTCTGAGAGGTGTTGAAGAACAACCAGTCTGAGGGGAGAAGTTCTGAAAACAGAGTTAAGTCACCAGCTCGGTCAGTAACATAAAATCCAGCTCTCGTGAAGTAAAAGAGTGATTTAGAATAAAGGTCTTGTTAGCTAGAGATCAAGCATTACCAAGACCTGAGTTGATGATCACCTCCTCCTTGGCCGTGGACGAGGCCCGACTCAGAGGTTGGAGGATGGTGAGCTCTACACCACGCTTGAGCTGCCCGCACCTGCGGAGAGGCGGGGCTCCCTCCGGCAGGTGCACTTGGTCCACCGCTGCTCAAAGGAACCACAGGCAGGAAACCAGAATGGAAGAAGAACAACTTCCAGTAGGTCGGGGATCTCCTCCAAGTGACCTCTGGACAGTCTTAATCCAGACCATAACACCACTTCTCCCTGCCACCATGGTGGAAAAACAGAAAGGTAAGCTAGTATATCAATATGGGTTAGTTATAGTTAAAGGTCGTCAATTATAGGCATTTTCCTTGGATTTCCACCTGAAAAAAAAAACAACAAAAACAGACATAAGCATGTACCCTATGCAGCATCTACTGAGCTCGACATTAACACATGTCCAGCTGATTCTAACCATTTTTCACAGAATGTTCAATATAAACAGGAAAGTTACTTATAGAAAGTGATTCCCTGCTGTTTTGTAAATTTGTTCCGATAGTTTAAGCAGTTTATGGCCACGCATTGTTGTCCTCGTCTCTCTTCTCACATCCTATTATTTGGCCATTCTTGACAAACCAAATCAACACATCAGAATGGCGCCTACAATGTGATCTCTGTCTCTATATGTGTGGTCCAGATTCTCCTGTTGAATTTGATGTGCAACAGCACTATGCTGTTTGGGGATTAGTGGATTGTTTCACCTTATTTGTTGAGTGCTTCTAAATGTCCCCCAGTTGTGGGACTCTATAGAGTTGAAGGGGTTGAAATAAACTCCACCAGTGAGTTTTAATAAAGTCATTGTTAGTTAATGTTTTAACTCATGGAATGTTTTTCCCCACGGACTGCGTGTACTCACATGGAAGCCTGGATTTTTCTTACAATTTCAGTGTGAAATGGCAACAATAAAATATAACTGCTCTACAAGGCAGTATATTATGTAATTTTCAACAGGGGTGCAAACAAATTTGTCTTTTTCTAACAACTGATTTCAACACCCCACGGCCCAAAAGTCTGAGATTGAGTTGAAATTTAGACTTATTTGTGATAAACACATTTTCTCTTAATTGACAATATGTGTTTTCATTTCTTTGTAGCCACTTTAGCAACATCAGCAAGCTGGTAAAAGCATTTTAATTGCTCTTCACTCTACGAGATAAATTGATGAAATGTCTTACTCCTAATAGGTTTTTATCAAAATGTTGGCACTTACATTTTGGTTGAAACACCTCAAGTGCTTGCTTTTTGACATTATTAGCCACCTTTTAGCAATAACAAAAATACATAGAACTAAAGCGAATAAAAAGTGTTTCATTTGCAAACTCCATTAATCGGATAAAAAAGTTTATTTGCCCTCCCTATTGTTCAATCAGGCTGATTAATTTGTTTGTACTGTCACATTTCAGCTGCTAATTCATGCAAGGCAGCAGAAATATCACCTTTTCAGAATTTAATGAAAATCTTCTGTAACACCTCCTAAAAATTTGCAGATGCCTCTATGTAGATGTAGAGTGACTAAGCATGTGTCTTCACACCAGGTAGAGAGTGTCAAGATTAAACTTTCAAATGTAAGAACCACAGGTGACAGAAAATGACAGTTGCCTTTTTTCAGCCTCTATTTTTTGACTGAGGAAGGAAGACTTTCAATTGAAGTGACATTTAGGACAGAATGGGATGGCATTTAGATTCCGAGTATATGTGGGTATGTATGTGTCAGACATTACAATTTTTCTTATGCCTCGTCATCAGCTCTTCGTTTGTCATTCCTTATATTTAAATACTCTAATACTTTAGATCACCTCGAACTTTTAACATGTTAAAAAACCTTTATAACCTACATTCTAAGGAAGTAATCAGACTCTCCAGCCACCATTTTTGTATTGAAAAAGTACTGGATATAGAGCCAGCCAATGACTGGGACGAAAGCCCTGACTTGAAAAGGAAAGACACACATAGATACTGCTACAGGACACAACACATATGTCGCACTTTGAATGAAAAAGTTCTTAACTTTTGTTCAAAATAAAAAAATAAAAAAAAGATGGAGTTCTAAAAAGGAAATCTCAACTAAAAATATTGACGTCAATGGATCTTAATTGCAGCAGCCTTACTTACAATGTCAAATAATAAAACATTATCTGTTTAAGAAATTCCAATTGCAGCTGATTTTACCCATGTGTTACTCTCTGATACAATTTAGTCTTTACTTTGTAGATGTAAAACAAAATGTCGTTCATTATTATTTATTGTAAGCACAATTAAACATGTTATAAGTTATTCTTGGATTCCAACATCTACAAGAAGATCATGTAAGTTTTGCATTTACAGAGACCCAGTGTTATTAGTGGTTGATTGAGTCACCTTTTATGTGTCTGAGCCAAACACTTTATCTGTGCGTGACAACAATAACCTGTCCGTCCCAAGGATCAGCCTCTGATTCAGAGAGGGCAGCTTGCTTTGCACTCTCCAAATTGAGTCGGTCAAAACATGTCAGGTAACAACTCTGTTTTCTGTGCACACCAACCAAAGGGAACGTTTTGTCCTCTCTGTTTCATCCTCTTCTTTCTTTCTTGTGGACTTGCTGCTCCTGTTTCACTTTGAGAGGCAGATTGCTGATTACACATTCATTAACAACAATAAGAGAGAAGAGAGGGAAAGCCGTTGTGATAACTACAGTAGGATGGCAATGCAAAAATGTGTGTGTGTATCCCAGTATACTTGTGCAAGTGTGGTTCTTATCAGCGAAAACAGACCTGGACGTGAGACCTGGACGTGAGATGGCGAACAGAGGGAGGATATGGGAGACTGGGTGTGGGTGGGGGCGGGGGAAGGGGGTGAGGGGGGCTGTTCAGGCGGGTTAGAAGGAAGACAACAGTGAAAATGAAGGATAAGAATATGAATGGGAGACTTTAACCAGACTAAGTTAGCGAGTTGAGTGATAGATGAAAATATGGGATATTGTGTTAAGAATGTGTGGAATAAAAGACAAAAAAGTGCAATAAAGTCCAAAACGGTCCAGTAAAGAACTAATCAGTGCAAAATAATTCAGTCTAAATTTGTCTAGCAAATATAATGTGGTTTTTATGTTCTTCTAATTCTAAGGTGTTTCCCAAAAAAGGCATTAAAAAAGCTCCTTTTTGTGTTTTCACCAATAGAATAAAGGCTTCAAAAATGACAAACACAGGAACTAAAGGCAACAGCTCCAAATCTAAACAATACAGAGACTTGAAGTTGACAGCTAAATGAAAACAATGTGCTACACCTCCTGACAGGTGGCTTCTTCAATGATTTTGTAACCAAATGTCATTGGCCAGTCTGAGAAGAAGTCTTTATTAGATCATTCCATGTTTGACTTCAAATTAGGAGTCTGTAAAATGGATACATCACGATTATAAGTTGAAAAAACCTTCACATCTGGACCTCATAATGATTGCAAACATCCGCTTAACTAGAAAACGTAACATGTTGTACCAGTTTAAAAAGACAAATTGGTGTTGAATTAGCATTAGATCTCGTATCACAAGATCTAGTTACATTCCTAGGAATAACTGATGGCTTTGATCACTAGATCACTAGAGGCAATTGCAACAACATATTTTCCCCTAGTACATGTAAATAAATGTATTTTTTCAGCCGACCAACAACAAGATTGCCTTTCAGTGATACCAACTCCACAATGAATTCCGTAGCTTTTTACCAGCAAATTGTGTTCACATCTTTATGGTTTCAGTTCGCAGCAGGGAGAGCAAAGGAGCAGTTTCTGTGGGGTAATTTAGAGTACATCTTAAGGATAACAAACATCAGGAGCCGTGCAGTGCATCTTATTAACTGATGTGTGTTAGCTGATGTCTAACACACATTGGAGATGCTATGGTTGCAGTCCTCTGAGTCAGCAGAGTCTGCCGGAGTTCAGCCGTGGATAATTTTATCAGAAGTGTTGACGCTTCTCAATAGAAAGGTTCCAAAAGGACTGCTTGGCACCACACCTTGAACATGTGTGGGTGTTTTGATAGAAATGTATAGGGTTGTATTTTTAGAACCATCATTAGCCGCCAATGTCTTACCCTTAGATGTTGTTTAACACCAAATTTAGTTGGCTCTACAAATTTAGTTTTTGTATCATTGAATGTTAAGGGGTTTGCTGTGGTCTGGGCAACAGTTTATTGTCCTTTCTATGGTAAAGGCTTACAATGCTGTCATACCAGGCATTATAGAGAAAAAACTTACATATTGAGCAAAAAACAAAACAATTGACCCTTAAAATAGTCATCAGCTCTAATTAAAAGGGAGTTACAGAAGGGTGGAGAATAAACTAACTGTTTGTGAAACAGTGAAAGAAAAAAAAGCATAATGTGTTGCTACATCCAACCAGAACAAACAGTTGCTCTGTTTTCACCTCTGCTGTTTAGTTGTTCTTTGTGGTAAATGACAGATGTTGACACTTGGAGATCAGGGAACAGACAGACAACTCTAATTACTGATTCTGATTATTGCCCTGCAAAACGGTGCTGTGCTGCATTCAGTAAGCTGATTGACAATATTAGGTTTGCAAAGGATCCAAATGCAGAGCTTGGCTGAGGTAAAAAAAAGAGTTCTTTAACATTGAAAATAAATAAGGACTTAAAGGAGCTACACAGGAAGAACAGGACATCGAGCATGGGCAGAGTGACAGGCAGCAATGGGCCTGAAAACAGAAGAATCCAATAGTGAACAAACACTAACAGGGAGCTTTGAAGGGAAAAGGTGCACAAACTGATGTGGTGAAGGTGAGCAGAATCAACCTGATTGCAAGGTGGCTATGGCTGAGGGTGGAGGAGTCCGTTCACAAAGCAGGTCTTAATGCTCAGTTTCGATTTATGCTTAAATCCGATTTGTTTTTATTTGCGTCGTGGTTCATGCTACTGTTTAATTGTGACCACCACCAGACTTCAGTCTGAACGGTTCACAGCCCATAAGCAACACGCATGCGCAGAAGGTGATCATTGACGTCACACAGCAGCACATGGTTTATGGGAAGCAAAAATGGATGTCGATGTCTGTGTATAATTTTTTAAGTCGTTGCGCAATGGGAGCCGGCAATGTTATGACCACATAATAAGAAGAAGAAAGATGAGAAAGTAGAGAGCATAAGTAATTACAATGTTATTTTGTGGAGCAGTGACTGCTACCTCTGTAGAGAGGGCAGAACAGAAACGGAAATACAAAGAAACCCAAGGAAATTATCTAACAGAGAACAAACACAGAAGAATGAACAAATAAAGAAAATACCTCACAATAAGTATAGGTAAATAAACTTAAGAAAGCAAGACTCAAAGAACAAAGTGAACAATGAGGAAATGTTCAAAATACACACAAAAAGAAAATCATAACTCAAATACTTCAGGATCGTGACGACTATTGTTTATATCTGAGCAGCCTTTAATTTTTACTTAACCATATTTCTATGTCTACCTATGTTATGTCTATGTAGCTTTCTTTATTTACTACATTTACTTAAAACTGTGCTATACAAAAAAATATTGTTGTTGGTTGTTAGTTTATATTTTGAACTGATATGGCTTTTTTGGATTTGTTCTATTCATTTTCTATGCAGATCTTCACTGAATCTGAATCACTGCATCTTATTTTTGCTCCATGTAATGTCAGAAGAAGAGATGAGGACATGTGACTTATTAAAATGTTTATTTTTATACAAAGCTTCTTGTTAACCAAAAACGTGATAGAAGATTAAAGTTACCTTTTAACATTATGGATTAAAACCATTATAACTGAAATGTCTTCATTTACAGCATGACTATGAAACACATTTGCATCCCACAGATATGACAAATTTGAAATTAACGCAGCTTCTGAAAATTGTATAGACAAAAGCTCTTTTTGCTCACTCTTGACCATTGGCACAATATGACAAAGTCATGCTCACGCTCTGAGTTTCTGCCCAGTCTGCTTGGTTACCAGGGTGACCGACTGTGCATAAGGTGTTGGTGACAACACCACCTCTTCCTGGCAATGAAGAGTCGTCTGAGAAGAAGATAAATTTGTTTCTATTGTCATTTTTATCTATCTGTCTTCCCGGCAATCCATATCTTACACTCAAATCTAAACCTTAATGAAAAAAAATAAAGTAAATAAAAAACAAATAAACTAAAGATATCTTGTACTTTTTCTGCTCATCCATCAGTTACCTTATGCTACATTTAAGTCTGTTCTTTCTTTATTGAGCAAGATTAGAGTGAGAACAATGTTGCATATGCAAAAACATAAGAAACAGTGAATCTAATATTAGACAAAGATGGTTTTAGTTACACTTATCAGATATATATACTTGTGCTCCACTCTGCGCTGCAAAGTTACAGTATGTTCTCTTGTTCAGACAAAGACTGTATGTCAGAGTTGGCAATTAGAGGTTGCTTTTCTAGTGCTATTTTTTCCGCTGGACGCTGGCAAAGTGAAAAGACACAGCGGGGGACCTGTCACTACTGCTGGTACTTGACTTCAGTTTATTGTATGAAAGCCCATAAAGAAGGAGAGCTGAAACACAGGGTTTCAGCATAAAGTAAGGAAATAAACTATGTTTTAGATACAGTTCTCAGCCTTTAAATGTCTTAAAACTCTGCAATGGGGCAGCGTCCACTATCATTAAACAGACTGATAAATATCAGCACAGAAAATTATGAAAAGCAGCCATAAAAAATAGTGCTTTTCCATGTGTCAGAGGTCGTCAGTTCTTAGTACTGCCTGTCAGCCAGTGAGAATTATATTACAAACCAGTACAACAAGTTGCAATTGTGAAGCCACCAGCTCCTCTGGACACTGTTTTCATAAATTATTTCTGAACTATAGCTTTCCAAACTCCATCTCTTGTATTGATGCTCAAAAATGCTAAAGTAAAGGTTTTACTATACAGACTCTGGCTTCAACCTAGCTACAGTGAAGTCATGATTCTAGATAAATGCATTGTGGATTTTCTTTTAATCCATGCTTGGTCAAAAGCCTATATGCATATAGGTTTACATATGTAGATACAACCCTACTAGTATTGAATTAAATGCCTCCTAACAACCTGTGCTTTAATTACAGATTCTGGTATATTTCTGGCTGGATATTTAACCACTCTTCCTGACAAGGTCATTATGTTTGCAATAGATCTGACCCACATACAGAGAACACTCCAAAGAACAGAATAAGTAAAAGATGTTTATTGAAACAATAATAATCAGGAACGTAACGGATGATTCTCCAACTGTACGGGAAGAGAACTGGTAAAAACAAGGATCTGAATGATACGAACTAAGAACAGGAAATTAATGCAATCAATAGAGTAGCTTACTAAATAGGTGTGGTCAGGTCGCCAGGGGAAGAAGGACTCAGGAACCAGGTTTGTCGACATAGAGTTTGTGGAAGGTTCTCTAGGTGCTGTTCTGTGTGAGCTCGGAGCAAACAGGAATGAGTTCGGTGTGCAGATGCTTACGTTGGAGGGTGGACAGGGTACGCTTACGGCTTGGTCCAGGAGACGAAGGTAACAGGAAGCTGCCGGCTTGATGCGAATCCAAACGAATACAGGAGGTAGGAAACGAAGTCCTCAGAACATAAATAATCTTGGTTGTCCAGAAACCTCCGGACATGTAGTCAGTGCTTAGCAAAGTAAATCCAAAGTTCAGGGTTTCAATCTGCAAAGGAGCATAAAAAAGTTACATGAGGCCAGCCGAGAGACATAGTCCCTCCAGCTTGTCCTGGGCCGTCCCCTGGGCCTCCTCCCGGTGGGACGTGCCTGGAACACCTCCCGAGGAAGGTGTCCAGGAGGCATCCGGTATAGATGCCTGAGCCACCTCAACTGGCTCCTCTTGATTTGGAGGAGCAGCGGCTCTACTCCGAGCCCCTCCCGGATGGCCGTGCTCCTCACCCTATCTCTAAGTGAGTGCCCGGCCACCCTACGGAGGAAGCTCATTTCAGCCGCTTGTATCCGGGATCTCGTTCTTTTGGTCCTGACCCAAAGTTCATGGCCATAGGTGAGGGTAGGAACGTAGACCGACCGGTAAATCGAGAGCTTCGCTTTTCGGCTCAGCTCTCTCTTCACCACAATGGACCGGCACAGCGCCCCCATTACTGTGGCAGCCGCACCGATCCATCTGTCGATCTCCTGCTCCATTCTTCCCTCACCCGTGAACAAGACCCCGAGATACTTAAACTCCTCCACTTGAGGCAGGAACTTCCTTCCAACCTGAAGAGGACAAGCCACCCTTTTCCGGTCGAGAACCATGGCCTCAGACTTGGAGGAGCTGATTTTCATCCCTGCCGCTTCACACTCGGCTGCGAACCGCTCCAGTGCGTGCTGTAGGTCTTGGCTAGAGGGGGCCAGCAGGACCACGTCATCTGCAAAGAAATAAAGAATAAAGAAAACTTTATTTAAAGGGTGATTTTAAACACAGAAGATTGATCATAATGTGCCGTCCGCACTTATGCATTATAACCCTTTTATTAATGGTATTTTAAAGGTGTGTGTTGATTCTGGTGCTAAGCTATCAGCTTCTTTTGTTAGCTTTAAGTGCTAACAGGTAAGAACACGTGCATGCTACTAAAGAATATATACCCAGAAAGGTTGTTAGTTTTCAATCCAGTAAAGAATAGTTCCCTAAACATTATTTTACTAAACTTGATAACTCAGTAAACACCATTAAGCCCTATTTCTTCAGAAAGATTTGGCTCTTTTCCAAAACAATTCCTTAAATATTTTACCATTTCCTTAATAATATTTCTTTAAATATTATTTTAATAAATAAAGGCAGCTAATGAGACACCGTTGAGAATTGGTCATCCAGAAGGTTGGTTTTATTCAGCAGATCATTCTTTAAAACATTATTTTATTAAAATAATATTTTATCTGAACTTGCATTGTGGATGGTTGTCTAAAGGTATGCTGATTACTGCCTAAGTTAGTTCCAAGACTAACTTAACTTCACTTCCAGATTCTTCAAGATAATCCTTGGTTCTCAAACATAAACATTGCATGGTAATGTTGCATCACTCTTTTGGTCATAATTTCCAATCATCTTTAATCAACTTGTTTATATTGTATATAGCCCATTAGTCATCCCTATTCTTTAATTCTGCTTGGTAGTTTAGTTGGATTGTTTTAGCATAGTAAAGAGTTTGTTGATTGAAATATGTTTGACTTTGAGTTGTCTTATTTTTGTTAATAAATTCTTGTATTTTAAGAAATTGTATGAATTCATTCCATGTGTGTGCAGAGTTTTTGCTGTTCAATAATGTCAGAGCTTGGCACACCCTTTTCGATTTTGTCCTAATACCACCGCCTTACTAGGATGGTATTCAAAGGACAACCCTTAACAGAGAGAAATATTATTTGATAAAATATTAAAGTATTAATATCAAATATTAAATAATATATTCAGATTCACAGTCACAACAAAAACAAACAGTCGCAAAACGGGGCTAAGTGAAGTGGAGCCGGTGGAAAAGGGGACTCTACTTTGGTTCCATCCAGAAGGTTCCATCTGGGGGGGACCAAAGCGGGCCATTTTCTAAAGACTGCACCCAACACTGAGTCTCCTCCCAAGCCTTCATCAGCGAGTCTACACAGATGACCCATCTTCACAACCAATCCATCTAGCCCATCAAGCCCTTCCATTAATAAACCTTTAAACTCATATCTTTGGTCCTTGCTAGTAAAATTTCTTCGTCTGCTACTGATCTCATTTACGGTTTTCTTTATTTGCGGTGTGTATGGTGCCACCCTTTCACTGCCTCAGTCACTGTTAGCACACACAAAATCATCTTAATCAGCAGTGTTGTTTGGGAGTTTCTAACTTGAGTAATTTAACACAATGAAGCAAACCAGCTGAGTCCACAGTCTTCCTGTGAGTCCGCTAATTCACCTTGTATGTTTAGCAGCATCCAACATCAAGGCTTATATCATCTGAGTCCTGATTCAGAATGATATTGGATTTAGTAACCTGGGAGTTTCAGGAAGCTACCAGTTCTAGCTGGAACACAAGTGTCAATTTTTACAGTGAGTGGATTGTAACAATACCGTGGACTGAGAGGTTGCTGATGAAGATCTTAATATCACTATAGACTGAGAGGTTGCTGATGACAATTTTAATATCACTATGGACAACCCAGGGTTCAGACCAGGAAGCAGGGTCGTAGTTTAAGACTCCTCTCTGCAGCTTCTGTACTGCTACCCACCCATTACCCTATTAAGACAGTGTCTCGCCCACGGCCAAAATTGAATAGATTAAAAAATAATCTAAAAGGAGGAAATCAGAAAATCTCATAAAAATAAACACAACTCAGACCGAAAAGAAAAATAAAACAATTAAATGTAGCTTACTGAACATAAGATCTCTCTCTTCAAAGACATTGCTAGTTAGTGACCTGATTTGTGACAATCAGATTGATTTATTTTGCCTCACAGAAACCTGGCTGCAGCAAGAGGATTATGTTACTATAAATGAGTCAACTCCTACTAATTATTAAAATTTTTACATTCCTCAAAATACTGGGCGAGGAGGAGGAGTAGCAACCATCTTTCAGTCCAATTTATTGATTAGTCCCAGACCAATCAATAGCTACAGCTCTTTTGAATATTTAATCCTTAGTTTTTCTCATCCAAATTGCAAAGCACTGAAACCACTTCTGTTTGTTGTTTTGTACCGTCCACCAGGCCCTTACTCTCAATTTTTAGATCAGTTTTCAGACCTTTTATCTGATTTAGTGTTAAATACAGATAAAGTTATTATAGTGGGGGATTTTAATATTCATGTTGACACTGAAAGTGATAGCCTAAATATAGCGTTTAATGCTATCTTAGACTCAATTGGCTTTGCTCAAAACATTAACAAACCTACCCACCTTTGTCTTCATTCTCTGGACCTTGTGCTGACCTATGGCATTGAGTGTAAAGACATAACAATATTTTCTCATAACCCTGTCCTGTCTGACCATTTCTTAATAACCTTTGAGTTTAATTTAACCGAGTACTCCACACCTGAAAGAACATTTCATTATAGTAGATCATTATCAGGCGATGCTGTAACAACCTTTAAAGAATCTGTTCCACTTTTAATTTCCTCATTATCACTGAAAATCACAGTGGAGGGCAATAATTCTGTTTCTGCCCCTTCACAAATTGATTCTTTTGTTCATAGTGTTTCTTCATCATTGCACTAGGTATTGTGTGTGCAGGCATGGACAGGTTGCAGTTGTAACAGATGACATTTTTATGCTTTAACTAAAACAAGATTTTTACCTTTATTTACTTAACCACTTAGTTTGTAGCAGATCTGTAGTAAACTGACAGGCCACACGTGTGTCTCTGCACAAGCAGACTACTGACATTTCTATACTGATATAGCTCACAACAAAGGTAAACCAGAACTAACTATGGATTCATATGTGACCTCTCTGTAGTCCCTCTGTATTTTGCATCCACAGTAACAACTCCGTCATACCAGGCAGCAGCAAACACTTAAAGGCTAAATACAAATCTGCAGTGCATGGCTCCGATACACCGTATGTGTTTCTTACTGATACTATCGTAAAAGGACATTTTCAGCAGTTTGCTCTAAAATCATTCTGCAGATGTATGCAGCGCCCTGAGGGCAGCGCAAACACACATTGCCTCGCTCAGGAGACACAGCAGGCAGAGACAGAGAGAATGACTTCAAAAAGGAAAGTCACAGCAAAAGCAGCTATGGTATAAAACAAACACAGGAGATGAAAAAGGGTGTCAAGTAAATTTCAGATGTGACTGGGACACAGCTTAGCGGGGTAGAGGTACTATTTGTTTTAGAGGATGAAAGGGTTGAAAAAAAGATTTATAATAATCATATCATCATTTGGAAATACAGAGTGTGTAAGCATGTCTAAGTTGCTGGAGACACAGCATTAATAGAGGAGGAGGGAGAATGGAAAATACAACTTTGCAAGGTGCAAGAGAGATGGAGTGCCTGTGAATTAAAAGATATGGAGATATGACAAGGGAGGCTTTGCGAGAATCAATACGACTCCAACTTGTGGGAGATAAAGTGGATCACGAGAACTGGGGCAGGGGAGGGGAATGGTGACAATAAACCTAGGAGAAGGGTAAAGGAGGGAAATGGTCGAAACAGAGAAGGAGAGAGTGATAAGAGAACAGGGTCTGATGAATATAAAATGAGAGATGATATGAGAGGAGCTGTTGTTTGTCCTTAGGCTGCTCTCTTCGAGGAAGGACAAGAATGTGGGGGTGGTTAGCAACATTTCCTGACACAAACTGCGAGTCAACGTTGTGTGTGTGTGTGTGTGTGTGTGTGTGTGTGTGTGTGTGTGTAGGTGTGTGTGTGTGTGTGTGTGTGTGTGTGTGTGTGTGTGTGTGTGTGTGTGTGTGTGTGTGTGTCCGTTCCTCAGAGCAACCAGTCACCAATAATATTATATAAGAATGATCAAAACACATGAAACCATGGCAACTGCATTTCAAAAGTAGCAGTCCGTCACTGCTCATAGTTGGAAAGAACAGAGGATGTCAGGTGTGGTGGTGAGATTACAGATTTGTTTTTTAAATAATAACTTAAGAAAAGAATCTGCTCACAGAAATCCATACCACGTCACGCCACGCGAATGTTATTTTTACCATTAGGGGGTAGAAAGAGCTTGGAGCCCTGAGCAGAGATGTTTCTGTTATCGTGCCACAGCAGGCTCTTAGTCAGAAAATTCCTGAAGGGAGCGCAGACAGTGAGGGCGTAGCTTTTGGGAGATGAGCGTATTTTAGGCCCCAAACCCAACTGTGATGGACACAAGATCAGAGCATGTGGGTCACTGTTTCAAATGACTCCCTCGCTTCGAAATAACAGGCACGAGCCGCCGCCGATGACTGTCTGGATTTTCAGTTTAGGTCGGGATAAGAGGGAGTTACTGAGAATCCAGCCTCGCTTGCTGGAGCTTGGAAGCTCAGTTATATCTGTTTCATGCCCACAAACGGCTAAACCCGGCCTTGAATGGCCTGAATACCAGCTACTCACCTGTTTTTATTTTTTGACCAATGAGATTATTGGACTTGGTCTAAAACAAGACCTGTAGCTATTTACTACAGGGTTATGTATACTTTAAAGCTCTGCATTTATCTCTACCTTGTCCATGGGAATCAACTGAATGACTAAATATTTGATCCTTATTTAAGAGATTTTTCAGAATTAGCATGCAGAATTTTAAAGCAACCCATAAGAAGTTGGTAATAAAAGTTTGCTGCCAGTTTGGTTGGGCTTTGCATACTGAGGCAGATCAGACAACAGCTGCTGCAATCACCTTCATAAAATAAATCTGGATTAAAACAAAAAAACACCTGATAGAACAGTATCTTCTATTTGGTGTTTGAAAAGATGACAAAATTAACATATTTGTATAGTACATTAGCTTAACACAAAGCCCTGGAACACTGTTATCTCCTAAATATAGACAATAACATGAGTTCCAAGAGTGACTGAACTTGTAACATTCACAAATTGTGGCATACATGCAGAGAGAGTTTTACTTAAATGTTTCAGATCATCGAACCCATTTTAATATCATACAAATATAACCAGAGTAAATACAAAATTCAGTTTTCAAATAATTTTTTCACTTAAGGGAAATGCTTTCCAAATCAACCTGAACTTATGCGACAAAATAATTGTCCCTAAATCTAATTAAGTGCTTGTACCACCCTTGGTATTATAACTGTCAACAGCAAGCAACACCTGGTAATGAATATCTTACATCACTGTGGAGAAATTTTGGTCCGCTCGGCTTTACAGAATTGTTGTATTGAGTCACATCAGAGGGTTTTTTTGGCATGACTGCCTGTTTAATCCCTTCAAGGTCTGCGTCCTGTTGGGGGAGCTGACCTTCATGCTGGTGCCTTGGTGCCCACCCATTTCCTTCTTCCGTACATAAGTAATATCACAAAGCAGTAGGGTCTTGGGGTGAGGGCCTTGTAGGAATGGGGGGAGCACCATGCAGTGCCCCCTCTCTGCTATATTTTGCCCTGTCCTGCACCTCAATTGTAATGCACCAGAGACACTAAGGGCTTTGGGGCTGATGTGAGGGACACTCTGCTGTCAACAAGCAGTGGGGTCTTGTACACTCAAGCTACAACCTCAATTTAATGCAAAAACCAAAGCGCTGACAAACACTGGGCAGCAGCATGATGAAGTAAAGGTTCTTCTTTTAATGAAAAGGTTTCCAAAAACGTAGATGGGTTGACAACGCGCATAATCAGAAGGGAACAGCAAGGTTAACGGAAGGAAACAGCAAGTGACGCTCAGAATCAGTGAGTTTTTAAACAGAGGAAAGTGCAATGTGGAACCAATGAGAAAGGGAGGCAGGTAATCAGGTGAATACTGAACAGGTGTGCGGAGCAAGATGCAGGGAACTGAGGGGGAATGTATCTGAAGAAAACAAATTAACAGGGAAACCAAAACTAGAAAACAAAACTCAGCGAACAGATCTAGGGAAACTATTAACAAACATAAAGTATAGGAATCAGGAAAATAACAACTAACAAAAGTAACCTGAGGACATGAGGGAACCTAACTGAGAAAAGTACACAAACACAAAACACTAAGTGACAGACTGCAACTAATGACCTAACAGAAAGGAAATAAACATGAGAGATTGAAACAAAAGAGAACTGAACTGAAATAACAAAACCTGGGAAAAGTAGATCTAAATGGAAACACAAGAACACAAGAATCTAGGTAGTGATAACTAAACATTAGTAAACAACTAATCTAGAAGAAACAGAAAAACACCGGACAGAGAAAAAGTAAATCAAAAAACTCAAAATGGCAGATCCTGACAAGTATGTTTGAAGAGTTCAGAGTTTATCAAAAACAGCCACAGTATTTAAGCCTGAATGTAAGATTAGCAACATAAAAATAGTTTGTTGTAGGAGTTGGCAATCTGTATGTTTTATAACGCCACATAACCGTCCTGCAAAGAATTTAAAATCGCACATTTATGTACATAAAAATAAATTATTTTCCAATGATTGTACTGAATTCATTTTGTTTGTTTTGCCAACATTTTAATGACATACAACGTGTTTAAATGTTTCAGTTGTTGTTTGGTGACACAAAATCATTTTCCACTGTATAAACCCTCCCCTGGCATATATTGACATGAAAAAATTTAATCAAACTGATCCAACTACAATTGCTCTGCCATCTACATGCCTCCTCACCACAGTGACAGCAGACATTTTTACGTCCCAGTTAGAACCTGCATTTTAAAATCTAAACACCAAATCTAGATGCAAAAACAACGCCCGCAATTCCTTTCAGGTTTAATGTATCGCATTGCGGGTGGTAAGGGATTACATTCAATTCAAATTCAATTCAAAAATACTTTATTAATCTCAAAGGGAAATTAAATGTTGTTGTAGCTCATTATGAAGGTTTCTTCAAAGAGCCGTTGTAGATGCTGATGGCTGTGGGCAGGAAGGATCTCCTGTAGCGGTCTGTCTTACAGCAGATCTGAAGAAGCCTCTGACTGAAGACACTCTGTTGTTGTACAACAGTCTCATGAAGAGGATGCTCAGGGTTCACCATAATGTTCTTCATTTTATGAACAATCCGTCTTTGCGCAATGATCTCCAGAGGTTCCAGAAGAGTCCCCAGAACAGAGCCAGGCTTCTTTATCAGTTTGTTTAGCTTTTTTAAGTCCCTGGCTCTGATGCTGCTTCCCCAGCAGATGATGGTAGAAGAGATCACACTTTCCACAGCAGAGCAGACTTATAGAAGATATGCAGCATCTTGCTGCAAACACCAAAGGACCTAAGCTTCCTCAAAAAGTACAGTCTGCTCTGTCCCTTCTTGTAGATGGCTTCACAGTTGCATCTCCACTCCAGCCTGTTGTCCAGGTGAACACAGAGGTATTTATACTCCTCCACCATCTCCACCTCTTCTCCCATGATGGAAATAATTTTTGAATTTTTCCTTTTTCTCTTAAAATCTACAATCATCTCCTTTGTTTTAGTCACGTTCAAGATGAGGTGATTGTTTCCACACCATGCCACAAAGTGGTCCACCACCTTCCTGTACTCATCTTCTTCTCCATCTCTGATCCACCCCACGACTGCAGAATCATCCAAGTATTTCTGCAGATGACAGGAGTCTGTCATGTACTGGAAGTTTGAGGTGTACAGAGTGAAAAGGAATGGTGAAAGTACCGTCCCCTGTGGTGCTCCTGTGCTACTCACTACCTGGTTAGACTCATAACCCTTCAGTCTCACAAACTGTGGTCTGTTTGTCAGGTAGTCTTTGATCCAGGAGATTGTTGAGGCCTCCACTTGGGTCTTCTGGAGTTTCTGTTGTTACTTCACAATAACATGTCCTGGATTACACCATCTGTTGTTCACAAGTACTGCCAATCCACCTCCTTTACATTCTTTAAATCTCTGTCTGCTCATATGGTTAAAAAGTCCAGCAGAGAGACGCTGGAGTCGGGGATATGATCCTGCTGCCATGTCTCAGTTAAACACATACTACTGCATTCACAGTACTCTGGCTGGGTCCTTTGTAGGGCTTGGAGTTCATCCAACTTGTTTCCCAACGATCTCACATTGCCCATCAAATTCGATGGAAGAGATGGTTTGAACTTCCTCCTTCTCTCTCTTCACCTAGCTCCTGCTCTGCATCCACGGCGTCTCCTTTTCAACTCATCAGGGATTTGGGGTTGTAGTTGAAGTATTATTTGAGCTTTTGAGATCTTAATCAGCTGCTCCCGGTTGTAAGAAAACAACCCCGTTGCCATGGCAACGTATCATGACAAATGTCCAATAGTAGAAAAGTATTAGGAAAAATCCTCCAAGCTGCACAGCATCCAACACTGGAGAGGACAGTCGTCCAAAAAAAAAAAAAAATCAACTGTATCCACCACAAGAGGAAGAGTTCCCAAAAAAGGATCAATCAGAAACAAAAGTAACAGAGCTACTCCAACCTGCTGCCACCTTGAGCTGCACAATTCTAGAATTTGTATTTACATTTGCAAATATCCCTCCCATAAATTTGCTCGTTTGAGTCATTATCATATGTTTTGCATATTCAGGCAAACCCGCTAAAAACTTTGCGCCCACTATTCCGCTGATTTTACGCACCCAATCCGATTACCACCTGGTTTGTAAATCAGCTTTGTGGACGCAAATAGGTTTGCGTGTAGTTTTGTACACGCAAACCTTTTGAAGATCAGGCCTTCAGTGTACAGACCAGCCCTTATATATAATGCTCATGCAGTTCATAACTCTCTTTCCTTTATTCTATATTAATTATAGAAGATTATAGTGAATCAAGTCATTTTCTTATCTCTCTTTTGAATTATTATTATTATGTTTATTATTATTACTTTTCCTGTAGAAAACTGAGGTGCCATTTGTTTCTTACCTTAGTGAGGAGGATAGCTAAAAAAAAAACATCTTATACATATAAAAAAAATATAGGTTTAAACAATTATTTATAAAGTATAATAAAACCTTTTAAACAACACTGGCTGAGAATCACAATATATCTTGCCACACAAGTGAAGAGAGGTTAAAAGAGGTTAAAAAAAAAAACAATCTGGTGAGATTACTGTTATAGATGTGCAGGAAATATTTCCAAGTGAAATTTTACTACTGCAATAACAATTAATTCGTTTTAAGGTTATTTCATTATCATTAGGGATGCCAATAGTTGTGGAGGGTAATAATGCTTGAAACTGCAATCATTGCAGGAAGACTTCTGAACTACAATGGACTCAAATTAGACAAACCTCAGCTTCTGCCAAGAATTCATTTCAATGTACTAAATGCCCAGCCTCTGATAATTTTGCTGGTAGTGCTTTAGATGCTAATTTGATAAGTGACTGAATATTAGTCCTTGCAGAGGTATATCTGGAGGTGTTACTTGCTTGACTGCCTGCTCTGATTTGACTGACAAGACATTTGCACGAGGCAGGCAAGGGGGTTCAATTCACTGGCATTCAATTTGCATTCACATTGTGTTCAGCCTTTTGTTGTATAATGGCTTAAATTTTCCATACATTCATTCTCCACAGGTGGATTTACTGTGTTAGCTTTTTTAGTCCATTTATTGTTCATTGTAACAAGAAATTCTTCTTTGGTGCTTATTCAGTTCCAATATAAAATTACCAGCTAAATGAGAATCTATCCAGCCTCCTTGTCATCATCATCCCTCCCAACTTGATGTACAATAACCACTTAGGTACACCGTTTTAGTACTGGGTTGGACCCTTTTTTGCCTTCTGAAATGCCTTAAATGTTCATTTTATAGATTCAGCAATGTCACATACATTCTTCAGAGTTCACACAGATGGGGCAGATTTATTGACTGCATGGCCATGAAACAAATCTGCTCTTCTACCACATCCCAAAAGTACTCTATTGAATTGAGATTTGGTGAGTGTGGAGGCTGTTGGAGTACAGTGAAATCACTGTCATGTTCAAGAAACCATTTTGAGATGATATGTGCTTTATAACATGGTGCTTGAACTAGCCATCAAAAGATGGGTACACTGTTATTATAAAGAGATGGGCAAGGTCAGCAGCAACACTCAGGAAGGCAGTAGTGTTTAAGAAATGATCAGGTGGTACTAAGTGGTCCAAAGTCTGCTAAACAAATATCCCACACACCATTAGACCACCAAGTCAAGATTCATCGACCCAGGTGATGTTTTTTCAATCTGGCATTGTCCAATATTCGTAAGCCTCGTGAGTTGTGTGAATTGTAGCCTCAGTTTCTGATCATAGCTGGCAGGAGTTGCACCCATTATGGCCTTCTGCTGCTGTAGCTCATCTGTTTCAATGCTAAACATGTTGCGCTTTCATAAATGGCATTTTGCATATAACAAAGTTGTGGTGAGTGGTTATTTGAGCTATTATTTTACTTTCTGTCAATGAGTGGTTTCTGGAGTGGACAGGCAGGAGGCAGCAGAAAATTGTGAGTGAAAAAAGTTTTAATACAAGCAAAAATAAAACTCATAGCAGGCTGGAGGTAGCAGATGCAGGCAAGAACATGGAACTTGGCTTGGCTTGACAAAAGCAGGATTATGACCAGGCTTGAACAGAGCAAAATAATCCAGCAACCAGTAAGCAGAACAGTGGAGTATATAGGGGGATAGCAAAGGTGACACAATGAAACTGATTGGCAAAGTGCAGGTGGACTGAATGAAGCTGATTGCACGCAGACTGTGGCAGGGAGTGGAAACATTAACATGAATAGGCTGAACAGAGAAGCAATAAAACAATCTATTTAAAGGAAGTTCTTGCAGAACATAAACAAAAATGCACTACAGAATACAAGGATCATAAGAAACAAAACCTAAGGAAAGAACTGAAGCACCACCTGGAAAACATAATGATCAGAAGCAAGACCCGAAACACAACTTGGAGAACATTATCATAATCGGAGAATAACCCAAAACAAAAACTCAAACACCCTCGAATCATGATACTTTCTATTATTTTAAACCAGTCTGCCCATCTTCTTCTGACCTCTGAGATCAAGAAGGCATTTTTGTTCACACAACTGCAACCCATAGAGTATTTTCTGTTTTTCCAACTGTGCATTGTATGCAAAATAAGGTTTTGTCCTTATGTTATTTAAGCTGAACTCATCACTCACTTATCAACTGATTACCTGAATTTTATCTTTGTCTTCGTAATACAACTTTTGTTCGCAGTTTTACATGTGTCTGGGTCACTCACAACAGGTAGCCGTGTCTGTCTACCATCCAACATAGGCCAGTTCAAGAAACCAAGGTAAAAATATATCTAAAACGGGGCCAGTGTATACTGACTGAGCTGAGATTACCTATTTTAATTTGTGATAATTTAACATTATTTAAAGGTGTGTGTTAGTGTGTGCCTTTTGACCACTTAGTAAGTGCTTTATTGGCCTGTAAGAACATGTTTTAAAGTCCATCACTTGTCATTTTTTAATCAATGTCACCATCTGTATGTATTGATTTTGTATTTCATTCATCTGAAAAATCAATGTTTTATGTTTTTTTTGTACTTAATTTATACCTGCCTTGCATGCTGCCCCTTGGCCAGGTAGTCATTGTAAATGAAAATTAGTTATCAACTGACCAACCTGGAAAAATAAAGGTTAAAGAGAAGAAAAAAAAAATATCGGCCAGTGACTAATCAAAGGTGTGAACGGCGGAGAATATGTATATGGCCATTTTCAAGAGGTGAGCATAGGGTTCACCCAATTCTTATACTGCAGCTTAGAGGACACAAAGTTAAGTCAGTTGGGTCTTGAAGCAAGGACAGAAATCTGTATCTGAGAATTTTCATTTAGTGTGTATATTGTAAGTTATAATTTAGTGAAATTGTTTGTCAGTTCACTTTGACATGACAGAGGATGTTGGAGAAAAAAAGCATTTAGCTCCTGAAAGAGAAATTTGGTCATTGTGTGAATCTGGACTGAGCGTGTTTAATTGCTGACCATTTAATTAGAACATTCAATACCATAAGAGCATGACTAGCTTGAAAGGTGGTTTAAACAGCCTGCAGCTCAAGACCTATCCTTTATAATTTTGCACAGGAGGGGAGGGCTTTTTATATCAAAACTTTTTATGCAGAAAATGCATGGCTACTATGTCTATTTTGTCTTCTTAGGTATGCCATGATGTATTGATACAACAAATCAAGAAGGGCACATATAGGAGAGAAATCTGGTGCTTCAACAGAGCATGTGATCTTCACACTTGGTTAACAGACAGCAATGCCTTCTCAGCATGAAAAAAGCATGCATTTGGACATGTGGCACTTTTTGGTAGGTAGTTAAGGAGGATAGGTTTGCCTTGGATCAGCTGGAAGAACTCTGTTGTACATGTTGAAATATGTTTATGACATTATTTTTCCTCTGTGCAGTTCTGCACAATATTGCGATGCACAGACGGGTTTACTTTGGTGATGTGTGCCGTGATATTATCCAGCACTTCTGGAATGTGAGTAATAAATACTTATATTTGGGAAGTAGGCTATACAACTATAGACATAAAAACATAAACAATACTACTAAAATGTGTCATCCTCTGCTGTGATGCAAAGAGCTGCAGGACACCCATACTTTGCCTGATGATCAACCTTTGTGGTAGAGCCGAGCTCTCTGTGGTCTCTCCATACAACTCTCAGTGTTTGCTGAATGTTCTCTGGGAAAAGTTGTTTGTCTCAGCCTACCCTCACGTTCTCTGTCTCTTCAGGTTTAAGTCACCATTGGCTTCCAAGCCAACTCTAGACCCCTTCTTCAAACCTTTCCATTTAATTCGTAACCTCATCCATGCCTTGGTCGCCCGCTGCAGCTCCATCACCTCCTGCTCTCATTTCATTTTCTGTTTGGATCTCAAATCCATCCGCGGCTCCACTATCAATGTTAACCCTCCTGGAACACAGTGCTCCATCATTACATCTTCTTCCAGCCGACCACCAGGATCATCATTTCTCCCTCACCGTCTGCCTCCTCTCCAGAGAAAGTAAGGCAACCTCATACACCTTCTTCTGCTCATATTAATTAGGCCCGAGCAGGAAAACTGCAAGGGCCTATTGTAATCGCAAGAATTCTTATTCTTTGTTTATTTGTTTGTTTGTTTGTTTTTTCAGTTGCGTCTTTGCGGAGCAATTTGGGGACTTTGCCGTGCACCAAAACGCATAAGATTTTAATAATGTCGTTGTCAATGGGCGTGGCCAAGCCACTTAGCCACGCCCCCAAACGTGAGATACGCCGAACCGTAAGTTGTAGAGATCTGAAATTTGGCACACTCTAGAGCTCCTCAAACCAAGAAAAAAATTATCTTGGGGGTATGCCCTAAAACACACAGGCAGTCAGCCATTTTGGGTCAAAGGCCAATTTTTGGCCGTTTTTCACTTTTACTCATCTCCAACTTTAACGAATTCCTCCTGGAATTTTGAGCTATCGGCTTCATATTTGGTCAATATGCAGTCAAGGCAAGGGGGATTAAAAGTTATCAAAATCCTGAGTTTTCGGCCATGTTTAGGGGGCGTGGCCAGGGCACGAACTTGGCGTTCGCGCCGAAAGTGAAAAATTGCAATAACTTTCCCAAATCAACCCCACATCTCACCAACGTTGGCATGAAGAAGGACCCTCAGGTTCCCAACGATCCTATGGGGTCATATGCTGACATCATCAAAGCCACGCCCCCTGAGAACAGGAAGTCACTTTTTTCACTTGGAAAGGTGCCTCTCTGACCCTCTTAACCCAATCAACTTGAAAGTGTGTCAGAAGACAGATAACTAGTGGGTCTAACTTCGTTTGAGGCACAGTAACTTTTCATAAAAGGGCGTGGCCGTGGTGGCGCAGCGAAGTTGGACGTCACGCCATGGCCATATGTTTGGCTTTAATTTACACTTACATCATCTGATCTGCACCAAATTCCATGTGATTGAACCTAGTCCAGTTCCCAACAGAGATCTGATGACATATTTGATGGGCATGGCCTAATTCATCTACAGCGCCCCCTAGAATATTTTAAAAAATCAGCCCCAGGCCATACTTTGACCGAGGAATTTGAAATTTGGATCACATATGTAACTTGTCAGGACCTACAAAAAGGTCTCTGGGAGCGTTGGTCCAAACCCCACAGGAAGTCGGCCATTTTGGATTGAAGTTGCCATTTTGATCCCATTTTTGCTGTTTCTAGCCCGCATAGCTGAGCGAACTCCTCCTACAGTTTTTGACTTACAGACTTCGAAATCAATGAGTTTACTCTTAAGGCGTTGGGGATTAAAAGTTATCAAAAGCTTTTTGCTACATGAAAGCGTGTGGGCGTGGCTAAGCCTCAAAATATGACTTCTCTCCATGAAAGACATAATTGTTATAGCTCCTTCAAGGAAAGTCACAGAGACTTGAAACCTGCTGAGATTGATCTGCCTCCGGCCCTGAACAATATTCACTGATCAGATGCTGACATCATTGAAGCCCTGCCCCCTGAGAACAGGAAGTGTCATGTTTTCCTTTAGAAAGTACATTTTTGATGTTCTTCACCTAATCAATGTGAAACTGTCCCAAGTAACAGATACCATGATGGTCTAAGACAGTCACCAGTACTGACTGCTTAAGCTGGAGGTTGTGGCTATGGTGGCGTGGCGAATTCTGATGTCACGCCACGGCCATACGTTTGGCTCTAAATTACACATGCATGGTCCGATTCACTCCAAACTGAATATGGTTGGTCTTTGTCAGCCCCCAATCAGCTGTATTGGATTACATTGAAATTTGGATCAACAGCGCCCCCTAGGACACTTAAAGGGCTTTATCTCCGTCATACATCTTCGGATCCACTTGAAATGTAGTATACATCATCAGGGATCAATGCTGAACATGTTGCCACAGTAAGTTCATGACATTATTTGAGCTCCGCCCACTAATAAAAAACTTAGTGCAGCTTCCATCTGGAAGGTTGGATTTCTCCCAAATTTTAAATGCTTCTCGCCAGATGAGAACTCTGCATTACCGAAGATCATATAACATGTTGCTCACAGTCCCTCCTAGTGGCGATGTGTGGAACTTAATGGCTGCCTCGTCGGCGATGCCGGGCTCCTGCGGTCGCTGCACAGGCCGAGTTGCGCTGAGGTGCGAGGGCCTTCAAGGCTGCTTGCAGCTTTAATTGCTGTTGTTATCCTTCGCCCCATCCAAAACCTCCTCTCTGTTTCCATACGCTGCACAGTAAGAAACCCTTCTCTGTTGTGTGTATATATTTGTGATCATTGTAAGTAGACCCTTTGACCTTTTACATTCTGCCCTCTTTGTATGACTTTGCATCTGGGTCAGGAGAATTCCTCGAAACATGACAGTATCACCCAGTCATTTCAACCCCCTACCTTGATGAGAATAGTAAAGACAAGACAAAGTATGTGGCACAAGGCTCTTGTGGTATTTTGACAAATGCAAATTTGATATATTTTAATAAAATCTCACAACAACTTGAAAAAATACTTTGTACTCTCTTTAATGAAAAAAGAAATCTGGATTTATTTATTCGAGATGCAATTGGCAATCTTTTAACGTAGCTTAAATGAGCAAAACATCAGGAATGATGGTTTTCATGTACAAACTATACAGTTTTATCTCCTTCTGAGGACATGATGTCAGGTGAATTTGAAAAGATAGACTGGCTCATAATACCGTGATCTACAATGTAGAGTATCAGTGTACACTGATAATAAAAATGTATTTCTCTGAACATCTAATGTTTATCACAAACTGCTACAGAAACCCCAATATTACACTGTGTGAATAACGCTGTGATTATGCTGCAACTAGAGTGAAGATGAATGACCTAATGCACTGGTATGAGAGGACTCTTTGGTTCATTTAGATCAGTTTGCCTCTAACACAATCAAAGTTTAAAACCTCTGTTAGTTCCGGACGCGAAGAGAAAGACTGGGCAGCATCCCAGCTTTAATGTTGGCTGTAATGGTCAGGTCTCCTGCAGGGAACCAAGAGCCGTCTGACTGAGATAAGAAAACAGCAGATTGAAAACTTAAACAGCTCCTATATCCACTGAAGGTTTTTATGGCATAATTAAAACTTGGCTATCAAACCAATAACTCTCTTGAGGCCACAGCAGGAAGGGCTGTTATCTAATATGTGTGTAGATTTCATTGGTGAAATGGTGGAGCCAAAGAGAAAATAGTGTTTGCATCATGTTTCACCTCCCAAGTGAGTGTGAAAACCAAGCTGTAAAGCTGTGACTGTCTGCCTAAAACTACTTTCTTATACATCATCTGCATAAATGAACAGCAGGACTGTCGCAGTTTCTTGTGCAGTATTCCATAAATGCTGTGGAGCATATGAAAGACAGAAGCCTCTGAGGTTCTGACAAAGATTCTGGTACCATAGTGTTGTACCTCAAAATTTAATTAAAGTATAATTAGCAGCAAGCAGTCCCCTAATAAAACAAACAATGCAAATTAATGGCAAATCACATAATTAATTAAACATCCTTTATAACTATTTTAAAAAAGACACCAAATGTATGAAATTTTCTTTTTGCATTTGTGGTCATTTACAAAACACCTTACCACATCTCACCGTCAGTTAAGCCAAACAGTAGCATGAGGGAGCAGATTAGAGAGGCCAGCTCCCTCATAAATAAAGAAGAGGATTTCATCACTCTAGAAAATGCAGTAGGAAATAATTCATCAGTGTAGGAAGAACATTCTTTAAAATTTTAATCTCAGTGTAAAATTAGATCCTGGACTCCTTACAAGCCAAAAATGGAAACTCAGCTGCTTGGCAATCCCAAAATAAGCCATTACAATACCTTGCCAAAAATATAAAATAATAAAATCCATCGTCATTTAGTCTAAAACCCATAACTATTATTCGGTGCATCCTATTGCCTTTAGAAATCATGTATTTAGTGAATACAGTCCACCTGTATCTGATATAATCTAAGAATAAACACAGTTCTCAATAAAACAGCCTATATAAAAACATGAAATACTTATGAATCAATAGAATGCATGAATTATCTCTTTATTCACTTTGTATATTTCCAAAATGGAACTGAACTGCTAGAAACTCTGAGAAAACACAACCCAGGTTAGCAATAATGAACAAAAAATATTGTTAAAACATAGTCACAGGTAGTCTAAAACTCTTTTTTAACAAAGCCTAATTTTATGTCACAAAATGGATACATTTTGGATAATATTATACATCCATCCATCCATTGTCTATACCCCCTTGTCCAGTCAGGGTCGGAGGGGAAAACTGGTGCCTGTCTCTAACAGTCACTGGGCGCAAGACGGGGTACACCCTGAAGAGGTTGGCAGTCCATCACAGGGCAACAAAGGGACACACAGGACAAACAATTATGCACACACACACCTAAAGCTAGGTTTATACTTGGCACCAACAGTGACACAATCGAGCGATCCCTGCCCTTGCGCAAGGGCTCTGTGCGTTGTCACGCTCCATTCAGGCAATTTCACACAATTAAATCACTTCTTCATGAACAGAAGGAACAGAGTAACATTAAAGAAAAACAGCAAACAAATAAAGGTAAGAGAAACATAAATGCGAGTTACAATTTTATACATTAACAATGTTTAAAGTTTTTATAGCTTTTTTATTGTTAAGAGTACGTAATTGTATCCAGGTACAGTTTTAGATACTTTACAGAGAGTTCAAAAAGCAGTTTCCTCTTCATTGTTTTACTCTTATGAATCTGAAACTTTGCATGAAACAGAATCAAGTTGATAAGAAATGTTTTCAACAGTGCAGGCCGCCATTTCTGTTTAGTGAAGTCAAGCATTTCTTCTCTCTTTCACCACATTTTTACTGGTTACGTAGCATACTGCCCTCTGTGTTTACAGAGAATACTGCACCAACGTCAGCGTCAAGTACAAACGCTTACAGCGCTTGTTGAGGTTCGCGCGCCATCAGCAGAGTCCTGCGCGACACCCTGAACAGCAACTATAACTGAGCCTTAAGGGCAATTTAAAGTAACCCATTACCCTAACAGTCATGTTTTTGGGCTGTGGGTGTACCTGGAGAGAACCCACACATGCAAAGGGAGAACATGCAAGCTCCATGCAGAAAGAATCCAGGCCAGGATTCATATCCAGGTTCACCTACTGGTATAGTGCCTTGCGAAAGTATTCGGCCCCCTTGAACTGGTCAACCTCTTGCCACATTTCAGGCTTCAAACATAAAGACATAAAATTGTAATGTTTTGTGAAGAATCTACAACAAGTGGGACACAATCATGAAGAGGAATGAAATGTATTGGATGTGTCAAACTTTTTTAACAAATAAAAAACTGAAAAGTGGGGCGTGTAATATTATTCGGCCCCTTTACTTTTAGTGCAGCAAACTCACTCCAGAAGTTCAATGAGGATCTCGGAATGATCCAATGTTGTCCGAAATGACTGATGATGATAAATAGAATCCACCTGTGTGTAATCAAGTCTCCGTATAAATGCACCTGCTCTGTGATAGTCTCAGGGTTCTGTTCAAAGCGCAGAGAGCATAATAAAGACCAAGGAACACACCAGGCAGGTCCGAGATACTGTTGTGGAGACGTTTAAAGCCGGATTTGGATACAAAAAGATTTCCCAAGCTTTAAACATCCCAAGGAGCACTGTGCAAGCAATCATATTGAAATGGAAGGAGTATCAGACCACTGCAAATCTACCAAGACCGGGCCGTCCCTCTAAACTTTAATCTGGAACAAGGAGAAGACTGATCAGAGATGCAGCCAAGAGGCCCATGATCACTCTGGATGAACTGCAGAGATCTACAGCTGAGGTGGGAGAGTCTGTCCATAGGACAACAATCAGTCGTACACTGCACAAATCTGGCCTTTATGGAAGAGTGGCAAGAAGAAAGCCATTTCTCAAAGATATCCATTAAAAGTCTCATTTAAAGTTTGCCACAAGCCACCTGGGAGACACACCAAACATGTGGAAGAAGGTGCTCTGGTCAGATGAACCAAAATTTAACTGTTTGGCCACAATGCAAAACGATATGTTTGGCGTAAAAGCAACACAGCTCATCACCCTGAACACACCATCCCCACTGTCAAACATGGTGGTGGCAGCATCATGGTTTGGGCCTGCTTTTCATCAGCAGGGACAGGGAAGATGGTCAAAATTGATGGGAAGATGGATGGGGCCAAATACAGGACCATTCTGGAAGAAAACCTGTTGGAGTCTGCAAGAGACCTGAGACTGGGACGGAGATTTATCTTCCAACAAGACAATGATCCAAAACATAAAGCCACATCTACAATGGAATGGTTCACAAATAACCGTATCCAGGTGTTGGAATGGCCTAGTCAAAGTCCAGACCTGAATCCAATCGAGAATCTGTGGAAAGAGCTGAAGACTGCTGTTCACGAACGCTCTCCATCCAACCTCACTGAGCTCCAGCTGTTTTGCAAGGAAGAATGGGCAAGAATTTCAGTCTCTCGATGTGCAAAACTGATAGAGACAAACCCCAAGCGACTTGCAGCTGTAATTGCAGCAAAGGGTGGCGCTACAAAGTATTAACGCAAGTGGGCCGAATAATATTACACGCCCCACTTTTCAGTTTTTTATTTGTTAAACAAGTTTGACTTCATGATTGTGTCCCACTTGTTGTTGATTCTTCACAAAAAATTAGAATTTTATATCTTTATGTTTGAAGCCAGAAATGTGGCAAGATAATGACCAGTTCAAGGAGGTCGAGTACTTTCGCAAGGCAAGGATTTATGATGCGCTCATATTTCCTTAGTTGGTCTGATAAATCCTGTAGTGTGTGATCCCTCAGCAGGTGCTTGTTCAGTGTGAGATACCCTGGAGATTGTTTTGGGCTAATCAGGAGACGAATTTAGAGAAGTGGATTCTCTAGGACAGACAATAGATAGTTCTCACTCAATATTATTATTAGTCAGTTTCTCAGCTAGTATCTCTTATGTTCCCTTCTTAGGAAGATGCTCAGTTCCTGCTCGCCGTCCGCCTCTTAAGCATCCACCAGCTCTGTCCTGTGGACTCCCATGATGTTCCTTGCTTGGATATCCTCTGTGAAGTTCCCTTTCGTCATCTCAGGGAATTCCTGCATGCAACCAGCCTATCACTCCTCTCTCCGCTCTTGGGTCTGCCACCTGGGCCACTCCGGCATCTCCTGCTCCTCACGTGTTTGTCCACCCTTCGACGAAGTCCGCTGTTAACCCCCTTCCCCTTCTGGAGTTGTGCTGGAAGTCAGTTAAATGCAATTTATATTGAAAGTTCCAGAAAAGTTTGTACCGCATCTTTCATGTTGTATCCATGGCCATGGTCCCAACAACATCTTCAATGATTGCAGCAGCAACATCGATCATTTTTCCACTAAATAATATTATTTCAATGTTGAGATAATTTTAATGTTTAATGTGAGATTTTGCTACAGTAATATTAAATTTGTTCATTTTACGGCTTTTTAAACATCTTTAACACTAGCACCAGTAACTGTTGAGGGTACTGTAAAAATAGGTCAGTTATCTATTGCAATCATTATTTTTGCATTGAGCATAAATTACCCATTCTTACAAAAAAAGGAACGGATGACCATAAACAACAGAACACTGGTTCATCCATGAATTTACATAAGTCCCACTCTTACATTATTCTCATTATTCTTTTCAAAGCAGGTCTGATTGTGCTGTGAGGGTGGCCAGGTGCACCAAGCACCTATTGTGCTGAATTTTATTTATAATTATCATCACACCGCAAAGACAATGGAGCACCTGTAAACCAGTCACCTGCTCTTTGCTCCTACAAGGCCCAGTCTTGTATATCATTTGACCAACTTTGCTGGGTAAAAAGCTGCCGGCACATACACAGCTCAGCTTTCAGTGTTGTCTTGTATTTGTGAAAAACACATAAGAGGAACAGTGAAACATGCACATGATCATCCTCATTACTTTCCTTTCTCTGTTCTTGTTGTGTCCCCAATAGATGGGAGCAAGGCCTGCAGACCAATCTGTGTTCACTGGCTCAAAGATTAAATGAAGGAAAGATGAGTCCATTAATGGGAAGGAACAAGAAGAATGTCTTTTGACATGTGGAATGAAGTGTGAGGATTACATATTGTCACTGCAGATGCACAAATAAATAAACAGTCATTATGGCTGTGCATCTCTTGCAGTTTGTTATATATTTGGTAGCTTGGGGTGCATCTATGTGTGTTTTTTGCCTTGTGTCTGATGATGTTTGAAAATGGTTTGTGACATGTGAAAGCCCACAGGACAAAATACTGAATCATATTGGTTGCTCCTTTTATTAGATGTTCTTATTTAATTTTTTACCACATGATAAGAGAAATACATTGGGCTGTTCTCACCTTCCCTCTTCTTTGTAGTTTCATTTTCTCTCAGCATTGATCTGATTTGGACAGCTGATGTGTGGGGAAAAAACAAGAGAATGAAAAGGGCAGAGTTGTTCATTTTCTTGGAGCCTGTGACTGTGGAAGCATTATCTGCTTTTTAGATGGCGTTGTTCAGAAACAGCCGGCTGGAGAGCTTTGCCTGCTGTACCTAATCAAAACTGAGTGTGTGATGCCCTGATTAAGAAGCCAATAAAAGCTCTCTAACACAGCTGTATACACATACATGTGTGCTCTGACAAAGACCATTTCTCCTCAAGTTTCACATAATTTCTGTGCTTCGACCTATCATATACAAAAAGCATTTGATATTCTAAGTGGACCCCAAAAAATGTTGACTAGAAATAAATGCTGAATGAATAAGAGGTGCATATTTAAGGGTATATCTCCATCACATTATTGCATATAAGAGGAATAGAGGAGTAATGTGGCTAACAGTAAGTTGCTGATAAACACAACTTATGGTGTTAATCTTCAACACTTTACTGTTATAGAAGTCAGAGCTTTACTGACCTTTTAAAATATCTCTAAATATCAGCATGTTGGACTGCAGTTTTGAGCACTTTTGCATTCCTGCAAGAAGGTCCTAGATTTGATTCTCAGTCTTGGGTCTTGCAGTTTGTATGTTCTCCCTGGTCGTGTGGGGATTCTCTGTGAGTTCCTCCCATGACCAATTAACCATGTTAGGTTAATTGGCTTTTCTAAATTGCCCTCAGAAGTAAGAGTTTGCGTGCATCCCTGTTTGTCCAATGTATCTCTGTTGCCACACGATGGAGTGGCAACCTGTCTAGGCCCAATTTTTCAGTGTGGATTATATCAAAACACTAATTATTTTGACAACCCTATCAACTGCAAGACTGATTTTAGGAATATTCATTGACTGGTAGCCTGGAAAACGGAGTCATTGTTTGGCTGACATTTATGGGTGACATTTAGTGCCAAATGAATCATTTTAATCAATATTTTTAACTAAGTCATAAAATGTTTTTAATTTTGGGAGAAGAGTTTCTGGTTTCAGTTTATTCTGTGTTTTTACTCTGAGCAAATTTGCATAGATTTCCAAAACTTGGCCAAAAAAAAGAAGGTACCGGTTCTAGATTGCCCTGCCCTCATTAAGAAACTACCCTAATATAGAATGTGTGGAGGGTCAACACCCCTGAAGACACATTCGCTGAAAGAAGAGGACAACGTCACTGTTAAAACTTTGTTTTTGGTATACCTAGTGCTAGAATGTGCTAAAATGCTATTGAATGTTTTGAAAATGAGTAAAGTGTATTTTTTTTTTTTTCCATTACAGCTGGTCTTGCAGCACTAAAATGCAAGACTAGCTGTGTATTAACAAATAATGCACACCAAATAAAACATAAAATCCATACAGGTCGCAATAAAGTTTTGATATTATAAAAAAAACAAATTGTCTGCTGGTATTTATTTTTCCTTGGGATTAATCAAGTATTTTTGAATCGCATTAAATTGGTACCATTTAGAGTAACATGGTCTGGTGAAGGTCTGGTTGCTGGTTGATTGCACGGAAATAACCTTGTTCCAATAAACTAGCCACAGTTGAAGTTTTGTGGTTTAAAAAACCTTTTGTTTGTTTTTTGTCTCATTACAAATATGGCCCATTTGTTTTAGGATTTTAATGTTTCAAGCTACTTCAAAACCAAAATGCAACACTTTTTGCCCATACCTCATCAAAAGCAACGTTTTAAACCTGGCCATAAAACCTGCCTGCTTTTTATGTTCTTTCCCCTCCAAGCAGTGTTCAGTGTTGGACTTCTTCCCTCCTTCTCTTCTGGTTGCTGGTTCAGATCAGATGGAGGTTCTACGGTTATTAACCTGCCTGCATGCACTTGCAGCCAGAGACGGAGATGCTGTGCTGCAGTTGACTGATCACATTACTTTGTCTGCATACCAGGGATAATTTCATTTGCCACAAAGGATTCAGAGGCTGTATGAGCTCATAATTCATTTATTTTGATTGAAAATCAAGATGAATTGCTTGAAAACATAGTAATGTCTTTGTAATAACTATGTCTAACATTGAAGCAAAATTATCTACAATCTTTTTTTTAACATGTAGCGACAGCTTGTGCGTGCTATGTATAAGCAAAGACACTCATGACTACATAAAATATAGCTTTTTCAGGGCCGGACAATGTCGTTCATAGTGTTTTTCTCAGTTCTCTTTCTGTGCTTAACTTCCTATGCTCTGCTCCCCTCTCAGCTTGCTGTCTTTCAACTGTGTGGTCACAAGCACAGAGTTGAAACAAAATACAAAGAAGAGGAGAGATCATTTTAATTAATTTCCATATCTATACAGTATCTCTCTGCATCCACCTGCTCCTTGATCCAAGTAGACAGAATGTAACCTGGAGTCAAACAAGCTTTCATTACAGGATAGATCCAATTACTTCCTCAGTGGCCTTATCACGCTGTAAAGCCACATGCATCCATTCAGTCTGCTCTTTTTTTAGTCTTTTCCTGAAATAGATGTCTGGGCACACTTGATGTTTTCAGTCAAATTCTCAAATTCCACAAAGAAATCGGTTCACTACTCAGTTTATGTAACCTTGGTTGACTTTTCGTCTTATTTTTATAGTTACAAAAGCTGTAATCTTCATGATTGGAAGCAAACCTTTACATGCTACATTTATCTGGCATTTAATGAAATTAACCTTTTAATGAAGAGTATTTCTGGGTTATGGAGTGGTTGGTCCCTTTGTCATAATCTCATGTTAAGAATAAACTAATATAAAAATCAACAACTGTGACAAAACAGAATTAATTGTTTATAGAGTGAATGCATTCAATGGGCCTTAATCCTTCAGAACCTGTGAACAATGCCACGGCTCAAGTGTCATTCAAGTGTGAACCGAATGAACTCATTTATTCTCAACAAATCTATTTGGAAAACAGTTGTGGATTAGTGTTGCCACTTTTGGGTTACCAATTACAATCCAGACAGAAATTGACTCTGTCAGTGGCAGATGCTGGTCTTTCAAGGAGGGGAAGCTCAATTTCAAGATCGCTGATTCGCTCATTTCGCTGTCAATCAAAAAGGGATTCAACCTCAGACAGATCATCCAATCATCATTCAAAAGCTGAGCGTCCGGGCCACCCGAGGCCAGCCCACTGCCCCATAGACCCCCAGAGACGCTGAGCGTCCGATGGGCAGGACAAAGCTCAGCATTTTTGCTTCGCTATTGAACTCACTATTTAAAGCACTGTGAATCTGCGGGAATGAGTGAGAGGAAAGCCGTGTCATTACCAGTGATAAGAAGCTGATTCTGAACAAAAGTTGAGCGTGTTGTAGCGCATATTTAGTTAATGACATGTACACACAACAATATATATTTGATCACTTATTTTTTGACATTTTAGGGGAAGCTGAGCTTCCCTTGCAGTCTTAGAGCAATCGCCACTGGACTCTGTTATGCATAAAGATGTCAAGAAAAGGGCACAAGACAAGAAGAAAACATAAAAATGTTTCCCAGGAAGACATAATTTTTGTGTCCAACACATCGATTAATATTTTAAACAGTGCCTGGCAAAGTATTCATACTGCTTGAATTTTGTTCAACATTTTGTCACTTTACAGCCATAAACTTCAAGGTATTTTTGGGGTGTTTTATATGATAGACTATCACAAACTTGTGCATAATTGTGAAGTGTCAAGAAAATTATCATCATTTCAAATTTTTTCACAAATAAAAACTGAAGCGTAGAATACATCTATTAGTTTGCCATTTTAATCTAATAGCCCTACATAAAATGTTGTCCAAGTAGTTACCTTCAGATGTCATCAAATTAGTAATAAGAGTCCGTTTGTAACTTATTCTCAGCATAAATCCAGCTGTTCAAAGTAGGCCTCAGAGGTTTCTTAGATAACATTAGTGAACAAACAACATCATGAAGGGCAAGGACTACAGTAGACAGTTCAGACATAAGTTGTGAAGCAGTTTAAAGCAAAGTTATGTCTTAAAACAATATTCCAAGCTAGTCAGACACAGATAAAACCAAGCCTGAACTTTTTGGCCTACATGCAAAAATTTCAGCCACAATGCGTGGCTGTGAACTTGAGAAGCACAATATATCAAATCGCAGTTGCCATCACAGTATCAATGTTTGCAATGCTACGGTCGCAACCCATTGCCTCGATGCGCTTTTATCATCTGCACTAAGTTAAGTACGAATGAATCACTGTCTGTGTATCCGGTATTCATTCATGAACGGGGGTAATTAATTGTACAAGCACTGCTTGACTTTTCTTTCTGAGGTCTACAGAAGCAAACTGTGTTCCAGAGAGTTCCCAGCAGAGACCTGTCTCTACAACGCCGAGTGGAGCAGTTTTTCCGGTGTGAAGGAAGGACAACGGGACCGCATCACCGTGGTTACAGCAGTAACGTGCAGTTTGGCCAGCCAGGCAGAGCGAGCCACCCCTCCCCACAGCTACGGAGGTTAGCAAGTTAACCCTTTGTTCACCGTGGATGCTTTCTTCAACTTCGTCACCCTGGACAACGTTTCCTCAGCACGGTTCATGTAAGAGGTTGAGTTTTGGGCAGAGAGTAGTAGTTTAGAATGAAATAATATAAACATTTTTCATTTTATGATGTTTGGTTTTGTTTGTTTTGAAATCTCAGCCATTTTAGTGCTAGCAGATTATCTGTTCAGCACATGTGCTCCGTTTGTGTGTTCTGTGTTTGTTTTTGTTTTTTTAAATTAAGACAAACTTTATTTAAAGGGTGATTTTAAACACAGAATATTGATCATAACGCGCCATCCACACCTAGGCATTTTAACCCTTTTATTAATGGTATTTTAAATGTATGTGTTTGATTCTGATGATAAGCTATAAGCTTCTTTTGTTAGCTTCAACCGCTAACAACTAAGAACACGTGCTTACCTGCTAAAGATCATTTACCCAAAAAGGTTGTTAGTGTTCAATCTAGAAAATAATATTTCCTTAAATATTATTTTACTAAACTTGAAAACTGAATAAACACCATTAAGCCCCATTTCTCCAGAAAGATTTGGTTCTTATTCAAAATAATATTTCTTTAAATATTATTTTAATAAATAAAGGCAGCTAATTAAACACCATTGAGAATTGGTCATCCAGAGATGACATCCAGAGAGTTGGTTTTATTCAGCAGATTATTCTTTAAAACATTATTTTAATAAAATAATATTTTATCTGATCTTGCATTGTGAATGGTTGTCTAAACGTTTGCTGATTATTGTCTAAGTTGGTTCCAAGACTAACTGAACTTCACTTCCAGATTCTTCAAGATAATCCTTGGTTCTCAAACATAAACATTGCATAGTAATGTTGCATCACTCTTTTGGTCATGGTTTTCAATCATCTTGAATCCACTTGTTTATATTGTACATAGTCTATTAGTCTTCGTTATTCTTTAATTCTGCTTGGTAGTTTAGTTGGATTGTTTTAGCCTAGTGAAGAGTTTGTTGATTGAAATATGTTTGACTTGAGTTGACTTATTTTTGTTAATACATTTTTGTATTTTCAGACATTGTGTGAATTCATTCTATGTGTGTGCAGAGTTTTGCTGTTCAGTAATGTCAGAGCTTGGCTCACACCTTTCTATTTTGTCCTAATACCATCGCCTTACTAGGCTGGTATTCACAGGACAATCCTTAACAGACCAAAATTTTATTTGATAAAATATTAAAGTATTAATATTAAATATTAAATATCATATTCATATTCATAATTATAACAAAGGATAAAGCTAAATACAGGGCAATCCATGATGGCAAGCTGTTCAAGGCTGCAAAGACCCTAAGACTGAGGTGGTGGTTTATCATTCAGCTGGACAACGACCCCAGTCATGCAGCCAGAGCTACAATTGAATAGTTTGGATCAAAGCATAATCATGTGTTAGAACGGCCCAGTCAAAGTACAGATCTTCATGTAATATAGAATGTGACAAGACTTTGCATTTTTTAGCTTAAATTTTCAAAAAAGAATAACGAAGCATTTAAATGTGTAAAACATACCCCAATAGACTAGCAGCTTTATTTTCAGTACTACTTTGTGTTACTCTATTGCATAAAATCCCAATAAAATACTTTGAGGTCTGTAGCTGCAACATAACCAAATGTGAAAATCTAGTCTGAAGTTAACATATGTCCCAATAATTTCTTATTCAAAGAATTTCAAAAATATGTTGGAACTCGATCTCTGTGGAGCTTTAAATTGCCACTTGAAAACACTATTTAAAGAGTGAAATTTAGAGTTATTATCATTTAAGGAGACATAAAATGCATTTCTTAGGCTTTCCCAGGATAATCAACCTTGCTTTATTCTTTATGAATGTGGTTGTGTGTTGTGCTTGTGATCTGCTGGACCTCTGGATTTTTACAATGATGCCCTTGCTTTGTTGTGATAAAGTTAAAAAAGTGAGGTGCAGGAAAGATTTATCAGTGATAGACCCTCACCATCCTTATCTAAAATTAGCAGAAATAAATCTGCTATATCTTACTATCGGCTTTTTGCTGTCCCACTTCCCACAGCCCCATAATCAATACCACTCACAACCAGCCAGAGAGTCTCTGAAATGCAAACAAAAATGGGAGTACTAAACCTCAAACACCCTGAAGCTCTGCCAGCCCTCTGATAAGCACTACAGTTCTTTGCTATTCGAGTACTTGTGGCAAGTCTCAGGGTTTACTGAACGAAGGCTTAGAGGCAAGTTCAAATGGGTTAGGAAGAAGGACAGGGAGGGATGATGAGACAAAAAAGGAGGTGATCTGGAAGAGGAGGAAAGTAGAAAAAAACATAAATCGGTACAGCAGAGGAAGAGATTAACTGGTCTGAAAGAGGGAGGGCTAAATAGGAACATATAAAGTGAGAAATAGAAGAGGACTGACAAGTGAGGGGGTTGAACTGATGGGAAAATGGAGGCTTTGTGCGACATACAGTAAGAAATTGGTTGTGGAACAGAGCGAAGGTAGAAAAATAATGTTTGTAAAGAAGTGTGCAGAGAGGACAAGGGCACAATGGGAAACAAAGGATTTTTTATGTTTACCATTTTTTTCTTAAGTTTCAATAATATTTATCCCTGTTTTCAACTCATGGGTGTTCTCATTGTTTGGGGCTTTTTCTTTATATTTCTCTAGGGATACTCCGGTTTTAGCTCTTGACACCATCATAAAGTGGCACCACTCTTTATCTCTGTGTCTTTGACTAACCCCTCTCCTCTCTCTTTAGCTGTAGTGAAATCAGGCCTGAAAAATAGGGAGATTATTCCAGCACAGTGCAGTTTATTATACCAGAGCCACGCTCTGCTGCAGATACTTATGATGAATGGTTCATTCAGTGCACTTCACAGGCCCTCAACACTTGTCCTCCTGTTTGGTAATGATTTTATTTAAAGATTTTAGAGAAGAAAACTAATCCTGCTGTACAATGCTGGGGCACTCGGCCAATTGTAGAGCCAGGAAGCCTACCGGCTGCGTGCTTTTCTATAAATGTATGTACTTTATTCAGATGTCATTATTCTTGTTTCTTTGCTCTTCAACTCCTGCAGCACAGTGTAGCTGCATAACATACACAAAAATACAGAAATGGCCCAACAGGCCAGCAATTATACTGTTGTGGGGAAACACAACGTGGTATATGTCTGACCCACAACAGGAAGAATGAGCTGACTGAGCAGCCTACTGCCCAGGTGCCCAGGTCACGTGTTAATGTTGGCTATTATGTGAGATGAGATGTTGGTGTTGAGCAGAGAAATTAAATTCCCCTGTGACTTTATGTTTTGGGACTTAATTATTCCTCTACTATTGAATTATTATTTACCTATAAATACTGATGCATGCTTGTGTAAAAACAGCAGTGGCTTTTACTGCATGCTCCTAAAATATGGCAGGGATGAGCATTTTCATCATCTAGTTCAAAATGCATTGTTAGTGGAGGTGTATCTCAGTGCATACGTGTAAATTTGAGGTTCTGTGTATATTATTGAGCCTGTGTGGATTACAGAAAATCTACTTTAAATTTAAACTTGTTAAATTTCTGTTTTAAAAATTCATTAAGGTTGAACATGACTGTACGTAAACCTCTGACTAGCACTGTATTTGCTGAACCCACATTAAGGTTCCTCTGAAGAAATGCATGTAATTAGTTTAAGCCTCAGTGGGGACAGCAAGCATGGCTGCGGGCATTACAGTTGTCTGTCCCAGACGTTTTAGTTTGAGATCTCAGAAACTCCTTGAGGGAATTTGCTCAAATTAAGCAAATACGTCCACATGAATGCAAGGATGAATGGATTCAAAAGGTTTTTGTCCAAGTTCAAAGGTCATTACTGTTGTAATTTTCCAAGATTTGTTGTATGTTTATGAGCTTATTTTAATGTGCTTTCAGATTTTTTTGGTCCTTTTTAACAAAGGTTAGTTGTGTAATCTCTCAGTTTGTTGTTTTTTACGTTATTTACTTAATATGCATATTAAACCAACTTGTATTATCCCCTCATTTACAGTACAAATAAAGAATAGGGTACTAAAGCATTTTAATCAACAAAGTATGGTGCTGTGTTTAGAACACCCCTAATTGGACTGTGAGTCAGAATGAGATCTTCCTGCATTACTGAATGTCTTCCCTAAATCTCGCAGTCCATCAACATATACATTTAGACTTGTGCTGTAGGGAATTTAAAAAGTGTAACCAAATGTGGTTGTCGCGTTTAATCTTAAAAACAAATTATCAATTATTTATTTATTTTTTTTGTTTATTTATAATGTGTCACTGCATTTCTACAAAGATAAATAACCTGTTGCTTATAGGCTTCATATTCCGGAAATTATGTAACTATAAAATGTAACTATAAAACGTGTTACATCTTACCCTTATATACTTGCCTCCTAATCTTAAATCAAACAGAAAAGAAACACTAGCAGTCTCAAACATTCCTCCAATAAGCATGTTCTTTAAAAACAAGGGAGGAATGATGGACCGTCTTGTCTGATCGCCTTTTATGCTGTTTACCACATGATATTTTCTGAGCTTTAAAACAAGCTTTATCAAATTACAAAGAAAGTGAAATATTGAAAAAAAATAAATGTATACTTTATGCCAAATACCTTTATTAAATAAACAGTGAGAAAACACATTTTTCAGTATAGTCATAGAAGTTTTTTTGTTAGGTGTTTGTAAGGAGGACCTAAAAGCAAATAGGCAGGAGGCTGTCCTGACGCAAAAATAACCATACTTCATAGAGAAATGTAAAAAAGAAAATCATAGTACAAAAATATAAAAAAGAAACAAAGGGTAGGGAACCGGGTCAACATTTTAAAAACCAGTACAATGAAGGGGAGAATGAACCAAAGGGGACTATATGCTGAGGAGAGGTTATCAGTGAAACAAGGCACATGGGGTAGGCTAATTAACCAGAGTGAGAGCAGCTGAGAGAGAAAATCTGAGAACAGAGACTGAGTGAGTCTAATGTAGTCAGTGGCAGAACAGAAACTAAACACACAGAGACCAGAAACTAGCAAACAGAACAAACACAAAACACAACACAACTAACCAATTATGACTAAAACGCAAAAGCAGACAAAAATCTCAAAGTAGAGGGAAAAAAACCAGGAAGTAAAGATAATGACCAAACAAACCAAAATAAAACAAGGAAACTACATATGGAAAGTCAGTGGTGATGTGGTGGCTGATGGACTTAACTTTAGCAGGCCACAAAGAAAATTCTGCAAAGTAAAACTTAATTTATGTATTATCTTTCAATATATAAAAATAACAAAGTGCTTCACAATAAACTAATACAACCGCCCGAAGAATCAACAATGCAATAAAATCATGATAAATTAATAAAAAGCAGATTTGACTGGCCTGTTTTTGATTGGCTTTTAAAAGAGACCACAGTGTTCACCAATCTCAACTCCAAAGAAAAAGAGTTCAAGAGTATTGGGGCCACTGACCACAAGGTTCTGTCTCATTTTGTTTTCAGACTGGTGCACCATCAGCAGGCCATGATCACAGGACCTTGGGGACCTGGCAGAGTCATATGGGCGCAGAAGTCCTCTGAGATAACCTAGTGCCTGTCTGTGAGGAGGTCTTCAAAGAATCTTAAACAACACTCTGAAATAAACCGTAGAAACCAGTCTTCGAAGTTTGATCAAGAGAAGAGCTCAAATCAGATCACATTAGATAGATGGTGAGCCCCAACAGCCAATACAGTCTATGTGTCACACTCTTTCATTGTCAGTAGCTGCATTTCCATTGACCATCAAATTGCACAAATTGTCTTCAACTACGTTTTGCGCACATTTGTAAAGGCAACACAGCTAGTGTTAATGGGATAGTTAGATTGGCTTGTAGTATGAACTGCACACAAAAAAGGTTCTGAGGTGTGAGGAGTTGAGTTAATTCTGGGACTCTGATAGTGATTAGTTCAAAATTGCTTGATCAGGACCCCGATCCAATATTTCAGATTAGGACATTGTTAATTGTCCAGAAAAATACCAAAAATAATGCAGTTTAACAGAGACATATAAGTGTTTTAGTACCAACAACAGGATTCCCAAATATGTATCAGCTGAAAGCTTGGCATACAGCAGCTACTAATAATAATATTAATAATACATTTTATTTGAGGTGCCTTTCAAAACACTGAAGGACACTGTACAAAAAAGAAATTAGATAAAATACACAAAGAAAATAAAAACAACACACAATATTAAAATATACACCAAACAGCAATCAATGGAAGTAACCATTCTTGAATAGATGGGTTTTGAGTTTCGACTTAAACAGAGGAAGAGTGTTAGTATTACGAATGTCTGGAGGGAGTGCATTCTTGAGTTTGGGAGCAGAGCGGGAGAAAGCTCTGCTCCCCATGGTTCTGAGATGGGCAGAAAGCTCAATAAAGTGGATGGAAGGGGAAGCTCTAAGAATGCGAGAGGGAGAAACAATGTGAGTTCTGAAAGATTTGGGGGGGCAAGATTGTGGATGACCTTGAATGTATACAGAAGGATTTTGAAATGTATTCTGAATTTAACAGAGAGCCAGTGGAGCTGCTGTAATACTGCTAACTGCTGATGTGATGAAATGAGGGAGTTTTGGTAATAATATGAGCAGCTGAATTTTGAACCATTTGAAGCTTATGGAGAGATTTCTGAGGAAGACCAAAGAGAAGAGAGGTGAAGTAATCAACATCAAAATCATCTGAAGAATGGTGCACTTCCCTGGAATTGTTTGTTTTCAATTTCTGGTCTTTTTTGAGAACACTAATTTCAGAAACATTGGATTTTTAATGAATGTAACTTCTTTTGTGTTCACTTGGTCAATAGTTGAGCTGTTATTTGTGTCACTTGTATAGCAAGGTAAAATGACCACTTGGGAAAAAAGACAACAGAATATTTTCGTTGTGTTTCATTCTTTCAATTTTGAGACCACCCACTGGTTAAAGAGTGTCCTTTTTAAGATTAAGGCTCAGCTGGCCATTTTGTTATTGTTTTGTGAGCAATGTAAAGGGTCTGTACAAGAAACTAAAGACTGCATACAAATCAAAAGGGTTACTTATCTGTGATATAGTGCAGCCCAACTGAGAATATTGCATAACCTTAGGTTGTATTATAATTCAGAAGGGCCATTTAATAAATAAATCAAACTACTGTACAACTGCAGCCAAAACATGATAAGCAAATGGCAGAACCCAGGAAATAATATCATTATGACATAATATATTGTCAGGGTACCTACTGTAGCTATGACAGTACACTAGTATTGGATACAGGCATTGTTTCATTCAATATTTGTGAGATTTAAGTGGGGCTTTTTCCTGTGTGTGTAGCCTAACTAGAATACCATCGCTAACAGGGATAAAGAAAAGGTTTTATTCTTTGGAGTTTCTAGATTTAGATGGTTTTTTTTATTCAGTGTGTGGCTTTATGGGGAATAAACAGCATATGCAATGATACATTGCTACTTCGCCCTCTGTGCAGGACATGTGATGACAAGCCAATAACTGGGCATGATGGGGTGGGATGAACGATGAGAGCTGTTTCTATGTGGAGAGTGATACTGAAAGGGATAGATGATGTGTGCTGATGCTTTCTGCCTGGCTTGGCCACCGAACACCTGAGCCCAGAGCCAAGGCAGCACAGCCAATCACAGCTCAGGCAAGCATCCCTGTTATCAACAGTGAAAGATTGTCTCAGGACAAGTGCTACGTAAAGTAATGATAAAAAAAGACAGTGTGTAATTTGTAATATCTGCAGAAAGACTGATAGTTGAGACATAATTTGTGGTAATTTTAGCCCCTATTTCAGTTTAAGTACCAATTATGTCATGATGTATCACATGCATAAATCACTTGGCCGTGTTCAACGACATGCCATGATTTTGGAGACAAAAACACAGACAGATGAGCCTCATGTTTGCACTAATTACTAAACCCCAACTGTACTGAGAAAATAAATGGGACTCCACTTGGTAGTTGGTGCTGAACTCCTACCTACAGCTGATTTAGAAACTGTTTTGGATCATTATCATGTTGCATGCATTTATTACCTTCTTAGTTGCCACAAGCTGCATGTGGACAAAAAAAGGAAACCCCAAACCTTCTAGATGATCAGGGCTTACTATGATGCAAACAGCACTATAAGCTCAAAGAAGATGTCTGAAACTACCTGCACTTCTGCAATCATCAGTATATGCAAACTCTTATAGGATAAAATGTGTGCCACACAGCATCACAGCGGCCTGCGTGGTCAGAGGTCCCTGCCATGCATTATATTTATATCATTGCATTAACCAGAACAATTACAAGCAGATATGCTCATCAAACAGGCCATTTAAAATCTATAGCCAGGTGCCAGCTGAGACTTTATGAGTTTAACAATCACACATCTGAGCCTTCATGAGAAATCCTTGCCTGCAGTGTGGAGATTAACAAAACCGAAAGGCTCACCCATTTACAAATGCATGCCTTTTCTCTGTGCTCATCTCAATATTTAGCTTTCAGGACAATACAAGCCTGAAGGGGAACATGGGCACATTTCAGTTCAATAATCATCTATTTCATGCCATCTTTCCCTCTGCAGCACTGCTGCTTTTTGTCTTACGTTCTCATTTCCCAGTGTTTAAATCCAAGCTGAGAGCAGTGACAGAAAAGATGAAAATCAATTTTGTATTCTGGTCTAACAACACAAGGAGTTAATGCAACTAATATTGACACACTGAAAGCACCAAGCCTGTCTGAAAGCCTTATTAGTATAAAAATCTTGCGCTCAAGTTGTCTTGACCTATTTGTCAATCTCTGAGCCTCACAGTAGTAAAAATTAACAACAAAAAGGTTTCTACTTATTCAGACCATAAATGCATGCCTTCTTAATATTTTAATCTCACTTCACCACAAACTGTTTGTGGATAAAATGGGGCTTAAACTGTATTTTAGACTGAAATATGACTCAAACAAAGTCGTCTTAATAATATTATTTAACCTGTTTTACTACTCAAAAATCTATTACAATGCCACTCAGTGATATAAAAATTCAAATGGATATTAATTCATCAATCAATTCATCCATCTATCTTTTTTCCACAGTCACATAATCCTTGCTGGCTAGAATAGGTTGGTGGTCACTGTCTCTGGATGTTCACAAAGCAGTTAAAAACAGATTGGTCTTGTAAACTACCCAGTCATTCATTCCTACAAAATATTTGTTACTCAAACATCTCATCTAACAAAGTAGGCTGGAGCAGCTAAACTTCTTCCATGGTATTTTTTTGCTTGGCCCAGATTATATGGGGACTATGTTTGGCCACCCAACCTTGGAGAGCCAAGAATTACTGAGGATTATACTGTTGGAAAAAAATCCAATAATGACAAGAAATAACGATGGTTGCCAGAAACAATGAGCTCCACTGGTCAAGCAAGATCAGTTATGTGGGTGAGGAATGAGAGTCCATAGTTGTTCTATAAGAATGAGGCATTGCCTGATATAGTAGGTGTGCACATGATTTTACTTTGAACCAGAGCCCAATAGGGCACGAAGAAGGAAATGTGCCAGATTACCACAGATCTTGTCTTGACAAAGAAAAAAAACAATATTTTGGTTAATAGCCAGTATTCCCATTTTTACGGGCAGGCTCCAACTTATTGGTTGCATCAGGCAGGAAGTAATGTAGTGGCCTGGAGCCAAACAATATAAACATTTATGAAATGAAAACTTTGCTGCTCATGTGTGGTTAATTGAATCTTTTATTTCTGTCATATTTTGTTTTCTGATACTGTTGTCCACTTTGATGGCAAAATAAATTAGTACCTCCACGTACTTGGGTCCATTCTTACAGGCTAACTTATCTTTGAGCTGATCACACCAGAAAATTTACAAGCGTAGCTTTAATGTTTGTGTGTTTCAGCCAGACGCAGCCACTAGCAGCCCAAAATACACGTACTTTGTGGTAGGATTTGGACTTAAAATAAAATTAACCTATAGACCTGAAATTGGTAATGAGCATGCTTATCAGCGTTTGTGTGGGAGGGATACATTTCCAGTTTTGAATTGTCTTAAACCTTTAATGCATATGCTGTTAGTGCCATTTCTGAAAAAACGTCTGTTTACAGTAAACTAAGAAACTGCTCACAGGTTTGTCTCTATTAATGCTTAAAATAGAAACATAATCAAGATTTTTCATAGGGCTGCAGGGTGGTGGGATTGGTCCTTAGGAACTAAAATTTGTTTAAACATGCCTTTCATTGTTTGTGCAACAGGGCTGCATTTCCTGTTTGGGATGGTTTGAAACTTTTAATGCATATGTCGATAGTGGTGTTGTGTTGTTGGTGGTAATTCTGAAAAACAAATGCATCATTATTGTGCTAATAGGAGCAGCTGCTCACAGGTTTTCCTCAAGGTTGATGCCTAAAATATGAACATAAGGAAATATTCTGCAAAACATAAGATAGAATATTATTTCCAGTTATGTATTGAAAGTTAAGGAATGTATTTGTTATGGTTCATTCTTCTTTTCCTTTTCTTTTTTCCTCTCCATCTTGTTTCATCACTGGGAAATGTCTAACCATAAAGCTGCTGCTTTGAACTTTATGGTTTAATTTTTAAAATAAAGTTTAACATGAATATCAAATGGTAAGAAGGAAGGAATTCTGGAGAGACATCTTTAGAAACTTAACAAGAGAAAATTTATATCCCAATTATGTTTTTCCTTCTTTTGCCGGTGGTCAAGTGTGCAGCAGCTGCCAGTACTCCCCATGACAAAAGGTAACAGACAGAAGTGAGTTTCCTGCTCAGAGAGTAAGATGATGCATTCTCACTTCTCCTGTTTTGCCATTTATGAAAGCTGGAGACAAACTGGGGAGTGGGAAGAAGGACAGATGCAGAAAACAACAAACAGATCCAAAGAAAAAGGAGATGGGGGGAAAAAAACTGATAAGCAGGGAATGAGGGAAACAGAGGGTGAAAGACAAGGAAAGCTGTCATCATAGAGAGTCTGACTCATTCTGTGCTGGATATAGCACTGAGCAGTGAGGCATGTCGCTAATGTACGATTGCTCAGGAACAATTATATTCCTTCAAGCTGGGATCAGTCTCATATAGGAGAGATGAAGCTGGTTTATATAAAAATTACACTGAAACTAGATGTTTCAGCTCATGTCACAGGTTTTCCATAGCGTTTAGGTATAGGGACATGGTTGACCATTAAACGATGATGATTTTTACATCTGGTGAACCATTTCTTGTGTTGATTTTGCCTTTTGTTTCAGATCAATATTCCTGCAACAAGATTTAATGACGAGACATTTTAAGTTTATTGGTAGAGGCCATAAGATTTATAATTAAAATGCCTTGGTATTTTAAAGAGGTTGCAATGCTATGCACTAACAACATTCCCGACACCTTTGGAAGTGAAACAGACCCACTGCATCAGAAATCCTCATCCATGCATAACAGTGGACATGAGGTGTTTGCGGACATATTCATTCTTTGTTTCAAACTAAACCCACTCAGAATTAAAAAGACTTTTAAAAGGCCAATGGGCGTGTAAGATGCTGCGAAAAGGTATTTTCTCTCTGACAGATTTCGTCTAATTTACTTTTTTGTCACACATGCTTCAGCAGACAACCTGTATAAATACAAAATGCAGTTTTCAAGTTATGATCTCATTAAAGGAAACAAACCTATCCAAACCAACCTGGCTCTATGTGAAAAAACAATTGTCCCACCCGATAAATCCCAAATCAACCAAGGATTTAGAAAGCTGAATTTGATTTCACTTGACACATTGTGTCCTGATCTAAAGAAATTTAAGAACAGGTAAGAAACCAGAAGACGTCATTAACATCTATTAGTCTGGAAAGTGTTACAAAGCCCTTTATTAGGCTTTGGTCAACCAAAGTTAACCAGAGAACACAATTATTCATCCAGGGGGTCACAAAAGAACTCACAACAATATCTAAAGCACTGATAATCACACTTGTTAACATTTCAAGATGGATGACTTGCAATAATTGATAGAACCATGACTCATTACTGGAAAATCCTGATCACTTTACAATCAGTTTATGACTGTAAGCTTAAGTGCACTTGGGTTATGCAGCAGGAGAGTGATCCAAAGCACAAAAAAAGGTCCACGTCTGAACAGCTAAAACAACAAGAAAGGTTTTAGAGCGGCCTAGTCAAAGTCTAGACTTAAATCCAGTTGACTGCTGTGGCATTAAACAGACATGGTCATGCTCTAAACCCCTCCAATGTGGGTGAATGAGTCTAACTTCCCTACACCAATATTTAAGACTCAAGTTATCAGAAATGCTTAATGACAGCTTGTTTCTTCAAAATAAATAATTTTTAAAAATCTGCATCTTTTCAGGTTATCTTTGTCAGATGTTAGATTTTGTTAATAATCTGACACATTTAAGTGTGGCAAAGCAAAAACCGAAAAAATCTTAAAGGGGTGCCCCCTTTACATTTTCACCACTCTGCAGATAGGGTCTGATAGTTTTTATGTAAATTTGGTGACACTATTACAGGACTCTTTGCAGCAGTTCTCTAACAGTGACCTCTGCAGATTTTTTACCGCCCTCAACCAACACTGTGTACTGTTTCGAGATAAATGCCAGTCCTTTCCCAGCTTAGTGCCAAGTAGTGTTCTCAAAAAATCCTGATCAACTTAAAAAAAAGACAATTACATTTTAAAAATTCTCAGTTACATTATTTAAGTAGTTACTGATTTTTTTTAAATAGTTATTTCCTAGTTTGCTATTTTTGCACTAAATTGTTGTCAGATTAGATGGATTTTTCTCACATTCTCAGTGTGACATTCTGCTGCAGCAATAATGCAATAAAACTTTCATTTATTTCAAGGCTTTTTATACATCTTTTCCAGATATGCCAGCAAATTGTGGCCAACACAGTAGTATACAGTAGTAGTATTATACATAGATTGTGAAATCCTACATTGGTAAATAGTAATATAATGTTGTTACTGAATTCAACAGCAGGTTTTACTTCACTTCCAATGCAAACATTTTGTGTTTCAGAATGGTTCTCACCATTAAGTGCTACAACCTGATATCAACAGCATGGGATTGATATCTGACTTTTCTTCTGTCAAATTTGCAGCACCATTATGCCTGTAGTTATCCACAGAGGCGAGTTAAGGCGGTTAAGGGCATCTGCTTGGCATGTTCTCCGTCCGTAAGAGCCTGTAGATAGGCTGGCTGTAAATACTGCAGTCAAATAGCTGTAATTATCTGCAATCAGCTGACAAGCAGGGGCCAGCTGAAAGGCTGCTCACACACAAACACAGTGAAGGGCGAGAAACATCGAGGGGCATGAACGGAGAAACATCTCGGGGAAAGAAAAGGAAAATGGCAGCCATGCTGGATTCGGAAAAGATCAGACACAAAGCTTCTGCAGTAGACACAGAATCAGAGTAGAATCTGAATAGAAATCAGAAAAGGAAATGACAAGAGTGGAGATTGCCATCTTTGTAGCTTTCCACCTCCTACACAACCTCATGTTTTTATTAAAGAAGAAGCAATTTGCTGCTACAAACCTAAAGGCATAGCATCTTCAGGTAGCTGTATACCAAAAACCAGTGAATAATACTCTGCGGATTTATCTTAAGGAATATTTAAAATGATGATGAACTGGGTAAATAACCGGGTAAATATTAGTTTGTCTAAATAAAATGAAAAGCATAGCCGGGGTCCACTCGACCCCATCTGGGACAGCGAGCAGGGAGGGGTGAGGGAATAAAATAAAATGAACACAGTCTCATCCTCTGCTTTTAGGCTTCGCAGAGTCAGCAGACTCTAAATAGCAGGAATGAGATGCGGAGTTCGGAGTCGATACACGATGGGATTGTGATGGAGTTGATAATAATCCTCATCCACATCAACCGGGCATCGGTGTCGATTTGGGCTGGAGTGACATGTGTCACAGCCGCAGCTTTCTCGGTAGAATTTATCACATGTCGCGTTGAGCAAATGAAGAAACCCGCTACTCACAGTAGATATGAGCGCGGAAGATATTCATCTATCCGTCAACCTCATCCCTCGTCCCGGTCCCGTATCGCCATCGACGACACTCTCTCATTCCTCCTCAGTCTCTTCGTGCAAGGTACTCAATTCCACAAACTTGTCTGGAGACAACGCTCCCGATGAAGAGGATAAGGAGGACGTAGAGTGGAAGACGTAGGGAGACAGAGGGTGGTTCCGACCCAAAATATCAGAGATTCCAGAGGAGTCAGGAGAGAATACGGAGAATACGGGGGGGGGTTAGTCGTACTCTGTCCTTTGTTGCTTCAGAAGAGTGAAGACATCTGACACGACATGGCTTTTACTTATTCAGGCCACCTAAGTGTGAACACACACACACACACACACACAAAGATACAGAAAAGTAAGTACAAGGTTTCCAACAGCAGCTACTAGTGGATAAAAAAACGGTTAAGAACCAATTAAAAACGGAGCACCTAGTTGAGCATTACAGTCAGAGCCAAAAACAAATGCAAGGTAATGTAACAAAAACACACAGTTGCAGTTTTCGAGGCATGCAAAGACCTGGGTGCAGGCCCGTGTGTACAAAATGTAGTAAGTTCTTTCCAAAAAAAAAATTTTACAAATAAAATAAAGCTTAGTTGTTTTTATTTTGTTCTCGTTTGTTTGTCTTTCTTTAGTCTCTCATGAGAGTAAAAGGTCCACAAACTCCAAACATCATCCGTCGGTCAACTTGACAAAACGCCGGAAGACTTGGACTCTGTGGACAGGGGAGTCGCTTTCTGGCTCCATCAGCCACCACCGCCGCTGCCGCCGCTGCTGCTGATAATGATCGCTAGCATGCTCCTGCCGGTTTGGTTGAACTTCACACCCAGGAAGGCATAGAGGATGGGGTTCAGGCAGCAGTGGAAGTGGGCCAGCGCTTCAGTGACGGAGATCCACGTCTCCACCGCCTGCTGCACCTCGCAGCTAGAGAACACGAAGACGTTCAGCATCCCAAGGGTCCCCACAAAGATGCAGAGGCAGTAGGGCAACCAGTAGCCGAAGAAGCAAACGACGAGGATCACCGTCTTCTTCAGTGCTTTCTTCTTCTTCAGCACCTGGCCCTTGGCTCCTCAGGAGAGACTGGAGATGATGATACAGTAGCAGACGAGGATGACCAGTCCGGGTAGGACGAAGACAGGATGGGCTGGAAGCGGAAAACCTCCGTCCACGTCAGACCGCGTTCCGCTGGGTAGATGCGCAGACAGAACGCACTGGAACCAACGCTGTCCTCTGCGAAGAGGTAGCTGGAGTAGCTTACGTCCTGTACATCCTGGACTCGGGCAAACACCAGGTTAGGTACGATCAGGATGGCAGCAGGCAGCCACACTTCCCACTTCTGTTCCCGCTGCTGCTTCTGCTGCTGCTTCTGCTTCTGCTCCTTCCTCCTCCTCCTCCTCCTCCTCCTTCTTCTCCTTCTCCTCCAGCTAGCAGACGCTCGGCGACCCGGTACGAGGTGAAAAGGTTGTTGCGTCACGTTGCGTGCTCCGAGTCCTCGAGTCAGACCGAGCACCACTTGCATCCCCAAATCCTTCTCAGAACCTTGGTTGCCAAGTGGCCTGCCTGTGTACACGTTATTCATCCACGCATACTGGACTTGGCATCACAGGCCACCCACAGCTTGATCCCTTACTTGCCCGGCTTGCTGGGTATGTACTGGCGGAAGGCGCAGGTGCAGAGGCAGACACATGGGGGGGTAGATGGGAGAGATTGAAAGATGAGAGAGGAGATTGGCAGATGAGATGGGAGAGGGGAGGAGACAGGAGAGCAGAGGAGAAGAGACAGGGAGAGGTGAGAGGAGATTGGAAGATGAGACGGGCGAGAAGGTGAAGAATGGAGGAGGACGAGAGCGAGGAGGACCGGGAGGACGCCGACGACAAACAGGAGGGCAAGAAGAAGTCATAAGAGAAGAAGTTGAAGGATGAGGACGAGTGTGCGGACGACCGGAGCTACACCGACAAACAGGAGTACCAGGAGATGGAAGAGGAGAAGAAGGACAGGGAGGAGGAGGAGGAGGTGGAGAACGAGACCTCAGCCTGTTCATCTTGCACTAGAGCTAGTGCTCCTTGGTTCTCTTTTGCTCCTTAGTTCTCTTTCACCACCGCCGCCGCACTGCTCTCCTCTTAGTTCTCTTTAACCCCTTAGATCTCTTTTTCCACGTCGTCCTGCTTTCCTCTTTCACTGTAAGAGGTGGGTTACAAGCGGGTATGGGTTCCGAGATGTTCGAGGCCTTACAGGCTGTAGGGTGTTCGCACGCAAGTACGAATGGCGGCGAGGGAATACGAAAAATAAAATGACAATAATAAGACAGAAGAGGAGAGGAGGAAGGTGCAGGAGGGGTTGTACGTGAACATAAAACACATACATACACACACCATTAGGAACATGGTCCCCCACACGCATTTGTGGTTGGAGCTTTTCTTAAATGCATTGTTCCTTTGATAGTTGGGACATCACAGGGGTTCTTTGCCTTTTATGACCCTGTCACGGAATAATTCCTTACATCTGGCACTTTTCTTGTGACAGACAGACATACTTTGGTGAGAGAAAACAAGATAACTTGCGAAAAAAACGATATAGTTTGTGATTAGTCAATAACCCTAGAGTTTGCTTTACCAACCAGTGCAAACTAAAGAAGCCATGAACGCCTCCATCAGTTCAAAGGCTCGAGCAGTCCCAGTTATTTCTGTGGACAAGATCATACCAGTGATCAAAAACTTTTTGTTTTTCATCTCATTGGATGAGAGCACGGATTTGGCCTTAGGACAACCAGATGGTGACACCAAATCCAAGTTAAAGAAGCTGCTGTTGGACCTTGTGTAGGAATATAGCACCTTTGTTCTGTACAACATCTGCAAAAGATGCATGAAAACAGAAGAACAAAGGTGTTGGAGTCAAAATTAAGAAGTTCCTTCAAAAATGCACTGAGGGACGACACAACAGAGTTGCACCAGAATTGTTATCTGTCATTCAAGAAGAACTGGGAGATAATGACAAAGAAGTTACAGCGGTGCAAAGCTACATGCCAGAAGAATCAAACCTATCAATAGGGGTAAAAGTCATTGAAGAGGAGAAAGAATAAGAAGTTGCAGAGGTGGAAAAATCTGTGTCTGCGGAACAGATTCCTCAAGTAAAGGATAGAAATAAATATAAATTTAAGCAGGCCCCAGAGGCTACCACAGGGGTTGTTGAGCCGCTGTCATTGGGTCCAGGCTCAGAGAAGGAGGAGCAGCAGTCAACCATCATCCTTCTTTTTAATGCACTTGTTAAGCAGGCCGTAACAAAATCAAAGATAAGTTGCCACTACAAACACTTTCAAGCCTTCACCAAGAGGCTGTCTGAGAAAATCTATGCTGAGGTGGAGGGACAAGATTTAAAAACATCCAAAATAGTCTAAATAAACTCAGCACTGACATATTGAGAGTGGTCTCTAAAAAGATTGACTGCTCACAAACAAATGTTCTCTTATTTTTGGGTTTGAACGACTCAAACATAGACAAGGCAATAATTTCTGTTTGCAAAGCGGAAATATTAAAGCTAGCCAAGGAACCCAATGTCATCAAACGTTTCTTCTCCTCTGTTTGTGCTGTTGCCGAGCATGTAGAGCATACAGATATGTGGTTCCTACATTGGTCACCATGATATCTGTATACCCCACATGCGCAGCAATGAGCCTGGGTGGGCGTTTCGTGGCATTGCCTGGCATGGGTGGTGTATAGTTTTCATGGTTACCAGTGTAGGAACCAGATATCTGTTTGCCCTACATGGGACAATGAGCCTGGGTGGGCGTTTCGTGTCGTTGTCTGACATATGGGGCATACATATGTTATTGTGGCCCAGTGTTGGTACCAAATTAAAATTGACTTTGACCATTTCTATTGGGTGCTGACTTGGTGATTCAGTTTTTTGGTCAGAGGGTGTAGATTGATGCAAATAGTCATTGCTGGTAAACTCCTTTTGCCCATGTAATACAGGGGCTTCTTAAAGTGTAACTAAACCCCATGTAAAAGCACAACCCCGCTCCCAGGCATATTGGGAAAAATTCTACCAATGTGGGCAGTGCCAAGAAATACTGATAGCTTGGATGAGCGGACGGGGTTATACGTGGGTGTGGTCAGGACGAGGAAAAGTGACAGCTACCTTGATTTGACATATTGAAACATGGAGAGTGACCAGAGCAAAGCTGGTAGTTTCGCCACGGATCGGTCTTTTAAAGTGGAGGATTTTTCACCCAGCTCATCACCCAAGTATGATCCTTCCAATCATCATCTAGTCTTTGTCAAGTTTAAAACTTGGAACTTTTTTGGGATCAACAGGAGCTAAAATTCTACGTCTTGTTCACTTGTATACCCTGTGGAAGTTTCCATTACATAAACCAAAGATGCCATCATTCCACACACCAAGCCATGCTTTGGACCCATCTTTTCTTGAAACCAGTGACTCCAGTGCGCAGCCTCACAATTGTTTTGTGCAACATGAACCATCCTATTTTTCCAAACAGAATGGTGGCTCATGGTATTCTCCCAGTCAGGTCCATCATGCACTCCCAGGGTATGTCAGCGATATATACATGCCCCCGACCTGGTTGTGACAGGCCTGAGTCGGTGAGGCACCTGTTTTGGGCATGCAGCGCTGCCATAGACTAGTGGGCAAAGGCCGGCTCCTTGCAATTCCCGTACTTACCAGCAAGGGAGGTCCTTACAGCACAGCTAGTGCCTAATGTGGTGAGCCACAACACACTGCTTGGCAAAAAGAGACTTGGCCAAGCAGTCGCTCACCCTTGTAGCCATCAATGGACCTCCAGAAACTTGCTGATGAGGAAGCACATGCAGATTCTCCCTGTGGCTGTGATCCAGATGTCAGCAGCAACAAAAAAGCTGCAGGCAGCAAACATAGTACACAGCCACAAAGAAGCATCGCCTCTGTGTCCATTCGGACGAAGGAGCCAGAGCCACACAAAAAAGGTCAAAGCAGCGGCAGTCTGGCTCTCCGGGTGAGGCAGGTGGAAAGGAGCATCAGGGTGGGGATCTTTTTAATGAAAAATGTTTCCTAAACTGAAGTTTTACATTGGGGACAGCGGTCATATGAAATCTAGAAAAGTATGAAATTTGATTTCTGTATTCTCCAAGTCTGGAGGCCTTTAGAGAAAGAAAATGAGCTCAATAGAATTGGTATTAGCCAACTTCATTAACCATGTTATGCCTAAATTCTGTCATTGAGTTTGCCTTTTTTACTTTCTACTTCATGTCCATCGTTCCTTCTCGCTATATAAAAAATTTAAGTAAATAAATAATATTAAAAATATTAACAATGTATTTGATTAAAAAATTATAACCAGTTTGCTGTCCTGAGAAGAAATGGAACAGGACACAAAATCGGTACCAATGCCCATTTTGGCTAGCGGTTGATGCCTCCATCTAACTGTAGACATATTTTAGTTTGAAGCTTTGGTGAGATCAGAATCAACTCGGACCCCTCACAGCACTGCCCTCTCTCCATACTGAGAAGATGAGGAATGCCGTGGGACTGTTAGAGCTTGTTTGCTGCTATAAGACATGTTTAATGTAGAAACATTAAAGGAGACAAATAATTAATCATTAATTCCCATCTTTACATTTGGTCAAAGGAGGAAGCCCTCGCCATCCAAACTGTGAAGTGCAAGGGTGACATCATCATGTTATACGAGTGTTGTGCTGCAAGTGAGATTGGTGCACTTCACCTTACCCATGGCAAGATAAGGCTGGAAATAATTTTGGCAACTGTGACTAAGGTCTGGAACCTTTGTTTTATTGCAAAATACAATAAAAAATAAAATAAACAATATTAACACCTATAAAACAGTTATATTTGTATGGTCATGGTTACAGTAAAGGTGTGTCTCGTTTATCCTTTGGTCCTGATAAAACTGGCAAAGTTCTTCCCGAAAAAGAGTCGGTTTCACCTGTTCGTCGTTTGTCATAAATATCTGCAAATTAACATCCTAAACTATAGCAATAAAAATAAGCTTTTGACAATTTATCTGCACTAACCTTGTTTAGATTTAGAACCATTATGTCACGTAATTGTACTGTAATTGATGTACCTCAATAAACGATAAAGTAAAAAAAAAACATTTTTTGACCTACATCCTTTTTTTATGGGGGTTATTATTTATTTATTTATTTAGAAAAATATTTAGAACAGATAGTACTGTGCACAATGAAAACTTTGCCAACTTTGAAGATTACCAGCTCTATTCTACTCAGAGGAATTATATTTTACAGATATCACTAGATGCATTAATTCCCAACTGGCCAAAAATTCATGTTTTTCTCTGCTAAAAAATTGATTATGGCCAATATTTCCTGACCAATAAAATGCAATTTCTGCCTTATATTACCATGTTTCACTCTACAGGAATGTATTTCACAGATCTCACTGAATGCACATTCTTTTTCATTTAGAGGGATTATATTTCATAGATCTTACTGGACACAGTCCATCCCACACTAAAGAAAAGCCCAGCATTGACAATATCTTGGTATTTCACCTGCCAACAAGTTATCATGGCCTAATTTAATGACCCTTAAAAAATAACTGCTGCCTAAACGTACTCTTGTTTCACTCTGAGGGATCATATTTAATAGATCTTGCTGTGCACAACCCTTCCCACACGGAAAACATTAACCAAATAGACAAAATAGTACTATTTCCTTTGCCAAATATTGATCATGGCTTATTCTATGACCCATGGAATGGGATGTCTGCATAAATTGCTTTATCCCTCACCTGGCATAAAACCATAACGCCATAGCCACAACTACAACACACAGAAAGAAGCCAACAGTGTATTTCTCAAAAAATAAATTGCATTGAAAAAAAACTGGCTTATAAATTTAGGATGTTACAGTTAAGCCTAAAATTATTCATACCCCTGGCAGATTTAGATTAGGTTATTTTCATTCAACCAAGAAGTTGGTTTCTGAGAAGAAATGAGACAAGCATCTCTGCAAAGATAATAACAATGTAAAAGGAGTAATTATTTTAAAAAAATATATGTATAAATTTTTATTTACATACAAATATAAAAAATATATTTTTAAATAATTAATATAAACAATTTTTAGCATGACAACAACCAAAGCCTGTTTACATTAGCTGACTAGCTTTTTTGACGTATAACAATTTTATTTGTATTTTGACAGTTTCTCTTTAGTGAAGAGCTCCAAGTCTTTGAGGTTGGAAGGCCTTCTCGCCATCACCCTAATCTTTAGCACACTTCACAGATTCTCTATCAGATTCAAGTCAGGACTCTGATGGGGCTGTTCCAAAATGTAAATTTTACTTAACAATCAGTGGAAAGATTGACTTGAATCTAAATCTGCCAGGGGTATGAACTGTATCTAAAATACATTTAAGACCCATAATGACAAATATGAACATGGGATTTACTGGAACAGGCCTCACACTCATCATGGAGCAACAGTGTCAGTCCCAGATATTAAGCTGCCCCATCAGCTCTTAGATGAAGAAGTTGCCATTTTGCCTGTTCCAGGAATTTCTTTAGCTGCAGCAATCAACTCATACTTGGAAATGGTGCAAGTTTAGTCAAGAATCAGAAGGGATTAATATCCAAAGTAGACTTTTTGTTTAGACTGAAGGTGAAAAAGTACACCTGAAAGTACAATTTGCTTTTTTATTTAAAATAAAAGAATGTGTTTAAGTCTGTTCATTAAATTACACCTGCAGAACAACTAAGCAATTTTGTGAAGTGTTGGAAAAATGTATATAAGTTATCATTGTTTAACTTAAATCATGTTTGTGTCTGAAGTTCTACTATAGTTAAGATGATTCCTATGATTCCTTTTTTTTGTGAAAAAGTGTTTGTGGAAGGTTAAGGAATGCGGTCTACAGTGGATCACTCCCTGGTGTTGGAGTCATCCATTTTGGTCGCACAGTTGAACATGCGCAACTCAACAGACATCGCCGCTCTGACGTCACCCAGGATTATAAAACCCGCAGAAAATAAAGTTTCGTGGCCATTTCCAGCAGACGACGCAACGGAGGCGCATATCTGGAGAGACAAAAGCTCGCAGGCGAACTTTGGCTTCACAAGGCCATTCCCGGAAGAGCTTGAAAGCTGGAAATCTGTCTGATACAAGAAGGTCAGAAGATTCATATACCAATCAAAGACCACGCCGACACCCGGCGCAGGTGAAAAACCCACAGAGGTTTTATTTCCAAGGAGGTGAGTTTCCTCCTTGTCGATTCAGTCGACTAACGGTTCTTCATATTTTCTCCTCCTGGACGGATGAGAAGTTACCGTTTTCTTTTTATTGATTTGATCACGGACACGCGATCCCCCTCCCTCATTTTTCTTTAGACTGACCCATCCTCAAATAGTGGAGAGAAGAAATCAATGTCAAAGTAATTTTGTTCTTTTTATATTAAAATGGATATGTACATTTAAATGTCTGGGCAGGATGATGCAGAGTTAAGGTGATTTAGAATCACCAGTAGTTAATCTAAGGTATCACCTTGTTGCATGCAATACTGATTGAAGTGTTTTATGCTGAGCTGTGTTTTGATTTACTGTGCAAGCACTGCTGAATCGTGCGTGGTTAATGTTTTGTCCGGCTGATCCCAAATCAGCCAGGACTTAGAAGTTGGACTTTTAAAAGTTTTTCATTCAAAGCAACTGCAGTCTGGGCCTCGCCAGACCACTCCTTTTTTCCAGTTTTATTACTGGAGTTTTTCCACTGAGTTCCCGCCTCAGAGTTTTATGACTCTTTGTTCGAGATTTGGGGAAATTAGCTGATAGTGGCTAAAGGGGCGTGGCCCCACCGTTTTATCAACTGATCGCTGCAATCGAGACATCAGCACACCAGGAGGACTTCTCTTTCCATTTAACCCAAATTACACATTTTGTGTTATGATTTGTGGGTGTTTTCGGGTTTTGTTGGTCTTATTTCTCAGTTGAAGTTTTGAATCATGTTTCTGTTTATTTTTCTGGTCATGTTTTAGTCTTGTTCATGTTTTGTCAAGTTTGGTTTATGGTTCTGGTTATGCTTTCGTTTCATGTTTTTCTAGTTATGTTTCTATTAGTTTGTATTCTTGAATTCCTGTTTTGCTCAGTCACGTTTGTTCTCTCCTGTCAATTAAGTTTATTCGGATCACCTGCACCTAGTTAATCTGTCTCCTTGCTTCACCTGGTTCACACTCCATATATACACACCTGTCCTGTTTATTCCTCGCGGAAACATTTTCAAATCATGCTCAAGTCTTGTTTTCAGATCATGTCACCTCTGTCCTGTTGCCCACGCCAAGCCTGTTTTGCCAACCTGCCCATGTCTGTTTTTGCCTATCTTGCCTGTCCGTTTATTGTTTTGTTCCTGCCTCTTCTTGTGAGAGAGTTTTTTGTTAGTTAAATCCTTTTGCATCATGCTGCCTGCTAGTCTGCATTCTGGGGTTCTCTATTTCGCTAGCCCTGACAATGTGTCCATAAAACTGCTGGTTTGATCTTCATAGACACTTAATGCGCATATATTTTTCTTTTATTATTATCGTTAGGTTGTCATTTTTATTCCCTTTGTGTATAATTCCCTTTGTGTAGAATAGTGCTTGTTTGTTAGGTGAAGGTTTTTGGACCAGAATAATGGTATATTAGAATTGTTTGGCTTCAATAAATCTTCATATACATAATTAAGAGAAGCGTTTGTGTTTATTTCATGCAAGAGTGATTTATCTGTCTAAACAAGGTCAAAGTTCCCCCACCTTCGGTGCAGCGGTTGAGTAAATAGTGACATTTTGTGGTTTTGGTTAATAATTTATCAATTATTAATGATGAATAGCTAATTGTAGTTAAGAGCTTTGAGCCCATAATCACAACACCAGAGGACATCTCTGATTTCTATAAGAAAGTAATTCATAATTTTTGGTTAAGAAATTGAAAAAAATTCAAATTATGATGTTAAATTATAATTCTTGATAAATATTAATTAATCAATAATCATAATCCTTACACTGGACATGACAAGCTTATGCCATATATGGGAATGAATACTCTTTTAGGTTGAAATCTCTGTAAGAATTGGCTGAACCAATTCCCGCTTTTTGCTTGTAGGAATGTGAGTTGTAAATAAAGGGCTGGTGCAAGGATTTCTCCCTTTGTGAGAAGGAAGTCGCTGTTTTGGCAGAGGACTGTCTCATCCTTGCAAGTCAAACTTACTTGGTTCACTTGTGTCTTATTTTACACTTGTCTGTGTTTATCAGCTTTCTAACTCTAATATTAAGTAGAGCTTTTTAATAAACAACTTTGCCCAATTGGCATTATGTCTCCAAGGGCGGAAATGTGTTTAAAAAAAGGTTTACACAACCGAACTTCAAATTGGCATGGCATCTGCCAATGAATACTTAAACAAATCCAAAGTGTGAATTGTGTATGGCAGAAATAAGTGCTTCCTTAAAGTCGTCATAGTTTTTATACAAGCTGGGAGCTTCAGTGTCTCAAAGCCCGTTGCTGAGGTAAGAAAAATCCCCCCAGAAATCTCCACCTTGAGTTCGGAAGGAAGCACCTCCCAGCCATCCCAGAATCTCAGCAGCTGAGCCAGAGTATCTGAAGAAGCTAAATGGAGACAGAATGAAAAAGGTCAAAATGTCAATGGCAAATAAATATCCGGTTTTTATTTCAACATCAACTTTATAGTGTAGATTCATTTATTAATGGTGCTTTATTCAATTTGAACACGCCACACCTGTTTCAATGAATGTTCTGGGAAAACCTGTGACGTGGCACATGGACTCAACATCACAGTCCTCATCATCTGTGTCCATAACTGGCCATGTCACGTTGTCAAGAAGCATTTGAAAAAACAAATTTCTGTGTAAGTTTTTTACAAGATTACAAACTTGGTTATTTAGAAAAAAAAGTTATCACATCTATTTCTATAAAAAGAATTCACCCCTTTGGTTGGATTATGCTTTTATTGTCATAAATCGATTATGGTCATTATAAATTGGCCTTTTTACCCCACAAACAAACCTCTTCAGTGATAAGGTCAAATCAAATGTCTACAGAGCATGCAAGCACTTATTCTTCATTAAATATTTTCATTCAAATTGTTTTACTCTGTACAAATTTAATATAACATTGACACAATGATTTTTCATATTTCTTTGTACACAAAACCAATTTACTTGGATCATGATTATTTTTACAGCAATGAAAACAAAACCAAGAGACCGAATACTTTCCACGGCAATGTAGATGCATTCAAAAATTCAGATGATTACTTTATGAAATGTGTAAATACCTTAAAATGACCTAATTGCCTGTGGTGTAAACAGAATTTCTGACAACTTGGGAAAAAGAAGAGGGGCAACATCAGACCTAGATGTTAAGAGGGGCCACACCGTTGCATCTTTCAGTCCCATCCTCTGCCGTTATTTGTCGTATGGTTCTTCCAATGGCCTGAAAAACAGATTTGAAAAATACTGAAGCCTAAAACCTCCTTAGTCCAGATTCCACCAAATTTGAACACTAAAGGGAAAATGTTAAAACATAATCTGGTGTACATCTACTGACACTGCAGTGCACCTAAAACACTTTATTTAACAGTGTGTGTGACATTAAGAGGGATTGCTCTTATTAGTTTTTCCCATAGGAACTGAAGAAAAGAAATGTATTCCTATCACCTTCAGGTCATCTTTAGACCTGCCAAACAAAATTACAATAACAGAGTCAGAACAGACTAAAAGGAACACAAACCAACACACATGTACTGCTCATAAAACTACAGCTTTCTTGTGCATCACCATAAGACAAAGGCAGAATTGAAGCAACATCTCCAGTTAAGGATGTTGCTGCCAGCTAGTGTGATGACATTTCATGACACTAGCTTTAAAAAAAAAATACAAACTGAACATGATACATTTATAGGGCTTCAAATGCTATGGAAACAGCCGGAAAAGTATCGATGAGAATGGCCTGCATTTTTCCAAATGTGTGTTGATCTTAAGAGTTTAAAGGTCAGGAGGTGAGGGTGGAATCTAGTATCTGGGATGCAGAGACTGTCACGATTTGAGGTTGGATAGGACCAGAATGCAGGAAAATGCTCGGGAGTCACATGGTAAGACGAAAAGCTTACTTTTGATGATGTTGAGTAGAATGACTTACAGAACTGGAACCAGGAGACACAGGAAAACAACAGGTAGAATGCAGGGACATAACAGGAACTAAACTAAACAGGGAGAACCGACGGGGAACAAGGGGAACCAGTGAGTAAATACACAGAGGGAATGCAATGGAAAACAAGGGGAAAGAGAGGCAGGTAATCAGATGATAAATGACAGGTGTGATGACCAGGTGTAGGTAACTGAGGGAATGGAGGTTACTATGGTTACTAGTGCAGGGAACACAGAGACATGAGGAAAAACTAGTCTGGTGACAATACTAAGGGAAACTACAGGGGTTGGACAATGAAACTGAAACACAACATTATGGGTGACAGAGTTCAAAAGAGGACAAATTGTTGGTGCACGTCTTGCTGGCGCATCTGTGACCAAGACAGCAAGTCTTTGTGATGTATCAAGAGCCACGGTATCCAGGGTAATGTCAGCATACCACCAAGAAGGACGAACCACATCCAACAGGATTAACTGTGGACGCAAGAGGAAGCTGTCTGAAAGGGATGTTCAGGTGCTAACCCAGATTGTATCCAAAAAACATAAAACCACGGCTGCCCAAATCACAGCAGAATTAAATGTGCACCTCAACTCTCCTGTTTCCACCAGAACTGTCCGTCTGGAGCTCCACAGGATCAATATACACGGCCGGACTGCTATAGCCAAACCTTTGGTCACTCATGCCAATGCCAAACGTCGGTTTCAATGGTGCAAGGAGCGCAAATCTTGGGCTGTGGACAATGTGAAACATGTATTGTTCTCTGATGAGTCCACCTTTACTGTTTTCCCCACATCTGGGAGAGTTACAGTGTGGAGAAGCCCCAAAGAAGCGAACCACCCAGAGTGTTGCATGCCCAGAGTGAAGCATGGGGGTGGCTCAGTGATGGTTTGGGCTGCCATATCATGGCATTCCCTTGGCCCAATACTTGTGCTAGATGGGTGCGTCATTGTCAAGGACTACCAAACCATTCTTGAGGACCATGTGCATCCAATGGTTCAATCATTGTATCCTGAAGGCGGTGCCGTGTATCAGGATGACAATGCACCAATACACACAGCAAGACTGGTGAAAGATTGGTTTGATGAACATGAAAGTGAAGTTGAACATCTCCCATGGCCTGCACAGTCACCAGATCTAAATATTATGGAGCCACGTCAGAAATAAGGACTTATCTATTAAACTCATAGAGCTGACAGGAAAGTCGCAAATATTACCGAACTTCAGGAGAGTTGAATGTAGCGGTGTTAACACGTAGTCTGCTGCTTGTAAAACGTGTTTAGTCGTAATCAAGTACACCAGTGATTAAAGCACACTTGTAAGTAAAATTCTGGATTAAATCAGCCCTGCATCTCTTCATTCGTTAAACAAAAAGTACCATCATGTGTCAAGTCTCATCCGACCAACAATATTGCTCGCATGTGCACTAAAGAATTAAGAGCCTTTGCCACAGTAGAGAGGAAAGGCTTTATCAAGGGAAGATATTAAATAAATATGTTGTGAAATAGAAAAAAATCGAATGTACCATAAAATGCATAATTTATTTAATACATCATTAAATATTAAGTGTACCACTAATTATGTCATGTCATCTTTAAAATTATACTTAATTATTCAGTGGCACATTTAATTGCATAATAGTCCATTTCATGATATAATGGTACATTTATTGTTTCTAATGATGTATTAAATAAATAAATGGAACCTTTAATTTAATGGCACATTTAATGTTACATTTCTTTCATGTTACATTTACTTCACTTATGGGACATTCACAACATTTATTTATTTAATGATGATTTTATTGTATTAATTTTGTCCAGTTTGACCCTCCATTCTTGATGTCTGTATAGGAGGTCATGTCAGAATTCAAATCAGGTGAGCTGGATCAGACACACATCTAAAACCTGCAGGGAAGGGGTCCCTGAGGACCAGGGCTGTGAACCAATGAGCTACAGTTTCTAAATTGTGAAGGTAATGAAGGTAAATTTTGTGAAGGTAAATGTGAAGGTAAATTTTGTTCACCAAGTACAGTTCTCTTGCTAGGTGCATTTTTCTTTCGTTTCAGCAATTTGAGACATGAAAGTAATTGTTGAAAGGAAACAATCACTTAATAAATTAGTAAAATACAACTATGTACATTTTGTTTATTCAACTAAGATAGGCATGGTCTGTTTCCTTGTTTGATATTTTATTATTTCTTCATTATTATTCTTTTTACTTTAACTGGCCTTTACTACAGCTAAAAACAGAGACCTAACTGGTCCTTCAAAGAAATTGCCAGAAGACTAAACGAAGAAAACAAAAATGGGAGTGGCACAGGAGTGGGAGTCTTTCTAAATGGGAGCGGGATGGGAGTGGGAGTCAATTTACCAGGAGTGGGATGGGACAGGATTTTTTTTTATGCTGGCCTGGGATTGGGATGGGACAAGACATTTTTCTGTGGGAGCAGGATGGGACAGGAAAGAAAATCCACTCCCGTGTCACCCTCTACTCTGGATGTCTTTTTAAAGTTTGTCTTTCTGCCTTAGCCGCTTTTTCATTCATTTGTTGTTCAGTCTTTGTAGCTGACTGTAACATATTTTCATCGTCTCTTTTAAAAATGATAAAAGTGGACAAAAGAAGAAGTGTAAAGTCTAAATTAAAACCCAAGCACATTAACAGTATCTAGAAGTCATGCCATGCCATGCCATGCCATGCAATGCCTTGTCATAAATTTGCAGAGAAAATCCAGCAAAGACCTCACACTGGACCTGAAATAAGCATCAATCTTCAGTCATTCGTCTACTGTCATGTTTTAGTTATTGGCTCTATAATATTTTGGGGTCAACACTTTTTCACATCTCTGAAAAATGTTATTATAGAAATGATAGCAAATGTTCTATTCTAATATAATTTGTAAAATTAGTTTGTGTGTTCTGTTTAGAAACAGCTACTTCTCCGCTTGATCTTAGGAGCCATTTGTGTCTGAAAGACTCACAGCAAGGTAAACACATACAGGTCCTTCTCAAAATATTAGCATATTGTGATAAAGTTCATTATTTTCCATAATGTCATGATGAAAATTTAACATTTATATATTTTAGATTCATTACACACTAACTGAAATATTTCAGGTCTTTTATTGTCTTAATATGGATGATTTTGGCATACAGCTCATGAAAACCCAAAATTCCTATCTCACAAAATTAGCATATTTCATCCGACCAATAAAAGAAAAGTGTTTTTAATACAAAAAACGTCAACCTTCAAATAATCATGTACAGTTATGCACTCAATACTTGGTCGGGAATCCTTTTGCAGAAATGACTGCTTCAATGCGGCGTGGCATGGAGGCAATCAGCCTGTGGCACTGCTGAGGTCTTATGGAGGCCCAGGATGCTTCGATAGCAGCCTTTAGCTCATCCAGAGTGTTGGGTCTTGAGTCTCTCAACGTTCTCTTCACAATATCCCACAGATTCTCTATGGGATTCAGGTCAGGAGAGTTGGCAGGCCAATTGAGCACAGTGATACCATGGTCAGTAAACCATTTACCAGTGGTTTTGGCACTGTGAGCAGGGGCCAGGTCGTGCTGAAAAATGAAATCTTCATCTCCATAAAGCTTTTCAGCAGATGGAAGCATGAAGTGCTCCAAAATCTCCTGATAGCTAGCTGCATTGACCCTGCCCTTGATAAAACACAGTGGACCAACACCAGCAGCTGACACGGCACCCCAGACCATCACTGACTGTGGGTACTTGACACTGGACTTCTGGCATTTTGACATTTCCTTCTCCCCAGTCTTCCTCCAGACTCTGGCACCTTGATTTCCGTATGACATGCAGAATTTGCTTTCATCCGAAAAAAGTACTTTGGACCACTGAGCAACAGTCCAGTGCTGCTTCTCTGTAGCCCAGGTCGGGCGCTTCTGCCGCTGTTTCTGGTTCAAAAGTGGCTTGACCTGGGGAATGCGGCACCTGTAGCCCATTTCCTGCACACGCCTGTGCACGGTGGCTCTGGATGTTTCTACTCCAGACTCAGTCCACTGCTTCCGCAGGTCCCCCAAAGTATGGAATCGGTCCTTCTCCACAATCTTCCTCAGGGTCCGGTCACCTCTTCTCGTTGTGCAGCGTTTTCTGCCACACTTTTTCCTTCCCACAGACTTCCCACTGAGGTGCCTTGATACAGCACTCTGGGAACAGCCTATTTGTTCAGAAATTTCTTTCTGTGTCTTACCCTCTTGCTTGAAGGTGTCAATAGTGGCCTTCTGGACAACAGTCAGGTTGGCAGTCTTACCCATGATTGGGGTTTTGAGTGATAAACCAGGCTGGGAGTTTTAAAGGCCTCAGGAATCTTTTGCAGGTGTTTAGAGTTAACTCGTTGATTCAGATGATTAGGTTCAAAGCTCGTTTAGAGACCCTTTTATTGATATGCTAATTTTGTGAGATAGGAATTTTGGGTTTTCATGAGCTGTATGCCAAAATCATCCGTATTAAGACAATAAAAGACCTGAAATATTTCAGTTAGTGTGCAATAAATCTAAAATATATGAATGTTAAATTTTCATCATGACATTATGGAAAATAATGAACTTTATCACAATATGCTAATATTTTGAGAAGGACCTGTACCTCTGAAAATGGTTAGATACTGAACTGAAAATGGAAGGGAAAGCTATCGATTCACAGCAGAGTATAACTTTCAAAAAACCTGCAGAAGTATTAATCAAGACCATGAGGTAATCTGTTGCAGAGTGATGAGTATTCTGGAAGTGTTTACATTGCATAGAAACATATTAAATCTCATATTTATCTCACTTTGCTGGCTGGATTTTTCACGCGAAAGTCTAATTACAAGCTGTCTTTTCCTGAACCTGATCACTATCAAAATTGCATCTGGTGCAGTTACAGGATATTTTGTCTTACTTTTTTGTAACACCTAATTCTACCCACAAAGACTCAGAGAGTGATATTTATAGTAGCACAAGAGGAACACTGCGACTGATTGCTTTTTAATTAGGAGAAGAGGGTCGATGGATTAGTTAAGATGAGGGTCAAGGACATGGCCTTGCAGCAGTTTTATTAAGAGCTGTAATTTAAGGATAAAACAAAACTGAATGAATATAAGGCAACATTTTCAGAAGAGGGCACAGTGGTGTGAAAAAATATTTGCTCCCTTACATACATCTTTTGTTTTTGATTGCTTTTTGTCCCATTTAAATATTTCACATCAATAAGCAATTTTGAATATGTAAATCTAATTGCTTCAATAATAGATTGTGTCATTATTGTTTGGAACAACCACCATGGAGCATTTATTTATTTATTTTACCTGTATTTATAAAGGTTAGCCAACTTAAGATTCAAACTTTAACAGGAGCAGGTTTACACCAACAACAGCACTAAAACACAATTGATAAAATAACACCAGTGAGAATATGAGTACCGAAAGCACTAAAAGCCAATGTCTATTGAACTTGTGGTGGCAATGAGGATAAATACAGGGGTTGGACAATGAAACTGAAACACCTGTCATTTTAGTGTGGGAGGTTTCATGGCTAAATTGGACCAGCCTGGTTGCCAGTCTTCATTGATTGCACATTGCACCAGTAAGAGCAGAGTGTGAAGGTTCAATTAGCAGGGTAAGAGCACAGTTTTGCTCAAAATATTGAAATGCACACAATATTATGGGTGACATACCAGAGTTCAAAAGAGGACAAATTGTTGGTGCACGTCTTGCTGGCGCATCTGTGACCAAGACAGCAAGTCTTTGTGATGTATCAAGAGCCACGGTATCCAGGGTAATGTCAGCATTAAATGTGCACCTCAACTCTCCTGTTTCCATCAGAACTGTCCGTCTGGAGCTCCACAGGGTCAATATACACGGCCGGGCTGCTATAGCCAAACCTTTGGTCACTCATGCCAATGCCAAACGTCGGTTTCAATGGTGCAAGGAGCGCAAATCTTTGGCTGTGGACAATGTGAAACATGTATTGTTCTCTGATGAGTCCACCTTTACTGTTTTCCCCACATCCGGGAGAGTTACGGCGTGGAGAAGCCCCAAAGAAGCGTATCACCCAGACTGTTGCATGACCAGAGTGAAGCATGGGGGTGGATCAGTGATGGTTTGGGCTGCCATATCATGGCATTCCCTTGGCCCAATACTTGTGCTAGATGGGCGTGTCACTGCCAAGGACTATCGAACCATTCTTGAGGACCATGTGCATCCAATGGTTCAAACATTGTATCCTGAAGGCGGTGCCGTGTATCAGGATGACAATGCACCAATACACACAGCAAGACTGGTGAAAGATTGGTTTGATGAACATGAAAGTGAAGTTGAACATCTCCCATGGCCTGCACAGTCACCAGATCTAAATATTATTGAGCCACTTTGGGGTGTTTTGGAGGAGCGAGTCAGGAAACGTTTTCCTCCACCAGTATCATGTAGTGACCTGGCCACTATCCTGCAAGAAGAATGGCTTCAAATCCCTCTGACCACTGTGCAGGACTTGTATATGTCATTCCCAAGATGAATTGACGCTGTATTGGCCGCAAAAGGAGACCCTACACCATACTAATAAATTATTGTGGTCTAAAACCAGGTGTTTCAGTTTCATTGTCCAACCCCTGTATATTTTCATAAAGGACCAGCGTGGGTTGGATAGCTTTTTTCCCTTAATAAAGGAAACCCTTTGAAATTTGCTTTTTGTATTAACTCATGTTATCTTTTCCATTAAAATGTATTTAACAACCAGAAACACATAAATTTGATTTAAAAAAGCAAAAACAGAAGAAATCCGGAAGGGGACACATGCGTTTTTACAGCAGTGTGTGCAGTTGTTTTTATGTGCAAAAATACCACATGTCCAAGGTAGAGTGTCTCTGTATCACTATACAAAAAACAAAGTCAGTCAGTCATGTTCTACCACTTCTTCCATTGTGGGTCACAGGGGAGCTGGTGCCTATCTCTAGCAATCTACGGGCAGGAGGCAGGGTACCCCCTGGAAAGGTCGCATGTCCATCGCAGGGCAACATAGAAACATACAGGACAAACAACCACACACACATTCATTTACACCTATGGGCAATTTAGAGAGAACAATTAACCTAACAGCCATGTTTTTGGACCATGGGAGGAAGCCGGAGTACCCGGAGAGAACCCACGCATGCACCGGTAGTCAAACCCAGGACCTACTTGCTGCAAGGCAATAGTGCTACCAACTGCACCATCGTGCAGCCAAAAAATAAAGCAAATAAGTAAAACTTTAAATATAGCACCTTTCAAGGCATAGAAGAAAACTAAAAACATGAAACATCAGTACTTCAAAATAGTTAATTAAAAGCAATTGTAAAAAGATGAGTTTTTAATTGCTTTTTAAAAAGCTTAACAGAGTCTACCAACCTAAAACTAAAGGGGAGAGTGTTCCAGAATCCTGGGGGTACTGCTGAGAAGCCCCTGTCAGCTTTAGCTTTCAGCCTCCTACGTGGCAAAACCATCAGGCCTTGGTTACATGACCTTAGGAACCTGCTAGGTTCAGACAGATACGTTCTGAGATGTATGCCGGTGCTTGACCATTTATAGCTGTATAAGTGACAACCAAGATATTTAAGTGTACTCTGGAGTGGAAGGGGAGCCAATTGAACCAGATAAGTAGCAGTGTGACACGAGAACACTCCAGACACGAGAACAGAACCCTGAGCTACATCAGAAAGTAAATGGCTTAAGGAAGACCTGTAATTTGAATCAGCCAAATAGAATAAATTATCAGAAAGATATGAAGAAAACCACTGAAAGGCACACCCTGATACACATATACATCAATACCCCACCTGCCAGCAAGATCTGGTGGTCAACTGCTAGGTCCAACATAAGGAGGAAAGAGCACTTTTCTGCGTCACTTTGCATCAACACATCATTACAGAGGCTCTCTGTTGAATGAATTTTGAAATCCTGATTGAAATTTATCAAGAATGTTGTATTTGTCTAAAGCAATGACTAGCTGCTTAGCCATAATCTTCTCAATAATATTGGTAATAAGTGGTAATTTAGAGATTGGTCTATAGCTGCCGAAGAGAGAATGATCTATTCGGAGCTTTTTTAGAAGAGGAAATAAAAGCATTCTTGAAATAGTGGGACTTGACCAGAGGTAAATAAGAGTAATTTCAATTCTAACATTGTAAATGTCCCTACTGGATCAAAATCATAAATACACAACCATTAATATCTGAATGAATGCTACTTAGTAAGTTGTAGGGAAACCACACACATTGTTTGGCCCTGAACAAGTTTCTGATATAGTCCTGGCTGCATTTTTGTCCTCTCTTCTTTTCAGAAATAGTAGAGTACATTTAGGGCCTGATCTTCACAAGATTTGCGAGTACAAAGCTGCACACAAACCTGTTTGCGTCAGCAAAGCTGATCTAACGAGATGGTAATCAGATTGCATGTGCAAAATCAGCGGAACTGCGGGCGCAAACCTTTTAGCGTGTCTGCCTTCATGAATATGCAAAACATATGATAATGACCCAAACACGCAAATTCATGGGAGGAGGATATGCAAATGTCATCCTTTACCACCCGCAATGCGTTTTCAAAACTTGAAACAGCATAACCTGCAACAAAACAGACCACCGCATGATACCACCCCCACCATGGGGTTGGTACTCCAAACATTTTTGCTGTCATTGCTGTAAAAAAACCCAAATTTGCCTCATCTGACCACAAAACATTTCTCCAGAAGGCCTTTGGTCTCTCAACGTAGGCAGTATCAAGTTGCTGTTAGTGAACTCGAAGGTTTTAATTTTGCAGCAGGCACTTTTTTCTTGGTTGCCCCCCTCTCATTCTGTGTTGATGTTAAACTGATTTCTCTAAAGAAATTGACTTTGGTGTTACAGCAACTTTAAGCTTGAGCGTTGGTGGTTCCTGGGTTGTTCTGGAACATAACAGTCAATTTGTTTCATCTGAGGACTACAGTCTGGATGAGATGGTTGAAACTTGAAGACAGTTGGGTGTTCCAACAGGACAGTGATCTCAAACACACATTAAAACAGTTTTTGGAATGGCCAAAGCAAACAATTATGTTGTGGAATCTCCCAGACCAAATATTAAAAAGTAATGGCTTAAAAGGCTTAAAAGCAACGTCTGTGCCAGGAAACCTAACAATTTAAACAATCGTTTCTGAAAAAAGGTGTGGATGAATATTCATCTAAAATTATGACAGGACCTTGCTGATGGCTACAAAAACTGTGGTCAGGAGTGCAATTTGCTAAGTATATATGAATTTGAGCTTCCATATATAATTTTCACAATGTTAGCTGGGGAAAATCTGAAATAAATTAAAATTTGTACACCTTATTCTTGTTTTTAGAAATTATTCAAGTTTAATGTTGTCACCACCATAAAAATAATTAATGGTTAGAAGCCCAAAATGAATGTGACACTGATGCTGTTGATGAGTGTTACACTTCTGACCAGAGATTCACTGTACAAAAAACTTACAGTTCAAGACCAATCAGTAGCAATCTGGAAAAATATTTATCATTTGTTTGTGCATGTGGACTCACATTGCTCATCTCTGACAGGCACAAGGGATTCTGCCAGAGCCTCAAGGTCGTGATCGAAGCCGTGAACAGCTAGCCTGAAAGTGCTGCTTTGTGACACGCTGAAAGAACAAATTGCCTCAGATGAATAGATGATAATTAATACCCATTGCACCCACGAGACTTGAGTATGAGATCAGAGCAAATTACTCTGTCAATAAAATAGCCCAAAGATACAATGAGAGAGAGAGAGAAAGAGATGTGCACTGGGCTGCCAAAGGAGCCCAAAACTCAGTCATGCTTCTCTGGACAAACACTTTAAACGGAGGAAGTGAGTTAAAGCAGCTTTAAAACGTCCATTAAAGGAGAATATTTATAGGATTATTATGTCTTATAAGATTATTTATAAGAGACAAAAAATGGCTAAAACAAAGACTTTTACTTTGACAGCCCAGAATAAAAGTCACGTATAAATGTATAGAGTGAACTTTCAAACAAAGAGAATATATTTTAGACTTGAGCATTTATGGTCAAACAATATCAATTGGATGTGTCCCCTTTTCAGAACCTTAATAACAAATAAAATTTACTGTTGTTTCTTCATTTCTCAGTTCACACATCGTTCCTGGATGTCCCGTGCGCCTTTTCTGTAGTCATGATGAAAAAGGCTTGGAGATATTTGGAGGGAAAAGATCAATGAGTGGAGGCACATCCTGCACAAAGGGAAATCTTTCATCTTGTTCTCTGAAATCATCCATCCACTGTATGTCCTAGCATTCCTCTGTGTCTTTCTTTAATAACTCTCAGGATGTTTTACCTTCCCTCTCCTGTGATAGAAACAGGACAGGCAGAATATCACATTGTTTTTACAGTTGGACATTTATATGCCTTAGGCCATGGCTTGAGCGGCAGAAGGGTCCATCCTCCTTCACCACCTAGGACACATGCGTTACATGTCATGGTCTCTTGGAGATCAAAGTTTCAGCGAGCTGCCTGAAGACATACAGACTTTCTGCAAAACACACGAATCCCACAGCAGCTTCAGAAGAACATGAGGCCTTTAGTCTGAAGATGCGAAGAGAAAGGCGAGCAGCGCTGAAGCAATGACTATGAGGCCTTGTGGATCTGGTGTCACTTCTCCTCAAATGCTAGTTTTATACTGTCAGCACAACTGTGAAGGAGGATGTTAAACACCCAGACAGACACTGATGTTGGAGGGCGGAGAGGTTGTCCTGTGAGGCTGACTGGCAGATGAGAGCTGCTGGTTGGGTCCTGTTGACTTGCTCTCAGGATGACAGCTGCTGGTTTAGTGTTACAGTACTGTGCAAAGTCTTGAGTCATCTTGCATTTACGTGCTGTGTGCTTCTAAGGAGTCAGCTTTTGCTAATCTTTTAAAGTGATCTCGAGCCAACTGTTTTACAGGTGTTTTTAAAAGTCTGTAAAAGTTTAGCAAACTGCACATTTCAGTGTTTGTGTTAACATTAACACTCAAATCTTCCCCTTTATAAATATTATTTCCTCAAACTGTGAGTATAAGCTGTACTGCTCAGAGGGGTTATCGTCTGTAGTCTGGAAAAGGAAAGAACAAATGCATCTGAAACCCCAAAGTTACAATTGTTCTTGCAAACGTTTTCCTACCCATTACAACTGCAAACTTCAATGTATTTTATTAGGGTTTTATGTGATAGACTAAAAATGTAGCACATAATATGAAGGGGAAGGTACATGATACATGGTTGTCATTTTTTTCTTACATATAAAATCTGAAAAATGTGAGTTGCACTTGTTTTAAGCCCAACTGAGTCAACACTTTGTAGAGCAATCCTTCCCTGAAATTACAGCTGCAGGTCTTTTGAAATATGTCTCTACTTGCTTTATGTTTTTGCCCATTATTGTTTGCAAAATAGCTTAAGCTCTGTCAAACTGGATGGAGGGCATCTATAAACAGTAGTTTTCAAGTCTTTGCATATATTCATAATTGGTGTTATGCCTGGAGTTAACTAGGTCATACTAAAATATGCGTATGCTTTGCTCTAAACCATTCCATTGTAGCTCTGGCTGTCTGTTCAGGATCAATGTGCTGCTGGAAGTTAAACCACCAACTAAGTGTCGAGTCTTTTGCAGCCTTTCCACCTGGTTTTCTTCCAGTTACCCTGTAGTCACCTCCATCCATTTTCCCACCAACCCTAAACAGCTTTACTATCCCTGCTAAAGAACATGATCTCCACATCATAAGGCTGCCACTACTGTTTTCCACAGAGCGTTAGCATATAGACAAGAAAGTACAATTTTAATTTTATCTGACCAAAGCACCTTCCTCCACATTTTCTGTGTCCCCTACATGGCTTGTAGCAAAATACATGCAGGATTTCCTATTGCTTTTTAGATGTTTTTTCCTGTTGTCACTCTTGCGGATGGAGAGCAAATCTAATACTGTGCTGTGAAAGTGTTTTTACCCCCTCACCGATTTTTTCTGATTATGCTTTGTTGGTACATTGGTACATCCAGCCATTGTCTTCCGCTTGTCTGAATTGAATCGATGGGGCAACAGGTCCAGGAGGTATCCCCAGACATCCCTCTCTCCAGCTCATTCTGGGGGATCTAAAGATGTTCCCAGGCCAGACAGTACATATAGTCCCTCCATGGAGTTCTGAGTCTTCCCTGGGGTCTCCTGCCAGTGGGATGTGCCCATAAAACCTTCAAAATGAGGCATCTAGGGGTATCCTGATCAGATTCCCGAAACTACCTCAACTTACCCCTTTCGATGCAGAGAAGCAGCAGGTCTACTTAAAGCTCCACCATGATAATGGACCTCCTCACCCTATATCTAGTCCAGCCCCTCTACAGAGGGAGCTAATTTTTTTCAGTCCAGAACCATGGCTTCAGACTTAGAAGAGGTGTGAATCTCTCCAGTGCTCGCTGGAGGTTGTAGCCTGAAGAAGCCAACAGAACCACATTATAACCACATTCTGCAAAAAAACACAAAGATGAGATCCTGAGGTTTCCAATTCAGATACCCTCCTCTCCACAACTATGCCTTGAGATCCTGTCCATAAAACCCAACAAACAGGATCGGTGACAAGGGACAGCCCTGGCAGAGTCCAACTCTCACTGGGAACAGGCATGACTTTGTGTCAAACATGAGGACACAGCTCTTTCATTGGGCATACAAGGATAGACCTTTATAGGCCCCCCAGATACACCGTGTACCTGCAACCCCCCCTCCCCAGGGACAACCAAGCCCTAAAGGCCTCCTTCTCTGTTGTTCAGTGCATAAGCACAAACTTTACAACCCAAAGTTGAAAAGAAGCAACCCTCTTGCTCACCAGAGAAAACTCAAAAATCAAGGGACTCAGCTGGGGTCTTGTAGGTATCTCCACCCCTGTCTGACACCTCCAAACCAACCTGACACCACTTTAAAAACTCAGAGACCATACAAATGCATAAATACTCAGTGAACATAAATCTTATTCTGATAAACAACAAATCAGAAAAAAATTAAATAAACGTTACCATAGAGTTGGACATAGGTTAATAAGGAGGACTGACTAATGACTGTGGAAGCCAGGTAGAATATGCCAGAGCGGATGCTGCTGGAGTGAAAACTGGGTGGTGTAGTCACACCAACTCTCTAAGCAGTTGGGTAAAACTTATCATTTTATTGACTAGGTCTTCAGGTTGTCTTTTACAAGACTTAAAACCCCCACCATTAAATGAAACTGTTGATTTTGATAACAATTCTACTTATAGTTTGATGCTGTATGGTGAGGGAGGGCACAGAGGAGCTTGTTGGACAATCAGGCTGTCCTCTTTTGTGGAAGGACAAAAAAGGACACAAAATGGGACAGAAAGCTTCACTGGTTCTCTGGTGCCTGAATCTGGAACTTAGTTTTTTGCCGTGAGCGATGTTTGCTCCCTTTATGTCCTGTGATGTTTGCACAGGGGACCATTGTTCACCTCCAGTTATTCCTTAAAATGTTTGCCCCAAACAGTCACATTAACCTTCTTATTTCCTATCTCAAACAGTGCTTGGAATACCAGCAGAACATTAAAATGACTTGATGATAAGAAGGAATGACATTAATTAATTTATAGCAAGTTTATTGTGACATGTTGAACCAGTTCTAATTGCTTAAATAGAAGGCAGCTGGACTACTGGTTTTTGAAGACATTTCAACTTTCATCCAAAGATGTCTGCAGGCGATTAAGAATCTTTACCAAAGTTTTGCTTTTTTAACCAGTTTTAAATGTTACAACACAGTTCACACAGAGAATCCACTCTTACAATCAGTTAAGCATCCAAATCTTTTTAGGTCTAATAAGAGCAGAAAGTTGAGTGGGGCAAGAACGTGCACTGGTCACTAAGTGTGTACTGGATAGCTCATCATAAGAAAGAATGACATGAAAAGAAGATAGTATTACTGTAGAGCTCTGAGCACTGAGCTCAAGTTGTGCAATCACTTCAATGGCCTCAGGTGTATAAAATTACAAGCAGCAGACTGCTCCTACAAATATTTGTTAATGAGTGGGTCACTCTCAAGAGCTCTGTAAATTCCAGCGTTGTACAGTGATATCATACCACACGTGCATTAAGTCCAGTCAGGAAATTTCCTTGCTACAAAATATTGTCAGCTGTTGGTGGTATTATAACAAAGTGAAAGCTATGATAGGATAGGATAGAGGTTGAAGGCCACGTTAAATTACAGAGCAGGGTCAGTGAATGCTGAGATGCATAGAAAACTGACAGTTTTACCTGTTAAAATTACCTGTGAAATTATGAATTATTTTCAGAAAGTCAATTTTGGATGTTTTGCTTATATTAATAAAAGATTTTAATGAGGAATAATTCATCTGAATTAAAGTTTAGAAATTAGGGTATATATTAGAGTGACCATATGCTACATGCTAACATCTGCATGCTGACAGCCAAACTGGGGCATTGGTAAGATGTTCGTCCCTGGAAGATGATACGTTTTTGAAGATCAACTCAGTCTGCTTGTGGGTCAACATTTGGCAAGTTTAGAAAGAAATGGTACATTGTGCTGAAATTTGGTTATGTACAATTGGCAAACTGACCTTACGCTGAATAAAAATCCAGACAGCACCACACTGCAGGAGACAAAGTACTGTAGGCCAGCTGTTAAGCCATATGTCCCAGATTTGGGTATATCCCTGCCGTCTTTTGATCAGTTTACACAGAGCTACTGTTCACTTGGGATTACAGATGGATGAATCTATGTGTGATTCATCTGGAACTGGGCACCAGCAGATGCGTGAGTCACCATCATACATCGCCACAAGCCTGTTTACCAACACTTCCACTGCACTCCCACATACAGGTGGCTCAAAACCATCTAACCCTGAGAAAACCCAGTCATTGCTACATCTGGTTATGTAGCTGCCTGCTGGCAGCCTGCAAGCCTTTTCCCTTAAACCTTCACAAAACACACCGTTAGATAATATCTGTAACGAAATATAAAAAAGGTAAATGAATGAGGAAGATGCACTAAAGCTGCCACAGAAACGTAATTTGATGAATCACAGCAGTTTCAAGATAAACTATAACATTTGTTGGTAAGCGTTTCCCCCTCTGTTAATTTGTTTGACTTCTGTTTTGGCAGACATCAGACATCATCTGTAAATGTACATGTAAAAGCAAAGTGACCTTATGCTGTCTTCCAAGAACAGTGGCGCTCTCTGCTGGTACATTTTCCACATGACAGCCAGACAATTGCCTGGACCAGAGGTCTGTAACCTGCAGCTCCAGAGTCTCAGGTGGATCATTTCCCAGCTCATGGTGGCACCTATGTTTTCTAATGTAAAGACAGGTGGAAAGACAGCTTGTATTTAATGGAAAATCTGAATTCAATTTTCACAACAATGTAAATGGATGGTTCACCGGCAGTCTGGAAAAGTTTGGAAAGTGTGGAAAGTGATTACAGAATTTTGCAGTTCTGTTTGAATATGTAAAAAGAAACCAAAGTATGAAAAAATACTATATTTTGTCACTCTATTCTTCATTCTGTTCTCTTTACTTTCCTACCTTTTTTCCTCCTCTTCCTTACAGTGTCTGTTGTAGTTTGAAGGTTCCTTATGTAAAGTCTGACCAATAAAAATATCTGCCATAAGTCATTGTCATATTTCACATTTATATCTTAACAAATTGAATAAAATCTCTCCAAACTCAGAAAATCTGAGTGAGAAAAGTATAAAATTTTGATATGAAATAGGATCATATAATAACAATAATCACAATTTCTATTAAGTGTACTTGAACATTACAGTAAATAAATAGTCTTTTTCCAAAAGTTCAAGTAGGTTTTGAGGCTCTAGACACATTGTATTTAGATCAAGGCTAAACACATTGTCGGAGAATGTTACACAAACTCTTGAGAATAAAAGCTGAAAAATCTAAATAACTGCTCATGTAAGCAACATTCTGGTTGCTAAACTTTTTCTGCATACTTTTCCTCGGCAGGGTATACTTGTGTTTATTCTTAATTTGCAGTACAATATCTAACAGCTAAATGAGACGTGGTAATTTCAATCTTGTCTCAGTCAACACTTTTTGTTTTTTTCACTCTCCTGCACCTGTGCTTGGCTGTCATACAGCCCATAGACTGCGGAGGAACAACAGCCCTGTGACAAAGGTTCCACGATACCAAACAAGGGATACTTAATGTCAAGGCAGGTAGGTCCTTATTTCTTTCAGGGAGTCGTCAAATAATGTATTTTCCAGTGTTTAACTGTTACATCTGACATGTTCTTTTGATGTATTCTTATATTGTCAATCCATCTGTCTTTCCGGGTGGCACTGCTCCATCTATTTATAGGGTTACAAGGACATTAGCTCAGTGTCCATGCAGAAATGTCATGTAAGACAGGACGGCCTAACAGCATTCATCTTTAAATGTGAAGGTCAAGAAAAAAAATCTGTTTTGTCTATAAAGTGGAGAAGCTAACCTATTTCTGTGTTGATAGCCTGTGCAGCAAAACTGAATGCTGATTTATTGAAACTATTTTGTGTGGGTTAAAGTAAAGATATATATATATATAAAAAATACATTATCACGTTGTAATATACATGTTTTTAGCAGCTTGCAAATGAGAAGAGCTATAAAGAAACATCATGGGCTAAACTGGTGGTTGGTTACAACCTTATGAAAGAGACCATTTAAATAAAATATAATTTATGCCACTTCTGTCTTCCTCTGGTTCTCTCTTTCTCAGAGGAGGAATGGAAGAAAGCTACGAGACATTTGAGGAGGAGTTATGGCCACCGAGGGCAGACGCTCCTCCGCAGAGACCCATTCGACAGATCCACCGAGCAAGTGGAGGCACGTACAAAAAGACACACTGAATCTGTGATCCCTACAGCTGTGTTCAAAATAATGGCAATAAAATCGCTAAGATCAATCACTTTTTTAGGTTGAACCCATATTTCTATATGCTAAATAATTTACAATTAGGTAGTAATAGAAAACTAACAGATCTAGCAGTCATAAGTTGCATGCTCCTGAGTTTGTGTACGGTAATTGAATCATTGTTTAAAGAGGTGTGTTCAGAATAATAGACTGTGACTTGTTTATAACTATGAACTGAGAGTTGAAAAATGTTATGAAACACTACTAATATTATCAAATAATAAGGAAAAGAGTTCATTTAGATCAACAAGTTGTTCTGAAAACAAAAAGGTTGAAAAAATATAATGCAGAGCCCTGACCCCTCAAGGGCTAACTCACCAGGTGGGAATGGTAATGTGCACTCCCTACCTTGGTTCTTCTGAGTTCCAGCTGCCGTGGTGGGCTGGTGCCTACTTGGCATGTTAGGGGCTCTGGGAGGGGTCTCCAATGCTTGATGCTGAGTGGTTGGAGCATGCCCTTGGCTGCCAGGGGGACTGGGTCCCAGACCTGGCCTGCGTGGCTGGAGGTGGCGTGGTTTGATTGGGACGGGGGGGGGCTTAGGGTCCCACATCTTACCATGTGCCTCTTTGGCCTGGGGGCTGCTTCCCTTGTGCTTTTCTGATGACCTACCTCTGTGACTGTGAGGGAGCGGAAATTGGTCCACCTGTCCTTTGCTGTTCTTGGGTGCTGAGTGTTGCAGGTCTTTTATAATTCTCGCCACTCTAACAGCTGTGCACCTCCAGGTGACAAAGTTGCTCACATACACCCTCCCACACATGTACGCTCACCCATGAACCCGCATACAAATAATCCAGATGGTTGAGGGTCATACAAACATACTGGGGTTTGACAATGAAACTGAAACACCTGGTTTTAGACCACAATAGTTTATTAGTATGGTGTAGGGCCTCCTTTTGCAGCCAATACAGCATCAATTCATCTTGGGAATGACATATACAAGTCCTGCACAGTGGTCAGAGGGATTTGAAGCCATTCTTCTTGCAGGATAGTGGCCAGGTCACTACGTGATACTGGTGGAGGAAAACGTTTCCTGACTCGCTCCTCCAAAACACCCCAAAGTGGCTCAATAATATTTAGATCTGGTGACTGTGCAGGCCATAGGAGATGTTCAACTTCACTTTCATGTTCATCAAACCAATCTTTCACCAGTCTTGCTGTGTGTATTGGTGCATTGTCATCCTGATACACGGCACCACCTTCAGGATACAATGTTTGAACCATTAGATGCACATGGTCCTCAAGAATGGTTTGGTAGTCCTTGGCAGTGACGCGCCCATCTAGCACAAGTATTGGACCAAGGGAATGCCATGATATGGCAGCCCAAACCATCACTGATCCACCCCCATGCTTCACTCTGGGCATGCAATAGTCTGGGTGGTACGCTTCTTTGGGGCTTCTCCACACCGTAACTCTCCCGGATGTGGGGAAAACAGTAAAGCCGTGGTTTTATGTTTTTTGGATACAATCCGGGTTAGCACCCAAACATCCCTTTCAGACAGCTTCCTCTTGCGTCCACAGTTAATCCTGTTGGATGTGGTTCATCCTTCTTGGTGGTATGCTGACATTACCCTGGATACCGTGGCTCTTGATACATCACAAAGACTTGCTGTCTTGGTCACAGATGCGCCAACAAGACGTGCACCAACAATTTGTCCTCTTTTGAACTCTGGTATGTCACCCATAATGTTGTGTGCATTTCAATATTTTGAGCAGAACTGTGCTCTTATCCTGCTAATTGAACCTTCACACTCTGCTCTTACTGGTGCAATGTGCAATCAATGAAGACTGGCTACCAGGCTGGTCCAATTTAGCCATGAAACCTCCCACACTAAAATGACAGGTGTTTCAGTTTCATTGTCCAACCCCTGTAGATTACAATTAAATCAATGTGCCGACTGTAATGCTGGATGCAGTCTTGATTTAATAAAGTCAACCATGCACTTAGGATTTTGTCTTGAGATATCCTTTTGTAGAGCAATTCTGCCCAGGCACATGTAGGCAACCAGTTTTTCTGTGTGGTATACCTGAAGAAAGATGATTAAGGTCCCGATGACAATCTAACGCAACGACTGGTGCCAAGAAGATCCCTCTAGATACAAGCAAAAATTTGCAGACATTTGCCAGTAACGTGTTTGCATAATGAGACTCTGTGAATATATAATTAAATTCTTTTTTGGGGGTGTGGGGGTGTCTTTCTTTTCTGTTGTCTTTTTTAGTCAAATTTATTCTATAATACCTCAGTAATTTTATTATGTTTATTTCAGAAATGCACACTTCAAGGAAAATCAGAGAGGTGAGCTTAGAAACAAGCAATAGTGTCCAACACTGGTTCATGCTGAGATCCTTTATTATTAAGCTACAAGTTGTTCTCTGACAGGAAGTGCCTCCTGTTCATCTACAACCAAGATCAGAACCTAAGACCTTACCAGGAGAACCCACCTCCACCAAACCTAGTGAGTAATTTCTATCCTTTCTCTTAAGCTCTAAACCTTTAAGCTCAGTTTTCATAAATTTCCCTTTACTTCACATTTTTTCTTTCAGCATCCTTGCACAAAACCTTGTCAATCCAGAACCTAACTCAGATAGAGACACCCTGGGAGAAGTTCACTCTCAACCGCTGTCTTTTTGTAGCCATCACCATTCTGGTGCTCACTTCAGGGTTTCAGAGACTTCATGGCAAGTAGACTAAATGTGAAATCTAAGATACACTGCTGATCAAAATCTTAAGTCTGTGGAAAAAGTTAAAGGTATTTGCATTTTCTGCTGGTAGGTTGTAACCAGGTTTTAAGTTGAGCTTCAGCATTCAAAAAGCAAACACAGGAGCAAGAGATAAAAGACCAAACGATTTATTGGAAAAGACATTTACACTCAAAACGGCTGATCTAAAATTTGAGACCATGACTCAAAACACCCAAAACAGAACTCAAAGTGTAAAAACAAGACGCAGAACTCACTAGCCCTGTTGCTCTAGTTGATCACTTCAGAAATTAGTTTAGACACAATGAAGTAAGTGTTCCTAGTTTACATAAAGCTGGTTGTCCCATGTGGTGAAGGTGGCTTCCCAAAGGGCTGGGGCTGAAACAATGGAATTAATCATGATTCATCGATTATTGAAATATTCATCAACTAATTTAGTCATAAAATAATCGTTAACTGGATTATACAGTCTCTAAAGCATGCCATTTGATGAAAGAACAACCCACTCAGACTGAGTAATTAGACCAGAATTGTATAAAAAATATATACATTTTACATTTAAAATGAAAAAAACTTCTTTGTAATTATGCTCTATCCAGAACTCAAGTGGCCTAGCTTTAGCTTCACCTGGTTCAGGTTCTGTAAAAAAATCTCCTATTAAGGACCTTTTGCTATCCAATTATGCCCTGCGATGAACTGGCGACTTGTCCAGGGTGAACCCTGCCTCTCGCCCATAGACTGCTGGAGATAGGCACCAGCTCCCCCGCGACCCACTATGGAATAAGCGGTAGAAAATGACTGACTGACTGACTGCTATCCGATTATTAATCAATTAATCAAAAAGATAGTCGACAGATTAATCAATTGGCAAAATAATCGTTAGTTGCAGCCCTACAGATGGCTGACATCCAACTGACATCCAGTTTAGTAAGCCTCACTTGAAATCCCGATTCCAATGTTTTTAATAAGATTTAGATCAGGTTAATATGCAGATTCGAAACCAATCCTAAATTGGTGGTGTTTAATGGAAGGAAAAAAAAGATCATGATGGATCCTTCTCCGCATACAAAACTTTTCCTGTGTGATTTCCTAGTATTGACAGTGGCATTGGAAGACATCAGGACAGACCAGTTTTTTTTACTGGTCCCAGAATGAAGTTTCTTCCACCTTTTAACATCCAACGTTCGATGCGCCCTTACAAGGTCCAAAAAGGCAAGATTGTATCATGTGAGGAGAAATGGCCCTTGAAGATGTTCTTTTGGTTTTTAAGCCTTTCTCACACAGATGCAGTTTTAGGATTATTGGGCTGCAGTCAGCATCATTAAAGGCCTAAATTCAGGTCAAGGATCTGCCTGCGTCATCACGTACAGACTTTTAGCACATGTGGCTCAGCGCAGGTGACATTTTTTTGTTTTTTTTGTTCCAACCCTGTTAGGATCTTTTAAGTAATCTAAAATAGCTCTCTTACAGCGTCCAACCTATGGAGTGAAGGTGTGTTGCAAGGGGATTTGCTCGTGCAGTTTAACAATCCTGTCACTTTCCAAAAACAACAGAGGGGCTTTCTTGCCTTTGGCATAAGAGGGTCATTGGAGAGAATGCATGACAGAAAATAATAAGAAAGCAAGATTTAATGTTCAGATTTTGATGTCTTTTGTAGAGTATTTACATTTTTAATCAGCCTGTTTGAGCTTAAATGTGTTAAATTATCCACCTACTCTGTTTGCCTCTTGCTTTTGTTTCTTCTATTTGCATGTTCCATCATCACGAAATATGAATACTGTTTTCCCTGGTCCTAAGATTTTGATCAGAAGTGCATAGACATGACAAGGCTCATGTGACTGAGTTGCTTTAGAATAAAAGAGAAAAGGGTATTTCAAAATCCCACAGAAACGTTTCGTGGCCAGAGAACAATAGAAGAAGAGGAGAAAGCTGGACTAACAATGAGACGATCAGGAATATTACGGCAAAGACGACATCTGCCAGAGGTAAACTAGTCTCAGTTACAGGTTTTACAATTAAACATTGACTGTTTCATCCTTGAAGCTTTGACATGTTCCATTTCCTTAAAGCCTGAGACTTCTCTGTGGGAAGTTATGTTTTGGTGGCTGCCAGACCTCGATGATGAAGACGAAGAACATGACAACGGAGAGATCAAAAGAAGAAAATCAAAGAGGGAAGTAACAACACGAACATCGAGGGGTCTCAGGAATAGGCCGCTGCCAGAGAAAAAACTCTTAAAGCAAAGAGACGGGAAATTAAAGGACAGGAGGGCCAGGAAAGCTGGGGCCAACAAAATCAAAGACAAGAGAGGCAGAGTGAAGAAAGAGGACCCTGAAGAGGATGAAAGAGACGAGGAGACAGACCCAAAGAAGAATAAGTTAGAAGACGAGAAATAAAAAAACAAGAGCAGATTTTTATTCTGTTTTCAAACACACATCAGATGTTCTAAAATCGGTTATTAATCAAGTGGCAGATGATCAGTGTAAACAATAAAGTTTTACAGCTCAATGTTGCTTAACTATTTGCTAACTTAAAAACAGAACTCAAAAGGTATATTCAAAAAGCTAATTCCTTTTAGCATTTTAATTTAAAAACTGAAATATGTAGATTCATCACACAGATTAATACATTGCAATAGTTTATTCCTGTTAATATTGTTGATGATTCACAGCTAATAAAATTCCAGTCTCAGAAAGTAAGAATATTACACAAGACCATTAAAAGAGATGTCCCACATTATGGACTACACACCTACGGGGAAGACAAAAAAAAAAGGTAATTGCTGAAGAGGATGGCTGTTTAGAGTACATACAAGCCTAATAATGGAAATTTGAATGCAAGGATAAAGGGGGCCATGCCATCTGCTTGTGTTACCCTGTTTTATCAAGTCAGTGCAGCTTCCTACCAGGAAATTCTACAGCACTTTATGCTCCAGTTTGTTGACAAGCTTCAGAAAGATGCTGATTTCATTTCCAGCACCATATGGCACCTGTCCCCACTTAGAAAAGTACCAATACCTGCTTTAAGGACCAACAGAATCTATGGAGTACACTCAAGGGGAAAATGTAATATACCAGAGGCCACAATGCAGATGAGCTGAAGGATGTTCTTAAAGCAACCTGGGCTTCCTCAGCAGAGCCACAGGCTGATTGCCTTCATGTGAAACTACATTGAAGCAGGATTTCAGGAAAAAGGATCTCCAACCAAGTATTGAGAGCAAATACAGTGCATGCATACTTTTCAGCAGGCCAACAGTCCTGTAGTAAAAATCTTTTATTGGTCTTTTGAATTTTTACAATTGTGTGAGAAAATAGGTTTTCATTAGCTGTAAGCATAATCATCAACATGAATACTAAAATTACGTAACTCTGTGTAATATTTTCTTATTGAATTACTGAAATAAAATTTTCAATGATGTAAGTTACTGAGGCGACATGTAAATAATCTGTGTGAAAGAGCTGCTAAAGAGAATACATCTGAGCCTTTATTCTGATAAACTTGACTTTAAACGGTTTAGTTTAGTATTATTTTCAGTGTAATGTCACTACAGATACACAGACAAAGAACCAACATTCCCTGGTGGCATTTATTTAGAAAAACAGTTTTTCAAAAAACGTTTTCAGCTCACTTATGATAAAAAAAACTTGAGATGTTACCCCCACATATTTATTTTTATCCTGAAAATTGATAAAAATCTACAAAACAGACTCAAACTGGATTTTTTTTTGGCAAATCCAGGAATGATCATAGAAAGAAATTATAAAACTAATGATGGTAAATTAATTATTAGATAATGTGAGGCCTTCTGGTGGTGGGGGCCTCATCGGCATGGGGGGCATGGGCATCTGTGGGGGCATCTGTGGGGCACCTGGAGCCCCAGGTGGGAGAGGGGGAACCGACATCCCTCCTGGTGGTGGGGGAGGTAGACTATCACCTGGTGGCCGAGATCCCGGTCCGCTCATGAGTGGGGGCGGGTGCTTCACACCGACAGGAGGAGCTGGACCGCTGGACTGGGAGATAGCTTTCTCCATTTTGAAGTGGAACTGGAGAAAAAACTGCAGAGACAAAAAAAAAACACCTGGTGTCAAAACATATTTTCTTCAGTATAAACATATTCGCATAGCTGGCTGTGTATCGGTACCTGTTTAGTTTCTTTGTTCCAGTGGGTCCAGAAGCGGGTTTCTGCTTTATCTATTTCTCTGCTGGGGACCTGAAAGAGAAAACATCTCATAATATGTTGCTGCCATCAGCATATTGACATGGTCCTGCACATCTTTTCGGGACTAAACAACATACTTTTTATATTCAGGTCGCATTTCACTTTTTGCCCGTTTTTCAAAGCATAAAGTTCACTATAAATTTACTAGAAGCATTTCCATCAAGGTCTGCTTTAAATACTGAATCTCAATGAAGGAAGGAAGACCTCGTCTGCTGAACAAGGAAGGAAGGAAGGTAGGTTTAGACAAATACGTACGGACAGGAATCCTGTAATAACTTCACAAAGTGACGGATCAGCTCACCTTGAAGGCAATAGTTTCATAAGGTTCAGCAGCGAACAGCAGGTACTGCCAGCGACGATCAGGGGGCTCAATTCGCTGTTCATAAGCAGACATGAAACGGTGCCTGGGTCCAATTCCTTCCGCAATCTCCGGATAGTCGATCTGATCAAGACAGATAGGAAATATCAGCAGAAAGTTAGATGAACAGTTTAACTGTCAGAAATAACAGCATAGTGTATTTTATTAAAGACAGAAAGTGAGGTCAAAACTCTAGTAGTCTTCTTTCAGCCAACTGAATGGCTGTGCACAGCAACGGGAGGGGCCATGCCTTATTATTCTATACTAGATATAGTTTGGGAAAACTCTGGCATCTCATTAAGAGAACTTTAAACAGTAGGAACGGTATGATGGGAAATATTTAAGCAGTTTTGAAACTGCAAACATTTAAAACATGTGTCTACCTGAAGGATTTTTTTCCCCAAAGAAATTTATTTAGTTCAAGATTCTGGAAGTTTTCATATCATTTCTAACCTGGAACAGTAAAGACTGCTGACCGGTCTCTGGGTCCCTCTGCTTGGTTACTGCAACGAAGAATAAAGAGATGATGCACACAGAAATCATTACAATAAGAGAATATGAAAGAATGATGATGACCCCAATCACAGCTGATTTGACTGCGGCACAGCCAGCCTACCTTTGTATCCTGGTCGACCAATTTTGACAAACTTCTTGACCTCAACTTTTACTTTGGCTGGAGCTGGTTGAGCAGGAGCTTCTTTCGCTTCTTTGGCTGCTCTCCGCGCTCTGAAACGCAAAATATCAAATTGTCAATAGAAGCACCAGACACTTTGGGTGAGGCCAGTCGAATTGAAAAACCTGTGCTGTGGGTCAGTCAAACAGAAACATACTGGAGTCACAGGTTCTACAGCAACAGAAACACTTTCATAAACAAGTTAATGTGCCAAATGTTATATAGATTACTGCTTAAGAAAGGAAACTTTAAAAAAAAAACTGGAGCGCAGCAAAATTATGATGAAGCTGCAAAAGTATGAGTGAGATGCACTTACAGGTTAGTCTGATGCTTCTTTCCTTGTGTGTGAGCCAAGTAGCTCCCCTGCAACGCAGACGAGATAAACTTTTAAGTAGCTTATATTTTTAAACAGAAATATCTGGAAATATAACCGTACATCTAAAACACTACACAACCCACTTAATCATCTGCCTCCTCACCTCATTATTATGAAGTGTCAGACAAAGTTTGCACTCATATGAGCCTAAATGATTCTTCATAAAGTAGGGGTCTTTGTTGATGTCGATCGTCTCCAGGGCCAGCTGGCGCAAGCGCTCACGCCGGTCACGGTTACTCTCAGAGGCAGAGGCCACTCCACCGCTCCCAGTTTTCCCTCCGGCTCGGTGCTGGAAATCCATCTTCGTGAGTGGATGGATTCAACTACTTGGACAAAACCCGTCCAGTCGAAACTGGACAGTGGACAAATTCCTGTTTTTTACCTATGAAACAAAAATAACAGCACAGACAGTTTATAGTATAATTTAGAGATGGACTGACACAAAATATTTGGCCAATATAATCCACCTTAATTTTGCTGTTATGGCCAATAACCGATATTTACCAATATTATATACATTTCCCTACATGTACCCTACACTGAAAAAATGACCACTTCACTGACATTGCTTCTCTGCTTTAACACCTCAAACCTGTGCTGCATCACCATCACATGACCAAACAAATCCCACACAGCCAACCCCTGCCCTTCCTGAAACACATACACAAATGGCAACAAGGTGGAATAAACAAGTTATTATTATCAGCCTAGTTTTACTTATTGGACCTTTACAATATGTTTAAAATTTACTAAAATTGACTGATACCAAGCATGATTAAAAAAAGAAAAAAACAGAACAAAAAGCTGAAGGTCTTACAGAAAAGTTGCTGTTTTATCCATCTGAAGAGTCCAAATGAGAACCTCTAATATTAGATGTTAACGCCAGCATAAAATGCTATCCATTGTTGAAACTGTTTAATTTTCAGTTCATCCAGAAAGAAGGTCTGATAGTATCAGCGAGTCTGCAGCTGCAAGTTTTCCTTCAGTCGCTTGACTAGGGATTATGTTACTGGCGATGCCGAGCGGTCAAAAACCGATTTTTGTTTGATAATGTGGTTCAGTTTCAAGAGTTTCTGATGCTACTATGAAGTAAACATACCCAGAATATCACTTGTCTGTTCTTTTCAGTAACAACATACCTATGGCTTATTGCAGCCGTTTTGCTCCAACAAAACTGTGCTTGATTTAACTAACAATGAGAATGCATACATTTTTTTACATACCTAATGGCCCATTAACTAAAGATTTAAACTATGTTCAACTAAAATCAACTGGTTCGATACATCAGCATAGGCTTAATTAGCCTAGACTACAAAATGTGACTTTTTGCCTGACCTAATATCTAATGGTCTCTTAGGATTACAACTTGACTTGACTTTTAGTCTACCCACTAAAAAGGGAAAATATTCACCAAGCATTGTGTGGTGAATGTTTAGTGAATAACCTAGAACACTTTCCTACAGTAAGTAGAAATACATTTCGTTTGTTTAAAGTTTTTAAATGGAACTCGGCATAAGATCAGAGCTTCACAAATTCAGTGATCGGCCCAAATCTCTGATCGGTCTCTAATAATCAAAGGTTATTGTGCATAGAGCAGCAGCATGTGCAAAGTGGCGCAACTATTTCCTAATACTACTATTCTGTTGAAGTAACACACGAAGATGACATCTTCGGGCAGTTAGAAGGCATTTGAAGACATAGTTTGCTACAGATTAATGTACTGATGTGACTGAGGGTCGCAGTTCACGTGTTTCATAAACAATGTTTCCTTTATATCGATTTGATCAAGATTATTTACAACACACGAAAGATAATTTACTATAGCAAAGAGGGCACAGATTCCAAAAATCAGACAATCTATTCAAAACACATTTATAAGTTTGTTACATACAGATTACATTCTAAATATGCTAATTCTAAGCTAACGATGTTAGCACATCGATGCAACTTTCTCCAAACAAACCCCATTGACCACACAAGAAATAAAACAAAGCTTGTCTGTATATATAATTATTGATCAGATATGTACAGAACAAAACATTGCCGATATGTTACAATAAACCTACGTTTTCCAAAGCACTTACCGACTCAAACGAGAGGTGAACGGTTAGCTTTCTTTATATCGTCTTATTTTTAGCAGTTGATTAATAGAATACTGCCACCTACTGACTTGGAGGCCAGGCCTCAAGTCAGCGTTTGTTTTCCTCTTTCCTCTTAATTTCTTTTTTATCTTGTTTTGTTTTATACATTTATTATATTCAGGTCACCTAAATGAATAACACAGGCGATTAATCACATTAAAATGAAACAAATTATGTCTGGAAATAACAAACCATGATTAGATCTTCAGTAAGTTTCTGTCCTACATTGTATGACATAAATCTGTTGAAACTGTTTGTGAGCCAAATCAAAAACTTTCTCTAATAATGTCTAATCTTTAAAATATGTTTAAGCTTGCAGCAACTCTTAGAAACGAATGATGCTGAAAGTAACGCTGGCATTCTTTGGTCCTCATCAATTGCAGTTGAAAGCATGCCTATTATTCCGATTATACATGTATATATAGGTTTACTCTTTCCATCTCTGGGTGTCTGAGTGTCAATGATAGTTATATAACATGGTAAGAGCCTCTGACATGTCTAACGCTAAGAACATCCCACACAGTTCCATAGGTACACATATTTATATCTGTTGTTTTGCATTTGTTTTAGTTTCAATCAACTATTGACAGATTTAATAAGGAATGCAATGATTTATTTTTTTAATTGTTTTTCTTTACCTGTATTTTATTTTGAAATTGCGTGTTTGTATTATGAATACGCAAATAAATTATTGTCCCATTTAAAATAATTACAAGATGCATTCAATGTTTATTTTCAGTTTCAGTTTTACTTTAACTACGACAAAATAACTTATTTATTTATTTATAACATTTTGGCATTCAACAGACGATTATTTATTTTACATTTTCGATATGTAGTACACTTCCCGGCCCAGTAGATGGCGGTAATTGGGCTTTCGGGTTGTTTGACAACCTCAGCCAAGCTAAGCAGAAGGGCACCCTGCAGGGAGTTTACGGTGCTTAGAGTAGTAGTGTGGCGCCGCTGTTCAACCTTACCTCACAGATGGTTGGAGCGTCTCCGTCTCGGTGCGAGGACATCAAATAAGGAAGCAGCGATCTCGACAGGAGAAACGCCAACATAATTTCGGCATATTCATTGTTAGAGAACTCTTTGAAATGTTTTTATTCGGTAAAACTGTCCACTCATAGCCAAAAAAAAAAAAAAAAAGCCCCTCCGTCCGCTTAATTGATCGAGATGCGTTTTAACGAGAAGGAACTGGTATGTTTGAGCCGCCAACCCTCAGAGATGGCAGCTGAACTGGGAATGCGAGGTCCCAAGAAAGGAGACGGTAAAATACGACCCTTTTCCTTCTGACTGCAACCACTTTTACCTCTAGTGTGATGTTTTACAGTAACTAACACACATTAGCTGTGCTGACAGCTGCACTGTAAATATACAGTTTAGCATATCTCTGTGTATTTTTTTGGTGTACAGTTGTCAAGAAGAGGCTGGTGAAACTCGTAGTTAACTTTCTATTTTACTTCCGGACGGATGAAGAGGAGGTCAGTTTGAGCCATTACTTCCTCTTTTCCTTGACATAGCAGTTGGTTTGTGTCGCTCTAATTTTCATTGAACTGTTTATTTTGCAGCCAATCGGGGCTCTGCTGTTGGAGCAGTGTCGTGTAGAGAGGGAGGACACTCAGACCTTCTCTATTGGTGAGCCACCGGGCCCTCAGAAAACGGATATTTACACACACTGCATAAAAGACATTGTCTTTTTATTTTCACCGTTTGACAAAACATTAGACCGAAGCTTTTCTGTTTTAGGTTGGCTTGGATTTCCAAAATGATTTCTATTTGTTAAATGCCACAATACTGACATAATGTTTTTTTTTTTTGGAGGTTTTTTAAGGTTGTTTTTCTAGTCAGTCAGTCATTTTCTACCGCTTATTCCATAGTGGGTCGCGGGGGAGCTGGTGCCTATCTCCAGCAGTCTATGGGCGAGAGGCAGGGTACACCCTGGACAGGTCACCAGTCCATCGCAGGGCAACACACAAACAACCATGCACACACTCATTCATACACCTAAGGTCAATTTAGAGTTACCAATTAACCTAACAGGCATGTCTTTGGACTGTGGGAGGAAGCCGGAGTACCTGGTGAGAACCCACACATGCATGGGGAGAACATGCAAACTCCATGCAGAAAGACCCCAGGCCGGGAATCGAACCCAGGACCTTCTTGCTGCAAGGCAACAGTGCTACCAACTGTGCCACCGTGGTTGTTTTTCTATATTAAAAAAAAGTTTACACACAATTCCTTAGTGTGTGCTAATAAAACTAATTCTAATTGACATAAAACGTTAGTTTAGTTTAATGTAATGTCAGACAATGAGGGGAAAAAAATGGTCACCTTTTTACAGAGAATGCAAGCATCCTGCTTTAACTTGTATCATCTATAATCTGATCTGCTTACTTTTATTTACAACAGAAATGCAACAATTATTTAAACCACTGCTAAAATAGAACAATATATCTTTACTGTCATTGTACCGTAGTATGTCAGAAAAAGACAAACAGAGCCGTACATTCTGACCTGTCAATGTTATAATCCCCTGTTATGGAGCGACTGTTGTTTCTACCTCAATCTTGTGCCTATTTCTGCTCAAAGGTGCATCCTTATAGATTATAAAACAGAGTTTAATAATCAGGACTCTTTCACAGTTTCAAAGTGTTATAATAAACCTGATGTAGGATTCTCTCCCAGCATTTCTAGATGAAGCGGAGAGGAAATATCTGTTTGAGTGTGACTCTGAAGAGCAATGTAAGGACTGGATAGACTCGATTATCAAAGCAAGGTAGGTTAACACTTTATTCCATTTAACACTAAAGTAATTTGTGAAGACTTGAAAGAAAGCATACTGCTACTGTGACAAACTATACACAGTACATACAGTACATCCATACTGTTACAGCACTGCATTAAGTCTATTGTGTCATTGGTGCTTCATATAATCTAGATGTTGTACAAATAATCTCCATTTGAATAAACTGTGACCTGCACAACCACATCTGCACATACAACATACATGTGCATACAGCCACATACACAACATTGATATCAGAGACAACAAATAGTTGGCTAAACATACATTTTGCAGCTAGCGGTGAAGATGTGAGCGAAGCCTCTTCTACCTCAGCTAGATCCATCTGCAGATATTTCTCCTTGCATCTTCTCAGGACATACATAGAGTAGATTTATCAGCGTACACTACAACATGTAGCTGCACCAAACTGCAGAATGACTACTTAATGAGTTCAACATAACATAAATTGTCTAGTTATGATTATGTATCACTATAATAAAGTTACACAGTATCTACAGTAGCATTATTAGGCAATTTTACTTGATTGTAACTTAGCTAACCTTTGTCTAGTACATGTGAAAAGTCCACTTCTACTCTCTTTTGTGCATGCTCTTATCTACACTGTCTGAAGGCTACACCTGATGGCTTGGATGGCCTTTTCATGATGAAGAAAGTCATCAGAACAGCTACGTGAGATGCACATTGATGACTTATCCCATCCTCCCTCTGTCTCGCTACCTGGTTCAGGACCAGTTTAGAGCGAGGTCAATTAAAATATTTAGAAACAGGGGGCATGGGTACTTTTTTTCTGTATTTATTCAGAGGAAAGGGTACCAGTCAGGGCTGAAAATTCTTGCTATTATTTTATTTTATTATATCCCCCCCACCCAGCAGGTACCAGCACCCGATGTGGCCCATTCCCCTAGCTTGCTCTGGCTGCTGGAATGCCAAAATGCAACATATGAGACCCAAAGCTGTTTTGCAGAAATGGAAACATAGATGAAAACCAAATTAATTTTTCATGTAGAATCACACTATCAACAATTCAAATTCCAAAATACTTTATTAATCCCAAAGGGAAATTAAATGTTGTTGCAGCTCATTATGAAGGTTTCTTCAAATAGCCGTTGTAGATGCTGATGGCTGTGGGCAGGAAGGATCTCCTGTAGCGCTCCATCTTACAGCAGATCTGAAGAAGCCTCTGACTGAAGACACTCTGTTGTTGTAGGACAGTCTCATGAAGAGGATGCTCAGGGTTCTCCACAATGTTCTTCATTTTATGAATCCTTCTTTGCATTTGTTTTTATTTTTTTTATTAAAGCAACAAGTCTTTCAAAAAAGACACAACAGGAGAGTGTGCCAGTCTCAAACACTGGACCAGTATCAGATTCTGACAGCATGATAACCTTCAGTATCAAACCATGACTTATGACACACTTTTTTTATTTGAATTACAAACATGTATGTAACAAGTTGTAGTTGCTTTTATTGAAAACAGAAAAGCAGCTACTAAAATATTATAACAAGGATTATTACACTTATAATAATTGAGTTTCATACATAGACTGAAGAAATAATAGATTCTAATAAAAATTATAATTTATAGTTACAGAGTAACAAAAGTATAACAAGGTGATATTAGCTGGTTTACTACCTGGGCTATCTGGTTAGTAGGACTGCAGTCACCTACTTAGCAGATGTGATTGTAGCTTACCAACTGCAGCTTTAATACTTCATTAGGTCCATTTGAGTATGTTATTTTGAAACTATAACTTTTTAAAACCTTGTTATGCTGTGATATCGGTGACCGGCCCATGCCTTGTTGTCTGCAATAAAATTAACCACAGCCCTAATGTGCTCAGTTCATTGATCTGTCGTTTCTTGCAGCTACGAGTTCATGAGGAGGAATCTTATATTCTACCGAACTGAAATCCACAGACTCACTGGAAAGGTGAGATACACAGCAACCAACACTGGCAGCATTTCTGCCTCTGACGTATTATAAACATCAGTATCACTACATAAAAAAAAAAAGGGAGATGGGTTTTGGTCAGTTATCCAGAGATTAATGCGAGCAGCTCAGGTTTTTATTCCTTTTTTTTTCTGTTTCTTCTCTCATTCACACATTCCTATTTTCATTCTCTTTATCATCTTTCTCCTTTCTATTTCTCACTCTCCTTCCTCTTAAGCCATCTCATTCTCCTTCTCATACTCCTCCTTGTCATTCCCTTGTTAGTCTTTTCATTCTTATTATTCTTTTTCTCACTATTATTACGAATATGATTATTAAACTAATGATTATTACATGTGTATCCATGTTGAAGTACGCTAGATATGTTCTGTTAGCGCTGCATCTTTAAAAAGAACATTTCCTGGTTAAATGAAATAATTCACAGTCCTTAGAAGAACATTTTCTTGAGACTTTGAAAGCAGTTATAAATGTCTTTAGAGCAGTATGTGTGGTAATTAAAGTGCTTCTCACTTATCTGTGGATTAGTCTCTGTAGTCGGAGCAGAGAGTGTCTTGGCGCCAAGTTTAAAGCATTCTAGATGGAAGTTGAAAAATGGTGAGAGTTGCCATTTTTTTGGTGCTAACTGCTACTACCAAAAAGCCAAGCGATGCAATTTATTTCTCTCCTTTTTATGGATTTAGACACATAAGAAACATGTTCATAAATAGTTTACAGTACTATGTGTGCCACAAGTTTAAGGACTAGTGCTAATAAGCAAACCACTGTGGTATAGATGGAAAGCATTTCGTCTTTTAGATTTTCTCATCTTTGCTGTTTTGGTAAATAGTTTGTTTAATTCCACTGTAATAAAACTGCATTGGTCCTTCTGTTCTATAGTCACCTGTTTGTTTTCTCTAAAGGACCCGTTGGAGCAATATGGCATTTCTGATGAAACTCGCTTCCAGGGCAACAGTGGCTCCCAGCTCGTGGCCAGAGATACCTCTTCCCTGTAAACCAGGATGCTGTGATAAGATTGGTTCATTCAGTCTGCCATTCCAGCCTTCACTTCACTTCAGAATACAACAGCGTTTCTACCTTCCAATTGTCTCTACCTGTGCTAGTTTAATGTAGTTAGCTATGTTTAGGTAATTCACGTCATCACAAACTCATATTACTTTTGCTATGTCATTCATTCCAAGTAATGTAGGTCTATGTTAATGTTAGTTCAGGGTATTTAACGCAACAATTACTGTTGGATTTTCAGCCCCCTTCTTTTTTGATTAGCTGTTTGTATGTTTTTAATTAAATGCTGTACATGCTGAGAATGTGATATTAAGAGTTTTATTTTAGCTGTTTTTGAGTGTATGTTCAATATATATTACATTTAAAATTCTTAGTTTTAAAAACTATCCTTTTGCACAACACTGGTAATTTAGTTGTTTTTGTTTTTTTCTACAATTACAGTGATTTACTTGAGCCTAATCTAAGTTTTTCTGTCACTGGGAGCCAGATTCTTTCAGCTAGCCTTTTGGTTCATTTAGAAAACCGGTTTCTTGCTGTAAAACTTTACTGGAAGTTTTGCTCTCCAGGTTGATTTTTTTTTTTCACTGGGTTTTGCGTCATACAAATGAGTGAAATACCTGTGCTGTTTATCTGGAGTCGCATCACTCGTCACTGAATGTATGTTCTTTTTAAACTTTTGCACATCATTTCTTTTAGCACTTATTTCCAGTATACTTGTTTCACTGACATTTTTTTTATAGCAATAAAGAAAGAGGTTGATGGAGCACTTTATGAAAATGAAATATTCTCAAACTGAGATTTTATGTGTTATAATAATTTTTGTATTTTTGGTCTGCTAGCAATGTCATTATTTTGTTCATACCAATAGATCTCAAACTGAGGTGCAGATGATCATCAGGGTGCAAAAGGTGCTGTTAGGGGTTGGTTTGGTTAATTACTTGGGAATGTCAACATGAAATTAAATTATTTAAACATTTTGAAAAAACAAATGTGTGTTAAATGATTGGAATAGATACTGGAAGAAAAAGTTGTTTTCATGAAAAATAACTTGTTCTGCCCAACAAATAAGCTCTAATGTATGCAGCTTTATTTTCATCTGTAATGATTTGGGTAACACATCCTTCTTCAGACTACCAATGAAATCCATTCACAAATGGCAACAACTAATCAAACCTCATGAAGCTCAGGCTGATCTGATAACAGAAACATAAATATAAAAAGTTCTCATAAGAGTGTCTTGTGAATAATTAGCTACTTGCTGCCAAAAAATATCTAAAATGTGAAGAAAATATTGATCCATGCTGTTCAGTGAACCTAGATCAATCAGTAAAAATGAATGAAAATAAGACACTCTGTTGTTGTAGGACAGTCTCATGAAGAGGATGCTCAGGGTTCTCCTTAATGTTCTTCATTTTATGAAGAATCCGTCTTTCCACAATGATCTCCAGAGGAGTACCCAGAACAGAGCCAGCCTTTTTTATCAGCTTATTGAGCTTTTTTAAGTCCCTGGCTCTGATGCTGCTTCCCCAGCAGATGATGGCAGAAGAGATCACACTCTCCACAACAGATTTATAGAAGATATGCAGCATCTTGGTGCAAACACCAAAGGTCCTAAGCTTCCTCAAGAAGTACAGTCTGCTCTGTCCTTCCTCACAGACGGCTTCACAGTTGCATCTCCACCCCAGTATGTTGTCCAGGAGAACACCGAGGTATTTATACTCCTCCACTTCTTCTCCCATGATGGAAATAATTTTTGAGTTATTCCTGTTTCTCTTAAAATCTACAATCATCTCCTTTGTTTTACATTCACATTCAAGATGAGATGATTGTTTCTACACCATGCCTTAAAGCAGTTCACCGGCTCCCTGTACTCAGCTTGTTGTCCATCTCTGATACATGCAACAGCTGCAGAACCATCTGAGTCTTGTACTGGAAGTCTGAGGTTTGCAGAGGGAAAAGAATGGTGAAAGCACAGTCCGCTGTGGTGCTCCTGAATTGAACAAGGTGCACACATTTTCTTATCTTCACAGAGAGCCAGTGAGGGAAAAAAATGTTTTCTGAATGGCATAGTGTCCTCGGAGCTCCACCGGTCCTTGGACCCCAGAAACAGTCACCACTCTATCTAAAGACTCTTAAAGGAACGACTCTGAACCAGTTTCTAACTTTAAGCTCATTTAATCTAAATTAAGGCAGAGGAATGATTACAGAGATCCGCGCTGAGGCTCCCGTCTTGGACCGTCGCTGTCTGTTAGAGGATGGCAAAGAGCCTTGATAGAAGGTCGCATACAGTTTTTACATCTGGTACTCCAATGCAATGGATGCACTCCCTCAGTGATTATCAGTAGACTATGTGTCACCATTGTGGTGTCTATCTGTTAGGTTGTGTAGTAGCGGGTGTCCATACTTAATCTATGTGTGCTTTAGTTTTCTAATCAACCCAGTTATACCAGCTGCTCCACTATCAACCCCAGTGCCCCAGCTTCAGGTCACTTATGACAAACCTTGGGCCATTTATCCTTGTACTGTATGTCTATAAGCATTCTTATCCTATTGTAACAAAAGGGAAAAATTAGAACTTATATTTATTTTACTATAGTATAAATGGCAAAAACAGCTATGTGCATATTAATAAAGGTTATTCTTAACAATAGTATATTATGTTTGTTGATGTTTCAGTTGAATTTCTTCACTTTGCGAAAGGAGCCCCACTGCTTTCAGACTGACCTTCCTCTGCTTATTGAAAACGTTTTAAAAATCCTTTATCATCAAAACAGAATTTACATCAAGTTATTATATTAGATGACAAGAAAGATCTGAGCCGACGAGGGAATTACGTTTCCTTAGCAACGGGAAATGTTCGATTCAAAATCAGTGACGTCACGTGCTTCCCGTGGTACTTTGCGAACCCTAATTGAATGCTCAGAAAAAAAAATACATTTTTGTTCTGTTAATTTCGTGTTTTAAAGGCATAAAAGAAGATCCCGCATCAGAGTTTGACACTCCTGGACAGAAAGAGCTCAGCAGCGTTAAAAGGGGAGGGCGTATCGGAGAAAGGTAGGAGTTCTCGTAAATGGGGATTGTTCACAAATAATGTTGACAAAGCATTAGCCCGACAGCTAGCGTTAGCCTAGCTTAGCTCTGTGCGCTTAGTGATTGGATTGTTTTTGTTTATTTCGTTACTGCGAGTACATATTAATGATATACTTGGTTACTTGCTCATTTTAATTGTATGTCCAGGTAAATCCCTGCGGTTAGGGTACAGTTTCAGGTCCAAGTTCCTAGTTTTGTGGTGGCAAGTAGATGATAGTTGTGCTCTAATAGCATCTATTTAGAATGAACTCCATGTCAGATGAAATAAACTAATTAATGCTAATTTTATTCCCGTTTACCAACATTTCAATCTGGAATAAAACAAACTTTTTATGATTCAAACTGTCATGTACTCACTCGTTTTTAAAAAGGATTATTTGTCCTTATAGTTGGTTTGACTTAGCTATTTGCGAAACGAAAGATCTTTTGTTAATGAATAGAAATACAATTGATGTTTAATGGTGATTAACAAAGGGACCTTGGGCGTATATCTAAAACGTGAAATGTATATGCGTTCTGTGTCCTCAGCGGTGTAATTCAAAGAACTTGACTGCAAAATTGTAGTAAAAAGGCTCTTTAGAAAAATTGAGTTAAAAATTATAATCCGCATGTATTATATATTTCTAAACTGTGCTGTAACATTTTGTGTTGTGTTTGCCCTTTTTTTTTTTTTTAAAGGTATGATGGATCAGGACTATGAGTGCAGGCTGCTCAGACAGATTAATATCCAAAATGAGAATGCCAGCCCCTTAGTAAGTATAAAATACATCTACCTTTTACTTTTCCTTTGTTCCTTTCCTGTCGTCACAAAAATATGTGCACGTGTTCCTATAGAAAACACAACAAAAATCATGTTAAATTTCACAGCTAACAAAAAATAATCAAGATGTTAAGTTTGCTTATTAACATATCATGAAAATGTCATGGCAAGCACTCCCTTTGTGACCTTTGCATGTTCTCTGCTGTGTTCCTGTTAAAGTTATGTTGTAGTTGGCATCAGTGTTTAGCCTTCTAAATACTTCTAAACACTTGGGCTGCATGATACGATATGTTATGCCGTTGCTATATTATTGTTAAAGGTTGTGATAAAGATACCATTTGCAATGTTCTTGATTTTCTGCATTGCTCTCTGACTCATGTGTCATTACGTTGCTTCCAGCTCTTTCTGTCATTGGGCATGTTATGTCACCTGCATCAGGTTGGAGTGAGACTCCACCCAACAGACTGAATACACTACTTAGAATGCATGAATTCCTGACACCGTATTGCCTCCAAGAACAGGGTCTTGTTGGTTTAATATTGCAGAAGTGAGACATTGTTATGGCATTTTGCCCATTTGTACAGCCCAACAAAACACTTTTCTTTTAGGTCATGTGGCAAAACAATTAATTACAGCTTATTTTGATGCACTGACAACTAACCTGTTGATGTTGTTGAGCTCTTCAAATATCTATTCTAATGTGACAAGTCATTTTAACCCTCCCGCAGTCCTGGAGGGCCCGCACGGACCCCGTGTGCGCTACTCGAGTTTTCCCGTTTCTTTTGTGGTTTTCCCACCCGCCAGGCTGCAGATCACACATCTCCACATCACATTTCCGACCACTGCCCTAGATTTTTGGTCCTGCGGGGTTCAGAGCGACCCCATGTGTAGTTCTTTCTGGCGCCTCCCGTGACATCTGCCTCGCTATGTACCAGTGCTTAGCCAGGACCATGGGAGGGTTAAGAGAGTTTAGTTTATGTTGCTCTGTTCACTTTTTGCTCTCCCAATTTGAAGTGGATTTAGCGTTTTCCTTCCAGTTATGTGCTTACAACTCTGTCAGTTTTGAAACAACCTTTTTTCATTTATTTGTTACATGGAGGTTTTATAAGCTGTACCAGCCTGAAGCTACCTCTGAATGCATTTTAATCACTCTGAAATGCAATGCGGCATTGGTATCTAGACATGAAATTCATTTTTGTTGTCTGCCCTCATCAGATCGAATAAATTTGATGTTTTAAACTGCAGAAAGAGCCCAACGGTTTACTTCCTTTTTACAGGGCATGTTTCAAAGGGCAAGGGACTCACAGGACAGACAACCACTCATGCACATACACACACTAAGGGACATTTAGAGTGGCCTGTTGACCTCACATGTATGTTTTTGGACTGTGGAAAGAAGTACCTGGGGGAAAAAAACTCACACATGCCCAGAGAGAACACGCAAACTCTACACAGGAAGGTACCAATCTGGATACAAACCCAGAAACCTCTATTTCTAACAACTGTGCAGTCACTAAAGATAATCCTGTTACTTTTAGTACACAGTATATTAGCATTTATAAAGTGTCTGTTTGTCAAATGGAAGCAAACTGATTGCATCAAATCTTCATTTTGATCCAACCCCCAGTCCTGAGAATGTAAAGGGGCAGCAGGCGACAGTCGAGAAGATCGGAGCACCAGGCGCAGAAAGTTGTGCCATCTGTCTTAACTAGTATGTTTAATTCATCATCATTGAACAATATTGAACATTACCTAAAAAAAAGATTATAAACTGACATAAAACTGAGAATGAGAGAAGAGATTGCTACTGTCTATCTGTGTGAAAATGAAATGGTTGACAAAGGAGCTGTTGGACAGTGTCTCTGGGGTTGAGCTAAAACAGGACCTCGTTAACCAAACGATTGGCCTTTGCAAATGTTGCCTGCTGCTGCTAACACCTCAAATGAATGCTCCATCTGCCACATAAATTGTCCTCCTGTTTTGTTATTAAGATTTCAAGTCTGTCTCCATGAACCGTTTCTGTTTGGCTTCCAGTCAGAAAACGCCGTCTTCTCTCTTCCCCCGTGTAGAAAGCTGTGGGAGCGGTGCGATCTCTGACACCCACCAGCTCCCCCCTGTCCTCTCCTAGCAAGCACGGCGATCGCTTCATCCCGTCCCGGGCTGGAGCCAACTGGAGTGTCAACTTCCACCGCATTAATGTGAGTCTGCCGCGCCACACCGAGGACTTCACTATCTGGCCTAGCAAAAGCATGATGCTCCCAGAGTCAAAGTGTCCTGTTTATGCAGTTAGGAAACATATTTCCTATTACTTGTTTTGTTCCCATGTTCATGCCATCACAAACATACAGTATATGTACAGATTTGTTTTATTTTGTTTAATTTTCTGATGCAGGAAATTGAAAAGTCGCACAATCAAAATAGAAAAACCAAAGATGGCACAACCGACAGCAACAAAGGTACTTTATGGCTTAATTGTTTGTTTTTTTTCCTCTCTGGACTCTTTTTGGGCATGACCTACCACACAAGACTATGGTAGCATCAGTTTCTCCTGACCTCTCAAAGCAGGGGATATTTGAGATGGATCCCCTGATTCTGATTTAATCAAGGTAGAACAAAACACTGTAAACTATAACATAACACTTCTCCAAATGGTATACGTCTGTTCTTGTTTGCTTTTCGTAAAATATGAGTTCTGTTCCAATTTTAGAAGCCCACATTGACCATCATGATGGTCAATTAAACCCCCCCTAAAGCCCCCCACTGGCTTGCGGGCTCCAGAATGTACTTGATTTCACAGAAAACAAGTGGACCGGTTGCACACATACTAAGAAAACGGTTCTTAATTTGAAGGTTATGTTACCAGAGTTATAATCTCTTAAAACAAATATTTGCCGCTGCTTGCATGTAAGCGTGGAAAACATTTGTTTGAGAAGAGATCGGTGACCTTTTTTCCATTGTTTCTCATGTACAAAACATGAAACTTGGTTTCTGCATCCTCACCCTACAAGTGTGTTAAATGCAAAATAAAAATGTGAAGTAAACCATCATGCATTAAAAGATGGGAAAGAGGGTCCAGTTGTACGAATTTATGGCGCCTCACCCTGTTCAGTTCAACAGTACACAGGAGAACTGCATGTTTGAATATTTATTAAAACATCCCCACTAAAAGCTCTGATGATGCAGTAACTTTGTGGATGCGTTGTGTTCCTGTGACACATTTTCTGTTCATTTGACCTAATGAAGATGAAGAGGTGTCAAAGGGTTAAATGGGCTGCAAGAGCAAGAAGCTTGATGAGAAGGTGACAACTGTTGGTGTGTTTTTTTATTTTTATTTTTTTTATTTACTCAGAACAACAGAACATGATACAAAATGGGGAATTATTTCTGATGAGGGTACAAGATGAAATCACCACGTTTAGGGGCCCATGTATCCCATGTATCATAAAATACTGTGTGGGAACTTTGATCCTACAGCGAGAGCACTGCTGGGTCGTGGATGACACACCGCCAAGGCAACGAGGAGGCTGAGGAAGGAGCACATTAATGTCAAGGAGGGGCCTGGCCAGTCTCCAGACCTCAGTCCTCCAGAAAATCTGCTGAGAGCTGAAGCTTTGTGTTGCCATGCAGCAGCCAATAAACCTAAAGAATTTAGAGAATATCTGTACGGAGGAGTAAGATGTTTGCAAACCTGATGATCAACTAAACAGCATCTCAGAGCTGGGCTTGGCAGCAAGGTTTCTCTATAAAGTTCGTAATCATGTTTTGCCGAGGAATCAAATAATGTATAATCAAATCCCTTAGCCTGCAAATCAAATTTTTTTTTTATTAAAAAAAAAAAGCTTTTACTGTTTTTGATTTTTAGTATTGTTAGTTTTTCCTCTATTTGAATTAAAATATGTTTACATACTCAGATTTGTTGAAATTATGTATTATATAACTTAAACAAGAACATGATTATCTTCTGAGTCTTGAACCAAAACAGTTTTATTTTCATTTACTGTAGCTGTGGATTTGGAGCTGATTTTGTCTAGTCCTTTAGCCTGTTTGTTCTAAGCCAGTTTTGAGTGTTAGAAGGCCCATAGGAAAAAAGGACAGCAGTATTAAACACAGCTAATTTAAATATACTCGTCAGTCTTTAAAATGCGAGCGGGAGCAGAGAAATTGCAGGAGTAGGGTACATTGAAGTTTAATGTTGGCAGCCCGGTTGGATTTTTCACCTCATCTGTTTCTCTGTCTTCAGTGGATGGTCTAGCTTACTCTGCTCTGCTAAAGAACGAGCTGCTAGGAGCGGGAATTGAGAAAGTCCAAGACCCTCAGTCTGAAGACCGTCGGTTACAGCCATCTACTCCTGCCAAGAGGAGCCTTTTTAGTGTAAATCAGAAAACGGCTTTAATTTGCATTCATTCATTTTAAACCGGGATTTCTTCCTGAGTTAATTATTGTTTGTGTTTCCTAGTATTCTGTAAGTACGAAGCGGGCTCTACCAGAAGAAGATGGAAACACAGTTTCCCCGTATTCTTTATCACCCGTCAGTAGCAACAGGTAATCATTCCTATTCTGTTCTGATCCAGATTTATGGTTTTTTTTGTTGTTGTAAACAACTGTTGTGATATTTTCTCATCTTGTTCTAATTTGCTTTGCAGTCAGAAATTGCTACGGTCACCAAGAAAGCCTACACGCAAGATTTCCAAAATTCCCTTTAAAGTTCTGGATGCTCCAGAGCTTCAGGATGACTTCTACCTCAACCTGGTGGACTGGTCCTCTCTGAATGTGCTCAGCGTGGGACTGGGTACCTGTGTTTATCTGTGGAGCGCCTGTACCAGCCAGGTGTGTGCAACCTCTTTACATCCAAACGTATTGGGGTTTGTTGGTTTTTCGTCTCCATATATTAAGAACATTTTTTTTGTCCCCCCACTTTTTTTTTCAAGGTTACTCGTCTTTGTGACCTCTCTGTTGAAGGAGACTCTGTTACATCAGTAGGCTGGTCAGAAAGGGTAGGTTTCCATCCTTTCAAAATAAAAATTAAATAAACCTTCCAAAACACTAAAAGTTTGGGCTGCCACTGAAAACTCATAAACACCGCGTTTATAATTTTGCCAGGTTTATTTTCACCAACCCGCCATCTCCCAGCTCAACCAGACTCCACCAGACTCTTACAATAACACCTTCCCTCCCAGAGGAGCTTAACAATCTCCCTCTTTCTCTTTAAATAAAAATTAACAATAGATAAGAGGTTTACCTTGGCTAAAAAAAAAAAATGGCTAAGGGCAAACCAACAGCAGGCCTGGGCTTGGTCCTGCTGTATCTCTGACATATCTCACAGTCCTGAATAATCTGTAAAACGACTGAACAGTCTTGAATGAGCCTCTGCAGACGATCTGCAGAGGCGTGGCCAAACTGCTTGTGCAGCTTCAGGAGAACTTTTTGCTTCTCTTTTATAGACATCCCTGCTGTGACAACAAGGACTTCACTTTCATTGCTATTCATTTTTGTAGTTTCATCTCTAATGTCCACACAATAGTGTCCTGAACTAGTGAACTCAAGAGGAATGTTTTGTTTGAACATGACAACTCTGTCATTCTCCATATCTGAAACAGTTCCAGCTCTCTTTAGAGACATTTTGCTCAGCAATAATGGAATATCTACAGAAACTACTTCTGTCTCAATATGACACTTTGTTTGTCCGATCTTGGCAGGAAGTTTCACTTTTCTGTTGGAGTGTACCACCTGACCATCTCCAAATCTGAAAGGTCTGCAGCTTGGATATTCTGTTTGCTGCAGTTTATCGATTTGGCTTTGACTCAGGTCTTTTATGTAACTATACAGCAACTTTTCACCACAAACGGTACGTGTGCAGGCAGTGTCAATGATGGCTGATCCAAGTGATTCAGTCAGATCTCAGAGACCGTCATTACTTTAGTAAATAACGTAGTGTTGCATTCCTCTGCATCTTCTGTCAGCTTCACTTCATTTCACCGATGAGGACAGTCTTTAGCCCAATGGTACGTGTTCTGACAAATGGCGCATTGTGTTCGTTTACCATATTTATCAAGTGGATTTGTACCTTGCTGTGGCTGCCGCTGTCCGCTCTGTGACGGGCAACTGCTCCGTCTACATTTTCCTGGTGGTCTTTGCTCTGTAGATAAAATGGCATCTTGTGTCTCGCTGCCGATGCTTGGTGCGCTGGTTTTTCCTCCGAAAATCCGCTTTAATCCAGACTTCATAGACACAAAAGTCAAATCTGTGCATGCTGTGAGAGCAAGCTGCCTATTCTTCTCCTCGAGACATGCCGTGTCCAGGAGTTTAAACGCCAGCACAGCGTCAGGCAGGGCCATATTGTATTTCTTCATACGGTTGTATCGCTGTTCAAAGTCTATTATGTAGTCCGCCATTGACATTGTGTTGTCTTTGGATATCGAGTCAAAATAGGAGTATGCTTCATAAGCGCGGCCTTTTTCTTCTCTTAGGAATACCGCGTCCAATTTAGTAAGCAAATTTTCCATACCGTTAACTTTGTTCAGATCTTCTGCGGATATTTCCAAAGCAGTCTCTCTGGCTCTCCCTTCGAGCCCCAGCGCCACTGCTAGTGCTTGTTTTTTCAGATCCAGGTCCGTCACAAGATTCCAAATACTAACATTTTTCATTTTTCCAGCCTCGTCAAACTTCGGCGGTACTCTGTAATTGGTAACCATCCTCTGTTACCATGAAAACTCATAAACACCACGTTTATAATTTTGCCAGGTTTATTTTCACCAACCCACCGTCTCCCAGATCAACCATAAAAACCAACCTCAAACTCAACCAGACTCTCGCGATAAGACCTTCCCTCCCAGAGGAGGTTAACAGCCACTCAAGACTTTTTTTTTATTATTATAAAACTATAATTTTTTGTTAATCTAAATGACATTTTTTGTCAGAAGCCAAAAAAGAATTTTTTTGGTTCAATTATTTTTTAACTATAGGTTTTGGCAATTGCTGCATACCAGATACACACGTGGACAAAATTGTTGTTGCCGCTCGGTTAATGAAAGAAAAACCCACAATGGTCACAGAAATAATTTGAATCTGGTAATAATGAATAATAATTCTATGAAAATAAACGAATGAAAGTCAGACATTGCTTTTCAAACATGCTTCAACAGAATTATTTTAAAAAATAAACTCATGAAACAGGCCTGGGCAAAAATGATGGTACCCTTAATATTTTGTTGCACCTTTTGAGGCAATCACTACAATCAAACGATTCCTATAACTGTCATTGAGACTTCTGCTCCTCTCAGCAGGTATTTTGTCCCACTCCTCATGAGGAAACTGCTCCAGTTGTCTCAGGTTTGAAGGTTGCCTTTTCCAGACGGCATGTTTCAGCTTCTTCCAAAGATGCTCAATAGGATTTAGGTCAGGGTTCATAGACGGCCACTTCAGAATAGTCCAATGTTTTACCCTTAGCCATTCTTGGGTGTTTTTAACTGTGTGTTTTGGGTCATTATCCTGTTGCAAGACCCATGACCTGCAACTGAGACTGAGCTCTCTGACACTGGGCAGCACATTTCTCTCTAGAATCCCTTGATAGTCTTGAGATTTCATTATACCTTCACAGATTCAAGACACCCTGTGCCACATGCAGCAAATCAGCCCCAGAACATAACAGAGCCTCCTCCATGTTTCACAGCAGGGACGGTGATCTTTTCTTCATATGCTTCATTTTTACGTCTGCAAACATAGAGCTGATGTGCCTTCTCAAAAAGTTCAATTTTTGTCTCATCTGTCCATAGGACATTCTCCCAGAAGCTTTGTGGCTCATCAAGTCTGGCTTTTTTATTATTTGTTTTCAACCATGGTGTTCTCCTTGGTCGTCTCCCATTAAGTCCATTTTGCCTCAAACAATGTCGGATGGTACGATCTGACACTGATGTTCCTTGAGCTTGAAGTTCACCTTTAATCTCTTTAGAAGTTTTTCTGGGCTCTTTTGTTACCGTTCATATTATCCGTTTTGTCATCAGTTTTCCTCCTGCGACCACGTCCAGGGAGGTTGGCTACAGTCCCATGGATCTTAAATTTCTGAATAATATGTGCAGCTGTAGTCACAGGAACATGAAGCTGATTGGAGATGGTCTTATAACCTTTACCTTTAACATGCTTGTCTATAATTTTCTTTCTAATCTACTGAGACAACTTTTCCTTCGCTTCCTCTGGTCCATGTTGAGTGTGGTACACACCATGTCAGTGATGCTAATTAATGGACACACCTTGATTTAACATGTCTTTTTGGTCACATTATTTTTAGAGGTACCATCATTTTTGTCCAGGCCTGTTTCATGAGTTTATTTTTTTAAATAATTCTGTTGAAGCATGTTTGAAAAGCAATGTCTGACTTTCATTTGTTCATTTTCATAGAATTTGTATTCATTATTACCTTAGTCCGATTCAAGTTATTTCTGTGATTATTGTGGGTTTTTCTTTCATTAACCGAGGCGTACCAACAATTTTGTCCATGTGTGTAATCAAGTATAATTTGAAGATTTGCTCTCTATTGGCAAAGTTCATTTGTCAAATATTCCTTCATATGTTTCCATTAAAAACTAATCCATTGGAAAATGTAGCAGACAATAAACCTGTGCATTGTGCAGGTTAAAAATAACCTTATGGTAATATATGTCGTAACTTGTTTATGTAAATTTGTCTTCTGTCGCCAAGAGGGTCCTTCCCACTGCCTGCAGGAATGCTGCTGCTTTACCATGGAAGTAATAATAGTAGGAAGTGCATTATAGGTTTGTCAAAAAATATTTAAAGTTCCCCATTCGTCAGGCTTCGCTCAGCTAAGGAGATGTTGCCCTCAAGAGCACAGACTCCAGTTCCAGAGTAGGACAGAAAACTGGGAAACCAGACTGATACACGCAGACTGTCTCAGTTGTTACTTTGAAACATTACTAAAAGCACTGAAGCTTTGTGGATATATGTAGGCCTTCCTGTTATAGATTTAATTTATATAAAATCTGACATTTGTGGCAAAGAAAAGAGAGGAAGAAGAAATCTCGGATCAAGCCTAGATTCTGCAGTCACAAACTTTATCCTCTGATTTTTAAGGTTTTGCACTCTGAAACAGAAACCCTCTAAACTCTGTGGCAATTTGTAATATTACCAGATGTTTTCTAAATTAGGTCAGTGCGATTTATCTGAGCTCCTACGTTTCTTTAACATTTTTAATCTATTACCAATCCACTTCCGTGGGCAACTTTTTTATTTTACAGACTATAAACACTATTAAAAATCTATATTAAATGGTAACATGCCCTTGGATCTGTTTTAAGTATGAGAGATCTATCATTGAGCACAGTTCTATTTTAATCAGCATATGAGCTAAACTTGTATATGGTTTGAATACTTCAAGTGACTCAAAAATGATATATTGAAGTTTTTGGGTAAAACTGTTGTTTGATGTGGGGTGTGTTGTTTTTAGGGGAATCTGGTAGCGGTGGGAACTCATAAGGGCTACGTCCAGATTTGGGATGCTGCAGCAGGGAAGAAGCTCTCTGTGTTGGAGGGACACACGGCCAGAGTGGGTGAGTCGACAGATGGAGAAGGAGACGGTGCGAAGATGAATTTATTAGAAGCTTTGAATATTTCCTAGCAGTCACGAGTGTCTTAAATTCTTGCCCAGTGAATCATCTCCCACTTCGACCTGCCCTTTTGGTTTTTTTTGCTGCCAGGTGCTTTGGCATGGAATGCGGACCAGCTGTCGTCTGGAAGCCGCGATCGTGTGATCCTTCAGCGGGACATCAGAGCTCCACCTCTGCAATCAGAGCGCCGTCTCCAAGGCCACAGACAAGAAGTCTGTGGCCTCAAGTGGAGCACGGACCACCAGCTGCTCGCCTCGGGTGGAAATGATAACAAGGTACGCCGAAGGAAGATCTTATCTGTTTCTCTAACAGCTACACATCTGGCTGCAAACTAACTTCCTGCATTTCAATGTTTCCACAGCTACTTGTGTGGAATCACTCGAGCGTCCTGCCCGTGCAGCAGTACACAGAGCACTTGGCTGCGGTGAAGGCCATTGCCTGGTCGCCTCACCAGCATGGCCTGCTGGCCTCAGGAGGCGGCACGGCTGATCGCTGCATCCGCTTCTGGAACACGCTGACCGGCCAGCCACTGCAGTGCACCGACACTGGCTCTCAGGTCTGCAACTTGGCCTGGTCCAAGCACACAAATGAACTGGTGAGTCACTTAAACACCCAGTTTGATGCTGTTGATGTGTTCACTCTTAGTGACGGGATCTAAAACGAAAATCACAGTGGGGTTTGTTTTTTTTTCAAGTAATTAATTTGCATTTTATTGCATAAGTATTTGATCACCTAACAACCAGTAAGAATCCCGGCTCTGACAGGCCTGTTAGTTCTTCTTTAAGAAGCCCTCCTGTTCTCCACTCATTACCTGTATTAACTGCACCTGTTTGAACTCGTTATCTTTATAAAAGACACCTGTCCACACACTCAATCAAACAAACTTCAACTTCTCCACGATGGCCAAGACCAGAGAGCTGTGTGAGGACATCAGGGATAAAATAGTAGACCTGCACAAGGATGGGATGGACTTCAGGAAAACAGCCAAGCAGCTTGGTGAGAATGCATTAACTGTTGGTGCAATTATGAGAAAATCGAAGAAGTTCAAGATGACAGTCAATCTCCCTCGGTCAGGATCTCACCTCGTGGGGGAAAAAATAGAGCTTTTTGGTCTAAACTCCACTCGCCATGGAGGAAGAAGAAGGATGAGTACAAACCTAAGAACACCATCCCTACTGTGAAGCATGGAGGTGGAAACATCATTCTTTGGGGATGCTTTTCTACAAAGGAGACAGGACGACTGCACCGTATTGAGTGGAGGATGGATGGGGTCATGCATTGGGAGATCTTAGCCAACAACCTCCTTCCCTCAGTAAGGGCATTGAAGATGGGTTGTGGCTTGGTCTTCCAGCTTGACAACGACCCGAAGTACACAGTCAGGGCAACTAAGGAATGGCTCTGTAAGAAGCATCTCAAGGTCCTGGAGTGGCCTAGCTAGTCTCCAGACCTGAACCCAATCAAAAATCTTTGGAGGGAGCTGAAAGTTGAGCGACAGCCCCGAAACCTGAAGGATCTGGACAAGATCTGTATGGAGAAGTGGTTCAAAATCCCTGCTGCAGTATGAGCAAACCTTGTCAAGAACTACAGGAAACATCTGATATCTGTCATCGCAAACAAAGGTTTCTCTACCAAATATTAAGTTTTGATTTTCTGATAAATGCGTATGTCATGCAATAAAATGCAAATTAATTACATATAAATCACACAATGTAATTTTCTGGATTTTTTTTATAGATTCCATCGCTCGCAGTTGAAGAGTACCTATGATTAAAAATTGAAGACTTCTACATGCTTTACAAGTGGGAAAACCTGCAAAATTGGCAGTGTATCAAATACTTGTTCTCCCCACTGTATTTCTTTTTATTTCTATTGAATGCAAAGAAAAACCTACAGTGGGCTCCAGATGTTTTGGTTAATCAAGGCTCAGCGTGTAAATAATCAGGCTTTTTATGGCAGGTACAAGTTTCTGGTTTCCTTTGGACTGAGCGGCCAATTTAGAGTTTCTTCCCCTTTTTTCATGACTATAACACATGAGTTGAATAATGTCCTGTACATCCGTAACCTACCTTTTATATTTTTTTATTAAGCTCAAAAGTGCATTAAAGTAAATGTTTTTACCTTCGACTAAAAAAGCAGAAGTTGTAACTCTGTATCAGTTACCGTAATCAGACTAAAAATAGACTGGAATAGAGAAAACCAGCACTTTTTTGTTTTGTTTTATCTTTTAAAAATAATTAATAGCAATAAGATGATATAAAGTTACTGTGGTCAGTATGACATTTTGCATTTTATTGTTCAGTGTCAATGTGGCTACTAGCAGTTGATAAAAATCCTATCTGAGACTATTTTCAAATATGTTTTTGGAATAAATAAGTTCAGCCAAAGATTCAACCCCCAACAGCAATAATGGTTACTCATGTGGCCTTTTGGGAATATTAACCTGATCTATACTAAAAGCGCCAGTTCAAGATTTGTGATGTAATTTCATGAAAAACACATTTTTGTCTTGTTTTTGTTTGTTTTCAGGTTAGCACACATGGTTATTCCCAAAACCAGATCCTGGTGTGGAAGTATCCCTCCCTAACCCAAGTGGCCAAACTCACAGGACATTCCTACAGAGTACTCTACCTGGTATGCGTACATTTTATCTAGAAATGTAACCACTGTAGAAAGAAAATAAATGTTTGATCAGAATTGTAGAAGAAGATTGTTATAAGAAGTTTATTAAATGCAGTTTTTAGTGAAGGATAATAGGTATAGGGGGATTTTTGTTTGGAAAAAATCTAAGTACATATATATTTTTTGAGACTGAGATTCCTTTTGCCCTCCCACAAAATCCTGCTCGGGTTCTCAAAGTTTTGTACTCAAAATGCTCAGTTCCACCCCAAAAATGTGTTTCTGCAGTGAAGTTTTTTGTTTTCAGAGAAATATACTAAATTGCCAAAACTACTGGGTCCCACCACCAAATCAATGAATTCTGGTGTTCCAATCACTTCCATGGCTGCAGGTTTATAAAGTTTGTACAGGCCTGTCAAGTCTCTCCACACCAGAGTCCTGACCTCAACCTTCTTGAACACCTTTGGGATGAATTAGATGAAAAAACCAGAACTGCAGCGTCCGCACTAACTATACATGCACTCCTAAACCTTGTGGAAGATGTTTACAAAATAGTTAAAGTTGCTATTGCTGGCAACTAGGGGTGAACCGATTGATCGGCCCCAATGTCCTTCATTTTGGGAGATCTGTAATCGACTGACACTTGTGAAACCGATCTTATCCGCCAATCTTGTCTAACCTATTGCACATGTTTTGTTTCTTTTTAAAATGTGAAAAATGAGCGCTTTTCAGCAACAAGGTACTCAAAGTTAAAAGAAGTTTGTATTGTTTCCTGGGTATTGTTCAGTGTTTTTTTTTTTTTTATAAAATAAGATTGGAATATTAAAGGTGTATTGTGACCTTACAACACCTGACAGTGTCAGTTATTAAAATAAATCAATATCGGCCAAAATTTGAATCGGCAGATCAGGCTTTTCAAAGATCAGTGATCGGCCAAAAAACTGCAATTGGTGCACCCCTACTGCCAACGGTAGGATCATCAACAAATTGTTTAACCACAAGGCTCAAAGATACAGATTTGTATCATTCTGACCACATAAACATAATTTTAACGCAATTGGCGCATATTTGTAAGCAAGCCAATGTTAGTGCACCGGCCCTGGTTAAGCAATTGAACTGATTTGGTGGAAAATAATGAAAAATACTGAACAGACAGCCAGCTTTGCTTGAAGGTAGCTAGAATGATGAAAACGTATACGTGCATAACACTGATCATTGTGGTCAGACAGTGGTGCAGTGCTGTATACTTGAAGTGCAATAAGGAGTTCTGTGCAGGCCATGTCACCTGATGGAGAAGCCATTGTGACGGGGGCCGGAGACGAAACACTGAGGTTCTGGAACGTCTTTAGTAAGATGAGATCCACTAAGGTAACAACCCTTTCAAAATGTTACATTACCTTAAAGGCACAACATAGCTTGTTGGTGACATGTTTCTCATCTGATTGAAATCAATATTGGTGATTTTTATTTTCTCCCCCTTTCAGGAATCCGTCTCAGTGTTGAACCTCTTCACCAGGATCCGGTAGTCTGTTCTGCAAGGGAACGGCGGCGGGAAGGGAAGTCATTTCTGTATGCATCAAGTTGCAAATCAGCCATCTTCAGAGGGGGCTCCCTCCCCTTGACCTCCCTTAAATAATTTAGCCGTGTTGTAGCTGAAGTTGGGAGGTGCTGCAGAGATGCACAGTCAGATTGTGGAGAGCTGAGGGGACATACAGCGCACACAGAGTAAACCACTGCCTCTTCAAACAGACCTGTGATCCCCGACCATGGGGCGAATTCTGGAGCCGTCTGTGTGATCGTTTTGTTTACAAACTGACTCTGTGCATACCTGCCAAAATACATTACGTTTGTCCTTTTTGATTGTCTATTTATTTTATTTTTAATTTTTCTTTTTTTTTGTTTTTTAAAGAGATATTCTGATAATTCAGTTTGTTTGAAAGGCTGGTGGATTTACTTTCATGTCCGTAACAGAAGTTTTCATTCTTATGTCTGGACTAAGTCTGGATCTGTTTCAGGTTTGTGAAAAAGAAATCGTTTTTTGTTTTTCCGTTGCTTATTTTATGGAGCAGTTCGGATGTGTCACAGACACTGATTGCAAATAACACAAACCAGTTGTGCTTTAAGAGCTCAAGACCGTCAACAAGGATCTCATTAGATAAAAGCCTTATTTTGGGGTTTTTTTTTACCTCCGAGTTCATTTTAGGACAATAAATGTTTAGACATTTTTCTTATGTTGAAGAAGAAAAAGACTTTTGGAGCACTGTATATAAGAACAATATTACAGGAGAAATTCCTACGAAGCTATATCATTTTAGTGCGACACGTATGGGATTCCTTTCCTTATCTTATTATCCTTGTTCTGTTTCGTGGCTTTTTGGACAAGTAACAAAAAAAAAAAAAAAAGTTGTGGTTCATCGGTGTGCTTTGTAACCACAACTGAACCTTTCGGGTAAAAGAAGAGGAATGATTAAACCAGAAACAATAATGTTTGCAGAACCTCTATTTTGTCTGCTCAGATGTTTGAGCTCAAAGCACTTCAGTCATGCTTTTTGGATGAACATATTTTATCAGATCATATCACCTCTGAGGTTCATTTTCTCCCTGGAGTGTTTCTTAAAATGAGGTTCAGGCTTAAATGGATGGTTTTTATTTTTCTATACAGAAACGCATGTTTGTGGAGAAACAATGAGCAGATTTGCTGCAAGCATCTCCATTTCTTTTTGATGCCACTTCAAACTTATCCTGCCAATGTAAATCACAGGAAGATTGTTTAAAGAAGATTTTCTGTACCAAGATTTGATCAGCAAATAAACGCCCATATCTTGTCTGTGTTGTTTTTTGTTTACACTCTGTTCCACAAACATCTCTTACATTTTTCTTCTAGATCTTGTGCCACTAGTGGTGTTTATTTACTGTATTAAATTGGAAATGGTCTGAAAGAGAAGAGAAGACATGCAGCAAAGGTCGTGAGGTTTGAGATCTTCCTCACAAACAGCTGCAGCGACTAATGTTCTCCATATACCAGAATACAGAGACTACTTTTATTGCAGACTGACCACAGACTTTACTCGCATTCCCCCAGCTGCACTCTCAAATGTGCACACATTCATACACCGATCCGCACATTGGTAGGCAACTTGTAGTTAAGTGCCTTGCCCAGAGGAACAGCAACATGTGATAGGAGGATGATGTAATTAAGCCGACAACTGTTCTACCCACTGGTCCACCTTCGCCCCAGTTCTCTTCATTCATCCTTGAATTTTCTCCAGATACTTTAGTTTTCTCTCAGTCTAAGTAGTACACGTTAGGTTACTTTGAGAAAATAAACCCTCAAGTGTGCATGGCTGTCCTGCATGGACTGCTTAGCTGTTTAGTTGTCTCTTATCCAGTGATCGCTGGAGATGGGCACCAGCAAGGACTAAGCGGGTTTGGAAAATTATTTGAAAGGGTGTTTGATTTGAAATCTGTAAGTAACTGATGAACAGCAAGAGGGTTTTAAGGCTGCAGACCCTGAGGCTGAGACAACAGCTGTTCTACACTAAGAGGTTATTCTCGGGTGGCAACACTCGAGCACATTGACCAATCTTCTGAGCTAGATATGTCCCAGCAAATTCATCTAGGCATGAGAGCATAACCTGTTAGAAGAAACTACAAACATTATTTCAGTCTGCAGTGCTCTGCATGTCATGTGTTTTTTTTCAGTATTTGACTGTAAAGGTCTGATCCAGTATGGGATTTATGGATGGGTTGGAAGCAGAGAGCCTCCTTCCTCTTAGGGTTTCAGCAGGAAGCCTGACCTAACCACAGCGGAGATGTTTGGTTGTAAATGCACATGGACAGGTCTGATCTGGACTTGTTTTACAGCTACAGAACTTGGGCAATGGGCAGACATTGAACTCTATACAAAAAAGTCAAAATGTGAGTCAATCTGCTGGCCCAAATTGTACGATGCAAGTGTACGGCCCAACCAGGAGCACAGGAGGAAAACTATGGCTAACATTACGGTGCTGCTGCCAGTGGAGGTTCTGCAAACTTTGAATCATGGAGTGCCTTATTTTTCAACTGTTCACATGTTTAATTGCATAGATTAACCACATACGTTTACACCTTGAACCATAGTGTAGCTGATAGTGCTTTTATCGTCAACTGTTACCCCTAGAAAACTTGACAGTATTTGGGGTCTTATGTTTCTATCGTTTGCCATATTGTTTTGGAGTAGAGTCAGTTAAGTCAATAAGTCAAAATTCTGGGTTTAAACGATAGGCGGGTTGAAAGTTCACACCAGGGGTCACTAAAGTGTAAGGAGGAAAAAATGAAACCATGGCCCAAAAATGTAGGAAACTGTATGTCTTTATTAAGAGACATGCAAGATGATTACAGATCCCTTTTCTACAACAGTCAGACTACTTTTTTCCATTTATTAAACATTGTGGTTTCAGTCAATTTTTGGGCAGAAAGAAAATACACATTTAAAATTGCTTTTTGCATCTTTACCATTGGTACTTTCAGTGCTACTGTTTTGGCCCCCATGGCAAAATGTTTGGGTATGCTTTGTTAGCAATGCAACTAAATCAGATTATGATTGTCCTTCTGCTCCTCTATTTCAAGAACTACAGATTCTTACAATCCATCTAAATTTGCATTTTGCTTACAAGATTTATTAAATTCAAGGGAATATACAAATACATTTCAGTACCTATTTCAAGTCAGATTTGCAGATTTAGTCTTCTTCAACTCGCCAGATTTCAGAGCTCCATCTTCCTACCTTCAGTCCAGCAGAGATTAGATCTCAGTCTGATACAGGGGAACTAAATTTGGGAATGACTTTTCCCTCTTCTCAAAAGGCGGGCCTTCTGTAAAAGGATTTAAAAGGCTTCTAAAACTGTATTTTATTGAATAGCCATGATTGCGACATTTGTTATTGTTTTTGCATTTTATTTTATTTCTCATTCATATTTCTGAATGTGGTTTTTATATTTTTTTCATATTTTGTCATCAACTTAATAGGCATTATTCTATTATTTTATTATTTGGGTTATTTTTATAATGTATATATGTATGTGTGTGTATTTATATTTACAGTACTGTGCAAACATTTTAGGCAGGTTTGAAAAAATGCTGTAAACAAAGAATGCTTTCAGAAATATAAATGATGATTTCTTATTTTTATCAATTTACAAAATGCTAAGTGAACAAACCTAAACATACAGCTAAATTCATCAAGAAGTATCTTCGGCGTAAAGAAGAACAAGACTTACTGGAAGTGATGGTATGGCCCCCAAAGAGCCCTGATCTCAACATCATTAAGTGTGTCTGGGATTACATGAAGAGACAAAAGGATGTGAGAAAGTCTACATCCACAGAAGATCTGTGGTTAGTTCTCCAAGATGTTTGAAACAACCTACCAGCCGAGTTCCTTCAAAAACTATGTGCAAGTGGACCTAGAAGAATCGATGATGTTTTGAAGGCAAACGGTGTTCACACCAAATATTGATTTGATTTAGGTTTCTCCTCTGTTCATTCACTGCATTTTGTTGATTGATGAAAATAAATTATTTAAACTTCCATTTTGAAAGCATTCTTTGCTTACAGCATTTTTTCACACCTGCCTAAAATGTTTGCACAGTAATGTATATATATAGATATATATATATATATCTATATATAGCTATATATAGATATATATATACACAATCACTGTCCAGCTGCTCATTAACGCAAATTTCTAATCAGCCAATCACATGGTAGCAACTCAATGCATTTAGGCATGTAGACATGGTCAAAACAATCTGCTGCAGTTCAAACCGAGCATCAGAATGGGGAAGAAAGGTGATTTAAGTGACTTTGAACATGGTATGGTTGTTGGTGCCAGATGGGCTGGTCTGAGTATTTCAGAAACTGCTGATCTACTGGGATTTTCACGCACTACCATCTCTGGGGTTTACAGAGAATGGTCAGAAAAAGAGAAAATACCCAGTGAGCGGCAGTTCTGTGGACGCAAATGCCTCGTTGATGCTGGAGGTCAGAGGAGAATGGCCTGACTGGTTTGAGCTGATAGAAAGGCAACAGTAACTCAAATAACCACTCGTTACAAACAAGGCATACAGAAGAGCATCTCTGAACGCACAACACGTCGAACCTTGAGGTGGATGGGCTACAGCAGCAGAAGACCACACCGGGTTCCACTCCTATCAGCTAAGAACAGGAAACTGAGGCTACAATTCACACAGGCTCACCAAAATTGGACAATAGAAGATTGGAAAAACGTTGCCTGGTCTGATGAGTCTCGACTTCTGCTGCGACATTCGGATGGTAGGGTCAGAATTTGGTGTCAACAACATGAAAGCATGGATCCATCCTGCCTTGTATCAATGGTTCAGACTGGTGGTGGTGGTGTAATGGTATGGGGGATATTTTCTTGGCACACTTTGGGCCCCTCAGAACCAATTGAGCATCGTGTCAATGCCACAGCCTACCTGAGTATTGTTGCTGACCATGTCCATCCCTTTATGACCACAGTGTATCCATCTTCTGATGGTTTCTTCCAGCAGGATAACGTGCCATGTCATAAAGCATGAATCATCTCAGACTGGTTTCTTCAACATGACAATGAGTTCACTGGACTCAAATGGCCTCCAGTCACCAGATCTCAATCCAGTAGAGCACATTTGGGATGTGTTGGAACGGGAGATTCTCATCATGGATGTGCAGCCGACAAATCTGCAGCATCTGTGTGATGCTATCATGTCAATATGGACCAAACTCTCTGAGGAATGTTTCCAGTACCTTGTTGAATCTATGCCACCAAGGATTAAGGCAGTTCTGAAGGCAAAACGGGGTCCAACCCGGTACTAGCAAGGTGTACCTAATAAAGTGGTGTTTATATACACAGTACTGTGCTGTACAATTTCTTTCTACTATCTGGGTGGATAGTGCTTTATTTGATCTTTATTCATTTATCATGCATGTCCATCATTCATCATTGATCTGAACGGTCTTTTACTGGTTGTCTCCCTTTGTATGCCAAATTCAAAGTAAACACCAGAGGGAGCCACTCAAATCCACATCGGCTTTCACACCCTTCAATTCAACCTTAAACAAATTACGTTGACGGTGAAGTTCAGATTTAGCTCTCCTACGAGAAATATGCTCCATGTGATTCAGACTTTCATATCCACAAGGAACATGAGGAACATTAAACATCTGCACATGGAAACATGACTCCCACACAACATCCAGTTGCATTTGATCCAGAGTTCAGATTAAAACCTCATTTGTTTGGATGGGAGCTTCTGCCAGCCATAAAGCATTTCTGTGGTATCACCTTGTGTCCTGGGAGTCTGTAAATTTCCGTCCCATTCCTGGACCAGCCCACACACAGAAGCATAGTTTTGACCCAGAGGATGAAACATAATAAATGTCCACAGCCTTAAAATGCTCCCACACCTCTGCAGGTCCCCCACAGCTTATCCAAATTCACTGCCACCCATTAAAACAGCAAATGGATGTTATCAACAACAGCTGAAGGGCCCAAATACATGCAAAATGATGGGCAAATAATTACACTCTTTGTGTTTTAATTTACAAATCACAAATAGATTTTAGTATTAAGGCTGAAAAAGCTGAATTTAACAAGAAAAAACACTATATTCACAACAAATTTAGTTACTTTGAAACAAAAAAAAAATCGATGTGCTTTTTTTTATCAGGTTCTGTAGGCCCGGGTGACTCAGCTTCTGTCCAAACTAAAGTGCCCGAGCCTTTCTTCCTTTCGGACTCCATTATAATGTCATCCGAATAACATGCCTGCTCCATTATAGTGATCAGATAAATCATCTGAATGGAGGACTTTCAGCAGTCTTCCTGCTCACCTAGGGCTCATCATGATGGGCAGATGTTAACATTAAGACCTGAAAGCAGTGGGGAAAACAGAAAGAGGAACTCTAATATGCATAATCCTACCTCCTGATGTTCCCATCAAGAGACACAGAGTGCGATGTGCATTATTCCACCAAAGCCCCTCAACACGGAGAACAGGATCTATCCCCAGGTTCTTTCCTAAGCCTGACTCTTGTGTGTTCTTGGTAACTAGGTGAGAGTGATATCAAAGGAACAAAGCTTCTATGATCACTATTAGCTGCAGCGACCAAGGTCCTGTTACTTGCCATTTTGTCAAAAGAAACAGAGCCCTGAAAGGGCCCTATTTACACATAGAGAAAAGTCCCTCACCTCAGCACTGCTTTTTTTAAACTAATAAAATGGGGGTTGGGTGTTTTTCCACAGCCTGGAAACTGCTATGAGCTGTCAAATGGCTTCTGCTGCTCTGATTTAAATAGCTCAATATTCTAATGATGCTTCAACATGCTCATTAGGTGAGAAAAAAAGCTGAGCCATGTAGGATGTACATCAGAAACAAAGGTGAATTTGTGCTCATTTAAGACACCTCAGACCAAGTGAAAAAAGCACTTCACCCGCGTGATTACCTCTCAGCTTGCTCTGTTGCAACGGGGAATGAGGTAAGACATGCCACATGCGGTGATGAGCAGTTTAAATTTCATGTAAGGGGAATAAATCATTCTTTAAATTCCAGTTTTTAATAGAATGCAACTTTATTCTTTTTCTTGGTTGAATCAAAATAATGTTAAACCTAAATCTGCCAAGGAAATTACAAATTTTATTCGTCACTGTTTTATTTTTAGAATTCCCAATTGTTTTTGATTTTATTATTCTGTATCGTATGTTCTTTATGTTTTCCTCTTTTCCCAGAAATGAGTGCTCCATTGTAGTGCAGTTATTAGCACTGCAGCGTTGCAGTAAGAAGGTTAGGGGTTCAAATCCCTGACTAGATCTCTTTTGTATAAAGCATGTTCTCCCTGTGCATGTGTGGGTTCTCAACCCTTACTCCAGCTTCAACCACAGTACCTAAACATGTCTGCCACTCCACTTTGGATTTGAATTGCTCTTAGTGTGAGAGTGTGCATGCACTGTTGTTTTTAAATATGTGTCTCTGTGTTACCCTGTGAATGACAGATGACCCATCCAGGGTGTAGACACCAGCCCTCGGGATTAAACCGTATAGATGCTAAATCAACGTATATAGTGCTTTTCTAGTCATGCATACCACCCAATCATATTTTTCAGGAGTAAATCAACATGTGACAGGAAGAAGAAGCAACTGAACGCATAACTTTCCAATTGTAAAACAAGTACTCTTCCCATTTTGAACTAATTCACTAATCCCACTGAAAGGATGTTCAGAATTAATAAATTGCAACACAGCTTTTCGCTGCCTGATTCAGTCTTCACTCTAAAGATGTCTGCTGCAATGACAGTGGTTTAATCAAATGAAACGTATCATTGTTCTATCATATGCTACATTGCATTATTCTGAACAAGACAGTGTTTCTCTGGAATCTACATTTAAATCCAGGTATTTACATACACAGTCTGTCAGTTTTCCTGTTTTAAGCCAGTTAGGATTACCAAAAAAATTCTATTTGCTAAATGACAAAATACAAAAAGAGAATCATTTTGAGAATTTGTTATACCTTTCTTTTATTCAGAAGTTCCGAAGTTTACATATATTACAATGGTAAATTGAATTGCCCTTTAAGCTATGTACCTCGTGTCATATGGTTTCTACGAATACTTTGCAATAATTTTGTCCTATTCCTCCTGACAGAACAAGTGTAACTGAATCAGGTTTGTAGACATAGATTTTCTACGTGATTGACATCAGGACTTTGTGATGGCCACCCAAAACATTGACTTTGTTGTCCTTAAGCCACATTGAATGTAATTTGATGGTATCCTTAGGGTCAGTGCCCATTTAGAAGACACATTTGTGCCCAAGTTTTAACTTCCTTACTGATGTCCTAAGATGTTGCTTAAATATTTCCACATAATGATCTTTTGTCATCATTCCATTTATTTTGTGAAGTGAACCAGTCCCTTCTGCAGCAAATCACCTACGCAACATTATGCTGCCCCCCTGGTACTTTTGGGATCATGTTCTCAGGCTCGTAAGCTTGTCTTTTTCCTCCAAATGTAATGACTATTGTGGCTACACACTTTTATTTTTAGCTTCAGTATTTACAAAGCCTTGACAACATCATCTTGGCTCGCTGAAATTGTTGAAAGTTTTAGTAATTGTATGGGAGCTTGTAGATAGTAATACAAGTTATCTAAAATATTGTTTCTCTTATTATTCAGGCATTTAGCAGACGGAAATACCTTTGGTAAGCCTAACTGACCAAAAAACAAAGGAAAGCATAAGTCTGATTTATTAGTTTTGGGGGGTGGGGCATCTAAACATCATGATCTGATCTTATTGATTTGTAGATGCACAGTCAAGTGGAAACAGTGTGAGCAGCGATGGACCAGGAACAAAAGCTTGGGTGGACCCTGTGCTCAGTCTGATGGATGGAGCAGGAGATGTTTTTTCCTATGCAGGCTGCAGTCCCTCAGTCAGAAAGTTCAAAATCCAGAAATAAGTGGCAGAGCCTGGATTAAGCAGGAAACGTTTCCCTTTCAGTTTCTGGGAAATGCTAAGCTAAAATGTTTGTGCAGAATTCAAACATGTAGGCATCTTATTTTGTCCGGATGAGTGGTGCTACGTGATGGATATTGTATCACTTGTGGAACGATTGGAGAACCAAGCAGACTGCTGCAAATCTAATGCTGATCACTGATGATATTATGGGGTCAGTGTAGTCTTTCGTTGTCCGACGAGCTAACCCCTCCCTCCTGCTTCCCTATGTCTAAAGGGATTGCTCAAACCAGCTCTCCATCCAACAGGTCCGGACTTCCCCAAACCTGAAAGATCTTACTAAGCAGGTTTACTGAAAGTTCTGTTTAAGCTGGTGTCGGGAAATGACTCGCCTAGCCTCTGACAGCCTTCATACAAAAGTCTTGCCCTTCTTCTACTGGTGGTCTGGACGACTGAGTAGCCTATCACAGTCATCCACACTTTCAACAGTCACGTTTGTTCACGGCTGCTCATTCCCTAATTTACAACTGGCTCTTGGTATATGGGCTACGTTAATTTTAGTGGCTCGGCACGAGCCCCAAGGGCGCTGTTTTAACAAACTTGGCTAAGTTTGCAACTTATAAAAACCTGCTAAAATTTCTTAGAACCAGGCAACAAGACTTTTTACCACCAATGAAAAACCAAAAAATATGGTGACTCAAATAATTGAATGTCCACGATTTAACCAGAATTTTATATGCTTTCTTTAATTAGTAACGCTTTTGCAGGGGTCAGTAACAGCTTAAATTCGGCAACACATAATAGTTTTAATAATAGAAATGAATCAATCAACTCAACCTGTCTTTTCCTGATGCTGAAACTAGTGAGTTTGGAGAGGCTTTGAAGACGGAGGCTCATCCATGCACCTGATGGAGAAGATTCTTCTGGTAACAACGAGTGGTTTCTTGAAGGGAATACGACTTAATCTTCAGTTTTCTTCCTTTAAGTGGCAGGCACTGATGCTCCAGGCTTTGATAGTTAAACAGGATCTTTGTTGTTATATGTATTCAAAGACAGTAGCTTCCAGAGGCTGAAGAGTTGAAGGAAACCCGGGGACATAAATGAGGTTGATTCAGGACTTCCAGAAGCCTGAAACTTAGAGCAATCAGCTGTTCACCGATCAAGTTCACTTCTGTTGTCTGAATAAAAAGGCTTTAGATGAAATCGGATTCTTAATCTTGAGGCACAGTCCTTTCTGGGTCCACAGGTTGATCCTCTTTTTAATGCAGTCGATCAGTTGTTCCTTTTCCATCTAAGCTTCTTCTCTCCATCAGATCTTGTTCGCTGGTCTTCTGCGAGGAAACAACCGCAGTTCCCTCCTTCAGCATTGCTTTTATGGTGCTTGATGCTTTCACCAGTCAGCCCCTTATTAGGCTTCTCAGTTATTGCGCAACCTTTTCAACTCAGTCTCTCGGTTATTGCTCAATACTTTAGTCATGGTCATCGTGACCTACTGATTCTGTTTCTCGGCCTTGGAGTTGCCGGTAATAGCCACGCTGCTGGCTGTAGTCGCATCCTCCCTTCCTCCCGTTAGCCTTGAAAAGGTTTGCTGTCAGCATGCAGCTGGCTCTCATCACTCCCAGTCAACCGACAGTTCTTTCCCTAATCTGCTCAGTTTTAAACTTTACACAGTATTACACACTCCATTCTCAGCTTTCTGCATTTACTTTAAAACACATTTACAAAACCATCACTTCATTCTTTTTATTCATGCTTCACAAATGATTAACGTTATATCTCTTTCATATATAGCTGATTGAGAATGTCAAACCTTAATGTTTTTTTACTCTAATTCTCAGTTCTTACCCACATTTCAATAATACATCTTTTTACTTAATGATCAAAGATTACTGATTGCATTTAATACTTGTAAAATCATCATACATCATTGGATACTTGTTGTTTATACTTCTGCAAAAGATAAGACAGATAATATGTGGTTCCACACAGGCCTTTCCAGTCTCTCAGCTCCAGAATATGAGAACATGCTTGTTTCACTCCCCACTGCTTCAACAGTGTGTTTTAATAATTATTGCATGGATTACACATAAGGATATTTATTGTAACTTTTATGGAGTTAACTGTGAGCAGTTAATAAATGTTGCATGGATTACATGGAAAGATCTCACCTTATTTTGACAAGTCATTTAATCATAATACAGCAAAAAAAAAAGTGTCACAATTAGGTGGAGGGTTTATTGTAATGTATGAATGAACGACTGTGATGTTTTTTAGACTGGTACTGTTTTAAGATGGCAGAGGTCTGTGTTTGTCTTGGCCCCGCTCTGTCTGGCCATTAGATGGAAAACTAGTTATAAAATGCCAAACTTCTGCCAAGAAAGGTACAATAAGGCCTAGAAGAAAGCATCTGGAGTGATCTAATGAAAAATGAATCAATGAAGAAGAGGTGTAAAGATAGTATGGACGAACCTGAGGATATATTCTGGTCCATCTGCTTCAATCTGAGGTTGCGTGAGACACAAGCAGCTGTAATAGTTTACCAGTGCGAATAATTGTATACTAGATATATAATATACAACAGATTGTTCTTTTGTGATTTTCCTTTTTAAATCTTTGAAATGAGTATTCTGTCATCATCACCCTGGCCCGCTCAAGGTTGTGTTCTCTTCTCATTTCTACCCATTGCATCTTAGTGTGGTACTTCAGCTGTATTATGGCAGACAGGAGGGCCCTGTGGAGGATAGTGAGGGGAGCTGAATGGATCATTGGAGTATCCCTGTCAAATGGTTGGTATCAAAGCCCCTGCAGAAACAGGGCCCTGATCATTGTCAGAAACTCTTACCACCATCGCCATGAACTCTAAAAATATCATCTCAGCAACCAAACTGCTACATAGTTTCTGATCAATAACATTAACTAAATCTCTAAATATAATTCAGGATCATTGCAAGAGCTTGTTATTAATGTGCTGATTTTTGCCCATTCCTTGTCATTGTGGGAAATATGCTATACTGCTGAGTTCTTTTTAGTGCTGTCACATTTCTTTATACCTTGCTTTCAAAGAAACAGACCTTCATATAGTCCTTACAAAGGGGTTTTATAGCTCTTAAGGCTTTCTGAAGGTCTTTACAGTTTTTGTATAGAGATTAGAGATAAAATTGCTTTTTCGCTCATTTTTAGGAAAGTGCTTTATTTCACCATTTTACGAGAAATTTTGTATTTTATGAAAATAACATACCGAATAAAAAAAAAAAAGCATAGCATAGCTTTAAGCTATCTTTCTTTAGATATTTTCTAGTTTTATTTTAAATTTATCTTTGTAGGTTTCTTAATCGGTCCCAGTTAAAATGAGTCAAGATCAGTCAGGATTCAGAGCAATTACACATTTGGTAATTGTGAAAACTCTGATCAGTTAACGTAAATATTGTGAAGGAATATTTTCTCTCTGAATTTAAGAAATAACTTTAGTTGATTTGTGCAATCTAATGAAGTAATTGGGTTTTTTTTTCAGAGCACAGTAGAACAGATGATAGACAACTTGATAAAATTCTCCCTTTATAAATGGTTATGTTAATTCTTTCAAGCAACTTTTTTGTTGTATTTTAAATGATTGACAGTATTAACGACTCCTCGTATTAATCCTTTGATTAAGCAATGCTGCTAATCGCATGTTGGTTCTTTTGCTCACTACAGTTGTTGTATCTTTTACTACCTTTATGGTAGTTGCTGTTTTTGTTTGGTTTGGGCCAAAGGCAACATTTTTATTTGCTCTGTTCCATTGTAAAATTATATTGAGCGCAGTTGTTCTCCTAAGCAGATTACAAATTTTATTTCTAATCTTGATCTCAGAGTCGAACTTTCATTTAATTAGGTCAACATGTACATGGAAAGGTATTCATATCTCTTGAACATTTTCACATTTTGTCACATTAACTTATATGTATATTATTTTATTTGGAAGACCACCCAAAGTAGTGCATAAATATGCAGGGGAAGGAAAACGATTCATGGTTTGCTGAATATTTTTACAAATGGTGGTGTCCTTTTTTGTTCAGTGTCAATACCTTGCCGAACCACCTTCCTCTGCAATCACAACTGCAAGTATTTTGGGGAATGTCTTTATCCATTTTGCAAATTTAGAGAATTACATATTTGCCCATTCTTCTTTGCAAAATTGCCTAAGCTCTGTTAGACTGGATGGGGAGCATCTGAGAACATACCTATCTCAAGTCCTGCCACATATTTTCAATTTTGTTTGGGTCTGGACTTTAACTGGACCATTTTAAGACATCAATATGCTTTGATCAAAATGAATCAATAGGAACTCTGGCTGTATGTTAACTGGTGCTTTCCTGCTGGAAGATGAACATACACGTTTCAAATCTTTTGCACCACAAACAAGTTTTGTTCCAGAAATGGCCTCCTTTTTCCCATCAACGCTTACCATTCTCCCAGTCCATGCTGAAGAGAATCAGGCTCCCAGCATTATGCTGCCACCACTGTATTTTGAGGGTGGTGTGTTCATGTTTATTTGCAGTGGTAGTTTTCCAACAACACAAAGCATTTAGGGTCTGAGGGAAAAAGTTCAACTATAGTCTCATCTGACCAAAGCACCTTCTTCTTGCTGTGTCCTGTGTATACCCCAGGGCTAACATTAAATAGGTCCTCTTATGCTTTTTTTTTAACAACTGCATCAATTCTAACCTTTCTGAAAGGCCAGGAGGTGAAACATACAACCAATAGTTGTCCTGCTGACAGATTCTCCTATCTGAACTGCAGATCTCTGCAGCTCCTCCAGAGTTACCATGGATTTCTTGACAGCTTCTCTGATTAATGCTCACCTTGGCAGTTTAGTGAGTTAGCCATGCTTTAGTAGGTTTGTGGTTTTGCCATGCTTTTTCCAGTTGTTGATGATGGATTGACCAGTACTCTGAAATGATCAACACTTGGGATATTAATTCATAACCTAAACCTTCATTTTTGATTTATTTCTTACCAGATTCAATAACCAGCAAAAAATTTTTGTAATAATAACAATAATGCATTACCTTAGTCCTACAGGGGAAAAACATAGAAATAGAAACACTATATTGGCAATATCAGCATCCTACGTAAAGATCCATCCTCACTCCCCATGTTTTATTCATAGTTTTAACCTTCATATAATGTAATTTGACTACCGGTTTGGGGCCACACCCTTAACGCGGTATGAAAAAAAAATAAATAAATAAACTAAAAATCACGTCAATTGGTCTCCTTGCACAGTCGTCACTCCGCATCGTCCCACCTCCTCCTTGTCTCCTTCTGGCAGCAGACGTATATAAACACCGCTGATCAATCTTCCTCCAGCTTACCCAGTAACATCATGAAAACCATTACGTGGAGCTCAGATGGGAGGGCTCAGATTGTGGCTGATTTCTGTAAGAATGAGAGACTGGGGGGAATAAAGCGCAAACAGTAAAACCGCTCAGGCCTCGGATGCTCAGGGGCTCGTCCGAATAATTGAACGGTGAGTATGATAGGCTTTATCAGGATTTATTAAACGGAAACAGACTGGTTTGCTTCTCTTGCAGGTTGTTAACGCTATAACCGCCGTCTTTTTATTTTTTACATGTTCGACCAAACGTGATTAAAATCAGTTTATGTAAAAAAGAAATCTAAAAATGCTGAGAGCTTCTTACAGGGACATGAAATGACACCCCTTTTCCTTTCCTTCCTGGCTCGCCTCAAGAAAAAGTGTTTATCATGTCGTCATGTGTAAATGTGATTTGAGACGGAGGAGAAACAAAAACCAGGAAAAAAAAAAGGCAAACTAACATTTACACACTTCCAAACCGCGAAAGATTTTACATCCAAGATATGAGAGGTGTTTTGGCTTTTTTTTTTTAGCCTCCTGAGAGAAAAGTTGGGTGCAGCAACAGGTGGCATGTTGTCTCTTTTCTTCCCGGGCTGAGGCGAGGAGCTGAGGAGGAGATGGAGGAATAGTAGGGCGTCATTCAGCACCGAGACTCTGGACAGTTCCCACGTCTTCTGGCCAATCATTCCCCTCCCTCCAAGCTGCCGATCCGGGGGGAATAATGGCTTCATCTGGGAGTTATTTTTCTCTGTGTTTAAGCTTATTGCTGATCACAGTAGCACACCCATTGATTTTATGACTTCGCTTCAAATTGGTGCTTTTGAGCAGATGTTTTCGATCTTCAAAGGAAGTTGCTCAATTTACTTTAAATTGACACCAAAATTAATAAGTAAGTTTGTTTTAAAGATTATCCTAACAGGTTGTCCTTTTAGTACAAATAGTCTCTTTTTCCTAGTTTGCACTCAAGGACCCCCCTCCCCCTTTACCCTCTTGCCTCACTTCCTTCTTCTCACTAAACTGGCCCCTATCTTCCCATCCCCCCACTCCCACTCGCTCCCAGTCTTGTTGCATAGCTACCAGCTCAAACACATACTGGGGATGCAGGACATTATCAACGTCTGTTCTCTCTTTTTCAGTCCAAATGTGTCCTTCTAGACAGAGGAGCAGACAAAAAACCATCATAAGCTTTCATTTGTGCACAGTGTAAGATTTCTGTGCTGTGATCCTCTTTCTCTCTTTCTATGTTCCCCCACCCTTCCTCACAACCCCAGCACCCCTCCTGTCTCGCTCTTTTGAGAGGAGCTGAAAGGTTGGCATTAAAACAACAAAGGAAGGATGGAATGTCAACAGGCTTCAGAGAGAAATAGGTTGAGGGAAGCGCAGAGATGGAGATTGCATGTACTGTTTCCATCTGTGACTAAAGTTCACAACCTGACATGCTGGGAGCTCATGCTCTGCAGCACCAGTGACACATGCTGTCTGCAGCAGGTGCCTCCAATTCTTAAATTAACTCTGTGGCACACATAAAGCACCAGCATCTTAATGAGAAGACACACACTTAAGTTTCAAATCTTCTTTCTTTTTTCTTTCAATGCAGACTAAAGCACAAGGATGAGGATGCAGTCGAGGCTGGGATGAAGTATTGGTGATGCTGGGTGGAAGACTAGTGATTTTGTTGTGATGCTGATCAAAGAACAACAAGTCCCAGTCTACCTCTCAGCACAAGCAAGTGCCCTTCAGTATGCACCACCTTTGCACCCCTGCATGCACAGACGGTGCTGACGCTAATGACAAGATTTCCAGTTTGTTCACCAGCAAGCTACCCTTTAAAATCCTCCCTAAAATGCTCTGATTCAGTCCCTGTGCGAACCAGCGTTCAGTAATGTTAATTACCGGCAAAATTGCAATCAAAAAGCATAATTTAGGCATGGTACTGAATCGTGCGGTAAAAGCTGCTCAGGGAAAAACTGTAATTATGTCATAAAGTGCCTTGTAAAAAAAATGCAGGGAAGCAGCTTTGTGCTATTGTATTCTTCCCATTTTCAGACTGCATATCTTTATAACGCATTGTTTCAGAAAATGTTCACTGATCATTAATTGAACTGCAGTGGAACATATATTTTCAGTTCATTATAAAGTAAAATAAACCCATAAAAGTCTTATTTGTGTTCCAGATGTTTTTCACTTCCACACCAACACTATCATGATGATCAGAGGAGACCCAACTGGAAGGTTTTATGTGCATTTAAAAGTGCAATCAGGCATAGTATCTGATGGAGACCTCGGCTGTAGTCATGGGTTCACTTTACGCATCACTTATATTATTACCATAGATCACAAATCAATACAAGGGCTCATTGTGGATTGAGGAAACAGCCATAGCCACTTACCTGTGCTTTGTCAAAGTTAGAAGTGATCACATAGTAAAAAAAAAAAAAAATAAAAGACTGATTTCACAGACATGGTGAGAAGAAGTACAACCACCAGAATAAGACATCAGAATGGTGTGAATAAACACTTATGAGCAAGTCAACTGCTCAGGGACATCATGCGTTAACCATTAATTTATACACAGAGAAAGTAGAAAGCCATGAAAAATATAGAAGGAGTCTTGGGCCTTGTTTTTTTTTTACCCTGTATTTGTCCACAAAGCCAGTATTCAGTCTGCATATGAGACTTCTGGCAAGCTTAATTTAATATCAGTAAACAGACTTGAGCAAACATGAGAGATCTTCTGAAGACTGAGAAGCAGGGCACACAAGTCATGCTCTCTGCTTCAATAAATATCATCAGCTTTTAAGCTTGTTTAGTGTTACAACAGGTAAAGAAAATTAACCAATAAAGAGAAAAACAACATATCTATTAGATGGCAGACATAGTTAAAAGATGTCTACTCATGCCACTATGCAAAAATACATCATGTACTAGTCTATTGTAAAGCTATGGGGGATGAAACTCAACAATAGGGTAGCCCAAATATATGTAATCATCATTCCTGTATGAGCTTTGGCTTGAGGCTATACAGATTAATTTGAAAACATACCACATATACTTACCTTTGCTTGTTACTAGGAAACCTGCATGACTGAGCTGACAGTATCCCTGTCTTTGTTATTCCTAATGAACATGGTGCCAAACCCGCTTTTACTGACCAGACGTTATGTACTTCTATTAGAACCTAATAAATCCCTACAAATTGGGATTGTTTAATTGAAGTCTAAAGCTAACAGGAACCAAATACAAGTAGCATTTAAACAATAAAAGGTCATCATCTCCAGTGACACAGAAGGTTAAAAACCAGCCCGGTCGGTGCCTTCAGCTTCTTTCACTAATAAAAGCATACAATGATGAAATTAAAAATGCATCACAGCAGCGTCTCCTGCACGCTGCACCCTGTACGTCTCCAGATTGGCAGCATCCTGGTTTTTCATATATAAAAAAATCAGGGACTGGCCTCCGTTGCTAAGCAACACAAAAGAGTCAAGTGCATTTGTTTATTGGCCAATAAGAACGCAGGCAAAGTTTCAAGGTTTTTTGAGGAAGGCCCTGTGATAATAACATAAAAAAAAGAGGAGGAGGACTCTTTCAAAGACAGGTTTCATACACTGTCTCTTAATGTATAGATGTATATATAAATATATATTGCTATGAATAATGCAATATCACTCTCTGTCCTTTTATAAAAAATAGCCTTTTTATTGTCAGAACGGCCTTGTAAAAAGTAGCAAATCACCAGCAAAATTTGTTTTTTTATATCAGTATAAAAAGGCAGCTTTATGTTTAATATCTATTTATCTCTCTGACAATTGACAAGATTTTTGGGGTTTTCTTTGATCAGCAGTGGTTTCCACTTTGGAATTCTTCTATGAATGCCATTTTTGCCCAATCTCTTATGAGACCTGCAATGCTTTAGCTGTTGTTCTCGTTTCTATTGTGACCTCCGGAAAATTAATCAACTTGCTCTTGGAGTAGTCATTTTGGTATACCAACCATCAACAGAAAGGTTTACCAATGCTGTATGTTTTGTCTTTTTTAGATAATGAGTTCATCATAGTTACCTGGTGTCCCAAAGTCTGAAGTTCCCTTTGCAACCCTTCCCAGACTGAAAGATGTCAATGAATTTGTTTCTCACCTGTTGCTGAATTGTTTTTAGATCAGGGCATTCTATGTTGCTTTTTGAGATATTTTATCCTACTTCATGTTGTCAGACAGATTCTATTTAATTAATTTCTTGATTCTATAGGTCTGGTAGAAATAAGGCATGGGTTTGGCTAGCCGAACTGAACCCCCAAAAATGTTTTTAATCAAATTAATTATAATAGAATAGAAATATCCTTTATTTGTAATGATCTTTAGGTGTCTGAGTTTCTCCCATGTCTCTGTTTTCTTCATTTCCAATGTTTATATTCTAAGCGTTGCCATTTTAGTTAATTTCTTTGTTTACAAATTTCTGAGGCCATTATTGTGTTCGTTGTACATTCGGACTTTCTGTCAGATTTTCCTAGGGTTTTATTTATCTCCATTTATCTCCTCTGTGTTAATAAGTCTCCTTCCCTCAGGTTCTCTGCTCAGCTGTTTCACATTTTCACCTGATTGCTCACACCTGTTTGCCATGCTTTTCTCCACACATCCCTCTGTATATATGCTCTCTGGTTGTCATTACTCTTTGCTGGTTTCTTCTGTTTGTCTACCCGATTTTCCATTGGACTCCCAGATTTTCTGTTTCTCCTTATGCTCTGCCTGATTCCCTACCAGTGCTCTGTGTCCTGTTCTCCTTGTGCCACATCATTTTGCATGTGCTCTTTCTATTTATTAAATAAGTCTTTACTAGTTGGCATCTGTACTTGGGTCCTTTACAGACCTACATTAATATGACATTATTGTTCCACAGTGGGGAAATTCAGGTGTAACAGCAACAAAGTGAAAAACAAATGGAAGCACACAGATTCACACAAAGTGAAAAATATAAAAACAAACAAAACAAGAATAAGTGACTGTACAATAAGCATAGCATTTACAACATAAGTAAAAAAATACCATGCAGTTATTAAAAATAGCATATTCAGTTTAAAAGAAATGTGCAACTGAGTAGGGTGATTTTAATGTGCAAAATGTGCATATATGTTTGAGCATAAAAAACAGACTATTTAGAAGAAATGGAAAAACTGTGCAAATAACAGCAGAGATATAAAAACTCATTGAGTTTGTTGGGAGCAGTGATGGTTATAAAGTTTAGCCCCTAATTCACACAGACTTCGTCATCCGTGCGTTTTGCTTTCCATTGCAAGTTGAAGCCATTCTAGTCAATGCGACAATTTACACTGGCTCCCTGTCGCTGCAGCATCACAGAGAGCCATCCTCCGCCATCCATTAGAGATACAGATTGAGTTTATTTTTGACAGATGATGGAGCAAAGAGGCGTGAATTTCAATGGGGTTAAAGCGTACGGATGAGAGATGTATGAACAGATCCAAAAAACTAGGGGTAACAGTTGCTAGGAGGAAATATCTGTGACAATGCCACTTTTTGCACCTAGGAATTATATGCTGACCAGTGGGCAGTTTAGTTTGGATAACGTTTTCCTGTAAAAAATTAGATAATTTGAAAGCTGCATTTTGTATTTACACAGCTTATCAGTGACCAAAAAGATAAAAGACAAAAGAAAAAATATGTTAGGCTTTTTCACAGCACCCAACAAATGGATCTTATTTTTTCTTGTTTTGTCTCAGATACAACTCAGTGTTGTCAGACTCAAACATAAAAGACAGAGCCACAGTTAAAGATATGTGTGTAATTATGATGTCTAAACAATAAAAGCTGTTGCTAAGAGCTGTGGCAGATGGCTTCATGAGAAAAGACAATAATAGTAACTACTGATGGATGTGTAAAAGGAAGTGCACAACAGGTGACAAAATTACATCATAGACATTCTTGAGAGCAAAGACCTTAGGCAAGACGTGGGTTCCCTGGTTGTTGTTATTACTATCTGGGCATACTGCCTGGTGTGATGGTATGCCAACTGTTCCCCGATGTCTGCACTGGCACCCGTCGCCACAGCCACTGGCACCTCGGAGAGACTCCGGGGGAGGGAAGAGGCAGTCAGCATGAGGCTACATGTGTGATCAGGGAGATCAGGAATTAGGCGAGAACATGTCGACATTAAAGCAGGGCTGACATTTGATCAGCAGAACAACACTGTTATCAAACGGGGGGCTCCACTGAAATGGCAGATTGCGTGTGGTGTTAAATAAGAACACATATCTGAGCCAAATCATTTCTAATAACACTCTGTTAGTCACATGAGTTTGAGTAATAACTGTCAAGCTGTCATGACCAAACATGCAGTCATAATATTGTTCCCATTTATGGGATCTACTGGGAACAAACAAGAACATGAATAAATGTCATAAGACTCTCTCCTTTGTGTTGCACAAATAAAAAGAATAAATACTTTTATCTTTGCAATGTCTATAGCTGTAAAAAGATGCATAAGTGGTTCTGATCTAGAGATCAAACCTTGCTACAACAGGTACACCTTGCTAGTATTGGGTTGGACCCCTTCTACCTTCTGAATTGCCTTAATTTTTAGTGGTACAAATTCAGCAAGATGTGGGCAACAATCCCCCAAAGTTTTGGTGCACACTGAATCGGCTGCAAATTCATGTTGTAAATCTCCCACTGAGCTTTGTGATATGGTGCATTATCCTGCTTGAAGATTACATCAGAAGATGAATACAGCATGGTCATAAAGAGATGGACATGTTCATCAACAATACTAAACAATGCTCAGTTTGTACTAAGGTGCCCCAAGCGTGCCAAAGAAATATCCCCTACATCATTACTGCCCCCTTACCAGCCTGAACTGTTCATACAAGCCAGGGTGTATCCATGCTTTCAGGCTGTACCATTTAAAAGTTGCAGCTGAAATTCAGACTCATTGGACCATGCAATATTTTTCCAACCAATTTTTGAAACAAATTCCAATTTGGTGAGCCTGTGTGAACTGGAACCACAGTTTTCTGTTCTTAGGTCAAAGGAGGGGTAAATGGTGTGGACTTCTGCTGCTGTAGCCCATCCAGGGTTTAATGTGTTGTGCATTCACATATGTGAGCCCATATACATTGGTTGTAATAAGTGGTTATTTGAGCTACTGTTGCCATTCTATCATCTAGAAGCAGTCTGTCCATTCTTCTCTGATGTCTGACATCAGAAAGGTATTTTCATCCACACAACTGCTGCTCAATATTTCCTTTTTTTGGACAATCTTCTATAAACCTGGGTGTAGATCAAAAGTTTGTGAAATATTGTGACCAACCCTTTTGGCACCAACAGTCAAGCAACTTTCAAAGTTACCTAAATCCCTTTCCTGTTTGTCCCTTGTCTGTCCCTTTCCCTATCCTGGTGCAATTTAGCAACTGAACAGGTATACTTAAAAAAGTGGTCAATGAGAGTACATATGGAATGCACACATCTCAGATTTGGCCTTTCACCGACAAGAGGTCTCTTCGAATAGCTTTACCAAACTTTAGATCTAGTCACAATGTTGGTGAGCCAGTCTGTCACTACAGTGCCTTTACATACTTGCTTGTTTTCTTGTTTGTTTATATGAAAGCCGCCAACAGATGTGAAAACCTCCTCCTAAGACCACCAAAAAAAAAAAAAAGATTTTACTGAGGATATTAATTATGGAGCTAAATTGGGACTATAAAGTTTGTCCAAAAAACATTTTTTTAAACTGAAAAAAAGGATCTGAAACTGAAAAATATTTTTGAAACTGAAAAGAAAGATTTAAAACTGAAAAGAAATGTTTAAAGCTACTGTTGAGATCCAAGCTTTTTTTTCAGATTCAGATTTTTTTTTTTCAGTTTCAAACTACTCAATGTGAGGGCGATGACATGTTGTGTGGAATGATGACTGACCGCTTAAGGCAGGCCATTTTAACATTTATTCAAAGCGCACTCCTCTACGTTGTTCCTTTTGTAGATCACTAAAACAGGAACCCTCCTAATCCAAATTACATTTCTAGTACTCAGAACTGTAATTATAAATTTCCTCAGTTACATTTTTTGCCAGCAGAAGCTTAATTTCAGGAAATCAAAAAATAAAATTGTACTAGTAATAATTATATTTCAGACACAGTACCTATAAATCTTTAAAAATTCAAAGTGGCCATTTTAACATTTATTAGCTTGACTGACTATTTATTTCAGATATCTTAAATAAACTTTTTCCTATTTAAAATGAACATTACATATATCTTGCATATATTTCTTACTAGTACAAATTACGTCACTTTTTCCATTCCCATCAATGATGAGTTACATACATGTAGTCGATTCCAATTTCATTTATGTAAAAACGGAGTTATAGATGGGAAGAATGGCAATTATTGATATCCACAACTAAATTGTTCCTGGTAAAAACTGCAGTGTAAATATCTGTAATGATATTTCCAGAAGTAGAAATATATTTTTGATGTTAGTAATAATATTGAAGATATCTGGAATGTTTTCTTCATTTTTGATATCTGAAATGATCATTATGACTAGTACTAACTGGATTATGGAGATCTGAACTTAGAGTTAATCCCAGTCAGAATTCATTTTTAGACATCCATAATGTTTATTTTTGCTACGAGGAATGTCATTTCAGATAGGAGGAAGTAAAAGCCCAATACACATAAATGGGAAAAGTGACGTAATTTGTACTAGCAAGAATTATATTTAAGATGTCTGGAATGTTCATTTTAGATAGAAGGAAGTTTATTTAAGATATCTGAAATACATATTCAGTCAAGCTAATAAATGTTGAAACGGCCACTTTGAATTTGTAAAGATTTATAGATATCTGAAACTTAATTCTTCCTAGTACATTTTTATTTTTTGATATCCTACTGGCAAAAATGTAATTGAGGAAATCTATAATTACAGTTCTGACTAGTACGAATGTAATTTGGACTAGGAGGAATCCTATTTTAGTGATCTACAAATGGAACAACGTAGAGGAGTGCGCTTTGAATAAATGTTAATATGGCCTGCCATGATTACCTCACAACATACACCTTTGCTACCGGCTACAGTGGCTTTTTATGTCCAAAGAGATGTACGCTTTTTGTAGTTGGTTCGGATCGGGGCCGGTTTGTATTCAGACCATAAGCGAACCGCACCAGAGTCCATTTGGAAGCAGACCGAGACCACCTCAAAAAGTGGGTCTCGGTCCGGTTTTTGGTCCGGACAAGGGTTCAGTAGTTTTAAACATTTCTTTTCAGTTTCAAATCTTTTTTTTTTCTCAGATTCAAAATTATTTTTCAGTTTAAAAAACAAATTGTTGTTTAGTTTCTTACCCCATTTTTAGGCACCAGAACTGTTAAAATTCTAACAAATTCTTCATACATTTTTAATGTGATCAGTTTTAGTGTTCGTAATCCGAGTGCTTCTTTCTTAATTAATCAGCCTTTCCTTAATTATTCTGTAGATTATTGAGCTGTTCATCTTTGCAAGTCATTTATTATTTGCTTAGTGTATGTTTTTTTGTTTAGTTGATTAATATTACATTTTGCTTCTTGAATTGATTGATCAGCTTCAATCGATCTTTTCACTTTTATTGATAATAAGGATAATTATCTTTTTTTAATTCAAAATTGATGGATTATGGAATAATGAATGTTAAACTTGAGATATAAACAGCAAATGTACGGATTCTTCTTTATATGTTCAATAGAGATCATTCTATGGAAAGGTAACACGATCGTCTTTCATACTGATTTTGAATAAATTATATATGACTGGCTGGTTTGTGAACATTCATGTGATTTAACTTACCTTAATATTGCTACTCATAGCAGAATTACAAACAGCAAAAGCTGAACAATCTGGTTTAGAATTTAGCCTAAGAAGATATTAAAGCTCAATATAAAAGCATAATGAAATAAATGTAGGAGTGAAATGATAAAAAGAAAAATTAGTCTAAGTATGTACATAAACTTTATTGAAGGTGAGGCCGAAGAAAAGACAAAGGAGGTTTTCTCAGAGATTGTAATGTTTCTAACTTAAAGCAGTGCATATGGGGAGGGAATATTTTTCCACAGAGTTTAAGCTTTGGCTGAAAAAGCTCAATTAGTCCTACATCTCAGCCTTGAAAACAGAGAAACCACAGGTCAACCAAAGAGCTCCTACATGTGTTTGGATGTTGAGATTACGCCATAAAGAAGAGTTAGCTGAACCATTTCAAATCATAAAACTGGGTAATAAAAGTTTAAAACTAATGTGGAAATGGACAGAAAACCAGTAAAGACTTTATTGATGACCTGTAAAGAGTTTATAGATGACCTGCTGCCTTCTGAAGTGTTTTAAAAAATGAACTACACTGAAACATAAAGCATAACAGCACTAAGCTCTGAGGTAATAGCCTAATAAAATAAGAAAATAATAAAAGAAGAAATAAACATTTTCAAGGTCTATGAAAGCTGCAAAAACTCAGTTTTACAACATCTCTTATCTGTTTATCCAAGTTACAAAAGCTGTCTGATATCACACCCAGATTCCTAACAGCAGAGCAACTGACAACAAAAAGACTAAAAGAATTAACAAATTGAATTTCTTATAACAAATTATTATCTTGTTCATTAAGGTTAAGAAAATCTAGCTTCATGCACATCTTACTTTCATTTAGAAAGTTCTGTTAGTGGTTTTAATGGTTTACTGCATCAGCAAAACAATTAACAAAATGTGCCTCTCAAAAATAGAGTGGAAAGGCAGTATACAGAATAAAGAACAAATGTCCCAGAAGTGATCCCTGAAGAACCCCAAAAACTAAAAAGGAGCTACAGAATAGGTACAGTTTCAAATAGGGCAATAGATAAACCTCTGTCTGCGATACACCACACCATGTTGTACTTTTGAAACCAACGAGGTATTCCAGTGTCAAACAACTGGAACCTGCTTCATCAACCTGGTTTACCAATTGTGCACCAGGATATAATGAGCCACGAAACCAAATGCTGCACACAGGTCTAATAGCATTAAAAAAAACAGTTCCTTGTGTCAGCCGTTTAAATAGAGTAATTTAACCCTGCTAAAAGAGCTTGTTCAGTGTTGCAGTGGTGTGATTTAGGGTTGTTTCTGTGTGTTAATTTCATTGGCCTTTAAAAGCAGAAGCTAATCAGGAATATGATTAAAATGAGCACCAAAACGTTTTGTAGCAGATTTCAAGATAACTCTGACTTGTGTATACTTGACTTTTAAACAGAACACACACTGGATTTACTCTTTTGAGTAGCTTTTTATGTATTGTTTGGCAGCTCGGTTAAGCTGTTCATTAGCTCAACACACAAAATATAACATAACACAACACATACTTTTTAACTTGGCTTGAAAGTGACCCTTGTTTACTTTAATCAGTGATAGTTGGGGTCTCTGGTCTCTTCCACTGTTATTTTGCAGGTCATAAGCTGAAATTGCTGCTACAGACAATCATAGAGTTGGTTGTAATTTACCATATTACCTCAGGATATCTGAATGACCTGTAATTTTTAATCAAGTGCCATGATTAAATGTCACTTAGTCATACACTGTGATTTAGGAGAAATACTCTCAGTGCTCTTAGTGAAGTGGAGGAAAATTATACATTTTAAGCAAAGAAAAGTACACAGCTCTTCACTTCATGCAGGAACTAAAGGTTCTCTACTTATTATCCTTTTGTAACAAAAAAAGTAATCATGAACATTATACTGCTCTTGTACAGGTACTCCTTTTATAAAGGAGCCCATATCAGAGTGATCTGTATTATTGAACCCTAGTTGTTGATACATTCATGTTATTCATAGTTATGCTGCTTTCAGTTTGAGATTATGCTACTGCAATAAAAGACTACTGTATTTTCTGCACTATAAGGCGCACCGGATTATAAGGCGCACCTTCAATGAATGGCCTATTTTAGAACTTTTTTCATATATAGGGCGCACCGGATTATAAGGCGCATAGAATAGAAGCTACTGCAGTCAAACGTTTGACTGGGGTTGCGTTATGCATCCACTAGATGGAGCTGTGCTAAAGAGAATGTCAACAAAACAGTCAGATAAGTCAGTCAAACTTTATTAATACACTACAAACCAGCGTTCTGATAACTCCATTCACTCTCATGGTAAGGTCTCCTCTACATAGAATTCTATTGAATAGAGCCAACCGCACGTTAGGAATGCATTGGAGTCTATGAAGTTGAAGTTGAAATCAAACGTTAGTTAAAACGTGAAAGGGAACTTTTCCCTGATTCAGTAAACACATAAAAGAAATAGTTTGATGCACTAAATCAAACGTTAGTACATTCACAATATAGTAGTGTTAACTGTTGAATTCTCTCGCTGCTGCTCTATTCCCATGTTCGACTGCATAGCTGACAGCCTTGAGTTTGAACTCAGCATCGTAAGCGTGTCTCTTGAAAGGTGCAATTTTGGGGTCGTTATACACATACAAGTGGTGTTGGACTAGGAGTAAGCACAGTACAGGTGTTTACCGCTATTACTTCGGCGACGCCCCTGACTACGGTAGCCGTAATGCTGCAAGCGGTGCGGCTTTGTAGTTTACCAGTCGTACTGAAACATTTTGACAGAGCGCCGTGTACAACCAGTATGGATCAACCAATTAACCAATTGATCCATATATAAGGCGCTCCGGATTACAAGGCGCACTGTCATTTTTTGAGAAAATTCATGGTTTTTAAGTGCGCCTTATAGTGCGGAAAATACTGTAACTAATTTTAAGGAATCCTAAACCACCCTAAACACTGCAGTGTAACATCATACAACATGACTTAGCACCTGATTGAAGTTTCATACAACATGCAAAAATAATGTGACATAGGAAAAGGTAGGATAGTAACAGAAGATTTTAAAGTAGCCTTCATGTTAAAATCTTTTTTCTTGAGGAAAGTAACCCTTCTACACATTTTCTACCTTTATTGAAATGATGCTGTATTATTTATTAGGCCCGAGCAGGAAGCCTGCAAGGGCCTATTGTAATCGCAAGAATTCTTATTCTCTGTTTGTTTGTTTTTTCCGTTGCCTCTTTGTGGGGCAATTTGGGGACTTTGCCATGCACCAAAACTCACCAAATTTTACCCAAAATGGTCCCCTTCGTGAAATTCTTGATCCTTAATGTCGTCGTTAGTGGGCATGGGTAAACCACTTAGCCACGCCCCAAACGTGAGATAAGCCGAACCGTAAGTCGTAGAGATCTGAAATTTGGCACACAGGTAGAACTCCTCAAATCAAAAAAAGTATCTTGGGGGTATGCCATAAAACGCACAGGAAGTCGGCCATTTTGGGTCAAAGGCCAATGTTTGGCCGTTTTTCACTTTTACTCACCTCGAACTTTAACAAACTCCTCTTAGGGTTTTTGAGCTATCGGCTTCATATTTGGTCAATAGGCAGTTAAGGCATTGGGGATCAAAAGTAATCAAAAGCTTTTTGATACATGAAAGCATGTGGGCGTGGCCATGCCTCAAAATATGACTTCTCGCCATAAAAGACTAAATTGATATAGCTCCTACAAGGAAAGTCACAGACACATAAAACCTTTTGGGACTGATCTGCCTCTAGGCCTCAACAATATTCACTGATCAGATGCTGACATCATCAAAGTCACGCCCCCTGAGAACAGGAAGTGTAATGTTTCACTTAGTGTGGTCCATGTTTGATCCCCTCCACCTAATCAACATGAAACTGTCCCAAGTGACATATAACATGATCGATAAGTTTGTGTCTAGTAGTACTGACTGGTTTGGCTGGAGGGTGTGGCTATGACGGCGTGGCGAATTCTGATGTCACGCCACGGCCATACGTTTGGCTCTAAATTACACATGCATGGTCCGATTCACTCCAAACTGAATATGCTTGATCTTTGTCATCCCCCAAACAGCTCTATTGGATTACATTTAAATTTGGATCAATAGCGCCCCCTAGGACACTTCAAGGGCTATATCTCCCTCATACATCATCGGATCCACTTGAAATGTAGTATACATGATCATGAGTTAATGATGGACATTTTGACACAGTCAATTGATGATGTTCTTTTAGCCCCGCCCACAAACAAACAAGCGACTGCAGCGTACTTCTGGAAGGTCCGATTTACTGGACATTTTGAATGCTTTTTGCCAGACCGAAACTCTGCATGACCGAAGATCATATGACATTTTGCTCACAGTACCACTTAGTGACGACGTGTTGAAGTGAAGCAGTGTCATCGTCGATGGCGTGTATGAGGTGATGCCAGGCTCCTGCGGTCGTTCAACAGCCCGAGTTGCGCTGAGGGGTGCGAGGGCCTTCAAAGCTGCTTGCAGGTTTCTAGTTACCAATTGTATTTCAATATGATGATTGACACGTAAGATTCCTGGCCAACTTATCTTCTGTTATTGAACATCGGCAGCTTTTGTCTCATTGTTTACATAAAATGGTGCTTTAAACCCCAAAAGAAAGAGGCCAATGAATTACACCAGTTAATCAATGACTTCAACAGAACCAGGTCACCAGTAAAACAAAATTAAAAGCCAGTGGTGGAATGACAAACATCTGTTGATGTCAACGGTTTCTTCACGTACTTTGCACGTCTCCATTTTTTTTTAAACAATCAGAGGACATCTATTTATACTGAACGATCAAGCTGTTGCTCAGAAATCCTTAATCCATTTTCAAACTCATTCACCCTTGAAGAATCTGTCCTTTGTTCTTTTACTCTGCTACAGTAAGGTCAAATCTTTGATTGAAACTGCTCTAACTGACATAAAAAAAAATATATATATATATATATATATTTGGAGGCTTGCGACAATATCCAATGAATTCCTAAAATACATGTTTTTCAAAAAAATAGGAATATTTGAAGCACCGCTGAGGGAATATTTTTCAGCAAATGAACTAACGCAACGTTTCTAATTAAATATGGTGTCTGAGCTCATTTATCGACTCGAAGCAGTGAATTCGAAATGGTCAAGGAGAAATTTTTCTTCCTCCATGTGTAAAAGAAAGCATGCTACTTTATGATGGACAATATAGACAGTTGTGAAAAAGCTGCCGTTTATGATGTTATAAATCGTATACAGTATTCATCTGATGGCTTCTCAGAATACGTAGTTACTGGCGCTCAAAAAGCTCATTTATTTCTGTAATTCTATTCAAACAGTGAATCTCATGTTTTATACAGAATTATTACACACAAAATGATGTACAGCTAAAATCAGATGGCCACATACACTGCATAAAAATATGGTATGTAATATGGTAAATAGTATGCTGGATCATCCCGCCAATGATCACTGTTCGGTCCTTTTAGGCCATTGCACCCCGATTGCTGTATCCATTCATCTAATTCATTGTTTCTATGTTGTGTTAACTCCACTGATTCTTTTAAAATGCAGCTAAAGACATAATTGTAGAGACAGCCTTTTATCTGTGAAAGGTGCTATACAAACACAATTTTACGTACTTATTGTGCTGTTTGATGTAAGCAACATCACAGATGAATACCATGCAGCTTGTTTTTCTGTCCAAAATTCAATATATCAGGAGGAGAATAGTAAACCTCCATACTTCTGGTACATCCTTGGGTAAATTATCCAGATGAAGGTGTCAAGGGCTTGCAAGCCTGAGGACAGAATCCACACCAGGAGCATTTAACAACCAAGAGAACAGATTTTCAATCAAATGTTTATGTTCATAAAAATGTTTAATTATATTTACACAGTCAGGGTCACATTGAGTAGTATTTCATTCTTGTTTTTTTTTTTTTGGCAAATAATAAAGACAAGAGTTAAATAGTAAGCATTGTAAGTAGCCAAATCCAACTAGATAGTGTGCAGCACAAATAGTTTGAAACAGCCCAACATGAACACCAGTATTTCTGATACAAGATCATAGTGTAGAAAACATGAAACTAAACAGAGATATGATACATTGATTTCTTTTTTATTTTAAACAATCACTCTGTTTTCTATTCACAACGTGAGACACGGTCTCATGAATGCCATCACAGTTCAACTGAAAGTGGAGTTCACTGGGATGGAGAAAATGAGCACAATAGTTAAATGAATAGCACTCCAAATATGAACCAACTGAGGTCGACTCAAGTGACATAAAGCACAGCCAAGTTCTTGTTTTGGTACCAGCAGCATGGCAAGATGCACTGCATGAAAATAAATACATAAAATGAAAGCAGAGTTAACCACAGATGGTTTGCTCTACATTTTCTTCATTTGATTTGTTTATTAGAGAGAGAAACTGGAGTCTTGGAGTTGCGATAAAGTGTGATTTCACTAAAACACATGTCTAACTCCATTTCATGGAGCTGGTCTCAGACATGTCTTATTTACACTGAAAAATCTCAGCTAAAATGAATGTTTTAAAAAAGTGAGAAGTGTTGTAATGCCAGAGTAAGCAAGTAGGCAAAGGATCAAGAAAAATAAAATCTCGGGTCTCTTGGTGTTGGACATTTCTCCTCCTGCTGCAAACAAACAAAAAAAAAACTTCCATCTTTAACACTTGAGCACGTAACGACAGGCCGGAGCGAACAAAAGCCATGAGCAGAAGCTGAAATGGGGACAGTCAGTTCTTAGGTGGTCTTCACCAGGTCGTAGACGTGAACGTGGACGTCATCATCATATTTTATGTAGTACACGGTGGGCTTTGCGGGGACCTGGTAGATGACCAAGCCCGTCCTCTTCAGACCGTTATCCGTCACATACTCTACCTGTTTACCCACAAGGCTCTCTGGCTCCTCACCCGGCTTCCTGTCTGCTGGCAGCAGGTGTTTGTTCTCTGGAAGACCAAACATGAGCAAAGGACAAAATAAGATTGGTACGACTCAAATACACAGTTCATAACAGCTTTCTATATCTGTGAACAACAAAACATTTGAAGCCTAAAAGCAGGATTAAAACACCTTTATGCATTCATGTGCTCTATTAAGACTTGTCCTTAGTGACTTCATTTTTGCCATTTTACAACCACAAACTTAAATGTATTTCATTGGCATTTTATGTGATTAATCAACAGAAAAGTACCACATAATTGTGAAGTGGAAGGAAAATGATATTGTTGTCCAAGTTATTTTTATAGTAATAAAAAACCAAAAATGTCTACTACTATGTACAGGTCCTTCTCAAAATATTAGCATATTGTGATAAAGTTCATTATTTTCCATAATGTAATGATGAAAATTTAACATTCATATATTTTAGATTCATTGCACACTAACTGAAATATTTCAGGTCTGTTATTGTCTTAATACGGATGATTTTGGCATACAGCTCATGAAAACCCAAAATTCCTATCTCACAAAATTAGCATATTTCATCCGACCAATAAAAGAAAAGTGTTTTTAATACAAAAAATGTCAACCTTCAAATAATCATGTACAGTTATGCACTCAATACTTGGTCGGGAATCCTTTGGCAGAAATGACTGCTTCAATGCGGCGTGGCATGGAGGCAATCAGCCTGTGGCATTGCTGAGGTCTTATGGAGGCCCAGGATGCTTCGATAGCGGCCTTTAGCTCATCCAGAGTGTTGGGTCTTGAGTCTCTCAACGTTCTCTTCACAATATCCCACAGATTCTCTATGGGGTTCAGGTCAGGAGAGTTGGCAGGCCAATTGAGCACAATGATACCATGGTCAGTAAACCATTTACCAGTGGTTTTGGCACTGTGAGCAGGTGCCAGGTCGTGCTGAAAAATGAAATCTTCATCTCCATAAAGATTTTCAGCAGATGGAAGCATGAAGTGCTCCAAAATCTCCTGATAGCTAGCTGCATTGACCCTGCCCTTGATAAAACACAGTGGACCAACACCAGCAGCTGACACAGCACCCCAGACCATCACTGACTGTGGGTACTTGACACTGGACTTCTGGCATTTTGGCATTTCCTTCTCCCCAGTCTTCCTCCAGACTCTGGCACCTTGATTTCCGAATGACATGCAGAATTTGCTTTCATCCGAAAAAAGTACTTTGGACCACTGAGCAACAGTCCAGTGCTGCTTCTCTGTAGCCCAGGTCAGGCGCTTCTGTCGCTGTTTCTGGTTCAAAGTGGCTTGACCTGGGGAATGCTGCACCTGTAGCCCATTTCCTGCACACGCCTGTGCACGGTGGCTCTGGATGTTTCTACTCCAGACTCAGTCCACTGCTTCCGCAGGTCCCCCAAGGTCTGGAATCGGCCCTTCTCCACAATCTTCCTCAGGGTCCGGTCACCTCTTCTCGTTGTGCAGCGTTTTCTGCCACACTTTTTCCTTCCCACAGACTTCCCACTGAGGTGCCTTGATACAGCACTCTGGGAACAGCCTATTCGTTCAGAAATTTCTTTCTGCGTCTTACCCTCTTGCTTGAGGGTGTCAATAGTGGCCTTCTGGACAGCAGTCAGGTCGGCAGTCTTACCCATGATTGGGGTTTTGAGTGATGAACCAGGCTGAGAGTTTTAAAGGCCTCAGGAATCTTTTGCAGGTGTTTAGAGTTAACTCGTTGATTCAGATGATTAGGTTCATAGCTCGTTTAGAGACCCTTTTAATGATATGCTAATTTTGTGAGATAGGAATTTTGGGTTTTCATGAGCTGTATGCCAAAATCATCCGTATTAAGACAATAAAAGACCTGAAATATTTCAGTTAGTGTGCAATGAATCTAAAATATATGAATGTTAAATTTTCATCATGACATTATGGAAAATAATGAACTTTATCACAATATGCTAATTTTTTGAGAAGGACCTGTATGTGTATTCTGTCCCTGAAACCACCTTGTGCTGCAAATACAACTCCAGGTCCTTTGGTTTATGTCTTTAGAAGCTTTGAGCATCTTGAGACTGAGATTTTCACTCATGTCTGCAATATCTCTCTGGCTTGGTCAGACTGAATGGAGAGCATCCAATTTTTAACTTTCAACCCAGAAACCTTACTGGATTTAAGTCCGGGACTTTGGGAAATTCTAACAAATATGCTTCGATCATTTTCTGACTATAAGTTTAGGCTTATTTTTCATCTTTTGCTGCCTCCAACAATTTTTTTTCCGGAACTGACCAGTATGTAGTTTTGCCAATCTTCTCATCAATTCCCAGCAGCTTCCATGTCCCTGCTGAAGAAAAGCACAGCATGATGCTGCCATCACCATGTTTCACTGTGAGGACGTTGGGTTCAGAGTGATGTTTTAGTCTACACATATTTTACATGTAGGCCTAAATGTCCAACTTTGGTCTCACTTGACCGGAGCACCTTCCTACACGTGATTAGATGATCCCTTTTCCAAAAAGGCCAGATTTGTGGAGCGGATGGCTAACAGTTGTCCTTTTCTCCCACCTGAGCTTTGGATCTCTGCAGCTCCTCTGGAGTTACTACAGACCGATTGGTTGCTTCTCCTTGCTTAGCTTTGTAAATGTAAGTGAAAGCAATGTGTAATTTTCCTTCCACATCACAGTTACACAGAACTTCGTGTTGGTCTATCACATAAAATCCCAATTAGTGATGAAACAAATGGCTCTTTGGAGGGAACCAGATCTTCAGGATCCATTTACTTCAAAAAATCCTGCCGTGTGAACCAGGCAGAAGATTTCATTTTGAGAAACCTGGCATGTGTGGGTGACATTCACAAATAAGCTGAATCATCTGTGTTAAGTAAGATTAATATTTTTATTTAAAAAAGGAGCAAAATAGAACCACAGTATGGTTCATGCAAAACAAATCTGTATGTATATATTTTCGTTAAAATATATCAAAAATAAATATAAATATCGCATACCCATGTAGTTCTTTACTAAAAGTGTTGTGTGAATTAATAATATTTTAGTGCTGTTTGTAATATTTAAATAAAACAAAGAAAGCAAAATGTCACAAAATAGAAGGAAAAGAAAAGCTTGACCTTCTTGTTTACTGTAACTTGAGTTGCTTTGGCTAAAACAAAAATCCCTAACTGCACCATTAAATACAACTATTAAGGTAACGCACTACTTGAAAACGACATTTAACCAAAAAGATTAACGAAATACAATAGCCCTGAAATAAGTTTGTCCTGTTTCACCATGTCATCGTCTGACAAATTTGCATTGAGAAAAACGAGTTTTGTCCTCCTCTCTCCCGCTGCATGTAGCCGGCGTCTGCGTCGCACACAGGGCTACCTACACACGTGTCTGCCACCGTAACACATAACAAAAAAACAGTAAGCATGTGCTCTGTATGCTCATACCCCCCGACCCCTTTCTGTGTCCATAACTAGTCGACTAAGTAAGAAATATAATGTTATTTAAAATGAAATTTAAAAAGTAGTAAGTACAGTGCATATTGAGCTTTATAAGCAAGCGAAGTGCTAAAAAACAAAGATCGGCTCTCGTTAACTGAGACTCGATTCCTGTCATTCAAGGTAAAGAGCCGTTCGGAACAATCGGATCGTTCATGAAACTCACATCACTAATCCCAACAACATTCACAGAAGTTTGTGGTTGTAAAATGAAAATATGAAAAAGAACATAATTATGATTAATTCTGCAAGGGAATGTAATCTACAACTATTAAGCCAAAAATCTGCAGAACACAATCATGATGAAAAAAACAGTAACAGGAGCTTAGGAGACGCTTTTCTCCTAAGGTCCCTGCTTGCTTGCATTCTTCTACTCCTAACTTTTTATCTCTTAACCAAAATTACGGAAATATTGGACTAAAACTACTTCTTACCAGCGACTCCCAAGGATTATTATTATTTTTTTTTCTAAAAGGATTTTTATGTTTTTATAATCGAACTCGAAAGAAGGACAAGTTGACGGCAGCTAATCAGCACAAAATGCCTCCCTTCACCACAGAGGACTTTGACAAACTTTTACAGAAATTGGCTGTTTTAGGCGCATGCCCAAAAGATCAAGGTGGACGACTCACTGGAAGATCTCAGCAATTAAATAAATTAGAATGGCCAGAATTACAGAGAAATGCCCAAGCTTCCCCTGGGAAAAGGAGACTTCGACAGCGAGCTGCTGTCACAACAACTGATAAGAGTGAGACAGCTGGAAATAATGGAGTTCCCTCCAAAACAGATTTGCTCCACTACAGAATGAAAACCAGGAAAATGATCCATCTTCTGAGATCAATAAAAGGTTTGAGAACAACCTTCATTCTAAACAGTCTTCTCCTAAATTACCAGAGAAAAAGCGTCCCACCAGACCAAGAACCCTAATAGTGGGCAACACAGCTGTGGATGGGATTAAAACCTTCTGCAACAAGAAAAACACAGAAGTTATGATTGGTACCAGTAACATGGTCTCTGATATCTCAGAGAATATTCTTGCAATCACAGAAAAGCGCCCGTCTCTAGAAAACCTTATTATACGCTGTGGAGCCATGGATGACGTGGCTAAGAAAAAATCAGAAGGACTGAAGGAGGATTTCGCTCGTCTTCTGAATATTGTATTACTTCTGTTGTTTGATTTTCACACCAGAATAACCTGAGAATAACCTGAATGTCTTTGTAACTCGCTTGTGAGTAAGAATCTACTAATTTGAAGAATTCTTGGATCCAATATTGACTACATTCTAGCATTCGTGTACTCGCTGATCAAAGGACAACCAAAGGTTAAGTAATGATCTGCTGACTGAGTACCCAGTGATCGTGCTACAGGGTAATTAAAACATGCTGTCCTAAACCATCCCAGAACTACTGAGAGCAGCCACCATGATTTCTTTGTTCGTTGTCCACCATGCAACCAATGATTTAGCATTCTGACTGTTTTTTTTTAATACCAATTGTTGCCATTAATTATTTTTAAAACTTATTTGACCTAATTTCCAAATTCCTCAAGATAAACCTTGGTTCTTAAACATAAATATCAACATTGAACTGTCATATCATTGCATCGTTTTACCAATTATGGTTTTCAACTATTTTATTTGTTCCCAATTTACTTTATTTATATATAGTTCATCAGTTTTCCTTATTCCTTTACTTTGCATGGTAGTTTTTAGTTGAATTGTTCCAGCCTAGTAGAGGGTTTGTTAAATGAAATATTTTAACTTGGAGTTGTATTGTTTTTGTCAATAAATTCTTACATTTTGGTGAGAAGTTGTAAATTTATTCCATATATGTGCTGTTTTGTTGTTTTGAGAATGCCAGTGCTCAAATCAGTCATTCATCTATTGCTCTAATACCACAGCCATATTGGGCTGGTATTCAAAGGACAATACTTGACAGACTAAAAGTTGTTTAACTAAATATTAAATAACTTAAGCAAATTATTGCACAACACATCTCTGGGAACATTGGAACCATAAAACATTAGTTGTTTAAAACAGTGTGACAATAAAGGGCTCGTTACCATACCTGATTCTGGTAGGACACGGAGGTCTCCGTCCTTGTAGTCGTCCCACAGCTGGTACATGTACAGCACCGGGTCCTTCTCGTAGGTGATGTAATACCAGTGGGTCATGATGGGGGCTCTGGATAGCACCATGCCCCGCCACTCATTTTTCTCCCCGTCCTCCTTCTCGAACAGATGTTCCACTGCTCGACCCACGAGCTCTTCAGCGCCAGGAGGCACCTTGATCTTATTGTTTACTGTGGCAGAGAGAATTCACTTTAATGAGCCTGCGAGCTTTATACATCCAAAATAAATATTTAGTGCAGAAATATACCAACATCTGTTCCAATTTATAGAAAATGGCTACAATTTAGCCAATGTCAGCCTTATATCAGATTCAAAAACAACTTTTTACAATTTAAAAAACTGAGTTTAAATTACTTCTTTCTGACAAAATTATTAAAACCCTCTATGTAGTCTACTTCTCTGGCAAAGACGACAGCAATGTGTTTTTAGGTCATCATCAAATGTAGTCTTTTTTTATAAACAGAGGTAAAGTACAAGACTAGACAGATGTCAACGTATGCGATCTAAATGTGTTCAGAACCCACAACAAGCTTACCAACTTTCTCTGCCAAAACCTGCAGGTTGGACACCCGGTTGTCTTTGAAGAGCTCTATACCGTAAACGCAATCAAAGCCATCATATTTGACCATGTAAAGGGAGTTGTTGACAGTAAGGCGCTCCAGGACGGTGCCCTTCCACTTGGTCACATTGCCCTTTTCCCTCCAAGTGTGCTGAATCCTGCGGCCCAAAAGGTTCTCCGGGTCCGGGCTCAGGGTCGATGCTGAGCCTTCACTCAGCTCTCCACTGCTACGCTTCCTGTAAACACAACAGAATAAAATGTTAGATTATAGGAGGTCAGCACAGGTAAAAGAGACTTCTACAGGAGATAATTAGCAGTTCCTACGTTTTTGTACCTACAACATACAGGAGGCAGGGTATTAAACAGAAACAGTCATTCTGTAGGAAACCGTTTAGCCAAATCAGGCTCCTTGTTTAGTTGAAATTAATACCAAGTGTGTCTAAATTTCTCTGACAGTGGCAATGAGACGTGAGCAAAGATGGGGCAGGAGAGCAGCTCCGTTGATCTATTGTCTGATCCAGTGATCTTGAGAACAGTTTAGAAATGTGCAGTGTAGGGCTGCATTATATTAGTGATAATGTGATACAACTTGCATCAAATAAAAAACGAATTAAAATGTGTTGATGTCTTTCTGCTGTGGGTCCATACAAACATTAACCCCCAAAAATAAGTCATCTTTCCAGCTACTGGAAGAAAAACAAACATTTCCATCTCGACAACAAGCTTTAACTAAAAACGTTACTTCTGGCTGGCATCTTCTCCTTTGGCACTAAAACAACTTAGCTGTAGCTTCTTAATGACTTGGCCACTTTAGCAAGTCTTTACCTTGTAAACTATTTTATGCTGCATTAAACACAACGACTTGACTCTAGTCTCCATACAATCCACAGAATAAATTTGTTTTTCCCATCTTCAATCTCTAACTGCTGTGACCTTATCTCTCAATTTATTTGGACCCATTTATATTCCTGATTTATATGTAGGTAATGTCAGTTTGCAGATTATGTTACTGGTGCAAAGATTACATATGGTTTTCTGTAAATAGAGGGCAATTGTCTATTTAAGCCCCTTTGAAACAATAAACAACTTGCTACAGGTCCTTCTCAAAATATTAGCATATTGTGATAAAGTTCATTATTTTCTATAATGTCATGATGAAAATTTAACATTCATATATTTTAGATTCATTGCACACTAACTGAAATATTTCAGGTCTTTTATTGTCTTAATACGGATGATTTTGGCATACAGCTCATGAAAACCCAAAATTCCTATCTCACAAAATTAGCATATTTCATCCGACCAATAAAAGAAAAGTGTTTTTAATACAAAAAACGTCAACCTTCAAATAATTATGTACAGTTATGCACTCAATACTTGGTCGGGAATCCTTTTGCAGAAATGACTGCTTTAATGCGGCGTGGCATGGAGGCAATCAGCCTGTGGCACTGCTGAGGTCTTATGGAGGCCCAGGATGCTTCGATAGCAGCCTTTAGCTCATCCAGAGTGTTGGGTCTTGAGTCTCTCATTCTCTTCACAATATCCCACAGATTCTCTATGGGGTTCAGGTCAGGAGAGTTGGCAGGCCAATTGAGCACAGTGATACCATGGTCAGTAAACCATTTACCAGTGGTTTTGGCACTGTGAGCAGGTGCCAGGTCGTGCTGAAAAATGAAATCTTCATCTCCATAAAGCTTTTCAGCAGATGGAAGCATGAAGTGCTCCAAAATCTCCTGATAGCTAGCTGCATTGACCCTGCCCTTGATAAAACACAGTGGACCAACACCAGCAGCTGACACGGCACCCCAGACCATCACTGACTGTGGGTACTTGACACTGGACTTCTGGCATTTTGGCATTTCCTTCTCCCCAGTCTTCCTCCAGACTCTGGCACCTTGATTTCCGAATGACATGCAGAATTTGCTTTCATCCGAAAAAAGTACTTTGGACCACTGAGCAACAGTCCAGTGCTGCTTCTCTGTAGTCCAGGTCAGGCGCTTCTGCCGCTGTTTCTGGTTCAAAAGTGGCTTGACCTGGGGAATGCGGCACCTGTAGCCCATTTCCTGCACACGCCTGTGCACGGTGGCTCTGGATGTTTCTACTCCAGACTCAGTCCATTGCTTCCGCAGGTCCCCCAAGGTCTGGAATCTGCCCTTCTCCACAATCTTCCTCAGGGTCCGGTCACCTCTTCTTGTTGTGCAGCGTTTTCTGCCACACTTTTTCCTTCTCACAGACTTCCCACTGAGGTTCCTTGATACAGCACTCTGGGAACAGCCTATTCATTCAGAAATTTCTTTCTGTGTCTTACCCTCTTGCTTGAGGGTGTCAATAGTGGCCTTCTGGACAGCAGTCAGGTCGGCAGTCTTACCCATGATTGGGGTTTTGAGTGATGAACCAGGCTGGGAGTTTTAAAGGCCTCAGGAATCTTTTGCAGGTGTTTAGAGTTAACTCGTTGATTCAGATGATTAGGTTCATAGCTCGTTTAGAGACCCTTTTAATGATATGCTAATTTTGTGAGATAGGAATTTTGGGTTTTCATGAGCTGTATGCCAAAATCATCCGTATTAAGACAATAAAAGACCTGAAATATTTCAGTTAGTGTGCAATGAATCTAAAATATATGAATGTTAAATTTTCATCATTACATTACGGAAAATAATGAACTTTATCACAATATGCTAATATTTTGAGAAGGACCTGTATATAGTTGTAGCATAGGTTTGAGTATGCCATTTTTGCTGCATTTGCCACACTGATCTTCCAACTGGTTGCACCGTCAGCTCAAAAACAACGTTGTTTGCTTTCACAGGTTGCATTTTCAAACGTTGCATTGGCAACAATATCAGAAATACATGCAATCTGCGATAACAATGTTGAATGATATGACCTTCAATGATTTTCAAGGAACAGATTTTTAACTTTACAGTTTTAGAGTTTTACTGCTTTGACTTCACTGCAGACCCAGACTCCAAACAGTGAACAGTCTGTCTATTTAGCTAATGCAAAAAAGGAAATTCATAATTTCCATCTCAACAACATGGTTTTTGTTGAAAAAGTTTCATCAGACTAAATCTGCTGTTTTGGCAATGATAAAAGAATTAGTTGTAGTTTCATTGTGGTTTCCCAAGAAAACCTCAGTGCCCATTTATTGCTAGATTAAACAACAAACATGACCAAATATATTACTGCCATAGAGGACCTGAATGTGTAGTACCCATAAATGAGATTAAGAAAACTGTTTCTAATTCACATGAAGAGTAGATCTTTAAAAAAAAATTAAAAAAAAATCAACCAAATAATCTGTTCGATCAGATCTTCACAGAACTACATGCTAAAGATCCACTGGTGTGATCCATTAGCACAAGCTAATTTAGCCAGCACAAGGTCCAGATTATCTCCAACATGGGAAATATCTTTAATTCTAATTTTATTTATTTAACTATAATGTTTGCTTTGGAACTAAATGTAAGCGGAAAGTTTTTTTATTTCAAGGTAGAATATTTCTTGTAGCTGTGTTTGATGATGGAAATATAAGCTACATAAAAGAATATGACCTTCTGAATGAATAAAAGAACTGTTAGCTCACATTTAATCTTACTACTGAAAAGATAGGTTGGGAAAAAGGAATCAAAAGATCGGTTTGAAACATTTACTAAAAACAACGTTGAAATTACAGTAAATGTTTGTGATTTGAACTTCTCTCAACATTTCACAGGTCTCAATATAAATTTTCACTTGCAGATTAAATCGTTTGTTCTGGCAAAGGCTCTTACAAATGAGGATAACATCCCCATTAAAGTGTCAAATATAGCGATTTGAACATATATTTTACATTACATGATGATTTTAATTGTGTTTAGCCTACCTGCCCCGTTTCTTTGACATGTTTCCATAAATTCACACAACCCTGTGAAACATAAGACATGTACGTTAGTTCAAAGTGGGGAAAAAGTAAAGCTCACAAAGTCGCTGATGAGAAAACCGGATTGAAAATAGTTAGAGTGATAAAGTTTAGGTCAGCAGTTCCAGCTAAACTACCCACAGAAATGAAACTAACAGAGGAACCCGCATAACCGGATGTAAACATGCCTTCTGTGACAAGCCACACAGCTAACTACCTTGGTGTGAAGCTAACTACAGGTTACATATTTATGCTGCTAACCATATGGCTAATAAATAACTTAGCTCAGTGCTGCTAAATAAACACAGCCGTGCTCATTCACAATGTAAAGCCACGGCGTGCTCAACATTTAACAAGCCAGATGACTGAAGCTCGGTGAGAGTCGGCTTCGCTCCTTACCGTAAAATACAAAAATATGTTAGAGAAACTGGTTTCTACATTTCTGCACATAAGCTAGCCGAACAAAAGGAAATGCATCGCCATGTACGATTTTGCACCACTGCGACAACGGCTACAACAACAGGAAAATAAGAACCAGACAAAATAAATGAGTTGACAGCTTTTACCGGGTCGACGGGGCCAAATGTTCCAGAGCCGTCACAAGAAGGTGTTTGTCCTACCTGATCAATAATTTCACATGTGATATGTCTTTGCTGAGCGGATTCCTCTACCTAACGTAGGCTACACGGAAGCGACCCTGTTTAACGGAACTACAACTACCAGGAGGCTTCTGCCGCTCGCAAAGCCCTCTGAGAATGCTAGTCAGGGAATCCTTTTTATGTTCTACAACGGCCACATTTTTTTCACGTCTCCACTGGTATTTTTTGACGATTTATCTTTTACACTGACTTCCATTTTTTAAAGGTTGGAAATCCTCCTTGGCTCGTTAATCTGTAGCACCCTGCTTGTTTGTATATGTTATATAAAAATAAACATAATTGTTTCCTCCTCTGACATTACATCTGACTAAAACTGGTCATTTAAGATTACTAAAATCCTTTTTATTTGTTAAATGGCATTAAATTGCATAAAAAATATATATTTTATATTATATTATCATATTAAGAGAAAGGAAGGATACGTTTTGGGTATTCCTTCACAACCCCCTCAAAATAGTTTGCTGAACATTTGATCCATTCCTCCTTACAGAACTGGTGTAACTGAGCCAGGTGTGTAGGCAGACTTTTTAGCCCATTCTCTATGTGACTGAGATCAAGGCTTTATAAAGGCAGCACCTAAAACACTAACTTTTTTGTTCTTAAGCCACTTTTAAACTAATCTGGCAGTATACTTAGGATCATTATTTGATAGACACATTTGCTCCCAAGTTGACGTCTTGAGATTTTACTTTAGTATTTCCAAACAATGTTCGTTCCTCATGGTGCCATTTAATTTATGAAGTGCACCAGTCCAGCAAAACAGCAAAAAACTTTGGGTGCCAGGCTCCTTCAGGCACCCAATACCACGTTTCAGGTATTGTCTTAAAATACATCCACGGGTGTGCTCCCAATGAACTCAGTGATGTGAATTAACCTTTCAGAAGTTTAGAAGGCCATAACATCGCCATCTTGGCATTCTCAAATAGTTTAATTGTGCAGTAGTCTTAGTGTATGTAAACTTCTAAATTTGAATAATTCAAATGATAAGTAAGATGATAAGTCATCTTAAAAGATCCTCTTCTTCTTATTGTGCCATTTAGCAAATGGAAACTGACCAAAAAGAGTAGTCGGATTTAATTGCAGACACTGAGAAAAAAGGGTGATTTCTCTTTTTATTTAAAAAAATACATTAGATACTAAATATACATGATGTATTATATACATTGAACTAAACAAATGATAACAAAAGTTATCAAGTGAAATATCTACGTGATTGACCAACTAAAAGGGTTGCTACGTTTTTCACCTAAAAAATTTAAATTTGACTATTAACTGAATATGAAAAATTTCCGTTCAAACTAAAATATTTCTATATAATATTAGATAATGAAATAACACTTCTAACGTTCTTACCGCAGAAAACATTATATGGAGCTAAATTAGAGCCATAAAGTTTAAAAAAAAAAAAAAAATTTGAACCTGAAAAATAAACGTTTGTTCAAAAGAAAAAGAATTGAACCTGAAAATTTATTTTGAACCTCCTAAAAAAAACATTTGAAAACTGGAAAAAAGTTTTGCAACTGAGGTAAAAAACATGGGAAACTGGAAAAAAAAAAGTTTAAAGTTTTCATATATATATGTTCCCTGTGCAATAAAATGCCAACCAGCCTTTTTATTATTACCTGATCACTGCTAGCACCCGCAGATGAATACGATGCCATGGCTACTAGAGCTCCGGTCGAATACTACCGCCACTCCATCTGGCGGTTCTTCTGCTTTATGTTGAGAGCATGGGAAATCTCCAACACAGACTTAAAATGCTGTGCAAATTTGTCAAGATCATATTTTCTGCTCTGAGATTTGCGTCATGTATTCACGTAAGCTGCTTCTATTGGTGAAGCATGTTATCTTTCAAAACCAATCACATTCATATAGAATATCGATGATGTATTACAGATAACTCCAGTTCCCACGGTCCCTGAATGCAACAGCTGGTAATATGTTGTTCAGTGGCTGTGTTGAGCTGTCAGTCATGATTCCACAACCCTGTGATCTGAGGCCCCGCCCCCCACGACAGAACAGGGCCAGAAATTTGAAGCCCATAAAAAAATCTGCAAGGACAAAAAAAAAAGACTTGAATCTGAAAAGTAGTTTTGAACTTTTTTTTCCAGTTTCACATCTGTTTTTCTTTTTTTTTTTTCAGTTGCAAAACGTTTTTCCAGTTTAAACATTTTTTGGGGGAGGTTCAAAATAATTTTTTCATGTTCCATTTTTTTTTTCTTTTGAACAAACTTTTATTTTTCAGGTTAAATATTTTTCTTTTGAACAAACTTTTATTTTTCAGGTTTGATTTTTTTCTTTTGAGCAAAAATTTTTATTTAGGTAAAATTGCACAACACTGGCGTCATTTAACGTTTGCAAAAATCATGGCTCCTTTAAAAGAGCTGCTTTCATGAAACGTAGCTGGTCTTTTGGTTACTAAAATATATCCTTCATCCACAAGATGTCACACTAAACACAGAATCTCTGCCACTGGCTCAGCTTAACAGGCTGTGATCATAAACTGGGCAGTGTGGACAGTAAATGATCAAGTACCCTGGGATCCACCTGACAGTCTATTTTAGGAAGAAGGCTTTTGGGGGTTCTGTCATGTGGAGGGGGGTAGTGAAAAATCCACGGATCTTCAACCTTTTTAGTTGTATTCCAACACAAAGTCATATACAATATTTGCAGATTATGTTCTTTTTTTTATGCAGTTTTGTTGTTTATGACTTCATTTGCCTTTTATGCTTATTTGGATTGACTCTAAATATTTGGTTAAAAAAATTGATATTTTTTCCAAATAAAAAACAACGAAAAACACAAAAATGTGAAATATTTGATCACTTATTTAAATCCAACAATCAAAGAAAAAAAAAAAATAGCATGCTTCAAGATATTCATATTAAAATAGATAGCTGTATTTAGTGTTAGAATGAGCTTTTTGTTGTATATGGAAGAGACAGGAGGATGGGAGTTATTGTTGCCATGCTTTTAACTCTTAATATATCAAATTACTGCCCTGACTGTAATTTCCCCATTTTACTATGATTTGTCTTAAATATGGGTTAAAATCTCTAATTAAGTCCATCAGTTTTTCTGACCTCTTAGACTAATTTACAGACATATCTTCACTCAGCAATCTTAACTCCAATCACCTGTTTTTCTTTTTCATTTTATAATAGTGGCATTGCAAATTACACCCCAGGCCAACATTAGAGCAATTAAATTAGTGATCTGGGTTTAAACTGTGTGGCACTAGTTATTTATGAGGGACAGTTTCAGAGACGTGTGAGTCAGTGTTGGAGAACTAAAAAGCTTAGAGTGTTTGTGAGGAAGCCAGTGTTGTATTGACACAAAGCTGTCTGGTGTCCAAGGTTGTTCTTGCTGTTGTCACAGCAACTGAAAACCTGGATGTTAGGAAATTGGGCCCACTTCTTAATTTTTTTTTAACGTAGCCCTTTAACATAGTATCAGTTTCATTGGAAGATGTTCCTCTGTGTATATGGAAAAATGAAACCTAGAATAGTCACAAATGTTATTTGCTCACAGCTCTGCTATTTGAGTTCTTGAATTCCTAATGAATTTTCTGCTTTGACAAGCTCCCCCCAAAATGCAAAGCATCATGTTTACTTGTCTGCATGACTGACATCTTCTGCAGCATGCAGGTTTCTGTGTTGCGCTACCATCAGAGGAGGGGGAGCCCTCAGAGGGCCTCTCTCCTGGAAACCCATGAGAACACTGACTCCAAAAATAGAGGAACCCTCTCTTCTCCTTCAGTCTCTGCTGCTCATCTGTGTACAATATCTATGCGTTGCTTAAATGGACGAAGGACACCGAGATCATTTGTACACTTGTCGAATCTAAGCATATATTGCAGGGAGGATAGAGAACGCAGAATAAGGTTGACTCCTAGATATCTATATTGTTAGCAATTATGCTAGAAGACGAAAAAAGTATAATAGTGTATTTAGGTATGTCATGAGCTGAACTGCAGTCACTCTGGTTTGTACGTTTAATAAATCTTGTAGATGTTGAAAGACACGTTGGAGGGACTATGTCATTTTCTGCCATTTCAGTTATGCGGGTTCTGTTTTTCTCTGGATTACAAATGCACCTTTTCTGTTTTTGATTGAAAAAAACAAACATGACCATGTTTGACAACCATCCCAGGCTTAATCAACACCCAGTCTAATGATGCTCCATCTGAAATACTTTGGCTTTAAACATAATTAATTATGACATACTGCAAGATCTGTGTATTCCAAACTGCCCATGTCCATATTTATAATGAGCTGAAAACGACAGTGTTTTGTTTTATCTTCAGATGAGAGTTTATTCTCAATTACAGCACAGGCTGATTCCCCATCTAACGCAAATGTATTTATTCAGCTTAAAGAACAGGTTTCTAGTTGCCAAATGATACAAACAGTGGTGAGATTTATCTATATTCATGAAGACTAGTACAAAACTTTCAATATTTGAAATCCAAAAGATAACTGTTGATCTTTACCTGATTGAAACACTTCCACAAAATCAGTGTGTAGCAATTCTGCAGAACAATCCCCATATTTTTTAAACTAATTTTAAAGCATGCTTTATTAAACAAGAACTTCCATAGTGCAGAAATTACAGATGCTCCAAGACTGCAGTGCTATTTAAATAAGAACTTAAAGAGAAACATCTGTGAAGACAAGATGGTTCTGGGTTGTACTCCTGGCCGGGGGTCTTTCTGCATGGAGTGTGCATGTTCTCCCCATGCATGCATAGGTTCTCTCCAGGTACTCCGGCTTCCTCCTACAGTCCAAAAACATGTCTTGCCCTAAGGTATGAATGGATGTGTGTGCACTGTTGTTTATCTCGTCTCTGTGTTGCCCTGTGATGGACTGGCGACCTGTCCAGGGTGTACCCCACCTCTCGCCCATTAACCTGAAGCACCAGCATCTCAAACCCCATATTATAATAATATTATAATATAATAATATATTATAATCATCATTATCACTATTATCATATTTGGCTGTTTCAGTTGCAAAGGTTTATGTTCAGCAACATTATGTGCCTAAAGAACGCTAGATTTCGCCTAACACATGGTGTTATAACTGTTTAATACAGATTGTCACATCTCAGTTTATTTAGTACATCCTTAAAGAGTCTTTGACTAGAGATTGGACTCCCACATCATCAAAACAAACAATTGTTTTTGCATGTTTTTGTTTAGCAGATGTATGTTGAGCTCATAGCTAACTCAGTCCTAAAGAAAATTAGTGGGACTCTTATTTTCCAGACAATTATTATACACAGTATAAAAGGTTAGCAAAACTCCATAGTACTTTTACTAGAATTAATTAATATTACATTTCATGTGTGTAATTTAGTTTCTTAGGGCATGTGATGATGAAGTGCTGTTTAGTTTGACAGTTGGAGCTTCCCCAGGGTGTCATCCATAGCTACTTTGAGCCAATTTCATAGATACTCTGGACAAACACCTCCCTGGGACTGCTCTGATTTGAGTTTCAGATCCAGTTGCATCTCAGCAGTGAAATAAGAATACACTGGAATATTTCCAAAACAGAAGTGGGCAATTAAATAATGAGTGCTGTTGCAAAGTATGAATTAAGTACTGACGAAATAACTGTATGATTCCTAACTGTTCTTTCTGAGAGCTAAGGGTAACTTATGGTACCCTGCACTTAACCATAACACTGAATGATTCAGTCTAATTGCATTCATTCAGTGTGATAATAAGTAAATCGTCATATTAATTGGGCCTTAGGATTGTGGAGCTCCTACTGTCATGGCGAAATGACCCTAAGAATGGGTCGAAGTACATCTGCCTCCATTTGTGCACACTTCTAATTAACATCTCACCTTCGATATGAACACACTTTTGTGTCTGTGCATGTGACATGAGAGCGTTTGACCCCAATCAAGTCAAGCAAGCCATATGGACAAAAATAAGACAATGTGGAATTTACAGTGAAATAATATTTTACATGATTTTTCATATTATATGCCAGTACAAAACAAACAATTGTACAAATTAACAGGAGCTATTTTGCCCAGCATCAGCTTTTGAATTATTGCTGTTTTCTATGTGGCAGTAAGATGATATAGATTTTTTTTCTTCTTTTCATCTTTTAGCTTTAAAGTCCTCACAGTTGCACAATCCTCACAGTTGCACATTTATATTTACGGGCTTTATATTAACGGGCAACTAAGATGCAGATGGCCTCAGCGGTTTGTTGAACAATAATGAGGAAACACCATGAGAAGACCATGGAAGGTCAAGGATAAAGCATGAACTACAAACTTAACATTGTGCCATAGTGATGTTTATTCTTCAGCGAGGACAAGAAACTGGCCAGAGTTTGATTGTCAAGTCAACGTTTATACACACTAGCACAATGCATGCACAACCTGTCCAGGGTGAACCAACCCCCTTGTCCAATGACAGCTGGAGGTAGATGACCCTGCAAGGATAGGATGGTACAGACAACTAATGTATGTCATGCACTGAGCAACACACAAACAAACTAACTAAAAAATGTTTCTTCCAAAAACAAATTAATAAAGTTGACAAAACAGAAAGATAGATGGAGTTCAATGTAAGGGAGTCCTAGAAAAAAAACTATTAGAAGTTACAGTGTTACAGTGTGTTAGAATGGCCCAGTTATAGCCCAGATTAATATCCAATTGACAATTTGTAGCAATACTTGAACACTGCTGTTCACAAACACAGATAAACATTTTTAAATTCAGAAATTCATTTGACAGAATAAAGATTAGTGTAAATGAGCCAATGGTTTTCCTTTCACTGATGTCACCCTACAAACAGAATATGAAATTAGCAAATAACTCTTATGATCCTGGATACTTGTTTAGTTTACTTTTGGCTTTTTGTGTTTTGGTTGGGTTGTGTTTTGTTTCTGTTTTTTTTTTACTTTTATTGTGTTTGTGCATTAGTTCCTTAGACCATGTGTGTTTTTTCTGTTTATAATTTAGTTTCTATCAGCCTTTCTTAGTCCCGCTCCCCTTACAGATACATTCTATTAATAAACTTACCTGTGTTGGATAACCATGATCATGGCTCTTAAGGATTTATGCTCGTACTCGTCGTCTTCCATTTTATCCGGGACCGGGTCGCGGGGGCAGCAGACTCAGCAGAGACGCCCAGACGTCCCTCTACCCAGACACCTCCTCCAGCTCCTCTGGGAGGAGCCCAAGGCGTTCCCAGGCCAGCCGAGAGACATAGTCCCTCCAACATGTCCTGGGCCGTCCCCTGGGCCTCCTCCCGGGGGGACGTGCCTGGAACACCTCCCGAGGAAGGCGTTCAGGAGGCATCTGGTATAGATGCCCAAGCCACCTCAACTGGCTCCTCTCGATGTGGAGGAGCAGTGGCTCTACTCCGAGCCCCTCCCGGATGGCCGAGCTCCTCACCCTATCTCTAAGGGAGTGCCCGGCCACCCTACGGAGGAAGCTCATTTCCGCCGCTTGTATCCGGGATCTCGTTCTTTCGGTCATGACCCAAAGTTCATGGCCATAGGTGAGGGTAGGAACGTAGACCGACCGGTAAATCGAGAGCTTCGCTTTTTGGCTCAGCTCTCTCTTCACCACAACGGACCAGCACAGCGCCCCCATTACTGTGGCAGCCGCACCGATCCATCTGTCGATCTCCCGCTCCATTCTTCCCTCACTCGTGAACAAGACCCCAAAATATACTTAAACTCCTCCACTTGAGGCAGGAATTCCCCTCCAACTTGAAGAGGACAAGCCACCCTTTTCCGGTTGAGAACCATGGCCCCGGACTTGGAGGAGCTGATCTTCATCCCAGCCACTTCACACTCGGCTGCGAACCGCCCCAGTGCATGCTGTAGGTCTTGGCTAGAGGGGGCCAGCAGGACCACGTCATCTGCAAAAAGAAGAGACGAAATCCTCTGGTTCCCAAACCAGACCCCCTCCAGCCCTTGGCTGCATCTAGAAATCCTGTCCATAAAGGTTATGAACAGGACCAGTGACAAAGGGCAGCCCTGCTGGAGTCCAACATGCACCGGGAACAGATCCGACTTAGTGCCAGCAATGCGAACCAAACTCCTGCTCCGCTTGTACAGAGATCGGATGGCCCCTAGTAAAGGGCCCCCGATTCCATACTCCTGGAGCACCCCCCACAGGGCATCACGAGGGACACAGTCGAATGCTTTCTCCAGGTCCACAAAACACATGTGGACCGGTTGGGCAAACTCCCATGAACCCTCGAGTACCCTGTAGAGGGTATAGAGCTGGTCCAGTGTTCCACGGACGAAAACCACACTGCTCCTCCTGAAGCCGGGGTTTGACTATCGGCCGGACTCTCCTCTCCAATACCCTGGCGTAGGCCTTACCAGGGAGGCTGAGGAGTGTGATCCCCCTGTAGTTGGAACACACCCTCTGGTCACCCTCCTTGAACTGCCACCTTAACGTGGTGGAGGGGTTTTAGTGCTCGAATGATCCTAGAGGCTATGTTGTCTGGGGCTTAAATGCCCCTGGTAGGGTCTCCCATAGCAATCAGGCTCTAGGTGACGGGTCAGACAAAGAGCGGTTCAAGAACCCCTCATGACGACTACAAAATCGAGGCACGTGACGTCGCCCGGTACGGTGGAGCCGGGGTCCCACCCTGGAGCCAGGCCTGGGGTCGGGACTCGTCGGAGAGCGCCTGGTGGCTGGGTTGCACCTCGCGGGACCCGGCCGGGCCAAACCCGAACGAGAGACGCGAGACCATCTCCCAGTGGGCCCACCACCTGCAGGGGGAACTGTGAGGGACCGGTGCAAAGAGGATTGGGCGGCGGACGAAGGTGGAGACCTCGGCGGCCCAATCCCCGGATGCTTAGGCTGGCTCTAGGGACGTGGAATGTCACCTCGCTGGGGGGGAAGGAGCTTGAGCTTGTGCGGGAAGTCGAGAGATATCGACTAGAAATAGTCGGGCTCGCCTCCACGCACAGCGTGGGCTCTGGAACCCATCTCCTCGAGAGGGGCTGGACTCTCTTCTACTCTGGAGTGGCCCACGGGGAGAGGTGGCGGGCTGGGGTGGGTTTGCTTGTTGCTCCCCAGCTCAGCCAATCCCCGGATGCTTAGGCTGGCTCTAGGGACGTGGAATGTCGGCCGCATGTTTTGGACACTCGGGTGAAGAGAGGGGCTGAGCTGTCCACTGATCACCACCTGGTGGTGAGTTGGATCCGCTGGGGAATGGGAAAGCCAGACAGACTTGGCAGGCCCAAGCGCATAGTGAGGGTCTGCTGGGAACGTCTGGCAGACCCCTTGGCCAGGGATGTATTCAACTCTCACCTCCGGGAGGGCTTTGACCAGATTCCGAGGGATGTTGGAGACATAGAGTCCAAGTGGACCATGTTCTCCGCATCTATTGTCGATGCTGCTGCCCGTAGCTGCGGCCGTAAGGTCTGCGGTGCCTGTCACGGCGGCAATCCCCAAACCCGGTGGTGGACACCGGCAGTAAGGGACGCTGTTAAGCTGAAGAAGGAGTCCTATCGGCTGTGGTTGGCTTGTGGGACTCCTGAGGCGGCTGACGGGTACTGTGGGGCCAAGCGTGCTGCGGCCCGGGCGGTGGCAGAGGCAAAAACTCGGACCTTGGAGGAGTTCGGTCAGGCCATGGAAAAGGACTACTGGTTGGCCCCGAAGCGATTCTGGTAAACCGTCCGGCGCCTCAGGAGGGGGAAGCAGTGCTTCGCCAACACTGTTTACAGTGGGGGTGGGGAGCTGCTGACCTCGACTGGGGACATTATCGGCCGGTGGAAGGAATACTTCGAGGATCTCCTCAATCCTGCCATCACGCATTCCCTGGTGGAAACAGAGGCTGGGGACTCGGGGTTGGACTCTTTCATCACCCAGGCTGAAGTCACCGAGGTGGTTAAAAAGCTCCGCGGTGGCAAGGCTTCGGGGTTGGATGAGATCCGCCCTGAGTACCTCAAGTCTTTGGATGTTATGGGGCTGTCATGGTTGACACGCCTCTTCAACATTGCGTGGCGGACAGGGACAGTGCCTTTGGATTGGCATACTGGGGTGGTGGTCCCCCTACATAAGATGGATTTATGCATGTAGTTTTTTGTAATTTCTTTGCAAGATTCTGCTGCTGTAGAGTAAATTTTGCATATTAACTGTTTGCATTGCTTTCTTCCGCCTCTTCAGCAGGCTTCATGACTCTCTTACACTAGCTGTCTGTCCTTCTGCCTACACTTTGTCTCCCTAGCTCAATCCTTTAATCTCCACATAAACCCACTCTGACTTCAGAGCCCTGAGTCATACTGTATCATATCCGACTCTTCTCCTCTCCTGTATAGTTTCTCTTCCTACCACTGTTTCGCAGACAGCAGAGGGTGCTGCACCTTTAATTGCTTTCTGATGTTGCCTGCTGATGCCATGGGAGCTCTGCTGACGCCTATTTGTGTACTTAGGTGTGTAGATGTGCGTGTTTGCAACTTTTATCTTACCTCTAATAAGGTGATTTGTAGCTAAAGATGATAATGGTAAACAAATAGGCAGTGCAGGCAAAATTTACTTTAGTTGGACATTGGCAAAGTTCATTAAGCTTAACTTACAAGAGCTTGGAGATTAACATTAAGAAAGAGTAAGTCCCTGAAAAGAACAGTCCAGATCCATTGCCAGTCAAAATGTTGAAACATTGTGCTTTAAAAAGTATGTCAGTCAGTCTCAAATGTTCCTAAATGTTGAAGTCTGATGAAAGAGTCATGCCTAAATCTCATAAATTGTTGGAAAAGTTTTATTGGCATTAAAATAGAAAATAAACACAAACATGTCTCAGTATTAGCATCTGTACAGTTGAAACCAGGTATTTACATACAATGAATAAAAGTACATAAAACCTTTTTCTCCCACTGTCTGACATTAAATCAGACAAAGCCTTTCTGTTTTAGGCTAATTAAGATCACCAAACATCTTCAGATTTGCTAAATGCCAGAATAATTAGAGAAAATATGTTAAAATTCAGAGGTTTACCAACATTTCATTAGTATTTGGTGGTATTGACAAGATCATTAAACTCTCACTTAGCAAATAGAAATAACTTTGGCAACCCTAACTGACTATAAATAGGAAAATTGATTTTAATGCAGGACCAACTACAAGCCAAAAGCCCCCCACTCCATCAACGACCGACGCCTCACCAACGACCTGAACGAGTTCTACTGCTGCTTTGAAAGACAAAGGGACAGTCCTGCAACCATCCCCCACGACGCCCCCCAACAGCTGCAGCCACAATCCACCACCCCCACCTCCCCAACCTCAAGAGGGGCCTTGGCACCTCCAACCCCCATCCTGAAGTTCCCCCCCCACCAGCCCCCTACCCACGCCGAGGACGGCTCTTTCCATCCAGGAGAGGGACGTCAACCAACTCTTCAGGAGACAGAACCCCCGGAAAGCTGCTGGTCCGGATTCTGTCTCACCAGCCAGCCTGAAGCACTGCGCTGATCAGCTGTCTCCAGTCTTCACAGACATTTTTAACACCTCACTGGAGACATGTCATGTGCCAGCCTGCTTCAAGTCCTCCACCATCGTCCCTGTTCCCAAGAAGCCAAGGACCACAGGGCTTAATGACTTCAGACCCGTCGCCCTGACCTCTGTGGTGATGAAGTCCTTTGAGCGCCTTGTGCTCTCACACCTAAAAGACATCACCGACCCCCTCCTGGACCCCCTGCAGTTTGCCTACAGAGCCAACAGGTCTGTAAATGATGCAGTCAACCTAGCCCTTCACTTCATCCTCCGGCACCTGGACTCCACAGGAACCTACGCCAGGATCCTGTTTGTGGATTTCAGCTCTGCCTTCAACACCATTGTCCCAGCTCTGCTCCAGGAGAAGCTCTCCCAGCTGAGTGTGCCCGACTCCACCTGCAGGTGGATCACTGACTTCTTGTCTGACAGGAAGCAGCGCGTGAGGCTGGGGAAGCACGTCTCTGACTCCCTGACCATCAGCACCGGTTCCCCCCAAGGCTGTGTTCTCTCTCCTCTGCTCTTCTCCCTGTACACCAACAGCTGCACCTCCAGTCACCAGTCTGTCAAGCTTCTGAAGTTTGCGGACGACACCACCCTGATCGGACTCATCTCTGATGGTGACGAGTCCGCATACAGATGGGAGGTGGACCATCTGTTGGACTGGTGCAGCCAGAACAACCTTGAGCTCAACGCTCTAAAGACAGTGGAGATGGTTGTGGACTTCAGGCAGAACCCAGCCCCACCTGCCCCCATCACCCTCTGTGACTCCACAATTGACACTGTGGAATCTTTCCGCTTCCTGGGAACCATCATCTCCCAGGATCTCAAGTGGGAGCCAAACATCAGCTCCCTCATCAAGAAAGCCCAGCAGAGGATGTTCTTCCTGCGGCAACTGAAGAAATTCAACCTGCCAAAGACTATGATGGTGCACTTCTACACAGCCATCATTGAGTCCATCCTCACCTCCTCCATCACCATCTGGTACGCCGCTGCTACAGCCAAGGATAAGGGCAGGCTGCAGCGTGTCATTCGGTCTGCTGAGAAGGTGATTGGCTGCAGTCTACTGTCGCTCCAGGAACTGTACACCTCCAGGACCCTGAAGCGGGCAGGGAAGATTCTGGCTGATCCCTCCCACCCCGGTCACAGACTCTTTGAGACTCTCCCCTCTGGCAGGAGGCTGCGGTCCATCCGGACCAAAACCTCACGCCACAAGAACAGTTTTTTCCCATCTGCCACCAGCCTGGTTAACAAAGCCCGGAAACCACCCTGACACTCTCCCTTTCCCCCACACCCACCCTTTTTTGCTGACAGGACACCTATAACCTGTAACTCTATGCGTTACATTAACGCTCAGCATGGACTCCTGCTTTACTTGCACTGCCATACTTGCACAATGATCACCTGCACTGTTGTATTGCTCTTGCATCTTATACTGCTCTATATTTACTCTCACTCACTTAAAACTGTGCACATATATTTATATTATATTGTAGATATGTTTATACTGTTTAATTTGTACTGTATTGCACCGACTACGCCAAAACAAATTCCTTGTATGTCCAAAAACGTACTTGGCAATAAAACTTTTCTGATTCTGATTCTGATAAAAAAAGGTTACGTGTCTTTTTACACAGTTTATGTAAAAATCTGGTTTTAGCTGTAATCTTTTGTCACTTACTGTTTGTCTGAATGTCTTTGTTGGCGAGAAAAACTGTCCATTTCAACCAGTCGAACAAGCTGAGCAGTGTAGGAAACTTGATTATTAAGTGTAGTCAGTCACTGATTTGTACACGGTGATTTCTGCACAAAGGTTATAATGCTCTAGTAAAGGGAACATGTGGCTGAATAATGCAGACTGTGGTTTTACACCAGCAGCACCACTCACTGGAAGACATGTTGTTTAGATCCAGTGTCAACACTGCTGATAATTGCAAATAAAAATACCCTCTGTGCATTTATTTATTTATTTCTGAGTTCATTAGTGTCAGTGTTAAGGAGTTGGGCCCAAATGTGGCATGAAATCTGATATCTCATAAGACATTGATATGTTTTAAAGCATAGGAAAAACTTATTAATACTCTGGAGATGTAACAATGAGCAAGAAACAATGGAGGGGGAATAAAGCACTGGAATGGAAGAACATTGAACTGATGACAGAAGGATCTAGCAACAGAGTGGCTGAAACATGGAGGCTCGAATGCTTGCGGAGGTTGATTACTGTGAGAAGAAGGTGAATCCAGTTACACTGAATGCATGACAACTGGGAAGGTACATAAACTGACAAAGAGCTCACTTAACAATACAAGAAAGCACCAAAGAAACAGAACAAACCAGGAGAGATTTCTATATAACAATATGAATTGGAGCTGTTTATCTTTTAAACACTCTGATGTGACTTGCTGCAAATTAGTCCTATATAAATATACTGAATTGAATTGACTTAATGTGGTGCTGATAGTGTGATTAGAAGTGCAATGCTTTCGCAATGCAGAATTCATCCAAAAACACTTGACACCAGCATGCCACATCCAGAGGTCCTTTGATCTGTTGGTTTGGTTCTGCGTACATACATTTTTTGCATTCTATTTTGGACAGAATAAATCCACATGATGGGAGCAAAGCCATTACAACAGGGCAGCTTTGCAGGAACAACATTCCTCATCCTATTTCCTCTTGCGCTGCCTGTGCGTGTGTAAGTGTGCATTTTGCTTAAGGGTGGAGGGGGACAAGCTGTGTGACTTGTCCTGGGGACTGTGGGTGACGAAAAAATGAACACCAGAAGGAGAAAGAAAGATGGTCTGCAGCTTTTACACATCCTGTGACTCAGCAATTTATGACATTATTTTTTTTGTAAATAATCCCCTCTTCTCATTTCTCCTCTCTCCACCCTCTTATCCCCCTGTGCCCTTTTCACACTTGATTTCCCCATCTTTTCCTGCTTACTTTGAATAACTCTACATGTCTCATTACTAAATTGCTTTTGTGCGCAAAAATAACAACTCATTGCGATAATGACTCAGTTAAACAAAGCAGGACTGCTGATTAAAAAAAACTCATCATCACACATCAGAGGTCCTATTATTACTCCTGTTCCGGGAAAGTGACTGTGATGGTAAACATAATCTGGTAAAAAAAATTAAAAAGGTTGAGGATTTATTTTAATAATTTTGCTCTCTTCTGTGATCTGACAGCGTTCATTTGTTTAGTGCAGACAGAGACGTCAGAGACACTTCACTGAGAGCAGAAAGATGCAGGGACAGAAATAGATCATACTGGGATAACAGAGGAGGAGAGGAGGAGAAGTGAGACGCCCTGGGTATTCTGCCATCCTAGATAATACAGACTCTCCAGCCTGTTTGGGGAGGAGGATAAACACCAGCAGAGGCAATTGCGACCATGAGTGTGCAGTCACGCTCTGATCTTGTGCATGCATGTGTGTGTCTGAGTTATAGGGTGGTTGCAGTATTGGTGGTCTGACAAAAGGCAAATGAAGGAGAAATGGAAGGGAGCCTTTCAGTTAACCTTACGGCATTAGAAACAAAGCCTGCAAGGAAACGAGAACATCTGTAATGTGAGAGCACAAACGTATCATGGCTGTGAAATATATGATCATGTTTCCCAGCTGAGCTGTATCTGTTAGCAGAACATGTTGAAGAGTTTAAAAAGTGATTTCATCGTGGAATAGAATAGAATAGAATGATCCTTTATTGTTCCCCAGTGGGGAAATTCAGGTGTGTCAGCAGCAATGTAAAAGGCAAATGAAAACATACATGTCCTCACAAATGTAAAAAAAAAAAGTACAAATCAAATGTGAGAGTAGACTGTACAGTAGAGGAAATAAAATGACATGAGAAAAGAAACACTGCACAATTATTAAAAATGGCATACTCAGATTAAATGAAGAGTACAACTAAATGAAATGTGATTTGAAAATTTGAAAACTTACAAAAAGCTCATTTGTAATTGTAATTTTGTCATTTTTAGTCAGTGTCTTACTTATTGTTTAGCCCAGTTACCGTTGCTCTGTCTTAAAGAATAGTTAGTTAGTTAGAATAGCTCCTAACATATTCTTCCTATTATAACACATTCCTATCTGGTAAAATACTTCCAAAAAGTAATGGTAGTAGATCTGTGCTTCATTACTTTACAGTCATCATTAAAAAAACATAGAGTGCATATTTTGAACACTGGTCAACAGATATAGATGAGTTAGCAGCATTAGGTTATACCAGGTTTTAAATAGTACTGCTAAGATTTCCTCTTATACCGTTTCAACAACTTAACCCTTCCTATCATCGAATAACAGAAGGTGGAGAAGTGAACAGTTTTTTCCAGGAGCATGGAGAGTGGAGCATACCTAGATATTCCTGCTCCTGCCAGACAGCCGGCTGAAAGAAGGCTACTGCACTTTTCCCTTACAAGACAGACAAATCCAGCTGTTTGGAAGTATTTCTAATCTGCTTGTTAGGCAGTGCAGGCTTTATCACCAGCGAATCAGCTGACTGTCACTCTGTCGGTATAATTTTTAAACCTGGAAAGTGACAGAACATGCCGTAGCACAACTGACACAAAGTCCACAAGTTTGCTCAGGGAGCTGGGGCGCAATGATGTGTTGCAGCAAATCCGTGTCTTGATGAGTGTTTGAAGTAGGACCAAAGTGCAGAGAAGAACTTCAGGACACGGTGAATGAAGGTAAGATTGTGATTTAATTCTTGCCCAACAGAATCCAGACCAGACATGACAGCAAATCACGCAAGACATGGAATCACAGAACACAACAAGGAATCAGCAGAGAACAATGAAAACAAAGGAGCTTAAATACAAACTGAGAGAACAGGGAGAACCAATGAACAGAGGGACAGAGTAATCATGGGGAACAAGGAACAGGTGTGGGTTAGACTACTGGGAGACAGAGGGAGTGAAACCAATTAACAAGTCAAGACACAGAACTAAGGGTAAACAGAGAACCAGACCAGGTATAAATGAACTAAAACACAAACTCAAACTAAGACACAGACAGATCCTGACAATCTATCATGAAGTGGTAAAATGGAGGACCCAAATGCAGGGAGGAGGCAGGTGGCAGGCAGGTGAAATAATAAACAGTTTTTACTAAATATTAGGATAATCAAAATCTTACAAAAAAACAGAGTGCAAAGTAAATCCAAAATAATATATCATAGAAGGAACACAGCGACATAGCCTGGAGACAGTAAAAACAGGAGATATGGAACTTGATTAAGCTAGACCAGGGATCTGCAGCCTGCAGCCCCGTGTGCCTCTTTAGGCCCTCCACAGCGGCTTTTCATAACAAGAAATGTCTTAGACATAAAGGTTAAAAAGACTTGTTCTAGCCATTGATATATGTTACTGGATAGGACATCACATGACTACCGCAATGCACACACATGCACCATTGGTATGCACTGAGTCAGGATGGCTGCAGAAGCAGTGTCAGAAGTACACAGAACTGGTTCTTTTTAAAGGCGAAATAAGTTCTTTGAGTAGAATGACATATTGCTTTGACAGTCTGACTTGAATGAGATATAATTGACATAAAATGTAATTTGCAGAAAAGTCTTGACAAAATAAGTGAAGTACAATGGTTTGCCAGGTAAAGCAGTACAGTGTTTAAAATACTAAAACAAAACATTTTACCTGGTTAAATAAAGATAAAATATAATAATATAATACAAGGATTTCAATAATAATATACAGTAATTTCGTAGTGGAATTTATGAAAGGTACCCAGAATCTGAATTCCTGGACATTTTAGCATTAAACAAATATTTTCTTTCCAGATTCTGTTCATTAACCATATTCTAACATTTGCAATATCCTTTGTTAAAACCTAAAATATGTTTTATTAAGTTTGTTTTGGCTCTCTAAGGTTCCTTAAAGTGGAGCTAACTTCCTCATTAAGCTAGTTCTGCTGGATAGGCTATGTTAACGATTTTCACTCTTCGCCACTAGTGTTAATGTCTTCCCTGCTCACTTACAAACAAATATGAATTTACAGCACTTTGCTGCATCGGTGCCCAGTGCTTTCGTATTTCTAATCTGCTCTCTGCTCCTCCTTTCCTCTAGCTGCCTCTGTGTGTCTCTGCTCTGCTGTGATAGACAGCCTTAGAAAAAGAAAGGAGGGGGTGTCTGTCCGCAGTCTGGGAGCTTCAGTCAGAAACCGCATGATTATTTATTTTTAAAAAATCAAGCGTGAACCGAACCAAGCTCTGGTCCTGCCCCTCAACAATAGCTGAGCGGCTCAGAACAGTGGCCAAGCCACCAGGAAATTTCCCAGTGCTCCTGATGGCCAGTCTACCTCTGGGCCTAGGCAACAGGAGTCACATGAACCCTCGTTTAACAGCCTATGTCAATTTACAAATTTCAGTATCATGGCCAGAAATCAACAAACTATGATACAATATTCACAACAATGCAGCTTAAGCTATCAAAAATCAATTGACCATATGGTGATCTTTGTAGCACAGTAGGCATACCTGTCAACACTATGATGCACAGTTCTTACACTGCTTATAGACTTATGTTTAGGGAGGAAAGGTCAGAGAATGCTAAGAGAGCAAAGCAGTAATCAGAGAAAAAGGTAGCTATTTTGAAGAATCTAAAATATATGTAAATATCTTTACTATATAATTCCATGTGTGTTCATTCAATGTTTGGTTGCCTTTGGTGAGAATCTACAATGTAAATAGTCATGAGAATAAGGAGACCCGTTATGTGAGAAAGTGTATCTGAAACCTTTGACCGGTAGTGTATCAGAACATCTGCGATTTTCCTAGTTTTAATTTGAGCCATATTTTATAAAAATCGTATCAGAAATAAGGGCACTATGACTGTTTTTGTGAAAGATGCATGCTCATCTCACATCAGAACAGCATGGCTTTGTTAACATGACTCAGTGCATAGCAATGGCGATGGCCAATAGCTAATGTCCAACCCAGTAATATTTATCAATGTTTCTAGCATTTTATTTTGTGTTTTTTTCATTCAATGTTTGCATAAAATGTCCACAGCACCATAGCCCTGATTGCCATGTTTAGATTTTGGAAGGATTCAAATGCAGACAGAGCAGTGAGGTGAGGTAAACTTTAATGAGAACATATAAACAGGACTTACATTGTTGGTGTGAAGAAACAAGACATGAAAATGCAGGAAGAAAAGGCAGGTTAACAAAGCAACAAGGAACATGAAGTCAACAGAAGAATCCTGCAGGGAATAATGAGAAGACAGGAGCTTAAATACATTGAGGCAAAACTGCAGGCAAACCAGAAGAGCTCATCGGATGGAATGAGGAGCAGCTGTGGCAGAGAGAAGGTAGAGCAGCTGAAGGAGGAAGACTAATTAACCAAAGCAGAACAGAAACAGAAATACAAGAAAAGTCAGGGAACATATCTAACAGAGATCTAACAGAAAATAACTGCAGATGAATAAAGTACGCTAGAATAAAGTGCAAAAAAATAAACCAATGAGAGATCTGATTGTTCCATATGTTCCTAACAGAGCACTTCGTTCTCAGACTGCAGGTTTACTGGTGGTTCCTAGAGTCTCTAGAAGTAGAATGGGAGGCAGATCCTTTAGTTATCAGGCTCCTCTCCTGTGGAACCAGCTCCCAGCTTTAGTCCGTGAGGCAGACACCCTGTCTACTTTTAAGGCTAGGCTTAAAACTTTCCTTTTTGATAAAGCTAGTTAGAGAGGCTTAGTTTATCCTGAGCTATCTTCCTTTTTTTTTTACCTTCATCTTCTTCCCTCCCTGTTGGTTGGAGTATGGGGGTGTCAGGGTTAGCCTAAACTGGCTCAGTTATGGTAGAGGTGCAAACACACCCTCCATTTCTGCTACCTGTCTGACCCCTTCTCTTTTCCAATGGTTATAATTAGTCTGACAGAGAGAGGTATCCCAATCCTTGTGGTTTTTAGTATAACAATGACCATCAGTGGGACCCTTTGTGAGGTGCCTTGAGACGACATTGTTGTAAATAAGCGCCGTTTAACTAAATAATCTGAACTGAAACTATCTGTGTAGTTATGCTGCTATAGGCTTAGGCTGCTGGAGGACATAACGACCACTTTCACCCTCTTTGCTACATTCTCACACTACTCTCCAATTTTGCATTGTTTGCTGTTATTTCAGCTTTTAACCTTGTTCTCTCTTTTCTCTTCCTAGAAGCTACACCTGGCCTGACTCTGTGTTACCTGTGACACCTTTCTGGAGAGGGGAATCGTCCGAGCTTCTGCTGGCAACAACTTAATGCTCACCCTCTACCGATGATCCACATAGCCCTGTCATTTAGTGTTTATCCCTTTCTCTCTCCTAGACATGGTGATTGACTGAGCTTTTACTGTAACTAATTATATGTGCTCTCTTTCAGACTCTAACCTTGAAAACTGGCTCAGAGTTTATCTCTTCTTTCTTTCCAGGTGAAACGACTAAAGGAGCTACATCCATTAACATTTACTTTTCCTTCCCATAGAAAGTACTCCTGGATCAGTGCTTCTTTGTTCTCTTTGTGTCTCTGCTCTGTTCTCTCAAACCCCCAGTCGGTCGTGGCAGATGGCCGCTCACACTGAGCCTGGTTCTGCTGGAGGTTTCTTCCTGTTAAAAGGGAGTTTTTCCTCTCCACTGTCGCTACATGCATGCTCAGTATGAGGGATTGCTGCAAAGTCAACGTCAGTGACTGTCCACTGTCTCTACATGCTCATCCAGGAGGAGGGAATGCTGCAAGTCACTGACTGGATGCAATCTGCTGGGTTTCCTTAGATAGAAAAACTTTTTATCCAATTTGAATAAAAAGCTAACTCTGACTGCACTGTTCAATTGTTAGGATTAATTGGAATGTATGTACCTGACTGTTGTGAAGTGCCTTGAGACAACATGTGTTGTGAATTGGCGCTATATAAATAAAACTGAATTGAATTGAATTGAATTGAAAACACCTAGAAAATAAACTAAAGAATGCAAGACTGGAAGAACATAATACACCGCAAGGAAAATTAAATTACACACACAAAAGAGAATCAAACACCCAGGGTTGTTACACTGATACAAGGAATTATATTTTGTTCAATTTAAAAGTTTTGTTAAAAGTTTGATATACATATTTTATTGTTTAACTATTAAACATAAATAGTTTATACAGGAGGTGTTAATAAAACTTGATTAGGTTGCTGATTCAAAGGATAACTTAGGTTTTATGTCCTTAGACAAATTTCATCAATTAAGAATGAGGTCAAAGATGGCTCTTTAGATTGTAAATGTTGCTGTCCTCTGAGTTAGACTGATGTAGACTAAACATCTGAACATGAGCTGGAAAGACCAGGGAGTATTTATACAGGGAGGAGTGAAAGCATAATAGTAACAAGATGGGTGATTAACTGATGCAGTGCAGCTGTGAGCGGCAGATATCTGAGGGCTCAGGGAAACTGAATGATTACACAGGAAAACAAAAACTAGAAAAGTGTTCAAACCAGAAACATAGCACAACCCAACAAAAGAATGAATTGAGATTTTAACCAAAAGATGCCGGGTTGCTCCTCGCGGGACCCGGCCGGGCCAAGCCCGAACGAGAGACGCGAGGCCATCCCCCAGTGGGCCCACCACCTGCAGGGGGAACCGTGAGGGACCGGTGCAAAGAGGATTGGGTGGCGGACGAAGGTGGAGACCTCAGCGGCCCGATCCCCGGATGCTTAGGCTGGCTCCAGGGACGTGGAATGTCACCTCGCTGGGGGGGAAGGAGCCTGAGCTTGTGCGGGAGGTCGAGAGATATCGACTAGAAATAGTCGGGCTCGCCTCCACGCACTGCGTGGGCTCTGGAACCCATCTCCTTGAGAGGGGTTGGACTCTGTTCTACTCTGGAGTGGCCCACGGGGAAAGGCGGCGGGCTGGTGTGGGTTTGCTTGTTGCCCCCCAGCTCAGCCGTCTCGTGTTGGGGTTTACCCCAGTGGATGAGAGGATCATATCCCTGTGCCTTCGGGTTGGGGAGAGGTCTCTGACTAACATTTCAGCCTATGGGCCGAGTGGCAGTGCAGAGTACCCGGCCTTCTTGGCGTCCCTGTCGGGGGTGCTGGATAGTGCCCCTCCCGGGGACTCCATTATTCTGCTGGGGGACTTCAACGCCCACGTGGGGAACGACAGTGACACCTGGAGAGGCGTGATCGGGAGGAATGGCCTCCCCGATCTGAATCCGAGTGGTGTTTCGTTATTGGACTTCTGTGCTAGTCACGGATTGTCCATAACGAACACCATGTTCAAACATAAGGGTGTCCATCAGTGGACTTGGCACCAGGACACCCTAGGCAGGAGGTCGATGATCGACTTTGTTGTCGTATCATCAGACCTTCGGCCGCATGTTTTGGACACTCGGGTGAAGAGAGGGGCTGAGCTGTCCACTGATCATCACCTGGTGGTGAGTTGGATCCGCTGGAGGAGGAGAAAGTCGGACAGACTTGGCAGGCCCAAGCGCATAGTGAGGGTCTGCTTGGAACGCCTGGCAGAGCCCTCGGCCAGGGATGTATTCAACTCCCACCTCCGGGAGAGCTTCGACCAGATCCCGAGGGATGTTGGAGACATAGAGTCCGAGTGGACCATGTTCTCCGGATCTATTGTCGATGCTGCTGTAGCTGTGGCCGTAAGGTTTGAACTCTTTCCTCACCCAGGCTGAAGTCACAGAGGTGGTTAAAAAGCTCCGCGGTGGCAAGGCTTCGGGGGTGGATGAGATCCGCCCTGAGTACCTCAAGTCTCTGGATGTTGTAGGGCTGTCATGGTTGACACGTCTCTTCAACATTGCGTGGTGGTCGGGGGCAGTGCCTCTGGACTGGCAGACTGGGGTGGTGGTCACCCTTCATAAGAAGGGGGACCGGAGGGTGTGTTCCAACTACAGGGGGATCACACTCCTCAGCCTCCCTGGTAAGGCCTACGACAGGGTATTGGAGAGGAGAGTCCGACCGATAGTCGAACCTCAGCTTCAGGAGGAGCAGTGTGGTTTTCGTCCCGGCCGTGGAACACTGGACCAGCTCTATACCCTCTACAGGGTGCTCGAGGTTTCATGGGAGTTTGCCCAACCGGTTCACATGTGTTTTGTGGACCTGGAGAAGGCATTCGACTGTGTCCCTCGTGATGCCCTGTGGGGGGTGCTCCAGGAGTATGGAATCGGGGGCCCTTTACTAGGGGCCATCCGGTCCCTGTACAAGCGGAGCAGGAGTTTGGTCCGCATTGCCGGCACTAAGTCGGACCTGTTCCCAGTGCATGTTGGACTCCGGCAGGGCTGCCCTTTATCACCGGTCCTGTTCATAACTTTTATGGACAGGATTTCTAGATGCAGCCAAGGGCCGGAGGGGGTCAGGTTTGGGGACCAGTGGATTTCGTCTCTTCTTTTTGCAGATGATGTGGTCCTGCTGGCCCCCTCTAGCCAAGACCTACAGCATGCGCTGTTGCGGTTCGCAGCCGAGTGTGAAGCGGCTGGGATGAGGATCAGCTGCTCCAAGTCCGAGGCCATGGTACTCGACCTGAAAAGGGTGGCTTGTCCTCTTCAGGTTGGAGGGGAGTTCCTCCCTCAAGTGGAGGAGTTTAAGTATCTCGGGGTCTTGTTCACGAGTGAGGGAAGAATGGAGCGGGAGATCGACAGACGGATCGGTGCGGCTGCCACAGTAATGGGGGCGCTGTGCCGGTCCGTTGTGGTGAAGAGAGAGCTGAGCCGAAAAGCAAAGCTCTCAATTTACTGGTCGGTCTACGTTCCTACCCTCACCTATGGCCATGAACTTTGGGTCATGACCGAAAGAATGAGATCCCGGATACAAGCGGCTGAAATGAGTTTCCTCCGTATGGTGGCCGGGCACTCCCTTAGAGATAGGGTGAGGAGCTCGGCCATCCGGGAGGGGCTCGGAGTAGAGCCGCTGCTCCTCCACATCGAGAGGAGCCAGTTGAGGTGGCTCGGGCATCTATACCGGATGCCTCCTGGACGCCTTCCTCGGGAGGTGTTCCAGGCACGTCCCACCGGGAGGAGGCCCAGGGGACGGCCCAGGACACGCTGGAGGGACTATGTCTCTCGGCTGGCCTGGGAACGCCTTGGGCTCCCCCTGGAGGAACTGGAGGAGGTGTCTGGAGAGAGGGACGTCTGGGCGTCTCTGTTGAGTCTGCTGCCCCCGCGACCCGGTCCCGGAAAGTAAACAGAGAAACTAGAGGCAACATAGGAACAACAATAACAACCTGAGAACAAACAAAGAACCCATAAAGAAAACCTGAATACAAAAGTAAACAAACCTAACCACACTGACTGAATTACCTGGAAAGGAAACAGAAAATAAACTAGTAAACAAGAAGAGTGCAAAGGAACAAATAATAAAACACAATTAAACGCAAAGATACTAAAGAGAAATAAAATTAGAGAATCCAGGGGAGACCAAGAACTATAATAATTACAATAATAATAATAATAATAATAAACCATACAAAGTAATTGTTGGAATAATTGATTATAGATTTATTTTATATATTTTCCTTTTCTTTAGCTTGACTATTTGATCTTTATAACCTTTCATGATGTATGTGTGAGTAAGATGTGATGAGTGTGTCTGCAGGCAAGGATCAAAGGTGGAGCTGGAGAGGAAGCAGTCACAGTTGAGGAGGGCATAAAGATGAAGGCTGATTGCGCTGAGCAGATGACACAACTGATTTTAAGGATGGGGGAGACTGTGGAAGTGTGTTGTTACAAGATAATGGTGTTTATGACCTGTCCTTAGAGAGCGACATTCATTGTAAATAGGGAACCCCTAAAGATAATAAAAAGCGAGGAGTGGACAGATGGTTTTTAGAGCGGTAGGAGATTGAGATTGAGAACTGAAAGCACATCTCTGTCCATTCTCCTCGCGGCGAGTGAAATAACTAATTCTTTGTCTTTCTCTTCTTTTTGTGATGTTATAAGTATTGTAGGTGTTTAAACCTGACAGTAATAAGAAAACAACCATAAAAGAACTTAAGTAGTAAACACTAGGAGGCAGAAGAGGTAGAAAAAAAAGACATGATACAAAAACCAAAATAGAAAACTCTGAGCAAAAGCTAAACGAACACAAAGCCACAAACAGAGTCCACAAATGTCACTCCATGACAGTGTGTGTGATAATGAGCTTAAAGTAATATATCTAATGGGTGTTTGGATTTTGGTTTTCTTTTGTATCTCTGTTTTCATAATTTGCCTGTGGTTTATGTTCCTTAAAGTTTTGCCATATTAGTTCATTTCTTTATTTTCTTACAAATTTTTTGTGTTCTGTTCCCTGTGTATTCTACTTCATTCCTTTAGGTTGGTATTAGCGTTTCCCCTTGGTGAATTCTTTCCTTATGTCTTAGTTCAATCCCTTTTTGCATTTATTAGTGTCATTTCCTCAGTCTCCTTGCTTACATTCTGCCTAAGCTGCTCCTCATGATTCCCTGATGAAAGCATCAACATGTCTGCTTCACAATTCCCTCAGTATTTGAGTTCACTATTGGTTACTGCTCTTTGCTGGATCTTCCCATTCAACTTCCCATTACTGTCTGTTTCATGATTTCCTTTGTTGGACTTGTTTTTATGCCTGAGCTCCACGTCTTGTTCTCCTTGTGTTATTTGTATGTTTTTTTCCAGTTGATTATTAAAATATTACTATGGTCATCCCACAATTGTGCTCTTTGGTCCTTCACCTAACCCATACTACATGACAAATGGACAGTTAATTTGGGTATTCTGTGGAGCTGCTCGCCCTATTGGCCATTACTAAAAGCATTATTACCACTACAACAACTGAAGATCTATCTATACAGAATAATGCTTGTAAAATGGTTCAGTCAGGGCACCATTACATAACTTTCAGTATATTAAAAAACTCTTTTCGATTATTTATGACGGGAACCCAGTTTAAGATAATTCAGTCATAATGACCTCAACCTGGATTTGCTTTAATAACTCCAATAAGTGTGCCCACATTCCTCATTGACAATCACACTTGTTCATATCTTTCCTCATTTTATTCAGCCACATAGACCTGAAAGCAAGGTTCATCGTGACTGCTCTTTATTTTCCCAAAAAGCTCAGCGAGTGCACACAGCTTACTCCCACTCACTTCCTTACTCACCTAATTTATAATGCTGCAGCTTATCAGATGAAGGTGAGACATGATGGTTGAGATCATTCTGTTCTGATCACATTCATGAATAACATTTTTACTGATGTAGTTAAGTCACATAGTTTCGTGGATGCTGTTATGATTTGGGGTTGTTTGGTTTTTGTTTTGGGTTTTTTTTTAATATCTTTTTCACAGTTTAAGTTTTGAATCATTCTTCTGTTTGTTTTCCTGGTCATGCTTTAGTTTTTGTATTCATGTTTTGCTAAGTTGTTTTCTCGGATTGGGCTTCTGGTTATGCTTTGATTTCATGTTTTTCTAGTTTGATTTCTATTAGTTTGTATTCTTGAATTCCTGTTTTTGCCGCAGCCATGTTTTGTTCTGTCTGTCAATTCAGTTTATTTGGTTCACCTGCTCAAAGTTAATCTGTCTCCTTGCTCCACTTGGTTTTCACTCCATATATACACACCTGCTCAGTTAGTCATCGCGGAAACATTTCTCATATCATGTCTTGTTTTTTGATCATGCCATGCCTGTCTCGCCTGCCCGTTTGTTGTTTTGTTCCTGCCTCCTGCTGTGATTGAGTTTTTGTTATTAAACCTTTTTTACTTACCATCACGCTGCCTGCTCGTCTGCATTCTGGGGTCCTATATCTCGCAAGCCGTAACAGATGCAATATGAGTATGCACTGATGGACAATTTGCACAGATATGGGCAAATTGTCATGAAATCATGTGGTCATGAAATCCTTTGAACGGCTGGTGTTGCAGCACCTGAAAGACATCACAGGCCCACTGCTGGACCCCGTGCAGTTTGCTTACCGAGCAAACAGGTCGGCAGATGATGCTGTTAACTTAGGTCTACACTTCATTCTGCAACACCTCGACCGTCCAGGAACGTACGCCGGGATCCTGTTTGTAGACTTCAGCTCGGCCTTCAACACCATCATACCAGACATCCTCCACCAGAAGCTCACCCAGCTCAACGTCCCAGCCTCCACCTGTCAGTGGATCAACAGCTTCCTGACAGACCGACAGCAGCAGGTGAGACTGGGGAGCATCTTCTCCCAATCCAGATCAATAAGTACTGGTGCCCCCCAGGGTTGTGTTCTATCCCCACTCCTCTTCTCCCTCTATACAAATGACTGCACCTCATCGGACTCGTCCGTGAAACTCCTGAAGTTTGCAGACGACACCACTGTCATTGGACTGATCCAGGACGGTGATGAGTCTGCATACAGACAGGAGGTGGATCGGCTGGTACACTGGTGTTGTCAGAACTACCTGGAACTCAACCCACTCAAGACTGTGGAAATGGTGGTGGACTTTCGGAGAACACCACCACCATACACTACCCCACAATCCTCAACAACACCGTAGCAGCTGTGGACCACTTCAGGTTCTTAGCAACCACCATCTCTGAGGACCTCAGATGGTCTTCACACATAGACGTTGTTCGGAAGAAGGCGCAGCAGAGACTGTACTTCCTGAGGCAACTCAAGAAGTTCAACCTTCCACAGGAGCTGCTGGTCATCTTCTACACTGCCATCATTCAGTCTGTCCTGTCTTCATCCATCTCAGTGTGGTTTGGCTCATCCACAAAACAGGACAGGTGCAGACTGCAACGAATAATCAGGTCTGCAGAGAGAATAATTAGGGCTGACCTTCCCTCCATCCAGGACTTATACAGGTCAAGGGTCAGGAAAAGAGCTGCTAAATCTCTGCACACCCCACACACCCTGCACATAAACTGTTTAGAGTTTTACCTTCAGGCTGCCGCTACAGAGCACTGATTACAAAAACCAGCTGCCACAGAGACAGTTTCTTCCCCCGGGCTGTTTCTCTGTTGAAAATTTAATAGAGTACAAAACAACCTCATACTGAAATTGCAATTCCACCTTGTATATGTGTATATTGTATATATGTATTTAAGGACATAAAGATACATGCAGAATATATCTTATAATGCAAAAAAAAAAAAAAAAAACAGAGATTAAAGTGTACCGGAGTCAAATTCCTTGTTTGTTGTTTGTACGAACTTGGCAATAAAGCTGATTCTGATTCTGATATGTCTCTTAAATGAAAGTGCAAACTTGAGAACCCTGACCTGGGTTTAAAAAAAGTACTTATTTACTCCCGTTTCTGTTGTCTCTTCATGCTTTGTGTGTTTAAACTGTCTTTAGAATGTCTTATAGTCATATATATTGTTGAGGTTATCAAAAGATATTCCTCACACAGCAGCTTTTTTCCTGCACCTTTGGTCATTTGTTAATTTTTTAAGCAGGTAAGTTACAAAGATCCCAGACAGTATCGGAACTTGTTAAAAGATTTAGACCTGTTTAACACCCAACACAACAGATTAATAATTAGTTTTGCAGCTTTGGAATTACAACTGGTTCTTCCACTTTTATGTAATTTAATGCACATGATCATTAAAAGCAGTGAGGATCAGCAGTACTCAGAAATAATTCAGTTTTTTTACAACCTTACAGCCTTTGTTCCATAACTGCCAAATACATTGATGTGGACCAAAAAAAACTTGATGATTTGACATTACCAGCCCCTGTTTGCCTCGGGCAATAAGCCTTGTGTTTGGGCAAGTGAGCAAATCTTATGCAGTTGTCCAATCTGTTAAGTGGGAAAAAAACAAATGCAATGCCTTTTGTACATTTCTGCAGTGCTGGTCCTCTGCTTTGTCTCTGGCTGTCCTACTTCCATTAATCATATCAGCTTGAAGTGCACAATCCCCCCTGGCTGTTTACTTCCTGAGGACAATTTTCCTATTTAGCTTCTTAACCCTATCCTCGTCCCATTCCATCTATCTCACTTCAGTGCGCCAATGCTGATTTTTAAATTTAATCACCATCCACCCTGTAGCCTGTCCTTTCTTGTCGATATAACATTTATCCTCTCTTTGAATTATCCAGGGAGCCAGACCTGAGTTTTAGCTTTTGTAAGTCACAAAAATAGAGCAGGTTTTACTTCATTAAACCATATTTGCTTTAGAGTTGGGCCATGATATTTTCTTTCTGAATTGAATGGTTTCATAATTATTATGACAGTTTAAAATTAATAATACAGTTTCTAAAGTAGCATCTGTTTCAATAAAAACAAAAGGAAGAAGTTACAAGAAACCTTGAAACCAGCAGCTTCGACCTTCAGCAGAGAACATGGAGTATCAACAATGATGACGCTGCCTCCAACAGCTCCAGCAGAAACAACCAACCAGTTGGCTGAGAAAGAGAGGTCATCACAAAAGGTCTCCCCGTCGAAATCCACAGGAGAGGTGGACCCCCCCGTTATACCCCGCTCCCCCAAAACCCAGACCGACACTCCCGGTAAACCCCCCTCACCCCAGACCCCGACCCAGACCGCACAGAACTCTCCCATCTCCCCACTGAGCCCGCTTTTTGCTTTACTGGATTCTGATAACATGAAAGGAGCTCTTAAAATCGGGACCAAAATGGCTCTGACATCTTCTCCATTCAACACCCCCCGTGGCCGAGGCCCTGCTACTAAACCAACATCTTCCAAATGCCGCAGACCTCCACCACTTCCTAATCTATCTCCTCCTAATCAGGACCTTCAAATCACTTCTCTGTGATACAGTCTGGGCCCCAGTGGTAACTCTATCAGAAATGAGCATGTCCTGGAAAAACTTGGGCCCCTAATAGGAGATAGTTGTAAAATCTCTGTGCTTATACGTGACAGAAAGAACAAAGCCAAAAGGATAAGAGACAGTAATAAACAATCAACAAAAGCCATAAACTGTCAGGTACAACCAGACACAGAGTTAATATCAACAACTAAGTCATATAAACTGACTTTACTGAACATTAGATCTCTGTCAGGAAAATCATTTTTAATCAATGACTTCATTACTGACCACGATCTTGATGTTATGTTTTTAACAGAAACATGGTTACATGAATTTAATGAAGCTCCCATTCTGATAGAGTCGACGCCTCCGAACTACAATTTTCTTTGTGAGAGCAGACAGCAAAGAAAAGGTGGAGGGGTGGCCACTTTGTTTAAAGATTTATTAGAGTGTAAAAAAGTATTTCTGGGCAAATTTGACTCTTTTGAATATTTGGCTCTCCGGGTAAAGAGCCTGGTCCAAACCATGTTCTTGATTATTTACAGGCCTCCTAAGTCCAAAACAAACTTTATCAGTGATTTTAATGAGCTTTTATCTGTGATATGTGTTTATTATGACTGTTTAATTATTGTGGGAGACTTTCACATTCACATGGACAATCCTGAAGACAGAAGTGCAATAGATCTATGTGACACTCTTAGAAATGTTGGTTTGACTCAACATGTTAAACAGCAAACGCACAAACAGGGACATATTTTGGACTTGATCATCACTAAGGGTCTAAACATTTCCAAGGTGTCTGTAACTGATGTTGCCCTATCTGACCACTTTTTTGTTATTTTTGAAAGCATCATCTGCAATGACTCAGTTTGCCAAAGAGACATGATAAGAAAATGCATCTTTAAGGATGGTGAAGCTGAAACCTTTAACCAGATTTACTCTTCTACCTCCACTTTGCCTTGTAACACTGTAGATTGTAGTGGACTTTTCTTATGAAAGTGTGAGAGAAGTTAACTCACAACAAGAGAAAATCCGGACTTTGTCTTTATAAGTTTTATTCAAAGGCATTAAGCGTTTGAAGACCCTGTCACTGAGGTTAGTCAGTGACGCAGAGTCCCGATCAACATTTACACACAGTATTTATACCAAACATGACAGTGTTATCTCAACTTCAAAGAGTGTGTGTTTTATGGCCCTAGACCCTCCTCGAGGTCAGAGGTGACAAAGTTATCTACGAACAGACCCATCTGTTCTTCCTGAGACACAACCCTCGAGGATGGGGTTTAACCATTAAACCTCTGATAATGGCTTTTACAGCTTCCTCCTTTAACACAGATGTTCTGAGGAGTGAGGTAACCTAAAGGTCATACACTTTGGAACACTTAATAAAATAATTTCCATTACAACTCCTTTCTTCTGATTACAACATAATCACAACTAAAGGAAAATTCTTCAAAACCATCACCCCTCTCAGCTAACAGATAATCCAAAGCCATTCTAGTTTGTAAACTCATTGTTCTAAGAGCTTGCTGCTCCTTGGTCAGAACAGTGAAACCTTCCTCTCTAATAATGGGCTGATTGAATTATAAGTTGTGACTGTAGGTAGTAAATGAGCTAGATAACATACTCCAGACCAATTAGCAGGCAGATACAGATATGATCTATTTCCACACATCCAAACCATGTTCTTAGGACATGAGTACCCATCTCTACTAGGAAAAGTAACAAGAACCCTGGTTAATTTACCGGCCTGGTCAAACAACTTACTTCCATTCGGTACGGCTGTAAGATTAAGAGTTAACACAAAGGGAACTGGGACCAAAGATCCTGAAATATTATAAGCAGCAGTTCTGATAGGACATGACTCAAATTTATGTCTGTTGATTAAAGCACATGAAACAGATATAACAGTTTTGCAAACTTCTGTCTTCCCAAGGAAATAAGGTGTGTTTTCCTCCTGTGCAATACAAATATCTGTACCTATATCTGGATATCTTATTGATTCCTATTACCCCAAAATCTATAAAGAATTCCTGTAGTAGCACATATTAAATTAGTCTCACTAGAAAATCTACTAACATTTCTGCTTTGCCTTACAATATAATTCCTCACCCAAGGAAAATAACCTCCACCAGCTGGTTATGTTGCCTATCTGGAAAGAAAGCAGTATCAATAGGAACAGGTACTAAAAATGGTTGATCATAGCACGTGGAATCAAACAACAAACATAGCAACTGTCATTTCTTATCTTCCTCACGGTTTGATGCATCAATTGCCACCAGACATTATCAGCATGATCATGGTAGTCAGAAAAGTAATGAATCTCTCTTCGAATCCGCTGATGAGTATTATTAGCATAATTCCTCAGATTAGCCATACATTGTCTTAGCTGTACCTTTTCCCAAATGAACACAAGAATAATAAAATACTTGCAATACCAATCATTAGCATCAGAACAAAACATCTATATAGCTGCATCGTGACCTTGAAGTGGAATGTTCTTTCTTCTGGTACTGAAAGCAAACAGTTTTTTTCTCAAAGAAAACAAATCATAAACAAAACTCAAAAATCCTGCTGCCTCTCCGCTTCAAGCTGCCCTGTTACCAGTCTGGTACAGGTGGGCGGTCATAGGAAGCTCCTCTAGAAATATGTTTAGAAACAGGAACTCTAACCTGCTGGAAGTTAGGCTTCCATAGTCCAACTAAACAACGGTGGAAATGAACACATTTCAAATTTGTAATAATACCATAATGATAGATATCAAGCAATAAACATGAAAGTTAGATAAAAGCATCCGAGATTTCCTCCCCAGAGTCAGGTTCGCTGTCAAAGTGGGAGAAAAGAATTTGGCTGACCCTTGCTGTCCAGGCAAAGGAGCCCCTAGTAGCTACCAAATGTTAAGAAATTAAGGACAATAAGCACCATGGCGCATGTTTGACTGTCTCTCTGTTGCAGACATCACCAGTCCATCATCCAGAGAAAGGTTATGTGCAATGTGCAGAGGTCTTCCCTGTATGTTTCCTATGTGTCTCTCACTGTGATGTGTGTGCAGTGAGGCAAATGACCTTATGATTTCTAACTTTCAGGCAATGCGATGGCCTTAAGTAGATTCTGAAATAACGTTGCACTGCTCAAGGGATTGTGCCCTTGTAAGAACAGTGTTCTTCAACCACCTCTTCAATCACTCGCCAGTGATCAACTTACAGTTCTTTGTCTTGTGGTGGTCCGCTGTCCTCACAGCTTTCAGGCCGTGGATGATCCAGTTGGAAGATGACTTGTGTCCTGGAAGCCAGATGAAGCTGGAGGAGCTGGAGCTTTCCTGCAGCTTTCCTGGGTGACTAGTATGATCTGATATGGGCCATTCCAGTGCCTGGACTTCCAGTGTTTTCTCCTAGATTCTCTGACCAGAATCCAGTCGCCAGGAATAAAGGACTGGAGGGTGGAAGTGGCTGTTTCTGGAAATGCAGCCTTCACCATCTGTGAAAATTGAGAAAACACAGTGGACAGGTTTTGACAGTAAAACAACATCCTATCTTCACACAAAGATGTGGAAGAAGATGATCTTGGCAATATCCCCATGTCCAAATTATGAGACCTGCCACTCAGCACTTCAAAAGGAGTGAGATTTGCCTGTGTCCTTTGTCTCAATCTCATATAAGTGAGAACAGAGCCTTCACAACGCTTGGCTAATTTTCAATTCAAAGTCCCATTCTCTAGGTGCTTAACTACATGAACTTCATCAAAACATCCAACAAAATGAAAAGAATTGATCTTCTGACTTCACCTGGCATACTAGCAGTGACCATCAGCTAAATATTCTGAATATCAAAAGGATGACATGATGTTTGAGGAAGGCCTGATTACAGGTCATTATTTCCATAGTTTCAGAATACCCAAAGAGAATTTCAAAAATGGTCTAATCTGTAGAGATGTAAAATTTCACAAAAGAATCAACAGCATACTTTCAGAGAGGTTTTCAGAATGTGATCTTAGGAAGCTATGCACCATTTATATAAACAAAGCACAACGTCTCTCTCGCATTGTCACTAAGTCCTCACTGGAGGTCTGAGCTACCCTTTTTCCCATGAGTGCTAAAACTTTTGGAACCCCATGTTACTTTATTCTGACATTCCCCTCTTCTGGCGCAGGGTCCAACCCATGCGACAACCCAGCAAAAAGTTTGAACAAAAATGTTCCAGTAACCAAGATCACATTACATAGAACCAAAGAAATGAATTCTGACATAACTATGTGTCACTATGAATTTAACGAAAGCAACATAAAGAAAATCCAGATGTTTTTAACTTCAGTTCCATTAACAACAAAAAACAAACTTTAGTTATTCAGTTCATCAATGTCTCACTTAGAAATAAGTCACATATCATCCTGATTTGTCTTGTATGAAGATAAGTATTAGATTAATAGGAATCTAATGTAATTTTAATGCATACACTTTACAAATTGAATCTAATAAATAATTCCCACCAAGTATGAAGTCATGACTCAGATTCTTTATCAAAAATATATTCCTTACTTTTGGCATATCTTGAACTGTCAGCTAGCTTAATGGCACCAGGGAAAACTTTCAATCTAATAAATCACCAATGATTCTGCATGCAAAACTAATTCTTCAAACTAGTTTAAACTATTTCATTAACCTTTTAATAGTAAAACACATAAATCTAAAAGTCATCCTACATCCAAAAAAAAACATGTTTTTAAGGCAACAATCCCTACAAGCATTTTGATTCGTTTGTCTCTTAAACAGTGTTAAAACTCAGGAAGGGAGGTGCTGAGCGTTACCATGACAGCAAAGGCGTGAACCAACCTGGTAGGTGGGTGGAGTCAGGCAGAACTAACCTCTGATTGACAGCCTATGGGCGGACCCACAGTTTCTTCATTCCAACCCATCTTAGTGAACCTTAAACTGCAAAACTGTTAACATGCACCTACCTCAGAAACAAGCTGCTTCTTAACTCTCCTGAAAACTCAAAGTTTTAATCAATCTGGGATTTAGAAACATTATTCTAAACATGGATTATTGTTTCATGCAACATATAAACAAACATTCATTCCAACAAAACAAAGACAAAACATCAAAAACAGAGAAATGGCCAAATTTGAAGCTTCAAAAATTCAAAGAAATTTTTAACAATCTCTTTTCAAAATATGTTTTCTCAGCCATATATTTTAATGCTGTAATTGATCAATTTTGTTATGACAATCGTCAGGATCCTTTTTTAAGATGAGTGCACATAATCCAAAGAGATCTCAAACTATTTAGAAGCACAGCAACAGTTTTCTCTTAAATGAATCCAAATTTACTGATGCTGAAACCTTTTGCCAATTCTTTGTACTGTAACTCTATAATAATAACTACAATCCTGAGAGCTATTGTTATAATTCTCTTTTTGTTTGGCTCAATTTAATCGCAGCTGCATTCAAGAATTTCTCTGCTCAGGTTAAATGCAAAGAAGTATTTTAAGCCGGCATTGACGTTTTTATGCAGTGTTAAACTTAACCAGAAATGAAGCTAAGAAGCTTGACTCCAAACTGGACTTTGTTCCCACATAGCATTTCAAAAGGAGAACAGACATAATTTTCTTTAATTTGGGCTATTTAAATTTTGAGAGTTGGGGAAAAACTTATTACTAGAACCCCTCTTTTACAATCCAAATGCTGATAAATGTTCCAATATTTTATGATTTAGTAATCTGAAATTACCGTGTACCTTTCTACTCCTATATATTATTTTAATCTTTAAACCCTAAGAAATCAAACAATGAGACTGGAGTTTGAGCCGACCATACTCTTTAGTGTTGAGAGAGCCTTTATTTCTTTTCTTTTCCTAAAATGAAGGATTTTACTTGTCTTTATAACCTTGGTTCCAAAACAAAAATCTTCAATCCCAATCTGTGTTCCCCAGAGTAGAAATTTTGAGTATTATTGCATTTCAAAGCCACCAAATGACTGAAACCTATCATTGGCTTAGATCTGTTTTAATAGGTAATTGGTCTACCTTTAATTAAGTATTATAATTTTATGAACCCAAAATCTATGGCTTACGGGCTTCAGGAGTCCAGGAACCATTGGTTGAGTACTACTGCATTGAACAATGATGCTAGCTTTCTGCAGATTGAAGAGAGGATTAGCTAAATATCCCCAGACCTGTTAGTGTATTGTTTCTGCTTGGACAATAATCAGATTTAAAAATCACTAGTTCACAGCCCCTAATTTACCTCAGATCATATTTGCTCCTAACCCAGTTCATAAGAAGCTTCAGACTAACATTATGCTAAAAAAAAAAACAAGAACAAAACAAAAACACAGATCTGTTTTAAAATAAAGAAAAAGCATGCTTAAGAAATTTGGTACTGCGACAGGAAATAATTCCACAGTTCTGAAGGCCTTTTCTATGCAGAGTCTTTTAGGAAACATGAGTTGTTTAATTTTTGTGTGGTACCACTGTCCAATCAGAATATTTCTTACCTTCAAAAATCACCCAATTTGTCTCATTAAAGGTTTGTTTTGCCAAGGAAAATGTGTTTAACAAAACCAATTACTCTCAAAAGTTTTAAAAGTTTTAGCTGGTGATATCTTAGAAAAAAAGTGTTTTAATATTCCTATGCAGCACAGAACTGATTAGGTTTCCTTTCCTTCCCCAAAGGGAGAAAAAAGAACCTGCAGAACCAAGCCTTTCATCGTTTTTTGTCAGGACCTGATATAAGGTACAGTGTAAATCAACAGGCTGCATGAATCAGAAGAGGGAAGAAAAACCTAATATAACCTCTTCCCAGCAGCTGCTGTGAAAAACAATGAATTTGTACTTTCCACAAGCGTAAGTTAGCACTTGCAGACAAAAACTGCACCCCACTGTGAGTACTGTATCAGAAACTGTATGAAGACCATCAGCAGTAAAACTAAGACTGTTTTAATGAGGTCCCTACCCATTAGTGCAACACTTTAGAGGAACAGAAAAACGTTCCCTAACTGTTTCACCTGAAGCAGAGACAGAATGAACATATCGACCACTCAGTGTTGGCTGCTTTTTGATACATTTAGCTGATAAAACAGAGTGTGTCGCTCCTGAATCTACAACAAAAGAAATTTCTTCACCCATCACCATCATAGAACATAGGCATTCTTTTAAAAGCAGGGTTCTCTGTATGGAGATACGTGCCTGGTAAAACTACGGAGGCACCTTCTAAGTGTAATATGGCCTCTGTAAGAAACCTATGTGAATCAGTATCATCATGCAACTGTGTGTGTGTTTGTGAAACCTCACGCTCCTTAAGAGACCCCTCCTCAATGCGAGTGACAGCTAGATCCAGGGTCCCGTCCTCCCCCCGTCAGTTACCGCTGTCAGGCCGCTGCAGTTTCTCTGGACCATTCATTCCTCCAGTGTCCCAATTTTCCACAGTTATGGCAAGCATCGGAGCGGGACCACAGTCCCCTTCCCCGACCTCTGCCCCGGCGTCCCCGGCCTCGTCCTCAAGAAAAAGAACCACTTTGATTTGTACTGCAGTACAGGGTCAAGGCAGCGTTATACAAATCAGTCTCTCTTTTGTCCACTTTTTTCTTCTTCCTGTCGTTGATGACATCATCGCTGTGTAAAGCATGTCTTTTCAGCTCCTCAAAACGCACCCCATGTCTCCAACCAACATAAAGAATCTTAGTTTGTGCTGCGATCTCAGGGAGAGGTCCTTTCATAATATATCCACACAGCATCTTTTCCCAGGGGCCCAAAACAGTAAAGTCAGCGGGGTGCTCCATACCTGAATGTTTATTGAACGTTTCTTCCATCCGGTAAAGAAAGTCAGCGACAGTCTCATCGGGACGTTGTTTAACTTACTCTTCTTCCTCTTTTTTATCTTCCACTTCGTAGCCATGTAAACTCATGGAAGCTAACAGGAGAGGAGAGGAAAGGTATTTTCTGGTCCTTCGATGAACCCGGTCGCTGCTCATCTGCAGGCTGGTGCATGATCACACCTTCCGCTCCGCTGGGGCCACTGTGCTCGGTGAGGTCAGCATGCACTGCAGGTGGATGTGTGGGTTGACTCACGGGCTGATGCTGAAGCGGACTGGCGAGTTGTCTTGGCTGACTTGCAGGCAGATTTGCTGGTTGGCCCGCTGCTGGAGGAGGACGGGAGTCTAGATCGAGGTTTGCCATCTGGAGGGCCCGCAGCTCCGTCTGTAAAGATGGATATAGACAGGAGGGTGAAGCATCACTAGGTCAATATGGGGGTGGAAACGTGGGGTCATCAACGGCACGACCAGCATTGTCATACCTGTTTCCCACGTCCCCAGACAAATCTTTTCCCCCTGCCATCTGTTTCAATTCAGACTTTCTTTCCCTACGCACAGCCTCCGCAATCCATTCATTCCAACACTTTACCCATATTTCTCTCTGATCTAAATCTTGTTTTTTAATCCTTTTTTTATTTTTTTTATTTTCTCCCAATCACCATCCATCAACTGTTTTATTTTATTCAACTGATTTACACTCAAACTTCCACCTTGTGGAAAACCAAACTTATCCTCCCAAATTAAAGCACAATTAACACAATCATCCCCACCTTTTTCTTTCATTATTTTATAAATTGCAGAGTCTGGAGAAGGAGGCAACCCTGATGCCTTTGAGGTTCCGGAACCCATTTTTTTCCTTTTTACCCGTTCAGCGGCACGTTGGCCGTCTGGCTTTTCTCCTTTATGAGGTGTAGAAAATTGCAAAAAACCACCCGCAAAACCCTGTGTTTTGCTTTATCATATTGTTACCAATAAGAACCTCCCTGTATCCTTACAGGGTGACCTGGCCCTCAGCTGATGTCCTCCCTCTCGCAACTCCGGAACCTAATTAATTAGTTAGGAGATGATGGTTAATATGTAATAAAAAATAATATACATTATACCATACAGAGCAACTTCTCACCCAGATATATTTGTAGACAAATTGTTCTGATCCAATCGGCCGGAAGCAGCAAGCGGGCACGAGGACTCCCCTCCGTAAAATGGAGTTGGACTGAGGACAACGTCTCAGGCTGGCCAGGCGTCCGTGTCCCCTCCTGCGGATTCCTCTAGCACGTTAGATTATTTTCGTGATGCCAAAATTGTAGTGGAATTTTCTTATCAAAGTGTGAGAGAAGTTGACTCACAACAAGAGAAAATCCGGACTTTGTCTTTATAAGTTTTATTCAAAGGCATTAAGCATTTGAAGACCCTGTCACTGAGGTTAGTCAGTGACGCAGAGTCCCGATCAACATTTACACACAGTATTTATACCAAACATGACAGTGTTATCTCAACTTCAAAGAGTGTGTGTTTTATGGCCCTAGACTCTCCTCGAGGTCAGAGGTGACAAAGTTATCTATGAACAGACTCATCTGTTCTTCCTGAGACACAACCCTCGAGGATGGGTTTTAACCATTAAACTTCTGATAATGGCTTTTACAGCTTCCTCCTCTAACACAGATGTTCTGAGGAGTGAGGTAACCTAAAGGTCATACACTTTGGAACACTTAATAAAAGAATTTCCATTACAAGATGTGCGTGTAGATAACTTTCATTCTAAAATCTCGGACATCATTGATTAATTTGCTCCAATTAAGGTGAAGGTCGTTTCTGGGAAGAAAATGTCTCCATGGAGAAGTGCTCCACCAGTCTGAAGTGAAAAAAAGGAGTGTCGAAAAGCTGAACGCAGGTGGCGAAAGACTGGAGTCCAGGTTCACTATATTATCTATAAAGAGAGACTATACAGACATAACCTACAATTGAAAAATGCAAGGGAATCTTACTTTTCTGAGATCATCAGCAAAAACATAAACAATGCTCGTACATTATTTGCCACGGTCGACAGGTTAACAAACCCTCCTGGTACTGTAGCATCTGAACTCCACTCTACCAGGGCCTGCAATGAATTTGCTAAATTCTTTACTGAAAAAACCCAAAAGATCAGAGGGGCAGTCAGCACATCCACATCAACTCCAGTACCAATGTTGTCTCCAACTAGAACTGATTTTGACAAAATTTCCCAATTTCACCAAATAAACTACAAAAACGTAGAAGATATCGTACAGCAACTAAGCTCTTCTTCCTGCTGTCTTGATCTTTTACCCACAGCTTTCCTGAAGAAAGCTTTGCCTGTAATAACATCTGATTTAACACAAATAATAAACACATCCCATTTGTCAGGTGTTTTCCCCCAGGCCCTGAAAACAGCAATTATCAAACCTCTATTGAAAAAGAGCAACTTGGACAAGCAGCTACTACAGAACTAGAGGCCTATATCAAACCTCCCCTTCATCAGCAAGATTACTGAAAAAGCTGTGTTTCAGCAGTTAAACAACTTCCTAACAACGACCAACCGCTTCGATGTCTTCCAGTCAGGCTTCCTGCTCACCATAGTACAGAGACTGCTCTTATCAAGGTGTTCAATGACATCCGTATAAATGCAGACTGTGGAACAACCACAGTGCTGGTATTATTGGACCTTAGTGCAACATTCGACACTGTTGATCACTCCATTTTATTAGAGCGCCTGGAAAACTGGGTCGTCCTTTCTGGACAGCACTCAACTGGTTTAAATCCTACTTGAAGGACAGGGATTTTTTTGTGTCAGTAGGTAACTTTACATCAGAGACCACAAAAATCACATGTGGCGTTCCCCAAGGGTCCATCTTAGGGCCCCTCCTATTCAATATCTTCATGCTCCCCCTAACTCAGATTTGAATAAACAACAACGTAAGTTATCATAACTATGCAGACGTCACACAGCTATACGTTACGATGTCACCAGGTGACCATGAACCCATTCAAGCGCTGGGTAAATGCTTAGAAGAAATCATTACATGGATGGGCCTAAATTTTCTTCAGCTGAATCAAAACAAAACTGAAGTAATAATCTTTGGACCAAAGGATTAGCGTTTAAAAGTTAGCACACAGCTTCAGTTAATACAGCTAGAAACCACCAGTCAGGCTCACAACCTGGGTGTAGTGATGGACTCAGACCTGAACCTTCAGAGGCACATAAAGGTAGTAACTAGGTCGGCCTTCTATCACCTAAAGAACATCTCCAGGATTAAAGGACAAATGTCTCAGCAGGACCTTGTAAAACTAATTCATGCGTTCATATTTAGTAGAATTGATTACTGCAACGATGTCTTCACAGTTAATCTGTTTACATATTAGAATGGTCCAGTCAAAATCCAGAAATAAGTTCAATTCAGAAAGTTTGGCATCACTTGAAAAACTAATGTTACATCTAGTCTGACAGACCTCGGGCCATTTTGTAAAGAAGAATAGGCAAGTCTTTAAGTCTCCAGTGGTGCAAAGCTGGTAGAGGCAGGCTATTTACTACTACTTGCACATTTATTGGCAGTGAAAAGGTGGTTTTAAAAAATATTAACTTAGAGGGGCTGGATAAATTTTGTGTTGTGTAACAAAAAATCCCCATGTTTGTTGTGACGCAAATGTGAAAATGTTCAAGATTGAACACTTTTACAATGCAATGTACTTTATGCAGCTACGTTATGCATCTAAAGGAAATTAAATGGGTTGGAATATTAAGGTGTTTCAGACTCTATAAATTGTGTTAGATTGTGTAGGCTGACACATTTAAAGCTATATAATCATATACACCATCTATTCAGCCTCTATGAAATAAATGAAGACACAAACCGTATGTTTAACTGAACAACCACATGGTGTAGGCACAGCACTGCCTCATTAGAGCTTAGCACAGAACCTTGGGTGTATTTATTGTATTGTTTGTCTTAGCAGGACTTTTACAAGGTTTGTTGGATCCAAGAGGAGATGGAGAGATGAGGGTGCTGGTTGGACCCAAGGGTGCTCTGCGTGAAGATGATGAAGGCTGAAAGGACTTCCTCTATACTCTTGACAATTAGTCTGTCACTGCTGTTCTGTCCCTCACCCAGAAACAATGCCCTGCTTAAGATGCCTCACCACACAGACATCAATCTTGTCTAAGGCCATTTAAAGTGACTACCAGAAATTATCTTTCAGCAGAGTCCTGGATTCAAAATACAAGACCCCAAAGCAGTATGCGATTGTGATTATGGTCACATAATCATTGCGACAGAGCAGAGCACACCAGCTCCATTTACCAATGCTCAACAACATGAAGAGAAGCAGCAGCACAACGAGAATTGCATCGCTCACTTGAAAGATTTATGGCAACAAATGCATTTATTTGTTCATGTTTTGTGCCACTTTCTCACTGATCCTGTTTAACTCAACTGTGCTGGTTCTTTCAACACACAGTGAAAACCTATGATGTACAAAGCCCCTTTCATATTACAATTAAAATTAACTCACAAAAAGTGAGCAAAAAACAACAAGATTTTGTAGTAAACAAACCAAACAATCTCAGAACCCGGGAGAGCAGACACACCAACTAAAGGCACTGCCAAAGCAGTAAATCCAAGAACAAAACACTAAACAAATAGTAAGACTGTTAAAGAAAACAGTAGATCGGCTGAGGATCTGGTGCTGAACAATTAAAATAAAATTTAAAGGACAGACAGGCCAAGTGAAAGCCAAGGATTAAATGAGAAAGAGAAAACAGAAGGTGACATGTCAATCCAGAGACAAGATAAGGGTAACTGAGGACATCTAGGGTAGATGCCAGATAACAGCACAAAACTAACATAACAGAAAGGCACACATACAATAAAAAAACAGAAAAGGAACTAAAAACCAAAAACTGGCACAAAGTAATTTGTGATAAATGCAACAAAATCAAGATCAGAGCCATCTTCAGCAAAAGACACAGCAAAATCAACTACACAAATAGCCATGACAAGTCACCATATCTTTATTTACAAAACAAAGACAAAGCAAAACAGAAAAACTTGTATCTCTAACTCCAAAAACCCTTAAATACACACAAATTACAGAAATGTTTTTTTTTTTAAATCAAAACTGTACATTGTAAATGCAGCAGGTATTTCCTACATAATTTATAATATAAATATTTGAATACAATATTTTTGACTTCCAAATATACCTATAATTTAGACAGCTAACTTGATCAGCTAAATGCAACATACAGTGCCTTGCGAAAGTACTCGGCCCCCTTGAAGTGGTCAACCTCTTGCCACATTTCAGGCTTCAAACATAAAGATATAAAATTCTAATTTTTTGTGAAGAATCAACAAGTGGGACACAATCGTGAAGTGGAATGAAATTTATTGGATGTGTCAACTTTTTTAACAAATAAAAAGCTGAAAAGTGGGGTGTGCAATATTATTCGGCCCCCTTGCGTTAATACTTTGTAGCGCCACCCTTTGCTGCAATTACAGCTATAAGTCGCTTGGGGTTTGTCTCTATCAGTTTTGCACATCGAGAGACTGAAATTCTTGCCCATTCTTCCTTGCAAAACAGCTGGAGCTCAGTGAGGTTGGATGGAGAGCGTTTGTGAACAGCAGTCTTCAGCTCTTTCCACAGATTCTCGATTGGATTCAGGTCTGGACTTTGACTTGGCCATTCCAACACCTGGATACGTTTATTTGTGAACCATTCCATTGTAGATTTGGCTTTATGTTTTGGATCATTGTCTTGTTGGAAGATAAATCTCCGTCCCAGTCTCAGGTCTCTTGCAGACTCCAACAAGTTTTCATCCAGAATGGTCCTGTATTTGGCTCCATCCATCTTCCCATCAATTTTGACCATCTTCCCTGTCCCTGCTGATGAAAAGCAGACCCAAACCATGATGCTGCCACCACCATGTTTGACAGTGGGGATGGTGTGTTCAGGGTGATGAACTGTGTTGCTTTTATGCCAAACATATCATTTTGCATTGTGGCCAAACAGTTCGATTTTGGTTTCATCTGACCAGAGCAGCTTCTTCCACATGTTTGGTGTGTCTCCCAGGTGGCTTGTGGCAAACTTTAAAGGAGACTTTTTATGGATATCTTTGAGAAATGGCTTTCTTCTTGCCATTCTTCCATAAAGGCCAGATTTGTGCAGTGTATGACTGATTGTTGTCCTATGGACAGACTCTCCCACCTCAGCTGTAGATCTCTGCAGTTCATCCAGAGTGATCATGGGCCTCTTGGCTGCATCTCTGATCAGTCTTCTCCTTGTTTGAGATGAAAGTTTAGAGGGACGGCCGGGTCTTGGTAGATTTGCAGTGGTCTGATACTACTTCCATTTCAATATGATTGCTTGCACAGTGCTCCTTGGGATGTTTAAAGCTTGGGAAATCTTTTTGTATCCAAATCCGGCTTTAAACGTCTCCACAACAGTATCTCGGACCTGCCTGGTGTGTTCCTTGGTCTTCATGATGCTCTCTGCGCTTTGAACAGAACCCTGAGACTATCACAGAGCAGGTGCATTTATACGGAGACTTGATTACACACAGGTGGATTCTATTTATCATCATCAGTCATTTGGGACAACATTGGATCATTCAGAGATCCTCACTGAACCTCTGGAGTGAGTTTGCTGCACTGAACGTAAAGGGGCCAAATAATATTGCAAGCCCCACTTTTCAGTTTTTTATTTGTTAAAAAGGTTTTTGACACATCCAATAAATTTCATTCCACTTCACGATTGTGTCCCACTTGTTGTTGATTCTTCACAAAAAATTTGAATTTTATATCTTTATGTTTGAAGCCTGAAATGTGGCAAGAGGTTGACCAGTTCAAGGGAGCCGAGTACATTCGCAAGGCACTTTTGTCTACCAGATTTCTGAGCATAACCAAGAGGTAAGGATTTTGATTACCTGGCATGCAGCTGGAACACTGTTAAGGATGACTTGATTCCTGGGTCCAAACTCCAAATTCCAAGACAAATAGAAGACAGCTGTAGATTTCTTTGCATCTGGGTTATTTGAAAGATGCCCTGATACACCCTTATCTACCATATTAGACACCAACAGCATCAGTTGGGAGTTGAGTTGGGAACCAGAAACAAATGCAAACAAGCTTGACAGATCCTTACAACGTTGAATGTTTAAATAAGCTGTTGCTGGCCTTTACATTATATTTACGTGACAACTGCTAAGATTATTAGAAAAATAAATAGAAACGTACTTGTTAAAACTTGGTTATTGAAGAAAATCATGCACCGCAGGGTACTTTCACTTTTAACAAATAAATAGTGTGCAATAACATGCTGCCACAGAGAGATTGGGTGGAAACTTTATGCTGATTAGTTAATGAGAGCTTTGCAACTAGATGGTGGATATTTTTGTCTTTCACTGCGAGCGTGTGACAATGTGCGAATGTGTGAGCGTATCTGCTCGGATGAATAGCCACAGTGTCACTGAGTGCAGACCTTGACAGAGCAGAACAGATGAGATGATTCAGAAGCAAAGCATTGTCCTGGCTTTCATCACTTCAGTTGGCAGCCCAGGGCAAATATTATCAGTGGAAGTGGATGATGGAGCAAAATTACAGTGTGGAGGCCTCCGCTTCCTGCTGCAAAACAATCACTGCTGAAAGAGACTGCAGACTTGAGGAGATTAAATGTTTTGTTAACGAAACAAAGTGGTTGTGAGGAAAAAAAAATTTAATATTATCTGCCTTGAGATTTTCTTGTTTATCCCACTATGTGAATCATATATCCTGTTGGTCATGTTTCTAGAATATCTCTAATATCTCAAAGTTTGTCAATTTTTTGTCTCAACCTCAGTAAATCTCAGAGGTGTTTGGCAGGTCACAGTGAGTGTGGCTCAGCCTAGAAACTCAGCCAGTTGGCCCAGCATACTGATGCGGTTTTACCTCATTCATTTTCCTCTGATTCTTCCAGCATTCTTAGATACGCTCCAAGAAATTGATTGGTGACCAGAATCAACCAACTTAACGTATAACCCGCCATGATCTGTCATGCAGAAATCAGAAACTAAAAGTCCTTTTTTCATTCGGGATAACACTTTTCAGTGTGGAAGTTGTTACTGTGGGAAGAAGAAATAAACATTAGTATATTAAAAATGTAATTAAATGACTCCCAATAGGTCTAAAGGGCCTAAAGAAGGGAAACTGTGGTTTCTGCAGTAGCTTGTTGGTTGTTCATTTGGACTGTCACAACACGGAATAAGACATGAGGAAACAAAACAATGCTAAATGTTTCAGAGCAGTTTTGCTTTGTTTTATTCTTTGGAGCAAACCGGTTCTGTCTGTCACAGATAATGCTGGAATTGGAAATGAGGTGATTATTTGACTCAGGTGTGTTGAAGCAGAGACACATCTAAACATTATAGGAACCCAGTCCTAAGATCTGAGTTTGGGACCCTTAAAGTAAGCAATTACAAAGCAGATTTTCTTTCTCAGAAAACTACTTTTAAGCAGCTTGACTGTTTATATAAAAGGTTATATAAAAAATATTATATAAAACACTGTATATATGTAGCAACTGAGCTGTTGGTACTGTTAATGCCCTCCTCTTCCTTCTCATACCCAAGGGGCATATGCCCATTGCATAAATTGATGTTGTAAGCAAATGTACAGCACTTGATAAGAACTGTTGGTAGATAATTTCTTTCTAATGGAATAAATGTATAGAAAATAGAACAATATCCTTTTAAAAAAATCTTAAATGTGATATGCATGAAGAATTAAGAGTATTTTTAAACATGTTACGGCAGACAGTGACTAAGTTCACTGTCTGCCATAAGACATTTAAGTTATACAAGGAGTAATCATTTAAACAACTACTTGCATAAATTCAGCATTTTTCTTATCTACATGACACAAAGGACTGCGCAACCCTTGCCTCTTGTCTTTCGCTGTGTGTCTTTCTCTTGATCATTTCAGCCTGACGCACTTCTCACTTCCTCCTCTGCCCACTGTCCAGCAAACCGTGATGTGACAGAGGCTGCCTGCGGCTATAAGATGATTTTCTGTATCTATTTGCTGTCAAGCTTGCTGACTCATTCATGGACAGGGCTTGGACCAAATGCTAATCCCGGTATTCAGAGCTGAGCCGTGTTCCCTAGATGATTTCTGGAGCAGAAAGACGTGTGTTTAGAGGAAATGATGGGGTGGGAGGGGTTAAAGTTTCTGCATTCCTTTTATTGGCACACAGCTAGTTTTTTGTGCATGTTCACATGTTCTAATATCGATTCTCTGTGTGCAAATGACATCCAATCTACAGTTAATTTAGTACCCAAAACAGACTAAATGTACATGTAGATACTCATACATTATTTAACTGATTTAACTAAGATGACTATGGCTTGGCTACTAGGGAGTCCCAACTTTAAACATTTGCATCAACAGGGACTAACACTTATGCTAACACTGCGCAGGCATAAACAATGCCACAGGCTGCAAGATTAGGGGCTTAATCAGCAAAAGGTTTTACAAACATCAATCCTTCAGACTTCTAATGTTAAAAAAAAAGAGATTTGCTTTAGTACAATAATAAAAGCTTTTAGTGTGTCTATGTGCATTCTTTCTCTCAGCTTATTTGTTTCTAAGCATCACCATTGAAATGCCAGAATTAATCATAGATGACCTAATCAAAATGTCTTCAACACTCCACGTCATTTAAAAACTCAGATTCCCATTTTGATAACAAGATTCCATGTGCGAACCAAGTTCAGTTTAATAAAATCAATGCCACGTAGTATATGCTTGACAACCCAACAGTTGTAAGGTGCAATAAAATAATGCCCTGCATTTTATCAGTATTACATGGTCTACATTAATATTGTGATTGTGTCCCACTTAACTCACTCATCAAGACATTCAGGACAACACCATCCCAACCAGAACAGTGAGGTGCCTTCCCAGTAACAGACCCAGGTTCACCAGTGACCTGAATGGACTGGTAAACAGGAAAAAGAGAAGTAGACAGGAAATTATAGAGGAATATAGTACCGTATGTTCCGCACTATAAGGCGCACCGGATTATAAGGTGCGCCTTCAATGAATGGCCTATTTTAGAACTTTTTTCATATATAGGGCGCACCGGATTATAAGGCGCGCCTTCAATGAATGGCCTATTTTAGAACTTTTTTCCTATATAGGGCGCACCGGATTATAAGGCGCATAGAATAGAAGCTACTGCAGTCAAACGTTTGACTGGGGTTGCGTTATGCATCCACTAGATGGAGCTGTGCTAAAGAGAATGTCAACAAAACAGTCAGATAAGTCAGTCAGTCAAACTTTATTAATACACTACAAACCAGCGTTCTGATAACTCCATTCACTCTCATGGTAAGGTCTCCTCTACATAGAATTCTATTGAATAGAGCCAACCACACGTTAGGAATGCATTGGAGTCTATGAAGTTGAAGTTGAAATCAAACGTTAGTTAAAACGTGAAAGGGAACTTTTCCCTGATTCAGTAAACACGTAAAAGAAACAGTTTGATGCACTAAATCAAACGTTAGTACATTCACAATATAGGAGCGTTAACTGTTGAATTCTCTCGCTGCTGCTCTATTCCCATGTTCGACTGCGTAGCTGACAGCCTTGAGTTTGAACTCAGCATCGTAAGCGTGTCTCTTGAAAGGTGCAATTTTGGGGTCGTTATACACACACAAGTGGTGTTGGACTAGGAGTAAGCACAGTACAGGTGTTTACCGCTATTACTTCGGCGACACCCCTGACTACGGTAGCCGTAATGCTGCAAGCGGTGCGGCTTTGTAGTTTACCAGTCGTACTGAAACATTTTGACAGAGTGCCGTATACAACCAGTATGGATCAACCAATTAACCAATTGATCCATATATAAGGCGCTCCGGATTACAAGGCGCACTGTCATTTTTTGAGAAAATTAATGGTTTTTAAGTGCGCCTTATAGTGCGGAATATACGGTAAGGCAACTTGAGTCAAGCTTAGGGACATTGAGGAGGCATACAAGCTCTGCATCCTCCTGTGCTGCCCCCAGACAAACAGACCCCTTCCCCCCATGGATTCAACTTCTTCTTCAAAATTGTCTCCAGCCAAATTAAGAGATGCTGGTGATGCGTTCGTCTCCCCACTCTCTCCTGTCTGTCTCTAGTCAGGTGAAAAGGCAGTTGGGGAGACTGAACCAGAACAAACCTTCTGGTCCAGATCATGTCTGACATAGAGTACTGAAGGCTTGTAAGGAGCAGCAATGTCAGATTCTGCAGCACTTCTTCAGCCTTAACCTGATCAAGGAGAAGGTCCCAGTGCTGTGGAAGACCTACTGCCTTGTACCAAAGAAAACTCAGCCATCAGTCCTCAATGACTATAGACCTGTTGCCTTGACATCACACACCATGAAGGTCATGGAGCGAGTTCTACAAATGAGTAAACTAACAAGCAAATAGAACCCAGTGCAGTTTTCTTATTTTCACAGGGTTGGATATGAAGACACCATCATCAAACTGACTGTTATCTGGACAAATCAAGAAGCACTGTCAGTAAGCTTTTATTGCTGTGTGGTTCTCTGAAAAACTACTGAGGCTCTTACTTGTTAAATATATAAATTGCTACGTTTCCATTATATCTTATTTTTTTCAACTTCAATCATCCAAGCCAATAGATGACACTAAACTGTCAAGATCTGCCATTTTGTTCTTTGTTTTTGTTTACTTTGCCGTTAAAGATTTTCCCTGTTCCTTTGATTAGTAGTTTACTTGGTTTAGTTTATATTTGCTTAGATTCTTGTGCTTGTTTACATGTCCTTAGATTTAGTTCTCTCTAGAGTTACTATTTATGTTTAGTTTATGTTTAATGTTTCTATTGGTTTAATAGCTGATTTTATTGATTCCTTCTGTTTACTTTGTTCTGCCTTTTCTCTTTGCTGTTCCCCTAGTCGTTCTTCCTCTTGTCCTTAGATCCCCTTCAGTTATTATTTACTCATTGTCCATTTCCCTTTTATCTTAGTAATTCTTTCCAGCCTTATTTCTAGTATAGTTCTCCGTATTAGTCTCTACTGTTTAAGTTCCTTCCAACAGGTTATAGTTTATAGTTATTTGTTTCCTCACTAGGCTTAGTTCCACTTATTGTTTACATTTTAGTTCATAGTAATTCTAGGTCTTTGCTTCCCTGCTCTTCCTTATCAGATAATGTTATCCTTTAATTCCAGACTCCCTTTGGTTTTCTTATAATTTTGTTGTCTTGTGTCCCTGTGTTTCCTAGTTCGTGTCGCCATAGTAACCATTCATTCCCTCAGTCTCCACAGCCAGTTCCCACACCTGCTTCCACTTTTCTTCTGATTAACCTAGCTTCTCTCTCATTGGTCCACTCTCCTTCTCTCCCTGCTTATATACCTGGTTCCTCTAATTATTCTTCGCTGGTTCCTCATTTCATGTATACCATGTTTGTCTCGTCTCTCCTCAAGCTCTTTGAATTATGCTTCTTGTGAATTCTCTTCTCTGAATATCCTACAACCTTGTAAGTGCTGATCTCCGAGCCTTAATAAAAGAAGATCTGTTTTCAATATGCTGAACCCAAGCAACTGTTTGCATTTTGGTCCAAAACAACCTCAGAAGGTGATACAAACAAGAGTGAATGGCAGAATGAGCAGTTTGGCAATGCCGGAGGATTTGATGAGTTTTTTTCAAACAACATACTCAGCTCTGCTGCTCAACTGCTCTATTTTCCTTACAAATGTGGCACCATTTAAAGGGAAATAAACAAGCTTTCCAACAATATAAGATTTACAGCCAAGTGGCATTGTTAGAACAACAAAAACAATTGAAGGAACACAAATCACTTTACTTTTGTGCCAAGTTTAGTTACAATCTCGTTAGTTACTAGTGTGGTTAACATAAAATTAGAGACCGCCAACAGGTATCGGAAGTAAGCTTTAGTGAGGGGCTTTTAGCACAAATTTTAATAAAATTCCTTGATAGGGACCCTTGATCCCATACTTGCGGTTATGACAATCAAATATTTGATTATCCCTAACTAATATTATCATAAGTAATGAACAATATCTGTGGATTTAAATAAAATTACTGTCTTTTAAACACTGTGATATCATAAAACCACAATATTTTTGTTTACAATATCACAGTGGCTGAATTGTAAACTGCTCCATGCCTTTTTAACAAAGAAAGGGTCTGCAAAGCCTAGATTTGAACCAGAAGTGTTCTTGCTGGTGCTAACGACTTAACCATGTTGCTGTCCCTCTAACTACCCCAGGGACCTTAATTCCGCCTGCATTTCCTTGAATTATAGACATGAAAAACTCGTACATTTTGCCCTGGTAAATGTATTATAATCTGCACCTGGTAGTAACTTCCATAAGCTGAAACTGCAGATTTTGCTCCATTGGACCAGAATAGAAGGCAGATGAAGAGTAAGTGTGGCAGGCAGTACAGGGAAAGTGTAAGGAGATGGATGCAGAGGGACAATTATACAGGTAAGGAGCTAAATAAGCAAATTGCCCTCTGGAGGTACACAGCCAGGGGGGTAATGCACTTGATGCTGATGTGATTAATTGAAGTAGGACAGCCAGGGACAAAGTAAAGGACCTGCACTGCAGAGGAATTGAAGTAGAGGACAATCCTTGGCCCTATATAAAGGATGAAACTATATGCTCAGATTCATATAGCTTTGCAACACAACCTGGTGTACAGGTCCTTCTCAAAATATTAGCATATTGTGATAAAGTTCATTATTTTCCATAATGTCATGATGACAATTTAACATTCATATATTTTAGATTCATTGCACACTAACTGAAATATTTCAGGTCTTTTATTGTCTTAATACGGATGATTTTGGCATACAGCTCATGAAAACCCAAAATTCCTATCTCACAAAATTAGCATATTTCATCCGACCAATAAAAGAAAAGTGTTTTTAATACAAAAAACGTCAACCTTCAAAATAATCATGTACAGTTATGCACTCAATACTTGGTCGGGAATCCTTTGGCAGAAATGACTGCTTCAATGCGGCGTGGCATGGAGGCAATCAGCCTGTGGCACTGCTGAGGTCTTATGGAGGCCCAGGATGCTTCGATAGCGGCCTTTAGCTCATCCAGAGTGTTGGGTCTTGAGTCTCTCAACGTTCTCTTCACAATATCCCACAGATTCTCTATGGGGTTCAGGTCAGGAGAGTTGGCAGGCCAATTGAGCACAGTGATACCATGGTCAGTAAACCATTTACCAGTGGTTTTGGCACTGTGAGCAGGTGCCAGGTCATGCTGAAAAATGAAATCTTCATCTTCATAAAGCTTTTCAGCAGATGGAAGCATGAAGTGCTCCAAAATCTCCTGATAGCTAGCTGCATTGACCCTGTCCTTGATAAAACACAGTGGACCAACACCAGCAGCTGACACGGCACCCCAGACCATCACTGACTGTGGGTACTTGACACTGGACCTCTGGCATTTTGGCATTTCCTTCTCCCCAGTCTTCCTCCAGACTCTGGCACCTTGATTTCCGAATGACATGCAGAATTTGCTTTCATCCGAAAAAAGTACTTTGGACCACTGAGCAACAGTCCAGTGCTGCTTCTCTGTAGCCCAGGTCAGGCGCTTCTGCCGCTGTTTCTGGTTCAAAAGTGGCTTGACCTGGGGAATGCGGCACCTGTAGCCCATTTCCTGCACACGCCTGTGCACGGTGGCTCTGGATGTTTCTACTCCAGACTCAGTCCACTGCTTCCGCAGGTCCCCCAAGGTCTGGAATCGGCCCTTCTCCACAATCTTCCTCAGGGTCCGGTCACCTCTTCTCGTTGTGCAGCGTTTTCTGCCACACTTTTTCCTTCCCACAGACTTCCCACTGAGGTGCCTTGATACAGCACTCTGGGAACAGCCTATTCGTTCAGAAATGTCTTTCTGTGTCTTACCCTCTTGCTTGAGGGTGTCAATAGTGGCCTTCTGGACAGCAGTCAGGTCGGCAGTCTTACCCATGATTGGGGTTTTGAGTGATGAACCAGGCTGGGAGTTTTAAAGGCCTCAGGAATCTTTTGCAGGTGTTTAGAGTTAACTCGTTGATTCAGATGATTAGGTTCATAGCTCGTTTAGAGACCCTTTTAAAGATATGCTAATTTTGTGAGATAGGAATTTTGGGTTTTCATGAGCTGTATGCCAAAATCATCCGTATTAAGACAATAAAAGACCTGAAATATTTCAGTTAGTGTGCAATGAATCTAAAATATATGAATGTTAAATTTTCATCATTACATTATGAAAAATAATGAACTTTATCACAATATGCTAATATTTTGAGAAGGACCTGTAGTATCCGCCTGCAGCCACTATCAGTACATTGCTCACTTCCTCATTGAATTACAATGAAAGAGAAAGAGTGTGTGTGTGTGTGGCAATAGAGCTGTGGATAGAGGACATTATGTCACATCAAGGTAAAAGGACGGACACGCACTGCGGATGGCCTCACCCACATTTGTTCAAGCTGCGTGTAGACCTGAGGAGGCAACACAAACGGTGTAAAGCATAGTGTCAAAATCTCACCTTGCTTGCTTGTAATTTTAATCTTTCTATCTCAGTGCGCCATACATAATCAGTGAAGATCCAGACAACTGTGTGTGTCTGCACGTGTAAAGGAACGGATGCAGACAGAGAGCAAATGGGTGGGTGTTGCTCCCAGGCTTCCACAGGACTTTGTCCTTGGATTGCCCTCATCTCTGATGCAAGCACAAACACACCAGTTCATGTATGATTTCCATTTCAGACAAATATCAAAACTAGGACTTTTTATGTACACGCAAACCCACTTTGGGACAAAACACATTTTGCACGCTTGCTCCTTTGCAGTGCTGTGAGTTGACGTGCACATCAGCACAAAACGGAAAGCTGTTAGTCTGTGCTCAGACATCTCATCAGGGATGCAGCAGAGCCCCTGTCTGCAGAGCAAGAGAGAAAAAGATCTCATCTGATGTAGGGTACAATGAGGGTGTAGGGGGTGGCCAGCTAGCAAGTGTGTGTGAGTGTGTGTTCACATGTTTGGAGTTATTAACTCCAGGAAGTACAGTACCTTGTAAAAGTATTAATTTCTCTTAAACATTTTTACATATTGTCAGGGTTACATCTACAAAAGTTATGAAGTTATGTGTTAATTGGGATTTTATGCATAAACCATCACTTAAAACTGTGCACATATATTTATATTATATTGTAGATATGTTTATACTGTTTAATTTGTACTGTATTGCACCGACTACGCCAAAACAAATTCCTTGTATGTCCAAAAACGTACTTGGCAATAAAGCTTTTCTGATTCTGATTCTGATTCTGATTCTGAAAAAAGCTTTACGTCTTAAAGTTTATATCTCTACCTGCTTTGCAGATCTAAAGACCAACCTTTTTTCCATTTTTCCTTGCAAAACAGCTTAAGCTCAGTATCATTCTAGATCCCCAGTTGGATTTAGGTTTGGACTTTTGATTGGGCCACTCCAACACATGCCGGTGTCCTGCTGGAAGGGGAACCTCAACACCAGTCTTAAGTATTGTGGAGCCTCTAACAGGTTCTCTTCCAAGATTTTCCTGTATTTAGTTTAATCCATCTTCCCATCAACTCCGAGCAGCTTTTCTGTTCTTGCTGAAAAACAGCATCTTCATAGCATATTGCTACCCCCACCAGGTTTTACAGTGGGGATGGTGTGTTCAGAATGATGTGCAGTGGTTTCTAGCACACATGGCATATTGCACGTTGGCCTGGAAGTTCAGTTTTGGTTTCCAGATCTGACCAGAGCTCCTTTTTCCAGATTTGCCTCTAAATAGCTTGTGGCAAACTGCAGACAGGATTATCTTTTGGCTGCGTTTCAACAATAGCTTTCTTTTTGTTACTTCTCCTTAATGGCCTGATTTTTGGAGTGCATCACTGATTGTTGTACTTTTAACAGTTTCTTCCACCTGTGAATAACCTTAGCTCCACTAGAGTTACCATGGTACTCTTGGTTGCTCCTCTAATAAGGCTCCTAGGTTTGCTGTTATGCCATACTTTTGCCAGTTCCAGATGATAAATTTAACACTGCAAGTGGATTTATATTGATTAAATTATACACAGGTGGACTCTATTTATTAATCAGGTGACGTCTGAAGATTGCCCTGGATTTTATATTGGGGAACCATAGTACAAATGCATGCATACCTTTCAAATTTTCCTTCCACTTCACAAATTTGCACAACTGCGTTGTGTTGTGAGAAAATGTGGAAAGGGTGTTTCCTAGGTATTACATGTTAAATGTTCAACAGTCAAATGTTGAAACTACAGGTTGTTCAGAATACCAACAAAGACACACTGACAAAAAAAGGTCCACACACAAGGATAAGTATGCCAATGCGCTCATCTTTTTATTGCACAACAAGGTATTTTATGTCTGTTTATGGATGCTGAAACAACATTGCCACTGACTGACAGACCAGCTTATTAAGATAAACCAGGGTGTGGCTCTGTGCTGTTGGCCAGCCGAGGTGGTGGACAAGACAGCCTTTTGGACACAGGACCAAATCAGCCCCTCACCCCAGCCACCAGCTGTGCATCCCAGTCTGCTGGACGCCAAAACAGATCACCCAAAGACCCCGATCCTTTTAGACTAATTTATTAGCAATGCGGCTGGGGCTGGGAGCTGAGTTGTCACTGGAATATAACATCAACTAAAGACAGGGTTGAAGTTAAGTAATACTTAAACATTTTTGTATGAGCAGAAGCCAAGCACACTCTGACATGTTTGCAGACTGGTTTTCATAAAGAGAGGAGACGTGCTGTTTCAGAGATCTGTGCTGTCATCTACATGGTGCTGGTAAAGTGTGTCTGGATGCCCACGCTGAGCCGTTCGTGCAGGCTGTGGAATGCTACTAAGTCTAGGATGTGCCAGAGTCAAATCTAGAAAGCATTTCAATATTGTTTTGTAGTTTTAAAACAATTGTGGTTGTGACTATTTAACAATAGTTTTTTTTATTATTATTATTTGTGCTGGCATATTTCAGCTTCGTGTGGGTTTTAACCCCCTAAATGGCATCATATTCTCAAGTGGGACCAACATTATAGAAGGAAAGGCACAGGAACACACACACACGCACACACACACAAACTCAAGCACACAGAGTCCTGAAGCAGCGAGAAGGCTTAGGTAGGTTAAGCAGGCTACAGTAGCTACGACACAAAAGTTAAACTGTAATACTAAATAAAAACATTGTACAGTAGTTGATACACAACAATTTCTAGATTTGAAGGTCCCACAACAATCATACACAGAACTCTGCTTTAATGAGAAAATCACACGCATGCACTCTGCTTTATCTGTCAGCAAACCCATCTGGGAGTCATGTTTTAAGACTTGCTGTGGGTCAAGAGTCTTGGAGAGAATTATTTTTCCCTTTAATAGCCAACACCAGATCAGTGTGCAGCCAGCATCAGTGTGAAAAGGTGTGCAACAGCACAGTCCGACAATTATCCAGCTTATGCGCTGCCTTTTTTTTGTTTGTGTTTTATATGTATTGTTTTTGTGCAAGCATTTCCACAGTTTTGTTAGTTAACTTCTGCTGTTTTTGGCTCTAAGCTAATGTCTAGACTGCAGATATCCACCAGAAGCCAGTCAGAGCTCACCCTCTCACTTTACAAAATATGCTTATATAGCAGGCTGTGGTGAAAACCCGAGAAGGTGCCCCGCATGTCTGTGTATACCATATGTACAGAACATGAATGTACAGAGTACAGCGCGCATGGTGTTGGAAGGTTCAACCCAACATAAAATGTGCAATTTTGTGTTTCCCTTATCAGGGAAAATTATATATACTGACATTGTCATTGTAATTTAGCAATACTAGTCATCTAATGGTTTGTACATATATTGCAAGTTGGAAATAAAAACACATATTTGCATTTTTACAGGCACATACATACCACAAAATAGACTATGTGGAAACTATATGTACTAGGCACAAGGTATATACAGTCCATGTGCAGAGGGCACATTATAAATATTAATAATGAAAATACTACCAAATAAAAGAGACTGATAAATCAGAGAGAACAGACAAACATAAGACCCTGATTTGCTAACAAATCAACACCAAGGCATTCAGTACCCTTAACATCTGGTACAGCAAGAGTGAGAGGCTTGAAACTTTGAGATTCTCAATAATTGTCAGTCAGTGCCAAACACACAAGAATGAATTCATTCCCACTTCACAGCAAAGTCCTGAAGAATATTATTAAACAGTCACACTTTGAACCCACCCGCCATCAGGCTAATACAGCACATTCCTTTCAATGGCAGCTTGAAGCCCACACACTGACCAACCCGTGATACAAACACAAAAACAGATAAACTGGCAGTGTGTGCTTGGCCAGAGCTGTATCAGGCCCATGGCTGACGGTTCAAACAGAACGGTGCCGATCAAAGTGTCTCAAATGCCATCCTTTCAGTGGGAAGGGAATTACACACCACATGTAGATGCAATGAAACAGAGACGGTGCCTGATATTGCCTGAAACATTAGCTCTTTAATTCTCCATTCATCTTGCTCTTGCTGACTGTGGACTCGTTCAGATATCTGCACAGTCTTGATAGCAGCTTAACAGGGCAAACTCTGGTATTAGCAAAAGGAGATTGACCAATTAATCAGACAGAACAGTACTGAACCACACAAAAACACTGACTCAGATATATTCATTCGAAATGGTGTTGGTGTTTTGGTGTATGCTTTTCCAATTGGAAAAGAAGTCATAGTTCATGTGTCACTGATAAGGTGGGGAGGCGGTACTGTGACTCAGGTAAGACAAAAAAATTTTTGTTTAGTGCAGGTTTTTTTGTGAAACAGAAAAGGAAAAATGTATCTGCTCTGCTCCAGGTGTGCCTCAGTAGGTTAAAAAATCACTGAAGGAACATTTGTTTTGGTAATTCAATTTAAAAAGTGAAACTCGTATTATATATATTCATTACACTCAGAGTGATATTTCAAGCTTTTTTTCTGTTCGTTTTTATGATTATGGCTTACACCTAACAAAAGCTCAAAATTCAGTTTCTCAGAAAGATAAGCACCACGTTGAGACAATTCAAAAGAAAAGCCCATTCAAGATTCTGGGGAGTTTCACAAGGCGTGGACCGGGGCTGGACTCGGTGATGATGATAATGATGATGAAAGATACTTTATTTATCCCCAAGGGGGAAATTCTCATATCCAGTAGCAGTACACAGAAATACATCCATTTTAGTGCTTCAAGAGCCACTGCACAGAGAGCTATCCAGGTCATGGGCTACAAATGTTGCGTTCCTTGTTTAAAGCCAGGCCTAAACCAGAAATGTCAAAGGTGTCTTACCTGGGCTAAGGAGAAAAACAACTGAACAATTGCTTAGTGGCCCAATGTCCTATCTCAAAAAGTAAAAATAAAGGTCCCAGAGTCTGGAGGAAGAGTGGAGAGGCACATAATCCAATTTAACTGCATTCCAGTGTGAAGTTTCCACAGCCAGTGGTGATTTGGGGAACCATGTCATTTGCTGGTATTGGTCCACTGTGTTTTATCAGGTCCAAAGTCAGAGCAGCTTTCTACATGAACTTTCAGAGCATATCGGGCTTCCCTCTGACAAGCTTTACAGAGATACTGATTTCATTTCCCAACATAGCTCACAAAATTACCAATGCCTGCTTTAATGACCATGGTATCACAATGCTTGATGGACCAGCAAACTGCCCTGACCTGAACTCCATAGGGAATCTATGGAGTATTTTCAAGAGGAGAATAAGAGACACAGGATCCAACAATGCAGACAACCTGAAGGTCGCTATTAAACCAACCATACTTTCCTTGTTTCTCCGCAGAGCCACATGCCGATCACCTTCATGCTATGCTGCACTGATGCTGTAATTAATGGCAAAGGGGCCCCAACCAAGTATTAAGTGATTTTCCACTACATGGATAGACTTAGCAGGCTGATATTTATGTATTATCATTCTTTTATACTGGTCTTCTATACCTTAACATTTTTCCGAGACATTGAATTTCAGGTTCTTAGTGGCTTTAAGCCATAATCATCAAAACATACATTGGAAACATTACACTGGAAATATTTCACTGTGCATATGAAATTCGGTGTTTTATTTGAATTACTGAAAGAAATTAAGTTTTTAATCATATTTGATTTCATTGAGATGCAACTGTATAACAATTACCCAGGGTTCACAAGCTATACAATGAAGCACTTGGATAAAGACAATCACCTGCTCATTTTATTCAAGATCTCAGGAGGAGAGATCAAACCCCTTCAGCAGTAAAGCTGACAAGAAACGTAGGGTTATGACTACATTTATTGTGTGCCAATTAGAATCATTCAGTACTGTTAAGTCAACAAGCTCAAAATATGAGAATAGATATGTCTACATAAATCAATGGAAAGCCACATTGTGGCAATCAATGCATCTCTGTGGAAAGGTAGCAAACCTGAGTGAAATGTCCATTAGATAGATTTTACAGTTTGGCTCTGGATCGATGTTCAGAGCTGAAAAAAGGTGGCCTCCATATTTGTTAATGCAATGAACTAGCTACCTATTTGCTCCAATTGAATTCCCTTTTTATTTTGTCCTTACAGTTTAACCAGATAATGAGTCCAGAAGAAGTGCAACAGCAGTTTTGATAGAACAGAGCATTGATTTGTTTTTTGTTTTTTTTTTTTGATTACAAGGTCGTAGTGCAACACAAGGTGTTTAAGTGGACATCCTCACTTCTCACTTTAGATGGAGAGGTTCAAAGTGGTTGCAGCATGCTCTCATTCATGTTCATTTCAGTAATTTTTAAAAACGTTTTTTGAATATTCAGACCTTGGGATTTGGGCTGTGGCATAATCTTCAACCAAAATAAGCATCAACAGACTATAAAAAAAGATCACACAGACACTCAGCAACTCATACAGAAAGGCCCAGTCCCCCCTTGCATTGTAAAATCCTCTGTCCCTTTATTTACATGGCAGTTTATAACAGATTAGCTGTCTTCCTTCTCATATGGCATACATTCAGCAGAAGAAGGAGCTTTAGATTCAACAGGATCAGAATGTTTCGAATAAAAATAATCAAAGCCTCAAACCACTCTCGCACTTTGAACCAAAGGATTTCTGTGGGCCTAAAAGTGGTGAAATTCACCAAATTTTTAGGTGACTTTTTACAAATGAGGTGTCTGTAACCTATTTTGGCCACCCTATTTTTTAAGACATTTGAAAAATGCTGTTCAGGTGACATTTTTGAGGACTTGCTGAGCTCAAACGTGGATTCATCCCGTGTCTTTTAATCAGTAAGCAGTTAGCTCAGTGTGTTCTTTTTTTAACACAAAAATAACACAGGAACATACGCTTTCATTCCCTCACACATTTTTGGTTAAGGTAACAACATTGTCACTGGATAACAATACCTCAAGTGAAGCCACAATAGCTGCTGGATTTCACATAAAAAAAAAACAAAAAAAGAACATAAAGAAACAAGTTCACTTTCCTGTACAGCATAAGTATAGATATTCATATTTATATATATATATATATTTATATATATAGGCGGGGTAGAGTATTGCAGAATTATATTGCATGTGTTAATCAATGAACCTAGACAGAAACAAGCAAGTATACAGTATGGGATGTTCACAAATGTTTCCTTTCAGTAAAGCTCAGATTATTAAACCATCTTTGCCTTTAGGGTTACAATCAGTATGTTGAGCAAACAGCTGACCTCTTTCCAGATGATTCATAAAAACAGGGCAGTGCCACCGTCAGCATGTCCAACCGGTCATACTTGACGATGCGTCGTAGAGTGCGTGAGTCCCTTCTCTGAAAATGGAACCAGAACGTATTAACAAAATCTCTCTCGCACGTGCACACACACACACACACACACACACACACACACACGCACACACACACACACACACACACACACGCACACACACACCCACACACACACACACTCCCACACACACACACACACATACACACACACACACACACACACACACACGCAGTAACACCCACATATATGCAAACACACAAACCAAATATATGGCTTCTAACGTTGAATCAAGGCAGTTAAATAAATGGCATTTTCTTCTATGTTTCTTTTTTAGTTGATACAGACACAACCAGACTTGGTGTTCAAGCTCAACTTTGGTTTTGGGTAGATGCAATGAATATAATGTCCTTCCTTACTTTTTTCATTAGCTATTTACACAGTGATGTAAGATCGACCAGCGGTCTAAAACACTAACTCTACTATTAGTTTAAACAATATGAAGATGTGTGTTCCTTTGCTACAACAACTCATACAGAAAAAAGTTACATTTAAAACACTTTTGAATGCTTAAAATGTCATTGTCATTTGACCTCAAGTCCCTGATTTTCATTTTTATGTCCAGCTCCTGCTAGATTGCATTGCATGGATTCTACACAGTATGCAAAAGGTACATTAACCATACTTTTCTTTATATCTTTACAGTAAAGACAGCGATATGCAGTAGGTGTTTGGAAGCAGAGTGAAAGGGGTGATACTAAGACTAAAGGCGCTGGCACAGCAGACCAGACCAGTTCAACCTTAATTTTATATACTAGTATAATTGTTTTGACTCCCCATAGCCAAAGAGTTTCAATACTTCAAGCAGCTCTTTTTTTTCTGCTGACACCAGCACAGTGCATCCAGGTCGAATGACAGGTGACGCTGGCAGTAGCTGATTGGTCATTTAGCAAGCTGAGAGATCAGCTGGATTGACCTTAAACCGAACAGATTCTCATACAAAAAAAGGCCTCTCTACTGGACTCCACTAGGGTCACAAGTTGGAAGACAGCCGGGATCTGGCAGAGTCTAGCTCCGGAAGGCTGACAATCGAATCTTTCTTCGGAACTCCTGAGCCTGGAGGTCCTGGTCCAACAGCTGCTGCTACTGCCCCCATTCCAGTAGGTCCACCTGGAGGAGTTGTGGAGGCAAAGGCCACCCTCTGCTGGGCTCCAGGTGGTCTCCCCACACCTAGGGGTCCCGGTAAGTTGTGGTGAGGGGGTTGTTGGGGGCCAATGGAGGAGTTGGAAGTGCGGGTGGAGGGTGGGGGACTGGGTGCTGCAGAGGAAGCCTGGGGTGTTCCTTCCTGGGGGAGTGAAGGCTGGGAGGCAGACAGGGCTCGGGTGTCCTGGTTCAAACCACCCGTATGGAGAGAGTGGGTGCTCTTATGTGAGACAGGTCTCTGCTGTGTGGGACTGGGTGCATGGTGCTGGACAAGGGACAACTGAGACCCAGATGGTCCAACACTCGCCATGTACTGAAAAGTCCGTCCTGTAGCTGTGAGTGGGCTTTGGACTGGGGGGCTTGATATAGCAGACCCAAATGCCCCTCCAAGTGTTTGGGGAGGTTGAGACTGAAGAGGAGACATTGAGACTGGACTGGATAAGTTCTGAATCACCTGGAACCTTCGTACCATACGTGGAGACTGCAAAGTCCCAGGACCTACTAAAGGGCTTGCCATCTGAGGGCAGAAACTCATGGCCACAGCCTGCTGGAGGGTGGCAATTGCTGAGCCAGTCTGAGGCTGACCTGGAGGGGCAAAAATCCCACCTATAGAAGGGGTCATAGACATGGCCCTTGGCCGCTGCAGATCCACCAATTTCACCATCTCACGGTCATACTTGACTATCTCCTGGATCATCTCGTTCTCACTGTTGTTGAAAACGCCAGAGCTGAGATCATGCTGAACCTTGTGCATCAGGATAGAGTTCTTTTTACCTGCAGGAAGGAACAAAAAAGGCAACGTCAGGTTGGTGGAGGATGCAAGGGGAGTACAGAAGAAATAAAAAGCTGAACAAAGCATAAAAACAAGCAAATTATAATTTGCGAAAAGAACACAACAGTAGTTCGATACAGAATGTGATGTCCTTCACACCACTTATACCCTCTGTTAGAACAAGCCCTGGGGAAAGAAAGTGGAGTCATTCTGTACCATCATATTTTGTTACAGTGTCCTGTGTCATTATCAGAGAATAACGCATATAATTTTACTGCCCCATCTAAATGTACAGCCTGAGAATATTAGATTGTTGTGCATCAAGTTTATATGCAAGACGTTTTTTTATAGTAAAACTATTAGAGAAGTCAAGCTCTACTTCTACTCAGAATAAATCATCCCAATGATGCTTTGGTTGAATCTACAGTTTCTTTGGACATTTTCTCATTTGTTTTACCTATACGGTCTAGACGATCAATGGCAACAGTTTCAAAGGCTCTTCTCATCATGGGATATTCTTCTAACACCTCGTTGAAGTGGTCAACAGACAAAGAATAGAGCCGACAGTACGTCTCTGCTCGCACGCTGGCTGTTCGTCGACCCCTCGTTAATAAGCAGATCTCTGAAACATAAATGCAAAGTTTAAAAATAAATGTAAGATCAACAACATCTACAATAAACATCATGTGCAAAATAATGATTTTATCCCACCTCCAAAATAAGAGCCATCAGACAGTTTCATTGCAAGCGTGCCTTTGGTGATGACGCTGCATACGCCATGCTGGATGAAGTACATTTTTTTGCCGATGGTGCCCTCTCGTATGATATAGTCTTGAGGTTGGAACACCTCAAAACGTAGCTTAGTCAGCATTGCTGTTACAAAGTTTGGCTCTGCATTGGCAAACAATGGCATAGACGCCACCAGCTTACGGCAGTTGAAGTTCACGATTTCCTAAAACAAAAATCAGGTGATTTATATATATATATATATATATATATATATATATATATATATATACAGACAGAGTCTGTCTTTTATCCTCATGAAACCCAATACAGCAGAAGGACTATGAAGGCACATCTTGTTAACTTGACAAAAACAAACACAGTAGCAAAAGGAAGACTGCACTAAGTACAAAATCAGCAACTTCAGTGTAACCAGCAATGAAAAATGAAAATTCAATGCTTATTTATGAAAAATAGGTCAAGTTAATAGTATTTATTTTACCTCTCTGAGAGGTTCACTGAGTTCTCCCAGGATGCTTTCCTCGTCAAACATCTTGCCCTGGTACCTGTGCTCATAATAGTCATGGATTTTTTGTCGGAAGTCTGCAGCCAGCTTGTGGAAGGACATATACTGCTCCACTTGTTTGTACTAAGAGAGAGTGGGAAACATAGAGATGATGTGCGGTAATGCACTGCATACATTGAAAAGAGTTTATTTATATCTACCCTTTCAGCTACAGTATTAAAGAGCATAACAAGCAATAGTGGCTACACATTAGCGAGGACAGAGATGTTTCATACACACAGCCTCTCTTGAGTTGTTTTTATAGTGTGCCATGATTTCATTTACTTATTTTTGTTCATGGGTAAATTGTATGATAGTCTACATTGTCCTAGAAAAAGACCAAAGGAAGTGGCAATTTGATTTGTACACAGTAAACGAAGCAAAGTATATTCACCCAAAAATAACAACCTTGGTTTAAGGACAACCCAAACTTGGCTACATGCCTTCCATCTCACATTAAATTTAAATATGCAAACTGAAGGACTTTGCCCTAATTTTTGAAATGTAGACGATATGATGATTTGTATGTGCAAGCTCAGCTCTTTTGGCACCCTAAGGGAGTTTGCTCCAAGCAGGGAACAGTTCCAGGTAAGGGGATGCAGGCATGGCAAAGAGAAGCAAAGTAACAAAGCTTGAGTTCATGGAAAAAAATTATGTTGACTCTCTCCCTGAAAAATGTAGAGGTAATTATTTTAAAAAACTGAAACACTAACATCATAGTGCTTTGAATGTGGCCTTAAATAAAAATGTAGATCTGTTTTTTTAAAATTTCTAGGTCTTAATAAGTACATTTAATCAGAAATACCTAATTTAAGGATTATGCCCTAGTCTTCAAAATTTAGAGATTATGCCGAGTTGTGTCTGCATGTCCAGTTCTGTTGGCACTCTGTTGGAGCCTGCTTCAGGCAGGGAGTCAATCCTGGTGAGGATTTGCAGGCACTGCAAAGAGAAGTAATGAAGTTGGACCTTCAGGAAAAACATTACTTCCAGCTTTTTTTCTCCAAAAGACATAGTGGTAAGTAGAACACTAACCTTATAGTGCTTTAAAGAAGCTCTAATTAAAAACATGGCCCTATAAGGCCCAAAAGGTAACTGTTGTTTGGCCTAAAATCTTATCAAACTTCAAACTTTCAGTTTGAAGTTGGTGCTGAATCATTTGGACCATCATGGTATGAAAAAGTAAGAGAACTTCCTTGTATCCATTTGTCTTCTTCATGGTATTTATTTAATCATGTACTGGGTAGCAAGGGGTAATGTCTTCAGAGACAAATGAACAAACAAATCTAAGGGCTAAGGAAGTCATAATATATACAACCACAATCACAAGATCTGAAGGCATCACGAACCATCCTCTGACAATGACTTCAATAAGTAAGACATACCAATAAAAGTACAGCCCCATGTTAACTTCTACAGCAGAAAAACATTGTATATCCTGCCAGACGCCCCAAAGAAAACAAGTCGAACTGCTTCGACACTTTTACAAGCTCTGAGTCCTCAAGAGCAACTATAAACTCCTCCAGAGGATTTTGTTTATTGCTGTAAACAGACGACCTATCCCTCTGCTTCTAAAAGAAAGCACATTTAGTAAACAGATATTTCTGTTGAAAGATGTGGACACAATAACTGCTTCAAATCCTTTTTGCTTAGGGCAATAAAATCTTCACTTTTCATATTCACTGGGTGTAAAAATTATTATTATTTAATTAATACTTGCAAGCCAAAGGAGGAATAGTATGCCTTTCTCCAACAAGCCGATAGGTAAGAGATGTAATACACCTTGCCCAGGTGGCCAGTCCGTCAAAGAGAAAACACAGACATACTAAACACACAATCATTCACACAGACTAATGCCTAAGGGCAATTCAGGATCTTCAGTAAAGAGAAAAATTTTCACCAAACATCTAGTTAAGTTTTAAATCTGTCTGTTTTCTAGCCATTGTTGGGTTAACTTGGATCAAAGAGTCATCCTGGTTTAGGAGGTTCCAATACTGGGCTAGGTGCTGGTAAAACTAAGAAGGAACTGGAAAGGCTTTGAAACTCTTATCTATTAAAGTTAAGCAACACTAACTAGGTTATCTTAAGGCATCAATCATCATGCGTAGTGGCATGAGTATTGATTCTTGCATATTCATCCAAACAGAAGTAAAGATGGACATAACTTTGAAATAAACAACAATGGAGGAGAAACAGTTAATTTTTTTTAACAATTTTTTGCAGAGATGCACTGAGAAACATGAATTTACTGATTTCACATTTCCTCAGCTATGATCAGGGTTCAGCCAGTCAAAAGCTAAAAATCTGTTTTCTTTTCTAATCAGAAAAAAGCACCATACAAAGTGTCTTTACTGAGGAATGAAATCAAATGTAATGATGCAAAAAGGCAACATAAGATAAGACAGTTTGGAATGTAAGTTTATAATTATATTTTCTTTGTCTTTAAATATAGTTAAAGCCTATTTAACTGCAGAGCTGTGTAACAGAGACTGCTCTCTCTCATATAATCCCCTGGTCCTAGCCTAAATAATTAACATTCAATCACAGGCAGGCTCCATTAATACCCCTGTCATTGTATTGCATTTTAGCCTTTCATTTTATTGGCACTGGAAGACAATAGGCCAATGGAAAATTCCTGTCCCACTTGATCTCATTATTTAATAATGTAGCCTACACAGTTTGATGAGTGCTTCAGAACGCCGCAGCTTTCTCAACCTATGTATACTGCACATCTGCACCACTGCTATAAAAACAATTCAACTGTGACTCAAATATCAGAGCAATGACCCAATAACAACTTCATCTAATCTCACACTATGCTATGCAGATGTTCAGCTCACCTATGGGGATGTGGGATGGTCAAAACTGAACTTAAGTTGCTCCTTACTCTGATTAATGTGGCTAATAACTATTTAACCATTTGGGGGGACTCAGGTAATCAGAATTTAATTTCCAGATGATCAGTTGAGGCTTTTAATCAGAGGAAAATATATAAACAAGACATCTTAATAAAGTAATGAACCCAGTCTTGATGGAGCAGAACACTGTGGACTTCACTGTATTGGAAAACTGTAAAAGACATGACCAAACTTAATGTTCCACCAAATCTCTTTCATGTTTTTTCACCTAACTGGTGTTTTTCAAATACCAGCATACATGGCAAAATAGCAAACAGTATGACAGCAGCTTAAGGCTTCTTTATACAAATGAATCCATTGTTGAACAATTTAACAGGTCTGACATGTAATCAGGGCTTTTTATCTGTCAGATATTCAATAGAGTACAAAACAACAGCATACAGATGTTGCAAATGCACCTTTTTATTTATATATGTGTATATTGTACATTGTAAATTTGTATATTCTGTAATGCAAAAACAAACCAAAGAGCAAAGTGTACCGGAGTCAAATTCCTTGTTTGTATGTACAAACTTGGCAATAAAGCTGATTCTGATTCTGATTAAGTCTGATAGATCTGGTCTTTAATTTAAATTTTCTTGAAGAAAGAAAAGATATTTTGTGAAATGTAAAGTGTCGCATATACTTGAGCATTTTACTGTATTAGTAGATGTTTGCTGATGCAGAAAGAGACACCTCTGTAACTTTTGCTGTTATTTTTTTTTTAGGGATTAATTGTTCGATTTTACAATGAACCTTTGAAAATCAAGAAACTTTCGTTTTCAATTTATCAAGAAAGGAGGAAAAAAGAATCTGGTTTTTATTCATAGTTCTTAAAGATAAATTAGAATCAGCCAAAATTGAAATTGGCCAGTCAAAACGTCCAGAAGAAGAGACAGGAAATTCTCAAACAATCTCTGTTTGGTGCATTAGCAGTTTTTGGTTCTGTGTGTTGACCTATGTCAGTGAATTGTGTTGCATGAGGTTTGAATGGGTCTTAATTCTAACTGTCTGCTTACTGATAAAAGTGTTTAAATGAGATTTAATCAAACTGGAGAAGCTTAAAGTTGTTTCAGTTTTGTTATGCACTGGGTTCTATCTGCATAAACAAATCCATGATGTTTTACTGTTTGTTTTCCAAATAACCACTACAAACCACTGCCAAAACCAGTAGACATAAAGGTGGTGCTTTAGTTGGAGTGCAAAACAAAATGTCTTTGCTATTGATATTGATTTTGTTGGTGTGTTTCAGTGCTCTAGTGGTGAGGTGGATTGGCAGAGAAGGCCTAATTGTTACTGGGAGGCTTGGTCATTGCTATACATTCTGAAGTACCCCCAAGTTTATAAAAGTGTTTTTCCACAGGGCACATAAAGAAGCCACACACATGTAGTGCACATTTGTCTCTAAACATTTCTCTTGGGTACAACATGTAATGCGTGTTTCAGGACTGTCCTTCCCTAGAGACTCGGAACATATTTTCAGAACAGGGACACTTTGCAGAAGCAAACAATCTCTCCACTGACACCTCATGAGTAAAATCACTGCATCCAGCTATCATATGAACACCTTCCTCATCCACACTGTCAGTAAAGCCCTTTACAAACTTCTAGGGCATTAATGTATACAGCTGGTCAGCAGAGAAAAAATACACTCCCAACCTTTAAAAATAGTTACCTTCACTGCTACATTGATACAAAATGTTCAGCAAGGCAGAAACCCAAACAGTTTGCTTGTATTGATGAAATATGGTAATTACAATCCCAAAAAAGTGGGTGACAAAATAAAAACATGAGCTAAAACCGAGAGGGGAGAGTGACAGAACAGTTAGCTGCTGGTAGAGATTTCTCCTTGTATTTTGCTGTCAGACTGTGTACACTTCAGCCCAGCTCAAACGTAAAGCCTCACAAAACCACAGCGCAACCCAGAAGCTATAAAGCTGTCCAAAATTTTAAGAAGTGAATAGCCTGACAGACGCTGAGTACACATAACTTTCAGGGACGAAGGAAATCACCATTAATACACCATCTATCACAAGGTTCCCAAAACACAACCTGAGGTATCAGCATCCTCTGATCTTACCTTCAATAGGTTCACCTCACTGTTGCAAGTCCAATAAATGCAAGGTCCCAAGTTCATTCCTGCTGCAGACAACATTGCATGTCCTGCCAGAGGCCCCAAGCAAAACAACAAGGTCCACCTGCTCAGGCAATTTTATAAGCTCTGGGTCCTCGAGAGCAACATCTAAACTTCTGCAGAGGAAATTGTTTATTGTCAGAAACAGACAGCCTGCCTCTCTGCTTCTATAATAAACCACAATTGGCAAACATTTCAGTTCTGCTCAGCTGAATAGATGTGTACACAGACTGAATGCTGCACATCATTTCTGCTCAGGGCAATAAAATCTTTACCTTTCACATTCCCTTGCATCACTCTATTTTAATATTTACTTAAGATTTTCCACTGTGCTTTACAAAATTTTCTCTCAGTTTGTCTCATTAAAATCACAAACTTTAATATGTTTTACTGGGTTTTTATCTGATACACCAACACAAAGTGTGAGGAATATGATACAAAGCTTTTTATCAAGAATAGTAAAATCTAAGCATGAAAATAAGAAAAGTTAAAATGCTAATTTAAAATAAATAAATAGAAAATGGTATACAACTCTGAAAAGTGCAGTGTGGATTTGTAAACTTCCTTTAGTCAGATACCCCTAGACTACATCCAGTCACCAACTGTTTTTGTGAAAGCCTCAGAGGTTTTGTTTGGGAACATTAGTGGACAAACAGCCTCATGAAGAAAAAGTAACAGAGCAAAAAGGACAGGTAAAGAGTTATCAAGACGTTTAAAGTAGGCTTAGGTTTTAAAACAGTATCCCAAAACTGGAAGAAGTATGGTAAGTCTGTACACATTCCATGACATGGCCATACATCTAAAGCGACATGCCAGGTAACAAGAGAAATAATCAGAGAATTGGCCAATGGTAACTGGAGGAGCCGCACAGGTCTACAACCCAGGTGGGAAAATCTGTTGACACCAGTGTTAGTTGTGCACTCCTCAAATCTGGAACGGAAGAAAATCAACAAATGCACATCGCTCTGAAAACACTACACTTACATAGACAGGTGCACAGCTCTTTGGAGTTGCCCGACACAAACTCTCACCTGCATGAGTGACTCTGCATCCTGATATCTGCAGATGGATAGCAGCCTGAAGAAATGACCTTGTGTCACAACTACCCGACTTGCCGTCACTAACACTGAAGCTGGTTTGCCCTGCAGTAAATACATTGCTGATTGTAAGAAAGGTGTGTCTGTGGGCGAGTCTGTCATTGAAGGGAAATACCAAACAGGTAGAGATGCAGCGACCGTACAGCTGATTTTGCAGCATCTGACTCAGCAAATTCTGAACTAATGAGGCAGATTAAAAGTGCATTGCGTTAGATAGTGACACACTGATGACTTGACTTGTCTTTGAGCCCAAAGGTTCAATCGGTGCCTCACACCGTCACACGGGGACCAATGAAGCAATGTGTATTTACAGCTTCATGCTGGCACAGTGTATTCTGAAACTAATTCAAATTCACTTGACATTTTTTTCTCGTCTAAATTACTGTTTGGGGATTTAGAACAATTTGTTGACAGTCACAGGAAAATTTATGGACAATTTCTATTGAAATACATATTTTTATTTGTATGTATTATCCTCATTAACCTTATTAAGCCATCTGTTTTATTATCCTCTCATTCATTACACAAATTCTACAATTCTAATTTAGGTTTAGCCTGAACAGTCATTTGAGGCACATAATTCATTCACTTAATTTGTTCCCAGCTAAGTTGGCTCATTACAATATGAAGCACAGTCACCGAAAGGAAGGAGGATCAGATAGCGGTAAGTCTGAGCTCGTCTTGTCTGCCTTTAATTCCGAGATGCGTACAGAGGGAGTGACAACACACTGTGAGGCCTCACACAGAACAAAGTCTCATTAAATGTCATGGAGCTTCTTAGGAAATTTATAAAATCTTAGAGTGCATTCAAAGGGGTTGACAACTTGAAGATCATGCATGATAAGTGTTGGTTCATTAAATGCTTTCATTTTTTTTGTCTTCTTCTGGCCAGAGTTTTGAATATGATCCAATGCAACTAAAGCCACTATCTCTGCTATGTCGGCATGCTTCTGGGTAACTGGAGAAATCAATGACAAGTTTAGGGTGAAAAAAAGACTGTTGTTTAACGAGCTGAGGATAAGAAAACATCCTGAAGATCCTTACAGCGAGCTTTGAATTTAGTCTGTTCCTATGTTTGGCTGACTGAGCTTGGTCTCCAATATCTGTTCTTTAACATCCACTAAGAGCTGATTCAGTGTTAAACCTCTGAGAGGAGGTTATCACTGCAACAGATGGGCCTTTGGAGTTATAAAACTGAGCAGTTTTCATTGAAAAAGAAATGATCAAACTGTTACAAATGTTGAGCCAAATGCAACTTTTAGGCCAAATGTGAAAAAGTATTTTTGGGTTTCTTTGATCGTGCATTTTTACTTAAAGACATCAAATTGAATAAGTATTAATGAAGAATTAAGAGATAGGACTTTCCATTTGGACAAAAATGCAGATTATCATTTTAGTAGCTGGATGCAATAAAGAAAACATCTTACTCTGGACAATGCAGTGGACCCATAGACATTTCCAAATATCTATGGGACCTAAACATTTTTATAATTAAAAGAGTTTCAAGCAAGTATGCATGCTTGATTGGAAATATAAAAACGTTTTTACACAATCAATCTGTCTAACCTCATCTATTGCCAACTCATGTGTTGATCTAAACTTTGTTACTTGTTAATTTGTACAAACCTTTCTCTGTTTCTTCGGCTTTCTTCCAAGATTGTCAAATTCATGTGGTATCTTTTAATACAAAGTCAGTGAAAAACACTAATAACAAATATTTAGACAATTTAATAAAATACAGATTTAGGTTTTTGTTGCATTTCAGCCAATTTTATCAATAAAATATAAGATATTCACCTCAATGTAACCCGCTTTTGACCAAAAGTATATGACCTAGCCAACATATTATTCTAGGTTTAGGTTTTCATTTAAATTACATTGACACTGGCAAAAACGGTCCCTAGGTATCATTGTTTTAAATTGTGTTCAAATTTGTCCAAAAAATTGTGTTGTTAAGCCATTTATTGTCCAACTGTAATTAATTTGGACATCCAAAAAAAAAAAGAAATATATATATTAAAAAATAAAAATAAAAACTGTATTGCCTACTTAGAAACTGATTAATCCTGCTTCCATTATGTAACACTTCTCTTTCTATGTTATTGCTGCACGTTTATTATCAGTATTGTTAAAACTCTGAGACATATTCAGTTGCGATAAATCCCAATTTTGCTCTCTGCTACTTTTAGCATCTAGCCTAAACATACAGTGCTTTGCAAAGGTATTAACACCCCTCAAACTTTACCTCATTCGGTCACATTACAACCACAAACCGCCATGTATGATGGGGTGAATTTTAGTTATAGACCAACACAGACTAGTACATTGCTGTGAAGTAAAAGGAAAATGAAAACTTCCATTAATGGTCAGCTGAGCTGTGAATATCTGCTATATTAGCCAACGAATATTGTATTCCAAACAGTCCTTTATCATATTCATTTTGAGCACAGTGATATTACAAGTATGAAATATATTCAATACATTATGCAGCCCTGTTTGGGGGGCCTCCACTTTCTTACATTGCAATATCTAAGTACCACATATTTGCACCAGAGCAATTGTAGTTCAATTCTCTATTTATATAGCCTTACATAAACTCTGGGCTGAAAGTGAAACCTTCACACTGGGACTGTTACACACTGCCAGCGGTCTTATTTTGCTTACACCCTCAAAATGATTATAATGTCACTTTTAGTCCTGTCTGTCGACACGGCAAATCCACCCAGCAGCACAAGCATCAGCCACAGTGGCATAGCCTGCACTTCTCTGCTGTGTGCAGTTTAGTTCATATTTTTTTGTAATTCACATATCCTCAGCTAAAATACTAATCCTCCCCAAAAAAGAAAATCTGACAACTGGTCAGAAAAAACAGCTCTAAGAAATGAACTTTTCTGCAGGAAAATAACCCAGAGCTGGGATGGGAGGAAGTTATACAAGAAAACGTTAAAAAGCATGTGAATACACATACAAACACATTTGACTTAATTGCATGTACATAATTTTTTAAGGTTTTAGGTTCTTTACATATTTATTCTCCAAAGAGTCAGAGTTTCATAGCATCTTTAGAAACGTCTTCATCAGCCTTTCCAAAGCTTTCTAAAAGTAAAATAAATATCCTTTGGGCCCTTTTACAGTCCAGTCCTTATCCCTGACCATGACAGCATATTGTGTAGGCCGTGCTTAGTTAGGAATTTTTAAAAAGGGAGGAAAAAAGAGGTGTCAGGCATAAGAAAACGTCAACAATTTCTGAAATTAGTGTCTTAAACAACAAGAACAAAAATCAGAAAAAAAGACCTGAAATGAAATCTGAGAGATCTAGCGTTATTCAATTCTTTTTTTAAGTATGAGAAGTGAAAAGCTCTGTGGTGATCACCTTGGTAGTGTATATTCTTATTTTATGTTTCCTTATCTTAGATATTTGACATGGTTGACCTAAAGATGGATGGAGGGCATCCCTGGAACAAAACCAGTTACAAGCTGAAGAAGTCTTGACACTGGGGATTGATCCTCCAGCAGGAAACTGATGGTAAACAACCACATCTACAATGGAACAGCTGTTTAATCAATGGATATTAATGTGTTAGAATGGCCTAGTCCAAGTCCAGATGTATATATATTCGAGAATCTGCCACAATACTTCTGGTCTTTGAATAAAGACCAGAGGTATTGACTCAGACGGGCTAAAACCAAATGCATGCCACATTTTCCAGATGTTTATTTGTAAAAATAAAGTAAATAAATACAACTATGTGTTATTTTCATTCCACTTAATAATTATGCACTGTTTTGTCACATAAAATACCCAAAAACCACATCAATTTGTTTTTAACTGTTTGTTCCCAAACTAATTTATTGACCAGGACTTGTACTATTGTTGCCTCTGCGAATGGTGGACAAATAAAAAGCACCCTCTAAATTCAAATGGAGACACACAGCCATCAAGTATCCAGGACTCGTTCTCCCACAGGTTTCCCCTCCCCCTTGCTTTGCTCCCTGTAGCAGCCGTATAGCTGTAGCACTGCACCTTTCAAGGACACCACCCCCAGAGAGGACAGAGAATGCAGAAGATGAGAAAACAGAGAGAAATTTAGATCAGGAGGTGAAACGGAAGTGAGATGAAGGAGGCAATAAAGCAGAGAACCAGGTGGAGACATTGAAGAGATGGAGATAAGGATAGGAGGAGGATAATACATGAAGTAGAATAGTTTGACACAATATATAGTGTGGGTTGAGAGTTATCAGGAAGAGACAAAGAGGAGGGCAGCCATGCTTGCTTACGTCATCTTCAGGATGACATTGGCAGGACACATGGGTCTGCTGCCTCATCAATTCTACTGCTGCCCAAGGGGACATCACAACGTGGGAGAGTGTGCGCACACACACGCACGCATACACAGCCTTTATATGCCCAGCCCTTACCAACGTGGCTCTACCTGGTCAAACACACCCGCAGTCTCTGATTGGCTGCTGACAGCCAGCAGAGCAGCCACTGCTTACCAGCAAGCGAGACTCTGCTTGGAAACAGAGAGGCTGAGCTGTGAGCACCACAGGCCACTGCTGCAGCACCCAGCAGGCATGGCTTTGTTTCTAAACACAAAAACATCTGTGTGTGTTAAATACTACCTCATGGCAGGAATCAGATAATTGTGGGGTAAGGGTCATAACCTAACAAATTGCTCTAGTTAGTTGGTGTTGCACTTTTCTGTTACTTAATAAAATCCAAGTCTTGAATAACTCTGGTTGTTGGACTTAAATTAGATTTATAAATTATTGAGATGTAAAAATGCCCAAATTAGGATGCAAAGCATGAAGAAGTTGAAATAATCAGATATTTTGAGTTTGGGAGAAAAAATAAATTTAGATTACCAGGAGAGAATAAAGAAATAAAAAATGAATTAACTAAATTAAACTGGTTTTAGTTTTATTCCAGTTGTGATAAAGTCCCATTTTTCTCTCTGCTACATTTAACATGTTGGTACAATCCTACAGTGCTTTGCAAAGTATTCACAGAAGTATTTACTGTTTGTTGCATTTCAACCACAAACTACAATGTATTTTATTGGGATTTTATGTGAGCTCAAGTTCAGTCTGGTAAGATGAATTGGACTATTTTGACACACGAATATGCATTGATCTAAATCATTACATTGTAGCTCCAGCTGTATATTTAGGGTCGTTTGAAAGGAAGTTAAATCTCCACCCTAGACTCAAAGTCCTTTACCGCCCATAACAGGTTTTCTTTCAGGATCGCCCTGCTTTAGCTCCATCCAGGCAAAGTCTGACCAGCTTCCCTGTCTATGCAGAAAAAAAGCATCCCCACAGCATTAGGCTGCCACCACCATGTTTCATGGTTTATGTTGTGATTTTCAGCATTTTGTATGTAGGCCAAAAGTTTATTTTAGGTCTTATGTGTACAAAGCATCTTCTTGCTCTAAATGGTTTATGGCAACCATTAAACTGGACTTCCTTTGGCTTTCTTTCAGCAAAAGCTTTCTTTAGGATAGCATGAAACAATCCCCACATCTTTCTAAGATTTGATTTAAAGTTTTTAATATTCTCAGTTCTCACTGTTCTTAGTGGCACTTCTTTATGTGTCGTCATAATTAAAAGAAAAATATATTTCACATTTGTTAACCATTACTGATTTTAATATGTTCAGATAGATTCTTAGTTCAAGGAAATGATCAGGGTAAAAAATATAGATATAGAGTATATAGACATATTTACTATATCTAATATACTCATCAAGTTGATGCTAGCCAAAGTGTTTGGGTGGATTTCCAAAATATTAAACCTTACTTTATGGAAAATGTAAGCATTGTACACAGGATCTGAAGCATTTTCATTAAAAAAAGAGTAAATGAAGTGTTGAGGACATGGGACGGGGTTGTTCCCTCACCTTTTCTTGATACTGTCGTCTGGATGAGTCCAGGGACTGGATCAGAGCTGTTGCATGGCCAATAAAGACAGCGTAGCAGGTTGCTCCCACTATCATACTGAGCATTGTCAACCAGATATCTGACAGACTCTCCGGGGCCTGCCGACCATAACCAATGCACAGCATGTGGCTCATTGCCTTGAAAACTGCAAAGGAGTAGAGTTCTGACCAGGTATCATTCTGTTGAAAGAGAAGAAAAAAGGAGCAAAGAAAGAGTTCAACAAAATGAGAAGACATGTTTGAAGAAAAAGTAATTGCAGAGGGAAAACAGCTTAAATAATACTCTGGGGAAAGTTGGGTCAAGGAAGAGCATTCATACAAATGAGAACTTGCGAGACTTTGTTGCATTAGAAGGCAAGACGGAGGAAGTGGAAATAACATCAGCAAAATCCTTCGAGGCCTAATCAGTGAAGTAGAGGCGGTTTGGAAATGATTTCCTCAGAGACATGATAATGAGAGGTCATTAAATATGCCCTTTCAAAGCTTTGTGAGAAGGAATCTACTGGAGGCAGCGTGCAGCGGCCACCGGGCTGCACTGTGTGGAGAGTCGTGGCTCGGAAAATAAACATCCTATCGTGATCTACAAAGAGATATTTGTGCGGTTGTTCAATGACAACAAAAACAAGAGCTGAACACGACATACATTATTATGTAAATAAAAACCAGTCTGTTATTCTTCTTACACATCTTTGCTTTCCCTTTTCTTTAATAATCAGCACTGTGGCTTTAGAACACTGCTGACACCAGTTAAGGTGAATCTCAAATGATGTCAAAATAGGATTTAAAAGTTTTTCTATTATTCTTGTACTGATTTTCTACCAGTACATTTTTTGTCAACCTGTTTTCTTGAAAAAACGGTTTATGGGACAAACTCTATCTCACTTACTGACACACACATTAGAAAAACACCAAATACAGAGCTGTGAAAATGTTTTCCTTAGTCTTTGTGTTGTTTCTGGTCAGCAGTGTTGAGAAAAGCACAGAAACTGACCTTGGACATAATTGAGCATACACTGGTGTAACAATCTGACCCAGAATGCTGAAAATCATCATTTGATTCCACAGATTGTGCTCACAAGATTTTTAAAATTCAATGTTTCTGTTAGAACATTTAATCAAAGTTAAACGCATGTGAATGAATGTTGAAATAATCATATTTACAGTTAATGGTTCAGCTTCACCTGCACCTTTTTCCAAGTGAATGCTGTAAACCTTGAGGGAATACACTGGCTGCAGACGAGGATATTCTTATCTGGAATGGCAGTCATTGGGTCGATGAAAGAGAATTGGAGAAACCAATAATTGACTAACCAGCAGATGACGAAACCAGATGTGGTACCAAATCAGTCTAACCAAGCCTGGATCAACTCGTTTATAATTTGGTTAAGTTGTTTTATTCATCAAAATCATTCTTCAATCTTTCAGGACAATGGTTTTTCGAATGTATTACCATTTGCATCTGAATGTCAAAGACTGGAACAGCTGAACCTCCAGCACCTGTGGTGAGAAGAAAATAGCCAGTGCCTCCCTGCAGAGACAACCTGGATACCAGGTTCAGCGAATGTTGTGCAGAGATTTTCCATCCACAGGGTTGAAGAGCAGGACTCGAGTCCGTTTTACTGAAATGTGACATGTTGAGACCCAAGACTAAGAGTAAGGTGCCTCATCAATGTATGTCAAGGCCATTCTCTGGTCAGTTCTGTATTTCCTTTCCAAATATTTCCTAAAGTGAAGTCAAATATTTGGAAAGTTCCCATTATCTGTGGAACATGTGAGGTTACCTTTCGAGAAAGAAAGAGACCACTTCATAAAGTTAGCTCTTTTTTCATCTGAGAAAATCCAAACACTTGTTTTCCAACCTTTCAGAATCCCCTTTAGTACCCGTACCCGTTACCGTACCCGTACCCGTACCCGTACTCGTACTCGTTGTTTTCCGTCGCGGGGGCAGCAGACTCAGCAGAGATGTCCAGATGTCCCTCTCCTCAGATACCTCCTCCAGCTCCTCCAGGGGGAGCCCAAGGCGTTCCCAGGCCAGCCGAGAGACATAGTCCCTCCAGCGTGTCCTGGGCCGTCCCCTGGACCTCCTCCCGGTGGGGCGTGCCTGGAACACCTCCAGAGGAAGGCGTCCAGGAGGCATCCGGTATAGATGCCCAAGCCTTCTCAACTGGCTCTTCTCGATGTGGAGGAGCAGCGGCTCTACTCCGAGTCCCTCCCAGATGGCTGAGCTCCTCACCCTATCTCGAAGGAAGTTAGAATTAGTTAATTAATAATTATATTTTTATGATTACAAATACTTTGATTAGTGATTCTTTTAGGGACTACATTCAATATAATCATTTAATTGTGTTTAATTTTACTTAATTGTTAATATTGTGATTCCTTTCATGCATTTGAAATTGCCCTTCAGACAAACAGAGTTTTAACAGATTTGGACACCTCAAAATAATTTACATTGATGAGTTATAATGCATACCAATGTTTCCCATGCATGGTTAGCTTTAGAGGGACATTTATGCAAATATACTTACTACTAGGGTTTTTTTTTTTAACTCAGCACGTTCCCATGGATGCCAGTCTATTTCTTATTGTGGAATCATGAACATTGGCCTTAGCTGTTAGTAAGGTGGTCTTCAACTAGTGGCTCCAGAGCCGCAAGTGGCTCTTTGGACCCTCCACAATGGCTCTTAATAACTTTGGGCAAAAATGCTAAAGAACCAACTAATGTTTTTGAATAAAGATATAAAAACAAATGCTTCTTTTCACTGAATAATTGCACTGAATTTCCACAACAATATGACACTAAAATACCAGTAGTATTATTTTAGATCTATTTGTCTTGTCATTAGGTTGGAAACTATGTGCTTTTTTAAAATCATGCTCCACAAATATCAGCATCCCATTGAAGAAAATGTATTCATCATCATTTTGCAAAAGTTAGTTTTTTTTCTTTATTTTAAAACGAAAGAACAGAAATAAAATGGCATTTCTTTAAAAATTACATCAGATTTCTTTTAGTAGATATTTATCAAGAATGTGAACTTGTTTTTAGTCTAAAGGTCATGAAACATTTGTTGCTCTAAACGAGTTTTATTTTGCTGGAATGAGGGCAAAAATGTCTCTTTGGACTGTAAAGGTTGCAGACCCCTGTTAGAGCCTATGAGTTTTGTAGGTTGGTAGGTAGTTTGATAGGCTCCCACTCCTTGGAGGGTTGTCCATTGCTCATTTCTCATCTGTTCATTAAGTTCTTAAGATTGGCCCATGATGTTTTGTTTTTTGAGATGTTGTGGCCTAATTTATGTTGTCAGAAAGGTTTCATTTATGTGAATTTCTGATTCTAGAGATCTGGCAGTAACCAGGCCTGGGTGTGGCTGTAGAAATTAAACAGCCTTTCCAAAGAAATGTGTGTGTGTGTGTGTGTGTGTGTGTGTGTGTGTGTGTGTGTGTGTGTGTGTGTGTGTGTGTGTGTGTGTGTGTGTGTGTGTGTGTGTGTGTGTGTGTGTGGGTAAAATTTGGTCGAAAACATTTAAGAGTGCCAAAAAAATTAAAAACAGAAGCTATCTGTAAGGGAGAAGATAGTTTTTCTCAGCACTGAAAAGACAAAATCAATTCTATCCACAATGCAATCCACCAGTGCATTCAACCGGACAGCACCTTCCAAAATTGTTTGCACTTCAGATAAAGATATATAAAAAAGAACTTTAAAATAAATTCACAGTTTACTGCTGCAGCATAAACTCACACTGAAAAAAGTGAGCTTTGGAGAATTTGTCTTACCTGCCTTATCATCCTCCTCACTCCTCATTTATAATTATTTCTCTAACTGTAGATATTGGCAGGTTCTGGTGATTAGCTATTTTCTGTGGGTCAATTAATGGTCTTATAAAGACATAAACACAGATGGAACGGTATTATCTTATGTCTTTCCTATTTTGAAGAGTGACTGGGAGAAATTAGCCTATATGCCATGCCATATTTATAACCCAATGAAGAAGGAAGTTAAACAGAAATTAAAATTGCACTTATTATTCAACTGCTGTCCAGAATGGCCAATTTTTAAGCTTGATCATCTCTGACCAGTGGTTGGAACCTCAATTATCAGACCTGTATTCATCATTGACTGTGCTATTACCTCATGCTGACAAACAACAGTCTTTGGTGTGGACAGCGCAGTTACTGAGGGAAGAAGATTTAGATATTTTCAGTGTCAGTAAGGTGTGGGAGTCAATGGGAGTACAGAAAAATGTTAAAAGTCGTTTAATTGGAATTTGTATTTTCTACGACATGATAAGACATCTCTGTGGAAAGCAAGAGAGCGAGACTTTTAACAGATAACAGAAAGGGCCAGCAGAATGGGGCAATGTCGTTCTGTTTTATCCTTCTGAGCAGTGGTTCTCTGTCTGTCATGGAATATGTTAGACTGGGAAATGTTGGCAAGATTTTGGAAATCTTTAGGGTAAGAATGTTTTACTAACGCTAAAGATCTAAGACTAAAGAAAGTTTTTTACAGTAATTGCTCCGTCCCACAGCAGTGTGACCTCAACTCTGAGACCAACCTAAATAATAACAGCCATTAAAGGTGGGAATAGGCTAAAATCAGTATTAGCAAGTCAAAGCTTACAAAAACAGAGCGGAAATCAAAAACAAAGCTCTGATCAGCATCTTTTTTGTAAATTAAAGACACTTTAAAAAGTAACATGTACATTATATTAATTTTGTTTCACGTAGTTTAGTTATTTAGGTGATTTTGTTTTCCCTCAATGATTAAATCATTGTGAGAACTTTCTACTGCAGAAAATCATTTATAATTTTTTACAAATAACTATGGATAGCACTGTTATGTGTAACAGCACAAAATAAACTCCCGTCTTTAGAAACATCAGACACTTCTAAATCATTTCCTATTTCAGGATAAACTTTGGGTTTTTAGCTTTGAATTACTGTTTGGTGATATAAGTCAATGCTTCGGGATGTACAATACATCCAGATTTCAATCCTTTCAGTTTCTAAAAATGTATGAAAACATTCAAAGTTAATTTAGGTATTGATAGGTATTCATGTGAGTGTGTTTACAGTTCCTATCCTTAACATACACATTTGAGTAAATTTTGAGGTTTGAAAAAAGAAGACATCTGTTTGTGTCATCATGGCTTTAACTGAGACAGGTGTTTAAATTCTCCCTGACATTTTCCAGACAAAATTATAAAAGATTAATTTATAATTATGTCATCGGATGTGAAGGAAAAGACTCATATGTTTAACTGAAGAACACGTGTTTTCCACAAAACGGTTTGAGCCAACCCAACACCAAAGGGCCACAGAGTGAGAGAAAGGCCACTACGTATCAGCAGCTCCAAAAATACATACAGCTCCACCAAGTGGGCTGGGAGTAAATGGTGTGTGTGAGAACAGAAAGAGAAACAGTGGAGTGAAATATGTTGAATAATATATGAATGGTGAGCATTTTGATTCTGAAATAGCACCACAAAGAGAGCAGGAGAGACTCCATGTCCACCTAAGTCTCAACAGTTCTCCTCTGGGATTTCAGTTTGGGAGCTATCCTTTGCTCTGCCGGTAATCAACATCTCCATTAGCTGCAGAGAGGCTGTTTGAACTTGCCTGATAACAGAGGGGGCTTTGCATTTATTTCACCGAGCTCTAACATGTATCTCTGTGTGGGCTGCCGCAGTGCTAGCGTTTTAAAACTTTAAATGTAGTTTAACTCTTATCAGAATATACCAGTGATTGTGTTGGACATTTTCACAGTGATGCTGTAATACTTGTTATGCTAAATGTGACAGAAAGAAAAAGGAAAAGGTGAGCTGCCTGAGTAAATTGTTTTAGCATCTGTTATATTACAGCATCTCTAAAAGCTCATATAGGCTTAGGTAAAGCTTTTATTTGCATCCATGTTTTCACAGACTTTTTCATAGGTCATTTATGGTACTGTTGTAAATGTTGGGTGAAATAGAAAAGTACAACAATTCAATCTGTCTGCTGTATATTATGCACAATGTTTTAAAGTCATCCACATGGACCGGTTAGGGTGCACGATTTAAAACATGTCTCTCTTGACAGTGATTTATTTCTTAAAAGTTAATCTATTATAAATAAAGTAGTGCTTTGGGGTATTTTGTCTATAAAATTGATTTCCATCATATTTACTCTAAGGTACTGTTACTCTACACCTTTACATTCTATATAAATGACTCAATTAACATGCATATTTATCTCAGCCTCTGTCTGCACAAGCTGGTCGTCTTCAATTTCACTGTGATACTGTAAAACTACACCATACTGGTGGCAGTTTAAATGCTGGGGAAATCCATATGTCTTCAAATCAGATCCTAGTAGCATAGTTGACTACAAATTTCTTATAATGTCCTGGCATAGCTAACATTTGTCCATATCAAGTCGAATTTGTTCTGCGGGATTATGAAGAGCCTTTCGCACTTTTCTTGCAACACTAGGGTTGTTGCACTGCAGTTCGATGTCTTTAATGCAAATAAAGTGTTATTTCAGCAAAATACCAACAGTGGAAACATAATATCACAAAGCAACAAATGTAAAAGCTTTTAACTTCCAGCAGTCTGTACAATAGTTGGTGGACTGAAGTGGTAATTAGCCAAGGAGGCTTTGTTTCTGGTCTCATTAGCTCCCACTCTACTTGTGGACTAAAAGGCCGATGGACATGGTTGTAAGACAGATCAGAAAGAAATTTGAATTGAGAAACTTTTAAGCTCAAAGTGGACGGAAGGGTTTGATATAAAGGTGGAATTTTAACTAACTGTTTGGAAAGCATTTTTAACGAGGTAATGTTTGATCCCAAGAACTTGATTTATCCCTTTAATACACAGTGAGCATCCACTTCTGTATTGCAAGCCTGCAATACATTCCAATACATGCAACCCCTCCAAACAATGGATGTCCATTGACTTTTGTATACAGCTGTCATTGTCTTATCAAGAATCAATAGATGTTCCTGGAAAGGATGCTTATTGTGTTAAGACTTTGTTCTGGTCTGCATAAACTCTTCCATCAAAGAAGACGAGTTACTCTTACCAAGGTGACTGATACAACATCACAGCATCTTTGAGAGTGCCTCTCTGTTTGGGTCCTTTTTTCAGCTTTGGTCTTAGTCAGTTCTAATTAAGGTTTTAAATACGTGTTAACAACGAAGATCACATCCATCCCAGATTCTTCTGAACTCAGAGAATATAAAGCAACCCCACAGTGTAAGGTTTAGTTTTGTATTCAAGGATGTAATTTCCTGAGTAAAAGCTAAATTCAGCTTTAAATGGAGTAAGACAATGTAACACTAAAAGTGTTTGAAAGTAGGAGTAAAAATAGGACATCATACAGGGGTCCAATTCCTCTGCACCTTCCCGTCCACAGCAAATGACGCTGCCACCTACTGTGTTTCAGTTGAAACACGAAAGGTTTTGTGCTGAGTAGAGCGAGGTTAGAGTTGAGTGAAGCTGTGTGGTGCTGGAACCGTCAATGGAAAAGAGGCATCAGAGACCTGAAGCAATGATTGGCATCTTGGAGTCAGCAATTCTCCAAAACAACCATCACAAACTAGCTATATCTCAACCGGTTGCTCAGTGATGCTAGGAATAAGTCTTTTCTGTCCAACCACCACAAACACAACAAACGTGTATATTTACTAAACTCTGCTATAACTGGAGAGATTTCCGGTAACCAACACACCAAATGGGTTTCGCATTAAACCAAACATAAATATGTGGAAAAACATTTCCACAGATAGGTACAGTGGAAGATGGTTAAAGCTAAGGAACTGTTTCTCTTCCAAAGGCTCTGGTAACCTTGTTAGACTGCTGCATTAAGAGCTATTTTAATTACAAGGAGATGTAAACTATATAAATAGTTAAGAGTTGCATGAAAATTGAAAATGGATCATTATTGGAACTTTCAACAGGATAGTTTGGTTGGATGTTTCTAAAATTTTCTGTTTGAAATCGTGGTACTGAAATTAAAAACATACATTTATTTAAACAGTTTTTATATATCTTTACAAAAGGGTGCAATTAAACTTGTCTTCTGAATTTCTTCTTCAAAGCAATCTTGGACACTGCTTTTAGCAAATCTACCATCAACGTTGCATTTCTGATACATAGTAAAAACTTTTTCACGGCATGCAAGCTACACATCTCCTTCATCCTTAATTGCTACTGTTGCAGGCCCATAATGCAGAAATGGATGTAATTTTGTATTTTTGATGAAACTATGGGGTTGATTTTGTTTCCAGTGTAAAAAACAAAGAAAGTGAGAAAATATTTACAGTTTCACATGTGCTTGACGGCTGATAAACTGAGCAAATATTATCAAATAATCCACACATGTAGCAAAGCCTTCTCCTGGCCATGATGGCATAAGCCAATCATTTAGTTTGCTCAGGCTTATCTGGGGTTATCGAAAAGTCAGCGCTGTCTCCAGCTTCTTTTTCACTCGCCTGTCTCAATGTGTGTGGGCTCTTTACAGCATGTGGCAGAGAAATGTTTTCATACTGAATGTGGAAGGAAGGGCATCTTTGTGGTGAAAGTTCATTCTAAAGGCAAAATAAAAAGGAGTTTGTGCCTTCTTTGCAGCAGGTCACATCAAAACAAGTATTTTCCTACGGCTAATGGAAAACAACTTTATGCCACAGTAGTAAAGACATACCAGGAGAAGAGAGTGGACAGCTCAGTGACTTTAATGTGGTCATTGAAAGAAACCCACAAGGTTACAGCCACAGTAAAAAAAAGTACATACGCAGGGTTTTAACACGTTAAGATTTAATAAATCGTTATTATTATTTTTAGTAATAGGAAAATTTAACATAATAAGAAAAATAATACAACATACCACCACTGTCAAATTTTTTAAAATATGCAAAACTTGAGAAAAACACTGAAAACTCAGTCGTTTCCATAGGAAATTATATCAAGTTATCACAGCCACTCATGGGCATGAATGTCAGGTCAGTTTGAAGCTTTTAATTGTTTATAAGAACTGTTCTTTTCGCAGTGTGGAGTGGTTTTACAGGAAAAAAAATGACTGAATTTAAAGAAAATAACTGGGTGCCCAGGTTTCAATTTATTGGGGATTTTCTCTCATTTAAATAGGGTCAAGATTTTATACACAGGCTCAAATATAGACAGTATATACACCCCAGCTAATATTTTATCAGATGTAACTTTCTGTAAGCTAACAGGGTCCTTGCATAATTCAGGCTAGATATGTAACCACTTTTCTTGGCAGAAATGGCAGAGCTAATTTAAACCAGTTGGTTTCCTGGCACAGGTCTGGCTTTTAAGCATTCGATATAAATGTTCAATAATGTTAAGGTCGGCTGTGTCCAGGATTCGGCCATCTAGCTGTTGGTTTGTGTTTAAATTAAAGCATTTTAAGGTAATCTTTCATCCCTATTCCCTCTTTCTTTGTACAATGCATAGGTCACATGCGAAGCAAAACAGATCCTCAGTATAATGCAGCCACCACCATGCGTGTCACTGAGGCCTAATAGCTAAATTGTGTATCGTCTGACCATAAAACATGTATTGGTCTCGATCCTCCGTGGCAGTTGGGTTGTTCCTAGGTATCATGAGCAATTTCCTTTTTTACTTGAGATAAAACAAAAATTGGGCAGGATAAGTTAAACATGGACAGAAGACCAACCAATTTCAATGAGCTCTGCCGTTTATTATAAGAAGTTTTGTCAAATCCACCTAGAATCATGCCAAAAGCTTGTAGATTTCTACAAAAAGCATGTGGTTGAGGTGGAACTTGCTAAGGGACATTTATCCAAATATTATTGGGGGTGAATGTATATAGACTTACACTTTATTGTCATTCACATTTAACTGTATACAGTCCACAACAGAACACACTTAAGTTTCAGCTGTTTCAGAAAAGTGCAAATAGTGTAGATAAAATTCAAATTCAAAATGTAAATGCTTTTAAAAGCAACAATATCATAGTAAAAATAGAACTGCACAAGAAAACCAGAAAATAACAGCCTGATAGATGATGGTAAGAGGGAAGAAGCTGTTTAAACGTTTGAGAAGCTGTTAAAGACTCTGTATATTTTAATCTGTATGTACAATTTTAACTTGTTTAGATTAGAAAAAACTCCACAAATTCAAATTTGTGCACCCAATTCTATTTTTTTAAATTAACTCAAGTGATGCGTATAATCATTCCATCAAGTACCAAGAATGGCTCAGAAAACATTATTTAAGGCCACTGAAGGATGGCATTAATGCTAATGATGAGTGTATTAAACCTCTGACCTGTGCTGTAAATATTGATCAGTGAGTGAAACAGTGTTTTTTAGACATGCGGAGCTTCTGCAGAGTGATTCATTATCATGAAAAAGCAACCAGAGGTGTTGTTTAAAATAAATCTGAAGAAAAATAAAACACCTGAGTTCTCATTGGAGAATTAAAATCCCATCACAGTTTATTTTTCTCAAACAGGAAACAAAGACCCTCCCTTACTTCTTATTTGTTTGGATAGGTCAAACAGCAGCTTTCATTCCTTGTGTCTACATGTTGTTACACTGAGTTTAACAACATACGTGCATTTTAATCAGATCTGCAATGCGTAGCAGACCTGTAATGCTGCCTGGTCAAAGTAATTTCTGCCCATAAATAAAGTAATTTACCGCCATACACAGTAATTAATGCTTTATCTCCCCGATGCAAGCAGTCCACCGTGGTGTGAAGCCCCTCCTGCTGATAGCAGTGGGAATAATGGGGAAGAGATGTCGCTGCAATGTAGATACATTAGACGATGGGTGCACACAGAGTTGTAATTACAGAGCTGAAACTCGACACCCTGTCAGTGTCTGTCAGTTAGTGCTGCCGTCAAAATTATTTCTCTGTTGTCTCTGTGAGCCAGTAAGAGCCCTACCTCACTTTACCATATAAATTAAATTCAAGGCAGATAGTGCTGTGTAAAGCCCTAGATATACAGTGCTGTGAAAACCATTTCCCTTTTACAGATTCCTCTGCTTTTTGCTATTTTGTCACATTTGAATTTTTAGGGTTATTGTGGCACTAGTGGCCTTTATTCATTTGAAGCTGGACAGGATGAAGGGCAGAGAATTAAGTGGAAGACATGCAGCAAATGGCCCAGGGGCTGGACCAATACACCCTGGGAACTAATCAGGGGGGAGTCAGGAGCAGCTGGTGGAAGAGGGAATACAGGACTGAAGAAGGGTGGCTAATTAGCACAGAAGAACAGAAATCCAGTGAAATAACAAAACATCTAAGTGCACAGAAATAAGTAAACACTGCCCAAAATGTAGAGTCAAAAAAATCCCTTAAATAGAACCTGTCTGACAAAAAGTCTAGAATCTCAAAAGAAACCCACCAGGCTCCAATTTGAAGAAATTCAAGAACGAATGAGAAGCACAGTCACTAATATTTTTCAGTGTGAAAAGGGTTACAACGCCGTTTTTAAGGTTTTGGGACTGCAGCAAATAACAATGAGAGCCATTATCCACAAATGGAGAAAACATGAAACCTTCCCAGGAGTAGCCGGCTGACCAATATTACTCTAAGAGTGCATTGATGACTCATCCAGGAGGTCACAAAAGAAGCCAGAACAACATCTAAAGTACTGCAGGCCTCCCTTGCCTCAGTTAGGAGCAGTGTTCATGAGTCAACAATAAGAAACAGACTGGGCAAAAATGGCCTCCATGGGAGAGATCCAAGGTGAAACCGCTGCTGAGCAAAAAGAACGCAAAGGTTTGATGATCCCTTTTTTAAGTCATTCTGTGACCTGAAGCGAAAGATGTTGAACCTTTTGAAAGGTGTGCTTTCAATCATTTTCACACAGTGGTGGCAGTGTGAATGTTTGTGGCCTCTTTGCTGCCTCACTACCTGAACAACTTGTTGTAATTGATGGACCCATGAATCTCACTCTGTGTGGGAAACCCACGAAAACGAATGTCCAGCCATTAGTTTATGACCTTACCTCAAGTACATTTGGGTTATGCAGCAGGACAATGATCCAAAGCATACCAACATGTCCACCTCTAAATGGATCATAAAAAAATAAAAATAAGGTTTTGGGTTGGCCTAAAGGATCAGAAATTAAGTCTAAAACTGGGCTTAATTCCAATTGAGATGCTGTGAAATAACCTTAAACAAGCTGTTCATGCTAAATAAAAAAACCAACCTTCAATGTGGCTGATTTAAAACAATTCTGCACAGAAGAGAATATGCTAACAGAAGTTTCTCTCCGGAGGTGTAAAAGACTTATTGGAAATAATTGTAAACAATTGAACATTTTGCAGCGCCAAGGGCTGCAAAACCTGTTATCAGGTTTAGGGGGCTGTAATGTGCATTGGACACATATTTTTAAGATTGTTGTATATTTTACAGATTGTTTTTGTAGTTAAATTTTGTCCTTATTTTTTTTTTATTGTTTGGTTTGCTTTCATCAACCATATTTTTGTTGCTTAGATATGTATTTTTGCTAGTTTTAGGGTTTTATATATATATACAGCATATTAAGTGTCCCACCAGAGACAAAAACACACTGGACCATTGTTACACAGCTTTAAAGGACTCATATCATGCTGTTACCAGGGCGGCTCTGGGTTTTTCGGATCATTATCTAATCCACCTCATCCCAACCTACAGACAGAGACTAAGAGCTTCCAAACCCAAGGTTCACACTGTTAAGAAGTGGACTGAGGAATCAAAGCAGATGCTACAGGCCTGCTTTGAATGCACAGACTGGACTGTTTTTGAAACTTCAGCCACTGACTTAAACCAACTAACTGATGTGGTGACATCATACATCAGTTTCTGTGAGGACATGTGTGCAGACCAAGACCTTCTGCACCTTTGGGAATAACAAGCCATGGTTTACTCCACACCTCAGGAATCTGCGCAGGGAAAAGGAAGAAGCTCACAGCAGTGGAGATTGGGCGCGGTACAGGCAGGCTAGGAACAAACTAACAAAAGAGATCAAAGCAGCTAAGAGAAGCTACAGTGAGAAGCTTAAGAACAGCCTTTCTACTGGTGACACTTCAGTTGTATGGACTGGTCTGAGAAACCTGACTGCCTACAAGAGCCCCTCCACCCATCCTGAAGAGTCGTCTCCTGGCCAACCGTCTGAATGGCTTCTACTGCAGACATGACAAGAAGCCATTCACACCTCAAATCATCCTCTCCACATCCCATTCAGGAACAAATTCCTCCCATAAAGCAACCAACCCCCCACCATCAGATCCTCTGCCTGCACTAAAGATCTCCGAGGAAGAGGTAAACGGGCTCTTTCAGCGCATGAAAACAAAGAAAGCTGGAGGACCTGATAACGTCTCCCCATCATGCCTGAAAGCCTGCGCACATCAACTTGCTCCGATCTTCACAAGGATCTTCAACAAGTCACTGGAGAAATGTGAGGTCCCCTCCTGCCTCAAACAATCCACCATCATCCCGGTGCCCAAGAAACCCACCTTCGTAGGATTAAATGACTACAGGCCTGTAGCCCTGACGTCTGTGGTCATGAAATCCTTTGAGCGGCTGGTGTTGAAGCACCTGAAAGACATCACAGGCCCCCTGCTGGACCCCCTGCAATTTTACCGAGCAAACAGGTCGGCAGATGATGCTGTTAACTTAGGTCTACACTTCATCCTGCAACACCTCGACCACCCAGGGACGTACGCCAGGATCCTGTTTGTAGACTTCAGCTCGACCTTCAACACCATCATACCAGACATCCTCCACCAGAAGCTCACCCAGCTCAACGTCCCAGCCTCCACCTGTCAGTGGATCAACAGCTTCCTGACAGACCGACAGCAGCAGGTGAGACTGGGGAGCATCTTCTCCCGATCCAAATCAATAAGTACTGGTGCCCCCCAGGGGTGTGTTCTATCCCCACTCCTCTTCTCTCTGTACACAAATGACTGCACCTCATCGGACTCGTCCGTGAAACTCCTTACGTTTGCAGACGACACCACTGCCATTGGACTGATCCAGGACGGTGATGAGTCTGCATACAGACAGCAGGTGGATCGGCTGGTACACTGGTGTAGTCAGAACTACCTGGAACTCAACCCACTCAAGACTGTGGAAATGGTGGTGGACTTTCAGAGAACACCACCCCCATACACCCCCCTCACCATCCTCAACAACACTGTATCGGCCGTGGACCACTTCAGGTTCTTAGGAACCACCATCTCTGAGAACCTGAGATGGTCTTCACACATAGACACTGTTCGAAAGAAGGCCCAGCAGAGACTGTACTTCCTGAGGCAACTCAAGAAGTTCAACCTTCCACAGGAGCTGCTGGTCATCTTCTACACTGCCATCATTCTGTCTGTCCTGTCTTCATCCATCTCAGTGTGGTTTGGCTCATCCACAAAACAGGACAGGTCCAGACTGCAACGAATAATCAGGACTGCAGAGAGAATAATCAGGGCTGACCTTCCCTCCATCCAGGACTTATACAGGTCTAGGGTCAGGAAAAGAGCTGCTAAAATCTCTGCAGACCCCACACACCCTGCACATAAACTGTTTAGAGTTTTACCTTCAGGCCGCCGCTACAGAGCACTGTTCACTAAAACCAGCCGCCACAGACACAGTTTCTTCCCCCAGGCTGTTTCTCTGATGAACATTCAATAGAGTACAAAACAACAGCATACAGATGTTGCAAATGCACCTTTTCTATTAGATAAGTGTATATTGTACATTGTAAATTGTAAATTTGTATATTCTGTAATGCAAAAACAGAACAAAAGAGCAAAGTGTACCGGAGGCAAATTCCTTGTTTGTATGTACGAACTTGGCAATAAAGCTGATTCTGATTCTGATATATATATATATATATATATATATGTATATATATACATATATATATATATATATATATATATATATATATATCTCTTTTTTGCAGGAACGCTGGCCTTCGTCAGCCTATAAATAGGCTGGGCTTTGAGCGCGCTCTCTCTTACCACTCATTTTCGTTACCTGGGTGTGCCTCGCTGGTGTGCTCTCCAAGCCGGTTGTTAGTGCTGTAGGCCCCAGCAGCATGCCTTAGTTTGTCTTGCATTTTAGTTTTTGTTAGCCTTAGCCTTTTGTTCTGGTTTTGGCCTGGTGGGACCGGATGTCCTATTTTCGTTTTTCTTTCTTTTGGGTTTAGGTTCCCTTTTGATTTTTCCTTAGTCCATTGTTGGTACTGGCTGCACCTGTTGTTTCTGTTTGGCCAGCTCACAAGGTCCATCTTTTGGTTATACTTTGAATTTTTGTTGGACACAGGGAGGTAAGGGTTCTTGGTTTTTTTTCCTTATAGAAAGTATAAAAAACATCTGAAGAAACAAATACCTTAAAGAAGAAACTTAATAAACTTAAACATTTGAACCCTAGTCCTGTCTCCGTGTCCGCTCTGAATATGCTGTGACTTTCTGAGCCGTAGCAGGGGCAATTCATTTTACAAAAACCAAAGCTGGTTTGGATAGCTTTTTCACTTAATAAATAAAATCAGAACTTGAAAATTCCTTATCGTGATTTTTCAAGTTATCTTTGTTTGATAAGTCATTATGGTGCATGTCTAAAACAGCCTTTGTTGCCAGAGCCAGTAGACGTTTGACAGAATCCATTAACTGATTGGTGGACATCACTTGAGGATAGTGTGCTCTAAAAGTCCTCCACGGCTTCTGCCAGTGAGCCCGACACTTCCAGAGCCACTGGAGGGAGTGGGCTGGATGGAGGGAAAGCTCCAACACAATGGCTAATGTCACAAGTTGTCAGGCACTCAATAGGAGGGTGGTCTCTGGTGGCTGTATACAGCCTGCACCGTGACAGAGCGGCTCTTTCGTTTGAGAGCGATGGCTCTCGGGAGACTGTCTCTGATTATGAAGCGGTGAGAGCGTTAAAGGAGTCCGTGACCTGTCCATGACAAACTTCAGCATCGACTTCTTTTAACTCACAATACACAAGGTTATATCCAGAAGCGTTACAAAAGAAACTTAAATAAACAAGGCTTTTTATGCTTTTGTCAACTGCATGAAACCTGATTATAGGCAAAAAATGTTCAATATCTATATTTGAAATAAAATAAAGATAATATTATTGCCTAGTACACAGCTGCTAAACACCTGATTATTTTCTCTTATAAATCATTTAACAAATGTCTCCAATGAGTTTCTAAAAGATTAACTGTATATTTTTCCACATGGAAAAAAAAAAGTAAAACTAAAATGTTCAAAATGTTTTCAGTATAAATCCAGCTGTTCTGCAAATGCCAGAGTGTCATATTTTGGGTTTGTGGATGACCATAGTGGCAACAGGACAACAGGAGGCTCATGGTGGGATGGATATCTTGACTTACAGCCACGAAGGACACACAGGAACTAGAGAGAGCGTAACAGAGAAGACAATCGCAATGACAACAGAAGGGGCCGGAAACAGGAAGTTAAATACAACTATAGTGAAAACAACTACATGAAAAACATGTGGGTGCAATTAACAAAACAGAAACAGGTGCAGATTATGGCCCAGAGTTGTGGGAATGCTTCTCTTCAGCAGGAACAGGAAAGCTTGGGAAGCTTTCAGAGTTGATAGGAGGATGAAAAGAGGTATAAACGAGGCAATCCTACAAGAAAGCGTGTTGGACATAACTATAATGGGATGGTTTAGATAAAAGACGGTATCAGAACGATCCAGTCAAAGTCCAGACGTATTCCATTTGAGAATCTATAAACTTTAACATTTATGATTACATGTGCTCTCTAACCAATCAAACTGAGCTTCAGCTAGTGCTGTAATCACAGCAAGAGGTTCTACAACGTGTTGGCTAGGTATGGGGCTAAATGCAAAGGCAGGCCACATACAGGTTTTTTTTACACGTTGTACTCTTTTCCTTCTACTTGACAATTCCATACTGTGTGCTGATCTAAAATCCCATTTAAATACATTGAAGATTGTTGTTGTAACAAGACAATATGTGCAGAAGGCATATGCAGAAAGGCCCCAGCCGGGATTTGCTCCCAGGAACTTCTGGTTGTAAGTCAACAATGCAGCCCACTTATGATTTCTTACATTGAATATATACCTCAAACCTTCCTATTCCTAGTCTTATTTACCAAAAATGATGCTTTATTTAATTTATCTGCAATGATCTAAAAAACAAATAAACACCTCTAATCCGAAAGTGTTTTATTTATTATTATTTATTTAATAAATAATGCAAAGTCATTGGTCACATTGTGTTAGACATCTTCCCCAAATCAAACTTATCTTTGGACCCTTTGCAGAATCGGGCCGTCTCTGGTAACACTGATTTCCAGGTTTAGACAAATTATCTAACCAAGCAGTCAAAGCAGTAACCATTTCTTCTATGTTTGCTCCATAGCGCTTTTTGACTCTTTCTATTCCTGAGATGACCATCAATTAGAACTAACTGGGTATTGCACAGCACTCATCACACGCATTGAGTATTTTGTTTGAACAGTTTTTATGTTTTTTTTTAAATATTTCAATAAGCTAATATAACAACCCATGAATGAAAATACATTCTTATTTCAGGCAGCCTTGTGAGTTATTGTTGGCGTGACACTGTCTTTCCGTTTCCTGACAAATATGATATGAACATAGGATTACATTCATTTGAGATCAGCTTTACTGAATATGCTGACAGAATATGTTTTATCCAGGAATTAGATCTATAGACCCTAAAAGGGAGTTAGAGATCTCAGCCAAAAAAACTTAAAATGAGTAATTTAAGAGGAGTTGAGCCTGACACAGAGGTGCCTGGAAGCAGGATCCAATCTGTTTAAAAAACAATTTGGGCAACTGCCTCATGTCTGGGTTGGTGTGGTCTTCCCTTGCTCAGTCAAAGGCAGGCATGACAGACAGGCCTATAAACAACCAGCTTTTATCTCTAGGAGGGAGACATGGCAACAAAGAGCCCAGCTGCCGGGCCATATTCCCCACATCCCTCTGTTTCCCCCTTTTATCTTTGCTGTCATCACCCCACGGCGCTGAAGTGGACGCACAAGGGGGACAGAGAGGTGCGCTTAAATCTCTAGCTTATTTTTCAACGATTCTTCACTGGTAAACTGCAACTTTTCTCTGTCACACAGGCTGAACACCACCACAAACGATGATAATATGAATGATTGTCTCCATTTGAGAAAAATATATTTTTTTTTATCTGAATAAGTGGGAACATATGTGCATCAAACATCAATTAGACTAATAATGTTTTTCTGAGCAATACAATGCTCCGCAGGAGGACATAACAGTAATTTCTGCCTCTTTTATTGGTTTTAATTATTGTAATATTGATTTTTAATCATTAGAAAGTCTGAACTTTTCATAATTCTTAGACAGTAACACCAAGTTAAAACGTCTTTACGTATACATCACAAATTTGGCATTGCTCTCTGTATGAGATTTGCACTGAACAATATTGAGAGTACTCCTACTCCCAGTTTCACACACACACACACACACACACACACACACACACACATAGCTCTGAGATGTTAGTCTCAAACTGAGCAGAGGAATAGATGACTGATATTCAGGAACTAGTGCCTTCAGTGTGAAATTATTGCACCACATGAAGGTCCATAAAGCTCCTAAAAACTACATTCCACAAGAACAAGAAGCTGTTAATGGATTGGTTTGTAATTTTATTAGGCTCCACTTTAAAATGTCAAATTCTTGAATCATGTTAATGTTAAGATTTTTACTAAAGTATCAGTAGTATTGGTCACCTAATATGGGAATAAATGTTTTATTAAGTCCTTTATTGATGCATTTGAACCTTCTTCTAGGATGCAATGATAACACAGAATACTTCAATAAATGTTCAAACCATTTTTTCTTTGTTTAGCACAAGTTTGAATTTATTGTTGTCTTTCTCTCATTCACAAGGTCAAAATTATATACTGCATGGAAGCTCAAAAATATACATACAGTCCCATTAATATTTAGATAAATGTCCCTCAGTAATTTGCAGAGAAACTACCCATTTCTTGTAGCCATCAATGCTTCTGTATTGAATATGAATGAATATTTGACCACTCTTCTGGAGTATTGGTGGAGTTCATTCAAACTAGTTTAATTTTCCAGCACACACCTATCTTAAGTTGGGGCCATCCCAGAAGCCTGAGTAGAACCAGCTTTAGTGTATGTCTGGTCCTTGTCCAGTTGAAACATCTAAGTTGTCCAAGTTTCAACTATCTGACCAAAGTTTCATCCTTTGCTAAAATTAAATTGGTTAGGATAATCAGAAACAGCCTAGGAACCACAACGGCCCAATCGCATCATGCACTGGAAGATGGTGGCAGACCAGTGTGACTGTTGACAGTGAAACCAGTTTTATATCCTCATGGACTGGAAGGATGCCCCTTAGAAAGAAGAAGTTACTGCTGTAAAATTGGATCCCTCAAGCTTGACTGAAATTTGCAGCTGTTAACATATAGAAGACAAGTTTCTTCTGGAGAAAGGTTTTATTGTCAGATAAGACAGAGCTTGAGCTGTTGGTCCACGATGACAAGAAGTACACTGTACCAGCTGCTAAGCATGGTTGTGGTAGTATTATGCAAATAATTTTTCAGATGTGAATTTTCCAGAAGTGAAATAATCAGGAAAGAACAATCCTTGAAATCCTAAATCTTTGAAAACCTAAATCATCAACTAGATGATTGAACCCTGGACACTGGTGTCCCAACAAGACAATAATCCCAGACACACATCAAAATTGGTTTTGAAATGATAAAGCATACTAACATAAAGCTTTTGGAATGGCTCCAACCTCAAGCCTATTGAATATTTGGGATCTATGATTCAAAGTTGAGTCTGTGATAGGACACCAACCAAGTTAAATGAGCTCTACCTATTCTGCCCAGAAGCTTGTTTTGGATTCTTCTACACAACAAGCATTGGGTAGTATTTTCAAGAACTAATTGTGTCTTCGAGTGTCTTGTGGCATGCAGAAAAATAAGGAGTTAAGCAGCCAAAAACTGATTTGAAAATTTGAAGTACTTGAATCTTTATGAGACTTCAGTAAACTGACTCATTCACTTTGTACAACAGTTCTCATAAAATGGTGTTTAACATTCATTAGTGTGTGAGAAGCAATGCATGAAACTTCACAATGACTGCATCCTTTACAATTTAAGCCAATTAAACCTGATCGATGGAGGTATGATAAAAGTGAAATGGTTAAGATAAACACTCCTGCCCCACATATATATTGCAAGCAAGCAAGGGTATACACCATGGGTGTTGTTTAATAGGATAACCTGTGCTTGCTTGTGTTTTTTTTCTCCTCTAATGATTTGAGAACTATTCTCCCCCGACCATCATGTAGGACATTGCAGTCACTCTGTGCTGATGAGGAGGAAATATGTGTGTCTGTTGCTGAAATACTTTGACAGGTGGCTTCATGTGTTAAAACCAGGTGGAAGCAAACATTTCACATTGGCAGCTTCATATGTTTTCTGTCTGATTATCATATTCATACATGGAGAAGTTAATGCTTGAGGAAAATTTAGGAATGATGGAAGCATGTTAATGTAATAAAAAGAAACGGGACTGAACAAATGTCCTGTACACATAGTTGGAGTCTACTTGTCCCCTAAGATGGAGGTTTTGACTTCAAGCATGACATTACCCTGATCCGTAGAGCATAACAAATCAATGAATAGTTAATGACTGTGGAGGTATTTAAATTATGTGCTGAATCCTCCACAAAAACCAAACTCAACCCAGCTGGATACCTCTGGGAGACGCAGACTGACATATTAGACAGCACTTTTCCACCTGCATCAATAGAACACCGGTTATTGAAAAAATTTGTGAGAATATAGAGCGCCTTGTATTCATATTCATTAAAATCTTAAATTTGCATAACGGTTGCATAAATTTTGAAGTGGGAATAAAATGATACGTTGTTGAAATTTCTTTACGAGTTTAATCTGAAAGGTGTGGCATGTATTTTTCTCAAGCCCCCCTGAGTGAATACTTTGTAAAAAAAAAAAAAAACCTTGCACTGCATGTCGGCTGCAAGTATTTATGGGAATGTCTCTCCCATCTAAAGACTGAAATTCTTGCTCATCTTCTATGCAAAATAGCTCAAGCTCAGTCAGATTTAATTTGTACCATATGTGAACATCCATTTCAAGTGTTGCTGGATTTAGGTCTAGATTTTGACTGTGCCTTTCTAATACGTGAATGCGCTTCAATCTAAAAACATTATTTTGCAGCTCTGGCTTAGTTACATTTTGCAGCCTCTAATAGCCTTTTGCCTAAAAGATTTTGGAAAAATTAAATGTTGGACTCCTTTGAACAGACAACAGACCGTTGTCTGTTCAAAGGAGTCCAACATTTAATTTTTCACACATTTATTGTATTTTTTTCTTGACACTCTATGAAGGCCACAGATTGGTGGAGCACAAAGGCATTACTTGTCCTGCAAATAGATTTCTCTAACTTATGCAGTGGATCTCTGCAACTCCTCCAAAGCCACCATGGGCCTTTTGGGTGCTTCCCTGGTTACTGGTCAGCAATACCAGAGAAATGTAATAATCAACATGACGGCAATCTGTCCTTGCAGCCCTGCTTTGATAGTTCTTGTTCTTTACACATTTTCTGGGCATAGCATTTTTTCTTGCATTTTGTTGACAAATACTGTTACTGGTCAGAAATTTAAAATAACTGTGGTTATGACATTCACAAATGCTGCAGTGGGAGGGACCTATTAGGACTTCAAATGATTTCTGAACTTGAGTTCTTGTAAAGTAATAAATGTCCGAGCTAAAATGAACGTTATTTTTGTTCTTGTTACTTAAAGAGCAATGTAAAATAACTGATTTCCCTGTTTTTGGAGATTATGTAGAGGCCTTTATGCTCTCCTTGGTATATGGTTTCATAACTTAACCCTGCTTTAAACATCTGAAAAACTTTACACCTGACCTTTTATGACATGTTCCTTGAACTTCATAATTATTGTGTTCACTAATGTTCTTTAATAAACCTCTCACAACATATCTGGATTTTCAGTATCTCACAAAAGTGAGTACACCCCTCACATTTTTGTAAATATTTTATTGTATCTTTTCATGAGACAAGACTGAAGATATGACACTTCTATACAATGTAAAGTAGTTGGTGTCCACCATGGGATTCAGGTCTTTTAGCTGCTTTGCTCCTAAACTCTGGAATAAACTGCCACTGGATCTCTGAATGACATCATCCCTTCACACTTTCAAATCTCTCCTCAAAACTCACCTGTTCAGACTAGCAGACCCCACTTGACCTCCCCACACGTCGCACCACAAACATTTATTTGTATTTCATTTGTTGGTCTCTTTGTACTCCTTTTAACCTTTGTTCACAATATGTATATTTAATGTTATTGATGTAAAGCAATCTTGAGTCTCGAAAGGTGCTTATAAATAAAATGTATTATTATTATTATTATTATTATTATATAACAGTGTAAATTTGCCGTCCCCTCAAAATAACTCAACCCACAGCCATTAATGTCTAAACTGCTGGCAACAAGAGTGAGTACACCGCTAAGTGAAAATGTCCAAAGGTCTCTAACATCGACCAGCTCCCTGATGTCGTCATGGAGGAGTGGAAGAGGATTCCAGTGGCAACCTGTGAAGCTCAAGTGAACTCATAAGCCAAAGGAACCAAGAGAGTTAAGGCAGTGCTAGAAAATAATGGTGGCCGCACAAAATATTGACAATCTGGGCACAATTTGGGCATTTTCAGTTGTTTTTTCCTCCCTCAGCAGACTTTTCAAGTCATTACCAAGGTTCTTAGAAGCTTTGCTGGTTTTGTGCAAAAGTTTTACATTTCACAGTTTAAATCAGTTATTCCTCTTATCTGATTCTATCATACATACCTCCATCTTATTAAGGGACACCCAGCAGTCTGAAGGGAAGTCCTGCAGCATGGGGACCAGGAACTGTAGGCAGCCATCCCAGTGACACAACAACAGCATCATGCCGATCAGGTTGATAATCCGCATCACTGCGCTAGCCAGGTCATAGGTCATATGGAAGATCTGGAGTGTGACCATAAAACAGGAAAAGGAGTGAAAGCAGACCTAAGATATAATGAGAAGAACCTAGAAAAAAACCTAGAACCTTAAATCGCTGACTTATAAACTAGCATCCCACTCAACTATTTTGGATCATGCCGCATTTGATTAATGAGAAGAGGAAGTGATGAACTATCGGTCTCGGCTCAAACACAGCAGGAGCAGGCAACACACTTTTCACACAGAGATACATCTCATCAGTCAGAGTCTCCATCACGCACAGGGTCCAGTCACAGCCATGTTACACTCACGCAAGCCTGCCAGCACCAAGATCCAACTAACAGTACAGACAGATATGTCAGCACATAGACATACACTCATCCACTGAGTGATGGACAGGGACCATCATGATCCCGAAGAACTGATAGTCTGGGTCATCTCACACATCAATCACCACCAGTCTCTAAGAAGTCAGTTAAGCCAATCATCTAATGCCGGAATGACCTGAAGAAACCCCACCATGATGCTGCTTAACAGTTTAAAGTTTGCCTGAATGCAAAAATAATTTAGCAAGAGGTGTAAATGTGTGACGCTGGCAGCCCTTGTTCACAACAAAACACGTGTGACTGTCTGATGGAGTCGTCTCTGAAGGAAGTGGGTCACTTCTTACTCAGTCCAGCAGAGAGAAGTGATACTTGGTGATAGGAGTGATGGGGAACCAGACTGGATATGAATCACATGAGCTGATCTTTCTAAATGCAGCTTTAACCTTTATGAGGTTTTCACTGTCAGCTTCTATCAGTCAGGAACTGAAAAAAATTGAGAACTTGGTCGTATTTCATCAGGAGGTGACACTGTGCTGCATACAGCTGTGTTGCCTTAGCTGCTGAAGATGTTCAGCACCATGGACAGCTCTAGCAAATCTTAAGAGACTAAAAACAGCTTCAGGCGCAATTGCTGATATTCTCTATGTAACTTAAAACATATGAATTCAAAAACCAGACATATGAACTGGCCATCTCCTGCACCATCTCAGCAACTGACCTGCCATTTAATCTTCACTCATTTCTCATGCACACCGTGTATCACTTCCCATGATGCAACACTATGTGTGCATGTGTGTGCCTGCATGCTATCACATCGTATCTTCAGAAATTCAATTATCCAAAGGTCAAGTGAGCAGCCGAGCCCTACTGTGTCATTCCCTGCTGCAAAATGCCAATGCCGGGCTGCCAACGCTGGCACAGATGTAAAGTGGAGTGATCTCATGACTTCACCGGAACTCTTGTGTCCCAGGCTGAGTTTCTCCTTCAGAGAAGAATGTACTCTGAAGGGGAACACCCTGCTACTCATAGCGCATTGTGCAACTTCTGTCTTCTGTTGAACGGCCTTGCTATGAAATTTCAACCTGATAAAGATGAAATAAGCTCTGTTAAGATCAGGAAAGAAAATAAATCAACTGTGTTAGAAAGATTAGACATCTCAATTCCACTTTTTCTTGCAATATTTATACCTTAAATCAGCGTTTATGAAGAAATACAGTGATCAACTTGTCAAACTTCTCCCTCATGGAAAAATGCCTTTATAAAATCTCATCTGAAAGCCAATGAATTTAGCAACTACAGACCTTTTATTCGGTTTGTATTCTCCAGGCCTGTTGACAGGGCTGTAGAAGGCTCTTTAAGAGAACCTGGAAACATCACTATTTCCATTTTTTAAAGTCTGATTTTAGCCATTGCCACTCCAGAGAATCTGCTTCATGCTTCCTTTTGAATGAAACATTATGGGTGACAAAATAAATCATAATGGCTTAAACCCAAAACTCTAAATATGATCTGTGAGAGAGTAAGTCATTGTCATGGCTTGAATCCTCCCTAAATGAACAGGAACAGTATATTCTACTTATTAATATTTATCTATATTCTCAAAAACTTTAAACAGGAATTCCAGAAGAAACTATTTTAAGCCCCCTCCTTCTTTGTACATCTTTCAGGTGTGTGTCCTGAAATTGGCCTTTATGTGTACACTGATGACACAGTTTTGTATGTGAAAGGTAAAAATGTGATACAACTGCAAATCGACTAAACTCAGATTTACTGTGTTTGAAGAGTCAAATTTATAGAAGAAAGACTAAGAAAACAAACTCTATTTTTATCTTCAATAAACTGCTATAATAATAATAATAATACGTTCAGAATTAAAACTGAACTCATTAAACATGGACAAGACAATAAATATTTGGGATTCTTAGATTCTTACTTAATAAATATTAGAATCTTACATAATTTGTGAAAGTCATATTAAATTTGTTTTTATGTTAAGGATAAGCCATGGCTGTTTTAAGATGATAATATTTGAATATTTGAATTCTTATTATTTTAAAATGTATTGTTATTTTCAAACTTGGTTATACTGCCTGGTCTCAAACCAACCATCAACTCATCCGTTCATCAATCCATTTTCTATAGCCTATAAATTCCTACAGGGTCACAAACAGAGAAATCTGTGGAGTTTGAAAAAAACTCCCATAGTGTAGAATTTTGTTAAAGTAATCAATTTACTGAAATGTTGAATTCAAATATTTAAATGGACTCATTGGACCTCCACCTCCCTGTGATTTTGTTTGGGAAACATAAAACTGCAACAGATCTAGCAGAGATGCTTTCAGTGGCGATTTAAATCTCATTCTGTAAAACCGCCCAGATAGATTTCATTGTGCAAGAGGGAAAACTTTGGAAACTCAATTTAAGAAATCTACATTAGTTTTAAGTGTTTTTTCTTGCGTTTCTTGTATTAAGCTAGTTTTGACAATTCTTTAAAAGATCAAGGTTTTGTTTCATATGTTTGTAGCATTTTTTATTAGTATTATCTCAGAAATCTTTAATGGAAAACCCCAACAAGGAATTTAGTCTGCAAAATAACTGCTGGCTAGAAGACATATAAACATAGCAATAATTACCTTATAATATTTATTTATTTATTTAAATTCTCATAACTTGCATTTCTTTATCAGATTTGATTTTATAAATTGCCTGGTCACTCGAGCTGCGCTGAAGTTTGTAATTAATTAGAGACATGTCTAATCACAGTCAATGGCCCCCGCAGTGCTGAATATTATCATTATCTTCCACCTCTGCTGCTCCACCTGTGGTGCCTTAATTGATTATCTATGTTTGCCCTGATAATGGGCTGCTTATTAAACTGCCTGATGCCACTGGCAGAACTGCAAGGTCACTGAAGCAGGTGTGTGAGGGTCATTTTTTGTTAATGCCCCAAATTACTTTTAATACTTGTATTTGTTTGTTTTTCTCAGGTTTGCAAGTGACAACATGAATAAAGCAGCCTTCAGGTGAAGGAGAGCAGGCTACTTGGAGCATATTGAGAGGCAGATTGTCCACTTGGTCATGAGCCAGTACCAGCATATTGGAGACATAGACCTTTTATCCTAAACTAGAAGGGACATGCTGTCCTCTGTGTCTGTCAGTCTTATAATCAATAAGTACCATTCTATAAAATTGTGTTCTTACCTCTTCCCATTGGTGGATGTAACGTATTAACCTGGAGAGCCTTAGCAGCCTCAGAAGACTTAGGATCTTGGTAAAGCGGACAATCCTCAGGGCCCGAGCGGTCTTGTACACCTCCGAGTCGATCCCTTTTTCCACTATAAGGAATATGTAATCCACTGGGATGGAGGAGATAAAGTCTACAATAAACCAAGTTTTTAAATACTTTTTCTTTATAGTTTCAGGGTCCAAAATGATGTCAGAGTTGTCCTCAATGATGATTCCAGTGCGAAAGTTAAGCACCAGGTCCATGAGGAAGAAGGTGTCAGAGACCACGTTAAAGATGATCCAGGGAGTTGTGGTTTCATCCTTGAAAAAGGTGATGCCCACGGGGATGATGATCAGATTGCCCACCATAAACAGCAACATTGTAAAATCCCAGTAGAACCTGTGTCGTTGTAATGGTGAGTAATGCGGGGTGTGCCGCAGTGAGGGGAAAAGAACAAGACAAACGCAGAGTCAGACAGGACCAAAAGAGTATAGCTGCATGAGATTTTTAAACTCAAGATGGAAAACTGCCAGCAAAGTGCAGGAGCTATTCTTTTTCTGTCTAGACATGTAGACAATCAGTTTAAGATTAACATTTACTATCAGTAATGTTAACTCGCTAACTACACTCATCAGGCATAACATTATGACCACTGACAAATGAATCAAATTACATTGATTTTATCTTTGTCATTGCACTTGTTAGTGGGTGGGATAAATTATTCAGCAAGTGAACATATTGTTCTCAAAGTTTGAGCAGGTTTCACAAGGACCAAATTGTGACGGGTCAGTTAGGACATCTCCAAACCTGCAGCTCCTGCAGGGTGTTCCTGGTCTACAGCTGTCAGTATCTTTTAAATTGGTCAAAGGAAGAAACAGAGGTGACCCAGCAACAGGTTCATTGATGCACTTTGGAAGCAAAGATTGGCTCATGTGGGCCAATCCAACAAATGAGCTACTGTAGTTAAGAATGCTAAGGATGTTATTGCTGGTTCTGACAGAAAGAACCACAGTGCAGTCTGTTGCAGATCAAGCTCAAAGCTGTCCACTCCCTGTGGTGCTGATCCCCAGCCAGTCCAGCCCACATTAAAACCCGCTGCTTTTCTAACCCAAATACATTTCATCTAATAAAATGCTTTTATAGGAGGACGTTAATCACACAGAGGCCTCTATTCCGAAATATTTAAATAACAAAATAACTGCTTGATCTCGAGCCCGCGTTATCTGCACAAGAAACAGGGCGCATCCATCAATAAAAGGCAGGATCCCGGAGTCATTCGGGCGGATCTGTCTCCAGTGAGCATGCTTGAGGTTTTTCGCACACTTGGCTCAAGGTGACATTCCGTTACAGACTGCTCCACGTACAGACATGCATGCACTCCCATTTAGCCTACATCCTGTAAATGCAGCTCCTGTCAGAGAGCCAACGTGACCGCGATCATTAGCTGCACACCAGTCAAGATGCCCATGTTGTTTATAATGTTATGTCTGATCTATATTTTATTATGCACAACAATTAACTGATCAAATAACTTTAACAGGAATTTAAAAAACATTGTTGTTTTTCCTGTCTTTAAGTGTAATAAAATCTCCTCTTTAGGATGATTTTAAATGCTTCATAACAAAAGATGGTCCATTCTGCTTCATTCAACCATGAAAGACGTTTTTACATTATTGGTATTCACCATTTCTACCACTAGATAGTTGCACACAAGTTTTATTTTATTTTTTTTCTTTTGTACTTGCAAAATGCATCTCAGGAACAAATACAATTTTATTGTTAGTTTCCTGGTTAACATGGTTTTCTAGTTTTTTCTGTCTAAGGTCTGACCTGCTGACCATGATCTTAACTAATTGCATGTTTTTGTTTTTGTTTAGTTTTTTCCCTGAAAACAAAAATGCACTGCCAGTTATTTGAGGGAGATAATATGTTTAAGTCCAACAGGAAAAGAAGAAAATGTAAGATTTTCCAGACTTAAGCAGCAAAGCACTTCTCTCATCTTTAACCTCAGAAAAAGTGCATCAGAGTACAACTGTAGGTGGATGTGTTTAAAGAATGAAAGCACTACAAGTGCTTAATCATGATACATTTAATAGACTGATTGTCAGTATTTGACCTGCAGTTGACTGATCAGAGCCAATAAGGCTCTGGCCCATTAAACTGGCCCGTTCTGATCTCTGGTCGATTGATTGGTGTATCTCTAGAGTCATCTACATTAGCGTGTTGTTTCTTTAAGCTCAATTAATGAAATAATTAGAATGAGACTAAAAAAAAAACTGAATCAAAAGGACTCCTAAAGGGAACTGAAAAAATAGAAAGCCCTCCTAGTGGCAATCAAAGATATGGGCTATAACTGTACACAGCTATGTTTTACAGCAAATTACTTGCTCAACTTCTATTCATTTTGATGTAGTTCAAACTTATATCCTGGATTGAATTTATTTGTTTGTTCCAATAAATTAAAGTATGTTTGGTTTATTAAGATTACAATTATGAATATGTTTGACCTACTTAGGTGGGATGTTTGTGCTGCTTGTCATCTAGAAGGCTTAATTTGTTCTCAGCATATGGCCTTATAAATGGTCATTTAGAAGGGTAAAAGATATGATCTGGTAGTTTATTGTTTTTTTAGCCAACCATTGTACACTGACAATAAAGCAACTGGGAAATGAAGTATAGATTTCTGTTGTAGAATTTTTAGAAACAAAGTTTTTAAAATGTGTACTAATGACGGAAACTGGTTGTTCTGCTATGTGCATATTTGGCTCGATTACATCAAAAGAGGCACAAGAATCAAGCTGATCAGCTGGCATTAGTAATTATTAAGGCAAACAAGCCAGTTTCTACCTATTATGATGTAGATTCTGAAGCATTTCAGTTGTAAGGGGTTCAAACTTACGTATTTAAGCCTGAGTTTGACTCAGATGACCACCGTGGGGTTGATTATCAGTCTGTCTGGAATTCTGCAGGAATAAATTGTTGGAACTTGGAAATGGTCTTAATGGAACTCATCAACCAGACCAATTGGTTTTTATGACAACTAGATATAAAATGAATAAATGAAAATCTTTATTAATAAAATCTGACTCTTCCAGTCTGCCCTGATCCTCTGCACTAACAGCTTCCATGTGTTTTAGCTTTGCCATTTTTTTTTCTTAAATCACATAGCTCTAATACTTTTGCTGCAACCACGAAGAACTGAAGTAAGCGCTTTAAATGAGAAGTTTGATGGCCAAATTACACATAACCAGAAAAATACAGATAGGTCCACCCAAAAGAACTCTTAATAGTTGCCCGATGCCTTATGTGATGTCACCAGAGGCATGTGCTCAGGAAACGTTTCACCTTGATTAAATAGCAATTTAAAACAAAGTAGTAAAACTAATAGAAAAACTGACAATTACATGTTGTTCTATAGGTGACAAACTATATCTAAAGTGAGTTTAATTTATTTTACAGAACCCCTTAGCCAGTAGCTTAAATTGTGGTGATGTAAGGGTCTGTACATGGGGATGGAGGAGAAAAGGAGTGATGTTTTAGCCCGTCAGAGGAAGCTCTGCAGGACAGGTGCAGCGCTGAGTCATTACACTGCGACTTATGCAATAAGCTCTCCTTCCTGCAACATGAATACATGCCACAAAGATTATATTTGATGCAACTTTGCAGCTGTGGATTAATGAGAATAAGAAACTGAGGAGGGCTGCTGAAGCGTCTTTTCGTGTGGGTGTTAAAAATCTCTTAAGTGACTGTCATTGAATTATATCCAGGCAGTTGTCTTCAAGTTTGGCTTTTAGTGTTCATCTGATTCGGCGTTATGTGATACAAGTGGGCCAAACATGAATGGAAAGAAGGAGGGGAGTAGCGCTGAGAGGGGAGCTGTCCACTCCCTGTGGTGCTGATCCCCAGCCGGTCCAGCCCACATTAAAACACGCTGCTTTTCTAACCCAAATACATTTCATCTAATAAAATGCTTTTATAGGAGGACGTTAATCACACAGAGGCCTCTATTCCGAAATATTTAAAGAAAATTATTGCTTGATCTCCAGCCCGCGTTATTCGCACAAGAAACATCCATCGATAAAAGGCAGGATCCCGGAGTCATTCGGGCGGATCTGTCTCCAGTGAGCATGCTTGAGGTTTTTCGCACACTTGGCTCAAGGTGACATTCCGTTACTGACTGCTCCGCGTACACACATGCATGCACTCCCATTTAGCCTACATCCTGTAAGTGCAGCTCCTATCACAGAGCCAACGTAACCGCGATCATTAGCCGCCTTCCTATTATATTAAAAACTATTTTCCGATAAGCAATAAATCTCGTCGGAGCGCTGTCTTCTTTGATAAATGTGAGCGTCGTGCTGTGAAAAGTCGAGATGTAATGGCAGGCCTGGCTTGCAAGAGCACCCCAGACATGCTATTGTTCCGACTGCAACAGGATTTGTTTACAACCTTGAGAGGACACTTTTGTCTAAAGTGCCTGACAACAGGTTGTTTTGTGGGGGAATGGGTTTTTAACAATATTTCTTGGGTAAATTCCATGCAGATACGCTTAAAATGAAAAATCAGCCGCAGGTAGCGCTGGACAGTAACATTCATGTGTGTCCTGTGCTTCCACTATACTCAGTGTAAAGTAAGTTGTGATTGAGGACCTTACGGGCCTCTAATTACTTCAACCAATGGCAGCCCTGTCTCTTACCTGAAATCGCTATATGGGTGGATAATCCAGTTTCCAGCTGATTTTACCCTCTCCTGCTCCTTCTCAACTGCTTTCTGACTACCATACATGCGCAGGGAGAATTTGTTAACTCCAGGCTGCAGCATGCTACTGAATTGCCGCTGCATGAAGCTGGCTTGGCTGCCTCGAGGTTCTGCATCCTCGGCGGGCACAATCGGCGGTCCATCCTCCTGTTTCTGGAAAGTTACAGAGTTCCTCGGCTGCTGGGTCTGAGTCTGGGTCTGGCCGTGAAGCGAGGAGGAGGCTTTTCGGCTGGGCGCGTTAGAGAAGGACACCTTGGAGTCCTTTTTCTCAGGTACAACGCTGGACACGGGGGTGGCGCCTGGGTTGGCGCTCTCTCCTCCTTGCCCCCCGGTTAGAGACCCTCCTGGTGTGATCGAGCCGTCCATACTGGCGGTGGTCGAGTTACGGGCTCCCCGCTTGGCAGCGCCTCCGTCCTCGGCTCTCCCCGATCCCGCTGTCTGCTTCTCCTGCTTGGATATTATTGAGCGCAGGCTCCCGGTACCCGAGTCCCTTCTGCATTCTCCGTTTTTGTTGCATTTCATACTGGAAGCTGGAGCGACGCCGCTGCGACCATCACCCGCTGTCGCTTTGGAAACCTTTAGCCTGACCGCAGATTCTGACACCTCCGCCCCAGACGCTCCACTGGTCTCACTGCTTTGGACAGCATCGCCCGGACAGGGTGCCTCGGTCGCTCTGGAGGCAACAGTGGGCCGTGAGGCGGGGGGAACGTCCTCTGTGTGCGTAAGGCAGAGCTCCTTGTTGGAGTTTCTCCTGGAAGCCGAGGACGCGGCTCCCCCTCCTGGCGTAAAGTTCTTCATCCTGATACTGCCTCCTCCTCCTCCTCCTCCTCCACCACCGCTGCTGCCGCTCCCCCCGGCTCGGCGCAGCCGCGGATGCTGAAACCTGGATTCCTCTTCTCCATCCTCCGTCTCATCCATCACGATGTTGCTGGTCCAGCCGGGCTGATTTCTGCTGGCTGCGCCTGGGGAACCGGGGTTCAAGCAGTTCTGTAAGCTGGTGCTTTTGGAGCATTTGGATGAAGCAGCCTTGGGTGCGCTGAAGTGGCTGCAACCGCTGCCGCCCACAGCCTTCTTTTTCATGGTGGCAGTAGACGCCGAAGAGACCTCATTTCTGTCCATGACATTGAGCATATCGAATTTTGCCTTCAATTATCTTTGAGGAAGGCCAACCAGAGAGAGAGAGAGAGAGGAGGAGGAGGGATTGGGGTCCAGAAGAAAAGGGACGCTGCAAGAAAGGAGGGACGAAGAGAGGGAGGGATGGACGTGACTTTTTTTCAAACTACAGCACTTCTCCCCTCAATCACCTGTGACAAAATCATTAGAAATGAATTATTTGCCTAAATCGAAACTAACCAGAACTATAATATGTAGATCATGCATAGATCGTGTAACTTTAAAGGATGTTTCAAACTCAGGCCTGTTACGACATGGAATATGGTCATCTCTCAGTGAATTGTTATGTCACAAATAAATCGATTGTAAACCATCCAGATGTTGCAACATGTTACTGGCTGACGTAAACACAATCGCGTGTTAATAAATGATTAGCTCAGGTATTAGAGCCCGTTTTAACAATGACAATTTCCTTTGATCAATGGTACCCCAAGCATGTGTTTAGCGCACTCTAGTGGCCTTACAGTATCTTTTGTGATTCAACTTCAATTGCCTACAGTAGATGTTCACAAGCGGAAGCAATAGCTAAGAAGTAGATCGAAATATTCAGGGTTTAGCCAAATCAACAAAATTAAAACAAAACTTGCATCTGAAGTTAATAATGCAATTAATTGCAACAATTCACTCAAGGTACAGCTCAAGTCAATTGATTTTCTGCTGTGGTTATGCCACAGCAAAAAAGAATATGCATTCGTGAACATTCTACTGAAAATTAGGTTTCGGAAGAGTTTTTCTTATTGTCTTGCAAAAGTGCCCATGCCCCTTAAACCTTTCCTCGTCCTGTTACAACTACAAACTTTGTTATATTTTATTGGGATTTCATCTAATAGACCAATACAAAGTATTGTCAAACTGTGAAGTGGAAGGAAAAGGATGCATGGCTTTTTTTCCTAAAGAAAATCTGCAAAGTGTGGAGTGCATTCATATCATGCTCCCTTTGGTCTGACAACCCCAAAATACTATCCAGTGAAACCAAACGTGACCTTATATGTAAATAGTAATGCTCACAGTAATGCCTACTTTGTCCAGATGACAGTGGATTTGGTGATGCAGATGTTAGATAGGATCATCAACTCCAACCCAACATTGATAAGGCATCTGCACTGGGGACTGAAATGTGCCTGTTTGCTTACTCAGGTGGGCCACCAGGAGTCTCTATAAGACCAGAATGATGTGGGATGTCAACAGACCTATAGTCTTTGAGGATTGAATAATGAACTTTATTTGGTCCTAGAAAAGACAGGATGTTCTTCACAGCACTAAAACCTTTTCCTTTAAAAAAAAAACAACAAAAAAAACAAAGGTTAAGGCAGTACTGCAGAATCCCTGCAGAAGAACGCTTCAGCTCATTCCTGCTTTTGCAATACAGACCACTACAGAAGATTCTTCCTACCCACAGCCATCACCATCTAAATTGTTTTTTGTTAGTTTGAGTTGCAACATTTACTTTCCCTTTGGAAAATATATTTTTAAACATAACTGAAATAAATCCAATTGCATTGCTGTGACCGTACATGGCATGTGACAAACTGCAGTTTGGATTTATTGTGGTTGCTTTCTACATTGATTTTCTGCTTGAAGCCTATTATTCATCCATGACCACACATCTCTTAAGCTGTTCTGCTTGTGCTTCCTCTTCAGCTTCTTCCAGTATGCCTCCTTGTTGTCTCTAATTCTGACTTTAAATTGCTTTTGTAAACTCCTTATTAGTACTCTCACACCATCCTAAAGGTGTTATGTGGTGTGGTTGTGGAGAAGCAGCGTGCAGACAGGAGCATTGGATTAACTAAATAATTTATTAAATGAGGACAAAAAAATTTTCAAGAGAGCACAAGGAAACAGGACAAGGAACATGGGAGAACCACAGGGACAACAACAGGAAAGAAAGGGCATAAAAATGGGAAGTGTAAAAGGAGGATCCGGAGGAGAACAATGTGAGTAAAGTGCTAAACATACAAGGAGATGTGTAGCAATCGGGGGATATGTGGAGCAGCTGAGACAAGGTGAAAGCAGGGAGCAGAAGGAGGGAGACTAATGAACACAGGAGCTGAATGGAGATACACAGAAACACTAGGTGGAATCTAACAGAGATAATTCAAAATGTACAAAGAACCAAGAAAGAATGAACTATGAAACTACTACACAAAAAATTAACTAAACTGGCAACACTTGGAGAACATAAACAAGTAAAAGAAGAAAAAGTGACACATGAGAAACCTAAAAGGCTCTTTTTTCTGTTTAACAGTTCCTTTAGGTCACTGGTGATCCAGGGTTTTCTGTTAGGGAAGTATGTCACCGTTCCAGTGGGGATTGTGTTGTCAAAAAAGAAAATCAGTCACACCCTCAGTTAAGTCATGTATGTCATCCCAGTGTGGCTGGCAGAATTCAGAGTTCCAGTCTGTAGCTTCAACACAACCCCACAGAGCTTCTTCAGTTTCCTGTGACCATATTTTCACAGTTCTTTATATCACAGGGTGCCACTGAACAATGGTGTCTATACAGTGAGCTAAATTCAAATCAATTCAGTTCAGTTTTATTTATATAGCGCCAATTCACAACACATGTTGTCTCAAGGCACTTCACAACAGTCAGGTACATACATTCCAATTAATCCTAACAATTGAACAGTGCAGTCGGAGTTAGCTTTTATTCAAATTGGATAAAAAGTTTTTCTATCTAAGGAAACCCAGCAGATTGCATCCAGTCAGTGACTTGTAGCATTCCCTCCTCCCGGATGAGCATGTAGAGACAGTGGACAGTCACTGGCGTTGACTTAGCAGCAATCCCTCATACTGAGCATGCATGTAGCGACAGCGAAGAGGAAAAACTCCCTTTTAACAGGAAGAAACCTCCAGCAGAACCAGGCTCAGTGTGTGCGGCCATCTGCCACGACCGACTGGGGGTTTGTTAAAGAAAACAATAATATGCAAAATTACCAGAAACAAATAAATTGTACAGGGCTGCTGCTGAATACATTTGCATGGACCACATCCTTATTTACACAGTAAAAAATGCATTTTGTATGCACCAGATCCATGTTTTTTTTTATATATGATCATTTGTTTCACAGTAGTAAAATTAGTAGCAACAGCAAAAAGACAGATTGCTACAGGAGATCCTTCCTGCCCACAGCCATCAGCATCTACAACGGCTCTTTGAAGAAACCTGCATAATATTAGCTACAACAATATATAAATAAAACTGAATTGAAACATTTTTTATTGAATTTCAATTGAATTTGAATTTAAATGAGTGCTGAATTCTCCCCTACCTTATGGTCATGTCCCAATTAAAAAAGTTAAAACTTTGTCACATTGTAATTAAACATAATTTTTGCTATTAACTACAAAGAACCCTGTGCCTTAAAACAATTTTGCCGGGGCATCAAAAATTGTATCGAGTATCAAGTATTTTTCTCAGTACTCTAGTCGCTTGACGTTCATCCATTTTGTTGCCAGTTTTATCACATTACCAATGATCAATAAAAAGATTGCTTGAACTTCCTCCTTCTTTGTCTCTGATTTGCTTCTGCACTGTACCAACGGTGTTTAATTTTTAACTAATCTAGGATTTGGAGTCGCGGTTGAGGTATTTTCTGAGCTTCTGTGATTGTGTTGAATTGCTGCTACTAGTTGTAATAAGAAACTGAGTTGTTTCTATGGTTATGCATCAACAAAAGCAACTCTAAAAGTAAAAAAGTAAAAGCAAAAATACTTCAAACTGCACAACATCCAAAACCAGAAGAAAGACTCTTTCAAAATAGCAATGCATCTATTAGAAAAACCAGAGAGAAATAATAAGAATAAATTCCAAGGAATGTAACAAAGTTACAAGTTAACACACTGCAACCTAATATGGTGCTATGCTAGAAATCAATGTGATAGAGCAACACAAAGTACTGCATGTTTGTGAGGTGGGAGGAAAATGCTGTTTTTCAAAATTTAGGAATGATTTAAATCAATGCATATTCATGTGTTATAATGGCCCAGTCAAAGTTTTAAATCCACCTGAGAATTTGCAACAAGGATTTGAAAATGGATGTTTGCAGACGCTCTCCCCCCAATCTGACTAAAATAAACTTATTTAGGAAAAGAGAATGGGCAAAACTTATGGTCTCTGGATTTGCAAAGCTGGACGTAAATAAAAGTGCATGCTACACATTTTAGACTGTATTTGTAAAGATATGTTGAAAATCACATACTCTTTTTGTTCCTCTTCACAGTTATGCACCCTAGAAATTACAGCTGGTGAGCATAATGTGAGAAACTGTGATAACTTCAAGGGCAAATAAGTATTTCTGAATACAGTATCAATTTATTTCCATTTCATGTAGGCTTAGCCCATCTGAGAGCTGCTCCCTAACACATAAAGCTTGAATCTACTGGTTGTTAGATGCAAGTTATTTAATAGTAAGAGTAAACACATTTACCTGAAAATTTGAGAGCAGTTTTACCTGGTGCCAGGTGAGTTATAACTTAACAAAGTAGTACATGAGTTTATATTTTCTTACCTCACTATAAAAAGTTATCAAGCTGACTTTACACAGTATAATAGCATGGACATCAGGATCTCTTCTCCCACATTCTGAAAGCACATTTGTGTCAAAAGCCAAAACCGCAGGAACCACAGTGCACCATTCCTACACATCTAGGCCATAATAATCGAGTGGTCTCTCATCAGAGTGGAGATAAAGTGTTTAGCCTGTTTTCTCTGAACTAGTTTTGGTCTACTCTAATTGTGGACCCATATTTGAGACTTTAGAAAAACTGTTGTGGTAACTAAGAACGATATATGATAGTCGTAAAGAAAAACAAAATGGCCAAAGTCAGTGAACAGATTTGCTCTGCAACATTTTCTGCTTCATATTTTAAAGAGTCTATCCCTTCTTTATCATCAGTGCTGGGAAGTTGCCACCTTCATCTCTGTTCTTCCTAGTTTCTGTCCATCTGTTCCTCCTCTCTTCTTTTTGCTTCATTAGTCAAAACCATGCAGCTGCACTGGGATTTGTTGTATTGCCTAGTTACCTGAATTTGCACCAACTTTCTTCATCATCAAGTGGCCAAGAGATAGCCAAAGACCGATGACAAAATAAAGCAAACAGGTGGAACTGTTGGCCTAGAAACGTTTCTTTGATACACAGGTGGAGATACACCCTAATAAGGTTCACTCATTGATCATAGTGAAGTATGTTCGCCTAAATAAGGAAGATGACCTTATTGTTGTGACATAAATGCCCTGAAAACAAAGACGAAAATAAATATATGTATAATCAGAAAGTTTTCCCCACAGTTTTAAAACTCACTGGACTTCCGCTCAGTTACTTAGTGCTTCTACTTAATACATCTATCAGGGCCACCGTTCTATCACTGCTGTATAAACAAACCACTAAAACCAATCAAACAGCTTTTTGCAAATGAGGAGCTTGCCAACATCTCATCTACTGGCACTTTGAAAGCTTCAGCAAAGAAATTTAATTTGGTATACCTGCTAATTTAAATATGAAAAACCTCACAGATTGGTGTGGTGACTGATTCTCCATGTGCATGTTAATCACTGCTAAATTCAGCCGTAGTCTTCAATATCTAACGAATAATTACGCATTCTTCTAGATGTAACTGTGGTAAGCAGCCTTCTTTTAACATTCTTTACAATATTCTGCAAAAATTAGTTAAGGTTTTTTTAATGGAACTGCTGCAGACAGACTCAGTAAACTTTTATAGATGTTAGAGTGTTCATTCTTTTAAGTTTTGGATTATTTCTTTTTTACAAATAAATCTGAAAGGTGTGGCCTCCATTTATATTTAGCCCCCGAGAGTCAAGAATTTGTACAACCACCTTTCGTCTCAATAACAGCTGGTTGTCTTTTGTGATGTGTCTCCATCAGCTTTGCACATCTGCACAGTGAAATGTTTGCCCTTTTTCACTACAAAACAGCTCAAGCTCGGTCATTTTGAATGGTGAGCTTCTATGAATATCATAGACCAGGTCTGGTCTATGCTAGACATCGCGTACGGCCGCAGGTACCAGTGGCAGCATCGACAATAGACGAGGACAACATGGTCCACTGGGACTCTATGTCTCCAACCTCCCCCGGAATGTGCTCAAAGCTCTCCCAGAGGTAGGAGTTGAATACATCCCTGGCTGAGAGCTCCGTGAGACATTACCAGCGACCCTCACTATATGCTTGGGCCTGCCAAGTCTGTCTGGCTTTCTCCTCTTCCAGTGTATCCAACTCAGTGGACAGCTCAGCCCCTCTCTTCACCTGAGTGTTCAGGCCGATGGTCTGAAGACATCGACCTTCATCATCGACCTCCTGTCTAGGGTGTCCTGGTGCCAAGTGCACTGCTAATCACCCTTCTGCTTGAACATGGTGTTCATTATGGACAATCCGTGACTAGCACAGTAGTCCAATAATGAAACACCACTCGGATTCAGATCGGGGAGGCCATTCCTCCTAATCACGCCTCTCCAGATGTCAATGTCATTTCCCACATGGGCGTTGAAGTCAACAAGCAAACCAACCCCAGCCCGCCTCCTGTCCCCGCAGGCCACTCCAGAGTAGAAGAGACTCCAACCTCTCTCGAGGAGCTGGGTTTCAGAGCCCATGCTGTGCTTGGAGGCGCGCCCGACTAATTCTAGTCAATATATCTCGACCTCCCACACAAGCTCAGGCTTCTTCCCACCCAGCGAGGTGACATTCCACGTCCCTAGAGCCAGTCAAAGCATGCGGAGATCGGGTCGCCAAGCTCTCCACCTTCATTCGCTGATGCTCTTTGCACCGGTCCCTCATGGTTCCCCCTGCAGGTGATGGGCCCACTGGGGAATGGCTTTGCATCTGTCGTTCGCACTTTCCCCAGCCGGGTCCTACAAGGAGCAAACCTTCTGGAGAGTCCCAACCACAGGCCTGGCCCCAGGATGGGATCCCAGCTCCACCATACCAGGCGACGTCACATGCCTCAATTTAATAGTCCTCATGTAGGCTTCTTGATATAACTCTGTTCATATAACTCTGGACAAACAGGTATGAGAGATAGGGATCTACTGATACAGCAGACCTTATTATAATTTTAGGCTTTAATAATTTATTTGAACATTTTTAGGGGGGACTTAAAATAAAACATACAAATGTATTATGTTGCTATTATAATTGCTATTATATTTTTGAAAACAACTGGTTTTACAAGTGTTTCATTATTATGGATTTTCACACAGTGTCAAAATTATACATACTGCTATATACATGCAGCTCCACTAATATTTGGTTGTATTTCGTACCTCAGTAAGAAAGAAAATCCTTTCTGTAGCCATTAACAAACTTCTGGCTTATTTCTGGGTGGATATTTGAACCCATCACAGCTGGAATAGCTATTTGCTTCCTGGAATAGGAATAACCATAGATTTTCAATGGGGTTGAGGTCAGGGTCATTCTAGAATCTTAAAGTTCAACAACTTTATCCGAACAAAAACAATTCTTGAGGGTGTTTGGGTTCATTGCCACGTTTGAACCCCAATTTTGCTCAGGTTTTAGCCATCTTGGTATTGATTTGAGGTGAAGTTGAATTTGGAGATGGTCCTCCAATTTCATTATGCACCACAATTTGCGCAATGCAGCAGTACTACATGCATTAAAATGGACCCTCAGCATGATGCTACAACCACAATGTTGACAAATGGTAGTGTCAGTGTAGTACTCCACCTGTTACTGTGACCAAATAGCACAATCTTTGTCTCCTTTGACCATAAAACCTTTCTCCACAAGGCATGGGGTTTGTTCATGCTGCAAATTTCAATCAAGTTCAAAGGTGTCAGTTTTAGAGTATACATGTCTTTCTTGTTCGCTGTTGATGTTAAACTTGCTTCAATGGTGTGCCACCATCTTACAGTTTATGATAGGTTTCTGCCTTGGTGGTCCCTGGATTGTTTTTGAACATCCTAACCGATTTCCTTTGGTCTGAGTGACAGCTTTGGTCAAATGGTTGAAACTTAGATGCAATTGGGTTTTCCAACAGACAATGATACCAACACACATCCAAAGTGGTTTTGGAATGAATAAAGTAGGCCAACATTAAGCTTCTGGAATTGTCCCAACCTCAATTATATTGAGAACTGATGGACTACTCTTAAAAACCAGCTCAATGCCAGCAAACCAACCAATTTAGATTCTGCTAAAAAGAGTTGTGAAATATCTACTATCAGCTGAAAAACATTTGATTGAGGTGCAGCTCTTGTGTGGATTACAGAAAATACACAACAAATTTTAACTCGTGCACTTAATTGTTTCTTTTTTTAAAACTCATTGAAGATATATGTTGAAATTTATTCCATGACAGAAACAATGGAGGCTGCACAGTGGAGTAGTTAGTAGCACTGTTGCCTTGCAGCAAAAAGGTCATGAGTTTACTCCCGGCCAGGGGTCTTTCTGCACAGTTTGCACCTTCTCCCCGTGCATGCGTGGGTTCTCTCTTCAGCACTCCTCCCACAGCCCAAAAACATGGCTGTTAGGTTAATTGGTCTCTCACAATTGCCGTATGGTGTGAATGGTTGTGTGCGTGGTTGTTTGTTCTGTGTGTCTCTGTGTTGCCCTACTGTGGACTGGCGACCTGTCCAGGGTGTAACCCGCCTCTCGCCCGTAGACTGCTGGAGATAGGTGCCAGCTCCCCCGCAACCCTGTACGGAAGAAGCGGGTAAAGAAAATGGATGCATGGATGGATGGCAAGAATGGTTCAAGTACATCACTAAAGGACCACAATAACAACGTTTATGCCCTTTCATGTGCACGTAAAGTTCTCATCAGAACTGGGTGTTTACCCGGAGGACAAGTGGAATTGAAAAATGCAATGCTGAGCTTACAGTTCATGTGAAACATATGGTTCTACATGCAGCAAAATCAAATGACCTCAAAAACCAGTAAGAAAACATTTTGTAGAATAAAATATGCAATTTAACTGCCTTTAGCTCCTTTCTTCTCCCTTTCTTACATTTTGTCTCCTTTTGAAAGTACTTTATTGGATCTCTTTTTATAATCAGATGAAAAAGACAATTTCAAAACAAAACCTTCAATGTTGCCTTGAGACTTTCTAAAAAAAAAACTGTTAAATGTCATAAATTTCCAAACACATCTCAAAATAAAACTATTGTGTCACATTGTGCATGTTTCCGCTTGTCAAATAATTTAAAGTTTGTAATAAAAAATGAACAATAACTGATGAGGCAGCATTGATTAACAGCTAGTGCAAAATTAAAGTAATTTGGTCATTTCTCATGTCAGCTACTTGTGTTTATCGCTAATGAAGAGACTAGAATCAGTTGTTTTCAGCATTTTATTGTGACTGTAAAAAAATTCAGCAAATAAAATAACACTTATTTTGTGAAATTCATTTGGCCAGTTCAATAGAGGTAAAATGATCCCATTCCTTTTCTTAATAACTTACAATGCTTAAGTTGTGTTTCAGTGAACGCAAAAGTTTGTAACTTATTTTTTCCACTACAAAAATAAAAATTGCGTCCGCTGCTAAGCTGCAACCATTCCTACCATCAAGATAGAGCAAATACACGAGTGAGCTCAAATCAAATGGAATGTATGGGGGAAAAAAAGGGGAAAACTATTTGTTTCATGGAAAAAACATGCTGCTCGATTTTGTAAAGTAGTTAATCCAGATTTACATTCTCACCCTGACAGAATCTTGTGCAAAATAAAGAAGCAAATAAATTAAAATCAAACACACGGCCTTATTTTTCCCTAAGAGGTTTTTTGCTTGAATTCAATAAGATGCTATTGGCTGACAATTTTTTTAAAAATTTCAATCTAAGAATCTAAAGAGTCCACCACCACAGGCAATGTTATTTTTTTTAAAAAGAGCATTTTGTTTTTTTTTTTTTATCTAAAATGTGTTCAAACTCATGAGGACATTTTTTTTTACCAAAAAGCAGTTCACTCTGGTTCTATCCTGCTTCTGATCTGGTCACAGTCCCACCTTAAATATATATTTCACATTCCTCTTTCACTCCTCATGCACTCAGTAACAATAGCAGCAGGTGTTTGGACCCAGCGTTCATTCGGCACAGAGGGGAGGAATGAAAACTAAAAGTCAAAGTTCTTGTCCCCCCAGAATTGAGACATAAAACTGTTGTGGTCTCAGCTGCAGAGAGGAGCTGGTGAGTCTCAGCGGGGTGCAGTACCGTCAGATGTGAAGGAGGGAAGTGGGGGGAAAAAAAACCTAGGAGTTGCTGGCTGCATTGTCATTGCTAGGTGAGCTTGGAGAGGAAGAGGAGGAGGAGGAAGGTGGAGAGAAGTTGATTCCTGATAACACCGGCGGGTCTGTGGCAGTGTTCTGTCCACTAAGACTCTTCCTGCACACGGGACATGTGTCGTGCTGCCAGAGAGGAGGATAAAAGGTGTTATTAATTCAATCACCATTAATACATTACGACTCACATCTACTTACAGTGCTCTGAAAAGGTATTTGCCCCCCTAAACTGATTTCTTCTGCTTTTGTTCTTGGTCACAGTTAAATGTTTTAGATCATCAAACAAATGTTAATATCTGACAAAGAATATCTGAGTAAAAACAATATGCAGTTTTCAAATCATGACTGAATTTATGACATGAAAAGAGCTACAGTATCTAAACCAATCTGGCCCCATGTAAAAACGTAATTGCCCTCTTATGCCCCCTAATGGGGTGACACTGGTCGTGCCACCCCATGCTGCATCAACTGGGATAAAGCATTTGTGACAACGTGCAATGAATCTTTACATCCTATATTGGCCCACTCTGCATTGAGGAATTGTTTCAATCCAGCCACAGTGGAGGGTTTTAAGCAGGAAGAAGTGCGGACCATGAGAGGTAATTTTTTAGTGTTTCGTGTCATTAATCCGTGTCATGCACCACCTGATATTTGTATATCTGCTTTTTGGGTATTTATTCAGTTTTTTTAAGATCTGTATTACAGACCTTCTCTTATTCCCCCTCTGACGGAATTAATCAATTATTTATTCATTCATTTGGTTCATTAGCAATTCAGATGTGGACTTGCTGGTGTCCTTTGGATCATTTTCCTGCTGAATGGCCCAAAGTGTGCTGGAGCTTAAGGTCAAAACCCCTGGCCTGACTTTCTCTACCAGGATTTTCTACTAGCAGGTGTGTCAGAGTCCCGTCCTCGTGGGCTGGTGTCATGCAGCCTTTTGATTTGCCCCAAGTCCAACACACCTGAATCAAAGGACTGAATTGGCTCCTCATACACCCAAGTTCTACAGAGTCCTGGCAATTACCTAAATATGTGATTCAGGTGTGTTGACAGAAGGACGCATCTAAAAGTTGCAGAACACTGCCCCTCGTGGACTGGAGCTTGACACCTGCGTACTAGATAGAGGAATTCATGGTTCCATCATTAATGGAAAATTGTTCAGCTACTGAAGCAAGAAAGCAGCTCCAAACCATCACCCTACCACAACGTTTAACTGATAGTATGATGTTCTATTTCTACAAGACTGCGTCAGTTCAATGCTGGATGCAACAAGACTAACCTCTTCCAGAAAACTCTGCAAAATATTTAGCCTTTTTGGCTAGTCTCTTTACTATATTTGAATAATGAACACTGACCTTACTTGAGGCCTGCAGTGCTTTAAATGATGTTCTGGGGCTTTTTGCGACCTCCTGCATCAGTCATCATTTCGCTCTAGGAGTAATTTTTGTAGGATATCCGCTCCTGGGAAGGTTCACCACTGTGGCATGTTTTCCCGTTCAGGATAATGGGTTTTATTACTCTGGCTCATTGGAGTCCCAAAGCCTTAGAAATGGCTATGTAACCCTTTCCAGATGGGAATATGTCTATTTTTAATTTTCAGCTGTTCTTGAAATTCTTTCAAAATGGGGCATGCTGTCTTGATGATGACTGCTTTATGTTGACAGGTACTATTTTCAGTGAATTTTATTTCTCCATGGCAGTAATCGTGTGTGTAGCGTGATGGTGGTGTAGCGGTTAAGCGTGCGATCATGTGCAGAGGCTATAGTCCTCGATGTAGCTGTCCTGGGTTCGAGTCACAGACCCGGTGACCTTTGCCGAATGTCTCCCCCTCTATTTGTCCTCTTTCCTGCCTACCTACTGTCGAAAAATGAAAAATAAAGGCCTATATGCTGCAGAAAAAAAGGTATGGTAGTAATCAGGGCTGCTGGTTATGGCTAGTAAAATTAACCCAAAAAGATGTAATTAATCACAATTAATTCATAATTTTAAAATTGAACAGGGGGTTCTCATTTCCCATAGGCTCAGTTGGCCTGGATAGCTTTTCTTAATAAATAAGCCAAATCCTCAACGAGTTATATCAAAGCAGAGTAAACAAGCCTGCGATAGCCTGACACTTCAGCACAAAGCCCTAGGATCAGCATGAATACATCATCAGAACAAGTGAGTATATTCAAGACTTTAGTTGTGTGTCAAGTCAAAATATTTTTCAAAACAAATAATAAAGTTATGTGGATTTGAGTTGAGCCACTGTCAAAACAATAGCCTTCTTAACTAAGTTGACCTTGAGTTTAAGCAGCATTTTGAGGCTGCCCTGTAGCACCGGTTGGTAGTTTATAATCACTGGGGTCAGGAAGAATTAATAGGAGAGACTGTAGCATCCTGGACGTCCCCCAGTTAGTGAACCGAGTGCTAGGGAATTGCCATACTAATGAACTGTAGTGTTATCTTACTGCACTATATAACCAATCAGTTGCCGAGTATATACATGGCATTAACTGTAATGAAAAGTACGACTGGGTATTGATAATTGCCTCATTTAGAGTCAGACTGGTATCGGGGAAAAATAAAAAATGTCTGTTCAGAATATTCCTACAGGTTCAAAACAGAAGGAAGCCAAATATCCTTATAATATTTGTTGCTAGATGAGTATTAAATGTAGGAAATGTAGTTTTTAATTTACTAAAAAATCAACAAGGTCTGTTTTCAAGACACTTGCTTAAATGCAGTCGTAATAATCGTACATCCTCTGCTGGCTCTTACTGTGGACAGATTGTAATGCCCCTAGAGGGAAACTTCCAAAAAAACTCATGAAGCCTCAAACTTAGTCTCTCTCTGCTGTCTGATTCAGACACTAATGTGGTAAGACAGAAAAACATGTTACACTATTTCTTTAAACAGTTACCAAACCGGTTTTTAGTACTAAATATTCAGTTTATAACAATTATCCTAAACTAGAAAGAAATGTTAAAGATGACAGCAGTGCCAGGATTTTTTAAATAGCTGTATTTATAGGCAAAATGATACTTTAGCTATTTTTCACTTATTTTTGTGTCATATGAGCTGCTTTGGAGCCATTTTCATGTAGTAGAGAAGGCACATGATTTCAACTCAACTGCATCCAAAACTCCAGACAAAGTCTGTTTGGACCCAGATGTATCACTTACGTTTTCCAAATACATATAAGCTATATATTAACCAGTTACAACGGGTTACTCTACGAGACTGTGACAAAGTGGGTGAGAGCACCATTTGTCCAGAGAGTTTAGTTTATTATTTTTACTTAACAGTCTTGTTTGTTTTTGATGTAGCCATACCTCATCCTGTAGTCTGCAAACATTTATTAGCCTGGGTTAGTTTGTTTTGCATCTTTACAGATTTACTATAACATTGTGGTTTAAATTAATTCTAAAAGGTTGTGTTAAGTTTATTTTTCTATTTATTTAGTGTAGTTGATTTGTGCATTTTATTTTTCGTTATGAACTTGCCTGACTTATCTGTGTTCCAGGAGCAAATGGAGACAATGCTGCCTCACTTCCTCTATTTATAGCTTCCTGTAGAAGGCTGATTTCACAGGAAGGAACCAAGTAAGAGGGGGAAGAGAAGCTGTGACATTTTGCTAAACATTAATTGTAGGTTTATGTTTGCCTTAGCTTCAAATATATTGTTGTTGTATGATTTAATTGTTAAACTAAAATGTTTGTGTTTGTCACTAGCATGAAGTAGCATCAACAAGTAAATTATTGTGATGTTTAGTCATACCTGCTATCTGGAATATTCCATTAGAGATCATTTTGTTTGACTAGCCAGGGACTATTTAAGCAGAAGAATGTAGCTGTTCAGGAGGAGAGGACCAGGTCAGTGTAGCTGAGTGCACTTGACATTAACTTAGGTTGACTTAAGTTCAGTTCAGTTTAGTTGTGCAATTTTAAACTTTGAGGCAATATATTTTTGGGGATTTTTCTAAATATCTTTTTTGGTCACAACGTTTTTTGTAAATAAATGACCTGCTACACTGGACAACATCTGCCTACTGCCCTTCTTCAGCCACTTGGGCCAGGCTATCGTGACAGAGACCTTTAACAAATCTCTCAGGCTGTCAGAGCTACAGCTGCTCTGCTTGGTGTAACTAATATCTACAACACCAAGAGCTGAAGTTATCTTAAGGCCCTATTAAATATCCATACCTGCTCCAGCCATGGTACTATACAATCATTGTGAAACAAATGATTGCACGGTAGTTGCCTAACGCTCTCATCAACACTGTAGTCTTCTTTGCAGACAGGACACTCTAAGCCGGCACCTGAACAAACACAAAGCGACATACCATCTGTCTGTGTATGCTTGCAATGCGGAGTCACACAGCAAAACTGGAGAGAGAAACAGCTGTCACACGGATTCTGTGCATTCAGGCTAAATGTGCACTGATCTTTTTTAAAAATCATCAAATAAACTGTCTTATGACATAAAACAATAATGCTATGATGTAAAAAAGGAACTTACTGACGTGTTCTTGTGTAATGGAAATGGTTGGTAAACTCTTTATTCTTTCTCTGTCAGCTGGTGGCGGACCAGTGTTTTCAAACTGGTTTAATAACTTTAAAGCAAAAAACAAAAGAAACATAATCACAGTTAATGACTGAGGGGAAATTTGGTTAAAACATATTTTTTGTTTTAATGCCTGGAAAGTGCATAGATTCGATTTTTAACAAACAAATAAATAAACATCTTCACTGCAGCTGCTTTCAGTAGTCAGCTATATTATCTGTACTATAATAAACCTGTAAAACTGTTCATTGAATATTTAACGTCTAAAATAGGCATTTTATAGCTGCAGTCTGATGAACGGGTAGATGCTTTTAAACCTGTGTAATGATAGCATCCAGCCCATTAGCTCCCCAGGCATAGTCCATTGGACTGGAATGTAGCATTCCCCTGCAAAACAACAATGCAGTCAGGTGAAATGTACAAGCACTGATGCAGTACAACTATATTTTTTTCTGCCAATTTCACAAACATGTCCCACAGGTCCTTGAACTTACCATGGTCCCATCCCGATGTTTGGCATGGCTGTTGGTGCTATGATTCCATTAACTAGCTGCTGGATGATTCTGCTCAAGAAAAAGAAAAATAGCACTAAATGTATGCTTCATCACACTCTTGATTGAATACCAGCCTTGGGATCCAGAGGTACTTTACTTTACATTGTTTTATTAAACATTTGAAGTGTGAAAATGTATTCCAGTCTGGATGCTCCTTCAAGCTACATTCCATCCAAGTGCAGCTTTAAGGAGAGGAAAATCCGTTTATTCCAGCAACTTGCTGAATATTCAAATCATTGAAATTTTGCACTGAACAAAAGTCTATAAACTTCAATATATTTCTTGGGATTTTAAGTGCATAATTGTGAAGAGGGAAAATGATGCACATTTTTTAAAATCTGAAAAGTGTGGTGTGCATTTTTATTTTGCCTTCTTTCCCTGATAGCCCGAATAAAATCCAATGCAACAACGACTTTGCACAAAAACAAACAGTTTTCAGCTGAGGTTTTAATCTAAACTGCTGTTTTCACACATAAAAGGCAACCTTTTCTTTTCTAGAGAGAATATGTAAATTAACTACAGCAGTGGTGTCCAAACATTTGGCCACGTGGGCCAAAATCATCATCTCAAAAGTATGCAGTTGTTTTTTTAAGTTAAAAAGTTCTTTTTTTCATTTTTTCTTACCTGCTTAACAATAAACTACACATGAAATATTTTAGTGAAACAAATAAGTTGTGTTTTCTGGGAGAAAGGGATCTGTAAATTGTTGCAGACATACAGATTTCAAATGGTTGCGGGAATGTCCACTGATTTGTTATATCCTTGTCTATTCTCAGCAATAAGAACAGGATTCGGCTCACTCGATCTTTGAAAACGGTTGCTACATTTATCCAAGTTTAATAAATTAATTAAATTCAAATTTGGGCGCACCAAGGTCTGCTTTTGAGTAAAAGTCTTTGGATATGTGTGGCCCAGTTGACCATTTTAAGAAGATTTTAATTTGTCAGTAAAAACGTTGCTCTAATTTAAAATAAAAAAAAGTTTCCATATGCATCAATTGCCTGGGCCACACTTTGGACACCCAAAGGATGTCATTATTTTCAGGGTCCTGTATAATTATCAAATATAATGAATTACAATATTTTAGGCACAAAAGAGAAACACACACGGTTTTCAGAATTCAATTGTAAAGGGGGATTTAGTAAATCCTTTATACAGCAAACAAAACTGCCCCAACACACACTCCACAATATATGCTGCTCCTGAAGATGTCTCACCCCTCTAAAGTTGGCACTCCTTCGTGGCGCGAACCCTGTCGACGTGGCACATGTCGACCCCGTGGCTGCCTCGCACTGTATCGCTGGCGTGAAGCCATTTCCCTTTCTCGCCTGTTCTCTGCCTCCCGGTTGTCCTCTGTGGATAATCTCGATCGAAGGTCAAAGTTTTCGTCAAAAATCCCAAGGGCGAATGGGCCATACCCCGAGGGAAATGTGAATAAATGATGGTGATCCATATTCTGTTAATTAAAAGAAGTCAAATCAGTGTGCAACAATGCAACAATGTGTTCTCCTGGTAGAGAGGTTAAACTGTGCTGCACTGACCTCAAAGCTGGAGCGATTTTGATCGTTGGCAGAGGACGTGGATGCAGACCCATTTTCAGAACTGCTAATAAAAAAATAAAAAGACTCAGAAATGTAGAGATCAATTTAATAAAATTCATAACATAAATACAAATCCTTGCCTTGTTTCTTCAGGCAGTTCCTCAATGAAACCCGACTCACAGCGCGGGCATGTGTAGTCCTACAGATCAGAAGTAGAGAATCCAAAGTTATTGCCAAGCATGCTTGCACAAGCTAGGCATGTTTGTTCATCACCAAAACTTGCAGTACCTAAACCTTTCTCAAGATTGTGCAATACAGCCCTACAGACCCTCAGTAGGAGATCTAAGAGCACTGTCTGTCTTTTTAATCTGGCTACTATGGTTAGTATAAATATTGCATTGTGTCACTGAAAACAGGACAACATAGTAAAACATTTAACTGTAAAGACAGCGATGAAAGCTGACATGATGGATTTTTCCCCTTTCATAAAAGTTTAATAAGAAGTGTAATCCTCGAATGGCTAAAATAACATCTACTATAGAGGATTTAAGCCTTAGTTTGAAAAGCAAACCATGGTCTGTTGCTGGCAGCAAGGTAAATCTAATATAGTTTGTTATCAATACTTTAATCCAGTTCACTTCTTACAGATGTCAATGCAGGTATGATGTCTGAGTCAGGGATTTGGCATCCCATTACTTCTGCAATAAGAGTTTACTTAGCAGCAATTTGCTACAAACACCAACATGACCTTGGTCCAGAAAATCTTTGCCTTTCAAAGTACTCATACCTCTTGAATGTTTTTCACATTTTGTGTGACGAACAGACATAAAGTGGTGAATGATTGTGAAGCAGAAGGAAAATCATACATGGTTTCGAACATTTTTTACAAATAAAAATCTAACAAGTGTGGCATGCTTTTGTATTTTCCACCCTCAATTTTGTAGAACACCTTCTGTTGCAATAATGAGTCATTTGGGGGAACGTTCCTACTGGCTTGGAGCATTTTCTAAGCAAAATAAATCAAGCTTGGCAAGATTGCTGAGATTCTCAATTAGAATTTGGTGTGGACTTTGACTAGGCCATTCTAGCATATTAATATCCCTTGATCTAAACCATGCTGTTGTACATCTGGTTGTATGTTCAGTGTCGCTGTCCTAATGGAAGGTGAAACTAAGACCCCAAGTCTCTTCCAACAAGTTTTCTTCCAGGATTCATCTGTAGTTAGCTTCCCATTAACCCCGACCAGCTCCCTTGTCTCTGCTGAATACCAGCATCCCCACATCATGTTGCTGCAAAGGCTACGGTATACTGTGGAGATTTGGGCAGTGTTCATTTTCTGTCACAAATAGCATTTTTCATGTAGGCGAACAACTTTAAGTTTGGTCTCATCTGACCAGATTACATTCTTCTTGTGGGCTGTGACACCTATATGGCTTGTCAAAAACTCAGTGGCGAACTCCTACAACTTTCTTCCTCTCCCTCTTCCATAAAAAGCCGGATCTGTCGAGAGCACAGCTAATAGTTTTTCTGTCAAAACATTCTTCCACCTGAGTCGTGACACTATGTAGCCCCTCCAGAGTTACCATGGGCCTCTTGACAGCTTCTCTCATTAATGCTGTTCCTGCCTAGTCAGTCAGTTAGTTGGACGGCAGAGTCTTAATAGTCTTGCAATTGAACCATACTCTTTTTTGTTTTTCATTTTCAGATGATGGATTGAACAGTGCCTCAGGAGATGTTTAAAGCTTGGGATATTGTTCAATTACCTAATCCTTCTTTTAAAATGTCAACAACGTTATTACTGACCTTTCTGGTGTGTTCCTTGGTCTTCATCATACTGTTTATTCATTAATGTTCTCAAATCTCAGAGGCCTTCACAGAATAGTTGTATTTATACAGAGCTTAAATTACATAAAGGTGCACTCTGATCAGTAATTAGTTGTCTTCTGAAGAAAATTTGGCTACACTGGATTTTAGTTAGGGGTATCAAAGTGATGCAGGGTAAATACGTATGCCCATAAACTGATCAGATTTTTATTTGTAAAATATAAAAGAAAGAAAACTCAGATTCATTTCCTTCCACTTCAAATACTCCATTATTTTGTGTTGGTCCATTACATAAAATAACAACAAAATACATTTAGGTTTTTAGCTAGTGTGACAAAACCTAAGAAAAAAGCGACATGAATACTTTTAGAAAGCACTGAGCAAATCTGAGCGTTTTAATTTCCTGACAAAGAACTAAACCGCAGACTGAGTAGAAGGTAAATGTCACTGTAACATTCAAGAAGCTTCCCATGAAAAGCTTAACAACACCAAACAGCTGGGGTAGATGGAACAACAGTAAAGGTAACTGAATGAAACTGAATTCAAACAAGTCGCACCTTTTTAAAGCTATCCTACAATAACATATATATATATATATATATATATATATATATATTTCGATACCTCAGTACCTCATATTTGCTTCTGTCAGTTAGCTTGTTAGTGTTGCACCATTATAAAACCTGTCCAGCAGTAACGGTTTCTATCTAGCTGCTTCTTTATTTGACAGTACCGCTGAAAATACACCTACAGAGAACTCAGCTGTACCTGGAGTTTGTCCCTAAAGTTTGATCCCGACACTCTACTGCTGCCCTGAAGGGTTAGCTGAACTGGCGGAGCCTTAACCGCAGCAGCGACTCAACGAGTCTCCGTGAGAACCACATCTACAACCACACCTGTTCAGATATGATTCCCCACCATTCACACAGGCTAAATATGTGTCTGGGATTCTTACCGGTAAACGGGGCGAAATCTCTGCTGAACACCGGTGACAAAAAAACCGGTTGGGCCGTGGAGGGGCTTCGGCCATTTCTTGTACTGGGTATGCGTTACTGTACGGACGGATAGCAGCAAGGGACATTAGAGTCTGAATTTTGCTTTAGTGACAGGAAAGGGAAACAGCAGCAATAGGAAGTGTCTATGTGAAGTGTGTAAACATTACCAAAAGAGAACTTCCGGGTAAGAAAGAAAGAAAGAAAGAAAAGCTGCTGAATCTGAATTTTTCCCATTCTGAAAGTAAGGGTGGATGGGATGCCATTGCCAATATATCAACTCCAAGGGACTGTCCTCAACCCTGTTTTCACCCTGTTCCTAACTTACTGATTGTGACACCACATATTTTAAATCAGCCTTAGATATGTAAATACACACACACTTTTTGGGGTTTTCTCCGGGTACTCTGGCTTCTTCCAGTTCTGTGAGCCTCTATGTTGCCCTGTGATGGACTGGCAACACGGTATTCCCCGCTTCTCGCACAATGACTCCTGGAGATAGTCACCAGTTTCCCCCGGACCATGAACGGAAAAGAGGGTACATACAATAAATGGATGGATTGACACCCACTTTCTCAATGTGGTCAATGTGATGGCTTTGGACATCTGGAAATGTGGCACACAGTCCAGCACCTTAACTGTCAGTGGGGCTGAAGGGGGAGAAGACAGCATGAAATAACCCTCGGTTCATGTAAAAACCCCACTTGATCCTACAAAATTACCCAGCTAGTTAACTATGTCCAGACATTGATCTTTTCAAAGAGACTGGGGATGTTTGACAATAATTAAACCATTATTAACCTTTACGGAACATCATCCAAAGGATCTTCAGATTCAAAATACTTTATTTATCCAAAAGGGCAATTTGGTTTGGCAGTCCACTTGGGTAGTACAAACAATTACAATCATTTAACAAAAAATAAAAGCAAACACATGTTCCTGTATACAATATCAAATCAAATAGCCTCCAAAATACATTTCCCAAGCCACTAAGAGTCATTTGGTCCATCATCACGGTTCAGCAGCCTAATAGCAAAAGGATTAACTGTTGACCAACTCTGTTACTGTCAAGTATGGATAAAGCACCACCAAAGAACACAAGCATCTTCAGAGAGTGTAAGGATAAAACACTCTCCATGCCTCGAGAACATACAGTAGGACCGTATGTTCATGACTTGTGATCACCCTCATGTCCAGCACAGCATTTCCTTGATCAGAATCAGAATCAGCTTTATTGCCAAGTTTGTATAGACAAACATGGAATTTGACTCCGGTACACTTTGTTCCCAAAAATAAAGAATATATTTTTAAATGTACATATATATCAAACACTTACATTGAGGTATATAAGTCTCCAGTATAAAATTGGATTGGGGAACATCTTAACTGGTCTAGACCGTGGTTTTAATCTGAAAAGCTCAGACCGGAAATGGATTTCTTATTGACCTTAGCTTCAGTCAGTTAGCTGCTACCTGCAGCCGGAGGCCTCGTTCTTTGTGTTCCGCTCGTTTTTTGAATATTTATCTCGTAGCTACGACCATGGAGTCTGGCGATGCAGGTAATTTTTCAAAGTATCTGTAGTGTAAAAGTAAACGCAGTAGGTGCCCTTAGTGACCAATCAAGCTGGCCGGCTAGTTTTGCCTTTACCTAGCTTATGTCGCAATTGAACAATTTGCTTGTCCAGTTAATCAATGTTAACTAGCTGTCGGTATTGTGAACTAACTAACCATTAAATGACACTAGTTAGTGTCTATAAGCATTTCTTAATAAAGGAACTGTAGCGGTTTAAATCTAAACAATTTAAATCATAAAAAAATAGCTTAAGATCCCTGGCTACAGCACTCTGATCTATCAGTAGGCACCGTGTTACTCCGGAGTAAATGAACTATTAAACTGTAGCATAGCCTTGGTAAGTATGTAAAGGTAGATATTTTGCCGTCCGTATTTACCAACTCTGAATACATATTGATACATTACAGGATCTTTGACAATTATGTTTTCTACAAGATATTGATCTAAGCAAGTACAGTGCTTTTGTTCTGATAAAATTCAAAATATTGACATCTTAGAGTTCTTATATTGTCTTTACTCACAGTACTTTTTAGCTGTTTTCAAAGTTTATACAGTTTGGAAATTTATGTGCCAGACCAACAAAAGGTGGTACATATCTGTAAAGTGGAAGGAAAACCATAGGTTGTTTTAATTTTGTATGCATAAATGTATAAAAAGTGCAGGCTCTATTTTGTTTTTAGACCCACAGTAAATACTTTACAGAGCGACATTTTTGCTCCAGTTATAGCTGCTAGTCCTCTATAGTATGTCAATACTGACTTTGCACATCTAGTGACCAACATTTTTCTAGATTCTTCATTGCAAAATAGCTCAAGTTAAATCAGATTAAATTAAGAGCATATGTGAACAGCAATGTTCTAATCTTGCTACAAATTTTGGAAGATAAACCTCCATGTTTTCACCAGGTTGGTGTGTTCACGGTGATGTGCAGTGAGTTGTGAGGATTAGGGTGTGAAAAAGCTGTATAAATGACATTGCAAGGCAGTAAATTAAAAAGACTGAAGCGGAAACTAATATTTTATGCTGTTATGATTAATATGGTAAGTAGAAATATTAGTATAGGTAGCACTATTTGTTTCCTATCTGGGTTCCTTTGAGTTCCCTGTATGCTATTGTCAATGACAAATAAATAGATTAAGTAATTTGAAAACATCATAGTGTTTAGTCCTGATCAGAAAGCGTCGTCAACTATTTATTGTTGGATGTTGTGCTTTCAAATGTGCTATAGGACGAGGAGGGTGGATGTCAAGACCACCTCAGCAGCAAAAAAACAAGATGAACATGAATATTCTTCGGCAAGAGAAACTGATAGCACAAAAGAAAAAGGAGATTGAAGAAAGAATGGCAGAGCAAGCAAAACTGAATGCTCAGACAACAAGCAAGTCCCTACCTCCAAGGTAATTATAGAGCAGCGAAACCCGGGATGGACATGATGTCTTTTAACATGTATTAATCAACGTGTTTTCTGCAGATAATTCCTTTTTCTGGTAGTTTTTATGCTAGATCCAAATATTGTGTTGTCATAATTGTTCTAAATTCTGAGTATATTAAGAAATTTGTTTTCTTCTCTCAACAGTTTGCCCATTCCACAGGGAGCGTCTTCAAATAAATTTGCAAATGATGGAAGCTTCTTACAGCAGTTCATGAAGATGCAAAAAGAGAAAGCTAATAATGCGTCGGGTGAGTCTTTATTTGTATTGTTATAATATCAAGCATGCATTCGCCTTTTACTTCTGTTTAGTGATCCACTGGGGTTTGTTTTTATTCGAGATTAGCCTAGCATGAGGAATCCATGGATTATGGCATAATATGATTGTGTAGCTTTAACTTGGAATTATGAGTCATTAAAATTGCTTTGCTTAAACGTATTTTAATAAAGAACATGTACAGTACATGTGATAGATATCAGAATAAACAAAAATGTTTCATTTAATTCTTTCTAGATTCCACCAGTGAACCCAGGGCTCCTTTAAGTTCAACTTCATCTCCAACGGGAAACACTTTGCAGAAAAAGAGCGTTTTGGTTGGCCAGCGGTCTGGGATTAAAGTTAGCAAAATGCTTAGTCAGTTCAAGAGCTACTCCCAGCCCAAGAAGAACCCTGTTCTCAGCCAAAGGCCTAGCGTGTTTTCCTCTCCTGATGATGAAGATGAGGACGAGGAGACTGATTACTCCAAGTTCTTAGAGATGAAAGGTAATTCAAGGCTGTATCTAATAAATCTGCCCGTGGACCACTCCATAGCTTGGACCATTAATTGGTTCCTTCACGTACTTCAGTGGAACTTTTGACTTGTGTCTGGCATTTTGTCATTTGTGACCTTTGAGCAAATGTACTTATTGCTTCCTTAAAGTCTCTCCCCCAAAGGATTCAGACACCAGACTCATTATCAACAAGATGGCCTCTTTCGTGGCAGAAGGAGGACCTGAGCTGGAGAAGAAGGCAATGGAGGACTACAGAGATGATCCTGTGTTCTCGTAAGCTTTATCGACAGTCGGATTCATTTAAAATAAACTGTCTTTATGTTGATCATAATGAAATTATTATTCTTGCCTTGCAGGTTCTTATTTGATAAAAGCAGCTTGGAGTATCTCTACTTCAAACACCGAGTTGCAGTTTTGAAGAAGGATTTGCAGAAATCTGAGGATAAATCAGAAAATGGTAAAAATGTTATTTATTTTGAACCTTGTATTTCCTTACATTTGTTTCATATTATCTAAACCATTAGACATTTAAGGCACACAAACCGAGCTCCATTTCTGGGGCGTATTATCCTATTTAAGAAAACAATGCGATATGTGGCAGATATTTTAGCCCTTGTTGCAGATAGGCCATTTCCTTCTCCATACATTCATTTCTTTGTAAACATGCAAGCCTTTATTTACTACCAGCCATTAAGTTGTTTTAAATAATTCTCCAGCAGCTTATGAAGAGCTGCCATTACTCAAAGGCTAAGTCTGTTGTAAACATGTCAAAAGCCAGTGTGCCATTATTAGCAGTTTCCAGAAGTCCTGCAGCAGATTCAAAGAATTCCATTAAACCTCTACAGTGCTGGCCATATTTATTGGTATTTTTGGTACAGATGTGTAAAAAGCCTTAAAATCAATTAATGTTTTGTTGTTAAATTCTCACATTGAAAATTGAACCTTTTAATTTGATTACGTACATTTCTTCACCAAGGTCACATTTTCTTGTAGGAGTAACAGTAACAACTGTAACAAAAGCATTTATTAATGTTTATTTTTTCAAAATGATCAGAGTTTCCAAGACTTCTTATTAGTACTCCATAACTTTCTATTTCTCCTGAAGGAGAACATAAAGAGTTTAAGACGCCACACATGGCAGCATGGTTCTCATGGCCTTTGGAAGAGAAACAGGCCCACAGCATCTTCAAACCTCTGCGTACTTAACAGTGGGCTTGGTTGCTCTTCCACACTTCGATCCTTTGTTTCACACCAAATCAATTTCAAGTGTTTGTTGCAGAGAAGCTCAGCCTTGGTCTCATCTGACCAATGCGACACAGATTCAGTTAAAGTCCTTGTTTTTACCCCAGGAAAAATAAAGTCATGGATCCCTTTTATTATAAGTTGCTACACATTTTGATCAGTGTAAAAATGAAAGTACCTGACGTATTTTTTAGAGACTGGGACAAACCCAAGTTTGTTTTCACAATTATTTTTACCTCCACTTGATAAATGTACTCAAATTAGGTGTTTATAAAAACAAAATCATGCTACTGCTGTACAAGTTGAATTTATTTTCAGTCGTTTTGCACTTTTGTACCAGGAGTTCCAATAAATATGTCTTTCTATTACAGAGTTTATTCAGTTACATTTAAAAAAAGTTTTAATCAGCATAGTCTGCGTTAAGATCACGTAATAATGCTGTAATCATTTTCAGTTTGCTAATTAGAGCATATTATATTTTGGAAATGTTAGGTTTTTTTTAACAGTGCAAAATGCTATACATACAAGTAGAAGATTAAAATTGTCCCACATGGCTTCATTTGTTCTTTTATTGTGCTAAAAGCCTCACATCCAAAGATTTCCCCATTCACCAGCCCTGTCCCCCCTTGCTCCTCCTCCCCTTTCCTCTTCTTATTCCCTATTGGCTCTAGACTGGTGCTGTGTGAGGGCCAGTTGAGTACGGTACTGTAGTAGTGTGAATTGAGTCCCAGTACTAATAGGCTGCTTAAAGTCTCCCCCCCAGTGGACGTGGAAACCCAGCAAATCATTGATAATCTGGCCCGGTTTGTGGCAGAGGGTGGCCCAGAGGTGGAAGCCATCGCCATTGAGCGCAACAGAGAAAATCCTGCATTCAGGTCCTTTTGTGTTTCTGTTACTGTTGTGTAAAACGTCTCTGTAATTTTGTTTCTTTACATTATTGTTTTCTTTTAGATCTAACAAAAATATTTCCCCTCCATTCTCCAGCTTTTTATACGACCAGCAAAGTCCGGCCTACCGTCTCTACAGAAAGAAACTACAGGAGTACCGCTCTACATCTGACAGCTCTTCACCACCACCAGAAGATTCCAGGACAGATGTTCAGCGTCCAGCTGTGTCTTCAGCAACAGGAATCTCTCCACAGTGGAACAGCACATCGGTGCCTCAAAATCAGGATTTAGAAACGCCTCCTGTCAAACGAAAGAGGAAGAGCAGATGGGGGTCTGAAGATGACAAAGTGCAGTTGCCAATTCCTCCGATTGTTATTCCCCAAGACATTAATGTTCCAGATCCTAACACGCCCTCCCTATCTGGTATGCAAATTTACTTATTCAGTTGCATACATTTGAATGATTTTATGGGTAATGAATATTTTTTTTAAAACAAGAGGCATATATGCTAATGTGTTTTTTCGTAGTTGAGTTTGCAGTTCATACATTATCAGCTACATCAGTAGAAATTCAGAATGGTGAACATTTGTGGTATGATCTCTTTCAGTTCAGGAGCTGAGTGGTCTTGGTTATAAGAAGGGAAAGCCTCTTGGTTTGGTTGGCGTAACCGAATTGTCTGAGGACCAGAAAAAACAAATCAAGGAACAGCAAGAGGTAGACGGTGACAGATGTCATTGTGATGCATAACAGCTAGAGATGCACCAATCAAAAGTGGCCACTCCCCCATTTCTGTAAAACTTAGCTATATTTTACCAAGGTTTTACCCAGGTCTCATTTCTTTTTTAAAACCGTGATATAATAAGAACCAAAAACAGCATTTATGCTGCTGTGTGAGAGGGCAGTTGCTGTAAAGCAGCTTTTTACAAAAATTTTAAAACAAAGACAAAATAATTATGGAGTTCACACTTTAAACTAGCTTTAACATATTACATGAGCGATTAGCGCATCTAAGACCAGCAGTCTTCATTTGGGCTGAAACGATTAATCGGGATTAATCAATTATTGAAATAATTGTTAAGTAATTTAGTAATTGAATAATGGTTAACTGGAGTAAACAGACTAAAACATCCCATTTGCTTATAGAACAACCCACTCAAGGGTGGTAATTCAGCCAAAATTTAAAACATTTGCATTAAAGATGAAAAACCTTCATTGTCTGCAAATATGTTCTTGCCAGAACTCCTCCAGTGGCATAGCTTTAGCTTCACCTGGTACGAATCCTGTGAAAATTTCCTATGAACCACCTTTTGCTATCTGATTCTTAATCGATTAATCAAAAAATATTCGTCAGATTAATTGATTAACAAAATAGTCGTTAGCTGCAGTCCTAGTCTTCATGTGTATTCCCTATAGAACGTTGATCCTTAGCTTAACTGAGATTTCTAAAAGTCTGCCATCATTTCCAAAGCCAGCATGTTACTATATTCTAGTACGTTCAGCATTTCAGTTGTCTGCTGAAAGTCTCAGTCTTGCGGATTCTTGAAGGCTAAATAAACAGCAGACATGTTTTTTAATTGTTGTCTTACTTAATTTAAGCCTCTTTTTCATGCTGACAATAGCTAACTTTCCCTTAGTAACAGTAGCAAAAAATTATCCTTGTACCACTTATCTCTTTGCATTCATTTACTGAAAAAAGACTGAGCTGAACATCCTGGTGCATCTCTACTTACAGCTATATCTCAACCCATGTTTTTTTTTTACTATTAAAATCTCTTGTGTAACCATAAGCTGTTAGATTTTATCCTTATGGTTTCTGCCTCTTCCCACACAGATGCAAGAGATGTATGAGATGATCATGAAGCACAAACGTGCAATGGCAGACATGCAGAAGTTGTGGGAGAAAGCCATTAGAGACCACCAGCATGAGTATGACAGTGACGAAGATGTGGACCAAGATGCCGGGACTTGGGAGCATCAGCTGAGAAAGATGGAAATGGAGAAGACACGGGGTACGCCAGCTAAATGTTACTTTGCGGCAACTGCAGATGAGGACGAAATTAGTATTTTATTTTATTTTTTTCATTGGACTTGCTTCCTTTCTGTTGTAAGACTTTTCTTTAATACGATTTCAGAGTGGGCGGAGTCTCTAACAGAAATGGGGAAAGGCAAGCATTTCATTGGAGACTTCCTTCCCCCTGAAGAGCTGGAGAAATTCATGGAGACCTTCAAGGCGCTCAAGGTTAGCTCTTTTTTTGAAGTCATAGACTTAGGAGAAAGTTCTGTAAAGAGTAATCAAATGCATAATCTTCAGTGGGTAATTTGTTGGGACGTACCACATGACAACCATGTACATTTTACTAGGACTGGTATTAGTTTCAAGTGTGGCAACCGTGCTGTAACTATCAGCTCATTTTCAAACAAATCCTCTTGCTCTTTTTGGCAAAGCCTCACATCTAACTATAATAAGCTTGTATCTGTTCCAGTGATGCTTTCTCAATGATCTTTAAAATATGTTTTAAATGATTTGGTGGACAAAGCTGTGCAGCTTTAAGCTCTGTTGTAGTTTTTTCCAAACGGAAAATCCAAAAAAAAAAAAAAAAAGCTTTTTTTCTAAGTTGTATACAGGAGAAACAGCTTGTGTGTGAACAATGATGTCTCAATTAACCATAGATTACATTGCTGGGCAAGAGGCTCATCCTGTGATGCATTTTATGTCTCTGTAAGATACAACATCTGTAAAGAGCCAACAGGATCATTTATATGAATAATATCATTGTAAAAGTGACAGAAGATGCAACAAGTTGTTTTCTTAGGATAAATGAAAACATTGTTTTCTGTAGAAAAACGGTTTTAACTTGATTTATAAGATGTTCAATGAAGTTTTTAATGGGGCATAAAAGAAAGATTTTTATCAGTAAAAACAGCAAGATTCTTACAAGAAGATACTAAGTCAATAGCGATGACCTTATGTAAACATATTGGGTAGGAGAACTGTAAGGAGGTTATGTTAAAAAAAATATATAGAGGGTTTTTTTCCACATTTGGTAACAATTTGAGGTGGGACAAATTTGACTGAAAATGTCAAATGAAACTGGAATAAGACCAACCCCCAAGCCAGTTGTCTTTATGACAGTAAACATCTCTGTCATCAGCATAAAGATACTGAGATTCAATCTGACCCACATTATTAATTTGTTTGTATAAAAAAGGGTGTTGGTCTTAATGCAGAGCCTTGAGGGACACCTGCTGGTACATTCAAGTAACAAGTAAATGTAATCAGAAGGCCTGTATCTTAAAGCTCCTGGCAACAGATGTGTTGGTTTACACGGTCATAAACATGCGGCGGGTTTCTAAAAGGTATATCACTTTTCTTCTTGCCGTCCAGGCTTCCACAACATTATTTAAAACTTTATTGGAAGCAGTTACAGCGCTTTGATGTTTCCTTACATTAGGCTGATGTGGAGATAGAGCATTATACAAATTACAGCAATTTATTTAGTTGGGTCATTTCTTATATGCCGTAGCTAGGATGCCGATATTAGAAATGTGTAGACAATTATTTCATAATTTGGCATATAAACAGTTTTGTTTCACAGTTTTGATGGCAATTTAGCGTTCCTTTTCAAAATACAACATGTTCTCACACATATGTACTTGAGTTACATCCCATTCTTAATCCCTAGGGTTTAATGTGATGTCTGCATGCCTGTGTGCTGGTTTTAAACACCTGTGGCCATAGAAGTGGTTGGAACACCTGACCTCAATGATCTGGATGGGTGACCCAACACTTCTGGCAATGTATTTTATCGAATTATAAAGCTATGCCTACAGTTTGTCATTATAGATGATTTGCATCATGAAATGTCAGTGCCAGATGAATAGGACTTATGATCAGGGGTTAATAATTATACACTTTCTTTGGTTGCAGTTGCCCTAATGAGTTTCACAGGGTTTCGTAGGTAAATAGAGAAGCATGAGATAACGTGGACATGCACAATGTTTACTAAACAGACTCAGACTCAACCGGTTGTAGGAAACCTTATCTTAGTTTAGCTCAGAAGAAATTCATGAGCATTCTGTGCTGTTGCTCTGACATGCTTTTTAAATTAGGTCTCTACCCAAAAAACATGGCAGACCACGAAAATATTTGGATAAAATTTGTACTGAATCTGTTGCGTGTGTCTCATGTATTCACATCTTTGTCATGTGTACTGACAGGAAGGCCGGGATCCAGACTACTCGGAGTATAAAGAGTTTAAGTTGACGGTGGAAAATCTTGGTTTCCAAATGCTCATGAAAATGGGCTGGAAGGAAGGAGAAGGCCTTGGCAGTGAAGGACAGGGAATCAAAGCTCCTGTTAACAAGTGAGCCCTTGTCCTTTTTTAAATTTTCCTCTAATAATAACACAAAATAACTAATTCTTTGTATGAAAATTAAGTCCATATATTAATTTCACTGTAGTTGTTTTTGTAGCAGGATTGTAATTACAACTTTGAACCGGGTTTGGTAACTTCCAATAGCAAGGTGGTGTTTATTCCAACATAAATGAAAATGATTTCTAAAAAGTACTTCACAGATCCAAAACTGGTCAGTTTGTACCTAAATATGTTTTTATTAATGGATGCATTCTCACCAGTTCAAGCACAGGTTAAACTAGCTGTCATTCATTATTTAATCAAGTATCTTTATCGTTTACACACATTTTTACATGTTTTTAGAAATTGGAATATGAATGCCTTTTCTAGGCAAAACAGCACTATTATGTCAGTCATGACTCAACATGTTGAGTTTTTCTGAATGTCCCACTCCAGGGGCACTACTGCTTTGAACGGAGCAGGGTTCGGAGTTGAACGTCCAGCTGAGCTAGCAAAAGGAGATGATGAGTATGATGCTTTTAGAAAGAGGATGATGCTTGCCTACCGCTTCAGGCCCAATCCCCTGGTAATAATGTTTTCGCTTGTTATAATAAAGTTTAACGTTGCAAACAGTTTTTGCTCAGTTCTAGTAATTTAAACTTAAATATGGAGATTCATAGTCATCTTTTTAATGCTAGCATAAGGTATGTACTGTATAGTAAGTTTGTAAGTATTCAAACACCGTGAACATTTCCACAGTTTGTCATGTTACAAACGCAAACTCCAATGTATTTTATTGGGATTTTTTATGTGATAGACCAACAGAAAGAAGGTAAGAAGGTGCTTCTGGTCAGGTGAGACCAAAATTTAACTTGCTGACCTGCATGCAAAATGCTATGTGTGACAGTAAAGTAATACTATACTACATTACCCTAAATATCATCCCTTTTATAAAACATGGCGGTGGCAGCATCATGCTGTGGGGATGTTTTTATTTAGCAGGGACAAGAAAATAGGTCTGTGGGAGTTGATGGGAAGATGATGGAGCTACAAAGATGACGATCCTGGAAGAGAACCAGTTGTGCCTGGTTCACACTGCAAGATTTTAAAGTTGTTGGCTGATTTTCAATACCTGAGACGCCACAGGTGACGGTAGAAAATTGGTGGAGGCAAATTCCAAAAGACTGGTTGTACAAAGTACTTGAAGGGGCTGAATACAAAATGCATGTCACATTTTTCAAAGTTTTATTTGTATAGAATGTTTTGAACCATTTCTTGTTTTTCTTTATGGTGTGGGTTGGCAGCAGAGTGGTAAAAAAAAAAAAAGTATAAGTGCACAAAACGCTTTTGAGATCTTTTGCTTTTAAAGAAAATAAATGGCAGGTATCCCTTTTTTCCACTACTATCCACAAATGCATTTGTTTGTTTTGGTCCATCTCCTAAAATCCCCCAAAATATATTGAAGTTTCTGTTTGTCAGAAAATGTGGAAATGTTCAGTACTTTTGCGTACTTTTGAATGTGTGTTAGTCATTTTTGCGATTGTTGCTGTTGGTGCAATTATCAGACATTGTTTTAACTGTGATTTCCTATCTACTGTCTTCTCTTTGCAGAATAATCCACGGAGGCCATATTACTGATACAGAGGACTATTTGTGTTTATGCTTGTCGTTTATTATGATTAAAGGGTAGCTTGTGCACCCTGCTGCTCATATGCTTGGTTTTAAAATGAAAAACGGTTGATGGTTGAAATATTTGAGTTCTTGTCTGTGAAAGAAAACAATTAGAACATTTCTAAATTTAGAAAAAAATGTCAGAAAGATTTTGTGTATTAAACTAAATATCGACTTTCTATAAACATTTGCTAATCTGTCTGTTACATCGCGATACATTTGTGTAACATGGTAAACTATATGAAGACTTTCATCACCTGGTTTTCATCCGTATTTCACTCCAGTTTCATTTGGCTCCCGTACAGATCAATGCTATCTCAGCTAAATAACATTTTACACAAGTACACAATCTTCTGTGAAATTTTCACACTGAGTGAAGTTGTCACTGTGTCGTAGTTATTACAACGGATCTGTTTAATTTCCATTGTACACAATAAAAGGACCCTTCCCTGAAATTTCCAACTACTGTACTTGTTTATCTGGAAACAGATTTGAGGTATTCATTCAAATGTTTTGGAAAAAACTGTGTGCTAAGTGCTGGTATTCATGTAATAATATTGACGCCTTCATAACTTTTTGTTTCAGTAAATAGTGTTGACTGGACTGGAGCAAACAGCGGTAGGGAGGGTGACAGATCAGTGAAATAAGACCTTCAGTTTTCCATTCTCTAGAGAGGTTTACATGGGACAAATATAACTCATGAGTTCCCAGCTAAGCAAGAGCTCCTTTTTTGCCAAATCATCAATCAGACACAGGAGAGGTCATACATGAGTAAAACTGGTGGTGTACAGATAATCATTCATAAATCAGCATGGATAACGTGCTTTGAAATGGTAAAAAGAAAAATCAGCTAATGCCAGAGTTTTTCATACCACAGGCAAAGTTAAAGTTGTTTACATTCAACCAAGAAGTTTGTTTCTGGTTGGAAATGACAAATCTCCAAAAAGATTAAGAGGTATTGCTTCACAAATAACGGTCTGCTTTTATTAATGTCATGTTAAACATTATTTATACCTTTCTCAAAAATCAGTGGGAAACAATTATTGGCATTACAGTCAAACCCTTCTTATAGTTGCTAACCAGTTTTTTTGCATGTTTCTACTTGTATTTAAATCATCTTTTGCGATGGGCTCCAGGTTTTTAAGGCTGGAATGCCTCCTTGCCATTACCCTAATCTTAAGATCCCTCTACAGATTCTCTATCAGATTCAACTCTGGCTCGGGCACTCCGAAACGTAATATTATTTCCAGTCAGAAGTCAGACTACTTTAAATCTAAATCTGCCACCACATACAATTAAGACTGCAAATGATCCTGTGGTTATAAATGTTAAATGTGTGATTACGGCCATATTCCTTATACCTATACATTAGCTTAAGCTTCTTAATTTGAAATAAAAACAAATATTTCTAGGCTTTAAGCTGTCTTCTTTTTTCAGTCATTAAGCTTTATTTTTTTCTTCTCTTGAATTTGCTTTGTTTATTAATTTGGTTGTTTGGCACAACTGATTTTACATTTATCTATGGTCCCTGTACTGCCATTTTATCTTTTTATTAAATAAACATGATCTCCCTTTGAAAATACTGGATCCATGTATTTTGTGGATTTCTTTTTATTTATAAAATGTTATTTTCTATAGGACAAGGTGTGTACACAGTTATGAGAATTGTGAGCCAGTATGGGATTTGTATTGCTTAAAAACAAAACCGCATAAAAGCCTGTATTTCTGGGTTTCATGTACCACGCCATTTTCTGAACACAAGAAAGTAGAAATTTCTAAAATACATTGCACGACCGACTGCTTTTCAAGTTGACATGTGTAGTGACATATTGACTTCTTTAAACTTTATCTACCAAATCAAGCCTTGAAATGTACCTTTTTATTCTTTATTGTCTTACTGATGAGTATGCATTAAAAAATGTGACTAAGAAATACCTGTTGTGTAATCTGTGAAGTTGTCAAAGTTTAAAAATGTACCATTTACAGTATAGATGTGGATATTTTCTCAGATGTGAATAAGTATAGAACAAAACAAAATGGGGAAAAATATTTGGGTTCCGCATTTGGAGCTTCCTGCTCTCTAAAACTTGGATTCAGTTTTCATTCTTCCATCCATTCATGTGTCTGTTCTATCCATGTATTCATCAGTCTGTTTATTCCTCAGTCTCAGTCGTTGTGTCCTTGGGCAAGACACTTCATCTGGCTTTCCAGCTGAAGGTGGTCAGAGGGCCCGATGGCGCCGATTGTATGGCAGCCACACTTCTGTCAGTCTGGCCCAGGGCAGCTGTGGCTACAATGTAGCTCTCCACTGTCAGTGTGTGAATGGCACTAAAATAATGAAGCCCAGCCACTGTACTAGTATTGAGCCCAAAACATAGGGCTTTAAAACTGATATTTGTGATCATACCTAGTTTGTCAAGAGTCTTCAATTTATAAAGCGAGATCATAACATTTCTGCTCATTTAATGCGCACTGTAAATACATTTCTATAAATAACGTATTTTTGTTCTGTAATTTCCTCTAAGAAAAACTAATCAAATGCGGAAAACGCAGACAAACGAGCTTGGAAAATTTTAAATAATTAAAGTATTAGAATAAAGGTTGATAGGTATGGTTTATAAACGTTCCCTCTATAGATCAAATTCCTGCAACTCGGTTCAGGATGTCTATCCGAAAACGAGGAAAAAGAGTGAGTGGAAAAATAGCAATTTGAACGCGGAATAAATATAATATAATAATAATATAACGTACAAACAAATCCATAAAAACTAGCCGTATCTTTGGAAATATTAATTTAATGAATGAGTGTCTTGCCAGTTTTCGATATCTCTGCTGATTCAAATGGTCCAGCTACCTCCTCAACATGTCATAAAGTTTTGCAGAGGCCTGTTAAATAAACCTCATTTCATTCAGTTAAACTGAACCACGGAAAAAACTAAAACACGCAGGAGACGGACCAATAAGGACTGACTCGGGACGCCGCAAGTGAACAAAAGGTGGCAGAGGTCGTCGTCTTTCCTCACTGAAAACTTTGATTTGACGCAGTAACGTGTGGGGCGAGTTCAGGGGGGAGGTAAACAAGATGGCGACAACCTGAGAGGCAAGAGTAGCACGAATAGTCAGAAAATTTTATTAGTATTTTGTCAGACGAGAGGATTACTAGCTTTGTCGAGGACGGTCACACAGCGGGTGAGTAAACCTTACAGCTGAGACGTGTTTGTAAATTTAGGCGAGAGTCAGCACCAGAAGCTAGTTAGCTTTTTAAATGGCTAGTTAGCAGTTTACATTGGAATCAGAACGTCCTGCTAGCTCTCGGTTAGCTTTCATTAGCTTGATTCATCTGCTTTATTTTGTGTCAGTGTTACTAGAGGTGCACAGGTTGTTAAAGCTAATGTCAAAGCAGGTGTTGGATGAACAGAATGCAGCATGGTCTGATAATGTTCTCACAGCCCAGTATGCAGCCGCTTCACCGGCAAATGAAGTTGGATAGCCTCTGCTGCTGTCTATCCAGCCCTTAGCTGCGCTTGTGTGACGACGTTTCGTTCGTCCACTCGTCTTGATTTTCTGTCGACTCTCGGTGAACGCAAACACGTTTCTGTTTTTAATATAAGACAAGCTGAGGTGGTTGAGTGTTTGGCTTTTTTTTTTTTATATATGAACCCACAAAGTGAATCTTTATAACAGGAATCTTTCATTCAACCAGAGTTGCTAAACAAACTTAGCCTTTAGCCTTCAAATGTTTACATTTTTACTAGTTCAGCTGTTTAGTTATACAGTTGTTGCAAAAGTTGGGTTCGGGTCATCACCGTGTCTTTTGAAAAATAGGATTCAAATTAAATTTAATATTCTGTACAGGCGCGTTTTTGCCATTGTTATTTATAGAAATAACCACAGAAGTCATAAGTGGATAAACGCAGTTTAATGGGTCTAGACTTTTTGTATTTTATACGCCTTTTAATTTTCTCATACCTTGCAAAAAAATTCATTTCTCTTGAACATTTTCGTATTTTGTATTCTATAGCTTCAATCTTGATCAGTTAATTGTACTGTTATTTTCTATAATAAACCGACACAAATTGTGTATAACTGTAAAACGGAGAGAAAATTACATTGTTTATATAGGAAAGGTTTGGGGCATTTGCATTCAATCTCCCTTCACTCTCAATACCCCTAAATATAATTTAGTGCACCTATTTGCATTCAGCAGCCACCTGATTTGGTACTTAGAGTCCATCTGTGTGTAATTTAATCTGAGTATAAATACAACTGCTCTGTGAAGGCCACAGTAGTTTGTTAGAGAACATTTGTGAACAAACTGCATCATGAAAAGCAAAGAACACTCCAGAAACAAATCTCTTGCTTTGAAACTAAAAGTGCTGTTCAATCAGTAAATGGAAAGAGTATAGCACATCTGCCAACCAACTCAAACATGGCCATCCACCTTAAATGACTTGCAGACATCCACAGCTCAGGTAAGACAGTATATGAACATAACTTCTATTAGGCATGCCCTAGTCAGATCTGGCCTTTTCTAGAAGAGTGGAAAGAAGAAAGCTATTAAGAGCCATTAACTGCAGTTTGCATCAAACCATGTAGGGGACACTTGGAAGATGTTCAGTTAGATGATTTCTTCTGCAGGGAAAGTGAAGCTGGCCGGAGGTGATGGAAAATTAGACGGTACTAGTACTGGAAAAAAAAAACCTGTTAATGGCAAAAAGACTTGAGAGTGAGGTGAGGTTGGTTTTTATAGAACACATACACTCAATCCTGTCTGACGGAGTTTGAGCTATTTTGTATATACATTCCCAAATAAAACGCAGAAGTGTTTGGTTGGACAGGGATTGCAAACAGTGATATTTGGGCTCTTAAATACCTAACACTGTTGTGGGTTTCTTGAATGAATTGCCAAAACCTTCCTTTGAAAAAGAGATTAAGTTTATTGTCCATGTTCGAGCTTCTGTAAAAGAGGATTCTGTGTATTAGGTGCTTCCTAAGCCCTTCCTTATGTTTGGATGTGAATACCACCAAACTTAAAGCTGAGGGTCTTAAACTTTAGGGGACTATTTAGGCTGAATGTGGTGTGACAGACCACTAAAATAAAAGTTAAAGATATTTTAGACCCAAATGTTTATCAGTAGAAAGCTCAAATAGCAACCTCACATTCTCACTCCTTGTGTTTATTCTTTTAACAGTTCTAGTCTTAACTCTGATTGTGACAAAGACAATGGGGTTAACATATTAGGCTGTGGTGTTGATGCATTAACTGAAACTCCTTTTGATATATATTTTTTTCAGTAACTTAAAACTAATTGAAATTGAATCTATTATTGTGCCAATGAATCTTTCTTCAGGCACCATGCTCTGGAAACTGTGGTGACATGGAGGACACCTAAGAACGGTTCAACATATTGGATGGTCCAGTCAACCTTCTGGAGCTTGATTGGCACTAGTGACACCGACACTACCACAGCTTCGGTTGTTGGTCTACATTTGGATCCAGACCATCTATAAACACGCTTGTGTGTCCTGAGGAAACTGTCCTTTAGTATGGACCTCTGACAGATATGTATTGTTATAAGGCCTTAAAGAAAGACTGGTTGCCTTTACCTAAAGTTGTATTGTATTAGAACCCTAAAAAAATTATTCAGACTGACTCAGATCATAATTACACTGTAAAACCTTCCCCCAACTTTCTGTTCAGCATTAATCATAATAAACCTAGCTCATAATGAACAGTATTAAGCACTAACTCAGCACTGGAGCCAGATTGTTCTGCACCTTTTTTTTTTTTAACCCCTTTTGAATAAAAAGAGCCCTAATGTTTACAGGATTCAGATTATTCACCCACCTGTTTCCTCAACCCTCAGGCCCCTTTTCTCTTTCACCTATTTTCAGTTTTTTTCATCTTGTTTTCATTCATTTATCTTGTCTAATGGATCTACCTAGTTTAGTGCTAAAAGGTTAACAGCAGATTACACGTTAGCGGCCAGAGCCACTTGCTTTGTCGTGCACCCAAGGATTAAGCTGTTGTAAATCTCGCCATCATGAGTGACAGCGACCTGCCTCATCTCGACTATCTAAATGAAAATGAACTCATGGAGATGGATACTTTCATTCACCGCATTGACTCTACCGAGGTGATCTATCAACCCCGGAGGAAGAGGGCCAAGCTGATAGGAAAGTACCTGATGGGGGACCTGCTGGGGGAAGGATCTTATGGCAAAGTTAAAGAAATGCTGGACTCAGAGACACTTTGCCGCAGGGCTGTCAAGATACTGAAGAAGAAGAAGCTTAGGAGGATTCCTAATGGAGAAGCCAATGTAAAAAAGTAAGTCTTTCTCACTGTATTCCCTTGTTTTCGTCTGCTTTTGCTCTGGTAGCTTTAATTAAAGGTAACATTTCTCAATGTTAATTTGGTGGTTTATCAGTTAAACATTTTCACATTTTGTCATGTTGCACCTATGAATTACAGTGTTTTCTTTTTTTGGGGTGGGGGATCAATTTAAAAAAAATTATACTGGATTTTTATTTTTTTATAAAAATTAGAAAAGTTGCAACTCCTTTCAGTTTCTAGATGTGTCTCCACCAGCTGTGGAGACACATCTAGAAACTGAAATTGTTAGATTGGATGCGGGGGTGCTCTGGACATTAATTTCCAAGTCTGGCCACAGATATTCCATTTGATTTAAGTCTGTACAGCAACAGGGACATTTAAACAATATGTTTAGGGCTGTTGCCCTGCTAGAAGAGGAACCTGTGCCCCAGTACAGTCTTTGGAAACCTCTAAAAGGTTTTCTTCCAGGATTGCTCTGTATTTAGCTCCGTCCCTCGCTCCACTAACTCAGGAAAAACAATCCCACCCCATGCTGCTGCCACATTCATATTGGTGTGTTGAGGTTGATGTGCACTGTTAGATTTCCTCTATACACTGTGCTATGCATGTATACCAGAAAGCTCAGTTTGGTTCTTTTGATCAGAGCAGCTTTTTCCACATGTGTACTCCATCGCCTGCATGGCCTCTGTCAAAATACAAACTGGATTTTATTTATAACTTTCTTTCAATAGTGACTTTGTTATTGTCACTCCTTCATAAAGGCTACATTTGTGGAGTGTACCACTTATAGTTGTAATGCCACTTGAGCTGTGGATCTCTGCAACTCTGTTGGTCTTACACATACAAACCTAACATACAATGTTATTAAAGTTTTTAGCTGCAATGTGACAAAATGTGAAAACGTTTAAGCACTGTGCTTCTACTCATCTGCAGTGCATATAGATAAGTTAGTCTCACTGAAGGAGCTTTCATTTTTCTCATATTGTCTTGTTTTTTGAATCGTTTATACACCACATATTAAACTGCAATTTGATTTCCTTTAGAATCCCATTGGCCCTCAGTTTAATCTAGTCTAAGAGATTCTTTTTGGTGCCTCTCCCTGAACTTTATCTGTTGGGAAGTTTAATGACCCATCTCGTTAAAGAATAACTAAAATGTGTCATCCTTTTATATCTGTAAATTGCATATAAGTTGATAAATCACAAACAGGAAAATTTTTGTCCTCAATTATTAAACATACACTTAATTAATTTTCACGCATAAAAATATGGGATTAAGTCCTCCATGGTCAGTTAAAGGCAACTGAAAGGTACCTGATTAATGTCAGATATTATGGAGCACTGAGCCTTTTTATTATATTATTGGAAGCAGGATGTAGGCTATGTAGCCCGTATTGTCTCATTAAACTGTGACCAAGGGTGTGAGAAGATGACCTAGAAGATCCTTCTGTATAAAATGTTAACCATGAATTTCTTCAGAGCTATCTGGCTGATATTAGTTTCCGTTTAGCTAGACTCTCTCTGTTTTAGTGTTGCTCTTGTTTGGGTATCCTGCATATCTATCGTTTTTTTTTTTTCTGCCACATCCATTTTTTTAATAAGCATCAACAGTTTTAATCACATTAGGTTAATTAAATATGACCTCCGCTTTTCACTGAGGGGATTTGCTAATAATAGACTTGTCTTTAGAAAATTGTCAGAATTAGTTCACTCTGAGCCAAAGAAGCTCTGCATGTCTTTAGGCCACATTTAAAACAGAGAACAGGCTGTATTCGGTATGAAGAACTGTCTGTGTGATTGCTGTGCTTTCTTGCTTTATCTAATTCTCTGACTAACTTTGAAGTTTACACTTTATATACTGAAAGCCTTTAGTCAAAATATAATTGTCGACCAAACTGTCCTGGCAGCAGCTGTAGCGCTTCATCACTCATTGCTCCTTCAATGCTGTTTTAGTGCTGCATTGTGCTTGGATGTCTTTTTAAAACTACTTTGACTGAAATAGAGTGCTACGTATCGCAGTGAACTGTGCCATTCTTTATATATCGTTTTTTCTCTTTAGGTTGATGCCCTGATTTGATTAGAAGTCTGTCAGTTGTATTTGAGATGGATGGATAAAGAGCTAAGTGCATCATGTTTTCACTTTGTTAAAAACAGTTTCATTGGAACACGTCAGCTGTCGCCTATCCGCACACTTCAGTTCACACATCACAGCGGCAAATACTGCTATCAAAATGTGGTGTCTTAACAGAAAATGCTGCTTCGTTGCTGGGCAGAACACACTCGAGATGTGACTTGATTCAATTGGCACAGAGGCCATTGCAATGGTTTGTCTACTACCCATAGTGGATGAGGCGTTCTACTTGGTAATGTTTTCTGTTCATGTATACATTGCATCTAGTTGTTATGTAAACATAAATCACTGAATAGAAATGGCTACATCGCCATGATAACATAGACTGAAACCATAACTTGTTCTAGAGCAGATTACCCCAGACAGAAACCTCTCATCAGTCAGATGATCCATATGAACCAGTTTAAAAGCTCAATTGATGTTCTACACATCTTATTATAAAATAACTACCTAGACACCAACATGCTATATCACATTTAGACACTGTTCAGAATGCTATCTGCAAAGTTTGATCTGAAATTATGCAGACATCTTTTTTTATTTTTTTTATGTTTTTAGCCTCAACAGTAGGACTGTCAGAGATTTGTTTTAAACCTATATCCTTCCACGGTTCCACTTTAGGGGCTGCAGTTGGTAGCACTGTTGCCTTGCAGCAAGAAGGTCCTGGGTTCAATTCCCGGCCGGGGGTCTTTCTGCATGGAGTTTGCATGTTCTCCCCGTGCATGAGTGGGTTCTCACCGGGTACTAACCGGCTTCCTCCCACAGTCCACAGACTGTATGAATGAGGTGTGCATGGTTGTTTGTGTGTGTTGCCCTGCGATGGACTGGCGACCTGTCCAGGGTGTACCCCGCCTCTCGCCCGTAGACTGCTGGAGATAGGCACCAGCTTCCCTGCGACCCCCTATGGAATAAGCGGTAAAAAATGACTGACTGACTGTTCCACTTTAGGAGCTGCAGCTCAGCTACAGTAATTATCTGCCACATTATAGTTGATGGCTGGAATGGGATGTATGATACATACATACCATGCTAGAATTTTCTCAAAAGTCTGCCGGTGCTTATTTAACAAGAACTGCAAAATGCACTGATTGTGTAATCAGTTCATTTTGATCAGTAAAGTTTGATTAATGGTCAGTGAAGTGATTTATTTATTTATATGGGATTGTAAATTGGCTAGTACGTGGCATAGTAAAATAACACTGTTTCAGGGTATCACCTTAGGGATGGGCTAAACAAAGTCAAGATCATATCACAATATTCTGAGGTATTTATTGTGTGTACTGTTTTTGTTATTTCGCTTTAAAGCTGTTTTTAAATGGGCTACTTCAGTATACCACTTCTATTAAGTGCAGTTGTACCACTAAGCATGTTTTCTTTCTTAGTTGTATTAAAATATATTTACACCCTTATATGGAAGCATCATTGGGAAAAAAAATAGTCCAAACCGCAGAGGTAACAATCCCAACCTAAATACCAGCAAGCGATATGACCATTCCTAAGCAGTGTTTACACACTGATTTTACATGATCTAACAGGCATTTCTACTATAATAATCTAGCAAAGCAGGTATTATAGTAACAATAATGCTGTCTATATATTTCATTTTAATATTGATGCACAGATTTAACCAAAAATAATAATAAAAAGCCATTAAACCTATTGGTGGTAGTTTCTGAGTCGTTAATGTGAAGGATTCACCTTGTTGCCATTCTGCTGTTTGGAATAACCCTAGGACTATAACTAGTTGGTTACTAAGTTGGGCTACTTCCTGGGCTAGTCTGGTTCCAGTCGAATGCTTTACCTTGACAAGAGTGATGGTTTACAAACCAAGATTGTCTGTGGGTGTTTGTTTTTTTTTTTGCAACTGAAAATATTTTTTTCATCCACATTTGTTTTTGTAAGGGAGAAAGTGAGGGGCCGCCTTTTAGTCGGGTAACTTGCGTATGTCTAGGAAGAGCTTGGATTACACACACTATCTGGCCTCTTACAAGAAGGACTTTATATCGAAGCAACATTGTAATGAAAATTTTAAAGCTGCGGAAACTGTAACTTGCTGCATCGTATTTGACTGTATGTGAGATTGTAAATACTAAGCTAATATTGTATACGGTTAAAAGTTAAGCGGTTTAAGTACCAACCTAAATAATTGGCCAGTAACTCAACTATTGCACCAAAAGTTGTTTTTTGCAGCATCCCTCCTTTTCCTTCATTTATAGCAACAGTAAAATTTCTATTATTTATCATCCTCTCCATGAATGCAGCCTGCTACTTTCTTTGAAAATTAGTCACACATTTTGTTATCCCCTCTGCTCTATAACTATATTTGTCTGAAAGCTGTATTTTAGGCAGAAGTGTCAAATGAAGCATGAAGAGCCACTTTTTAAATGAATAATGTATTCATTTATTTAAATAATCATTTATGATTAGTTTTAGCTATTTGAACTTAAAAAAAATCTTCACTCCTCCTCTGGTCCACAGGGTTTCTTTAAAAGTTCTGTTTACTTTTTAAATGCCATTTAAGGCCTTTTCAGTAAGTTAAAAACCTTACTAGACAACCCTAGCCATCATGCATCAAACCAAAGAACCTTTAACTAGTGGCACCATTTGTGTTAGCGGACAGACCGCAAGTATTTGCAAATCGGATGGAAATATCAGTGTGTGAAGGCGTGGACCAGCGTGTCCATTCAGCACCTACACAGCCTTCTTGTTAATGAAATGGTTTCTCTTCCTAGAGTATTGCTGCTGGGATGGGCGTGCTCCTGCTGGTATTGATTGAGCAATGCTACTTCTGTTTCTATGGTAACAGTCTGTGAATGCCTGTCTGGAATGATAGGAACGCAAACGAGCACAAAGCCCAGCACAGCGTAGATTGAGGTTCTGATAATCTGTTTATGTCGTTGCTGCACCACAGTCACTTCAGTATCGCTGAGTGTTGCAGTCCTGTCAGCGCCGCAGCCTGCGGGCCCGGTAGTGCACAAGGTCTTTCGGTACAAATATGAGCTGCAGATGGACTGCAGCAGTGACTGACCCTCCAGCGTCAGCACAGACTCTGTTATATTACTTTGTGTAATGTAAATGAGTAGCTGTTGGGATGCAGTCACACACACTCACAAACAAGCAGTACATGTAAAATGCCATCTTTGCTTTTTCAGATGGAAAGCAAAGACAGTTTACATCTTTAAATGGAGCTAGTTCATTACTTATCTTTATGTTTTTCTTTTTTTGAATGTGCACGAAGAAACTACTTTAAGGGGTGCAGCGTTGCATCAATATCTGTGTGTTTGGCCCACAATATCCGTTGCTAAAGATTAATGTTAAAATCAAAGGATGGACAAAGTTTGATCAGGTTTTCAGTGGTGAGGCACAGAAGATCTCCAGGTTGCATTTTGTGTGAAGACGGATGCTACAGCCTTTATTGGACCTACTATTGTAATATTAACAATAATCCTCTTAATTTTTTTCAATACTTCATTTTTTATTATTTTTTTGCTAAACGTTTAAATTACTATATACTCAGTAAGTCGTACACAATTGGACAGTGCACTTTGAGATGTCATTTAAACAAAACTCTTCCGTTCAGTCGGTTATTCTGCTGTGTAGTTTGCACACACCTTAAGCTGGGTTTAGACTTAAAATAGGGATCATCACATAAACATCACAGTGATATTTCAATCTCATTTTCACTTTTTTCAAGCTGCTAAAAATGAGCTACAGAAACTGAAGGGGTCGAGAGCACAATTGTCTTCAGAACTAACAGTCATTTATGAAAAGCTGCTGTCTGGGGTTTTTAGGATGTTAAACGTTGGTAAAATGATCTAAACAGCTGCTGCATCCAGCAATTTTAATTTAAAAATTTTTTTCTCTAAACCGTTTTTAATCATGAACTGAGACAACTCTTTTATACTTACAGGTATGAAACAAAGAAGTTGCAACAAATAGCTCAGTAAAATGAGAGTTTAAGGCTTTAGTTACTTAAAGTTAAGAGCACATGATGGGTACTTTTGTAACTGTTTTTAACACGTTTTACTCAAAGATGGAACCTCTTCATTATCGGTTTTCTGTGGATTATTCTACATTGTAAATATTAGAGCTGCCCAATATGTTCAATCAAAATCGTCATCGTAATGTTACAAGACTGCTTGGATGAAATATTTTGTGGTAAATTAGATTTGAAATGGCGTTCATGCAAATTCTGCATGTGAATAATACATGTTAGCCTGTTGGGTAGATTGTCACTGCCCTTGGTGCACACTTGGTGTTTATTTTTAGTAGCTGAGATATTAAAGCTTATCAGGGATACCTCGATGAAGGAAAAGAATGGGGGGGGTGTGTATGAGTTCATTGTTATTGATCTCATTGGAATATTCCGCCATAATATTGTTATTACATGTTTTTCTGATATCCTACAACCCTGGAAAAAATACATTTACTTGTCAAGGTCCTCCAGCAGGCTGGCAACATTTCCAGATCCTTCATAATTCATGGAAGATGGACTTAAATTTAGTTAGCCTTCCTGTTGTCTGCTCTGTGCTCTCTTGGCTTGCAGTCAATGTAACAATCCAATAAACCTTCTGCTGCTCAAAAATGAAAAACATGAGAAGCAGCTGTTTATTATATTTTATAATATAAAATGTAGTATATTGTATCTCTCTCAGTACCAAAATATCCTCAAAAAGAGCAATCTGACCAATAGATATTTCTGTATATTAAACATCTGTTTATAAATACAGTTTACAGTTTGACAAGGTAATCGATATTTGGTTATTTAAGGGTGCGAATATATGCTTGTTGCAACCTTTAACTTTCAACAATACAGGACTGTGACATCACTGGGTTTGAACCATGACTTTGATACTGGCTTCAATACCAATATTGGACCCAATCTACTTATTATTGAAGTACTAACCAATGGCAGCCGTAATCAAATAAATTGTAATCGTCTGCTTTTATATTGGTACTTTTCAAGCAGAAATGTGCTGACATTAAATCATACAACAAAGATCTCATGCAGTTTTTGCTTGATTTTTCTATCTCATTTGTTTCCCTTCTTTTAATTTCTAGGGAAATTCAGCTGCTAAGAAGACTCCAACACAAGAATGTGATCCAGTTGGTTGACGTGCTCTACAACGAAGAGAAGCAGAAAATATATCCTTTAGCTTGAATGGATTGGACTTGTTATCCTTAATTCTTCTGGTTTTTTTGCCAGTTGTAAACCTTAATTATTTATTCTGTTCAATCAAAGTATTAGTTTCCGTAGAACATTCTCCTCAACTCCTAACTTACGTATATGGTGATGGAGTATTGTGTTTGTGGAATGCAAGAAATGCTGGACAGCGTCCCGGAGAAAAGGTTCCCAATATTTCAAGCTCACGGGTAAGCCTCTCATTTTTCCTCCCTTCTTCCCCTTCCTCAAGTCTCTCTTTCCCTGAGCTTCTCAGCTATATTTAGTCTGAGCCCTTCTGCTGCTGCTTCTCCAGGCCTAAGTTTAGATGAGTCTGCAGGGTCGATACTGTTCAAATAACTGACCAGAGACTGTTTGAATGCCTAGTCACTGCCTGAATGCTTCTAATGGCTGGTGAAGGTTTTTTTAATCAGTGCTATTTTTTTTTTTATTGGCAATTGTTTGTATGGTTTGCCAATAATAAAGCTACTCCCTCAGTTTTATGTTCTGAGATGTTGGTGCTAGCATTTATTGATTTCTATAAAATATGACTTTTTTTTTTTTTTACATTTTGAGTATTTCTGCTTCCCTCTTAAGCACATGCATAAATGTCTCCGATTTAGTTTTTTCTGCTTTTCTGCAGGTACTTTTGCCAACTCATAGATGGCCTTGAATATTTACACAGCCAGGGAATAGTTCACAAAGACATTAAACCAGGAAATCTGCTGCTGACCACAGACGGATCTCTTAAAATCTCCGACCTTGGAGTAGCAGAGGTAAGCAGAAGTCTATTACTATTAGTTTTCAGCAAGTCAACCATCTGTTATTCGCAGTTGATTTTTAATTTTTCATCATCCCTGTGAAAGCATCAAGAGCTCAGTTATAATGAGATTCAGTTCTTTTGTTGCACAGGTTCTTTTCTTACAGTGCTTTGCAAAAGTATTCATACTTAAGCTTTTTCACGTTTTGTCACGTTGAAGCAAAAAACATCAAAGTACTCTCCTGACATTTTGGGAAAGACTTTTGGGGTATGACCCTACCACCTTTGCACATCTAAAGACCACAATTTTTGCTGGTTTCTCTTTTCAAAATGGCTCAAGTTCAGGATCGGACATCTTGAGTTGTTTATGAATATGCTCTGATTCAAGCCATTCAGTTCCAGCTCTGGTTGGATGATTTGTGTCGTCCTCCCAGAAGGTGACCCTCCACCACAGTGTTAAGTCTTCTGCAGCCTCTAACAGGTTTCTTCCAGGATTGACCTTTGTTTAGCTCCATCCATCTTATCATCAACTCTGACCAATTTCCCTGGCCTTGTTTAAGAACAGGATCCCCACAGCATGATGCTACTGCCTCCATGTTTCTCTTTGGTGATTTTGTTTGCAGGGTCATTTGCAGTGCTTTTTACACCACATAGCAGTTTGCATGATGGCCAGAAAATTAACTGCTGATTCACGTGACCAGAGCACCTCTTCTTCGGCATGTTTGCTGTCTCACCAACTGAAAGCCTAACTTCTTTTGGCTTTCTTTTCAACATTGTCTTTCTCTTTCTGCCACTCTTCTATAAAGACCAGATTTGTCGAGTGCACAACTAGTTGTCTAAGATGTCAGAGTAAAATTTTCCTTCCCGTCATGATTATGCACTGCTTTATGTTGTTCAATCGTATAAAATCCCAAGTAAATACACTGAAGTATGTAATTGTAACGTGACAAAAAGTGGTAAATTGGTATGTCTGCATTTGCAAGACGCCTTTAAAACAAAAGGGCTGTAGATAAAGGTTTTTAATGTTATGATGATCTTGCTTTTGTTCATGTAAATCCAGCTGTTTCTCAGCTATACTATTTGTTCTTATAAATGAAATTGCAGAGAAGTTAATTACACTTTTAATTTCACTTTCACAAGAAGAGTTACATAGACCCAGCTCTCTCCTCACTTCCATCTCTTTCAGGCCCTTCACCCGTTTGCAGAAGATGACACGTGTCGTACGAGTCAGGGCTCACCGGCCTTCCAGCCCCCAGAGATCGCCAACGGACTGGACACCTTTTCTGGGTTTAAAGTGGACATTTGGTCTGCTGGAGTAACACTGTGAGCAACTCTTAACCATAGTGTTTAAACCATTGTTTATCTCTAAAGTCTTCCCTGCTGACCCTGACCTTTGCCTCTTTTCAGATATAACATTACAACAAGTCTTTATCCGTTTGAGGGAGACAACATCTATAAGCTATTTGAAAACATTGGTAAAGGAGACTACACTATTCCTGAGGAGTGTGGACCCCTCCTGTCTGACCTGCTGCAAGGTAAGTGTTGTTCTGAACACTCGTTTTCTGTAACAGAGGCAGACCGAACAGGTTTATCATAAAAAAGCAACATTTGCACCAACATGCATGCGAAATTAATGCAACAATCATAAAACGTATGATGATGCAGTACCTTCATACAGGGATGTTTGGACCTTGTTACTCTTTCTTCATTATGGGACCTTGGTAAAAGAATGTTATTATAATAAGTAGCAGTTATTTCGCTGAAAAGCAGATCTCTTCTTTTAACTGCTGCTCTGCAGCGTTTAATGACAAGGAAACGAGATTGAAATGTTGCATTTATAGGCTGCAACAGATCAGTATACTTTTAAGGAGAGTGAAACTATTGTCCATGTGTTTGTAAAAGTATTCACACCCATTTAATTTTTTTCACATTTTGCCATGTTCTAACCTTAAACTTAAATGTATTTCTTAGGATTTTGTGGTATAAAATAACACAAAGTAACAATGTAAAGTGGAGGGAAATGATACTTGATTTTCACTTTTCATTTTTTTTTTTTTTTAATAGATAAAACCTTGCAACTTGTCTTTTTTTTTACCAGTAAGGTGACTTCTGAAGGCAACTAGCTGCGCTAAATTGTATTTAGGGCTGTCAGAGTAAAGGGAGCTGAGCACAAATGCATGTCACACTTTTCAGATTGTTTTATTACAAAATAACTGTTTTCCCTTCAGTTCAGTTAGTGATGCCTACATCTGTGACTTAAAATCCTAAAACAAAGCAACCCAAAATGTAAAAGTTCAACGGGTGTGAATACTTATAATTGTATAAAAGAGTTTTCATTAATTTGAATGTTTTTACATTATAAAAATACATTTTCTCTTCCTTTTGTAAGTAAAAAAAAAAGTTGAAGAGAACCACATGAAATGTAACTTTTTCCAAGGACTCTAGTTGGTTTACTGATTCTCTGCCTTCCAAGTGTCTCTGTGGTCTTTCCAGTCAACATCCAGTAGGTGTCGCTGTGACATAAGTAAGAGTGGGTGCTCTACATGCTTGGTTTCCTCCGAACAGTAGAAATCCCTAAAGCGCCTGACGTGGTTTCCATTGATCTGGAGCCAGCAGCAGAATAATAAACACTCTATAGTCGGACTTTGCTTTTGCCGAGATGAACGCAGCAGTTTTTCTTCTCCTCAAAACTAAACAGTCAAGAATCTTTTTTATTTTCCTGCGAAACAAATGCTGTGCATGTTTATAACCGAAGAAGATGTTGGGAGGATTATGTTTGCGCCGGCTACGGTAAAAACCTTTAGTAGACGCTAAATGCTTTAATAGGAAATCCTGCCTTCATGTGCAGATTTTCCAAACTGAAACCTACCAGCACTTCCTTTGAGCAATCTCATTCGCATTGAGCATTACATTTATAACAATAGATGGAGGAAAAAGGCAATCCATACTGTTTTTAAAACAGACCAGGCCCCCATTTTGAATGTGACGTCTGTCTATGATGACGCAGCACCTGAGAGATAGTCAGTCCATAATTACATGGTCTAAAATAAGCCTTTCACCACAAAAGGTGTCCTTCAGCAGGCGCAGCGCTACTATCAGCTCTTTGCATTCTGCCCTTTTCTTGGTTGGTGACAGTTACATTATTAGTGAAAAGACACCACATCACTTCTCCATTATAACTCGGAAATTCTGCTTCACACAGAAGTCCAATCTGCATTACAGCAATTGAGGCACAAAATCCTATTGCATCGATGCACTTGTTGCGCTACTCATTTTAATGTTTCCATACTGACCCTCGTTGACTACTTAAATTACACAGAATGTATTAAATACTGTAAGATTAACCCACACTCTTTCAAAGGATGTATAACATGTGCTTTTCAGTACATGAGTATCTTCCCCCCCTCATATTCTTTGCCTACCACCAGGTTTCAGTGATAAAAGGCAGGTAAAGAATGGCTTATTAAAGCAATTAAATCCACAATTTTATGTGTTTTCCAGGAATGCTTGAGTATGACCCTTCAAAGAGGTTTTCCATACAGAAGATAAGGCAACACAAGTAAGAGCGTTTTGTTTTTCCTATTTTTTTGAATGCAGAATATGGTTTACGTCCCCTTTCTAGCCCTAAAAGAATCTGTTGCAGTAAACGATAGACACTGGATTGTAAAAGAAAGTACACCCAGCAGAGGACTTTATGTATCAACATGTTTTGAAAAACTAATTAGCTGGTTCTTAGAATAAGTTTATGTACCTTCAAGTTATCGACTGCTGTATCAGTCAGTCTTGCCATTATGGTGGGATTTTGGCCAGTTGTGGTTCTGTGAATTTTGGTCATTTCAACTTTGATCTTGTCTGTCAAAAGGATGAAGCCTTGATCTTTACAAAGCTGCATCTGGCAAGCTTTAGCCAGGCCTCCAAGAGACATTTATGTTCTAGCTGACCCTCTACATTTAAGCCAAATATGCCCCTTTTCCACTGGCTCATTTTAGCCGGCGTGGCTCCACACCACTCAGTTTCGTTCTACCCGGTACCGGTTGTTTACACAAACCCACTGACGGCTGAAGTCCTGCCTTCAGGTGTCAGTGCAGTGTTGCTATTAACATTACTATGTGACTTTGTTACATTAAAGTAATCTGTGTGAATCAATAGAAAATAATAATAAAACTGTAAAAAACAAAAACATACATAAATAGGCTAATTACTAATAATGCTTGCATTATTATATTAGCAAGAATGTCTTTATATATGTTTTTTCAAATATAAAATGATCCACGGGATAATTATCTGGACTATAGCCCAACCAGAACTTATAAAACACGGCTCAGGGGTTCTGATGTGAAAGAAGAAGAGGAGAGAAGAGACGCTGCTGTCTGGATGATGAAGCTCCAGAGTTTGCCTGAAAAAGTAACAACTTTGGGCTTTATGAAGATGTTTTGGTCTCAGTTCAGTAAATTTCCAAACCAAACACACCGTTTCATGGTGGTATTGTTTTGTGTGTTTTGGGGGAAATGTTTGTGCCTCTGAACAGCTGATTTTATGTGTGATCAGCTGATTTAGGATGTTATTCAAAACAGCGCTCTGCCTCTGTGTAATTCAGAAAGCTGATGTTATTTTTCTTTTCTTTCAGCCTCCAGGCATGGTTTATAATTTGTAAATAGAAAAATTATATTTCAGTTGGACCCACTACGGGGTTGTAGTTGCTCATGAGTTTTTTTTTTTTTACTTTTCCTCTTGGAAAACCTTCTCATTTCTCCTGGTCCCATGGCCAATCAGTGAACAGCAGTCTGTTCACCTCACATGTAGTCCCAACTCGACCTGCTCAGGAGCAGGGACCAAAACACTAGCTACAGTACGGGGAAAAAACCGTAATGGAAATGCTAGCAAAGCGAGCCGAGGGGAGTAAATCGAGCCAGTGGAAAAGAGGCAATAGTTTGAGTGTTTTAGTAACTGTTCTGTCTTTAACAGCCTTTTGGTACTTTAACATTTAATTGTTTGGTAGACGAGTTACACGGTGGCGCAGTTGGTAGCACTGTTGCCTTGCAGCAAGAAGGTCCTGGGTTTGATTCCCAACCGGGGGTCTTTCTGCATGGAGTTTGCATGTTCTGCATTCTCTTGTAGATGGAGCCATAACCAAAGTTATAGCTCCTGTAGCTCCTGCCATTTGTATTTATATTAACACCTTCCCCTTCAAATCAAATCCTTGTCAGCTGGGTACGGAAGAAACATCCTCCGTCCGAGCGGCCGGTGCCCATCCCTGCCAGCGCAGAGAGCAGGGACCAGTGGCGCAGCATGACAGTTGTTCCCTACCTAGAGGATTTGCACGGCTATACAGAGGATGATGACGACGAGCTCTATGATGGAGAGGATGAGATCATATACACTCAGGACTTCACAGTGCCAGGTAAGACAGCACACTAGGCCTGAGTCACGTTCTCAGTTATTGGCATCTGTGAACTGTTAGTGAAAGTCTAAAGTTTCCTCAGACATGCAAGCAAAACAAGTGTATTAATCATAAGGTTTTTATTTAATATTATAATGTATAAACAGACAGTTAATGGCACCAGGCCGATGAACCTTAGTTATCTCCTCAAAACGGATAAAAACCCATGATTTTGTTTTTCAGATTGTCTTAAGTGTTGGGACTAATTATGGTTGGATTGTTTCTAGATTTTTTTTTCTAAGTAGTGAAGAAAGACTATAAAGCATTTCTGAATTTAGCAGAAATGCTTTAAATGTATTAAGCTAAAGCAGATTTAAATGCTTTTATCTGGTAGCGTGTAGCTGCTCTGATTTATAAAGCCATAGAAAACTCAGCTTGATTTCTAATTAAATGGTAACAGAGTTCTCTAATTTCTCTTTCTACATATCTGTCGTATGTTATGTCCTTGGGGTTTCATCTTCCCTTGTTTGCCAGCTCAAACATTTAGTTTACAGACGCAATGATATAATGTTCCACTGATTTCAATCTTGAAACTTGAAAAAATGTTAGCCTTTACTTTTTCCCTGGTTCATTTTGGTCTGAAATGTTAATTCTGTGAGTGATCCATTCTTCTCAATAATCTTATTTATGCTTTACAGGAAATATGCTCTCAGTTACCCAGTTTAACTCGAGTTATTCTTTGAAATCTTTTGGGATTTTAGTTTTAAGGTACAGGTTTTTATTTACATGGTAGTGATTGGTTAAGTATTACATCGTTTTCATTTAGTTTTATGATGTGTTAAGCATGCAGCCAATGGGTGAATCTGTCGTTCTTACTAAAAATGAATTGTGAGTGGAACTGTGAATAATGTCTGCTGTGAATAAGGTCTATCAGTGAACCCAGCTAGCGTGTGGGCATTGCTCAAGCATCTGGGACAAGCTGTATTTGTGTAACCTGTTACCATGCAGAAAGGCTTCCATTAATTACTTGTGTGTACAAACTGTAACCACTGTTGACAGATTTTTGAGAGAGGAGACATTAACAGACTGTTTTAACTGTGTTTCCTGACTCTGTTTTTATCTTGCCTCCCCCCCGTAGACTTCAGGTCCTACATCTGTTGCTAGGTAACAGCCTGTAATATAAATGCAGCAGTCAGTGTTGGGCATCTAGAAGTGGTGCCCCACATAAAAACCAAACGGAGCTGCAGAATGTGAATGAAGCCAACTATAAATAGTCCAGTTGAAAGGGTTTTGGTTTGGCACTATGAATGGTTTTCCAAGGTTTACTCCCGCACACATAGGGCATTGTCCCTCATAGGGAGCTTCATTTGAATGAAAGTAGAGCTTGAAGGATAAAATGAAGCACAGTTTGTGTTTTGCTCTAGCGGTAACTAAAGCACCTCCAGGGGAAAAATAGATTTTTTTTGTGTTTTGTTTTGGGGGGTTTTTTAGGGCTGATTTCCGATCTTTTCTTTTGTAGTGATTTTTACCTGAGTATTACAGTTTTGCTGTGTGGGAGTTTTCTCAGAGCTCCAGCTACACATGCTGACAAACTGAGACATCCGCACTTAAAAACAACAGGTGACATTAAGGTTGGAACCTATGACCCTGATGGATTTCCTGTTGCAAATGTTTTTTTGTTTTTTTTTACTCCTGTGTTTATCTGACCTGACATTATGTTGATGCTGCAGATAAATCCCCTTTGGCCTGGTTACTTTAAATGATTTGTAATTTTTACCACAGCAAGTCTGTGTTTCTGCTGGTTCGTTAATCAAGGGATCACAAACCCTGGTCCTCAAAGGCTGGTTTTCTGCAACTTCATGTGTTTCTGCTTCAACACACATGGAGCAAGTATTGAATTCGGTAGCAAGACCCTGTAGAAGTTGAATGCATGATGAGGATGCAATCTGATGGTGCTTTGGATTAGAGATTAATCTAAATTTAGCAGGACACCAGTCCTCGAAGACTGGACTGTGAAAGACCTGTTGAAGCAATAGTTCAGGCTTAGTTTAAGTGAGGTTTACTTCATGTTATATTCTTATCGCTTGTTTCTCTTGGAGGATCATTGGTGGCAGACTGTCTCCTACCTCCATTTCCCTCTGTGTAAATAACCGCCAAATGCAAACGTGACGACAACCTAAAGGTTCATAGAACAGCGATTACATAAACTACTACTGTGTCTTTACTGTGTCTTCAGGGCAAGTGGTGGAAGAGCATCAGGATCAGGGGAATGCAGACCACAGCCCACCGGTAGCTAAGCCAGTTTGTGTGAATGGGACAGAAGCGGGGTCTCTAAACAGCAAGACCAAAGCTGAACGCAGGTCCTCCTCCTCGTCCAACCCCTCACGTAAAGGAGTTTCCACAGCCAGCAAAATCCGCAAGCTCTCCACCTGCAAACAGCAATGACAGCCCTCTGATCACCATTCTCCCACAACAACAGCCCATCTGGTAAGTGTGTCAACGCCTTGGAAGCTGTGCCTGTGTGTTTCTGGTGAACTGTTTTAAAGAGTAGAAAACATGTGCTGCAGATCCAGATAAAAGGAACATGTTTGAGTGGAGAAGTTAAACAGGTTGAGAGTCGGTGTTGGTGTTCAGCTTGCAGCTCTCTGACTCATCACCACTTCTAGTGCGTCCTTTTTTTTTTGTTTGTTTTGTTGCTGCAAAAACACCTTTTGTACTGGCCTGTCAAATATCTTCTCAACTGGCTGTCAGGGCTCCTTGTTCAAATCAAGTAGGACACATCTTTGCTTCAAGCATTTTACAAAATTTTGAACGAGTTCCCTTTTTTTCCAGTTACCACCCACAGCTGCTCTTTCTGTCTTGCACACAGCCGACTCACGGAGCGAGGCTGTTTGTCATAGGTGCAGTGCAGAAGAGATGCTGTGTATTAATTTGTTCAAGCGATGACTCATCCTGAATGAGATAAAGTGGGTTGTGGGATGTTTGTGTCTTTCTCACCTTGTGGGTTGACTCTTTCCGTTTTCACGCTACAATTTAGTTTTCTCTGTGTAAAAATTCAGTCATACAGACGTCTGTGACAAGCTGATCCGTCTGTTTCTCTTTCAGGTCCATCTGTCCTCATCCTTTGTCTGGAGTCCTCATTGATGGGAATGAATCCTGCTGACATTAACGTCCCCACATCTCCCAGGACCGCTAGTCTTTTTGTAGAGGAGGGGAGAAGAAGTGACCGGGAGGAAAAGGACGGCATGAAAAAGTTCTGTTTGCTCTGAGACTGAAGCACTTCCTGTGAAGATGTTTATTTTCTCCCAACATTTTTGACTCCTTTCAACTTGTGTCATCCGGTTCTGGTTATTTCCTACTCACCCGTTCTGTCATCCTCGTCAGATGGCCAAGTATTGCACCAGACGTTTCAGACACCATCACCCCTGTTCCCACCCAAATCCCATCCTTTTGTTTCTTCAACTACCTTTTTGTTTTTACTGAACCCTGATGCTGTTGTTTTTTTTTTTTTCATACACATTGTGGTGTGTAATACATTAAAGTGGGGAAAAAAGAAACGGTATGGATAATTCTGTATTTAAATCGACTTTGTGAGTAATCAGAATAGTAATACCAGCAACAGAAACTGCATGCAGTACAGAGCTGAGTGAAAGGGAAGGTGATGGGTTTCTGGAGATGCTGACAGACTGAAGCCCCGACTTTCATTATTGGGAAATCTTAATTTAGTATTAAATTTTATTTTTCCGATGAATTTTTCTTATAAATTATTATTTATAAAGAATGTGCCCCAAACAGTCTGTTTTGCTCAATTTTTCTTTTTTAGTTGAGAATATCTTTAATACACAGTACACCTCAGTTGTTAATGCCAGCGATTAACTTTTATTGCATTTATTTTTAACATATTTGCACCACAACTAGGCACGGGCAACTTGCTGATATCAAGCTATATCCAGGTTTTAAACGGTCTGTCATAGTGTTTTTTATTTTTTTAGTAGTTTTAGTCAGAGAAAACATCAGTGATCTGAGTTTTCTCCTGTTGTATAAAGCATTGCATAAACTTACCCTCCCACACCTATTGCTGCGCACTTTAAGTCAGCTTGCTAAAAGAAAGCCCCTGCCCATATTCACTCGTTTTGAATTTCCTTTTTTGAATTAAAAACGGCTAAAGCTAAGGTGTGGAAACAAAAGGACCACCTATTATGCTAATCAAGCTAACGCTATTTTAAAACTACAGTAGGCAAGCTGCGAGAAACGCGTGTATTAAGAAACCAACCGCAGACTCAAGCAGACAGACTAATTACTTGGGATGCACCAACCAGGCTTTTCCCGGCTAATACATTTTAAGTTATTTATGTCTGTTCTGCTGTTGTTTTTTTTTTTATTATTGTAAATTATAATTATCTATGTTAGAGAAACATTTGCTGTAGTTTATTTGAAATGGAATAATTGTCGCCATCGCAAAATTTAGTAGAGGTTTATATTTGGCTGAAGTGGATGCTTCAAAATCAAATGGCAGTAAATATAAAGTAATTATAAAAATACACGTTTTTGCAGCAGTTGGGAAAATTTTAGCTTTTCAATTTTTTTTGTTTTAAATGTCTGTAAATCATATCTTGAGAATCTTTTACCAGCCCATAACCAAATCTGCAGTGATTTCAGTTATTTGATAGTGTATGCAGATGCTGCTCAGGTGAAGGCACTCAGCCCTGAAAATTGCCCTGTTCTTTTTAGTTTTTTTATTTTGTGCTGGAGGTGCTTTGCTGTGCCGATCACATCTGTGGGAGCCCTGCCCCGCTCTGCTCCTACGCATCATGAGCTCCTGACTGGGAGAAGATCTGAGAGCAGGTGAGTCACGACTGAGGGGAGGAGGAAGAGCGGCGCTTTCCACGTCAGCAAGGTCAACATGGAGGCTCCAGCCGAAGACCGAAGGGTGCAGTGAGGATGAAGAAAGGCCTCGTCTTAGGACGAACATTTCAGCACAGTGGTTGGTACGTCGGGACACACTCCATTTTGCGGTTCTCACGGGAATGATTGTGCTGTTTGTACATTCAGCTCACACACAAGCTCAAATGAGTCACAATAGGATGAAAAAGGTTGACGTTTTTAATAAAAAGTTGCTAGATTTCCTCATTTTACAATAATGATGGAAAATCCTTGGTTTCTGGATGTTACACACAGTAGCTAAATGTAGCATTTTTATTTTGGAGGGGACACGCTGGGTTTATCATGCATTATGTTGGTTAACAATGCAGATTAAAACTGCAGCTAATTATTAGAACCACCCTTCAGTCGTTTACTTCTGAGTTTGCTGCTACTGTCCACGTGTAGCAAATTGATAACAGGATAATGGATGAGTTGCACAGGTTGATCATGTTATATTGAGTTGGAAAAAAGGTTTTCTTAATTTTGAAAACTAATTAAAAGACAAAAAAAAAAAAAAGAAAAGTGGTGGATCTCCAAAGGTTCACATGGCCGATGATGCTTTGAAACTATTAGGTCTTACCTGTATGTATGCAATTTATTGTGGGTATAAAAGGTGGTCAGTCCTGTTTAACATACCAGGTTTTATTAGTACACTCTTTTCCTTGCTCCAGTTCTCTAATTTTCTTCTGGGGAAGGAAAGTAAGTACAACTTATTTGTATAGCACTCTTTATAATAGAAACAAATTCAAGCTGCCTGTGGTTTATTTGGATTCATGCAGGTCATCATGCAAAAAAACGGAATGGTTTTTATACTTTTCAAGCAGAAACATGAAGGATTTGGGGTAAAAATGACATATTTTTATCCACCCCGACAAAAAAAGTTGTCTTTGAATACAGGTAATGCATTATGCTTTTCAGCATTTTAAAATGTTGTCTTCATGCCAAACATATATCCTATGGAATTATGGCCAAAAAGAATAAGCATCAGACCACAACACTTTCTCTCTCAAGGTTTTAGAAGAAAGCTTTTTGTTTGTTTTTAGCCAGGCTTGAGTTTCTATTGCATCAAAAGTAAAAAGCCTTCACTACTGCAATGCTGCTCCTTAATCCAGACATATGGAGAATTCAGGAGCTTTCTCTCACCAGTAAAACAGTGTTTTGTAGAAACTCCTGCTGCCTCTTCAATATTACTTCCAGTTTCTTGTTACCCTCCCCACCCAGATTCTCTCTCCTCTTTTCATCGATTTGGTCAACTATCCAGTGTTTGTAAAGTTACTGTTGTTCTCCAGACAGATCTTGGTCTCAGACCACATTCTCCAAGTCTTGGTCTTGTCTTGGTTTCCAAAATGCTGGATTTTATTTCTGAAGACCAGTAGAGAGTAACTTGGTGTGGAATTTCTGGCTGCATTCAAATGCATCTAGTTTCAGCTCTGCCACCTGTGCCCCTACATACCGAGGATGAGATGATGGTGAAAATATATGGATGTTTTAATGTCTATACAACATGCAAAAGAAAGAACCAGTTTGTAGATTGTCTTCCTTCCCTTTGCTCCAGGTTTTGTTGCCTCCCCTAAGTCTTGGTCTTGACTCGGTCCTGGGTTAGGTGATCTTGATTACAGCATTAGTCCTAGTCCCATATTATCTCTATCGTCTTCACTGTTCCATGGTACATATTTAAGGCTGTGAAAATTTGTTTCTTGTCCTGACTGATACTTTTGAACAATGAAATTCTTATGAAGCAAGAACTAGGGTTTTAGCTAAAGATTCCAAATAAATAAATAAATACTAAAAAAAGCTAGTAACATCTTCATTTCTTTTCAGGAAAACTGGATTCAAAAGACTTGATGGTAGGTGTGAATTCAAGGAACAATAAAGTTTATTCAAAAGGTGCTCTAACAAAGTTTTAAAGTGCACAGACTTGTGCAACCAGGTTATTCTTTGTTGTATTTTTTGTTTTCCAGTTAAATAGACATTGCATTCACATTAATGCAATGTCATATAAGCTTTCAACTGATTTATCATGTTCCTATTACTTGCATCACAAAAATCCTGCATTGTAAAACAGTCATTTACACTTTTTAGTTAAAGTAAGATTTGCTTGTATTTGTCATACAATTAGTAAAAAAAAAATTAAATTAAATTAAATTCCAACAAGACACTGAGTGATTTAAAGAAAGGAAGCTGTTCAATAGGTTTTTGTAGTAGATTTAATAATAGGCAGTATTTCTCAGTAAAAAGACAATTCAGATTTAGGAATCATCTTGGTATGCTTTCTCGTTTAAAAAAATAAAATAAAAATGACTGGTCTTGTAACTATGGGGTTTACTTTTATTTGTTTTTAACTGATTTGATTTTTTTTAAATTGACATTTTATTTGCTGCTCTTTAAAAGCTGGAAACGGATGTAAAATAATCCTTTAGGGAGATCATTTTTGTATTTCTCCTTCTTTCACTACAATTCTCCCTTTTTTTTTTTTTTTTTGTTTCTCTCCAGCTTTCTCGGCGCCATGTCCACACAAACTCAAGTAAAAGTGCCGTCCGGGTTCCACCTGTACAACTTAATAGAAATAAACATCACTGGTTGCTATAATGAAAAAAACACTGTGGACTCTCCAACGATGTTTACAAGTCACTATTCAGGTACGGATACCTACAGTATCTCGTATTGTTGAGCAGGTTTCACATTTTTCCAACAAACCAGTTCTGATCGGTTTGTTTAGAACTATCAAACTGTGGGTGTTTCTGTTCAAGAGAAAACCGCAGAATTAGCTTGTATTTATTTGGAATTACAGTGTGTCTCAATCATTTTATTTTCTGCTGGGGACAGGCGATGCCACCTCTGATTACTTTCAGCATGTCACAGCCTGAACTCCTCTGTGAACACTCTGTTTAAAAGCCTGAGAGGCTTCTGTGTCACTCACTTTAAGCATCATCTGTCAGTCTTCCCTCAGATGAGTTCCAGCAACACTAAAGCCCACGCCTGAATACCATCTCAGTTATGATACATGACAAGAACAGATGACTAACAGAAATGAAAACAAATCTTTGCAGCAAACACAAAACGCTCACTTTGTTGTTTTTTTGTATTATTTGACTGCATCTTTTGCTTTCCGTCTGGTTTAAGGGCGATATCTTCAGACAGGCTGATGGTGTTCAAAGGTGTTGAAAGAGAGGGCAGCTGTAGACATGTTTGCTATCCTTTGTAAAAGCATTCACACCACTCGAACTTTTTCACCCTTTTTTTACTTTGCAACCTACTTAGGTTACTTAGATTAAAGTAAAAATAGTGCATAATTGGTACGTGGAAGGAAAATGATAGATGGTTAATAATTTCATCTGCAAACTAGTATGGATTTGTATTCAGTCAACTTCAATACCCCTAAATAAAAATCCAGCGCAAACAATTGCCTTCAGAGATCCCCTACTTAAAAAGACTCCATCTGAGTGTATATCCAGCTGTCCTGTCATGTCCTCTGTGGTTTGTTAGAGAACATTACAGAACAAATAGCATCAAGATACCACACATGTCCGCGATACAGCTGTGGAGAGGTTTAAAGCAGGGTTGAGTTATGAAGCAAAATCTCGAGCTTTAAACATCTTGTGGAGAACTGTTCAATCCAAGACATTTCTTGTTCTTCTAAACTGGCAGGCCAAGGAAAGCAGTATTCAGAGATGCAGCCAGGAAACCCATGATAACTCTTGAGGAGCTGTAGAGATCCACAGCTCAGGTGGGAAAATCTGTTGAAAAGGAAACCTTTAGTGGTGCACTACATAACTCTTGTCTTTACACAAGAAAGGTAAAATGAAAGCAATTGTTCAAATGAAACTATAAGAGGTTTGCCACAAGCCATGTAGAGGACAAAGCATACGTGGCAAAGAAAGGTTGCTTAATTTTAAATTGATCGAAACTGAACTTTTTGGCCTACATATAAAATGTTCTGTTTGACCGAAAACCCTGTTCCTTTCCCACTTTACGGAAATTGCAACGTCATGATGTCAGGATGATATTCAACAGAGACAAGCAAACTGGTCAGAGGCTGCAGGATAATGACCATAAACATACAGCCAGAGCTACACAAGTATAATTTGGCTCACATCATATTCATGGCTTAGTCAAAGTCCAGACCTAAGTCCAATTGAGAGCCTCATTGATTCAGGGGGTTGAATAAAAGTACACACTGTGTTTTGTTTAAGATTTTTTTTATTTGTAAAAAATTTAAAAGCAGGTATCTTTTTTTTTTTTTTTTTTTTAAACTAATTTATAATGTTGCACTACTTTGTGTTTGTCACATAAAATTTCACCCAATCACATACACTTTTGTGGTTGTATGTGTAAAACCTCAGGGGTGTGAATACATTTGCAGGGCACCGTATCACTGTATGTGGAAACGACTGCTCTCACACAACCATTCACCCTCATGACGACTGAGACGAACAAGGACACTTGAGGAGGAACAAATATGAGAGAAATGGCTAACAACCAGCAGTAGCTTTCATCCAATCAAAGTGCTTGTGGAAGTTCAAACTGTACATTATTCACAGACACATATTTTGGACTCATAGTAGCATGCTCAAAAGTCACAAGTAAGTCAGAAAACAATGCTTTCTAAATGGATCTACATCATTGAATGTCTGTGGTGAATTTGAGTTTTCTGAATAATGAAAGACGGACATCACAGTGGCAGTTCAGGTGTGACTGGACAAGCTGGAATGTAATGCTGCTAAAGATTTCTGATACAGTGTCTAAAACATGATGATGCTTGACTTGTGGTTGTGCGATAAATACTATGTCAGAGGATTATGTAGGACTGGACCCAGGTGAGGTAGTGTGCGTTAGTAAGACCTCGGATACTGCTTGTCGGGCTTTCTCCGCACTGCGCAATCTGCCATAGAGTCTCTCGTCCACTGACGCCACCATCTTGTCTGTTAGGCTGCTCTGTGTCTGCAGGGAAAGCTCTGATAAGATAGCTTGACTGCTGTTGTTGTTCCTGTTGTCCACTCTTGGGTCCATGTGGCTCATTTGTGCTGTCACAGGGCTTGCACACTGGCTGCTTGTGCTTCCCTCCTCGTTTGTGGATATTTGGCAGCCGTCGCTCTCACCAGTCAATTCTGCGGAGATGCTTCTTGTTGGGTCTGCTCCATCTGACTTTTGGTTGGCCACGCTCCCTGCAGCTCCTTCCTCCATCTGATCTTCTGCTCTCTCTTTAGCTGCCTCCTCGGAAGCCACAACTTCACTCGCTTCTTCATCTGCGGCGCTTGCTATGCGTGAGAGGGTGCTGTGGTACCTGGTGTCCAGTGGGTACCCTGCGCTGTCGCCCCTCCTCAGTGGGGTAAACCTCTGCCTCTCCAAAGACGGTGAGTACCTTCCCCCACAGGCTGAACCCGGGTCGCTGTATTGCTTGTGTCTCTGCCACTGCTTCCGGAGGTGAACCCTGGATCTGTGTCTGGAGCGTAAAGGGGAGTCCTGCTGATCGAAGCGTGGGTCGTGACGAAGGAACTCGTTGAAGAGAGCATCTGTCTTCGAGTCAATGCTGTAGTCACGTCGGCGGAGATGGGATCGATGTGGACTGGGGGGCTGTGGGGTTGGGCTCACCAATGGAGAAATAAGCTGAGTTTGTGTTTCTGGAGGTTTCTGAGTATGGAGAGATTTCAGTAGTAGATATGGCTCTTGAGGGGTGTGAGAAAGAACACCACCCTGAGATTTCTGCTTCAGTTTTTCCTCTGTTTCTGTGCCAAGAGCCATCTGGTCCTCCAGCTCCTCCTGAAACAACTTGGTCTCCACACTCTCACATACTGAACCTTTTCTCCCAGAGCTGGTAAAAAACAGTCTCCTCTCAGATGCAGTCTTCCCCCGTGGGGCCCCAGGAGTTCCAAACAACCTCATATCTTCAGGGGCTCTGGATGGCGCTTCTATGGAGGCATAGCCACTGTCCATTTGAAGGAGTTTCCTGTTTCCTCCCTCCCCCTCCCCTCCAGCTCCGCTCCCCAACTCATCGTCTCCCCCTGATGCCCCTCTGGTTCCCCCCACTGTCTCCCCCTCTCCTTCAGGCTCATCATCCAGGTCTTGCGACAAGCAGGCGTCCAGACCTGAGCGAGCTCCTGCGCCACCAAAGGATGAGACGCTGTCGCCGTCACTGCGGACTGACTCCCGATCTGTGCTGCTCTGATCTGAGGAGGCATATTGCTCCAGAGAGGCTCTCAAGCTCCAAATGTCTCTGTAGAGGGACGGGGGTGCCTCTGAGCTCTCCTGGCGGATCATGAAAGACAGAGACGAGCCTGAGTCAGTCCTTCTTCTGGCTACGGCTCCTAATGCCGCCTCATCTCCCTCATCTGTCTCCGCATCATTCTTTTTTCTCTCATCAGCTGTGCCAAAATCTGTTTTTGCTTCCTCGGTTTTTCTTAAAAAGTCTTCAAACCTGTCCTGCATGATGGCTTCTTGTTCTGTGCCAAACAGGTTGTCATCTTCTGCAGACTCCAATTCATTTGTTGTCGCTTTGGTTCTTATCGGTGCTCCAAAAATTGTTTCTTGTTCGGCTCTGGTTCCATTGACTGCAGGCTCAGCATCCAGAGCAGGATCAGATGGGAGACAAACTTCGGCTCTTCTGGTGCTGATGCTACCACCTACCTCTGCCTTGGCCTCCAGTTTTAGCCTGCACAGGTGAAGAACACACAGTCAGTTCCTAATTTCATAAACGGCATTGTTTATGTTTACTGTGTTATAAGGAAATAAATACCTCTTGAGGAAGACCGAGGATGTAGCAGTTTCAGGATGGGGCAGAAACTCTGCAGATAGGGACTGGAGGCCACTGGTCTGAATGGAAATATGTGGGAAAGATTCAAAGGCATCATCTCGGAAAGGAGAGGAGTCCTCATCTGTGTGATCGGTGGTTTCACTCGCTGCTCTCTGTCTCTGAAAAGGTTTTCTCTTCGGGGATCCTGGGAGGAATTCAGACACATCTATCAAGATCCAAAAGTGTCACAATGTACTACAGAAATTAAAGCTGCTTACACTTGTCGTATTTTAAATCAAATTGGAAATAAATGTAATAAATACTATCAAAACGTTTATGTATTTCACAAAGCACAAATAACAGAAAAATCTACATACATCTAATGAAAACACGTTTAAGAATATAATATTACATCAGACCAATGGAAAACTGTTTAATACAGAAATGTGGGTTTAATAAAAATATGATTAATTCCTGCTTAACGGTTATTTTCAAAAGGTACTTTTGAAACCTTCTTGAACACCTTTGGGATGAATTAGAGCAGAGGCTGCAATTTGCGTTTTTCCATCTAACTATGAACATGTGGAAGATGTTTACAGAGTAGTTAAAGTTGCTATTGCTGGCAATGATGGGTCCGTCAACAAACTGGTGCTTATAGATTAAGAATAGGAAGTTAATATGTCTGTCTGTTGTGCATATTAACCAGTTACATGTTAGAGTGCATTCGATGAGCTGCCGCGATAGATCCATTATTTCATGGTGCAGTGCTGCGTAGGAACCATTAAATTCATAGATACTGTTACAACTATATACAGTTTTAACACTGAATGAGTCAGGAGTGACTATTCTGAACACAATATTTACTTATATAATAAACTAATTTATTTATATTTTTTATACATAAATATTTACTAAAATTATTCTGTGATACTTTTAGCCCTGGATAAGTTTCATCTTCCTTTTAAATCATTTAATCATACTGTTTGAAAACTCAGCATTCTTCCATGAATCTGCACAAACCTTTGGCATCCAGACTGGCGGCCCGATGACTAGTTTCAAACTTCCACCTTCTAAAGTAAGGCCCGGCACCCTCCAGACTGGCGTGTCGCCGCAGTTTGGAAAAGAAGTGCAGAACAGATGTCGGACCCGGGGGTTGCATGGACTCTCCCCTCTGCCCCAGCTTGCTCTCGGCCTCGCCCTTATTCCTGATGGCCTCCATCTTACAGAAGAGATGAAGGCAGGGGAGGTGGAGACATATTAATGAAGGAGATGTTGATGAGATGGATAGCGACAATGGGAGGCAGAGCCCTAAGGGGACAGTATTTTGTCATGTTGTCATTCTGATGCAGTGATGACTGATGTCTCTGTGCAGCAGCGGGTCTGAGCCTGGAGCAGGAGATTAATTTTCACAGTTTATGCTGGAAATCGATGGATTTGTTTGCACTGAAGAAATAAACCAAATAACGTTGACACAGACCAGACACTGGTCATTTTTGTAATTTGAGATGACACATGCAAATAAAACTCCCAAAAAAAATCAAGCAAGACCAGAAAAGACAAAAGTATTTGGTTCAGTAAAAGAAAATTTGTTTAACTTTTTGATATGTTTTTGTTTTTTAAAGGGTTCAGTTTCTTTCACCCCTTCGACGTTTTTGTACATTTCCAGTTTTAGCCATTTCTCAGACCTCTTGTACCGATCATGTCTCTTCTCTTACCCGACTTGCTGGTTGTTATATAGTTTTAAATGTGTTCATGTGACTCACACAAGCATTTAGCAGAAGGAGGTCACTTACTGTTATTTTTTATTTTAGCAGAGGTCACAATCTGTCATATTTTATAAGAAAAGAATAATCCAAATAGGAATCAGAACCACATCAGAACCATCAAAGGAAATGGGGTGCAATGTAAAATCTTCAAATAAATAAATAATTCAAACATGAATTATGAGTGGACTCATATTTTACATACCCTGTGAACTGACACACTATGGTTGTGGGCAATGTGATATTGGAACATGAAACATTAGAAGCTGGTAATGATCTACCAAAGAAGAGGGAGATTGTGATGTCGCCTATAGCAGAGGTTCCCAGAGTTGGGGTCATGACCTCACTTACAGATCATGAATTCACTAGCGTGGGGTCTTTAGAATTCAACTAGGTAACAAAAATGTTCATAGTGAAATTTTACTTGTGGTGCAAATGTTACAACAGATAACAAAACTGTATTTAAAAATAGAAAAGAAACAACATATTGTGATTGACTGACTCACTAGTATCCCACCATGAGGATCATGAGCCTCTTTCACTGCTGTGTTGCTGGTTTCAATTCTTTTTTTACAGTATTTATCTATGGAAAAGATAAAATGCACTTTATTGCACTTAAATAACAGAAATTGCCCTGATAACAGCAAAATTCGTATTCTATCTAAGGAAAAAGTAAGGACACCTTTCCCCTAATAGCTAGTATTACCTTATTTGGCTGGAATAACTTTAGAGAGATGCTTTCTGTAACCATTTGTAAGTCTCTGACATCGGTCTAAAGAAAGTTTGAACAACTTTTCATTGTGAAGGGTATTTTTTGCATGATTAGCCTATTTTAAATCACTCCACAGCATCTCAATGAGATCGAGATCGAGGCTTTGACTCAGACCAGAACTTTCCATTTTTTAATTCTCAGCCAGTCTTTGGTGGATTTATTGGTATGTTTTGGGTCATTGTTGGTTCCAGTTTTGTTCACAGATTTTTCTCAGACAGTCTCTGATATGAGGTAGAATTCATGGTGGATTAGATGATGGTGAGCTGCAGCAAAGCATCCCCACACCATGACACTTCTAACTCTGTGTTTTGGCAAAGGAATGAGGTTGTTTTCCTGGAATGCTGTATTTGGTCTATGTCAAACATATCTGTTTCAGTGCCCACAAAATTCAATTTTAGACTCATCCGTTCAAAAGAAATTATTCCAGAAGTTCTGGTCTTTGTGTACGTTCTCTCTGACAAAATTAAGCCTGCCCTTTGTGTTTTTCTCAAAGACCAAATGTTTTCTCCTTGCACAATTTCCATGGAAGCTAAACGTGTGCAGTCTTCTTCTAAATTGTACAAACATGCACATTTTCATCAACAAACATGAGAGCCTGCTGTAGATTCTATGATGACATTTTTGGAATTTTGGAAACTTCTTTTAGTATCTTGCGGTTTATTTAATGGTGAACCTGCTTGGACCTGAACATGTTGATAGTTGTTTTGATCATCCTCCACATGCAGACTGTCAGTAGAGTGCAATATTTGATTTCAGATTCTTTTAAGATCTCTGTAAATCTATTGCCACTCTAAAGCTGCTTCAGTCTTTTTTTTTTTTCTGAAGGCCCCAGACAACTATATTAACTTTCATCTTAACAGTCAGGAGAACACAAACCAAATGTCTGAGGTGTAAACAGGGCAAAACGGATTCAAAATGATGTGTAACAATGCTTTAATTATGTGCACCAGATGCCTCATGCCTGTCTGTGATTTTAGAGAGTATAACTGTGGAGGTAAAATAGCTAAAAAATGTCCATATATACAAATATCCATATGTCCAGATATGTTCATAGGTTGTCCATGTTTTATTACATGACTGTATAATGGCACAAAACTGAATTATTTCTTGACAAAAAGGCAACAGCTGGATTTGACATCGAACTTGGAAAAGGAGTAAAATTACCTAGCAACATTTTGCCAAAATGTGTTTTCTCTTTTGCTCTGTAACATGCTGTGCATTTGTTAATTTTTCATTTGTCTTTAGGTTTCTCGTGTTTAACACATTAAAGCCCGAGTACAAGTCCAGCTTTAATGAAAAAAACAGCAGTGGTTTAAACTCTTCTCCAAAATCTTATAAATAAAACATTGATCAAGAAGAAAACAAAGAAGTTCAATGAAATTAGAAGGTATCTCAGAAAGTCTTGAGCTGTTTAAAAGCATCTGATCAGATTTTGTGGCGTTTTAAATTAAAAGGTTTCTCTGAATGCTGTTCTTTGGGAGTTCTGCTGTTCACTTTTCCTTCTCTGTCTTAAAATATAAATATTTATACATGATGTAAAAGTTTAAAATAAAAAGGAAATATACTGCACGGTGGCGCAGTTGGTAGCACTGTTGCCTTGCAGCAAGAAGGTCTTGGGTTCGATTTCCGGCCTGGGGCCTTTCTGCATGGAGTTTGCATGTTCTCCCCGTGCATGCGTGGGTTCTCACCGGGTACTCCGGCTTCCTCCCACAGTCCAAAGACATGCCTGTTAGGTTAATTGGTAACTCTAAATTACCCTTAGGTGTATGAATGAGTGTGTTGTTTGTGTGTTGCCCTGTGACGGACTGGCGACCTGTCCAGGGTGTACCCTGCCTCTCGCACATAGACTGCTGGAGATAGGCACCAGATTCCCTGCGACCCACTATGGAATAAGTGGTAGAAAATGACTGACTGACTGACTGAGGAAATATACTGCTAAAAAAAATAAAGGGAACACTCAAATAACACATCCTAGATCTGAATGAATGAAATATTATCATTGAATACTTTGTTCTGTACAAAGTTAAATGTGCTGACAACAAAATCACACAAAAATCATCAATGGAAATCAAATTTATTAACCAATAGAGGCCTGGATTTGGAGTCACACACAAAATTAAAGTGGAAAAACACACTACAGTCTGATCCAACTTTGATGTAATGTCCTTAAAACAAGTCAAAATGAGGCTCAGTATTGTGTGTGGCATGCCCAGCCGTTGCCTCCCTACAACGCCTGGGCATGCTCCTGATGAGACGGCAGATGGTCTCCTGAGGGATCTCCTCCCAGACTTGGACTAAAGCATCCGTCAACTCCTGGACAGTCTGTGGTGCAACGTGACGTTGGTGGATGGAGCGAGACATGATGTCCCAGATGTGCTCAATCGGATTCAGGTCTGGGGAACGGGCGGGCCAGTCCATAGCTTTAAGGTCTTCATCTTGCAGGAACTGCTGACACACTCCAGCCACATGAGGTCTAGCATTGTCCTGCATTAGGAGGAACCCAGGGCCAACCGCACCAGCATATGGTCTCACAAGGGATCTGAGGATCTCATCTCGGTACCTAATGGCAGTCAGGCTACCTCTGGCGAGCACATGGAGGGCCGTGTGGCCCTCCAAAGAAATGCCACTCCACACCATTACTGACCCACTGCCAAACCGGTCATGCTGAAGGATGTTGCAGGCAGCAGATCGCTCTCCACGGTGTCTCCAGACTCTGTCACGTCTGTCACATGTGCTCAGTGTGAACCTGCTTTCATCTGTGAAGAGCACAGGGCGCCAGTGGCGAATTTGCCAATCCTGGTGTTCTCTGGCAAATGCCAAGCGTCCTGCACGGTGCTGGGCTGTGAGCACAACCCCCATTTGTGGACGTCAGGCCCTCATACCATCCTCATGGAGTCGGTTTCTAACTGTTTGTGCAGACACATGCACATCTGTGGTCTGCTGGAGGTCATTTTGCAGGGCTCTGGCAGCGCTCCTCCTGTTCCTCCTTGCACAAAGGCAGAGGTAGCAGTCCTGCTGCTGGGTTGTTGCCCTCCTACGGCCTCCTCCACGTCTCCTGGTGTACTGGCCTGTCTCCTGGTAGTGCCTCCAGGCTCTGGACACTACGCTGACAGACACAACAAACCTTCTTGCCACAGCTCGCATTGATGTGCCATCCTGGATGAGCTGCACTACGTGAGCCACTTGTGTGGGTTGTAGAGTCCGTCTCATGCTACCACGAGTGTGAAAGCACCACCAACATTCAAATGTGACCAAAACATCAGCCAGAAAGCATAGATACTGAGAAGTCTGTGGTCTCCACCTGCAGAACCACTCCTTTATTGAGTGTCTTGCTAATCGCCAAAGATTTCCCCCTGTTGTCTATTCCATTTGAACAACATCATGTGAAATTGATTGTCAATCAGTGTTGCTTCCTAAGTGGACAGTTTGATTTCATAGAAGTTTGATTTACTTGGAGTTATATTGTTGTTTAAGTGTTCCCTTTATTTTTTTGAGCAGTGTATATTTAAATCAATGCAGACAGAAGACTCACTGTCTTGGACCGCTGGGTTTGTGATGGTAAGGACTGCCTGTCTCCCTGGTCCAGAACGGTGGAGTGATGTGGATCTCCAGGCAGACCCCCACTCAGGCTCTGTCCCATCCAGTCAGGGACTCTTCTCTCAACGGGCTGGAAAAAGAAAATGGAAAAATGCATCAGAAGCTGAAATGCAACAGATTTTTGATACTGATCTAATGTTGTTCAGCTACCTGGTAGATGCTGAGAGGCAGTTTGGGAACCGCAGTCTCGCTGATGTTGATGGTGCTGCTCTCTGTGGAGTCACACTCCATGATGGTGAGTATCTTCAGGTCACATGGAGCTGGAGCCAGGTGGAGGTGGGTCAGTCGGGCCTTTTTCAGGTGATGGAAGTCTCCTTCAGTGAGAGTGTATCTGAGGTTGAAGGATAAACATCTGATCATTCTCCATCAGAAAAGAAACAATATAAAAATACCCTTTTGTTCAGATGGACATTACCTGCGTCCCTTTTCCAGAGAGTTTTTTTCCTGTTCATACAGTGCATATTCATTGAAGGAGACTCTGCGACCAATGGAGCCAGTGGAAACAAATCGGTCCGACTCTCCATCGTGGCAACTCGATGTTGAGAGAGCATCTGATTCATCCAGACGAATTGTGATCTCTGAGCCACAAGGACGCACCAATGAATAGGAACAAAGGAGCCTGTGACCACACTGAACCAGAAGGAATGTGTGAAACTGTAAATAAAACCGCACAGCTCTGACCTTGCGTGGGCTGAGAATCCTCAGCATAAGTCGTGTTTGTCTTCTCAGGGTCATCGCTCGCTCTAGAAGGAGGAAAAGAGTTTTACTCTTGTTGTTTTTACACAGAATCAGAAGTGCCGTGTCACGTTGTGGGTTTTCACTTCTCACATCCCACTCAAGTTGAAATCGCACCGACCCCCTGTTATCCCTGTAACTCCCCAGGTAACCTGGGACCGCTCCTGCAGGACCCACCTGGAGTAACGTCTTCCACCCAAGCAGCAGCGGTGACAGAAGAGCAGCAACAGAGAGAGCAGGACCAGCGTGCCTCCGGCAAAGACGCTCAGCAGCACCAGCAGCAGCACGTAGTTCTCCACCTGGCCGGCTGACACGGGCACATCCTGTTGCTGAGCAATCATTAAAAAAACTTTCAGAAGCTCTTCTGAGCAATGCAGCCTTTTTAAGCTCTGTCTTGTTGTACATTTCACAGAGAAGTTATCTCCACATACATTATTTGCAACAGTAAATAGTTTTGACTTTTTTACAAAATTGCCCTGTATTTAGCTCCGTTTGTCTTCTCATCAACTCTGACCAGCTTCTCCCTGCTGGAGACAAGCATTCCAAAACATGATGGTGCCAGCACCATGTTCCACAGTGGGGATGGTATGTTCAGGGTCATGTGCTTTCGCCAGACAGTTTTTTTTATAAAGTAGACAAAAAAAATTACATTTTGGTCCCATTAAATGTTTCTGTTTGTTTCCTACATGGTTTGTTTAAAACTGCAAACAACACCTTTCATGGCCTTTTATTCTCACCACTCTTCCATAGAGGCCAGATTTGTGGAGTATGCCACTTATAGTCCTACTACCTGAGCTGTGGATCTCTGAAGCTCCTCCAGAGTTACCGTGGGCTTCATGGTTGATTCTCTGATCAATGCTCTCCCTGCCCAACTTGTCAGTTTAGATGGAAGTCCATGTATTGGTACATTTGCTGTTTTTCATGGTCTTCCCATTTTCAGAAGATGGATGGAACAGTGCTCCCTGATATGTTCAAAGCTTGGGATATTATTTCCTAACCTTATCCTCTTTAAAGAGCTCCACAACTTTCTCCCTGACCTGTCTGCTGTGTTCCTTGGTCTTCATGATGCTGTTGTTTCCCTAATGTTCTCTAACAAACCTCTGAGGACTTCATACAAAAGCTGTTTTCCTACTGATATTAGATTACATGACTTCCGAAGGCTTTTTAACGTGATAAAATGTTGAGTGTGAATACTATTGCTTCCCCTTAGAGCATACGTCTTATTCTGAGTGTGCCTTTGTATGAACTATGAGGTCATTTTTAGCCCTGTTCTGAAGAAATGTAAGAACATAACCAGTAAATCAGTGCTATAAAGGCACAGGGACATCATTAAATCCTGTTTAAATGTGAGCTACACAGAACGCTGGAGTCACTGGCCTCCCACGAGAGGGTGAGTGAGATACATTTGTTTCCATCAGGCCAGAGATGTTACCAAATTACACAGTGTAATCCTGTTACCAGCTGTACGTGGGTTGGGACAGATCCCTGGTTTCCTTTTCTGGACACTTTCCTTTTCTGTGCATTCAAATTAAATGTTCTGTGAAAGACTCTTAACCAACAATATCCACACTGAAATACATATCTGTGCATTAAGGGAAAGATGAAGGTAAAAACAAAATACCTAGAAATAGAACAGCACATTGAAACTCGCTGATGGGATTTAAAAATCCGATCTTTTATCTATAAATATCACTAATCACTTACACGTTGTTCTTCTATGTACTGCTATCGCTTGGGTTGTGGGGCAATCATTTAATTTCCACTCCTTGCATTTACCTGTCATCTCTAAAGCTCCTAACTCATTCATTAATAGCAAAGCCAGTCAGAGGCGTACATTTCTCCGCTGTTATGTTTTGTTGCAGGGAACATGGCACAATTCACTCTGCTGGGACCATAATTGATTATCTTTCGTCCAAAGAGCTACACATCGGTAAGGACTCTCTTTGAGGCATTATGCTGTCAGCTGTAAGCACCATAATATTTAATGAGTGGAATTAACACTGGAAGACTCTTAAGTCCCAGCAAACACTCACCCAGATACACACTGTCTGCTCGCTCACACACTCTCGTAGGCAACCAACTGTTCTCTTTTGATTAATACACTCAGTCTCGGCTGAGCTGGGCTGGGGATGCTAATCGAAACGTCAGCAAGACCGTTAATTCAATTTTCCAACTCTTCTCAATGAGAGTGAAATAAGGCCTTTGCAGGCTAAAAATGGAAATTGGAGGAGGAGGAGGAGGAAGAGGAGGATGCCGACGCACATGAGCAATCCCTGCTGAAGACTTTCCTGGCTCTCCTCCGAATGTCAGTTTCAGAACAGAGTGGAGAATAATTGGACTCTTTTTGCCAGCATGAACAGAATATTAATCAATCGCAGTGTTTAATCTTGGCAAATGTATGAAGATGTAAAAATTGTGTCATCCAGAGATGTTCTGGAGGTGAAAAGAGGAGCCCAGAAGTTCCTCCTGGGGTTTAAATTACTCCAGGATGATGCCGCTAATAGCACCCCCTTTTCCCTTCAACTGTAACAATGGTTATTATGTCCAAACACTTAAATTTTACTTTCATCAGACAACAGCACATGTCTCCACAAGTAAAAGTGTTTGTCCCTGAGTCCATATGCAAACTGTAATCTGGCTTTTTTTGTGTGTCATTTGGAGCAATGACTTGTTCCTCACTGCGGTCTTTCAGCCCATGTCTGTACATGACTGGTTTGACTGTAGATAACAAGTGTTGGGGATCTCCTGTAAGGCCGGTAAAGTAAAACCATCAATCAGACTATCACAAGATCAGTCTAATAGCAGGAAGTCAGCAGAAAAGCTCAAATGTTTAATAAGTCTTTTTTAGATAGTTTAAAAAAAAGTAAAAAAAATTTCTCTGGAGATGAAAGAAATGAGAATAGTACTGTATTTGTGTTTGAAACAGCCACAGTTAGACGTGTGTGTGCATGCGTGTGTGTGTGTGTGCGTGTGTGCATGTACATGTGTGTGTGTGTGTGTGTGTGTGTGTGTGTGTGTGCGCGCATTGGAGCTGCCGTGACTTAATGAAACCTGCTTTTTCTACAAACTCAGCCAAACAGGAAGAACAGCTCCATCAATCAGCAGCAGGAGTGAAGCCTCTCACCGCTCTTCAAGCCATCTTTCTGACTCACTGTGCAGAGCAACAATGCAGCCAATTCTCTCTCTCCGCAGAGAAATTTAACTGAAAATAACCACAACAACTAGCTTCATCCAGAAGCATGTTCAGACCTGTTTTTTCCATCAGCTCACCTTTGCCAACCACCCCATGCAGCACCTGCAGATTAAAGCCAACACCTGGAACACTGTTTTCCCAACATGTATTTCTCTGTGGTTCCCATAAGGGTTGAAAACCCAGCAGGATTCAGAAAGCATTGTTAGAGCTTTTTCAAGCAAAACGTCACAAACCAGCACTATCTGAAGGTGTTGCTGGAGCAGTATACTCACAGTGGAGTTCTCAGTCAGACTTGTCAAGACAGGCAGATCATTGCTCATGGTCCAGGTCAGAGTGAGTGAGCCCTGTGGGGAGATGAGGAGAAGGAGAAATTAGACAGAGCTGCAGATAAACTGTAAAACATCCAGCTCAGATTATATAAATTTTACCCTCCCTCACTGATAAATTAAATATAAAATGTAAGACTGAACTTTTTGATACTTTGGAGACAAAGTTTGATTGAGCTGTGCCATGGAACTACAAAGCTGATCAGAAGATTATATATTCAAGCTCGGATAAATGTCATTTAAATTGTAGAGTATATCCTTTAATGCGTTTGTTATGGATGTATGATTCTGTGGCCTTTTCTAATCATCTCTTTGCTGCCCTAATGAAATATATCGGACCTTGTTGCTTATCTGCCGCACCGCTCACTGCTACACGCTTACACACCATAACCATTGATCACATAAAATGCAACACATAGTCAAGGATAAACTGATACGAGAGGATGACACCCTTTAGGAGGGTTAAGAACAGGAATGGATAAAAGCAGGACTCGCGCACTGCTCTTGGCTTCATTTGGCTCATCCTAGATGTGCTCAGTGGAGCCCGGTACCAAAGGTGAATGTCACTTTGTATCTGTTCATTGGCATATTTTGTACACTGATTAATTTTATATTAAATCTTGATTTTATACTTAACCATTTCTCATTATTTCACAAGGTAAATACTTTGCTGGTTTTACTGGTTGGGTCTCAGAACTGGAGAGAAACGGACCCGGTGGTGCACAGGGAGGAAAGAGAGTAAAAACTCCCATTTTACGACACTTTAATGTTTCAAAAACATGTGATGACAACTCCAGCATCTCTTGTCCTTAATCTGAAACTCTCTGATGTTGCGTCTGTCACTTTAGGAGGCCTCTCATGAAAAACTCAGTACGATGTGTTGGAAAACATGTTGTACTGTAAACGACAGCTGGTGATTTCTTGTTAGACATTTGTTTGGAGTGCCAGACTAGCTAATTGTTTGTTTAATCATTTTTGAACATGCAATTGACACACAACAGGATGAAGGAGCTACTTAGAGGCTGCATCAGCATGGGGGAGCCATGCTTGTACTCTTTAAATTGTCTCCTAAAACAGGCATCCTTGTTGTTTCCTGTTTTCCTTTGGGCTTACTTCCTATATCTGACTAGAATTATACCAGAAGCTTGTTGATGACTACAATAAAAGAGTGATCATCGAGCCTCTACAAGGTATTCTGATCTTGTGTTGATTTGAGAAAATACACAATACATTTTAACCTGGGTTCCAAATTCCTGATTTTGTTTTTTTTATTCACTGCAGTTAAGAGTTGAATAATCAATTCACCCTGGAAAAAAAGATTCCAGTGAATCATTTGTGGCCCAAAATTAATTTGACAGTCACGCCCACGATGAACGCAGGTAACCTGGGTTGTGAAAATCACACAAGCCTTGCCGAGAGCATGAGCTGGCTGTGCAAAGGGCTGTCTCCTGTAGGAGAGAATCACTTACTTAAATGTTGATTGAAATTGTTGCATGCATTAAGAAATTGCATACAATACATTAAAGAAAAACATTTAAACTCATCAATTCTACCCTCACCAAGAATGATCTGCCTTCTTGGAGTTTTCACTGCAGCTTATGATAAGGATAATTGTGGTAAAACTTTGCCAGCATAAAATAAAACATAGCTCGTAGGTGGCAGAGGAATATAGACATGAACTATAAGAATCTACTGACATCTGAAGCATTGTTTAATTTCCCTTTGGGAAATAAAGCATTTTTGAATTTGAATTATGTTTGTCACCTTTCTTTTTTCAACATTGTTTTGCAGGAGTTTGAAATTAAAGCTCTTGACTGCAGAAGCTAAGATATTCAGTCTTGTATCCTTGAAGCACTTGATCTATGACAGGATCTATGATTTATCTGAAGTCAAATCTATTAAAAACAACCAAGAAATACATAAAAACTGCATCCATGAAATACCAAGTTTTTCACTGAGACTTTCTGTTACTAGATCTGAGTTTTAAATCACTGCCTTCTCAAACTGCATACATTTCTTGCTAAAGTTACAGAAAGGATTATATATCCCATCCCAGCCTATATATTATCCTCCACCCATAGAGGCATGAGCTGCTCCTTTAGTGGTGGACTGCCATGCAGTTAACCTCTGCATTTTCTGTCAGGTTAAATTTGATTATAATGCTCCATACTGTTCACATTTTGTTACAAACTTCTTTAGGATTTTCTGAAATCAGCCAACACATTTAAGCCATTTAATCTCAGGGTAAGTAAAGTTGTTCTGTAAAGGGAGAGAAGTTTAAAGCACGAGTAGGTTCTGAAACAGTATCCCAGGCTTTGAAGCAAGACAAGTCTGTCTGCCTAAACTTACATGCTATGCAGAGAGAGCCTTAATTAAAGAAGAAGCCCATTGATCCCAGGTAACTTGGGAGGAGCTACAGAGAAGCACAGGTGAGGAGGGAGTATCTGTCAACAGGACAGACGTGGGTCATGAACTAGAAATCTGGCCTTTATTAAGTAACCAGAGTAAAACCAAGAATAAAGCCAAAGGAAGCTATGTTTGCGGCTTGCCACTTTTAGGGAGACACAACAACACAGAAGAATGCAGAAGAAGGAACAAGGTTCTCTGGTTAGTGTCATGATCGGTGGGTCTTTGTGGTTTAATTGTGACTTTGGTTTTGTAATTTGATCATTGTGGGATGTGTAGTTGGTTTTGTCACTAGGGTTCAATGCAGGTCACTCTTTTGTTTTGAGATTACTGGTCCTACTTTGTTCTGTTTCTTTGTGTTTTGGTTTAAATTCTCAATTAGTGTGTCTTTAGCCTTTGATTCCTTTCTGTTCTGTTAAGTTCCCTGTTCTTTTCTGGTTTTGTTAGTAATTTTCCTTTAGCTCCTATGTTCATGTCACCTATCAATGTTGATAAAACTCGCCTTGCTCCTATGTTGCTGATCACCTCTCCAGCAGTTGTAAGCCTATTAGTTTCTTTCATTCCTTGTCAGATCCTTTCTTCCTTTCCTCTGTCTGTTATTACTCTTACCAGTGGTTCTCTAGTTCACCTTGTGTCTCTGTTTGCATTTTGTAAGGTCCTTTTTACAATAAATATAATCTTCAGTATGAGACTTCCATTCTCCTTTCTCAGTCTAGGTTCTACTCCATCAGAAGGACATGACAGTGACATAAGACCAAACTTTTAATTGTTGCCCATATACAAAATGCTATGTGTGGTAGGGGACTGACACCACATATCTCCATGAACACACCATACCCATGGTGAAACATGGTGGTGGCAGCATCATGCTGTTGTGAAGTTTTTCTTCAGCAAGGTCGTCGAAGCGGTTTACATTTGATGGAACGATCAATGGAGCCACTTATAGTGAAATGCTGGATGAAAATATGTTAGAGGCTGCAAAACACTTGAAATTGGAGCAGAGGCTTCCCTTCTAGCAGCACAACAACCTAAAAAACAGTTGCTCAGGTGTGTAAGAGGTCTGGTGGTGATGGAAGTCCAGAGGTCGTTCAGAAACAAGCTCTAGAACAGACCAATCCTTATCGTTCAAATCAAGTGAATACTTTTAAAATTATTTTTAGGCGGATCAGCCCAATGATGCTCTGGCTCCATCTCTAAAGTCAAAAGGACTATTCTGCAAAAACGAGTCTGTGCAGCGTGTGTAACATCGGTCCACTGCTGCATTCCTCACATATGCTTATAACCCTGCTGCACATTCCCTCGCCATGAGGGAGGCTCATATTTTATGTAATATCTCAGCTCAAGGTAACTACAATGAGTCCGCAACTATGAATATCAGCAATCACGGCACACATTGTTCATGGCTGTGAATCTTTGTTCTGATGAATAATCCCCCTCAATGCTTTGCTCATAGTCACAGTCCGTTTGTTATTTTTGTCCTGACATTTGTGAATATCTTTTGAGAGTTTTCTCTCATTCACACCTAACAGAAATAGAACAGTCTGATGAAATGGTTGAAATCTAAAGTGGATTTCAGAGAAGTTGAATTCAGTGAGGATTGAATCTATTATTCACAAAAGGATCACGTGGGGTAGAGAGGAGAAAATGGTACTTTAAATAAATTTTATGGATTAACTGTTCATTGATGATATATCAGGATAAATACTAAATACATATTAAAAAAAAATTTCCTGCTAATCCGAACATTGCATCTTCAACATGCTGCACTAATCTACTCGCAGCAAAAAAGTACAAATTATGTGACTTCTAAAAAAAAAGAGGTTGCACTATATCTTATTCAGGGGCATCAGAGTAAATGGAGCAGTATACAAATACATGCCACATTTTCAGAGTTTTATTTGTAAAAAAAACAAATGTGAAAATCCTTCACTGCTTTTCACTAACCCCCCAATTACAAATTTTTTGCATAAGTCTGTCAAATACAATCCCAATAAATACATTGAGGTTTGTGGCTGTGACGAGACAAAATGTGAAACAGTTTGAGAGGTAGGAATACAGAATTTAGCAATTAGCACAACTATGTTGTTTATGACCAGAGTTGAAATGTGGCAAGAAGAAAGCCACTGTATTAAGAAAGCATTAAAACTATTATATGCTGTTTGCTGCAAGCCATGTAGTACATACAGTAAACATCTAGAAGGTTCTCTGCTCGAATGAAACAAAATTTTAACTTTATGGCCAACATGTTAAAGACTATTTGAGGCATAAAACGAAAACTTCACATCACACTGAACATATCAAACCTATGGTGAAACATGGCGGTAGCAGCATCATGTTCTGGTGATGCTTTTCTTTAGCAGTTACAGTAAAGCAGGTAAGAGTCAATGGGAAGATAGCTAGAGCTAAACACAGGGCAATCAGGGAAGAAAAGGCTACAGAAAACTTGAAACTGGTGTGGAGGTTCACCATCCAGCAACGCAATACTTCCAAGACTCTCTGTGTTATGTAGCGTGGTTTTGGAGCAAGACCCAAGTGCAGGCAGGAATGCTGGATGAGCATGGTGATGATATTTTAAATAAGATATAGTAAAACCTACAGATAAGAGCAAGAACAGAACTAGGAGCACGGACAGAGTAACGGGCATTGAAACGACTAGTAGCAGGAAATAATGGGCAGTCTAGCGGGAGGATCCATGGAAGAACAATAACCAACAGAGAACTTAAATACTGAGGGAAGAGTTGAGAATGACATTGGATACAGGTGTGTCAATCAGGGGATATGTGGAGCAGCTGAGGCAAAATGTAAGCTGGGACACTGAGGGAGGGAGACTGATTAACACAGAGGGACTGAACTAAAACACAAAGAAACACTTAATATAGGGAAAAAGACAAATACTAACCAAAGGGGAACAAACTAATAAACTTGACACAAAGGAATAAACTAGAATAGGCAACATCCTAGATACAATGATGAACACTGAGAAAATAATAGGATACGGCAAGACCTTTTAGAACATAATAAACAAGTGGGAGATGATGAGAACACAAACACAAATGAAAACCAAAACCTAACACCCAATGATCTAACATTGTGACTTTTAGCATGCTGAGAACCATCATCTACATCAGGTGTGGGCATCTGCTGCTGCAAAACTCCATCCTACAGGCTGAATATAACATTGTCGTGCACAGCATGTGTTTCTGAAGCTGGAAATATAATTGCTGAGAATTATTAAGCTCTAAATTGTTCTTTGCAGTATTAACATCACCTCCACTGATATTGTGATGTCGATTTATTTGGGGCATATTATGCAGCACTAGTTTACATCAAAGCATATTCGGGTATTTGAAGGGACCAGTGAAAGTCAAGACTTAAATCCAATCAAGAATAAGCTGCAAGACTTGAAAAGTTATGTTCACAGACACTCCCAATCCAATCTGACTGAGCTTAAGCTGTTTTGGTCAAACTCTCTCAATGTGGAAAGCTGAAAAATACATCAGAAGGCTTTAAACTGTAAGTGCAGCAAAATGTGGTTCTACAATTTCATGCCATTCTTTTCAGATGTGTATTTGTGAAATAATAAGAATTTCCAGTTCATAATTTGGGACTACCTTGTGTTGGTTTATCACATAAAATCCCATAAAAGTTCCCTGAAGGTCCAGGTTATATCAAGATAAAATACCAAAAAGCTTATTTCCCATAAATGCCTAAATGATTTAACAATTATTGAACTAAATTGTCCCCTTACCTGGAGAATGACTCCCCTCTTCAACAGGCTGTATTAGGACAGTCTAATCTAAACTAATTCACTGTCAGCATTCGTGGTAAATGCATGGATATGTAATCCTAAATGTTCAAACCTCCAAACTAAACCACTGTTTGCATCACACAATATTTGAAGCAACTGAAACACGCAAAATGTGTCTTGCACTAATTAGATTAAGTCACCTTCATCTATAACTTTAATCATATTCGCAAAAATACAGCAATACCCTTATCTCTAGACTTTTCAGCTTAATTATCAGTCAGCACTTGTTTGCAAGGAAAGTAAAAACTCAACACTGGCTCTATGTATTGAAAAATAAGAATAATAATCCCGGATTTGATAGCATGTTACACTTTCACTTCATCTCCGGTAAATCATCCAGACAGATGGGCATTTGGAGCTCAGACCGACACTTTCTAACTCTTTGCACTTCAATCACACCCTATGGTGTTTGTATCTTTATAAATACCATCAGCGGGAGGAGGGGGAGAGAGATGGGCGCTTTGCTGCATAAAACCCTGACGTTGGAGTCGGTGGTTAGGGGCTCCAGATGTGTGGTATCTTACGGTCTATAACGGGAAGTGTTGGAGGAGCTTCCCTCTACTCTGTGTGTGCAGGGGGGCTACAGAGATGCGCTGCAGCCGGCGTCGGCGCTCAGCATCAGCACCATCAGCAGCAGAAGCATCTTCCCTTCTCCGCTGAAAACCCCCCGATCAGCAGGGCTGTCCCATGTCAATGCGCCGCCTGCCCTTAGCCTGCGGGGAGGGGGATAAATCACGACATGGACCCCGCTCATGTGGGAACTCCGCCGTTTGACACCGCTCAAATAAACAGCTGTATCGCCTGTCTCTTACATAATTAAAATAATGCCATATTAGACAGGGAAAACGCCTGTGGGATCGATACGAGCTGGTTCGGGTAAAGTAAGAGGGAGGAAAAGCAAGGGACTCACCTCGTTGTAGACTTGGTGTGAAGCGGTCCACAGCTAGTCTGCCCCGTCTGCATACTTTATTCCGGGCTTCAAATAACGACTGTAGTTATGAATGAAACCACACGCGATTGGACACACCCACCGCCCGCTTCCGAAGCGCCACGTGACCAGCACTGATGATGATGCTGCTGATGATGATGATGGTGGTGGTGGTTGCGGTCATGAAGTGAGATGGAGGAGAAAAGCTGTCCTCATTCAGCAGTTTCATGAATGGCAGCTCCTGACGGGGCGGTGGCTCATCTCTTATCTTATTAATATCGACACCAGCATTAAAGCTCAGACTATCACCAATATCAGACATCCAACCTGATGTATTTTTACTTTGCTGTACTTGACTCAGCCTCTGGATCCTTGCTGTGAGATAAGCTCACAAGGATCGGTGTAGTGAACCTTTGTGTAATTTCACGCTTGGCCACATGGTGGCAGCATTGCATTTTTCTTTCATCAGTCGAAAGGAGGCTAACTGCATGCAGAGTTACAGGGGTTGGACAATGAAACTGAAACACCTGTCATTTTAGTGTGGGAGGTTTCATGGCTAAATTGGACCAGCCTGGTAGCCAGTCTTCATTGATTGCACATTGCACCAGTAAGAGCAGAGTGTGAAGGTTCAATTAGCAGGGTAAGAGCACAGTTTTGCTCAAAATATGGAAATGTACACAACATTATGGGTGACATACCAGAGTTCAAAAGAGGACAAATTGTTGGTGCACGTCTTGCTGGCGCATCTGTGACCAAGACAGTAAGTCTTTGTGATGTATCAAGAGCCACGGTATCCAGGGTAATGTCAGCATACCACCAAGAAGGACGAACCACATCCAACAGGATTAACTGTGGACGCAAGAGGAAGCTGTCTGAAAGGGATGTTCGGGTGCTAACCCGGATTGTATCCAAAAAACATAAAACCACGGCTGCCCAAATCACGGCAGAATTAAATGTGCACCTCAACTCTCCTGTTTCCACCAGAACTGTCCGTCGGGAGCTCCACAGGGTCAATATACACGGCCGGGCTGCTATAGCCAAACCTTTGATCACTCATGCCAATGCCAAACGTCGGTTTCAATGATGCAAGGAGCGCAAATCTTGGGCTGCGGACAATGTGAAACATGTATTGTTCTCTGATGAGTCCACCTTTACTGTTTTCCCCACATCCGGGAGAGTTACGGTGTGGAGAAGCCCCAAAGAATCGTATCACTCAGACTGTTGCATGCCCAGAGTGAAGCATGGGGGTGGATCAGTGATGGTTTGGGCTGCCATATCATGGCATTCCCTTGGCCCAATACTTGTGCTAGATGGGTGCGTCATTGCCAAGGACTACCGAACCATTCTTGAGGACCATGTGCATCCAATGGTCCAAACATTGTGTCCTGAAAGCGGTGCTGTGTATCAAGATGACAATGCACCGATACACAAAGCAAGACTGGTGAAAGATTGGTTTGATGAACATGAAAGTGAAGTTGAACATCTCCCATGGCCTGCACAGTCACCAGATCTAAATATTATTGAACCACTTTGGGGTGTTTTGGAGGAGCGAGTCAGGAAACGTTTTCCTCCACCAGTATCACGTAGTGACCTGGCCACTATCCTGCAAGAAGAATGGCTTAAAATCCCTCTGACCACTGTGCAGGTCTTGTATATGTCATTCCCAAGACGAATTGACGCTGTATTGGCCGCAAAAGGAGGCCCTACACCATACTAATAAACTATTGTGGTCTACAACCAGGTGTTTCAGTTTCATTGTCCAATACCTGTATGTATCGATGGATGGATGGATGGATGGATGGATGGATGGATGGATGGTGTTTATTTGAACTCATGAGAGTGTTGTGTCCCTACAGTGCAATCTAGCCTGTGACGCATTTGTCAACAACAAATAAAATAACAGCATAACATACAGAGAAAATAGAAAAGCACTTATAGACCACAGAGCTCCACCAAGGCAATAGGGTTAATGACGCATGTCAGCCTTTTTCTATACTGATGAGCTGTACTCTGGATGACGTCTGACCACTGCATGTCAGCTGCTGACAGGGTGACGAACCATGTGGGAATTTCAAGTTGTTGCTCCATGGTCTGGCAATGATAAGGAATCCTTCAAAACAATCCTTGCTCCGCATCACCACCAACATCTAATCGTCTGTTCCTTGTCCTAATACGAACCATGTCTGAAAATTTTGTACAAATCCGTCCTTAACTTTACTGTTTATACTATACATATATATATATATATATATATATATATATATATATATATATATATATATATATATATATATATATATATATATATATACTATACTATACTATACATATTTTACTGTTTAGGCAGGCAGGCAGTGCACAATATAAGCAATGTCTGCCCATAGTTTTCCAACAACCTTTCAATGCCGACCCCTGATGGTGTTTAGTCCACCTTTTTTTTCTAGTGAGAAAATTGTTTCTCTCAGTTTTAAAATTTTCTTGTTTTCTATTGGTCTGTCATATTTCCTCCAAACAATTTCCCTCAACAAAAGAAAAAAAATGCAGAAACTGTGACCAGACAAATAGGTCCCAATCTAACAAGATCCCATTGCTTCCTAATTTTAAGGTCTCACTGTTCACATAAAATGTGCATAAAATCATGCACATGGGCTGCTGCTAATTTATGTGGTCCAGTTACTTTGGGTTTATGTAAAAGAAGTTGCTACATGCAAAGTTCTGTATAGAATAAAGCCCTCTCAGTTTGCGATATCAGAGAGAATGTTGTTCGAGGGGGAGTTCATTTTAACATTGTGATTAAAATTTGTCATTTTTACCCAGTGTTGAGTAAATAGTTAACGTAAAGATTGTTTTTAGTGTATACATTTTGAATCACTTTGTAATGTTTTTCATTCTGTAAAAAGAAAAAAGCCCTGTTATTTAAAAAAAAATAAAACTAATGAAAACTTTCATAGGCTGTGAAACTTTAAATGCTCATTTCTAGTCAGTGTGAAATACAAATTTGTAAAAAAAAAAGAAACAAAACAAAAACTAAAGACAAATGGTCTAGGACCGGTCTATTGTATAGTATTTATACATTTCTATTCAATTTATTCAGTTTATTTAAACAACACCACTTCACCACAAAATGAATTTTACAAAGATTTCAAGTCAAGTACATTTATTCCAATTGATCCTAATTACCAAACATTGCAGTCTATTTCAGTTTATTATTCAAATTAGTTGAAAAAATGTATATCTAAGGAAACCCAGAAGATTGCATTGAGTCAGTGACTTACAACATGGCCCCATGTACATCCCTGCTGTGGTGAATCACTCCGACTTATGTCTGGGTCTCCCTTGACTTTCAGGACATTGTGGAGGATGTGAATGGTACTGGCTTGACTAAATACAGGTCCTTCTCAAAATATTAGCATATTGTGATAAAGTTCATTATTTTCCATAATGTAATGATGAAAATTTAACATTCATATATTTTAGATTCATTGCACACTAACTGAAATATTTCAGGTCTTTTATTGTCTTAATACGGATGATTGTGGCATACAGCTCATGAAAACCCAAAATTCCTATCTCACAAAATTAGCATATTTCATCCGACCAATAAAAGAAAATTGTTTTTAATACAAAAAACGTCAACCTTCAAATAATCATGTACAGTTATGCACTCAATACTTGGTCGGGAATCCTTTTGCAGAAATGACTGCTTCAATGCGGCGTGGCATGGAGGCAATCAGCCTGTGGCACTGCTGAGGTCTTATGGAGGCCCAGGATGCTTCGATAGCGGCCTTTAGCTCATCCAGAGTGTTGGGTCTTGAGTCTCTCAACGTTCTCTTCACAATATCCCACAGATTCTCTATGGGGTTCAGGTCAGGAGAGTTGGCAGGCCAATTGAGCACAGTGATACCATGGTCAGTAAACCATTTACCAGTGGTTTTGGCACTGTGAGCAGGTGCCAGGTCGTGCTGAAAAATGAAATCTTCATCTCCATAAAGCTTTTCAGCAGATGGAAGCATGAAGTGCTCCAAAATCTCCTGATAGCTAGTTGCATTGATCCTGCCCTTGATAAAACACAGTGGACCAACACCAGCAGCTGACACGGCACCCAAGACCATCACTGACTGTGGGTACTTGACACTGGACTTCTGGCATTTTGGCATTTCCTTCTCCCCAGTCTTCCTCCAGACTCTGGCACCTTGATTTCCGAATGACATGCAGAATTTGCTTTCATCCGAAAAAAGTACTGAGCAACAGTCCAGTGCTGCTTGTCTGTAGCCCAGGTCAGGCGCTTCTGCTGCTGTTTCTGGTTCAAAAGTGGCTTGACCTGGGGAATGCGGCACCTGTAGCCCATTTCCTGCACACGCCTGTGCACGGTGGCTCTGGATGTTTCTACTCCAGACTCAGTCCACTGCTTCCGCAGGTCCCCCAAGGTCTGGAATCGGCCCTTCTCCACAATCTTCCTCAGGGTCCGGTCACCTCTTCTCGTTGTGCAGCGTTTTCTGCCACACTTTTTCCTTCCCACAGACTTCCACTGAGGTGCCTTGATACAGCACTCTGGGAACAGCCTATTCGTTCAGAAATTTCTTTCTGTGTCTTACCCTCTTGCTTGAAGGTGTCAACAGTGGCCTTCTGGACAGCAGTCAGGTCGGCAGTCTTACCCATGATTGGGGTTTTGAGTGATGAACCAGGCTGGGAGTTTTAAAGGCCTCAGGAATCTTTTGCAGGTGTTTAGAGTTAACTCGTTGATTCAGATGATTAGGTTCATAGCTCGTTTAGAGACCCTTTTAATGATATTCTAATTTTGTGAGATAGGAATTTTAGGTTTTCATGAGCTGTATGACAAAATCATCCGTATTAAGACAATAAAAGACCTGAAATATTTCAGTTAGTGTGCAATGAATCTAAAATATATGAATGTTAAATTTTCATCATGACATTATGGAAAATAATGAACTTTATCATAATATGTTAATATTTTGAGAAGGACCTGTATGGATTTTTAACAGGTTTTCTTCCATGATTGCAGCTTCAATCAACTCTGACCAGCTTCCCTAACCTGGTTGTGGAGCATTCAAAGAATCATGTCTTACCAAGGAGATGGTGACTTATAGTGATATTTTAGCAGTGATATTTTTCTAGCAAACAAATTTAGGCCAAAAAGTTCAATTTTGGTCTCACAACTAATACTTGTTCATTTAATAGTTTCTCACACCTGAGCTGTGGATCTCTGCAGCTCCCCCAAAGTTACCGTGAACGTCTTTGCTGCTTTCCAGATTAAATATATCCTCGTCAATTTATGTAGACGTTCATGTCTTAGAAAGTTGCGCTATTCTATTTTTAGTTTCAAATGATTGCATACACTGTGCCAAAGTTGTCCAAAGTTTGAGGTATTGTTTTTTTTTTTTTTTACCCAAATCAGCTTACTCAAATAAAAAGCAATAAAATATGTTGACATTTGGGGTGATAACATGGTCACATGTGAAAAAGGTCAAGGGAGATGAATGTGAATGATTTTACAAGGCTACTTAATTAAATATTGAGAGGAAATTCTTTCCCACACTGAGTTTTTTTTCCTCTTAAAATTTCCAGGATATCTAAAGTGTGTGGTCCCACATGAGTGAGATTTTTGGGAAGTGATGCCAGCGGAGGCCATAAAAAGGGGAGAATGGGAAGCAGAGGAAGAATGCAGTGTAAATGTGTGTGCCTGCAGTTTGACGTCATAGCTGCGTCTGTCCAAGCAGGACAATCTTGTGTGACTGTTCTCGCCGAGGTTCGAAGCAGTCAAACTGCTGCCTCTTCCACCTCAAAAGCCTGAAGGATTTAGGTGGGGGGAAGGAGGGGTGCAGAGGAAGCGCTTCATCAAAATATCACAAGATCATTGAGGTCACACAAGAAAAAAAACAACAAACTGGGACCAGGGAGGGAATCCTTTAACTGACTCTTAGAATTTAGATGATATCTTATGAGATGATTTTAAAGATATGTCACAACTAGTCCTGTATTGATCGTTGACGGAAACCTGAAACCTGAAGAAACAAACCCAATCCATCTACACTGGCAAACAAACATGTGGGGTACGGTATGGGAGAGGAGAGGAGTGACGCAGGCTATAAAGCCAGAGTGATGCTGCTGCTGCTATTTTAGGCCACAGTAAGGAGACATACATTAGCTCCATTTCTCTGCCCTCACTGGCTTCCTACGTCATGTTTTACCCCGAGCTTTTCTCTCCGCTCTGCATCATGTGACCTCACTGCTGAAGATATGAAAGTCTGCAGAATACAAAGTGCTCTCTGTGTAAATCTCCTGCCAACAACTGAACCATGAAATAGTGCAAGACTCAAAGATGCAGCTGAAAATCATTTTACTCCCTGCTGTGCGTAATATCAGCTAGAGAATGTATACAAATCTGAAATATCTATGGAAATCTATAAATTAAAAGGTTAGCTTGTCTATACACCCCAGAAAATACAAGTATTTTCATTAAAGCATTATTGCAACCTCAGGTCCACACAAATGTTTGGTACAGTACATGCAAAGGGGCCACAATTCTAGATGAAATAAGCATTGAACACATCAATGGTTGTAATGGGGCATTTGACATTAAATTCACACCAGATGTCAGCAGCAACCTCAGTAATCCACATATACAAAAACAATCCAAGCAAATTAGTTCACAAATGACTTTATCTGCAACAACTTGGAATTACACAAGTAATGAGTATTGAACACATGAAGATGTGCAAATCTGTGTGTATTTAGGAAGCCTTCCTGCTGCTATGTGCAAATCACAAACAGCTGGTTTAATATAAACTAATGGCCAATACAATATTTTCTCATTATTAAAGTAGTGCACAAAGTAGTATAGTTAAAAGTAAAAAGACCTTTACAAAAAGACTTATTGTTGCAAAAATTACTGACTGCAATGGTTAATTTCTAAGCTTCTGAACCTTCTAGTGAGCCCCATTGGAGCCATAATGTGGTAGTGGAACAAAAGTCAGTTCACCATAAACCAGCCACAGCCAGGTGAACCTCAATAGATTTCTGACAGAGGAGTCAAAAAAATACAAAAATCAAGGGCTGCACATTTATGAAAATGTAGGCCAATATCTATATTGCTGTTATGGTCGATAACGGACATTTACCAATATATATTTTTTCCGACCTATTCAAAATCGTGAAGAAGTGACATTGCTTCTGCACCTCAGTCAAACACTACACAATCCTGCACTGCCTCACTATCACTGTCACATGCCCAAACAAATATCACATTGCCAACCCTCTCCTGAAACACATACACAAATGGCAACAAGATGGAAATAAATACCAGTTAATATCTGTTAAGCAATAATTTGCTTAAGTTATTTATTATTTTATTAAATAATTTTCTGCCAAGTATTGTCCTGTGAATACCAGACCAATATACCAGTGGTATTAGAACAAAAGATGAAAGGGTGATTCGAGCACTGGCATTCAACAGCAAATTCTGTGCATATATGGAAACAATTCACAACAACTTCTCCTTAAAATACACACAAATGTATTAAGAGAAACAATTCAACTGCAACTTAAACATACCCCAGTTAACAAACTCTTTACTAGGCTAGAACAATCAGACTAAAACTACCAAGCGAAATGAATGAATAAAGAAAGCTAGTGAAATATGTACAAATAAAGGATTAAGGGGACTAGTAAAATGGTTGAAAAGGATAACCAATAAAATGGTGCAATATCACAGTTCAGTGTGGATATTTATGTTTAAGAACCAAGGCTTATCTTGAAGAATTTGGAAGAAATGTCAAATTAGTTTTAAAACTAATTAGGGGTAACAACTGGTATGTTTTCAACTGTTCAACATTATTTGAACAAAATCATGTTTAAAAAAAGTATTTGCAAAATTAGAAATGAATAACCTTTTGGACAACTGACTCTTAAAGGTTTTAAAACAGCCGTCATTATTTAGTAAATAGTATTTTAAAACATTGTTTGCCGAATTATTATAAATCAATAATGTCTTTGGACAATTGATTCTTCTTGCACACTACCTCCCCAGTGTGTCAGCTGCACTGGCACAGGTCAATGAGAACGAGGTGTGGTTGGGAGAAATGTTTTTTTAGTGGCTCCATGAGATTACGGGGATTCCTGCTGTGATTCCTCCTTTGCCAGCAGGACTAAAGCTAGGTTAATGTGTCTATCTAAAATAAGAGTATTTGCCAGTTTCTTTGTTTGTGTACAGTTCGAGTCAGTGCTTCATCCCATGTCTGGGGAACACCATATCACCCCAGTTTTACTTATCGAGCTAATAACAATATGTTAAAAAATGACTAACGTTGGCTGATGCCAGTGTTAATGCTGATATATCGTGCATCCTATAAAACAATAACACAAAAAAGAATAAAAACGGTTGTCCAAGAGCCAATAAGCTCACAATGATAGCTTCAGAAAAACCTGAAAAGAGCTTTTGACATGAAAATAAGTAATGCATTTGTAGTATTCAACTCCAGTCAATGCTGTCCTTGCCCAGTCTGTGGTTTGTAGTTGTATCATACACTTACCATTTTCTGATAATGGATTGCAATTTAACATTGTATCACAAGCTGTTCAAAGGGGATATTATTTTAGAACCTAACCCAGCTTTAAACTTCTCCTCAACCTTATCCCTGGCCTTTCTGGTGTGCTTATTGGTCTTATTCTTGGTCAAAACCTCTGAGGCCTACACACAAGAAGACTCCATTTACCAGTTAGGGGATCTACGAAGCCGGTTGATTGCACCTGACCTTATCTAGGGGTCTCAGAGTAAAGGAGGCTGAATATAAAAACTCACCACTGTTTTTAAATTTCTAAATGTAAAAAAATAAATCCCTGAGAAATGCATCAACGTTTATGGTTGTAGGGTGACAAAGATTAGAAAAATGTTCAAGAGGTATGAATACCTTTGTAAGGTGCTATGACTGTGAAGGGGGTGCTGTTGGGATTTTAGAGCCAAACATATATACTGAATACTGTGAAAGTGATGTAGTTATCTGCAGAGGCTGTTAGCCATTTCCGTGTTTAAAAAAAAAAAAATGTCCCTTGTGAACTTGGAACAATTCGGACAATCCCCTGATATTTTAAAATCTGTCATTTTTGTAAAACGGACATTTCCACACAGCGACATCCTGTACAAACGTGATTATCTTGCATCATTTATGAATGGTGAGTAGAGAACAAACATGGGTGGAGCCGTGTAGAGATAGACCAATCAGATTGCACAGGGTGTTGCCTTGAGAGTGTTGAAGCTTTCACTGATTGGCTGTGGGTTCCAGTGGGCGGGGCGTATTCCTAACAGGGATATGTTTTACTCTTAGCTTAGAGCTGTTTGTCACACTCAGAAAGCTGTCACGCCGTGAGGTGTAGTTAAACCGTCCGTTTTAAAACGTTGTTGTCGGTTTTTTTTTTGCCACGGATGAAGTAACTGGAAGAATAAAACATATTGCAGCTGCTTGTTATCATCAAGCTTTCATTTAAAAGACCGACCAAGCAGAGACTCTGCATGGAGCAGGCGAAGCAGCAGCAGCAGCAGCATCGGGGCTTCAGTAGCTTCCTTACTCCAGAGCCGGCAGGCGGGTCTGGAGTCTCCGGCAGGCAGCCACCGATGCGATTGACCATCACTTCAACGACCGGCTGCCCGGTGGAGCTCAGTGTCCACCGGGAAGAGACTGCGGAGGGGCTGAGGAAGCTGATCTCCCAAAAACTGAAGCTGCAAACAGACCGAATCAAAGTGGTGCATAAAGAAAGGTAGGTCAGATGATACTGTGTGCGTTGATATCCATGTGTAGAGGAACTGACACATGAACATCACATGTGTATTATACCACCAGGCACCTAACTGCAGGGACACTGATGGAGCAGGGTGTGACAGATGGCAGCAAACTGACTCTGGTCCCAGTCATTGAGACAGGTTCAGCAGTAAGTCCGCCTCTTCACATGCTCTGTTTACAATTATAGCAAAAAATAATGTCATCTTACATGAAAACTGAACTTTTTGTTTTTTACTGATGCAGAGTTCAGCTAGAGAGAAGACGGTGATGGACACTTTGGAGAGTTTAACAGAATCTGAGGTAAGAGCCTGTATTGGACACTCAGTGGACATTGTTTTTTTTTTTTTGTTTTTAAATAATGTAAAAAAAAAAAATGTGGTTCAGTTGAGAAAAAAATATTTTTTGGTCAAATATTCTGAGTTCTTTCTAACTAAAACCTGAGCTGAACTGTGAATTTACTTGGGAAATTGTGGAGGAATCTTCCTCACACACCAAAGTTAGTAATTAAGTACCACTGGGCACGGTGCTTGAGCCATTAGATAAAATTATATTATCCATAAAGCATAAATATTTAATCAGTTATTTATACTAAAAGCGTGTCCTAAAAAAAGTCTGGTTGACTTTTAATTTCATCTTTTTAATTCACAAAAGAAAACATTTTTGTCTGTACTGGATCGCCTAGCAAACTAACTGCTTTATCACCTAGTCTGGATGGCATTAATTTGGCCTTGAGTACTAAAGTAAAGAACCTCGGCGTTATCTCTGACCATATCCTTTGACCTGCGCAATGCTGCCAAAATTTGAAATTTTCTTCTGCTGGAGGCCTCTTTCTGTTACAAGGGAGTGGTTCCCTTCCACTGCTTCCACATACTTGCACTGGATGAGGAAGTGCTGCAAAGTCAGTGATTTTGTGCAATCAGGTGGGCTTACTGTTGACCATATATTCAATTCGCCTGGGTTGTTTTATAATTAATTATCAGTTGAACTGTATGGGTTTGAATAGGAATGTTCTATATGATTGGACTATGTTGTATTTATATGAATTTGATGGATTTAAATATATAAAGTAAGGAAATTTGTGGTGGATTTGTGTGTGTGTGCGCGCGCGTGTGTATGTGAAGCCTGCTTAATTCCCTTTAAATAGTACCGTATTTGTAAGGAAAATGCAGAAGTATGAGTTGTGCTTATTAAAACTTGCCAAATCGTCTCTGCCAATGGTAAACAGTTTTTGGTGGAGGCAGTGTGATGGTGTGTTTAACATCTGTGCCACTGGTAAAACAAGGCTAGTCACCATGAGAAGCAAACTCAGTGCTGAGAGGTATCAAGATGAGATTGTGCATCCTGTGGCAACCCCATATCTCCACTCTTAGGGACCGAACTTTTGTCCTCCAATGTCAGTCCTCGTCCCTACAGAGCTGGGTTTATAAGAGACTGTCTCCTAAATTTGGAAGCGTGGGAGGACGATAAGGCCCCCCTTTAATCCTAACCTCACTCCAGTTGAAGACACCAACGCAACGGCACTAGCTGACTTGCAACAAATGCTGGTCGAGGAATTGGATGACTTCCCACAGCAGTGTTTGACCATGCTGGAGAGCATGAGGAGGAGCTGCCAGGCTGTTCTGGTTTTAGACAGTTTTACACACACTAGTTTGGACCTTCTTTGTTAATCCAATAAGTAAAGAAATTGCAGACATGTTGTGCTTCTTCAAACGTCAATCATCCAATCCAATAAGTGACACCAAACAAGAGTCAGAAGTTGAATGAACTGTTTGGCATTGGAACTATTTTAAAGGAAATAAATAAACTTTCTAATGGTATATGACCTAATGCAAGAAGTATTGTTACAAAACATGAATTTCCTGTCTTTAATATCTTGTAAAGTACCTTGAGGTGAAATTTGTTGTAAATTGCATCTATAAAAATGAACTGAACTGAAATTGATAGCTAATTGAAATTTGACATCCAGCATGGTAATTATGAGTTAATTCCACAATAATAATAAAAAATCCACGCTTAGAGGATATTTTCTGATTGGTATGATGCAAAGATGGTATAAATTTAACATGTTTATTATTTTATCATGCCAAACCCACGTTTAGTATGCATTATTATTTTTTTACTGGATTTTTTAACCCTTTCAATCACAAATTCGCTTTCATTGTAAACATGTCTCCCTCACCTGCTGCATTTCTATCAAATTAGGAATGGAAATCTTTAGAATTCATTTTTGAAAAAAATAAATAAAATTATTTTTGACATATTCTACGCTTCTTGCAGATAAATGATTTCCTTTCGGGGCACCTGCCTCTGACCCTCAGCCTTGGAGCCGGAGCCCACACAATGTATGTGCAGCTCCAGCTGTCGCAGAAAGTTAGGGAGCTCCAGGGCAACATGAACTCAATGGTCCAGACCAGAGTCAAGCCTCAAACTACACAGACTAACAATGTGAACCTCCTTCAGTCTTCCTCTGAAGGGTCCTCCTCTCCGCCATTACTCCTGACTGATTCTACATCCTTCCTCCAAAGCAGCACTCAGAGACCCAGAAGTTCCTTTATCTCATCCACAAGTTTAGCACCTGAGAGCTCCATCAATCCCTCATTAGTGAGGCGCTCACAGTCTGGCTGCACACCTCCTTCCCCTTTACATTCCACATATTTCCACAATCTACCTCATGCAGCTACACCAGTCTGTTCATCCAAACCCACCGGTACTGAACCAGGACGCCTGAGTCCAGCACCAGCTTCAACCTTTATAGGGGTCAGTGGTGATACCTTCCTGTAATATCCCCTTAAGTATTTTTTTAAATCTAGATGTTTATTTATTTATTTTGTCTTGTCTTCACCAGGGAGATGTTCCTGAACATCAGTCAAAGCCTCCAGGAGCGGTCATTGACAGTGTCATAAGTCACTCGCCAGGTGTCTTCTCTGGGACTTTCTCTGGTAAGAGATGGCAGTCTGTGAATACACAGTTCCTAGCTAAAGTATTTACACCCCTTAAATCTGTTCACATGTCAGGTTACAAAGACACACTTCAGTTAAATGTACTGTGGCTGTATATGTGATACAGCAACACAAAGTAGCTAATATCAAGTGAAAAGGAAGGCATCCATGTGTATATAGCCCCCTTTACTCTGATACCCTTAAATAAACATTGATGCAACCACCTTCAGAAGTCACCTAATTAGTAAATAGAGTCCTTCTATGTGTAATGTAATCAGAGTATAGATGTAGCTGCTTTCAGAAGGCCTTTAGACATTGGTTAGGGAACATTAACAAATAAATAGCATCATGAAGGCAAAGGAAAACAGCAGAAAAGTCAGAGAGAAAGTTGTTGAGAAGTTAAAAGCAGGGTTAGGTTATTAAACAATATCCTGAGCTGTAAACATCTCACAGAGCTCTGTTGAATCTATCTACTGAAAATGGAGCCACCTAAACTGACAGGCTTAGCAAGGACAGCATAAATCAGAGAAGCTGCCAAGAAGCCCGTTCTAACTTTAGAGTAGCTGCAGAGATCCACAACGGGAGATCTGCTGGTCGTGCACTTTATAAACCTGGCCTTTACGGAGGGCTGGCAAGAAGAAAATTATTGTTGAAAGAAAGCCATAAGAAATAAAGTGTAAAGTCTGCAAAAGATTATATATGGCAGAAAACTAGCACAGCATATCACCCTGAACATGTTGTGGTGGCAGCATCATGCTGTGGAGATGCTTTTCTTCAGGGAAGCTGGTCAGATTAATGGGGAACATTTTTCAATTCAAATTAAAATGTTTCAAAAGCATCAAAACTATAGTTTTCCTTTCACTACTTTGCACTACTTTGTCTTGATGTATCATATAAAACCCCAATAAATTACATTTAAGTGTGTCGTTATAATGTGACAGAATATGTAAATTTAGGGGCTATGGATACTTCTTAAAGGCATCGTATCAGTTTTTAAAGATATCTAATCATTAATAAATAAATACCGTTATAGCTGCTATACAGGAAGGTGAAGGTTTACAAGACCAAAGTATCGCCTCAACAGATTTTTATGTCGAGCCTAATAGCCCTTTAGTTTTGTCCACCATTTCCACAAGTTATTGATATTCAGAGGAATAGTTAATATATAATAATTATATATAATAATTTCCAAATGTCCAATCCTATAGGGACTCTGGGCCACTGCAGTCATGGAGGCTTCAGTCATCCTCGTCGTGGCATTGCCATCATTCTCCAAATCATCAACGACCTGCTCCGAGCTGCCTGTCACCACCAGGGGGCACTGTTGCCTCCTTTATGTAATTATTTCACTCCCTCAAAGGATTCAGGCAGCCATCTCACTGCAGAGGAGCCCTGCAGAGGAAGAAACAGACCACTATCGACCCAAAGCACAGAAAACAGCGGTAAAACATTATATTGTTGCAATTAGAGGATGTAATTGATACACAATTCAATTGAATATTCCAATCCAATTTCTTCCAGTGTGCCTTTCAGGGCATTTTAGGAGATAAACAGGTCCAATTCAGATCCACTATCAATTTGTATTTATGCATTTCATTCCAAAACAATCCAATCATATAATCAAATACAGATTTAAACATATACTGTCAAATATGATTGTAAGGTTTTCATTTAGAGCTGCAAAATGTTTAAGTAGTTCAATTTATAACAGACATGTGTAAACGAAGACTCCATATACATGGCTTTGTCTTTGTGCATGTACAATTTCACTCATTGTGAAAGTGCAAATTAATCCTGCAAAGGCTTTGTGTTTTCACATATCCGTGGTAACTGGACTGATTGAACATTTCCTGTTCCAGTTGCAAGCATAGGTTCTTGTGCATAGTGGGTTATGTTTTTTTTCTTCTCTCTTCAGTAGGGGATGAGAGTCAGCTGCTGCACCCCTCTGAAAAGGAGAATAAAACGTTGCACTGCAAGATGGAGCGGCTCCAGCTTCTGATGCATCAGAGGCGTCGCCGCAGGGAAATTCGTAGGCCTTTGCTCGTCCATGGACTTGCTCGACCAAACCAGCATCGGCGCCACCGTTCCTAGTGTTCTACACTAAAGAAATCCGTTCACTGTGATTTCTTCTTGTGGCTGTTTGAGCAGAAGAGAGCGTTCCACAACATGCAGTACATAAAACCAGAGCAGGGTCCTGTGTTTATAGTGAGGTATCTGTTTAGCACAACAAGCCACTGCACATCAACATGTAAGCTTTATATAGGTTTTAGAATTTGTTGGTTCATTGTACTGAGCATAATGGAGATGGCTCTTATTGTAGCATAACTGAAAAAGCTGATTTTGTTTCTCTGTCTGACATGTTTTAGGTTAGTTGCTGTGAGCAGAAACAAAACATGAGGACTTCTGATAAAGAGGGTTTCTATCCTCAGGTAAAAATGTCAGAATTTCCAGTTATTTCTTTAAACTGAGCTGCGTGTTCCTTCCTGAAGCTCTCATGAACCAAGGTGTGAAGGGCAGCAAATCAGCCTTGGAATATCGATGCGGGACTATGTCATTTTTAACTCATGAGTTGTTCCTTACAACAACATGAAGTATTTACATATGGTCCTTCTAGTTTTTCTCCTTCACCAGTAAGGGTATCCCAAGCTCATAAAATATGCACATTTCCTTCCTCAACGTTAAAGGGACAGTTTAGGATTTTTAAATTGAGGCTCTTTAAAGGGTTATATGCAGTTACTATCACACTTGAATTTGACAAAACTCTTCATTTGGTATAAATAGCTATGGTGCACATTTTCTTTCAAATAATACCAGAATCCTGAGAGCAGGTTAGAATTAAAAATAATTTTAGCGTTTTACAGCCCAAATTCTGGAGTCATTTATGCTCAGTTTGTATTGAAATCTCTAAAGAGTTGGGAGTCAGAATTACAAAGAAATTATTTAATTAAAAAAATATTTTAGATATCCTTACAAAACATCCAACAAATGATCTTTGATGGATCTTCTGCCTTTTCCAGTTCTTTTTGTAGAATAAGAGTCTTTGACCAATAATAGTCCTTGTAATAAGCCATCGGGGACACGATTTTTACTGTGTGACATGATATTTTCACGATTAAAAGCAACGACTGAGAATATTCTGCCTTGAAGCAAAAAACAATCAACTTGCATCATTTCCAAATGTTTAATGGGATCCAGACCTTGCACGGGATAATTGAGCATGTGCTCGTGTATTAAATAAATTGAGATTTAGCATATAGCTCCTTGAAAATAGACCGTTCAAATCAAAACTTTGAGAGTACGCTAAAAGGGATGAAAAAAAAGTGATAGTCTTGTTATGTTTATTTTATATTATCAACACAAAGTGTAAAAATTAATACCTGCAAATAAATTGTTGTTTTTGACGTGACGGTGAGGCTAGAAGCATTATCACCAGTCAAGTGATTAGGAAACCAACAGCAGATACAGACTCTTTGATAACCACATATCTAATATAAATCCAGATTAGCTGGTCCTGGAGGCTGAAGCTGTAGGCTAGTCTGAGATCTGTCAAGACCAATCCTAATTTATATCATCATGAAGAACTCCAATATGAAAAGGTTTATAGCGTTTTATTTAAACAAAATCATCCGAACTTTAAAACCGTCATTATGTTTACATTATTTACACACAAGCTGATGATCATTTGCTTAAGAATGGGAGGTTGGAGTCAGTTCACCATCAAGGATCTTCTGGTGCGAAACACTGATGTTGAAACATGTCAAGCATTGGAAGAGTAGTAAAGTAAAGAGATGTAAAAATCTCCAACATGAATATAATATCTCTTTGTACACCACTTCCTATTTATATCAGTTACTCTGACCAGGAACACTTTTTATGTTCTCTTCTCAGAGCGTGTTTCCTGAAGATCACTGGTGGCCACCACCTTCTACCTCCATTGCTCATATCCATCAGCTTCTGTGTAAATAATCACCTGATACTTTCAATTTTAATAAGAGTGTTTGCTTAAAATTCTACCATTTTTTTTTTTTAGATTAGAGTTTTGTTTTTTTAAGATGCTAGATGTTAGCTTTGGTCTTGCCTCCTCTTGGACTAGCTGTAGCTTCAGTCTCTGGATCCAGCTTATCTGGATACTAAATGAAGTCACCAGGAGGGTTGTGTTACATATAATAACAGCTTATAACCTTTGAAGGCAACCTCGGCTTTAAAAATCCTGAATCATCTCTTAAACTCGGTATTGATGTGTTTGTGTTGGTTTCTGATTGACCCCCAACGCTGAGATTTATGTTGTCTTTAACGTGAACGGCACAGTCCAAACACTGTGACTTGTTGTCTTTGACATACTGTTTTGTAAATGTAATGTAAATATTAATCTAACTGTGAGAGTTTAGCTTCAAAAAGCTGAGATTTGTCTGTGTTCAGATGTGTTCAATGTATTTGATTAGGTAATTTACGTCTTTTGTGTCAATTTAAGAGTGTGCCTCTTGAAACTAACCACAACTCCAAGCAATGCATTGCCTTATCATGAATGTTAAGTGTATTCTCTGTGCAGAATATTCCCTTTAAAATGATCTCAATTTGCAAAATAGAAATGAAAGCAAAGAATTAATAAAAACTTGAAAAGCCTTTTTTGGTCGATTCTGTTTGTATTACTGGTGCATTCACACTCATGGGAGCCTTTTCTGCAGTTTCCTTTGTGTGTTGGAAAAAAAAACAACATCAACTTCCACCTACATTCTCCACCATGCTCCCCCTCCTTGGTGCTGCAGAGAGAAGCTCCCCTCCCCCACAGCTTTTGTCACATTCCCCACCCTGTGGTGAAAAGAGACAAATCTCCTTTCTGTGTGGCATGCAAGGTCTGAACCAGACTTTTCTTCATTAACATTCAAAGCATCAAACCTCTGTAGATTTGTAGACAATTTTATCTCCACTTTTTTTGAGATGACGCTCCCATATGTAAATTCCTGTTTCTGTTGCTGGATGTATTTTCAGCTCTTTGCAGTGTAGATGTTATGCAAAGCTGTTCACAAAACCCTTCCGTTTCACTAAGGAGGTTGCCTGCGATGAACACCACCTGTTCAGAACTTCTGCTGCTACTTAATTCAATTCAATTCAAAAATACTTTATTAATCCCAAAGGGAAATTAAATTTTGTTGTAGCTCATTATGAGGGTTTCCTCAAAGAGCCGTTGTAGATGCTGATGGCTGTGGGCAGGAAGGAATGAATGAAGCACACAAGCATGTAATGTCTGAGTTTGTTCTGACTGTTAGAGGTGACATCATGCTCTAACAAATCAACACAATATGACACACAAGTCCCAACAAGATGAGTGCATTCGGTAAGTCCAAAGCAGAACTGGTTTCAGGTGAAGAGATGCATATTAAACAAACATTGCTTAGTCAGGGTAAAAGCTGTGGAAATAAGAGAGGAATAGGACTGGTTTCTGCACAAAGCCAAACAGCCATTTTTTTAACCGAGGGCTCTATTTAAAATGTTGAAAGACCTGAAAGGCATTTTCAAATGCAACTACACCTCTGCAGGATACTAATAACTGGCTGATGACCCTCATCTGTTTTATTGTTAAACATCCCCACTTTCTGCCACCCCCTCGCGTCCCATCTTTTCTTAGAGAGACCGCTACTAAGAGGCAGAGCTGAATCTCCTAGGGACTGCTTTACACACGGAAACACTGCCAAAGACCAAACTGCAAACAGAAATAAGGTAAATGTGCTGATCACAACAGAAACAAGGTCACTGGCATGTGAAATGCCTTGAAAAAAGTATTCATACCCCTTGAACTTTTCAATTTTGTCAAACTACAATTATTACTACTTCCGCTGGGATTTAGTTTGGTAGACCAACACAAAGTTGTGGACAGTTGTTAGGGTTAGGAAAATGAACCATGGTTTGCAATATTTTACAAAAAATAAATCTGAAGAGTAGGTTGTATCCAGCCCCATTTTTTTCTGATACACCCAAATAAAATCAAACATCCTCAGAAATCTTCTGTTTAGTAAATAGAGTCAATCTGTGTGCAAGGTATCATTATAAATACGGGTGTTGAGATTTTTGATCGGATTGATTTAGATTTTGGGCTGCACGGTGGTGCAGTTGGTAGCATTGTTGCCTTACAGCAAGAAGGTCCTGGGTTCAATTCCTGGCCGGGGGTCTTTCTGCATGGAGTTTGCATGTTCTCCCCGTGCATGCGTGGGTTCTCACTGGATACTCCGGCTTCCTCCGACAGTCCAAAGACATGCCTGTTAGGTTAATTGGTCACTCTAAATTGCCCTTAGGTGTATGAATGAGTGTGTGCATGGTTGTTTGTGTGTTGCCCTGCGATGGACTGGCAACCTGTCCAGGGTGTACCCTGCCTCTCGCCCATAGACTGCTGGAGATAGGCACCAGCTCCCCCGCGACCCACTATGGAATAAGCGGTAGAAAATGACTGACTGATTTAGATTTTAGGTGGAATACACTTTTTGATCAAAACAAAATACAGTGACAAAATAGAATGGCAGTTAATTGACAGTGAAAACATTGTATGGGGTATGAATATTTTTTGCAAGACACAATAAACAAAAAACATGTACTGTGTGCATTGTCCTCTGTTCCCCAAATACGAAATAAGCTGCCTTAAATCCCAACATGTTGCCATTTTTCTTTCAGTTCCTTGTTTGCAGCAGCTTTGGCAGTTTTAATCGTTGCAAATGCTTTCAGAGACAAGAAGTATGAGGTTGCCTTTCAAAATTTCACAAAATGCACAGAGGAGAAAAAAGGCTCATTCTGGTTTGAGTGTATTTGGATTGATGACATCACAAGAGGCACAAGCAAGGAGCTGATTAGCTAACATTGAACATTATGAACACTGTAAGCCATTACCATTGTGTTTTATTGTTGTCAATGCTCCTGATAACTATGCAGGGTTCTCACAAACAGCCTGAGTGAATAAAACGTGAAAAAAGAGGATACAACAACGAGAAAACACAATATGGGTTGCTTTCTTTTTAGGGGAGAATTTATATAGTTCATATAAAGTTTTACAAATAGAATAACTGACTATGTCAGGTTGTTCTTTGGGTGATAATGTATGTCTAAAGTGAGTTTGATGAAATTCTGCTTTAAGCGTTTTTACCTCACATCAAAAATGATATTGAAAGATGAAACACGGATTACTGAACGAGCACTTAAGAGAGCTACAACAAAGAAAAGGAGCAAAAACAAGTAGAAATGTTATGTGTCGTTAACAAATGGAAAATGTGTCATAGAGAAGAATCAACATTTTACATAAAAGAGACAGAAGAGAGCACGAAATGAAATAGGTAGACTTCAATGAAAGCAAAATGCTACACGTATTACACATAAAGACATTTATCTCGATGAAAAAATCTACTGGGTATCCTAACTTTGAAACAACATGATATATTGTGGACGATAAAGAAGCTGTCCCATAATCGTGAGTTCCGCAAAATGGAGGGAATATGCGGAAGAAATGAGGAGACATGGCCACCAACACCGCCTCTTTAATTATCTAAACGAGGTTCAAAATAATCAAATAAGAGCAACATTAACATAAAATGCTTTGCACACAGTAGGAATGGGGGATAGACAGCTGCGACGTTACAGAGTCGCTCTTCTGGTTTTCGAGCGAAAAGAGGAAAGACTTCTCGTTTTGTAATCGAAACAGATCGTTTCAGGAGGGGCAGAAGATGATCTTCAGCCAGCACTGGTAGTCGTACGGTGCGCCGAACAGGAGATGGCAGTAGAGTTCGAGCCGTGTCAAACAGCAGAAGAAGTGTGATGAGCTAACGTTATAAAAGAGCGCGCCCCTTTTCCCTCGGTCTCATTCGACTTGCTGCGGCACGACTCAACGTTCTCCTGTACTCCACCCAAGGACAAAAGGTAGTTGCGGCTTTCGCATTTAATACATTTATTCTGGTGTTCAGCGTATGTGCTTTCATGGTTTCGCGTTCATCACTACATGTTCCTGAAATAAGATCTTACTGTGTTTAAAAACCTAATTTATGTAAAAGTTTAAGATTAAAGTAAAAAAATAAGTGTTCCAAGTCATTTGGTAAAACGAGGTCAGTCACTTATCAACCTGGTTTGATTTTTTTGGAACACTTTTGCAACCTTGAATGTAGGGCATCGTGCTGCAGCTAAGTAGGTCAATGAGACAAAGAAGACATTACAAAATGGCGACGGGGAAAAACCCGACTAATCATCAAGTTGAAAAATAAAAGAGCATCCGTTGTTAAATGTTCAAAATAGCGTAGCTTATCGACGAATATAATTAAATTGGCCTTTTAAGCACGTTTTTGGTCTAAACAGACGTTTTTAAATGTTTCAAAAACCCTCATGGCTTCCTTTTGAAAAGTGCGCAACCACCGGGCGCCATTTTGTAACTGCCACCATGACCTACTTTTCTGCTCAAGCTGAGTCATCCTACTGCTGTTTAGTCGGGGTGAAATTACGTTTTTCCATATTTGTGTTTGCAGCTTTTTAGACATTTAACCTTTTTTTTTTTTTATGTCTTTTAGTAAAATTTTAAAAATGTCGGATGAGGGTAAGCTCTTCATTGGAGGTCTGAGCTTCGAGACCAACGAAGATTCTTTGGCTGCAGCTTTTGGCAAATATGGAACCATCGAAAAAGGTAGATAAGACAGAATGATATATTTACATAAAGATGGGTATTTTATACTGAATTTGTGATTTTTTAAAATTTATTTAATACATTTGTTTTAAAGTTGACGTTATCAGAGACAAGGAGACCGGAAGATCTCGTGGTTTTGGCTTTGTGAAATACGACAATGTTGAAGATGCTAAAGATGCGTTGGATGCCATGAATGGAAAGGTAATTTGTGTGCATGTTAACTAAACAATATATATCTTTAGTGGATTACTGATATGAAATCTAATTACTTTTACTCCTGTAGACACTTGATGGACGGGCAATTCGAGTTGATGAGGCAGGAAAAGGCGGCCGCTCCAGAGGAGGGTTTAGCTCAGGCCCACGCGGGGGCAGGTTCAGCAGCTCCCGTGGGAGCAGGGGAGGACGAGGCTTCTCAAGAGGTGAGACTTGCAACCAGAGTTTACTGGGTTTTTGTCTCGTTTTCCTGCTTTGTAAAGTTTTAATGTTTAATTGTTGTGTTTTCAGGTGGCTACAACAGCGACAGGGGGTATGGCGACAGAAGCTATGGTGACCGAAGCTTCGGTGGTGGTGACAGGAGCTTTAGTGGTGGATACAGAAGTGGAGGATATTCCTCAGGTGGCTACAGGGACAACAGGTCAGTTTTGTGTTTTTATATTTTAAATTGTAAATCTCTTCAACCAAAGACAGTAAAAATAAAATAATTCCTTTTTGTTTTGTTTTTTGTAGGGGACAGGGTGGATATGGTGACCGCTCTGGATCCTATCGCGATGGCTATGACAGCTATGGTAAGCATCTTCTATAATGTGAAGTAAATGTAGTTATATTCTTGGGCTGTCAAACCTTAACTGATACTGTATGTTGTAGTGGTTTACTAAAGATGGTGACCACTTGCCATAGCAGATATTCAGAGGATTTTTAAATTGGATTTTCAAATTGCTGTTATGTATACCTGCGTAGCCCTAATATATTAAGACTCATGTGTGCCCCTCAGTTCTGTACCTGAGCCCAAGTTCAAGCTTTGCATACAGTTGCCTGTCTTTGCTGGCCCGCTCCGCACTGAAAGAGGCTGGCATTTAAGCTCTAAGGCAAATGAGAAATGCTACCTTCAAAAGTTGCTCACTTCTCAACTGATGGAGCCCCTTGAGCAAAAAACCGAGGGAGGGTTATAAGACTAGATCTAGTGGGTTGAATGGATATTGTGAAACACCAGTGTCAACATTCAGTGTCTTTACCTGTGCCCACTTCTTATCCTCCAGCGACACACGAGTAAACCTCTCCCTGATTCAAGATCATCACTTGGCTGGCCGTATTTGAAAGCTGTGCTCCTCAAGGAAAAAAACATGTCCACGTGTAATATGTAGTTCTGTTGTAGTAGCTTGGCATCTGAAGTAAATGTAGCCTTGAGTTTTGGTTATTGCTCAACCATGTTACAAATTAAAATTCAATTCTCTTGCTCAATTGACCACTCCTATCGTTCAAAGCTTTTGTATGATCTCACTACTGTACAGCCCCCTTTTTTTATACGGGGATAAAGCAGCTATCCACATTTCTTTTGTCCATCAGTTAATCAGCTAGTTTATTTTGTCCAGCACTTTAAAGTGTTAAAATTTGTTTTTATAAGATCTTAATGGGGCTTTTTTTGTTTTCCTTGTTGATAAACTGATCTACCTCCTACCAAATCTTTAAACTGAGGAAAGAAATAGTATACTCAGATTAACTTTTGGGGGATTTTATTGTTCAATTTCTTAAACTATTGAGAACCTTAGCTTACCCAAGGCTCATTTTGTGTTCAATCTCCCAAAAGAGTGAATTCCTGGTGAACTACACATCCGAAGTGGCCAGCTGTTCATGAAGTTGCAAAATGCAGCATGCGACAGTCTGCCCAAGGTATCTTCTGTGCTCTGCTCAACATCTGCATCTTAAATGTGCTGTAAATGGACTCTCTTGTTTAAAGTGATCAGAAAATGTAACTTCGTTACCAGAGTAAACTGAACGGGAACAGTTTTTTTGTACTTTATGTTCTTTGTATGATCCAAGATTTTTTTTTCTTTGTCAGTTTGGCTTCATGGAGCCTATTAAAACAAAATGTGAAATGATCCTGATTCCGTTGCCTCTTCAAAATGATCACATGGGAATGATAAAGGTGGTGGCTACCTCATTGCTGCGTGGGAACACTCAGTTTTTCTAACATCACTTAAAAAGATGTTGCAAAAGGGCACTAGAATTGGCTATTTCCTTGAAAGCTTAACTTGTACAGCTGGTTAATTTCTGTTAAGTAAAGTATTAGGCAAATTTTCTTTCTTCAGTGCCTCTTGTACATGTACAAAGATTTCAATCCTATCTGGTGTGAGTTCAAACTTCCAGTGAAGTTTGTATTGGAAGTGATGCGCACGTTTTCAAGCCGTCAGCTGGTGTCCTGTCAATGCTTCAGTTTGTTCAAGACCTCAGCTCCTTCAAAAACCCACAAGTCCTTGGAGAGAAGTGTTGCGCCTGCCAACAAGTGCTCAAAGATGAAAAGCTGCTCTTGCCTATATCATATATGAAGAAAGTAGGCCAGTGCACGTGAGGTAAAAATCTCCTTTTGCTTTGCTCACATCCTTTAAAAAAGACGTTCTCATTGTTTCCATGAATACCTGCAGTTGTGTAAAGTCCTGTGCTTCAGATGTCTCCTTCAAACATGCCATGGCCTCCTCCCTGATTTCAGATAATGCCATTATGAGGGAATGTTTTTAAGGAAGCTCCTGGATATAACGCTCTAAAAGTCCACAATCATTTTTGCCTCTAAGTCATGGATAAATTGTGCTCGGTCAACTTCCGTTTACCCCATTGCTCTTCAAATTTCCTCCAGTAATTCCTTCAATTCACCCCTATATTTAGAACTGCAACTACACTACTGAAATGTCTGTACTTCTATGGCAAGTTAAATTAAGTGTTGCATGCAGAATATTGTGCTCCTTGTGGGTTTTTTTCCAGGCCTAATTGGTGTCTTTCTCTAGGGTGAACTGACCAGTTGAGACTTGATTGGCTCTCATCACAGCCTGGTCTGGCTGCTATAGATGGATGACGTGGTGCCTAATGCAGATTCACCATATCAGGTAAGTACTATTAAGAACATATGCATGTGAAGCCTTTTAACCTTTTGGCTAAACCTCTTTAATCTGTTGTAGGTCCACTATGAAGGAATGGGTTTCTGCAGTCGGCGCTAAAAAGGGCTGAAGCACCCTGTGGATGGGTCATCGGAAACGAATGGAGCGCATAAGCAGCTGTTGCGTGTCTCAAGTAGATGGTTGAGGCAGTGGATGAATCTGTATTGCTTTTGAAAATAAAGTTAAGACTAGTCCCTCACATTGTTCTCAAGTTTTCTGTTTTGCCACACTTAATTAGGATTCTTGAGGGAATTGGCAATTGCATTTAAAAAGCCAATAAGCTTGTGTGCTGGGCTTGTAAATCTAGTAAATAACTAAATTCCAGTTTAATCCCTTACCTTTGGAACAATGGTAAGCATTTTTTCAGCAACTGTTACCCTGTGGAGCCCCTTCAGGAAGAAGAGAAAAGTAGCTCAAAGGAATTAATGGGCTACTGTAGTTTTTTGGATCTCCAGCTTCTAGGGAGAGTATAATCTCATTGGTTGCTCATGCTGTACCTGGCCATGGCAACATGTGCCTAGAGTGGAGGATGCAACCCTCATTACTAAACCTGCCCTTGGGGTTTTCATGGGGAAATATGTCAAGAATTCACTAATTAGTCATTTTTTTTTTAGTGCATTCCTACAAATACTGTGGGACTTTAGTAGAAGATAAATTACACTTTTAAGTCAACAGGCTGTGTGCAAAAAGGCTCATCAGTACCTATTATAAGGAAGCTGCCTTTTTAATAAAGACTGAACCATAATGACCCTCTTATAAATCAGTTTTATCCTTTTCTGTGGTTGGCATGGTTTGGTCATTCAACTTTGAAAGAGAAATTCCCTCCAGCAGATAGTTTTGTCCAGACTGGACAGCCATTAGTTTCATCCCTGTACAGCAGCCAGGTAAGTGTTTCAAACCACAACTCTCATCCTCTTCAGAGTTTCAGCTCTTGTCTTCTGGATGAAGTCTCAAAATGTAGGACCAGATTATTTTTCTATGATTTAATATATTTTTTTGTTGTGAGTGTTGAGCCCTGCTCTCCTGTGTCCTTTGCTCAAAATGCTCAATACTCCAAAAATCAGTTATATTTTATGGTTCTGATCACATTTTTTTTTCCTTTTCCTGTGTGTGTATTCTAAACACTGCAAAACTAATCTACCTATAAAGTAACCTTGAGCTTTTCATCAGGCTTGTTTGCATGGCACCTCCATTCAACAGAGATCAGAAAAATTGTGTGCCACTGGTTTCAATCCTCTGGGTGAAGAAAAATTGACCCAGTCCCCATACACTCAGTGCTCGTTGAAAATGGCTCAGCATGGGCCCCAACTGGTCTGAGGTTATTCAGATTCATATACCCAGGGTGCCAGTTGTAGAATATTACCATCCTGCAACTTTTAGATGCATCCCTTCTCCAACCCACCTGGAACATAGCTCTGTACCAGGCCTCTGCAGAGCTGATGGACACGCTGATGAGGTAATTCAGCCATTTGGTTCAGGTGTGTTGGAGCAGAGATTTTTATAAAAGTTGTAGCATAGTTGCTCCTGAGGGCTGAACTTGGGCACGCCCACCACACACAAACTGATGCACTATTCTGACCACTTTCACTCCACAAGTGCATCAGGGAACCTTAGCAAACCCCGACCCTATTGCCAAATCACCACAGTTCGTTCTGCGGACCTAGTGAAAGAGCAGCTTTTTGAGTTCTGACCCAGTCCTCCATTTCCTGATTTTAAAAACACAACTATATATTTTAAAATGAACAAAGGACAGAGCTTTGGAAAAGGATTGAATATTTATATTAAAATGTTTGGTGACCCTGCAATTATAACTAGTTTATCGAATAACTTTTACATCTTAGTCTAATCTAAGTGAAAAACAACCTTAGATTAGTTACAGAAAAAAAGATACTTTATTACTGAACATTTACAAGCTGAAGTGAGCGAGGGCTCAGGTCCACATGGGAGTTGATGGAGCTTGGGACAATCTTCATCACAGCTGGGATCACACATACCACAGGAAGCCAAAACGCTTGTGAAAAAACTCCTCGCGTGGCCGGAGGTTGAACAGCTCCTCTGACACAGGGGTGACCCAGCGATCTGTATGGAAGACGCTCTCACCGACCTGCAAAGAGTCATGCAGCAGAGGTTTGAACAGAACTGAACCCGATAAGCGTTTGATAATAGAAAAACAATGGAATCAGAATTAATATGGTCCTTTGGTAAATGTGATATTTTTACAAATTGGTCCAGCATCACTTACACCTCATCTAATTTTAAACCCTCCTACATCGTGTTCAGAAAAGTAGCAGTTTTTACTAACCAGAATAATCACAGTTTTACTTCTATGTGGCAAATATTTGACTGGTATGTGCTGCAGAGTAGTAGAAAACAAACAGACTGAACAATCACTATGTTTACACGGCTGATGCTGTGAAATTAAACCATCAATTACTGAGAGAAACCAGGTGGCCCGCATCTCATGACAAAGGTAGTGAATGCAGTTTCTGGTGGTTATAGTGCATTCCTCTATGAAGGTTAAAATGAGTCATTCATTGTTTAGAGGAACAGCAATAAAATTTGATTGGAGAGAGGAAAACATACAGAGTAAAATAATTTCAAATGCTTTAAAATGGAAATAGAAATGAGTAAAACGTGGAAGAAAACTGCAAACTACCATTCAAATAATTTAATAGCTAAAATGGTAAAGACTTATGAAAAGATCAGATCCATGGTGATGAAAGGTCTACATTGTGCATTATAATTTAAATATTCCTATGTGACGCAGCTATTGGCAAGAAGCCCCCACAAAGTCCCATAAAAAAGAAAATAAAGAAAACTTCCTGAAGAGGTTACCTTTTGCCACAGAACAAATTAATCTGCCTAAAGAGAAATGGTGCCACGTTATTGACTGATATAAACAAGATCATGGGCCAGACAACCCCCAGACACTGAAGCGGGGTGGCTCAGACATGGTGTGGCGTTTCCCCCTCTATGGTGTCGGGTCTATATATGTCCTTCCTGGGATCATGCATCAGTTTGAATGGATCAAAATACTTGAAGAGGTCAATGTTGCCTTATGCCAGAGAAGATAAGAAAACAACCTCAAATACCCGAGTAAGCAAGCAGCATCTCAGTTCCACACAAGATTAACGTTATGGGGTGGGCAGCCTAATCCCTGGACCTTAATCCAGTAGAAGACTTGTTGCGTGGCATAAAAAATGCTGTTCCTGAGGCCGAAAATGTAAATCATGTAACGCATTCTGGGATGGAAAACCCGTTCACCAAAGATTGGTCAACGCTAGGCGACGCAGATGTGAAGCATTTCTACAACTAAACATTAATTTGATCTCACAGATATAAACTAAATCTTTAAACATTTTTAGTTCACACAGTAAATGTTTGATTTAGTTATAAAAAGGAGGACACTGCTATTGTTCACCTCCTCTCTTTCTCTCATTCAAAACACTGGAAGAGAACATGCAGTTCTCTAAACGTGTTTGCAAGAATTTTGAGCTTTCCCCATTAAAAAGGCACTGCGTATCTTTGCATATGAAAACTGAAAATTATGCATCATGAATTCAGATAATTTTGAAGAACATGTGTTCAATAAACAAGAATATTTTTGACTCCTTTACCTTCCAGCCTGGCACATCTTTCATGATGAATGCCTCCTCTTCCAAGTTTTCTCTCAGCATCCTTAAAGTTCTGCAGAAATATGAAAAACATCTGTTATGCACACAGCAGATCCCACTCCTGAACAGAAAGTATTCGTGCGAGTTTTTATCTTCACCTTCGGTCATTCTCTGCCTGCAGAAGTGGCATCATTGCAATCCTAGCCTCCAGCTCCTCCATCTGCAAGCGCCTGGGAATCAAACATCAGGACCAGTGTGAGCTCCACTCTGACCGTCACAGACAATCTGGCTTCCGGGCAAAACTAAGAACCGTGCCTTACCTCCTCTCTCTGTTCCAGCTAAACAGCCGCCAGTAGCCGAACACCATGATCCCAATGCCGATTCCAAACATGCTATAACCTGATGATTGGAAAAATACTCCATGCATTACCTTTGTTTCTCTTCACATTCATTTCAACGTATAATTCATTTTTATACGTTGCTTCAACAAAAACAGCATCATTATTGATACAGCTATATTGCTGTACAATCTCCAGACTGTTCAATAATTATACAATGAACAAATTACCAATCTAATGTCAAACAGCTAATTTCCAGCTTGGAAATCACTCTTTCCCCTCCATTTCACCGTTTGAGTTGTCATTACTCTCTGTGCGGCGCCGAAGGTTCTATTAGCCCATGATTTGTTAACACCTTATTTGTGCAAACACAATGAAGGGTGGTTTTCTTTTACATAACATTGATACATTGTATTTAAATAATTATCAGATTTGACTATTCAGGATATTATTATCAAACTCCCCTTTGGTTAGGGCCCTACCAAAGGCATCAAAATGACAATTTATTGTTAATAAAAACAGAGTAAAAGCTTCACATGTCACAAACTGTTCTCAAGAATCGCCAATCAATGAAGAATAATTCAGTCCCCGTTTAAGCGGTGTTAAGTATTACTGTTTACACACTGGATCCAATCTAAGGGGGTCTACATGCTTCTTTAACATCATGTTGTGTTGAAAGGTAAGACAATGGAAAGCAGCAGCTGTTAGGCCTTTAGAATATACTTTTACATTGGGTCATGGTTTCATATAGAGCTGCTAGATATTATAGATTTCTTGTGTTGTATCTTTTTTTGTCACACTTGTAACATTTATTCATACCCCTGGCCCATCTGGATATAAAGTTATATTTATTCAACTAAGAAATTAGTTTATGATTGGAAATGACATGCATCTCCCAAAGGATACAAAGAAAGTGTGTAAGGAAATTATAAAATAATTTTACATGTTAAAAAATAGGATGCAGAAAAGTAGCTAGACAATTAAATCCTTTTTTGTAACTGCTTTTTGCGGTAACCCAAGTTACTGTTGCAAAATTCCAGGCCCATCTCAAATCTCCCACTCATCAGTAAGGTTACTGAAAAAGCCGTGTTTCGACAGTGAAAGACCTTCCTAACAATGACCAGCCACTTTGACGTCTTCCGGTCAGGTTTCCACGCTCACCGGGATGGTCACTCTGGTACACCACTTCACTGATTTGAGCCTTACTTGAAGGACAGGGACTTTTTTTGTGTCAGAAGGTACCATTACATCAAAGACCAAAAAAAAAAAAAAATAATCACATGCGGGGTTCCCCAAGGTTTCAACCTGGGACCCCTCCTGTTCAATATCGACATGCTCCCCCTAACTCAGATTTGAACAAACAAGATAAGTTACCATAACTACGCAGATGACACAGCTCAGTCTAGCTCTAAGGTATCTCCCGGTATCTCAGAGAATAGACTTTAAAATACTTGTTAGTTTCTAAAGCACTGAATGGCTTAGCACCAAAGTACAGAAAAGATTTGTTGTTATGGTATCAACCTTTCAGACCACTCGGGTCCTCTGGTTCAAGTCTACTCTTCATCACCAGAACCAGAACCAAACATGGGAAGGGGGGATTCAGTTCTTATACTCCACTAAGCTGGAACAAACTTCCAGAAAACTGCATTTACCAATTTGTTTAGAGTTGTCTTTGACTGCTTCATTTAAACCCCTCATTAATTTTAGTCTGTAGTCTAACTTTCTTTACTTGCCTTTAATATGCCACTACAATGTATTTTTGATGTATTATGTTATATTTTCATCATGTAAAGCACTTCGATTTGTTTTGTTGATGAAATGTGCTATACAAACAAACAAAAAAAAATTTTTTTTTTCCACTTTTAATTACTAAAAGAAAAAACACCAACCAAACCAACTTGCCCCTATGTGAAAAACTAATTTCCCCTAAACTTAGTGAATAGGCGTGTATTTTACACGCGTGTTTTACAGCAATGTGGGGAATTTGTAGCCCATTGTTTTTTGTTTTTTTTTTATTCAGCCACAATGAAAGGTTTGACTGTGAATGCCCTGTTTAAGATCAGGCTACAGCATTCCAATCAGATTTGGGTCCAGACTTTAAACACGGCTCTCCAAAACCTTCATTTTGTTTGTTTTGAGCATTCAGAGATTGATTTGCTGGGGTTCTTCAGATCACTGTCCTGCTGCATAAGTGCTGAAATTGTGCTTGAGCTTAAGGTCATAAACTGTTGCCCAGACATGTTCCTTGAGAAATGTGTTGTGGATAATAGCTCTCTGACTGTGGTTTGCAGGACTCCAAAGGCCTTAGCAATGGTTTCAGGACTCAAGGTACAGGTCCCCCGTCATGGGCTGGTCAATGTAAATGACTTTGTTTCTAATCTGTTTCTTTTTCTTAAGAATGAGTCATGATATGTTGGGTTTAGGGAACTTTGAGCCTACTTCATTTTGTTAAACTGGTCCTGTTTATGCGATTATTTGATTCGGCAGGTCTGGCATTAATCAGGCCAGGGTGTGGCTAGCAGATTGTATTCAATTTAAATAAACTTGGTTAATCGCAGATAATTCATCGCATTAACAAAGGGGGTAATCTTATTTTCAAATTCTATTTTTTCAGATAACTCCTTCCCCTAACAAATTAGCTTTATTATTTAAAGACTGCATTATTATTAATTAACCCAGGTCATCTTTGTCTGATGAGCTGAAACATTTAAGTGTTTAAAAAAGCAAACAATAAAATAAGGTAGCAAATATTTTTCAACACTGAGTCACAAAACTGATTCAATTTTCGTGGTTTTAAACACAGTAGCAGTAAAGTGGATTTTATTATAATGTACAAATACTAGCCTCCTGCCCTAAGCTGCAAACAGATTATTACAGCTTGTTTAACCACACAAACAATCAAACGAGATATAACCATATACACAACTTTATCTAAAAATATAATTTGGCAACATTCCCTGTGTTTATGTTATGTTCCATACATTTTAACGTTAGTTAAGGTTAAGTTTTAACAGACGTAATAAGCACATAAATCTATTTGTATTTCTCTTTTGTCGTACAACCCGATCGTCACATTTGCCATTAGCCACTCGTTCATGCAGAAATTAAATCTAATATTTCACGACTTTCACATTGCAATTAAAATATGAGTCTCACAACAGCAGACATGGATTAAATTAAGCAGATAAGCTATTTTTATTCACAAACGAAGCTGTATCCTTCATAGTAGCTGCAGTAAACAAAGCATATGAGCTAGCAGTTTAGCAACTGGTTAATCATCGCTTTGACTTTTCTTAGACATTTTAACGTTTACCAGACTAAATCAAAACACCGACACGAAACGTAACTATTGTTTTTTTTTTTTCGAGAGAAGCACAGCTAAATGGAAACTACCAACAGATACCTTTTTATTCGAGCTTGTGTCTATGAGTTGACACCGAGCAGTTAGCAAGAGCCTCTGTTCGGACAGAGTAACCTGTCCAACCTTCACACCCTGCCTATGTGTCTACGGATTTAAGAAGACGTAGATGGGGTGCAAGTACCCGAAAGTCCTCGTTTCGGAAGATTTCTCTTGTAATCAAAAGCAGCATATCCTCCCGGAGGAGGCATGTCCTGCTTCACCTTGGACCCCGCCATCTTGCTCCAGCCTCTTCCTTGACAGACCGGAGGGAGGCGGCTCTTCTTCTTTAGTGAACAGAGAACGGACTGTGAATGCGCTCTACATCGCCCCCATGTGTTTGATTAAGGAACATTGTGTTTTAAGGCACGTCACGGTATGTACAGGTCCTTCTCAAAATATTAGCATATTGTGATAAAGTTAATTATTTTCCATAATGTCATGATGAAAATTTAACATTCATATATTTTAGATTCATTGCACACTAACTGAAATATTTCAGGTCTTTTATTGTCTTAATACGGATGATTTTGGCATACAGCTCATGAAAACCCAAAATTCCTATCTCACAAAATTAGCATATTTCATCCGACCAATAAAAGAAAAGTGTTTTTAATACAAAAAACGTCAACCTTCAAATAATCATGTACAGTTATGCACTCAATACTTGGTCGGGAATCCTTTGGCAGAAATGACTGCTTCAATGCGGCGTGGCATGGAGGCAATCAGCCTGTGGCACTGCTGAGGTCTTATGGAGGCCCAGGATGCTTCGATAGCGGCCTTTAGCTCATCCAGAGTGTTGGGTCTTGAGTCTCTCAACGTTCTCTTCACAATATCCCACAGATTCTCTATGGGGTTCAGGTCAGGAGAGTTGGCAGGCCAATTGAGCACAGTGATACCATGGTCAGTAAACCATTTACCAGTGGTTTTGGCACTGTGAGCAGGTGCCAGGTCGTACTGAAAAATGAAATCTTCATCTCCATAAAGCTTTTCAGCAGATGGAAGCATGAAGTGCTCCAACATCTCCTGATAGCTAGCTGCATTGACCCTGCCCTTGATAAAACACAGTGGACCAACACCAGCAGCTGACACGGCACCCCAGACCATCACTGACTGTGGGTACTTGACACTGGACTTCTGGCATTTTGGCATTTCCTTCTCCCCAGTCTTCCTCCAGACTCTGGCACCTTGATTTCCGAATGACATGCAGAATTTGCTTTCATCCGAAAAAAGTACTTTGGACCACTGAGCAACAGTCCAGTGCTGCTTCTCTGTAGCCCAGGTCAGGCGCTTCTGCCGCTGTTTCTGGTTCAAAAGTGGCTTGACCTGGGGAATGCGGCACCTGTAGCCCATTTCCTGCACACGCCTGTGCACGGTGGCTCTGGATGTTTCTACTCCAGACTCAGTCCACTGCTTCCGCAGGTCCACCAAGGTCTGGAATCGGCCCTTCTCCACAATCTTCCTCAGGGTCCGGTCACCTCTTCTCGTTGTGCAGCGTTTTCTGCCACACTTTTTCCTTCCCACAGACTTCCCACTGAGGTTCCTTGATACAGCACTCTGGGAACAGCCTATTCGTTCTGAAATTTCTTTCTGTGTCTTACCCTCTTGCTTGAGGGTGTCAATAGTGGCCTTCTGGACAGCAGTCAGGTCGGCAGTCTTACCCATAATTGGGGTTTTGAGTGATGAACCAGGCTGGGAGTTTTAAAGGCCTCAGGAATCTTTTGCAGGTGTTTAGAGTTAACTCGTTGATTCAGATGATTAGGTTCAGAGCTCGTTTAGAGACCCTTTTAATGATATGCTAATTTTGTGAGATAGGAATTTTGGGTTTTCATGAGCTGTATGCCACAATCATCCGTATTAAGACAATAAAAGACCTGAAATATTTCAGTTAGTGTGCAATGAATCTAAAATATATGAATGTTAAATTTTCATCATGACATTATGGAAAATAATGAACTTTATCACAATATGCTAATATTTTGAGAAGGACCTGTATTATGCATGTATGTATACACAGTGGTGAGTAGAAAAGCCAAAAATTGTACTCGAAAGTTTATATATATATATGGGTGTTTTTTTTTTTAGAAATTATGCAATTAGACAAATAAATTATAACCTAACAAATTCATTTTTTAAATAGAATAAAACAATAGTAAAAAATAGTTAACCTAGAGTAACAAGAAAACTTTAAAACCAATTTCTACAGTAGGTGACATATTTATATTTGAACAGTGCAAACTACTTCCAGTGACAAGATATACTATAAGGTATTCGATTGCATATATATGTACATTTAAAAAAGATATTCTTTATTACTGAGAGCAAAGTGGACTGGAGTCAAATTCCTTGTTTATCTGTACAAACCTGGCAATAAAGCTGATTCTGATACTGTATATTCACTTGCCCTTCAAATAACAGCAAGCTGAGCAGATAGAAAAAGGATAGAAAGAAAAAGAAGCAACACTAGCACAGAGCACATTGTGTACAGACACAAAGTCTTCATTTACTACCTGCGTGGTTTTGTGTCTGTTAAAACTTGCTCTTCACTCAGTGAAGTGACCAGAGGTGGGTTGATTAACAACAAATTGGACTTAAAAGTGGTGTTACTTAATATCAGTTAAATAGAAGTAAAACATAGGGCTTTTTTTTAACTAATTCCTCAAGTAAATGTAACTCGTTACTATCCACTATAATTATTAACTTCTTACTTTAAAAAGATATAACAATATTGTATGTTAATCAAAAAATAGGCTTCTACTACTGACAAAACACGAAGCATTCAGTAAATACAAAAAATAATTCTGGAGAAATTAGGTCGGGCACTTGCTATGAACAGGTTCTCCTGTACTGATTGATACCAAAAGTTTAATTAAGCAATGACCCTCGATGCTCCCTATTTGAATTATGTTGAGGGGGTGAGACCTGTTAAGAACGTGTGGAAAATTGTCCTGAAATTAACTTTAGAGCAAACCTCATCATAAAACTAAGCTTCATTATCAATATTTTAAGTTTCTTAAAGATCCTGTTTTATGTCTGTGCTGTAATAAATGACTGCAGAGACAACTGCACTCTACTCTCTCAAATGTATAGAAGATATGCAACATTTCCTTTAAGAACTACACATTACAGTGTACTTCTTGTATGGATAACTGCACTTTTGTTGATTAGAAAAAAAATGCACTGCTTCTATTAAAAAAGCAAAATTAGAAGTTTTTTTCAGACTGTAGACTAAATGACAGTGAAGAGTTTAGGCAGAATTTACAATCTCTTTGTGTAACGCTCTTTCAGAACTAGAGTCGGAACTACATGTCAGTTCTATCCCAGAGTCAGACAAATCTAAAAAAGGCCTGAATAGGCCTGGATACTAAAAAGCAGTGGTTTCCAAAGATTTTCTCATTTCCTGCATCTTGTTGCAATTAAAAAAATATCTGCATCAGTCATACTTTCAATCTTTCTGTTCACACCAACATGCCTGACACCTGAATTGGTGATCCCACTCCATTAAATATATATTGACCAATTTCTAGACTGTCTCCTTGCAAAGGTCCATAAGAAATGACCAGCAAAGAAAATATTGGAATATAAATCATGTTACATGGCTTAGCACTGTAAATGTTTCAGCTAAAGGTTTGAAGAACTTTGTTGAGTCCTTATATGCCAAGATGTAGAGGAAGAAAAAAAAAAGCATGCATGGTTTTCAACATTTTTAACAAATAAATCTAAAATAATTTGCCTTGGTACCCCTAAATATATTTTGGTGGAACTAAGTTCCTACCGCGTCACCCAAACAGTAAAACGTAGTGTTGTAGTCAGGACTACCTAACCCAAGATAAGACCAACACTTAAATGGTAGACCAAGTCTAGGACAAAGCAGAGAATTTTCCAGACCATTGCTGTGATCATATTAGTGCAGTTGTTGTTACAAATAATTAAAGAAAATCTTCCTGTTGCATTAGCGAGCTGACCTGTAACGGGGCCCCAGATAAACTGGTTGCACTGGTGCGTCTAATTTTTTCAGTGAGGTGCTCTTCCACAACATGTATGCGAACCCAAGTTAGTATGTTAGCAGACACTCAACTACCTGCCACTTCTCCAACAAGTCTGACAAACTGGTAACAGGTCAGACAAGCCAGACAAGGCTGCATACATGCAGCTAAACATCAACTGAATTAGTATTAGCTGCAGGCAGAGTGGAGATGGAGGACCACCATAGCGTTCTTTCTGCATGTTGCTCAGACAGGAAAAACTAAATCCATATTTGCAAAGGAAAATGTTTCTCCCTTCTTTTCCCATCTCTGGCACTTTGGGGCACAGGTAGCACCTTATACGTTTTCTAAAGTAAAAGAATAAACATTTGTATTTTAATGCAGCCAGACGTTTCACACACAGTTGTTGTAACAAAAAGGATGGTGCAGCTGTGGCCTTGATGGAAAAAATCCAAAGTACAGCACCTCCAAAACAAAAACAAGACAGGTCTACAATACCACAACACTAGTAAGAGTCCACCTGTGTGTTACTCTCAGTATAAATCCACCGGTTCTGTGCAGGCCTCAGATGTAACAGAATTATGAAGACCAAGAAACACAGCAGGCAGGTCAGAGGTAAAATTGTGAAGCTTAAAGCAAGGTTCGGTTATCAATATCCAAAACTAAATCTAACCTTACAAAGACATGGCTGTCGACATAAATTAGCAGGCCAGGCATGCAAATTCATCAGAGAAGCAGCCAAAAGCTGCAGAGATCCACAGCTCAAGTGTGACAATCTTCTGACCACTATTAACTGTGCAGTCAAAATCTGGCTTTCTGCAAGAGTGGCGTAAACAAAGTAATTGTTGAAAGAAAGCCCGAGCAGTTCTGCTTGCCACAAGCCATAGAAGGTCCACAGCAAACATATGGAAGATGCCCACATCTGGCTAAATATGGAAGCCGATGTCTTAAAATACAATGAAAGACACTGTTTAGTGGTCAAACATCTTTAAAGAACATAATAGAAGCAATGCACAAATAAAAAGATCAGCTGTGTAAGATCTGTCCCCATTAAAATATTATTATAATAACCCCCCCCCCCACCAAAATAAATCACAGGAGCCATTTAAAATGTATATTTTTTTTTTATTTCTTTAGGAACTAGGAAAAGGTAAACCAAATAAACTTTAACATAATTCTGAACAATGCAATAAGGATTATGGAAACCAGAGACATTATCCATACAGGTGAGGAATTCTGGATGTTCATTTATAGTCCCGAGTCTTGGTACCTGGAAGACGTTTCTTACAGGAACAGAGTAAGAGCAACGTCCACCCAGTGTCATGGATTTTGAATTGTTGGAGGCAAGAGCTCTGGACCCAGTGTTGAAGATTCAGCTCCGTCAGAGTTTGCAGTGATGACATAATCGAAATGTTGACAATAATGTAAAATAAGCAAATGGTAATTACAGATGAATTATAAGCAATGACACCACACTTTTTCTGCTAAGGTGCAAAACAGGCGTAAGGGATAGGCATGCTGTTAAACTGGGGAAAAAAAACAAAAAAAAACAAAGCTAGAATAAACTTTTCCATCAGTGGAAACCACCGTCATACTGAGTGATTTTTAACATCCGTCAAAAGTAAAATAACTTACTGTAAATACAATGTAAAATCCAACCTTTGACTACACAGAGAGGATGTAAGGAAAATTTTACAACTTGCTGATTTTACCATTACCTAAAAGAAATGCGTATTTTGTTTAATGTGAACTCCTGGGTTAAAACTGGAACCTTTCAATCGTCAAAAAACAGGATTCATCTGAGAGCTATAATGGCATATAGGGCTGATAACCCTAAAACTCAGTACTTCTCTTTAACAGCAGATGTTAAGCTCTTCTCACAATTTATCTGCTCAGTCTGGAGGACAAAGCTCAGGGGAAGCCCTTCAAGTATGGTTTCATTTTATTTAGTTTTTTCTTTGACCCACTCAAATAAAAATGGATTGTGCATAATTATCAAAACAATAGCGTGAACCTCAAAATAAACAACGAGAATAATAAAAACTTAAACATAAAATCTTACAAAGAGATTTCAGGAACGTTTCTTCACTTGAGAGATTGTAATTGCTTAACAGTCCTGTGGGGGCGCTGGAGACCATAATATCAGAGCCGGGAAGCTTGGACACAACTTCTGATCAGCAGAGCACTGTTAATGCAATTATTTCCACGTGTTTGCAGTCTGCGAGATCGAAGAGCGAGAGGGGATCATGTCCAGCAGGTACTCCCTCTGACGGGCGTCCACGGTGGCCGAGGTCTTGTGACCGGTTAGGCTCGGGTTCACGTAGGCCATAGTTACTCCTATGAACAAGCAGCAGAGCAGTGAATCAGAATGTGTAGCTGGCTGTGGACCAATCAGTGGAAGAGTATGGCTACTTAAGTATGAAGCCTCCAAAGTCCCCAAACCGCACCGACAAACACAGCTGCAGTCAAAAGTTTACATACGCTCACTATCAGTATGAATATTTTCAGCTTTTAATGATGCATTAAAATGCTGTTTTTTTCCCCAGGTTGGAACTACACAAATATAATGAGTTTAAAAAAGAACTGAGTCCAAGAGCTTTTCTTTAAACCACACAGGCTCAAATGTATATATATTAGATATTTGTACGTATATACAGTCCTACTGATATGAGGTTAAAGGTTCCTTTGCAAGTTGCACTTTGATTAGATACCTTTAAGCCTGTGGCATATCTGTGGCTGAATATTTGACCACACTTCCGGGCAGAACTGGAGGAGTTCATTTAGCTTGGTTGCTCTTCAGGAACTGACCTGACTTTTAAGCAGTCTCTAACTTTTAATTTTATGTAGAGTTGAAGTAAATTCATCCTTTTAAAACCCATTTTGAAATGGATAAGCTCATGGTTGTGTTAGAACACCCAATCATGCCCAAAGTTTCAACAGTGTACCTGTTGATTTAATATAGAGTTGAAAAATTAGGAGGTAGCCCACGTTTTGTCCTTGATCGAGCAATTTCATTTAAAGCTACGTTACTGCTGGCAGCAAAACAAACCCTCAGCATGATGCTGTCACCTTTTCTCTAACATCTTTTCCACACTGCAGACAAATAGCTCATTGTTTCTTTCATCTGATCATAAAACTTGTCTCAAGAAGGCAACTGGCTGGTCCACGTGACCAGCTGCAAATTTATGTCATGCTTGAAGATGTCAGTTGTGGGTCTAGCTTCCCATTGGACAAAGGAACTAGTGTTCCAATGGTTTAAAGTTCATGGCAGACTTGAGGCTTGGTGGTTCCTGGGTTGCTACTGAATAATCACAAAAATAAATAAAATACCCTTCATCTGAGGGACACGGTTTCCGTCGGATGGCTGAAACCTGAGCACAATTGGGTGCCCCAACAGGACAATGATCCAAACATACATCAGAACTGGCTTTGGAATTAATTTTGCAGGTTAAGCTATAACCTTTCAGACACCTCTGACTGCAACTATATAATAAATTGTAGACTATGCTTATAAGCTGGCATCGTCCCAGCAAACAAACCAATTTAAAACATTACTCTTTCTGCAAGGAACAGTGGTCAAATATTCACCTAAATTGCTTGTTAATGGCTGCAAAAAGGATGTGGTTTCACCAAAAAGTGCTTCGGGGCATTTATCCAAATATTAGTGGGAGTGCATATATACAATATTTGGGCCTGTAATTTTAACGCTGACCCTGTGTCGGTTATAGAAAAAACAATAAATTCAAGCATTTGCACCATATATAAAATGAATAAATAATTGCAGTTGTATGGTGTGGCCTTATAACTCACAAAAAATTAAAAAAAAGAGCAAATAAATGATTTCAAGGGCTACAAATTACATGAGATTTATAACCATGATGAGTTTATGGGAACTTCCGACTGCTGCTGTACAGGAAAAAATGGGAAGATTTTCTATTCTAACACCCAGGAAAAACACGAGCTCACCAAAACCAGGGTACTAAAGTAGGAAAAAATGGGATCAGCTCCAGGAAGGGAACTCGAGAGTGGGATTGCCTCGTCCGAAAACATTTCCTGCTGCATTTTTTGTCTTCATCTCAACTAATGCATTTTAAGCATTATTAAAATTTGAATTAAATGTGTAAAGGACTGCTTTTGGACCAGACAGAAGGTGAAAGAGAAGAGATGTCAGGCGCCAGAGCTGGGCTGGCCTTAATGCGAGTCTACCTGAGTTACTGCTGCTCTGCTTCTTCCATGCAGCTGATGAGGCACTACCTCCGCTGACATTCCTGCCGCCGCCGATCCCACTGCTGCTCACCTTTGAACTCTGGACAGAGCGGTGGGAAACATGGGCATGCTTACCTGGCCGGCTGACCAAAGCCGCTGCCGCCACTGCACTCTGCAGCTGCGAAGAGGAGGAGAACGAGTGGGGGACGCCCCTCACCCCAACAGAGGAGATGCCGTGGGACAGGTGGCCCTGAGAGCTCTATGGGGAGAACACCACAAATAGTTTGACTTGCAGCGCTATTGGCTGCACAAACATTTCTTTTAAATGAAAACGTAAACAGCTTTTCCAACCTGCTTAATGGAGTGATGATGGAGAATGTTTGCTCCCCTGCTGACCTGGTGGTGGTGCTGGATGGAGGACACTCTGGCCTGAGCCTGCTTCAGCTGCTGAGACACCAGCTGCTCTACCTTCAGTGACGAAGCGGCAGATGATGAGGTACCGTGGGAGACCGGTGAGGACGCCTGCTGAATAATACGCTGCTCTATTTCTTGCTCCTGCTGCAGTGCTTTGACAAATGCAGCTTTCAGCCTATTGGTGTGCTCAGCTTTCAAAGCCCTTTTCTGATTGGACGACATGCAGTCTTCACAGAGCACAGCGCCGCCTTTAGCCTTGTCCTGCCTCCAGCGACAGGTGAAGTCAGTATTGCACTGGGTGCAGATAAAAGGGTCTCGGGCAACTTGCTTAGACAGTGGTACACCTGTTTTTCCTGGATAGAGAGGGATGGGAAGGTCTTTAGCATTAAGCAAAACCAAAGTAGATAAAGGTGACAAACTTTATGGAAATTACATTTTCAGTTTGCAGTAGGACTTAGCCTCTGCCCACACTGCCAAAAGTACCAATAACTGGTTTGATGACCCTGCTATCACTGTGCTTGATTGTCCAGCAAACTGGCCCGACCAAAACCCCATGGAGGTATCGTCAGGATGAAGATGAGAGACAACTGACCCAACATTGCAGACGAGCTAAAGGTCGCCTTTAAAGCAACAGGGACTTGTTGATACCTCAGGAGAGCCACTGGCTGATCACCTCCTTGCCACCCTGCATTGTTGCAGTCATTCATGCAAAAGGAGTCAAAATCAAGAATAGGTTGGTTTTTAATTGGTCTTCTGAAATCTGTTTATTTTCTATGGAACTAGATTTGGGGTTTTTATGTGTTGTAAGCCATACTCATCAAAATCAACAGAAATATAAATATCACATAGCTCTGTTCTTTTACTGAGGTGAAACAGAGAGTAACCCTTTTACCATTTTTAATGAATACATATTTAATAGCCAATGCCAATTATATTCCTGAGAAATCACTAGGGGTTTTCCTTTAAAGGATAAGCAAATACCAGCAGAGCAGTAAACAAACACACCTCTGTGGATGGTATCAAGCAGGTTCTGCACTACTTCCTCCAGTCCCACCAGGTAAATGAACTCATTGTTGGCTGCAGAGGGCAGGAAGTTAAACTCTGGCGCAGGTGGCTTGGGTGGTGGGATCTCCAGCAGAGTCTTCTCCAGTTGTTTCCGCAGGGCTAGTTTGGCTGCAGCCTGGCGGCTGGCTGGAGAGTCATTAACGCCAACCACAGAAACGCCGCCGCTTCCTAAGGAGGAGCCCTTTACACCGGAAGGCGAGGCCTTAGTAAACAAGCAGACACAGGAAGGAGCTAATCATCAGAAACCTCTTTGATTTTGTCGAACAATAATACAGTTATTGAATGGTTCCTTGTTTAATTGTATTAAAATGATAAAACCACACAGAATCTGGAGGCTTATGTAAAGCTCTATCACCCTGGACTGCTTGGATGCAATTCCTGATAGGATATTACATTCAAAGTACCATGCATTTGATCTCTGCGTGCAAATACTTGGTGCTAATTGGAGGGACTTTAGTGACCCTTGATGCTCACACTAACTGTACATTTTTAGTGGCTAAGATGGTAAAGCTCACATTAAATGGGAGGAGTGGTGAAAAATAAAGCAAATTGACAAGGAAATGTGGGTTAATTCTAATCTGCATCATCACTGCAATATTTAGCAATGGAATCAAGTCCACCATGTAAATATCAATACCTAAACACGCCAAACTTTGACTGGATTATCCTGTAAAGGAGGTTTAGGAAACCATGCAACTGCAACATTATAGCTGACTATGTTGATGAAGACATATTATATAACAACTGTGGTTAACCCACATTCTCAGTCCTGTGTGTGCTTCAACATCTCTGGTCACCAAAACCCTCAACAGATGTGTTCATCAACAGGCACTGAAAAGCCATCAAACTTGACAACTATTGGCATGCAGGGTGTTCATGCACAGCACTTAAATACTACTGGCCTACTCTGTATCTGAACAGAATACCAATTACTATTGGAACTGCATATACAGTGCAGCTCTATACTTAAGTATACAACTGTTGAATAGTTAAACATTTATTTCATCTGTAAAAATGGTTGTTTTGAGGGTCATTTAGACCACATTAAATAAGGTTGAGCTTGAAAATTGTCAATCAGTTTCATTGTCAAACATGGGCTGAATGATTCTACAATGCTCACAGATTTCTTCAAACAAAGCAAATGTGATTTAGGATGCTATTTTTCCAAAGAGAAAAACTAAAGGCACCTTCTGTGTACTTTTTAATAGATTTGCACAAATAATCGGAGTTTTCCAGAAATGTAGGCACTCTAAAATAATTCAGGCCATGTTTGACCAAAGACTTGTGATTTTCAAGCTATCCGATGTGGCCTAACTGCCCGAAAAGGCGCTGAAATCCCTCATTTTTTTGTTTTCATAAACAGAACAAAGGTTTTGCAGATTCTACGAAATAAATGACAAAAAAAAAAAAACAAGAAATCTAAACCATAAATTAAAAGGACAACTTAAATATGAATTGCATAACAACAGTGAGGTAAATCGTTGATCACAAATTAAAATATTAAAATCAATTTCTATCACATTTTATAAGTCTAAGATCATTTCATCTTGTTTTATCATTTTTGTTTAAATTTAAATTTTACCATAGCAATCATTTTTATGGAGCCATGTATGTATTTCTGTATTTATTTTCTGGTATAGCATGTGTGCAAAATTATTTCAGTAACACGTTAAAAATGACATAAGAATCACCTCCTAGTTAGCAAAAACATGGCAAACAAAAATATCAAGTTATCTGCAAGTCTCATCTCCCTTAGCTAGCTTATTTAGATGGACACTGAACTTTTTTTCCTTTACTCAATTCTTTCAAACCTTGTTGCATCAGTTTCTTTAAAACGAGACTCTGACCTTTGGCTGAGGAAGTGTCATTAGCCTCCCTGCTACCTAGCTGTGAAAACTAGGCAATGTGGCGCTGCACATTCTTAAAACCAGTACCTTTTTGGTTTTTGAAAAACGTTGGATTTCAAACAAATGGAAAATATAGTACATTTCAATGGAAAAATCCAGATCAAAGAAGGAAGTCATTGTTATTTTAAGGATGTAAGACAACTAGATAGTGACTTAAAACCTCTTTGATAATTTCTAAAACTTCTACTTCAATTTAAAGAAAGTTGTCTTGAATTTGTTCTGTAATCTTTACAAATCTTAGCCCATTAAATACGAACCAGTGCATTTGAACTGTTGCCAATCCGGATGAGGCCTGACTGGACCATGCCTCTCTGGGCTGTGGTTGCCGAGTTCCTGGGCCCCAGCAACAGAGGAGGTGGCCCTGATCCTGAACCTCCAGTTGCTGCTAACTGCTGCTGTTGTTGCTGCTGGCGTAGAGCGTGGATCTGCTGTGGAGATACAGAGATGGGCTAACCAAGACAACGACAGGGAGGACATGGAGTCATGTCATGGATGAGGGAAGTCGAGGACAAGGGAAGGGACATAAAAAGCACCAAAGCAAAGAGAACATGCACAAAGAGACAGAGGTGCAAAGAGAGATAATAAGTCCTAATAATTATCATTACTTTGCAACTGGTTTCGTGGTTTCATTTAGACTCTCTACGTGCAACAAACTTAGCTGGAAAGACAGACACATTAATATGCTGCCAGTTAGATCATGGCTTACCTGTGCCCCTCTAACCAGAGGTGGCATAATGATCTGGGAGCCGTGTTTGGACGACACTTGCTGTCCTCCTCTGACCAGAGGGGGAGGGATGACTGTCCCCGAACTTCTTCCTGTCAAAATCTGGTCAGAGATAAATATGTTAGCTGCACAATGATTAGCCTTTAACACCAGCAACCTGCCTGAAAGCATGCAAAGAAAATGGAACATTAACCTGCTGAGAGCCTTTATTGCTTGTAATTGTTCCTCGAATTAGAGGAGGAGGAGCAGAGGAACCGGATAAACCTGAGGGCTACAAAATTACAGAGAACATTGATCAACAATCGTAGAAACAGACAAACAGTTGTCTGCTCACCAAATATTTGCTGCTTTCCCTATCCAACGTGCAGTTTTTGTAATTACCGAACACTTTTTCTCCATCCGATTTATATTGCTTTTGAGGTAATAAACAGGGGCAGTGGCACACCTATACTTTATTATCTAATAAATCAACTAAATATATGACCGTAAAATATTAAGATGCAACTCCAATGACTCATTCATTATATTTGGCTACACACTAACCTGTAGCTGAGGACTAATTGTGACTCTCCCCTCCAGCCTCTCTGATCTGGTTGTGGAGGCACATTTAACCTGACTTTAGCCTTCTGCAGGCTTACTAGAAACAGAGAATCTAAAAGGAAGCATCAGCCACTAGCATGTCATCCCAGTACAAGAAAGTGGAGACGCCATCCACTCATGCTTCAGACTTCATCAGAGCAGCAGCTGATTGCCACTTAAAGAGGGACGCAACCTGAAGTGGGGGTTAAGTGACGCTGTTGCTGTAGGCACAAAGTGATGTTTACCTTCTGCTGAGTGTCCCTCTGTATTTGGCTCTGTCGAAGTTTTTTCAGCAGCACCAGCTTGGCCTCCTCTAGTCTCAGCTCCTCTTTCAGCTGCTTGATGATGCGCTCTCTTTCTGCTGGGCTGCTCTTCTACACCCAACAGATCAGAAAGTCACTCACGTTGCCAACAAAAATATTAATAAATCACCTTATCTAAACACATAACTGACTCCCAACCAAAGATCTTGGTCATTTTGATGTACATCTTCACACATATATTGAGCTCCAAGAACAACATACAGAGCCTAACGAACATATGTTCAGTGAAACTTGTTTCAGTGTATTTTATGTGATAGACCAACAAATAGGAGTGCATAACCACAAAGTGAAAGGAAAAGGATACATGGTTTTTCACACCTTTCACCAAGAGGGGCGAGAGGTCCCCTAATTAGTAACACAGTTAACCTGTGTGTAATTTGACCTCAGTATAAAACCAGCTGTTCTGTGAAGACCTTACTTAGTGAACATTAGAGAACAAACAGCGTCATGAAGACCAGGAACACAGCAGACAGGTCAGGGAGAACATTGTGGAGAAGCTTAAAGCAGAGTTTGGTTAGGAAACAAGAATATCTCACAGAACACTGTCCAGTCAAAATTACCATGATATAGCACAACTTTAAACCTACTGAAACATGGGTGCCACCTAAACTGATATGCTAAGCAAGGAGAGCATTCATTAGAGAAGCAGCCAAGAGGCCCATGACAACTCTGGAGGAGCAGCACAAATCTACAACTCAGGTTGGAGAATCTGCTGGCAGTCCACAAACCTGGAAAGAACAAAAAGCAATAAGAAGTTCAACTTGAGGTTTACCACAAGCCATGTAGGGGGCACAGCAAATGAGTGGATAAGGTGCTCTGGTCAGACATGACACTGCACTGTCACTCTAAACACACCATCCCTATGGTGAAACATGGTGGTGCCAGCATCATCCTCAGTGGATGGTTTTATTCAGCAGGAACAGGGAAGCTGGCCAGGCAGTAAAAAGCCTTGAAACTGCAGAGTTCACTGTTGAATAGGATAGCGACGCTAAGCATACAGCCAGAGCTACAATAGAAAGGTTCAGATCAATGCATAATCATGCATTAGCATTGGCTTGTTAAAATCCATTTAATCGAGAATCTTTAGCAAGCAGCCCTACTAGCAATCTGACTGATCTTAGGGTATTTTGCAAAGAAAAATGGACAAAAAGTAAAATTATCTGAATGTACAAAGAAAAAAATCTGAAATAAAAAACCCAAAACACTTTCAGCTAAAGGTGCAACCTATACTGTGTAGAATAAGCAAAAGGTGTTCCTACAAAGTATAGATTCTAGAGGGCTGCAAACCACACTTTTCTGATTTGTGTCTCTGAAAATCGAAAACCATGTAACATTATCTGGCATTGTGGACTACTTTGTGTTGGTCCATTACATAAACTCCCAATAAAACATATTATATATAGTTTTTGGTTGTAACATGGAAAAATGTTAATAAAAACAAAAATCTAAGAATTTTAATTATACCTCTGCAAATAATGTTAATGCATGTTGTGTTTTTGTCTAACCATGAGCAGGTCCATGTCCAGCTCCTTAAAGTGACTCATGCCGTTCATCGGTGGACTCGGGGAGTCGTTATCAGACAAGATGATGACGTCGTCATCTTCAGGGGACGGGGGGCGTTTCTCCCTTTTTATACTGCAGGTTAAAAAGAGGACAGCAACATCCAGCGTTATATTTCAGTAGCGTTTCTATATAAACTGATCACCAATGCAGCATACGAACTCAAAGGAAGCAGTGGAACAAAAGTACTGAATGTGCTGAAATACTTAGAAGAGAATCTTTTTCTTTTTTTAAAACACCAAGTATGATAGATCCAGTTTTCATTTACACGCTGCATGAAATAAACTACAGCATTAACATTATTCAAATACTGTCCCACTATCATCCTAAAAGGAGGTCTGCTACACTACAGTAATTATACTTTATGACCACAGGTTTATCTGCTCCACTGTAATCTAACAAGTCCAGACACCTCTCCTCACAGCTCTTCTTTTCATGTTGATGCTGCTCCAAATACAGGCGAATACATCTTAATGCCAAGGAGGGGCAAGCCCCAGAAAATGTCTTGAGGTCACAATGAAACCGCTGTTTTAGAGGGAACAAATTTTCTGCTGAAACAGTAAACTGGGGCAGGGTTAAACATAAAAAAAAAACAAAAAAACAGGCGTCTAAGGCATTTGGGAGTGACCTGTACGGGGGCTAAATACGTCACACAAAGCCTGCAAAGAAAACGAAAGCAAATGGAAGCGGGCCTAAATCTACCCATGGCATTCAGCCTTGGCTCTGCTAAACCACATTGTTATGCATACTTTATTCAAACCTTACACTGTATCCTCTACTGCAAAGTAACAGGTTCCGCAGCAGGGTTTTAATAGTTTTTATCGGCTCTAAAACCAAACCAGGGGAGAAAGGTTTCTAGAAAACAAGCAATGATTGCAGACATTAAACATTCCTAGGAGGCATAAACATTTCTTGACAATATGAGGCCTGCCTCCAATAGCTGTCCCCCTGATGTGTGTGTGTGCGTAATAATCTCTCCTCAGGGCTTAGCGCCATCATCATCACTTCCTGTGGATTAATCACTACTCTTTCAAAGAAGTCACATGACCTCAAAGTCTGCATCACATGACACATTAACTCGCCCCGTTCCTTCCACGGCGGAAACCATGGCAACAGCCGGCTGGAACCAGTCTGTGACACACGGCTTCATTTTGTGTGAGGGGAGTTTTTAGGGTTCAGGTGGAGAGTGGAGGGAAAATGGAGGTAGACTAAAAGATGCGCCCCACACTTGGGCTCCCCTAAAAACATGATCAGAAGTAACATGAGGATTACAAAAGTGTTCCAATACATCTTTTTAGGTGCAAATAAAGTATTATTGTTATTGCTTCTAAATGTCCGAAAGTGATGTTTAAGAAATAAAAAGGAGACAACAGTAACTGTTAGACATCAGGTGAACAAAATAACTTTTGAAGCTGCAAAAACCGATCATTCATGTGATCGCTCAACCTCTCCTGCATCCGGACTTACAGCAGACAAAAAAAATAATTAAAATAAATCAACATTCAACACGACATTCAGGATTTAAGTGATGTATTTCTAATAGGGTTATGCTGGAAACAAGCCATGTAATTTACACAAAAAGAAATCAAACACAAATTAGTCCATAATTTGTGTGTAATAAAGTAGGGCACAAGTGTTAAACAGATGAAGAAAAGCTGCCAAAAGGCATAGAAAGCCAAGACAAAAGTCAAATGTCAGAACTTCGAAACGAAACCTGCTCCTCCTCATCAGAACCAATAAATATCCATCGGTTTGGTGCAAACTAATGGCCCATAAAAAAGATTTCTTGTTACCAAGGTATGCCACAAGAAGCACGTAGTGAGAAGTAGCAGCAAATACTTCTCTTAAGACCCTCCTAGCCTTTCTGCTGTAAAACACTGTGATGCCAAGTTCCAGTGAGCACCTTTAGGGTTCAAATCCAGAAGTGAAAACTAAACAATTGACCCTTAAACCTGCCATGAACACAAGCTCCTCGCAAGATTTCTGACAGAGGAGTCAAAAAATAATAATCAGAAGAGTTGTCCAAGAGCCAAGGACATTTTGTGGTGACCTTTGGAAAGACCTGGAATTAGCAGTTACAGTTTTCCTATGATAACAGCAACTGGTGGATTGAACTGTAATGACCCCTATGAAAACACACTGTGCAAGACTCCACTGCTGAAGAAAAAGCTCATTTTAAAGTTTGCGGTAGAACATTTGGACGTGGCCATGAAATACTGGGAAAGTATCATCCAGTCAGATGACACCAAAACTGAACTCTTTAAATCTAATTTTCACACATTCGTTCCCGAACAATGGAGCAATGACACAATCTCAACCCGTTTTCAAAATGGGGTGCAAACTTATGTTTTTGTTCTCATATTCTTTGACGCGAAAAGTCTGACCTCTCCCTGCAATTTGGCTAATTTAAAAGTCTCCCTTTGTTCCCATTATATCTTTGTTAAACTAAGAAACAAAAAATATATATTATAAAGAATTGACAAAATTTAGTCCTAACCTCCTTTACCTGTGAGTTGGCTTAGTCCAACTCACCCTGTGCCCCACTGTCTGAAGTAGAAGTAAAAACATTTGTTCATCTCAGTGTGATTTGTCCAGTCAGACAGCCATGGGGAAGAAAGGTAGAGGAATCTGAATCTGAGTTGGCTTTCTAAGTTATAACAGTGCTGCATCTCTATGACTCGCTGTAAATCAGATAAATATGGCAGAAAACCTGGCACAGCATTGCACCATTTAGGTGGAGGCTGCTCAGCCCTACCAGTCTGCAGCTTCACCATGTGAACACACACAGCTGTCACACATTCTGTGTCTCCAAACGCCCTGACCTTTGTAGAAACAGCATTTTGCTGACTATTTTTAAGTAAACCTAGCCGTAATCTCTTTAAATTGTTTAAAACACATCGCTGAGAAGAAAAAAAACAAAAAACTTTTCACCAGAAATCAAACTCAAGATCACCCACACATTAGTAGAGAGTTGTACTGAGCAATCGAACCATGTCACAGTGCACACCTGAAGAGCATGTACACAAAAAAAACAGAATCATTCCTTTTTTTAAATTTTCTTTTTAAGGGTTAACACAAAAACACTACATCAACAGCAAAGTTAGACTAGGGAACATTATGGTGTGGGGCTCTCTTTCAGTAGTATATCATGTAGGTGAAGGAGAAATGAACAAGGACATTTTTGATAGTGTGGATTTTTCAGGAAACACACAACCAAAGATAATCATTTGGTTTTAGATAAAGACAACATATATATAAAGCTCCTAGAATGGCCCAGTCACTCACATGACTGGAATCCTATTACAAACCTACGGAAAGAACCAAAGATCAAATTGAATAGACGAGGTCTCAATATTTCAATATTTCTGGGGGCTAGTTTCTCTGGGGCTAGTTTCTCCATTTAGAGAGGCGACTGTGGCTCAGTAGGAAGAGTAGTCGTCTTGCAATCAGAAGGTTGTGGGTTCGATTCCAGCTTCCTCCTGCCTTATGTCAATGTGCCCCTGGGCATGGCACTTAACCTCAAGATGCCCGCCGATCTGCGTATCGGTGTATGAATGTGTGCGCATTAGTGAGCGCGATTGGGTGAATGTAAAGCGCTTTGAGTGGTCTATATGACTGGAAAGGCACTATATAAGTTCAGTTCATTTACCATTTAAGTGGCATCTTGAAGTCATCGTTAGCAAAAAAACAAAAAAAAACAAAAACATTTTCACCTAATAATTTATTTCAGGGGATTTCAGTTGTTACTCATTCCCTGAACCATCTTATGGATTGTTCTGTAACTTGAACCGTTACAGACATCTGGTGTAAAAAGCGCTGATAGAAATAGATTTACTGAAAAAAAAAAACAACAGAAAACTGCTGTATTTGTAAAACATGTTTCCCATCTTATGTAGAGTACATCGACTACACAGGCATAAAAAAGAAAATATCTTAAGCTTCTGATACCTTCTGATTTGTTATGATTTCATCTAAAATGTACAAAAACTTCGAGAGCATCACTGATTTGGTTAGTTTCTCACCCTTTGGTGGTGCTCATGTCCACTGGCTGCTCAGTCTGAACTTCCACTTTAATCGTTGCCTTCACCTCACCTGCAGCAAGTATCCCACCTGAGGTCTTCGACTCGGTCTGCCGGAGTCGGCTCCGTGGGTCCATAGCCGGCTCAATCTTTGCTCTGTCATTGCAATGAATTTGATTGTCTGAGCTGGACTCAACCGTCTGGTGTCTCTGTGTCCGATCCCGATCGTCCTTCACCAACTGGGAGGTCGGGGGTAATGCTAAAGGTAATGGCAACCGACTCTGCTCTGGCTCCGGCTCCGTTTCAGGATCTAATCCGGGTCTAGTCCGGCTCTGTGCGTCCTGTGCCAGTAAAAGGTCAGGCTTGGGCTCAGTTTGTGTCCCTGACACAGGTTCAGAAGGGTCCAATTTAGGTTTTTTGCTTTCATTGTCAGCATTAGAGAGGTCTACAGACTGTGGGGGGGCCTCCCTCTCCAGCGCCCTCTTCTGGCTGCGAGTTTGGCGGACAGCCTCCTCAGACATCCCCTGCAGAGGAGAAAAACATTAACTGAGCAGTTCCCTTTTCAAACAAACCAAGATTAGTTATATCATCATTTAAGCTTAAAACAATAATTTAAGCTCATCTTAAAGTGCCTGTGACTTGTTTAACCCACAAATGCAAAAATTGAAAGAACACATGTTAATATTGAATGAAATGGGCAGTAATTGACATGACATTAGGATTAAAGATGTGATAAATGACAATTGTGACACAAAATAGGCAAATTTCATTGTTATATTTTGCAAGTCCAAAGTCGCCCGGAAATTACATCTAAGGGGAAGTCTCCGGTCATTCACTGTGTGAGCGTCAATGATGAAGGGTTCAGGTAGAAGCCAAGTTGCGTTACAAAACAGCGTAAATATGCTGAAACCGTGCATTGTTGGTTGTGGCAGCAATACTACAACGGCAGCCGTTAGTCTGCATTATTTTCCTGAAGTGAAGATGATCAGAGCTGCCTGGATCAGAGCTGGAAAACTGATAAGGGACAGATGGGCTGGTCCCGCCAAGCACAGCCAGTTGTGATCAGAGGACTTCTTGGCAAACTGCTTCGAACAAGAATCCACTGAATTCACAAGAGAAATGTCAGAGGTTGGGATATCTGACAGAGGAAGGAGAATGCTGAAGCAGAGTCTATAGCCACACTGTTCAGAGCATCTGATAGGACAAGATCGGCAGAGAAAAAGTTGTTGTTGCTGTTGCTAAACGAATCAACACTCAGCAGGTAAGAACACTAAAGTACATTTAGATATTGGCAGTTATTGTCAAGTAAAAATCCAAAATCATTGTATTATTATTATTATAGGGCTGCACGGTGGCGCAGTTGGTAGCACTGGCCTTGCAGCAAGAAGGTCCTGGGTTCGATTCCTGGCCAGGGGTCTTTCTGCATGGAGTTTGCATGTTCTCCCCGTGCATGTGTGGGTTCTCACCGGGTACTCCGGCTTCCTCCCACAGTCCAAAGACATGCCTGTTAGGTTAATTGGTAACTCTAAATTGCCCTTAGGTGTATAAATGGGTGTGTGCATGGTTGTTTGTGTGTTGCCCTGCGATGGACTGGCGACATGTCCAGGGTGTACCCTGCCTCTCGCCCATAGACTGCTGGAAATAGGCACCAGCTCCCCCGCGACCCACTATGGAATAAGCGGTAGAAAATGACTGACTGACTATTATTATAATTATTAATAATAATACAAATTATTCTTATTAAATTAAGATGTGGAGTGACCTACCCCTGCGCATTAGACAGGCTACATCTTTTTTAAAATCACTTCTTAAAACTCATCTCTTTGCTTTGGCAATTAACACCATGTGAGATGTTGACTTTAGTCTGAATTTGTTAGTCTGCATGACTGTTTTTGTACGTAAACTTAGTATTTTGTGTTTCTTTTTAGTATTTCATATTTTGTTTTGTCTTCAGTATTTTATACTTTTTAGTAATTTATGTATTGTTCTTAGTATCTAACGATTTTTATGATTTTATGTTTGTGTGTCTGTTTTTGGCTTTTGTAATTTGAATGCCTTGTGTTTTCTGTACAGCACTTTGGTCCTTGTAATAATTTAAAGTGCTTTACAAATAGAGCTGGATTACACTGAATTACACACGCATACAATATATTTTAATAAATGTTTCTCTAAAGATTCTAATATCAATTTTAAAAAAATGACAGTGTCGCATTTACTGTAACCCAGGATTTGCACTGTTTCTGCTCCGGTCTGGTTCGGTCCGGTCTGCTGTGAAGCCCGGAGGAACTCCAGCATATGCAGATCACGCAATAAAAGCCAGTGATAAATGCGGTGGCAAGTCCAAAACAACTCATTATGTGGAAGTTAAACCAGTAAAACTTCTTCATTTTTCATTTTATGCATCCTGATATTTTCATGTGTTTTATTCTACAATGGATGAGTACACCGAGTGCAGCGAAGCTATATTTGTTGCTTCATTTGGTGCATTTAATGTTTAATTGCTTGGTTTATAATAGCTTAGTTAACCCAGTAACTGATCTAATTGAACTAATGTAAATAACTGCTAACATATACACGTGTATATATAAATATATGTGTGTATTTATTGATATAGTGAGATCTAGTCTGTTCGTGAATTATTTTGAAAATCCGCACTCGTTCTGTTTCCTGGTGGTCATGCATATTGACTCTGGCCGTGCTCCGGCATAAATACAGAATTAGACGGCTGTCCGCATGTCACTGCACTTGTGCTATGCCAGCTGATGACAACTGACTGTCTTCTTCTGACTCTGCTTCATCTCTCTCTGATAGTGACTGAAATATATCTAAAGAAATATCAGATTCTTGGCTGCTGTCTGTGTTGTCAGCCATTGCAGCGGTGGTCAGTTTACGTGCCAAGGTTCCCTTTTTATGTCATAAAAGAGCGGAAAGGAGTAGTCTGGAAGTGCCTTTTTAGTGAAAATTAAGTCTATATATCTAAACAACTGTTCATTTCAGCGGCATGAGTTTACGTTTTGAAATATTTTATTAATATTTCCTTTCCATAAATGCAATTGAATTAATCTGTCACAGGCACTTTAATAGTAATGCCAAACAGTTCATTTAAACCAGCATTTTGGAAAAGGGCATCTTTAGAAAGTTAAACTTCAAAAACAAAGTGCAGACTGGTGAAAAACTGTACAAAAAATCCAGTTTAGTCACTATCCATGTGTTTGACAGTTCCAACAAAAGCACTTTAAACATAAGTACACACCAGACAATTTAGATTAAAGATGAAATATTAGGTAAATTAATTAGACTTTACATTTACACAACAATTCAGTATTTTTGAAGATAAAGATTTTTTTTCCACTGATGTTTTTAAAAAAATCTATCAAAGCTGACAACTCCTTCTTACGGTCAGTTATTTGAATGGAAACTGTATTTTCTACAGAGGCATGTCGGCTGGTCAGCAGATAACAGGGAGGCTTGAGGTATTATAGCAAAGTTACTCTGTTACTTTATTCTTTTTGGCCTCCAACTCCAGTCTTTCATGGAGTAAAGACTGGAGTTGGAGTCTTTACCATTTTCTCCATTTTGTCAACCCTTTTGTCAAAGGGTTGACAAAATGGGGAAGACACATGGAGACTACTGTTCACAGAATCTAACACCAGCTGAGCTGATCTCTAATTAGATGCTAAATGAATAAATGCTGTAATCACGTCCAATTTTAAGTCATTAATGAAACCCTGTTTTACAGCGACAGCTAACACACACACACACAGTAATGATCATTCATGTTATGAAGGCTAGAGAACAATATTTTGAATACTAGTGTATAGAAATTAGAAAAGGGCTTCTGCAAGTTTCAGCAAGTTAAGTGTGCAACTTTAGGACCTTTTTAACACACTCGTGTTTTAAATTTAAGACCTATATGAAATGTGAAATACAAATGAACTAAATAAACTATATATAATAACCATACTAATTTAGATAACATAAAAGGAACCCTAAAAAGGAGGAGCAGGGAAGGGTGAATGTCCGGGCACGACAGAAAAGTCTTTGGAAGAAACAATGAAAGAAGAAATAAATTTAACTAATATGTAACCAAATGTAATTTATGCCCTATCTTGAAAAATCTGGACAAATTTGAGCATTTTCAAAAAGGTCTGAATTAGATACTTTAAAATGAACAACATTTTATGACTTTTTAAACCCTACACAAACCCTGTAAAATTGGTATAGGCATATCAAATCTGTTACAAAATCAGAGACAAAACTGTGATCGGTGCAACTCGGGTTTATATATCTTATAGTCCTTGGAGAAAGAAAGAAATGAAAATCAGCAGGTCAGACCTTAAAGAAAACCTAAGATCAATATGAGCTGCTAGAAGCCTGGTGGGTGTATTTGTACTAAATACACTAATATTACATTTTGAACAGTAAAATCTAACCTGTCACCTATTACTCTTTAACTGCCACCACGAGAACACAAACCTCCATTACTGAGAGATTACCTTTAACAATATGATCATCTCTCTCACTCAGCACTGTTATGATTGCACACCTACCATTAAACAAGTGTTGTAGACAAAACTGACCTTGGATCTACAGCAGGGTACAGAGCCTCGGTGACATGGCCCCAAGACAAAACAAGCTGGATTAGCAGCACATTCATGTGGCCGAGATGTTGACTCCAGTGAAATTTCAAAACATCTAATAATCCAAATTTCAGTCTAAACCAAAAATCAAAGTAAGGAAACCTGAAACAAACATGGTACTATTTACCAAGCGTTCAACGCCAAGTGCAAAAAAAAAAAAAAAAACATGCATATGATGATGATTAAAGTGGTGGGGATTTTCAGTCTGAGACCTTTCTCTCTAGGTCAGATCCATTAGGGTTAGACCACCAGATCCATTACACTGTGCTGTCCTCCTGTACTGCAGATTCAGCCTAATCATATGCTAAAATGCCACCAGGCATTAAACCAAAGACAATAGGAAAACAGATGAGTGTTACTGGGTGCCCTCATAGAAGTACTCCAGTACATGGCACACAGTGTCACACATTACCCCGACATAGACTGCTCTCAATCTCTCATGACACGTCAGAAATAAGAAAAGCAGGCAGACGATGGACCACAGCAGTCAATATACGTCTGCTGCTATAGTTATAACAGCATCCATTACTTTGTTCCATGCTTACCTCTGGCATCCCGTCAGTAGGTTAAAGATAATATAACAGTGCCTTGCAGAAATATTCCTACCCCCTGTTGCGTCCTGCAACAACCACAATAAATTGTAGTGCTATTGTATGTGATAAACCACCACAAAAAAGAAGACAATTTGGAATCACGAAGGACAATAATGCATTGGCTTCTTAAATTTAAAGAATAAATCTGAAAAGTGTGGAGTGCTTTTGTATCCATTGCACCCTGAGTCAATCATTATGCACTTTTTGCAGTGGACTCCATCCATTAATTGATGTCTGAAGGTAATTGTCTGCGCTGGATCTCCTTAGGGGTAGGTCAGGGTAAATACAAGAACACGGCACACTTTTCTGAAATTAAAACGCATGCATCACTTTCCTTCCACTTAGCAATTATGTGCTACTTTCTGTTGGTCTGCCACCTAAAACAACCATAAAATATATTGAAGTCTGTGGGCGTTACTTCACAAATTGTAAAAGAAAAAGTTCAAGGGGTATGAAGACTTTTGAAAGGCACTCCATGTCTGTTAAGAACCGTCATTTTATAAAAGCATGACTTAAAAGACATTTTTTTCAATATAAACTGGCAGGTCAGCCTAATCAAAAGGCCCCCAACTGGATTCTAATAATTTAACATCTCCCACACTCAGGTATTATGGTTTGGCTCAAACAGAAGTAAGGAATGCTTCGAATAGTGTCCAGTATAACACATCAGCAAGATAACCATCACATCAATGGTGTATCAGGATGAATGTAGTCAGGACACAGTAACTGGGTTTGAACCTCTGATTCAGACTCATTTCTTCTTTCCTTCCACTCTCTCTCTCTCCTATTTTCCTTGTACAGTTGATTGAAACTCCCTGAATGCATTCCAACAGGATGTTTCAAAGTGTGCATTGTAGTTTTATTATTTGAAATATTCACCAACTCCTTCATAACACTTATTTTCAAACAATGTACCGGAAAATTTTAACCCAATCTTAAGAGTATAGCTCGAACCTAAAAATAAAAACTGAATCCACTGACATTAGATGAACAGGGAGAACAAATCAGTCTCATCAGTGCATTTCATCAAATTCTCATAAAAGGGCAGCTGCATCACACACAACCAAGTAGTTACACCTGAAACAAGGGAAGGTGTGTCCAAAGTAAAGCGAAACATTGGAAGACTATGTCAAGGTAGTTGTATATTCAGCTTTTAAATGATTAGCTACTATTCTACATATATTTATGCATGTACATAATACTAAATTGCATAATTTTAAACATAATTCTAATTCATGAGTGAAGAATGCTTTATCTTTGTTCTTTTCGCCCTGCCTTGCAACTGCCAAAAGTAAGGAAAAAGAGGGATGGAAAACAGGGCTATTTGAACGAACTATCAATGGTTGTGTGGATGAAATGCCTTCAAACCTCCCACTTACAGTCTGCAGATGTATCCATCTCCACACAACCTCAGAGATGAGGGGTAGTTGGGCTACTCACAACTATCCTACCAAACACCACAGGTTAAGACCCAACTGAACCAGGGACATTTAAAATTACATAAACCTCACTTTTTAATTCTAATTGCCCTTTTGATCACTGTTTTGTCCCACTTTAAAGCATTCAGGCTGACTGGTTGAGTTTGGAAAACATCACTGCTTGTATCAACTGGACTGAAATTGGTTTCTCCTGGATTGCCCTAGATTATTTTCTTTTTTAAACCGCGTCCTGTCCGGCAGAGTAGTGCTCACAATTGTCTGAGTGCCAAGAAAAAGACAGATTTAATTTCACGAGTGGAGCATTACAGCTTTAAATGCTTTAAAGCTCTGCTTGATATTTATTACTTTATTAGAAACTGCTTTTGGATTATTTCAATTGTTACGGAGTCATAAACGAAAAGGAAAAAAATAAGATGCACAAAGCAGAGAGAGGTGGGGCTAAAAGGAAAAGGGAAGAGAAGGAGAAAAGAATGAAGAAAAGAAAGAAGGATGAAGAGAATACCAGATAACACCCTGCTTGCTTCTACACCTGCAGAAACGTTCATATTAACAGCTTTTTTACCAAACACTGCACGGTACTTATGAATGCAAGTGGTATTTAGTGGTAAATGTGGCCCAATATAGAACATTTGTGTATCTGTTAACACCTGAATCTAAATACCTGTGGGTCTGACTGTGAGTGCGCTTGTGTTTCTCCATAAAAAGATGCAATAGTGGTGTGAGGAGCCACAGACCTGCCCGCCTGGACCCAGGACAGATACGGAGATCCGAGCCACAGACATCCAAAGCCCCCCCCCAGAGCACAGAAACCCCAGGAGAACCACCGCCGCGAATACCGCAACCCCCCCAGAGAAGAGCAGGGGAGAGTCCCAGGGAAACCACCCAGCAGCCACAGTGCAGAAGCCCCAGAGAGCTGCAACGCAAACCCACAGGCCCCGACGGCAGCCTTCTACGCCCGAGCAGATTCAGCCATGGATCCAGAGACCCGAGACCCCGGGACACATCACTCCCCAAGCAGAGGCCCGACAGAGCCCAGGTGTCCAGGCCCTGGCAAGTAGCCACCAGGAGTGAGCCAGCACACACCAAAGCACCCAGCCCCGGACACTGAGAACCACCAGTACATCAGCTGGCAGAGACACCAACTACCGGCAGGCAGTGTGACGGGGAGGAAATAGGCCCCACATTTGATGGGGGGCCTAAACTGATCCAGGAGAGGGAGGAGCTCAAGACCCAACCTGACACAAAAAACAGGCACACACAGTCACAATCACACATTACCACCATCACGTGTACACTTAAAAACACTCACACCAACGCACCGTAAAGACAACAATGGGCGTCATACACTCACTTACACTCCCCATACACTCATACTCCCTTGGATTATATGCGGCCAACTCCATCAGAACAAAAATAAACGAAATGTGTTAGACGCATCAATTATGCGTCACATTGAAGATCATTACTCCAAAGACATGCAAGATGGTGGACAAAATAAACAAATCACAACAATATAGATTTAATTTGCATGGATGCAAAGGTTTCCATTCCAAGATTTCTTCCTGATTTCAAGTAGTTGAAAATAAACATTAAAACAGCTAGTGGTAAGTCTGAAGGTGAAAGTTTAACACATACGGTGCTACCTCATATCTAATTCTAAGACCTTAATACTTCTGCAAAAAAGATAAATAATAATAGAAGCCCAGGTTGCTTTGATGAGGCTTCCTTAGGTAATCTGCATTGTTGGGGCTAACGTCTCTCATCTTCCTGTTGATAATACTCCACAGACTCAATGGGGTTCAGGGTGGGCCAGTTTGCTGAGCAATCCAGCTCAGTAACACCACAATCATTGAACCAGCGGCTGGTAGTTTTGGCAGTGTGGACAGGTGCCAAATCCTGTAAAAAAAAATGAAAGCAGCATCTCGATACAGCTTGTCAGCAGAAGGAAGCATGAAGTGCTCTAGAATGTCCTGGTAGATGGCTACATCGACTGTGGACTTCAGAAAACAGTGGACCAACACCAGCAGATGACATGGACCCCAAATCATCACTGAAGCACTCAATCCACTCTTCCTCCAGACTCCAGGTCTTTGACTTGCAAATGAAATTCAAACTGTACTTTCATCTGAAAGAAGGACATTGGACCACTGAGCAACAGGTCAGTTATTTTTCTCCTTAGCCCAGGTAAGACTCTTTTCATGTGGTCTCTGGTTCAGGATAGGATTTGTCTGTGCATAGTGGGTCTTGATGCAGTGACTCCAACCTCAGTCCACTCCTTGTGAAGCACCCCCAAATTCTTGAATGGATTTTGCTGGACAATCCTGTAAAAGTTGTGTTTATCCCTGTTGCTGGTACACCTTTGCCTACCACACATTTTCCTTCCACTTATCTTTCTATGATTTTGCTTAAATATAGCACTCTGAACATCCAGCTTCTTTAGCGATGACCTTTTGTGGCTTACCCTCCTGGTGGTGGGTCTAAATGACTGTCTTCTGTCCAATCAGCAGTCTTCCCCATGGCTCTGTAGCCTACTGACCCAGACTGAGACCATTTAGAGGAGTTTCCAATTTTTTACTTTTTGACAATAATCAAATTTTTAATGCCACTGAATTTTGGGTTTTCACTAACTGTAAGCCATAATATCCAAAATTATGGCTCGAAATATATCTCTCTATGTCTAATGAATCTATATAGTAGGGCTGCAACAAACAATTATTTTCCTAATCGATTATTCTGTCGACTATTTTTCGATTAACTAATTAATAATTGTATAGCAAAAGGTGCTTAATCATTGAATGCAAAATGCATATATTTTTTGTAGTTTTGGCTGAATTACTGCTCTGAATGGGTTTGTTCTTTCAGCAAAAATGATATATTTTAGAGTCTGTACCCTCCAGTTAATGATTATTAGATTACTAAACTAGTTGATAATTATTTCAATAACTGATTAATCACAATTAATCCGATTGTTTCAGCCCTACTTTATAAGTGTCTCACTATCTAATATGAGTGATACTCTGATTTTTTTTAGACGTACTTGTACTATATCCATATAGTCATACGGGCCCGTGCCTAATGAAGTCTATGAGAAATTCATATTCAAAACAAGTATGTGATTTTACTTTGACCATTAACAGATGTGTAAAAGGTAAACACGTTCATCACAGGTCCGCTCAAAGGTCACAAAATGTCAAACAGGAATTGCAGGTAAGACTCAAAAACATTTCAGCAGTCACTAGATGATCACAAGATCCTAAAGCTATGCAGCTATGATCTGAATTGTATAAAAAGTAATTGTATAAATGGGACCCGGCCCTTCAAATCTGTTGAGGCAAGTCTGGGGACATTCTACAGGAAACTATAGGTTTCTTTTTTTTAGAGGGATTGCAAAATGAGTACAATTAACCCCACCAACCTGGCTACATAGGTCCTCTATCCCCTCCCCTTTCTCTGCTCGAAGTTGTTACAGTGGTGAGCATCCAGCACAGTTCGTGTATTCAAAACATACCTATACAGCACATACGTGCCACAATGCAGCATGCAGAGCAACCACGTGATAACGTAGAACTGATTAAGTTTTTTTTAATACTATGACATCACTGAGACACACATGACATGACCCTTCCCAGGATTCACAGGGACACAAAGCACTTTTCCTGGGAACCGGTTTAAACCAGTTGTTTAGTGTGTAATTGTGTGTGTGTATGTGTGTATATGAGTGTGTATGACGGAGAGAGAGGCTGAGGTTTTTGTTAACCATTCAGGTGCTGGAGTGAACGTGGAGCTTCCACACTGACAGTCATTGTAAAGTGTGTGTGTGCTTGTTTGCTGTCTTGATTCTGATCCATGCAGGGGGGCTACAGCAGGGAGATGACGCTGGAAGGAGAAGTTTGGACAAGACATGCCAGTACAACCGCCTCAACCTTACACGGACACCAGACCTATCTTTGTAATGGCGGAGTGATTGGCTGACAGGTCTCACATTTCATCTCCGTGGCAGTTTACACATAATTCCTTGTACCTCACACACACACACGCGCACGCACACACACACAGCCCAAACCAGCCAAAGAAACTGACCTCACAGACAAAAAAAAAAAAGCCCATAGAAGCCACTCCCAACAAAACATAACTTCACCATGTAGGCAGTTCAGAGTAAGCTGCCTTTTCAATCAACAAATATAGCAAGAACCACAGCAACATAGTCCAATTTAATATTGAGTTTTTAAATCAGTAGGTTCAAGTCTCAAAGTGTCACGGCACAATTATCTAAACTGTCTAGCAGACATTAACCTGATAATTATTCAAACAAGATGAAAATATTAAAACAGCTTTTAGAAACACTGCCGGCTGAACAGTAACAAGGATGCATTTTTCCAGATTATTAATGTATATTTAAAGAAAATTTCATGACAGGAGATAAAAGTCACTTTGTTGTCATGTTATTTCCTTGGTGAACACACAACTTCGGTCTTTTACATGGCATAGATGACTAAGATGTCCGCAACCACATCTGGACCAATCTAATCTAGATTTAGACAATGGTAGAAACTTTATTTTCCACTTTAAAACGGCTTTAATGCTTTACCATGTGTCCAAAATTAATGTTTTTCTATTTAAGAAGATACTTTAACAGAATATACTCAAATGTGCTGTTAGCTTGTTTAGAACTAGAGCTGCACTAAATATCAGATCACAAACATCATGGTAATAATCAATGTTTGCAATAAGGCAATCCAAAAAGACGAAAAATGCACTGAGAAATATGATGGTGGCTGTTATTGGACAATTTTCAGTTTAAACAGTTCTGATCAATCCTTGGGTGGTTGGCAACTTTAAAATTTGATATTTTTCTGATCATGTGAATGGACCATGCCTAAGTGCTCTTTGGTGTTGAGGCTGTTTATAAGCAGAAACCACTCAAAGATATCTATTTACAGGGTCAGCAAGGTGTTTAAAAAAAAAGTCAGAGAACGTTCACAAAATTTAGCCAGCTATTTCAAAGGAAACTATTTTTCATGAGATACTGAGTTAATTCGGTCTACAAGAGAGCAAGAGAGAGCAAGACCATTGAAACAGATAACAAGAAGGCTGAATGGATTACATCAAAGTTGTTCTATTCTATACTTTATGCTTTCAACCTCTGTATTCCATTGAACATCCTGAATGTGGAAATGTTTGTAGCCTTTTGGAAATGAGGGGAATAAACGCAGAGACTGCTGTTTTAAAAATGGCAGTCACACTTACTAACACCCATAATGATGCTAAAGGCAGTTTTAAGGTTCAATTAAGCTCAACATTAAATATGTCGGCACATACAGGAGGAGCTTTGTATCCGTTTTGATTTCGTGCGTAAATTAGTTCGTCATCAGGAAGTCTGTCAACATGCCCAGAAGCAACAAACTGAGCAATATTGTTGGGACAGTGTGGCTGTAGTATAGGTCACGTCCGATCAAAGAAAGTAACAAAGAAGATGTCAATAATGGCGGGACTTTTCCATCCACATGCTGCAAAGCAGGGGCGTTTTTAGGGTCTCAGAACATTGGGAGCTTTACCCCAAACCTAAAATATTTAAATTTCCATAAGACAGTTTATAAGTAGTTCTCGGTCTTGGCTGGGTTTAGACTGAATGTAAATTATAGTGAATCAAACAAAAAGGGTTTACAATAATTTTACTGGGTTTTCATTTTTGTTAGAAGCTGAATAAAGGATAAAGAGAAACACAGTTTAGGACTGATGAAAAAACATTTTGCTGAAGCAAATAATGACACATTTTGAGGTATTTAGAAAAAACGTAATCTGACTTTTTGCTGACAACTTTTTTTTAAACTCAGATGTTTACTATGGACCAGATAAATTTACTTCTTTTGTCATCTACATAAATTACCTTTTTAAACATTACATTCTCATCAAAGTGTTCCACTCCTAAGGCTCCATTGTTAAACACATTTATTTATTTTATTTGTGCCAAGAGCTTTTGAAACATTTTATTAAAATTGTTCCCTCTTTTATAATACTGTTCTCTTTTACCGCCATCTTTTCAGCCCTTCTGAAGAAATTTGGCCTGCCAAAAATAATAAAAGAAACATTTTACAACACAGTCTTTTATTCTGCACTGAACATGTGAGACATTAGTGCAGTTCTTACTATTAAACACTATAAGAGGAAAGGGTGTTAAGTTGTGGTGTTTAAAATATAGCATAGAGCCTCATCCTGGACCTTATCAGTACTAATATTACAGTTATTAATAACCGTATACATATGGTATGTATGTCTCACCTTCAGTAAAACTGTATCCTTGTTTAATTAGTTTAGTTTATATAATTTTACATGTGTAATTTAGAAAAATATAATAGTTAACTAATCAATGGTCCACCTGTGATTAATAGCTATGATTTATTTCTTAATTATGCTGCATCTTTAAAGCCAGACTGTATGTTTAGAATCAGCACAGAAGATATGAACAAAAAGAGGGAGGTTTACTTTTGCTCTTTCAACTACGTCTTACTGGCACCAGGAGATATTTTCCCAGTGCCAGTAAGATTTCTATTGAGCATCACTTTTTTCTGTCTACATGTAGAAATGGACTATAGGACCGGCTGCTGCAATGTGTTGATCTGAAGGACCTTTTAATGTGTTCAGCTACGTTAGGATTAAATGCTTTTATTTTGACTGAAGTAAAGGACCAGATATTTTCACATTATGATGCAAATCCGGCTAGAAGCTCACAGAGAAGGTTGCTACTGTTTTCTATCAGACAGATCTTTTACCTTCACCTGTAGCTCAGGTGAAAGTTCCTCATCATGACCCTGAAGATGCTCATTAGAGTGAACTACCACCTCATGTCTTGCTGGGTGAAGAAGTGATTAGCTTTAACTGACAATTAGCCCATTCTGAGTCAGCATTCAGGTTTTACCGCTATCTTCGTCTGGGTCATACCGCTCTGCTTCCGCCTGTTCCTGTACACACACATTCATCAGGCTCTTACTCTCCGGTTGGCTCTGTGGTTGCTCTGAAATGACCCCTGTTCGAGGCGCTCAGTGTAACTTTTCGGGTAATGAACGAGGCAGGTCGACGGCCCTGGAGTGAACTGCTGTTCTGGACTTCTCTGCCTGTGCGCGTAGTTGCGTATTTGAGGTGCCGTGAGTGCGCAAATAAGTATTTTTTGTCTTTCAACTCATTGTCAGGTTAAGTGGAGTGGGAGGTGAACACAATTAAAAAACACAATTGAAAATAAAATAAAAAGACCACTGTTTTTAAATAAAGATGTGAAGTCCAATACCATTTTGCGGCTCCATCTTTTTAATATTTCTAAATTTCTTCTATCAAGAGGTCCGGGGCCATTCAGACAACATCCGGGGCTTCAGCCCTGGAAGCCCAGGTCTAACGACGCACCTGCTGCAGTAAAGTATTTAATGGCTGTACAGACACCTTCTATCTATTGCAATATGTCTTTTAATGTACATTATCCTCTGCCATCTTCATGTTTGCCATTGTCTGAAACTTTCTTCTGAATTCAGAAACTACGTCCTCTAATGGCTACATTGCCTAGCAATCATACCAACTTAATAAACAAACTGAAAGCATAGGGGCAATGGCACCTGACATTAGAATCGGACGGACCTACTTACATGCGTAAAGGAAGCATAAAAGAGGTTTTAAATGATAATATTCTGTCTGAAAATAATAGTAAAACCCTCTGAGCCACAAAACTATTAGTAGGTCAACAAAGAACTGCTGTTTTGGTAGGATTCAACAGTAATTAGCCTATTTAGAACTGATCCCCTAGAACTCCAACAGGTTAAGCGGCTTCAGAACTACACATTTGTAACAGGTCTATAGAAGCATTTGTAAAGCAGAAGGTTGTGATCAGAAGAAATAATGCATAAATCCTTCATACAATCGTTGAAATTATAAACCACGAGCACCTGAGCAGAGATGAGGATGATCAGTTCCCACCAGGCAACCACTGAGGATGTTTTTGTCTACATGTTTCCATAAAGTTAACAGTCTCCAAATCTGATCGCAAAACTTTCACACAGAAAACCCCTTTATGTCACTTAGATGAGATCCTTTTCGGGAGCTTAAAAAAAACCCAAAAGAACAGGAGTTCAAACACACGTGCACAACATCTGCCGATTAGCTGGTGTTGCAGTTTCTATAAATTGTAACTGTCACAGTTATTCCCAAGAATAGAGGCACGCTGCCATTTTACAGATGTTTCTTTCATGTCTGACTTGCTGACTTCAGCTTTCTTTCCTTAATACCCATAATAAACTAAACAACAGCATGTTGGTCCCTTACTTCACTAATATTCTCAAAGTTGTTGGATTTTATTTTTAAAAAGTAAATCCAACCAAAAAGCCAAGTTTTAAGTGTTGCAGCCAATTGACTAAGCTACCTCAGCTTGAACACAGAGACTAATGTCACACAAAGCAGGTCAAAGGTGGCTTGTAGTTTCTCTTGCTCCAACTGAACAGAGGTCATTTTAACACGGAAGGACAATTAGCATGTGAGTAATTAATATGGGTGGTAAGTAGACATAATGCTCCGAGCTAATCTGTTCTGGTCTTCAGGACACGAAGTTATGCAAAAACATTAGAATGAAGCGACAGCCACTGTGTGACTGTTGAATCTATGTGGTTAACAGGCATGGCCCAGTTACTTGTATCCAAGTTTGCCAAGGTTTTAAAAACCAACAAGTTCAGAACCACTTCAATCTTCCATAGCACCGCTACTATGTTTTAAAGTGCCAGAGTGACAAAAGTTTTCTCGAGGTGTTTGAAGCATAGAGCAACACAGTGTTGCCCCTCCCCCACTTGTTCCTTCATACTGATGGTCAACCGGCTGAAAGAAGATCAAGTTGCATTATTCTTGCTTAAATGATAGACAAATTAGGATGCTTGTGTAGTCGCAAAAACTAAAGTTACTGTAGGCAATGAAAGGAGCACCACCTTCTTTTTTTATTAAGGTAAGACTCCTTATCAATGCAGTTAAAGTGCAGATCAGCAAAAAAAAATTTATTATACTCATTAAGCAGATTTTACTAGAAGGTTACTGCTAAATTTAGTGGATTTTTATTCAATATATTTTACTGTGAATCAAAATAACAAGTCACAAATATTAGAACCATAATCAATTGCCATGTTATTTTACCAGCAGTATTATTAATTATTCCTTTCCTGATTTAAATAAAAAACAATTATATAATACTATTATGAAATAGTGAAACCATAATTATCATGACTTTGAACATGGAATGGTGTTTTGGTGCCATTTAGGCTAGTCTGACTACATCATCTGCTGGGGTAGCAGCATCAGAGCCAGGGACTTAAAAAAGCTCAACAAGCTGATAAAAAAGGCTGCCTCTGTTCTGGGAACTCCTCTGGAACCTCTGGAGGTCATTGTGGAAAGATGGATTCTTCATAAAATGAAGAACATTATGGAGAACCCTGAGCATCCTCTTCATGAGACTGTCCTACAACAACAATGTCTTCAGTCAGAAGCTTCTTCCGATCTGCTGTAAGACGGACCGCTACAGGAGATCCTTCCTGCCCACAGTCATTAGCATCTACAACGGCTATTTAAAGAAACCTTCATAATATGAGCAACAACAACATTTAATTTCCCTTTGGGATTAATAAAGTATTTTTGAATCAGAAACTGCTGATCTAATGGGATTTTCTCCACAAAAGCACTGGCAGTTGTGTTGAAAACAATGCCTTGTGGATGCCAGAGAAGAATAGAAATACAGGTTCTAAAAAAAAAGGGAATAGCAGCTCAATTAGCTACTCATTACAACCAAAGTACGTGGAATACCATCTCTGTATGGACGACACACGAAACCTTGAAACAAATGGGTCCCACCAGATCTCAATCTAATAGAGCACCTTTGGGATGTGCTGGAGCAGGAGATTCCAATCATGGATGTGCAGCAGACAAAATGTTAAGCAACTCTGTGATGCCAACATGTCAATATGGACCAAAACCCTTCATGATTTTAACAATTCACAGAAAATCCTTCATGCCTTTAACAGCTCACTGAATCTATGCTACAAGGAATGAAGGCAGTTCTGCAGGCAAAAGGTAGGGTCATATTTAAATAAAAAGCTGGTAGCTTTGCAAAAATAAAAATAAAAATAAAAAAAATAAAAATCTCAAGTAAAATGTAATGAAAACAGGAATATAACAAGACATCTCTCTTTATTTGCCCAATGTCACATTCTTTAAGGGACCTTCATAAAACACTTTCCTGCAGTGACCCTCCTAATTAACGCTTGTGATTAAAAACTGTACTTACTGTTTAAGTTACTTTTAATGCAACAACAGTAAAGGAAACTGCATGGTGGCTGCTTCACTGTACAGTAACTTCAGTGAAAAGACTAAGTGCAGAGAAAAACAGACAAAAAGATCCTAGTTCTGATGCAGCCCTCGCTTCTATGTGTATTCATTGCTCCAAGTACAACAGCATTATAAACACAGGGCTTACTCTGTGGAAAACATCAGCTCCGCCACCCCCCTCCTCTCTACAGCACTAACACAGGACTTGATGGGTTTATATATTTAGGTAAATTTCAGAAATCCTACAGCAACTTAAATCACATGTTGATACCTAATTGAGAGATGGTGCTTAATCATTGTGATTTTACGCAAATATTCGAGTCCACTTTGATATGATGCATGTTTAGATAATGGAGTTTTTTCCATATGTGAATCTAACCAATCATCTCACTAATACATGTTAAGCAGTTTTCACCCATGGCTTTCAGCGATCCAAAATGCACAACCTTTAACCTGGCCACTATCAGGGCACTCTTCATCTCTGTCTTCTGTTCCTGCTTGGAGTCTGACTGAACATGCTGTATGTGTTCAGCATAGTATTTACACACAGACAGACCTTTACCCTGGGAAACCCTATGACTACATCACACAAGGATTTCAAAAAACTGTGCAAGTATGCAGCCACGCTACTTTGTAAAAATGCAGCTCCGGCTAGGAATTCCTTTCTGAGAACCTTTTTGACCTGGCTCTGTCAAAACAATGAGTTATAACAAATATAGTCTCCATAACTGACCATAGAGCCAACGGTGACCCAAGCAGTGCTGTGCAGCAACTTATAATATGGCCAGCGAATGACTCTTTCCAAAGGCATGGCTGATTACACAACAGCTCTGGACCTGCCTCGTGTGTGATCGCTGGAATGGTGCTTTCTGCGAAGGTCAGAACTTATGATTAATTTTGGACTCACGCTTGTATTGTTAATACAAGAAAAAAAAAAAAAGTCCAGGGTGGACAGCTCTTCCATGGCACTAAATGTCCTCTCTGCCAGTCAGGACAGGTAGTCCAGTACAGCAGTACTAGGGTCAAAGCAAGGCTTTTTCTAACAGCTGGCATATTGTTAACATGTAAACAAAACTTTACACAGCCTTTGTTCAGATAAACAACTGATGGTTTATTCTGGATCCTGACAGAAAAAAGGCCATGATTGTGTTTTGGAGCAATCTGGCTGTGGTACCAAGTATCCAATAACAACTGATTAGATTAAAAATTGTGATTACTCAGCAGAACTGATAACTAAGTGCTCTAATTCTTCCCACATTAGAGTTAGCATGATGTTGGGCAATTTTGGGCTGTTATTTTTGATTTTAACAAAACATTTAAAAAGTAAAATGTCAAAGTTACATTAATGATGACTTTAATTAAATGATGGACCAGTAGCTTCAAGGAATGCACCAGAATGGTTAGAGACACAGTTTTGGAGTTCAAAATTTGGTTATAAAGCAAAATCTCAATCTTTGGACATCTTACAGAGCATTGTTTAATATATCACCCGAAAAAGAAATGAGTACGGAACAACTGCAAATCTACCAAGTCTGGTTGTCCACTTAAACTGACAAGCTGCACAAGGGGAGCCTTACTCAAAGAGGCAGCCATGGTAACTCTGGAGGAGCTGCAGAGATCCACAGCTCAGGTAAAGGAATCAGTAGACACGAAAACTATTAGTGGTGCACTCCACTGGAAGAAAATCAGTTGTTTAAAGAAAACAATAGGATAACCTACTTGCAATGTGCCACAAGCCATGCAGGGGGCAAACATGTGGAAGAAGATACTGTAGTCAGATAAATTTAACTGTCTGGGCTACATGTGGGTAAAACCAACACATAAGACCGAACAGAGCACACCCCCAGTGAAACAGGGTGGTGGCAACATCATGCTCTGAGAATGCCTTTGTTTTGCAGGAATAGGGATACTGACCAGAGTTGGTGGGAAGATGGGTGGTGGCAAGTTTTGTGGCAGGACTTGAAAATGGCTGTTTACAGAGATGTTCTCTATTCGGTCTGGCTGAGTTTGAGCTATTTTGCAAACAAGAATGGGCAAAGTTTCAGTTCATAGACATGCAAAGCTGGTAGCAACAGACGCCAAAGACTTGCAGCTGTAACAAAGGAGAATGGTGGTTCCACAAAGTGTTAACTCACAGGGGGATTTAATAACACTACACAGCACACTTCAGATTATCGCTAAATTACAACTATACTTACTACTTTGTGTCGGTCTACTTAAAATCCAAATATAGTAATAGAGTTTGCAATATTCTGTATGGTTGTCCCATAAAGCTGATATGCATCTGATGAACCTTTGTAAATTAAAAACCATACTTGTTTTTTTTTCACAAATGCAAATAAAAAAAGCAAACCATAACTTAGTATACGAGCAACAATCACCAAAGCATTCATGGCACGTTGTTGGATGCTGAATGTGGTTCACACCAGCTTCAGTCGTGTTCATTCATCAATTAAAGCTTTTAAAACCACCTAAATGCATCATCGTGAACTTAAATTGAACATCTTTACATAAACCGGTTCGATGGCTAAGAAAACCCCGAGGTACAGCTTTGTCCTGAAGCGCTGGAAACTCGTGTGGAGAAATGTGTGTGTGGCGCTATCTGGCTGAGAAGAAGCAGAGTCGGAGTGTGTGCGCCGTGTATCACTGAGTGTGTGTGCGTGTGTTCAGCTTTAAGAGGAGGAAGACTACGGTTGTCACAGAGAGAAGTAGGAAGATTAGCTATCAGATAGCAGAACCAACGGTTGTGCCACGGGGCTTAAAGGCGGGCAGCCGCGTCCACCATTACCGCTTCAGCAGCCTCCACACCGTCCAACACCACAGTCAGCCCTTTAAAAACTAAACCCAGCCCACAGTACATGTGCAACTAGCCGGCTTTTTATTACTGACACCGCCTCGGAGGAGGTATTATTAGTTAGCCAGCTAACGTTAGCTAAATCCCACAAACAAAAACACGAAGCCCCATTAGCTTCGGATAAAAAACGGTTAATGTCCGAGCATCATCGGCTGACAGACACTTTAAGTCAAACTAGTAAAAGTCCTTCAATCCCAGCTTCTGTTCGACACCGTGACCCGCACCACCAGAACCGAACCCGAATCTCCAACCTGGCTGGACAGCTCGAAAAAGGGCACGAACTTTCACCGTAAAGCCCCGAAAGTAGGGTTGCTTGACTCAAGCTGGGACTGTTTACCTGTTTGCCTCCTCCTGGGGTGAAATCTTCCACTCGGAACTCATAAATTTCACCCACCGGGCCCACAGAGAGAGCTTGCCGCCGACGAGCCACCGGCAGTGTAACGTTGTAATCTTCACCTCATTTAGCGACTTCTAACGCACGGAACCAACTCCGGCTGTCATACTTACACGCCGGTGAGCCCGAGGAAGGGTAAAATAAAGCTAAATTTCACCTGAGCGAGCCCCCCCTCTTTCTCCCCGGCGCTCAACCTTTGGCTCTGCGGAGAAGTGTTACTTTTCAACAGCCCATCAGCTTCTTTATCGTCACAGATAGGTGGAGGAAAACCTGGCTCCTCTCGTCGAGTCCGAATAAAAGGCTCCCCTCGATTCACTCACTAAAAAAACTTACGCTTCGCATAAGTCAACTTACTTTGAAGCTTTGTCGCCCTTTCTTCGTCGATGGTCGAAGGGGGAATGTTTAATCTGCAGTTAACCTCGATAAATCGTTGCTTTTTTGAAATCCAGGGGATATCCTCTTTTTTTTCGGCCCTCCCCGCTGCCGCGTCTGTTGCCAAATAATGCGCCTCAACACACATGGAGCCGCTGCGTCCTCTTAGTGGGCATGCGCACCTCGGCATACCAGGGCGACCGGAGCACATCATGTAAGCCGGTGGCCACCAAGGGCCTGAGCGGGGCCAAGGTGTCAGGGTCTTCAGTGACCGTCACAGTACCAGTGAATAAAAAGCACATGATCACATTCAGACACACAATGTCACAGCGAGGGGATAATGATCTGAGAAAAACTGAAGATGTACCCCCTAATACTTCTTCTTTCATAAGATAAATGCAATAAGTCAAGATGTGAAACGTTATATGTACTGTAGCTCTGTTGGGGTGTACACTGTGTTTGAACACTGGGTTCAGACATGCCACAGATAGATCATACCGATTTTTATTGAAGTAGTTTGATTTTGTCTGGAGAAGTATTTATTTGTTGTTTTGACAATATCACAATAAGCCTTATTCGCCAGGTTTCTGCGTACAAGCAAGCAATTTGGCTTTGGTTCCACTTGGTCTCAGTAAGAACATTAATATTATTTATTTCAAAATACAAAGGAAAATAAAACGATTTTTGCATATATGTATATATATGTATACAGGTCCTTCTCAAAATATTAGCATATTGTGATAAAGTTCATTATTTTCCATAATGTCATGATGAAAATTTAACATTCATATATTTTAGATTCATTGCACACTAACTGAAATATTTCAGGTCTTTTATTGTCTTAATACGGATGATTGTGGCATACAGCTCATGAAAACCCAAAATTCCTATCTCACAAAATTAGCATATTTCATCCGACCAATAAAAGAAAAGTGTTTTTAATACAAAAAACATCAACTTTCAAATAATCATGTACAGTTATGCACTCAATACTTGGTCGGGAATCCTTTTGCAGAAATGACTGCTTCAATGCGGCGTGGCATGGAGGCAATCAGCCTGTGGCACTGCTGAGGTCTTATGGAGGCCCGGGATGCTTCGATAGCGGCCTTTAGCTCATCCAGAGTGTTGGGTCTTGAGTCTCTCAACGTTCTCTTCACAATATCCCACAGATTCTCTATGGGGTTCAGGTCAGGAGAGTTGGCAGGCCAATTGAGCACAGTGATACCATGGTCAGTAAACCATTTACCAGTGGTTTTGGCACTGTGAGCAGGTGCCAGGTCGTGCAGAAAAATGAAATCTTCATCTCCATAAAGCTTTTCAGCAGATGGAAGCATGAAGTGCTCCAAAATCTCCTGATAGCTAGCTGCATTGACCCTGCCCTTGATAAAACACAGTGGACCAACACCAGCAGCTGACACGGCACCCCAGACCATCACTGACTGTGGGTACTTGACACTGGACTTCTGGCATTTTGGCATTTCCTTCTCCCCAGTCTTCCTCCAGACTCTGGCACCTTGATTTCCGAATGACATGCAGAATTTGCTTTCATCCGAAAAAAGTACTTTGGACCACTGAGCAACAGTCCAGTGCTGCTTCTCTGTAGCCCAGGTCAGGCGCTTCTGCCGCTGTTTCTGGTTCAAAAGTGGCTTGACCTGGGGAATGCGGCACCTGTAGCCCATTTCCTGCACACGCCTGTGCACGGTGGCTCTGGATGTTTCTACTCCAGACTCAGTCCACTGCTTCCGCAGGTCCCCCAAGGTCCGGAATCGGCCCTTCTCCGCAATCTTCCTCAGGGTCCGGTCACCTCTTCTCGTTGTGCAGCGTTTTCTGCCACACTTTTTCCTTCCCACAGACTTCCCACTGAGGTGCCTTGATACAGAACTCTGGGAACAGCCTATTCATTCAGAAATTTATTTCTGTGTCTTACCCTCTTGCTTGAGGGTGTCAATAGTGGCCTTCTGGACAGCAGTCAGGTCGGCAGTCTTACCCATGATTGGGGTTTTGAGTGATGAACCAGGCTGGGAGTTTTAAAGGCCTCAGGAATCGTTTGCAGGTGTTTAGAGTTAACTCGTTGATTCAGATGATTAGGTTCATAGCTCGTTTAGAGACCCTTTTAATGATATGCTAATTTTGTGAGATAGGAATTTTGGGTTTCATGAGCTGTATGCCAAAATCATCCGTATTAAGACAATAAAAGACCTGAAATATTTCAGTTAGTGTGCAATGAATCTAAAATATATGAATGTTAAATTTTCATCATGACATTATGGAAAATAATGAACTTTATCACAATATGCTAATATTTTGAGAAGGACCTGTATGTACTGTACATACATACATACATACAGTGTTTTTACAAAAAAGTGGCTGAATTTTGCTATCGCTCTGATGAACACTCAACAGTGCGATAGCAAGAAACTGTCTCTGAGGCGGCTGGTTTTTGAAATAGAGCTCTGTAGCACCGACCAGAAGGTAAAAGTCTAAACAGTTTGTTTGCAGGATATGTGGGATCTGCAGAGATGTTAATTGCCCTTTTCCTGACCCTTGACCTGTGCAAATCCTGGATGGAGGGCAGGTCAGCCTTGATGATACTCTCTGCAGACCTAATTGTTCATTGTAGTCATTGTAGTTTCTTGTTTTGTGGATGAGCCAAACCGCTCAGAGGTGGATGTGCACAAGACAGACTGAATAATGACAGTGCAGAAAATGACCAGTAGGTCCTGTGAAAGGTTGTACTTCTTGAGTTACCACAGGAAGGGCAGTCCATTGCTCCTTTTCCACAGGCCCTATTTAGGCCACATGGCTCCACTCCACTCAGTCTCGCTCTATGCCACACAGAACCTGTTGTGTTTCCATTGACTCACTGACGGCTGGAGTTATGGATTGAAGCCCCTCCTCCAGCTGTCAGTGTAGTGTGCTATGCTGCAATTAATATTACTGTGTGAAATTGTCACAATAAAGTAATGTGTGAAACAATAAATAAATAGACAATAAAAACATAAATAAACAAAATACAAATAATGTTTGTATTATTGTGAATGCAAGAATGTCTTATAAATGTTTATGTGAAAAATTATCCACCCGCTCCAGCCATTGTGGTCCTTAATATAGTAGCTCTTGGGTTTTATTTCCTTGCACTACCTCAGCACAACCCTTCTCATTTCTCCTGGTCCCATGGCCATTAAATGAACAGCAGTCTGTTTATGTCACATGTAGGCCCTACTCTGCCCGATTATACTTGCTGAGGAGCAGGTATGAAAAAAGCAGATCCATGTTTGGTGAAGCAATTCTGTGTTGATTTGCTCATTTGCTTTTGATCAATGTCCTGATTAAAGACCCAGTGACAACCTATTATCGCTTTTCTTTCACATGCCTCCAGTTTGATGTTTGAAAAATCCTCATACCAACATCTTGGTACTAAGATTCCAACAGCTTTGGAAGAGAAGCAGGTCCTCAGCATCACAGATCCTTCACCGTACGTAATAGCTGGCTTGAGGTCCTTTTCCACATATTCATCCTCCGACCAAATTGGAGCGTTCTTTGTCAAAAAGATAGATCTCAAATCTCTTTCATGAAACAGAATCAACGACAGCATCAAAGACAAGTCACTCGCTAAGATGCCTCTTGCCATTCATTAACAACCAATCACCCAGGGTTTCTAAAAGGGCAAAGCACGAAATCCATCAACTGTCACTGAAGTTTTTACTACAATTAATTCCTGAAAGATTTATATCCACTGAGCTTTTAATGAATTTCATATATAGATGTTATAAATAAAACTGTCCAGTCTAAACGGCTGTACTCACACTTAATTTGTGTGGTTATATTGGACTCATATAGCAAAAAAAAAGAAAGTGGAATCTAAGAGGTTCTGTGTGTGGTATTGATACAACAATAAAGCTGATTTGACTATGTACCAATCTGGGATAACATTATGACCAGTGTGGGCATCCTGACAGGTCTGCCTACACAACAAACTGTGATGTGCTGTGTATCTTCTTCAGTAATTTAAGCTACAGATCGTCTGTTGGAACAGACCACACAGCCGACCATCGCGACCCATGCGCATCAGGGAGACATGGCTTCCCATGACCCTCTCGGGGGTCACTACTCTTTCTTCCTTGAAGCCTCTTTTGATAGATAGTGACCATTACATTTCAAGTACAGCCCACAGGAGCTGCAGTTTTGGAGATACTCTGACCAAATCTAATAGCCGACACAATGTGGTCCTTGTCAACCTCACTTAGATCCTTATGCTTTCCCCTTACTTCGAGGGTCAGCCAGGTCCAAACATGCAAGTCCAGAACGTTCGTAGCAGGATTACTGCATTAACATGAGTCCCTCTGTAAAGGCTCCAGTTGGCATACTCTCTCCTGACGAGAACTCTGTTCTTTCAAAGCATCCCTCTCAGTGAACTGAACTAATCCTCACTTATCAACAAGCACGCACAGAAAAACACACGTAGAGTGAATTAAATGCTGCGATCTAAGTAAGAGTCCAGAAAGCCTGAAGTAGGAAAGCTATTCTCCAGCACCACAGTGTTCGGTATAAAGTGCTTTGTCAGCCTAACCCTTTCGCTCTTTAAATAACAAAAAATAACTCTTTCTAGATTTTGCTGTTTCATCAGGTCTGATTGTTTGTGTCCTCTCGTCCTAACATTCCAGTCTCCTGAGGCTAGAGAGTGTGTAGGAAAGCAGCTCAGTTATGGTTGAGGTGCAAATACACCCTCCATTTCTGCTACCTGTGCGACCCATTCTCTTTTCCAGTGGTTATAATCAGTCTGACAGAGGGAGGTATCCCAATCCTTGTGGTTTTTAGTATAACAATGACCATCAGTGGGACCCTTTGTGAGGTGCCTTGAGACGACATTGTTGTAAATAAGCGCCGTTTAACTAAATAATCTGAACTGAAACTATCTGTGTAGTTATGCTGCTATAGGCTTAGGCTGCTGGAGGACATAATGACCACTTTCACCCTCTTCGCTACATTCTCACACTACTCTCCAATTTTGCATTATTTGCTGTTATTTTAGCTTTTAACCTTGTTCTCTCTTTTCTCTTCCTAGAAGCTACACCTGACCTGGCTCTGTGTCTAGCTGTGACACCTTTCTGGAGAGGGGACTCGTCTGAGCTTCTGCTGGCAACAACTTAATGCTCACCCTCTACCGATGATCCACATGGCCCCGTCTTTTAGTGTTTAACCCTTTCTTTCTCCTAGACATGGCAATTGACTGAGCTTTTACTGTAACTAATTATATGTGCTCTCTTTCAGACTCTAACCTTGAAAACTGGCTTAGTGTTTATCTGTTCTTTCTTTCTAGGTGAAACGACTAAAGGAGCTACATCCATTAACATTTACTTTTCCTTCCCATAGAAAGTACTCCTGGATCAGTGCTTCTTTGTTCTCTTTGTGTCTCTGCTCTGTTCTCTCTAACCCCCAGTCGGTCGTGGCAGATGGCCGCTCACACTGAGCCTGGTTCTGCTGGAGGTTTCTTCCTGTTAAAAGGGAGTTTTTCCTCTCCACTGTCGCTACATGCATGCTCAGTATGAGGGATTGCTGCAAAGTCAATGCCAGTGACTGTCCACTGTCTCTACATGCTCATCCAGGAGGAGGGAATGCTGCAAGTCACTGACTGGATGCAATCTGCTGGGTTTCCTTTGACAGAAAAACCTTTTATCCAATTTGAATAAATAACCAACTTTGACTGCACTGTTCAATGGTTAGGATTAATTGGAATGTATGTACCTGACTGATGTGAAGTGCCTTGAGACAACATGTGTTGTGAATTGGTGCTATATAAATAAAACTGAATTGACTTGAATTAAAAGCAGTCAACTGAACAGCAGATGTCTTCTTTTTACTATAATCAAAACATTATAGGTTAGAAAATGCTCTGTACATAGGAGGTAGTAAGCAATAGTTATTTACTTTATTTGTTTATGTGGCTCCTGAAAGGCACAATCTTTTTAGTGCTGTTTGAAGTAAAGTCAGGGACTGACAACATGGGGCTACTCGTAGTGTCAGCTGTTGATCCATAGAAGGTGTGAAAAAGCTGTGATATTCATTCTCTGAGGGCTGGAAATATCTGTAAAAAAGGCTTTTTTTCAGATCAGTTTCATGTGTTGTCGTTTCATTGACTGGTTTTAGTGCAGATTCCAAATGTCAGAATTTTATGTTTTATTGCGCAACAAGTCAATATTTACCCAACAGAATGTCTTTGTTCAGAGCACGAACCAAATAAAAACCACATAAGAATGAATGATAAGGATTTTGGTTTCTGGTTAATGTTCCTTCAGCTGCGTGGTTCAACTCTTAAGTAACAAGGTGATTTGGTATTTGAATTAAAAAAAAAACAGAAAAAGTTAACAACCATGAGGGGCTTACAATGAATATTGTTGTGCCTCAGCCATGGAATGAAATGTGGACTGAACACAAAAAAAGAGACTGGTAAAAACTCTGAATCCCAAAATGTACTGCATTAACCTACTTTTAGTACAGGCCAGCAAGATTGAGTCACAGCTGGAACGCCCGTAATGTCAAAACACTTCTCCCAGCCGCACCTCTTTCTCTTTATCCACGTCAGCGCAGCTGATCACATTGGGGTGACAGCACGCGACCACCTGGATGTCTCTAAAACTTGCTGGCGAGTAAGATTCATTTCTTCGAAAATTCTTTGGATCCAACATAAAATATGGTTAGCTGTCGGCATATCCTGCAACTGTATAGCAGCATAAGACAAACTGCCTGTAATTGTTTTGTCTGAGCTCCTGCAGCAAAGAATCTGAAGGCATTACAGATTCCCCAAAAAGATGTCGAGCAGCGGTTTCCTTTCTACTGCCTTAAGAGAAGAGGGCGTAGGGACCACAGCCCTGCCTGCCGTGTGTGCTGGCCCATGCAGAGATCCACCAAGCTGCTACAGCGAGCCACTCGCCATGCAACCAGTTTGTCACCGTCTTGTGAGAGTCCATATACGTTCCTCTCCTCTATTTTAGTAGTCCATTACCCCATGTGATGGCTAGTTAACAACATTAAGATCAATTGTACAAAAGATTATTGGTTTCTAATTTGACAAATAATATTTGCTTAAATATTATTTTATTACAACAATGGTGGCTGTTTAAACAACATTAAGAATAAACTGTCTTTAAATTTTTATTTTATTAAAATAATGTTTTTATTCTTTATTCTGTAATTATTATTGGTTGTTTGAACACATACCAATGTTTGTCCTTAATTAGTTTTAAAACAAATTCAAACCTCATTTTCAAAGTTCTCCAAATAAACTTTGGTTCATTAACATAAATATCCGCACTGAACTGAAATATCACTGCATCATTTTTAATTGGTTCCCCTTTTCCTTTATTTGTATATAGTTCATTAGTTTTCCTTATGCCTGTATTTGGCTTGGTAGTTTTAGTAAAATTGTTGTAGCCTAGTTCAAGAGTTTGTTAATAGAAATTTTTAACTTGGAGTTGAATTGTTTTTGTTAATAAAGTCTTATGTTTCGGAGAGAAGTTGTCCGTATGTGTGCAGAGCTTGCTATTACCGAACGCCGGTGCTCAAATTACTTCTTTCATCTATTGTTCCATGATACCACGCCATATTGGGCTGGTATTCATAGGACAATGCTTGACATACCGAAAGTTGCTTGGCTAATGATTTCTGATCAGCTGGTGCACTGATTTCTTACTCTAACTAAAATTCTATAATTATTATTAATTATAATTATTAATAGTTGCTAATAGCCAAACAATCATAATTGCATACCTTTGCTGGGTGATAATCACTTTAAACAATTAGTACAGTTATCAGTAAGAGGTGTATGTTTAACAAACCCTTCAAAACAGAGTTAATTATATTTATTGAATAGGTACGTCCCATCTAAAGATGTAATTTTTTTTAACAAAATGACAAGTAACATATTTACTGGCTCCCCTGACAGCGCAGAGCTTTAACGTTACATTTCTGTGTTGATTTGGGCATATGTTTTAGACCATAATCCTAAAAGGCTCTATGGTTCCAAATGCTTTCAAAGAGAAACAGGCCCACAGTATCATAGATCCTCCACTGTACTTAACAGTTGGCTTGGAGCTGCTTTCCCACATATTCATTAACTGCTTCTCTGGCAGTTCCCAAATAACCAATAAGACTGTTTATATCATGGGAGTTTTTAAAGATAAATTTAGTATTATAGGACCAAAGGATGCATAGAGTGGAACTCAGTCTGGTCAATATGGAGAACTATGTATAAAACATCTTAAAAAAGGGCATAACTACCTTAGGCTGAAGTCCAGTAATTTGTTCTGTCTCTGCAGACTTCTATCTGACCTATCAAATGTACATTAATAGCTGTTAATAGCAAGAAATGATGCATGGGTTGCACGTCCCAGTTGCATTGTGTTTTCGCCTCAAATTCCCCAGCCAACTGGTCGCACAAACCATTTGTTGTTTTTACATCAAACGTTGTAGCATTTTTGTGCTGAACTAATGATTATCCACTGTTGTGAATTGTGAAAACAAACTGCGACTGGTTGTAGCAGAATAAAGAAAAGCTGAGTAGATCGCTATGAGGCAGTCACTTCCTCGCTTTGCGTCTCTGAAGTGTAAAGGACTGTACACACTCCACAAGAACAAAATAATTTTTTATTGCATTCGAGTTGGCAATAACAAGAATAAAGTTTTTTTCCGGGCAGAATCAAATCAAGTTAAAGTCCCAGTAGTGTGTATCAAACTCCACACAGGTATGCCTGTAATGGTAGGACAGAAAAGGCCTTTTCCAGGCCTACTTCCTTAAATAACTGGTTAGCATCTAGAGGGCTTTTAATGGTTGTTATAGAGACATGGACACCCAAAGATGCCACTAACAGTGAACATTGGCGTAGTTATTACCTGCCTTACCACAATCAGTGCATGGAGAGTGGTGCATGGTAGCAAGCTAAAACTACAGGTTGTCACCCAACCTTGTTTGTCACAGTTGTTTCGTAATGATCGCTCTGACTGTTGATATCAGTTTAGGTGAGTCTTTATTTTATTGTGGCCATTTCCTGACTTACAAAGATCATAACACATCAACGTAGCTCGAATGGTATGTTTTCTTCTCTTTCTTATTTTGAATAGGATTAAGAGCAGAAGTGAAATGGACTTATGTCATGCTATTCATACACCAATAAAACAGAAAGCGTGGATTACTCATTAAAAAGTCCTAGATACTCTGATCAAGTATAAAAATAAAAAAAAAACCATACATGAAAAAATGTGTCATTTACATTCATTTTTTAGGAATTATTAGGAGTGCCAGTAAGTGTAACACTAGTGAACAAACAAACAAAAAACAACAACATCATTTTATAATATTTAAGCACAACTTAGGGTAGGTGAAGGTAGGGTGATATTGTATTATGCTACTGCAGTAAGAGATAGATTAAGCTTATTTTAGATCTATCTATCTATCTATCTATCTATCTATCTATCTATCTATCTATCTATCTATCTATCTATCTATCTATCTATCTATCTATCTATCTATCTATCTATCTATCTATCTATCTATCTATCTATCTATCTATCTATCTATCTATTTGATTTGATTGTGTGTCACTAACACTGATGGGAAATTTTCCACTTGCAGTTAAGAACTGAATTTCTCTTAGATGCTAAACTGTAGGTGCCAAATATAAATAGGCACATTTTTATTTGTTAACAGATCACAGTAAGTGAACTGGTCCTGTGTAGGTATCAAACCCAAATCAGATCATCCAGCTCCCATGCAGCTTGTCTCTTCTCCTATCCTCGTCTCTTGCCCTCCGTGCGGAGCACCATGACAGCTTCAACTTAATCCTCATTAAGCACTGTAACAATGCAGGAAGTAGCTGCTGCAGTCACGATTAGACGGGCTCACTATTTGGCAGGAAATAGCTCCGTTCAGCTGCTGCGTCCAAAACACCTAGAGCGTCCAGAAACTTTTCTCGTCTCGCAACAGCAGCAGCCTCTTTCCTCTGCTGGGGGAAGTGTGCCGGGTGCATGGGGGGTGTTGGTTGGGTGGTGGTGGTGGGGAGAACACATGAGTGCAGAGGAGATATGTTTAATTAAATCAGTTTTGTTAATGAAATTAAATTTGATGATGTTTGGTTGGTTTATGCATTTGCAGGAGCGCGGGCTGCACTTCATTCTTAATTAGACGAAAACCAAACGTTTCTTGTTGTGAAATGCAATTATTTAACTTAGTCGACTTAAATTTATTTATTTTAACATCAAATAGATTAAAATAAAAGGTGCGATAATAGTGTTTTTACATAAGATTCCGTTTATTAGTTTTACATTTTCTTCCAGCACGGACATTTGTAAACATTAGTTGAAATAATCTAACTTAATCCTAATTTATCAGGCTAAATACGCTTTGAAATATGAAAGAATTCAGAAAACAACAGGGCCGGGCAAAAGTAATCACACCCCTTGACTTTTTTCTCGTTTTGTCACGTTATAGCCTCAAGGTGAAATGCATTTTATGGGGATTTATCATGATGAAGTGATGGAATGGAAGGACAATTATACAAGTTTTGACAAATCCTTTTCAAATAAAAATTGTTTAACCCTCCATAACCATAAATAAAATCCAGGAGGCTTGAAGTCGCAATAGGGTGCAGAGAAACCAGGTGTCAATTCACTAAATTGAACAGGTACAGAAACAGGCAAAAAAAAAAAACGTTCAGCACGAGGGCTCAGCAGCAGTCCCCAAGACTTTTACTAGGAAGCATTACTAACCTACTACACCCTCAGATTAACAGACCTACCATGAAACAGGGTTAACAAGAATATATATGCACTAACAAACATCTACAAAATGATTAAAATATCCAAATACTTAAAAAAAAAAAATCTGAAAACACATCTCAATTCTGGACTTAAATCTATAATATTAAGCCCAAAGTGCACACTTTACTTTCCTCCTTCTCAATCTATAAATTTACTCTTCTGGTACCTTAAAAAGGTGCTCAGATCCCTGAGCTCTTGATCTGCAGTGTCTTTAGCCCAAACACACTGCAGATGAAGGGAGCGAGGTTGGTCTTCTGCACAACAAATACTAAGGTACACCAGTCTTTGACAACTCATTCCTGAGATTAGTTAAAGCATCACTTGTTGTTATCCATTTGTTTGTTTGTTGTGTTCACAGCACAGGCCATCATCAGTGCAAGCTAAAGAGCTGTCAAAGCTCCACCACAAAGAGAAACAATGAAATACTTCACTGTCTCATTGTGTAATCTCTTCATTTAATTTAATATTCAGCATAAATCAAAATTTTCAAAACAAGTAATGAAGACCTTCATTACACTGCAAAACACTTGAGACTGAGGGTGGGGGGTTACCTTTCAGCAGACCAGTAACACTGAACATGCAGACTAACCCCCAATAAATATGGCTCCGAACAAAGGACATTCATGTGTTAGAGCTGCCCAGTCAGTATGCAGACCTAACCCTGAATGAGAATCTGTGACAAGACTTAAAAATTGAAGGTCACTGCACTATCTGTCCTATTTTACAGAACCTGAGCTATGAGAGATGCCCCAAAACACTTGGTGGTCCACCAAGCGGCTACAGCGGGACACAAAAGGTGGTTCTAAAACGTAATGGCTTAGAGCAGCCTAATACAAATGCATACTAAATACAGAATATTTGCTTTTATTCCACTTCTCAAGTAAACAGTTTGTTACTTGTCCTCTCCGTCTGCTGGTTCCACTTCAACCTCGGGTCCTCAGGTCCTTGGTTATGACATTCCCTGTAGGCTTTGTGGACCTATATCTTACACCCAGCTATTATCTGCTGGACTCTTTCAGGGGCAACTTTGCACAACTTAATCCTGAGTCCTGTCATATGTGGTCGACCCTGACCTCCATTGCTCTTGTGCTGAGACCTTGGCCACTCTCCTTCGGCTTGCCATATAGTCTCATACATGTTGGACTTTGGTAGAACCCTCTGTGTATTGTAAGAAGCTTCCTTGTCATGATATCCTGGGTATCACCCATTAGCCAGGCTCTTATACCATGGGGTATGTATGATTTAAACTAACTTGTACATAGAAGTGCATTGACTTTTCATAGACTTTCACAACCAACTCATGCAGATGTAGAACAATGGAAATAATTATTATTGTCACAGGACTTAAAGTCTTTCTTCTGTGGTGTGACGTTTTGAAAAAAAGGATACTTTTTACCCTCTGCCTCTTGTGTTGCTTTGTTATTTTCACATCCAGAGTGTCAGACTCCAGAGGGATCGCAGGTTTTCAAAATAACCGCTTTACAATAATGTGTGTCACCAAGGGGCACGTATATTATCTTCAACAAGCTGGTATTGTTCTGTCTTCAAATTGCAAACATCTGGTTTTAAATATGTTGTGACATTTACACCACATTTCTTTTCACCCTACGTCCTGTGGAGCTTGTTGCTGTTCAACGCATTTGCTCAAAAGACTCCAAATGACTTCATATAACCTCCCAGATAAATGTTTTCCACCTCCCATGACCTGAAACATGAGGCCTTTCGATGAAGTCTGCCTCAAAAAATCAATGGTCATTTTCTTCTCTGTTCTGATCCAAATGGATTGTTTTTTTGTGATCCTCATGCATTTCATCTACAGTTTCAGAGGTAAGTATCAGAAGAGAATTTGGCGTGGATCCGGGGTGTCAGATCCACCCCAGCTTTAAAAGGTGCGGTGTGTTTTGCCATATGCTGTTATGTTTTTTTTAGAGGAATCAGATTCAAACCTATTAGATTCAAACTCCCCAACTTTATTTAACTTCACAACAGTCTCCTTTGTTTTTTATTTATTTATTGATTAATTAAGCATTAATTAATCATAACTAACCTGACTCTCATCAAAGATTGCTTCCTAATTAAGACAGAAATATTATTATTGGATTTGATTACACCTAAAGTATAAAATAAACTTGTTGCAACCTGTGCTTTGCTTCTGCTTTGGGTCACAATAATGTTACATGAAAGTGGAATCATTGTGCTTTGGGCTGCAGGATGACTGCACCACCATTTAAGTGTCTCTCAACCAGAACTTTAAAGATGGGTTTTGAATGGGTCTCCTGACATGACAACGATTAAACACCTCCCACCAAGGTCACATAGGAATGGTCAAATAAAAACTCATGGGAAGGTCACAGATTGGATTTACCGGTCTCCAGACCCTATTCCTATAGAAATCTCTATAGGACAAATGTATACAGATTGTCTGTTCTGAGAAGTAGTCCATAACCCCTTCTGAGATGTGTACAAACCTGGTGAATAAACTACAAAAAACATCCTACTGATGATTGAATGATTTAACTCACAAAAAAATCCAACATTTTATTCCCACAACTTTCTTGTCAGTATGGTAAAGTTCTGTTATCTGATGATCTCCTGTGAAAACACCTTGCCTCACTTGTGGCAATGGTATATCTCTCCATCTCCAACAAACATCTCTTCATCAACTGTTATTTTATCAAATATATAAATCAATGATATCCAGATGCTGCCTAATGCACTGTTTGCTGAAAACATCCAAAATGTTTTTTTTATTTTATAGAACCACTGTTAGGTCAACTGGTTTCTCTAAATTGTCCAAAGTGCTTCACATACACACATTCACACACTGTCAGTGGTAGACTACACTGTAGCCACCGCTTCCCTGGGGTAGACTGACAGAAGTGGGGCTGCCATAAAATGTGGTGCCACCAGGCCCTCTGACCACCATCAGTAGGCAAGGCAGGTGAATTGTCTCGCCCAAGGACACAACGACTGAGATAGATGGACCGGAGTTCGAACCCCTACAACAGTTGTCTGTCGTTTTGCATAATCGTGAGGGGGAAAATGGTGTGGCTTTAAGCTATTTTACAAATAAAAACCTGGAATGTGTGGTGTCTGTTGTTCAGTACTCGTGAGTAATTACTTTGTAGAACCACATTTCGCTGGTAATTCAGCTGCAAGTATGTCTATGCCAGCTTTACACATCTAGAGACTGAAATGTCTGCCCATTCCTCTATGCAAAATAGCTGAACCTCAGTGGGACTGGATCGAGAGTGTCTGTAACAACAACAACTTTCAAGTCTTTCTCAATTGGATTTTTCTTTTGGACTTTGACTGGGCCATTCTAACACATGAATATGCTTTTATCTGAGTCATTCCTGTGTAGTTCTGGCTCGATGTTTATTGTTGTTGTCCTTCTTTTATGTTAATCTCCACCCAGTCTCAGGTTTTTTGAAGCCTCTAACAGGTTTGTTTCAGGATTACTGCATAGTTAACCCCATCTATCTTCAGATCAGCCGACCACCTTCCACTTTTAAGAAAAAATCCCCACAGATTGAACAGTGCTCTGATGGATGTTCAAAGCTTGGAATGTTGCTTTATAACCTAACTCTCCTTTGAACATCTCCACAACCTTCTCCCTGACCTTTCTGCTGTGGTCCTTGGTTTTCATGATGCTGTTCGTTCACTAATGTTCTTAACAAATTTCTGAGGCTTTCACACAACACCTATATATATATATACACATAATAAATTACACAAAGGTGGATCTGTCATTTATGTAGTGACTTCTGCCAGCAGTTTTTGCATCGGATTTTATGAAGGGGTATCAGAGTAAAAGGGTTGGAATACACACGCACACCCCACTTTTCAGACTCTCACCTGAAAGAAAGTTTTGAAGCCATGTGTCATTTTCCTTCCACATCTCAATTATGCACTACTTTGTGCTGGTCTATCACATAAAACCCAATAAAATACATATAAGTTTGTGGCTGTAATGTGACAAACTCGGGAAAGTGTTCAACGTACCCAATCTGTTCTCTCTCACATCTCAACAATAAGTTTGCTGCTAAACACACACTGCAATGCACCATACCTATTTTTAATAGTTATTCGGTTTTTACGCTGGATAAATAAACATAATATTTATTCCATTACCAAGATGAGAGCTTTTAAGATATCAGAATTTTTTGCCTTTTGTTTGTCTCTCTGTAAGATTACGCAAAAACTACAGAGCAAGAATTACAGCAAACTCAAAGAAAGAGCAAAGAGTGAGCAAAGCAACACATTTTATGCATTTTTTCTTTCATACTACAAACCAGACATCTTAACCTGCTAAAACTCCTAAAACACACCCTTCTGGAAGAAATGCGTAGATCAGAAAGCCTATAATATACTGTACGTAGCAACACTTCACATTTCATTTTCTGCAGCCGACCAAGTTGTACAGGCTTATTTGTTAAGAATGTTGCATGCACTTTTTCACTAATTCTTTATATAAAACAGTCATGAAAGTGTTGATTTTAAAGGTTAATATTACTCCGAGGGAAAACATATCATAAAGTTTCTATTTATTGTAATGAATGAAAAGCATGTGTATTACGTTTCACAGTAATCCCTGTTCAAACATCTTAATCTGTACTTTATCCTCCAATGTTAGTATAAAACGCATCTATAAATAATAAAACTGTACGTTTTTTACACTGGCAAATAAAGGTTCAAATTCACATGATATTGAAGATTTAATCAACAATACTGGCAAAGTGAAAATCCTCCCAGCGTGATGAAAACCACCAGCTCTACATATAGAATTATACTGCCACCTTCTGGAAGAAATGAGTAAGGCAGATTAAAACCTCTGGAGACAAAAAATTGCACGGAGGTGACAGAAAATAATCAAGAGAAAACTATTATCATTATGAAAAAGAAGCATGAAAACAAAACATGGGTACAAAGAAGCAGCAGAGACTTTTATTTTAACAGAAATACTGACGTCATTGCATCCAATTTAAAGCAATATAAGGAAGCTATTTGGCAAAATTTAAATGACTGAAAATGACTGAATGTTTTTCTGGTGAATAACAGTCTCAAAGCATATATACACTTCTAATACTGTGGAACGTCAAATAAGGTGTGGAATATCAATAGTTTTATGGCCTTTTGTTAATTGGCCCTTTGTGAAACCTCACATTACTCAACTTTCAGTAACTACATTACCATATAACCTATTAAATGTTTGCAAAACTGGATTAAACTAACAAACTAAATAAACTTCTATAAATATGGGAGGCCTGTGTATTAAATACACTATAATGCCATATAAGGTTACAACCCAAAATCCTTGAATTCCACCCACTTCCAGGTTCACAGGTGTAAAATCCAGCAACAAGCAGACTGCTTCTACAAACATTTATAAATGACTAAGCTGTTCTGAGATGCTCAGTGAATTCCAGCGTGGTGCTGTGATAAGAGGTCACCTGTGCAATGAGTGAGGCATATCACATTTAAAAACATTACCATCTGGCCAAACAAACAAGAAATACATAAGCAGAGGTTTATTTTTAGTGCAGTATTTCTTTAAATGTTCAGTTTTACTTTTTCCTTTATAATATCAGTCTTAAGTCTTTAAAAACACATTTGAACATTATAAATTCTTGTTTTAGCATAAATGTAGAAGTTCTGCCTTCAATTCTGCTAAAGTAAGTTAGGCATATGTCCCATTCTGATAAGTAGTTGCATCGCTCTGCTTTAATGACTAACCGGAAGAACATTTTCTTAAAATTTCAAACTTCAGTTTTCAATATTTTAATCACTAAAAATCCAGTTTTGATGCCCTGGTTCTTTTAGATTAAGAAGTAACGATCCCAGCTGCAGTCTACCAAACGACACTATGATGCTATTTCTAATTTCCTTAACCTTCATTTGTTCAGCTATCAGACATTCTTCCTTTTAGCCTCTGCAGACTTTTATGTCAGTGCCGTTGCATCAGCTCTCCTGTGTCTCATTGTTGCAGTCAGCTTCTCGTTCTCAGAGGATGTTGCACATGCTGGCAGTGGGTCTGTTTTCAGAGAAGCTGAAATGAAACTGCAGGGAGGCTGTCTGTTCTCCTAGAACTTAACAAAACAAATTGTTTTACTGAAAATCCAAGCAGGGTGTAACAACTCACTGCTTATGATATATGATGCTTGAGTGGCATTCAAATTAACAAGATACTGCAGAGTTATTCAGTGGGACCTCTCTTAATGTGATCATTTTAAATAGGTACATATAGGGTTCCTGAATTCTTCTCTTGCTGAGGAACTGTGACTAAAACACAAATGTAATGCCTTTGGTAGAATGCCTAACTTATTTGAAAGCTTTAAGGTGTTGTCAGTGTCTTTATGTGACTGTTTTCTCTGACATAAAAACATATAAAATGGTAGCAGCTTTAGTCTCGTGGTCAGTCTGGTTTGCAACTACATTCACAATTTCATCTGGTCACAGCTCCATTAAACATCAATCATTGATATAGTACAAATTATTTTCTGTTTTATTGCAAAGTTTTCAAAGTAAGTAATAAAGCAGAATAAAGGTTAGTTAGGTCTGTACTAAAAATAGGTCCTTAGATCTTCAACTAAATTAACAAAACCATAATCTATTAGATTGTATTATTTATGTACGGTGATTTGAAAAAGAATTTAGAACTCAAGAAATTGTCCCCATTTTGATATGTCAGGATCAAACATTTAAATGTAATTTATTGTGATTTTATTTGACAGACCAATTTAAAAAGTGGTCTTCAGTTTTTTTTATTCCCAAATAAACATCTAAAAAGTGTGATGTAAATGCACTCTAACTCCCTCCACATAAAATCCAGTGCAACCAATTGCAGAAGGCATCTAACTAGTAAACATACTCTGTGTAGGTGTAATTTAATCACAGTTTAAACCCAGCAGGACAACAATAATAAATATAAATTTAGAGCTACAATGGAATGGTTTGAAACAGAGCTTCTTCATCTGACTGAGATTGAGCCATTTTCAAAGATAACAAAAGAGGAAATATATTCTCTTGGTGTGTAAGGTTGCTACAGACACACCCCATAGGACTTGCAGCTGTAATCACAGCAAAAGACAGTTCTACATAGGATTGACTGACAGGGATGGATATTATTGCTTGCCACACTTTTTAGATATAAAAAAATAAATTTTGTTTTTCTTCCCACTCACAATTATGCAGTATTTTGTGTTGGTCTATCACATAAAAAACCCCAATAAAATAATTCAGAGTTTGTGATCATAATGTGACAAAATGTAAAGGAAGTTCAGAAGCCCAACCGGCATCAGCTGATAATACATTATTAAGAGTTTTTTTTTAATTTTATTTACAAAATCACTTAGTATTCCTGCAGAAGTGGAATCAAATGTTTGCTGCTGCCTAAGGAAGCTTGAAAGGAATCAATATAAAAACCAGTTCCTTAGTGCCCTCACCTTGTAGTTCCCAAACGAACATTTTAAACTGAATCCTGAAACTCTAAGAAAAGAAAATTAAGCAATTACATTACTTGTTTGTGTATTGCCAGCTTGAAGTCAGCTCTGACACTGAGATGTACTGACAAAAGTTACGAACTTAATATCTTTTTTTGTGTTATGTTCACAAAGCATTTTAACTTCAAAGAGAATTTATGCATTTTTTGTACTTCAGGGGACTCCATTTCTTTTTGTTGCATTAACATAAACATGTAAATTAACTTTACATTTGAAAAAAAAAAAAAAAAACAGAGGACCAGAGCTCCACAGGCATATCAGAGATCTTGGTGGTCAGCTGCATGGCAGGAACCATCTACTTGCTTTCCTGGAGAACATGCAGAGCCAGAGCTTCAGTTATGATCCCATCTGCCGCTCTAAGATTGCTGCACAACTGTTTGCATGTTTTGATGGAAAAGGGACGTGGTGAACAGCAAACACAGAACAAAGAAGATGAGGAAAGCAGAACTGGAGCAGACAGACCCTTCTGTTCAGATCATCTGCGCTGGACATATTTTAAGTCCTTAAAATGTCTTTCTTAATGCTGATTTTACTTACGTCGATGCAACGTACTTCATCTTGAAGACATTGATGGTGCAATATTTTGGTTTACTTAAGGGAAAAGTTGGGAACCACAGCTTAGGTGTGAAAATCTGTTGACAGAACAATGGTCCCAGGCCGATACTAAATCCTTTTGCGATGCATGTAGAAACATTTTCTCATTTGCATAAAGTAAAGAAGCTTAAATGAGTTCAGTGAACTTGAATAAGTGTGTATGTGATGATGCTTCATACTGCCAGGTGTAAAAGCAGGCTGCAGGGACAGTAAGGAGTTGGTCTGGAAAACTGGAGTTTGTGAAGCGGTGCATATGCAGAATCAGCTAAGTAAACTACAGATGTGAAAAGCACCAAGTGCATTATTCTACTGTGTTTGAGTCGCAATGTCTTTTAAGTTTTTACTCTTTTTTTATTTTGATACTGTGTTATTATCCGGGAGGCTATGTTATAACATAAACGACTGACAGAATGCTGGACGTCTGAAAATTGGCCCCCTCAAACTGGAGGACCAGGCATTAGAGATATGCACCATATATTGAGGTAACACACAGTGCAATACGTTCTATGTATTTCATAGCTAGACAGGATATTCATAAGCATATGAACCACAAAAAGAGAAATTGTCAAATATAATGCAAAAATACAGTCGGTTTGTGCAGTTGTTACGAAATTGTAGTTTTTGTGCTGTGTTTATTTTATTTTATTTTGCAAATGTTGGGCATAGAAATAATTAAATTTGGGCTTACCAAACGGGAAAATATTGAATATTCTTGCCATGCTTTATGTACATAAAAACATGTATATTTAATTACTACAATCACCCATTATCTTGAATGAAAATTAATCAAAAAAAGCTTAAAACGAAAAAAAATTCTGTACTTTTCTTTATTTTTTTCAGTGTGTGTTTTGCAGATATCTGCGGAGAACTTTATTGGTGGTAAAATAACAATGTATTTATTTATCTATTACAGCCGACTACGAAAAACCGCTAGTAGGAACGAATGTTTGCACACCTTGTTGTAACAAACAAAATATCTACGTGCACAAAGTTGGGCGGATTTTGCTATTCACCAAACTCTTTTACGTACCTACGGTCCCTCACTGTGTGTCTAGCTACGTCAACTGCGCATATTCAATCATAGTGTGAAACCGGTTGTCTGTCACTACACAGAGGTACCTGTTTGCTGTTTTTCCACTGATTTTTCAGAAGTAGCCATTAATAGGAGGTATTTACTGTATAGTACATATTTTATTTAACTCTAGACCTGCTGCTAAAACGGCAAATAAGAGGAAAAAACGTGTCATCCGTTAGCTAGCAATAGCGGGCATCATTTCCAGTTAATCCAAAGTGGGGCTTGGTTAGCCTAAAAGATGGGTCGTCTTTTAACACCACTATGTTCGTGCATTTTTTTTTAAAATCAGGTTGGGGAAGTAAAGCCGCAGGAAAATGTCGAAGCGACGGATCACCCAGGAAACATTTGACGCTGTTGTCCGGGAAAACATGGAGGAGTTTGAGATGGATCCAGATGAGGCTCTGAGGGAAGCAGTGGAGCAGTTTGAGTCTCAGGGTAAAAGAACTGGAAAATATGCACTGAAGTAATGACTCAGAGTAAGGCGATGCCACAATAGTATATGGCTTATTAAAATAGAAGGTGCTTCTACGTATGCAGTATTTTTCTAGATTTAGATGAGTGTGGAAAAATATTTATATTTCTATATTTTATGGGATCCATCCAATTCAATTCAGTTTTATTTATATAGCGCCAGTTCACAACATATGTTGTCTCAAGGCACTTCACAAAAGTCAGGTACATACATTCCATCCATTGTGATGTTTTGCATTTGTACTACAGCTGCACAATATATTGAGTCACAGTCAGGATCATAATACAGATATGTGCAAAGTACTGCTTGGATGCAGTATTTGATAGGTTGATATATTTCAAGTGCTATTCATCCATGCTGTCCATGTCAATAATATATCTGGCCAGCAGGATTACGTTTTCCTGCTCTTGATGACCACATCTCAACTATTCATTTAAAAGACTGAGATGCTAAAGTTGGCAGAGAGTGAGGGGAACGTTGTGATGATGGAAAGAATTCGAGGCAAATTTGACTAAGTGGAATCCAGTATCATCATCACAGCATTCAGCAGCGATATCCTAATAATGCTCAGTCCTTATTTATACTTTCAAAATTTCAATTTGGAAAAGGTTGTAATTTTGACTTGTAAAATTTATAGGATCCTGAACTATTGATTTGTAATTTTGGGAACTGATGAATGAAAACTTTGTCTAATATACATATAGATTTGACCTTTGTGCAATGAGACTTAGATGACATACAGATCTATGATGAATCAGTTTAAGTGCAAAGCGCATCAAAAAAGGTGCAAAAATGGTCTGTCTGATATCTAAAACAAAAGCAAGAACATTCCAAACATTAACAAAAATTAAGTGTAGTTTTACCAAATGGCAAACAAAATATTTGTAGAACACTCAGTTGGATATGGAAAGCAAAGACAAATTTAACCTTGTTTTAAATGGAACAACTGCATCATAATGACATGTAAAAATATGGCCACAGCATATAACATAGGTTTTATTTCTAATGCAGGTGTGGATCTCAGTTGCATAGTGCAGGTTGTACCAATGGGGTCATCTGATGACAGTCAAGGAGAGCAAACGCATGAGGTCTTACAGGTGAGTCTTGATCCAACTGATAAAAAAAACACCCATTTGGTACACAAACATCTTATTACATTTATTTTTACTGTGTTTGCATTTTTTTCTGATTGCAGGCTTTGGAATCTCTCAGGGTTGGAAAGGACACCGCTGCCCTACCTGATGTGACAGCAGACATAAAATGCTTCACTGAGCAGTGCTCACTTGGATTTGCGCGGAGGTACCTGGCTGCTCAGAAAGGCGCGTACCCCATCGTCCTCTCCTACTGCAAAAAGAACATGGAGGAGCAGGATTCTGCCCTTGCTGCGCTGTCTGCTCTGGCAGCGCTGACAGATGGACAGCCAGACCTGTTGGACGAGGAAGGACGGCAGTTCCTTTTAGATGTTCTTCAGAAGTACCAGGTAGATTCCTCGGTGACGTGTGCCGCCATCTGTGTGGTGCGTCACTGCTGCATAAAACATGAGCAGAACAGGCAGGATCTGGTTAAAGGTGGCGTCCTGCCGCTGCTGACTGGTGCCATAACACGACACAGTGGATCCGCTGAGCTTGTTAAAGAGGCCTCGTCTGCTCTCAGGGTCATAACCTTTGATGACGATGTCCGAGTTACTTTTGGGCACGCTCATGAACACGCCAAGAGTATTGTCCTCGAGCACAGTGGACTGAAGATTTTAATTGAGGCTGCAAAAGGTAAAGCCAGCAAAACAGTTGTTTGATCATTAAATAAAGTACATTTCATTACTGTAATATATTTATTGTATGCATGTCTCCCTCACAGCTCACCTTAGCAACACTTCTGTTCTGAGCGAACTGTGTGCAACTTTATCCCGACTGGCTGTCAGGAATGAGTTTTGTCAAGACATCTGTGATCTGGGAGGATTAAAATTCATGATGACTTTACTTGCAGACAGCTACGAGTCACCGGTAGTCTACACAGAAAAACAGAACGTTGCAAAGCAGGTTTAAGAGTGCTTTTCTTCTTCTTCTCTGAATTGTTTATTGTTCTTGCAGGAGTTGGTGCGGCAGGTCCTTAGTGCCATACGTGCAATAGCAGGAAATGACGATGTGAAGGACGCGGTTGTAAACGCTGGTGGTGTTGACCTTATTGTTATTGCCATGAACCGACATACGAGCAACCCTGCTGTAAGTTGTTACACCTAGACACTACATAAATACTATTTATCTGGCTGTATCTTTAAATGTCTTGTACAGCACCGTGTAAAAGTATCCCAGCTTGTTAACATTTTGTCTGAGTGCAGCCACAAACTGATTTATTATTTTGAGAATTCATGTGATAGGCCAACACAGGGTAAATGATACATGATTCTGAAAATTACCTCCATCCATCTTTGATCAGCTTTCCTGTCCCTGCTGAGGAAAACCATCCCCACAGCATGATACAGCCTCCAGCGTGCTTCACCGTGCGTATGGTGTGTTCAGGGAGATGTGCACAAAGAATTTTGCACACAGGCCAAGAAGTTTTGGTGTCCTTTCTCCACGTTTGCTTTGTCCACTACATAAACTGTGGGAAACCACAAATGCGATCTTTTAAGGCTTTCTTTCAATAACCGCCTTCTTCCTGTCACAAATTTGGAGTTTGACCTGACTGCTTCTATTTATTTATTTATTTATTTTTGAGCCATTCGGACTTGCTGGTGTGTTTCTGATCATTGTCCTGCTGCAGAAACTAAGTGTGCCTGAGCTTGAGGTCATAAACTTATGGCTGAACCAGATCCTTCAGAATTGTTGCCAGAGAGCAGATTTCATGGTTTTAATAATTACAGCAAGAGTCCAGGTCCTGAACTGGCCCCATACTGTAACACTACTGGTGCCGAGTTTGACTGTAAGTGTGATCCTTTCCTGAAATGCTGCATTAGTTTTGCTCCAGATGTAAAGGGTTGTACAACTTTCAAAAAAGGTTCACTTCTGTCTCTTCAGTCCACAGAAAACTTTCGTAAAATTCTTGGGGATCATCACCATGGTTTTGGTGAATGTAAGACGGGTCTTTGTCTTATTTTTGGTCCGTAGGGGTTTTCACCAATGCAATTTTTTGCCCAGTCTCTTTCTTAGTGTTGAATCATAAACACTGAGCTTAACTGAGACAAATGTGGTCTGCAGGGCTTTAGATGTTGTCCTGGGTTATTTTGTTTAGTGACCTTCTGGATGATGAGTCAGAAGTAATTTGAATGGGCCGGCGACTCCTGGGAAGGTTCTCCACAGTTCTATGTTTTGTCAATTTATGGATAATGGCTCTTACTCTGGTTCACTGGAGTCCCAGATGCTTAGAAATTGCTTTGTAACCCTTTCAAGACCGATACATATGAATTAAATAGTCTCTCACCTGTTGTTGAATTTCTTTAGATCAGGGCATGATGTGTTGCTTTCTTTTTGCCTACTTCACGCTGTCAGGCAGGTTGTATTTGAGTGATTCTTGATTTTAATGGACAGGCGATAATCAGGCCTGGTTGTGGCTAGTGAAACTGAACCTGAACATATTGTTAATCAAGAAGGCTGCAATACCACATTGGTCCAGGTTGGTTTGCTTGTTTCCTTTAATAAATGAAACTATGAAACTACTATGATTGTTGCTTTTTGCATTTTCTCAGGTAATTTCTGTCTGATATTATAGTCTGAAGATTTGAAGCATTTAAATCGTGACAGAATAAAAACCGAAGGGGGAAAATGTCTTTTCACCGCACTCTAACTTCTTCCTTACATTTCAAAATTATGAGCAACGTTGTGTTGGCCTAACATAAAATCCCAATAAAACATATTGTTGTTTGTGATTGTAAGGGGACTAAATGTGTAAACGTTCAATAGTGTGAATATTTCTACAAGGTGGTTTTGGATACACAAATTATGACTTCTGAGTGTTCTCCTGCAGGTCTGTGAGCAGGGCTGTGCATGCCTCTCTGTTCTTGCCTTACGAAAACCCAACAACTGTAATGTCATCATGGAGAACGGAGCTGCCATTGCCGCCGTGCAGGCAATGAAGACTCATCCTGATGCAGCGAATGTACAGGTAACATGAAATGACTAAAACCAGTTATACTCACTTAGAGGCGGAGACTGCAGCTCTTTGTCTGCTTTTTTCTCCCCCTTTTATCAAACAGAAACAAGCATGCATGCTGATTAGAAACCTTGTTGCAAGAATGCCTAACTACAGCCTGCAAATCCTGGAGCTGGGAGCAGAAGGTCTGATAGCTCGGGCTGTGCAGACACATGAGGACTGTGGTGATGTGGGTAAAGCTGCTCTCAGAGATCTGGGTTGCAAAGTGGAGCTTCGAGAGCTGTGGACTGGGAAACATGGCAGCATCGCCAACTAAGAGTGGAGTAAAACAACAGTACAGATGTTACAACTTTAATATCTGCAGAAAATGCTGTAAGATTGCTGCACTGTGCTCATGGACAATAATTGAATACAAATAAAACCTACCTGGCTACGATGTTGATGTTGGTAGAGTGAAACGCAGTGCAAAAGGATTTTGTATAGCTTTTGTTCTTTTTGTTTTATTTCTTCCATTTTTATGTTCATGAGATATTCGTTTTAGGGCTTTCTTCTTGAATTTGCTGTGTAGCACTGTAATAAATTTGCTCCTATGTTGGCTGAACCACATTTCTAACACCAATTGAATGCCTTATACTACTTTATTTATAGTTTGTGATTTCTTTATCTTTTTATTCTTATTTTTAAGCATCTCGATATTATACAGTTTTGCTTTTTGCGAGCATTTTTAATTGGTGTTTCAGTGACTATTCATAAAACAACCATTTCCAAACATTCCCTGTATAAAAAAAAGTAAACAAATGTAACAAAAGTATTACATTTGGTTTTTTATTATTGCCCAATGACAGCTGGAGGTAGGCACCAACCCCCTGCAACCCTGCAAAGACAAGTGGGTATTAACAATGGATGGAAGATCATCTTGTGTGAAATATCCAGGAGAGATACACAGGATGTAACACTGCCGTCTTTTTATAGCAATAAGAATCACACATTTTATAGTTAATTTGTTTTAAATGTTTTTTTTTTATGCTGACTCACAACAAAAGTAATATTAATGTAAAACAGATTAATTCATTCCAATTTATTTTAATACAGTGTAGTTTATCCAATGCTATTCAACATTTCTATTCAAGTTTATTTCTCACAAATCAATGCTGTAGAGTCAAATTGACCTATTTAATCAAATTCATTTTGTTAAAAGGTTTACTGTAAACCAGCAGAATGGAACGTTTCACAGGCTGGACGGTCATTTTTGATGAATTTCCCGCTGCTGAGCATCTTCAAGTCAGGGATTCTGGTGGGATTTCCTCTGCACAACCTCTACTAGAACCTTTCACAACCACTGATTGATTGAAGGTCTGGGTCTTCACTCGTCCACTCAAAAACACTACATTTACTCTTCATTATTCAACATTTATTAAGATAACCTGTGTTTTTGAGAACACTAACTTAATATTTGCAGATTTTCTGATTGTTCGCTATTGAATTTGCAGCTCTACTTTAAACGTCACTGTAAAGCCAGTAATCTACATCCATCAGTCCATCAAAACAGACCCAAACTATATTACCACCTCCTTGCTTCTGACTTAATATAACTCTTGAAATTTTAAAATGCAGTGCTTTATTTTCTATGAAAAGATGGAAAAGCTTGTTTTTTTGTTTTATTTTTGTTTACAGTTTTTTCATCCATGAGCCTTTACTGTAGATAGACTCTTATGATGTTTTGTTTTCAATTCAATTCAGTTTTATTTATATAGCGCCAATTCACAACACATGTCGTCTCAAGGCACTTCACAACAGTCAGGTACATACATTCCAATTAATCCTAACCATTGAACAGTGCAGTCAGAGTTAGTTATTTATTCAAATTGGATACAAAGTTTTTTTTATCTAAGGAAACCCAGCAGATTGCATCCAGTCAGTGACTTGCAGCATTCACTCCTCCTGGATGAGCATGTAGAGACAGTGGACAGTCACTGGCGTTGACTTTGCAGCAATCCCTCATACTGAGCATGCATGTAGCGACAGCGGAGAGGAAAAACTCTCTTTTAACAGGAAGAAACCTCCAGCAGAACCAGGCTCAGTGTGAGCGGCCATCTGCCACGACCGACTGGGGGTTTGAGAGAACAGAACAGAGACACAAAGAGAACAAAGAAGCACTGATCCAGGAGTCCTTTCTATGGGAAGGAAAAGTAAATGTTAATGGATGTAGCTCCTTTAGTCGTTTCACCTAGAAAGAAAGAACAGATAAACTCTGAGCCAGTTTTCAAGGTTAGAGTCTGAAAGAGAGCACATATAATTAGTTACAGTTAAGCTCAGTCAATCGCCATCTCTAGGAGAGAGAAAGGGTTAAACACTAAAAGACAGGGCTATGTGGATCATCGGTAGAGGGTGAGCATTAAGTTGTTGCCAGCAGAAGCTCAGACGATTCCCCTCTCCAGAAAGGTGTCACAGGTAGACACAGAACCAGGCCAGGTGTAGCTTCAGAGATGTTCTTGCCCCTTTGTAGACATTTGTTGCTGAGTTTCTCCAGATGGTTTCAAAACTGTGGATGCGGTACTCTACTTAGAACCTCACTTTTATGTAGCATGGTATAGTGTTGGAATGTGATCTTCCTCTAGCAACAGGTAGAAAAAAGTTGTCCGTTCATCCGGTTTGTAAGATCAGCTTAAAGCTGAGTGTGTAAGATAAATAGTAAAATTAGAGATGCACCAAGAAACTGGCTGGGGACTGGAACTGGTAAATTTTCAGCTTGATTGGGCCTGATTGGCGAGCAGTCGGTCAGAAACTCAAAAATACAATCTTTTTTTCATATCAAAGTGATACCAGGTTGTGCTAAAAGCAACTCAGTTGCTCAGTTGTGTTTTTTCATTTATTTATTTTTACAGAGGAATAAATGTTCAAAGTTATTATTAGAATCAGTGAGATGTTGGTAAAATAAAGTCAGAGGAAGCACAGAGATGGAAAAAATTATTTGAAAGGACACTATTTTCGGCACGCAAAGACATCTCTCTTGATCATTTAGGTTGCAAAGGAGTAAGAGAGAGCAAGATTTTAAACAAAAACCAGGAAAGCCGAATGGAAAATAGAAAAGAATTAACTAAGACTCGGCAGATTAAAGCTTAGACAAACAAAAATACATTGAAAGTTGGCCACAAAATTCTGATCAGTGCATCTCTAAGTAAATGGGATTATTACTATCAGTAAGAAAGTTCATTTTTAAAAGTTGTTGTAGACATGCAGTAGACATTTTTAGTTGAAAAATAACAAATTTCCCTGAATTTCCAAAAAGCGTAGCCTATGTGAAGAGCGGAACCGTGTTATTGGAAGTACTTCGTTACTATGAAGTTACTCTGTTCCTTCAGAGAACATTACACATCTCTTCAAATGAAAGTTGGTCAAAACTTCAGAATGACTTTTATTTGTACATAGTCTAACTAAAGATTGATATAATCTGGAATCAATTTTTGTTATTTTATTCCAACTTATTTTAACCTATTGAGTAGGAGCAAATGAGATCAGACTGATTATCCTCCTGAACTTTAGTTTACAATAGTGTTATATTTTGTCACAGCTATGCACAAAGAAGTTTGTTATATTTGTGTCATTTCTTCGGGTTATATTTAGCTACTATTAACATGACTGTTGACTAAATGACTGAAGGCTTTTAAACGTAACTACACTGTGAGCATGATGGATTTTCTGAACATCATAATTCTCCAGAAAAGAAAAACAAATCAGTAAACTGATAGCATAAATATAACCAGGGAAAAATAGGAAATAAAACAAAGCAAACGCCTTGTTGCGGCCCAGTTTTAAAGCTGCGGTTCACGCCCCTCTAACCGACCTATCCAAGCGTGCCCCACCTCGTTGAGACTGCATTTCCCATGATGCCACGGCGCTCGTCCTTGTCAAACCTGCTTCGGGTGGCTGACAGGAGTAGTGACGGCGGAGATACAAGAGCGTGGAGGATGTTTGTTACATGAAGTCGCTGGTGGGCGGCTGGTTTTCTTAAACTATAAAGGAAACAGTGCCTTTAATGTCCAGACATCACTTCTGTCAGCTTTCCTCCTCATGGTTTATATCTCCGCTGCGCTGTAGAGCAGAGTAATCCTGACGGTAATGTAGCGGGGGGAGCTAACAGCTAGCTTACGTTACTTAACCTGGTACCAGTTGGGTTAAACATCCGCTGAAGAGCACCGAGACGAATCAACGTTAAACAAAACGAGTGGGATCTCAAACCGGAGGAAACCTTTTAGCTGGTGTGAGCTTTACCAGGTAAAATACCTGCTGTTTTAACAAATGTTAACATTTTAACAAAAAATGTATAACATGGGCTATTTGGTTGTACTTACATCAGATAACTAACAATTGTTGCTGCCACTTCTAAAATAATACAACATAGAGATTATTACAGTTATCATATTTAAATATGCACCAATCAATAGGCAGCGGATGGGAATCGGCTAATTTTTCCTTGATTACCTCTGATCGGTCGATGGGTCCAAAACTTAAAAAAAAAAAAAAAAAAATGTTTTTTTGCTTCTCTTCATTAAATGCATCAAACTAAGAGCTCCTTTTTTTTTTTTTTTTTAAATCATCACCCGACTGAATGCACCTTGATTAAATTCAACAAGTTTAGTAAAAATCAGATAAAGGTTAGGTCTGCACAATGTTAGAAAATTACACAGTGAGAAGATTACCGGTAAATATTGCAATAAATTCACAGTTTGCTCACTCTTCTCTTTTTTAACTTCAAGCTTTCAGCTTCAAGTGACCTGAAGCATCAAGAGGTTAGGGTAACCTGTTTTGGGTGTGGGCATCTTGTGCAGTGAGACTCCACCCAACAGGCTGAATATCTTACTAACATGTAAAGTCTGAACTAATTACATTTGGAATTAGCAGTTTAGGTTATTAATATTGCACACGCTGATAAGACGATTAACAATATATTTGCGATATATTGTGGAGCCCAGTGTATCAGAGGTTTTGCACTTTTACAATATACAATATATAAGGCTTTATAATTGAACAGATGGCTTCGTAAACCTTTAAGTGATTGTCTATTTAGCAGATATGAATTGGGAGGTTGGTTAAAAGATGCAGAAAGCTTTTATTTCAATGAGAAGCTTTAGGCCTATAGTTTTATTTATGAGCAGTAGTATGAGTCAAGAAAGTGAAAAACATTTTACATAAGGAAGAAATAATGAAATGTTAGGGGGAGAAGAGGAGGAGGTGTAACAAAGGCCTCTCCTGGGCCTCTGTGCTCATTTGAGAATCTGTCTTCAAGCCCCGCGGTACTGATACCAGAGTCGGTTACCCCTAACGACACTTAACTGCACTCTTTCTTTCATGTTTCATGACTTCTGCTGTTTTGTATGCTTCATTTCTGCGAAATGTTGCGAAGCTGACCTTCGGTTTTAATTTGCAAAGTCTTAAACATTCACTCAACTTAAAAAGGGAAAAGTAGGATTTTTCGAAGTTTGATCTCGATTTAATTACTGTGCCGCATTTCTCTCTCTCCTTTGCAGCATTGTTACTGTCCGTATATTTGGCTAAACGGAACATACTGTAGCTTTTTGCAGTGCTAAACAGTGTTCAGCAGGTCAGACACAGTGACTTTGGCATTGACCGGTATTTCTATTGACTCACATCAGCTTGTGGCTCCTCAGGTTTCATAGCACCACAGGGATTTTCATGTCATTGTTTTTTGGTTGGCTCTCACTATATTTTTTATTTATCTTTGGCACATGTCATCAAAACAAAGCAAGCTGTTGTTGTTCAGGGCTTTGGTACTGAGAGACACAGTTAGACGCTAGCCGGTTCAAAGAGCGTCAAGCAGCCTGAGAAAGATGTTTCTTTTTGTTCTGTTATGCTTTTCAGTTCTTAATTTATTTTCACTGCTGTGCAAATAAGTAAATTAGTTGTCAAAAGATCTTGTGATTAAAATTCATTTGGAAAATTTACCAAAGATGAAAAAGCCACAGAACACACATTATAGTCTCCTGACATTTCGTTTCATCGCAGGCATTTTTTTTATTAAATGCACCAAGATCTTTAAACCTTAAGCCAGATATTTACATACACTGTATAAAAAGAAACGCTTGTTTCCCTCCCTGTTAAATATTAAAACAGAAAAACATTTCCTGTTTTAGGCCAGTTAGAATTACCAGAATTATCCCTAGTTTTAAAATGCTAGAATAATGAGAGAATTGAGAATTACGATTAGTTTTTTTCTTTTCTCAAATTCAGAGGTTGACATACATTAAGGTTATTATGCCTTTAAGCTGTTTTGGAGCCCAGTTGGTGACGCCATTAACTTGTAAACTTGTTCCCTTTGAGTTGAATGGAGGCACATCTTTGGAAGGATTTTAAGGCACAACTTTAAACACACGTTTTCCTTGTGTGATGTCATTGAAAATGACAAAGAATCGCAAACTATTGTAAGGAGTGTCGTCCAGTCTAAAATCGCAATTCTGCCAAAAATTTCCTGAAACCTCTGAATTTAAAGAAATGAATAATGATCCTTGTCAGTGTTCTGGCATTTAGCAAGTAAAGATTTGGGTAAACCTAAAAGATCTGAAACAATTAAAGCTTTGACTGAATTTAATGTCAGAAAAATGTTGTCTTTTTATCCACTTTATGTAAATAGGTGTACATACAAACACTCTAAAGCTTATACATGTGATTAAAAGTTGTGAAGCTGACCCAGTGTGCAACAGCGAGCCACCACAGACGTTAAAGGTTGCATGAATGGCTGACTTGTTAGTGAAATGATTAGCTCATCTGAAATCATGCAGGTCCCTTTGTTTCCAAAAGTACTGAGATCACACATCAAAAGGTTTGTCACCAAAACCTGACCTCAGTCAAGACTTTCCTGATTAGATCGTCCTGATTGTGGGGACATGTTGTGATGCTGGGATCAGGCGTCTTAGCACAGGAGTGGCCTGAAAAACACGACAGACACCTTTCACCTCCTTACAGCTAGAAGTCCTCAGCTGTGTCCTTCAGGGAAATGTTTTCTTATTGGCAGCATAACACGGGGAGGCTTGTGTCATGTGACACAACATTTCACCTCTCTGGTTTGACATGCTCCTAATTTCATAACTGGAATAGGTCGGTTAGTGTTCACATAATTAAACTGTTCTTGATTTGTAAACCGTGTTTGCATGGGAGCAGAGTCACGCTTGGTCACTTGATCCTGATGCTTTTTCCACAGTAGCAGGAGAATACACTAAGTCATCTACATGACCCTATGCTTGTTTTATATTTAGACCAACCTAAAACTGAACTGTCTGTTATTTCTGCTGACCTCTTGCAGCTCTCACCTTTGGGTGGTACTTGCCCCCTCCCCACCCTCCCTGTGAGTTGAATGCATGAGTGTGGTTGGTGACTCCACAGGGATGGGAAGTGGAGTCCAGGAACAGCGGGCCTCACTGACGCAAGGAGAGGTACTGCCGATCTCTTCCTCGAGTCAGTCTGAAGCAAGCTATGAGGTAACGGGCCAGATAATCTTTTTTTATTATAAAGATCTATGCTTATTAAAAAAGGGGACTGAAAATCAGAGCGTTTTCTCTTAGCCTTCTTGAGTTAGGGCTCAATTAGACTTAAAGCACTTGGTAAAGTAAAAAATCAGTTATTTTTCATAAGCATGGGTTTTGTATCGCTCTTCAGCGTGTTCATTTTTTACAAGAATCAAAATGAACCTGATTAAAAAAAGGATCAAATGGTTTTACAAAGCACAGTTAAGTAAGAGTTTCTAATTAAAGCAAATTTTTATGAAAACATCTCTACAAAGAAATGCACCGACCAAACTTTTGCAGCAAATTTCCGATCGCCAGCCCAAACTGATTTCTGCCTTTAGCCTCTTTCCCTTTAAGCGCTATTATTAACCGTTTCCTGCATCCATGCTAATTGGAAAATGCACCTGTTTTTAACAATAAAATGTTTGACATAAAATAAAACAATGATTCTCACAAAGAATGTTTAAATAAACCCAACTAAAAATAGAAACAGCAAGCCTCCGTTTTCACCAATTGTAAACAGATGTCTCTTTGGTTCCAGATTTCCAAACGTCTGCCAACTTTTCCAAGTCCAGCATGTTCCATAATTAGGGATGGGTACCGAATTCGGTACTTTTATAGGTCCCGATCGAATTCCGTCGGTACTACTGAGTACCGATTCACGTAAAATCGAATGGTACCATGTTTCTGTACCTAAACGCATCATGATGACACTGAGGGGTGGAAGAGAGGGCGATTTTCCATGCTGGACAGAACACAGCATTGCATGCTTAATGACGTCAGTAGCCGCTGGTACCGTCAACAAAGCATGGCTGATAGAAAGCGCTCGAAAGTATGGCTCTACTTTTCACAACGCGATGCAGATTACGCTCGCTGCAATATTTGTTATGCAATGTGCAAGTCCAGTGGCGGGAATACTTCTAATCTGAAGAAGCACCTGCATCGTTTCCCCACAACTATTCAAGGGGGGCGTCCCGCCCCGCCCACCAAACCACCCGCCCCCCCAAGAGGATCACGGCATGTAGTAATAGTATGTTTTAACAGTTAATGTCGTTCTAATACATCACGTCGTGAAGGATTTCTGTCCCTGCGTCGTCGCTACTCTACTTTCTATGGCCAAGCGTGACAAAAGCTGGACAAAAACACACTCCTGATGCTCTGTGTCACCAACGCTGACACAGTGAGTTACGTGCGCTCGCACGCAGGTGAACACAAGCTCCTGACAGCGGACAGAAAAACATGCTGCTAAAACCTAGAGAGCAGGCAAGCATGTCTGCAGTTTTAAAAAGCACCAAATTTACTTTTGATGGCAGAACTTCCTCTCCTGCGAGCAGCAGCAGGGCTAACTCTCCTACTCCTGGTACATATGGCGAAGGTAGAAGTACACAAAAATAGTACAGGTGTTTCACACCCTGCCTCTGACATGCAGCTAAAGTCCAGTCACCACCCAATAAAAGGTTCTGACCTGGCTTGGCTGTCAGAGTTGAAATTATACCCCTGGATCTATAAGACTGAGCTTGGTCATTAAATACCTACATGATAGAGAAAAGAAAGAAAGATGGAAAGAGACAGAAACAGATAACAGAAAGATGGAGAAATAAGAAAAGATGGAAAGACAGTTAAAGATAAAGAAAAAAGATGGATATAGACATAATATATAAATACAGTTGGTAGAAGCTTGTTTGTAGAAACAGTTGGTGGCATGGAGGCAATCAACCTGTGGCACTGCTGAGGTCTTATGGAGGCCCAGGATGCTTCGATAGCGGCCTTTAGCTCATCCAGAGTGTTGGGTCTTGAGTCTCTCAACGTTCTCTTCACAATATCCCACAGATTCTCTATGGGGTTCAGGTCAGGAGAGTTGGCAGGCCAATTGAGCACAGTGATACCATGGTCAGTAAACCATTTACCAGTGGTTTTGGCACTGTGAGCAGGTGCCAGGTCGTGCTGAAAAATGAAATCTTCATCTCCATAAAGCTTTTCAGCAGATGGAAGCATGAAGTGCTCCAAAATCTCCTGATAGCTAGCTGCATTGACCCTGCCCTTGATAAAACACAGTGGACCAACACCAGCAGCTGACACGGCACCCCAGACCATCACTGACTGTGGATACTTGACACTGGACTTCTGGCATTTTGGCATTTCCTTCTCCCCAGTCTTCCTCCAGACTCTGGCACCTTGATTTCCGAATGACATGCAGAATTTGCTTTCATCCGAAAAAAGTACTTTGGACCACTGAGCAACAGTCCAGTGCTGCTTCTCTGTAGCCCAGGTCAGGCGCTTCTGCCGCTGTTTCTGGTTCAAAAGTGGCTTGACCTGGGGAATGCGGCACCTGTAGCTCATTTCCTGCACACGCCTGTGCACGGTGGCTCTGGATGTTTCTACTCCAGACTCAGTCCACTGCTTCCGCAGGTCCCCAAAGGTCTGGAATCGGCCCTTCTCCACAATCTTCCTCAGGGTCCGGTCACCTCTTCTCGTTGTGCAGCGTTTTCTGCCACACTTTTTCCTTCCCACTGAGGTGCCTTGATACAGCACTCTGGGAACAGCCTATTCGTTCAGAAATGTCTTTCTGTGTCTTACCCTCTTGCTTGAGGGTGTCAATAGTGGCCTTCTGGACAGCAGTCAGGTCGGCAGTCTTACCCATGATTGGGGTTTTGAGTGATAAACCAGGCTGGGAGTTTTAAAGGCCTCAGGAATCTTTTGCAGGTGTTTAGAGTTAACTTGTTGATTCAGATGATTAGCTTCATAGCTCGTTTAGAGACCCTTTTAATGATATGCTAATTTTGTGAGATAGGAATTTTGGGTTTTCATGAGCTGTATGCCAAAATCATCCGTATTAAGACAATAAAAGACCTGAAATATTTCAGTTAGTGTGCAATGAATCTAAAATATATGAATGTTAAATTTTCATCATTACATTATGGAAAATAATGAACTTTATCACAATATGCTAATATTTTGAGAAGGACCTGTATATACACTGACCTGGTTAAGCACAAGATTTTTCTCAAGACTAAGGAGACATTTTTCGTCAGCCTCAGATCTACGGCTACAACTCCTGTATTCAGCCCCGTTAGCACGCCTGCATTCGTTAGCGACTCGTCGTCGGCAGCCAGCAACATGGCTGGTTTTTAATTTGTGCATTACACTGCGTAGTCAGTTAAAAGGTTTTAATGTTGAAGAAAGGTTTGAAACAACTGAGATGTTACAATACAAACAGCTGGAGTTTTGATATATTCATTAAAGTTTCTATATTGACAAATAAATATGTAAAATCGAAGATTTCTGAGATTTTATTATTAAACGAATTAACATTTATTACCACATAAACACACACAAAAGTGCTGCAAACTGGTACAGTTATCGATTCCCAGATACCGAGTATCGGTACCGTATCAGTTAAAATGTGAAGGGTACCCATTCTTATCCATAATACAGTTTAAAAGGTAAAGACACTGAAAGCAATAAACTTTACGTGTATGTCCATCAGTAACAACCTCCAAACTGGAGTGTTGTTGCTGGTATGAATTACCTCAATTAGCTTGGCTGTGTTGCATTCACTGGTCATGGAAAAGATCAGATTTGTGTGTTTCTGACTGGATATTCGTTAATCACTCAGATGAAGCTAAAAAAGAAATCGACTTGCAAATTGTCTATTTCCGGTCTCCAGGTAATTTTTCTGCTGTAGTCTTTGTTTATTGTGTAGATTATAGTAGAAAGTATTTTTTTTCTGACACATAAAAACCAGAAATAGAGTCTAAAACTAAGCATACAATAATCTGTTCTGTGTTGTAAAATTGATATATGCTCCTTGGTGATAATAAATGCTGACTTTTGTTTGTTTACGACATTGAACTTAGCAGAGACTAAGGCTGCACAATACATTGTGTTTATATTGTCATCACAATATCAGTATGTGTAATATTCATATCGCAGAGGACTGTTTGGACTGCAGCAGTTGTTGGCTTAAATATTCCAAGTGTTATGAGCTTGCAGAGTGAGTTAAGTCTACAGGTGGAGGCGGTGGACTCAATTAACGCAGCGTTTTTTCTTTCTACGTGTGTTTTTGTGCTAGGAAATGTTTCTCTCTTGGTTTCCTATTCTTCTCACCTTCTCATCCTTAGCACCTTGGGTCACTGCTGTGTTGTAATTATGAATCTGAGAATATTAATTAATGTTTAATATTAAAATATTAATATTTTATCAAATAATATTTTGGTCTGTTAAGGGTTGTCCTGTGAATACCAGCCCAGTAAGCTGATGGTATAAGGACAAAATAGAAAGGTGTGAGCCAAGCTCTGACATTATTGAACAGCATAAACTCTGCACATATATGGAATGAATTCACACAATTTCTTAAAATACAAGAATTTATTAACAAAAATAAGTCAACTCAAAGTCAAACATATTTCAATTAATAAACTCTTTACTATGCTAAAATAATCCAACTAAACTACCAAGCAGAATTAAAGAATAACGAAGACTAATGGGCTCTGTACAATATAAACAAGTTGATTAAAGATGGTTGAAACCATGACCAAAAGAGTGATGTAACATTACCATGCAATGTTTATGTTTGAGAACCAAGGATTATCTTGAAGAATCTGAAATGAACTTAAGTTAGTCTTGGAACTAACTTAGGCAATAATCAGCAACATTTAGACAACCATTCACAATGCAAGATCAGATTAAATATTATTTTAATAAAATAATGTTTTAAAGAATGTTCTGCTGAATAAAACCAACCTACTGGATGACTAATTCTCAACGGTGTCTCATTAGCTGCCTTTATTTATTAAAATAATATTTAAAGAAATATTGTTAAGGAAATGGTCAAATATTTAAGAAAATATTTTGGAAAAGTGCCAAATCTTTCTGGAGAAATGGGGCTTAATGGTGTTGATTTAGTTATCAAGTTTAGTAAAATAATGTTTAGGGAACTATTATTTACTGGATTGAAAACCAACCCTTTCTGGGTAAATATTATTTAGCAGCAAGCACATGTTCTTAGCTGTTAGCAGTTAAAGCTAACAAAGGAAGCTGATAGCTTAGCACCAGAATCAAACACACACCTTTTAAAATATCGTCAATAAAAGGGTTAAAATGCATAAGCGCGGATGGCGTGTTATGACCGATCTTCTGTGTTTAAAATTACCCTTTTAAATAAAGTTTTTCTTAACTTTAAAAACCCACAAACACAGAACACAACCTGAGCATGTGTGCTGCAGATATTCAGCTAGCACTAAGATAGCTGAGTTCAACACAAACAAAACCAAACTTCATAAAATGAAAAACTTTTAGATTATTTCAATTTAAATCACTTCTATTTCTCTGCCCAAACACTTAACCTCATGAACTGTGGTGAGGAACGCTGTCGAGGGCGCCGAAGTTTGAAGAAACGTCCACAGTCAACAAACGGTTAGCTTCCAGCTAACCTCCGTAGCTGTGGATGGAAGACGGCTCGTTGTGTCCGCCAACCAACTGCACATTACCGTAACCATGGTGATGCGGCTCCTGTTGTTGTCCTTTCAGACTCTGCTTGTAGAGTCCGCGTCTCTGCAGGAGATTCTCTGGAACAGTTTGCTTCTGCAGGCCTTAGAGACAAAGTAAAGCAATGCTTATACCTTAATTTCCCCTCCTTTTATGAAGGAAATCACCGGGTACGCAAACAGTGATTCACTCGTACCTAACTTTGCTTATGATCGCGTGATCTTATGACACCCTTAGATCCAGTTTGAAGAGTTTGTCTTTTTGCCTGCAAAGAGACATTAGTGCGCTGTCTCACCGGCCAGCCTTGCACAGAGTCCGGATGGTAGAGAAAGGACCATTGGAAAGGTGGGGTTTTATACGGCCAGTGGCATCGTGGGAAGTCCGCTGCTACTCCACTTTCCCCTTCTGAAGTTGTGCTGGAAGTCGGTTAAATGCAATTTATTTGACACTTCCAGAAATGTTTGTACCGGAGTTTTAATGTTGAAATCCATGGCTGTGGTCCCAACAGGTGGCAGTGTTGAAATTTAAAAATTTTAACACTTTGTTGGTTGCCTTTAAATACAGGCAGGAGTTACACACTGAGATGCAGTTGGTCTAGAGACCAAAACCAATCACGGTCTCAAGTACCACACCACTGCTCTGAGAACATCATGCCAAAACACTTCGATGCAGTGTTACAATATTTGGTTTCCAATCAAATACATCGAGAACGGTGATCCTAAATTACAACCCAAATGTTACCTAAGGACATGATTTTAACTCTAAGAAATAATTTATATTGTTGTTAAGGCTGCAACAAAAATGACAAGTTTTCACATTTTCATTATAATGTCAGCAACAATGACAGTTTGAAATGCAATATTTCTTACAAGAATCAGTAATTCATGCTTTGCATCCCAATAAGATGGTCAGCCTGTTGGATGGAGTCTCACTTCAATAGATACCCACATTTAGGATAGTGCCGATGATGCTGTAGGTCACAGAGAGTGGTCGCAGCATCATAATGACAGATAACCCAGCAAATATTGAGAAAAAGGTAGATTTATCACATCTGATTACATCACCTAATTCATACATTTTGTTGTCAGTGTCTAACTTGGCTATTCTATTTTATTTCATCTGTGATTAATTGTAGGATATCAGATGCTGCAGTCCAGCTGACTCTGTCTCTAAAATAAACCATCTGGTTCTCACTGCAGCTTTCTGCTACGTTTGGTTAATTCAACATCTGCTTGTGTGACGATTTGCGTTTATTCTAACTCTGGCTTAATGATAAACGGCCTCTCAAACACAACTATGTTCATGTAAGGACATTGTTAAGAATAACAGGATTTCTTCTTGGCTATGCAGGGCATCAAACATACTCGGTCTGTCCTCAACTCACTTTTCTCGGGGGCTTTAGCCGGAGCCGTGGCTAAGACCGCCGTGGCCCCGTTGGACAGAACTAAAATTATCTTCCAAGGCAAGTGAGATGCTCTGCTGAGCTTTATGTACTTCTTCATGGCTAGGACCTTAGTGAATTGTAGGTTAAAATTTCACTGCAAAACAGCTGGATGTATGAGGAATGATGGATGGAGCTTAATGATATTGTTCATGTTGTGGTTTTTTTCAGTGTCGTCTGCAAGATTCTCTGCCAAGGTATGTTGGAGGAAGAGCGTCAAATATTTAAAGTTACTTGAACCAAAAAGTGGAATATTTTTAATGCAATGTCTTCAAACTTTAGAACACAATATGGTTGAGGGAGTTATTAAAGTAACATACCAGCTGTAGGTTGGTTATTATACATTTTTTTGTGTAAACGCTGTTACAGGAAGCTTATAAGCTGATCTACCGCACCTACCTGAAGGATGGCTTCTTCAGCTTGTGGAGGGGGAACTCTGCTACGATGGTGCGGGTCATCCCGTACGCTGCCATCCAGTTCTGTGCACACGAGCAGTACAAAGAGCTGCTGGGAGGATATTATGGCTTCCAGGGGAAGTAAGCAAGCTTTGTTTTTTTTTTTTTACTTGAGCATCTTTATGAACTTAATTTTATTGTTAAAATGTATAGGACGAATTTGTGCTGCCATATGTTTGTTTCAGAGCCCTCCCTCCAGTCCCAAGGTTGGTGGCTGGGTCTATGGCTGGGACCACAGCAGCCATGCTGACCTATCCTCTGGACATGGTGAGAGCCAGAATGGCTGTAACACCCAAGGAAATGTAAGGACATTTTTGATAGTTTCAAAAATATTCTTCAGTAAGCCTGACAAGATCTTTATAGTAACTGGTGCACCACTATGTGCCAGACATATTTATGCATCTTTAGAAATTCTTAATTATAGTGATTCTCAAAGTCTAGACTTTTAATGGAAGTCAGTCCGAGCCCCAAGATACACTTTGTTCTAAGGACCTGTGAGTTCTATAAAGGGATTGGACGTATAAGAACAATGAATACTGTAAAATTAATATACCGTAAATTCCGGACTACAGAGCGCACCTGATTAAAAGCCGCGTGCTCTAATTTTAGAAAGAAATCCAATTTTGTACTTACAGGCCGCACCGGATGTTAAGCCGCGGGTGTCCCACGTTGTAATACGATTTACACAGGAAGATATTACACGTGAGGATTTTTAAACTTTTATCTTAATCCGTATGGAAATATAAACAAATGCAAATTGCAAATGCTTTTTTTCGAACAGTGGCTAACACGGCTACCTTTTAAATATACGTACGTTATCAGTAACACACAAATTTCGTTGCTAATGCTTTTTTACTGAACAGCGCACGAACAACATTCCAATTTCTCCTAACTGATATCCACTGCAGCCTACGAGGTCAAAAGTTATTGATCGCCTCCTTCATCTTTTTCCTGCGCACTGAAACCATCAAAGTCCTGTTCTTCAGTGTCTGAATTGAAGAGCCTCAGGATCTCTTCACTCACTTCAGCCTCTTCGTTGACGCTCTCACTTGAGCGTCCCCTTAATCACGCAGCTGTCCAGCATTTCGAAACCCGTTGGTGATTTTCCATGTTGATGACGGTGAATATAAATGTCTGATTTACAATACCGGCAATTGAATTGTGAAAGTGCTCTTGATTTATCGCAGAAGTTCTTTGGAGCTCTGTGAACTACTCATCAATTTGATTGGTCTACTGTTAACAGGTAAAATGTTTTTGGCGGCATGAAACAAAGCATGCATTAGCCGCACCGTTGTATAGGCCGCAGTGTTCAATGTGTGGGGAAAAAAGTAGCGGCTTATAATCTGAAATTTACGGTAATTTGTGGACTTGAATGAATTTGACAACAATCTAATTGTCTGTACAATGTCAGACCTCAAGGGACATTTCCCTGCTTAAATTCACCTTTAATTCATTTAACGGTTAATTAGGCAACTGCAACACTTGACAGGAAACCGAGTGGGTTCAGCTGTGTTTGAGGAGGGACACATCTAAAACATGCAGGTCACTGGCCGTTGGACCTATGCTTTACTCTGACGTTCAAAGACAAGTAAGATCACTGCTGCTCCCTGTTTGTGTGATTCTTTTTTTTTTTTAACTTTGTTTAGGTACAGCAACATTCTGCACGTTTTTGTGCGGATCTCTCGAGAAGAGGGCTTGAAGACGTTGTTTCGAGGTTTCACTCCGACCATCCTTGGTGTCATCCCCTATGCTGGTCTCAGCTTCTTTACCTATGAAACGCTAAAGAAGTTGCATGCAGGTACTACACAAAATAACTGATGTAACCTGAACGTCTCTTTTCAAAGTATTCCCCTTGAATTTCTTTAAACATTTATTACATTACAACCACAAAGTTCAATGTCTACTGTTAAGGGGGTTTTATGTGATAGATCACCACAAAGTAGTGCATCATTGTGAAATGGAAGGAAGTAGGGATGAACAATAAAACTGTATCCTGATACTTTGTGGGATTTATTGTGACAGCAGTAAAAGTGACGATAAAAAGAAATTCCTTGCAGTTTTTGTTGGTAATGATTTCATGGCTTACTGCTGTAGTCGAAGCCCCACAAATACTGATCTAAAAAAAAAAACAACCCAAAACCAACCTGTAACCATTCTAAAATTACAGAACATCAGATTCCTTCTGAACTGGGATGTATTTACTAAACAACATATTAATTCAACATTTTGTAGGTGCACATGTCTCTGCAGGTATAGTTGCAAGCCTGTTAGTGAGTGTCTAACAGCTTTGCACATCAACAGACATTTTTGTCTTTTAATCTTTGCAAAATCTCTCAAGTTCAGTCAAATAGAATGAGTTGGTGTCTGTAAACCTCAATTTTCAAGGATCCCCAATTGATTTAGACTTTGACTAGGCCATTCCAGCACATAAATATGCTTTGGCCTAAGCCATTCCTTTTCAGCTCTTGGCTGAATGCTTACAGCTGTCCTGCTGAAAGGTGAACCTCCATGCTAGTTTCAAGTCTTTGCTGTATTTAGCTTAACCCATTATGCCTTCAGCCCAGCAAGAGCTTCCTGTCTGTGCCTAAAGAACCTGTCCCCCTCAGCATGATGCTGCCAAGACAAAACTATGCAGCAGGATGCTGTTTGTTCACTAACAATCCTCTGATTAAATGACACATAGGATGATTCTAATTAGGTGATTTAATATGGCAATTGCCTGGATGGGAATATATTGTGGGGTATCGGAGTAAAAGGAGCTAAATACAAATGCGCACCACACTTCAGATATTTAATGTAAAAATTGTGAGACTGTGTATTCTTTTTCTTCAACTTCACAATTCTGTGTTGGTCTATCAAATAAAATCCCAATAAAATACATTGATGATATTGTTTGGACTCCGACACAATGTGTAGAAAAGTTCAAGGGGTGTAAATACGTTTGCAAGGTACTGTACTCCTGCCTTACAACTTCATCTTCTGTGCAGAGCACAGTGGCCGTTTAAAGCCTTACTCTTACGAACGTCTGGCTTTTGGAGCCTGCGCCGGCCTGATTGGGCAGTCGGCGTCCTACCCTCTGGATGTGGTGAGGCGGCGCCTACAGACTGCTGGGGTGACGGGTCACACTTATGGCACCATCCTGGGCACCATGAAGGACATCGTTTCCGAGGAGGGGGTTATCAGAGGACTCTACAAAGGTCTCAGCATGAACTGGGTCAAAGGACCTATAGCTGTGGGGATCAGCTTCACCACCTTTGACCTTACACAGATTCTCCTGAGGAAGCTGCATCAAATGGGATATACCTAGTAGTACCAGAGACCCGGAAAGGACAGCAACGAGAGTGGAGTGACATTATCCCATAAGCTGTTTGGCGTGAAATAGAACAGGAAAGTGAGAAAATGTTTGTTGGTGGAAAGAAGCAAACGCACAGTGACTAACAGTGGGTTGTTAGGTTGGAATGTAAGGTGAATTTACCTCCTGCAGCCTGTTGCCAAGTGCAATATGATCAATTTATTGCTTGCATAGAAATTGTAATACTCCAGTCCGCTGGAGGGAGGATTATATAAGTATGGGCACAGAGGTCTTCCATTTGTTTTTTTAGCAATTACACCAAAGGTTATAATCTAAGTTTGTTGCAGATTATATATTAGTAGGTTTAAATACAAACTATTTTTTCCCGCCACCGTGTTTAATAGCATTAACCATAACAAGTGGGTTAGTTATGTTTTGAGGTCAAACGTTTAGAGTCATGTTTTGTGAACTGCACCCCGTTAAGATTAATGTGACACCAGCCAAGCCATTCTATGGCAGTGCCAAGACATTTAAGTATTAATGTGGCCATAATGTTTACGTTGATTTCAGTGTAAACATGTTATCTTTTTCAAAAGGATTGTGGCAGTCCAGTTTTCTCAGTGCAGATACTGCGCCCCCTGTCACGTGGTCATGAGTAACGCACGTTGAGCAATATGATAATTCATTTTGTTCTTTTACTTTTAATTTAACACCTGCACCTACCTGGTGTAATCCAGGAAAACACCCACTAATAAATATCACCGTTGTGAAGTTTACAGTCTTGTTGCTGCTGACGCTATGGCAACATGGCAATTTGTTTTTAACGAGAGTGTTAAAGACTGAGGCATTTTAATTAACCTCTTTATCTGCATACAAGTGATGTCTTCTATTTGCTGTCAGTAATGACAGCTTCATGGTGTGTTTCCATACATTTTTTTTTTTTTTAAAGAGAAAAGATGATGGCTCTGCCTGTAAAAGGTCACCGAATCGACAAAGTCTCCCATTTAGGGAGGATTCATGGTGTGGAGTTGTAGCAGTAGCATGTGCTGACAGGATAAGTTGACTGGAAATATGCAAACACCTACTAAATATGTAATTTAAAGTGTTTTCTTGTACTTTTTTGTGTTATTAGTGTTGTCTTTATCTAATTATAACATATTGTGTGTTAGTGTCAGACAAAGGACTCATTTTACAGCCAAATGGCTCATTTTACTTTCAGTTGAGCTACTTAACACTGGGGCATTACTGAGACAGACTGACTGTCGCTGAAGAGTGCCAATGGTTTCTATACTTAGAACCAACATACCAAGGCAGGATGGTTGAGCTGTGAGCTGCTAAATGCAAAGCCAAGTGAAGCAGAGGGCAGGTCATGGCATCCACACCAGAAAACAGCAGAAAAACTGGAGAGTTGATACACAGGGTGGTATTTGTATTTTTTTGCAAGTTATTTCTGTGCCCTCCACACTTACTTGCATTCCTGGTAAAGATGTGGAAAAAAGCCTTAAAATAAATTAGTCTTTTTATTTATTACACAGAAAATACAGCATTTGAGTACATTTATTCACGTCACAACATATGTTTTTTTTTTTTTTTTTTTTTAAGGCCAACACATTTTTATTTAAAATGTCAAGAGGTTTTTATGATGTCATGCACTCTCATTGGATTCCCAGGGCCTTTAGGTGAGAAACTGGCCCACAGCATTACTGATCCACCACTATACCCAACAGTGGGTTTGAGGTCCTTTTGCACATATTCATCTTTTGTTTCACACCAAACCCAGTTGCGTTTTTTTATTGTTATTTGCCAAAGAGCTTAATCTTAGTTTTATCTGACCAAAGCACACAGTTTCAGTTAAAGGGACAGTAGTGTTTAGAAATCTTCACACAATTGACATAAGGTCTTTTTCCTGGTAGGACATGGACAACCCAAGATGGTGCACTGTGCTACAGGTCTCCAACAGTTTCTTGTGGGAATTTCCTTCACCTCCTGTATGATACGGGGCATTATGTGGTGCCAAGATAAACTCTGGTTCTTTTGCAGTTGCCATGAACTCTTTGTTTTGCTCTAGACTAGGAGATTAGCTGTTCTCTTGTATCTTTTTAGCGACCTATAAAGATCAGCGCACATCTGCCGTATTTGAATGGAACATTCTTTTGTTTTTTTCCCATTTTGAAGTGTAGCTAAGAGAAATGTCATAATTTTTACCTCAGAGAAATGATGGATAAAGTATTAAGACTGTAGACATGCCCATAGGTATAAAAAAGTGTTTATTAAATATAAATTCTTAGTTGCCAATGAATGTGGCACCAGTGATTTAAAAAACATATTTTTAAACTGAATATTTTTCTACTGAACAAATGTACTTTTTAAAGGTAAAAAAGGTCTAACTAGAGTCTAACTATCCTTTGATAACAAAAGATGAGTCCATTTTAAAGCATTTTACACTTGTTTTAACCTGTGGTGCTAATGAGTGTGGAGGGTGCTGTTTAGTTGGAGATACTGATGCACAAAGTTGTCAAAATGTTGACAAACTATAAAATTATCTTGTCAAACTTTGTCATTTGTGTATCTCAGAAAATCATTCCCCCCCCCCCCCAGTGTTTAATTAGTTCTGAATAACACAAGCAGCAGAAAAGAAAAAAAAAAACGCTTTTTATATGCTGATTGTTTATTAGAGCTGGAGAAATTAGCAGTGCTAGAGCACAATTACAAGACGCTTAGTTTTGCAGAATTTGAGAATGTAATTCATATCTGCATGTTTTCCCATTTGTTTGGCAGATAATAAAAACACGATGATCTAAGCAGCAAAGTTTGAAGTTTTTCAACATTGACCTTTAGGAACATAGTTTAATAAATGCTCACCTTTAGTCAGTCCTGTTTGATTGCGTAGTTTGCCACATATCGGTGTACAGCCCTGACCTGTCCTTTAATCCTCTGTGCAGCAGTGCAAATCAACCTCTTCTGGTCTTATTCTGTGTGATATTTTATAGAGCTTATTTCCAGCCCCTCACCTATCGGCTCCAGGGAAATATTAACTGCCAACTACATTAATATCAAGTAATTAATTCAACCCTGTGGTGACAAATAAACTCTGGTCAGCTTTGAGTCTGTAACCAGTTTGACACGTGAGCCTTTGTGTGACGCTCAAATAACACTGGGACTAAAACCTGAATGAAGGGTAATTCCTGACACTCAAGTGCCTTGCAACAATAGCATTGCTTTGCTTTGATCGAGCTAAATCTGCTAACCTCTGTCAAGGTTTTTACCCGTTTTGGAAGTGATGAACTTTTAAGAAGCAGCCGTTGTTTGAAAGAGATTTTAACCTCAGTGACTGAATGTATTAACTAATGTACAGGTCCAGATTTGCCATGTGAATTTTGTAAACCTAACTGCCTTGCAGAGTATTTTTGTCTGAGGTTTTATTGTTATATGAGATTTCCAGTTAATTCCACGCCTGTTGGGCTGATTTAAAAAAAAAAAAAAAAATTTAAATTAAACAAAGACAATCAAAAAAAAAGGTCAAAAAGTTAGATGTTTTGCTTGTTACACAATCAAATAAAATTGGAAGACTGCAGCTTTGCTAGAAGAAAAAAAAAATCTGACACTTTCCTATTAAGAAGACTAACATTGTGTGCGGTGGCAGATAATATTGTGACATTTACTTTAGTGCAGCTGTTTTTGTAACTCGGTGATTTGTGCCAACTGAATGTAACATAGCTACTAAACAGCCTCATAATGTTTCCAGTCTATAGTGATGATGGTGTCTGTGGGAAAATGTTCAAATATCAAATTCTTGAAATAAAACTGGATGTTCACAATGTGTATGTTATATTTATATATACCATAGCGTTCTCCACGATTATCTGCATCTCTGGTAAAGATGGAAAAAGTTCAATATTGTTTGTCCCTCATTTCATAAAGTGAAACTCGTAGATAGATATATTACACATAGTGTCAAATATTTAAAGCTTTCCTTGTAATTTTGATGATTATGTCTTCAAATAATTAAAACCCAAAATTCTGTTGAGAAAATTTGAATTTGACATAAGATCAATAAAATAGGCCTCTGAAAATATGTTCATTTCTATGCACTCAATACTTGGTTGGGCCTCTTTTTATATTAATTACTGCACCAATGCAGCGTAGCATGGAGGGTCTTCATCATCTGTAAGTCATAATCATCAAAATTACAATAAATAAAGGCTACCATGGGGCTTTTTTTCTGCCACAATGAACAAATTTACTGAAATTAACAGTTGAACGTTCCTGAATAATCAGTGAGAGATCATGCTACAGCAATATTATATACATTTTTGTTAAGAGTTCCTAATATATACACACATGCATTAATCCAACACTCAAATCCCTCCACTGGCTTTCTGTAGCTTTCACAATTAATTTTACGATTTATTAGTTTTTCAAGGTCATCATACCCTGAACTACTCATATATTAGTGCAGTGGTTACCAGGTATGCTCCCTCAAGATTATTTAGCACATCTAATGAAAAATCTAAAAATCAACTGTTGAGACTGAGATGAGCAAGAAGCTACTTTGAGTTAATGTGACCCCTGACCTCTTGAATTCTCACCCAGCCACCTGAGAGCTTATGAGCTTTTAACACTTTTAAAAATGGTTCAGAAATACACCTTTTTATTATATTTGATTGCAGTTGTATTAAGTCAATGAACTTTCGTTTTTTTTTTTTCGTAATGCACTTTGACATTAATGCTTAAAGCCTGCTATAAAAATAAAGTATTACTACGTTGTTCCCTCCACTCTACATATCGTCAGTTTGTAATGACATATTTTATCCACTGGAGGGCGCTTTGCCCTCATGAATCCGTGGTCTCCTCTAGGCTGCAGTGCACTATGAACGCCGACAGGGGGCGGAACAGCCTGGTTCTTCTGGCTGAAGACCGAGGCTCAGCTCAGGAGCACTGGTTTATTTGACCGGAGGCCGCATTCACGCTTTGAACTTGACCATCACAATGTCCTGAATAAAATAATAATAATAAAAAAAACGGATTTGAGTATTTTAATTAAGTTATATTAGATGATTTAGTACGATGTCTAAGAATTGTTTTTAGCTTTTTATTTTCTTATGGCAAAAGAAAAATTCTGAAAATTGATTTGAGGATGAATGCTAAATTTTATTTGCTTAGCTCTCTTTATGGACGGCTAGACTCTTTGTATGAATTTTTTGTTAATCTAGGGAAAAAGGGCACAATGAGAAAGCAGCTAAAGGGAAGACAGAAGGTTAATTAGAGAGTGAAGGAGGGAGAGGAGGATGGGGGCTGTTGGAGGATGTGGTTGCTATAGATACTTGGCTTGATGCCGGATGGAGGCACAGCCAATTTGCATTCATTCAGATGATAGTTGCATCCACAATAAAAACACATGGAAACATTTCTTTCATTTCCATTTCTTACCTTTAATTTAAATGTTAAAAACGGTTCCTCATATTATTCTCATACAAAAACCATTTAAACTGATTTACAACATTGCATTGATCTACTTGCACCTAAAGAAAAAAAAAAAAACCAAACTAATATGTAATAATAAATGTATTAATATTTACACTGTTGAAATCTTTTATCTCACAAGGTAATTATTTTGTTGCCTTTTTAAGAAAAGTAGTAGCTTTTAAAAATATTGTTAGATTAGATTTTGTAACTTGTGACAGTGAGAGCAATTGTTAATTGTAATAAACAAAAAATAAAAATAAATTAAAAGAAATCCACACCAAAAAGGCCATCACAGAGTTTTGCAGGCCTAAATATTTCCCCATATTTTACCACTCGAAAAATAAATATCTGTTTGTTTTAGATGTTATTTTCTATTTTTTGTTTTTCAACTATATTATTTTAATTTAATCAATTTAGACAATCAGTATTTTTGACTTGGGTTTGGGCCAGAGATGTGGCTTCTGATTGCCTCAGCAGCAGCTTAGTTTGACATTATTGGGCCTCTGAAAATAATTATGACACATCATATTTTATTTTTTTAAATATTACTAATTTTTCTTTTGACTATGATGAATTAATATATGGTGTTGAATGATGTTGAAAATAATTGAAAAGAAACAAAATGTCAATAGGAGCAATGCAGATACTTCATAATTGTATTTTTAGAATGAATGAAGACAAACAAACACTCAAACCAGGAAAATGTTGTATAATTGCTCATTTATTTACCTAATTTCACAGTTACCAACCAGGCCTTTTTAGGAACACATGAATAAATGAGTAGTAACATCTTTTATTGAAATACATCATATTAAAAAAACTCCAGATAAAAACAAAAGATAAACAACAACAAAAAAAGATTTAATTTAAGTATTGTATTTAAGTGTATTAGATTGCAGGGTATTTCAGGGGAGGCATAAAGAAATACATTTGCGTTTACTAAGGACTAAATTACATCAGATAACATCAACATTTGTTCTACTATTTCTACTTCTAAGCTAACTGAAGCGCCACACATTTTTGAGAATAAAATAAAAAACAAGTTTAGTTGGGGTCAAATATCCCAGCATTTCTTCATTCTGCAATATAAGAAGAAGAAAGAATTAATTAACATGAGGACTTGGTTACAGAGTAAAGACACAGGAATTTTAATATATTTTTTAGATGGGTCATTGGGATAAGAGAGACTCCTTAAAATATAAGTGATAATATGGACTTTGTTAATGCTGGCGGAGTTACGAAGGACACACCATCCTCATCACCACCAAATCTTTCTGTATCTCAGTCTGCACTGGGTCACCTTTGACCCCAAAAGTCTGGAACATCAAGAGGACACACACGCTCACAAGGAGATCCCACAATTATGCCAGTGGGGAAGACAGACACACTCACCGTTCTGCTGTCTGGTTTTGCAATGTCATGACTGAACATGATAAGAACCTGACTAGCAGAGGAACAGCAGCTAATCCTGATTTGTTCAGTCTTTCATTATCCAATCTATAAAAAGAGTGTGCATTTAAATCATTCAGCAACACCATATGTTGCCCTGTGCGTTGCTTCAGGCTTTTTTGTAGCACTGCTCCAACAGTATGGATTTGTAATAGAAGAAAATACGATTGGATATGAAGATGAGAACAAAGAGGGGTTTTGCTCTTGAAGAGATGCTGATTTCAACCATTGATCAGTTAAGTTAGCAAAAGTCTCCAATTGCATTGATCTGTCCCAAAAACATGGTAATACAGAGTGACATAGTCTGTCTTTTCTGATAAACCCTCAAAAATATAGCAGAAGCACATTATGGTTGTAATTATTATAATTGTTCAAAGTTAGTTATTTTTTTAATGTAAGATTATGCCTACCCTATAAAAAGGAATTTGTGAGGAGTTTAAATATTAGGTAATTGAAATAATTACATTTTTAAACAGCCATATTAGTTTGTAAATTTATTGTTCAATAGCGGTTACATTTTTACTTTATTTTGGTTACAAAACCTGCCTAAAACACTTTGATTAGAATTGAATTGGAGATGTTGGTTCAGTCAGCTGTTATCGTTATTTGTTGTGTGTACTGTCCAGCACAGAGTGGTAAAGCTGATTGGTTTGTTCAGGTTGCATTAAGAATGAATGAATCACCTTAGTAAAAGAAATGTCATAAAACTTGTTGTTGCATCACTAATTTAGGTTTGTATCCAGAATTAGCTCGTTTATTGACGGCATTATTGCTAACATCGGATTTGCTACTAAGCTGAGCCTTGAGGCGGTCATTGCTAACAAACAACACATCCTGCTGTGGTTTTCAGGGATACGGTCTACAGGCCAAATTTTAAGAACAGATCTTAAATGTTTGTGTCCACCTTTAAACAGTTTAGCGACAGTGCTAATGCTAAATTCAAACTTGCTAGCTTGCTGAGTTTCTCAACCTAACGGATGTTTGTAACGAGTGTTTTTCAGGAAAAAGCTTCACATGCCAAGTTGTAAGAATGGGTTTAAAAAGTTTGTGTAGCTTTAGCTAGTTAAGGACCAAGCTTATACTGAAATCAAACTTGCTACCTTGCAGAGCTTTTAACTCTGAGGCAGTTGTGGCCAAAGAACAAGACATCTTAGCTGGAAATGTTTTGCATGGTACTTTATTAGAACAGAAAAATTTTTACTATCTCAGTAACATTTTATGCAGTCATTACAGACTATTTATATTTTTTACGGGCCCTTTTAAACACAGACGACAAACGACAACATCATGAAAGAAACTGTGAAAGAGCTTGTTAGTCATGGTTCTACTGCCGGGGGACTCAGCAGGTATTAAATTTTTTACGTATTAAAATGTAAAATAAAACCCAAAAAAACTTTGATCACAAAGAAAAAAGGCAATGTCTGCTGAGGTCCTACTGAAATGTGAGTTACAACTATTGGGCTTTCTTTCAATCCAACCCCCCCCAACACCCTAATACTGAAATTGTGTCTGTCCAACAAAGACGTCCCAGCAGCCCCCTCATTATAAATACATGTCATTGGATCACAGCTAGTCTGAATCCCTGAGTCTGCTGCGCTCTAAGTGGCCGTGACTGAGCCCTGAATGGGTGGCCGAGCCATGGCTCCGCCAATAAAACCAACAGTGTTTGTGTGTGTATGTGTGTGTGTGGGTGTAGGTTGGGTCTACGGGAAGAAATGCCTCATTGCAGGACAAGGTCAGAGTTTCGGATGTCTAAAGTCTGCAAGTACAAGTATATATACACAGATTCTAGAAGATCTGCTCATAGCTTAAAAAAATCGTAAATAATTTTTGGGCTGAAATAGCTGGATTCAACTGAATAGTGTTAACTGCTGCATGTGCAATGGAGGTTTACTTCAAATCTGGGACAAGAAGTTTCTTGCTGCCTCAACAACAAAGCTGCATAAATCACGTCCTAGTTCACTGTGGGTGTATGTGTGTGTGTGTGTGTGTTTGTATATGTTGGCATGTGTGTGCATATGCATAATGTGTGAGTGTTAAAGAGCTCCTCCTATCTTGGTATGCAGGGTACGTGCGAAAGTGTCTCTATCCCCCTGGAACCACAAACCAGGCCAAAGCGTTGTACCCTCATTCCTCCTACATCTTCCACCACCAGGACTTCTATTTCTGACTTATAGCTTGGATGTCTTTCTGAGTTTAGCAAACTTTTCCTCAAACAACTTTCACTTCACTTCTGGACAAAATCCAAAGAAGATCAACAGATTAACCACTAACTTGTTGGATCAGTAAATTGTTGAGATGCACAGAGAAATTGGCTGGTGACCATGATGGACCAACACAAAGAAATGTCTAATTATAAGGTGGAAGGAAAATGATACATGGTTTTCTAACTTCTTACTATTATAAATTTGAAAATGTGGCAGTGTGTATGGAAAACCTTAATCCTGGTCGAAAACTAATGCTCGATATGAACCTAATTACAGTGAAACATGGTGTCATGATGTGGGCGTGCATGTACAAGACATCTGGTCAGAGTAGAATGGATGGAGCTACTTATAGGGCAATCTGTTAGAGGATGCAAAGGACGTGAGACTGGGTGGGAGGTTTACCTTCCAGCAGGACAACAACCTAAAACTTAAAGCCAGGGCTATAATAGAATGGTTTAGTTAAAAGCATTTTCATTTAAATGGCCCCGTCAAAGTGCAGACCTAAACCTAATTGAACTTAAACCTAAAAATTGTCATTTACATACAATCTCTATCCAATCTGACTGAGCTTTCGGTACTTTGCAAAAAACAGTGGGCAAGTGTTCAGTCTCTTGCTAAGCAAAGCTGTTCTGCACGGCACCCTTTTAGATATTTTTAAATTAAAATCTTCCACGCTTTTCTTTCCACTTCGCATTTATGCACTACTCTGTGTTGATCTATCACATAAATTACCACAAAAAAAAAAAAACATTTATGTTTGTAGTTGAAATGTGAAAACATTCCAAAAACTTTAAGGTGAGATCAGTACTTTTTAGTAGATAACAGAAAGGCTGAACGTATTTGAATTAAAGTTGATCTGTTTTATTTTTTTGTGCTTTCAGTCTCTGCTTATAATGAAACCTAAGGTATTAGGAAATGTTGTCTTTTGGAAACCTCAAAGGTAAAGGTCTATTTACAGAGGATACACACAGACGGCTGGTTTGGTTTTTAAACATGCTAATCATTAATATCGGAGTCTATAATCTATTTAAAATGTCAACTTAAATGTAGTCTGTCTATTTTTTTATGGTGCACTACAACAAAAATGAGATAAAATAATATCAGTCCATGTCAATACCACCATTATATCCAACACATACAGTGAACTAGATTTTATTTTGGGGTCAGACTAAATGGGGTTAACTGCAAATGCATGCCAAAATCTTGAGGTTTTAATTTGTAAAACATTTTGAAAAACATGTATTCTTTTCCATATACTTTATAATTATGTGCAACCTTGTGATGGTCTATCACATAACATCCCGAAGAAATACACTGAAGTTTGTGGTGATAGCATGACAAAATGCAGAAATGTTCAAAGTCTACGAATACTTTTGCACTTACTGTAAATACATTCCCTTCAAAGTCTATGGTCTCCTCCCTCTTTTTAGATGAGGACCTCAGATAGATCACATGATGGAAAGCTGATATGCCCACCAAAAGGTTTACAGATAAGGGTTCACCATCATCTCTGGTGCACTCAGTGTGGCATTTGTTTTCATTTGGGGGATTTTTCTGCATTATCTAGATGTTTATATGGACTAAAAAGTAAAAAAATAAAACAATGCAAAGGTTTTTAGATGATGACGGATCAAGTCACCAGAAGAGGAAAAAAACACAGTAGAATGCATATTGAACAAAGAACAGAACACGGTGTGCATATGAGAAAAACCAAACAATAAGATTGTATAAGGAAGACAGAGAGGTCCTAGTTGTATGTTTGCGGTACAAACTGTAGCACCAGCAGAACACAGACACTTTCATCCACCCTCTCCACAGAGGCAGATCCTGTTCCAGGGCAACGTCTGTGGGCCTACTGAGGGACTGTGAGGGAGCTGTCCTTCTCTGTGGAGCTAATGAAGCCTAGAGTCACCACCATAAAAGAGTGGAGTGAGCTAACACTGTGCTCCTTCACCCATTCACTCACGTCCTTCCATTACACAGCTCCTAAAGAGCTAATGTACTCTTCCTTAAAGAGACAAAAATAGAAATTCACATTTGAAAACGTGAAGTGTGTGAAAATGTAAAATGTTGATATGTTGCAAATGTTTGAACATACTTGAAGTAAGTGAAAAAAATAAAGGAAAGTACAGCATAACTGTAAAGAGAGAGAAAAATGCTACAATATTTTTGTTTGTTTTTTATACATAAAAATCTGAAAAGTGTGGTGAATAACTAACTCTGCACATCGCCCAGATCACACCTACAATAAGGGCTACAATGGAAAGGTTTAAATCAAAGCAGTCACAGGTGATAGAATAAAGGAACACTTTTTAATGAGAGTATAATATCAAGTCTGTTGAAATTCTGGAATATGGATCTGGTCACTTCAGTAGTGGGTGGGGCTGCCGCTGGAGGTCACAGACATTTTCTCTTGCCTCATTTTTTGACTGCTTTTCAGTTGTTTGCATTTGACCAGGGTCAGTGTTACAATTGGTAGCATGAGGTGATATTTTGACCCTAAAGAGGTTGAACAGGCAGTTCAACTCCACCAGGATGGCACATCAATACGTGTCCTTACCCAAAGGTTTGATGTGTCTCTCAGCACAGTCTAAAAAGCATGGAGGAGATTCCAGGAGACATGAAGGTTGGAAAGGGCCATCTGAGGTTTTTAAACCAATCAACAGGACCAGTATGTGCGACTTTGTGCAAGGAGGAACAGGATGAGTACTTTTAGAGCCCTACAAAGTGACCTCTAGTGGGCCACTGGTGTGAACGTCTCTGACCAAGCAATTAGAAACAGACTTCATGAGGGGGGTCTCTTGGCCCGACGTCCTCTAGTAGGGTCTGTGCTCCTCACCCCGCATCGTGGAGCTTCACTGGCATTTGCCAGAGAACACCAGAATTGGCAGGTCGGCACTGGCACCTTGTTCTTTTCACAGAAGAGAGCAGGTTCACTCTGAGCTCATGTGACAGACTTGAATGGGTCTGGAAACGTTCCCTGCAACATTGTTCAGCATGATCGGTTTGGTGGTGGGTCAGTGTTGGTCTGGGAGACGTTGACAGAAATGCATACAAGCAGGTGGAGGCCATACAAACTAATAAGTAACATTTTGAATTGCTGCAATGACAGTTCAGCAAATTAGATTAGCCTGCTGCATCGGTTTTTCAGTTTAAATTTCTCAGTGACTTCGGATTAAGCCCTCTGTGGGTTGATAATTTTCATTTTCATCAAATGATGTGGCATATTTTGTTCCTAAAACTTTACATATCCCATATGAGTATGGATATCCAGCATGATTATTTTTCCAATTGAGATCTGATGTGTTTTCAAAGTGTTCCTTTAATTTTTTTGAGCAGTGTATTTCAGTCTCTGCATGTTCAAAACTCATAGGTACAAACCTTACAACTTGCAGCTGTAATTGCAACGAAAAATTAAATCTACAACTAATTGACTGAAAAGGAAAGATAACCACAGTTCTCAGATTTTTATTTCTAAAATATTTTGAAAACCCCACATGCTTTTGTATCCACTTCACAATTATTCATTACTTTGTCCTAATCAATAATATAAAATTACAAAGTTTAAGGGGTGAATTATTTTTTGATTGACGAACATCAATAATTCTTATTTTACATTAATTTGTGAGCAAATTGTTTTTGCAAGTAAATTGCAGAAATACAAAATATTAAACATGTAATAATAAAAAAAAACAGATTGCTTATAAAATCTTTTTAAATCATCAATTAAAATAAAAGAGGACATCAAGATGTTTTTATTGTGATAAATAATAAATGAAGAATTAAAAATCTGATAATAGGATATATGTTTTCTTTTAGATATTTAGTGGCATCTGTTTGCTGGTGAATCTACATTTAGAAAAGCTGAAAGAAATATGACTTATTTTTGGTGGTAAAATATATCATATAAAGTTGTTGCTCTTTATGACAAGAACAACATCCATTGTTCTTTTTTTCACATCCTAATATTAGAAAATAACCACACTAAGTGCTTTGTAAATGTATTGTTTTGTGTTGTGAAGAATATTGTAAAGTGTCACCAGCCTATTTCTATACAACAAAAGATGGCGTAGTATAAGTCCTTAAACTGGTGCTCTCTTGACGATCTCCACCATCATGGAAAGGCAAAGCCTTGCTGCAAAAGTGCTGTCAGTCAGTGAGAAACAAAGACAGGTCTAACTGCAGAGCCCGAGACCAATATGTCAGTCGGAGAAGAAACGCCCCGATCCTCTCCGAACAAACAAAACCGAGCCAATAATGGTCAGGAGTACTTATCAAACAGCCTTGCGACTTCATTTGCATTCAATGAGACCCAGACGATGTCCAAACACACACACACACACACACACACACACACACACACACACACACACACACACACACACACACACACACACCCCGATTTGAACCACTCATGATCCAGACATCCACTTCACTGGCCTTGACCCATGAACTCAGAGGTCCTCTTTCACCTGCTGCAGTACTATTCATGCTGGAGGGGCAGTCTAGCCAGAGCCCGGCTGATCTGCATATGTCCTCGCAGGATTCCCACGCTCTTAGCTCGGACTTCAACGTGGCGGTATTCATAAGGAAACATTATGAAGATCTGCATTGTTTCTGTATCTATGCTGTCTGACTTTTTGCCCCTCTCAATGACCTTCGTTGCCATGACTCAGTGCCGTGGAGGCATTTTTTCCTTTCAAATGATCTGTAGGTGTTCTACAATACCATGTCTGACAGGAAAACAAAGACAACACAGCATAAATGTAGTTATTTTTGCTACACACAAGCATAATATACAGCCCATCTTGTGTTGTTCCTCCCCCTCCCTTTATGCCATGCTTTCCTCTCTTTGTTTCCACGTTTTGTTGTTTCTTTCTCCAGCACATCAAGGGTAAACTCATGACTTGCCTCGCCTTTTCCTTCCTCTTCCTTATTCTTTACAATCTGCCTATTGGCTGAGAGCAATTGTGCGGATTCTCACTGGCTGCCATAACCTACAGAAACGGTGATGCGACCAGCGCGAGGCTCCTGTGCAGTAGGGGTGTTTGAGGATTATTGTGAGAAATGGGTGAGAGCATCTTCTTCTGATAGCGTGATTGTCAGATGGGGAAGGGTGCAATACAGATAACAGGGGAGCCGACGGAAGGCGTACAAGCACAACATATGGACATCTTCGTCAGTCTATGCAAATGGGTCGAGACGTGTTCACATATGCAGACAAATTCACCCCCCACCATTCAGTTCTTCATTAATGGATCCTTCTGAAACCCAGACACCACCACAACCCCCTTCCTCAAATAATAACCTTTTGCTCTAACTACCCCCACCCAATAGTCTAGACCCTGCAACCCCTGTCTCCCTCAAACCAGACACCCAAAAATCCTCCTCAGCCCCCCTCCACCCACCCCCACATCTCATGCCCACCCCAGACCTAACTGTACGACGCAGCAGCTGCCTCGATGGACAAAATGCAAATCACAGCGCTGCTTTGTTGCTCAGCTGCCTTGATCAGATGAAGTAGCGTTCCATAAAACAGCACCAGCTCAGGTGAATGTAAAAAACAGCTGTAGCGATGTTACGTAGTAACTCATGAAATATTTTTTTTAAATTTCACAATCAGTGCTATTCCAAACTCTAAAACTCAAGCCAAGTGGTCCTGTTGCTGTGGTCCATCAAAGCTACAATGATAATTTTTATGTTTCATGAGCAGCTCTTTTTCTAGGGTAATCTGTCAAATTAAGATTTCTTTAGTACCATGGTGACCAGACATCCATGTGCATGAACCATCATGGTCTGTGTCTGTTTGGACTTTGTTGGGCCCACAGCCTCTCGTTTTAATTAGACTGCGCCTGAGCGTCTCTCTTTGGTTAATTGGTGCATTTTGTTTGTATGTGTGTGAATGAGTGATGGGGCGATGTCTGATTAAACAAAGCCTCAGCTTAATCCTTTGTACAGTGTCACATTTGCATGCGAGGGAATCGCATGCAAACATGAGCACCATATGGCATGGCATGTCTAGACGCTTGATCTAACGTACGCTAAACACCTATCAAGTGTTTTACAGGGTACCCAACAGTTGAAGCCCAGAGAGAAGAACAAACACTTTTCAGGCATCTCCTCGCTCCAGCTTGCTTTCCACCAATGCTGCCTTGGCAGGATCCAGAATTAGCAAATAACGCCACCGCCGCCTTTGGTTAGAGGTTATGCAAATGCAATTAGTCCCAGATTTGCATGCAACAACGGTTAAGGGATGCACAGATGGCAGACAAGAGCGATGCGCTCGCCATCTTTGGCAGAGGAGGTAAGACTGGCAGCCATTTTGTCTGAAGCTGTGCCCATCTGGATGGAAACAAACCATGCTGCATCATGGTAACAGCAACAGCAGTTTGGAAGCTTTGTTTTTTACAGTGTTGCTGCTGCTACTTGCACTTGAACACTCTCAAAGCCCAAGCATTTACAGTACACCCATGCACACACTAAGTTTTTACTGTAGAAAAGTAACTATCTGCTCAAAGGTTTTCTGAAATGATTCAAATTTTTTACAGTTCTCAGTTACTCTGTCTCTCATATACAGTTTCCCGTAAAAGCATTCATACCCTTTCACGTTTTGTCTTGCTACAACCACAAAGTGTGTAGATGTATTTTTACGGGGATTTTTAATGAACAAACATCATTATGAAGACCACGGATCACAGCAGACTGGCCAGAGATAAAGTTCTTGAGAAGTTAAAAGCAGGTTTAAGTTATATAACATTTTCCTAAACATTGAACTCTTCATGAAGCATTGTTCAATCTATCATAAACAAATGAAAGAGTATGGCGAAACTGCAAATCTGCAAAGACATGGTTGTCCATCTAATTGACAGGCCGGCCAAGAAGAGGATTAATCAGAGAAGCAGCCAAGAAGCCCGCGGTCACTCTGACAAATATTAGTCGTACACTCTACAAATTTGGCCTTTGTGAAAAAGTGGCACAAAGAGAGACATAAGAAATCTAGTTTATAGTTTGCCACAACACATTTAGGGGACACAGCAAACATACGGAAGAAGGTGCTCTGGTCAGATAGGACCAAAACCGAACGTTTAGGCTACATACAAAACCCTAAATGGTATAGGAGGTTGCAAAAGACTTGAGACTGGGGCTGATATTCACCTTCCAACAGGAAAATGTCCCTAAACATCCAGTAAGAGCTACATTAAAATGGATTAAAACAAAGAATATTCATGTGTTAGAATAGCCTAATTAAAGTCCAGACCTAAATGCATTTAAGAATCTGTGGCAGGATTAGAAACTTCCATTCACAGATACTTTCCATCCAGTCTAACCGGGTTTCTGCCATTTGTCTAAGGCAAAACCTTTCTCTGTCTAGATGTTCAAAGCTGATAGAGAAATCCCACAAAAAGACTTGCAGCTTTAATTCTACATTAACTACAGAGGGCTCGATACATATGTAAGCTACACAAACTTTAAAAATGATGTATCATTTTAGTTTTACTTCATAACTATGTGCTACTTTGAGCTGGTCTATCACATAAAATCCTAATAAAACACATTAAACCTGTGGTGGAAATGTGACAAAATTTGTTCAAGGGGTGTACAAACTTTTGCAAGGCACTTTATACGCACTCACGCATACACACATACACACCCCACACACACGACTATTTTAGGCAGTTTGTGATTATAGATATTCAGAGTTGTTCATACAATGTGGAGTGTTAGAGAGATACTTGCCATTTTACTGTCTCCACTGAAAGGTCTCTGTGTTCTCTCATCTTCAGTCCTCTTTGCTTTCCAGTCAGTTAATAATATGAAACATCTGAAACTGAATAATAGGCATGATGGAAAAAAACAATGTTCAGGCTTCATTTTCCAGTATGTCTACTTTTGAAAGACATCTGTCTGGAGCTCATCATTCGAACCGCAAGCCAAGAGTGGAGGTGGAAAATAAAGATCGCAGTGTCTGTTTGTCAAATGTGAAAACTAGTTGGGGAATAGGCAGTGGATGAGCTGACGATGAAGAGTGAGTCAAAGGTAAAACTTCCAAGCTGGTTGCCAGAGGCAGAAGGTGGTGGGATATGTCAATCTCATGATAGGGAAAAAAGAGAAAGGAATATGCCTCACAGCAGTCTTTCAAAACTGTGGGTATCATTTGGGGAGAAACACCCTTGAGCAGAACCACACACAGCCAGTGGAGATCAGGGTCGAGGTCCAGAAAAGGAGCTGGGGCTGCAGCTGAGAGAGACACGCAGGGGATGTCCTTTGCAGGTCTGCAAGCCCCTTCAGGCCACACACTTAAAAACACAGGAAACCCCACTCAAAGCTGTGAAGATTCTGTGTTTCATATCGATTTCTCTTGCACGGTGATAGCTCCAGAGGAGATTCTTGCCTTCAGGGACCTTCTCTTCCCTTCCCAGCCCACTCACAAGCTCCCCGGCTGGGCTTCGCTGGGCTCTGCTAGACCCCTGGATGGAGGTACGAGCCATGGGAGACGAGGAAGAAGACAAGAGGCCCCCGGCAATGATGATGAGCTGCACCAGGTCGCCGGGTTCAGTCATCCACCAGCCTTTATCCAGCCTTCCAGCCACCCACCCTTGTTTCCATCTGAAAAAAGGCAAAGCAGAGTGTTTTTTAAAATCTCACCTTTAGCACTCAGCATCCCTCTGCTCAATGCAAATGCAAATGCAAACACTAACACTTTGATTAAAAATATGTGGGAAGAAAACGCCAACTTGCTCTGTTGTAACCCGCCCCAAGGCTCTCACAATAAAACAAATAAAAATGCTCAAACTGCTGTGTGCACAGCAAAGCAGTCATCTCTGTTCCCATGTAAAAGGCTACATATAAATCTAAATCTTCCAGTTTAAAATTATCACACTATAACCTCTTCTGTTGGAAAATAATGTAAATAATTTCATCTTCACAGTTCTTTGTTGCGATTCCTCTTGAAATATTCTGAAAGTATTCTGAATGCTGTTATCATGCTAATACGATAAGGTCCTTTGTGTGTTTCTTTGTTCCTTTTCTCTAAGAAGAAAAATGAATTGCAGGGGCCTCCTTTTTGCAACCGTACACCCACCAGCCCTCAAATTTCTTTCGAACCAGCTACAAAGCATATTCAGCTCAGTTTGAGTTGCTTGAAAAATAATAAGATACAGAAAGTGGTGGGTTAAACTTTCGGAGGTCAGGTATGAGAACGGCTTTAGTGAATTGTAGTGTGGTGTTACGTGCCTACAAAAAACAAAAAAAAACAAAAAACATAATATAATTAAATAGCAATGCAGGCCGAGTTGCCCCTGATTCGCCCTGCTGGAGAGGAAGGTGACACGGGGGCAAGATCGGCTGGGCTTGAGGAAGATTCAGACACAATGCCCCCATTGAGGGGGTTCAGGCATGGGTGTTAACTCGCCATTCCTTCACACACAATAGGCCCCTCCCCTCCACCAGAGACAGTGCAAGGGACAATGTTGGTTCAGGGCAGCCCTCCGCGCGGTGTAAAAAAAAAGAGCGCCATTATTAAGATGGGAGCCGAGAGAGGGCCGAGGGACAGGTGGGGGGGTGGAAGGAAAGAGACAAACAGGAGCAAGAGTGATATGTTTGGGTAGAGAGGGAACAGAGGAGAGGAGAGCACCGTGATTGTTGCTTTGGACTCGAGAAACAGAAATACATCTCACATGCCGCGGTGCCATCAGAAATCATAAAGTTTATATAAAAATCTCTGAAATGCTTTCAGCAATATTCAACACAATTACTGTAATAACATCATATCATCAAAGGACAAAGAGTTTATATAAATATTCAGTCTGTAGATTTGTAGGGGAGTAGATTCTTCAGATTTAAAATTAATAATGTAGGAGGCATCATAAATTTCCAACGGTGATGACCTTTGAAGCTCAAACCTACATTCATCCACACCCACACATATGAAAATACAGCAGATACACAGAATAATATCTGCTGAATGTTAAGTCTGTGTACACCTAAGTTGTACAGTCAGTAGTACTGTTATCGTTTTAATGTGTTTTTTTGTTTTTTATGTGTCTCTATTTTAATGTTTTTTTTCTTATTCTTTTTGGTGAAGGCTGCAACACAGTCATTCCATAATTATCATTACTAAGCATTTCAGCTACTGACATTTAGTGCTGTTGTGTAGACATACTGCAGAATCTTAGCATTCACTTCTGCATCTGAGTTGTAATTGGCAGACGGCATATAAGAGTATAATAGTAGGAAAAACAGGAATATGGATACAAGACCTGGTCAGAAAAGGCCCATCTGAAACTGAGCAACTTGAATATACAGTATGCTGGTAATGCTTTTGCTTGGCAGCCTAAAAGGTGTGAAGGTTAAAATCAATAAGAAAGAATAATGGAGTAGTATGGATTAGATACACAAATACTTAAAATGTCTTTTTTTAATGAAAAAGCACAAATTAGTGAGAAATTAACATTTCTAATAGTACTTATTTCTCTATAGTACGAACAACTGCAGCATCCCTCATTTATTTGACTTTTGTATTTTTATATGTCTCTGATATTTAGGGTGAAATGATAACAGAGGCCAATGAAAGCTCTAACTTGCCAAGGTTTACAGATTGAAAGCTGTGCAGTAACAAACCAGCTTGCTCATTGGCCTTTGGTTTAACCTGGTAAGAATTTGAATCCGGGTTATGTATTCAACACAGAGTTTGTGCATACCATAAAGGTCAAAAGCTGACCTCCTGATTTTTATGTCAAAGTGCAAGCTGCAGATCTCAGGCTAGGCATGGGCTGGTGTGAGATTCTCCTAATATGATAAACTTGAGTAAAACACCACAGTTTTGTCTCAGTATTTCTAAAAAAAAATGTTTTTTCATGATCTAATTGTTTTTATTTAAAACAGAAAAGCAACAGCTATTCCTACTGCTGCTAGAATTATATTTTGGTTAATAAAGTCATAATATTAATTGCAACATAATTTGTTGGTTGAGATGCACAGCTAAATAATAAAGAATAACCAACTGCCAAATTGGTAATAATTTTTAAGTAAATGTGCTTATTGAACTGAATATTGTATCTTTTTGCTATTCTGCCCTTTGTAGAGTAACAAAAGTCTAACAAGCTGATTTTAGCTTGTTAATTAGTCAGGCTATCTGCTAAGGTAAACATTCTGCAGTCTGCTGCAGTAGCTTGCCAACTGTTAGTTATAAACAGGGTTATGTAAGAGTGACAATGATGCACTCTTTTTCATGTTTGTTGGCAGCCAGCAATATTTCCACTTAGCCAAATTTGTCTTTTTGTAAGCTAAATGAAAGGTATAGGGGCCTTCTTTCACCAGCTGACCAGCAGTGCACAGCAGCAGGTCTAGGAGGGGGGAGTGCTGCATTTGTGTAGCCTGAAAAAACTCTTGTCACTATCGTAGTTCTTCTGGCATCTGATGAGGAAGACATTAAACCAATAGAAAATTATAGCAGTTATGAAACTGTAACACCTAAAACCTTGTGAAACTCTGGATGCCTAGCCCGTACGAACAGATTGAGCATGCACGTATTGCTTCTGCTCGGTGTAGATGCAGTGTTTTGGGAGTGAAGCTGACAGAGTTAACAAGCTGTTGGTAAGTGCATACGCTTTTACTCTACAGGTAAATCTCCTCACACCAAGTGAAGGGAGTGCTCTTTATTTAAAGTACATAGCAGAAGCTCTCAATCTGGCTGTTTGATGCCATGAGGCTGCATAGGTGGTGAGGAGGGGGTTGCAGGAGAAGCTTAAAAATGTTTATGGAGATCCTGTGTCTCTCTGGGAGCCTAATTGAATCCTTCGGCTGGAGTGAAAGCTCATTGTGCCAGTGTAAAGGATTACACTGGTAAACTGGTAAAACAGGGGGAAAAGAGCCCAAACACTCTCTGCCTGCCTCCTACAGAGAGGCAACGAACCATTGAACAATGAGGGGGAGAGCATGCTGCAAGCTGACTCATTTTATCAAGAGAGAGGAGAAAATCTCTCGGAGAGACGGGGAGTTCATATACATGCATGTGCACGGGCGGAGGCACAGAAAAATACCAGCTGCAGATTGAGGGGAAGATAGGAAAGAAGGGGACATGTTAACGGCGGTTTCTGTATTGGAGGGTAATATGGGCAAATGATTTCTGTCTTGCTTCTGTGTCTGCATCCTGAATGACAGTTTACAATCTCTGAGGCAGCAGGCAGGCCCAGCAGGTTGGCTCTGTGGCTCCACAAAATCCCTCATTTCCTAACCTATTTTTTCTTTCTCCTCCACCTTCATCTGGTTTCAGCCGTCTTTAATCGCTGGCGTTTCTACGGCACAACCACACTTTACACTGTCAAATCACTATTTCATTTATCATTTTTAATCACATTTTACACACACATGTGAGTCTTCATTTTGTCAGATATTAAAGATCTCTTAACAGAAGTCTCTATGTTTTCTCCAGGATAACTCTCAGTATGTATTTCTATCTATTTCTGATGAGCATCATGACCAGCGTATATTTCCTACAGTTATCCTGAACAACCTGCCTGTAAAGCACAATCCACCTCTCATTTGTTGTTCGAATGGAAACCATGCTGAGCATAATGCATCATCTGCATCCTGCAGCCTGCCACACCACACTGAAAGACTCCTTCGCTCTCTTCATCTCTCTTCCTTCAAAGGCGGCCGTGGATGCATTCAAACAGCGGGATACACACTCAGTTAACAAACCTCATTACGGGCCCTATACACACTTTCTCAATGCCAACACTAGCTGTCACACATCTTCTTTTCAATGCACACACTGGCGGCCGCACTGACCACAACAAAGCATCTTTACAGAGCTAATTAGAAAGGCTCTCCCTCTCTATTTTGAAGCTCATCTGAATAGGAGGGAACATGATAATGAGGAGAGCAAGATGAGTTAGAGACCAAGGGAGTGTCAGGAAGGAAGAGAGGGTCTAGCAGAAAGCGAGTGTGACGATAGGAAGCCTGTTCATCTATTCACAAAGATATATGGTGCATTTTTTATTTTTTACAGACTAGAATTAAAGCAAAGGGCTCCAGGAGGCAGGGGGACCTGAATTAGTGTGACACCACTCTGTGAATCTCTTATGCAGCGATGGAAGTGAGCCGCGGGGGGAAGTGAACGCTGCACCATTTTGTTTGGTGTGCCATGCCTTATCTAGAGAGGGATAGAAGGGAGGTATGGTTGGGACCAAGACAGAAAAAGAAAAATAGATCTTCTGTGTTTAAATATGTGTGTGAACTCATTTTCTAGATATAAAGGAGGCTAAATCTGATTAAAATAAAAATATTGGGAATATGTTAGGATAACAAGATGGTCCCTGTTGTTCAAATGCGGAAGTCTTTAGGTGATGTGTTCCTTTAGGTTTTTAAATTATAGTATACATCTCCAGAAAACAAATATATAGCCTAAGTAAATATGATTTCCACTGAGACTGCATGAATTTAAAGTGATTCCAAGTTCATTACTGATGAAAAAATGATTCCAAGTTAACTGAGTGAATGGAGCCATTAAATCCTGAGGAAATGTAAAATGTTTGGATTAGGGCTTTTAAATAAAAACTTCATTTAATGCAATACAATTAATATAATCCATGCAATAGGTGGCATTATATGCAAAGATGGCCCCTAATTCCGTTGTTTTATTCTCTTCCGTTTTTCAGAGTATATTCTCACAACAATATTAATTTTTCTTTCATGAGAGAAATGTCAAAAATATTTTAAACTGGACAAAAATGAAGCGGAATTTAAAATAAATCACATTCTATACTGTTTTACTCTCCATCTGAATTTTAAGTTCAAGTTGAAGTTATGACCTAACTGTTGTCTCCTGAAGCCCACTGACCCCTGATGGGAGTGCAATGCATTCTGGAGGGAATAGCAGCCCCCCTTCCATGTCACCTCCCAGACAGCTTGTTAATTTGCACAACTTTTATGCTGCACCGTCTCTCCTTTCTATGCGGGTGCATGTGCCTATGTATATGTGTGTGTATATATTAGCGACGGGACTTGACCCTAGCGAGCTGCGGCAGTGTTTCGCGTCTTGCTGGGCGTGGGAAAAAGACGAGACCCCTTTTCACAGCTGCCTGGCTGAGGCCTAGACTGCTTGGGGGCCCCCGTCACCCCCCTCCTCTGTCCATGCACCCCCTTTCTCTCTTGTCCAAGAACCCCCCCTCACCTTCCTCCACCTTTTTCTATTCCATTCAGACTCCAGCATGCTGTTTCAAAAGCAGGACCCCCTTCCCAGCCCTTCATAAATACATCTCATTATTCAAGCCCTAGTTTGCATAACGATTCCAAAAACATCTCCACTTGGCTCGTGAGGCCTGAAGCCCCTCAGCCTTTTTGGACCGCACAAGTGTAAATTTCGATTTACTAATCTCCGCTGTGTTAATATTTGTTTTAGAAAGCTGATTGCACACTTTTGAAACTGTTTCACCAATGACGCAGCTGTACTAGAAACGTGCACGCAATGCACGTTCTGGTTCCAACCTTAGCATTTTCTTGAAAATGGGGCAAAAAATCTGCAAAACTACAGCTGATGAAAGTTTAGCATGGCCATTAGCAAGAGCTTTGCTAGTCTGTATTCCATCTGCCCCATGCTTTTGTACAGTACCCCTCCTTGACACACACACACACACACACACACACACACACACACACACACACACACACACACACACACACACACACACACACACAAACTCAAAACCCTCACCCCACCATTGGCTGCATTGCATTACTACCGCGTACTACCTGTATAATACTGTGGTTATAATTTACATCAACTTTAGGAAACAGCAGGACAGACTCCTCCTTGCATATGCTAATATAAAGCTTGGGAAAATCTTGGTGACTTAAAGAGCTCCAAAGCAAATTTGAATAACTGGGCTTTCTATTGAGGCTCCAAGGTTGCGCAACCATAAAGATGTGACCTTGCTGACAATATATGGTTACTGTCTAATTCCTAATTGCTCGGCTGTTTATAGGAAAACCTTGACAGTCCTGAGATGTCCCTGTTGCCATGTTACGATATAACAAATAATTTTAATTTGTTCATGCATTGTTAAAATCTGAAAAGCAAAAACCTTTATTACAATGCATAATTTTAGACTCTAAATGTTTGCAGATTTTTTTAAAATATGAATGTGATTGTGTCCATGCTAATCACATGACTTTGGATAAGGGGAGGTGGCTTGTCAAGGCATTAGGGTAGAAAAGGACAGAGCCACCCAAACACTCTTTCCACATGAGCAAGTACAAACCCTGGGCGAGCCTCTGCGCTCCTAACTGGATAAAGAACTGCAGCAAAGATTACACGGCCACCTCTCCTGCACCTACGGCACACTCTACCTGACAAATAGGATCACAGTGGTTGAAGGGATAAAACAGCTGAATGTAAGAGAAGGAAACAGAAAGCTGTGTGGGTCTGAGTGAGAAAGATGAGGGGTGTGATGCAAAATGCAAATACTTCAAAGAAGAGACCCACGATGGAATTCAACATGGAGGCCCTGGTTCATTCACTCACATCAGGACGTTTACACTCTGTATTGCAGCAGGATGCAGTCTATTTTCTGTCGTGTACATAAAGGCTATTAATTTGACCTTTATGCCTTGTGCAAGAAATCGTAGTAAATATCTTTCTAAGTGATTTCTTTTGTTTGAATAGCACCTCTTTTGTGAGAATTACAACAGCAAAAATGCACAGATCAGGATTTTCTTGGCCAATACTAATTTTTGGTTTTCTTGGAGGTCTGTTGCCAGTTCCATTTTAAGAGGTATTAGTTTTAAATCCACCAGAAAATAAAGGAATAACCAGACCATCCTCATTTGTACATCAAAGCATATGTCCCAAACATTTATCTAAATAAAACGTGTGAGTTTTCATGCATGTAATGAATAGTAAGAAAGAAAAACAAATTTTAGCAGCATTTGATCTGCTGATCACCAATCATAGCCGATTAGGAAAAATTGGCTGACCAATTGATTGGTGTATCTCGGTGTATCTTGGTGTTCCTTGTTGGTGCTGGTTATTTGCTCCTTCTTCATTTCACTCTTTGATAATTTTGGTCACTTTATACTTGAATATAAATGGAACTGGTACAATTGATACAAGCAAGGAGGATTTCTCATAGCAGCTTTGACAACCAGTTGTGGTTCATGTTTAAATGGCGAATCACACTTCTGTTATATGTTTCCACAAATAGAACAAATATTTCATTAATCCCCAATTTTCTTTTAAATAATTTCTGTGCAGTGGATAAATTATTATACAGGCTTTATTAATCTTTTGTTTAGATATTGAACAGGAGCTGATCAAATGCGGACCAGATTCCCTATACAACACCAAAGAAGCACCAAGTTTGAAGCTGCAAATCAGATTCAAACTTTTGCATCATCAGCTACGTACTGTGTTTGGCCATTAATGTTTTTTAAGGTTCTTACTATGCACAGTACCGTAGGCACTCACTACCCATTTACTGGACATGTAATAATGTTATAGAACCCAAAACATGTTCAGTGACAAACTATGTTTTTGACTTTAATCACTGATACTGTCTATAAGACCATGCCATTCTGGCAGCGAGCCCTATTGCCCAATAAAAAAAACTAATAAAAAAATCGTCACTATTGACAACCACTGATTAAAAGTTTCACCCACTGTCAGCTCTTTGGAAAATCTTGTTCTGTGACTCCAATAACCACTAGGAAGAGGTTCCTTAGATTTATTTTGGTTTGATCTTCGGTCATAATCTTCAATGTTTCATAAGAATTAACTGGCCCAAACAGGAAGAAGAACCAAAATAGATGAAAACAGGGTGTAATAAAACCTTTAAGAATGTAGTATACAATAAAATTCAATTATATGTGAGACTTGATAGTTTTTATGATTATTTCGCTCCATAATTCATGAAAATACTCAACTACAAAGAAAAATTACCTGATGATAAAAGGTTTAAGTACATCGGAAATGGTTTGGTATGAAAAGGAATGGACAAAATGGGAATTTGAGGGTATTTCTAAATACATATTTTTGGTATGAATTTTCAAAAAGGTGAACTGACCTTTTTTAACTTTTTAAACTTTTTTTCTTGCTCTGTTTGTTTTTTTCACCCTCACACATCAAAACACCACACATATAACAATCAACCACCTGCAAAGCTCTGTAGCTAGCTATCAATGCTATCAACAAAAATGTCTGTAAGATTCCAACATCTCCTAGGCTAGGGTTTTTGGAGCAGACTTACAAGCTCTTGCACATCTTCACTTAAAATAACAAGTCTTTTTTGAATATTTACCTGCAGGCTGATGGTCGCTCCTCATCCTATTTATTGGCAGCTTTTCTTCAATGCAGGCTAATGCAACCTTTTGGCCCAGGACTGACATTTTCCTACAAAAACAAAATAAAACAGGCATTATTATTATTATTATTAAAGCACTGTACTGTCTTTGCACAAAGACATGGGCATATTTTTGTTGATCTTGCCACAAGGCCAGTATGTTGAGTATAATTTTCTGCACTTATCATTTTTTCACTTCAGTGTAATCCTATATAGGCTATATATTATCATGTATAAAAGAAATCTTGCTTGATTAATATAGAAATTTTATAAAAATGAAGGTTATTATATCAGAAAAATAAATATTTTAAAATATTTCTATTTAGGCAGTATAAAAAATGTATGACAGCGTATGGATAAAATTATTTGGAAAAAAACCTTTAATGTTAAATTTTACATAAAATACAAATTACATAACCTCAGAATAACCTAACCTTTCACCAATTTATATTTGCTCTGCTTGACATCAAAATCATAGATACGTACATCACAAAAAATGGCCGATCTGAGCACTCTTGTTCAGCAGTGCACACCAAATATCGTCAGTCATGGTCTAAATGGAGCATGCTGGGACTTCAGGGATATTCAGTCATCACTGAGGCTTGCCAATTCTGCCCCAAGAATAGATCAAACTCTGCAGCCGATGTCCTATTTAGTTGTTATTGAGGAGGCGAATGCGAAAGTCATTCACTTATAGTGAAACAAATTTGAACATATCTGCCATGTCGAACTTTGACTGAAAGCTTGTTAAAAAACAGGTGAGTAAGACCTTCATTTTCTTGTAAGGACCCATATATGTTGGGTTTCAGAGACCCAAAATATGTATTTTCTAACAAATGGATGTTTGGTTAGATCCTTTTTAACATTTCCAAAGAAACGTTTGGAAATATGAGATATTTTAATTAATTGGTTTTTCATGTTGGATATCCAATAAGCAACTATGACCTCTGATCTAATTCTCAATCTAAAGCACGTTGGATTTGCTTATAACTAAAAAAGAATTATTATAATATATATATATATTATATATATATATATATATATTATATTATTATAGAAGTCATGGAGCATATGCTCCATGACTTCTTCTTTGTATTTGATGTATTTTAGTGCCTGAGATACATCGCCACTTACAGACCTGGTATGGTCACTTACATATATTACAATTTTGTTTGCACACATAAAGATATCTCTAGATATCATGTCATAAAAAAAAAAACACAAAGGTTGTTATAGAAAATGTATTTTCATGTGGACAAGGCCTAAAAATCTAGAAGTCGATGTGTACCTAAAAATTAAATCCACCCACAACAGCATTTATTGAGGAAACTTGTGTGGATCAGGCACTAAACCTCTCTCTAGTTCAGGGACCCAAATCTTCCTAAACACACAGATAAAAAGCAATAACCGATATCCAGATCAACAGGAATGTCAGTTGAGTGCGACTCTTCCTGACTAAGTTCTGCTGACTTTCATCCAGCACCTACTGCTCTACACGTGCATCCAGTTAGCCATCACGGTTTTAATGTTAATTTGGTTAAATCCTTTACTGTGGTAAAAGTACAACTAGGGGTTCTGATGTTTCTTGTACGGAAAGTTAAGTAAAAATAAATCAACTGTGATGTAGTGCTTAACAACAAAAGTGAAAATGATGAGTTTTTCAACCTTGTTGATCTTTGCATTAACAGAACAATCCCTAAAAAGACTTGTTGTGGAGAAAATGTCAAGAACTTGCAGCATGAACTACAAAGACTTATGTTCCATTTAACTCTGAAGTTGGAACTTTGATGGGAATAATATCTAACCCATCTTAACTGTGTTCCAGTTCCAAGCTTGAAAAGCAACAGGATTTGCTTACAGATATGCTCAGTGATTCGACTACGATAATAGGTGCAATACAAGCTCCTATTATCGTAGTTTCAGCAAACTGAAACATTCCAAGTACTGCCTCATCACAGCTAGGTGAGTACTCAGTGGGCCTTGACGAACAAAGAGGATTTTGTATGGGACCCACACAAGTTGACTAAGGCCTAATTCATACCCCATAGTTCACTCTACTGCCCGCTTGATGGCAAAACCTGAGTGACGTATATTTGGTCAAATTTACCCACCGACTATAGTCTTTGTGGGGTTTCTGTGGACGTCTGTGTGTGCTGACAGCGACAATAAGGCTCCCATTCAAAGGGTGGCGCCATATACACAGCACACACAGACAATGGCAAATCAAATCACAAGCAGAAGAAAAAAAACAATAACGTTTGTTTTTAAGAAATACAATTTTTCCCAGTTTTCTCCATTTGGATAATTTGACTTTCAGGAACAACAAGGATACTAAAACGAAACTGGTATCCTGGAGAGAAATCCCATTTTGTTCAGTTCTTTTCTTCTTCTCTTCTGAGTAGACCGTGTACAAACATACTGTCACCACCTACAAGGCTGTAGTGAAAACAAAAATATGGGCACTATTTCTAAACAGAGACATATGCAAAGACTTTAAGTAACTCATATCAGCAAAACAAGTAGAGCACCCTATGGAGGTCTCAGCTGGGTTTTAAATGGTTAATAAGAACAATCTATTCAAATGGATCTAGATATGCTGACATCACATATTTTTGGCAGACCCTCAAAAAATATTTAACATAACTCATCATTTGTATGAAATCTGTACAAAGCTGGAGGGCTGCATTTGTGGTGTGCTTTCATAAGCAGAAACAAAGAACATGACAGATCAACCACTGTCTTTTGTAGAGTTTGTTGCATCTCCAACAAACCAAAAATACTGCTCCAAGGTGAAAGTTCCTGGATGAGTATTTTGGGCCATTCCATAATAGCTACATGTAAGACCTACATGAGTCCCACATTTTACCCAGGGTTGAACTGGATCAGCAGTAGGCGGTTCAGATGGGGCCGGTCTGTAACCTGCAGACAATTGGCCCATCTTTCTGCACATTTCCTACCTGTATGTGCCCCATATGTTGGCTAAATGTGTGATAATCACAGACTTAGAAACCAGTGTTTTACAGGAAGAGTACTCTGAAACTGTTGGAAGAGTCTGTAGCTCCACAGGATGCATTCACACACTGTAATGACTTGCTTAAATTAAGTTTACATGCACCTTCAGACCAACATGTAACCACAATAACACGAGAGATATCACAGAAAACGCTTGTCTGATTCTGCTGCTGCCAACACTGTCACGTGAGTCCTGGATCGACCAATCACATGGACCCTTTAACTATTTCTGTCGCACCCAAGATATTACCAGTATGACACCCACATAGTTATGAGAACTACAACCAGCCCGCTTTAATGGGTTTTAGGGGTTATTTCCAACATGCAGCACGCTCATATGTCCTAAGTTGGACAGATTTGTTGGACATAAACAGGCCGAGGTATCAACGACTCCAGCAGGATCATTCACGCCCTCACACACACGCACGCAGGTGGCTCCCCTTTTAAGCGTCTTCCGCAAAGAGGATGTTTAAAATCATCCTGGTGTTAGTTTCACCCCAGCTCCTTCCATCACTCCTCCTCCTCCTGCTGCGGCTTCTGCTCCTCCAGTTGCGGCGGCGCTCAGTATCCCTCCCTGCCGCTTCGTCCTCGTTGCTGCCGCCCCGGCATCCTGCTCCTCCTCTCCTCCTTCATGCCGAGCGGAGAGGACCGTCAGATCCGAAGTGCTCGGCGTCAGTTCGTACTTTCGGTTCTCTAGCTTTATGAAATTAAAACTCATACAGCTAGATAACCAAAGACACAACCTGACCCGCTGTCTCTTAAAGGGGCCGCCCCGCAGAGGGAATATATACAGAGGATGGATCGAGGGGGAGAGCCTTCCAATGGTCCTTCTGCACCGAGAGCCCCCTGTCTGTCTGTCTCTCTCTCCCTGTCTTACACACACACACACACACACACACACACACACACACACACACACACACACACACACATATTCCTTCACACGCACAGATTGAGCGAGCTTCTCATCAAAATCAATATTCACTGTGTTTTATGGTTCAGCACTACATTAAGGTGAAACAAAGTTAAACTAGGTTGAGATGAAACCACGCACTCAAAAACAGTTTTACTTACAGATCAACTCTGCTATAAAGAATATGCTTTAAAAGTCTTCCCACAACAAATCTGATGCTCAGACCTGCAGTTTATGTTGCATAAAGGCCCGGAGTCCCCTTTAAGCATTGTGTAACTCCAGTCAACCCACCTAAATAGGGGGTAGGTTTTTTCTGCATTAAAATCTGTATCACATCTGACCTGAATTGGCATTATAAATGATATAACTCAGCTTTACCGCTTTAGTAATAACAAAAGCATAATTCATGCTGAAATACTGGTGTTGCATGTTAGAAACACAAAACTCTTCTCTTTAAAAAAAAATAAAATCAGTAGTTTCCATATCAGGTCCACTTTTTATAAAACTAGTATCTTACTTACTTGCTCATTCATTACTCCATTCGTTTATGCTCTCGAGGATTGCCAGCTCCTCCTTTGGAAATGCTAACTAAATCACAGCTATAGCTGCATCACATCCAGTGAACTCGCAGAATATTAATGCAACAAAGTGTCCTCTGTATTGGTACAGACTTATAAAGTGGCAGCATCCTGCCCGTCACACACCCAGGCTGCTACTGACTGAGAGCGCACACGGAGAGCTGAAGGGATAAACTCCGCCTCGGATAGAGAGAGAGAGAGAGGGAGAGAGAGGGGTTGAGAGGCGGGAAGCACATATTATCAAAGCCAATTTGAAAATGAATGTAGGTGTGTCAATCAGGGAGCTGATTTTCCCAATTATCCTCATTATGGGAGCTCTAAGCACAGAGACGACTGCGTAAATTATACCAGCAGCAAATTAGCACTGGTGCAGATGAGGATGAAGCCAATCTGACTCTGTAATTACATATGTGCTAAAACTAAGCCTTTTTGGAAAGCTAAATTAATAAATGATGTTCAGAGAGAATATTGGGCCAGAAACTCCTTTCAGTCTGTAACAGTTGAAAAGATTGCACAGTTGTTTGCATTAAATTACGTCCAACAAACCCACAATAGATAACAGAAGATATTGAGAATTAATGTGTCACACGACATTTTCCTTAGTGCACGTTGTGAAAAGGCTTAATATGTAATTACTGCCAACACTTCTTAGAAATAGCACTGAAAGAAATTGGCCTACATTTCAATGACAATACATGACGTGGTTTGTGATGTTTGTTGATACATTATTTCAAAGCATACCTGTTTACATAGATATGCGGTACATGCATTATGGAAGATGCAAAGATTATGTAATGCAAAAGCACCAGCCTCTAATTTTAATAATGCATATTGCATCTCACTATTCAGTTACTTTGCTGAGAAACGAAGGCTTTGTTACTATGTAAAAGCCTTTCACCTGAATGATGTGACTACCAGCAGCTGAAGAGAAAATATGTTGAGCAATGATTACAGGGATGGCCTTTGAGTGTCTGCATCTGGCAGGCAAGGATTTGAAATGCTACAAAAAATGCGCTGGAATCTGTGCGCATGTGCGAAGCTCCATAAGAGCAGTGTTACAGTTCAAAACGGCATCAGACCCTATATATCTGAATATAAAGCATTGCATTCTGTTGGTATCCTGGAGGCTGCAGCACATATACATGCCGAACTGTACCCCTTCAGATGAAATCAACTGTGCCATCTGCTCCTGTCACGCTGCAGATCATCCCCTTTCCACACCGTGGGCATGCGCAAAACAGGGCGAAAATGAATCTTGCACTTAGTTATCTTTTAATAATTATTTTTGTGTAACACACACCGTCAGCATTACGCGTACGCGTCCAAGATGACAGCATGCACATCTCCTGATAAACTAATAGAATAGGAAAGCAATATGTTTTTTCATCCAGCGCTAAAGAAAGCAATACACTTTATTACTTGACGCAAGACCTGTTGTTTGTGCTCTACAATATATATATATTATTTTGTGTTCTCAAAAAATGTAAGACCTTTTTTAGTGTGTGTGTGTGTGCGTGTGTGTGTGAGAGAGAGATGAATTTTCCCACAAATAAGTGACAGGGAACCCCCAATCCTCCCACTCCCCCTTCTCAACCACCCCCTTTCAGAAAGGGTGAAAAAGAGCGAGAGGGAGAGAAAAGAAAGAAGTCAACATCAAGTTCAACAACGCACCAAGGAGAAATTAACATGACAATCCGGTCTGGGATCCTCCAAGTCCCCCCCTCACCTCAACTCTACAGTGTGGCGTCAGCCCCGCTACACTTTCCCAGGCTCACAACAATATCTCCCTGCTGAACTCTGCACTGCAGCGCTGCCTGGGGCCTCCTCGTCTTCCTCCTCTCACACCACATCAGCACATGGCAATGAAGGCCTTCATTATACATTACAGAGTTTGTTTAAAACTAATCGGCAGGTAAAAAGAAAAAACAAAACAAAACAATGTGCACATGTGTCACATTATGGCGTATTGTGACAGATACACAAAATACTATATATGCATATATTTCTATCTATCTATCTATCTATCTATCTATCTATCTATCTATCTATCTATCTATCTATCTATCTATCTATCTATCTATCTATCTATCTATCTATCTATCTATCTATCTATCTATCTATCTATCTATCTATCTATCTATCTATCTATCTATCTATCTATCTATCTATCTATCTATCTATCTATCTATCTATCTATCTATCTATCTATCTATCTATCTATCTATCTATCTATCTATCTATCTATCTATCTATCTATCTATCTATCTATCTATCTATCTATCTATCTATCTATCTATCTATCTATCTATCATCTGTTAGGTTAAAGTTTGCTGTCTGGTATAGAAATATTACGGCAGGACTTCTGGACTGGACAATGTATGAAACGGATGATGTACAATAACCCAAGGTTTATATATATATATATATATTGCCTATAGTCACAAAATCAGCAACCAAAATCTAAATAAAACACGTGAAAGTTCCTTCTAGGTTTGCTTTGTGATATTTGTCTTTCTAAAAAAAAACAAATAAACTTGGGAATAAATGTCAAATTACCTTGGTTCCTTTTCATTCACTTAAAATATTAAAAGATGCCATTTCTACTGGTTTCACTCTTGAGTTTACATCACACTTCCACCGTTAATCCATAAGGCAGATTTCTAGTCTTTTAAAAGAAGTAAAAGTGCTTCCCTACGTCTCCTTGTCCTAGTTTCTTTGACAGATATGTGCCCACGGAAAACATTACTATTATGAAATGAAAAAATATTTATAATTTCTTACCGGATGGAGCGGGTCAGAGAGGAGCTGCGGCTCCAGACAGCAGCAAGAGAGAGAGAGAGATGGGAAGGAGCCGCGGAGAGGGATGATGATGAAGATGATGATGAGTATAGGCGAAGGAGGAGGGAACGCACGGCTCATGGCTTATCAAATTTGTCATAGAGGGCCTTGATTATTTTTAAGGACGTCATGAGGGATCCAAAGCAGAAACAAATATACATTTTGTGGGGTTTATTTTGAAATACAGCGATGGAATGAGGTGAATCTTAAACAATCATGTAGTGAACCAGGTGGAAATATACGAGTCAGTCATGAAGAACGCCTGGATAAAAAACATCATCATCAGTTTTTTAAACATAGCTGTATGTTTTACCGGAAAGGATTCATCATAATTAGTATTACTAAGCTGTTCTTTAACATTTCTATGGTTCAGTATCGCACACCTGCTGCATTGATTGAATTTACATTTGTTTAATGCGATAGAAAGAGAGATTAGAGTGAACTCCATACAGCATCTAATTTAATATAATGGGCTTTATTCTCTGCTGTCAGGAATAAAAGTAAAATTCATAAAACAGACTGCAAACTGCAAAACTGATGGTCAGCTTCACATTGTTAAGGGAAGAGAAAATATGCTTTTATATAATATACAGTAAGAACAAAATGTACTCCCTGATAATCTTGGTCTATAGACTAAGATTAAGCCTGTGTGAAACAAGCCATAGAAGAGAGAAAAAAAAACGTATTGAGAAAATAAGAACTCATCATTATCTGTTTTGGGCATGTAACAGAATGTGTCTGATACGCCACTACTATAAGTAATTTCAACCATTTAAATAATTTGTTCAAACAAGATTTAAATAAGGGCTGCGTGTTTGTTTCAAAATCACGATGCCTTGTCTAAAAGATCTGCGTATAGAGTGAAATACTGCAAACTCCAGAAGGGGAAACAGCGCCACACTTTGGTGAGGAAAACAATGTTTTTGGTGAAGAAAACACCGATGATCTCTTGTGGAAACTCATCCCTTGTGTCCAAAGAGTAGCCAAGAACAAAACCACCAAACTTCCGAGAGGCAGCCATGAACTAAATGTCACCATGGTAACATCAGACATAAACAATGTATTTACGACAAACTGTTGCCTAAATGGAATAAAACATCTGAGTCGTGAAAGAATGTGCTGTAAAATAAAAAAATAAAATAAAAAATCTCAATCTACACAGGCAGCTATCACTAAACCACTTAGGACGGCGTCATGATTTTAACTGAATAAAAGATTAAAATGTTGTAGCATTGTTTATTTTGCTTTTTACTTACTCAATGAAAACGTTGAATCTGAGATTAAAGATACAAAGATAAAAAAAACCCACAATGTTTATTATTATTATTGTTAGCATTATTTCTGCTGTTGTTGTATTTGATTCTAAGTCTTTATTGCATCTAATGAAATTACTGCAGCTTTTTATTTGTAAAATGTATCCTTTTTATTATTTACAGGAAAATTATCTCTTTGTGGATTACAGTTTTTATATACTCAGGCTGCATGGAGTCTGCAGTCTTCTCCACTGTTATTTTAAATCACTTTGCCTTTAACAAAATATACATTAATTTATTCACATAATATTGGCCTGACAGTCTAATTCCTTCTCTCATTTCTAATATCCAACCACTTTTTAAATCTTTTTATTTTATTTTATATTCAGTTTTGGTTGTTTTAATGGATTTTTAAGTACTATACTACTACTACTGCTACTACGTCTAATAATAACTCTTTCTTATTTAATCAAACCCCTAAAAGACAACCCAAGGACAGAATCATATATTTACAGAATGTTAGGCTTGGCTTTGAGTAATTATTTTATTTAACATTGTACATTTGGCAGATGTCTGAAAATAAATGTAAACACTAAGAGTACTTCATTAAAGGCAAAAAACCCCCACTTAAACACCTGGTGTCTATTTTCTGACAGATTATCATATTTGGTGTTTTCAAAGGTTTGAGTGTATATTGTTGAAACTTTGAAATTATGCACAGACTGTGTTTAGGAAACCTCTTGAAGACATGACTAGAACGATCTCTTTCACACACAAAAAGCAGAGAGCATGTTTCTATCTTGTGAGTTATGGCTGTGTAAATGAGCTTCAATCTTAGCAGGAAGAGTTAGCATCAAATAAAGATGCCCACATGTGTATTTCCGTCTTCGTCATTTCTGAATGGATAAGATTTTATTATCCCTCTGAAATGAATGCAGTAAATTATAATCATCAGTCAGAAAAATGCAACAGTGTATCACCTGTTTATGCTTCCATGTGGTCTATATCAGATTTGTAAAGCGTATTGGTGAAGAGCTGCATGTTATCTTTGCATGAATTATTAGAAACAATAACCTAACCCCCCCCCAGATAAACAGATCAAGATATAGCCTCAGACAACTTTCACAACTTGAGGAAAGCTATATAGACAGAACAAGAAAATAGATAAAAATCACAGTGCATAAAAAATAAAGTGTTCTATTTCTCTTTATTTTATTGGAGTTGAAAGTTTTAATAATGTCTCTTTTGCCGGGGAGTTATTACTGACTTGATTATAGGATTATAAAAATTGAGCAGTAAACGCAAAACCTTTGTATAAAATGTATAATTAATCTAACTCGTTTTAATATGAACAAAGGTTAATGCAAAAATGTAAAAGATTCAGCAAGATTCAGCAACAGATAAGTCAAAACACTTTTAATCCAAACATTAGTACATGTAAGAACCATTTCATTTAACACAAGTCAAACTAAATTAACTAACAAATAAAACTACATGTAACGAAATAACTATTAGACATAAAAAAGGCTTTTTTTGTATTTTTTATCAAATTACGGGAAATATAAACAGTGAAAAAAATCAAACTAATTATCTGATCAGTTATTTTTTATTATATTCAAACTTTGAAATAACAAGTCTGACGTAGTCTTGATTTTTTTTTAAAAAGAAAGAAACAGCAAGAAGCAGGAATAATGCTAAAGTTAATGTAGTCTATAAAATTTATTATGAAACCAGAACAATTTACAGGCTAATTCACGAGCCGCGTGTCTGTCTGTGTGTGTGTGTGTGTGTGTGTGTGTGTGTGTGTGTGTGTGCTCTATATATGTAAATAATAAAGCTCTTACCGCACAGAGACCTGTTAATTCCTCCTCTGGTTGGTGTGAAAGGGAGACCGCGAGCCCGAGTCCTCGTGCCTTAATTTGAGGCGGGCTGGGTTTTATGCTAATCGCGGCTGACACCGGCCCGCGCGCCCTGAATAGAGGAGGGCACCCTCGAGCCGACGTTCCCACGAGCCGCATTCCTCTGGTCAAGTTCAAGCTCAATGCGCGAGGCGTGCCGCGTGGCTAATTCCGAAAAGGCGCGCACTCCCCGCCGTGGGAGAGTTCGCCACCTCGTATTCAGAGGCAGACAGACACACACAGGCCCAGTGTGGGGCTGTCAGCGGCTCCCTTAGCTGACAAACAGAGAAAAGAGGCTGCTGTTGGGTTTCTGCTTTCACTTAGAGAATAAATAAATACACGGAAAAAATGTTTCAATAACTTATTTTTTTCCAAACCGACTTATAAGTCGCTAAAATAAGCCACTATTTCACGAATTAGATTTCAGAAGGCACTATTTCGGCCATGTAGCCATTAGAAATTTCCATCGGTTTTTATGAAGGCCCACTGCTGGCACTTGGTTATTAATACACTAGACACACACACACACACACACACACACACACACACACACACACACACACACACACACGCGCGCGCCTAATTATACCACTGAAAGCCTACTTTAAATGAAAACAGCATCTCTGGATAATTTAACTACGTTCTTAACATAAAGAAACGGTCAAACATGATTTTATTACTATATTTTACATAAATATTCTTGAGAGGTTTCTTTAGACAGCTGGATTGAGGATTGAGAGCAAATCTATTCAGCCACGTGAATAGAACCATGGTGTGTTGACTGAATCAGATATAAGATAGTAGCATATGACAATCACCACTGAGAAACATGTATTACACCTGTTTATGTTTGTAATCTGTACCAGATTTGTTGAAGATATGCACGCTAACAGGTATAATATTGCATGATATTTTTTACATGCATCATATTAGACTCAAGAAACTTAGAGAGTCAGCTCAAGGTAGAAGCAGCCTCAGGAAAAGTTTGAAGAGCAAAAAATATATATTTTTACCAGACAGTAAAAATAAGGTGATTTATTTAAAATTGTTCCTCAATTAACAGCCTGTTTGCTGATGTGATTATTATTGAGTATAGTTTAAAGAAGAAAAAAATATAGACTGTCTTTAATGGAAAATAGAATACATTCATATTTGAGAGTAACTAAGGGTTAATGTTTACTTGATTAGTTTTAGATATATCAATTATAGATTTGATCTGGATTGAAAAAACATATTTAGGACAGGATGCAGTGAGGTGTTTTTATGGAAAAATAATAGAGACACAAAAAGGAACCTTCAGTGAAGTTGCAGCAATGTTTTTTTTTTTATTTCAATCGTTTCAAACCTTGATGTGTCAGCCTAAAATGGAAATAAAATGTTTACAGTGAAAAGGATAATTGAAAGAGTGGAAATAAAAATAGAGTTTTATTTTATTCCCAGTGTGCATGACTCACTGTGAAAACTAATTGCAGTTTGCTGGAAGGACTTCCTGTTGCAACATTTGTTGCATTGCACTGAATAAACCTCCCATTAGATCCTCATTTAACCAGCGTGTTGCACAGAGGAGGTGTAGAGCTAGTCTCTATATGTTCAAAAGCGGGAGTCATTCCATCATCTGTAATCAGCTTTAAATTGTATATTTTTTTAGATCCAGTGTTTAGTTTATCTTAGTCACTCACTCTGGTTCTGCTGAGCCTGCCATGCCCAATTTGCATCAGTGTAAAGCCTTATGTGTTCAAATAACTTTAACATTCTTGTCATGTATCTGAGCTCCACCACCACATCTTCTGTCTGGATGAAAAGTGCTCTGCATGATTTTGTACTCCCTAAGTAAACTAAATCCATTCAGTTTCAGTTAAGTTCATTGAATAGTGACTGCTCCCTCAAAGGAAAGGCTGGCTAGTTGTAAAGAACCATTCATACACAAGCAATTCAGAGTTCTTTACAGCTCAATAAAGGAACAAAGGCAAAAAGAATTGCATTATAGCAAAGACAAGCAATACATTAAGGGAATAACAGTAACATTTAACATCACACAAAAACAATGTAGTTGTAAAATGTTAATTTTAGAGCAAGTAAAATAAAAAGACATGATAAAATGTACAAAGAAGTTTCTGTTTGATACATCCTGAAAATTGTATTCTGTTTCTTACTTACACCTTCTGTAATTTAGACATTCAGTTTTTTCAATTAACCCTCAAACACAATTTTAGGTGATAAAGAGTAAAGGCAAATGTTTTCATTCATAAAAGCCGAGAATATTGGCATATATAACAATGTTAAAAAATAAACTGCTATTTTTTCATTTAAAGGCATTTCCTGTGTTGTAAAATTATGGGTTTTTTGCCCCACTTTTTCCCCTGTGCACCACCGGTCCATTTCTCTCCGGTTCCGAGACCCAGCCAGTAAAACCAGCAAAGTATTTTATTTACCTTGTGAAATAATGAGAAATGGTTACGTATAAAATCAAGATTTAATGCCAAAATGATTGGTGCACAGAGTATACAACTGAACAGATACAGAGTGACATTCACCTTCGGTACCGGGCCCCCCTCAGCCCATCTTAGGGATGAACCAAGAGGAGCAAAGAATGGAGCGTCAGTCCTGCTTTTATCTATACCTGTTCTTAACCCTCCTAAAGGATGTCATCCTCTTGTATCAGTTTATCCTTGACTATGTGTTGCGTCTTATGTGATATCAACAGTTATGTTGTGTAAGCTGTAGCAGATAAGCAACAAGGGCAGAGATATTTAAGTAGGGCAGCAAAGAGATGATTAGAAAAGGCCACAGAATCATACATCCATAACACCTGAATGATAATGACATCGAAAGAGTGAATGTTAAAGGTTTAGAACGTATAGATGAGAAACCAACTACAGTCAATGATTAAAGGCCTTTGGCTCTCTAACGCTGGGACCCATTAATGTAATCTATGGCAGATTTTGATATGGACTACTGCTCCATCGAGGGCTAAAGAAACAGGAAAAAGTCATCGGGTGCAACCTAAACAAGTTTTCTTTTGTTTACCCTCACACCCAGTAAACGGGGAGTGCACTATTGTATTTACACAGTGTGAATTATTTTTTACACTGTGCTGCAGGAGGTAAATGATGCTGGAGTTTGTCTGTTTTATTGATTAGTGCTAAAATCCAAAATATTTCAGAGTTTTTATATGTCTTCATAACATAGTCAGATCTAAATTAGATAATTCTTCACCAATCATAAAATTCTTTATGGCCCTGTTAGTGCAAGAATGCCACCAAAAAGTAATTCTCCATAATAGCAATACAAAAACTGAAACCATTGCTAGCAGCATATTTTTATTTTAAATATTATACATGAAAGGAAGTGATGACGAAGTGAGAACATTTGTTTTAAAAGAGCTAATAATCATTGGGATATTTATGTGTTATTACTATGTTTGGGCTAAACTGATTCATGCAAGTTTTGCATATTTCAACCATTTGGGGTTATATTATTCTGCCATTGTTGTTACGTGCAGCTGTACATTTTGGGAAGCAATGAAGCTTTAATATGAATAAGATCATTTATTTAAGCTCTATAGATAGTGTGCATTTCATACAACAATCATAAACTCAATGTCCATTAAAATAAATTGTATACAAATGTAAAAAGAAATATAGCTAATCCAAAATAAACACGGCAAACTATCAAACAATTGTCAACAATCTTTTAAAATATCTCTCAGTTTTCAGCACTTCAGACATATGCTATATATTCCTCACAAAATTATTGATATTGTTTTCTTCTCTCATTACAATTCTGACAAAGTGCTATTTGTTCATCAAGCTATATATATTTTAAAATGAAAAACACTTGGACCTGGTGTCTGCATAATTACGAGCAGGACCTCAGTGTTGGTTGATTTCAGGGGATTCCCACACGCATGTCATATAAGTGTGTCTAGCCAGAGCATAATTGGCTGGCTCTGTCCCAGACAGCCCCTGTCCCACCTCCCCACGGTCCTGCATATGAAGTCCCATATAACTGTCTGGCACACTGATCCCCTCCAGGGAATAAATTGTTCACTCATCATTTAGATTCCTCACTTATGTCTGTGACCAGAAGAGTTTTGCCTCAAGAAAATGTTGTTTTGAAACGCAAACTTCCAATTCTGCTTTCTCTTTTTGTCTGGGAATTTCCAGTCTACTGTCATAATAGCATTTCTAAAATTCATATTCACGTCTGTAGGTCAACTCTGCAGATCAGAATCCCATAACTCAATTGCGCAACCAGCATTTATATTGTACCCGGTTTACAAGGATGTGGCCTTTTACTGGCCTGCTTTTAACAGGCATTTAAAGCTGGGTTTGGACAACCTCATAAAGACGTTTTATGTTCATGTCTCTGAGGTCCTCCTGAAAGGAACCAATTGATCAGTATGAAGGGGAAACATCTTATTACAGGGGGCTGGCCAGGTCAGAGGTGAACTCAATCCTTTGACCCCTGCCCCAGTGGTGAAGGATGCTGCTGACCACAGCGGTGTTGATGAACCCGTAAACAAGTGGACACTGCATGCTGTGACCTTTGGTGTCAGTTTTCCAGCAGATGGATGAGTCTTTAACCCATTAAAGATCAGTTGCCCTGTGAAAAACAGATTATAAAATGAATCGATAATCTGAGTCTCCACAGTATGCTTAATTGTTCACAAAACAATTATCTGATCTTTATCTAATGAGTGCCTACATATGTGACCCAAGTTTTACAGTCACCAATTTTCTTTCACGTTTTCTGTTATTTGAAATGTATTTTTTAAATTTATTTTACAAAAGCTGCTGTCAGTTTTTATTCATTGATATTCGCAAACATGTCATATCTTTTATTTATGGAATACAGGAAAAATTCAGTTTTTTTTGTTGCTACAATATATTGATACACTACACTATAACCTTTCATATTTTGTCACATTACAACCAGAAATATTGCAATAACGTACTGCCAAGTGAAAGTATAATGATACATGGTTTTAAATACAAATGACTAAACAGAAAAACGGAGGTGTTCAGCGTCATCAAGCCTGTGGAAGAAGGTGATCTGCCCAGATGAGACCAAAATTCAACTTTTTTGTTTGCATATGAAATTCTGAGTGGCACATCACTATGAACACACCACCCTCAGTTAAACATAATGGTGGCGTTATTGTGTGGCGAATTATAATTGTGAGGGAAGCTGGAAGAATCCTGGAAGAAACTGGAGACTGGTGGAGGTTCATCATCCAGCAGGACAAAACATCCACCAGTGCTAACATGGAATGGTTTAGAAGAAAGCATATTCATGTGTTAGAATGGTCCAGTCAAAGTCCAAGGTTAAATTCAAATGATAATCTGTAGCAAGTCTTGAAAATTGCTCTGTTCAATCTGTCCGAGAGGGAGCTATTTTCCAAAGAAGAATGGGCAAAAAAAATCTCTCTCTAGATGTACGAAGCTGGTAGAGACATATTCCAAACAACTTGACTGAGGCTGCCTGAACACAAGTGCACACCACAAACTTTCATTTGTAAAAAAATTCGAAAACTATTTATTCTTTTATTCCACTCCAAAATTATGCTTTACTTTCTGTTGGTCTATCACATAAAATCCCAATAAGACATCAAGACATTTTAGACAGATATGTGTAAAGGGTGGTCTAAAAGATGATAGCTGTAAGTAAGGTTATGCATTTTTAAATGTAAATGTTTTAACAAGGTCTGGTAGTTTTAGTGCCGGGGAAGAGACGTGATTTGTCGGTCACCCTGCCGTGTCAGTCAGACAGTGTGTGGACAATCTGTCAGACACATACCTCACTATACATGTTAAACAAAGAAACACACTGCGGTGACCTCAAAGCATGTTTCATATATGCAGATGAGATTTAAACTTAGTGTAAATTAGATATAGTTTAAAAAAGTAAAAAAAAAAAAAAACAGGCATCCAGAAAACGTTTTATTCTTCAAAAAAGAGTTAAAAAAGTATTTTTTTCTGCTGTTGTTTGATTGTCTGGAGAAGACAGACACTTTTGGGCAGACAGTTCCCATACCAAGCTCACCCCATGCCCACACACACACACACACACACACACACACACACACACACACACCCCAAAAGGCGGTCATTTTTTACTCAGCCCTATGGACCTCTGACAGGTCTGGGAGAGGGTCTACCTTTCTGTAAGGCAGACTGGCAGCACTGACACCTCCATATAGCCACGTTAATTATGGGCATCTGTTTGGATGTTCCAGTCTGGGGGCCTTCCAGGGTCCTTGGCTGTTGCCATAGGGACAGTGGAGAACCGTTGGAGGTTTGGAGAGCAGACAGAGACCCCGTTATTCTCCTGAGAGGTGGCCAGACATGACCCCCCGACGACTCACCCCTTTTGATTTGGGTGGGAAACAGTGAGCAGCCAGCCAGGAGAGAGACAGATTGTTTCAGGTTCATTTTGCAGACTGTGGGTTTTGGATCTGGTGAGGCTGAAAAAAACAAATTACCAAAGAACAAAAGCAATTAGAATTGTATAGTACAATAACATGGCAAGACTGTATAAGAACTAGAATATATATATATATATATGCAGTCAAATTTTAACAAATTAAAATATTATTGTAAAGTTTATTTATTTCAGTAAGTCAATTCTCTAAGTGAAACACACATAGAATGATAACACTGATGTTTTCAAGCCTTTATTCGTGTTGATTATGATGATTTTGCACCTACAGTTAATGTGTGTAAATATATACATATAATATTCAAAGAATTAGGAATGTGTTTCTATGAGGGTTGTTTGTCGGATTAAAATGACCTTTTTGTACTAAACCTTTAAGCAGGTATTAAACATACTTTTCATTAAACTCACATTTCTGCATTAAAAATGTTTTTTTTTTATTGTTCTGATATAATATTCTAAGCTTAAATGTCCTGTTCTCATTATCTGTGAGTGAGAAATCATCGTAATTAACAGAAATACAGACTTTAAAACATCAGTCTGTGTGTAAATGGTCTATATAATGTGTATTACTTAGTCTTACTTATAAATGACATTTTCAGTAATATTCTAATTCAATGACTATATATATATATATATATATATATATATATAGACATAGATAGATCGATATATATAGGATATTTGTTTACAGACATTTGAACTCTCTCTGTGACTCCACAAACACCCTTTATTCCCTCTTTTCAAATATTACCCAGGGTCAGTTCCCAAAAGGCATTGTTGTGGTGTCCAAGTCCCCTCTATTTGATAATTTTTTTGTTAGTATAAATAAAGGCAGACTGATTAAGGTGAGGTGGTCTGCAGATCTGTCTGACGGGTCGGGGTGTCTCACAGTGAAAGGGAGCCACAAGGAAGAAGGGTGTCGCCTACCGGACACAATTGGAACAGCATAGAAGGGGGTGGGGGTTTGGTGGTGGTGGAGGGAGGATGTTGTATCACCTTTTTTGGAGGATGATTAAACTCATGTTTTTATAAACAGTAGCAATAAACTAACTAACAGATAAATAAATCGACATCTAGTATTTTTAAAGTGTACCTAAAGACAAAATAACGGCACAGCTCATTTTCAGCAGAAGTTGCCAAAAACAGCAGAAAATTGCATTTTCTTACATCTTCTGTACGTTACAGCTTGAAATCATTGATATTTGGACTTCCTTGATGAAAAGCAACGTGCTTCATCAGTCAGGTTCTAGTATTCTTGTATAGCAGTTGATAGATTAGGAGTGTTGTCAGGCCATTTTTATACACTCACCGGCCACTTTATTAGGTACACCTTGCTAGTACCGGGTTGGACCCCGTTTTGCCTTCAGAACTGCCTCAATCCTTCGTGGCATAGATTCAACAAGGTACTGGAAACATTCCTCAGAGAGTTTGGTCCATATTGACATGATAGCATCACACAGATGCTGCAGATTTGTCGGCTGCATCCATGATGTGAATCTCCCGTTCCACCACATCCCAAATGTGCTCTACTGGACTGAGATCTGGTGACCATTGAGGCCATTTGAGTCCAGTGAACTCATTGTCATGTTCAAGAAAGCAGTCTGAGATGATTCATGCTTTATGACATGGCACGTTATCCTGCTGGAAGTAACCATCAGAAGATGGATACACTGTGGTCATAAAGGGATGGACATGGTCAGCAACAATACTCAGATAGGCTGTGGCGTTGACACGATGCTCAATTGGTTCTGAGGGGCCCAAAGTGTGCCAAGAAAATATCCCCCACGTCATTACACCAACAACACCAGCCTGAACCATTAATACAAGGCAGGATGGATCCATGCTTTCATGATGTTGACAGCAAATTCTGACCCTACCATCCGAATGTCGCAGCAGAAATCGAGACTCATCAGACCAGGCAACGTTTTTCCAATCTTCTATTGTCCAATTTTGGTGAGCCTGTGTGAATTGTAGCCTCAGTTTCCTGTTCTTAGCTGATAGGAGTGGAACCCGGTGTGGTCTTCTGCTGCTGTAGCCCATTCACCTCAAAGTTCGACATGCTGTGCGTTCAGAGATGCTCTTCTGCATGCCTTGTTTGTAACGAGTGGTTATTTGAGTTACTGTTGCCTTTCTATCAGCTTGAACCAGTCTGGCCCTTCTCCTCTGACCTCCGGCATCAACAAGGCATTTGCGCCCACAGAACTGCTGCTCACTGGATATTTTCTCTTTTTCGGACCATTCTCTGTAAACCGCAGAGATGGTAGTGCGTGAAAATCCCAGTAGATCAGCAGTTTCTGAAATACTCAGACCAGCCCATCTGGCACCAACAACCATGTCATGTTCAAAGTCACTTAAATCACCTTTCTTCCCCATTCTGATGCTCGGTTTGAACTGCAGCAGATTGTCTTGACCATGTCTACATGCCTAAATGCATTGAGTTGCTACCATGTGATTGGCTGATTAGAAATTTGTGTTAACGAGCAGCTGGACAGGTGTACCTAATAAAGTGGCCGGTGAGTGTATATGCACAATTTGTTTAGTTTCCAGTATAAATGTTTAGTTGGATTGAGATCCAGAATAGTTGTTCACCATGTAAATGGTATGATGACTTTCCTGAAGAAAGCTTTTAGTGCAATATCCTTGGTGGTAACATGCATTACCATACTACCTACTAAAAACCCAAACAGACCAAGTTTTGCTTAATGAAAAAGAAAATAATAATCTAAAATAATATCAGTGTCCACCTATGCATTCCTTGAGGAGGGGATTATCAGCTCCTTTACCTGACCTGCAGCCCCAAACATCAGTGACTGGACACAATGAGCCAGTTGTCTTTATATGTTTCACAGCGATAGCACCAAACTACAGTTCCAGCTTTAGCTCAGTGGAATCTTGTTTCCATCTGTTTAGGTGTTAAGGATTTTAGGTGTTAAGGATTTTTTTTTAGATGTAAATTATGCAAGGCTTCTATGGATGTAAATCCCATTTCCTTCAGATGCACTTCAATCACAAACATTAACTGCTATACTCTTGGTCTATATGTTATCCATTTCACAACAATCCCATTTTATTGATTCTTGCTTTATGTTGATAAAATCAACATAAAGCATTATGTCACCTGTCAGCTCTCTTGTTGGGTCCAGGTTTCCTGTCAATCAGATATGCACATCAGTTGTTATAGGTCTGAAAGCATTCCATTTAATTGCAGAATCAGTTGTATAATTAAAATTGTGCACGTATTTGTTTAGAAATGCAAATTACTGGGTAAGCACATTTATCTCTACTTGATCTGAATGCAAGATGTTCCTTTAATTACAACATAATTGTTTTTTCAATTCATTTTAGTTATGTTTTTCAAACCCAGTTTATTCAGCTGTAAAATAGTAAAAAAAATAATAATAGCAGATATAAATAGAGTTGTGTCACATCAGTGGATTTATTTTTTCTTGGGCACAATATAAAACAAGCTTTTAGTTAAAGGTTTATCCCTTCAGTGGTGGTTTTGTTCTTGTTTAATTTATTCTGAATATAATGTTTTTAGGCTTTCACAACTTTTTCTTGGTTTCTCAGCTGGTTGTTAATAAATAAATCTTTAAAAGTGAATAAAATAAAATTTCTTACCTAAATAATAAATAAATAAAAATTGCTATTTCTTTCAGGTGATGAAAGTGCTTTGCTTGTTTCTTCAGTTTTTACGGTAAAACAGCATAACAGCAGAACTGATGCTAAAAGATTTATTGTTTACAGCAAAATCAATTTATATTTAGTTAGAGAGAAACATAAACAGGGAAATAGCACAGAAACATCAGAAAGATATAAAATGGAACACGTAGACATTTAATATGTTTATGTTAATTTTACTGCCTTTTGCTCTTTGTATTTTGTTCCGTTTGCTTGTGATACCTATTATGTCCACCAGGTGGCCCTAAAGCACCACCTTCAATGAACCATGAGTCATGATGACCCTGCTCCTTCTTCTCTCCTTAGTCTGGAGTTTCTGCTAATTGATAAAATAGACTAAACCTGTTTTTTCTATCAAGGTTCACTGGCAAAATGCTTCTAATTTTTCTATGTCACTTTCAGTTACTGTGGTGTTTAAGAGATAACATCTAGTGATAAAATGTCCTCACAAAGCCTATTCATCTCTGTCCTTCAGCATAATCACACTGAGATTGTGATGTGAATTACAGGAGTTCCATTTCTGAGAACAAACACTCAGTGTCCCTCAAGAATGTTCCTCCTAATGTTTGTAAGCAAAGAAGTGACAGCAGGGGGACAAAAAGTGGCAGATGTTGCCCCATAGGTGGCTTGGTGCTGCTAAAAGGGGGGAGACAGTGGGCAGACTAGGAGCCACAAGGTCAAGTTCAGCTTCTTGAAGCCTGCAAGCTTTTAGTGAGATCATCATTTTCACCCCCAGAGTCCAATACATTGATCAGTGGGGTTGTTAGCCAGCTGGACAGGTGTGTAAGTGTGCATTTCTGCATTCATATGGACAAACATTAAGCTTAGCAGTCAATAACATATTGGAAACAAGGTGTGCGTAGTCTCATGGATGATACAGTGTGGCTGAATGTTGTTGTTTTGTCTCCCATGGAGCTTTCTGCCTCTGAAGAATTGAAAAGTATGTCTGTAAAATCCTCAAATCGAGCAAAAATATACTGAGCAGAAAGATGTTCTGAGTGTGGTGGATAGCTGAAGGGCAACTCACCCTGGCTGTGTAGAGATACAAATAAGATGTACAAAATATTTATGACCTGAATTTGTGCCCATAATACTGGACCCTCACAAAGATTTTTCTGTTACACTTAGGTATTTCAGATCAATAAATCAATTTAACGGGGAATAAAGAAAACCCATAAATAATAGAAAAGCAGTTTTCAAATCAAGATTTCATTTATTAAGGAAAAGCACTATCCACGCAAACATGACCCCTCCTTCTTAAATCAATCAATCAAAGTCAATCAAATTTTTTTTTTTAATCTTCTGGTATTACATAGAGTCATGAACTCCAGCAAGGTTGCCAGGGATTTGAGAAGGGAAACAGGCCCACAGCATCACAGACTCTACAACATACTTAACAGTGGACATGAGTCCCGGAGTGTTTGTTACTAAAAGCTCAATTGTAATCTGTTCGGACCAAAGCTCATCGTTCCTGCTACAGTCTCAGCAGAGTTTACCAAACGCTACACGTTTATGTTTATGTTGGTAGGACAGAACATGCTTTTTTACTGGCATCATTCCCCACAGTTTGTTGACACACAGATAACATCTTATTGGTTGTTAATGAGACTTGGTGACTTCAAGAGGCCATTCCTTGCTGCAGTTCTCTAACAGTAAGTAATGGAGCTGCCAAAATGTAAAGGTTGGCAGAAGAAATGTGTGACTGTTTCATGTCACATTTATACCCCAGGGAGAACTAAAAGTTGTGGATTACAAATACAATGTTACTGTACGTTATGATCAGCTTAAAAAATTACTAAATATATATTAGCGTGGACTTTTTACTTCAATGAATAAGTGTACTTAAATTGAAATCTTAACTTTTCTGGGTTTTATTTATTTTTATTTCAGTTTTATTTTATATGCTATTTCCATGGATGTTGGTTAAATTGTGAAGCCATTTGGTCAGCTGTTGTTTTTAAATGTGCTAAATAAATACATTTGACATTGAAATATAAGGAAATATTTTAAAAAACATTTTTGTGTGAGATTATGCAATAATAATAATAATAAAGATAGAATTTTCATCATATCTCACATCCTTACCAGGTGTGCCAACACATACAACTGAAACTTTCTGTCTTTGCTGCTCTGCTTTACTGCCGGAGATGTCACAGCTGATTTCTGGACTCATGTCTTCTGCAGGGCCACATCAGGTAATAAGACAGCAAATCTTCAGCAAAGCATTGGAGGAAACCAAACTGAGCTAGAAGATGGTCAGAAACATAACTCCAAATGAAAGCCAATGTTTTTATGTATTAGTTTGTGCTCACATCTCAGCTGTCCTTTGGTGATCATTACTCAGTCTTGTTTTCATAGCTTTTCCTGCTGCCAAGTGAAAGTGGACCAACATACTAAAATGTCACATCTATCTGATCAGATGCACAGAGTTCAGCTGAGCTAAAAAATGCTTCTTAAGGTTGGCTTTCATTTTAACAAATATGCACCTTCTCCATGCACATGGAGTTCTGTGCTTTCAGAAAAATATGTTGAATTCCTGCTGAGTTAATGTTCTGACAAGCTAAATGTGTTGTAATTAGGAGAAACCAACAGATGGGCATTTTCATTAGAGGCGGTAAATGTGGGAGTCTGTGAAAGGGAGAGAGAAACACACAGACATGTTAAAAAGACACCAGAGACAATCAAAGTGCTTGACTTTGTCAACATATTAGAACAAGAAAACTTTTAATTAGTCCTCTTTGTAACAGTGTGTACAGATAAGGGAGGAATTCTTCAGTTAAAACCGAAAAAAATTACATTTGAAATCTTTATTTAACCAAAAATGTCTACAGATAGGTGATATAAAGGGCATTTTTAAATAAATAATCTGACAAGTGTGGTGTGCATTTCTATTCCGCCCTCCTTATAAATACCCCTCAATAAAACCAGTTGCTATCAGAAGTCACCTAATCAGTATAGAGACCACATTTGTTTAATTTAATTTTGATGAAAATGCAGCGGTTCTGTGAAGACATCAAACATCATCATGAAGACCAAGGAACAGACCAGAGAGGTCAGAGATTAGGCCATGGAGAAGTTTAAACCAAGGTTAGGTTATAAATCAATATCCCAAACTTTTAACATCTCATGGACCTTGGTCATCTGATAATCGAAAGAGTATGGTACAACTGCAAACAGGACACTGGATGAGCTGCAGAGATTCCACTGCTCAGGGGGAAAAAACCTGTTAAGATGACAACTATTAGTCTTGGATGGATTTCACAAATCTGGCCCTTATGGAATGATGACAAGAAGAAAACTATAATTGAAAGAAAACCATAAGAAGTGTACCACAAGCAATATAGTGGTCACTGCAGATGGGAAACCAACATTGAAAATTACCCTGAACATACCACCTCCAGAGACTCTTGCAGTACCGTCTCTAATCTTTTGACTGTGTATTTAATTTGCTGTTCACTTTGCTGCCGATACACCAGACGTTTCCCAGTGAGAGACAGTAAAGGATATTTTTTTTAATCATATTCTATTCTTAAACATGGTGATGCTTTTCTTCACCAGGCAAAGTGACCAACTGACAACATTTGAGCTGAGAGGTTCACCTTCCAGCAGGACAATGTCCAAAAAGACACTGAAAGAGATACAATGGCATGGTTTAGATCAAAACATTGTCAGAGACTATACAGATATAACCTACAACTGAAAAATGCAAGGGAATCTTTCTTTTCTGAGATCATCAGCAAAAACATTAACAATGCTCGTGCATTATTTGCCACGGTTGACAGGTTAACAAACCCTCCTGTAACTGTAGCATCTGAACTCCACTCTATCAGGTCCTGCAATGAATTTGCTAAATTCTTTACTGAAAAAACCCAAAAGATCAGATGGGCAGTCAGCACATCCACATCAACTCCAGTACCAATGTTGTCTCCAACTAAAACTAAAATTTTGACAAAATTTCCCAATTTCACCAAATAAACTACAAAATCTTAGAAGAAATCGTACAGCAACTAAGCTCTTCTTCCTGCTGTCTCGATGTTTTACCCACAGCTTTCCTTAAGAAAGCTTTGCCTGTAATAACATCTGATTTAACACAAATAATAAACACGTCCCTTTTGTCAGGTGTTTTCCCCCAGGCCCTAAAAACAGCAATTATCAAACCTCTGTTGAAAAAGAGCAACTTGGACAAGCAGCTACTACAGAACTACAGGCCTGTATCAAACCTCCCCTTCATCAGTAAGATTATTGAAAAACTGTGTTTCAGCAGTTAAACAACTTCCTAACAACGACCAACCGCTTCGATGTCTTCCAGTCAGGCTTCCTGCTCACCACAGTACAGAGACTGCTCTTGTCAAGGTGTTCAATGACATCCGTATAAATGCAGACTGTGGAAGAACCACAGTGCTGGTATCATTGGACCTTAACGCAGCATTCGACACTGTTGATCACTCCATTTTATTAGAGCGCCTGGAAAACTGGGTCGGCCTTTCTGGTACAGCACTCAATTGGTTTAAATCTTATTTGAAGGACAGGGACTTTTTTGTGTCAGTAGGTAACTTTACATCAGAGAGCACAAAAATCACATGTGGCGTTCCCCAAGGGTCCATCTTAGGGCCCCTCCTATTCAATATCTTCATGCTCCCCCTAACTAAAATTTTAATAAATAACAACGTAAGTTATCATAACTATGCAGACGACACATAGCTATACGTTACGATGTCACCAGGTGACCATGAACCCATTCAAACGCCGGGTAAATGCTTAAAAGAAATCAATGCATGGATGGGCCTAAATTTTCTTCAGCTGAATCAAAACAAAACTGAAGTAATAATCTTTGGACCAAAGGAAGAGTGTTTAAAAGTTAGCACACAGCTTCAGTTAATACAGCTAGAAACCACCAGTCAGGTTCGAAACCTGGGTGTAGTGATGGACTCAGACCTGAACCTTCAGAGGCACATAAAGGTAGTAACTAGGTCGGCCTTCTATCACCTAAAGAACATCTCCAGGATTAAAGGACTAATGTCTCAGCAGGACCTTGAAAAACTAATTCATGCGTTCATCTTTAGTAGAATTGATTACTGCAACAGTGTCTTCACAGGTCTGCCTAAAAAGTCGATCAGACAGCCGCAGTTGATCCAGAACGCTGCTGCCTGCGTCCTCACTAGAACTAAGAAAGTGGAGAACATCACCCCGGTTCTAAAGTCCTTACACTGGGTCCCTGTAGCTCAGAGAATAGACTTTAAAATACTTCTGTTAGTCTATAAATCACTGAATGGCTTATCACCAAAATACAATACAGACTTGTAGTCAGTGTATCAACCACCCAGACCTCTCAGGTCTTCTGGCTCAAATCTACTCTGCATACCCAGAACCAGAACCAAACATAGAGAAGCAGCTTTTAGTTCTTATGCTCCACTAATCTGGAATAAACTGCCAGAAAACTGAAATCCTAAATTGCTTCAAATCAAGATTAAAACTTATTTGTTTAGAGTGGCCTTTGACTGTGCCATCTAAACATTATTGGTCACGTTTTCAGTCCAGTTTTCCTTTCATTTACTTATCCATCATTCTATTCTATTCTCTTTATTTTATTTTATTTTTTTAATTACCTCTGTTGTTTGATTTTATCATTTGATTTGTTTTTCTGTGTCTGTATCTGTGTTTATTTTCTTTGTGATTGTATTGTAATTGTATGCTTTGAGTGTCTCGTTGTTGAAAAACGCTATATAAAAAAAAGAATTTTAAAAAAATGTTTGGGAATGTCCTAGTTAAAGTCCACACGAAAATCCAATTGAAAATCTGTGGCAAGACTTAACTAGTAACAGCAGAAATAGGATCATATGCGGTTGGAAAAAACAAAAACTTCCAGTTTTCCATTTACGTTTTCAGGCACATACTGTCAGTTTTAAATCCTGCCTTTGGCAGATTTTAATATAACTCAAATACAAAATTTGAATCAATAATTCAAGAACTTTCTATTTCATTAAAGTTGATTGCGATTTATGTTATTATCCTGTTGATGGGTCTGCCCCTGGTTCATTTTCAACCTTTAGTCAGCTTGGCTCATATTGATATGATGCTGAATTCACTGCTTAATCAATAACAATAAGCAGCTTAGTCAGTAAAACAGCCATAAGCATGACATTTCCAGCAGGTTTATGGCTGCTCTTCCAAGAAAAGAATTCATTAGTCCGCAGCAAAGACCTATATATTTCTAAGTTTGTAAAACAGCTCCCTCAAATTTCTTTAAACCACACAAAAAATAAATAGAACTCAAATGAGCTCAAAACAAAAATTAAGCCTATTTGAGCCATGCACCTGTTAGAGCCACTCAGAAATTCTTTTGCAGACATGTCTAAATCTGACCAAGACTCGACATTAAATAAAGCTGAAATTATATTTCTTCCACATGAAGGTCCTACACTTGTTAAACCTGATTTGAAAGCACTGTTTTTCAACTGGTTATATAATCAATGGATGTCAAATAATGCTCTTCAAAGTGAATGATCTTAGTCTGTCTTTTCAGTGTAGGACTCCGTTAAGCTTTTGAAATGAATAAATTCTTGTCTCTCTTTTTAGTCACGCTGCTAACGTTCAGTTAGACTTCTGCCCCTGGCCATAACGATGTTGAGAGTTTTGTTATGGAATATATTTATCTGAAAATGTAACCAATAAGTTCTGAAAGAATAACATATAGTTTTTCAGCCCAGATATAATAAGCATGTTACAAACTCCTCTGACCCAACTGACATCATTAACGGGTGACTTCTATGTGCTCTAGTGCTGACTCAGACAAAAAGTGATTGATATGCTGACACTCCCAAAGACACAGAGCTACAACCATCAAACAAAAGGCCCAATTGAATTCATTAAGACTGACCAACTGGTTTAAGATTAATATAATTTTGTTCTGCATATTTCTTTAAAGCTCCAGCAAGATTCGTGCAACTCTGGTAAATACTAGAGGTAACCTTATTAAGCTAGATAGTTTTTGAATTGTTTACAGTTTGTTTGAGAAATCCAAGTGCAGAAACCAATGAGACCTTCCAAGACCACAGCCAGGAGAGAGACCAACCAGTCTGTGCCATCCCAGCCGAACAACATATGTGCCTTGATGTATTCCCCATCCACAGCTTCAGAGACAAAAGGGTGAGAACTGCACCTGCTGAAGTCCGAATTAGGCTCCCAGAGAGAGGTGATACCACAGTCTGATTGCAGTATGGCAAATCTATGGCCCTTCCTATCAGTGGTTCAGTGTGGGCAGTGCTGATGGACTAAAGTTGTCTCACTTAGAGTTCATTCCTCCACCTGTTTCCTCTTCAACCTCTCCTTTAATGTTGCAGTATCTAACGTTCTTATTTTCAGTGGTCATTGGGCGCGGGGTGGGGTATACCCTGGACAGTCCACCACAGGGCAATACAGAGACACTTCACCTTCTTGCTGCAAGGCGACAGTGCTACCAATTACACCACCATGCAGCTGAGAGACGTGTTTATAAAGTGAAATTTTTAAACAGCTAATGACACTGTTTATTCTAAGTTATGTTTGTACTTCCCCTTTTAGTTATATTTTTTATATGTTTAAGTTATTTCAATGTGTCTTTACTTGATTATTCATTAATATATATCAATGTGATTAGTAATAAGAAGTTCTGTGAGATCTCAAGGCAGTCAGAGAACCAAAGGGATTCATAGTTCCTCCAGTTTTCTGGGATATCCCCAAACAACCTCCAAAGGAAGGTACCCAGGAGGCTTTCAGATCAGATGCCCAAACCATCCCCTTTTGATGTGGAGGAGCAGCAGATGTACTCTGAGCTTTAATGCTGATTTGTATCTAGGATCCTGTTTTTTTTGTCTCATAACCCACGGTGGGTGCTGGAACTTACACAGAGCAGCAAAAGAGAGGATTGCTTTGTGGCTCCGCTCCTTCTTCACTATGACAGACCACTTTACTTCAAACAAGGCTTCAATCCATCTATCCTCCTCCATCCTACAATCACTGTTGAACATACATACATACATATATATGCTTTAATAACTGCTCCGCACACTCTTGGTATTCTGTTGATGAGCTTCAAGAGGTAGTCACCTGAAATGGTTTTCACCTCACAGGTGTGCCCTGTCAGGTTTAATAAGTGGGATTTCAAGCCTTATAAAAGGGGTTGGGACCATCAGTTGTGTTGTGCAGGAGGTGGATACAGTACACAGCTGATAGTCCTACTGAATAGACTGATAGAATTTGTATTATGGCAAGAAAAAAGCAGCTAAGTAAAGAAAAACGAGTGGCCCTCATTACTTTAAGAAATGAAGGTCAGTCAGTCTGAACAATTAGGAAAACTTTGAAAGTGTCCACAAGTGCAGTCGCAAAAACCATCAAGCGCTACAAAGAAACTGGCTCACATGAGGACCGCCCCAGGAAAGGAAGACCAAGAGTCACCTCTGCTGCGGACAATAAGTTCATCCGAGTCACCAGCCTCAGAAATCGCAGGTTAACAGCAGCTCAGATTAGAGAACAGGTCAATGCCACACAGAGTTCTAGCAGCAGACACATCTCTAGAACAACTGTTAAGAGGAGACTGTGTGAATCAGGCCTTCATGGTAAAATAGCTGCTAGGAAACCACTGCTGAGGACAGGCAACAAGCAGAAGAGACTTGTTTGGGCTAAAGAACACAAGGAATGAACATTAGACCAGTGGAAATCTGTGCTTTGGTCTGATGAGTCCAAGTTTGAGATCTTTGGTTCCAACCAGCATGTCTTTGTGCGGCGCAGAAGAGGTGAACGGATGGACTCTACATGCCTGGTTCCCACCGTGAAGCATGGAGGAGGAGGTGTGATGGTGTGGGGGTGCTTTGCTGGTGACACTGTTGGGGATTTATTCAAAATTGAAGGCATACTGAACCAGCATGGCTACCACAGCATCTTGCAGCGGCATGCTATTCCATCCGGTTTGCGTTTAGTTGGACCATCAGTTATTTTTCAACAGGACAATGACCCCAAACACACCTCCAGGCTGTGTAAGGGCTATTTGAAGGAGAGTGATGGGGTGCTGCGCCAGATGACCTGGCCTCCACAGTCACAGGACCTGAACCCAATCGAGATGGTTTGGGGTGAGCTGGACCGCAGAGTGAAGGCAAAAGGGCCAACAAGTGCTAAGCATCTCTGGGAACTCCTTCAAGACTGTTGGAAAACCATTTCAGTGACTACCTCTTGAAGCTCATCAACAGAATACCAAGAGTTTTACGAATCACAAACAGGCGGACCCAAGATTCAGCCAGACACAGTACTGAAAATTTTAAAGGTTTATTCAGCCACAGGAAAACGTCACTCAGGTAAAACTCCACACAGCTTCCGGGAATCACTGGGGCAGAAAGAGGGATTAGTGACTTGTAGTTTCTCCAGATATTGCAGGGATCAGAAAAAGTCACTAACCTGCTTTTGTCTTGAGTAGAACTTGAAACCCAAAGGGGAAACCTCGGTGGGTGAAAGGCAGTGATCTCCACAGCGCAGGTAGGAGGTGACTTCAGGCTGAATAATCCAAGGGCTAGGCTGGCTCAATAATCCAAGGACAGAAACAGGGTCAACGATCGGAACAAGAGACGTCAGGCAAGGGGCAAGCAGAGGCATAGACCAGATACAAGAAACAAGATCGAAAACCAAAATCCAAACAGTCCGACAGGGAGCAGGCAGAGAGGCAAATATCCAAGAGGCAAGGCAAGGTCAAGTCGGGGCTCCACGAAGGGCTTGACCTGAGAAACGTGGAACGTGGGGTGAATCCTCATGGAATTGGGTAATCTCAGCCATACAGCGACAGGGTTGATGATCTTGGAAATTGGGAAAGGTCCAACAAATCGGGGTGCCAACTTCCGAAACTCTACCCTTAATGGTAAGTCCTTGGCGGAGAGCAAACCTTTCTGCCCCACCTGGTACTTAGGGTCAGGGGTCTGTCTCCAGTTGGCCGTTCTTGACTGAACCAGTGACATTCTGATCATCGACCTCCTGGCCTTTCTCCATATTCTTTGGCACCTTAGGGCATCGTTCCTGTTCCTGACCTCAGCATCCAGAGTACTCTGCATGGACTCAATCACCCTCTGGCTGTTCCTCTTGATCTGCTCGATCTCCTCATCCTTTCTGCAAGTTTTCTGTCGATTTCACTCTTGACTTGGGTGAGTTCAAGTTGTACACGGAGAACCTTGGACTCCTTGTGCTCCAGTGTAGCCTCGGCCTCCTCCAAGGCTGTTTGGATTTCTGATTTCTCATTCTCTGCAGTTTTCTTACCCTTCTCCAGTTCATGAATTGTCTTTCCTGTTTCACTAATATGCTCAGTCAAATCACTTATTTCCTGTTGCAGGTTCTTGTTCTCCCTCTTCAGGGTCTCCAGGTGGTCCAGAGCTACTTCATAGGAGTTTTTCATTTTGAACATCTCTGTGTTCAAAGCACGTGCCTCCTTCTGAACTCCTTCCAGCTCGGCTTGACTCTCTTCATACTTAGTTCTCCACTGAGCCACCTCGCTGTTAGCCTTGGACATAGCACGCTGCAGCTCAGCTTTGGCCTCCTGCTCCTCATCATACTGCTCTCTGAGCAGATCACAGTCACGACGAGCCGACTGAACAGCATGAGCCAGAGCGTTCTTGGCCTTAATCTTATTAAATACTTCTTTTAGATCATGGTATTCTTGAGGTACCTTGGATAAATCCGGGTATGTCTCCTTGACCTCATTCTCCACGCTGACCTCCATAGCAGCAGACAAAAGGCAGGCAGTGGAGCATGACTCAGACCAACCTAGAATTTCTTTCTTTTTCCAGTCAATGTGAGGGTTGTGTTTCTGCAACCAGGAGACCCCTAGGACAACAGGAAGTTCAGGTGAATTAATGATCATGAAAGTTACTTTTTCTTGATGATTACCTCCAACTGTTAAGGTAATCTCCTCCATCCTGAGGTGTGAATTATTCATGCTGTGACCATCCAAAGCTAGCACGTTTCTTGTGTCAGCTGAAGGAATAAGTTTTATGCCGTTCTTATTTGCAAATGTTTTGTCCATGAATTAATTGTCTGCTCCTGAATCAATAAACACGGCCCCCTGGAGAGACATGGAAGAGGTTTGAAAACGAGCAGGAAACAAGAAGGAGGAGGCAGTTAGTTGACTTCGGCTCAGTAGAGACCTCCCTTCCTCTGCTGAGCCTGTCCTTTTAATGGACACCTGAGTACTAAATGTCCCTTCTCTCCACAATAAAAACAGAACTTGAATCTTCTCCGATGATCTTTCTCCTCAGGGGTAATCTTGGTTCTGTCCAACTGCATAGGCTCACAATCCTCATTTTCCTCAGTGAGAGGTGACCGGCTCCTTCTCTCATGCCGGTGTGCAGAACCCTGAGTAAATGATGAGCGACCCTCCTCATGTCGCTTCTCCCTCCTTCTTTCTGCCAGCCGAATGTCAATGCGAGCAGCCAGGTCCTCGAGTTGTTTCAGGGAAGAAGGATAGTCACGGGTCGCTAACTCATCCTTGATGTCTGCGTTTAGTCCTTGCATGAATGCATCCATCTGTGCTGCCTCATTCCAATGGCTCTCTGCAGCCAACAAATGAAAGTCAATTATATAGGACGAGACAGGCTGATCACCCTGTTTGAGGGACAGTAATCCTCTTGCGGCTTCACGACTTGGAATAACAGGGTCAAAAACTCGAATGAGTTGCTTGGAAAAAGTTTCATAGAAGTTACAAGATGCAGACCTGTTTTGCCATTCAGCAGTTCCCCACTGTTTCGCCTTTCCTGCCAGCAGAGATATAACAAAAGCCACCTTGGAACGTTCAGTGGGAAAGGATGACGGCTGAAGCTCAAAATGAATTTCACACTGAGTTAGGAAAGCTCGACACTGGTCTGGGTCTCCCCTGAACATCTCAGGCGGAGAGAGGCGTGGCTCCCTTACCTCTGCTGTTGTCCGTGTTACTTGGGCGTGGTTTCTTTGTGACGGTGGCGGCTCGGAGACAAGATTGCCAGAACGTAATGTGGAAATTATTTCCTCCAAGCCGGAACCCAACCAGGAAAGGGTCTCATCAACGTGGGTGCGCCACTGTTGTGCTGGCGATGGGTCCATTTTTGGCCAGATTTTTCTATTACGAATCAGAAACAGGCGGACCCAAGATTCAGCCAGACACAGTACTGATTGCACTACACTGCAGCAGCCACCAGGTGCATCTAATCTGCTGATTGCAGCCAGGGAGACAGGGTAGAGCAGACTTGCCAGAATCATAACAAAGAGTGTGTGGAGCAGTAATCAAAGCCAAAGGTGGCTACTTTGAAGAACCTAGAATATAAGACATATTTTCAGTTGTTTCACACTTTTTTGTTCAGTATATACAGGTCCTTCTCAAAATATTAGCATATTGTGATAAAGTTAATTATTTTCCATAATGTCATGATGAAAATTTAACATTCATATATTTTAGATTCATTGCACACTAACTGAAATATTTCAAGTCTTTTATTGTCTTAATACGGATGATTTTGGCATACAGCTCATGAAAACCCAAAATTCCTATCTCACAAAATTAGCATATTTCATCCGACCAATAAAAGAAAAGTGTTTTTAATACAAAAAACGTCAACCTTCAAATAATCATGTACAGTTATGCACTCAATACTTGGTCGGGAATCCTTTGGCAGAAATGACTGCTTCAATGCGGCGTGGCATGGAGGCAATCAGCCTGTGGCACTGCTGAGGTCTTATGGAGGCCCAGGATGCTTCGATAGCGGCCTTTAGCTCATCCAGAGTGTTGGGTCTTGAGTCTCTCAACGTTCTCTTCACAATATTCCACAGATTCTCTATGGGGTTCAGGTCAGGAGAGTTGACAGGCCAATTGAGCACAGTGATACCGTGGTCAGTAAACCATTTACCAGTGGTTTTGGCACTGTGAGCAGGTGCCAGGTCGTGCTGAAAAATGAAATCTTCATCTCCATAAAGCTTTTCAGCAGATGGAAGCATGAAGTGCTCCAAAATCTCCTGATAGCTAGCTGCATTGACCCTGCCCTTGATAAAACACAGTGGACCAACACCAGCAGCTGACACGGCACCCCAGACCATCACTGACTGTGGGTACTTGACACTGGACTTCTGGCACCTGTAGCCCATTTCCTGCACACGCCTGTGCACGGTGGCTCTGGATGTTTCTACTCCAGACTCAGTCCACTGCTTCCGCAGGTCCCCCAAGGTCTGGAATTGGCCCTTCTCCACAATCTTCCTCAGGGTCCGGTCACCTCTTCTCGTTGTGCAGCGTTTTCTGCCACACTTTTTCCTTCCCACAGACTTCCCACTGAGGTGCCTTGATACAGCACTCTGGGAACAGCCTATTCATTCAGAAATGTCTTTCTGTGTCTTACCCTCTTGCTTGAGGGTGTCAATAGTGGCCTTCTGGACAGCAGTCAGGTTGGCAGTCTTACCCATGATTGGGGTTTTGAGTGATGAACCAGGCTGGGAGTTTTAAAGGCCTCAGGAATCTTTTGCAGGTGTTTAGAGTTAACTCGTTGATTCAGATGATTAGATTCATAGATCGTTTAGAGACCCTTTTAATGATATGCTAATTTTGTGAGATAGAAATTTTGGGTTTTCATGAGCTGTATGCCAAAATCATCCGTATTAAGACAATAAAAGACCTACAATATTTCAGTTAGTGTGCAATGAATCTAAAATATATGAATGTTAAATTTTCATCATGACATTATGGAAAATAATTAACTTTATCACAATATGCTAATATTTTGAGAAGGACCTGTAATTCCACGTGTTAATTCATAGTTTTGATGCCTTCAGTGTGAAGCTACAATATAAATGTTTAGCATTTAACCCATAATTCTAAAACTGCTTTCCTCTGAGAGGCCAAAAAAAACCCATTTAATTTTAATTAGAATTTTTTTGTTTCTGTTCCAGTTCATAAAACCTCCATTTTAGCCTTTTATTAGTGGTTTGAAAAGTCCTTTGAATATGAGTAACTATCTATGTTTTCATCCTAGATTTGTCTGTGTGCTTCTGTAATCTTAATTAAAGTAGACATTAGTGTGATTAGAAATACAATTAGTTATGGATTATATAAATTAATAGTTCCTGTACGATTTTCTTATAATCTTTCCCCTTTATTGAAACTTACTGTTTTTAGTGTTCATCATAAATTAATCTTAATCCTTAGAAACACACAAAATCTCCTGATTCTTCTTTACATTTGTGACAGAGATCTGTTAGTGGGTTGGTAAAGAATGAATCCTTCAGACTGACTGCTGATAGATTAGGAGACTGTGAGATAGTATTATTTATCTATCTTAATATAGTTTAACATAGCTTATCAAAGACTATACCTCCAGAAACATTGTTTTTTTATTATTTAATTCAATTCACTTTATTTTCATTTTCAGAAAAAAATAAATGCATTTTGTGCAAAGGCTCCCATGTTTTCAGTAACAGTAAATGGTTAAGATCCATGATTTTTCTGTTTTAGTGTTAGACAGAAGACAGAGGGTTGATAACAGACAGGTGTGATGAAAGCCTTCCTGAGAGCTGTTTACTCTCTCATGAAATACAGTCCTTGAACACGGTGAGAGATGTTCAGAGAAAGAGTGGGGAAAGTGGAGCATGTTTTCTGGCAAAAAAAAAACCCAGAAGATCAGTGAGAAGAAACTGGGTTTAGGCTTCAGTTAGAGTCATGCCTGTTAGGCAATAAAACTGAAACACACTATACTGTTAGATGTGGCGGTCTGGAGAAAGACAAAAAGTACAGTCTGTTTCATTATTTTGTTATTTTCTAATTTAATCAAGTGTGACGTTTTGGTTATATGCAGCAATTAGGTGTAGATGAGGAGGGAAAGTAGATCATAAAAGGCAACAGCAAAGAGGTGTTAAAGGGCCCTGTCCTGATTTTATATATTAATTCTACTCATCCCAGTATGTGATAAACAGTCATGCAAGCCACTCCTTTGCAAAAGAGAAACTATCCCGATGCTGTCAGAGGTGAGGTCATCTGAGTCAGGATTAAAACTTGGATTAAAACCTTTTCATGGTCTGGATGCTGGTCTAGTTCTTGAAAATCTGAGACAGGTATGAACCTATGAAGTATTATTTAGAGTAATCTACGACCAAGCCTTCTCTTAAAGTTTTGTAAAACAAGGACAATTAGGTTTAGGAACAAGACAGTCAGAGACTGCATACCTCTGCCACCCAACGTAAAGTCCCTGGTGCCATTGAAAAAAAACCCTAGGACCACTGGAATTTAATGGATTTTTCCTTGGGCTAAGACCCAAATTTGGTAAAAAAAAAAAAAATTATAAGAATTCATTTGTAACATTTTCTGTAAGGTTGCTAACACAGACACACAGACACACAGACACACAGACAGACAGACAGACAGACAGACAGACAGACAGACAGACAGACAGACAGACAGACAGACACACAGACACACAGACACACAGACAGACACACAGACACACAGACACACAGACACACAGACAGACAGACAGACAGACAGACAGACAGACAGACAGACAGACAGACTATACATTTTATGACAAATGTCAGAAACCTTCAGATTGTTCTTGAACTGCGCCCAACATGAGGTGGGTGTGAGGTGATTTGCCACTAATGTGTTTTTGTTTCACACCAGAACCATGTGCTTGTTGCAGAAAACTTCAGTCATACTTTCACCTGACCAAAGCACAGAGTTCTAGCTAAAGTACCAGTAGCATAAAACAAACTCCAGACATTTATCTTTGTGATGGTAGGACAGAAAAGCATATTCATAGCATGGCTTCTGAATAACACGTTGCTATGTACATAATATACCATCACTGTTATGGAGGCTTGGTGACCTCAGGATGCCCCTCTTTGCTGCAGTTCTCTAACATTGAGCTTTGAATATTTCTTTTTATCTCACTTGCCATCAACCTCACTGTGGGTTGTAGCTCAATAAATGAGTCCTCATCCAGCCTTGTTTTCCACAGCTCCTGCTCTTTTATACTCTTTAGTTATTGTTCTAGTCGTAGAGATGAACCGGTTAAGGCAAGTCTGTATTTTCATATAACCATGGCTAAGTGAAATTGATCCCTGTTTCACATCATATTTATACCCTGGGAAAATAGAAGCCATGGATTGTTAATTAAAAGTTCATATAAATTTTGATAAACTGGGAAAAGTAAAATATACATTTAAAAATGATTTAACTATATTTATGTTATAGGCATTGTTTGGAGTTGCAACAATGAGGGAGCTATATCTGTGACATTGTCCTTTACCTAATAAACAAATCTCCTCAAATTAGATTTTCGATTTTTCTAACATCTTCAGGGTGAGATCTTGCCACTGCAGTATATTTACTGTTAGGCTTTTTTACACAACTTTACCAGGGGTGCCAATAATGTGAAGGCCATCAGCTGACATGCAGTTATCGTTGGATTCTCTAATTTAATGTACCATTTCCTTTTTCAAACATATCATGAAACACAACCTCCTTTATTGATATTTCATGGTTTGTTGCCATGAAAAATAAAAAGTTGGGATAGGAGATTGGTTTTGTGAAAAGCAGTGTAAAAAACAATCAATAATAGAGTTACAGTAAATCACTGCAGTGAAGAATGAGACAAGAAAGGAAATTGGATTTAAAACAGTCCATGCAGACGACATTGACTCGGAGTAGAGCAGAGCTGAACAGAGATTTTTCTGAGACAAACAAACTTTATTTGGAAGAAATAAAGTTTTGCAGGAGAATAGATGGGACTCAAAATGTTAGTAAGCTATTTGTTAAAGTGGAATAATCTTTTATGTGTCCCTCAATGGAGAAACTCACTGTCTCAACAGTAAAGTAATATGACAAATATACAAAGTAAGAAAAATATCAAAGTAAGAAAAACCTTACTCTTATGAAAGCTTAGATGACAAATGATAAAATAATAAAAACAGTTAAATGACAAAACACAAGAGTATGGCTGTATCTGTGTGTATTTCTGTGTGTGTATGTACACATCCAGAAGCCTTGCCAGCAGTGGTACCTTTATAAAGCTGTATTTGTTATTTTCTGTGCTGTAAAGGAAGGTTGGATGAAAGAAAGCAGAGGATGAGGAGCAGGATGAAGGTTGACTGTGAGGCAGACCACAGACACTGCACAGCAGATCTCAATTAGAGACACACATTCACACATGTTTCAGTCATATCCACACGCCCCGATCATGCATGAAAACAGCTGTCCCTTCACACATGACCTGAATTTTAACTGTCAAGGTACACAAATGCCTAATTAACAAATTTGTTTTCATTTATTTATTTTCACCAGAATGTGTGCATGTGTTTATGGAAGGGTGTCACAGGAGATTGGATGGTTTTAACGCTGTCCAAACTAATTTTAAAATCTACATGACATGTTTTTGACAAACTGAAAATAAAACCGAACAAAACACTTTGAAGATTAAAAAAAACAAAACAAGGAAAAGAAACTGAAAAAAATGCAAAACCGAAAATAGTACCAGTGCGTCTCAGAAGTGTGTATCACTGTGAGACGAATCTATTTCTGATTTGGGTATTCATGGCGCCTTTTGTTCTCTCCTCCTCCTTATTTCTGTTCTCATGTTTGCTTCCAGTCAGCTTTCTGATGTTTTTTCTTTAATTTCTCATTTCTGTCCCAGGTAGCCAAGACCTCCATTAACAATGTCTTCTCCTTATTATTTTAATCTAAGCTTAAACCGAGACAAATTTCGAGTCATAGCCTGCACTGCCCTAAAACAAAACTGCAAAATTACTTGCTTTCAGTCTAATTTTTTATTCATTTTTATAGAAAAGAAAACATCTTCGGCAAATGAAACAAACCACAAACTTTCTCTTGCCCTGAGAAATTTTTATGTTGAAAATAATGTGCAAACTACTTGGACAGAAATAAAATTCAGATGAGTTGTTCTCATAAATTGTTTTAATGGAAAGATTGTATTCCCTCTTTAGATTGAAACCTCCTGTTTGATCTGAATGCCTTCCTTGATCCTCCTTGGCTGTCCACCAACATGGGTCAGGGCAAGTTATGATAGCTGAACCATCTCCATGACAACTGAACAAACTCGGGCTTCTGATGAAGACAAAAATACTACATTTAATTTTAATATTTAGCATGTCTGATAAAATTATAAGATGCAAGTACAGGGGTTGGACAATGAAACTGAAACACCTGGTTTTAGACCACAATAATTTATTAGTATGGTGTAGGGACTCCAATACAACATCAATTCGTCTTGGGAATGACATATACAAGTCCTGCACAGTGGTCAGAGGGATTTTAAGCCATTCTTCTTGCAGGATAGTGGCCAGGTCACTACATGATACTGGTGGAGGAAAACGTTTCCTGACTCGCTCCTCCAAAACACCCCAAAGTGGCTCAATAATATTTAGATCTGGTGACTGTGCAGGCCATGGGAGATGTTCAACTTCGCTTTCATGTTCATCAAACCAATCTTTCACCAGTCTTGCTGTGTGTATTGGTGCACCGCCTTCAGAATACAATGTTTGAACCATTGGATGCACATGGTCCTCAAGAATGGTTCGGTAGTCCTTGGCAGTGACGCGCCCATCTAGCACAAGTATTGGGCCAAGGGAATGCCATGATGTGGCAGCCCAAACCATCACTGATCCACCCCCATGCTTCACTCTGGGCATGCAACAGTCTGGGTGGTACGCTTCTTTGGGGCTTCTCCACACCGTAACTCTCCCGGATGTGGGGAAAACAGTAAAGGTGGACTCATCAGAGAACAATACATGTTTCTCATTGTCCACAGCCCAAGATTTGCGCTCCTTGCACCATTGAAACCGTCGTTTGGCATTGGCATGAGTGACCAAAGGTTTGGCTATAGCAGCCCGGCCGTGTATATTGACCCTGTGGAGCTTCCGACGGACAGTTCTGGTGGAAACAGGAGAGTTGAGGTGCACATTTAATTCTGCCGTGATTTGGGCAGCCGTGGTTTTATGATTTTTGGATACAATCTGGGTTAGCACCCGAACATCCCTTTCAGACAGCTTCCTCTTGCGTCCACAGTTAATCCTGTTGGATGTGGTTCGTCCTTCTTGGTGGTATGCTGACATTACCCTGGATACCGTGGCTCTTGATACATCACAAAGACTTGCTGTCTTGGTCACAGATGCGCCAGCAAGACGTGCACCAACTATTTATCCTCTTTTGAACTCTGGTATGTCACCCATAATGTTGTGTGCATTTCAATATTTTGAGCAAAACTGTGCTCTTACCCTGCTAATTGAACCTTCACACTCTGCTCTTACTGGTGCAATGTGCAATCAATGAAGACTGGCTACCAGGCTGGTCCAATTTAGCCATGAAACCTCCCACACTAACATGACAGGTGTTTCAGTTTCATTGTCCAACCCCTGTATATTTTCATATACAGTACATGAGAAAGAAACTGAAGTGATGTGAGATGTCTTTGGGGATTTGACATCGTTTCTTTCAGAGTAGTCACCTCTCAAGCCACCGCTACAGGGATTTTGTGATTTAATGGAAGAACAGCTAAAGGTTAAGCTGGGACTGGCTATGGTGCCCTCATTCTGGAAAGATAGATATTATAACTCAAGGACAAAGAAACTGATGTATATTATACATTTAATCTATCAGATAGAATAATGACCAGAGCAGAGGTAGCAGCAGAAAAACATGAGGTTAAGCAACAGAATTACATTTCAAATGCAACACAGCTAACATGTTGATTCAAAACTGTGATGTTTTCTCTATGGAGAGCATAGAGCACTGGGATGCATTATCACTCATCTGGTCTTGCTAAAGCCTGGTTGCATAGATGAAACATCGCTGGGATTTTATGTGGTAGTCCAACACAAAGTAGTTAATAATTGTGAAACAGAAAGAAAATAACAAATGGCTATGGTTACCAATGGGCTGAGCTCAGTACAGGGCAAAATCTGTTAGAGGCAGCAAATAACTTGAGACTGATGCAAAGGTTTACCTTCCAGCAAAATAACAGCCCTAAACAGGCAGTCGGAGCTACAATGAAATGGTTTAGATCAAAGCATATCAATCTGTTTTAATTGCCTAGTCAAAATCTAGGTTTACATATGTTTATATATGTTCTCTGTCCAACCTGACGAGCTTGAGGTATTTTCAAAAGAAAACAGTGTGTTGATGTGCAGAGTTGTTAGAGACATACCACAAAAGTCCTTCAGGTGTTTGTTTGCTTGTTTTTTTTTAAATATTGAGGGCAAACTCAGAGGGGCTGATTACAAATGCATGCCACATTTCCCAGACGTTTACTTGTAAATGATCATTTCCTGCAACTTCACAATTAAACACATTGAATACATTGAAGTTTGTGGTTGCAATGTGACATGAATTTGAAAGAGTTCAAGATCATTTAAACCGTTCACATATTTACAGCGTGGGAACAAAGTGTTGAACTGTTTGACAGGGAGTACCAACATAAGCTTATTTGGGTCGTCAGAACTGGAGGCTTTCAAAAGGGAACACGCATGCCATAATCCCTAAAACCACCACAAGAAAATGAGGCAAAAACAAACAAAATCCAGTGAATATGTGGCCTCTCTGTATAAAAAATGCATAAATATAGATTGCGCCTCTGCCAACCACGTCTCTGTGACTTCCTCCATGGCTGTGCTGCTGTGGGGCTTGACTTGGCTCGGAAATGTTTCAAACACAGCATGGTGGCTAACACCAAATCTCCGCTGTCAGCAGACTTAATGGCAGACTTCATAAAATCCAGCGCAGTGAACCTCTCTCCACAAGGAGATATCCTGTTTCCCCTCGTTTTATGTGGCTCTTTTGATCTTTTTGCATTAACAACATGGCCAGTAAATAACAAGTCGGCTCGGGAGCTTGAACACACCACATCAACCAACGTGTAAAAAGCTGTAGAGAGTCTCATTACTCTGTCTTTATTCCTTTAGAGTGTTGTACGTGTTCCACAGAAGAATAATTCAACGCCCTGTGAGAACCTGGAGGAGCTTCCCAGAAAAAGTTCTTATGTCATCATCCTGATCTTGGCTGCAGTGTGTGCTCTGCGTTCTCTGAGGACTGATTGAGTGTTTATCTTTGTGTTGAGGCACATGACATTTCTGAAAGTCACAGCTCACAACAGATCTAAATGTTAGCTTTCAGTATCTGCAGGAAATTGTAAATAATATCAGCTTAATTTGAATATTCTGCCCCAATAGCATTCAATGTGCTGCTGCTGTGAGGCCACAAAGCAAACAGGAAGAAGTTCAGAGAAAACATTTTTATCCTATAGAGTTTGTTCCTGTGTGCTGATGATGTTTTGTGTGTTCATAGCTCCAAGGAATGGTTCCCTAAAGTCTTTGCTGTTAAACTCTTAGAGCAGAGTTTAGTGCTCCTGTTAATCTTTCTCCTTCTGCTTCAGTCTATTTTTGAGGCAATTTAAGATTCAGCAGGAGGTTAACAAGTCCTATTTCACCCCCTCCTGTTTCCTTTTCTCAACACTTTCAGAGAACTGATAAGCTGTGTTGACAACATTTTGGGGTATGTTTCTGCCATCTTTGCACATCAAGAGGCTGAAATTGTGGCCCATTCTCCTTAGGACGATATTTCCAGCTCAGTCAAATTAGATGTAAAGGGTCTTTGAACATCAATTTTCTAATCTTGCCACAGATTCAAAGTTAGATATAAGACTGGACTTTGACTTGGTCATTTTAACACATGAATATGCTTTGATCTAAACTGTTTCCCTGCAGCTCTGGCTGTGTCTTTAGGGTTGGTCTCCAGCTGGAAGGTAAGTGCCCTCCACATTGTCAAGGTTTTCCATCCACAGGCCTGCATGGCTTGTGGCAAACTGTGAAAAGAACCTCTTCTGGTTTCCTTTCAACAACAGCTTTCTTGTCACTTTCCTATAAAGTTTAGATGTGGAGTGCACAACTAATATTGGTCTTTTAGACACCCAAGCTGCAGATCTTTGCAGCTCCTGCCAAGTTACCATGGGGTTTGTGGTTGCTTTTCTTAATATTGCCTGCCTCTTGGTTATGGTACATGGCCATGTTTTGTTGGGTTTCAGTTGTGCTGGAATCTTTGAAAGGTCAATGCGGTGAATGCGGCTTTTTCAACTGTGCATTTCTTGTGCGACTCACTTTTACATTGTTGCTTCACATCGTGCTCACCTATGTGTGAAATTGAAAAACAGATTTGGCAAATTTCATAAAACTCCCGCAGAGATCACCTTTCACTGGCCTCACCCAGTTATAAACCGTTTCAGTCTTAGCTGCATTATCTTTTCCGTGACATAGCCATTTGTTTCCATTACATTCTGTGTGGCCTACTCATCTAAGCTATATAAGAAAATCCTTTTCTTGTTCTGTTTTATTTTACTAGCATCATGGCACACAGGTTGGTCATGATGCGGGACGCTGCTGCTGCGTATCTTGATTGACAGCTGATGCGGCTCTGTGATGATGACTGCAACTCTGCTTTCTTTACATTTCAGAAAAGCTCCGGTCAAATAGTTTTTTGACTTTTCAGAATTTGATCCAGTCAAATGCGGGACATTGTTTCTTTTTGAGGCACAGCGGGACAGGAGTGAAAATGCAGCACAGTCCTGCACAAACTGGGACATCTGGTCACCCTATTCTGAGGCCTTCATAGAACAGTTGTTTCTATACAGAGAACAAATTACACATAGATGGACTATGTCTACTATTTCCATAATGTCCGAAGTCAGTTGGTTGCAATGTATTTTATTTAAGGGTGTCATAGTAGAGGGGGATGAACATAAATCCACAACACACCTTTTTGACTAATATTTGTACCAAAATTGTAGAACCTTTGATCATTTTCCAACTTCTTAATAATTGTGCACTAATATATGTTGGTATATCACGTAAAATCCCAATGAAACACTTGTTTGGTTTGTGGTTGGGATAAAATGTGGAGAAGTTGAAGCTGCAAAAATTATTTTCCAAGGCACTGTACACATGTTCCATATGGAGAACATTGTTAATGGGATCAAAGTCATTTGTTTCATGTGTTTATATTTTTCTTTCTTATTAAAAAATAAAGAAAAACAGAAAACACTTCATAGTGTTTGCCTAGAACAAATATTTGTTAGTGGATCAAAGCTAAGCCCCAAACAAATACAACTTGATCGGAGACAAAAAGCAGTTTTGTTTGTAATTTTTGCATTCAAATACATTTTTTTTTTTTGGAGCATTTATTTTCTGTACAGTTATTATAAGGCAAAGAACAACAGACATGAAAAGTAGTTTCCATGGTTGAGGAAATTTGCCCTGAGAATCTTGAGGCGAACTATAGCACACTGGTGTGCATCATTTTTCTGCTGCACGCTTTCTGTTACACGTTTGCTTAGAAAACAAAGAGGCAACTAGATGGGCATTTATGCACATAATTTTGACCATCATTTTGTCAGTAAACAACGATGCAATAAAAAATTAAGACACTGCTTATATCATTTTGCATCAGAGGACTCTGGGCTGTAAGTCTACACTGTTTGATAGGAGAAATCAATACTTGTTATATGAAACTCCTACATGTTATAGACACTCTGAACAGAAGACTTGTCCTGGTTTCAGTTCCACAGGATCAATTTCTAGCTGAATGACATGTTTACCTTTGATCTTGTCTATCCTCGCTGAACTCCACTTGTGGATTTACAAATTCAATTGGAAAAACACAATGTCTTTGTATTTATGTAAATGTGTTTGCTTCATCTGAAGTGTCTCTCTCTACTTTGTAATTATCTTGTTTCCAGTATAAAGTTTAAAAGAACATGTAAAACCAGCTTTCCCTATATAATGACTTCAGTTTTGGATTCCAGGGATATCACCCAAACACCACCAGATCAACCTTTTATGGGGATTTTATGTTACAGACCAACAGAGGAAGCAAATAACTGAAAATGATACATAGCTTACAACATTTTTTTTTAAATCAACATCTCACAAGTGTATAATAATTTTGTATTCACCCCTTTACTCTGATACTCCTAAATAAAATCCAGTGCAACCATTTACCTTCAGAAGTCCCTCAATTAATACGGTCCACCTGTGTATAACTTAATGTCAGTATAAATCCAGCTGTTCTGTGAAGACCTCAGAGGTTTGTCTGAGAACATTAGTGAACAAACAGCAAGAAGACTAACAAAGACACTGGACAGGTCAGAGATGAAGCTGTTAAGAAATTTAATGCAGGGTTAGGTTATAAAACAACCTCCCTAGTTTTGTATATCTCACAAAGCACTGTTCAAGCTATCATCTGAAGACGGAGAACATGATGGAGAGTATGGCACAACTACAAACCTACTAAAACATCTCTCTGCACCTAAACTGACCAACCAGACCAGGAGACCATAAATTAGAGAGGCAGCCTAGAAGTGCATGGCAATAATGGAGGTGCTGCAGAGATCTTGAGGCTCTGATTTGAGGATCTGATTTGCACTCCGCAAATCTGGCCTTCATGAAAGGGTGGCAAGATAAAAGCCATTATTAAAGGAAAATCCTAACATCAGGGGTGCAGCAAACCAGTTAAGAAGATGCTCTGCTGAGATGGTACCAAATCTAAACTTTTTGTCCAACATGGAAAAGGCTGTGCGGTGATAAACTAACACTGCTTATCCCCCTGAACACATCTTAATGCTGTTTATTTCTTGCTGTTAGAGGCAACAGATGTCATAAACTCAGGCAGGTTTTCACCTGCCAGCAGGACATTGATTGTAAACATACAGCCAGAACAACTATGGAATGGTTTAGAATGGCCCAGTCAAAGTCCAGACTTGATTCAAATCAATAATCTGCAGCAAGGCTTGAGAAGTGATGTTCACAGACATTCCGTCTGACTAAGCTCGAGCTGTTTTGCAGTGATTAAAAAATGTCAGTGTCTAGATGTGCAGAGCTGGTAGAGACATATCCCAAATCACCTGCAGCTGTAATTGCTGTGTACGTGTGATGTGCACACAGCAGCCACTGAGTGTTTTGCTGCTAACATGTCCCTGCAAACACTGTTTACTTGTGAACCACTTTCATATGATTGAAAACATCTTGCAGCTTGCAGTCTCGTGAAAGTTTTGGTATTTCTCGATTTTCCAGATCGGTCTTGACTTAGTATAGAAATAACCATTATTCCCTCAGTGGAGGAATTCAGGTGTACCAGCAGCAAAGTGACAGGCAAGAAGAAGCATGCAGATTCAGACAAAGGTAAAAATATAAAAACACAAAGAAGGAATAAGAGACTGTACAGTAAGAGCAAACTTACAGCATAGGAAAAAATGCTGTACAGTTAAAAAATAGCATACTCACATTCTAAGAAATGTGTAGGATTATTAACATGTGCATGTATATTTGTTTATTTGCATAAAAAACAACAGACAATTTGCAAAATATGGAAAAAGTGTGCAAATAACAGCAGATACGTAAAAACGTATTGAGTCTATTGAGAGCAGTGATGGTTATAAGTCTAACAGCTGCTGGGAGGAAGGATCTGCGATAATACTCCTTGCTTGATTTAGTTTTTTGTTTCTTTAAATGATTTGTGGGGGGCATGTAGTTTCATTAAGAATAAATAAGCTATTCTTAAGCCAACATTTAAACAGTAAACTTCCTTAGAATTTTATTTTGTGATGCCATCTTCCCCTCAAACTCAGACTGGAAGCTGGTTCCACACAAAAAGGAGCCTGGTTTCTGGAAGCGCTGCTTCCTATTGTTCTTCTAGGTACTCCAGGAACCATGAGTAAACCTTCTGTCTGCAAGAGTTTTGTTGGGAAAATTAATAACAATGAAATCTTTCACCATGCACACGGTTACATACTGTAAATAAAACACCCTGAATAGAGATGGGGAATATGGACTTTCTCACAATATCATGTGGTATTTAATGTGACACTGGTAAAAGTGTTGATAAAATGTATTTTAAAATACATGTTCTTTATGGCAATACGCCAAAGCTACACAAATGCTGGAGACCAGTTATCCAGCTAACAGTCAGCTTCTGTAAAGTTTGCAGTTAACCTTATCGAAAGACAGCGTACAGCTGTGATGCATTGGGTTACAATGGATATGAGCTTTTCTACGCACACAGCCACTCAAATAAATCAAAGTCATGAACCTCTGTTGGCTTGGACCATCAAAGTGAAAAATTACTTCATACGCTTTTTCTTAATACTCTCCAGAACATTTTAAAGAGTATGACAAATGTCAAGAGGAATGAGACAATATTTTAGACAGATTTTTCTGTATAATTAAGGAGCACAATGTCAGCAGACTTAAAATCAGATTTAAATGACCGTTAGCTTTTTATTAACATTTAACAAAGGAGTTTCTCTGTTCTGCAAAGCAGAAACATATGACATAAATTCAGCAAGTCCATGAAAAACGTTGCCGTGACGTCTGTCACTGTGATTACTGATTATATTATTATGTTTCCAAAACCCAACTCCTGTCTCAGTCTCAACAGGGAAAGAAAGGTCCATCATTCAAAGCCATTCGAGAAACTGCAGACCTGCTGAATGACAAAGAGGAGTGTTCTGCACTTCTTTTTACTTGATCACTGACAGAAATCAGTGTTGGAGCTCAACCTGTGGTCAGGCAGCCTTACTGTCTTAACCTTGAGATGAATGATGCTGCTGGTTTGCATGAACACAGCAGCAGCTCTGAGATTTGAGCAGATGATCTGTGACAGCTGTGTTACACTTAAATCTGCCCAGAGCTATCGAAACGTTACTTCTTCATACATTAACTGAAAAGATGCGACATAATGTTAAGTTTGTCTAATTAACGACGCGGACCGCAGAATTATGATTAGCTTTATCACTTAGTAGATATGTATGGAAATTATATAAGAAGAAGAGACACCAGCATCAGTGGGGGTTCAGATGATGGTCACTGTAATCTCATGGGGTAAATTCTACTTTTTTTTTTGCACAGAAACCAGATAAGCGTTTGGGGTTTATGTAGGAATCGGATTATGGTCTCATGAAGTCCACCCCCACTCTCCCTCTCCATCACCTCTTTGAAAGGGGGCGCTGCGTCTGTCTGCCCCCGCTTGCCTCTTTGTTCAGCCCGATGCTGCCTTTCTCCCTGCCGGTGCGGAGGGGGACGGACGGAGCAACTCTACTCTCTCTCTGTCTCTGTATCTCTTTCTGTGTCTGTGCATCTACTCTGATCAGGCAGATATCAACGTCTGCTGGGATAACCGGTGCATTTCGACTCAGCAAGGAGAAGATAACGATAAGTGAGAGTGAAAAGTGGAAAAAAAAAAAAAAAAAAAATCCTGGAGCGCTTGTGCACACATTCAGCACGGTTTTACTGCAGCTGCAAAGTGCTGTTCCGAGCCTAAATTCGTCGATTTGTGCAGCCGCCAGAGGCTTTGGTTAGAGCACCTGCTCTGAGGCGCAAAGCTTTCTCCTGACATTCCTGAGGATTGCACCAGCAACACACATCATCTCTCTCATATACGGTAAGAACAAAAGCAAAAAATCATTATTCATCTCCCGCATGCTCGATAACATCAGTCATTTGGTCAGTGTGTCATTGCTCAAGCCTTCAAGTGACCGGAGGCGCCTGCACCGCTCATCATCTGCTTTCGGGGCATTTTAAGTGATTTGACATCCTTATATACATACATATGTATATAAAACACGCTTACAGAGCAACTTAAGTTAAAACAAAAAGTACAAATTGCAATGACTTAAAAATAAGTATTTTCCATGTGGAAAAATCAACATCGCACAATCATGGCATGAGCTTTCCACACGCCCACAAATCGCACCGTTTGGGATGTCTTTAATTATTCAGAACTCAAAGCTTTTAATATTGGACTATATTTATGACCCATGTAGCTCCATGCATTAATCATCAACCCAGCAAGAAACCTTGTTAGCGCGTCCTTTCTTGGCTTTCTCTCAAGAGAGCACTAATGCATCTAAATTGCGTGTCTTTGATGATAAAAGAAAAAAGGGAAAATCTAAAGTGAGCGATGATTTCTTCTGGCTGGTGATACAGTGAAGACGGATATGAACCTTCAGAAAGTTTTTTTTATAAGGAGTGGCCAGATGGTGACAATAAGTTCTAAATGTTTGGAATGAAAATATAAAGTATTTCTGCAAGTTTTAGATGTCTTCCTGTTCCTATTCCAAAATGGGAATATGGTTTTGCAAAAACATCCTGTTATACTGGCAAGGGCTTGAAGCCAGTAATTTAGGAAATACATTATTGGGAAAGCATGTAATAGGGATTTTATTTTTAAAATAAATGCTTTGCCAGTCTATTTTCAGAGTGTACATTGGTAAGAGATGGCTTTATATATTGTGCCTCAGTAATGTCCCTGTGACAAAATTTGGCTCAAAATTTAGGTCTGGTAGAATAATTCTTAATCCATTTTATAAGCAACCTAGTAATCTGTCAGTATGCTCTTTTGATGCTTCAGATATCCTGGTTTATCTAAGTCTTGCATCAGGCTTTTTTTTGGCTTCTTTCGGATGACTGTGGTTCAATAGGAAAAGTTTTCGACTTGCAATAGGAAAGTTGTGGGTTTGATTCCAGCTTCCCCACTTGTCAATGTGCCGTTAGGCAAGTCACTTAACTTCAAGCGGTTTACCAGTCAACATTTCAGCGTATGAAAGTGTTTTACTTTCTGAATTCTACTGGGTGAATGTGGCCTTAGAATAAAGCATTATCAATGGTTGGTATGACTGTAGAAGTGCTGTATAAATTAATCTTATTTACCATTTATTTTGGTAAAAAAAAAGGTCCCAGTGTGAAAAGAATCAAGTGGTCTGGTAAGAAGTACTTGAAATGCCTTTCTTTTCCGTGGCAAGTTAAAAACAAAACTGGATAATTCGTTATGACCAAGTGCCATCGTCTTCAACATTGTCTGTTGTGACAAATCCTGCTGTTCTGTATTACCTTAGCAAATAAAAAAAGGTAAGAACGGGAAACAAATGAAGAAAAAGCAAAAAATGAAGTTTAGAAATAGCATAAGTTGTTCTGACATATGTCCCTTTTCTAGCTTACCTAATTTTACTATGCTGTTGTCCTAGGGAGACTTAAAAGTGGCGTGCTCTGAAGGTCCAAAATAAATCTTCCAAACATGTTTATATAAATACAAAAAAAAAGAAAGAAATAAAATCTGTTGTATTATAAATTAATGCCCTTTGATGAACAGGCAACATGTTGCAAAATAATTTTCAACATCATATGTTCTATTAAGCCACCCTGAAAGCAATCACTTGAGCTAATCTGGAGGAGCATAAAGCACCTCATGTCTGCACAAACCAACGTTTCTCTGGTTTTGAATGATCATGAAATGCTGAGATGCCATTAAAAGTGATAATTTGATTGGTAAAAAAATAGATTACATGGTGCCGAGAAAGGGACGGGCTCTTCATTAATGAGGGCCCCTCTGTAAACAAACTTGGGCATGTACAAATAACTGGTGAGAGAAGGAACACATCAGGTCACCTTGACAAATGTGCTGTATTGTCTGTGAGTATGGGAGACCCCCCGTTGACCAATAAAGGCCAATTCTGTTTCCATTTACCACTTCAGTCTAGAGAAATCCAACTGCTTTCTTCCTTTTGTCACCCCTTTTAGCACGCCCACCACAGGCTGTGTGTCAGCGACACAAAGAAAGATGAAGTTAACAAGGAAGCGGTACATTACACTGAACTCGAGCTCAGGAAATATGTATACATGTTAGGGGTGACACAGGGGCAGGAAGGCGGAGCCTCTGGGATGAGAGGATTTCCAAGAATAAGGCAGAGAAGGGCCTGGAGAAAGTTTGCTAAATGCTTTTTCCTTCTGTCCACATGCGTGTGTTTATGAGAACATAAGAGAATTGGAGAGGTCTAATGAGACCTGGCATGCATGCAGTAGTTTGCATGTACAATAATTCAAGTTTGGAGATGAGTGCCAAGGAGCTGAAGCATGAGAGAGCACAGCTGAAAGGAAGAAAGGTCTCTGATTCTAAAATAGAGTACCCACTTTCACCCTCAGTTTACTGCATCATGTCTGTCTCTGGACCGCCTGGAGTCAGTCAGCAGTGGAACATAGGAAACGCTCGTCCAATCCTTTGAGACGGCGCAGAGCTGTTTAATTAATCATATAGCAAGTGAAACATAAATGGCTTACTTTCACTTTTGCTTGTTGTACAATTTGCTTCTTAGTTATGATTTGAATTGACAGAATGTGAACATAATCTGTTTTTTATGAGAAAAACTTGAGATTTTCTCAAGTCTTTTTTTTCCAACTCAACGTCACATTTCACACCTCTAATGTCTGAAATTACAGTCCTCAACATCCAGTCTGCCTTAAACATAGAACTGCTGCAGAAGATATATTAAAATCTTTAAACTTAAGCCTGCTTTATCATATAAACATTTAACATCCTTATCTTTTTAGGAACATTTAGCTCAGCATGTAAAAAACTGCATGTGAATTATTTTCAAAATTAATCAGGAATAAATATAAATACGCATTTTTGCATATTTATACTAAAAAACTAAGCTTTACAACAGCTAAGGCTGAATTTCTGATCAAAGTTAAAAAGAAAGGGCTTTTATTTTGATGAACCAGTAGTATATTTGTAAAGACATTGTTGATATTTGTTTATACGTCTGCTTTTTCTAGCCCAATTTAAGAGGTTTTGCCCTGTTCTTACCTTGAATTGGAGGATTTGAAATATTAGGAAACCATGCAAATCTGCATTTAAAAGCTTTGTTAAGTCTAATGTTTTAAGGTAACTGTGTCACAATAGAGTGAGTTATGATGAAGTGAGTGAATCAAAGGGAATTTCTAAATAAATGTAAATGGAAGTGCATTTTTGTTGAGGAACCAGAAATGTCTTCTAATGACACTTGTAATTAAACATAGTGAGATAATCAGATTTCATAGATAGGTTTGTTTAGTTTTGAAAATGTTAAAATGGCCTGAGGTAATTCAAAACAGAGTTTAGGAACAGATTGCTATGAACTATTACTACACATGGAATGGAAACATCCATCCATTTTTTATACCCGCTTCTTCTGTACAGGGTTGCGGGGGAGCTGGTGCCTATCTCCAGCGAGCAAGAGGCAGGGTACACCCTGGACTGGTCACCAGTCCATCACAGGGCAAACAACCATTACACACCCATTCACACCTAAGGGCAATTAACCAAGTAACCTAACAGTCACGCTTTTGGACTTTGGGAGTAACCAGAGAGAACCCATGCATGCATGGAGTGAACGTGTAAAATCCATGCAGAAAGACCCCCAGTCAAACGCAGGACCTACTTGCTGCAAGGCAACATTGCTACCAACTGCGCCACCGTGCAGCCAAGACTGGAAGCATCCCAGATTTTTTAATCAAACACACCTGTTATGCCCACTAACCTCTAGGGGCTCTCTTACTAAAAGAGAGTTTCTTTCTTTCCTTCTTCTGTTTTTTTGCAGGCCTGCTGTCACACCTTGATGCACAGCTGAAGTCAGCAGTACATCAAGGTGTGATAGAGCCCCTAGAGGTCAGTGGACATAACAATACCATTTAATAGGAAAATATGTTAATATCTGTCAGAGCTGTGGTCTACTTACTGTAAAATTGGAAGCTGTTATTATCTCTGTTAAATGGCCTGTACTCTGGATAAATATTATGACAATTTGCCATTGTATAAATTATGGCCACTCTAAAGACGTAGACTCGAGTCTACGTCTTTAGATTTCAGTTGCCATCTCTGGGCAAAGCAAGCAATGCAATAACGTTTTCAGCATTTTTAATGAAAATCAAGTGGCGCCACCATGGGGTGGCCAGAGAATTGAAAGACATGCTTATAAATTTGCTCGCCCATGAGGCCACAGAGTTTCTTTTAAATATCAGTCACTGATTATGGGCCCTTTCCTCCACTGATGCACATATGGCAACAACATATAAGCAATAAAACTGAATTTCTGTTATACAGAACTTTGCAAAATTTTTAGTGGCTCCCATCTGGCTAACCCCTTTGAAAACGTCTGAAACGCCCCTGCGTAGATCTTAGCTTACTGCATGAAATGTAACTGAACAATAACTTAAGCTGACTAAACATTTTCAATTAAGTAGCAGTTTTAAGCGAAATTATTGTTGACCACTGGAAACAGGACAGAAGTTTTCTGTTATTTCCAAATTAAAAATAATAATTTGTTAAATAATTAAATTAGACAGTCTTACAATGTGGCTCATAAACGAGTAGATTTTTCCAGCTGGCTTACATAATATGAACCTTGTTGAGGTTGTATTTTCTGTATAAGCCAAAAGTAATACTCAGTTAGAGTTTGATATTCTCTCTGGTAAGAAAGTGCTCACTCTAATATGTCACTTATGTGATTATGGCTTCAATTCCTGCCCTGATACAGTAGTAATAGTTAATAGAACGAGCCTATATAAATGCAAATGAGCACCAGCTCTCACTTATAGCGGCCAAGTTCTGATCAAAATAAGCTTCACCTTTGAGCCCGCCGCACGCTTAACGCATTATGACCATGCTACCTTTAAGAAAAATGTATTATGTTTGGTTCACAGACGTGTTGTCATGTTGTGCACAGGTGTTCACCATATTCCCAAACAAGAACCAGACTGTGAACTAAAGCAGGGATTTTATGATCTGTTTGTACTTTGTGGTTTGTTTATAGAGAAAAGTGGAATATGTTTTAAAAAGTGCATTTCCAGTTACTGGAGTAAAACTGATCCCTGTTTTCAGCACTGGACAGCTCCCAAATAACTTATTCCTATAATCCAGCTGCCAAACATTGTCAAACGGGGAAAGAAGTGATTAGTTAGTGTGTTCTAGGGACTTAATCTCAAGCTCTGCCTCTCTAACATGAAGTAGTGAATCTCTTTCAGACTGAGTGCCCTCACGCCAAAACCCACAGGGGATTGGACGCACCAATCCATCAGTCAACTTCAGTCTTAAGATGAGGAGGGGCTAAAGCAGGCCACCAGGCCAATCATTAGAAGCATAGATGAGGCCACATCTGAACACACAAAGACTGAATCCCCCCCCCCCTCCCCTTTGTCTTTGGGCTGCCTGGGGCTCTCCTTGAAGGTCTGGAGGAAGAAAAATGTTTGGCTTCACAGTCGGATAAGGAAAGAGTTCCTTTAGGCTGCACCAAATCAACCTCTGCAACCTGGGGATTACGGAAATCACTCACCTTCTGCACGCTCAGCAGTCAGTGCCTTTATGTTTTTTAATGCCATCTTATTTGAAGCAACTCCTTTCAGCAGTTTTTAGTTGTTATTGTTAGTTGCTGATATATGGATGAGCAGATGTTCCATGTTCTGGTGATAAAGACTTGAAGGGCAGAGCTGCTTTTTTTTTCTCTTTTGCACTCACCATTTGTATTCCAACAGAGTTAGACCATCATTAAGTATGTGAAATTCTTGGACGATGTCCCACCATCCTGTCCACTTTGGTCTCCACCATTCTGATTTATTTTATTATGTTCCATTTCTGCTTTTCTTTCTTTTTGGACAGAAATGTGAGCACACTTTGGCGATCTCTCCTAATACAAAGAGAGGTTGTGCAGATTCACGCATTTAATGTATTCAGTGATAGCTGTGCCTCTTGCACCTGATCCCTCTTTGACATTGTTTCTAAGAGCCAACCTCAGGATCATAACCTTTGACCCCCTTCTGAATTGGCCACATTAAACACCTTGCTAAAAGCCCCTCACCTCTGACCCTTAAATTAGCACACAAACCTTTTTCTTTTAAAACAAACAAACTTTATGAATTATTTGATTTCCATTAGTTTATGTATACACACTAAGGCATCTCTAGTTGCTGCAGTGAGTGAAATCCAATTGATCTTATTATTTTTTATTTAAGAGATGCATATGCAAATGTTGTTGATGGCTGATGCAGGCGGCTTTTCTTGTCAATTGGGAATGGAGTACCAGTAACAAACACCAACACATTTTACTGTTAACATGTAGAGCAGGGGACAGAAATGTCCTCTTAAATCCACAATGAAAAGGTGGACGTTGTGGATTTGTTAATATGTTTGCTGCAATCTAAGGAATCTGGGTTTTTCCAACAAAGTGAGAGTTTTTCCGTTGTTTACAATTACACCCACAGTGATGGTTTTTGTGTGATGTGACATGCTACATTTTCATTTTATTTATTGTTATTATTAATTTAAACCATATGATTAGACACTTTTAGGTAGAATAAATAACAAAAAATTGAGGAAAAATAGATTTTATCTGCAAGAATTGCAATTTTTTTTTTACGTTAATTTGCTGTCGTTACAGATTATCATGATGACAATATTGACCAAAATAATTGTAACTATTTGTTTTCATTCATTCAATCATTCATTGAAGTGGACAGCACCTCGTAACAGTTTTACAAAGTAACTGTTGCCCTGCACATAGGCCTACTAGCTAGCAGCTTATTTGATGACCCACCTCTTGTTAGATTTTTCTTGTATACATTCAAGACAAAGCTCTATTCTCTATTGTAATTGTCAGTGAGTGTGGTCCGATTCTAACCTACTTAAAAGGTGGAGAAAAATTGATTTTTCTTAAATATTCATTTTAGACCAACAAATCCACTGGATAACCTTTAAACCCTTCCCATGGTGCAGACAGGCTAATTAGCAGTCCCTTCCATGGATTTGCTAAATCCAGAACCTGTTGTTTTTTATTAAATGTTACAGTAATATTGATGAAAATGATTGAAAGGTCCCACTCAACGAATTCTCTTGACTTTAAAGACAAATGCTTACTGTGTTTTCACACAGTTTACGATTTGTCCATCCACACTATTTTCTGACATAACATTTTTCTCTCCTTCAGTAAAATGTGAGCAGTTAAAAATTGATTGATGTTGCTTGGATTTAATCCTCTTTTATGCATTGCAGAGACAGGTTCTGATTAATTTCACAGAAATGGCTCTATCTTGATCAATGCTTTCCATTTTCTCTGGAAGTTATGTGACAATTTTCTGTTCTCACACATTTATGGGCACACATTTAAATAATGTGACACCCACGTTTAATAACCTAATGTATTTAGATAGATTTTTTCCCTTCTTTTTTGTCTAACCAACATAGACAAAGTCTTTAATAACCAAAGCACACTTGCACTCATACTGGTGGCAGGAAGAGGCTAAAATTGAAGAGACGGGGAAAGAAAGTATGAGCATCGGATATCATCTGTTGCCAATCTGCTGAGTGTTGATCCAGAGCAGTTTACCAGCTATGTCGGATGGTACCAATAGGATGGCTAATGTGAGGACCGTCAGTTTTCCTCAGGTGCCGTTGTACATATATTAAACATATATTTTCCTTGTTTATCTGTTGCATGTTATCCAGCTGAATAATTAGCAAACACGCTACTTTGGTAATTACATAAAAATTCGAAAAATCTTCCCTCAATATTTATAGCCAGATTGTAAATTGGTTAGTAAAACATCCCAGCTGTTATTCAACCTTTTTTTTTTATATCAATTATTGTTGCTTTGTTGGTGCATTCTTGTATTTTATGTCTTCTATAGTCTTGCGTTGTGTGTTTTGTGTGGGAACAAGGACGTGGCAGCATCATGCTGTGGTGATGCTTTTCTTGAGCAGGGACCGGGAAGCCAGTCAGAGTTAATGGCAAGATGGATGGAGCTAAACTCAGGGCAATCCAGCAAGAAAAGCTACATGCTGCAAACACCAGACTGGGGCAGAGGTTCATCTTTCAGCAACCTCTCCACAGTTACCCTAAATAGAAAGTCAGAGCTAGAATGCAATGGTTTAAGTCAAAGCATATTTATGTTTTAGAATTGCCTAATCAAAGTTCAGACTTAAATTCAACTGAGAACCTGTGGGAAGACTTGAAAATAAATAGATGTTCACAGATGCTCTCCTTCCAATCTGACTAAGCTTGAGCTGTTGTGAAAAGGAAAACTGCCAAAATGTTCAGTTTCTAGATGTGAAAAGCTGCTATTCATTTGTTTTACTTAACTTTTATTTAACCAGGTTAAGTAGACTGACGACCAGTTCTCATTTACAAAAACAAACTGCCAAGAGGCAGCAGCAAAGACAAATTGCCAAAGAATAATCATATTACAAAATTACTTCTAATAAAACAGTCTCTTGGAGACCATTCATGAACAATATATGCATACAGTGGCTTGCGAAAGTACTCGGCCCCCTTGAACTTTTCAACCTTTTGCCACATTTCAGGCTTCAAACATAAAGTTATAAAATTCAAATTTTTTGTGAAGAATCAACAACAAGTAGGACACAATCGTGAAGTGGAATGAAATTTATTGGATGTGTCAAACTAGTTTAACAAATAAAAAACTGAAAAGTGGGGCGTGCAATATTATTTGGCCACCTTGCGTTAATACTTTGTAGCACCACCCTTTGCTGCAATTACAGCTATAAGTCGCTTGGGGTATGTCTCTATCAGTTTTGCACATCGAGAGACTGAAATTCTTGCCCATTCTTCCTTGCAAAACAGCTGGAGCTCAGTGAGGTTGGATGGAGAGCGTTCGTGAACAGCAGTCTTCAGCTCTTTCCACAGATTCTCGATTGGATTCAGGTCTGGACTTTGACTAGGCCATTCCAACACCTGGATACGTTTATTTGTGAACCATTCCATTGTAGATTTGGCTTTATGTTTTAGATCATTGTCTTGTTGGAAGATAAATCTCCGTCCCAGTCTCAGGTCTCTTGCAGACTCCAACAGCTTTTCTCCCAGAATGGTCCTCTATTTGGCCCCATCCATCTTCCCATCAATTTTGACCATCTTCTCTGTCCCTGCTGACAAAAAGCAGGCCCAAACCATGATGCTGCCTCCACCATGTTTGAGAGTGGGGATGGTGTGTTCAGGGTGATGAGCTGTGTTGCTTTTATGCCAAACATATCGTTTTGCATTGTGGCCAAACAGTTTGATTTTGGTTTCATCTGACCAGAGCACCTTCTTCTACATGTTTGGTGTGTCTCCCAGGTGGCTTGTGGCAAACTTTAGACGAGACTTTTTATGGATATCTTTGAGAAATGGCTTTCTTCTTGCCACTCTTCCATAAAGGCCAGATTTGTGCAGTGTACGACTGATTGTTGTCCTATGGACAGACTCTCCCACCTCAGCTGTAGATCTCTGCAGTTCATCCAGAGTGATCATGGGCCTCTTGGCTGCATCTCTGATCAGTCTTCTCCTTGTTTGAGATGAAAGTTTAGATGGACGGCCGGGTCTTGGTAAATTTGCAGTGGTCTGATACTCCTTCCATTTCAATATGATTGCTTGCACAGTGCTCCTTGGGATGTTTAAAGCTTGGGAAATCTTTTTGTATCCAAATCCAGCTTTAAACGTCTCCACAACAGTATCTCGGACCTGCCTGGTGTGTTCCTTGGTCTTCATGATGCTCTCTGTGCTTTGAACAGAACCCTGAGACTATCACAGAGCAGGTGCATTTATACGGAGACTTGATTACACACAGGTGGATTCTATTTATCATCATCAGTCATTTTGGAGTGAGTTTGCTGCACTGAAAGTAATAATACCGAATAATATTGCATGCGACACATCCAATAAATTTAATTCCACTTCACAATTGTGTCCCACTTGTTGTTGATTCTTCACATCAAATTAGAATTGTATATCTTTATGTTTGAAGCCTGAAATGTGGCAAGAGGTTGACTAGTTCAAGGGGGCCGAGTACTTTCACAAGGCACGGTACATAGAGAGCAACCAAAATCAGTCACACTAACCTGAAACTATCATTGAATGAATACATTTGTGAAGGTAGATAATTGGATGAAGCTACGTAGGTTTAGCATCTTTTGTAGTTCTTTCCAGATGTTGGGCACATCAAACTAAAATGAGAAATAACCAAATGGGGTTTGGATTTTTGGGGGAACGAAGTGGTCGAGACAAGCTCCGAAGACGTAAGTAAAATTTCAGCAAAAGGTGATTCAACATAGTATTTACTTAATAGAAATGCATTAAAGTTTGTGATTGTAATATGACAAAACAGGAGAAAGTTAAAGGGTTTTGAATCCTTTTTCATGGTGCTATATGTTCGAACCTTCTCTGAAGAAATTCAAGTCTAAATGAAAGCTACAACTACATTTAGCGTCTTTTACTCAGCGAGCAAAAGATTTTCCGCTTTATCTATTCTTTGACCTTTCGGTTAAGAAATCTTCTAAATGAAACTAAATTGCTTCCTTCTCCTGGTTTTACTGTACATACACTTAACCAGAGTTTACCTTGGCCTGTCTACAGCGTGTGACCCCTGTTCGAATAAACCTTGTTCCCGCATCCAGAGAGACGATTGGTGTCACTGTGATAGGACAGAGTATATAATCTTGTGCTGAAAGGATTTGTATCTTGTCAGAGTCCTCCATCCATCTGAAACTTGTATGAGTCATTAGCTGCTTTGAGAGTGATTAGTCACCATGCTGGCTTACACAACAAAAAGACTAACTGCGTTTGTGTTCACGCAGTGAACACCTGATTCAGCTGGGTTCACTTTGCTTTTGGTTCTTGGTTTTCCTTTCTTTTTTCTTTAACACAATGAACAGTGGTTTTATTTTCCTCTGTGTTCTTTGAACTTGTTAAAATATGTTTCTGTGAAAGCATTAAAAAATACATACATTTCAGCTAGGGGTTCACCAATTGCAGTTTTCTGGCCGATCACAAAAAGCCTGACCTGCCCATTCCAATTTTGGCCGATACTGTTGTTTTTTCATTTCATTTTCATTTTTATTGAAGAACACTGAACAATATCCATGAAACAATACAAACTTGTTTTAACTGCACATGAGGCAGTGCTCTCATATATATATGAAAAGTTTAGGGCATTCCAGTTCCTTTAGTCTTTCATTTTTCACATTTAAAAAAACAAACAACAAAACTCTGCAACAGGTTAGGCAAGTAAATAAAATTGGTGGATAAGATCGGTTTTACATGTAAGTATTGGCTGATCACCGATCTCCCAAAATCGGGGCCGATCAATCGGCTGGCCAATCAATCGGTGCACCCCTAATTACAGCATGGATTATGGATGGATTATCTGCTGCCTTTTTGCCTCGTGCATAATGAAATTAATTAGACTTAGAGAGCTAGTGCAGCCTCCTTTTCAGAGGAGCTGTCATGATGGCAGTTTTAATATTTATAAAATGTTGATAAGATGACCTTTCTTTCAGCCGTCTTCCTTCATGCTTCTCCCCACACCACTTTGTATGTCACTTATTTTGAGCTGCTATTCTGCTGCTCACTCTCTTGCTCTTTGGAGGTAATAGTTTTGTGAGATATGATTAAAGAAGAAGGAGAGGGGAGGAATTGCTTTCTCCTGTCAGGTCCCTGTAGGGAAGAAAAAACTCTTTCCTGTAACACTTGTGTCTGTTACTGTTCTTTGGTAGGTTTTACCAGAATGTTTCAACAGTTTTTAAAATTAATCTTGTTCTCTAGTGTTGTCATCATGCTCTTTACATAAAAGGATTAAACCCTCCTTTGAAAAACACTGTTTGCTCTTTTTTTCAACTTCTTTTACCATTTCTCGCAAGGGAAAAATTAGTCTCTATAATTCATGCTCTGTCAAATGTGAAAAAGGGGTATAGAAAGATCAAAAATGATAAAAAGAATATTCTAGTATCTTAAAACCTGAGATCTTCTGAATTCTTTTTAAAGTAAGACAGATTAAGAGACAGAAAACGTGTCTGGAATTGGTCCGATATAGAAAAAAATGCTCTAAAAGAAGACGGCAAAAATGACTGCAATTATTCAGAGAGGGCAATTGTCCATTTCCTTAAAAGTACTAGTTGTTGCTGTTAAACCGCCGGTTTTCAGATGTACTTACATACTGTAGATCACCAAAATAACTTCTAGCAGAATTACCTACAGGCTCTCTGCACCAGGGGTCTTTGGGAAAGCAATTTTCTCCAAGAAAATGTGGTTTGGTGTAAGACTTCTCGCCTATTGTAGTAGTGATACTGTTTGAAATGCTTGCTGCAAACACAATGCTTTAGTAAAAGCAACATGCAGGCACAGATGTCGATATTAGGAGAAAATGTTTATTAGGTATGATTGTGACTTTCACAGTTGGGTCACAGTTGGAGGCTGGACTGTGAGACTTGAATGTGTCCCTAACATGTTTTTTTTTCATGAAGTATGGATGCAGACTTAAAAGTTTGTCAAAATATTTTATGGAAATTACTTTGATAACAATAAAAGTAAATATAAACATTATATATAAACATTAATCACAGACAATACTGCTCCAAGAAATGAACGCACTCATAATCAAAAAGGATTTAAAACACCAGTAACATCACAAGTGTAGTTGTACTGCTTAACAGGACTCCATGGCTGCATTCAATCTTATTTTCAAATATATTAACATTTCTTGATGCTCTCATGAAGCCAAGAGAAGAAAAAAATTGTTGAAATAGCAAAAGTACGTTGGCACTGGCACTCAGTCAACCAGGAATGGACATTCTTAAGATCCTAAGTAGCAGCTATCTGGATTTCTTCTTGATTCCCAAAAAGGTTCACTTCTCATCCAAAAGGCTCAAATAGAACTGAAAAAAAACCTTTTGGATGAAAGAGTGAAACACCTTCAGGAACTAAAAGACAAAAATCAGGTGAAAAATTATATAAAACCTACAATCTTGTAAGTGTGAGGAAAATGTGAAACAAATTGCTGAAGAGAATGGCTATTCTGGTGAAAAACTGTGTAACAGACTTGCATAGTCAACATTTTATGGTATAGTAAATTCATTTTTATGTAGCAAGTAATTTATTTATTTCTTGTGGTAGTTCCCATAACTCTCTGTGATAAATTGCTAAATGTATTTGGCAAAAACATACAGATCTGTTCTGACGCTTCACATGAGCGTTAAACGCCGTCGTTTGATGGGTGTTTAAAAACGTGCTGCAACATGGCACTGAATAAAAAGACATTTTTTATGCTTCCTTGGCATCAGGAGAACCTTAGAAGGAGACAAATGTGAGCAGCAAAATATATGGACTGATCAAACCTGAAAGATCTTATTGATTACTGACGCTTTCACCAATTACTGTGAGTGATTGGTTAAACCTTTAGTCCAAATGTAAAAAAGAAAAATCAATCTATCCGTCTATAAGGATGATCTCTGACTAATTATAAACATTAGATCAATACTTTTTAGCTCCTAATATTAATAAGCTCTTTAGCTCTTAACAAGCTATGTAATAAAAGTTTATTTTGCAGAATAGGACTAAAATATTATAATAAAGGAAACACTCAGCTGGTCAAACTGGACTAAAGCAAACTATTTACAGTACATACAGTGTTTTGCAAAAGGTTTTTCAGATCCCTTGAACTTTTCCACATTTTGTGATGTTACGGTCACAAATTTTAATGTATTGTGTTGCGATTTTATCTGACATATTAACAAAAACTTGCATATAATTTCGAGGTAGAAGGAAAATTATACAATGTTCTGAAGGTTTTTTGAAATAAAACTCTGAAACGTTTGGCACTTATATTCTTCCTCACTTTGATATTAAAATGGCCAGTTGAAAATGATATATAACCTTTTCAATAATCCAGTGAAATATTTTCATTTGCATTACAGCAAAAAATAAAACCCTTCTTATGAATGCAGAGCAGCAAGGTTCCACTGGTGTTTTGACGATTTATCTTTGGTGATGAGCTCCAGGTCTTTAAGGTTTCAGATTCCAGACAGGACTTAGTTGGTAAAATTGAAAGATCTCTTTAACCTAAATCTTCCAGGGGTATGAATAATTTTGGGGCTAACTTTAAATCCAGCTGTTCTATGAAGGCCCCAGAGGTTTTGTTAGAGAACATTAGCTGACAATCAGCATCATGAGGAGAACAGCAGACAGGTCAGGGATAGAGTTCAAAGTGAACTTGGGTTTTAAAACATCAACCCAAGGTTTTATCATCTCACAGAGCGCTGTTCAATCCATGGCCTAAAAATGGAGAAAGTATGGCTCAGCTGCAAACAACCAAGACATCCTCCTAAGCTGACAGGCTGCAAAAGGACAGCATGAATCAGAGAAACATGATAAGCTTGATTAGCAGTGGAGCTTAAATCTTTGGTAAATGTTACCTTGATGTAAAATGTTGTATGTGATTCATCATGCTGGAATCACATCAGCTTGTCTTTATTAGTACCTTACAGGTTTTAGCTACTGGTTTTCCTTTAAGTTTTCCCCACCGGCTACAGCATTACAGGAGATGTGGGTCGAGGGGCCCATCTTGCCTGCGTCATGATGACTACAGGGCCCACTTGGTGTCCCGCTTCAAGTGACAGCCATAATGTAGGCCTGCCAGCCCCGTCTGTTAGCTCTTTTTGCATCTTTGTCACTCTGCTCGACGGCTCGTACAATGAGCCTCGAATGCGTCCCATTCAGACAACATGTGAAAATGTGTCAGATGGACATTCACATTGATGTCCACTGAAGCATTTTAGAAACTTTTGGGTCTTTCTTCTCTGAGACACAACTGTGCCTGAGAGGCTGAAAAGAGGACATTTAGAGGAAGGCGTTCACAACATCTGATGTCTCATCCTGAACAAAGGGTGGTTCTGGTTTAGTATGCCACTGGTGTGATTGCATGACCAGTGAACTGTATGTTGTAAATCCCCTCTGGCAAAACTTTGAATAGCTGCTGTCTATGAGCATACAGTGTTGAACTTTGGCATGTTATCCATAGAGATGTCTGTGGGCTAAACATTTAGTAATGTAGGTGTGGATAGCTCCTGGTGGGTCCATGCCAGTTCCTGGCCCTCAAATAAAATGCTCTCTGCCAGCAAGGTTGGATAAACTCCTTGGTGTCGCGACCCTATCCAGGCTTTTAGAAATCAGCCACCCAACCGGATCTACCAATGGGTCTTCTATATACAAAGAGTCCAACGGTTCGCCCCCAATCTGTCACAGAGTGTGTGGGGCAGTGGTGCCTTACCCACATTCAGAAGGCTGAAATGGGCGCCCACTAATAACACCTGCACAACAAATTGTTGTTTAATGAAAGTGTAGTTTGGCAGAGGAACACTTTCCTTTGACTCACACACTTCAGCTCTAAAGAGTTGAAGGTTTTACTAAACTTTCACATGGTCAGGAAAGAGAGCCACCATTATTCTTGGAGTTTCTAAAAGGAGCTGAGCTGCTGTTGCATAATCGTCATTCAAAGCATGAGGGATGCTGTTGGCATGCGTTGCTGTTACCTTGGTGAATGCAAAGAGGCCTGTCTTGGATGAATTATTTTGTTTATGTAAGTGAAACTGAGATATCTAATCTAAACAGAAAATTTTGGCTTTAAATAATATAAGACTCTTTTACCAAACATCTGTGCCGTTAGGATGGTACAGATTTGTCTGCAGGTAAATTAAGAATGTAAATTAGTTTGTGTTGCCAAACTAGACTTTAGAGAGAACACCAGAACTCTGTTTTCCTCAGCCCTCATGCTCCCATCTCTATCTCTCCATTTCATACGATCCCTGTGTCGGGCATCTTTTCATTGAACTGTAAAGCTCCAAGCACTGAGCCAAATCCTCTGGCAAAGTCAGCAGCTCATTTTTGATGTGTGGCAGGATTTTCTTAGTGTTATGTAGAAGAAATGCTGCAGACTCACTGTTTACTGCTTTAAGTCCTTTCTATAGCTACTTACTAATTAAGAAAGTAAACTTATCATTCTTTAATGGTTAAATGTGACAAATGGTTCAGATTTTTTTTATTGCATACTAAAGTATGCATTAGTAACTTTGATTTTACTTGTACTTGTTGTCTTCCGCTTTATCTGGGACCGGGTCGCGGGGGCAGCAGACTCAGCAGAGACACCCAGACGTCCCTCTCCTCAGACACCTCCTCCAGCTCCTCCGGGTGGAGCCCAAGGTGTTCCCAGGTCAGCCGAGAGACATAGTCCCTCCAGCGTGTCCTTGGCCGTCCCTTGGGCCTCCTCCCGGTGGGACGTGCCTGGAACACCTCCCGAGGAAGGTGTCCAGGAGGCATCCGGCATAGATGCCCGAGCCACCTCAACTGGCTCCTCTCGATGTGGAGGAGCAGCGGCTCTACTCCAAGCCTCTCCCGGATGGCCGAGCTCCTCACCCTATCTCTAAGGGAGTGCCTGGCCACTCTACGGAGGAAGCTCATTTCAGCCGCTTGTATCCGGGATCTTGTTCTTTCGGTCATGACCCAAAGTTCATGGCCATAGGTCATGGTCTAATTAACTTGTTAATTAGACTGATAACTGATAACTGATTTTATCATAGTCCAAATAGGAGAGGAACAAATTTTGAAGAACACCCCTCCCACTTTTTGATTGGATAAGTTGAAAAGTCACTTTGTTTCAACAATTTACAGCTTTTCAACACATTGCTTGGTCGATTTTAGCACCCACACCCAGACTTGATTTCTGCCAGACTTGTAGAAACCAGTAATCACTTAAATTCAACCTGTCTGGCAACATGAAGTAGGTTAAAAGATCTCAAAAAGCAACACATCATGCCTCGATCTAAAGAAACTCAAGAAGAATAGATAGAAAACAATGTCCCCAATTACATTTATGGAAAGGAAACACTGATAAAATGTTTTAAAAAGTAAATTCATGCCAGTGAAATGAACAGCTGTTGAGATATATGATCATAAATTTAATCTAAAAGGCATTTCCACACCACTCCTTTGTGATTTGTTTGTGCTCTTTTTTGACGTCAAACGGGAACCCCCTCACATAAACCGACAATGGCCAGCAAGGCAGACAGCACCAAATAATCTGATATTTATTTAGATACATTTCAGTCACTATTAGAGAGAGATGAAGCAGAGTCAGGAGAAGAAAGTCAGCTTTCATCAGATGGCAGAGCACGAGTGCTGTGGCGTGCAGATGGCCATCTAATTCCACCAGAGTCTATTTTTGCCAGATGCCGGAGAATGGGTGGGGTCAATGTGCATGAATCATACTGTACCACCAGGAAACAGAACGAGCACAACATCTAGGTTTTCAAAAATAATTCACTAAAGACAGACTAGATCTCGCTATATCAATAAAAAATACATATATTTATACATATAAGTGTATATATTAGCAGTTGTCAACATTAGATCAATTAGATCAGTTACTGGGTTAATTAAGGTATTATAAACTGAGCAATTAAACATTAAATGCACCAAACTAAGCAACAAATATAGCGTCACTGCACTCAGTGTACTCACAGAACAAAACACACGAAAATATCTGGATGCATAAAACGAAAAGTGAAGCAGTTTAACTTTCCACATAATGAGTTGTTTTGGACTTGCTATCACATTTATCACTGGCTTTCATTGCGCAATCTGCGTATTCTTCTTGGAGCTCCTCCAGGCTTCACAGCAGACCGGACCGAACCAGAGTGGAGCAGATACAGTGTAAATCCTGGGTTACATTAAATATGGCACTGAGTGAAACAACCGGAGGTGAGGCTGAGCATCATGGAGCAGTAGCAGCAGACACAGGGGATGATTCTGGACTTGAAGATACTACCTGCTGTGTAATTTTTTAAAGCTTTATATTACAACATTTTGAGAAATATTTATTTAAATATATAGTATGCGTGCATAATTTATCTTGTTTTAATATTGTCTTTTATCACGTCTTTAATCCTAATATCATGCCAATTAGTGCCCAATTCCTCTAATATTAGAATGTTTTCTTTCAATTTCTCCATTTGTGGGAAAAACGTGGCATAGACACTTTAACATCTATCAGTCTAAAAAGGGTTACAAAGCCATTTCTAAGGCATTGGGACTATAGGGAACCACAAGTTATCTGAAGTGGTTTCTTCTCATGTTTAAATTAGAAAATTGGATTTAAACACAAACTTCGAGTTTCAGAATCAGAGATAACAAAATCTGCCATACACAACAGAGTTTGATAACATGAATGTTTTGGGGTAGTATAAATCCTTACACACTAATGTCATATACTGTTGATAAATAAACACATCTAATACAGTGCAGTGTCTGATTTATTTCCTCATCGATTTTGTGTTGATTGGTTTTGAGGAGGTACGTTACTACTTCTACAATTAATAAAAAAATGGATGTATTAGCTACTCTGTTTTCAATAAGTATTAAAAATGTTTTATGATAAGAATAAAAATAGAAACTTATTTAAAATAAGGACCCTAAAAATTGTCAGTTATGTGTAAATTTGTTGTTTTCCTGCCGTTGCATGAAAATCATACTATTTCTGGGTAGGGTTAAGACCCCAGTGTTTCAGGATCAGCGCCCCTGCAGCTCACAGTTAAAATAGGTGTCAAGAACAAGCTGCTAGAACTCCCAAACTAGTGGTGCCAGAACAGAATGATGCCATCTTGTTCCAGCAGCTCTGGGAGAAAAAAAAATCTTTATTCTCTAGATTGGTCTTAAAATAAAACCGTATTTTACTTATAAGCATAAATATCATCAATGTTTCCTTCCAAGTTACGACTACAGTACATACCTTGTGTCTCTCGCTGAAGTATCTCTGATTATGATTCTTATTTTTCTTCTCCCTCTCAGCAGGTCCAGGATGGTGTTAAGTCAGACTGCAGCTGGGCTGCAGATCTGTTTTGCTCTGATGCTGCTGCTGCTCTCTTCAGGCCCTGGTGAGATCTCAGTCTTTCCCCTCCATATTTTAGTTTCTTCATTGCCAGATTTGGATGTACAAATGATGTCTGCACACAGCTAAGTTTATGTTAAGGCAAACAGCAGAGGATAAAAGGGCTGGAGGGAATTTTAAAAAGTGGAAGAACTGGAACAGAATACAAAACAACCACTTCACATGACAAAATAAACACATTTTACATTAAAAGGAATGCTTCGAAAAGTGACATGCAGAGGACGTTGGCAGACAAGCTCTCAGGGATAAAGCTGGATCCCCTCCAGAGCTATTTAGCCAAACATCTGCTCCTACACAATTATGTTTGAAAATTCGTGATTATGAAACAAAAGACAGAAAATCTCAGAGGCTGCAGGCTGCAGCTGGATTATTACAGGTGTGTCGTACCTCATGCAGCCCGCTGGCTGTCAGCAGCACAGATAAGTTCTTTGCTTTAATTACTTTCTCTGCAATTGGCATGCATTGTACTTCTTCAGCCTGTAATTGTTGTTGGAGCTGCACCTGCATCTCTGATTTGCTAAATTTAATCATTACTCCAACAGATAGCAGTCCTTCTCCATATTCAACCATGTTCTGTTTGTTTTTGTTGAAGGACAAAAGTTGAAGGACCAGAGAATTGTTTTATACAATGAATCAAAGCAAGATTTGAAACCAGGACATTTATTAATATTTGTAACATGAACCAATTGCAGCCGGATGAATGGAAGCTTACCGAAAATGCACTTCACGAAAATGACATTTGACAAATGGAAACAGAATGCAGGATTTAATTCAATGAATTGTTTAAAAAAAAACACATATTGTACATTTTCATGACAAATATTAGCTCATCTGAAGTTTGTTGGCAGAAATGCATCTCAAAAAGGTGGGATGGGGAAAAGAAAAGGCAGGAGGGTAAATGATGTTAAATGAACAGCTGGAGGAGCAGGTTGCTGCTAAATGGAATAAAAAAAGAGCCAGTGACTCTCCAATATAAACCATAATAATGTGCATCGACAGTTCAGAATACAACCTAAAAAACATGAGCAAATCTTTTCCCCTAGCTTTTCAGTATATAGACACATTTGGATCACACTGTAGTTTCCAGCTGTGTTTGCACAGGAAGATAACAAATACATAACTAATATCTACTAAAATCTACTATAATCTACTATTTATTTCAAAGCTACATATATATCATCATGTTAGACTTTTCCTGACTGATAAGGTTTCTTTTTTGTTCTAAGGACTAAAACACACAAATAGAAAAATGTGCTGCAGGTTTTTTGACTGAGGTTATAGTTGGATCCAACAGAAATGAGGGGGGGGGGCTGGTACCTCCAGTAGTAATTGGGTGAGAGATGGAGTACACCCTGGCACCCTGGACAGATTGTCAGTCCATCACAAGGCAACACGGAGGCACACGGGACAGACAACCATGAACACACATACTCGTTCCTAAGGGCAATTAAGAGAGACCAGTTGACCTGTCATTGTTATGGCTTGCGAGATAGAGGACCCCAGAATGCAGACTAGCAGGCAGCATGATGGTAAGTGCAAAACGATTTAATTAAAAAAACAAAATCTCACTCTCAGAAGAGGCAGGAACAAAACAATAAACGGACAGGCTTGGCATGATCCACAAAACGAGAAATGAGCATGATCTGAGAATGTTTCCGCGAGGAATAAACAGGACAGGTGTGTATATATGGAGTGTGACCAGGTGAAACAAGAAGACAGATTAACTAGGTGCAGGTAAACCGGATAACGTTAATTAGAACAAAACGTGGCCGGAGCAAAAACAGAGACTTGAATACAAACAAACAAAAACTAAAGCATGACCAGAACCAAAAACCAAACTTGACAAAACATGAACAAGACTAAAACATGATCAGAAAAATAAACAGAAACATGATTCAAAACTTGAACTGTGAATAAGACCAACAAGAACCCCAAAACACCCACAAATCATAACAGTCATGTTTTTGACTGTGGGAGGAAGCATGGGCTACCCGGTTAGTACCTATGCATACACAGTTAAGAAAGACGCTGGACCGAACATTGGACCTTCTTGCTGCAAGACAACAGTGCTACTAACTGTGCCACTGTGCAGTTTTTTATTAAATTACCTGTTGCAAATTATATTGTCGGTCAGTGCATGTTTAGACCAAAAATGGTGGAAATTCTTAGCTCTCATTAGATTATTCAATAGAAAGACATTGCCTATCAAGAGAAATTCGTCTGAATAAAACTTTACCCAACAGATTGGTGCATCTCTAGTTATTGTCACACTGTAAAGGTACACTTGTTGTCCAATCTGTCTTGGTTTCTGCTTGGTTTCTGTCCTACACCAGTCCTGCTTGTTACTGTGCCCTAGCTGTGACCTCTTTGTTCTTGAGATTGTTGTGATTACATGTGATGTAAGGGAAGACGGACAGAGTTCCTCCCAGGGGGCTCAGCCTGTGAAAGGCCACCAATCTAAATGCAGATGACATCTCTGTGGAATTCAGTTTCTATGTTGTGATTTTTTGCACAATGCTTTGCTTTTAAACCCAGTCATATAGGCTTTTATTTTTTTTTTATAAGCAATGCTCTTTATTTTGTTAAACAGTTGCTTTAATTTGGCTATCATGAAACAATAAATGAAGATGACAATTCACATGTTTTTTGATTTATTAAAAAATAATGAAGCATCCTTTGCAAGTTGTTTTCTGGAGATTGTAGCTGTAGGGCTGGATAGAGATTAATTGTTTGCGTCAGGGAGTGAAAAAGCAGCCAAAGTCCAAAGAATGACTTCCAGAAAGCTTAAAAGTGTACAAAAATTGCTTAGCTCCTTACAAGCAAAGTATAAATAAAGCAGGGGAGGTATATATAGTTGTGAAAAAATCAGGGCACCCCATGAAAGCCTGTGTTTTTCTAACATATTGATGTTAAAAAGAATTTTAACAATTCTGCAAGAATCAAGTAATATAGTTAAACAATAACAAAGTAGGAAAAAATATTTTAAAAATTTCTGTAAAATGTATTTAAAAAAGAAAATTACTTAATTAGAATATTACTCAGCATTTTAAATGTGGTTTGCCCTGTTTAAACCTCAGAGATATAGTTTGGTGTGCTTTTGACTTTTGATGTGAGAGTGAACACCAAAGTGACATCTGAAGGGCTGTATGAGACCTTCGGAAAAAAAGATTATAGCAGCTTATGATTCTTGCAGAAGATTTAAAAAAGAGTAAGTCTAACAAAGATATTGAATCAGCCACTTTACAGAACAAAAAGTAGTGTACAATCCCCTGGCAGCAAGCCCCGGTTGGGATGTCCAAGCAAGTTCACCTGAAAAGCCCATTGCAAAAGGCTAAAAAAACACCTCCAAACATCCTATGTTATCCCAGAACCTATGGCAGGCTCTTGCTACTGTTAATACAAAAGGTCACACCTCTAGAGGCTGCAGAAGTTTAACTTCAATGCACAAAAACCCAAGTAAAGTTTGCAGCCGAAAATGTTGATCAAGATCAGGAGCTTCGGAATAGCTGCATGGTGACACAGCGGTTAGCAGTATTGCCTTGAAGCAAAAAGGTCCTGGGTTTGACTCCCTTTCTAGGGGCTTTCTGCTTTGAGTTTGCATGTTCTCCCCATGCATTTGTATAATAATTCGGCCCTGTGCTGATTTTGTAAGTCTGCTTACTCAATTAAATAAACAATTTCTAATCCTTATGGCATTTTCATTCAAATGGAGAAAGCCAAAAATCGACAAATTGTAATACATTAAGGTTTAAAACTGATATGCATATCAATGATTGAAAAACATGTAAAACATGCTAAATAAAACCCTTATTGACAAGCACAGCACAAGATATTTTCCATGACCAGATTGGTACAAATGTCAGGAGGGACTTTGGCCCATATCGATGTACTCTTCAAAGAAACTCTTCAAACGTTTGGGTTTCTTGGCTCCTACTTAGCTACTGGAAGCATCCGGTTTTCTATAGGATAGGGGTCTGGACACTGCTTTGCTTCTTCTTTAGCCACTCCTTTGTTGACTTGGCAGATAGTTTTTTGGTAATTGTTCTGAGAGACCCATCTTTAACAATCAGCTGAAGGTAGGTTAGTGCATGGATAGATCCATTGGCCCCTCAGTGCAGTGGAGTTCACCTTTTCCTTTGTTAAAACAGTCCTAAAGCCTAATGTTTCCACCTCCATGCTTGGCTGTCGGGATGGTGCTCTTTAGATCTTACTCAGCATTTATTTTCCTCCAAAGAGCTTTGATTTGATTCCCTTTGACCACAGCACTTTCCCCCAAGCCCGTTCCAAACAATTTACATGTAGACTGAATGAAGACAACTTTTATAGCAGGAGAGGACAACATTTCAATCTATTAGTGCATAGTGTGTTACTGGGTATTGGTGTTCTTGGTGACTGTGATCCAGTAGTCATTAACAACATTAAATCCCTGTCATTAATCCTTAAATCATCCTTCTCATTATCCTTTTAACACCTTGAATCAAGATCTAGCATAGAGCTCCAGGCTGAAGGTGATTGCTGGATATTTTGATTTATTTTAGGCTATTTTCCCAAAATCGCATCAATAGTTGTTCCCTCCTCTCCAAGTTTTTCAAAGATGGTCTTTTAGCCCATTCCAATATTGTGCAGATCTGCTGGACTTTCTTTGGCTGCTCTTTGGTCTTACTTTTCTTACATCTACTGGATAACATTCTCTTCACACAAATCTGCTCCATAAAAGTAATAATCTTTTTTTTTTTTACTTTTTTAGGTACAGCCTCCTCCATAGTTAACATGCGTAGGATTACCCATCCTACAGTTCAACAAATGCTTGCAGGCAAAGCTGTCCTCCCCTGTGTCTTCACCCTCAGGACCAGTTCCTCCGTCCAGCCTCCACACCTTCTGTGGACTCACACGAAGCCACCAGCAAGAGAGTATGATGCTCCACTGGAGCAGATAGTACTTTCAGCTAAAGGTAAAAATGTATGCTTTCTTTAATCTAATATTTATTTCAGCTTTAGGCAGAAAATATTTGCAGATTTTTAACTTAAGAGTTTTGTTCTGGATTTTTTAATTGAGTTTCTATGAGGTGGTTATTAGATGTTAAAGTGATTTGTTGATCCTGGAGCTTAAAGATATGGGATAATATAAGAAGGTTAAAAAAAAGAGCACTTCGATCGCCTTAAAACAACTACAATCTCTAAAGTATCTAAGCAGTTAATGCAAATGCTATTTTATAAACCTTTTCACAGAATCAATAGAATAACACTCACCTAGCCCCTATGTTATTTCGCTTTTCCTGACAGCTATCCACTGTGAGTAAGATATTAACAGCTTAAAACCACCAAACAGAACCAGACTTTAAAAATCCGGACCTATCCCTCCAAAGGCCAAGTAATCAACATTTTTATATTTACACCAGAATATGTGCTCAAATCAGAGGTTACAGTTATCACTTGTACAGTTATCTGAATTTCCACCAACTGTTTTCTTTAACACTATCTTCTTGTGTTTTTGTTGTTTTACAGGTTTGATGAAAACCTTTGATAAAAATGCTTGATAAAAATCTTCTTAATATTCAAGAGGGGGAAACTGAGGGAGGGGGAACTCTAAAGAACTTTAGTTTTACCTTAGATTTGGATTCAAGGAAACTCAAACCTAAAGGGCTCCTCCCAGCTTATATCATTCACAAGGAGAGGTGTACCATTAAAAACTGCTTTTCAGTTAGGACAACACTGAGACGCATCACCACAAATAGTCAGTCCTTTACTGAATTGTAACCAGCTCCATGCCTTGCAAAAGTTTTTATATCCTGTTTACATTTGCACATGTTACAACAACAGTCAATGTAATTTATTTCAGTTTTAAATGATAATTCAAAACAAAGTAGTGCATAATTGTGAATGGAAGTAAAATAATTATCTGTGTATTTATATTATCATCTGAGGTAGTCTTCCACGTTTGCTTTGTCCACTTCATGGCTTGTAAGCAAACATTAAACTAGGCTTCTTTTCACGTTCCTGTTCCTACTCTTCTGTATAGGTCAGATTTAAGAAGAAAATAACTAATATTTATCCTCTTGACAAATTCTCCCACCTGAGCTGTAGATCTCTGCAGCTCCTCCATAGTTACCATGGGCCTCTTGAATTCTTGTCTGTTAATGTTCTTCTTGCCTGGCCTGTCAGCTTAGGTGGACTGCCTATAGTCTTGGTATGCAATTGTGCGATAGTCTTTTCAAATTTTAAATTAATAGATTAAACAGTGCTTCAACAATGCTAAAAGTGATTAGAATGACCCTGGAAATGCATGTAGTCCTCTGTCCGATATATTGAATGTGTGTATTAAGTCATAACTCGGGGTTTGTGTGAAACTGGAATGTATTTACTATGAAACAAAGTGGAGGTTGGGTGTCTGCTCCAGGGAAGACCTTGGTAAACCGAGTGGCTAATAGTGGGTGGAAGAACGTAACTAGATATGGAAATAGGAAGAAAATTTGGGAATGAGGGAGAGTATAGGAAAATATGGGAACCAGTGATAAAATGTGATTGTGTAAAAATAGAAATAAGGTGCTGATAGTGACATATTGAATATTATCTGAAGAGCAGTTTTGAGGATGTTTGATTTGATATTGTTTCTGAAAAGAGTAATAAATATTCCATAGCAAAACGTATTGTAGCAAACCATGCTCCCTCAACCCTCTCCACAACTTCACATGACCTGTCTTCTGTGTTCCTTAGTCTTCATGATGCTGATGTTCTCCAATGGTTAGAGAACCATAATCAGGTTAAATTACAAACAGGTGGACTATATTTACTAGTTTGTTGACTTCTAAATGCCTTTGGGTGCACCGTATTTTATTTTGGGATATCAGGGTAAAGTGGGTGTGTTTATTTAGGGGGTCTATTTATTTACAGGTATCATAGTAAAGGAGTAAATACGTATCCACCCCATGCATTTCAGATAAAAAAAAACAAAACAAAAAAAACCACGTATCGCTATCCTTCTATGCTGTATTTATGCATTGGTCTGTCACTTATAATCCCAATAAAATACATGGAAGTTTATTTTTGTAACGTGACAAAATAAAGAGAAGTTCATGGGGCACAATTTTTTTTTGTAAGACACTGTAAACAATTCTCTAATTTTATGTTGGACATGTTTAAAGTTTAAGTTCAGCCTCTAAAACCTACAGAATGCCAGTAAGCATGTGTAAATAAGAAACCTCTCTGTCTGTGTGTGCCAAAGGTGATGTAATCAAGGTGAATAAGGCTTTCAGTGGCCGTGTCACGCTGCCAGGATACTCTGCCAGTCGTCTGAACGCTACCATGGAGATCTCCAGTCTCCGTACCAACGACTCAGGCTCTTACCACTGTCAGGTTGTGGTGGGCAGCGACTATGAGAGAGACACTGTGCCCCTGCTGGTCTCCGGTAAGTGTAGTGGCCACGCTGTGAGTTCACAAAGGAGGCCGAGGAGAAGCGCAGCAGACACCGCAGGCTACTTTTAACATGATTCTTTCTAATTAATTTATTCCCAATGTGTTAATATTGACCAGATAATGTGTGATTTTACATTAGAAGTACAGCTAAGTGCTTCAGTTAATGTAACCCAGGGCTCTCCATGCCTGTACTGCTTTTGTTATCTTGTTTTCCTTCAGAATAATGAATCTTTTAATTAAGGTATTTTCACTGAATACATGTAATAGTTTTATATATTTTCCTGAGAATGTTCCACTCATATACAGAGTATGTCTAATTGATCTGTTTGCAGCCACGTTAATATGCTCACAGATACATCCCACTTGTTTATTGATTTAAAACCAGAGCTGTCAAAAGAGGAGAGCTGAAACAGTTTACCACCTGTGTCTGTCTTCATGTGTAGGAGTGGTGTTTCACTACCAGGCTCCAAACGTTCGTTATGCCCTCTCCTTCACCGAGGCCCAGCGAGCCTGCCAGGAAAACTCGGCTCAGATGGCATCGCCGGCCCAGCTGTGGGCGGCGTACCATGATGGTTTGGCCAGCTGTTCAGCTGGATGGTTGGCTGATCAGACTGTCCGGTGAGGACACAACCGGCGATTAATATCCACCAGTTACACACTTATTGGGCTGCTTCCTAGTTGTAATGCTCATGAATAATAAACATATCATGGCCTCTATTACAGATGCATGTGAAAATGTTTTTATTAAAGAGATTACAATGTTTATGAGAGTCATGATTAATGCAAATATTGCAAAAAAAGGTAATTTGGGAGACTAGGTTGCAATAACCATGCATACAGAAAGCTAATATTAGTGACATGTTTCGTTGTCATCCCCCTGAGTATAATACATAGCTTTCAGTGTCAACAGCAGATAAAATTAAAGTTATTTACAGACAAGATGTTCAGGCAAGCTGGTTTTGAACAACCAATGCCCTGTATAAACCAGGGCTGATTAAATAAATAGTCATGGCTCTGGGTCAGTTTGCCTCTTTGCCAGCTCAAGGTACCATTTCGTATTAACGTTACAGTTTTTTTCCCCTTTGTTGTGTCTAACTCCAGTCCTCAATGACTGGTATCCAGCATGCTTTCTGCTGTAACTAAGCTGATTCTGATAGCTAAATTACCTCTTTAGCATGTCAGGATGTTCTACAAAGGCCCGGTAATGAGCCATTCATTTGATTCAGGTGCGTTATAGCAGGGAAACATCTAAAACAAGGGAGCCTTGCTTTTTTGTATGCGCAAAAACATTAAAGGTACTCACTGGCCAAAAATATTTTTTTAAATTAAAATACCTAAAATCAGTTTATCATGGTTTTAAAATTTTCATTTTACACATTGAACAACAAAGTAAACATGTAATATTTTAATGATACACAGTATATAATTTTTTTTTACTAGCACGCTCCCAATCATTGTGTGTATAAGACAATCAAAAGGGTCTTGCACGTTTGCCATGTTAAAGGAAAAACATTGTTCTATTTTGGTCCAGAAAAAACACAGCCAAGTTTAAAAAATGGGTCTACTTCTGCTGAATGTTTGTGGACCAATTTACTATGTATTTAAAATGAAATCAAAAAGTGTGGTTAATAAATGACAAATACTTTCTATTGTACCAAAGGGTTACCATTTTATAAAGATTTGTATTTGTCAGTAAAGATCTTTCCTTGTTAAAAAGTTGCGATGAACTGTGGTCAAAGGCCACACAAAATAAATGAATGAATGAATAAAAGTAATCAAAACTCATATAATGTATGTTATTTATATAAATATTTTATATTATACAAAGTCTTGAAGGGGCATTGGAGAATATTTTTGAAAGATTCTGCAAAAGTTCTGCCAGATTCTGAATTATTTCTGCCAGATCCCATAAATGCCTTAGTTATATCTTACAAAGGTTTTCTTTAAACATCTCGGAAAGCTTTTGCCTGGAAAAAGCATTTATTTGTGACTGTGGAAGTTATTTAGAGATGATATCTCTAGTGGCAGACTTTTAATGAGCGAACCAGTGGACATTTTCTCACTTTGCTCCTGATTAGTATGAAAACCTTTTACATGTTTCTATATGGGATGTGTTAGTCTCCTGTTTTTCACCACAGCACAATAGCTTAAAAGGCTTTTTCTTACCATGTGAAACCCTGGATATGTGGCATGAGAATGTGTAAAAAGTGTGAATTTGGGGAAGTCTCACACTCAGTGCAAGTGACTAGCGTTCCCTGCTTAAAATGGGTACATTTGTTAATTTGGTTAGCAGATTTTTTTTCACATTTAACAGAACCAGATAAGTTATTTTCCATATTCCTTAAATATAACCTCTGTTTATGGCTGATTTCTTAATATAACAGTTTTATTTCTCTTCTTCAGTCTGATTATTGCTCTGGTTTTCTATTTTGACCCTTCCTACACATCACAGTCAGATAATCATTAGCCATTTCTTCACTCGTAATTGTTCCAGAATATAAACAAATCTTGTCCTCTTTAAATGTGAATTCAGATAAGCCATTATTGTTAGCTGACATTTAAAATCGTAATTTGAAAAACAAAAACCTTTGGCATGTAGGCTGAATAAACAGTAAAATGTTCACGATTTATTTAAGCTGTGATTTTCCTATTATTGGCTCCAAATAACAAGGTTAACACCCATTCATGACTCCTACATGTTCCTGTCCACAGATATTCGGTCCAGCTGCCGGAGCTGGGTTGCTATGGACACAAGGAGTACTCTGCCGGAGTGAGGAATTATGGGAAGAGAGACCCGAAAGAAATGTTTGATGTGTACTGTTTTGCTGAAGAACTAGATGGTACATACACACACACACACACACACACACACACACACACACACACACACACACACACACACACACACACACACGAAATACATCTAAACCTGTCACAGCCTTTGGCTTTTATACGGATGCTTGCATCATATTCTGTTGCAATATTAAAGCGCTGCTGTGGGGACAAATCTTTTTATAAAACCTTTTTTCTTTTTTCACCTTCAGTAAATTCAAGAAACAGACAGTAATCAGCTCTGACTAAATCCAGTCACACTCCAGTGTTTTAAAAGCTTGAATTTCTGTTTATTCCTCAGTTGACACTGTGGTTCTAAAACAGACAAAGAATAAGAATATAACATCAGTGTTTAAATCAATCCAAACAACTGACTGAAATGATATCAGTTACGTCATTACTGATTACAATTGTGACGCTCAATATTCGTTCTTAATAAATGTTACACGCAAAAACTCACGTTAGTAGCTCTCGTCAAATGCGCACACGAATGAGCATGACATCAATTAAAAGTAAACATGTCACGGTTCTGTCACGGTTTACTTGGAAATGGACCCCAGAATGCAGACGAGCAGGCAGCGTGATGGTAGGTGAAAAAGATTTAATAACGAAAACTCACTCACTACAGGAGGCAGGAACAAAACAAACGGGCAGGCAAGACAAGCACGGCATGATCAAAAAATAAGACTTGAGCATCAAACTTGACATGAGCATGAGAGTGAAAGATGTTTCCGCGAAGACTAACAGAACAGGTGTGAATATATGGCGTGAAAACCAGGTGGAGTAAGGAGACAGATTAACTTGAAGCAGGTGAACTAAATAAACTTAATTAACAGAACAAAACGTGATTGGAGCAAAACAGAGACTCTTGAACACAAACTAGAAAAACATGAAGCAATATGACAAAACAAAAGCATGACCAGGAAAAGAAAAAATAAACAGAAACATAATTCAAAATCTAAGAATAATAATAACAAAAGAACAAGTCAAAACCGTAACTGTGAAAAACATAAGAAGAAACCCGAAACCAAACAACCCTACATCATGACAGGCGGGCGACCAGGCCTGCACCAAAGACGTGGAGGCCGACTGAGCAGAGTAGAGGACTTCCGAGACACTCTGTGGAACTCCAGAGGCGTGGAGCCTGGCGAACCCTCAGAGGCTGAAGCAGAGCCTGGCGAACCCTCAGAGGCTGAAGCAGAGCATGGCGAACCCTCAGAGGCTGAAGCAGAGCCTGGCGAACCCTCAGAGGCTAAAGCAGAGCCTGGCGAACCCTCAGAGGCTAAAGCAGAGCCTGGGCGAACCCTTAGAGGCTGAAGCAGAGCCTGGCGAACCCATCGACGGGATCCTCCGTGACGTGAGCAAGAGCTGAGGCGTCGACCGGACCCTCCGTGACGTGAGCAGGAGCTGAGGCGTTGGCCGGACCCTCCGTGACGTGAGCAGGAGCTGAGGCGTTGGCCGGACCCTCCATGACGTGAGCAGGAGCTGAGGCGTCACCGAAACCCTCAGTGGCATGAGCAGAGGTGTAGCCGATGACTTGAACCGGGGCGTCCATCTTACGACGTCTTCTGCGCCGTGTGGAGGGGGTTGAGGCTGACTTAGGGTCGGGTTGTGGTGTGTCTGGCCTGGAGTCAGGCTGAGGCTGTGGTGTGTCTGGCCTGGAATCAGGCTGAGGCTGTGGTGTGTCTGGCCTGGAGTCAGGCTGAGGCTGTGGTGTGTCTGGCTGAGGCTGTGGTGTGTCAGGCTGAGGCTGTGGTGTGTCTGGCCTGGAGTCAGGCTGAGGCTGTGGTGTGTCAGGCTGAGGCTGTGGTGTGTCTGGCTGAGGCTGTGGTGTGTCTGGCTGAGGCTGTGGTGTGTCTGGCTGAGGCTGTGGTGTGTCTGGCTGAGGCTGTGGTGTGTCAGGCTGAGGCTGTGGTGTGTCAGGCTGACGCTGTGGTGTGTCAGGCTGTGGACCTTACGTGGGCAGCTCTGCAGCAGCAGCAGCTCCCTGGAGTCCTGGCATGGATGATGGAGGATGGCAGTAAAACAGCCTTACTGCTGCTTCATACTCCATCTCAATCTGCCTTATCCTCTCCATCAGCTCAGGAGAGGAATACAGGAGACCAGTCATCCTGAGGATCTTTACTTGGCTTGCAGTGAACCTCAAGCGCTGCTCCAGCTCGGCAGGTGTTGCCCCAGAACACCGGGCAACAGTTGTCATACAAGTACGAAACTCACAGCAGTTGCTCAGGGTACATATATGTTCATGTAGGAAATTATATTTTATTCATAAGTATTTAATTTACAGATGCATATGTCAGCAAGGCTGATTTTTGGGTCACTGATCAGTCATTATTACATAATTATTCAATACTTACGACTACCATGCTACATTCTGTTGTCATATTAGCTCTTGCCTGGTATATTTTGCCAATCCTCGTCCATATGTTTAGGCACAAAAATGTTTAATATATTTAGAAGATATGGACAGTACAATTTGGCTGTTAATCTATTGAGCTGAGATTTATTTACTCACCGAAAATAGATGGACAGGTGTTCTGCATCAGGGATGCAGCGCCTGTAGTTGGTGTCCCGAAGGCTGATTCGTCCTCCAACGCGCAGCAGCAGGTCCTCAGACTGGGTCCTGGATAGGATATTAAGTACCACTGAAAGCGACTGTCATCCAGGCGCAGCTCCTGGAGTAGGTGGTGGTACTCTCCAAACTGGTTCTGTCTCTAGTGAACCCAGGAGATGTTGACGCCGGTGGTGTTGTTTGGTTCTCTAAAAATAAAGCACTGTGACTCACTCCATGTTGAGATGAAACCGGCAAGCAGCAGATAGAAGCTTCTCCTATTTGATGACGCTGTGAAGGGAGTGGAACGAGTGGAGTGTTGTTACTCGTTGGCCACGTGAATTGCTGCTGGAATCTCAGGCGAGCGACAGCACATGAATGAGACGAACAATTTGCTGAAATCGCAATCCGTCTGAATGCACCTTCAGTTCATAAAAGTAATGTATGCACACAATGAATGCCATTTACTGTTACAAAGCTCATTTTAAGTTTTCCAATTAAAAACTGCCTCAAGTTAGTTTAAACATTGTTATAAATGTTTGGGACGGAGTTGCATGCAAGTGAGAAAAATCCACCTCAGACTATCAAAAATAATGTAATAGTTCTGTTCTATATTCCAGGATGATGGTGAGCATTTACTAAACTGAAATGTCCCCTTGTTGAGAAACATCTGGTTGTTGAAAATTCCTTTTTTACCTCCACCAGGCAAAGTGTTTCACACCTCAGTTCCAGGCAGACTCTCACTATCTTCAGCCTCAGACCGCTGTGTGTCCCTTGGGGGCCAGCTGGCCACAGTGGGGCAGCTTTATCTGGCGTGGCGAGCCGGTCTGGACAGCTGCGCCCCGGGCTGGCTTTCTGATGGCAGCATCCGCTACCCCGTTGCCTGGCCTCACCCAGAATGTGGAGGGAGTCAGCCAGGAGTCCACACCATCATACCCAACACCACCGCTGACAACACTACTGCATTATATGATGCCTACTGCTACAGAGGTATAGTTTCATTTTATATAGAAAACTGCTGTCTGGATTTACTGCAACTGTTTTTACATTATACTTGGAGAAGTCACATTTACTATTACATATGGATATGGGCTTAAAATAGTGCTTTGTATCAACTTTGCATAAAATATGACTAAAGAAAGCAGTAAGTATGTGGTTAAAAGGACCATCTCACTTCTAAATGAAGCATGGTCAGCTATAAACGCAATAGAAATGCTAGTAAAAGTCATTGCCGATGTGCGTAACTATGGGAACACTCATGTCTGATCCCAGCTTTGTGTATCCAAGACACCGCTGGATTGACAGTTGCTATGGGAGAAAGAGACAGAGAACAGAAAATGTTAAATACCAAGATGTCAAGATGATCCACCTTGAATGATACCGCTATTTCTAGCTAAATTCAAACACCTTGAGTTTTTAGGTATTTGGAGAATTGATGTGAGCAAATGGCTCTTTAACTTCTTTTCTAGGCAAAGTGGAGAATACAGGATCCATCTCTGAGATTTACACCTCCCTGTGGAAGCCCTGGAGCTATCTCACAGGTGATGCTGACGCTGCAGAGACAGAAAGCTCCAATGTAACTACACAGCAAACCACCACGCTGACAGGTTTTACATTCATTTACAACTTGGCTTTTAAACGAGTAAATTATTTTAAGCCTTTTAGACATAGCAAAAATAAAATACTAACTTCTAGTGAGTGATGTTTTAATTGTACATACGTACAGATTCCTCTGAAAGCAGCAGAGTCTCTCCTTCCAACTGGACAGGACTGGTTGACCTTGAAGAAGAGGAGTCCTCTAACAGGAGCAGTAAGTTAAAGTGTTCATATGAAACACCTTCATATTATTCATACTGGTGCTTGAATGGACGTTCATTCATTTGCTTTGTTTAAAAGATCACAGATCCAATTCAAAAACTGAAACTTATATATTAGCTTTATTACAGAGTGATAAATTCCTAGATTTGTTTTCTTCTAATTCTAATAATTATGGCCTACAGTGAATAAAAAAGGAAAATTATATTTCTCAGAAAAATTTTTTTAGTTTAACCTTCCACTCAACTTTCCTTTGAAATCCTTGCATGCAGAACTTTATGTATAGATGACCATTTGTGACTTAGCCTCATCTGCCTGACAACTATCAAGTGGACTGTCTCTCCTATGGTATCTTGGCCATAACATGGCAATGATACACCATTTATCTATTAGAAAACAAATTTTCAGTTGTTTTTATAAAATATCCATAAGAAAAGGCATGTTGGATTTTCATTAGCTACAACCCATAATCATCATTGTTAATAGAAATAAATACCTGTAATACATCAAGATGTGTGTAATGTATCTACATAATACACGTTTTACTTTGTGAGTTGAATTACCAATGTAAATTAACTTTTGAATGGTGTTATGATTTAATAAATTGCAGATAATTGCTTTGATCTCTTTTGGGGCCCCAGCACTGCAGGGGAACCTAAACTCTTACAAAGTTTGCTTATACCTAAGCCCTGCCCTACTTAAAACTGCCATTTTCAAAATCTCCGTTAGAATGAAGACTGTGAATTCATGGTTTTTATATCAAAAAAGTTTAATTGCAGTAAGAAGGGCTGGTATCTAAAATGGCTTTCTATAGAAACACCTTCCACTCACTGAAGAGACACGCATGTAGTGTTCTCCAGTTTATATTAGTTTAGAGTGGACAATGATGAGTGGGAAAACCCCAGTTGATAATAGATCTTATCAACATGCACACACAGCAAGCAGATGCATTCATAGACAGAATATCTTCACAGTAAATAATACAAAAAGGTGGATTCTTCCAGCTGAAAAGAAAACCACGACAAAATCCTAATAAGATCTACAGCTTTTTGGATGCTTCTTAAATGATAAGCTGTTGTCAGTTATTTCAGTTCAATCTAGTTTATTTATACAGTCACATTTAATAAATTAGAACATTATTGGAAAGTCTATTTATGCAAATAACTCAGTTCACAAAGTGAAACACGTTATAAAGATTTATCACTCAGGCTAATGTTTTCAAGCCTTTATTTCTGTTCATTATGATGATCTGCTTACATCTAATGAAAAGACAACATTTAAGATTAGAATATTACATCAGACCAATAAAAAAGACAATTTTTTAATACAAAAATGTGCGCTTAATAAAAAGTATGTTTAATACCTGGGTTGTTTTTTTGGTGTTTTTAATGTGAGAAATGAGCCTCATCGGAACGCATATTCTAATTTTATGAATATGACTTTATAGCACCATTTTACATGTTATCTTAGCACCCTTAGCAAAACAGATCCCATCCATATCTAGGAATATATAAATTTATCTAAGACTATCCAATCATATAAACAGCTTTAAATACATCCAAATGAGGGCCCAGTGATTGTGACACGGAAAACCTGGTGAGAATGGCAGCTGAGGGGGAAGCAAGGCTAAGGAACTGAGGAGACTAGACTCACAGTACAAAATAGAAACTCAATGTATAAAGAGCTAAATATAGAACATACAGAAATAACTCAAAACACAAGACCCAAAATAGAAAAACTCAAACTAAAGTAATCACAAGTACATGGGATCATTGTTTCCGGCCACCACATTTATGAGCACCTCGCCAGTAGTAAATTAGGATTGAGCAGTATACTTACACTACTGGTCAAAGGTTTCAAACACACTTTCTCATTTAATGGTTTTCTTTATGTTTATGACTATTTACTTTGTATGTAGATTCTCACTGAAGGCATCAAAACTGAATGAACACATGGAATTATGTAACTAACAAAAAATTATAAAAGATCTTTACATATATTCCTTAAAGTAGCGGCCCTTTTACTGTGATGACTGAATTATTAACCTTTGGTCGTCTCTCAATGAACGTCTGGGAAGTTCTTTCAAAATCTTTTGGAAAACCATTTCAGGTGACCACCTCATGAAGCTCATGGAGAGAATGCCAAGAGAGCAAAGCAGTAATCAGAGCAAATGGTGGCTATTTTGAAGAATCTAAAATATAAAAATGTTTAGTTAGTTCACACTTTTTGTTTTCTACATAAATTCATTTGTGTTCATTCAGTTTTGTTGCCTTTGGTGAGAATCTACAATGTAAATAGTCATGAAAACAAGGAGACCCATTAAGTGAGAAAGTGTATCTAAAACCTTTGACCGGTAGTGTATGTTTCATGTACCACAGCTGGAATTTGTCCTATAATAATTGTGTGTCCAAACCCATTTTAATTAATAAGTAGTAATTATATGTGTAATTATTTGTAGCTGTGGATCCCTGGTCCTCAGAGTCATTCGTGACCCTTCAGCTGATCCCAGGACAGAGCTCCTTTGACTGGGGTGAGCTGCTGGAGCCTGGGCCCGACTCTGACGAGTTTCTGCAACCCCCAGTTCACCCAACTCCCACGGAAAAAAAAGTTAGTGTCATTATTATTTTAGAATAACAATCTTGAACATGTTTCGAGTACTGTCTGTTTACTTACTTCTTCAGGTGATCACAAAAATTGTGAAGTCAATTTGGAAACCTTTGAACTATCTAATGGGAACAGACGATGATGAAGGAACCAAAGCCCCAAGTGAACATGATGAAGATGAGGAGATAACAACAAAACAGACAGACAGTAAGCCTAAAGCTTCCAGTCCAGTTTCTCCAGGTAACTACATTTGTCCCATTTTAAAGCCATGAGCTAGTTGTAGCCTGTTCACACGCCAGTGTGTCTGCAAATGAAGTCAGTTCAAGTTTTTTTTAATTACACACCAGGACTACCTGAAATCTATAAACAGACTCTGCTGTGTAAAGGATGGATGGGTTTACTTTTCTCAAGGGCACAGGAGGCTCATCTCATTTCCTAAACTGGGCCCCCTCATGTCCTCTTTCCACCACCTTTCTCCTTGTAAGCTAAAAATGGATCTCGTTTTAAAAGATATTTTAGGTCTTACGTCTTGATTGTGCACCTGGAGGAGTAAAACGAGAAGAGGTTAAAGGAGGAGCTAGAAGTCGGCACAAGTATTTCTTCAGAAATTGTTTTTTCAAGTCCCAACACATTTTCCCACATTGTACATTGAATTGAAAGATAAATAGAAATACTGATACAAAAACAAGAATAATACAATTGTGTGACTGTATCTAACAAATCCTCTTTCTTGGAATCTTCTTAAATCCTTATAGCATCCTTGTTGAGAGGGTCTAAAACACAAGGAGAAACTCTACGCTTTTCTTTTTTGTTTTATTTAAATGGTGTTTTTCTAATCATAGCCCTTTGAATCCACTACCCTGCGTGTCTTAGATGTTTCTCTGCTTCAACAAACTTGATCGGGTCATTAAAAGGCTTCCTCTGAACTTGACATGCTGAGACAGTAATTCAGTCAATTAAGGCTGGTGTGTTAAAATGAGGGAACATCTAAAACATGCAGGGCAGGTGGTCCCAAGCACCATGATTAGAAAATGAGCAGCTCAGTTCAAGTATATGTTCATAGAAGTGAATTTGAATTTTCTGTTTTTGAATTTGATTGCTTTTGTACAGAGAGATACTGTGGATGGTCAGCTGAGAAAGACACTAATGATGCATTGTCTTCTTGAACTTCACATTTATTATGTTACTACCACAAACTTCAAAATTATTTTCTTGGGATTTAATATGGTCACAAAGTCCATAACTATTAGGTTTTGAGTTTCATATTTGATCTCTATTCTTCCCTGTTGCTGACTTATTCTTGTATTCCAGTATATTTTGATTTCTGTTAGCTTCCTTTCAGTGTTCTCCTGCCCATGTTCTGTCCTCCCTCAGCTTTCTCCCCCTTCATTGGGCTCAGCTGTGTCTCATCTCCTCCTGATTGCTCTCACCTGTTTTGCTCTGCCTTTCTCCACTTGTACCTATATATTTATACGGTCTGGTTGTCATTGTTCTTCACTGGATTCTTCCGTTGCCTTCGTCATTCTGTTTTGCCTGTCTGCTCACAGCCAGTTGCTCAGCCCATGCTACATGTCCTTTATTACATGTAGGTTATCAGTTCTGTTATTAAACATCTGACGCTCTGACGCTCCTGCTTCCACTTTGGTCCTGTGAAACCCCAACATAATATGACACCTTGTGGTCTAGAAACTGATCTTTGCAAACTAGCTCCAAGCTCAGTCAGACTAGATGAAAAACATCTCTGATGTTTGATTTTTCAGTCTTGCCACAGATTCTTAATTGGATTTAGGTCTGGACTTTGACTGGACCATTTTAACACATGACCTTGCTTTGAACTAAACCACAGGTGTAAAACTCCAGTCCACAAGGGCTGATGTCCTGCACCTTTTAGATATTTTGCTGCTTAAACACACCTGAACTGAATAATTAGGACGTTAGCATGGATTGTAAAATGTGGCTGCATGCTGAGGAGACAAATCAGGCATTTGAATGAGGTGTGTTAGACCAGAATTGTGTCTAAAAGTTACAGGACACCTGCCCACTGGAGTTTGACATCTCCAAACCACTCCAGTGTAGTTTTGGTGGTATATTTAGTGTTGTTAAATCTTCACCCCAGTCTGAAGAGAAGCTTCCCTGTACTATGATGTTTCCATCACCATGTTTCACATTGGGCAAGGTGTAGTCATGGTGATTTGCAGTGTGAGTTTTCCACCTCACATAGAGTTTTGCACATAGAGACCGTTTAATTTTGTTCTCATAAACCAGAGCACCTTCTTCCGCATTTTTGCTGAGTTCCCTAAATGCCTTGTGGCAAACTATAGAAGGGATTTGTTTTGGCTTTCTTATTTACAATGGCTTTTCTCTTGCCACAGTTTCACAAAGGTCAGAGTTGTTAAGTGCATTACTAATAGTAGCCATTTTGACAGATTCATTCACACGAGCTGTGGATCTCTGCAGCTCCTCCAGAGTTACCATGGGCATCTTGGATGCTTCTCTGAATAACGGATGTCCGATCATGGTTGATGTTTAGAACTTGGGCTGTTGATTTACAGCCTAAACTTGCATTAAACTTTATTTGTTTTTTGGTTTTTTTGGTGCTGTTTCTTCACTAAGGTTCTCACAGAGCAGATGGATTGATACTGATATGAAATTACACACATGTAGTCACTAATTAGGTGACTTTTGAATGCCATTGGTTGCTCTGAATTTGATCAGTTATTGATGATTTTCTTTCCACTTCACAGTTATGCACTTTGGGTCTGTCTCATAAAATCCCAATTAAATACATTGAAGTTGTACTTGTTACTCAAACAAATGTGAAAAGGTTGAACCGGGTTGAATACTTACAAGGGACAGTAAAGTCTCAGAAACTAGTTGCAATGAAGTTGTCCATTCAGGCAAGTTACATGAACAGTTTTGCAGTGTTAAGAAACACATTAAGTGACCTTACTTATTAATAGACATAGGTAAACACTTCCATATTCTTATCAAGAATGGTAGAAATACCTTCATGTTACCTTAGATTGAACCAAAAATAAGTGTTTTAATTTAATGAACTTTGCTCTTGAGATTAATTAAAATGCAGGGACTATAAAGTTATAATGATATGATGTTATGTAAAATTGAAATGTTATTAAAATGTAATTTTCTTTGGTCTGCTAAGGTCTCAGCAAACAAAATAACCATTTTCCCACTTTGCTGAGAATATCCCAGTGCAGGTTTCACACTTTGAATTGGGAATATGCTCCGACTCCAGACAGTGATAGTCTAACCTTGTCTTCTGTCTTATGGAAAGGAAAAGAAACAGTTTTGAAAAAGTAGTGAAATCTGTTTTTCCCCCACATTTCTAATATAGACGTGGCAAAAACACTGACTTGTGTGTGTTTCTGAGAGCTGAAGAAAGATGAAGAAAGACGGACACCATGATGCACTTCTGACCTTGATTAAACCTACAAACAAGTCTGATCCACTTGCTTAAAATTCAGTAGGGTTGTTTTTAATTTAAATAAACATCCTTTAATCTTTGATCAAGATAGTTTTTTGGATTTTTTACAAATTGGTTTAGAAGAGTCAAACTGCCAAACCTCCAACACCAGTGCCTCTCTGGGGAAACAACCTGGATGCCAGGTCAAACAAATATTATGTAGATTAGTGTGATTACTAATAGCTTAATATTGTGATTCTGTTAGTGATTGCACTCAATATAATCATGTAATTCATAACTGAAGGGTTAACATTGTGATTCTGAGAATAAATATACTGTCTTATTATATTTTTCTCATTCATTTCATGGATTTAGGCTCCATAAAAGAGAGATTTTACCCTTCAGACAAACACAAATATATTTCAGACAAATAGACTTTTCATCGACTTGAGACTGATAAATATAATTAAAGAGACTGATATGAGTTTTAATACATGCAGATGCTTCCCATGCATCGTGTGTAAGCTTTAGTAATAAGAGATTTATCCAATCTCTCTTTTATGTCTCTATAGGTTTTTTTCACAATGTCGTTTGAGTTTAGGGATCATATATCTCAACATGCCACGAAGAGAGAGCCTTTCTAACCTGAGAGCCTACAGGTAGATACTTTTGTGTTGGAGTGAGGCAGAAGGTCTGCAGCTGAAATGGGTCTAAAACATCCGAAGGATATGTTTAAGATGTTACATGGTGTGTGAGCCAGATAAGGTGTGAAGCAACAGCACAGCTTAGGTTGACTAGCTGAACTGCTCGCAGGCATCTTTCCAGTAAATAAAGGAGCAGAGGATGTCAGTGTGAAAAGTGGAGGAGGTACATGTGTAAGAAAAGCACAAACCGCTGTAAGATTGAAGTGTGTCTCAAAATGAAGTCATATTGACCTTTCTCTGCAGCCCAGTCTGCTTTTCTTGTAGGAGGCTTAACAAGCTTTGATTAATGGCAGCTTGCAAGCTGGAACCTAGCATCAGTTGTGTTCAACATTAGACACAATCTGTAGTTAAAGATGTACATAGTTGTCCTTCAACACTCATAGACAACATCATGTCTAATATTGATCTATACTATAAAGAGTAACATACAGCCGAAACCAAACATGTGCATTGACTGTATAAAAAGACACCAAACGTTTTTTCTTCACTCTGATATTAAATAAGACTAAACATTGTCCTGTTATTTAGGAAAAACTACGTTATTTCTTTTTACTGAATGCCAAGAAAATGAGAAATTTTTTGATGACTTTTTCCATGTTTTGATTATCCTTCCACAAGCTTTTCACAATAGTTTGCTGACATTTTGGCCCATTCCTCCTGAGATAACTGCTGTAACTTAGTGAGGTCTGTAGGCCACCTTCTGGCCTCTACCAAACATTGTAATTGTTGTCCTTAAGTATGGAGTTAAATTTGTCTCAATATTATTCAATCAAACAAGTTTTTTTGTTTGATTGAATAATATTGAGACACATTTAACTCCATACTTAAGTCGCTTTGCAACCAATTTGGTGGAATATCTTGAAATGTATCGACACAAAATTTGTGGAAATATATTCTAAATTGTGTGAAATATTTTGTGAAATGCACTAGTGCACCCTACAGTAAAACACCCACACAACATGATGCAGCCACTTCCATACTTTCCAATTGGGATGGAACTTATCCTACGCATGTACCAATGGTCATCAGACTAAACACTTAAAAGTTTTGTTTCATAACACTGCAAGACATGTCTCAAAAAATGAAGGTCTTTGGCCATGAGTGCATTTGCAAACTGTGATCTGGCTTTTTGCTTTTAGTGTAATGACTTTTGATTGCAATGGGCAGGCCTTCCTTTCAAAACCATTTTACCAAAATGCATCAAAAATGACCAAAGTATAGCTAGAATTAAATTAAAATGTATATATTGACTTGTTTCACTTTGGTTAATCACACTCTCTTACCAAGTTCAGCCAGCTTCTTTACAAGATCTTTTGTCTATAGGAAGATTGGAAGATCAGCCTTTTAGTGCTAGAATTACTACATTAAAGGTAAATACAATTTCATAGAGAAAAGTGTTGGTGACAATCTCCTCAGAGAAAGAACACGCATCTAAATCTCACAGGAAAAATTGCAGTTAAACATAATTTTTGTGCTCCAAATTCTCAAGGTTTATTTTGTGGTAAATGGCAAATTTGGGAATGCACATTTGATTTGGGGTCTGATCAAATTTGGATTGAGTAAATCGTTTTAAATTTTGTCATCTCTGGGTGATTTTTTTTTTTACAACAAAATGCTGCACCTGTACATCAGACTTGCTTTACCTCATAAAGTTTCCTTCATACAAAAGACTTTCTGGAGATGCAGTGAAACACAATTTTTTACAGCTATTCCCCATTTTTCAGGGGCAAATATGTTGGCACTGGATGTAAATGGTCTAACTGTGTACCAGAGCTGCTGATTTAGTTATTTGGTAACTGAGATGGCTTTTTGGAGTTTCAGACTCAAATGGTGCAGTCAATGAGTCCTTACAAGTTCAAAGTTCAAAGTTGGAAAAACAAATTGTTGGGATTCAGAAGTCAGAATCTCAGAAAGTTGGAGTTAAATGAGCAGACCTGAGTTTAAACTTATTATGGCTGGCTGCAGTTCCTAAAAAGCATAGTGGAAATGGTAGGTTTTAACTGTCACTGTTTTAATCTGCACTTTTGAGGGTTTGTATCTCAATCAACCACTGGCACCACATGCCCCTTTAGTGTTTGAATACATAAAATGCTTGGAAACTGAACACAACATTAATAAATTTCACCAGTTTTCTGACTAGGCAACTAGATTTCACGCAAATTCCCATCAACATTATTCCTAGATTCAAGATATGACTATTAGGACAAAACAAATGCAGCAGATTCAGTTTCTGGGTGTACGAGAGGAATTTTCGTCAAAGGTTTTTATTTTTTTACTCAGATATTTCTCATCTACTTTGAAGTGTGCGGCTATCAGTTTTGATAAATGCCTCTGCCACTTAATAATTGCCATTTTGAAGCTGCTCATAAACTCATGTTTACATATTAAAATCGTTCACATTCACTAGACAATAACAAAGAATATTGTTCTTGTATTAAAACAGATCCAGAGATTTCAAGTCGCCATATGAAATCAAAGTTTTTGATAATGCAACACCTTTTGTTAGATTTTGTCATTTCCTATGGTGTTCGTAGAAAATTGCCCATTTATTGTTGTTATGATATGAATGTCTATATTTTAAGGCCAAAAAATGGTACCTCATGGCAGAAATTTTGACAGATTCTGTAAATATAATAAGTTTTGCTGTCTTCATTCATCTGTTTTTGGTAACCTGATGTTCATAAAATAAATACTTAGCATACTCTATTCTAAGGAGATGAGCTGCAGATGCTTGTGTACTTTTCTTTGTTAACATTGATGGTGCTACTGTAGTACAAGAAAGATGTGACAGAAATCTGTTTAGTATTTATAGGTGTTTGTTTTTCTTTGGCAAGTCAATAAGAAATTACAGGACAGTTTACAGTATTTAGTAATCAGTAATTAGTTCTGAGGGCAACTGCATTTTATTCAGGGGTGTCAGAGTAAAGGGGGGCTGGATTTCAATGCACAGACACCTATTTCTTTTTTTCCTTATCACTTGTAAAAGGAATTTAGAAAAATGTGTTGTTTTCCTTCTACCTCATAATATTGCATTACTTTGTGTTGGTCTATCATGTAGAATGCCAATACATACATACACAGTTTATGATTATAACATGACCATGTGGAAGCATTTAACTAAAATGAATATTTTTGCAAGGCTTTGTCTTTTGTTTCTCTGTCTGTATTAATTGCTCCTGTTGCACATTGCACAGGTCTGTTTTCCTGGGGTAGTCCTTGGTTCAGCAGTCCCCCTGTAGAGTCGACACCATTCAGAGAAAATTCTCCTACACAGCCGGAATCCACTCTTACTTCCTCTGCTAACTCTCTGACAACAGAGACCTCTGTAAGCTCGGAGATGCACACCCTCAGTCCCTCCAGCGCTTCATCTGAAGTCACCTTCGCCAGCAAAGAAACTTGGATCACTGTCCAAATGGAGACCACGACCAAGCAGGCTGACAAGAGAGAGGAGACTGTGACCTCCAGAGCCAGTGGCAGGGGGGGAAGAGGAAGGGGGAAGAAACACAGAGGGGAGGATAGGAGCAGAGGAGAAGACAAAAAGAAGGGAGAGGAGAGGGCAAAAGCAGAGGAAGAAGGGAGTGGTGAAATTACTGGTGCAGAGGCAAAAGGTGAGATTCAAGTCTCACATCGACCAGCTGAAGCAAGTAAACCAAGAGAGAGATCCAGAGAAAGATCCCGAGAGAGGGGTCATAGAAAAGGCCAGTCCACCACAACCACAACCAGCAATACAACTACTACCACCACTACCACCACTCCTCTGGTGACCACAGAGATGACCACAGTTGGGACTGAGAATGACTCTTCTACATCCAGAGACCAGTTCACTTTATCGGCAGCAGAAACGTCATCTTCATCTATCCCACAAGAACCAATTCAAACTCTGTCATCTTTTCCATCCCCATCCCCAACACCTTCACCATCCATGTCTTCTTCTCAATCACCAGAATCGCTGTTTGAATCTCAATCTTCGGACCCCTCCCCTTCCCATGCCTCTACTTCCTATTTCTCACCTTCAAGCACTTCCTTCTCCCCATCCTTTTCCCACATACCACCCCTGTCTCCCTCACCACCACAAACCCCTTCTCACCCCACTACGCAGACTGAAACCGTAGGATTGGCTCCTTCACATCAGACAGATATCAAGAATAACTCCAATGACTCCCTTACATCCCTTCACTTGGTCCCAGAGGAGAAGGTGGCTGTAAACGACTCTCTGGATTATCCACCGTCTCTATTGGGACCCCAGGATGACGAGGAGTCTTCTTGGTCTCATGCTGTGGGGTCAGGGACCCTCATACCTAGTATAACAGATGAAGACAGCACCCAAGGAGGAGGAGGAGGCAACATCAGTACCACAACAGTCAGTCCGACAGGTAGGCATGAGTCAGATTTTAGATATTATACTTGGTTAAAAGTGATAATATATGTTAGTTTTATGAAAGCAAGTCAAAGGACGTCAACTTGGAGCGTTGTTATGGTGGAACCTACCTTATGTGATGGAGGTATCCTATGCAAACTCAGACAAAAGTTCTTTATAGGACTGTAGTTTCAGGACTTTTGTGATTAAAGATCAAACCACAAATAATTAAACCAAAGTTGGACAATTTGGCTAATTATTTCCCTTATTGGCTGATGTAAGTTGGCTCCCAAGGTTTCTTTTTTATTTTCTCTTGAGTAATGTTCATGTCAACACAGCAACAAAAAGAAATAAAAGCATTGCTTTCTGAATAAATGTACACTGCACAAACAAACTTGCTTGTAAACTGTAGGTTTTTGGAGCCATATTAACTTCTTGAAAACCTCTTGAAAATTGCTTATATGTAATTGGTATTACAGCAATTAAACCCATCTCATAATTGTTGAGCAGCTTTTTGCATGTTTGCACCTTGTGATTTGATTATTTATCTTTGGTGATGAGCTCCACGTCTTTGAGGCTGGAAGACCTCTTTGCTATCACCCTAATCTTTCTCTCCTTTTTATCAGATTCAAGTCGGGACTCTGGCTGGGCTACTCCAAAACGATAATAACACTTCTAGTCAGAAGAAATATGTTGGTAAAATTCAAATAACACTTTAAACATAAATTTGCCAGGGGCATCAATAATTTCCTGGCTCAATCTTATATAACATGGCATATTATTAGGATACTGACTACACACTATCAAAAAACTTAAATGTTTTTTTAGATGACATGCAGCCTTATGATTTTGTTCTCACTTAACAAGGTTAAAAATGAGTGCCATTATCTTCAGCAGGATTGCATAAACCATGCATAAGAATGACGTCCATTTGGTCCCCAGGATAATGTCTCCCATTTCACCGTGGATTATTTTAACCACTGCCTGAATAAAGTGCCAATGCATAAAGGTAGGGGTAGGGTGAAGGATAACCTTAGGAAAAATAATTCAATTGGGAAAAATAAATGTGTCTCTCAACTGTCTGATAATTATCTCAGTTTGCCAGCATATCGTGGCGATGCCAGTGAGGTTGAAAACACATGTCCCACTGAGATACATTGTTTTTGAAGTTGTTTTGTGTGAAAATGATACTCCATTTATGTGTGTCTGCATAAATAAAAAGATATTCATCTTGGTCCCAATCTTAAAAATGAATAATCTTCCTTTAAGACTGTCTTTTTCATTTTCTCTGACCTTACATTTGGCTGATTTATTCAACCTACTCCCCCCACCTGCTCCCCCACCCCACCTCTTCAGTACGAGCCTTTTTTTTCCACTACAAGCCGACACCACATGCCTGCCACCCTACAAAATCTGATAATGAAATCTGCTGCACGGAAACGTCTCAGTCAAGCACTGAACTAGCCACCTGGTTTATTACATATTACTTGCTTGATAACGAGAGCAGATCCACAAAACATCCCATCACTGGGTGTTTAAAACCCCCCTTGGGCATCATGCCATCACACATTTTTGTGCTGATGTATTTTTGTTGCCTCTGAAAGCGACTCATGTCTGCAGCAGGCGTTTTGAAACCCTTGCTCGGGGTAGAGAGAAGTCTGCAGATGGACAACAGCTGTAAACTGTATCGACAAAGGAGCCGAGGGCAACCATCTGGGCTGCTGGTGCTCGGTATGAGGGCTGATTGATTGACTGAGAGACCCTGGAGCCATAGAGGCCCATAAACACACACACATACTCTGATGTCTTTGCTACACCAGCAGCAGAGGTGAATGGATGCAGGAGATTGGACTTGAATAATGACTCCCAGCTTCTGCTTCTCTTCCGTGAACTTCAGGGCTTGTTCAGTCCCTGGTGATTGTGTAGCAGCATGCTGGTGACGGTCAGCATGTGTTCAGCTGAATGGATCACAGAGCACTTCAGCAGTCAGTTCAATCAAAGAGAGCGAACAGAAAATAGAAACCTCAGGTTGGATTGCAGGGCATTCAGTAGCTGGTGAACTCTCACATTACTTTCTACTGATCTGAGTTTTTTTCCGTAACTTTATATAGTCGTTTTTTTTGTTTTGTTTCCACCTTTGTCTGTGTGCTCTCCTGCTAAAAAGCAGCTCATACTTGTGACTTTACATATTCTCAATGAATCCCTCTCCAAATACAGCTTATATTTTTACTGTGGTAGTCCAACACTGCCTCAGCAATGTAATGTCTTCTCACTGGCAAGTCTGCTAAGACTTATTATCGGCGGTATGCTTTTTTTTTAGCTCATTGTTGATGTTGCTGGGGCTGCTGGTGGTGTGCAGGCTTCTCTGTCAGCTTCTCCCAGAGAATATTGATTTTTCTGCACCATTCGCTTTAATGAATGGCCAATCCTGCAAGGTTTACCCAACACTCACATGAGTTCTTTCATAAATCTTCTTCTGTCATAACAGCTGATATGTTTGTCAGGACGGGAGATGACCTTGACTGATGCGATGGCCTGGGCCTGCCTACAGAAAATTAAATAATGACTAGAAGTGCCTGACCTCAGCAGAAGAAGAAGCAGAGAAAAGTAGCGGGAAGCATTTATTATACTGACCCAATGAAGTTTACATTCTCACATCACTGGCATTAATGTTTTATTAATTATTTCACGTTTACTTATCCATTTAAACCCATCTTTTCTCCGGGTGGAGAAAAAACTTCGGTTTACAAGGTTTAATCTATTGTTGATTTTTCTCTGATCCAGACAGGGTCAGAATTGTGATGATTTACTGTTTTCACTTTGAACAAATGTTTTTGTGTAGCCATCAACCTTTTCCTGGCTTAACTCTGGATGGGTATTTGACCACTCTTATCAGAAATTAAATCACTAATTTAAACTGGTCAGTTTCCTGCTGAGCTCTGAGTTTATAGGGAAATTACATTAATTTTCTAACAGGTAAGGGTCATCCTAGAAGATAACATCAGCTAATTTGATGTCTTGATGACTACTATGATTAAGACTGGACTAATTGTCCTGTTTGGACACCTACAGTAATAATAATAATAATCATCTTTATTGGTCATTGCACATATACATTACAACAAAATTTGTCCTCTGCATTTAACCCATCCCTTATAGGGAGCAGTGGGCTGCCATTGTGCGGCGCCCGGGAAGCATTCTGGGGCTAAGAATGCTCTGGCTCAGGGACCCAGAGTGGCAATCTGTGGGATTGGAACCTGGCACCCTGGTGTCCCCTCCGGAACACAAACCTCCTGTTCTAACCACTAGTCCATGTTTAGTTTAAAACTTTGATCATTGTGAATGTTGACGCTTGTGTTACAGCATCTTCCAGTTTATAATGTGCTTGATGGATCCTGGGTTCTTCTTGGGCTAAAAAAACCCAAAACCAACAATTTCCATTTATTTGAGAGTGACAGTTTCAGTCAGGTTGTCATGTTTCGTTGTTCAAGTGGACCTAAATGCAGCCATTTAGGTGTCTTTGGACAGATGGAAACTAGTTGAGTCCAATCAAAGGAATACTGAACAGCTGGGGAAGAATCAAAGCAGGGAATCGTGGGAAGGTGACTGTTAAATATAGAAAATGAACACAGATAGAACTGAACAGGGCACAAAAAGGCTCTTACCAAGAAATACACACTAATACTAACATAAGTCCAAAGAAAAAACTAACATGGAAAGATCTTAATGACAATCATAAACAGGCCAAAGTAATCCAAATACACAAACAGCAGTGGATCATAACACAGGTGCCTGAAACATGGACACAGTTGGGGTTTTCAGCATGATAAAAAAATCTCAATTATACATCAGACGTGGTTTGGTAATGAATAAAACAAGCCAACATGAAGCATCTGGAATCACCTGCATCTTGATCTTTTAAAGTAATTATTTTAGACTATGCTTAATATCGGGGTCAATCATTAAATTCAAACTAGCTCTACCAGAATTATGCCAGAAGCTTGTTGATGAGCAGTCCCCTCCAAAATGGGACCGCTTAAAGTGCAGCTTGCAGAGACAATAAAACTGTATATGTAAATATTTGAGCCGGTATGCTTAATTTTGACCCTGTTTAGATAATTGTTGTATATCATTTGAGCCTGACAAAGGGTTCAAGTGCATTATTAAAAGCCCATTTAGATTATAACAATCATGCTGATGAGTGTATGTAAACCTCTGGCTGTGCTTGGGTCCCTGTGTCTGAAGACCCTCATTTTTTTATTGTTGTTGTCCCTAAAGCTTTATTTAAAACTGGACAGCAGAGTTATGATGAAGAACTTGAAACCTAAACAAACCTGCACACTTAGACACCAACCCCTCCTCTAAGCAGCCTTCAGTGTCAGAGACAGAGCTAGAAGAACAAAGACTCCCACAGCTGAGCTATTTTATGGCCAGACTGAACGAGCCACGGCTTTCCAAAGACCATAAGTTGCGATAATGAGCGGATCAGGAGGGGAACACGTGGTGGTTGGCCCATTGATATGGAAATGTGTGTTTGTGGAAGGGGGGCGACCACACACACGCAGACATTTAGGGGAATAAGGAAGCACTCAGCAGGAGATCTGCTCATTTCTGTTGAAGATGGCTAATCTCTGAAGTTCTCACGCTGCCCACTACGCCTGGCAGAACTAGCTGAGGCTTGCTTTCAATATGGTAACCATGACAACTGTGGCTCTGAGTGGATGGCGGGGTTGACGCTCTCTGGGTCCTCCTGAGAAGAATGAGGAGGAAATATGTGTTTTGGGTGGTGGTGCAGATGAGAAACTGGGGTTTTTGTTCTCGATTCATAAACCTTCACTTTAAAATCCTCATCATTTAGGATCAAAATGGAAATACAGATAGACTGGAACATATCTGTGTATTCATTCACAGAATAACTAATTAACCACCCCTCCCCATGCCCTTCTGTCTCATTTAGCTGAAGTGGAGCCCTGCGTGACTAATCCTTGTCTGCATGGAGGAAAGTGCCTTCCTCAGGGGACGGGCTACAGCTGCTACTGCCCACAAGGATACGCTGGAGAGAACTGTGAAATCGGTGAGTGATCTACACGCTTACGCACACACACACACTGCAAGGAAACTCACAGTTTGACATAATGTCAGCGCCACGTATTAAACATCAGCCCTGACATAATGAAACAAGGCACTCCACCAGATGATTGGCAGGTCAAAGGCTACTCTGTGCCTCACAGTATGTGCTCAGGCTGATTGGAGGAGAGGCTTCAGGGTATATGGTCAGACTGTCAGAGTAGGACAATCATTTGGATCCATCAAAATCAAACTTCAGATTTTATTTGAAGGTTTCTTTGTTTTTATTCTAAAAAAAATGTAAGAAGTAAAGTGCAAAACAACCCCTTCTGCTTCTTGATGCATGACCTAAATGACTGTTTGACCCAAATCTCTGCTTGCACTGAACCGTTCTGTAACATCAATACAGTAAAAACAATATTTAAGGTTGAATTGATCTCTTGTCCTTTGAGAAATCACCAAAACCTCTAGGAATTATCATGGTTAAAAAAATCATATATGAATCAATTTTAATTCAATGGTAGAGACATAGAAGTAGATTTGCATCCAATACATTGCTAACCAATTATTCCACCCAGAAGGCTCACTTGCTGCTACCTTATTATTTGTTTAGGTCAACAGCACATTGTCTCTTGAGAACTATGCACACTGCAAAGATTGCTCATTTTCAGTGCTGTGAGAAAGTTTTGAGCTATTCCTTTTCTTTATGCTTTGCTTCAAAGCAGACAGACTTTTTTCTAATCTGAAAGTATATTTGATAAATTTTTCTTCATGCTTCTGAAGGTCTTTTAAAGTTGTCTTTTGAGTTTTGCAACTTCTGACTCATTTTCAGCTCAGCAAATTGTCATCCTTAGAAAAATGGTTTTTATTGTTTAAGTCACGAAACTCTTATTGATGAATCGTTCAGGCATAAAGAGCTTCTGCATGAAAGGGATGAAGCAGTGCTGTTTCTACACATAACAGGCAATGACTCTTGTTGGATCTGGAGCCAGTTGTAAAATGATAACTGTTTCTTTTGTTGAACCGATGGAAACTGACACAGAAGACGCAGTTTGAGAGAAACAAAACTTTGAAAATTGGGTGTGCTGTAGATGATCAAGTAAACGATCTCTCAAGTCGTGTATTTTTTCTCACTTTTTAATGACATCACCTTGCTACACACTTCATCCTCTGTAGGTAGGTTTTACTAGTGACATTTTTCTTTTTGTCCTTTGCCTGTCCACTTTATTCATTACTAGGGACACATCGCACACTGTGCTGGAACAGTTAGACACAAGGACTGAACAGAAATGTGTGAAAAAAATGTATAAAGTCATAAGGAAAAGGTTGAAAGACCTTTAGAGAGCCTGGAGAGCTACTGATTAACATCATTCTGAGAAAATCAGGCTTCTTAGATGCTAAGAAAACGTTTTGTTCTGGTGAATGTAGACCACAAAAGACAAGGTAAGTAAGAAAAATAGCATGCAATTGTATGTGTCTTTAGACTGTTTCCACCTTTTAAATATTCTGGATGATATTTAATTCTGCTGCACAGCGCTCCCTGAATAGGTAAGTTTGTTTTTTAGGAGAAAAATACTCTTATCCATTCACTCCTAAACAAACACTGTGTATTGCATTAAATATATATTAAAACAAAATTAATGTAAGCTTTCTACCAATCTATTTTGGTGTTATGATCCATCGAAATTCTTTTCTATTCAGTACTGATTGATGATGCCATGTACAACCTTAATGAATGAAGCCTGAATTTATTGTGGATTATTTTCTAATCCACATAGGGTCTATAGTACAAATTTTAAAACTTTACAATTTAAAAACATATGTTGCTAACTAACATCATACCTAAATTTACACTAATTGCAGGGACAATGTATAATTTAAGAATCTCTAACTTACTAAGCATCTCGTTGACAGCATAATAAATAATATTTCAATTGGATATCAATACAGGCAAAGAGGGTTTTTTTCTCTCAACCGGATGAACAACCATAAACGCTAAAAATTTGACAACAATTTTGTACAAGAATTTTACTTGCTTTTATGTTAGAGCAGTTCATCCTATTGTGACCAAAGTAGCCTGTTTGAATATTGAATCCTGTTGTTGCCAGCGCTCAGTGTGTCTAATAATGAAACATCATTAGACACACTGGCTGGTGTGTCTGGTTGTGGTTGGTACAGAGACATAAAAGTGCTGGGGAAAACATGTAGTCCTGATCTGGAGACATTTTCCATAATCTGTAAACCGTTTTATTCATCCCAGTGCCCAAGAAACCCACCATCGTAGGATTAAATGACTACAGGCCTGTAGCCCTGACGTCTGTGGTCATGAAATCCTTTGAGCGGCTGGTGTTGAAGCACCTGAAAGACATCACAGGCCCACTGCTGGACCCGCTGCAGTTTGCTTACCGAGCAAACAGGTCGGCAGATGATGCTGTTAACTTAGGTCTACACTTCATCCTGCAACACCTCGACCACCCAGGGACGTATGCCAGGATCCTGTTTGTAGACTTCAGCTCAGCCTTCAACACCATCATACCAGACATCCTCCACCTGAAGCTCATCCAGCTCAACGTCCCAGCCTCCACCTGTCAGTGGTGGAGGCTGACGGATCGACAGCAGCAGGTGAGACTGGGGAGCATCTTCTCCCACAGCAGATCAATAAGTACTGGTGCCCCCCAGGGTTGTGTTCTATCCCCACTCCTCTTCTCCCTCTATACAAATGACTGCACCTCATCGGACTCGTCCGTGAAACTCCTCAAGTTTGCAGATGACACCACTGTCATTGGACTGATCCAGGACGGTGATGAGTCTGCATACAGACAGCAGGTGGATCGGCTGGTACACTGGTGTAGTCAGAACTACCTGGAACTCAACCCACTCAAGACTGTGGAAATGGTGGTGGACCTTTGGAGAACACCACCCCCATACACCCCCCTCACCATCATCAACAACACCATGTCAACTGTGGACCACTTCAGGTTCCTAGGAACCACCATCACTGAGGACCTGAGATGGTCTTCACACATAGACGTTGTTCGAAAGAAGGCCCAGCAGAGACTGTACTTCCTGAGGCAACTCAAGAAGTTCAACCTTCCACAGGAGCTGCTGGTCCTCTTCTACACTGCCATCATTCAGTCTGTCCTGTCTTCATCCATCTCAGTGTGGTTTGGCTCATCCACAAAACAGGACAGGTCCAGACTGCAACGAATAATCAGGACTGCAGAGAGAATAATCAGGGCAACCTTCCCTCCATCCAGGACTTATACAGGTCAAGGGTCAGGAAAAGAGCTGCTAAAATCTCTGCAGACCCCACACACCCTGCACATAAACTGTTCAGAGTTTTACCTTCAGGCCGCCGCTACAGGGCACTGTTTTCTAAAACCAGCTGCCACACAAAAAAACAAAAAAGAAACCCAGAGAGCAAAGTGTACTGGAGTCAAATTCCTTGTTTTTTGTATGTGCGAACTTGGCAATAAAGCTGATTCTGATTCTGAAAAGTGGATGTCTTGAATGAGGCTAAAGGTCACTCTAGTTTGATCTGTGGAACACATTTAGCTCCTCACAGCCACTGACCTTTTCCAATGCTCAGCCTTTTGTGCTTCAAACTAATAAACCATTATGATGTGATAAAGTAAATTTAATCCGGTAAATGGATTTTGTTGTTTCATTCTTGCTTTAAATTCTTTCAGTCTTGCATTCCTGCATATTGTCTGCTGTTTTAAGTAGAAGACCTCTATTTGCTATAATAAAGTAACATTTTATTGATCTCTGCAGAGAAATGCACCCTTTCCCTGCCTTGTTTTTGTTCAGAGCGTGTACCACTGTAGAGCAGATGCCTTGAGTTTCTAATGCTGCTGAAAACCACCTCAGCGGGGAAAACATCTGCCAGAAGGAGGGGGGCTGAACCCAGAGTCTCTGCTGAGTCATACAACAAAATCTATGACTGCACTGTAGTTGCATTAAAGTATGCAACTTATAGAGGCTACTATTTTGTTCTCATGCAGTTAGAGACGATATGCAGAAGAACAGACTTGAAATGCATTGCATAAAGAAAGCATTAGGCTCTGTAAACATAACAACACTTCAAAGGCTCTTAAAGTGCCTTCCACTACAGTAGAATGAGCATAAACAATGAAAGTGGTGGAGATTAGGCTGTTTGTATTCTCCTCACATCCTGTTTAAAGTATGATAATGTCCTCACCAACACAGACATATTTTACTGTTTAAAGCAGGACTAATCACCAGCTCATTTTCTGTCAGAATCTGAATTGCAGCACTGTTTTTTTTCAGGTCTTTGTAAACCGTACATGAGCAGAATACATTATGTATAATTTGAAACCTAATTAAATCTAAATCTGGTCTGTTCCTGATGCCTTTTTCTTCCACACAGACGTCGACGACTGCCAGTCCGAGCCTTGTGAAAATGGAGGAACTTGCGTCGACAAGATTGATTCATTCCTCTGCCTCTGCCTGCCAAGCTATGGAGGAGACACGTGTGAGAAAGGTGAGAGAGGAAGTGCTGCAGTCATGCTCACAAAGAAAAATCTGATGATTCCTAACTGTGGGTGAGAAATTTTTATGCGATGCTTGTTTAAAAGAAACATTAGTAGAAAGTGTAGCACTAGCTAATTTGTTGTATGCCGTTGGGATTATGATTATTGATTAATTAATATTTATCAAGAATTATAATAAAAAATCATAATTTGAGAAAATTAATTTCTTAACCAAAAATCCCCATTTATGAATCGAAACCAGAGATGTCCTCTGGTGTTGTCATTGTGGCTCAAAGCCCTTGATAATTACAATTATTAAATTCTCAGTAATAACTATTATTAGATGTCACTGTTTAATCAACCGTTTCTGCTGAAACATGGGGAACTTTAACCTTCTTTTGACTGACAAATCACTCTTGCACAAAATAAACATAAATGCCTTCTCTTTATCTACTTGAATATTTATTAAATCACTCTTCCGATTCAATAATCTTCACCTAATCAAACATGCAAAGTTCTACTAAAAAGGGTAAAATATCTAACTAAACCAAATAAAACATTGAGTGTGTATGAGATCAAACCAGCAGTTATGGCAGTTATGGCAAAATACAAAAGGAGTATGGTTGAACGAAGCTCGGGGAGGCCACTCCCAAAGCGTAGCTTAGTTACTGTAAGTCATAAAACATCCTCCACCGCTGGGGATGTCCGAGCACACAAAGGGTTGTAAAACCTTTGGTGGCAACTAATAAAACATGAAGTTGAAGACAAAGAAAATGGTTGATTTTCACCATAAGGTTATTATAGCAGTTCAGTTCCACAGCGCACCTGCGCTCAGGTGTTCGCACAGTAAAAACACAACTTGCAAGACTCGGCGGCAGCAGAAATCAACAGCAATCAAAGTTTCAATAAAATGTTGTATGCACATACAATTTAGAACACATTAGACTATAAGTGGCGATTCTAAATCGCACTAACATCCTACTCTATCCTGCCCAGGCTCTTCCTAATAAAGAAATAAAAGAAATGAACGGACTTTACTTGTTGAAGTCTTCCTTGGGGCAGAGAAAGGAGGGGGGAAGTGTTTCCATGCGTCCGTGGATACCTCAGAGTAGAATGGTCTGTTTCTTCTGGCTTCCTGCAGAAAAGCAGTATCACGGACCGTCAACAGTCGACTGGAACAAAAACAAGGGTGGCGATTCCGTCTCCTTTAAACCTTCACGTTTTTTTTGGTTACGTGTTAATCCACATCATCGATCGGTAAAGCTGAAAACTTACAAGCCTTCTTATTCCTGTAAGCTTAATTCACTTAGTTTTCTCGTTGGCCAACGGGGAGAATGAATGAAAGTCCTCGTGGGATTTTCTTCACCAGAATGATGCGCTTCAGATGCCAGTAACCGCGTCTCGGTTCCAAGCTGAAAAACAATGGCGGGCCGTCTCATACTCTGTTATATAGTTGACTCTGGCATCAGAGCTGCGACACCCCCGTCCTATCAGCCGCAGTGTCCGCTAGGATTTGTAGTAGCGGACTGTCCTGGGATACAAAATGGCCGATGATGCCAGAAGGCCTGGTGGCGTCCAGCAACGTGCAAATGGTCCAACATTCAGCAAACAAAATGGTCCAACAATGCGAACACACTGATGAGCTTTTTAACGATTTCTAGTCATCCGATTGTTGGCTCTGAAAGGATTCTAGTTTGCTGTGCAGGAGGAAAAAATCCTAATCAATGTGTTGCATCTGTTGGTGCCGTGTGTCAAAGCACAGCAATTCTGGGACACTTCTTAACTTACCCTTCTGACAAGGTGTTTGTGTGTGACAAAACTGCAGGATGGCAAACACTGACTCAGTCCCTTGTACAAGGATTGGTTACTATTTGCAAGTTTTTTTTTCAGTCAGCAGAAAAAAGAGCATGTAGAGATTTCTATCGAAATCTTTAACCCAGCAAAAAGAAGCAGCTTTAAGAAAATAAATTACTAATACTGGGATATTAATACATAGACCAACACAATATAGTGCATAACTGTGAAGTGAAAGCATTTACTACATAGTTTTCAAAAATGTTGTACAATATAAAATTTGACATCCATTAGTATTCAGCCCCCTCTACTCTGATACTCCTAAATAAAATCCAGTGTCACCAAATGCCTTCAGATCTCACCTAATTAGTCAGTAGAGTTGACCTGAGTGTGATGTATTATCACCATAAATCCAGCTGTTCTGTGAAAGCCTTTAGAAGTTTATTAAAGAATATAAGTAAACAAACAGAATTGTGTAGACCAAACACCACAGCAGACAGGTCAGAGATAAACCTGTGGAGAAGCTTAAAGTTAATCAACATCCCGAGGTTTGAATATCTCACAGAGCTCTGCTCAATCCATTTTCTGAGAATGGATAGAGTATGGTACAGCTGCAGCTACCGAGACATGGCCTTACAACTAAGCTGGCAGGCTGTGCAAGGAGAGAATTACTCTGTAGGAGCTGCAGATATCCACAACTTAGGTAGGGGTATCTGTCAACATGACAACTGTTATATTTTCATTCAGAAAATGTTACCTTTGTGAAGATATATTTGACTAATGGACTGATTTAGGTTTTTTTTAAATATAAATCTAAATTAATAAAAAGATAGAATAAAATAACAAATGAGACACCATTATTTAACAGATTTACATGGTTGAAAGTATTAGGATGAAGAAGAGAGGTTTTGTTGAAAAAAAGCCAGAAGACTTCTCATGTGTTTTTTTGCCACAAGTCAAGATGGGAACACAACAAACATGTGGAAGAAGATGCGTCGGTCAGATGAGACTAAAATGTGCGTTTTTGACCTACATGCAAAATGCTATGCATGGAGAACAACTATTCCTGCAAAATCCAGTGTGTTCAGGGAGCTCTTCTGTAGAAGAAGATGCAATAAAGGCTGCAAAGGACTTGATACTTGGTTGGAGGTTCACCTTCCTTCAAGACAAAGAGTCTAAATATACACGCAGAGTTACAATGGGATGCTTTAAATCAAAGTATACTAATATGTTAGAATGGTTCAATCAAAGTCAAGTCCTACATCCAACTATAAATTTGTGGCCAGACTTGAAAATTAATGTTACTTCACAGTTGTGCACTAATTCATGTAGCACTATAATATAAAATACAGTTAAGGTTGTTGTTGTAACACGCAGGCTGAGCCTTTACTAAATATACACAACGGAAAAGAAACTCTGGAATCCATGCGTAGTAATTTGGGGCATGTTGCAGATATAAATATTGGAGTCCATAATTTAACACAAACAAGGTAAAGATGGTCTCTATTGTCAGCCAGAATGATAAACCAGTTCACAAAAGAAAAATAATCATATTCATCACTACACTCCAAAATACAGATGTAATGACTCTCCACCTCACTGGTTCTAGTCACCTCCAGCTCCAGGACGGAACCTCTCTGTGTGTGTCTGCGCCGGTTCAATGAGAATTAATGAATATCTAAGTTATGCAGATATAAGTGAATGCACAGGCCTTGGTTTTATTAATGAATACCAATAGTGCAGAGAGAGGGCCACATGTGCTGTGAATGGGAAATGGGAACATAAAATTATAGTTCAAGTATTTAACATCTCCAGATGCCAAAGTCATATATTTTAGTCTTTATTTGCCAAATGAGACAGAACATTTCTGTTTCCTCACATCACCACGGGGTTTTCATCTAATGATTATGTAGCCCTCTGCATTTAACTGCAATTTGAGGAGATTAGTTTTACTTTTCATTTTTCTTTCACTCTTTTTCAGATGTTGAAGGTTGTGAGCATGGCTGGAAAAAGTTTCATGGCCACTGCTACAGGTATGACTGACGATGAAAAACATGTCTCATCCATCTCTATTGCTCCTTTAACCATTTTAACCTGTGCACAGTAATTACTAAATATAGATTCACACAAGCTTTGTGTTTTCCTACAGGTACTTCAGCCACAGACACACCTGGGAGGATGCAGAGAAGGACTGCAGAGAGCACAGTGCCCATCTCAGCGGTGTCCTCTCCATCGCTGAGCAGGAGTTCATTAATGGTATGTGTGTAATGCAGGAGAAAACAAAGACCAAAGCATTTAAGAAAAGGAATCTCTAATGATACTATAACAATAAAACACGTTGCTAAAATGCATCAGCTGGGGCATTAGTATGTGAAGACAAGCTTTTCCTCATGCTGCTTGTTTGTTTTCAGGTATGGGTCATGACAATGCCTGGATCGGTTTGAATGATCGCACAGTGGAGGAGGACTTTCAGTGGACAGACGGCAATGATCTGGTCAGTCATTAGATGCACTACAGTACACAAACAACAGCTTTTAAAATATATGGAGAGCACTAATTCCTTCTTGTTGGGAATATTACTGAAAAGGTGAAAATGTAAAAGATATACACTTTATAGTAGATAATATATTGTATCCATCCACTGTTTTCCTCTAATCTAAGAATGGGGTGCAGGGATAACAAGTCATGGGGGGAAACCCAGCCATCCCTCATTCTGGGGGGTATCCCAAGGTGTTCCCAGGACAGAACTGCTATAGTCTCTCCAGTGAGCTCTGGGTCTGCCTTAAGGTGTCCTACTTGAATTGCCAAACCACCTTAATTGAGTCTTTTGCTGCAGAGTTATCAGAGCTCTCCCTGGATGATGGAGCTCAAACTCACTCTATCTCTAACGCTATAAACCTACAGAAGAACCTTATTTTGGCCCCTTGTGTCTGAGATCTTGTTCTTACAGTTCTGATCCATATCTTACAACCGCAGGTGAGGGTCAGAATGTAGACGAGCCAGTAAAGGTTTGTGTTTTGGCTCAGTTTATTCTTCAACAGGACAGATTGCAATACAGCAGACAAGGCCCCAAACCATCTATCCATCTCCAACTTAATTCTACCAGTAATAACGGACAAGACACCAACATAGATGACCTCCATTGCTTGAGGCAAACACTTATCCCAGACCTCTGCAGAATAACCAGCTTAATGTGGTTGTGAATCATGGGGTTAGCTTTGAGACCTGGTAGGTTCTCCCATGGCAAACAAGACACAGAAAATGTATCAGACTGAGATTGATTCAAGGACCTCAATGAGCTGAGACCACAGAATTTGGTGGACATGGCTACCTCCTGGTGTCAGGTTTAGGAGGAACACCTAGTGCTCAATCCTTGGCTGGGCTCATACCAAAATGGGCAACACAAAGTTCTCTCAACACAGCCCCACCACCTGCGGGGGAGAGACGTAGAGGTCGGGTGCTATGTAAGCTGTGACAGGCAAGAGTGGGGGACCTGGGCATGCCAATTCCCATCTTCACAATCTAGCTCTAAGGACATTGAAGGAATAACTGGTTGATTATTGCAAAGAGTGGATGCCCAGTAAAAATCTCTGGCCCTTTTATGATGGTAGATCAGCATCCGCACCCAGTCAGTGAAATAAAATTACAGCGTTAGCACAATTATAATTAATTAGCACAAATGACTGCAGAGATCTTTATGCCAGATCCTCACACACTCAGGGACAAGCAGATTAAAGAAATCACTGTAAGCAAGATATTTTCTAAAATAGCTAATTAAAGATGTTCCTCATTAATCATTTCTTCTGAAATGTGTGTTGGTAAGAGACCATTTTATTTCTTTTCTTTTTCTTTTATTTTTCTGGGCTGCAGTGGATGGGTAAAAAATAGTTAAGTTTGAATCAGCGTGTCCTTTCTTTCCTCATCTTCCTTAATGTATGTTTAAACTGCACACGCTTTCATCCTCGAGTACTTTCACATCAACTGGACACTGCAAACATTTTCTTATTGGAGTGTATGATAAAATTGTGAGGTTGTGGCCAGTTTTGCTTATAGAAAGGCAAATTTAAAGTCTTCATTTATCTGATTTAACCCTTGTTAAACCTTTGAACTGTTGCCTAACTGCACTGTTTTATCTCTATTAGAGAAGCTGTAGTGAAGTTGTAATGATTTGTTTGCAGTAACCAAACAAGCAATTTGGCCTTCTTTTTTCTAACCTTTTGCCAGAACTTCACAAAATTTGATTGGGTTTGAGTATAAAAAAGAATAAGGTAACTAATGCCTGGTTCACACAGCCACGATAATCATGATGGCTCTTAAGATAATCTCATGAGATATTCCTGTTGTGCGTGGTGTGTTAAGAGTGATCTAGTCTGCCCAGAAGGACTTTGGGACCGCCCCGGCCTCAAATCTGATATATTCAACATATTGGATTATCTTGGCCTATCTCAGCGTGTGGGGGATTCCCCGAAGACAAACGAGCACACAGCCTGTTGAATGAGACGTGGCCAATCAGAAAGCAAGGTGATAGAAGAGCAGAAGGGAAATACTCTGAACTCACATTTAATCTCGAGAGGGTTTGCGAGGTTTCCCGTTTGAAATCTGAATGTTTGTGAGTAAAATCTATTTGTGTTTGGTAGGTTGTGCTTGCCGTGTGGCTGGACACCACACACTGTTGGACCAAACCTGTTTTTTCTATGATTTATGGTCGTTACATGTGGGGTCTCTCAGCTTTTGAAAATCAGACGAGAATTTTTAAAATCTTGCCGTGTGAGCCATGCATAAGTGACTGGATTTTGAAAGTTACTTCATGATTTTAGGATACAAATTCAAAAGCAAATCTGAACTACAATGCTGTTAAACGTATTTTCCCCATTACAGATTTCTTCTGTTTTTGCTTTTTTGTCACACTGAAATGTTTCAGATTATCAAACAAATTTTAATATCAGACAAAGATAACTGTTACTCCAGTTATCTTTGTCTGATATTAAAATTTGTTGTTCCCAAATGATGATTTTATTTATAACGGGGAAAAATCGAACAACCTGTTCCACTCTTTATTTACCAGTTGTTTTTAACCAGCCACAATAGCAGGTTTTTAAGCGTGAATGCCCTGTTGAAGACCATGCTACAGCATCTTTAACAGATTTAAGTTTAGACTTTGACTAGACCACTGAAAAACCTTAATTTTAATTTATGTTTTAGCCATTCCTAGGTGGCTTTGTTGGTGTGGTTGGGATCATTGTCCTGCTGCATAACCCAAGTGCACTTAAGTTGAAGATCTTAAACAAATGGTTACAGAGCAGAATAAATGGTTCTGTCAATTACGGCAAGTTGTCTAGGTCTTATATAGGCAAAGCAGCATCAGACCATCATATTTCCACCACCAGTATTGTTCTGGGTTGTTTTGTGACACCTGAGACATGTCATCTATGTGCTCTTGGAGTAATTTAGGTATACTGGCCACCGATCTACGTTTTCTCCATTTGTGATAATGGTTCCCTATAAGTCCCAAATCCTTAGGCTTTTTAATCTTTTCAAGACAATGAAATTCTTTCTTACCAGTGCTTGTATTTATTTAGATCAGGGCAGGATGTGTTGCTTTTTGAGATCTTTTGGCCTTCATGTTGTGAGCCAGGTTTTGTTTAGGTATTTGATTTTACATGTCAATGTACAAAATAAAAAACAACTAATTGGTAATCATGTTAAATGAAAATATCAAAAGATTGATCTACTGTGCAAGATAATAACTACTCATTGCGTTGAACAGAACCTTCCTTAAAACTGCCTGGTCGACCAAATTGTTGACCACATTTTAATCACTACAATTCAAAGAAGAGAGTCCCTTACCTAACTCAAACTGATTAAGCCATCTCTACCATTTGGTGTAAGTATGTAAGGCTAAAAAGGTAATCTGACCCACGAACTTCCCAAATACAGACAGTTTATAAAATGTCCGACCAGAGAGGACAACATTCTGGATCACTGTTACACCACCATCAGAGACGCTTATCACGCCGTCCCACGTGCTGCACTGGGCCAATCCGACCACATCATGGTCCACCTGATTCCTGCATACAGGCAGAAACTAAAGCTCTGCAAACCTGTTGTGAGGACGACAAGGAAGTGGAGCAGTGAGGCTGTGGAGAATCTCCAGGCGTGTTTAGGCTGTACAGACTGGGATGTGTTCAGGACTACTACCAACAGTCTGGACGAGTACACAGAGGCTGTGACTTCCTACATCAGCTTCTGTGAGGACAGCTGTGTACCATCATGCACCAGGGTGAGTTACAACAACGACAAACCCTGGTTCACAGCTAAACTCAGAAGGTTAAGACTGGATAAGGAAGAGGCCTTCAGGAGTGGGGACAAAGACATATACAGAGAGGCAAAGTACAAGTTTGGCAAGGCAGTGAAAGAGGCCAAACGACTGTACTCTGAGAAGCTCCAAAACCAGTTCTCAGCCAACGACTCTGCGTCTGTCTGGAAAGGGCTCAAGCAAATCACCAACTACAAGCCGAAAGCCCCCCACTCCATCAACGACCGACGCCTCGCCAACGACCTGAACGAGTTCTACTGCCGCTTTGAAAGACAAAGGGACAGTCCTGCAACCATCTCCCACGACGCCCCCCAACAGCTGCAGCCACAATCCACCACCCCCACCTCCCCAACCTCAAGAGGGGCCTTGGCACCTCCAATCCCCACCCTGAAGTTCCCCCCCACCAGCCCCCTACCCACGCCGAGGACGGCTCTTTCCATCCAGGAGAGGGACGTCAACAAACTCTTCAGGAGACAGAACCCCCGGAAAGCTGCTGGTCCGGATTCTGTCTCACCAGCCAGCCTGAAGCACTGCGCTGATCAGCTGTCTCCAGTCTTCACAGACATTTTTAACACCTCACTGGAGACATGTCACGTGCCAGCCTGCTTCAAGTCCTCCACCATCGTCCCTGTTCCCAAGAAGCCAAGGACCACAGGGCTTAATGACTTCAGACCCGTCGCCCTGACCTCTGTGGTGATGAAGTCCTTTGAGCGCCTTGTGCTCTCACACCTAAAAGACATCACCGACCCCCTCCTGGACCCCCTGCAGTTTGCCTACAGAGCCAACAGGTCTGTAGATGATGCAGTCAACCTAGCCCTTCACTTCATCCTCCGGCACCTGGACTCCACAGGAACCTATGCCAGGATCCTGTTTGTGGATTTCAGCTCTGCCTTCAACACCATCGTCCCAGTTCTGCTACAGGAGAAGCTCTCCCAGCTGAGTGTGCCCGACTCCACCTGCAGGTGGATCACTGACTTCCTGTCTGACAGGAAGCAGCGCGTGAGGCTGGGGAAGCACGTCTCTGACTCCCTGACCATCAGCACCGGTTCCCCCCAAGGCTGTGTTCTCTCTCCTCTGCTCTTCTCCCTGTACACCAACAGCTGCACCTCCAGTCACCAGTCTGTCAAGCTTCTGAAGTTTGCGGACGACACCACCCTGATCGGACTCATCTCTGATGGTGACGAGTCCGCATACAGATGGGAGGTGGACCATCTGTTGGACTGGTGCAGCCAGAACAACCTTGAGCTCAACGCTCTAAAGACAGTGGAGATGGTTGTGGACTTCAGGCAGAACCCAGCCCCACCTGCCCCCATCACCCTCTGTGACTCCACAATTGACACTGTGGAATCTTTCCGCTTCCTGGGAACCATCATCTCCCAGGATCTCAAGTGGGAGCCAAACATCAGCTCCCTCATCAAGAAAGCCCAGCAGAGGATGTTCTTCCTGCGGCAGCTGAAGAAATTCAACCTGCCAAAGACTATGATGGTGCACTTCTACACAGCCATCATTGAGTCCATCCTCACCTCCTCCATCACCATCTGGTACGCCGCTGCTACAGCCAAGGATAAGGGCAGGCTGCAGCGTGTCATTCGGTCTGCTGAGAAGGTGATTGGCTGCAGTCTACTGTCGCTCCAGGAACTGTACACCTCCAGGACCCTGAAGCGGGCAGGGAAGATTCTGGCTGATCCCTCCCACCCCGGTCACAGACTCTTTGAGACTCTCCCTTCTGGCAGGAGGCTGCGGTCCATCCGGACCAAAACCTCACGCCACAAGAACAGTTTTTTCCCATCTGCCACCAGCCTGGTTAACAAAGCCCGGAAACCACCCTGACACTCTCCCTTTCCCCCACACCCCCCCTTTTTTTGCTGACAGGACACCTGTAACCTGTAACTCTATGCGTTACATTAACGCTCAGCTTGGACTCCTGCTTACTTGCACAATGATCACCTGCACTGTTGTATTGCTCTTGCATCTTATACTGCTCTATATTTACTCTCACTCACTTAAAACTGTGCACTTATATTTATATTATATTGTAGATATGTTTGTACTGTTTAATTTGTATTGTATTGCACCGACTACGCCAAAACAAATTCCTTGTATGTCCAAAAACGTACTTGGCAATAAAGCTTTTCTGATTCTGATTCTGATTCTGATTCTGAAAGATCCACCAGATGGCACTGTGAACATAAATGGTAGGTTCATCTTTCCCTCCTCCAACCAGGAAGTCAAAAACTAAAAAAATCAAGCATGGGATCATGACTGTTTCTGGGCAAACGTCAAAAGGTTTGTATTCTTTTTTTTTTTGTGCATATTTTGATGATAAAGGCCTGACTAAACAGAATTATGACCCTTGATGCAGCATAAAACTCATACTATATTTTTAAAGATTTTTTAGAAACCTGCTTGACCAAACGGTTGATTTGTCACTTCATGGTATGGGTTGCAAATTTAAGCTATTGTAATTAAAACTGATTACATGCTATGAAATCAACTTACTCAAAAACTAGTTTATCTATTTCTGTAAATATGACTCATTAAGTGTTAGTACATCATGAATATACTAAAAACTTTTCCTGTTGCTTACTTTTTTCTTCATAAGCTGATCTAAATCACTGTGATAAAAATCCCACAGAAATGTAGAAATCATAATTACCTCAATACCATTTAAGTAAATAATGCAAACTTGTGTACTAATGTTACTACCACTGATAATTATAATTTCATCTTTTCAGCAAGTTTAACAAGATGGACTCTAAAACGTTCTACAGTGCAAGACTACATGTTCCTCTGGCCCTTGTACCAGCAAATCCTCATGACTCTGATGCAGATATGAGTGATGATGATGACCCAATACTGGATCCTGATTATCAGCCCACACAGGCAGAATATTCTAGTGACACATCATTTTAATCCCTCGATGAAGAAGAGGCTCCCTCAACAAGCAGATCATCTAAACAGCCACCTTGTAAGAAGCGCAAAATGGGCAAACATACCCTAAAAACATTTTGTCTGGAGGAGATAGAGGGCACCTCTACCTCAAGTTCCCCCTCAGGCCAAAGCTAAAGCACAAGAAGAATCTGGAAGCATGAAGACATTGAGGAATTTGAGGTTCCAAATCCAACATTTTAACCCCCTGAGGTTGTACATACACCCTTACAGTGTAAGGGTGTATCAGTATTATCAGTATTTCACTGATGAGATGATTGAACATATTGCTCATCATACAAATCTGTACTCTGCTTAGGAGTTGTGAGATCCAATTAAGACTATCCCTGAAGATATTTAGGATTTCGTAATGATCCTTCTCTATATGGGAGTTTTCAACTTCGCTTCTCTGGAGGATTACTGGCACCATGAGTCACGTTTCAATGTGGTAGCTGATATTATGCCAAGGAAGAGATTCCAGTTGTTACGGCAGTTCCTTCATTTCAGTGATAATCAGCAGAGCAATGAGAGTCCAGATCGATTTTACAAAATTTGCCCCCTCTTTGAGATACTTCGAGAACAATGCCTACTGATACCATCTACTTAGAAGCACAGTGTAGATGAGGTCATGGTAGCATATAGGCACAAGGGCTGGCAATCTCCAACAATATATTGCCAACAAGCCAGATAAATGGGGCTTCAAATTGTTTTGTCGAGCAAGTTCATCTGGCATAATCCATGACTTGCTCCTGTACCAAGGGGTCTCCACATTCTTCAATGTTACCCACAGTGAACAGGAACAAAGGCTACCTCTAGGAGCCAACCTGGTGACAACACTATGCAAAACCATAAAAAAGCCTCAGCTTTTGTCTTCTGTGACAACTTCTTTACAAGTTTCAGCTTGGTCCAGAGCTTGCAAACATCTTTGAGTGTCAAGTGCATTGGTACCGTAAGACCAAACCGCACTGGTGAAGCTCCTTTGATGGCAGACAAAAAACTAATGAAAAAAGGGCCTTGGAGCCTATGATTACAGGTTGACTGAAGGGGTAATTGCTGTCAAATGATTTGACAACAAATTTGTCAACCTTCTGAGCAATGCCTGTGGGATCATGCCTCTTTCAACTGTCAACCAGTGGACCAAGGAGTCTAGCGCAAGATCGCTATCCCATGCCCGTCACTCATCCCTGCTTATAATGAGCATATGGGGGGAATTGATCTTTTTGCTAGCTGGTTCACCTATACAAGACCCCAGCTATGTCCAGGCGATGGTATATTCCCCTATTTGGATATATCCTTGACCTGTGCAATGCAAATTCCTGGCTAATGTACAAGAGAGACTGTGGCCTTCTCAACCAGAAGTTGATGCCTCTCAAAAGGTTCCGCCTGGCAGTCGCCCACAGCTTGAACCAAGCCAACAAGCCAGTATCCAAAGTTGGCCGACCATCATTCACTTCTTCCCTCTCACAGAAGAAACGATACACCCCAAGACCCTCACAACCAAAACCACAACCAGATGTGCGCTATGATAATGTGGGACACTGACCTCTTCATTCTGACAAGCGGGTACAATGCAACTAATGCCCAAGGGTTGTATCAAGGTGGAAATGTCAAAAGTGCAATGTTTTCTTGTGTTTGAACACAAACCAGGAGGGCTTTGTAGCATATCATCAAAAGTGAATGTCTGATATTCAAAAAAGCAACAGTGCTATTGCACAATCACACCACTGAGGTGTGCTGACTTGCAGAGTTTAGAAATTTAGTATTTTCATAAGTTTGGCACTGTTTTATTGTGCAATTTTTCAAAGTTTTCAAAATCACTAGTAGTTCATTTAATCCATGAGAATATGGATCTTGTACCTCAAAAATGTGAGTGCTGTTGTCTCACCACAAATTAGATTTATTGAGATTTAGAAGCAGGAATTTTTTTTTTGTCTTGTGTTTTGCACTACCATAATTTTTTTTGTAGAAAAATGTATGTTTTGCACAAGGGCACTTAATCAGAAGTTGACTAAATGCGAGAGTTTTCTGCTGTTGCACTTTGTGACAGATGCAGTTGTTCTAGATTTTCTTATCAAAGTGGGAGAGAAATCAACTCATTAACAAGAGAAAGACCGGACTTTATCTTATAAGTTTATTCAAAGGCATACAAGACCCTGTCACTGAGCTTAGTCAGTGAAGCAGAGCCCAGAACAAGAGTTTACAGACAGTATTTTAACAGTATGTGGGTGTTATCTCAACTTAAAAGAGTTTCAGACATATGGCCTCCAGACCCTCCCCGGGTCAGAGGTAACAAGGTTATTCATGAGGGCACCCATCTACCATCCCTTGGGATATAACACTTCAGGGAGTGTTAACCATAAACTCTCCTGATAATGAATTTACAGACCAACTCCTCTAAGGTAACAAAACACAGAGGTCAGAGAGGAGAGAGGTAAATGGAAGTTCATAGTATTAAAAAGAATTTTCCCATAACACTCCTTTCTTCTGATTACAAGATAATAACAACTAAAACAAAATTCTACTAAACCATCACCAAAAGTATTATCAAAGTAAAACCAAAAAAATAAAAATACAACACTTTAAAATAAACATCAAAATCAAAAAGAAAAATAAAGAATTGCTTCAGTCTTTATTAACCAGGATGTCCAACCACCAGTAATGAACCAGGACCAAGGATTCCAAGAGGAACCAGGGAACAGGGAATTCAAAACAATTCTATTTTGCAAACTCACAATTCTTATATCCTGCTGCTCTTTGGTCAGAACAGTGAAACCTTCCTCAGATAAAACAGTAATATTTTCTAACTAAACTAACAACTCATTAATCCTATGGGCTACATTAACAATACCTTAACTAGGAATAAGTGTACCCAAAATCTATAAAGAGTTCCTGTAGTAGCACATATTAAATTAGTCTCACTATAAAATCCACTAACATTTCCTCTTTGCTTTACGATGCAATTCCTCACCCAAGGAAAAATAACCTCCACCAGCTGGTTATCTGGAAAGAAAGTAGCTAGAGTATAAGCAGTATAAATCAGAACAAGTACCAAAAATGGTTGATCATAGCATGTGGAATCAACCAACAAACATAGCAACTGTCATTTCTTATCTACCTCACAGTTTGATGCATCAGTTTCCACCAGACATTATCAGCATGATCATGGTAGTCAGAGAAGTGATGAATCTCTCTTCAAATCAGCTGATGAGTATTATTGGTGTAATTACTCAGATTAGTCACAAATTGTCTTAGCTGTACCTTTTCCCAAATAAACACAGGAGTAATAAAAACTTGCAATACCAATCATCAGCATCAGAACAGACCATCTTCCATACAGCTGCATCGTGACCTTGAAGTGGAATATCCTTTCTTCTGGTACTGAAAGTAAACAGTTTTTTCAAAGAAAACAAATCATAACCAAAATTTTAAAAAATCTTGCTGCCTCTCCTGAGTGGCTTCTGCTCTTCAAGCTGCCCTGTTACCACGCTGGTACAGGTGGGCTGTTGTTGGAAACCCCTCTAGGCAGGGGGTTCAGAACCAAGATGCTGCTCAGGTGGTGTTCCCATGAACACCTGGCAGTGTGTCGCATAGACCCAGGTAACACATTCTGCTACCTTGACAACGGTGTAGGATCTGATATGGGCCGTTCCAGCATCTGGACTTCAACTGTGTTCTCCTGGAACCAAGGAGTGGAGTTTGGAAGTGGCTGTTTCCAGTAATGCAGCCTTCACAGTCTGTGAAACTTGAAAAAGCAGTGGACAGGTTTTGACAGTAAAACAACATCCTCTCTTCACAAAAAGATGTGGAAGGCAGAGATCTTACCAATATCCCCATGTCCAAATTAGGAAACCTGTCAAACAGCACTTCAAAAGTCTCAATCGTAACTGAAAACAATAAGCAGATGCTTCACAACACTTGGCTAATTTTAATTACAAAGTCCCATTCTCAAGCCTAGGCGCTTAATTACATGAACTTCATCAAAACATCCAGCAAAATCAAAGAGAATTAATCTTCTGACTCCACCTAGCATACTAGCAGTGACCATCAGCGAATTAGTGTATTATTTCTGGCTTGGACAATAATCAGATTTAAAAATCACTAGTTCACAGCTCCTAATTTATCTCACATCATTTTGCTCCTAACCCAGTTCCTAAGAAGCTTCAGACAAACATTATGCTAAAAAAAAAAAACCCAGAACAAAACAAAAACACAGATCTGTTTTAAAATAAAGGAAAAGCATGCTTAAAAAATTTGGTAATGTGGTGGGAAGTAATTCCTCAGTTCTGAAGGCCTTTTCTATGCAGAGTCTTTTAGGGAACATCAGATTAGTTTAATTTTGTGTGGTACCACTGTCCAATCAGAATCTTTCTTACCTTCAAAAATAACCCAATTTTTCCCATTCTCATTTTAAAGGTGTGTTTTGCCAAGGAAAATATGTTTAACAAAACCAATTACTCTCAAACGTTTTAAAAGTTTTAGCCAGTGATATCTCAGAAAACAAGTGTTTTAATATTCCTATGCAGCACAGAACTGATTAGGTTTCCTTTCCTTCCCCAAAGGGAAAGAACCTGCAGAACCAAGCCTTTCATAGTTTTTTGTCAGATATACCTGATATAAGGTACAGTGTAAATCAACATGCTGCATGAATCAGAAGAGGGAAGAAAAAACTAATATAACCTCTTCCCAGCAGCTGCTGTGAAAAACAATGAATTTGTACCTTCCATAAGCATAAGTTAGCAATTGAGGACAAAAACTGCACCCCACTGTAAGTACTGTGTCGGAGACTACATGAGGACCATCTGCAGTAAAACTAAGCCTGTTTTAATGATGTCTCTACCCGTTAGATTTGTGGGATAAAAACTGACAACAGAAAACAATGCCTGAAGGAGAGCCCATCAGGTGTTACGCATGCGATGGGTTTCAACGCATGCGATGGGTTTCAAAAAATGGTCTTTCATGAGATCTGTCCTGAGAATAACATAGAAACACATGGTTACTGCTGAGTTTTGGAGATATTGTAACTTCCTCTGCTTCTTAATAACTTTTAATAACTAGAATAATTGACCCTGAATATTCCACGACGAAAGAGAACTTGCTTCTCTAAAATAATTAACTGGAAAGTATCAAATGAGCTAAGTTATCACCCTTTTGAAAATACTTTTCTAACCCTAAAATAATATTTTAACCCGCTATATCTGTCAACGTCAAGCAAGCGTGTCACATAAGCAGCGGTTAATAAGCGTTCCTCATTGCAGAAAATAGGAAAAGATTTATGCAAATGTGTGTGTGTTTGTACGCAGATGTTGCACTCAAACTGCTAACAGTTAGGTTTAGGACTAAGGTGTGAATTGACTTTAGGTTAAGGTTAGATTTAGGTATGCACTGGTAATGGTTAGGTTTAGTGCTATTGTCAGGGTTAGGGCATAGAAAGGGTTGAAAATGACTGAAAATCAATGGAAGTCAGTGGGAGTCAACACATGGTCCTCACTACATATAGCAAAACAAGAGTGTGTGTGTGTGTGTATGTGAGACAGAAGAAAAAGTTTAGTATATGTTCAGATTTTGCACACAGAAATATTATCAGTCAGTCAGTCAGTTGTCCACCTGCCTGTCACTTCCTTCCACAACATGCACTATACTCCTTTCTAAAACAACTTTCTTTTCCCATCTCTAATGTCCTTTTTCACTTTTACCTTCTTTTCCAACTGATTGCAGTATTTAAGACAAACTAAACTACCTCCAGGAAAGTTTTAACCCTTTAACCCCTTAATTGATGCACTCTGTGCTTTTTTAATATTTTTCTATTTTTTTCCCAATCATCATCCATCAACTGTTTTACTTTAAACTATTTAAACTATTTTTTTAACTGTTTAACTTATTTACACTCAAACTTCCACCCTGTGCAAAACCAAACTTATCTTCCCAAATTAAAGCACATTTAACACAATCATCTCCACCTTTTCCTTTCATTATTTTATAAATCGCAGAGTCTGGAGAAGGATCCACCGCTGATGCCTTTGAGGTTCCGGAACTATTTTTTACCCATTCAGCGGCACGTCTGCCATCTGGCTTTCTCCTTTATAAGGTGTAGAAATTGCAAAAACCACCCACAAAACCCTTTGTTTTGCTTTATCTTATTGTTACCAATAAGAACCTCCTTGTATTCCTTACAGGGTAAGCTGGCCCTCAGTCGATGTCCTCCCTCTCCCAACTCCGGAACCTAATTAATTAATTAGGAGATGATGGTTAATGTGTAATAAAAAATATATATTATATAATTCAGAGCAACTTCTCACCCAGATATATTTATAGATTTATAGTCCGGATCCGATCAGCCAGAAGCCACAGGCAGGCACCAGGACTCCCCTCCGTGAAATGGAGGGGGACTGAGGACAACGTCTTCAGGCTGGCCAGGCGTCCGTGTCCCCTCCTGCAGATTCCTCTGGCACGTCGGATGCTGTTCGTGACGCCAAAATTGTTATGGATTTTCTTATCAAAGTGGGAGAGAAATCAACATAGCATAGCATATCATCAAAAGTGAATGTCTGATATTCAAAAAAACAACAGTGCTATTGCACAATCACACCACTGAGGTGTGTTGACTTGCAGAGTATATAAATTTAGTATTTTAATAAGTTTGGCACTGTTTTATGTGCAGTTTTTCAAAGTTTTCAAAATTACTAATAGTTAATTTAATCCATGAGAATTTGGATCTTGTACCTCAAAAATGTGAGTGCTGTTGTCTCACCACAAATTTTGTCTTGTGTTTTGCACTACCATTATTTTTTTTGTAGAAAAATGTATGTTTTGCACAAGGGCACTTAATCAGAAGTTGACTAAATGCGAGAGTTTTCTGCTGTTGCACTTTGTGACAGATGCAGTTGTTCTAGATTTTCTTATCAAAGTGGGAGAGAAATCAACTCATTAACAAGAGAAAGACCGGACTTTATCTTATAAGTTTATTCAAAGGCATACAGCGTTTGAAGACCCTGTCACTGAGCTTAGTCAGTGAAGCAGAGCCCAGAACAAGAGTTTACGGACAGTATTTAAACAGTATGTGGGTGTTATCTCAACTTAAAAGAGTTTCAGACATATGGCCTCGAGACCCTCCCCGGGTCAGAGGTAACAAGGTTATTTATGAGGGCACCCATCTACCATCCCTTGGGATATAACACTTCAGGGAGTGTTAACCATAAACACTCCTGATAATGAATTTACAGACCAACTCCTCTAGGGTAACAAAACACAGAGGTCAGAGAGGAGAGAGGTAAATGGAAGTTCAGAGTATTAAAAAGAATTTTCCCAGAACACAGTCAGCCTGAAAATGTGCAAATGCATATTTCATTGTTTGAAACAATATTTTCACCAAAAGTAAATATCTAATATTCAAAAAAACAACAGTGCTATTGCACAATCACACCACTGAGGTGTGTTGACTTGCAGAGTATATAAATTTAGAATTTTAATAAGTTTGGCACTGTTTTATTGTGCATTGTTTCAAAGTTTACATTAAATCACTAATAGTTTGTTTAATTCATGAGAATTTGGATCTTGTACCTAAAAAATGTGAGTGCTGTTGTCTCACCACAAATGAGGTTTATTGAGATTTAGAAGTAGGCTTTTTTTTCTCTTCTGTTTTGCACTACCATTATTTTTTTTTGTAGAAAAATGAATGTTTCGCACAAGGGCACTTAATCAGAAGTTGACTAAATATGAGAGTGTTGTGCTATTGCACTTTGTTACAGATGCAGTCAGCCTGAAAATGTGTAAATGCATAATTTCATTGTTTGAAAATGTATTTTCATTTGTTGAAATGAGACGAAGCAATGTTTTGTAGCAAACTACCTGAAATAAAGTATATCCAATGCCCTGGAATTTTTTTTTTGTTGCTTTTCTTATTTATAAATTACCATGTTTATGTTACTTTTTCTTCTACTGTTTGTACAATTAGTTTGTAATTTTGCAATTTAACCATGAAGTGACATCTCGACCATTTGGTAGAGGTAAATATTTTTAAATGTAAAGGGTATGTAATAGAAAATTTTTTTGATTTTTGTTATAAGTCACCAAGGAAATAAGAAATGCAAAAAATTATTTTTTCACAGAGTTTTTCTTAGTGGGGTAGTTAAAGGGTTAAAATATCCTGAGCTACCCATTTTTCACTTCTTGCATATGAAAACAAATACAGACTCTTACTGCTTGTTGCTTTGCAGGTTTACGAAAACTGGAGGGAAAGCCAGCCGGATAACTTCTTTGCAGGCGGCGAGGACTGTGTGGTGACCATTGCCCATGAAGATGGCAAGTGGAATGATGTGCCCTGCAACTACAACCTGCCCTACATCTGCAAGAAAGGCACAGGTAATACTACTGGAAACAACCTGTTCATATCACCTGGGAAAACATCCCTGGTCTCTGCTGTGGAATTATGACAATGTCCTTGCTGAAAATGCAAAGTTTCCTCACTACTTAAATTGTGTTATTTATGAGAAAAATACCGCACTGGTGTTTGTGTATGACCAGCTGGTCTCCTCTTAGTCATCAGTGCTCATCATCAGCTTGTGTTCCCTGTATTCATGTTGTTTCTGCTTTTTTCGTAGAATGTGTCATTAGCTTGGCCTCACTGACTCTGTCTCCTCCTCTAAAATTCACCGCAGCAAAGATTCCAAAAAAGTGATGACAAACACAAACTCAAGAGAAGATTGCAATTCAGCCCAAACCAGTATTGATTTGTGAGGGAAAGCGATATCGATCTTAATCATCCTCCTCTTGGCGCTTTTGGCCCCATTTATGCTCACTGAAACTGCAGTTATTGCCAGCTATTGCCAGGTTCACAAATATAATCTAAAGATCCTTAGGGTAAACTGCCCTACAACCTTCCTAGTTTACCTTTGGGACTGAGCCATCCTGACTGTGAATGCAGATAGAGCATGTAGGATGCAAAGGAAACACACCTAGATATGAGGCATTGTTATGAGGTGCTAGAGGAGTTAGAAGAAAGACAACAGATGGACAGAGAGTTAGAATCAAGTAGTTTAATAGTGTTTTTTGTGTGTGGTAGTATATGACATCTGTAGACACATAACTTCTCTTTGATTTCAGTTAAGCTTGGTGCATCAACAAGGCTGCCATCTAGAGTCAGCATTATGTACCACCATACATTAGAAAAACAATTTCATTATTTTCCTCTACATGAAGACTAATATAAACGCTGCTGACAAAAGATGTCTTTTCAGCTATTTCTTCCCAATTAATGTTGTTTGAAATATTTTTGCCAGTGTTATGTGGGACACCGCCAGCAGTGGAGAACGCTCATTTGATAGGTCGGCAGAGATCACATTATGACATCCATTCGGTGGTGCGCTACCAATGCTCAGAGGGGTTCTACCAACGCCACATCCCGACCTCTCGCTGTCGGTCCGACGGTAGCTGGGAGCGTCCCAGGATCATCTGTACAAAGTGTACGTTTAAAGTCTAAATCTATTTTCTGTCATGTGTCAGTGGTCTTAGAGGGGTTCATGAACACTATATTATTGTTGGAAATTACTAGTTACTTCCCGGAGCTTACCAGGTACTTTCGGGGAATTTGTAGGTTAATCTCCCCGAAAACCTCCTGCCGCCTACCATCTACATTCCAGAACTTACCAGCTGATTTTACCAGAACTTTTCCAGAATATACCAGGTGCTTTATGGAATTCCCCAGATACTTTCCAGGAACTTTAACTGAACCTAATGGTTAGTTTCCTGGTGTATTTTTAACAAGTGCTTGCATGGCACTTTCTAGAACCTACCGGGTACTTTCAGGAACTTACCATGTACATTTTGGAAAAATTTTCAGATACTTTCTAGAAGATGACAGCTAATTTTCAAAGCTTACCTGTGCTTTTTTTCTAGTTGTGTCTTCTAGCCACAATAAATCTTTTTATCCACTTTTTTCCAAAGTATTATGAGAAAGTCTGTGATGTTGTTTTCACTACTTGATTAGAGCACTGTTATTCTTAATGTAAGGTGTGACCTGAGATCTGTGGCTCTGGAGCCGTAAGTGGCTCTTTAGACCCTCCACAGTAGCTCTTAGTAAATCATAAACTATGTCCTTTTTTCACTTAATTTTCATAAATGTGGAAGGTATCTTACTCTGTTGCTTTCAGCTCGAGTAAAGCTTGACAAAACCATTAAATGTTTTCCCTCTGTTTTAATTTTCTTTACTGCTGTATTTTGTTGGGTTTTCTTGAATTCTGCTACTTTGTTAGCTGATATGTAATCCCTTTGACTTCTGACTTTGTGTTTCATTCTTGTATGAAAAATAAAAATGTATTTAGTTGCTAGTGATAATCCTTGTTGTGCCACACTCATGTTTTGTTTAAAGTGCTATATAAATAAAGTTGACATTGACACTCTTTCTTCAGCTCGGCGTTCACACCGGTACCGACGCCACCATCACAACCAACATCATGAACATCGCAGGAACAGGAGACACGGAGGAGAAGGCCACAAAGCCAGAGACGATGCTCACAGCTACTACTGAACCAAATAATACATCTGTAACGCCTAGGTGCTAACCATGGCCCATACAGAAAGAGTAGTTCCCATATTCCTGCTTCTCCCCTTGCTCTCAGCTTAGCTTTTACTACTTTTGATAAATAATGTTGTCTCTAACGTCCATCTAACCCCCACTGCCTGGTCTCTGAGTTTGGTTATTTTGATGAATCTTTTAACTGGGATGTGTACACCTCTCTAACTTCTTCACCTAAATAACAATAACCCTCTCCCTATCAGTCAAATTGACATCAGTGTGTAACTGTGTGTGAGTGTATGCATGTCAGATGGAAACTTAGAGAAATGTCTCTTTTTTTTATTGGATTTCCTTTTGTTCTACATGAAAATAAACTCGTCCTAGTGTTCTGTTCACACAAACGGCTGCGAAGCAAGCTAGCGTGCGTTACTTTGTAACCCTGAGTTGTTTGTGTGTGTGCTGTTAGCTGTTGCATTTTATTCATTAAGCTTTTTTAATAGCTGCTCTGTTTTATTCTTACTGACATGCTTTTTCTAATATTTGCTGTTTGTGTAATGTTACTATTTATTACAAACGATCTGCTAGTGAAAACTCTTTCTTATGTACTTACATTTCAAGAAGTCGATGTAACGCCATTTTTCTATACCAGTCAGTAACAAACCATTTTATTTCCTCTAATCTCTGGTTTGTAAATAAGTTCTGTGTTATTAGCTGTTATTATCAATTGCTGAACTTTGTCCAAATCAATTCCTTAAGATTGATTTAATGGATGTGTCACATACACTTACAGTGGATTGTGTGGGTGAGATTAGGAAAAAAGCTTGAGATAAACACTTGATTGTATCAGATTTGCTAAACATCTTGAATCTTTGCACGGCTGTATTTACCTGATGGGTAGAATGTCACTATTTTTTCTCTTTGGTTCCTTTGATATTTGATCAGTCATCTACTTTTTTGGTGTTCCTATGACTTTTTGTCTTGCTGTTGTATTTCATTCTTAATAAAGTGAATAAAATGAAAAGCAACATTTCATGCATCCTTTTTTTATGTAGGCCAATAACATATACTGGGTGTTTAAAGAGTTTTGACACCTTTGAATCTTTTCACATTTTCTCACCATGCAACCACAAACTTCTGTATATTTGGATTTTATGTGATAAATCAACATAAAACAACCCATCAGTGGAAGGAAAATGATACTTAGGTTTTCAAATCTTTTTAGAAATAAAGGGTGTATTCACACCAGGAAACTCATTTGGTCCGCTTGTTTGGTCCAGACCAAAAGCTAACTTTATTTTTTTCATTTGGTGCGGTTTGTTTTCACATTGTACTTTTTGCAAGTGAACTATTACTTGTAAACAATGCCACGCGGGTGACGATCATCTCTCCCATTGGACAGAAATGACGGGGGTGGGACAGAGCACAGACCCGGACATTTAGGAACAACTGTCCGGGTCCTCTGTTCTGCATAATTGTGCCGTTATTAAAGCAGCAATATTATTGTGAGAGTGAAGAGCAGCTCATTCAACACAGACTTTGAGACGTTCCATTTATAATTTTGAAACCCCGTTGGAGAATGCGTGCTGAACGCCGATGTTCTCTACGTGCCTTGTCCCATGACAAGCCATTAGCGCACACAGCTTATCAGGTATAATTACCTTACAACACACACCTTTGCTACCGGTTACGGTGGCTTCTTATGTCCAAAGAGATGTACGCTTTTTGTAGTTGGTTCGAATTGGGGCCGGTTTGTATTCAGTCCATAAGCAAACTGCACCAGAGTCCGTTCGGAAGCGGACTGAGACCACCTCAAAAAGTGGGTCTCGGACCAAGGGGGGAAACGAACTCTGGTCCATTTAAAGCGGACCAAAAGTGGCAAGTGTGAATACACCCAAAAAATGTGTAAAGATCTCAGGAGTTTGTTAGAGAACATTAAAGAACAAACACCATCATGAAGACCAAGCAACACATCAGATAGGTCAGGAGTATTGTTAAGCAGAGTTGGTCATGAAACGATTTCCCAAGCTTTCAACATTTTACAAAGCACTGTGCATTCCATCTTCTGAAAATGGAAAGAGTACAACACAGCACCATTAGAAAAAAAATCCAGCGTGTCCAAGACAAAGTCAAAACTTTTAAATTGTGTTCTCAAGAGCCACAACATTCCCAGAGGGAACCTACACATGCATTGAAAGAACATGCAAAGTCCATGCAGAAAACCCCTGGTCAGGATTTAAACCCTGGACCTTCTTACTAAAAGGCAACAAGGCTAACAAGTGTCCTACCATGAAGACTCTCTTACCTTTGATCTAAGTAAAATCCATCTCACATGTAAGGAAACAAGGTGATTTTGTGACAATTCCCAGGTTAAGATTAATTTAGCAAAGATCTTAAATAATAATAAAAACTTTAACAAAGGATTGAAAGAAAAGCCACAAGAGGCTAACATCAATGTAATCAGACTATATATTAACTTTTAATAACAGAGTCTATACAATTATGAGTTAATTAAGTAAAATCAGAAATTCAAAACAACTAATGGAAAATGCTAAAAGGGGAAGATTCATATCTTCTTAACAATGACCAGTTGCTTTTAGGTTTCCAATTTAGGTTTCCTTTGTCAAGGTGCTCAATGACATCCACATAAATGCAGAATGTGGAAGAACCACAGTGTTGGTATTATTGGACCTCAACGCATCACACATCTATATCTTACAAATTTTACCAGGTGACTATGGACCCTTTTAAGCATTGGCTAGATACATAGAACAATTTATTGTGTGGGTGTGTCATAATTTTCTTAAGTTAAACAAAAGCAAAACAAAACTAATAATTTTTAGACTAAAGAAGTGATCAAGAGTCAGCACACAGCTTCGGGGCATAGTGATGGACTCAGACCTGAATTTTCAGTCACATAAAAATAATCTCTAGGTCAGTCTTCTATCAACTGAGACTATTTCCAGTATTAAAGGACTAATGTTCCAGCAGGATCTTGAAAGACCTCTAGGCATTTATCTGTAATCTAATTGATTCTGCAACAGTGTCTTCACAGGTCTGCCTAAAAAGTCAATCAGACAGCTGCAGCTGATCCAGAATGCTGCTTCCCAGTTCTAAAGTTCTTACACTGACTCCCTGTATTTCAGAGAATACTAGGTGCTTAAAATGCTTCTGTACGTTTATAAATCACTGAATGGCGTTAAACATTTGTTTTCGTTGTATCAACCTTCCAGACCTCTCAGGTCTTCTGGTTCAAATCTACGCTGCATCCTCAGAATCGGAATCAAACATGGAGAACCGGCATTCAGTTCTTATGTTCCACAAATCTGTAACAAACTTTCAAAAAACTGTGAAATGCAGGTACATACATTCCAATTAATCCTAATCATTGAACAGTGCAGTCAGATTCAGTTATGTACTCAAATTGGATAAAAAGTTTTTCTGTCTAAGGAAACCCAGCAGATTGCATCGAGTCAGAGACTTGTAGCATTCACTCCTCCTGGACGAGCATGTAGAGACAGTGGACAGTTATTGGCGTTGACGTTGCAGCAATCCCTCATACTGAGCATGCATGTAGCGACAGTGGAGAGGAAAACCTCCCTTTTAATAGGAAGAAACCTCCAGCAGAACCAGGTTCAGCGTGACCAACTGGGGGTTTGAGAGAACAGAGCAGAGACACAAAAAGAACACAGAAGCACTGATCCAGGAGTCCTTTCTATGGGAAGGAAAAGTAAATGTTAATGGATGTAGCTCCTTTAGACATTTCATCTAGGAAGAAAGAACAGATAAACTCTGACCCAGTTTTTAAGGTTAGAGTCTGAAAGAGAGCACATAGAGTTAGTCACAGTAAAAGCTCAGTCAATTGCCATGTCTAGGAGAGAGAAAGTGTTAAACACTGAAAGACAGGGCCATGTGGATCATCTGTAGAAGGTGAGTATTAAGTTGTTGCCAGCAGAAGCTTGGACGATGTACCTCAAACACAACTGAGCCGGTTTAGGCTAAACCTGACTCTCCCTTACTCCATCCAACAGGGAGGGAAGAAGACGGAAGATAAAATATAACGAAGATAGCTCAGGATAACGTAAGCCACTCTAACTATAAGCTTTAGCAAAAAGGAAAGTTTTAAGCCTAGCCTTAAAAGTAGACAGGGTGTCTGCCTCACGGACTAAAGCTGGGAGCTGGTTCCACAGGAGAGGAGCCTGATAACTAAAGGATCTGCCTCCCATTCTACTTCTAGAGACTCTAGGAACCATCAGTAAACCTGCAGTCTGAGAACAAAGTGCTCTGTTTGGAACATATGAAACAATCAGATCTCTGATGTATGATGTAGCTAGATTATTAAGGGCTTTTATTTTGTTTTGTTTTGTTTTGTTTTGTTTTGTTTTGTTTTTTGGGAATACCATGAAATGTCAACGCCTACTTAAAATAATTGTCTGCATTTACCCTGAGCAGATAAATTCTTAAAAACAGCTGTGATCAAATTAAATTTAACGATAGAGGATTTTAACAGCAGCTCTCAAGCTAATTTATTTCCTTACAGAATCTAAAGTTCAAAAAATTGGCAATGACTTTAAGCAGAACATTTTAATTCATGTAAGAGAAGACTGCTTTGATTTTGACTGCTTAATGCTTTGACCACCAGTCAAAGCATTAAGCATATATATTGCTGAAAAACTTATTTTTGAACAGAGATTTTTAAACAATTTCTTTAAATACCTGAAGCTTCACTAAACCTCTTAGTAGACTTGACGTCATTAAAATATTCAATAAATTTGATATTTATGATTTGATCAAAAATGAAATTTTGGCCATTTGTCTCTGTCTGTGATGTTTTGTCCTTGTTTTGTTGGAATGAATGAGTGTGTTCATGTGTTGCATCAAACAATAATTCATGTTTAGAATAATGTTTAGATTTTCTAACCCAAGATTGATTAAAACCTTGGGTTTTCGGAAATGTTAAGAAGCAGCGTGTTTCTAAATTGAGTAGATGTAACAGTTTTACAGCACTAAGATGGGTGTGGAAGCAAAATAGTTCAGACTGCTTCAAGGAATTAGTTTTACTTGCAGTCATTGGGGATTTATTAGATTAGGTTCAATTTGTAGGGTTTATGCATTAAAATTGCATGACACATTTACGTCAATTTATTTTTACTTATATTTATACAAGACAAATAAAGATAATGTGTGACTCATTTATAAATGAAACATTATTGACCTGCATAACTACTGAAATTATGTTTTATGGTTAGTAAAACGGAGGTAATTGCGGTTAGAAACAACCAAATTTTTTGAATATTAATTTTTGTAAATTTATAGTGGTTAACTCTGAGACCAATTTTATTGATGGTCATTCATTTAAAATACATGATGAAATATAATACGTCTACTCCTGAGGGATGTTGGCCTAAGCCAACGGGCTTCTGTTCCAATGATCCCAGGCTGGAAAGAAAAGGAGACCACCCCGTGAAGGACAACAGCCCACCACAAGCCAAAGAACCATAACCTGATCCCCGGCAGGCGATTGAAGAGGTGGGTGAAGAACACTGTTCTGACAAGGCAAAATAATCCCTTGGGCTGTGCAACGTTTGTTTTAAAATAAATATCCTGATCCAAGACAAGAAGAGGATGCCTCCTATCAACATCAGGCCTTCCAAGATGAGGATGCACAGAAGATTGGGAAAGAATATTACATGCTTGCTCTTCAGTGTATCTGCTTTGTAGTGCATCAATTTTAACGCAACTAATTGCATTAAAATTGTTATTTTTTTCCTTTCCACATGTTTTTGCTCAGAATGTCATCAGGTCTGAAAGAGCTATTTTGGGGGGAACTTGATCAGCTAGGTCAAAAACAGGTAACCATTCAGGTCTGTAGAAATACCACAGTGGTGGCGAAGTTCAGTGTAATTCCACGTCGAGGTTACAAGGACAGGTACCGCAGTTCTGATACATCTGCATTTTTATGCACTGTAAGCCTACAGCTGGATTATGGTACCCTGACTCCTGTAAAATGTTAGTCCAACAGTCCCTCAGACTCATTTATTTCAATCTCCCCTCTCTTGAAATAATGTTACAGGTTGACCCTAATTACATTGACAGGAATACCAGGCTGGAGTGGATTTATAAAACATTTATACAGGGTTCTGCTTTGTTTTACACATGACTCTCTCAGCCATTAATTGTTCCATTTTTAGTACTCCCTTTTCTCTCACTACGATTAATGCATCACCTTTATTCCAAAAATCACAACTTTGTCTAGCAATGATTCCCCTAAACCTAATCAGATACAATGCCCTGACTGATGACTGTTGTCCCTCCAACAACTCTGATGACTGACAGCAACTTTCATGTTGATTTTGATTATTTTACCACTGTTTAATATTCATTTAATCAAACAATGATTTTCTTATTGTTTCTGCAATATGATATGCTTCATTATTCCACATGATTTTCTTGATTGTAATGATGTAGTTGGGTTTAAAATTTCTCTTTCCATTATTTTTCATTGCACTTTAATGTGTTCCTGTTATTTTATTTACTCTGGTCATTCCTTTCCCATGCTGGTGATTGCTATGGAGAGAATCATGTGGAAACACTTTTTAGTTTCCATCTGACAGATTTTTTTTTTTTGCCCACACAGAGGATGACAACTATGTAATTTCTTATTCACTTTTTTGGTACTTTTATCTATTGTCACTCAATTACTTTCCTGTTTTGTTAATTAGTGTCGATCACACTTGAAGCAAGTTTAATTTATAAATGATAAGGTGGAATTGTTGAGGAAATTTTAGAAAGTGCCTTGGTTTATGACCTGATACTCTGCATGACCTGATGAAAGTATTTACTCCCAGGTCATTTCAGGCATTTTTCCTCTATGACATTGTTTTAACACATACCTACATGCTCCACACTAGTAAACAACCACTTTAACAAAGGTGGTATTAACATTTAATCAAATGCTTTAATTAGCAGAACTTGGCTGATACTTTCCCTCTTAAATCCAGTGAAAGCAGCAGGTATATACTTAGTTTTCACACTCATTGCTTTTCCATGCAGCTTTGTTTTTATTTATTTTTTAATATTTTAAATAATTTAACTGGTAAACATTCTTTATCAAGATTTCCTGCTTTCAGTACTGGGACCACAATACAAAAAAAGAAAAACATGCTCAAAGAAGGCACACTGTGGATGAAATGAAAAACATATTAGATGCCTTTATTTTATATGCCAACTCAAGTAAAAAAAATAAACATATAGCAACCCAGTTTGGTTTTCATTAGGGTAATTGCTATAGCATCCACTCCTATTAAAACTATATAACTAAACAAACAAAGTACAGAAAAATGTAATTCCAATAAAATGGAGAGTTTAGTATTAAGGCTGGGCTATACTGTTCCTCTAAGCTGAACAGTCCAGAGGCTCTCATGCTTAAGTAGTCTTAGAAGATCACCACCTCTCCCTGATGTCTCTCCTCAACAGTCTTGGACAATCAATCATGCCCTTTGGGTCTATAATGTGCTGCTATTGCATAACCAATATCCTTTGCAGCTGTCTTACGCTCTCCTACTTTTTTACCCATAACTGAGAACATTATCCTGCTATTCCAAGCGGGGTTTTTTTTTTGTTTCTGTGAAAAAAGAGCATGTGCTGGCTAAAATAAAAATGACTTTGGAACTGAAAAACAATGAGCCTCATGGAGAAGTTAAACAGAAGAAATCCTGCCTTTGGTGAAGCCATGAACTCTGACATAGTTTATAGTTTGAACAGATAGTGATTGGCTTCTTCATCCAAAATGTCTCAGGAATCATAGCTAAACAGTTTTTAGTTTGAAATATTACACTTTTAATTCAATTGTAATTATACGTTTATACAAAGAAGCCACTTTATGTTTTTTTTTAAAACAGGAATCACACTTTGCCTAACACATATTTGATTAATGGAGATTCTTCTTGCCTTGAATCTCACACATGTGACTTACATTTAGGGTCACACAACTTGGTGAATAAGCTGTGTGCATAGCTGACCAATGTGATTTTTGTGTGTGACATCTGCATGCAACAGTTCACCTACATCCAGGGTTCACCTCTTATCACACTGATAACTTCAGAGATGCACTCTGCACAGTGCTGAATACCAACACTACCTGGGGCAATATTGACAGCTGAGGAGACAGCATTGTAAAATCCCTAAAAACCTGAAGTTTTTTTCTGTTTTTAAATAAATTCTTCTAGAAGCACAACAAATGGTTAAGAGGCACACAAGAATTTTAAGCACAGCCAATACCCAGCTAGATAAAAAAAATTGTTTCCAGTTCATTACCGCAAAACGTTTTCACTATTCAAATTTATTTTTTCTTTATTGTACAAAAGAAATAACAATAACATGAAACACTGAGATGCATCCACCAGTAGAACAGAAAATAGAACATCTGTTATTGAACTGTTCAGTGTTACTTAGCAAAAAGGTCAAAATTGTGTGCTGTGATCTGCAGTAATATTCTTTTTGGCCTAGTTAGTGGAAAATGAGGAGAAAATGTCTTAGGTATTTATGTTCTCAGAATGTTCTCTATCTAACCATTCAGTGGATCTTTAGCAATTACTATACTATGATTATCTGAAAATCTGAAAATGTTGACCAACCCTCACATTTTCATCCCAGTAAAAAGTAAAAATAAATAGTAGACCTATGGAGTTTTGGTTCCGATATACAAATATATGAGTGTGAACTGTGTGGTCTGGATTTGTAATCTGATCACAGTCCCTCACCTCCATCAGCAGCACTTCTTATCAGGGTCCAACAGTCCACGCAGGGAGTGCTGTGTGAGGTGGCTGATTTGAAAAGTTGACCCGGAGAGCAAAGTTTCAAAATCTCCTCTGGGTTTTAAGATTGGGGGGAGAAACTGTTTCATTCAGTTTGTGAACTCCCCTGAAAACATTTGCTTTTTTAAAGCATTCCTGCAAGTTTTCCTCAGCATTCAGTGGCAGGTGTGTGGTCCTAGTTTTTCTTCTTGTCGTCGTTGGTCTGTCCCTTGGGAACAGGTTTCATGAAATAAGCCGGGTAGGTGCGGCAGCGGAGGGCCAGCAGAGCGGGCACAATGGCAAGCAGCACATTGAGGGTGATAACGGGCCATCTTTTGTCTGCCGGGGCTCGGTATGGGAAGGAAGTGCGGGAGTGCAGAGATGCTCCAATATGGCACCACTGAGTCTGGATAAAGCAGCAGGCGAAGAGGAAGAGGCCATCAGGGGGCAGTGAAACATTAACAACAACAAAAATAGAAGCACAGTTACAGCAAATAGGAAAATTACTCATTTTTCAACTTTTCCATATTACAATAGTACATTTCAATTGATTTAATTGGGATTTTATGTTATAGACCAACACAAAGTAGTGCCTAATGGTTACATGGAAAGAAAATGATGACGACAGCACATGGTAAAATCTGAACACTTTTTTGTGCATCTGTATTCAACCCCCCAAAGACAATAATCTGTAGAGCAATATTTTGCTGCAGTTATACCTACAAGTCGTTGGGGATATGTCACTACCAGCTTTGGATATTTTTTGTCCTTTCCTCTTTATAAAATACGTCTAGCTTAGTCAAAGAGCTGGAGAGTTTCTGGGAACAGAATATTTCCATTGTTGCCACAGATTCTCAGTTGGATTTCGGTTTGGACTGTGACCAGACTATTCTAACATATATTATTTAAACTATTTTATTGCAGGTCTGGCTGCATGTTTGGTGGTGATGTCCTATCTCATGCCCTTTGAAGTCCGTAACAGGGTTTCTTCCAGGATACCTCGGTATTTAGCTCAACATACACTATATAACCAAAAAAGTATTGGGTCACAAAACCAATTCATTGAACTCTGATGTTACAATTACTTCCATGGCTGCAGGTTTATAAAGTTTGGTGTGGAGAAACTTGACTAACTTAAACCTTCTAGAACACCTTTTGGATGAATTAAAGCGGAGGCTGCAATTCTGGTTTTCTCATCTAACTATAAACACACTCCTAAACCTCCTGGAAAATGTTTACAGAATACTTAAAGTTGCTATTGCTGGCAATGACAGGTCCATCACCAACAACCTTACAGATTTAGAATAGGATGTCATCAAAGTTCATGCACATGTAAAAGTAGACAGACAAATACTTTTGGCAATACAGTGTATCTTCCCATTTACTCTGACAAGCTTTCATGTAAAAAAAAAAAAAAAACTCCACCACCTCATACTGCTGACATCACCTTGAGGTTGTTGTGTTCACGGTTATATGCGTTGATAGTTTTCTACCACATGTAGCATTTTGCATGATGGCCAAAAAGTTCAATTTTGGTCCCATCTGACCAGATTACCCTCTTCTAGATTTACTGTGTCCCCTACATGGGTTGTAACAAACTGTAAACAAGCTTTGTTGAAAGCCATGTCTCATTTTGATTTCACTTCAGAATTGTGTGCTACTTTGGTCCACCACATATTATACCAATTAAACTTTTGCAATGCACCATACCTGAGCCATGGCTCCGGCAAAGAAGATGGTCCAGTCCAACATCCAACTGCATCCAGGTATGTTCAGACCATAGAGAAGAATGCCTACCAGGGGTACAGCATAGAAGAAATATACCAGCATCTGAAACAAATGAGATCAGATGTCGTTTTTGAACAGGATGTGTCTGTCTGATCTCAGTCCTAGAATCATTTTTAGCCTCTGGACTGACCATAATCCTAGGGAAGCCGACTGGGTCTTTCAGGTATGGCTCATACTGATAGATGTAAGTAAAACAGGCATCCAGAGGACAGTCCAACACCACCTGGAGTTAAACAGTATTCAAGCATGTAACTTCATATGTCTGCTTGACTGATATTAGCAAGAGTAGTCAGATCTGTGTTGCTTTACTTACAAAACCTCTGAACACAAAGAAGGCCATGGCTCCCAGTAAGAGGAGTGACAGGAGAAGGTCGGCAGGTCGAGACAGCAGACTTTTCTTCTGCTCTGCAGCGATCTGATCAGCAAAAACAGTATAACTTCATGTAGCTACATGCAATAATATAATACTGTACCTGCAGCCTTGCTGTGTCACATCAACCACAATTTGTGCTTCTATTTTCCAACTTAATACAGTGTTAGGAAGAGTTAGAAAGAGGGATCTGACTCAGAATGGCTAATATTGGATATTGAATGTTATGAGTGCAACAATAAAAACAAATAATTTCAGCATTATATTACCAATATGATGTTTACTTCCTAAATATTTCAAATATTCTCTTTAGTTATACATCAATTACAAATTTCCATTCAAAGTAAAAAACAGTAATCTTTTTTTTTGGGTGGTGCGGGTATTTTTAATATTTTATCTGAAGTAAAGTTTTGCTTGGAAAATGTCCATTTTTAATCAAATTCTAATGCAATAATAATAATCTTATTAGGAGGTCTAATCAGCAAAGCTGGAATTCTTTGTCATTTCCAATATTCCAAAAAAAGAAATAAAATGACTGCCATAGTGCAAAACAAATAAGATGCAACACTATAATAAAGCTCAAGTTCCTCCTGCTGCTCGAATTCTGCATTAATAGTAAAATAACAGGTTTTTCTCATTACTTAGAAAATAGCTTTCATTATGAAATTATTTAAGACTGTTCTTAAAAAATAATTAGTAAATTTCTTATTTAGTAAATATAACTTGTTTTAAGCTAGAAATGTACCTTGTCTGCTGTGACAACTGGCATCTGCTTCGGTCTCCTAAAGAGCTGTGATGCTGCCCAGAAAGGCACCAAAAAGAAAGGGACATTCCTCCAAAAGGCTGGTCGGATGTTAGACCCATACTTACCTGCAGCAATGGAGACACTTCAAATAAACATTTGTATACAGAGATATTCAGACCAATCAGAGAGTTAAATCTTATGGATTACTCACCAATGACCACTCCTGGAATGACAACAATTTCATTGGCTATGGAGGACCCAGCCCACAACAGAGCCAGGCTTCGATAGGACTTTCTGTAAAAGAAAGCACAGGGTCCGTCAGAGGTCTCAGTGAACACACAGTGAAACAGCTGTGATGGTTTTGGTGCAGCAGCACACCCTGTAAACATGCGGTGAATGACTGTGAGCAAGAGGATGACGTGCACAACTTCCCAATAAGACATCATCACAGCATAAGCAGTACCAAGATGAGGTTCGCCCTGATGAAACAAAAGATTTGACAATGTTGTTTTTATTTTTAAATACAAAATAATTAATAGTCTAGGTGTTGGAAAACAAAGCTGAGCTTGGTCACCTCACCATTTTTAGATAAAAGTCCATAAAGCCGGAGATGAACCCATCCTGCTCTAAAGCATTTGTCAATCCCACCATGCAGTTAATGGTAAACTCTGCAAATACTACACAGACAGAGGAAAATAACCAAATAATAGCACTACACCATTTTTCTGCACATTACAAAGACATTAAGACATATCTTTACCATAGAACAAAGGATCCACTTTTGTTTTGGGTTGCACTGTGAGGATGAGCAGAAGAAGAGCGGATCCCAGGACAAACATTCCCATTCCCAGGATAGGCAGAGGTCTGTGGTGACAGAGAGAGCAACAGTTTCCCTGAGCAAGTTCACAATTTATCCAGGTTAAAGCAAATAATAATAATGTTCTGATAAAAAAAAGTACTTTTATACTTATTTTTTCTTTGGATAATTGTTGCCTGCAGCCACAAATTACCAGCCATCAGGGTTCAGGTCTTCATGAAAATATTAAACACTGACATTTTGCTTTGTGCTTTAAAAAATCAGATAGCTACAAAATTTCTGACAGGTCACAAATTGCAGAATACTGGTACAAATAAAAAATTTCAATATAATGAAAAAGTATAATATTTTTTGTTCATAATTTCAGAAAATGAAACTCATATTATTTAGGTTCTTTACACATAGAATGAAATATGCCAAGCCTTTATTTATTGTAATATTGATGATTATGGTTTACAGATAATGAAAACCCAAAATTATGTGTTTCAGAAAATCTGAAGGATATTTTAAACAAAAATGTCAAGCTTCTGAGAAGTTTGGTTATTTCTCTGCACAAATTACTTGGTTGGGGCTCCTTTTGCATGAATTATTGAATCAATGTGGCGTGGCATGGAAGTGATCAGCCTGTAGTTCTGCTGAGGTGTAATGGCAGCCCATGGTGCTTTGCTTTGGTCATCTGCATTGTTGGGTCCAGTGTCTCTTATCTTCTTCTTGACAACAACCCATAGATTCTCTATGGGGTTCAGGTCAGGCCATTTAGCTGGCCAGTAAAGCACAGTAACACCACGGTCATTGAACCAGCTTTTGGCACCTTTGACAGTATGGGCAGGCATCAAGTCCTGCTGGAAAATGAAATCAGCATCTCCATAAAGTTTGTCACCAGAGGAAAGCATGAGGTGCTGCACTGACTTTGCACATCCGAAAACACAGTGGACCAACACCAGCCGACGTCATGGCACCCCAAATCACCACTGGCTCTGGAAACTTCACCCTGGACCGCAAACTGCTTGGTTTTTGTGCCTCTCTACTCTTCCTCCAGACCTTGGGATCACGATTTCCAAATAAAATGCAAAACTGATTTTTATCTGAAAGGAGGACTTTGGACTACTGTCCTTCTCTGTTTAGCCCAGGTAGGAGACTTTTGAAGTTGACTCTTCAGGAAAGGCTTAGCACAAGGAATGTGACATCTGTAACTTTTTTAGCAATAACTTTTTTAGCAATTCAGTTCATTGCTTTTTTAGCAATTACTCTTTTTCTATTAATCTCATTGAAGAGGGTAATGGCTGCTTTCCCTGTGATTGTGTGGGTCACAAGATGACTTTTCTCTAACATTTTTGTGACTTATGTAATGTTCTGATTTGTGGTTTTTTTATTAGCTGTTATTGATATAGATCAAAATATTGATCAAAACAAACAAACAACAATTTGAGATATATCACTGTACGTAGTAAATCTATACAATGTGTTTCCCTTATGATTTAAATTTCTGAAACAAATTAAATTCATACGATTTTACTTTTCAAAAAGCCCCTGCTAACAGCAGTCCAGGATGAGACAAAAATGATGGTGAACTTACTCTTGCAATGCAGGGATCTTATTCATTGTGAATAAAACTCCAGGTCCCAACAGAGAGAGCAGAAACACGCTGACCTCCACCGGCGGCCTCATCCCTGTAACCATGTTCTTCGAGCTTCTGATGTGTTTTTTAAAACAGAAACTGTTCAGATAGAAGCGATCCCAGCTAAAGGTGCTTATTGGCAGTGTAAAGAGGCATGTCAAAGGCCCAGAGCCCTCTCCAGTGCGGCGGAGGGGTAGGAGAAGCTTTAAAGGAGTGTCACTCTTTACCTTTTGATCTGTGATGAAGCAATGGTGGTGCTCCAACACACCAGCTATCAGGTTGTAAGTTTCAAAGTTCAGCTGAAGACTCCTCTTCCTCAAGCCCCTGTTAGAAAGGAGAAAGGTCTCACTGCTGCCTCTCACAGGTTTGGTCTGGGTGATAAAAAATGCTTCTTCAAACAGAAACTGAATACTGTCTAACCTTGTGGTTTATTACAGCCACATTTCATTATTTAAACTAGATCCTCAAGCCTGTTCAACATCTCTAGATCTAAAACAGAGGACCATTTCTATTGGAGTCCCTCCCTCTGTGTGCCACAGACCTCAACATGCGCCATGATTTTCTGTTTAGTCAAATAATCACATCGTTGCTTTTGTTGCGGTATCTAATCATGATTAGTAGTTTTCCCCTTTAAAACTTCTAATATAAAAGATCTACTTCCCAAAGTACAGATATTAGGAAATGTACATGATACAAAGATTAAAACAAATTTCATTTTCACAGCATGTCAGTATGTCATGATGTTTGCAAACACTGCCCCCTATTGGTGAGACCACCATTCAACCTTGTGGAAAATAACCTTTGAATATGTTCAGTTCCTACACCGCAAAACTCCACATAAATGACACCAAAAATCATTTAGAAATGAGCAATATTTTTACAGATATGTATTGAGCAAGGCGGGCTTTTGCATTTCCTTGAAAGGCGCCAGTGGTTATGTTTTGTTCAGTTCTTTAATGTTCTGCAATCTGTGTGCTTAATTTCTTCAATTGGCCTACCTTCTGTAAATATGAAAATGGCCTTATCAGCCTCCTCAGGTAGGTTTTTTATAATATTGTATAGCAGTTCAGTGTCCGGTTTTTATTTATACAAAAACCTTTTCAGTTTCATAATACAGCAAACAAAATGCCAACAAAACCTGAGTTGGTATCGTCTTTCCAAGGCTTTCCCAAGGCTTACTAGTAGAGGCAAGAGGAAAAGGGCTCTTTTGTATAAAATGGTTGCAAACACCAATCCTGGGGCAACATTTATTTAGTTTGAACACCCATCCTCAGTCTGGTTCTACCAGAAGAACAATGACCTTAATACTCTAAGTTCTAATATAGTCTGTAAGCTTTTGAATTCAACAACCATTATACTGATTATTTTTACACCTGCCTTAAGTAAAAGATTATGTTTTTAATATTTCAAGGTGTCTTGTTTTCATTTGAGAAGGTCTGAGGCCAGAAAAGTGTCACTCAAGCCTGTGGGACATATTTTTAACATGCAAGTTCCTTAAAGATCTGGGCCTGTATTTACAAAGAATCCTAAGACTAAAAGTAGCTCCTAGTGACATCACTCTAAGAAAAATCTTATTCACGAACCATCAAAGGTCTTAAGAGAGCTCCCAACATACAGGTCCTTCTCAAAATATTAGCATATTGTGATAAAGTTCATTATTTTCCATAATGTCATGATGAAAATTTAACATTCATATATTTTAGATTCATTGCACATTAACTGAAATATTTCAGGTCTTTTATTGTCTTAATACGGATGATTTTGGCATACAGCTCATAAAAACCCAAAATTCCTATCTCACAAAATTAGCATATTTCATCCGACCAATAAAAGAAAAGTGTTTTTAATACAAAAATCGTCAACCTTCAAATAATCATGTACAGTTATGCACTCAATACTTGGTCGGGAATCCTTTTGCAGAAATGACTGCTTCAATGCGGCGTGGCATGGAGGCAATCAGCCTGTGGCACTGCTGAGGTCTTATGGAGGCCCAGGATGCTTCGATAGCGGCCTTTAGCTCATCCAGAGTGTTGGGTCTTGAGTCTCTCAACGTTATCTTCACAATATCCCACAGATTCTCTATGGGGTTCAGGTCAGGAGAGTTGGCAGGCCAATTGAGCACAGTGATACCATGGTCAGTAAACCATTTACCAGTGGTTTTGGCACTGTGAGCAGGTGCCAGGTTGTGCTGAAAAATGAAATATTCATCTCCATAAAGCTTTTCAGCAGATGGAAGCATGAAGTGCTCCAAAATCTCCTGATAGCTAGCTGCATTGACCCTGCCCTTGATAAAACACAGTGGACCAACACCAGCAGCTGACACGGCACCCCAGACCATCACTGACTGTGGGTACTTGACACTGGACTTCTGGCATTTTGGCATTTCCTTCTCCCCAGTCTTCCTCCAGACTCTGGCACCTTGATTTCTGAATGACATGCAGAATTTGCTTTCATCCGAAAAAAGTACTTTGGACCACTGAGCAACAGTCCAGTGCTGCTTCTCTGTAGCCCAGGTCTGGGGAATGCGGCACCTGTAGCCCATTAGCCTGCACACGCCTGTAGCACGGTGGCTCTGGATGTTTCTACTCCAGACTCAGTCCACTGCTTCCGCAGGTCCCCCAAGGTCTGGAATCGGCCCTTCTCCACAATCTTCCTCAGGGTCCGGTCACCTCTTCTCGTTGTGCAGCGTTTTCTGCCACACTTTTTCCTTCCCACAGACTTCCCACTGAGGTGCCTTGATACAGGCACTCTGGGAACAGCCTATTCGTTCAGAAATTTCTTTCTGTGTCTTACCCTCTTGCTTGAGGGTGTCAATAGTGGCCTTCTGGACAGCAGTCAGGTCGGCAGTCTTACCCATGATTGGGGTTTTGAGTGATGAACCAGGCTGGGAGTTTTAAAGGCCTCAGGAATCTTTTGCAGGTGTTTAGAGTTAACTCGTTGATTCAGATGATTAGGTTTATAGCTCGTTTAGAGACCCTTTTAATGATATGCTAATTTTGTGAGATAGGAATTTTGAGTTTTCATGAGCTGTATGACAAAATCATCCGTATTAAGACAATAAAAGACCTGAAATATTTCAGTTAGTGTGCAATGAATCTAAAATATATGAATGTTACATTTTCATCATGACATTATGGAAAATAATGAACTTTATCACAATATGCTAATATTTTGAGAAGGACCTGTATTAGGAAGGATAAATAAATAATAGAAACAAAATAAATAACCATGAATAAAAAGATAAAAAAATTACATTATTTTTATATTTACAGACTGTAAAATGCTTTCAAAAAATAAAAATTGGAAATAATTGGAAAACCTCAAAACAAATATATACATAGATAAATACAAACTCTAGACACGATACAGTACAATAATCTAAGCACTATATAATCAGAAGGAATAAGTATTTGATGTATTATACATGATTATGTCAGCAGCCATAGCCTAAATGATCATCTACAAGCTCCCCATCTGTGGAGAAGTTCTCTGGTGTTCTCCTCTCTCCTCTCTCCTCTCTAGCTTCTGATTGCAGCAGGTACCAGAACTGCTCACCTTCCAGGCTGTGGCTGAAAGCAGAGGCAACGGCACATTGATCTGCTCGGGAATGCCTGTTTGTTCCCACCGTGATCCCAGCACCAAATCTACCTTTCAACACTCCTCTCCACCAGCAGGCTCTGCTCCTGTTTAGTTCAGTTTTCACCACCTTTTTTTCTCCGTTTTGTTTTGGTCATTTTACTAAATCTAAACTCTTCATACAAGAAGGAGATCACAGTAAAATGCTGATCTACTGGGTTTTTACGCACTACCATCTCTGGGGTTTACAGAGAATGCTCCGAAAGAGAGAAAATATCCAGTGAGCAGCAGTTCTGTGATGCCAGAGGTCAGAAGAGAATGGCCAGACTGTTTGGAGCTGATAGAAAGGCAACAGTAACTCAAATAACCACTCGTTACAACCAAGGCGTGCAGAAGAGCATCTCTGAACGCACAACACGTTGAACCTTGAGGCGGATGGGCTACAGCAGCAGAAGACCACTCCTATCAGCTAAGAACAAGAAACTGAGGCTACAATTCACACAGGCTCACCAAAATTGGACAATAGAAGATTGGAAAAACGTTTCCTGGTCTGATGAGTCTCGATTTCTGCTGCGACATTCGGATGGTAGGGTCAGAATTTGGTGTCAACAACATGAAAGCATGGATCCATCCTGCCTTGTATCAACGGTTCAGGCTGGTGGTGGTGGTGTAATGGTATGGGGGATATTTTCTTTGCACACTTTGGGCCCCTTAGTACCAATTAAGCATCATGTCAACGCCACAGCCTACCTGAGTATTGTTACTGACAATCCATCCCTTTATGACCACAGTATACCCATCTTCTGATGGTTTCTTCCAGCAGGATAACACGCCATGTCATAAAGCACAAATCATCTCAGACTGGTTTCTTCAACATGACAATGAGTTCACTGGACTCAAATGGCCTCAATGGTCACCAGATCTCAATCCAATAGAGCACCTTTGGGATGTGGTGGAACGGGAGATTCTCATCATGGATGTGCAGCCGACAAATCTGCAGCATCTGTGTGATGCTATCATGTCAATATGGACCAGACTCTGTGAGGAATGTTTCCAGTACCTTGTTGAATCTATGCCACGAAGGTTTAAGGCAGTTCTGAAGACAAAAGGGGGTCCAACCCGGTACTAGCAAGATGAACCTAGTAAAGTGGCCGGTAAGTGTGTATCCAACCAGTTACTTAGTAGGTTTAATGCCAGAACTTTGAGGCTTTTCTTGTATGTTTTTTTTCATATGCTGAACTCTATTTTTTTGGTTTTGCTTTCTAATATGGCACAGCTGGGGGATTGTAGGTGCACATGTTGAGCATGTGTTGCCAGGGTTCAAGCTGCACATGCTGTCTCATCTCCAGTGATCGCTGTGGTTCACTTAAGAATCCATCTGTCTTGCTTGGTGTATGATTAAGAACTCCTGCGTCTGATGTTTTCATTCTTGATTAAATTGTAGATTATATCAAACAGAGAACATAAAGTCCAGAACCAAGATTATTACTTTCTGTCGCAGTGTAATCTAAAGCATATCGCTGTAGTAGATCCACATTCACTCACTGTTCCTTCACTAAATATTAGCTTCTACCCTTTTTAAGTGCTCATTATAAAAAATAAGCAAATATGCATTATGCAACACCTTTTGATAGATGAGCAGGATTTATACTGCAAGGCTACATTTAATGCAACCTTATCTTCTGAAACAAAGCTGCTGAAGAGGATTAGGCTGCCGTTGCCACAGAAACTTAGAGTGCGTATAGAAGGGTGGGGAGTTTAGGAGGAGAGTAGAAGCAGGCGGTGAGGCGATTAAACACAGTCAACTCTTAGACCACACACCAGACACACTTTTTTTCATTTAATTTGACACAGTATTTTTTAGGTTTCACTCAGTCTGCCACCATGATAAACCCTCTGATCATCGGCATCATGGCCGTAAACACGTCTTTGACCGTCTTTTACTGGGCCTTCATCCTGGGTGACGCCTACTTAAAGTGGATGGTAGAGCCAGAAGACAAACCCAAGAAGATAGTCACCCCAGCCTGAGGGCCACAGCATGGATCTATCTGACTGAGTGACTGGCTGCTTAGGACTAGTCTGCGAGGGTAATTCAGCTTGTAGCGCTTTCTGTGGAGAAGCATTTGTTTTAATTTCTGTTTTTTGTATCTGGGAAAAACAGTTTTTTCATTTGTTCCTGCACGAAAATGAGCCAGGAGTTGTAATAACAGGTAATTTACTTCCCTTATCTTGTTCCTAATGGTTTCTTTATGTTAGCTGTTTGTTAGGGTGACCCGAAACTAACCCCTCTGTTTTGTCATCTGCTGACTCAATGAAAAGCCCATGACTATGTGTTTATACCAACCAAATCCTGCCAAGGATTACTTAAGATCACCTTGACAAAGGCACACACAGCTTTGCTCTTCCAATAGCTTCCAATATCTTGTGGTCCTCTTGTTCCTTCTGACCTCCTCGCCATCTCCTCACCTCAGCTCATGGCTCCCGTCTTTTACTACGGCCTGCATCCAGTCTCTTGGTTCATTATTTTCGCAAACATAGCTACCACCATCATAGAGTGGCAGTTTCTCACTCGTGAGTTTTACAGGAATATGCAGTTGTCAAAAGATGGAGAGTCTAAACCTGAGACGACATCACCTTCTTCTGAAGGACGCTGCACAGAGAAGACCTGTGAGGATAAAAGAAATAATAGCATCTTTATCACAGTGTGTTTTAGAGAAAAGGAGAAATAGTTAGAGTTTGATGACAGTAACTCTTGTTTACCTGATCTTAACCCTTTGCTGTCTCTTCTGTTTGTCTAACAGAGATGCTGCTGTAGAGCTTATGCCTGTTTGGAACCCCTTTTACCCCCAAATCAAAGTAAAAAGATGAGCAGCGACCATTTCTCTTGACCACTGGTAAGCTCATCCATCTCTTTTTCTCAACGTATCTTATAAGATTTCCCAACTTATAATCTTTATGTGGGACAGTATGATGACATTTTTGCTCTTTTACAATATTTCATGAGCTGTAGAAAAATACTCATGAAAACTTGGGGCTTCATGACAAAGCAAGAAAGAAGCTGTGAAACATTATGAGACATTAAAATTATTTGACATGATATGTAAATAAAATACTAGAGTTGGACCTGTGGTGTTTCAGAGGGTTTCAAGATGTACATAATATTAATACTTGAGAAAATAAGGGTTTCCTTGGAGTTTTGTAGAACTGTTTTTACAAATACTCTTTTTTTTCCAAAAGTTTAACTGTAAATACACTTTTTTTACAAACGTTTTACTGTAAATACTTTACAATTAAATCACAAACAATTTTACTGTGATTTTATGTGGTATAGAAATGCAAAGTAGTTCATAATTGTGAAAAATATACATGGCTGCAATTCTTTTGGGGTACGTCTACCAGCTTTGTACCTCAAGAGAAAATGTTTGCTAATTCTTCTTACTAAAATACATTTTCAAGCGTTACCTGGTTCTCATTTAAATTTTGCTTTGGACTTTGAGCCAACAAATAGAATGTGCTTTGACTTTAAAAATTAGTTCTGGGCGGCCCTGCTGGAAGATGAACCTCCACCCCAGTTCAATTTCTTTAGCAGCCTCCAAGAGATTTTCTTTGGGGATTGCCCTCTATTTTGTTCCATCCATCACGTTAACACTGATCAGCTTCCCTGGATTCTGTGAAGAGAAGTATCCCCAAAATGCTCATGTCCACTGACCAGAGCACCTTCTTCCACATGTTTACTGTGACAAACTGCATTTGGGCTTTCTATTACTTTCTTTTTTCCCTATTCAGATTTTTATTTGTAAGAATTTCCACGTTACAACTATGCACTACTTAATGTTGGTCTATCAAATAAAATTTCATTAAAATACATTGCAGTTGGTGGCTGTAGTGTGAAATATATATATATTTTGAGGCATTGTAAACATCTCTGTATGCAGCCTGGTCACAGATGACCATAAGCCTCTTTTCCACATTACTATCCACCTTTCCTCGTCCTTGCACATATCTTTAATCCCTGCAGATGGAAAGCTGATATTGCTCTATGACCCACTCAATCCTATTAACTCTGTCTGTCCTATATTCCCCTACTCCTCAGTTTCATGCGACTCAGGCACCTGGAAAGACCCCTGTGTGAAGGAGTAGGAGGGAGACCACATCTTATGTCTAGGCAAAAGATTACAAGTGCTGACACATGCACGATAGGTTTTTGTACTCCAGCTTTTCTTGTGAACTCCATTTTTACACAGGGAACTCACACCACTAAAAGATGTTGTGTTTATTTACAAACTACCTTAGCATTTCCACCTCCTTATCGTTTGTTGGTCCTAGCTGCAGAAAATGAGTTTTACTAATGTTAGGTTTTCCACCACCCTGTTTCTGAATATTTACAGTTCAGTGAAGAAACACATCGTCACCAAAAGGAACAGCCTTAAAGCCTCACTACTTTCTTTCAGCTGACAATCCTAAAAGAGTATCAAAGCCATGTCCAGATTATTGTACATGCCCCTGAACTCAAGAAGAGGTCAACTTTTGAACCTCACCGAGCTGGTGTTCAAGCACCGACACCTCCTTCAGTTCTCCAGGCAAAAAGAGGAGGAGGACGCCTATTTCGTGGACTACATCCCCCCAGCAAGAGATGCAATTAACTTGCCACGCAATGTAGTCTACGTCTTAGCCGGGGCAGTGTTGATCATAGTGGCAACTTATGCCATAGTGGGTCACCTGATTAAAGACCTCATGCATGACCTGGCAGGTAACCTACAGTGGGACATCCTGAACTGATGTCTTACCCCTCACTTATGTGTCATCATTTCCAATCGATACCCATGTTTGTGGTGAAGTTGAGTTATTTCTGTCCCCAAACTTTCATGCTTTGACTTCAACATGTTGTTCTTCGTGTCTGGTGACAGTTTCCGTCACATTTACCCTGTGGTTGGTGTTCAGTGGACATCCATACTTCACCTTTATGTGAATGTTCTTTAAGGTGAATGTCGTCACCTAACAATTCTGGAATCTTCTGAAATAATATCTTAAAGGGGCACTTTTGAAGTACAGTACTAAATAAATAATTTGCTCAAAGAAAGGCCTAACGTTTTAAAGGAAAAACAGAAAATTCACAGTTCTAAAATCCCTAGATTAGCATCCTTTTGAGGATTACCATTTGCAAGCAAATTGTAATCTTACCATTTGCTTGCAGACTGAGTGCATGGCAAGTAAGCAAGCATTAAAATCACTTGAGTGCCCCTTTAAAATGCAAGGGAAGAAACAAAGATTTAATTTCACTTCAGCTTGCTTTTTATTCACAGACTGGATATTTGGCCCTAAACCAGTAGAGGAGGATCTGGAGGGAGAGGGAGCAGAAACAGAGGACAAGCGGCGACTCAGCATTTTCAGTAACCAGATAGAGTCCAGAGATGAGCTGAGGATAGAGAAAGAAAGAGAGAGGCTGCTGCCGGGCTTCCTTCAGAGAGATGGGGACTGCTGTCGTCCATCTCCCCCTCCTCCACTGAGAAGTGCCATCACTTCATCTTACCCCGGAGAAAAAAGGATGTCTACTCATAGTGTGACCTTCGCCTGCCCCGTTGCCCCTTGTGTGACCTCTTTTTGAGTTTTCATCGCTTCACCTCATCAGCAACTCAGATCAGTTTTTTCACATGCAGTGTGTGTTTGCAGTATTTTCTTTGCAGTAGTGAGGCAAAACCATGTATAGTTATAGCTTGTGCTCATTTTACAAAGAATTACTTCTTTTATTTTAATTAATAAGTAGGTAGGTAAACATGTCCCTGTTAACTCAACTCTATCGTGTTATTATGTAATATAAGAAGTGTAAAATAATAATTTATTGTGAGAAAATAAACTGATTTCAGATGTAAATTCCTTGTTCATCACAAAATGTTTGAACACAAAACAAGATGGAAAATTAAGAAAAATCTGATTTAAAAATGTTATGACAACACATATTGTTCTCATCTGTTATTGAAAACCAGTGTGATCACTTTCCTTGTTCAGTTGGACTAAGCTTTGTCCCAGTAAACAACCTAATAATATAAATGAGTTGTTGTGTCTTGTCTTCTTTCAGTAATCCATCTTATCTTGCTCTAATACCTGCTTGTGTCAGGGGTAATGACCTTATTTATAAAGGTCAGGGATTACTCTACAATAAGTGTTACATATTGGCTAGCCCAAACAGAAAATGCCCTTCCATGATACTTTCATAACATTCTTGAAAGTTGAACTAAAGCTAGTTCTAAATATTTTCAAAATATTAACTAGCTAGCTGTGTCAGGCTTGGTGACCTTATTCATAAAATATACATCCTGTGTTTTATATATTATGCAGTCCAGAGAAAGAATGTCCCACCATAATACTTTTAACACAACAGCAGAAAGTTGAACTAAAGTTGTCTTCAAATAACCAGCTAACTGGGTAGATAGCTAGCAAGCTACTTGGCTAGCTGTGTCATGGTTGATGACCTTATTTATAAAGGCCAGGGATCACTGTATATCATTCATGTTACATAATTTCCAGTCTAAAAGAACAATGTCCTTTCATAATTCATTCATACAAGTTTAAAAGGTATCTAAAGTTAATAAATTTATAAAGACCAGGGGTTATTGTACATCATCCATTTCATACATTGTCCAGTCCAGAGAGCCAAAGTCCTGCCGTAATATTTTTATACCAGACAACCTAACAGATAGATAGAATAGATAGAGAGAGAGATAGATAGATAGATAGATAGATAGATAGATAGATAGATAGATAGATAGATAGATAGATAGATAGATAGATAGATAGATAGATAGATAGATAGATAGATAGATAGATAGATAGATAGATAGATAGATAGATAGATAGATAGATAGATAGATAGATAGATAGATAGATAGATAGATAGATAGATAGATAGATAGATAGATAGATAGATAGATAGATAGATAGATAGATAGATAGATAGATAGATAGATAGATAGATAGATAGATAGATAGATAGATAGATAGATAGATAGATAGATAGATAGATAGATAGATAGATAGATAGATAGATAGATAGATAGATAGATAGATAGATAGATAGATAGATAGATATAGATGAGCTCATAGACGTTCTGCTGACGTAGAGCAAACTACCTCAAGCCTCTGCAGCTTATCTGACTGTTATGCATGACACTTCCATTAACAGACTTGCAGAGTCTGTTACAACAACTGAAATAAAGGACATTTTAAGGTGAGAATTTTCATGCTACTTGAAAGTTGTTTGCTTTTTGTTGAGTTTTCAAAACCCTGAAATGGTCGGGTGAACAGCAGGATCTTTGTTTTTGTTTTAGTTTCTAGTCTATCTGCTAAACTTGTACTAGATTGTAAATAATTTAAAGTTATCCCGTTTCTTTTTACTCTTCCTGATATTTCTTGATGGAAAACACTGTCATATTGAATCCTCATGCTGGATCCTTCGTGCACTGATGGCTCTGAGACATTAAGTGAACCCAGTGACTGAAAACGGGCACCAGCACAACAATGGATGTACCATTGGAGAGGTTAAACATTCGCTACAAGGATCAAGATGGCACAGTGCTTTATGAGTCTTATATACCTCCTTCTCGGGATGCGGTCCATCTCCCCACCTATGTCCTCTACCTGTTTATAGCCGTCTTCATTGTAGTGTCTGTTCTTTACGCCATTATTGGCCACCTCATCAAAGATCTCATCCATGATTGTGCAGGTTTGTTACTTCGTTCTCTTGTATCAGTTTAATGACAATAGATGGGTTTTTTTTCATTGAATCTCCATTGACTTCCACAGTTTTTTTATTTCAGACTGGTTGTTTGGGCAGCAGCCTGAGGAAGTGGTGGTGAACTATTGTGAGGCCAAAGATAAGTTTATGGCAGATTGGTCCCCAGAAACCTCACCTGAACTGGAGGCAATGGCTCGGGCAGAGGAGAACAAGATGGTGGACAGGGACTTTATGAAAGCGCCTGCCATCTGGATCATCTCCACGGAACCACAAAGCACCAGGAAAGGACCGCGTGTGGTTTTTGGGAAGAAGTCTTAGTTGTGTTAATGATATGATGATGACTATTAGAGACCTGGGACACGAATTAATAATTTATGATAGAGCATTTCTGTGTAAAGTTGAGTATATATCTGCATGATGTAAATATTTTGAAGATTGATATACTTTAAGAGGCCAAATGGTTAATTGGTCTACTGGGGACATCTTGTGTCTGCTTGCAGTCATTGCATCTGATTTTAGATGACATTCAAAACAACTAACCAAACAGATCCACTATAAACATGCATCACTTGATATTTGATCGGAAAAATTTGCTACTGTAGCCTTAGAAAGTTAATATTTTCTGTTAAAAACTCTGTCCTGTAGAATTTCACATTGTTACAGGGATGGATGTTCCAGTTGTGTGTGAGAATATATTTTTAATAAAGAATAACTCGTTACAGTGTCAAACATACGTTTTCAGATTATTCTTAGATATTTCACTTTGGTTTAAATTAATGAAAAAGTAGCATGTATAAATTATCAGAAAAACAAGAAAGAATTTTTGAGACTGATTAGATGAATTTTCTCTCAAACAAATAATTTCAGATACACGATTTCTGCCTTAATAGTAATGCAATTAGAATTTAAATTCTAGCAATGGTAATGAATCCTGCATTGTTGTTCTTTCTCTCACACAAGAAGCTAAAGTATTCTCTGTTTTATTTGGCAGCAACAGCATAAACAGTGACTTCAATGGCACACTCGACACTCCCATGTTCTCATCATTGGCTGATGAGGAAATGGGAGTTGGAAATGTTGCTGTTTACTTTCTCTGTTAGAGAGAACTGTGTCAGACTGTTCACACAATGGCATCTAGTTTGAATAAATATGTATTATTGATTATGTTTGCTAACAGCATCTCTACCATTAAGGTAGTTTTCTTCTGTAGTTCAGAATTAGAGTAATACTGCTCTTCTCCTGTAAAACACACATTTTTAATTTTTATCAGCTGATGTATTGTTTCTTAATAACCGTTGAAGAATGAATGTAGCACTTGTAATATTAATGATAATATTGATCAAACCATCAAGACACTAGTTTTCACCTAATCTATTTATTGTAAAGTTGAAATTCATTACATTTGTTTCCACGGGTTGCACTGGATGCTACATTGACACAATGTGGGACTGTAAGAAGTTAAACTAGGTTAATCACTTTACAAATAGGGGTCATTATAGTGGACAGATATTCAAAAGCAGTTTTCTTCTAAGTGTGTGGATGTTGGTGGTACAGTAGCACATAAAGCATGTCATTTGACTTCTTACTTAGTGCATACACTGGCTAACCAGTATAAGTGCAAAAGAAAAACGTCTGGCCAGAAATCTAGAACACTGGAAAAGTTTTGTCAGTCCTTCTACAGTATCAGACTCTCACAAGTAAAAAAACATATAAACACTGGTAACATTATGCATAAGCTGTTTCATTTTAACTGACATTTTTACTGAAATAGTATTATACTGTTATTAAAACTACTTCAGCAGCTATAAATGTTTCGGCAGATACAAAAGTATTTCTGTCTTTAAACTTTAGCATACAGTGCTCTTTTAACCAAAGCATTATTTTTGCCGATTAGTCCAGTTGCTGAAGACCTAAAGTTGGTGTCTTTTTTTATTCTGTAAGACTGAGGTATAAAACATGACATAAAAACCTGCTGATAGTGGAGTACAGAAAATATCTTCATCACTTGAGTATGATACTAGAGACAGTCCCTATAGATATATCTCAGAGAAGGAAGAAATGAGTTGTAGATGTTGGGATGGTGGAGCAGATGATGCTAAAGTTCCCAAACATACAGATAAAGCTGAGGATTTGCCACAGATATCAAATATCTGAAAGCTGAAAAACAACCAGTTTTAATGTGGTTGCCTCCCTTACATGAAGGATACAGGATAACAGAGAGGGTCTGAAAAGTTTAGAACAAAAGATGAATGAGATGTGTTTGAGACACGAGTGTGTAGGTAGAATAGACTGAGGAGTCAGACAGTTTTAATTTTTTATTTTTATACAGAACGTTAGAAAATGATTAAACATGTGGCCTAATTATTAATAATAGCAATAGTAATAGCAATATATTTTTATTATTATAATTTTCTATTTCTCACTTTGGGTCTTTCCAGGATTGGAGGGAAAATCCAGAATCAAAACTTTTGAAATAAATCTTTCCTTTATTTTATTATTGCATCTCACATATTTAAGAAAGCCACGTAATAAACCATACGATTCTTTGATTGATCCAATTCAAGCATCAGATGTGATCTTTGTAAAATGTGTTTTATTTTTTGTGAGCTGAACCTTCTGCAACTCTGTTATGAATACTTATGAACCTGAAAATGTATATAGACAAAAAATGTTTGTCTATTATACAGAGGAAAACAAATCTAGATTAAAGTATTTCTACTTCCAGCCACTGGAATAAAACCAGTGGGGTAGAGTAACTTCAGTGTTTTCCTGGTACATTTATTCCTCAATCTATTTCTTGAGTGAGTTTGAAACATTTCTTAAACATATAGTAAAAATGTAATCAAGTCCTACAATGTTGTAACTAAATAACTGAAAAAAAACAGTCCAAAGACAGTAACCCGACGTGCTTTGGCCTCAAAATAAAGTCCAATTGGAATGTTTTTGCAGTGTCTCATGTTCTTGTATAAAGCTATTTAGTCCACATAAAGTACCGCATTAAGGCTCTCAGCTGCCTACACTACAGAGTTTATCATTGGTCTGCAAATGTCCAGGAGAGGGCGCTGTGGTACGGAAAATGTAACAAAAAGAAAACAAGCTCTCAGAGGTTTGCTCAGATGATGAAGCCATAAAGTCATAAAGCTCATGAATGTTTGTAATGTGATCTATGTGAAGAACCAGCTCATATAATCCCAAACTCTTCAAAAAATGTAAGGAATTGGGTCTGACTCCTTTAAAAGATCCAGATATTGATTTAATCTCATTAACTCTACTCACCTAATCCTTCCTCTTTTGCTCCAAACACTTATATCTATAAAATATCTAAGAATTTATGAGGCCATCTCAGTAAATCCCTAGTTAACAACATATTCTGAGGGTTTAACGAACAGATTAAATAAGCCTCTGTAAGAATGTTTAAATTATGTGAGTTAAACAATCTGTAGCTAGAGTATTTGAAGCTTTATCTGGGAATAAAGAGTACTAGTTGTTTCATTTGAAGTAACAAGAAATTGTGAATTTATTCCCAGATAAATTCACGATTTCTTGTTACTTCAAATGAAACAACTAGTACTCTTAAAAATATTTTCTGGTAGAGGATCGTGTTGAGGAAGCATGTTTTCCTGGCTGGTTGAACAGCAGGGGTTCTGCTCTAACCTCCCTCATATCTCACATTCAGGGACGCGCATCCTGACACACACACACACACACACACACACACACACACGCCTCCTCCCATCCTGAGCGTTGTGCTGTGCGGCGCCGCTGCAGATAACATGCCCCTCTTTGGCCACCAGCAGCAATGAACGGCTCGGTTTGAAGGTAGCGGCTCTACGACATGGATGTCCGATGACTGAAGGAGCAGCCTTTATGGATTGGAGCTCAACGTCGCCGGAGCAAATCTGGAGAAATTCAGAGAGGTGAGGAGGAATGCGTCTGTGGGGAGGAGAAGCGGGACGCCGCAACGTGGGAGACGTTCTGATTGGACAATTTATTTTATTTTACATTTCACACAAAACGCATCTGAGAAGCTGTGGTTGGGGCCTGTTTGTATCAGAATATGGCTGATTTATTCATTATCAGCCATGTTTGATTTAGCCCATCACCGTTTTCTGCTGACAATGTGTGGCTGTCTCTATCATTGCATGCTCTATAGATCTGGGGATACAGCTGATGATGCCGCTTTTTACAATAATAGCAGTATTGGTTTTAGTGGTTCTTTATTAGTGAATAAAAAACACAAGTTAATAATGACTACATGTGAGTATTAGGTAGCAAAATTTGACCTAGTTTGCAGTACTTGACATAAATTAGGATGTAAAAGGAAAAGTAGGCCAGTTCTCCTTTTGGCCCAGGAACCACTTAACGCAGATGATTGGATCACATTCCTTCCTACTGTACATGCAGGTACAGATAAAGCATAAAACATTATGAAGATCAATGAAATCGGTAAACGTTTTGATGAATAACAAGCTGGTTCATGATATATGTGTGATGCAATGTGTTGCTTTGGGTTGCTGCATTGTAGGACCCTCCCACACACATGCACACCAACATATGGACTTCCCCAAATATATTTTGATTAAGAAAACAGTTGTGCACCGACCTGCCCACAACAGTTATGCTACATTTAGACCTCTTTTCTTCCTAGTTGGTGAAGTTTTAAATCTTTGGCATGCAGCAGCTGTCTTTACATTTTATGACTCAGCAGAAGCAGCTGCCAGAGGAATTTACCATGCATTGAATCAGTGTGGAGCACTATCCTTGAAGGCTTCAGAAATTAGTGGGCACAAGTGCTTCTACTGTATGTTGGGATGTGTCTTTGTCTGGCCAGTGATCCTGTTTTGTTTTACTTTGACTGTACAGCAATTGCCTTGCAAAATGTTTAATAGCCATTCAACTTGTCCACATTATGCCATAACCAAAAACATTAGCATATTTTACTGGGATTTTATGCGATAGACAAACGCAAGTGTTTATTTTCGCAACAGAAGGAACTGTTTTTCATATAATTGTTTTTTACAAATAAAATTAAATGAAAATGTAACCTCCTGGTTTACATGAAAAATATATTTTGGATGCAGGTAAACTAACATTGCACATCACTGTGCACATGGTGGTGGCAGTAGCATGTTGGGAGGCTTTTCTTCAGAAGCAACAAAGAAGCTGGTCAGAGTTAATAGGATGATGGATGGAGTTAAATACAGGGCAGTCTTAGAACAAAACCTTGTTTGAAGCTATTAAAGACTTGAAACTAGGGTGGAGGTTCACCCTGCAGCAGAACAATAACCCTAAACATCAAGCCAGAGCTACAGTAAAAAGATTTAGATTGAATCACTCAAGTGTTAGAATGGTTTAGACAAAGTGCAGACCTAAATCTAACCGAGAATCTGTGGGAAGACTTGAAAATTGATGTTCAAAGATGTTCTCTATTCAATATGGCTAAGCTTCAGCTTTTTGCAAAGAAGAATGGGCAAAAATATAAATCTTGACAGGCAGACGATAGAGACATCCTCAAAAAGACTGCCAGCAAAGGATAATTCTAAAAAGTATTGACTCAGGTGGGCTGAATCCAAAGGTTTGTTACTTTAAGTATCAGTTTCCTTTCGCTTCACTTACTTTAAAAGCATTGTGTAATGAATCTATGTTTTTGATTATTAAAGCTTCTTTAGGAATTTGCACATAAAATAAATAGAAACAGTTGATACATGGCAAAATACAATTTAATCAGTTAATTTTATCTATAATATAAAATTAACAGAGTTTTGTAGCTGTAATGTGTAATAATGGGAAATACTGCATAGAAAAATCTATGTGTGCCTATCATTAAGTGCTTTCCAACACTCTGATTGACTGTGGTTATGATCAGATCATAGCTGTGAGATGAATTTCCAGTTTTGGTTGCTTAGCAGTAGGTATGTAGGATTCTTTGAACTCTGACCCTCAGTGTAACCTTCCCAAACACCTTATATCCCCCCCCACCCTGAGACTCCCTGATGAGCTCTACATCCCTAAAGGGTTGCAAATGAGGTCATTCTTTTTTAGTGAGAGGGTAATTGTTGCATTTTAATTCAAAAAAGTGTTCTTCCTGGATAAAGAATGATTGATTGTTGTTAATTTTGTGTAATGTTTTCATATTGGAAAATATTGAGTGTGACACTAAACAATTGTTTTTAGGTGCATGCAAGACTTGTGTTACCTATATATTTATATATATATATACACATATGCTCTCTCTGACAGTACAGTGGAGGGGAATTCATCATCTAGAACCGCAGATCACATGACAGGTAGCTTTTATTTTTATTACCCTTAAGTAAAAAGACAACTTTACAAAAATAACATTTCTCTTTTGAAGTTTTTGTAATTTTTTTTTTATTTGACTGTTTTATCTTGTTTAGATTTGTGTAGTGATGAAGCAGACAACTCTCCTCCTCTTCAGCCTCACACACTCAAGCAGTTTGAGCAGGTGAGACCCTTTGCCTTGCCATTGATAGATGTTACTGTGTTTAAGTCCTCCACAAAATGTAAATGCACTTGGCTGTGCCATTATGTTCAATAGCAATTCTGCAAATAACCCTTTATGACCGGCAGGAGCGCCGGTGCTCCTGCCGGTCATAAAGGGTTAAAAGGGGGAAAAGTAACTAGGAAATTATGTCTAATTTAGCCTAATATTATGACCAAAAACCAAATTCCTGTAGAGAGCAGACTGTAAAGACAAAGAAAGCTCCAAATGTTGAATGAAAAACATCCAGAACCCTATTTTAATCATCCTCTGGGTGCTCCATGGCCCATTTAAGAATCCAGTGTCCTCTGTAATGTTATTCTGATGTTATTGTGAGTAGGGAGAGTACCCACATTGTTAATATATACTCACACACTTACTGTACTAGTTGGTGATATGATTTTATCAGTTTATTTACTTGCTTGTTAAACTCTGGCTAAGCAAAATGTTTTTCACTTCATCCGACCTAAAAAATGGCAGTAAAAAAGATTTATGATTCCAACTATAGATAATAATTCACTTAAACTGATTTAATTTTTTTGGAATTTAGTTTGAGTTCTGAAGAGGATAAACTACATGTGGTAATTTAAAGTAATGTTAACCTTTGTTGTGGTGCTATCGAATCTTGTTGTGTTAGTTTTGTCAGATCCAACAGATTCATGAAGTGCAGGTATAAAATACGTCAACAGTTTCTAAACATCTCAAAATAAAAATGATGTGGTCCCTATAATATCCTAAAATTACTACTACTATTTTTAAATCCGCAAGGTGATTTCCCCAATAAATTTGAATTGGTTCAGCCCAAAACCTATTTGTGCTCTGGTTCAACCAGCGAGCAAGCACCATCCCCTTGCATGCTGATTGATTGGTCAGCCTTTGTATATGTGAATAAATGGTTGGTTTATTAGATTTTTCTCTGTATTACACTTTATTATTTAAACACAAACTGTTTGGCGTTTTCTAACGACCCTGATGAAGACCACAAGCCGAAAAGCGCTGGTCTGCTAATAAAGTTGCTTCCTAGTACTTTAAGGGCCTGATCTTCAAAAGGTTTGAATGTACAAAACCACCTGTAAACTTGTTTGTGTGGGCAAAGCTGATCTACAAACCAGGTGCAAACTAAATTGCGTGTATAAAATCCACGAAAAAGCATGCGGAAACCTTTTAACATGTTTGCCCACATGAATATGCATAACAGATGATAATGACACAAATGCGTACATTAATAGGAGCACCTGTTATCTATTGCGTATGCAACCTTTGTAGCTCACGCGCAACATGCCCACTTATTGCCCGTGCATTTCTTTGTTTTGCACAAGCAGTTTAGCGGCCCTTATTTGGAATCTTTGAAGATCAGACCCTAAGTGTTGCTGAAGTTTTCACCTCAACGGATTTTTGACCCTCTCCATGTACTTTGAGAGTCGGTGAAGTTATTCCAGAAACGTTTGGTTCTCTGTGTACAGTATAAAGTATACATATGCATTTTTACAACAGATGAATGGTTTTTTTTTGTCACACTTAAATGTTTCATATCATCAAACAAATTTCATATCAAACAAAAAAACTTGAGCAAATACCAAAACCAGTTTTAAAATGTCTATTTTAGTTATTACAGGAAAACACTTTCCATATTACCCTTGCTGAAAAGCAATTGCCCCATTAACCTAAAACTGTCTATGCCATGAGTTTGAGTTTTTTACGTCACTTGTAGAGGAGTTTTGGCCTACTCTTCTTTGCAGAATTGTTCTAGCCACATTGGAGAGTTTTCAAGCATAACGGTATGTTTATGGTCTCACCACAGCACCTTGATCAGATTTAGATCCAGACTTTGATTAGGCCACTTAATTTATGCTCTGTAAATACCATCATTTGTATTTTAACCCTTATAGTGCAGTTTAGCTAAAATAAAAAACAAATATGTCTAATTTCTCAGGCATATTTAAACTTACTTGCACACAGTTCATTCTCACAATATTTGCTAAAATATGCACCTTATTGTTTATTTCAAAAAGTGCTTTTATTTCAGACACATGGAACATCATAACAAAAAAGCTGCTCCTGCTGCTGCTGCAGGCGGAGCTGCTGAGCCCTGTTAGAAATGAAGGCGTGACAAACCCATGGATGTATCACTTTTCCACCTGACACAAACACTTCAAGGTTCCTGAACGCACACACTCAGATTCAGGCTGTCAGCCATTGATCCAAAGCTGCAACAGGTCTGTGTGTGTGTGTGTGTGTGTGTGTGTGTGTTGTAGGAGATAATGCGATATTATCACGTCTGAATTGTAAAAACTCACACTCTATATTTGTCATTCCTAATGCCATTTGGAGACTCAGCTTGGTGGTTTGAATCTTTCTTCCGAATTATTTAGCAAAAGGCGAAACGTGACACTTAAATGGCCACATTTACTAAATGTGGCCAGAACTAGAAATTAAGTAACTAATCTGTTTTCATCCCGTTCAGCTACTTTCATTTGGTTCCAGAGATCCGCTGCTTGGAATGAGACAAAAAAGGACACATTTCATAAAGATCCATCTTCTGTTTTTACTCTTTTCTCTTGTTGGGTTACTGATATCGCTGAGGGACAGTTAGGGATTCTCTGCTCTGTAAGATTCAGGACACCTCCCTATTAATAGCCCTGTGGCTCAGAGGTCCCAGTTCTCCTGTTTCTTCTCCAGCTTCTTTATACTCACCTGTTTATCCCTGTCCCGGCAGGATGAAATGGTGGGGGTTAGTGATAGTTCCTCCTAGCCAGAATATCCTTGGTTTCCGGGCACTTCCCAAAGGCAACAGACCTAGAACCTGCTGGAGGAAGAACATTTCCCTTTTGCTCTGGAAAAATCCTGTGATCTCCCCAGAATGAGCTGATTAGAGGGATATCTGGGTGTCCCTCTGACCGATCTAGGATAGGCGGAAGACAGTGGATGGATAGATGGTGTTTATTAGGTCCGTTTATGAACCTAAAGAATTAATGGAGGGATTAAAAGAAATATTTGAGGTGTTCATTAGACCCTCTATTTAACCATCATTTTGCTTATTGCAGCAAGAAAGGTTATGCCATAAAGTTACCATGTGGCATGAAGGGGATTAAACATTATATTTAGCAATATAAGAATAAGTGATGACCCTCAGCTAAGAGTGGGATGTTATTGTGCTCTCTCTGTAAAGCTGAAACCTAAAACCAGTTACCAAGGTAGATATGGTTAAGTTTACATTGATTCTGAAACAATAGAAAAACCTATTTATTGTGTCACTAAACTGATAGGTTGAATGAGACTTTCTTCTGACTCATTTAGCTGTGATTACCATGACTGTGAGTTTAACAGTGACTGATATCAACAGATATAAGTCCTCTCTTTGTCCTTTCACCTCTCCTTTTTAGCAAAGGGATGAGATTTCTCTTCATACTGTGTCACAGCTGCCTGTAAGGCCTCTGCCTCCTCCTTCCCCCTCCTTCTCCTTCACCCGTCTCCCCTGGCGGTCTGGGATTCCTGGGATGTCTCCTCCTGTAAAATAAGCTCCTGTCCCATCCCCAGGCAGTCCACAGCCCACCATGGAGCTGCTGCAGCTGCATCTCTGACGGCCGTGCAGCAGAGTAGCTCTCTGCACTGCAAATGCCAGCAGTCTCAAGAGTTTGAGTGTTTGTGTGATTGCGGTAGTTTTAGTGTGTTTGTGGTTTGGAGGCAGCGTCCTTATGGCCTGTTAGAGGCCAGGACGCCACTTTGTAAGCATTTATCTTTTTGACAGTATGCCCTCATGGAGATGGAGATAGCATGTCTGTCTGTTGCAGGACTCTAACAAAAGGACAAGGCAGTGACAGTTGCTGTCTTTTAACATGGACTCGGCATTCTGCTGTGATGCCGAGGCGTCCAAGACGGCTGTTTGTTTCTGATCTATAACGGACATGTTTAACAGTGTCGGTGCTCTGTGACGGTCATGTCTAACGGTTACCGTACTTTATCGCAGCACTTGAATGACCTGAAGAAGGAGAACTTCAGCCTCAAGCTCCGCATCTACTTCCTGGAGGAGAGGATTCAGCAGAAGTACGAGGAGAGCAGTGAAGATGTCTACCGTACGGTGAGTGGAACAGCTGCTGGGTTGAGTAGAGGAATTTGGCACCAAGCAGTTGATATAAAGAGACTCTACTTGAAGTCATACTTAGTGGTTTAGTGAACAGAGGTTGATTTTGTTTCCTCTGTCTGTTGACACAGCTGTCATTATGATCTGTTTAGGTGCAGTGACTTGCCCTGTGTCTGCTGTTGAAATAAGAAGCTGCTCTGTGAAAAACTAAGATTTGTTTGATACATCTGTTAAGGCATGTTTCTGTTTATCAGTTTTGCTTTTCATTGGTGGCTCACACAAGGATGTTTCAAGATTCGGTGCCTATTTGTCAAACTGGACTTCAGTTCCCCAATCCTTAAATGTATTTAGGCATGGATCAGTTACCACTGTCAAGGTATATCAAAGTTTTAAAAAGTTACGATTTCAAAACCACAAAAAATACATAAGATGGCAGGGGGGGACTTTACCTGAACATTGTTTTATTTTAAAATTCAAATATTTCTTTTTTGTTAGGCAACAGTTTGATTTAGTGCTCTTCCTGTCTTAACAACGGGAATATATTTCAAAAGATTATGCTAATGGTTTTTTAAAAACTTTAAGGTATTGTCAGGTTTGTCTGGAAAGTTATTTAAACTGAAGCCGATGATAATTTGCACAAGAAATGTGCACCATGATGTCCTGGAACCTGATATTTCAAATCAGAGCAGCTACCTGTTTGAAAAGTAAGGCTGAGAAAAAAACATTACAAAAACACAAAGTGAGTTATCTAGTTACATTAACTGCTGACGCTTTAACAGAATCTCACTTCAAACATCCTAAAACCTGTTCAGTGCAATGCATCGGTTTATTTGATTTTTTAATAAAGAACAATTTGATCTAGCATGGCACACACAGGAAGATGGGTAAAATGGGATTAAGTTAGGTGCATAGATTTATGAATTGAAAAGAGAACTGAAATTGAATGTTACAGAAAATGGTAAGGATAATACAATTAATTATTTGAAACTAAGATTCTTAAAAAAAAGCTTTACCTTAAATTTTTAAAACCATCTAAAGATACTTAAAAGTTTTGTCTGGCTGGATGAATTAGGATGATCGCTGACATGCTGATAACCTTTTCAAACTTTTTATCTGCTTTAGCATTTTCCTGTTTACAGTTGGATTTAATGCAGTAAATTCATCATAGAGGGTTTACAATACGACAAAAACACCATAAAATCTGATTTAAAAAGGAAAATCAAGATTTTCTCACAACCTATCTATGTAAACAATAGCTCACAAGAAAACATAAAATACAGCATTTAGACCAAAGAACAATTTTAAACATGCATTGATTAGTTTGTAAAATTTTGCCAACTTTTTTCAAGCCCAGCTGACCTTCAATACTTCAGACATAAAGTACGCTGACGCTCAGGCTGCTTAATTAATGCTGTATTCAAATGTAAAAGGTAAACATGAACAGCATCCACAGAATACATTAAATACACACATGAAATACATACATCTTGTAAATACATTACATTTATTTATTTAATTCATGAAGCTAAAGGAAGAATAGGAAAATAATATTGATGCGTTTATACAGGAACTCTGAACCGCAATAGAGAGGAGACTAACCTGATCTCTCCGTTGACGTTCTACTCTTTATGATCTAATATCATCGTATTGCCATATCACCAGAAAGCATCCATTAATCTCTCTTTATGTTAGATGCACCACTATGTGAGGTGCCAAACTGCTTTGTTATTACTATCTGAAATTTTCTGGAATGGATATTTTTGAGATTACACAATTACTGACATGAGTATATCTATGAAAATATCAGTCTGTGCAAGTATCTGTGCAGTGTGAATGTGTTGACATGTTTCTTAGTGGTCCTTGTGTCTGTCTGGGTGTTTAAAATGTCATTTGACAGTAAGGTGTCCCAGTCCTGCTGGTGTTTGGCTGCTCAAGCCAGCATTTAAAACTCAAATATTTTCATGTCCTTTTTCGAAAATCCTTTCTGATTCCCTGTAACTCTTCAATAAGAACAACTAAATAACTATGGGCTTCATCCAAACAAGACCTGAGCCTTTCTCTGCTTATCTTCCACTATTACAGCATACCAGCAGTGATTAAGTAAACTGATCCCTACTGTACTGATATGGTACTTTGCAATCTGTAACTCTGTGCTTAGTTTCTTGCAGTTTAACCTGACCTGAGTTAGTCATGTTTCTGAAACTTGGCAGTGAAACACACTGCATGCGAGGTGTGTGAGTCCTGGGTACATAATGCTCTCTTTGAGAGCTCCAGAATATCTATTTATAGAGCAGGCTTCAGAGCGCTGATTTATTTATCACATGTATCCTGATGAATGTCCACGAGCCAAACGTGCTGTTAGCTCTCTGGTCTCCTTCTACCATATCAGGCCATTTATGGCAGCTGAATGTAAACATGTTGTCTGAGCACATTATCACAACAGATATACTGAATTATAGATGAGATTGCATGTTATAACCTACAGTTGAATGAAATGTATCGTAAATTTGGTTTGCTGTGAAAACCTCATCTAAAAATCTAGAGCTTATTGGGTTCTGTTTACACCTACATTTTAAAATAAATGCTAAGATGTTTTTGCCAAGTGAATTATTATTAATATATTATGAAATCAAAGCACATTTCAGTTGATACGATTTGCTCATACTATTTGATCGTGCCTCATTAATTGATGATCATCAGCAGATTAGGTGCATTCAGTGCACTCCTGCAGTCGTGTCAGCCATCGTTCGCCTCGTAGTTAAAAGCAGAACTGTTGCTGAGGGTCCTCAGGTCAGAAGGAGCCAAAATAGCAGGTGGACGGTGATGGGTATCTATATTTAGATCTGTCTTCATAATAGGAAGATATCTGTCTTCTGGTAAACTGTGTTATTGAAACGCAGTGCACTCTTATATGTGTTACACTAATTATCAGCAGGGCCTTGTGGCAACACAGTAGGAATCTGCAAGTACTTTAAATACTAACTGATAAAACAAACATTAGTGAAACACTTTGCATCTATTGGATTTGGGTAGATTTGATTTAGTGTTCATTTAGATTTAACAGCTAAAAGAAACCAACCATTACAATTCAACAAAATGTATTAAAATAAAATGTTAAATTTTAAGATGACTGTAGTGAAGCTGATTAATTTAATCACTCCAATAAATTAGTGTATTACTACTCTGTCTTATATTGACATACGGATTAGATAGAACCGGCAGTACTGGTCAATTTATATTTGCCTAATCAAACAGAGAAAAACAATCATCTGCAAAATCAAATATCAGTTAAGAGAAAGTATTGGACATTTTTCAGTCAAGAGTCACCTTCCTAAATTGATCAGTCTCAGATAGGGCTGCAATTAATGATTATTTTGCTAATCGATTAATCCGTTCTTTCGATTAATCGATTCATAATCGGATAGCAAAAGGTGCTTAAGGAGATTTATTACAGAATTTGAACCAGGTGAAGCTAAAACTATGCCACTTGACTAAGTTCTGGATAGAACATATTTATAGACAAAGAAGGTTTTTCATTTTAAATGCAAAATGTATATATTTTTTGTAAACTTTTGGCCTAATTATTGCTCTGAGTAGGTTGTTCTTTCAGCAAATAGTATGTTTTAGAGCATGTATACTCCAGTTAACAATTATTTGATTACTAAATTAGTTGATAATTATTTAAATAATTGATTAATTATGATTAATCGATTAATGGCTTCACCCCTAGTCTGAAACACCTCTGCCGGGTCGCCCTTGGTTATAGACTAAGACTCAAGCCTAACAAGCACCTTCTTCGTTTCTGTCATGATGAAATCATTTGGACAGCCCATATGATGTATGAGAAGTGTGAGAATGTGTAAAAAATGTTTTTACAGTGTAAGTGTTAGGTGTGGTTTACATACAGTATTTTCCGTTCATTTTCTGACAGTTTTTTTTTTTGTAGATTCATTTCTTTTTTTTTCTTTTCTACCTGTGACTTACACATTGTTGATTCAAAGCCGACAAATAATCTCATCTAAATCAGTATATATTAAAAAAAAATTTATAAAATTGTAACAGAGATACTCGTTTTTAAAAACACTTTTGAAAAAAGCATTTTCCAATCCCATGTGAAACAAAGAAAAGCGGTGTTAAATCAGTAACTTTCAGTATAGCACTGATGGTATTTTCATACAGCAGTTATTACACAGGAGAATTAGGATGATTATTGGATGTATTCAAAGTTAATTGAACTCTTTGCAGTTTGCATTTGATTCAACATATTTCTTGGGGCCTTTGTGTGATATGTTTTATGATGTTAATATTTTTTCCATAGTTGCTTTGCTTCTTATGTTTTTTTTATTTAATTTATTAATTTATATTTCTCAGTAAGATGTGAGAAAGAAACATATTGAAAGTCAAACATACAATAAAACCAAATCAGCCTGTCATGGTTCATAATTGACCACTTATTTGTCTACAAGCTATAATTAAATTATTAAGGCAGACATATCTGCTGCCTTTTTAGGGTTGCTTCTGTTGGGACAATGTTTCTAATTATCTCTGGATACTCACTTTGCTTAGATTTATAATTACAGTATAAACGGATTTAATACAAGTAAGCAGAGTAAAAGCAGACAGTAATGCTAAAAATGGTTTTATTTTGCTGTTGTAAAATAGATTTATTTAATCAGATGCAAGCAACACATTTAGATTTTTCTAAATAATCAGCCCCATAATCAGGTTTTCACAGTTCAAGCCTACTAAAGCTCTTACATATAGATACTTAGAGATAGTAAAAAATAAGAATTAAAGTAAAAATTAGATGTTACTTTAAAAGTACAATGAATGATGTTGAAATAATTTTTTTCTAGTCTTTCTGCCATGAACAGCCATTGATCTGAATTAAGACCAGAAGTGACATCACACCATGAAAACAGGGTTTGCCTCATTTAAAGACAAAATGATCACCCTGACATTTTAAACCAGAACCTCTTACTCTGAGATTTCTAAAAGGCTGCTAACATTTCCAAATGCATCATGTTTGATGGCAGATAAAAGCTGGAAGAATAAAAACAGAGAATAAAGCAGAGCAACTTGGATGTAATGTGTTCAGACTCCCTGGTCTCTGCCTCAGTGGCCTACGGGTCAACCCGCTCTTTTGACAATTTAACAAAATGTCCCCAAAGCAGGTACAATTTACATGTTAAAGATTAAAACTCCCTTTTGTACCCAATAAAGTTGGGCACAACATGACAAAAACTGCAAAACTCTGAAATAGCACAGGCACAAAATGACCGGAACCAACAAAGTCTAGCTATTTGTTGTATTAGTGTAATTAAAATGCAGATGTGCCTCTGTTGCATCTGCTGCAGCTAACCTTTTGTCTGTTTTAGCTTATCAACAACCTCCACATCAAATTGTGATGTGGTTTGTGCAACCTGATGGAACTTGGATATCGTGTGTTCACTGATTGGAAATTGGATATTGGCGCTTCTAACCAGCTGGACGCTCTAAAAATTGTCCGTTAAAGGCAGATTTGTTTCTGCATATGTTGTAAACTTAGCATAACATCGAAGTAACACTATAATCATGATCATGCACTGATCCTGCGTTAGTAATGTTAAACTACACTGATAATGGGCATGTGGGGTTTTTCAATGCTCCTCTTTCCTTTCTAAAGTTTAGATTTTGGTGCTGTTTCTGAACATCACAGAGAGAGAAGAAATTAATCCATGATAATGGGCAAGATAAAGATTATGTAGTAAAGACAGCATGTTATCTGACACCAACAGATAAAGACTGTTCTCCTCTGCCCGTCAGTGGGCAGAATGGAAAGAATGAGCTTCACCATACCCTCTTTTTAAACCCTCTGTTCTCTAGCCCTATGTGAACACAATAATAGCCCCCTAAATGCCCCCTGTGGGCTCCAGCAGGTAAACAAACTGCCTCTGGCCCATGTGAGTGAATATCTGAGCTGCTCTGAATTCTCCAGCTCTAAATATAAAAGCCATGGCAGCACAGTCAGATGTCCTGTACCGATGACACGTAACACCCATCCGTGCTGATTTACACAGCTGAGAGATTACGGTGTGGTAGGAGAGTCTGAGGAAACAGAGCAGCTAATTATTTACAATGGTAAACATGTACATGTATGAAATGCATGTTTTAGCCAAACTCTCTAAATGTGTAAGGTGTGGGGTCTCAATGTATACATTTTAATGACTTTGTTGTATTAAAATATAATTGTACATAAAACCTTTTTGATCCACAGTGATATTAACCCAAATATTATAACTGTTGTACTTTATTGTAATTCATCTCACGCTTTTGCAAAATCCCCGAGCTTTGAAAAAATGTGTTAATGTGGTTAAAAAGGGAAAGGTGACATGTGCCTTTTGTCTGATGAAACTAAAACTCAGGTGTTTGGCCATAATGACCACCATAACATTAGGACTAAACAGTGAGAAGCTTGCAAGGCCAAAGGCATCATCCCTGCTGTAAAGTATGGGGGCAGCAGAATCCAGTTGTGTGGGTGTTTTGCTTCAGGAGGGTCTGGTGCACTTTACAAAATAAATGGCGTCATGTGGAATGAAGATTATCTGGAAATATTAAAGGAACATCTCAACTCATCAGCCAGGAAATTAAAACTTGTGAGTCTGCCAAATAGACAATGACCCTAAGAATAACATCAGATTTGTTATAAAGTGGCTTAAGATCAAGAAATTCAATACCTTGAAATGGCCATCACAAAGCCATGATCTCAGTCCGATTAAAGATTGTGATTGAAAAGGTGCGTGCCAGCAAGGTAGCCTACAAACCTGACCCATTTACACCAGTTCTGTCAGCAGGAATTGGCCAAAATTCCAGCAAACTATTGTGTGAAGCTTGTAGAAGGACACCCACAGTTATGTGTATTTCTGTACAGTGTTTGTAAACATCTATTTCCAACTGTGAATTATGGCAATGATGTCTAGTGTTTGAAGGGAAGGGCTGTGAAAAATTACAAACAACAATCAATAATGTTGTACAGATACAGTTAGTTTTATGTGTTGTTGCAAACATATTGTTGTACCTCTGTTTATGTGCAGGATTATTTCATTGTTCCTTGTTTTCCATCTGTTGCAGAACATCGAGCTGAAAGTAGAAGTAGAGAGCTTGAAGAAGGAGCTCCAGGAGAAACAAGAACTTCTGGACAAAGCCCTGTACGTTTGCAAATAATCCTCAATGTTAGTTCTGGCTCAAAGCTACAGTCTTGGAATAAATGCATTAAAGCCCTTCAAATTTTAAGGTGTAGTTGTTGAGGTGATATTTTAAGATATTTTAATTGTTCTTCTATATACCGCATAGACTTTAACCATAGAGCATTTTATGTAATACATAGAAAGTATAGTACAAAAAAAGGTCCCCCAAACATGAGGTTTTTGAACATGGTGCATGCATTCATACATACTTCTGTTATTGAAGCCTGTTTCTGCTTAATATTATCTATGATTTGCAACATATTCTTGTTTTCCTCTTGGCACGCAGGTTTTTTTTAACAATATGCCCCACCTTACTTAGCATAACTTCTAACATCCTTCTGCTATAGAGCAGAACTTTCCATGACTGTCTGCAACAAATCAGGAACTTGTTCTCTTGTTTAAGAAATGCCCAGCTTGCTACTGCTAAAACTGAATACAAACTTTAAAAAAAGGTGATCTAAAATCCATTAGCATTGCATGAACCTTAGTAATCCGCACGACTAAATTATTGCTTGTTGAAATGTGGTAATATGATCCATTCCCAACTATAGCAATAACAGAGAATTTGCATTTTTTCTGCCCCCACATAAGAACAATAGTGAAGTTATGATTTGCTTATTAGGCTTTTCAATTCAATTCAGTTTATTTATATAGTGCCAATTCACAACACATGTCATCTCAAGGCACTACACAAAAGTCAGACATATATATTCCAATTAATCCTAATCATTGAACAGTGCAGTCAGATTCACTTATTTATTCAAATTAGATAAAAAGTTTTTCTATCTAAGGAAACCCAGCAGAGTCAGAGATTTACAGCATTCACTCCTCCTGGATGAGCATGTAGAGACAGTGGACAGTCACTGGAATTGACTTTACAGCAATCTCTCACACTGAGCATGCATGTAGCGACAGCGGAGAGGAAAAACTCCCTTTTAACAGGAAGAAACCTCCAGCAGAACCAGACTCAGTGTGAGCGGCCATCTGCCACGACCGACTCGGGGTTTGAGAGAACAGACCAGAGACACAAAGAGAACAAAGAAGCACTGATCCAGGAGTACTTTCTATGGGAAGGAAAAGTAAATGTTAATGGATGTAGCTCCTTTAGTCGTTTCACCAAGAAAGAAAGAACAGATAAACTCTGAGCCAGTTTTCAAGGTTAGAGTCTGAAAGAGAGCACATATAATTAGTTACAGTAAAGCTCAGTCAATTGTTACATCTAGGAGAGAGAAAGGGTTAAACACTGAATGACAGGGCTATGTGGATCATCGGTAGAGGGTGAGCATTAAGTTGTTGCCAGCAGAAGCTCAGACGATGCCCCTCTCCAGAAAGGTGTCACATGTAGACACAGAGTCAGGCCAGGTGTAGCTTCCAGGAAGAGAAAAGCGAGAGAACAAAGTTAAAAGCTGAAATAACAGTAAATAATGCAAAGTTGGAGAGTAGTGTGAGAATGTAGCAAAGAGGGTGAAAGTGGTCATTATGTCCTCCAGCAGCCTAAGCCTATAGCAGTATAACTACACAGATAGTTTCAGTTTCAGTCTATTTATTTATATAGCACTTATTTAAGGTTGGGAGCAGTGGATTGTAGAAGGCAAAGAAACTGATGCAAACAGAAGAGAGTTAAGAGGCTCCACAATACGTATTACACATTATAGCTTGCTATCTGTAATTAGTAGAGGCCCAAAAGACCTGAGGGATATGTCACTTTGCTTTATCTACAATTTGTCAAATTATGTCAGTAACATTTTGTTTAACTAGTGTGTAAGGATGTAGAATAACTTACAATAACTCTAGGCAGTAAAGCCTATTATAACCCCATCTTTCCTTTTATCTAAAAAGCAAAAGACGTTGTCACAGGCTTTGCGGCATTTCGTTCATCAAATTTATTCCTTTGCCTCTTTCCTGATTCATCTCTATATCTGTGAAACATGTATAAAAACATTTTAACACAATCCACAAGGTAGTACTGAGACATGAACAAACTGGGATGGTGTGATGATGTGTGCGGCTCCTTATTTGTGTCATGTTAGTTTGTTGGAAGAAAGGCAAAGGTGACTTCTCTCAGTTAAAGCACATTTATTGATGCTGTGCGGAAGTGGATGCCACACTGGAAGTGGCTCACTGTTTAGTAGGCAGCCAGAAACTCTCACAGTAAACTCCTCACAGTGCAGAAAAAAACAATGCATTTAACAAACTGTTTGAAGGCAATCCCCCCGCCACATTCCTCTTGCATCACTGCGGGCCCCGTTGTCAGGCATTCCCGAGATCTCCTCATCCTCCTCCTCCTTCATATGACCTTCACTCCTTACAGCTGGTGAGCTTCGGTTTCCTGGGGTTCTCCTCTTCAATCTCCTCTTTCGACACACACGCTTTTTAACCTTTTCAACTCTGTTAACACCCAAATTCGACAATTCTTATTCATAGCTGCTAATTAAGCATCTTGTTATCTTCTATAGTGCTTCCAAGCTATAAATACTTTTAAAGTGCTTAAAAATGCTTTCAAAATGTTTCCACAGTGTGACTGTCCAGAAATTTTTCCAAACTGTTGAATTTTTCTTGTACTGTAAGTAAAAGACAACAAGGATAAAAGTGTAAGGGCCTTTTTTTCAAACCAGCTGACCAGCAGTGTGCAGCAACAGGCAGGGGAGGGAAAGCGCTGCAATATTCTGTAGTCCTTACATCCATGCTCTGGCATTTCATTAAAACACTTTCAACCATAAGTACATCATCACAGGAAACGTTACAGGGTTTTTTGTATTACATTGATAACAGTAATAGGTCTTGGCCTAGTTGATGAACATTAAGGTCAGTTTCAAAGCCATGAGTTATGAGTTAAGGGACTCAAAAGAGCCAAAAAGCCAATGATTTTGTTCCCACATAATACCTCTATCTGTTTTAATTGGTAATGGACTGATAAATGGACTGAACTTATATAGCGCCTTTCCAGTCATACTGACCACTCAAAGCACTTTACAGTAGAGCCACATTCACCCAATTGCACTCACTAACGCGCAGACATCCATACACTGATATGCAGATCGGTAATCAACTTGAGGTTAGGTGCCTTCCCCAGGGGCACATTGACATGTAGCAGGAGAAAGCTGGAATCGAACCCACAACTTACGGATGCAAGACGACTGCTTACTGAGTCACATTCACCTCCATTGTGATGTTATTTTTTTTTCTGTCCAGATAAGCTGTTTGAAGCATGAATATACAATGAATGGATTGGTCATTAAAGCAGGGAAATACAGTCAGAAAGGGTTTTAAATGATTGGAGCCTGGGTTTATTATTAATTATGGTTCCCACTACATCTGTCTCTTGACACTTCTTAATGATAAGGCAACATATCACAAAGCAACCTAAAAATGGTAAATAAACCACTATGCTATCTAATACTTTCATTTTCTGTTTCCTAGTTTTTATTACATAATATATTATATACTGTATAGTAAAACATTTAAATGATCAAGCCACTTTGTTGTGTTTTGGTCTAATTATCTCCACAGCATCAGTTATAGCAGTCTGAAGGAGCTGAAAGAGCTGACAGGCACGCTTACAATGCTTACAGTGGTTCAAAATATCCCAGTTATCGGAGCCGCATGCTCCGAGCATGTGGCGGATGGAGTTAAAAATGTACGTAGAGAGCGTCTGAAGCAGGATTCATGGCGACAGTGAGGCGCGGGCCATTCTGGGAGTAGGAATTCTGGGATGCAGTTGTTATGGTCATACAGAAAAATGATGGAGTGAAGGCAGCGCACAAAGATTGTTTCAATGTTTATAAGAACGATTATATCACTAGTTAAATAAAAGCAGGGTCTGTAGGCGTGTGTGCTTTACAGCATATGTATAGCATATCATATGGATAATGTTGAGGTAAAATAATGCTATCACTGATATTCTTGCGGCCTCAACCTCTCCCAGTCCGGATGTTGTGAGAAAGAACAGATGAAGAGCAGGAAAATAAGATTAACGCAAGTTTAATTTGGAAGATAATAAGTCCAATGATTTCTAATGCAAAATGAATATACAAAATAACACAATGAAAGAAAATGACATGAAGAATAGAAAATTTAGGGCCCTTACGGAGAGAGATGGATTTTCAGCAAAGTCTCTGTCATTTCAAGTTCCAGGTACATCTTTATACTGTGGACTTCAAAGTTTACTGACTGTGCCTTCCCTTTTTCCATCAGGTGATGTAAATCAGCCAAGCTCTCTTGTGGCATCTATACCACGGCCAAAAGTTGACCTTTATTGCTTTATTGTCCATACAGCCAGCTTTTACGGCTTGCAGCTGCCGAGACCCTTATAACCCCTGTTTCACCCTGACCCCTGCGCTTACTGACTCTCTCCCCGAGGCTCACTCATGTTAAATCTCAGTTTAATGTTGTCACATGCAAACTAATCTAATAACATGAAATTACATGATTTTAATTCTCAACAATAACAAGCAAATCTTGAGTTGAAGTAAATAATTCCCACATTTTTGGACAAAGAAACTGATTCATATCCATCAAATATCACCCCCCTTCAGCACTTTCACACTGTATGATCACCATGTCTAATGATAACAGCCTTCATGACGGCTGTGACACTCACTTTATCTCTGCTATAAGCGGACGTCTGTAAGGATACACCAGGAGCCAGCAGCAGACAGAAACATGGTGACATAATATCTTCATTTGGCCCTTCTTGATGTCTCCTAAAACCAACCCTTCTGATAATTGTATACGCCATTAAACAGTGAAAATGTTATACTTTCATTATCTGCAGGTAAAGTAACTAATAACAAGCAAAACTGTAAGATTAAGAATCAAAACACAATTTCACAATTTCACAGAAATGAAACAGAGGTGGTTGTGGTGTCAATATTGATGTGGAGGGCGTACGCAAACATTTTAAGACATAAACAGTTTAAGAAGTATGGCCTCTACCCAGAAATAAATACAAAGAAGTAAAGGTAAACTAACATCTACATTTAATTTAAACAACTAGTACAAGTTCAATAATCACTGCAAAACAACGAGGTTATGGAGGCCAAGTTAAGGCAAGAGTCAGTGAAACAGACAGAGCAGAAAATCAAGAACAATTCAAATCTTTGTGACGCCTTTTATCAAACTGCATGACTGGTCTGAGGTGATATATATTGAGAGATATTGGTAGTTTAGAAAGAAAGATAATCGAAACAGAAATTATAACCTACCGTTTGTGTATATTGACCTGTGAATTTTGTCACCTGATGACTGATTTTCTATTTTTTCTTCCAGCACAACAGCAGAGAGCTTGACCAACAACAATGAGGCAGAGCTACAGAAACGGTGTCAAGAAAGACAGCAGGAAATTGATCACATGCAGCAGGTGCTTGAGACAAAGATTCAGCTCCTGCAGGAGGTTGGTGTGGTCCACTCCACCCGTCACACACATGGGCCTCGTCTTCATGAATCTGAAATATTTCTATGCGTGTTTGCAGGAGGCCCAGCTAGCACGTAGTGAGGCAGAGAGAATGGCCTCGCTGGCGGGATCACACTCTCACGCCTCCCTCATTTCCTTAGACGCCACCATGGAGGACATTCCTGAGGACGAGAGAGCTCCAAACATCCTGTTCCCGTCCAACAAAGACAAGTACAGAACACTGAGGAAGTCTTTTTCAGTCTCTTTCCGTATTTTGGACAGAATAGAACTACTCAAATCAATCCCTGTTTACCATTACCTGTTCTTCTCTGTTTATTCTCAGGTTTATAGAGGAACTGACTAAGGAACTGCACTCCAAGGAGGCTCTCATCACAGAGCTGTGTGACGAGAAGACAATACTCACACATAGAGTTGGAGAGCTGGAGGAACATGTTCAGGAGCTATCTTCATCTCTTTTACAGAAGGACAGGGATGTTGAGGTAAATTCTGTCTTTCTCTCTGCTCAGAAATATGCCTTACAAACAGAAACACGGGTATGTTTTATGATTATAATCTGTTATCTGTTGGACAGTTCTATCAGGAGGAGTTTGGTCAAGAGAGGCTTCGCATCGAACAGGAGATGCAGGTTAGTAGACCTCTGTAACAACAATCTGAGGCATTTGTTTTGGGATTTGTTATAACATTGGATCATTGAACCATGTTATTGTGCCCCTTCCACGGCTTCTGATTACTGGAGTGGCTAACACAAACGGGAACTGATTTCTGGTACAGGCAGGGGTTTGCATGCCATAATTACACATTTGCCACATCAGTGAGCGTGAATTAGCCATCCCATAGTGCTACCAAACTGAAAAATTATATGTCTAAAAGAAATCCTGAAGGACAAAAAAGTGTATATGTTGTTTTTACTTAATAAGAAACCAGATTCTGTTTGTATTTGAAAGCATTTTTTTTTTATGTAAGCTTTTCATAGCCCTCCGTAATAGTTAGCAAACCTGCTTTAAGATTTACAAAAGGCCTTTAAACATTTCATCTTCTGCTGAAGGAGCACAATCTCACAGGAAAACATTTTAAAAGTCAAGCCTTATTAGCATCTGTAAAAATCCCTATAAAATAAATACAAATGAAGCATTTTTTATTCACACTTTACTTTTAACTTGATTAGATTGTCCACGAAGGTTTAATTAGCCATCCATGGATCTTCCCGAGATAGAAAACAGAGGCCCATTTCTCAAAATTCACATGAGGCAGAAGTGTGTTGATATTCTTAAGTCAAGAAATGGCTACTTGCACATATCTACAGCTATAGCAATAATTAAAAAGTTTGTAACCATTTTGAATGGTGACAAACAAGACTGGATGACCATCCAGGTTTATTTTGTCCTCACAGTGAGGAGGATGTAAGGAAGGTGGAAAAAAAATCTCTAAAGCTCAGTTAGAGAACTCCAGCAAAGAGTGACATCTGGGGGTCACCAGGTCTTCATAATACCCATCTATGTTGCACGCCAATGTTCTTTGGGAGGCAGAAGAAAATCCTTTTCTCTACTTACATCACTTTCCCAGAAATCATGCTTTTTTGGTCAAATGAGATTATTCTTTTGGGAAATACTCCAGGTGGTCTGGTGTGAAACAAAGAATGCTTATTTCAAACAGCAACTTATGTCCATCATTAGGCAAGGTGGAGGATCCATGATGCTGTGCATCTTTCTCTTCCAAACGCCCTGGGATCCTTAATTAGAGTCCATGTCATCTTTATGAAATACAAGGATATTTTAAATAAAAATCTGTTGGGCTCTGCCAAAAAAATTAAAATGGGTCATCATTAAGTCTTTCTGCAAGATAAATATCTGAGTCAAATGTTTAAGCTTTATATAAAAAAATGTATGAAGAGAAAAAAGCGACAACTTTTTTTGCTTTTGTAATACATTTATTTCCCCAATTTTATTAGTTGTTTTTTTTTTTTTCAATTTTACAATTGATACAATGACTATTTTCAATCACAGGTTATTGTCAAATACAGGTCCTTCTCAAAATATTAGCATATTGTGATAAAGTTCATTATTTTCCATAATGTCATGATGAAAATTTAACATTCATATATTTTAGATTCATTGCACACTAACTGAAATATTTCAGGTCTTTTATTGTCTTAATGCGGATGATTTTGGCATACAGCTCATGAAAACCAAAAATTCCTATCTCACAAAATTAGCATATCATTAAAAGGGTCTCTAAACGAGCTATGAACCTAATCATCTGAATCAACGAGTTAACTCTAAACACCTGCAAAAGATTCCTGAGGCCTTTAAAACTCCCAGCCTGGTTCATCACTCAAAACCCCAATCATGGGTAAGACTGCCGACCTGACTGCTGTCCAGAAGGCCACTATTGACACCCTCAAGCAAGAGGGTAAGACACAGAAAGAAATTTCTGAACGAATAGGCTGTTCCCAGAGTGCTGTATCAAGGCACCTCAGTGGGAAGTCTGTGGGAAGGAAAAAGTGTGGCAGAAAACGCTGCACAACGAGAAGAGGTGACTGGACCCTGAGGAAGATTGTGGAGAAGGGCCGATTCCAGACCTTGGGGGACCTGCGGAAGCAGTGGACTGAGTCTGGAGTAGAAACATCCAGAGCCACCGTGCACAGGCGTGTGCAGGAAATGGGCTACAGGTGCCGCATTCCCCAGGTCAAGCCACTTTTGAACCAGAAACAGCGGCAGAAGCGCCTGACCTGGGCTACAGAGAAGCAGCACTGGACTGTTGCTCAGTGGTCCAAAGTACTTTTTTCGGATGTAAGCAAATTCTGCATGTCATTCAGAAATCAAGGTGCCAGAGTCTGGAGGAAGACTGGGGAGAAGGAAATGCCAAAATGCCAGAAGTCCAGTGTCAAGTACCCACAGTCAGTGATGGTCTGGGGTGCCGTGTCAGCTGCTGGTGTTGGTCCACTGTGTTTTATCAAGGGCAGGGTCAATGCAGCTAGCTATCAGGAGATTTTGGAGCACTTCATGCTTCCATCTGCTGAAAAGCTTTATGGAGATAAAGATTTCATTTTTCAGCACGACCTGGCACCTGCTCACAGTGCCAAAACCACTGGTAAATGGTTTACTGACCATGGTATCACTGTGCTCAATTGGCCTGCCAACTCTCCTGACCTGAACCCCATAGAGAATCTGTGGGATATTGTGAAGAGAACGTTGAGAGACTCAAGACCCAACACTCTGGATGAGCTAAAGGCCGCTATTGAAGCATCCTGGGCCTCCATAAGACCTCAGCAGTGCCACAGGCTGATTGCCTCCATGCCACGCCGCATTGAAGCAGTCATTTCTGCAAAAGGATTCCCGACCAAGTATTGAGTGCATAACTGTACATGATTATTTGAAAGTTGACGTTTTTTGTATTAAAAACACTTTTCTTTTATTGGTCGGATGAAATATGCTAATTTTGTGAGATAGGAATTTTGGGTTTTCATGAGCTGTATGCCACAATCATCCGTATTAAGACAATAAAAGACCTGAAATATTTCAGTTAGTGTACAATGAATCTAAAATATATGAATGTTAAATTTTCATCATGACATGATGGAAAATAATGAACTTTATCACAATATGCTAATATTTTGAGAAGGACCTGTACATAGGCATCATTTTAGAGTAACTGAAAGAAGCGATTGTTCATAGTGCCAGGGGTGAAACAGAGAAAACTTTCCTGCAAAACATCTCTGTTATAAGTTGAAGCTCAGCCTGTCTGTGCGCAGTCTGCTGTGACTGTGTTTACCGACCAATTACTGCAGTCCTCTAAAGCTAACAGAGAGGAGCGACATGACATAAAAAGACCTGTGCACTTATAAAGCTGGCATTGTGTGCTGCATCGTGTGAGGCTTCCAGCAGCACAGGGCTTATTACAGAGCCTTCATCTCATCACATAAAGTGCCAGAATTTCATTTACCCTAAAAGGCTGTTTCTGCAATGACAGATCCAAGGACACATAGCTCTCCTAGTACCAAATCAAACCCTAACCACCGCTCCATCTCCTAGGACAGAAACCGTACTTTTAAAATGTAACTTCAGAATTATACACATTCAGCTGCATTTATCTGAGGAGCTTAAAGACTTAAGCGCTGGTAATTGGCTCTAATCCAAACGTCTCAGCATATTCCTAAAGCATATTTTTTGTTGCTAGGCGTGTTTCTCACCGACAGTCTTTTGTCAACAAGGTGTCTCTGCAACCGCTTTAACTTGTAAATCAATTTAAAATGAAGAATGCAAATGGACCCGCCAAACCGGTTCTCAGTTTAAATCTGAAACAAGATGAAAGGAAAATGTGCATCTCTTTATGATAGTGCGCAGAGGAAACATAAACAAGGCTGGGTTTATGATAAAACCTTTGGGGACACAGGAAGTGCATAAGATTTTGTGAAGGTGTGCAGAATTTAAATATAATAAAAATACATGATAAACACCACCTGGCTCATAAGTATTTGTGGACATGAGAAGATGTAGGCAAAAGAGCGGCACAAGCTTACTGTCATTGTTTGCAAATGTATTTGAACTTGTTTGTAAAAGGGCAGTGCAAATGGATTATGTGATGGTTGAGTTATGAAGTTATGCTGCAGAGAGTGCAAGAAAGTATAGAAGACTGAAATATTGTATGCCCAATCCTTGTCTTTTTGGCCCGCTTCTAAAAACTCGCAACATGGCAGCTCTAAGTCTTTTAATGTTTGGTAAATCATTTCTCTTAAAAACTGGTAAGATGTTCAGTAAGGCAAATCTGTTAGAAATAAAATATATATTTTTTATTTGGCAGTTTTATTATGAAAGAGCATAAAGAAAAGAACAAAACAAGATCCAACACAACCATAAGCATCATAAGAAAACCTTAAATCTGTAGCCAACAAGGACTGCAGTTCTGTTTTTGTCTGGAGTAAAATCCTGAAGCAGCTCTAATGCAGGGTTTCTTTTTTTGTAGGGTTTTTTGTTGTAGGAACACTTTATTACTGCAAAGGTAGGTTAAAGGGCTATCAAATATATATTAATGTATCAAAAAAATCATAAAATCAATAGAATACTAATAGTAGTTTTAGTAATGTCCTGAAGAATACTTCCAACAGAGGATGACTGTCCTAAAATGGCCAGCAGCTCATCTCAAAGTAAAAACCACTGAAAACCTTTAAAGTGAAATACACCTTTGTAAAAAATAAATGTTGCACATGTAAAACAGAGTTTAAATAAAATGAACACTTGTGATACTTATGGAGAATACTTGGAGGCTGTGACTGCTGCCAAAGTAGTAAAACTAGTTTTTATGGCATTTACTTTTGGATTATATTTTGTTCATTTCTATGTCTGCCTATTTCATTCTGTTTATGAAGAAACACCAACATTTTTCAGGTTTTCTGTCAAAGAAAGACACTGACATACAGTATGTATGGTGTGTCTATGTTTCCATGAAGTGTTCTCTTTCATATTTGCGTGAACGCTGCAGGCATTTCCCTGGCTAGTCGTTTAAAGGCTCTGATTTCAGCCGAGCTGTCGATAGGTCAGGTTGACCTTTGAGAGCACAGAGACCCCGGCACTGATATCAAGTTGTGTTGTTGGTTTCAGACCAACATCAGTTATACGAGCTCTTAATTGACTCTCCAAACACTACGGACATGAATGCTGAGAGGAGGAGGCTTGAAGTCGATAAAAACATAGACTTTTTACACATTTCATTCCAAATGGTATTTTTGTCAATGGTTATCAATGAATTTATTGTGGTTTTATGTAAACCTGGAAAAAGGGTTATTAACAGTATGTCCGGCACAAATCAGCTTAAGAGAGATCTGAGCTAGAGGAAATGGCTCAGTCTCAGTAATTAACTTTTAAATAAGCAGCAACCGAAAACCTTAAAACAGACAGCTCTGACATTAATCAAGACACTTGGGTTCACTTCGTCCTGACACAGAGGTTCGGCTCAGAGGATAGAAAGTCTATGGATGTTGAGTTCAAGTGTTACAGCATGACTGTCTGTTTGTGCTTCTCAAGCGACAAAAAACATATGTAGTTAGTGTGGGGTTAGGCAGGGGCTTTTAAATGGAGGACAGAGGTATGATTGTTTATCACATGCAAATTGTTTGTTTAGATAAGAGTACCATGGTAACAGTAGAGGAAAAATTAACAGAGAAACAGTACTGTGCAAAAGTTGTAGGCAGGTGTGGAAAAAAACGCTGTAAACAAAGAATGCTTTCAAAAATGGAAGTGTTAATTAATTTATTTTCATCAATCAACAAAATGAAGGAACAAAAGAGAAACCTAAATCAAATCAATATTTGGTGTGACCACGCTTTGCCTTCAAAACAGCATCAATTCTTCTTAGTACACTTGCACATAGTTTTTGAAGGAACTCGGCTGGTAGGTTGTTTCAAACATCTTGGAGAACTAACCACAGATCTTCTGTGGATGTAGACTTTCTCACATCCTTCTGTCTCTTCATGTAATTCCAGACACACTTAATGATGTTGAGATCAGGGCTCTTTGGGGGCCATACCATCACTTCCAGTAAGTCTTGTTCTTCTTTACGCCGAAGATAGTTCTTGATGAATTTGGCTGTATGTTTGGGTTTGTTCACTTAGCATTTTGTAAATTGATAAAAATAAGCAATCATCATTTATATTTCTGAAAGCATTCTTTGTTTACAGCATTGTTTCACATCTGCCTAAAACTTTGGCACAGTACTGTAGATATATAAATAAATTACAATATTATTGAAAAGTTATTTTACTCCTGTAACTTAATTCACAAAGTGAAATACATTAGATAGATTAATTTCACAGAGACTTATGTTTTCAAGCCTTTATTTTTGTTAAATATGATAATTTTCCACTCAGCTACTGAATGGAAAATACAAAATGTGACCTTAATGAAAAGTATGTTTAATAACTACTTAAAGACTATTATTTTGAAAAAGTACTTTTAATCTGACAAACGAGCTTAATCAGAATGCATATTCTAATTTATTGAATATGACATCTTGATGTCATCTGGATACTCTAGGGCCTGCAGACCAACATGGGGCCCCCACAAATGCTCAGCTTAAATTTATTGAAATTTTTATGAAGAATGGGCCTGTTTTTAAATTTAATCTGAAGTTTTGTCAAAAGCAAATGTTAATGAATTTAAAATGCATTTGAAATTACAATTTATTTATTTAGGATTCCTTGTATTGCAGCTTATTCTGAATTTATTTTATCTGTCAGCCTAAGCCATCAAAGTTATTAGGAGGGGCAAACCCTGAAAAGGTGACTGGTTTGTAGTTAAAAGGCCGAGCAACCTGATAGGTCTAATCAGCGAGTCATAATGACAGATTAAATATTTTTATGATGGACTGCAGCACTTTGAAAATGAAATAATAAAACAAATACTGTCCTTTTTGTGATTATGATTTTATATAGATTGAGTTCATGTTTTAAACAATTATTTCAGTTACCTTGTGTTTTCAATCAATTGTTTAAAAAATACATAACTTAAAAAAATAAAATAAAAACTATTTAATGCATCTATTACAATTTTATTTAAATTATCACATGTGTAAAAAAAGTTAACAAGTTATTAATTTATTGAATATTGGCACTCTTGGCTCTCCATACTTTTTCTTTCAGACTTACCTGTAAAAATCCATTGACTGGCATAATTTTTATAGTTTTATTTAAACTATCACACATCACACATTTAAACTTTTTAAAAAAATTTTATTGTGGCACTTTTAACCCTTTATACTTACAATCTTGGTCTCACTCTGAGAAACAAGCATTGTGATTGTGTCTCCCATGTTCTTTGGCTCATTTCATTTTACATTGCCGGCTACTGAGCATTTCACCTGTTTATTCAGGCGCACTGATCGTAGTCAACAGGGCAGGAGCAAATGACAAACTCCCGAAGGGGGACACCATTCTGTCTCTTCAGCAATGACATCTAAATAATTTAAAATATTGGTGTAGATGCGATTTATTTCCGTGTATTACCTGTTACGTTTCCAGCATGACCGCTATCCGCAGTAATGATTTATCTGAGAAGACCGGAGTTTAGCTGCACCGGGCTCCTCCACCCCTGCTCCTCCCGCATGGTGCGCTCCGCCGCTGCAGGTCCATCTCCTCGGAAGCGACATCATTATCTCCCCGCAGGATCTCCGGCACTTTGCTTTAACATGCAGCGTGTCTGTATGTGTAGCCGTCGTTGGAAGCCCTGAAATGAGCAAACGGACTCCTCTAAAGCCGCAGACACGGAAGGAGGAGTCAGAGGATCGCCCCTTTTAACCAGCCTGTTACCGCGGCACGTCCGTGTCGAGGCCGGCGGATCGTCACCGCTCCCCGGTCAGGATGAACCTGTCCGTGTCCGTGACAGCCGAGCCGTGCTGGTACTGCTGCAGAGGCGTCTAGGATGGCGCTGCTAGGAAATACAAAACAGCGGTTTACTGACAGCCTGGGGACACTACACAGAGAGAAACCGGGTCTGATTAAGTTAAAGAGACATACCATCTCACTCCGTGCGCCATATTCACGATGCACATCCTGCAGGATCCTGGACTGATGGATATCTGGGAATCACTTAATATCCCAAGCTTTTCTTTGGAATTACATGTGCAGCCAATATATAAGGCTCCTTTAGTCACTTATAAGGGACCTAATTTGATCTGAGGATCCATGCTCTCTCGTGTGTCTGAGTAACCTCTATACTTCATTCCTGGAAAGCTGGGAGAATGCTTGATATCAAGATGAAGGAGACATGTAGAATCTGTGGCCGGGAGCTCTGCGGGAACCAGAGGCGGTGGATCTTCCACCCAGCCTCCAAACTCAACCTACAGGTGCTGCTGTCCCATGCCCTGGGTCAAGAACTGACCCGGGATGGCAGGGGGGAGTTTGCATGCTCTAAGTGCACCTTCATGCTGGACCGCATGTACCGCTTTGACACAGTCATTGCCCGAGTGGAGGCTCTGTCCATCGAAAGGCTGCAGCGGCTCTTGCAAGAGAAGCATCGGCTGAAGCAGTGCATCGGCGGTTTGTACCGGAGGACTAATCCGCAGGAGGGGGCTGTGACATTTACTGGAAATAATGAAGGGTCTGGAGATGGAATGGTGGATATTTCAGGTCTAACCCACGCAAAGTACTGTTCCCTGCTCCAGGAGGATTTGGTCTACTCTTTGTACGAGTCCTGGGCTGATGATGGGCTGGACTGCCACCATCACCACCACCCTCCGTGTTCTGCTGGTCCAGGGTCAGAGGCCACAGGTGCAGGCTCACACCACTGTCGACCCAGCACTCCCAGATGTCGAGGATGCTCCTACTGGCGGGTGGCAGACTCTGACTATGAAGCTGTGTGTAAAGTGCCCAGAAAGCTGGTAAGAAGTACCTCTTGTGGACCATCAACGAGATACTCAGCAAGCGTCATAGGAGGGAGTATAACAGGTGGAGAAGCGGAGAGAAAGAACGATTCAGAGGAGGCCCCGTCATCTCGAACTCTGGTCCCTGGAACTCAGGATATTTCCAGGACTTCAGACAGTGATCGCACACTGGCTGGACAAGCCAGCTGCAGCCCATCAATCGCATCCCTGGAGACGGCCGAAGACACCACTCAATCTGGAGCAATGAGAGATGGATCACTGATCTCCCCTGGCGAAGCGATAGAAGACCATATATCTGACTCTCTGTCTGAGGAGCACATGGGAATGACACTGTCCTCACCTGGGCCCAGCCTGTCTCTGACCCTCAGTTTGCTGCAAAGCTATACAGTCTACCGGCCAGTCCAGCACACTAGAGGAAGCAAACTGCCGGTCCTCATCCGACGAAGCTCCAGGAATGGAGCCACGCGGCTGCATTTCCTAGATCCTCTACTAGGGATGCCTTTTGGAGAAAGAGACAACCACATGCCCACTCCCGAGCTGGAGACCCCTTTGATCAGGGTGAATTTGGAAGAGAATCACAATCTGAGCTATGCTGACATGGAGGATTTATTGGAAGACTTGTACAAAGAATATCCTCCCCCTCCTCCACATCAGGTATTAGACCTTCCAGAAAACCACGTTGCTGCTGAGAGGAACTATTTTTTTCCTCGGCAGCACCCAGAGTGAACAAGCCTAACCCGCGTCAACGTTTCACTGTGCACCCTGCCCATGAAGTGTTGCTCCCTCCTCTTTTTTTAGTTTAAGCAGCTTCAAAATCAAGATGTCAGTTACTTATACTACTCACAGCTTCTTCAAATAGCTTCAACTCAAGAGATGTGAGCTGTGGTTTGTGTGTGTGATGTGCCTAGTCTTCTATGTTTGGTTTCATCACACTTAGCAACTGCAGTCAGGTTTAGGTAGGCAGTTGCACATGGCACGGCCTAGATCCTTCATTAGTGTGTGTGTTAGCAAACCATAAGGTCATTTTTACTGTCAAAACACGAAGTAGGAAATGAAGGCACAGGTATTTATATAGATCAAAGTTATCTTATAGGGATTTTTGAACTGCGGTTCTGTGAAGTTTTGGTCCGTGTTACTATACCAACTACACTGATGGATGCTGCCAGCTGCATCAGTCGCTTTCATCAGCTCTGACCTGTCTGTCCACTGCCATTTGTGCAAAGATTGTACATACCTGTGCTTTTCCAGCTCTTGTAGCCGTTTGGATGTCATCCTGGCGGACTCACGGATCAGACGAACGGTCAGCGTAATGTTGCATAGTAACACATCATCGTTTGACTGAGTTTGAGTTGCTTCACTTTTCTACAAACTCACTGTGATATGATGTCTTTCTAAAGTTGCAAGGGAGCGGAAATCGTTCACTAGCAAATTTGGGGAAATGCTTAAAATATGCACGGTGGCGCAGTTGGTAGCACTGTTGCCTTGCAGCAAGAAGGTCCTGGGTTCGATTCCCGGCCTGGGGTCTTTCTGCAAGGAGTTTGCATGTTCTCCCTGTGCATGTGTGGGTTCTCACCGGGTACTCCGGCTTCCTCCCACAGTCCAAAGACATGACTGTTAGGTAAATTGGTCACTCTAAATTGCCCTTAGGTGTATGAATGAGTGTGTGTATGGTTGTTTGTGTGTTGCCCTGTGATGGACTGGCGACCTGTCCAGGGTGTACCCCGCCTCTCGCCCATAGACTGCTGGAGATAGGCACCAGCTCCCCCGTGACCCACTATGGAATAAGTGGTAGAAAATGACTGACTGATGACTGACTGGCTTAAAATATAAAACTTCATGGAGGTTATGGAAATTTATAGAAAATATCTGAAATTTGGAAGTACTTAAACTTTATTATATCCAAACATAAAACTATAAACACGTTTTGTCAGAGGCTGACATGCATGAAAAATAACATTTAAAAATAAAGAACACATACAATAAAAAATATTTTTAGCCGATATTTCTAGAAATCATTTGTGCATGGGATAGAGGAATTCACAGTACATGTAGTGGTTGTGGTCTCAGTACCATGGGATTGAGGAATAGCACAGATATACTCAGGTGAATTCTGGTAGTTTTGGTTAATATTATACTAAAAAGAAATGTTCCCAACTGGATTTATGACCCATATCAGGGCCAAAATTCAGTATTTTAAATTCCAAGGTTTTTTATTTCTACAAGTAATTTAACTGTTGCTGATTATACCTTCACAGGGCCTCGCTGTGAACAAACTTTCCCTTTTAATGCTGTAATAGAATGACATGCCATTGCTAAACTAGTTCAGTGCAGGATTTGGCCCACTTTAAGTCTGCATTGCTGCAGAGAATCTTCTGCTTCAGTATATATGTTTGCAATGCAAAGAAAAACAGTCCAAGCTCACGCCATTCAATAATGTTCTTTAAGGGGGATGCATTTATTCTCTAAAGCACAGACTGATGACCGAAGTAGGTTAGTTAAGGGAAGACATCTAGACAGCGTGGCTCCGCTGTTGACCTATTTTCCTCAGGCCTTGGGGCAAAGTGAGCACACAATGTCAGACCATCTCAGCTCTGGCAGGCTGGCTGCTCAAGCAACACAATTCTAGTTTATTTCTTGTATCTAAAAAAGAAAACCTTTTGTATTTATTGGGTAAAGTTCTGAAACATACTACACACTAACCTCAGTGTTAATAGAAGTTCAGATTGTCACATGATAAGTATACTTGTCATGCTTTTAGTGAAATAAGGTGGGTAGGAAAAGATAACATTTTAGGTGAAGTTTTGCGTATCAATGCTCACAAACCACTCCAGTGGCTCCTCTGCTTCATACGGCCTGTTAGCCTACAGTATTGCAAAGAGATGAGAGGTCTGCGACTGATATTCGATTGAAGCTTGTTTGTAAATTTTTAACCTGCCGATACCAATGTTCGCCCATTTCAGTTTCTCATTAAGAAGCAGAATATATGAAAAGAACAACATTAAAAAGGAGGATTTGACTATTCGAAAACAAAAACAAAATGAGCTTGGCATTTTAGTGTCTTATTAGCAATTAGCGGGGTTAGCACAGCTAGCATTACTAAAACAGCTCTCTCTGTGTTGTATTCCCTGGAGAATGTAGGTCCTTACCTGTCAAAATGCCCAAATTCAGAATAAGAACAGAGCATCTTTTCTGTACCGTGTAAGCCTTCCTGTTATTTGTTGAAATTCCCACTCTCTCACAGCCTGAATGAACCACAGTAATACTTGGGAAAGCAAACCCATTTAAATTGCTTTTTGTGTCTCTGTGGTTCATTTGTCTTAATTTTTAATCACCTCCCTTATACTGAAAAAATACTACCTGCAAGTCCTCTTCCCTCAGCATCAGCTTCCATAGAGAAGAGTATTAAAAAGATTATATTATTGAGTTGTTGAAAATCATCCAATTCACCAGTTACCAACTAAATAATTTGTATTGTGGTGCCTCTCTAGTATTATGTAATGTGGAGGTTATGCTTGTACACTTTCCATAAATCTGTAACAAAACAGTGGGTTTATTACAAATCATTCATTCATTCAATGAATGAATTATTACATATAAATTTAATTCCTTCTTTTTCAGAGCCTCGTTGAGGAGCAGCAGACTCAACTCAACCAGTACGAATGTGCAGCGGGTCAGTGCGTCAGCGAGCTGCAAAAGGCACAGCTCCAGGTGCAATCTCTGCAGGCCAAGATTCAGGAGAGCGAGGCAAACAACATGGTGGGGAACAATAAAAATAGCTGCACCTTACATTTGGATATTTTTTCACACTGCAGGTCAAATTGTGTTTTTCCTTCTCTAGAAGCTACAGGAGAAGCTGAACGAGATGGAGTGTGAGCTGCGTTCGCTCCGACAGGCGGCTCAGCATCAGGAAAGAACCATTCAGGGCCTCACAGAGTCCATCACTACCAAAGACAGTGAGGTCTGTGTTTGCAGATGAAGAAATGCCAGTATAAGACAATTTCTGAACCTTTTTTAAAATTTGCTGACTCCTATCTTCCTTCTCTCTCTACAGGCACAGGAGCTGTACCATCTGATTGAAGGCCAAAACAACACTCTGTGTAAGCTGCAAGAACTGGCCCACCGTAACCAGCTTGCTCAAAGCCAGGTGAGACCTGATGCATGTTTTTGTTGGGTCCCCTGACCAGAAGCTGTCCTTATTTAAGGTGAAGATATAAAGTCTGATCCTTTTATATTTTCTTCAGACTCCTGCAGGCATTAGTGAGTGCCTAACACTTGCCCAGCTTCAGGGTGAGTTGGTCAGGGTGCAGAGCTCGCTGTTCTCGCTGGGTCTGGAGTTGGATGCCAGTCAGAGGAGTCTAAAACAGAGCCAAAGGCAAGGGGACGACCTGCTGAGATTTAAGGACAGACTGAACTCTGACCTACAAGAAGCACTGCAGCACAGGGAGGTCACCGAAAAACACAACCAGGTCAGCGCGGACATTCATGTGCGATTTACCCAAGTGCATAAGGCGTGTATGTGTAACCTCTCCTGTTCCTGCTGCAGGACCTGCGCTGTGCTCTGCAGAAAATTCGCTCTGAGCTTCAGACCAAAGAGGTGGCTCTGAAGGAGTCCGAGGCAGAGAAGATTGCAGCAGCACAGGAGAAAGACAGAATCATTGCACAGCTCGAACGTTCCCTGCAGGACAAGGAGCAACAACTGCAGGTAGGGCCACACGTTGCATTCACAAAGACATAGATGCTCATGTGCATATGTTTCTTGGAACGGATTTTCGATCCGCTGAATGTTACTGTCTGTAGGAGTATTCTGAGATGTTGGAGTCGACAAAAAGCTCCAAACCAAGAGATGCACTGCTGGAGAAGCTGAGAGAGCGGATTAAAGAGAGAGATAGAGCTCTGGAGGTAAAACACAAGCACACGCTGTGATGATGTTTCTGTAACAATATAAACTCCTCAAAAGAATTAGCAAACATTCCTTAAGATAGTAATTTCCCACCCTTTTAATGGTACTAGTTGGTGTTTTATTTTATTCTGTTTGAAAGCCTTTTTTTGTCACCTTTACAACCAGGTACAATTTATAAGTGTCATGCATTCACAGAATTAGCAACATAGCTAAATGTGTGTGTTTAGGTGTGCCAGATCCATACAAAGCCACAACAGCTTGACATGTCCTGCTCCTCATGCCGGTCACCAGCCTGGCTACATTTTGCTGTTGGTTGGCATTCCTTTCCTAGATGTGTTGTTGAGGTCAACCAGATTGGTGGTGTTGGTTTCTCTCGCACAAATAGCACTCGCGTGCTTATTCCACAAGTGCTCGGTTGAGTTGAGCTGACCAGTCTGAACATCTAGAGGTACTTTGATGGTCCTGGCTCTGTGGGATAACTTTTGATGTCATCCTGAATGACCAAGTTAGTTCTTAGATCCTGGAGATCTGGTTTGCATGTTAAAGAGAGATATACCATCCGACACCATCACCTTGCCCCTGTAAAAAATTTGTTATGTGTGCACCAATCTGCATATATCAGGCCCATTTGCGCAGGTGTGATTGCAAGCATAATGGTTGGACATGTGCAGTCTGTTCCTCACTGTCTAACCAGAGATCTATAGATGGCAATGCTGTTCAAATGTTGACTGTAAATCTCTAGAAGAAAGTCATGGTTGCTCTGTGAAGCAAGGATGGGGAACCTTCCTTATTGGGGTGTTGTTTTCCTGGGACACTTCTTTGTCGTCGGTCTTCGATTTCACCAGTCCTGAAGGGGCATTTTGTTGCAGGACCGATGCAAACCGGTGGCCTCAGTTGGGTGCCAGTCAACTGCACCTGGCAGAACTTGAAACTTAAAACAACAGGAGAACATTGCAGGGATTTTTGATACATTTTTGAAGGGGACCTACTCATGTTTAGCTGTGTTGCTCATTCCAAAGGTGGACAATACTTGCTAGTTGAACCTCGTAGTAAGAGTAACTAATCAAGTTTTTCAATGATTTTAAAACAACAGCAATTAGCATTCTTTAAAGGGATAAATAATTGAATTAAAAAACTTTTCCAAACTCGTTTTGAAGAGTTTAAACACTAAAAACACATGACATGGTAATAGACAGTCTGGATGTCAAACTAGAGGGTTTATTGAATGAAGGAACACTGTTCCTGACTGCAGCGCTCCATAGATGACAAGTTCTGCTGTCTGGAGGAACGCGAGGGCCAGGTGAGGTCGCTGCAGCTCGCCCTCAGGGAGAAGGAGCGGGACCTGGAGAGGCTCCGCTGCATCCTGTCCAACAACGAGGAAACCATCACGGTATGCTCATGAGTGCATCTCAGAGACATTTTGGGGGTTTTTCCTGCTATTTGTATAAATGGGTCCGTGTGGTATTGTATTTTTCTATCACCAGAGTTTGGACGCTCTGGTGCGCAGTAAAGAGCTGGAGCTGGAGCAGGCCGCAGAGGCCTACAGGAACCTGCAGTGGCTAAAACAGAAGAGCGAGGAGAAGGAGAAAACTGCTCTGAGAGAGAAGGACACCATTATTCACCAGCTGCATGCGGCCCTGCAAGCACGCACCCAGGAGATACAGGTAACACCAAAGACCTCCTATTATCAGGGCCTCTAAAGTGCAGCTGTTTGGGCAGACCTGTGTTACCAGTTCTACTTTTGCAAACACAACAGATATTGCTGACTCTGTTCCCTGTGGCCGCTTCCTGTTTTATGTACATGTGCAGGATCTAACTACCACGCTTGTTGCCCGGGTCCAGGCTGGTCCCACTGGGGTTGTGGAGGAGCTGAAGGCTCAGCTCGCTCTTAAAGAGAAGCTCTTCCAGGAGCTGCTGTCCGACCGCAGCCAGCAGACTGATGAACACCAAGCACAGGTCCAAGATCTGCTCAACACGCTCAGCTCCAAAGACCAGTATCTCCAGGTATGCAGTGGTGATGAAAAAGAATATCCGCCTAACAGATGCTAGATCGGAGCACAAAATAATCCTTTCATCTTTTTTCTTTCAGGACTACTCCTACAGGCTTTCCTTAGTGATCAGTGAGCGCACGAACGAGCAGCAGGAACTTCGCAAACAGTTGACACAGACGGAGCAGGAACTGTATGAGCTGAGGAGGGAGAAGGAGAGGGAGATGGGAGGAGAGACGGAGCATCTACGAAGCCTGCTCAAAGAAAAGGAGGCCTTTATTAAGGTATCTGGTTATGCGTCTCTCTTTGATTTACCCGTCACTTAGTCGTCTTTGCTCCTGATCTTCTCAGTACACTTTGTGTCAGGAGCTGATTCAGAAGCAGGAGGAGGCTGTGCAGGAGGAGAATGAGGCTGAAATTAAGGCTCTGAAGGAGGAGATTCAGCTGGTGCTGAAGAAGGAGAAGGAGGCTCAGGTATCTTGTGACCCCCAAGATGCTGCACCAAAGCCATCTTTGTATTTAATTTTACATGGTGTTGTTCTCTTTCTGCAGAAGGAAATCTCTGATCTGCGTTCTTCTCTGGCCCATCAGCAGATACAGAGTACAGCGACAGAAGACCGCACTCATCACAAGGCAAAAGTGAGTCATTTAGGGAAAAAAAATCCTTTTTTAAATTTTTTTGTACAGTGCCCTATAGAAGTATTCATACCTTTTCACATTGTTTCAAATTCTAACCACAAAATGTTGTATATTTTATTGATATTTTATGTGATAGACCAACACAAAGTGGCACGTATTTGGAAGTAAACAGAAAAATGTTTGTATATCTATTCAGCCTCCTTTATTCTGATACCCCATTATACCACCCAGTGCAACCAGTTGCCTAAGTGAAACATTGATGACCAACAAAAATAACGTCAGGAGTAGCGCACCATTCCCACAGTAAAACATGGCGGCATCATGCTTGTGGGAAACTTGTCAGAGTCGATGGGCAAAATAAAAAGGAATCCAGGAAGAAAAACCTCTTAGAAGCTGCAAAAGATTTAAGGCTGGAAAAGAGACAATGATAAGCCACTTTGTGTTTGTTTATCACAAAAAAGACCAATAAAAAACAATTACATTTCTGGTTGTAACATTACAAAATGTGAAAACTTCCAAAGAGTAAGCATATTTCTGCAGAGCACTGTATATATTTCTCATTCTTAACTCTTCCTACTTCTGGTCATTAGTGTGTGCTGGATCAGCTGGTGTCTGAGTACAACAAGCTGAATGATGCCCTAAAGATAGAAAAGAGGTTATACCAAAATCTGACACAGCTTAACAGGAGTGATGGGTAAGGCGGATGCTTTCATTTCTGTGAATACAAAAACAGTTTTCTTTTTGGATTTTTACGAATTTATGCTTTCCTCTTTTTGCAGAAACAACAGCACAGAGAAGATCCAGACCCTGCACACTGATCTGGATTCAGTTCAGGCACTTCGAGGGCAGCTAGAGGAGGTTCTGTCCAGGACCCGTAGCATGGCCCTGGCACTGGAGCGGGCAGCTAAAAGGCAGCCTGACTTTGGAGGTGGGAATGGGCGTGGACTAGCCTCCACAGCTGCAGTCGGCACTCTCACTAACGCTCCCTGATGCTCAGCACTTCAGAGTAAAAGTCTTAATGTGAGACAGAGCTGCCTCCAAGCACTGAGGGTCAGTCCTAGAATGGGCTGTATTCATAAAGAGAAAATAATCTGACCCTTAGTCTGGAGGCAGCTTTGCCCAGTCAGATAGCTCTGTTCAGATTAACCTGTCTGAAATGGAAAAATGTGCATCTCAGAGTTTTATCTATTAATATATTCTGTGATCGTTGTGTGTATGTGTTTTTATTGTCTCTGACGACTGCCTGCTTTGCAGTTCGGTTTGTTCTGCATTGCCATTTCTGTGTGCCGTCTTTCATCGGCCGTGCTGTCTCTCAGTGAAGTTTGGTTTTGTGGAGATATTCAAGTTCGCACCTTACAGTGAAACGTCTCACCATTCATAATTTGTTTTTATGTCATCTGTTTGTCAGCATCTAACAAAGGTCCAAAGATGGTGTAGGACTTCAAATCTTAAGGGTTAACATCAAGCTTCAGCCTTTTTTCGGCGTTCTGTAATCCTGCTCTGCTTTAGTTACATTTTAGTCCAACAGATGAAACCTATTAAATATTAGCTCGTAGTAACTAGTTCGTATAGAAAAAGTGATGTCATTATTTTAATAAATGCATCATTTGGCAACATTTGCTTATCACTTCTGGGTTGTACTGAGATACCAGAACGATCTACAGACATGCTTGCACAGATGTGAAACATTACCTGCCCGTTAGAAATTAATAGAGAACATTTTCCAGGGATCCTCATCTCAACTCAAAGGTGGAATAAATGTCAACACTTGTTTTTTTTAATGCATTAAAAATAAATGTGCTGTTTGTTTGTCAAAAGGACATCTGGTATGGATTTATTTGTACCGTGTTTCATTAGAAATTTGGTCATAAAAATATATCAATTTCTAAATCAATCATAAATCCACAAAGTGGTCCTTGATTAGCCCTCCTTTCCCCAAAGATCCAGCCTCAGAGTGGTTTTCTTGTTTGAAATCTTGAAACTGAATCAAGTTTGGGATTTCTGAAGATTAAAATGTTTTTGTCCAAATTAGATTTACCTCCATCTACTCACTCCCTTGTGCATGAAATTGTGGCATGGTTGTCCTGTTTGCATGGCTGTTCTGCTTTGAACACCCTGTTTGATATTCCCATTCTAAAAATAAAGGCTATAATCAGGCCTAACATTATGACCAGAGAACCACTAATTATCGCTTTATCGTTTCACCTATTAGTGGGTGGGCTATAACAAGCAATAAGTTAACATTTTGCCCTCAAAGTGTTAAAAGCAGGAGAAATTGGAAGGGTAAGGACTTGACAACTGGGTCAAAGCATCTCCAGTACTGTATCTCATGTGGGATGGTCCCAGTCTGCACTGGTCTGTATCAAAAATAATTCAAGCAAGTAATGGGTGAACCGGGGCTTTCACCATTGTAGGTGGGGTGCAACGGCTATGGTCTGATCCAACTGACCAGCTACTCTAGTTAAATTTGTTACAATTAATTCTGGTTCTGATGGAAAGGTGCCTGAATACACAGAGCATCACATTTTGTTGCTTATGGGGCTGTAGACTGACAGTGCATCTGCCATCCCTTTAGCAGCACAATGTGCTCTGCCACAAAGCAAAAATGGTTCAGGAACAGTTTGATAAGTTGAATTGGCTTCCAGGTTCCCTAGATGAATAAGCCGGATAAGTCCCACCGTTCAGCATCTGCTGCTAACGTTTTGGTGATAGGTACCAAAGCACACCCTTATCGGAGTAGTGGAGTCCATGCCTTGACAGGTCGGGACTATTTTGACAGCAAAAGGCGAACTGACATACTATCAGGCAGGTGTTCATAATGTTGTACCTGATCAATGTATGCTTTCCTTTACCTGAAGATCTGTGATGTTAAGGATAAAAACAGAAATGACCATTTGTTTTTTTGTTGTAAAAAAAGCACTATGAGCCAAACAGACACGTGGTGCCACAGCACTGACAGAGCCTCACATCCAACCCTTTTGTAGCTCACAGAGCAACTGTTAAATCAATAAACGCTCTGTTTGACTGAGCTGGCTGCCCTTTCATTAGCAACATCAACCTCCCCTTTAAACAAAATCTAAGATTCACTGAGCGACTGTGAAAAACAACCCAGACACACATTGTGTGGTTACCTGTTTTTTGTCAGTGGGAAGGATGATGTGAAACTATTTCTTTTAAAAGCTCCTGCCGACTCACTTTCCACCAAACCTCTGTTTCCTGAAAAGCAACATCTTCTCCAGCTCCCCTCCTATTCGTGGGTTATTACCCACAATACGTTAGTAAAACATAAGCAACACCATTAAAGATGGTACGCAGTCAGCACAGAGGTCTTTAAAGGTCAAAATCTACATACATGTGTGTCAGCTCTGTGGAACTAAAGCTGGTCTCATAAACACATGCACACACTCAGTGGGTATTTTGTTATTTTTTTGCAGGCTAACAAAATATGACATAATATTTCCCTTTAGCCCCATGACTTCCAGTGAGGTGATTCAGAGCTGAGAGAGGTCTGTGGAATGACAGGGATAGAGTCGGGATTCAGGAGCAAAACAGAGGATAGGGAGAAAAGCTGCAGCCTAACAATTATATAACAGTACTGAAGGAGGTGGATGCTGTCCTTACATGGTTATTGTGCTTCCAGAGTTCAGCTCAGAAGACGAGGAGGAGGTAGACGATGAAGAAAGCAGCAGTGAAGAGTTCACTGACAGCATAGAGGAGGATGATAACAGCCTGAACTCCATTCAGGTAAAGCCCCATTTTCAGTCTTCTAAAGGAGTGTTTGGCCTTCTGTTAAGAATAAGACCAGAATGAACATGTTTTTCTGTCTTGTTAGGCTTCAGCGAAGCCTCAAAGAACTGCTGATGAGTCTGGACAGCTGGTAGAGGGGACATTACACTATATAAAGCAGCTTGAAGAAGCTGAGAGGGCTCTAAATGTTCAGCTTGAAAAAGTGCCATCACAGCTGGAAGAGGATGAATACATGTCTTTATCTGAGATGAGGTGGATATTTCAGAATCTCCTCAGATATATTCAAGTTTGTTTTTTTTACTTTCCCTTCTCCTCTGTGCTAATTTATCCTTTTTTCTGGGGCTTTGTGTTTCGTCCTGCAGGAGTGCCCTGCAGAGGTTGCAGCAGGAGAATGAGGCTTTGAAAGAAAGTCAGGGACGACCCAGAGCAGTGGGGCAGAGGAGGAACACAGACAGTAAACTGAACCCAGAAGAGGAGAAGGAGGGTGGAAGTGCAGAGGAAGAGGATGAAGAGTTTGAATCATCTCCAGTCTTGTCGGGGAAGCGAGGGCCCCCTTGTGTTGGCATCGAGTCGGGGAAGAGGCACTGCATGAGGCCATGCTCACTGGACCTGACGTCCAAACAAGCTGAGACGGTAACATCTTCACATTTACTTTGACAGCCATTTTTTGTCATATATTTTTAAAATATTGTTTAGGAAATCCTTTCAATCTATTAGTTTGTAATCAAATATAATTACAAATGGGATTTTAGCTAGCTAGTAAAACTCTTATTTCAAATCCAATTTTTCCAGTGACCACTAAATGTTTTAATGTTCACAGCGGATTGCAAAAGTGTTTTTCCGTTTAGTTGCTTTACAATCACATTGAGATTTTATGTGTGACCAACGCAAAATATTGCAAAAATGTGAAGAAAATGTTGCACAGATTTTATATTTCTTTACAAGCAAAAAACTGAGAAATGCAGCGTGCAAACTTCCCTTAGTCTGTACTTGAGTCTGATTCTTACTCATTTAGTCATCTACATCTGAGTTATGCTTTATTTAGTCGTCTATAATGTACATTTATGGCCAGTTCAAGGTTAGTTAGATTGGATGGAGAGTCATCAGTTTTCAAGTCTTGTGACAGATTCTTCATTACATTTAGGACAGCACTTTGACTGAGCCATTGAATATGTGAACACAAATATGCTCTGATCTAAATCATTGCATTTTAGCTCTGACTGTATGTTTAGCGTCATTGTTCTGCTGGAAGGAGAACCTTCGCCCCGCTCTCAAGTCTTCTGCAGCCTCTAACATGTTTTCTTCCAGGACTGCTCTGTGTTTGGCTTAAACTATCTTAAACTATCTTCCTATCAACTTGGCTCCCCTGTCCCTTCGGAAATAAAATATTCCCACAGCATGATGCTGCTTCCACCATGTTTCACCTTGGGAATTGCGTGTTCAGGTTAATGAGCAATATTAGTTCTCTAAAACACTATCTTACCTGATGAGATCCCCTTCTTCTACTTGTTTGCTGTGACCCCGTCATGGTTTGTGGCAGACTTCACGTGACTTTCTTCCTGCCACTATTCCATGAAGGCAAGAGTTGTGGAGTCCTCAGTTATTCGTTGTCCTGTCAACAGATCCTCTGCAGCTCTTCCAGAACCTTTTGTATAAAAGTTTTTGGTTGTTTTCGGACAAAATGTAAAACAAAAAAGATCAATGGGTATAAATTGTTTTGGGAAGGACTATATTACTTACATATATTTCTTCCGTTTCATGTATATAATAAATTTTTGGTGCAGTCTGTGTGTTGCATAACTTATTGATTCGTTCAGTGTAAATTTAAATAGGAACCATAATACCTTTGATAAATTATTACCCTTCTTAATTCACCATACACTTTTGGCCATTGTTTGTTGTAGATAGCCACTCATTAATGGAGTCCAGATTATCTGGCAGTGCATATGCAGACTGTGTTTGTTGCTGAATCCCCTTCTTGTTGCAGACGATAGAGTCCACCAGTGGCAGCAGTGAGCTGGGAGCAATTTGGCAGGATATAGAGGAGGGTCTCCGGGATCAGGCAGCTCGTCTGCTCTCAGACCTGACTCTGAGCCTCCAGGAGAACAGAGAGCTAAAAGAGAGATTGATGGTGTCCGAAGCCACTGTCCATGCTCAGGCTGAGCAACTCAAGGACTACAGAGATCTGCTAAGTGAGTTTTTCCTGTATGCATGTATTAAAGCATGCATGAATAACAAGCCTGCGCTTAAAAATACAATCAGGTTCTGTTTGTGTCTGTGCCTTTGCAGCAGAGACATCTGTGCAGCAGGCCAGTAAGCAGGTGCAGGTGGATCTTCAGGATCTAGGCTACGAAACTTGTGGGCGCAGTGAGAACGAAGCAGAGAGAGAGGACGCCAGCAGTCCAGGTGATTCAGAGAGATCAGGCTTTTCTAAGCCAAAATATTCATTTTCAGCCCTCCACAATACCCGTCTGGCTTGTCAGGCTTCATTGTATCTCATCCTCTCTGATCCACTCAGAGTTTGACGACTTGGAGATGTGCACATCACTGTCCCAACCACGGGACTGTGAAGGCGTGGGTGGCAGCTGGTACACTGGGAACTGTAGCAGTAACAGAGGAGCTTATGACATGGAGGATGAGTCTGCATCACTCCAGCAACTTGTGCAGGATCTGCGCTCTCAGCTTACCCGCTGCCACAAGGTGATCCGTGGACTCCAATTACGAGTTCGCTCGTTGTCCGCCACGAGCGACTACGCCTCCAGCCTGGAGCGCACGCCCCGCAAGGTTACCAACTCATCACCCTGGAGTATCCCATATATTCAGATTTATTCCACAGGCAGATCAAAGCAAGTCTTCTGTTTGATGTCCACCTTCTAGGTAAACTGGGCGTTTGAGAGATCAGCAGGCCCCAGTGGAGTGGAGGATGATGAAGGTTGGCTGTCAGACACGCAGAGAGTTCGCCCCAGCTCCAGGCCTAGCAGGGAGCTGCTGGATCTTATGGAACGTGTTGCATCACTTGAGGCTCAGCTGAAAACCACTCCTGCAGAGGGCAAAGGTCAAGCAGAAGAGGGGAAATGTGCCACCTGGCCTGGGTGAGATGACAGTTTTAAATAAGGGCAAAGGAAAGGGGCTGCTGGCTCTTACAGTGAGAGCCAGATATCTTCTGGATCAGATGCACTTTCTCTGGAGTTTGTCAGCAGATGCTCATGAGTCAAATGAGTCATATGACTCCTACCCTTAAGTGCACAGAAAACTAGTATCTCTGTTCATTCTGTGGTTCACTTTAAGTTTAACTGTGGGTGTTTCTTTCTCTCTTTAGGAAGTATAACTCTCTGATCCAGGCACAAGCTCGTGAGCTGTCCCACCTCAGGCAGAGAATGAGAGAGGGCCATGGGGTCTGCCACATCCTGACACAACACCTGGGAGATACCACCAAGGTGCTGCTTATCTTATGTGTTTGTGATATTTCATCCATCTTCTACAACATATGGGAGACAGGAAGGCCTACTGGAAGAATACGTGTTTATGTTTTCATATTTTCTCCAACTCCCAACTGTTTTCAGACTTTTGAAGAGCTCCTGCGGGCCAACGATGTTGATTACTACATGGGTCAGTGCTTCAGAGAGCAGCTGGCTCAGAGCAGTGCCCTGGCACAGAGAGTGCTCACCAAAATTAGTGGACGTAAGGAGAATCTTCCTATCAGATCTGCAAGCAGCAGAACTGTCTTTAATCCTTCTCTGCTAAATGTATTGTGTGCTCCTGTAAAATGTTCCATATTTCCTGGTTCCTAATCATAGATGAGGGTGCCGAGAACCACAATGAAAAAACAGGCCATGACCTGCTTGCCTTCAGGTGCGTTATTTGGATTTTCAAATTCTGTGTTTGTGTGAACATGTACAGTGCCATTTAGAAGTTTACATTCAATCATCATCACCATAAATGTTGTGTAAAGCTTTTTTTATTTTTAATGATGGATTCGAACTATTCTTTTTCCAGTGTGCAATGATCAGACAACCAACACCTTCAATAAAGATTAAACAAACATTTGTTGAATACTTTACTAATAATTTACTGTAGATTTTCTCTGATCCACATAGGGTTAAAGTTATAAATACAGAGTCAATAGACCCCCACTAATATTTGGCTGAATGTCCCTTGATATTTTGCAGAAACAGCACATGCTGTTGTTGCCATCAGCGAGATCTTGGCATGACTCTGGCGGAATATTTGACTCTGCTTTCCTCACCTAATGTTACCCGACACAAAACAAGTTTTGGTGCTTGTCTGTGATAATTTTCTAGTTGGAACAGCCAACCAAAGTTTTACTCTTTTCAACCTCATATAGTGGCAGTTTTTGATATGGGCGAAATGACTCACTGCTCAGCGCCCGATTCTACTCACAAGCACTTTTGGGGGTAAAAAATAATGTGTCACTAGCATCCTGGCGGAGGTTTGCATTACTTGTTTACATGTTTAGTCTATAGTGAGTGGGGATCCCCTTTGATGTGTAAGCTATAATACCATATGCTGCAGCCTGACTGATGATGCTGAAGTTTGAATCTGATTTATAGCTTCTGATTTGCCACCGAATGGCTATTTTACTGTTTTGTATGGAATCTGGAGAAAGTTTGACCGTCTCTAGTTCTAAATCTACAGTACTTGGACTGATCAAATCTGAGCTGGATAATTCAAAACTGAAAAGATATACTTTTTAGGATTTAGGAAACCTGCATTGAATTGTGACATCACTAAATGGACTTTTTTAATGCTATATTGACAGTAGGACAATCTTTATTTGAGACAGGTAAAAACTACTTTATTTAGACTGAACAAACCTGGACTTATTCTTCAGAACAGTTTGATTTGTGAAAGCTTTACTGTGTTTCTGAGGATAAAAGATGGATATTCTTACTGCTTGTAAAACATGTTTTTTAAATCTTGTTTGTCTCAATATACTCTGGGTTCTACTCATGCAAGAACCACGAGTGACCTTAGACAAAATGAAATTAATGAGGATGTTGAAAACCCAACCAAGGAACTACCACAGTTCAATCATTAACTGGGTACTGCTGGCACACCAGTGTCACTATCCACATTGAAGTGAGTTTAAAAGTTACACTGTCTGAGAGGTTAGAGACAGAGAGCGAAGCTTTACTTTCTATAACGGCATTTCAAGCTTGGCTTAGATTTGCAGCTGCCGACACAAACAAGCCAAATGTTCTCTGGAGAACAAGATAAATATTGGGCTATTCAACCACACTGGCACAACATACATTTGGAGGAGTTAAAATGAGGGTTTTATGCCAATTCAGACTGTAAAAACTGTACGGCACAGTGTTGGAACAAACTGGATGTATTAATAAAAGTTGCTTGGTTAATAATCCTAAACGGGTTTTGGAATAAAAGCAGGGTAATGTTAAGTTTCTGGAATTGCCTCGATCTAAATCCTATTGAAAATGTACAGGCAATGCTTAAAGGCTGAATCTGTGGCAACAAGCCACCCAATTTCAATAAACTCTTCCATTTCTGATAAGTGTTCAAATATTAATCCAGAATCATCCTAGAGGCTCATTTTGAACCTGGATGGATTATATAAAATCCATAATAAATTTAAACCTGTGTTTCATACGATGTTTAGATCTGTTGATCTCCTGTAAGGGTGCCAGCTTTAGCTCCTGGCGATTGAAGGTTAATCCACACTTCATAAATGACCAATAGGTCTCCCACTTGTCCCCACATTTTTTATTAAGTGGTTACTTTTGCTTTGATAGCAATTTCTATATCACAAACTTTTTGTGTTTATAACTTTGCATTTTTCAATCAGTCATTGATAATTGGGTATCAAAGTTCAACCATTCATTATTATTAGTATAGCTTCTACCTCAGTAGGTTTAAAGAGGGAAAGTAGCAGCCAGGTGGTGTTATTTAAAGCACTTCGTTAATCATGTGTGAGCACCTCTTTAAACACAGGTTTTCCTCCAATGCCAAGGTTGAAAGGTATCAGCAGTAACTTAAGTAAAGCATTTGTTGCTTTCTGTCCATCTGGGATGGGTTAGTATTTAATATTTTAATTAACTTTTGCAGCCACAGGACCCTGCAGTCTTTAACCTGACCATGAACTCTTCTGTATTTTCAAGTCAAATGTGAGGCCATTTGTCTGAGAACTAAGCCCTGGCCCTAACTGGGTCAATCAACAAGGAAAATAATCACAGGCACACAACAATATCTGCAAAAGAAAAAAAATTAAAGTGTTGGCATCTCTCAATCAACATCCAGACCTCGACCTGATTAAAATTGCTGTCAACAAAAACACCACACTTAAATGCATATTTAGGAACCAGTAAATCAGCTTGGAATTGATTGCTGTGGGTGAAAGACCCTTTTTTTCATCCAGCCCTGTGCACTGATTTCTGTGTTTCCATGCAGGCTGAATAAGGAGCTACAGCAGAAAGATAAACTAATTGAGTCACTCCACACCAAGCTCCAGCAGCGTCCTGAGACTCCATCGAGCTGCCACGCCCTCTCTGAGACCACCGACCAATCAGACAGGACCTCCTTGGTGTCTGATGAGTACCAAAGCAATGAAGACTTGGAGCTGTGCTCGGAGATGGTAACCACAGAGTTTCAGGAGGAGCAGCGGCTGCGGCAGCAAGGGCATGCATCAGAATCTGCCGGTATTAAACTCTTAAAATGATTTGTTCCTTCTCTCTGTGAGATGCATCTTTCTGTCCCTTCATCTTCCATACCCCTCTTCTAGTCTGTCCATCTCTACCACCTCTTCGTGGCCTCCTCAAGGCTTCCAACAGCTGTCCCAGTATGCTTTGCTCAGCCACTGTAGGTCTGAATACTCCTACAGGTAGAGGTATGGGAATAACAGCAAAAAGAAAATCTTATTTTTTGTTTGGTATGTTTCATTTCCTGTCATTCTCCTCCAGCCCCTTTCAGTGCACCCATCTCCTCCCTCTCTGTATCCTCTGGCCCTGACGTCTGGGGTTATGAAGTCATTTCTGACCCCCGGCCCAGGGCCCTGTCTGTTGCCGGTGTTTGCCCAGAGCTGGACATGCTCTACAATCAGATGCATGAGCAGAACAGGGGTGAGGGGTCACAGAGAGTGTGCAGTGAATGAACAGTTTCATATTTGTGTGTTTTCACGAAATCTCTGGCTCACTCTTCTCTTTCTGTGTGCTTGTATCTGATTACAGGCTTTCCAGTTCCCCAGGACAAGACCCGGTTTGGTCTTTCACCCAGCCCTCATAACCAGCATGACCTCTCAAGCTACAACCAGCTATCCCCTCATGCCTTTCAACACTACCAGCTTGGTGGCATCCCTGAGGACCACTCCATTAAATCTGACTCAGGTCTTGTAAGAGGAAGGTCTCTGTGGGACATGGACAGCGTAGTTCAGCCAGCTGGGGCCCTTTCTGGAAACCAGACGTCAAGCAGCCAAACAGGTGTGATGGTGTACACGTTTAAAGATGCCCTGCAAAACAACTTTTTCTACATTTTGTCACTTTACAACCACAAACTTTTATGTGATAGACCAACAGAAGACCAAACGTGAACACACCATCCACACTGAAATACATGGTGGCGACAGCATCATACTGTGAGGATGAGAATCTGTTGCAAGACTGAAAAATTGATGTTAACAGATGCTCTCCATGTAATATCATTGAGTTGTTGTACAAAGAAGAATGGTTGTAAATTTCAGTTTCTATGTCTTTAAAGCTGGTAGAGATAAACCCCAAAAGACTTGCAGAGGTAGCTGCAGAAAAAGGTGGTTCTAAAGTGTTGCTCAGGGGGGTAAAATACACATACATGCCATACTTTTCACCTTTTTTGTTGGTCTACCACATATAATTCCAATAAAATACATTGAAGGTAAGCTTTACCCAGGTGAGGAATTCATAATTGTTGTGATGTTTGTCTGTAGGAGTAAATTTGATCGAGGAGCACCTTCAGGAGGTGAGATGTCTTCGTCAGCGCTTGGAGGAGTCCATTAGGACCAATGAGCAGCTTAGACAGCAGCTGGAACAGAAACTCGCCTCCACTGGGCGGGATGGAGGTGAAGTATCTTCCCATGCTTGAGTTTCATCAGAATACCTCAATGGCGTCATTTTCATTACATTTATTAAAATAATCATATTTGGCTTTTCAGGAGCACCAACAAACATCTATATTCAGGGCCTGGACACAGTGACCCAACTTTCTAATGAAATCAGGGTCCTGAAAGAGGAAAATCTTAGTCTACAGTCTCGTCTGCAGGCCAGCACAGGTACTTCATCATAAAGTTTGCAAGAAAAATAATTTATTTTAATTTGATGCATAAAGCTATCGGGTTTCTCTTCTTTCAGACACCAATGAGGAGGTGGTGCAACTGCAGGAGGCTGTCTTTGCAGCCAGAACCCGCTTGAAGCAGGCCGAGCTGGAGGCACAGCAGTGGAAGGAGGAGCTGAGACGTCTTCATGCTCACACTCAGGAGCAGGGACAGCAGATTCATGCTCTGAGGCAGGAGCGACAGGCCAACCAGGACAAAACCAACAGGTTGGTGTCTCTTCCAGCATTGTTTCTGCTGTTGCTTTTGTGTGACTTCTGTGTATTATAACGTATAACTACTTTATCAGGCTACAGCATGAGATGTCCCTGCTGCAACAGCAGATGAGTGAGAGCAGAGAGCTGATCCACTCGCTGCAGAATGAACTGCATGTTTACGATCGCGTGTGTTTCAGCACCAAAGCCAACAAAGGTCAGTCTTTCATTTCTTCTTCTACATTTTATTACTGAAATTTAAATCATTCTACACAGTTTACTGTAAATGTCACTGCTTTGGCGCCATCTAGTGGTAGAGTGGTTAATTACCCCTTAGTTACAGCGCCTCATAAGTAATCATACAACTTGAGGTTTTTTATGTTTTGCCACGTTTCAACCTCAATGTACTTCAGTGGGGAAATTTAGCCACCTTTAAATACAATCTTCAAAAGTCACCTGCATTGTAAATGGAGTCGAAACTGTAGCTCTGATTGGATAAAGAACATCTGTTGACATTAATTTTCAAGTCTTCCCACAACTTTTCAGTTGGATTTATTTTCAAACTTTGACTGGACCATTATAACATATGAATATATTTTCACCTAAACCATCCCTTTGAAGCTCTGGTTGTATGCTTAGGGTTGTTGTTCAACTTGAGGGCGAATCTCCGACTTTTGTAGTCTCACTGTCCCTGTTGTCCGTGGCAAACTGTAAACAGGTTTTCTTATGACTTTCTTTCAACAGTGGCTTTCTTCTTGCAACTCTTACATAAAGACCAAATTATTTTCCTTCCACTTCAGAATTATGCACTTTTCTGTGTTGGTCTACCACATAAAATATAAAAATAGATTCAAGTTTGTAGTCGTAAAAAATTTTAAAGAAAGTGCTAAGCACTTTAAATTAATTATTTCAGAATAAAATCAGAACAACACCTTTAAGAAAGAATTCAAACCCTACATCCAGGGCTTTTTCCTGTGTTCTTCCTGTTCAGGGTATCTGGTTGAGGTCGCAGGTTTCCCAGTGGAGCTGGGGGAGTTGCTGGGGGAGGTCAGGAGTCTGCGGGCCCAGCTCCAGAGCAGCGTCCAGGAAAACAGTGCTCTAAAGCAGCTGGAGCTCCACAAGCAGCTGGAGCAAAAGTTAGGTGTTGGGTCACCCAGAGCTCCATCTCTGTCTGCGCTCACCGCCAGCCCTCAGAGGGAAACCTTCTACAGACGACAGCTGCTACACGGTTAGACAGAGCTTTCCAAATATAACGCCAACACACTGTAAAGCGACACGCTTGTGATGCTCGGTGTGCTGTGGTTTGGTGTGGACTGCAGTGTCTCCAAGCCTGCTCTGTGTATCTGTATGCTTCACAGACCCAGCACCGTCTCCACCAGTCAGGGACATTGGTCTGTTTAACTGTGGATCACCTGGTCTCCCCTATTCAGACCTGGATGACAGCCATAGCCCAACCAATGGTGTGACCTTAACTGCTCCCACATTATAGTGGTTTATGCATGCTTTATAATAATAATAATAATAATGATAATAACTCTTTGTTTTAACTTTTATCTGCCTGTTTGTGCTTTAAACAAATTTGAGATCTACTAATTCTCTTTTGCATTTAAAAAACTGATTCTCGTCATAGTCTTTAAAAAACCAACGCACCTCTGTTTCTTCCAGTAGACCCTCTTGACCCACACTCAGAACTAGAAGGGGAAGCACCTGATGGATCATTTGCAAACCGTAACGGTCGCCACGCCATTGGCCACGTTGATGACTTCAGCGCTCTACAGCAGCAAGTCCTAGAGGGCCGGAGCCTCATTCAGCGCATGGAGACAACATTGCAGGCCTGCCTCGGCCCACCGCTGCTTGAGGGCAAGCAGAAAGAGGGCAGCGAGCTGGTCTGTTTTCACTACTGACATGCACAATCATGTTAAAACTGTAATGTACCCCTAGCTAAATTAGTTCTGCCTGCAGGTTGTGGACTATGGATGTGTAAAGAGTCTTTTGTCCAACACCAAGACTCTGAGGCAGATCTTGGAGGAGGCAATGTCTCTGCTGAAGATGTTCTGGAGAGCAGCTCTTCCTAACACAGATCACTCCACACAAAACCTTAAGAAGGTTTGACAAACATAAACCTATATTAAACTAATTTACTGATGTTTAATCAACATGCTAAAAGAATATTCTGTGTGTGTGTGTGTGTGTGTGTGTGTGTGTGTGTGTGTGTGTGTGTGTGTGTAGGAGCAGTGCCTGAAGGAGGAGATTTTGTCCTTGAAGCTGCGTATATCTGAGCAGGAAGAAGTTCTCAAAGGGACAGTACAAAGACTGAGGAGCACCAGCCGCACCAAGGAAAGCATGGAGCACTTCATCGTCAACCAGTGTGAGTGTTCAAGTAAATCTGTGTGCACAAAATGTGGGTTTAACAGACTGGACTGTCCCTTCATTAAATCAAAACAGAGTCCACATAGAAATCCAGCTGTTCTGTAAACACCTCAGAGGTTTTTCAGAGAACATTAGAGAACAAACAGCATCACGAAGACCAAGGAACACCGCTTATAGGTCAGGGGAAATTTAAAGCAGGGTTAGATTTTAAAAGAATATCTGAAGCCCTATTTCAACTTTAACACAGGGTACACAGCAAGCATGTAGAAGAAGGTCCTCTGGTCAGGTGAGACCAGAACTGAACCTTTTGACCTACATACAAAACATAGCAGGGACAGGGAAGCTGGTCAGAGTTTATTAGAAGATGGACAGAGCTAATTTATCTATTAAAAAAGACTGAGTCATAGTCCAGGACTAGATCCAATTAAAAATCTGATAGCAACTAGAAATGTGTTGTTCACAGTCATTCTCCATCCAATCTGACTGAGTTTAAGCTATTTTTCAAGGAAAAAGGGTAAAAATCTTAGTCTTTAGATATGAAAAACAGGTATAGACATACCCCAAAAGGCTGTAGTTGGAGTGAAAGGTGATTCTACGGTGTTTTGACTGTGGCAGATAAAATGCAAATGCATGCCACAGTTTTCAGATTTTTATTTGTAAAATCATGTATCGCTTTCCTTTCTCTTCACAGTATGCATTACTTTGTGTGCATAAGCTACATTTTTCGATGATTTGTTTTTGCAGTATCCCGAACTCGTGATGTGCTGAAAAAAGCTAGGACGAATTTAGAGGTAACCACACTCACATTCACTTGGATAGGACTTGATTATCTGTGTATGTGCTCCAAATTTCTAGTGTGATGATCAGGGTTACTTGTTGTGACGTCAGATGTGTCTGAAACGTGTGTTGTAAACTCATCACTCTACTGTCTCCTTGTTCCTTCATTCTGAATTCGTTTCTCCTCCTTTCTCCCCTATTATCCCTCAGAAGAACGAGCTGAGACTCTCCTCTCTAAGCTCCTCCCCCTTCTCTCCTCCTGCTGGTAATTGTCTGAAATCTTGTGGTGTGGCACATGGTTACATGCAAGTTCCACTCTTTCCATTTCTCAGTATCTCACAGATTATGTTTTATTTGTTCTGAAAATAAACATTCTGGGAACTGGAGCTGCTCTTACCTGCTTTTTCTAATCATAATGACATCACAGCTTTCATGTCAATTGAATGATGGGAACAGGATAGTAGAATAATCTCAAACTGTGAAATTTATCATCTTGAGTTTATCCTACTATTAAAAAGGATGGATTTATTAGGTTCTCAATTTTTTTTACCAGTGATGCCGATAAATGTGGAGGTCGTTGTATATTCACCTCATAACATTATTGATTTAAAAGCCCTCCTTCGTTTACACAACTTTAGAACAATAATAACAGTTTTGTAGAATAGGAGTACATTACATTGCTTTAAAAATTGCAACCTTTTCAGACACTTTCTACAGGCTGTGATAATTGAATATGTTTGGTTTTTCTTTCCTGTCCAGCTGAGGACCCTGGAGGTGCTGCCAGAGCACAGCCTCCTGATCGCAGTGTCCTGAGGAGCAACGGCTTTCCTGGAGTCACCGGAGCAGAAGCTAATCAGTGTCTGGCAACAAGGAAGCGCAGCAGCCAGTGTCTGCTTTAGACTTTCAAAGTACCAACCTAAGTGCTCCCATCTCTGACCTCTATGCTTAAACAGATCCCCCTCCTTCATCCTGTACGCCAGCCTAACCGTTCAGCCACCGCTTCTCTCCTTTGGACAATACAGTCACAGTATAAGCTGCACATTGAGCCTCCCTTCACTCCCCTCCACCTCACTCATTGTCTTTGAGTTTGGCTTGCCGTGTGTAAGACTACGGGGCTGATTGAAAAGTGCTTCTGATGGTTTCAGGGATGTGTGTCCTACTGACCGAAGTGTCTGAAGTTGCCTTTAGCTCTGGTTCTGTGATTGCACACATTTATAGTGGTTTTCAAAAGTATTTCAGGTACAGATGCTTCTTTCATCTGCACCCACACAGAGCCAGACAGCCTGTAGACAAAGAAGGTTTGAGCATGTTTAAAATGGCTTTTGAGAAATGTTCTGCACACAGATGCATACACATACAGTCATATCTATTTGTGTGTGATTGAAACAGCTCACTCAAAGACAAATGTATTTCCTCTAAAACTGCCACTGAAATGCAACTCTCCTCCTTGTGGCGCTAACACAAAATGTTTGGCAAATGCAACACAAAGAAAAGTGACATTAACGATCTCTCATAAGACATGCTAGAGGAATGTGTTGTAGTTAGGCTGTGTGCTAGACAAGATTATTTGTTGTTGAGTGATGCTACTGCAAAGTCCAATGCCTCCTTTTTTTATATCCTCAAAGTTAACAAAATCAAAAAATCTGCGAGCTGGGTGTACCGGAGGAACCAGGCCCAACACATATACTCACTCCCCAGTGAGGCTTCTCGTACGAGCATGTGCAATAAGTAATTATGCTGCACTGGATCATAGTTCACAGTGCTTCTCATGGTTTAGACACAACCAGTGTCGTGATTGTATTTATTTCATGAGTGATGACGCATGACAGAGATTGTGTACATGAAAATCTAAGCATTGGAACGGTTACTTGCCAAAGTTTAGCTCAAACTTTTCACTTGCCTCGTCCACATGAATGAGAAAACCTGTTATATCAGCCGCATCGATACTAAGCTGTCTTGCTTCCTTTTAACCACAGAGACAGTAACCGTTAGACACCTGGTACGTATTTAAAACATTTGTTTGGACCAACACTCCAGTAGATTTTTCAGTCAAGGCTATTTGTTATTGTCTCCTAATGTTATTTGTAGAATCCCCAGAGCAATAGCAAAAATAATAAATTCTTACAAATGATGCAAACTTTGGCAGGCTGTCAGTTAGGGTCATTTTCTATTACTTATCGCCTAAAAAAGCTCATATTTACTTTTGCTTTAATGTATTTTTTTGCTGTACATGATGCCATTTTGTGCTGTAAATAGCAACTTTGTGTGCATGTGTGGGTATATGTGTGAAAACATCCAACATTTGCTTTTTTGCAAAGTTGATTATCTGGGTACCTGTGCAATAGCTTGTTTTGGTTTATTTTGATGTTAAACATCATTACGGTGTGTGTGTGTGTGTGGGTGGGTGTGTGTGTGTTTGCTACTCACCTGCAGTGTACGATTTGTATGCGATGTGTATTAGAAGATTAAGCCACTTTGAATTAAATAATTGCATAGGCTTATACTTGATAAGTAATCGCTAACTATGTCTTCAACATATGTAACACTGATCATGTATCACCTATTATAAAGCTCAGATTAATGTTGCTTCGCTTGCCTTTAACCTTAGCCTGAGAGTTTACTCTCAGAGGTAGAAATGGCCTTGACCAAGCGTCTACTTGATTTCTGTTGAAGTGGGTTTTGTTCATGCTCAAGTTTTCAGGAAAAAAAAGACAAAAGTTGCCAAGTATTTCAAAGTTAAAGGGAAAGATTTTGAAGAATTGTGTTTTTAACTATGTCTCCTGAAATGATTGTGAAACATTAAATCAGCAGAGTACCTTGTCAAAGTGTAAACAAAGCCTCTTCTTGCTTTTTGCTAATGAGAAGGGAACCAAACAGTGGATAGTTGTTGGTATTGAATTGCATATGTATATAGTGCTATGTGAATGGTGCAGGTTTATCCTGAGGTTGTGCTTCTTGAACTAAATTGGCCGATGCAGGACTCTGATGTATCCTGTGTCTGAGCAGGTGTTTAATGTCATTGAAAAAGTTTTGGCAATGATGAACTGCGAGAAAGAATGAATAAAACACTGAAAATGTGTTTGTGGTTGACTCCTGATTACTATTGCTTGTGACACTCTCATTTGTTTTAGAGCTGAATCTCACCTCCTCTGCATGTGTTGTTGCTGATAAGCAAGAATTAATTAAAGCAACGAATGGAAATGCACCAAGAAATAAACTTGTGACCAGAATTGGATAATTTTTAGGTTGATTGGACTTGACCAGCACCTCACCGGTGAGAGATTCAAAAATCCTATCTTTTTCCAAACAACAAATGCTCCATACATAAGAACTACCAGTACACCCAAACCAAAACACTCTGCTGAGATTCAAAGTTATCTATTATCGGTATGGTGTTTAAACATAAAGTGAGTGAAAGCACAAAGATAAAGCTATTTAAAGCATATTCAAGAGTTGGACAATGAAACTGAAACACCTGTCATTTTAGTGTGGGAGGTTTCATGGCTAAATTGGACCAGCCTGGTAGCCAGTCTTCATTGATTGCACATTGCACCAGTAAGAGCAGAGTGTGAAGGTTCAATTAGCAGGGTAAGAGCACAGTTTTTCTCAAAATATTGAAATGCACACAACATTATGGGTGACATACCAGAGTTCAAAAGAGGACAAATTGTTGGTGCACGTCTTGTTGGCGCATCTGTGACCAAGACAGCAAGTCTTTGTGACGTATCAAGAGCCACGGTATCCAGGGTAATGTCAGAATACCACCAAGAAGGACGAACCACATCCAACAGGATTAACTGTGGGCGCAAGAGGAAGCTGTCTGAAAGGGATGTTCGGGTGCTAACCTGGATTGTATCCAAAAAACATAAAACCACGGCTGCCCAAATCACGGCAGAATTAAATGTGCACCTCAACTCTCCTGTTTCCACCAGAACTGTCCGTCAGGAGCTCCACAGGGTCAATATACACGGCCGGGCTGCTATAGCCAAATCTTTGGTCACTCATGCCAATGCCAAACGACGGTTTCAATGGTGCAAGGAGCGCAAATCTTGGGCTGTGGACAATGTGAAACATGTATTGTTCTCTGATGAGTCCACCTTTACTGTTTTCCCCACATCCGGGAGAGTTACGGTGTGGAGAAGCCCCAAAGAAGCGTATCACCCAGACTGTTGCATGCCCAGAGTGAAGCATGGGGGTGGATCAGTGATGGTTTGGGCTGCCATATCATGGCATTCCCTTGGCCCAATACTTGTGCTAGATGGGCACGTCACTGCCAAGGACTACTGAACCATTCTTGAGGACCATGTGCATCCAATGGTTCAAACATTGTATCCTGAAGGCGGTGCCGTGTATCAGGATGACAATGCACCAATACACACAGCAAGACTGGTGAAAGATTGGTTTGATGAACATGAAAGTGAAGTTGAACATCTCCCATGGCCTGCACAGTCACCAGATCTAAATATTATTGAACCACTTTGGGGTGTTTTGGAGGAGCGAGTCAGGAAACGTTTTCCTCCACCAGTATCACGTAGTGACCTGGCCACTATCCTGCAAGAAGAATGGCTTAAAATCACTCTGACCACTGTGCAGGACTTGTATATGTCATTCCCAAGACGAATTGACGCTGTATTGGCCGCAAAAGGAGGCCCTACACCATACTAATAAATTATTGTGGTCTAAAACCAGGTGTTTCAGTTTCATAGTCCAACCCCTGTATTTTCTACAACATGTTGAGACAGGGCTATTCTTTATGTGAGAAAGCACAAGACTTTCAGTAGATATCAGGAAGGCCAAATGGAGTTAATTTGCCCTTTTGAACCGGGGATGGACACATAAAATTAGTTTTAGTTTTAGTAGTATGAGTTTTTAGGCTTTGTCCATATGAAAATAGTTTTTGTAAATGGCTTTTGTATTTGTCCTTTCTAAAATAAAAAATAAAAACAACGTCCATATAAACGCAGCATCATTTCTAGGTATTTCTTCATCCATAGAATAAAAAAATGCTCAAAACGTTATACTGACCGGGCAACACTGGTATTTGATGGTATAACAGAATCACCGAAAAACACCACAAAAAAAGGCTGGGATAATCTGCTGAAACAGTGCTGTTGATGGAAGTGACATGATTGGGTTGCAGGATTATGCTGTTTTTAACAAGGTTTGCATTAATTATCCAATGAATTGAACGATCTCAGAGTGGTATGGGCTTGAATGTGTTAAAATACAATGTTTGCAAAGCATTCATTCATTAACAAAAATGGCAGGGGGCCTAAACCTTAGTGCCATGCTAAAGCCAGTTTTCTACTCAGAAGGGTTAGAAAAAATATTTAATGCTGTATTTATTTATTTTGATATTGTTCTCAAAGATAAATCAGAATTGGTTTTATGAAGACTTTCTATGAGTACTTATATCTAAGTAGACACTAAAAGAAAAGACTCCAGCCATAGTTACAGCAAACAGGTACATGTCGCCTTGACTGCAGCTATCCATCAGAATGATAAGGTAATACAGCAGCCATATTGGTACGAGGGACGCTCCCCTATAACTTAAGGCAGTCTCTCGCAGCAAAGGGTTGACTACAATTACAATCATCATTAGAGGACTGTTACAAAAAACAGCTATCGAGAAACAGACTGAAGCCACGTTATACGCTTTAAGTAATAGAAAATGTAACACTGCATCCATGTGTAAATAAAAGTGTACAAAGTACGTGATAGGCGAGCATGTAAGAAAGTGACTGATCAACCGCTGAACTCTGCAGTTTGCTTTAAACTACAAAAATACTGTTTCAGGGGGAAAGGACCAGAATGAGTAATTTCATGAATTGCTCAAAAAATTCCAACGCTTGCTGGAAGTAAAGTTAAAATTAAAATGCCGTCTAAAATAAACAATATTCATTGTTTTTGTTTTTTTGTTGTTAGAAAAACATGTCAAATCGTATTATTTCTACTCTCACGGAAAACTCAGGCGAACACATGTGACCACGGCAACCGGTGCGCATGCGTACTCGTATGTTTTTATTTGCGACACTACGATACGTCACACGGCAGTGAGTAAAACGTGAACTAAGAAGGACAAGGTGGAAAAGGAGGAAAGGAGACCTCATGATGTGGGTAGAAGGATTATTAATTAAATTAAATAAAATGGGTATTACTGGAAAAATGTTTAACTGGATTAAAGATTTTATCAAATAGAATAATACAAGTAAGAATTGGTCAAGAATTGTCAGGAAAATATATAGTAGATAATGGTACTCCTCAAGGAAGTATTATAAGTCCGTTATTGTTTTCTATAATGATAAATTATGTATTTAAAAATATTGGTAAGGAAGTCGGTTGCTCACTATTTGCAGATAATGGAGCTATATGGAAAAAGGGTCGTAATATCAAACTTATTGAAAAGAAAATACAGGATGAGATTATTAGAATAGAACAATGGGCAAATCAATGGGGATTTAAATTCTCAGTAGAAAAAACAAAGGTAATGGTGTTTACACAGAAAAGAAAAGAGAAAATATCAAACTAAAATTATACAATCAAGTTTTAGAACAAGTAAAAAATATAAAATTTTTAGGTATATGGTTTGATGAAAAAATATATGGAAATTACATATAAAAAAAATCCTAGATAAATGCAAAAAAATATTAAACATTATGAGATGTATGGCTGGTATTGATTGGGGAGCAGATCGAACATCATTAAAAAGAATTTATATAGGATTAATTAGATCAAATATTAATTATGGAAGTATAATTTATGGATCAGCAGCAAACACTCATCTTATAAAATTAGACAATATACAACATCAAGCTTTAAGAATTTGTACAGGAGCAATCAGAACCAGTCCAATAGCAGCACCTCAGGTAGAGATGGGAGAGATGCCATTAGATTTAAGAAGGAAAAAGTTAGCAATAAATTACTGGATAAACTTACAAAGCAATAATCCGGATCATCCCACATGTGATATTTTAAAACCATGCTGGGAAAAAGAAAAAAAACAAGTTAAGAGTTTTGGTTGGATTATCAATAATATAGCAGAAGAATTTCAAATATATGAAAAAGAAATAAGTTCAATGTTGCCTTTGCCAGTAGTGCCACCGTGGCTGTTACCAGAAGCAGTGGTGGATATGGCATTGATGGAAAAGAAAAAGGATACGAAATGTAGTTTAGATTCAAGTATAATACAAGAATATATAAACAATTACTATCATTATGTCCAGATTTACAGAGATGCATCAAAAACAGATGAAAAAATAGGAGTAGCATTTGTAATACCAGAATTTAAAATAAAAGTAGGAAAAAGAATTACAGATGGATTATCGATATATTCAGAAGAATTATTAGCCATATTGTTAGCAGTGCAGTGGGTGGAGGATATAAAACCATTAAAAACAATAATTTGTTCAGACTCAAGTTCAGCATTATTAAGTTTAAAACATAATCATTCAGAGGGTAGACCAGACATTTTGTTGGAAATAAAACATACTTTATTTAGACTACAAAGGAAGGGATTAATATTAGTGTTTTTATGGGTACCAGCACATGTAGGAGTTGGAGGGAATGAGATGGCGGGCAGTATGGCAAAGAAGGCAACACAAAACAACATTAGCTTTATAATAAATATTAGTAGGTCAGAGGCAAGAAATATAATTAAACAGAGAATCAGGAAAGAGTGGCAAAAAATGTGGGATGAAGAGAGGAAAGGAAGATGGTTTTACAGAATCAACAAGATAGTAGGAGAAGTAAGAACGAGAAGAAGGAGCAGAAAAGAGGAAAGATTAATTACAAGATTAAGATTTGGACATAAAGGACTTAATTCTACATTGTTTAAAATAAAGAAACATAATACAGGAAAATGTGATCATTGTGGAGAGGAGGAAACAATAGAACATGTAATATTGAAGTGTCAGAAATATGAACAAGAAAGAACAATTTTGAGGAGAGAATTTGAAGGTATTAAAGAAAATTTTATTTTGATTGATACTTTGCAAAGAAGTTTAGGTAGCAGACATAGATTTTTCAAAAAAAACTAAATTAAGAAATATCATTGTTGTAATAGTAAATAAGATTTAAAACCATGAAGAACCACACGCCATACCAGTCGGTGGCGGTAATGCGCACCATAAAGTTATTTGCCAACCGCCAAAAATAATACAAGAAGAAGAAGGAAAAGAGACCTCTTCACAACCCTGGTCCGCTTGAACACATTTTCATGTCAGTATGAATCCGCCGAGTTTACGATAAATGTGATGCTTGAAATGTCCACGAAGAAGCCTATGCCTGTTGGCGCTCAAACCTCCATATTTTATTTCCTTGTTTCAGAAAGGCGAGCGGCCTCTTTTGTTTGTGACATGGCTAACCCTTTAAAGGGTGAAGTTATCAGGCTGTACAAAACTGTAAGTTCTGTTTTATTCCTGCCTGTCTGCTATATATATATATATGTATGTATGTATATATGTGTATGTATATATATACATATATGTATATATATACATACATATATGTATATATATATATATAAATATATGTATGTATGTATATACATATATTTATATATATGTATATATATTTATATATATATATGTATGTATATATATATATATATACATATATGTATGTATGTATATGTGTGTGTATATATATACAGGGGTTGGACAATGAAACTGAAACACCTGTCGTTTTAGTGTGGGAGGTTTCATGGTTAAATTGGACAAGCCTGGTAGCCAGTCTTCATTGATTGCACATTGCACCAGTAAGAGCAGAGTGTGAAGGTTCAATTATCAGGGTAAGAGCACAGTTTTGCTCAAAATATTGAAATGCACACAACATTATGGGTGACATACCAGAGTTCAACAGAGGACAAATTGTTGGTGCACGTCTTGCTGGCGCATCTGTGACCAAGACAGCAAGTCTTTGTGATGTATCAAGAGCCACGGTATCCAGGGTAATGTCAGCATACCACCAAGAAGGATGAACTACATCCAACAGGATTAACTGTGGACGCAAGAGGAAGCTGTCTGAAAGGGATGTTCGGGTGCTAACCCGGATTGTATCCAAAAAACATAAAACCACGGCTGCCCAAATCACGGCAGAATTAAATGTGCACCTCAACTCTCCTGTTTCCACCAGAACTGTCCATCAGGAGATCCACAGGGTCAATATACACGGCCAGGCTGCTATAGCCAAACCTTTGGTCACTCATGCCAATGCCAAACGACGGTTTCAATGGTGCAAGGAGCGCAAATCTTGGGCTGTGGACAATGTGAAACATGTATTGTTCTCTGATGAGTCCACCTTTACTGTTTTCCCCACATCCGGGAAAGTTACGGTGTGGAGAAGCCCCAAAGAAGCGTATCACCCAGACTGTTGCATGCCCAGAGTGAAGCATGGGGGTGGATCAGTGATGGTTTGGGCTGCCATATCATGGCATTCCCTTGGCCCAATACTTGTGCTAGATGGGCGCATCACTGCCAAGGACTACCGAACCATTCTTGAGGACCATGTGTATCCAATGGTTCAAACATTGTATCCTGAAGGTGGTGCCGTGTATCAGGATGACAATGCACCAATACACACAGCAAGACTGGTGAAAGATTGGTTTGATGAACATGAAAGTGAAGTTGAACATCTCCCATGGCCTGCACAGTCACCAGATCTAAATATTATTGAGCCACTTTGGGGTGTTTTGGAGGAGCGAGTCAGGAAACGTTTTCCTCCACCAGTATCACGTAGTGACCTGGCCACTATCCTGCAAGAAGAATGGCTTAAAATCCCTCTGACTACTGTGCAGGACTTGTATACATCATTCCCAAGACAAATTGACGCTGTATTGGCCGCAAAAGGAGGCCCTACACCATACTAATAAATTATTGTGGTCTAAAACTAGGTGTTTCAGTTTCATTGTCCAACCCCTGTATATATATATATATATGTATGTATATATGTGTGTGTGTGTGTATATATATACATATATGTATATGTATGTATATATATACAGTCAGTCATTTTCTACCGCTTATTCCAAAGTGGGTCGCGGGGAAGCTGGTGCCCATCTCCAGCAGTCTATGGGCGGGAGGCGGGGTACACCCTGGACAGGTTGCCAGTCCATCACAGGGAAACACACAAACAACCACACACACACACATTCATACATACACCTAAGGGCAATTTAGATACATATATATATATATTATATATTATATACACACACATATACATTTATATACGTATGCATATGTGTGTGTATATATATATATATATATATATATATATATTTACATGTATTTGAATATTTAAATGTTTTACATTCCATAATGTTTCTTTATTAATTAGGTGTTTGATATGATCATGAAGTATTAGGGCCAGACTAAGAGATTTTTTTCAAATTACGAGAATAAAGTCGTAATGCTATGCGAAAAACATGACATCTCATCTTCCACCAAACAAGCAATTTCTTAAGTCTATGCGGTTCTTTCTTCCAAACAGACGCAGTCAAATGCACATCCATTCAAAGTCCAAATACTGGTATTAATTTGATGCTGATATGCTAAAAGAAGAAGTCCTTATTTGTGAAAACGATACTAAAGTATAACTTCACAAGATGCTCAACATTCCTTATTTTAATGCATAGAAGACTGTGCTTTTGTAAGAGTTCTCATACAAATTACCATTTTTTCATGTAAAATTCCGACTTTATTTGTCATAATTTAAAAAAATGATCTCTTAGCCTGGCCCTAATACTCTGTCATAGTTTGAGATGTAAACATGTCCCTATTGTGGCTTTAGACCACATTATGTGTAGAAAATATTAATGTAAAGTAAATAATGATAAGAAAATAAACTGACTGCGATGTCTTATGATAAACCACTCGAAACAATTACGTTTTAAACTGTTAATGAATTAGGAGAAGGCTATACTGTAAAATATGTTAATTAAATGATTGAGTCTTTAATAGACAAAATTAGGTCGTTTTTTTTTATTATAAAGTCTTATGTAAGATGTATGCTTAATTAGATTTTATTTTCTATAAAAAGCTGTGTTACACCCTATTTTCATATATTTTGATATCTGAGCCCTGAATGAAAAGTTAAACAGTCAAATAAAAAACCTGAAGAATTCAGGCCTGTGACTTTCCTGCCAGGCCGTAATCTATTGTCCTTTATGGCTCTGGTTGACAAATTATCCTACTTCTCTGTTTGCACCACTGAAGCTGGTCTCTATGAAGACTGCCTTTGTTTAAGCAATAACTATAGCCGAGTGGGTGGGGGAGCTCCATGCTCTGGCTGTTGGTCCTACATGCCTACATTACAAGGCTGTTGGCTCAGATCACCTTCCTTCATAAAATTTGTACCCAGGCTACGTGAAAGCAGCTATTGAACACACTGCATAATGCCCTACCCCGTCTAGGTCAAGGCTAACTGTCCACATAGAGCATTGCAGCGTCACAGACTGTTTGATTATCAGAACAGCTGTTTATGTGCCGCAGTGGTAAGAACAGCGAAGAAGCACTGTCTGAGCACAGGCTGTCGCATTGGTTTGTTGACACCATTGCGCTAGTAATTAGACCTGAGGATGTCGCTGCTCCTTCCAGTGAGGTATGTCATTCCAGAAGACGTGTGGCTGGGTGTCAGGGGTTTCATGTTTCTATCACCTTAATGGTAACTGCAGGTCCACATTGGCTTCAGCTGTCTAACTGCTGGCTTCTATTGATTGACCAGTAGATGGGTATCGGTTCCTCATGACATTGCTGGTATGGGTCATCCACTTTATTTACTGCCACTGGCAGATATATAGAAATTCACAAATCTATAGTTACATATCTAGCTTCGGTTTAGTCAAAAACAAAATGCTCTGAGCTAAAACATCTTATGTGACTTTTTTTTTTTATCATCTCCCAGCTGCTGTATCTTGGCCGTGAGTACCCGAAGGGATCAGCGTATTTCAGAGAGCGCCTAAAGTTCGCTTTTATGAAGAACAAAGATGAGACCGACCCAGAGAAAATCAAACAGCTGGTTGCCAGGGGAGACCACGTCATCAAAGAGCTGGAGGCCCTTTATTTCCTCAGAAAATATCGTGCCATGAAGAAGCGCTACTATGAGCCTGAGAATTAGGGACAAACATATTTTTCGGAAAAAGGACACATGGAGACGAGAAGGAAAAAACTGCAATTTCATATTGTTCTCTTCAACATTACAAGAGCTACAAAGTAAGTCTTTCAGTGTAGTCTGCAGAAGACCCCAAAAGTTGATCTTCAAAGAATCTAATTTATACTTTTTTTTTTTTTTACTAAAAATGTACCTTTAAAATTACACGAATGCAGTTTTTGAGTGGTCTCAACCCTACAGCATGATGCTGCCACCACTATGCTTGACATAGTACAGTGTTCATAGGTATTAATCCTCCTCTTGGCATATTCTGTCAACGTGGCCAAATTGTTTTTCCAGAGCCATTCAGTTTGTGCGCTAAAACTTGGATTCCTGTCAAGCTTGTGTTTTGTTGCAAATTATATTTTCTTTAGATTCTTAAGATTATTTAACTCACCAGCGATGGACTGGCGACCTGTCCATGGAAGAAGCAGCTATAATAAATGGATGGATATTTAACTCACAATCTTGTCTTCTTCAGAATGTAATTATTAGGATTCAAGGAGGCACGTGGTCTCTACTCTCAATGGTTTGTTAAACTGAAATGACAGAGTTTTGTATAATGAAACACTTTGAGTAATAAAGCTGTTCTGTATTTAACCATAAGCTCATGGTCGAGTTGCTTCGGGAGTTAGTGGACTTTACTGTATAGATACATTATTCACAGAAAATAAATGTTATGTTTTTTAATGCTGACCTCGTGTCATAATACAGGTCCTTCTCAAAATATTAGCATATTGTGATAAAGTTCATTATTTTCCATAATGTCATGATGAAAATTTAACATTCATATATTTTAGATTCATTGCACACTAACTGATATATTTCAGGTCTTTTATTGTCTTAATACGGATGATTTTGGCATACAGCTCATGAAAACCCAAAATTCCTATCTCACAAAATTAGTATATTTCATCCGACCAATAAAAGAAAAGTGTTTTTAATACAAAACACGTCAACCTTCAAATAATCATGTACAGTTATGCACTCAATACTTGGTCAGGAATCCTTTTGCAGAAATGACTGCTTCAATGCGGCGTGGCATGGAGGCAATCAGCCTGTGGCACTGCTGAGGTCTTATGGAGGCCCAGGATGCTTCGATAGCGGCCTTTAGCTCATCCAGAGTGTTGGGTCTTGAGTCTCTCAACGTTCTCTTCACAATATCCCACAGATTCTCTATGGGGTTCAGGTCAGGAGAGTTGGCAGGCCAATTGAGCACAGTGATACCATGGTCAGTAAACCATTTACCAGTGGTTTTGGCACTGTGAGCAGGTACCAGGTCGTGCTGAAAAATGAAATCTTCATCTCCATAAAGCTTTTCAGCAGATGGAAGCATGAAGTGCTCCAAAATCTCCTGATAGCTAGCTGCATTGACCCTGCCCTTGATAAAACACAGTGGACCAACACCAGCAGCTGACACGGCACCCCAGACCATCACTGACTGTGGGTACTTGACACTGGACTTCTGGCATTTTGGCATTTCCTTCTCCCCAGTCTTCCTCCAGACTCTGGCACCTTGATTTCCGAATGACATGCAGAATTTGCTTTCATCCGAAAAAAGTACTTTGGACCACTGAGCAACAGTCCATTGCTGCTTCTCTGTAGCCCAGGTCAGGCGCTTCTGCCGCTGTTTCTGGTTCAAAAGTGGCTTGACCTGGGGAATGCGGCACCTGTAGCCCATTTCCTGCACACGCCTGTGCACGGTGGCTCTGGATGTTTCTACTCCAGACTCAGTCCACTGCTTCCGCAGGTCCCCAAAGGTCTGGAATCGGCCCTTCTCCACAATCTTCCTCAGGGTCCGGTCACCTCTTCTCGTGCAGCGTTTTCTGCCACACTTTTTCCTTCCCACAGACTTCCCACTGAGGTGCCTTGATACAGCACTCTGGGAACAGCCTATTCGTTCAGAAATGTCTTTCTGTGTCTTACCCTCTTGCTTGAGGGTGTCAATAGTGGCCTTCTGGACAGCAGTCAGGTCGGCAGTCTTACCCATGATTGGGGTTTTGAGTGATGAACCAGGCTGGGAGTTTTAAAGGCCTCAGGAATCTTTTGCAGGTGTTTAGAGTTAACTCGTTGATTCAGATGATTAGGTTCATAGCTCGTTTAGAGACCCTTTTAATGATATGCTAATTTTGTGAGATAGGAATTTTGGGTTTTCATGAGCTGTATGCCAAAATCATCCGTATTAAGACAATAAAAGACCTGAAATATTTCAGTTAGTGTGCAATGAATCTAAAATATATGAATGTTAAATTTTCATCATGACATTATGGAAAATAATGAACTTTATCACAATATGCTAATTTTTTGAGAAGGACCTGTATATGTAACCCATTTCATTTTGTTATTTCACGCATCCACATGGCCTTAGTCATTTTCAGTCAGCGTTCTTTATGAAACAGGCTTTAAAAATCCCTTAAACAAGGTGTTCTCAAAGTGGGGGTCAGGACCCCCTAAGAGGGTCGCAAGACACCAAGTGCGGGGTCGGATGATTTGAGATCATCATGATGTGACACCTGAGCTGTACACAGGACCAAAAGGAACAAAATTAAATAAATATATACTGAAATAAGTATGTGCACCATTAAATTATGAAATGCACAAATAAATAATTGTATCACATGACATAATTAAATATACCAGTTTAAATGATGAAATTAAGTAATTAAAAAATGAATAAATGTTTTAGCTTTAGCTCATTTAGGTTTGCTGGCATTTGTCAATGCAAAGCTTTCTTAAGATAGCGCTGCGTCATTTCAGTCCACGTTAGGGCTGAAACAACTGGATTGATCGCAAATAAACGATTATTGAAATATTTGTCAACTAATATAGGAATCAAATAATAGTTAACTGGTGTATACAGACTCTAAAACATGCTATTTGCTGAAAGACCAACCCAGTCAGAGCAGTAATGAAACTAAAACTATGCGGAAAATATATACATTTTACATTTAAGATGAAAAACCTTTGTCTGTAAATATGCTCTGTCCAGAACTCCTCAAGTGGCCTAGCTTTATCCTCACCTAGTTCAAATTCTGTAAAAGATCTCCTATTAGGCATCATCTGCTATCCCATTATTAAACGATTTATTGAAAGAATAGTCAACACATTAATTACTTAGCAAAATAATGGTTAGTTGCAGCCCTAGTCTGCATATGCACAGAGACTGGTCTTTATTGGTTAATGACACAATATAAAATTCTCTGAAATGTTTGAATAACAAAATTATTATTTGGGACTATTTTTATAACTGTGAAATTACTTTTTGGCTCAATGCTCTTGAGCTGGAACATAAAGACTGCCTTGAAAAATATTCATACTATATTTTATATTATAAATATACCATATTTTAAATTCTGTCATGTAACAACCACAAACGTCTCTGTATTTTATTCCAATTTTATGAGACGGACCAACACATCATAATAGTTGAATAATTGTAAAAGTGGGGTGTAATGATATATGGTTGCATTTGTTTACAAACAAAAACTGTGGAGGAGCTGTACATATCCAAAGCTCAGGTGGTAGAGTCTTTCACCAGGACATCTGTTAGTTCTCTGCTCCACAAATATGGCCTTCAGGGAATAGTGACAAGAAGAAAATCCCTAGAAAGTGTCATTTGCAGTTTGCTATAAGCCAGGAGGCAACACATCAAACGTGAAGAAAGGTGCTCTACTCTGCACATCACAGCTCTTCATATAATGTTGGTGATAGCAGATGTCTATTGCTTTACAAGCAGTTTGTCAGAATCATTTGTCCGTAGTTGTAACAGTCAGGAGAAAAGTTTTATTACTATTATTGTTTGGGTCATATTTCTTTGAGCCCTTTACTGACTTGAAATCAGCATGATAAATGGGTTATTACATCTGGCCTTTGACGTCTGCATGAAATTCCAGCTCTGACTTGTCTTTGCAAAGCATTTATTCACGGTTGATCTTCAATAAACCTACCGTTGTCCTTAATAACCTGTTCATCTCTTTTAACAATGTTATTTGCAAACTTCTTTTGTTGAACTTAGTCTGTGAAGCATCCCAATCTAAATGTAACCATCTTACATTAATCACTGTATTAGTCTAACATCACAATTTATGAATAAACCAGGGGTCTAGTGGCACAAAGCAGGCTCTGCACAGTGTCAACAAACCAGTAATGGGAATTTTTGGCCATAGCTATTCCATCAGGGCTCATGTTATCCTGCAGCATGTGGATGAAGGTGGAGTGGAACCTGCTGTTAGGAACATGGTCTTGGGAAAAAGCTTCACTGTTCTCAGTGATCTCCAGTTTCTGGCTCCTCTGTGCACCCACGAGGTACATACTCCAAGAGTCTTCAGGTACAGGGGTGGGGTCATGGTGCTCACAAACCTGGCATAAAGGATGGACATACAAATGAGTGTGCTACTGCAAAGTAGTGCATAATGTGAAGTGGGAGAAAAATAATGCATAGTTTTCAAACTGAAACTATGCATAATCTGAACTTGTTTTGCAGTGTGTCTCTACCACGTTTGCTTATCTAGACACCGACATTTTTGTCCATTCTACTTTGACTAATAACTCGGACTCAGAATGGATGGAGAGCATCTTTCAGCAGCAATTTTCAAGTCTTGCCACAGATTCTCAATTAGAGTTAGTGCTGGACTTTGACCTGGCCGTCCTATCGGATAAATGTTTTGATCTTTTTTGGGTCTGGGACCCCATCATAATGCATCTGTCCCACTGAACACAACGGTGAACCTAGGCCCCAGTCTCAGCTCTTTTACAGCCTCTAATAGATATTCTTCAAGGACTGCCCTGTATCTAGCTCCCTCCATTTTCCCATCAACTTCAACCAGCTTCCCTTCCCTTGCAGAAGTAAAGCAATCCCACAGTATGATGCTGCCAATACCACATTTAACTTTGGGGCTGATGCGTTCAGAGTGATATGGGGCATTAGTTTCCAACGACTGTTCAGTTTTGTTCTCATCTGCCCAGACCACCTTCTTCAACTTGTTTGCCATATTCCCCACATGGCTTGTGGCAAACTACAGGGAGGGCTTCATATGGCTTTCCTCTAACAATGGTGTTCTTCCTGCCATTTCTCCATGAAGACCAGTTTTGTGGGGTCTTCATCTGAGTTTTGGATCTTAGCAGTTCCTCCAGCGTTACCAGGGACTTCCTGGCTGCTTCTCTGAAAAATGCTCTCCTTGCTTGGCCTGTCATTTAAGGTGAACAGCCATGTCTTGGTAGGTGTGCATTTGTTACATTCTGTTTCCATTTATGGATGATGGATCAAACCATCCCCTGTGGGCAGTCCGAAGCATGGGATATGTTTTTATAACCTAATTGTGCTTTAAACCTCTTCACAACTTTATCCCTGACCCGCCCCAATATCAGCTGAAGTAACTCAAATAAACCAGACATGTTGCTGGTGATTAATGGCCTACAGAAGGCCTGGTTGTTGCATATCACTGTGCTTCAGAGGAAATGTTCATGTCGTTTATAAAGAAAAATAAAGGTTGCAGCAAATAATACCTGAAGGACCAGATGCTCCTCTCCACATATGGCATTCCACTTGCTCCATGAGAAGGCACAAGCAGATGCAAAGAGGGCCATCTGCTCATATACAGCCTGTTCGGAAAGTGATTCCTGAAAAAGAGAGGAAGCAAGCAGAGCATTATCTGATGCTGCAAGAAACAGAATGCAATTTTCAGATTTGCACAACCATTTTTGGCTGGGCCCAGTCAAACGTAGCAGCACCCTTTCTGCGGTTCCTTCTGTGGACGGTCGGTTTTAATATTGTGGGTCCTCCACGTAGCATCTTGTGATCTAGAGTTAGTCTAACATTTTGTGGTGTGTATTAAATCTTGTGCCGTGTCGATGGGATTGTTAAACTCATTTAACTTTAATATAAAACAAATTTGAAGCATGTTGCTCATTTTGAAGAAGTCTACCATCCCTAACACACATAACCAAATAGAACATGAACATCGCTCAATTCCTGTATCTTTTTGCAACATTACAAAGTGAAACTGAAGGATGCAGACCTTCTTGCAGATGCTGATGTATTTGTGCGTGTGCTCGTTTACAAAGATGTTGATCCCCGCCTTGAGCATGGCTTTCTGCAGGGCAGGTCCGCTCATCCACTTCCCCACGAGGTGAGAGAGGCCTCTCTCCTGCTCCAGCTGCAGCATACACTGATCATTCTGTTCATCAAATTCAAACAAATTGTAAACACTGAGCCTCACGTCTTATTTTCCTGTCCTGCGATTACGTCTGGTTTTAAACCAAAACATGGTACAGCTGTTGGAATATGGTAATCAGCTGTTTTACTGTGCATGGAAAACAACCACATGACACAAGATGCATAATTTAGTAATGTTTGACATAATAAACATTTAAAAGAACTTTTGTTGGTTTTTGAAAATGTTTTAAGTTTCTATTTATAAAATGTTGGGGAACCAAACTATTAAATAATAATATAACAAAATACTTGAAGCATGGTTGTCGTGACATTAAAATATGTAAACAGAGGAAATATTTACATTTGTGAGCTGATTTGCAAGTGTAACTCTTATCCCTTAAAATACCCCTTTTACTTTTTTTTTTGCTAGTATTTATTTTAAAAGAATTTTTTTTTTGTTCAGTCCCATATATAGTCGCTTTCGGGCTAAAACCTTGTAACTCCATTTTCTGTCATTTTTGTTTTCTTGTGAAAATCAACCCTATTGATCACTCTTCACATCTGTCTGGTGTTTCATTGGCACATTTCCGGTGAAAAGTATCAAACAAGAGCATGTAAATATGAGGAAACGGTTTGAATTTACGTGTGGAAGCAAGATCCAAGTTTCATTTTTAGAGACACAAGGTTTTGGTCTGACAACAGTGATATGTGAATTATTTTTTGAGGGGATGGAGTGGTATTATCTTAGCCTGGGAGTGTGAAAATTGGGAGCAACACTAATTCTGATCAGTTTCTATTTCTTGTGCAAAGTTGTTGAGTCCTCAAAATATTTTTTCCCAGCCCATAAGTTCAAATTGGTAGATTTAAAGTACATTAAAACACATTTACACCTATTGGGAATCAATAAAACATTAATTCTGAATGGAATGGAATCAAGTTTTAATTTAAACCAAATTGGGCTGCACGGTGGCGCAGTTGCCTTGCAGCAAGAAGGTCCTGGGTTCAATTCCTGGCCGGGGGTCTTTCTACATGGAGTTTGCATGTTCTCCCCGTGCATGCGTGAGTTTTCACCAGGTACTTTGGCTTCCTCCCACAGTCCAAAAACATGACTGTTAGGTTAATTGGTCTCTCTAAATTGCCCTTAGGTGTGAATGAGTGTGTGTATGGTTGTTTGTCCTGTATGTCTCTGTGTTGCCCTGCGATGGATTGGTGACCTGTCCGGGGTGGACCCCGCCTCCTGCCTGTAGACTGCTGGAGATAGGCACCAGCCTCCCCGTGACCCACTATGGGAGAAGTGGTATAGAAGATGAATAGAAGAATATAAACCAAATTTCAATGTTCCTGTATTCAAAAAATACGTTTTGAATGGGACGTAATGGCACAAAAATGAAGGGACGCAGATTGCTCTGTTAAGTTTAAAAAGTTCTTGACCTTATTCAATTTCCATCAACATGGTTAAGGGTTAACTACAAGTACATCTAAAAACCTGTGTGAAAAAATTCAATATTTTTTGTCACTCATTTCAGAAAGTGAAACTCATATAGATTCATTACACATGGAGAGAATTTTTTCAAGCCTTTATTTCTTGTCATTTTGGTGATTATGGCTTTACAGATAATGAAAACCCAAAATTCAGTGGCATTGAAAATGGAATATTGTGCTGAAGTTAAAAATTAGAAACTCATGGCGTCACACATTAATTAACTCAAAACACCTGCAAATGTTTCCTGAGCCTCTAAATGGTCTCAGTCTGGGTCAGTAGGCTACAGAGCCATGGGGAAGACTGCTGATTGGACAGAAGACAGTCATTTAGACCCACCACCAGGAGGGTAAGCCACAAAAGGTCATCGCTAAAGAAGCTGGATGTTCAGAGTGCTGTATTTAAGCAAAATCATAGAAAGATAAGTGGAAGGAAAATGTGTGGTAGGCAAAGGTGTACCAGCAACAGGGATAAACACAACTTTTACAGGATTGTCCAGCAAAATCCATTCAAGAATTTGGGGGTGCTTCACAAGGAGTGGACTGAGGTTGGAGTCACTGCATCAAGACCCACTATGCAAAGACAAATCCTATCCTGAACCAGAGACCACATGAAAAGAGTCTTACCTGGGCTAAGGAGAAAAATAACTGACCTGTTGCTCAGTGGTCCAATGTCCTTCTTTCAGATGAAAGTACAGTTTAAATTTCATTTGCAAGTCAAAGACCTGGAGTCTGGAGGAAGAGTGGATTGAGTGCTTCAGTGATGATTTGGGGTCCATGTCATCTGCTGGTGTTGGTCCACTGTTTTCTGAAGTCCACAGTCGATGTAGCCATCTACCAGGACATTCTAGAGCACTTCATGCTTCCTTCTCCTGACAAGCTGTATCGAGATGCTGCTTTCATTTTCCACATTGCCAAAGGTGCCAACAGCTGGTTCAATGACAGTGGTGTCACTGAGCTTAACTGGCCATCTAACTAGAATATTGAGATATTTCTAATTTTCCAAGATTCAAAATTTTGGGTTTTCATTTTCTGTAGCCATTATCACGCAAATTACAAGAAATAATCTCTATGTGTAATACAGTTATATATGAGTTTCAGTTTCTGAAATGAGTAACAAAAAATATTGAACCTTTTCAAAATATTCAAATGTTTTTAGATGTACCTGTATAAACCTAAAATGAGCAGAGTTTGTTTGTGACTTTATTGTAAACTGACCTGAAGGAAAAGATATTTGGACAAACAGGTCTACACTCAGGGAAATATTTTGATAACAGGTGATATTTGATGGAAATGTGCTTTGTATCCCAAAAGGTTTGTTTGGTTGCTGAACCAGTAACCAGTGAAAATGTAAACAGCTTTAGCTGTTGTGGTAGTTGCTTGTCACGTTAGCTGGCATGGAGAGATGGCTGTCACCTCAATTGTAAATGCATGTGTGTAGTAAGAGCTGCATTCTTTTCTCAATTCATCTATGAAAGACTTTTCTTCTTCAGTGAGATATCAACTAATATAACTATCAACCTAATCAGTATTTAATTGTGCCTAACAAAACTTGAGTGACGGAGGATACAGTTTTGAGCTGTGGACGTTCAAACTTCAAATTTCCTTAAAGTCACTGAAGTCGCAAAAAAACATGTTTTTGTTACATATTTCCCTCTTAACTGAATAAATGCAAAATGTCTTTATTTCAGTCTTAAGAAACTGCCAATGAAGACATTAAATTCAACTTTTTTTGAGAAATATTAATGCAAAACCAAATTGTTCAGCAATTAAATGAAGTCATTTCGACTGAAATCTCTAAATGTTTGGTTCCAAAAGATCCAGCAGATTCAACATCCTGCAGCAGCAGGGATTCCACATGTACAGAACAAGTCCCTTGCCTGAATGGTGATGGTGATGTTAATGAATGCTCCCTTGACCATAAAAAGAGCAGAATCCTGGCCCAGCGGCCGCAGCTCCCAGCTCTGAAAAGGAAGGTTGGCGTAGGTCTTCTGCATCAGCGCAAAGGTCTGGAATGTTTCCATCTTAAAGGAGATTTTGGCTCCTGCCTCTTCGTAGGAGACATCGGTGACGCCGTCCCTTCTCCACTGCTCATCTGGGTGTGTAGAAGCCAGTGTTGGTGAGAGTGCCATGCAAAAGCATTCATTCCCTTGGAGCTTTTTAACATTTTGACACATTATAACCTCAGACTTCAGTGTATTTTATCAGCATTTTATGTGATAGACCAACATAGAGTAGAGCATAATTATGAAGTGGAAGGAATTATTTTTCATTTCATGCAACAAAATATGAAAAGATTTAAGTAACATGAAAACTACTGCACAACTTCTGATGTAATTTCTGCTGTATGTACCTCCAGCATCCCAGCGAGCCACAAGTGGAGGTTCCATGTAAACCACCCAGTCAGGAAGGGCAATGGACACCCCAACCGGGGGGCACGCCTCACCTTTCGGCCTCTTTGTTGGGTAAGGGAACACCCTCAGCCCATCCACAATCTAGAAGAATAAACCATGGATCTCTGAGAATATGCTCAACTCAACCTGAGCTGCAAGTGCAGCTTTCAGTGGTAAAACCCTGTCGTAATCACCTGCAGTATTGTATAACCTCTTTTCCTGATAGGCTGAGGTGGGAGGTGAAGGAGGTCATAGTAGAAAACCCCACCCAGGGAAGTGTACTCCATTATATCTACAACCTGGGCTCCATTTCCTGTCATTGCAACTTGAGGAACAGTTGGATCTGTAGCTGTGGACAGACATGGTCATTTTATTTCTAGGTGGATGACTATATATAGAGGTAGGTTTCAAAGAGAAATGTCACATGTAAACTCCAAGTATTCTTCCTTTTTGTTTGATCTTTCAAAGTTTCTAGTTTCTTTAAGATGGTTCTCCTACAATCCAGCGTTCTTCGGAAATGAAGAAGCCCTTTGGATGTGAGGAGAAACATCTTCAAGAACTCAAATTTAAAAATGAAACTAACTGGAACAACTGAAAAGAGAGTTGTGCAAGTTTGACCGGAGTATGTCACAGAGGTTTCATGAAGACCTCAGGGGAAGGTATCAGCTTTTAAAAGAGAATTAAAAAGATCTAATTTCAAAATTCTACATCAAGTTTTTTTTCTTTACTTGGAACATCAGCAAAATCCAGGCTGGACATGTGACCACTGAGTGCTTCCATCTGTGTAAATATCTGGCTCTTGCTGTCCTCTGAACCCTGTACGCTGCTGTTTCTGGACTGCAGACTGGCTGAGCTCTGAGAGAAACACACAGTTAAAACGACAGCATTGCTCTTGATATTCGGACCTAAACACTGATTCATTTGACCCACCTGTTTTTTGTCGGACTCCTGGATGGACAGCTTCTTCTCCCCCATTATCTGCTTCTCAGACTGATGTCTGATCCTGGCCAGCATTGACAGGTGGTCATAGTGGGTGTGGAGGATCCTTACGGCGATGTCGCTCACAGCCAGTTGCATAGGAAGCCTAAACCCCATACCAGCTTCCTCAAAGTCAAGCTCCTTAAAGCTGAAAACGGAATATCTTAACCAGTGAGTTTGTCAGTGGGAGAGCAAGGAAAGGATTTGTATTTTCTCAACAGTTTTACACACAAACTTTGGATTTTTAAAGAGGTTGGCCCAGAGACACAGTGTTGACGTTTCATTTTTGGACACAGTTTGCATGTTTCTTGTGTCAGGGTCGATGTTTTCGCCTGCTCCCTGCAACCGCAACGAAATAGGAGGCTTTGTCAAAACAGGTTTCCACATATTAGGATCTTATTGTGCTAGCATGAAAACCGCTCAATTTTGACCTACCTTTAGGATCTTCTCAGCTATAGAAAGGTGTTTAGAATGGAGAAGCTCCTGTACATCTCTGAGAGCCTCTTGGTACATCAGGATCTCTTTTGGATCTTTGGTCTCATTCAGAAGCTCCTCCAGCTCTTCAAACAGCTATAAATAAGACCCTTGTTTTTACAGCGCCTTGCAAAAGTACTCTCACTTCATAAACTTGTTTACATTTTGCCACATTACAGCCACAAACTAATGGATTTTATTTGGATTTGTTCCATTTATCCTGTTCTGTTTAGCATATAGCCTCCCTGAGCTAACACTGTGCAGAACCACCTTTCGCGACATTTACAATTTTAGGACTTTTGGGGTGTGCATGCACCATCTTTGCACATCTACACTGTCATGTCATTTTGGCCCCTTTTTTACTGGAGAACAGCTCAAACTCAGTAAGATCGGACAAAGTGTGGCTGTAAACATTATTTTCAAGCCTTGACACAGATTCTCACTCGATTCATGCCTGTACTTTGACTAGGCTATTCCAACACATGAAAATGATTTGATCTGAATCATCCCTTTGTAGCTCTAGCTACATGTTCGGGGTCGTCCTCCTGGAACGTGAACATCTCCAGTCTCAAGTCTGCTGTGGCCTCCAACAGGTTTTTTTCTAGGATTATCTCTTTTAATTATAAACAATTTCAAGAACCATGTTTAATGGTTTCTTCCACTTCACAGGTATGTGTTACATTAAGGTTCATGTAATAAATGTGAAAAAGTTGAAATGTTCTACATAAGTTTAAAAAAATTTTCCATTAATAAAATTTACCAACTGTAATTAATTAAAATGTTAATTGACTAATTTATTTATTTAATTATTTACAGTACATACAGATACTCACCTGTACCGCTTTGCTGCACAGCTGAAGCTCCTCTGCAACGTTGGACTCTGAGTCATCCCTCCACAAGCTGATAAATGTATTGACCCCCCGCTGGTCTTTTGGGTCTGGGACACCATCACAACGCATGTATCTCTCCCACTGAACACAAAGAGTGGGCAGCATCGTTATGCTCAATTTTCAACAACTACCAATGGGTAACTTAACCTTAAATCCCTAATTTATTGAAAATGTAATTTGTGTATTTTATTCTGCATTATTCTGTGTGACATGCCCAAAAATCATTTCAAACTGCAAAGTGTGTCTTTTTTATATTTAAATGTTTAAATAAATCAGATTATCATGAATTGCCTACTTCAGCCTTTTCTGCAGCATCCATCCTCCATTTGATTATTGCAGAGTTGTTTTCCTCCAGCAGATGATGCAGTTCATTCAGCTCATTCTCTCTGCTCTCCAAAGCCTACCAGCAAATGTACAAAATTATTTTATACACACTACAGAAAACAAAAACAACAGAGATAGCAATTTCAAGGCAAAACAAGGTATAATAAAAGCCTGTGATTGGTTGTCAAAAATGGGTTTTTCCCCCAAACGTTCTTTTTATTTGATTCACTTGGCTGTAAATGTTGATTTACATATAGTAGATTTGAATAAGAAAATGCTTTCAGTTGCACTGATTGCTGAGAGTTTCAGTTTATAAAAGCGCTGCAGAGGTGATTTGTGATTACCCCTCTGCCTATAAAGGCAAACATATAGATATGTGGGAGGGGGTAACAGATGAGAATAAGATCAGCCATTACCCCCCACTCCCCCTCCAACCCCCCACCGCACCACCAGCACCAACAGAAGAAGACTGTCATCCATCATCTGGCACATATCTCTTTAAAACCAACCTTCCTGTTTGAAAGGGTTTGTCTCCCAATGAGGTCCTTTCAAAGTCTAAATGTATTATATTTACAAGAGTAAAGAACTTAAACCTAATAGAAATAAGGAGTTTTCTTTCATCACATTAGCTACTCATGGAAGTGAGAATTCTTAGAAATATTGCCCAAGGGTTTAGAGTATATTCTTCAGCAATCCTACCATCTCTTCTAGCCTTTGTATCTCCTCCTGCTTTCTCCTGTTTTCCAATCTGTCCTGTTCTTCTCTTTCGGCCTGCAGCTGGGCAGCTTCTGGAGACCAACAGGACACCAAATAAAAGCAAAATCACCTCATCGCTGCAGGTTGAAAGCAAATATTTACAGAGGCTGTATAAAAAGACGCATCACTTTTTTACTCAGTGTTTGAGATTAAAACAGATAAAACATTTCCTTTTTTAGGTCAGTTAGGATCAAAACCTTCTATTTTCTAAGACGAGAGAATAGAATAGTAGAGCTAAGAGAATTTTTTTCTTCCTTCTTCAAATTCAGAAGTTTACATTCACTAAGATCACAATCCTTGTTGAACAATCTGGGAAAAGCTCAAATCATAATCAAAAGATTAAAAAAATTATTATCAAAAGATATTGTCGAGGCTTTGGTAACTTTGCTAATTCCCATTATTGGCATTAAAATGAGCCACAAGTCAAACATACTGCTGTTTTGGGTGTCATCATGGAAAAATCTAAAGAAATTTGCCAAGATATCTAGAAGAGATCTGTGGACCTCCACCAACTTTCTTCATCCTGTGGTGCAACTTTCAGATGCCTAAATCAACCACATTTATCTGTTCAAGCAATACAATAAAGTCTGACCACCATGGGAATGTCCAGCCATTACATCGTTCAGGAAGGAGACGGGTTGTGTGTATCAGAGATGGACAGGTTTTGGGGTAAAATGTTCGTATTGGGCCCAGAACAAAAGCAAAAGATCTTGTGAAGATGCTGGCTGAAGCTGGTCAGACAGTGTCATTAAGTACAGTGAATTAAGTACATGGGCTGAAAGGCCACTCAGAGAGGAAGAAGCCATTACGGCATACACAACAAGCCTACAGGTTATAGTTTGCAAATGCAGACGAAGGTTCAGCAAACTATGGTGAGAAGCTTGAGGAAAGATAACCAAAATCTTAGACCTAAGTGATGCATTTTAGCCAAATGATAATAATTTAATTAATTCTAACTGACCAAATACAGAAACAACTTTCGAATCATTCAATGTCAGAAAGTGAGGAAAAAAACATGAAAAAGTACATCTTTTTACATCTGGCTTGAACTCCAACTGTATCTATAAGCTGCAAGAACATTTAGCAGGTTGAGGTTCAAAAGACATTGCTGAATGCATCAAAATAGCTACCTTTATTGAATGAAAGCAGGTATATAAACATGGTACACATTTAGATGGACAGACAGACACATAAGGATTACCTTCCTCCTCTTGCTGCTTCTTTAACCTCTGAGCTTTGGTCATCTTACGTGACTTCTAAAATCATTGGAAATCAGAGTGTTTAACATAGAGGGCTTACTGTTTAAACTGTACTTAGAGACTGGATAATAAATGTTTAAAGTATGAACATTTAAGCATTTATTGCCAGATAAATGGACTGTGTTTATAAAACGAAATGATAAAAGACAAAATGAGCTGAGTGCTTTTTGCTCATACCTTTTTACTCTTGGGTGGCTACCATTCACAGAAAAGAAAGTTACAAAAAGACATGCAAGAAAGCATAAAATCAAGGTTTAACATGAGAAATAAGGATCTGAAGAAGGCAATATTTACATTTATGAATACATTGTTCAGAAAACTGAAATAAGGGTCACACAGAGTGATAGGCAGAGACAGTATTATCGCTAGATAATACGTTAGTTTGAGAGACCCTATTCAGGCCACATCTGATGAAACTCAGGAAAATGAAAGATTTTGACTAATAAACAGCCAAGCTTACTTAAACCTTTACAAACCTTTTGTCATATTTTGACACTTTACAACCACAAACTTAATTATATTTTATTAGGATTTATTTGAGAGATCAAGACAAAGTAAAGAAAAAAAATCTGTGGTGGAAGATTTTTATTTTTTTAGCAGAAATTTAAATCAGAAAAGTATTCAACTCCCTTTTCGCTGATACCCCTAAATAAAACCCAGTATAACCAACTGCCTTTAGAAGTTACATAATAGGTAAATATGCTTTTCTGTAAAGACCTCAGAGGTTTGTTAAGGAGCATTAGAGAAGAAACAGCATCATCAAGACCAAGAACAAAAGTAAACAGATCAGGGATAAAATTATAGAGGCTTAAAGCTAGGTTAGGTTAGCAAATAATATACACTGTGAACATCTCATGGAGAACTTATTAATATATCACTTGAAAGGGTATGGCACAACTCTAAACCTATTTAGACATGGCCATCTACCAAAACTGAACAGCCAAGCAAGGAGAGCATTAATCAGAGAAATACCCAAGAGGTCCTTGTTCAGGTTGTCGAATCTGTGGTCAGGGTGAATATTCGTCATCCATTCATTGTCTTCAGATTATTCAAGATCAGGTCGCAGGGAGAGTAGGTCAAAGAGGGAATAGTCATGTTCTCCACAAATCTGGCGTTTATGGAAGAGTTGCAAGGAGAAGGTCATAAGATGTTCTATTCAAAGTTCGCTACAGGTCACGTAGGGAACACAGCAAACATGTGGAAGAAGGTCCTCTGGTCAGATGAGATCAACACAGAACCTTTTGTCATACAGCAAAACTAAAACTGCCCATCACTCTGAACACACCTTCCTTGTAGTAAGACATGCTATTGGGATGCTTTTCTTCAGCCAGGATAGCAAAGCACGTCAGAGTTGATAGAAAGATGGCTGAATACAGGCAATTCTGGAAGAAAATCTGTTAGAGGCTTCAAAAGATTTGAGACTGTTACAGTGGTTCACCTTCCAGCAATAAAATAACTGTAAACACGCAGCCAGGACTACAATGAATGGTTTAGATAAAGCAGACCTAAATATTAATGAGAAACTGTGGCAATTTAATGTTCAGATGCTATCCATCAAATTGAACCTTGTCTGACTTAGATTTAAATGGCTAGATGAGCTCAGCTGGTATTGCAACAATTGTGACAAAATGTGGTTTTATTGACTCATGAGGGCTAAAGAAAACTGCTTGGCAGATTTTCAGATTTTTAGTTTTAAAAAAATTTTACATTTATGTATTTTTTCTACTACTTCACAACTATGAAATATTTTTGTGTTGGTCTATCACATAAAATCTCAACAAAATACGTTGGAGTTTGTGGATGTAAGAATACACTGTGTTGGGTGTGAAACATTTGTGATAATCAGATTTTAATTATTTATTTTGGCAACTTAAACTCTTCAGTACAAAACATACATATACAGGATTTAGAGGAGTTTTAGAGTATTAAAGACAAAGCTGACGAGAAATAGGCTGAGGTCACACCCAAGCAGGGATAAAAGTAGCAGAAAACCATCATTGCGTTCATGTGAAACAAAGTTGTACAAAATAGTTGGTAGTAGTTGAAGACTGGACAAGTAGTCCGCATTTTTTTTTTTTTATTCTTTTAAGCTGATAAAAAGAAAGCGACTGATCACCCGCTGTTGTTTGCGGAGTTCGCTTTCACCTCCAAAACTACTTTTTCAGGGAATGTTTCAGAATTTTCCTCCATTAAAACAAACTGTTAAAGAAACATGATTTTATGTCCATTTTAAAAATATTTAAGCAAACTGGAAGTAGAGTAAAACACGTTCTGACAAAAAATAATCTAAATATTAATAGTTTTTAATAGACAAAACTTACCATTTTTACTGTACGGGTGAAGTCAGTGTACAGGTAACCGCGGTAACCGGCGCACATGCGTACTCGTATGTTTTTATTTGAGAACGACACGTCACACGGCGCTGAGGACAATATGAATTTAAGAAGTGGGAAAGGAGAAAAATAGACCTCTTCACAACTGGTCAGCTCGAATACATTATCATGTAAGCATACACCCACTGACGATGTGATAAATATGACGCTTAAAATGTAAAGACAGATATAAACACGCGGAGGTCGCTGGACTGCAGCTGGAACGATGCGTTAAAGCAGCCGCCATCTTAGTACGGGGACTCTCCTGTATAAAGCATGGCAGTCTGTTGTTGCAAAGGTCTGTCTACAACAACAGTCATTCGGAATCATCACACAGTTTTACACAGAATACTAATAAAAAACAAAAGATTTCCCTTAAAAGAACATATTGTAGCCAGTAATACCCAGCCTATTTGAAACTGACTGATTTTAAATGTTTCCTTACAGATATGTTATCTTCTCATTGTATGGTGTTTCATAATGTTTTTTTTCACACAAATGGTAAGTTTTCCTAATTTATACAGCATATTGTGCTCTAAACATTGTATCAGCAGTTATACGTAGTACATACTTTAAAATATATCTTAGAGAAATGAGTGAAATGGTTTATCAAAAACTACAACCTTTCAGCTGTTTTTGATAGAAGATGTACATTTACTGGAATGGAAAAGTAACAGTGTACAATTACCTAAAAACAGCTTCCATTAACTATGTGTTTTCTCTTTTTCTTTCCCATACACAGTAATCCACGCCCAATGTTTTCTCTGTTTAGATGTTCATTTCCTGGAAGAAACCACTGACAGAGCTGGTGCTGCCATTAACTGTTTACATTCGTGTTTATTTAACATAAAACATACCCCTGGATCAGTGCTTCTGTCTCATTTTTGTCCGCTAGTCAGTGGCAGCAAATTGCAGCTTATCCTGGTATTGCTGGATGTTTCTTCCTGTTAAGAGTGAGTAGTTCCTCTGCACTTGCTAATGCTCTGCTGAGACCACTTGACTGTACATGTGCTGGAATAATTATTAATTATTTGAAACTGACAGGTGCAATTTAAAAAAAATAGATTTCCATTTTTTGGGACATTAGTGGTCCTTACTCATCAGCAGCCAGACAGGAAGTAGTGCAGAGAGAGGAAGAAAAGACACAGCTAATGGCCTAGGGCAGGAAATCAAACCCAGGAGAGCTGCGTTGAGAACCTCATCCCCAGCACACAGCGCGCGCACTCCACCACCGAGCCATACGAACATTATGATTATGACTTACAACTAATAAAAACCCAAATTTCAGTTTTTCATAAAAGTCAACTATTTACATCAGACCAATAAAAAAGGATGTTTAATAAAGAAATGTTATGTCCAGCAAATGGCCCACACACTTATGAGAAAGATTGCTGACTTGACAGTCATACTGTAAACCACAATAGGATATTGCTAAAGAAGCTGAATGTTCAGTGCTGTATCCAAGCATATGAATGGAAGGTTTTTTCCCCTTATGCCAACTGATGCCATCAATGAGAGGAATCTTTGTAATATTCACTATGTGCACACTTAAAAGGCAAGTTGTATTTTCTATGATGAACTTTTTTATGGAACTACAACTCTAAAAAACAAAATATGATTAAACCTCATAAAAGCATGGTTTTAGCTTTGCAAGGAGAATATCTGTAAGTATTAATGTGCAGAAATATGTTGCAAATAATAAAAATTATGCCCACCCTTCTTTTCAGTAATACAAGCCTTCAATTAATGGAGTCTCTCGGTTTCTGGATATGTTGTTCATCCCTGTTTTATGTAGCAGCAACAACTGCCTACCAGACACTGCTCCCCCGTTGCACAAAGTGAGCGTAATTTTACTAACAACACTAACTGCTAGATGGGTAAAATTTGGAAACAGCTGATTGATTTATGTCACATGCTCAAACCATGAAAGCTGTCCAGGTATTGCCAAACGTTAAGCTTCTGGAATGGCATGCCCAAAGATCTGACCGAAACATTAATGAAGATTAGTTTAAGACACAAAACCAATTTAATGCTAATTTTTAAAGTGTGGTTAAGGTGCAACTTGCAAATCCATGTAGCTAAATATTAGTTGGTGTAATGTATGTAATATTATATGTATAATTTTGACCCAGTGCGAATTGGAGAAATATCCAGAAACGTAAAGTTGACTTGCCTGTTGAAGTAATATGCTCTGCAGAAACTATACATCTACCATCCCCTCACAGCATTGCTCAGACACACGGATACAAATACAAGATAACGAGTAGTTTGTTTAGTTCATCAAACTATGATCTGAAGAACAGACATAAAAAACAGAGACTGGGTTAGAAGTGTCCTGTCTTTATTTGCAACTTTTACCAAAAAAAACAAAAGGGCTGCAAATATATTCAAGTTTTGGTTTCAGTTTTAAAACTCCATGATCATGGCACTTGTTGAAACTGCCCCATTGATTCTCTAAACCTTATGAACTGGACGAAATGTCGCAGGCAGGATCAACGTTGACAAAATGCGTTAAGCTTGCTTTGGGAACACAGACAGGATTTAAGAGCCCCGTTTTTTAGATGTGCAGACGATTAATTCAGCCCAAACAGCAGCACGCCAAATAAAAATACAAAATTAAATATTTCATGAACACGCAAGTGAACAAAATGTACATTTAAATCTATGGCAGCTATTCCGTATCAGCCCTGTTCATGTTCATATGGTGATTAGTTTGTGAATGTTTCCTCTTAGGCTGTAGCCATTAAAAACAGCAGCCTGCTGAAACTTTTCCTCCACATGCAACACGTAGATACAGTACATTCATGTTTCATAAACTATTCAGTAAGTTTAAACTAATACATTTAATCAGAGAAGCTACAGGGCAAGAGCTGTGTGCTGCTGCATAGTTAAACACAATCTCAAACCTGCTTAAAGGCAACAACAGAAACTGAACACGGAGGACTCATCAACATTCTCTATCAGGACAGAGTTTTCCTGTCGAAGCGACTCCGAAGATTTGCAGAAGTATTCACACCGCTTGAACTTTTTCACATTATGTCAGGTTACAACCAGAAGACGTGTGTATTGGGATTTTATGTCACAGATCTACACAAAGTAGTGCATAATTGTGAAGGGAAAGGAAAATGATAAATACTTTTCAAATTCTGTCACAAATAAAATTTTAAAGTGTGGCATAACTGTTTAATCTGCCCCCTTTACTTTGATACCCTGAATGAAACGCTGTCTCAGTATAAAAGGTTTGTTAGAGGACATCATTGAACAACACCGTGAACACCAAGCAGTGAGGTCGGGGACAAAGTTTAAAGCAGGGTAAGAAAGAAGATCATTAAAAGAGGAGCAGTCAAGATGTTCTTGGTAACTTGGGAGGGGCTCCAGAGACTTGAGTCGGTCTATCACATAAAATCCCACCAAAATTCATTAAAGCTTGTGCTTGCAATAACAGAAGTTCAAGGAGTGTGAATACATTTGCAACACAGTGAAAATGAACGATTTTGTTAGCTAAACTGAAATCGATTCTTTACAGTAGACTCCACTGCTAAGATGATGAAAGCTGTCTACAAAGCTGGATGCCGTGCCTCCAGTTCTTGGAACTGTTTTTATGGCACATTATTGCACTTCAAAGTTAAAAATGTGTCTTCAGCTGGAGGTTACACCTCATTTTGCATGCAGGAAGGGGAGGAAATAAGGGAAAAAAAGTTCTGAAGCTGAAGCACATCCAGCACCCCACCACAGCTCATTCACAGGTCATTTACCACACAAAAAGTTACATATGACTTTTTTTTTGTTTTTTTGAAAACATACGCAAAAAACAATCACAACACGCAGTGACTGATTCAGTCCCATGTCTATTCGTTAGGAGTTAAAGCCACGGTGCGGTCATCTCTCCCTGAAAGCCAACACAAGCACTTTTACTTTTGTACAGAGCCCTATGTAGACAGAAGTGCAGTCTCACTCAGAGCCACCTGTGGTAAAATTGCTTGTAAACATGTTGCACTGCAAGATTTGGCCAAATGTGATGACAAACCAACAAAAGCAGCTGGATTCAAACACGCTGCTTTCTTAAAGAAAAGAAAGGGGGGGGGGGAAGCACTGTGGGGCACATGAGTGGCAGCTTAGATGGGCTTGTAAAGCAAAGAAGTGACATATTTCTTCTTGTATCTGTGAGTAGCGCTCAGCACCATAACTCCATCCTGCACACAGGGAGAAAACACAATACAGGAAAATCGTGTCAGATTTAAGCTAAGAGAAAACAAGTAACGATTGCAGAATTTCATGACAAAATGGCCCCAAAAAAAAGTCAGTTAAAAAAAACTAGACAGAGCCATGCAAAAGTATTCTTAACCCCAATATTTACATTTTGACACACTGCAAGAAAAAACTTTGTTAGATTTTTTGTGACAGACCAGGAAACAGTACTGCATAATTGTAAAGTGGAAGAAAAATTAAGAAGAATCATAACAATATATGATTTCATCCTGAAATAATTTGATGTGGAAGTTTGGAACTGAGTGAAGAATTGGTTGAATTTTTTTTTCCAGTGAATAAAGTGTATCCAGGCATAGCCTATGCCTGGATAGATAGATTATACCTGTACAACAATATATCCACTTGAAAACAATCAAAGCATATGTTTAGAAATGTTTAATAGGGACTGTGATCAAATATGACAATAAAACATGTTTAAATTACTTTGGAGTTGCTTTGATATTTAGGCAACCTAGTTTATCAACTGTACCTGAATGCAGCACGGACAGCTGTTAGAAAAATTCCCCGAGTTTGGGCTGATTGGATGCTACAGGCAGTCATTTGGACGTCAGCCGGTTTTCTCCAGCGTCTGTGAAGTTTACAGCCAGCCTTGAGTTTTTTTAGGTGAGTAAAAACACCTTATAGATGTTGAAAGACGCGTACGCTGACGCATAAAGTTTTGGTTCCGTTCAACTTTCTTTCTCCATAAAAATTCCTAATTGCTCCAAATAGCAGAGTTTAGTAATGGCTGAGATTTCTCTGTGTTTTGTTTTGGTGTCACTTTTTAAAGATGTGCTTCAGAATGTTGCATTGTGGCCTTCGTTTCACATATAAATATTTTGCACATGTTCAGATATAAACAACGCTGTATTCATTCGGTACATTTGTATACTGAACCGACAAGGCTATTATAGGTATTTTCGGTAAGAATACGTGGACCTTTAGACCCCTAACATATGTAGATATATATTTTGAACAGCTTAGAGGTTAGTGGTAAAACTGCAGAAGCAGCTAAGAGTGAGAATCTAGCGTTAGAACGACTATTCGTTGTGCACTCTACAAATCTACCCGTCATGGAAGCTTGACAAGAAGAAAGCCACTGTTGAAAAGAAGTCATGTTTGCATTTTTCTACAAGACATGTGGGGAAGGTTCATCTTCTAGCAGGACAACAATAAACATGCAGCCAAAGCGACACTGAAATGGTTAACATCAGAGCACATTCATGTTAGAATAGCCTAATCAAACGAGAATGGGGAAAAAATACTCGCAGCTATAATTGCAGCAAAAGGTGGTTCTACTAAATTTTAAAGCACGGAGGCTAAATACATATGCCTGCCACACTTTTCAGATTTTTATTTGTAAAAACGTTTTACAATCATTAATCGTTTTCCTTCCACTTCACAATAATGTACTACTTTGGGTCTATGACATAAAAACACAATAAAATCAAAGCTTTGGGTTTTAACATCACAAAATGTCAATACATTTGCAAACCACTGCATGTGCAATTTTGAACAATCGGAACAGAAAAAGAGAAAAAAAAAAAACTGGCTCGGGATTATTTGAAAGACCATTAGTGAAAACAACTGGGTGTAATATTTAATGTCCAACCAGCTCCATCTGAACAACATCAAACCACTTTCTGCTGCCAGTAAACCTACCTACCTTTATTGAAAGAGCATAAAGGTGATTAAGCATGACATGGTTGGGTTCAGGCAGCAGGGCAGGATCACACTGAAGCAGAGAGAGAAAGAAAACAACAAAAAAGTCCTTAGTTAAGAAGCTGTAACAGCTCAGCTCGATCTGCAAGTATTTAACAGTAAAGCTATGTTTGGAGAGCCAAGAATGAGGCTGTTGAAGATACTGACCGATATGTTGGTGTCTTTGTTTAGAATCACTTGAAGCAGGTGAGGAGGGAGGATGGGCGGGGCTTTGAAGTGCTCTTCTGGTCTAAAGATGTACTGATCCTGGCCATAAGGTCCTGGAGGGGAGCTGGACAGGTCTATGAAGATGTAACACCAGAAAAAAATAAAAATAAATATTCACATATAACCTGCGTTTTACCTGTAGCTGAGACAATTAAGAACAACATGAGAACATTTACCCGATGTGTCGGAGCACTCCAGAGAGTCGACCTGCAGGGCGTCAAACACCTCAAAGTCAGACTTCTTCACAGTGATCAGGTTGTTGATGGTGCCCAGCTGGCTTGTTACCACTGGCTGCAACACAGATCATCATCAAGCAGTTTCAGAATCAGCAACGCATGCAAAGCACCGATTTGCTGTGGTGAACAGATACGCTGGGGTCATGGGGTACATCATTAATTAGCACACTGTCAGTGCACATCTGTTGGGCTATGATCTACCGGAAAGAAGGACTAATCAAACTACACCTCCCAGAATTTGTTGCAGTTCCAAGCTTCCACTAGCCGTCACAGGCTGAGGTTACAAGAGGTCACGCATGCACTGACGTCACTTTTGCTGCCTGCCTGCCAGGCGCACCGGAGCATCTCACAACGAGTGGATTTATTAACTTGCTGGCAAGTGAACCTTTTCCCTCTCTTTACCCTTGAAGAAGAACCTTAAGCTAAAGCTTAGCCTAGCCACGCCTAGCCACGCTGTATGCTATCCGGCCTACTAGGTTAGCCTGGCTGTGGGTTGCTTGCTAGCTGGGCGCTCCTGGGGAAAGAGGGTCAAAAGGTTTAGAACATCTTTCTCATTTAATGGTTTTCTTTATGTTTATGACTTTAAATACGTTTTATATTTTAGATTCCTTAAAGTAGCCGCCCTTTTGCTGTGATGGCTGAAATATTAACCTCTGGCCGTCTCTCAATGAACCTCTGCGAAGATCTTTCAAGACTCTTTGGAAAACTATTTCAGGTGACCACCTCATGAGGCTCATGGAGAGAATGGCAAGAGAACAAAGCAGTAATCAGAGCAAAGGTTGGTTATTTTGTCATAATCTAAAATATAAAAATATCTAGAGTTATTTCACACTTTTGGTTTACTACATAATTCAATGTATGTTCATTGCCTTTGGTGAGAATCTACAATGTAAATAATCAAGAAAACAAGGAGACCAATTAAGTAAGAAAGTGTATCTACAACGTTTGACTGGTAGTGTGTGTCCATTACTGTTCATTGGTGCTTCTGATATTCTCATTTGATCCAAAACTCCAAATATTTCCCCATTCATCCATACATTTCTGGTATTGACGGACATCATCGTTTCATGCTAAAGGGTTATTTCTGATACTGATGTTCATCATGGTTCCGCACATTCTCGTCCATTACTCATTAATTGATTAATCTCCCATTTTACTATTATTATGTTTTCCTTTGTCCAGCAGTTTAGTGAGTGTTACTAGTTTCAGGTAGAGAATTCCATTAGCTGATATATTTGACTGTAAGGTTGAAATATTTAGTTAGTAAATTCACAAATATATTTAAAGAGAAGCGTTTTGTTCTTCTGTGTAAAAGTGATTGGCCGCCCCGAGGCCTGTGGTTAATAGTTATTAATTAATAATTTCAATAATAATAATAATAATAATCATTAGGTGCTAGTAGCCCAGCAATCACAATTTAATAGTATATTTTGAATATCTAAACATTGTGGATAATTTGGTTAGGAACTATTATTATGATTGTTACAGATTTAAATAAATATTCATAATAAAATAATCAGAATTGCACATCAGTTATCTGCTAAATTACTTTTTTTTATTCCGGCAGCTTGATCTGAAATTGTAAATCTATTTAAAAATATTAGTTTTTAACCAAATTATCGGTGCTATATTTAGGGAAACACCTAAGCAACCCTAAAAAGTTTGTCACTGAGACATTTCTTTAATTTATTATTTATTCCTAAATTTGTCACACATTCTAATTAGTAAACTTTGACTTCCCACTCCTGTTAGCCACTCTTCAATACAGGAAAGAGGAGAGAACATCCCATTCAAGTAAAATGTGTGTTGATCTTCATAATTTGGGAATAGGCCACATAGGAAATAGCTACTCGCCTAAACCTGTCCACATCTATAGTCAGAGGAGAAATTAAAAAGTTGGAGCTTTAACAACAAAGACCCAAATGAATCTTGCCAACACGCAGAGAAAAAAGCATGGTGAGGACATCATCGAGTCTCTATGAGAAGCATCTATATGTAGAAAGATTACTTTCAAGGCATACTAGAAACAAAATACTTTTCTGTCCAGCCTTCACAAATATAAATGTGGAACTTTCTTAAACTACTGAGATTTTAACGGTTTGGACGGATCGGACTGAGAAAGAACTTTTTTGCAACAAACACCAGAAGTGAGTGTGGTGTGAAGCGTTGTTAGGTTGAGTGGAGGACCTCATGGCAGCAGAGTGTCCAACGTTTCTTCAAAAAGCCCAATAACGACGATGGTGTTGATAAAAGAGGGACTGATGCAGAGGAAGATAAAGAACGAACAAGTAACCAGCCCTCTGCAACTACGGAGCGAACAAGCAGCAGCAAGGAGGTTAGATTTCACAGGAAGCAGGAGTTCTGGCTGAGCACAAAGGATGGAAAAATGTTCTGCGACGTGTAAAAAAGCCAATACAAGATACGGGTTTGTCCGAGAATGCACGGGCATGCAAAAAATTTAAATGAATGGAAATAAATGCCATTGAATGTTTAATTAGAATCATTTTAAAAATAAAGTGACGGGTAAAATAGATCATGACAGGATTTGTTTTTACTCTGTCTATCAAGATGACAGAGAACGAAAAAGTCTAGCGCAAGCTCTGCAGCCAAATGTCCCCCTTCCCCCACCACTAACTTGTGTGCCACGGGTTTCATATCACCTTCCTATTAATCAACACAGAGGCTGCGGTCCTGCTGGGGTTAGGTGACAGTGTAAAGCAAGTAAACATGTGGAGGTCAGAAAACAAAAGCAGCAACCCTGGACACCTGTCTGCGTTTGCCGTTCTCCGCTGATTATAAGAGATTTTGGTGGCAGTCAAATGTAAGCCTAAATAAACGCCGTTTGGTCTGTGCCGATGGTTTTGTTTTATTTAAACACCATGGCTTTGTCCAGGCAGTGTGGATTTTCTCTGGTATTCTGTGGCTTGGTGCTCTCCTCTAACGCACCAGAACAAGCTTATACTGGGTTCCAGTGCTGTAAAGAATAATTTGTTTGGGTCATGGCCTTCTGACAATTCTCAATTTATGTTTTCAGGACAACTTGTGTTGTTAGGTGGGGAGAATATATTTTGCATAGGGCTGGAGTCGTGAGTTGGGCTTTCTGTGTTGTTATCTTGTGCATGCAAATGAATAAAAACAAGATTAGAAAAGCCATCCAAAAAAACAATCATCCATTAAAAAAAAAATGAAAATAACATTTCTTTGGCCTCTTCCTTCGTGCAAACAAACAAGTTGTCGCAATTGCTTTTAAACTAAAATTACTGGACTTAAATTCATGGCAGGTAAAAACCATTTCTTTTAACAGTTTAAGGGTCTTTCTTTCATATACAGGTCCTTCTCAAAATATTAGCATATTGTGATAAAGTTCATTATTTTCCATGATGTCATGATGAAAATTTAACATTCATATATTTTAGATTCATTGCACACTAACTGAAATATTTCAGGTCTTTTATTGTCTTAATACGGATGATTTTGGCATACAGCTCATAAAAACCCAAAATTCCTATCTCACAAAATTAGCATATTTCATCCGACCAATAAAAGAAAAGTGTTTTTAATACAAAAAACGTCAACCTTCAAATAATCATGTACAGTTATGCACTCAATACTTGGTCGGGAATCCTTTGGCAGAAATGACTGCTTCAATGCGGCGTGGCATGGAGGCAATCAGCCTGTGGCACTGCTGAGGTCTTATGGAGGCCCAGGATGCTTCGATAGCAACCTTTAGCTCATCCAGAGTGTTGGGTCTTGAGTCTCTCAACGTTCTCTTCACAATATCCCACAGATTCTCTATGGGGTTCAGGTCAGGAGAGTTGGCAGGCCAATTGAGCACAGTGATACCATGGTCAGTAAACCATTACCAGTGGTTTTGGCACTGTGGGCAGGTGCCAGGTCGTGCTGAAAAATGAAATCTTCATCTCCATAAAGCTTTTCAGCAGATGGAAGCATGAAGTGCTCCAAAATCTCCTGATAGCTAGCTGCATTGACCCTGCCCTTGATAAAACACAGTGGACCAACACCAGCAGCTGACACGGCACCCCAGACCATCACTGACTGTGGGTACTTGACACTGGATTCTGGCATTTTGGCATTTCCTTCTCCCCAGTCTTCCTCCAGACTCTGGCACCTTGATTTCCGAATGACATGCAGAATTTGCTTTCATCCGAAAAAAGTACTTTGGACCACTGAGCAACAGTCCAGTGCTGCTTCTCTGTAGCCCAGGTCAGGCGCTTCTGCCGCTGTTTCTGGTTCAAAAGTGGCTTGACCTGGGGAATGCGGCACCTGTAGCCCATTTTCTGCACACGCCTGTGCACGGTGGCTCTGGATGTTTCTACTCCAGACTCAGTCCACTGCTTCCTCAGGTCCCCCAAGGTCTGGAATCGGCCCTTCTCCACAATCTTCCTCAGGGTCCGGTCACCTCTTCTCGTTGTGCAGCGTTTTCTGCCACACTTTTTCCTTCCCACAGACTTCCCACTGAGGTGCCTTGATACAGCACTCTGGGAACAGCCTATTCGTTCAGAAATGTCTTTCTGTGTCTTACCCTCTTGCTTGAGGGTGTCAATAGTGGCCTTCTGGACAGCAGTCAGGTCGGCAGTCTTACCCATGATTGGGGTTTTGAGTGATGAACCAGGCTGGGAGTTTTAAAGGCCTCAGGAATCTTTTGCAGATGTTTAGAGTTAACTCGTTGATTCAGATGATTAGGTTCATAGCTCATTTAGAGACCCTTTTAATGATATGCTAATTTTGTGAGATAGGAATTTTGGGTTTTCATGAGCTGTATGCCAAAATCATCCGTATTAAGACAATAAAAGACCTGAAATATTTCAGTTAGTGTGCCATGAATCTAAAATATATGAATGTTAAATTTTCATCATGACATTATGGAAAATAATGAACTTGATCACAATATGCTAATATTTTGAGAAGGACCTGTAGTTGATCTATTTAGGAATAAATGTGCAAGTTTGTTAAAAGGATGGCAGCACAAAAAGCAACATTGCTGTACCTCAGAGGGATCATGGAGCCACTGTCCATCTACAAAAAACTTGTACTGATGCTCTCCTTCAGGCAGGTCCAGAATGGCTACAAAGTCATTGTGGCTTTAGAGACGGAAAAGAAGAGGACAAGTAGGAGCATCACACCAGAGTTTCTTTGGTGAATAAAATTTACACATGGCACTGATGGCATAATTACCCAGTCATTCCAATAAAACAAAAAAGTGAGACATCTAAAGCTAATTAACCTTCTTCACCTCTTATTTAGGGGTATCTTGTTGCTCCAGTTATTGAAGGAACCAGTTATATAGACTTCTTTACCCCCTCCAGCCCAGCGAATAACAGTGGGTCGAGCCTGAGGACCGGTTTTAACCAGGTCGTCCAGATCTGGAGTGAATTCTTTCTCTCCTGAAGTCTAAAAACAAATTAAACAACAAACACATCTGGATACCGTGCTGTTGTAAAACAACAGTTCGAAATCTGAAACATGACTATGTTTAAAAAAATAAAATAAAATAAAGATTCCGTACAGATGTTTGGGTGTATACCTTGGACTCGGGTCCATGCATGTTGAAGACGTTGGGGTCATCTGTGCTATCCACCATCTTGCTGCCGGACTCCTGGTCCTTGTGGCTGCCGCTGCTGTCGGAGCGCTGGGCTTTCCCATGGCGGTCTGCAGACACTCTGTCACTTGTGTTGCCCATGGTGCCTCGCTACTCAACGTGCCACTGGAAAAACAAGACTATTTGTCTTAGTATGAAGTAGGGATGGCGTGATTATCTATTGGATCGTCTATCGGCGATTGAAGGGTTGGATCATGATTTATTTTTTCAAAGGGCGATCTTTATTAATTCATTTAATGCCGTGCTGGGGATGTAAAATCAATTTTATATGCGCGCTTCTCTGTAATTTAAAATGTTTTAATCATCATCCCCGTGATCTGTGCAATAGAGGGAATAAAATGCGTCTTTCTCTTTTTTCCTTTCCCTTTTCTCGGAGTAAGCGCCAACGCGGCTCCTCTTCGTATCTCTGCTCGTCATCTTCTTGTGCTATACTCTGTGCGCCACAAGTGGTGCCGATAGAGCTGTATTATCACATATAGTCACAAAACGAATAAACCATGACAGGCATACATTTGAACAAGTAACTTTATTACAAATCGAGAGTTACAGTGTGAAATAAACTGGCTTTAATAAATAATGTGTACAAACAAAAAAGCTTAGTTAAACGGTAGAATTTCTTAGAAAATGTGAATGTTACCACAAAATAAAATCACTTCAAATATGACGCCTACTTAGGTTTGCCTTTCATAAGAAATTATTTCGAACGAACTTAAAGCTTAAAACATTAAACAATAGAACATTGCAGCCTGCGTATGATAAACAAATGAAAATAAATGTATGACCTACTTTTACAAATTATTTGACAAAAAAACAAGCATGTTAACTTTATCTGGCTTTAGCAGACTGCGGTACCGGGTTACAACATTCCCTGCTTTACTGAAAATGCTCTCCGATGGCGTGCTGGTCGCAGGAATGCACAAATATTTCTGTGCAATTTTTGCCATTAAGGGTAAGCGGCTTTCGTTCCTTTTCCACCATTCAAGAGCGTTGGTTTCTCCATCAACTACCTCTTCTTGGAGGTAATTCGCCATTTCCGCCTGCGCTCGCTGCTCAGGAGTTGCAACCGAAGCAGATCTTATTGTGCCAAGGAGACTGTCCAGTGTTTTCTTCTTTTTGCTTGGCTGAGACTGGGAGAAAGGAGGTGCATCGTCGTCATCCGTAGAGTCCCGCACAGTCACAAGTGGTCCGGAAGTAGTCTGCTTCCAGAACAGCACCATCTCATCCTCCAGCTGGGTTCTGATGTAGTCCAGGTCAATACTGCCCACGTGAGTAGCTTTGTACCGCGGGTCAAGGAGGGCAGCTGTGCGCATTAACTGGATGATCTTGTCGTTGTCATATCTACTGTCAAGTTGCTCCAGGATCGTTTGTTTAATGGCTGCAGTCAGTTTGGCATCGCTCTCTTTTTCCTTGAGAGTATCTTTAATCAAGTGAAGCAGAGGCAGCAGCGATGAGATGGTGACGTCACGCTCACTTGACAAGATGTCTGTAAATTCAGATACAGACTTCAGGCCTTCTGTGACAGCCTCCAGCACGCTTACATCTTGCCAGCTAATTGTTGGTAGTGTGCGCCGAGTCCTGTCATCAGCAAAAACCTTTCTGATGTGAGGCAGCAGGGTGAGGATCCTCTCTGTCATGACATATTTGCTGCCCCAGCGCGTTGCACAATCCTGTTTTATAAGAGAAAATATAATGGGCAAAGGGCGGTTATAGGCTGAGTAAAAGCAATGTGCGTATTGATACTTTCTAAATGCGCTGTCTTCTGTGTGTATGTTTGTATGCAGACACCGATAAAACTATCCTCCAATCTATGTTATGTTATTATTGGTAATAATACAGTGGCAACACTAAGCTAGTGATGAATTTGTACATTTTTAACAGAAAACATATGATTGAAACTGAGTTTGTTATCGCTTGGTGGGATAACGGCTATATGTTAATACTTACAGTTATTAAAGAAAGCAGTTTCTTTATCCCCTGTTGCTCTTGCTCTTTCCTGAGTTGCTGTCGCCTTTGCCAACTGTGTGAAAAGGCTCCATTTATTTGGCGACACACTCCGAAAGCCCGGTCCGTTTTGTTTTTTTCTTTATTCAAGGCATTGTTGATGGCTAAGTTCAAATTATGCCCGAAACAACTGATCCATGGCCACTTCAGATCACAAACAGCTGCAACGATGTTGGCTCCGTTGTCGCTTGTAATGCAGACGACTTTCTCTTCTCCTATTCCCCATACTTGCAACCCATCCTGGAGTGCTTCAGCTAGCACCACCGCGGTGTGACTCTCTGGGGTAAAAGCTGTCTCGAGACATTTGGATTTTAATGTCCAGTCTTTTGAGACATAGTGCGCAGTTATGGACATATAAGGAGACATGTTAATGCTTGACCACATATCCGTAGTCAAAGCAATGAAGTTGGCCTCTTTTAATTAATTAACTATTTCCCCTCTCAGCTGTTCATACAGTTTTGGCACAGCAGTCTCCGAGAAATATTTCCTCCCAGGCGGTTCATACTACATCCAGTGTAGTCAACATTTTTTTGAAACTTTCTCTTTCAACCGCCTGAAATGGGACGCACTCCTTCGCCAGAAATCTTGCAACAGCTGTTGTACACTTGGTCCATCTTTCGCTGCCTGGCCTGTATTTAGTTGATTTAGCAAAAGCTGCTGATATTGTGGGCTGCCCCCGTGGCTGTCCCCCAGAAGCACCTGCAGCGCTGCTGGTTGGAGGCAGTTTTGCGGCCTTGGCGGGGTGATGGACTCGAATGTGCGCGAATAAATTTGTGGTTTGCCTATCCTTCGCAGGCACACATAATTTGCATAATGTGCAAATAGGCTGTGTTAGGTCTTGAGGCTCACCGTCAGCATTTGGATAGAACCTAAAATATGCCCAAATAACCGACTTAGCATTCTTTTTGGGCACCAAATTGCTGTCTGACTCTGCCATGTTTTCGGCACAAGATTTTTTTTTTGATGACATAATTGCACCCGCCCCATCAGCCGATTGGATCGTCTATCGGCGATAGCCAGTGACCTCGATCTTACGATCAGAAAATAGGGCGATTTCCCATCCCTAGTATGAAGCCCAGCAACAATGACTCTACAATAACTCAGCCTTGAACAAACAAAATGCTAAGGGTGGAAAATGATATCTTCAGGTTGGAATATGGAGATATGGAGATGAATGAGATAAAACATTTCAATTATCTAATGTTATTAATGCCCAAAAAATGCTGGTCGAGCAGTAGGAAAGCTGTGATAACTGTAGTCATCCCCTTCCGTCTCTCTAAGTTTTTCTCAGTCATCTAACATGCCTCGGAGTTTGTTTTTGCTTTGGAAAACATCGCACTCGTCACACAAAGCTTTTGTGGAAACGATCAACCCATTAGTTATCCAGTGTCATCCTATGGGAACAGCTCTATGACTTTACTGACACGGTGTGAACTGGTGGTCATTCTCTCTGTAGAGAAAAACACCACAGATTATGGACCGCCGTGGGCCTGTATGAGATCTCCAGGAGTGATGACCTTGAGAAAAAAAACAAACAAAAAAAACTGTTTCACAGTATTACGGTATGACCAAACATTTTGAATAGAAATGAAAAACTAACTGTTTTAGAAAAAGAGAATCAATAACTTTTTGTACTGTTGCTAAAACAATAGAGGTTCTCCACATTTTCTAGTCACGTACTCTCTCAGTACCCCCTAACTAGTACAAAGTCTTTGGTTGAGAACTAAGAAAATATGTAAAACACACACAGTGCCCTGCCATCACTGACTATGTATGAATGTATGGAGGAGTGGGCATGTATCTAATAGTGTATGATGAACAATGTACTCATCATAATAATAATTTGGATTTATTGAAACAACAATTAATTCCAAATAATGATCTTTAAAAACCACAAAATCTATATAAATACTTATTTGTCCGTTTTATTGTTATCATAATAAATATAACAAAATACTGTGAAAAACATCCATATCGTCCACCCCTTTATGTATGTATGTATCAACATGGGATTAAACTGCATTAAAATTAAATAGTTGCATTGAACTGAGTCTTTTTGCTCTTTCATATTAGAGAGACACTTGTGTTTTTACATTACCCTGCATTGTTGCCATGCTTGGTGGCGGTGAGACAGCTGCTTTAACTAGGCCATTTTTAGGTTCAGTCTGATTCTTTGCTGTTTTTAATCAGTCATCACAGAGAAAAGGTCCGACCCAAATATGTGGAGGCTTTAGGTTCATGGTCTTATTTTATAGAACGACTGAAAATATCAATGAGTCAATAAATTCAACTTTTCATACACACAGCAATACAGATTAAAAACAACACAACCCAAAAAACAAACAAACACCCACCCACACAGTTATCTAAAAGAAAAGGCTGCCCACTAGATATATACACATGCATAATGATCTTGGATATGGGATGGGATCACACATGCCAACACGCCCTTAAATGCAAGGAAAAGCTCAGAGTTTATAGAATAACAGCAGCAAAGCAGCTGAGAAGGAAACACTGTGATGTAGTAGCTGTGTCCCAATACAGTGTACTGTAACATTTATTTATTCCTCTTTTCATTCAACACGCGGACTTATGCAGGAATATATATCAAACATCTGCTAAATTTAGCTAAAGTTTTAAAGAGCGTATTTGTAAAATATTATACCTTCATGCTGTTCTATGCCTGTTAAAGAGTAACACAAGCATTTTAGCTGAATGTCATGTTGTTTCACACCAGACAAAGCATAAGCATCTGTCTTCTTCCAGCTGACCAGCAGTGTGCAGCAACAATTGGACATGGGGCATTTATTTTGTTTTCCTCTCACTACATAATTGTGTGCTGCTTTGTTTGGGACTGTCACATTAAATCCAAATAAGAAAGTTTGATATGGTGACATGATGGTGTGTTAGTTTTGCAAGGCGCTGGTGCATAAAAAAATAACAGTGGTTATTCTTACCATATTAAAGACGTTGCTGCAAATATATTTTGTCTATATAGATTTTGTAAACTTGATAAGCGATAACAAACTACATACTTATAGATGTTACCTATAAACGTTATATACTTATAACTTGCTGCACATGCAAAGCTAGTTTACACATGTTCTTCTCTTTGCCAGTTAGCCCATTGCAGAAGCTTGAATACAGCACTGGGAGATAATAAACTGTGACTGTACTGGTGTTCTCAGAAGAATGTGTTACCTGACAAGCACAGACAGTTTCCCACAGCCCAGCAGCGTCCTGCCCGCATGATTACAGGTAGATCACAGTTAGGCGGAAATAAAGGAAACACACATATAACGACCCGCGGCAGGTAGCATTGTGGCTTAAGAGATTTCCAGAAAGGTTAAAAGGCTTACAGGGAGCCCAGACAGATAAAGACAGGTCACCGTGGCACAAAGACCGGTCGCTCTGTGGGAACTTGGACTTGTCTGGGCAGATCCCACAACAAACCGACCGTTTACCCGAACACACACGTACTTCCACACAGCAGCCACCACTTAAACCCCACCAGATACTCGATGAACAGATTAAATTCGCTGAGCTAGATCAGAAAGTTGAAGGAAACCTCCCATCTTGGCAGCTGTAACCTGTGTCGTCTCCTCGCTGGATGTTCAGCTATGCCCTCCCTCCTCCTCAGCTCACTCCGACAGAATATTTTTAGCTGTAGTCAAAGTCAGCTAGCTAACTGCTACTGTCCACACACAAGCAACTTGTTTTATAGTTACTGTGCGGAAAACACACAATAACTATAATAACATGCGGTCCGCCGTGTAGCAGAACTCAGACACTCACCGACACCAGCTGCTGTTCCTCGGTACTGCAGGAGGTGAATCTGCCCCTGTTCCGTTCTGATTAAACCTCCATCCACACAACTGCGGAGAAGCGGTGCTCCAACTACGGCTACCGCTCAGGACACAAAGGAGCCTGACAGTTCACCAATCAGGAACAAGAAAGAATGGGGCGTCATCACCGGAAACGCCTATTAATAAGGAAGTACACCAAGTACACAGCACCGTGCGAAGGTACATTCAGATCTGTTCACATGTGACCTGTACAATCCTTTTAGCTGGATCTTCACCTGTTTATTTGGGCTCAGAGGATTTAGTCGGCAAATGTAACCATTCAAGATGTTAAATATGATAATTTCATTAATGATAATTGTGTTGACTATGGTATAAATCACATTTTCGTATGAGCTAAACCTTACATACAGAAATGTCGCTTCTTGAAAACCAGCCCAAATTTCATACACCGGAAGAATGCGTTAACATTGTTTTATGTCCATATATTTTGTTAAATCTAAAAGTGCATTTAAGTTCACCTATTTTTTTGACATTTGTATTTTGATTTATTGCCCTAATATTTTGTTGTATAAAACATGCGCCACGCTAAGTTTTATGTTCCTTATTTTGTCCTTTGTAAATTTGTACATTTAAAACATAATGTTCACTTTATGGTACCGATATGGGGTGTAAATAAAATAGAAACATGATTTAAATTCTGCTTTTTATCTCTTCTATTCAGCTGATATTGTTAGATCTTTTTGGAGGACAATTCATAAATGGTTGCAGTTAAAATATGAGCTTCCTGCCATGGCATAAAACATAGGAAATGGCCTGCCTTGTATAGCACCTTATCAAGTTCCCAGAGACACCAACACATGTGAATGTGTTGGTGTCTACAATCAGTCATCAACCCATTCACACACTGAGGTGAGCTACATTGTAGCTACAGCTGACCTGGGGTAGACTGACTTAAGTGAGGCTGCCATACAATCGGCGCCACCGAGCCCTCTGACCACCATCAGCAGGCAAGGAGGGTGAAGTGTCTTGCTCAAGGACACAGCGATTGAGAGATAGTGGGGGTTCTAACCGGCAACCCACCAGTTACAGGACAAATCCCTCCACTGTTGCCACTAACATGGTTAAGTTTGGATTCTTTATGTGAAACAGAAATGTTGAATTTTGATTTTTTTAGCTCCTGTATTATCCATGACTTCAAAAATGCCGTAACTGTCCTAATTTTTTCACCCAAATAAGTGATCCTAGTATGAGCTGAGAACTGAGCAGGGAGTAAGTCACCGACATTCAACAAGGGACACAAAATAGAGAAAAAAAAAAACATTAATTCAAATAAATAACTAAAGGCTCAATTCACCCCCTTGCTAACTGGTATTCCCTCTCATTCTCATGCATTGCCAATTCATCTCTTCCTACTTCCATTTCATACATGCAAGCCAACCATTTTGTACCCATGCACCTAAAATATGGTGAATTGGCTATTAAGGTTTTTTCATGAATTAATAAAGAATAAATAATTAATAAAGTTGACTCTTAAGATTATGACCCAAAAGAACTCTGTGGCACATGAAAATACAGTAAACACTTCTTTTCCTGCAACCTCCAGTAGTCAATCCTCTTTTATAGTTGCCTTTATGTCATTTGGTAACTATAAATCTGAGCAAACAAAGATAACATATGGAGCCCCTCAAGGAGCAATTCTAAAGCCACTTTTATTTAACATTCGATCTCTTGCAAGATCTCTTACCATACAAACTACCTTTTATTTCTGTGCCCCCACAGTCCCTTACAGTCACTAATTCAATGTATAGATAATATCAATGAGTGGAGAGGTCAGAATTTCTTCCAACTGAAAGCAGCAGACAGAAATTGTTTTTTTACCTTTGAAAATGTAAGATCAGAAATATATTCTCAGCTAGACTCAGTGAGGCTAAACGTCAGAGCATCCCAGACACCTAGGTGTCTTCATAAACTAAGATCTCAATATCTAAAGTTAAAATAAAGTATAATGCTAAATTAGTCCATTAAAATGGATCTTCTCACAACTTTCTCTAAAATCAGTTCACTGGCTTCCTGTTTGTTACTTATCAGGCATGACAACACTGCGTTATCATGCCCCTGTTATGTCTTAATGGTTTATTGTCTATACTCCATCCAGTTCTGGAACCAGCGCTGTGAAGACAACATATCAAAGGGAACATTTTACTTTCAACTCCACCATGTTTATTTGACTCTTTAATGACATGTTTCCATGCAATATAAAGCTTTTATGCAACTGATATTGTTCTGTTACAAAGTTGAAAAATTTGTCTTCAATGTTTTACAATATGTTCAATAAAAACCTAGCTCCCTTTTCACCAATTCTAACATCCGACAAAAAATAAATATGCTGTTCTGTTCACATTTTGGTTTCATTCCAACTTAGTCCACCATAGAATCAGTCACTTAAGAAAAAGCCCCAGGAGTGAAAACAGCAGCCCTTTGAAACACCGTCAGAATAAAAAAAAAAAACCAAAAAAAAAACATAATTTTCTTCTTCAACCCTTTTAAGCTGAATTTCCATAAAGTTATATTTATGAGTAGTTTTATGTTACAAAAAAATAGTAAACACATTTTCGACACATTCAAATGTATGAAAAATGTATAAAATAAAAATCAATTGCAGGTGACAGAATGCACTGTAAACTGTTAAATATTTTTATTTGATAAAAATCTATTCATAAAATGAGAGGCCAAACAGCGGTGTCTTCAAACGTTCAAATCTGTCAATCATTTCTTACTCTTGGTTCAGCCATCTCTCTGTCAACAGTCTTCACAACCTGTCTTTCTTTCAGTTTAACAATAGCTAACATAAATCCACCTAAACTCTTATTTTGGTTTGCCAACTTTACAATACAGTATTCTAGTAAAAACCCCAGTCTTACATTTGGATAGAAAATCTTTTTGATTGACCCTAAAACTAGTAACAGATTATGTACTCTAAGCCCTGAAACCACAAAGAGATAATACTGTCACGTTTGCTTAAACAAAATCATCTTTCAGCTTTACAAAATAAAAAGCCACCCATGCTGTGCATGCTTACAGTTTTTCGGATTAAAAACAAGAGACACGAGACAGTTTGATCTTTACAGGTGTTTCAGTCTATTAACAGTTTTTGTCAATCAGTCCAATAAATAAGCATACCTGAAACCATTTAGATATACAGTACATAAATACAGTTTATATAGCTAAAAACACCATCTCTGAGGTTTGCATCAAGAGGCTGTAAGGCACATGTAAATAACTATGAAGTACGCAGGATTTAACATTGCACGAGAAGTGTGGCGTTATGCACAAACAGTTCCAGTGTTAATAAGTATGGATTTTTGAGGCCTAGTTCTGTTAAGCTGGCAGCTGCTGGTTGGAGTCCAGCTTGTCTGAGGCTGATATCCTTAGAAGGGGAAGTGTGTTTTTAAACTTAAAAGTGAAGAAATTAGATCTCCAGTGTGTGGACATGTACACATTTAAAACACACTTAGTGTTACGTTTCTGAGCGTGAAACGAACGTAGCTTAGGATGAGATCCAACTTTTCCTGGACAGATTATTTTCTTCTCTTAAGACATAAAAAGAAAAATCATTGCATTGTGTCTCATTTTTGTTTCATCACAACCTAATAGAGCGGCATAAATAAAACAATCAACTAGGTATGTTTTATCTACAGAAATGCCTTTGTCAAGCATTGTTTCATGGACTGTATGTAAGGGAGTGTGAAATGTGCAACCTTAAGAATAAAAATAAAGCATGCGCACCACAACTGATTTAAACACTACTGGCAAGCAATTCTTAAAACATACATACAGCTTTTCATCCAAAGGACTGACTAAGTCATGCTCTGTATGGTGTGGAGTTTTTTTTTGTTTTTGAGTGAAAAAAACACCAAGTGTTCTTCCTCATTATTTTGAGATCCCTAAGCCAGTCTTCATGTACTCGTAAACCACATAGCTGATGCTGACAGCGGGAATGACTTTCATGAAATTTGGCAAAATGCCCCGGTAGAGCCCAAAGAAACCATCTTTGGCTACAATCGTCCTCAGCAGAGAACTCATGGAGGGCTGGTCCGACACATCCAGAGACGCTGCAAAGAACAGAAAAAGCAACACAGATGAGCGAGGCACTGCTGTTTATCATTCATGTAAGACTTACACTGGGAGCTTTTAACACACGGGGGTGCGTTTTTAACAGTTTATGATGAGCAGAGCCTTTGTATAAAGTTTTCAGGTGTTTTGAAGTTTATTACAGTGTAAATAACAGCGTACAAAAATACAGTTTAGTAACTCTTTATAAAAGCAGAAAATATTGTTTCTAAAGAGATTTCCAATCAGGTAAGAAAACCCTACTTTAGCATCTCTCTCAAAGAACAGAGAACACTGAAAGCTGGAGACATAAAACCATGACGACTGCATTGTAACCCACTTTTTTGGGTAAAAAACTATGCTGTCTACCATGTGACAGTTCTTACTGATCATGCATCAGTTACTACTCACCAGGGGAATGTTTTGTACCCACTTTGGCAAACAATGATTTCAGGTAAATATATTTTCTACTCATAATTTATTATAACAAAAAGTAGTTATTTAGTGCCAGTATATAATGTTTAAAAGAGGGAGAACATTTGGAGCTAATTTGGTTTTAATCAGGGGTATCCGTCATGTTTAAAAGGAGACAACTGGCCTAACGGGATCAGAAACAAAATAAACTGGAAAGAGAAAGTGAAAGAATGCTTTCAGATAATAATACAGGACTGAATGAAATCACACACTTGTCTAAATATTATTTTAGAATGAAAAAAATACCAAAAAACTACATGCTTATGGGTGTCAAAATTTTCTATGACCTTTGAGGTTAATGAGGTGAGGTCACTCTGCTGAGATTTAATGGCGTTCTGCTTAGAAGTGAACCGTCGCTATAAACTTTTAGAGCTTTTAAATTCGGTTCAGTTTATTTATATACAGTGGACAGTCGCTTGCAATGTGTCTGTGACTTTACAGCAATCCCTCATACCGAGCATGCATGTAGTGACAGAGGAAAGGAAAACACCCTTTTAACAAGGAGAAACCATCAGTAGAACCAGGCTCAGTGTGAGCAGCCATCTTCCACGACTGACAGGAGAGAACAGAGCAGAGACACAAAACAGCAGAGAAGCACTGATTCAGGAGTACTTTCTATGTGAAAGAACAGTGAAACGCTAAAGGCAGTAGTAGCGCCTCCAGTGGCTTCATCTAGGAGAGAAAAACAGCTTAACAGATAAACTCTGAGCCAGTTTTCAAGTCTAGAGTATGAAAGAGAGCGCAAACAGTTAGTCACAGAAAACCTCTGTCAGTAGCCATGTCTAGGAGAAAAACAGGGCTAAAAACTGAAAGACAGGGACAAGTATATAATCTGTTGAAGTAGAACATTAAGTTGTTGGCAGCAGTAGCACAGCCGATTTCCCCCTTCCAGGAAGGTGTTAGATAAACACAGAGCCAGGCCAGGTCTAGCTTCTGAGAAAGGAAAAAACAGCACATGGGCAAACTTCATCTATTTCATGCAAACGTATTCACTAACTCATTTATGCACTCCAATGTTTGTGGGGACTAGCAGTGAATAAAACTTGTGCCTTCACACTTTTTTTTTTAAAATACAACTGTTAAATCAATGATGAGTCGTGCCAGGTTCTACATGCAACTCTAGTCAAGATTTCGACTTATTTCAGGTACAAAGTTCCAATGAAGACTTTGTATAAGCATCACATTATATTTATGCTGCAGGGGAAAATAAGGTCATTATTCATCATTTTAAATAAATATGTAAAGATTAAAAAATGCTTCAGTCAATAATGAGTTTACTAAAATGTTTATTTTTTAACATGGTATTTTTCTCCACTTACTAAATGTACTCATATTAAATGTTTTTTTTAAAAGATTTTTCAGTGAGATTTTAAACAAAAGCGGTGAGAATTTATGTGGACAGGTCTCTACAAGTCATGATTTCATTTTAATTTTATCTACTGCCATCAATTGTCAGGTTGGAGTTTACCTTTCGCCTGCATCCGTGTGCGTACGAGTGCCAGAGGATAGCTGGCGAGCTGGCCACAGGTACTGGAGATGGTCCCGCAGCCCAGCAACACCAGCACTCCAGGGTTAGGCGAGTCTTTGGCGTGATACGACAACCAAGTGTTCTTCAGAGTCTGACACGTGAAAAGGACAACAAAGCTTAACAGCACAAAACGAAAAATAAATTTTTCCCCCTCTGATTCATATCAATCTAGACATGCGACAGTGCACACACCTCATACACAGCGAGGTCTATCCCTGCATAGGGAATAATGCCAATTAAGTTTGGAATGTAGCCCTTATAAAAAGCGATTACACCCTCCTTCCTCAGGATCTTCTTGGCACAGTCGAACATTCCTGCGTACTGGCCAGTTTTCCTCAAGGTCAACCGAGTCTTTAAAACCTTGAAGAGAAGCAGCACAAAAGCGGATAAAATTAGACACATTTTCTTGTTTTAGTCTGAAACAGCTGAAGTCCTTTCGGATCCTGAGTGGCAGTAAGACAAAGCAGCGGTGAACTCAGACCTCCATTGGGTAGATGGTTGTTTGTGCTGTGGCCCCAGCCAGCGACCCTGCCATGAACCTCTTATGAGTCTCTATCTTCTTTCCATCTGAAGTTAATAACTTCTTATACTGTAACAAAGAATACAAAATTTGCTGAAACCACTAAATGTAACATTCACATGCCACATTCAGTGATAAATGTAGTAAAAAATGTTTTAAGAAGCGTATCTGAACTTGTTCGTATGCCATGAATTTGATTGCGGTCTCAGGTGCGATCTTTAAAACATTGATCCCGTTTCCCCTCCACAGGGATGTCAGACCTCCTTCTACAATCATCTGTCTGAAGCCCCCAATCAGGCTTATCTTGTTAGTTTTGGTAGAATGAACCTGTAAATACATATGTTTAGCCTACCAGTTTCGCACAAACGTGTATTATTTTGTCAGTGGTTTTGATTTAAATCACTAACCTGCATGAAGACCTTGAGTCTGTCCAGAGGGGCTGTACCGGTGCGAGAGACGGCGCCTGCCGCGGCACCTGCAACAAGCTGCTTCCACCACTCATCTGACCGCTTCTCTTCCTCTGTGAACTCATCCGGGATGGACAGACTGTCACCAATGTCCAGGATCTAGACATTAAGCAAGCATTTTCCCCTATATTAATCAGAATTAAACACTGACAGAGTTTGGTTTATGTTAGTCATCACAGATAATCTTGTTAAAGCACATGTGTTTATGCAGTTTATATAGAACTGGTCACAAGTTCACAATATATTAATTTTGGCCTTTTAATGAACGGTCCTTCTGTCCATGTTGGTATGATCAGAGAATAAATGTCTTCAAAGAATTTTAAAAACAAGAACTGTGTGCAAAAGTTTCAGTTTATTGCAGATTTTCTCTGCAGGGTCAAAATTACACTGCAGGCTCCAATTTTTACCTACCTCCCAACCAATATTTGATTAAAGGTCAACAAGCTTCTGGCACATTTCTATCTGTATATGAAACCCATCCTTTTATCTTCTCATTTGAATCGGTTGATCCACACCCAGCTTTTACGCACAGCAATGCATTTTTCATCAGGTTGTCAGTCAAGGCCATGATAGAAGATTTAAACTAGCCTGCAGTTTCAATTCAAAAACCATTTCTTTCTGTGTTTTTTGAGTCGTTGTTCTGTTGGAACGCCCAACTGTGCCCGGGTTTTAGTCATCTAGCCGTTCATTTGAGGTGAGGCTGAAGAATTTGGAGGTTGTGGAGGTTTTGGAGATTATTTGATCTAATTGTCAAACTCAACAGCATCAGTTTTCTGCAGGAGGATTTTGGCTTGTCCGTGTGGGCAGCTGTAAGATTCAGCTTGCTGGTACTGACTTGAAAGCTGGGGCCTTCAGTCCATGTTGTCTTTAAACTCCCATTCCAGCATCTTTTACTTTATGATAGACTTGCTTACCATACACGCTGAACAATTTCCTTTTACCTGAGAGTAGCAGTTTGGGTCAAATGATTGATACTTTAACACAGCTAGGTTATCCTACAGGAATGGATAACATTGCATTTCTGGGATGGCCTCAACCTTGATCCTGTTAGAAATGTATGGACTTTGCTTAACAGACGGTCTGTGGCTGACAACAAATAAATCTGCACTGTGATGTTGCACTGTACATTGCTGAGTTATTAGGGCTTACTTACACAAAAAAGACATGCCCTTTTATCTGTGTGGTTGGAGAAAAAAACCCTGCAAGATCAACCTCACCTTTCTATTATCACAGTTATGGAGTAACTATGTTTAAGTCTTGTCTGACAGCATTTACATAACCTTGAATGTAAAGTGTTTCCCGGAAAGCATACACCAGGAGTCTCACACAGTTTGCATTTGAAATAGCTCACCAACAGGAGGGAGGGAGTTGTGCTTTTATTTGAGTCTGCAAAGTAATGGACACTGAGCTGTCTGAGCCCTTGTCTCACATTCAGACAAATAAAGCTGATGTTTTTCCTAAAGCATTAAGATGACTTTGAAAAAATAAAGAAAGAAATTGTTCTGCAGCTATTCAATGCAAATCTGTTGGGAAACAAAGGAAACCAGAGCTAGTTAGCATGTGTCCTGCAGTCACTGCTCTGACAGATTTCAGTGTGGTATGCAGGGAAACATTCAGGAACAGGTTCTGTCAAGAGAGGCTCTGTGCTGTGAGGATAACAAACCAGTAAAAACATCAGGCCAGGACAATTTAGAAAGAAATACAATAATCTGAGGGAGATGCAGCAAAATGCTGTGGCCTAATAAAGTGAGAGCTGCTCCCAGTTGTGAACTGCAAAAAAAAAAAGAAATCCATAGTATCTAACTGAAGAGGGGAGGACATGCAAGTTATTCCACTGCAGTTCCCTTAGAGTGTGGGCAGAACAGCCTTCACAAAGTGTTTCTGTTTGAGCCCTACCGAGGAGTGCTTCCAGTAGCGGATGATCTCTTCCAGGTTGAAGGCAGGGTACAGCAGGAAGTGCTCTCTGAACTCGTTCCAGTCGACCATCATGGTCCCATCGATGTCCATGCTGAGGATGCACAAACACAACCTTGTAATTTCTGTCCTATCTGCATGACTGAAACACAAAATGGCTTACATTAGGATGCAATGACGAGAAGGTCAAACCTTTGTAAAATTTTCAGGGCACCCTCCCTGCTGACATTCATGCCCAGGTCGGCAAGGGCCTGCTGGATCTCTGTGGCATCAATGTGCCCTGATGCACATTTAAAAAAGAAAGATCAAACGGAAATGTGATGCAGTTTGAATGAGGAACATGAGAGCTTTCAGTGTGAACACTAATCCTCCTCTCTATCTCCTACCGTCGTTGTTTCTGTCCAGACTCTTGAATGTCAGCAACAGCTTCATCTCATGCTCCTTCAGATATTTGGTAAACTCATTGAAGTCCAAACATCCGTCTTTGTTTTGGTCTCCAGTTGACACAATTCTCTACAGGAAGAAAAATCTAGAACCAGTCAAATCAGCGTTAATTACACTCTCACAAACTGTCATACTAGAATGAAACCTAGATCTACCAAGGACTTGAAACTTGTATCGGCTAAAGTACACTGGATCCCTTGCTTCGAGTTACCTGTGCAGCACCGTGGCGAAATATCCCCATCGCTTTGAGGCCCGCTCGTAACTCAGCCACATCCACCTTGCCATCTTTATTGGTGTCAATTTTATCAAACAGAACCTGGTAGGACGGCTCACTGTCGGCATCCCAGCAACGGGCACTTGACAGCAAACACGTCCGTAGCGCTTGATACATTGCAGTGCTTTTATGGAAGCAGCGTGCAGACCGGCCGTCCGTCCTGCAAACCTTAATCCGATGATTAATCCATATTGACAGTTATTCATTAATCCCGTTAATAATCCACATGCGAACTCCTCGATGACAATCACGGAATAAAGGCTCGCTGGTTAGAGTGCTTAAGCAAAGGTGTACTGTGCAGCCAGCGCTGCTGAGGAACTGCAGTAACCGAGGGCGGAGCTACGACGGCTGCATATCTGCTGGGTGCTCGCTGCGGAGAGGCGGGAAGAACGGTTGAAAAGTGGTCAAATAAATACCTTTCCCGGATTAACCGCGACCATAATCGGTTTTATAATCGTAAAAGTGAACTTTCATCTTTTTTTTCACCCGGTTTTTCACATATGTTACCAAGCATTACTGAGGAAATGTAATCTGCTTATCTAGAAGGACGTGTCAGCACAGAGAGGAACACCGAGCTCTGCAATTTCAACAAGGCAGCACTGCTGGTCGCCAGCAGAGGGCGACATTTCATCAAAGCACAGAAAAAGACAGGCGAAAGTAAACAGTAATAATAAAAATAATAAGAATAATGATTAATAATAATAAAATAAATTGTTATAATTGAAAAAGAAATGATATTTATGACAGAGTAATGTATTGTTCTGTTGGTATTACAAAGGAAAAGAAACAGATGTTGATAACAACATTCAATAAAATTACAGAAATTTCAAATATAATAAACTAAAAATAATATGACAATTATAAGAATAATATTTGTTAAAATAATATAATGTAGACACAATATTATAGAAATGTTCTTTATTTTTTTATTATTGTTATAAAACAGTATTGTATTTTTTTTACAACACATTATATTTATTCTTAAAAATTAAAAAGCTGCAATAACCTAGTTGCATATCTGCACATAAAGCTTCTTCATTTGTCATCCTTTTTAGATGAGAGGTAAAACGTCTTCAAGTAAATAAGAGAAGTCTAGTTACCTTCTACTTAAGCACTTAGGATTTGAATGTATTGGATGAATGAGAATCGACACCAAGTGTGCACAACCCTAAACAACTTTTGATTTAATGTCAGGATTCAGTCTCATTTGGTAGGAGTCTATCATCACCCCACATCTCAAGTTGTCAATGTTGGGCTGCTTCTCTTTGCAATAGCTTCTTAAATCTATTTGAATGTGAAGCATCTCTTGTACAAAGAGTGTAGACTTGAAGTTCTTTAGGTGATTGATAGTGATGTTTTGAGTCAAACAGATTTTTTAGAATTGGAACTGAAATTAGGTCTGGTTTGATCAGACCTTAACACATTCTTGAACCATGCTTCAGAAAACTTTAGCCAGACCTGAATGTTTTCTTTTAGTAAAAGGAATTCCAGTGCCATCCTACTGCAAAGGTCCAGAGATCTGGAGAATACAGGATAACATTTCAGTCCGGTCTTTTATAAACACAAAAGATTCACAAAATGCTCACTCTTTATTCTTTCTCCAGACTGTAACCTTAGTACAGTAAGTGGCTTTTGACCACTTATGGTAAATCTATTACTAATGGATTTAGCCAAATTCTGAAAATGAGCTCAATAAGCTTCATATCAAAGTCATCAGATGAAATATAACTGATGTCAGGTGTGATCCCAGTAGACTTCGTGCTAAAATGTAACCAAAAGGTGCTTCAACACAATATTAGTTTAAGGTTGTCCACAATTAGCAGGTTAGTGAATTTGTCTTGGCTTTCAGATTTGTCTCCTTAATTAGACATGATTGTTTATCAGTTGAAATGCACAAAATATCCTGTTTGTCAAATTAAAAATATTTGAAGTGATTTATCAAGGTCTCATGTTTTGTAGTCAAAAAAACCAGGCATTTTAACAGGGGTGTGTTTATTTTTGAGAGTCTCTATAAGGTCTCCCTTTTGTTTGGTGTCAATAACGATATTCATCAAGGCACAATTCTGATCTGTTGGGGAAATAAACGAATGTGTTTAATTCAGACTGTCTTAAAAACCTTAATAATCGTCATATGCATTCTAAATGATGAACGGTACGCTGCTACTTCTGTTTCATATAAATGAAGGTATATGTATGATGATGACTACAACATAAGAAAATAAAAGTTTCTTGTAACAGCTGTGGTCAACATACCCCGACTTATAAAAAAAACCTTGGTCAAACTATGTATAGTTTCTTTTTTAAGGAATGTGAACAATAATGACGTTCAAAAACACATCTATTAAAATACTTTCTCATATTCAGACTAATTTGTCAAATAATTTTAAATGAATAGACCCTATAGAAAATTCCATTGGAAAAAGTGTATAGTCTGAAAGATCTTCCTTAAAAAAAAAGCAGTAACAGCATTTGTGGTTTAAAGGTTTCGGTGAATGATGTCTTTGTTTTATCTGAATGTTATAATTATTAACAAAACATGAATAAAAAACATTTATAAAGCTAAGTGAGCCAACTTTAAATGTGTCAATGTCTGTTTGATATGTATCCAACAATTTCGTCTCGATAAATTAGTCTATCACTGAAAAGTTATTTTGTTTCAGTAACTCGTTCATCTCAAACATTATGTTTATTTTTTTAAAACAGGGTGATGCATTTCAAACGTGAATTTAGCTTCAGCTAATAAAAACCTAAAGTTTAGTATCTCTGAGAATTGTTAAAGGCCTACTAAACAAGATAAATATAAAAGGATTTTTACCACAGACGTGGTTTGTTACAGACATGTTCTGACCTTTGCAATTAGGCAGAAGACTATTGATTTCACAGTTTTCCAGCAGACAGTTATTGACAGAAAATGTAAGTGCTAAAAAAGCTGGAGCATATTATTGGAAGGTTAAGTGGAAGAAAAAAAGTAAATTTTGTGTTTCATTCAAAAATCAGGTCCCTAGACTGTGAAGGACAAGCAGAAAGGCACAGGATCCACGTTGCTTGAGGTCCTGTGTGAAGTTTCACAGTCAGTAATGATGTGGGGAGCCATGTTATCTTTGTTCTTTTGTAATATTCTTATTTAATGAGAAACATTTTCTGTGGGGTTTGAAATTTATCCCTCTGTGTGTTTAAAATCTATATAAGCTACGAGTTTCCCTTAAAACATTTTTTTGTCACTTGACATAAAAAGATGGATATCCCCATTTCTCCTTGACAAAGGCCCACAAAGATCACGAGAATAGGGTCACTTGAGTGCATTAACCTGTAAATATCCGAGCTGTTAGTTCTTCTTTCAGTTGGTCGTCTTTAAATGGATTTCTTTGAAACTGAAGATTCGTGATCTCGGTGTTTTTCTGTTCCCCGCATGCATCCAATCAAATCACAAATCTGTCCTACGTCATGAGCGGTGGGGTGGGAAGGAAAAGGTTTGAACATTGGGTCGTGCCTGAGGCAGAGAGCAGGGGAGTCACTCACACCGAGTCACAGCTGGGGAAACTGCGGGGACACTCAGTCTGTCAGCTCCTCTGCTTCACAGACAGCACTCCCATTGCATTCAGCCGCCATGTCCTTCATCCTCACGAAGAAAAAGAAGTTTAAGTTCAAAATAAACTTTGACTTGGAGGGACTTTCCTCCGTTCCTTTCGTGAACGGAGTTTTATTTTGTAAAGTGAGACTCCTGGACGGAGGCTTTGCCCAGGAGTCGTCTCGGTAAGGCTTTTCGTCTATTTATTGCTTGAACACAAATAACCTAAAGTAAGTTTTTTTTTTTTTTTTTTACAAACATCAGATCTAGTTTGACTGAGATTAGACTCGTTTTTTGTTTTGCATTGTGTCAACATTTTGTTACTTACCATCAATTGTGGCCTGTTGACAACAAACGTTATTTTAGCTGGAGACATTTTAGTCAATATTGATTTTTTTTTCCTGAAGATATATAGATGATAGATTTAGACTATGTTTTCTGTAGCTGGTTAAACCAGTTGCTTAGCAACAAGCACGACAACAACAACAGTTGTAATTTGAAGGATTTAAGCTAGGAAGTGCTACCAGTTTGTTTCCTGTTGCGATTTTGTTGCTATTAGAATGCATTTAGTAACATTTTCAAAAAAGGTTTGCATTCTTTACAATTAGTTGGGACTTGTGATTATGTCACTTTTGTCCTTAATATGAAATATGTTGAAAACTGACCAAAGTAAATCCGAAAAACATATTCAATGATTAGTTAGGCTAAATCCAAGGTAAACAACTATATAGTAATTTAGGAATCCTCAAAACTAGATGATATTAATCAAAAATAAAATACAACAATACAGTTGGGTATAAATCAGAATCAGATAATTTCCCCTTTATAGGCTGTGATCTGTGATTTTTTTTTCTGATTTATTTTTCCTTTTCATAAAATGCATTAAAACCTAAGAGCTCCCACCATTTTAGTCCATAAATATAAACTACAAGGTTAGGGACACGTGCTTTAATGCATGGCTGGGTATAATCTTGTAAATTCTTGATATTTTTGTTGTTTTAAAAAGGTACTACTTCTTTCAAAGAACCTACATCACATTTTCTCTTTTATTTGTTGTAGAGTCCTTAGAATCAAAAATCCAAATTGGTCAACCTTAAATTTGGCAGTTCAGGCATCAAAGGAAAGTGTAAATCGGTATAAGCCAGGAAAAGCCTGATCGTTGGACCTGTAAACAAAAACAACAGCAGTGTAATAACATTACATAACAACCTGAAGTAGCAGCCAGTAAGTTTCTGCACAGATATCAGATATGTCCAAATTAGACACATGTTGCAAGTCCTGGTGTTCAACTCTAGGGAACATGAAATAAAAGTCCAACTTTTTTATTTATCTGATCAAACCAATCTGACAGCGAACTCTGCCTCTGGAAAAACACACATCATGAATCATCTCCTGACATAACATTTGATGAGGTGTGGTACACTTCAGACAACCGCACTGCCCTTTTGATTACATACGCAAAGAGACACATTACCACATACCACCAATTCAGTTACCAATTAACCTAACTTACCTATCTTTGTGCTGCCCCAAATTCCAGGTGGAATCCCAGAGGGGAACAAATCAATGTAAAAAGACCCAAACGTGTCAGGATTCAGACCAATAAAGCTCAGGGTGTAAAGTGATAGCCTGAACAAAAAAGTATTTTACTTTTATTTATTGTTATTTAGACTTGAGTAGACTGACACAAGTCAACTGCTTGCAAGTAATACACCTGCCTCCTTCAATATGGCTTTGTAGGAATAATCGTCATAATAAGCATAAAGGAAGCTCATCCCATCATTTTACAGACTGTGTTCTTACAGCAATCATACTCAAACTGAAATCAAGCTACAGATGCAGCATATTTGTGATAAGCTGCTCTGTCAGTTTGTGAAATGTCTCCTTCTTTCCCAGAGAGCCTGTCCAAGCCAACTGTGTGCACTGGAAGAAAAGGTTTTCTTTCATTTGTAAGATGAGTGCCAGTGCGGGGACGGGGGTGCTGGACCCCTGCATGTGCCGAGTGTCTGTACGAAAGGTACAGGACCAAAAAATGCTAGTTTTGTAGAATTGAATCCAGGAGGTCAACAGTGACTTGAAATTATAATTTTTTTTAACCAAATAAATGCTGTTAATTTGTTTTAATGTGGTACAAGTTTTATTGTTGCTGTATTTTTTTTTCAGGAATTGAAAGGGGGGAAATCTTTTGCAAAGGTAATGTTTATCCTCTTAAGATATTTAACTTCTTGCGGGCAAAGCAGCGTAAGAATACTTTAATAAATTAGCACGGTTTGAAGATTGAATGTAACAACAGTTTCTTTGAAAAAGTGTTCAGTGTTTAAGTTTTTTTGTTGTTGTTGGGTGAGTTTTATATTACCTTCCGGCTCTGGTTACTGATTGAAGATCAGTAATTCAAAATCTGACCCATGTTAACTAATAACTTTAATGAGGCTTGGAAGTGACTCATCTTTGTGGATTTTTTTTCTGCCTTTCAACAGTCCATTTCATAAAACTATAATCTCTGCACAAATAAACAGTTACTTATCACTTGACTTTGAGATTAATGCAGTATGAAGCAATGCCAACAATATTAACTGTTTGATCACTTTCAGCTGGGTTTTGCTGACTTGAACTTATCGGAGTTTGCTGGGTCTGGCAGCACTGTACGACGGTGTCTACTAGAGGGATATGACACAAAGAACACCAGACAAGACAACTCCATTCTCAAGGTACGGTTATGAATCAACTTACAGCTCAGCAACTCTCCTTTACACAGTTCTGCTCAGAGATTTTTTTGTATCCACTCATCATGAAATGAATGGGTATTTTTTAAATTCAAAGGGGGACAAAATTATACATATAGGCTTAAATTTAAACATACGTGACAATATTTTGGTAAATGCCCCTTAGCAAATAGCTTTTTTTTTTAAGATTCTGTGGCCTTTAGTTAGTGTTTCAGACAGGAAATGAGCAGAGAGAGGGCTGGGCTACACTTTCAGCAAAGGTCCTAAGGTTGAGAATCCAACCCTTGATGACCACGTCGAACACCAACAGCCTCTGCATACGGGACACTCACTCTGACGCTTGGTTCAAATAATTCAAATTCAGATAAAAAATTTAAAAAGACAATTACTTCCAAACACATTAAAACAGGTTTTGGAACGTATGAAGCGTTTAACCTTTAACCCTACTGAAATAGTTTGGAGTATACTTAAACGTTCAGTCCATGCTAGGAAAATTGACCAATTAAAAGAACAATAGCATTTTTAGAAGAGGGGTCAAATATCCATCTAGAATCTTGTTTGTGGCTGCAAAAAGTGCTCTGTCAAGATGCAAGTTGCTCAGAGACATTTCACCAAATATCAGTGAGGGCTTATGTAGGTATTCAAGCCTGTTTGTTTTATTTTGATCTTGTGGTTACTAGAGAAAACAAGAAATAAATTCAAATACCTGCATCCAACATTTTAAAAGTTATTGCAGTCTGTGGTTTTGAAATAATTTCTCCTTGGAAAAGAATGATTCAAATGCATCATTAGAAACCCCCAAGCCTTGACATTTATGTACTCAAGTGTATGTAAACTAGGGACCAGAACCTTGCTGAATGAAACTCTTTAAGATAAGCGTACTATGTCATTTTTGAAAATCTTTGCACTTCAGATATTCCCACCTGTTTTTTTCTTGGACATAGTTTAGTGCATGGAAAGGTTTTTTGCTCTGTAAACCAGCATATCACCAAATATCAGCAGATATCTCCAGATATCAGCAGATATCACCAGATATCAGCAGATATCACCAGATATCAGCAGATATCACCAGACATCACCAGATATCTGCTGATATCACCAGATATCAGCAGATATCAACAGATATCACCAGATATCAGCAGATATCACCAGATATCACCAGATATCAGCAGATATCAACAGATATCACCAGATATCAGCAGATATCACCAGATATCACCAGATATCAGCAGATATCAACAGATATCACCAAATATCAGCAGATATCAGCAGATATCAGCAGATATCACCAGATATCACCAGATATCAGCAGATATCAGCAGATATCACCAGATATCACCAGATATCTGCTGATATCACCAGATATCAGCAGATATCACCAGATATCACCAGATATCAGCAGATATCACCAGATATCACCAGACATCACCAGATATCACCAGATATCAGCAACTATCAGCAGATATCAGCAGATATCACCAGATATCAACAGATATCACCAGATATCAGCAGATATCACCAGATATCAACAGATATCACCAGATATCACCAGATATCACCAGATATCACCAGATATCACCAGATATCAACAGATATCACCAGATATCAGCAGATATCAGCAACTATCAACAGATATCACCAGATATCAACAGATATCACCAGATATCAGCAGATATCACCAGATATCAACAGATATCACCAGATATCACCAGATATCACCAGATATCACCAGATATCACCAGATATCACCAGATATCAACAGATATCACCAGATATCAGCAGATATCACCAGATATCAACAGATATCACCAGATATCAGCAGATATCACCAGATATCAACAGATATCACCAGATATCAGCAGATATCACCAGATATCAACAGCCTGAGGCACGGGAAATATTTTATTGCGTACATATTCTTCCTAAGTCATGGGGCTCCAAACATCATCTGTAATATTACATAAGCACCATTTACCTGAAGGTCTAGAGCCTGTATTATACCTTGCTGTGTTTGTCTCTGTTACAGGTGGTTATTTCTACACAGCTAATGTCTGGAGACCCCTGCTTCAAAACGTAAGAGCCCTTACTGACGCTACTGAGCTGTTTGAGTCTGATACTGATTCTGTTTCACAATATTAAAGTCTACTGGTGGTACTAGGTTCTCTATAGTCGTTACGTTGACAGTGGGTTACACTGGTATAAAGGTCTGTCATCAATCACAAGGGAAAGTATTTTCATCTCATCCTGTCTGTCACCTAAACTAAAAACATACGCATCTATTTCTACCACCTTCAACAGAGTTTAAAGTTGCAAGTATCACTTTGTAGCTCATGTCTTATCTTGATCTTACGTATGAGATAATAACACCTCACCCAGACATTATCCTGCCCTGCCTTTGCCGTTAGGAAGACTTTCTACGTGATAAGACTAGCTCAGAGGACATATTGTGACAATATTTATTCGTAGCACTGTTTGTCTCAAAGGATGTGATGCAACATTTAAAAACAGCAAGTCCTCTTCATCTAACATGAGCTTTTACTTTTTTTCCCTCTTCAAGTCTTGTTTACAGTATAAATACCAAAGTGGCTGCCTTAGGGACAGCCATAGCTTAGTCATTCATGCTGCACTGGATTACTCACTGTGCAGGGAGGGTTAATGGCGCTATAACAACCTTACATGTTTCTTCCTTTGTGTCTGTTTTCTTTACTTCCTGTCTACACCATCTTAGTTGAATAGTAGGTTACACTCAGAAGGGTTTAATCACACGTTTTTTAATTAGGGAAAATCTGGATATGAACAGGTTTCAGTACAATTGTTCGACATTCCAGGAGAAGCAAGTGACGTCCATTGTTTAATGTTCCTTTGGTTCGTTGGAACTCCCAGAGTGGAGATCACTAGCAGGGTCCTGGACGAGTTCCCGTGAATGGATAGCGGATGTTGTGTATCAGTTCTTCTGTGCTTTATCTCATCAGCCAAAATGGATTTTGAGAAAAACAACATCTTGTTGCTGGTTGTTCAACTTATGGGAAGCAAAGTGCCAGCATAGGAATATGGGTGTAATTGGATAACATAAAGCAATATTTTGCTCTTATATGTGTACAGTAAATGCAGTCTGTGTTCACTGTACAGTATAAAGTTCCTAAAGGTTCAGTTTGTTGTGTTTACAGGAAACCCCCTTAGAATTAAAAAACAATATTAAAAGTTATGTTTTCATTTGTATGCTGGTTGTAGAGTGGGAGTTTCACAGGTAATTGTAGGTCTGAGATTGTGATCATGTCACCTTCGGATGATACTAAAATGGTGACACCTTAGGTTCCTCCTTGAGACTGTGGGGATGTTTAGATATTTGGACCTAATGTGAAGAAGATGTGAATCTTACATTCAGGATATGTTTTAGTGTCTGTAGACTTTTTAAACAACATTTGACCTTGGTAATGATAACTGTCTGCATTGACTTTGCATTCTACAACAATATCCTTTATGAGAATTTGCTTTTTCACAAAACCAAAAAAGTACATAAAAAATGTTATCAGCATCCTGTGCAGCTACTGCCTTGGGTCGTTTTCTACCAAACCCCATGATGCTTTACATTTTGATGTTTTGAACTCGCTTTACTGGTTTGTGTCTGTGTTTTAGACCACCGTCCACAGCCATGACTCTGGGAATCCCCCCGACTCAGGGAGAGGGTCTCCTTGAGGACAGAAAAGGAGGAGATGTGCTCTCATCACGCTCAGTCACTGGTACTTACACATGCAGACACTCTGAAAGACAGGAGATATGTTGCATTAATGGTTCATGATTTTTTTTTTTTATGATTAAGAGAATTCGGACAGATACATTGTTTTTCTTTTAGCAACTCCGACAAAGTCCGCATCAGTCCCAGAGGAGCTGATTGCATTTGGCCACTCCAGAACGTCCAGTTATGCAAGTCAGCTATCAAAGATTTCAGGTACTATAGCAGGGATCTGTGTGATTCCACACCGGTTATGAACTTGGTCACTGTATAAGTTATTTTTATTCCCTTACAGGTTATAGTTCAAACCATTCAAGTTCAACAGATCTGAGCCACAGGCGAAGTGGTTCAGGAGGCTCTGCCTCCACAGGCATCGGCAGCATCGAGCCCAGTGATCAGCAGGGGGAGAGAGAAAACAGGACCACACCCCCTTCCACAGGCTCTCCAACCTTTGCATGTGAAAAACTGTCCACGCCAAATAGGCCTTTCAGGTAAAACACATTGCTTGTCTGGATCTGTAACTAATGCTGTGAATTTGTCTTGTTCTGCAGACACACTTTAGTCAGTAGTTAAGAGCAAGCTTTTTCCATCAAAGAAAAGGTCAATGGATGATTTTGGATTTCCCTCATAATTCCCATCAGGACAAATACAGAAAATATATTGAGACTTATTATTATCATCATATTTTCCTGCTATTATTGATTATTGTGGTTGCAAAGCTACATGTAGACAAGACCAAAATAATAAATTAGATTTTTACATACATACACATTTCCTTTAGAATTCTGTATACTCCAGTTTTACATATTTTTAAATGTTGTAACACATGGAAAACATATTTGCTACAATAACCGCAGGTGATCTTTCCTTTTTAGACATCCAGTAAAACAGAACTCAGTGGAGATTCAGCTAAAGAGAGTTGATGCCACACGGGTGGACGCTGATGATATAATAGAGAAAATCCTGCAGGGCCAGGATTTCAGCCATGGCCTCTTGGATTCCAGTGCAGAGGGTGTGTACCTCTAATCCTGGTGTGGAAAGTTGCTTAGCATCTTACTGGTGTGATCAAATTACTTCGCGGTGTTGAAATGCTGTCTCTTTTTTTTATGTCTCTAAGTGCTCCAGGCAATGTCTGCAGTACTTCATAGCTGTTTATCCCACAAATAGTTACTTTAGTCATTGAGAAATTCTAAAATGTATCAGTTGAGCTGATTATGTTGAACGATTATCAGTTTTCTTACTGCTAATGTGTATGTGTTGCTGCAGAGGAGGGGCTCAGCTTGTTTGTTGGACCCGGTGGGAGCACAGCTCTGGGAAGTCAGCACACAAGGTGGGTGTGGTTATGTAACTGTGGGCTGTGGGTGCCGCACTGGCTGTTTACTGTAAATATGGGGAAATGCTTCTATGTCCAATAAAGGATCTTAAAAGGAAACATTACATTTATCACACACATTTGCTTGCTTCATTTGATGTCTAAAAACCACATGATCAACATGATTAGATTTCACATATTGATATCAGATCAGATGGCAGCCCTCATTTCCTGCCATGTAACACACTTGCATTCTTTTCCAGGGTCGTAACCGGAGCTTTCGAACAGGTGGTCATCCAGCGGTAGTCTTTAGTAGGCATGTGTCTTCAGTAAGAGGGACTACCTCTTCGGTGCAGTGCAGGAAGACTGATCTCAGGAAGTGCCAAATGAACTTATTCATATCTGACTTCAGGAGATTTTATTCCCCTTATGCAACATTTCCCCAAATGACCTATGCAGCATCTGTTCGCTATGAACTCCCCCTGGTGTTCAAAAGGTGGAACTGAAGGACAGTATTGAAACTTTTTGTGCACTGATGACTGTTTCTTTGTTCCTTCTTAAGGACGTTTGGTTCAAACTATCAGTATTTACCTCTCTGATGAAACTTAAAAAGAACAAAAATGATTCCCAAGTGTACATCCACCCACTGTGTGATTTTATTTCACTTTAATTGAAATGTCAACCTCTCTCTGTACTAAGAGACCCTCATGTAACACTAATTGTTAGTTTTTGTATTTTAATTAAAAAAGAAGGAGACAAGAACGCTAAAAAAAAAACGGTTGTAACTGTCAGCGCTTTATACTGGAGTGAACATGCACCTTAATATATCATGTTTCAGCATTTAGATTATTGTATTCTGGTTGTTAGTTTTGTTTTTCGTTATCAATTCTTATAGAAAGAGAATGTGAATGGCGTATGCTCCTGTAGTCTTTACACTATTTAAGGAGTAGAAAACTGACAGTAAGACACTTATATATAGCTATTTATAACAAACTCAGCCCAGTAAAACTGAACTCCTCTCACCTGGTTGTGAAGGAGGCTTGCTCATTTTGTTACGTTGCAGAAGTGTATCCGTTTAGTGTCTATAGTAATGTGTATGTGTGTTGTTTTGTCTTTGTACATTGAAAGTAACAAAATGTTATGTGATTGTTTTAAATGTGCCAGAGCTGAATGTATAAGTTGTAAAAAGAAATGAAAGTCACAGCTATAGTTTATTCCATGTTGTCTGAATTTACTGTAGGTTTTTGTAATGAAAAGATGTCGCTAGCCACTACTTTTCTGTAAAATCCATTTAACTCACCTTAGATATAGTCTGTCACCTACAGAGCAACTTGTTATGGTTAGTTCGTCTATTAATTTATTTGTCAGAAATCGTTATTTAATCAGGATACAATCCACCCTCCTAAAACAAGCTTCCACCGCCTCATGACATCACATAAGACTACTGACTCGAGGTCAGATTACTGCAAGGATTGAAAAAAATTGGCCACAAATGCAATAAAGATCGCCAAGCAGACTTATGAGCCCAATCTCTCCAGTTAGCTCCACCATGCCTGCATTTGCAGTGCTACCTATAACATGGGTCTGCTACCTTCCACAAAGGTTCTTAATAACGTTGCCTAAAACTGAAAAAGGAGCAACTAATGTTTTTAAATATAGATATAACAAAGGCAGCTTACAGCAGTTTTAAGTTTTTTCATAGAATAATTGCGTTGAACTTCCATAACAGAATGACAACAAAAGTATCAGTAATATACACTGCTCAAAAAAATAAAGGGAACACTTAAACAACAATATAACTCCAAATAAATCAAACTTCTGTGAAATCAAACTGTCCACTTAGGAAGCAACATTGATTGACAATCATTTTCACTGCTGTTGTACAAATGGAAAAGACAACAGGGGGAAATCTTTGTCGATTAGCAAGAAACACTCAATAAAGGAGTGGTTCTGCAGGTGTGGACCACAGACCACTTCTCAGTACCTATGCTTTCTGGCTGATGTTTTGGTCACTTTTGAATGTTGGTGGTGCTTTCACACTCGTGGTAGCATGAGACGGACTCTACAACCCACACAAGTGGCTCAGGTAGTGCAGCTCATCCAGGATGGCACATCAGTGCGAGCTGTGGCAAGAAGGTTTGCTGTGTCTGTCAGCGTAGTGTCCAGAGCCTGGAGGCGCTACCAGGAGACAGGCCAGTACACCAGGAGACGTGGAGGAGGCTTTAGGAGGGGAACAACCCAGCAGCAGGACCGCTACCTCCGCCTTTGTGCAAGGAGGAACAGGAGGAGCGCTGCCAGAGCCCTGCAAAATGACCTTCAGCAGGCCACAAATGTGCATGTGTCTGCACAAACGATTAGAAACCGACTCCATGAGGATGGTATGACGGCCCGACGTCCACAAATGGGGGTTGTGCTCACAGCCCAGCACCGTGCAGGACGCTTGGCATTTGCCAGAGAACACCAGGATTGGCAAATTCGCCACTGGTGCCCTGTGCTCTTCACAGATGAAAGCAGGTTCACACTGAGCACATGAGACAGACGTGACAGAGTCTGGAGACACCGTAGAGAGCGATCTGCTGCCTGCAACATCCTTCAGCATGACAGGCAGTGGGTCAGTAATGGTGTGGGGTGGCATTTCTTTGGAGGGCCGCATGGCCCTCCATGAGCTCGCCAGAGGTAGCCTGACTGCCATTAGGTACCGAGATGAGATCCTCAGACCCCTTGTGAGACCATATGCTGGTGCGGTTGGACCTGGGTTCCTCTTAATGCAGGACAATGCTAAACCTCATGTGGCTGGAGTGTGTCAGCAGTTCCTGCAAGATGAAGACATTGAAGCTATGGACTGGCCCGCCCGTTCCCCAGACCTGAATCCGATTGAGCACATCTGGGACATCATGTCTCGCTCCATCCACCAACGTCACGTTGCACCACAGACTGTCCAGGAGTTGGCGGATGCTTTAGTCCAGGTCTGGGAGGAGATCCCTCAGGAGACCATCTGCTGTCTCATCAGGAGCATGTCCAGGCGTTGTAGGGAGGTCATACAGGAACGTGGAGGTCACACACAATACTGAGCCTCATTTTGACTTGTTTTAAGGACATTACATCAAAGTTGGATCAGACTGTAGTGTGTATTTCCACTTTAATTTTGTGTGTGACTCCAAATCCAGGCCTCTATTGGTTAATAAATTAGATTTTCATTGATGATTTTTGTGTGATTTTGTTGTCGCCACATTCAACTTTGTACAGAACAAAGTATTCAATGAGAATATTTCATTCATTCAGATCTAGGATGTGTTATTTGAGTGTTCCCTTTATTTTTTTTAACAGTGTATATTTAGATCTACTTTTATTGTCAGTGGGTTGCAAACTGCTTTTTTAAAAATTATTTTCCACAAATAACATCCCCCAGAAGAAAATGCATACATCCCTTTTGCAAAGGTTTTATGTTTTTTCTTTATTTTAAAACCTAAAATTAGAAAATAAAATAGTGGATCTTTAAAAATAACACATTTCCTATAGCTGATATAAAAGATTATAAGTTTTATTTTTTTTCAAAAGTTCATGTAACATTTGCGGATCTTAATGAGTTTTTTTTAGCTGGACTGAAGGCAGGAATGGCTCTTTAGATTGTAAAAGTTGCAGACGTTAGACACCGAGACGTTAGAGAAAACTATGTCCTATTTAAGAGCAATAAGAAATATTCAATGTAAACATTGAGTAATACGGAAAATTAATCGGGAACGTTTTTGCTATCTTGGAATGCGTGTTGTAAAACTAAAATTAAGATATGGCACATCTTTATAACACATTTAAGTCATTCGCGCAATTAAAATCTATTTTCATAACTGATTTGTGTGCATGCTTTTATTTCTAAAATCCCCAGGTGACGTAACCGCGTTGCAGGCAGCAGTTACTGCACCACTGACGTTACAGTTCCGGTTCCACCTCGTAGCAGCATTTTAGCTAAAACGGCGGCGGGAAAGTCGCTGATACGATCTTAACCTCAAATCTACAAGAAAATTAAGAGGACTGGATTGTGAAGGACCGAGAAATTACTGGCTGTTATTGATGGCTCAGTAGTCGAAAATACGCTACCCATAAACTAAGCTTCACCGTGTGGGATTCAGCTAACATGGCTAACGTCGGAAACCAACTACCAACGCAGGCCGTCAGCAAGCCTTCATCAGGGAAACATGGAAACGTATTGCCCCTATGGGGCAACGAAAAGACTATGAACCTCAATCCAATGATTCTAACAAATGTGCTCTCCTCGCCGTATTTCAAAGTTCAGCTGTATGAATTAAAGACCTACCACGAAGTTGTGGACGAAATCTATTTCAAGGTAACGTCAGCTAATGCTAAGCCGCATGCTAGTTGGGTAACCATGTCCGCTCAGCGAAGTATTCACTGTCAAAGGAATGTACCACAGTCAACCAATGATAATAAAACAGCACTTAGATGGTGAGGTTTAGAGTTGGGGGGAAAATATTTGTTACAAATTGATGGTACATAACTGTTCTGTACCTCAAGTATCAGCGTTGTTAGATCATTATTGGTTGCGTTAGCAAACCGACGTTATTGGACCCATGGACGGATTATAAACTATGGAGCCCAGGGTCCATATTACACTAAAACATAAAGCTACTCTGCTTACAAACAACAAGAGCAGCAACTAGTAGATTATTAAAATTATTGTAATCATCCATACATTTTAACAACTATTCAAAAGTTAATTGCTGCTTATTTAAAAAGAACAATTGAAAACGTAATTAATATTACTTATTAGCCACGTAAGTTTTTTTTTTCTTTGTAGGGTTGGATCGTTGTCTGAACTCAGTTATTGTTAATATATGTATTTGATAGTAAACTCTAAATCTGTTTATGGACTGCTGTTAGCCATCGCTACTGAACAATAAAATGGAAAATGACACATTGAAACGCAAAGCTATATTTTTGTCTTGTAAATAATTTTATTTTTGAAAACATGTTTGCAAAGTGTTTATTAGTGACGATAAGAAATAACGACCAACACATGTTGCATCCCAAACAGACATTTGCAATATTACAATATATTTTATAACCCTTGCTTGGATGTCCATGTTTTGTGAAAAACTCAACATTTTGTATCAGTCATGCTTCTAAGCATGTGCACACACAAGAGTGCTAAATTAGCTACCCTAATAGAAGAAACCACAGCAGTCGTCTTCAAAATAAAAATATTTTATGTATGTTAAATTTCATATTTTCTAATGGGCCAACATGGGATGTCTGAAGGGCCGAATGTGGCCAAAAAATGCCCAGGTCTGGCCTAAGTTCAAGTTTTCATCAATAATCCTTGTTTAAACATCAATGTCCATCTCTTTTTTTCTAAATAAAGTTTCTCATAATGAGCAACTTTGATAGTTTTATTAAAATGAAAGTAGGAGAGAATGTAAAAACATATGAGAAAAGTTAGTAAATTATTTATTTGTCATTTCTTTTGGACATTCGAAAGTTTGAGCCTTACCTGTAATGTTTTTAAAATGGAGGGTGTTTTGTTTTGTGCCTTTAGGTGACTCACATTGAGCCCTGGGAAAAGGGAAGCAGAAAGACTGCAGGCCAGACCGGAATGTGCGGAGGGGTAAGTGAGAAGTACGTGCTTTTTATATTCCCAACCTTTTGTATCTTTCTGCATTTCATGCAAGGAGGAAGATAATGTTTTAGGAATTTTATTTATTTATTTTTGCTAAGGCTTGTTGTCATTTACAAATCGGGTTTATGTTCTGGAATATTTTCAAGAACGTTGGAAAGACTTTAAAGGAGCAGCTGTACAGAATGCATTTTCAGACCTGTCCTTTTTATTCCTGGTAGGTGCGTGGAGTGGGCACGGGTGGCATTGTATCAACTGCTTTCTGTCTTCTTTACAAACTGTTTACTCTCAAGCTAACACGCAAACAGGTGATGGGTCTCATCACTCACACAGACTCCCCGTACATCCGGGCACTTGGATTCATGTACATAAGGTACGAGTCTTTGCTCGCCAGTTACATTCATTTGTTGTTGTCTGTTAGGTTAGGTAGGGGCTTGTTGCAATAAATATATTTTTCATGTTAACATTAAAAAGGCAAATTCATTGACAGATTACAATACAAATAAATAAAAACAAGTTGGAAAATGCTTAATTATGAACGTTGTGGCTTTTGTGTTGCAGATACACTCAGCCTCCAGCAGATTTATTAGACTGGTATAATGACTTCCTGGATGATGAGGAGGTATGTCACCCCGGGTAATAATTTAACTTTCTTATGTCTTTTTGTAAAATGTCTAATGAAATGCTGCATATTTAAAGCTAGCGGTGTACCCCTCCCGTTGTGATGCTAATAGCTGATATTTCACCTTTGCTTTCATTTGGCTTAATTTTTTCCTCCAACTTGTATCCTCTGAGCCTCAGTAGCTAGGTTACTTGCTCACTTCTCTGCTGCTGTTTATTTCACAAGGTAAGTACAATAATGATGCAGAATAAATCTTTCAATTAATTTCAGATTAAGGAATGCCCTCTTTATATATATATCCATTTTTTTTTTATTAGGACTTGTTGCACAAAATTAAAGTTGGAATTTGCAGGACAATGTTCACAATGAAACATAATTTATGTTTTTAGAAAGACACAACAAATATTTTATGCTAAGTTTTGGTTAGAAAAAGTAAAATCTGGCCTAAAGCTGTGCAACCAGGCCTCTCTTCATGTTTTCTTGCTTTATATTTGAACTGATCGCTCTAAAGTCCTACCCAACTTGTTAATTCCCCTGTTTTTTTCTTTAGATGCCCATTGTGCAGCAGGTGAATTGGATATTGTATCTCAGCACTGTTGGTTTGCGTGAGTGCAAAGCAGCTGTTCTCTACCATATAAACTTCATATCTACTCATCTTGAGTACAGTTACCCACCTGCTACAATCTGTGCTTACAATGTGAGCATCCTCTGTCTCCCAAAGTTCAGAATGCTTCTGGGAAACATCAAAAAAAAGCAAAGGCTTCTTTTTTTCCTCCCTAAAGCACAATAAAAAAAAAGCAGCATCTCTTCCTTTTTTTGTAAAATCCTTTTTTTTTAGAAGAGGTGTTATTTTTTTTAACAATATGGTAAATTGTGATTAGAGCTCACACTGTTAATACAGACTACAAGAACTCTGACAGGTTAGATGAGTCAAACCATGACATGTTTATGTTTTTGTTACCTCTGTTAAATATCAAAGATTAAGCTAGATGAACAGAGGTGAAGGTTCAGTACTTAGGCATCACAAATTGCATTTTGTTTTGATGCAATAAACACTTCTGTTGTTTTAATAATGTTTGATAACTGTTTGTTTTTGTATGTCCCAACCCCCCTTTAGGAGCTTGATGTCAAAGCAGGTGGTGGCTGTGTCATGACCATTGGGGAGATGCTGCGCTCCTATCTGACCAAACTGGAATGGTTCTCCACGCTGTTTCCCCGAATCCCAGTGCCTGTTCAAAAGGCGATTGATCAGCAGATGAAGGCAAGGCCCCGTAAGGTGGCCCAGAAGGAACCAGAGGAGGAAGCTGATTTCACAGAATCGGGAAGACAGGGGGAAAGACGACCCTCCAGGTAGTTTGTTTGTTCTTTTTGTCCGTGCTGCTCCTTTTCCAGGTTTTTGAAAGGACAATCTGGTTGTCTGGTTGCTTTTGATTTGCTCATCTGTAACTTTTAATTCAAACTAAATATCAGTTAAGAGTGACGTGGTTATAGATGTTCAATTGCTTACAGCTTTAACGTATTGCTTAAATCCTACACAGTAGTTGATAATTAATAACATTAATAAGCTAAGATCCAGTCCGGTATAGGTAGGAGGCTAAAAAATAAGCTTGGAGAACATAAAGAAAGGTTAAATCTTAATTAATTAGAACATCAAAAGGTTTATTCTGTTTCAAAGAATTGAATCTTGTGTTGTCCTTACATACAGGTTTATATTTCAAAGAAAAAAATTAATAAATTTTATTGTCCCAGGCTGCACGGTGGCGCAGTTGGTAGCACTGTTGCCTGGCAGCAGTCCTGGGTTCGACTCCTGACTGGGGGTCTTTCTGCATGGAGTTTGCATGTTCTCCCCGTGCATGCGTGGGTTCTCACCGGGTACTCTGGCTTCCTCCCACAGTCTAAAGACATGCCTGTTGGATTAATTGGTCAATCCAAATTGCCCTTAGGTGTATGAATGAGTGTGCATGTGTGTTGCCCTGCAATGGACTGGCGACCTGTCCAGGGTGTACCCCGCCTTTTGCCCATAGACTGCTGGAGATAGGCACCAGCTCCCTCACGACCCACTATGAAATAAGCGGTAGAAAATGACTGACTGACTGACTTTATTGTCCCTCAGTGGGGCATTTTAGGTGTGCCAGTAGCAAAAAGACAGGCAAATGGAAGCACTCAAATGTAAAATATAATAAAAAATAATTAATAAGACAGTACAGGATTGGAAAAAATACTGTACAGTTATTAAAACTAGCATTACCAGCTTTAACCCTGCCGCAGTCCTGGCTAAGCTCTAGTACACGTCGAGGCAGATGTCAGGGGAAGTACCAGAAAGAACTGCACGTGGGATCGCTCTGAACCCAGCAGGACCAAAAATCTAGGGCAATGGTCAGAAATGCGATGTGGAGGGCTGCCTGCAGCCCGACGTGTGTGAAAACCATGAAAGAGACAGGAAAACTCGAGTAGCGCACACGGGGTCCATGCAACCCCTCCTGCGGGAGGGTGAAGAAATGTGCAGTTCAGTAGGGTAATTAAAATTCCAATTTGTGCTTACAAAACATTATTTACAAGAGTTTCAAAGGTTTATTTCGGTTAATCTGGGATACAGTTACAAAAGAAACCAAAATCAGAGCAAAAAAATCGTTTTCAGAAAATTATAATATTGCATTAAATAGACATAAGTATTTCTAAACCAGAAAAGCCAGACTCAATCACTTGCACTAAATACTTTTTGCATTGTTTTACCCCATTAATGCAGTGTGAAAGGGAAGCAATCACCCCGAAGTTGGGCCGAAGTTGTGACCACCTTCCACTCAACTTTCCAATAATGTTCCTGCATAAGGCACCTTGTGAACAGCGATTTTGTTCACCAGTGAACATTTTTGGCTCACCTTTGTTGTGGGGGTGTCAAGTCAGCAGTGGTCCCCTTCAGGTCATATGGATGAAACCTGGGTAAAATTTCCCATGGTTAGAATTTGACAGTAAAGCTATCATTAGAACCATGTGTACTAATCGCAGTAATTCAATCTTCCATGATGTTTTTTTTTTTTTTATGGTATGGTTCACCAAACATAGCAGCTTAGACAGTTAAACCTGAGGTACTTCAGCTGTATACCAAAGAGCATTAAGTGTTAAATGTGACCGTTAGCCCAAAGCGGTTTGAGGTGCATCTACTTTCTTCAAATCTTCAGTACAGCAGATGATGTAAGACTGAACTTCCTGCTTCCTCATAAGTGTGCAGAATTTGCTCTTAATAATCATCATACGACTTATTTATTCGTTACATTCCTACAAGGCCGCAACCTTTCCATGAAGAATAATTCTCTGTTAAAATCCTTATGTTAAAGTCAGGTAATAATCCAATTTTCTGTGAAACTGAATTTTAGCTTTTTATCAGGTCTGAGCTATAATCATCTACACAAATTAGACTTTTGGAAATGAATTACTGCAATATATGAACTTTTTAGTGATATTCCAGTTTATTGAGATTCGTTTTATTTGCTTGAGTCAAGTTTAGTTGTGATTGAACCGTCTTTTTCTCATCAGGACACCAAGACGGACTCCGAGTCCCAAAAGGTCACCCAAGCGGTCGAGAAGCAGGAGCCACCACCGTGAGAAAGAACGCCACGGGCCTAGCTTTGATCGGGAGCTGGAGAGAGAACGCGACCGCCAGAGGAAGGAGAGGGACGGGAGGGACAGAGACAGGGAGAGGGGGGACCGAGGGGACAGGGAAAGACGGAGATCACGTAGCGCAGACAGGAACAGAGAACGTAAAAGAAGTCGCAGCGGCAGCAGAGAACGGAGGAGTGAACGCAGGGAGAAAGAAAGAGACGGAGGAGATGACAGGAGCAGGAAGAAAGACAGGGATCACCATAAAGACAGAGTCACCGAGAAGGAAAGGTCCAGAGATAGAAAGAGCAGGGCGGAGAATGACGAACGGAGGCATAAAGAAGATAGGGACAGACACAGGGAAGATAGGAAGGCCAAAAGGTCAAGTCGGAGCAGAAGCAGAGAAAGGAAGCATAAAAGTGGGGCAGAGGAGAAGAGCAGGAAGAGGGATCGCAGCCACAGCAGAGAGAGGGATCGAGAGCGGGATGGGGAGCGCTCTCACAAACGTAGTCGCAGCAAAGAGAAGGGTCGTCATCAGAGAGAGTCCAGTAATGAGCATAGTAAACATGGTGAACGGAGAAGAAGTCAGAGCCCTCAGTAAACTCAGCAATGCTGCTTCTACTCCTGGGGTCCTCTTCCTTTTCTCTGCTCAGCTGTCTGGTCCGTCATGTGCCCAAAGTGAAGGAGCATTAGCAGGCAGGGTTAGCGTCAGGGGTCGTCTGCGGCCAAAAGTAACATTGATTCGCATTTATTTGCAGATGTTTCACTTCCTGTTAGAACATTGTTAGTCCTCATTTAAAATCTGTACAGTAGGAAAAACGACCTTTTAATTTTGTATGATTCTTGTTTTGCTCCAAGAAGAAGTGGGTTTGTACATACTGTCTAGAATATGTCTACACGCTGTTATCGGACCGGGTTGGTTTTGAAGGTCCACCTCTGTACTGTCAGCATATACTGTACATCATAGCGGGTTTATCAGTTCTATTTTCACCCTTCAGAAACGCAGTATGTACTTATTTTGGATCTCGGATACATGAGAATGTGTGATCATATACCAGCGGTTTGAATCCAGAGGTGAACCTTCTCAGTTCTGTCCATGACCGTTTGTAGACAGTCTGCTTGGATCCTCTGAAGGGCGGACGGCAAATGTGCATTTTTACCACACACACCTGATCCCTGCTTGTGTTGTGTTTGAGTTATTGCTCTGTTGCATTTTGTTTTCTTAATAAAACCCTTTTACAAATGACAGTGTTATGTGTCTGTGCATAAAGGTAGACGTGTAGCAGTTGATGATGCCTAAATTAGTAATATTTCACTAAAAGTCTCATCTTTAACAGAGAGCTTTCTTATTGTATTTAAAATGAAATGAATCAGAATTTTCTATTGTAAATGCTTATTTAAACAATCACAATACTTGCATAGGAAAAGCTTAATAATTACTGTATTCAATAGTCAACAATTTGCCTTTGAAAAATTAAAACAATTTCAAGATTGAGAGGATCATTAATTGACAAAAGGTTTATCAAAAATGTAGTTTCTCTAAAACATAAATGCAATGGTTTCAAATATGTTTTTGTTTTTCTAATCTGACCTTAAAGAGGACATATGCTTTTAAATCCTTCATTTTCACCCTTAAATCGTTTAGTTGTCTATTTATAGTGGCACTGCAGCACATTGGTCGGGCCGCTTTGGTTTGGTGCGGTCTCTTTAAATGCTACTGATGCACCTGAAACCCTGCCCCCTTTGAGGTTAAAGAGCGCTGAATTTTAACCCGTTCAGACATTTTTGTAGTTTGATAATTACCTAGCGCAGCAGAAACAAGACAAAAACAATGCACAACTGTTTATGTCATAATACTATTTAAAACACAGTACGGTTCTGTCCTCAAGGAGCTATAAGCAGCACACAGAGCTAACATAAGCAGTGGGCACGATGCTACTGCTATCAACACAATGGCTAGGATGTCATATCAAGCAATAAATTAATGCCTAAAAGTTTGTCATTTTAGCGGTTTCTCTAGACAGAAAGAACTGACGCCTTAATCAGATGAAGTCTTACGGCAAAGCCTTGATGCTGGCGGAGGTTGCTGAAGGCAGTCGTCCTTGAAGTGGGGAAAGAGGAATTTCTCCACGGATGTGGGAACAATTCCATGGAAAATAAAATTTAACTGGGAACTTTGAAGAGGTTCTGATGCTGGGAGGCAGTATAATGAATTGTGTGGGTTAATATACCCAACAACTAAACTAAACTTACACTCTTTCAGTGTAGGCATACTTTAGCTTGGACTACAAAATCACAGCGGATACGTGAAATGGATGGGCCGGAAAGTCCATGACCTTATTTAGCTGTTCCGCAGCGGATACTGTGACGTAACAGGTGATAGAGAAAACTGAACGGACTAAAAGATATGACCCAAACAGAATATAAAATATCTATGCAACACACGGAGGGACTAAATTCAACTTTTCTGCACTTCTACACACTCCCAAGTACACAAAAAAATGTAAGGGCTAAAAAAGTGGATTTTACATGATATGTCCCCATTAATCTAAAAGAAAACCTTAGAAGCAAGAAAGTTGAGAAAGGCGGGTTCTGACACCAGAAACAACCTTAGATGAACTAGTAAAGAAGCTCTTTCATTGGTAGGTCTTACCTCCCAATGAAAGAGCTTCTTTACTAGTTCTGTGGCTTTAAATGTTTGGTGGTTCCGCTCTTAGGAACCGACACGTCAGTGGCACATAAAAGTAGCCTCACTGCCGCAGAGATGTGTGGAGGTAAAGTTTAGGTTGGTGCCTTTGGTTTTCCATTTCGTACTGTGGCTTTTTACCTTCTACGCCTGCAGCCATGGAAGTGATTGTAACACCAGAATTCATTGTTTTGGTGGTGGGACCTAATACTGGATTTACAGGCATTCAAACAGTTTATCTGAACTCTTCATAAACATTGCATGTTATGAAGATCTTAGGCACACTGTAGGATGAAACAAAACATTTAAATTTGGTCACGACAAAGACAAGGCCGGGGGGGAGGTAACTAAACTTGGGGGGAAAGGTCATATAAGGACACTTGTTAAAAAAATAATCCAGTTACGAATTTGTCACTTTAATTGAAAGAGTAAAAATGTTTTTTTTTTTAATCATTAATAAAATACATTTTACATTTTTAAATGCATCTTTGGTCATGTTTGTAAACTTACTGATATATAACCTATAAGCACGTTCATGTAGCATTTACATACAAAATGAAAAAAATACCTAAAGGAATGAAACCTCTATATTAACATTACGCAACTTTAAGCAACAGAAGACGATAATTAGTTGTACAAACAGGTTTTAAACATGCATTTAAGCCAAAGTGTGAAATTTTATTTCAAAGCATAATACTACCCAAACAATTTTCTATAATCTGTTACATCTAAAGTCCTTGTACTCTATGAGCACAGGCCATGTCACCTTAAGTGTGCTTCCACCTGTTCAACCATGACATTTTCCTAAGCAGACCAGCATCATGAAACTTTAACCAAACAAGGGGATTTTCTCATTTACTGTGTAAGCCCTTGGCCTGTCTGCACACACACAGGCTCCGACTCTGGTCCAATCACATCTGCCTTAACAGCCAAGATGGAGAAACAGTAAGCAGAGTTAGGACTCAGATCGCTGAGAATGATCCTCTCCCCGTACACAGTGAGTTCTTGGTTGTCATTGGAGCTGCCTTGCTTCCTGATCAGCAGCCTGTAAAAGGAAGCATTTTTCACTGGAGACCACTGAAGGAAAACTATTGTTGGGAAGGCTTGTGTGACGTCCAGCAGCGGAGCGGGGATGTTTCCTGATGAAGAAAAACAAGCCAAAGATGTCAACTATCTTCCACATGTTTATCATCATTGTTTCTATTCAGGCAAATGATTCAATTCAGACTGTTTAAGGCTAATATGTGTTAATCTCTATAATCCCTGAAAAGTACATTTGTTTCAGCAATTCAATTCAAAACAGGAAACTCATAGATTTATTATAAACTGAGTATGTCTTTTGATGTTTACAGCTTAAAGCTAATGGAAACTCAAACTTCAGTTGTATCTGAATATAAGAATAGTATCTAAAAGTAATAAAATGTAAAAATATGTCCACTCAATACTTTGCCACTTTTGCATGAATTACTGCACCAATGCAACGTGGCATTGATGTGATCAGCCTGTGGTCCAACTGAGGTATTAAAGGAGTCCAGGTTGCTTTAATAGTGGCCTACAGCTTGTCTGCATTGTTGGGTCTAGTGTCTCCATCTTTCTCTTGACAGTGCTTCATAGATTCTCCATGGGGTTTAGTTCAGGGGAGTTTGCTGACCAATCAAGCACAGTAACACCATGTTCATTAAAGCAGGTATTGGTACTTTGGCTGTGTGGGCTGGTCCGCAAGGAAATCGGCATTTCTATAAAGCTTGTCAGCAGAGGGAAGCATGGCCTTGATAAAACAGCTGACCAACACCAACAGGCTCGCCAAATCATTATTGATAGAGGAAACGTCACACAAGACTTCAAGTAACTTGGATACAGGGCTCTCCACTCCACTCTTGCATTAAATTACTATAATACATTGCTTTTATATTCTGATTTACTGAGATGCACCTATAGTGAAGAAAAGGAGTTCTATAGAAATGCATTACCTAGTGTGCATTACTTTGTTATACCATCAAACAAATTGTAAACTCACCATTTACTGGTATTTGTTCCCTGAGATCTCTCCTCCTGCGCAACTGTGATGTAACTAAAGAGAAAACCAGATCTTATTTAGTGGTTTTTATAGGTCAAATGTCTATTTATGGTTTTGTTTTCATGCAGATGTGGTATTGTTTCCTACCTCCCATGACATTTGCAGATGGACTTTCTCCTGCAGCATTGCGGGCTGTGACCACCAGACTGCCGAAGGAGATGTTGGACAGGGAACAGGACAGCATTGTAGTGTTGCACAGCTGCTTCTTTGGGGATACACTGTCATCATACAGGGTGTATGTGGTGGCAAACACTGAGGAGTTCCACGAAACAGTGGCAAAGGAGCTGTTACCGCTGTACACCACTCCTGATGGTGGACAAGGGGCTGTGAAAGAGAAAGAAATAGGGAGTTAAAGGTTGAGGGTTCTTTGCTCTTTAATGCCTTTCTTTTTATTCAATTGAACCCACAACTTTCCAATTGCAAGACGGCAACTCTACCCACTCAGTCACAGTCATTCCTAAAGTACACAATAATGATAATAATAATGTGTATTATTGATATTATTATTAAAATAATTTCGTTCGTTTGTTCGTCGTCTTCCGCTTATCCAGGACCGGGTCACGGGGGCAGCAGACTCAGCAGAGACGCCCAGACGTCCCTCTCTCCAGACACCTCCTCCAGTTCCTCCAGGGGGAGCCCAAGGCGTTCCCAGGCCAGCCGAGAGACATAGTCCCTCCAGCGTGTCCTGGGCCGTCCCCTGGGCCTCCTCCCGGTGGGACGTGCCTGGAACACCTCCCGAGGAAGGCGTCCAGGAGGCATCCGGTATAGATGCCTGAGCCACCTCAACTGGCTCCTCTCGATGTGGAGGAGCAGCGGCTCTACTCCGAGCCCCTCCCGAATGGCCGAGCTCCTCACCCTATCTCTAAGGGAGTGCCCGGCCACCCTACGGAGGAAGCTCATTTCAGCCGCTTGTATCCGTGATCTCGTTCTTTCGGTCATGACCCAAAGTTCATGGCCATAGGTGAGGGTAGGAACGTAGACCGACCAGTAAATTGAGAGCTTTGCTTTTCGGCTCAGCTCTCTCTTCACCACAATGGACCAGCACAGCGCCCCCATTACTGTGGCAGCCGCACCGATCCGTCTGTCGATCTCCCGCTCCATTCTTCCCTCACTCGTGAACAAGACCCCGAGATACTTAAACTCCTCCACTTGAGGCAGGAACTCCCCTCCAACCTGAAGAGGACAAGTCACCCTTTTCCGGTCAAGTACCATGGCCTCGGACTTGGAGGAGCTGATCCTCATCCCAGCCGCTTCACACTCGGCTGCGAACCGCCACAGTGCATGCTGTAGGTCTTGGCTAAAGGGGGCCAGCAGGACCACGTCATCCGCAAAAAGAAGAGACGAAATCCACTGGTCCCCAAACCAGACCCCCTCCGGCCCTTGGCTGCGTCTAGAAACCGGCGACAAAGGGCAGCCCTGCCGGAGTCCAACATGCACTGGGAACAGGTCCGACTTAGTGCCGGCAATGCGGACCAAACTCCTGCTCCGCTCGTACAGGGACCGGATGGCCCCTAATAAAGGGCCCCCGATTCCATACTCCTGGAGCACCCCCCACAGGGCATCACGAGGGACACAGTCGAATGCCTTCTCCAGGTCCACAAAACACATGTGAACCGGTTGGGCAAACTCCCATGAACCCTCGAGCACCCTGTAGAGGGTATAGAGCTGGTCCAGTGTTCCACGGCTGGGACGAAAACCACACTGTTCCTCCTGAAGCCGAGGTTCGACTATCGGTCGGACTCTCCTGTCCAATACCCTGGCGTAGGCCTTACCAGGGAGGCTGAGGAGTGTGATCCCCCTGTAGTTGGAACACACCCTCCGGTCCCCCTTCTTATAAAGGGGGACCACCACCCCAGTCTGCCAGTCCAGCGGCACTGTCCCCGACCGCCACGCAATGTTGAAGAGGTGTGTCAACCATGACAGCCCTACAACATCCAGAGACTTGAGGTACTCAGGGCGGATCTCATCCACCCCCGAAGCCTTGCCCCCTCGGTGACTTCAGCCTGGGTGATGAAAGAGTCCAACCCCGAGTCCCCAGCCTCTGTTTCCACCACGGAATGCGTGATGGCAGGATTGAGGAGATCCTCGAAGTACTCCTTCCACCGCCCGATAATGTCCTCAGTCGAGGTCAGCAGTCTCCTGCCCCCACTATAAACAGTGTTGGCAAAGCACTGCTTCCCTCTCCTGAGGCGCCGGACGGTTTGCCAGAATCGCTTCGAGGCCAACCGGTAGTCCTTCTCCATGGCCTCACCGAACTCTTCCCAGGCCCGAGTTTTTGCCTCTGCCACAGCCCGGGCCGCAGCACTCTTGGCCTCACGGTACCCGTCAGCCGCCTCAGGAGTCCCACAAGCCAACCACAGCCGATAGGACTCCTTCTTCAGCTTAACAGCATCCCTTACTGCCGGTGTCCACCACCGGGTTCTGGGATTGCCACCACGACAGGCACCGCAGACCTTACGGCCGCAGCTACGGGCAGCAGCATTGACAATAGATGCGGAGAACACGGTCCACTCGGACTCTATGTCTCCAACATCCCCCGGGATCTGGTCGAAGCGCTCCCGGAGGTGGGAGTTGAATACATCCCTGGCCGAGGGCTCCGCCAGGCGTTCCCAGCAGACCCTCACTATGCGCTTGGGCCTGCCAAGTCTGTCTGGCTTTCTCCTCCTCCAGCGGATCCAACTCACCACCAGGTGATGATCAGTGGACAGCTCAGCCCCTCTCTTCACCCGATTGTCCAAAACATGCGGCCGAAGGTCTGATTATACGACAACAAAGTCGATCATCGACCTCCTGCCTAGGGTGTCCTGGTGCCAAGTGCACTGATGGACACCCTTATGTTTGAACATGGTGTTCGTTATGGACAATCCGTGACTAGCACAGAAGTCCAATAACAAAACACCACTCGGATTCAGATCGGGGAGGCCATTCCTCCCGATCACGCCTCTCCAGGTGTCACTGTCGTTCCCCACGTGGGCGTTGAAGTCCCCCAGCAGAATAATGGAGTCCCCGGGAGGGGCACTATCCAGCACCCCCGACAGGGACGCCAAGAAGGCCGGGTACTCTGCACTACCACTCGGCCCGTAGGCTGAAATGATAGTCAGAGACCTCTCCCCAACCCGAAGGCGCAGGGATACGACCCTCTCATCCACTGGGGTAAACCCCAACACGAGACGGCTGAGCTGGGGGGCAACAAGCAAACCCACACCAGCCCGCCGCCTCTCCCCGTGGGCCACTCCAGAGTAGAAGAGAGTCCAACCCCTCTCAAGGAGATGGGTTCCAGAGCCCATGCTGTGCGTGGAGGCGAGCCCGACTATTTCTAGTCGATATCTCTCGACCTCCCGCACAAGCTCAGGCTCCTTCCCCCCCAGCGAGGTGACATTCCACGTCCCTAGAGCCAGCCTAAGCATCCGGGGATCGGGCCTCTGAGGTCTCCACCTTCGTCCGCCACCCAATCCTCTTTGCACCGGTCCCTCACGGTTCCCCCTGCAGGTGGTGGGCCCACTGGGGGATGGCCTCGCGTCTCTCGTTCGGGCTTGGCCCGGCCGGGTCCCGCGAGGAGCAACCCGGCAACCAGGCGCTCTCCGACAAGTCCCGACCCCAGGCCTGGCTCCAGGTTGGGACCCCGGCTCCGCCGTACCGGGCGACGTCGCGTGCCTCGATATTTTGTTCTTCATGAGGGGTTCTTGAACCATTCTTTGTCTGACCCATCACCTAGAGCCTGTTTGCCATGGGAGACCCTACCAGGGGCATTTAGGCCCCAGACAACATAGCCTCTAGGATCATTTAAGCACTCAAACCCCTCCACCACGTTAAGGTGACGGTTCAAGGAGGGGTATTATTATTATAATAATAATTGGGGCCCGCCATAGCAATGCATAGGAGAGCAGTGCATTGCAATATATATATCAAAACGACCGGCTCGGCCCCGTGAGGTGTGCTATTACTTTTATTGGCGTTTCGAGTTACCATGGCGACGTAATTAACGAAAAACCGGGCCCAAAAATCCCATAGAAATGAATGGAGTCAGGGGCGAAGGAATCCTCAAAATTCACTGTTTTTGAGGCTTTGCTGTATCGCCATAATTTCACCTAGAAACGCAGTTTGACTTTCAGTTTGTAGAAAAATCCGCCGGCTTTTCAGAAGTGAAAACGGTTTGTTGATAACTACTACTTCTCTAAAATTAGACTCCAAGCGACACAAAGTTTGAGAGAAAATCACACTCTTAACAGTGGAGATGGCAGTTACTAGAGTGTAAAAAGAGGGGATTTTTTTCAGGAAAAATGAGTTTCAACTGGCACTCACGGCCACAAATTTTGCTCTACAGTCACAATTTTCCGTCAGATTGTAGTGCCGGGCCTCTGCTTTCACACAATAATTTCAAAATTGTTCTAAGTCTCATAGATTTCTGTCAAAACACCCTCGATCACCAAGACTCACAGGAATTCTGTAGGCCTTCTCCCATGTATTTTCAATGAGAGCTTGACCTGTAATCCATGAGTGACACCATTTATTTCCATAATCATATTTTATACTGTGAATGACATAGAGCTATGAAAATCTCCATGATTGGGGACGAGGGATAGCTATCGCCCACAGTTTAAAAAAATTTCAAATACCATGTACGGATTCCGAGATATTAGACTTTGTTCGGGAGCATGTTCAGGCATTTTTGCCTTTTTCTCCATTTTCCCTCTCTTTTCACCCAGTGTTGTGCCTTTATTATTATATTTTCAAAAATAAAGGATGAATATTAATGTTCCCCTGTCCGTTCTGATAAAAACGGTCCAAGAATGACATCGATCGCCCCTACGGTTTCCGAGTTATGGCCAGTTGTTCAGGAGCATGCGCCTCCATCTTATAAAGCCTAGACCAGGGGAGACAGAGAGAGAGGTGCTGCGTCAGTGAGAAACAGCAGGTGTCAAGTTACACTGACGCTCTTTGCTGATTGGCTGATTCATTCCTCACTGTTCTATTTATAGCTCTGTGTATCTCCTACTGTATATGTCTGGATGTGATTCTGTCTTTCTTTCTGCCTCTCTGTGTCTCACACACAGACACACACACACACACACACATACACCCATACACAGACACACACACATACACATACACCCACACACACATGCATGGATTACTATCTTTCTGAGGACTTTGCATTGACTTTCATTGATTTTCATTCATTTCTATGGCTTAAACATGACCCGACCCCTAACCCTTTGTCCATCTTCATAGGAGGCAACTACATGGCGGCCATGTTGTGTGGGGAACTTAAACAGCATGTACTGCTGTTCCAACACCCAGACAACAGTGATTGACCCTAAAGGTCAATTTCTTTCATCAACCCTCCATGCTTATTAATGATCATTTAAAGCTTATAATAACATACAGAATGGTTTTACAATAGCAAGCAGGTTCTATATAACTAATAGAAATAACCCAGACCTGAAAGGACAACCATACTTGATTTTCAAAATAAGACAAAACATGCTCTACAAAATAAAAGCCTTTAATCAATAGATGATTGCAGGAGTGGGCTTCACACTACTGTTGGAGCTCCCCCAGTGATGGGAATGGGACTGTGCTGGTCCTTTGAAACAGGCTTACTGAAACTTTCAAAATAAAAGCCCACACCTTCCATATTTACTAATGATTTTTGAAAGCTGATAATGTCATACACAATGGTTTTAGAAGAGCAAGCAGGTTCTATATAACTAATAGAAGTAACCCAGACCTGAAAGGACACCCATACTAGGTTTTCAGAATAAGACAAAACATGCTCTACAAAATAAAAGCCTTTAAACAATAGATGATTGCAGGAGTGGGCTTCACACTACTGTTGGAGTTCACCCAGTGTTGGAAATGGGACTATGCTGCTCCTTTGAAATATGGGTTACTGAAACTTTCAAAATAAAAGCCTCAACCCCCCATAGTTACTATGGATTTTGAGAGCTGAAAAGAGCATAGAAAATGATTTTTAAATAGCAAACAGGTTCTATATAACTAATGGAACTAACCCAGACCTGAAGGGACAACCATGCTCGACTTTCAAAATAAGACAAAACATGATCTACAAAATAAAAGCCTTTAAACAATAGATGATTGCAGGAGTGGGCTTCACACTACTGTTGGAGCTCCCCCAGTGATGGGAATGGGACTATGCTGGTCCTTTGAAACAGGCTTACTGAAACTTCCAAAATAAAAGCCCACACCTTCTATAGTTACTATGAATTTTGTGAGCTGACAAGTGCATAGAAAATGATTTTTAAATAGCAAGCAGGATCTATATAACTAATGGAACTAACCCAGACCTGAAGTGACAACCATGCTGGACTTTCAAAATAAGACAAAACATGCTCTACAAAATAAAAGCCGTTGCATTTTAAACAATAGATCATTTCAGGAATGGGCTTCACACTAATATTGGAGCTCACCCAGTGTTGGCCTCTTAAAATAAGGCTTACTGAAAATGTCAAAATAAAAGCCTCTGACAATAGCATAGACAATGATTTTAAAATAGCAAGCAGGTTCTATATAACTAATCGAACTAACCCAGACCTGAAAGGACAACCATGCAGGACATTCAAAATAACACCTAGACATACTTTAAAAAATAAAAGTATTTGTATTTCATACAGCAATAATTGCAGCATTGGTCTTAACACTACTGCTGGAACTCAGTGATGGAAATTGGTCTACTTTATCCTTTCAAAAGATAAGCCTCAACATTCCTTAGTTGGGGCTTGCCATAGCAGTAGAGGGATAGGAGTGAATGGGCTTGCTTCACTGCTCCCAGTGATATTGCAAAGAGTCACCTATTATTATCCACATCTAAACTGGATATATTTATAGGGCTTACCATGGCAATGCAAGGAGGCATAAGCTTAACTCGGCCACAGCTTGGCTCTGGTGCCAGAAGCACGCACCAAGAGGCAGGCCCCGTCTAAATTTCTTCCGAAATTTTCTAGTATATAATTATTATTGTTAAAATAACTGACTTCTTTAATACAACCTTTAAGGGTCTCAAATCCATCAGTATCTTTTGACAAAAATAGCTGAGTCCATGCAGTGTTCTAATATGAGGTTTAAATGTTTTGCAAACAGAAGGTGTGATCTGTTGTTTTATGTGATGGCTCCAGAGGCTTGTGCACATCTGGAAGCTTGTTTTTGGGAAAGTAGATTTTATCTGGATTATATAAAACAAAGTGGCCTAAAAACTCACCATTACATGTTGTTCAATGGGTGACAAACCATTTCTAAAGTGTATTTGACTGATTTTACAGTAAAGTCTTGACTTGTAGGGCGATTGCACTTGGCCTAAAAGTGTGGAAGGTAGTCTACCTGTTGTCCCATTGCGGGACGCTGATTTGCCGCTCGTGCCTGCAGCATTCCTGCTCTGCAGCGTGGCAATGTAAGATGAACTGCAGGGAAGAGTGATCTCAAAGTATGTCTCGTTGGTCCAGTAGGAGGAGATGTCAAACAGAGCCTGGCTGTCTCCCAGCAGACTTCCTGTCAGGGTCAGCAGGTACTCTGTTTCTGCACAGATGATCTCCGTCCAGCTGAAGTGCATCACCTGGATCTCCATCTTCATTGGTATCGGCTGCACCTCAACAGCTTGAGGAGGGCAAGGAACTGCATGGGACACAGGAATGGTTAGTTTGCTGATTTATTTACATGATAAACTCTTTAGGAGAAGTAACATGCTGGATCTATACCTCCTGCAATCCGCACAGGGTCACTGAAGGAGCTGTTGCACGTTCCATCTGAGGCCTGCACGGAGAAATTGTAAACTGTTCCACAAACAAGCCCGTTGATTGTACAGCCGGGCACTGTGCTGTGACAGTAGAGCCTGTCTCCGTTTTCAGTTTGAGCAAAGCCGTAATAGTCTTTAGCATTATCACTGGGCATCCATGTTAGCATCGCAGACTGATTGTTACAATTGAAAGTCACGGAGAGTCCACTTGGCTGGCAGGGGCCTGAACAGAAGGGACATTTTAGATGGCAATAACTCTTAATCTCAGAAATATAGCTGCAGTATTCTCAGTTACTGGTACCTGTAATCACTGTTGCATTGTGACTGGCTTTGCTGGTGCAGTTCTCATGACTAGCTACCACAGTTACTGTGTACTGCTGGCCACAGTGGAGCTCTGACATGCTGCAGTTACTGGAGGAGGTGTTGCAGATGTGTTTATGTCCGTCTGCAGCCACAGCAACGGCGTGGTAGGTTTCAGCAACAGGAGAGGGGGTCCAGGACACCAGAGCGCTGCGATCCTTACAGGAGACGTCCACCACTACACCCCTGGGAGCACAGGGCTCTGTGAAAAAGAAAAGGTACACTTTCAAGGTAACAGCTTTAGACTTAATTTTAGGTGTTTAATCACGACAGATTCCATGAGCACCAGAGAGCATTTATCAGAGAAACAGCTAAAGCTCATCTGGAGGAGCTGCAGAGATCTAAATCTCAGGTGGAAGAGTCACTTAACAGGACAGGTATTAGAAATGCTATCCATAAAAATGGCATTTAGGAAAGAGTTGCCAGAATAAAGTCATTGTTGAAAATTTTGCTCTGGATAGTTTCACTCATATTTTATTCATCTCCCTTCTTTTTTTTCTATATCTAATCTTCCCCATCTAAGTCACAGTCTGCAAGGTAGGAGGCATGCGAGTACTCGGCCTCCAGCTCCTTGGATGTCCATGCTTCACACATCACTTCCAAGTTGTTGGTATTTCTCTCTACTGTATTATTTCAACAACTCAATGGAATATTGTTGTTTTATCTAATACAATAACAGCAATTGCTAACTATATTAAACCTTGCTAAATTTAGCTCAGCACGTTATTCCTTTCTACTAGTTTACTGAACTATATAAATAAGTAAACATTTATTTCCAAGGAATCTCTCAAGATTATTATATCAAAGCAATTCACAACTACAAAAAACATCTAAAGCAAGTGATAAAAGGAAGATAAGATTTAGCCGCTTTTTAAACTAGACCCCTTAATCCAGATATCTCAATGTTGACGAACGCTGTCTCTTTAGTTTGAATCCCTGGGTTCTACACAGCCAGGAGGTTCTGACACATGACCTCAAAAACCTGCTGAAGTATTCGGATTAAGCTCAGTTAATAAATCCAACCTAAGCATCTCTGCAACATTTGTTACTTACAAACATCATGGGGCCTAAAAGAGACCTGCTGTAGAGGTAAATATCATCTTAATAACACTGATGAGAAATGTCCTTAAATGTCCTCAAACTGACCTGAAGTGGAAGCAGATATATCAGAAATAATGACTGAAAACCTTATAGATGATAGAAGGGGAAAAAGACTTAAACAGAAAATCACTCTAAACCAGATACATCCACCCAGTATCTCGGCCTAAAAATGTCCATTGGTGTCAAAAGTAGAGGTCAGATCTAACATCAGCAAAACAGAACCTTCTCTGGCATCACTTCTCATCAAAATGTCACTGGAGACTCTCACAAGAACCCCTACTAGAATCAGGCCTCTGAAGCCGGATTGAATGCTGTAATGTTCAGTAGAACATTTCAGCATTGTGAATAAGCACTGTGAATCATTGCTGTAGCTGAGAGACATTCTTACAACAGCTTTGTTCCACATTCTTGCACTCTGAACACATTATCCATTATTTTAACCAGCCTGTCAAGTAACTAACAGGCTTGTGTTCAAAATCTTAGTTTTTTTGCCTTTATGCGAAATGATGAGAAATAAACTATACCCATGCTAATTCTGTAGGGTGGACTTCTCAAAGAGCTGCATTTGTCTGATGAGGCTGCCACAATGATGGTGTAACGGAGATCACACTGTGCTTTCTGGAGGTAGCAGCTGGTTCCGGTGCTGTTGCAGAACAGGTAGGTGTGGTCCGTGGCCTCTGCTGTGGCTATGTAACTAGTGTTGCCCTCTGCAAGTTCCCACTCAACAAGGATGGAGGATTTATGGCACTGAGCGAAGGCGGTGATACCAGAAAGGGAACAGGGGGCTGAAAGACAGGACATATTTTACTTACTTTACTGTGCAGCTGGAATACTAGATACAGTGGCATGTTGAACATTTGTACATTTCGCCACATTACAGCCACAAACTTGAATGTATTTCATTTGGGATTTTATGTGATAGACAAACACAAAGCTGTGCATGATTTTAAAGTAGAGGAAAATTCTATGGCTTTCTAAAGTATTTACAAATAAAATCTGTGGTGTGAATATGTATTCAACCTCCATTACCCTGATTCAGCTAAATAACATCCATCCATTTTCTTCACAGCATCACAAGAGAGATGGTGACTCCAGCAAACAACGGGCAGGAGGCAGACAAACAACCATGCACTCATTCAATCATTCCTAAGGGCAATGTAGATTGGCAAATCAACCTGACATGTGTTTTTGGACCGTGAAAAGCCCACACATGCATGGGAATAACATAGAGATGTCATTAAGAAAAGTCCCTCTTGGGATTTAAACTCAGGTCCTACTTGCACAACGCAACTAACTGCACTTCTGAAAACTACAGTGCAACCAATTTTCTGCAGAAGCCACCTTATTCGTACATAGGAAACAAACCATCCAGTGAAGCATGGTGGTGACAGAATCATGCTGTGGAGATGCTTCTGCAGGAACGTGGAAGCTGGTCAGAATTGAAGGGAAATTAAATATAGAGCAATACTGAAAGAACATGTGTTAGAGCTTGATACTGGGAGGTTCACCTTTCAGCAGGGTAACGACACTAAACATACAGCCAGAGCTTCAATGGAGTGGTTGAGATCAAAGCATATTCATGTTTTTTAGAACTGACCTAAATCCTTCTGAGGATCTGTAAAAAGACTTGAACATTGATGTTCACAGATGATGTAACAATTTTGCAAAATGAAGGGGGCAACCATTTCAGTGTTCAGATGTGCGAAGCTAGTAAAAACATATCCCACAAGACATGGAGCTGTAAAATAGGGATCTACAAATTACCGACTCAAGAAGACTAAATCATACCACAATTTTCAGATTTTTTATGTATAAAACATTAAATTCCAGTATGCTTTTCCATCCCCTTCACAATTACACAACACTGTGTTGGTTTATCTCATCAAATCCCAATAAAATACATTTAAACTTGTGCTTTTAATGTTACAAACAGCGAACAGCTTCAAGTGGTATGAATACTTTTGCAAAGCGTTCTGCTTGTTCTGACCCAGAATGTGGCTCTCGATATGAAGACGTTACCTGTCTTTAAGCTGATGGATGCACTTGGTGGACTCTCACATTGGCTGTTTTTAGAGGTGACAGTGAAATTGTAGGAAACACCACAGGCCAGGTTTTCCACCTCACATGTTGTATTGGTGGAAGTTGTGCAGTTGGCTGTGTAGGTCTCGTCCCCAACAGCTAACACGGTGTAGCTCTCTGCCCCCAGAACAGTGTCCCAGGATATCCAGGCAGAGTTGGTCACACAATTGAGGTGGCCTCTGACTCCTTGAGGCTGACAAGGAGCTGAAAAGAACAAGAGCTGTAAATATCGGTGACCAGATGGAGGGATGTTTATGGGAAATTGGATGTTTTCTTTATTCTTCATACCTGACTTGATGATGTAGGTCTGATTATTCTTGCTTTGACAGTCACCTCTTACAGAGGTGACTTGAACAGTGTATGTATTGCCACATGTTAAGTTGCTGGTGGAACAAGCACTGTTAGTAGTGTTGCATATTTCACTAGTTCCTCCATTCACAGCAGTTAGGGAAACCAAGAAATGGTCAGCATCTCTAACAGCATCCCAGGTAACAGTCAGGTTATTTGACAAACAGCTGAGCTGGGTGTTCAGGTTGTGGGGCGGGCAGGGGCCTGAGAATAAAAACAAGTATGGAAACAAATTCATCGCAGAATTTGGGCAATCTCTGAACTGGTGCAGCATCTGTTACCTGATTGAAAAAGCACAGGCTGACTGGGGCGACTGGAGCAGCTTTCAGCCATCGCCACCACCTGAACCATGTAGTTTGCACCACATGTGAGGCAGCTGAGGTCAGATGCTGTGCAGCTGTCGTCGCTTTGACTGCCGTTGGCCAACACCGTGTACCGCACAGCACCCCGACTGGGAGACCAGGACACAGCAGCCGAGTTTTGGGAGCAATTCATTTTCACAGAGACATTAGTGGGAATGCACGGCACTGAACACAGAGACAAAATAACAGCTGAGGTCATTTTAAACTGTAATGTGCTGAGAAATGTGTTCAACAGTTAGACTGAAAGGAAGGCAATGATTTAAACATTTATAACAGCCTCCACATTTATTGGCACCACTGTTAAATATGTATAAAAAGCCTTAAAATAAATTAATCTTTTATTGCAGTTGCATGTTTTTACACAAAAAATAGAAACATCTAACCTTTAATTTGAGTACATTCACTGAGGGAAATATATCTGCACAAATTCACTGGTGCAACACTTACTTGCAACCCTAAATTCCTATAACATGATTATAACTTAAGAGTTATGACTGGAATCCTAGGGGTGACCATGGGTGACAATGTCTCCATAACAATCATTAGATGCTATTTACATGCCATGTTGTTTGAAAAAGCTGTTTATGTCCTACTATCACAAACATAAACGTTAAGTCTGCTGAGCTCCACTGGGACTTTAACTGTTGAGGGCCAGTTTCTCTACCAAAGGTCTGAGAACATCATTCATTTGTCATTTGGTCTTTCAGCAGGATAATGATCCAAAAACATACAGTATGACCAAATCAACACAATGTTTATCATTTAGGGACAACACATGTTGTGACATGTCTCCCTAAGAGGGTGTCCTTTACATGGATATCCACAGAAAATATCCCTTATCTATCCAAATTCATGTGCTTTATGCAGTGCTGTGAATATTTGATTCCTTCTGGCACACAGAAATATTTCAGATAACTTTTAATATCAGACAAAAATAACTTGAGTAAATACAAAATGTGGTTTTCAAATGATGATTTATGTATTCATGGAGAAGAGGTATCCAAACCAACCTGACCCTATGTGAAAAAGGAATTAATTGTGTTTAAGAGCCTTTTGTTGGAAACATTTGTTAAATTTCACCATTAATGCGTACAAAACACCCTCAAACTGAATTAAAATAATTCTACAAAATTGATTCCTCCACAGTGACACCCAGGCGCAAGGATATGACCTTTAGAATAAAAATAAAAAAAATCACTTGAACAGAACCCATTGACAACATGAGGTAGGCTGACGGCTGCCATAAACCTAAACATCATGCCCCGATCTAAAACAAAAAAAAACAACTCAAAAAACAGGTGAGAAACAAATACAGTGACAAAGCCAGTGTGATTCCTGTCACAAACATCATACCACAGTGGTTGTAGTGGTCTGGAGCTTGACTTAAATTCAATGAAGATGCTGTTAAATGATCTTAAATATGCCATTAATGCTCAAACACCCTGTAAATGTAGATGTCCTGTACTTGTATAGCGCTTTATCAAGTCCCCAGAGACCCCAAAGTGCTTCACACTACATTCAGTCATTCACCCATTCATCCACACATTCACACACTGACACTGGTGAGCTACATTGTAGCCACAGCTGCCCTGGGGGGCACAGACAGAAGTGAGGCTGCCATACACAGGTGCTACCGAGCCCTCTGACCACCATCAGCAGGCAAGACAGATGAAGTGTCTTGCTTAGGTTATCTTTGAAATTACTTAGTATATTCATGTGTTACAATGGCCCAATTTGCAGGCAATAACTGCATTTATTTATTGATTTTGCTGTTACAATAATCAGATCTTATTACTGAAACTCATTTATAGTTAGAAACACTTTTGTATTAATTATTAGTTGCATTCATAAAACCCATTCCAAGCAAACAAAAGCCGCACCAAATTCAAGAAACAGAACAGCAGACAGCAAAACTATATTGCAAGGAACCAAATCGGGAGAACAAGGGGAGCACATTCAAAAACATCTTAAAGAAGAAAAACTAATTAAGTCAGGATTTTTCTTTCTAAAGTAGAATGCCAGTAGGGAAATTTTTTTTTTTTTTAAAGTTGCCTTCTAAGATTTAATCTGTCTCAATATAAGCTGAAATACGTTCTGATAAAGCCAGTATAAACAAGCTAAAAACATATGTATCATTTAGGAACTATTTGCCCTCAGGTTGCATTCATACTATATCACCAGACTGATGCTCACCTGACTGCAGTCTTGTTGTTTCTCTGGAGGAGATGTTACACTGCTGGTTGGAAGCTGTGACTGACACAGAGAAGTTGTGTCCACACGTCAGGCTGGGAACGCTGCACATATTGGTTTCTGACATGCACATCTGTGAGATGCCTGTGTCCGTCTGCATGGTGGCCGTGTAGTAATCTGAGCCTTCGGAGGAATTCCAGGCTACCATGACGATGCTGGAGATGCAATTCTGCATGGTGGAGATTCCCGCCGGCATGCACGGCCCTGAAAGAGTTCAGTGAATGGGTATTTAAAACTTCAAGCTCATTGCTTTTGATATTTCAAACTGAGTTCTGTATCGGTCTGCCTCTAGTAGTCATATCTGATTGGTACACACAGGTCTGGACAGAGACGGACGCGCTCGAGATGCCAGGACAGTGCTGGTTGGAAGGGGTGACTGTAAGGTTGTAGTTTTGGCCACACATAAATTCAGAGAAAAGGGCCGTGGTGATGTTGGTGCTAAGACTGATGACTTCGTCTCCTGTCTCAGCTGAAACCTTGTAGGTCTCTGTCCTGTTGCTGATGTCCCAGCCCAGAGAAACAACTTTTTTGTCACAGTTCACAGTGGCAGCCAAGTTCTGGAGCCTGCATGAATCTGAAAAAGACAAACAATAACGGTTATATCACAGCAAGAGTTGATATCACCAATAACTCCGCATTTGAGTTTATTTTATGGATCTGAAACACAGCAAATACTTTAAAGAAACTTATACATTTTCCACCCTCTGTTTTAGAGTTGTAGTTTATTTCCACACAACCCTGAATCACTCTAAATTTTTAAACTTTCCATTACATACTCATGTGGATGACAGAGGAGTTGCTCGCCATGCGGATGCAGCTGTCAGCCTTTGCGCCGACTACAACTACGTACTGCTCGCCACAGTGCAGGTCGGTCCAAGTGCAGGAGGTGGTGTTGGTGAAGCACAGGTGAGTGTGGCCATCCAGACCAGTTGCTTTAGCAATGTATGATTCAGCGCCATCGCTGGGGCTCCAGCTGACAGACCCCACACTGTACATACACTGGGCCAAGGTCACCACATCCCTGGGGATGCATGGACCTGCGGAGAGATGATGGGGTACTCACTTTTTAACACATAGGACTGGTTTGGTTAGATTTTTTTCCTTTAATAAAGGTTAAATCATTTGAAAACTGCATTTTGTATTTATTCATGTTACATTCAACATTAAAATTGATTTGATGGCTCTAATACATGTAAGTTTCATTAAAAAAAGGTGAAAACAAATCTGCTAGTAAATGTCTACCTCGGGATACATATTTTATTCCAAACTGGAAGACGGGGAGAAAAACCCGGAATCAAGTAAGTTTCCATTATTAGAGAGCCTGTTTATGAAAATTACAAAGAATTCACAGGCAGTTTGGAAATATCAAAGTCACATTTTAATAACTCAATGCCACCAACTATTCATAAAAGGTTAGATCAATCCAAACGTTTTCATGTCTCTGGTGAAATGTTTATAACCATTTCAGTTCAACGGTACCATTCATGGAGTCATAATCAATTAGAAGTAGGCCTCCTTCCTCGTGAGATTTATCTATATCACTCTTCTGCTTTCAGAGATGTGTAACAACAGAAAGTGAAAATTGGGTATCTGTGATGTGAAATAAAAAAAGGAAATACCAGTTTTAAAGAAGAAAGGACTGCTGGGAATGCCATAACAATGGCTGTTCCGTGCTTGTACGGTGACGTTATAGTGCTGTCCACAGGGTAAAGTGGCTGAATAAAGGGTTTGGGTTGTGTTGTAGACTCCCATGTACCCAAGGCTCCCTATCGCTGTGACTGAATAATTAGCTCGAGCGCCTGCTTGATACCAGGAGAGCTGCACCTCCTCACTGTCACAGAACGTCTGACCAGAAACGTTCACAGGTTGGCAAGGTTCTGGGTAGAGGGGGAACGAAAAGAGAGACAACAGTTAATGTAACAGAGCTCTCTATTAGAGTGCCGTTAGTTTAACTGATGAACTAACCTTTGGCAAATATTATTCGCATTTCAAATTTAAAGGCATTATTTAGGTTTTCTTTTATTTGTTTCTCAAACAATATAAACACAAAAGGCCTTGATGTTGAACCACTCTCCACAGATAATAGTCCTGGTAAAGATGTCCATATGTGGAGACTAGGTGATCTCAAGATGCCATTCTTTGCTGCAGTGTGCTTTTGAGATTTTCTCAGCTTCACTTATTATTCTGCTGACCTGTTCCTTGTCCAGCCTTGTTTGTCACTTCTTTTAGTTGTGTTAACATTTTTATTATTGCTCTGACTGTAAATATAAGCTTAGGTCAGTATATATTTTCCTGTGGGCATTTCCTGACTTATGAAGATCAAAAACATCTGCCTTCCTTAAATGGCATGTTCTCTTGTCTTTCCTACAAGGTGATTTAAACAGACATACAAACAAAACCAATTATTGCTTTGCATTTGACTTTTTTCCCTAATGAATAAATGTGCTGGTCTTAAAGGTTGGATTTTTTAGTGTTGGATTAAGCTGTTGTGTATTTTTAGGAATTTCATTCATTCTGTAATTAAAATAGTACGAAGCATTGAACACATGTTCTCCTTAATCTCTCAAATTGCATTGTGAAACATTGTCTGTTTATCTGTAATTTACAACAGATTTCTTGTAGCATCAAAAAACACATCAAAAATGCAACGAAAACAAAGACCATTCTGGGTGACTAGCTTTAGTGCATTTAAACAGAGATGTATTATAATTTTATTACTTTAGCCAGAGAAAATCTGCAATGCTAAATGTTGCTTTAGTTTTAATTTAATTAAACCGTTATTTAACAAGGTAAGTTATTAAGAACTTTTTTCATAAAATAAAAATAAATAAAAAACTTTAAATCACTGATTAGTTTTTGAAGTTAATCCTACTCCTGCAATGGGTCTGAATTATGTCCCACTGTAACAAACCTAAAACCTCAACATGTTGATGGTGTCTTTTTTTTTTTTTTTTCAGAATCAGAAAAGCTTTATTGCCAAGTACGTTTATGGACATAGAAGGAATTTGTTTTGGCGTAGTCGGTGCAATACAGTACAAATTAAACAGTACAGCATAGCATGTCTCTGGGATTTAAAACAATTATCCGCTGTTTTGTTTCTAGTTGTGTTCAGTTATACCAAACACTTGAATGATCTCTGCAGATGTAACACAGGAGGAATTTTTTGTCACTTTGCATTCTGCTCCGAGATTTGCACCATGTAGTTTGGGATTTTTTAATTCTATTCAATGAATCTTAAGATGTAAAACCTGTTGGGGTAATTAAAGCACAAAACAACATGCTCCTCTGGCATTTAGTAAAATTAAAATATATAAATATATAAAAAAATGTATTTCAGCCTCTAAAGTACCTGTTTGGATGAGAGTAGGGCTACTCGCTTGGCTCCAGCAGCCATTACTGTATGCTGCGACTGTAAAGTTATACATCTCTCCACAGTCCAGACCAGTGAGCTTGCAGGAGGAACCTGAGGAGTTGCATGTTTTGAATTCTCCTCCTGATGATTTGACGGCATTTGCTGTGTGCAGTTCAACGTCGGGTATTCCATCCCAGAATAAGACAGCAGTCTGGTTGCCACACAGCAGACTGACTGACACACGCCGAGGTGTGCAGGGGCCTAGGAAAGGTATTAAAAGATTGGGGTAACACTATAGAAAAACAGGCCTATTGCTGCCATTATTAAACTTACGTGTGGTGATGTTGACGTGCGTCTTAGCTGTGAGGCTGCATTGCTCATTGGTAGAGGTGAGGCTAAGGTTATAGGTCTCCCCGCAGCTTAAACCTGTTACGTTACAGTAGCTGTGCTGAGTTGTGCACAGAGTCTGAAGGCTTCCTCCGATAATGGCCACGACTGAGATGTTTGTTGGTTTTCTGAAGGGCAACAGTGAGAAAGGAGAACTCCAGGACACAGCGGCATCACCAGACTCACAGCTGACTTCTGCTGCAACTTTACTGGGCAGACATGGAGCTGATGAAAAACAGGTGGCAGTTTAACTGATGGACACAAAAAGGACATGTTGTGCCTCTGAAAAACATGTTTACCCCTTGAACCTTTTCTGATTTTGTTGTGTTAGAACCACAAATAATACATATTTTGAGGGGATTGTATGTGCTATACTAACACAATTGGCACATGACTACGAAGTGAATGATGAAGGATGCATGGTTTCAAGAAAAACCTTACAAAGTGTGATAAACATATGTATTCAACTCCCTTTGCTTTGATACCTATTAATGAAATCCAGTGCCACAAACTGCTCTTCAGACGTCACCCAATTAGTAAAATGATTCCACCTTCGTGTCATTTAAGCCTAGCATAAATCCTAACTGATCTGGCCTCAGAGGTTTGTTAGAGAAAATTAATAAACAAACGGCATCATGAAGACCAAGAAACCCAGCAGACAGGTCAGGGAGAGAGTTGTTGAGAAGTTTAAAGCTCTGTTAGGTTATAAAACATTTTGCCGAGCTTTCAACATCTCATAGATCCATCATCTGAAAATGGAAATAGTACATGGAAACTGGAACCCTTAAAAACATTGACATCCACCTTATTTGACTGGCCAGGAAAGGGAAGGAGAGCTTTAATCAGAGAAGCAGTCAAGAGGACCATGTTAACTCTGGAGGAGCTGCAGAGATTCACCTAACATGTGGGAGAACCTGTTGACAAGTCAACTATTAATCATGATCTCTACAAATATGGCCTTTAAGTAAGTGTGGAAAGAAAAAAGCAATTTTTGAAAGAAAACCATACCAAGTTCTGTTTGCAGTTTACCACAAGCCCTGTAGGGGGCAGAGCAAACATGTGGAAGACGGTGCTGTGGTCAGATGTGCCCAAAATGTGACTTTTTGGCTTACATACAAAACACTATAGGTGGTGAAAAACTAACACTGGACATCATTCGTGAATACACTGTATCCACAGTGAAACAAGGTGCAGCAGCATCATTCTGCTGGAATGACTGTGTTCAGCATGGACAGGTTAGAGGGTAATAATGTTTGGAAAGATGAATGAAGCACAGGGCAATCCTAGAAGAAAAGACTTCAGACTGGTTTACCTTCCAGCAGGACAGCAATCCTAAACATACAGCAAAGCTACAAAAGAATGGTTTAGATCATAGCATATTCATGTGTTAGAAGGGTCCAGTCAAAGTCCAGACCTAAATGCAATTGAGAATCTGTGCTACGACTTAAGTACGAATGCAGACCACACTTTTGAAATTTTTAACAAGTAAAAAATTAAAAGCCACTAATCTGTCACCATTATCCACTAATCATGGTTGTAACATGGCAGAATGTGAAAAGGTTCAAGGCAGTGCAAAATAACACATTATTTACCCGATGTAAGATGGACCACTGAGCTTTCTGAGCTGTTGTACTGCTCTCCTAATGCTTTGACACAAACTCTGTAGACTCTGTCACACATCAGCCCAAACACACTACAGAAGGTGTCTGTGTTTGTGCTCACGCAGGAGATGGAGTGGCCATTTTGTTCATCCAAGGAGGCGACGTAACCCACAGCGAGGTCACTCTGCTGCCAGGACACAGTTGCACTAAGCTGTTCGCATGACATATTAGCCTGAATGTTTGTGGGTGGGCAGGGTGCTGGGTGATAAGCAAACAGACACATTTATACACCAAGAACAGAAACTCAGACAGGAAGGTGCATGTTGTAGTTGTTAAATATAAGTAAACAAGTGACACACCTGTTATGAGGCGGTAGGGCACTGAGGTCACGGTGTTGTTGCAGGCCGAGTTTCTGGTCTTCACGGTGATGTTGTAGGTCTGACTGCACTGCAAGCCTGTCAGGTAGCACTGAGCGGTGGTGGAGTTGCAGGTAACGATCAGGCCCTGCTCTGTCGCAGCCAATACAGAGTAGGAGCTGGTGCCTGTTGTTGCGGACCACATCACCCAGGCAGCGCTCCCGTTGTAGTGGACGGATAGATTGACTGGAGCACATGGTTCTGAGGGGAACAGACAGTGACCTATCTAAACCCATTGATTGACGTCTTTCGTAAACTGTGATTACGCTGCGTTCTTTACCTGTGATGAGGTGTCCTGCCATGTGAGCCGTGCTGTTACACACCTCTCCAAGAGCCTTTATAGTGACGTTATACTCTTCACCACAAAGCAGGGAGCTCGGGTGACAGCTGGTGGCATTGGTGAAGCAGCTGGTGGTCTGGCCTGATGAAGATGTTAGCACGGCAGCGTAGGACACAGCTCCAACACTGGGCTGCCAGGATATAGTAGCAGAGTGGGCCTGACAGTCTATGAAGGCTTCAATGCTGCGTGGCTGGCAAGGTGCTGTTTGGAGCAGAAAGAATAAGACTAATGATGAGACAGTGGCGGTTCGCGACATGGACAAGGTGGCTCTCCGTCCAGGTTGGGATCTTGTCAGGCAGGTACAAGTAATAAACATAATGTTATTTGGCTCCAAAAAAAGTTTTCTGTTGCTTTATTGTCTCCAAAATATCTTTATCAGGGGCTTGACCTTGCAGCTATGAAGGTATACCACTGACATACAGGTCCTTCTCAAAATATTAGCATATTGTGATAAAGTTAATTATTTTCCATAATGTAATGATGAAAATGTAACATTCATATATTTTAGATTCATTACACACTAACTGAAATATTTCAGGTCTTTTATTGTCTTAATACGGATGATTTTGGCATACAGCTCATGAAAACCCAAAATTCCAATCTCACAAAATTAGCATATTTCATCCGACCAATAAAAGAAAAGTGTTTTTAATACAAAAAACGTCAACCTTCATATAATCATGTACAGTTATGCACTCAATACTTGGTCGGGAATCCTTTGGCAGAAATGACTGCTTCAATGCGGCGTGGCATGGAGGCAATCAGCCTGTGGCACTGCTGAGGTCTTGTGGAGGCCCAGGATGCTTTGATAGCAGCCTTTAGCTCATCCAGAGTGTTGGGTCTTGAGTCTCTCAACGTTCTCTTCACAATATTCCACAGATTCTCTATGGGGTTCAGGTCAGGAGAGTTGGCAGGCCAATTGAGCACAGTGATACCATGGTCAGTAAACCATTTACCAGTGGTTTTGGCACTGTGAGCAGGTGCCAGGTCGTGCTGAAAAATAAAATCTTCATCTCCATAAAGCTTTTCAGCAGATGGAAGCATGAAGTGCTCCAAAATCTCCTGATAGCTAGCTGCATTGACCCTGCCCTTGATAAAACACAGTGGACCAACACCAGCAGCTGACACGGCACCCCAGACCATCACTGACTGTGGGTACTTGACACTGGACTTCTGGCATTTTGGCATTTCCTTCTCCCCAGTCTTCCTCCAGACTCTGGCACCTTGATTTCTGAATGACATGCAGAATTTGCTTTCATCCGAAAAAAGTACTTTGGACCACTGAGCAACAGTCCAGTGCTGCTTCTCTGTAGCCCAGGTCAGGCGCTTCTGCCGCTGTTTCTGGTTCAAAAGTGGCTTGACCTGGGGAATGCGGCACCTGTAGCCCATTTCCTGCACACGCCTGTGCACGGTGGCTCTGGATGTTTCTACTCCAGACTCAGTCCACTGCTTCCGCAGGTCCCCCAAGGTCTGGAATTGGCCCTTCTCCACAATCTTCCTCAGGGTCCGGTCACCTCTTCTCGTTGTGCAGCGTTTTCTGCCACACTTTTTCCTTCCCACAGACTTCCCACTGAGGTGCCTTGATACAGCACTCTGGGAACAGCCTATTCGTTCAGAAATTTCTTTCTGTGTCTTACCCTCTTGCTTGAGGGTGTCAATAGTGGCCTTCTGGACAGCAGTCAGGTCGGCAGTCTTACCCATGATTGGGGTTTTGAGTGATGAACCAGGCTGGGAGTTTTAAAGGCCTCAGGAATCTTTTGCAGGTGTTTAGAGTTAACTTGTTGATTCAGATGATTAGGTTCATAGCTCGTTTAGAGACCCTTTTAATGATATGCTAATTTTGTGAGATAAGAATTTTGAGTTTTCATGAGCTGTATGCCAAAATCATCCGTATTAAGACAATAAAAGACCTGAAATATTTCAGTTAGTGTGCAATGAATCTAAAATATATGAATGTTAAATTTTCATCATGACATTATGGAAAATAATGAACTTTATCACAATATGCTAATATTTTGAGAAGGACCTGTAGAAGAATTGAAAAAAAAAAAATCTGAAGATGACCAGGGATATGCTCATTTAAGGGGGCTTAAAATAATTGTTTAGAATTTATGTGAGATTCTGTTAAAAGCCATTCAAATTTTCATCTGCAATTTGCATTTATGATGTTATAAAGTGACTTACATAGTTATACTTAGGTGTGCAAATGATAATAAAACAATCTGGATACCACCAAAGGGAATTTGTTTTGGTTTTTAGCGTTGAAAGGGGCCCTCTCCATCACCGGCATTAAATATATCATTGGTGTGTGCATCTTTTGCAATGACATCACTAATGAGTTTGCATCAAGGAAGAGAATAAAATTGTATTTTCTTGTCTTTTTGTATTTTTTATATATATTTCTTCTGGTACATTTTTGCCTAAATGTTTGTATTAATTTTATATTATGTATGATATATACATTTTAGAATATGCAATTATTTCTTCTGCTATGAGGTTTGGGTCGTAAGAACAGCATTGTTGAAATTGGGTGTAGAAAATGGGGGCTGTCCTTCCTGTTGAAAACATTGAAGATGGCCATATATTGAGAAGGGGGATACATTTTTTAGGTATGAGCTGCTCTCTCTGGCTTTTGCATTTTCTGTTTGTAGCATTACTTTACCTGATGTCAGTGAGACAACAGAGCTGTCTGTGCTGTTGTACTGCTCTCCCAAAGCCTTGACCCAGACTCTGTAGAGAGAGCCACACCTCAACCCTGAGACCACACAGCTCGTATCTGTGCCTGTCCCAACGCAGGAGGTGTAGCGTCCACTTTGGTTGTCAAAGTAGCCGATGTAGCCCACAGCAAGGTTGCTCTGCTGCCAGGACACAGTTGCAGTGAGCTGATCACAGGATATGCTGGTTTGAATGTTTGTGGGTGGACAGGGTGCTGAATGAGGGATAAACACAGCCATGTTAATATAAATAGACAGTCAGAGTAAGAACTGAATCTCTGCTCTGATAACAGACCTGTTGTGATGTGGGATGTGTCAGAGATCACATTGCCACAGGCCTTGTTACTTGCTGTTACGGTGAAGTTGTAAATATGACTGCATAGGAGGTCATGGAGGAAGCAGCTGGTGGTATTGGTGGTGCACATGACCGATGACCCGCTCTTTGCCACAGCCTGAACATAGTATGAGGTGGCACCCTCAGCTGGGCTCCACATCACCCAAGCATCACTGACATTGTAATGAACCGAGACGTTCATAGGAACACAGGGCTCTGATGGGAGATAAAGAAAATCAGTCTAATCAATGTTCATGTCTCCTTCAGATCATAAGTCTAAATGTTTGTGTTAAACTCACCTGTGGCGAAAATTACGGGACCACTGGCAGGTCCTGGACATCCAGCATGGATTGCCTCCACAGCGACAGAGTACTGCTGTCCACAGATCAGCTGGTCCAGGTCACAGGAAGTGCCCATGTCACTGCAGGACGTGTTGTGTCCAGCAGAGGAGATTGCCAGGACGCTGTAGGCTGTGGCTACAGTCGCAGCAGCATTGGTCCAACTGATCAGAGCGTTATGTGTTGTACAGTTCAAATCAGCTGCTACGCTGGTTGGTGGACATGGAGCTAAAATGTGCAGTTTAAAGGAAGAAATAAAAGAAAACCAGAACACAAATAAAAGTTTAAAATATTGGTTTGGATTTTGGAAAAAAATGCCCTATTGCTTCTTGTAAAAAGTTACATTTGAAAGATGATTCCATTATCAAACGTGGATACTTTTGTTTCAGCTAAGATAAGCTGATAAAACATGCAGTATGAGGCTTTATATCTACAGCACACCAACATGAGTTCCCATTATTATTATCAACAATAATGGGAACCTAAACAGGAAGTGAACAGGACAGGATTTAAGGGATGGGCCAGGATAGAGCCAACACCTGTACTGAACCCCAACTCGGCCCGACCATTACCAGCATAAACACCCCCCACCCAGGCTGCATGGTGGCGCAGTTGGTAGCACTGTTGCCCTGCAGCAAGAAGGTCCTGGGTTTGAATCCCAGCCAGGGGTCTTTCTGCATGGAGTTTGCATGAGTGTGCATGTGTGGGTACTCTGGCTTCCTCCCACAGTCCAAAGACATGCCTGTTAGGTTAATTGGTTTCTCTAAATTGACCGTAGGTGTATGTATGGTTGTTTGTGTGCTGCCCTGCGATGGACTGGCGACCTGTCCAGGTTGTACCCCACCTCTTGCCCATAGACTGCTGGAGATAGGCACCAGCTTCCGCACGACCCACTATTGAATAAGTGGCAGAAAATGACTGACTGACCCCCCACCTCTTCTATTGGTTTGTAGAAATGAGTAAAGTTTTTGTTCTTTAGCTTTTTTCTTGTGCTCTGCTTTGCGGGTGTGTCTCTTCCCTTTTCTTTCATTACTTTTTTAATGTTTTGCCTCTCAGAGTTACCCTACTCTCTACCCCTGAAATAAACCAACCACCTCGAAGATATTTCTCACAAAAACAGTTATCAAAGTAAAAGCACTGCTGCTGTACCGGTGTGCCTCTCAATGAAGCCGCTCATGTCGCTCACACACACATTAGTGTATCCTGTCACAGTGAAGGTGTAGAGTTGACCGCAGCTCAGGTCCAGAAAGGAGCAGCTGCTTTCCGTGGTGTCACAGGTGGAGTTCACACCTGAGCCAGAGGTGGCTCTAACAGTATAGTTCTGTGCTTTGCTGCCATCCTGCCACTTCACCATCATCATGTTGGAGCTACAGTTCAGCTCAGCGCTGGTGTTCTCAGCTTTACAAGGAGCTACAGTAGGTCAACCATATGTTTCCAGTTAGGATCATATTGTCATTTTGCTTGTGAAGTATAAATGTAGAACGGATTAGTCTTCAGTCAGGTCCACTCACCCGACTGAACCTTGTAGTCTGAGCCGGCGATGATGTCACAGTTAATGGAGGAGGAGGTGACGGCCACCTCGTAGATCCTTCCACACCTGAGGTCGCGGATGGAGCAGTGGTTGGATGTCGTGTTACAGGAGGCTCTGTGTCCATCTGTACTGATGGCCCAGGCGGTGTACTGGTCAAAACCGGTGGTCTGAGTCCAGTTAACATTCATCACATTGGTGTTACAATCTAACTCAGCCATGACATGGTCTGGCAGACATGGGGCTAAGGCACAGAGTTTGGGACAAACACACAAAAAGTAGGAGAAAGGATAAAGGTTACATGGAAGTATTCTACCAATAAATATTGAAAAAAACTTTTTTTATCACCTTTTTAATCAAAATTACAGTCTAATTTGTTGATAAATGTTAGAATCTACAATGCAGTGTCTATTGACCATGTTCAACTCAATGACTCAGCTTCTTGATTTCCAACACAAAGGTCAAACAGCTGTAAGTCAGAGCCGTAAACAGCCTATCAATATAGAATCAGAAAACAAATTTTATGCTGAGTTTCAAAAACACTGTTGGAAAGCATCTTTAGGAGAGCTTTTGCATCCCACGTATACATCCAATACGTTTGTGTTGAAATTGCTTGATTTTTTCGGTTTAACAATGTTCCCTATCTTTTCTCTGCACCTCTATGACTAATAAATTCACAAGCCCTTACTCAAGAGCTTTCCACACCTATAGAAGTCCTTAAAAAGCATTATAAGTGTTTTTATCCTTCAGTGCAGCAGCCAGTCTTCACAACAGCCATGATATGCTGTGTACATCCCAGATTGTTTGAGAGAACTCCAACAAGAGATGTCTACAGTTAATTTGTGTAGATTTATTTAGTGAGAAAAACCTGTTAAGAAATAAGTGTTTTCTTTTGTAAAATCAACTGCATCACAGTTATAGGTGCCACTAACAACTTTTTTAAAATTAGATTGTGATTGAATTTACAATTTACTTTTTTAAGTTGATCAGAGTTGGGAGGTTTTAATCAGCGGTTCAATGCTTGGTGTTTCTCTGGGGTGTAAAAATGATGTGACACAGGCAGATCCTTTTCAGCCACTTTTCAAAGACAAGAGAACATGTCATTCAAGCACGTTGTTGGTTGATCTTCAGAAGTCAGGAAACTGCTAGGGGAATACTGTCACATAAACCTGCCGATATCTACATTCAGAAAAATAGCTAAAAAGTTTAAAACCGCTGAGCTTGTTTGCCTTTAACTGGTACAGGGTTGTAAAGAAGGTTAAAAAAAATCTGAAGCCCACTGTTAGACAACTACAGCAGAAAGTGGGCTTTGAGTTACCAACCATTACACATTATCTACATGACAACTGGTTATTTGGGACTCGAGCAAGGAAAACGCCTTTCTGTCTTACCATCACAAATGTAAACATGTGGAGATTGCTAGATGCTATGGGAGTTTAACTCAAGCCTTCTACTTTGGTCGGTTGCAACTAAAAATCAGCTGTTTGGTGACAAAAGAAATGATGAAATATAAAAGCCCTCTTTACCCACAAACCCTTGCAAGGTCAAGGGTGGGGGACCGGGACGAAGTGGTGGGGGGCCTGGTTCTCATTTCCAGTGTTAATATGCAATAGACCATTAACATATATTATTTCATATTAAAAAATATATTTCTTCATTTTTTTTCACTGAATGAATGTACACAAAAGTTAAAAGTTAGGCTGTTTTAAAATTTTCTCTGTGAGATTACGCTACTGCAACAAAAGATAATTGTATTTTAATGTTTTTTTCCATATTTACCAGGGGTGCTAATAAGTGTAGAGGTTGCCGCATCTTTTTAGAAACCAATCGCCAATTTTATGGAGTATTTGTCTTTTTATAAAAAAAAAATTATTTTTGTTTATGAAGCATTTGTCTAAACTCTTTATGGATTTGGTTTTGAATAAGACATGTGGCAAATCCACCCCTCATCTAGGTGTAATAATTAATGAGCACAATGATTCATCACTCTTTCTGAGACTAATATAAAGACATGACAGCACCGATCACAGTGGACAGTTATGTGTCTTACCAGAGTTAAAGTAAATGTTACTGGGTCTGGTGCTGTTGCAGCTCTCTGTGGAGGCCACCAGCGTTGCAGAATACAAGCGGCCACAGTGAAGCTTCATGGCGCAGGAGGTGTCGTTGGAGGAGCAGGATGCTGTGTGGCCATGCTTCCCGGTAATCTCAACCATGTAAAAACTCGCTCCGCTGCTTTCTGCCCAGGAGAAATTGCCATTGTTTGTCCCACAGTCCACACGAACGGTTAGGTTTGTGGGCTGACAAGGAGCTGGAAAAAAAGCAAAGTTGATTTTATATTTTAATAAGCCTAATTGCTTTGCAGCATGTAAAATATTGTTGCATTAGACATCCTACCTGTTCTTATTACTATGGGTGGACTGAAGCTGCTCCTGCAGTCCTTCTGTGCTGCAACACGGAAAGTATATCTTTCTCCACAGAGCAGATTAAACAAAGAGTGTGAGATGTTGGAGGTTATGAACTCTGAGGGAGGGGATGTGCTCCCTATACTTTCCCACTCCAAAACATAGGAGGCTCCTGTCACTGGACCCCATGTGAGGGTCAAGGTGTTTGTTTCACAGCAGACATGGCCAGTCAGATTAGCAGGTGGACACAGTGCTGAAAACACACAGGGAGGAAAAAAAGCTTTAAAGAGTCTTATATTATTCAGTCTCCTCTGTTTTAGTCTTGCTCATTACTGCTTCTTCTAACCTGTTCTCAGCTGCACTGCTGAGCTTGGCTTACTCCAGCAGCCTTGGTCCACTGTTACCACACTGACAGCGTAGGTTTCCCCACAGTGCAGGTCAGTGAAGTTGCATGAGCTGGAGTAGTTTGAGCTGCAAGTATGATTGTGTCCATCATCTGCAGTAGCTGTTGCTATGTACATTTCTGCCCCGGTCACTGGAGTCCAAGAGATGGCGCTGTCCTCACAAGCAGGAGACACAGTAGTGTTGCTGGGAGCACAAAGACCTGGAGAGAAGAGGAGAAGTGTTTCATGTTTCTGCTCTGAGACGAAATGCAAAGAGAAAGAGAGAAGTGAGAAATTAACTTCATATCCATGTTTACCAGCTCTAAAGCTGGAAGGTGCACTCTGGATTCCTGTGCATGTCCGTGAGTATGATGTGGCTGTAACGCTGTAGGTTTCCCCACAGTGAAGGTCTGTGAGGTGACATGTGGTTGAGTTGGTGTGACAGAGGTGGGTGTGACCGTCCTGGCCCGTCACCGTCACATTGTGTCCAACAGCACCGGGACTGCCCACCCAAGTTATTAGAGCTGAGTGAGTGGTGCACAGAGTGGTGGTGCTCACGTTCTCCGGGGCACATGGGACTGGGTATGAAATAAAACATCACATGTATATTGTGATTATATGTTATGGGCCAAAACAAAGCAGTGCAAATGGTGCGAAGAGGAAAGAAAAAAGGCATTATTTTCAAAACATTTTACAAAAAAAATCTACAAAGTGGGCCTTGTACATTGATTTAACCTAATTCACTTTGATACCCCTGAATAAAATGCAGCACAAACCAATTATCTTCAGGTGTCTAATTATTACCAAACTACTAAAACATGGCCGTCCACCTAAACTGACAGACTGGAGAAGGAGAGCATTAACCAGAGAAGCAGCCAAGGGGCCCATGGTAACTCTGGATGAGCTGCAGAGATCCAGTGCTCAGGTGAGAGAATCTGTTGACAGGACAACTATTCAACCAATCTGTCCTTAAGAGAAGAGTAGCAAAAAGAAAGCCATTGTTGAAAAAGAGCCAGAGGTCCAGTTTGGAGGTTCACATCAGTCATGTAGATTGTGGCAAACATGTGGAAGAAGGTACTCTGGTAATTTTGTGCACATCACTCTAAACACACCATCCTTACTAATATATTAGTGGCAGCATCATGCTGTGGGAATTGTTTTTCTTTAGTAGGGGCAGGAAAGCTGGTTGGAGTTAATGAGAAATTGATGAATATTTTGGTAAAAGCATATAGTTATTTGTGAGAATGGCTCAATGATCAGACCCAAACCCAACAAAGAGTCCAAGGTAAGATACTCTACATCCAATTTGACTGAGCTTGATATATTTTCTCATAGAAATAGTAAAAATGTAGTGCTTAAAAGGCTTGCAGTTGAAATTGCAGGAAAGATGGTTCTAGTATTAAGGACTGGCAATAAATTTACATCCCGCTTTTCCGTTTTTATTTGTAAAAGATTTTGAAAACCATGCACTCCCAGTTAAATACATTGACATTTATGGTTGCAGTGTGGCAAAATGTGGTGATGTTGAAGTAGCATTAATACATTTGCAATGCATTGTAGAATTAGAGACTAATAATGTTTTTAAAAAAAACTGAAAAGGTAACAAATTAGCTGGTTCTCATTCTTGTAACGTAAGAAATCCCCTGGTTCTCATTGTTGAGGTTGATACCCGGATGTGGGTTGTGAAACAGTGGTGGAGGGATTAACCCATGTGGTGAATTTAATAAATTTGCAGACCTGTTTGTAGGGATTCGCTGGCGCTGATGCTGCTGTTGCACTCGGCTCCCTGAGCTTGGACAGTTAGATTAAAATCCAAGCCACAGGGTAGATTTCTGAACATGCAGCTGGTGTTTGTAGTCTGGCAGCTGTCTCTATACCCTTCCCCTGCTACCCAAGCAAGGAAGCGGATGGTTCCTGCGGCATAAGGCCAGCTAATCACTGCTGTGCTGGTGCCACAGTCGTACTCTTTAGATGTGACAACAGGAGAACATGGAGCTGGAAACAGCACAGAAAGACAGAAAATATGAGTTTGCTGAATTTATAATAAAAGGCAGTGCAACTGGAAAAATAATCACAAGCTCACTTGTGGTAATGTTGGCGCTGGGTCCAGGTGGACTGTCACACTGGTTCCCTCGTGCAGTGACTGAAGCTGAGTAGATCTGGCCACACAGGAGGTCTGTTAGGCTGCATGAAGCTGTGTGTGAGCTGCAGGAAACACTGTGCCCGTTCCCAGCTGTTGCATTAACTATAAAACCTGTGGCACCATCCACTGGTGTCCAGGTCAAAAGAGCAGAACTGTTTCCACATGTCAGAGTGCTGCTCTGGATGGACGGAGAACATGGAGCTAGGATTTAAAAGAAAAGGAACAGAGATCAGTGGTTCCTTAACGGTCTGTGATCTGGTCTGTTTGAAAAATTTTATTTTTCTAACCTGTCATCATGGTTCCTGTAGTCCCTCCAGTGCTGTTACAGGTGGCATCTTCAGCCAGTACTGACAAGTTGTACACTTTCCCACACTGCAGCTGGTTAAGCTCACAGGAAGTGTTGTTACTCCTACAGGAAGCATACTGATGGGATCCCCCTTCCTGAGCGAGAACAGTGTAGGCTACAGCTCCAGCACCTTCAACCCAGTAGACCGTAGCTTTGTCTGAACCACACTGCAGGACACTCGTCACATTTACTGGATCACATGGGCCTAAAGAGGAACAAGCAGATTCACATCACACCTCCTTATTCAAGAACCTCAGTGTGAGATTCAGGAAAATTCAGATATCGTCACCTTCCTAAAACAATGGCCCAAGTAATTTCTTCAAGTTTTTCAGGAAACAAAAAAACTTCACAATATATATATATATAATATTTATTAAAAATTTCAACCAAAAAGGTAATAACAAAACATGAGTGTTGACATAGCTATTTCTTATGGTCATTTTTACTAAGCTACATATCTTTCCTTGGAGCTCTTCCACTCTTTGTTAAATGCTAGCTTCATGAACGTAGCCACTTTGAGGACAAAAATGCTGACTGAAAGACAGAATTAAAATACTAAATATCTATGCAATACTTAATGCCTAGCCTATGTTGTGGTAATCCTTATCACTTACCAATAGTGGATGAGCCCTGAATTATAGAAATAGCTTCAGTGGCTGAGCAGATTTTGGTTTTTCCTGAAGTGGTTGCAATTTTGAAATGCCTGTAAAACTGCCTAAGTCACAGTGTTGACATAGGCCATTATACAACAGGCATGGAATTGCATGACCTCCTCAACTGGGGATTTGGACAATTTTACATGAGATGGCTAGCATCATGAGTAAATGATTTAGGCAAAAGAAAATCACAAAATATTGACAAAAAAATGACGCAGGCAATTATTTTAGGAAGGTGACGATATAAACATGTAAACAGTACCTGTTGTTGCTGCAGTTTGAATGGGAACGCTAATGCAAAGGCTGTCCTGGGACCTGACTTGAACAGTGTAGCTGCTGGCACACTGCAGGTTGGAGAAAAAGCATGTGAGATTTGATGTGGAGCAGTTTTTGGAGAAGCCATTAGGGCCCATCACTGTTGCTGTGTAAAAGGAGGCCCCAGAGGAAGCATCCCAGGAGGCCAGGAGAGAGTTTCTGCCACACTCAGTCACTGTTGTTAGCTTCTGAGAGGAGCAGGGACCTGCCAACGGATAAGATATTATACAGAGAAATATGCAAAAACACACTTTATGACTTATAGATGGATGGGTGACTTTAATGATGCATTCTCATTACCTGTACGAACAGTCTGCATGGGGCTGTATGGCCCACTGCAGCTGACAGAGGAGGCTTTAACAGAAATATTGAGAGTTTGTCCACACTGAAAGCCCCTGAGAACACAGCTGGCATTGTTAGTATTACAAGTGATTGGACCACTGCCATCCAGCGTCACAGCCTTCACGCTGTAGTTGAGGGGTAGAGGAGAAGATGCCCAGCTGACTGTTAAGTCATTTGTGCCACACTGCAGGTCTGTAGTAACACTCTCTGGAGTACACGGTACTAAAAGCAACAGAACACAGTGGCAATGGTCAAAATGGCATTTCTATATTAATGCTCTTTGTTGTCTACCCTTAAAAACAAAAAACAATCTTTTTGAATTGACATAATAACACAGAAAACAAGTTGCACACAAAATGATTTTTCAACAGAAACTGTAACTCATATATATGCACTGGATTAAAATAGTTGGTTGATTTTAAATATAACTGTTTTTGATCTGTTTTAATCTGACCGGTCCAAATAATTTTGTTCCATATTCTGAACTTGTTTGAGTTCACTCAAGACCAAACTTCACTAAAATGAAAATAAAATCTATAGTATAAAACTGTACTTTCATTGTAATCTGTTTCAGTCTTAATGAATGACTACAGATCTAACTGAAACCAGCCTATGATGATTAGATCTGGTAAAAGATATGTTAGCTCAGCAAATCCATTCAGGCATTTTTCTAAGTAAATGATCTTGGTTTTTTTTTCTTGGGGTTTATAAGAGGTATTTCTAAGTTAATTTGGACCAAAGGCTGAAACCTGGTACTTGAGCTGTGCTATAATAACACTTTAAACTTACTTGCTCCATAAGTAAAGATGATTAAGGGCATGTGGTGGGCTATCTTATGAAAACATGCAGTCACTTACATAACAACAGTTATCATGTAAAGCTTTATTTTATTGTTTTCATTGTAAAAAGATTAAGATATTGCTATTATCACCATGAAAACAACTTCCCACATGTGAAACATAATAGTGGCAGGATCATGCTTCAAGAAGCCTCGCTTTACCATGGAAAGAGAAGCCAGACAGAGGTAATGAATAGATGGATGGAGCTAAATACAAAAAAGCCATTAGAAATTACAAAAGACCTGAGATGGGGTGCAAGTTCACCTTTCACCAAGACAGCGACCCTAAATATGCAGCCAAAATTACCATTGAATGGTGTAGATCAAAGTATATTTATGTGTTAGACTGGTCCAGTCAAAGGCCAGACCTAAATCCGATTGAAAATAGTGGTTCACACCACTTTGTAGTGAGCTAGAAGTACAGGTAATACCTATGTCTGCTATAATTTATCTAGTTATGTTTAAACGATGGCCTAACTACTTGTTTTGTCTGCACAAAAAATAATTCCATAAATTGTTCAAGTATTCTTACTATGTTCTATGTTTAATAGGCCAAAAAGTGCATGATTAGAGACACTGATTGAAACAAATAACTCTCTTTACTATTTTACATTTCATCAGCATTGGTGTTTCTAGTAAGCTCCTATGTGCTAAAGTTGACTAAAATAACAAAGATAAAGAGGACATAATTTTTCACTTGTATTAAGAGATTTAAACACAAGAGAAAAGTAACAAATTTAGCAATAGTCACATCCCTTTCAGTACCTTGGTCTTGCCTGAAGGGGGTGCTGTAGTTGCTGGCACAGGTACCATCAGTGGCAGACACTTGAACGTCATAAGCTTGGCCACAGACCAGTGGTCTCAGGGTGCAGTTAGAGAAGGAGCTGTTGCATGTGAGGGTCTGACTAGTGCTGGTGGCCTTTACTTCATAGCTTACTGCATTCATGCTGGGGGTCCAGAACACCTGAGCGGCTCCAGCACCACAGATCACCTGGCTGGTCACATTAGAGGGAGAGCATGGCTCTGGAGAGAGAAGCAGACTTCATTCATTCATTCATTGTCAGTTAGGTATTACTAAATTCAGGGTTGTTAGTCAGTGTTGTGTTACCTGTTTTTAAAGAGAGGGGTTTGCTCTGTAGACCTGTACAGTTGTTATCAGCTCCTACAACACTGACGGTGTACACTTCCCCACACTGGAGTCCAAGAAGGCTGCAGGATGTTTCATTGGTGGTGCACTCAGCCCTGTGACCTCCGCTGCCCGAAGCTACAGCGATGAAGAGCTTGGCATTACCGCTGTGAGTCCACGATACAGGAACGGGATCTGAAGCGCACATGTGCACAGCTGTGACGTTGGTTGGAGGACACGGCACTGAACGAAAACAAAAGCAAAACACAAGTGTCAAGATGGACCCAACAAAACTCCATCACATCCTTCACGTCCTTGTTTATGTGGTCCTCACATGTTTTCACCACAACCTCTTTACTCGGCAGGCTGAGGCATGTCCCGGTGATGGAGAAAACTGTCACTGTGTAGGAGCGTTCACACCACAGTCCTCCCACAGTACACTGGGTGTCCGTAGAGTTACAATACAGAGGAGGACCCATAGCTCTAGAGATGATGGTGGTGTAGTTCTCTGTGGGAACAGAGATGCTCCAGGAGACTTTCAGCTTATCTGAACTGCAGCTGATACTGGTAATAACATCCTCAGGACCACATGGCACTGAAATTAGAAGATACAAAATATCATCATACAGTGCTGTGGAAAACCTAAATGTTTCAAAACATTAGATACATTTTTGTTTCAGACATAGATAATCTGAGTTAAAGAAAAAAGGCAGTTTTCAAATGATTTCATAAATGAAAACCCATCCCAACCACCCTGGCATGTGTGAAAAGTGATTGCCCCCTAGATTTAATAAATGCCATCAATCATTTGCGATGTCTGACAATGAGTCTTCTTCATCACTGTGAAAGAAATTCAGCCATTCCGGAGGCTTTTTAAGCATGAACCGGGTGTTTAAGATCAGCATCTCAATCAAGTTCCCCTCCAGACTTTAACTAGGCAAAAAACATATTCAGAGGTGGTCTTCCTGGTGGGCTTTGAATCATTGTTGAGTTCAACATCACAAACCAATAACTGGACAGTATCCATCAGGAAAGCAAAATACATGTTTCCATTAATTCTGAAGCAGTAAGGCATCCCCCGACATTCACTGCATCACCACCATTATTGACCGTTTGCATGGTTTTCTCTTTGTCAAAAGCTTTGTTAGTTTTACACCAGATGTAACAAGACAAACACCCTCCAAAACATTCCACTGTTGACTTGTCAAGTCTATCACATTTTGCCAAAAGTCTTGGCCATCATTTTTTAGGCACATGTGAGAGGGGCCTTCATGTTCTGTTTGGTCAGCAGTTTTGGCCTTATTATTTTCATATAGGGCCAGGTTGGTTTGGAAAAATGTTTCACCTAATAAATGAAATAAATATTGAAATTGCTTCTTGTATTTACTTTGTTTACATTTGTCTGATACTAAAGGTTGCATGATCATCTGAAACAGTTGATCACGCAGGGCAAATACTTTTTCACAAGACTGTATTTCATTCATGCATGAGGTTGCACACCACTCTGCAATAGTATATTAGTTTTATAAGAAACTTCCAGGAGTTGCCTTATACACAGGTAACTGAAGGTTGTATTACCTGAGTCCATGCTAATAGATGCTGAGGTGGACTGACACTGTCCATCACCGTTGGTGACTGTAACATTGTATTTTTTTCCACATGGCAGATTGGCTATTGTGCAGTTGTTGAATGTGTTGCTTGTGCAGTTAAGCTGTGGTCCACTCAGATCTTTTAATGTCGCAGTGTAGACGCCTGACGTCTGCTTGTTCTGCCAGGCTATCACAGCATGGTTGGCGTCACAGTCTCTGAATGCCTCGATGTCTGTTGGAGGGCAAGGTGCTGTGGGAAACAAGATAATTCAGATTGGTCTTGAATGGAAATTTGACAAATCAACATGATTTTAGTTTGGTTTTCTTGCACGATCACCTACCTGTCATAAAATGAACCACCTGACTTGCTGTACTGTTACATTGAACACCAGTGCCAATGACTTTGACAGTGTAATTCTGTCCACATCTCAAATCTTCCATTAAACAGGTGGTTCCCATTGAAAAGCAGTTGTGTGAGTTTCCATTTGCATCTTCAGCAAATACAATGTAGAATATAGCTCCATGGCTTGTGATCCAGTTAATTTTTGCAGTGTTCGGACTGCACTCTGCTGTTGCTGAGACATTGACGGGAGTGCAGGGAACTGTAGAAAGGCAGGGACAGCCAATAAAATCATAGTATCTCAGCTATCATTGATAAGAAATGAAACATTTCTCATGTCAAGAAAGTCCCAGTACACACCAGTCTGAGCAGCTTCTACCAGCATCTTGTCAGTAGAGCAGATGTCGTTAGAGGCAAGGAACCACACACTGAGCTGTTCTCCACATGGCACACCAATGATTTTACAGGTGTTGTTTGGGGAGGAGCAGTTGTAGGTTTCTCCATTGTTCCCTTCAGCACTGATAGTATAGGACAAAGCTCCCTCAGATGAGTCCCAGGTTGTGATGAGAGTGTTTGTGATGCAGTCGGCTTTTGTCCTCACATACGTTGGCAAACAAGGGGCTGCTCGATATAAGATGAAACAAGTCAACCAGCGTAATGGCAGAACAGTGGATCAAAGGCATTTACAAGACACGTGCTGTTAGATAGCTACTCACAGGTCCGGACAAACTTGGGTTGACTGATCTGGCTGTTACATTCTGGGCTCACAGCATACACACTGTATGTGTAGAACCGACCACAGCTAACATCGGTGAAGTAACATATTCCGTCCAGCGTCATGCACTCAGTCGCTTTGCCGGTGTCATCCACAGCCGTGGCCACGTAGTAGTGGGTGTTATTGGTGGGCTGCCATCTAAAGACGACGGCATTGGAGGAGCAGTCATGTGTGGCCTCAAGGTCAACCGGAGCGCAGGGGACTGGGGGATGTAATGAATACATATTAAAACACTGTTAACTGGGAGGGAACACAAGCTAATGTGGACAGGAACTTTGTTTAATGTTTGGGGCTTTTATTCCAAACATCCATAACTTCATATCTTGAACTTTTTCACATTTTGTCAAGTTACAGCTCTAACCTACATTGTGTTTTATTGAGAATATTATGTGATTGAATAAGCAGCAAACATGTGGAAAAAGGTGCTCTGATGGTACAAGACCAAAATGTAACTTCTTGGGTTTAAGGGTAGTAAACTGCACATCACCCAGAACATATAATCTCAAGATCAACTATAGTCATGGCAGTATCATTCTGTGGGCTAGTACAAAGATGCTGATCAGTTAGTGGGAAAATGGATGGAGCCAATTACAGGGCAATCTAAGAAAACAACCTGTTAGGGGCTGTAAAATAGTTTTAACTGAGGCAAAGGTTCAAACATGGAGGCGAAGCCACCATGCAATGGCTTATATCACAGCAAATTAATATATTAGAATGACATAGTCAAAGTCCAGACCTTAATCCAATGCAGAGTCTGTGGCAAGATAAGAATTGATGCTGAATACATGATAAATACGCTATAGTTTTCATATTTCGGTTTTTTGTTTGAAACTGTGTATCAGTTTCTTCCACTTAAATATTTTACACTACTTTGTGTTGGTCTATTATATAAAATCACAATAACAAAGATTCAAGTTTGTGGTTGTTATGTGGAAAAATGTGAAAATGTGCTAGGTGTTTTAAATATTTTTGCTTGGTATGCTATATGGGTGTTTAGCTCCTTGTCCTTTTCACTGTGAGCCATAAATGACTAAAATAGCTAATTCTTCAATAGTCTGTACAGGGCTTTAGATTGAATGGTGTTGGATGACTAGTTTCATTGCATAAGTGTTACACTTTTAAGCATCAGACTCATTGGAAAGAACCTAAACAGCTTCCCTCAGGTCAAACTTGTGATTGGGTGTGTGTGAGACAGTGAGAGGTAAGATGAGAAGGTGTGTGCATGTCTATGTGGGCAGCTAAGCTGATGCTCCTGAGACAAAACAAACAGAAACAAATCACAGCAGCCTGTCCTCACCTGTCTCAAAAGTGGATGTGACGCTGGGGATGCTCTCACAGTCATCAGAGATGGCTGCGACACGGACCTGGTAGTTCTCTCCACATCTGAGCTCGGGGATCTGACAGCTGGTGGAAACTGACGTGCAGTTAAGGGAGGCCCCGGTCCTATCGACAGCCACGGCCCTGTACAGGCCAGCCCCAATCACCGCATCCCAAGTTACTGTCACACTGCTGGTGGAGCAGCTGTAGTCCACAGAGACTGTTGTTACGTCACCTATAGCTGAGATCAGATATGAAACATGTATTTTTTTACACAACTGCTTAACACAAAACCTCTCTTTGCCTAACAATAATTAATAACTTACACTCTGGTTTGTCTAATTTGTTTAATCATATAATTATTAAATGATAAATAAGTTAAGTCAAGTCAAGTTTATTTATATAGTGCTTTTCAGCAACAAGGCACTCAAAGCGCTGTACATGAGGAAAAACATTACAATAATACAGAAAATCAAACACAGAAAAACAAATCAAATGACATTAATAATAAGTAGAGAAGCTGGGTTACTGGTAGGTCCAAACCTTTTAAATACTAATTATGTTTGGCTTTCACTGGTATGAAATTGTTGTAATACAATTCTTCTAAGAAATCTAAAAATCAATGAATCCTTCTAAGAAAACTAAAAATCTCTGGTCATTGGTGTAAAAACAGCTGTAGTCAAATTTTCAAATACTAATAATATTTGCTTTTGCTGGTAATCCTTCTGAGAAATCTGAAAATCTATGAAAAGTAATGAAATCACACATTTAGGTAAAGTAAGATAGGCGGGGGAAAAATCCTATTTTGTAAATCATAGTACAAAAAAACCTCAGCAGGGGTAAGCAACACACACATAAGTAAAGATTTAGCAAGGTGGAATCCTGAGGGTGCAAATGTAAGTCTGAATGTGTTTGCAAGAATTAGACTGTCAACACTGATAGAAGCGCCATTGTCCTTGAGAAGAGAGGTGGAAGTTTTATCAATCGGCCGCATAGTCCTATCAGCACACAGCTGGTAGGGGAGGGCTGGGGAAGAGCGTCGTGTTTATATAACATCCAGGAGATATTTTGTCGATAGCCAGTTAGCAGAAGATGCCAAGGCCACATTGGGGCGCCAGATGTATAAAAACAATAAATGTTGTGGTTCAGGCAGTTGTAAATTCCCAACTAACTTAAGAGTTTTACTGGTATGTCTCAATTGTGAATCCAAATAGCCAAATTTCTGGAACTTTCCGCAGATCTCGAGCGTACAACTTCTCCAACATTTTATCCTTTAACCTCTGAGTCCAACCGCTGCCAGGCTGCGATTCTGTTCAAGAATCGTGTCCAGCTTGCGATTCTGCTCTCTTAACATTTCAATCTGAGTGTTGATCGCTCTACAGACTCCATCTAACATCACAGGCAGCTTCGTAATGCTTTGAACAGCCACCCACGTTTCGGGAATCACTCGATAAGCCAGGTAACCACCAACTCCAAAAAGCAGAAATCCTGTTATCAAAAGTCCAAATAAGTACTTGACTGGTCGATCTGTCCTACCTTGAGCTACTACTGCTGCTACGCTCTGCTCATCAGTTCCCCACCAACACCAACCAAACACAAGGGAGATGGGCCGTGCTGTGTAGCTCGCAAATCATTCTGGGCAGCGTTCACTTGCAAACGAACATCTGATGTTTTGTAATTTAAACACTAAATCTGTTTAAATTCCACAGTGCGATTATTGTTTTTAACATGTTAATTTTTCTGTTGGTAACCAGTCTTTAAATTCCCAGCCTTATTGTTAAATAGCAGTGTACAACTAAATGAAAAGTAAAATCTTAACAATATTACAACTGTTGATTTAATGAATCTAGGTTTTCCCTAACAATTCAGTTTTTTTCACTCTTTACAAAGACATTGACACTGAAAGAGAAACTATAACAGTAGATGCCAGACCACACATTCACACGGTGTATTTTTTTGTGTTTGGAAGTTGCGGGATTTTGGGAGTTCCCAGTTGGAAGAACAACTTCCAATTTGCTATACAGCCCCAAGTTTTATATCAGATGCACTCATGTTTAGCCACCATGCCTGCCGCAAATGCAAAATGTACTGCAAGTTGCCCAAATGAATAATTTTTTAGCACTCCTGACTGCTCACAAAGTACTGTAAAATATAAACATTGAAACATGTTCCTTTTGTACAAAGTACAAAATACAGAGAAATATATGATCTTCTTGTACTGCTGTTAGTAGTTGGGATCAAATAAAATTGCAAATCCAACTGGATCTCTGCTTTGCACCTACAGCGACCTCTGTGTGACCTCATTTCCAGATCTGTGCGTTGTCTTATGAGAAAAAAAAGCAGCATATGTGTAGGAGAGGGAGCATGACAGAGTACAGCTGAAACACTAGTGATTGACCTTTTATGACATTCAAAGCAAATAACTATGTTATAGCAGGATAACACATTTTTTCCCAAGATGTGGAGTTGCCAATATTCTAGAACCACGCTGAAATATGTTGCTAAATTATCAATAAGTGATATCAAAACAGAACATAAATATAATAGCATTAGCCTAGCACTTTGCACTGGAGTTCGCTGTTAGGAAAACAAATATGACAGACTGCAACACTGAATTGGCCAAATCCCCAATTTTAAATAACTCATACCAGCATCAAGGATAAAAAACCCTAATAGAAAGTCAACAACAGCAAACAGAAGAAATTAAAGAATTTATCTTTGTGTGGACACTCACTAGTGGTATTGTATGCGACAATCGAGGGTTCTCCAGGCACCATGAAGATGTTGACCGATGATACTCCCACTGTGTAGAAGGAGCAGGGCTCCAGATATCCGATATCCATGGATGTGGATTGTGAATTTCTCACGACAGGTGGTTTATTCGGGCGGCCGATGTCTCTCACTGTCACTTGATAACGCAGGACTTTGCTCACAGGGTTCCACGTCACTTGGGCTGTGCTCTTTCCAGTTGCAGTGAGAGTCACAGTAGTCGGTGGCTGCACCACTACCAGTAGAATTAACAAGCTCAGGTCAGTGATAAGTATAAAGATCATAGTTGGCCCAAGGCATTTCAATTAGCTGCTGCTCAGGGCCCCTGGGCCACCAAAGGGCCCCCAAAAGTACACGACTTTTCACACAGTCAATAGATGATTTGTAGTAACGATTTTCTGAAGAACGAGCCTACTTTAACATGTGCAAAGAAAGCAGTTTTAAAGAATTTAAAAGAATTAAAAAAATGTTTTAATTTGTGTTAACTATTGGGAAATGGACTCCTTGGACTTGAGGCCTTAAATCAACTCCTGTCCATTGCGACATACAAACTTTGGCTGCCACTGGCCTGTATGTTACTGAACACTTAATAAAACAATAAATACAAAGGCAAATCAACAAGCACTTACATGTTATTGTTGTCTTTGTGATGCTTTTAGCACCTCTCCCTGCACTGTTGGAGGAGTAAATGTAACAGTCATACGTTGTTGATGGAGTCAAGCCATCCATTTGTCCACAGGAGCTATTGAAGGTCCGGTTGTAAATTCTTAGGGGAGAGCTGAACCTCTCCTCCACAAACAAGATGTAGCTCTCCACCCCTGTCACATTGGACCAGTTAAACTTTATAGAAGTGCTTGAAATAGCTTGGGAAGATGTAATCTGGGATGCAGCAGGCACTGTGGGAATGTGACAGAAGGAATTAGAATTTTTTTTTCCCAACTTGTTTTAAACTGATTTTGCAATTTGTTTTTATTAATGATTTTTTTTCACCTGTCATGGTCATCTTAATAACCGTACACAATGGAACATAAAGCATGCCATAGGCTGACAGCGTGAGTTGGTAAACTTGTCCGGCTCTTAAGCCTTGCACCAGCCTCTGCGTACTGGACACTGTCAGCATCACCGGTGCGATGTCTGTTGAGTTTACGACCCTCAAATCTAGAACATAAAAGCTTGATTCTTTGTAGCTGCTCCATGTCACGTTCAACGTAGATGCTGAAGGAGATGTCACTGAGACTATATTGCATTCTATCATAAAGAGAAGAAAGACATTTGATAAGTTTCTGTATACAGGGACATACAGGTACCTAAAGCACAATATGAATGTTTTCTAAGCAAAAATTAGGAAATTGTTAACTTCAGACTATTTGATCCTGTTTAAACATTCATATATACACAACATTCACTAGCACAGGATGCAAGTCATCCAGGGGTCTCTAAGAGGGGTCTCTATTAAAAACAAAATTATTTTGCATATATGTTTACTGCTGTTAATTATTATTTGCTTTTGTATGATGATCTGGTATTCAACAGTGAGGGTCAATATTCATCATTCATTTATTTTGTCTATCCAATAAAATGTTAAAGTTCGGTTAACACAAAAAGTGAAGAATATTACAAAAACTTGTAAGACTAATGCAGTTTTAGGATTTCATATTAGTGTTATTCATTACAAAATAAAGAACAAAAAACTCACCTTCAGCCACACCATGATGTATCTAAAACAGAATGAATTAGAACCAATTAAAAATAGCAGTATTTAATGAGAATAAATAGTCATAGTTTGATATACATACAAATACCTGAAGAAGAAACAATAGGGTAAATGATGAATAAAACACCCGCATCTTATTTATTGTTTGTCTTAATCCCTCAGCGAGTTGATTGATCTGTGGAGGCTGCACCTCAGTAGCTCATCTAAACTTTTCACAGGCTGAATTCTGTAGATCAACCCTATGAGAACCAATCAGCAGGTCCTAAAAGAGGACAGGTGCCTGCCAGAGGGGGTTTCTGTCATTGTGACAAGGAAACAAACAGTATGAAGCTTGTTACTGAAGGTGGGGGGATTTTAAAAACCCACAATCTTTTGTGTTTGAGCCGCACCTTCTCTATGTGCCTGGAAAAGTTTCTAGACATCCGTACTAGACACACATAGTTTTCAAATAAATATTCTCAGCAGCCTATAAATGTGCAGTATATCAAATTAACTGTTTTTTTTCTAGAAACAGGATTGTTGTGGTGTAAGCTGACCTCTTTTTCTGTAAAACACAGATACTTATACTTAGTAATGACTTTACCTGAGTCCTTGCGGTCACCCCACCATCGGCCACCATATACTGAGGTCAGTAAATGAAACATTATATACAGAGTCTAATGAACCAGTATCACATACCCGTGTTGAGAGAGGCACAGTGCGCTAGACATAAGCGCAACAGAGGCTGGGGTCCGACACATCGTACAGAAACCAAGATGTAGGCTGTGGTTATGGTTAGCCTAAACTAAGTGAGAGAAATAGTGTACAGGGACATCTGTGCCAAGTAGGGGCTGAAGGCACTACAGTCAAAGTGGGAGACACCACCCAGAGTGGCTGTGAATAGTAGGACTAAGACACTGTGGCACTTCCAGACCCAGACGGACAGGTGATGGCCAAACAACCGAACATTACTGTGGTAGTTAAAGCAGAAAAGAGAGCGATAGTGGTAAACATAGGGAACACAAGCAAAACTTGTGAAGCTTGGCTACATATGTACCAAGGGCTCACAAGGAAAAACAAGAGCAAGGTTAGAGAGTCAAGGACTTAGTGGTATCGCTGCACTTGCAGCTATATTAACCAAACTAGGGCAGATTCCAGGAAACACTTCTAGATCTCTGTCCAGAAAAGCAAAGAACAGCTGTGAATCTCCAAGCTCCTGGTTCCATGCTTGAATTGGTACCGGCTAAGTGGATGGGCTAAGAGGAGGAGTAGCAACCATGTTTCAGTCCGATTTATTGACTAGTCCAAGACCAATCAATAGCTAAAACTCTCTTGAATATTTAATCCTTAGTTTTCCTCATCCAAATTGCAAAGCACTAAAACCACTTCTGTTTTTTTTTTACTCTGTTATTCCCTTACTCTCAATTTTTAGATCAGTTTTCAGACCTTTTATCTGATTTAGTGTTACATACAGATAATGTTATTATAGTGGGAGATTTTAACATTCATGTTGACACTGAAAGTGATAACTTAAATATAACCTTTAATGCTATCTTATACTCAATTGGCTTTGCTCAAAACATTAACAAACCTACCCACCTTTGTCTTCATTCTCTGGACCCTGTGCTGACATATGGCATTGAGTGTAAAGACATAACAATATTTTCTCATAACCCTGTCCTGTCTGACCATTTCTTAATAACCTTTGAGTTTAATTTAACCGAGTACTCCACACCTGAAAGAAAATTTCATTATAGTAGATCCTTATCAGACAATGCTGTAACAACCTTTAAAGAATCTGTTCCACTTTTAATTTCCTCATTATGACAGAAAAACACAGTGGAGGGCAATAATTTTGTTTTTGCCCCTTCATAAATTGATTCGCTTGTTCATAGTGTTACTTCATCATTGCGTGGTGCATTAGACAATGCAGCCCCCTTGAAAAAGAAGGTAATTATTCATAGGAGGCTAGCTCCCTGGTTTAATTCAGAGCTGCATACTTTAAAGCACAATGTTAGAAAATTGGAGAGAAAATGGCGCTCTACACACCTAGAGGATTCCTACGTAATCAGGAAAAATAGCCTACTGTTGTATAAAAAGACACTTCACCAAGCTAGAACAACTTACTTCTCATCATTAATAGAAGAGAACAAGAATAATCCTAGGTTTCTTTTAAGTACAGTTGCTAAACTTACACAGAGTCATAGCTCTGTTGAGCCATCCATTCCCTTAGCTCTCTGCAGTCATGACTTTATAGGATTCTTCCTAAATAAAATTGATTCTATTAAAAATAAAATCTTTGACATACTCCCGAAGATGATTACTTCATCCTCAGCAAGTGAGACAACATTGGAAGTAACTGTAGAACCTGATTTGTGTTTGGACTGTTTTGATTATGTGGAGCTTCCTGAGTTATCAGAAATATTAGCTTCATCTAAACCTTCAACTTGTAAGTTAGACCCAATCCCAACCAAATTATTTAAGGAAGTGTTCCCTCTGATTACCAGCCCCATTTTAGATATGATTAATCTATCTTTAGTAAATGGATATGTACCACAAGCTTTTAAGATAGCTGTAATTAAACCTTTACTTAAGAAACCTTCGCTTGATCGAGATGACTTAATAAATTACAGACCTATATCAAATCTTCCATTCTTATCTAAAATTCTTGAGAAAATAGTTGCTAATCAAATGTGTGAGCGTTTACACAGCAATGACCTGTTTGAAGAGTTTCAGTCAGGCTTCCGAACTCATCATAGCACTGAAACAGCTCTGCTGAAAGTCACTAATGATATTCTTATGGCCTCAGATAATGGACTTGTGTCTGTACTTGTCCTGTTAGATCTCAGTGCTGCATTTGATACAGTCGATCACAATATTCCCTTAGAAAGAATGGAATATGCTGTAGGGACCAGGGGAACAGACCTAGGCTGGTTTAAATCTTATTTGTCTGACAGATTCCAGTTTGTTCATGTAAATGATAAATTATCTTTAAACTCCAGGGTTAATTGTGGAGTACCACAAGGTTCAGTACGTGGGCCAATTCTCTTTACCATAAATATGCTTCCAATAGGTAAAATTATCAGGCAGCATAGAATAAATTTTCACTGTTATGCTGATGATACTTAGCTTTACTTATCGGTGAATCCTGATGAGCCCAACCATTTAGATAGACTACAAGCATGTCTTGAAGACATAAAAACTTGGATGACTTTAAATTTTCTGCTTCTAAATTTAGACAAGACAGAAGTTGTCGTCTTAGGACTGGAGTTTTTAAAAAAGAAACTGCTTAGTCAATCACTTAACCTGGATAGCATTAAATTGACCTTCGATAATAAAGTAAAAAACCTTAGTGTTATTTTTGACCAGGACATGTAATTTAAATCCCCTATTAAACAGATTTCCTTCTTTCACCTCCGGAACATTGCCAAAATTAGAAATATCCTGTCCAGGAGTTACGCTGAAAAACTAGTTCATGCACTTGTTACTTCAAGGCTGGACTATTGTAATTCGTTACTATCAGGATGTCCACAAAATGCAGTTAAAAGCCTTCAGCTGATTCAAAATGCTGCAGCAAGAGTTATGATGAAAATTAAAGAGAGCTCATATTTCCCCTACTTTAGCTTCCCTTCATTGGCTCCCTGTTAAATCCAGAATAGAATTTAAAATTCTCCTCCTCACATATAAAGCCCTTAATGATCTAACTCCATCATACATCAGAGATCTGATTGTTCCATATGTTCCTAACAGAGCACTTCGTTCTCAGACTGCAGGTTTACTGGTGGTTCCTAGAGTTTCTAGAAGTAGAATGGGAGGCAGATCCTTTAGTTATCAGGCTCCTCTCCTGTGGAACCAGCTCCCAGTTTTAGTCCGTGAGGCAGACACCCTGTCTACTTTTAAGGCTAGGTTTAAAACTTTCCCTTTTGATAAAGCTTACAGTTAGAATGGCTTAGGCTATCTTCCTTATTTTTCTTTACCTCTGCCTTCGTCCCTCCCTGTTGGATGGAGTAAGGGGGAGTCAGGATTAGCCTAAATCGGCTCAGTTATGGTTGAGGTGCAAACACACCCTCCATTTCTGCTGCCTGTATGACCCCTTCTCTTTTCCAATGGTTAGAATCAGTCTCACAGAGAGAGGTATCCTGATCCTTGTGGTTTTTAGTATAACAATGGCCATCAGTGGGCTCTAGATGGACAAACTTTATCAGCTTATTATTTTACTTAGTGCCCCTACACGTGGCCCATTCTGGGGTGGCCGGGCTCTGGCACTCGGTGGTTTGGTCTGGCCTCCCCGGCAGCCCCCGCGCTGTTCCGGACCCTTTGTGGGGTGCCTTGAGATGACATTGTTGTAAATAAGCGCTATATAAATAAATAAACTGAAACTATTTATGTAGTTATGCTGCTACAGGCTGAGGCTGCTGGAGGGCATAATGACCACTTTCACCCTCTTCGCTACATTCTCACACTACTCTCCAATTTTGCATTATTTGCTGTTATTTCAGTTTTTAACTTTATGTTCTCCCTCTTTTCTCTTCCTAGAAGCTACACCTGGCCTGACTCTGTGTCTACCTGTGACACCTTTCTGGAGAGGGGCATCGTCTGAGCTTCTGCTGGCAACAACTTAATGCTCACCTTCTACAGATGATCCACATGGCCCAGTGTTTAACCCTTTCTCTCTCCTAGATATAGCAATTGACTGAACTATTACTGTAACTAATTATATGTGCTCTCTTTCAGATTCTATCCTTGAAAACTGGCTCAAAGTTTCTGTTCTTTCTTTCTAGATGAAATGACTAAAGGAGATACATCCATTAACATTTACTTTTCCTTCCCATAGAAAGTACTCCTGGATCAGTGCTTCTTTGTTCTTTGTGTCTCTGCTCTGTTCTCTCAAACCCCCAGTCGGTTGTGGCAGATGGCTGCTCACACCGAGCCTGGTTCTGCTGGAGGTTTCTTCCTGTTAAAAGGGAGTTTTTCCTCTCCACTGTCGCTACATGCATGCTCAGTATGAGGGATTGCTGCAAAGTCAACACCAGTGACTGTCCACTGTCTCTACATGCTCATCCAGGAGGAGGGAATGCTGCAAGTCACTGACTGGATGCAATCTGCTGGGTTTCCTTAGATAGAAAAACTTTTGATCAAATTTGAATAAATAACTGAATCTGACTGCACTGTTCAATGATTAGGATTAATTGGAATGTATGTACCTGACTCTGTGAAGTGCCTTGAGACAACATGTGTTGTGAATTGGCGCTATATAAATAAAACTAAATTGAATTGAATTGAATTGAATTTATAGTATTATTCATAACTCATCAATCAGAATAATGTTGAAACGTTCATTTGTTTTAGTGACTCAATTCCCTAAGTGAAACACATCATATAGATTCATTCCACACAGACTGATGTTTTTAAGCCTTTATTTCTGGTAATTATGATTTTTTGCTTACATCTGATGAAAACACAACATTTAAGTCTAAAATATTACATTAGACCAAGAAAAAAACATGTTTAACACAGAAATATGGACTTAATGAAAATGTGTTTAATGCCCTCTTAAAGGTTGTTTTCAAAAGGTACTTTTAATATGACAAACAATCCTCATTAAAATGCATATTCTAATTTATTGAATCTTTTATTACAAAGATATTGTATCTTTTCAATAATATTTTCTGTGACCTTAAAACAAAATAAACATATCATGACACTAGCAAGCACACATGTCTGCATCAAATTTGAAACCAAACATTATTCAATATGTTTGGCAAATTCAGCCAGTTCTTTGTTTCCAGTTGGTCACAAATGTCTCTCGAGGGAAACCCAATACAGCTTAGCCCACAAGTATACTCATTTACAAAGAGAAAAACATTTAGAGGAAAGTAAATAAATCCATTAACTTTAACCAGTGTGCAAGATGATCATACACAAGATCCAAAAAGTCACTTTTCAGGTTTGGGGTAGGAATGATTTTGATTTTCTATAAAGTGCAAGAACTATTACTATTACATCAATGTACTATGACGCTGGGTCCAGTCTCGATTTAACAAAGTTAATCACGCAATTTGGATTTTGCCTTCAGATATCCTTTTTTGAAGAGCACATCTGCCCTTGCACATCTATGCAACCATATTCTCTATATGGTATTCCTGAAATGATGAGACAGGACACAAAAAAAACCTAAAATAACTGATGTTTAATAGCTGCATTTATACTGAGATTACAGTACACGCAGGTGTACTAAACTAATTACATACATTCTGAAGGCAAAAAGGTTGCACTGGAGTTTATTATAGGCGTATCAAAGTAAAGAGAATACAAATATTTCCTGCAATGTTCATTTGTAGAATATCTTGAAAACCATGTATGATGCTCTTCCCATGGGAAAAAAACACAATAGTGTTCTTGTAGCTCTGGTTTGGGAGTTCTTTGCAGCTTGCTCTTGATAACTACAGGTACATCTAAAAAAATTTGAATGTTGCATAAAAGTGCAGTATTTTTTGCCAATCATTTGGGAGGGAAGGGAAGGGAAACTCATACATTATATAGAGTCATTACGCATAGAGTAATATATTCCATGTTGTAAGTTTGATGATTATGGCTTACAGGTAAAGAAAACCTAAAATCCAGTGTCTCAGAAAATTAGAATACTGTGAAAAAGTTCATTATTAGACAGCCATTGTGTCATACATTAATCAGCTAATAAACTTCAAACACCTGCAATAGTTTCCTGAGCCTCTAAATTGTCTCACGCTCTGGGTCATAGGCAACACACTCATGGGGAAGACTGCTGAATTGACGGATGTCCAGAAGAGAGTCATCAACACCCTTCACAAGGAGGGTAAGCCACAAAAAGTCATTGCTGAAGAAGCTGATTGTTCAAAGAGTTCTATATCCAAGCATATTTAACAGAAAATTGAGTGGAAGGAAGAAGTGTAGTAGAAAAAGGTGCAACAGGGAGAACCGCAGCCTTGAGAGGATTGTCAAGCGAAATCCAATGAAGAATTTGGGGGAGCTTCACAAGGAGTGGACTGAGGCTGGAGGTGGTGCATCAAGAGCCATCACACACAGACGAATTCTAGACATGGGCTACAAATGTCGCATTCCTCGTGTCAAGCCAATTTGCCCACACTGCCAAAGGTACCGAGAGCTGGTCAATAACCATGGCATTCCTGTTCTGATTGGTCAGCAAGTTCCCCTAACCTGAACCCCTTAGAAATCTCATCTATTGGCTGTTGTCAAGAAGTAGATGAGAGATGCCAGACCCAACAAGGCAGATGACCTGAAGGCAGTTATCAAAGCAATCTGGGCTTCCATTGCACCTTTAGAACCACAGGCTCATCGCCTCCATGCCACAGCACATTGATGCAGTAATTTATGCAAGAGGAGGCCCAACCAAGTATTGAGTGCATAGACATGGGCATACTTGTCAGAAGCCTGGCATTTGTGTTTACAACATCCTGTTTTGATTGGTCTAACGTGATATTCTAATTTTCTGAGACACTGATGGTACCCACATCGACATTCCAGGAGTTCTGCACCTGAGTTCTTGTAAAGTATTGAAATGTGCTTGCCAGAAAGAACTTTTTTAAATATTATTTCTTGTTTTATTATTTGAACGTTCTTGAACAGTTGCCAATTATTCATTTGGCTTAAGAGATGTGATAGAGATACACAGAAGATGCAATGACAGGAACAAAGAGTTCCACAAAAGTGGAGTTTGTCGATCTCAATGAAGTGTTTTTGTATCTGGATTCAGACTTGATGTAGCTGTTCCACTGTGTTACATATAGATAGCATAGACATTGGTTTCATTGTATTTAATATGTTTTAAATGACTAAAAAAGGCAACAAAATAATGTTAATCTTGATATAACAAAATTTACTAAAACCAAAACAAAGAGGTTCATAGCCTTCAGTTTTGTGATGCAAAAACATAAACTTTATTGATTTCATCTGTCAAACAAGCACAAACATATTCAGTGAAAACAAAGGTGACACTGAGTCTGTCTCTAGGAATTTGATCAGATGTATCATCCACTAGACCGTGCACACATGACTCCGAGCGGACGGGATTGATGCCATCTGTTCCAGTTTGGTAGTCAGGTCCACCAGCCAGAGATGTGTCATACTGCAGCCACGTGGAGGCCTTCTACTTGGGGAGGTCCTAGAATATCATTTTTTACTACTTATGTTGTCATTTAGTCATTAGGCATGATAAAGTCAATCATATTTTTTGAATAATAGTAAAAAGTGGCACATAACACTTATGTATGTGTTGGGACCTTCATATTCTTTCCATTATAGGAGCTTTTTTATTTTACTACATGTCATTACATGTCTCAGTTCATTATTTTATAGAAAATCACAGCTCCAATGTGTAAAGGTTAAACAAACATTTCTTCTTAATCAGCAAAATTAAAAATATGATTTAGACATCCTACAACAAAAATTCTCACAGCTGGGAGCATTCCTCCAAAGCTCCCAGTCATTCTGTGTTGTATGGCTTTGGTACTATTGTACTTTTAATTCATTATCTTTATATGTGTAATTTTGTCTTGCAAAAGTTTCTCTGAGATTTTAAACAAGATGTAATATTTTTCATGAATCCTTTCAGTCTCCGTTGGTGTAAACATAGCCATTTGTCCATTTTGTGATGGCGCTAGACGACCTCCCCTGCAGGCGAGAGACAGAAATATTCCAGATGACCTGAGGAAAAGATGAGGCTCACATATAGGCTACTCATGATGGGCCTGGATGTTAAATTAATTTGGGGCTTTTATTGACTAATTTGAGCTGTTCTTTTTCCAGGGTGGAGTAATTATAGAGGAAACAACTTTTAAAGTTCATTTACATTTGTTGGTTTTCTGTTATTGACCCAGGTTTTAGACTCCAGTCCTAAAGAGCCAACAACCAGCATGTTTTAGATGTGTCCTTGCTCCAACACAGGTAAATGAAACAGCTAAATTACATTCTCAATAAACCATTCATGTGATACAGATGTGCTGGACCGCGGACACATCGGCAATATGAGGGCCCCTGGTTGGAGTGGAATCAGTTAACCCTGGTCTAAACCATAACTGTTCAATACGTTTGAGGTCCTGGCTTTGGGAAGTCCCTTACTGATGCTTAAAGTTAGACAGTTTTGTCCTGCTTTAAACCAGTTTGGATGTGTGTTTGGGATCATTTTCCTGTTGAAACTCCCAGCTGTGTCTGAGTTTTAACTAACTGTTGATTTATAGTGAAGTTGAAGATTTTTTGGATTTTGCATTCCTTTTCATATGTTCACCCATTTTGCCCAATGCACCAGTATGACGGACAGCAAAATTTACCCACAGCTTGATGTGACCTCTCCAACCCCCATGCTTGACAGTTTATACAATATTCTTGAGTTTTAAAGCCTCACGCTCAGGGACTTCAGCCCTGATGTGACGGGTGAGATCCAAATAATGTCCCCTTCAGTCTCTGAAATTCAATTTAGTATAATCCTGATGTTGTTTATTCCTTTATTCTTTGTTTATCTGGTCTTATCTTATTTTATCTTGTCCAAATGTCTGTTATTCTGATTTTGTTTATAAGGCATGGATGCTTTTATTTATTTTCTATTATTCTAAAGTATTGAGCAACTGGTCACTTTAAATTTGTTGTGCCAACTGTGTCTATGTTATGTCTTGTTTTTTGGAATTAAAGCTAGCTCACTTTTCTGTAATCAAATCAACCTATGGGTATAAATACATTTTATTAATTGATTGGAAATCAATCAATCAAGCAATCAATCTAGGGCAAATAGCATGTGAAAAAATTTGACTTACATACATTGTTTTATCTTTGAATCTTCAGTTGTCTAAACTTGATCGATCACTTATATGACGTTAATAAGCTTTCGCCTGGTTAGGAAAAACTAAAGCTTTGAGCACCACCACGATTAAAAGATTTGAATGAATGCATATGTATATTTAAATGTAGATGTTAAATAATAATTTCTGTTTTAAAAGGTGTGAAAGTGATTATCATCATTAAAACATGAAAGCAAAACGGTTCAAATAAATAAGTAAGAGCCACAAAAGAATAGGACATTCATGCACCCAATGAGTCTATGTAAACCTTCGACTGCAGCTGTAAAAAAATGACAGATTTTTCATCAGACAGAGGGACTTGTGGACATTTTGTGAAACCGTAGACACTTTAAATCATATTTTACACTCTGGGGTTTCTAACTATTCAACATAAATACAAAAAGATATTGATACCTTGTTCCTACATGTTCCCCTCAGTGGTAATTAACATGTTTTAAGATCAGGCATCAAACAAGTCCCAGAGGTAAAAACAGGCCCGTGTTGGTTCTCTGCATGCTATCTACTCCTCTCTATTGTTCCCTTCAGACACAGACACCTGTTTAGTTCTTGTAAAGCCAGTTTATTTCTTCGTATGATACTTCAATTGGATATCAAGTGTCCCATGGATCCAGTGAAAGCAGCATTCATGCATTTCTTTTGGACGTTCTTTGCCTCTGGCTGCTGTAATCTGTGTGGTTTTCTTACTAAGACAGTGTGTAAGCAGTGTGAAGTTGGGCAACAATGAACTTACCTCCGTTACTTTACACTTCGTCTTCTCCGAGAGATAACTGGAGAAGCAGAGAAACGATGGTTCAGCATAGTTTTAGTTTTCCAACAGCTCAGGTTATTATCATTACATTGATTTATGTAAAGGGTTCATGTTTGCAGTGAATATGAAGCTACAACTAAGGCATTATTTAGGATGAATGATAAAATGAAAATAAATGACAGCAGATCTTTTATATGAGATGTGTACTTATGTTTACTTCAGACTTCAGTATTTATGCTTGACTCTCACCAACCTAATAGTGTAGCAGTGAAAGAAGCAAATATTTGATTTAATTCTGGATCCATCATCCTGATAAATGATACTCACCCATACCAGCATTACTTCCTGGACATGGAACTGAGAAAATAGTCAAAAGGAAAAGTTTGTAGTCAGTATCTTGAAGTATCCATGCAAACCCAATGTTTATCACACCATCCCTACCAGACGTTTACATACAGTCATCATCTTCAATAAATTATCATTTGATACACAAGTTTGAATTAATTATGAATTTCTCCAATCATACAGGGTCAAAATAGAATATAAATGTACGTACACAGTAATATTTGATCCCTTGATAAGTACAGAAACCACAGACTTTGTGTAAATGGGAAATGGACTGAATTCATACAGTGCTTTTCCAGTCATACCGACCATTTAAATAACTTTACACTAGAGCCACATTCACCCACCCACACTAATTAACACGCACAAACACACTAATATGCAGATCAGTAGACAATCTGAGGTTAAATGCCTTGCCCAGAGGTACATGGACAGATTGCAGGATGAAGCTGGAATTTAACCCACAACCTTCAGATTGCAAGACAACTACTATTCCCACTGAAGGATAGTCAACCCTAGATGCTTCATGATAACATGATTTATCCATTTCCCAACTTATTTTAATTTGGGTTCATTTTCCCATTTAGAGCACCCAATCATGTCCATGTCCCAACAAACTGTCACCCGCAGATAAAGGAAATTAAAAGGACATTCAAGAACCACCCAGGAACTGCCAAGCCTCCAGCCTATCCTAAACTGGAAGATGCTGTATCAGCAGCGTTCACAGTGACGTTTTAAATCACCATGTGTTGACCAAGAAGAAAGCCTCTGCTCCGTCACTGACACCTTCAAGCTTGGCTGAAGACCCACATGTTCAAGTGGCTTCTGAAAACGAGTTTATTGTGTGACATTAAAAAGATTGGACTCTCTGGATGCATGGACAAGAAGTATGTTTAGCTGATGTGCTACTAGTGCATCACAGAAAGTAAATGGAATGATGAAGAAGGGCTTCCTCCAAATTCTTCAACTGCGCCTAAACTTAACAGCTTAGAGGTTGAAATTAGGACACACATAATGACCAGTAATCCTCTCAATTGGTCCTGACCTTCCCACAATTAAAAATGTTTAAGCTATGATTAAAAACTAGATCAGTGTTAGGAAACCAACAGATATTAATTAATGAACTCTAAGAAAGCTGATAAGAAGAATGGTCAAATATCTAACCAGAATTACACCAAGACCTTGATACTGGGTACAAAAAGCGTGTGGCTTCTCTGTAGCGTGCTTAGGGGCATTTACCCAAATATTAGTGGGTGTAAATGTGTATTTGAGGCTGTTTGCATAACCTTGACCCAGTGTGGGTTAGAGAAACACCACAATGAATTCAAACTTGTGTTCAGTTCTTATTTTTAAAATTCACTGAAGCTGTTTTTAGTATAAGAACTGAGAAAAAAAAAACATTTGAATGCATCCTTAATTTTGCACAATTAATACAGCATTCATGCACATGATGAGTGTATATAAACGTTTCACATGCAATGTAAATCCATTCTGAGCCTGCAGATGACCCACCTGAGTATGTCCTAGGCAGGCAGAAGGTCACTTTGACCCCGTACTTTTCCACTGGTGCTACGACTACCCTGTAGACGTCCCCGCAGGTTCCCTCCTGGATGTCGCAGTACATGCTGCCTGTGGCCGCGAAGCAGGTATAATTGGCCCCTGTCCCATACAGCTCCACTGTATGATTGTATGCCTGAGGGCTTGAAGAACGCCAGTACACCCTGAGTGAGTTGTTAGTGCGGCGATAGAGCTTGACCCCTGTTGGACAGCACGCACCTAAAAGAAAGTAAATGATAGTCTTGCCTTTGCTTGTATTGATTATTCAGGTATATATTTTTTCTCTATCACCATCACTTTCTCACTGCACCAGATAAATATCACAATTGCCATTGTGTGCATTTATCCTCACTGGTTGAGAATCCTTGATATTGGCACAGGGACTTGTGTCCCGTGCTGCTGATGGCATCCATGTAGACGCTATAGTTGGTGCCACAGGTAATGCACCCCATCAGGCAGTGGGAGTCCAGGGTATGACATTTGGCTTCCCCACGTGGGGACCTCAGGGTGGCTATGTAGGAGCGGGCTCCGGTGCCGGGCGACCAGGTTACATTGGTCATAGCCTGGGTGACCTGGGTCACGTTCACAGTTGAGGGGCAGCAAGGACCTCAGGCAGAAAAACAGAAATCAAGAATTTATGCTGAAATATTTTTCACTTTCTCTTTGAAATTGTGAGCTGTTTTTATTTTATATGTCAGAAGCAGCCTCTCTTACTCTAACTTCATTAAAGGGAAGTAGGGAGGTTACATGCTTTGCTTTCAAAATTGAAAAAAATTCAAATGTTGTGACAAAAGACACTGTTGTACCTGTTTCCAGAGTTTTACTGTATCCAGGCAGACTTTTCCCGACTGCTGTGGTGGCCACAGCTATGACCTCATAAATGGAGCCGCAGGGCAGCTGCGTGAATTCACATGAATTGTTTATCGACTGGCACAAGTATTTGTCGTAGCGTCCTGTCGCGGTGATGGTGTAGTTTGTACTGGGAGAGTTTGGGGTAGTTATCAGGACTCTATATGTGGAGTTGGTAGTCTGTGTCATATCCAGGATCTCTGGAGCACAGGGAGCTGCAGGGGAACATAGAGGTTGTATTCATGCCTTTGATTACTATTAAAATTAGTTTGCATTTAATGTATGTTGCAGTGTTAAATATCATTTTTAGGTTCCTATAATAAACAATAAAAATTAACTGTCATCCCTTCTGTGTGTGCAGATAACTTAGAGCCTTACAAAAGATTTCACGCCCCTTGAACTATCTCACATCTCTCCCAAGTTTGATGAATCTTATTGGCATTTTATGTGATAGACTAACGCAGAGCAGAGAATCCTCGTAAAATGGAAGACATTTTTTATGATAAAAATCTGAAAAGTGTGAAGTGCACTTGTATTCAGTCACCATTCTGTAAAACCACCTTTCACTTGCAGACAATCATCCCCTCAGCATGATGCTGCTACCACCATGTTTAACTATAGGAATGGAGTGTTCAGAGGGATGTGCATTGTAATATTTCCTCCACACAAAGCATTTGGAATGTAAGCCGAATGTATGTCGAAGAAAACTAACTTCTTTGACATGTTTTTTATGTCCTCTATGTGGCTATTGCCAAACTTTGAACAGAACTTATTACGGTTTTCAACAGTGGGTTTCTTCTTGCCATTCTCAATAAAGGCAAGATTTGTGGACAGCAGCCCTATTAGCTGTCCTGTCAACAGATTGTCCACCTACGCTGTGGATCTCTGCAGCTTCTCCATAGGGACCATGGGCTTCTTAGCTTCTTCTCTGATTAGTGCTTTCTTTCCCCAGGCAGTCTGTCCGCCTTGGTGGGTTTGCAGTTGTGACACATTTTTTCACAACCTTTTCTCTGACCTGTGTGGTGGGTGTCTTGGTCTCCATGATGCTGTTTGTTCTTTAACAAACCTTACATCTGAATTTATACCAAGGTTTGGGCTTGTAACGTGTCAGAATGTGAAAAATGTCTTTGGGTGTAAATGCTTTAGCAATCTACTGTAATGACCTATTCCTTATTTGACTCGTTCTAATACTTTTAAGTGTGAAATTTATTGTGACATTTCTACCTGTCTCATGTTTGTGTGGTGTGCACGTGTTATTGCATCCTCGTAGCTCGCTGCAGGGGGTCACCGTCACAGAGTAAGGGGTGTTGCAGCTCAGGTCTGAGAGAGCACACACCGGCGACGTGTCGTTACAGTGTAGCACGTTGTTAGTATGCGCCGCTGTGGTCTCATACAGCTCGGCCCCTTTGACCGGCGACCACATGACCTCAAGTGTCTCTGTGGACACCAACTTTACGGTCACATCCTGTGGACAACAAGGAACTGGGAAGGATGAGAATGGGAGGAGAAGAAATGAAGAGAAACAACATTGTTAAAGTAAATTTCTTTTTTAAACTCACCCATTCTACTTTTCATTTTGAAATCAATTGAGAATAGTGGAATAATTCAAATGTAGCGACATAAATCATGCTTAGCGCGTGTTTTTTCTCCTTGCTTGTAAGTGTATGTGTGGTATAGTGAGATGGTCTCACAAGCTGAGTTTCTATAAATAAAAAATGTTTTTCTTTATGCAGGTAAATGGATGCGTATAAATATCCATGCACACTTATATTTAGTTCTTTGATTCATTCTTGTATAACACAGTGCAAAAGTCTTACGTTTTCCTAATTTATTTATATTCTACCTCTGAGGAGACGGGACTCTCTGCAGTGTTTTTAAGTAGTCTTGATCAAAAATGCTCCAAGTTTTCTGAAGGTTTTAATGTTGTGTTTTCTTTGGGTTATGGTGAATTTTTCACTCATTTTCTGTCCAGTATGTGACATTCTTCCTTATTTAGTTGTTAAAGAGATAGAAATTCAGCATGAGGTTCTGTTAAAGGTTTGTGAGCAGTTTGAATCTTACCTCTAGGCATCTTCATTTAATCTAAATCCAAATCAGTTGCTTTCAGAAAATAAAGCTAAAGGCTATTCAAATTAGGACCAAAACCCAATCCAATGCAAACAATATTTTATGAACCTTCAATACCTTTCATATGTTGTCGCTATGTTTGCATTGGATAGTTATTTTGACAGAAACTGATGACTATTTAGACAAGAATTAAAGGTAGGAGGCTATGTGCCAACAACGATCTTGTGGTGGGAAACATACTGAGACTGGAAAAAAATGACAGAGTAACTAATATAAATGTAAAGGGATGTAAAAAACATTAAAGATGATGTCAAATTAAATTTAATTCCTATTATCTATGAATTATTCCTGCATTTGAAAGGCTCCTAAATTGAATGAACAAAGGTTTAAATTGAGTCTTCGGCCCCTTTTTTAAGAGCAGCCTGTAACAAAGGCACAATTTATTCCTTCTTAATCTTAAAACAAATTATAGAAATCATCAAATGGTTTTTAGCACTAACATGGTGATTCGTAAAGATCTATTGTCTTAAAGACCAATTATCTCAGTGATGACTTTCTGTCTTTGTCTTCCTATTTTTTCTTGTCCACTTTTCTGTTTTTTAAATACATATCACTTTAAAAGCTGTCATGTTCAGTTACAAGGAAAGGGAGGGAGATGGGCTCCAAGAAGACTTTTAGAAGACCTTCAGAAAGCCAGATAAACTATTAGTCACTGTCACTTTAAGGGATTACATAAAAGGCCGACTTAATGGAGGGGAAGTGTAAAGAAATTGGGGTTGGTTGAAAATCTTTGCACAGTCTAACTATGTGCACATTTTTCCACAGTGTTTTTCATGGTTGATGAGCAGGAAAACATGGTCCAAGATGTTTCCCATTGGAAGGCCGTAATGCAAATATTTCTCAGAGCAAAATTGAACCACAGATATGATGGGTCTGCTCCATTTGCTCTAAAAACTTGTGCTAACTGATTCTGGATTACTGTGAAAGAGGTGACACGCCTAAACTGAAGAAAATATGTTTGACGGAGCGTCTCTTGTTATTTCATCTCAGGGTATATAACAGTGGCATTGTTTGGTACCATTTGAACAATGCTAGGGCTGAGGCTTCAGGTCAGTCCATCAGATATCAAGGATTTTAGAGCCTGTTGCCAAAACCCTTTGAATCACAGACCATGACGTAAGCACAGAGACGAAAGAAGAACAGGTTAATGTAAAAGTAGTAGTTTCGGGGGTGTAGGTAATGCAATAGCAGATTAAACATACATAATGTGCAGCAAAAAAAGTTTATCAGATGCAGTTTTCTGAAGTGTTTTTTTTGGATGGAGCCTATATTGGCCAAGTAGATGACGTTCTCACTGGTTGTGTAGTTGAGGACATGTGCGAAGAGGCTGGTGCCAGCCTGGTTGTAAGGGAACACGCTGGTGAGGTACGTGTAGCCACACATGCAGAAGAACTGGCAGGTGGTCTTTGTGGTGTTACAAGACTTCTCTGTCCCATCATCCCTCTTTATGAAAGCCACGTAGTAGTCCACCAAGGGTACATTCTCCCACACCACTGAGCAGTTCCCAGCAGTGGGTTCCTCCACCCAGATGTTCTCTGTGGGACATGGGTCTGTCAAGGGCGCAGAACAATATAGTATTTAACAAGAAGCATTGGTTACAGGCTCTTCTTTATTCCCTTTCAATACTTTTAACAAAAATGCAATGAAGCCTTTTTTTGTATGTGATCATGGTTGTGTGTGATGAACCCACATGTAATATAGGCAGCTGGTTGTGAGGGGCTGCTGGGTCCAGCCTCGTTGTAGGCTATGACGTAGACAGAGTGGTTCTGACCGCACTCCTGAGGTAGGATGTAGCAGTAACTGTCTTTTGTGCTACAGTTTTGGCCATTGGAGGTCAAGCCCATGTAGCTGGTAGCCCCCTGCACCATCATCCAGTAAACAGCGATTCCAAGAGATCGGCCAGGGGTCACCTGGACGTGAGTCACATCTGGGGTTTGAGGACCTGGTGAAGAAACCAGAAAGTTGTCAAAGATTTTTTCATCCAGGCTGCAAAGTTTAGGTTAAAACATCTACCAACATTCAATGTACTGAAAAATTATTCATACTTTAAAAGTTTTCACATTTTGTTTGTCATGTTCACAAACTTTACTGTATTTTATTGTAATTTAGGGCAATAGACTAACACAAACAACTGCATGATTGTGAATTGTATTCAGCCCCACAATACATTGTAGAAGCCCATTTTGCTGCAGTTAAAGCTGCAACCTTTGGCACATCTAGAAACTGAATGTTTCAGTACATTTTTCTTTGCAGAACAACTCAAGCTCAGTCAGATTGGACAGATCATTTGTGAGCAGCAGAACTGGACTCTGACTTGGTCAATCTACTATACGAATATGTTTTGATCTAAACCCCCCTCCCCCTACACACACACACACACACAGCATAATGCTCCCTCCACCATGTTTCATCTTGTGGAGGGGTGTGTTCAGAATTCAAGCTCTCTACCTTTTTTATGTAGCCTAAAACGTTTAACTCTGGTTTTATCTGGCCATAATACTTTCTACCACCACTAAGTAAAGGGGGCTGAATAGAAATGTATGCCAAACTTCACATTTTTTTGAAAAACATTTAAAACAAACCTTTTTCATTTTACTTTACAATTGTGCACTACTTTGTGTTGGTCGGTCCCAAATTTATAATGAAACATGTAAAGGCTTGTGGTTGTGACGTAACAAAATGTGGGAAAAAACGTTGCTTACGTGTAATCTGGCAGACGGTGAGGTCGTCACCGATCCGACCCTCAGCATCCCATGCCATGCCCTTGATACAGTAGGAAGTTCCCGATTCAAGGTTGTCAAACTTCACCGTGGTGTCAGTGGTGTTAAGTACAAGGCGGGTGCTGGAGCCTTCTCGGATCATAATCAGCTTGTAGAGGATGGCGTGCTCCACCGGTGGCCAGGTCACAAGGATGGAGTCGTTGCTGGCGGAGGATGTGTTCAACTTGGGGGCAATGATAACTACAAATAGGACAAGGGGGGAAATAAAAAGCACAACATTAAAAACAAATAAATCAAAGCTAGAGTGTCCTTACTTTATCTCTATATTTGCCCTTTTTTGTTGTAAAGTGTAAAGAATTTATTACTGATCATATTACATCCATTTCCCATTCATAAAGGAAGGCAACCTAGTTCCCATGGTTTCCTTTTCCAAGGAATGAAAATGGTCTAGTACAAAAGAGTGGATGAAGTTTCCATCATCTTGCTTTTGCGACAAAAAGTTGAAAATCAATGACAATGGGCAGTGAAATGATAAGCCGTTATTGTCAGGAGAATGATAGAACAAGTTATTGTTTGAGTGAAACAACAGAAGGGCTGCATTTCAAGCATCATACTGCATACCGATTATAACATCTTGATTAAACTCATACCATGTGACACACAAGAGACTCTAGATGTATTTTGACCCTACCTGTCCTGGCCTCGATGGGGTATGATGGCTGGCTCCTCCCCCCTGAGTTGACAGACATGACGCTCAGAATGTAATCCGTGTAAGGCTGGAGGCCCACCACGGTACCCGGGGAGTCTGTCACGGCCATCTCTAAGAAGAAATCCCCCGTCTTTGACTCTGCCCTCAGGATGTAGCTGGTTGCCCCAGAAACTCGCGCAAACTCAACAGTGATGCTGTTGCTGGTTTTGGAGTAGGCCTGATCAATGCTCGGAACATCAGGAGCTGAAGATTAAATGACAGAAGTGAAATCGAAGTTTATTAAATCACATCACATAATTATAAGAATACATTCATTTATATTCTAAAAAACATTGTTTCCTTAAGCCCTTAAGCATACACATAGACTTTTTCCTAGAAATTCATTTTTTTTTGCTTTATTGGTTAGTTCGTAGAATGTAAAAAATTGCGTTGACGTCTTGAAGGACAGTGTTCGGTCTCTAAGATTGGACACATGCGATTGCCTAGTTTCAGAATCTTATTTTAAACCTCTCCGCATTGATATTTCCTCCAATGATGACCAGCCTGGTTTTTCTAGTGAGGGAAATGCCGCCCCTTATCATCATACTGCTTCCTCCAAACCCTCTCGGGCATTGGCAGAGAGGATATGCTGGAGTATTTGACTCACATACTCAACTCTATACTGGTGGTCAACCCACAAATTGTTTTTCTTACAAGGAAACATTATTACAACGAAGAAATTAGGACAAAACACAAAGTTCCTTCTTCCCTGTTTTAAGTATATTTAAGATTTATTTTGGTAAATTTTCTGTGACGTTTTGAATAAAAACTCAAATGAAAGCTTTCCTAGGTGTCCTAAAGAGTGATTTAATTCTTCAAAGCATAAAGGGGAATGTTTTCATAATAATTTACTTTAACTCAAAAACAGTAAATAAATGATTTCTTCTGTAAAACTATCTAAGATAAAAAGATATTTACTTTAATGGTGTGTAATTATATTAAAACCAGTAAAAAAAAAATAAAATAAAAAGCTAAGAATTGACTGACTAGACATTTAAAAGGGTTAACCTTTTGTGTAAAGCACAACTAAATATTTTCAAACTCTGCTCCTGCAAAGACTCAAGTCTTTCTTCCATCACATCCATTACATGCAAGTCAGTATTTTTACAGAGTATTTGACCCTGAATCCTCGTCACTGTCCCGTCTCACTGTGTTTGTTATCTGTTTCCGCTGACCTGTTGTCTCCACCGTCTCTGCGCTGCTCAGGACATTGAGCGCATTGTCCATGGCCTCCAGCTGCATGGTGTACACTGTGTTTGGTGACAGCGAGTTCACCGAGCCCATCACCGTGTTGCCGCTGAACTGGGCAAAGACCGGCTGCTCGGGAGAGTTCTTGGGGGTTGCTGTGATCTTGTAGGAGCTGGCACCGGAGTGGCCGCTCCACTGCACCGTCATGCTCTTTGATGTCACCGTAAATACGGACAGAGTGATGTCTGAAAAGGACATTGAGAGAAAGGAAACATTTACTTATGCTACTAAGATGGGCAGAGTTGAGCTTTCAAAACATCCTGCACATACATTCTTCTGCCAAAATAATTTGGAAAGAACTTACCATTTTGAGCTGTACATACCTGAAAAGGACAACGGTTTAATGAGTGAAACAAAGACACATCTTGATGATTAATGGCAGGACATAGTTCAAGGAGAAGCAAGCTGCTGGTATTTCACATTATATCCTGGGGCCAGTAATGCCCTGGATCATGTTCTGGGAGCATGAGAGGCAACAGGCTGCACATTACCTTCACTCAACACAGATTTCAGTCCTTCTCAGTGCAGGTATTTCTTTCAGGTTGGAATGAATTTGCCTATTGAGCTAAGGATGGGCCTGCTGTATGCACTTGTTGAAAGCAGGGACACTCAAAAGAACTTGTGTTCAAATATTTCAAAAGTTTGCCCATTTCACAGTTTATAATCTATGCATCCTATCTACATACAAAGATAAACAACACTTACTTTTCCAACATAATGGAGCATATAGTCTTTGATCAATAATGTAAAAGTCAGCACTTACCCCTGTAAAGGTAAATAAAAGCAAAAGTTTGATCCTGTGTAAGCCCATGGTTCCCATGCTGTCGGTGTTGTCCTGCCTGAAGCAGAGACGTGTGATGCTGTTTCTCAGAGTGACTTCAGGGCAGTGACTCAGGCTCAAATCCAGTTTCTTTTTCCTCCCTCTCAGATGAGACGATTGGTGCTTTATTGTTTCATCAAATACCAAAACGCCCAAAGGCTGTAACTCCACCTCTTAGGGGGTGTTAAAGTGGCCTATCAGAGCGAGAGATAGGGGCTAACCTTCGTCACATGAGGATGTTAATAATGATGCTTATATTACAAACTATTCATGAAGTTTTGCACCCTTTTTGGTTTTAGAAAAACTTGTTTGGCAACTAGATCCTTCACGTTAGTCGTGAGTCTTTTGTTTCCCCCAAAGAAACATGAGTATCTTAAATAGAGATAAACTGAGACAACAGATGACCCATGTGTGCTGCTTGTGTGTCTGGAAGGATGTTAAAATTATCTTCTCAGCTTTAGTTTGACATCAGTAGATCTCTCACCGATTACCTGATTCTGAGCAATTAAATGTTATCCTTTAAATTGTTTGTCTGTGTACAATCTTACTTTCCTCATCTACGCTGTATCTAATGAAATACAGATTCATAAGCAGATATGAGGTGAAAACATCAAGTTCCATTACAGCTTTCTGGGTCTTTGTCTCTAAATCCTTGTTGTGACTAATAGACGGTCATAATAAAAACCTTTCCCATTAGAGGATAAGTACGTGTAACTAATATTTATTCAGTGAACTGGGTGGAGGGATCCCTTAGGACCAACTTTGAAAAACACACATTGAGCAAAAAGGTTTATCAGAAGGTCAAATTGCAGCTCACAAAAATAAGTTGCCTGATTAACCTGTTCTATTGTTTTGTCAACTGTGCTGTGAAAAACTATTTGCCCTCTTTGAAATTTCTTATATTTTTGCTTTCCGTGTTATCTCTAAATGTTTCAGATAATCAAGCAAATTTTAATGTCAGACAAAGATAACTATGAATACAAAACACAGTTCTCAACTTATGATGGAAAATAACATCCAAAGCACCCTTACCTATAGGTTTTATATGCCTCCTAATTCAAATATCAGCTTGTCCGTTCTCAGTAACAAGTAGCACACACTGCAAATCTTAATCTGAGTTAGCATGACTTGATTTAGCAGCCATTAAAGAATTGCCCTGTGGAAGACAGCGTTGCCAGATTGGGCAAGTTTCTACATGATCGTGCTTCTTTTGAAAAAAATTAGGTTGTGAAAAAAATCTTTAGGCAGGTTGCTAAAATTTAGGCTGGATTTTTACAAAGTATTCATAATAAAATTATATCAAAATAAATGTGAGTGTGGCAGAAAAGTAGAAACATTACATTTATTGCCCTTGCACTCATGTCATTAATTTAAAATGTAGAGAATCTGTCGAACTTGACTCCGTCAATCAGTGATAATCATTGTTTAAATAAGTGTCACTGTGAAATGATATTAGTTGATGTCAGTTGTAAACGTCCCAAATGGGGTAAAGAGATCAACTAAGGTATGTTGGCCTGATGCCGTTTTGCTATTAGGTTTTGACTTGATGTTGAGAGACCTCATTATGCTGAAGAGGGGAAAATGCAAATATACAAAAACAAATAGGAGGCTGTTCCAGAGCTAAAATCGTGAATTACCTGTAAACTTTGTGGGGACCCTGTCTTGTTAACTTTTTTCTTTGTTATAGTACAGTTGTGTGCTTATGATGTGTTCTATATTATACAGTACTGTGCAAAAGTTTTAGGCAGGTGTAAAAAAAATGCTGTAAACAAAGAATGCTTTGAAAAATTGAAGTCTTAATCATTTGTTTTCATCAATCGACAAAATGCAGTGAATGAAGAAAAGAGAAATCTAAATCAAATCAATATTTGGTGTGACCACCCTTTGCTTCAAAATAGCATCAATTCTTCTAGGTACACTTGCACATAGTTTTTGAAGGAACTCGGCTGGTAAGTTGTTCCAAACATCTTGGAGAACTAACCACAGATCTTCTGTGGATGTAGGCTTTCTCACATCCTTCTGTCTCTTCATGTAATCCCAGACACACTTAATGATGTTGAAATCAGGGCTCTGTGGGGGCCATTTCATTACTTTTAGTAAGTCTTGTTCTTCTTTACGCTGAAGATAGTTCTTGATGAATTTGGCTGTTTGGGTTCAGTCACTTAGCATTTTGTAAATTGATAAAATTAAACAATCATTTATATTTCTGAAAGATTTCATTGTTTACAGCATTGTTTCACACCTGCCTAAAACATTTGCACAGTACTGTCCGTGTAACAATTTTATACTTTTACCACGAGTCTCGATTTGGGGTCTGGTTTTTATTGATGTAGGCGGGTTTAACGTTGTGTTTGGGCTGGAAATCTGTAAGTCGGATCTGCCAACCAGTGGAAGACAATCAGTAGGAGTCAGAGGTTTCTCTGGTTGGATAAGGACCTGCTAACCTGCTGGCTTAAAAGACTTACTGAGAGTCAGAAGCAGAAAAAATATTTAATCAGTGGTTCACATCCCTACTGTGGTTTATTAAAGTACCATGGGGTTTTGAAATTATTTATAAAACAAATACATTTTAGAAATAGCTTTTAATGCCTGTAATAATTTTTACAAGAAATAAAAACATTGGTCATACTGATTAACAAAAAAAATTAGTTTGCTGAGACTTTTTGTGTTAACAAGATGCTTTTGTTTACCATTTACAGAAATAAATGTATATGCTTTTTGAGGATGTTTCATCAGTGATACATTTTCTTGCTGGTTATTTTTTTGGGATTGGTTTATAATTTTTGGATTGTATTAGTTTTGGACAGATTACATAAATAAGCTGCAAGACTCCACCCTGCAAGCAGCCCAGATTGCATCCTCCAGCCTTTTATGTTGAAGGGCCATGTTGTCTAATCAGACCTCTCTATGGTAAATCGCAAACAGGATTTATATTTCATCAAACACAACAACACCTTATGGGTGATATAACGGTAAATGATTTAATAGCGTGAGATGTTAAGCATACATTTGAGTCAGCTTAATACCCTTTCTTGAAAATGAACAGTCCTGTTGCGGTTTCTCTGTTGATTGCCTGCAGGTTAATAAACATGGACATGAACCTGTTCCTGGAACAATGTGAACAGATAGTTTAGGAATGCTGTTTCTGTTCTTTTCTAATGCCTTTTTGTAGAACAGAGAAACTCAACACCACACTGTAGATAACTGAAAGCAGTATGGCAACAGCAGGCTTCGGCGGTGACAAAAACAGGACCACAGAATCACTCAATTGAAACACAGAAAGAAGACACTGAGCCAGTAGCACCCAGAGCCCGGCATGGATGGGTATTAACAGCATCAAATGCGATCATTTGCTAAAAGGATATGAGCTGATAGGCTCTCACAGTAAAGATGGAGGGTTTTTCCTGAAACACAATATTAGCAATATGACCCAGATTTAATCAGATTTAGCTTTATATTCTGCCTGGAGCTGCTTGTGTGTTGCCACTAACTGATATTATGCAAGCAGGAGATCTATAACCATTGTAAGGCTTTCAGTAACTCTACTCTAACTGTACTGACAATGGAGCAATGTCAAAATGTAAAGTTTATTTTCATTGGTTTATAATTTCAATTCAATTCAGTTTTATTTATATTGCGCCAATTCACAACACATGTTGTCTCAAGGCACTTCACAACAGTCAGGTAAATACATTCCAATTAATCCTAACAATTGAACAGTGCAGTTGGAGTTAGTTTTTTATTCAAATTGGATAAAACGTTTCTCTATCAAAGGAAACCCAGCAGATTGCATCCAGTCAATGACTTGCAGCATTCCCTCCTCCTGGATGAGCATGTAGAGACAGTGGACAGTTACTGGCGTTGACTTTGCAGCATTCCTTCATACTGAGCATGCATGTAGTGACAGTGGAGAGGAAAAACTCCCTTTTAACCAGAAGAAACCTCCAGCAGAACCAGACTCAGTATGAGCGGCCATCTGCCACGACTGACTTGGGGTTTGAGAGAAGTTATATGATGTTGCCATTGTAAGAAATTGCTGTATTTGTTGTGAATTGAGATACGCCTCAATTTGGACAAATTTTACACACTGCAGAACATATAGATTGATAAATATATCTTTCTGAGAAATAAATGGGAACCAGACATTACATAAAAATCTAAATGACTTCCACATAAACTAAGTGCTGTCCCAAAAAAATAAATCTCCCTCAGAATTGTGTAAATTGAAACATTTCGGTATTTTTTGCACTGTTAAAAGAAGAAACCAAAAAACAATTACAAATTGATGTATTTATACAAAAAACCTCAAAAAAGTTTTTGTTAGATGCATGTTACATGAGTCTTATGTATCAAGGGCCAAATGTAGCAGAATCTATAACATAATTGGTTACACATGATAGTTTAAGTAAAACTGTGATAAATATCTTAAATAAATAAAAAAGTATTAACAGTAACATAAATCTCTGTTAAAGACACACCTAAAAACTAAATATATAAACAGGAACATTATACTTGAATTAACTCTGTTAAAAAAACAAAATTTCCATGCATTTTGAATAAATGTCTTTATGAATTTATTCAAACATTTAAATAATATTAGAGAATTTATTTGTAGTTAATGCTTTTTACTTCATATTTTCAATTACATTTAAAAATCAATATTTATATATATTCAAAATATATATAAATATTTATTTAGCGTCTTATTTATTTAGTGAATCGTTGTGGCTCAATAACGGAAGGCGTTTAGGAAGTGTGGTGTTTTCTGCCCTCTCGTGGCTGCGTGTTGTAAAGTTTCTTGTGCATCTGTGCCTTGGCTAAATCAGCAGAAAGTCGCCTGGCCATACAATCTGTTGTCCTTTTCAAGATGCGGGCGACCTCAATTGCCTGGTCCAAAGTCCTGTTCATGTCTTCCTGCTGAAAAACACAAAGAACCTCTTAGATAAGATTAATTATAATACACTGTAAGATGTAAGGCGGACTTGTGTGAGCTTCAGACCTTTTTGCCTCTGCTTCTGCTGGTACCCCGGAGAGGAACAGAGACTGAGGATGGTGTCTCCTGAAAATAAACGTTGCTGGGCAGGAGTGCGGTGTCTGACTGAGTGGAGCGCTTTCTGTGACAAGGTGAGGACTGCAGCTGAGGTTCTCTCACTTTATAGCTGCATTATTGGGCAGAAATTAAACAGATTAATGGGTTATTTAAGGTTCATACAAATAAAATTTCTAATTTCTAAAATTTTACCAGCAGCTTTTCAAATAATATAGATATCCGAGTAGAAACCATTTAGGTTAATTGAGTTCTGTCATCTGTGTGTTGCCCAAACCTTCAAGCAACATGACACTTAAGCTGGCTTTGCATCTGGATAAACCTAGATCTAGGTCTGTTTCAAAATCGATGTCCTCTGTGGTGGTTAATGCACGAATGCCACACTGCATGAATCACTCCTTGAAGACCCAGAATATATTGGGTACGTAAAGAGATTTTTACAACATTTCTGAAAAAAAGAAGGATTCCCATTTTTTTGTTTTTACGAATAAGCTGAACACATCAAATTTGTGTTTCAAAAAATTCTGTTATTATGTAGAATAATTTAGCCCAGGTTTGATCAGTCTCTACTTTGAGAATAGAATAAAAGTTTCTTAAATTGCAGTCTATGTTCAGTGTAGATTTTGAACTAGAGATAATTAATGTCCAGATTCCTTAAAACAACCAATAAATTTAGCACCGAACAGAAATCCGGACCCAGATAAAAACTTCTGTCATTGGCCAGTCATGTTGTATGGTCATATTTTCAGCACAATAAGCAACAAAAACCCAGTTGGGGTCCAAGTTTCTTTCCCTCTCAAGTGCTTATGTCCTCCCCTGACAAAATGGCACCTTGCGTGGTCACCCTTGTGGCCCATATCAAAAACTGTCTGTAAAACCTCTGCTTTGTTCAAAGTTTAAAAAAAAAAAAAAATGGAGTGTAAAACCTTTGTTTGCAATTTAAACCAGACATGTCCTGGGCATAGACAGTAGTGAGGCGGACCATTTTTTTTATCTTTGTGTGCTTGTGCATTTACTGTTGGGTTCTTTCAATATATTACAACTTCCCACTGATTAATGTGTGGAGAAAACCTTGAAGTTTTTCTGAGTTGAAAACACAAATAGTTGGACAAAGAGATCCAAATTTTTCTGTGCGAATAAGAAAGAAACTGAACATTTAAACATTTTTCCACACTCAAGTTATTTTTACCATACAAATCCAGGCTTGAAAAACTGGTTAAAATCAAATCAGAAACATCTGAAGACTTTTGAACGCTGCAGGAACCCATATTCTCCTTCAACAGAATCTGGTGTGAAGCTGGTGAAAATATCTGTTTTCTGGCAGATGTTGTTTGAAAGCTTTGGCTGACCCATATTTACCTGGCTGGCAGGCTGCAGGAGGAGCCGTAGTTGACCTGAAGGAGGGACTTCTGGAGAGAGGGAGACCACCTCTCCTTGATATTAAAACTCTTGATGGCTGCCCATTACAGAAACAAAAGATGTACCACAAGGTGCTAATAAATGATAGAAGTGTACAAGTACACTGTAAGACTTACAATTTGACATTACAGATCGCCAGTCACTCTGTTGGAGTTCGGATTAGGGTTAACATGTATAAATTCACTCCTTAAACTGTTTATTTACGTTTGGTTTTATGAATGTTTTTTTATGGTCTTTTCTTCTAAATTATGGATAAATTATATAGACAAAACTGAAATAATTTCTCCACAAATACTGATATTAAAATCTAAACATGGTCAACTTCTTAGAAGCCTGCTCACCTTGTGGCCTTTGCTTCGCATGCTGCTTATCCTCTCCTTTCATGCTAGAGATTCCCATCCTACCTACATTAGCAGAGCGATAAGTTTAATCTCTTTGGACATAAAAACAAATGGCAGAATGCACTCTGCAGTGAATTTGGCTTCAACCTCTGTTGGATGGTGTCGTGTGCTGAAGTTTGTTTCGAAGCTCAGACGTCAAACATTCACTTCCTACGGTGAAAGGCGACATGATCTCAGAGCAGCTTCCACCGCCGCTGTCTGTGCTCATAAACAAAAAGCCAAAGCTTTTTGAAATATTTTACAATCAAAAATCAATTTTCATACACCAGATGGCCAAAAAAATAATGAAGTGGATGATTTTGACATCAGAATGTCACGAGTGTGATTACAGAGAAACCAGGCTTTTGCATGTGCTCCAAATAGTAATCATTTGGAGCACATGGTTATTAGACATTTTGAGGTGAATGTTAACAGGTGAAAAAAGAATAAACATGAAATGCTGGTAGACTACCTTTGCTTTTGCTTCGTTCCATGTCTGAGGAAGTCCAATCCTCTACCCTCAATAGACTGGACCTGAGGTTGGTCCTGCCTTTGCTGCTTGACTTCCCTAAACTAGAGGTAACAACAAAGATCCTGTCAGAGAAACATGAAAGGATATTACAGGAAGTGCAGGGAATGGTTTAGTCATGTAAAGTCACAGAAATGCATCCTACCAATCCCTATACTTGTATTAATTTATTGAAAGCAAGATTTAGGACTCACTTTTTTGAAGCTGGTGTTTGATGAGTTTGTATTTTAGACATGAGATCTGAATCTTCTTGTCCTACCTTGAAGTGAGGTAGTCCATCCTCTGTGCTAAGTGGGGTAGCTGGACTAGCCCCTGCTCCAGGTCCCTCTTTAACTTTGATACCTCTGTCTGCAAAGCCAGTATGGCCTCACTGGACACACACAGGAACAGAACACAACAGATTATATCTTTCTTCACGTCTTCCAGCACATTAAGCTCCATGCAAACTGACCTGTTACAAGAACAGGAGTTCAGAGGGCTGCGTCTGTCTGTTACAGCATCCATGGTGGTGCTGAGGGTTGGCTCAGATATGTGGTTGTGGAGCGGGACAGGATGTATTTGGACGGTCCCTGTTTGGTGAGCAGTGAAGAAAGAAAAGTTTCAGTACTGATAATAAAAATTATGAAAAAAGTGAGCAGGGCTTTACTCACTCTGCAGCCTGACTGAGGGCTCATTGGTGGTGCTCTCCACCCACAGCTTCACTGCAGCAGCTGCTTCTTCACAGTGCAGTGTTTGGATGGATGAGTGGGCAGCCACAGCATCTGTATGGATAGCCGTCTCCAGGTTGGAGCAGGAAGCTTCACTGTCTGGGTTACTTAGATCTTCATACTCGGAGTGAACGCTGGAGAAGAAAACATGAGACTTCAGTTTCCCTTGTGATATGTGGACAGAAGCTGCAAAACAATCATAAAAATCCTGAAATGGTTTTCCTGACCTTCCTGTGAGGTCATTTGGTTGAAATGTTTTAGTGGCTGACTGATTCAGATAGGAGCTTCCAAATCCACTGTCTGTCTCTGAACCCAGTATCCTCTGCAACTCAAAAATGAAGCAATTAATAAAGAATGTCTTGGTGTGTATTGTGTAGTTCCATCCAGATGTTTATACTAACCATCAGCACGAGTTCCTTATTAATTTGGGGTTTTAATGTTATACTGGATTTGAACAGTTCTTTTGCCAGGATGAGACCTCCACCCTCCACACATGCCCTCCTACTAATATTTGGTTATACGTCACTTAACAGCTTACAGAGAAACCTCATGTCTATTTGACTACTTGTCTTATCAGGATGAGCAGACAACATTTAAATATTGTGTTTTCCTGGTGCATACCCAGCTATTAAACACAGTCCACCCATTTTCAATAGGTTTCTAGTAGGAGCCTTTCCAGAAACTTAATGTTAGCCTGCTTCATCCATTCCAAAACCAGTGTTACAGTATATATTTTATTCTCGTGTTTGAGGACCCTCAGATGAAAGGACAATGATCCTTTCCCAGGAACCCAGGAACTACCGAGGCTTAAGCCCAAAAACTGGAAGATACTGAAGCAGCAGTGTCCCTGTGCACAAGTGAAGTGAGTTTAACATCAACATGGACCCACATGCACAAGCAAAATACCTTCTGGAGTAAAGATTTATAATAGGAGAGGACATAGACAGATGTCTGGCCAAAATGACAAGAAGTATGTCGAAATTAGGCTAAGCTTTCCATTAAAGAACATTGCAACCACTGAAAAGCATGGTGGTGGTAGCATCATACTGCTTCACTCCCAGTAGTACCGATAAATCATGCGAAGTGGGTGAATTAAGATGGAAGCCCACCTCCGAGTTCTTTAATTTGACCTTAATTCAACAGCTGGACCAATTTTCACCAGCTCTAGTCTGCAAGAGCCGGTGTTCGTCATGTTATAGATGTCCCTCTGGTTCAATAAACCTAAATCCTAAAAAAAAAAATCAATTAATCCCAGAGCTACACAGTTGGAATTTGGAAACAATTGTGTGTTTAAACATGACGACCCAAAGACAAACCGAGCTGGTTTCAGGATGGATAAAGCCGACGAACAAAACTTCTGGAATGACTTCAACATCAACCCTGTTGATAATTTATGGGCTGTGCTGAGTCATTTAAAATAACATGTTAAAGAACATTTTCCAGATATTACTGGGGTGTGTGCATGTATTTAAATATGTGCGTATAGTTTTGACCGTGTGTGGGTTTGAGAAAATCCACAATAAATTTAAGCTTGTGTAGCCAATTGTTAGTTTTTTTTCCGGCATCACCATTCCACCCTGAATAAAGAACAGCTCCATGTCTCTTTAAAAGATCAAAATCAGTAAGACATTGGGGCTGATGATGTGTGTATGTAAACTTCTGACCAGCAATGCTCATGCAGCTGTACCTGAAACAACCACAGATCAGACATAAATAGAGATTATCTAGAAGAGACTCAGTGTTCATCTACGACCGACCTGTGACACAGATGAGGTGTTGACTACAGGCTCTGAGATGCTGTGGGTGCCTCTGGGAGGATGAGAAGAACAGGAGACCTCCACTGCCAGACTCACACAATCATCCAGATCACATTCACTGCTTGTATTCAGGGCAACGCTGCAACAATAAGTGACACATTTAGAAACAAAATATGAGTAAAAGGTTGGGCATGGGGAAAAACTGATGTTTACACATGTGGACTTTAGCAGATTGAATGCAAAATATAAGTGCTTGGAGAAACTAAAACATGTCCTCACCTACACAGAAATCAGCTCTCTAACTGGCCACACTTAGCAGTATATACCTATCAGTTGTCCACTGGCTCTGTTTTGATGGTGATCTGGTTCCACTCGGGTAAACTAAAGGGCCCCAGTGGGCTGTCCTTTCGGATAATCCTGAGGTTGTCTCCTGCTCATCTTCTGCCGTCGGACAGTGCGGTCCTTCTGCTGAGCCCAGCAGGTCGCTGAAACAGGACGGAGAAGACAACCTGCACACACACAGATTCAAGCAGTCTGTTTCCTCCACACAGAGGAACCTGAAACCAGCACCGCAGCTGAAACCCAATCTCCTTGAAGGGAGGCTGAGAACGTGCCTTTTATATGTGAACAAACACACACTGAAGCAACACTCAGAGCATCAGTAGATAGAAACAAAATTATTTTTTGACATATACTGTACTGAACTACCTTACTCTTCTTACTTTTTCTATATAAGGTTTTGGTTCAATCCCAGAAAACTTCCTTAATTAAAAAAATATTATTTTAAAAAGTATTTAATAAAAAAACATTTAGAAAATCTAATTTAAATTTAAAACATATACTACTATAATAAAGAAAATGAATTGTTCATACTGTGAATTGTTGAAGGGTTGCCCGACAGTTTCATTTAAAGGGCCAGCAGTTCTGAGCTCAGAGCTTGGGTTTAATCCACCATTGACATTGACCTCACTGGTGTCAGCTTCTCCTTCTTTATCTTCCTCCCTCGGCCCATCCTCTTTACAACTCTCAGTGATAAAACCTGCAAGTTTCCCCTGCAACACAAAACCCAGTTAAATGCTGTATTTTCAGGCTTAATAAAAATATTCCGATCGGTTTAAAATGAAAATATTAAATCATCTAATTTCATCTAGAGCATTTGTTAACTGTTGTAGATAGACCGCTTTATATCAGCTTCTTTTTGACAACAGTCTTGTTTAGCAAATAGTATCAAACAAATATTTTTAAATTTCAATAATCTGATGGAATTCCTTAAAATCCACAGATCAAAACTCAAAAACAAGTGTTTTCCTTATATGCTACAGAAGTCTGACAAATGGAAATCGTCATTTAATTAATTGTTAGGTTCCTTTCTGCTGCAAATCAGTTGCTTTTTAACAAGAAATCCTTAGATTGTAACTGAGGCAGAGCGAAGTTACGATGAAGACCAGTCCAGCATCTGGCCTTTTTAGTTGTCAGATTAAAGTAATACTTTTTTAGCTAGGGATCAAATGATCCGATCCAATACCTGGGATACAATCAGGTTCCCGATCCAAGCTCTTGTAAATGACTGGTGTCAAAATCCATGACTAATTTTAATGCAGTGGGTGTACTGCCTGTCAGCCATACTCATAGTTAGCCACAGAGTTGAGCACATTATTTAGGCATTCTAATCCACCTGTGTTTTTCCTAACAATATATGTGTATTTTTCACCCATTACCACCATGTTCACAGTGAAAGAGAGAGACTGTATTGGCTGCTACAGTGTCCTGTCTGCACCATGCGACCTGCTATGTGTGCTATGTTTGGATATCCCCAGATAGCAATCCAGGTGAGGATAGAGCTACGTCGCTCTGAGCACAATTCCTTTCATTTGAAATTCTTTGAGCTCATCGCAAAGTGCAATGTTTACGAAGCAGAAGGGCAACTCTTTCAGGATGTTTTGTCTGCAGGCGATTAACCCACAACACTACAAGTTGAATGATCAACGAGCCATATCAAAACAGAGATTAAACATGCTAGCACTTCAATGTGGTGCATACAGAGCAGATGAAATGCACTGGGTTGTTTTACCACATTTTTCAAAGCATATACATGACAATGATTTGCAGCAGTGACTAATGGACAGTGACAGTGGCATTGGAGACACAAATAAGACACGCCTATCAGACACGCAAACATACATGGGTCACTATGTATGTTGTTATCCAGATTAATGTGGAGTAGCTGGATTTGTGTAAATTCATAAAAAAAAATAGGTTTGGCATTCTGTGCACCGTTACATGTAGCTCCCAGTGAACACAAAAACATAATTTAGCATCTCAAAGAGAAATCTGTGTGTGAGTTTGTTACCTCAAGCAGGGAAGGTGAAGGTGAACTTGTGTGAAAGGTAGGTGAGCTGGGCTTCATGTTCAGCCAAATTGCGATAGAGGTGGGAGTGGAGGACGAGTGGGGGGGAGAAATCTGTTCATACGTGTTTCTGTCAATGACCTCCTTTATGTCCTCTAGGTGCATCCCTATCCTGAATATGTCTCCCTCTACTAGTCTGGAAACAGAACAACACATGCATAGAAAATGTACTGTTTTTACAGACATTAATCTGACTGATATGATCAATTACAACAATAGGATCTACTGAACCTGTCTGGGTCAAAGGTGCCGGTGTTCCTAGATAGACCTATGTAGTTCTGCATCTCCAGAGCTCTGTGCTCTTCTTTCTGACTGATGTACTTCCTTTTAAGCTCATCCTGAGCCTCCATCATGCTCCTCAGAATCTGACAAAATATTTTTTTTTATTCACTCACATTAAAAAAGAAAAAAAGATACAAATTCCTTCAAGATAAAATATAAAATATCCCTAAATAAAGATCGTTTTTTAAGGATGCAAAGAGCCCATACCATTTGCTGCTCAGCTGTGCTTACAGCCATACTAGTAACATTACATTTGAATTCCTCAACCTGAAAAAAGGAGGCTTGTTAAATGGTTTGTTTGAAGGTAAGCATGTAACACAGTATGAGGAACCACATTCAAACTCGCAGTACCTTCTGGATGAACTGGACGACGATCTCTCTCAGTTCAGCAGTCATTCTCTCACCATCACTAAGATTATCTTCATTCCACTTTGATAAAACTCTGGTTGCTTCCTTGACTATATGGTACTGAGTTGATTCGCCCTCTTTTTCAACAAAGTTTTCTGCAAAAACACAGAATTGATAAACACCAAAAAAGGTTATATTTAACACCTACAATGCCATAGAAAAGTATTTAAATCTTTGGACATTTTGTGCTGCTACAACCACAGAGTTCAATGTATTTTTATTCAGATTTTGTGTGGTAGAAATGTATCACATAGAGTGGAAGTAATATGATACCTAGGTTTTAAACCTTTTAACACCCTGGATACAGAGTGTGTAAAAAAGTTGTAAAAATGTGCATATGTATTCAGTCCCCTTTATTCTAACACCCCCTTAATAAAATCCACTGCAGCTGTTCTGTGAAGGCTTCAGTTGTTTGGTAAAAAACATTATGAACAAACCAGCATGATGAAGACCAAGGTACACAACAGACAGGTCAGTTATAAAGCCATGGAGAAGTTTAAAGCCTAGTTAGGTTAAAAATAGTATCCCAAAAAGTAAAAATGTGAGGTTTAGCAACTGGATTACTGTACAGATGACAACAGAAGTACAGAATGATCAGCGCTACAAACTTTCTATCTTCATGGAACCAAACATGCACCTTAGCACCAATATGAACACACCTAAAACTCCACGTACTGAAATACCCCAGACTCTATAACCCATGGTCTCTTCCGTGTCAAGATCCCAGGAGATTTGGTCAACGTTTACTAAACTGTGGACCTTATCTGCTCCAAGTAGAAATTATTTTCTCCTCACATGAAACTATCAAACCTCTGAATGAAGAGCAATTATGAAGGAAAAACAAAAGGCTACATGCTAATAATTAAGATATTCAATAATGAATTAAAGTGTCGTGTGCAAATCTATGCCCTAAATTGCAGTGCCAATGCTTTTAGTAAAGTGCAAAGGTGCTCATAAAGCGCAGTACAAAATATTAAAATACATCCATCCATTTATTTTCTATACCTGTTTCTTCCGTACAGGGTTGCGGGGAGCTGGGGCCTATCTCCAGCGGGCACGGTGAGAACCCACACATGCAGGGGGGAGAACCTCCAAACTCCATGCAGAAAGACCTCCGGCCGGGAGTTGAACCCAGGACCTTCATGCAACAGTACTACCAACTGCGCCACTGTGCAGCCCATCAATACTGTTTAATTTAGCCATGTAGGCGACGCAGCAAACATGGGAAATAAGATGTTCTGGTCAGATGAGACCACAAAATAACCATTTGGACCTCGATGCTGTACGGCAAAAACACTAACAGCATATCACCATGATATGCCACCATTTATCACCATTCTCATGGTGAAAAATGGTGGTGGAAGCATCATGTTTTGGGGATGCTTTTCATCAGCAGGGACTGGGATGTTGGTCAGAGTTGATGGAAAGACCGATGAAGCTGAATACAAGGAATCTTGGAAGAAAACCTTTTAAAGGCTGCAAAAGACTTGAAGACTAGGGTAGAGACTGATCTTCTAAAACACAGGTCTCCAACTGTCCTGCGACTTTTAGATAAACACCAGAATCAAATGGCTTGGTTTACCATCTCAACTTGTTGCCGAAGTCTGCAGAAGCCTGGTAATAAGTCATTTATTTGATTCAGGTGAGGTAGAACAGGGATGCATCTGAAAGTTGCAGGAATGTAACTCTGGAGGACTGGTGTTGGAGAATGCTGTTCTAGAAAGACAACACACAGCCAGAGCAACAATACAATGGCATAGATCAAGGCATATTCGTGTGTTGCAATGGCCCAGTCATAGTTCAGGCATAAATCCAATTAAGAATCTGTGGCAAGATTTAAGCTATTTTTAAAAGAAGAAAGGACAAATATTTTTGTCTATACATGTGCAAAGCTTGAAAAGACGTAACTTAAAACACTTACGTCTATAATTACATTCAAATGTTGACTGGGTCAAAGACTTAAGGACCTAATTTTTTTCAATTTATTTGAATAAAGAAAATGTGTTAATACTGTAATCTGAACTCACTAGACTCCAATCATTTGTATAATGTCCAGCCCTGACCTGCTACAGTTTCAGTGGTCCGACAGACCCATACCTGACAGGGAAAGAGGAGAAATCAAGTATTTGGGATGAGTCTCTTCAGCAATCTCCAGCTGCTTCTCGGCATCATGTGAGGGTGGATGAGTCTGTGAAATAGAACCATGAATTAGTGTTTTAAATAAAATACTATCATACTTTGCACAGATTTTTTAACAATTCAGTGTTATCTTACTGATACATTTGGTTCTGGTTTCATTTGGTCCATTAAGTTATCTGACTCTGCATACCTGGTAAGTAATTTGTCATATTCAGTCTAGAAAATAACAAATAATTAGTTTGATAGACTGCCCATAAGCTCAACTGTGTCCTTATTATGAAGATGAATGCTACCTTCAGTTGATGTACCAGTGCTGCTGGAATCTGGTTTTCAATGTCTTTGAAGACGTAGGGCGTCTCTGATGGCGGGATTGAGTCCTCCAGGACTCTGCTGATCACCTCTAACATACCCGGAGAAGACCGGGCTCTGTGAATGGTGTTAGGGCTTTGGAGAACTGGTCTCACAGGTCCATTTGGAGCTTTAGGGATTTTTACTTTTGGGGCCACCTTGGAGAAATCTGGGAGAGGGTAATGAACTTGTCCCTGACCATATTTCATCTCACTGAAGGATCTAGTGCGAATGAGTGGGACTCTCTGATTCTGATCATCCTCTTTTGTCTTGTTTTGCTCAGTTTCATCTGCACCGTCATTCCCTTTGATCTGGTTTAAACTTGCAGAGTTGGACATGTTTTTCTCAGTTATATCTGAAGAGAAATCATCAATTTTCTTTTCAGTTTTTTCTTCTAAGCTTTCAATCTTGGATGCATTATGACTCCTTTCTTGGCTGCTATTAGTTTTGCTGCTGTAATTTGCTGGTGCTTTGGCTGTTGGGGCCAAGCTGAAAACAGAGTCGTCCACGCTTTCCAGCAGCGACACCTCCGGCAAGGTCTCTGCCTCAATCAGCCTTTCCGTTCTGAGCAACTCCTCCTGAGAGAAGTGTCGCAGTAACAAGTGGGTAATGTTTGTAGGAACGGAGCATGGGGGAGCTACCTCAGTTTGCTTGATTGCTTCAAAAGACTCGTCAGGTTTGGTGTTGGTACTCTGATCCTTCTCAGGCAGATCAGGAGGATCTGGACTTCCATAAACAGTGTCTGCTCCATCAGAGTTTCCAGTAGAGCTAGATGTTTGGTTGAAGTATGGACTTCCGAGGTCATTATCATAAGGCAGGTCTTCCTGATCCTCATCACTGGTGTTTGGTCCTGGGTCCTCAAACCCCTGCTTGAAGGACGGCTTATCATGCATGGTGTTAGGTCTTTGGGCTGACAGATGCAAGGTAATGCTTTTACTTATGTTTTCGACTACATTGACATTATTACTGCTGACAACACTGTTCTCTGAGGAGTCATCTAATGCTGACAGCTCTGCACTCCCTGCAAATGAAAACACCGACATGACATTACAACATAATTAGAATGAAAATAACAGCATTGTGTGACTTGTGAAAATGACAATTTACTCTACAGGCAATACATTAATGCCTTGCACAAATATTAATACCGCTTGAACTTTTCTACATGTTACAAGTACAAACTTATTTTTATATTTTATCGGGATTTTCTGTGATAGAAGGCAAGCTTGTACATAATTGTGAAATGAAAGGAACAAGTTGCATAATTGTAAAAAAAAAAAAGTCAAAAAATACATAAAGTATACCAAGCTAAAATCCAGCGCAAGCATTTGCCAACAGAAGTCAGCTAGATAGCAAACAGTCTCCCTATGTGTAATTTGATCTCTGAATAAATGCAGCTATTCTTCTCCAGAAGAAGTGTTGTTTGCTAAATTTTATGTGTGGAGGAAAACCAACACCTTACACCACCCTGAACACACCATCCCCACAGTGAAACATAGTGGTGACTGCATCATTCTGCGGAGAGGCCTTTCTTCAGCAGGGAAGATGGTCAGTGTTGATAGGAAGATGAATGCTTTTTTATACACTGACGTTTTTATATACATTTTTTAAAATAATGGCATGCTGAAAATTATTGAAATAGTTCTCAATAATGAATGGAAAAATCTACATCCTTATAATTACTGACCAGCTTTTTTTCATGTTTCCTCTAGTATTTTGATCATTTATGTTTGGTAATGAGCTCCAAGTCTTTGAAGTTGGAAGGTCTCTTTGCCATCACCCTAATCTTTAGCTCCCTCCACATATTCTCCATCAGATTTAAGTCAGGACAGTACCACCCCAAAATGTTAATATTACTTCCGGTCAGAAGAAACATGTTGATAAAATTAAAAGATTACTTTAAATCTAAATCTGCTAGCAGTATAAATAAATTCTGGCTTAACTCTATAGGCCAGGGTTCTGCAACCAGGTGGCTCTTTGGACCTTCTTAATAACTAAAATGGACTAAAACAAACAGTTTTTAAATAAAGATATAGTAAAGAATGCAGATTTGCAGTTTTTTAGTTGTAATGGAATAATTTCCAGAACAGAATGATATTAAAAGTACAAGTAATTTTTTTAAATCTATTTTCTCATTATTTAGTTGGAATCTACGGAGCCTGCGAGGCAACATGGGGGAATTTTTTTTCTTTTGCGTCCCCACGCAATACTTTTGCGTTTGTCGCAATACTTTTGCGTTCGCTCGCAAAAGTTGTTAATCACCTTGAGAAAGCTGTGCATTTTGGAACAGCAGCACATTTGACAAACTGCTCACAAAACAAATAGCACTGATATGGCATTGATATGGTTTATTTGTCATATGCAGGTTAACACGCAGTCAACAATGCGATTAAATGCTTAGGATAAGACGAACCGTTCAAATCACTATAAAAACAAAAGTGGCGTGCAAAAAAAAGTACACATCATGCAGCAGCAATAAGCAAATAAAGTGTCACAGATGTGGTTTCGTGCAGTATTATTGTCCAGAGTTCAGTAGTTTGACAGCTTGTGGATAATAACTGTATTTAAGTCTGATTGAAGATCGTTTTATTTAAGGCCAATTTCAAAATAAAACTCAATAAATCTCAAAAACAGGTGTAGTGTTTGTAACTATCCCACAAAGTATTGCGAGATAACGCAAAGACTATTGCGTGGGGACGCAAAAGTATTGCGTGGGAAAGCAAAAGAAAAAAAATTCCCCCATGTACCCTCGCGGGCTCTGTAGGAATCTGCTTTTTTTACAAATTAGTTTTTTTTTTTTTTTTTTTTTTTAAGGATATCAGCATCCCACAGAAGAAAATGTGTTCATCCTCATTTTGCAAAAGTTTTATGTTTTTTATTTCTTTATTTTATGTTTATGTCTTTATTTTAAAACCTAAAAATAGAAAAAAAATGGTGGCCCTTTAAAAATGACAACAAATTTCCTATAGCATATATTTATCATTAATTAAAAGTTATCCTTTTCCAAAAGGTCATGTAACATTTGTGGCTCTAAACAGGTTTTATTAAGCTGGACAGAGGGCAAAAATGGTAAAGGTTACAGACCCCTATTGAAGGTCAATGCAGGAAGAAAAATGGTTTGATATGAGACTGGGGCAGATGTTTACCTTCCTGCAAGGCGACACACTCCAAAGATTCAGCTAGAGCTGCACTGGTTTAGATCAAAGCTTATTCATGTTTCACAATGGCCCAGTCAAATCCCAGACCCAAATCAAATTGAAAATCTGTGGTAGGACAAAATAGATTTTCTATAGGCAAGTAAAACTGAAACATACCCAAACAGACTTGCAGCTGTATGTGCACTAAAAGATGGTTCTACAAAGCACTGACTGAAGGGGTCTGTGTAAAATTGCACACCACACTTTTCAGATTTTTATTTGAAAAAAATTAAAAACTGTGTATTATTTTCCTTCCACTTCACAATTATGTGCTACTATGTGTTGCTATTTCACTTTAAATCTTACCAAAATACATTAAAGTCTGTGGCCGTAATGTGGAAAAATGTGAAAAGTCAAGGCACTGGATACATGCAACTAAAACGATGGATAAAGAGTTATGGATCAAATGGCAGCAATGAGATTTTACTCATCTCAGCTGTATTTCTCAGCAAAGTAGAAACTGGAAAAACTAATAGTCGACTTACCACTGAGATGAATGCTAGCCTCTGAGACAGCCGATTCTGCTTGGGACAGATGTAAAGCTAAAGAACTCTCCAGATCACTTAGGTGGAGACTTTCGTCCTCACTGAGTTCAACTAAGATGCTCTGCTGTATGCACCTCTCCCACAGCACAGTGAGTCTGCCCTCCTCCTGGACATCCTCATCTAAGTGCTCAGAACCCCCCTCCATCAAGCTTTTCTCTGTAATGAAAAGAAATGTGACTCTACTTCTTCTCACCTGTGTTTTGAACAGGAAAAAGGAGATAGGCATCCAACATCTGCTCATCCCTTAGCAACACAAGCTGTGAAGTGACAACATTGGATCAAAATGACTCAAGGGCATCAATTATGTAAAAGACAACATGTAGCGATGTGTGGCTTGAAGGTAATAAATGATTGAATATATGCATAGAAATACTTAAAAACGACTTTATTACTGTTATTTAATATTATTGAATTATTTTTGGCCCATTGCATTGACATTCATGTTATGAGCTTCTTTGAACATCCTCCCTCCAAGCCCTGACCTCCTCTTTACATATCATTAACCCATTCCATCGATAACGCAACATCATTTGTCCTCCATCCAGACCCTACTTATCTTCAACAATACAGATCGCAGGTCTGAATGCTGTCCATAGATTTTAATTCAGCATTCAACACCTCAGCTTTATCGCTTCCCTCTGCAACTTGCTGCAGCAGTTTATTTCTCGTAAATGCCAGCACTAAAACATCCATCATCATCATCCAACATGAGAGACTCTCAGGGATGTGTACTTAGCACTCTACTCTTCACCCTGCAGACATATGACAACTTAGACATAGCACCAATCACCAGGTCAAGTTTGTAGGGGACACAACCATTTTGGGTCTCATCCTCCACAAAACAAGATCTACAGAAAGGTGGGGAGCTTATTATTTGGTGTAAGGATATCATTGTTCATCTCACTGCTCATTGATATTAAAGGAACGCCCCAGTGAGCACCTTCTTCTATTTGCATATGTAGAGAAGGTCAGTACAACTGACTCTGCAGTTCCACATTTCTGTGAGGACCTATCTTTGATGGACAACACCAACCAATTGAATAGAGCTCATCAGCTGCATCAATACATTGTATTGGAGCTGCACTGTACACAACAGGAAGACCCTGCGTCTTGTAGTGAATGCAGCTAGGACGATCGGTGGATCTGCTCTAACTTTTACATCATTCAGTAAATCTCAAAAATTAGCCCATATAAAAACTGATCCAGTTTCTTCCTGTTCTCCCTCCTATTAGGCTTCTTGGGGAAGGTAGTGGAGTCTCTGGGCTGGTTCCAACATTTTTTATACACCAGGCTGGTTGATTGCCAAAAATCTGTTAGTGCTCTTCGTTCACAATATATCGGGATGAGCACCCCCTGAACTCAACCTTCCCGCACCCTTAGTGATACCACTTTATGTCTGGAATGCTTGCCATATGTGTTCTGTGTATACCACATGGTTAGCTGTTTCTAAGCGATCTTAACATTTCGTGTTTAGAACAAGTTATTTTGTTTATACTGTACACAATAGCCATAAGGCGAACTATCCTTGATAGTTTTGCACAATCCTAATCTATATAATGCGTGCATGCCACATATCCCTGTCTGTTTTTTTATTCGCTGATGTCTTTTACTGTGGGCCTGAGGAAAGGTACTGGATTAGTCGGCCAGAACTAGGAATGGGCCAGTATTCCCCTGATTACCTCTAAATGGTAATTTACAGTTAAAATGATGAAAAATCTGATTTTCTTTTCTTGTTAAATGCACCAAAACACATAAATCTCAACTTTTTCTGTTAATAAACACATCAACCAGCAGCATGCACTTTGATGCCAATTTTTTAAGTTTAGTAAAAATTACATAGAGGTTTGGGACACATAGTTCTTAATCTTCCTACTGGTATCAAAGAACCTGGAGCTCAATTATTCTGTTTTATGTATTATAAGCCCTTAAAAAAAGAAAAATAACCCGTAGAAATTTTAACTGGCAGGTCAGACATCAAAGACAATTTGAGACTGGTATTGCTGAGGAAAAGCCTGATTGGTGCATGATTGTATTCATTCTACTTAGTATCGTATGCATGTGGCAGAACTTTAACTTTTCAAAAGATGTAAACATCATCCAGCGCTGCATGTCAGAAATATTGGTTGCTTGCCTGATTTACCATACCTAATGGCCAGTAATCTTCAAAAATGCTAACTTAGACACTGTTTCTCACTGAAATACTACTTGATCTACATCTGAAAAAAAAAAAAAAGAAGACCAAACTTAATCAATGATCTCTGGACAAGAAAACCTTCATTTTGTATTCCTTACATATTTTTGACATGGACGACAAATTCTTGTTAACTGGCGATTTATCTGTCAGTAAACATACGTTTTACTTAATAAAATAAATAAAAAATAGTTAAGGAAAGCAGTATTTTAAGAGCACAACAAGTATATATTATGAACAGTGCGTTCCTAACTTGTTCTGTGTCAAAACAATTGCTACACTCGACTCTGTCCAAATTTTCCCATCTGTTTCTGTTTTATGGTGGCGCTGGTCACTCACTGTGGTGATGAGCTGCTCCTTCTCCAACGTGACATTTGCCTTAGGTTGATCAAAACCTGCTCCTGCTCCTCAAACCTCCTACGGTGTCATTCCTCCTTTCTGGTTATATGGACTCTCGGAAAGGTTGAATTTCTGTGGTATCATTAATAATGAAGTCCACAAGGCGGCGCCGACCGTCTGGACCAAGAGGCGCACAAGCTGCGTTGCTATTGGGAACGTTGGTGAAACTATCTCTAACGTTCTGCTGAGTTTTAGCCAACAGAATGGGTTTTGGACCGTTAACATTGTTACATTACCTATATAAATATTTTTGTTACCGTCTCCATTATAAACAGGACAATATTTGTTCACAAACTGAAGGGAAAGGCGTGTTAAAACTGTCACTGACAGCTAAAATATTACCACACGTCATCTCTTTTCTATTCAAATCTATTTGGTCCAATGACTGTTATTCAGGGCGTGGCTTTCTTTGAATTCCGCCTTCTGATTGGTTACCTCACGAAACACATAACACTATCAAAATAACCCTAATGATTTTTTTTTAAACTCGAGTATAATCGAAGTTTTAGCAAAGTTATAGAGTAATGGAGTAGTTAACTGAAATCGTTACACCTTTTCCTTTAAAATAAAGGTATTGAATCTTAAGCGGGCGATGTTCTAATCTTGTGAGAAATTTAAAAAAAAGAAGAGAAGTCACCATTGTTCGAGCTGGATCGGTTAACGTAAGTTTAGCGGCTAACAAGCTAACGGAGCTAACTTGTAGCTGCCCAGATTAATGAACTAACAGCGTACCTGATGTTTACTATTTGCTTCTAAGTCAAACGCGCTTATTTAAGACGAATATGCATGAATGAAGTTGATATTGTTTTAGAGACATGTCGAAAACAAGATGAGTGCTTCTGTTCATACTAAAGTTTCAAAATAGGATTATGTTGTACCTGCTAAATAAATCTGTTAAAAACGTCACGTGGTATATATATCTACCTTCTTTAAAGAAAACAAGAAAAGGACTCCGCTGTTTTTCATTAAACAGGAGCACCAATTATTGTCCAAATTATGTCATGCTTGTAACAGTTATAGAAACATGCACACGGACAGACTAGGACTTTCATCTGTCAACACTCGTTAGACTATAAGCAAGCTATGCAGATAATCCTTGACTAAAAGCTTTATCAGACTTATATTATATAATAATGTTTACATTTGTTTAATACCTCATTCCCATTTATTTTGGTTCTGATTGCTTTGTTACATTATAAGCATGGAAAGTTTAAATGCGTAGTACTGGAACTGTTTTAACTTACCAAATAATTTATTCAAGAAGTCTTTTGCAATTGACGTTTTTCCACATTCTTACATTGCGATGAATATTGTGGTTCAACTGCCTGGTTGTTGGTGGGCATTGTTTATTAAGGTCATATAACCACATCTAATTACAGTGGATTATAAAGACAATATAGTAAATTTACTCTTAACTGTCAGTATGCCAGGCGTACCTTTGATGGTTACAAATTAATGCATGGTCAGCATGAAATGCCCCATGGTAGATGGCTTTTTCTCGTACCTAAAAAAGTTTGGTGCAAAACATCCAAGCACCATGACTAAGCAATTTGTGTTTGTTATTTTATATCTGCATGGCACTATTTAAAATAGAGGGGAAAAGTTAAAAATACTGATAAAAAAACCTGAGGAAGTACATGCTCATGGTCATCATATTTTTCCTTCCAGGCTTCCCAGATTTCCTGTCCCTGTGTGGAAGAATTACCGGTTAGTATCCCTGAACTAACCAAGTTATTTTGGTCTTTTGTTTTGATGCAGGCTTTGACTGCCTCACAATGTAATAGTGGTGTACCCATATTTAGATTTAGTTGTCACAGGCAGTAGTAATTTTAGTGCTTTGTGGCCCAAAGAAAAGAGACCACAATGATCACAACTACCATGTTTTCCTCCTGTCTTTAAAAAGACTCCGTCCTGATCTCTCATAAGGCCATCATTATTAGAGTCTTTTCTTTTTATGATCATTCACATGAGTAGTATTTGTCCTGGTTTAAGCAGAGTTAAAAGAACAGGGCAGAAACACACCCAGTTGGCACATAATTTCAGAAGAGTCTGGCTCGTTCAATGGCACGTGGTTCTAATAATGTGTGGGAACATGTTCTGCAGAATCCACAAGTTCTAAGAATTAACTCGTGTTATAAGCTTACACATAACAGCACAAATAAAAGGATGACCAAATATATAATTTGGGTAATGTTCCAAATTTTATATTTTTAAACTTGGAAACAAATGTTGCATAGGTATATGGATTTTGGTAGAATAATAGCTTGTTGGTGCACTCTATTAGGAGTCCAGGGTTTTTGTTAAACTTTAAATTGTCATCATAGTTCTGTTCATAGGGTGGCTTTTCCATGAGAGAGCTAAAAATCTAATTCTGAAAGCAACATCTGACTGAAATGAATCATAAACTCAAAACTCTTCCTTTTTTGTCAGCTGTTTACATTATGATGTCACTGCAGGATTTATGGAATACTTTATTTACACTCTGGAACATTTAAGGTGTTAAATTCAAATTAAATGCAGGTACTATCCACCAATGACTGAGAGTGTTGACTGTAAATTATTAATGCCCTTATGGGCAGGGTTGTCTCCCCTGTCAATTTCAGCCACTTTGCTACCTCAGTTTGTCTTTTTTATGCACAAAATAAATAGTTTTAGCTGTTAATATAATATAAATGGACAGGATTTGAGACCCCTAATATACCAGACCTAAATCCAACTGAAAATCTGTGAAAAATATGTAGAAATTGTTGTTTACTGATGCTTTCCACATAGTATGACTGAGCTATTTTATAATAAAGGACAGGAAAAAAAATTGTCTCCCGATGTGCAAAGCTGAGAATGACATAGCCCATTGGTGTCCAAAGTCAGTCCTCAAATGCCAGTCTTCTGCATGTTTTAGATGTTGTATTGGTTCAACACACTTGAATCAAATGAATGGGTCAGTACCAGGCTCCCGCAGAACTGGATGTCGTGCTGAGGAGCCTGAAACAGCTTTGGTCACGCAGAAATACATTTAAAACACGCGGGACGTGAGGTGGACACCCATGATAACCCCGAGGTCCTGCTGTTGGAGTTGCAGTAAAAGGTGGTGCTATGAAGTATTGACTTGTGGGGACTGACTACAAATGCAGAACACACTTTTCAGATTTTTATTTATAAAAAAATTTTTTTTAAACCCTGTATAACTTTTTGTTCCCTTCAAACTTATGCAGTACTTTGTGTTAGTCTATCATTTAAATACTTTAAAGTTAGTGGTAACAGGAAGTTCCCTGGGTTTAATACTTTAGCAAACTACTGTAAGAGAAATAAAATATTTTCTCTGTTTAGCAGTTTCTTAGTAATAAACCTGAAAATTTAACCCATTTAGTAAATCCCGAGTCTGCTCTGTTTCTCGTTGTGTGTGTTGTATGCAGAGGGGTGGGGTACTATGGTTTAAACTTGGGGAAGCAATTAATGGTGGCTTGTATGACCTCATGGAGAAATTAGGTAATGGCTGGCTTGGGTCTTTACTTCATGCTTTACTTCACGGATCTCGTCTAACCTCCTCTTCTCGTGAGGTGGATGGCTTTTTAGATTTGAATGTTTTCCTTTTTTTTTTTCCAGTTTCTGGTTTTCCGTCCAACAGGTTTCTAGATGCTCTTTTAAACATTTCTTCAGATATTTTTTGACACTGTATTGGCATTTTTTTTCTCTCCCCTCTGCTTGCACACAGTACATCCTGGTACATTCACAGCTTTGTCACCTTGTTGCAACTTTAGAGCTCTCTCATACACACACACACACACACACACTCCAAGCCTGGATGAACTGAGTCACTGTCTGAGACTGACAGCTCGGCCCCATCCTTGTTTTATCCCGCCCCGCTCTCTCCCTTCCTGGCTGTCTGCTTGCCCCACTTGTGCACACTGCTGTTTGGTTGGTGTTGCCATGGAAGCGCGTAGCCAGAAAGAGGCTTCACATCCAGCATCTTGTGTTCTCTTCACAGAGAGGCAGTGACGCAAAACACACAATATATACGAAAGCGGCTGTGTGGACTCACTCTCAGAACTCTCCGGCTCTAACGCTCATGGGTTTACCTCTCCGAGTTTAAACTTAGCAGATCGACTGTTGCAGATTTTGTCACACTTGGTGACTTTTTATGTGATTTTTACCTAACTTTGTTTGACCTCAGATTGTGTCCCCCACCCCCACTTTTTTTGTCTGACTTGTTTTATTTGTAATCGCAACCATTTTTTCGGGAACGAAACTGGGATTTTCCCTCATATTATGCACTTCAATGGATTCCGGTGGCTCAGTGGTTAGCATGCGAGCTGAGGAGCAGCCCTTTCATGTCCGCTACAGGTAGGAATATTACGTCTCTTACCTAAAGTTCAGTCAGTGCTGGAAGTGGGAAGGGCTTTTTCAGCTTTTGTAGCTTCAAATGTTGCTGTGTGTAGAAATGCTCTTTATAATCAGATCTGTCTTTTCACTTGCTGATGATGTGCTGCTGTTTGTAATGTAAGAATAGAAGCCAAAGTTGAATTTTAGCTTGGAAAACCTGTCTGCGACTTTGACACAAAACAGGTGAGCTTCTCAAACAAGGTATCTGCCAGCTGCCCCTGCAAACTCAGGTATACTGCTCCTGCAGCAGGTCAAACCTGCTGCAACAGCATCCTGCCCCTGCCTGTTGTAAATATTTAAAAAGACCTGAAAAATTCATCCCCGCTGGCTTTGTGTATGCCTACATGTGTGTCCAATTTGTCTGGATAGAGGACGTATCTATGCCTAGCCATCGTCGGGGGCGGGGGATGATTTCTCCAAACTGGCTGGATGGTTAATGCCAATGAATTGATTCCATTAGACCACAGCACAGAGCCTGGCAGGTCTAATCAGGCTACTTAGTGTTCTCCAGCTCTGTAATCTGTCAGGTGCATACTTCACGGACGTAATCTCAGGTGACCAGGTCGTCAGGAGACAGAACATAAGGAGGAAATACAGGCAGATTAGCCGAGAAAGTGCTGATTGAGCAACATCCTCGCAGCCATGCATTGGAAGTTAATGCTGTGACCACATCCCTGGCGTCTCCTTGAACCGTTTCCTGGGCTCAGATATCTCTATGACGTAAGGCAGCTAATACGTTTGATCTTACCATTTATTTTTTACTTTTTTAAATTTTTTTATTAAAATGAGTAATAAAAATGGTCTTTAATCAAGTGTTTTTGATGAAGGCTGATTAGTAGATCCAGAGTAAAGACGACTGTCCATGCTTCAGAGAAAGACAAGGAGCAACAGTCTGGAAGTGTTTTTTTTTTTCTCCTGGGAAAACTTCAGTAGATGCCACTCAGGTGTTCCATGTGCCGCTGCTGTTGTTGCTGTAAGGCACGGAAAGCCGGCAGGTAGGCTGGTATTTACCACAGCTATAGAGTTTAATGGCATAATGTGTAAGGCTGGTTGCAAACAAAGGTGTTCTTCTCTAATTTAAGGTTTAAGACTGGTAAGCTGAGCTCTGACTTTTCAGGATATCATGTTTGCTTTTGTTGCCAAATTATAGCTTGGCTGCATGGTGAGACAAGCTACTGTGATTGGTGTTTTGCGTCAGTGTAGCAGACCATTGCAGCTTGTATGTGAGGCATTACGTTGTGTGAGGATCCCAGTTCTTGGTCTGTTTTTTAGAGGTTTTTTTAGATAACTGGGTGCGAAGCAGAGGAGAACTTATCATACACAGGCTGGATAGGTTTAAAGTAAAGCTAATCTTTTCCCAACAACAGAGTTTCCTGAATAACAAACAGTTGGGAGACTGTTTTTGCTTTGCTCAAATGGGCTGCTCACTCTTCCAGTTAAAGATTAGCTACCAATCATTGTCTGATAATATAGAGTCAGTTTTTAAAGGTATGTAAGATTTCATGTGCATTAATTTTCATCTCAAGAAAAACCCAAATTCTGTATTTTTTTTAAATCCAAAATATTGACCCAAAAATCTCCGAAACATACAGTTGAAACCAAATATTTATTTACATTGTATAAAAAGACAAATAGACATTAAATTAAACTTTTCCTGATTCGGGTCACCAGAAATATTCCTATTTGCTAAATGAGGGACAGATTTGTTTTGAGATTTTGTTAAGCTCTCTTTAAACTCAGATGTTTACATACATTTTCTCACACCAGCCTCGCCTTTTACACTGTATTTGCAGCATATTTCTTATGTGACTGAGATTTGATTTTATTTTATTTACCCTTTATTTATACATGTGGTCTCATTGAGATCAAGATCTCATTTACAAGAGAGACCTGTTTGAACAAACAAAAAGAAAGAATACAAATAATTAAAACTAATTAAAATTATATAACCAAATAAAATTACAACAAAAAAATAGGAGCAAGTTTCATAGAAAGATATCGTTATTTTTCTTAAATTAAATTAAATTAAATTGGCCCAGAGGAACCCAGGTTGATGGGGCAGAGTAAGAATGGTTGCTCTAAAACCCTTTGTTGCACTTTGTTGTCCTTAAGCCACTTTATGTCTAATTTGTCATCATGTTTAAGGTCTTCTGCACTTTGTAAGACCAATTTTTCCTCAAACTTTCACTTCCTGGCTGATGTCCTGAGATGCTGCTTCAGTATTTCCACATACAGTTACTTCCTTACGATGCCATCTATTCCGTGAAATGCACCAGTCCCACATGCAGCAAAACACCCACACAGTATGATTCTGCCACCGCCATACTTCACAGTTGGGAGAGTATTCTCAGGCTTTCAAGCTTCCCTCTGTCTTTCTCCTAAAGGTCATTATGGCCAAACACTTCAGATTAAGTCTCATCTGACCACAGCACATGCCTCCACAAATCAAAGGTCTTTCTTCCTGAGTGCATTTGCAAACTGTAATCTAGCTTTTTCTGTTGCTTTTGGAGTAATGCTTCTTCCTCGCTGAGTGGCGTTTCAGCCCATGTCAGTACAGGACTTGTTTCACTGTGGGTTATAACCCTCTATTACCACCTCCAGGCAACATCTTTACAGGGTGTTTTGCTTTTGTTCTGTTGATTTGCACATTTTGCACCAAAACACATTAATCTCCAATTAACTTAATTTTAATTTAGATGTTGAGACTTAATCTATCAGAAGCTTACAAAGCCATGACATAATAGTCATCTGGGCCTTCCAAAGGCCCATTTATAGAGAGGCTTCAGCCCTTGACGCAGCTGTCCCCCGGTTCGAGTCCCGGCCACTGCGACCGGTGCTGCACGTCTTCCATCTCTCTTCATTCCATTTCCTGTCCGCCTACTTTCAAAGAAAAGTGACAAAATAAAGGTCACTAGTGCTGCAAAAAACAATACAAAAAAACCAACAAAAACAAATCTTAAAGGTATAGTAATCCAGCATTTAGAAAAGTAATAATTCTGTTCATCCTTAATTAAAGAGGAAAAGTTTAGTCAGACAGTGACGGGAAAGGGGTTATGTGTCTTTTTATACAGTGTATGTAAACATCTGCTTTCAACTCTAAGGTAAATTTAACTTAGTTCTTGTTTCAAAACAGTTACCAAACCTAAGAAAATGTAGGTTTGTGAGTTTTTGCTGTGAAAGAGTCACAAACATTCTGGGGCATGTCGAACGGATGTGAGCTCTACCATAATAAACCAGCTCCTCTTGGAGCCATTGTTTTCTGTAGATGGCAGGAAGCAGTCATGAAAAAACTCCCTCATGCTTTGAAAGCATTTTTGTTTCCTTGTTGCAGGGAGAATTAGACCGCTTGATTTTAGGTTATTGCCACAAAAGTCCTGTTTTCCACAGTTTATGCAACTTTATTTTCAATGGCCTTTTTTGGGATTCTATTAAGTTAAACCTCTTTTTTTAGATAAACCAGATTACCCAGAAATTAGAGTTTTCTTTATTTTTATTATTTGACTGCCTTTTCTTCTGTAGGATGGAGGTGTCCTGTCTGGAGTTGGCGTTGGAGGGTGAGCGGCTCTGTAAGGTGGGCGACTACAGCGCGGGCGTCTCCTTTTTTGAAGCTGCAATCCAGGTGGGTACAGAGGACCTGCAGGTACTCAGTGCCATCTACAGCCAGCTGGGGAATGCCTACTTCCATCTGCATGACCACGCCAAAGCTTTGGAGTTCCACCGACATGATCTCACCTTGACAAGGTTGGATCCACTTTCAACAAGACACCCACTCCCCTTTAAATATATACATTTATTTATTGTACTGAAATTATGCGTCTCTTAGAACAATTGGTGACCTGCTTGGGGAAGCCAAAGCCAGTGGAAACCTTGGCAACACGTTAAAGGTTTTGGGGCGGTTTGACGAAGCTGTGGTTTGCTGTCAGAGGCATTTGGACATAGCAAGGGACATAAATGACAAAGTGAGAAACCTTTTCAAACCGATCATTGAAATATTCTTTGGTTTCAGTTGGGGTTTAGAAGAAATTCCAGTCTCACCTTTTGCATTTTTTCTTGGCTCACATTAGGTTGGGCAGGCGCGAGCGCTGTATAACTTTGGCAATGTGTACCATGCGAAAGGCAAAAGTATTTGTTGGAGCGGGGCTGAGCCTGGAGATTTCCCAGAAGAGGTCATGACAGCACTAAGACAAGCAGCGGAATACTATGAGTAAGTTAACAAGAAACTTACTACAACTGGAGTTATAGTAAGATATATTTCAATAAAAGAAGACCTCATTGTCAATGCATTTATCTAAACTGAAGGATTTGTTGTTTGTTGTTTTGGATCTTTAGGGCAAACCTGGCAATAGTGAAGGAGCTCGGGGATCAGGCTGCTCAGGGTCGGACTTATGGTAACCTCGGCAACACACACTACCTGTTGGGAAACTTTGGTAAAGCTGTGGCCTCTCATGAACAGGTGGGGGGAAACTCTGACAACCCTCAGTTTGTGTAAGGTTTAATGTGACCCTGGATAGTCATCGTGATATATACTGCTTTGTTTTTAGCGTCTGCTGATAGCTAAGGAGTTTGGCGATCGCTCAGCAGAACGTCGGGCTTACTGTAACCTGGGAAACGCTTTTATCTTTTTGGGGGAATTTGAAGTGGCCGCTGAGCATTACAAGTAAGCCACATCTCATACATACATTCAGACATGTACAAGTTGCAAACAGTATCACTGTGCTTCTGCAGTCCTTCATACTGTATAGACAGTGCCTTGCAAAGCACTCTTTGTCACATTACAACCACAAACCTAAAGGAATTTAACGGCGATTTTATGTGATACACCATCACGATGTAACACATAACCATGAGGTGGAAGCAAAATAATACATAGCTTCAAAAAACTTTACAAAAACATATCTGAACATTGTGGTGTGTATAGGTATGTAGCCCCCTTTTTACTCCAATCCAATGACACCAATTGCCTTTAGATGTCACCCTGCTAATAAAAATAGTCCACCTGTGTGAACCCAGCCGACAGGTCAGAGAGGAAGCTGTAGTGAGGTGAACGTTAATCCCCTGATGCCATGGTTACTGGAGGAGCTGCAGAGGTCCACAGCTCAGGTGGGAGAGACTACTACTCCACAGATCTGGCTTGCGTGTGCGAGTGGCAAGAAGAAAGCCCTAAAGAAATTCCATTTACATGTTGGGAACACAGGAAATCAGTGGAGGAAATGTGCTCTAATTACACTTTTTGACCATCATGAAACTTTTAAGTGTTGCTGATAACTAACACAGAACATCACCTTGAACATGCCATCCCCTCCCTGAAACACAGTGGTGGCAGCATCATGCTGTGGGGATGGTTTTCTTCAGCAGGGACAGGAAAGCTCAGAGCAGAAGATGAATGTAGCTGAAGACAGGAAATCCCTGGAAGAAATCCGGTTAGAGCCAACAGGAAGCTGAGACAGGAGCAGAGATTCATGTTTGAGTATGACAGCAACCCTAAACAACCAACTAAAGCTGGAAAATATCTTTGTTTCTTTGTTGGTCCAGTTAAAGTCCAGAAAATAGATGTTTCCGGCCACTGCTGATCCAATCTGAGCTTAAGGAGTTTCGCAAAGAAGAATGGGCTAAAAGTGGATTAGATACAAGTCAAAAGACTTGCAGTTGTACTTTTAAAAATGTTTTGAAGTTTAAATCAATGCAACCTTTTCCTTCAACTACTTTGTGTTGGTCTTTTACATAAAGTCACAATAAAACACATTGACATTTATGGTTCTAATCTGACAAGATGTAAAAAAAAAAAAAGGTTCTATGGTATACTTTCGCAGCCTAACATACATGTAAAAGCTGCAAGTATCAAAGTGTTGCAGCTACAAATGGAGCTCAGCGTGGTTAGTCTAGTCAGTGTACACAATGGCTGTGGTTAGAAACAGTCTCCCAGTCACTGTTTTTCCTGTTCAGTCCAAGCTGCTCTAAAATTTGCTCCGTTAATGAAAGAGTGCACGTCTAAAAAGAGGACGTCTCCTCCTTATGTGATGTTACGGATTGTTCCTTGACTGATGTTTCTCCCAAGAATTAGAGCCTTTGATGTTGGGAGGAACCGCCTCAGACTGAAACAGCTTGCGCTTTTGCTTTTCAGAAGGTCGCTGCAGCTGGCGAGGCAGCTGAAGGACCGAGCTGTGGAGGCACAGGCTTGCTACAGTCTGGGTAACACCTACACGTTACTGCAGGACTATGAGAGAGCCATAGACTATCACCTGAAACACCTCATCATAGCTCAAGACCTCAATGACAGGTACAAACAGATACAAGAGTTTATTATGTTTGCCATGTCTTGACCATGGTATGTTAATAGATTTATGTGCTTGCTGTTTCATTATAGGATTGGGGAGGGTCGAGCATGCTGGAGTCTTGGAAATGCTCACACTGCACTGGGGAACCACGATCAAGCCATGCACTTCGCTGAGAAACACCTTGAGATCTGCAAAGAGGTGCTTCACAGCTTCTTCACAGGGGGGGCAAGGGCAGCCTGGGGGCCATTTGAGGCCCCTGGACTAATACTGAGCAAACCCCGACTGCTATTAAGAAATTATACAAAGCTCAGGTGGTTGATGCAGATGGAAACTTTATTTACAATTAGGGCAAAATTATTATCAAGAAATTAAAATCTTACAATGGAAAATGTTAGGAACACAACTTATTCGTCATTTAATAACCAGACTTTTTAATTCTCTATAACTTTATAGTAAAAAGAACGACATATATCCAGTGACATATATTAAACAGCAGACTTTGGTGACACCAAATCTGGTTTTAATTAATTTATTAAACTAAATACACCAAGCGTGTTCAAAGAAAGAGGGACCCAAATCCTGTTCATATCACCAACAATAAACACTTTTTTTTTTTTTTTTTGGTTTCTTTCTTTTGATTGAGCCCAAAAGAATATGCAAACTGAATGTCTTTCAAACGTGCAAAACCTATTTTTAATTTTAGGTCTGCGATGATTCACAAATCCCCTTTCTGCAAAAACATCTGCCGGCCTCATTTGTTTACTTAAAATACTCCCTGCTTAGTTTATTGTTGTTGAGGATGTAAAAATTATTTACAACATAATTTGTTTGGTATTTTATTTTGGTTTGGCCCGCGGGTACGTTTGACTTAATTTTGGCCCACGGCACAGAACAAAAGGTTTGGACACCACTACCTTCAAAAGATTTTCCGTTCAAGGTCTTAAATGTGATTATTTGACACCTTCAGTTTGCACATTTCTTCCTTTCTTTCTTTTTCTAAAAAAAAAGGTTTCTTAATCACAATAAGCTTATGTTTCAGAAACAAACTTACTGAGAGTTTAGGTGATTAAAATCAAAATGTTACTGGTTTATTATCTCCTAGATAGTAGAAAAGTTCATATTTGGCTTGAATCTAACAGTTAAAGTTTGCTGCCAGTAACCAGTATGAGGCTTACTGAAGGATGGCCAACTACGTGTTAAAATCATTAGATATTAAAAGCAAAAACCTGCAGAAAGCCTGAATAGAGCAGCTGTTTTTATTTAAGACGTTATCTTCACTGATCTTATTTTGCTGTTTTTTTCCTTCCAGACTGGAGACAGGAGTGGGGAGCTGACTGCTCGTATGAATGTCTCGGATCTCCAGATGGTTTTGGGTTTGAGCTACAGCACAAATAACTCTACGCTGTCCGAAAATAAGGAGATAGACTACAACCTGCATGGTAAAACCACGATAATCACACCGCTCTGTTCCTTTAAGGGATCATTTTGTAATAGTGAGGTTCTGTTTAAAGGTTATAGCCTACCTGCAGTAGGCGCTTAGTTTAAATTCAGATGAGTTGGTTCTGGAGGCCCACAGCTTGTCTGAGAGGGGCTGACGTTATGGTAGGGTCCTTTAAAATGACGTGAACTTTGCATCGAGCTGTTATTTGCACTGAGATGGAGGTACTGAGGCGGTGGTTCCTCAGGGCTCTTCCTGGGTGAAACACCAACTGAGAACAGAACATATAGTGTTTTCAGTCAAAAATAAATCAGCCTTTACCTTACTCTAGATTTGTCACAGCAGGTTGTTTCACACAGGAAGGCCACTAGTAGCAGACTGTGTCTCACCTTCATCTCCCAAGTCATTAGTAATCGTTTTCGGTCTTAATAACCATCAAATGCAAATGTAAGGGCAGTTTCTAGGTCATTGCATTTGCAGAAACCATTGTGGCATTTTTGAAATCGGAGCTGTTTTACGACGGTAGAAGTTCGTTTTGGTCTTGGCCTCTTGGACTCGCCGCTAGTTTCGACCTTTGGGACCAACTAATCTGGATTTTAACTTGTTAAAGTTTGTTGTTTAATTTCAAGTTACACTGATTTTATTACAGGAGCAAAGCCCAGGATGAGCAGACGACACAGCATGGAGAACCTAGAGCTGATGAAACTCACTCCAGACAAGATGAACGTAAGAACTTGTCACACATAGCAGAGCCTGTTGCTGCTGCTATAAAAAGGATTATACTTAGTTTTGTTTCAGCGGCTCCTCGAGCTGTTTTTATGCTGATAATCAGTTTAGTTCTGTTTTGTAGGGTCAGAAGTGGAGCAGTGAAATCCTGACAAAGCAGTCCAAACCCTCCCTGACTAAGAGCTCCTCCAAGCTGTTCTTTGTCAGCCGTCTGCGTGGGAAGAAGTACAAGCCTGGAGGCTCCACTAAGGTCCTCCAGGACACCAGCAACACCCTAGACACAAGTCAGACACCCGCACAGGGACCACAGAAAGTATGTAGCACAGGACTCGTTTTTTTCCCTTAATAATCATCATGGTCAAACACAATCAAAACCTTTTTTTTATTTTGAACTTCTTGTTTTCTTTTGAACCCAGCGGCCCACTCCTGACATGCTTGGAGATGAAGGCTTCTTTGACCTTCTGAGTCGGTTCCAAAGCAACCGTATGGATGATCAGCGCTGCTCCATACAGGACAGAGGCAGTAGGTTTTCGTTGAACAGTGGGCCCGTTTCACCCCCCAGAACCATCAGGAAATGTGGGTCTTTGCTGTCCATAAAGACAAAATTCAGAAAATCCTTAGAGAGATGCTTTATTTTAATTTTGTTTTTTTAAATCTACAGCTGTATCAGAGTCTGTGAATGTATCAGGATCTTCTGGCAGACGGTTGGAGGAATCGTCAGCAGCGGGGGGAAGCCTGCCTGGTCTGAGACTGAATCAGAGCAGCAACCAGGCTGTGCTGAACCACCTGATGGCCAACGCTGACAACGCAGAGCCTGATGATGACTTCTTTGATATGCTCATCAAGTGCCAGGTAATTACTTAGACCTCGGAGAGAATGGGCTGGTTTGCGTGGGACTAGTCTTTCCTTTTGAAACGTTTTCTGGGTTACGATAGTCTAAAAAAGTACAGAACTAAGAGAAAAGTGTGGAACTTCCAGGTCCGCATATGAATAGAAAAAGAAAACAGAGAATGGATAATTTATGTATTCTAGACTTTATTCCCTTTTCCCACCGTCGTAAAGATGTAACCATCATTCAATCATCCATCCATCCATCCATTCTCCGCATCTTACAGCCTGTAGTTTTTGCAGATTTTATAGAGCTGCATCTCAATGAACTAGAAGTAAATATTTTTGGAGTTAACTTCAAAAAGTGACACTTGGATTCATTACACACAAGGTGATAAAGTTCAGCTGGTTTTCTGTTAATTTTGTTTTTGTTTTGGTTTACAACTTTCAGCTAATGAAAACTCAAAATGTTGTTTCTTAGATCATTTGAGCATAAGATCAATGTTAAAAAAAAGTATTTTAATACAGAAACAGAAAATACACAATGTTGGAAAAGATGGCTGACTTGTAAGCAAACAATCACCGACTCCCTCCACAAGGAGGGTAAGCCACAAAAGGTCATTGCTAAAGAAGTTTGCTGTTCACATTGCTTTATCCAACCATATTAACGAAAACTTACCAAAAACTGCTCGTTGAGCCTCGAGAGGATTGTAAACCAAAGCCCTTTTTAAGAGTTTGAGAGAGATTCAAATTTGTCTCTGATACAAGAGTGGCTTAAAACGACGAGCCCATGTCCTGGACACATCTGACTGCAGCTGCCACACACAGATGTTTCTAGGATGCGGGCTCGTTGTTCTAAGCTACTCTGGAACCAGAGACAGAAGTGTTTCACATGGACATAGGAGAAACATGTCAGGACCGTTGCCAATTGATCCAAAGTCACGTTTTAAGATGAAAGTAAATATTGTGTTTTATTTGGAAATCAAGGTCCCGGAATAATAGAGGCACATCATCCAAGTGGCTTGAGGTCCACAGTCACCTGCTGGTGCTGGTCCCATATGTTTGATCCAGTCCCAAATCAGCACAGCAAGCTTTATGGAGATGCTGAGTTCATCACCGACGCCTGCTTTAATGACCATGAAATGACCACTGTTTAAATATTAACAGTTAATTTTGTGAACTTTACTATTTATACATTAAAAATAGGCCTAAAAGGCACTAAGAACTTTTAGACTTTTGAGTTTGTAAAAGCATGAAAAATGAACTCACTATATGGCTTCAAACAAATTATAACAAGGGAATAAAATCCCCAAACTAAGTATCAAACTGCTGTTCTCCCTCCCAGGGCTCCCGCTTGGACGACCAGCGCTGCGCCCCTCCGCCCCCTCCGGTCCGAGGTCCGACCGTACCCGACGAGGACTTCTTCAGCCTCATCATGCGCTCTCAGGCAAAACGAATGGATGAGCAACGCGTCACGTTGCCTTCTGCAGCCAGGTCCAACCCCAGCTCAGACTAAACGAAGCACTAAATGGAGAAAAAAATAAAAATCACTTTTCTTTTTTAATCTCATGACCCAATGGACTGCAACGTGATTAACTCCAACATAACTCTTTTGTCTCATTGCGTTTGTCCCTTTTGGACAAATCAAAGCACTGTAAACATTGTACAGAATATTATGGAAAAATCTCAAATTAATTTGCACACCCACAATGTCAACAGAAACTTTAGGGACTCCTTCGTTTGTTTTGAATGGATCTTTATGAATGAATTTCATTTCATCTTTTAGTGTATTTTTCAATGCTCAACTGCAGCTATGTTTGTATTTATTGTACCTTTTTACACGTCGGTGAATGGAGGCGCTTATCTGGGAGGATTTGGTTTGGTTTAAGAGTTTCCAAGGACTTTCACATGAAAACAAAAAAAACAAAAAAACGATAAAAACAAAACAAATTTAACCAGATGAGAGCTCTTTGCTGTTTTGTATGAAATGTTTGAGAGAGTTCAGAAATAAAACAGTTTCTGTAGAGACCCTGGTTTGTGTAAAAGACACTTTATTGAACGTACCGGCAATCTGACCTCATCGAGCTTCGGTTCATTTGAGTTACTTATTTTAAAACAGGAATTAGAAAGGCTTAATTCAAGAACCGTCAGCATTTCATAAACAAATAACTGTACATACATACATACATACATAAATACTGAAATAAATACATCTATGTGTTAGTTTGGCCTCATCTCTGAAAACAATATACTCTATAATAACAAAAAAAACTTAAATATGCATATTTTTAAGTAAATCTGACTGCTAAAAGACAGGGTTAATGAAAACAGATATAAAAACAATGCGTATGCCCCAAATAAAGTTTCTAAATAAATATGAAAACACCCGTGCTTCCATCCAGACCTCATTGTGCATAAAGTTAGACTAAGACTGACACCTACTTGTAACGCACTACAACAGCAGCAGACAAACCAGCGCTTCCCACTGAAAACATGAATGTGCAGCTGAAACGTGAATACTGTACATTTCCTCAATGCTGAAATATTAAAAGGTCCTTTTTGCAAGCAAGCCACTGCTAGACATTAGCTAAAGCGCTAGCTTAAAAAAAACAAAACAACAACAAACACTGGTTCCAAATTAAAAACCAACTCGCCAGGTAATTTACACATTCTGGGCTGCAGCAATTCCTTTCGATAGAGATGTTGGATATCCCAAAGGAGAGGAACAGATGAGCGATTCAACAGATTTACGATAATATCTGCAGAATCAGACAGAAAAAGCTCGTGACCAACACCAAAATATTACCTACGTTACGATCAGTTTTTCTCTACCTCAGCAATAGCAGCATCACGGCGGCTGTTAGGAAACAATATGCAAAAGCAAGGAATGTACAAATTCTTTAAAATAAGATTTTAAAACGGCCATAGTGTTGTTTTTGTCATGGAGACTGAAAAGGCACCATCATGGACGTTAAACCCAAACAACTCTTCAATGACAACGACGTGCAGAAGGGAACTTTGTGTATGCAAAGAGTGAAGATAGAGGATGTCTCACATGGTTCAGGAATAAAAGGAAGAAAAATAAATAACCAAATATTTTAACCCAATGATAATAAGGAACATGCAACATGTGCTTCTGATGTGCCCCGCGTTTTTACCCACTTGATTTACAAGATGAACGGAAAGGTTCATTTAGCTGTCTGTGGGAGCATGTTGAAGGGATATGACTATTCATAAAGGAAGAGAGAATCATTGTTTTGGTGCTCATTGTTTACATCTTGCTTGTATTACGGGTTGTGTGTCCACAAAGTGACGGTGCGGTCAGCAGAAGAGGAGAGGAAGGACAGGTCCTGTGTGTGCCATCGACACTGAATCACCTTGTCACCGTGCTCTCCCACTACAGTCTGGGGCAGCTGTTTGGTCAGGTCACCTACAAGCACATCAGATAGAAACGTTTCGGTTTAGCTCAGCTTTTTCACATCGAACTGACGAACCGCATTCGCGCTAGCTCCGAGGACGTACCTTGAAGGTTGGTGACTATGACCTTTGTGTCATAGGAACCAGTAAGCAGGTAATGTGCTCCAGGGGAAAATCTTACGGATCGGACATCGCTTGTGTGTGGCCGGTACACCTGGACGATCCGTCCTCCTCTGATGTCATACAGCATGCATGCACTGTCTTCCTGTCCTGTCGCTAGGAGACGGCCACTTGGATCGACCGCTACAGAGGCGACAGGGCTGCCTGTTTATTGAAGAACACATACAATCCCATTAAAATACATAGTTGGTGGTCATGAATGCTTTTGTAAAGGACTGTAATTCTGTTTGGTTATCATTTCTCCCCTATAAGGCACCAGTGTGCAGCGATGTAATATTGATCAACTCATTATGGCAGCAGTGTTCCTTATATCATGCTCTGGACACAGTTTGTGTCTCTTAACAGACCTGAGCCATGGAAAGCGGTTCCCACTACTCTCACACAGCTGGGCACCCTGAGATCCCAGAACCGCACCGTCTTATCCTGAGAGCCCGAAGCGATCATCCAGCCTCCCCAAGTGTACAGAGACAGGATGTGACCTGCACATGAAGAAATAAATATTTACAGTCCTTTTTCTCTATGAGTCCACACTTTGTGTTCAAGCCCATTTAGACAGGCGTAGAGTTCAAATCTCCCGGGGCACCTGTGTGTCCACTGAGCGCGTGCAGCCCTTGTCCCCTCTGGCAGTCCGTAGTGTAGATGTTACAGTCTCCTGCTCCGGCGCTGATCAGGATGGCCCCTCCGCTTTCTGGGCCCTCCATGAAGGCCAGGTCTCTGATGGTACCATCATGCATGCTAAACTCCAAGTCCGGTCCTGGATAGCAAATTAAAACTTTGATTTTGACAAACGTTCGACAAAAAGTTGGCGTTTACAGTATAATCTTGCAGAGAGCTCTGACCTGTGGCGTTGCATGTCTCTGCGCTGAAAGGCAGGACCTTGACGTATTTGTCGTTGGAGCCTGTAGCCAGCAGCTGTCCGCAGTGACTCCAGGCTACACAATAGATGGAGCCTTTGTGGTGTTTGTTCCTCTTGAAGCGAACCGGCGGCTGCTTTGTTGGACTTGAACCACTACAGAGCAGAAAAATTGTAAGTCAGTCAGTCATTATCTACTGCTTATTCCATAGTGGGTCACGGGGGAGCTGGTGCCTATCTCCAGCAGTCTATGGGCGAGAGGCGGGGTACACCCTGGACAGGTCGCCAGTCCATCGCAGGGCAAAGAAAAATTGTCTAACTATTAATTATTATGAACATTTTTTTCCATCAAACAGCTTTTTACTTTATTTTTATTGTCAGGTTTATTGAGAAGATGGCTTCAGAGTGAGCACCGTGATAAGAACTTTTTCACTGCTTTTTTCAGATTAGCTCCATTTTAACATCCAAAACACATTTAGAGTTCAAAACTGGATCCACAAAACACTGAATTTGTTTTTTGTTAAATGGACGATGACCAAGATGGCGCCGACATTGGCAGCCTCGGAGCTTCGCTCTCTCTTTCTTTGTGTATTTTGTGTGTTTTTTCTGATTCTGTAAAGATGTTTTAATGCAATGAGTCAAAGATTTATATGAAAGATATAAATGTCAAAAGGCTTACATATAATAATAAGGAATAAGACATTTTACTTGTAGGTCAGAAGAATTTATTTCAACCCAATTAGGCAGTTCAACCTGATGTTTAACATCTGGAAACTAGGGCTGCATGATATGAGGAAAACATCCATTATTAGATAATGTTGCTAAGGATATGACTTGTGATACATAAACAAATACTGAACAAAACAGAGTTACTGTCCTGCTTTAGGCTCAGTACAAACATAGGCCTCAGAGGTGAGTAGTCTACCTAGCTAAAATCATATTTCCATTCCAACAACAAGGTTTTATTAAAGGTTTTTCTTAATGACTTTCTTAGAAAGTCTTAATTCCTTCATAAAACATTTGCTGTTTTAAACGCCAGACGTCACACCATCTATATTACTGGCAAAGAGAGCTTGGATGTTTGTTACCTAAACAATTATTCTTCACTGCAGTCCAAGCAGTTCTTTGCGATGTTGATGCTGTGTACAGTCGTGCTGCGATATAAAAGGGTTGGACAATGAAACTGAAACACCTGTCATTTTAGTGTGGGAGGTTTCATGGCTAAATTGCACCAGTAAGAGCAGAGTGTGAAGGTTCAATTAGCAGGGTAAGAGCACAGTTTTGCTCATAAAGTGACCAAGACAGCAAGTCTTTGTGATGTATCAAGAGCCACGGTATCCAGGGTAATGTCAGCATACCACCAAGAAGGACGAACCACATCCAACAGGATTAACTGTGGACGCAAGAGGAAGCTGTCTGAAAGGGATGTTCGGGTGCTAACCCAGATTGTATCCAAAAATCATAAAACCACGGCTGCCCAAATCACAGCAGAATTAAATGTGCACCTCAACTCTCCTGTTTCCACCAGAACTGTCCGTCGGGAGCTCCACAGGGTCGATATACACGACCGGGCTGCTATAGCACTCATTGGTCACTCATGCCAATGCCAAACGTCGGTTTCAATGGTGCAAGGAGCGCAAATCTTGGGCTGTGGACAATGAGAAACATGTATTGTTCTCTGATGAGTCCACCTTTACTGTTTTCCCCACATCCGGGAGAGTTACGGTGTGGAGAAGCCCCAAAGAATCGTACCACCCAGACTGTTGCATGCCCAGAGTGAAGCATGGGGGTGGATCAATGATGGTTTGGGCTGCCATATCATGGCATTCCCTTGGCCCAATACTTGCGCATCACTGCCAAGGACTACCAAACCATTCTTGAGGACCATGTGCATCCAATGGTTCAAAGATTGTATCCTGAAGGCGGTGCCGTGTATCAGGATGACAATGCACCAATACACACAGCAAGACTGGTGAAAGATTGGTTTGATGAACATGAAAGTGAAGTTGAACATCTCCCATGGCCTGCACAGTCACCAGATCTAAATATTATTGAACCAATTTGGGGTGTTTTGGAGGAGCAAGTCAGGAAATGTTTTCCTCCACCAGTATCACGTAGTGACCTGGCCACTATCCTGCAAGAAGAATGGCTTAAAATCCCTCTGACCACTGTGCAGGACTTGTATATGTCATTCCCAAGATGAATTGATGCTGTATTGGCTGCAAAAGGAGGCCCTACACCATACTAATAAATTATTGTGGTCTAAAACCAGGTGTTTCAGTTTCATTGTCCAACCCCTGTATATCCATAAACTGTCTAAATAAACTACAAAAATAAACTTAGGTGTGACTTCTTGTAACAACTATAAATGGCAACATATGTAAACAGTTTTGTCGGATCTGGCAGCTGAACACAGTGCCTCAAATTTAGCTTATGAAACAATATGCCGATTCTGTTTTGAGTTCAAGAAGATTCAGGATATTTTCAGAAACTTCACATTGTTTGCGTTCTGCACCTGCATGATGACTGGCTTACTGATGGCCAGAAACCAGGTGTTTCAGTTTCATTGTCCAACCCCTGTATATTGTGCAGCCCTACGAGGGACTTTCAACCAATCAGAAATGCTTAGCACCCTCCTCCTCTGAAGGTTCGGGGTAATACCAAGTCACTCCCTCCCTACCCAGGTTGTTTTCAGCTAGAAATTTTAAGTGATCTGTTTTTACCCCAGGAGATTTACTGGAGAACTACCCTGTTACCTGGATAAGATATTTGAAGTGAAACGTGTGTTCTGTATAGCCGCAACAGCAATTTAGTCCACATATATAAAGAAAAATACATACACTTTTTTTAATCTTTAAAACAAAGATCTTCAGTCGGTGGTGAGTTACCTGGAGTTCAGTTTTTCTGGATAAGCGCACACCCGCAGCGTTTTAGAGTTGGATCCCACGGCGTACAGAGCACCAGACGGGTGGAAGGCAACAGCTCGGACAGCCTGAGTGTCCTCCAGCGTGTGTACCGGTACAAACAGGCTTTGTGGTTTATCCCCCTGGAAATACAGCAATTTATCCAGTTTAATAAATGAAACACGCTATGGTGTGTTGGACAATAATCCTAACAGCTGTGGATATCACTTTTGCCTTGACTTGACTAAGGAAAAAATTTATTACTATTGAGAGTGCACTGGTTTTATGCCCCACCTCTTTACTGCGGGATAAACAGCCAGGAGAGTCGCTCTGATGACTTTTCGGTTTCTGCCCACTGACAACAAACAATAACACCTCAGAAATATATTCTCATTAAACATAAAACGTGGAATAGTGACTGTTAAAAAATAAAATAAAAATCCCACCAACCTTGACACCACAGGAGACTCATTTGGAGGTGGGACGGCACTGCCCCCTACGCTGCGCTGAGGGGTGCTGCTGACCACCCCTCCCCCTAGGCTCCGGTCCTGCTCCGGGGTCACAGATGGAGGGTTGTTGTTGTCCTCGGAGGCGGGCGTGTTCCCGTTCCCGTTGCACTGCTGGGTCAGAGATTTCACCTCCTCTCCCAGGTTCTCCATCCCCACATTGAGCTCCTCTAGCTTCTGAATGGACCTGCACAAACAAACACACATCAAGGCTTTTCTCACAGCACATTTCTTTCATTTAAAATTGTTTTAATTACTTTTTTTGAAAATAAAAGGGGCGTTCTTTGCATTTTACTTTTGGCAGGAGGCTATTTATGGGCTGACAGGGTAGCAACATCTAGTTAGAACTACAAAGAAGAGAGGACAAAAGCAAAATGGATCTCATTATGCACAGTCACTCCCTCTGAATAATGTAGAAGACAACGCGGACAGGGAGAGATAGCGGAGAGAGAGGACTGGAAGGAAGATTAAATCAAAAAGCTTTGATACTGGTAAAAAAAAAAAAATTTAAATATACATATTTTTTCTTTATTATTTTGAAATCGTTATCTTTCAGTAAATCTACTGGAGTCAGATAATATCAAAAAGTCTTTTCATATGAAATTATGTTTGTCATTAAGCAGGATTTTAACACACAGAGTGAGGGTCCCAGGTGGTGTGGGTGCTTATGGCAGATGGTGCTGCGCAGCCTGGAGGGGGCTGCGCCATGTCAGTGGCAGCCTCATGGGACCCATTACTTTCAAGGCCATGACATGTCAACTTCATGCTTTCTGACAGCTGCACCTCTTTTGTTTGACAATACTGAAAGCCAGACAATAATTAACACTGCTACTTCAAGCAAGCTGAGCCTGAGGAGCACCGACTCAGAATACGGCTTTTCCTGATTCTTTACAGAGCCGTACAAACTGTCGTTACGCAACGACCACAAAGTAGAAATGTAGTTTATTGGGGTTTTATGTATGAAGGTCTTTAGGGGGTGTTTCTACCAGTTTCTGTCATCTAGAGACAGAAACGTTTCCTGTTCTTCATTGCTAACAGACTGTCAAATTGGATTTCTTTGACTTTCTGGGCTTTTCCTGCATATGCTTTGATCTAAACCATTCCACTGTAGTTCTGGCTGTACTCTGAAGGTCATTGTCCTGCTGGAAGGCGAGCCTCCAGCTCAGTCTCACGTTTTTTTGCAACTTCTAGCAGGTTTTCTCCCAGGATTTTCCTGTACCGAACTTTGGCAATTCTGACAAGCTTCCCTATCACTGCCCCTGTAGGTCTTTCTGTCTCATTCTTCCACGAAGGCCAGATTTGTGGAATATATTTGGGATACCGTTTTATAATCTTACTCTGCTTTAAACGTCGCCACAACCATAAACCTCAATTGTGTTTCTTGGTCTTCATGAAGCCATTTGTTCACTAATGTCCTCAAAAACAAAATCCAGTCCAATTGGTTGGACTGGATTTTATTTATTGGTATCAGAGTAAAAAGATGCATACAGATGTATGCCACCTGTCACTTCCCTTCCACTTCCCAATTACGTTACTTTGTTCTGGTCTATCATGTAAACAAGAAGTCGATGGCTCTTGCTGTGTCTGTACCTGTTCAGGAACTTCTCTGTGAGGCTGTGCTGCATGTCGCTGGGTGGGGGGTCCTGCTGGACCCCTCCCTCCAGCAGCATCTGCTGGTACATTTGCCTTTGCTGCTGCTTCTGCTCCAGGTGCTGCTGCACACGAAGCCGCTGCCGGTAAAACTCCTCGTACTTCTCAGTCGAGTCACGTAACTGAGGATAGAATACGATGCACGTAATAAATGTAATTATTCATTTTAAATGCATGAACAGCGGTTTATTGGTATAACCAGAAGTGAGAGGCTACCCAAAGAGTTGGAAATAAAATCTCATGCTATTTTGTGCATGGAAACAAAGAAATCCAAGTTTTCCTGTGAAAACCGGACCATTTCGCACACTCTTTATGATTTGCAGATTAAAACAAGGAAACGGGCACGGTGCTGGTGGAGCAAGGGGTTAAGCATCGCACGACCCATATACAGAGGGTTTATTCCTCGACGTGGCAGTGCTGGGTTCGAGTCCCAGCCCCGGTGGTGCCGCATGTCTTCCCCCTCTCTCCAACCCCATTTACCGTCTATCTACTTTCAAAAAATACTGGAAAGAAAAAAGGCCACTAGTGCCGCACAAAACAAATCTTGGAAACAACACATAATCCAGTTCAAAATACCAAACTCTTTAAGAATAACATTTCTACATTTTAAACCCTCTGGACTTTTAAATACAAATAAAAAAAACCTAGTTTGATGGTATTATCTCTACTTATCATGAAACGACATGAATTGTGAGGGTCCTAAAGGGCTGTTTCAGGTTTTTTTTCCTCTTATTTTTGCACAACATGTTGAATCACAACCATCTTCTGAAATTCAGAGAGCAATCACAAAGCACTGTTTGGATGCAATATTTGGTAGGCTACAACTTGTCAGAGGCCATGCATTACAGCTCTGCTTGCCAATACCATGTATGACTTTATTTATCTGGTCGACTTTCAGCGCCTTTTTTTTTACCTTCATCTGACATAGATTTGATAGAGATGGTAAAGAGTAGTGGGGTAGCTGTAATGTTGAAATGCTACTATTTTGGCAAGTGAACTAACTCAGATTAGCTCTATTTTAAAAGATCTTTAACAGATTTGTCATATATGGAACAAATTATATGACACTAAATACAAACCCTTTAAAGAACAGCGATTACTTTTGATAACTGTAATCAAGTTGTGATGATAATATTAAGGAATGTATAAATCACTGTAAAAAACTTCTCTCTTTAAAACACACTTTTTTATCTTCTAGATTATGAAATAAGGAAGAAAGTGTGGAAACTCTTTTTTTTTTTCTAAGCTTATTTTTCTAAATATTCTCTAAATTTGTGTTTTTCCTATACCAGACACGAAGACTGAAAAAAGCTAATTTCCTACTTTGCCACACATCTCCAGGTTGGGTATGAACCCCGTTTAAAAAGAAAATAAGAACATTTTCAAATGTGCAAGGCTTAATCTGTATCTCTCAAAGGCTGCATTGTGGTGATGTGAACCCTTCACCTCTCTCCTGTCAGCTCAGGCATAAATAGGAGGAAAGAGGGTGAAACGGAGAGCTGAGGACAGGTCAATTCCCCTCTGTCAGTCAGCTTCCTGCCCTGACAATCCAATGGGAACAGATCTGCTGAATGTTTGGGGAGAGGCCAGACCCGGGCTTTGGGCCAGCACTGGGAAAGACGCACAGAGGAAAACAAGAAGGAGAAAGCAGGGATGTGACAGAAAGAACACAGAGGCTCCAACTGATGTCTCTGCCTCCGGCCTTTATATGGATCTTCTGTTTGACATCAAATGAGCGCAATTGTGTTTTATTTTGATATGAAATTACAATAAATGACTTGTTACTTTAAAATAAACGAAAACACAAATGGGGCCAAAGCAGAAATAATAAAGCAGACAAAGATAAATAGCTTTTCACACCCCGTTTAAAACCACATAAGGGCATAGATGACTGACCCATTTTGTGTAGCTCAGCTACTGAGTCACTCATCCCCACTGACCCTAATAAAAGCTCCCCAGTGCTTCCAGCCTCCACTGTTCTACAACCACATTATTTACCAGTTAAACATCTTAATGGCACAAACAGGTTTCTACCTTTAATTTTTTTTTTTTACGGCCAGTTTTCGCACAAACGCAAAGCAAATGCAAGCACTCCCATTTAGGCTGGATGAGAAAAGACCATCTGAGTCACAACACCCCTCTGTGCATCAGCGTCAGCGACACTGTAATGCAGATCGATCCAGATTGATCAGAACCGATGACATCCCTGCAGGCGGGATTCATCCATAAAATAAAAGAGAAAAAAAAAAATGCAGAGACATTATTGAGTAGAACTTGTTCAGGGCAGTTTACCTCATTCCTGTCAGTGGGTCCAGCTGTCGGTGCATCCTCGCCTGGAGCCGAAGCGGGCCGTGTATTCTGAACTCCACCCGAGCTCAACATCTTATCTACAGGCGTGTCGGTTCTGGATCTGCACAGCCAAAACAGCAGCATTGTGTAGGGTTGCAAAATATGTAGCAAATTTAGCGTCAAAGCAATACACACATCACATATCACAGCTTGGACTGAAATAAATATTAAATAGGGACCACGTGTTTCAGTTGTACGTAGGGATGGGTACCTTTCACATATGAACCGAAACGGTAATGATGCCCGGTACCTGGGAATCAGTATCGGTAAAATGTTTCAATTTAATTTATTCATTTTTAAACTTTAAACGAATATATCAAAACAACATCCAGCTGTTTGTATCGTAACATCTCAGTTTTATAAACGTTTCTTCTCCCATGTTGCTGGATGCAGACGACGAGTCGCTGACGAACTGTAGCCCAGGTGCTTCCTGAGATTAGAAGTAATTCCTGCCGCTGATCTTGCACTTCATGTCCGAAATATTGCAGCGCGCGTAATCTGCATCGCGTTTTGAAAAGTGGAGCCATACTTTAGAGCGCTTTCTATCAGCCATGCTCTGTTGACGACGGCGACTTCTGTCATTACGCTCTTGTGCGTGCAATGCTGTGTTCATGTCCGGCATGGAAAACGCCCACTCTTTCACTCCCTCACTGTCACGATGACGCGTTTAGGTACCGAAACATGGTACCGTTTGATTTTACGTGAATAGGTAGTCGGTAATATTGACGGAATTTGGTCGGTACCTATAAAAGTACCAAATTTGGTACCCATCCCTAGCTGTACATGATAATAATATTGATAATGTAGTAATATAATCTATAAATATGCTTATTTAGTTTTCTTATGATTCCTTACAAAATAATAATAATTAAAACAATAATTATTTTTGGATGGTTTGAGGCCATAAACAACATGTCTCCGGAGAAGGCCACTCCACAGGAGGAAAAGCTGCTGTTTTGTGACCCAGCTGATGTCCGCCGGACCCTAAAGAGCGTTAATACAAGGAAATCTGCCGGTCCTGACAGATACCAGGCTGTGTGCTCAAGGAGTGTACAGAACAGCTGACGGGTGTCCTTACATATTCAACATCTCCCTGCGTCAAGCTGTTGCACCATCCTGCTACAAAGCCTCTGCGATCATCCCGGTTCTTAAAAAACCCGCCCAGTACCACTTGCCCATAATAATAAAGTGCTTTGAATTCAATTCAATTCAAAAATACTTTATTCACCCCAAAGGGAAGTTAAATGTTGTTGTAGGTCATATTATTCAGGTTTCTTCAAAGAGCCGTTGTAGATGCTGATGGCTGTGGGCAGGAAGGATCTCCTGTAGCGCTCCGTCTTACAGCAGATCTGAAGAAGCCTCTTACTGAAGACACTCTGTTGTTGTACAACAGTCTCATGAAGATGATGCTCCGGGTTCTCCATAATGTTCTTCATTTTATGAAGAATTGGTCTTTGCACAATCATCTCCAGAGGTTCCAGAGGAGTCCCCAGAACAGAGCCAGCCTTTTTTATCAGCTTGTTGAGTTTTTTTAAGTCCCTGGCTCTGATGCTGCTTCACCAGCAGATGATGGCAGAAGAGATCACACTCTCCACAACAGACTTATAGAAGATATGCAGCATCTTGCTGCAAACACCAAAGGACCTAAGCTTCCTCAAGAAGTACAGTCTGCTCTGTCCCTTCTTGTAGATGGCTTCACAGTTGCATCTCCACTCTAGTCTGTTGTCCAGGTGAACACAGAGGTATTTATACTCCTGCACCACCTCCACTTCTTCTCCCATGATAGAAATAGTTTTTGACTTATTCCTGATTCTCTTAAAATCTACAATGGTAAATGTTAAATGGACTGAACTTATATAATATAATAGTGCTTTTCCAGTCATACAGACCACTCAAAGCGCTTTACACTAGAGCCACACATTCATACACTGATCGGTAGGCAACTTGAGGTTAATTGCCATGCCCAGGGGCACATTGACATAGAGCAGGAGGAAGCTGGAATTGAACCCACAACCTTCCGATTGCAAGACGACTACAATTCCTACTGAGCCACAGTCGCCACAATCATCTCCTTTGTTTTAGTAATGTTCAAGATGAGATGATTGTTTCCACACCATGCCACAAAGCGGTCCACCACCTTCCTGTACTCGGCTTCTTTTCCATCTCTGATCAACCCCACAACTGCAGAATCGTCAATCATCTGAATTGAAAGGCTGGTCAAAGGTCACATCACCTCTATCCTGCCCCCTTCACTGGACCCATATCTATTTGCATATCGTCCAAACCGTTCCACTGAGGGTGCCATATCCCCCTGACCCTGAAACACCTGAAAAATACGGACACACCGGTTCGGATGCTGTTTTTGGACTTTAGCTCAGCATTCAATACTATAAATCCACGGCATCTGGGCACAAGGTCACAGGGGTCAAGACAATCTGGGTGACCGTGTAGAGTCCTGCCCGACCCCAGTTGGCAGGTACAGTTAATCACACAGGCTTAGACTTTGAGCAGACAGTAGAGCGGACTGGGAGATTAAGCATTAGGCCTTGAGCCTTGGTGAGAGTGGTCACTAACCATTCAAATCAGAAGCAAATGCAACATTACACCCTGTGGGTAAGTTAGAGGTGTTGGCATTACATAGCTGTGATTTTAAACACGATTTAGCATCTCATATTAGCAATTAGCCGAGTTAGTATGCTTCTCATTACTAGCATTCTGTGTGTATTCCTGGTAAGGTAAGTAGACTCTTACAGTTGCAATTACTGTATTTTCCATGATAGACACAACTGGACTTTAAATGGTTAAACAAAGCAGATTTGTTTAACCATTTAAAGTCCAGTTGTGTCTGGACTGTTCCTGTTTAAGAGCAGCAGCCTGAATTAACTGCCAATATGCCTCCAAACAAAATATTTTTATTTTCTTGAAGCTGCTAACAGCTTTTATGCTTCCTCTGACCTCCTTTTTAAACATCTGTCTGATGCTGGCAATAGTTTATTTAGCTTTCTTCCTTCCATAACAACTTCCACACTGAAGAATGTTACTGTTAGTGCGAGACCTTACTGCTTAGCTACGATGTGTTCACTGGCTCTTACGTTTCAGGGGATTCCTCAAAGATGCTGTGGCAGTCAGAGCTTTCCATCATGAGGCTCCTGGTCAGGTTCTGTCCACCTGCTCCCGGATAGTGAAAGTTTGCAAATGAGTGAGACATTGGAGAGACCCCTTTTCCTGTCACTATCTCCCCGCCACTCGCCCTTTTATCCTGGCCCGACAAGCCATAGGACAACCCGTCCAACGCTGGGTTTAAGGACCGTGACATGTAGGTGTCTGCGGACTGAGGTCGCCGAAGTGGAGAGGAAGGGTACGGGGAGAGCTTGCTGATGAGCGGTGTAAGAAGGTCGGCGTAGCCGGTCTTAGCCGGCTTGACCAAGCGGTCGACGTGGATGTTGAGCTGCTTTTGTTCGAAGGCGCAGGTGAAGACGCTGTGGGAGAGGTTCTGCATCCAGGAGAGCAGCGACAGGTCCAGATCATCACAGCCATTACCGCACAGCATGTCGACACCCAGAAGGACCTCACTCTCTGTTATCTCCTCACCTGTCGCCTTGCTCTGCACATGAAAAAAAAAATACCCTGAATGTTTATCACCATAAACACAATTATGCCAACAAACTAGTTCAGTGTGCATCTTCAGTAGTTCACACCTGGCAGAACTCCACACAGCATTCATACAGGACTCCTTTGAGGAGCAGCTGAAAAAGTCGATCCCCGCTGGCCTTAAAACCAGCTTCACTCAGTTTCCTGTCTGCAGGGATAAACTCTGCCACCATGTTACAGGCCTCCTCAAAGCACTGCACTCTGGCTGTGCTGGGATTCCAGTCCTGATGGAGATAATAACACATGAAGACATCCAGGGTCAAACATTAACAAAAAAAATCAAGGAAAGCTCTTAAGCTGTTATTTTATCTTAAAGATATGTGTACAGAGGTCATTCCTTCCCAATAATCAGCAAACTAGAGAAGAACAGTCATTGAAACGTAACATGTAAATGTAGCTGTGATGCCCTGCAAGTCTTAGTCTGTAAAAAATATAACTCACCTTGAACTCAGCATGGTTTGTGAGGCGAGGCAGCGTCAGCAGCAGACACAGTTTGCTGTAGTCGTCTTTAGACGGGCAGAACTCTTCCAGAGCGTGGAGGCACTTCACCGCTTCCTGCATGGTGAACTCCAGCTAAACACATAAAATACACAGCAAAACAACCGAGAAGGGACATGAAAACACAGATCTTTGCATTACTTTAGATGCAAACAGCTAAGCTTAGGTTAACGGTTAACCCAAATTACATAGAACATATTCATTGCAAAAAAGTTTTTTTATTTCTGTAACAAGTAAGAAATAAACGTGCATACAGATACTATGTTAAAATTTATAAAGGTTTTATTTTATAGTTGTAAGAAAACATTATTAGGTATTTGATTCATCATGTGTATTTATTTCCCCAGGGCTTTTGTGACAGAAACAGGCCCACAGCATCACAGATGTTCCACCGTGCTTCACAGTCTGAACATGATCCTTCTAAACATATATCCTTCTTTATTTTGGCACCAAACCTACTTTCCTGCCAAAATGTTAGTCCAGTTAAAGTCCAAATAAGCAAACTTGACATGTTTACATTTGTGATTGTAGGACAGAATAACAGGTAGATGGCAGATAATGGTTGGCATGAAGACTCTTTGCTGTAGTTTAAACAGTGAATATATATTTTTTATGTCCCTTACCTTTCTTCTCTCGGTGTGTGGTGGCAACAGAAACATGGATCAATAGCTAAGAGAAATGGGCCAGGAAATCATAAATTCATAATTTTAAGTTCTCAAACACAAAGAGAGTATATATTTTATTTTATCAGAACAGTTGGTGCTGCTAATAGAGAACGGTGATTTTGTTTAAAACTATAATTTTTTAAACACTGAATAACGCAGGTTTAAGGTTTATATTTTTCTTATTTTGTTCTATATGAGGATATACTACTGCAACAAAAGATTTTTAAAGATTTTACACATTGTACCAGTGGTGCCAGGTAAGTGTGGAAAGTTATGTAAAATATCATCTGTAAACTGGCCCCAGATTTGGACTTACATGCTGTGGCTCGTCTTCTGCAGACATGGCATTATTCACACACAGAGCCTCCAGAAACTTCTGCTTCAGGATGATGTAACGAAACCTGAGGAGAAAATGTCTCTATTTTATCTTCACAAGGTAAAAGTGAATGTTAATAGAAAACCAACTAAAAAATACCAAAAAGAAACACTAATCCAAGACCTTTAAATATTAAAAACAACATGGGATCACCTTTTTCTGTCAAACTTATCCATGCACTCAAGGGGCTGAATGAACTGCAGGACCTCATCCCACTGGCCATCAAGGATCAGCTGCCTGAAACCAAAACCAAAACCAAATATTGTGCATTCACATTTAGCTCTAACATGTGCAGATTTATGACAAATAAGATTGTCTTTCATATATTCAACTCTATATTCTGTTGTTTTTTTTTACGAAATGTTTAAAAGGTCAAAAAAGTTGGCGAGAGAGAAACGTTTCACACTAGAATACCATTTCCCAAAAATGTACTCAATAACAGGTTGACAAGAAATGTCTGCTTAAATTTACAGTGGATCTGCAATGTGATTGAGATGTTCAATGAAACATAATGCTGAAAGCATCAGATAGAGTCAGAAACAGTTGATTTACCTGAGGAACAACATGTCGTCCGAGTAGAGTCCATTGATGACGCCGCTCTCCTTCTCCAAGGCGAGCATGCTGATGTGCAGCTTCCTGGAGTGGAGAAAGTCCAGGACCACCTTGATGATCTCCACCTCCTTCACATTAATGGTTTCTTCAGCTGTCATGGTGATCACGCTGGAAAGGAGCAAGGAAACGTTTTAGCTGTCCTGCGATATATTTTCTTTAGCCTTTCAAGAAGGTAGGAAGAACAACAGCCTGAGTCGACTGCAGCAGGCTGGAGGAAACAAACAAGCAAGAAGAAGAAAAGACTCGTTAAAATTGCATTTGGTTCATTAACTTTTGTTAGGACAGCCATCTGTTTTCTGCCACCTTAGCTCTCTGCGGAGAATGTCTTAATATTTAAACATTATTATTCAAGCAAGCACCCTAAACACCATCAGCTAGAACTACAGACAAAGGTTACTAAATGTGCATTGAATGACTACTTAGCTAGCTAGCTTAGGGTCAATTTACAAATTAGCAACAATGATGTTGTCATGGCAACAGGATACAGTAAACCCTCTGCAAAAAAGGAAAATCTTACCAAGTATATTTTTCTAACTTTTAGTCAAAACCTCTCATCACACTTATAAGTCAAAAGCATCTACAGAGATAAATTCAAGTGAGATATAACAACTTGTTTTGAGACAATGCATCTTGAAAATCTCGATAAGTGAAATAGTCTTGAAAACTTCTTGTTTTGAGGAATTTCTTAAATGACAAGTTTTTGTTTTTTTGACATTTCAGACGAGTTTGAAGTTCTTGTGAGGTTTGTAAAACATAAAGTCTTGTTTCAAGAAAAAAAATTACTTGAATTAAGACAAATCTGCTTTAATGATAACAATAATATCAACAACATGCCCAACTCACAGTCTTTTACAAAACATTGTATAAGTGTAGCTATTTTTAATACATTTCTGTCAAACCAAACATTCAAGTGATTTGGAAAATAGACAAAAATAAATAATAATATTAATATTTCATTCTCTTTTCTGTTGCACTCTGGACAAATTCCAGCATATTATTCCAAACGTAATGAGTACAAATACTGTTCTATATTACAGTAATTGGTAATGCTGTAAAACATCGTTTGGTCCAAATACCCAGACTTACCACTGGGTCAAGACTGACATTTGATGATATCTGTGAGGTCATATTTCACTTCAATGTACTTGCTATTATTAAAATTCACATAAGAGTATGGTGTATAATCAATACGTTTGTCTGCATCCATGAAAATATTGGCTTGAGCAAGGGAGGGAAAAATACTAAGATGAAAACAGGTTGGAGAAGGGTTATAATGCTGCGAATGCATTTCCTAATGCTAGTCAGGAATGCATACTTAAAGGTAATTTGTCTTAAAATGCAATGTTCAAATGTTAATTTAAGTTGGTTTTGGACCTGGATCCAGAGCATTGCCACACTTATGAAACTAAGAATGAGTTAAATAAATGTTAAAACATGTGGATGACATTCAAGCTGAAAAAAAGATGCTACCTTTGAGGGGAAGGATATTACTTTTGTGCATCACAAGTTTATTATGAGATGCAAAAGCTCACGATTGTAGTAAAATAATACTCAGAATGAGTTTTTGTGGCTAGTTTCAAGATTCTCTAAACCATGTGACGCTTTACTGCAAAGTCTTTTTTCTAGAAATCTTGTCAAGTTAATTTTCACTTGTTACATTGGCAGATTTTTTTGCTTATTTCAAGCCAAAAAATCTCATTTTAATTTGTTTTTACTTATTTTTGAAGTGGCATTTTTTCCAGTGCACAGACCATTTAAAACAGGAAATCTAAAATAAATACTTTGATAAATGAGTACAGAAATAAATACAATTTGCAGACAATTGATAGGATTCTTTGAAAGGATACAAAAAAAAAAAGAAAAAGATCAGGTTACTTTCTGTTGGTGCAAAAATGTGAAAAATTGTTGCCCCCTTACAGATTTCTTTGTTTTATTTTAGTAACACGTTAATGTTTCAGGACAAACTGATCTTAATATCAAAACAAGATAATATGAGTAAATACAAAATGCAATTTTGAAATAATTTTAATATATTAAGGAAAAAAAAAACTATCCAACCAGGCCCGATGTAATTAAAAAATGTCCCTTAATACCTGGCTGTGCCACCAAAAAAGTCATGGGGATCACGAGGTGAGACGGGTCTGTGTGTTCTGTTTTGTTAGCTAAGGTTCTGCCCAGTCTCTTTGTTATTGTTGAATCATGAACACTGACTCAAACTGTGGGAAATGGGGCCTGCAGTGCTTTAAATGTTTTTATAGGGTTCTGTTGTAATCTCCTGATCGAGTCATCAATGCGTTATCAGGGTAATGCTGGTAGGCCACCACTCCTGTGAAGGTTCACCACTGTTCCATGTTTGTATGTCGCTGGAGTCCCGAAGCCTTAAAAATGGCTTTGGGACCTTTCCACACCAATAGATGTCACTGACTTTGTTTCTCATTCATTACTGAATTGCTTTAGATCGGGGCATGATGTGTTGCTTTTTAAACCTGTTAGCCTACTTCATGTTGTTGGGACAGGTGCTACTTATGTGATTTCTTGATTCTACAGGTCAGGCTTAGGTGTGGTGAGTGAAAATACATCATAGAATGTGGTTAATCCTTGTTATTAATTCAAAAAGGAAGTAAATGACATTTTCACATGCTGCTAGATTTGATCCAATAGCTTTTTTCTCTTAAGAAATCATCTCATCATTTAAAAACTGTTTTTTTTGTTGTTGTTGTTGTTGTATTTACTCAAACTTCATTTGTCTAATGTCAAGATGTATTTGATGATCTGAAACATGTAAGATTGACAAAAAAGCAAAAACAAAAGAAATAGGTAAGGAGGGAATCAATTTTATGGCACCGTACCTTATAGAAAAAACATCCTAAGACTAACTTCACAATAAAACTGCTGTCTCGTGTAACTCAAACCAGAACAACAAAGAAAGATGTGTTTCATTGATATTCAAAATCGACAAGATGCTGACCCTTGACCCAGTAACAAAATCAACATGAAGCCTGGAATGACTAATTCAGCATTCTATACACACTGTCTAATCATGTCTAGATTTAAAAGAACCACACATTCATTTACAACAAGATTATCTTCCATTCATCTCACTGATCTTCACATTTCTTTGCAGATGTATGATTTAAAAAGGGGTTTCAACAAGACAGCATGGATGCATTACTTCATAGCCCATTGTATCTTAATGCAGCCCAAACGTTTACTGAACAAAATAAATACTGTTCATTCTTTAAATACACTACTCAGAGCTAAAGACCAGTTTCGTCTTACAGCAGTGATTCTTCAATGTGGTTAAATGTATTGTGATTATGCTTTAATGTGATCCATTTATAACAAGATGATCTCATTTTAGTTACTCTGTGTTTTGTAATTTACTCTTTAACATCTGCAGATTACAAAAAAAAAAAAGCCTATATGGCGAAATCTGGCACATTTACATGACAAACAGAGGAAAACATGCTGATTAGTGTCCATTGTCCCTTTTAAACTCAAAGATCAAGATAAAAGATACTTAAGTCAAGTAGAACAACAGCAGTAACTTCCAAAAGGATTCATACCCTTGGACTTTTCCAAAGTTTGTCACCTTAAAAACCAATATGTATTTTATTGGGACCTTATATGAAATACCAACACAAAGTGTTGTATAAATGTGAAGAGAAAGGAAACTGAAGTTTGAATCAATTCCCCAGCCTTTGAACATTAGTAACAACGAGACAGCAGGAGATTTACTGCCCTAAACACAACGTCCCAATAGTGAAACATGGTGATGGCTGCAACATGCTGTGGGGATAATTCTCTTAAACATGGCCATGGAGTCTGATGAGACTTGACAGACAGATGGATAGAGCCAAATACAGGGAAATGCTGCAACAAAACCTGTTAGCGGCAGCATAACACTTGAGACGGAGGCGGAGGTTCAACGGCCCTAAACATACAACAAGAACTGCAATGGAATGGATGGCTCAGTCAAAGTCCAGACATAAAACTAAAGGAGGATCTGAGGCAAGATTTGACATCTGGTGTTAACAGACAAAGAACGGGTACTTGTTTCACTCTGGGTGTGAGCAAAGTTTGTAGAGGAATACCCCAAACGACTTGCAGCTAGAGCTGCAGTTTCTATAAAGTATTGAGTCATGGAGGCTGAGTGCAAACGTCATATTTCAGGTGCTTTGTTTTTTTTAGCAATGATGTACCACAGTTATCTTCTACTCTGTGCTGATTCATCACACAAAATCTCAATGAAACACATTAAAGTTTGTGGATGTAACATGAAAAATAGGGAAAGGAATGAGCTGTATCATTTTCCAAGGCTCTGTGTAAAATCAAAAAACAAATCTAAACTAATGTCAGGTTGTCCTGATTTGCGATTTAGGTAAATTTGTAGCTTTATGGAAATTATCAGAGACTCTCCCCTAATGGGATCACCATGCTGGACCGGTACCGTGTACTAGATCGTACTGTTCTGTTGAATAGGATACTTGTTGCTTTGGTGTTGCAACCACATACAATTTTAGGGAGTCAAGCATAAACATCTCTCTATAACAGAGCCTGATATGATGCACAGCCCTTCGCATGTTGTGTTGATCAGGAAGAAAAACGTGTGTTAGCTGTCATTTAAACACAAACCCCGATTAAAACGAGCCTAGACCTAAACAAACAGGATCCCTGCAGTTCTGCTAAGCTAGCCTGAGACATGGTTAGCCAACAACAAGCATTAAGCCACAAAGTCAAACAGCATAAGAAGCTTAGGCGACTTGTTAGCTCTACACAGGCACTGAATGTAGCCGCAGGATTAGAGCAAAACCATCAAATGGCCAGTTAGTGTCAGGGCTCCCACACAGCTGGCTAATTTGACCGGCGGTAGGAGGGGAGCTAGCCAGGGCCGAGGAGGGGAGAGGCATCATCCGCTAGTTAGCTGGACGGGCGGGGTGACAGCTCCAAGCCCTGCAACACGCAAGAAATAACACTCACCTGCTTCTAAAAATACATGGGATGAAAACGCCGACCCCGGTGTGTTTCCGCGCTGTTCACAGGCGGTGTCACGGTTGTCCCCGGCAGCAGAGTCTGTGTTGCTCCTCCGTGTCTGTGTCCCCTCCTCTAGCTGGATCTTTCTCCGCCGCTGCGCTCTCTAACTGCGGTCTCTGGAGCCGCCCTGCCGAGCCTGCTGCCTGCAGAGCACCGCCTCCATCCATCCATCCTCCACACACACTAACTTCATGCACAATCATGGGGTGTTTCTGTGAGCAGAGAAAGAGATAAATATTCATGAGATTTATATGTAACAATACATGGTATGTGTCTGAGACACTGTAACCTGCACAAGGGCTGTCATTGTAACTTAGTTTTTTTCAATTGCCAAGACACATTTAAATCATCCATCCACTGCTCTAAACTGTAAACACAAAACCCAATTTTCAAACTACATTCACAAAACCCCTGATTCTTCCTTCAAAACCAAAATGTTGCCCAACAGTTTAAGCAGTGCTCAACACCAATGTTGTCACATCAGACCCCAGTCAATCAAAATGTAAAACTCCACTGAACAGTCATTACACGCAACATATAAAAAAGGAAAACACAATAATCAAATCAGAAAACTTTTAAAGTAACCTTTATTGTGCAAAAAGGAAATGCATTTTCAAAACAAATTTTGAGTTTAATTTTTGAGTGTTTTGAGTGTTTAAGTTGAGACACCAGTGCTTTAATTGAGTTTCACTTTTGCTATATGTGCTGATCATTATGCATCCCAAGTGCATCATAGTGCAAAATGTGTTGTAGTGGGTATAAATATATTTACAAGTTGTGTCTAACTGGGTAAAAAGTGCTTAAGGCTCTGCCAAAAGGGTGACCATTTCAATAAAGTGGTTCAGGGCACCAAGCACTCTGTTCAGACATTTGCGTTTCCCAAAAAACTGACCTATCAGGGATTGAGGACTTTTTTCATGGACCATGAAGAGTATCTACACATTTTCACCGTGTTTGGAGTGGCAGTCCTTGGCTTTTGTATAGTGTCTATAAAACAAATCTAAGATTAATGCTGTATTAGTCTGATCTCAAGTTCATTTTTTTTATTGTATTCTGGGCTCTGCTGATGTGGTGGGAAGAGATTTGTGTCTATAGAGCGCCACGGCACTTTGGCTGTAGTAGGATCCACTTGAGTCAGGGAGCAATTTGTACAAAAACGGCATGGGTTTCAGTATCCACAACGGGAACACGCACAAAAAGGAACACAGAAAGTTCCAAGAAGTTAAATACCAGAGAAAAAACATTCAGAAACCCGTATTGAAAACACTCTTAGACATGAATCAACAACACTTCAGACATGAATCGTTGATACGTCTATTCATTACTATTCAACCTATCATCTAGGTTTAGACCAAGCAAAACTGCTTGGTTTAAAAGTGATGGAAAAGTTGTGTTGCCCACAACACAATGCAAAAATGCCAGAAAGAATAAACCAGAACTGACAGACAACTACATTTCCGGGAAATCATCTGTGGAGAAAGAATTGTAATTTCCAGAAAAGGCTACTACACTAGAGTTGTTGTTAACACAGGGAGGAAGCAGCACTGGCAGAATGTTGCCAAGGCTGATGATAAATTTAATATGTATTAAAAAAAAGCTGTCATCACAATAATAACAAACTACTTAGTTTAGTTAGCTCCATCATTTTACACTAGTCAATGTTGCCTAAAAAGGTCTACATTTAAACTTCAAACAAAAGCCTTAGATGTCCATAAAATGGTGCATTGAACCAAATATCTACCAAATCTAGCCCAGATGAAAATAGTGCCTTCCATCTGTACTTTGAGGTCAGGTTTTTTCCTGTTTTAAACTCAGAAAATCAATGAACCCCTCCTCCCAGTGCCTAACCTAGCTGCCCATTTTCTGAGCTAGAATTCAAACCATTTGTTATCAATCCAACATGGCTGCCATGCTTACATCTGTGTCTCATTAAGGCCCTATCCTCACTAACCCAGATAGTTTGCATAGAAATATGTTCTGCTCTGTTTGCACCTCCGTTCTCACACGCAAAGATAATTTTCGGTGAGACTGATATAAAAAAACCCCACCTCAATTTGTATTGTAGACATATGCATTGGATTGGTTGAGGTGCAAACACACCCTCCATTTCTGCTACATATGCGACCCGTTCTCTTTTCTAATGGCTATAATCAGTCTGATAGAGAGAGGTACTCCCAGTCCTTGTGGTTTTTAGTATAACAATGGCCACCAGTGGGCTCTAGATGGACAAACTTTATAAGTTTATTATTTTACTTAGTACCCCTATACACAGCCCATTCTAAAATGGCCAAACTCTAACACTCAGTAGTTTATTCTAACCTCCCCAACAACCCCGCACCATTACAAACCCTTTGTGAAGTGCCTTGAGACGACATGTGTTGTGAATTGGCGCTATATAAATAAAACTGAATTGATATTCAGAGATTATGTGTTATGACCTGCCTAGGGGTGGCCAGGTGACAACATAAAGGCGATTCATCTTCAGCAGACTTCAAGCAGCCACAGGACAAAGTTGAACAGTTTAGAATGGTTATTTACAAGGCATTTTATTGAAGGTTTTTTGCATAGAGAGAAGAAGCTGGGTTTAACTTCAGGGTGAGCTTCATGCCAAAACAACAAACAAAAGAAAACTATCTGAAATATTATGCCAAAATGACCTAATAAAATGAATAAACAAAATGACAATTACTAACCTATTTAACTAAAATAAACAGGCGAAAACTAAAAGAAGACTAAATTGAAATGGCAGCTCACCCCAACAAACTCCTCGACACAACAAAGATTCAACATATTCACATGGGTACACAGGTGCACAAACAAAGGTGTGGCTGGTTGGGAGGAGCAGAAGATGAATGATGGGGAGACTGCAGCAGCGTTCTCTTATGCGTCTTCCAGGTAACCATTCTGAGTTCATCAGTCTTCCGGATCCACCAATCACAGAAAGGCATCTGCACACTGAAATTTGAATAATAAAAAAAACAACAGAACCATAGGACCCTAGTCTGTTATCAAAATGGAAAATACGACAACACAGAGGTCCAGTTTAGAAACCACAGCAACAGCAGAGTAATCTTTCATGGGTTTTTCCACATCTCTCGCTGTGTTTGTACCCTGTTTCTATTAAGCTTCAAATGTAACCTGAATAAATGACTGAAAGGAAAGGGTATGAAAGAAACCAAGAACTACAATTATTTTGCAAAAAATCTCTTCTCAGCCAAAGCTCAAAGGTTTGCTTTCTGTGTACTTGGAAACTGGATGGTTCGAGTTACCAGTCAAAAATACAACAAGATCGCCCTATGAAGTTGGAATTTCCTAGGAAAGTCGGAGGTCACCGAACAGCCCAGTGTTGTCTGCAATATGGCTGCCACTCACCAAAAACAACTGTGAACCATGTATTGGCACTCAGTCATCAGCTAGTATTAATAACAGTATTTACTACCACAACAAATAGCAAATCCCACTGATTTTCCCCTTGCAACTAAAACACATTTGGGTTGTGACACCACTCTGAGCTCTGACTTCTGAGTTCAAATTGTTACCCAGCTGAGGATGTATTGGATTTTATTTTTTCAAAAAAGGGGAAAACAACGCATTTAATAAAATATTGATACTAGAGTAACTGGGGCCAAAGTCTCATTAAGATCATCATGCTTAAAGCACTGCTCATCAATTTATGAGCATGTTCCCTTCAGTGTTTCAACTAGGACTGCACAATATACTAGAAAATATATAGTCTATTTCTGGTGTCTACTTTAATCAGAAATAAACACCATGGTGACCATGGTTAACTCATTAAAACAGAAGATATGTCCATTCTTAGTATTTCAACTAAGGGGAAGTTAGGACTTCCTCCCCTCTGATACCTGGTGTTACTCTTTTGCTGAAATAACTTCATTGAGATGCTTCTTGTAGTCATCTGCCGGCCTAAAAAACGTTTGACCCACTCCTCTATGCAGACTTCTTTCAGCTGTGTGATATTTGTGTGTTTTCTTGAATGTAGAAGGCATTTCAAGTAATTGAACTCAAGAAAAGGATCTGATCTGGCATTTTACTTGGAAGTTTTCAACCAGTCCTTGGTGGATTTAGTGGTGTTTTGGGTTACTGTCATGCTCTGCTTTAGCTTTAATTTTGATTTGTTACAGGTGTTCTTACATCATGCTCAATCACCCTCTGAAACACGACAGACTTCTCGGTGGATTCTACAATAATGAGCCGGCCCAGTCCTGCTCAAGCATGGCATCCAAAGATCAACCTCCATGCATCAGAGTTAGAATAAGGTTGTTTCCCTGGAATGCTGTATTTGGTTTACGCCAAGCACATCCTCTGTTGTGGTGTCTAAATGATTAAATCATAGACTCATCTGCCTAAAGAACATTATTCCTGATTCCTTGCACGCCTCCTATGGAACTTTAGCCTTTACGGTCTCCTGATTTAGGAGGCATGCATTCTTACAGCAAAAGTAGCAGAAGCCTGCTATATGATACAGGTCTTTGAAGACTTCTTTTAGCATCTTGGGGTCTGCTCTAGTTATCTTAGATATTAACCTTCACCTGTTAGAAACCCAGGGACCAATAGTGTTAATATAAAAGAGTGCTTGCAGTGTTTATAAATCTTGTGCATAAAGCACAGATAGGGCAAAAAAACAGCGCGATGGTAGTGAAAATGAAGCTCACATAAAAATGATCAGGTTTCTAAATAATACAGCAGCTACTTACTTTTTATTCATTAAGATATTAACAACCTTACCATCAGTGATGGCTAATATCAACATAAAACAAAGTGAGCTTTAGAAAATTAAGTCAAGGCAGACCGTGCAAACTGTTAAGAGCTGGCATTTTAATAAAACAGAAAATAATAAAAACAAAACAAGAAAAGTCCATGAAAATGTCATCATATTTTTCTGATTCAAAAGAAAATGAACCCACAGCTGAAGAAAAGAAAAAAGAACTTCATTCCATAAAACACCTCCTCCTGTAGCAAAGCTTGGCATTCAAACACACGTCCTTCAATTACTGTACTGCTTGATTAGTGCACACGTCCAACTGGTAAATATCCTTACAAAAAATACTTCTTATATGTCAAAATATACCTGTACAAAGTCAACACATACTGAAAGAAATGCATGACATAAAAATGTAACAGTAAGGTAAAGTGAAAAGGACTGACAATAACACTGTGGAAACATCTCAGATCAGACTTGACAACAGTGGAGAGGGTCTGTAACAGCTAGCACAGGTAGGTTCATCCCAGTATTTACAACACAATCTAAATCCTAATCTGGATGTAACAGTTAGGACAACCAGCACGTTAATGTGACATGTTACTGGAATCATTTATTCACTCTGCAGCATGGTCAATAGTAAGAATTTAAATTACTGCACATGTTGATGACACTGAGATTTCCATTTGGTTTCTAACTCATGGTAGTTTTACCAGTAATGCTGTTGAGGGATCTGACTTTTTCCAACTGTGGCACAATAAAAAGACCTCAGAAAACAATAAGAACATACTTAAACATGATAAATTATAAAAAGCTACTCAAATGCTACCAAGAGCTAACTTGCTTGCCTTGCTATTATATACAAACAAATGTAAGTACTGTTTGCGATGGATTGCAGTGAATTTTAAACGATACACAAGATGCTTTTCAAAATATCTTCAAAGCTATGTCAAAATAAAATAAATTAAAAGTCCGTTGCAGGTGTTTTCCAGAACAATTTGATGGGACTCCATACAGTCTTCATTACTTTTGTTAAGCGATTGTAATCGCCACTTGAGGTGTTCTTGACACTGGTGGCACTACACTGTACGGCACACACATATACAGAAATGAAACCTGTTTCTAGGGTTGCCAACCGCATGTACAAAGGCAAAAAAAATGTCTTTACATCAGCAGAACTTACATCAAATACAATGCTTCTGATCACAGACAGGCCGCCCTTCTGTTGACCATGAAGGGGGCGTAATCTGATCTCAGATCTGTGTGTACAGACAACAAAAAGATGTTTTCGACAGGCGCAAACAAAATGACACCAGCACCCACTGTGCATCCATGTGACACAGAACAAGAATAATGCTAAACATGACAAACAAAGAGAACCCAAAGTGCCTCTGAGAGGCATAACATTCAGTGCTTCAGTGGTTCAGCTTGGTAAGGCATTGGCTCACCTGGTATTATCTTTTCTTTTTTTGGCACATGAGAACACTGATACACATGCTGACAAGAACACGCTTGTGCCTCAATGAAGTAGTGTCATAGCCAGCTCTGTATTACTTTTATGTGTAATAATGGGATTTAACATTCCAGTTGTGACTTTTGGGAATGGTAATTGGTGTCCCTCTAATAAAAAAACCCGAGACATAATCCACTTATTCTTCTGTTTATTTCAACAGAGCATGCCCAGATGCTGCTCTATCATCTGGCACTACTTTGAGTGTTTTTTGGGTGTCCCCTGCTTCTTGGTTTGCCACAGGTGGCTGGCGATGGTGACGGCGTCCACGCTCGCAGACATAGTTTTAGCCGGGATCTTGCTGAACTGCTTCCTGTCCGAGTTGTACTTGTACAGAGCCTCGATCATCTTCATAGTGATAGTTTTTGGGCCGATGCCAACCAGTTTAGCAATCTCCTCGGTTTCGGGGCAATACGTGTAGACAGACCTGAACTGGCATCCAGAATCACGGAACAACACCAAGAAGTTGTTGGCTTCTGATTTCTCCATTTCCTGCAAGAGATTGTGCAGAAGAAACATATTTATTAATGTAGGATTATTCACTAAGGGTATATTTATCCTTATATCTTCCTGGTTTGCAACAACCAGACAATAGTTCCGAGTTGCTTTGCTGTTTATACTGATCTGAGTTCAGATTAAACCACCAAATGACAAGTAGAACACATATGATTAAGCTTATCCAGTAACTTGTTTGACATATTTTTTAACTAGAAGTATAAACTTCCAAAGCATTGCTATGTAGTAAGATCTTGAATTTGAAAGGTCTAAATTTCAAGGATCAAAAAAGCTTTAGAGGATGTATTATCCATGAGGTGTTGTTGGTAATTAAGTTGTGTCAATAACCGACATGGGAGGATTTAGGGAACTTATGGAAAAGGACATTGAGGTGGCCACAGTGAGGTTCTGAACAACAAATCGAGGTCTCATAAAAAGGAAAGCATGGCCTCTCCCAGGCTGTGCTTCAAGCATTTTAAAACAGTGGCCAGTGAACAAAGTGCTGAACATAAAATGGCCAGGGCAGACCAAGAACTTGCTGCAGATACTATATAATACTTCTGGCCTGGGAATGCCTCAGGATCCTCTGAATGTCACCAAGGAAAGCGATAACCAAATTTCTTTCGTGGACCTTGTACCTCTTTGAACCACTCCCAGATAAGCATAAAAGGGATGGATTCCTTAGTGGTGTAAGGTCTAAATTTTAAAACCACAAGAAATGCTGACTAATCATATTTTAGCCAATTTCCCTGTTTTACTTTAATAAAAGCTGTCAGTTGAAAATATTTCCCTAATCTTCAAATATTGTCGCAATAACTTGGTTTAAGTAAGATTAGTCAAAGAAAGTTATTCAAAGTTTATGTAGCTTAACCAGTTAGTTATACACACACATATACAGCACATACATCAAGTATCTTGTTTTTCTGCCCTTCGTTGACCTTGCCAGCTAGGCAGCAGTGAGCCAGGGCATTCTGGATGATGTGCTTGTTGGATTTGGCACTAGGCTCCTTGTACAGTTTGGGTCCTGTGCGAAGGAAGAGTGAGAAGGCACAAATTAAACATCCACTAGACAAATAGAAGAGAAGACAAAGCTCCACATTTCTCTACATCCCTACCTGTGTACTCTGTGTTGGAGGGAGTGGAGGAGGTGGTCGAGTCATTTTCCCAATCTTTCTCTCCGTTACGACTGCCGCCCGAAGGACAGGAAGAAAAACCCTCTGCGGAGTCTGGCCTGATGGCGACCAACAAATGACAAACACAGACATAACAATCACAGGAGGAGCAGACGGGCACAAACACGTAAAACATATTACCACACAATGCACACAGAGACACGCACAGAAACACAGAGATGGGTCAAAGCAAGATCAGACATTGTGACACAGTTCTCCAAAGTCTGCCTGTGGTCTTGCATCACATCATAGTAAAACACTCGGGCGAAGCAGAGCCGTGTTCAACCAAGCAAAGCAAAGTGGCTGGCTTCATTGCTATAGAGAAAATACAGTGCCTTGCGAAAGTACTCGGACCCCTTGAAATTTTCAACCTCTTGCCACATTTCAGGCTTCAAACATAAAGATATAAAATTCTAATTTTTTGTGAAGAATTAACAAGTGGGACACAATCGTGAAGTGGAATGAAATTTATTGGATGTGTCAAACTTTTTTAACAAATAAAAAACTGAAAAGTGGGGCGTGTAATATTTTTCAGCCCCTTTACTTTCAGTGCAGCAAAGTCACTCCAGAAGTTCAGTGAGGATCTCTGAATGATCCAATGTTGTCCCAAATGACTGATGATGATAAATAGAATCCACCTGTGTGTAATCAAGTCTCCGTATAAATGCACCTGCTCTGTGATAGTCTCAGGGTTCTGTTCAAAACACACAGAGAGCATCATGAAGACCAAGGAACACACCAGGCAGGTCCGAGATACTGTTGTGGAGAAGTTTAAAGCTGGATTTGGATACAAAAAGATTTATCAAGCTTTTAACATCCCAAGGAGCACTGTGCAAGCAATCATATTGAAATGGAAGGAGTATCAGACCACTGCAAATCTACCAAGACCCGGCCGTCCATCTAAACTTTCATCTGGAACAAGGAGAAGACTGATCAGAGATGCAGCCAAGAGGCCCATGATCACTCTGGATGAACTGCAGAGATCTACAGCTGAGGTGGGAGAGTCTGTCCATAGGACAACAATCAGTCGTACACTGCACAAATCTGGCCTTTATGGAAGAGTTGCAAGAAGAAAGCCATTTCTCAAAGATATCCATAAAAAGTCTCATTTAAAGTTTGCCACAAGCCACCTGGGAGACACACCAAACATGTAGAAGAAGGTGCTCTGGTCAGATGAAACCAAAATCAAACTGTTTGGCCACAATGCAAAACGATATGTTTGGTGTAAAAGCAACACAGCTCATCACCCTGAACACACCATCCCCACTGTCAAACATGGTGGTGGCAGCATCATGGTTTGGGCCTGCTTTTCGTCGGCAGGGACAGAGAAGATGGTTCAAATTGATGGGAAGATGGATGGGGCCAAATACAGGACCATTCTGGGAGAAAACCTGTTGGAGTCTGCAAGAGACCTGAGACTGGGATGGAGATTTATCTTCCAACAAGACAATGATCCAAAACATAAAACCAAATCTACAATGGAATGGTTCACAAATAAACGTATCCAGGTGTTGGATTGGCCTAGTCAAAGTCCAGACCTGAATCCAATCGAGAATCTGTGGAAAGAGCTGAAGACTGCTGTTCATGAATGCTCTCCATCCAACCTCACTGAGCTCCAGCTGTTTTGCAAGGAAGAATGGGCAAGAATTTCAGTGTCTCGATGTGCAAAACTGAGAGACAAACCCCAAGCGACTTATAGCTGTAATTGCAGCAAATGGTGGCGCTACAAAGTATTAACGCAAGGGGGCAGAATAATATTGCCCACTGTTCAGTTTTTTATTTGTTAAAAACGTTTGACACATCCAATAAATTTAATTCCACTTCACGATTGTGTCCCACTTGTTGTTGATTCTTCACAAAAAATTTGAATTTTATATCTTTATGTTTGAAGCCTGAAATGTGGCAAAAGGTTGAAAAGTTCAAGGGGGCCAAGTACTTGCGCAAGGCACTGTATGAAGGGAACAGCAAGCAAACAGCTAAAATATAAAGTAGAGAGCAAATGTGATACAGAGCAAGAAGAAGAAGAAGAGATGGAAACAGCTCTGCAGCCTGCGTCTGATGGACCTTAGGAAAAACACAAAACTATAGTGGTTCAAAGACTGCATTCCATTCAAGACATTAACCTGCTTTTACTTGCTGAAATTTAAAATAAAATAAAAGCCAATACAAAATTAAAATGAAGCTGCAGCTTATCTACATAGAAACACATCTCCAAGTACTTTAACCTGATGTCAGAGTGTTACTAACCTTCCCTTTCTGTCTTTGGGAGAGCTTAAAAAAAACGGGATATGGGCAGAAGCAAGTTTGTTGCCTCTGAAGGATGCATGCAGAGCAGAAGTAGAAGAAGGAGAAGACAGGGAGAACAGAGAATCAAACTGTTGACCACAAAGCCTTCTAAGGGTCAGAGTACAATACACATTCCTAACTAGTCTCATCAGGATGAGTTAGTTGTTAAATCAAGGAGAGTACAGGATTTGTTAGTTTAACTTGATATGTACAAAAACGGTAACTTCTAACTAATTTTTAAGGTGATTAGCCAACTATTAGCTCATAGGCAGTTGGAAAAGTATTCAACTATTCTGCTTTTTGTCACTTTACAATAGGAATATTCAAGATTTTATGCAACAGACCAATACGAAGTAGTGTCAGAATTTCCTTTATTGTCATTATCACAAATATAACAAAACTGAGAAAAAAGCTATCTGGTCAGTACACGAGCAATAAGCGACACTGAACATGCAGCCAGAACTAAAATTAAATTGTTCAGACATAAATCCAATTGAGAGTCTGTGGCAAGACTTCTCTCCATCCAGTCTGACTGAGCAATTTTGCAAACAAGAAGGGACAAAAATGTAGATCTCTAGATGTGCTTAGCTATATCTTTATACAATTTGAAAACATGTATCCTTTTCTTTGCACAATAATGCTTTTTTTGTGCTGATGTATCACATCAAATCCCAATAAAATATATTTACTTTGCTGGTTTAATGTGACGAAATGTGGGAAAGTGTGAGCGAATATGAATTTTTAGATTTGTTATTCACAGATCAACGAAGGTATAGCCAGTTCATTTCTTACCTGTTGTTCTTCCTGTTATCTGGCTGGTCTCTGTTATTGTCAGCAAGATTGAGGGACGCCAAAGAGACACTTGAGACTGAGAAGCCCCGAGGACGCACACCTGCAGGAAAGTAGCAAACAGGACCAGCATGGATCATCATGAGACACTCGGTGAAAACATTATTCTGACTGTGTCTTGTGGGTCACTCACCTGTTGTTCTCACAGGAGGAGTAGACGACTCCACGACGTCCCTGTGGATGGACTTGGGCCGCTGCTTTTTCTTGAGACTTCCACTACGAGGCTTGATGACCTCATTCATGTCCTCCATCAGCTTGAGCTGCTTCCTCCTCATATATTCATTCTTGATGTATTCCCTCCTCGCCTTCTCGTCATCCTTCTTCTGTTGTTCCTCCTCTGCTTGTAGCCTGCACAAGAACAAGAAAGCATGTAATGGAAGACTAAAAGTTTAAAGTAGAACTATCTAGAGCATGCATTTATCTGGACACAATGCGATGCAGAGAGGACACACCGTGCTGCCTCTTTCTTCTGCTCCTGGTCCAGCTCCTGTTGTTGCCTCCTCTCCTGAGCCTCCTTCTCCCTCCGAAGCCTCTTCTCCAGCAGAGCTGCTTTCTTTGTTGCCATGTCCTCTTCTCCTTTCACATCATCCTGGTGTTGAATGAGAACATTTACATACACAAATAAAACAATTCTTTACATCTTTAATTTTTATTTTAATTTTAAATGTTAACCCAGAAGATAATATCTTGACAGGAAAACATCTTAGCTTAACAGATCCTGACCAAGGTTTGGCCAGTCAGAAACTGAAAAATTCGATCTTTTTCCAGTCAACGACTGCACTATCTGTAAATGCCACCAGGTCGTGCTGACATCAACGCACAATGGTGGGGAAGCTGTTACTGAGTAATATTTCCAGTGAGGTGATTTAAATAAATTTTGAGAGGGCTCAGGGAAACAAATTTCTAAGACATGTCTTGAAATGTCAAGTTTATTAACCCTACGAGGGAGAGAGCAAAACTTAACGTAGATAACAGGAAGGTTGAACATCTCCTAATATAAACAGTAGTTAGTTCAAACTGCTTTTTGGAATGTTTGTACCTGACTGTGAAGTGCCTTGAGATGACATGTGTTGGGAATTGGCGCTATATAATTAAACTGAATTGAATTTTTAAGCTTTCTTTAACTTAATTCTCAGTTAAAGAAAGCTTCTTCAGGAGCAACTAGAACACCCAGGGCCTTTAGCTCCAACTCACCTTAAAGAAGAAACCACAGCACATCTTTTGGTCATCTACAGTTTCTCCTCCTTTTTCTCCCTCCTCTGTGCTCTCCTGATCCTGGCCACCAGGTGGCTTTAGCAGAGACAAAGGCACCTCCACCAGGTCCTTCCTTTCTTGGGTGTCATCTTGACTCTGGTTAACAACTCCACCTTTGATCTCTGAAACCGGCTGGCACAAAACCTCTGATGTCTTTGACTGTCCCTTGAGTTCTGTGCTCTCCTGCAGTCGTTCATTCATCTTTTCTTTGGCTTCTTCTTTATTATTCCTATTTGCTACAGTCTCCTCTTTTTTCTTAGAGTCTTCTTTCTTGCCCTTTGAATCTTGGTTGTGTCTTTCCCTTGTTCCCTCATCATGGCCCAAGTACGCAAAAGGGCTGTGCTGCGTTTGGGTGGAGTTGAAGCGCCTCAGTCTAGGCAGGCTGTCCACTGAGGTGGGGGTGTTGAGCATTCGGCTGATGGGGGTGACCTTCAGATCGTTCGGACGGGGAGTCCGAGGTGTTCTGGCATGAAATGAGGCCGGCCGTCGTTTGATGCCTGCAGGTGAACGATTGGGGACGCGTGGGGATCCGGAAGAGGACAGTATCGGGGACAAGGATCCCACTGAACCACGGCCTGATCCTCGGCCTGTCACGCTGCTGCTGCGCAACTCACGGAGCTGCCTGTGTGGATAAAGAGATGCAAACAGTAATGGGATGCTTGCATTTCAATAACCTCTTTGGTGGATTTGGCAGTAAGGGATACCTGTGTGGAGACGGAGCAGGAGGCGGGATCACCCAAGCCTGTTGCTGCTGATCTCTCATAGCCATGATCTTCTCCTGCTGCTGGCCCAAACGCTGCATCTCAGTCTGCAGGAAGCCCAGCGATGTGTTCAGCCTTTCAATGGAACGTGTGTATTCGGCAAGGTCAACCTCTCCAGGGGTCATGCCTTATCACCACCAACAAATACAAGTAAATGCACAATCCAAAAAACACCACCATTTATAAAGTCAAATCAGCTGAGCTAAGCAAAAGAGGCATGCTAACGTTACCCACCCCCACCATCTTCGCAAGGAGATTTTGGGGCTGCTCCGTCAGGCTTGCACCGCTCCACCCGTTCCTCCTTTGAGGAGGAGACCGGATCAGGCAAAGCTGTTTCTGCCCCTCCTGAGTTTGGGCTGAGCGGGCCTGTCACTCCTTTCCTTTTCACTACGTTCAAGAAGGCTGTTCTACCCATTTTCTGGCGGTGCCTGGTGAAAGCTGCCTCTACCTGAAAATAGCGAAGAACCCAGTATTAGATTTAAAACCACAATAAGAGATTTCTCTGGTGATGCAAGACTGCGTACCTTCTTCTTTTGGGCTTCAATGGCTCTGCGTTTTTCTTCAAGCTTCATTTTCAGCTGAATCATTTCTGAAGCTATGAAGTGGGAGGGATCTCTGGGGGATGGGGTAGCTGGAGAAGGTGAAGTGATTGGCAGGGGAGGTGTAGAGAACTAGGGAAAAAACATAATTTAACATCAACATATTAGAAATCTATAATTCTGCTACTACAGAAGATACAGTGGTATGAAAAAGTATTTGCCTCTTGCAGATTTGTTCTGCTTTTGTTTTTTTGTCCGACTTCACTTTTTCAGATCATAAAACCGTTAACATTCTATTTTCGATTATTTTTGCAAACGATGATGAGAAGCTTAGTAAGAGAGTATTTCTAAACCTTAAAAAGGCGTTTGACACAATGAATCACGATTTATTAATAAATAAGCTGGAAAGACATGGGGTTAGAAGGACTATGTTAAATTGTATGCAAAGTATATGAGAATATGAAAGTTGTATTATTTGCAGACGACACCAATGTCTTTTTGTTGGAGATGATCTGGAGCAGTTGTCCAATGATGTAACCAAAACAGTTTACAAATTGAAATTGTGGTTTGATGTAAATAAGTTGTTTTTAAACCTGACCAAAACAAAATCATGCTATTTGGGAACTGTAGATCACATATAAAAAAAAACCAAATACAGCTAAATGGAGTAAATATTGGAGTTATTATTGATGTTAAAATAAACTAGAAACCTCAAATTAGATATACAATAAAGCCAAACAGGTCCTAAAAGAAAAAGCCCTCAACATATTTTATTGTTCCCTATTTTTACCTTACTTTGGTTATTGTGTAGAGATGTGGGGCAATAATTACAAAACATCACTACAGTCAATAACATTGCAAAGAAGGCAATAAGAACAATCAATAAGATCGATTATTTGAATCACACAAAAGCACTGTTCCTAAAATCTAAACTGTTAAAATTTACTGACATAGTGGAACTACAAACAGCTATTTATCTTGTTTGAAGGCCAAAATACATTCTGACTGGAAAACATTTAAAAGCTTTTTCATAAAAGGAAGCACTTTATCACTTAAAGGAGTAAATACAAAAAGTTGATTTCCAATTATGTAATTTATCCAAGAAAAATAGCTATTCAAAACAACCTGTCCCTAAGTGAAAACAAAAACATTCTCAAACTATGAATTGATTAAACATGTTTTAGCTCACTTTTGTAAACCACACCTAGGTCAAATTGCTGCCAAACTTGTATAATCAAGAAGTCGCTTAAATAGAACCAGTCTAAAAATAGGCAAAAAGATCTGAAAAAGCAACACATCATGCCCCAATCGAAAGAAATTTAAGATCAGATGAGAAACAAAGTCACTGAAATTCATCAGTCTAAAAAGGGTCACAAAGCCTCAGGTGTTTTGTATTGCAGTGAGCCACAGTCAGAGCAATTATCCACAAGTGGAGAAAACATGGATCAGAGGTGAACTTACCCAGGAACAGCAAGCCTCCCAAAATTACGCAAAGCATTTCAACTCATCCAGGAGGTCACAAAAGAACCCAAAACAAAATCTAAAGTACTGCAGGCCTCATTAGCCTTAGTTAAACAAGAAAGACAATCCATCCATCCATCCATCCATCCATCCATCCATCCATCCATCCGGGGACTAGTGCTCATCTCTAGCGGTCATACAACAAGAAAGCGACTGATTAAAAATGGGATCCATGGGAGAGTTCCAATGCCAAAACCAATGCTACTCAGACTTAGATGCTGTTACAGGCCGTTCATGCTCGGAGGTCCTGCAGTCTGAATTGAAACAATGAGTGGGCAAAAACCCCCCAGCGATGTAAAAGACTTATTACTTCGAACAATCAATGGTGGTCGTTGCCTCCAAGGCAGGCACAACCAGTTAAGGTGGCGGCACAGTGTTTGGATAGTTTTTTTTAATAAATTATATTAATAAATGAAATCATTTAAAAACAATTTTTTGTTTTTTCTCAGGTTATTTTTGTGTGATAATTGAAATTGATTTGAAATATTCAAATCTGACAAAAAGCTAGATCAGTAGATATCTGTGGGGTGGCAAACACTTTTTTGCAGCACTGTCTACTCTGGAAAGTTTGTGAGAAGACATGAGTGACAGAATGAGGGACCAACCTGAGAGGATGTAGTTCTGGCTGAGTGTGTGTAAGGTACATTGAGGTCAGAACTGTCTGGAGTGGTGGTTCCTCCGCTGCTCCTTCCTTCTAACTTCCTGAACTTCTGCTCTGCAAAGCTAGTCATCCGCACCAGACCCCCACCAGAACCACCCGATGAAGAGGCGGGACTGCCTGTATAAGACCTGGGGAGTGTGGTTGCAGAACTGGGACAGGGGCTACCTCTGTCGCATCCATGTCCCTGTTCACCCTCAGGGCTGGCTTCCACTCCTTCCTTGTGTCCTCTCCTGCACCTCTCCTGCCTGCCAGGCAGTGGGCATGACCTTGTCATGGCCTCACAGTCCGGATCTATATCTGAATAGTCTCTCAGAGACGAGGAGTCCTCATCCAAACTCTGGATGTCCTCAGTCCGCACATGGATGCCCGTGTCAACTTCATCAGTGGATGCAGAGTTGAGGTCTAGGTCATTCACCCGAGTCTTTGCTGAACCCAAGTCGTCCCCTGGAGCTTGAGCCCCTAAAGGATATGAAGGCTCTGCACCATGCAGAAAGAAACCATTACCTCCATCTCCAACATCGAGGCTGGCATGAGGCTTCTCTGTGTCATGGATGATCTTGAGAGCCTCTTCAATGCTTGGAGGAGTTGATGGACTGATGTGGCCGGAGTGGTTCCCTTGATACTTACTAGGGCTGCTGTTATCTGGTAACACTCCATTGGGGTACCTAGAGAAAGAGCCAGGTAAATCAGAAAGTTGAGAACAGTAAAAGTGAATCTTGAAATAATTATTACTTCTACTAAAATGTTTTTTCATGTTCTTAAATCACAAAAGCCACTAAAGGTTCTTTGTATCTGAACAAGGTTCAAACATTTATTAAAATGTTACAAGGCCTTAAAGGCATTTTAAACAGCTTTACCAGAGGTGCTGTCTGTGTTTGTATTTAGTTTACTGTCACTTGATTTGTCTTCGACGTGACTAACAGGTAAGGCTTTCATCTTCTGCCAGGGAAAACCTGCATCCTGGGATTGTCACGGATGTTATTTTGACACGACACCTACCAAAACATTTTTTCAAGCCAAATAGCACCAGCCTGCAAAAACAAACGAACAACTCCACCTTGACCGATGGGGATGGAGAAGTTCAATAATTTATGTAATCATCTCTGTTTTTTCTTTCATTGATCGTACTAGAGCTATTTTGCACATCACAGCCCCTATGATTTTCATTGATATAGCTCTGTTTGTTGTGTTTGGGTAAACATCCACAAGCTCTCTGTATAAATAACTAATGTCTGCTTATAGCAGGACGTTTTGAAAAAAAATGTCAATTATAGCTCTTTAAGATATTTTGGAATGGTCTAAAATTATTATCAGTAGGTCAAAGCCGTACGAGAAATCTGTAACAGAACTTTGAATGGTATATCTCTAAATATGCAGGAATGTCTTTACAATTCGCAGTTTTTATTGAACTGCAGGTGATTACACTGATAGGTGATGCAGTTACACTGCCTGTAAAGCTTAAATTTGAAAGCCATTCCTCATCTGCACCTGCTTTGGTTCTTGATAGAGAAAGTGTTGTTCCGTCCTAAAGGTTTGTGAGAAGTAAAGTCGTCCTCCTCTGGGATCTCTCGACCCTGCCCGTTCATGTGGACTGGTGTGAGGGAGAGGTGGCGTTTCATGCCTCCTCTCCCTCCTGCATAATTAACTTTGAACCCCAGACCATCAGTACTGGCTGAGCGGGTCATAGTGCGGGAAGAAGGAGCCTCAAGAGGCGGCAACGTGGAGTCTCCATCCAGGGGAATCTCGAAGGAAATTCCCCGAGAGGAGGAGCTGAAGAATGAGAAGAAAAGGAAATGTGTTGTCAGTACAACAGGAAAGCGATAGACAGTTATGAAATGTAGATCTGTGAGGGCTCGGTTATGGTAACAACTTTGTTAACTCACTGTTTTTCTTTGGGCCACGTCCCAACACAACCATCAACGTAGGACATGGAGGTAGATCTCTTCATTAGGCCTGTTAGACACAGGAGCTCTTAGTTTTACATCATCTAAGAAATTCTTTATTTTCTAAAAAAAACAACACAGCAAATTTATTTGTGGAGAGAATAAAGACAACCTAATGCATCAATATGGAAAAGAATATGTTACACCAGTTTTTTTCTTGCATGTCTTTAGGTATATTTATGCTCCACATTGTGCCTTTCAGACCTTAATCTTGCATCAATTACATTTTGCATTGGATTCTTAATAGCTACATATTTCAATTATTACCAGTGTGGAACTGAAAACAACCACTAGGGGGCATCTGGATTCTTAACAAAACAAAATCTCAGAATCAGAAAAGCTTTATTGCCAAGTACGTTTTTGGACATACAAGGAATTTGTTTTGGCATAGTCGGTGCAATACAGTACAAATTAAACAGTATAAACATATCTACAATATAATATAAATATATGTGCACAGTTTTAAGTGAGTGAGAGTAAATATAGAGCAGTATAAGATGCAAGAGCAATACAACAGTGCAGGTGATCATTGTGCAACCTGCATTGATCAGGTGTCCTGCTGTAGCTGCTACCAGCAACATTTGTTTGTTTTTCACGGTAAAACAATGCTATCTGCTGGCAACATTAAGTGAAGGTAGGACATTTACGACAAACATCTGGTAAATCAATTTGTGTTGTTCTCACAGAAAAAAAAAGAAACAAAATCTTTGCAATCCTGGTTATAAGATAACATTATTTCCCCTGCTGAAAATCCACTCAGTTAGCAGAGTGGATTTTCAGCTACCACATCTTCATGTTTTCCTGATTGTTCCTTTGAGGACCAAACACCTGCATGTCTCCTGCTGTCCATGTAATTGTGTTTCATAGCGGTTTTAAAAATGAGAGCATCGGCATTCTTGTACTCCCACGTCATCGAGCCGATAGTTATGCTTTTCCACAACCCCTCAATGGCATCAGTCGCATTGCCACCTAAGTTCTATTCATTCCCATTTCTGTTCTCATTCTTCATTTCTGTTACTGCACCCAACAACTAGTGTGCACAGTTTATTATCTATTTAAAGTTTATTTTTTTCCCTATGTGTTATATTATTTTTGGGGACTTTTTTAATCCTTAGTGTGCCACGCAACCCTGTATGTGCATTTAAAAAAGGTCAGCTGACTTCTAGCTTGTAGTCCAGACTGATGTATAAGATTACCATAAAACACATTTGCATTAAGTCTGCCCATTTGGCTAGTATGGCAAGCCTCACCTAAAATAAGTGTGCCAGACATCTTATCAGGGTATTCTGGCCCCTTTAGACACAGAAGCTACAAAAATTGTTTTAGACAAGTATGCATAACGGTGGATCTGTTAACTTTCCTTTCGCTTTCTTTGGTCAAATAGTAAACAGTCAAGGAAAAAATCCAACTGAACACATATAGCACATCATAATAATTCCTACCTTCAGCGGTGAGGTTTTCTGGACTGGAAAGTCTGTCTGCATAGTTCTGTTTGACAGGACTGGACACAGGAGCCATATCTCTGCAGAATGAGACAGGCTCACAGGCTGCATGACAAAACAGGACAAATCCTCCATATCATTAGTCAACAACTAGCATTCATTACATGAAGAAAAATAATGATGTTTTTACTACTATCAAAAGGCATGCCGACTGGACTGTACCGTTAGGGTCGAAGACTCTGGGCTGAACAAATGAGGGTTTCACAACCTCGAACCACCAGAAAAGCTCAGCCATGAACACCAGATAGTTACTCTGAAAGATCACACACATCTTCATGTTCAGCTTTTACATGTAACATCTGCCTTTACACTTATTGTTCTCTCTATGCATCTCTGTAAAGATGCAACGCCAAAAAAAATGAAAATTTCAAACCATCTCTGAGCTTTTTGAAAGACCACTGAGGTCACAGTCAGCCAAGTGTTGCTGGGTTCTGATGGGCGTGTTCATGTACTCAAATATCAGTGGATGTTGAGTGGTGTGACCTCTGTAATCTCAAACCCAGATGTGTCATAAAATCTGCCAAACCACTATCTGGAGTGTAGTTTAAACACAGTTCTCTGCAGAATCATTCAGACCTCTTACTGTTGAACAATTTTTCATGTTACAACCTTAAATTTCATTGTATTTTACTAGGATTGCAAGCAATAAGACCAACGTTAAGTAGTCAATAGTTGTGAAGTCGATCTTTTTCTAAATAACAATCTAAGTAGTTTTGTTTGCATTTTTATATAGCCCCATATATTCTAATCCCTCTAAATAAGTAGAAAATAGTGCAAGCAAGTCTTCTAGTTAGTTTATAGACTCCACCTGTGTGTAATATATTCTCAGATTAAATACTGCTATTTTGCAAGGCCCTGTATGTCCCATATGACTGAATAAAACAGTTGGTATCTGAAATTAATAACAAATACAGAAATTTATTAAGCATATCTCTGGTGTCATTTTGTCTAGTTTACATTCCATCATAGCAGTATAAACATATAAGCACCATCTTTTAATGCAATGGGTAAAACCATGCACAAACACTAGTTGAGATTCTGTGGACAGTAAGTCTGTAGCAAACAGGCAGCGTGCCAGTCTTTAAAAACCCACATGACTCCCTGTTGTACCATAAAACCACTATTCAGTTGATGCATGGACAGTGTAATGAATGAGAAATGAAGGCAGAAGAAGAAATGCAGAGCAAAGGGTGTGCGAGGATGAAAGCGACTGCTGTGTTGCATCAAAGAGAGGAAAGTTCCAGTCAGCTGAGACTGTGACATGAATCCTGAATGTTTCTACCCACGCTCTCTGCATACTATTTACCCAATGCTGGCTTTGTTGCTCTCTAATGTCTGGATGGCACTGAGAGGCTCTTCAGGTTGTACAGAAAAACTGAAATAAAAATATTTTAAAAAATTTGATTTCTGTCTAAAGCCTGAGATTTGTCAAGATTTTTCTCCAAGAACAAGAGAAACATGGACGGCAGAGTTGGGTCAGGGCTCTCTGAATCTGTTCTCTCTCTAAGCAGTGAGTAGGATGAGGTCAACAGACTAAACATGCACATTCAGTGTTAAACTTTTCCTTGTGTAATTTCCTACCCTAAGTTTCCTTCTACTCCCCCTTAAAAACATCTCTCCTTATATCCTTTCATCGGCTGAATCCTGCATCATTAAAAAGAGCTTTCCACATCTTCCACACATATTTACTTGATCATCATAATACTGGAGGTTCATACCTTTATGGATGCATGTGTGTAGAGCATGTCCTCCAGGCTGAAGTGGCAGCAGTGATTGAGGTTGTTCTTGCAGAACTCCTGCACCAGCTGGAGGTTGTACAGACTGTCGGCCAGAGACATGGTCTCCTTGAGGCAAATATCTGCTCAGCCAGGGGAGGGGTCAAACACACACAAAGGGAGGGGGAAGTGCAAATACCAAACAGGAAGATGAAAAGCGATAAGGTTCAGTTAATGGCAAAACATTAAAAAAAAGAATAGCAGAAAAAATGCCTTCCCAACTTGCAGCGGATGTTTGAATCACTCAACATGCTTCAGACAATTCAAGACACCCATTTTTAACCCGTCTTGACCTCCTATATGAATCATCAGGATTTTTATCCCTTGGTGTTTCACAACAGCCCCGACGTGTGTAGAATGTGGTAATGAAGAAAACAGAGCTGAGACTTATAGCTGCTAATTTCTCTGGTCTGACATCATCTTGAACTTTACTGTACTAATTTTAGGTACAATCCAGCTGCAAGCAAGAGACCTTAATGAAGCGTGGCTTGCAATCTCATCTGGTTCACACGCTTGCCTGCGAATTAAATCCAACCCTAGGATATTTCAGGGAATCAACACAGGAGCACACACAGCAACCTATTTGAAACTGCAGCTTGATAAGTAGTCCTCTAACGGCTCTCTGCAACATACAACTCGTGACCAATCAGGTCTCAGCCCAGGGCATTTTTAGAAAAGATAGGCTCAGAGGAAACCTCTTTGTTTCATCGCCTCCGCCCTCTTAATGTCAGTCCTAGGTCCTATTTGCACTGCAGAGTCATTCTTTAGTCATCATCCTCACTGTGGTCTTCTATTAATACACAATACAAGTAAAAACTACAAAACAAAAGGGTCACAACTCTTTTGAATATCTGGTAGAAAGGAGGAAACATCAGAAAACAAGACAATAGTGGACGATAAATACATTCTGTGTTTCAAACAGCCAATTCAAATGTATTGTGGTTGTCATATGAACAGGAAGAACGTACCCACTGTGTCTTTCACATATAGAAGCTCTCAAAAGAGTACACACCCCTGTTAAAATGCCTATTTTTAGTACTGCAAAAATATACATATATATGTGGTGTTTGTACAGGACAAAGTAATTCAGAAACAAACAAATGTGTTAGAGGGAAAAAGGATAAATAAAAAGGTAAAGTAACCTGGTTTCAGCAGTGGTTAAAAAATGTTTTGATTTACGTTCACATTTCAGTCTCCCTATCTTTCCATCTTTTTTTTTCCTCTATCAGCATCCAACATATTGACTTGACAATACTTGCCCACTCTGCCTTGCAAAGGTTCTCCAGATCTATCAGATTATGAGGACATCGGCTGTCCTCTTCAGGAGACCGCACAGATGTTTTGTTGTATAAAGTTATGGATTCTGGCTATGACATTTCAAAACTTTAATTATTATATAATGAAATTATTCCTATGCTTGGACTCTTCAGAAAACAATCTTCATCTTCAGCTTTCTAGGAGGAATTTTAAGGATGTAAACTAAGAATAACTTGCCAGTTATTGAATATGCTACTTCAGGATACCCGTTATAAAGGTCTGTGCAGTTGTATCGCTAAACAGTACACAACTGCATTTATTGATTTAAAAAAAAAAAATACTGATATATTTTGCTGACCTCATTAGTGGAACAAATTGTTAAATTACGATCCCAACAAAACATTTAGTGTTTGGGGTATGTAAGGATCATCATGTAGAACTTTTTGCTTTCTCAATAAATCAAAATTCTTATGATGATAACAAAAAGGAATGATTAATGGTATGTTCATTGCAGATCCCTTTCATTATAACTGGTGACAGGTGTGAGTCCTAAAATTTAAACAAAAAGTGGCTTCAACCTCTATCCTGTCATTCATTTTTTAGACATAGAGGGTGGTTGCCAACATATGCCAGAGCAATTTTGCTCTGTAATTATAACAGGGGAGTGGTCACAGTACTATTAGAAAAAAATAAAATCACTAGAAGTCATTCTTGGCTTTCCTGATATGACTTCTTGTTTTGCTGAGTTTATGCAACTCAATGAGAAAGAAATCAAAGAAAAGTCAGATGTTCAGATTAGGGCACCCACCTTCCAGCCGGACGGCCTGGGGGCAGTAAAAGTGCAGCAAGGAAGCGAGGGCGGAGCCATCTGTGTTGTCCTTCAGCAAGTTCTCCACCAGGGGGAGTGACGGAACATTCTTCTGGGCATGCTCCCTCCTGTACCGGGCCTGAAACCATGACAACGGCACAGAGATATTACCTTCATGGATCATCAGGGTGGATATGTACAGGCTCTCCTTGAATATTTGTAAAAAAACAACTGCAGGCACATAATACTGCATGCACAACTTGATTAAGCACACAGGTTAAGGTGTTAATTTGAGGATTATCAAGCATTCAGCTCAATACATGCAAATAATACATCCCTGGCTCACACTTTAGGATTTCATTTTGCTCTTAAAGAAGACAGATTTGAGCAAAATTGGAACAATTTAATTCTTAATTGCTTTCCTTTTTCTCTCTGTCTGAAAATAAAACGTATTGCTCCATTTAATATCCTCTGAAACATTTTTTGCCACTAAGGCTGTCAACAATCTCTGCAGTGGTTCTGTAGCACACAGTGCATGTGAGTTAGGGTTTAATCATGATCTGGGCAAGCTCATTCTGCCTTTTCTGCAGGTTCTCTTGTGTGGACAACAACCACCGCATGTGCCTTCAGGGCATCAGCACTCCCATAAAGAGCTACTTTCTGATGGCTGTGTTTTGTAACAGATCTGGTACAAAGGAAGATTCAGTCAGAGCAGTGCTCTCCGTCCGACAGCCAGCTATGACTGTGCATTGAGCCATAAGAAACAAATTGCTGTCCTTCACTTTGCTCCATTGGTACCAAATCTCTCTCAGTTCTGTACATCCTTCTTAACATGAGGCAATTTCAACTGTTTCAGGTTTATAATAAAGACTGCAAAATGCTTTAATTGATTTTAGTTTCCAGCTAAACAACAGGTGTAATTGTTACTAATGAGCTGTATGGTGTATGTGCAATGTCTTGAAGATATATTTCCCTTTGAGGCCCAGGACCAGTCAATGTATCTTATTCATCTTAAGATGGGAAACGGGTTGGGAAGGCAGATGAGAGTGTGCGAACAATGATGGACCTCAGGGCCGCATGCAGTGATGAACAACTGGATGGAGGAATGTGAAGGTTGGAATTAAGGAGGTTCAGGACTGATGCTAGGGTTATTGAGATCATTTCCAGAATGGATGGACTTACAGGTACTAATCTCCAATACCATTTGCTAGAGGACTTGAAGGTGGATCATGATTGGACAAGAGAAGAGAATGGGATACACATTAGGCCAACAGCAGCAAAAAAAAAAAAACAACCACCACTGAGTGAGAAAGAGACACCAACACCTGAAAAACAACACCTGTTATAGCTCTGTAGGAGACAGAGAATCATTAAAATGTGTTATGGTGCTCATTCTCTGTTTTAAGTGAGACAATACATGAATATGTTTTGACCTAAACCGTTCTGCTGGTGCTCTGGTTGTGTGCGTTGGGTCTTTTTTTCTGGTGGAGAGTGAACTTGAGAACGTTTCAAGTCTTTAGCCACCTCTAAAGGGTTTTCTTCTAGGATTGCCATTTGTTTAGCTCCATTACTCTTCCCATTAAATCCCTGGTGAAGAAAAGCATTCCCACAGCCTGATGCTGCCACAACCATCTCTCATCACAGACATGTTCTGAGTGATGTGCCAATTACTATTGAGGTTCTGGGATGCCTCTCTGATTAATGCTCATCCTGACTTGCCAGTTAGTTTAGGTGGACCGCCATGTTTTAGTAGTTTTGCCGTTTTGTCTCATATTCTTTCTGTTCTCAGATGGATTGAACAGTGCTATGTGAGATGTTCAAAGCTTGGAATATTGTTTGTAACTTAAACTCAAGCTACACCTTTTGATTTTCTGTTTGTTAAAAAAGAATTAAATGTGTCTTTTTCCTTCCCTTTGACATTTATATACCACTTGGTGTTGGTCTATCCCAGTGACATACACTGAAGTTGGTGGTTTAGCATAACAAACCGTGAAAAGGCTAATTGGGGGGAAATACTTTTGTAAGACACTGTAAAAATATAAGCATAAGAGCTTGTTTCCTGACAGAATAGTAACTGTCTCCTCTGAAAAAGAAATTAGTCTCGAGTGCAGATTTTGAGCTTTAAAGCCTAGCAGATTTTCCCTTTACCAAATGTAAGTAGAGTGTTATATTAAAGCAGAACATTTTTGCCACAAAGAATTAAACATGTTGTTCACTGCGTCAAAAAGCCCACAGCCATGCTAGAGCATCTGAGCAGTTCTACTTGAAGCTACTAAAAAAGCACAATCGGCCCATGACTGGATTTTCAGCTTGACCCGCCCTGACTGGAGACCAGCGGCTTCGAGATTTCTTTCATTTGCAGCAACAACAACACTCTTTGGTGTGGATGGTGTCACTGAGTGAAGAAGGAATTAAATACCAGTGATGCGTTTGAAAACTTAAGTTAGTAGATACAGAGAAAGGCTGACAGCAAAGTGGCTTTATTTTTTCCTATTCAGCTTTCAACCTTGGTAAAATGCTCCCTTTTGTAAATCTTGGAGTTGAGGTAAGAATCTTCATTCTCAAGGGAATATAGACTATATTTAGCAATGCTATCTAATGACAAAATAACCAATTTCCAGAAACAGCTTCACAAAATTTGCTTGAATGTTTAAAATATGGTTATCTTTTATTTAATTAGTGATTTTGCATGTGTTACGCAGCGATGGTGTAGTGTGAGCACCTACAGCAGACTGAAAACAAACTTCCTCAGTATCCTCATCACCACAACCGAGTGAGTGCTTCATCATATGACCAAACTTTTCACACTGTCCCAGAATAGACCAGACTAACTGAGGAGCATCTTGTGCTAATTTACTGGCATGGGCATGTTGCAGAGGCACTGATGTGTATGCTTGTGAAATGATCTCCTCCTGCTGTGTTCTTAATGAGTGAATAGACTTCTGTTGGGGCTGATGGGAGACAGAAAGAGCTGTGTGATGGAGCGTGCAGTATGGAAGCAGCTGACTGATGTCGCACATCTTTTTTCAGGACTATTTTCGTCTCACATCCATCTCTGTCAAAGTGTGTGAGCATGTAACAGGTTATAAATGTATGCAGTATAAATCCTTATCCTCTCACTAAACTAACAACACATCAGTCTGAGTGAAAGACTGTTTGCTCCCTTGACATCCAGCTGCTCTGTGGAAGATGATTCAGCTCCATAAGAGGCAGTCAGGACAGAGTCCCAATGGCTGAGATTTGGTTTGTTGTATATAAACAGTTAAAGGTGATCAGTTATGCTTGTGCTTTATAAAACAAACCCCTTACTAAATCCTTCCCTGTAAATAAAAAGTTGTGATATTATCTGAAGTAAGTTTAAGCCTCAAACCTTTTAGACTAGATAACTGGTCAGTGATAAATCCTTAATATTTCATTACCCCCAGGTCATATAAGATACAGGCTATTAATTCTCCTTTGGTCGATATTTACTGTTATTTTATCTCATTGAAAAGAAAAAATCCTACTGACTTCTGTCATCTCTGCTGTATTAAAAATTCAAATAAACTGGGGATGACTGAGTAGGTCACCAGAACAGTTCCTTTTAAATTAAAATGTCACTACCCACAGCAACTCTCCATCCAAATCTGAAAACAATCTTAAGTAGTTCAAACAAACCTTTCACTTTTCAGACAGTGAAACTGTCCCTTAGGCTTCTATAGCAGGTAATAGACTGACTATTAATACAGAGCCCTCCACACTTATTGGGATCCATGTGAAAGATGGATGCCATAAAAAGCCTTAAAGGACATAACACCTTTCCTTCCCTGCTCGTCATCTCCAGCTACTTTGAGGGAAGGGGGACAAAGAGCTGCTCAAGCTGCCTCCAAGAGTTAGGAGAACTTCTAACTTTCAAGAAGCCAATGCTAGCTTCCACTCCAGTTCCCTAAAAAGCTCCCATTGACAAAAGATCTGTCAGTGGTTCACTTTACCAGTAGCACAAACTTTGAAGAGATTCCCTCAGTAGCCAGAAAACTCCAGCTATGAGTGGAGCTGGGGTGAACAGGCCGAGATAACACAGAGGTTCACTCTTCAAGTTCAAGAAGCGACCAGATGCCATTGTCTTCTGTACCCGTGTGTGTTGAAACACCACCAGGTGCAGAAAACAACATCTTAAATGCAACCTCACATTAAAATCAAGATAAAGTAAAGTCAGTTGTGGATGACCTCAAAGGGAGAAACATGGAAAAAACCCAAAGACCTCAATATTTCAACTCTGGCCCTTAGTCCTTTCTGCTCCTTATTAAGAACCTTTAAAACAAATAAAATCCTGTTAATGTATACTCCAACAGAGATGCAAGCAAAGTAGAGTGTGGTAGGTGGTAGGTGTGATGAGGTTGTCTTTAATCCCCACATTTCAACAATCTGCTCACCTCATTGAATTATTAATGAACAGCAAGAAACAAATCTAAATCCACCCAAGTGCCACAACTTCATCTTGCTTGAGCCTTCAGTGAGTTTCGATTTCTAACCTTCACCTTATAACAATAAGGTGAAGGGCCTGTGATCTACCAAGCTCTGTGCTGTAGCTTCATGGATGAGTGGGAAGAGGACAGAGGCTGACTGCAGTAGGTTTGTGCCAGCAGATTGAGTCGTTGTGTCACAGGGACGTTACATAACCACGGAGCTTGCAGGGTGCCTGGCTGTCTTTCCCCCTCTCATCTCAGATAACCACTCCTCATTTCTCCTCTCTGACTGTCACCCTGTGTATCCTCCTCTGCCCTGTGCAATGCTTTGTCTCCTCCAACAGCAGTGGAGCAACTCTTGCCAAATATTTTCTGCAGCTGGTGACTGAGGTCATCTGTGCATCTGATTTACAGAGCTCCATGCACTGTGTTGAATGTGTCTGTATGCATACGTGTGGACACAGATGTGGCTCTGAATAAAAAAAAAAAACAACTTTAAAATTGACAAATATCAACTCTCTGCAACAAGGCAATCAAACATGTTTCTGAACATACTAAACACCATCAAACATTTTCTAATGGATGACTTTATGTTGGAGGACAGCTTGTGTTCGTACCTTGTGTGTTGTAGCATTTGACTCTTGAAGGGAAGCTTCTCTCAACTTCTGCTCCTCGATGAGAATGTCCCTCAGGCGTTCATTCACCTTGAACGAGAGACAGAAACAGAGAAAGTGACAGTAAGAGACGGAACCACTCGGCTCAAACAACATGTTTAATTTCAAACAAGCACTGGGGCAGAATCAGGCTAAATAATGGGTCTGTTCTGAGAAGCGGAGTAACATGAAGCTCATAGAAAAACTTTTTACCATCACTTTGACACATTAACTTAAGATAATCAGGTCACACCATATACACCTGTCAATTAAACTGGCAAAATACATCACCTGCAAGCTTTTAAAATAATTATTGTTTATGAATGACTTCTTTTAATAAATCATGATGATTTCCCTTTTTCGCCAGGATGAAGTCGATGATTTTAGCTTGGCTGGCCCTGACCAGGCATTGGGTCATTGAAAACTCAAATTACTTTTTTTTTAATCCAACCAGTGAACGCACCATAGCTAAACGTTTCTTTATAGTTCTTAAAGAGAAAATGGAACTGGTTGAAATCTTTATTGGCAGGTAAAAGCCTCGCCATGTGGTGTAGCGCCCCATATACCGAGGCTATTAGCCTCGATACAGCCGTCCTGGGTTCGATTCCCAACCTTGAAACCTACGCTGCATGTCATCCCCCCTTCTTACTCTGCCCATTTCCTGTCTGGCAACTGTCAATAAAGGTCACTAGTACCAAAATAATCTTCAAAAAAATGTATTTCTCCCTTAAGACATCTAGTTAAAATTGATGGATTTTTTGTTGGCACCACAAGCAAGAAGAGGCGGCAAAATATTCTGTAAGACATTAAGAACAGTGACGTTAAACACTAAAGCGACTCAAGTTCAGACTTGGATTTTTATTTCTACTTTAGTAAACCTGGGAAGTTGCTCATTTTAGAAATCTCTTAGGAATTACTCCACATTCCAGCCCTCTTGCAAGAAAATGAAGAAACTACTCACATATCAGCTGGACCTAGACTAAAACGAAGAGGAGCGCATCAAATAATAGGCAATGAATGGAATGCGTGCAGTCTTGGAAAATACATATAATCATGGTTTTTCTATGCACACACAAAAGCGCCTCTGCACATACCTTGTTGATCCAGGTGGTGATTGCATCCTCTGTGTCGTACGGCAGTCCCTGGATGAGTCCGTCGCTGTGTAAAGGTTCAGCCGACGAGTACTTGTTGATGCAGGACATCACCCTCTCCACACTCACCATCTCCACAGTGTAGGCCATCATTAAGGTATCAATGAGAGCCAAATGGGAACTCTGTACAGAAACACAGCAGCAAAGGTTTGTTAGCAAGATGAATTTAATAACAAATACGCTTGGTTATATCTAAAGCATTAAAGTTGAACTACTGTCATAGTGTCTGCTGATACGCATTCACATTATGCGAATAATTTTGACATCAACACCGACACAAATGTTGACATGCTCTGGGCCTTTCTAATGCCATTCCAGACCGGTCAGAGCAACAGACCTCCCCATCCCTTTCCTGCCATACAACAGTTCTATTCAAAAATATTTACACTGCAAGTTTGATTGGAACATAAATACTGTAACTGTGACATCTGCTTGCCTATACATTTACAGCATGTATATATCAAACCTAACAAGGCAAATATCTTAGGTCTGGTGATCAATGATTCAGGAGTTTCAAGCTGACAAAACAAAGTTGAAGCAACAAATAAAAAGCCTTTGTTCAGAACATCAGGACCCAATCTTTCCCCAAGAAACAAAACAACTCGTCCAGTTTTTTTACTCTGAGCTGCTGCTGGTATCCAGTGGAATTACCTCATGTAAAGCTGGTCTAAACATGCACACATAAGATCACTGCGGGGAAAAACTGTGGCTGGAAATTAGATGAGTTAAGTTATTTCAGCTGAAGGGGGTTACACTAGCTATTAGGGGACTGGGTGTCCTAACTTTTTCCTCAGCATACAAATCTTTCTCGATATCTTTCGTTTAATTAGAGAAACATGTAACTTTATTTTGTACTTTATTTTCCAGAGATTAAAAAAGATTAGACATTGATAAGTAAGCACGTATTGTGAAACAACTAAATATTTAGAGGGCTGTCCTATTTACACGATGTACAGGGGTTGGACACTGAAACTGAAACACCTGTCATTTTAGTGTGGGAGGTTTCATGGCTAAATTGGACCAGCCTGGTAGCCAGTCTTCATTGATTGCACATTGCACCAGTAAGAGCAGAGTGTGAAGGTTCCATTAGCAGGGTAAGAGCACAGTTTTGCTCAAAATATTGAAATGCACACAACATTATGGGTGACATACCAGAGTTCAAAAGAGGACAAATTGTTGGTGCACGTCTTGCTGGCGCATCTGTGACCAAGACAGCAAGTCTTTGTGATGTATCAAGAGCCACGGTATCCAGGGTAATGTCAGCATACCACCAAGAAGGACGAACCACATCCAACAGGATTAACTGTGGACGCAAGAGGAAGGTGTCTGAAAGGGATGTTCGGGTGCTAACCCAGATTGTATCCAAAAAATATAAAATCACGGCTGCCCAAATCATGGCAGAATTAAATGTGCACCTCAACTCTCCTGTTTCCACCAGAACTGTCCGTCGGGAGCTCCACAGGATCAATATAAACGGCCCGGCTGCTATAGCCAAACCTTTGATCACTCATGCCAATGCCAAACGTCGGTTTCAATGGTGCAAGGAGCGCAAATCCTGGGCTGTGGACAATGTGAAACATGTATTGTTCTCTGATGAGTCCACCTTTACTGTTTTCCCCACATCCGGGAGAGTTACGGTGTGGAGAAGCCCCAAAGAAGCATACCACCCAGACTGTTGCATGCCCAGAGTGAAGCATGGGGGTGGATCAGTGATGGTTTGGGCTGCCATATCATGGCATTCCCTTGGCCCAATACTTGTGCTAGATGGGCGCGTCACTGCCAAGGACTACCGAACCATTCTTGAGGACCATGTGTCTCCAATGGTTCAAACATTGTATCCTGAAGGCAGTGCCGTGTATCAGGATGACAATGCACCAATACACACAGCAAGACCGGTGAAAGATTGGTTTGATGAACATGAAAGGGAAATTGAACATTTCCCATGGCCTGCACAGTCACCAGATCTAAATATTATTGAGCCACGTTGGGGTGTTTTGGAGGAGCGAGTCAGGAAACGTTTTCCTCCACCAGTATCACGTAGAGACCTGGCCACTATCCTGCAAGAATGGCTTAAAATCCCTCTGACCACTGTGCAGGACTTGTATACATCATTCCCAAGACGAATTGATGCTGTATTGGCCGCAAAAGGAGGCCCTACACCATACTAATAAATTATTGTGGTCTAAAACCAGGTGTTTCAGTTTCATTGTCCAACCCCTGTATATCCATAAACTGTCTAAATAAACTACAAAAATAAACTTAGGTGTGACTTCTTGTAACAACTATAAATGGCAACATATGTAAACAGTTTTGTTGGATCTGGCAGCTGAACACAGTGCCTCAAATTTAGCTTATAAAGCAATATGCCGATTCTGTTTTGAGTTCAAGAAGATTCAGGATATTTTCAGAAACTTCACATTGTTTGCGTTCTGCACCTGCATGATGACTGGCTTACTGATGGCCAGAAACTGACTGAATGGTGGACGGAGAAGGAGAGACCAGCCAAGCAGCTTAGACCGAAACTAGAAATCTGGAAAATTGCAATTTTCTTAAGACCCCGTAGAGCTCTCCCTGATGATTAAAGCTTTTCTGAACTCGTCTGCGTAAAACCCCTACATCTTTCAAGCTTGTGTGGATGCCTACACACAGGAGAACTTGCATGTGTGTTCATTCAGATCTCTGGAAAGAGAAATCCTGGCACTTTAAATTAGCTTGACAAGATTAAGCTTTTTAATAACACGAGAACTTCAAAAAAGGCATTGAGTTGGTCTAAATGACTAGATATAAACATTTTTCCCCCAACTGACAAAAGTGGAGATGGAGAAAAACATATTTGTACTTATTTTTTTTATTTTTATTTTTATTTTTTTTACAAATTTAAATGTGTACACAGTTGTATTAATATAACATTTATTCATTGTAACTTTTTTTTGTTTTGACTATAGCAAAAGTCTAAAATTGATAGTCACGAAATTAGGCAAGCGGTTTTTCCTTTTGGTATATTGCTATAGCAACGCTGGAAGTATAACGAGCTGAAATTAGCTGGCTAACTAGGCAGTTTAGGTAGCTAGCCTGCAATCTGCTCTTTAACAGTCAAGCCACTCATAGCTTGTCATCTATAGTTTAAAAACAAGGAAACATTTTTGGCCTGGTATCACCACTGTGCACCCCTTAGTGACGAGGAAAACATTGCTGTTGTCTGGACACATGAGAGGGCGCAGCTCTACAAGTGTGAACCAGAACAACAGGAAGATGAGCTACCTGCTGAGCAGCAGATACATGCAAGGGGACCAAACCTGGGCAGCTGAGATTGGTATGTTGTATTTGTACCTACACATTACCAATTCTGGGCTGCACGGTGGCGCAGTTGGTAGCACTGTTGCCTTGCAGCAAGAAGGTCCTGGGTTCAATTCCCGGCCTGGGGTCTTTCTGCATGGAGTTTGCATGTTCTACCCATGCCCTGTGCATGCGTGGGTTCTCACCGGGTACTCCGGCTTCCTCCCACAGTCCAAAGACATGCCTGTTAGGTTAATTGGTCACTCTAAATTGACCGTAGGTGTATGAGTGTGTGTGTGGTTGTTTGTGTGTTGCCCTGCGATGGACTGGCGATCTGTCCAGGGTGTACCCTGCCTCTCGCCCATTGACTGCTGGAGATAGGCACCAGCTCCCCCGCGACCCACTATGGAATAAGCGGTAGAAAATGACTGACTTCCCTCAGAACTTAATCTTTAATCTGAGCACAACAGGATGGATTCTTTACATCTGTAGGTATGCCCTGAGTATGTTAATCTGTGCATCATATCTGAGCTAAGACCAGAATCAGCACTAAAAGTGAAGGTGTGCTGCATTGGAGAGTTGACAGACACTTTTCATGAGAATAGTCTTTCGGAAAGAAAGACCATCACACCATTCTTTAGCATGTTTCAATAAAACAGGGTAACACCATAGTTTGACATTTTGAACTGTTGGGACATAAAAAAGTTTTATTTTTTCAGGTCCAGATGAATTCTTGGTCTGCACACAGACAACAACTCACAAAACGTAATGTAAGAAGTCAGTTGCAGTAGGTTCATTCAAGTCAGTGGCTGAAGCTTCAAAAACACTCCAATCTGTGGAGGAACTACAGGCCTGCTTCGTCCACTTCCAAACAGTTCGAACTACAGCCTTAGACATTTTTAATTTCTGCCTATAGATTGGAATGAGATGAAGCAAACAGTGATCAGAAAGTCCTAAAGCAGCCTTGGTGACAGCATAATATGAATCCTTTAAAGTTGTGTACCAGTGGTCCAGTTTGTTTTTATCCTTGCTGGGACACTTAATATGCAGTCTGTATTTAGGAAGTTCATTGGAGAGGACTGCACTGTTAAAAATCCCCAAGAACATTGGTGTGTTTTATTCACCAAGTCTGTTATCAGCTCAGTGAGCCGTTTTCCATGGATGTAAACTCCAACCACAACAAATGAGAACTCCTTCAGTGAATAAAAAGGTTTACAGTTTATAAAAAAAATACTCCAGGTGAGGGCCGCATGTCTTTGTAACACCTTGACATCAGTACAACAGCCTTCAGTTATGTAACATCAGATTCAAGCTACAAAAAATGTCTAATGCTTTAGAATTCTGTTTATTGTTCACAATACAGAAATAATCACTCACACCGTAACTTTGGCTTTTCTGTAACTTCGTATGGATGTGCTGATCTACATTTAGTATTCTGGAATGCAAAAACAGGTGGGAGATCAGAATGAGGAAGAAAAAGGGAGAAAGAGCCTGGACTACTTACAGCGCATTGCAGAACTGATCACATCGCTTGAACTTTTCCACATTTTGCAGTGTTATAACAACAGTTCTGAATGTGTTTCAATGGGATTTTAATGTAAAAGACCTACAGAGAGTACTGGGTAATTGTTATGGAATTGTAATTGTTGTATGGAGGATAGACTAAACAGTCTGCTGTGTTCCTTGGTCTCCATGATGCTGTTTGTTATCTAAATAGATCAGGAGCAGATTAACTCACACACAGATTCTGAATGCAATTATTTGCACTAGAGTTTGTTTAGGGGATGTCAGAGGAAAGGGGACAGAAGAGAAATACACACCACACAGTTATTCTATACTTAGTGTTATTCATTCACACAAAATTCCAATAAAATACATTCAAGTTTGTGGTTGATAGTATTTCTAAGGGATAATAAACATTTTGCACTGTACTTCTCTGTAGCAGGAAAAAAAGACAGCACTGTTGACTCTACAGCATGGATTTAAAAGCCATGTGCTGCCTTTTATGCCTTCACAAAGACCTTTATGATGTGTGTGTGTATGGCTGCAAGACTAATATGCTCACAGTGACACACCGGCCTTATAAGGCCATGGAAATGGCAAACAGTGGCCACAAAGAGTGGTACAACACCGCAGCAAGCTCATGCACACCATTTAAGAGGTGCATCAGTATTCATACAGCGCTGTTGCATGGCTACAAGGGTGTGTACATGTGTGTCCTTGATCAAAGGCGTCTATAGGGAGACAAAATACACCTGAACAAACATATTCAAAGCAGCGAAGTTGGCCACAAACACAAAAAAGTGTCCATTCAGAGCGGGTCACAGTCACACAAGTGGTTTTACTGCACAGTTTCACCTTTATTCACCAAATGAAGGTGAAGCATTACTGATGATGCACATCCCCTCTGCAGGTTTTCAGATTCCACGCCCACTCTGCCTCATCCATCATTTTTTCATCTCAGTGTTACACTAGCAAACATGCAAGAGACACAGAAAATTCGAACAAAATAAGAAATTACAGTAGAAAAGGTAAAATCTTGTGCACACTGTTAGAGGGCTGACAGCTCCAAAGAGATGTGTGTGCATGTGCAGGAGAGAGGGTATCATTTGTGCACCAGATGGGCTTTGACTCAGTTTGAGACCCCACCCTCCACATTGCTGCAGTAGTGCACATCACACCTTCCTCATCTCCTTCCTTGCCAGCTCCACACTCCTCCTACTTCTCCTCCTGCTCCTTTGTCTTGCCCACTTTTCCTCTCCTCTCACCACCTTTCAGATGGTTACATTAAAGTGTCTGTTCCACTCATTTTCTTTCTCTTTCCTCCCACCGTTTCACAGTTCTTTACTCTCTCCCCAGTTACATCCATCTTCCACTGTCTTCACCCTTTCCTCCCTTCTCCCGCCTTACTTTCCTGCGTCCTCCTGGATCACACCCAAATGGCTGCTCCTAAACTTCAGTTTTCCTCCCTATTCATTCACCCTCTGACAGAAAGCCATACCCCTCCTTCTCCTCCTCCCCAACATGAGTTATTCCTCTGGCGCACAGTATTTGGAAAACCATGAGGTCATCATTTTCTCTGCAGATACACTATAACCCGAACAGAAAAGCCTCCACTTCAGCGTCACTGAAAGGTTCCTGATGACTCCACAGAAACACGCTTTTTAACTTCCTTTAATAACCAGAAACGAGGAGAGAATAACAACTAGTTACACAGAAGAAGATCAATATGTTCAAGAGGGAATTAGAAATAGGCGTCATATACGTTCTTAATGTGGTCACTAAATCACTTAAAATGCACCATGCAGGAGGTGTGAACGAACAAATCATCAGCCCTCACTTGATTCTTTGTGGCTTTCTCAATCAATAAGCAATGCAGTAAGTTAAATCAAACATGAACATAAAAATGTGCTCAACATGTTAAAGTTTAAATTAAATTAAATTATCTGTGGCAACAAAAATGAAAGCAGGAGGGCTCTAAAATGCAACAAAACAAAAACAGTACATGCAGCAAAGCAATGCGTACCCCCCGCCATGTCACTAACACACATCAGATTCGTTTCTTTACCTCAGCTAACATGCACTATATAAACTGAGAGGATTTTGTTGACAGATAAAAATGGCCACTTAAAGGGTTAAATATTAGGAAAAATGAATGGGTCTCAGGAGTCACTATGAACTCATACTGGAGTTTAACAATCCATGTGCAATATAGCATAGGACTGATTGGATGCAGTAACTGGTTGGCTATTACATTTTATATCAGATGCTCGGCATCCGAAATATAAATATATCGACCTGTATGGCCCTTGATGCCCACAGCAGAAATAGATTTTAGTGGCTAAGATGCTGAAGCTAGAGTCGATTTGATAACAATTCTTTAAAACTGAGCTTCCTACACTTTGTGACCTTTGACATTTTGGGCAATGTCATTTGTGTCCGGTGCGAACATCTGCTGCCTTGAGACTTTGTCCAAGTGGCTACATATTATAAACCTGCATTTCATGTGCAAAATGTAACACCTGGTGTTTTATTTATATAAATATATTAGTAAACAATTATTGCATTTATAACCATTTCTTCTGATAATGATTTTGCACACACTGACATTGTGATGATAATACATTTGCAATGTATTGTGCATCCCTAATTCAAAGTCAGTGACATACATTCCACATTAATCCTAGTTAGGTTCAGCGTTCTCTCTAAAAAAACTCAGCAAGTTGCATCAGGTCACTGACTTTGCAGCATTCACTCCTGCTGGATGAGCATGTAGAGACAGTGGACAGTCGTTGGATTGTGTTGCTGACTTTGCAGCAATTCCTCATCCTAAGCATGCATATAGCAACAGTGGAAAGGAAAACACGCCTTTAACAGGAAGAAACCCTCCAGCCGAACCAGGCTCAGTTTGAGCGGCCAGCAGCCATGATCGACTGGGGTGCATGAAGCACTTGAAAACTACAACTAAAGTAGTAGTGCATTTATTCTATATTTTAAGTTTATTTCAGTAACTCATATCACTAAGTGAAATACATTAAGTTGATCAATTACACAGAGACTGATGTTTTCAAGCCATCATTTCTGTTGATTATGATGATTTTCCACTTAAGGCTTATGAAAGCTGAACATTTAGGATTAGAATATTCTTATAGTAAATATGATTATATCGCAACAATTTCAAACCTGCCGTGCCTATTTTGCTGAGACGTTTTTGTGCTTTTCATCAAAGTAAAACTGCAGTTTAATGTTTTTTTTGGTCTGTATTTGATCTGTTTCTAATGATTGCCAAGTGAGTTTTTTGCCTCAAGTTCTGTATTATACCGTCAGGTATATGCTTTTGGTTGTAGCTCCTTATTTTATCAGTTTACCTGCCACGACCATCCAGTTACCTCCTCTTGTGTTCATCATTCATGGTTTTCATCCTTATATATCCTTATATGCTCTGTTTTAAGCCTAGCTGCTTTTTGGGTTCTATGTCATTTGTCAAGTAAACTCTTGTATTATGGTTGAATCTTTCTCTTGTGCACATGTACTTGAGTTCTTTTAACCATAATACCATGACAGTGTCCAGTGGCAAATCATACAGAAATCAAAATAAATCCCATATAATTTAAATATCATACCTATATGGTTCCCAAATCTGAACATTTTAGATGTAGGAAAGCTTTACACAGAAAGCTGGGATATAAAACAAAGTAAAATCTTGTGTTGTAAACCAACTTCCTCCCTGAATACAACCTCCCACACATACTTTGAACATCTTCACTCACCATGTTTATGGGCGTGCTGGTCAAGTCTCTCTCCGTAACCAGTCTGTCTTGGTCTGTGACATACAGCCCCTTCTGGGCCAGGGCCTGAATGACGGCATTGTGTCCCAGTAAAGGTTTGACAGCATCACTGCGGAGGATCAGGCTTCCTGCTCGGCAGTATAGCTCTGCGGACTGAAGCAGGCAGGCGACCGGGGGCTTCAGGTGTTCCTGGTTGTATTGGTCCCTGTAGAAGGGTTCGGCCAGCTCCTCTGGTACAGCATCTAAAAGCAGAGAAGGTAAGGAGAAATTAGTTAAAAAAGAAAAACTTTGGTTTCTATATTTTGCAGCATTCATCTAAACTCCTTTATTCATCTACTTCAGAAAAAAAAGCTTCTAAATTATTTTAGTTAGTTGTTAGAAAACCCCTTTTTGAACCGCCACCTACACTTTCTAGTGGTCCAAGTGGTTTGAGTGCACGAATGATCCTAGAGGCTATGTTGTCCGGGGCTTTAATGCCTCTAGTAGGGTCTCCAGTGACAAACAGGCTCTGGGTGATGGGTCAGACAAAGAGCGGTTCAGAAGCCTTCTTGAGGACCAGTAGGACGGCATGTGACGTTGTCCGGTACGGCGGAGGCCCCACCCTGGAGCAAGGCCTGGGGTCTGGGCTCGTCCGCAAGCACCAGCTGGCCGGGTTACTTCTCGCAGTACCCGGCCGGGCCAAGCCCAAAAAAGAACACCCTTATGCTGACCCCAGTGGGGGATGGCCTTCAGAGGGAACCATGATGGACCGGTGCAAAGAGGATTGGGGTGGAGACCTCAATGACCCGATCCCCCCAGAAGAACTCCCTCTCCCCGGGTGCCCGGGTGTCTGGGGAGAGGGAGTGTCTCTGCTTGGACTGCTGCCCCTGCAACCTGGTCCCAAATAAGCGGAAGACATTCGAGTGTATCATTTCTCTTGCACTTCACAGATATTTTCACTACATTTTGTTGGTCTTGAAATGCCAATAAAATACTGTATATTAAAGTTTGTAGTTGTTCAAAGGGTGGGAATACTTTTCCAAGGCACTGTGCACTCTGCTGACTGCTGCCCCCGCGATCCATTCCTGGATAAGCAGAAGACGATGAGTACGAGTTTTTAGAAAAAGAATTAAGTTTTCATGAATCCCAATCTGTGTTTAATAGAATCTTTGTTCAGTGTACATTTTTCCAGTTCGGCTTTGACAAGTCAAGATTCCTTTAAAAAATATTGAAACAACTGCAAATCGCACATCTACTTCACTAGTTTTCTTAAGGCTAGGGTACACTTTTAGGACATGAGGTCTTTGTGAATTCCAACATTAAAGGCAAGCTTCATCAGTAGTCTCATGAATTAAGGTGCCTCGTGCTCAAGCCTTGGATACTGTTATCAGAAGTGTCAATGCTCCTGAACAGAACAGGTTCAAAAAGGATCACGGGGCAACCTCAGTTCTTCTTTTAAGCAGTAGAATTTGCTGCAGATAATGTGTGCACAGATGGCAGAACCGACAGAACACACCTCCTTCCGACAAGGCGCTTGCTGATGTTTCTGCTGCGAGATGTCATTTCTGAGATCAGAAACACCAGGCGTTAACTAGCTGAAACAGCGCTTTTACAGTGCTCAACACAGGAGGCACATGCAAAAGAGTAATAGAAAACTCACTTGGCACAATTGACAGTTACCTTTTCTTTCAGTTTTGAGCAAGCTCATGCCACCCCAAAAACTGTGCCACCATGGGTGGTGAGCCACATCACACCTATCAAACTGCCACAGTTTACCCTGTGTTAAATATTTCATCCAGCCAATATGATTTGAAAACATGAACATGAATAAACACTAACTCAAATTCATTTGTGTTTCCATGAATACAGAAGGCATAACCTTTAGATTTAGATTACTAGGTCTATATCAAGTCTAAAGGTAAAAGGCTTTATGGGTATTTACTTTTTGCAAAAATGGACAATAGCACACCCCCACCAAGGGACTCAGGACTCTGTCACCCCCCTCTAGTTTTTGCTTTTTTCACAACATCGTTTTGTTTTTAACCACAAGTTGTGACTCAAAGCTCTCCAAAATTACTCATAAGCACTCACTTCTTTCCCATTAGTGCCACTTTCAGACAACGCTCAAGTGTAGGAATGTCTACGTGTGAGTGTGTGGTGACACACTTATGCTCCTGTATGAGTGTGTATCCCTGGTGTGCGGGGGTCATTTCCTCTCTGCCTGTCTCTGAACCACTGTGAGGAAAACAGAGTACTAAAGGAATCCAGCTTAAAAGAACAATGTTTTCCTTTCAAAGCAAGCTCAGGAGCAGAGTCATAACGCTTGACCAAACAGCTCCAGAAAACGAATATGTAATGCTTGATTCAGAAAAACAAATATAACATCCAGTCAGCTTGTGATCAGCCCTGTGCAGTTTTCCAGAAGCTGTGGTTACAGCAGCCTGCCCATGCAGCCACATTGGGCTATGAAAGGAGATATTTAAAGCAACACGCAGATGTTAGACCTCTTTATAATAAGAACTTCTGCATCATAGCTCCTAAAACTGGTCCAACCTGTCACCATGTCTACAGGTTAGAGTTAATTAGCAAATCTCTACTTACAAGGATGATGATTTGTTCGCTAATGTGACTTTGGTGTAAGATAACTCTTTTTGTTGAAATGTTCAGTTATCGTAGAAACCCACCTGCAACAAACAGTCACAACAGCTTTTTATTCACAAAACGACTGTTTCTTGAGGAGTTTAAGAGAAATCACTTCAAAACCAGAAAACAGCAGCAAACACAATAACACAGCAAGCACAATATATTTTTTTAAAAGTTCATCAAAAATTTGCCATGTCGAGTGCTTTGTGTTGGTCATCAAAGAGGAAACAGACAGGAAGTAGCTGCCACAGGAAGTCCAGGCATGGAGAAGACCGCTGATCTGGAGACCCCTGGGAACAAGCTAATGGTCCACTGTGCTTATCTCTGCTGGCTTACTGCAAATTGTTTTTTTAATGCAAACAATGAGATTAAAAAGTTAGTTTCACCTTAAATGATCAGGATCCCCGTTAGATAAATCCCATCCAAACCCACTATTACAGATCGTTTAAGCAGAAACGGTGCAGCAGAAGGAGAAATCTGATGACCTTTTAGCAAACTCCTTTAAAACACCTGTAACTTTTATTTGACTATTTCTAAATGTATATTCAACATTGCTTATAGCTTCAACCTCTGCTCTCCACCATCAGAAATATCGAAACTATTAACTTTCGTTAATTTTGTAAAAAGATGTATGTTTTGTTTTGTTTTTACTTTGAAAGCATCACATTTGAAAGAGTTGACACAAGAGCCAAAAAAATGTGCTTAAATTGTTCAAAACTAGATATGCCTGGGATCTTTCACTGCATAATATTATTAAGGGAGATACACACTTCCTGTACAAATGTACAAGGCTCATGACTGCTACTAAAAAGCTGTGATCTTCAGGCCCCTTAGGCAGAACTGTACGAAAAACAAGAGTCAGTAGCGGAAAGCACTGCATGGACTGGGGGACCCTGACCGTAGTTTTTTTGACAACCACTGAAAGAAATTCAAGCTTAACCTCTACAACAAAAACAGATGAATCCACTACACATATGCTCATGGCGTCTCCTTGTGCAAGGTCATCATATTGATATCAGAGGTCAGAGGAGAATGGGCAGACTGGTTGAAGACAACAGAAAGTAACGGTAGCTTAAACATGAACTCATTACAACCAATATATGCAGAATACCATGTCTGATCACACATCATGTCAAACCTTGAAGCAGATGGGCTCCAGCAGCAGAAGACCACACCGAGTGTAAACCATGTCAGCTAAGAACAGGAAGCTGAGGCAACAATTCCTGCAGGCTCACCAAAATAGGAGAAACACAGACAGAAAAATGTTGCCAAGTCCAATGACTCTCAATTTTAGCTACGACATTCAGATGGTAGGGTCAGCATTTGGCATAAACAACAAAAAAAAACACTGCATTATATAAATGGTTCAGACTGGTGGTGAGAGTATAATAGTGTGGGGGACATATATATTTGCCAAACTTTGGGCCTCTTAGTATCAATTAAGCATTTTCTAAAACCACAGCTCACTCAAATATTAGTGCTGACCGTCTCCACCCTATCATCACCAAAGTATACCAAGTTCTAATGGGTGCTTTCAGCGGGATAATGCACTATGTCACAAAGCTCAGATTATCTCAAACTGGTTTCTTGAACATGACAATACGTTCACTGTACCCCAATGGCCTCCACAGTCAACACATCTCCATCAAATAGAACCTTTTCAGGTTATGTTGGAATGGGAGGTTAACATCAGGGATGTAAAGTCTGCAGCAGCTGTTTGATGCGGTCATGTCAATAGGGCCCAAAGTCTCTGAGGAATGCTGCTGACAGCTCGCTGAATCTTTGCTATGAAAAATTTATGTATTTCTAAAAGGCAAAAGGGGCTCCAATTTGGTTTCTTTACATGCAAGATGTACCTAATAAAGTGGCCAGTGAGTTTTAATTACATTTGAAGATGCATCACAACTTCATGGAAACTGAATTGTATGGTTTTGTTGTTTAACTTTTTCAAGATAATTAAAGCTATTCTAAACAAACATACTAGATTTTAGAGTTTTTCTACTAAAGTCCAGCCGTTCTAATCAAAAATGATCCTTACTCTGTTATGGAATAATGAAAGTGAACCCATCTTCATGTAATGTTTACAGAATCTCCTCCGATAGCTGAAGATCTCTGGTGACATCAGGACATTTATGGGCATTAGATTTCAAAGAAAGTTGGTTTTAATGACCTGCAGAGAGAGGAAAGGGGTCAAGGTTTCATCTCTGTGTCCTAAATTGCCAGTCAGTATTGTTTCTGTTATGCAGCATGTGGAAGAACCTGTGCATGAATAAGATGAGCCAGACTACTGACTAACAAGCCAGCGACAGACTTGTTAGTCTGTCTGTTAGTTTAAATGAGTTTCTGCCGAGTGTCCCCGACACTGGTTGAGTATAATATTGAACTATCTATTTCAATTGAAACAAACTCCCCTGGAGTGTGTCAAATGTAATTTTGCAGCATCATATTTAATTTACAGGCAGGAAATTTGATTTCCAGTACCTGCTCAGAAAGCCTTTAATAAGAAGACTGGTGAAAAGTAGTACAAAATAAGAATCTGTGTTAGTTTTAAATGAAGACAGGCAAAACGTGCTGGCTTTGCACTCCAAGTTTCAAAGATTTCCATTTAACTCCTACTGTTAGTTTGGTAGTTTTGTATCCATTCCTTCTCTTTGTGAAGTCACCTGTTTTACAACCCTTCTCCTGCATTTTCTCACTATAAATAAATGTCCAACCTTAGCCTCAGAAAAATCCAGCAGCACCTAAGTGTGCTTGCCACAGGCCAGGAAAACCAGACGCACGTGAAAATCCACCTCTCTGAAGTTTCTGAGCCAGTGGGAAAACTGTTGCATCCTGTCTATGGCAGATTCTAACTAGGCCAAATGGGGCTCTGAGGACTGCTCATGAAGTGGGCCACAGTTCTCGGCAGTGTTAGGAGCTGAAACTGTGTCACAAGAGGGCCAAGACAAAAATACAGGACAGCAGCAGCAATACGCTTGCAGCCACAGGACACGTTTGCTATGTTGCATGTCTCATAAAAATGTCATGCTCTACGAGGTCAAAACATACCGCAGCCCTACTTGGCATGCAAGGTCTGATCAATGGATGTGATTAAGCAATTTGTCTAGAACTTCTTAAGTCTATCTGTCTGTGTGGAAGCTAGCCAGGTATAAAGCTGCTAAAAGAGACTTTACTTTAGCCTGGAGGAAACAGGCTGGCCTCAGAGATGTCAGCCTATTAATACTGGGGGTTGGACATTTAATAATATTTAAATATAAATAAAACAAATGGTGTTAACTCAAAAGCTATTAGACTCTTGAGCAGCAGCTCCAGAGATTATTTTCTGACCTAAAAAGAGTTATCAGACAGCATCTCTGTGTACTTAGGTTCTTGTCCTTTGCTCCAGATTTTTTGATCTTGTTTGCTTATCTGTTTTTTTCTTTCACTTATTTCACTCTCTAGCAGCAAGTCTCGCCTGAAATACACCAGAAGTGTTTGAATCATATGTTAGGTTATTTTACAGGCTTAACTCAAATTAATGTCACAGCAACAGGCTTAGATTTAACCTTTGACCTATGTTCGCAGGCAGATGTTATGTTCTAGCACACTGCCTTGCAAAGGGAAAATTTCCCCACATTATTTAACACAAAAGCCACAAACTTTACTGTATTTTGTTGGGATTTTATGAGACACACCAACACAAAGTAGTGGATAATTGTGAAGTGGAAGTAAATGACATATGGTTTTAATTTTTTACGACTAAAAATCTGAAATGCATGCATTTGTATTTAGCCCACTGTACTCTGATACCCCCAAATAAGTCACAGTAGCCAACTGTTTTTTGAGCCCGTCCCCTTATTAATAAACTCCACCTGTGTGTAATTTAATTTCATTGTAAATGTAGCTGTTCTGTTTAGGCTTTAGAGGTTTGTTAGAGAACATTAGTGAACAAATAGCATCAAGAAGACCAAGAAACACAGCACACATGTCAGGGATAAAGTAGTGGAGAAGTTGACGTAGGGTTAGGATATAAAACAATATCCCGGGATTTGGACTTCTCACAGAACAGTGTTCAACCCATCATCCAAATAAGGACATAGTACACCAAAACTACAACTCTACCAGAACATGGATGTCCATCTAAACCAACAGGCTGGCAAGGACTGCAATAATCAGAGAAGCAGATAAGAAGATTTTGGTAACTCTGGAGGAGCTGCCAAAATCCAAGTGGGAGAATCTGTTGCTAGCAACGCTATTAGCCTTGGACTCCACACATCAGGCCTTTATGGAAGGGTTGCAAGGAGACAGCCCAGGTTAAATGTTTATGTTAAAACAACCATCTAGCTGTGTTACAGTCTGATGTTTAGCCTGACATAATTAGCAGCAAGTAGCAAGGTTAAAACAATAACCCTGACAAGATGAACATCTAACTTATAGGAGGACAAACACATGTTAGGAAAAACCCAGAATATTTGCTTTAGCTACCAACTGTATAAACAATAAACGTATGGTACCGTTGCATATGTGGGCTCCAGTTTATTCCCAAAAAAGCAGCCTGTTGTTGGACAGAATGTTTGTTTCCTGCTTTTGTCACAGAGAGAGTCTGATTACATGATGCTGTTTACTAAACACTCGCACCAGCACGCCACATTATACCACACATGCCCCTTGATTAAATGAAGTGTCCCACTCTTCTCTGAATTATAAGAAGCACCGGGGAGGCGCCACCTACCCGAGCCGAAAGCCTTGGCCACCAGCCACGTCAGGCTGCAGGAGATCTTGGCCCTGGTGAAATCGTAGTGGTCGAAGCTCTTGATGACAGGGACGATGAATGTGCGTCTCATCCCTCTGTCTTCTGCCGCATCTCCCATCGTCCGTCTGTGCGTCGGTGTTCCTCAGCTGCTGGAGGCTCAGTCAGCCGGAGGAACTCCTCCTGAATGCGGATGACATCCCGTCCAGAGGAATTCAATGCAGTAGAAAACAAAATCCCTTTCTGCTAGGATGAAAAAGAGAAACACATCAAAGGGGGAACTTTGAGGTTTGAAGAAAAGAGCTCGATGAGGGGCCCCTCCTCGGTTAAATGAGCCTCATGTTCAGTTTTACCTCTTTCAGCCTTAAATCGTGACAGCGCGGCGCAGTTTAGTGGCAGGATTCCTAAAGAAGATCCACGGACATTTTTATCCTCAGGTTTCACGACATTACGGATAATCTGTGTGGCTCAGGAGAAAAGCTACAGGATCTCTCCCCACGGCTATAAAATAAACGAACTGTTTGAGTCTGTAGTGTTCTTCGTTTTTCCCTTTCTTAACTGTTTTCCTCTCCTCCTTTTCCCCTCTGCGCTTTTCCTGCCGCACTGATCAGTGGATGTGGCGCACTGCGCAGGCGCGATCCACCCAACAACCCTTTACGGTCCTGCCTGGAGTCGTCACAATGCAATAAAAACTAACGGCAGGATGGCTGCTGACTCAAACCCAGATGTTTCCATAGTGAAATACATGACAAAACCCAAAATAACGGGCTGATTGCAGCGTTTTAAAGGAACTCATAGTTAGATAACGTTTTTTGAACCGCTTGCCATTATGCTCGTTAAATTTCTTTTGGCCCTGGATTTGAACGTGGCTGTATGATTGGGTTGTACACGAATTAAACTGAACTGCATATGATTGAAGCTGTTCGAAAAGTCCTTTAAGATGACATGTGATGCATTGCTGCTCTATAAATAAACTGAACTGAACTAAAAATTAAGCATCGGTTAAGAAAGCAATTCAAAGTTTATTATCCTACAGGTTTCAGATTCTCCCACACTAAAAATGCATTTCTCAAAACTTAACAGAAGTCTTGTTTCTTTTTCAGTTAAGTGGCACTTAAAGGATTTAGGAGTTAATTTTCAGAATAAACATATTCTATCTAAGGTATAACTAGATTAAACTCATGTGCTCACATATGCTCATTTAAAAACAACAATCTTGTGATAGTATTACAGGCTAAAGCATTGCACATGTGTTCATATTTTGTCGTTAGAGCTCCAGACATCTATGTGTTTGTTTGTTTTTTAAACAGACCAAAACAAAGTAGCACATTATTGTGAAATAAAGGGAAGCTAAATTACATTTCATCTCTTTATAAATCAGCTGTTCTGTGAAGGTGAACAAACAGCATCATGAAGGAACAGAGGAGACAGGTCAGGGAGAAAGTGGTGGACGTTTAAAACAGCATTAGGTTCTAAAACAATATCCAAAGCTTTAAACGTCTTGTGCAGAACTGTTTAATCCATCATCTGCAGATGACAGGAAAATGGCACAACTACAAACCTACCAAGACTTACCCTAAACTGAAAAGGCTGGACAAGGAGAGCGTTAATCCAAGAGGCAGCATAGAGGCCCATATTCTGTTGTCACCTCATGTCTGAAACATTCTTCTGACTCATTAAAGATCCTGCAGAGCTGCAGGCCGTTCTAATTGGTCAATTTGTTGCTCTAAAATGGGGTAAAATTGAGAGGAAAAACTTGGACTCCAAAAGAGATGTATCTTGTCTAGCGTTCACAGCAATGGCAGTAATTGTTACTGCTATTGCAACTACTAACAACAACGCATTTTCTTAAGGTTTTTATGATAGGATAGGTCAACACAAAGCAGAACATAATTGTGTAGTAAGAGACAAATGAAACAGGACCTTTTGCCCATTCTTCCTTTTAAAATTGCAATAACAATGGACAAGGTCAGTCAGACGGAAAGCAGAGTGTTTGTAGACGTCAGTTTTCAAGTTCTACCACAGATTCCCAATTGAATTTAGATGTGGACTTTGTCTGGGACATAGTGATACATAAATACGACTTGAACATAACCATACTGGTTGTTTAGGGTTGTTGTTCTAATGGAAGGTGAACCTCGGCCCCAGCCTCATATTTTGCAGCCTTCAACAAGGTTTTCTTCCAAGAGTGTTTAGCTCTGTTTAACTCCGATCATCTTCCAGTTAGCTTTCTTCAGGTATCCCCCAAAGTATGATTGTGCCACCACCATGTTTCATACTGGGATACTGTCTTATCACTGTCTAACCCCACTTTACACTTCTCCACAACTTTCTCCCTTTACTTAGTCTTTTCCAACAAATCTGAGAGGCCTTCACAGAAAAATGAAATACATTTGATCTTTCATTAAAAAGTTCAATATCACAACCTCTGCGGTTCAGCTTTGTCTTCCAACAGGAACTGGAATAGTTCTGCATGGCACTGTAAATTAAATTATTGATAATGAGCTTTAGAGGACATAACAGTCCTATTAGGGGAAATGTTGGACAGCACAGCAGCAGAAATATTTCAGTTTGTTTATCAATTTATAATTTCCAGTTTTATAAATGCTATTTTAAAATATTCTTTTTAGAAATTTACACCCATCAACTGAAACAACAAAGTGAACACAAAGTTGTACAATTTTACTGAAGTCTTTTAAAAAGTCTAACACATTTTTTTTTTCTTACTCTCAGAATTTAGTACCATAACATCTTTATTTGTAAAACACTTTAAGACAAACCAAGGTTCACAAAGTGCTGCAAATATTGCAAATAAAACATACAGGAAAAAGACAGGTTAAAAACAGGCAAGTTAGAATGTACACCCTAGGAATTAAGATCAATTAAAAAGGAAAAAAAGAAAATTAAAGCCAACCTCTAAAGGAAATACAAAACGCTTTTGCAAATAGGTGTGTTTTAAAGCTTTAAAACTCGCAGAGCGATGAGGCCTATCTAACATGTGACAGCAGCTTAGTCCACATTTTTGGACCAACTACAGAAAAAGCGTGGCGACCTCTAGGTTTATGCTTAGTTTTTGGCACTTTAGGGAACTGCTGGTCAGCAGACCTAACGGAGTGGGCAGGTATATGTAGCTGTAGGAGCTCAGAGAAGTAAGGGGGGGACAACCCATTAAGAGATTTAAAAGCAAACAATAAAATAACTTTAACTGGATCCTAAAATATACAGGTAATAGGAGTTACCTTCATACCATGAGGTTACCACCACCATGCTTCGATGCTTGAATATATTGATTTTCTCTCGCAATAGCCCTTACACGTATTAGTACACAACACAGTTTCTCAGATCTCTTTAGAAGAGAGCTGCAGCTTCACTCTTATTCAAACTGTGGAACATTCTCAGATACTGGAATGAATGGCCACATCCAGACGGGTGACAGGATCAGTCTTCCTGCAATTCAGAATAATTACAAGGCTCATAGAGGAATTTAAAACAGCTGAAATGGAGATAAGAGTTTTGATTCTCCACACGCTTATTAGGGATTTTTGTTATGCAGGTGTGCCTATCTAATGTGTTTTGTTCCCTCCATAACATGGTGTAGTATTACTCCTGTCCTATATCAAACATATGTTGAGCGTTTAATCTTTTTGTCTGTGTCAGAAGAAGTCTGAATACTTTTCTTTTTATTTGCAAGTTGGTGACAAATGACACCAATTAAATCTTGTTATATCAAACAAATTCTGATTTCAGCAGCAATAATTTCTTTAAAAATATATAAAATACCAACGTATCACTTTTTCTTTCTTTCTGGGGGTTAAAGCAGATCTGGACCTATGTTGATCTGTCAGATGGAGATGTTCCTTCTTCCCTGACTTATCCCCTCCAGGCACGCATTCATCACTGACCGACTGACCCCAGCTTTCTGAGTCTGAAGGCCGGGTTCAGAGTTATTAATGCAAAATGTTATTAATCCTGTCTTTTAATTGATGATTTTGACTATATGTCCGGATGCAGATAAAAATATTTTGTGGGGATTCTAGGATCTCCTATGTAAAACAGATTTATAATCTAATAGAACTTCCGGGGCAAATAAAAGTATGTAAAAAGAGACATGGTTCTTAGCAACATAAGAGATTGCGATTACTGCATTGCAATATTCCTGCTAATGTCTGCAGACATGTGTGGGTCATTGATTGCACAGTAGTTGTTAGAATTTACCTAAAATCTGGAACCACTTTCCACTAAAACACGACTGGATCACAGATCAAAACAGGTATTATCTAGTTACAGATGTGTCAAACTGTTGCCCCTTCAAAGCAAACTTGACAAAGCAAAACTTCCCCGGGCTCTTTTTGTAAACATTTAATTTGCAAACAATATGTTCTCTACCAAAAATAGAAGGACATTATTAGGGTAATTCATCCTGTGAAAGGCAATGAGAAAAGTTTGACAGTAGAGCCCCCTAGCGTCCAAACAGAGTTCGTACAATTGAGTGGATCTGAGACTGTAGATCCAATTTTAGTCAGTAGGTGACAGTCTTTTCCTATATTTAAAGATTAACATCTGCTTCATTCAAAATGTGTCCTAACATTTATGTAGAATATAGAACTGCTGATTTAACCCTTTTATTGACTTCATTTGTATGCAAGTTTGAATGCAGTAGTAATTTGCAGTGAAAACCACACATCTGTTCCAATTTTAACATTTTTAGTGTTAAAACCTCTTTCTTTCTTTAACTCAGATCATCTTTGTCAGCACTTGCCCCTACACCCACAGTCATTTTAGATTCATTCCCGATCATAACGTAGTTTGCATTATTAATGTGAATGTTTGACCCTGGCAGTACAGGCCAAGGCCTTGGATCACCAGGGTCCTGCTCTCGTCGTACACTGGCTTCAAGAACAAGCTGTTGCTCCATGCAACGATTTAGCCCCTCTTTTTCCTGCCTCCTCACTCTCTGCTCCTCAGTCCAGATCCTTCTCTGTTTTTCAATCTTTGCTTTATCAAAACACTTTTTGAGTTTTCGCGTAAAGTTTTTCTTCTCGTCCAGCGGCACCAACGTCTGCAGAGTGAGGGGCATTCTCTGTTTGGGCATGCAGTTGTCCAGAGGCAACAGGGGGATAACGGTGTTAAATTTGTGTTTCTTGTTTATAGAGTTGATGAGAGCAATGTTGGTCTCCAATTGTATCATTTGTGAGTTGAAGTTGCGTGTAAGCAGCAGGAAGGTGAAGGCAGAGTTGTTAATGGCGTCCTCCACGCAATTCAGAGTGCTCTTTCCTAGGGTAGCAAACTCCTCTGAGAAAGTTGCCCCTGTGGTACCGATGACCGCCTCAAGTTTTTCCTTCATGCTTTCTGCCATATCTTCATCTTCTGGAGCATGCAAGATGACAAATGCATAAAATATTTCCTCTTCCTCCTCTTCTTCCCCAGCTTCTCTGCTTTGATGTGTGCTCTTTGGACCAGAGGTGTTTGGCAGATTAATGTGTGTAGCAGACGGTAGGATTGATTTGGTCTCAGTGTTGGGTCTGTACGATTGGACTCCACTCTCGTTAATTTGCAATTTATGCTTTGTTGATGCTTCATCTGTCCTAATGTCTTTTTCTGCTCCAAACAGTGACGTTCCAGCTGAGGTGTGCTGAAGCTCTCTTGACTGAATTTGTGCTGGGACGTTTGGGTTTCCTGATGTTTCTGCAGCTGCTTTGTCCCCTTGAAAAGACACTGTTACAGGAGGACTTATCTCAAGATGAGACGGGTATGAAGCCTCAGAGGGACTCTCCTGCAAAGGGCTGGGAAGGCAGTGAATGTTTGTAGACTCACCCCGAGACACAGCATTTTGCTCATTCAGGGTTCTGTTTGAATCGAGGGAAGATTCTGATTTGAGATCAGAGGAGGAGCACATCAAGTCTGCAAATTGAGGCCCACATACAGCTTCAGCTTCTTCTCTAAAGTGATTATATTCCAGATAACCACAGTAGTTTGTCTTCAAGGATTCACTGGAAATGGCTCTCTTATAAGCCAGGTTCCTTAGAATTGGATCGCACAACCTTTTTTCAGACAAAACTTTAAAAATTCGAGCCAGCGATATAAGAGATTCTCCTGTCTTGGCTTTAAATTGACTACAATGAGCTCCAAAATCAACTAATTTACCTCCACCCGAGCGCCACTTTTCAGCCAGATGGTTAGCGAGGGGGTTGTCCTCCAGAATCTGGAGCTTCCTCAGGGCCTCAGCCTCTTTTTGGGCGATGGTCAGACACAAAGCGTGTATGATCGTGTCTTCAGGAGACTCACCGAGCTGGATAGTCAGGCTGAGCAATCGCTCTGAAGGTAGCTTGACCAGAATGTCAAATACCTCTCTCAGTCCTGTCCCTTGATTTTCCTGTCCTGTATTATTCATTCTAAGGCGTAGGTGCCAAGTGGTTTTGGGCAGAGAAAAGAAGTCAACAGGATCACATTTGATTCTCCGACTGCGTTTTCTTCGGATCATCAAAACGTTGTCCTGCTAAGGAGAGGCGTACAGTTTCCTGGGTATACTCGTTTCTATATAGAGACATAAAAACACAAATGAGACCAATATAAAACAGATGTTCAAGGGAAAATGTGTTCTTGTTTGCAGCCCAAGAGAGTGAAAAAAGTGCCCAATTAATACAAATAAATCAACATGTGTTGCTTTCTCACCGGCATGGTTTCACATTAGCCATGATAACAGATCTGGTTTTAGCTGAAACAAGGAAGTCAGTAAGAGAGTAATTTCCTGCTCAGTTCAACATTTTGTCTCCCTTAACAGGAAGCTCTTACTGCTCAGATGGATCCCTCAATATAACAGGAGGTTCTTTTTAGATCTCTGTAAGCTTCTGCAATCCAGCCCGTCAGTGAGAATCTTCCTGTTTTAGGACTCTGTCAGCTTGAAGCTGACTCAGACAACAAAATGGTGATGTCACACTGAGTGAGGTATGGTAGGTCAAGAGGGACAAAAATGATGAAAAGAAAAAAAGATTTGTCATTGACTTTTCCAGAACACAGATTTGTACCATTCAGAACACTTATTATTTAAGCATGAACTTTCTGATTCTGTCAGCTTTTTCTCACAAAGACTTCACACATTTCAAATCTGTGAAAATACTCTTTTTAATGTGGCAGAGTGTAAATCTTCAGACGCCTGGGAACAATGGGTGTGCAAGAAAGATGAATTTGTCCCCCCATTTTGTCTCTATGCAAAGAGGCTGGTGTATTTTTATCCACGGAAGAAACCTCCAACCCTGTATTTAGCAGGGGTGGGGTCACACCAGGCGGAGAGCAAGCCAACACTGAATCCCTGAACCAGTCTGTGCTCCGAGGTGCTTAGAGCAGTGTGATATGTTAACAACGTATAGGATTAGAGTCCCTCTATAGGAAGTGTGTGTAGATTTCTTTGCAGAATAAAATTTCCCCGCTCAGCTGCAACTCACTGAAGGACTGCACAGATCTTCAGTTTTGTCATTGAACTTTACTCAGTTTATACTTTACTGAAACAGAAGCAGTTTCTGAGTCACTGTAAATACCTCTAAATGTTTTAAGACATTTATTAAGTTGATGAGGTTGAAATTTTATTTTTGTAATGCAATGTACCCAACCAAAACAACCCACATTCTGTCACTTTAATGTGATACTGTTAAACGTTGTCTGAACTTACTTTGATGTGTTAGTTGTTTTCAATAGACAAGTCATAAATCCCCCCAGACAAAAAGTGTTCACATTTCTTACACAAATGCAACAAAATGAATTGGATTATCATCAAAAAGTGTATTTATTTTAGTGATTAAATTTGATTAACCTATGTACATTCATTACTCACAAAATGTATATATTTCAAGTGTTTGTTTCTGTTAATTTGAATGATTGTGGGTTACAGCTAATAAAACCCTACAATTCAGTATCTAAGAAAACTGGAATATTATAGAAGAACAATAAAAAAACGCATATGCCCTCATTACTTGGTCTGGGCTCCTTTTGCAAGAATTACTGTCTAAATATAGTATGGCATGGAGGACATCGGCCTGTGGTTCTGCTAAGCTGTTAAGGAAGTCCAGGTTGCCTTAATTGTGGCCTTCACCTCATCTGCATTGTTGGCTCTGGTGTCTCTTGACAATACTTCACAGATTCTCTCTGGAGTTTAGGACCAGTTAGAACTTTTAGCAGTGGATGCTGGTACCAAGTCCAGCTGGAAAATTAAATCAGCATCTCCAAAAAGCCTATCAGCAGAGGGAAGCCGGAAATGCTCTAAAATTTCCTGCTAGATGGTTCTGCTGCCTTTGGACTTGATGAACACGGTGGACCAACACCAGCAGATGACATGGCATCACAAATCACCACCAACTATGGAAACTTCATTTCTCATGCAGCGTGGATCATACAAATACTCTGTGCAACTGCATACCTTATGATAACAGAATCACATGTGAAAGACATTATATGTCTGCAATAAACTGGTATGCATTAGTTTCTTATTTTACACAACAGCAGGATGGTAAAACATTTTGTAGTAAAAGCCAAAAGTGTATTTGATTCTATCTGATTTGATTTGAACCGCTGTGAGTCGCCAACCCCAATGAAAAAACTTTCACACACTCACTCTCTTAGACATACACACACAGTGACACACCAAATCCCAACACCCACTCCGCCTGGAGATGATCCCCAGCCAGTTACATAACGTGCTGCCAAACGTCCATTTCTATTGAGGACAATTCCTTTAACAAGAGACAGGCTCCCCCAGCAGCTGTGTTAGTCAGCCTGGCAGTAAATCTGCATCCTCCTTCGGGCAAAAACATATCGTAAGAGGCTGTGTCAGTTCTGCAGATCCTGGCATTAAACATCATCCATTACACAGTTTGGAGCAAATATGTTTTGACCCGAGCTTGGTTTTCTTTGGGGGGGGGGGGGATAAAATGTACAAACGTGGACAACTCTTCAGTCACGCGGCTTCTGACTATAGGCGTAGATACACACGTGTTTCTGTGTGTTAGCATGCATGGATTCTGGTCGTGTGAGAAAGCTCTGGGGGAGTGTACGGTGGGATCACAAAAAACAGGCTTTGGGGCAGACAAGTAAAAAGGAAGCCCTTTCTTGGACAGGGACTGGGGATTAGGATGAAAGACTTATGAGTGGGGGATGCACTCTCTTGTGGCACCCACTTGGTGCATCTCTTAGATGCATTCTGCATCACATCCATCGTAAATGAGCAGGAAGAGACAGAAAGAAATGCTCAGGGAAAGATACAGACGAAGGGATGAAGAAGCAGATAGATGTGACACCGGAGTAAATTTGAAGATCAAGTAAATTTGAAGTTCAATGGATTCGTTCAAGTAAACCAGTGCAATCAACTGCTTTTCCCCCAGCAAACATTTTTTGTTTCAAATGTTAAAAAAAAAGCCATCTCTCACTTCCTCTTATTTTTCTTTTTTTCTTAGTGCCTTGCAAAATTATTCACGTCAGCTGTACGTTTTCACATTTTTTACATCACTACCACTAGTTTTGATGTATTCTGTTTGAATTTTGTGTGGCAGACCAGCACAAAGTAGTACGTAACTGAAAAGTAAATAATACATGTTTTTTGCTTCTGAAAATCTGTTGCATATACAGCATTTAAATTTAGCCACCCTGAGTCAATACTTTGTAGACTGAGACTGAAACTTTTCCTTATTCATCCTAGCAAAATAGCTCAAGCTCAGTCAGACTGGATGCAAAGCTTCAATGGACATCAATTTTCTGGTCAAACCACAAATTCTTGTTGGATTTAGGCCTGGACTTTGGCTGAGCCATTCAAGCACATGAATACGTCTCGATCTAATCTGTTCCGTCGTAGCTGTATGTATGTTTAAAATTGTTAACCTGCTGGCAGATCGTCTTTTACAGCCTCTTACAGGTTTTCTTCCAGAATTGCTCTGTATTTAGCTCCATATATCTTCCTATCAAGTCTGACCAGCTTCCCTCTCACCACTGAAGAAAAGCATCCCCACAGCTTGATGTTGCCAGCTCTGAGTTTCACTGTGAGGTTGGCGTGTCCAGGCTGATGTGCAAGCTAATTTTCCACCACACACAATATTTTAAATGTAGACCAAAAAGTTCATTTTCAGTCTTATGTGACCAGAGCAGCTTCTTCCACATTTTTACTGTGTCTCCCTACATAGCTTGTTGCAAACTTTCATTTGTACTTCTTATATATGTCTTTCAACAATGTCGTTTTTCTTGCCACACTTCAATAAAGGGCAAATTTGTGCTGTGCATGACTGATTGTTGCCTCGTCAACAGATTCTCTTGTCTGGGCTATGAATCTCTGCAGCTCCTCCAGAGTTTCTTGATCTTCTTGATGCTACTTTGATCAATGTGCTGTTTTCTATGTCAACAGGCATGTCTTGATAGATTTGCATTTGTGCCATGGTCTTTATATTTTTGTTTGAAGAGTGCTATGAAAGATGTTCAAAGCTTAGGAATTTGTTTTATCGCTAACTTTGCTTTAAACTTGCCAGCCACATTGTCACTGACCTGTCTGTTGTGATTCTCGGTCTTTATGACGCGTTTGTTCACTAATGTTCTCTAACAAAACTTTGAGGCCTTCACTGAACAACAGGATGCATACTAAGATTACATTACAAAGAGGTGAACTTACTAGATTTACCAATTAGTTGACTGCTGAAGACAATAATTTGCACTTGATGAGTAACTGTATGAGTGTTATAGCAAAAGTGGGCAGAATACAAATGCAAATGTTTCCACCTAACACTTATGCCCTATTTTGTGTTGGTCTGTCACATAAAATCCCAGTACAATACATTACATTTGTGGCTGTAATGCGACATAATGTGAAAAGGTTCAAGGGGTATGAATACTTTTGCAAAGTGCCATATCACAGTTAAAGAGACACAAAAAAATGCGAGTTTGTCTTGAAGAAAATAATGATGATGCACATCCCTGATTTTGTGTTGGGTCTTTGGTAAGTCATGTTTATTTTACATCCACCATTCATACCGAAGGCAATTCAAAATGCATTTACAGAAAAATGAAAAAAACAAAAAACAAATAAAGAACACTTAATCAAATACACGACACACATCACAATAAACCTAACGTGCATGTTTGTGGATTTAGAGAGGAAGCCATAGTGACCAGAGAGAAGCCACACAGGCACAGGAAGCATGGGCTGTGGCATGGATTTAAATCCAGGAAAACCTGCACCACAATACAGCTCATAAACACAACAGTAAAATACTAATAAAAAAAAAATAAACAGCCACAAATTGACAAAACATGACTGAGAAAATAAAAGCTTTGGCCTTTATGGAAAGCTGCAGTAAATAATGTTTTCAGTCCTGATTAGAAGGAGCCAATAGTTCCCACAAATCTTGAGTTTGCTGTATTTTTTTCCTGCCTCTCACATATGAGATTTTCAGATGTGGTAAATCTGCTGTTGATCACATTTTTAGGCCAATTTGTCCCCCATGTTTTTCATTTTACTAAAATTTTAGACATACAATATTGTGTCTTGTGTCATGCCTAGTCTGTGCCTATGTTGTGTGTGTTTTTATTTATCCTAGTTTGGTTCTTAATTTACCCTGTGTCTGTGTTATAATGTTAATTGGTTTCACTCCCTGCAGTCTGACCCACACCTGTTCCTGGTTCCCCATATTTACTCTATCCCTCTGTGCATTGGTTCTCCCTGCATTTCCTGTTTGTATTTAAGTTCCTTCATTACCTTTGTTTGCCACTCTGTCCTGGTAGTATTTATCTTTGTTCCCGGTCGTACCTGGTCGTGTATCCGAGTCATGTCTAATGTCTATGTCCTGTATTCTGGTCTGGATGGAGCACGGGATACTTCTGACTTAGAGTCAAACATATTTCAATCAACAAACTCTTCACCATGCTAAAACAACCCAACTAAACTACCAAGCAGAATGAAAGAATAAGGAAGGCTAATGGGCTATGTACAATATAAACAAGCTGATCAAAGATGGTTGAAATCCGTGACCGCAAGAGTGATGCAATGTTATTTATGTTTGAGGTCAATTAGTGGCAGTGGCAGGCAGAACTGGCAGTTCCGGTGGCAGGCTGTGGCAGTTCCGCCACAGCCTGCCGCAGGGTGGCAGGGGATTCTGCGAGGATGCCAGAAGGTGCCAGACCGGCCGTAAAAGCTTGCCGCTGTTTTTGTGGAAGCTGATGCTGATTATCGGCAAATGGGTTGTCATTATTGTTAATAGTTTCTGTGGAGCTGCCACCGGAAGTGATGCCATTGCTGATTATTAGCAAACGGGATGTCATTGTTGTTATAGCCTGTTACCTTTACATAATGATTTCATTATTGATTATTATTTAATAAACAGCTTTAGATCCATAACATAAGATGATTGTATTTACTTGACATGGAAAATAAATAGCACTATGTGTATGTGTGACGTGTTGAAAGGATGACGAAGATTTATTGCACAAACAGCCGGTTTATTATAGAGCACGAGCGGCTATTCTGAATTGTCACTCACAGAAAATTATAAATAAATGCTTAAAAACACGCTGGATGTCCCAGGCCATAAGGATGCCACAGCCTGCCACCGGAACTACCAGTTCTGCCTGCCACTGCCACTAATTGAGTTCGGCCCTGCTGCAATTCAACCAATTTCTCGGCACGTTTGCAATGTAATGCAATGCAGACGAGCACAGCGCCCCCTACCGAACAAGATGGGTAGCTCGGTCAGCAGGGACCTGAGGAAGAGCGGCTGCTGACGTCACTCTGCTGCACCCGCCGCTCGGAATGCTTTTTCGTTTTCGAGTTCTGGGCAGTACTTTGCGGGCAGACCACGAAAATGAAAAAGTAATGTCTGCTTTGTTTTCTTTTTGATTATGGCATAAAATGTGCAGTCATGAAGAAGAAAATGCAAATGCAAATAGGATGATTGATTACTAATTTTATTTATGGGTCAAATAATGCAACCACATTCTTAAAATGAAAAAGCATTTCTGGAATGCTTTTTCATTTGAAATATGGTAGCAATTTGCTTCCATAAAATGGGTCTTAATGGTGTTTAATTAGTTATCACGTCTAGTACAACAATATCTGAGGAAACATTATTGAGGAAATGTTAAAATAATATTTAGGGAAATATTTTGAATGAGGACCAACAGCCTTTCCAGGTAAATGATCTGCAGCTGTTTAGTTATCAAGTTTAGTAAAATAATATTTAGGGAAATATTATCCTAGATTGGAAACTAACAACCTTTCTGGGTAATGATCTTCAGCTGACTCATAAGCACATGTTCTTAGCCGTTAGCGGTTGAAGCTGACAAAAGAAGCTGTTGTTACCAGAATCAAACCTTTAAAATACCACTAATAAAAGGGTTGAAATGCATAAGCGTGGACGGCGCGTTATGGCCGTTCTTCTGTGTTTAAAAACTACCCTTTTACTTAAAAAAACACAACACAGAACACATCCTTAGCTGAGTACTAGTCTGCTAGCACTTACTGAGTTTCTTAACACAAACAAAAACAACCGTCATTAAACGAACATTATTTAGTTTATTTACCTCTAAACTGATCTTCTCTGCCCAAACATCACCTCTTACGTGAACCATGCTGAGGAGAAGTTGTCCTGGGCGTTGAGACAAAACATTCATGTGTGGGTAAACAAAGGGTTAACTTGCAGCTAACCTCCGTAGCTGTGGGGCAGGGCGGCTCGTTCTGCTGGCCCGGCCAAACCATATAACATATGTTTGGCTCCTTGAGTGGTCGCGACACGGTGGGGTATCGCTACCTGGACGTGCATGCAGAAAGGCGTACAATGCGACCCTGCCTTCTTTTCCAGGCCGTGGAGGAAATCCGCTTCAATTAGGGCTGCTTCTGGAGGCCCCAGAAGGAAAACCAAGTCAAGCTTGTCTTATTACACCCTTTATATGAACGAATGCCAGATACTCAAACAGTAAATCATTACTTAACTTTGTTGCATATGATCACGTGATCGTATGACACTCTTGGATTCAGTTTGAAGAGTTATGTCTGCTTGCCAGCAAGAGACATTGGCACGCTGTCTCTCCTGTGTGGACCTGTGTGGAAGAGCTCTGTTTGTAGGAACGCGGGATTTTTATTCAAACAGTGACATCACAGGAAGTCCGCTGTCTTTCTGTTCCTGAGCTGAGTTAGGAGTAAGTTGCTGTGACTTATTTTGGGAATTCCAGAGAAGATCAAATTGGCCTTTAAATGCTGTAATCCAATGCTGGACCCAACACATAATACAAAGAAATTATGAGAGCCTTAAAACCTTTCCACAGAATTAAATGTCTAATATACATGGACACATGAAGGCATGGACAGAAACAAATACATTGAACTCCATCACCAACATTTTGGTCTGTGTTTCAGTACACAGCTGAAGGCCAGTTTGAAGCAAGGCAACTCATAGATCTTCAAAAACTAACCGTGTGTGTGTTGCCCCGATAAGACAGAGGTCATTTATAGATGCAGGTTTGGCTATTCTAAATACATTTAGCAGTGTGATGCAAAGCGAAGATAATCTACGATATCACTTGCTGAGGCTAGTTTATGCTGTTGACAAAGCAGGCCAACAGATTTGAGTTAATGTGACAGTTAACTGGGATTAATTCAGGAGACAACGTAAATGAAGCGGGCCTGCGGACAAGACAGGGGAGTGCAGTAGGGATGGGAAGACGTGTGTACTGTACCACACTGCTGCATGCTTGGATAAGCATGTAGGCCATGCCAACAACAACACATAATACAGCCTCTGGTGATGGGGGATGGAAACACACATACACACAAACTCTCAGTGTTTCAACCTCACCTCACACACACACACACACACACACACACACACATTTGGCTGTACAAACACATAAACTCACACTCATGCGCAGACATTGATGGTGATGGGGCATGGAGCAGTTTATGCTCATATCAAGAGAAAGTCTTTGATCAGTGTGACAGGAAGGGCACTCGCCCCAGAGGAATTAGCTAACTCTCGCTTTGAAAAAGCACATTCAACTGTGCTCAAATCTGCAGCGCAGGGGGAGAAGATGTCTGATATTTAGCTTCATTAAAATGCTAAATGTATGAATATAATTTATTCCAGGTCAGTGTCCAGATGAACACGATGAGTACAAAAAGCAGGATGTGCAGAAATTCAGGACGTACTCATGATCCACTCAGTTTAACAGCCAATTAATTAGCACGCACAGTTCATATATAACTTAAAACATCAAAAAAGTTGCATGTTTATTATTATTAATTATATATTATTATATAGGACTTAGGTTTTGTATCAGAATCAAATACTTTTGGCAATAGAGTGCATATATATATATATATATATGGGTGGAAGTGTGTATATATATGTCTACATGTATATGAATGTATATGTGTAGGTATATATGTTTGTACGTGTATACAGTACAGACCAAAAGTTTGGACACACACATTTTGGCTCGAGTGCTTTTAAAAGGATGTGAAGTGCTTAAATTCCCCTCATTCTGTAATTATATATAATTATAATTATATAAGGTACAGACCAAAAGTTTGGACACACCTTCTCATTCAAAGAGTTTTCTTTATTTTTATGACTATGAATATTGTAGCCTCACACTGAAGGCATCAGAACTATGAATTAACACATGTGAAATTATATACTGAACAAAAAAGTGTGAAACAACTGAAAATATATCTCATATTCTAGGTTCTTCAAAGTAGCCACCTTTTGCTTTGATTACTGCTACGCACACTCTTGGTATTCTGTTGATGAGCTTCAAGAGGTAATCACCTGAAATGGTTTTCACTTCACAGGTGTGCCCTGTCAGGTTTAATAAGTGGGATTTCAAGCCTTATAAATGGGGTTGGGACCATCAGTTGTGTGGATACAGTACACAGCTGATAGTCCTACTGAATAGACTGTTAGAATTTGTATTATGGCAAGAAAAAAGCAGCTAAGTAAAGAAAAACAAGTGGCCATTATTACTTTAAGAAATGAAGGTCAGTCAGTCCGAGCAATTGGGAAAACTTTGAAAGTGTCCCCAAGTGCAGTCGCAAAAACCATCAAGCGCTACAAAGAAACTGGCTCACATGAGGACCGCCCCAGGAAAGGAAGACCAAGAGTCACCTCTGCTGCGGACAATAAGTTTATCCGAGTCACCAGCCTCAGAAATCGCAGGTTAACAGCAGCTCAGATTAGAGAACAGGTCAATGCCACACAGAGTTCTAGCAGCAGACACATCTCTAGAACAACTGTTAAGAGGAGACTGTGTGAATCAGGCCTTCATGGTAAAATAGCTGCTAGGAAACCACTGCTGAGGACAGGCAACAAGCAGAAGAGACTTGTTTGGGCTAAAGAACACAAGGAATGGACATTAGACCAGTGGAAATCTGTGCTTTGGTCTGATGAGTCCAAGTTTGAGATCTTTGGTTCCAACCACTGTGTCTTCGTGCGGCACAGAAGAGGTGAACGGATGGACTCTACATGCCTGGTTCCCACCGTGAAGCATGGAGGAGGAGGTGTGATGGTGTGGGGGTGCTTTGCTGGTGACACTGTTGGGAATGTATTCAAAATTGAAGGCATACTGAACCAGCATGGCTACCACAGCATCTTGCAGTGGCATGCTATTCCATCCGGTTTGTGTTTAGTTGGACCATCATTTATTTTTCAACAGGACAATGACCCCAAACACACCTCCAGGCTGTGTAAGGGCTATTTGACCAAGAAGGAGAGTGATGGGGTGCTGCGCCAGATGACCTGGCCTCCACAGTCACCGGACCTGAACCCAATCGAGATGGTTTGGGGTGAGCTGGACCTCTGAGTGAAGGCAAAAGGGCCAACAAGTGCTACGCATCTCTGGGAACTCCTTCAAGACTGTTGGAAAACCATTTCAGGTGACTACCTCTTGAAGCTCATCAACAGAATGCCAAGAGTGTGCGGAGCAGTAATCAAAGCAAAAGGTGGCTACTTTGAAGAACCTAGAATATAAGACATATTTTCAGTTGTTTCACACTTTTTTGTTCAGTATATAATTCCACATGTGTTAATTTATAGTTTTGATGCCTTCAGTGTGAAGCTACAATATTCATAGTCATGAACTCTTTGAATGAGAAGGTGTGTCCAAACTTTTGGTGTGTACTGTATATGTATATATGTATGCATACGTGTATAATGTATATGTGTATATATGGGCATTTATGTGTATGTATGTGGTGATGTATGTTTATGTGCATATATATTTGTGCATATATATTTTGGGTTATGATTTTTGTTTACTCATAAGCGTCAACAGGAATCAGGAAGACTCTATTTAAGGGAATTTAGGATGGAGAAGTGGTATGATTAAGTAAGTTTTGCTTCTTCATACCTCTTTTCAGACAACAACTAAATAAGCTGGTGTATTGTATAAATGGTGTTTGTATTTTCACTGAAGAATATGTCTGTAAATTACCATTTTGATAATTTGGTCATTTTGGTGGAATGTCAGAAATAAATCATTCATTCATTAATTAATTAATTAATTTTCAGATGATGGACTGAACAGAGCTCTGTGATATGCCCAAAACATGGGATCTTGTTTTCTAAACAAGCTCTGCTTTAAACTTCTCCACAACTTTCTTCCTGACCTGTCTGCTGTGTTCCTTGGTCAAATGCTGATTTCTCCTTAATGTTCTCTAACAAACCTTTGATATTAGATTACACACAAGTGGACAGGCAATTTGTTGCACTCAATTTTATTTAGGGGTATAAGACTAAAAGGGTCTGAACACAAAGCCAAACTGATCCAAACTTTTAAGCTTTTTATTTTTAAAAGAATTTGAGAAATGTGTATCATTTTACAAGCATTCATAAGGCCCAGTAGAACGAGGTACATGACATCACATGGCTGGCTGGGGTGATGTCACATGACATCACCCCAGCCAGGCCTGGGGACGGAGCTCATCAGCAAGCGCCTGGTGGCTGGGTGAATCCTCATGGGACCCGGCTGCGCCAAGCCCGAATGAGAGGCGCAAGGCCACCCCCCAGTGGGCCCACCATCTACAGAGGGAACCATAAAGGACCAGTGCAAAGAGGATCAGGCGGTTCCTCAGAAGCCTAAATTGGCTCTAGGGACATGTCACCTTGTTATACACCTCGAGGGAAATGGAGCCTGAACTTGTGCGGAGGTCGAGAGATATTGGCTGTAAATAATCGGACTCACATCTACGCACAGCGAGGGTTTTGGAACCCAGCTCCTTGAGAGAGGTTGGACTCTCTTCTACTCTGGATTTGCCCACAGGGAGAGGTGGTGGGCTGGGCTGCTGCTTGTTGCCCCCAGCTCAGTTGTCATATATTGGGGTTTACCCCGGAGGATGAATGGGTCACATCCCTGCGCCTTCAAGTCCGGGACAAGTCTCTGACTGTTGTTTCGGCCTAGGGGCCAAGCAGTGATGTGGAGTACTCGGCCTGCTTGGCATCTCTGTTGGGGGTGCTGGACAGTGCCCCTCTTGGGGGCTCCATCATTCTACTGGGGGACTTCAGTGCTTACGTGGGAAAAGACAGAGACACCTGGAAGGTTGTGATTGTGAGGAATGGCCTCCTCGATCTGATCCAGAGTGGTGTTTTGTTATTGGACTTCTTGGGCATTCCGGTGAAGAGAGGGACTGAGCTTTCCACCGATCACCAGCTGGACAGACTTGGCAGGCCCAAGTGTATATTGAAGGTCTGCCAGGAATGGCTGGAGGAGTCCTCAGTTAGGGACATATTCAGCTCCCACCTCCAGGAGAGCTTTTCTAGGATTGCTGGGGTAGGCTTGTTAAGGCTTTGAGAAACAGGACCCCAGAATGCAGACGAGCAGGCAGCGTGATGGTAAGTGAAAAAAGGATTTAATGTCAAAAAAATACAAAAACTCACTCACAGCAGGAGGCACGAACAAAACAACAAATGGGCAGGCGAGACAGGCATGGCATTATCAGAAAACAAGAAATGAGCATGATCTGAGAATGTTTCCACCAGGAATAAACAGAACAGGTGTGTATATATGGAGTGTGACCAGGTGAAACAAGAAGACACATTAACTAGGTGCAGGTGAACCGGATAATGTTAATTGACAGAAGAACAAAACGTGGCTGGAGCAAAACAGAGACTCCTGAACACAAACTAACAGAAACTAGAAAAACATGAAACAAAAGCATAACCAGATTCGAAAACCAAACTTGACAAAACATGAACGAGACAACAAACTAAAGCATGACCAGAAAAAACAAACAGAAACATGATTCAAAAATCTAACAATAATAATAATAAACAGAAGAACTATTCAAAACCTTAACTGTGAAAAACATAAAGAAAAAACCCGAAACCAAAAAACCAAACAAACCCAAATCATAACAAGGCTGGAGACATAGAGTCCGGGGGGAGCATGTTTTCCACCTCTATTGCTGCCACCCACAGCTGCGGCCTTAAGGTCTGCGGTGCCTGTCACGTGTCGTCAAGCTGTAGAAGGAGTCTTGTCATCTCTGCTTGGCTTATGAGACTCTTGAGGTAGCTGACGGATACTGTGGCCTGGGTGATAGAGGCAATAACTCTAGTCTGGGAGGAGTTTGGTGAGGCCATGGAGAAGGACTATCGGGATGCACAGAGGGTGTGTTTCAACTACAGGGTGATCACACTCCTCAGCCATCCTGAGAAGGCCTATGACAGGGTGTTGAAGAGGAGAGTCAGGCCGATAGTCGAACTTCGGATTCAGAAAGAGCAGTGTGGTTTTCGTCCTGGCTGTGGAACATTGGACCTGCCCTACACCCTCTACAGGGTGCTCAAGGACTCATGGGAGTTTGTACAACTGGTCCACGTGTGTTTTATGGACCTGGAAAAGGCACTTGACCATGTCCCTCATGGTGCCCTGTGGGGGATGCTTCAGGTGTACGGAGTCAGTGGCCCTTTATTAGGGGCCATCAGGTCTCTGTACAAGCAGAGGAGGAGTTTGGTCTGCATTGCCGGCTTTAAGTCAAACCTGTTCCTGGTGCATGCTGGAATCTGGCAGGGCTGCTGCCTTTTGTTGCCAGTACCGTTCATAAGTTTCATATACAGGATTTCTAGGCGCAGCCAAGGGCTGAAGGGTGTCTGGTTTGGGGACTAGTAGATTTTGTCTCTACTTTTCACAGGTGACGTAGTCCTGCTGGCCTCCTCTAGCCAAGACCTACATCATGCACTGGGGCAGTTTGCAGCCAAATCCGAAGTGGCAGGGATGAGGATCAGCTCTTACGAGTCTGAGTCCAAGGTTCTTGACTGGAAAAGGATGCAGCCACAGCATTAATGCAGAGGCTGTGCTGTTCTCAATTTTCCCGTTGGTCTACATTCCTACCCTCACCTATAGGCATGAACTTTGCGTCAGGACCAAAAGAACAAGATCCCAGATACAAGCGGTTGAAATGAGCTCTCCCCGGGCACGCGCGTAAACACAGGGTGAGGAGCTTGGCCATGCGAGAGTAGAGCTGCTGCTCTACCACATCGAAAAGAACAAGCTGAGGTCTCTCTGGCATCTGTTTCGGATGCTCCCTGGATGCCTCCCTCGGGTGGTGTTCCAGGCATGTCCCAGCGGGAGGAGGCCCAGTGGACGGCCCGAACACGCTGGAGGGACTATGTCTCTTGGCTGGCCTGGGAACAGCTTGGGCTTCCCCGAGAGGAGCCGGAGCTGGTGTCTGGGGAGAGGAAAGTCTGGGTGTCTCTGCTTAGACTACTGCCCCTGCGACCTGGCCCAAAAATGCGGAAGACGTTCGAGTGTATCATTTCTCTTGCACTTCACAGATATTTTCACTACTTTTTGTTGGTCTTTAATATGAAATGTCAATAAAATACACAAAAGTTTGTAGTTGTTCAAAGGGTGGGAATACCCTTCCAGGGCACTGTACATCCTGCCCGAACTCTCTCTCTGTCTCTTCCACAAACCTTTATTTACTAAGAACAGAACAATTGGAAGATTTAGATGTCAGATGAGAACAATCATGCTCCTGTACCTGAACAAGCCATTTAATTAATCTTGTCTAGGTTGAGAAACACTGCAAGAGCATCCGATTTATTGATCCGGTAACAAATTAATACTCGACATAAAAAATCCCAGGATGGGCTGGAATTACAGGTTGCTTTGCGCTAATACATTTTACTCCCACACACTGCAAGCCATACAGAGTGGAGTGATGTTCATTAGGGCACACTAAACAAATCAGTGGATGAACCAAGAACAAACAAACCATCTGGGCTGTCTTGTGTTGCAGAGAAACATACAAATTAGCAAAATAAATATTAAAAAAACCCCTGTTTTGATTAAAATAAACCTGAATCGACATTTCTGTCACGCTCCAATGGAATGTGTAACAATGCTCCCCTTTGAGTTTACTGAACTCCAAACTGAAGAGCTTTACATTAGAGTTGCAGTATATTAGTAAAACATACATACATACCATATATTGCTGGTTATCACTGACTTGGAATAAATAAACGGATAATTAAATACTGTCCTAAAACCTTATAAACTGCATTAAACAAGTGTTACTGAATATACTGCAGACATAAAGCCTGAATGCATGGTACCTAAATAATAAGTTAGTACAAGTAATATTTGCAAAATGTATATTGTGTACAGTGATACAGCTATGATGATAAATTTTATACCGTGCAGCCATACTTTAAATCTAACAGAGCTTGGTGCTTTTGGACTCTTTAGCTCACTTTCCACATTATGTTTGGAAGTTCTCTTTTGGAAACAACTTTCTTTGATTCTTCTTCTAACCATCATCTTCAGCTGCTTCCAAGTAGCCCATGGCTGGATTTAGAAAACATGCACAGATTGAGAAAAAGCGTTGGCCACTTTCAGTGTGAGTGAATGTATACATGCGGGATTAATGCAACTCCAAACATCACATTCGCTTCACGCTTTAGTTCGTCTCTGAGATATTTGATTTAACTGGATTTGTGGGTCCAACAACTACAATATTCACATGCAAATTAAATATTATGTTTTTGTAAGATTAACAACTTCAGTAACAGCCTCCTTCACACTTATGGTCTCCAGGGTAAATATGCATAAAAGCCTTAGCATAAATTCAACTTTTGTTGCAGAAAATGTTGAAAAACCCATCCTTAATTTAAGGACATTCCTTCAGTGTGAGGAAAAAAACATGTTGAGAAATAAATAAATAAAACTCTTCTCTTGTGCTCTCTTCTCTTCAGCTCACCTCTAGGATTTGGATCTGGGGACTCAAATGTCCATGGAAGAAGAACTCATGAAGATCAACACACATCTGGCTTACTTGAACAGCCGTTCTCTTGTCTTTCCCCTTTTGAAATGTGGCCACAGAAAATGAGCCTTTGTGTGATATTTATTGTATAATAATAATAATTTACAATATAGTAAGTCATAATGTTATGTAATACAATAAAACACAATATACTGATTAAGGTGTGAGGTTATTGTGTTCTAAATATTGCAAGGTAGTAGCTGTTAGGACTGGACTTGGGAACCACTTTATTCAACATAATGAAAATTCACTTTGATCGACTTTAAAAAGTTCATAAAATAATACTAACTATGTAATTACAATTATTTTATATGAATTGTTAGGGATACCAAGTGATTTGGTGATTTTATAAAAATAAAAAAAGAAATTACGTGCATTTTTTCCATCTCCTTTTAAAGGTACTCAAAGGTTGGATATTTCAAACATTTTCTATTTGAAATTACTCTGCTGCAATTAAAGATGAGTTTATTTTAAAGCTGTTTTACACAGGTTTTACTTGGAGAACCAATACATTTGAAGGATTCTGTAGGTTCAGTTGTAAAAGTATTTTGATGTGTAGCTGACAACAAAATACAGGCAGACATACAGAGAGGTTTGCAAGAACTTACTAAGAACTTTGAGGTGGAATATTAACATCTTGACATGTGTGACCCCATCTGAAGAAAATGAGTCCTAATGCAGTTTTTCAACATGTTTTAGCTCCGACTGCTAACTCTGCCTGCAATTGTTTGTCATCCTATTGGAATCTGTCTTCTGGAATATTGTGGTATCTCTGTTCCTCATCCTCTCCAAAATCTCCTGATTGTACTTCTCTTGATCTGATTGATCCAATCGAGGCTAGAGAAAAGCAAGTCATCGAATCTATTAAAGCAAGCCCAAAATGAAGGACAAAGGAAATGTGAGGTTAGGAACATGGACTATAGAAATTAAAACTTGCGTTGTATCTACAATGCAGAAAATTAAAATAATAAATGGACCCAATCTGGCTGCACTTGTTGCTGGAATGGCTGCCCATCCAAAAAGCAGTGCTCAATCCACCATGTCACTTTTGTCCATTTCCAAACCTGCGGATGCTCCGCCTTACAGCAGATGCGCAGAACCAAAGGATGCGAGGCATGAAAGCAATGGGAAATTCATTACGTATTCCTACCCCCCTCCGCTCCCCATAATCACCACAATTAGCAGACATCTGCAGTGTCGCCAAAGCCAGGAGTGCATTCAGGCAATCAGAGCAGCTTCAGTGACAGCACTGACTGCAGCCCCCTCTGAGATGGGCCTCATCCTGTAGGGGAGCATTCCATTAGAAACCCAGAGATTAATTGAGACACAGAACTCGCTTCTGGCATCCGACAAGAATGAAACCCTTCCATGATGCCAGAGCTGAGCACAGCGGTGGACAAGGAGGAGAAGGAGGAGGTCCAGAGTTGGTGACTGTTGAGATAGGGCCCTCGTACCAGGGTTTGTAATTAGCTGGATTGGAAAAGTTACCAGATGACGAGTATGCGAGAAGCATCTGACCTATCAAGTAAACAAAACCTGTGTGTGTCTAATGAGATTTTATAGCTGTGTAAGTATATTGTTGCTGCTGTTATCCCCTGTACTCATTTTGAAACAGTTGATATCTGGATTCACAAATTACATCACTGCCCTTTAACTGAATGAGAAGGCGGCTATACAGTAAATGTTTCCGATAGATTCTGCTGCTAAGAATGTAAAGAAACAGTTTAATATGTTTTTAGAGGAGAAATGCGGCTGGTTCTTTGCTGCTGGGTGCTTTTTCCAGGTTGGGATTTGTCGACTGATGACTTTTGATGGTGTTGCCTGGTGGATCTGCAGATATTTAGACTGATTGCAAAATGCTTAATTGTTTTGGTGAACATTTTTTAGCTTTAATTCTTTGAATGTAAGCCCATCAGCTGTTTTATTTCAGCCTTTTAATTTCACACTGTCCTTGAAGTTCATAAAACCCTTAAATCTCTAGATGTTAAAATACTTAGCTGGCCTTGAAAAATTGGAGCCTTGTGTTTTATTCAGCTGCATATTTTTTTTTTTTTTACCTTGTTGAATCTGTTGAAAACGCTCATTATGTAAGTATTCACCGGGCACTTTATTAGGTGCCCCTTACAGCTACCGGGTCAGAGCCCTTTTTTCCCTTCAGACCTGCTTCAGTTCTTTGTTCCATAGATTCCACAAGGTGCTGCAAACATTTTTCAGAGAACTTGGTCCACATTAATATAGTAGTTTGCATGCTCCATTATGCAAACCTACCATTCCACCACATCGTAAAGGTGCTCCGTTTAATTGAGATTTGGTAACGGTGGAGACTGTTGGGGCATAGTGAGCTCACTGTTATGTTCAAGAAACCAGCTTGAGATGATCTGAGCTTTGCAACATGGTTGAGTATCTTGCTGCATGAAGGCATATAGGTGGTCATAAAGGGATGGAGGTGGTCTACAACAATAATCAGATTGGTTGTGGTGTTCAAACGATAATCAGTTGTGCTAATGGTGTAATTGTATTTTGTACTTGGAAGTCGGAATGTTCAACCTCAGAGTAGGAAACTTCAACTGGAATGCCCCCAAAAGTCAGAATTACGAGTCGGAAAGTTGGGATAACAGGACCATACCTAACTTCCCCATTCACGATGGCTGGCACTCGCATCACCAGTAGTAAAACGCTCTTACTTTGACTGTTTTAAGCAGTTCTTTATTATTCCTGTAACATTTAGTCGGTCGTACACATAAGTACACATACAGTGTTTGTAAGAAGATGTTTCAACTCTGTTTATATGAAATAACGCTTAAACAGTGTTATTTTCATTGTTATAGTTTTAAGACTGCTGTTACAGTTGCTAGCAATACAAACAAAAACAAGCAGAAGCCTGGAACGCTATAACTTGGAGATGGTGTAAACTCTGACTTCCCAGTTCCCAGTTATCCAGTTCCCAGTTCCCAGTAAATGGAACGCAGCATAAGTAGGCAAAGAAAATACATCCCACACCATTAAACCACCAAACAGTAGCCTGAATGGTTGATTCAAGGAAAGATGGATCCATGCCTTCATGCTGTTAACACTAAACTCAGACCTAATTTTCTGAATATTGCAGCTAAAACTGAGATTCATCATATCACTCAATATTTTCCCAAAACAATGGTCATCTGCTGCTGCAGCTCATCTTCTTCAGGGTATGATGCGTTGTGTGTCTGGAGGTAGTATCGTACACACCTCGGTTGTAACGTATATTTGTTTTTTTCTTGTTTTAATTTACAAAAATATTCTCATGTTTGTATGGTTGTTGTGTTTTCTGAAAAGTATTTTATTGTTAGAAATATTATCAAGTTTTTAAACATTTTTTAATATAGGTTTATATTGTTTATAATACGTTTTCTGTGTTTTTAGTATGTGCATCCAAAAATAGGATTGGTTATGTTTGCTGTGTACACAGCACACTTCCCACAATGTCAGCTTCATCCTGTAAAAACGGTTCCGACCAGATAATTGCAAAAGGCTTTGAGGGGCCCACTGTACGGCTGTGTGTATATTCTCCATCTGCGGAAGACGACAGCATGTTAGACAGCTCATTACTGGAGCAGTTGGAGATGTCACTCTGACTAGGCACAGTATGGCATAGCCATGAATTTAAGCCTCAGCTTAACACGTTGTCATGGAAATTAACAGTAACACATTGTACACTTATCGTTTGTGTAGCGACCGGCGTTGGCAGGATTGGGATCACACATGGACAGGAAAGTGAATCCACAAATCAGTGGAGCTTACAGGGACTTTGCTGTAAATGAACCCTGGCCCCACTGTGCCAACTTTTTATAAGTTAAACATAAAATAACATGCTTCCAGACTGGTCAAACACAGTTTGGATTTTATAAGGCTGGTTTACACAGAATAATTATCATCAAAGCAGTTTAGCAATGTTGACTGTTTGCAGAGCATTTGAACAAATCTGATAATTTATTTGTATTGTGAAATGAGTAGAGTATTTATTCCTACAATTTATTCCTAATTCTGTTTTTAGTGTTGTTTCTTCTTCAGGAAATAAATTTGTAAACACACTCCAACACTAATTAGAAAAGACTTGAAAATTATGGAAAATCTAATTCTGACATTTGGCTCTAACTGAAAGCCAACCTCTCTGCAATTATAAATAATGTTGAAATAAAAAAAACTGAGAAAAGGCCCATACTGTTGCCATATTCATGTGAAAGACTGCTTGCCAATCAAACAACATAGCTTTGTGTTTATCTCATAATAAAGGATGAAAAGCGTACACATTACATATGTGATGACTTCTGCATCATGGTGGATGAAGAGAGCTTTGTTTGTTGGCAAGTAAATTTAACATAAAAGTCTGGATACAGTGGGAAAAATTACTGGGTCGGAGTTAGACTGCAGAAATAAGCATTGGTTGAACAATCAGCCATACAAGAGTCACTTCGGGTCAGAAAGCGGTGGGGACAGCAGAAAAAAAAAGTTAATTTAAAGGGCATTTCCTGCCCTAAACCATTACAGACTTCAGTGAGAAAAAAAATACTCAGCAAAAAAAAAGCAGAACAACAAACAACTCCAAATCTAATAAAAATATGCCTGTGCTTCTCAATCCAGTCACCAAATGGGAACTAGTGAAAGAAAATGTTTAAAAAACAATCTACCTGTACTGTGCAATACAGTCACAGTTTTTCACGAACTACATTAAATCATTTGCTATGCAGCGAAGGAGAAAGGGTCTCAATGTTTTCTAAACATTCTACAAAATCATGCCTTCCAAAGCTTTGTGTAAACAAATGTTTTTACATCAGACTGATGTTTTTACATCAGATAATGAGAAGGTATTAGTTTAAATATGAAAGCTTCAATGAGTAGTAAATATCTCTTAAATACCATCTAATACCCAGTTTGTTACTTGGTTGATTCACTTGGTGCATGATAAATGTGTGTCTCCAAAAACAAAGGGCAAAAATATGTGCAAGTTTTTAACAGTATAACATAAAATTGTATTCATTATAGCAAAGTTTACAGATTCAAATGAGTGGTTGGAAGTATTTATTTAATCCCACTCCTTTTCCATGTATCACCATTATCACACCTTAGGTTATCTAAATTTTAAAGCACATAGGTTAAATATTAGCAGACAAAATTATTCATACAGTAAGTATTTAGAAAATTGCCATTCTCGTCAAATTCTTATGGAATGTATAAAAATAACTACAGCAGCCATAGCAATAATAATTCCTTGTATTATAATCAAATTATTTATGTAATTAAATAATGGTACTACTTTTACTACTAGTAATAATAGTAGTATAGTGATTACAACTGTTTTAAGCTTGAACATTGCTTTAGTTCACAAGTGACAAGAAAAGCGGTCATTTGAATAGATGTGGCCATAACCTAATAAAAATAGATTGAGGCTGCAAAGGTAGTGCTATCATCAGAAAGTTGATAAGCTGGCAAGACCTTTTAGGGAAAAAAAAAAGTTTTGTATTTTCATAGTTCAACAGTGAATGATTAAGGGTCTTCCAGGTCTTTTCTTCCACTGCACAGTCTTGTTTTTGTATTTGAGATAAATAATAAGGCTCTAATGACCTCACGGGCAGCTGTGTGTCATCAGCAAAAGAATCATAATTTAAGGAATTTTTCCTAACAATGTCATCCAAAGGCTTGAGTTAAAAAAGATTCGGAAACTTTGAATTGTGATAAAATCAAACGTTCAACATGCACTTAAAGGTACAGTCTTGTTTTTGTGAAGTGGGACTATTTGAAGTAAACAGAGTAATCAGTACCATCTAATGCAAAAGTGGTGGTGTTACACAGTGGTGTGAAAAACACTAAAATGTTTCAGATTGTCAAACACATTTTTATATCAGACAAAGATAATCTGAGTTAATACAAAAAGCAGTATTCAAAGAGGATTTCATTGACTGGCAAGTACCGTCATGTTTTTGACAATACTGTTATTTATTATTTTCATTGTTTCCTATTTATGGCTCTAGGTTATTGTAACTTTGGTGTTTTAATGGATTTAATGTATGTATCCAGTCTTTCCTTGCAAATCTACATGATTGCGTTTTAAATCTTCATCATCTTATTATTACTATTTGTTTTCTCTGTCTGTTTACTTAGCTTGATGATTTTAATGTGTTTCTCTTTAGTGGTTGTATGTCTGTTCTTCTGTTTTAACAGCTGTAAAGCACGTTGTGTTACATTTCAGTATTAAAAGTGCTCTATAAATAAACTTTGATTTATTGAATAATATTAAGGACAAAAATCATCCAAACCTACTTGTGTGATAAAGTAATTGTTCTCTAAACCTAAACACCGGCTGGGCCACCCTTGACGGTAACAACTGGCATCAAGTGATTGTGATAACTTATAATGAGTCTTTAACATCCCTATGGAGGAATAATGGCCCACTCTTCTTTGCAGAATTGTTTTAATTCAGCCACATTGGAGGGTTTTTGAGCATAAAAGTATGTTTACGGTTATACCACAGCATCTCATTTGATGTAATTCCAGACTTTGATTAGGCCACTGTGAAACCTTTATTTTGTTTTTTGAGCCACTTGGAACTGGATTATTTGGTGTACTTTGGGACATTGTCCAGCTGCATGCTTTGGCTTAAGGTTACAATCTGATGTCCAGACATTCTTCTTCAGCTGGAGAAAGAAATCATGGTTCCATCATTTACAGAAAGTCATTCAAGATTGGAAGCAGTACAACCATCCTAAACCATAACGCTACTTCTTCCATGTTTGACATACAGTATGATCTTTTTTTTTAAATGCTCTGCTAGTTTTATGCTAGATTTAGCAGGACAAACATCTTACAAGAAGTTCTACTTTTGTCTCAACGGTCTCCAGAATATTTCCCTAAAGGTACTTTTGGTAAAAGTGAGGTAGGCCTTTGTGTTCCTTTTCGCCAGCAGTGGTTGTTGCATTTGAACTCTCCTATGGATGCCATTTAGCCCAGTCTCTTTGTATTGTTGAATCATGTGCACTGGTCCTTAGGCATTAGAGGCCTGCAGTGCTTTAGAGCAAAGGAGGCCTGTCAACCTCAAATACTTGGAGCTCTTCACCAAAGATAAATAATCAAAATACCTGTGGAAACATACAAAACGCTGCTCAGCAATAATAACAAAAGGTTTGTTTGCAGCAATAAAAACAAAGATGTATCCGTTGATTACTGAAATAATAATTTTCAATATGACAAGTTTTCATTAAATTGTAAAAAAAAAAACATATAACTTTTTTTTTCCAAAACATCTTTTGCATTGTTATTTATCCTTTGAGAGATAATTGTCTGATTTCCTATCAGAAACAAAGGTCTTGGTCGAAAGAAAAAAATTATAAATCTAAATCTGGAAGGGGTATGATTAATTTAGGCCTAAAGTGTAGAGGTCAATGACTTTGTTTCTTAGGTGCTTTGGAAATTCTTTAGATCTGGCATGATGTGCTGTTTTTGCAATTTTTTAAAGCCTACTTCATGTTGTCAGACAAGTTCTATTAAAGTGATTTCTTGATTCTACTGCTATAATCAAGTTTGGATGTAGGTTTTCCAAAAGATGTGGGTTACTGTAGTTAATTGATGCTGTAAGGGGTCAAATACTTAGTTAATGAAAGGTTTTTAAAGTTTTCATTAAATATACATCAAAATAATAGTATAAATTATTTTTGTTTTACTTGGAAGAATTTAATTTGTTAGCTTGTCTTTCTGGACTAACATCTTATTTGTTCCTCCAAAATTATTTTGTTACAACACTGACTATTGAAAGCATTTTTATACATCCTTAATTCAAAATCTCCGAACTATTTCATTGAACTTGTGCATTTATGCAATGAAACAAAAATAGATACAAGCAGTTAACTACATTGCACGCTTGATTTATTGCACCAACTCTATAATGCATAATGTTCTTGAATTGAATTGAACCATATACATTTTTGTTTGTTTATTCATTCAATGGGATCTGAGTGTTGGTGCCCTTGCAGCAGTTGGGTGGGGTACATCAAAGAAATGTGACAAAAAGATATTCAAAAGACATAAGAACAAACATTATTCCCAAGAACTTCCTTCACTAAGACTTCACTAAGTCCTCCTAAGAAAGAGAAAGAGGGAGTGGTTGGAGTCATAAGGACTCTCTTAAACCATCTGTTTTAGCTAAACATTCATAAAAAGACAAGTCAAAACCCTCTATCACAAACAGTATGCAAAACTACTGTGTTGTTGGACATTTTCTGGATTTTGTTATAAGTAACAAAAGTCATGCAGTTTCAATGCATTTTGCAAGCCTTTTATGCATAGTTGTCACAACGGTGAAAAGCTGTTCAAATGCCTTGTGGTCTCCAGTCAGCCAAAAACGGAGAGCACCTTATGAATATCAGAAATAATGGTAATATCAAATAACAACTTGGAACTAATATGATTGTTAAATCTTTGAATTGCTATTTTATTGTCAGGAGAGAATTGCTATTAAAATCTGTCTGATAAGTGGACATAATGCTGCATCGACCACAGTTAGGGACAAAATTATTCATAACCCTGACAGATTTAGGCTTAAAATAATTTTTTTATTTTACCAACTTGTTTCTTCTGGCTGTATTATTATTATTTAGGAGCAGCCCAGCCAGGGTCTTGAGTCTAACAGAGATCTGGAAAGGGAGCTAAAGATTAGGGTGATGGCCAGGAGGCCTTTCACCCTCAGAGACTTGGAGCTCATTACCAAAGAGAAATTGTCAAAATACCAGTGAAAACATGCAACAAGCTGATCAGTGATGATAAGAAGGGTTTGATTGCTACAATGCCAAAAGAGATATTTTCACCTATTATTAAGAAGGGTATAAACAATTTTATGCTATTTTTAAAATAAAATGTAAAAAAAAATCAAAAACAGATAAATATATTTTTCAAAACTGACAATTCTTTTACCTTATTTTGTTATATTTTCAGAAATGCTTCTCTCATATCCTATCAGAATCAAACTATGATTGATTGAAATGGATATGAATGATTTATGCTCTCAACTGTATATTTAACCTGAAACATTGACCATTACTGTGAACAGAATGTTCTTGATAAAAAAAAAATCAACAACTGTTTCTGCAGTGAAAAATATATTTTTGTTTTTAGATTGTGCATTTGAATATTTTTTTTGTAGGTTTGAGTTTTGATTTTGTAAGGTGGAAATACAGTGCATGAAATAAAGACCTAAAGGTAGGGTAGTTGACCTACAGGGCCTATTAAATTCTCTCAGAATAGGAAAGATTGGCATATAGATCTTGTGACGCTAATTTGAGGATGCTGAAGTACAGTAGAAAAGATACAGGGTAACCTAAAGAGTTGCCACCAAAGGAGAGCTCGAGACCAAGCTATGTCAACATATGAATATATGTACCCAAGATGTTTGTATCGACTGGTATATCATTTACTTCTTCAATGGCTCTTATTTGCTTTTTGTTTAGCTGTCATGTTTGTGTAGGTTTGTGAAGGATCCAAGTGAAGACTGAATTACATCAGTGTTTTTTAACAAATAACAAAGGAGACTTACAGGGGGAATCACAATTAGGACAGGTCTGGGAGCAAAGCCAGCAACAAAGATTGAAACAGGCAGTGAAACAGAGCAATGGAACATTCGGCAGTCCAATAGAAAACCAGCAATAAACTTTGAAAAGTTTAATACTGAGGGAAGTGTGGAGAATGACATAGGATGCAGATGAGGCAATCAGGAGATAATGAGTAACAGCTGAGGCAGAAGGAAAGCAGGGAAGCTCAGGGAGAGAGAGTAATTAACACAAGCTTAACTGAGATACAAAGAAACCCAGCAGTAAAATCTAGCAGACTTAGCAAGAATAATTCTAAACTTAATACAAAGGAATGAACTAATAAGACAACACCTTTCTAACAGTAATGAGCAAGGCAATAAGGAAATGTTGGTATGTGAAGAGTCCATGTACAGTGGTAGATGCTATGAAGCTTAGGACAAGTACATTTTTATAAATTATATTAAAAAAAATCAAAGAATGGTAAAAAGTGAGTTCATTTTGCCATTGCCATTCTATTTTCTTTAATTTTCAGCCACTATTAGTTTGTCACATTCAAAATGTAAATGCATGTTGTCTACCTGGACTTGCAGAAATATCCTTTGTACATGTTTTTAAAACTGAATATCACATTTGTTTCATTGATAAAGATGATTTAAAACATTTTGAGTGAGGCTATTCTCTATGTCTACTAGGTGGAGAGTCCTGGTACAGGGTATGAACACAAAATAAATCTTATCAAAAATGAATTGATAAGAGCGTTGTGCTAGAGCTTAGATGAAAAACAAAATGAAGAATTGCACCAGTTAAGAAGTGCTAAAAAAATTCTATTTTTATGGTTTCTTAACAGAAGGTGACAACATCTGTGATGTCTCAAATAGGCAACAAACAAAAGACTCATCTGGTGAGAAGCATATCACATAAAACCTTAAAGAGAAGCAAGCAGTGAAATTTATGAAGGTACAGTAAAAAACTTGTGTAATGCATGCAGAATGAGATTAGTTTTAGTTTGAAATTAACCACGAAGTGCACCAGTATGGAATTATGAGATTTTCATAGGATAGAAGTCTCACACATGAACACCCACTCGGTCAGATTTGTAAAGGAACTGTGATTGAAGCTCCCGGCTAAATTAAGAGGAAAGAGAGATTAGAGGCTTAAAAGAAATCAAGCCAAGGCTGTTGTTCCCATTTGGCTGTTTGAAATTAGACTGAATACTGAATAAATCTAGGTGCCGTACATCTGAGAGAATCAGTCCCACCGGTAATGCAAATTAGCCTCCACATTCACACAATTATCAGATGATGTGCTGCTTTGTTGGAGCCAGAGCGTGAGGTTGGTGCTGGTTTAGGAGCACAGAGCATGCTGTGTCTTAAAATAAAGAGTTCATTCATGGTTGACAACCTTTTTGGCTTTTGTACGATTGTGAAATCAAGTATCATTCTCATTTTGGTGATTGGTTTCCTACCAGTTCAGGGATGTTAGTCAAAAAAGGCTTATGTAGAAACAGGCTTTCTGGCGATCTTCATTCTGCTTGAAAGCCCATATTAGTTATTAGGTTTCATCTGTCTGTTCAAATTTACAACTCTCATTATTAGTGTGAATATGTATATCTTCAGAAGGCCTACATTGCCTTTTGGAAGTATTCAAACCCCTTGACCTTTTTCTCAATATTTTACATTACAACCACAAACCTCACTTTATTTTATTATGTTAGTTATGTTATGTTATGTTATAAAGCAGAAGTCAAATGACATATTGTTTTCACATCTTTACAAATAAATATTTACAAATTGTGATGTGAATCTGCATGCAGATCCTAGATTAATACCTTAAAGGCCACCTTTTACTGTTATTACAGCAAAAACCTCTACACATCAAGAGACTTACATTTTTTGCCCATTCCAGTTAAAGCTCAAGTCAGATTGGATGGAGAGCATTTGTGAAAATTTATTTTCAAGTCTTACAGATTCTCAGTTGAAGTTAGATCTGGGCGTGTATTCACAAAGAAACCTGAGACTAAAAGTAGCTCTTAGTGACCTAATTTTAAGAAAAATCTCAGAATTTCTTAAATTCTAAGATTTTTCTTAGAAATTTCGATATTTAGATAAAAGTTATTCACAAAACACCTTAGACCTAAAGAGAGCTTTTAAAGTGAGCAAATGTTAAGAGTCGTGAGGAGGACTCTTAGTGAGCTTAAGAATGTCTCAAGCAGAGAAGATGGTGGAATGACCAAGAGACAGAAGACATATTCCCTGTACAATGAACAACTGTGAAATAATAAGATGCAAGGATCAGCCCACTAGACAGTCGAGTAAATGAATACATAAACTTCAGTAACAATCATACAATTATTAATATAGAGATAAGATAAACGTTATCATCCCTCTAGGGGGAAATTAAACAGTTTCAGCAGCAGGACAGGGTAAAGGTGCACCTCTAGTAAGGCAATATTAGAAGGGATAAATAAATGATACAAACAATAATGAATAACCATGAATAAAGAGTGAATAAATCTACAAACAGTATTGTACAGAAGAATTTAAATATCATTTACAGACTAAAAAATGTTTTCAAAAATACATTTGAAAAAATGTTAAGAAGTTGAATAAAACAAACAAAAAAAAACAATATATATATATATAAATGCAAACTCTACAGAAGATTAAGTAAAATAATCTAAACACTGTGGACATAGAAGGAAGATGTAAATGAGGTGAATAAGTATTTGATGTATTATACATGATTATGTCAGCAGCCTGAGCCTAAATGGTCATCTACAAGCTCCCCATCTGTGGAGAAGTTCTCTGGTGTGCTGCATCTCCTCTCTAGCTTCTGATTGCAGCAGATACCAGAGCTGCTCACATTCAAAAATAATGATGAGCATGTAAATAAGGTGCGTTCAAACATTTTGATACTGTTTGACAACTGATTTAAGTATACTAAGTTTCATTATTATGACTTACACATTTCTAAATCTTGTCTAAATTCTATGATCAGTTAATTTCTCTCTAATACTAGGAGTGCATTTTGTTTTATATTTTTATTTTTGCAACAACCAATCACGACTCTTAGACAATAGCGTCACACCTAGCAATGAAGTCAACCACACGTTCTCACTAAGATAGGAATTTCTGTCGTCTCTTTGGGCAGCGTCGCTCTCAGCAGTTGAATCGCTCTTAAGCTCAGACTCCTTAGCAGGAATTTTTAGGCTAAGTTAGGATCTCTCTAAGAAGACTCTGAGAATCTTTGAGAATACGGGCCCTGGACTTTAATAGCAGTTATAGTAAATTTAAGTTGAAATTTAAGTTAAGTTAAATTTAGGATGATGCCCCCACAATTTGGCACCATGGGGCTGGTGCATTCAGGGTGACGTGCAGTGTCAGTTTCCTGTCACAATAAGCATTTAAAAAGTGATTATTTCAGAGCCTAAGAGTTTCTTAAGCAGGGAAGATGGTGGAAAGGCAGAGAGATAGGAGAGATATTCTCTGTACAATGGACAACAGTGAGTTAATAAGACACTACCAGCTCAATTGTGCAGGGTTCCACCCCTGAACAGTCATATAAATGAGCACATAAACTTCAATAACAATCATAAAATTATTAATATATAGAGATAAGATAAACTTTATCATCCCCTTAGGGGAAAATTAAATAGTTTCAGTGGCAGGACAGATTAAAGGTGCACCTCTTATAAGGTAATATTAGGAAGGAGAAATAAATAATAGAAACAATATAGAATAACTGAATATAAGTGAAAATATTTACAAATGATATAGTACAGAATTATTTAAACATTTTCAGACTGTATAATGCTTTCAAAAATAAATATTTGAAAACAACAGAGTTGAAATAAATATATATAAATAAATACACACTGTAGACAAGACACAGTACAATAATCTAAACACTATATACACAGAAGGAAGATGTAAATGAGGTGAATAAGTATTTGTTGTATTGTACATGATGACGTCAGCAGCCATAGCCTAAATCGTCATCTACACCCACATGTCTGTGGAGAAGTTAACAGGTGTTCTGCTATCTACTCTCTAGCTTCTGATTGCAGCAGGTACCAGAGCTGCTCACATTCCAGGCTGGTGCTGGTCTGCCTCTTTGTTCCTCTTTGTGATCCCAGGCTCTGCTCCTCTGTCCAGTTTGGTTTTCTCCACCTTTTGTTCTCCATTTTGTTGTGGTTGTTTTATCAAATCATACCTGTTTATACAAGAAAATAATCACATTAAAATACTGACAGGTGAGTGTCCACTTTAATATCACATAGATGAAGTAGGAAAAAGAACAGCATGGCGAGTAAACATAGCAATAGGAAAATCAAAATAATGATGAGCTTCTTAATAAGGTCCAAACATTTTATTGCTGCATGAAAATTGATTTAAGTTGGTTAAGTTTCATCATCATGACTTACACATTTCTTAATCCAATCTAAATTCTATGATGATTAATTTCTGTCCACTTTTTATAAAGAACCATTTTGTTTTGTTTTTGTGTTTTTGTTTTCCGCAACAACCAATCACAGCTCTTGGAAAACAGCATCAGACCTAGCAATGGGGTCAACCACACCTCCTCACTAAGATAGGAATTTCTGTCGTCTCCTTGCTCAGAGTCACTCTCGGCAGCAAACTGAATCACACTTAAGCTAGGACTCCTTGGCAGGAATTTTTAGGCCAAGATAGGAGCTCTCTGAGAGGACTCTGAGAATCTTTGAGAATAAAAGGCCCTGGTTTATGGAGCAGACGCCTGTTGTTGTCCTGTGAACAGATTATCCCACCTAAGATGTGGATCTCTGCAGCTCCGTCTGAGTTATTATGGTTCTCTTGGCTGCTTCTCTGATTATGATGAACCTACCCAGTCAGTTTAGGTGGACATTAGTGTCTTGGGAGGTTTGCAGTTGTGCCATGCTCTTTACATTTTCAATTGATGGATTGAACAGTGCTGCAGAAAACATTCAAAGCTAGGCTTATTGTTTTATTATCTAATTCTGGTAATTACAAAATGAATGCAAAGGGATTGCACAAGACATTTCCTTGCACAGGATTGAAGAAAGCAGCGTATCAGAACCATAAAATGAGACCAGTTTCTTCCTCTATACAATCATGCACTGCTTTCTATTAACCTCTTAGATGAAAACCCAATAAAACACATTGGAATTTGGGGCTGTAACAAGTTCAAGAGCTATGAGTACTTTCCATGGTTCTGTTAATTCAGGATAAAGGCACTGTTATGTTTCAGACCTTCCTTACCTAAAATGGTTCTCCCTGGACTGATGTAAGAGTGGGAACAGAGCAGAATCGATTCAGTCAAGTACTCTCAGAGTGAAGATCTGACGAGAGAATTATCCATGCACTATTTCCTACCCTGCTCCAGTTCGAAGAAAATCTGCAGCTCCAGCTTCTGGTAGCTTTCATCCAGCAGGAACAGATATACACAGACGTACACACACACACACACACACACACACACACACACACACACACACACACACACACACACACACACACACACACAGGCTGCGCTGAGGTTTGATACTTCCTTTCCCTATAAATATTGTTTTTCCTGTCAAACTAATCAGAGGAGTTAAACAGAAAACAAAAGAAAATGCCTTGGCTCTGATGAGAACCAGAATTTTCCATAACTATCCTGAGCGCATAAACAGTGTCTTGGGGTCCTAAAGCATGCCACAAAGCTTAACTCCAATATGACCGTTATTTCTTATGATGCGATTATCAGAATTAACATTAAAATGAAAAAAAAAAAAAAAATCTGACACAATGCGTTGTCTTTATACTCCGCTTTGCCCTCAGACTATACTCCTCTTCCTCCTCCTCCTGTATTCCCCACCCGAGTTCTCCTGAATAATATGGACAACTCCCCCATTCCCGCCCATTCCCACACGCAGCGACGCCTTCATCCAATGGCCAACACGGATTTCTTTTTTCTCAAGCTATCCCTTCAGAGCCAATCCCCGTTGTTCCAGTGATCCCTGTAAACCGGATGCCCTTCCCTTCGGCCCCTCAAACGCAGCGTAATCTTTGGATCAGGAGAGGCAGAGGCACACAGGCGGTGTGGACTTGGGCTCAGATGGAGGTGATGAGGATGAAAAAGAAGAAATTGCATCAGTCCCACCTCGACTGGAAGCTGAAGCCGATGTGTTAATGTCAAAAGATGAAGGGACAATGCTGTGAGTATGTTATAATGGAAAAAAAATGCAACCTAGAATAGATAAATGTTTTTTAACGGAAGAAAAAGTCCGCGCAAACAGATGTAATACGTATAAATAGATTATGCGTATTTGATGTCGATAAAAGGGTACAAACGCTTTCCATATGCGCGTAAAATGAAGGTGAAACTGTGTGGGTTTGGCGCTCAGCGCTCCAACCAGGCGGTAAGCGCATGTGAATTTTTTCCCACATCCTATTCTGATTTCTTGTATAACGCAAGAATAAACGCGCCTGAACAACCTTTTGTACACGCTTGAACTTTTAAACGCCGTTTTTAAAAGATGTACAGGACGTGCAGATGCGGGTCTCGTATCCTGCCAAAGTTTTTACGCGTTTTTACCAGCTCCAGGAGTTCCGACCAGTTCTGATCGGGGACACAATAATGTAACTTTGATTGACTCCTCACCAGACAGCGTCCTTGTTCCCCTACTTGGTGAAGACTGATAAATGGTGGCTATTGTTTTTTTCACCAGCTGAACAATGCGCACCGGGTTTGTGTGGACCATCTGTCATTATATCGAAATTACAGCAACCCCCTCATACACCCTCAAAGACACCTGAAGAGCTCAAAAAACAGACAGCGATCATTTAGAGCCACCACCCGTCTCCCTCTCTCTCTGTCTCTGAGCCCTGAGTCATGATGCAATCCGTCTGGGGTGAAAGCGTGCGTAAAAGCAGACGGAAAACCCTATGAATGGCCATTCGTCGGATCAAAGTGCTACGGATGAAAGCATAAAGAGAAAAATTACAGATAAATCACTCGCAGATCTGTTCTTTTAACAAGACATTTGGAAGGGTGCATGCTTCTAGCAAAGGGTTTTGCGCATCTTGAATTCTCGGAAACGGTCTCTGCGCATCTGACTTCCTCCCGGAATCGGAGCCTTAGGCACATTGTTAAAATAGAGAAGAAGAAAAAAGCCATACTGCCATTTTCAGGATGGGCACTCAAAGAGGATGCATACACTCTGAATAAACACACTTCAATCAGACGCGTTGAAGCTTGAGAGGAAACTGCCTCACATTAATGCAGCTGAGACATTATTTTTGTTGCTGTTAAAATTACCCTTCTTAGGTTCTCACTGTGCAGTGCCAAGCACTAATATGCTCTAAGGTTAATGAGGCAGTCTCCATTAATTCTTCTGCCATCTGGATACATTAGATCTAGTTGCTTAGAGCTGCACTAACAATGAAATGTGCTGTGAGTTAGTGATAAAAAGTAAATTTTGTACTGTTGAAATTAATTTGCTTTTATGTAAATTTCTACAAACATCTTTTCATGTAAAGCACCGAACAAATAAGTGATCCTGATTGGAGCCGGCCCAAGGCACAAGCAAACTTAGCTGCTGTTTGGGGGCCCCAAGCCAATAGGGGCCTGCCAAATGCAGGTAAGATGCGATCAAATTAAACTATATGTAATATTTGAGCATTTTATTTATTATTTATCTCCACAATTCATCCAAATACTATCACAACAAGAGAAATAAATGTATATGGACTATTCTATTCTAAGAGGGAATGGCATTGCGAGGGAACAAAGTGGGGGAATAATTTAGTGAATGGGCAAATTGAAATGGAGCTCTTAGAGGTCATGACTTCTCAAACAGAATACAGATCTCAAAACTTCGAGCTTTTCAAGTGTTTGTCAACAATGAGCCATTTGATGTTGATTCAAAGGTTTATGAACAATAAATTGCAAAAAAAGAGGTTCAAATATGTACATTTATTTAGGATTTAGAAGAACTGACAAATATATCGGATGTAATCAAACAGAAGAAAAAGTTCACAATTTGATAGTACTGTTAAGTCATAATTTAATGCAGCTGTAAATTAATCAATCATATTTTCATATTTGCTTATAAGCACATCTAGTTAAACTGGCCCCACCTTCCTGATTTAATTGAGTCTGTATTTAAACTGTATCCTGAACATGACTGCAAGATCAAATGTATAATTTAGAGAAATAACATTGAAATCACAATTTAATTATTGTAATATAATAAATAATGTGTGATGAATAATGAAAGGGTCAAGCAAAACACATTCTTTCACATAATCAGTTACACCATGTAAAATAGACATCAGTCATTCAAGCTTGGCATATTATTGGTGCTGTGGTGGCTGGAAATGGGGCCCCTAATCAAATTCTGCTTAGGGCCCAGTACCATCTTGGGTCAGCCCTGGTCCTGATGTGATCCAGACCAATGGGTCTCCACTTACGTCCCTCTCAGTGGTCGGTTACAAATAAATCACTTTAGCTTTTATTCATTCTGAAGAAAGAAATAGAAAAGAGAGCAGCCTGTGTCTCCCTCATGATAAAGAGCAGCAAATGTCCGAGTGAATTTCTGTTTAATTCAGTTCCCAGTTGATCTGCTGGTGTCGTCGGGGAGGAGTGAGTGGACACAGAAAAAGTCAGTTTCCTTGTTGCTGCTGTCATCTTGGACAGAGGATGGTTGGATGTTTTCCTGTCTTATCTCCAGCTGAAGCTATGATAATAAATCCTGTGTAATTCCCTATAACACATGATGAGGTTCATCAGCGGCAACCTGTAATTCTGTCTGACAGCTATTACACGGGAAACGCTCACATCTGCAAATCAGCTTTTTCACATCTATTCATTTTAAAACTAATATAAGCTTTAGTTTGATATTTTTGTTAGAATTTTAGTAACTTGGAGTGTCATCTCACAATACATTCACAGCATTTATTTAAGTAAAGTATCATATATAATGTGATAAAACTCTTTTTTCTAATGATCTAAATTTGCTGTATGCATGCATATCGAGGTATACCAAGATTTTAAACAGTTACTGTTTTAAAACAGTAAAAAAATACCATAATTTTTCTTTTAATGGTGTAAAATCATCCTTCTAAAGCAAGGCTAGTGAAAGTGCTGAAGAGACCACAGGAGCATAGGCTAATATAGTGTGCCCCTTCCGAACCAGTTTGCTGCGCACTGCTGGTCAGCTGGCTGAAAGAAGGCTGCTCTAATTTACCTTTACTTTCGACAAAGAAAAATGTGGCTCTTTGGAAATATTTCTGGTTGTAGAAAACAAACAAAATTAACCAAATTATTTTTTGTGTTTATTCTATATTTTTGCTTACATCTATGAATTAAAACCCAGCTAAAAAACTAAATCGTATGGATTATTGTAACATGTTCTATTGTCAACAGCATTAGGAAGCTGTTGACAATAGCTTTCCTGTTTTAAATACAAGTAATTAGACCACATAATGCACTTTTATTTTATACTTTTGTGTTAACACTGTTATTTTCAGAGCCTTGTCAGCTGATATTGCGTCTTTTTCCCTCTCATCCTTTTTTGTTTATGCATCCCAAGCAGCAAGTCGTACTGCTTGTATCCACATGTGTGGGTTATCTGGACGAAAAAGGCCTGAATTAGTCCACAGCAGCAGCAGGAACCGGTGTGGGAGTCGTTGTGTGTTTGTGCTTCGCTTTGCAGCCAAGGGTAAATGGAAAGGTTAGGTAATGGAGACCCCTGGTCTCCGCCTCAGGCATTGCGACATACTGCCTATCAAGATGAGTGGTTGACCTCTGACCCCTCGTCTAGCCGAGGGCCCGGGTCTGCATGGGTCAAACCAGGTGGCTTTCAAGAGCCTATTGGTCCGTTAAGAGGCACATGGCATTTGAACTCGCTGCACTTTAGAACTACATACACTCCTCAGGTTAATTAGGAAGCTGTTGCAAAATATTGTTGAATGTGTGTTTATATGTGAATGGGACAATTAAAGAATCTAATCTGGTTTTAGATGTTTAAATAATGCAAAACTGTTATTGGAAATATGCAAACAGCATAATTCCCGTTGTTGGAAGGTGTATTTTTTGACCACCACCAGATTTTTTTCATGAAACTCCTGTGTTCCTGCTTTTAATCGCAAAATGCTTCAACACTCGAGCTAGCCCGGTTCTTGTCGCAGCTGTGAGAAACAGCCTGTCTCCATTCTGTCACAACATGCTTTCTTATTGTATCACCGCACTAGACATTCCCCGTGGAAATTTTGGAATCTTTCCTATTGTCCCTGAAGGAAAGGGGGGGAGGTGGGCTTTCATATGGAAGTGGGGAACGCCAGGAAATGACAGGCATTCTTTGTGGACAATTTGAAAATAAACTTGTGGTTCTTTGCCTCTCTCCCTGCAGCTGAGCAAAACTACAAATTAGATGAGAGGATTGAAGATTAACAACTCCTTTGTGGTGTTTTTCAATTTATTGTATTTTCTGCTGCAGTCTGTTCTGAAAGTGTATTTTTCTATTGAGCGCACCTGAAAGACGGGCCATCAGAGCCTGATGCTTAAAGAGCTTTTGTCGAGAGCTTTTCACTCTTTTCTCTGAAAGTTTTTGAATGGATGCATTCTTTATTTTCCTCCTTATGTGTCCTTATTTTGCCTTACCTTCCTCCCCCCTCACTTTAAACTCAACCCTCCTGCTGGAGCTTTACTTTATGAGGTGTGACAGTGAGGTCCGGTTGTCGAGACAGGTTGCTTGGACTGGAGCATACGACTTTATATTCACCCCGCTTTGAGAAGGGCTTGAATTTACCTCGGCCGTATACATTTACTCACATGCAGGAACTCCCCTTTTTCTGCTGAGCTGGCATGGAAGTGCAAAATGGGAAAAAAGAGTGGGAGATAATAAGAGAGAACTGCTTTGTTTAACCTCACAGGCTCTTACAGTTGCACATGGAGTGGGTACAAAAATAAGAGAACAGCTGCAACAATAAAATAAATTTAGAAATAGGTATGGTCAAAGTTAATGGAAATATTTTTAGTTTTGTATTCAGAAAAGGCTGGTGTGAGATCACTATGTGATAACCTTGGTATTTTAAAAATGTATAACATGATGTATTGCTTTTATTTCAAATATAACAGAAACAATTATTCCCATAGCTACTAAAATTATTTAAAATATAAAATAGTGATTATTCAAGTTATAATAACGTTGTCTCTAAGATTTATTGACATTTGTGTGTTTTGTTTTTACTAATAATATTTCCACCCAGACAAATTTATCTTTGTTGTAATTAAGGAATACGTTTATTAGTCTCCATTCAGCCAGCTGACCAGTAGTGCACAGCAACATGTGGGGGAGGGGCAACTAAAAACCTCGTCACCTTGTCACCAGTAACCAGCCAAGGCCTGATGGCTAATATAATTCGCTTGCCAATATATGTGGGAGGAGCAGCTTACTAAATGGGACATACTTTGGCCCATACGTTATGGTCCATAAAACCGCAGAACGTGTGCCTTTAACCCGCATTTTATCTCCCATCTTATTAAAAGGACTTTCGACCTAAAATTGGAAACAGAATGATAGAAGAATTTAGCGGGTGTAAAACTGTAACTGTTGAAAACCTTAATACCTGGTTCAGGCCTAATGGCTAACATGACTCTCTTCCAGATGACGATAACTTCCAGAAACATTTTTAGAGTTTGGATCTGGCAGGTTTTTGTAAGAATGAGAAAAACATAGTAGCCTTCTTTTAAACAGCTGACCAGCTGTTTGCAGCAACATGGGGTAGTGGGACAGTACTACGCTACTCCATTCTCCATACAGATGGAAAAGTCTTATTTCTTTAGGAATCTCATTAAAAGGCTTTAAATCGTAAGAACAGCATGATGGGAAATTTTTGCGGATTTGGAAACTTTGACACCGGTAACTGGCTCAAACCTTGTTTAGAAATCTTCCCATCTTCTTTGCACCAGCTGTTTATATAGTTCTGGCCTGACTCCAGCAGAAATCTCACACCTTAGACCCCCCCCCACAACCCATTTTTAAATTCTGTCGCTCTTCCTCCTTTTCCCCTTGTTGTTTTTCCCAACAGGACAGGGGTAGTTCCCTGGTATTTGACCAGTGTAGCGTAGCCGGGAGGCTGGTTGTTCTGTGAGACAAAGGCAGCGTGCCTCAAGGAGAGGAATGAAAGGAAACGAGGTTGTGCAGCCACTCCTGTTTACAATGGGAAACCTCCTTAGTGAGGCTGTAGAGCAAATAACCACAGTCTCTCCTCTTTTTTTTGTTGTTGTTTAATTTAACAAGCGCTGAGACTGTGAGAGTGTGTCTCCAGCCCTTTGTTGGAGAATCACGGCTGCCTACGTACAAACCATACTGATCTGAGTCCTGTGTGAGCACATGGAGAAGAGGGGGTATTCATTACATCTAAAGAGTGAATATCAGCTTTCTCATCCTTACACCTGTTTAGTCTGGCCTAACAGATGGTGCCTCACTTTTTAAATACATTTCCCATATTGAGGTGTGGTAGTTTTTGACTGAGAACAGAAGAGTGGAAATTTGGGAGAAATTTGGGTGATTTTTATGTAAATATGCTGGAGCAGTCAGGTAGATCTAAATTTGTATTTTTCTTTACAAATAATTACCTTGACAAATATTACATGGACAATCAAGGCTTGGAAGCCTAATGAAAATAGTAGAAAAATCAGTGCTTCAAAAAAAGGCTTTTTTCAAAAGTATAAGAATTTAGTAAATGCATTTAAAGAACGGTTTTCAGAATGATAGATGTCTTACACCTATAATAAAGACTTTATATAAATAAAGTGACAGATTGTAATGAGATTATGTGCAGTTTTTTTTTTTTATTACCGCTATCAAAGTATTAGATGAATTCAGGTATAATGGGACATCACATAATGTGGGGCAAGATTTATTGTGAAAATTAATTAGTTGTGAAAATCATGGACAATCAAGTAGTGAAAGCTTAAGGAGCTCCACCCAGCACTGTCATTTAGGTGAGATTGTTTTAAAAAAGTTAGGAGTGTGAGAAGCAGGATGTTTGTTAAGATGCAAACTTCAGGATAGTACCTGAGCAGATAGCCTGACAAATGTACTAGCCAATATAATTTTGAGTGTCACTCTATGCAGAGCAGAATGATAAAAACAATAAATGAATGTTATAGATAATATTATTATAACTATGTTAATCAATATGTTGCACTACATTGGCTACGTTTCTGTTTTAAGCAATTAGATCAATTTGTTTTACAATTTTTGTGTTAAAACCATAATACCATTAACTAATTAATTCCCATTTATCCTCTAAATTTCAGAGAAGTTTTTACAGTTACAGATAAGCAATGTTTTTGCACATCATTGTATGCTTACAGATAGCCTGGCTTGTCCACATATACTTGTGTTTTCTGTCTGCATATTATATCTCAGCTCGCTCTGATCCACTGCTGCTTGGTCTTCTGTCAGCATCTCGGACCGCCGGTGGTGGTCAGGGGGAGGGAGCTGAAGCTGCAGGAGACTTTTATGGTTCAAGCTCCAGAGACAACCTACTCACAGGCACCTCTCTGCTGGCACTCTTTTATGACATCATAATCCCCTCCCCTCCGTTTCCTCTGACCAGTCTATAGACGGTACCTGTCTGTATGTCAGATTCATCTTGCAGCTGGTGATTTTCTCCAGAGGCGGGTTCTCAGACCATCTTAGGATGCTCAGATCTTGACAGTTAACCAATAAAAACTATTTTGTTTGACAAGTGATGGAGGACTTTTTTCAGCTCTATAGTTTTCCACAAGTATATTTTCTTTTTGTTTCTTCATCACTTGACTTAAAGAGGAGAGTCGGCCTGAGCCTTTTTTGCATCCGTGCACACTTCAGCCCATCAACAATGAGAGGGTCTTAGACTTGTTGATCCCTTTTGCTTGTGGAAATGTGAGAGATGAAGGGCAGAAAAGAAGGGATTAGAGGAAGAAAAAGATAATTTTTTTGGGGGGGAATGGGTGACCTAACAGGAACCTTCATCGCTCACATTCATTTGATGCTCGGCCCCACTGGCCTCGGGGAGGCTGAACAATAGAAACACCAGCATGACAGCATTCCTTAAGGTTAAAAAGTTCAGGGGTCACCTGGTGACCCCACCCTGCCAATCAGTGGCAGGGCACTAACTCATTGCTTTTTGCTTTATGTCTTTGCACTTGTTGGACAGACTTTGCACCTTGTGTTACAACATGCCCTTTGCTCTCTAATAGACTAAGAGTGCCTGGATCCCTTTTAACTGTTTTCTAATGCATTTTAATCAGTTTTAGCCTACATAATTAGAGATGGATCAATACAATCGGCCAAAGATTTGAATTGGCTAATTTTCCTCTTGATTGTCTTTATAGTAACTGCAAAATCAGTTTTTTAATACTCATTGAATGCATCAAAACTATAAAGTCCCACCATTTTAACAAAGAGCATGCACTTTTTGTGTTTTCTAAAAACCAGATTAAGGTCAGGAACAGATGCTTTGAAGCATAAATTGACATAATGTGGTAATTCCTCCATGTTGGCTGAATTCAAAGCTACTACCTCTATCAGAGAATCTGCAGAACAATTTTTGTTTTTTTGTGGCTTATAGACACTAGAAAAAAAGAAATGTGTCTAAATCCGATCTGGCAGGTCAAAGTTCAAGGAAAACAAATTGGAATTGGCCAAAGAAAGCCTGATTGATTCACCTCTGCACTGATTGACAGTTTAAACTTTCAGGGAAAAGAGCATTAACTAATGACAGGAAACTGGGAAAAAGTAAGCTAGGTGCAAAAAAATGTGCACATTTACAGGCTTGGCAGTATATTTCCTAAATTGTGTATGTAGCCTTTGGTGCATACAATAACCCAACCAGATGTTTTACAAAGCCAGATCTATACATGGTAGATCCACCACAGACCACAGATAATTATTAGCCATAATAATAAAAACATACCTATGCCTGTTTTATATAATAATCCCACCAGGGTTAATGATTATTCCAACAAGAAAACTCAAGGTCTTACAAGTTGTAGTTTTTTACCTTATATAAAACTTCATGTTCAGTTCACTACAGCACACTTCAAATGAAGGCTTGGCTCCTATTAAAATGGAGCGTATGCATGTGTAGGCATAGTGCTGCATGTGAGAGACCTACAGGCAGTCTGCAGGTCTGTTAGTAATTATGAGTGAACATACAGTATACACTGCAGTGGACATTAAAGTCCGCATTGGACCACCCCAGAGACACACCAATGGCACTTCCTAAGACAACTTCCTTCACTCCGCCTCGAGGGGAGCGTGTTTTGGGATTTCCAGGGGATTCACTGGACATTAATCACCCTTCGAGGAGAGAAATTTCTGTAGGTTCACAGAAAAGTTGCTGTTTTTCTGTTGTTTCTGGAAAAAAAGTGGTTTACTTTCTTGTGTATTTTGTGCTAAGGTCTGCTCCAATTTTCCTCCAGGTTTCGAAGTACGATGCCTTCAGTTGATCCCCATCAAATGCTCACCCTACGTCACATTTGTTTTGCCCTCATTCTAGGTGGGGCAGCAGGCCCCCAGTAAAGACTGCAAAGCCACAGCATTTCATCCCACACAATAAATCCGCTTACAGTCGAGGAAGGAGACAGCGCTCTCTATTAGTCTGCAGTTAGAAATGAAAGCCTATCTGGCTGCAGCTGTGGAGGTTCTCCAAAGATGGGAACGTTTTTTGTCAGGAACAAATAGAGGCCTTTTTATTTTGTCTAGCAGCTGACGCCTCTCCCCACCCACTCCTCTAAAACCGCTTTTGTCAGTAATGTAGAGTGGGCCACTCAGGCAAGCGCGAGAGACCATGAGAGTTTCCGAGGAGGAGAAAAAAAACGAAGTGCAGGGTTCGCTGGTGATAGGCTCAAGGGGTAAAGAGCCGGCTGTTTGCCATATGGGATAATTATCTGCTATTTTAAAAGATTATCTCTCCTATTAGTATAGTGTTTAAATGTATATCAGAATGTGTGCATGTGTGTGTGATTTGATCTCTGGTTTTTAACCTCGATGTAATGCTGAGACTCTTTGCCCCCCTCCTCCGTCTTTTAAGCTGTGTTAGTCATGATCTGCCCCCCACCCCCAACCTCTAACCTCAATCCCTTCCTCCTCTGTAAGCCCCTCCTGCACACACACACACACACACATATATATCCAGTGTCTGTCAACACAAGAGAAATATTCAGCTGTAGATAGGGGGTCCCTTCAGAGGGCACGACATTGAACTGGGATGGGGTGGGGGGTTAAGAAGAAATGGCTGGCTGACACTAGGGTTGCCATGGTAAAACCCTATTTTCCCCTCTCTGCCGACCCTCTGTCTATTTTTCATTTCGCATCTCTTTGTGGGGTGAGGTGTAAGTGTGTGTGTGCTTGTGACTGTGATGGAGTGGGGAGGATGTAATAAGGCATATGATTTTGGTCTCTTATCTGAGTCCCTGACAGAACAGACACTTCCGCCTCAGGGGTACACAGTCAGAAAGTATGTTTACAAGGTGCCTGTGAATATTATTCTGCATTTCATTTAGATTATTTACAGAACAGCCAATGTTTTCCCTTTTCTGAGGGGTGTTGCGCATCCATAGATAAAAGCATGAAAGAACGCAGGGGCAGTAATTTAAAGATTGTGCACACTCACAAGACAGAAACCATTTTGTCTGTTTTATTGCTTTCTGAATTACAGCTCCAATGATGTGACACATTACTCATCCATTGTAGCCAGTGTCTTATCACGCCATAGCTCTACCTCCCATACCCCGCCAGAGTAATGGATGCAGGTCTGGCTTGCATAATGACATCAGCAGCCCGAAGCTGATGAAATAAGGCAATGGATGACCAAAGATCAGCATTTGTCATTCTGACGTCAGTCCCCTCCCCACTTCCCTGCTCTCCACGCAGCCAGCAGCGATGCGGCCAAACTGTCAAGAGTTGTTTGGCCCCGCTTCTGACAATGGGAGCTCCTGGCCTACGTGGGGGCCATGCCGCAGAGGGGATCTGAAAGAAGCTGAGCCGCACAGTTGGACGTCGTTATTGTTCTCCAGGCTGGATGTCCACAGATTTGAAAATGGCTCAGCAACCATGAGCAGAGCAATTTCAAACCAAAGTAGGGATGTCAGAATGACAAAAAATGTTTTGTTTACATTTACCAGTTTTTTTTTAGAAACTTTTCTAATTTAAAGGTCGTTTCGATTTAAGAACACAAATAACTGTTTTTGCCTTTGAGATTCTGCCTCCAGTTCAAAACACTAAAGTTGGATAGAGCTTTATTACAGAAAGGTCGCTCACTATATCCAAAAAGCATTGTTTTCACTTATAGATGAAGGTGCTTTAGAATAAAAAAAAGCCAGAATGAATAGGATAGCAGAATATTTTGTTGGTTATTGAGAGGATCTGCAACAAACTGTGAGATTCAACAATCAGGCATAATCAGACAAATGTTCTGCAGGTTCTAATAGAGGTCCACATTCAATACTGATCAAGATTATTTGCATGTATGCAACTCTGACCTTAATCTGCTTTTCATGAAACAAAAAAGACTGCATTAAAGTGCATGCTGTTAGTTGATGCGTTTATAGACTGAAAACTGTTTTTAGTTATGATGCATTTGATTAATATGGGATATATCAGGGTGTGAATATATTTTGGGCTTGACTCTACACTAACCTTTACATTTTGGAAAAAAGTATATTCTGCTTTGTTTACACCTACCGTGGACACTCAGACAGTCAACAGAGATTTGAAAAAAAACCAAACACTTTTCAAAGTGGAGATGGATCAGGTATCTGGAGATGATAAAGCAATAACGGCATATAACCCCACCTTATAAATGGTCACTGTCTCTTTCTGTGCCACAAGATTTTCATATTCTTTCTCCCTTTGTCCCAACTCTGTCTCATTTAAAGTTTAAATCTAAGCTGGAGAAGCAAACAACTGAAAGTGAAGGCCAACACATGAGTAAGAACAAAAGCTATAATTGTTTTGGGAGAACCTTTGACCCTGGAACAGCTTTAGCCATGCAAAGGGTCTTCTTTAGCACTCAGTCACATGCTGGAGGAGCATAAGAATGATAGAATGTACGAGGTAATTTAACAAAGGTTAAGGAATAAATAGGGGAAAAAATTCTTCCTTTTGTGGTTGTATGGAGAATGATTGCTAACAATCTGATTTTCATGTGTGTTTCAGATGCTGTTGCAGCCTGTTTTTAATCAGAAGAAGAAAGACCTCAAGTTCCTGTGATTACAAGATGGTACAACTACAATGAAGCAGATTCTCAAAGCTCATATGAAAGCCTAAACACACCTTGTTATACTTTGTGTATAACATGATCAGAACTGTCAGTGCTCCAAGGACTGAACGCTCTGCCACTGTCTTGTGTCATTAGATCCCCACTGTTGTGCAACCTGACCTCTGTGGTCTTGCCTGAGTCTTATCCTCCTCCTCTTCCTCCTCTGCGCCCTGCCTTCTCTGTCATATCGGCTCAGGTTCAGGGCTGCTGCCCCGCCTGCCTCGGTGAACATTCAACGCTGTCGGTGAGTTTGGTTTCAGTAGCACATAAACCATCGACCGTTGACTGTGCCCCGTGGCTTGCTCTTGCGACGTCAAACCTGAGCAAAAAAACGGGGGAAAAGACCAAAAATGAACAAAAGGGCAAGTGGGCGCCACATGCAAATGCTGAGCTGGAAGCCACATGTGCACATGCTCATAAGTGCCACTTTGTGTTCACTGTACCCAAAGACCAAAGGTCACAATCAACATTCATTGCTGTCGCTGGGTTGGACTCTGTAAGAAAGCTCACTGAACAATGAGTGCAACTGTGGCCCAGATCTGCCTGACTCGCATCTCAGCCAATCAGACGACCGGATGTGAAGCACTCTGATTTCTTTATTTATGTACTTCTTGTTTTTCACTTCTATTTTTTCCCCTCTCTTCCTCCCTCCCTGGTGCCAGGAGTTTTTAGAGAAGGGAGGCAGAGAGTTAGGCGGCACAAATAGACTTCTGGCTGCCTGCTTGTCCTCATCCTCCTCTTCTCTCCTCTAATTGATGGTTATGTGTGCAGCATGGGGGAAGGAAGCCGAGTGAATGTGTAATCATTTGGAGTCTCTTCTCCTTTAGATGTTTCATCCCTCTCTTTTTTGTTTGTCTAATTATATACTGAGCTCAGTTAACTGTGTGTCTGTGCTGGCAGGGAAGGCATATTTGCAAAAAAAGGAGGACAATGGAAGGAAAAAGAAGATTACAGCTTTAGAAAAAATAAATCTAGTTTTGAGTTTATTTCTCATAATAATTTCCCTGATGCTCCTGCAGATATATTTGAATAAAAGCAATTTTGCAGTAAAAAAAAAAAAAAAAGAGTACTTCCACCTTTTTGATGAAAGATGTCTAATTATCTATATTTAAATGTCTTGGTGTCCTACCAGTCCCTGTCTGTGTGTGTGCTTGTGCCGCTCTCCATGATAGAGGACGTGTCTACTGATCACAGGGTGCAATGAGTTATTTTACTTCAACACCGAAGCCAGCTCTCTCACGGGGAAAAAAAATAACCCTGTCTTTCTTCACAGTCTGCGACCCACAGTACTGCAGCCTTCTGTGATACCTCTCAAACACTGTGTCCTATAACAGTTATTCATGTAAGGTAAACACACACACAGCTGAAAACCAGATGTTTACATACACTGTTAAAAAAAGACACATAACCTTTATATCTGTTACCAAAATTATTTCTATTTGCTACATGCCAGAATGATGAGCATGAAAAGAGATTTAAAGTAATTTTTTCTTTTAACTTTTTTCAAGCCAGAAGTTCACATACAATTTCTTAGTATTTGGTAGCATTGACTTTCAAATGTTATGACTCGGTTCAAACATCTTGGGATTCTACGACCTTCTCACAACAGTTTTGCATTCCTACTGACAGAACTGGTGTAACTAAGTCATGTTTGTAGGCTTCATCATTCACACACACCTTTTCTGATGAGCCCTCAAATATTAAATGACTCTGATATCAGGGCTTTGTGATGGCCACTCCAAAACATTGGACATTGTAGCTTATTTAGTGGTATGTTCACGGTCGTTGTCCATTTTGAAGACCAATTTGTGCCCAAGATTTCAACTGCCTGGTTGACATCTTTGGGAGGTTTGAATATTTCCACAAAACATTGTTTCCTCATAATGCTATCTAATTTGTGAAGTGCACCAGTCCCTCCTGCAGCAAAACACCCCCACAATATGATGCTGACTCACCTATACTTTACAGTTGAGATGACATTCTCAGGCTTGTAAGCTCCCCTTTTTAATTTAAATCCACCTATGGTCATTATGGCTAAACCATTAAATTTTCTTTTACCAGACCACCAGACATGTCTCCAGAAAATGAAGGTCGTTCTCCCTGAGTGCAAATGCAAACTAATCTGTTTTATTATGTTGCTCTTGGAATAATGGCTTATTCCTCTCTGAGTCACCTTTCAGCCCATGTCAGAGGACCCCTATTTAGTGTTGATAATGACCAGCTGCAACCAACATCTTTACGAGGTCTTCTTCTTTCGTTCTGGAGTTCTTGGTTAATTTCCTTTGATTTTTCCTTGATGTCAAAAAAAGGAAGCAGTGTACTTGAGGAGTAGTCTTACAAGGCATCCACAGATATGCCCCCAAGTACCTCAAATTGTTTAAAGGCATATAGTAATCTTAGTCTATGTAAACCGTTCACTTTGAAGAAACTAATACAAAATTCTCCCAAAAAAATCTTATTATTCTGGAAATGTATCAAATGGAAATAATTTAGATAACTCTACCTGACCTAAAACAGGAAAGGTTTCGTCTGATTTAATGTCAGACTGGGGAAAAAATGGCTATACGTCTGCGCAGAGAATGTAAATATCTGATTTCAGCTACATTTGTTTGTCCTTATTCCTGCAACAACCTTTCTCAAGTGATTTCCTAACTACGTCAATAAAGTTCAATTCCAGACCAATTTATCAGTATTTGATGTGTTTTGCTCTTCTTCTCTCATGTCTCCATCAAACCTTCTCCAAAGTGCCTTTTCTGTCATTTAACAACCAAACCCCATGTCCATGTCCCCGTCTCTAAAGTCTCCCTGTATTATTCATAGAAAAGCACTCTGTGCAGTGGTGCAGAACAGTGAAGGTGATGTAACAGCGGCTGCGAGCTCCGCTTCGGGCTGTCATCTGGGATGAATTCATGCGACAGGCAGAACATTTCAAGTTGGTTCAACTTTGTTGATGCTGCCAACAACTATTAAAACAGGGTTTTCTTTCTTTATTTGTGTTCGTTTTGGTCAGATTCCTATGAGATGTTTGCTTCAATTAAGCTTGAAAGGTCACATTTGAATCATCTGTCCTGCAGCTGCAGAAGTTAAGGTGTTAAACGTAAATGAAATAGAGTGCAGATAAAAGTTCGCATTAAGGTTTAATGAAGCTTCACTGTGTGGACAAACGTTCTCACATCATACAGCAGCTTTGAAATCAGGTTTTCCAGACTCTGCAGACTCTCTTTAAAGTGCCATTACTGCCATCTAGTGTTATGTCCTTCACATGACTTCCTCTTCGTTTAACAAGCGGGTGAAAAATACCAAACCTAAAATTATTATTCCTCATTATATATGTAGTTTTTTCATCTTTTACAACATCTCAAGATTTCTATGAGTTCACTTAAAGTGTTCACACTCCTTATACAGCCAGTGAAGGGTAACTAGGGTTATGCATACACTGTGCCCTGTAAAAGTATTTAAATTTTTTTTTACATGTTACTGCAACACAATTGAATGCATTCTATTTAATTTTATATGGAGCATAGTTGTGCATTAAGTGTGAAGAAAAATTATGGATTTCAAAGTACAAACTGAAGTTTGAAAAGTGTGATGTGCATTCTAACACAATCTAAGCCTTTCCATTATAGCTCTGGCTGTATGTTTAGGGTCATTGTTCTACTGGAAGGTAAATTTCTCCCCCAGTTTTAAGTATTTGGCAGGCTCTTGCAGGTTTCTTCCAAGATTGGTTTGTATTTAGCTCCATCTTCCTATCAAATCTGACTGGTTCTCCTGTAAATGGTAAATGGATTGAATTTATATAGCGCCTTTCCAGTCATACAGACCACTCAAAGCACTTTACACTAGAGCCACATTCACCCAATCGCACTCACTAACGCTCACACATTCATACACCGATACGTAGATCAGTAGGCAATTTGAGGTTAAGTGCCTTGCCCAGGGGCACATTGACATACAGCAGGAGGAAGCTGGAATCAAACCCACAACCTTCCAATTGCAAGACAACTACTCTTCCTACTGAGCCACAGTCGCCACTGAAGTAAAGCATCCCCACAGCATGATGCTGCCACCACCAAGTTTCACAAAGGGTATGGTGTGCTCAGGGTGATGTGCAGTGTTTGCTTTTGGTTTTCCTCTTGCCACTCTTCAATAAATGCCAGATTTATACAGTGAATTGCTAATAGTTGTGTTGTCAACCTCCAGAGTTCATAGTGAGGGTCTGCTGGGAACATCTGGCGGAGCCCTCGGCCAGGGATGTATTCAACTCCCACCTCAGGGAGAGCTTTGATCAGGTCTGCGGTGCCTGTCGCAGCGGCAATCCCGGAACCCGGTGGTGGACACCGGCATTAAGGGATGCTGTAAAGGTGAAGAAGGAATCCTATCGGCTGTGGGACTCCTGAGGTGGCTGACGGGTACCGTGAGGCCAAACTTGCCGCGGTCCGGGCTGTGGCAGAGGCAAAAACTCTGGGAGGAGTTTGGTGAGGCCATGGAGAAGGACTACCGGTTGGCCTCAAAGCGATTCTGGCAAACCGTCCAGCGCCTCAGGAGGGGGAAGCAGTGCTTCGCCAAAATTGTTGACCTCAACTGGGGACATTATTGGGGGGTGGAAGGACTCCTTCGAGGATCTCCTCAATCCTGCCGTCACACATTCCGTGGTGGAAAGAGAGGCTGGGGACTTGGGGTTAGACTCTTTCATCACCCAGGCTGAAGTCACTGAGATGGTTAGAAAGTTCCATGGGGGCAGGCGTTCGGGGTTGGCTGAGATCCTCCCTGAGTACCTCAAGTCTCTGGATGTTGTGGGGCTGTCATGGTTGACATGCCTCTTCAACATTGTGTGGCGGTCAGGAACAGTGCCTCTGGACTGGCAGACTGGGGTGGTGGTCCCCCTTCATAAGAAGGGTGACCAGAGGGTGTGTTCCAACTACAGGGGAATCGCACTCCTCAGCCTCCCTGGAAGGCTTATGCCAGGCTATTGGAGAGGAGAGTTCGGCCGACAGTCGAACCTCGGCTTCAGGAGGAGCAGGGTGGCTTCCGTCCCAGCTGTGGAACACTGGACCAGCTTTATACCCTCTGCAGGGTACTCGAGGGTTCATGGGAGTTTGCCTAACCGGTCCACATGTGTTTTGTGGAGAAGGCATTCAACCTTGTCCCTTGTGGTGCCCTGTGGGTACGGAGTCGGGGGCGCTTTATTAGGGGGTCGGTTTGAGGACCAGTGGATTTCATCTCCTCTTTTTGCAGATGACGTGGTCCTGCTGGTCCCCTGTAGCCAAGAAAGCTGAAATGAGCTTCCTCCGTAGGGTGGCCGGGCACTCCCTTAGAGATAGGGTGAGGAGCTCTGCCATCCGGGAGGAGCTTGGAGTAGAACCGCTGCTCCTCCACATCGAGAAGAGCCAGTTGAGGTAGCTCAGGCATCTATGCTGGATGCCTCCTGGCCTCGTGTTCAAGGCATGTCCCACCTGGAGGAGTCCCAGGGGACAGCCTAGGACACACTGGAGGAACTATGTCTCTCAACTGGCCTGGGAACGCCTTGGGCTCTCCCTGGAGGAGCTGGAGGAGGTGTCTGGGGAGTTGGACATCTGGGTGTCTCTACTGAGTCTGGTGCCCCTGCGACACGGTCCCCGATGAAGCGGAAGACGACAAGTACGAGTATGAGTACAATAAGTGGGGAAACATTTGTTTGTAGGTTTGGTGTTGTGCCATGGTCTTTATATTTCTGTATAATGGATGAACTGTGCTCCTTGATGTTTAAAGTTTAGAATATCGGTTTAGAAACTAACCTCTAAACTTCTCCACAACATGTCTGCTGTTTTCCTTGGTCTTCATGATGCTTATTGTTGACTTATGTTCTCAAACTCTGAGGCCTTCTCAGAAAGAGCTGGATTTATACTGAGATTAAATTGCAAGCAAACTAAATATGTTACTCCTAAGGCAGTTCGTTGTAAGTCCAAGTAAAGTGCGCTAGATACAAATATGCTCATCAATATTCAGATTATCAGTTGGGAACAGTTTTGCAAACTGTGGATCACTTTCCTTCCACTTCAGAGTTCTGCATTAGATTGTGTTGGCCAATCACATAAAGTCCCTGCAAAATACATTGAAGTTTTTTGTTGTGACCTGATAAAATGTGAAAAAAATTGTGCGTTATAAATACCTTTTTATGTCGCTTTAACTGTCCTCCACATTCACACACAATGCTAGAATTAATTGTTAAACCTTGCATGTAAATTACTGCTTGAATGTATTTTCACCAGTAGTCAATCAATTCTCCAAAGAGGGTGTAAACCGCTAACACCTCACACTTAACTTGTCGGCAACTCTGTCTGTTTTTCTGCTTCATCAGCAAGAAGAGATAACCGTTTTTTTTATATGACAGTACTTTGACCAACATAGAAAAAAGGATAAATTCTAATTGAATGTGGTTTTAAAATGTTCTTCTGCAAGAAATGTCATAAGCTAAACAGACCTAAATGCTTAGAAGAGAGATTGCTAAGTGGATCAGTGGTTGAGCAGGTGCACCACATACAGAGGCTACATCTTTGACGCAGCACTCTCGGGTTCTATTCCCAGCCTCAAGTCATTTATTGCATGTCTTCCTTGTCTCTCTCTGCCCTTCATCATATCCAGCTATCAGCTACTAATGTATATTAAAAAAAACCATTTAAAAACATTTTATGGAGACATGTAGTAGCTTAAAATCACACATCACAGGACATGGTTGAAGTTACATGAAATAAAAGTCCTAACAGCTGATCAAACAGTAACTTTCCACCATAACTGGAATTTTTAAATGGAGAAAATAAAATATTTCTTGAAAATAAAATTGAAAGATATTTTGCAAAACCTTCTGTAAAATGTTTAATTGTTACAACTTAAATTTGATGAAGGGTTATTAATGTGCAAGCTTTATTGTTTCCATATTTAAGATCTCTTTGGATTTTCCGCAACATAGAAATGAGTATTAAAATATTTAGACGGTGTTTAGTGTTAGACAGGGCTCATTTTAAAATATTTGCTTTAAAACAACATCTGTGTTTCACAAATAAAATATTAACCCCATCTTTTCTCATTAGATCAGTATAAACCCCCAGACATCTACTGCTTTATCCTTGGTTTATTATAATGTTAAACCCTCTAGGTATGATCTGTGGTCCTGCTCATTGTTGTTTTCATCTTTGGAGATGTTACTGTTTAACTGACAGTAGAGGAAGTTAGTTCACTTCCATTTCTTCTTGGGCTGTTGTGTCATCATTCACCATTTTTCCATTGTGGCCTGACTCTGTCAATGAGTGTGAGATTAAAAAACTGCCATTTTTTCCCCATAAAAATAGAAATTGTGATAATAAATAAAAAATTTTATTTCATTCATTTACAATTTAAAATGAACATGTCACATGTTGACGTAAACAAAAGTTTTGAATTAAAAGTAGTTTGAAGAAAAAAAAAACCTATATAGTCAATTCACTATACCTAAAGCAACTAAACATCAATCAACCAACCAAATAGATACATCTTTAAATACAAAGGAAGCAAAAAAGAAAAAAAACATATTATCTTTGTAATGAGACAGCACTCTACTGATTAAATGTATTTCATTATACCTTGATAGAATATTATATTTTATTTTTTTTTTAAAGTAGAAATTGGTCTACTCTGGGTTTTTTAGACAGATTATTAAACAGCTTTATTCAATAAAACAGAAATACAGCAATCTATTAGTTTAATTCTAACTAAGTTTTTTTTAAATCCCTGACCCTCTCAAATTATAAATGCTATCTCTTTTAGTAAATATTTTTTGCAAACGTGCTGGTAATTTAGTGTTATGTATTTTAAACATAACTGGCAGAATAAAATATTCCACCAAGTACTGAAATTTCATTAATTGTAAGTTGAAGAACAATGGATTTGCTGGATCTCTGTAACGTTTGGATTTGGATTCTGGATTTTCCTAGGTCTAACACAACAAACCCATGCATGGAAAATTTGTGCCACGGATCCTTTAAAGCTTCAGTTTGATTTGAATTTACAGCCTAAAAAAAGCACAAGTGAATTTAATTTGAACATGTTCCACAGCAGGTTGTCTATTTATATATATTTAACAGCAAATAGGTAAATCATGCAGGACCAAAATCTACCAATGATATGTAGAAGTCATATATATATATATATATATATATATATATATATATATATATAAATAAAATAAATATATAAAGTTGGATTACAGACTAAAAATATCACGTTCTGGGTTTGGATCGGACCAAAGTGCAGATAAGAACTTGGTAGCAGCATGATGAGAGGAAGGCTTCTCTTTAATTAAAGGTCTCCAAAACGTAACATAATCCAACAAGTACAAACATGAGTCGAGCCAAACACTTACATGTGTACATAATTCTGTAACGTAGCAAAACTGAGCATAAACAGGGGTAATGAACGAGGAATAGTGACGGAGAAACCAGCAGAGAACAAAGAACACAGACCAACTAATATACAGGGAGAAAACAAAGGCAGGTAATCACAGGAACTAAGAACAGGTGTGGCAAGGAGACATGGAGGCATAAGGGACAGGTGGAACTAATTAACAATAAAGGAAAACATAAACCTAGGCACAGTTAACACAAAAACACAAACCAAGTCCAAGGATGTCATACCATGACAAAAAATAATGATATTTCAGTTAATAGTTTAAATAAAAACATTCAAAAGCAACTCTAAACAAATAGCTTTTTACCCTTGATTTAAAAGAAGCATTTTGCAGTTTTCTGGATGTTTGTTCCAGATTAATGGAGCATAAGAACTGAATGATGCTTCTCCATGTTTGCTTATGATTCTGAGGATGTAGAGTAGACTTGAACCAGAAGACCTGAGTGATGTGGAAGCTTGATACGGCAACAAATCTTTTATGCATTTTGGTGCTAAGCCATTCAGTGACTTTTAAACTAACTGAAGTATTTTAAAGTTTGTTCTCTGAGATCCAGGGCTTTAGAACTGTGTGAATGTGCTCTACCCTCTTAGTTTTAGTGAGGAACCTGTGGGAACACTTTTGCAGTAATAGATTTAACTGTGATGCGCCTTTAAAGGTTCAGGTAAAACTGTGTGCCAACTCTTGATTGCTTCTCCTTTGGTCCAAGAATTGTTACTTTAGTTTTGTTTTCATTCAACAGAAGAAAATGATGGCACACAAACCCCTTGATTTGTTCTATGCATATAGCCAATGCCTGAATGGGTTACCTTTATGTGTTTTACTTTGTGAATTGGGTTACAGAAATAACATATCTTTTCATTAATATTCTAATGTATTGAATGGGTCTGTACATAAACTCCTCATAATATGTGGGAAAATGACCTATAATAGGGTGCAGAGAAACTAGATCCTTTTTGTACCCAGGTGCTGGCATTTTTCTGGCTTAATATCTGACCTCTTATCAGAATTTGTAAAGTTTATGTTAATTTGTAGATTTCCTTGCCGCAGATGTACTGTTTAAGCAAAATCAATACATTTTTAATAAATTTCAAGTCAGGTTAATTCCAGAAGCCTAATGTTAGCCTGATTCATCCACCTGAAAAACAGTTATTTGAGATCTCAACCGTGTAGTTGCTGTTTTTACACTTAGTTGAAGAATTTCTTGGTAGTCCTTCTTCCACCTACTTTGTGTGCCAGTACCTCTGACATTAAAGCAGGCCATCCGGGTGATGCTGGCACCACCATGCTCGACAACTGGTGCATCGTGTGGGGGTGTTTTAAAAGCCTCATCATGACTTTCCCTTTCTTTTAATTCACTGAAGCCAGATAACTCGATCTTTGTCTTATCTGACTTTAAAATGTGTCTCCAATGTTCTCTCATGCTTAACGGTGGCAAGTGTTGAGCAAGGCTTCATTTTTGTTGGTACACTATCAGGCTAAGTTGGTGTTATATTCCCTTCGCTGGTTTACTAGCAAGTTCCCGTTTAGGATAGGTTTTAGCCTTGGTGTTTCCTGGGTTGTTTTTGAACATCTTTACCACTTTCTGTTCATTCAAGGTTGTCAGTTTGAGTCAGATGACCAAATTGTTGATGTTTTAACTGGACAATGATGCCAAACACAAATCAAAACTGGTTCTGGAATAGAAAAAGCAGACTGACATTGAACTTCTGGAATGCCCTTGATGGCTAAATGACAGTAAACAAAATAAATTAAATGAACCCTACAATTTTGAACAAGTAGACTGTCAAAATGTGCATCTAGACTTTTGACAGGGGCCTGATGATGGCTTGTCTGCAGCTCTCTAAAGGACATTTATCTAAATATCAGTGAGGGTAAATGTATATATTTGAGCCTGTATGTATAGTTTCGACCCACTGTGGGTTAGAGAAAATCCTCAATAAATTTGAATATGTGCACGCAAATCTCCTGCCTAAATAATCCATCCTGCATAAAGAACAGTTCAAATACATCATTAAGGCGCCAATATTATTAAAGTAATACCCATCTTTTATAATGATATCTCCAAACGTCTGACTGGTTTGCATGTTGCATCATGCAGCTGCCGAACAGGTTTGGTATGTTTTAGTGGGAATAAGGTGCATTAAAAAAAACACACCCACTAATGCAAAACATCATTTTGATCTCTGATTTACACTCGTAAAAATGTTTCACTGGTTATTAATAAAGCTCTCAGTAAATAAATAAACAAACAGAAGTGAGTTCAAGCCAAAGCCAGCATTATTACAGTAGCTTTAAGAGTCACCATTAAAAGCCTTCTCTGTGCGTGTTTTTTAAAGAAAAGATTTCCTGTAGCTTCCTCTAGATCACATCACATCCAGGACTTTCACGGCTGAACTCGTTTTCAGATCCGATTACATTTCTAAAAAGGTGGAATTTCCTGACAGTTGGAAAGTTGATAAGGAAGTCGATTAAATTTATGCTGCTCAGCTGTGTGGCACATTTTATAGGGCACAGACTGTTTTTTTATTTAAAGACCTACCAACAATTCAACATTATTTGGATTTGGATTTTATTATGAACTCCACAGAAAAGACAGATGATTCTTTATGAACATGTCTTTATTTTGTGCAAGAAGTATACAAAAATATAATGTTAATGAATATAAAGAATATAATATTTACAGTGCTACTAAAAATGAGCAAACATATGCATTGCTTTTCAGCATTATTGCTTTTAAGCTGGTCTTGAAAGCTTTAAACAGCAGTAGTCCTTTCAGCAAGTAGAGGTCAGAAACATGTTTGCAGCGGCCGGCCTCCGCATCCCCCTTCATCCTTTGGAGCCTGTTAATTCCTTGCATTCTGATGAACTTTTTGTGCCATATATCTGCAATGAGATCCGTTTGAAGAAATGTTACATCTCTTGATGTTTTTTTTTGTTATATAGTTTCAGCATTTATTTTTTTTCCTAAACATTACTCACTCTATTTGTCTGACGTAGTCGATCACCCATTCCAGAGCTGGGTTGAAACATTTTTTGCCATTCTTTGTGTGGAAACTGGATTAAAAAGGAATCAAAGTTAATAAAAATTGTACACATGATTATAAATGGTATGTAATTAAATAAACAGCATGAACTGTGACTCTTTAGTGATAACAAAATTGATAACTCACATGATGGCACTGATCGAACAATGTTCAATGTCATTCTGCACCGAGAAGCCCTTGATGTCTGAAAATCTGAGTTTGCCAAACATGTATCTTCGACAGCAAGGAAAAGAAGCTGCAAGCAAAGATAGGAGATAATGCTGCAAGTCTCTGTCTGTCAGTTTTGTTTGTATAATCGAGAAAACAAGGACACAAAAGAAAGAAAAGCAGAAGAGAAGAGCTATGAAAATAAACGCTTACCTGCTTGTGTGTTTGTTGATAGGACACAGAGAATAAGAAGTGTCACTGCCATCACAGTGACTTTGATTGATATCATACCTGCAACTTTACTGGCAGACACTGCTCTGATCTGAATGTGGTCTTGGCAGTTCTTTATTAGGTGGCTCAAGCACTCTGATCACAGCCTTATATATCCTTCAGAGGAGAAGAAGCAAGCTCTGCCCACTGCAGTGGTTTTGTAAAACCCCCAGTATTTTCCCTTAACAAAGGCTGAAGAGATTTCGCCCAGTCATGCGCTGTAGCAGTGAAGGGGGTTAAATTTAGATGCAAATCTGATCTGCTCCTTTTGTTTACAGATGCAGTCAGAATGGGGAAACAAAAAAACCTGCAGGGGTGAAAAGAACATTTATTAGTAAAAATGTTTTCTTTGAAATAATTATTACTATATGTACAGGTCCTTCTCAAAATATTAGCATATTGTGATAAAGTTCATTATTTTCCATCATGTCATGATGAAAATTTAACATTCATATATTTTAGATTCATTGCACACTAACTGAAATATTTCAGGTCTTTTATTGTCTTAATACGGATGATTTTGGCATACAGCTCATGAAAACCCAAAATTCCTATCTCACAAAAGTAGCATATTTCATCCGATCAATAAAAGAAAAGTGTTTTTAAAACAAAAAACGTCAACCTTCAAATAATCATGTGCAGTTATGCACTCAATACTTGGTCGGGAATCCTTTTGCAGAAATGACTGCTTCAATGCGGCGTGGCATGGAGGCAATCAGCCTGTGGCACTGCTGAGGTCTTATGGAGGCCCAGGATGCTTCGATAGCGGCCTTTAGCTCATCCAGAGTGTTGGGTCTTGAGTCTCTCAACGTTCTCTTCACAATATCCCACAGATTCTCTATGGGGTTCAGGTCAGGAGAGTTGGCAGGCCAATTGAGCACAGTGATACCATGGTCAGTAAACCATTTACCAGTGGTTTTGGCACTGTGAGCAGGTGCCAGGTGCTGAAAAATGAAATCTTCATCTCCATAAAGCTTTTCAGCAGATGGAAGCATGAAATGCTCCAAAATCTCATGATAGCTAGCTGCATTGACCCTGCCCTTGATAAAACACAGTGGACCAACACCAGCAGCTGACACGGCACCCCAGACCATCACTGACTGTGGGTACTTGACACTGGACTTCTGGCATTTTGGCATTTCCTTCTCCCCAGTCTTCCTCCAGACTCTGGCACCTTGATTTCCGAATGACATGCAGAATTTGCTTTCATCCGAAAAAAGTACTTTGGACCACTGAGCAACAGTCCAGTGCTGCTTCTCTGTAGCCCAGGTCAGGCGCTTCTGCTGCTGTTTCTGGTTCAAAAGTGGCTTGACCTGGGGAATGCAGCACCTGTAGCCCATTTCCTGCACATGCTTGTGCACAGTGGCTCTGGATGTTTCTACTCCAGACTCAGTCCACTGCTTCCGCAGGTCCCCCAAGGTCTGGAATCGGCCCTTCTCCACAATCTTCCTCAGGGTCCGGTCACCTCTTCTCGTTGTGCAGCGTTTTCTGCCACACTTTTTCCTTCCCACAGACTTCCCACTGAGGTGCCTTGATATAGCACTCTGGGAACAGCCTATTCGTTCAGAAATTTATTTCTGTGTCTTACCCTCTTGCTTGAGGGTGTCAATAGTGGCCTTCTGGACAGCAGTCAGGTCAGCAGTCTTACCCCTGATTGGGGTTTTGAGTGATGAACCAGGCTGGGAGTTTTAAAGGCCTCAGGAATCTTTTGCAGGTGTTTAGAGTTAACTCGTTGATTCAGATGATTAGGTTCATAGCTCGTTTAGAGACCCTTTTAATGATATGCTAATTTTGTGAGATAGGAATTTTGGGTTTTCATGAGCTGTATGACAAAATCATCCGTAGTAAGACAATAAAAGACCTGAAATATTTCAGTTAGTGTGCAATGAATCTAAAATATATGAATGTTACATTTTAATCATGACATTATGGAAAATAATGAACTTTATCACAATATGCTAATATTTTGAGAAGGACCTGTATGTCAACAGCAGATAGTTTGGATACTCCCACATGTTTATATGAATGTGTTCCATTAATTTTATTACAGGTTTCTTCCATTCGTGGTAGCTGAGCTTTTCCACTTGCTCTCTAAGAATAGCTAAATATTACAATCCAAGGGATACAACTAAGAAATATAAAGCAAAAAACTATATACACACACACACACACCACACACACACACACACACACACACACACACACACACATATATATATATATATATATATATATATATATATATATATATTACCCTTATCCTTGATAATTAAACTTTTATTTATTCAGTTAAAATAACTGAAATGGATTTCTATTTTTTATTTTCCTTAAATTCCAAAGTTTGCATATTTTATACATATATTCTTATTGTGTTGGTAAACTGAATGCCTAAACATTCTGGGTATCCCTCCAGCAGCTTCTTATAAGGGTTTTCTAGAATTTTGATGTATTCCTCCTGACAGAAGTGGACTAACTGAGTCAGATTGGTAGGTCCCCTCATTTGCACAAATCTGTGAAGGTCTGCCCACCACTGTTGAGACTGAGATCAAGGCTTTGAAATGGCCTCTCCAAAAGGGTCCTTCACCAGCTTTGTAAATAATTTGGCAGTATGTTCAGGGTCATTGTCCATGTGGAAGGTCAATTTATGCCTAAGCTTTAATGTCCTGGCTGATGTCTTAAGGTGTTGCTTCTCCCCCCCATAAAACATGATGCTGCCACCTCTGTACATCACAGCTGGGATGGTGTTCATTGTCTTGAAAACGTCTCCCTTTTTTCCTCAAGGAGTAGGAATGGTCATTGTGGCAAAACATCAAAATGAAAATGTTTTACTTTAAAAAATGTTTTTAAATATTCATAATTTTCTATACACTTATAATTGTATGCAACCCTCAATCCAATGAAGTTGGGACGTTGTGTAAATCGTAAATAAAAATAGAGTAAAATGATTTGCAATTAAAGTTGTACAAGCAAGTAATTCCACCTATAAAGCTTTAACAATTAGTTTCACAATTCTAGTTATTTCTGTGTGAATGTGAATGCAAGAAGTCTTTCCCTAAAGGAGCTCTGCTGAGAGGCGTGGCCTCCAGGACTCACACCTGCTGGCGATTCTCCACCTGGCTGCTGGTGATTTAAGGTGCTGCAGAACATCCACTCCACTCTTGGTGTTCAGCCTTCTTAGTGGACTTCAAGCCAACTTATCTTAAAGTATGTTTCTAGAATTTATAACCTCCTCCTTGAGTTTGTCATTCTTCTTTCCATGTTTCCATGTTGGTAAGCTTTGGTTGGCTTCCACACCCCGCCAGGTCCAATCAAACAAGCTGTCAGCGACAATCCACATGACAATCTTCCCACAGTTGTACTCTGCTGTCCCCTCACTCTGAGCAACCACCTGCCTGCCTGCTGTCCAACCAAACACCTCTCAGCCTCAGAGATCCATCGGATTCTTCCATAAAGGACGTCACTCTCTCAATCAGACTCAAACCAACCGTCTATCACTCTCAGAAATCTCCCTAGGAGGTTGACACCCCTCCCTAAGTTATACCACAGCGTCTATACAGTGAATTACTGCTCCTCTTTCTTTAAGCATTGCACTTATCACCTCCCTCCATGATCTGTTACTCTCTTCCTCCAGACATGACAGAAGCTGTATGCTCGAGCCTCCAGTTCCACTCTAAATATTATCCCATTCTCTGTAAATAAACCTTTTACTTGATTGTTATCCAATTCTGTGTGTGATTTCTACGTGTGGGTCAGGAAGCTTCCTAGAGTCATAACAATTAGTGTCCTCAGTTTGCAAACGCTTATTGAGTGTTGTTAAAAGGAAAGTTGATGTAACACAGTGGTAAACATGCCCTGGTCCCAGCTTTTTTGGAACATGTCACCAGCATTAAATTCAAAATTAGTGAAAATTTGCAAAAAAGCACTAAAGTTTAACAGTTTAAACATTAAATATCTTGTCTTTGTAGTGTAATCAACTGCATATAGGTTGAATAAGATTTCTTTCCACAATGATCTCCAGAGGTTCCAGAGGAGTCCCCAGAACAGAGCCAGCCTTCTTTATCAGCTTGTTGAGCATCCCAACTTCATTGGAATTGGGGTTGTAATTATACAGTTAAACCCAAAACTATCCCCTCTTGCCATTAACCTAATCTTAAGCTCCCTCCACAGATTTTCTATCAGCCTTAAGACGCAGGCTGGGCCACTTTAAAGAAAAATAAACATATTGGTAATATTAAAATATTACATTAAATCTAAATCTTTTAGGAGTATAAATAATTGTGGGCTGAAACCCAAAAGAGAGAGACAGAAGTTAAGTAATGGGAAACAACTCAGAACAAGGTTGGCTTGATTCACACACAACTGTTGACAATCAGTAGACGTTTTGTACCTCTTTGGGCTGAAAATGTACCACAGCAACTGGGAAAGAGAGCAACAAATGACAGATAGCACACATTGGCACCACAGGATCAGGGCATCAGAGGTACACAGCCAGTTAAAAGAGATTAAATCATCAACAAAAAGCATGCCAATAAAATATAAAGCCAGTCAGTCAGTCAGTCAGTCATTTTCTACCGCTTATTCCATAGTGGGCCCGGGGAGGCTGGTGCCTATCTCCAGCAATCTATGGGCGAGAGGCAGGGTACACCCTGGACACGTCGCCAGTCCATCGCAGGGCAACACACAAACAACCACACACACACTCATTCATTCATACACCTAAGGGCAATTTAGAGAGACCAATTATCCTAACAGGCATGTCTTTGGATATAAAATATAAAATATAAAGCATCTGCAAAAATAATTTGAAATGGGGTTCATTCAGCTTGATGGTTTTTGAGACCAAAAGTGGTGACATTAGTTCAAGCAAATGAATAGGTCTAAAACATTTTGTCCCTCCTGTTATCTTAATATTTATTAACATCTTTTATCTGTTTAAACCTCCAAAAATGTTCACATTTAAAATTCTTCCCCAAATTTATGTCAGGTACGTCATGTTTGTTTGTTGGCTACTCAATTAGGCCTTTAAACAAAACACCCCCCACCCACACACACACACACACACACACACACACACACACACACATCACCACCGCCCACACGCCTTTTACATCTGGAATACCTGTTGCGTGACTATGAAAAAATACGTAGATCACCATAAAATCTCTCTGATTTAACCAAAATAGGTAAGAGATTGTTTTTTGTTATTTTAATGGTTTTATAGTATTACATATTTTTTTGATATATAACATTTGGAATGAAAAGCAATTGTTATCAAGAATAGTAACACAATTTGACCCCAGGAAAAACAAATACAATTGCTTCTTGATTTTCACAGTCCCATCTGCCTTGAACGTTTCCTTGTTTCGACAAGCAAGAAATGTAGAATGTATTTAGAAACATGGTTGATGGAAATATTCTCTTTCCAGTGTCAGCAGTCTGAAGACCTACTGTTGATTTGCCTTTTGACTTGTACACCCATGCCAAAATGAGTAACCCAATATAGGCATGCAAATAAGCTCCATCCACTTCTTTTCAGGCTTCCCCACACAAGTACCCACCTTCTAAAAAGAGTTTTACAACATGTCATTTACAGAAAACGTTTTGTTAGAAGTCATTTTCAGTTGAGAAGAGAGAAGAAAGGAAGAACACACAGAGAGCCAAAAGAGATATTTCAGAAGGCTGCTGTGCAACCTTTCATATTTTTGCTCCGCCCCAAGTATCAATATCTTTACGGGAACGCTATATTCCCACCCCCACGGAATAGGAAATGCCATATCGTGTGAACTGTCAGTGGTTCTTGCACTGCCTATAGGTATGGTTACGTAGAGTTAGGGCCCTCACATTTTTTTGATGGTTAGAAAATTTCTTGTTATAGTGACCTCAGTACCATTCAAACTATATGTGGGTAAAATACAGCTACCACCTGGGGTCAAATTGACCCCAAAGGTCATAGGAAGGTTAGAACAGTGTGTATGTTGTTCATACTTTTCAAAAGCCACGTTATGAAGCGTAGACATTGTTGTAGCAGTGGAGAAGAGAAGGACATCATCTCCAACTGATGACATTTTCCTAGTTAAAAAAGTCCAACAACATGACAACTGAACCCACGGCAGCAGTACTAAAAAGAACCGAGGGGTTCTTCTCATTTCTGGCTTTTAGTAGAGTAGTGAGCATTATCATAGTAGGTAGGATTGTTGTTTCTTGTTAGAATGTTTTTTATTTCATTTTATGACGTTGCAGCTTTATTTGTCCCAGTGATAATAAACTAACTAATAAAGTAGTCACAAGCAGAAAGTTAAAATAAATCTCCCCGAGCCGAGCAGCTTTTACCCTAAGCTAGATAAGTAAAGTAAAAAAATAAGATCAAACAAAATAAGATAAAATAGGAAGGTTGTAGTTTGTCATAAGAAACAGTGACTATAGCTGCTGCTCTTTTTTTTATTATTATTTCATTCATAAAAATAAGTAGCGAAATTAAACCACATTGTTTTGTACAGATGGTTTTCCCTGGAGATTAATGGGCCTTAATGCTTGAGAACAGAAGATCAGGCAAATCCTAGTTGTACTTGATAAGATGCAGCGTTACTATTTCTGCACCATTTAACAGAGAAACAGCTTATTGGACAGGGTGAAAGGAGCTACTTAGAATACTGAAAGCTTTATTTTGGATCGCTCCTTGAAAATAATCTCTAAAGTGAGTGAGGCTCCGATCGCCACCGTCTTCACTACAGGTAGCTGAGTCTTCCTGCAGTTACGAGTCGTATCAAGTGGCACAACAAGCAGACACTCTAAATAAGGGCTTCTCACTTGAGTATTGTGGAAGAAAACTGTTTGATTTAATTAGTGTGTTTAATTATATAAAATTTGCTAATAAACTGGAAAAAAATTCAAATTGCCACAAGCTAGCTTTTACTCAAAACAACTCTGTTTAGGGGTGCATGCTTGGTGTTTCCATCAGCCCATCCTGAGAAACATTTTTGCATTTAAAACAGTAGGAAAATAGCTAATTAAAATGGAATCTAATACATGACATTTAGAGTTAAGCGGAAAAATGCTTGAGGAAGATAAAAAACTGACAAGACCTCTGTGCATTTGCTTTATGTGGGTCGCTTATTGTGGGCTAGTGTGGGGTTCCAAAGAGGTTCTATCTAGGTCAGAGGAACACTTAGGCTTATACTCAAGACCCGCACACCAAAGGCAAGGTGCATTTAGTGCACTAAAATAGGTCACAATAACCTAAAATCTTGTGTCATCAACTTTCCATCAAACCACACCAGTCATTTGGGTACATGTCTTACTTGCATGTTCCCTTGTGTTCTTTCTCATATCGTTAGAGTCGTAACATTGTATAAGCCAGTTATATATAGTATATTTGTGGTAAAGGGGTACAATGTTGCCTTACAAAAAATAAATGAATATTTATTTCATAGTTACTGGCTTTGTATAGTTCATAAATGTTAAGTTATATTCAGTTGATGAAATAATATTTATAAGAACATTTCATAAAACAGTTGCAATGCAGTAGTGACCCAAAATAGTTTTTCACCTTTGTGGCTGAACCTCTTGTTCAGACCAGGCAAAAAAAATGACTAATATGCAAAGTGACTTAGTGATAAAAGATCAAAAATCAAACTCAAAGTCTTTGTTTCACTGGTGAATAAAAGAGTTATTTTGTGAACAAGTTCTTTATTCAGCCTTTCTAAGTCAGAAACAAGATGGGACAAACTAAACCTTGAAATTCTATCAGAGGAAATGTAGTTTAAGTTTGAGTTCAAACATAAGCATTTAGGAATGCTGTCTTTCAGGAAAAATAGTCTAAAAAATAGTTTTGTCTATCTCGAAGTCTGACTGCCCTTTCCTGATAAAGATCTACCACACTTTTAGACAAAGTCATTTGAATGTATGACATTTTGAAACCTCAAATCAGAGCAAGTGCCCATATTATACGACAGTGAATATTATTGCTATTTATTCAGCACATGAGACTGATAAATCTTCTTTCAAAGCAACATTTTACAATTTCAGCCAGGCTTTTTAACAGGAACTCTGACTCTGCTAGACAATAAAAAAATGGCATTTGTCAAGAGCTAAGAGAAGACATTAACCTTAAATTCACTTGGGTATTAACTCTGGTTTCGACCCAACAAAGACAAGCTTAAGAGCAGGATTTATTAAAAGAACTGAAAGAACTGAAAGCAGCAACATTAAGCAGACCTGGAAAGTCCGGTATTTGAGAAAATCCACATGTAGAATCCAGTCACTTTTACTTATGTATGTTATTAATGTCAAAGAGAATCAGACTTTCTTGTTCTAGACATGTTGATATTGTTCTGCTTTCATTGGCTTTCACAGTGAATCCCCAGCTGGGACGAAACGACCTTCTCAATATTGTATTGCATATATTTCAACCACTATGAGAGCGCATTTATATAGTGTATAAGATTTAGAAGGTTTATAAAACTGGTGAGCAAGATACTAGAATTAGTATGTAGGACAATAGAAGTGGTTAAGACGAAGTTGTAGATAAACAAAACGGCAGTCGCACATTGCAACATAATGCTGACGCTATAATAATAAGGTCAGCAGGATATGTAGTGAGGTTTGGGGTTGTTGTACAGTTTGTTTTATACTTTCAGGTCTCTCTTGAACCCTCAAGGGTGGGGAAACATTTATGAAACCGCTAAAAAGTCCTCAAATGAATCTCTGTAGCAGTGTTGGGTGCAAATGATTGCATTAAAAATGTAATTAATTGAAACTTTTTTCACTACATAATTAGTACTACACTGTAAAACAATCAAAATATCTGGTAACAAGTGAAATAACTGCATTCCATTGTTGAGTTAGGTGGAGCTTGATCGCTTTGTGCAGAGTGAATCATTGTAGCTAAATTCCTCACAGTTTGAACACAACTTGAAATATTCACTCTTTATATATCACACTAATCAGTCATTTCATGCTGATTAAATATATCAACGGTGTTTCTCACTTCTATATGAAATGAGAAACACCATAAAGCTGCCACAAGGTAACCACCTCCAACTACTTAATTTACCTTTGAAATACCAAATGGTGGAATTGTGCAATCAGTGTTATGTGAATTACCAAAATGAAGGAATGTAAAAAGAATGATTAGTTAAAAGAGTTAGATTTTTTTATAGTAATTGTCCTTGACATATCAGCATAATGCCCAAGCTTTGCGCCCTGCACAGGGGGTTTTATGCCATAATGCTGGTAAAGTACACAGAATGTCATACTTCCCACATGACCTCAATACTATGTTCTTTCCAGCTTGTGTTTGGCAAGTGGTTAACAATTTCCTTCCGTGTCACAATGTATTTAAACAGCCAGAGGCAGTTCTTATCTCTCCATCCCATCTGACAATCCACTCCAGCTCTCTTATTTACCCCTGAGAAGGATGGCAAAACTCGCTGTGTGCGTCTCTGCGCTGCTGCTGCTGCTCGTAGTGCTCAGTGAAACCAGTAAGTGAGACTTTACAGCTGCTTTATTCGTGACGGATGATGTAGTTTTAAATATTTTAGATCCACAGAAAAAATTAATGTTATTCTTTTTTGGGATAATATTATTTTTCATGAGTTAAAGTGTGACATAAAACGTATTGATTGATTTCTTTCCTAAGATGTAATTTATTCCTTGTTTTTTCAAAGGTCCCCCGGCACCTTGCTGCACAAGAAATTATAAAAAACCAATAAAAATAGAGAATCTGAAAAACTTCACAATTCAAACCGACACAGACATGTGCAACATCAATTCAATAATGTAAGATAAAAATTGATTACACATAATGAGTCCTACCATTTTGACCACATAAATAAGACTTCTTCTATCTTATTACAGTTTCTTCACTCAGAAAAACAAACTTATCTGTGCCGATCCTGAGATGCCTTGGGTCATCAGGGCCATGGATCATCTGAAAAAGTAAGCTATTATCTTTACCTAAAAACTCTCAGCACACCATCATTGCCATTCATTCAAGATTTAAAATTTAATTCAACATTTTTAATGCTCTTACTTTTTTTTCAGACAGCACTGAGCAGGATCTGCAGAAGTTCTTCTGAGGATTTCAGCTTTAGCATATTACTATAACTAATAAGAGTATTTTTTTTTAAACTAATTAAATATTTGTTTTTTTTGTACTCATTTATATTCAATAAATCTAATATTTTGCCAAATGTTTCTGCCTATTGATGTCCTGTTTTTTTAGGCACAGTATATCTTTGTAGACAACTTTAATATTGAAGCAAATTCAATATGTGGACCACTTCCTTCAGGTTCCTAGGAAACACTATTTCTTGAAACCTGAGATGGTCCTCGCACACAGACAATATTTGGAAGAAGGCCCAGCAGAGACTGTACTTCCTGAGCCAACTCAAGAAGTACAACCTTCTTGTACAACCACCAACCAGGAGCTTGTGGTCATCTTCTACACTGCCATCATACAGTCTGTCTTGTCTTCGTCCATCTCAGTGTGGATTGGCTCATCCACAAAACAGGACAGGTCTAGACTGCAATGAACAATCAGGTCTGCAGAGAAAATCATTAGGGCTGACTTTCCCTCTATTTAGGCCTATAAAGGTCTTGGGTCAGGAAAGCTAAAATCTCTGCAGACCCCACACATCCTGCACACAAACTGTTTACATTGTTACCTTCAGGTCGGCGCTATGGAACACTTTCTGCTAAAACCAGCCGCCACAGAGACAGTTTCTTCCCCCAGGCTGTTTCTCTGATGAACACCTGACAGTCAGAGTTCCAAACCAACACCATGTATTCTTGGACTGATCTCACATTATATTATTTTGTAAATTCAATTGTTTACATATGTACATTTTAAAAAAGATGTTCTTTATTTGCACTGTTATATATATCAAAAAATTAAAAATCCTCACTGAGAGCAAAGTGTACCGGAGTCAAATTCATTGTTTGTCTGTACGAACTTGGCAGTAAAGCTAATTCTGATTCTGGTAGTCGCTCAAAGCAAGAGAGGAAAAACCAGCTTGATTCAGAATCAGCCTTTTTCACCAGGTTTAGGAAGAAGGAATAAGACCTCGGCTATTAGGCAAGCACTCTACAAATCTAGCTTTGAAAGTAGAGTGGCAAGAAAAAAGTTATTGTTGAAAGAAAGTCACAGGAAGTTTTGCTTATGTTTTTTTTTGCCACGAGCCATATAGGGGACACCGCAAACATGTGGAAGAAGCTCTGGTGAGATTGAGACCAATATTAAACTTTTTGCTCTAAGTGCAAGTTGCTTCAGACATGCTGACTCCACAGTGAAACATGGCGGTGGCAGCATCATGTTGCGGCAATGCTTTTTTCAGCAGGGATAGCGTAGCTGTTCAGAGTTTATGTGAAGATGGATGGAGCTAAATACATTGAAATCATGCTTTACCTTCCAGCAAGAAAATGACCCTAAACACAGAGCCAGGGCTACAATGAAATAGTTCAGATCAAAACACATTGAAGTGGTACAATGGTCCAGTCAAAGCCCAGACCTAAATCCAATTGAAAAACTGCTGAAGTGACAAATAATCAATTTTTAATGTGAATTAAAATTGAATAAAAACCTAAGCACCTTATCTTTTGAAAAAGAATAGATAAGACTGAGCTGCATTTAAGCGTTATATTGTTTCTTTAATTCTGTGGCTCTAATTATTTTAAACACGTGAAAATAAAATTTAAGAAGATAAGAAAATTATCCTATTTTGTAATCTAACAAAATGCAAGCCACTTATATTAAATCCCCATAGTTTATTATAACGCATTAAATTTAAAAGGGTCTTTCCATTGAACTTTTGACGCATTCACCAGACAGTGTGTAATTCAGGGAGCCGACAGTGGGCGGTAATGGCAAACAACAGCACAGGAACGACCCACTGTATGAACGGTTTCATGTCAAAGTTGAGGACGCTTACCTTTTGCAGTAAGACGCGCTCTGGTTTAAATATAGATGTTGCACATAACGAAAGCTGTCACTGTGATAAGACGTTCGTGCGGTTATAGACCTAACATCACGATAAGATAAAGAGATACGGGAATGTCAGAGCGCCTGTGAACGTAGCACAAGCTAGCTGAAGCTAACCGAGCTAGCTGCGCTGCTCTGCATGATGACAGCTGCAGAGGGACAGATGCTGAGAATGCAAGAAGGGTAAGATACGGAAAAATGTATGAAATATCTCTAATTACCGGCTCTTAAGACTAATTTATGCAATCTTTCTGTGTATGCCGACATTGCTGTTGCATTGTTAGAGAATAATACAAACAACATGGTGAAAAATGATTGCACTTTTAAAATGACCAAACGTTTATTCTTTGTCGAGTTTCATGCTTTCATTGAAAAAGAGTAAACCCTCAATGCAGCCACTGAAGCTTTTAGTTTAATACTTTCATAGGAAATATTAAAATAGTTTAACTAATGCCGCCATTTCTGTTTAGGTGTGTCACGGATGTGAGCCGACTGTAACTGCTGGCTAAGGCTCGGTTGCAGAGCCAGCAGGTCCCCTGGAGCCATGAAAGAAGCGTGTTCAGGTGCAGCTTTGTTTGAGGACCGGGACTTTCCCACTGCAGACTCCTCCCTTTTCTCCGACTGCTCCACACCCATCGCTCGGCTGCACGGAGAAATCACATGGCAGCGTCCGCAGGTGGGACATCTGGGAAGGGCTGAATTACGGGTCAGGTTGACCTTGATGATTTTGGCTGATTAAAAAGTATTGTTGGTTAATCCACTCAGTCAGGGAGTGATTTTCCGTAACAGGTGGTTGAGTTGACGGTAAAAGATTTTTTTTTTTGCCTGAACGGTCACAAAAACAAGAAATTCAGTTCAAGGAAATAGACATGTTTATGTTTGAAGGTTGTTTTAAACTTATCCTGTCTACCTGGTGTAGACAGGATGAGAGAGTAGCATTATGACCGTAGACGGGGAAAGTGAATAATGCTGATCATCTATTCCTTATTGTACCTTTTTAGTGGTTGGAAATGGAGTGAGTTTGAAAAGGGCCAAATTGTGATAGCTAGACGCCTGGGTCAAAGCATCACCAACACCGCAGTTTTTTGGGGGTGTTCCCAGTCTGCATTGTTAATGTACTAACCTCAAAGAATGGTGTTAAATACACAATGCATCGCAGTTTGTTGCATATTTGGCTATGTCGAGTGAAACGGATATTTCCTGATACCTGTAGCCTCTTTCAGCAGGCCAACACGCCCTGGGCACAAAAATAAAATGTTCAGGAATCCATTGAGAAACACAACAACCAGTTTGAGGTGTTGACCAGGCCTCCAAATTCCCACGGTCTCAGTCGAGTCGAGCATCTGGGGGATATGCAGGAATAACAGGTGTGATCTTTGGAGGTCCAACGTTACAGCCTACAGGACTTAAAGGCTCTGCTGCTAACATCGTTGTGCCAGATTGCAGAGTACATCTTCACCGGTCTAGCGGAGTCCATGCCTCAATGACCAGGGCTGTTTTGGCAATAAAAGGACACACTGTTTTGCAGGTGGTCATAATGGCATGCCTCATCAGTGTATAACACACTGATATTAGCTGATTTGACACGTTAACCTGTTTAAAATCCAGTTTTACTTTGATACTGGTAGCCTACTCTGTTCATTTAAGCTGGTCAGCAGAGATTACTGCAGGCCCTCTTTGGGTCTGTGTAACTGTATTTCCCTTTCATCTTTATCTTTAATTCATATCTCAAGGATATCTGCCAGTCACCAGCTCTCTTCCCCACCAACACTGACCTGGCTCATGCTAAACAAGGTCTGTTGGGAGACTGCTGGTTCCTCTGTGCGTGCACCTTCCTGCTCCAGAACCAGCACCTTTTAAACAAGGTACACAAACAGCAGTTTTATTGTCACTTGCCCTAGGAGTGTTTTCAAATCCTAATTTTTGGCTTCATCCTCTGCACTGCTCACAGTGTTTTGGTTCATGTGCAGGTGTTGTCCCCTGGCCAGCCCCAGTGGGGTAGCAGCAAGTACAGGGGCTCCTTTCAGTTTCTCTTCTGGCAGCACGGCCACTGGACAGAGGTGACTATCGATGACCGTCTCCCCTGCATGAATTCCTCTCTCTGCTTCTCATGCTGCCACTCCCCCTCTGCCTTCTGGGTTGCATTGTTGGAGAAGGCCTATGCCAAGTAGGTAGCTCAAGGATTTAACCTGATTATCTGATCTCTGTTCAACCTGATAACCCAAGTCAAGTTTAAGGTGGTGCTGTTTTATTTCCTTGTTGCTTTCTTATGCATTCCCAACACCATTTTATTGAGTTGTCAGTAATTGAATCCCTCCTAAACCCTCTCCAGGCTTCGTGGTTCATATGAGCAACTGTGGGCCGGGCAGGTGTCGGAGGCTCTTGTGGACCTTACTGGTGGTGTCGCCGAGCGCTGGAATCTGATGGGGTTTGGTTTAAAGAAGGAAGAACGACGAGTAGAACAGGACAGCGATAAAGTCATAAGGAAAAAGCTGGATCTGAACCTTCTGTGCTGTGTGAAAGAAGAGTGTGCACTGAGCTGCTCCACCCACAACACCCCTGGAGGTTAGAAAGGTGTAGCTTTGTATATAATCCAACCACTGATCCGCTACCAAACCACTCTTTGACATTCTCTCTTAAATTAGGACTCGGTGAGCTGGATCAGCACCACGCTCTGACTGTGATGGAGTGGTTGGACTTAAGGAAAGTGACAGGGAGTGAAGCGCGGCTGCTCAGGATCAGAAATCCATGGGGACGATGCTGCTGGGCAGGTGCTTGGACGTGGAGGTAGATTCACTGTTGCATTGGGTTATATATCCAATTATATATTGTCATGACCTGGAAAACCATTAAAACCATGCAGAAAAAAATCCCAGAGGTTTATAATTTACTGATGATGACATCAGAGGCTGACTAGAAAAAAAATTAAGCAAAGACAAATCTGATTATGCAGCCAGTCACGTTTTTCAAGCTGCTCGTGGCATACATCTAAACCTGATTTTAGAAACTTATTGTGAGGACTGTTACCAGAGAACAGATAGACTGAGGTGGAGTTTCCCATGGACACATTGAGTTGGGCCATGACTCCTGCTTGGCTTAGTGTTTGAACCAAAGGGTGTGAAGCTCTTGGTGTGTAAGAATGTAATAATCGAGTACATCATTGAAAACTCTTTACAAGAAAAAACTTGTTTAGATTAAAAAGGGATTCATGACACACCTCTCAGATTTTAAACATTCGTCAATGCCTCACTCTCATAACAATATGAATGCAACACTTTTCACAAATATTGGCATCCATGACAAATCCTTGAAATAAAAATGTATTTTCCTTTTTTTCCATAATACGTACCGGTATTTCAAAAGGTGTAGCAGTTTAAAAAATATTGTTTTTATTTACATTTTGTTAAAAAATGACCTGTTGGAAATTATTTCTACCCTTCTCAGTAATAGATGGAAAATCTTTCTTTGCATTGCAGCAATCAAACCCTTATAATTGTTTAACAGCTTTTTGCACGTTTCTGCCAGATTTATCATTTGTGATGATGAGCTCCAAGTGAAGCTGCGAAGGAGAGCTATACATTTCTGCCTTAATTGAATAGCATGTTCTCTTGTCTTTCCCATTTTTGAGAAAGCACATTGTATTTTACAATAAGTCATAGATTATAAATGTAAAGTGTTTGCGCACTCTGTCCATCTTCAGAAAGTACATTTTCTTTTTAAATGTCACTATTTACAGCATGGGTGTCCTTTGGTGCACACAAATCTGCTTTTAATTAATTCATTAAACTAATAACAGCAAGCGTATCAACAAAAGTGGGACACTAATCTTTTTCTTATCAATTCAGCCCAGATGAATTTGTAAAACTGATGTCTTTCTTTTAATACGTTTAGGATCTAGAGAGCCCCTTCCTACACAAATCTGACTATTTAATTTGTTTATTTAAAATAGTGCATGCTTAGTTTATTGAGCAGGTAGAAAAATCATAATTATTTTAGTGATTTATGTTTTTTTATTTTTAATTATTTGTTTGTTTTTGGGTTGCACGTACTTTTGATTTGATGATTTTGTCTCACATGACACAAAGTTTGGACACAATTGTTCTGCAGCCAGATGTCTCTTCCTCCAGACCATAAGGAAGTCCTTTTCAAAAATTTCAGAAAGACCAGATCTTTAATTTTAGATCATTTTTCAAACAATTCCAGGTGTGTGATGCACCAGATCTAGAAGAATTATGTTCATATCTTATCCCAGACCGCTGGAGGGCTGAAGGCTTTAAGCAGCTGCTCTTTCTGTAAAAATGATATGAAGGCAGCTGGCCCAAAACAGCCTCGTAGAATAAAATGTCCCTGTGCCTCAGTAAGAACACAAGTCCAACAAGTAAAATGTAAATTAAGAGGATGCTTCTGTTACATTTATTTCACAGAAATTGTCTGCTAATAAATGTGAGAAGGGTAATCTATTAAAAAAATGTTTTTGAATTTCTTTTCAGTGTGAGATTTTGTTACTTTTATAAAACAGATTTATTTTGAGGCATTTTTACACCAACCTTTTGCTCACATAAATGTTTTTTTCTTGAAGCACATGCAAGCTTGAAGAATTTGAATCTTTGTTTTTTATCAAAGATATTAATGGACTACATTATATTATATCTAATATAATTCAAATTCTTGTACATTTATGTTGCAATGTTTTTTAAACTACATAGTAAATGCTAAATATGTCTCTTCCTTGTAATAAATCTTGCCTATTTAAGCAGATTAGACATAGCTCTGGAGTATAAACTAATCAGTCGTTACATTATGACTAGTTTTGTGGTAGGTCCACCTTTTGACAATAAAACAATCCCAACTGTTAAGGCATTGAACTCTTGTTGAGCTCTGCTCTGCAGGATCTTAGTGGATCTGGTTAGTTCAGAGATGGAGCTAGTTGTTTTATTGGTCTACATCCAGAGCACAAGCCAACCTTGTGTGCCTTGCCTTTCCTATAGTGCCCCCTTGTGCTATGTCTTCCTAAGGTCAGCTGCAAACCCACATCTGAGACTTCATACAGTATGTCGTCAGACCAGTTCAACCTCTTCTGTTGCTCTGGCGTTCATCTTTGATGCTTATGTTGAGTTGCCTTCTCTATCTGCTTTAAGCTGCAGTCACAGATTAACCTACAGAGCCTACACAGCTTCCTCTGCAATAAAAAGTGCAAAGCACCTTTCTGTCTGAACAATCTTTGCAGGTTTCCTTTTGGTATTTCCTCACTATGTTCTGACCCATGTCTCTAAGCTTCAAACTGTCTTGGTTCTCAGAGTTTTTTTGCTTAAAACACATCAACATCCTCTTTACTGCCAGCTGCCTCATTGGTGATATAATCCACATTTGTTCAACTCGTCTGTCAGATTAGTGGATGTAGTAAACCCTTTTTAATAAGTGATTCTTCTTTTCCTTATAAATGTGCCACTGCATTTTATGTCAAACTGTTGGACTTTCAGTGGTGTTGGTTGGAGTTCCCTCGACCCAGTTTGTGCTGCAGAACTACAAGCCCGAACAGCAGAGGGTGAATTCTGGTTAGATGAGGCTGAGTTTACGTCCCAGTTTGATGACATCACAGTGGGATATCCTATTAGCAAAGATGGACACTTGAAGAGCGTTTACACAGGTTATTCCTTTATCTTGTGAAACTAGTGTTTACTGGTTGGTTCAGACTTTTTGATGTCTTAGCTTTTTGTATTTTTTCTCCTCCTCCTACAGGAACCCTTCTCACACACAACCATCAGCTGGCCAGCCGGTGGATTAAAGGCTACTCTGCTGGTGGAAGTCGAAACACCAGCAGCTACAGCAGCAATCCCAAGTTTTGGCTCAAAGTGTGCGAGGGAGGCGAGGTCCTCGTATCCTTGCTGCAGCATCGAAAACACAGAAACGGAGAAAAATACGCACAAACGGCCTTTGAGGACAGCAGTAACACAAAGCACCAGCATTACCAAGCTATTGCTCTACATATGTGGAAGGTCTGTGGCCAGCACAACATGATAATGACATGTGTGTTACAGTATAGCTTACATGGAAATAATTGTCTACAGGTGGAAAAGAAGCGTTTTAATCTGAGCCGGCTGTTAAACAAGCCGCCTTGTGCTTCTACACACTGCCATTCCTATGAGAGAGAGGTGGTCCTCTGCAGGCAGCTTGGGCCTGGATACTACCTCCTTATTCCTAGCACCTACCAGCCAGGAGCCGAGGCCCACTTCCTCATCCGGGTCTTTTCCTCCTCTCCCACATCACTCAGGTAGGAGTCACCTGTAAGGAACAGAAAGTGCTCCATAGTGCCTCCTAAATTATTTCAAATTTCATCCCATTAGAATGGCAAACTTAAATAAATTTCTTACAAGTTTTATGTGGTAGACCAGCACAAAACGTGCGTTTCCAATATGGGCTCCAGAATGTCGTTCTCAGTAGCTTTACTTTCTGCAGCCTTTTTGTCTAGTGGGCTCCTGTGTGTTTCCACGTCCCCTGACTCTGAGCAGCTTCTCCTGCAGATTAAAAATCCACTGATTTTAAATAATTAAAGTGTGCGAGATGTGTCTCATTGAAAGAGTCACCACCGACCTGCACATACAGCAGCTGTGTGTTGTCATGGAGCACCGTTTATTCTACCATTTGAACATTTAAAAGAGTATGGCACAACTTTAAACCTACCAAGATGTGATTGGCCATCTAAACTGACCAGCTGGTTTAGGAGAGTGTAAATAAGCCAAGAAGCTCATGGTAACTCTAGAAGAGCTGCAGAGATCCACAGCTCAGTTAAAGGGAAAAAGATGTTCAGACTCTCTACCAATCTGGTTCTGCTTGAACTTGATCGAAGGATTTGGCAAAATGTTCGACTTGAAATCAATTTGCAAAGTGATATAGCCTTAAAGAAAGGGGGTTTTGCAATCGTTTGCTCAAGTAGGCAGAATACAAATGCAAGATCATATCTTTCGGATTTTTATTTGTTAAAAAAAATTTACAACCATGTACCATTTTCCTCTCACTTTGCGAATATGTGCTACTTTATGAGGGTCTATCTCATGTAAAAGCTTAAGGGGTATCAGTACTTGCAAGGCGCTGCGTTTATGTAAACCTGTAAAGAAAATCAAAACTGTATTTGTATGTTTGAGGTTAAGTTTTATTTTATACTTCGGTAGATTTGCTCGGATGTATTGAGAAAAAGACAACATGTGACCGCATGAACAATTTTCTTAGTCCATAGTTGACATTTAAACACTACAGAGGTTAAACCCACAGATGTGTACCTCAGGGTTTTTTTTTTAAGGAACATGAATTTATTTTTCTATAAAGATGCTTATCTTTGAATATCAAATTTCTTCCCCTAAGAAGACATGTGATGTTATTGTTTGTTCATGAAATACCAAAGCCATTGTTATCCTCAGTGCCCTAAAAAGCCCAGCACCCTCACTGCCACTGACGGCGGATGGCGAGTGGGAGACCAGTTACTTCCGTGGCTTGTGGGTAAAGGGAAGGACAGCAGGAGGAAGCAGGAACTTCCAGTCATACTGGCAGAACCCCTGCTTCCCTTTTGCAGTGTGTGATGAGCCAGCACTGACATCTGGAGTTAGTGTCAGGATTACCCTGCACCAGAGCCGCCCTGACACTGATTTACATCCCATTGGCTTCCATGTTTACAAGGTCAGTCAAAGATCAAGGCAGAATATACATTTGGTTTGTTTACATGTGAACTGATATGGAAAAAGATCCCTCATTTTTTACTTTTTCAACTTAAAAAATTAGGTAACTTGTTTTTAGGAGCATGGCCAATGCTAACAGATTAAGACAAACTTAAACTCATCTGATAAAAGGATACATCAGAGGTGTCTAATTTTCCAGGTACTACATTCTGGATCAGAGCAGACAGGTGCCAAAGATGAGGACCCTGTGGCCAGTTGCACCCCACACTGTTACTCCCAGGATATCAGTCTGGCCTGCTCTCTTCCTCCTGGATCTTACACCATAGTGCCGTCCACTTATCAGCCAGACTGCTCAGCAAACTTCACAATCAGCCTGGCTCGCAGAATACACAGGTTAGCATTGTTTTCTTTTGTTCTTATCAATAGGCCTGTTACAAACAAAGTGTAAATTTATTACACCATGGTATTAACAGGCAAAGCATAGAAGATGTATTCAGCTGTACTTTTTCAAACACAAACCCCTGTCTAAGCTGCCTTTTGCTGGTGGTCCTTGAATAAACTGAGATCTAGTTCTGATGGAAGAGGGGGCACTTTGTAAACCCAGCCAAAACTTCCTTCTACTTTGCAGTCTGCTCTGAGAATGTTACACTTCTGTTTTTGGTCAGGTCAAGACATTATTGAGGCTAATTGTTACATGTAAAAAACAAGCCAGGCCCTCCAAACCTGAACAAGAAAAGATGGCGTAAACTGGAATTAGTTTTTTTTTTTTCTTTTATAATTGCTTATTTAAAAAATGAAATAATATTTTTGACAAGACAGACTTTGTTTCATGTTTCTCCCAGGAAAGTGGTGAAAAGTCAGGAGACGCTCGGGCGTGCCATTCACGAGGTTGGTTGGTCTGATTACATGAAGCATCATGTCAAAACTACTTTTTGACATGATTACTTTTAAATGAACTGATAAAAAAAAAGTGATAAATAACATTGATTTACTTTTATTGTTGATAAAATGTTCATTTTGTTGTTTCTTAAACAGTGATAACAGATTGGACCAGCATATCTCAACCTTTGAGACAGATGTTGTAAAAGTATAGGAAATGTGTTAAATTATGGAAATAGTTGTAGTTGTTTTAAAGTTCATACTTATTCATACCCCTGGTAGATTTAGGTTTAAATATGTCATGTTTCCTCTGACCGGAAGTAACAATGTGACAGAGCGACCCAGCCAGAGTCCCGACTTGAATCTGATGGAGAATCTGTGGACTCTACTACACCTTCTAGTAAATGATTTGCTGTGTGGAAATTATTTCTACCAAGAACAGCGATCGGTCTGGTTAGTCTAGATGGACGGCTGTTATTTTGAATACGACTGTATGTCCAACTGCTTCTGCTCTGCAAATCAAATAATAATATTTTATAGAACGTCACCAGGATGAGGCCCAGGGAGATTTGACAGCCAGTATCACTTCAGTAGCAATTATATTTAGATTTGAACTGTTTTACTTGCTGTCAGAAGATGGCAGCACTGAATAATCCATCTGTCTTGTTTTTTGTCTCTTTGGGTGGCAGGTCTCTCACATCTCTGTGATGAAAACCTAGTTCTCCAGGACTGATGTCAGCCCACCACCCTATGCCTCTTGGCTTGCGATGAAACGACCGGTTCCACCACAGAAGGCATGACTGTGTTTGTGTTTGTATATATGGACCATGAGTGGCTGGCCAGGCAGGGGGACAAACCACTGAGGTTTCTGTGCAGCTCCACAATCATCTGTGATTAGGACATCAGAGGTTGTCGCTGGGCTGGGCTGCTAATGAAGTATGACGGGACTGGCTGGTGTAAACAAACAGCGGCCACAGAAGAATACCGCCAGTGCTCTCGCTCATTCACTCACTGGTGCACCCACCGGCCCTGAACAAAGAGTCCTCTCATGAAGTTCCTCACAGAGGCATGGGGGGGCAAGGGGTGCAGGGTTGGTCTGCAGTAGCAGAACCAACCAAACTGCACCACACCATACCATACCAACCTAACATTTCCCAGACATTCCTTCCCCCACATACATTATTGCATTGTTTGTTTCAAGAGGCAAACACTGCTTTTAGAGTGATTTCACCACAAAACAAAAATTTGAGCCTAGCCTATACAAGTCCACCTTGTTCCCCTCCTCACTCTTTACCTCCCTTTTAGTCCCTTACACTCGGTCCAGAGCTCTTCCTGGACCTGAACAGAGTCGCTGTTTGAAGTTGCCGCAAGAACAGAGGACAAGCGAAGGGGATGAAACAAGAAACGCGGCACATCAGAGGATGCCGGTTCAAACAACAAGGCCGCCGGTTCTCTTTTCGTGTATTGAGGCCGTGCATGTGTCCGTCTGCTCGTACCCATCCATATCTGTGAGGTAATGTCACAGGATTTCTTATTACTGCAGCAAGAGTGACTGCAGAGTTTTAAACAAACAATATCTCGCTGATAAGTGTTACTTTGTTGTATATTTATATCATTAGCTATTTATCATTTTTGTATATATTTATTATCTATTAAATAAATAAAATGGTAAACATAATTGAATTGTTTTTGTGATTTTCGGATATGTGTTGGTTTGTCTGTGCATTGTTTTTTCCAGATAAAACAATTTGTTGCCAAACATTTTGACACTGACAAAAATTTAGTTTTTCACTAACTTGTTTTTAAAGTAGTTTTTTTTTACATCATCTGAGCTATCTTTCTGATCTACTGAAGTTTTCTGAACTGATCTACTAGTTTTTTTTTTTAAATATGTCATTCATTTTTAAAACTTTTATTGGGAATTACATCAAGCTTATGTTTTAGTCAGTGTTTTAGTCCACTGTACAGAGCCCCTTTTGCCTTGTAACACAGGGCTCTATGCTGGAAGACTGATTGTTCATCGTCAATATGCTCCTGGATCTACTCATGCAGAATGTTTTGCTATTCTCAGTCATGTTTTCAGATGAATACAAATTTAGCATCTTCTTGGAAAATTAAAGTCCCAGAGTCTGGAGAAGGAAGTGGAGAGGCACTGAATCCAAGTTGCCTGAGGCTCGGTGTGAAGTTGGTACAGTAAGCGACCGTTTTGGGAGCCATGGCATCTGCAGGTTAAGGTCCATTGTATTCTTAAAGTAAGTAATAAGCACTTCATGGTTCCATTTGCGGAAAAGCTTTATGAAGATGCCGATTTAATTTTCAGCAGGACTTGGCACCTCCCCACATTGTCAAAAGTACAAACACCTGGTTTAAAAACGATAGGATCACTGTGGCACATTGGCCAGCAAACTCACCTGAACTAAACACCACAGGGAATCTGGTGCGTATGGAAGCAAATCGTTACCATATTTCAAATGAAAAAGCATTTTCAGAAATGATTTTTCATTTTAAGAATGTGGCTGCATTGTTTGACTCATAGATGAAATTAGTAATCAATAATCCTATTTGCATTTTCTTCTTCAAGACTGCTCATTCTTTCACAAAATTAAAATGAAAAAGACATTTGAGATTTATTTTTCAAAATATGCCCCAGCAAATAGATACCAAAATTCAATGCAGCCACATTCTTAAAATGAAAAAGCATTTCAGCAAATGCGCTTTCATTTTCAAATTTTGCATTTCAAATTGAATTTTGGTATCTATTTGCCGGGGTACATTTTGAAAAATAAATCTCAAATGTATTTTTAATTTTAATTAAGTGAAAGAATGAGCAATCTTGAAGAAGAAAATTAAAAGGCAAATAGGATGATTGATTACTAAGTTCATTTATGAGTCAAACAATGCAGCCACATTCTTAAAATGAAAAATCATTTCTCAAAATGCTTTTTCATTTGAAATATGGTAACGATTTGCTTCCATAGCTGCGGAACGGAAGGCACTTTTTAAAGCAACCTGGGAACCCTCACTACCTCAGCTAAGCCACTTAAATACCATAACTCATACAAAAAATGGCCTGACCAAATACTGAGAGTACATGACGTAAATATGGCAGACATGTTTTTCATCAGACTGACATTTGTGAAAAAAAATCTAAAAACCTTTAGAGCGTCTTTCCTTACGGCACTGCTTGCGCCTGCGTGCGTCACCCTTGACCTCTCCAGGTCACTCACTGCAACTGCCAACAAGCCGCATGCGCGTTATCGGTCCAGCGGAACTCAGGAGGCTGTTCTCAGACTCCGAAAGCTAGATTCCTATCTGGAAAATAATGAACAACAAATTTGATGCGTGAGTAAAGGTTTTGGTGAAATGTGTGCTGTAGAGCTGTCAACTGGTCGCTTTAACCGAAGTTTAGAAAGTTACTAAGGGCGACGTTTTGTTCAATGAGAGGTGTGTCAGCTTTATGGCGTGGTGCTATATTCTCTGAATTTATTTTTAAACTCGCCTGAGAGCGAGGTCCCCTCTTACGGAAGAATTTATTGCGAAATAAAACGATAATGGAAAGATTTTCTGATTCTCTGATTCTGATGTTTATCAGAGGGGTTTAGCTAGCAGTTAGCTGTAGCTTAGCATGCCGTAAAGCAGGCAGGCCCTCAAACCTCGGTGTGGTAGTAGGTTGAGAAGCCGAAGACGGCGTGTGAACACTGGGAGCAAAGTAGACTCCCAGGTCCGTTTTTTTTACAGGCGGATCTGACAGAACATTTTGTTGTATTTAATGTCTCGAGCTAATTTTTCGGGGATACGTGCTTATGTTTTTTTTTCTTTTTCAATAAACTTAACATGTTTTAAGATTACGTGGGAAAATAAGTATAACAGACTCTGCTAGCTAAAGCAATCTGCAGGGGATCTTCACGCCACGAGGTCATAGTTAACGTTTAGGTTGTGAGGTTGGTTTTTCTATTTCAGCTGCCTGTCTAATCCAGTAATAAAAATAAACAAATATGGACTTAGTAATAATTGAAGCACCGTGTATTAACAGGTCCGCAAATAATTACAGCCTCCATTATCACCATAAACTCGATTAAAGAGTTTCATTAGAAGCACTGTTGCCTTTGATGTTATTCAAGAACAAACAGCAGCAGGTTTTGATTTGTGTGTTTCCATCCAATCCAGGCTGAAAGACGATGACAGTGGAGATCACGAGCAGGATCAAGGCTCACCGAAAGACAGTGAAAAGGAAAAACCTGAAGAAGAGGAAAAGGAACAGATCATTATAAAGAAAAAAGTAAGGCAGTATAACAGCCTTTCTTTGTCACCCCGTGCAGAAATAGATGAAATGCACGGATAGGTTTTTTTCTGGCCGATTCCAGTAGCCTGTTTTCTTTGAGGGATTTCGATTTTTTTTAGACTTTTCCAAGGATTATAACACTTTAAAAAGAAAATAAATGTGCTGTGGGTTCTTTAATCAAGTTAGTAGTTTTGAATCTAAAAGAAAATAGATAAAAATACAAGATTATCCACCGATTCAGATTTTATTCAACTAAAAACTGCTTTTGGTCCATGTGTTTACTGACCAATTAAGGGTGTGAGTTCTTAGTTTTAATGCATTTAATGAGTATTGGGGGAAAATTAGTTTGATATATTTTACCTGTCAATGAAGGCCAAGCTGTGGAAAGATGGTTGACTCCAATCACTGAATGATTGGTTTATCCCTGCCTCACATCCATGTGATTACATTTATAACTTCTTGTGGTAGATGGTGGTTCCAGGGCCAGGAGAGCATCCCCTTCAATACAACTACACGTTCTGGTACTCAAGACGTACCCCAGGGAGACCAGCCAGCACTCAGAGCTACGAGCAGAACATCAAACAGATCGGCAGCTTCGCTTCGGTCTGTCCCAAAATTTCACTGTTAGCTACGGCTAACCAACTCAGCTTTAAACAGTCTCTACATGCTAGCTTTGTTGCCTCATTTCTTTTATTAATGTAAAATTCTTTGACATTCTCAAGGTGGAGCAGTTTTGGCGTTTCTATAGCCACATGATCCGGCCTGGTGACCTCACAGGTCACAGTGACTTCCACCTGTTTAAGGAAGGCATTAAGCCCATGTGGGAGGTGAATATTTGTTTTCTGGGATCATAAAGTTTGTATGATAATTAGATTTTTCTGCTTTGTCAATTTGGAAAAAAGTTTTTAACTTTGCTTTGGGACCATTTATTTATTTATATATATATATTTTTAGGATGATGCCAATAAAATGGGTGGGAAGTGGATCATCCGCCTAAGGAAAGGCCTGGCATCTCGATGTTGGGAGAACCTGATCCTGGCCATGCTAGGGGAGCAGTTCATGGTAGGAGAGGAGATCTGTGGGGCTGTTGTGTCGGTACGCTTCCAGGTAAATCCTGTAACAGACAACCATGCACACACATGTTGAATGTAATCACTTGCTCTCATCACTCTGTTTGTTTTAAAATCAGGAGGACATTATATCCATCTGGAACAAAACGGCAAGCGACCAGGGAACGACAGCCCGTATCAGAGACACGTTGCGCCGAGTCCTCAACCTGCCGCCCAACACCATCATGGAGTACAAGACACATACTGACAGCATTAAGTATGTATGTCTCCTCGTTTTATTATTTTTCCTACAACTTTTCTCTTTTCTAATCTTTTTCACAAATTTGTCTGCCTATAAACCTTTTCTTAGCAGGGAACAGCGTGTATTTAAATTTCTGCAACTTGTCCTGCATTATTTATCTTGACATGACATCCAGTGACTTGCATAATATTTTTTACTACAACCACAAACCTCAATGTAATCCTTAATAAAATCCAGATTAAGCACTCACCTTCGGGAATCACGTCATTACTTAATCTGAGCCAGAGTTTACATCTGTTCTGTGAAGGCCTCAGAAGTTAGAAAGTATTTGTGATCTAACAGCATCTTAAAGACAAAGGAACACAGCAGGTCAGGGATAAAGTTTGGGAGATGTTTAAAGCAGATTTAAGTTAAAAAGCAATATTCCAAGCTTTAAGCATTTCACATTGCTCAGTTCAGTCAATCATCTGAAAATGTAGTATGGCACAATGGCAAACCTACCAAGACATCCACCAAAAGCAGACAGGATTTTTGTTGCTTGGTGCGGTTTGCTTCACATTGTGCTTTTTGCAAGTGAACTATAATTTGTAAACAAAGCCACACGTGCGACGGTCGTTGCTCCCATTAGTCAGAAATGACTAGGGCAGGACTGAGCACCCGGAAATATCATGGAAGTAATGCTTGCTGCATTCCTGTTCTGCATATTTTGCAGTTATTGCAGCTGCAAAATCATTGTGTCGAGAGCAGCTAAGCAACGCACAGCTGATCAGGTATGATTTCAGTACAATACACACCTTTTCTACTGTAACTTAAGTCCAAAGAGACGCATGTTTTCTGTAGTTGGGTCGGATCGGGGTCGCTTTGTATTTACACCATAAACGAATTGCACCAGAGTCCGTTTGGAGACCCAATTTTTAAGGTGGTCTCGGTCCGGTTGTTTGGTCCGGACCAGGGTTCACTTGAGTGTATTCACACCTGCACAAAAGGTCCGGACAAGGAGGGAAACTAACTCTTAAAGCGGACCAAAAGTGGCAGGTGTGAATACACACCTAAACACAGTCAAGACGTCCATGCTAACTCTTGAGGAGCTGCAGAAATCTACAGCTCAGGTAGGGAAATAGTTGGACTGAACAGCTAGAAAAACCAGAGACAAAGAAAGCCATTAGAAGTTCTGTTTTAAGTTTGGTTCAAGCCATGTAGGGGACATGTTAAATGTAGAAGTGGGTGCTCGAATCAGATGAGACCAAAATTGACCCTTTTTGCTTCCATGTAAATGTTGTGTGGTGGAACGATGCGCACATTATCTTGAACACTTCACCTCCACCGTGAAAAAGGCCAGTGGCTTCTAGGGCAGCCGATCAGAGTAGGTTAGAAGATGGATCGTGCTAAATACAGGGCAATCCTAGAAGAAATTTTGTTAGAGGCAAAGTTGTTAGTCTGACGGAGGATGACGGCAGAGATATACCTTAAAAGACTTGGCCTGAATTCAGGTGCTGATACTTAGATATGCATACCATACTAATCTGAAACTCACCTTTCAATTTCCTTCCACTTCACAGTTCTGATCCTAATAAAATGCATTGAGGTTTGTGGTTTTAATGAGATTTGAAGAATTTAGTCAAGATGTTGAAACATTTCTGTTTTGGACAACAAGTTGTCCAGTTTTAATTATTTTACTGAGTATTTTATAGGATTTAAATTGTTGGTAGTGAGATCAGGTCACATTCTAAAACTATCCTCCATACAAGCAGCCCATGGATAGATGAAGAAAGAATAAAATGTCAGCGGCATGTGGGAGAAAACTGACTGTAATAGATGCTACACAGCATCTTTGTTTCAATGTTGCTAATCAAGTCTTGTATTGTGAATCATCTCAAGTTGCTTGGCAGCAGGAATTTATTTCCAGTCTTCTCACCTGATTACCAGCTTGCTTGTCTGTATTATGCAGAACATTTCCTCTTTTCATTACAATAAAAACAGAAGTAGATTCTTATGAACCTGCTTGTTGATCTCACCTGTTAAATTGAGATCTGCCAGGCCCGTCTCAGGTTTAACATCCCGGTTTTTATTTGAAGATAGTTGCCTAAAGTTACCTAAATATACACAACTATGTTATTAATGTAAATATTTCCATATATTTAATGTGCTTTTTTCTTACTGTTTGAGTTAAATAAATAAAAAACATTTCTGAACTCTTTTATTTTACTGTGAATGATGATGCACTGGATGCTCTGTTTTTCACAGAGCATGGGAAGACTTCCATGGTCTGGTGAATGCTAGCGGTGGACGTTAGCCCCTCGCACGGAGACACTCTGCGAAGAGTAAGAGCTGCTACTGTCCTAGTTAATCAGAGCTAAATGGATTTACCTTTAATGTATTTTAACGTCCTCCTGCTGTGCCTGTGCTGTGCAGGTTTGTGTGTATATTTGGCGTGTTGAGGGGTGGACGCGTCCAGTGCTGGATACCTCTGCGTGGATTGGCTCCGCGCAACATGAGGACAGAGGAAATATCCGCAGGAACAGAGGCCCTAACGACCATTCCCTATTTTTGTCCAATTTGATGTTTGAATGGACAGACATGCCAGCGATCGGTAAAGCGAACCAAAGAGAGAAATAATTGGTCGGCCAGAGGAAAACGGAGCCTGCATTATTCTAGTTTTGCAGGTTTTAACATGTCAACTTGCAAGCAGGGGGAGGCTGTGTAACTGGCGTCCTTTTATCTGGTTGTTTGCTGTTGACAAAGTGTACTTGACAAAATACAACAAAACCTTTCATATAAAAATGAATGTCATTTATTGTTTAACAGATTTCCCCCAAGCTGTTGACACAAGTCTGTGCTAAGGCGTTTTAGCGGTACTCAAACACAGCTACAGTGGACAATGTTTTATCACGGTGATGTATTTTAAATACCATTCCTCTGTGTCATTCTGGACACAATCACATACTCATTTTTGTGTACAATTTATCTGTGTATACTTTATGAATCTGCAACATTTTACTGTATGACTGTTTTTACTCTGGACTGAGTCCTGTGATGAGCAGAAGGTTTTAAGAGAGCTGTCTTTAGAGTTCACTACTAGCTGCTTACATCGCTGTGCCTGGCCTCAAGCTGAGAGCCGCACTGAGTGTCTCTCTGATCAGTTCTAGGTATACAATGTCCTCAAAGGGTTCATGGAAAGGACTTTGCTTACAGGTACACAGTGGAAGTGTTGAGGCAAACTGAAACCAATATCCATCACCTTTTATAGTTTATCAACAGAATACATGAAACTTTGGCCAGGATCAGGGTTTGTTTTCGGTTTTTTTCCTGGACAGTATTTCGTTTTGTCTCTTTCCAGGTCTGAAGTTTGTGAGGAAGTCTAAATCTGCCCAAACTGTTGGTGCAAATGATGGAAGGAAGAAAAAAAAACTGGGATGTGCACCTGATGGATTCTAGCAATAAAAGTTAAATATGCATCTGCTGCTAAAGCTGCCTCAGATTCTTTCATTCATGAAAGCTGGAACAGAAAAGTAGCCATAGAGCTGAAGAATCCAAACCACTGTTACAATCTTTTGTTTTTTTCTTCTTGCCTTTTTCCATCTCTGCCATCGACAGGAGCTTGTTGTACGTGGTGCAGTGTCCATATAGTGGTTGACCTGTATGCAAGGTCTTCTCTCTTTGGTTATCAGCTCATCTCAAAGAACGTGATTCAGTAAAGACAGAAGCAGGTTTGATGAGGACTACCTGCCTTCTAAGCACAAGCTGTTTATTAGCAGGGCTACAGTATGTGGGTTGGTATTTTAGCCTTGAGTGCAGACATCATGTTTGCACAGATTTAAAACAAAAATGTATAATCTAGATGCTTTCATTTAAAATATAAGAACTGTTATTCCTGCTGTTGCAAAAATATATTACAGAAATATATTTTGATACATAAATTTAAGCACAAATCTAGAATAAAGAACTGGTAAACTGAGATGTTTTCAAGTGCTCATTGTGCCTTTTGTTGTACTGCTTTTTAAATTTTAACGCAAGTAGAACAAGCTGGTAATAGTTGGGCATTAGCCCGCTGTTGACTGCTTAACAGACACACCACTAATGGGCAGCGTTAGTTCTGATAAAGGTGATGAATGGCAAGCTTTTCAATTCAATTCAAAAATACTTTATCCAAAAGGGAAATTAAAGTTTGTTTTCCACACTATGACTTTCTGTTTATCCCAACTGAAAATATTTTTAAACAGCCAAATTGATCCTTCTTGTAAGTTGGGAAGAGGTGTAGGAGCCTCCTTTCAGTCAGCTGACAAGCATTGTGCAGCAACAAGTGGGCGAGGGGCGGTATTGTCTTACTCTATGCTTCATGCAACTGGAGAAAACTGGCAATTCATGAAAAAGACATTTAACTCTAGGAACTCAACAGGGCATATAAATCTGCTGTTTTAAAACCATAACTTTTCAAAACCTTGGTGAACATTTAGAACGGCAACCAACCCATGGCTTAGATATCAAATCTGCCAGCCTGGGTTTTATCTTCAAAGCTGGAGCACGGTCGAAGGAAGCCCACTGAAAACTGCTGTCAATCAGGATTGACTCTCTACAGGATTGGTAGATGCTGCATTATCAATGGGAGTTAATAAGACACTGGATGAACTATGTATATACATACACCCTCCATTTCTGCTACCAGTATGATCCCCTCTCTTTTCCAAGGGTTATAATCAATCTGACAGAGAGAGGTATCCCAATCGTTGTGGTTTTTAGTATAACAATGACCATCATTGGGCTCTAGATGGACAAACTGTCTACTTTTAAGGCTAGGCTTAAAACTTTCCTTTTTGATAAAGTTTATAGTTAGAGTGGTTTAGGTTATCCTGAGCTATCTCTGTAGTTATGCTGCTATAGGCTTAGGCTGCTGGAGGACATAATGACCACTTTCACCCTCTTCACTACATTCTCACACTAATCTCTAATTCTGCATTATTTGCTGTTATTTCAGTTTTTAACTTTATGTTCTCCCTCTTTTCTCTTCCTAGAAGCTACACATGGCCTGACTCTGTGTCTACTTGTGACACCTTTCTGGAGAGGGGCATCGTCTGAGCTTCTGCTGGCAACAACTTAATGCTCACCCTCTACCGATGATCCACATGGCCCTGTCTTTCAGTGTTTAACCCTTTCTCTCTCCTAGACATGGAAATTGACTGAGCTTTTACTGTAACTAATTATATGTGCTCTCTTTCAGACTCTAACCTTGAAAACTGGCTCAGAGTTTATCTGTTCTTTCTTTCTTGGTGAAACGACTAAAGGAGCTACATCCATTAACATTTACTTTTCCTTCCCATAGAAAGTACTCCTGGATCAGTGCTTCTCTGTTCTTTTTGTGTCTCTGTTCTTTCTCTCAAACCCCCAGTCGGTCGTGGCAGATGGCCGCTCACACTGAGCCTGGTTCTGCTGGAGGTTTCTTCCTGTTAAAAGGGAGTTTTTCCTCTCCGCTGTCTCTACATGTTCATCCAGGAGGAGGGAATGCTGCAAGTCACTGACTGGATGCAATCTGCTGGGTTTCCTTAGACAAAAAAACTTTTTATCCAATTTGAATAAATAACTGAATCTGACTGCACTGTTCAATGGTTAGGACTAATTGGAATGTATGTACCTGACTGTTGTGAAGTGCTTTGAGATGACATGTGTTGTGAATTGGCGCTATATAAATAAACTGAATTGAATTATATTGCAAACTTATAATAAAATATGACTATAAACAAACTATGCAGACAAGTTATTGAGTCCACTTCAACCAGCTACACCAAGAGAAGTTTCATATGTGCCAGTAAGAAAGTGCCTGCAAGAAGCAGGAGTTTAGTATGTGGCTCCAAACTCTGCAGCAATGCAGAAAAAAAGCAAAATATTTTTTATTCAGTATATGTCCAGTGTCTATCCTGGAACTAATTCACCAAACAGGTGAGAAATGACAGGAAAAACCTTAAAGGGATCCTATGAAAAGGTTTAGTCACATGCCAGAGCAGCTTAATGTTTCTTGCCATTTCTTTGTCACAATCATAATCTTCAGATTAATTTTTGAGTTCATTTGGTGATCCATGAGGTGTTCTTTGCTGGAAGAGACTGATCAAATCAATCAAAATATAAATTTATATTAGCTATCCAAAGTTCACACCTTATATCTTTTTTTTAAATTTAGTAATGTAAACACGCAAACCTTAATGTATTTTGTTAGGATTTTATGTGATAGACCAACACAGAGTGGAGCATAACTTTGGCTCTTTTACTACGATACACCTAAATAAAACCAGTGTAGGAGACATCCTGAACACACCATTCCCACTGTAAAACATGGTGATGGTAGCATCATCCTGGGGGAATTCTTTCTTTCAGAAGTAAAGGGAAGATTGGCGGAGGTTGCAGTTCCCTCCTGCAGGAGAAGAGTGTAAAGTCGCTGCATTAAAATTCAAAAGAACTAACCACTTTATGTGGAAAAAAAGGAAATTACGACTTCTTAAAGCAGAACTCACCCTCCACCCCAGAATATTCATGATCCATGTTACGGTCATCGCTGAAGCCAGGCCATTTCTTCCATATTGTACCTATTTGCTCTCCAATGTTGGAAACAATCTGTTAATCATTTTAAAATCATTATTAAAAGAGCACCGTACTAGTGTTGTGGAGATTTGGAGTGACTTGCACAAGTATTCACACCCCTGGAACGTCTCTGCATTAGAACTACAAAGGTTAATATATTTTATTGGGATTTTAACCAATAGACTTCAAATTGAGCATAATTGTGAAATGGAAGGACATTTTACACATAAAGACCCTAAACGTTGGGCATGCATTTGCATTCAGATCACTTTACTATTAAAAAGTCATATTTGCAGTTTACCACAAGTCGTGGGGAATAAGGTGCTCTGGTGTGAGACCAAAACTGTGCTACTTTGGCTTACATGAAAGATATAAGCCAAAGTGTGGTGTAAAACCAATGCTCCACATTACCCTGAACACACCATCCCCACGGTGAATCATAGTGGTGGTGGCATAATGATTTCAGGATGCTTTTCTTCAACAGATATAGGGAATTTTGGCAGGTGCTGATGGAAAGATGAATGAAGCTAAATGCAGGGAAATCCTCTAAGAAAACATGCTGGACACTGTCAGAGATTTGAAACTGGACCAGAAATTTTCAAATAACCTGACAAAAATTGTGAATCAATTCAACAGGTATGAATACTATTGCAAGGCACTGTATGTAAATAAGATTACCTGGAATTGTTGGTTTGAAAAGCAGCAAAATGGGCCCTGGATTTGGATTCTGGAGGCTCCTTCTGGGTCACACACCTCTAGGAGAGGGGTAAACATGCTCCACCTCACCAGACAATCAGCCAACAGCAGCAATAAGCAACCTGGCAGAAACACTGTCCAGTACTTAACACGGTGGCGCAGCCTGCTCTGATGCTTGGGTGAACACATTTTCAGCTGTCATGACTCTACAGGACCAAAAGCATTGTCTGCTCAGTGCCAGAAGGGCTCAAATTGGGGCACAATTTATTATCGCACGACTGAGAGAATATTTATATCAAGTCAATCTCTGATCACTCGAACCTCTGCCAGGTCTATCCTAATTAGACACAACATCAAAGAGTGTGGATTAAAGGCACTCACTAGCCCTGGAGTCAGATTTAGGCTATATGAAGAAGGAAGTATTTTGGTTTGACTCTTCCCATCAATGAGAGCCTGAAGCATCTCTGTCGGTGTGTTTCCATGCAGACAGCTGCTTTGTGCATGGGCTCTTCCAAGTTTAGACTGCAGCTGGGTTATGTGGAACATTAAATACTCTTATTGCTATTTACAGGAAGGTCCGGGAATCTAAAGTGGCCCAGTTTGGTCAGAGGATGGAGTGACATGGAAAAAGACTGGCTGACTGAACAGCTTATTACATGGGCCTGAGAGTGTGAGATGTTATTTATACTTAACGAATCCAATTTCCAAAAAGGTTCTGATAACAACTATTCAGTTATATATATCTATTTATACACTGCTCAAAAAAATAAAGGGAACACTTAACAATATAACTCCAAGTAAATCAAACTTCTATGAAATCAAACTGTCCACTTAGGAAGCAACACTGATTGACAATCAATTTCACATGTTGTTGTTCAAATGGAAAAGACAACAGGGAGAAATCTTTGGCGATTAGCAAGACACTCAATAAAGGAGTGGTTCTGCAGGTGGGGACCACAGACCACTTCTCAGTACCGATGCTTTCTGGCTGATGTTTTGGTCACTTTTGAATGTTGGTGGTGCTTTCACACTCGTGGTAGCATGAGACGGACTCTACAACCCACACAAGTGGCTCGGGTAGTGCAGCTCATCCAGGATGGCACATCAATGCAAGCTGTAGCAAGAAGGTTTGCTGTGTCTGTCAGCGTAGTGTCCAGAGCCTGGAGGCGCTACCAGGAGACAGGCCAGTACACCAGGAGACGTGGAGGAGGCCGTAGGAGGGCAACAACCCAGCAGCAGGACCGCTACCTCTGCCTTTGTGGAAGGAGGAGCACAGCCAGAACCCTGCAAAATGACCTCCAGCAGGCCACAAATGTGCATGTGTCTGCACTAACGGTTAGAAACCGACTCCATGAGGATGGTATGAGGTGCTCACAGCCCAACACCATGCAGGATGCTTGGCATGTGCCAGAGAACAACAGGATTGGCAAATTCGCCACTGGTGCCCTGTGCTCTTCACAGATGAATGCAGGTTCACACTGTTCACATGTAACAGATGTGACAGAGTCTGGAGACACCGTGGAGAGCGATCTGCTGCCTGCAACATCCTTCAGCATGACCAGTTTGGCAGTGGGTCAGTAATGGTGTGGGGTGGCATTTATTTGGAGGGCCGCATGGCCAAGGTACCAAGATGAGATCCTCAGACCCCTTGTGAGACCATATGCTGGTGCGGTTGGCCCTGGGTTCCTCCTAATGCAGGACAATGCTAGACCTCATGTGGCTGGAGTGTGTCAGCAGTTCCTGCAAGATGAAGACATTGAAGCTATGGACTGGCCCGCCCGTTCCCCAGACCTGAATCCGATTGAGCACATCTGGGACATCATGTCTCGCTCCATCCACCAACGTCACGTTGCACCACAGACTGTCCAGGAGTTGGCGGATGCTTTAGTCCAGGTCTGGGAGGAGATCCCTCAGGAGACCATCTGCCGTCTCATCAGGAGCATGCCCAGGCGTTGTAGGGAGGTCATACAGGAACGTGGAGGTCACACACAATATTTAGTTTCATTTTGACTTGTTTTAAGGACATTACATCAAAGTTGGATCAGCCTGTAGTGTGTTTTTCCACTTTAATTTTGTGTGTGACTCCAAATCCAGGCCTCTATTGGTTAATAAATTTGATTTCCATCAATGAGTTTTGTGTGATTTTGTTGTCAGCACATTCAACTTTGTACAGAACAAAGTATTGAATGAGAATATTTCATTCATTCAGATCTAGGATGTGTTATTTGAGTGTTCCCTTTATTTTTTTGACCAGTGTATATCTATCTATCTATCTATCTATCTATCTATCTATCTATCTATAGATATATGTATATATATATACATATATCTATATACATATATACAGGGGTTGGACAATGAAACTGAAACACCTGGTTTTAGATCCCAATAATTTATTAGTATGGTGTAGGGCCTCCTTTTGCGGCCAATACACCGTCAGTTCGTCTTGGGAATGACATATACAAGTCCTGCGCAGTGGTCAGAGGGATTTTAAGCCATTCTTCTTGCAGGATAGTGGCCGGGTCACTACGTGATACTGGTGGAGGAAAATGTTTCCTGACTCGCTCCTCCAAAACACCCCAAAGTGGCTCAATAATATTTAGATCTGGTGACTGTGCAGGCCATGGGAGATGTTCAACTTCAATTTCATGTTCATCAAACCAATCTTTCACCAGTCTTGCTGTGTGTATTGGTGCATTGTCATCCAGATACACGGCACCGCCTTCAGGATACAATGTTTGAACCATTGGATGCACATGGTCCTCAAGAATGGTTCGGTAGTCCTTGGCAGTGATGCGCCCATCTAGCACAAGTATTGGGCCAAGGGAATGCCATGATATGGCAGCCCAGACCATCATTGATCCACCCCCATGCTTCACTCTGGGCATGCAACAGTCTGGGTGGTACGCTTCTTTGGGGCGTCTCCACACCGTAACTCTCTTGGATGTGGGGAAAACAGTAAAGGTGGACTCATCAGAGAACAATACATGTTTCACATTGTCCACAGCCCAAGATTTGCGCTCCTTGCACCATTGAAACCAACGTTTGGCATTGGCATGAGTGACCAAAGGTTTGGCTATAGCAGCCCGGCCGTGTATATTGACCCTGCGGAGCTCCCGACGGACAGTTCTGGTGGAAACAGGAGAGTTGAGGTGCACATTTAATTCTGCCATGATTTGGGCAGCCGTGGTTTTATGTTTTTCCGATACAATCCGGGTTAGAACCCGAACATCCCTTTCAGACAGCTTCCTCTTACGTCCACAGTTAATCCTGTTGGATGTGGTTCGTCCTTCTTGGTGGTATGCTGACATTACCCTGGATACCGTGGCTCTTGATACATCACAAAGACTTGCTGTCTTGGTCACAGATGCGCCAGCAAGACGTGCACCAACAATTTGTCCTCTTTTGAACTCTGGTATGTCACCCATAATGTTGTGTGCATTTCAATATTTTGAGCAAAACTCTGCTCTTACCCTGCTAATTGAACCTTCACACTCTGCTCTTACTGGTGCAATGTGCAATCAATGTAGACTGGCTACCAGGCTGGTCCAATTTAGCCATGAAACCTCCCACACTAAAATGACAGGTGTTTCAGTTTCATTGTCCAACCCCTGTATATATATACAGTACAGACCAAACGTTTGGACACATCTTCTCATTCAAAGAGTTTTCTTTATTTTCATGACTATGAATATTGTAGCTTCACACTGAAGGCATCAAAACTATGAATTAACACATGTGGAATTATATGCTGAACACAAAATTGTGAAACAACTTAAAATATGTCTTATATTCTAGGTTCTTCAAAGTAGCCACCTTTTGCTTTGATTACTGCTCCGCACACTCTTGGCATTCTGTTGATGAGCTTCAAGAGGTAGTCACCTGAAACGGTTTTCCAACAGTCTTGAAGGAGTTCCCAGAGATGCTTAGCACTTGTTGGCCCTTTTGCCTTCACTCTGTGGTCCAGCTCACCCCAAACCATCTCGATTGGGTTCAGGTCCGGTGACTGTGGAGGCCAGGTCATCTGGCGCAGCACCCCATCACTCTCCTTCTTGGTCAAATAACCCTTACAGAGCCTGGAGGTGTGTTTGGGGTCATTGTCCTGTTGAAAAATAAATGATGGTCCAACTAAACGCAAACCGGATGGAATAGCATGCCGCTGCAAGATGCTGTGGTAGCCATGCTGGTTCAGTATGCCTTCAATTTTGAATAAATCCCCAACAGTGTCACCAGCAAAGCACCCCCACACCATCACAACTCCGCCACCATGCTTCACGGTGGGAACCAGGCATGTAGAGTCCATCCGATTCACACAGTCTCCTCTTAACAGTTGTTCTAGAGATGTGTCTGTTGCTAGAACTCTGTGTGGCATTGACCTGTTCTCTAATCTGAGCTGCTGTTAACCTGCAATTTCTGAGGCTCGTGACACGGATAAACTTATCGTCTGCAGCAGAGGTGACTCTTGGTCTTCCTTTCCTGGGGCGGTCCTCATGTGAGCCAGTTTCTTTGTAGCGCTTGATGGTTTTTGCGACTGCACTTGGGGACACATTCAAAGTTTTCCCAATTGTTCGGACTGACTGACCTTCATTTCGTAAAGTAATGATGGCCACTTGTTTTTCTTTACTTAGCTGCTTTTTTCTTGCCATAAAACAAATTCTAACAGTCTATTCAGAAGGACTATCAGCTGTGTACTGTATCCACCTCCTGCACAACACAACTGATGGTCCCAACCCCATTTATAAGGCTTGAAATCACACTTATTAAACCTGACAGGGCACACCTGTGAAGTGAAAACCATTTCAGGTGACTACCTCTTGAAGCTCATCAACAGAATGCCAAGAGTGTGTGGAGCAGTAATCAAAGCAAAAGGTGGCTACTTTGAAGAACCTAGAATATAAGACATATTTTCAGTTGTTTCACACTTTTTTGTTCAGTATATAATTCCACATGTGTTAATTCATAGTTTTGATGCCTTCAGTGTGAAGCTACAATATTCATAGTCATGAAAATAAAGAAAACTCTTTGAATGAGAAGGTGTGTCCAAACTTTTGGTCTGTACTGTATATATATATATAGACATATATAGATATGTATCTTGAAAGATATTTCAAGATACATTGACCTCCTCATTTATTAGTGTCACTGGTATAGAGACATTTATCTTTCATACCAGTAATTCCATATTCTTCCTTCGATTTAATAAGTAATCTAATTGACTAATTTGAATGCTGTGTGCTAAAGGTTGTCTAAGGGGTGACTATTATATTCTTTTACTATGTATAAATGTAAGAGTGGCTGAATAAAGGCACAGATATTTACCTAGATATTTTTAGTCTCCCCCATCAGTTTTAAAGTTGGTTCTATTGATAAGACTGAAATTGGAGATGGACTATTCTTGAATATGTAGCTTGGTTTACTTAGACCTCCACTTCTCTAACTGTAGATCTTTGGGGTATGTAATGCACTTCAGACTCATGAAATCAAAAGACACGTAAAACTGAAACATCCAGGAGCTACAGAACAATGTTCAGGCTGACTGACCTCTGACATACAGTGCCAATGAGATGCTTTTGAGGTGAATAGACCCTTATCTCCATCAAGCAGCAGCCAAAGCAGCAGACATCCACCCTTTGAAAGTAAAATACTTGCCGTCCCTGACAGTCAAAACCCTTCAGGGAGCAAGCCTGAGCTGGAACACAGCACTGGACACGCACGCAAGAGCTCTCTGACAGAATGGGGAGAACAATGAATAGGGAGAATACACTAATGACTTTTGACTCAATTTTCTCATTTTACATTGTAGCTGAATCAAATGAGTACCCTCCACAACCACAAACATCTGAGACTTGCTACTTCCTGTGGTGATGCTGTAAATCCTACTGGAGACACACTGTGGACCTTCAATGATAGAGCAAGAGTCCCGCTTCAACACAACGAAACGCATAAAGACACAAAATTATAGTCATTGTACAAGGAAAATGTACACCGTCTGTCAGTTTTAGTGTTTTACATGTCAGGAGATGATGATCTGAAAATGACTATTGTTGACCCAGTTTTAAACATCGTTAAGCTATAGTATATAAAAACACTATACAAACTCCATACTATCATTAGCAGAAACAAAGATGGAAAGGCTGTGTGTGAAAATCTAAATCCACTCCATGACTAAATAGCTTGTAAGACCCCTTTTAGCTCTGATATGTAGTATGTATCAGTAGGATTTACACATTTACACATTGCTGTGGTTAATTTGGTCCAGTGCTCTTTACATCATTGTTGGGTTGATACAATCACAATGCTAGACATTTGGTTTGATGTGTGTGGGCAGACATGCTGTTTGATTTGCCCCAGATTTAGTACTTCATGGCCAGAAATGTTGTAGTTCATGAAGATGCATATTTGAAAACATAAATCTTGCATCCACAGTCGTATTTTAGAGTCCCCTGTCCCCAGGCAACCATTTCAAGGAAGCATACTTGTTTAGTCTTTTTTCCTAATTGTTTGATCACTCAAACACATTTCAAGTTTACTGAGTCTAAGATGTTGCTGTTGGTTTTTGCAGTTTCTTTGTGCAATATAAGGGTTGACTGTGAGGTATTGTGGGACATACTCTACTGAGAAAATTGGGAGATGTCTTAAATGTTTCCCTCTTGTGATAATATGCCTAACTGTGGAATTATGCAAATCAAAATGTTTCTGAATGAACTTATAAACTTTCACTGACAATCAGCAGCAATAGCTTCTTCAAGCTCATTGCTGCTGTCGTTCGATTATATTTACACATCCTAATGCTCCAGACCAAAACCTGCTATAATGCCTGCTTTTATGACGGTGGTCACATGATGATCAGTGTATGAAGTGAATTTGATTGGCATGCGCTGGATGAGTCTTTCCCACACCAGAAACGTTCTACACTATATTGGCAAATGTATTGGGTCACCCGTGTAAATCATTGCATTCAGGTGTTCAAATCTCTTCCATGGCCATAGATGTTTAAACTCCAGCACCTAGGCATGCTGCAATGGCCTCTGCTGCAATAAGTTTAGTTGTGGAATGTTCTAGCTACTGAATATTCCACATGAAGCAGTAGACCACGTAAAATCGCATTGCAGGTTCAGAAGAAGCTGGGGTAAATAGTATGCAGAAGTTGCTAACTCTCTGTAAAGTTAATAGGTATACCTCCAAACATCGTATGGCAGTTAGATTTTCTCAAGAGCTTCCTCTGTATGCGCTGTTTCCTTGGCCGAGCAGTTGCATCAAAGCCATACATCACCAAGTGCAATGCAAGGTGTCAGATTTAGTGGTGTAAAGCACACCGACACTGGACTGTAGAGGAGCAGAGAAGTGTTCTCTGAAGTGATAAACTATGCCTTTCTGGACGAGTCTGGGTATGGCAGAACAACACCTCATGCCTGACTGAATTTATGTGAGAGGTGAGAGGTTTGGTGCACAGGGGATAATGACGTGCTGTAGTTTTTTCAGGGGATGGGCTCGGCCTCTTAGTTCCAGTAAAATGAACTTCAACATACTAATGCATTTTGGACTATTTCATACTCCAAGCTTTGAGGGAACAGTTAGGGGATGGCCCCTTTCTGTTCCAACACCACTGTGCACCAGGGCACATAGTCCTGATCTCAACCCTATCGAACACCTTTGACATGAATTAGAGCCAGGCCTTCTCACCCAACATCAGTGTCTGACCTCAAAAGTGCCCTTCTGGAAGAATTGTCCACAAGTCCCATAAACACACTCCTAAACCTTGGGGAAAGTTTTACCAGAAGAGTTTAAGCTTTTGTAGCTGCCAAGGCTGAACAGACATCAAATTAAAGGATTTGACTCAAGTTCACATGTGCGTGAAAGCAAATCGTTTTGGCATTATAGTGTATTTAGACAGCAGGGGTGAACTTAGTTTTTCCATACAACCCTTGTGGACAATGTTGTGTAATTGTATATGATTGAGGTTGTATTTAAAACATTTGGTGACTGGGTAACGTGGTAAAAAGGGTGTACCTTCTTTTCACCATGACTGCATTTACCCATACTCACCCTGCAGCTCGGGTCTCGCAGTGACGTGTATCTTACTGACCGTTTCTAACACTGACAGAAACTGCAATCCGGCTTCATCTTGAAGGTTCTGCTTCATGACCTCAAGCGTCTTCAGTGCTGGTAGCATCATGCACATATCCTGCATCCCCCTGTGGGGACTGAAATCTGAATCATCTCCTTCAGATTCCCTGTTAGCAATCACCTGGTGGGATTTGGCTCCAGCTGAGTGAGTCTGGCACTCACAGGAAGGCCCACATCTATTTTTGAAAGTTCTGAAGATCCCCTGGATGTGCTTCTCCTGCTCAAGTGGACCAAAAGGAAGAGGCTGACTGGTCACAGCTGACATGATGTACTCCTGGAAATTTCATATTTAGGATATCAACATTCAACGTTGCTATATTGCTGGAAAGTGAACCTCAACTCCAGTCTCAAGTGTTTTGCAGCTTCTAACAGCTTTTCTTACAAGATTCCTCTGTATATACCTCCATTCAAATTCTCTTCAATTCTGACCAGCTTCCTTGGCCCTGCAGAAGAATACCATTCCCACAGCATCATGCTGCCACCATCATATTTGACAGTGGAGATGATGTGATCAGGGGGATGGGGAGTATTAGTTTACCACTTGTTGTGGATTTTCTTATCAAAGTGAGAGAGAAGTCAACTCATTAACAAGAGAAAGACCGAACTTGGTCTTTATAAGTTTATTCAAAGGCATTCAGCATTTGAAGACTCTGTCACTGAGCTTAGTCAGTGAAGCAGAGCCCCGAACAGAATTTACAGACAGTATTTATATCAGTATGTGGGTTTTATCTCAACTTAAGAGAGTTTAGAAATATGGCCCCTAGACCCTCCCCGGGTCAGAGGTAACAAAGTTATTTATGAGGGCACCGATCTACCATCCCTTGAGATACAACACTTTAGGGAGTGTTAACCATAAAACTCCTGATAATGAATTTAGAGCTCATCTGCTCTTAAGTAACCAAAAGACAGAGGTCAAAGAGGAGAGGGGTAAAAAGGAGGTCAGACCATTGAAAGGAATTTTCCATTACACACTACACACACATTGAAATGTGTTGTTACCAAATGACAATATGTGAGTATGAATACTCCTTTTTCAAGGTACCTTTAATTCCCAAACATTAGTTTTTCTAATTTATTATATACTATTGTAAAGATCCAGATAACAAATGATTTGTTAGAAAAGGCCTTACCTCATTGAATATGAATATATGCTTTACAGACAAAAGTTCCCCTCTCTGACTCAGTGTTTCTCAGAGCAGAGTCTGCTCCCTAGTAGCAATATAAACATCAATCCTGCCATAGAAGCAGCCCTGTGGCTCTTTTTGTATTAACACCATGCACTAGCACTGTTGTCTTACAGTCTAGTCCCTAGGAATACCAAACTAATGTCCTGCTTAACAGTACACCTCACATGTAAGTTGTTCGTGTCCTGAAGTGCAGGACCGTTCCAATCACATTCAGTTGTTTACTCTGCAGAATGACCAGCTTGGAAATAACTTTTTGTACATGAGCAGCTTTAAATATTTTCAGTTCTTAATGGGTGTAATAAGTTATATGAAATTCAAAATGTTTTGCCTTTGTAGAGTGGTTTTGTTGGGGTGGTGGGTGTGTGTTTTTGGACAGGGAGGCAGAGTTCAGAAAGATAGGCTCGCAGCAGGTGGCATTGATGGAGAAATTGCCACTAGTTACAACTTTTGGAAAAGATCAAAGCAAGCCTCCAATTTCTCCATATGTAACAATCATGCAGCTTTGAATTTAGTGTTATTTCAGGAAATCATGGGGTAAAAACCAGTATGATAAATAAAAAGTAAAAAAGCTAAAATACCATTAAACAATCAGTTTGTGTTTGAAATAATATTGTTGTAATGTTTAACTAAGTGACAAGTTAGTGACCTATTTAACCAGCATTTTGCTGAGGAAAATTCAGTTTGACCATTTCAAACCTCACTTTCCAAATCTCTTAAAATACTGTCTTCTAGTTGTAGCTGAGACTTTCTACCTGTTCCAAAAATCATGAACTTATAAACAGTGACATGAAGCAACATGCTCCAGAACCCATCCATGTGTTTGAGACAAAGCATGAAGCAACACACACTGTAAGTCGTCTTACTTTAGGATGGAGGCAGATATTTACTTTGAGAACCACGAGAACCCATTGGAGTCATTCTGTGTGAGTTAAAACATCCTTCTACAGCTGTTCAGCAGTGAAAACAATCAAAATTAAAATAATGTGGTGGTGTTCCTGCATTCTTTTTGCCTCACGGATGATGGAAAACACTGGATGATAAAAATAAACTCTAATAAAAACTACATTGTCGCATCTTCACCCAAACATTTTGATTATAAAATCATACAACATGCGTTTTACATAGCACATGTAATTGGCATGTTGAAAATTAACATGGCTTTTCATAACTTTGTTTGACTAAGTTTCACTCGTATTCCTGAAGAACATCAACGAATGAAAATGTTGTACGGCTTCAACAGCTGAAATATGTAAATATGTAAAAAATAGTAAAATAAGTAAAGGCTAGTATACAAAGCTACAATTGACTGACAGTTTTATCTCCTCTGGTCTCTCTGTGCCGTCACAGTTTTAATTGGGTTATGAGAGTAAGTCAGTGCACCTTATATCCAATTCTTTCTAGGAAATTTGCTCAGGTTCTATATCAGTTACGGTGGTGCAGTTGAATGGAGGGAGATCCATCTCTGGATCTCCTGCAAACAGAATGGCCCTACTTGAAATGGCCCATCAGGAAGATGCCAATAGTGCCGATGAAAAATGCAAGAACCAATTATTTATTTTCCTAGGATGTATGTAAAATGATAAATTATATATTTATTTTAAACCAGAGAAAATGGAAACGTCATGAAATGAGACATTTTATGTTTGTAATCATTGTAAGGTGACTGTGTACTTACTCAAACAGCATGTGCATATGTTTTTACTGCATAAAACACCAAATTTTAAACTCATTCAGCTAAATAGGCATCAATTTAAAGGAGCTAACATTCAGGAAGTTATTCTGTTGTCTTGCAGACACTGGTATGTGTTTGGAGGAGGCCACACACTGCCTCGACACTGCTTTGGTGATGAGTGTAATGGAGCTGAGGAGCTGGCAGTGGAGTCTGTTCCCTGACAGAGTTCCCACTTAAATAGTTTCTGAGGTTGTAATGCTGTTTGGTGTCCAGGGATTCATCCTCAACAGATGAGGCAGCTTAGTAAGGACGATCTGAGGGTGACACATGCAGACATAAAGAAAAAATAGGCAATTTAATGTTTACACACAGTTTAGAAATAGTGATTTGGGAAAACTCACCTTACAGACTTTGTTTGGCATAAAGTGGGAATTAGACATCCCCAAAGACATGTTAAAAACATTTACACAGTTTTGTATTGCAATGATGGTCATGGACATCACAAACAACAGGTATCTGCAGTGAAAGATTCATTACAGAAATGTATAAGAGTCAGTTTTACACTTCTAGAATTGCGCCGCTCAAGGTGGCAGCAGGTTGGAGTAGCTCTGTTGCTTTTGGTTCTGATTTGCTCTGTTTTGGGAACTATTCTTCTTGTGGTGGATACAGTTGATTTTTTTTCGACGATTGTCCATTCCGGTGTCGGATGCTGTGGAGGATTTTTCTTAATACTTTCTATTTTTGGACATTTGTTATTGTCATGGTATGACATCCTTGGACTTGGTTTGTGTTTTTGTGTTAACTGTGCCTAGGTTTATGTTTTCCTTTATTGTTAATTAGTTCCACCTGTCCCCTATGCCTCCTTGCCACACCTGTTCTTAGTTCCTGTGATTACCTGCCTTTGTTTTCTCCCTGTATATTAGTTGGTCTGTGTTCTTTGTTCCCCGCTGGTTCCTCCATCATTATTCCACAACTATGTACACATGTAAGTTTTTGGCTCCACTCATGTTTGTACTTGTTGGATTATGTTACGTTTTGGAGACCTTTAATTAAAGAAAAGTCTGCCTCATCATGCGGCTGCCAAGCTCTTATCTGCACTTTGGTCCGATCCAAACCCACAACGTGATATTAGGAACCAGCCAGTACCAGGACCAAGCAGATAGATATAAAGAGCTGAAGAAGTGGGTGACACAGCAGGAGGAGGAATTGAGGAGGATTTACGGAGAAGAGGTGGAGATATTACCTTCGCCCCTGTTGCTCCAGGAAATGGAGGGAGCTAGACGCCGGTATCTCCAGCCTTCATACCGGCATTCATACGGTCATTGTCGCAAGCCCTCCTCCTCACCCACAGCTAGTGAGTTGTCCACGCTCACCGCAACTTCCTCCGGGCCATTCACGCCAGATGCAGCATCGGTTGAGTCTTCAACGTCTGCAGCAACTCCAGAGTCGATAGAGTTTCCCGCTGGTTTCGGCTCCCGCCCAGGATGGCGTCGCAGCCGCAGGGCTGTTGTCTTTGGGGAGGTTCGGACTGACGCCTCCTACCCTTCTACGGAGGGTCCATCCGCCATGGTCTCCTCGCAGCTGCTTTCCGCGGAGTTGGTGGGTGGTCACCCAGCGCCCTCTGCAGGTCACCAGTCGCCGGTGCAGCCTCCAGCCCTGAATTGGGTTCAAGCCAGGCTGGAGAAAATGAAAGAGGATTTCATGAAAGGCCGTTGCTGTGATTTCGTACTTCATTTAATGGATCATCCAGAGGATCTGAATCTGGTGCACTCTGTTCTTCAGGCCGAATTCATTGCGGAGGGATGGCTCGACGCTCCAGCTCCTCTTTCTGCTGGAGGTCCTTTCGACCCTCTTCTTGTGGCCGTTAGAGCAGCACAGAGCTCCAAGGATTATGAGTCGCAGCATGCAGCCAAGACGCTGGACTCACAGCATGCAGCCGGGTCTACAGAGCGGCTGCATGGACGGACCGCCTCTCATCCTAGTTCCCGAGTTTCCTGAGGGGTCTGAGGACGGACCGCCTCAGATCTTGGCTCTAGGACCCACTGACTGTGCTCCTGGGTAGACTGACACCACAACTGACTCTTTGCCTGACACACCACAACCCGACTCTTTGCCTGACACACCACAGCCCGACTCTTTGCCTGACACACCACAGCCCGACTCTTTGCCTGATACACCACAGCCCAACTCTTTGCCTGACACACCACAGCCCGACTGTGTGATGACTGACTTTTTGACTGACAATGCACCTGACGACTCTAAGCTTGGGTCCACGCCGGATGCCAGGTTCAAGTCTCTGAGGATCTCGCCACGTTGCAGACCGCCTGACTCCTCGCTTAGTGGGCTTCCCGGGCATCTCTGCTGCCGGCCTTCAGGCAGCCTGCATCCTCGCCGCAGACCTCCGAGGCGTCTGCATCCTCGCCGCAGACCTCTGAAGACCACACTTCTTGGGTTCCTCTGGCCACGTCGCCGAACTCCTGACCTTCAGCTTCTTCATTGCTGGCTTCTCCGCCACTGGCCTCCGGATCATCGGCCTCTAAGCTGGCTATGTCGCTGCAGGCCTCCAGAACACCGGCTTCTTCGCCGCTGGCTTCGACGCTGCCGGCCTCTGTTGCTGACACTGCATGTGATGCCATCAGCTCAGTTGTTGCTAAGCTACATACACAAAACCCCAATGCTTTTGTGGCAGTTTCTGGTGATTTTAACCATGCTTCACTCTCTGCTACACTTCCAATGTTTCAACAGTTTGTCAGCTGCTCTACCAGAAAAAACAAAACATTGGATTTGTTTTATGCAAATGTCAAGGACTCATACATCTCTACAGCAAGACCTCCTCTAGGCAAATCAGATCACAATCTTGTTTTCTCTGCTCGAAATATAAGCCCCTTGTTCAGAGGCAACCTGTAATAAAGAGGACTGTGAGAAAATGGTCACAGGAAGCTGAAGAAGCTCTGCAAGGTTGCTTTGAGGCTACAGACTGGGACGCACTGTGCCAGACACATGGAGAGGATATCAATGCCATGACTGAGTGTGTAACCGACTATATAAACTTCTGTGTGGATAACATCATCCCCACCAGAACCGTGAGATGCTTCCCCAATAACAAACCTTGGATCACCAGTGACCCGAAGGACCTACTTAACAAGAAAAAAAGAGCCTTCAGAGAGAGAGACAGATAATTATTGAAGAGTTTACAGAAGCAACTTAAAGTCAAGATAAGAGACAGCAAGGAGGTGTACAAGAAGAAGCTGGGGAGCAAGCTCTAGCAAAACAATACCAGAGATGTGTGGACAGGGATGAAGAAGATCACAGGCTTCAAGCAGAAGGATGATCAGACCGATGGAGTTCTGGACAGAGCCAATGAACTGAACACATTCTTCAATAGGTTCAGTTCAGAAACAAGCTTCGCATCCTGCTCACAGCCAAACAGACATTCCACCTTCCTTTGACCCACAGGACCCACAGCTGTCCAGTAACACCTCACATTTTTTATCTTCCACCTCAGCCCTAGACCCTTCTGCTTCTACATGTTTGCCTTCGACCATATCAGAAGATACTGATGCTTCCTTTGCTTCCACCTTCCACTTGTGTGTCTCAAGAAGTCAAGTGAAGATGCAACTGGAGAGACTGAATCGGAATAAAGCTGCAGGTCCAGATCATGTCAGCCCTAGAGTCCTGAAGGCCTGTGCAGAGCAGCTCTGTGGGATTCTGCAGGACCTCTTCAACCTTAGCCTGGCCCAGAAGACGGTTCCGATGTTGTGGAAGACCTCCTGTCTTGTTCCGGTACCAAAGAAAACTCACCCATCAGTCCTCAATGACTATAGACCTGTTGCCCTGACATCCCACATCATGAAGGTCCTAGAGAGACTCCTGTTGGCCCACCTGAGTAAGCAAACAGTAAACCATCAAGACCCCCTTCAGTTTGCGTATTGCTGTGGAGCTGGATTTGAAGATGCCATCATACACCTGCTTCAATGAACCCACTGTCATCTGGACAAAGCCAGCAGCACTGTGAGGATCATGTTCTTTGATTTCTCCAGTGCATTTAATACAATCCAACCTGATTTGCTTTGTCAGAAACTCCAGAAGACTCAGGTGGAGGCCTCAACAATCTCCTGGATCAAAGACTACCTGACAAACAGACTACAGTTTGTGAGACTGAAGGGTTATGAGTCTAACTAGGTAGTCAGCAGAACAGGAGCACCACAGGGGACTGTACTCTCACCATTTGTTTTCACTCTGTACACCTCAGACTTCCAGTACAAGAGAGACTCCTGTCATCTGCAGAAATACTTGGATGATACTGCAGTTGCAGGGTGGATCAGAGATGGACAAGAAGCTGAGTACTGGGAGATGGTGGACCGCTTTGTGGCATGGTGTGGAAACAATCATCTCATTTTAAACGTGACTAAACCAAAGGAGGTGATTGTAGATTTTAAGAGAAACAGGAATAAGTCAAAAACTATTTCTATCATGAGAGAAGAAGTGGAGATGGTGGAGGAGTATAAATACCTCGGTGTTCACCTGGACAACAGACTGGAGTGGAGATGCAACAGTGAAGCCATCTACAAGAAGGGAAAGAGCAGACTGTACTTCTTGAGGAAGCTTAGGTCCTTTGGTGTTTGCAGCAAGATGCTGCATATCTTCTATAAATCTGTTGTGGAGAGTGTGATCTCTTCTGCCATCATCTGCTGGGGAAGCAGCATCAGAGCCAGGGACTTAAAAAAAGCTCAACAAGCTGATAAAGAAACCTGACTCTGTTCTGGGGACTCCTCTGGAACCTCTGGAGATCATTGTGGAAAGACGGATTCTTCATAAAATAAAGAACATTATGGAGAACCCTGAGCATCCTCTTCATGAGACTGTCCTACAACAACAGAGTGTCTTCAGTCAGAGGCTTCTTCAGATCTGCTGTAAGACGGAGTGCTACAGGAGATCCTTCCTACCCACAGCCATCAGCATCTACAACGGCTCTTTGAGGAAACCCTCATAATGAGCTACAACAACATTTAATTTCCTTTTGGGATTAATAAAGTATTTTTGAATTGAATTGAATTGAACTGAAATCACTAACCGGACAGAACCTCTGTGAGGCACATGAACTTACGTTCCAATAAGAGGCACTGTTTTAAGGTTTCTGGAACTGTCTTAGTGACCAGGAAGAGGGACACAGTCTGGCCCAGAAGCGTGGCAGTGGCCATGGTGCACTTCTGACCACTAGCTACAATATATTACCAAAGGTATTGGGTCACACCACCAAATCAATGAATTCCAGGGTTACAATCACTTCCATGGCTGCAGGTGTATTAGGTTTGGTGTGGAGAAACTTGACTGACATGCACAGAATCCTGACCTCAACTTTCTTGAACTCCTTTGCAATGAATTAGAGCAGAGGCTGCAATTCTAGTTTTCTCATCTAACTATGAACACCCTCCTAAACCTTCTGGAAGATGTTTACAGAGTAGTTAAAGTTGCTTTTGCTGACAACAGTGGGTCCATCAACAAATTAGGCCTTATAGATTAAGAATAGGATGTCATCAAAGTTCATGTACACGTAAAAGTAGTCAAACAAATACTTTTGGCAATATGGCCTAATCAGCTTCCTTCGGGATCAAATATTAACACAACAAACCAAAGCAGAGCTTTAAAAACAGAACAATATCTGAACAGAACCCTCAGATATATTATATTTATATTTTTGGCAACTGATGTATTTACCAGAAGACCATGGTACAGTTTTGCCAATCGAATGGAAGCTCACCCTCATGCTACATTTACTATGGTAGTGAAAACTGTGTTAGAAAAACTAAACAAAAATAGATGAAACTTGATTATAACCTATAAATAAAATAAAAACAGAAGGCAAAGTCGATATTGTTGGGCAAATATTTCAAAGAACGGTCATAAGCTCATTTTTGTTATTCTAATAAAATAAAGATCTCATACCCAATAATTATGAATAACATTTTAAAATTTTGACATAGTACTTACAGGGGTTAAACAATTAAACTGAAACACCTGTCATTTTAGTGTGGGAGGTTTCATGGCTAAATTGGACCAGCCTGGTTGCCAGTCTTCATTGATTGCACATTGCACCAGTAAGAGTAGAGTGTGAAGGTTCAATTAGCAGGGTAAGAGCACAGTTTTGCTCAAAATATTGAAATGCACACAACATTATGGGTGACGTACCAGAGTTCAAAAGAGGACAAATTGTTGGTGCACGTCTAGCTGGCACATCTGTGACCAAGACAGCAAGTCTTTGTGACGTATCAAGAGCCACAGTATCCAGGGTAATGTTAGAATACCACCAAGAAAGACGAAACACATCCAACAGGATTAACTGTGGACGCAAGAGGAAGCTGTCTGAAAGGGATGTTCGGGTTCTAACACGGATTGTATCCAAAAAACTTAAAACCATTGCTGCCCAAATCACGGCAGAATTAAATATGCACCTCAACTCTCCTGTTTCCACCAGAACTGTCCGTCGGGAGCTCCACAGGGTCAATATACACAGCCGGGCTGCTACAGCCAAACCTTTGGTCACTCATGCCAATGCCAAACGTTGGTTTCAATGGTGCAAGGAGCGCAAATCTTGGGCGGTGGACAATGTGAAACATGTATTGTTCTCTGATGAGTCCACTTTTACTGTTTTCCCCACATCCAAGAGAGTTACAGTGTGGAGAAGCCCCAAAGAAGCGTACCACCCAGACTGTTGCATGCCCAGAGTGAAGCATGGGGGTGGATCAATGATGGTTTGGGCTGCCATATCATGGCATTACCTTGGCCCAATACTTGTGCTAGATGGGCGCATCAATGCCAAGGACTACCGAACCATTCTTGAGGACCATGTGCATCCAATGGTTCAAACATTGTATCCTGGAGGCGGTGCCATGTATCAGGATGACAATGCACCAATACACACAGCAAGACTGGTGAAAGATTGGTCTGATGAACATGAAAGTGAAGTTGAACATCTCCCATGGCCTGCACAGTCACCAGATCTAAATATTATTGAGCCACTTTGGGGTGTTTTGGAGGAGCAAGTCAGGAAACATTTTCCTCCACCAGTATCACGTAGTGACCTGGCCACTATCCTGCAAGAAGAATGGCTTAAAATCCCTCTGACCACTGTGCAGGACTTGTATATGTCATTCCCAAGACGAATTGACCCTGTATAGGCTGCAAAAGGAGGCCCTACACCATACTAATAAATTATTGTGATCTAAAACCAGGTGTTTCAGTTTCATTGTCCAACCCCTGTTCTTCAACGTGTTGTTTTATTTTGTTTCATCATGATGTCTCTGAGCGATTTCCTCTAATTCCTGTGGACCTGACCAGGACTGTTCTTTCACCCAGTTGCTGCTTCTCTCCTGCTGGATCTGCAAGTTTTGATTTCTTCGGGCTTGATATATTTTTGGTGCTCTTCTCTCTCTGGTTTGTGTCTTTTGGATTCTGGATTTGAACTGTTTTGGACCTGTGGAGTCTTAAAAAAGGAAATCAAATTGTTTTATTTTCTGAGTAAATGATTTTAGATCTGTCAACTGCCTTAGTTGCACAGATGAAATACCAGCTTATCCTTCCTTCCTTCCTGGTCATTCTCCTCCCTTTAAGCCTGTATTGTTATAACAAGGACTCCTCTATCTTGGTTGAGTGGAGTTTACAACTCAGCAGCTCTTCTGACCACTTTGAGTAAAACCATAGTAGTTGTTGATGTGGTTTCCTGTAGCTTATTCCATCTGGGCCAGCCAAGTCTCAATTGCCAGTTGCTCACAGGGGAGCTCCCCACCGAGGTTTGGTTCTTGTAAGAAGCCTTAATTTTCTTTTTCTGGATGAGACATACTATATCTAACCCATGGGTCCAATTCGCCACAAAAGACCCCTACAGCCATTCAAACTCCCAGACATCAGAACTCCCAAAATTATAAGGGTTCTTTGTCTGTACGACACTAAGCTGATATGGTGCAATCGGGGGCATGGAATAAATCCTAACTAGTGGACTTTGTGGATTGTCTTGCCACCGGTGAAATGTCACCTGATTGATGGAATGTAACCTGATGGGTGGAGGAGTTCTTTCTCCTCATGGATGATCCGAAACATAAGATGTTATAAAACAAAACTCATAAAAATCACACTTTTACAACATTGTCCAATGACTTTATTTATAAGTGCGTTCATTTGGATGTGATATATGTTTACCATTTAGGGGGGGAGTGGTGGCTAGAACAGGAGGTTTGTGTTCCAGAGGGTACACAAGGGGCCAGGTTCATATCCCACAGATTACCACTCTGGGTCCCTGAGCAAGACCCTTAGCCCCAGAATGCTCCCCAGGTGCCACACAATGGCAGCCCTCTGCTCCCTATAAGGGATGGGTTAAATGCAGAGGACAAATTTCATTGTAATGTGCAATGACCAATAAAGATAATTATTATTATTTAGAGTGTAAAGCAAACTGAATTTCAACAACTCTGCTGCAACAATAAAAATGTTGCAAAGGCACTGTATGGCTTTAATAGTCATTTATAGCTTACATGAAAATGTATCCACATAGTTAAGTTTTCTGGCCCGTGTTATAATCCACAGAACCACAACTGACTGATAACATCACCCTCTAGATTCTTTGTGCCAGAGATGTTTGTGATGAACCTGTAACAAACACCATCAGATTGTCATGTTCGGTGGTCAGATTAAATTAAAATACTTTTTCCTGGTTCAGCTCAGGAGGTTTGCTCCTATTCCGTTTTCAGTCGCATCTCTGTGATTCTCTAATGGGGGGAGATACTCCTTTGGATCCCCATCAAACGGCGAGGAGGGGGGCTGGTTGAAATGGCCCATCAGGAAGATGCCGGTCGTGCCGATGAAAAACACTAATGCCATGACAATAAAGCAGACTCTGTCAATCACACGGGCAACCAGGAACCATTCTTCATTTTCCTAAGATGAAGAAAATATTGCGTTTATTACCTCCGCCTACAAATAGCACACATTAAATCATATATGAAATCAGACCACAGGCCCCACTGGCATGATATAAATGCTTCTAACTGACTCTTTGGTAGCATCAAAGGTAGCCAACACTTTGTAAGAACTTACACTCTGGAAGTTGTTCTGCTGTCTTGCAGTCTCTGCTATGTGTTTACAGGAGGCCACACACTGCCTCAGCTCTGGTGAGGCCTGCGCCAAACTGACGCTGAGCTGTTCAGCTGTGCCTCCTTTCAGTCCACCATCTGTGTAAAAGACAAATCACATAGTCATGTTACGGTCACAGTTGTGGTCAGAAGTTTATATCGAACATTTCATATTAATATCTTTTATTGATTGTGTTTCAGTTATTCCTTTTGCAGGTGATACAGCATACAGTTTCAGTGAGATGAAACATTTAAATAAAAAAAAACAAGAATCTCGTGTACAACTTATTGTGAATTTTCTCCTACCCACACATGGTCGAAATTTACATATCCTGGCTCAAATATATGCATATACCCCCAACTAACATTTGGTGTACGTCCCTTTTTGAGTTGCACCTGGACCACACATGTTTTGCGGCGATCAACAAGCTTTTGGTACAATTCTGGCTGGATATGTGACCATTTTTCAAGGATTGGTTGAATTTTCCAAATTGGTTGGTTTTCGGCGTGGGACCTGCTTTTTGAGCACAGTTAACAAATTTTCTTAAGTGTTGAAGTCAGGGCTTAGGGACGGCAATTCCACATGTTTAATGTTAGCCTACTTTATACATCTGACACCTAAGATACAAAATGCTGTATTGTAAGATGAACAGACTGAAAAAATCCTTTATTCCCAGTGCTATTAGCCTGCTCAATTCCAGGTCCACATTGTAAGGACTTAATTTTTCTTGTTTTGCTTTGTTCTTTGGTGTGTGTGGCTATTTTTTATGTTTTCATTGCAAATTGCACCTTAGGGATAATAAGGTTTTACTTGACTTGACCTACTTTCATGGGACTTTGGGATTGTTGTCCTGCTTGAACACCTAGTGCGGTTCAGGTTTCAACCAACTAGCTATTGGTTTGAGGTAATGCATTGAACCAGTACCTTTGGTAAAACAGACCCTCAGCATGATGCTACCACCACCATGCTTGACAGCTGTTACAGTGTTCTTGGGTTTGAAATCTTAACCTTGTCCCCTTCAAATATTCTTCTTGTCATTGTGGCCAGATAGTTCAAGTCTTGTTTGACTATAAAACTTTTCACCAGAACGCGTTTGGTTGTTCTATGTGTGAAGCTGCAATGTCTGAGTTGATGACCAATGCACAATTCTCCTCACAATTTCCAGTTTATGGCAGGCTGAAACCTTGGCAGTCCCTGGGTTGTTCCTGGACATAACAAGCAACCTAACCTAGCCTATCATCTTTCACCCTATCCCTAAAGGCCAGTAAATACTCTGCAAGAACAGAGAAATGTGCTCCTTCATTTGAGATGGCAAGAAGAGGAACACCATTTGTTGTGGCCAGGACATTTACACTTTGCTCTAGAAAAAATATATCTCAAGATGGTCTCCTAATTGCGTGATTGACTTCAATGAAATGCAACTGCATCAGGCATCAAAGTACACAGACCATGTTGATGAAATTGGAACCTGTTTGTACGACCATCAAACATTTGGATTATTTGTGTGTGTGTGTGTGTGTGTGTGTGTGCGTATGTGTGTGTGTGTGTACGCATGTATATAACAATGTGTGGATCAATTCCTGACGGAACACCAACATTGTGTGGACATTTTACCTGGTCCACACGAGGGGAAATGGGTTATGCGGGTTAATGGTTAGATTTAGGACTAAGGTATGAATTGAGTTTAGCTAAGGGTAAGGTATATACTGGGATGAGTTAGGTTTAGGATAAGGGTCAAGGTATACTATAGGAATGAATGGAAGTTAATGGAAGGTCCCTATAAGGATATGTGTTTGTGTGTGTAAATTTGTCGCCTGGAAGTGCAAAGTTGTTAGGATGGTGACAAGGGCAGAAACCTCTCAACACTGCAGGTGTGTATGTCTAAAGTAAATTAAAGCTAGGTTAGCAGTAAGGGTGTGAAAACTAATGAAAACTCTTTATCTCTGAATGGAGCGAGGTTGTTCAGCTGGGTGCTGAGTGCTTGTCTGTAAGGTCGAAGCAGCTCGTAAACAGGTACATTAGATCTCCACTGAGTTCCTTGTACGTCTTTCTGGGCTGTTAAACATATTCTTTTTAAAACTGGTGAAGACCAATTACTAGGTGTGGTCAATTATAATAACCAAAGAGATTGAAGTACTGTATGTGTATACTGAAATTTGTATGTATAATTTTGACCCTGTATTAGAGAAAATCCACATGAATTCAAACCTGTGCTCTCAGTTCTTATTTTTAAAAATCATTGAAGATTTATGTTGTGTAATTACTCCAAACTGGCAACAGTAAAAAGCCTAAACATTATTATGACATCAATACCCATCATATGTGTAGGTAAATTTCTGATCAGAACTGTAATTTCACTTTGTTCGTGAAAACATTTTCATAAATACTTACAAAGAGTTTCTAACACTGACTTCATCAATCCGTTCCTCTCTTTGAGGTTTTTAAACATCAGCTCCGATCGAGCCACCGTAGCTAAATATTCCTCTGCTTTAGCGATAAGTGTGATGGAGCTGCGGCGCCGGCAGTGGATTTTGTCTGTGCAAAGAGTTCTTCCATCAGTAGTTTCAGAGGTTTTATCACTGTTTGGTGTCCAGGGTTTCATCCTCATCCTGAGCAGCTGAGGCAACACATTCAGGAAGATCTGAAGTCAAGACAGAATTAGGGTGAATCTATAAAGGAAAACATGCTTACTGATTTTTAAACGGCAGCTTTAGGAGATTTTCAAATGGTGATCTGGAAAGAGTCCTACCTTACGAACTTTGTCTGTCATTTTGTGAGTGTTCGGAGTTCTTAATGACACGTTGAGGACAATCACACAGTTTATTATTACAATAGTGGTCACTGACATCACAAACATCAGATATCTGCAGTGAAAGGTTCATTAAAGAGATTAATCATGGTTTTAAGTCAGTACAAGTGGAACTAAAATAAAAGCAAAAGTGAGGTACATGGACTTACTTTCCAATAAGAGGCACTGCTTTTGAAGTCTCTGGAACTTTCTTAGCGATCAGGAAGAGGAACACAGTCTGGCCCAGAAGTGAATAAATAGCCATGTTGCACTTCTGACCACCAGCTATGAAAATTAAAATCAATATTCACTCAGAGCTACAGATGAAACCAGAAATTTACATAGAGTTTACAGAAATACACTTAACCTATTTGTTCACTTTTTGACATTAAATCAGACTAAACTTTTCTTGTTTTAAGTCATCTGGGATCACCAAAGTTATTTCTACTTGCTAAATACCAGAATAGCACCAGAGAACTGTTTGATCTTTTTTATTTTACCACTACATTGGTCAGAGAGTGTCATTATCCACAGTAAAATTAGTCCCATACCAACGTAGCCTGAAAGGTCACTCAGAGAAGAAGAAGCCTTTACCCCAAAAGCAACCTAAAAAGTGAAATTACAGTTGGCAGATGTACTCAGGGAAAAAAACCTGGAAGTATTGTTATAATTTCTCAAGATAACAGCCATGATGTTTAAGTTTGTGAGCAAATGGGTCTTTCAAATCGGCATTTATCCTAACTCTACTGAGAAATCAGTTACGAAACGGCTTGACGGCATCAAAGTCAATATTTTGGAGTGGTCATCACCATAGATATACAGGGGTTGGACAATGAAACTGAAACACCTGGTTTTAGACCACAACAATTTATTAGTATGGTGTAGGGCCTCCTTTTGCGGCCAATACAGCGTCAATTCGTCTTGGGAATGACATATACAAGTCCTGCACAGTGGTCAGAGGGATTTTAAGCCATTCTTCTTGCAGGATAGTGGCCAGGTCACTACATGATACTGGTGGAGGAAAACGTTTCCTGACTCGCTCCTCCAAAACACCCCAAAGTGGCTCAATAATATTTAGATCTGGTGACTGTGCAGGCCATGGGAGATGTTCAACTTCAATTTCATGTTCATCAGACCAATCTTTCACCAGTCTTGCTGTGTGTATTGGTGCATTGTCATCCTGATACATGGCACCGCCTTCAGGATACAATGTTTGAACCATTGGATGCACATGGTCCTCAAGAATGGTTCGGTAGTCCTTGGCAGTGACGCGCTCATCTAGCACAAGTATTGGGCCAAGGGAATGCCATGATATGGGAGCCCAAACCATCACTGATCCACCCCCATGCTTCACTCTGGGCATGCAACAGTCTGGGAGGTACGCTTCTTTGGGGCTTCTCCACACCGTAACTCTCCCGGATGTGGGGAAAACAGTAAAGGTGGACTCATCAGAGAACAAAACATGTTTCACATTGTCCACCGCCCAAGATTTGCGCTCCTTGCAACATTGAAACCGACGTTTAGCATTGGCATGAGTGACCAAAAGTTTGGCTATAGCAGCCCGGCCGTGTATATTGACCCTGTGGAGCTCCCGACGGACAGTTCTGGTGGAAACAGGAGAGTCGAGGTGCACATTTAATGCTGCCATGATTTGGGCAACCATGGTTTTATGTTTTTTGGATACAATCCGGGTTAGCACCCAAACATCCCTTTCAGACAGCTTCCTCTTGCGTCCACCGTTAATCCTGTTGGATGTGGTTTGTCCTTCTTGGTGGTATGCTGACATTACCTTGGATACCGTGGCTCTTGATACATCACAAAGACTTGCTGTCTTGGTCACAGATGCGCCAGCAAGACGTGCACCAACAATTTGTCCTCTTTTGAACTCTGGTATGTCACCCATGATGTTGTGTGCATTTCAATATTTTGAGCAAAACTCTGCTCTTACCCTGCTAATTGAACCTTCACACTTTGCTCTTACTGGTGCAATGTGCAATCAATGAAGACTGGCTACCAGGCTGGTCCAATTTAGCCATGAAACCTCCCACACTAAAATGACAGGTGTTTCAGTTTCATTGTCCAACCCCTGTATATTACTGGATTGGACATCGCCTATTAGCCATTGCTATGCATTGACTCATGTCAACAAAGACATGTTGTTCCTGTGCGGGATCATCATGCATCTGTCATAAAAATGGTTGTAGCAGCCTTAGTTCTTATCCATTTAAAACAAAATATGGTTCAAATGTTATAATACATAGAGATATGTAGTCTCCCTAAACTTAAATCTATAAGCAGTGTGGGAACTGTGCATTATGGTGTTGACAGGCATAGCTACTGTGCTACAATGATCACCATGTTGTCAATTAATTTTTAACATCTGAAGCTGCATATTTGTGATTATTGTAGGTTGTTGGTTTCTGGCCTTGATGCTGGGATTTCTATGCTGGTATAGGCTGTTAAAAGAGGGTTTATCTGACTCCTGTTACCTAGACCCAGGGAAGACTGGCCATCGGGAGCACCGGGACGTTCCCCGGTGGCCTGACTGTTGACCTGGCCCATGCAGCTACCACCGAGGGGCAGAACTAAAGGGTTGGTTTGGGTCACACTTGATTTTTTTAAATAAACAATCCTGCCATTTGTGTGGCTCACTCTGGTATGTGACTGAAGCTCCCAGACTGAGGTAAGACACCCCATCCTTTCTTTTTCTGAGACTGTCTGTCACAGCAAAGCAGAGACACGGAGACATCCAAAGAGGACAGTGTTGGGACCCACAGCCATGGATTTCAACATTAAAACTCCGGTACAACCTTTTCTGGAGTTTTTCAAAATAAAGTGCATTAACCTTCTTCCGGCACAGCCAGAAAACAGGATAACTGCGGACTTCCTGTGATGCCACTGTCCAAATAAAAGGACAGCTGTTGCTACATCCGCCCTCTCCAAGCCAGTTGACCATCGGGACAGGAGCAGGCCAAGCACGCTGAGGTCTTTTTGCTGGCAAAAAGACATAAACTCTTCAAACTGGATCCAAGAGTGTCATAAGATCACGCGATCATATGCAAAGTTAAATATGAGTGAAGCACTGTTTGTGTACCCGGTGATTTCATTCATAAAGAGGGGAAATTAAGGTATAAGCATTGCTTACTTTCTCTCTCGGAGCCTGCAGAAACTGTGTCGCAGAGAAATCCCCAGTAGAAAAGCTGTTTCTACAAGCCAAGTCTGAAGGAAGGGCAATGGCTCGCATCACTGTGGTTACGGTAATGAACAGCTGGTTGACGGACAGAACAAGCTGTCTTTCAAGTCACAGCTCCGGAGGTCAAATTAGCTGAAAGCTAACCGCTTGTTGACTGTGGACGTTTCTTCAAACTTCACCCCTTCGACAACATTTCCTCAGCATGGTCAGAGGTTAGGTGTGGGCAGAAAAATAAGAGAAAGAATTGGAATGAAATGATCTAAACGCTTTTCATTTTATGAAGTTTGGTTTGCTTGTGTGAAATTCGGCTATCTTAGTGCTAGCAGGCTATCTGCAGCACACGTGCTCAGGTTGTGTTCTTTGTGTGTTTTTAAAGTTAAGACAAACTTTATTTAAAGGGTGATTTTCATGACCGAAAGAACGAGATTCCGGATACAAGCTGCAGAAATGAGCTTCCTCCGTAGGGTGGCCGGGCACTCCCTTAGAGATAGGGTGAGGAGCTCGGCCATCCGGGAGGGGCTCGGAGTAGAGCCGCTACTCCTGCACATCGAGAGGAGCCAGGTTGCGTGCTCAGGTTGTGTTCTTTGTGTGTTTTTAAAGTTAAGACAAACTTTATTTAAAGGGGTGATTTTAAACAGAAGGTTGATCATAACGCACCGTCCGTGCTTAAGCATTTTAACCCTTATATTAGCCCTGGTATTTTTGAAGGTATGTGTTCTGGTGCTAAGCTATCCGCTTCTTTTGTTAGCTCAACTGCTAACCGGTAAGAACACGTGCTTGCTGCTACAGAATATTTAACATAAAGGTTTAGTTTCAAGTTAGTGAATAATAGTTCCTAAACATTATTTTACTAAATCTGATAACCAAGTAAACATCATTAAGCCCCATTTCTCCAGAAAGATTTGGCTCTTTTCCAAATATTCCCTTAATAATATTTCTTTAAATATTATTTTGATAAATAAAGGCAACTAATTAGACACCATTGAGAAATTATTCATCCAGAAGGTTGGTTTTGTTCAGCAGATCATTCTTTAAAACATTATTTTATTAAAATAATATTTTATCTGATCTTGCATTATGAATGGTTGTCTAAAGGTTTGCTGATTATTGCCTAAGTTAGTTCTTACACTAACTTAACTTCATTTCTAGATTCTTCAAGATAATCCTTGGTTCTCAAACATAAACATTGCACGGTAATGTTGCATCACTCTTTTGGTCATGATTTTCAATCTTCTTCAATTAACTTGATTATATTGTACATAGCCCATGAATCTTCATTATTCTTTCATTCTGCTTGGTAGTTTAGTTGGATTGTTTTAGCATAGTAAAGAGTTTGTTGATTGAAATATGTTTGACTTTGAGTTGACTTATTTTTGTTAATAAATTCTTGTATTTTAAGAAATTGTGTGAATTCATTCCATATATGTGCAGAGTTTTGCTGTTCAATAATGTCAGCGCTTGGCTTACACCTTTCAATTTTGTCCTAATACCATCGCCTTACTGGGCTGGTATTCTCAGGACAACCCTTAACAGACCGAAATATTATTTAATAAAATATTAAAGTATTAATATTAAATATTAAATAATATTGTCAGATTACTATTCCTTACAACAGAATGATCAGAGAGGGAGAGGACATAAAATAAGAAAGCACTGGGCACCAATGCAGCAAAGTGCTGTAAATGTGATCAGATAAGACATAAACACTGGTGAACAGTGAAAAATGCTAGCGTAGCATAGTCTATCCAGCACAACTTGGTTAGTTCCACTTTAAGGAACCTAAATGGACCAAAACAAACTCAATAAAACACATTTTAAGTTTTAACAAAGGATATTGAAATTTTAGAACATGGTTAACGAACAGAATCAGTAAAAAATAAATGTTTGTTTAATGCTAAAATGTCCAGGAATTCAGATTCATAAACTCCACTAATAAATTACTGTATATGATTATTGAAATCGTTGTATTATATTATTTTATTCTATTCAATCTTTACTTAACCAGGTAAAATTCATTGTTTTAATATTTTAAATACTGTACTACTTTGCATGGCATACCTGTGTACATCACTTATTTTGTCTAGACTGTCGAAGCATCATGTCATTCTACTCAAAGAACCTAATTGGCCTTTAAAAAGAACCAGTTCTGTGTACTTACGTATGTGTGTGTCATGTGGTAGTCATGTGATGTCCAATCCAGTAATATATATAAATGGTCATCACTCCAAAATATTGTGGGCAGAGCTGAAAAGGTGTGTGTGAACAAGACGGTCTACAAGCCTCATTCACTGACACCAGTTGTGTCAGGAGGAATGGACCAAAGTTCCAGCAAACTATTGTGAGAAAATTGCTTAACGATGTCCAAAACATCTGACCCAAATAATACAGTTTTAAATGAAATTTTAACAGATTTGAAATGTATGTAACCTTTTAATTTGAAAAAAAAAATATTGGAAATTCTCTGAGGAATCTTGTATTATTTGGGAATTTAGCAAACAGGAACAATTTTGGTAGTCCTAACGTATCTAAAACATGAAACCTTTAGTGCTTATTTAAGACCAGACAGGAAAAAATGTTTTTTACACAGTATGTTTGTAAACATCTGTTTCCAACTGTATGCAAAGGTTTTGCATAATTTCAGTTTTTCATTGCAGTATTGAAAGGTCAAGCCATCACTATTGCATCATGCTAGCATGCTAGATTTAAAACTTCAAAGGGAGCAAATGCTCAAAATGGATAAAAACCTTTGGCAGGTAAAAAGTAAACCAGCAGGCCAAGAGAGGAGAAGAGGACACAGGGAGCAATAATGTTGATGATGTAGAAAACAGGCTTTCTCTGGATGATGAGGAAGAAAACTATCTGCTGATACTCCAGGTCATCTTTAGTGTACCAAGTGTTGATCACCTTCTTGGCAGGTCTGTGTCTGATCGCCCACTCGCCGTTCTCTAAAACCACAAACGTCAAAGATTTTAGTTTTTACTATAAAAACATCAGCGTCTAAATCATGAACCGTGTTCTACGGTTCTTCAGTAGTTGTTTGTGAAATGTGTTTTTGTACCTGTAAAAGCCTCTTTATCAATTTCCACCCACTCCAGTGTATAGTTATCCTTTTGTTGGAGTTTCAGTTCAATCTCATTGGCACTGTAGGTCTGGGAGCTGAGAACAGAAGGAAAACATTGCGTGTCTCTTCCGTAAGTACAACCATAAATACTGTACATCAGAATCAGAATCAGAATCAGAAAAGCTTTATTGCCAAGTACGTTTTTGGACATACAAGGAATTTGTTATTACATCTAATACAAGTCCTATTTAACCTGAGAATCTGATGACAAGGGTTCCACTGAATTATTTTTATGCCCAAAGAAACGTGATTAGAAAGTATCTGTTTCAGTGTTTACATTTGTAAGCCTTTTGATTATTTGAATGTTTTGCAATAGATTAAGTTTTTCTTATTAATTGCATTGCCAGAGTCTCATCTTCGTTTTACATTTTGTGTTTATTTACTGAATATCTACATTTGAATCCTTGCATGCAGTTCCCACAGATCCTGACACAAGTTTGAAATTAAAATGGTTCAACGTTTTCCCTAAAATATTTAGCATGCAAGAGATGACTGATAGACAGTCTAAATAAAAAACGTTTTGATGAAACAAAAATGATGTATGGAAAATAACAGAAAACATTGTGATGGATGTTGCACTACATAAAGAAAGCCAAGGAGCATCTATGCTGAGGAAGGTAAAAAGAAAAGGCAGGTGTGGCAATCAGGTAAAAAAAAAAAAAAAGAAAAAGAAAAAAGAAATTAAAACTACAATGCATTTTCTGGAAATATGACAAATACTAATTAAAACAGCAGATATTCAAGTTATATCAGAGCAACAAACAGCCCAAACAGAGCTAGAATACACAGATCACGTCAATGCAAATGATTTGTGAGCCACGTACTGGTATTTAAACCCCTTAAAAAAATATTTGAAAAATAATGTAAATATTTTTCTTCAGATAAACATTTTAGGACATTATCTGACTGACCTTGTTTATACTCTACATATCATTTTCCATTTCAGTTTTTTTCAAGATTTGTCAACTTTGTCTGGGTATACTTACCGGAAGATCATAGTACAGTTTTGCCAGTCAAAGGGAAAATAGTTGACTGTGATGGCACAGGCACTACGGTAGATGGCAGGAGGCAGCCAGTACACGCAGCCATTCGGAGACACTAGTGCGTTACAGTAATATGCTATCTCAAATTGTCCATCCACACTGGAGAAAAGAAGGCAAGGCAAAATAAACCAGAGTAGGTTTGTTATAAATATCCACAAATGTCATTCTACAACATTTCTGAGTGCAAAATTCACGTCCACTCACTTAAATACTTTTTGTATGTCTTGTGAGTTAATTTATCATTAAATTAGTGTGATTTTATTCATTTAATTATGAAATATTTTTATGATGTATCATAATCATTCAATTTACAGTGGAAGTGTTAATATTGTGAATGTGTGAATACATATATTTCTAATATAATTCTCTCCACTCATTAAATATTACAGTAATTTTTGCCTAAAGAAGTGGCTTAAGGACAACATAGTCAATACTTTGCACGGCTCATCACAAAGCCCTGTCAGGAGAAATGGGCCAAAGTTTCACCAATAATGTTGATAACATATTCATGAGCCTTGCAATTTAGGTTCTAATGCAGAATTTAACCTTAGTAATTACATACATATTTTGGGTATGCCTCAGTTATTATGCTTTTCATATTATTTAGTTTAACTGATAGAGCTTATAAAAAGCAACAATATACTTGACTTACTCTTAAAGTCATATTAGTTTAGATATACTCACTTGTTTTCTAATATGACGTCAGGCAGCCAGATCTTTTTGGAGGGAACCCGTAGTTCAGATGTTATATTCCCATACAAAGCTGATCTTGGTGGTTCGTCCCACCTCAGTCTGTAGTCACACCATACCTGCACACAGCAAGTGTGTTTGCTAAACTTACACATTTCTAACCAACCTCAAATCCCTGCACAGTAGCATGTCAGTGGTTTAGCTGTCTGTAAAGTTACCATTTCTATCCACACGCTGGTTGTCAGGGCCTCCTCTTTTTCATTCTTAGTGAAAGACAGGATAGGTGACAGTGTCAGCTTATAAGCCTGTGCAGCAACTGGTTATAAAGACAAACATGAGACTGAGAACAGATCACCAGAGAGATGAGGTTGGTGAGAGTCATCTTGATGGAGACTTGGGTGACATTTCCATTTTTCTCATTTGGTTGGACATTCTTGTTGTAGCCCTTCATCAAATCCTTAAAAAGTTCTCCCTCAAGGTTTACCGCACACGCTTTAAACAAAGCACAAAAAAATCAATTGAGGATCTGCAGTGAAGTTCAAACAAGTAACGTCTTATTCCTTCTCACACAGCTGTTTACCTTATATAGGTAAAGAAAAATGCCCTTGTCAAGCGTACAAGGTTCACTTTTTGTAACTTATGCAAAATGACGAGGAGAATCACAATGCTGCTAGAAGCCGAGCTTAAGTCTTAAAATGTCATGCATTATATTTAAGTGCATTGGCATTTAAAAAGGTTTGACTCGCCATTGAGCCTCATGTCTTATATCGATTCATAACACAGGCGCATCTATAGTCCAGCTTTCATCGCTTCAATCCTCATGAGGTTGTGGTTTATCATCCCACACAACTCTCTCAGGACGATGAAGGATGAAAAACTTACAAACATAGAAGTTCCAAGTAAAAATTAAACTTTAGAAACTAGGAACTATCAGTAGTAAAAATGCTGGAAAAAACTAGTAGTTGTAGGGTTTGATAAAATTAAAAGCTTCTAATGCTAACCTAAGGATTCTGCAACACAACCGGTTTGAATCTAGTTTTGTAATAGAAAAACAATTGATATGTCTCATCGAATATTAATTGGTTATAGTAGACCTTTAATCAATTTTAGACTTGAATTTAATGGCAAGTGAGAACCACCAATTTAGGATTATTTAGAATAATTTCTTCAAATATTTAAAAAATCAGTTGATATGTCAAAATAGTTCATTCACTTAGCCGACCTCATCTAAAGAACAAATACATTTCAGTTAAGTTTTTTCATTAATATTTAAACTTCCTTTGAAAATCATGCATTAGTTCTATGTATACTTACACTTACGCTTTACAAAATGTGTTTTTAGCATATTACAAACTAAACATGAACACCGTCTTGTTGTACAGATGTTTATTTTATTTTGACTTTGCAAATGAAAAGCCATAAATCAGTCAAAAATTATTTAAAGGAATTTAATCGTTTCTGCAAACCTTTCATCATTAGCTCAATGACACTTTACAAAAAAATTCAACTTAACAAAATTGTTGAATAATTGTTTTTTCAAATGTTAAGCTGTAAGTAACTAGGGTCACCTTTATTAAATTGCAATTGTTTTTTCCCCCCGTGATTTAACCAATTTCTAACAACATCCTGCAAATTTCTGTGAAACTGTCTGAATACCAATAGTCTTTGCTGAGTCCCTACCTGCAGCAGAAATCATGACTACTCCTAGAAAGAGTAGCGGAGAACGTCGAGGTCCAGAATCCATGAGTGTGTTTGTGCTGCACAGTCTGGGACAAAGCACCACACGTGCGCATGGACTCTACTAGGTAGGGTAGTTTGGGTTGATAGTAAAAGGATGGAGAAGCCGTTGCTGGTTAGGGTTAAATCCAAAATGTATTTCCGTCATAAGCAGCTGACACACACATACACAGGAGACATGACTTGCTAACTGTTTGGGCAAAGCACTGCCCTCCGGTGCTGCAGTTATGCTCAGTGCACCTGGTCATTGTCATTCATCGGCTGACACGAACAGTTTAATATGGATTATCTGATGGCATATTTTGCACACTAGTGATCTGCAATAGGTTTTTCAATCAGAAACCACAACTTATTTTGCTTAAAACAAAACTAGCTTTGGAAGATAGATAAAGCCAGATTATGTCTTTCTGTGATAGATGAAAAGTAAAAAAAGAACCCCATGGTGGTCAAGAGAACAGGTGGTAAGTCCTATTCATTTGCAGCATACCCTGTGTGGTGACTGACCAGGGTTTGCCGAGGTTACTTTGAGTGTGGGTTCAAAAATACCTCCTATAATAAGGCACACAATTCCCACTCACATCAACACGCATGCATCAAGCGGGAAATGATGAATCACAACTGATTCGTTTTGAAAATTATTTAAGTAAACGTCCATGTCATTTGTTTTATCAAAATCACATATGACTGTGCTGAACTAGTAGAACAACCTAATAGAATAGTTATTTCAGCAAGCCATCGCCACTCACAAGTAGCCAAGCAAAGTGCACAAAAACAGTGACTATTTGCAAAAGGAGTTGCCTATCATAAATAATAGCAGGTGACAAAGAGCTACTCTGGTTTTTCGTGCACTTTTAAGTCTCTCTTTGGGAAACATGGTGAGAAAATAGAGAGGCATGTGTGTGCACACTGTGCAGCAGCTGCAGTGTTGATAGTCATACTGGAGGTCAGAGAAGTATCACATAGTATATATATGTGAATATTGTACATTGTAAATATGTATATTCTGTAATACAAAAACAAAACCAAAGAGCAAAGTGTACCGAAGTCAAATTCCTTGTTTGTATGTACGAACTTAGCAATAAAGCTGATTCTGATTCTGATCTGTTTTCGGTAGTGTTGGATTTGGTCCTGGTAGAACTGCAGCAGTATAATACTATGGGATGTGGTGCACTGCTCACATTTATTTTGACTATTTAAATGAATAGTCTACTTTCAACCCAGCATGCAACAGTATTACAGCATATTAGGTACAAATACTTTTTTATTAAAAAAATACAACTTTCTCAATACAAATAAATATTTTAGGGATAAAGATAGTATGCATAATATATACAATCTGTGTGCTTCACAAGAGGCTCAACCTTTGTAAAATACACGAGGAATAACTTATTTTTTTATGCAAATGTATAATTTAAACAATGCTGAATCTATAAACACATACTGTGCTGGCATTTATTGACACCCCTGGTAAAGATGTGTGAAAAGTCCTAAAAAAAAATAATGGTTTATTCCAGTGCAACAATTTTCCTCTGAAAAATGTAAGATTTAAGTACACTGAACTGGACATAGTTTGTAATAGGGTAATAGGATATTGTTTTAAAACATGTAGCCAGATCAACAGAAAATAAACCATTTTCCATGGTAAACACAATCCCAAGAATTACATTTTAAAAAGAGCTTGTGCTGTGAGAGATTATTGTGCTACTGATGATAGTTATTTTTCCCACTATTTAAAATAAGTCAAATTAGATATTGTATTAAAATAAAACCTGTTTGAAATTTTGTTACTGTAATAAAAGATTAATTTAGTTTTAGGGTTTTTGCACATTGTTATCAAGGGGCTAATAAATGTGGTACAGTAGAAAAGTGTGTCACAGTCAACACTTCAACGGGTACATTCATGTTTGCTTCGACAGTCAAAGTCAGGCTCCCCAATTAAAAATATGATGACCATCTTCTGCCGAGGAAAATCTTCCAAACTGGTCTTTTATCTTTTGAACTCCTGATAATCAAAGTTATGTTTTGAGGGTGTCAAGAGCCACGGCGATGATCCTCGGCATGCTGCGGTAGAATGATTCATTCTCAAGACCCACGAGACTGTAGAAGGTCAAGGGTCGTCCTGCCACTACAGCTCTGATCCGCGCCTGGTAAAGTCCTCGATCGTTCTTGGAGGTCAGATCAACTAAAACCTGAGGAGCAACAAATAGAAATGAATAAAAGTTATCTCACAATGCAAACAAAATTAGTTCTTGGAACCTAAACCTTCACTGCCATTTACCTCTTGGAAGTTCATTTGCAGACTGTTGCTTGGAATGTTTAGGATCCAGTTGTAGGACTCTTGAATTTCACTAACTTGTTGGGAAGACTCTCTCAGTCCAGGACAAACTAGAGGGAAGCACAAATACATGTCAGGTTGGTCCATCAATGAATTTATACAACTAGCAATATATTTAAAATAAAGCCAGAAATGTCTGAGGAATACTTTTTCTACCTGTACCAGGAATCTGCCTCTTTTGAAGAACGCTCCTGGTTCTTCTTTGACCTAATAAGGTTCCATCACGTTTGAGGTCAGAGGTTTTTGTGTGAGCACTCTCAAAAACTTTCTGGACAGCAGGTGTAAACCGATCCCGAAGAGCTGCTGCTGAAGGTTTTAATTCTTCTCCATCCCCATTTCCATCAAATGTGAAGTCCTCTGATGTGGTGCTCCATTTAGCAGAAACATCTCTACTGAAGGAAGTTTCACTTTGCGATGTGCCATCGTCCACAGTCTGTTCTTGTGTTCTTGTTCTTCTAAGTTCACCCATCAAGACTGACAGAAGGGACCAGGGTTCCTGGGGTTTTTGGGACAAGGACGATGGAGCAGTGTGGCCGATCAAAGAAGGACTCTTAGGACAGCCCTCTTCAAGATAGGCTGCATCCAAGTGCAGACGAGGAGGAGCTGCTCTGGAGTCCAGTTTGGAGTGAAGACCTGAAATAACAAACTGATAATGTCCAGCCAGTTGTTGCACCAAAGAATCCTGTGTCTGCAAAGAGTTAGAAACATAAATAAATGTTAAGAATCAGGTAAAGTAAGTCAACAATAAAGCAAAGTGAAAACAAAGTTTGAAAAATAATCAAAGCTATGTGTTGTGTGAGTAAACACACAGATTTGACCTTTCACATGCCAGAACTGCTCTCATCAGGTCACTTCAAAATGTCTAAACCAGCACTTTAGATCTAATCATAGGGACTTCTGATCTCACACCGTCCTGCAACCTTCAAAATATTAACAATTTTATGGCTCAAAAAGGTTTTTTGCTTGTCTGAATGAAATAATTTTGGGCTGAAAAAGAAATTATTTGTCTTATCCTAAAGATTTAAGAGGCCCCAACAGTGCTTTCTTCAATGACTCCAGATTTTAGTTGAATAAATGTATAACACAATTAATTCAGTGGAATTAGTTTAGTTTATTTTAAACATGTCAATTTTAATATAACAAAAATATTTTAAGTCACTTAAGGCATCATTATACTCAACGATAACATGAATATAATTAATACAGGTTTGAAACCTTGAACATAAAAACAGCTCCGGTCAGAAGATAACAATGGTTTCTACAAGCAACTGAAATAATAAAGTAATAGTAATAATAAAGTGAGGGCATAGCGCTGGTGGTGTAGGAGTTAGTGCGCAACCACATATAGAGGCTATAGTCCTCGAAACAGCCATCATGGGTTCGAGTCCCGGACCTGGCGACCTTTACCGAATGTCTCCCCCTTTCTTTGCCCCTCCTTCCTGTCTCCCTACTGCCAAAAATAAAGGCCTCTAGTACCAAAAAAAATTCTTAAAAATAAAGCAATGAAATTCATTTTTATTATTTGTCTCCCGACTAATACATTTCATTGTCCCAAGTCTACTTTTGATCGGCACCTGGTGGACAACTCCTTCCTCAAAAGCTTTGGTTCCCAGTGACCTGCTGGAGTTCTGACCCAGAACCAGGGAACCCATCCCAACTTTTTCCAACTAAAACATAGTACTGATCACCCTCTCAGATTTGGTTGTGATAAATTATTTTGTTTGCATCATATATAAATTTATTAAACGTTTCTGCCACACGTTTTTTCTTGCAAGCCTTATTTGAAGCGTAATTACGTTTTGATTGATGCTAACCAAATCTTGATCTGTGTGTTAAGAAACAAATTCATCCATCAGACTGATTTTTTTGATAGATTGTTGGACTGAGATGAGACAGATTTATTTATGTGCAGTAAGATAGTTTAACGTGGCTGATCAATGCTACGTGTATCTTTTTTTTAAAGCTTCAATTCACATTTGTTCCCAGGAATATCTTGTTTTCATAAATCTTTAAATGACTTGTAAAATTGAATCTATCATTTTTTTACTCTCCTGCACAATATATTATTGTTGTTATGCAAAAAACCTTAACTGCATCACTCCTGGTGTATTTTTTAAAATAAGCAACTTACCTGTAGAAAAAGCTTTTCCTCATTAGTTTTTGTTATGGAAGAAATGTCTGTAATTCCAGTCTGGTGGTGTTCATCTATGTCATCAGCAATGTTTCTCAGGTATTCCTCCCATTCATCCACTGAAGGACCAACATGTCTAAATAAAGCTGGTGGAGCATGAGAGGGATCCTGCTTTGCTTGATCCTCTGGTATCACAGCTCCGCCTAGCTGTTCTGCAAATAATGCAATAAAAGTTACAAACCAAACATGAGGTATGCATATTCTGTATAATACTTTTGTGTTGTGCAAAAGTGCAGCAGGTGCTAGAGCTTTTATATTTTTGTGGTAAATTACAAAGGTGCAGTGACATAATCCTTCACACGTGTACCTTTAATCTGAGTGAGGCCATAGCTCAGACCGAGGTCTCTCTTCTCTCTGTTGTGGGTAAAAGCTGCACTGTATATGTGCTCCACAAGCTGAGGGAGAGTCTGAGTAAAGAAAGCCAAGTCCATTTTATCCCTGATGTAGTCTTCAGCCCTCTGGAGCAAGTCTAACAGGGTTTGAAGGAATGACCGTAACTCTACAAGACAGACAGGGAAAAAAGTTTCAGGAATTTCAAATTAACTAAGATGTATCATGTATAAAAGAGCTTTTTAATGGAGGCACTTACGGCATTTCTTGAATCGGATGAGGCATTTGTCCTCAGCCACTCTACTGCAAGCACCGGTAGACTGACTAGGAGGACAAGTCAGTGTGTAGAAGTGACAGAGAGAGTTAAACTCAGACCTCTGCTCTGCCTCTGTCATGTCTGTGGTTTTCAGCAGTTCTGGACATGTTGGCTCCCTGCTTCCTGATGATTCTGAAAACATTGCAGTACGTAGGTGATTTTAGTGTTGGGACATCAGACATGTTTAATTCTTTTTTCAGATGATCTTAAGAAAAAAAGCAGTGGTGTGTGGCTGCTTGAAACTTACTCTGTATCTCAGTCTGAATCCAGTCAGAGAAAGCAGACACCCTTGTGTATACTCCAGGTTTGCCTTTTTCTCCACAGCCGTCACCCCAGGAGGTGATACCAAAGAGCTGGAAGCGACCTGAAATTCTGTCCTGGTAGATTAGGGGGCCTCCAGAGTCCCCCTACAAATGACAAAAAGCATGACAAAATATAAATAAAGCTTTTGATATTCTTAAGAGGTTTCACTCATACCAGATTAATTCAGCTTCAAATGAAAGCAAACACTGCATGAGAGAAATCATATAAAAGGACATCGCAGGATAAAAAAAAAGCTGCTACTCTGCTCACCTGACAGGAGTCTATCCCTCCAGAGAGATAGCCGGCACAAAGCATAGTGTTGGTGACCAGTTCTTTACCGAGAGCACTCTTACAGGTGCTCTGAGGAAGCAGGGGAACCTTGGCCTCCATCACCATGTCAGCAGAAGGCCCATCTAAAATACATATAAACACAATTTGGTCAAATCTCATTTATATTAAGAAAATCTATGTTATTTTAATTTTATGCAGGGATATATCATTTCTTTGAACGATAGTTCAAATTTTTGAAGTAAGGTTCTGTTAAGAGGTTTTAGACAGGTAATATTTCACATATAGTGGTTAATTTTCTTGGTGTCCTTATTTAATATAAATCCAGGTTAGCTGGATCCAAAATGCTAAAGCTAACCGCTAGTCTGACAGGGGTCAAGACCAAAGCGAACTTCTACTATCTTGAATCAACTCCAATCTTAAAAATATCATATGAACCTGATTTTATGGAGGAAGGAGGTGTTGAGTCATCAATGATCTTGCTGTATGGAAACAACATAGGTAAAGCTTTTGGCCAGAGTGGCGCACCGCCAGCTTCATTTCCCTTGTAATTAATCATAGACCTCTGTAAAAAATACTCTCCCAATGCAAATGTGACGATGTTTTAAGGTTCAACAAATAGCATTTAGCATAAACTTCTATGATGTTCTTAAATTTTTCAGTTGTTTTAGGACAGTAAAAGAGCACTTCTCGTTGCTGTGGTTAGCATCAGTCTCAATTTCAAATTATATTTGAAAGATTCTGAATTATCCCTTTAAAAATAAATTTATATTGACAAAAGTCATTAGCATACAGAGATAGCAGACTGAACATTTAAAGTTTTTCAAACATTTTACGAAATGTGACCCAGACAAAAAAAAGTGACATTGTAGACTCACCTTCAAAGAGGGACCCCCAGCCTGCCACAAGACACGGGCTGCCCGTTGGGGGGTCCACATCAGAAGGAAGACACACTGGTGTCACATGTTCAGACAATACTACTGGGGATGTCAGTTCCACCAGGGCTATGTCGTTGTTAAACGTCTTTGGATTAAACTGCAGGAAATTACAATGATTTTTATTATTTAATTACTTATTGTTCATCGTTATTTAAGGTTCATTATTTCATACCTTAGGATGGGGGATGATACGGTTCACTTTAAGAACCTGCTCATCAGGGTCTTTCTTGGAGATGTCAAACTCGCCTACCACAGCTGTCCAATAGCTCTCGCCGCGGCTGCTAAAGAGAAAAGATGGAAGGCAAGGCAGATTTAGTTGTAGCACCAGCCATACACATTTAAAGTGTTTCACAGTAAATATAGCATTAAATACAAGAAAATATATTAATAGGTTAGTCAAACCTAAGCATTTAAGCATATAAAGAAAGAAATATAAAAAGTACATACATGTAATGCAGTAATACATGATAAAATGCTGAACTAATAAAATGATCTTTGACCTTTATTAGGAAACTGAAGTAAACAATAATGTTTTCAGTCCCAGTTTAAAAGAGTCAATACTTTTTGCACATTTCAGGTTTTCAGGATGTTTGTTCTGGTCTTTGGATTGCTAAGTAAAATGGTCTCTGATGACCTGAGGGTCTACATGGTTCATACCTGAAAAACAAATCCTAAATGAATTTAGGTCCTAAACCATTTGGTGCTGAATGGACCAATAAAAAGATATAAAATGTTTCCCTTTACAAGCAGAGAGCCAGGACAGTGCTTAAGAACCGGTGTAATATGATCCATTTTCCTAGTGTTGGTTGGGACTTTGGCTGCAGCATTGTGGAAGAAATGCAGCTGCCTAATTACCTCTTTAAAATCCTGCATAGACACAATTACAATATTTACTACAAATAAATGAAGTTTTTTCGTGTCCTTTATTCTGACAATGTTTTTCTACCATGTTAGTGATCTAGTAATAGACTTGAGTGGTTATTGAAATTTAGGTCTGAGTGTGACAGGGTGTAAAAGAAGACAAATAATATAAAAACAGTACAATCCAATTAGTTACATAGGGACACTTACCCAGCAAAACAATGTGCAGCAGTCACCACCCAGGAGCTGTCCACCAAGACCCCTCCACACATCAGTTCCCCATTTAGTTGCAGGTTCACCAGCCAGGGCCAGCTGCCCAGAGGAGCAGGGGAGCCACCCACAATCCTCGAGCGTGGCTGTGTGATGTTCTGCACTCTGGATGACCTCTGACCGCACACTGCTGCTAAGACAGAATTCAACAGATGCTTAAATATGAATTAAGACTCCTATGAAATAAGCGAAGGGATACATTTGGGAAAATGTGTATCTTACCTTGTGCATGTGACTGCATATCAGGTTCCAGGTTCTGCATTGTGTTAAGCAGGCTGCACTGGAGGACGCGGGCACTGCAGCTCTCACCCATGATCCTTATGCAGCTCTCAGTGTTCAGCTCACCTGGCAGACAGCGATGCCGATAGTACCCACAGGCCTGACTCAGAGCCCAGCTCCGCTCAGCCTCACCTTGAATCTTCTGAGCCTTACTGATCACATCACAGCTGGGCTCTGACGAGGCACCAGAAGGTGATGCTGGTGAACACGGAAGCAAAGACAACTTAGTGTCAAAAACATACTGGTGACGACTCAAGAATAGGAGTTGATCAAGGATAACAACTGTACTCACAGCAGGATGCTGACAGCCGTCCACAGTTCTGAAACAAACAAGGAACGCAACCTCGACAGCCTGCCTCAGTCCGACTTCTATCTGACGACGCATGCTCAAGGGCAAACAGGGCGCTAGTCATGGCTGCTTCCAGAACAACTGTGCCACGATCAGACAGAGCTGCAGGACATGACAAGAAATGAAAGGCTTTAATCCGAGTGAAAATCCTTAAAGATCAATCTGTTGCTCAAAGAGAAGGCAAAACTGACAAACTGCATTTCACGACCAGATTATTGTATCTGCTCAGCAATTATGCAGAACATTTTCTATCTCAGCATATCTCGTTTCCAATATACAGTTAGTAGTTGTCCTCAGCACACATTGAACAGTTCAGGTTGCAGTCCATATAAACCAAACCCACTTATACAGATAATTACACATTTACACTCAGTTTCATCAATTTACGTAGTTTTGAAAAATATTACCAGAACTTTTACAGGACGGTTAAAGAAACGGCATGTTGGTGAGTCAATAAAAAACTGACATTTGCTGTGGGAACACTGTGTACATTTGGGGTATATGTGTGTGTGTCTGTGTAGCCCCTCTATTCACATGCTTCTTCACACTGCTTTTTGAGCCTATTGGCAGGATTTTCAGGGAAGCTAGCTCATATTCAGCCTGCCATTGATGCTTCTCATACAACCTTCAAACATGCCGCCGACCCCGTCGCGCCCCCTCCCTTCTGTGCTGCGCCACATCACAGGATAGGACCACTAACAACAACAATGCTGACTTAATTAGAAGGCCAGGGCTGAGTGGGCAGAGGCTGAGGCGTTTTGGGACAAGCCTCGAGGGCACCGGCTGGCAGGCCTGAGGCCAACAAGGGCCCAGAGACTTTCATCACTGCAGTCATGTTTAAAGGCTCAACTCTACAGATATACATCAACACTGACTTTGACTATGGGCTTTGACAGGTTTTTCTAATGAAATGGTAAAATTTCCACCTCCTAGCAGGAGAAAAACTCATAAAGACAAGTGCAAATATTGATGAGTCTGAGTTAGGCATGGGCAGATTATAGGTATCAAGGTAGACAGAGGTTTTCCAGAACCACAAGATGTTTCCAACATACTGTTTTTTTAACTTAAAGTCTTCTTAACATGATGCTAGGAAAAGTATCAGAGTGACCATAGTTTAATTTGACTTTATGGACTATAGAGTAGCAGTGCTGCCTCCCCACACCTGTTGCTGCACACTGCTGGCCGGCTAGCTAAAAGGCAGCTATTACAAGATATATTCAGCTATAAGAAAATATTTCTGATTGCAAAAGCCACAGTTCCAAGAACTGTTAACCTTTGCTACATTATAACCATAACAATCACTACTGTAAATTGTCTTAAGCGCAGTAGGAACACTAGTTGCTTCTCTGTTTGGGTTAACATTGATTAGATCAGGTTACACTATGGTGTTTTTACCCAAGGTTATCATACTGTGAAAATTATTTACCCATGTATCCATTAATGTGTTTTTATCTATGTTGCAATAAGCTGTATTACAAATTGTGTGGACTCAACATATATTGGACATCTGCTAATTTTCTGTTAAACATTTATAGGTACATCTGTCTGAACTATTTGACTTGAATAGACACAGAGCACAAAAACCAAGGTGACAGCAGTGGTGACCACTGTTTTTTTAGCATTTGCATATGTCTAACTGGACACATGACTCAGACAAGATGTGACAACAAATGTTTTGTCTCTGAGGTATAGTCAATATTTAAGTGCCATACAGCAATAATATTAGGACAGTTACAGTTAAAATACAACTAACATAATACTCATTATTAATACGTGTGTAATTTGAGTTAATTGGATTTGAATAATCTCTCTTCTCAGGATAAGCTAGCAATTAGATTTTTTACTGATAACTTAACCATTTGTGACCTCTCACAGTGCCTGGTATATTTCATGATGAACAGCTTCAGTAAGTTAAGAAAAGGTACCTTTGAGACCGCTCCGGGGCATCCTGTAGACTTCTCTACCTGTTGGGGCTCCCTGCGAACAGCCCAGCCCCATAAGCAGCATTGAGATGAACAATAGCAGCATAGTGTCTGAGCACCCACCCCACCGTGACAGCAGGTGGACAGACGGGACAGTGGCAGAATGACTGAAGAGGATGTAGAAGTGATGGAGACCAGACTGGTCTGCAGAGTTTCCACGTCCTTATTTTCTGGGGGCTCTGTCTCCCTCCTCCTGACTCTCTGGGCTCTCTCCCACACTGTGATGCAGGGCATCTGTCTGTAAGGTACTCTGAGGAACAATAGGCGCCTGAAGTGGTCCCTGGAATATATATAGAGTCACCGAGGGAAGACCAGAAAGAGGGAAGAGGGGTGGAGGATAGGGAAGGGAGGGAGAGATGCTCCCGTGGCCAATGCACAAACAGATGAATTCATTAAGACTATGACAGCAAATCGGGAGCAACTTGCCAAGGCTGACCATCACAAAGAGGTTTGGTTTTATGAAAGGAGACAGAGGGAGGGAGATGCAGAGACGCAGATCAGGAAGCGGGGGGTGGGGGTGAGCAGAAAGACTGGCTGGGTGGAAGGACACAGAGAGTTGTTTGAATTAATTAGTGTGAGAGAAACAGGGAGAAGATTTTACAGAAAAGTACCTGATGTAGCATGGAGGAATGTGCAGTTTAAGGGAAGTCTAAAGTGAAGAGTCCCGGCGAAATTCAAAGTGAGCTGGACCAACATGGACGCAGAGTGTTCGAGGGAGAGGGAAGTGTCTGCCATTCGTGTCCCTCAAAGAGGGCATTGTCCCCGGCGTCCCTCTGAGGATACCCACATCAAAGCGGGCCCCCGGGCATCACTTGGCTGCCGCATCCATTGATCACTTACAGTCTTTTGTCTCTCCCATTAAAATATTGTCAGTTCACATCACTTTTGTCTTTCTCTGCTGAACTCTGCTTTTGTTACATAAAGGTACAGTAAAGCACTGCTTTTGAGCATGAAGTATTTTGTATCATGATTTAGCAAGAACAGCACTGACTTAGTTTTAATGTCTACTTTAGGATTCCTCTCCTGAGATGCATACAGTATCAGACTTATTACTCAGTGGCCATTTTATAATTCAAATTCAGTTTGAAATTCCTTAGATTTGACACATTTAAACTACTTAAAAATTTAAACTCAGTAGTGTGAGCAGGAGTGGACTTATTATGGAAACTTCCTCTTGAGAAATATCTACAAATTCAGTTAGTATCATCTCACAACTACAATGTGAAACTGAGAATTCATTATAAGATAAAGATTTATTAATGTATTTTATTTATTTTTAAAATATTAAATACATTTTATATAATAATTGACAATAAGTTAGCCTTTTATTGTCAAAATACATTTTTTACCTCCACTTTTAGTAAAATTGTACAATGGAGGTTATAAAAACATATAAAGTAATATATTAAAATACAATGGTAATATAAGTTAGCTGGGATTATAATAATATTCTTTTGATGTTAAAACTGCAGATACATTCAAATGTATAAAAGAAGAGACTGGCTGGCTTGCAGGCTGCAGACGGAGTTGTTCACAGTACAGATGAGGAGGAAAAGCTCAACGAGCTGTTAAAAAAGTCCTCTTCACAAGACTGTGATACAACAACAGTGCCTCCAGTCAGAGGTCTCTTCAGATCTGCTCAGCCATCACCATCTACAACATCTCTTTGAAGAAACTTGTATATGTTACAACAACAATTAATTTCCCTTTGAGATTAATGAAGGATTTTTAACTGAGCTGCCTACAAATTAGAGCCATATTTAGGCAAGCTAGATGTTTAAAAGAATGGCAACTGAATGCAATATAACCTTTGAGACAGAGTGTGGTGAGCTGGTAATAAATGTTGCGTCTTCACTTTACTTTGACAGCAACATGTAGCTTTTGTTACTATTTAACTGTGTCTGTTTTACAGCACATTGGTAAACCTTTCATAAGTATGAAGAAGAATGAAAGCTGCAGACTTGAAACTAAAACAGAATAATTTCCAGCTTTTCTTCATGATGTATGTTTTATGAGTATGATTTGCATCTCCCCAGCCCCCCCTATGGCTGTGAGATCTGAGAGCAGGATCAGGCAGAGCGGGAACAACATGGGCCGACCGGGCGGCTCTCTTTCATTTCTTTCATTTTGCCTTTGATGTCCTTTGACTAATTTGCCTTCTGCTCACTCTCTCCTTTTCTGTCCACCAGGCATGGACAACTTCCTTTTGTCCGCTGCCAGCCTGCCTCAGATCTGTGAGGTTCTACCATCATCTTCTGACTTCCTACACATGCAGCTGTATAGGTCTGTTGTCGATAATCATATCTGAACCCTGTTTACAGTGCACAAGCCATTGCTTAAGAGAAGAGTTAGACAAATTTAAGCTCTTTTAACTTTATATTAATTATTCAAGAGGTAATAAAGTTATTGCTTACATTAAGACAACTAAGTAAAACAGCTTTTTCCAACATGCCTATATCCTGTGTTTGCCTTATGTTTAAGTCAAAGGAACAGGGCTGGCAGACAGAATCCTTTCATTCCAAAGGAAACATGAAGACCCGACTAAAATGGCTGGGGTTGCTTCTCTTTAGAGGGATCTGAGGTTTTTAATCAAGGTGAATGAAGTTATGAAAGTAACATCAGTTACTTTTGAACCAAAACCTTCAGGTAGATTCAGGTCGGTAGATAGAAAGGTCTATCAATGAAAGAATGACCTATTCCAAAGAGAATTAAGGTTTTGGAATAGCCTAGCCAGATAAGAGATGTCCTGACAAACTAATAGGTCCAGAATACTTTTACAAGGCAGAGTGGACATATGGTCAAGTCAAGTTGTAGGGGCTGATAGACACCTACAAAGGACAACTAAATACAGAAGGTGCTTTATCAAAGAACTAGTTTAAGGGTGTTCACACTTGTGCAATCAGGTTATGTTTTTACTTTTTTCTACTGACATATTTGTTTGCTTGTCAGATCAAATATAAAGGATATTTGTCACATTATATGAGAAAATAAATGAGCAATGCTGGATCATGGTCTCAACATATATATTACAAACCCCTGGTATTTTAACACTTTTGCAATACACTTGCCATGGAATGTGTAAATATAGCATAGATTTGCTTAAAAGACATAAAAAACCCCACTGAAATAATATTTACATCAAAAAGCAAGTGTAAAGTTTTTTATGCTATAAAACACTAAAAGATGTTCTGGAAACAGGATAAGCTAAATAGTCTGCAGCAGGTATGGCTTTTTCTGTAAGTCTGTTTGCAGCAGATCATGAATGACTTGCTTGAACAGGTTGCATAAATATAAAGAAAAACCCAATGCTCAGCCCAAACTCACTCGCAACAATGAGCACCTTCACAACAATCAGGTTGAATAACACCCAGCCATTGCGTTCAGTTATGAAACCAATTCTCCCATTGTCTCAGAGAGAAAACAATTGAAATCTGGGTCAGTGGGGTACGCAAGGGAGAAGAGGTTCCCAACATTTTTGCACAGGCAGACACTTGAGCTCCCTGACAATAGTCAAGGAGAAGCATCACGTCTGCAAGGGTCTTTAACTGGTCAATGTTGTTAATCAGATCCCTGACTGCAACGATCCCCTTCACCGCCATTACATGCACATTAAACATCACTAGATCAATAACTACATTCACATAAAATAGCAATGACATAGGTTTGATTGAAAAGATGTTGGAAAAAGTTTTATTTTGTAATGCAGTAATTTGTTTTTTATAAATCTTTCAATATACATGCCAAATTTTGAATTATTTTTCAACGCATAAAAGAGAACATAATAAAATATTTCAAACATTTTCTTTATGTTAACTCTATAATGATATACCAGCGCTGTATGAATATCTGCAGTATAATCTCTGTCCTTCAGCCAGTTGAGGGCAGATGCATCCAAAATATCCGCCTCTGATCATATCTGACACGCAGCGGAATGGGATAACCTCCCTAAACGGACAGGATTCAAGCATACATATTTGCATTCATCATTCAGAAGTCAAAAACTGAGAATTATGTTTTTAATTTTCTTATGCAGTTTGTTTGTGTTACACAATTTGATGTGATACAGATAAGTAGCTGTTTGAGGAGTTTAACAAAAATGGAAGACATTCTCACTTTTGTCTATTTGAAATTTTGTTTTCTCAAGGGTTATTAATTGTCAGTTTTCATTTGTGTAATCACATGCTCCTTTCACAATCTTCCAGGGTCTGAACAGATTGTTTTTCATCTGGAGAGATCACCATAGGTATGAAAAACTGATAAATATGGCTACTTGTACTAAAAGTATTTTTTGTGTAGCTTTTGTTTTCACAAATATATTTAAAAAAAAACACTAATATTTTCTTGTGGCAATATACTTCCTTTTGAGCTGGGAAAAAGCACAGAAAGGTTGATAGTGTTGATTCCTAGACAGCACTATATCCAGTGAACTGAAACAGGAGTATGATTACATAAAGAGATTTTGCTTCATTACTAACAAGCTGCAGATGATTTGCAAACACTGACATCTAGTGTTGCTGCTACTGCTTTCACTCGTTTTGGGAGATTCATCATTTGCTGAAAATTGCAATGTCACACAACTGATTTTCCAGCTGGCAAAATGAAATATAGAACTGAGCATCTAGAACAATATAATCTACCTTAAAAACTAAAACAGTTTAATTTTTATCTTATCTACATCTTTAGAATAGGACTTACTGTGTGTATTTACAGTATTTTATTCTTTATATTTACACTGACTATAAAACATTGATTCAAAGGAACATGTTGGCTTTCTTTGCAACCTTTCTCCAAACTGACTTTTGATAATATCTTACAGAATGAGACTGCTGTTAATTACATTGATTTTGATTTAAATCAAACTGTAAGAAAATTGCTTTAACCATCACAAATTGAAAAACACTTTACTGGATTTGAATCTGAATCTCAGTACTTGAAATGTTTTTTGGCTTGTGTAATTATAAAAGATGAACTTAGAATTAAAAAAAATAGAAAACCTTATTCAGCAGCTGTAATTGAAAGCAGTCAATAATAAATCCAGAAGTGTTACTATTCAGATTAAACTTTGAAAACCTAATTCATTCTTTAATATTCTTTTTAGAGAATAAGGACTTTCTGGTGGTGTCTGTTTCATATAAGTCAGACATAGTTATCCTGCCATGAACTTTACAATTTAACATTAAACTTCAAGTAATGCCCAGTTTATTCAGGCTGAAATACAGGAAAACAAATTACAATTCAAAAGGAACCCAGAAAGCAGAAAAAATAAAAAAATAAAAAAAATAAAAAAAGGCCACATGGTGGCAGAATGGGACTGAGATTGGAAATATTAATGACTGTCAAACACAGTCACTTAAATACAGATAATTTATTAATGGGTGCATTTATGCTACATCCAAATTACCTCATACTTATTCAAGTGCAAAAAATGTAACAAACTTAAAACAGTGACACCATATAACTGTAGCTCAAAACAAAACAACCAGGACATCAAAACAGAAGCTTGAGTGCTTCACTGAGGGATGTCTTCCATTATTCTGACCTTTTCTGGCCCTTTTTCTCTTTGTATCCGTCTGCCTTACTCAGGCACAGGACACACCTGCAGGAGTCACAGGAAACAAATCAAATGGATAAATATGGTGCAAAATGTCCTGTTTTAAAAGAAAACATTGTTTTTGTATGAAATAAGCAACAAAATACAATTCTACAATAAATAACAAGGACAATTTATACATGCGTTTATAAATATCTAAAATTAGTCAAAAATCAACCTGCAGCCAAACAAAGTGTAGAATTTCTTCCCACAACTGTTACTGTACATGTCATGATGCGGTTTAGGGTCGGACCAAAGTGCAGACAAGAACTTGGGAGGCGCATCTGAATTTATCCTCGTTTTATTTAGAGGTTGCAAGGTGAGAGCAAAAACGTAGCAAAACACACTGCAGGTGCAAGACTACAGTCCAAACTTACAAGAACTCTGCAGGTTACTCAAGGCAAAAACGTAGCATAGTTTCCAAACGAAGCATAGACATGGTAGGGAACAGGGTATGACAAACAGGAACCAGCCACAAACAATGACACAAAACCAACTAATATACTGAGGGATAACAAAGGGCAGGTAATCAAAGAAACAGGGAACAGGTGTGACATGGAGGCAGAATGGAACAGGTGAAACAAATACAAAGACTGAGGATGGGCAAAGTAACTAATAAACAGAAACACAGACCAAGCAAACCTATAGGCAAAAATAAATAATCAAATGGGGAATAAGGAAACTAGAATAATCATGAACTAAAGTAAACAGAGAAACTAGAGGGAACATAGGAACAACAATAACAACCTAAGAACAAACAAAGATCCCATAAAGAAAACCTGAATACAAAAGTAAACAAACTTAACCACACTGAATGAATTAACTGGAAAGGAAACAGAAAATAAACTAGTAAACAAGAAGAGTGCAAAGGAACAATTTACCAAAACATAATGAAACACACAGATACCAAAAGAGAGATTAAACTAGAGAATACAAGGAAGACAATTAACTATAATAATTACCATAACAATAATACTAATAATGAACCATACTAGGCCATAAGAAAAACATAAAGAAACCTAAGAGGAAAAACACTAGGAGGCGGTAGAAGGAGCAAAGGAACTAAACAAACATGACTACAAAAACCCAAATAGAAACATCTAGACAAAATAAACCATCACATGAGGCAATAAAACAAAGTCCAAAATGTCACACCGTGACAATACATTTTCATTGCACTGTGCTGTTTTGGAGCTATTAAAGAGGACCCAAGAGGTCTAAAATGCTATTGGTTACACCTACCCCTGCCTCCTGCTGTCTAACTGACCTGTTGGAAGAGGCTTAACACCCCACCCTACCCGCCCCCCTTCTCTCCTCTCTGTAGCCAAGCCATTAGCCATGAATTATGGTGCTGCTACCATCACGGCCAATTGTCTGGATGAGAAGCAGACTCTGCCTCACTTACCGTTGTGTGTTAGCTTGTGCCTGAACAGCAGGTTCAGGATCATAGTTTTTTAACCGCTCGTTGGTTCAGGACAGATGCAGGTAAGCAGATTACTTTTCTTAAGAAAAAAAGTAGGTTTATGTATAGCTGCCTATGGATTACAGTCAGTTTTCCATTTGTCAGATTGCCCTTACCTGCAAGCAAATTTTGTGTGGTTTCCATTGATAGAAGATAGATATTAATCTAATTTGCCTCATGTGAACTGGAAGAAAGCTTATGTGCATGCAAATTATGTTTTACACTCAAGCCTATAGATTTGCTTTGTGAATTGACTTTCCTAATACAGGACAACTGGTAAATTTGTAGAGGGAAGGGAACATCAAAAGAGAGAGAGGAGAGAGCAGCATCATTTAGCAGAAAAACTCATCTAACATATAACTGGGATGCAGATGTGATGGTGGGGTGGTGCGGAGACTGGACTCTGGGACACATTTTCTGACACTGCACTGACCAGTGGAGTAAGTGTTCACCAATGATTATTTTGCTTCTTATCTGGTAGTTGTAACTAACATTAGGCAGCTGCAGAGTTTTTCAGCCCTAACTGTTTGGTCAGCTATGTAAGGCAAACAGACAAATTAATTAAAGCTCCCAGTGCAAATACAGAATATTTACTCTGTGGGGCCTGGTTGTAATCTAATTGCTTACAGTTTGCATATGTGTATTACATTTTGGGAACATATATTTTGTTATAAACATGATCAATTAGAATGATGTGAGAACGTAAATGCATAACAAGATTTTTATTTTTGCTATGGTCACATTTAAAAGTTTCAGATCATCAAACAAAACAAACGATGATAAACAGAGTAAATACAAAGAGTTGTTTTCGAATGATGAATTAATTTATTAAAAGAAGAAAATTCAAACCAACCTGGGACAATGTGAAAATATAATTGCCCCTGTTGTTAATGCATAAATTAACTTTAATTAACTACATTTTTTGGTTCAGTTCTAAAGTCCACACCCAGGCCTGATTATTGCTTTAGCTTTAGAATCATTAGATCCATTAAACAATTCTTGTATGACAACATGAAGTAAGCTAAAATATCTTGAAAAGCAACACATCAGATATCAGTCCGGGAAGGGTTACAAAGCCATTTCTAAGGATTTCAGACTCCAGCAAACACATTATCCAGAAATGGAGAAAATAAAATGGTGGTGAACCTCACCTGTAACATCGATAACTGATTGAATTAAACTGAATTTAGTTTCATATAGCGCCAACTTACAACAAATCCCCAACACTTTGGGAAAATATTCTGTGGACCAACGAGACAAAAGTGGAAGTTTTTGCAAGCAAGTGTCCCATTACATTCGGTAACAAACTAAGACAGTATTTGAGGAAAAAAAAAACATCACACTGGCAGCCAAACTTGGTGGTGGTAGCATGATGGTCTGGGGCAGCTTTCCTTTATATATATATATATATATATATATATAAATACTTGAAATAGATGGTTTTGGAGTGGCCTAGTCAAAGTTTAGTGTTGAATCCGACTAAGATACTTTGTTTTGAAATAAAAAAGAATGTTGCAAATTCAAAACCCACCCATGAGCCTGAATTAAAACAATTTTGCATGGTAAGCTGGGCTACAATAATGCAAAGCTATCTTAAAGACTCATCGCCAGTTATTGCAAACACTGGATGGCAGCCTTGTCGCCAGGAGGCAAACTCATTATTAGGTTTAGGGGGCAATCACTTTTTCACAAAGTGCTAGGTATGCTTGGATAGCTTTTTCCCCTGATAAATGAAATCATTTAAAAACTGATGTTTCTGTTTACTCGGTTTATCTTTGTCTGATATTAAAATTTATCTGATGATCTGAAACTAGTACATGGAAAAAAAGGACAAAGGAAAAATTGGCAAGGGAGCAAATACATGTTTCACTGCACGGTAAGTAGAATTTATTAAAATGTGTAGTGGAACTGGTCACAATCCTGTCACTATTTTATGTGTTCAATAATCTTCCACATGATCACAACCACTTTAGGATCTAATTATCTTTGTCTTACAAATACTCATTACTTCATCATGTAACCCAGAGGGTTGAGACTAAGCACCTTACATCATGGAGTTGTCCATTGTAACTTGCATTTATTCTAATAGCAACAGTTCACCTCACTTTAACAAATCAGGCATTTATTAGCTTGTTATGAGCTGAGAGAGCAGTAGCCAGATGGTTACTGTTGATCTTGTTAGAAAGGTAGATGTGAGAAGACCATTACCTGGATCACAGCAAACACACACACACCACTAGGCAGGTGATCTATACACCCATCTCAGCATCTGTTGCTGCTGAAGATCTTAAGTGGTAGATAATCCTGAATAATTCTGTACACCATGACAAAAATGGAAACTTCGTGTCAATAGGAGTGAAGAGTGAAGTTGAGACCATAGTTGCAGGCACACATGGGTTTGCATACTAACTGGCCAATGATTGCAAAGCTGATGCATAGGGTAATAAGTGAAGACGTTAATGATTGACCAAACCTGTTTTACACACTCTGTCAGAGCTGGTTGCTAAGAGCTGCAGAACAGGAGACAGCATGGTTGCATGTCCAATAGCTGATGTGTACCTATATAAACCACCCTGGCCTTCATAATCATGTCAAAAGTGAGCTTGTTTATTTTTATGCTCTTAACCAATGCAGCAAAAGCCTGGTTCAGATGAACAAAGATCATCATGATTGTTTATTAAATGGAAAATTACATATTTTAAATGAACGCTCACATCGTTCTCATCCTGTATCCTTACTGAGCTTTGTGGCTGTGTTTCAGTGCTCTCAGCAAATTGAAGGTTTTCTGGCACTGAAAAACATGGTTGGACTGAGAAACCGTTCTACGTGGGAACCATTGTTACTAAAGGCCTCCCACATCAAGTCCTGTGCCAATGGCTGCTCCATGGGCATAACTGCACACCTCACATATGCCAATGCTTACACAGAATCTGTGGAAGGTGAGTTTTTGGTACAGGTCTCAGAGCCAAGGTTAGTGTTGCAGTAACCATTTCTAGGTTTTGTGGTGCAATGAGATGTTTTTGTTTTTTTGTTTAAAAAAAGACTCTTCTAGAAATATGAGGAGGAACTTAGTAGAGATACAAAGATTGATCCTTGAGGAACACCTCAGATATGATCTGCCCTATAACGGATGTTACAGTATATCATTTAAGTACAAAACATTGAAGTAAACATGCTTTACAGAAAAATGAATAACCTTTTTACTTTCAAACTGATACGTTTTTACATCATGTAAAAATTTGCCTGGAGATCCTTTCACAATCTAGCGTTGCTGTCCCTCTTTATTCAGGTGTGTTTGTGTACCCTCTCGAGGAAAAAGAGGTTGTGGTGGGCTTTGAGGCCACGATTGCGGGACGGCTGGTGGGAGTGCATATCCAGAACAGAGGGAAGCTGAAGGACTGCTGTTTGGAGTGCTGCCCTGGATCTGTTCTTGATGGACTCTGCGGGAGCAGCCAGGAGTGGAGCTGCTGCTGCGGGATGTCTGGTCTGGACATACAATGCACCAACGGTGAGGACGTTGGAGGATAAGAGGAGACAGTAAAAGACAAATTTATTCTGGAGGTTGTCATATATTTATCTAAAAAGCTTCATGCAGGTCAGGGAACCTTTGAAGATGTTCTTTGGTCAACCGACACCATGCTGAAGAATCAAATTAATTTTCAAACATTACTAACAGATATGAGAACATTTTCATAAGTAATTCAACCTCATATAAATCAAGACCTGATAAGAAGATCCAAACAAACTTTTTTTAATGCCTCCAGCTATAACTGGTATCTCTGCTGGGCTTTGCAATGCACTGAAATAATCTGTAATTATTTCTAAGGAGTGTAAAAATGTCTTGTGTTCCTGTGAAACTGTAATTCCACCTTAAATCACCTTGAGTTCTGAGTTGTTCTGTCTGCTGCTGTCAGTTATTCACAACAATAGCTCTGAAGACCAATTCACAGCATATCTTTAGTGTCCTGATGAGGGAAGAAGATTTTTGTTCATGACTTTATTGTTTATTGGCCCCTCAATGTGGTGAAACCCTCCTGTACTTTTATAAGAAAAACAGTCCCAAAGCATAATGTTTCCATCTCCGTGCTTGGCTGTGGATATGGTGTTCTTTGGGTCATGTTGATGCCAAAGAGCTCAATTTTTCTCCTTTGATCACAATATTTTATCTCTAAATCATTTAGATGTTCACTTGCAAACATGCCAGGACATGCAGTCTCTATAGCTAGGGGCTTTGAGATTTCAATTCTTCAAGCATACTAATATGTTTCAAATGGATTGTTTGGTGACTGTAGTCCAAACTGCCTTTGGATCATTACCAAGCTCCTCATTTGTGATTGTTGACTGATCCCTTACCCCACTTGGCAAGATCTTGCAAGGGCCATTGATTGCCATTTTAAAATTTTTCTGTTTTCTAGTAACCACACCAACAAATGTCACTTTCTTACAAAGCTTCTTGCTGTTTGGTTTTGCAGCCCATTCCAGTGTTGTCCAGATCTTGCTCTAGAAATCATTTAACAACTCTTTGGTCTTGGTGGTGGAGAGGATAAATAGGAAGGAACCATTTCTGTGGACAGTTGTTCACATCTATATCTATCTATATTTGAGTGACTGATTAATAACTTTAATCTTACTGCCACACTGGCAAATAACCCAATATGTGGAAGCCAGAATCCTGGCTTGTTGATAGGAGATCAAATATTTATTCCACTTTAAGACATACAAATCAAATGTTCACTTTTATGTGTTCTTCCACAATATGTAGTTGAAATTAAATCTCTCCACATTCATTTTAAAACATACAAATTTGTGTTTGCTCATTTTTTAATAGGTGAGCTAACCTAAAATAGCAGCAGGGTGTCTAGAACATTTTAATAATTTGAGTTTTGTGATTTAAGGACACCTGATTTTGGATGAAGACATGGAAAGAACCACCTTCATTGTGGGCTGTGGAGTCATTGGCCCCATGGACATAGTGTCTGTTATCATCAGCACCACACTAGAACTCCCCACTATGGAAAATGGAGCAATCCGCATTGTCTACCCGAAGCTGCTTACTCCGGTGGTGACTGGCCAGATGACCACAAGCAAGATTGAAAATGGGGGAAAGTCAGAGGAAACTGGGTAACCATGATTACTTGTTTCTACACTATAAATGAACAAAAACCTAACAGATTTATCATGGATTGATAGTTTCCTATAAGTCATTTCTCTTCTTAGGCCGACCAGCTGCTTTGGTGCTACCTCAGGAAAACAGGATCGGCCTTTAGACCCTGAGCAGCAGTGCTCTCATGGCCTCTTTACCAGTCCTGCAGTCAACCTGGCACCGTATGAACTCAACTTCCAGCTGCTGGTTAGAGGCGCCTGTCTACTGGCAGGTACTGTCTGTCTTTGGAAATAAGTCTGATTCTGTAGTTATTGACTAAATTATTTTAAAATGCTGGAACAGGAGGCAGTCCCTAGGAAAAACCTGAGTCTCAACATAGCCAGAGCAAAAATTCTTATACTTAAAATGGAAAAAAATAGTCAATATAACATTGCCCTTCAAATTCTGACTTAAAACTAAAAAGAGAGGTTGAGCAAATTATTGAAAGAAAGAAGGCCCACACTAACTCTGGAGGAGGGGCTGAGATCCACGGCTCAGAATCTGTTAACAGGATAGTTATTAGTGATCCACTCCACATATCTGGCTTTTATGGAAGAGTGGCAAGGCACCGGGCCACAGTTACAGGCCATGTTGGGGACACAGCAAACGTGGAAAAAGGTGCTCTGCTCAGATGAGGCCAAAGATAAATGTTTGGCCTTCATACAAAATGTGTTATATGTGTTGATGATGCACATCCACCCTGACAACTCCGTGGTGGTAGCTGTATTACACTTCAGAACAAATCCATAAAACCTGGTAGAACTTGTGGTGGAGGTTAACTTTCCTGCAGGACAACAACCATAAGCATAAATCCAGAGCTATTATGGAATAGTTGAGTTCAAAGGATAGTCATGTTTTAGAATGACCAACTCACACTGCAGATCAACATACAATTGAGAATAAGTGGCAAGTCTTAAAAGCTGATGTTCACACATGTTTTGCATCCAATCGGACTGAGCAAGAGCAATGTAGCGAAGACAAGTGGACAAAAAATATTTCACTCTCTAGATGTGCAGAGATGGTAGAGGCAAAGGTTTGTAACAGTAAATTCAGTGAACTGTCCTTTTACAAAGTAGTGACTCAAGGTGACTGAATGCAACATTTTCGGGTTTTTATTTGTCAAACAAAATTTAAACTCATGTACAGTATGTGCTTCCTTCCATTTCTTTATTTTTAGTTGGTCTATCACATAAAATCCTCCCACCCCCCTCCTATGTCGTATGAATATTTTGGTATGGCACTGTATATCCCCCTAAAATTCTGATCATGATAACCATTTCCTCCTTGCTGACACCTATTTTAGGTTTGGAGAGTCCTACACACGCTCTGAGAGCAGACGCAGATCCTAGTGCCCAAAGTGCATCTGCCACCTACATTACTTTGGCTCAGGAGCATCCATATGACAGACACATAGAGATCATTTTACACCTCAGTGGTGAGCTGCCAGTGAAATGTTTTCAAACACATCCAGATAAATAGGCAATGGCTGATCCTTTTTAAGTGTGTGACCATTCCACAGAACCTCACAGTCCACTGGTAATCATCGAGAAAGGTCGACTATCCTTCAGACAGTATAAAGAGCAGATCGGCTCTCGCCGTGATTACATTCGATACACCCGCAAAGATTTAGAGCCCGAGAGAAGGGTAAAATATCCTCTCTGCTACCTACTTTTGTTTTTTTTACTTCTCATTTATGCATTTCATTTATATTTATATAAATCTATCCAAACTCTACCTCTGTGTACTAATGTTACGGTTCTGAAGCTGGAGTATATTCGGAGACGATACCACAAGGACATTCTCTGCAGCCCTGTCCTCATGCTCAACTTCTGTCCTGACTTACTGTCTGAACCTCTGGAGCTGCACAAAGCTACCAGAGAGTTGCTGTTCCTGATCGATCGCAGCGGCAGTATGAGTGGTACCAACATACATCGCGTGAAGGTGAAATGCTCTGAAAAGGGCTACAAAAATAATTTATTTTAAATGATGAAGCAGAACGTGTCTTGATCTGACTCCAAGCTGTCTGCAATTTGTTGTTTCCTTAGGAAGCCATGGCGGTGGCCCTGAAGAGTCTACCCTCTGGTACGATGCTCAACATAGTTGGCTTTGGGACCACCATCAAGCCTCTGTTTACCTCCAGCAAGCTCTGCACTGATGTTAGTTTTATACAGTGATGTTTGTTAGGAATGTTTCCTCGCTGTGTCTTATTTACTCGGTCGATAACATTAATTGGCATCTCTGGTGAAAATATGTAAAAAGTCTTCAAATAAATTAATATTATATTGTTGTTATGCCATTATATCAGCTGTCACTATCTACATGTTTGGGAGTGATGTCACAAAAAAAGCCCACTGTTAGGTACGGAGGACGACTTCTTATGATGTGAGCCTTTCTCCTCCAAAGGTATTCGAAACCTTGTAATCATGCATAGTAACAGGAATTATTGGAAATACCAGAACATTTTAAATAAAAATTTGGTGACTTCTGTGAGAAACCTGAAAACCGTCATTGGTTCATTCAACAGGATATGCATAGTAATCTATGAACCATAGACCTAAACCCTATAGCAACCTGTGGGCTTAGCTGAAGAGAAAAGACCACAACAGAAGACTCAGGACTATGGATGAACTAGAGAGATTGTGCAAAGAGGAATGATTAAAGATCCCTCTCTTTGTGAGCTCCAACCTAGTGAAGTGTTATAGAAGAGGACAGTACGCTTTCCTATTGGCAAAAGGGGTTTGTACAAACTATGCACAGTAGAAGTACCAATAAATCTGGCACTGGCGACTCTGTGAAATATAGATATTTGCCCCATTGAAGAAATGTGCCAGAATTACAGTTTGGTTTATTTCTAAAATTTTCAGTGTGAGATTATGCAACTGCAGCAATATATGAACAAACTTTTCTTTACCAGAGATTCCAAGAAACATCACAGACACTGCAACAACCTTTACTGTAAGCCCATAAGAGGTCACAAGATTGCAAATGCATTATTTGTAAAAACATGCTGTAAATTCTTGTTTTTTGTGAGAGAACATACATGCATCATTTGGTTCATGTATCCTGAATGTCAATGTTGTTTAACCACGCTGGACTATCTGTTCTACTCTCCAATCTGGCCACAGAGCTTCTTCTTTGGTTGCCTTAGTAGCAGAGTATCAGGTTTTATCCAGACCAGGGACTGGAGGGACAAACAGTCTTTGCACATTCTCCACACCATATGGTGGCCTTTCATGCATTTTTGCTCAGGCAGGAGATGTCCTTCTGTCTCCTGTCCTAGCAGAGATGTTTTTCCATAGTCTGAACTTAAGCAGGTGCTCACATATATATGTTTGGGCTGTCTTTATTAGAGAACTGACTGAATTATTTTCTCACAGGTTATTTGGAGCATTTAACATCAAACAATAAACCAATCTCATGTGCTGTTTGTTCTGGCAGTGTAGTGGAACAGGTGTCGTTTACTTCTTTACAGCAGATCTGATTACATCCATATTTTAATGTACTATATGCATCCAGGTAACGCTAATGCAGGCCTATGAGTACATCCAGAGGATGAGAGCAGATATGCGTGGCACCAACCTTCAGGGAGCGCTGTCCTGGCTCTACCAGCAGCCCATGCAGCGTTCATATCCACGGCAGGTCTTTATCATCACTGATGGATCCATCAGCAATGTGGCAAAGGTGCTGGAGTTGGTTCGCAGAAACACATGTGCTGGCAGGTATGTAAACCATGTAGGAACGAGAAAGGGAAAACAATGATTGAATGAGGGTAGAGTCAAAAATTCACAGTGGACCACAGGGGAAATTGATAATTTATTGTGGAGATTAAAAAAAAGGTGGAACACAAGCAAATATATTTACTAAAGCTGAGCAGAGGAACCATGTGGAAAAAGAGAAAAATGGGTTGAGACATTTTTCAGCCCTGCCCAGCAATCTCGTTAAGTGCTCTGCTCTGCAGTAACAGTCACTCCCATCAGTTTTCCCCTTGCAGAATAGCTCCATTTATTCCTCATTAGTATTCTCCTGGTGGACTGACTTTCTCCAAGGCATCTCAACTGTCTCACTTTAGCCTATGCACTTGTTTGTTGTTCTTTATTCTCATATTTGATTTCAGTAAATGCTGCTGATTCAAGCAGAGTGAGTTGTTTTAAAATCCAACTCTTAAATATCCGTATCACCCCTGTAGATGCTTTGGCCTTGGCCTTGGTCCCCGAGCCTGCAGGAGACTCCTGCAGGGAATTGCCAAACTGACTGGAGGGACTACAGAGTTCCTTTATGATGAAGAGAGATTTCAGCCCAAGGTCAGCACCCACACAGCACTGCCATCTACTGGAGAAATATGACCAAACACAGCAGTTACAGTTAAATCCTTGCTATTTTCAGTAATTATTTTGGACTTTTACAAGACATTTTAATTTAACATCTTCATATTAGCAGTTAAATATTTTAGGTGAGAACTCATTAAAATGTCTCAAAACTCCTGACTTTGCTTTAAATTTGAAAATACAGGTAACCATAATAATAATAATAATAAGAAAAACTTATAAACAGAAGTAACAAAATGCTTTACAAGAGATCATTGAAAAATAATGAAACATTTGAGAAGGAAACAAAAAGCAAGAACAAAATTATGTTAAAAGACAGGGCGAAGAGATTAAAAGTAATAACACATCATTGAATGCAAAAATAGAAGCAGGTAGTGAAAAAATCAGTGGAGATCATTCTAGAGAACTGCTCTGTGGCTGAAAAGGCTTGATCACCCTTAGCTCTCAGCTGACTATGTTCAAATACCAGTAGACTTTTAACTGAGGACCTCAGGCGGTGGCTAGGGTCATACGGTGTCAGGAGATATACAGGTCCTTCTCAAAATATTAGCATATTGTGATAAAGTTCATTATTTTCCATAATGTAATGATGAAAATTTAACATTTATATATTTTAGGTTCATTGCACACTAACTGAAATATTTCAGGTCTTTTATTGTCTTAATACGGATGATTTTGGCATACAGCTCATGAAAACCCAAAATTCCTATCTCACAAAATTAGCATATCATTAAAAGGGTCTCTAAACGAGCTATGAACCTAATCATCTGAATCAACGAGTTAACTCTAAACACCTGCAAAAGATTCCTGAGGCCTTTAAAACTCCCAGCCTGGTTCATCACTCAAAACCCCAATCATGGGTAAGACTGCCGACCTGACTGCTGTCCAGAAGGCCACTATTGACACCCTCAAGCAAGAGGGTAAGACACAGAAAGAAATTTCTGAACGAATAGGCTGTTCCCAGAGTGCTGTATCAAGGCACCTCAGTGGGAAGTCTGTGGGAAGGAAAAAGTGTGGCAGAAAACGCTGCACAACGAGAAGAGGTGACCGGACCCTGAGGAAGATTGTGGAGAAGGGCCGATTCCAGACCTTGGGGGACCTGTGGAAGCAGTGGACTGAGTCTGGAGTAGAAACATCCAGAGCCACCGTGCACAGGCGTGTGCAGGAAATGGGCTACAGGTGCCGCATTCCCCAGGTCAAGCCACTTTTGAACCAGAAACAGCGGCAGAAGCGCCTGACCTGGGCTACAGAGAAGCAGCACTGGACTGTTGCTCAGTGGTCCAAAGTACTTTTTTCGGATGAAAGCAAATTCTGCATGTCATTCGGTAATCAAGGTGCCAGAGTCTGGAGGAAGACTGGGGAGAAGGAAATGCCAAAATGCCAGAAGTCCAGTGTCAAGTACCCACAGTCAGGGATGGTCTGGGGTGCCGTGTCAGCTGCTGGTGTTGGTCCACTGTGTTTTATCAAGGGCAGGGTCAATGCAGCTAGCTATCAGGAGATTTTGGAGCACTTCATGCTTCCATCTGCTAAAAAGCTTTATGGAGATGAAGATTTGATTTTTCAGCACGACCTGGCACCTGCTCACAGTGCCAAAACCACTGGTAAATGGTTTACTGACCATGGTATCACTGTGCTCAATTGGCCTGCCAACTCTCCTGACCTGAACCCCATAGAGAATCTGTGGGATATTGTGAAGAGAACGTTGAGAGACTCAAGACCCAACACTCTGGATGAGCTAAAGGCCGCTATCGAAGCATCCTGGGCCTCCATAAGACCTCAGCAGTGCCACAGGCTGATTGCCTCCATGCCACGCCGCATTGAAGCAGTCATTTCTGCAAAAGGATTCCCGACCAAGTATTGAGTGCATAACTGTACATGATTATTTGAAGGTTGACGTTTTTTGTATTAAAAACACTTTTCTTTTATTGGTCGGATGAAATATGTTAATTTTGTGAGATAGGAATTTTGGGTTTTCATGAGCTGTATGCCAAAATCATCCATATTAAGACAATAAAAGACCTGAAATATTTCAGTTAGTGTGCAATGAATCTAAAATATATGAATGTTAAATTTTCATCATGACATTATGGAAAATAATAAACTTTATCACAATATGCTAATATTTTGAGAAGGACCAGTATCTTGGTGCAGTGGCCAGAACCAACTGAGGAGCATATTGTGACTAGCTTCTCAACTCTGCTGCAGCTAATCAAGTCTCTTAAGAAGGCCTTTGAACCTGTCCTGACCGATGTTCGGATTGACTGGTACCTGCCAGAGAACATGGAGGCCCTTCTTTCACCCAATGAAATTCCTCCTCTGTACCCTGGGGATCGACTTGTTGGATACTGCACTCTTTATGACATGACAGACTTCAAAGTAAAGAAAACAGAGGTATGTTGTGTGATTTAAAGTTTCCTTGAATATTGTCTGCATGAATTCTCCAAGGCCTTGCAAAAGCATTTCTACTTCTTTCATTGGGATTTTACGTGACAGACAAAGGCAGAGTAGTGTATAACTGTGGAGAGGAAGTAAAAGGATAAATGGGTTTCAAAAATGTAAAAATCTGAAAAGTCTGGTGAGCATTTCTGTTAAGCCTCCTTTATCCGGATACGCTTCAATAAAAGCCCTGGGTCAATACTTTGTAGAACCAACTATAATCGCAATAACACAGTAGTTTGTGTTGGTTTCACATAAAATCTAAATAAAATCCATAAAAGCTTGTGGTTGTAAGGCTACACAATGGTGAAAATGTCCAAGAGCTACAAATGTGGTATACACATTTTATTGTCCAGTGCATAGGACGGGACGGCAGAGGTGTGCACCGTGACTCCATGGGTTCTGTTTTCACCCATTCAAATGATGAGCCTTCACCTCCACCTTCCTCTGAGCTCATGCCTGTGATGATCCATGCAGACAGAACCGAGCTGGAGGAGGCTCTGAGAGAAATTTCTAGAGAGATTTCATCTGAGTTTTCCTGTGCCAAAGACACTGACCTTGGAGTTAGCCCAGGTGATGCACTGGATCACTAAACTGATTTAGATCTGGAAACATTGTTGCCATGGAGTTTCACAGCTGTTTTTTTCTCCAAACCAGGTGTAGAGCTGGACTGGTCCAGCGATATAAGGCGGAGGATACAGCAGAGCTCCTACATTCAGGAGCAGTACGTTCTCACTCACTGCTCCCTGAGCAGCGAGCGAAGTCTTCAAACACAGGGTCACGTACACATTCATGCCTCAAGCTCTGACTCTGCATGTGGGAGCTTTCTTTCCGACGCCCACTCCTCAGGTCCGGCGTTGGAAACAGGGTCCTTACCACAAGGCCTTGAGAGGATGGCCCCTCCAGAACCATCATCCTTATCTCGCTGGGCAGATCCACCATGGCAACAAAACCTTTCAGCGGAAACTCCTGAAAATGTAGCCAAAAATGTAAGAACAATAAAATACGTTTAACCCAGTTAATTTAGAACAATAGTCTGAACTTCTTTTGGACACCTTTCATTTTTGCTCTTGTGCCACTAGAACGGGCGCCTGGATGGAGGCCAAGAGTCTCGAAGGAGACAGAAAGTGTTGGCTCGTTCAACCATGGCAGCGCGGAGTTTTTCATCACCACAGGGGGAACTGGAAATGCATCGCCTCCGAAGAGCTCTTGAGAGGGTCTCCTTTGACCAGACTCTTGGGGGAAGGTTGGATGAAAGTGATGGAGAAACGAGGCCTCCATCAAGAGGTGCGGTTTCCCACAGAAGCCTGACTGACTCCAGTGAGTACGAAAGAGCACAAACAAAACTTTCCTAATTCAGTTTCATCACATGGAGTTTAAACCAGATATCTAGCAGACTTGTGGAGGTCCACAGTTCTCTTCCTGATATCTTTTTTTTTTTTTTTTCATCTTACCATGATGTTACACAAGGAAACTGTGGGTTTAGGTGACACCTTAAAAACCACCCACAGGAGTGCCTACATTTCCATCAAGTGTTGTGAATTAACCTATCAGAAGCTTACAAAGCAATAACATCATGTAACTCTTCATGCATAGGAATCTTATTATACATGAACTTCTGTCCTTGAACAAATTAAAATTCTCTTTTTCGTTACCCTGTATTTGGGAAATTATGGATATGTTTAGCCTGATTTAATGACAGACTGTGAGAAAAAAAACCCCACTGTGTGTCTTTTTATACAGTGTATTTAAATATATGGTTTTCAAAGGTATCTGTCCACTTTCTCCATTGGATCCTCCAGACGGACTCCTGTTCCCTGCCTCGCCCCTGGAGTGGGACAGCCTCACTGACCCGGAGTATCTCTTCACCGCTTCCCAGCCTGAAGATCCTCCCCGAGGTCAGTGTCGCTCCATCATTCACGGCCTCCTGTGTGGCAAGCCAGTGTCCTGGGAGGTTACTGTAGACGTAGGGCATCTCTGGCCAACGGAGGACCAGGACATCACAGGGGTCAATGAATGTGGAATTGGTGGGGAAGATGTAGGAAAGCCATGGGAAGAGATCATTCACCACTTGACGGCTCGTTCAGTAATAAGGGACTTTGAAAAACTGGCAGAAAAAGAGTGCGACACTGGACATGGTATTGCCCGTTAACACATACTATCAATGGTGTCTTTATTTTTGTGTTGTCATTTACATGTGTTTTCTTTTAGGCTCCGGTAAAAGGTATCGTATGAAGGCTATCCAGACAAGCAAGCACTGTAACATCATATGCATGTACACGGCCTTCACCATTACAGATGGCAGCACAAACAAAAGCCTGTCAGAGAGCACAGACGCCCTAAACACAGGTACATTACCTATTTACACTGGCTGTAAAAAGCTTCACAGGTTCATTTTTCAGTTTTTTCCAATGAGTAGGTCATAGGAAATATACTGAAGTATACAGAAGTCCATTTTGTATTGTAACTTACATCACTCACAAAAAAGATCTGACCAGCCAATAAAAAGTTGTCTGAAAATATTTGATTAAGATTGAAATGCTCACCTTTTTCATTGGGACAAGTGAATTGTAGATTAAAAAAACAATTTTGTAGTTTAAATCATCTGGTGTGCAGCTGCCTTTAAAAGAAAATCCTTAATAATGAGAGGTCGGTTGATGTTCATCATATAAAATCTATAAGTAACAATGTATTTTGTTAGGAGCTCTTGATCAACACAAATGAGTGCATAATTGTTAGGTGGAAACATAGTTCATGCATAGTTTCATTTTTTTTTAAAGCAAGTCCTAAAAACTGTGGCATTCATATGTATTCAACCCCTTTACTCTGAAGCCCCTAAATAGAATCGAGTGAAACAAAATAGTTGTGGAGTTTAAACCACGGTTAGGTTACAAAACAATTGTCATATATGCATTGAGCACCTTTCTATCCATCATCCTAAAATGTAATGAGTACGCGCAACTGCAAACCTACTAAGATATGGCCATCCATCTAATCTAACAAGGCAGGGAAAGAATCAATGATAAAAGCAGCCAAGAGGCCCATGGTAACCCTGGAGGCCTACAGAGATCCCCAGTTCAGGAGGAGAAACATCTGTTGACTCGACAACTATTTGTCGAGCTGGCATGCCACAAATTTGGCCTTTATGGAGGAGCGGCAAGAAAAAAAGCCCTTGTTAAAAGAAGTTCCGTTTGGAGTTTGCTACAAAGCCATGGAAGGGACACAGCAAACGTGTGAAGAAGGTCTTCAAAGTCCAAACCTCAACACAACTGAGAATCTGTGGTGAGACTTAAAAATTGCCGTTTTCTCCATTCCAATCTGTAAAGAGACACATCCAAAAAGGCCTGCAGCTGAAATTGTAGACGACGGCTGTTCTACAAAGTATTGGCTTTGCTTCCTTTTTCTTCCACTATATAATTATGAGCTACGTGTTATTGGTCTATCACATAAAGTCCCACTAAACAAAACCTGAGAAAGTCTAAGAATTATTAATACTTTGCAAGACACTTTATTTACCCCGACTACTCTCATTCATGTGTGAGTACATGTAACATTAAGATAAAGATAAAAACACAACAAACTCATCTCAGTTCACCCCCCTCTTCATTTGTGTTACCAAACCCTTGATGAGATGTTTAAACAGGGGTTGAGATAAAAGTATAGATTCATTACTTGAAATATTTCAAGCTTTTATTTCTTGCAATTTCGATGATTATGTCTTAAACAAAATGAAAATGCAAAATTCAGTGTCTCTGAAAATCATAATATTACATAAAATCAAATTAACAAAAGTTAAGCTAAATTAAATGTTATGTAATTGGCCATATTATGAACATCACAATCAGGGGGACAACCTCTGAACTAGAATGAAGCTGACCCCCATAGAGAATCTATGGAGTATTGTCAAGAGGAAGATGAGAGACACTAGACCCAACAATGCAGCTGACCCGAAGGCCGCTATTAAAGCAACCTGGGCTTCTATTGCACTGTAGCAGAACCACAGGTTGATCGCCTCCATCCCACATCACATTCACGCAGTATTTCATGCAAAAGGAGCCCCAGTGAAGTCCTGAGTGCATAGGAGTGAAAATACTTTTCAGAACCTTGATATTTTTCTCACAATATCTTTTTTATTGATCCAATGTGATATTCAAATTTTCTGAAACAGTGAATTTTGCATTTTCTTTATCTGTAAACCATTCTCATCAAACGTACAAGAAATGAAGGCTTGAAACAATTCACTCTATGTGGAATGAACTGATATAATACGTGGGTTTTACTTTACAAAAATTATTGAACTTTTTTACGATATTCAAATTTTTTGAGGTGTACCTGTACATGCAGGGATTCATACAGGGAACAGGCAAACGTCCCAGCCCAGCGGTCGCAGGCAGAGGATCTATTCTGCCGGTTTGGGAAGACGGCGGATCAGCGGAGAAAGGGAAGGGGCAGAAGACACCTGGAACTTTATAGGTAGACCACACCAAAATGACACCAGCTCCTACTCCTGTTAGCCAGACTTTAAATCAATCTTTGTGTTTTTCTCAGATAGAACTCTTGTAAGCTTTCATCCTGGAATATTATTGAATATTTTTATCTGCTCAATGAAAATACTCCAGGGACCACACCTCTCTTATCTCACTTAACATTCGGTTCAAGAAAATAGCATAATACAGGTCCTTCTCAAAATATTAGCATATTGTGATAAAGTTCATTATTTTCCATAAAGTCATGATGAAAATTTAACATTCATATATTTTAGATTCATTGCACATTAACTGAAATATTTCAGGTCTTTTATTGTCTTAATACGGATGATATTGGCATACAGCTCATGAAAACCCAAAATTCCTATCTCACAAAATTAGCATATTTCATCCGACCAATAAAAGAAAAGTGTTTTTAATACAAAAAACGTCAACCTTCAAATAATCATGTACAGTTATGCACTCAATACTTGGTTGGGAATCCTTTTGCAGAAATGACTGCTTCTATGCGGCGTGGCATGGAGGCAATCAGCCTGTGGCACTGCTGAGGTCTTATGGAGGACCAGGATGCTTCGATAGCGGCCTTTAGCTCATCCAGAGTGTTGGGTCTTGAGTCTCTCAACGTTCTCTTCACAATATTCCACAGATTCTCTATGGGGTTCAGGTCAGGAGAGTTGGCAGGCCAATTGAGCACAGTGATACCATGGTCAGTAAACCATTTACCAGTGGTTTTGGCACTGTGAGCAGGTGCCAGGTTGTGCTGAAAAGTGAAATCTTCATCTCCATAAAGCTTTTCAGCAGATGGAAGCATGAAGTGCTCCAAAATCTCCTGATAGCTAGCTGCATTGACCCTGCCCTTGATAAAACACAGTGGACCAACACCAGCAGCTGACACGGCACCCCAGACCATCACTGACTGTGGGTACTTGACACTGGACTTCTGGCATTTTGGCATTTCCTTCTCCCCAGTCTTCCTCCAGACTCTGGCACCTTGATTTCCGAATGACATGCAGAATTTGCTTTCATCTAAAAAAAGTACTTTGGACCACTGAGCAACAGTCCAGTGCTGCTTCTCTGTAGCCCAGGTCAGGCGCTTCTGCCGCTGTTTCTGGTTCAAAAGTGGCTTGACCTGGGGAATGCGGCACCTGTAGCCCATTTCCTGCACACGCCTGTGCACGGTGGCTCTGGATGTTTCTACTCCAGACTCAGTCCACTGCTTCCGCAGGTCCTCCAAGGTCTGGAATCGGCCCTTCTCCACAATCTTCCTCAGGGTCCGGTCACCTCTTCTCGTTGTGCAGCGTTTTCTGCCACACTTTTTTCTTCCCACAGACTTCCCACTGAGGTGCCTTGATACAGCACTCTGGGAACAGCCTATTCGTTCAGAAATTTCTTTCTGTGTCTTACCCTCTTGCTTGAGGGTGTCAATAGTGGCCTTCTGGACAGCAGTCAGGTCAGCAGTCTTACCCATGATTGGGGTTTTGAGTGATGAACCAGGCTGGGAGTTTTAAAGGCCTCAGGAATCTTTTGCAGGTGTTTAGAGTTAACTCGTTGATTCAGATGATTAGGTTCATAGCTCGTTTAGAGACCCTTTTAATGATATGCTAATTTTGTGAGATAGGAATTTTGGGTTTTCATGAGCTGTATGCCAAAATCATCCGTATTAAGACAATAAAAGACCTGAAATATTTCAGTTAATGTGCAATGAATCTAAAATATATGAATGTTAAATTTTCATCATGACATTATGGAAAATAATGAACTTTATCACAATATGCTAATATTTTGAGAAGGACCTGTACATGCAAGATCTTTCATTCCATTCAGCAGTTTTATCCGTTTTTATTCTATCTGGACCTTAAAGAGGCAAGCTTGGTATCATGAAAATATTGTCATGAATGCTCAGGAAAAACCCACAAAATATCCTGTAAATCAATTTTATTCATTTTTTCACATAACTTATTTGTATTTTAGAAAATATCCAATGATCACAGCACCAATGGAACATTCTAGTTTAATATTTTCCCTCAACAATCATGTCTCAGATGCAGGTGGATACTGTTCCATGGCTCCTGTAACAACAGGGATGTCATGCAATCGCTCGCAGCGATCTATAGAAAGCAAGTCAATGGAGAGCTTCTTTAGTACCAGGTAAAGGTTACACTCATCTCTCTGTGAAATGTACACAATTTACTGTGAAGGTGGGTGAAAAAAGACTGATAAATGTGGATCCTAAAAGGACTCCAGCACAATTATCTTGGTTTCTTTAAACGTTTACCATCGAAACCCTGTTTGCACTCGCATCATTTTCAATGTTTATTTTTCTTACATATCCAGGTTCCAGCTGGGTCGTCTCAGGTCCTCAATTTCTTCTGGAAAGCAGGTTCCCCTCAAGTCTCACTGTTTATCTGCAGAGACCGACAAACAACCTGAGAGTGAAACTCCAGACTACCAGCCCCTGGTGAGATCAAACAGCATCCAGCACAAGCCTCAATATTTCAGCGTTCATTTTCATTTTTACACATGATGTAATTGATAACATATTGATGGCTTTGCATTCAGATTTTTTCTATATTGTTATATACTATATCTTCGTAAATAAGAATATCATTGAAATGTTAATTTATGTAGTAATTAAATTCACAGAATTAAACTACTAATATATAGTCTTTACAACCAGATTTATTTGTCTTAAAGATGTTTATCTCTATTAAATTTAATGGTTAGGGCTTACATCTAATGAAAACCTAAAATTCAGTTCCTCAGAAAATCATAATATATGTGACCAATGAAAAAAGTTTTTAATGTAGCAATGCTGTGTTATGGCCATATCGTGACCTACACAATCATGGAGAAGGCTGCAGACAGGTGGTCCAACAGACAGACCCTTAACAAACTGGCTTTTTACAGAATGCTATGTCTGAGCATATTAATGGAGAGTTGAGTGGAAGGAAAAAGTGCTGCGTAAAAAGGTGCACAAGTTAGAGGGATAACTTAAGATGAGTGTGAAGCAAAGTCCATTCAAGAGACTATCATCAGAGCTTGAAGAGCCACCACACACTGACATATCTTGGAAACAATCCTTACACACCTTGTGTTAAGCCACTGCTGAGCCAGAGACAACATCAGAAGCATCTTAGCTAGGCTAAGAAGGAAAAGAACTGGACTGGTACTCTTTGGTATAAAGTCTTTTTTTCAGATGAAAGCAAATATTGTGCTTCATTTGGAAATCAAATGCTGTGATGTTTACACAATAGTTGATGATTTGCAGAGCCATATCTGGTTGTGATGATATCCTCTGTTTTATCAAGTCCAAGGTCAGTGCAGCTGTCTACTAGGAACGTTTAGATTAGACCCGCTCTGCTGACAAACTTTATGAAGATATAGATTCATGTTCCATCAGGTTTTGACTTCTGTCAGCCCTACTAAAAGTACCAATACCTGATTAAAGAGTATGATATCACTGTGCTTGATTGGTCAGCAAACATTCCTGACCTGAACCCGGGTGGACTCTGTGAACTACTGTCAAGAGGAAGATAAGAGACATAGAAACCAACAATGCAAATGAGCTGAAGGCTGCAATTAAAGCAATCTTTGCTTCTTTAACACCTCAGCAGAGCCACAGGCTGATCACCTCCATACTACGTCACATTGATACAGGAATTCATGCAAAAGGAGCCCCAACCAAGTATTGAGTGCATATACTTTGTAGTGTGTCCATATTTCTGGATAGAAAATCCTTTTCTATCGATCTTAACACTAATTTATGCTCCTTTCTTAGGTGCATTTACAGCTAGCATCAGGAGCTTTTCTTCTGACGGAGATCTACTCAGAATGTGTCCAAATCCCCCTGGACCGCCTTAAGAGAGCATCACCTTACAGTCTTCACCGACGTAGCCTCAGCCCAGCCTTCCGCTGCACCTCTCCCAGCGCTCCCTCTTTATCCACATCTGCCAAGCCTCCAGGTGCTCCCACTATTCACCATGTCACCTTTTCTCCTTCGTCATGCTCTCTGGCCAAACCAGCTGCTCCTCCTTTCCACCACACTCCAGTCGACAACCCCTTGATTTTGGAGTCAAGGCTACTTCAAAGGCACTTGTCGGAGCGAGACCCTGTCACCTCACCCCCTGACCTCCCGAGCTCCGAGGAGGGTTCCCTAGAGCTGTCTATTGGCCCCTCTCACAGTCAGAGCCTCGGACAAGCAGATAGCGGCCGTGGTTCAGAGACAGATATATGCGAGGGGTCCTCAGCAGAGCCAGCAGACCTTCAGGGCAGCAGCCAGTTGGCCCATGAGGATCTAGAAGGTTCGACCTGGGCCACCGCTGTAGCTCTGGCGTGGCTTGAACACCGATGTGCTGGCTACTTCATGGAGTGGGAGCTGGTGGCAGCAAAAGCAGATTTTTGGCTGCGCTGTCAGATGCTGCCAGAGGGGGTTGATGTCGCAGGGTTAAGAGGAGCAGCCAGGCAGCTGTTTCTGCTGCTGCGCCACTGGGATGAAAACATCAAACTCAATATGCTGTGTTATAACCCCAATAATATGTGAGACAATCAGCTCAGAGGTGCAAAATCAGATGTACAGTCGTGGAGAAAAATTAGGACACCCCATTAAGTATTTACTTTGGTATCAGGAAATGTTCACATGGCAATTTGTAATCAGGTTTTTTTAATATCTGGAAAAGAAAGTGTTTACATTACAAGTAAACACCAAAAAGTAAATTTGTTTTGCTAATTAAACAAAAGACATTAACAACGAGCAAAAAATTGGGCTTTGACTTAGCCCTAGACTTTAATTATGGTATTAAATATCCAAATGTCCACATTTCCAAGTTTGTTAGAAAACGACATGCTTTCTCTCACAAACCACTGCTTAAGAAAAGCTGTACTTTATTAACTGATACTGTAAACCAGTGCCAAAACAATACTAATTTAACAGAAGTGACCTTTTATTCTAACTTTGCTTTATGCAAACACAGGAATGCCTTGACCATCTGAATAAGTGTTTCGTAGTTTAGAAAGTAGCTTAAAGTCCGTGTTATGTATACTATGCCAAACGAAGAATCAGTCAATGATTGTCAGGTTGGTTGTTTGATAAACTGATGAAAGATTTGCTTAAATATTCTATACAATAAAATTGAATGAAAAAAAAACAACGTTAATCTGTGTTTATTTTAAGTTGTCTGGATTCAGTCAGCCACATATTGCCCATGTAGAACAAAGCTCAAAGAAACTGAAAATTATTTGATTTAGTAAAACAAATTTGTTTTAGCTTTAACCATTTAATTTCCAGCAGATGAAGAAACAAACATAAAAACTAGAACTTACCAGTCTAAACCTTCTGCTTTGACTGTTCAGTTTGCTCCTTTACCAGTCTGGTCTATTGTCACAACACACCCTCATTTAGTACCTATGTACTTAAACCATTGTGTATCAGACCTTTTTCCATTAAATTAGTTTTATAAAATATTGAGATAGTTACAAAAAGGTTTCCATTTCAAAATGTCATACTTTTCCAGACTAAAACGTGAATTTCTGGACATTTGAGTGTATATAAAAAAAAAAAACTTTGTTGGGTTTTATTATCTGTATGTTCTGCAGATGGTTGGCTCCGAATTAACCAGTGTTAAGGGGTTGGTTTATCATTTTCTTTGGGAAGTTAAATCATCCCCTTATTGATAATACGTGCTTATCCTTGAAGGGTTGTGTGGGGGCCTGGGGGTCTTCCTGCATGGAGTTTGCATGTTCTCCGTGTGAATTCTTCCTCCCACAGTCCAAAAACATGCCTGTTAGGCTACTTGGTTACTCTATATTTGCCCTCAGGTCTGAGTCTGAGCGTGCATGGTCCTTTATTTCTGTGTTGACCTGTGATGGACTGGAGACCTGTCCAAGGTGTACCCTGGAGAGGGGCACCAGGCCCCCCAACAACCCTGGGTGGGTAAACTGATAGTGACAATGGATGGACATTTTATTTTTTCCATACTTATCTAGACCTGGAAAATTAGAGAGCAAGTTTTATACTTGACTGCATAGGAACCCTACATCAAAATGCTGAGATCTTACATAAAATGTATTTGTTATTTTCTGAATACATTTACTTTGATTTTGGTTACCCATTTAGAGTGGACCTTTATGAAATATGACAATTAGGACTCCCGATCAGACCAAATTAGCTCAGAATAACCTCCTGCTGGTATTTATTGAAATCATATTACCATAATTCCCTACAGTACACAATAAGTAGACTAAGAAAAATAACTTTTAAGTAAAGCTGGTGGGACTTCTTGCACATCTGGTCTGAAACCTGAGCCCCGTACCCTCTGGTTCACAAAAACATTGGGTGTAAAATGAACAAAGTCATAAAGGCCAAAGGTCTAAATGATATATTTTCAAATCATTACTAATAGTTTTAGAGTCCTGAATAATGTAAAAGTAATGTGTTAATTACAAATCCAGACAAGTAACCATTACTGTTAACAGTTTATTTGTAGAACTGCATAAATATACAAAACAAATATGCAGGCCTTCAACATATATCAGATTTATGTTGATATGCGGGTAATTTAATGCTTTTGGATCTAACTTTAGCTCTTTGGGTCTTCTCTTCAATCCATCACATTCATGCACAAATGCTCATCTATGCAAATAAATATGGACAGAGACCTTTTTTTTTTTTTTAACAGAATCAGGAAAGTTTTTTTCCATAAACTAATTATTTCAAAACAGCCATGACTTTCACACCGCACTTTAAAACTTCCAAATATGTAACAAGAAAAAGACGACTGAAAATCCATCGTTCCTGTTGTCATCTCTGACGGCAAGCCACAGCAGTGTGCACATTTCTGTGTGCATCAGCAGCTGAGCTGGAAAGAAGTAACGCAGGAAACAAAGATGAGAAGCATCGAAGGTTTCCCTGTAACCACCTAGAAGCAGTCTTTCACAGTGACTTCCCTCAGCATGGACGCTGTGCCGATCAAAGAGAAGAGGAGGATGGAGGCTGTTCAGAAATCCGATCAAACATTCTGTTCTGTCAGGTTCAGTGACGATGGTCCTTATCAGTTGTATGTTCTTGCTTATCTGTCAGGGGTGGAGCCAGCCACAGACAGAGGAGGATGATGAGGTGACAGACGTGGAGGGCTGCAGAACTACTGTTAGTCGAGGGATAGGTGTTCCATGAAAGCTCAATCAGTCCCAGGATCAGTACTCTGCACAGCAGAATAAAACAGATCATTGTTCCCAAGCAACTCCGGCACAAACTTTGGGCTGCAGTGTAAAAGTAAAACCTCTGATCTATAAAGACTTCATCCTACCTGAGCAGATGGGCCAGCTTCTTGACGCCTCCACTCCACAGCAGGTAAGGCAGCGTGTGGAAGTACCACACGTAGAACTGGTAGTGCAGTGAACGGCTGAAGCACATGCCGATGAAGTTAGACGTAAAGAGTATCAGCACTATCTGTAGCTCGCTGTTAAGGACTAACAGTACAAAGGAAATGATTTAATGACCAGCATCATGCAAACACTTTCAGGTATTCTAAAGTAAAAATATTTACTTCAAATCAAGCAGAGTTTGTAGTACAAATTGATTTTAAATCTCAAGTAATGGCCTGAGTTGAGAGCGGTGAAAGTGATGGAGTAACTATGCAGGATGGTCTTTATACGATTTGTTAAGCTGTAGAGGCAAGAGGTTGAATGTCAGAAATCCAGGCTAGCAATTGAGCTGCGTGTATTAAAAAAATCTTGCAAGAAAATCCTGTTAATGTTCTAGCAGGTTTCTGACAAAATTCATTTTATCCTGAATTGTTTCTTATAAAAACAATTCAGAGGTGTTTGAGTTTGGTGGGGTTTGTAAGATGTTGGGCTTTAAAAAAAGCTGAATATTTCCCCTTAGAAAAGAGAAAGGTTTAAGTAAAAAGTCGGTCTATTTCCCATACATCCTTTTGTGCCTGACAGACATTTGCTAATTTCCTTAAGACGTCTGTCAGTCAGACTAAACAACACCACAGGAATTAAAAAACATCATTTAAGTATTTGTGAACATTTTGTTAGAGAAAAAAGTAAATTGTCCTTTAAAGCAAGTCATAGGATGTGCTGACATCTAGTGGTAATATTGCAAACTGCAGCTGAAACCAATCATCTTTTTTTCTGTGATGGTGCAATGTAGAAATTATGGTGACGACTTAAAAAACTAAAGTTGTCCTGGGCTGATATGAAAATATCACAGACTCTGAGAAGCTGTTTGCAGATAGCAAAAAACAGCTTTTAAGTTAAGAAAAAAACAACCATGAGCATTTTCCATTACAAAAAAGCTAAATATATTAAATTTGTATTAAAAGATTTAAGAATAGATACTGTAACATTAAGGATATGATCCACAGTGATGTTCTGAGCAGGGAGTTTCCTCTGGCTTGGTTCCTTAAGAAGCTCAAATATGCTTTCTCCTGGTCTGGTGAGAGAAAACACAAATGGAGAGTTTACAGCAACATATTTACCTCTAAAATAAAAGTAGTTAAAAGTGGACTAAATACTGAAATCCAGTTGACTTGTATTTTAGTGTTATAGGTAGCCACATAATTTAAGTGTTGTACTGCTTCATGCTTCAAAGATCAAAATACAGACTAATGAACATGTTAAAAGTTAAATCACATTAAAGAACATTTATTTTAACATTACAGCCCAAAGCTTGATGTTACTGATTTTCGGTTTTTTTGCCAGCTCCACTCTACTTGCGACAGTTTTCATTACTGGCTTTTCCGACCCAGTACTGTTTTTGTTTGGTACCTGCTCGGAAGCAGATCCCATTGGGGCTGAGCAGGGTCGAAATGTGACATAAACAGACTGCTTTTCAATGATTGGCCATTTGAGTGTTCGACTGTGTTGCGAGCTCGACTGCAACAACGTAAAAAAAAAAAATGATTGAAAAACCTGATTCTTTTCTGATAAATGAACACACTATTAGTAAAGTCGTGCTGACAACACTGTTCTGTGTAGATGCTGTTACAGAGGGAAGACTCAACATTAACTATTGCTAGTTGTAGATAGGTATTTAAACATGTAGTCAGAGGACACATAAAAGACTTTTTAAAAGATAACTTTTTTTTCTACAAAAAGGATATCGGCTGCTCACTCAGGCTGTTACTTCTAGTTTTGGTATTTTCACTCCTAACATGTTAAGTTAGGAAAAGGAGTCATCTAGCCCAGGGAATGACTATACTACCCTTCGTTGATCTGGCAAAGCAGCAAAGTTTTTGCAGATACCATGAAAAACAATTAAGTTACTCTTTTTTTTCCTGCAAATCCCTCATCTGTCATGGAACGTGCTGGATTTGGAAACGCTGGCGGTCTTCTAGAAATCTCCAAGTTAAGAGAAGGGTCAAAAACAAGATCTATGAAATCAAATCCTCTCTCCTGGATTAACTTGGCTGCAGAATTACAGAACGGACAGGTCTGTCTCACCTCTTCCAGCGGCGGAAAGCAAAGAGCAGCAGGATGAGGAGGTGAGCAGCCAGCAGGAGCAAGTGGAAGTAGCGATTCAAGAAGAGCCACTCTGGTAGGAAGCGCCAGTTCACCGTCCACTTAAACATAAACTGACGGCCGAGATCAAAGGCCCGGCTCAAATAACCAACAGGATTGTCCAATAGGAAAGGTAAGCCCAGGAGAAGCTATAGTAAGCAAGCAAAATATTCAGATTAATGTTGCTGAAATTTATAAGTCTTTTTTTTTTCCAGGTTGTATGTTAAAAGCAGTGTTTACCTGTATGGCTGCACATAGAGAGAGTTTAGGGATCGTTCTGATGAGGCCAAATTCCCACACAAGGAGGAAAAGTAATCCAGGGGCAAAAAGGAGCACGTTCATCTTCACAGACACTGCTAAACTGTCAGAAAGAGGGAACGATTAACATATAATTTCATCACCTCACTTGATAGAGGAATATGGTGACTCTGAATACATTTTAATGGTGAAGTCTTATCTTAAAATAAACTGCTGAATTCACACTTGCCTGTAGACACCACAGCCAAGGGTCCAGTATCCATCCATAAAGAGATTAATGGCTGCAAACAGCAGCATCATGGCGACTGGATCATTAAAGAGACGCAGCACAAAGATGGAATGGATCCGATATGAGGCACAGCACACAAAGAAGAACACATAAGGAGGAACCTGGCAACAAAGATTGGGAGATAAAAAAATTCACACAGATGTACCATTGTTGCTTCGCTGTTTATATTCTAGATGACAAATTGAAGTATTAAGATGCAGCCAATGATTATGCCAGAACCCCGACGGACCTTCTTGGTGCGGTTGTATATTCTGAAGACGAGCAGCAGTGTAACGAGATAGAAAAATGCAAAAATGTACTGGCCCAGGCGGATGTTCACCCCGTGGCTGGTGATGTAGTACAGAGCTGTGAAGATGTAGACAAATCCGGCAGGGTACCTACAGCCACAGGAGGATCAATTTATCAGCATGTTCTGAACTGAAACCGCAAAAAAGTCTGCGTACAACTCACACCAGAGGGCCGGTGTCTCCTTTAAGCTTAGTGTAGTCGTAGGTACCGTTGATGACCCCCTCCACCTCATCCATGTAAGCCTTCCAGTCGATCTCTGTGTCTTCAAAACAAGAAATATTAATTTATCATTAATATAAAAAGTATTAGTAATACTAACTTAGTTTTCTTTAAAAATAGCAATCTACAGGTAATAATAGTAATGTGAATATCCAAAAACCAGTTAATAATGAAAACATTCATCTTTAGGATATTGAGTAAAATTATAACTTTTATCTATATTGACACCTATGACCTATTTTCAGGTCTTAAACTGGCATGAGACTTTTACAGCAGAGCTGAACAATATATCCAGTTTCTATTGCAATGCCACCATGTCCAATATAGCAATCATTATCTAATTGCTTTTATGAAAAGAAAAATAGCAAACAATATTCCTTCTGATAGCCAAATAATATTAAATAGTACAGTTACAATCATATTATTTGTAACAGTGGATCCCAACTCCTTTAGCGGTAGCCTCACTGGTTTACCTGCAAAAAGTCATTCCCCAAAGATCAGAATTAAACTTTTGTTGAAAATTAAGAAATATTTGTTCATTTTTGGATCACAACCTTTCAGAGGCTTCAATGTAAAACAGATTTTAAAATGATATAACCGATTTTTTTTTAAAGTTCTTTGAGTGTTAATGCAGATTCAATTGGGTTTTTTTATAACTCTTTTGAGAATGTTAATATACATCCTAAAAGGAAGAATAGTTTAGATACCTCCGGGTCATCTGGAAATCATACAATCAAAGAAATTTTTATTTAAAATTAAGTCTTCCAAACATTTAAATTGTTCTCAAATACAGCATATCAAATATGAAAACTGGCTGTTTATTAGGAGCTTTTGCGTTTTATTTTTTCGACTAATCTAGTGAAATAAGGTATTTTTGTTCACTCGTTATTCTATTTATTGTGCATTACAATTATTGCTGTGAATACAAAATTCGACAATTTATGCCTAATTTATAAATCAAAACAGCGTTTTTTGCATCCAGTAGACATAGTGCTCGCATTTAAAAATGTAATTTTGTAAAAACAATTTTATAAATGTACAATCAACTGTTACTTAAAAAAACATTCCCGTTTGGCACAAAGAGATAACTGAGTGTAATCCAGTGACAGGTGGTAGAGTTCAGTTATTGCTTTGCTAATGCTAGCCACTTAGCATCCAGGCTCCTTCAGAAACACGGACTCACACAGGAGCATGCTAGCTAGCAGCGCGGCTACTTACATGCCACTTTCTGTATGACCCAAAAGTTAATTCCGATTTCCAGGATCCATAACACTGAAACAACCATTAACGTATGCTCCGTTTTGAACAGGACCAAATGCTTGTCCTGCCAAAGTGTGTGAAGTTTTCTCCACATCGGGGACGGAGAAGCGGGAGTCTTTCTCCGCACACCTCCAGCCATTTCGGCGCTTAGAAGCGACGTGGAGAGGAGGCAGGGACTGACGTAGGTGACGTGACGACGGCGTCGTCTACGTCATGTGACATGGTAGCGCAGCTCCCGCAGAGGTGTCAGCTTGACAGCTTTCATTTTCTCCTCCAGGTAACAAAAAGTCGACAATAACTGATTAAACTAGATGATTTATAAATGCGTGCTTGTATTTCGTAAATATTGTGACTCATATTGTTATTTTGCGTTATAAAGTAACTAAATTTGCTGAGGTCACTGTTGGTTCTTGGCAGCGTTAACAGGCTAGCAGCTAGCAAGATGAGGTATTGGCATTTAAAGTCAAGTTACTTTAAGACGACAAAGCCTAAAAGATAAGGACAAGCTCACAAGACAGCAATTTAAAAAAATAGTGCGACCCATTTCTTGAAGTTTTAGGGAAACTGAATCTCAGAACTAACTGACTCGCAGATAACAGGTGTGCAGTTTACTGGCAGTCAGCACAGCTGCTATTTTAAATGTTTACACCGAGTTCTGATAGCAACTAGGAAAAACCTCTGTGGTTTTTTATAAACGTGAACACGGTACGTTATTATGTTTTGCATAAGTGTTTTAGATCTTTCACAGGCATGGTAAAAAAACAAAACAAAAAAAACTACACTGTCAATTGTAGGGTTTTCATTTATAAATGATTTGGACTTTACAAACATGGGCTGGTAAGAGAATCTCACTGCATAGCCATGAATACAAATACCACAGTTTAAGGTATTTAGACAAACATTTAAAACAAGCGCTAATACTGCAATCAAAGTGATTTTATGTAAAACGCAAGAGCTGCAATTATTCCTAATGCTTCCTGATTGTTACTAGTATTCCTTCTTCGGCTTCTGAATAGTAGTAGTGATATGAGTTGTTCTATCTGCTCAGTTAGCCAACCTGCAGTCTGCTCCTTTACAGACATGCCACATGTAGTTTATTAGCTACAGTTTCCAACCATTACCTGGAGTGATGGATGGCATTCCTTTTGTTTTTATGCCATGACTGTTTGTGTTTTTTTGTGACTTGAAACATTTCCAAATAGCTCAAATGGGCTTTCTTGTTAGTGAGGGAAAAGTTTATGAGCCTTATTTTAGCCAGTTGACCGGCAGTGCACAGCAACATGTGGATGAGGGGCAGCACTTTATACTTCATACAGCTGCTGAAAACAAAATATATCTCTAAACATAAGAACAATACATTATTAAACTTTTAGCAGCTTTGAAGCCTTTGAGAACCTTGGTATAACTTGATGAAGCCCAAATCTAGGCCTTTACAAAGCTCTAAAATAATTTCAATTTAAAAAGTGTATCACAACCCACTCCACAGATTCCATTCTGTTATTTGCGAATGGAAAAGGTTAATGAAAAACTACGTACACCCAAAAAAACGCAGTTACAAAATACGTAAAAGTCTCAAATTTGAATGGGGTGGGCTTTTTTAACTATGGCTGTAGATTTTAAATTGCAACTAGTCGACATCCATGTTTCCATCATCTGAAATGCTAAAGAAAAGAAAGAAAATCCAAATGTTGTAAAAGGCTGCATCATTATTTCTCTGTTATTGTTCACTCAGACAAAAATTCAGTCCCTGTAAGTCTTGCAAGGCCTTTTGGCTGTAGGTAGTTGTTGTTGCATGTTACATGTGCTTCCTTTTGTGGTTTCAGGGCTGTGATAGGACACCCAGAGAGAATGGATGGTTTTTCTCTGACCCTTCCAGAGGCAGTGTGCCTTGGAGCCAGCTTGGGCCTCTCGGGCATCTTTTACTATCTACACAAACAAAGCCGGAAAGCTGTTAAAAAACTTGATGTTAGTTATTTTATTTTAAAATAAATATGCTTAAAAATTTGTATTCTGGAAATGTATTCATCCAATATTTGACTGCTTATGCCTAAAGAGTGTTTGAACCTTTGAGTTGTTGATTGCAAGTGATCAAGGTTTTCTGAAGCTTCAGTGTCTATTATCAGTGACTCATCACATGCAAAGCTTGAAATAAAATATAATCTTCATGATTTAGTATGTTGACCATAACAGTAGGTAATACTAGAAAAAACAATTTAAAAAAGTTAAAGTGCATTTGACTTTTTTATACTTCTGTTGAAATTTGCTGAAAGTACAGCCTTTGCTGGAAAGTTGCACTAGTTAACAATTTTACTGTACGGCGTACAAATCTGTGAATGTGTCATTAAATGCATAATTTACCAATTCTTTTGTCTTTTTTCCAGAATGCTCCACACGTTAGTATAGATGGGAAACTCAAAGACCTTTTGAAAGTTACTCCTGGAGCCCGCCTACAGTATGCTGTGGTTGAAGGTGATCATTGATTTGATACGGACAAGAGCTAAGTTCACTGTTTTAGTGCAGTAAAATACATTTATGGCTGATATTCTGTGTTCCTGAATGTGTCTATGTACATGCAGGTACGGTAAAACCAGTGGATGAGCCTCTAACGAGCCAGTTCCACAAAGACATTTCTGGCGTGTTGCAAAAATTTACAATAAAGGAGCACAGGCTGGTGTGGAGCAGCATTTCCCGGACATGGTGAGAGTCAGATTCACAAACAGAATGTTTTAGTAGGACATAAACTTTCAAAATGTTGCTTCAAATGCCGTTCAGGCACTCCTCTATTTTTCTCTGCGCTATTTTTAGTTTATTATTTTATTTGACCCAGTTCCACAGAGTTTGGATTACTTCAAAGAGAAATAAACTCAAAGTTATATAAAGGTTACCTTCTGACCAGCTTCCCTGTGCCTGCTGAAGAAAAGTATCCCCACAGCATGATACTGCCATCTCCATGGGTCAGAGTGGGGATGGTGTATGCAGGGTGATGTGTGGCGATAGTTTTCCACCACACATAGCGTTTCTCATCTGACCAAAGGTATTGCTTTCACACCTTTCCAGTCTTCACTAAATGGCTTATGGCAAACTGCAGCACAATGTCTGAATGTTTTCTTTCAAAACTGGCCACTCGTCCAATAAAGATAGCTAGATTTGTGAAGTCCACTGTTGTTAACAGAATTTCCCACCTGAGCTGTGCCTCTCAGGAGTTTCTCCATCTTCCCATCAACTCTGGCCAGCTTCATGTCCCCTGCTGAAGAAGGCATCCACCCAGCAGGATGCTGCCACCATTTTAACCCCCTGCTAATGGGGCAGTGGTAGTTTTTATTATTTTGAAGTGACACTACTCTTACTTGAATACAATTTCTGGCTTCTCTACCCCCCTCTAATTACATCACTGTGTAAAGAACAAATATGTTTTAACCAAATGCAGCACACACAGAAACATACCACATATTTTATGTTAAAGTGAGACTTTATTGATTTAATGTCATTTTCTGTCTGCATATACAGTTAATACCATTTATTCTCACTGGAGGAATATTTACAAAGAAATTACTTACCCTTAAGTATTGGTGTCAAAAGCTTTATGTTATAAAAAAAATAATTAGGAAATTCTGCTATTTTACATTTTATGTTTTAAAATAGCAGAAATTGCTCATAACTTTATATTTTTGTCTGTCTGATTACATCATTTTGTACATTTTACATCAGACGTTGAGTAAAATATTCAGCCATTTTTCAAATATGGGATACTATATACCATAATAAATACAAATGAAGTCAGCAATATAGCATACTTTAACATTCTATATTGAACAAAACACCAAATTCTTCATTTATTAAAAAAAAATAACAAAGAATTATGAAGAAATAACATACAAAATAAGGAAACAAGTCATATTTAGGCCTAATAAGAAATAAGATCTAGTTATTTCAACCACACAAATTCTTTATATTTTAGTGCAACTGCTAAAAGATTTAAAGAGTAATTTTAATTTTGTAAAAATATATTTAACAAACTCTGACATCATGTTTTTTGTTTGCCAAACGCTGCTGCGATTGCAGGTGTTGGTCATACTTCTCTCATACCTTTCCAGTGTTGGTCATTTCTTCCATCCATCCACTGTCTGTACCTGCGAAAATGGTGCCGTCTACAGCGAGACATGTCGTACTGACCGTGTCAATAAATGCCCCAGGGGGACATTTCTCTACTGTTTTCTCCTCTTTCTGCCATTTATCTTGTGCTAAGTTGTCAAACCAACACTGCAAGAAGCCTGTCGTCAGCCTTCAAAGGGGTGGAAGGACACATCTTTCAGGAGACATTATTAAACAAGAGCATATTTTCAAAGCGGATTACGTTAACACTCTATAATATAAAATCCCAATAGAATACGTTGACGTTTTTGGCTGTGAAGCAATAAAAAGTGTGGAAAAAGTTCAAGTGTTGACCTTGCAGGTGTAAGCTCATTAAAACCTACTTGATACCATCAAACATATTTAAAAACTTTAGTTTATTTGTGCTAAAGAAAACCTCGTCCTTTATCTGTCCATGTTACAGGATGGACTCAGAGCGCATCTTGCACCAAAGAGTGAATATGGTTCCCTTTGCTCTGGTTGGATCAGACAAGGCTGCAGTCAAAGTCCAGTCCCCTCTGCAAGCAGAGGGAATGTACACAGAGACCACCAATGAGAAATTTCACCCGGCCAGTTATGGTTTTGGGGAGCTTGTAGGACTTTACCTCAGTGGGGAAAAGTCCAAAGGTCACTTGGAGATTGAAGAAATGCTTAAGGTCAGTTGTTAGATGAATCTAACAAGTCTTACATTTAGACGTTGCACAGTGTTGATGCTTCCTACTGAACCAGATGTTTTTGACAGTAATGTTGAACTCTTTCATAGGTTGGTACGACTCTTATTGGCGTGGGCGAGTTGATCCTAGACACAGACGGCACTCTGACTCTTCGACCTCCTTCTGATAATTCACAGTATTTCTTGAGCTTGAAAGACTTTGAAACCCTGCGAAATGAAACGGACACCATGGCTGTTTGGTGGAAGGCGCTGACTGTTGTCTCTGCCTTGGCAGGGACAGCAGTCCTCCTCTGGGTGTGCCTACGATTCTACCGCACTGTCCAAGTGCGATGGGAGCAGGAGCAAGAACGCAAGGAGTTTGCACGGCTGCAGGCTGAAGCTGCAAGACTGCGTGCAAACAGAGCAAACGCAGAGGGTACTCAGGATGGAGCCAACAGCAATCATATGGAAAGTGTCTGTGTGATTTGTCTCAACGAACCAAGGGACTGCATCCTGTTAGACTGTGCACACGTGTGCTGCTGCTATGTCTGCTTCCAGGCCCTCCCGCAAAAAACCTGTCCCATCTGTCGACAGAACATTGTCCGGGTTCTGCCATTCTACCAGTCATAAGGCACTTGTGTGACCATTTAACCTCAGTGCACCAAGGCTCTAAAATAAATCAGTTAAAAAGACTTTGGAAACGGTTTTCTAGTAAGCGAGGTACCATGTGAAACTGCTTGTGACTAGAAAAAAGTGACAAATGTGTGAATTCTTTAGCAATACAGATGTTTATGTTTGGTAAATGTGCCTTATGGCTGCTGCTGTATCAGAAGGGTACAACTGTATGGTGTATGTTTGCTCAGAAACGTTTGGTTTTAGTCTCATTTAAAAGAAAACGTTTTACTGTTGTAGTTTAAATCACGCACTACAGACAGAATGTTTTACATACTTGTTTGTTGCATCAGATTTAGTAAAGCATCACTCTGAAGACAATTATTACCTAACATATAGAAAAGATGTGACTAATTTATTAAAAACATTTTACATCACACTATGTTTGAAAATTAATTTTAAGCAGATAAATAAGTAGTCTGGAAGGGAGGGGATGGAAGCAGGAAAACCTCTCAGTGCATCTTCCTCCATTTAAAGTACCAACCTGAGATCAAAACAAATTTGCCTTTATTTTTTAAAATAAATTCAATAAGTTCAGTGTTTCAGGTGCTTCTCCTTGTATTTTCTCATTTAACCATTCACATGATTATTGGGTTCATTTATTTCACGAGGTACTGAGCTATTTATAAGGAAACTGTGATAAATTGGCATGTGAAAACAGACCAAAGTACTCATGTTTTAAATGTACCATGTAAACATGATACATTGGACCACATGAAACGGGGATATTACTTCTAAATAAATGAGTAGTTCAAATACAGTCATTGGCCAGTTTATTAGGCTCATTACCAAAGATACTACCTGGAACTGCCTCAAATCTTTCTTGCCGAGATTTAACAAGATGCTGGAACACTGACAAGATGGCTTTGCACAGTTGCTGCTGAAGGTCTGGCTTCTATAACCCAAAGGTGCTCTTCTAAACTGAGATCTGGAGGCTGGAAACCATTGGAGTTCAGTAAACTCATTTTCATATAAATACAAAAAAAAACTGAGATAATTTTAGTTTTGTGACACAGTGCATTATTCTGCAAAAATGGCAATCAATAGATCAGAATACCGGGCAGATGAAAAAGCAGGACATAGTCCGCAACTATACTCAGGAAGGCTGTGATATATAATTACATTTAGCTGGTACTAAGTGGCCCAAAGTATACCAAACTTCCCATACATTTACGCTACCATCACCCAGGTGAAGAGTTGCACAAAATTCAGTCCCTATCATCCGAATGATGCAGCTGACATTGAGACATGTTGACCAGGCAACTATTTTTTTTTATTTCAGCGAGCTGCTGGATATCATTTTTATTTTTTGAGTTATATTGTCCCCATATCTGTGCCACCCTGGGCAGAAAGCCACATCACCCATATCAAAAACTGCCACTGCTTGCAATAACCCATGAGATACTGGATTAATTACAGAGAACTTTAAGTTAACCTAAACATTTATGCTAAGAAAAATCTGATATACATATAAATGATAATATATATATTGCCTATGAAGTAAAATCACTAAGTTGAAATTTTCACATAAATTAGAAAAAAAAGGTCTGGAAACACAGGTGGCTCAAAAATTATATATCTGCATTGTTTCTATGCTTGCTGACAATGTAGTGAGTCACTGAGCGTACTATTTCTGCCTCGTCCAACAAGCAGTCAGTTAACTGTGATAGCAGTGGGAAGATGAGACGCCATCTTCAAATATGTATTCAGACATAATAAAGACACACATAAAAAGTAAATTGAAAGAAAAAGTTCATATATTTGAGCCTGTTGTTTGAGCAGACAAACAGTGAAGCAACGAGACAGAGTAAAATATAAACAGGTGGAAGACTCAATCTGACAAATTCTCTTAAGAAGCAGCCGTGAAGAAGACTGTTATCCATGCAGTTACAGAGGTCACAGGGCACGAAAAAGAAAAATATTCTTCCCACTGGTCGTCTCATTCAGGGTAGGTTTTCAGGGTAAATTGATAGTATCGAGTGCTTAAAGAGATGTGGTAAAATGTTGCTTCATCTCTGAATTAAATAATTACATTTTATTGCAAACACATTATTTTCCAAATTTGCTGTTTCTACCACTAGGTGTCCATCTTTGTTTACTTTCGATGGAACAGTCCTGTACAGGCTGGCAGGAGGGGAGACTCTTGACTCCAGTGGACGTTCCCACATCACATGCAATTATCACACACAGTGATGTCCAGTTTAATCTGCCCTGATAGCTGTCAAACTAGGTAGATAACATGATTATTCCCTAATTGGCTTTGCTTAATATGAGCAGACTATGAATTGTGATCATAAGGTTGTAGAGCACTATTTAAAACTTATTACACTGCTTTGTATTAGTTAAGATTTCAAATGTTATGTTGTGTGCATTTTTAAAATAAACTTGTAAAATTGCTTTGGTTAAACAACAGTCCTTGTTTGTCAAAGTATTTTGCATCCAGACAGAGTTAGACCATCAGCCAAAGGCACAGCAGATGGAGGCTAATTCTGTGTTTAGCAGCACAATAGAGCTTTAAATATACATGGCACGGGTCCATCTCTGCAGAGAAAAGTTCTGATAAATCTTTGAAAATCCCGACACTTCATGACCTCATGTGCTTTTGCTCCTCACAGTTAAGGCCAGCACGGGGAGCTGTTTCCTTTTACTTTGGCTCTGCTCGCCAGGTTTTTCACAGCCACCCCTGCAGAGATGCATTATCTCAGGAGACAGAGCCATCACTGCACGCCTCGGCCCCTGATGCCAATTACCGCTGTCACCCATCTGCTTTGGGCATGCAGTGAAATGTGGGATAGGTTGACCTACTTTGTGACAGCAGTGTGACTGCAGTGCTTCTCTTCTCACCAACAGACGGAGAGCTCTTTCCCTGGGGAAAGCGAGACGGAGAGGATCAGGGGAAATACACTTTGGTTATAAAACAATGATTATGTTTTCTGGATCCTTGATTCAAATAGATAAAAATATTATATTCTTACTTTTACATAATGGATTACATTGTTTCCCTTAAGGCACTGATGCAGCTTTTGTTCATTTGGGTCTACCGTTGTGACTTTTGCCCCTGAATTCTGTTGCCCTTCCAGAACATTATAAACAAATACATTCTGACAGTGAGCCACTCAGTAGTTAATCAAATGAAAGTAAAACAAAATATACTAATGTTTAAGAATTCAAGAGCTATATTCTGTTAGCTTTTTTTATTTGACTCATACTTGAAAAAGAACTTTTGAGAATACTAACACACATTATATGTCTGTAAACTTTGATATATTTTGTTCAAATTTACGATGCAGGATAAACAGCTGCACTGTATTATTGTAGATATTTGCATGACGTTCATGAAGGTTTTAAGATATAAACAACACTATTATGGATCCTCAAATTTATCCATAGTTAATTTCCAATAAAACATGATTTTAGATTGAACTGGTTTATATATTTATTCATCGATGCCGAATTAAAAATCTCCCTTCTGTTTATTGATAATACATGGGCTTTATTGCATTAAAAAACTACAACTCAGTCTTAAATTGATAGTTTCAACAGAAATGTAAAAAAAGCATCTTACTGAAATTTTACTTATTCTCAATTAACAGCAAGGAAATAAAAGAAAAGAAAGTTGATTTTATTGGTTACTACTAATTGATATCAGATTAGAGTTATTTTATAGCTAAACAACTTTTAGTTAGATAGGGTGTCCTTGCAAATCACCAGATAATAACCTAATCAGATTTAATTCCATATAATTTCAAGTGAACTTGCAAACAGTGCATAGTGGCAACAATTATGTGATTCCTTAGCTTTGGTTGAATCCCCCTCTACCTTGGGCCTTAGCTTAAAGCCGTGAGGGTTAAGGTAATAATTTTTGATGCTGAAATGGGGTAAAGAAGCTGATACAAGAAGCTGATTCAACAGTTGTTGATGGTTCATATTACATAAAAACTTTTAAGCTCTTTTCAGATAAAAGGTGAGCCACTTCATAGCAGTGAATTACCAAATGAGATGTACTTCCTCCTTTCTTCATCACCCACAAGTATTTGTGCACTGGTGTACATTCAATTGCTCCGTAATTGGAAACCAAAGTTGTGCTCATTTAAGTGACCAGTTGTGCTTTGTGTTAGAGGCGATGCTGTGGTCTGCACATGTCTGCTGTCCAGAGATAGCTCTCTGTTGTTTGTTCCCCCTGCTGATCAGCTCCGCCTCAACCACGAGGCTGTGCATCCACACAAACAGGCAACCTCACCCCTGTATGCCTCCCTTAATCATCCTGCATACTTCAGCTTCCATCAGCAAGTAGGAAAACTGTTATTTTATGCCATGCACAACCAGTCTTTCAGAAATGGAAAGATTTGTTTTTTTAATTGTAAAAACTAATATGGCGTGATCTCATTTACTTAGACATATATATTCTAAGTAGTGTGGATGTAAAAAAAAAGTCATAATAGTTAATAAGTCTTTTGCTCAGAACCTTTAGAGTTTTTAAGATATTTTGGCTTTCTTAAACTATTTCTCCCCATAGAAATGACCTCACCAGGCTCCTGCTGCCAAAGCTTTAACAATACATAAAAAATGTGTAGATGATAACATAAGACAATTAAAACAACATAAGACAAACATCCCCATCCACTTCTCCATAGAACCCTGTGTCGAAGTCAGAGCCGAAAAATATGAAAGCCAGACTAATGTTTGCCTGACAAAGACCAAAGCTTAGTTATTTGGACAGTCTAAAATGTTATTTTTGGACTACAGAACAGATGAAATGTTTGCTATAAACAAAGTGTCAAAAGCAAATTCCACTTAAGGTTTAAGCAAAACCTTGACCCAAAACATGAGGGTAAATTAATGATTGGCTGAAAACTAAGAAATGGAAAGTCCGGGAATGGCCTAGTCAAAGCTCAGATCTTGATTTCATTTAAATCCTCGGGGGTGAATTGAAATGGGCTGAACATGCAAGAAACCCCCTAAATATCTTAAAGTTAAAAGTGAGTGGGGCTAACCTTCCTCAGGAAGATTTTAGAGATTTGTAGATGGCTACAGGAAGCGCCTCACTGAACTTATTTTAGCTATATGGGATACGTCTAGTTTTAAGTGGGTACGTTGTCTTAATTGACTCCCCAATTGAAGTTGAACATAAAGTTTGGTTTACATCTTTTATTTATTGAGTAAAACAAGCTTTTTTTGGAGTATAATTAAATCACTTTATGTTCCAGAGATAAGTACAAAATGATTTGACATCAATTTGTAAACATTTATTTTACATTAATATTTAATGGAGTGTCCTGATATATATTTGTTAAAAGAAAACAATTCAAACCCTGCATGTAGAGATTAAGCCATGTTAGTTTCAATAACAGGTGCACAAAAATAAGTGTAAAAATTAATGCCAGCTATGGACAGGACTCTGCAGAGAAGCATCAGCTTTCATAAACAATAGAAAGAAATTGATGCAGTAGTGAATGATCAGTGCAGTCACTCCTCATTAACATTTCATTCAAAGTTAAGACCCCTTATAGCAAAGCACCAGTCTTCAAATTGCTCCTGTAGCAGACCACAGCTTTAAGTCCCACAAGTGCAAACTCTTGAGCACAGATTTAGTTCAGCTTTGTAGATTTTGTCCAGATGCAGTGGAGCATGCACTGTGGCTCCAGTGTAGCTTTAGTGTGCCGCAAACTCTCGCTGTGAGCATTTCTAATTCAGCTGCATGCTCGCTGATCCAAGAGCAGGATTTGTGCCAATGCCCCCACAATCAACTGGAGAATGTTCCTGCCAGAGAACCAACAGCAATAATCCTCATGACAGGAGGTGAAGACGCATAGCATGCTGTCTACTTCGTCAGTGACTGCAGAGGGCATGTGTGTCTCTTGTTTATGTGTGGGCATTTTTAATTTCCCTAAAATATAAACGCTGCATTTATCGCTCCTCCCCAAATGCACAAACACACACAGACAACAAAAAGTCATATATTCACGCCTCATTGATTACAGCTATTTCCCAGAAAGTAATTCTAAATCTAAATACAATCACCGCTTGCCAAAGAGGTCTTGCTATATGTGCCTAATACACACACACACACACACACACACACACTCTGTGTGTAAACACATCAAGATCCTCCTGGAGGAACACTATAGCTGAGGAAAAACACCAATAACAAGCCCAGAGCTAAGAGCCAGGATCAATTTGTGTGTGTGTGTGTGTGTGTGTGTGTGTGTGTGTGTGTGTGTGTGTGTGTGTGTGTGTGTGTGTTTGTAGTTTAGTGCTCGGTCTGCTCCTGGAGAGATACAGGGAGCGGGTAAGTGACTCAGCACAATGATTCATTTGTAATTGGGAGCAGTGCTTTGAGAGCACACACACGCACAGGTGTGCACACACTGTCTTCTTCAGGGTGGCTGACCTTGTCAGAGATTATGGGGCCCATTGAGTGAGGCGGATCATTAACAAATGCTGCCTGCTATCACAGCAAAGAAGGAGAAACACAGAGAATGGGACAAAGGAGGAGAAACATCGGCTCTGCCCAGATGTGAAATGCATAAAGCAGTGCATCATTGAAGGTAAAGGTAAGAAAGAGAAGCTTCCACTTGGTACAGCATATGCACATACGAAGCTGCATCTGGTAGCATCCCGGGCAGCAGGTTGAACTTTACCCATCAGCGCTGAAATCTGTCACAAAAGAGAAAAAGTCTTTGCTTGAAAGAGCCCCAACCTCAGCTCATTTATGGCAGAGAGCGGCAGATTATGAAGGAGCAGTTTTGTGACTCATCACAGAATAAGAACATTCTGCTGCAGAGGAAGATTTGTAATATCTGATGATAGTTTATGAAAGGAATGACTATGTTTTAGTAAAATCAGATAGATTAAATTTTACAACTGTAATAGCTCCAATTAATCCTTTTTGACAGCATTTTTCTTCAGGGAAGAGCCTATTTTCCCACATCTCATCCCACAGGAAATCCAGATACTCTTCAGAAAACACAGATCTGAATATTTCTGAAATGTAAACCAATGAATATATGCCATAATGAAACAAAAGTGGTCAAAATTTGGATTTTGTTTCTTCTTGTGTCTGGAGAGGATTCTGAAACATGCAGGAAAGAGGGATGATGTTTTCAAACAAACTAATATACTCACTGTGCTCATAACCTTCCAATCACTGCAGAAAACATATACTTGTGTAGCTTTTGCTGTGAAGACAATAAAAAACATGTCTTGATTATGTGATTATAAACTCCTTTTTTCTTGTTCAACCAGAGGTTCTAGTTATTAATAATGCATAAATTACAAAAAATGTTTTCCTCCAGCAGTCAGGGTAACAAGCTATGTTTAGTGCTTAAATGCAGTGTTCTTTACAGCTTAATTGTAATCAGTTTTGGTACCATGTTTTACTTATTTTGTATTGGAATTTTTTTATTTAAAAGTTGGATTTAATTGATTTTTGATGTATTTTGTAAAAACTTTTTTGCTTTCTGGTTGATATATATGTTTACTATTAAATATTATAACAAAATCAGCTCAGGTTGTTTTTACCTTAAAGTAATATACATCTTAACTGACTGATTTCTTAAATCCCTCGCTCACTACCTGAAAGAAATTTCTCCATATATATTCATTCAATTTATGTTCATCATTTGATAGTTTCTTTAGAAAAGAAAATTCATTATTTAAGAAATGTGTCAATTAGAAACCTGGGGATTGTATTTATCAAACTACAAACATTCCAGAAGAAATTGTAATGTGTGCCACCTAGTGCATACCATCCAACACCAAAAAACCCTTTTTCACTATTGATCTACATTCAACATACCTCAGCTTTGGGTTTAAAGTTAAAATCTGAATTGTATTTTCATTATCTCTTTCCATTCACAACAATGAGATTTCACGGTGTGTCTCTGGGATAAAGCCACCAGAAAAAAGCCCACATCTCCTTGACATGCATGGCGCCATCAAGGGGCCAACTGGCCCCATCCGACCAGACAGTCTTATGTGCACAGCATTTTTATCCATGAACTTAAGAGCTCAATGGATGAGCTTCAATGAGTTGCAACATTAATTTATTTATAGGACTGAAATCCGCTTTCTTTTTTGTCCTTCATAGTGCACCATTTTGTACCTTTCACTGGAACAAATGTCTAAACGTCTAAAAAACAGTCCCACACTATAATCCCCTCTGCGCTGAACTGGTTTTTAAACAACGCCGTCAGCCAAGTGCTGTTCTCCGGTTTACTGCCAAACTCAGACTGATCCAGTGGAGGCAGGATTCATCACTCAAGAGACCACTTGTACACATCACTAGAGTCCAGTGGCAGCTTGCAATAGACCACTGCATGGCTTGGATGCTGCCTCTCAGCCATGGAGACCAACTCCAAGATGCCCACTCTGTGATTTTACATACCAGTCAGTATCTGAGCTGCTGTCACTCCCAATTGTTTCTATTTCATTATAATTCCACTATCAGTCGACAGTGGAATATTTTGTAATGAGGATATCTCATGAATGGAATGATTGTACAGATGGCATCATATTAGTGTATCATGCTGGATGTTGTTGAGCTCTTTAGGGCGATGTGTGCTGGATTTTATACATCTATGGCCAAGTGATTGAAAATCAATGATTAGAGAGATGACTGAATATTTTTGGCAATGCATGTGTATCAACTCATTTGGCATCAGAAATGGTGTTTCCCCTGCTTGCACAACGGCCTGCATTGACCAACTGGCCCCCATCTTCACTCAGACCTTTAAGAAGTCTCTGGAGCTGTATGAGTCTCCCTCCTCCTTCAAATGCTCCACCATCATCCCAAGAAACTCACCATCACAGGATTAAGTGACTACAGGCCTGTTGCTCTGACATCTGGGGTCATAAAATCCTCTGAGCAACTGATGTTAAACCATCTGAAAGACATCACAGGCCCCCTGCTGAAGTGACTGCAGAGTGGCAAATGATGCAGTCAACATGGGACTACACTTCATCCTCCCCCATCTCGTCATTGGTGTTGATCTTCCCTCCATGCAGGACTAGTACAGGTTCTACAGTCAGAAAACGGGCAGCTGACATCTCTGCATACCTCACACATCCAACTTACATTCTGCTTGAACTTCTACCTGCAGGCAGGCGATACAGAGCTCTGTTTGCAAAACGCAACCCTGCCATGGAGGTAAGTCTTTTCTCCCTGGCTGTCACACCTAGGAACACGATGAACACTTAGAGTATGCAGCTACTCTGGATAGAAGTCTTCCTTTGTATTATCTATCTATCTATCTATCTATCTATCTATCTATCTATCTATCTATCTATCTATCTATCTATCTATCTATCTATCTATCTATCTATCTATCTATCTATCTATCTATCTATCTATCTATCTATCTATCTATCTATCTATCTATCTATCTATCTATCTATCTATCTATCTATCTATCTATCTATCTATCTATCTATCTATCTATCTATCTATCTATCTATCTATCTATCTATCTATCTATCTATCTATCTATCTATCATCTATCAAGGTGTAAGAGTAAAATGTGCGTTGAATGTTAGTTATGTAATACACTGTTGTCCACTTATTTCTATGGCTGACATCTATGAATATGCAGAAGCATCTAAATGGAGGGTCTTTTAATGCTGCCTAATGTGCAAAACAATGCATACTGCTGGTCAAAAGTCATCCAGAACAAAAAGATGAACATACGTTTTCAGGCCTGATCTGTGCCTCAGCCATTTCGTCTGTGGCCTGTTGGTGTCACTCTTGGTACTCGATCACTATGAGTCTCCTTGCACCCCCCAGCTCCCATACAAGCACGCGCACGCTCTCGCGCCTCAACCCCGGATGGATGACTTCACCGCTCTGCCTGGGTTTCCTTTATGATCCCGGGATCTCCCACATCCCTCGCCAGACATCAGCCAGCAGCACAACAGAACGAAGCTCCCCCTTTTTCTCTCTGTCTCTCTCCTTCACGTACAAACACAATCTCTGGCTGCAGCTGCATCGCATCCAGAGACATCAACGCACCAGGTTCCACTCTAAGAGAAGACCCCCTGCGGGAGACAAGCGGCCACAATTTGCGCGAACAGGGATCTAAATCTTCCCAGGAAGGAAGATTACTTTGTGTTGCTGTTTTTTCTTTTATACGCGGGTCTCTCTTCTATACGTGCCACAATGTCCGAGGTGCTGCCATACAGCGAGGGCAAAATGAGCGGCTACGGAGCGGACAGCGAGGTCAGCCAGATGTCCTTTAGCTGCGGACTGCAGGACACAAGCGCCTTCTTCGCTGCGTCGCAGGCGAAAAGACCCCCAAAGCTGGGACAGATCGGCAGAGCCAAGCACGGTAAATGACGCATTACATGATAAGTTCATTATAAATTGAGGAAAAAATGCAAAATGAGCAAAACAATTAGAGGTGTTGCTACGTCTGGACTATTCCAGCCACCTCGATAAGTGCGCAAAGCAAAAACCTCTTTGTGATAGGTGATATTCTGTTTACATTCATAGACAGGAGATTATCTCCGTGCAGGCAGGGACACACCCTGTAGGCACTCTTTATTAAACCGTAAGGATAAAAAGGCTGGCTCTGTGCATTTAAAGATGCGCCTTTAACCACATTATCTGCCAGCATTTGCTGGGTACTTCGTGCGCCACTAATAGACATGGATAGGGGGAAACAAACGTGTGCTGGGTTATTGTCATAATCTTATACTGAAGCTGAGTTGCTTTAATCTAAACATCTTCATCCATTTTCCCTCCCCCACATCCACAGTGGTCATCGAGGACGATCGAATAGACGAGGTCCTGAAGGGGATGACGGACAAGTCCTCACCTGGCGTTTAAAGCGTCTCCGATGGCCTTGCAGACTTTTTTAATTTTCGGTCACCCGATTTGAAGCACTTGTCGGCTGTGCATGTTCGAGGATTGCAGGAGAGAGATTAAGGAAAAAACACGGCAGCTCTGAGCAAGGCTGGGGATGATGAAAGGAAGAGAGTGAAAAAAACAAGGGGAATGGACAAGGCTTTAAGGGTGGTGGTGGGGGGGGGGGGGGGGGGGGGGGGGGATCTGAAGGAAGAGTCGAAGAAAGACTGATGGACTCTAGAGGAGGGAGAAAAATAAAGACCAAGATTTATTGTGGGATTGCTGGCAATTCTCCAAAAAGAATCCCGATTTTAACTACCTGCGCACCGCAGCAGGATGTTGAGATGGCTGCTGTGTATCTCAACCTCTGCTGACTTATAATGATGGATGAAGATGAGATTTTCCTTCACGGTCATCTCTTTTTTGTTTATACATCTATGGCCAGCGCTTTAAGCAACAACACTGCAACTATCGAGGGCGAAGCCCTATTTCAATAAGTTGTACAGTAGGTAAAGCTATAGGCTCTTAAACGCCCCCTCCCCCTTCCTTCCTCAGTCCTTTAGGCTTTGCTTTGTTGATCCAGTCAGCCACGGTGCATTTTAAGGGAGCTGTCCTTTCAGCACTGACCCAATGCATCCCCTGTTGCTGCTAATGCTTTCACAAAAAAAAAAAAAAGAACAGATCAACCAAACTTTATTAAACAAAGGAGACTCATTGTATGTATAAAGACATATTATCCGAGGATGGTGCAATGTTGATATCATCTGTAGTAGAACCATCTCCCTGTTTGTTTTAGCATCTAAACAGCAGAGAAACAGGCCATCTGGCATTACCCCTCGGTGGTGAATGGTGCAGGATGGCACCTCCATGTAGCTGATTTAAACCTGCACATATCTCTCTATTTTCTTCTTCCTCATCTTTTTTTTTTGTTTGTTTTGCATTTCTTCAGATATCTACAGAGGCCTGCAGAAATGTGGAGATCCCAGGAAATGATTTAAATATTAGTCATGAAAATGATGGGGAAAATGCAGTTTGAAAACGTAATTTTGCAATTTTAAGTGGAATTAGCTTTTTATTTTTGCCTCCATCTATTTTGCATGAACTGTCTCATTCTGGTAACAACGCAGGTGCCGCAACTCGTAACCCTGGCACGTTTCTTTTTAACGACAACAAAAAAAAGTAATATTTGTATTTTTATATCTAAATATTTGTTATTTGAATTATATGCTAGTCTATCGTCTTACAGTTCATCAACTACGATATTTGTACTTCAGAGAGGGTTTGATTAATGGGACTAGGCCTCACACTGGTAAATCTCAGAGTTTAGTAGACTGGTCTCGTTCTATATCAAAGGTCAGGCATTTTTTAAAGACTTACTGAATGTGTCTGGGGTTTTGCACACATCAATGTTAAACTATTATTACGAAATCGTATACTGTGAGTTCAGCTTCGTTGATGAATTTGTTAGAAAAATATGGCAGTTTTAGAGTATATTACACTGTTTACGAGTATCCACAAATAACGCGTTGTTATTTGACCTATTTTGAACATGACAAGTTTTTTTGTTTGTTTTGTTTGACTTGTTTTATTTTGTACCATACTTTTCAACAAATGGTTGGTCGTGCATGAAACCTTAATATTTTCAAATATAGAAAAACATTGTTTTATGAAGCAAAAAAGCAACAAAAATGTCATGACATTCTAAGAATGAGTCATTGTATATTAAGATGCCATTTTCACTGTATTTGGTGAATTAATAAATGGTGACAGAAAATGTTAATGCGATTCCTCGAAGTGCCTTTTGTTCAGAGACATTTAGTGACAAACAATGAACCAGCACTTTGAAGAACTGGACTTGTTTTGTGAATGAAACTGAAGGAAAAAATAAAAGGTCACATCATCTTTTAAAAACTAACCGTTGCAGGTGAATGTTACATCCCCCAGGCAGACAGAGCTCGCGTCCTTGCAGGTTTGGGCCTCTGCAGCTTCTAGAATGATTAGCTATGGTTCTAGTGACCGAAAATACTGATCCTTAATTAAAGAGACGGACTGAATCAGTGATCCAAGTGTTGAGCTGTTAAACAGCTCTGTGCTGGCCTACACAAATGAATCCATTAAATCACAAATCCCCGGTGAGCCACAACTAGCCACATAATCACATACAGGCATGTGTGTGCTCACTTTACACAACTATCTCCCATATCCATTGCAACAAAACAAGGTAGAGGCACTTGCCAGGTTCTTAAAATGAATGTTTTAAACATTCTGTCACTTATTACGGGGATAGGCCTAATCGCCTAGTTTTATTAGGTATATCCTTCTGGAAGATTGAATTTATTGCTCAGCAGCATTAAATGGAAGACAAAGGACAGGATCTGTGATGACAGGGAAGTCTTTCATTTATTTGGATGAAGTTTGTCAACATAAGACAGCCAGCCAAATTACGTGGCAGAAAATGAACCATTCACCAAAACTAGTATCGGTTTCTGACTCTAATGTATTTTTATCCACATTATTTGAGCTCTGCAAACTCATTTTCTCTGGTGACTTGAGAAATATCAAGGCTCAGGTTGAGAACAGTTACCTTGTCACCATAAAACATCTGTGAATTCACTTAGCCTTAAAAAATATTGATCCTCTTTCAATTTTTCACATTTTGCCATGTTTCAGCTTCATCTTCAGTGTATTTTAATTCAGGATTTTATGGCATAGAAAAATGAAAAGCAATGAATACTTACTTGGTTCATGGTTCTCATTCTTTTAAAAAAAATAAATCTGAAAAGTGTGGCATATGTTTGCATTTAGCCCTCTTTACTCTGACATCCAAAGAAAATCCAGTGCAATCAATCGCCATCTAATTAGTAACTAAAAGTTTAAAACAGAATGAGGTTATAAAAACACATCCCAAGCTTTGAAAATCTCATGGAGTGCTGTTCAATTTCCCGTCCCACACTGGAAAGAAACTACACTCCTGTCAAGACACAGTTGTCCTCCTAAATTGACAAGTTGGGCAAGAAGATCATACATTTCATAAGCACAAAAGATAATCATGGTAACTCTGGAGGAACTGTAAATATCCACAGCTCAGGTATGAGACCGCTGTTTGTGCTCTCCACAAATCTGGCCACAAATTAGGGGGATGCAGGGGGACTCAGTAAACATGTGGAAGGAGGTGCTCTGTCAGATGAAACCAAAACCATACTTTTTGGGCGATGGCATCATCATGCTGTGAGGAAGCTTTTCTGCAGCAGGGACAGGAAATCTGGTCAGAGTTGAAGATGGATGGAGCTAAATAAAAAGCAATACTGGTAGATGGCTGCACAATACTACTGAAGTAGAGGTTCAGTCCAGTGGAAAGCTGAAATGATTTAAGGATGTTTTGGTTTTTATTTGGGTTTAGGTTATTCTTGTTTCCAGTTTACATTTTTGGATCTTGCTTCTGTTTTCCTGGCTGTGCTTTAGTTTCTTAGTATTGTTCATGTTCTGTACGTTATGTTTTCCCGATTGGTTAGTCTCATAGAATTTCTGTTTTATCCCTGTCATGTTTCATTCTCACTCCCTGCATCTGTCAGTCATAGCAATCAGCTCCATTCGGTCCACCTGCATCATGTAATCATTCTCCTCATTGCACCTATGTCACGCTCCAAATATACACCATCTGTTAACCCATTGCAGAAACATTACTCCTTGTTTGCTTCTGTCACAGTTACCTGTTTTGTTCTTGCCTCTACCTGAGAGCGATTTTTGTTTTTCTAAAAAAAAAAAATACATTCTTTACTTACCATGCCACGCTGCATCCTGCCTGTCAGCATCCTGGGGTCCACCACCGCACCACGCCTGACAGAAAGTTTTAGATCAAAACTTATTCATGTCTTAGAATGGCCCAGTCAGTGTTCAGACTTAAATCCAATTAGAAAATCTATGACAACACTTAAAAATTGATGTGCACAAGTGATCTCCATCCAGTCTGATTGAGTTTTGAGTAATTTTACAAAGAATCTGTAAAACATGTTAGCGTCTAGAAGTGCAAGGTTAGCAGATAATCCAGAAGATGTGCTGCTTGAAAATACAAATGCATGCCACACTTTTCAAAAATATTTACATGTTAAAAAACCTATTTTCTTTACCTTTCACGTCACAGTTATGCACCAATTCATGTTGTTGTGTCACATAAAACCCCAATAAAATACATACAAGTTTGTGGGTGTAATGGTCAAAAAGTGTCTAGATACTTCTGCAAGGCACTATCGCCAGAAATATCTGATGCTTGATAGTAGTTTCAAGCAGAATATTAGGTGCTGGTAGCACCTCTCTTCCACCTGTAGAAGATAAAAATGACTGATAGCGACCTGCACCAGAATGTTCCTGGAAACAGGCTGGTTAGATTAGCCTTTATTGGTTTAAAGCAGCAGCTACAGATCCAGGAAACATCTATAAACAGCTGCATGTACTGACAACAACACATGCACAGATATCTGTGCACTGTTCCCAATTTCTCTTTGAAAGACATAAACAAAGCATCACTAGTGTAACACTTCCACATTCCCATCAGCATGATTATCGACTTCTCTGATAACACCAGCACTGCGCTGAATGAACAAATGGTGCTATTGATCATGTTGTTGTGGATGCTGTGGATGAACTGCTTGTATGCATGTGTCTGTTTGGTGCCAGGAACAATTACACTTTAACGGTAATGGGCAGCCGCCATACACCGGAACCGCACTGACATATTTGGGCAGATATTGGATTGTGCTAGCTCGGTTTCAAGCTGTTCTTCCTGTCATGTGAGTGTTTGTTTACAAACGAGTTTTACTGCAATTCATGTTGGTTAACAAACATTTCTAAGACAGATCAGTCAGTATCCAGGCATAAAGACCCAATAGATCCACAGATTGAATTTCCAACAAGATAGTAGGACTGACCCTATATCCATTCAACTCTGTGAAATTATGCTTACATAACTAAAGAGTTTGGACGTTATTATGGTGCCCTCATTCAGACAGAAGTGTGCAAATTTAGGACATAGACAGAAAACACCAAAGGTGACTGGGTGACAGACAATTGATGAGGTCAGAAGAAAACAAAGTGTAATGTCCGAGGATACAAAGGCCTCTTTGAGTTTGACCTTTCCTTATGTTCCCCTGTCAAGAGAACACTGATGATCTGTGAGTTTGCAAGGCTGCCAAAAGAAATCAAAGCTCTTTAAAATCAACATTGCTCTCTGTTTTTACACTATTATGGACCACATGGCTATACCAGGAGACTGTTGGAGACTGACACAAAGTACAAGAAGAATTTGTTTGAAAAACAAGAACACTTCATTTCAGTGTGAGAAGCATTTAGCGTTTGAACCACAGTGGTGGTAGCTATTGCTACACAAGGGGTCCAAAGAGGAATAAATAACGTTGGTAACTAACATGTTCATTGTCTTGAACGTTTTCATATTTTGCACCATAACAACCACAAACATACAAAGCTTAGGATGATCCTTGTTTCCCTTTTCTGAGTTGCCGAACAGTTCTGTGGAGGTTCTAAACATGGTCCATTCAGATTTCATGTCCCTAACCTCCCTCAGGGCATATGAGAAATTCACCTGGAGATGTGAACTGAAGATCACTCAAACTGGTTCCTCCACCAGACACTCCCAGCTCACCACCCATTGGGTTTACCAGGTTTGTCTGGCAGCCTCCCCTGCCACCCAATATAGTTCACTACCAGGTGGTGATCGTTTGACAGCTCTGTCCCTCTCTTCACCTGAGTGTCCAAGACGTAACACCTCAGACGTAACATCTGATTACAAAATCGATCCAAGGTGGCCTGGTACACCTGATGAACCACTTTGTGTTCGAACGTAGTGTTTAATATGCACATTTCGTGCCTCGCACAGAAGTCTAATACAAAAACACCCCTTGGGCTCAGATAGGGGAGGTCGTTCTTCCCAATTACACCCCTCCAGGTAATGGTACTGTTGCCCACATGGGCATTGAAGTCCCTCCAGAGACTGCAATGCCCGCTAAAACCCCAGGTAGCACCCCTGTCAGGGCACCATACAGAGACTCCTAGAATGCCAGATAATCTGAACTGCTGTTTAGTGCATAGGCACAGATAACAGGCAGATCCCTTCCTCTTGCAACCTGAAGATGCAAGACTGGAAAAAAACTCCAAAATGGAGGCACTTGGCCCAAGAATTGTGAGTATCCCAACCTCCGTCTAACGCTTTTCTCCCTGGGCAACTCTGGAGTAGGAGAGAGTCCAGCCCATCTCCAAGCTTTGGGTTCCAGAGCCCAAGCTCTGCTTAGAGGTGAGTCCAACTATTTCTTGCTGGTACCGCTCAACCTCACAACCAATGTCCATTTTTGTTGTGGACCCTACATAGAGTAGATGCATCCATTATTGTGCTACTTTCTTCTCTAATTTTCTCTAAGAAGCCTCTGAGGCCTTTACAGAACAACTGCTTCTATACTGAGATTAAATTATACACAGATGGACTCTGCTTACTAATTAGGTGACTTTTGAAGGGAATTGGCTGGATTGAATTTTGTTTAGGTGTATTAAAGGAGATTGAATATAAATGGTTACCACACTTGAGCCTGGTTCTGCTGGAGGTTTCTTCCTGTTAAAAGGGAGTTTTTCCTCTCCACTGTTGCTACATGCATGCTCAGTATGAGGGATTGCTACAAAGTCAACGCCAGTGACTGTCCACTGTCTCTACATGCTCATCCGGGAGGAGGGAATGCTGCAAGTCACTGACTGGATGCAATCTGCTGGGTTTCCTTAGACAGAAAAACTTTTTATCCAATTTGAATAAATAACTGAATCTGACTGCACTGTTCAATGGTTAGGATAAATTGGAATGAATGTACCTGACTGTTGTGAAGTGCCTTGAGACAACATTAGTTGTGAATTGGCGCTATATAAATAAAACTGAACTAAATTGAATTGAACTTTACAGATCTTATTATAAAAGAAACAAAACCATATATCCTTTTCCTTTCACTACACAATTATCACTGCTTTGTGTTGCTTATCATGTAAAATCAACATGAAATAAATTTAGCTGTAACACAATAAAATGGGGATAACATGGCTTCTCAGTCTTAATTTTCAGAACTTACGTGACAATCTGTTGATGCTTTATGCCATTTTCAAAGTATATCAAGGGGTTCATAAACATTTCTGCATACCCCAGCCAACTCTCACACAATGCGAAGACCATATAAACAAGAATGGTTTTGCGGTGGAGGTCACAGACATTTTTTCCCTCCTCATTTCTTATGACTGCTTTCAGTAGTTTTGCATTTGACCAGGGTCAGTGTCACTACCGGTAGCATGAAGTGAAACCTGGATCTTACAGAGGTTGCATAGGCAGTCCAACTCCACCAGGATGGGAGATCAAAACGTGCCATTGTCCAAAGGAATTGCTGTGTCTCCCAGCAAAGTCTCAAGAGCATGAAGGAGATTCCAGGAGACAGGCAGTTACTCTAGGAGAGCCGGACAGGGCTGTCAGAGGTCCTTAACCCATCAGCAGGACCAGTACCTGCTCCTCGGTTTAAGCAGGAACAGGATGAGAACTGCCAGTGCCCTACAAAGTGACCTCCAGTAGGCCACTGGCGTGAATGTCTTTGAACAAACCATTAGAAACAGGCTTCATGAGGGTGGCCTAAGGGGCTGACGTCCTCTAGTAGGCATTTGCCAGAGAATACCAGAAGTGGCAGGATCAGCACTGATGCCCTGTTCTTTTCACAGATAAGAACAGGTTCACTCTGAGCAAATGTAACAGGCGTGAAAGGGTCTAGAGAAGCTGCGTTGAACATTATGCTGCCTGCAACATTGTTCAGCATGATCGGTTTGGTAGTGGGTCAGTGTTGGTCTGGGGAGGCATATCCATGTAGGGTATAAATCTTTAAATTATAAACAACGGGACCCTGATGGGCATTAGGTATTGGGATGCAATGTTTAGACCTATTGTTAGATCCTTTATTGGTATAGTGGGTCCTGGGTTCCTCCTGATACATGATAATACCTGGCCTCACGTGGCAAGAGCATACAGGCAGTTCCTGGAAGATGAAGGAATTGATACTGTTCACTGACCTACATGCTCCCCTGACCAAAATCCAATAGAACATCATGTTTAGGTCCATCCAACGCCACCAGGTTGCCCCTCACACTGCTGAGGAGCTCAGTGATACCCTGGTCAGGATCTGAGAGGAGATACCCCATGACACCATCCAACTACCAAGTACCATTTTGAGTTCCTGCAATGAAATTTCAGCATATTGGACTAGTCTGCTGCATCAGGTTTTCAATTTATATTTCTTGGTTATTTCGAATTAAGCCTTCTGTAGGTTGATAATTTTCATCAAATGATGTGGCATCCTTTAGTTCCTAACACATTACCCATTCTATATCAGGATGGATATCCAGCATGACTATTTTTTCAATTGAGATCTGGTGTGTTTTTAAAGTGTTCCTTTAACTTTCTGAGCAGATTATGTACCAGTCTCATCATTGTAAAAACTGTGTGTAAAAAGTGTTTGTTGCAGAATTAGAATTTATGAAAATAAAAACAATTATTCTGTAATCCAATAATGTTTGCATGGAAACAGACACACTTTAAATGTTTATTCACTAAATGCTTTTTATTAAATGGCAAACCTCTCCTGTTTATCAGTTTTTGAAGCTCAACAATTTTTTTGTGTGAAAACAAAATCTGTGTTCCATCTTATTAATTTAATGATATTTGCTGAAGAAAATAAAGGCATACAGACGGTTTTAAACTCTGATGAATGATGGGAATCTAGCAGATTGTCTGGGTGTACTGCTCACATGGGGGTAAAAAAACCCCACTGTGTGTGCCTCCCAAATGAACAGCCTGCTCCAAGGTAGACTGGATGGAAACGAGTCTGAAGATACAGGACAGGGTTCAAAGCAGGGTAAATCCCACACCACACAACAGACAGACCAGACAGACCAGTGTAAAAGTCATTGTAACCTCTAGTGTCATCACTGAAGTACGCAAAACACCAGTTTCCATCTGTACTGGACATCCATTAATATTCCTCCTCTTGTTACATAAGTCCGCTATTCAATACGCAGTATTATACCATTGTGCTGCCTCAGGAGACATTGGCAGATTCACAATGATGTTTGTCTTTTCCCACAATGCATCTGGTGTAATTTGCTGTACCCTTCTGATACTGCTGAGAAGCTGCAGGTCGAAGGAAATTTAAATCAAAGATTTGTTTTTACCATCTAGGAGTACTAGAAATTATTGAGAGCTTTTGAAAAGATACATTTTGTTATTAGGATGGGAATAAATGCTCCAACCAATGGTGCTGTAACAATAATGCATGTAAACCAATTTTGCTGAACCAGTGGGTCTGGAACCTGCAGGTCTCCAACAACAGTTGATGATTGCTGCTGGAGGGAGCTGACAGTTCACACCGATGCAAAAGAGCTGTGTCGTTACTCATATCAATTGCAAATTGAGCAGAATGGGCTCTCAGCATTTTTATAAAAGCATACAGTTGACCTTTTAAGTCGCATGATCTGCCACAGAACACCCATAAAACTGATGGCCAAATGATGCTTCCAGAGGACAGGGGGGTGGTGGTGCTTGAGAAGAGAAGTTATTGAAAAAGTTAAACAGAGAGAGAGAAGCACTGAGCATGCAATAGATTAATGCTGTGGGCAACAAAGCATGGAGGATAATTAGCATTGGGAGGAAAAGGAAAAATCTGGGCTCTGTTTTCTCACCTATATAAAAGCACATGACGGAAGAAACGAAAGATGAGAGAAAAATGAACAAATATCTGAAAGACAGGATTTGTGTGTAAATGATGACAAACCTCTCCTGCGTGAGGCTTGCGCTTTGCTCAGTGGTTACATAACCTAAGTCCAGGCAAGTTAAATCTCACAGTGGGGTCTCTGCCACTGCACATCCGTCAGTCCCTCCGAGGACGCTGGAAACCTAATTTAAATCACATTTCATTTTTAATACATTCATATAAGCACAGAACACAAACTGAGATACAATTAAACTGAAAGAAAGTGTCAGGGCTCAGAGGTGTTATAAAAGGGAGTGGAAAACCTCTTCTTGTGTGCAGACATATTTAGCCTCCATCCATCCACAAAGTAATGAATCCATCAAATATTTTTACGTCCCAGAGCAGCAGCACTGCTGCAGGCTCTCTAGTCAATATAAAAGCTGTGGCCATTTTTGACTTACATAAGCTCACTCCCTGTTGTCCAGGTCAGATAGATTCTAGACTGTTCTTAAACCCTCTTCCTTAGGCAGCCAGGCCATTACACCTTGTTTTGTCACCATGGAACCCAGTTGGTAGCAAGACAACCATCCAACATGCTAGAAACACAGTCTGTGTGTGTCAAACCTTGAAAGGAGAAGTTTCTGGAAACTTCTACTTAGTAATCCACAACTTTTTGTTTTGGTATAAATATGATCTGAAGCAGAGGCCAATTTCTTTTAGCCACAAGTCACAAGACTGAACAAAGGCCCATATTTATATTGGCACCAAACATAGTGAGTAGAATGTTGAGGGGGTTAAAAATATTTTTCAAGGAGCTGCATTAAAGAGCAGCATTTTAAAATCACCATGTCTCCATTTCAACCAGTTGACACCATCTACAAACTAATTGGTTGAGAATTATGCAAAAAAAAAGAAAATCACAAATGTAAACCTAAATATGTGAAGTTAGCTAAACTCTACTTGCACTTTAACTAGAACAGGTTAGATGAAAACTGGTTGGATAAAACTGATATTGAGCTTTTCTGCAACAAACCCTTCAGTTTGTTTTATTTGGCATAAAACAATGAATGACTATGTGGAAAAGCAACTCATTCCCATTGTTAAGTGTGATGGAGGATCTGTGATGCTGAGGGCTTGATTCTTTTCCACAGCCTCTGGGAACCTTGTTAGAGTGCATTGGCGTGGACTCTTTGTAAAACCCGGACGTTTAAAGTATAAATCTGGTAGACTATCAGAAAACTGAACATAGGTAATCAGCAGGTGTTTCAGTGGTGTAATGATCCAAAACATGTCCAAATCAGCACAGGAATGATTAAAATCAGTCCTCTTCCAAGCTTCTTCTAAATTCTGTAGGAACATAAGTACTTAATGTTCTGTAAACATTTTGTTCATTAATCACAAAGGCCAAACCTGAACAGCTGCTAGGGGAACTTGCAGATAATACAGTCTCAAGATGTCATCTAAGAAGGTAGACTATAAAGTCAGATTGTTTTGTTAAATAAGGCTAAAGCTGACCAAACTTGATGTTGCTCCAGCAGCAAACTGTAAGAAGAAAGACGAGCCTTCAGAAAAATCACATCTTTTTTTTCCTAAGTTTTAAAAATAGGCGTTAATTAGATCTCAGTGGAGGATTAAAAATAAATGATTTCTACTTTATTAATGTGATCCCCTCCCCTCCAGTCAGAAGTCCTCCTCCCTGTCTGCACGCATGGCTGTGTGTGCTGTTATTGGGCTATATTTAAGCAGCACAGAGCACTTGAACCGACACCCAGTATCATGTGTCTTGAACAAATAACATGCAGGCCGAGCAGTTTCTTGTAGGTGCAAGCGTATGTGCATAAATGCTGTTTGACAGCTGTGTGAAACATGGGGTGAAGCTCCTTGAAGCTTTTGTGTGGAATATAAAGCAGACTCCAGCAGCAAGTGAGAAGAGGACATGGAGACATACTGATTGAGTTTTACACCCACTGAACATGCAGACTGGTGCAGCTCTCAGGTTTTGGATCAAGACGTGATGGTTTGTTTGGCAAATTGCTTCAAAGAGACAAACTCAAATTGCACTTCAGAACCACAGACGTCTACAAATTTAAGGCAGAACATTTGACCCGGATGTAAACATGCAAGTAGAACCAAAGATGTAGCAGAGCAAGAACAAAACCTTTTGAGACATACAGGAGGGGATCCACAATGGATCATAAATAACCGGTTCTGTCTCATTGGTGCTGGATGGTTATTTTTTTGTGTTTTCTAGCATTTTCACTACCAGAGACAGTTAGAACATGAGTTGAAACATTTACAGTTTACAGTAACAGTCGGTCCTTTTATGTATTTATAGAGCACTTTGCATACCATAAGGCAACCAAAGTGCTGCACAGCAAAATACAAAATATCAGCTAAAATCCTAATATAAGCAGTAAACAATAACAACACAATAAAGATAGTAATCCAGGAAGACGTGAAAAGATTCAAAAGGCATGAATACCTTCATGCCTTTTGAACCTTTTCACGTCTTCCCATTAAAACCGCAGTGTAATTCACTGAGATTTTATGTGATGTACCACCATACCAGTGTAGATCATAATTGTGAAGTGGAAGGAAAAGAATGGATTTCATGATATTCTACAAGTAAAATTCAAAAATGTAGTGCCCCTATGCCAATACTTTGTAGAACCACCTTCTGTTCCAGTTAAAGCTGCTAGCCTTTTGGAGTGTTACTACCAGCTTTACAAATCTTTGCCGGATAGCTCAAACTTTTAGATTGGGTGGCAAGCACCTTTAAACAGCGACTTTTAAGTTTTGTCCATATTCTAATTAGATTTCTGCACTTTGACTGGACCATTCTAATACATTAATATGTTTGATCTAAACCATTCCACTGTTGGTCTGTACCGCTGTCTCAAGTGATTTGAAGCCTCCCACAGTTTTCCTTCCAGGATTGCCCCATATTTAGATCAATCCATCCTCTCATTCACTCTGACCATCCTCCCTGCACTTGCTGAAGAAAAGCATCCCCACAGCATGATATTGCCACTACCATATTTTATAGTGGGGATTCTGTGTTCAGGGTAATGTGTAGTGCTAGTTTTTTGCCGCATATAGTTTAGAATATAGCCCATAAAGTAAAATGGTCTGAGCTAACCAGGGCGGCTTCTTCCAACTTAATTTGGGGGTATCAGAGTAAATGGGATGATACACATGCATACGACATGTTTCTGGTCTTATTTTTAAAACGTTTAAAACCCATGCATTTGCTTCTCAAATATGCATTAAAAACTTGAATATGGTGGTGTGAATGTGTGAATTATGTAAAAGTTTAAAAGCATTTATCATAACAGCTCATAAATTGTTGATGATATACAATTTCAATGCTGGATTAACAATTTTATGATTCATGGTTTCCCTGACCTGTTCTTTTTAATCGAATACCAGTGTCTCATGTGCCTCCCCGACTTGCAGAAATATTTGCATCAGGAGGAGAACATAATTCCTCAAAAAGCTGCCTGTTTGTCCAGTTTTTACTAACTCTAACCCAAAATTATGTTTAGGGCATCCACTTGGTTCATAGTTGGTGAGATTCAGTTTATTTTTGCTAATTTATGTTGGTAAAAAAGTACAAAAAGCAGGTAATGAAATTGCAAAGTAAAAACATTTTTTAGTAGCAATAGTATTTATTAAGTTCACAAAATCTAAAATGTTGCAGTACTAAAAAATAAGATAAAATTCAGTTTAAATCATTTTTAAAGGCTGAAAATTATAATCTGTCTCTTTGCCAAAACGTCTGCTTCTGAAGGCTAAGACATAATAGCTATAGATCAGACTGTCTACATTCCAGCAACATCACAAGGTAATATTGCACAGGAAATCATTATTCTCTTCATTTTGTCGGGTGGGAATGCCGGATGGTTGGGATTTAGGTTCCTCCAGGAGCTTCTTTTCCAGAGCTGCATCTTCTGGGCTGAGCTGCTCTCCTTTGGTCATTACATAAACAAAATATTCAAAGCCCTCTCCGTAACTGCCATGTCTGACTGACCAGTTGTACTCCGTGCGGGCGTAGAGGCGTTTCCTGAAGAAGGGCTGGGCGAATGTAATAGAGATGAATCGGCCTCCGGGTTTCAAGCAGCGACTTATCTAAGGGAAGAACAGAGAAAGGAAAGGAAAAAAAATAGGATAGATTGATAATGGTATTCTGCAGTAAGGCAAACTTTATTCAAAATATTCAGACCAGAAATGTGCAGAGAGAGGAGGGAAGAAGACGTGCAGCCCAAGGTCGGGAACTTAACCCAGCATGGCCGAGTAAGGACCCATGCCTTCTCCATATGGGGTACACACTCTACCGCTATACTGTGGGTCACCCCAACCAAGAAGGGACACAAGAACAACAGGAAGACAAAAATGATATGAATATATGCAGACTTTTGTTTGAATATCTGTCTTTCTTTTATTTTCCTTTTATGGCAGCATTAATGGATTTTTCACTTAGACATTAAAACTGCAAAGCAAGAGAAGCTTGTAAGAAAATTGAAGTTTTTTTTTGGCATTTTGCTGCAGCGAGCAACAATGTAACATGGTGTTTTTTATGTGGGTGCTCAACCATGTACTGGATGGGTGGACTCCCGTCTGGTGGCCTATGGCTCCTGAGGATGTGTTGGGCTGGTCATCGGCCACATCGGCTGTGCTCTGGTGGGCATCCCTCTCAATTGACCACTGAGGCGCTAGCTCATCAGACTGGATGGCAATGTTGCCTCCATACCTTGGTTCTTCTGAGTTCCGGCTGCTTCAGTGGGCTGGTACCTGCCTGGCGTGTTAGAGACTTTGAGTGTCTTCCCTACTGGGTGCTGGGTAGTCTTGCTGCTGGGGGTTGGTGCGGGCCCTTGGCCACCAAGGGAAACAGCATGGCAGGAGATGGTGATGTGGCTGGGTTGGAGGGGTGGGATGGTTTGATGCCCTACGTCTTACCATGTGCCATTTGGCCTGCTGGCTGCTGCCCCTGTGCTTCACTGACAAACTATCTTTGTGAAGGGCGTTTAGCTGCCCTGGGGTGATGCCTTGTGTCTGTCTGCCTGAGGCTGCTGCAGCCTCCCTGAACTGAGTCCACCTGCCATTTGCTGCTCTTGGGTGCTCTGTTTTGCAGGTCTTCTACCGTTCCCGCCACTCTAACAACTGTGCAACCCCAGGTGACAAACTCACTCACATACATCCACCCAACACAAACAAACAAACACACACACACACACACACACACACACACACACACACACAAATAATCCAGATGGTCGAAGGCCATACAAACACAGGATAGTACTACATCATTGTGGTCTGCCTACTTTGATGCCAGATCCAGCCTTGATCAAATAAAATCCATTATGCAATTAGGATTCTGTCTTGTGAGAGCAAATCTGCACATGTAGGCAACCAGCTTCTCTATATGGTATGCTTGAAATACCGCAACAGTATGTTTGAACAAAAAAGAACGCTGTAGCTCAGGCTGCATGGACATACAACATGAACATGAAAGTGCAAGCAAATGAAGGAAACGGACAATGTGAAAAAAGATGAAAACGACAGTAATCAGTACAAACATACTACATTTTCAATTAAACCACTAAAGTGCAAATTGTACAACATTTAACAGCTAATGCAACTTTCAACGTCTATCACAAGAGTTGTCAGAGAGTGCTTGCATGTTTTGACATTTGCAAGATTTCTGTTCCTCTAGGTTGAGGTCCAAATTATCCATTTGGTGCAGCAGTATGACCCCTGAGGTAAGTTGGAATTTACCATTATTATCGTCATGGGCCATCAGTGTTTTTAAAAATGTGACCTCAGTCAGAATAAATCATTGGTTTGTTCTTTAGTGAGACCGTGAGAGAATAAATCCTGTCATCCAGATCTGATTCATCTTGTTACTTTGCTTAAAATAAAATCAACAAACTGCATCCATTGATATCCAAACTGCCTTTGCCAAATGTCACGTTATTTAAAACTCTGACCTCTTAAAACTGGTACAGGTGCAATGTAATTGTCCTAGTTTAAGGTACAAACAGGCCATCCTGAGAAGACACTTCAACCACTAATCTGCTGCTTAGTCATGGATACAATTAAGTAACTGTGAGAGCACAAAACAATTATGTGTTTAAACAAATGCACAAGCTTCTTGAAGGAACTCCAGAGCTAAAAACAGGATTACAATATACAAACACAGTTGCATTCACACACAGTGTTTAAACACCAACAGATCCAATAAATTAGTCAGACTTTGGCAGCAAGTGAGTGTGAGTGGGAGTGAGGGGACGGGATATGAAGAACACTGAGCCATGTGCAACAAAGTTTTTATATTCCATAAACGGTTTTCACTCACTAACTCCTACTAATGTCCACACAAACAGATCAGAATATTATGTAGAATTGCTCTATAAAACATTTACCAACTCACAGAAAACTGCCCATGTGAGAAACTTACCAACTGTCATATTGTTAGTTAGCTGCCAGAGTGGCAGAGCAGACTGGAGACATTTCACCACAAGACTGATGGGGAATGAGATGGGAGAGCTGATCTGGAGGACGGATCAGTCTGTGGATGGCTTTAGGGTTCTGTTCATAGCTGTTTGTAAACTAGGATGTGAGGACTTGTGTTAAAACACTCTCCATGCCAACCCAAACTTCCTGTGCTGTCTCAGATGGTACAGGTGCTTTGTTGTTTAGGTTTGGATGTGTTCAGTCAATGAAAGGTCCTCAAAGATGACAACCAGGAATTTATGGCTATTCATCCTCTCTACCACAACCCTGTTGATGTTGAGGGTATGTAGAAGAACTACTTCCTGTGTGATATATTTTTTTAATTGGCTGCTTAAAGATCTATACTGTGTATAAGCAGTCCTTGACCGTATCTTTGCAGAGGGAGAAAAACCAAACAAGTGTAAGCAAAGCACAGGACTTTATTTTTTTTATTTTAATTTTGTGTCACCAGTGGCCTTTTTGTAAGTTATTTTGTAAGTTAACCAATAGGAAATAGTGTGGACAAAGAGAAAACACATGCAGCAAAGGTCAACAGGGCTGTAGCCTTCATATATGGGTCGTGTTTTACCTCTGCACCACCGCCACGCCCAGGACTTTCTCATTTATTAAAAGGAATAACAAAGTACATATAACAAGACACGGTCAATAAATATCCCTCCCTCATCTAGAGCCTGTCCCTGGGATTGGTTAACATTAGTCACAAAGCAATAATCTTATCTGCTCAGCAACCTAGTCAAACATAGTGTGTCGTATACTCTGTATTCTATTTACCAATGTTGGGGTCACAGAATATAATATAGGGGGTGAGTTAATCAAATATATCTATGTCATTCTGTGGGAGGAACAGCATAGTGCCATAAACAGGCTTTATGATATATAGAGAACATCTGCATTTTTATCTGTTAAACTCAGGTTTTCCTCCCTTGTTCATCCGGCCATATAACAATGAATGAAAATGCAACAAGAATGAAAAAAGACAACATTTCCCAGTATTACAACCTGCTGAAGTCCACCATCAGCTCTGGGGTTTTCTTAATATTCATTTGGATACAGCTGTTCTAACTTCATGAAGCCGGGTTGTTCATTTCTTTCAGACAGATAGTCTCATCATTCCTTGAGATACAAATCTGTGTTATTAGCAGATTTCATAAGGAGTCAGAGCTGTGTGAGGCTTTACAGTCAAAAGTGTACAAGGAGTACTGCAGCAGACTGAGTACACACCCAGGGGGGGGCTCTGGTGTTGAAGGTGACGGGGTTAAGGATGAAGCTGCCAGCATTGACAGGTTGTGACCAGCCTGCGAGAAATAGAAAATACATGCACCTAAGCTGTTTTTCACTCAGCTTTTTAAACAGTCTCTTGTGACTGGTGGTTTTGAATGTTGACCAGTTAGTAGAGATCAGACAGCTAGCCAGGAAACCAACACAGTCTGAGGGCCGGGGTTCTGGGCCAGACGACATTTCCTGCAGTCTCTGCAAAACCAACTGCTCTCCTGTCAGGATGGTTTCAAATAACATTAGCTGTATAGTTATCATTATGATTAACTACAAGAAACACAAAATGTGATTAGATCATTTACAAAGATCACTACACCAATCATGTTAGGAGGGTCAACATGTCATATGTCAATGAAAGCCTTAGGACTAGAGCTACACCTATAATTGTATACATAGGTAGTGACACATAATCTGTAACATGTCCCATGATGTAATCACAACCTGGTAAAGTTAATGTGGTAAGAAAAGGTTTCTACATGCTTAAACTACTACAGTGATTTTTCATTTTACTCTGTTGCATCTGTATTTATGCAAGTTTTCCATTCAGAGCTGAAAATTCAGGGAAGGGATCATTTAAATGAATTAGAAACATATTTATTAAGCCTTGTTATTACCTTTAAAACATTTACATTTGGAAAAGGATTGCCTTAACTCTGAACACTGGTGCAAAGACGAGCTACAGAATTTTTTTAACCCTCAAGAAAACTGAGCGTGCAAAGGAAAAGCTGCTATATTATTGTACTTTTTATTGCAAATAGAAAGTACAACACACATGAGAGCATGTTGACTTCAGAGCTATGTGATTCCTAATAGATATGTTTTGACCAAGGCCAGAGTGATGGGGCACAAATTTAAATTCACATATTTGTCTTCTGAAATAAAATATATTGATGGCATGTACACGATAAGTTCACATAGATAAGATTATTATTACAGCAGACTCAACAAACAGCCTTTCTGACATACACCAAAGAGTGCACCTTAAAAATGTAACTCACCAAGTAAACATGTTACAGGTTGTACACACCCAGTATATGTTGGCACAACAAACTGGTTTAAATGGAAATTTACTTGGTCATCACTAGCCAATTTTGTGTTTGTGATCTCGATTTGTAATGGTGATCATTTGCAAACACATGGGTATTTTAACCAGTTTAGTAAATATGAGCTTTATCTGAAATCCAGACAACGCAACTTGAACGCCAAATGACAACACTAAGTTTCTGGAATAACTTCATAGTAAAACCATCATGGTGAAGTATTGAGGCCAGAATGAAGAGGCAGACCGTCTTTCTGAAGAAAGATGTGGTGAGGTAGAGCAGCTTCTACTTTGCCATTTTGAATGTGTCTTTGGAGTGAAGAGTCACTCTTAAATGAACACATGTATTCTGCTCTTCTTGAGTGATTCATTTCCACCAGCAAGAAGGCTGATCATTAATTATTTACCTTCCACTGCAACACAGAAGTAATGCAGGAGGAAGCTTAAGGAAGCTGTGGATAAGGGATAAGAGAAATTAATTTATAACAGAGAAACAGGAAAACGATGAGCCATCCAGCTTGATCGATTCTTTTCACTGAAAATATTCAGTGTCAATTCAGTGATTTTCATCTCTGCTGAAAGTCACTAATGATATTCTCCTAGTCTCAGATAATGGACTTGTCTCTGTACTTGTCCCGTTAGATCTCAGTGCTGCATTTGATACAGTCGATCACAATATTTTCTTAGAAAGGCTAGATGTTGTCGTCCTTGGACCGGAGTCTTTGAAACAAAAACTGCTTAGTCAATCACTTAACCTGGTTGGCATTAAATTGACCTCTGGTAATAAAGTAAAAAACCTTGGTGTTACTTTTGACCAGGAAATGTCATTTAAATCCCATATTAAACAGGTTTCTAGGATTTCTTTCTTTCATCTCCGGAACATTGCCAAAATTAGAAATATTCTATCCAGGAGTGATGCTGAAAAACTAGTCCATGCATTTGTTACTTATTAAAATTATTTTTAACTTTATGTTCTCCCTCTTTTCTCTTCCTAGAAGCTACACCTGGCCTGACTCTGTGTCTACCTGTGACACCTTTCTGGAGGGGGGCATCGTCCGAGCTTTTGCTGGCAACAACTTAATGCTCACCTTCTACAGATGATCCACATAGCCCTGTCTTTCAGTGTTTAACCCTTTCTCTCTCCTAGATATAGCAATTAACTGAGCTTTTACTGTAACTAACTCTATGTGCTCTCTTTCAGACTCTAACCTTGAAAACTGGCTCAGAGTTTATCTGTTCTTTCTTCCTAGATGAAATGACTAAAGGAGCTACATCCATTAACATTTACTTTTCCTTCCCATAGAAAGTACTCCTGGATCAGTGCTTCTGTGTTCTTTTTGTGTCTCTGCTCTGTTCTGTCAAACCCCCAGTCAGTCGTGGCAGATGGCCGCTCACACTGAGCCTGGTTCTGCTGGAGGTTTCTTCCTGTTAAAAGGGAGTTTTTCCTCTCCGCTGTCGCTACATGCATGCTCAGTATGAGGGATTGCTGCTAAGTCAACGCCAGTGACTGTCCACTGGATGCAATCTGCTGGGTTTCCTTAGACAGAAAAACATTTTATCCAATTTGAATAAATTACTGAATCTGCCTGCACTGTTCAATAGTTAGGATTAATTGGAATATATGTACTTGAATTGAATTCTATAAGATTCCATTCGAATTGACTTAGCCCATTTTAAAGTTACCCACCTTTCACACAGTGCAACAGGAAACAACACTCTCCAATTATTTTTACCTCTGCGTTCTTCCCTCCCTGTTGGATAGAGTAATTGGGAGTCAGGTTTAGCCCAAACCGGCTCAGTTATGTTGAGGTGAAAACACACCCTCTATTTCTGCTACATATGCGACCGCTTCTCTTTTCCAATGGTTATAATCAGTCTGACAGAGAGGTGTTTAGTATAACAATGGCCACCAGTGGGCTCTACATGTACAAACTTTATTTTAGTTAGTACCCCTACACATAGCCCATTCTAAAATGGCCAAACTTTAACACTCAGTAGTTTAATCTAACCTCCCCAACAACCCTACACCATTCCAAACCCTTGTGAAGTGCCTTGAGACGACGTGTTGTGAATTGGCGCTATATAAATAAACTGAATTGAATTGAATATTGAGGCTGATAATGCCATACTTACAAATACTGAAGTCACAGCAAAGACATGCATATCTTCAAACATTAAATATTCCACTGCGTTAAACCAAGAAAACGAACATTTTCTCAAATTTGCATGAATTTCTGTGCAGAGTAAAGTCGGGTGCAGCATGTCTTGCGTGAAGCTTCATTCAAGAGTAATCAATATAAACGTTTGATCCACCTTTATAGAATTCTCTTTATGAACAAACATGGATTCATAGTTAAGATAAACAAATCTTCATTGAATCAGCAAATATAAAGACAGCCAAAGCACACCATTCTGACTTCATGACTCAGTCATTATTCATGAATTTGATGTGTTGTATGCGCTTCTTGTTACCGTCTTACTTCACTGGTGAGCCGAAGAATATTATCACTGGAACTGATCAACACACTCGACCACCGTAAACAAATCAGCTGGAGGGGGGGCTCAGTGCTCAGTACATGTATAAGTTGTATAAACCTCTCTGAAAATATAGATATCATCAAATCTATATACTGAAATAAATTGGTGAAACAAAGCCTGTTTTCAATCTGACCTTTGCTGAATTATTCAGCGTGGTGTCGGAAGCCAGTGTCGAAGTGACCTCACCTATCTTGGATGTAACACAAAACAGAGGAAACTTTAGATCTGGTGTTAAGTTTCACATCAGAATTCCCTGGTGATCCAATTAACACTGATGTTAAGGGAAGTCTGAGAGACAATTTTTAACTTTGTTTTCTCCCAGGAAGACAGCTGAGAAGCTGACACCCCACCCACATAAAAAATTCAGGCAAATTGGTTGAGCGGTTAGTACTTCATTTGTGCTGGTTTGTGTCATTAAAATTTTCATTTGTGCTGTTATGGTTTCTGAGATATTACAACTATTAATTTCAGATGCTCACATGACTTGGTTATGTGTGTGGTCTACACCAGACATCAACACTGCCATCTGTGGCAATGGAGTTTACCAGCTGGAGCCAGGGTTTCCAGATATGGATGACAAGTTACAGTCCAAACACAACGTAAAACCCGCCCACCTCAATAAAAACCAGCCGAAATTTCAATTTGCCTTGAACCTGATAATAAAGAATGCAGCGCCATGTTTTATTAAATCATCAAGTTGCCCTTTGTTTTCTATATAACAATACTTGCAACAAGCTTTCGAATCACCCACACGGGCAATCCACAATTTTAGCTCCAGATAAGCCTCCCATTCCTTTCTGTACGTTTCTTTGTAGTTTCCCCTTTCAGCATGATGCTGTCTCTCAACATCAAGTCAGGAGAGCTTTAAGCTAATGCACCTCAGTGTAGCTTAGTTCAACTCTTAACCCCATGAGGGCCGTTTACAATTGAGATTACCCATTATAGTTTACAGTGGCACTTGATTAACCCATGACTATCACTGATTGATGATGTCAAGTTCGTTAGATTCTTAACTCAATGTTCATATATTTTATAATAACTAAAAATGTCGAACTTAAAAATAATTTTAACGGCACAAACATCCCCCCAGTATGCTCCAAAACTGGGGGGGATGGACATTATTAGTTCTTACCTCTGAATGACCTAAAAAGTAATCTATAATATCTCATAAACTGTAGCAGCACAAACAATAATTTCAATGGCACAAAGCATTAACCACTCAGCCTGTATGACTGAATTTTTCATGTTGATGGGGTGTCAGCTTCACTCAGCTCAGGAAGACAAGTTAGTTTTTCTGCTTTCTCCGACGCTTTATTATTCTAACAAACTAAAATATGGTAACCACATATGGAAATTGCTGCTGCATGACCTAGCTCTATGGACAGCATTGTCCTTGGCCGTCAGAGGATAAGTCCTGTTCACTTTGGTGATAAACAACCCACAGTCCTACTCAGGAAATTAAAGGCTCTCTGATGGTGAGCAACCGACCTGATTTAAGATGGTGGAGAAAACCCTAAAGTGACTGTAGTTCCCTCTGTCTGTATGAGGCATAAAGGAATGCGATGCTGCTCCTCCCCCACCTGTTGCCGCACACTTTCAGTTATCTAGCCTAACCAAGGCTATTACACATTTCCCTTGCTTACGAGAAAGAGTAATTGCTGTTTGGAAACTTTTCCAGGCACTTTTAATGTTACTTTATAAAGATGTTATTCTGCACATAAAGCATTTGTAACAAAACAGTGCTGGTTTTATATTTTTACTAAATGTGTATGAAAATTTAAAATGCTAATAAATGAGTGCCAAACAAAACATTACTATAACTGTAATATACAGTATTTTAGATAATATTAATTATTACAGTATTATTACTATGAAAGTAATAGGAATACTTGCTATGTTTATGTTTTCAACAAAAGCCTGCAGATCATGTTAAACATTTTTGTACGAAATATGTCAGTAAATGCCATAATACCATGAAACTTGTTTATTTTACTTAAAGTTATCATGCCGTGGGAACCTTATATGACCACATGCCCAGTTCTGTCCAGGATTGTTACTTTGATGCAGATGGGTGGCAAAAATGTGCATAAAAGTTTATTTGAAATGTTGTTTTAGATTAAATATAAAGTAGTAACTGAACCTGTTGAATTTAATTGATTTATTGTTATTTAATGTTTTTATCACTTCTTCAGGGTTAAATAAATACATAATCAAAAAGGATTGTGATATTACAATTTTAAAATCTAAAGCAGCTTTTACAACATGAGGCCATTTATATATTGAGAGAATTAGACAAACTTGAAACAACTCTGTTTTGATCTTAACTCTGTATATGTCAGCTTAATGTCCCGGAACGACCTTTCTACATCAGTCGTAGAGAAGATAACCCATCCGAGGAGACTGACATTTTATTTTCTCGGCAGGTGGAGTTTCTCCAGGGCTTCGTCCTTATTTCTCCCTTTCACTGCTTAGACTTTCGGTCCACCGTGGACCAGATTATTGCAGTTTTATCTTCATATCCTCCTCTTTCTACTATGAGCTCAGGTTTCCTTGAAAACACTTCAGGACATGAGATCCCCAATTGTCCCTGGAGGACAAATGAGGACACAGTGAGGGGTGGCCACAACAGTGCCATTTCACTCCATCTCATCCTTGAGTTACATAATCTGGGCTCACCTTAGAATGCAAAAGTAAATCTGTGGCTGCTAATGTGAAAATATTGTCTTTATCTCTAATTCTTGAGCTTTAGAAACAATTTCTCAGCAACATTTGACATTTCATATGATTGGAATAAAAAACAACTTGCATCTGAACTTGAACTACCTGTTAAGAGCCCCTTCTACCACGTTTGCTGTGTCTCCTTACCAAAAGTTGTCCTGATTGCCCTACCTGAGCTGTGGATCTCTGCAGCTGTTCCAGAGTTAAGATGGGCCTTCCCTTCTGATGAATGCACTCCTTATCCGACTTGCCATTTTAGAAGATTAGCCATGTCTTGTTAGGTTTGTAGCTATTCCACACTGGTTTTAGTTTGATATGATGCCTGATGTCTTCACAAAACAGCTGTATTAATAATGAGTTTAAAAACAGTTAATTTAATTTAATATACTTGCTGTTGTAACATGATGAAAGTCACACATAAAATACTAAAGCAGACACTGGTTTGCAGTCTTCATTTTTTGATCCACAAATTAAAAAGAAGAATTTCTGTATCAAACTACTTTTAAAGACTGGATTAAAAAATGATTATTGGAAGATTTTTTTGATCCAACCTGATGATCGATGCTGAAATTTGTAGGAAGATAAAATGTGAGGCACGCAGGGGTGGGTTTGGCACCTTCCGTATAGGCAGTGGGTGAGGCGGAGGGTAAAGCTGTATTTAGACATCAGACCTGTGCAAACTACAGCTACGAAACCAGAGATACTGTACACCCACAGAGATGCACACACACACAGGCACTGCAAAACAACATACTCACACTAGCACGCAACACAGAGGCTTGGTTTCATGCATGAATGCTGCTCTTAAGTGTGCACGAGCGCTCAAATACTTGAAGTGGGGCGAAGAGAAAAAGAAAAAAGAAGGGAGGAGGTGTAGTTTTTATCTAGGTCATGTTTTCATATATTTCTGAAATTCTCTCGCAATTCTGAACTTGTTTACTGGTATCATCTAGCACTGCAGACCCCCTCATTGAAGCCCCCTCCATCCTCTCTCTAAAGCAATGAGCATCCTTGATCAAATGCCCCCCTTTCCTTTCCATATCACCTCACCCATTAGCCTGCAGCCAAGCATGTGGATGGCAAAAACGTGTAAATGTCTCGTGGAGACGGCGAAGTGATGAGGCAGTGGGTGATGGTAGCTTGGTGAAACAAGAGAAAGGAGTAAAAATTTGGAAATGGGGGGGATTATCGCAGGTCCCCTAACAAAGGATATCTGCTCTTCTTCTTCTCCCTCCAGGGGTGCAACAGCCTGCTTTGTTTCCTTCATTCCTGTTCTATCTCTCTCTTTCACCCTGTTTTCCTTCAGAGCTGTGTCTTATCAGAACCAAATGTGAGAATGCTCTAAGGCACCCTGTGTCCAAAAAGCATATTAATTGTAACTTATTAATTGCACTTTTAGGTATAAATTATCTTCAGTTTGTTGCTTCTTTTTCTTTTCCTGTAGAAAAAATATGTTGTTTCTTAAGAACTGTGAATAAAAAGGAAAAAAATAGACTTTTAAAGAACAAATCTTCACATGACTGCGTACACCTGTGACAGGTGCAAAACAGAGCCATATTCCCCCTGGAGGACTTACACAACTCAGAGTGGTAATGAAAATTATGCAGAACGCGAGCATGCTATATTTCTTGTCCTCAGCTCCTACTCCTGGCCCACCGGCCCACCTCCCGTTTTTTCCTCCACCCACCTTTCCTCCCCTGAATTTCCCTCTTCTCATCCCTTCTCGTCCACCCACGGACTTCACATATGAATTATACATAAGAAAGCTTCACTTCCTTTCTCCTCACTCTTCCAACACTGAGACAAAACTGCTTCTTTGCGAATACATGCGCGGGCATAAAGCCTTCTTAAAGGAGCAAACGTCGACTCGTGACAGTTATTTCTAGGCTGAACTGCCTCCTTTAACTCTGACCTGATCCGAGTCTGAGAGGGAACTGTGTGGGCTTGCATGAAGTCGACATTATTGTGCCTTTCGATTAGGTTCTTCTTTCCTGCTTTGGTTGCCATGGAGAGAAAAAAAAAAAAGTTTTGCATTGGTCACAGTAACATATGAAGGACGGAGCTGGACACTGCTCAAAAGCAGCACAAAGGTCCAACTTAAAAGTTCAGTTCTGAAGGTGTGATGTGGAGTACAGCAGCAGACTGAGTGATAGTTATCAGATCTGAAGCCTGACAACTATGTCTGAAATCTTTCTCTGCTGCCTTATTAGTAGCTAATGTTTAGGTGAATGTGAGGGTTAATAAAAGAACAAATTACTATTTTAGACAGCTAACAACCAGTGCTGTGAAGAAGCATTTAATCTCTTCTATTTTTTTTTTTTTCTCCCCACACTTAAATATTACAGACAACTCTAATATCCAATGTAATATAAGACAAAGAGAACCTGAGTAAATACAAACAGTAATTTTAATATGAAGATTTCATTTATTAAGGAAAAAAACCTACCCAATTCTACCTATGTGAAAAATCGAAAATCTAATTACTGGTCGTTCTGCCCTTGGCAGCAATAACTACCATCAGGTTCATCAACCAGTATCTGTGTAGGAGAGGCAGAGTCGTTGGTGTGCTTTGGATGCTTTGTCACACTTTTAGATCACACTTTTAGATCATCAAACAAGAATGAAGGCAAAGATAATTACAAATACAAAAATGCAGCTTAAAACGAAACTCCAGACTTTGACTTGGTCAATTCAAGCATTTATTTTGTTCACAAACTGATAGGCATTTTGGGATTTTCCTGCAAGATCCTGTGGTTGAGAGCAGAATTCATTATTTAATCAATTATGACAAGTTGGTCAGGTCTTTCGTAAGCAAAGTAGTCCCAGACCTTCAAACTACCATCACCATAATGGACTGTCGGTATTATTTTCTTTTTCTGAAATATATATTTACTGCAACCCACACCTTTGAAACATTTCCATAGTGTCTCATCAGTCCACAGGGCGTTTTTATAAAGTATGGAGTTCCATCAAAATGTTTCTTTTAAATAAGTGAACTGGGGCGTTCTTTCTCCACCTTGGAACTCTCTCATATATGCCATTTTTTTCTCTTTCTTGTTGTTGAATCAGGAACACTGACAGTGCTTCAGGTGTTCTTGGTTCTTTTGTGATCTTCTAGATGAGTTGTTGATGCACTCTTGGAGTAATTTTGATAGGTCGCCCACTCCAGGGAAGGATCATTTCATGTGGATAAACCCCTTTTCCAACAACGCTGTTCGGAGCCCGTCCCGGTTTCCCAACGTGATTTTGAACTGGTGACGTGTGTTTTCACCAACGAAAATAGGTTCAAGTGCGCAAACTCTGGTTCAACACAGGCCCCGCAGCACACTTGGTTTTTCTGCAATCGTAACATCATCTGTGGGCAGGTCGAAGATGCAGACAATAGAAGCAACAAGTATGGTGGAAAAGCAAAAGAACGTACTGTATAAACATTATTTATATATTTGCAAAAACACACTAAACACTCGTGGATTGTGTTCAGTATCCATTACACTCGTGGATACTGAAAATATGCACATAAAAACATTGTACATACCATTGCTCTTACACGGAGTTGCCGTTTCCTTTTCCATATTAACTGTTGTTCATAGATGCCCTCTTTTTACATTAAAATGAACACTGCGTGCAACTCAGCAAGGTACGCTATTCGCTTTTGCTGTGACTATGAATCTGAGAATATTATTTAATATTTAATATTAATATTTTATTAAATAATATTTTGGTCTGTTAAGGGTTGTCCTGTGAATACCAGCCCAGTAAGGCGATGGTAATAGGACAAAATAGAAAGGTGTGAGACGAGCTCTGACATTATTGAACAGCAAAACTCTGCACACACATGGAATGAATTCACACAGTTTCTTAAAATACAAGAATTTATTAACAAAAATAAATCAACTCAAAGTCAAACATATTTCAACAACAAACTCTTCACTATGCTAAAACAATCCAACTAAACTACCAAGCAGAATTAAAGAATAAGGAAGACTAATGGGCTACGTACAATATAAACAAGTTGATTAAAGATGATTGAAAATCATGACCGAAAGAGTGATACAACATTACCATGCAATGTTTATGTTTGAGAACCAAGGATTATCTTGAAGAATCTGGAAGTGAAGTGAAGCTAGTCTTGGAACCAACTTAGGCAATAATCAGCAATTGTTTAGACAATCATTCACAGTGCAAGATCAGATAAAATATTATTTTATTAAAATAATGTTTTAAATAATGATCTGCTGAATAAAACCAACCTTTTGGATGACTAATTCTCAACGGTGTCTCCTTATTTAAGGAAATATTATTAAGGAAATGTTCAAATATTTAGGGAGGTATTTTGGAAAAGAACCAAATCTTTCTGGAGAAATGGGATTTAGTATGCAAGCATGTGTCCTTACCTGTTAGCAGTGAAAGCTAACAAAAGCAGCTGATAGCTTAGCACCAGAATCAAACACACACCTTTAAAATACCATCAATAAAAGGGTTAAAATGCATAAGCGCAGACGGCGCGTTATGATCAATCTTCTGTGTTTAAAATTACCCTTCAAGTAAAGTTTGTCTTAACTTTAAAAACACACAAACACAGAACACAAGACTGAGCACGTGTGCTGCAGATAGCCTGCTAGCACTAAGATAGCTGACTTTCACACAAACAAAACCAAACTTCATAAAATGAAAAACGTTCAGATCATTTCATCCTAAATCTTTCTCTGCCCAAACCCTAACCTCGTATGTGAACCATGGTGAGGAGAAGTTGTCCGGGGGTCGACAAAGTTTGAAGAAAGCTCTGTGAACAAAAGTGTTAGCTTCAGCTAACCTCCGTAGCTGTTTGATGGCGTGGCTCGCTCTGTCCGCTGACCAAACGGCAAGTTATTGGTGACCACGGTGATGCATCTGTTGTCCTCCTTCGGGAATCTGCTCCAATCGGAGTCGTAGAGACAGCATCTCTGCCGGGAACTCTCTATAACACAGCTTGATTCTGTAGGCCTCAGAGAGAAAAGTCAAGCCAGGCTTGTACCTTAATTCCTGTTCATGAATGAATCTACCGAATACATGAACAGTGATTCATTTGTACTTATCTAAGTGCATATGATCGATGATTGTATGCCAGCAGAGACATTAGCACGCTGTGCCTCCCCTATCCCGGTCCCACAGAGGAGCAGCGGAAGAGAAAGGACCATTGGAAAGGTGGGGGTTTTATACGGGCAGTGGCATCATGGGAAGTACACTGCTACCCCCTTTTCCCCTTCTGAAGTTGTGCTGGAAGTCGGTTAAATGCAATTTATTTTGAAAGTTCCAGAAAAGTTTGTAACGGAGTTTTCATGTTGAAATCCATGGCTGTGGTCCCAACACTTTCCCCCTGCATTGTGTAACACCCACTGTTAATGACTCAGGCTTGGTTCCTAAAACTGGTGGAAACGTGCGTCAGTGCTAAACAAAACACCAAAGTTCGAAGGCACCCAAACTGAACTGGGTCAAGAACAAGTACTTTTGATGGAGAATGCTGACTATGGCCTGCTGGGGTGCCAAACCTTGAAAATGTTTTTTTTTTTCTTCTTGATTTTATGTAGAGCATGGCATCTTTTGCTTTTTGAGATCTTGTAGCCTACTTCATGTTGTTAGGCAGATTGTGTGGAAGTGATGTCTTGATTCTATTGGTGTGGAAATAATCAGTCCTGGGTGTGGCTGGTGAAAAGTAACAAAAAAGCAGTGTATAATTCACAAGGTGGACAATTACTACACATAGGGCCTGGTTGGTCAAGAAAGCTATTTTCCCCTTATTAAATAAATTCACATTTTGAAAACCTTTTGTGCTTATATTGATTATCTTTATCTGACATTTAAGTTAGCTTCATGATCTGAAAGATTTAAGTGTAACAATAAAGCAAAAACAGACATATCTGTTGGGGAGGCAAATACTTTTCATGACTCTACAGCTCTAAACTGGGTCACTGCTGATGCATTCACAAAGCGCCTGTTCAACTGGGATAAAAAAGGATGAACGCTCCCGTGAGTTAGTTGTCTCCATTTAAAATGGGGGAAACACTTGTCTTCAGGCTAATCGAGAACAACAGACTCATGCTGTGAGATGTAATGTCACCGTGTGTGTTTTGGGTCCAAGAAAGGACTCCTGCCTTAGCAATCAGCATCTTCATATTTAGTCACCATGTTCTCCACTAATGGCAGTCTGGCAGGCCAAGCTAAAAATAAAACCTCCCTTTTCATAAAAAATAATATCTCTTTTGCCTTTATCTCTGTCATTCTTCTATTTCTCTCACACTTTCCCCTCGTGATCTTTTTGCACCAGGGGAGCAGTAACAGGTCTGCTTTAAATGCTGAGCTACTTTTCACGCCGGCCAAGAAAGACAGAAATGCACTTCAGACACCCACATTTATGCTTCCCAACACAGCTTTTCATGCATTTACTCCCTGGTGAGCAGACAATTATAAATGTGTGTGTGTGATTAAATTCCTCAGTACTGCTTTAAACATTCAACTGTGGTCAAATATGCTGAATTAATTAAGCAGTGCTTGCTATTTTTGGGTGAGTATGGTAAAAAAAACTGTTGTAGACTTTGTGAAAAACCTTGTCATGCTGGGAAGGCACAAAGTCAGCGAATGTGTAATTAATAAACTCATCTGCCTTTCAGAGCAGTTGGGGGAAAAAAAGTAATACTCTGAGGAGTAGGAGCTGCAGAGAAACTAGGATAAAACATGAGCGGCTGGTTCACTGACACCCATCTCTTTAAAGAAAGTAGAAAGAGATGAAACAAGGTGTTCCCCTCTGTTCTTGCTTGTTCTCTTTTATATCCTTTAGAGCTCTGTTTTCTAAGTCTCTAAATTCAGTGCTACCCCAATTAATAGGAGTTAGGATTTTAAATCTAAGTCCCTAGACCTTAATGCATTTCAACCTGGAAAGACTCACAAATGAGAGAAACACAGAGATGGCAATTAGATAAGTTTATTAGCTGGTGGTTCATTTCTTTTGGCGCTCGGACCCTGGTGGAATGCTGATAATGACATGAGCTTGAATGAACATCTTAGGGTTAGAATTAGAGAAGTCTTCTCCCGGGATGCTGATACTGGTGGTGGAGTGGAGGCCTGAGGAGATAAGGGAGTCAGAAGGAGCTTGAAGCCTGATGGTGGAGATGGGGTGGAGGAGGGTCGAAGCTCAGCTGAAGAGCAGGAAATTCTGCGTATGAAGGTCTTTTAAAGCAAAGCCTGGAGGGATGATTGGCTGAAGATGAATGTGGATCAGGAGCTCATTGGTTGGAGCGGAGAACGTGGTGGAGTAATTAGATGGAGCTGGAAGTGGAGGTGAGTCTTCCAAGTTGAATTTTTGTCAAAACTCCATTTTAACGTGATGTTTCTTAGATTTTCTTTTAGGTCTCTTAAAACATACAAAACAGATTCAGTCGTTGAGAAAAGTGACAAACGCCTGTAATGCTTTAGGATTAGTTGTTTTTTAAAGATGAAATTAAATACAGGTGTTTTCAGTGCATAGGTAAGAGTTGGAATTATGTTGAGCTAAACGCTTTTCGATATCTGCTAGTTTGTGAGCTTGTACTCCACCAACATTAAGTTGTACCACAGTCAAATTTCCTGTGGTACTCCACAATGTACCTGTGGTGTACCACAGTGCTCAGTGCTTGGGACAATTCTTTTAACTATATATATTATATATATATATATATATATCAGTCAGTCAGTCATTTTCTACCGCTTATTCCATAGTGGGTCACGGGGGAGCTGGTGCCTATCTCCAGCAGTCTATGGGCAAGAGGCGGGGTACACCCTGGACAGGTCGCCAGTCCATCGCAGGGCAACACACAAACAACCACACACACACTCATTCATTCATACACCTAAGGGCAATTTAGAGTCACCAATTAACCTAACAGGCATGTCTTTGGACTGTGGGAGGAAGCCGGAGTACCCGGTGAGAACTCACGCATGCACGGGGAGAACATGCAAACTCCATGCAGCATGGGATAGATATATTTCCACTGTTATACTGATTACTCATCTTTATTTATCAATAAATCCTGATGCATCCAATAAGTTAGGCAGACTACAGGCCTGTATTGAAGACATAAAAACCTGGATGACTTAAAATTTTGGACCCGCGTCTTTAAAAAAGAAAATGCTTCATCAATCAATTGTGGATGGCATTAAATTGACCCACCGGTTATAAAGTAAAAAACCAGGACATGTTATTTAAATCCCATCTTAAAACAGGTTCCTAGGATTTCCTTCTTTCACCTCTGGAACATTGCCAAAATTAGAAATATCCTGCCCAGGAGTGACGCTGATAACTAGTCCATGCATTTGTTACTTCAAGGCTGGACTACTGTAATTTTTCATTATCAGGATGTCCACAAAATGCTGTTAAAAGCCTTCAGCTGATCCAAAATGCTGCAGCAAGTGATGAAAATTAAAGAGAGCTCATATTTCCCCTATTTTAGCTTCCCTTCATTGGCTCCCTGTTAAATCCAGAATAGATTTTAAAATTCTCCTTCTCACTTAAAGAGCCCTTAATGATCTACAGGGGTTGGACAATGAAACTGAAACACCTGGTTTCAGACCACAATAATTTATTAGTATGGTGTTGGGCCTCCTTTGGCGGCCAATATAGCGTCAATTCGTCTTGGGAATGACATATACAAGTCCTGCACAGTGGTCAGAGGGATTTTAAGCCATTCTTCTTGCAGGATAGTGGTCCGGTCACTACATGATACTGGTGGAGGAAAACGTTTCCTGACTCTCTCCTCCAAAACACCCCAAAGTGGCTCAATAATATTTAGATCTGGTGACTGTGCAGGCCATGGGAGATGTTCAACTTCACTTTCATGTTCATCAAACCAATCTTTCACCAGTCTTGCTGTGTGTATTGGTGCATTGTCATCCTGATACACGGCACCGCCTTCAGGATACAATGTTTGAACCATTGGATGCACATGGTCCTCAAGAATGGTTCAGTAGTCCTTGGCAGTGACGCGCCCATCTAGCACAAGTATTGGGCCAAGGGAATGCCATGATATGGCAGCCCAGACCATCACTGATTCACCCCCATGCTTCACTCTAAGCATGCAACAGTCTGGGTGGTACGCTTCTTTGGGGCTTCTCCACACCGTAACTCTCCCGGATGTGGGGAAAACAGTAAAGGTGGACTCATCAGAGAATAATACATGTTTCACATTGTCCACAGACCAAGATTTGCGCTCCTTGCACCATTGAAACCGACGTTTGGCATTGGCATGAGTGACCAAAGGTTTGGCTATAGCAACCCGGCCGTGTATATTGACCCTGTGGAGCTCCCGACGGACAGTTCTGGTGGAAACAGGAGAGTTGAGGTGCACATTTAATTCTGCTGTGATTTGGGCAGCCGTGGTTTTATGTTTTTTGGATACAATCTGGGTTAGCACCCAAACACCCCTTTCAGACAGCTTCCTCTTGCGTCCACAGTTAATCCTGTTGGATGTGGTTCTTCCTTCTTAGTGGTATGCTGACAATACCCTGGATACTGTGGCTCTTGATACATCACAAAGACTTGCTGTCTTGGTCACAGATGCGCCAGCAAGACGTGCACCAACAATTTGTCCTCTTTTGAACTCTGGTATGTCACCCATAATGTTGTGTGCATTTCAATATTTTGAGAAAAACTGTGCTCTTACCCTGCTAATTGAACTTTCACACTCTGCTCTTACTGGTGCAATGTGCAATCAGTGAAGACTGGCAACCAGGCTGGTCCAATTTAGCCATGAAACCTCCCACACTAAAATGACAGGTGTTTCAGTTTCATTGTCCTACCCCTGTAGCTTCATCATACATCAGAGATCTGATTGTTCAATACGTTCCTAACAGAGCATTTTGTTCTCAGACTGCAGGTTTAGTGGTGGTTCCTAGTCTCTAGAAGTAGAATGGGAGGTAGATCCTTTAGTTATCAGGCTCCTCTCCTGTGGAACTATGGAGGTAAATTTGTCTCAATATTATTCAATCACGGTGGGCTGCATGGTGGCGCAGTTGGTAGCACTGTTGCCTTGCAGCAAGAAGGTCCTAGGTTTGATTCCCGGCTGGCGCTCTTTCTGCATGGAGTTTGCATGTTCTCCCCGTGCATGTGTGGGTTCTCACCGGGTACTCCAGCTTCCTCCCACAGTCCAAAGACATGCCTATTAGGTTAATCAGTTTCTCAAAATTGCCCTTAGGTGTATGAATGAGTGTGTGCATGGTTGTTTGTGTGCTGCCCCCGTCTCCCCTGCGATGGACTGGCGACCTGTCCATGTTGTACCCTGCCGCCTCTTGCCCATAGACTGCTGGAGATAGGCACCAGCTCCCCCGCAACCCACTATGGAATGAGCGGTAGAAAATGACTGACTGACTGATTATTCAATCAAACAAAAAACTAATCTCGGTTTTGACGTAGATGACCCTCTAATATAATCTGAAGAGATTGTGTTGTCAAGGTATTTCTCCAAAACTGTACAGTAAAATATTAAATATTTACTCTTTTACATAAAACATTTATGTGAAAGTTGTAAAAATGTAATTAATATAAATGTGTCTGTTTTCCTCTTATTTTCTCAACCGTTGCCAGGATCGGCATCCGTTCTGCTCCATTACCGTAATGAACCTTGTATGCGCTATGCTAATCCTTAAGAGAGAGCTAGTGTCGGCTGGCGTGACCGCATATTTCTGACTGTTGGCTCACTTGACCGCAGTTTTCTTGGCCCTGTCCCAATACTCGCACTTCCACCCTTGTGTCCCTGAATTGCACGTTCCCGTTGATGGGTTCGAGTGCGTAGTGTGTCCCAATTCTCCAGAGTGGTCCTTAGCCCCTCCCCCTTTGTGCCCTCAATCCGCCCTTCGGCGAAGACCGCATCTAAGCGGACTTCGCCGAAGTATATTACCCACAATTCACTGCTGCAGATGACGTTCTGAGCAAAAACCAATCACAACCGTCAACGTAACCAGCCATCAAATCAGAATAATAAGAACTGCGTAAACATTAGACAGCAAGCCAACACATATTTTTTATTACTGGTTTTCCAGGCTCAACACTGTAAGATACCACTGAGTTCAGAGTGAGTCTGGGCAGTCAGTAGCCCATAACACTGAAGTTACCTTTCAAACAAACACTGGCGTGGCGAGAGTCTGGTGTATAAGCCTCCTTCGCTTCCTGCACTTTATTCTCCTCAAAACAATTGCTTGTTGCAGTTTTAAATAGTTTTTTTTCAGTTACGGTGCAGAGGTGCAAGTCAAAGATGTAACCCCTACTGTCCCAATTCTCCAATTCTGCACGCTTGTAATCTGTGCACTTCAATCCCTACATGCACTTGTCATGATTCCAGCCCTTCAGCTCACCTTGACTGTGCTGATTACTCATTGCCTTCACCTGCACTGGGCTGCAGTGCGAGATCGTCTGTTGCCTCTGTCACAGCTTTCAAGCCTTGATTCATGTTTCAAGAGAGTTTTTTCTGGTTATCTGATCCTGCCTGTTTTTTGACCACAGATTTCTGCCTTGTCCTTCTGCTGTTCGGAAAAGTCCTGACCTCACGTTGCTGAAACCTGCCTGTCTCTGACTCTGTCTCTGGATTACTGGACTATCCCTGCCTGAAACCCTCCAGTGCTTACCTTGGATTGTCTCCCGCTTCTGCATCTGGTTGGTGGAAATATTCTCTGTCTCCTGTTTGTTCCTGGAACCCCCAAGACCTCCTGTTGTCCACTTCCCCTTCCTCCCCGGCTGGATTTCAATTCCCTGATAAACCTCCATTCCTGTCCTTCCTGTCTGACCGCTTCAGTGGAACCTCTTCTACCCAATTTTTATTATTATTTTTTATATTAAAACTTTTGGTTAACCATTCTCTTGTCTGGCTGCGTTTTGGGTTCTGGTTGAGTTCATCATCGTTACAGCACTTGTACAAAGTAAACACTTCAGAGGGGCATAGGGTGTAGTGTGGGTATTGGGACAGGGCCCTTCTGTACAGTCTCCTCAATGAAGCGACGCTGCAAGCCCTGCAGTTCGAGCGGAAGTTCAGAGGTGGGGGGATCAGAGTCTGCTGCTTTCATCAGCGCTAACCAATAGGGAAACGTCTCACATCGTTCGTCTTTAGGCCCCGCCCAGGATGTTCATGTTCCCAACACTCAAAATTCTTTGAGTTCAACCAAAAACAGAGAGCGTCAAAACCAAAAGAGCGAGAGTCATAACCAAAGCTTGGTGACATGCGCAAATAAAAGTTTATGTTTTTCAAATAACTTTTTTCTTTTTGTGACAAAAAATTTGTCATTTTAATCAAAAAAGTTTTTTTCAAACATTTTTTTTTCTCCCCAAAATAAAATATTCCATAAAAATAAAAAAATCGTTACAATTCTGAAAGTTTTGATCACAACTTCATATTTTTGATTGAGATTAGTTTTTTGTTTGATTGAAAATATTGAGACAAATTTACCTCCATATGGAACCAGCTCCCAATTTTAGTCCGTGAGGCAGACACCCTGTATACTTTTAAGACTAGGCTTAAAACTTTCCTTTTTGATAAAGTTTATAGATAGAGTGGCTTAGGTTATCCTGAGCTATCTCTGTAGTTATCAGGGTTCTCGCCAGAGCATTTCAACGCTGAAAGTTGCCACAGCTACGCTGAAACTGGGCCCATAAGCTCATTTTTTATGAAAGAAGAATGGCACAACTTCCACTACAAGAGATCATTAATAAGAGAAGCAGCCAAGATGCCCATGGTAACTCTGGAGGAGCTGCAGAGATCCACAACTGAGGTAGAAAAATCTGTCTAAAGGACAACTAATAGTTATCCATTCTACTGATCTTGATGTAGGAGTAGCATGAAGAAAGCTACAATAAGTCTTCTTTGCAGTTTACCCCAAGCCATGTAGGTGAGACCAAAATTGAACTTTTTGCTCTATGTGCAAAATTGCTATGAGTGGTGAAAAACAAGCCTGATGAACACACCATCACCACTATGAAACATGGGGGTGGCAGCATCATCCTGTGGAGATTACCATTCTAAAAGATAGAGGCTACAAAAGATTTAAGCCTGGGGTGGAGGTTCACCATGACCCTAAACATATAGCCAGAGCTCCAGTGGAATGGTTTAGATTAAGGTATATATTCATGTGTCAAGTACATGAATATATACCTTAATCTTGGTACAGACTTTGACTGAGCCTTAATATATGGCTCAGTAAAAGTCCAGACCTATCCAATCCAATTAACAATTTCAGGTAAACCTTATAACAGCTGTTCACAGATGCTTTTTATCCATTATGACTTAACGTCAGATATTTTGTGCAGAAGGATGTGCCAAATGTCCGTTTGTAGATGTGCAAAACAGGTAAAGACAAAGCCCAATACATGGCTGTACAAAGTATTGGCTCAGACAGGCACTTTTCAGATTTTTATTTGCACATTTTCTTTCACTTTACAATTTTTACTAGTTTATTTTGGTAAAATCTCAACAAAATACACTGAAGTTTGTCGTTGTACAAGGTCAGAAGCTACACAGGCTTGTAATGAAGTCATGTTTTGTGCCTATCTGTCCATAATTTGAATCTCAAGAAACAGGGAGTCGCGATGGACTGGCGACTTGTCCAGGGTGTACCCTCTCGCCCGTAGATTGCTGGAAATAGGCACCAGCTTCCCCGTGACCCGCTATGGAATAAGCGGTAGAAAATGACTGACTGACTGACTGACTGAGACAGGGAGTCATGCAAATAAACAACATGCCAACAGAGAAAACCTCAGTTTACATTGGGTGTACAATAATCGATCACTTCTTGAATAATTTAGGATTCTTCTCTTTATACCTAATTTATTTTATGCTTTTAGAAGTTATGTAAAGGTCAGATCTTGCTTGATACACAAATGTAGGAAACTCAAAAGTCAGTCAGTCAGTCATTTTCTACCGCTTATTCCATAGTGGGTCGCGGGGAAGCTGGTGCCTATCTCCAGCAGTCTATGGGCGAGAGGCGGGGTACACCCTGGACAGGTCGCCAGTCCATTGCAGGGCAACACACAGACAAACATGCACACACTCATTCATACACCTAAGGGCAATTTAGAGTGATCAATTAACCTAACAGGCATGTTTTTGGACTGTGGGAGGAAGCTGGAGTACCCGGTGAAAACCCACGCATGCACGGGGAGAACATGCAAACTAACATGCAAACTCTATCCCCCGGCCGGGGAACCTTCTTGCTGCAAGGCAACAGTGCTACTAACTGCGCCACCGTGCAGCCCTGATTTATGAATTAATTTCAGTATTATTTTAATGGTTTTTAAGACCTCCTAATAGTTGTGCTCCATTTTACTTTTTTTACTTTGGTGATCCGTGTTGTTGTTTTCTAAGTTCTGTATTAATAAAGTAGCATGTTATGTTATATGCAGGATGATGCTGTGAGGAAACTCAAAAGCTCCAATGCAATTGGCCTTTGTGTGTGGGTAGACTTCCATCATAATAGCTGGCTGATGTTTCATAGCCGCTCTTTTTGGCAACATGGTACCTCATACTTAACTACTTTATCTAACTGACCACTTGTTTTTTTGCCATAAGCAAAAACTAGCAAAGATAAAAAGCCAATCAACACTGACACTTTCTGTGAAAAGACTAAGAGCCAAAAGGGAAACAACATCAATAAAATGTGTTTGTCCTTTTTAATTGGGATCCAGATATAAAAAGCCTGGCAGCAGCTGGAGGAGGGAAGAGATACGGCAAAAGCAGAAAGTAAAAATGGGCCACTGTGTCTAGCTGCCGAAGGGTTTCTCCCGTGGGACGGGGAAGGGGGACAGGATAGCCGGGTGGAGGTTCCCACAGTAGCACACTAACACACTCCAGTATTTTTATTGGGCCAATAGCACAGGGAAACCTCTAACAACTGAAGTTAACATTATGCAATAATTCAGTCCTGTACCACCTTGGTTATTCCTTTACATTATAATAAAAGTGATCCTCAATAAATTAGAATAACATCAAAAAGACTGCGATGGATTGGCGACCTGTCCAGGGTGTACCCTGTCTCTCGCCCGCAGACTGCTGGAGCTAGGCACCAGCTCCCCAGTCACCCACTATGGAATAAGTTGTATAGATGAATGAATAATTGAATAAACATCAAAAAGGTCATTTATTTTACTAATTCAGTTCAATAACAGGAACTCATTTTACATTAACACTGAAGTGTCAGATAGGGTGATGAGTCTGAAGCTAGAAATAGTGGGTTTGATGTTAGATGTTGTTAGTGGTTATGCCCCACAGGCAGGATGGGAGTTAGTGGAGAAGGATCAATTCTGGAGTAAATGAGATGAAGTGATGCCAAATACTCCCAGAGGTGAGACTGATGATTGGTGCAGAGTTCAATGGACATGTTGGTGCAGGGAACAGAGGTGGCAAGGAAGTGATGGGTAGGTTTTGTATCCAGAACAAGAATGCAGAGGGACAGATGGTGGTAGACTTTGCAAAGAAGATGAAACAGGCTGTAGTGAATACTTTCTTCCTGAAGAGGCAGAAACACAGGGTGACTTACAAGAGCGGGGGTAGGACCACACAGGTGGATTACATCTTATGTAGATGATGTAATCTGAAGGAACTCAGAGACTGCAAGATAGTGGCAGGTAAGAGTATCGCCAGACAGCACAGGATGGTCGTACTGATGAGAAGGAAGATGAAGAAGACAGAGACAGTGCAGAGGACTAAGTGGTGGAAGCTGAAAAAGGAAGAAAGCAGTATGGCTTTCAGGGAGGAGTTGAGACTGGCTCTGGGTGGTCAGGAGGTGTTTACAGATGACTGGACAACTACAGCTAATGCTGTCAGAGAGACATATAGGAGAGTACTTGGTATGTCTTCTGGAAGGAAAGTTGATAAGGAGACATGTGGTTGAATGAGGAAGTACAGAAGTGTGTACGGAGAAAGAGATCAGTTAAAAAAAGTGGGACACTTTGGTGAAGCAGAGAGACAAAGATGGGTAGGATAGTCAGCAGTTTAGGGTGATTAAGGATCACACTGGAAATGTACTGACAACAAGTGTAATAGCAAGATGAAAGGAGTACTTGATAAATGAGGAAAATGAGACAACAAAGAGCACAAGTGACCATTATGGATGAGAAGGTAGCAATGATCATAAGAATGAAGTAAGGAAGTCATTAAAAAGGATGAAGAGTGGAAAAACAGTAGGTTCTGATGATTTACCTGTGGAGGAATGGAAGTGTGGAAGGAGACACAGCAGTAGAGTTTTTGACTAGGCTGTTTAATGAGATCTTAAACAGTGAGAAGATGCCTGAGGAATAAAGGAGATGTGTGCTAGTACCAATTTTCAAGAACAAGGGAGACGTGCAGAGTTGTGGCAACAACAGATGAATAAACCTGATGAGTCATACAATGAAGTTATGGGAAAGAGTAATGGTAGCTAGACTAAGGTCGGAAGTGAGCATGAGTGAGCAGAAATAGGTTCATATAAAAAACAGTACTACAGATGCAATATTTGCTTTGAGGATGTTGACAGTTTTTGTACATCTAGAGAAAATACAGTGGCTTGCGAAAGTATTCGGCACCTTTGAACTTTTCAACCTCTTGCCACATTTCAGGCTTCAAACATAAAGATATAAAATGAAAATTGTTTGTGAAGAATCAAAAACAAGTGGGACACAATCGTGAAGTGGAATGAAATTTATTGGATGTGTCAAACTTTTTTAACAAATAAAAAACTGAAAAGTGGAGCGTGCAATATTATTTAGCCCCTTTACTTTCAGTGCAGCAAACTCAGCAAACTCCAGAAGTTCAGTGAAGATCTCTTCATGATCCAATGTTGTCCCAAATGACTGATGATGATAAATAGAATCCACCTGTGTGTAATCAAGTCTCCGTATAAATGCACCTGCTCTGTGATAGTCTCAGGGTTCTGTTCAAAGCGCAGAAAGCATCATGAAGACCAAAGAACACACCAGGCAGGTCTGAGATACTGTTGTGGAGAGGTTTAAAGCTGGATTTGGATACAAAAAGATTTCCCAAGCTTTTAACATCCCAAGGAGCACTGTGCAAGCAATCATATTGAAATGGAAGGAGTATCAGACCACTGCAAATCTACCAAGACCCGACCGTCCCTCTAAACCTTCATCTCAAACAAGGAGAAGACTGATCAGAGATGCAGCCAAGAGGCCCATGATCAATCTGGATGAACTGCAGAGATCTACAGCTGAGGTGGGAGAGTCTGTCCATAGGACAACAATCAGTCGTACACTGCAAAAATCTGGCCTTTATGGAAGAGTGGCAAGAAGAAAGCCATTTCTCAAAGATATCTATAAAAAGACTCGTTTAAAGTTTGCCACAAGCCACCTGGGAGACACACCAAACATGTAGAAGAAGGTGCTCTGGTCAGATGAAACCAAAATCGAACTGTTTGGCCACAATGCAAAACGATGTGTTTGGTGTAAAAGCAACACAGCTCATCACCCTGAACACACCATCCCCACTGTCAAACATGGTGGTGGCAGCATCATGGTTTGGGCCTGCTTTTCATCAGCAGGGACAGGGAAGATGGTCAAAATTGATGGGAAGATGGATGGGGCCAAATACAGGACCATTCTGGAAGAAACCCTGTTGGAGTCTGCAAGAGACCTGAGACTGGGATGGAGATTTATCTTCCAACAAGACAATGATCCAAAACATAAAGCCAAATCTACAATGGAATGGTTCACAAATAAACGTATCCAGGTGTTGGAATGGCCAAGTCAAAGTCCAGACCTGAATCCAATTGAGAATCTGTGGAAAGAGCTGAAGACTGCTGTTCACAAATGCTCTCCATCCGACCTCACTGAGCTTGAGCTGTTATGCAAGGAAGAATGGGCAAGAATTTCAGTCTCTCGATGTGCAAAACTGATAGAGACATACCCTAAGTGACTTGCAGCTGTAATTGCAGCAAAGGGTGGCGCTACAAAGTATTAACGCAAGGTGGCCAGATAATATTGCACGCCCCACTTTTCAGTTTGTTATTTGTTAAAAAAGTTTGATACATCCAATAAATTTCATTCCACTTCACGATTGTGTCCCACTTGTTGTTGATTCTTCTCAAATAATTTGAATTCTATATCTTTATGTTTGAAGCCTGAAATGTGTGACCAGTTCAAGGGGGCCGAGTAATTTCGCAAGGCACTGTATATGACAGGGTGCCGAGAGAAGAGTTGTAGTATTGTTTGAGTAAGTCTGGAGTAGCAGAGAGGTATGTTAGAGTGGTGCAGGACATGTATGAGAGCTGTGACAGTGGTGAGGTGTGCTGTAGGTGTGAAAGGGGAGTTCAAGGTGGTAGTGGGACTGCATCAAGGATTGGCTCTGAGCTCCATCTTCTTTACTGTGGTGATAGACAGGTTAACAAATGAGGTTAGAAAAGAATCTCCATGGCAATGATGTTTGCAGAGGACATTGTGATCTGTGGTGAGAGCAGGGAACAGGTGTATGAAAATCTAGATAGATGGAGGTTTACCCTGTAAAGGACAGGAATGAAGGTTCGCTGGAGCAAGACAAAATGTGTGTGAATGAGTGGGATCCAAGGGATGAGATCACAGGGAACAAAGATAAGGAAGGTGGAGAAAGTACTAGGGTCATTAGTCCAGAGCAACAGTGAGTGTGGAAAAGAGGTGAAGACACATGTCCAAGTAGGATGGAACAGGTGGAAAAAAGTGTCAGGTGTGTTTTGTAATAAGAGTGTCAGCAAGAATGAAAGGAAAGGTGTACAAGACAGTGGTGAGACCAGTGATGTTGTATGCTTTAGAGACAGCGGCACTGAGGAAGAGACAGGAGGCAGAGCTGGATGTAGCAGAAATAAAGATGTTGAGGTTCTCTTTGGGAGTGACAGGGATGGATAGGATGAGGAATGAGAGAGACAGCTGTCAGAGAGACAGCTCATATAGATGTGTTGGAGATAAAGGCAGAGAGGCCAGACTGAGACGTTTGGACATGTAAGCAGGAGGAATAGTGAGTACATTGGTAGAAGGATGCTGAGGCTGGAACTGCTAGGCAGGAGGCCTAAAGGAAGCCAAATAAGTGATTTATGGATGGAGTGAAGGAGGACATAAAGTTAGTGGGATGTGAGAGAAGAAGATGCAGGAGATAGGGTTAGAAGCAGACTAATTACTTGCTGTGGTGACACCAGAAAGGGAAAATCTGAAAGAAAACCAAAAAGTCCTTTGTGCAATGAGGTCCTTTATAGTTATTCTAACCTATCTACAAACTATGGCTTCAGCTAAAGGATGCAAGTTAACAAATGTCAAAATCCTGCTAGGACTGCATTTCAGGTAAAACAGATTCACAATAATTCATGGCAGCTTTGAACTCTAGAAGAGCGAATGGTAAAATCACATCAAAAGAACCTGGTTATTGCACATTGTTAGTTTTTTATATTCTCCTCCTCACATATTTGTTTGTCTTTAAGATGTATTGTACAGGATATATGTCACATTAAAGGCGGAAAAGGTTTAAAATTGATTTATGATCAACTTTTAGGTGGTGTGTGCACTTTTGAGATTTTCAGCTTCTCATGAAACATATTACATTTATTATTCGTGTTTCATGTTTCAGCGCCTATTGCAGCCAAGCAGATTCTTACCTCTTTCATAGCTTTAAATATTGTCTTGGCATGCAGAGCTGAAAATAAACATTACAGGTCAGTTCCATTCCTCCTCTGCTGAAGATACCATTTTTTTTTTTTTCATTTTGAAAAACATTAAGAAAAAATGTGCTACATTTGTATTAAGCAGAGAATGTGTCTTTAACCTGTGTGTCACATGAATTTGAAGTTTTCAGGTTTTATGCAAATAGAAATGTCGATTATCCTAAACTTGATACGTTGCATAGTCAACTTACAAGGCATTTTCTTAAAGGATGAGAAGCAATAGTTTGATAAAGCCTAACAAGCTCTCTGAGTAAAACCAGCTCTTTTGATATGTGCTGAAAAAAAACCCCAAAGCCACAGGTCAATTTGCCATATTTGGTGAAAGGACAATGACACACTAACTCTATAGACTGACTCACAGACAGGATTGGTTCTTTTAAAGAGCTTTGAAGTGCATTGAACCTTTTTGATAAGTAACAAAACTGCAGCTTGGTTCTTATGGTGGTGGTGTTGTGATTTTTTGTTGTATACGTGTTGTGCTGGATTTGGTGGATTTAATACCTGCTACTGAGTGAGTATATGAAGCATTAGCTGGAGGGAACTTGTATACAGCACAGGGAGGCTGCAGCCGTGGGCAGGCCAGTTTCCATACCAACAGAAAAAAAGAAACTTAAAATAATCCAAACAACTTCAGCTAGTTTATTCTTAAGAATCGAGTGCCGGAGAGCCAGTCTATTTAACCAGTTCTTCTTAGAGTGCCTGTGACACGCTTTCCCCACAAATGTGCACAAAATCTGCATATTTCATTGTTATATTTTGCAAGTCCAAAGTCACCCGTAAATGACGTGAAAGTGGAAGTCTGGTCATTCATTATGTGGGCGTCAATGATAAACTGTTTCAGCAAAATGCACTGGAGAGAACCCTGGAACGTGCATGTTGTGGTGAGAGATAATACACGTAACATGACTAAGGCAATGATGGATTGAGGTGTGTCAGGTTTGCCATGCATGGCACACAGCTTGCTGTGGATGAAGGTGTGCTGTCTCAGCGCAGCATTGCAGATGTTGTGGCCGTGGCAAAGAAAATATTCAGACACCTCAAACAGTTACAACTTGTCTGCACTCAACTTGAAGATGTATAGAATGATCTTGGGATGCTCATTAAAAGACTACAAGAAGACATGTCTACCAGGTGAACTCCACTCTTTATATGATACAGAGCCTGGTGGAGCAGCAGAGGACTTTGGGCACGTATGTGACCTCCCAGTGACTCTAACAGCAAACCAGTGGGGAATTATGAATGCCCCGCCAGAGCCCTTCACGACGTAAATCATAGAGGGGAATGTTTTCCAGGAACATGCCTCCACAAGCGAGACAGCATCACTGTGACTAATACTAATAAACATTTTGTAGCACTTTTTGTAGCACTTTTTATTTTTTGCAACTTAAAGTGCCATACATATACTCGTACTCGTCGTTTTCCGCTTATCCGGGACTGGGTCGCGGGGGCGGCAGACTCAGCAGAGACACCCAGACGTCCCTCTCCCCAGACACCTCCTCCAGCTCCTCCGGGGGGAGCCCAAGGCGTTCCCAGGCCAGCCGAGAGACATAGTCCCTCCAGCGTGTCCTGGGCCGTCCCCTGGGCCTCCTCCTGGTGGGACGTGCCTGGAACACCTCCCGAGGAAGGCGTTCAGGAGGCATCTGGTATAAATGCCCAAGCCACCTCAACTAGCTCCTCTCGATGTGGAGGAGCAGCGGCTCTACTCCGAGCTCCTCCGGGATGGTCGAGCTCCTCACCCTATCTCTAAGGGAGTGCCCGTCCACCCGACAGAGGAAGATCATTTCAGACGCTTGTATCCGGGATCTCGTTCTTTCGGTCATGACCCAAAGTTCATGGCCATAGGTGAGGGCAGGAACGTAGACCGACCAGTAAATCGAGAGCTTTGCTTTTCGGCTCAGCTCTCTCTTCACCACAACGGACCGGCACAGTGACCCCATTACTGCAGCAGCCGCACCGATCCATCTGTCAATCTCCCGCTCCATTCGTCCCTCAATCGTGAACAAGACCCCGAGATACTTGAACTCCTCTACTTGAGGCAGGAACTCCCTTCCAACCTGAAGAGGACAAGCCACCCTCTTCCGGTTGAGTACCTTGGCCTCTGACTTGGAGGAACTGATCTTCATCCCAGCCGCTTCACCCTAGGCTGCGAACCGCCACAGCGCATGCTGTAGGTCTTGGCTAGAGGGGGCCAGCAGGACCACGTCATCTGCAAAAAGAAGAGACGAAATCCACTGGTCCCCAAACCAGATCCCTTCCAGCCCTTGGCTGTGTCTAGAAATCCTGTCCATAAAAGTTATGAGCAGGACCGGTGACAAAAGGCAGCCCTGCCAGAGTCCAGGACCGAATGGCCCCTAATAAAGGGCCCCCGATTCCATACTCCTGGAGCACCCCCCACAGGGCACCATGATGGACACAGTGGAATGCTTTCTCCAGGTCCACAAAACACATGTAAACCAGTTGGGCAAACTCCCATGAATCCTCGAGTACCCTGTAGAGGGTATAGAGCTGGTCCAGTGTTCCACGGCCGGGACGAAAACCACACTGCTCCTCCTGAAGCTGAGGTTCGACTATCGGCCGGACTCTCCTCTCCAATACCCTGGCGTAGGCCTTAGCAAGGAGGCTGAGGAGTGTGATCCCCCTGTAGTTGGAACACACCCTCCGGTCACCCTTCTTATGAAGGGGGACCACCACCCCAGGCTGCCAGTCCGGAGGCACTGTCCCCGACCGCCACAAAATTTTGAAGAGGCGTGTCAACCATGACAGCCCTACGACATCCAGAGATTTGAGGTACTCATGGCGGATCTCATCCACCCCCGAAGCCTTGCCACCGCAGAGCTTTTTAATTACCTCGGTGACTTCAGCCTGGGTGATGAAAGAGTCCAACACCGAGTCCCAAGCCTCTGTTTCCACCAGGGAATGCGTGATGGCAGGATTGAGGAGATCCTCGAAGTACTCCTTCCACCGCCCGATAATGTCCTCAGTCGAGGTCAGCAGCCTCCCACCCCCACTATAAACAGTGTTGGCGAAGCACTGCTTCCCCCTCCTGAGGCGCCGGACGGTTTGCCAGAATTGCTTCGAGGCCAACCGGTAGTCCTACTCCATGGCCTCACCAAACTCCTCCCAGGCCCGTGTTTTTGCCTCTGCCACAGCCCGGGCCACAGCACGCTTGGCATCACGGTACCCGTCAGCCGCCTCAGGAGTCCCACAAGCCAACCACAGCCGATAGGACTCCTTCTTCAGCTTGACAGCATCCCTTACTGCCGGTGTCCACCACCGAGTTCTGGGATTGCCGCCGCGACAGGCACCACAGACCTTACGGCCGCAGCATCGACAATAGATGCGGAGAACATGGTCCACTCGGACTCTATGTCTCCAACATCCCCCGGAATCTGGTCAAAGCTCTCCCGGAGGTGGGAGTTGAATACATCCCTGGCCGAGGGCTCCGCCAGGCATTCCCAGCAGACCCTCACTATGCGCTTGGGCCTGCCAAGTCTGTCCGGCTTTCTCCTCCTCCAGCGGATCCAACTCACCACCAGGTGGTGATCAGTGGACAGCTCAGCCCCTCTCTTCACCCGAGTGTCCAAAACATGTGGCCGATAGTCTGATGATACGACAACAAAGTCGATCATCGATGGACACCCTTATGTTTGAACATGGTGTTCATTATGGGCAATCCGTGACTAGCACAGAAGTCTAATAACAAAACACCACTCGGATTCAGATCGGGGAGGCCATTCCTCCTGATCACACCTCTCCAGGTGTCACTGTCGTTCCCCACGTGGGCGTTGAAGTCCCCCAGCAGAATAATGGAGTCCCCGGGAGGGGCACTATCTAGCTTCCCCGACAGGGACACCAAGAAGGCCAGGTACTCCACACTACTGCTCGGCCCATAGGCCGAAATGACAGTCAGAGACCTATCCCCAACCCGAAGGCGCAGGGATGTGACCCTCTCATCCACTGGGGTAAACCCCAACACGAGACAGCTGAGCTGGGGGGCAACAAGCAAACCCACACCAGCCTGCCGCCTCTCCCCGTGGGCCACTCCAGAGTAGAAGAGAGTCCAACCCCTCTCAAGGAGATGGGTTCCAGAGCCCACGCTGTGCGTGGAGGTGAGCCCGACTATTTCTAGTCGATAGTTCTCAACCTCCCGCACAAGCTCAGGCTCCTTCCCCCCCAGCGAGGTGACATTCCACATCCCTAGAGCCAGCCTAAGCATCCGGGGATTGGGCCGCTGAGGTCTCCACCTTCGTCCGCCATCCAATCCTCTTTGCACCGGTCCCTCACGGTTCCCCCTGCAGGTGGTGGGCCCACTGGGGGATGGCCTCGCGTCTCTCGTTCGGGCTTGGCCCGGCCGGGTCCCGCGAAGAGCAACCTGGCCACCAGGCGCTCTCCGGCAAGTCCCGACCCCAGGCCTGGCTCCAGGGTGGGACCCCGGCTCCGCCGTACTGGGCGACGTCACGTGATATATTAGTCCTCATGAAGGATTCTTGAACCGCTCTTCGTCTGACCCGTCACCTAGAGCCTGTTTGCCATGGGAGACCCTACCCGGGGCATTTAAGCCCCAGACAACATAGCCTCTAGGATCATTTGAGCACTCAAACCCCTCCACCACATTAAGGTGGCGGTTCAAGGAGGGCCATACATGTAGTTGTCACTAAATATAAATTAGCGGCTCTATCAGTGGTGCATGCAACTATTGATTAACTTATTCAAAATTTTAAAATTTTTTATATTTACAGTAGGCTACGGTAGACAAAATAAAACTATACTTTTTGTTAGACTGTTGTGCTTACAGAAAAAAATTTCATAGGCTACTCTTTTTCTTTTTTTTTCATTAAGGTACCCATATACCTGGGTGAACCGAACATTTCTCAAGCTGTCAGTCCTTTGGAGTACTGGAAACTCAACCAAACCTGATTCCCTGCTCTTGCGCATGTAGCATGCAAGTACCTCAGTGCACCCAGCAATAGTATTGACAGTGAATGGCTGTTCAGTGCTGTCGCCCATTTCATAGACAAAAAAAGAAATCGCATAGCTTGCGAAAAGGCAGACATGCTAAGTTTTGTCCAAAAACACCTGCCTCAAACACTAGACTAATAAGCTGGACTTACATATGTATGTCGGTCAATCTTTCAGCCTTGTTTACTAGAGTTTAAGGGTAGGCTTGATTTTGTTTGCACAGAGAAGATTTAATTGAGAGTTGAGTTGAGTTGATTGATATACATGGTGTGTACTTTGTATAGCTTCTATATAGTATGTAAAAGCTATACAGTGTCTTCTTTTGGAAAAAAATAACTTTAACATTTAGGAATTTTTGTAACACAAAATGACTTTGCTTATCAAAAACCATAAAAACAAATCCTGGCTAAAACCAGAGACTTTAACATAGTATCTCTCATTTTCACTAAGATTAATCTGCTAAGCCATCTAAGCCCTAGGGATAACAAATAAATATCTGTAAAAATACCGGTCTTGTACAGCTGAGTTTATCATTTGGATTTAAATAAACTCAGGGAGAAAGAGACTGATATATTGTCATTGTGTTGTACTAATTTAGATCTTACCTTTCAAATTTAAAATAATAGCCATGAGGTTGAGATACTTCTCATAAAACCCATAAAGATGCAATTATAGCTCCTTATAAACCTCTCAGGTGAGAAGAAGTGTACTAATGATGTGAAACTTACATTAGAGAAAATATATCTCCAACCACAGTCTGTAGTCTTGCATAAAAATAAGGTGTCTTAAAATCTCTTCTAATCTGAGCATGACTGCAATTATCTCTTAGTTCTCTCTGGATCCACGTTGTTGGGAGCCAGCCATGGATTTCAACATTAAACTCCGGTACGAACTCTTCTGGAACTTTTCAAAATAAAGTGCATTAATCTTCTTCCAGCACAGCCAGGAAACGGGATAACTGCGGACTTTCTGTGACGCCACAGCCCACATAAAAGCACAGCTGTTGCTACATCCGCCCTCTTCCACACGGCCTTCGAAAGGGACCGGATAGGGGAGACAATCACGCTGATGTCTCTTTGCTGGCAAAAAGACATAACTCTTCAACTGGATCCAAGAGTGTCATAAGATCACGCGATCAAATGCACAAGTTAAGTATGAGTGAATAACTGTTTGTGTACCCAGTATTCATTCATAAAAACGGGAATTAAGGTACATGCCTGGCTTGACTTTCTCTCTCTGAGGCCTGCAGAAGCAAACTGTCCTAGAGAAGTTCCCTACAGAGAAGCGGTCTCTATGAAGCCAAGCGGAGCGGTCTCCCAGTCTGGAAGGAAGACAGCAGAGACCCCATCACCGTGGTAACGGTAACATGCAGTGTGGTTAGCGGACAGAACGGGCCGTCTTTCATCCACAGCCACGGAGGTTAGCTAGAAGCTAACAGTTTGTTCACAGAGCTCTCTTCAAACTTCATCGTTGCTTGGACAACGTTCCTCACCACAGTTCATGAGGTTAAGTGTTTGGGCAGAAAAACATAGAAGTGATTTAGGTTGAAATGATCTAAACGTTTTTCATTTTATGAAGCTTGGTTTTGTTTGTGTTGAACTCAGCTATCTTGGTGCTAGCAGACTATCTGCAGCACACATGCTCAGGTTGTGTTCTTTGTGTGTTTTTAAAGTTAAGACAAACTTTATTAAAGGATGATTTTAAACAGAAGATTGATCATAACGCGCCGTCCGTGCTTATGCATTTTAACCCTTTTATTAATGGTATTTTTAAAGGTGTGTGTTTGAATCTGGTGCTAAGCTAGCAGCTTCTTTGTTAGTTTAATTGCTAACAGCTAAGGACATGATCTTCCTGCTAAATAATATTTACCCAGAAAGGTTTAGTTTTCAATCCAGTAAATAATGTGTCCCTAACATCAATTTACTAAATTTGATAACTAAGTAAACACCATTAAACCACAAGATTTGGCTCTTTCCAAAATATTCCCTTAATATTTCTTCAAATATTATTTTAATAACTAAAGGCAGCTAATTAGACACCGTTGAGAATTATTCATCCAGAAGGTTGGTTTTATTCAGCACATCGTTATTTAAAACATTATTTTATTAAAATAATATTTTATTTGATCTTGCATTGTGAATGGTTGTCTAAACGTTTGCTGATTATTGCCTAAGGTGGTTCCAAGACTAACTTCACTTCATTTCCAGATTCTTCAAGATAATCCTTGGTTCTCAAACATAAACATTGCATGATAATGTTGTATCACTCTTTTGGTCATGATTTTCAATCATCTTTCATCCACTTGTTTATATTGTACATAGCCCATTAGTCTTTGTTATTCTTTAATTGGTAGTTTAGTTGAATTGTTTTAGCATAGTAGAGTTTGTTGATTGAAATATGTTTGACTTTGAGTTGACTTATTTTTGTTAATAAATTCTTGTATTTTAAGAAATTGTGTGAATTCATTACATATATGTGTAGAGTTTTGCTGTTCAATAATGTCAGAGCTCGTCTCACACCTTTCTATTTTGTCCTAATACCATCACCTTACTGGGCTGGTATTCACAGGACAACCCTTAACAGACCGAAATATTATTTGATAAAATATTAATATTAAATAATCTCAGATTCATAATCCCAACAACGTGACACAAAACTATTTTCTTTTAAATGTAGCAGCTCCTCTTGCCACACCGGCCTGAGACTCATTAAGTGTTAAATCACAAAACTGTTTCAGAGCAACGCCTCTACTGTCTCATTATAGAGCAAGAACAGAAGACAAGTGTTGGAGCCTTCACAGCCAGGCAGTCATAGCTGCACAGGGTAACGGGTGATGGGCTGGAACTCAGTGTAGTGTGACTCTACTGTATGTGAGGGAGGAGATGAGCAACTGAAAACTCATTAGGCGCCAATAACTACAGAAAGCAAGAAGCCGAAAATAGTGGAACTGCAGATTACAAAAAGGGTTTTATAGAGGAATAGAAAGAAGTAATCATGCCTTTGTCTCTTACTATGCAGGTTCATATGCAAATGTTCCAGCTTTTTTGACCATATGGATGCATACCTCTCTATTTAATGTTTGACATGAATGTTTTTATACAGAAAACGTGCATGCTGATACATTTGTTAAGGAAACCAAAAGTGCCATATTGGGGAGTTAGGACATTAACACACTATACCCGTAAACCTACAACTCCTATTTTTCAATGTTGTTTGGTCAGCTTTCATCCATGGATTACATTTACTTTACAAGCACCTTTCCCTGAAGTTATTATCTTGGCAGAGATTAGAGAATAGATTTTTTTACTAGAGATGTGTGAATAACTGAGAAAGTACTCAACCACCCAGTCATAAATTCAAAAATCACAACAAAATTAGTGTAGTGCTCACAATAACACTCTTCATTGTGGATGTCATTACTGAGTGAAGAAGATTTGAAGTTAACAGTGAGGTGTTTAAAAATAAAGTCAGAAAGAAGTACAAACATGCAAGTAGTAGAGGTGTAACAGTATATGGCTGGAAGGATTGTACCCAATCCTTCCAGGTTTTGTGTAACCTACATGAAACGTTGGGCTACTAAACCCATACATGTAATTGAAGTTGTAATACCTGGAGTGTCCACGAGAGTGCTGCTGATCTCTTCTGTAGGCTTGAGGTTGACACGTGTGGTTTAGTCTTTTTTTTTTTACCAATTTCCTGAGACACGCTCTTCATATGTGCATTGACCAGAGTGAACTGTTAACTTTGTGAGTCGTCTGTGAGCGGCAGACCACTTGTTGAGAAATATCTTTGGAAACTCCGGAGTGTGTAACTCAGCTGAGCTCACTTAGCTTACAACAATGTTTAGATAAATTACACTGTTAACTGCCAGATACTAAAATATCCATACAAATAAACAAATCAGGAGTTTGTCGGACTTTGTTCTAATGTTTTAAATACTTTGGTGTGTTTTACATCATTTTAATGATACAGAATACAGAAATGCTAAGTGTGCCAATGCTCCTGCTAGTGCTAATGATAGTCATGAGTGCTTTTGCTAACAGCCTATATCCTTTTATAAGGTCAGAATTAGCCTTACAATGAAAGAGAATGTGCTTTTTGGCACTCTAAATTGTATTGGGTTGGAAAAAAATATCTACAGTTCATAATAGAAGCCATGTTAAAGCTAAGTTGGTTTAGTTAAAAGAATAAATGATTACAGTGTTATGAATTCATTATGTTATAGAGATTTGTTAGAAGCATTTGAAAGGTAAAATGTTTAAAAGGACTGATTTATAATTCAACCCACTAAAATAATTTTGATTTCCAAATTGTACAATAAATGTTGAAGTTGTCAATGTGTTACTGGTTTAGCACCAGAAATGTTACTGCCAATTACTGCTGATTTCATTATATGGTAATTCACCGTAAACTCATGTTGACTAAGTTGAAATCTAAAATGAGAAATATGTGAATTACCTGAGCTCCTTTGTGAGTAAATAAGCACAGGGAATCTTATAATGATTGAACCAGAACAAATGATTTACTTTCTGCAGTTTATGCAGATTGGTTTATTGTGACTCTGGATTCCTGACTCTTGATGGTGAGACAAGCCCATATGGACTGCAAACAGGTGTAAATGGTGTAGCCAGCTGGGACATCACTTTTGCAGAAGAACCATTACAAACCTGATAATCTGGTTCTGGAGAACAGATAAGATGCAAAACACTACACTACCCATAGAACTGAACCCAAATTTTAATTTTTTTTTATTTTTTATTTGTGAAAAGAGCTCTATTTTATTTGAGCATTGTAAATGAAAGCATTTGCTATTTCTGGTGGGGAAGCAATAAAATAATCAGTTCAGTGCTCAGTTGGTCTGACATTTCCTTATTCCTGGTAGAACCTAGCAGAGTGCCTGTTTCATACTGTTCCACTTTAAGTGTGCTACATTAGGTACAACCCCTTCAGTTTAAAACACATGTACCAAATTAATACAGTATTGTTCGAAACAATTCACATGTAAAAGGTTTATGTGCGCAACTCTATGTTCTGCCAAACAACTTAAAAAATCGACTCCCAGTTATCACCAAGTCTGCAATGTGGGAATTTCACGCTTTCTTCTTCAGAGGCGATGGAGAAAGAAAGGTGGATCGACCAGAAGACTTACCTCAGTGTTTTTCATCAGTAATAAAGTATGTAGCTCGCTCTGAACCATAATATACTGTTACATCACAAAAAAAATGTGTTTTTTAAAAGAAAACTGTATTTCTTAGGACATGGCATCACATTGAAGAGATGCCTGCAGGCTGCAAGACAGCAAGAAAGAGTAAAACAGGACGGCTGACCAAAGTCTAGCAAAGTTGCTTTGTTTTACCCTTTTGGGTTTTTAACCTTCCTCTGTGATGAACGAAAAGTTGGAAGCCTTTGGGATATCTCAGAATTATGGTAAGGATACATGAAAGTATACAAGTGTATGAATGTGTGCGTATTTTTGAGTGCAATTGGGTGAATTTATAGTGTGAAGAGCTCTGAGTGGTCAGTATGACTGAAAAAGCGCTAAATAGGTTTAGTTCATTCACTATTTAAGTCAATGTGTCTATTCTGTAGCAGTGAGCATATGTAAATGGCCTGTACTTATATAGCGCTTCAAGTCCCACCCCAGACCCCGACCCAGACCGCAAAGAACTCTCCCATCTCCCCACTAAGCACGCTTTTTGCTTTACTTGATTCTGATAACATGAAAGGAGCTCTTAAAATCGGGACCCAAATGGCTCTGACATCTTCTCCATTCAACACCCCCCGTGGCCGAGGCCCTGCTACTAAACCAACATCTTCCAAATGCCGCAGACCTCCACCACCTCCTAATCTATCTCTTCCTAATCAGGACCTTCAAATCACTTCTCTGTGATACAGTCTGGACCCCAGTGGTAACTCTATCAGAAATGAGCATGTCCAGGAAAAACTTGGGCCCCTAATAGGAGATAGTTGTAAAATCTCTGTGCTTATACGTGACAGAAAGAACAAAGCCAAAAGGATAAGAGACGGTAATAAACAATCAACAAAAGCCATAAGCTGTCAGGTACAACCACACACAGAGTTAATATCAACAACTAAGTCATATAAACTGACTTTACTGAACATTAGATCTCTGTCAGGAAAATCATTTTTAATCAATGACTTCATTACTGACCACGATCTTGATGTTATGTTTTTAACAAAAACATGGTTACATGAATTTAATGAAGCTCCCATTCTGATAGAATCGACGCCTCCGAACTACAATTTTCTTTGTGAGAGCAGACAGTAAAGAAAAGGTGGAGGGGTGGCCACTTTGTTTAAAGATTTATTAGAGTGTAAAAAAGTATTTCTGGGCAAATTTGACTCTTTTGAATATTTGGCTCTCCAGGTAAAGAGCCCGGTCCAAACCATGTTCTTGATTATTTACAGGCCTCCTAAGTCCAAAACAAACTTTATCAGTGATTTTAATGAGCTTTTATCTGTGATTTGTGTTGATTATGGCTGTTTAATTATTGTGGGAGACTTCAACATTCACATGGACAATCCTGAAGACAGAAGTACAATAGATCTATGTGACACTCTTAGAAATGTTGGTTTGACTCAACATGTTAAACAGCAAACGCACAAACAGGGACATATTTTGGACTTGATCATCACTAAGGGTCTAAACATTTCCAAGGTGTCTGTAACTGATGTTGCTCTATCTGACCACTTTTCTGTTATTTTTGAAAGCATCATCTGCAATGACTCAGTTTGCCAAAGAGACATGATAAGAAAACGCATCTTTAAGGACGGTGCTGCTGAAACCTTTAACCAGATTTACTCTTCTACCTCCACTTTGCCCTGTAACACTGTAGATGAGCTGGTAGATAACTTTCATTCTAAAATCTCGGACATCATTGATTCAATTGCTCCAATTAAAGTGAAAGTCGTTTCTGGGAAGATAATGTCTCCGTGGAGAAGTGCTCCACCAGTCAGAAGTGAAAAAAAGGAGTGTCGAAAAGCTGAACGCAGGTGGCGAAAGACTGGACTCCAGGTTCGCTATATTATCTATAAAGAGAGACTACACAGATATAACCTACAACTGAAAAATGCAAGGGAATCTTTCTTTTCTGAGATCATCAGCCAAAACATTAACAATGCTCGTGCATTATTTGCCACGGTCGACAGGTTAACAAACCCTCCTGTAACTGTAGCATCTGAACTTCACTTTACCAGGGCCTGCAATGAATTTGCTAAATTCTTCACTGAAAAAACCCAAAAGATCAGAGAGGCAGTCAGCACATCCACATCAACTCCAGTGCCAATGTTGTCTCCAACTAGAACTGATTTTGACAAAATTTCCCAATTTCACCAAATAAACTGCAAAAACTTAGAAGAAATCATACAGCAACTAAGCTCTTCTTCCTGCTGTCTCGATGTTTTACCCACAGCTTTGCCTGTAATAACATCTGATTTAACACAAATAATAAACACGTCCCTTTTGTCAGGTGTTTTCCCCCAGGCCCTAAAAACAGCAATTATCAAACCTCTGTCGAAAAAGAGCAACTTGGACAAGCAGCTACTACAGAACTACATGCCTATATCAAACCTCCCCTTCATCAACAAGATAATTGAAAAAGCTGTGTTTCAGCAGTTAAACAACTTCCTAACAACGACCAACCGCTTCAATGTCTTCCAGTCAGGCTTCCATGCTCACCACAGTACAGAGACTGCTCTTGTCAAGGTGTTCAATGACATCCGTATAAATGCAGACTGTGGAAGAACCACAGTGCTGGTATTATTGGACCTTAGTGCAGCATTCAACACTGTTGATCACTCCATTTTATTAGAGCGCCTGGAAAACTGGGTCGGCCTTTCTGGTACAGCACTCAATTGGTTTAAATCCTACTTGAAGGACAGGGACTTTTTTGTGTCAGTAGGTAACTTTACATCAGAGACCACAAACATTACATGTGGCGTTCCCCAAGGGTCCATCTTAGGGCCTCTCCTATTCAATATCTACATGCTCCCCCTAACTCAGATTTTAATAAACAACAACGTAAGTTATCATAACTATGCAGACGACACAGAGCTATACGTTACGATGTCACCAGGTGACCATGAACCCATTCAAACGCCGGGTAAATGCTTAAAAGAAATCAATGCCTGGATGGGCCTAAATGTTCTTCAGCTGAATCAAAACAAAACTGAAGTAATAATCTTTGGACCAAAGAAGAAGAGTGTTTAAAAGTTAGCACACAGCTTCAGTTAATACAGCTAGAAACCACCTGTCAGGCTCGAAACCTGGGTGTAGGGATGGACTCAGACCTGAACCTTCAGAGGCACATAAAGGTAGTAACTAGGTCAGCCTTCTATAGCCTAAAGAACATCTTCAGAATTAAAGGACTAATGTCTCAGCAGGACCTTGAAAAACTAATTCATGCCTTCATCTTTAGTAGAATTGATTACTGCAACAGTGTCTTCACAGGTCTGAAAAAGTCGATCAGACAGCTGCAGTTGATCCAGAACGCTGCTGCCCGCGTCCTCACTAGAACTAAGAAAGTGGAGCACATCACCCCAGTTCTAAAGTCCCTACACTGGGTCCCTGTAGCTCAGAGAATAGAGTTTAAAATACTTCTGTTAGTCTATAAATCACTGAATGGCTTAGCACCAAAATACATTACAGACTTGTTGTCAGTGTATCAGCCATCCACACCTCTCAGGTCTTCTGGCTCAAATCTACTCTGCATACCTAGAACCAGAACCAAACATGGAGAAGCAGCTTTTAGTTCTTATGCTCCACTAATCTGGAATAAACTCCCAGAAAACTGTAAAAGTGCCAAAACCCTAAATTGCTTTAAATTAAGATTAAAAACATATTTGTTTAGATTGGCCTTTGACTGTGCCATCTAGGCATGATTAGTTGCGTTTTCAGTCCAATTTTCCTTTCATGTTCTTGTCCATCATTATATTTTCTTTATTTTATTTAACTTTTTTAAATTACCTCTGTTGTTTGATTTTATCATTTGATTTGTTTTTCTGTGTCTGTATCTGTGTTTATTTGCTTTGTGATTGTATTGTAATTGTATGTACAGCGTTTGAGTGTCTCATTGCTGAAAGGCACTATATAAATAAACTTACCTTACTTTATCTTACCTTACCTTACCTTAAATATACATCAACTGTAGCAGCTAAATAGCACCCACAGGGTGACACAAAGAACCAATTAAAAAGTACGTTCTATACGTTGTTGTGGTAAGACACATATCTGGTGTCTGGCCAATGGGGGAGTCTATGGATTGTGTGCCCAAAGGTAAACAGCATTCACTAGCAGGTGGATCTTAATAAGAGTTGGAATCATTCTCACGTTTGAAGGCTTTGCTGGCAGTGCCGAGGCCTAACTGTCTGGGATGCTCCTGTTTAAACACGTCTTTTGGTGTCAGTAAAGACACCTAAGATTTAGTGCTGAATCCTGCCAAGAACTTGAACTGGATTTATGAGGTGCAGCTGCAGCAGGCCTGTGCTGATGGAGGGACTCCAGGATACAGTTCACAGGTGTTTTCTATTTCCCCACGGCTGGACTGGACTCCCATAGTGATTTAAGTAGCTGAAGCTGATCTTGGAGTAACTTAAGTGAGACTGAGTCACCGGTTAGAAAGCTTTAACACACATTTAACAGAAAAAAAGAGTTTCCCCAAGTACACTGCACTGCTGCAGCAGGACGGGAAAGATTGACCAACGTCTAAAACGTGGCCCAATCACTGATTGTACTCATTATATTAAAACTATTGAAAGTGTTTTAATGGTTTGCAGAATTTGATGAGTGCTGATGATTGTTTAGTTAATTAAGTAATGAATATAAGGCTACAGTAAGGTCGAAATCAATATGCCGAGAAAAAGGAAACCTCCTTATTTACAGATATTGCTCTTTTCCAGAAAAAATCTGAATGCTAAAATTTGCTCCAAACTTCTAATTTGGGTCTCACAGAAGTACAGGTTTGAATTATCTTCACTGCAGATTATGGCGGTGTCATTGGAAATCCTACTCAGATGTTTTCAGAAAAGCTGTTTGGCTCTGAAGCTTCAGTTGTGTAAAGCAGAATCGACAAAGCACATTTGCTGCTGTATTTTGTAATAATAAAATCATTAAAGCACCTGCATATGCTATAATTTACAAAGCAAACCTTCAAAATAAACAAAAAACCATATATATTATTGTACCAAGCATGTTATCAAGAATGTCCTGAGTCTTTTTCACAACATTTTAGGTGTATAACAATAAATCCAGCTTATGTAATTACATGAAATATGATTTTGGCTTCACAAGATCAATATTTTGTAAATATTTTTAGGACAGCTAAGAATCCCTATTTTTAGTTTTTACAAATGGAGTAAAGCCTTTAGAAAAAGTATTATAAAGAATTTGAAATAGAATAATCGGTGAGAAGCAATCCAGTCCAGCTTTTCTTGTATAATTACATGTTGGTCCTAACACAAGAAAAAAACACTGAAGACTTCCTGCAAACATTTCCTTTTTCCCCATGTACCCAACTGATGCCAAACAGACAAAATAATATTGTCGGGCCTTTGCCTATGGTAGGTCAGTGTTGCTAGCCAGCCCAATCAGGAGTCCTTATTAGCTGACACAGAAACAAACTGTTAAATAGCCTGTTTAGTTTAGTGCGGTTAGGAAACCACAAAGAAGTTCCTCTTGTTTGTCACAATTTCACCTTTCCTTTTTTCTACCAGTTACCAAAATGCTCCCAATCAAACAATTTAAAAGTGGTGACCATTGTTTGTATTGCTTCTGTAACAGTGTTGTCAGCACGACCAAACAAGAAGTCTTTGATAGCAAATTACCTCAAAACAAGAGGAAACACAAAAACTACTTCCTTTTTTGCATAAAAATAAGAGTCTCAAACATTGAAATGTGGTGTTAAGCATAGGGCACACACCTATAATTGATGAGAAAGATTGTAGAATATTAATAATGTGGGATCACATTACATCCCTACTATAGCCTCAATAAAAAATGAGTATTGGATATTTAATCAGTTATAAGGAGAGTGATTAACATTAACATCAAATGAAGTTCTCACACCCTATCTCAAAGAAAACCTGTGCTACCTGCCACATCCATCGAAACAGAAAATACTAATCATCAAATTTTTAAAAATGCTTTAAAAAATAACCAGACCTTGGAATGTCTTACTATTTTAAGACCCTCCAGGAGCAAAACAAACACTGTGTTGTGAGCTGTCCAACCTGAGAAATGTCAAATCCAATTCAACAAATAGACCATTCTGGGAGCTATTTTTGTGTCAGCCGTCGATCCTACAGGCAGGGAACACAGCTTGGAGACTGCTTCAGCAGCCTCCAATCACGTGTGTAAACCAGGTCAGCAGCAGAGAGTGGGTTGCAACTCGCCCACTGAGGTCTCCTTAGAACCTCCACCATTTACTAAACTCCTTAAAACTGGGACATGATAAAAACTTTTAATGTTTTTTAATCATTGCTGAAAAAAGAAGGGGTTTTGCAAAGTTTATACATGATTTGTATATTGTCACGATACAAAACACATTTTATAGCTGCTGGAAATGATGCCACATCAGCAGCACTCTGTCACTCCATCACACATCCTTAGTTTGTTTGTTCTCCTGCTTATCTGTTATTCTCTCCATCCCCCCACATCTCTCTCCATCTGACAAAGGGCTACACGGTTTGGAGAAGCCGTGGTTGCTGTGTGAGAAGTCGGTGCACCCCGAGGTTGTTTTTCATATTTAATTACTTGGAGCATTAATCTGGCTACAAACAAAACCCACAACAGACCGGGACAGTTACACTGCTGAGCTGCGTCCAAAAAATGTCTCATTTTAAAATCCATTCACAACATGGCAGAACAAACTGACTGCATAAAGTTGTCCCCAAAGGCTTTTAAGAAAGTGGAGAGACTTCAGAGTAATATTATCTGTTCTGAGCATGTAAGACTGTACAGCGACCCCCACTGCCCTGAGCCCCCATCTCTGCTCCCTTCACACGTGAGAAGCTTCGTCTTTAAAAATTTCTGCTGTTAGTTCTTTCTAGGCGTCTATTTCTAAATTAGAACTGACATAAAAGCCCGGTCCATTTTTGTTGTTACTGTTTCTGTATAATTGCATTATTTGTCAAGTGGTGCAGTTATTTTAGGCATAAATATTTCTCTTAATTTCTGGATATTTCTCTGTAGAGAGCGAGAAGAGTACACAGGATAGACTTCATGATATATTCTGACCGGGAAAACATTGAGGTAAGAAAGTGCATATTTCATGCATGTGCAAAAAGGCAAATGGGTCAGTAAACACTTTTATGCTTGATGTAGCAAAAAGGCATGTTTTTAATGTTTAACAAAAATGTATTTATTTAAAAATGACATGAAATTATAAAGTTGTAATTTTTTCTGCTTTACTAAGCCTTCTCAAAAAGCTTAGTAAAACATGCATAAATATATGTATAAATGGAATAGAGAGAGAGAGACACACACACATACATGTACAAATAAGTATATACACATAGGTACATGTAACTATATATATACACATACATGCACATATACAGGGGTTGGACAATGAAACTGAAACACCTGTCATTTTAGTGTGGGAGGTTTCATGGTTAAATTGGACCAGCCTGGTAGCCAGTCTTCATTGATTGCACATTGCACCAGTAAGAGCAGAGTGTGAAGGTTCAATTAGCAGGGTAAGAGCACAGTTTTGCTCAAAATATTGAAATGCACACAACATTATGGGTGACATACCAGAGTTCAAAAGAGGACAAATTGTTGGTGCACGTCTTGCTGGCGCATCTGTGACCAAGACAGCAAGTCTTTGTGATGTATCAAGATCCACGGTATCCAGGGTAATGTCAGAATACCACCAAGAAGGACGAACCACATCCAACAGGATTAACTGTGGACGCAAGAAGAAGCTGTCTGAAAGGGATGTTTGGGTGCTAACCCGGATTGTATCCAAAAAACATAAAACCACGGCTGCCCAAATCACGGCAGAATTAAATGTGCACCTCAACTCTCCTGTTTCCACCAGAACTGTCCGTCGGGAGCTCCACAGGGTCAATATACACGGCCGGGTTGCTATAGCCAAACCTTTGGTCACTCATGCCAATGCCAAACGTCGGTTTCAATGGTGCAAGGAGCGCAAATCTTGGTCTGTGGACAATGTGAAACATGTATTATTCTCTGATGAGTCCACCTTTACTGTTTTCCCCACATCCGGGAGAGTTACGGTGTAGACAAGCCCCAAAGAAGCGTACCACCCAGACTGTTGCATGTCCAGAGTGAAGCATGGGTGTGGATCAGTGATGGTTTGGGCTGCCATATCATGGCATTCCCTTGGCCCAATACTTGTGCTAGATGAGCGCGTCACTGCCAAGGACTACCGAACCATTCTTGAGGACCATGTGCATCCAATGGTTCAAACATTGTATCCTGAAGGCGGTGCCGTGTATCAGGATGACAATGCACCAATACACACAGCCAGACTGGTGAAAGATTGGTTTGATGAACATGAAAGTGAAGTTGAACATCTCCCATGGCCTGCACAGTCACCAGATCTAAATATTATTGAGCCACTTTGGGGTGTTTTGGAGGAGCGAGTCAGGAAACATTTTCCTCCACCAGTATCACGTAGTGACCTGCCACTATCCTGCAAGAAGAATGGCTTAAAATCCCTCTGACCACTGTGCAGGACTTGTATACGTCATTCCCAAGACGAATTGACGCTGTATTGGCCGCAAAAGGAGGCCCTACACCATACTAATAAATTATTGTGGTCTAAAACCAGTTGTTTCAGTTTCATTGTCCAACCCCTGTATAATGCTGCATTGGAACAAGCTCTGCATGTTTCAAGCAACACAGCTTTTGTTCGCGTTTCCTCTTGTTCTGCTGGGAGCACTAGCAGCCAGCCAGTAGCACACTCCATTTCCTAATTTAAATAGAGCGGTCTGCATCTCTTTTGACCTTGTTATCAATTGTACGCGCAATCTTTGAAAATCGCATACAACACACCCACTTCCTGCACGTGGAATTATTATTTTGTACAAGCAATTTAGCACCCCTATTTGGGATCTTTGGAAATCTGGCCCTTATTGTTAAAAAGGACTCCCCAAATGCACGGAGGAAGGTGCTCTGGTCAGATGACACTAAAATTTAACTTTTCAGCCAACAAGGAAAACGCTATTTCTGGTGCTAACCTAGCACATCCCATCACCCCAAAAACACCATCTTCATGGTGAAACATGGTAGTGGCAGCATCATGCTGTGGGATATTTTTCAGCAGCAGGAATTAAGAAACTGGTCCGAGTCGAGGGAAACATAGTTGGTGCTAAATACAGGAATATTCTTGAACAAAACCTTTGTAATTCTGCTTGTGTTTTGAGATTGGGACGGAGGTCCACCTTCCAGCAGGACAACGACCTGAAACATACTGCTAAAGCAACACTCAAGAGGTTTAAAGAGAAACATTTAAAAGTGTAGGAATGGCCTAGTCAAAGTCCAGACCTCAATCCAATTGAGAATCTGTGGTTAGGCTTGAAGATTGTGGTTCACAAGCAAAAACCATCCAACATGAAGGAGCTAGAGCAGTTTTACCTTGGAGAATGAGCAAAAATCCCAGTGACAAGATAAGGCAAGCTCATAAAGACATTTTCAAAGCAATTAGTAGCTGTAATTGCCATAAAAGGTGGCTCTACAAAGTACTGACTTTAGTGGGGGTAAACAGTTATGCACGCTAAGGTTTTCTATGATTTTTTCCAATTTGTTGCTTGCTTTACAATAAAAAAAAGAAAACATTTTCAAAATCATAGGCATGTTCTGTAATTTAAATGATGTACACTCTCAAACAAGCCATTATAATTCCAGCTTGTGAGGCAGCAAAACATTAAAAATGCCAAGCAGTATGAATACTTTTGCAAGGCACTGTACTTGATATATCAAGTAAAAATGAGGCTACACAACAACCAGAGAGAGAGACAACTTTCCCTCTCTCCAAACACTTCTTGCATGGTGAGAGCAGGGTGGGATGGGATGGGAGGCTCTGCATTGTCACCTAGTTTCCATGGTGACCTGTTGCTATAGAAACAGGCCCTGCAAGATACTCGGGAGTCAGACTGGGAAAGAGGCAAAAAATGGAAAAGGAGGTGAGGAAAGACTTAAGAGTAGCCAAATCACTGGAAAATATTGAGGAGCGTTAGGTGCAAAAAAAGGTGCAAACTCATATTTTAAAATTCTGAGCAATAGCAGAACTTTTTCCTAAACTACATCATGAACTCGGAGTTGGGGAGTTTGATGCCAAGTTTTTTCAGTACAGAATATGTTACATAGAGGGTAAGAGGAGATCAACTTCATTTTACTCTTCATTACATAATCACCAGAGTAGCTCGCAATAGGAGCAGTGTTTTGAGACATTTAGGAGGACAATGTTTCTGTTTGAGTTTTTGTTAATGTGCAAATAAGAGGTAATGAAAGGAGCAAGTGTGCAAGCCTTATGGTCTATGGGTTTTGGTTCTGTTTGTTATAATGCTTTCCTTCCATATAGCTGTATATCTTGTATAATTAGTCTTTTTTGTTCAAACATCAGTGTTAGTGAGGCTTTCAAATCGTGACTGCACCAGAACATGCCTTGAAGTTCAGTAGATCAGCTGTATTTAGATGCGTATCTAGAGAGATGCTCCTGGTAAAGAGGCAATGCTGTTATCATCTATCATTAACGCAGTTACAAACATCATAAACAGCGGAAAGAGGCAAGAAGCTTGATTTGTTTGTGACTTAGAAAATTACAAGGAGGGAGTGCAGCCTGCCAGCAGGTAAATCAAGTTATAACACACTCATTTGCAGCTGTCCATAGAGAAGGTTTGCTCCCCAGAAATTACAGACCAACCAGTCTTGATTATCGGTAATGTCTCCTTCCACTTGAACTACCACCTCCTCCTCAACTCCATCTAGCCCGCTAATCTTTTACTGGCCAAATCTCAGCTGCTACATTTTTTGCTGTTGTCACATAAAGAGCCTGGGAACATGAACGTGTAATACAGTCGGGGATATGCAATATGCAAAGCAACTGGCAGGCAGCTTTACAGGACAGATGGATGCATACCCACAAACACATTCAGGCTGCCAGTTATTTATGCAGTATAAGGTTTATGTGTTCTGTTACTGTGACAAACTGCCCTGCAAAGTTCAGTCACACTCATTCACACTCACTCAGTCACACTCAGTCACACTCACCTCATTATGGCTGTAGCCCAAACATGAGTCCCTGGAACATAAACAGCAGGCAGCAAAGATGTGCAAAAGGTACATAATAGACATGCATCACAATCCTTTCTATGCGTAAGCTTGAAGTTGCTTATTGGATGTTTCAAATCAAATCAATGAAAAAGAGCATCTCAGAAGGTCAGTGTTATGGACTCTTAACCCTTGAACTTTGTCACATTCTGTCACATTATGTTTACTAAGGTTTTGTGTGAAAAACCAACGCAAAGTACCACCTAACTGTAGTGTGGAAGATGAAGGATATATGATTTTCAAAAATTTTTAAATGCTTGAGGTAAATTTTTATTCTAACCCTTGTACTCTGATACCCCCAAATTAACTCCAGTGCAACCAACTGCATTAAGAAGTCTTCAGCTTAATGAAAAGAATATTAGTGAACAACCAAAGGAACACAACAGACAGGTCAGACAAAGTTGTGTGGAAGTTTAAAGCAGAATTAGGTTATAAAATAAAATCTCAAACTTTTAAATGTTTAATCCATCATCTGAAAATGGAGAGAGTGTGGCACAATTGCACACATGCCAGAACATTGTCGCCCGCATGAACTGACAGGCCAGGCAAAGGGAGAAATAACCAGAGAACCAGCTAAGAGGATAATGGAAATGCTGGTACTCCACAAATCTGCCTTGTATTTAGGAGAGGCAGCAAAAATTAAATGTTGAAAAGAGCCAAAGTGAAGGCCAATTTGCAGTTTGCAACAAGTCATGTAAGGGAAAGAGCAAACATGTGAAAGAGGGAGTTTTTTGGCCTATTTGTAAAACCCTGTATGAGAGAAAACTAACACTGCATATTATCCTGAACACACCATTCCTGCTGTAACACATAGTGGTGACAGCATTATGCCGTGGGGTGTTTTTGTTTTGCAAGCAGGGAAAGGGAACTAGGTTAGAGTTGTCTAAAATACAGATGGAGTTTAATACAGAGAAAAGCTAATTTAGAATCTGTGGCAGATCTCAAAGTTGCTGTTCATAGAAGCTCTGCATTCAACCCTAGCTTGAGCTATTTTCCAAAGAGGAATAGGCAAAAGTTTTTGTCTCTGTATCATAAATGTTCCAGATCACCTCTGTAGACACACACCGCCAGCTGTAGTTGCAGCAAAAAGTGGTTCAAGGTACTGACTAGCAGGGGCTAAATACAAATAAATACAAGTTTCAAAATTTTAGCTGAGAGCTCTAGGATCCAACTCTTGTGCTCATTCAATTCCATTCAATTCAATTCAAAGATCCCCGAGGGGAAATTATATCATGAGGTATGCATCACGAATGGATGAACAAGATGCCAAATGAAACTTACTGAAATGTGTGTCCCTCAAAGTGTAGCTCTGCTCAGTGACAAAGACATGGTGGTAAGCTCCATCAACAAGTAGGGACTCAAAGTTGATCTGCTTCACCCCCACATAGAAAAGGGGCTGAGGTAGATTGGATATTTGGACATGCCCCCCCTATTTTAAGGTGTTTCGAGGAAACCTACCCATAGTAACGCAATCTATAACCTGATTTAGGATATATATTTCCCCTCTGGTCTTGTAACTCTGTGTAAAACATTCGATAAGGAGTACTGCTAATCACTTCAAAACAACCTCCTCCTCCTCCAGCTTTACATCATCTTCATTATATCAGTCCCCACTCCTTAACCAAGTACACGTCTTGCCAAAATGTTGTCAATTGCCTTTCTTTTTTAGTACTGCTTCTTTAAAAATTAAACTTACAAAGCTTATTGCAAATAATGGTATTGCAGTCAAGATCAGCTAACCTGAGACCGAGTCAATAACAGAACCAAGACAATTTTCAAGACCATTGGAGGAGTTGTAATATTGTAGTTGTTGCTGCAAATGTTTATAAAATCTACCTGTGGCAGTTTGTTAGCAAGGTCTCCAGTAACAGGGCTCCACTTACTGCCTTCACTGGTGCTCAGCTTTCTATCTTTCTTGACATGTTTTGACATATACTGTTGGACTGAATACTCAATAAGAGACTATATGTTTATTAGATGCCAATACGATCAAGTAACTGACGTTTGTAAGTATTTCCATTAAGACTCTTTGGCTGTTTTATCATAATATTATTTAAACATTAATACAAATAAATACGTAAAATGAAGAGCGGACATTAAAACACGAAGGAGGTAAAAGTGGTTTGAAAATAACATTTGCAGAGATATACCGTCTTTAGAATGACCCATGGTCGATCCAACCAGGGTGTGGTCAACATAGCGTTAAAAAAATAAGAAAAAGAGCTTCTTGGACATATTTCATAATTTTACTGTAGATTTTTGGAGAAATAACGGGTCATACATAGAGAAGAGCATGTTCAGTCCTACTGGACCTCCAGTAATCCACTGACCACCACTGTCAGATGTTGGATACTGGATGAGCATTTTGAGGTACTTTAATCTGTTATTTCTCCAAAACTCTGCAGTAAAATTATGAAATATTGATTCTGGTTACAGTATAGATGCCCCTTTTATATAATATTGAGAGACTGTGTTGTCACCTCTCATGAGTTTGGAGAAATACATTCCTGAAAGTGACACAAATGACTATACTGGTGAGCATTAGTAGGTATTATTTCACCAAACATCCTCAGTGAAATTATTGAATTTTTCTTTTTTTTTTACATAAAATATGTATGTGAAAGTTGTAAAAATATAATTAATATAAATGTTCTGAAGGTTACTTTCCTGTTTTTCTGTTAATTTCTCAACTAATTGCCAGGATCAGCATCCTTTCTGCTCCATTACCGTAATGCACCTTGTATGCCCGAAGCTAATCTTTAAGAGAGAGCTAGCGTCGGCTGGCGTGACCGCGTATTTCTGACTGTTTGCTCACTTGACCGCAGTAACAGGTAGCAGGAGGATTAAACATAGTGGTCAAAATACATAAACAGAGACTGTAAAGGGCAACTTTTAAAGAGAGAACAGGAGGAAGGAGGGTTCTGGGCTCTAGCCCCAAATATATCAAGACCCTAAAAACGCCCCTTAAGTACGCACCAACATTATAGTGTGACAAAATTGAGTATGTGCGATGCAACACCACCACGGCCCCCCCACCTCGAAAATGAATCCGGCGCCGCTGATGTTATTACAGAACAGCTTACTGTTTTGTTGGGGGAAAGTGTTCTTCACACAAAATGTGTTGTAGACTGTAATGCACTCCGTCAAGCTGTGAACATTCTTCATATTTGTCTCACAGAAATGCTGTTCACATATGGTATGATATTGCATCCAGCCTGATCTGCTGACAAATGGACAGAGCCAAATACATGTTTGAATTCACTCCAATGAACTTGTGGATACATTCAAATCTAATTGCTCAGGCCGCATACAGAGGTGATCTGGGACATTTATGATCATGTGTCTTTGGCGGTGTGAATGGAAATGTGTGCTGAGTCACAGCAAAGGTTTTATTTGGCAAGACACGATTCCACACAAGCTGTGGAGTAACAGCTGGGAGATGTTTCCTTCCAGTGAGAAGCAGTGACAAACTCAGGAACAGCACCACGTGCAATTTCCAGTGAAACGTTGAAAAGACATATTTTGTATTTATGGACAAAATAGTTTAGCTGAACGAGATTTGTCATGAAACCTATCAATGTAAATGTAATGTTTTGATACAGTATATATGATATATAGAGATTTATCTCACTTGACCTATTAAAATGACGAAATATAGCTATAAACTTTCATAGCAAGGTTTGCGTCTAATTTCTTGAAAGCCTAGTTTTTCCTAATACCCTTGAATGCATCAATAATTGCTTTCCCCCAGAAACTCTGAGCACAGTCTGTTTCATCAGGTGAGAAGAAGTATCATGGTGACAGCAGAACAAATTAAACTGCTCAACAAGATTTACCAAGTGCTCAGAGTGTTACATTAATAAAAAATAATTATTTGCAAACATTTTTGCGAAGAAAAAAAGTTCTATATTGAAGAGTGATAATAAGGAAGAAAGGAAGAGAGCTACAGTTTAATGATAATCTGACATTGAGAAGAAGAAATGTTAGCAAACTCAGGATGCTGCGAGTTGCTGCGGCCAACAGAGAAGCAAAGTTGCCCTTGAGTTTAACAAAGATGAAATTGTTAATGGACAAACAGGTTGAATGATGAACTTTGGAGTTATTAACACCTTTGAAAAAAACTAATTTGGCTACCCCAAGTGCTTTTAACCTTTCAATTTGGGCCCTCGTGACAAACGTTTGGGCCCCAGAGGTGCAAACTATCTTTCTGGTGCCATTCATGCTGTGCTGCAGCATTATTTTCTCAACAGCGACGAGTTGTGTTTACGAGTGTGACTGCAGTGAGTGTAGGGTTAGGTGTAAAAGAAGGCTACAATTTGCTCCAGTGCACGGCTAACAATGAGCAGCTGCATTCGGCATGTGCTTACAAAACTGTTTTTATTAATATAACTTCTATAAATTACAAATCCTACAAGAATATGTCGCTGCATTTAACTCATACAAGAAGAACCCAAAGTCAATGTGAAGCTGCAACAAAAAACACTCATGTGGAGGAAGCAGAAAAATAACAAAAAGAAGCAAAAGCATGATGAAATATATCAATCTTTCTGTGAGTGCACCATGCATGTCTTAGAGTGAATCAGTATTGCTTTGGAAAGTTTGTGGCCTGGTGAAGAGAAGAAGGATGTCACCTGAGCTAAATCCTGGCAGGGCAATGCTTCTATGTTACAAAGAAACCTTGGGAGCAACATGGGAGCAGAAAAATAAGGCTCAAATGGATATTTGTCCTACCATTATTGAGACACCTCGCCTTATCATTTACAGAAACATTAAAAGCAGACTCACAATTCTCATGGACATTTACAGAACCTTCCTCAATTTCTACAGCAACAAAATCAAAATAGCCAAATCCAACCACTACTCCAACTTAATAAACAGAAATCTTGGCAATTCTATTATCCTCTTTTCTCTCTTTAATAAGATAATCAAACCTTTGAACTCTCTCCCCACCTGTATTCCAGCGACACCTGCAACTCTCTGCCTCCTCAATCCCCTTCCCACGTTCTTTGTCAAATACTGCCTTTCCTCTCTACTCCCTTCCATTATCACTATTATCCTCCCTGACAACTGGAACTGTTTCTACTTTCTTCAAAGTTGCAGCCATTTCTCTTATTTAAAAAATATCTGGCTCGGACCCCAATAATTTCAATAACCTTTGCCCCATATCCAACCTTACATTATATTGAAAATCCTTGAAAAAAACATATATTAGCAGTTACAGTCTAGTTTTCGCTCCTGCCATAGCACTGAAACGTCCATAATTAAAATCACCAACAACCTCCTCTTGTTAGCTGACTCCGATCTCCTCTCCCTCCCCATCCTCCTGGATCTGAGTGTGACCTTTGACACCATCTCAGACTCCCCTCTCCTGGTTCCATTCATACCTCTCTGGCCACACTTAGTTAATTCAACTGAAAACGTTCTATTTCCACCCTTCTCCTTTCACTTCTGGCATCTCCCAGGGCTCTGTCCTTCCTCTCGTTTTTTTTTTCTAAAACCAGTAACTTTTCTCTGTCCGACAGTTCCTCAATCTCCCCCTCCATTCAGACAAAGAGTCTGGGTGTCCTTATCAACAGCACTCTCTCCTTTCAGTTTCATATTTATAATTATCCGATCTGCTTATTTCCACAATCACTCCATAAACTGTCTTCGTCCCTACCCCACGTCCACTCCACTTCTGTCCTCATTCATTGCCTGGTCACCTCCCGTCTTGACTACTGCAATTCTCTTCCACAAAAATCCCTCCATGAACCTCAAATGGTTCAGAGCTCTCACCCAAGCCCCTCCTTCCACCATATCACTCACATTTTACAACAGCTACACTGGCTGCCCATGAAACCCACAAATCTATTTAAACTACTTCTCATTTCATTTTAAGCCATCCATAAGTTTGCAATGACAGGCACCCGGTCTTTTACATCGCTGTGGAGGAACTCTGGCCCACTCTTCTTTTTACAATTCTTTTAATTCAGCCACAAAGGAGGGATTTTCGAGCATGTATTGCCTGTTTAGGGTCATGCAATGGTATCTCAAAGGAATTAAAGTCCAGGCTTTGGATAGGCCATTCCAAAGCATTTATTTCTTTATTTTATTCCATTCTTATTTTCAACCATTCAGTGTTTAGTTTGATTTGGATCAAGAACTTTTGAACATACGGCTATAAACTGATGGCTCCTTCTGGATTTTCTGGTAGAGAGCAGAATTCATGGTTCCATCAATTACAGGACGTCAGTCATGTCCTGAAGAAGCAAATAAACTCCAAACCATCACACAACCACCACCAAATTTGACTGCTAGTGTGAGTTTTTTTTGTTTTTTACTATGAATGTTTGTTAACTTTACACCAGATGTAACTGGATACACCTTTTAAACGATCATCTTTTTTATCATAGGTCAACAGAATATTTTCCCCAAATTCCATAAAATGTTTTTTGGAAGTCTTCCTGCTTCTTGGTCATCAAGAAACATGAAAGGTGCTGCCCCCTACCAAACATGCTGTTTGATTGCCGACACCTGAATGAAGATCCCACTTTATATATTTCATCTAAACCGCTGAATGTTGTCACTATATTTTCAATCAGTAGCAATTTATACTCAAAAAGCCCCGTATCTGCATGTATCTGGGCCCTGAACGATGGGTTTTTATTAAGTAATAACTCCAGCCAACTTTCTGTACAACACAAAATAACAAAATGTTTAAGAGTCAAAAGGTGCTGGTTCAAATTGACAGCTGCTGTGTTGCAAATACATATGTTACTATCAGCATCTGTAAAAACATAAGATGAATTGAATGCTTTTATGAAGCAATTTGGTGCTGCACATTCCTGCCAATCTATGTTTCTTTGCAGAGCAAAAATAAAAAAAACCTCTACTCCTACATTTGGAGCTTTAGACCACAGGGCTACATCTGTGTGCGTACCAAAACAGGATTTTTTCCTGTGTTTGTGTGTGTGTGTGTCTTTAGCAGCAAAACATTTAGCTGTAACATTTGGCAACCTGGAGTCGAGAGGGTATTCGCCATGCAGCAATGATGAGAGAACAGAGGACGAGATTAAAGAGAGAAGAAAAAAAATAAGTAATGGATTTATGTTAAAACAAGAAAATTGAGTTATAGCAAGACACTAACATGAATTATGCAGAGATTAAGCTCCCCAAGGAGGGAGCTTGGGATAAATTTATTCTCCAATGCTTCTTTAAAGTAACATGCGACATGTTAACTCTGATGAATGATCTAAAATGTCCAGAATAAGGACAGATAACTGTGCCTGGAAGATCAGAAAACAGCAACACTAAGTGGAAGATGTGTCTGCACACTGCAGTAACAGAAAAAAAACACAGGTCTTCAAACCAAAAAAGAGTTTTCTGTCGGGTCTGGAAACAGCAGAGGTGAAAACAACACATTCAGATGTGAAACTGGGCCTTGCTTTTCCATTTCCAAGTCATTTATTCCTGTTTGAACATGTTGAATTGAAAACAATCAAGCAGTGATACTGTTCTCACATAAAGAACTTCGGAGTTTTATAAAAGAGCTCCAGATCAGTATTCCCACTCTCTACCAGTTGGGTAGAGAGTGGGAATACTCTTAAATTTATTTTAATAAATTAAAAAAACAAAATGTATTTAATAAATTAGAATCTGTGTTCCAATGATAATGCATCAGATTGAAAGCAGGTTTAAAACTGTATTAAAATGTTTTATGTAATATTCCAATCCTGAATGGTGAATTTTCATTAGCTGCAAGTGGAAAATCATCATAATAAACTGAAATAATATTTTTTAAAACAACAGCCAACAGAAATCTATATAAAGTGTTTCACTTACTAAACTGAGTTACTAAAATAAATGACCTTTTCAATAATATTCTAATTTATTGAATATGACTTAATACACTTTTAGTGCCCACAGAGGGATTTACTTCAAAGCTACAGTAATTACATTAGTTACAGATAATGAAAACCTAATATTCTTTCTTGGTAAATTGCAATCATGGGCAAGATAACTGACTTAACAGTTTTCCAGCAGTAAACCACAAAAGATCATTGGTAAAAGTAAATGCTGGCTAGTCATAAAGTGCTGTATATACCACATTAATGGAAAGTTGAGTTAAAAGAAAAAATGCTGTGGAGATTTAGGCAACAGGGATAACCACCTTTGAAAGAGTTACGAAGCAAATCCAATTCAAGAGTGTGAAGGAAATTCATGAAGCCTGGACTGGTGCTTCAGGAGCCAACACACACAACCCCAATAAACGACATAATATACAACTGTTGCTTTCCTTGTGCCACTACTGAACTAGAGAAAATGCCAGGACTGTTTTACTAATGCTAAAGAAAGGCTTAAACAGTGGAAATAAACTTTCCACTGTTTTATCAAGTCTAAAGTCAGTGCATCAGTTTACAAGTATCCCTATATATCTTTACTAGCATGTATCAGCTCTAATTTAACCAAGTTTAAATTAAAGGACTTAAAGGACTGAGTTTAATGTGTCCAATAAATGCTCTATACCTGCTTTGTGCGCTTTATTAAGCAGCTAATATCTTTTAGGTGCTTTCTTTGGTCCATTACCTCACATCTGAGGAGGTCATTTTGTTCACTTGATCCTGAGCCAACATAACGTTCAACAGACCTCTGCTAACAGAAAAAAGCTATTTCTTAAGTGTCTCTTGACTGACCACTGAGAGAATAGGGGGTGCACATAAAGAAGAACACAAAGATCAACCATCAACCCAAACTAGTTTCCAGTGAACGGTGAAAGGTCTTGCCAGCTGAGGGAGAGGAAAATGAGAACAGAGAAGAAAAAGGTACTCAGTTGAATGATCTGCTGTGTGAAAGGAGAGGAGTTTTCACAGTTGGCTGGGTTTGATCAATCCAGAAAGACTTCATATGCACGCACTCACCCTCGCAAACAAACAAAAGCAAGCCAATGCACAATGTAGGAATGAACAGATGCTCTCTTTTGGACACACAAAGCTAGTTCATTTAGTTTGACAAAACACTAACAAATCCAACCACCCATGAAGTATAAAATACCTAGTTTTTCCTACTGAGTCTTGTAAAAGAGGAAGGCTATATCATCGCTACCATGGGATGTGTGGCAGACCAAGGAAATGCAAGGTGCAGACAGAAGGGTTCTAGCTAACCCACAAATTCCAGGGATCACTTTGATAGAAACCACACTAAAAAACCCTTCTATATACTTCTTAGATGATTGTTTATTGTTCTTCATTAAGATGGTTAGATTTTTCTGATCTTCTTCATCTATGATGCCCATTTTATACACTGTAGAGTCATAATATTAAACGAATATAAGCCAGGATATTTGCTTTTATTCCTGATTGTGTTTTTATCCAGTAGAGTTAAAGACTTTACCACACATTGATTTTATAAGGAGTCCCCCAAGGCCGATAGCGTACAGGCTGATATTCACTGAGTGGCCATGGGCGTGGTCATCTGTGTGAGTCTGACTGCAATATTCAATGGGAGCTCCATGGGACGAGGAGAAATGAGAAGGTGTTCAGAAAAAGTAAAAGAAAACTGAACTCCGGCCTTAACGAGCAATATTACATGCTCAAAGGATCCTTTTAGGTTTCCGGAAGTTCAAGAATATGCACTACCAATGAAGCGTTTTATATACACTTTCTCACCTATTAGGTCTCTTTCTTTTCATGACTATTTACATTGTAGATTCTCACTAAAGGCAAAAAAACTATTAATGAACACACATGAAATTATGTAGTAAACAAAAAGTGTGAAATAACTCTAAACATTTTAATATTTTAGATTCTTCAAAATAGCCACCCTTTCCTCTGATTACTGCTTTGCTCTCTTAGCATTCTCTCCATGAGCTTCATGAGGTGGTCATCCGAAATGGTTTTCCAAAGAGTCTTGAAAGAACTTCCGAGAGGTTCATTGAGAGATGGCCAAAAGTTAATATTTCGGTCATTACAGCAAAGTGCGGCTACTAAGGAATCTAATTGATGCCTTCAGTGAGTATCTATGGACAATGTAAATAGACATAAAAATAAGGAAAACCAGTAAATGAGAAATTGTGTCTAAAACGTTTGACTGGTAGTGAAATTTTACCATTTTACAAATGATAAACCATGCCTGAAGGCATCCTAAATCAGCTGATCACATACATTCCCCCAAAATACACAAAACAATACCACCATGAAACTGCTCATGGAACAGTTCATATAGAAAAAAGAAAGTGTCTTTGGAATAAATCCTCCCACAATCTCACCATGCGGGATCTCTCAAAAACAAATAGAGAAGTCCAGCAAAAGCCAGCGGTTTTGTGCTTTAAAGTCTGCTCAGAAGCGTTTAAAAATATTGCAAGAAAAACAATGTCGAGGCTCAAATAAATCAGTCTTGGTACATCCCGAAAAAAAGAGAAGGTAACAGTAAGGAAACGTTTTACCAAGTTGGTATTTCTGTTACAGTGGTTTTCTTCTCCAGGCCCGGTGCGTACTCCACTGAAGATGCATTGATGAATTGAGTCAAATAAAGAAGTATATCTGGCACATTTCTCTGTTTGCTCTACTCTCAGGCAAACGGTTGATGAGCATTAAATTGTCATTCAGCTTCTGAAAGCAATACTGTAAGCCTCAAAGTTTGTTCTTAATGAGAAAAACCTAAATTTAATGCGGTTTTGCAGAAACCACTCTTATGCCATATGGCAGATACAGTTAGGAGTATTATCCTACAAAAACAAAAGCCTGAAGGTTGGACTATCCTGTTCTTATCCTTTTCTTTTTATTGTATAAATAACAAATGTCTTATTGTATAAGTCAAGAAAACAATTGTAAAGGCTACATGTTTTACCGTTTTTGACAACTCGGGGAAAGCCGAACCCACACTTAAGCTAGACTTTACTATAATGAACTTGACTTGTTTTATTTGTTTATGTCTTGTTAATAACTTCAGCTTGTAGCTTGTGTATGTTTCCACAGTTTACCCTTAAAAAAGGAATGTTAATCTCAAAGGGCTTTAAGGATAAATACAGGGGTTGGACAATGAAACTGAAACACCTGTCATTTTAGTGTGGGAGGTTTCATGGCTAAATTGGACCAGCCTGGTAGCCAGTCTTCATTGATTGCACATTGCACCAGTAAGAGCAGAGTGTGAAGGTTCAATTAGCAGGGTAAGAGCACAGTTTTGCTCAAAATGTTGAAATGCACACAACATTATGGGTGACATACCAGAGTTCAAAAGAGGACAAATTGTTGGTGCACGTCTTGCTGGTGCATCTGTGACCAAGACAGCAAGTTTTTGTGATGTATCAAGAGCCACGGTATCCAGGGTAATGTCAGCATACCACCAAGAAGGACGAACCACATCCAACAGGATTAACTGTGTGGACACAAGAGGAAGCTGTCTGAAAGGGATGTTTGGGTGCTAACCTGGATTGTATCCAAAAAACATAAAACCACGGCTGCCCAAATCACGGCAGAATTAAATGTGCACCTCAACTCTCCTGTTTCCACCAGAACTGTCCGTCGGGAGATCCACAGGGTCAATATACACGGCTGGGCTGCTATAGCCAAACCTTTGGTCACTCATGCCAATGCCAAACGTCGGTTTCAATGGTGCAAGGAGCGCAAATCTTGGGCGGTGGACAATGTGAAACATGTATTGTTCTCTGATGAGTCCACCTTTACTGTTTTCCCCACATCCGGGAGAGTTACTGTGTGGAGAAGCCCCAAAGAAGCGTACCACCCAGACTGTTGCATGCCCAGAGTGAAGCATGGGGGTGGATCAGTGATGGTTTGGGCTGCTATATCATGGCATTCCCTTGGCCCAATACTTGTGCTAGACGGGCACGTCACTGCCAAGGAGTACCGAACCATTCTTGAGGACCATGTGCATCCAATGGTTCAAACATTGTATCCTGAAGGCGGTGCCGTGTATCAGGATGACAATGCACCAATACACACAGCAAGACTGGTGAAAGATTGGTTTGATGAACATGAAAGTGAAGTTGAACATCTCCCATGGCCTGCACAGTCACCAGATCTAAATATTATTGACCCACTTTGGGGTGTTTTGGAGGAGCAAGTCAGGAAACGTTTTCCTCCACCAGTATCACGTAGTGACCTGACCACTATCCTGCAATAAGAATGGCTTAAAACCACTGTGCAGGACTTGTATATGTCATTCCCAAGATGAATTGACGCTGTATTGGCCGCAAAAGGAGGCCCTACACCATACTAATAAATTATTGTGGTCTAAAACCAGGTGTTTCAGTTTCATTGTCCAACCCCTGTATATAATAACACCAACAGGCTCCACCAAGTATTTTCTGACCTAATCACTTCCAATAGAACAAAAAACATATTTTTCTCTCTCTTCCTAATCTCTGACTCTGAGAAGCTTTAATGTGAGAAAACTGTACGTATTGATTTACCTGAATTTTTATTTAGAACTACAAAAGGGTGGAATAACCTGGATGGAGGTAGATGGAGGGAAGGGGAGTTTATCCTATTCTGAAACTTACAGACATAGCAGGTAAAGCAGACTTTTCACAGTTTTAGTAAAACCGAAGAAGGTAAGTAGACAAAATTGTGATTGATTATCCACCTTTGTAAAGCCATAAATATTAATTTGTATGTGTGTGATAATTGGAAAAAAGAATGCAGAAATAACATTACAGATACCATGCTTGACCCTTTTTGACAGAGCTTTAGAGATGTGACACAAAAACTCTCTGCAGTAAAGATTTATGGTTTAGTAGACAAGACTGGGAAATACACAAACCCGTCTCAGAAAGGAAGATTTGTGTGGTCTACTAACCTTCAGGATATTTCCTCCACCTGCCTTTGGCCTACATTGTTTTCCACAAGTTTACCTTAAATATGGATTAACCTCTTTTTTCTCTCACTGGGCGTGTATCTATCTTATGTCGCCAGGATAAGGAAAGTAATGCGCAGAACAGATAACAGCCATAATTTGCAGATAGACAACAGTTTTAAAAATTGGTTAAAAGTTTATTTTCACCCTCCCCCTCCCCCGTCTCCCTCATCTGTTCCCCTGCACTCTCTTTTTCCAATTAACTCTCCTTCTCCTTGAGGCATCTGCTGTTTCCATAGGAACAGTGCTCTGTAGTCGATGCTGGTAGTCCTGGTAACAGTGAACTGGGCAGGCCAAGTGTGTGTGTGTGTGTGCGCTGCATATTTGGGTGATTGAGTCCACATGTGTCATGTTTACAGTGATCGGGCTTCCCCGTCTCTCTGCAAAAGGTGTTTAGTTGTTTTAATGACTTTTAGGCAAAGTTTTTTTCACATTTAATTAATAATTCAGGCACTTCTCTCGCAATATATGTGAAAGCAGCAAGAGAATGAAAAATCCAAACATTTATAGGACAGTAAATTTGTTATTTTGTATTTTATGACCGATCCTACATTTGAATTACATGAAAACATTTTCACACTCATGTGCGCTACATATTTTAATGCTAACTGTATACAGTAAAGAAAGTATTCTGACATATTTTTAAAAACAAGGTAAAGATCTTATTATAAATTATTTATTTCCCTAGCAGATTTAGGTTTAAAGTAATCTTCTAATTGTACCATTGATGATTGAGAATGTCATTTCAGACATGCCATTATTCCTTAAAGGGAACATGTCATGCTTTTAAATCCTTCCTTTTCACACTAAAATAAAGTTTGTTGTCATTCTAGTGTTATTTGCAGCTTACCACTTTGCTGTGTCTGTGGTTTCCACAGACAGAAGAAACTGACCTGTAGTTGTGTTCTGCATGTGAAAATAATGTCTTATATTATCCGTGTTTTTGTGCAAAGGAGCAGGGTCGCGAGACAGAGAAAACATTTCTTGTAGAGAAAACATCCAGGCCTAGCTCCAATCTCGCAAACCCTTATGAATGTGTTGTGGTGTGATAAAATCAAACCCAAAATTTCAAAGGTGGGTTTTACTCAAAAACCCCATTTCACAACACCAAAAGACCACCGTGCCCACAGTGAAATATGGTGGTGACAGCATCATGCACTGGAATTTTTTATTTATTTAGTTGGAACTTGTGTTTTTGTCGAGGTTTTCACTGAAAACCTTCAGGTGTCTGCTAAAATGTTTAAGAGGAAATTTATTTTCAGCCTCAGGTCTCCTGGAACTTTTTCAGGAGTGTGTTCACATTTGAGAGTCACTAACTATATGCTGAAACTCAGGGAAATATGGAGTTAATCAGGCTACGCATTATCTCGCACAGTAAGTGAAACAGAACTACTAGACTGAGTTTGGAAAATGTTTGTGGAGTTATAAACGACTTATAAACATAATAGTAGTACTTGCCCAGACACCACTGGTCGCACTATTAATGTAAAGGGTCATGAAGTAGACATTTGTGTTTGTTTGTGGAACTTTGTGTGTGTGTTAAGGATTAAAAAGCTTGAAGACAAGTGACTATTTATGAAAACAGGAACAGAGGTCCAGCACTGCATCTGACTCTGTGGTGCTCACCGTTCACAGCTGAGACACACTTCAGTGCAAAGACAGTGATGATATGAAGATTGGTTTCTGTTGAGCCTAAACAGAAGACATTGAGGAATATGTGGAGGAAGTAAAGTGCTTTAGCAGATGTGATTATACACCCGAAACAAGTTTAGAGTAAAACACGCAGCCAATCTACTGATCTATTTATATTCTGAGTCAAAATGGCATTCTTATTTACCTCTGAAATCTATCTGTGTTCAGTGTATTTTAGTGCACTGATGTTATTGACACACTAAATATAACCTAAATTGAGTAAACAACAATACATTTCATACCATTTTGGTGTTGGTATTTGTGTGTGCTGGGCAGGCCATCTGCCCATGTAAGCGGCAGGCCGGGATATGAACAAACACGTGCAATGAACCATTCTATGGCCAGGAAAACATCTCTGGAGCGCAGAGGGTTTCAGCTCAGCAGACAATGCCCTCACACAGTCATATAAATATTGTTCCATACATGTAAAAAACATGCCAGCACTCATGATGATGCACACATAAGAAAATGTATTAAAACATCATGCTACCTCGATGTCAAAGCAGAGACACACAAGCAAAGATAGACTAAAACACATGCATGAACAAATTAATATAGAAACATCGCAAGCATACACAAACACACTTTGTTTCTGATTCCGACCCTGTATCCCTACACATGCGCAGCTACATTTGCAATCACACACGCTCTCTCTACCTCATGTGTGCTCCAGTGCTCTACTTTCCTTCTGCCGGAACTGGAAGGGAGGGGCTTCTCGGGCCAGCATCCTCACACGCTCTCCCACACACACATGGACAAGTGTGAAGAGAGTAGGTATACAAAAGGATTCATGCACAGAAACACAGCTGTACAGACAAAACTGGAGGCATGCAAATTTAAGGGTACTGACAGAAACAGAAAAGCATGCACACCCAGTTTTGCATTATGGAATGCATATGCACGGATGTTGAAACTGTGTGGAAAACCACAAAAGTAATTGTTCACACGTGTATAAAAAGAGCTGTTCATATATGAAAAAGAGATGGAAGAAGAGCAGAAGGACAGAAAGTAATCCAGGATAGTTAGTGAGGAGTTCTTTATTTGAAAACCAAGAAGGAAGTTTCAGATTTACATCCGGGCCTTTCTGTGTGGATGTATGTGTCTTCCAATTGCCTCCCACAGTCTAGAATCATTCACATCAGCTAAACTAGAGATTCTAAATTGCTCTTAAGAAGTTTGTCCTCCTTGTGGCTTGCTCAGCCCATAACACATAATTTGAAAAGTGCTCATGAAAATCTATTTTTAGTTGCCAAACAGAGAAAAAATATTTTTAAAGAGATTTTTTTTATCTTTGTAAATCACTGGTCTGAAAGTGAAATCAGCTAAATTGACAGTGGCGGGTCAAATCTTCAAAAACAGGAGATCAAGCCAAATAATTGTGATATGGGGGTCTCTAATTAAAATAAGCTGAATAAACCTGCAGATCAACTGCCAACAAATTCAGAATATCAGTTCAATGTCAGCTCCCTAGAGCAAAGTGTGACTTGCTTTGCAGGCTCAGGGTAGTTTGTGGTACAGAAGATAAGTTTCTTTGTGTTTCTTAAATGCACGAGAGATGCTAAACTAGTGTTCACCTGGAAACTTGATTTAATTGCACACATGCATGTCCAGTGTCTGACTTAACTCCCAAAGGACTGTTTCAGGTAGCAGGCACAAATTACAGCTTCTAACCTCACTTACAGCTACATCTCTAAGGGAAGAGACTGAAGTGAGCCAAGGGCCATAGACACACCCAACTAAGAAGGGATTGAACAGTCTTCTATGCCAGGCTGCATCCATGAGGGCAGGGAAATACATTCCACACGTGTCTGAGAATAACACTGCATAAATCGTTTCACTATATTTACCTTGCATTATAGTTTTTAAGAAACATTCAAATTATATGCAGCAAAACAAAGATGCACTAGAATCACCGATAAACATGATAATAATTATTACTAATTTAATAATTATTAAATCAAAAAGAATTGTACGCACAGACTGGGCAGCATTTCCCTAATCCCTTTTTGAGCTTCACCTTTTACACAAATATGGAAGGAAATCATATGGAGAAGGAAAAGTGTGAGCGGAGAGGAGGAATAAAACGGATTAGCGTAATCCAATTTATTCTGGAACAAAAGGTTCAAACAGCAAACATGCAGAAACAGAAACACTCGAAGCACACACTATGAAGCAATGCACGTTCCTCAATCTTCCTGGTGTTCTCTACTGCTTTATCTCTGCACCATACTAACAAGGCAGATCACATTAAATCAGTGATTCTCAAAGTGTGGAGCACAAGAACCTTCCTGATATTTATACAACTATTTTGCTAGTGGAACTTCTCTAGTCTTTCAACCTGTAACATTTCCATGTTACACATTCAACAAATGTGTTTTTCCATGGAGACAGGACAAGGGGTAACAATAATCAAGAGCACCTGGTAGCTCACACAAGGCTAGTCCTTCCGTCCTACTTCATACTGGTCTGCTGCAAAATAAGGAACCGCGTAGAACTATGTTCCTTCACTAAATTTGTAGCTAAGTGTTTCATGATGTAAAATAGTATGCCTTGAATAAAGTACAGCACCTGTCTTACTAATAAAGACCGTGTGTTAATGGTGCTGTATATACATACGAACCCACCGAGAGATGAGGACTGAAAAGATGAGAAATGGAGGCATAGGGACAGAAACTGCACTGTTGAAGTCTCTGTGAATGGTAAGAAATAAACAAAGACCTGTCATTCTGTTGTGTCTAACAGCTGAAAGCATGAATCTAAAAAAAAATCATAATACAGCTCATGAAAGCCACCACTGTTTAAGGAGAAAAGCTGAGGTCAACTCAAAGCAGGGAAATTACTTAAAAAAGAGCCTTGGAAAGAACCATCAATGATGAAGTGACATCACCAGCTCACTGAAAGGAGATATTTATCACAAAGCATTGCTCTGAACTCTGAGAGTGCAAGTTTTTTGAATGAATATATTCAGAAATCAGTTTCCCTGCAGCCAGTTAAACTGCTATACTGAGTTTGTTGGGTTTCCCTCCTCGAACTAAATTGATGTTTTTTTTTTTTAAAGATAACACATTAGGCTTCACCTCAATATTTGTATTATTAAAAACTGATTGGGTGGTTTCTTTTTTTGTGTTAGAAAACTGCAGTTCATAAGTCAGTCAGTCATTTTCTACCACTTATTCCATAGTGGGTCACGGGGGAGCTGGTGCCTATCTCCAGCAGTCTATGGGCGAGAGGCAGGGTACACCCTGGACAGGTCGCCAGTCCATCGCAGGGCAACACACAAACAACCATGCACACACTCATTCATACACCTAAGGGCAATTTAGAGAGAACAATTAACCTAACAGGCATGTCTTTGGACTGTGGGAGGAAGCCGGAGTATCCGGTGAGAACCCACGCATGCACGGGGAGAACATGCAAACTCCATGCAGAAAGACGCCTGGCCAGGAGGTGAACTGAGGACCTTCTTTCTTTATAAATACTTACATTTTTTCTAACAAATTAAAATAATAAGAGATAGCAAAGTCAAAGTAGTGTAACTACCATTATTATTTTTTTCTTTTTTGAAATAATCAAAATGGGCCTGGGCTGTTTTTCTCTCTCAACAGTGGCACTACTTATGAAGTGAAGATCAACCACTTTGTAGTAATTCGCAAATATGCAAATGTACGACATGGGTATATCCGTAGAGCTGTTGTGACTAGATGAAATCTAGATGCATTGCTCTTTTAATGTTTACCTATGTGAAATCTGATCTGCTTAGATGAAAGATGGGAGTTGTTTTTTACAATAAAGTCCAGCAGAGCTCTTCTTTTGCTGTCTTTCCTGATGTGATGTGGTGTGGTCATTCTTTTCTCCGTAGCGGCTCCTGTTGTTTGGAAAGATAATTACAGGCAGTGTGGCAAAATAAACACTAAAATAATATTTTTAGGACCTTGTCTTTTTGGCATATCTTAAAAAAAATCTTCTGAAATGCAGATTATTCATATGGCTCTGAATATCTTACTGGAACTATCATGCAAAGTCTTCTTGTGAAAGAAGTTGATAAAACCTGGTTGTCAGGCTTTGGTTTGTTAAGCTCAGCTGAGCCCAGCCCAGAAAGCAACATCTTCACACAGACCAGATGTTGGGGGAAATACCAAGATCGGGTATAGTGTAAGCTGGACGGGAGGTAAGGGCAGAAGCTTGACTGTGCCAACTCCTGGCATCAAAATCTGGCTCAGGATCAGTAGAATGTCACCTTACTGGCAGTAAAGAAGCAAAGGCTGGTGAGGATACTTGTGCAATAACAACAAAGCATAGCTGGGCTCACTTCCCAAATCCTATAGATGGGCTCAACTCTCTCCAACTTGACTTGTAACTAAGTGGTGGAAAAGCAGGCAGAATTCCTCAGGGGACATGTCAAAGACATGTTGAAAGTTACAGCTAATGACTGCAAGCTGTTATCCAGCAAAAACGATACATAAATAACTAATAGAATCAGGGCAGATAATAATTTTGACCACAGTGTAATAATTTTGGTTCTGAGTAAAGGGTAAAATTGTGTAAGCATTAAAAATTAACCTAGGATTTCTGTCCTCAACTGTATTCACACAACAATAGGAAATTTAATGCCCTGAAAAAAATAGATTCAAGGCCTTGGAATACAATATAAATGTCACTAATATCAGTCCAACAGCTGTTTAGCTCTTCCAGAGTGGCTGAACAATTTCAAAGACAGACTGACATAACCAGGCTGCATGCATGGATAAAAACTCCGCGTGGAGAAATTAGGAAAAACATTTGCAATATCTTCTGCACACAACAGGGACTTCACTGCTCTAATTTAGATTATCATCTGTAAATATGAACACTGGAACCATACTGTCAAATAAGCAAATTAGGACATATTTTCATTTGCACTGGAATAAACCTCTTGACCTTGCATAATCTATCTTTCAGTCACTTCCAAGGAAAATACTTCTTTGCAAAATCCCCTAACAGGCAGGGAACAGGATATACATTGTATCAGCAAAAGTATTGGGTTACTTGCCTTTGCACACACATTGATCTTAATGACATCCCGTTTTTATTTAAACAAAGCCTTTCACATGGTGTTAGCCCACCCTTTGCAGCTACAACAGCTTTATCTCCTTTCACAAAGATGTCTATGAGGTTTAGAAGTGTGTTTATAGGAATATCTAAGGAACTATTCTTCCAGGAGAGCATTTGAACTATAGTTGGACAAAATGGCCTGGCTTGCAGTCTCCACTCATTCATGTCTTTAAAGACCATGCTTGTGAACTGGTGTGTAATCATGTTGGAACTGAATGGGGACATATTTCAAACTGCCAAACCCAGACTCATCAACTGGACTGCCAGACAGAGGCAGGATTCGTCACTCCAGAGAACATGCCCCCATCTCCTTTGAGCCCACTGGTGCCATGCTTTAAACCACTGCATCTGAAGCTTTGCATTGCTCTCAATGATGTAAAGCCATGAAAATCTGTTCCACAAAGCACCGTGTACTGTTCTTGAGCTAATCTGAAGGCCACATGGAGTTGGGCGGTCTGTAGCTACCGCCTCTGCAGAAGGTTGGTGACCTCTGCGCAGTAGATGGCTTAGCACTCACTGACCACACTTATTTTAGGTGGCCTACCGCTTTGTGGCAGAGTTACTGTTGTCCCAAATTGCATCCACTTTGTTATAATTACACTAACAGTTGACTGCAGAATATTTAGGAAACTGAATTTACTGCACAGATGGCATCCTATCAAGGTACAATGCTGGAATTAACTGAGCTCCTGAAAGGGATCCATTCCTTCACAATGTCTCTAGAAGTAGTCATTGTCACAGGTGGCCATGGAAGGGATCTTAAAACCTAAATTCAATAATTTGGATGGATGACCCACTACCTTTGGCAATACAGTGTAAATCCTTACATTATTCATTATTAATTCAAGACAAATCAAAACCAAGTATCTTCAGGTAAACCTTTCTCTTAGAACAAGTCCAAGGACTACTCTGTACATTTTAAACAGGACAAAGGTTAGCAATTAAAAGTGTTAGTCTGAAATGATATCCAATGAGTCTCCATAGCAACAGCTAGAATGATTCATAGAGCATGTCAGTCTGTGAAATAAATTTCACACTTCAATGAACCACGATCTCTGCAGCAAGAATTTGTTTGCTTGTACGAGTGAAGTGTGCAGGTTAGAAAGAAAAATAAACAATAAAATCTATTGTTCAGCAATCCTGTGTTGAGATTGTCAGTTCTTAAAATCACAGATGACAGGTGAGAATGATTTACAGTTGTTTTGCTTCTTTTTTTGGCAGCAATTTCTGCAGTATTGATTTGATTTTTGTTTTCCAAGTACTGGCAAATGTAAATCTGCACCATTTGTCATTTATCAGCGTGTTTCTACAGCTGAAGTAATTGCTGGGAAAAAGCCTTAAAGCAGATTTTATTTTCAACTCTGCTCTGTCTAATTGGCCTCATACTGACACTCTGCTCAATAGCTTTCTGTAGAGTTTTCTTTCTTTTGTCCCCTGTCCACACTAACGTTCTCTCATTTGCTATCATGCAGCTTCTTCATTCTTGTTTTGCTCTCATTTAATCAATTTCTTTTCTGCAGTTCCTTGGTAATGGAAGACCTTTCAGGGGTCCCCACCCTCCTTATTCCTCCATCCTTCCATTTTCTTGCTTCATCTAAGCTTTTTTTCTCTTGCCTTTCGTTGCATCTCTCTGTCCTCTTTTTCATTGTGAGAATATTTTCTATAAAAAAGCAAATTCACAACAGACCTCCTACATTCCTGCAAAACACACATACTCAAAAAGGAGCATAAATCTTGACTGTCGTAGCCACATAAGCCACTGTGCCATGGAAAAGACCTTCAATCATAAGGAACACAAATGCACTCAAACACCATTAAAAGACACTGCAAAGACCACTTTTCCATCAGCCCACAGCCCAAGAACAGAGCAAGTGAAAACAGGTTGTGAATCAGAGGTAAGGAGATGTGATGGCGATAAAGAATGAAAAGGGACTCAAAAGTCACTGTACTGTCTTCTGAACAAGTTGCAGGCTGCTTTATGAGTTTGGTTTTACTACTTCTGAAGGAGTCAAATCCACCCATCTGTGCAGCAACCAAACCACATTGCTGATCCTTCTTTAAAACCTCCTTCTGTTGGAGGAAAATACCCAGAGAACTGCCTCTTTTCCTGCATGCGTGTCTGTTGCCTGTTTGCCTTTGTTTACTTGAGTTAGGATTTTACCCGATGAAGCTTATAACCTTAAAGCCTTAGTTAATTTGGTAATAGCAAACATTTCCAAAAATACTTGATAGAGACAAAAATGTGGGACTCCCAAGTCCTTCAGGGATGACTGACTTACAATTTAATTCATCATACTACAGAGCAGTGCATTCTGCCCCTTTGCTTTCTTGTCACCCTTAAATGTTTCAGATCAACAAACCAATTTCAAAATCAGACGAAGAAAGTCTGACTAAATAATTACATTTCATTAGCCTCATCCTGGCCTGATTACTGGCACCGTAATAACAGTACTTCAATAAAACCGGCCTGACAACATGAAGTAGGCTTAAATGTGTCAAAAAGCCACACATCATGCTCTGACCTAAAATAATTCAAACAAAACCAAATCCTGACACTTATCAGTCTGGAAATGTTTATAAAATAATTTCTAAAACTTTGGGGCTCCAGTGAACCACAGTGAACAATGGTGAACTTTCCCAGAAGTTGTCAGCCTACCAAAATTACTCCAAGAATGCATCAAAGAGTCAACCAGAAGAACCCAGAACAACATGTAAAGCCTTGCAGGCCTCACAAAACACAGAGACTGGGCAAAAATGTCATCCATGGCAAGTTCCAAGGCCAAAACCACTGCTGACCAAAAAGAGCACAAAGACCTGGTTCACATTTTCTCAAAACATCTTGATGATCTAAAAGACTTCTGGAAATCTATTCTGTGGATAGATGAGAAAAGTGGAGATAGCAGTGGTAGTGCGATGGGTCTGGGTCTGGTTGGCTGGTTCAGGACATGGACGTAAAAGAAAATGTCCTTCTGCTTGTCACCTATTTTTAAGCACGCATGGGTTGTACAGCAGGATAATAATGCGAAACAAGTCCACCTGTGAATGTCTCTAAAAAAATATAAATGACAGAGTTGGTGTGACCTTTTCAAAGTCCAGACTTATATTCAATGGAAAACCAAAGACATGACAGTTCATGCATGAAAACCCTACAATGTGCCAGAAATAAAGGAATTCTGCCAGGAAGATTGGGCCAGAATCCCTGCACAGCATGGGCGGTTCTAGACAGAGGCAATGCCCCTATAGAACTGGTCCTGGCCCTTGCACTGAAGACATAATACTAAATCAATTTCCTATGATATGCGCTGGCACAGAAACCAAAATGGACCAATTTTGTTTTTTACCTTTACAGTTTTAGTTTAACAGTGAATTAAAAATTATGGTGTGCACTTTTAGCTTCAGCTGTATTAAGACAAGATCGCAGTTTTCATTTGCTGGATCAGGGGTCTGCACCCTGCAGCTGCAGAGCCGCAAGTGGCTCTGCAGCTCACTTAATATATGAAACAATGAAATATTGTCTTTTTTTTTTCATTCTTTTGCACTCTGCCCCCATGAAAAAACACTGCTCCCACCCTGGCCCCCTTGGTAAATTTGTTATAGAACCGCCACTGTGATGGAAATTGCTCACTTCCAGTTGACAGAGATGGCAGTTGTTTCCGGCAATGGTGGAGCAAGCATTTGCTAGGTTTAGGGGCAATTACTTTTTCACATAGGGCCAGGTTGTTCTGTTGTTTTTTTTCTCTTAAAAAATATAATCATCATTCGTACTTCGACTAGGATTCATAGTTAACTGTATAAACAGATGAATTTGAAAACTTAATTTTGAATTGAGACTCCTCAAGCAGCACCTTGAACAATTCAGTGAGTGTATCTTGACCTGTTCTTCTCCATTTAAAAAACTTGAGCTACCTACTTCAGTTAATAGTGGTGTTCTCTTGTCTTAGTGTGTCAAGGTCTAGCATGGCTAATGGCCAAAACATTGTCATTGTCAAATTGTTGTCACGGTTAGTGCAGCAGCCAACAGCTGAGAGTGCTCAGCGTCTTGTCAGTACTCTTACAGGCAGTGGAGCGGAAATGTTAAGTGCCACTATTACTGATTTCACTGTCAGGGAGTAATTTGCAGATATGCCATTGTTAGAGCAGGGCATTCAAATTATCCCAGTAATGACACTCACTGTTTGAACAACATTAAAAGGTAAAAGACAAGGAAACGTGTCAATCTACGGTGCAGACATTTGCTCTTTTGTTTTGTGTACAACTGCAATTAAAGTAAATAAATGCCTCATTTACAAGTAAACTGAGCTGTGAAGGATGTTGAGTTAAAGGTGTAGTTCAGGATTTTTTAATGGAGGTTTTGTTAAAAGGTTATAAGCTGTTATTATCTTACCTGCAGTTTATAACTCTGTCATTTTCATGAAGAATAAATCCAGATTAGTTAGTCACAGTGGTTGAAGCTAACGACTAATCATAAAGGGGCTAAGACCAAAGCAGACTTCTATAATCTTAAAACATCTCCAGTCACAAAAATGTCAGAGTGATATATGCAAACCTTTAAAACTATAATCATCTTTGCATTAGGTAAGCATGGCAAGAATATCTCACCCTTTGTTTTATAAGTAGCTAGAAACAATTATTCAGAATCAGGATGCGCTTTATTCAGCTATAATCAGCTCTCAATGAAGACATTTTTAATGTAAATAAAAGAAGACAAATAAAAATAAATGTTTTTTATGTAAATATATAGTAGTATTGTAGTATATGCACTATATTGCCCAACGTATTAGTCTGTCTACTTTTACATGTACCTGAACTTTGCTGACATCCTATTTTTAATCTATAAGGTCCAGTTTATTGTTGGACCCACTGTTGCCAGCAAGAATAACTATTCTTTAAACATCTTCCACAAGGTTTCAGGAGTGTGTTCATAGTTAGATGAGAAAACCCGAATTACAGTGTTGTGTTGAAGAAGGATGAGGTCAGGACTCTGGGCAGGCACCTGCAGCCATGGAAGTGATTGTAGCATCAAAATTCATTGATGTGGTGGTCTGACCAGTGCTTTTGGTAATATAGTGTAGATATACTGTGTTTTTACGAAAGAGAAAGTGCAAATATGCATGGTATCAATCTGGGCACTCTGACTGTTAAGTGTTCATCAGAGAGTCAGCCTGACTGTTTCTTTGGCAGCTAGTTTTTGGCAGCTCTGTGGCACCGACCTGAAGGTAAAAGTCTAAACAATCTGTGTCTAGGATGTGTGGGGTCTGCACAGATGTTAACTGTCCTTTTCCTCACCCTAAACCTGTACAAGTCCTGCTTTTATCTGTAGTGCCTAGACTATTGCAGCCTCTGTATTCCTGCTTAAGTCTAGATTTAGTCTCCTGCTTACAGATGGTCCAAGCCTTTGGTGTGTCTGATACTTCTTAATTCCTGTGTGTATTAGTTATATATTATCGGGGTTTTTTTATGGAAGTATTTTTGGAAAGTACTCTAGAATAAACCTTTATCTTTTTACTTATTTGCACAGAAACCAACTGTTCATTATTTACATGGAAAATGGAGGTAGGAGTAAGATCACCAATGATCTTCTTATATGAAACACTAATAATGGACCATGTAAAGTGTTTCTGTGCTAATAGAAATGTAAAGCAGTGACTGAATTCAGCTACATTTTCTTGATCAGCTGGTTCCAATGTTTGCCACATGAAATACTGAACAATCAGATTTTTTTACTGTTCATTAAATGCATCAAAAATGAAAGCCTCCACTGTTATCAGCCTGTAAATGCCTTAAAAAACAAAATGTTCTTTGATTAAATTATTATTATTTTCCTTTTTTTGGTTTAACAAAAAAAAAAATGTTTGGGACATAAATGGGGATAATCTTGTAAACCCTTTTATTTCTGTTTCATTCAGATGTACCTCTCCAACTTGCAGCTGTTTTTTTTATATTGTAAGTTCGTTAAATTTAATTGGTGTAATAAAACAAAGATTACAAAATGTTAACCAGAGGTTAAACCTCAATGAAACCGAAATGCTAGAATTTGCCAACATGTGCTTGATTGATGCATTTTAAGTGTGCTGTGATAAGATCTTAGCCTGGGACCTTAAGTAGTTGCTTAAGTTGGGCATTTAATTATATACCATATGGATGAAGTGGTGCCCTGTTTTATTTTCTCGATGTTAAAGCATTTGTGCAGCTGGTTTATCTTGGATTCTCTGGAGTAAAACAAATCTTACATGACACTCTTGTCATTTTTTAGATCAAACAAAGCCATTTCTATATCCGCTTTTTTGGTATTTTCTACAATTTTGAGTAAATTAATCAGTTTCAGAGAGGAACTCTTCGAACTAGGAGTTTTGCACCCTGAAATAGTTATTTAAAGTACAAATGTTTTTACAGCTACCTCTGTGAGAGCTTGATGAATGAAAGAGGAAGTTTCAGGAGACACCTCCCACGGCGACTTCTCCTCAACCATGATGGCATCCAGCGTCGCCTTCTCAAGGATAACATCAAAGGATGCATCGGAGAAGGAGAGCTGGCGCACGTCCATCTGGTGCCAGGTCATACCAGGACAGCTGCTGTACCTGGCACTCATGACGCTGATGCAAACAGAGGAGTAATCCATGTTGGTGATCGCATGGTAACCAGCACTGTACATGTCTCCACTCAAATTGCTGTTTCCACAACCTGAGGGAGCAGGTAAAAACAAGAGATGAGCCACGAAAGGGAAATGCATGCAACCCCAAACATAGAGAAAAGTGCAGGTTATTAACTGAGGAGAGGAGAAATATTTAAATAGGATGGAAAGCTGAATATAAATACTGAAAGGCTAAAGTGTTTTTAGTATTAAAAAAGAAATGAGATGACTACAGTGTACCATTAAAAAAACTAGCTACTCTTATGATTGGCTGTTATGAGGTGCAGACCTCTGCAGGACTCTCTTGTATCTGATGAAAAAGACATTTGCTTTAATTGATTCTCAGTCACAATTGAACATGGACCAGTTTCCAGTTTAAAGGTAAAGCACAGTTTTAAAATGTCACACCTTCAGAATCAATGAATTGCCTGTTCCTGCAGTTGCATCATTTGCATCATTCCTGGAGTTCTAAATTATTTAATGAGTTTTCAGAGACAGTGACAGGATCCCCCAAGTTAACCTCCCCCTCAGGTTGGTCCTGCCAGTGGTCAGTAGGCAGGGTATGATGGCCAGCAAGATAAACCTTTTACAGTAACAAAAGACAATGCTGACTTTTTTAGGTAAAGCCGTTTCTTTTCTTGCCAGGTATGCTGGCACTTTGAATATTAAGTATTACATGGGTCTATACATTAGGGAATCAACAGGAAATTTGTGACACAATGCTCTGTCATGTTTGAACTACATGTGTCTAGTTGGAATTCGCAGTGTTCCGCGGTGACGTTACCTTTCACTGACATCACTGTCTAATTTATTTTTTTAAATAAAGGATCCACCAATCACCAAGATTATGTGTTGTTTCTACAGTGTTATCTGAGTTGCAGCTGTGTTAATTTTGTACCAGCAGTGAAAATGTGTAGTGTACATAGCATATGTGAGTTTTGGCAGTCATGTGGTGGAATTTTTACATCAAAAAATATGTGGCAGGCTAACATGCAACACACAAGACAGACCACCACAGGTGGTACTTAGGTGCTAGAGGTGATGTTACACATATCTGGAAGCACAATTGTGGTTACACTGCCTTGCAACAAGATACATGAGTTAGTTTTTGAGTACATTTAATGAGGCTTGACTCAGTGTCTTTACTCAATACATTTACTTGTATCTAAAAGGTTGTGAGGCTTTAAAAAGATCAGCATGATTGAAACTTATAGTTTAGGGCTGGATGACTTGAAAGCTATGGACTGGAAGAAACAAAATAAAAGAAAATTGAAAAACGTTTCAGATGAAGATGAAAATAACCAACAGAATGCAGCATCTCACCTTTTTGATACAATGACTCAGACTGTGTAAGTGGAGGAGGAGGAGGAGGAGGAGGAAGAGGAGGAGGAGGACGTGGAAAAGAGGCAAAGGAAAACCAGAAAACAGGAGTAGGAGGAATAGTTTGGTGGACATACAGTCTTTTTATGCACAAATTAAAAAAGTGTAAAGAGTCTCATTGGGAAGTATTTTGTTGAACTTATTCCAGCTTGGATGCATGTGCATGTATGTAAAAGAATTTGTCTGGGGACGTGAGAGAGGGTGCGATCGGTGTGGCTGTGACTTTCAGCGACATGCTGGCACCGACACCTCAGCTGCAAACGTGTGGCTCCTGCTTGTTATCACTTTCCTCTTTCCACTAATTACCACCCTGCAACAGCTTCACAAATGTGTGTGTGCCAGCGAATCCAGGGTGATTCAGTTTGCAGTCTCACACTAAACAACACGTTACTAAACTATTTAGATGTGTGTTTGCTTGCCTGTGCGCTGTACATGTCGAAACCTTATGTTGCGCAATCACAGGTGGCACGAGCTCCTGCGCACAGACCTTAATGCATCAGGAAAGTAGAACATGTAAAAAAAATCTGATAAAGGAGTGATTTAATATGACAAAAAGAGAGAAATTGAAGCCACACATACAATGATGCACCAATCACCCAATTTTCAATCAATCCACTCTGACTGGTAATCTGCATTTCAAATGATTGAGAAAGATAAGTGATTTTCTTTAAATACAGGAGAACTGCAGACTCTCAATGTTTTGATTAAAGAAAATAAAAGTAACGTTTTTGCCTTAGGAGAATACCTATATGTGCACAATTACTGGGTACCTATTAGTGCACAGAATTTATATGTAACTAAATAAAAATAAAAAACTTTTCCAATACACTTGTTTTTATCTGTTAACGTTAGAATAATGAACAAACACGCTTTTGCATGAACCAAATGCAACTTAACAAATAGCGTATGAGTAGGAGACCTCCTTCCTACTTTGTTATTTCACCATCTCAAGCCCGCATGGCTTGGTTTCCATACCCGGTTGAACCCCCCAGTATGTCGGACGTTCTCTCCAAAGGGTTTTCCCCATAACCACAACTATGTGAGTGTGTGTTATTTTTTTCCAGGCACGTTGCTCTGAGGAAGGGCTGTCACACGATGCCTCATTCCTGGGGGTCGTCAGGATAAGTTTACTTGCCACACGCTCCTCAAGGTCGCAGCTCTTATTCAGTTCCAACGTTTGCATTTTCCTCCAGGACACAGTTGCAAAGAAGAACCCTAAAAATCAGAGCTGTAATTTTACATTGTACCTTTTTTTTTCTTTCTTTCTTTTTTTAGGTACAATGGCCCTCAAATGTATACAAACCCCTGTTAAAATAGCAGGTTTTGGTGATTTCAAGAAATTTGACCATGGTCATCATCAATCTTTCTATATATAATTTTACATTTATCCAGTACATTTCAACTGTAAAACAAATATGTTAGAATAAATAAATAATTAATACATTTTCATGCTGCAAAAGTGAGCACAGCCATAAACTAATATTTTTGAAGCACCATTTGATTCAATTTCAGCATGCAGTCTTTCTTTGAATCTGAATTCCACATACTCACATGTCAATATTTGCCCACAATGTCTTGCTAAAATCCTCTAAATAATCAGTCTGACAGAGGGAGGTATCCCAATCCTTGTGATTTTTAGTATAACAATGACCATCAGTGGGACCCTTTGTGGGGTTCCTTGAGACGACATTGTTGTAAATAAGCGCCGTTTAACTAAATAATCTGAACTGAAACTATCTGTGTAGTTATGCTGCTATAGGCTTAGGCTGCTGGAGGACATAATGACCACTTTCACTCTCTTCACTACATTCTCACACTACTCTCCAATTCTCCATTATTTGTTGTTATTTCAGCTTTTAACCTTGTTCTCTCTTTTCTCTTCCTAGAAGCTACACCTGGCCTGGCTCTGTGTCTACCTGTGACACCTTTCTGGAGAGGGGAATCGTCCGAGCTTCTGCTGGCAACAACTTAATACTCACCCTCTACTGATGATCCACATGGCCCCGTCTTTTAGTGTTTAACCATTTCTCTCTCCTAGACATGGCGATTGACTGAGTTTTTACTGTAACTAATTATATGTGCTCTCTTTCAGACTCTAACCTTGAAAACTGTCTCAGAGTTTATCTGTTCTTTCTTTCTAGGTGAAACAACTAAAGGAGCTACATCCATTAACATTTACTTTTCCTTCCCATAGAAAGGACTCCTGGATCAGCGCTTCTTTGTGTGTCTGCTCTGTTCTCTCAAACCCCAGTCGGTCGTGGCAGATGGCCGCTCACACTGAGCCTGGTTCTGCTGGAGGTTTCTTCCTGTTAAAAGGGAGTTTTTCCTCTCCACTGTCGCTACATGCATGCTCAGTATGAGAGATTGCTGCAAAGTCAACGCCAGTAACTGTCCACTGTCTCTACATGCTCATCCAGGAGGAGTGAATGCTGCAAGTCACTGACTGGATGCAATCTGCTGGGTTTCCATAGATAGAAAAACTTTTTATCCAATTTGAATAAATAACTGAATCTGACTGCACTGTTCAATGGTTAGGACTAATTGGAATGTATGTACCTGACTGTTGTGAAGTGCCTTGAGACAACATGTGTTGTGAATTGGCGCTATATAAATAAAACTGAATTGAATTGAATTAAATCTGTCAGATTGTGAGGACATCTCCTCAACACCGCCCTCTTCAGGTGACCCAAAAACATTTTCTGTTGAATTTAGTTCTTGTCTGTTGAGGTCATTCCAAAGTTTTAATTTTCCTCTCATGAATCATTCTTTGGTCGATTTTGACATAAGCTTGGACCAACTGTGATGCGGAAAAATAAGAGGTTTGGGGTCAAAACGTATGAGCATTTGTATCTGGTCTTAAATTCATCCACATTGTTGAAAACAAAATCTAGAAAAGTCAGAAAAAAACAACAACTGTGAAAGCTAACCTTAATGTCAGATTAACCAGATTAAATTTAACTGTAGGTATAACCTGGCAAAATTGAATGCTCATAATGCTCAAACTCATGTTGTTACAACATAAGAACCTGACAATTTAACAGGGGTGTAGACACTTTTGCAGCTCTGCAGTGCATCAAGTGAAGTTCCTACCTTGCCTGATGTGGTTAAGTACATCCTGGTCTTATATGCATTTGTGAGACAGAATATCCAGCTTATTACCTCCAGGTAAAAATTAGGGGTCTATAAATTCCTAATAAACACAGACTAGCTGGATTATTCAAAGTAGAAGAGAAGAAGACACTAAAGTTAGAGTTGTCTTATAACCTTGTTTTCCAGATGCCTGTGTGAGTGTGTGATGGAAACCCTTATCTTGCTCTTAAAATATCTCGTAACACACATAATAATTCTGCAAAAACAAACTAGGAAACACTCAGTTATCAGGTAGATGCATGAGTAAAGATATTGTTTTTGTGTTTGCTTTTCTGTTTCCATTAATATAGGAAATTCTACAAGGCTTATTTTATAGGTTTTTAAAGACAGCTGCCAGCGTCCATGTGATGGCCAAAGATGGAGATGGTATTAATGGTGGGGTTGGGGTGTGGGGGGTCGTTTGGTCTGATGTCTGACCCGACAAATCCTTTGATATTTAAGAACCAGCTCAACCTGTGAGTGACAGCTGTGGAAACCTCTGAGGTAATCCCCAGGAATAACCCAGGATTACTCCGCTGATGGGACACACATGGAGATGGGCCTAAAAAAAAAAAAAAAAAAACATCCACAAACAACTTTTAAAACAAATCAAATCACTTTGCTCTATTCCGATATAAAGATGGATGTCTGAATCGATCCATAAAAAAAAAAAAACTGTATATACAGATTACTTTTCATGGAGTCAAATGTAAAATAAAGTGCTTCACAGAGGTTAAAAACAGACAGACATCTAACCCCTGCAAATAAATACAATGAAATGATTAAAATGACCAAATCAAGTAAATATATAAAACAAGCTATTGGTAATAAAACAATTAGGTATTCAAAGTGAGAGAAATCAATCAATTACAGAGAATGGGGAACTGTAGAAATGGATTCGTGTAGATTGGAGGGGAAACAATAGAGATATACAGTACACTATGTATGCTGTTTGAGGAGAAAGGTAAAATGATTAAATAAAATAAATAAAAACACTATAGTTAAGACCATACATAAACATAAATAACAAATGGTAAAAGCTAAAATAGTAAAGAACAATATTCTTAGAACATACACTACCGGTCAAACGTTTTAGATAGATTTTCTCACTAAATGGTTCTCGTTGTTTTCATGACTATTTACATTGTTGATTCTCACCAAAGGCAACAAAACTGAATGAACACATATGGAATTATATAGTAAACAAAAAGTGTGAAATAACTAAGCATTTTTATATTTTCGATTATGACAAAATAGCCACCCTTTGCTTTGATTACTGCTTTGCTCTATTGGCGTTCTCTCCAAGAGCTTTGTGAGGTGGTCACCTGAAATGGTTTCCCAGAGAGTCTTGAAAGAACTTCCCAGAGGTTCATTGATAGATGACCAGAGGTTAATATTTCAGTCATTACAGCAAAGGGTGGCTACTTTAAGGAATCTAAAATATAAAACATATTTAAAGTCCTTTTACAGTTTTTTGTTTGCTACATAACTCCATATGTGTTCATTTTAATGTCTTCATACCTTCAGTGAAAATCTACGTACAATGTAAAAAGTCATAAACATAAAGAAAACCAATAAATGAGAAACGGGTTCTAAAACTTTTGACCAGTAGTGTATAACTGTGCATTCCACAATAACTCACACAGCAATAAAATACAAATAAATAAAAGATGCTATAATTTAAAGAACGTAATACATAATAAATAACCAAAAACTTCAAGTAAGTCAGAACTGACTAGTTATAGTCATGGGTAATAACATAATCTATTGCACTTTTGTTTAGACTTCTTCTAAAAGAGATTCAAAGTTCTAATGACAAAAAACTATTAGGTGTTGCAGCACTATTAGTACTTGGGCTTCTTCTATTGATACTTTCTCCTGTTTACTTCCTGGACTCTTACATGATGTGAATGGACCTTTCAGGTGTAAGATGACATCCTTCCAAATAAACAGCAGATCTGGACAACATGTACGGTTAAAAGTGGGACGGGTGGGTGGGGAACCCCCTGTGAAACATCCAAGCCGCTAGCCATGAGCTGAGCTGAACCGAGCGCAGCAGTGGAAACTCCATGATGTCAGAGGCATCTGTGGTATTCGTTCACAGGCCAGATTGGTTTTGACACATTAAGGATGGCGACCAAGGCCCGTGCTGATGAAAGGTGATGTTCATAAGCGACACCGAGCTCAACCAACAACCCGCCCACAAGGTTCTGGGCAAGCCCGAGGTAAACTGATGCCCTAATGACACTTGGCTAAGTTTAGCTGTGACTGTTGTAAATGTAGACATATGGAAAGATCACATGTGGAGCGTATTTGTTTTTGTGTCACACGGTGTGTGCATGCACATTAACTCTGAACCCTCGTGTAAGTGCGTATTTGAGCCAGAGTTTATATAACTCATATTAACCCACATCAAATAAAGATAAGAAAGGAGAGGAATTCTCCAGCATGTACACAGATGTAAAGCCACCTGAAGCAGTATTTTGTCTAAGGTCACATTTCAGAAAGGTGCACCAAGATAATAATACTGGTTTCGAACCAGTTACAGGACCTCTTCTCTTTCTCTTAAGTCACTAACAGTGTCCATGCTTATTTAGTTTGTTAAGAATAACTACTTATGCCTCAGACAAACAGCAACAGCTCTTTGCTGCAGTCCCTGCTGTAAAAGACACACTAATTTGTGATATGTATACATTTATTGAATTTATGGACATGTGCTGCGAAAATGGCTGGTGATTGTAAATTGACCATTTTTAGCTTGATTGACCCATAACAGGTAGGATCTGGACAGAGAATCAAAAACCTGATATTTTCTAATGAGTAAATAAAATAAATAAAAAGCACCATATTGCTAGATCACAGTAACAAGACTCTTCAGTCACTGTTTAGTCAAGTTAGTTGTTTTCAGCATCTAGCTTTCAGCAGGTAATCTGTGTCATCAAAGTGAACACAGTAAGAGAGCTTTTGCTTCAGGTAAGATATTTCATAACCTCCAAAACAAAAAGGTACTATTTCTGTTATCAAATGTGCAAAGGATGGGGATGTGGAAAGTCTATCATCTATGAGGTGTTAGGGACCAATTTGTTTCCCAGACACTGCTTAGACAGATCTTACGCCTCTTTCCAGCAGGCTGTCTCTGTCACCAGAAATCAAGACAAATATTTAAGTCTTACCAACAAATGTCTCCAAGGTGTCTGTTTAGTAAATTAGGATGCAATCATGTGTAAAAGAAGGAAAATGTCAGACTCAATCTGAAGTGTCTGCATGCTGACAGTTAAACACTCAACATTTCTCTAGAAAAGAGGCATTTGTGAGTTAAGGTGAGAATGTTTGCACACCAAAACAATAATAAATGATCTCAAGGTTACAGTCCATTAACAAAATCCACATACATTTGCCTGGTGCTTCATGGTAGCAATTTAAAGTGGAAAAGAAAATGGATAATCTGTTTGTGCTGTATTTATGAAATGGGGGTTTTAATGTTTATTACTATTAGTCTACAAAGCCAGCTGGTGAAACCTTTTATAGCGCAAGTGGCCGGCCATTTAATGGTTGCATGTAAACATTAGGTGGGTATGTCTCATCATTTTGGATTGCAAAACAGCCAACAAAATGTTAGCTAAAAATCTGTTTCTGTTGACAGTGATGTCCCAGCTCGGGTTTAGGTGACCCTCTATAGTTTTGTGTCAACTTTAACCAATATCTTGTTTTCTCAAGGCTTACCTTAACCAATCTACCTGCAACTTGAAATGATAATTTTGGGTTTTTAAAGTGAGGTTCTGTTAAAAGATTTTAAGCCGTTAATATGGCGCCTCTAGTAAAACTCTCGTAGCGTCTTTATTTAGTATAAATCCAGAATAATTGGAGGCTGAACCTAACAACAAGTCCAACAGGAGCTAAGACCAACAGCTCCAATCTCAAAAACAAAATGGCAAATGATATTTCATAAACATTTAAAACATCGCAAACATAACATTTCCATTGAGTGGTTATTTACACAGAGCCCAATGAATAATTAAACCTATAACTACTTTATGGAGAATTAAGGAACTGTAAAAAACAAAAAACAAAACTGCAGCTATTCAGACTAGAAAACCTCAACTGTCTGATCTCGGCAATACACACCTCTTTTCAGTTTCTTGTGTAATGTTGGAAATAGAAGATGATTGATAGTTGCTAAACATACAGCGCAATGATTTTTGTTTTTTAAAAAAAGGTCATTTACACTATATGCTCATGCTAACAAACTCCCATCAGGTGGCCTTAGAGGAGAGGGTGTCACAGTGCTGTGTGCAAATTTAACAAAAATGGGCAGAAAATGATTATTATAGTTAATAAGTTTATTAGCAGAATTATAGAACTGGATAAACAATCTATTTGGCAATATAGTGGTTAACCAGGCGCAGCTTAGAGTACAGAACAGATACAGCACTGCTTTTGCCTGCTCATGTGCCTCATGCACATCTGTGTGGCATGGATCTTTTGGGACATCTCTCAGCTAAAACACAACTGACACTGAGTGGTGCTGCTTTGACATCAGGAGATGTGGTAGATACTGCTTTTTATACTCACACCACCCATTTAGTTTGTTTGCACTAAACTTGGAAGCTAAACGTGGCAGCACAATGTTTTGTCAGGTAAAATAAATGCTGTAAAAAATAGGTTTTATTCTAAGATGCCATGAAAATTGCATTTCTGGATAATTTTGTGAGGCAACAACAGGTGTCATAGGAGTCTACTCACATCAGTAACAAAGGCAGCAGACAAAGTTTGTCATATGAAGGTTTTCTACATCTAAACAGAGTCAGCATAGATCAGAATTGGGGAGACTCAAATTTGCTAATGCCACGGCCAAAGTCTGTTAAGATTACCAAGGTTTACAAGGGTGTTGGTAAATTTGCTCATGCTTTGGAACATAACTGCCGTAAAACTATCAGTAAATTCAATTCTAACTGTTTTGCCCCGCTGGGGCTGGCTTAACCACTGCAGATTACCCATACTGTATTCTCATCTGACTGAAGCAGGCATGGAGGGTTGAGTTTAAATTTTGTGCTTACAAGTAGTAACAACTAATGCCATAAAATAAAAACACCAAGCTTAGAGATTTTAAGAGCGGCGGTTCAGGTTAAACATCTGATGAGGGAATAGTGAGGGGGGTGGGAAGCAAAACTAACATGCTGGGAATATTCATCCGAGAACTGTTCAATGCTGCAAAGAAAGAAATTTCATGGAAATTAAAATAATTCTCAAAACTACTAACTCCCCTCCCCCTTAGGAAAATTAAGGGGGTAAAAATATCTTCCTAATAGGTCTGTTTAGATTTATCTTAAGTAAATATAAGATGTACAGAAAAAGGGTTCCATGAGGTTGACATGTAGCATAACAAAAATTCACAAACAGGGATTCAACTAAGATGTTGAGTAAAGGACAGCTTTCTATTTTTCCACAATGTGATTTCAAAAAGGTAAGGTATGCAAATGGATGAAGAAGCAGTTTACAGTTTAAATGACTAAGCAAGAAAAAAATGAAGAAGGCAGCTTTCTCCCCATGGAGCTGAGAATCCCCCGCCTGATATATTCCAAGTCACTTTTGTGTTTACTCGCCAATTTTGAAAAATTAGGACACCATATGAAAACCTGTGTATCTTTCCAACATATTAGGACTTCAATGTATTTAGTTTAAACTTGAACAATACTAAGAAATTCAAATAATTTACCTAAACAACTAAAACTGAAGAAAGGAAATTTATAAATCTTTAGTAAAATCTGAAAAAACAAATTGCCATTACTAGGAGGTTGCACTGTTTAAACATCAGACATTTCATGTTTGATCATTTAGATACCAGAACAGAGGACATGTTTGGTATTAATCAAACGCGGCATGCCAGGAAAAGAATCTCATGCCAAATGTAAGCATGGAGGTAAAAGTGTCATGGTTTAGAGATCCTTTGCTGCAGGAGAACCTGGCCAGCTCACCATCATAGAATCCACCATGAGATCTACCTGTATCATAGGGGACTGTAAAAAATGAAAGCTATAGATGAAGCTGGACCCTGCAACAAGACAATGACCCAAAACACACCAGTAAGTCCAGGAAGGACTGGCTGAGAATTAAGAAAAGGATAGTCCCGGACTGGCAGAGTCAAAGCCCTCATCTTGACTGGTAATGGGCTGTACATTTAAGAAACCCCTCAAACATCTGCTAGCTGAAAGTGAGAGGCGATTAGAAGGTAGGTCTTAACTTATCCTTATATAGATATTTTATTTAATGAGTAAAACAAGGTTGTTAAAGTGTAATTATATCATTTTCGTTTCTAGAGATAATTAAAAAGATTTGACATCAATATATTTCTAAATAAATTGCAGAATATATAAAGAGGGTCTTAATTTTTCACATGACATCACCAGTTTCTATCCACACATTCAGAAGGAGGAATATTTACAACCACAGTTTGCATGTTTGTGTTTTTCCCCTTTCTGTTCCAAATTTAGATATTCCTTAAATTAAATGTTATTCAAGCAGTTTCCAAAGCTTCAGCAAAGTTGCATCAGCACATTGGCCAGATTAAACTTTCAAAAGCTCGTTTTTCCGGCAACCTCTCCTCACAAGCGTCTTCTTCCCTCCCCTTACAAAAGCCACCTCGGTTATGTAAGCGGTTGCAGAGATAATTAGTGACTGAAAAATTAAGCATGTGGCTGTGACTGTTTGATGGAGGGTGTGTGTTTGTGTGTGTGTGTTTGTGTGTGTGTGTTCCTGTCTTGGCATCGCAGTGAGAACCATTTTCCTGATTTCACCATCAAATTGAGGACCATTTGTACCAAAGTGAGGACATTTTGCTGGTCCTCACGACCTATTTTGCTAACGGTTAGGTTTAGAACTAAGATGTGAATTGAGTTTAGGTTAAGGTTAGGGTTAGGCATGCACTGGTAATGGTTAGGTTTAAGGTTATTGTCAGGGTTAGGGCATAGAAAGGGTTGAAAATGACTGAAAATCAATGGAAGTCAATGGGAGTCACCACATGGTCCTCACAACATATAGCAAAACAAGAGTGTGTGTGTGTGTGTGTGTGTGTGTGTGTGAGAGAGAGAGAGAGATGGAGGACTTTTGGAAGGACTCCACTGTAAGAATCTGCCTCTGTGCTGTGGTATGAAGACTGAAGCCTCTCTTTTTGATCCAAAACACCAATAGCCACTAGGAGTTAGAGCAAAGTAAACTGCAACAAGAGCGGAGAGTCATCATTTCTCGCTTTGTTTGCCAGAACCAACAGTTACTGAAAGCCACCCACGCCCCTCTTTATATTACAATGTATTTCTTGTGGCTAGTTGAGCATTTGCTGAGCATCTTTTCTTTTTCAAAACTAATTGCCTTAGTGCATTAGAGTATGCTCGTTGCAGATACATTCATTTATGGAAGCTGGAGGACTGTGTTATGCATTTAAACCATCTTTTTTTCTCAGTATTGGCAAAAAGAGATTGATAAACTTATGGGCTGTGGCAAAAAACAAAAAATCAAAATAGTGGATGAAGCAGTAATGTAAAGGGCAACTGTCAGATAAAGTGGGTGAGGTCAACAGCAGTGGCTCTATACTTGGATCTCTTCTTTTTTCTTTGTAGCAGCAGCCACATGGTGCTATTTTCTGCAAACATAACATTTTCTTGCATTTCTATGCAGAAGACTAGAACGCTGACTGCTCTGTCCAGCTCTCACTGTCTATCTGGTAGAAATCAGGAGTGTGTAATGAGAACAAGTTTTGTTGTTTAAGCCCAACGGCACATGCAGGGCCCCTGTGTTGACCTTTCCATTCTAAACCTTAATAAAAAAATATTACAAACGTGGGTGTAAGAATGGAATTCGTCAGCCTGACATTTCTGATATTCAACTGATATAAAATCTTCCTGCATGATTTTTAAGTGGTACAAACAAACCAGAGTGCATCTTGTTTGTTTTAGTATCCTTTCACTGGCTACCTGTTGATTTATGAATTCAGTCAGTCATTTTCTACCGCTTATTCCATAGTGGGTCGCGGGGAAGCTGGTGCCTATCTCCAGCAGTCTATGGGCGAGAGGCAGGGTACACCCTGGACAGATTGCCAGTCCATCGCAGGGCAACACACAAACAACCACGCACACACTCATTCATACATACACCTAAGGGCAATTTAGAGAGACCTATTAACCTAACAGGCATGTCTTTTGGACTGTGGGAGGAAGCCGGAGTACCCGGTGAAAACCCACGCATGCACGGGGAGAACATACAAACTAACATGCAAACTCTATCCCCCGGCCAGGGAACCTTCTTGCTGCAAGGCAACAGTGCTACTAACTGCGCCACCGTGCAGCCCTGATTTATGAATTAATTTCAGTATTATTTTAATGGTTTTTAAGACCTCCTAATAGTTGTGCTCCATTTTGCTTTTTTTACTTTGGTGATCCGTGTTGTTGTTTTCTAAGTTCTGTATTAATAAAGTAGCATGTTATGTTATATGCAGGATGATGCTGTGACCTGTTATAATTCAGGAAACAACAACTATAACCATCCCCCCATCAAATTCTCACTGACATTGAAAAAGATATATCATGAAAATGAACTATTTATACAACTATTGTTTCCATCTATCCATAACAGGAAATTGTCATTGTATTAAAGTGGACACACATAATAATATTATTCAACAATTTCAACAAAGAATATGTAAATTCATTCATCTTCACATTATCACATCCGTTGTCAAAGACACAACAATGACAGATTACATTCTTTGAATATCCTGTGGAGGGATTATTTTATTTTATCTTTGTTTTTAGGGTTGTACATATTAGAGATAATACTGGCTGTTACATGGTCAAACAAGTTCTTGTTTTATATTAAACCCACACAACCTTTCTAGGAATGTCAATGTAAGTCTCTCACATGGTCCATCTGATTATTAAAGTCTCAAGGGGTTATAGAAAACACTGTGAATGTACATGCATTTTTCTATTCCAGGATTCTTCTTTGTACCAAATTCTTGGAAACTAATCCCAATGACAAAAGTAAAAATCAATTTTTATGGAGAACAACTAAGACCTCTTTCAAACATTCAGCAACTTCCATAAACAGCATCTCGTTCATTAACCTAGTATGTTCTAAAGGTCTTTGGGGCAATTTGGAGAATAAGAGATTATTTCAGCTCAATTGAATGTAATGGCATCAATGACATCTGTAATTGTACAATGGTCTTTTAGTTTCAGAACACATGCATAGCAACTGTCTTCTCTACTTCTTTAACACGGCATTATTATTCTCTGCAATGGATAAATCTAAGTTGACTGAACATGTTCATCTCATACTATCTGCACGAACAAAATATATATATAATCTTGCCAGGGCAGGGCTGCCCTTTGTCACCGGTCCTCTTCATAACTTTTATGGACAGGATTTCTAGGCACAGCCAAGGGCCGGAGGGGGTCTGGTTTGGGGACCAGTGGGTTTTGTCTCTTCTTTTGGCGGATGACGTGGTCCTGCTGGCCCCCTCTAGCCAAGACCTACAGCATGCATTGGGGTGATTTGCAGCTGAGTGTGAAGCGGCTGAGATGAAGAACAGCTCCTCCAAGTCCGAGGACATGGTTCTCGACCGGAAAAGGGTGGCTGGCCTCTTCAGGTTGGAGGGGAGTTCCTGCCTCAAGTGGAGGAGTTTAAGTATCTCGGGGTCTTGTTCACCATTGAGGGAAGAATGGAGCGGGAGATCGACAAACGGATCGGTGCGGCTGCCTGCTGCAGTAATGGGGGCGCTGTGCCGGTCCATTGTGGTGAAGAGAGAGCTGAGCCGAAAAGCGAAGCTCTCAATTTACCGGTCGGTCTACGTTCCTACCCTCACCTATGGCCAGGAACTTTGGGTCATGACCGAAAGAACGAGATCCAAGCGGCTGAAATGAGCTTCTTCCGTAGGGTGGCCGGGCACTCCCTTAGAAATAGGGTGAGGAGCTCGGCCATCCGGGAGAGGCTCGGAGTAGAGCCGCTGCTTCTCCACATAGAGAGGAGCCAGTTGAGGTGGCTCGGGCATCTATGCCGGATGCCTCCTGGACGCCTTCCTTGTGAGGTGTTACAGGCACGTCCCACCGGGAGGAGGCTCAGGGGACGGCCCAGGACACGCTGGAGGGACTATGTCTCTCGGCTGGCCTGAGAATGCCTTGGGCTTCCCCCGGAGGAGCTGGAGGAGGTGTCTGGGCAGAGGGACGTCTGGGTGTCTGTGCTGAGTCTGCTGCCCCTGCGACCCGGTCCCGGATAAAGCAGAAGATGACGAGTACGAGTACGATCTTTGTATTATTTTCTTTAAATACCAAATCAAGAACAATGTTAGCAAATTAGCAATGGCTAGAAGGGTAGATTTTTAGGAGGTACACTGAATGAACTGACCCGTTAGCAAAGCACGAAGTGGATAAATAAGCAAGGCTGTTAGTGACAGCTGTGCCTTCGAGCCCGTTTGCCCTCTTGCTCACCTTTATGTTCATTTCAAATAGGCTGGGTCTTTAGAAGAGATAGCCATATTTATTTTTTATCAGGCTGCACCAGAAGGAAAAAATGTGTTTTAATCGACGTGCCTCCTCCTGTGCTGTTTGAGTGGTGTTGTTTTAATCCGTCAATGGCTCATTGGTGTAGCAGGAGCAAGGAAGGTCATGATTCAGCAATAAAGGGAGTGTTGGAGTGTGTGTGGGTAAAAGATCAGAGTCAGAGGACTTGATTATTCCATCTCACCTAACTGTAGAGAAATAGAAACACAGCATACACATTAGAATCAAACCACAAACAAAAGGGTCAAAAAATTAGTAATACAAATGTCAAATTTCTTTAATCAAGATTTAACTAAAGCTCAAAATATAATTTGTTACAATTTGGATGTAGTAATCACATTTAATCTTTAAGGTATCCACTCTTTTATGAGTGAATACCTTAAAGAGGATAAAGCCAAAACAAGAGCAGGTGATGTTGGTGAATTGCCTGGCTCATACTATAAAGAAGACCCAAACACACAAAGAAAGACATGCAAAGAAATAGAGGGTGACAGCAGTATAGGTAATTTCAATTAGCCTCCAACTAAATCTACGTTTGTGCCAAAATGAAATAGCAGAAAAGATGCAGGTATTCCATTTAAAGGCACACACATACACCCAAACTTGACTTGACTGGGAAATTTTATGCCTGGTTGGCAGGCAAGTTTGTCAGTTCAAGGTGCCTGCAGTAGTATGCAAATAGATCTCTTACTGACCTTGGTGTAATTATGCACTATGGATCAGGTTTGAAGGGGGGCAGTCCACTGTGGGAGCTTTCTGGCTGACACAGCATATTGATCCTTCTAGGAAGAAATTGTATGTCTTCCTGCAGTGTCGTGTCTTAACATGATGTGAATACAGACACTAAGCCAATTGCGCTTCCAGAAATAAGGTGTTGTGTGACAGCATCTTTTGGCAGGTGAATGTAAAATCATACTCTTAAAAAGAAAGTTAGCACAATTATTGCTATGTGCTTAAAGATTAATAACAGCTAGTTAGGACGTAGATATAGTAATAAAACAGCTGACCGGTTGGTCAAGTCTCACTGATGCATGGCGCACAGATTAAAGACTGCCATCGGTTCTCTGCTCACATAGTACATCTCAAATCTCTACCAGAGAATGAAGAAGATAAGCTGTATGTTGGAACTGTTGTATAAATCATGTTTAAATCTGAAACAAAAAAATACTTTAAGTATTTAAAGCAGCGTATATGAGTGGCTTTCCCTCAGGGAACCCATTTGAGGGAGTCTTTGAGGGGAGATTAGGAAAACATTGAGTGAAGTGGTGGTTGGCTGTTTTCCAATTACATGTTTAATCTTAAATTATGTGATGGATCTGCACAAAACAGTCTAAGTTGGTGAAGTGAAAAGAGAAAAATATATGAAAAAATGGCCCAAAACAGTTTTGGTGCGACTAATTACCTTCAAAAGTCACATAATGAGTGAAATGAAATCCACCTGTGTGCAATCCAAGTGTCATATGTCAGTATAAACACACATGAAAGGCCCCGGGGGCCGCAACACCACTAAGCAAGTGTGGTCATCAAACCATGAAGACCAAGGAGCTCTGCAAACAAGTCAGGGTGGGGTTATACAAAATATCAAAATCTTTTATGCACATGGCACCACAAACAAACCTGGCAAAAAAGAGCTGTCCACCAAAACTCAGGCTGTGCAAGGAGGGCATTAATCAGAGAGGCAGCACAGAGACCAAAGGTAACCCTGAAGGAGTTCCACAGCAGAGACTGGAGTATCTGTCCATGGGACCACAATAAGCCGTACACTTCATAGAGCTGGGCTTTATGGAAGAGTGGTCAGAAAAAAGCCATTACTTATTGTTAAAAATGAGAAGGCACGTTTTAAGTTTACGAAATGGCATGTGGGCAACCCCAAAATGTACGGAGGAAGGTGCTCCGGTCAGATGAGACTAAAATCTAAACTTTTCAGCCAGAAGGAAAAAGCTGTGTTGGGTTTGTGCCCGACACAGCTTTTTCCCATCAGCCCAAGAACACTGTGATGTTTTTCAGTAGCAGGGACTGGGAAACTTGTCAGAGACGAGGGAAAGATGGATGGTGCTAAATACAGGAATATTATTGATCAAAGCCTGTGTCAGTGTGCCTGTGATTTGAGACTGGGATGGAGGTTCACCCTCCAGCAGGACAATGACCCAAAGCATACTCTGAAAGCAACACTCGAGTGGTTAAAAGGAACACATTAAAATGTGTTGGGATGTCCTAGTCAAGGTCCAGACCTTAATCCAATTGAGAATCGGTGGTTAGACTCGAAGATTGTGGTTAACAGGAGAAAACTATCAAACATGAAGGAGCTGGAGCAGTTTTACCTTGAAGAATGGGTAAAAATCCCAGTGGTAAGATGTGGCTGGCAATAGAGACTTATCCAAAGTGACTTGCAGCTGTAATTGCAGCAAAAGGTAGCTCTACAAAAGGTGGAGTGAACATTTATGCACGCTGAAGTTTTCTGTAATTTTGTCATATTTGTTGTTTGCCTTACAATAAAACATACAACAAAGTTGTAGGGATGTTCTGTAAATGAAATGGCGCAAACTCTCAAACAATTCACTTTAATTTCAGATTGTGCGGCAACAAAATATGAAAAAACAGTTGACAGCGCTCAAGAAGCCTCCAGTTGAAGACACTCTGTTGTTGTATGACAGTCTGTTGAAGAGGATGCTCAGGTGCGTCCATAACGTACTCACTTTATGAAGAATCCTTCTTTGCACAATCATATCCAGAGGTTCTAGAGGATAACTAGGAACAAAATGGAATGTAATAGACTTTGAAACTGTCTGTATGATTGAACTGAATTTTTATTTTTTGTTTGTAAAGAACCTTGTGGCAATATTTGTTTTGAATTTGAATTTACATATAAGCTGAATCGAAAATTGAATGAAGATGGTGATTAATGCTGCAAGCTTCGTCCCCTCCTCTGGTGTGCTGCCACATGCAATATGTCGGTGAGTCAACGTTACTCTCCACTGCACACATCCAGCTGCTCGTCTGATACTCTACAGGGAAGGTGTGATTCGGTTAACGCTTGTGATTCAGATCTGTCGACCTTTCTTTGCATCTCAAAAGGTGCATCAGAGGGTTGGAAAAGACATTAACTCTGCATCATGATAAAAACACATTTGGACACTGAACGGTTTTTATTGAATCATGATCATATCCTGTTTGACAAGAACTGGGTGTTCTTGTCTGTGAGGAAAGCAGGAGAGATAAGGTTGAGGCAGTGGAAAAAGGACAAGACAAGTCAGAGAGGATGACTGTGAAACAATTATGTTGCGGGTATTTCCCAAATGGCACCACATAGTACAAACACCATCTGATCTACACCAGCTTCACACTGATGTTACACACTTGGCAAGTAGGAAGTACAAATATGGGCATGCTAACAGGAACTCAAAGAGGCTGTGTCTGTCACAGTGGTGATATCTGTGATGTGATGTGGCTACCTGCAGTGTAGGAATGGCTGCTGAAACTCTGAATATCAGTCTTTCAGGCTGCAGAGGACTGAAAGAGAGGAATGAATAACATTCAATTTGGTGGAAATGAGAGAGCATGGGATGTGAATGGTTGAAGAAATGAATGAGGATGAGAGCCGGGGAATTTAGGGGCTGGAGAGTGAAAAGGAAGAGATGCGGAAGAGAAGCAGGCTGAGATAGATAAGTGTGAAAAGGCATAATTGGCAAGTGCAAAGATAAAGAAGAGAGCATAGGAGCTGGATGAGAGCTGGGGGTATGACGTAGTCGCAGTCTTTCTCAAACTCTCTCTTTTCTCTGCTGCTTTCTCTATTAGGCATCTCTGCTGCAGCGTCAACTCCAACAGCATACTTGAAGGAGACAAGACAGGTCCCAAAACCTAATGGTCTACTGATGAAAAGATTGGAAACAAATCCTTAAACATGTCATCCTGCATGAGTACTGCAAAATTACTTCAAGATAAGTAGTTTTCCTAAAAACCTGATGCTTTTTAATGAAGAGAAGATTACTTCATTAAAACAAAATCCTTTTCTGGAAAGGACTGTAAAATGGATTTTACAGCCAATGCATAAGTAGAATTGGAATGCCAGAACAAGTGCCCACCCCTTCACACCTATAGCCTTAAATAAAAAAATAAAAAAAACAATTTGACTCAATGGGGAGATAGGCAAAGGCATAATGTAAAGATTGTCAATCTCTGCTTGATCATTGAGAGTTGTTTCAGCAACAGCACCTGTAGTTAAGCAATGATAGCAAGGTATGCCAAATGTCAAAAAATGTTACGGTTACAAAAATTCTTAAAATATAGTCCTTTACGGTTCCTACTGGTTACGTTGTTGTTAATGGGAAGTGCTGGAGTGACTGTATTTTTCTACATTGAGCATAGAGTAAGGCAGTGCTGCCCCTCCCAGCAGTTACTGAACACTACCAGTGTTTCACTTTTACCCAAGCGAGCACCTGGTTGTCGACCTTTTGCTCCAGGAGCTCGGCCAGGCTTAGACCCCCCTCTATGTGGGTCAGGTGCTATGCAAGTTGGGTGACAGGCGATGGCTGGAGTCTTGGCATGCTAATTCCTGGCAACATAATCTGGCTTTAGGGACATTGAATGTCACCTGACTGGCAGGTAAGAAGTCAGAGCTGTTGTGTGAGGTTCAGCTGTACCAGTTAGAAACAGTTGGACCAACCTCTACAGGCATCTCGGGCACTGGAGCCCAACTCCTGGAGAGGGGCTAGACTCTCTCCTACTCCGGAGTTGCCCAGGGAGAGAGGTGTCGGGCAGGGATTGGGGATACTCACTAGTCCCTGGCTGAGGGCCTCAATTTTGGAGTTTTCTCTGGTGAGCAAAAGGGTCACCTCTTTGCGACTGTAGAGTTGCAAGAAAGAAGGTTCTGACGGTTGTCTGTGCTTATGCACCAAACAGCAGTTCAGATTACCCAGTGTTCTTGGAGTCTCTGAATGGTGTCCTGGAAGGGGTGCCATCTAGAGATTCAGTGATGCTCCTGGTGACGTCAATGCCCATGTGAGCAATGACGATGTTACCTGGAGGTCTGTGATCAGGAAGAATGACCTCCCCAATCTAAACCTGAGCGGTGTTTTGTTGTTATTCTGTGCGAGCCATGTAAGACCATAACAAACACCATGTTGGACCACAAGGTTCTTCAAAGGTATACTTGGTACCAAGGTTGTAATCATATCAAACCCAAACCTGCGTCGTTATGTCTTCGACAATCGGGTGAAGAGAGGGCCAAAGCTGTCAACCAATGATACAGTGTTCTCTGATCACATCTCTGTTCCCTGTTTGGTTTTAGTGCTTTCTCGGGATTCTCTCAAATGTTCAACCGTTTCATTGCTGTTTGGTTCTTGTTTGTTTTTAATGATAACAATGCGTTTGCATGTTCTGATACTAAAGAATTGATGTCAAAGTTTTATTCAGCCTGTGTTTTGTCATATATCATGGTAGCTTCATTAAAACCAAGGCGCCCAAAATGGACACGTCAGCAATGGCGTAATGGTGTCACTCATTCTGCCAGACAGACCTGCAGGAGAGCTGAGCTCAGGTGGAAGAGGGACGAGCTTCATGTCCTTTGACATGTTAAAGTTTAGTTGGCATATTTATCAGGCCCCTGTAAAAGTGGAAAAACAAAAACATTTTACAGAAATGACTTCATCACATTGTCACAAGACACATTTTTCCGTCAACACTATAAACTCCATCCTTAATGTGCCCTAGTCTGTGAGCTTTGAAGCATCATCTAAAATCTGTAAGAATTTTCTCAGTTTCTTTGTTGAAAAGGTTTCCTTGATTAGATCACTCATTTCACCTCATTCAAATGAGTCCTCCATTTCAGTCTTTTAACCAGTTTGAGCCTGTGTCTCTCACAGTTCTGAAGAAGCTTACTGATGAGATAAACCTTCTGGTTCCCCCAGTGATCCTATTCCCTCTTGCCTCCTAAAATATGTTTTGTTACCATAGGATCTTCTGTCCAGTTGCTGATGCAGGTAATTATGTTGTCCTTGTGCTTTCACTGCTTGAGGGTGCCTTTGACACAGTGGATCACATTTAATTTCTTGACTTAAGTACTGTGTTGGTATTAAAAGTGCAGCCTTGTAGTGGTTTTGGTCATACCTGACTGACAGAACTTTTTGTGTCAGCATAAATGAGTTTTTGTCGTCTACAGTATCTGTTGCCTATTGGGTGCACCAGGGTTCTATATTAGGACCCCTTTTTTTCCCTCTGTATCTCCTGCTCTTGTGGTCCTTTTAGAGGAAAGTTGGAATTTAATTTCATTGCTATGTAGATGACTGTCAAGTCTATATTTCTTTGAAAAAATATGATGCTCACTCTGTTCGTCTTTTGTTGGAAATGCCTAAATGAAATCAAAGCTTCGATGGCCATGATTTTTTCGGGATTTGATGATAAAAGACTGAGGTCAGATTATTCTGCCGCAGTGTCCCTTGTGACACCCGCCATGTGAATCTTCACCTCTGTCTGCCTGCTCTGTGCTGCAGCTTTTAGGAGGATATGTTTCACCTGCTCCTTCCCAGCCAGCACCCTAATTACTCCTCATCTGCTCCACCTGTGATCCTGCCTTTATATACAGCTCTCTGACAGACAACCAGTGCCAGATTACCGAAAGCCTTGTGTGAGTAAATGTCCAGCGCTCCTTCCTTGCCTGCCTGATTCTGATCTCGTTTTTGCCCCCTGGATTTCTCTGCTTTGCTCTGCCCACGTCTGACATTCTCTTGGCTTCTGATTTCTGGACATCAACCTTGCTTCTGCCTCCTGACTACCACCCTCTGCCTAATACCTGGATCCGTCTGCCTCAATCTGCCTTCCCGTTCATGACCTTGCTTCTGTGCCCTGACCAATGATTCAAGCCTCTCCCTCAAATCCTGTCGCCTAATTCTGTCCTTCCAGCTCTGACCCTGTTTATGTCTCCTGACCACTGCATTCCGTATTTTCATTGAGTTTGACCTTATATTTCATGCACAAGTCAGTTCTTTAGTAAAAACAAGCTTTTTCCAGCTGCGACAAATTGTTAAAATCAAGACCATTTTGTCCAAGCCGTCTACATTTAAATTTTTTTTTTCAAGGCTCATCTTTGATCCCTGGTGTCCTTTTGTGTGAGTTGTGTTGTCATTTCCCTAAAGAATAGGGCTACACAATATATTACAAATGTATTGATCACAGAGTTCCTCTGTACGCATGCAATGGTCATATTGCAAAGAAATGCCTGAATTGCAATAAATGTTAACTAATAACTTAAGCATCGTGCATTCAGGCTTTCTATGTCTGTGGAATCTTTATGCGTCATACCATGTGTTTCATGCAGCATAATACGTTTTAAAAGATAAAGAGGTGGCCCAGTCATTAAGAAACTACAACCAAGTTGTTTCAATGTCAAAACATCAAACAGCGGCCAATATCAACTTTTTCAGTAACTTCCACACTAAAGAGTGTTGTAAGTGTGACCTGTTAGCACCGACTGATAACTGCATTTGCTAATCAAAATTAAGATAGGATTTTTTAGTTTCTAACCAGTCACATCACCCAATTCTGGTACTAGCCAATTTCTCAAGGCATCTCTATTTGTTTAGTGTGAAGAAATAAACTTAAAAACAAAAGGCAAAACTTGAGCCAAATTAAAAAATTTATTTATTATTCTCATTTAATCTAAAAGTTTGTTTATGAAAAAAATATTTCTGTTTTTATTTACATTATATTTTATCATTAAACCTTTATTTATACTCATTTAGGTAAGGTAAGGTAAGGTAAGTTTATTTATATAGCGCTTTTCAGCAACGAGACACTCAAAGCGCTTACAAGAGAGATCTTTTATTTGTTCTTATGTATATAAAAACTCATACAGAACAATACATGACTTACTAAAATAGAGTGTCACAATGTTTAAAATACAAAATAATTAAGAAAAAATAAAACTACAAATAAAAAAAACAAGATCAAGAACTTTCTGACACTGTTGCAAGAACAATAAATAAAATCACCCAGAGAAATTTAATCTGACAGTTTCAGTTCCTGTCGAAGATGATTCCTGGTTGAAGGTGCAGAGTATGAGAAGGGTGTTTTTCCTAACTCTGTACGGACTGAGGAAACACAGATAGTAATCACACCCGGGGATCGTAGACTGTAACTGTATGAGGACAAATTCAGAGGCAATATACCAAGAATGGGTTTATAGATTAAAATGTACCAATGAAAAACTCTGCGCAAAGACGATGATGACCAACTAACTAAAGAATACAAAGTGATGGGTAAGATATCTGCATCCAGTTATGAATCTCTGAGCTTCATGAAAAGCTGAATATAATAAATTAAGAGAATTTAGTTAGAAATTCATGTATAAAATGACAGCATAGTCCAAGAGAGGCAAAAGGTGGTAGGAACAAGACATATCCTGCCAATGAAAGAATAACATGACATGTTTCTAAAAAAGAAGCCTAATTTCCGCACCAGCTTCTTCAAAAGATTATTAATGTGAGCTTTATTATAACAAGAAATCAGAAGGAGGACACAAGCTCAGTAGAAGAACCTTCTAAAGACTCTTCTGAAGGTAAAACAGCAGGCATTCTCTTTAATATAAAGCCATAAAAATACTTGCAGAAGTAGGTCAAATTAAAAGATTTACCTAAATCTGCCAGGGCTACGAGTAATTCTCATTGATTTCCATTCATTTTCAACCCTTTCTATGGCCTAACCCTGACTCTACGCTTAAACCTAATCATTACCAGTACATACCTATCCCTAAGCCTAACCTTAAATCAATTTACACCTTAGTTCTAAACCTAACCCCTAGAAAAATACCAAGAGAAGACCATGAAAATGTCCTCACTTTACAACACACGGTCCTCACTTTGATGGTGAAATAAAATAAATGGTCCTCACTCAGCCGCAAAAACAGGAGCACACAAACACATGCTAGATTACATTGCCTTCAACGTATGTTGTCAAAAACAACTAACTACATACAAAGAGTAACACTGGATTGAAATTCAGATTTAAATCAGTACTGGTGGATTTGTTTTTTCTCTGCTCTCAAACAACCATTCATGAATCATGACAAATGTTATAGCTTGCGAGATATAGGACCCCAGAATGCAGACGAGCAGGCAGTGTGATGGTAAGTGAAAAAGGTTTAATAACAAAAACTCACTCACAGCAGGAGGCAGGAACAAAACAACAAACGGGCAGGCGAGACTGGCATGGCATGATCAAAAAACAAGACTTGGTTTGAGAAAACAAAAACAAAGTTCCGGTGGGGGCCTAGGTAGGAGTGCCAAAAACAAAAACAAAGTTCCGGCGGGCGACCAGGAGGTCGTCCCCAGCAGGCACAGAGTTCAGGCGGGCGACCAGACCTGCACCAGAGTTCTGGGCGGTCGGCGGCGAAGCCGTGGAGACCTACGACAAAGACGTGGAGGCCGACAGAAGCATAGAGACTGTGGCGGCCTGCGACAGGAACCTGCAGGTAGGTCAGGAGGCCGACCGAGCAGAGTAGAGGACCCCCAGAAACTCTGTGGAACTCCGGAGGCGTGGAGCCTGGCGAACCCTCACAGGCAGAAGCAGAGCCTGGCAAACCCTCAGAGGCAGAAGCAGAGCCTGGCGAACCCTCGTCTCTGGGTTCAAAGGACAGAACGAGGACAAACCGTTCCTTGAACCCCTCATGAACAGGGTCCGATGGCACTTCCTCCTCGAACCCCTCATCTCTGTGTTCAGAGGCCAGAACAAGGACAAAATGTTCCTTAAACCCCTCAGGAACAGGGTTCAGCGGTGCTTCCTCCTCGAACCCCTCGTCGCAGGGTTCAGAAGCCAGAACATGGACAAGTTGCTCCTTGAACCCTTCAGGAACAGGGTCCGGCGGCGCTTCCTCCTCGAACCCCTCGGCGCAGGGTTCAGAAGCCAGAACGAGGACCAGTTCCTCACTGAACCCCTGCAGACTAGGAACAGGAGCTGAGGCGTCGGTGGGACCCTCATTGGCGTGCGCAGGCGCTGAGGCGTCGCCGAGACCCTCATTGGCGTGCGCAGGCGCTGGGGCCTGCGCAGGCGCTGAGGCGTCGCCGAGACCCTCATTGGCGTGCGCAGGCGCTGGGGCGTCGCCGAGATCCTCATTGGTGACGCCTCAGCGCCTGCTCAGGAGCTGAGGCGTCGCCGGGGCCCTCATTGGCGTGCGCAGGAGCTGAGGCGTCGCCGGGACCCTCAGTGGCGTGAGCAGGCGCTGAGGCGTCGCCGAGACCCTCAGTGGCGTGAGTAGGGGCTGAGGCGTTGCCGAGACCCTCAGTGGCGTGCGCAGAGGCATCGCCGGGGCCCCCGATGACTTGAGCCGGGGCGTCCCTCTTACAACATCCTCTGCGCCGTGTGGAGGGGGTTGAGGCTGACTTAGGGTCTGGCCTGGAGTCAGGCTGTGGTGTGCTGGGCTGCTCTGCAGCAGCAGCAGCTCCCTGGAGTCCTGGCGTGGAAGGAGGTGGACGGCAGTAAAACTGCCTTACTGCGGTCTCATAGTCCCTCTCCATCTGCCTGATCCTCTCCATCAGCTCCGGAGAGGAATACATGAGACTGGTCCTCCTAAAGCTCTTTATTTGGCGTGCGTAGAACCTTAGCCGCTCCTCCAGTTCATCAGGCAAAGACTCAGTGCTATGGGCTGGAGTGTGCGAAGACGGCATGGGCGGATCTGCAGCGAGCCTGGCAGACCGTGCTGTGCCAGGCGAGGATGCGGGACTACTAGCTGCAGCGAGCCTGGGAGACAGTGCTGTGGCAGGCGAAGATGCGGGCTTACTTGCCGCAGCCCCCACGTCCGCTGACAGGGAAACCACCTCCTCGCCAGCCGACCGGCTGGGAACCCCTGCACATCAGCGTTTCTTGCGGCGGGAGGACGTGGCCCTCACTGCCAGACCAGAGTGCGCAGCCAGGGGAGCAGGCGGAAAACGGCGACGAACATGGACATGGACATGGACATGGAATCACCAACCTGCGGCACAACTGCGGCACTGACAGCCCCGCAGAATGGCGCAACAACTTCTCCGCCTCCCGAGACAGGAAAGTAAAGAGGTCCATGGAGCTAGCCTGATGCTCATCCGCGAGGTCCATTGTTGGCGGAAACATTCTGTTATAGTTTGCGAGATAGAGGACCCAAGAATGCAAACGAGCAGGCAGCGTGATGGAAAGTGAAAAAGGTTTAATAACAAAAACTCACTCACAGCAGGAGTCAGGAACAAAACAACAAACGGGCAGGCGAGACTGGCATGGCATGATCAAAAAACAAGACTTGGTTTGAGAAATGTTTCCGCGCTGAATGACAGAACAGGTGTGTATTTATGGAGTGTGACCAGGTGAAACAAGAAGACAGATTAATAGGTGCGGGTGATCCGAATTAACAGAACAAAACGTGGCTGGAGCAAAACAGAGACTCTTGAACACAAACTAACAGAAACTAGAAAAACATTAAGCAAAAGCATAACCAGATCCGAAAATCAAACTTGACAAAACATGAACAAGACGACAAAACTAAAGCATGACCAGGAAAATAAACAGAAACATGATTCAAACTTGAACTGTGAAAAACATATAAGGAAAAAACCAAAAACTGAACAAGACTAAATCATAACACAAAGACTACCAAGAGAGAAAGCTGTCTGGCAACCCGCTGCAATGATAATAAGAGCCAAAAGTAAAATGTACTGGTCCTTCTCAAAATATTAGCATATTGTGATAAAGTTCATTATTTTCCATAATGCAATGATGTAAATTTAACATTCATATATTTTAGATTCATTGCACACTAACTGAAATATTTCAGGTCTTTTATTGTCTTAATACGGATGATTTTGGCATACAGCTCATGAAAACCCAAAATTCATATCTCACAAAATTAGCATATTTCATCCGACCAATAAAAGAAAAGTGTTTTTAATACAAAAAACGTCAACCTTCAAATAATCATGTACAGTTATGCACTCAATACTTGTTTGGGAATCCTTTGGCAGAAATGACTGCTTCAATGCGGCGTGGCATGGAGGCAATCAGCCTGTGGCACTGCTGAGGTCTTATGGAGGCCCAGGATGCTTCGATAGCGGCCTTTAGCTCATCCAGAGTGTTGGGTCTTGAGTCTCTCAACGTTCTCTTCACAATATCCCACAGATTCTCTATGGGGTTCAGGTCAGGAGAGTTGGCAGGCCAATTGAGCACAGTGATATCATGGTCAGTAAACCATTTACCAGTGGTTTTGGCACTGTGAGCAGGTGCCAGGTCGTGCTGAAAAATGAAATCTTCATCTCCATAAAGCTTTTCAGCAGATGGAAGCATGAAGTGCTCCAAAATCTCCTGATAGCTAGCTGCATTGACCCTGCCCTTGATAAAACACAGTGGACCAACACCAGCAGCTGACACGGCACCCCAGACCATCACTGACTGTGGGTACTTGACACTGGACTTCTGGCATTTTGGCATTTCCTTTTCCCCAGTCTTCCTCCAGACTCTGGCACCTTGATTTCCGAATGACATGCAGAATTTGCTTTCATCCGAAAAAAGTACTTTGGACCACTGAGCAACAGTCCAGTGCTGCTTCTCTGTAGCCCAGGTCAGGCACTTCTGCCGCTGTTTCTGGTTCAAAAGTGGCTTGACCTGGGGAATGCGGCACCTGTAGCCCATTTCCTGCACACGCCTGTGCACGGTGGCTCTGGATGTTTCTACTCCAGACTCAGTCCACTGCTTCCGCAGGTCCCCCAAGGTCTGGAATCGGCCCTTCTCCACAATCTTCCTCAGGGTCCGGTCACCTCTTCTCATTGTGCAGCGTTTTCTGCCACACTTTTTCCTTCCCACAGACTTCCCACTGAGGTGCCTTGATACAGCACTCTGGGAACAGCCTATTCGTTCAGATATTTCTTTCTGTGTCTTACCCTCTTGCTTGAGGGTGTCAATAGTGGCCTTCTGGACAGCAGTCAGGTCGGCAGTCTTACCCATGATTGGGGTTTTGAGTGATGAACCAGGCTGGGAGTTTTAAAGGCCTCAGGAATCTTTTGCAGGTGTTTAGAGTTAACTCGTTGATTCAGATGATTAGGTTCATAGCTCGTTTAGAGACCCTTTTAATGATATGCTAATTTTGTGAGATAGGAATTTTGGGTTTTCATGAGCTGTATGACAAAATCATCCGTATTAAGACAATAAAAGACCTGAAATATTTCAGTTAATGTGCAATGAATGTAAAATATATGAATGTTAAATTTTCATCATTGCATTATGGAAAATAATGAACTTTATCACAATATGCTAATATTTTGAGAAGGACCTGTACTCTAGGACAGCAAGTGTGATCAAACGATGATGTCATGCCACAGTGTCCCTGTGAGGAGGTTTCAACATCAGAGTCCGGCAATGACATGGAGCCTCATTTCCTGAATCGAGAGGCCAATGCTTTGAATGTAAACGAGGACTGTCTCTGGATTGGGTTTCTCAGACTGCTGGGGAATAGAATTACAAGGCCTCAAGTTATCAAAGGGAATCTACAAAAATACTTCAGGGACAAGGCTAAAGAGTCTTGAATTTATATTTTCATACAGCTGATACAAATTTTGCTATTTAAAAATAACAAGTAAGGGTATAAAGATGAGGAAAGGATAAATCGTGACAAACCATGAGCACACAGCACACCTGCCTTTCCATTGTAATCATATCAAAGTAAATCTGTTATAACCTTTATACTATTCATTATAATATTCTAAATACAAATATATATATTATGTGTCTCTGTCTCACCCATATAAACATGATTCAAATACCCAAATGTTTAATAGTAAATGACTGGAAATGTTCAAGTTCCCTCATTTGATAACACTGAAATGCACACTCCAGCCTGTTAGGTGATAGTAATTCATCTAGGATTTGTTTTTCAGCTGTGAAAAGGATGCATTGGTTGAGTTCTGGTGAAGAATGATGGGCATCAAGGCAGCACTGCTGGGCTTGTTGAGCGGCAAGTTTAAACCAAACAAAACATCTTTACAATGGCAGCTTATTTAAGAGCATGAATGTGTACGAATTATCCAGAAAGAGTTGGTGTAACAGGAGAGTATCACCTCTCAATGTTAAACATGTCAATGTAAGCATGGACACCAGGGCTAATATTATGAGAGGGGTGGGGTGCAACCAAACGTTGTTGGCATATTTTAGCTCAACAGTTCTGTCATCTGGTCTGTTGAGCTTAAACAAGTAAATCTGCATCAGATGTGACTGCTTAAGTTTACGTATGTTTATTCATTGATTTTGTCAAACTAAAGTTTGTTTTATTTTAAACAAAAAAACGTTCTGTTGCAATACTGCTACCTTTAAAAACAATCATTATCTGAGATCAATGAATTAAAGATCATTAATAATTTGGACTATTTTCTTTATCTGTGAACCACCACTAGTTCTCAGCAAACTTACTGACATTCTTTTTTAATGCACACCATTTACCTATGACTGAATTTATATATGATGGCATCTTTAACTAACAAATACATTCTTTTTTTGAAGGAACAGAACATTATACAGGTAATATTGATATATTTAAGGCATATTAGGCATTATATAGAGTATTATGGTAATTATCAGAATCAGAATCAGCTTTATTGCCAAGTTCGTGCATACAAACAAGGAATTTGCCTCCGGTACACTTTGCTCTTTTGTTCTGTTTTTGCATTACAGAATGTACAAATTTACAATTTACAATGTACAATATACACATATCTAATAAAACAGGTGCATTTGCAACATCTGTATGCTGTTGTTCTGTACTCTATTGAATGTTCAACAGAGAAACAGCCTGGGGGAAGAAACTGTGTCTGTGGCGGCTGGTTTTAGTAAACAGTGCTCTGTAGCGGCGGCCTGAAGGTAAAACTCTAAACAGTTTATGTGCAGGGTGTGTGGGGTCGGCAGAGATTTTGGCAGCTCTTTTCTTGACCCTAGACCTGTATAAGTCCTGGATGGAGGGAAGGTCAGCCCTGATTATTCTCTCTGCAGTCCTGATTATTCGTTGCAGTCTGGACCTGTCCTGTTTTGTGGATGAGCCAAACCACACTGAGATGGATGAAGACAGGACAGACTGTATGATGACAGTGTAGAAGATGACCAGCAGCTCCTGTGGAAGGTTGAACTTCTTGAGTTGCCTCAGGAAGTACAGTCTCTGCTGGGCCTTCTTTCGAACAGTGTCTATGTGTGAAGACCATCTCAGGTCCTCCCCCCTGGGGGGCTCCAGTACTTATTGATCTGGATCGGGAGAAGATGTTCCCCAGTCTCACCTGCTGCTGTCGGTCTGTCAGGAAGCTGTTGATCCACTGACAGATGGAGGCTGGAACGTTGAGCTGGGTGAGCTTCTGGTGGAGGATGTCTGGTATGATGGTGTTGAAGGCCGAGCTGAAGTCTACAAACAGGATCCTGGCGTACGTCCCTGGACAATCGAGGTGTTGCAGGATGAAGTGTAGACTTAAGATAACAGCTTCATCTGCCGACCTGTTTACTCAGTAACCAAACTGCAGGGGGTCCAGCAGGGGGCCTGTGATGTCTTTCATGTGCTTCAACACCAGCCGCTCAATGGATTTCATGACCACAGACGTCAGGGCTACAGGCCTGTAGTCATTTAATGCTAGGATGGTGGGTTTCTTGGGCACTGGGATGATGGTGGATTGTTTGAGGCAGGAGGGGACCTCACACGTCTCCAGTGACTTGTTGAAGATCCGGGTCAAGATCGGGGCGAGTTGATTTGCACAGGCTTTCAGGCATGATGGGGAGACGTTATCAGGTCCTCCAGCTTTCTTTGTTTTCATGTGCTGAAAGAGCCTATTTACATCTTCCTCGGAGATCTTTAGTGCAGGCAGAGGATCTGAAGGTAGGTATTTTCCCTGATTTCTCACATTCTCTGAATACTGTCAACAGCAGGTATGATACTCTACCAATATTTACCCATATTTACTCTGGAGGGGTATCAAGGAAAATCGATGTTTAAAGAGTGACACATTCTGTTGTTACACTTTAAGAGTCCTTTCTGTGAGATTCCAGAGAAATTGCCAGCGTGACTAGAGTTTCTAAACATAGAATGACAAACCTATGCCGCTCTTCCACCTGTTTTTACACACTGCTCATCAGCTGGCGGAAAGGTTACTGCACTTTCACGCGCTTATGAGCTTATATTTCTGAATGCAAAAAACAATGAACATTCATGGTTTGGAAACTAAAAGTGTGTCACACATCACTCCTAAAGGTACACTGTATTGCAAGAAAGCAATAAATAGCAGCTAACCAAAGGCTAGCTACCCAAGCAGATAGCCTCACTAATTAACCAGTTAATACCATCTTGTTATATCAGCTTGTTATACTTGTGTTAGAAGAACAGCAAAAAGGGATACAATTATGTTCAATAAGCACATTTACTTCGAAATTTAGAAAAATATTAAATTTTGAAGTCTGGGTCCAGACCATAAACCTTCAGCTAAAAAGTTTTTTAAAAATGCTTTTGAATTGAGGATGATCAATAGGGATTTCAATATTGTGTGGCATTCCTTGCGAATAATGATAAAATAAATTTAACGGTTGAACGGTTGTGGAATTGGATGGTTGGTCTAGGCTTCACAATCTGTTCCCGCCCTTGCCTCTCTTAGCAACCATGACAACATGGAGCAGAGAGGTGTGAAGTCATAAAAACAGTACAGTTGTACAGGAGTCAGGCAGTCTTTCGGGCATAGCGAGCTTCGACCACTATCAGCTGACAGGTTGCGAGGTGAGCCAGCTGTTAGTACAGCGGGAACAGACATCTTAGAAAACGTTGGAGCTATTAAATATCTTGACAAACCAAGGAGATATTTCAGGTTTACACTGCTACATTCTCGCCTAAAAACATTGTAAACTCTTATTTTATGTCACAAAAATGTAATATATTAAAGCATGTGTCCCCAAACACCAGACTCCAGTCCAAATCCGGACCCAGAGAGTGTTTTATCCAGACAGCAAAGTATTGTCTCATTTACTATGTAGATATAGACATTTTATTCCTGCTGGCTGCTGCGTCTGACTTTTGAACAGGCGTGATGGGCAGCTATGTTGGTCAACGACATTCTGGTCCACACTCCAAGCCAGCTGGTGGCAGTAATTTACCACATCATTGTATGCCAACCGCCAGAAAACAGAGCAGAAGAAGCTATGCGGGGAATTAAGAAACAAAAACTCTAGTGTTATATACATTTTAAATAAAAATTTAAAAAATATTCTTGTCAGTTGATTTAAAATGTTTGGACCCAAAGTGTTTGGATGATGGAGGAAGTGGACCTCCTGCTATTTTACTTGGGGGTCCCTGCATGTAAGTTTTTGCCGCTCTCCTCCGCCATTGCCGCTAGCGTATGGGTAATTCGCTTCACCCCACAATGAATCATGGGATAGGGTGCCCCACCAAGGATACACAGGATCCACCGGACCTATCCTTCACGTCAGCCACATTTGGAGAAACCTTCGAATTTGAACAGCCCTTGTGGCCTTCGAAGAATGCTGCAGTGACATCATTGCAAACACCCAACTGATATTTATTAATGCTCTCATAGAACCAACAGCGAAAAAAAATTTCACAAGGCAAAAGCAACCATCCCAACAGCACTGTCACTTTTCAAGGTTTGCATAAATAATTAGCTACAGTTTATCATGCTAAATTATTTTTCTTACCATCTTTTTTTTTTAATAGTGAGGATCGATAAAATTGTCCCTATTCTGAATAATCTCACAAGGCGTTCCAAACAGAAAACACTGAACTCTGTGATCAGATGCTGATTTTGTAATCACATTTTCAGTTAGAAAAACAGATAGTTGTGTGTTTTATTGTTGTACATATGGAGAATCAAATCATGTGGGAACTTTTCTACATTCGAATCTCATTTTCCCAACTCATGTGAACCTATTGCTGGGAAATAAATTGCAGACAAGATTAAGACCTGAAAATACTGTCCTGAGAGAGAGGAGTGGGAGGCAGAGACGGAGAGTAGTGAGTGCTCTGAAAGATGGGACAATATAGTGCTTGGCAAGGGTGAAGTCTGCTGCCAAAGTGTAGTTACATCATTGCAGGTCAGCGAGGCAAAGCGTAATCATGATTGAGATGAGCAGGGGATAAAAAAAAAGTGAGAGAAAGAGGGGGAAGAGGAAAAGAGGACTAGCGGACAGGCAACCCAGATGTCAGGTCCTGAAAATGAAAATGAGCTAGTCTGGCAGAAAAGGCTTCATCCTCTTAAAAATATGCCATGTAAAGCTAAGAAAGAGGAGGAATTCAGAGAGGAAAAAAGGAGAAAATCCTAAAGAAGGAAAAAAGTGAAAGTAAATTACAGTCAACAAATGCTCAAAGTACAGACAAACAGCAACCGCTCAGGTCTGAAATCTCATTTGTCAGATGTAGCGTTGTCATGATACTAAAATTTCCAATTCAATACCTAGAAAAATATTCTATACTCTCTCAAACATCAGTACTATAGCCCTACCTTGTAGCATTAGCGCAGCTAGCATCTGGCAACCTTTGGCATTTCGTTTTTGCCTGTCGGTCTGCCTCACAGGAAAAGTTCCCACTGAACAAGGCTTTTGTGTTTGCCTTATCAGCTATAAAGGGTTGCAAATGTTTTATTTTGGTTATACTACCCATGTTAGCAGAGTTTAAAACTTCCAGCAGCAGCTCATTGTTCTGGTCAGGTGGGCGGCTGCAGGGAGGGGACAGGCTGAGTGTCTCTGATATATAGCAGTGCTGCTGCTGGGACAAGCGTGACAATTTAGCCAAATGAGAATGAGTCAGTTTGTATCGATTTTGAGTATCTCTGAATAATTCATTTATCTACTATTGATTATATTGAAATATTGATTATTTTGACAACCCTAATCAGGTGACAAACAGCGCAACTTCTTTCTTACTTCAATTCATTTAACTCTCTGGCTTTCACCGTTGCTCCCCTAAGATCTCACTAATACACATTATGTAACCTAGAATACAGGCTCTCGAGGAGAGGCGCTGGGGATGAGGGAAACGACTGCGAAACAAGGGTGAAGGCAGAAAGGCAAATGTGTGAAGACGAGCGTAGAGACATGAAATCGGGAAAATGTACAGAAGAGAAAGAACAGAGGTATGAAGGATGAGAGGAGCTGCACCGTCTTGTGAGGACCCACAGGAGGCAGAGGAGAGTCAGTGGGTAAAGTTAAAAAAGCTGTTTCAGGAAATGACCTTAAGGATTTTTTTTATAGAAGAAGATCGGAGCCTGTATTTTCTAATTCTAACTACCCACTGTATAAAAATCTGAGAGACTTATAGATTCTCTGATCATCAAATAGTCATGGCCCTGGCACCATTTGGCTTTCATGAAGCCTCACAGGCAGCACATATTGACAGAAAACACATTCATCATCCAAGAATAATGCACAGAAGGCAAGCAGGGCTCAGACACTCTAAACTAAGCTATGCCTTGTTAGAGGGCTTCAGGTAATTAGCTGAAGTTTGCACTGATTCACCACCTGAAACACAACATGACAGCTTTTGTCATAACACAGCGCTCAAAAGAGTACAGTTTAAAGGGGGGTGCAGTTTAAATGTGTGTATTTTGTGAATGTGGTTGTGTGTATTCCTGTGGAGGTTCTATGTGTGTGTGTGTTGGATTTAATCAGTATAGGAACATGAGGTTTGGAAGGACTCCCATATGTGGGATTTGTAAAAATCTGAAGCTCAGTACTTTTTTATCTCCAAATCTCTCTTCTTGCTCTCTTTTTCCTTTTTTCATGGACCCAATAATGAGAACACTGCAGTTAATCAAGTTCCTTCCCTTATCAGGAGGAGTCATACCTCTTTTTATCATCTCCTAAATAAAAGTTTATATGCAGTTTTGTGCAAGTTTCCTAAGTGGTAACTTCTTCTTAAGATTTTTAAGACATTCTTGGGATTGGGATCTAATAATAATAATATTATGAAGGTTGTTTATAATGCACTTTTAATTCCAATGAATATCAGAGTGCTAAAATTAAAACACAAGAATAAAAACACTAGAGTAAGATACATATTTATCAGTTAAAAGCTTTCCTAAACACAGATGTCCAACTTTAAAAGAATCCAGACTCTGCACTTCTCTCAACGCTGGAGGGAGGCTATATCCGGGGTGCAGCACAACAAAAGGCTATGTCCTCCATGGTTCTGAGCCTGGTAGAGAGGACCTGGAGGAGCCGACCGCTGTCGACCTGATAGTGCGGTTGGAGGTTTGAAGTGGAATGAGTTCTCGTAGATTAGATGTACCATGGCTGCTGATGCATTTATGGGTGAGCAGAAGAATTTTAAATTGAATGCAAAATGGGACTGGGAGCCAGTGGAGGAAGTAAAGGATGGCTGTGATATGCTCATACTTGCATGAGGACTCTTGCAGCACTGTTCTGGAAATACTGTAATTTTTGAATGTTTTTGGAGGAGATCCCCGTAAAAAGTCTATTGCAGTAATCCAGTCCAGGAGGAAACAAAGGCATGGAAAGGTTTTTCTGTTTCAGAGCGGAAAAGAAGTGAACAGATCTTGGAGATGTTGTGAAGGTGGTGGAACGAGGTTTTTGAAACATTCTTTATGTGGATGTCAAAGGTGAGTTGTTGGTCAAACCTGACACCTAGATTAGTTACTGAGGGGGAGAGAGCAATGACCTGGCTGTCAAAAGAGAGCTGGGATATTGAGGAGTTGGTGATCTGCTGAGTTGTGCCAACAAGTAGTGCCTTGGTTTTACAACTGTTGAGCTGAAGAAAGTTGCTGTTCATCCGCGCCTTAATCTCCTCAAGACTGGCAGCAACATGTGACAGGGCTATTGAAGGGTTCGAAGCAGGTCTGATGTATAATTGTGTGTCATCAGCGTAGCAGTGAAATTACAAATTGTGTCTGCTGATGACACAACCGAGTGGAAGCATGTAAGTGACAAAAAGCAGGGGCCCCAAGACTGATCGCCTGGGGACACCACACATAACAGGGAGGGGTCTGGACCTACATGATTCCAACAAAACATATTTGATTCTGTCAAAGAGGTATGATTTAAACCACGCTAAGGTGCTGCCTGACAGTCCGGAAGTGTCACGGAGGCAGTCCAGGAGGATAGTCTGGTCCACTGTGTCAAAAGCAGCTCAGCTGACAGATCAAGTAGAATGAGGAGTGATGGTGACCTAACATCAGCTGCCATCAGCAAGTCAATTGTCACCGTTAGCAAAGCTGTTTCTGTGCTATGTCTTGAACGAAAACTTGACTGGAATTTTTCAAATTAGTTGTTCTTCAGATGGAGTTGGAGCTGGGAGGAAACAACTTTCTCGAGGAGCTTGGACAAAAAAAGCAAGGTTGGAAAGAAAACTATAGTTCGCATGGTCATTTGGATCCAGACTAGGTTTTTTTGAGTACAGGGCGGATGACGGCTGTTTTCAGTGCAGTTGGAACTTGTGCAGATTGAAGAGAGAGATTAACCAATTGGGTGATGACTGGACTAATAATGGAAGTCAGCGATTTAAAAAAAAAACGTTGGAATGAGGTCTAACATGCATGATGAAGCTTTCACTGCCTGCAAGATTTCCTCAATGGGGTTGCGTCCGACCTCAGTGAACATTTGGAAAGATGGCAGAGTCCCAGATGAGGGTTTCAAGGCAGGGGGAGACAAATTTAAGACCTACACGAATTACAATAAATCCTGACCATGTTATATATCCGGTCTCTTCCTGAAAGAGCTGGTATTGGATAAAATTATAAAATAATTTTCATTTTAATTCCCTTACCCAGATATGTTAAACTCAAGGCCAACAGGCCAAATTTGGCCCACAATGTGAATATATTCTATGTTCTTCAAAGTAGCCACCTTTTGCTTTGATTACTACTCCACACACTCTTGGCATTCTGTTGATGAGCTTCAAGAGGTAGTCACCTGAAATGGTTTTCACTTCACAGGTGTGCCCTGTCAGGTTTAATAAGTGGGATTTCAAGTCTTATAAATGGGGTTGGGACCATCAGTTGTGTTGTGCAGGAGGTGGATACAGTACACAGCTGATAGTCCTACTGAATAGACTGTTAGAATTTGTATTATGGCCAGAAAAAAGTAGCTAAGTAAAGAAAAACGAGTGGCCATCATTACTTTAAGAAATGAAGATCAGTCAGTCCGAACAATTGGGAAAACTTTGAAAGTGTCCCCAAGTGCAGTCGCAAAAACAATCAAGCGCTACAGAGAAACTGGCTCACATGAGGACCGCCCAAGGAAAGGAAGACCAAGAGTCACCTCTGCTGCGGACGATAAGTTCATCCGAGTCACCAGCCTCAGAAATCGCAGGTTAACAGCAGCTCAGATTAGAGAACAGGTCAATGCCACACAGAGTTCTAGCAGCAGACACATCTCTAGAACAACTGTTAAGAGGAGACTGTGTGAATCAGGCCTTCATGGTAAAATAGCTGCTAGGAAACCACTGCTGAGGACAGGCAACAGGCAGAAGAGACTTGTTTGGAGAACACAAGGAATGGACAAGGAATGGACATTAGACCAGTGGAAATCTGTGCTTTGGTCTGATGAGTCCAAGTTTGAGATCTTTGGTTCCAACCACCGTGTCTTTGTACGGTGCCCGTGAAGCATGGAGGAGGAGGTGTGATGGTGTGGGGGTGCTTTGCTGGTGATACTGTTGGAAATTTATTCAAAATGAAGGCATACTGAACCAGCATGGCTACCACAGCATCTTGCAGCGGCATGCTATTCCATCCGGTTTGTGTTTAGTTGGACCATCATTTATTTTTCAACAGGACAATGACCAAAACACACCTCCAGGCTGTGTAAGGGTTATTTGACCAAGAAGGAGAGTGATGGGGTGCTGCACCAGATGACCTGGTCTCCACAGTCACCGGACCTGAACCCAATCGAGATGGTTTGGGGGGAGCTAGACCGCAAAGTGAAGGCAAAAGGGCCAACAAGTGCTAAGCATCTCTGGGAACTCCTTCAAGACTGTTGGAAATCCATTTCAGGTGACTACCTCTTGAAGCTCATCAACAGAATGCCAAGAGTGTGCGGAGCAGTAATCAAAGCAAAACGTGGCTACTTTGAAGAACCTAGAATATAAGAGATATTTGTGAAGCTACAATATTCATAGTCATGAAAATAAAGAAAACTCTTTGAATGAGAAGGTGTGTCCAAACTTTTGGTCTGTACTGTATTCTTCATTTGACATATTATTGGTGTTATTTAGAAACAAGAAAATCTTTTTTTCAGTGCAGAAGGAGGAAACTAATGCATGACAGTGTCTTTTTAAAATGTTTCTAAATAGGAAGAGGCCAAGGAAAAATATGTTTCATTTGTAATTTTTTTTGTTTTGTCTCTTTATATTCTTGCAAATTCTAACACAATTCAATGGTGCACAGAGGTATTAATCAAGTGAGTGGGATAAAAAGGGACGTGTAAAAAATACTTTTTTCCATGCATAATTTGGGAGTCTAAGGTCACTGGAAAGTCAGAAATTCTGAAAAACCAAAACCTAAGGTCTTTCTTGTTGGAGTCTGGGAGTCTTCATGTATTGTTTTTTGCCTGCTGCTAACACTTACTCACCACTAGATGCCACCAAGATCCTCCGGTGTGGAGGGCAGCAGGTGTTCCTCATTTCCATCAACCTGGGGGAGTATAAGAAGGTGGAGCTGTCAGCACTCCAGTGCCTGAGTATTAACCTCTGTGGTAACTCCAAATGGTCAAGCTATGAGATCTCAGCCTAAGTTAAAGTTCATAGTCTCTTACCTCTCTTGTGCTCCATCCTAGGAAACCTCAAGTCCTGGTCTCAAGTCCCTGCAACCTTCAGCTATGGCTCTAAGTCCTCAGTTTGGATCCTAACTCAGCCTAAGTATTCAAGCCTCAAAAGAAACCCATTTTGGATCAAGCTCCGGCTGACAGTTCAATACCGACATCTCCAGGCAAGCGAACCCTGCTCACCCTCCACCAATTGCTTCACCGAATCCTCACCAGGTAACCTCAAATCAGTAATATCGATCTGGATAATTCAACTGCCAAATACTCACCCAAAGCCTCAGTAGAGTACTCACCATCTTCCTGGATAACTCACCGTTTCCGCATCAGCGTCTATTCAGTCCTCCCAGGCTCTGCATCATTCCTCCACTCTAACCACCTTTCATTTCAAAGATCTTGATCCAGTTCCCAGTAATCCCCATTTGTTTCCAGAGTACTTACCTGTCCTCCTTTCCCGTACAGTGCTGTGCCTCCAGTCCCGGTTCCAGTTCAATATCCACTACCTGCCAAAATAAACTTGCTAAACTTTTCTCCTGCCTCCTGAGTGATATTCTGCATGTGGGTCAAATCAGTGAAGAAAACAATGACATTTCTTTTGATATCCCTTAAGTTAAAGGTGAGTCATTCCCTTAGCTATTGTTGGTTCTGATCCAACAAATAAGAAAGTCAGAATTAAGACATTAAGAGAAAAACCTATTTTACAAAACATGTGTTTTGCCATAGTTCTGAGTTTTCAAAAATATAGCAGGCAGTGCAGGAGAACAGGAAGTTTGGTGCAGAACTGACGTCGGCGCTATGAATAAAATCTGCGTTGGCACTCACCCCAAACTGTTTTTTTCAGAACAATTATAGCTCAGTGCTTGTTGGCTGAACAAATGTTTGCAAATTGAATGATATATCTGACATGGCTGGCTCTGTTCTGGGGACTCCTCTGGAACCTCTGGAGATCATTGTGGAAAGACGGATTCTTCATAAAATGAAGAACATTATGGAGAACTCTGAGCATCCTCTTCATGAGACTGTCCTACAGTAACAGAGTGTCTTCAGTCAGAGGCTTCTTCAGATCTGCTGTAAGACAGAGCGCTACAGGAGATCCTTCCTGCCCGCAGCCATCAGCATCTACAACGGCTCTTTGAAGAAACCTACATAATATGAGCTATAACAACATTTAATTTCCCTTTGGGATTAATAAAGTATTTTTGAATTGAATTGAATTGACATTCTTACTCTTCTTGTCAGGCCTGTTACTACCCTGGTGGTTAGTCAGCGGAGGACCAGAGGTAGGCTGACTTCTACCCTCCTATCAAGGTATCAGTCCTTTCGCAAAACAGATCGAGATAGCAAATAGGTGCCTTTATCCCCCCCCCCTTGAAGTGTATTGTGAAAGTGGCTATGGGTTACATAGTACCAACCTTGGTACGAAACATCCCGCAGTAGAGCCGCAGGCACCATTTCACACCTTAAATAGGTTAGGCATAAGAAGACCACCAACGACAAAAGTAGCAGCAGCAGCATTTAGCAGACAAAAACGGTATGTTCAGTTCTGATCCCTCCCTCCCTCCCTCTCTCCCTTCCTTCCTTCCGAAATTATTGCAATGTTTAGTATTGGGCATTTTAAAATCATCATGAAGGACTAAAAAACCTCTAGAAAATTAAGTCTGGAAAAGACTGGATTTTACATTCAAACTGTGCTGGGACCATAGAGAATGACACTGCAGGTGAACATCAAGGTCATGAACAGCGGGTGAACGCTGGCGTGACTGGCTGCTCGCCGGTAAATCAAATCAATTTTTGAGGCCGGTAACCATCAATTAAACTCAACTTTTTGAAGCTTTAAAGCATTCTTAGACTATGATCTAAGCAATCGCTTAAATCTGGACAAAGAAATACTTAATCTGTACTGTCAAGACTGGCGTGTTAGCCTCACAGATTTCACTGCATAAACCTCTGCTTACCTGTCCAAACTGCCCTGTGGTTTTTATCTACAATGCTCACCGGAAAGATACATATCTGGTCGGTGTTTCTCTGGGCTTCTGTGGCATTCATTCACCAACCTGTGACGGGTCTGCTCCAGTACTCTGCTGCTGAGCTCCTTCGGTTGCGTTTCCACCTGTCTGCACCTCCGCCGCCTTCACTACTACATCAATCAGATATAACATTTCTGCCACGCCAGAGATATATTCACCGTGGGTCTCGTCGGAATGTCCAGGAAGTCTCCTCGAAGGCAATAAAATCCATCTGGTCCACTTCTTGCCGCCCTCAACGTAAGACTGGCCGGATTGCTAACCACAGTGTGCTAGCCGGCTTAGCTAGGTTGGCTAACACCTGCGACAACTCCACCGTCAACTTTGGTTTGCTCAACATCCGTTCACTCACAAACAAGGGACATCTCATTCAGGATCTCGTCACGGACCGTAAGTTTGACTTTTTCTGCTTAACTAAAACCTGGCAACAACCCAATGACTTTTCTCAACTCAATGATTCTACCCCTCCTGGGTTTGTCTACATCTGCCAAACCATGGAGTACCAGCCGGGGAGGAGGTCTTGCCATAATTCATAACGAGAAGTGGAAAGTGTCGTCGTTGACTGTTCCTACCTTCTCTTTTGAATCAACCGTGTGCAAACTGTCTGGATCTACTCCCACCATCATTACAGTTATCTATTGCCCTCCAGAACCAAACAGTGAATTTTTCATTGATTTTGCTACTCTGCTCACTCACCTGTCCACTCTTTCTTCAAATAACATTGTGCTGGGTGATTTTAAAATTCATATGGACAATATTAATAACCCTTTCACCAGAGACCTCATGTGTTGTCTTGAAGGCTTTGGACTCCAGCAGTACACTGACATTCCCACTCACTCTAAGGGTCACATTTTGGATTGAATATGCTGCTCTGGAATAAACAAGAATAAACAAGATGGCGCCGACGATGGCAGCCTCGGAGCTTCGCTCTCTCTTTGTTTTTGTATTTTGTGTGTTTTTATGTTTTTCGAGCCACAGTTCTGTGGTGTCGGGCCACAATCCTGTGGTCTCATTCAGTAGAGAGGAACTTCTCAACATCAAAGAGTCCTCTCTTGGGATTTTTTCACCATCTTTCATCGATCCCAGGTTCACCGAGCTCCTGGCAAGCGGAGCTGCGGCACTATACGGGATTCTGCGCCGGAAGCGTCGAAGGGGAAAGCGTGCTGGCGCGCTGGTAAAGCTCCGCAAAAGAGGACTTCGCACACCACTGCCTTCAATCCACCTGGCAAATGTCCGCTCTCTAAACAACAAGATGGACGAGCTGCTTCTCCTCACCAGTAAAAACACGGACCTCCGTGGATCAGCGGTTCTCTGCTTCACCGAGACATGGCTGAGTGAAAACATCCCGAACCGCGCAATGCTGATGCCGGACTTCCAGCTGCTCAGAGCGGATCGCAGCGCGGAGCTATCGAGAAAGAAGCGAGGAGGCGGAATCTGCTTTTATATAAATGAAGGTTGGTGCAGAGACGTAAAAGTGCTGGGAAAAACATGTAGCCCGGATCTGGAGTCCTTTTCCATAATCTGTAAACCGTTTTATTCACCGAGAGAGTTTTCCTCGTTTATAATAATCGGCTCATATTTTCCACCGCATGGCTGCACTTCTGCCGCTGAAAAACATCTCGCTGAGCTGATTACAGACGTGGAGAAAAAATACACGGACTCTTTCATCATAATACTGGGAGATTTTAACAGAGCAAACCTCTCCCATGAACTCCCCAAATACAGACAGCATATTAAGTGTCCCACCAGAGACAAAAACACACTGGACCATTGTTACACAGCTTTAAAGGACTCATATCATGCTGTTACCAGGGCTGCTCTGGGTTTTTCGGATCATTATCTAATCCACCTCATCCCAACCTACAGACAGAGACTAAGAGCTTCCAAACCCAAGGTTCACACTGTTAAGAAGTGGACTGAGGAATCAAAGCAGATGCTACAGGCCTGCTTTGAATGCACAGACTGGACTGTTTTTGAAACTTCAGCCACTGACTTAAACCAACTAACTGATGTGGTGACATCATACATCAGTTTCTGTCAGGACATGTGTGTACAGACCAAGACCTTCGGCACCTTTGGGAACAATAAGCCATGGTGTACTCCACACCTCAGGAATCTGCACAGGGAAAAGGAAGAAGCTCACAGCAGTGGAGATTGGACGTGGTACAGGCAGGCCAGGAACAAACTAACAAAAGAAATCAAAGCAGCTAAGAGAAGCTACAGTGAGAAGCTTAAGAACAGCCTTTCTACTGGTGATACTTCGGCTGTATGGACCGGTCTGAGAAACCTGACTGCCTACAAGAGCCCCTCCACCCATCCTGAACAGTCGTCTCCTGGCCAACCGTCTGAATGGCTTCTACTGCAGACATGACAAGAAGCCATTAACACCTCAAATCATCCTCTCCACATCCCATTCAAGAACAAATTTGACCCGTAAAACAACCAACCCCCCACCATCAGATCCTCTGCTTGCACTAAAGATCTCCAAGGAAGAGGTAAACAGGCTCTTTCAGCGCATGAAAACAAAGAAAGCTGGAGGACCTGATAACGTCTCCCCGTCATGCCTGAAAGCCTGTGCAAATCAACTTGCTCCGATCTTCACAAGGATCTTCAACAAGTCACTGGAGAAATGGGAGGTCCCCCCCTGCCTCAAATGATCCACCATCATCCCGGTGCCCAAGAAACCCACCTTCGTAGAATTAAATGACTACAGGCCTGTAGCCCTGACGTCTGTGATCATGAAGTCCTTTGAGCGGCTGGTGTTGAAGCACCTGAAAGACATTACAGGCCCCCTGCTGGACCCCCTGCAATTTGCTTACCGAGCAAACAGGTCGGCAGATGATGCTGTTAAGTTAGGTCTACACTTCATCCTGCAACACCTCGACCACCCAGGGACGTACGCCAGGATCCTGTTTGTTGACTTCAGCTCGGCCTTCAACACCATCATACCTGACATCCTCCACCAGAAGCTCACCCAGCTCAACGTCCCAGCCTCCACCTGTCAGTGGATCAACAGCTTCCTGACGGACCGACAGCAACAGGGGAGACTGGGGAACATCTTCTCCCGATCCAGATCAATAAGTACTGGTGCCCCCCAGGGGTGTGTTCTATCCCCACTCCTCTTCTCTCTGTACACAAATGACTGCACCTCATCGGACTCGTCCGTGAAACTCCTTAAGTTTGCAGATGACACCACTGGCATTGGACTGATCCAGGACGGTGATGAGTCTGCATACAGACAGCAGGTGGATCGGCTGGTACACTGGTGCGGTCAGAACTACCTTGAACTGAACCCACTCAAGACTGTGGAAATGGTGGTGGACTTTCGGAGAACACCACCCCCATACACCCCCCTCACCATCCTCAACAACACTGTATCGGCCGTGGACCACTTCAGGTTCTTAGGAACCACCATCTCTGAGGACCTGAGATGGTCTTCACACATAGACACTGTTCGAAAGAAGGCCCAGCAGAGACTGTACTTCCTGAGGCAACTCAAGAAGTTCAACCTTCCACAGGAGCTGCTGGTTATCTTCTACACTGCCATCATTCAGTCTGTCCTGTCTTCATCCATCTCAGTGTGGTTTGGCTCATCCACAAAACAGGACAGGTCCAGACTGCAACGAATAATCAGGACTGCAGAGAGAATAATCAGGGCTGACCTTCCCTCCATCCAGGACTTATACAGGTCTAGGGTCAGGAAAAGAGCTGCTAAAATCTCTGTCGACCCCACACACCCTGCACATAAACTGTTTAGAGTTTTACCTTCAGGCCGCCGCTACAGAGCACTGTTTACTAAAACCTGCCGCCACAGAGACAGTTTCTTCCCCCAGGCTGTTTCTCTGATGAACATTCAATAGAGTACAAAACAACTGCATACAAATGTTGCAAATGCACCTTTTTTGTTAGATATGTGTACAGGTCCTTCTCAAAATATTAGCATATTGTGATAAAGTTCATTATTTTCCATAATGTCATGATGAAAATTTAACATTCATATATTTTAGATTCATTGCACACTAACTGAAATATTTCAGGTCTTTTATTGTCTTAATACGGATGATTTTGTCATACAGCTCATGAAAACCCAAAATTCCTATCTCACAAAATTAGCATATCATTAAAAGGGTCTCAAAACGAGCTATGAAGCTAATCATCTGAATCAACGAGTTAACTCTAAACACCTGCAAAAGATTCCTGAGGCCTTTAAAACTCCCAGCCTGGTTCATCACTCAAAACCCCAATCATGGGTAAGACTGCCGACCTGACTGCTGTCCAGAAGGCCACTATTGACACCCTAAGGCAAGAGGCTAAGACACAGAAAGAGATTTCTGAACGGATAGGCTGTTCCCAGAGTGCTGTATCAAGGCACCTCAGTGGGAAGTCTGTGGGAAGGAAAAGGTGTGGCAGAAAATGCTGCACAACGAGAAGAGGTGACCGGACCCTGAGGAAGATTGTGGAGAAGGGCCGATTCCAGACCTTGGGGGACCTGCGGAAGCAGTGGACTGAGTCTGGAGTAGAAACATCCAGAGCCACCGTGCACAGGCATGTGCAGAAATGGGCTAGAGGTGCCGCATTCCCCAGGTCAAGCCACTTTTGAACCAGAAACAGCGGCAGAAGCGCCTGACCTGGGCTACAGAGAAGCAGCACTGGACTGTTGCTCAGTGGTCCAAAGTACTTTTTTCAGATGAAAGCAAATTCTGCATGTCATTCGGAAATCAAGGTGCCAGAGTCTGGAGGAAGACTGGGGAGAAGGAAATGCCAAAATGCCAGAAGTCCAGTGTCAAGTACCCACAGTCAGTGATGGTCTGGGGTGCCGTGTCAGCTGCTGGTGTTGGTCCACTGTGTTTTATCAAGGGCAGGGTCAATGCAGCTAGCTATCAGGAGATTTTGGAGCACTTCATGCTTCCATCTGCTGAAAAGCTTTATGGAGATGAAGATTTCATTTTTCAGCACGACCTGGCACCTGCTCACAGTGCCAAAACCACTGGTAAATGGTTTACTGACCATGGTATCACTGTGCTCAATTGGCCTGCCAACTCTCCTGACCTGAACCCCATAGAGAATGTGTGGGATATTGTGAAGAGAACGTTGAGAGACTCAAGACCCAACACTCTGGATGAGCTAAAGGCCGCTATCGAAGCATCCTGGGCCTCCATAAGACCTCAGCAGTGCCACAGGCTGATTGCCTCCATGCCACGCCGCATTGAAGCAGTCATTTCTGCAAAAGGATTCCCGACCAAGTATTGAGTGCATAACTGTACATGATTATTTGAAGGTTGACGTTTTTTGTATTAAAAACACTTTTCTTTTATTGGTCGGATGAAATATGCTAATTTTGTGAGATAGGAATTTTGGGTTTTCATGAGCTGTATGCCAAAATCATCCGTATTAAGACAACAAAAGACCTGAAATATTTCAGTTAGTGTGCAATGAATCTAAAATATATGAATGTTAAATTTTCATTATGACATTATGGAAAATAATTAACTTTATCACAATATGCTAATATTTTGAGAAGGACCTGTATATTGTACATTGTAAATTGTAAATTTGTATATTCTGTAATGCAAAAACAGAACAAAAGAGCAAAGTGTACCGGAGGCAAATTCCTTGTTTGTATGTACAAACTTGGCAATAAAGCTGATTCTGATTCTGGTGTCTAAATCTGTCTCATTCTCCCGTTCTGCCCCCTGGTTTACGTCTGAACTTCGACTCATGAAGGCCAAAGGATGGCAACTTGAGCGGCTTCAAAAGAAAACTGGACTTTCTGTTCATTTAGAGATGCACAAAAAACACATGCTGCACTACAAGGACTGTATTACTCAAACAAAATCCAATTACTACACTAATATCATCTGCTCTAATGAACAAAATTCAAAGTCACTATTCTCATTATATAAGAATATTACTCAAGCCCTGGACTTTTTTCCTCCTGATCTGTACTCAACTAACTTTTGTAACTCACTCATGTCTTTCTTTAATGAAAAAATCCAGAAAATTTACCATCATCTTAGTTTACAACCGACTTCCAATGTTACCTCTGAACTCTCTCCTCCCGCTTATTTCTTTTCTTTCTTTCATCTCCCTTCCATCCCGGAAATCTCAGATACCATCCAGAAGCTTAAACCATCCACCTGTCAGTTAGACCCTCTCCCCTCAGTGCTAGTGAAAGCCTGTCTTCCCTCACTGGTTTCTATCATTTCTATTATAAATTCCTCTGCTTCATTCAAAACTGCAGTAATCAGTCCTATTCTGAAAAAACCTGGTGCAGATCCCACTAACTTCAATAATCTTTGACCAATTTCTAATCTAGCCTTCATCTCCAAAATTCTAGAAAAAGTAGTAGCAACTCAACTTCATACATACTTATCTCATAATAACCTGTATGAACAGTTCCAATCTGGTTTCTGCCCGATCCATAGTACAGAAACTGCTCTCATAAAAGTCACCAATGACCTCCTCGTGGCAGCTGACTCAGGCTTACTTTCCATCCTTATCCTCCTTGACCTAAGTGCAGCATTTGACACCATTTGTCACGCCACCCTCCTCAATAGACTTTCCTCCATTGGTATTACTCAGACCCCTCTAAATTGGTTTAAATCATATCTCTCCCATCGCTCTCAATTTATTCAGCTAAAAACATTTTCTTCTCAGTCTTCTGTCATTTCCGGTGTGCCCCAAGGCTCTGTCCTGGGGCCCCTTCTTTTCATAATCTACCTCCTCCCCCTTGGCCATATCTTTCGGAAACACTATATTACTTTTCACTGTTATGCGGAAGATACCCAGCTCTATTTTTCCTGCAAACCCATTCCCAACGTTCCGTCTACCTCCTTTACTGACTGTATGGCTGAAATAAAATCATGGTTTTCCACCAATCTACTCAAATTAAACAGTGAAAAAACTGAGGTTCTCCTAATTGGCACAAAAACCACATTATCCAAAACAAACAGTTTCTCCATTGATATTGACAACTGCTCTGTTTCCCCTTCGCCTCAGGTAAAGAGTTTGGGTGTCATCCTTGACAGTACTCTCTCTTTCCAATCTCACATCAATAACATGACCCGGTCCGCCTATTTTCATCTGCGAAATATCAGTTGTCTTCGGCCCTCCCTCACTTCACATACTACTGCCATCCTCGTTCATAGCCTCGTCACTTCTCGTCTTGATTACTGCAATTCCCTCCTTTTTGGTCTTCCACACAAATCTCTTCATAAGCTTCAACTAGTTCAAAACTCAGCTGCCCGTATCATCTCTAGAACCCCTTCCTTCCATCACATCACTCCTTTTCTGTCAGAGCTCCACTGGCTTCCCATCAAGTTCCATATAGACTTTAAAATCATTCTTCTCACTTTCAAGGTTGTCCATAATCTCGCTCCACCTTATTTATTCCATCTTCTCAACATTGCTACTCCCTCTCACACTCTCAGATCGTCCTCCTCTATTCACCTGATTGTTCCCTCTGCCCGTCTCACCACCATGGGGGGTAGAGCTTTCAGCTGCTCTGCTCCTCGGCTCTGGAACTCTCTACCCCCTGATTTAAGGAACATAATTCACTTTCACAATTCAAATCTTCACTAAAGACTCACTTGTTTAGGACTGCCTTCTGCACTTGATTATTTCGCACTGTTACATTTTAACTGCTTGATTGCTGTGTTTTTATTTTATTTTTTATTTGTTCTTGTTTTAATGTTGATTTGCATTCATTGTAAGGTGACCTTGAGTGCCAGAAAGGCGCCTATTAAATAAATTGAATTATTATTATTATTATTATTATGAAAAACAAAAAATAATCAATCAGATAAAATAATATCAAACAATATAAAACTAGACACTTTCAGAATACATAGGACATTGTTATACTTTTTTATAGTAAATAAAACTGTTATTACAATTTCAACACTTGTATTCATTTGTGCAAAGGTATCTATATAGATCTGCACAGAAGACAAAGGAGGCTGCAAAGGCAAATGGAGAGTTACATAAGAAAATCACAACCAAGCTAAACTATCTCTGTTCTGCATGTCATAACAGCTGTGGGAGATGGAGAGAAAAGATACCAGCCACTGAGCAAAGAAAGCATTCACTGAAGTCTGAACAAAGCAGAATGAAGGACACTTGAAGAAGATTTGCAAATCACAAGTAGAAATTTAGGGTGCAAACCTGAGAGTATAGAGGCATGTTGGCAGAAGTCAGAGTGTTAACAGAAATAAAAAAAATGCATTAATACACAGGAGTCACACTACACAGTGGTCCAAAAGTCTGGAAGCTTAAAGAAGCAAACAGAGAAGCTTTAAGATCCAGAAGTAGAAGTGCAGGATTCTGTGCCTGCAGCATTACAAGCATCGTTATGTAAGAGTGCTGGGGTCCGCATCGCAGAGAGCCAGCACTCTTCTAACAAAAATCTAATTGGACAGACAGACACACATACACATCACCCAAACGCAAGAGAAAATATAGTATTTAAAGATTAGCTGCAAGAACAGCCTTAGAGAGGACAATGAGGGCATCTAGAGAAATAAGTGGAAAACAGAAATAAGAAAAGACTGAGTAAAAGATACTGTAAGCTGGCTCCAGAGTGAGAAAAGACATTAGGTCAGCCTAATTTATTATGTATTGTGTTGTGTATTAAACAGCAGCTGACACCCTGGCAAAATCAGAAAACATATAATACATGAGAAAGATAACATGAAAACCGTGGACAGCCAAAAAAACGTTTACATGATTCAGAAGACAGAGATATCACTTGTTGGCAACGCAGTACTCCAACAAATGTATATGCTGACAAAAAGCTACTAAGTCTATTTTTCATATATTTTATTTAGCTTTACATAGTCCTTCTGTCCTAAATTTTGACTGCATTTAGCTCAAAGCCTTGCACATTTTAACACATACAGGTCCTTCTCAAAATATTTGCATATTGTGATAAAGTTCATTATTTTCCATAATGTCATGATGAAAATTTAACATTCATATATTTCATTGCACACTAACTGAAATATTTCAGGTCTTTTATTGTCTTAATACGGATGATTTTGGCATACAGCTCATGAAAACCCAAAATTCCTATCTCACAAAATTAGCATATTTCATCCGACCAATAAAAGAAAAGTGTTTTTAATACAAAAAACGCCAACCTTCAAATAATCATGTACAGTTATGCACTCAATACTTGGTCAGGAATCCTTTTGCAGAAATGACTGCTTCAATGCGGCGTGGCATGGAGGCAATCAGCCTGTGGCACTGCTGAGGTCTTATGGAGGCCCAGGATGCTTCGATAGCGGCCTTTAGCTCATCCAGAGTGTTGGGTCTTGAGTCTCTCAACGTTCTCTTCACAATATCCCACAGATTCTCTATGGGGTTCAGGTCAGGAGAGTTGGCAGGCCAATTGAGCACAATGATACCATGGTCAGTAAACCCTTTACCAGTGGTTTTGGCACTGTGAGCAGGTGCCAGGTTGTGCTGAAAAATGAAATCTTCATCTCCATAAAGCTTTTCAGCAGATGGAAGCATGAAGTGCTCCAAAATCTCCTGATAGCTAGCTGCATTGACCCTGCCCTTGATAAAACACAGTGGACCAACACCAGCAGCTGACACAGCACCCCAGACCATCACTGACTGTGGGTACTTGACACTGGACTTCTGGCATTTTGGCATTTCCTTCTCCCCAGTCTTCCTCCAGACTCTGGCACCTTGATTTCCGAATGACATGCAGAATTTGCTTTCATCCGAAAAAAGTACTTTGGACCACTGAGCAACAGTCCAGTGCTGCTTCTCTGTAGCCCAGGTCAGGCGCTTCTGCCGCTGTTTCTGGTTCAAAAGTGGCTTGACCTGGGGAATGCGGCACCTGTAGCCCATTTCCTGCACACGCCTGTGCATGTTGGCTCTCGATGTTTCTACTCCAGACTCAGTCCACTCCTTCCGCGGGTCCCCCAAGGTCTGGAATCGGCCCTTCTCCACAATCTTCCTCAGGGTCCGGTCACCTCTTCTCGTTGTGCAGCGTTTTCTGCCACACTTTTTCCTTCCCACAGACTTCCCACTGAGGTGCCTTTATACAGCACTGGGAACAGCCTATTCGTTCAGAAATTTCTTTCTGTGTCTTACCCTCTTGCTTGAGGGTGTCAATAGTGGCCTTCTGGACAGCAGTCAGGTCGGCAGTCTTACCCATGATTGGGGTTTTGAGTGATGAACCAGGCTGGGAGTTTTAAAGGCCTCAGGAATCTTTTGCAGGTGTTTAGAGTTAACTCGTTGATTCAGATGATTAGGTTCATAGCTCGTTTAGAGACCCTTTTAATGATATGCTAATTTTGTGAGATAGGAATTTTGGGTTTTCATGAGCTGTATGCCAAAATCATCCGTATTAAGACAATAAAAGACCTGAAATATTTCAGTTAGTGTGCAATGAATCTAAAATATATGAATGTTAAATTTTCATCATGACATTATGGAAAATAATTAACTTTATCACAATATGCTAATATTTTGAGAAGGACCTGTAAATACTTTTTAATTTTTTATTTATTCATCCCAAGTCATATAGTTACCGCAACATTCACTAATATAATTGCATATTGTATGTTTTCCCAATATCATGCAGCCCTAGTGTTACGGCGCACAAAATCAGTTTCTTACTTACCTTGGTTTTAAAGTCACTAGCAAGTACATTTAAATCAAGAAGAAAAAAAACGAATCAAAATGCACCTTTTTCAAATTTATTCTGTAGGTTGGACGTTATATACCGGACATTTTAGAACGATGTTTTGTGATGCTTATTGCTGCCAGAGTTCGGTCCAATGTCAGGATCATATCACACCAATTCTTGAATTACTGCACCGGGTCCCTGTATGTAAAAGGAAAAATTTTGAAATATTGGGAATGGTCTATAAAAGCATGGAATGGTTTTGTGCCAAAATACTGCACATTTCTAAGTTGCTTGTAAAGGATAAACCACGTAGACCCCTCAGATCTTGAGAGACATGCTTAATTTGTTATGATTCCTGTCTGATCATTGTTCTTGACCTTGCCTTGCCTTTTGGATTTATGCCTCTGCCTGCTCCCTGTCGGACTATTTGGATTTTGGTTGTCGACCTTGTTTCCTGCATCTGGTGTATGCCTCTGCTTGCCCCTTGCCTGACGCCTCTTGTTCCGATCGTTGACGCTGTTTCTGTCCTTGGATTATTGAGCCAGCCTAGCCCTCGGATTATTCGGCCTGGAGTCACTTCTTACCTGTGCTGTGGAGATCACTGCCTGCCACCCACTGAGGTTTCCCCTCTGGGTTTGAAGTTCCACTCAAGACAATAGCAGGTTAGTGACTTTTCTGATCCCTGCAAAATCTGGAGAGACTACAAGTCACTAATCCCTCTTTCTGCCTCAGTGATTCCTGGAAACTGTGAGGAGTGTTACCTGTGTGACGTTTTCATGGTTTACTGCAGTTTTTAAAAAAAAGAGTCTCAATGATGAACTGTTTGGCCAGTCACAGATGAGGGATTTAAGTGTGAGATTTAAAATTACATTGTATTTTAACAAGTATTACTTTTTATTCAATGCTTTCAAAGTTTGGAGTTTTTTATTTTAATATTGTTCCTTTGATTCTGTGTTCTGTTTGATTACCTGGTGTAAAAATGATTCTATATATTTAAACTTACCTTGTGATAACGATTGAAGTAACAATAAAAAGTATTTTACCATTCAATGTTTTTGGCAATATATCTATCTCTGCATACAAAGACCCACATTTACAAATGATGCTCAAAAGATTATACATGCCTGTTAACAAATACACTACCCCAGTACAGTAGTCCAATTCTAATGCTAAACAGCACATAGTTGTCATGTTCAATTATAATTTCAAATATATTAATATCTAATGCTCTCATGGCTCTCATGGCACAGTAGGCCATGAGAGCCATGACAGTAGGGGGGAAAGAAAGTCTAGCAAAAGTAACGATGCCAAGCATACGGTCAGTTTAGTTTATTGTTTTATCACAACCACAGTTTTTAATTTTCTTTTTTTTCCCCCTGATAACAATAAATGATTTAACTGCCTATCCCTATAATTATTATATTCTCTCATTTCAAAATGTGAGTTTTGTGAGTCAGATTTTTTAAATCAATAAAATACGTATACAACCATAAAACCATTCAAAATGGTCAATGTTGTTTTTTAAGAAATTTCTTGAAGATTGCAAAAATTTGATGATAAAAAACAATCGTTTCAATTGTTTTTTTTGTTGTTTTTTTTTAATACAGACAATCCTGTGTGCGAGCTTACTTAATTGCACCGTGGACTTAAAACAAAATAAGTACACCCAGCAGCGAAACACTTCTCGATGTAGGGACCATACCAGTGATTTCAGCAGAGTATGGCAGTATGTCTGCTGCTATACAGAATGCCACGTGCAGCTGAGGTGTGCATTGCTGCTTTATTTTTGCTTTAACAATAGAACATTAAAATTAAAATTGAGAAAATTCATACCGCATGACATGCATTAACCATTTAACACCTCACCTAACAGGAAGCACAAAAGCTGCTGCTGCACATAATCACTTATCAAAAGTCATGCACAGATTCCTAAAAACACAAAATTCTGTCACAGCTTTTGGAAGCGTATAACTCTCCATTATCATACAAGGCTTGATGCAACAGTGCGTCACCAGCGGTAACTAGATGCTATGGGACAACAATGACGCACTTGCAGCACTATTACCTAGCTGATAGGGCTTTCCCTGCTCATGGCTCAGAGATAAAACAGGGATGATGCCACTGATGTCTCACACACACACTGCCATCCATCAGCACTAATACATGCCTTTTCTTGGTTGTTCAAGAAAATAACAAGTGGAAGTTGGAGCTGATGTCATTTGAAGCAGATAATCTTTCAGCTGTTTATTAACAATGTGTTAAGTGCTCTGTCTTTTGGGCTGAGTGTTCTTCCTCTTTAATGTGCATATTTACGTCCAATATTATTCATCATCATTTTCACTGTAGATTTTATAGGATTTCTGTGTCCAATGTCAGTTTTTTTAGACATTTTCCTACAATAGCAGTTATCACAGGGAGAAAAACATAGCTTTTGGTATTTACCGTGAGTCTGAATTAACTCAAATGACCCTTCTCTTAGGCTGACATGATATCTTTGTGAACAAAGCACAGCGAGCTCCAGGGTGGAACATCAACTCCTGAGGAGAGAGCTGACTGCAGCAGCCACACTTCCTTCTTACCCATCCTCTCTACTAGAAAGAGGCTAATCAGAGAGGAGACCTCCGAGGAAGGGAGGAGGTGAGAAAGAGCAAGAAAAGGGAGCAAGGCTAATGTGAGTCCGGAAGAGAATGGATCTTAGGAATGCCGATCAAAAATACTTGTCGAGTTTAGTTACACCATGGTGCTGAAACCATTATACTAGCACATAATCTGTTAGTAGAAAATGTGCACAGGCTGCTGGATGTAGAATATTGTGCCATGCAGCGACATCAGCAGATCATGAGCCAGGATGGACTCCGAGTTTGAATTCATACACATCAACACATACACCAGTAACACTTCAGCAAACATCTGCGGGCACTTGAGTTGAGCCATGCTGGGACTCAAATTAGACTGTTACGTGTGTGTCTTAGTTGGAGCTTACTGTGAATGGTCGGCAATTGAATTCTGACTTGCTACCACCACCAATACCGTGTTTCACTAGCTATTGTCCCATTGGTTTCAAACATTTATTCCATAGATTTATTTAACCTTAACATGTGTGTTTGGTGGCTTATCAATTTTGCATGTTGCCTCTGTGCTGTCTGTAGTAATAATAATAATAATAATACTGGAGTCAGCGTGAACAGCGTTAAAAGCTTGCGATATTGTGATTAAATTTTTTATTTTTACATCACTAACACAAAGGTCATTGTTTGCTTCTTCGAAATTTGGTAAAAATTCATTATTTTTCCAGTACAATAGATCCCAAACTTAATATTGTTTATAATAATCGTGATTTCAGTATTGGCCAAATAATTGTGATTACACTTTTTCCCCATAATCAAGGAGCCTAGGTGCACAACACACTGGACAGCAGTTTTGTGGATCTCTTACCAAAGAACATATAACCAAGCAACAGAGGAGATGCTAAATAGAGAAATGGAGACACTCTTTCATGTTAATTTCATTCTAAATACCAATGAAGAACACAGAGACGAAGGTTTGTTTTGCTGAGTCGTCTCAGAGCTGCGTCACAGAAACCGTGACTTCAGAGAGGAAGAAAGTTGCTCATTTCAAGCAATTCAGACTTCTGTAAAACTACCAAGGTGTCTTATACACCGCGCTGATTTTAATCTTGATCAGGACATCCCTATAAAATATATAACTATAACAAACAAGAAAAGGCAACATTTTGAAATCCTGGTTAATATTTTTCAATAAGGTTTCATATTCAATAAGACTTTTGATGATGTTAAGAAATAAGTGCAAGAGTAGATGTTTGGTTTCAGCCTGTAAAATAAGCTGGTTGATGAAAAGGCACGAGTAAATGTTTGCACAAGCCTTCATAAACACACCCCGATCCTCCCAGGAAAATCTTAATGGACGCAGGAAACTAAAACTACTGGAATGCAGTCCATCACTGTGTTTAGAGGCAACAAAAATAAAGCTCATATAAGGTAAAGACCAGCCCAAAGAAAGTAAAACATTGTGTTGACAGATGGACAGATGTAGAGCTGACTTTGCTGACTCTGAGCCCTGTTCCATTGAATGCAGCAAATGGAATGATTAAATCATAAGACAACCAAAGAATTTCATTAAGAAAGCTGGACAATATTTTAGCAATTTAACAACATCAGAACAAAACTTATAAACGGAACATGTTTGTTACCTAAATGCAATTTTTAGGTGAGAACGGAAACGTCATGTAAACCTAAAAAGAATGTGCAGAAGCAGATGAATGGCAGAAACTATCAAATGAATGTCTACAAGACACTTCTAATGGATGAGACAATCTATAGAGACTTTTCTGACAAGAAGAGAAAGGAGACTGGCTACCTATATACTGGGGTTGTGTATACATGATGCAAAACAGGTGAGTTCAATTACTGGATAAGGGACCGCTGAGGGAGAGCAATGAGATGGGGATATAACAAAAAGGAGAAGCATTTATTGATGTCAGCCATCAGATCAATTGGGTAGAAGTGATGGTGAGACAATGTGGACACGTCTTAAATGAAATCAAAACTTGTGTTGCTGAAGCAAAGTCAGGCGCTATCTGTGAAAGCAATTTAAGTTCATTGCATTATCAACCACCGTCAAAGTAAATTTTCACCAATAAGATATTTAAGCACTGGGATCACACACATACAGCCTAAAATCTATCATATTATCCTAGTTTATTAGTTCATTATTTGGACTTTATGTTTTAACTGCGTACCCCAAAACCTCTGATGTTTCTATCAATAACATGGTTGAAATGTGCATCACAAACACCAAGGCCCTAAACATACTCTGAACAGAGACTTGAAATGTTTGTCGTTATGACACAGAGAGACGCATGAGGACTTCCCAGGAGTTCTGTACTTGAGCTATTGTGAAGTATGAAATGTCCTGGCCAGATATAAATAATTTCATTGTTCTTGTGGAGTATGTAAAGAGCTTTAGAGTAGACTAAACTCCAAACCAAACCTATCATGACAACTTCAGTCCTCTTCCAGTCTAGGTGAGTCTGGCTGTCCTGGCTGCAGGTGTTTGGTTAGCATTGCCAGCATTAAGTCGGACCTCTTCCTGGTGCATGTTGGACTCTGGTAGGGCTGCCCTTTGTCACCAGTCTTGTTCATAACTTTCATGGACAGGTTTTCTAGGTGCAGCTAAAGGCCAGAGCAGTCTGGTTTGGGGACCAGAGGATCTCTCCTTTTTGCAGATGACATAGTTCTGCTGGCTCTCTTTAGCCAAAACCTACAGCATCCACTGGGGTGCTTTGCAGCCAATTGCGATTAGGAAGAGGATCCTCCAAGTCTGATTCCATGGTTATCAACCAGAAAAGGGTGGCTTGCCCTCTTAAGGTTGGATGAGAGTTCTTGCATCAAGTTGAGGAGTTTAAGTATCTCGGTGTCTTGCTTACAAGTGAGGGGAGAATGAATTGGAGGATCAACAAATGGATTGATGCGCCTGCCACAGTAATCTGCACACTGCGCCGGTTCGTTGTGGTGAAGAGAGACCTGAGCCGAAAGGCTAAGCACTCAATTTATCTATGGTCATGAACTTTGGGTTACGACTGAAAGAGATGATCCCACATACAAGCAGCTGAAATGAGCTTCCTCCGTAGGGTGCCCGGGCAATCCCTTAGAGATAAGGTGAGGAGCTCAGCCATCCGGATGGAGGAGATAGGAGTAGAGCCATTGCTCCTAAACATCAAGAGGAGTCACCTGAAGTGGCTCGGGCACCTATTCCGGGTGCCTCCAGGACAACTCCCTCAGGAGATGTTCCAAGCATGTCCCACCGGGAGGAGGCACAACACAAGATGAAGCAGGGCATACTGGAAGGACTATGTCTCTTGGCTGGCCTGGGAACGCATTGGGCTTCCCCCAGAGGAGCTGAAGGAGGTGTCAGGGGAGAGGGAAGTCTGTGCATCTCTGCTGAGACTGCTGCCGAGCGACCTGGTCCTAGATAATCGAAAGACGATAAGTACGAGTTTTTCTCATCCATCTTTACCATGGCTGGCCATAAATGTGGACAGAGCAGAGCAGTACATGACATCAAAAAGAGAAGCACTTGCCTTTTTGTCATTTAACACTCACTATTAACCATCCAATCTTCAATCCTCCACAAAATTCCCAACATTTTCTTAAATATGCTGCCTTCGCCTAACGAAAGTATTTCTCATTCATTTAGGTTATTCAATATCCCCAGTGATTGCCTGTATGATTTGCACTCTTGAGTGTGAGTAACAGCCATGCAGCCTTTTAGCTACAAGTGGTAGTGTGAATGAGTCAGGATAGTGTGTTCACCCCACTGATAAGAGGAGTGGTTGACCGCATACATCCTCTACACGCCTCATCAAGGACTTTCACTGTCACTTAAATTAAATACACACATATAATCAAGGGTTGGGAGAGATTTCACATCTTTTCTACTTGTAGTAGGAACAAAGAAACTCCCTCTGCAACATCACACAAAAACACATGCACACAATAACGCAACCCCTCTGTGCTGTTTATCAGGGACAGGACCATCGATCACACTTGCCTGGTTGCCCGGGTAACCCTGTTATTATTCAGAACACGGAGCAGCAGCTTGCAGAGAGGGCTGAGGGTACTGTGAATGTGCTGATTAGGTGGTGGAGGTTCCCATTGGCTCACAGGCCCCTTCCTGAGCATCTGCTTTCCCTGCATTCTACCTGATCTGCATACCTATAAGGGAAGACATTATTCCACACACACACACCTGCAGTGGAGTGGTATCTCAGTGCACTGTGAATGAAGCATATCCATCGCTCAAAAATGCACTTTTCTACCAGCAGCAATACAACATTTTCCTGCTCCCCACCTGCTGTATTTTCATTTAGCATCTTTCTGTCATTTTCATAGTCTCTTTCTCTATTTTGCGGTACTTCATTCAGCTTGCAACACTATCTGCTGCTCACTCCCTCCCTTTGTTAATTCACATTCTGCGGCTACAAGGCTCATTCATAAACAGCACCTCTCCTTACAGCGACAAAAAGACGAGAAGGGCTGATTGGAGGAAGGGTTACCCCAACTGACTATTGACTGCTGCATGGTGAGGGCTCCCTGAATGCTGCGGCAGCCAATGAGGACCCAAAGAAGAGAGGGGAGGAAGACGATGGGGGAGTTTGATTTTATCAACACACCAACCACCCCTCCCACCCCTCCTTCATTCATTCATTCATTTATTCCAGCCCACCATTCATCTACTCAAACCCTTGCTCATTCACACATCATTTGTCAGCTTTGTACAGAACCTGCTGCAGATGTTTTAGCTGATATCTACAGAACACTGCAGTGGTGTGCAGAATTTTCTGTGCAAGGGCAGTAAACGTATAGGTATTAAGGTGTTCTGAGTGTACGATTTTCCACAAGGAGAGGCTGCAGGACACTGCATACAAAACAACCCTTACAGCTTTTACCCAAATGGTCCCCACACATTTTCATGGCACAATCCCATGCCAATCTCCAGACTTAAATGTATCAGTCCTTTTTAACCCACAGTATAAAGGACAGATGTAAAAGTTACCCAAGAACTTGTGCAGTTAGTGGCAGATGTTTTTTTGGCAGTCAGACTTCAAAGGAAGGACGACATGACAGTTAGTTCTATACTGACCACTTTTTAAAATGGTAGAACATATGGATAAAATCAAATTAGTGTCAGAAAATGCTCACCATCTGTTTATTGTTGAATAAGGTAAAAATAAATATGCATCCCATCAAGCAAAGAGCTTATAAATAAAAAATGAATACATAAACATTTTTATAGTCTAAGCAGTAAGGTCCTAATGCATGTTCAAAATTTAAAACATGCATTAAAGATGTTCAACATTAATTTTCCTATTAATCATTAAGCAAAAATCCTGCAGGCAGATGTGTAAACAAAGTGTATGCACCTTGTTCTGAGAAATTGAATCACTCTTTACAGTTTCCATGAAAAGTATTTGCCTCCTTACTGACTTCTTGTGTTTTTGCTTTTTTGCACACTTACTTCAGATCATAAAACACATTTTAACACACTGTACATAGCCTGACTAAATCTAAAAAAAATAAATTAAATTATGATTGTACTTCTTAAAAGCAAAAAAAGTTATCTAAACCAACCTATCCCTATGTGAACAAGCAGTTACCATCTAAACCTAACATGACTGCCATCAAGTGTTTGCATCACCTTGCAGTGAGTCTTTTACATCGCTGTTGAGGAAATTTAGCCCAACCCCTCTTTGCACAATTATTTTATTTCTGCCACATTGATGTTTTTTTAAATATGAATGCATCTTTAGGATAATGCCAAAGCATCTTTATTGGATTTAGGTCTAGAATTTGACTTTGACTAGGCCACTTCAAAGCCATCTTTTTTTTTTTTTTTTTTATTCAGAGGTGGACTAGCCTGCTTGTAACCCCAGTGTGTTTGACCTTAAGGTAAAAGAGAGCAAATGGTTTCATCAATTACAGAAAGTCGTCCAGGTTTCGAAGTACAAATGCTGCTCAAAACTATCCCACTAACTTCACAAAGTTGAAATGCCAAGTGGATAATCAAGATGTTTTTTGACAGGCGTGAGACGAGTCTTTGTTCCTTTTTAGTTGGCCTTGAAACTACCTTGAATGCTATTTTTGCCCCAACTTTCTTATTGCTGAGTCATGAATATCCTTGGCTAGTGCAAGTGAGGACAGCAATGCTTTAACTGTAGGTCTGTGTTCTTTTGTCACATCCTAAATGAGTCATAGATGTGCTCCTGGAGTAATTTAGGGAGGTTGAGTTTGATGATTGTTCCCTGTTTTCTCCATTTGTGGATAGTGCCTATCACGATGAATTGCTGGAGTTCCAAAGCCTTAGAAGTAGCTTTCCAAACCTTTCCACACTGATAGATGTCAACGATTTCATTTATAACCTGCTCTTGGATTTCTTTAGATCGGATCATTATGTGCTGCTTTTTGAGATATTTTAGCCTACTTCATGTTGTCAAACAGGTTTTGTTTAAGTAAACAGCCGTTTTGATTCTACTGCTCTCCCAGTAATCAGGCCTGCATGTGGTTGGCAAAACTGCTCAGCTTTTGTAATTATCCATGGCTTCAAAAAGATGTTGCAACTATGTTTTCGACATAGGTCCAGGTTGATTTGTTTACCTTTTCACAATTAATAAACAAAATCATTAACCATTTTTTGCATTTACTCAGGTTATCTTTGATATTAAAATGTGCTTAATGATTAAAGCATGACAAAAAAAAGCATAAATCCAAGAAATTTGTAAAGGGGAATCACTTTTTCACAACTCTGTATGAGCAAAGAAGTCTGGAAAAAGCCTGGGATTCCTTTGGATTCTTTAAACATAAACGTCTTTAAAACATCTTATGCCTGATATGGTGAAGGGGAAAAATAAGGCATTAGAAAAGTTGCGCATAACCATAAAGTGCAACAATTAGGTGACTTTAGAAAGCTCTTATTTGGGGTATCATAGTCAAAAGGGGAGAGTACAAATGTACACCACACATTTCAGATTTTTATTAGTTTAATTTAAAAACTGTGTATTCTTTATTCTTTCTTGTATTTCTAATTTGATAATTATACATTATTATACATTATTTTGTGTTGGTCTATCACTTAAAATACTATTAAAATACATTGAAGTCTGTAATGGACTGACCCTTCCACATATCAGTAAGCCACATAGGGTTAAGTGCCTTGCCCAAAGGGGGTTAAACATGTAGCACCGGAGAAAAGTGAAACTAAACCCACATTTTTCTGAATCCATGTGAAATAAGTTGCATTTGCAGTTTTCTAGATTGGATCAAAATGTCCCACATTGTGTACAAATGTTTGTCTCGAGATGTTTAAACTAATGAGTCTGGCAGAAGAAGGACCAGCCCACCTACCTGCTTTTAATGAAACTTATCACATTAAGCAGTCATTATATGCTGAGGATTGTGGTGGGATGCAGTTGAAAGGTTAACAAAAAACCTTTATTCATTAATGCAGTAATGGATTTGTTTATCTGTTCAGTGAGGTGATGTTGGTGTCAGCAAAACAACCTGGGAAATGATTTACTTTAAGAATTAACTTATAAACAATATAACAGGAATGGCTCAACAGTTTTGTCTTTTATTCAAAATTATTACACTAAAACTGACAATATGTTGGAGGTACAAATCTTACACATATGTGTAGAAAGTAAGCATCAATGAACATCTAATGCCCTTGTGATCAAGAATGTTTTAACTAACGCATGTTGCAACCAAACCTTCAAACAAGTTCTTATTTATTTTTCCTTTTTTGCTTTCAAGGTACCAGACTTATTCCAGGGTTTCCCCTAAATGTAATTCATTGTGGCGCACCGTCACGACAAAATAAAAGCCACAACACCTTCAGAATAGTTTTTTTTTAAAGTTTTTTATATATATATATATATATATAGTATATGCATCTATATATATATATATATATATATAGATAGATATATATCCATCTCTCTCTCTCTCTCTCTCTCTCTCTCTCTCTCTCTCTCTCTCTCTATATATATATATATATATATATATATATATATATATATATATACAGTACAGACCAAAAGTTTGGACACACCTTCTCATTCAAAGAGTTCATGACTATGAATATTGTAGCTTCACACTGAAGGCATCCAAACTATGAATTAACACATGTGGAATTATATGCTGAACAAAAAAGTGTGAAACAACTGAAAATATGTCTTATATTCTAGGTTCTTCAAAGTAGCCACCTTTTCCTTTGATTACTGCTCTGCACACTCTTGGTATTCTGTTGATGATCTTCAAGAGGTAGTCACCTGAAATGGTTTTCCAACAGTCTTGAAGGAGTTCCCAGAGATGCTTAGCACTTGTTGGCCCTTTTGCCTTCACTCTGTGGTCCAGCTCACCCCAAACCATCTCGATTGGGTTCAGGTCTGGTGACTGTGGAGGCCAGGTCATCTGGCGCAGCACCCCATCACTATCCTTCTTGGTCAAATAGCCCTTACACAGCCTGGAGGTGTGTTTGGGGTCATTGTCCTGTTGAAAAATAAATGATGGTCCAACTAAACGCAAACCAGATGGAATAGCATGCCGCTGCAAGATGCTGTAGTAGCCATGCTGGTTCAGTATGCCTTCAATTTTGAATAAATTCCCAACAGTGTCACCAGCAAAGCACCCCAACACCATCACACCTCCTCCTCCATGCTTCATGGTGGGAACCAGGCATGTAGAGTCCATCCGTTCACCTCTTCTGTGCCGCACAAAGACACGGTGGTTGGAACCAAAGATCTCAAACTTGGACTCATCAGACCAAAGCACAGATTTCCACTGGTCTAATGTCCATTCCTTGTGTTCTTTAGCCCAAACAAGTCTCTTCTGCTTGTTGCCTGTCCTCAGCAGTGGTTTCCTAGCAGCTATTTTACCATGAAGGCCTGATTCACACAGTCTCCTCTTAACAGTTGTTCTAGAGATGTGTCTGCTGCTAGAACTCTGTGTGGTATTGACCTGTTCTCTAATCTGAGCTGCTGTTAACCTGCGATTTCTGAGGCTGGTGACTCGGATGAACTTATCGTCCGCAGCAGAGGTGACTCTTGGTCTTCCTTTCCTGGGGCGGTCCTCATGTGAGTCAGTTTTTTTGTAGCGCTTGATGGTTTTTGCGACTGCACTTGTGGACACTTTCAAAGTTTTCCTAATTGTTCAGACTGACTGACCTTCATTTCTTAAAGTAATGAGGGCCACTCATTTTTCTTTACTTAGCTGCTTTTTTCTTGCCATAATACAAATTCTAACAGTCTATTCAGAAGGATTATCAGCTGTGTACTGTATCCACCTCCTGCACAACACAACTGATGGTCCCAACCCCATTTATAAGGCTTGAAATCCTACTTATTAAACCTGACAGGGCACACCTGTGAGGTGAAAACCATTTCAGGTGACTACCTCTTGAAGCTCATCAACAGAATACCAAGAGTGTGCAGAGCAGTAATCAAAGCAAAAGGTGGCTACTTTGAAGAACCTAGAATATAAGACATATTTTCAGTTGTTTCACACTTTTTTGTTCAGTATATAATTCCACATGTGTTAATTCATAGTTTTGATGCCTTCAGTGTGAAGCTACAATATTCATAGTCATAAAAATAAAGAAAACTCTTTGAATGAGAAGGTGTGTCCAAACCTTTGGTCTGTACTATATATATAGATATATACATGTATATATCTATATATATATAAACATATATATATGTTTTGTTATGTTAATTTTTATTTACGCACTTATACTAACCATAAATATTGCTACAGTTGTTTGTAGAGGGAGACAAAGGAGCTCCACATCCTCCGTTCCTGCTCTCCTAGAAGAAACCCTGTATTCTATTCGGCTCATTATTATCCGAACTAACAGCTTTATCCAAGTTGTTAAGTCAAAGTCAAGTTTGCTTCCAGTAGGTCTTGGACTCTACCAGGGCTTCCACATGTCACTGATCGGGTTTGAGGTATTCCTGAACATGATCTTAAGGTGTAGTTGTGTAGTGAAGGATATTCAGTTTGGAAACCAGGGGGTTTGATCTTATCTTTTTGCAGATGATGTGATTCTGCCAGAATCTTTAGTCCTTGATCTTCACCATACACTGGAGCAGTTAGCAGCAGAGTGAAAACCAGTATGGCTAAGAATCAGCTTCTCTTAGTCTGAAACCATCATTCTTAACTGGACAAAGACGGACTGTTCCCTCTGGATTAGGAGTCAGGCTAACCTTAAACCAGAGGAGTTCAAGTATCTTGATGACTTGCTTACAAATGATAGGTGGATGGAGTAGCAGATGGATAGACAGATTAGAACATTGTCAGCAGTAATGTTCTGGTCTCATGAGATCGACTTTATGACCAAAAGTAGAAGATCTTCAATAAAAGGAGCTACCCCATAGGGTAGCAACGATCAGACTTGGGGATAAAGTGAGAAATCCATTATGTAGGGGTGAGCTGTGGCTCAGAGCAAAGCCACTGCTTGTTTTAAGGATGGGGTTGTTCAGATATCATATTAGGATCTCTCCCAGGTGCATCCTATTGGAGTTTTTTTTAAAATCATTTTCCACTGGGTGACGTCCCTGGACATTTCCAGAACCTGCTGGAGAAACAACACTTCTGGCACATTAGGATCTCCCATAATCAGCTGGGAATAAGTGGGCATAGACGGGCGGATGTACATTGTTTGTACCCATTAGACTCTTTCACAAATCAATTCCATCATAAATCCGTACAGAAGAGCGCCTCTCTTAAATGCCTTTGGATTCATAAATCACTTCAAGCCATGTACAGGATATCAAGGTGATATCTTGTACATACATGTGAGATATTTAAAAAAAATCAAGTCAGAATGATACCAACGGAGGCGTGGACTAAAGCTCAGCCGGAAGGTTGTTTAAGAGCCTTACAGATTAAATAAGTGTCAGAAAACTCTTGAAAGGTTAAACACATAAGTAGCATGAACCCTTTTTATTTCTATTTTCAAGCAAAACTGCTTGCGTAAGTAACTAGTTTGCTGAGATGTAGTGATCTGTTATGACTTGGCGCATTTCAACAAGACTCATCTTGAGACTTAAAATGCCTGTTATTGGCAAGTAAAGATGTGTGTGAAATACGCACCGGACAGACGTAGTCTCTGTGTGTTTTTGCCTTACATCCCATGGACAATTTGCTGCACAGACTGTCTGTAAATGCTGCATTACACTCTCCAGGTTTATTGCCAGTTTACCCCTTCACAGGTTGGCTAATATGAAGCTGTGACTACCTCACTTGGCGAGTCAGGGGCATAACAGTGGCGGGTTGACTTCAACCCCCCTCACCACCTTGGTCCTTTTAGAAAGCACATGGAGACAGCCCAAACACACCTTAATCCCACCTTGAAGTGTTTTGTAAAAGGTCTTATACTTAGTCTGGTCTGTATCTGATCATGCCAGCAAAATGAGCGTTGTGTGCCTAAAAGAACTAGGAAAGGGCAAAAGAAAAACTAAGCACCGCAGATGAACAGTATCTAAAAGTCATCTCTTTAAGCAATGGGGGAAAACAACTCAAGAAACAACATAGCAAAGTGACTACAGTCAAGTAACGTAAAGTTATTTAAAGATAGGCTTTATTTTTTATAATTTTTTTTTTACTAAAGAGATTTACAATCATTCAGTTGAGCATTTCTCCTGTATGCTACCTTTTCAGCTAAAATATTATTTTAGGGACAGTCAGATTGCATTATCGCCGCTACGATTTAAAGATACAAAAAAACAAAAAAGCATGCAAGAGACTGGTTTATTGGAAACAAAATAGAAAGAAATGACATTCTACTGTGCACCTTTTGCACAGTACTGAACCTGAAGCTAAAAGTCTCCCACATACATATTTGATTTGCCCTGGTGACCTTCTAGCTGTGGAGACTGCGTCATGCACTCCTTGTACGAGGTGCACTGAACTCAGATGCTCGTAGCATACAACCACACAGGCATTAGGATCAAAGTGCCATTACATCATCGCACATCGCCATGGGGAACAAACATGAGCGTTGACCACTGGGAGACACGGGATCATTACATCAGTGGTAGCTGGGCAGGCGATGCACGAATGAGCTAGAAGGAAGTGGGCCATGAACAAAATGATCAATGTTAATTCTGGGTAATAATGGAAACGTACAGACTGGTCCCGGAGACTGCTTGATGCCATTATGTGACACACACCTTTCCACAACGTCTGATGTGCATGTAGTCAGAGAAGAGAAAGCAGCAAAGAACACAAAAAAGCTGCTTTATTTATTTTAATATAAGATAATTGTACCTTGATTGTCTGCAGCATAATTATAATATATTTATTACAATTTGAGAATAATCTAAAAAAAAATGTTAACGAAATCTTCCCACAGCCTGAATATAAAAGCATAAACAACACTGACTAAATGTCAAAGAGAACGAGGTGGGTGTCTAGAGTAGGCAGCGGACCTTCTGTGCAAGATATGCTATTATGAATGAGTTTACCGCTCTGCTGAAAGATGGGGGATTAGAAAATCAATACTGCATTTAGAGAATGCATCCTTTTATAAATTAAACAAAAGGACGCTGTTTGTTCGGTCTAATTGTAAATGCTGGTAATGCTGAGGACCACCTACAGTGAGAAACGAATACAGTGAAAACATTAAATCATCGAGAAAAGTCTTTTAAAGAAGAAACAAACAGAGAAATGGCTGTAGGGTTTTTTTTTTTTTTTACTCTTACCTAGGAGAAAGAAAAACTGCAAGGAAGATTCCTTTATGTATTTTACTTAAAACCCTGATCCCACCCATATGCACACCTGAAAAATATACAGATGCATCAGATCAAATTAATATATAGTGAAAAATGTTTTTTTTTTCAGTAATTGTGTTCTAAAAACTTTTATTTAAGGTGCTAATGAAGCACAAGCAGCTTTAAACATGGTGTGTGTAATAAATCATTGAGTTTCACTTTGAACGTTTTTGAACTGAAATACTAAAACAAACACTTTTCAATGGTATTCTAATATATTGAGATGCACCTGAACAATGTACTTTGCCCACATGATACAACACTGATACAGTAAAGTTTTATAGTTAAAAAAAAACAATAAAACTACAATAAAACTATAAAACCGATATGGAGATAGTTGAAACATGAACCAAAACTTTCTGAATGCTGATGACATTGTGTTGGGGTCGCCGGCCCAGATGCAAAAACAACTGCCGATCAAGCTGAGGAACGTCACGACACTTTACAGGAAAATATAGATTCACAAATTAATTCAGCAAATGTTGCCCTTAATGGTGAAGGGAAAATGTTTGTGTAAGAGCTCTGGTTTTAGTACTTGAAGTGAAGTTCTACAATTTTAGTGTTGGTCACATAAAATCCAAATAAAATCAAACATTGAAGTTGGTGTTTGCAATGTGATGAAATCACAAACACAAAAAATGAACATGTAAATGATTTTGATTTACAAACCTATAAAATTTTCCATCACACCACTCCTACATTTTAAAGCCATTTTAATAAAAAGTCTGACACAGTTTCAGACAAGCCACGTTTTCTCCTTCTGTATGAGCGGAAACGCTTCATCCTAGCCCCTTCCTTACTTGTTTCAATTTTAGTATAAACTTGATGTTTTTTTATCTAGTAAATCTTGTAACGACCTTGATTTGCTTCCAAAGAGACAGACTTGACTGTGCTTTCAAAAAAACAACTTCGACTGATGCTTCTCTTTTTTAAACTAATTTTAAGTTCTTGTACCCAAACATTTTGAGTGAACACTTGTTTCAAGACTCACGATGTTTGTGTGAACAATACAATTTTATGCCTGTCAAATAGATTAATCTTAAGCATTTTTCAAAGTTAGACAGCTAAAACAGAATAGAAACAAAACAGAATTGCAACAGAAGTAAGTTAAATATAGTGCAAAGATACAATTAAACATAATTTCTTTGGAAATCTCTGCTATGCCCTGACACAACACTGCTCTGTCCTTGAGATAAGTAGAATTTTTTACTTGCATGGTTCATAGGTCAGTGTTAAGTATCAATGCATAAAAAACAAAACTGTCAGAAAAACAGTAACGCTACCTAACTGGGAACAAAAACAAAAAACCACTAAGGCAAGGCAAGTAAAGTTTGTTTATCTGGTACCATTCTTGCATAAGGTAAATCAAAATGCTAGGATATTATATAAACAAAAATATATATTTACGAGGTTTAAATGCCCAGCCTAAAGAAAACAGATGTTTACATACAGAACCTCTTGCACTTGCTGTAAAGAAGGAAATAAACACAATAAATTGTAACTACAACATTTGAGTGACATCTGTAGCCAGTCTGGTGTCAACACAACAAGCAATTAAAAAGTTATACATGTTTAGACTGAAACAAATCCAGGCGGACCCCTACTGTGCCAATTTGACACACTTTGGCACAGTTTGTCACAATTATTTAAATTTGTTCTTGAAATTTAAAATGTGGGTTGCTATTATATAAATAATAATTATATACATTTTATATATATAAAACTACAGTTTTTCCACAAAAAACACACAATTTTTTATTTTTTCAGCACCCTTTATTTGCTCACACTAATTCCAAACTTTATATACAAACAAACTATAATGAAAAAGGGTGAATAGAGAAAATAGAAAACAGTTCATTTTGAATCATGCAAAACAGTTCTTTATCATAAGTTGCATTTTGGCTATCTGAGTTTTTTTGCATGGCGTTTGAGCTGTGGTCAGTGGATATAAGAATGAAGTAGATACTTTTGTAGAGGAGTCTCAGATGAAACTCATGACATATGACAAGTGTGTGTCAGTCTCAAAGTTAGTCAGCTATGGGCTAAAGAGGCCATGTCCCCCATGCAAAGGGTGCGCTGGTCATTGCACCACTGCAACATTTGTTGCTAATAGTTAGTTGCTCATTTTAAAGAGATACAGTAATAATAACTTATTCTGTCTGGCATGTTTACTCCTTCACTGTTGCCGATACAGGAGTGTTACTGACCATTTTGAATCCCTCTCAAACATCCGAGTTTCAGTATGAAAGATGCTCCCCCAGGGTTGTAGCTGTCAGCTTTGTAACCCTGCTGCGCAGCACAGCTAGCATCAGCAAAACAGGCATCCTGTAATTTTTCCTGATAGCCTGCCTCATAGCAGGGGGAGAGAGGGGATGAGTGTCTGTGTGACTGCAGAACCACTGTCCAAACTTGTGTGCAAACTTAGGGAGATGAAAATGGCTCGGTTTATATCAATTCTGACACAAGAGTATTTTTAAAGGATTACCGTTTGGAATTTCGATAATCTTGACAACCCCAGGGGGGATAGACATTAAATAAAAGTGGTCTAAAAGTGGAGCTTTGTGGGACCCCACATCTGTCTTTTTTAGTAGTTTTGTAAATGCCAAATAACACACTGTGATCCTATCTATCAAATTCAATTCAATTCAAAAATACCTAAATAATCCCAAAGGGAAATTAAATGTTGTTGTAGCTCATATTTTACAGGTATCTTCAAAGAGCCGTTGTAGATGCTGATGGCTGTGGGCAGGAAGGATCTCCTGTAACGGTCCGTCTTACAGCAGATCTGAAGAAGCCTCTGGCTGAAGACACTCTGTTGTTGTAGGACAGTCTCATGAAGAGGATGCTCAGGGTTCTCTATAATGTTCATTTTATGAAGAATCTGTCACGTTCTGTGTTCGGATTGGACCAAAGCGCAGACAAGAGCTTGTGAGCAGCATGTTTGTAAGAGTCTTCAGAATTTATTTCCAGAGGTATTTACAAACACGTAGCGAGTAACTGCAGGTACTACAAGAATCCAGACAAAACTTACATGAGTTCTCTGTAGGAAAATGTAGAGAAAACAGAACCAGGAATAGTGACGGAGGAACCAGCGGGGAACAAAGAACACAGACCAACTAATATACAGGGAGAAAACAAAGGCAGGTAATCACAAGAACTAAGAACAGGTGTGGCAAGGAGACATGGAGGCATAAGGGACAGGTGGAACTAATTAACAATAAAATAAACCTAAGCACAGTTAACACAAAAACACAAACCAAGTCCAAGGATGTCATACCATGACAGAATCCGTCTTTCACCAATGATCTCCAGATGTTCAAGAGGAGTCCCCAGAACAGAGCCAGCCTTCTTTATCAGCTTGTTGAGCTTTTGTAAGTCCCTGGTTCTGATGCTGCTTCCCCAGCAGATGATGGTAGAAGAGATCAAACTCTCCACAACAGACTTATAGAAGAGATGCAGCATCTTGCTGCAAACACCAAAGGACCTAAGCTTCCTCAAGAAGTACAGTCTGCTCTGTCCCTTCTTGTAGATGGCTTCACAGTTGCATCTCCACTCTAGTCTGTTGTCCAGGAGAACACAGAAGTATTTATACTCCTCCACCACCTCCACTTCTTCTCCCATGATGGAAATTGTGTTTGACCCATTCCTGTTTGTCCTAAAATCTACAATAATCTCCTTTGTTTTATTCATGTTCAAGATGAGATGAACCGATTTAGCACAATACAAGAAAATCGTATCCACTTTTCCAGTCTTCCATTCACTATGCTGTGATCAACTGTGTCAAATGCCAAAATAGTCTGAAGTGATTCAAGTCTTTTGCACAGTTCTGTGGGCTCTTTGTCCACTGGGGGCATTGCCGAGGAAGTAGTTTTTGCAGGTTTGCAGATCATTTGCACACTGTGATGTTTTTCATTCTTCTTTTCTCAATGTGCACATAAAAAGTGCTTTTTTCTTTATTGAAGAAAAAAGATATGGTTGCATTGCTCTTACAGATTTTTCTTCTAAATGACTTAGTTGGTGCAAAAGAGCCTCCTAAGTTTATGTTTGAGCGGAGGTGGAACTTGGGAAGTACTCTGTCAGAGAGAAGCATGTTCTATTCACACTTCTGCTATTAAACTCCAAATTACTTACTTTAATAAATGTGTTAAAAATGTTTATTCCTAACAACACATTTCAGCTGTGGTACCCTTAGTTGACATCTAAACTGTATTAACCAAATTTCCGATTTAGGAAATTTAGGGGGTACTAAGGAGATGGACAGTGAAAACTGTGGGTAAGGCGACCTTAAATAGAAAAAGTGCATTGACTCAGTACAGTAAAACTCTGAAAGGTGTAGCTACTTTCTCTCTGTTTAAGACAATGCAAATATGACAAACTAATGCAGGCAGTTAGATATACGGCAGGCATTTACTTGCTCTGAAAAGCTTTTGGTTTCTACACAACATGCGATCCCTCCTACATCTTTGGTTCCCTCTAGAGCACACCATGGGAGCTGTCGGTTGTTAAAAAGCACAAACTGCTCACAAGAAAGCATGACTCCATGTTTCAGGTCTGAGCATTATCATGGCTTTCACTCGAGTTTAAACCAGTATGTACAGTATAAAGAGGTCAAGGTAGCTGCCTGGTGCTGTGTTGTGTACAGGATTCCTAATCATTATCCTTATTTAAAAAAATAAAAATCATACTTTTCCAGACTTCTCAGTCCTTTTACAGTCACTTAAAAGTCTAAGTAACACAATAAAAGGACAGAAGGAATGGAAATAAGAAGGACATAAGGAAATGGATGCAGGACACAATTAGGTAAAGGAGGGGGGGGAAAGAGAGAGTGAGGAAAGAGGACAAAAGGAAGAATTAACTAAAGAAAGGGCATGAGGAAGAAAAGGAAGGATACCAGAAAAAGAAAGGAAGGAAACAAAGAAGGAAGGACACTGGACAACTCAATTGGGAATAAAGCCTGAAAATACAGCTATTTTTCTATAGTTTCTACACTTATCCAGACATTTCCAGACTGCATAGGAACCCTGACTGCAGGAGGAAAGCAAGAGAAGCAATCTAACTTACAAGCCTCCGGAGTCTCTGAGCCTGCTCTGCTGTTGGTGCGCCAGAGATGCACACAAAAAAGAAACTGCATACTTCCTAAGTTTATCTGTATTCCATCTTTACATCATACATACAAATAAAACTAGCCCAGAGCTAGAAAAACGGTGGGCAATCTTAAAAAGGACTTTCAAACAGCTTTAAAACAGAGACCTCCTGTCATTCCCTGATGGATATAACAACCACCGATGACACACACACAGTCAAAACCACCACTGCACACACAGAAACAAGGCTTACATCAGAGAGAAGTAAGTCTCGCTAAAAATGAATGCAATTTTAGCATTATTAACCTGTGTATAAAAGAGATCATTATTATTAAAAAAACACACAATTAAAACCAACACAACACAGCAACTTGTGATCATATATAAAAACAAAATCAGTGAAAGGTGACTAACATACGGCAGAATAATTACTTTATAAATAATAGGAATGGAAAGATTAATTTCAAACCACAATCTTTATTTTGTGTGGCTCTATTGCATTCAACATTAAGCAGACGACATGCACGCTTCATGATTAAAATGTTCAACTGTGGTGTGTCTTTAGAGAGAAGCAGCACCATAGAGAACATAAAGAATGTAAGGCAATGGTGCAAAGGACTCAAATATATTTTAATCCAACAGTGACACCTTGTGGAATTGTGAAGCAATGTCAATAAGTCAAAACGTTCAATAGTGAAGCCAGGGCCAAACTTTGCAGTTACACTAAAATGCAGCTGTATGAAATCCACAGTAAGTTTTTGTCCATATTATTCACCCAGAGAGTTCTCCAGTGTTATTTTGTCAACAATTTATATTCCACGTTTAGATGTTGCTAAAACTGCATGTGATGTCATCAGCTCGGTTGTTGCTAAGCTACAGACATAACACCGCAATGTGTTTGTGGCAGTATCTGGTGATTTTAACCATGCTTCACTTTCTGCTACACTTCCAATGTTTCAAAAGTTTGTCAGCTGCTCTACCAGAGAAAACAAAATGTTGGATTTGTTTTATGCAATTTCTAAGGACTCATATATGTCTAAAGCAAGAACTCCTCTTGGGAAATCAGATCACAATCTTGTTTTTCTCTGCTCGAAATATAAGCCCCTTGTTTAGAGGCAACCTGTAATAAAGAGGACTGTGAGAAGATGGTCACAGGAAGGTGAAGAAGCTCTGCAAGGTTGCTTTGAGGCTACAGACTGGGACGCACTGTGCCAGCCACATGGAGAGGATATCAATGCCATGACTGAGTGTGTAACCGACTATATAAACTTCTGTGTGGATAACATCATCCCCACTAAAATGGTAAGATGCTTCTCCAATAAACCCTGGATCACTAGTGACCTCAAGGACCTGCTTAACAAAAAAAGACTCTTCAGAGAGGGAGTCAGGAAATTATTCAGGAGTATACAGAAGCAACCTAAAGTCAAGATAAGAGACAGCTAGGAGGTGTACAAGAAGAAGCTGAAGAGGAAGCTCCAGCAAAACAACATCAGAGATGTGTGGACAGGGATGAAGAAGATCACAGGCTTCAAGCAGAAGGACGATCGGACCGATGGCTGTCTGCACAAAGCCAGTGAACTAAACACATTCTTCAATAGGTTCAGGTCAGAAACAAGCTCAGCAGACATCTCACCCTTCTTTGACCCAGTTTTCCTGTCACACCAGATCAGACGATGCTGATGCTCCATTTGCCTCCACCTTCCACCTGTGTTTCTCAAGAAGTCAGGTGAAGAGACAACTGGAGAGACTGAACTGGAATAAGGCTGCAGATCCAGATCATGTCGGCCCTAGAGTCCTGAAGGCCTGTGCAGAGCAGCTTTCTGAGATTCTGCAGCACCTCTTCAACCTCAGCCTGGCCCAGATGAAGGTTCCAGTGTTGTGGAAGACCTCCTGTCTTGTTCCGGTACCAAAGAAAACTCACCCATCAGTCCTCAATGACTATAGACCTGTTGCCCTGACATCTCACATCATGAAAGCCCTAGAGAGACTCCTGTTGGCCCACCTGAGTAAGCAAACAAGAACCTATCAGGACCCCCTTCAGTTTGCTTATTTATCTCTTGGAGTTGGAGTTGAAGATGCCATCATACACCTGCTTCAACAAACCCACTGTCATCTGGACAAAGCCAGCAGCACTGTGAGGATCATGTTCTTTGATTTCTCCAGTGTATTTAATACAATCCAACCTGATTTGCTTTGTCAGAAACTCCAGAAGACTCAGGTGGAGGCCTCAACAATCTCCTGGATCAAAGACTACCTGACAAACAGACCACAGTTTGTGAGACTGAAGGGTTGTGAGTCTAACCAGGTAGTCAGCAGCACAGGAGCACCACAGGGGACTGTACTCTCACCATTCCTTTTCACTCTGTACACCTCAGACTTCCAGTACAAGACAGACTCCTGTCATCTGCAGAAATACTCGGATGATTCTGCAGTCATGGGGTGGATCAGAGATGGACAAGAAGCTGAGTACAGGAAGGTGGTGGACCGCTTTGTGGCATGGTGTGGAAACAATCATCTCATCTTGAACGTGACTAAAACAAAGGAGATGATTGTAGATTTTAAGAGAAACAAGAATAAGTCAAAAACTATTTCTATCATGGGAGAAGAAGTGGAGGTGGTGGAGGAGTATAAATACCTCGGTGTTCACCTGGACAACAGACTGGAGTGGAGATGCAACTGTGAAGCCATCTACAAGAAGGGACAGAGCAGACTGTACTTCTTGAGGAAGCTTAGGTCCTTTGGTGTTTGCAGCAAGATGCTGCATATCTTCTATAAGTCTGTTGTGGAGAGTTTGATCTCTTCTACCATCATCTGCTGGGGAAGCAGCATCAGAGCCAGGGACTTAAAAAAACTCAACAAGCTGATAAAAAAGGCTGGTTCTGTTCTGGGGACTCCTCTGGAACCTCTGGAGATCATTGTGGAAAGACAGATTCTTCATAAAATGAAGAACATTAAGGAGAACTCTGAGCATCCTCTTCATGAGACTGTCCTACAACAACAGTGTGTCTTCAGTCAGAGGCTTCTTCAGATCTGCTGTAAGATGGAGCGCTACAGGAGATCCTTCCTGCCCACAGCCATCAGCATCTACAACGGCTCTTTGAGGAAACCTTCATAATATGAGCTATAACAACATTTAATTTCCCTTTGGGATTAATAAAGTATTTTTTTAATTTAATTTAATTTAATTTTGGGGTGACCGATTATACTGCTTTTAAATTTTTGTGTATTGTGATCAGATGCATTCCCAAGAACTTTTCTTTAGCAAATACATTTTTGCTGCATTTTACCCTGGTACAAAATAATCACCTAACTAAGATATGCTAGAAATAATTATCTTCTTTTGTAAGCATTAGTTGCACAACCACTGTTTATTTGAATTAAAATGGCCTTACACACACACAGATTGCTGCTAGGTGTTGCACCAACTAGTCGACTATTAGACTAGTAGATTCTAGTGCTCGGCAATGACTTTTCACATCAGCTAGTCACAATCACATTGTTTAATGTGACAAAACAGTTTTTTTCCAAGAAGATGAAAGGTGAGGCACTGGGTTTGGGAATGTCAAAAAGTTTAAAATGTATCAACAATGTGTTAGTATTTTACCAAAGGGGCACTGCAAACCCTGGCAAAGGTTACTGAAATAATGTGCCGACATGACTTGTCGGGCTGTCTCGCATCCGTCCAGCTGATTTTCAACACGATCAGCACCATTCTGCACGATGAGGTATCTGAACTGGCAGCTCTATGCTCTTTTAAAAACACTGTCCATTAAGTGACTTATTCGTAATATGGTGTTAAACTGTAAGTGCCAACACAGGCTACCTGTGTTTTGTTGTTCTGTTTTCTTTTTATTCTGCATACCAGACTTCTGTCTAAGCTGTCTGTTGTCAGTGCTTGCTATAGGTAATAAACCCCATCAGTTGCTATAAAACCCTTTTCTCCTACGTTTCTATGATGTCACAGTGACTAGTGGACTCAACCTTTATCATGTTAAACTTGACTTTAAAAAATATTGAGTCATGCCACCCTTAATTCCTGCTAAAAAATAATGAGAATAAATAAATAATGAAGAACTACAAAGTGAGACGTTTAACAGCATTGAGGAATGTTTCGGGGCTTAAAATAGTGTCAGAACCATCTCCTACTTTGGACTGAGCTATTGTTTTTTGTGTTGCCACCAGTGCAGAGTTTCCTGAACACTGGCAGCAGGTGGGTGGGAACATCTGCACGCACAATAAGGCAAAGACCTTGAGCACAACAGCCTTGTGATAAGAAGAGCAACAAAGAAGCAAAATCACCAAGGAAAGACAGAAACTCTGCAGGTGGTAGAAGGATAGATAGCAGAACTCTCATGTAAAAAAAAATTCTGAAGAATCCCTATTTTGAAAAAAAAGAAAAAAAATGTAATCATAATCTGGAGACAAAATTGGGAGCACTAACATGGTTCCTATGTGCTCGAAACAATTAAGCATGTGAAGACAATTCATATGAATTTGCTTGTCATCCAAGCGACTGTTTTAGCTAAATGCACTGCCGGCAATCTAGTCTGGTATCAAAGTGTTGTCCAGTAGCAACGTCTTCCAACAATCCAGGGACAATTTCTTGATAACTGTGTATTTTCCTTACAGATGGAGTACAAGGTATATGGCAAAGTACAATGATTATGGAGTTACAAAGCGAGAGTGGTATTGGAGTAGCTTAAAGATCCTAACAGAGATATGCTGGACCTGTATTCAGTTCCCAACAAGCCGATGGATAAGCAGGATCCCAACAAAATTTTATCAACTCTAAACACTGATAAAAACAAGAATGGGTCACCACTAGGGCTGCATGATATACTGTGAATATATCTTCATCACAATATCAGTGTGTGCAATGTCACAGAGAACTGTTTGCAATCCAAGTGTCATGAGCTCATATTTTGAATGCTATGTAATATATAGACTGTTGGATGGAGATGCACAGTCCAAACCTTACATAGAAAATGGTGCCCAACATGAGGTTACAGAAAGGACTGGAGGCACAGATGAAAAGGGAGAATGACGTACATTGTGGATTTGTCTCAACTGATAATATTTTCTAATATCCTGCAGGCATACATGAGGATTTGGCCTTGACGTTGATGATTCATTAAATAAATTTAATATAATTAGTATGAATCATTCTTAATTGGTTGTCAGCATACCACAGAAGTTGTTTTTTTATCAAAATGTAGAAGCCACAAAACACAACCTCTGAAGAGCATCCCCACAGCATTGTGCTGCCACCACCATCCTCCAACACTGGAATGGTGTGTTCAGGGGGATGTGCAGTATTAATTTTCGACCACACCCATCATCCTCAGCATGTAGGCTAAAACATTCAGGCCATCTGAGCTCCTCCATCCAGAAAGGTTCCCCTAGATGGCAAGTAGCAAACTGCAAACAGAACTCCTCAAGACCTTCCCTCAACAGTCTTTCTCATCAGTAGAAGCAAAACTTGTGGGGTTAACACTTTCATGCATGTTTGCATGTTTTTTGCCTATTGTATGTCTGGTCTTTACTTGTTAGCTTACTGATGAGGTGAGTAAGGCAACAATAGTTTGCAAATAACCGATTTACACCATTTCTCCTCATTAACTACAGTTTTCAGTGTGTAGTATACTTGAGTGGTGCTGCGAGAACCGTATACTAGCATAACAAGAGTAACATATTCTATTATAATGACAAGAATGCATTAATGTGACAGGACATAAAAACTCTAGGTTTAAAAACATTTTGTTTGCATTTTTTTAAACATTCCTATCAGCTGGTGTTATCACAATTAACATGAAAATTATTTGGGCTCATTTTCTTTAACAAGAATTTAGTCTTTTGCCCAATTAACAATATCAGAAATATTTGGTGAGCAGATGTAACAGAAACCTTCAGATTTGTTTAATATTAAAGATTTCGGATCACTTCTAGTATATCAGCAAACAGGGACGATCATATGCCGATGACTGGGAAGGTTTTATGACCATTTTCGTTCATAATGACAGGAAGTGAAACCATATAAATGATGTGTGACAGATATAGTGACACAGAGTGCCATGGATTTCCTCTTTAATTTGACAGCAGGCAGAGGAGAGGTGACAGGAACGGCTGAGTGAGAAAGAAGCCTTGACGCCTGAAACAGTCACCCAAACCCAAAGCAGGGGACACAAACAATCAGAGGCCATCAAATATCCAGGATGCACCTCAAACGTTAACAAGATGCTACAAATACTTTATTTAACCAGCTAAGAATTCTCATCGAGAATTAAATATCTGGCAAGACAGCAGATCGACTTATAATAAAAACATGTTCATTAATACATACAATAAGTAATTAAATAAGCCAAGATCAAAACTAAAATAAGTTAATATAAGACTGTATAAGTCTGTCCTGTTTCTGGTCTTTTAACTTGACTTGAATTTCCTGTTCAGTCAGTTTTCATTCAGTTTAGAGAGCATTCCAGGCAGAGGAGGCGGCATATTTTAAAGCTTTCTTACCCAGTTCTGTTCTCACTCTTGGAACAGATAAATTATAAAAAAGCCTGAGAGCGCAGTCCATAATGATTGTGGGGCCTTATAATAAAGGTCGTCTGATAAAAAGGAGGTAGCCTCAATATACATTTATAGAAGAAATGCATCCAGTAACGAACGTACAAAAGACAATGGTGGCAGCTGTGACCACAGCCAGTGATAAAACGTAGTGCACAGTGATATTCAATTAAATTCAAAAATACATATAATTACATATAAAGAGTCTAGGTTCTTAAAATACTGCTCCGATGCATCAAAAAACAACAAGTCTCCATAATTCAGTAGGGGCAGGAATGCTGATGAAAATAAATAATCTCTAATCTCGTTTAGAAAAACAAGTTTCTAAAGAAGAAACCAAGTTTCAGTTTTGATTTAGACTCAACAGCATTTATGTGCCCTTTGAATGAGAGATTATCGTCAATGATGATACCTAGATACTTATAAGTATATAAGGATTATATAATGATTTCAATTGGTACCCCATGTACTGTTGTAATTCTAGGAGCAGTCGATGGTGAAGATTTACCTTCAGAAATCAACATGAGCTTGGTCTGTTCAGCATTCAGCACCAATTTCAGTTGCATCAAATGTAAATTCTTATTATTAAAACTTCCTTTTGCTCATAAAACTTGTTTGTGCAAAAGGTTGGAGCTTTGGACATGTTTTCAGTCAGACAGACAAAAAAACAACTTTGTGTGCATCTTCCATTTTTACAGCAAATTATCTAGAGATCGGGATGAAAAGATAAAAGCTACTAACCCAATATGAGAATAGAATCTTCTTTCTTGATGTTTTTCTCCAGAAGGTGCTGAAAGTTGGAGAAACTACCCAACCAGTCATAGTGCTGCTCCGTCCTGTACCTCTCATCCCAGTACTCAACGTCTTTATAACTGGAGTTTTTATCCGGCAGGTACTCCATATTGTCTGTTACATGACAAGAGAAACAACTTTTCACTCACGTTTATACCAAGAACGTCTTTATAGCACATCACCCAAAACGTTCTGCAAGCTCTATTTAGGAGACAATTTAAAGAATTTCTGTAGTTTTATGATTAAAAACTGACTAGAATGTATAAACATTCTTCAACATTTCCAACAAGTAAATTAAACACCAATAAATAACTGAACAGAAGCACTGCTGGTTTCTATTAATGTGTCAAATCCACATAAGAATTCAAGTTAATAAGTCAGTGAGGGAGAGTGTAGGAATTACTTTCTAAATGAAAATCCTTATAAGTGATAGGCACTCAACTTATTTCTTACAGTACTTTGGCTGTGTTTATTTACCGTTATTGAATGGTTGTATATTTGCACATGCAATAATATGTTATTAATGTTTTTACTTGCAATCTGCAGGTTATGGCACCAATGTGATGACATTTCATAAACGTTTGCATTTTACAAACAGGGCTGTTCTTTCCCTTTACTTCGGTAACACCAACCTTTTATTTTTATAATTTTAACCTGGGATGGTGTAGCAGTGGTTTAATGAAAGGTGTCACCTTTAACTCCATCAATAAACAACGCGCTGCGGGCAGACAACAGTCACACAGCGCATGCGTGGCAGAGCATACAGCGGAGGAGCAGAAGCAGAGAGCCAGCACCGCTTCCTGCATGTCCATCGTAACTATTTAAAGCTTACAACGTCACTTACACACAGTTGACTTTGAGCTGGGCGTGTAGTGGTATCTATAAACTCCTCGACTGCTTCCGTTCCTCCGTTTAACCTGGAAAATATGAAGCTTTTCCTAATTGCGATGAATCCACGTGTTGCCGCTGGAGCAAATAGTCCCCGGACTCCGTGGGTTAATTCAGAACAAGGACGTGTCTTCAACACCATAAAAGCCTAAAGATGAACTTCAGTTAATGTGGTCTAAAATTTAGCCTTTTTCAAAGGATGCACTTACAACAGCCACACATTTCCCAAAGTCTGTAAACTGGGTGTTGTAGAGGCGGAGCATGTGTTTTACACGTGGGTGTCCTGCAGTAATGAGGCTTTCAAATGCGGCTTGAAAAGTTGTTCAATCTCAGTGCTTTATTTTAATAAAAGAAGCTCAAATTTGAAGTGAATGAATCAGGTTTTTTATAGTTTGTTTCGTTTTTTGAAACATGGCTGAAATACCTACATTATTGCGAAAAAGTGTTTGCCTCTACAGATTTTTCAATTTTTTATTTGTTGTTCTGCCTAACTGTTTCAGATCATCAAACCACCTTTTATTATCACCCAAGTATACAAAAGCTATCCGAAGGAATGTAATATCCCACCAAAAAAGTAGTTGCCCTCAGAGCGTCATACCTGGTTTTGTTGTGCCACCTTTGGCGGCCCTAAAACGTTGTGATAACTTGACGAATTCTGGCTTACTCTTTACAGTATTGTTTTATTTTAGTCACATTAGAATATTTTTGAGCATAACCAGTTTGTTTAAGGTCATACCACAGCATCCAAATTGGATTCAGTTGAAACTTTGACTAGCTCACTCTCACTCATTGAGAGGTGGATATGCTGGTGTGAATTGGATGTATGTTCTTTTGTATAAACCACATACACTTGAGCTAAAATCATCAACTGGTGGCCAGGCATTCCAGGTCCTAAAATAGCAAAGCAGACCCATACCATCACACTACCACCATCATGTTTGGCTGTTGTATAATGTTCTTTTTTGTCAAATTCAGTGTTGATTTTTACCCTAGATGGAACAGGTTGCACACCTAAAACAAACCGTTTTTTGCTCCATAGAATATTTTTCCTTGGGGTTCAAAGTGCGTTTTTTTATTGGGAAGTGTGAGATGGCCACACCCTCAAGATTTTTGCCTTGAAACTTTCCCATAGATGCGATTTTTGCTCAGTTTCTGTCTTATTATTAAATTATGAACACTGACCTTAACTAATGCAAAGAAAATCTGCAGAGCTTTAGATGTGGCTCTGTGTTGTTTTGTGAACCTCTTGGTGAGTCGTCGGTCCGCTCTCGGAGGGATTTTGATATCCTGGCCACCCCTAGGAAGGTTCGCCACTCTCCTATGTTTTCTCTATTTGTGGATAATGGTTCTCACTGTGATTCATTGTCTCAAAGCCTTAGAAAGGGCTTTATAAGCCTTCCCAGACAGATAGGTGTGCAAGGTTTAGTTTTTCAAATGTTCTTTAGTTTTTTTCTTTACCAAATTAAAGCTTTATTTAAAAACTGCTTTTGTATTTGCACAAGTTATCTTTGTCTCATATTTAAACTTGTTTATTGATCTGAAACATGTGAGGAGACAACAGCAAAAACTTTCAATCTGTGAGGAGCAAATACTGCTTCACAGCACTGTTAGTAGTTTAAAAATGTACAAGGAGGAGACAATGTGTTTTAGGGTAGAAACCTGAAACACTCAAAAAGGGATACACTACATAATTTACACAAAAAATAAAAAATGTTCAAACTAATAAGAATGCAACAAATCCACCACAGGCATACCCCACTCCTACAAAATAAAAACAAACATATATTAGTGTGGAAAGTTGGATATAGCTCAAATTTAGCCTATAGGTCTGTTTTATCACAAAATGAGCATCTTGAGAAGTATTTCAGCTTCTCATTTTTACTTCAAGGAAAAAAACTAAATTTTGCAGACAGGCAGCAAACCAGGATTAGCTGCTGGATCTACATATGCTCCTTTCCACCATCTCCACTTAGGCCAGCTCCACTCCGCCAGCACAGTACCTGCTTTTTTGGGCCCTTCTCAGTAGCGGGTATGATCGGCGCTGAATAGGCACTACATGTGAAGTGAACAGACTGCTGTTCACTCATTGGCCATAGGACAGGGAGAAATGATAAGGTTTTCATAGAGGTAGTGCAATGAAAAGCTAGTAAAACTCAAAAGTGACTGCAATTATATTAAGGACCACAATGGCCTGAGCGGGTCAAACTGAAATATAACTTTGCTATTTACTAATCATAAAGTATGTCTAAGGGCTGAAAGATAAGAAAAAGGACACATCAGCTTTTTTAATTACATGTAGGCTGGGCACATTGTATTTAATAGCATCCTAAATCAGCTGATCACACATAAAATCAACGGCACATACCGCTCCCCCAAAACACACAAAACGGTGCCACCATGAAACAGCTCATGCAACAGTCCATATAGAAAAAAGAAAGTGTCTAAAATAAATCTTCCTGCAAATGCAAGGTCAAAAGCACTAAAATATATCACAGTCCTGATATATACGCAAAAAAAAATAATTAAAAAAGAAAATGTCTCATGGGGTTGGCGTTTCTGTTTGGTGGTTTCCTTTTCCAGGCCTTTTACAAACTCCAGTCAGCAAGTCTGCGTTGCTCCGTATGGCAATGAATTACAGAGAGGTCCTTGTCCTTGTTCTCACCATGGCTGAGACAAAATAATTCCTCACAAAGCCCAAAACTGTAACTTCTTCAAGCAATATTTGAGCTTCACTAGAACAGACAGCAGCGTCTCTCCTTTCCGCTTCACCTGCCACACCCCCCCTCACATTAAAACCCCTTATTTTATAAGTTTGGGCTGGACTCTGTTTCAGGTAATTATCCCAGTGTATCATTTTATGTTTTTATTTTCTATTTTTTACTTTTTCACAGAACCGTCAATGGAAAAGGGGCAATAGACTCCAGTTCCCTAATATTTTCTGTGTCATATTAGCTGCCAGAGAACCTGTGCTTGATAGTCTAAGTATTGCTTTGTCGTATTCCAATTGTTATGTTATGTTATGTTATTTGTTATGTTATTGTTATTTTATGTTATTATTATGTTATGTTGTGTTATTTGTTTTGTTTTGTTATATTATGTTATGTTATGTTATGTTATGTTATTTGTTATGTTATGTTATTTGTTATGTTATTGTTATGTTATATTATTGTTATGTTATTGTTATGTTATGTTATGTTATGTTATGTTATTTGTTATGTTATGTTATTGTTATGTTATATTATGTTATTGTTATTGTTATGTTATTTGTTATGTTATGTTATTGTTGTGTTATTTGTTATGTTATTGTTATGTTATTGTTATGTTATTGTTATGTTATTTGTTATGTTATGTTATTGTTGTGTTATTGTTATGTTATTTGTTATGTTATGTTATTGTTGTGTTATTGTTATTTGTTATGTTATTGTTATGTTATTATTATTGTTATGTTATGTTATGTTATTTGTTATTGTTATGTTATTGTTATGTTATATTATGTTATTGTTATGTTATTTGTTATGTTATGTTATTGTTGTGTTATTGTTATTTGTTATGTTATTGTTATATTATTGTTATGTTATTTGTTATGTTATGTTATTGTTGTGTTATTGTTATTTGTTATGTTATTGTTATGTTATTGTTGTGTTATTGTTATTTGTTATGTTATTGTTATATTATTGTTATGTTATTGTTATGTTATTGTTATTGTTATGTTATTTGTTATGTTATGTTATTGTTGTGTTATTGTTATTTGTTATGTTATTGTTATGTTATTGTGTATTGTTAGTTGTGTATTGTTGTGTTATTGTTATGTTATGTTATGTTGGTTATTGTATTGTTGTGTTATTGTTATGTTATTTGTTATTGTTATGTTATTGTTATGTTATATTATGTTATTGTTATGTTATTTGTTATGTTATGTTATTGTTGTGTTATTGTTATTTGTTATGTTATTGTTATATTATTGTTATGTTATTTGTTATGTTATGTTATTGTTGTGTTATTGTTATGTTATTTGTTATGTTATGTTATTGTTGTGTTATTGTTATTTGTTATGTTATTGTTATATTATTGTTATGTTATTGTTATGTTATTGTTATTGTTATGTTATTTGTTATGTTATGTTATTGTTGTGTTATTGTTATTTGTTATGTTATTGTTATGTTATTGTTATGTTATTTGTTATTGTTGTGTTATTGTTATGTTATTTGTTATGTTATGTTATTGTTGTGTTATTGTTATTTGTTATGTTATTGTTATGTTATTGTTATTGTTATTGTTATGTTGTGTTATGACTCTCTGAACTGCCACTGAACAGAGCTGAGAGCAGCTGAAAATGTTAATGGTTTTAAAAGCTAATTAATCTGGTTTTTAGTTTAACTTCAATAGTTATAAATTTTTAGAAAATATTTATTTATTTAAGAAGTTTTTTAAACTTAACATTTTGATTGTCACACTCGCCATTGTTTTAGATTTTCTAAAAAAGATTTATATCTTTTACATTTTCTAAAATATATACAATTTGTAGTTTAGGTTTTAGAATTTTATTTCTTTATAAATCTTTATATTTATTCCCTGTGTTTTCTCAGTTTCTTACATTAGGTTTTTGACAAAAGTGAAGCTGTGAAGCTCTTCTTCAAACGAGGTTCTGTTTCAAAGACTGTTTTGAAGAAAAAACTGTCTAAAAAATATTTAGATATTGATCTGAACAATAAATATAGATTATCTTTGCTATCACATATGCAAAACGTAATTGAACCCCGAAAATTATACATTTTCTTGGCTTTTTGGGAATAACTATCTGAAAAAAACACATCAAAATGCAAGAGTAATGCCATATCTGTCATGTAGGTGGCAATATCACATAACTTTCTCTGAGTTTCTTGGAGTGTTTTTTTTAAGAAAGGTTGATTGACTACAAGCCGAAGCTTCGTGATAAGCCTGGCATGATTTTCTTATTTTATTATCTGATGCTGTAAAGTAAATTGTAGTGGGCTGTCTTGTTCACATGGTGTAATAAATCCCCTAATGAACACAGGACAGAACAACAGGAGACAAGCCCTCAGGTGATTTATGAGCTTGTTCAGTTTAATAATAAGAACAGCTCTTTCTGTCAGACTCACCAGGGGTGTTCTTAAACAGTAGTACTGCCTACACTGTGGACAGTTTAAAGGGAAACATTCTTATACCATGAGTGCATCAAGTTGGTGTATTTTATAGAGATTTAACATAACAGGCAAACACAAAGTTGTGCATAATTGTAAAGCAAATGATAAATATTTGTACTTTTACAAATAAAAATCTGAAAAGTGTGGCATGCATGTATGTTAAGTCGCCCTGGGTTCATTTTATACAGCCACATTTAGTTGCAGTTATATTTGCAAGTCTCTACTAGCCTCCTACTTATTTTATATTATATTTAATCTTTCTTCTTTGCAATATAGCTTAAGCTCAGTCAAACTGGACAGAGAGCACCATTAAATAGCAATTTTCAAATATTGTCACAAATTTTCATTTGAATTTTGGCCTGGACTTAAAAAGGGCCTTTGGAGCTGATGGAAATGCGTTGATCTAAACCATACCATTGTAACTCTGGTTGTTTGTTTAGTGTTTTTGTCCTGCTGGAAGTTAAACCTCTATCCAGTCTCAAGTCTTTTGCAGAGCATGGTGCTGCCACCACCATGTTTTACAATGGGAGTGACGTGTTCAGGGTAATGTGTAGTGTTAGTATTGTTTAGCATGTAGGCCAAAGAGTGGACGTTTTGATCTCATCTGACCACAGCTCCTTCCACACAACATCTTTCCATGTTTGGATGATAAATTAAACAGTATTCTGTGAGATGTTCAAAATTCGGAATATTGTTTTATAACATAACCCTGCTTTTAACTTCTCGATAACTTTATCCCTGACCAGTCTGTTGTGTCACCTGTTCTTCTGCCTTCAAAGAAAAGCTATATTTATACTAAAATTAAGTTACACACAGGTGGACAGTGTTTATTTAATAGGAAACGAATGAAGGGAATTGGTTGCAGAGGACTTCATTTAGGGGTATTAGATTAAAGAGGGCTTAAACTACACATCACTCTTAAGATTTTTATTTGAAACTTTATGACTGCAACCAATAACACAGATTCAATAAGGCTTATGATTAAGTCCATCATTCCTACTGTGAAACGCAGGTGGTTTGCTGATGATTTGGGGATGTGAGAGCTTCAAAGTCAGGTTCTGGAGAAAGACATCTTTGTCTCCTGACCTCAGGATCACTGGGCTACTCTGAGGAAATCTTATACAGTACAGACCAAAGGTTTGGACACACCTTCTCATTCAAAGAGTTTTCTTTATTTTCATGACTATGAATATTGTAGCTTCACACTGAAGGCATCAAAACTATGAATTAACACATGTGGAATTATATACTGAACAAAAAAGTGTGAAACAACTGAAAATATGTCTTATATTCTAGGTTCTTCAAAGTAGCCACCTTTTGCTTTGATTACTGCTCTGCACACTCTTGGTATTCTGTTGATGAGCTTCAAGAGGTAGTCACCTGAAATGGTTTTCCAGCAGTCTTGAAGCAGTTCCCAGAGATGCTTAGGACTTGTTGGCCCTTTTGCCTTCACTCTGCATTTACAGACAGTCTGTGCAGCAAATTGTCCATGGGATGTAAGGCAAAAACACACAGAGACTACGTCTGTCCGGTGCGTATTTCACACACATCTTTACTTGCCAATAACAGGCATTTTCAGTCTCAAGATGAGTCTTGTTGAAATGTGCCAAGTCATAACAGATCACTACATCTCAGCAAACTAGTTACTTACGCAAGCAGTTTTGCTTGAAAATAGAAATAAAAAGGGTTCATGCTAATTATGTGTTTAACCTTTCAAGAGTTTTCTGACACTTATTTAATCTGTAAGGCTCTTAAACAACCTTCCGGCTGAGCTTTAGTCCACGCCTCCGTTGGTATCATTCTGACTTGATTTTTTTTTTATATCTCACATGTATGTACAAGATATCACCTTGATATCCTGTACATGGCTTGAAGTGATTTATGAATCCAAAGGTATTTAAGAGAGGCGCTCTTCTGTACGGATTTATGATGGAATTGATTTGTGAAAGAGTCTAATGGGTACAAACAATGTACATCCGCCCGTCTATGCCCACTTATTCCCAGCTGATTATGGGAGATCCTAATGTGCCAGAAGTGTTGTTTCTCCAGCAGGTTCTGGAAATGTCCAGGGACGTCACCCAGTGGAAAATGATTTAAAAAAAAAACTCCAATAGGATGCACCTGGGAGAGATCCTAATATGATATCTGAACAACCCCATCCTTAAAACAAGCAGTGGCTTTGCTCTGAGCCACAGCTCACCCCTACATAATGGATTTCTCACTTTATCCCCAAGTCTGATCGTTGCTACCCTATGGGGTAGCTCCTTTTATTGAAGATCTTCTACTTTTGGTCATAAAGTCGATCTCATGAGACCAGAACATTACTGCTGACAATGTTCTAATCTGTCTATCCATCTGCTACTCCATCCACCTATCATTTGTAAGCAAGTCATCAAGATACTTGAACTCCTCTGGTTTAGGGTTAGCCTGACTCCTAATCCAGAGGGAACAGTTCGTCTTTGTCCAGTTAAGAATGATGGTTTCAGACTAAGAGAAGCTGATTCTTAGCCATACTGGTTTTCACTCTGCTGCTAACTGCTCCAGTGTATGGTGAAGATCAAGGACTAAAGATTCTGGCAGAATCACATCATCTGCAAAAAGATAAGATCAAACCCCCTGGTTTCCAAACTGAATATCCTTCACTACACAACTACACCTTAAGATCATGTTCAGGAACACCTCAAACCCGATCAGTGACATGTGGAAGCCCTGGTAGAGTCCAAGACCTACTGGAAGCAAACTTGACTTTGACTTAACAACTTGGACAAAGCTGTTAGTTCGGATAATAATGAGCCGAATAGAATACAGGGTTTCTTCTAGGAGAGCAGGAACGGAGGATGTGGAGCTCCTTTGTCTCCCTCTACAAACAACTGTAGCAATATTTATGGTTAGTATAAGTGCGTAAATAAACATTAACATAACAAAACGTATATATCTATATATATGTTTATATATATAGATATATACATGTATATATCTATACAGTACAGACCAAAAGTTTGGACACACCTTCTCATTCAAAGAGTTTTCTTTATTTTCATGACTATGAATATTGTAGCTTCACACTGAAGGCATCAAAACTATGAATTAACACATGTGGAATTACATACTGAACAAAAAAGTGTGAAACAACTGAAAATATGTCTTATATTCTAGGTTCTTCAAAGTAGCCACCTTTTGCTTTGATTACTGCTCCGCACACTCTTGGCATTCTGTTGATGAGCTTCAAGAGGTAGTCACCTGAAATGGTTTTCACTTCACAGGTGTGCCCTGTCAGGTTTAATAAGTAGGATTTCAAGCCTTATAAATGGGGTGGGGACCATCAGTTGTGTGGTACAGGAGGTGGATACAGTACACAGCTGATAATCCTACTGAATAGACTGTTAGAATTTGTATTATGGCAAGAAAAAAGCAGCTAAGTAAAGAAAAACAAGTGGCCCTCATTACTTTAAGAAATGAAGGTCAGTCAGTCTGAACAATTAGGAAAACTTTGAAAGTGTCCACAAGTGCAGTCGCAAAAACCATCAAGCGCTACAAAGAAACTGGCTCACATGAGGACCGCCCCAGGAAAGGAAGACCAAGTGTCACCTCTGCTGCGGACAATAAGTTCATCCGAGTCACCAGCCTCAGAAATCGCAGGTTAACAGCAGCTCAGATTAGAGAACAGGTCAATGCCACACAGAGTTCTAGCAACAGACACATCTCTAGAACAACTGTTAAGAGGAGACTGTGTGAATCAGGCCTTCATGGTAAAATAGCTGCTAGGAAACCACTGCTGAGGACAGGCAACAAGCAGAAGAGACTTGTTTGGGCTAAAGAACACAAGGAATGGACATTAGACCAGTGGAAATCTGTGCTTTGGTCTGATGAGTCCAAGTTTGAGATCTTTGGTTCCAACCACCGTGTCTTTGTGCGGCGCAGAAGAGGTGAATGGATGGACTCTACATGCCTGGTTCCCACCGTGAAGCATGGAGGAGGAGGTGTGATGGTGTGGGGGTGCTTTGCTGGTGACACTGTTGGGGATTTATTCAAAATTGAAGGCATACTGAACCAGCATGGCTACCTTAGCATCTTGCTGCGGCATGCTATTCCATCCGGTTTGCGTTTAGTTGGACCATCATTTATTTTTCAACAGGACAATGACCCCAAACACACCTCCAGGCTGTGTAAGGGTTATTTGACCAAGAAGGAGAGTGATGGGGTGCTGCGCCAGATGACCTGGCCTCCACAGTCACCGGTTCTGAACCCAATCGTCAATGGTTTGGGGTGAGCTGGACCGCAAAGTGAAGGCAAAAGTGCCAACAAGTGCTAAGCATCTCTGGGAACTCCTTCAAGACTGTTGGAAAACCATTTCAGGTGACGACCTCTTGAAGATCATCAACAGAATACCAAGAGTGTGCGGAGCAGGAATCAAAGCAAAAGGTGGATACTTTGAAGAACCTAGAATATAAGACATATTTTCAGTCGTTTCACACTTTTTTGTTCAGTATATAATTCCACATGTGTTAATTTATAGTTTTGATGCCTTCAGTGTGAAGCTACAATATTCATAGTCATGTAAATTAAGAAAACCTTTTGAATGAGAATGTGTGTCCAAACTTTTGGTCTGTACTGTACCTGCCTTATAATTTACAGAAACTGATACAATGATGTGAAAATTAGACAGCTATACTATCTGAGAAAATAAAGTGCCTCATCCAAATGTTGAACAGGGTGATATAGGCTGTTAAGAATTAGGTTATGTAAACTTTGACAGGGTCACTTGAGAAGTTTCTGTTGTCATTTTGAGTAAAAAAAGGAAAATTGTTTGATATTAAATGGCTTCACCCAACCACCAGTGGAGGAAGGAAAAAATGTTTGTTTCATCATTAATATTCTATAAAATGAAGAGAATGAAGTTCTAAGAGGAAACTAAAGAAAGAAAAGCATGAAGACAGGCTAAATCTGATCTGAAAGATAAGTGAAACGATCCAACATCTCTTGAAGATACTGTATCACCACACATGTGGAGACATTGCAACAGTTAGATGGAAAGCAAGGTGAGCCTGATGTTCTCCAGATGATCCTTCGTACCTTTATATATATACATATATATGTATATATATATCCCACTGTAGCCTACTTTAAGCTCTGCATCGCAGTTATGTAACCTCACTGTTCACAGTTATACTGTAATTTTACTGATCTCCAAACTGAAGAACTAGTTATTTAAACATCATCTGGTCAAACTTGTGAAGATCTTCTGAAGTAGAGGCGGATAACGATGCCCGGCTCCTACTGTGAGTACAGTCAGATCGATGGGATCCGGCTGGAGATGCGGGGAAGAACTGGTCTCCCATTCCTCTGCATAGTGGGAGCACTATCACAGACCACGTGAGAGGAATATTCAGACGGTCCCCGACAGACCGACTCCGGCTCATCTCTTCTGCTGCTGCCGCCTGCTGACATGGGCTCAGCTTCCCGGAGACAGGCGTGGAGGGAGAGCGACACTCTGTCTGAATGTAACCTCTGATTTTTCACCGCGCTCTTTTCTTTTTTCTGTTCCTTTTGTTTTAACAGGTTTTTTTTGGGGGGGGGGGGAGTATAGTATATGCTATGGCTTGGCCGTGCATCAGCAGAGTGTGCTGCCTGGCTCGCTTCTGGAATCAATTCGACAAATCGGACCTCTCCGTCCCGCTGACCATCCAGAACTATTCGGACATCTCGGAGCAGGAGGTGCGCTCCGTCACCAAGCAGCTCTCCGATTCGGAGAATAACTACACCATCCAGGAGGCGCGCATCAGAGGCTCCCATCAGGCGCCCGCAGATGGTACCCGAAGACCCTCCAGGGCACGGAAGGAGCCCAGCTACAAGCCCAAGGAGGACTACCACCCGCCCGGGGTGCCGTTCCCCAGCGTCACCCAGTACAAACAAGATTTTAAACCGTGGCCCATTCCCAGGAAGGATAATTTCCCCTGGATCAATAACGGGGGCAGCAGGAGGGACGGTGCGTCGGACAGCATGGTAAACAGTTACCACGTCCAAGCGCAGGTGGGGGAGAGGCGGGGAGACAGGTTGGAGCAGCAGGTGATGGAGGAGAACAAAACCAGCTCCTACAGGTACGTACTGTCACTTGTTTCAGCACCGGGCGCTATCCACTCCATCACTGTCCCAGCGAGGAAAGCTGTTTGCTGATGCCTGCTTTCATGCCTAATGAGGCTCAATTTATTTATAGTTAAGATAAATCCATGCTGGACTCAGAAAGCCTGCAGAGGAAAAGAAAAGTGCTTCTAATCAATAATGATTATAAACGATCCAGATGAGTACACTGCTAGGACTTAGAAATGAGTCGTTGATTTATATTAGCTTTTTTTATTTTAGGTATGATGTCCATAGTTATTTGTCAACACCAATTAATAAAACGTTATTTCTATAGTACATTTCTTACAGCTTTGTGGAGCACAAAGTGCCTCGCAAGATTAGTAACAGACCTCCCACCACATCCAATCAAAAAACAACTAACCAAACAGGCAAAATAGTTAAAAACATATGGCAGAAGAAGCTAAAATAACCCAGATGAATCTGAATTTGTTGATGTAGACCAAGAACATGCAATACTCTTTGAAAGAAGCACTGAGAAGAATTGAAAGCATGTAAAAACAATAAATAAACAAATGACAATAAAAGACACAAATTATATCTGAAATATTTCCAAAACTAAAAAAGAAGCATTAATGCAAGTAAAACTATGAATGTAAGAAATGAAGAAAGAAAAAAACCAAGTATATATATAAATTTGTAAAAGAATTAAACCTAAATATGTATAAAAGTTAAAATTATTCAATTAAAGTTTTTCTTAAACTGAAAATACAATTATTTAATGTGCTTTAATATGTTAAATTGCTTACTAATTGCACACAAACCTTTATCCAAAGTTCGACTAAAAAGATAACACATTAGAAAAAGATCTAAACTAAAAAGATATATTTTCAAGTACGTTTAAGCATTTTTACACCTTTAGCCACCATTCCAGGGGTGAGGACCAGAATAGAGAACAAAGGCCATGCTAGATGTCTCACAGACACTTACAGTTTTGAACATTTTAAAAGTCTGCCATCAGAAGAGCTGAGCGTTCATTCAATGAAAACATATCTGATAAATTAGATCTACTAGGCCTAAAATACTTTGTAAACAAACAAAACAGTGTTAAGAAGGTACCCGTAGCCAGTGTGGACACTAAAATTTGTGTGATGTGTACGCTCATTCAGGTTTTTGTTAAGATTTGTGTAGCTGGGTTTTTGAAACATTTGTGCTACATCAGCAGGCTTTATAGTTCAACAACAACCCTGCTACCAAGACCTCCCTATACTGATGCATTTCCCTTCCTCCAGGCAAGAGTACAAGCCATGGACAGGGGTGAAACCAGCCAGAAGTGCAAGGAGAATCCCTCCAGCTCAGTACTCCAGCCCAGGGACAGAGACCACCTACATCCCACGTGAGACCAGCTACCAGGCTGCCTACAGTGGTGAGGTCAGCAGGGCCATGAGCGGGCACAAGGCTGAACTCCTCCCCCCATCCACTGCCTCCAACATCCACCCTGTCTCCAACACTCAGCACAACCTGGCAGGCCCGCGAGCCGGCAGCTCCCTGAGCCCCCACAGCCTCCAGCAAAGCATCCTGCCAGAGAGCACCGAGCACACTGGAACAACCAAAAGAGAGGCAAGCACATATTTACAGTTTTTAAACCAGCTGGTGTTTAAAAAAAAACTTTATTTATACAGGTGAACATCACAGCACACTCCTGCTGAAAGTCATCCGCACTCATCTCCCAGGCGGCCACGTGCTGCTGGGGCATCTCAGAAAAGTGATACAGCATTCTGTCCCAGAGCAGCTCAAAGTGACCCAGCTGTTTAAAACAGGCCGTGCGCTGTGTTAGGTAACACTGCTGGTGCTATACTCATCACTTTGACCTGAATAGAACAGGGGTGATGGGAAAGGAAATGAGTGCAAATGTGGTCCGGCTTAGCAGCAAAATCACCTACATCTATAAGTTATTTATAATTACAGCTACAATAACCTACTTAATACTCTTATGTCTTGTGCTTCAGTTTTACATAAACATTTTAAACTGGATATTTTGTTTTGAACACCAGTCTTGGGGAATTCATAAAAAAATTGGCTAAACATAAAAAAGTCTTCTTGGAATGGGAAAGCCATCACATAGATTATATCACTGTAACTTTCAATTTATGTATTTAGTATACTTTAAGAAACCATTTTAACTTTTTGTATGGTTAAAGGCCTTTTGGTCTGGCAACAAACAATAAGCAGAAAGAGCTTAAAAAGCAGGCAGCTGCTTATCAGGAACTTTATCTCATTAAGTCTTTGTAGGGTGAAAGAATCCTACAAGTATTCATACAAATGTACACTTTTTCACCAGATTTCTGTGCTTGGTGATTTTATCCTAGAACAAATAAAACAGATTTAAAAATACCACAAAACTATTCATAAACCTTGAACTTTTTAATATGTAGCAACAATTACAACCAGACATTTAAATATTTTTTTATTGGGACTTGGCGTGACAGATGACCACAAAGTGGTGTGTTTTTTTCCTTCTTCTTTTAATATTTGTACAAATAGAAATTTGAAAAGTGTGGCATGCATTTGTATCCTGCCATGTTTAACCTGATACCCCAAAATAAAATCCTGCAGAAGTTCCTTAATTAGTAAACGGAGTTCACCTGTTAGGAATCCATTTACAGCTGCGGTGGGAGAATCTGTTGACAGGAAATTATTATGTAATAATCACAATACAGAACATGAGTAAACGAATGAATTAACAAAACAGCAAAATAAACACAAACTCAAAACCAAAGTGACTAAACAGAACCAATGTCCCTCAGATTGTGACACATTCACCTTCCAGGAGGACAGTGGTTGACGTCAACACTTTCAATCATTTGTTATAATGGTTCAGTCAAAGTCCAGACCTAAATCTGATTAAAAATGTATGGCAATTAGAAAACTGCTGTTCACATATGCTCTCTATTCAAAGTATTGAACGCATATGCATGCCACACTTTTCAGATTTTAATTTGTATAAAGAATAAAACAAATAAACCAAATATCTAATTTCATTCACTTCACAAATACACACCGGTTTGTGTTGGTCTGTCATAGAAAATCCCAATAAACACACTGACGTTTGTGGTTACAATGTGTCAAAATGGAAAAAAGTTTATGGTGCATGAATATCTTTGCAAGGGACTGTAAAAGCACATTTGGAGTACAAATATAACTGAACTGTGAGAAAGTGTCAGGACTGCATCAGAAACTCATTGGTTTGGCCCATGTTAGAATAAACAAGTAGACAAGTTGCCTCTCTGGCTCTTCATCCGCTGCCGCCTGCATGTTATCTCCGTTAAGCATGTTTCGTGACAGTTCGTAAGGCGGTTTAAGGGAATCTCCAGAGGTTTAGTGCCATCCCTCTTCCCCACCCACAGCGCTCAGCTCCATCTGCCAGCATGGAGACTGTGGTCTCTCTGACCTGGACTGGGTCAGGTAGTCTGCCCGTCTGTGTGGTAACATCTGCTCTGTTAAGCTGAAGGGTATTAGGAAATAGGGAGCTTGGAAATGTATTTTTTATTTTTCTCGTGCCCTCTCGGGCTTGTCCTTACTTTCTTAGCTTTCATCTGCTTGTGAGAAAAACAGCATTAATCCACGGGAGTGAATTAAGATCACCCTTTGCTTATTTGCATGATTTTTCCAATCCATATCTTCTCTGTTAAATCTGTTTGCCACTCACTGTCCTGTGTGATGAGCGTGGAGGTCAAAGTTAGAGATGTCAATGACAGGACAGAGACTCTAAAAATAATTCTGACCCAGTTTGCGTGAGAGATCACGACGCGTACAATGAAGGAGGTTTGTGCTGCTGGCGGTGTGTATGAGCCCTGCTGTGAAGATTTTTCCATACATGTGGATGTTGTGTATCTGTCCATCTGACAGCGACAAAAAAAAAGAAAACCAGCCCAGTGGCAAATCAAGTTGATCTCAAATAATCCACAGCAGCCCACTCAGTGCCAACTCATTACTGACTCACCAGCCCCCTGCGGAGGTGTCTGACCGTGCATTACACATCCCACTCCAGCATGCATTACACTCTGCGCTTGTCCGTCAGGGGATTCTACGATTGTCATGGTGTTCCATTAAATGCAGGACTTCACCAAGCTTCTGCATTCAAAGTGCTCAAAATGACTGACTGTGACAGTTGATTAAAAAACTCAAATAGGTTCCTGAAATCAAATCAGTCTGATGATAGAGGATGGCAGGTAAACTGGACCCCCTGTTCCTCAAATCAACACCCGGAGCAGAGAGAATCCATCTGAAATGATAAAGGAAGATTTTTATAAAATGCAGTGTGAAATCAGCCAACCAGAGATTCTTTTATTTAAGAAAGAGTTCAGAGAACTAGCAAAATAACCCCAAGCATCCCAAAGAGAGGTTGTTGCAAACTAAAAGAAAGGAGTCTTTGATGAACCTAAGACTGAGCTCTCAGAGCTCCTGAACACAACATGTGATTGTGCACGTCAATGCATAGCTAGATTGATGATGAAAATTGTTGCTCATGCTGGTTTTAAACTACACAAAGAGAATTAGATGGCTTGCTGGGACAATGTATCCTGAAATCCACCTCCTTTTAGCCACTTCTCTGTTTCATTCCAGTTAGCCAGGAGTGAGGATGCTGTGGAGGCAGCACAAGACCTGTGCTAGAATCCATTTTCTATTCCATGTGAATCTGCTTTACAAAATCACTTACAGTAAATTCAGTTTTTGTATGATTAACAAATCATCTTTATATATAATGTATCTCTGCCTCCTCGTGCTCATCAATATGGAGACACAGACTAATGCTTAATTGTTGATTTTGCATGTTACACCATTTCCACATCATATTACCTGGCTTTGTCTCTGTAATGCCTTCCAAAATGTTTGCTTCACTCTTCATGCAGAGCTGTCCCTTACTAAACTCTTGTCTACACATTTATTGGCACGCCAGATAAAAATGTGCAAAAAGCCTTAAAATAAATAAATTGTTTGTACTGAAAAGTTTTTTAAATATCCAGCATTGAGTTCATTTGCTGAGGGAGGGAAAACATGCCATCCAAAACAAATAATTGTGTTTAACAAAATCACCAGTGCTACAACTACTGGTACCCCTTACAATCTATTGAAAAAAAAAGTATCTGAAGCTCCGCAAGTTTCTGTTTCTCTGGGGTATAAATATGATGTAACACAAGGGCTAAGGTATGTTAGCCAAGGGCCTAGATAAGGAGCCATATTTATCTCACCACCATGCAATGTGAGCAGGAAAAAAACAATAAATAAAAGCCAAGTCACCAAGTCTCCATAACAACCATTAGACACTATCAACATGCCAAGTGGTTGTTAGAAAGACAAACCAGGAAAAAAAACTTTTTTCTGTATTACGATCACAAAGGTAAACATGTAGAGTTTGCTAACCTCTTCTTGGACTTTAACTGGGCCAGATGGGACTCAAACTGAGCTTTCCTGCAGCAACCATCTCCAGGTGTTTCTGTCCCAAAACAAATGATTAATAAGTGAAAAAGCACCTAATGCCCACTGTTAAGTACAGTAGAGGATCTTTTATGCTGTGGGTGTGTATCTCTTCCAGAGTCCCCGGGAAACTGCATGGAGTTCATGGCATTTTAAGCAAAAATCTGGCAAACTCATGAGATGGGTGCCTATTAATGCGTTTATCATTATTGAAAAAACTAAGATCATAATAAGAAATATGAATTATCCTGATGATGATGTATCTCTAATTCATGATGTTTGCAAACTCAAAAAGCACAACAGTATGGTTGGGATTGTTATTTTTGTGGTTTTACCCTTTTTATTACTGTGTTTGTTCCATTAGAGGATTAACAAATAATATATTTGAACATTTCATTTAATTAATTATTGTGTGCATTTTGCGGGGAGCTCTGAGCGTGCAGTGACACATTTTCAAAGTCTCAAAGTCTCTATTCCCCTTTTAAGTGATCTTTTAATCATCACTTTTAGTGTTATCGCAATAAATGGCACAAAACATCATGATGAAATTTCAATTGCCTAATGAACCCGACCTTTAAACCAACAACGGGTCAGTGGGTCCTGCAGGATAATGATCAGAAATGTGACCAAATCAACACAGAAATAGCCGATTATTTTTTTAACCCCACTAAATAAATGTACTTGAATTAAAGGGTGGGATTATGCTGCTGCAATGAGAGCTGAAGTTATTTTAAGGCTATTTATACATCTCTACCAGGGGTGCCAGGAAATGTGGGCAGCACATGATTCTAAGAACATTTCTAGAAATAAGGTGCCTGTTGGATCCACTTTCAGAATGTGAGTGAAGGCTTTTTGCTGGCAAAACAAACATCCACAAAATGACAGCGGAACAAGGGAACACAGTACTTTAAGGCTGTGCCCAAGTTATCATCCTCAATCGCTTGCTTTTTACTCCATCCCACTGCCAAACTTTCTTTCCTTCCCATTAGTCTCCATCTACTCCTGTTCTTTCACTTGGACCTCATCCCCATTCCCACGCTACCGGCACCACAGAGGGAAAGGCTCTGTGCCAAGTTGGCTGGGCTCAAAGGCTGGGAAAGCAACATTGTGTTAAGACAGGGGTGAGGGAGGATAACGGAGAGGGGAAGGAGGGGGGAGGCGGGAGCGAATTTAAGGTGAGAGAACTGAGCTGCATCATGTGACTGATAAGCGGCAGCAAATATAAATGGAATTGAAGAAGGGGGAGGGGAAGAGAGTGCATCATTTGATGGATTATCTGTTAAAATGCAATGTTACGTCGGGTACAGCACCAATCTAATTTAGGTGAGAGGCAGAGCTCAAGCTGTACAGTCTCAACAATCCGACTTACTGAACAACTGGTACAGCTTTCCCTGCTGTCCACAGTGCTGGCTGGGAAGTCACACTCTAAGAGGGGCTGAGATAACACATACCTGATAATGTTCTTTGCTTCAATTTTACCTGATTTATTTAAAAAAGAACATCAGTTAACACAAGCACATCAATCCATCATGCCAGATTTAGCCATAAAGGCCAATCTTCATCTCAGGATGGTAGAAAAAACCCTAAATTAAAACATTAAATAGATTCATTCAAAATAACTTGAGCACAAGTTAAGCAAAACTCCACACTCAGATATGCAACTAGACTAAAATATATATTTACTGTTGTTGACTGAAAAACAGTAATGTTAAAGTTAGGGCTAATTATGAATTCTTTATGGCTTAAAATAAACATCCTGAAACCACAAATTTAAGATCAGTCAAATAAGACCATATTTTAGCCTCTATTTGCAGACATTCAAACAAATAGCATTTGATTATCACAAAATTGCATCAAAAGATCAATGCATAGGAGACAAGTCCCATCAACAGGGACAAGAGGTTGTTTGACCAGACCTAAAGTCACACAAAGGCATTTCGAAGATCTGTTGTCATAAAAAACTAATTGTGTGTAAGGTCAGATTTGAAGTGTTTGTATGCACTACACGGGGCTGATTGTCCCCAGACAAAGGTTTATTTTAAGTTTCAATCAGCTGAGGACAGCAGCTCTAAGATGCGAACTGTAACACAATCACATCTGCTAGAGCTCCGACAGCAGACCCAATGCTCTGTGACAGGCACTGTCCAGCCAGTCTCCTTTCATTTCATGGGATCGGTCAGAGTACCACAGCTGCTGCATCTTTTTTCCATCACTTTGACCACCTCAAAAAGCTGCTGCCATCCATCTTTCTCTCTCTCTTCCTCCTTCTTTTACTCAGGAGCCTCTGGTGAGGACCAAACTGCCCCCGAACCCTTCTGCCGTCTTTCAAAGCGGATCGAGGGTCTTCAACATCTGACAGCTGCTTCGACTCTTCCCCAGCTCTGTTTTGTTTGCTTTTGGTTTTAAGGAAACAGCAGGGGAATATTTCCAGTCCATTCCACAACACAAGAATCTATGCAAGGGAATGTTGTTGTTGTGAACGCTGTTGAACAGCAGCTTATTATCCCAGTTTGGAGAGATAAACCACACCTTTTGATACTCCTCCAGGCTACTGTTGCTACAAATGAAAATGCATGTAACAGAATAGTATAGATACACAAGAAACTGGCTGCTCTGTATGCTTGTGTTTGTGTGACTGCTTTTTTGTCTTTGATGCATATAATGTTGACTCTGCACCAATAATCCTGGACATTATTTATCATAAAGTGTGTTTGCTTAGAGTGTTATGCTGCCCTTTGGTGTCACTAGAAATCTGCCTGAAAATAATTTATTACCTTTACATTTAGTTAATGTTTAAAGAAAACATCGTTTAGTCCGTTGTTGGTAAATATCTTGTTAAGAGAAAGAGTAATCAAATGATCCAATAAGTTGAATTACAATAAAATATTGTTAACAAGGCTAGTTCCCCTTCTCAGTTGGCTTCTGTTAGTCTTTGTGTCACAATATTGTCTTTACTTAGGTACTTTATTATCAATGTAAACAGATTCACTCAAGATATTATAGTGTTTCATAGTGCAAAACTATTAGTACATGTTTCAGATTTAAGTTAAAAATAGGAAAAGGCTTAAAGGTTTCCATCCCACTGCAGATTAAGATTTTAAATTATTTTCAGTCAATAAAGAAGTTATTTCTGATCGGCAACTCAAAAAATAAAACACTGTAAAGTAGTACAAAGTAGTAGAAGTTTTTATTTATATTTTAATAAGAAATTGCATGTCAAATTAAATTTATACCAATTATCTACACAATTTATCCTTAGTGATCCAAGTAGTTGAGGTTAGAAGGCCTCATTGCCATCACCCTAATCTATAGCTTCAAGTCTCGACTCTGGCTGGGCCAAAACAAAATGTTACCAACACTTCCATGGAAAAGAAACACATTTAAGCCTAAATCTGGAACATACCAGGGGTATGAATAAATTTGGGTTCAAATGAAACATGAAGCTTCAAGCTCCACGCCTCCTTCTTTGTTCTTGGTGTATGATAGAGAATGTGTTACATAGCCACATACAGGATGGGAATAGTTAACATGACATTTGCATTCACATTTTTCAAGATCTGGTGCCATTTGTCTAAGAAACTGTTTTAAAAGGGCTAAGATCATTTAACTAAACTAACATAAATCGAAATGCTTATTCAAGATAAAGTAACTTTGAAAATAAATGTTTCTCCACTCACAATACTGTCCTACACAAAGCTTCAAAACATTCGCTTTTAAAACGTTTGGGTTGGGATCATGAAACACAACGTGGAGGGTTTTCAGATGATCTCCTGAACAAAAAAAATCAGCTTTAAGACTTTCATAGCAGCATGCTTAGTTCTATTTTTATTTTAACAAAAGTAAATTACTGAGGCACTGTAGGTATTTCAATGGTTACCTAGGCAACTGTTAAATCAGAGCCACTTCTTTGTAGGGAGTAATTGTGATGAATATTTTGAACTGAGGTCTACACACTGCATATCAGTGCTTAATGTATATGAACACACACCTCAGGTCAAAATCTCATTGAAGACCATTTAAAGCCTTATTACTTGTTCACTCAACCTTCATCCCACCCTGGAGAAAAGGCAACAACATTTTTAAATTATTCAGAGAATATTCTGGTGAGGACTTTGTACCGGAGCTGTCCAGTATGATGATGCATACAGTTTACACACGTGGACAAAATTGTTGTTGCCGCTCAGTTAATGAAAGAAAAACCCACAATGGTCACAGAAATAACTTGAATCTGACAAAGGTAATAATGAATAAAAATTCTATGAAAATGAACAAATGAAAGTCAGACATTGCTTTTCAAACATGCTTCAACAGAATTATTTTTAAAAATAAACTCATGAAACAGGCCTGGACAAAAATGATGGTACCCTTAATATTTTGTTGCACCTTTTGAGGCAATCACTACAATCAAACGATTCCTATAACTGTCATTGAGACTTCTGCACCTCTCAGCAGGTATTTTGTCCCACTCCTCATGAGAAAACTGCTCCAGTTGTCTCAGGTTTGAAGGTTGCCTTTTCCAGACAACTTGTTTCAGCTTCTTCCAAAGATGCTCAATAGGATTTAGGTCAGGGTTCATAGACGGCCACTTCAGAATAGTCCAATGTTTTACCCTTAGCCATTCTTGGGTGTTTTTAACTGTGTGTTTTGGGTCATTATCCTGTTGCAAGACCCATGACCTGCAACTGAGACCGAGCTTTCTGACACTGGGCAGCACATTTCTCTCTAGAATCCCTTGAAAGTCTTGAGATTTCATTATACCTTCACAGATTCAAGACACCCTGTGCCACATGCAGCAAATCAGCCCCAGAACATAACAGAGCCTCCTCCATGTTTCACAGCAGGGACGGTGATCTTTTCTTCATATGCTTCATTTTTCCATCTGCGAACATAGAGCTGATGTGCCTTCTCAAAAAGTTCAATTTTTGTCTCATCTGTCCATAGGACATTCTCCCAGAAGCTTTGTGGCTCATCAAGTCTGGCTTTTTTATGATTTGTTTTCAACCATGGTGTTCTCCTTGGTTGTCTCCCATTTGGTCCATTTTGCCTCAAACAATGTCGGATGGTACGATCTGACACTGATGTTCCTTGAGCTTGAAGTTCACCTTTAATCTCTTTAGAAGTTTTTCTGGGCTCTTTTGTTACCGTTCATATTATCCGTCTCTTTGTTTTGTCATCAGTTTTCCTCCTGCGACCACGTCCAGGGACGTTGGCTACAGTCCCATGGATCTTAAATTTCTGAATAATATGTGCAGCTGTAGTCACAGGAACATGAAGCTGCCTGGAGATGGTCTTATAACCTTTACCTTTAACATGCTTGTCTATAATTTTCTTTCTAATCTACTGAGACAACTTTTCCTTCGCTTCCTCTGGTCCATGTTGAGTGTGGTACACACCATGTCAGTGATGCTAATTAATGGACACACCTTGATTTAACATGTCTTTTTGGTCACATTATTTTCAGGGGTACCATCATTTTTGTCCAGGCCTGTTTCATGAGTTTATTTTTTTAAATAAGTTTGTTGAAGCATGTTTGAAAAGCAATGTCTGACTTTCATTTGTTCATTTTCATAGAATTTTTATTCATTATTACCTTTGTCAAATTCAAGTTATTTCTGTGACCATTGTGGGTTTTTCTTTCATTAACCGAGGGGTACCAACAATTTTGTCCATGTGTGTATATCCTGACAGGAACACACATACCAAACCTCTTCACACACATCTAAATTTCAAGAAATATTTTTCTCAGTTTATTATAAGAATATTGATCATATTTTTGGTATGCACAGAAACAAAAATACAATACAGTGTTTAGGTATCTTATACATTAATTTCATTTGGTTAAACAGGCCAATCAGCTTACAGCAACATTTGCTTGTCCAATTATACAAAACAACAAACACACCTTTATTTTTTCGAAATGACAAACACATAACAGTACTCAACATTGATTCCATTCACACACACACTGCTGTTTGGCTATAAATATTTAAAATGTTGATGTTAGATAGAAAAAAAAAATATTTTCTGAACTTATAATTCACATACTGGTTATGCACACCAGTGAGTCAGAACATGGAAACCATTCGACTAATTATTTTAACTCTTTATTGACTGGGCTTGGTCCAGAGATGACTTATTTCCCTGAACCAACCTGGTCTTTTTCCCACATTCCTTTCACACAGACGAGGTTTAGAGGATCAAAACCACCACCTCCACATAGCAACTAAAAATAAAACATGGGAGAAATGCAAAATATCAGAGTGACCCATAATAGTCACGTGTAGTTTTATTGTTGTGGCTGACTGGCGTGCATTATACATACCATGATGGATATGATGACTGTTAACCCGAATACTTAAATAAATGAGAATCATTCATTTAGTGTCAAAGGTCAGACATGACATGTTTTCACAAAAATCTGTTAGAAATCTCAGCAAACATTGTGTTCCTGCATCTAACTGCTGCGATGCTCATAATTACCTCTGCTGGCTGGGTAACACTGAAACAATTTTAGAAGGATATGGGATACTGGTGATGATGATCACTGGTTGCCACAGCAACACCTTTGTGGGGAACCTCTCAGATTTAAAAGAACACACAGACAGAACACCCAGATTATCATTAGTTCCTAAACTGCAGTAAATCGCAGCTCGCCTCAGCTGAGAAACTGCATCCGACCCAAAGAAACTGAAGCAGACGGGATGCCAGAGAGGACAGCAGTCTGACGTTTCTAGTGCCACAATTCACACAGGTTTTTATTTCCCTTTTCAGGACCTCTCAGGCATGAACACTTCATCTCTGAAATAATGTTATGAGGTATGAGAGAGCACAACAGCTACTATAAATTAAATAACATAAGCAGCATGATGTGGCTTCTTTCCAAGCAGAAATAAAAGGTGACAATTTGAAGTGTTGAAGACATTTGTTGCTCCGCTGCGTAGCACCGGCACTGAGGAGCAAGCTGAGCCCTTCAGTGATTGAGTTCCTGAATTCGGTTCATCGGCTGTTGCTGCGCCTCCTGAGCCAACGGGACCGCATTTGGACCGCCAATATTCTCAAGAGAAAGATCTATTCGTCATGGCTCATGGTTCCGATTGTCCCCATCCGCCTGAGTGGGTCCACTTCTAGTCCAATTCAAATCCTGTTTAGCTTCAGTTGTCCTTTGTCAGGTAACCCATGTGTGCATTAGTGAGGAAGTCACAGGTGGGGATGCTATTGACTGCTTGGTGGATGTTCATAGCTGTGATCTCCCTCGGCACCCTGAAACCCAACCGGGTCCATGTTAGGATTTCATGTACAACTCAAAAAGCTACAAAACTGATTGACCTCTGATCAATATGTTTACAATTCTATCATCTCATTTTTTTAATGTGTGGTGTAAAACTGACTTAACATTCTGCAATCTAGGACAGGTTAACAAATCTCTAACTATAGCAGAAACAATACATGATGATCACAAAACTATGCAATAACTTCATATGGTAAAAATTATGAATTCCTTTTACACTGCTCAAAAAAATAAAGGGAACACTTAAACAACACAATATAACTCCAAGTAAATCAAACTTCTATGAAATCAAACTGTCCACTTAGGAAGCAACACTGATTGACAATTAATTTCACATGATGTTGTACAAATGGAAAAGACAACAGGGGGAAATCTTTGGCGATTAGCAAGAAACACTCAATAAAGGAGTGGTTCTGCTGGTGTGGACCACAGATCACTTCTCAGTACCTCTGCTTTCTGGCTGATGTTTTGGTCACTTTTGAATGTTGGTGGTGCTTTCACACTCGTGGTAGCATGAGACGGACTCTACAACCCACACAAGTGGCTCAGGTAGTGCAGCTCATCCAGGATGGCACATCAATGCGAGCTGTGGCAAGAAGGTTTGTTGTGTCTGTCAGCGTAGTGTCCAGAGCCTGGAGGCGCTACCAGGAGACAGGCCAGTAAACCAGGAGACGTGGAGGAGGCCGTAGGAGGGCAACAACCCAGCAGCAGGACCGCTACCTCTGCCTTTGTGCAAGGAGGAACAGGAGGAGCACTGCCAGAGCCCTGCAAAATGACCTCCAGCAGGCCACAAATGTGCATGTGTCTGCACAAACGATTAGAAACCGACTCAATGAGGATGGTATGAGGGCCCGACGTCCACAAATGGGGGTTGTGCTCACAGCCCAACACCGTGCAGGACGCTTGGCATTTGCCAGAGAACACCAGGATTGGCAAATTCGCCACTGGCGCCCTGTGCTCTTCACAAATGAAAGCAGGTTCACACTGAGCACATGTGATAGACATGACAGAGTCTGGAGACACCGTGGAGAGCGATCTGCTGCCTGCAACATCCTTCAGCATGACCGGTTTGGCAGTGGGTCAGTAATGGTGTGGGGTGGCATTTCTTTTGAGGGCTGCACAGCCCTCCATGTGCTCGCCAGAGGTAGTCTGACTGCCATTAGGTACCGAGATGAGATCCTCAGACCCCTTGTGAGACCATATGCTGGTGCGGTTGGCCCTGGGTTCCTCCTAATGCAGGACAATGCTAGACCTCATGTGACTGGAGTGTGTCAGCAGTTCCTGCAAGATGAAGACATTGAAGCTATGGACTGGCCCGCACGTTCCCCAGACCTGAATCCGATTGAGCGCATCTGGGACATCATGTCTCGCTCCATCCACCAACGTCACATTGCTCCACAGACTGTCCAGGAGTTGGCAGATGCTTTAGTCCAGGTCTGGGAGGAGATCCCTCAGGAGACCATCTGCCGTCTCATCAGGAGCATGTCCAGGCGTTGTAGGGAGGTCATACAGGAACGTGGAGGCCACACACAATACTGAGCCTCATTTTGACTTGTTTTAAGGACATTACATCAAAGTTGGATCAGACTGTAGTGTGTTTTTCCACTTTAATTTTGTGTGTGACTCCAAATCCAGGCCTCTATTGGTTAATAAATTTGATTTCCATTGATGATTTTTGTGTGATTTTGTTGTCGCCACATTCAACTTTGTACAGAACAAAGTATTCAATGAGAATATTTCATTCATTCAGATCTAGGATGTGTTATTTGAGTGTTCCCTTTATTTTTTTGAGCAGTGTATATAAATGATTAACCCCCTAATATTAAAACAAGTATATGGAAGAAAAAGCAAGAACAAACCCATAACAAACTGGCCATCTGCATAAGCACTAGAAATAATAAATAAAGTGACAAATGGAGCGTTATGAAGCACAATCACAAAAAAAGCTGACCTGTTTGGAGATTTCGTGTAGGCCCCAGCCAGAGCTTCTCTCAGGATATCACTGGCAAACTGCTCTGTAGCCTGAAGTGCACAAGCACACACAGCGACACACACACACACAGTCATAATTAGATGCAAAGAAACTACTGACGGTCACAATACAAGGAAAACCGCTCAATAAAATGTACTGTAATCTGAGTTATACTAACAGGAGCTTTGAAATTATGATTTCTAACATCATTGGAAAAAAAAAATCCAAACCAACCTGGCTCTTCTTGTCAATTCATAAATTAATTGGAATTAACCACATTTTTTGTTTTTATTTCACAGGCCTGATTCCCGCCAGAGCTGCAGAGTCAAGAAATCGCTTAAATAGAACCTATCTAACAACATGAAGGAGGCTAAAAGAGCTCAAAAAGCAGCAATGTTTAATCTAAAGACATTCAGAAACAGTTGACAAAGTCATTGACATCTATCAGTCGGGAAAGGGTTACAAAGGCATTTGTTAAAACTTCGCGGCTGACATTTGTGAGAATTACATCGTGATGATCCCTCAAGACGTTTGGCAAAATCTTCAATGAACTGACAAAATAAAAGTTGACCTGTTTGGAAGTTCTGTGTCCCTTTACATGTGGTGTAAAGTTAACACGACCTCACAGAAAAGAACATCACACTGAAGGTTAAACACGGCGGTGGTAGTGTGAAGGTTTCGGGTCGCTTTGCTGTCTTCAGAGCCTGAACAACTTGTCATAATTGATGGAACCTTGAGTTATGCTCTCGAGCTGAAAATCCTGAAGGAGAATGGTGGCTTTGGTTTGTGACCTAAAGCTTAAGTGTACTTGGTTTATGCAGGAGGACAAAGATCTAAAGCACACCAGTAAGCCCACCAGCTCCTACATAGCGCTGTACCTTCAGTTTTTCATTTTATTTATAAAGTGCTGACAGCAGACTGACTTCTACAAGGAGATCAACATTTAATACACACTGGTTAGATAAAATCTGTAAAAGTACAATGATTACTTTCCATCAGCCCTGACGCAGTGACTGACCTTCAAAATCATCGCTTCGATTACTGGAGCAAACACATTCTTTTCCACTTCCACTGGTTGAAACGTTACCCCAATCTGAAAGAGACAAAAGCAACGTGATCTCCCAACGAACAAACCTAGTTGGCGACTTTCATAAACATTGAGGGGAGCGCTCCAAACCTGCTGAGCTGTTTCACTGACAAACTGGGAGGAAATGCAGGGCCCGAGGAAAAACTTGGGCTCCACATCAGTTTCCTGCTCCTCTTCTTTGACCTTCAGCTTCTGGCAGGGAGGAGTCGCTGTGACAATGTCAACTATTTCATCATCTTCCTCTTCAGGTTCAGTCTTCAGCAGGGCTTGCATCTGCTCCAGCCGCAGTACCAGCTCGTCATAGCTGCTGAGGGTGGATGGGCACTCTGTGGAAATATAAGTACATTTAAGAAATGGATGGGTTTTTTTGTGAACTAACAGCTTTTTTTTTGTTTTAAGTTCAGCATTGTGATAATTAGAAAAACATCCTATTTATAAGGCCCAAAGTGAGAGAAACACAACAAAAGGCTGATTATCATGCGGTCTGGCTCAGAGTGACTCACTGAGCTAAGCAGTCTCGTCTCTCACCTTTCAGACACAAAAGATGGGAGAAATAAGATCTCCTCATCAATAGAAATGCAGACAAGAACAAAGAAGGAAGATTCACACTGACCACCCTCACACACCACAGGCCAGCATACATATTACTGTATCAAGTGCTAACTGCAGAAGCAACACACCCACAAAGTCCACGCTGAGCAGGAAACATTCATCCACTGAAAACAGTGGAACAAAATCACACAACAAACTCCAAAAGGTCTTCCTTTAAAAGATTTGGATCAAAACGTCTACAAACAAAGGCAGAAACCTACCAGGTTCGTTATCGATTTGCGTGAGAATGTCCTCGATGGACTCGTCATCATTCCTTTGTTGGGGCTCAGGGTCAGGCGGAGTGTATCCCCTTTGCCGGCACCATTGCACAACCTCTTTGGTCTTTGGGGGTGTAAGGGCCTGCAGGCGGGGTGAGTGGTCCAGGACGTCCTGGACGACCCGCTTCACCGCAACGGCTCGCTGAAGCTTCGGAGACAAAAGAAAAAGTTATTTTATCACAATTAAACTGTATTAATAACTGATTTCCGGCTTTGATCATCTACCTCTAAAATAGCTGCTATAGTTATAATCCTACAGAAACCTGGTGATGATCACAAGTTAATGTCCCATTGCAAATCAAGCTTTACTTTCTAAAATGTTTGTAAAGATTGCTACATAAATGTACTCCCACTCTACTAACAATCTGTTTTAGTCTGATTTCAGGCACTTCACAATTTACTGTATTTCAACAAGTTAGAATGAAGATTTTTTTTAAATAACAAATAAGGCCAGAGATAATTGTAATATGCTGCGTTTACAATAGGCCACTTTGGCGCTAGCTTGAATACTAACCAGACCTACATTACAAATTACATTAATGTTAACCTGTAGTTTGAACATTTACTGGATGTAATGTAGGCTAAGTGATTAGTATAGAGATCAAACTTGCGCCACCAACGGCCTATTGTTTTTATCTTTTGGGTTAATGCAATGATGCTCTCCATTCACACCACTTTCCCTGCGGGTGTGTATAGGAGGAGTGGCTTCCAGCTCCTTCAGGAGGGAAGGTGGAGCAGGAGGCGGAGCTAAAGTGGTTAGATTTCTTCTGATTTTAGAAAGGTTACAGACTACACCTTTAAGGGCACAGACATGAATAAATCTGAATATTATTTACCTCTGATGCTCTGCGTTTGCCAATAGTCCAAGAATAATACTGTTCAACTGAAGAGGCACAGAATGGATGGGAGTCCTCGGCTAAACAGAGACGCACAGTTTTAACAGTCTGGTAAAAGCACGCGAGGAACATCATCTTCAAACGTTTCAGACAGTTTTTCCAGAAATGGTGTCTTGAAAGTGTCACAGGAAAAGAGAAATTACTTACTCTTATCAGGCACAATTAGAGGGAACTTCTTCACTACAGCAGTCAGCAGCTGCATCATTGTTTCTATGTGCTCAGTGCTGAGGAAAAAAGCAGTTATAACGGTTTACTGCAAATCCTACATTTCTCTAATCAGTCTTAGTCATTTTAATCAATTTATGGCTCGAAACCAAGTTTTTGCTTTGGTTGCACTGATTTGTCTAACCATTTTACTTACTGGTGCACAAAAAACAACATTTACTGCTCCTTTATCACCTTGTGTTTCTACATCTTTAAAAGTCACATTTCCTGTGTGGATACACTTTAATTTAAATACAGCTGCAAAATTAGCTTTTATTTAAGATGGTGGCAATCATGTTTCCACAGTTTGAAATAAATCCTCCTGTATATAAAATGAATAAATATACATTTTTTTACTTGGTTAAATAAAGAAATGTTTGTCATGACTTTATTACACCCTGCAGCACAAACACACAATCCATCCAGTACTTGTGTTTTCTGAGCAGAGAAGATCTTGCAGGCTATTATAATGAGCTACAAAACAAGCTGTTTGAATATCATAGCGCATGTTCGGGTCTCCTATTGTGAAGATTTGATGGTTCATCTGCTCTTTTTCTTATTTTTAATACAAATCAGTGCATTAGCCAAAAAGCTCCGCTGTAGTTAGTGGCAGCTTTGCTGAGAATAAGTAGGGCCTTGACCGAAATGTTGGACAGACCAACCAGGCCATCCTCAAGGCGTCATACATCCAGCTGAATGGTAACTGACTCATTAGCTGCAGGCAGAGTGGAGGCAATGGGTGGAGGCTGAGGAGATAACTCAGTGATTTTTCCGTTATGCATGCCGTGCAAACAGAAAATCTTCCAAGTGTTTGCACAAGAAAAGATGTGAAATGTTCGGCTCATATGTGCAACCAAAACAAAACACTGTCACTCGACAGATTTTTCTGGGTACTTATGCAACCAAACTGGAGGCACCCCACAGCCCTGCTTCTACAGTCTGTGATCGGTAGAGAAAAACTAGCTTCCGTTTGTCCTTACTTGACGAGATCGTGTGTAGAGGTATCTGCGCCTTGTTCCTGCTTAACAGCAGCAGCTGTAGAAGAGACGGGGACCGAGGGTGGAGCTGGCGTAGAAACCGGGGTTGAAGGACCAGCTGTGACGGCGAGACCGGCGCTTGGTTCTGTTTTTACTGAAGCAACGGAGAGCGAGAGCAGAAAGACACATTTAATGAAGCAAGAAAAAAAAATTTTTAAATAACAACAAGGAAAGGTTGGTATAAGTTGTATGTATAGTAGTGCTGCATGTAAATCTTGCAATGACGATAATATTGGTAAATATTTCGATGACGACATCAGTTGCGATATATGCCACTTTCCTTCCTTCCTCTCTTTCTCTTTTCAGCTTTTTTTTTTTTAATAAACTATAATAGACCAGTTTTGACGAGACAACTTAGTCAGTGGGTTGAAGGAAGGCCAAATGTCCGGCTTTAATTTCCATCTGTCTGGGCTGTTTACTGCTGTGTATGAAAAGCTTTGATGCGTGCTAAAGCATAACAACACCTCAACTCTAAGAACACATGAATGCCACATAGGTATTTTCAGGCAGCAGATGAAATAAATGGATAAATGTACATCTTTCAGACCTAACTAAAGGTAATTCATGGAAATCAGGGCTTATTTCAGACTTATGAAAGAGATAATTAACTTTATGACCTGAATAGTTTTTAAGATCCTGTAGAAACAATGTTTTTCTAATTATTATTTTTATAATTTAGATTAATTAAACAGAAACTGGAGTCTGTGAGTAAATGATGAGTTGAGGACAGAATCATGGATGGACCCCTCTCACCTTGTGCCAGAGGTTGGACAAGGGAAGGGGGAATCTGGCTGGCAGGGCTTGGGGAGGCTCCAGCAGCTCCATGGGTTGTGGATGAAGAAGAGGAGGAAGGGGTGTTGGAGACTGGGCCTTTAGACACCACTAAACACAAAGCAAATACAATAATCAGTGGCTCATTGGGTAAATATAACATGTGAAACACCTAGATGAAAAATGAAAGTATGGATCTTACAATGAAAGATGACTATATGTCATGCCTGCATTTCTACCTTAAAACTCTATATATTTAACGGTTCAGTTTGCAAACATTTAAGGAACATAATACACCAAAAAACAATGAATAAGAAACTCATATTTCTCCTTCAACATCCATCATATTTCCATCTGTAACATATAATTTATGTCTGTCAATAACACCTTACCTTTACCAACAGGCATGAATATGGTTTGCAGCCCAACAGCCCCAGAGCCAACTCCCAGCTGCTTGAGCTGGTTGGCAGGGATAGTTAAGACTGTCTGCTGGGAGCTGGAGCCTCCAGGGTGAATCTTCAGCATACCTGCCACAATGGAAGTAAACAAATAAACAGAATGCATTTTTTATGCAAATGAAGTTTTCCAGCTCTGAACATCTTCAGACCAACACGCGAATGTATTTTTCTTTTAACCTGACAGTGCAGCACTGGTCTTTCCTCCTCCAGCTGCCACCCCGCTGACTATTGATGATGCAGAAACTAATGATGTGCCGCTGCTTTTGGGCACACCCACCACGGCCCCCACTCGAGCTCCTTTGGACATGCTCAGGACAGGCATATTTGTGACCCCTTTTGCAAGCGTCACGACAGCCCCGGCTGAACTTGTGGCGCTCTTCGTCATTGTGGCGGTTCCTTTGACCAATGAGGCCACCGCTGCCTTAGACAGGCCGCCACCAGCAGCACTGGTGTTCTTGGCTGCGGTGATGACCGCTGCTTGGTTGGTCGACACTAGAAGTGAGTGGGGCTGAGTGGCAAGTTTCCCACCATCAGCAGCCTGAGTGGACACACAGAAATACAGAAATCATCAGCTGCTTACCAGAAACTCATTTTAGATCATTAAAACTTTTTTTCCTAAATGTGCCATAGAGTAATCTGTGTCCAGTAACATTCGTTATAACGTCCTCCCTTTTCACTGATGAAGTCAAGTAGGTCAGATTGGTTAATTTACCCCCCTCCATATGAACCGTCTGTCTCTGTATCATGCTCAGCTGTCCTCAACTACCATGAATCTGTGTCACATATTTGCAAAGGTTAGTAAGTCATATGAAACCCTCAGGTTTCCCTGCTGATGTGATCTCGACACGCTTTTCCCACGTCTTCACCAACAAAAACCGAAGTCTGACCTATGCCCTTAGGAAGCTCTTTTAAACATGCAGTGATGTTCCAAACCTGGTGTTGACCTATCAGTATGTATGACATTTCCAACTCCCTTTTCTCTTAACTATAAATTTAGGAGGAAACATTTATTATCTTGGGGAAAAAAACATCTCCATAGCACAGAAAGAGCTCTTGTAAAGGGTTTTAATGACATATTTTTAGCCAAAGACTCAAAGATCACTGTAAACCTTGTGCTTCTAGATTTATTTGCAGCATTTAACACTGTTAACTACAGTATTCTGATCTCTCATCTAGAGCATTAGGCTGGAATCAAAGATGCTGCATTGGACTGGCTTCAATATATCTGAATCAAGGCAAGGCAAGTTTATTTATATAGCACCATTCATACACAAGGCAATCCATAGTGCACTAAAGGACATCTAAAGGAAAGACAGAAGTGACACAAGCTTCTGAGAGTTTTCTATTCACTTTGGCGCCTTTTTTGGGGACAGTTCCTCAAGGTTTGATCCTAGGACCTCTTCTCGTTTCTCTGTACCTGCTTCCTTTTGGGTCTATTCTGGGGAAATGTGGTACAGTCTTCTACTGCTTTGTTGATGACCACAACCTTCTTATAGACCAACTCCTACTCAGCTCATCCAACAGTGTCTGGATGACACAAAAGTGTGGATGGGTGAAAATCATAATTACAATGAAAGAGAAATTAAATTAAAGCCAGTGTTGTCAATGGACAACATTCAGAAAATTATTCATGCTTTTTTCGCCACCTGACTTGACTACTGTAATTTGTTTTATGCTGAACTTACATGCATGTCTAGTAACTGGAACATGCAGTTATCACTCGCTTTATTTTATTTTATTAATACATTTTCAATTTTTTTAATGTGTTGTACGCGCTTCAAAAATAAACTGAACTTGAATTGAAGTTTGTATACCGCCGTAACAACAAAACAGGACACAAACGGATTACACAAAAAACTCCAATTATTTTGGCAAGATTTCATCTACAGTAAAACTCTTTTTAAACAACAGTTGCAATACCTGATTTTAATTTGCATTTTCATACCTGAATCCTCCATTCAATTTGTGTTATAATTATTTAGACTCAGCCATGTGAGATATAAACACAAGATATCGCCACCAACATTGCAGGTTGTGCATGGAAAAGATGTGTAAGCATAAACTTGTACCCCGGACCAGTTCTGTTGTAGTTTCAGTGATAAATATTGTAAATGTGTGTCTAAATGACCCTTTAGGCTCAAACCATAATAGATCATCATGTGATGGTTTCAGGGGATCCTAAGTAGACCAGGTATTAATCATGTAAGCCTAGAAAATAGCATTTAAAATTTCACTCTCAAACATAAATACAGTACTTGGCAAAACCAGTGAAAAATGAATCACTGCACTCTTTTCAGTATGATTTTTCCTGCAATTATTACCCCTGTAGATGCTCTACTGTATCTGTGTGAACCAGGCAGGCAAGAGGTACCAAGTGTCTCTCTCTTTGGGCACATTTTCTATCACAATCTGTTAGTGTGAGTCATCTGAAATGGGGGCGCAATCTGGAATTTTAGTGAACTCAGAGAGGTCCTTTTGGAAGTATATCAACATAATAGTGTTTACAAGTGTGAAGGACAGTCAGTGTGGTTAAACAGAGTTTATTCTGTTAGAGTTACACATTATTACTTCATTCAGCCGATGATTGCGAGTGCTGTGCGCCACAGAGAGCTGTGCTGATCGGGTCACTGCTTTCATGGAATGCTCAAAGACAAAAGAGACATTTGGTCTCACAAAGAGGCCTTACAGACATGCCGACCTCCCTCAAAACCTCCTGCGTGTTATGCTAGGTGTGTGTGTTTGTGTGTGTTTATTAGGGGTTGCGCAATATAACGCCATCGCAATATCACTGCAATAATTGTTGGGTAATAGTGTCATGAACTGGCATTTTACATGTTAATGTAATATTTAGCCAGTTGGACAGATTCTCACGCCAGCAGATGTTCACACCGGACACAAATGGCGTTGCCCAAAATGCTAAAGGTCACAAAGTGAGGGAAGCGCAGATGAGAAGGAGAGGAAAAGAAAATAGCCATATAGTGCAGCACTAATTTTTATTATTTAAATTAATGAGGCATAGCTCCAATCTAAAAGCTGCAATCAACCAAACTATGACCAAGGCTACATACTCTTCAACATGCAGTTGAATTATGTCTAGCCTTTTCTGAAAAACACTTTTGCAACATGCAACACTGAATCATTCTGTTTTTTGTGTATTCCTTTTGATTTCGATACATTTCTTGCATTATCACCATGCATGCTGTTTATCACCTATTTTAAAAGATTCAACATGTTTTTTGTTTACATTAATATACTGCACGCTATGAAATTCTTAAACATTATAAAAACATTCAAAACGTGCATTTTTCTGTAATGTCAAAAATTTTGCATTTCCACCAACTGAATCTGGTTAAAGTGGCAACGATACGGAAATAAGCAATATTTAAAGGAAACTTTAAAAAGTACCAGCTGTTTGGTTTAAAAACGGCTTAAAAACAGCTGCCAGGCTCCACAAATGAGGGTAAAAAAGACCAGAGTAAAACATGCCTGCTGTTGACCTGCGGCTGCTCCTGCTGTGCTGATGGGAGTGGAGCAAGCAGCAGTGATGACTCCCCCCGTCATCCTCAGTGTGGTGGTACCCGGCTTGGACATGTGACTTGCTCCAGCTGCTGTTACCGTCTTCACAGAACCATCGGACAGCTTTAACTGTGCACCCTGTGAGCTGCCGACGACCTGTCCGTCATGGCGAAAAAAATATCCAGACACTCTTATAATTGCAATTGTGATTATACTGTAAACAAAGAAGGTGAGGTGTTACCAAAACAAAGGAATCAAAATGTTTTTAAATTCAACAAAAATACAAATTCGAAATTCACATCCAATCTAGACGAGGATTAGTGGCAAACAACAATTTGAAATGTGTCTTGAAATACAAGGTTTGAGGATTTTTTTTATTTTAAAGTAGGCAAAGAAATAATTACTGAAACTGGCTCTGAAGACGTTAGATAAAAAGGGAACGCTGAAGTTTAAATTCAGCGCCTTAATCAACCTATTAGTGCAGCGGAACAAGCCTGACTCAGACATATCTCTGCCTTTTGCCTTTGACAGGGTGGTGAGGTTTGCAGCTTACACATTTGGATGGAACAAGATAAAAAAAAAAAAAATAAACATAGGTAAGACAAGTTAATATAAACTGGCAACAAGAAATATGTTCATGGAAAAACAAGAGTTCAAAGAAGTGCAGGTAAACACAGCATGAAAACAACAAAAGTACAAAACTCTGTTATGGTACGAAAAACTAGAAATGCATTGTTCAGATCTCAAGACGAGGTTGCTCTCCCCACCTGAGCCAAGATGGCCGCCTTCTGTCCAGCCGTCACCCGGATGGCCTGCTGGGTGGAAGGAGCTGCTGCTGATCCTGAATGCGCTGCCGAACTGGAACTCCCTTGCTTCCCTGATCCCTGTGATGGCTGACCAACCAGGAACGTACCCTGGGTGATGGAAAAGAGCCAATCACACCGTGCTCACAATTACTCTGCAAGTTGTACTTTACAGGTTTGATTGTACAGTTTAAAGAGCTACAGTGCAGATCAACCCAAAATCCTAATAAATCTCAACCTTAGCTTATACAGCTTGAAGATATGCATAGAAAAGATGACGTGCTCAAAACACTGACTAGCACTAATTGGTGCGCAGACAGAGCAGTCCAATTTCAAAAGCATACCTATTTAAACCCAACTTAAAACTTTAAAACTTTTGTCAGGAATTATAATAAGTAAGTGGACAAAGTGCTTTTTCACCTTGTTAAACAATTTGGGTATAAAATGCTTCATTACATGAACTACTATGTTTTTATGAATAGTATCAGCATAACTGAAAAAAAACCCTCTAATCTTTAAAGTCAAACCATAATTCAGGTCTTAAAAAAATACACACTACATCTTTATTTCATAAAATGATTTCAGTAAGTCTGAGTTATGTCTTGTTGCGAAGAGCAATTGTGAGTGAAATGGTCATTATATGATGATATATGACAGCTGACAACCAGATAAATGCTTTTAGTCAGCATCTAATCGTAGAGTCAGAGGGTGACCAACTGTCCCTCAGACGCTACAATAAAACGAAATGAAATAATTGTTGTGCAACAGTAGTATGTTGAAATAAATAAAACAAGAATATGACCTTCACCAGTTTCATAAAGATGAAAGACTTCTGCAATTAAAAGGATATGGTCTAATAAACAAAACAAGGAATTAATAAAGAACCCATCCATTTTTTAGATCCTCTTTAATCTAGATGTAGAAGAACGATCAAACAAGAGACCATGAATGGCACAAACACAGACTAGAGGCAAAGGGTTTGCAGAAAAAAATCCTGTTTTTCCAACCTGTGGGGTTTGTTTCAAAATGTAAGATGTATAGGAGAGGTTGGAAGGCAGACTGCTTGAAGACGAGGAGGATGAGGAGTTCTGAGAGCCGCTTGCACCTGCCGACGAGCCGCTCTGGGACTGGTGGCCTACATAACAGACAGACACATTCACATCAACTTTGAACCAGATAAACATTCAGGTTTAAATATGGTGCTTTATTGAGATGGGAAGTAATGAACATGACAGGCAACAGCAAATTTCTCCATGCACGCCCTCCTTCCAACAATATTCATTAAGACAGAAATTTGTTTTGAGGATATTTTACGAAAATACAAACCCGTGACGTAACTTGTCTTACTTGCACCAGAGGCTCTGAGGATGGCTCCTTGTGGAATGAGAAGCAGCTTTCCCTTCCCTGATGGGTTCTTACTGTTGGTGGTTAGGTAGAGTTTGGTGCCTGGAGGCAGATTGGCCAGGTTGGCCAAATTGTTCGCTGGCAGCTGAAGAGTGGCCATCACTAGGAATGAACAGAAAAAATACACAGAAAGAACAAATACTTACTTGCCCGGCTTATACATTGTGTTTTTATATGAAGATATTGTGATGAGATTTTATTACACAGCCAATATACCCCATTATTTTGATGAATAACAGTTTCATGGTGCGACATGTTTTGGTAGTGGTTATAATGAGGAATGTAATGAGAGATTTACTAAGTAAAGAAAACTACTTTAGCTGTTTATGATCTTAGTGATGCATTAAAAAATGAAGTCGGAGGAAGAATAAAAGCTATTAGACAATTATAGAAGGAAACTGTGTTTTCTATGGAAGCACTACTACTGCTTGCTCAGGGTGCTACATTTACACCCCCCATCCACTCATAGCTGGAAGGCTATAAAGAAAGTTTGAGTGCTGTTATTATAGCTGTTCAGGAGAAATCTTTACAAAAATCAGGGATCGAAAAACTGCCACAAAACTCTGATAGGTTCATCTCTGGGTTGGATTTTCAAAATTATCTCTCTGAAACATGGAGCTTGCATGTGTGTGAACTCTGACCTCCACTCTTGCCACCTGAGCCACCAGCAGACTTGGCGCCACCTTGCTGACCAGTGATGCTGCCGGCTCCACTGACAATGGCTTTAGCAACTCCCTGAGCCAAAACCTGCTTCCCTCCCATCACCTTGGAGACGACAGGGCTGCCCTTTGCAACCAGAATCTGTCCACTGCTGATGGCGACCTGTTTCACTGAAGACTGAAGCGCTGAGCTCACAGGAATACCCAACATCTTTAAAGACAAGTATCACATTTGGTTTGTGATTTGTTAACTTGTAAATCATCAAATGTATTATTATTCATGTGAATCATTGGTCCACTTCCAAGTTAAAGAAGCTGTGACCTTGCTAGTTGTGGACCCTGTGGCCTCCCCAGCCCGTTTCTGGCTCGACATGGAGATCATCTGACTTCCTTTCACTGCGACAAACTGGTGGGCTGCAGCAGGTTGCTGCTGGCTGGTTACTGTGGAAACCATCTGCTGTTGCTGTGTTGAAACTTCCCCTGGCTCCTGCTTGATTATTACCTGCAAGGAAACGTATTGAGAGAGGGTAACAGGACAACCGCACTGCCCAAGAGCCACAGGAAGCAAAGATACTAAAACATTAGGAAAACCTGCAGTACACAGTATGCATACTTCAGAGATATCATAAATGATAAATATGATGCCTTCTGACTGGAAACGAGGGTGCAATCACTTTTTTAGCAACTGTTGAGAACTAGGAAGTGATTTAATGCCTAAAGCGTTTTTTGTGAAGGGCCATCATCATTTATTCATAACATAGATGTTTGTACATTTTCCATATGTTGCCATAATGTGGGGTGTTTAATGCAACAGCAGATGTCAGAAATAAAAAAAACAGCAAAAACACATCAAAACCAATAAAATCCCCACTATGAAAGAAGGTCAGGATAATGAGAATGTGAGGAGTGAAGTAATTCTACAGCATCTAATAGAGATTTCTTGTGACACTGAAATGTGCGGTTCTGTCAGGAAAGCTACTCACAGATCCCCACCCACCCCCTGAAGATGTCCCATTTAAATAGGTGCCAAGGCGCTCACATCTGCTGAACATAACACCCCAGACTTCTAATAATACCACACTGCTCTGTTAACAACACCGATGACGACGCGACAGACTATGTGACCTTTTAGCTCTACACGCTTTCAAGTTTCAAACTCACCTTTAATCCTGAGGAGAGGAAAGTGCCGGTGTGAACTTTAGGCGCTGGAGAGCGGGTTCCTTGAGCCTGTTTGGCTGAGGGGCTTCCTGTGTAATAACATACACATAGACATAGTACATCATGGAATAAGATAAATATTTAGGGGTGAGGACTTCTGCAGTTTTTGATAACTAGTGATAGGTATCTGTGGTGCAAGGTGACAGTTTCTTGTATGGGCTATTATGCATGGATGTATTTACCTGGTAAAAATGCATTTCTTACCTAGTGCTAGTAGAAAAAAAATAAAGTGCAGGTTTGGTGACTCAGCCACAACACCCACATCCGACTCACCCACTGGGATGAGAGGTTGCCTGACAGGAATCCAATCCATTTACCAGATCTGGCTTAGCTGTGCACTTATAAAGTGCAGGAGCAGCTGAGTGTCTGTGTATGTATGTGTGTGTGTGTGTGCGCATTAAAACAATGTAGGAGAAAGAACTGAGAGTTTTGATGAGTAAGTGCTTTCAATAGCTATGACCATGTAAGAACCTTTGGTTGCACGGCGAGTGAGCACTCGATTCATGTGGAACGGAGATTTTATCCTCCAGTCAAGTGCAATCAACATTTATGGGAAAATTCTGATGTGAGCAGGATGCCTCATCCAATACAATCTGACGATTAAACACATCAGTCACTATGGAAACCACTTATCCAGGAACTACCCTGCTTGATCACGACATGTAACATTAGGCCTAAGAAAATAGAAACATAAAAACGAGGTGGGATGGAACACATTTCTGGGAAGAGGGAGAAAGGGAGAGAACATCTAGCAGGTATGTCCCATTTCCTGGTCCCAAGTACAGTTTTGGCAGCATTTTTTATTTCGGTGTGGGTGGTTAAGACACTGCTATCAAAATTAGCCCCAGGTTTGTTTCTGATTCTGAGCAACACACAGGCAGTGGAGCTGGAGACATACCTGTGGCGGTAGCTGATGAGGACGCCAGGCTGATCACCTGGCCAGGCTTATCAACGATAATGTACGGGTTGTTGAGAACAGAGGAGGCGCTCTGCTTGCTGTGGACAGGGGTGGAGGAGGTGGGTGTCCGGGGCAGTGGTGAATGGCTGGGAGTAGAGATGGGTGAACCTGTAGATGTTTAAGGACACCAGCTGTTAGACAAATAGCCTCATGGGCAGTCAGAAATAGCAGAAAACAGCAGGAAAAAGAAAATCATATGAAATTAATTCCATCTCAGTTTTTAAAATTTCTCTCTGAAATCATCTCACAGAAAAAATATTTTATTTTACAATAAATCAGTGATATGTAACCATATACAGTTACATGACAAAGTATGTGTAATTGCCTATGTGTTGTTGCCTCTGCTTTCAGCACCAGCCTGGAAAGTGAGCAGCTCTGGTACCTGCTGCAATCAGAAGCTAGAAAGGAGAGAGGAGAGAGGAGAACACCAGAGAACGTCTCCACAGACGGGGAGCGTTGTAGATGACCATTTGGCTCAGGCTGCTGACATCATCATGTACATCAAACACTTATTCACCTCATTTACATCTTTCTTCTATGTATATAGTGCTTAGATATCACTGTACTGTATCGTGTCTAGAGTTGGTGTATATATATATATATATATATATATATATATATATATATATATATATATATATATATATATATATTTTTTTTTTTTTTCCAAAATTACTTTTGGAAAACAATTTACAGTCTGTAAATACTTAAATAATTCTGTTATAATACAGAATTACTATAACAGAATTGTATATGTGTATATATATATATATATATATATATATATATATATATATATATATATATATATATATATACACACACATATATATATATATATATATATATATATATATATATATATATATATATACACTCATGCTTGTAATTTTCACTTTTTATTCATGGTTATTTATTATCGTTTCTATTATTTATCTATCCTTCCTAATATCACCTTACTAGAGGTACACCTTTAATCTGTCCTGCCGCTGAAAATACACTGCTCAAAAAAATAAAGGGAACACTTAAACAACAATATAACTCCAAGTAAATCAAACTTCAGTGAAATCAAACTGTCCACTTAGGAAGCAACACTGATTGACAATTAATTTCACATGATGTTGTACAAATGGAAAAGACAACTGGGGGAAATCTTTGGCGATTAGCAAGACACTCAATAAAGGAGTGGTTCTGCTGTTGTGGACCACAGATCACTTCTCAGTACCGATGCTTTCTGGTTGATGTTTTGGTCACTTTTGAATGTTGGTGGTGCTTTCACACTCGTGGTAGCATGAGACGGACTCTACAACCCACACAAGTGGCTCAGGTAGTGCAGCTCATCCAGGATGGCACATCAGTGCGAGCTGTGGCAAGAAGGTTTGCTGTGTCTGTCAGCGTAGTGTCCAGAGCTTGGAGGCGCTACCAGGAGACAGGCCAGTAAACCAGGAGACGTGGAGGAGGCCGTAGGAGAGAAACAACCCAGCAGCAGGACCGCTACCTCCGCCTTTGTGCAAGGAGGAACAGGAGGAGCACTGCCAGAGCCCTGCAAAATGACCTCCAGCAGACCACAAATGTGCATGTGTCTGCACAGACAGTTAGAAACCATGAGGATGGTATGAGGGCCAGACGTCCACAAATGGGGGTTGTGCTCACAGCCCAACACCATGCAGGACGCTTGGCATTTGCCAGAGAACACCAGGATTGGCAAATTCTCCACTGGTGCCCTGTGCTCTTCACAGATGAAAGCAGGTTCACACTGAGCACATGTGACAGACGTGACAGAGTCTGGAGACACCGTGGAGAGCGATCTGCTGCCTGCAACATCCTTCAGCATGACCGGTTTGGCAGTGGGTCAGTAATGGTGTGGGGCGCCATTTCTTTGGAGGGCAGCACGGCCCTCCATGTGCTCGCCAGAGGTAGTCTGACTGCCATTAGGTACCCAGATGAGATCCTCAGACCCCTTGTGAGACCATATGCTGGTGCGGTTGGCCCTGGGTTCCTCCTAATGCAGGACAATGCTAGACCTCATGTGGCTGGAGTGTGTCAGCAGTTCCTGCAAGATGAAGACCTTGAAGCTATGGACTGGCCCGCCTGTTCCCCAGACCTGAATCCGATTGAGTACATCTGGGACATCATGTCTCGCTCCATCCACCAACGTCACGTTGCACCACAGACTGTCCAGGAGTTGGCGGATGCTTTAGGCCAGGTCTGGGAGGAGATCCCTCAGGAGACCATCTGCTGTCTCATCAGGAGCATGTCCAGGCGTTGTAGAGAGGTCATACAGGAACGTGGAGGCCACACGCAATACTGAGCCTCATTTTGACTTGTTTTAAGGACATTACATCAAAGTTGGATCAGCCTGTAGTGTGTTTTTCCACTTTAATTTTGTGTGTGACTCCAAATCCAGGCCTCTATTGGTTAATAAATTTGATTTCCATTAATGATTTTTGTGTGATTTTGTTGTCAGCACATTTAACTTTGTACAGAACAAAGTATTGAATGAGAATATTTCATTCATTCAGATCTAGGATGTGTTATTTGAGTGTTCCCTTTATTTTTTTGAGCAATGTATTTAATTTCACCCTAGGGGGATGATAAAGTTTATCTTATCTTTATTTTAATAATTCTATGAATGTTATGGAAGTTTACCTATTCATTTACTCCACTATTAAGGGGGTGGATCCCTGCGTGATCGAGCCGGTAGAATATTATTAATTCAGTGTTATTCATAGTTTGGAGAGTATCTGTCCGTCTTTTCACCATCTCTGTTTAAGACACTCTTGAGCTTACTAATGCCCCTTTTCCACAGGGTCGTTTTAGACGGCGCAGCTCTGCACCACTCGGTTTCGCTCTACTCGGTATGGTATCTTTTGTGTTTCCACTGACCTGCCAACGGCTGAAGCCCCACCTCCAGCCATCAGTGTAATGGCTGTGCGGCCATTGACGTTACTGTGTTACATTGTCACATTAAAGCAATATGCGTGAAATGATACAAATTAATTGAAAATAAAAACATAAATAAACTAAATACTAATAACGTTTGTATTAATGTATATGCAAGAATGTCTTATTTATGTTTTTTTATGTTTAAAATGATTCACTGGGATAATTATGTGGACCACCGCCCAGCCAGAACTTAAAATAAGGCTCAGGGGTTCTGATGTTAGGGGGCGTGTGGCAGGAGAAGCAGAGAGGAGAAACCCTGCTGTCTGGACTGGTGAAGCTCCAAAGTTTGCCTGAAGAAGTTACAATTTTGGGCTTTATGAAGACGTTTTTGTCTTATTCGTGGCAATAACAAGAACTTAAAAGCGCAAAACCGCGGATTTTTGACATTTTGAAATTCAGCGGGCTCGTCCTCCCGTTTGGTCCGATGCAACCAGTATGATTACGGGCAGCTGCTCTCGGCCTGCTCCCTCCTCCTGCAGACGTTCGTTTGCTAAAGGACCGTGAATAAATTTCCGTACCGAACACGCTGTTTCATGGTGGTATTGTTTTGTGTGTTTTGGGGGAAATGTTTGTGCCTCTGAACAGCAGATTTTATATGTGATCAGCTGATTTAGGATGTTATTAAATACATCGCTCTGCCTGCATGCAATTCAGAAAGCTAATCTGTCCTTCTTTTTTGAGCCTTCAGGCATGGTTTATGACCCGTAAATGGTAAAATTACATGTATGACCTGCTCTGACCACTGTTCTCCTTAATATTTTTTGTAGTTGCTCTTGAGTTTTATTAACTTTTCCCTGCACTGTCTCAACGAAAACCTTCTCATTTCTCCTCCTCCCATGGCCAATCAGTGAAAAGCAGTCGGTTCACGTCATACGTAGTCCCTACTCAGCCCTAGTCATACCTGTTCAGGAGCAGGGACCAAAAACGCAGCTACCGGCACAGAAAAAACAGTAAAGTAAACGCTTGCAACGGTGAGCCCAATGTAGTCGGGCCAAATCGAGCCAATGGAAACGGGGCATAAAAGTCCAACTCACTACTCTTAACATGTCATTTTAGAAACCATCTTAAGGCCAAGATGCTTCGTGAATAACTTTTATCTTAACGAGGTAAAATTTTAACAAAAAGAGATTTTTCTTAGAATGACGTCACTAGGAGCTACTTTTAGTCTCAGGATCCTTTGTGAATATGTGCCCTAACTCCTTTTGAAAGAGCACCATACTTAGGCCTGATCAGATCATGCTGAAAATGCTCTTCAGTGTGGAAGCTGCAACTCAGGGGAGAAGGCTCACGTCTGCTACTTAGCTAATCAGTAAGGTGCTTTTGACTTGGAACATCGCCGTTGTTCTGAATGGATTGAGTAGGTAGGAAAAGAAATAACATCCTGTCATATGGTGCTCTTATATATTTTGAAGTGTGCAAAAATAGAAAATTATAATCCATCTTATAAGAAATTTGTGTGTATAAATGTGTTATTTTGATGGCATATTACAAAGTACCTTAGAATAAAGAGTTGTTTAAAAGGATGTGATTCATCGTCCTGACTGAGAGGAGACACTTACCTGAGACTATTTTACAGCTCATGGTGATTGGTTGGAACGATTTCCCCGGAGACTCAGCAGGACTGGGCGCCTGTCCCTGGGGAACTATTTTACAGCTTGCTGTGATTGGCTGGAAGGCAGAGTTACCATGGGAACCCAGAGTGAGCCTCTCACTAGGTCTGGGCCTTGTTGGAGTGCGTTCACCGGCGGCAAGACCTGGATTATGGACACTTTCGGAACCCCCCATCTCCGCTTTCAAAAAACCTGCAGACAGAGGACTCGTCTGACTTCCAAATCTAGTTCAAAAAAACAACATGACTGAAAACCAGAACCAGAAATGGAAGAAACACTGCAATGATTGCGCCCCAAATGTGACTGAAGAAGCAATATGATGAACGTAGCAGAGAAAATGTCAACAAAATCATCTCTAAAACAGTACAACATATAAATCAGCAACTAGGGAAACACTTTTTCTTCAAACTCTGTTACAAAGCTGGTGTTTCTGTTGGTAGTACCTTTTTCTGCACTGAAATCATGCAAGACAGGGGAACTAGGGTGTCCATAAGTCTGGGCTAGGGAGGATGTGGACATGGGGCTGGCTGCTGTTAAAGCCGCTTTCTTGGAGGATGAGGAGGGTTTAGGCATGTAGTCTTCGCCAAGAGAATCTCTATGAAGCTCCACATCAACCACCTGAAACACATACCTTGTCTTCAGGAGTGGACGATACAGCCAATATTACAACGTTTTACACAATAAGATGCTGATTTTACCATGATTTTTTTATTTCATATTACTTACTATTTTCAGAGTTACTAAACAGCACATCAAAAATATCTCCTTAGCAAAAATATAGCCTCTAAAACAGCATCTGGGACAAATAAAATTTGTTAATAAATTTCCAATAGTTTGTGCAATTTTGCTAATGTCTGGCAAGTACATTGGAAGTTTAACAGTACAGTGCCTTGTAATAACATTCATACCCACTTCTAGCAGTGATTTCTGCCATACAGAGTTTTACTGATGGGTCAAAAATCTAACAATAGCAGCTTCTTCCATATTTTTGCTCGATCACCTAAAGTTTTAAACACAACATCTGTTTTAAGTTTGGCTTTCTTCAAATTCTCCCATAAAGACTAGACTTGTTGACAGCTCTCTTGTCAACAGATTCTTCCATCTACAGCTCCTCCAGAGTCACCATGGAGGAGCCGGTTCTCTGATTAATGTGCTGCTTCCCCGACTGGTCATTTTACGAGGACGGCCATGTTTCAGTAGGTGTGTAGTTGTGCCATACTCCGTTTTCAGATGATGGATTGAACAGAACTCCGTGTTCAAAGCTTAGGATATTATTTTATAAGCTAACCCAGCAGTAAACTTCTCCACAACCTCATCTGACCTGTCACATTAGGTGGTATCACCAGATTTTATTTAGTGGTATCGGAGTGAAGAGGGCTGAATAAAAAGTGGCAGATTAAAACTTGAACTAAAAATGTTTTTTAATATAAAAGTTACCCCAGTAAAGCGCACTCTTCCTAGCTAAAAGCTGAGAAACATGTAAATTCATGTATTCATTTATTTATACAATTCTTTTCACAGACAAACTCACAATACACTGTACAACACTAGACATAAAGTATAAAAGACACAATAAAGAATAAGCATAAGATGGTGATTATAAAAACATACTACGGTTAATATAAAACCTTAGGAAAAAGGAAACTGTTTTCAGAAGAATCCACTGGATGAACGAAACGCAAACTTGATTACTAAATTGATGAGTAAAATTTTGATCTTGTGAGAAAACTGAATATGGGGCAACGTGGAAGGGGTTCGTCCTGTAACTGGTGGGTTGCCGATTCGAACCCCTGCTCTGTCCATCTCAGTCGTTGTATCCTTGGGCAAGACCCTTCACCTGCAGAGGGCTTGGTGATGCTGATTGTATGGCAGCCCCACTTCTGTCAGTCAGTCCCAGGGCAGCAGTGGCCACAATGTAGCTCACCACTGTCAGTGTGTGAATGGCTGGATGACTGTAGTGTAAAACGGTGTGGAATCCTTGGACTTGACAAAGCGCTATACAAGTACAATCTATTTATTTAGTGCGAAGATTGAGCATATGTGTGCATAATATATTAAACTGAATCCTGAACTCAACAGGAAGCCGGTGTAATGAATGTAAAACAGGAGTTATGTGATCACGCTTGCTTGAGTCTGTTAATACCGTGGCTGCATTTTCAGCTTTTAGCAAACATGGATTGAATACCAATTAGGAAAAGCCCAGTTTAAACAATACTCAAGGTTTATTTAAAATGGGTATTAGAAAGATCTCGGTTTGTATTATAAACTAACACAATTCTGCAAAAGCATTACAGTAATATTCGGCAAGGCTCATTGTTGAATGTTACTTGGTGAACTTCCTAAAAAGCTAAATAGTAAAGAAGCAGCCATCAGTTTTGCGGCCGTATCCCATCTTTGTTGCTGCAAAGCTTTGACAATATCAATTCTAGCTGATTGTGATACAAAGATCACTTTCACAGTACTTTTTTCTAGCCTTTCTGTTCTTTCAGCATCTTACATCATCCATTAGTGTAATGTGCTTTGCTGTGTTCTGTTCTGTAACGCTGTTATCTGCTGAATGTCTCAGTTTGTCACAACCTGAAAGAACCTCACGTTTTAATGTCATAAAATATGTAGTTACCTGTTAAATAGCTTCTCACATCATCTTTTTTAAAGGCCTCCCTAATACTGAAAATATCTAACTTTGAGTCTTCTTCCTAAAGTAACAACTTCCACTCTGAAGAGTGTTACTGTCGGCATGACCTGGTAGCACTTAAATACCACCCGGAAACATACACAATGTATTTAGATTCTGACATGCTGGTCAGTGGTCAGAGCCGATCAAACTCATAATTAGCTGAGATCGATCACCAGCCGGTTTTATGGAGCTTCCCAAATAAACAGCTTAATGAAAACAGTCAAATAAAATGCTAACTTAGAGGCAAGGTATGGTTAACTCTGAGTGTGCAACATGTGTCAAAACAAAAGCAATGAAATCAACATTACGCCTTAAACCACATTAACAAATGAGGCGGGTTCGGCTGAAAATGATGCATCTGACATCATGGATAGACTCTGACTTATAGACAATACTGTGATCGCTCTGCTCTGGCAGACTGTCATCATGTTTAAAATCTAATATGGTCGTATTGCCTGCACCTACTTGTTGTCACGACAAGGAAATCAGAACAAGAGGAAACAGAATGCACATCTATAACTTACAGTTTCTGCTCCCAGCGTCTGCAGCCCTGTGTATGTTCTGTCCAGCTGCGCAAACACAAGAGAAGTTACACAATAAAACAGGAGACCTGAAACGATGAGAGATCATCACTTACACTCAAATCAGAAACACAATAAACACAATGGATGATAGTAAAAAGCATTAAAATGCTGGATGTGAGGCAAATCCGATTTTGATCTTTTATTTTGGTCCAACATAATTAACTGTCTTCAGCACATTTACCACAAGCTGCATTAAAATCTAAAAGTAAATGGAGGCAACAAGGCAGCTAAAGAGAACATTAAATAAAAGGAAAAGAAGGGCACTGAAAAATACTGACCCTGTCAGAAGAAATAAGCAGCATTAATGGTGATGTGGTCTATGATGAGATCTGACCTTTAACTGGTGGATGATGTCAATGCGTTTGTTGCGAGAGTCTTTGAAGTGGATCTGGATCCTCACAGGAAACTCCCCCCATCCGCGTCGCGTTAAATGAAAGGGAGGCTCGCTGAGAACAGGCACAGTGAAAATCTCCAGTTAACGCTACAAGCATACAAATCTACGGGGGTTTTTTCTCTAAAACATCCTTAAGACTAAATACTCTCACAGGTTTCTGGATGAGATTCAGTTAATAATCTCTTCAAAATCAATGACTTAAGAATGTTAATTTCCCCTTCTTTAAGGTGTGAACACAAAAGGGTGGCCAAATGTTGGTTTATTTTCCATTTCTGCTCAAGAACACCCAACTAGTTTATATGCATCCCTTTATCCAGACTGAGGCTGTCTGAGAGCCAGCAGAGGGCATTGTGCAGGCGTGGGGTTCAACGAGCGTGAACCCGACGCTTGCAGCAACTCATAAGCTCAGGTGGAGCTGCTGCAACATCAGCTCATCCTGCCGGGAGGCCACAGCTCAGTAGATGACTGATGAGAGAGATTATTTGTGAATCAGAAGGGGGTCACTTTTAGGATATTTAAGAATGTTTGGATAATCTGCATTATAATCATCTCAAAAAACACAGTCTTTTAGAGAGACAAAAGTAAGTAAGGTGCTGTATTATTACCAATGCACAAGGGGGCACTATTTGTTAGTATTTTCAGTTGACTGCGGACTCACTGAACTGTTGTCCCACTAAGAGGTTAATGTGAAATCCCTGAATCACATGTCTACTAATGAATACTGCCTCTTATTACACAAGAGTTTTCCAGAATTGTTTTCCTGCTTTCTTCAGTTTGATAAGAGGTGGAGCGAACCACTTTTCTTAGGGCAACAACAAAAAGTTCAAATCAAATATCATGTCCATGGGCAACGCATGCCTGCGCAGAAGCAAACTTCCAGAAACAAGTTTGTCCCAATCTGCCTGACTTCTATTGATGCCTCAAGTAACAACAGCCAAGAGCTGATTTCTATGAGAAGAGGAGGAGCTCTGTCTGTCTCCAACGGCATGTTCAGGATTGAGGAGTGTTTACATGCACCATTTGATTTTAAATATCCAGAAAAATCAAACAGGAACAGACCTGACTTCCACTAGGTCATTAGGTTTGTAGCTGGGATGCAGGAAGAACCAGACTTTCTTCACAAAGTGGTCAATGCTCGGCTCTCTCCTCGAGCCTCTGACATACACCATCCACTTATGGGTTGACTGATCGTTCTCTTCTCGCTTATCTGGGGGAATATACCTAACAGCAAAAAACAGAGAGATCAGTAATGGGTTGTTTAATACATCTCCTTAAAAAAAAATCTGTAAGGAAGGCAGAAAGGATAACTGCTAAAGACAGTTGTTTACTTATTAAATTCTCTAAACAAAAGACACGGGGAAAGAAATGTTTAAAAATGAACACAAGACATCTTCAGGTATAGAAGGATAAAAATGTTGACGTACAGTACAGACCAAACGTTTGGACACACCTTCTCATTTAAAGAGTTTTCTTTATTTTCATGACTATGAATATTGTAGCTTCACACTGAAGGCATCAAAACTATGAATTAACACATGTGGAATTATATACTGAACAAAAAGTGTGAAACAACTAAAAATATGTCTTATATTCTAGGTTCTTCAAAGTAGCCACCTTTTGCTTTGATTACTGCTCCGCACACTCTTGGTATTCTGTTGATGATCTTCAAGAGGTAGTCATCTGAAATGGTTTTCCAACAGTCTTGAAGGAGTTCCTAGAGATGCTTAGCACTTGTTGGCCCTTTTGCCTTCACTCTGTGGTCCAGCTCACCCCAAACCATCTCGATTGGGTTCAGGTCCGGTGACTGTGGAGGCCAGGTCATCTGGCGCAGCACCCCATCACTCTCCTTCTTGGTCAAATAGCCCTTACACAGCCTGGAGGTGTGTTTGGGGTCATTGTCCTGTTGAAAAATAAATGATGGTCCAACTAAACGCAAACCGGATGGAATAGCATGCCGCAGCAAGATGCTGTGGTAGCCATGCTGGTTCAGTGTGCCTTCAGTTTTGAATAAATCCCCAACAGTGTCACCAGCAAAGCACCCCCACACCATCACACCTCCTCCTCCATGCTTCACAGTGGGAACCAGGCATGTAGAGTCCATCCATTCACCTCTTCTGTGCCGCACAAAAACACGGTGGTTGGAACCAAAGATCTCAAACTTGGACTCATCAGACCAAAGCACAGATTTCCACTGGTCTAATGTCCATTCCTTGTGTTCTTTAGCCCAAACAAGTCTCTTCTGCTTGTTGCCTGTCCTCAGCAGTGGTTTCCTAGCAGCTATTTTACCATGAAGGCCTTCATTTCTTAAAGTAATGATGGCCACTCGTTTTTCTTTACTTAGCTGCTTTTTTCTTGCCATAATACAAATTCTAACAGTCTATTCAGTAGGACTATCAGCTGTGTACTGTGTCCACCTCTTGCACAACACAACTGATGGTCCCAACCCCATTTATAAGACTTGAAATCCCACTTATTAAACCTGACAGGGCACACGTGTGAAGTGAAAACCATTTCAGGTGACTACCTCTTGAAGCTCATCAACAGAATGCCAAGAGTGTGCGGAGCAGTAATCAAAGCAAAAGGTGGCTACTTTGAAGAACCTAGAATATAAGACATATTTTTAGTTGTTTCACACTTTTTTGTTCAGTATTTAATTCCTCGTGTGTTAATTCATAGTTTTGATGCCTTCAGTGTGAAGCTACAATATTCATAGTCGTGAAAATAAAGAAAACTCTTTGAATGAGAAGGTGTGTCCAAACTTTTGGTCTGTACTGTAAGTATTTAAACACAGCTATGCAGGTCAGACACATGAGCACAGTGAAACAGAGAAGCAATTAACCCCTTGACACACTTAGTTTAAGCTACATAAATATAATTGAGTGAGCTCATCTCACAGAACGTTGAGGAGCCTCCAGAAACTATACTGTGGGTTTGGTGGATCACATCAGACCCAAGGGGAAGATAAACGAGATAAAAACGTGTTTTTAACCTTTGTCAAGACAGGGCTTGTCGCAAAAATCAAATTGTGGCTCGACTCTTGGGAGCAAACTGTTGCACAAGACCAGTTCATCTGTGTGTTTCAGATCAGAACCACCCACCATCTATTAGTTCATCTTGTTCTTGTTTGCTTTTGATTTAAATGTTACCCATTTAATGCCTTTCACACCTATTGGCACCCCTGGTAAACGTGTATTAAGGTTCAAAAGACTCATGTTGTAAACATTGTACAAAATAAATGTAACTGAAGCATTTTTAATTTATGCAAGTGGTCCCTGAATGGTGTCACACGGACCAAAACCATCAAGTTAAAACTACTTGAAGGTCAAAGTAGTTTTTTTCTTTAATGATACAAAATTAATTTTTATGATATTATTTATTTATTTATAAAAGCTATAAATGCAATGTTTTAAAGGAAACAAATAAAGTAGTCTGATATTTGAAGAAAGGAATCTGGAGATCATTGTATAACTGAAACATAGGAGTTGCTTATAAAAGGTTTGTTATTTGGATAGATATTTTTTATTTTGGACACATTTTTCTGTCTATTCACAACAGAGCAACAAGTCAACAGAAGCCAAGTTTATCGAATGGTCTGCATTTGACTAAAGGTCACTGGATTTTTGTGTTTCTGTATGTAATAAAAATTATTGAAGAAAAAAAAAACAGTTAATAGAAGAGAAATACTCTTGTATTTCCCATTTTGTCAGTCAAAATCTCACCCTAGTTTTTTTTTTTTTTTATGTCCATATGAGTCAGCCGCTTGTGTCGGTGGGCCTTATTTATACCCTTTACTTTTTCACCAGGGGCCACACATAATCATTCCGAAGGACACAAACGGACCCCGGGCGGCACTTCAAACACGCTGGATTTTTGGTTTTTCTTTTTTAAGTTCATGAGCATGTCCGGGGATTTTTAACAAGCAATCATGACTTCCTGATGTAAATAGGACTTGATATACTGGTCCTTCTCAAAAAATTAGCATATTGTGATAAAGTTCATTATTTTCCATAATGTCATGATGAAAATTTAACATTCATATATTTTAGATTCATTGCACACTAACTGAAATATTTCAGGTCTTTTATTGTCTTAATACGGATGATTTTGGCATACAGCTCATGAAAACCCAAAATTCCTATCTCACAAAATTAGCATATCATTAAAAGGGTCTCTAAACGAGCTATGAACCTAATCATCTGAATCAACGAGTTAACTCTAAACACCTGCAAAAGATTCCTGAGGCCTTTAAAACTCCCAGCCTGGTTCATCACTCAAAACCCCAATCATGGGTAAGACTGCTGACCTGACTGCTGTCCAGAAGGCCACTATTGACACCCTCAAGCAAGAGGGTAAGACACAGAAAGAAATTTCTGAACAAATAGGCTGTTCCTAGAGTGCTGTATCAAGGCACCTCAGTGGGAAGTCTGTGGGAAGGAAAACGTGTGGCAGAAAACGCTGCACAACGAGAAGAGGTGACTGGACCCTGAGGAAGATTGTGGAGAAGGGCCGATTCCAGACCTTGGGGGACCTGCGGAAGCAGTGGACTGAGTCTGGAGTAGAAACATCCAGAGCCACCGTGCACAGGTGTGTGCAGAAAATGGGCTACAGGTGCCACATTCCCCAGTCCTGGGCTACAGAGAAGCAGCACTGGACTGTTGCTCAGTGGTCCAAAGTACTTTTTTCGGATGAAAGCAAATTCTGCATGTCATTCGGAAATCAAGGTGCCAGAGTCTGGAGGAAGACTGGGGAGAAGGAAATGCCAAAATGCCAGAAGTCCAGTGTCAAGTACCCACAGTCAGTGATGGTCTGGGGTGCCGTGTCAGCTGCTGGTGTTGGTCCACTGTGTTTTATCAAGGGCAGGGTCAATGCAGCTAGCTATCAGGAGATTTTGGAGCACTTCATGCTTCCATCTGCTGAAAAGCTTTATGGAGATGAAGATGTCATTTTTCAGCACAACCTGGCACCTGCTCACAGTGCCAAAACCACTGGTAAATGGTTTACTGACCATGGTATCACTGTGCTCAATTGGCCTGCCAACTCTCCAGACCTGAACCCCATAGAGAATCTGTGGGATATTGTGAAGAGAACGTTGAGAGACTCAAGACCCAACACTCTGGATGAGCTAAAGGCCGCTATCAAAGCATCCTGGGCCTCCATAAGACCTCAGCAGTGCCACAGGCTGATTGCCTCCATGCCACGCCACATTGAAGCAGTCATTTCTGCCAAAGGATTCCCGACCAAGTATTGAGTGCATAACTGTACATAATTATTTGAAGGTTGACGTTTTTTGTATTAAAAACATTTTTCTTTTATTGGTCGGATGAAATATGCTAATTTTGTGAGATAGGAATTTTGGGTTTTCATGAGCTGTATGCCAAAATCATCTGTATTAAGACAATAAAAGACCTGAAATATTTCAGTTAGTGTGCAATGAATCTAAAATATATGAATGTTAAATTTTCATCATGACATTATAGAAAATAATGAACTTTATCACAAAATGCTAATTTTTTGAGAAGGACCTGTATATAAACCAATTTCTCTTGGCATTTCTTCAAAGTGGGAAAGACAAGAAAACATGTAGATTAAGTTGGGCAAATGCACATTGATCGTAATAGTTAGAGAATATAGCCTAAACATGTCAATTTCTATTGGGCAATAATTAAAATGTTTTTTTTTTTTAAAAGTATGTTTGACAGACAAGGCTGATCCTTGTTTATCTTGGCACCACACACTGTGTCTCCACAACATCCTTCCACATGCCAGCCATGACTATTTTTCATCCAGCCTTCACAAAATCAAGCATGTGGAGTTTGCTAAATCGCACTGGGACTTTAACCAGAACTATATGTTTTGTTTAGATGAGAAGCCCTTCACACTATTAACCTTCCTCCATACCCATCCCAGTCGCCAGACCTAATTTTTAAAGAGAACCTGTGAGGTGAGTTACAGAGAAGAGAGGACAAGAAAGGTCCAGGTCTCTGGGTGATCTAGAGAGATGGTGCGTCCTTCTCGCTATATGCTTCCAAACATCTGGAGCGCTATAGAGTAATAAGTGCTTTCCTATAGACAAGAGGGTTGCAAAAAAGTATAATGTATAAACAGCAGGGCTCCAATGATTGTAGATTGAGCGATTTAATACATAAAAAATCTTAAAGTGATTCCATGTGCTTAAATAAAACAATGGATTTTTCTAACTTTTGTATGAAATAACACTTCTACAAAAAATGAAAAAGTTTATTTAATGCTTTTTAGACTTTTTTTTTTTTTTTTAACCAGGGGGCTAAAAGGGCTGAGGGTGTCATTTAAGCACATGTTTTCCACGATTTAATCTGGATTATTATCCAGGATAATTATAATCTTAGAGTGGATACGTTTTTTTAAAGTTGAAACGTCTGGACTACACATTTAAAAACATATTTATTTATATATTTTAGGAAAATTAAATATGAGAAAGCTACCTGACAATGTCAGACTCTTAATTTTAGTATTAATCTGTTCTATTTGACCACTAAGTTATGCAAACGACATGTCCTTTGACTTCATCAGCTGATAGCTGTAATATCAGGGAGTTTGGATTATTTACAAGTTTTTAGAGATAAATATTTAAGGATTTGGGGAGAGACAAATTAAACAGTGAAGATTTGAATTTCAAACTTTTCTAAAGTGTGATGTTTATAAAATTTCTTATTAGAATTTTAGTTCCTTAATCAGGAATTCTTGCAGGCTCCTGATCATGAGTTGGAAGGACCAGGTCTTCAACATACTTAAGATAATAATTTAAAGAAAGTTTAAGTCCTGGGTTTGTTGCATACTTGGATACGTTTCCGACAACAATGGTCTTCTTAACATAGAGTCTGGAGGCTTCATCTCCAGTGGTGTGGTAGGTCACCCTATGCTCTGCTTCCATGGGTGAAGGCACACCAAATGTGTCCTAAAAGAAAAACATTTGAAGCAAGTATGTGCTTGAAGGAGCATAAGAACAGCCGTGGAAGGATCACAGACTCTAATATTTTAGTTAGGTTGAACTGACTTTGCCTGTGTTTCGTCCAGGTCTGCGTTCCTGCCTGCTGCTCTCCTCTCTCCACGTTCCCTCTCCATTCCTCTCAGCTCCATCTCCTTGCTGGGAGAGGGATTCACACTCTGAATGGGCCAGGGATTGTGTCTCTGAGCCCTGGTTGAGAGGGGAAGAGGAACGGGACGGAGACTCCAAGAACCGGCGAATGGCTGGATGGTTCAACACTGCAGGGTCACTTTTCAAGGTGTGCTAGAATACAGAGAAAATACTATCAGCTTTTGCAATACTATATCACTTTGGCCCTTCGCCATTTAACATCTTCGAAGTCTTGGTTGATTCTTCCTCAATCTCTTTAGGTTTAACAGTTCTTACTGAGCATGTGCCAGTCATACCCACCAGAGTAAAGTTTCCCGCTATGACAGTCATTTCCCATCTAATCACAGCCTGCTATACATGACTATGTTTAATATTGTTTACCAACAAGGCAGAGCTCATAGTTATTTTTGATTTAATCAGACGTTATAATCCCTGACATGAAATAAGAATAAACTGCCCAAACGCAGATCAGAAACACAATCAATGGAAACAGCATAAAACACAGCCTTTCTCTTCATAATTTCTGAAAATAGTTCATTACACAGAAAGATAAACTAATATGCCTGGGTTTTAGTACACGGGTACGAAATGGTTCTCGGACGGGAATAAATGGTTGGTAAGAACTGGCAAAGGGGGTGAACCGACCCAGAACTTTTGTTTTCCTATTTTGACCTATAACAGCTGTATATGTGAAAGCATACCTCTGGAGGCTTTGTTATTCCAGCACTAGCAAAGTAATTAGCCACTATGCATGCCCGTAGTCTGTCCATCATCCTCCTGGCTTCATTTAGACGCTGCAAGGAAATAATAATGAAAGCCGAAAACACAATGTGTTTTATACTGAACATTTTAAAGAATTTCTGCAGATCTTGCCACTTAAAAGCAGAACACAATAAACGTACTACAGATAAAACAAGTATTTTTTTTTATTAGGAATCACATACCTGGCTTATAACATCTATTTCATGCTCTTTGTTCTTCATTTCCAATGAAAACTGCTCCCTGATGATGTTTTCAATCTTTTGTACTGTCGCTTCTCGAGCTAAAAAAAAAAAACCCCAACCTTTTAATCATTTAAATTAATAGCATGCAAACAGGCGTAGTGGGTCACAATATTAACTTACCACTATGTTCAGCCGTTTTGTTTCTCTTATTACTTTGAACCAGTGAAATGGCATCATAGTCAGGATCGTTATCCTCAATTTTCCTTTTAATTCCGGACATGTTTGCCTACAAAAAACATGGGAGAAAATGCAGATTAGGCTAACTGTAGCTTATCGCTCCTATGCTATTTGGACAGTTATGATTGGGTTTAGCGTCGCATTAGCTGCTAAGCAGAGAAGTTCAAACATACAGCTACAGCAAATGATTGAAGCTAACTCTATAGCACGGAGTACCTTGAAAGGTGTTTGCAACAAAGGGGTTTGGTTTTAAACTCCAAGTAAACTGCCTAAAATCTCAAGTGAATGCAATTAGTACTTACATCAAATGCTATTGTGCTTTACCCCCGTAAAAATAAACAAATTTTATTCGTGCAGCCGACTGGACTGTCACGTTACGAAGCGCTATCCTTGTTTGCTAATTTAGCTAACGTTAGCACATGTTTGTAGCCACCGGTTCCGACTACATGAAATAGTAACTTACTGGAGTGCTCTGTGCTGTGTAGTAACGTGAAAAAAGTGCTTGTTTTAAGACAAAGCGAGCATATCCTTGCTTGTATTCGTCCAATACTCGTGTCTTGCTATTTGCTAAATCTCGAACTGCATATGTAGGCTGAGTAGTTGACAGTTAGCCTTACGTTTCACCAAAGCAGCCACTGGGGGCCGCTGTTCTACAATGAGACTTCCCTACTTCAAAGGACTCTTAATCAATGTAACGTAATTCATTGGAAAAATGGAGTATCTCACGATCAGAAATGTGACTTGTATAACAACTTCCAACTAGTATGACAGGTGATCTGAAAGAAAAGTGGAAACAGAACAGCATACCTTTTACTCTGGAATGACAATTGCATGAGGATCCTGAAACAAACATTGTTTTCAGAGGCTGCAATACGATAAAAGGTCATCTCTGTTGTCACTGAATCTTTCTGAGAATATTCCTTTGTCTTATCTATTCTTTAGAAATTATTTTAGTCTGACATAACTGTGACTACAAACAAATTCCAAAGAGTTGTTTTTTATAAACTTAGAGTAAGCAACAACAATGCGATAATTGTTTCAAGTTCATTTAGTATTTCTACTCTGAAAGATTCTAGTTTATGCACTCATTAAATAGTATATTTCTTCTAAAATGGCCAACGGAGTATTGGCTGAAATAGTGGAATGCAGAAAAATAATAATTTAAAGCATTTTTCTTTTCTTATTTTGTATATTAAGGTAAAAATGTGCTACTTTCTGAACTTGTCAGAGTACTTATCTTCCTTGAACATCAACAACATCAATGTACTTTATAGGGATTTTATGTGATGGATAAAAACAGACTAGCTGATAATTGCAAAGTTGAATAAAAATTTGTCATCTTGTTTTTAGGAATGTGTGTGCAATTGTATTCAGCCACCTTTACTCCAATACCTCCTATATAAAATCCAGTACAACCAACGGCCTTCAAAAGTCACCTAAATCATAAACAGAGCATACCTGTGTGCAATGTAATCTAACCCTTTGATCGCAGAGCTTTCTTCAAACGTCGCCCGGACAACTTCTCCTCAGCATGATTCAAACGAGGTTAGGGTTTGGGCAGAGAAAGATTTAGGATGAAATGATCTAAACGATTTTCATTTTATGAAGTTTGGTTTTGTTTGTGTGAAAGTCAGCTATCTTAGTGCTAGCAGGCTATCTGCATCCCACGTGCTCAGCTTTGTGTTCTGTGTTTGTGTGTTTTTAAAGTTAAGACAAACTTTACTTGAAGGGTAATTTTAAACAGAAGATTGATCATAACGCGCCGTCTGCGCTTATGCATTTTAACCCTTTTATTGATGGTATTTTAAAGGTGTGTGTTTGATTCTGGTGCTAAGCTATCAGCATCTTTGTTAGCTTTAACTGCTAACAGCTAAGAACACATGCATGCATACTAAAGCTCATTTCTCCAGAAAGATTTGGTTCTTTCCCAAAATACCTCCCTAAATATTTTACTATTTCCTTAATATTTCTTTGAATATTATTTTAATAAATAAAGGCAGCTAATGAGACACCGTTGAGAATTAGTCATCCAGAAGGTTGGTTTTATTCAGCAGATCATTATTTAAAACATTATTTTAATAAAATAATATTTTATCTGATCTTGCACTGTGAATGGTTGTCTAAACGTTTGCTGATTATTGCCTAAGGTGGTTCCAAGACTAGCTTCACTTCACTTCCAGATTTTTAAAGATAATCCTTGGTTCTCAAACATAAACATTGCATGTTTATATTGTACATAGCCCATTAGTCTTCCCAATTCTTTAATTCTGCTTGGTAGTTTAGTTGGATAGTTTTAGCATGCTAAAGACTTTGTTGATTGAAATATGTTTGACTTTGAGTTGACTTATCTTTCTTAAATTCTTGTATTTGAAGAAATTGTGTGAATTCATTCCATGTGTGTGCAGAGTTTTGCTGTTCAATAATGTCAGAGCTTGGCTCACCCTTTTCTATTTTGTCCTAATACCATCGCCTTACTGGGCTGGTAAAATATTAATATTAAATAATATTGTCAGATTCATAGTCACAACAGAGGTTTTGTTAGAGCATTAGTGAACAAACAGCATCATGGAGACAGATTAGAGATAAAGTTGTACATGCAAAATTCTGTTTCATAGCCTCATTGCATAATTTCCTAGGTCATATGACTTATGCAATTATGCTATGAGGCTAATGAAACTGAAATTTGGAATTTATTTTGGAAAATAACAGCTGACTTCCTGTAGGGCAGTATTGCAGATACTTTTGAAGAGTGATGCTCTTACTAACTTCTTAAGAGAGGTATCGATCTGGAATGCCTTAAGAATTCTTGAGTCCACAGAAGACTATAAGGATGACATTTTTTAAAGATCAGACTTAAGATTATCAGGATAACATCAGTTCCACATACTGTAATGTTATCGATCTTTTTTTTTAGCTTCCTTTTTCAGCTATGCAAATGTGGATTCTTGAAACACACATTGGTATGCAAAACATTGTAGGTCACTCACAAACATGCGGGAAGTTTCTCTTTATTTGGAGATAAGGTTACATCTCTGCCTTTTTAACCTTTTAGCCTTTTAAATATTTTAAAATGATTACTGCCAAAAAAATATATTTTTTTGCTGTCATATGGGTCATAAGATAGTGTTTTCTGAGCTGCAAAAGTAGATAGTTTTCATAAGTTTTTCATATGACAGTGTTAATTCGAATTAAACGGGTTACAGACTGTTGACAGTGTGGTGCCTAATTTACCGTTTATTCTGTAAAATTAACTTTGATGCTGCCATTTCATGTCTGTAAGTGCATCTGTTATAGACTCATGAATTAAAACAAAAAGAATTCAAGGAAGAAGTTTCTTTGGAGGTTTACCAATTGCTTAGCATTAATTATCCATGTCTGTAAAACAGAAAAATGTTGCAGTGGTTGTGTCAAACCATAATGTGGAATGTATGCTGCAAATCATATAGGTCATAAAAGAAGCTCGTTGAATGTCTGTTGGAGCCTGAGTTGCTCAATTTCACTTGAAACTGTGCAGCTGGTTCTGGGCCACGTCCCCTTGTTCAACACAATGGTTTATTGAAACATCACCAGCATGACTGATTCAAATAAACACATCTTCATTAATATTTGATTAATAATAAATTGCCAGAGAAACCACACACTTTCTGGGTAAGGTCCTTGCATATTTCTGTCTGGATGCGTAACCACTCCTCTTAACAGAAATAACAGCTCATCTGAAGTGGTTGATTTCCTGCCACAGATCCGATTTTAATCATCGTCCATAAAGTTTGAAAAGGCTTTGGGACGGCCATACTGGAAGCTTAATGTAATCCTCCAAAACCAATTTTGATATGTGTTTGTGATCATTTTCCTGCTCGAACACCCTGCTGTGTTTACGTTTCAATCAGCTGAACCAAACCATCACCTTCAGGTGAAAGAGAACTGGTTAAAATGTTAAGGAATAACCTAATACCCACCAAGTGTCAAGCCAAAGATGCTGGGACACAAGTAGTGCCATCCACAGTGAAGCGAGTTGAACATTAGCACAGGCTGAGAGGGTGCTGACAAAGAAGGGATACCCTCTGGAGAAAACCTTTATGATCAGATAAGACAAAGATTGAGCTTATCAAAGAAGATGGAGCTCATTTAAATTGGTTGGTTTCTGACACAAATCCAGCATTTATATGTATTCCACACATTTTTAGTAGGATTCCGGTCAGGTCTTCATTAAGGATATACTAGAAGTTTAATATGAGCCAGTTGTTCCATACCAACATCTGTTTTGGTGTGTATTTTTGATCACTGTGCTGACCCAACGTGTCATCCTAAGATGAAATGTTTTGAAATCCATTCAAAGATACTTTATTGATCCCCGAGGGGAAATTAGAATTCCTGTACAACCCATCCAAACATACATCATGACACAAGACAAGGGGGGACGGGTCACCGAGGCTTTGCTGCCTACTCAGGCGCTGCCCTTGTTAGATGAGAAAAGAGGCCACATTAGGTAAGTAGAGGGGGGAAAAAAATCCTATTTCACACTTTATCCTTAGCAGGATACAGTTTGAGATTGCAAAAAACCTCAGCACAAAGAAGCAACAAGTTTACAAAACTATCACGCCGGGAACGGTGAAGGTGGTGTGAGGGGGTGCATATGTTTATCTTGAGCATGTGTGTGTGTGCAAGTGTGTGTGTGCAAGTAAGTCCATGAAGCACTGTCACAGAGGCCATTGTCCTTGATGGTACGTTGGAATGTTCATCAACCGGCCACAAAGTTCTGAGCAGGTCCACAAATGTCCTCAGGGAAGGGAGGGAGCAGAGCGTCATGTTTACTTAACTTTCAGGAGAGGTTGAAGATAGCCAGCCATCAAGGCCGTGCAGGGGAGCCAGATTCAGAAAATCAATAATTCATCAGGCAGAATCCATCAACCACCAAGGCTCAGTTCTGCCATGAACCTGAAACTGCTGGAAAACCACTGCCTCTGTCTGCACTACAGTGAGTTTCATATCAACGTGGACAGAGAGGGCACCGACCAAGAAAAAAGCCCCTGCACCAAAACAGACACCTTCCAGCATGACTGAAAATTTGAGTTGACAATGTGGACAAGCCAAATGCCTTCTGGATAAAAGTTTTATGATCAGATGAAACAAAGAGTGAGTTCTATGTTTACAGGAGTTAAGGTGACACAGTGGTGTCAGCATCATGCTGAGGGGTTGGTTTTCTACCAGTAGTAGCATATGCACTGCACTATCTGGGTTTGATAATAAAGGCGTATTACCTCCAACTTATTCAATGTTACGTCTAATGAGCAACCACATGGTTCAGACTTGGACATAAAATGATGTTGCAACAAGATGATTCCAACACTGGACAAAGACCCCTAATAAGAAGCTTCAGGAATGGCTTTGACCTCAACCCCACTCAAAATATTTGCACTGAGCTTAATAATCTATTGTGTGCCAGGAAGCCAACCAATTTAAATGAGCCAGCCAGCACCCAATTCTTGTTTGGAAAAATAAAGTGCTATGTTGTATCACATTTGAAAAAGAGCAGTTTAAATGCATCATCAGTTGTTACACCCTTTAAATTTACATCAGTGTTGAGAGTGTCCAAACTTATGACACACATTGTATGTTTTATGTATTCTTAATAGGAAAGATCAATGCGCTGACGCACCAGTGTTTAATTGGACATAAAAGTATGAATCTCTTTATGAAGATTATTCACACAACCAATTATGCTGACCAATGCTGAAATGCAACTATTGCTTTATAAGCTATAGTCTCTCACACAATGAAATATTTCTACTTTATAACTTTTAATACTTATACAGTCACATTGTATTTTACTCTCAATCTGATTAGGTTCAAAACCCATTTACCTCAATAACAAAGGACCAATAATGAATACAGAGAGTTTATTGATGTTCCTCTTACAACCATTACATTACAACATATTGCAGTTTGTTCTCTTCCTTACATCATGCATACAATAAACATTTATATCAAAAAGGCCTGGATAAACAGCCCTGTTATGATTTTTTTGTTGTTGTTTATTAAGGCACACTGAACAGGATTTAACACGTAAAGGCTTCCATCTTACATGCAGGCACGGTGAATTATTTTCCAACAAATAGCAACTGGGACAAGATCAGATTAACTATGGTTGATATTTGAATTTATAACGAAAGGTTAATCTACCTTTCTTTTCGCTCAGTTCTTCCAGTCAGCATTTTCTATTTACCATTTAACCTTTTGGAATGACCATGTCTCAACAACACACAAATCCACACCTAGCAAATAGAAAAAAAATATCTGATTAAACAAAATGACAGTAAATAGGCTCATCACAAGCAGACAATAAATGAAAGTCAATTGCAAAAGCAATAAATCAGGATAACAGGACATTGTTTGCACATTTTAAGGTGAATACCTAGTAAAATCTCAGATTCCGGATCTCACTATTTTACTCCTATTCTGTTCCGCCTTTAACCCTTCCAGTTGGCCTTCTGAGTTAGCATGGTACTAAATAAAAATAATGATGCGTAGATTGGAAAATAAACAAAAGGGTCATCATTTCAAGGCCCGACACTGAGTTAAGCGGTCTCGAAGCATGTCTGATGAATACAGAGAAATAACCCCACCAGTTTTGTTGATTTTCTAAGATAAATGTATGCCTAACCTTTGTTATCCTTGCAGTAAGTTGAGCATTTCTAAATGGCAATAAATGCATAGATTGTTGTCATTCTGAAAAAGGTTGTTTTATATTTGTAAAAACTCATGACCATTTTACTGTGTCTGATGCATTTTACACGAAAGCCAAGAGCCGTTAAGAAAGAGAAATCACTGTCTCTCTGAATTTTGTCAAAGTGCACGATTGGGGCTCTTAGTTATAGAAAAACAACATGCAACACAGAAAGAAATTCATTTACATATAAAAAAAGAAAATGTTAAAGTTATATTCACAGCAATTTCTCTTGTCTATCAACACAAACTTGTAGTAAAAGCTTACAGATTGTGAACCACAAAGTCATAAATCCTTGGCATGAACTCTTAACCCTGCGTGTGAGCTATACTATTGCTGCACACCTTCACCAACCAGTAAACATACATACAGACAAATGCAGTCATGGCTACCTCAAGTGACATCTTTGCATGTAAATGCTTAAGTGGGAGGTGCCAGCCTCAAATAAGAGCAAGCAGTGGTGGTGTGCTTACGCCTCAACTGTGATGACAAATGCTGGGCTCCAACTCATCCGGGTTGAGTCATACAAGTCAAACATCCATACTTATCATACACGCACATCAGATATTTAGATTGATCCTCGAGTTTGATCTACAAAGGTTTTTAACTAACAAAACCACCCACATGCCCCGTTCACCAATGAGCTGACAGTAAAACTAATCTGACACATCAGTGATGTAAATAATATGACATGCTTTTATATAAAAAAAAAAATTAAAAAAAGAACCAAAAAACAAGTATAAATTAAAGACATATAAAAACATGAGAAATCAATGAATCAATGAATCATTGCAATGGAGAACACAACAAGTAATGTAGAAAACAAATTGAGGTGATGACACTGTGGAACAGGTGAGGGGAAACAAGCGTGTGAAATGGGAACTTGTGAGGAAACGAACAGAACCAGTAGAGCAGATCTACCAGTGACACCTGTTTTTTATTTTTCTACAACTGTTCTTTAGCGCTTCTTTGAAGGGTCAGGGCAGTACACGTTTAGGACAACTGACATTGTGGCAGCACAGCTGGTTGACTGTTGCCCACATTTCAGCTCATTTACAAATCAATGAATAAGAATATTATAAAGGGCTTTTTTCAAAGACATTCTTGTAATCAGTACTGGGATCTGCTTTGCTGTATATAAAAAAAAACTGCAGCCAAGTTAAGTAGGGTCTATTTTAGAGTGTGTTATCTAAAATTTGTTCCTGATCAGCATTTCACTTCTGTTTTGTACAAAAACCAAAAGATTCCCAGCACCGCAATGAGTACTGCTACAAAATGATGGGCAGAAATAAATTAGCTCGCTGTTCCCTTGATCTTGAACTAATGAACATGTCTCCTGTTTAAAAGAAATGAGTGTCTATGGGAAATACATGAAGAGTTTGGCTAACTTAGTGTGTCCTCGCATGTTGCTTATCTGCGTTTCTGTGTTTAGGGTCATGGCTTGTTTTTGTCACAATAGCGGTGGATGGTTACACATCCATGGTAGCAGATGGGCCGCGGCATGCCTCGCTCTCCTGTCATCAAGCCTGTTGAGGGGTCGTAGCATATGATTGTATCTGTGGCTTCACCATTCTCCCCTTGGCCACCGAGGATGTAGATCTTCCCGTTAACCACCGACATGCCACAACTCTCCTGCAAAAAGACCAACACGAAAGTCTCAAGTTGCTGCTTCAGACGATGTAATATATACCTCATTTTCATTGACCGCTTAATGATCTGAAGCTGATCACCCACCTGTTTGGCAAAGGTGTGGCACACATGCATCCAGTTGTCTTGTATTGGGTCGTAGCAGTAAATGGACTTGGTAAGGCCACCGCAGACATAGATCATGTTGTTGAGGGACACCGCTGTGATACAGCGCTTAGCGATGGGGATGCTAGCCCGTAGTAACCATGTGTCTGTATCTGGATCGTAGCGCTGAACCTGTAGCAAACAGTTGCATTATTGGTAAAAAGGTATAAAATTCACGTGTAAAAAAAAAACAAAAAAGTTAAACAATAAACTGGAAATTAAAGTAAGCTATGGAAGTATGAGAATATGTGACATATGGGTTTATGGACCCTTGTGAGCTGACAAGCTTGTGTTTTGATTGGTTTTTCATACATTCTAAAAGATACTCATGCATACTCGATGCACTCTTGGAGAAAATCTGAAACAGTGATGAATCTTAAGGAGTGGCCAGCCAGCCAAAGCTCCATTTGTGGATAATGAACAGGACATAATGGTTTTTGAGGTGTTTTAGCCTAATCCATGTTGTCTGATAGGTTTTATTTAAATGATTTCTTTACTCAAGTCAGGCAGTAATCAGGCTCAACAGTGGCGAGTGAAATTAAACCAAAACAAAGGAAATATACACAGTTATTAATAATGTAGAAAGGAAAGCAGTTATATTTTTTGCATTAGGCCAGGTTGGTTCATTTGAAAACTGCATTTCATATTACTCCAGTGGTCTTTTTCTAATATTAAATGATCTCAAACATTCTTATGAAACCAAAAGGGAAATACAGCAGTAATCTGCAAGGGGGCAAATATAGGTAAAAACGTTTCTATTTTGGTGTCATTAGAACAGTTTGCTTTCTTCTACATGTTTTTTTGTCAAACTAAATGGGGCTTTCTATGGCTTCTTCTTTTAACAATGACCTTTTTTGCCACTCCTCCATAAACCCTAGATTTGTGAAGTTTGTGAAGGGACTGCCAGGTCTCGGTAGGTCTGCTGTTGTGCCTTACGCTGTCCTATTTCAGAAGATAAATTAAACAGATCTCTGCGAGATGTTCAAAGCTTTTGATGTTGTTCTATAACCATTAAGACTTATGAAAATGTGAAAAACTATACGTGGTGTAAATGCTTTTGCATTAACTATGTTTTCAACATAGCCTTCACACCATGTTTGGTCTCTGTCTATGTCTGATATGAAAACATTATTAATGTAACAAATGAGTTTTAGCATTATGTGTGAAATTCTTTCAGTTGCTTGAATGAAGTAGAGTCTGGCTACATTTTAGACTCCTCCACAGTAAGGTACAAAGTACAAGACAGTGAGCCACGCAGACAGATCTTCTAATGAACCTGGTATCAAAAAACTGCTTCTAGGGAATAAAAGATTCTCAGGATAACCAAAACAACGCCAGTCATCAGGAGACATGTAATTATTCACACTTTTCTAGCAAACTGTCATGACTGGATTTATGGTGTTTTTTCTATTTTAGCATTCCAAATGAAAAACTCTAGATTGCTTACGGTTATTTTTCCTTAACAGTTACATTGAAAATGCATTTAATTATTTTAATTACTTTATGAAGGTTTTTTGCTTATAAAAGCTGTTTGGAAACGATCTGTTGATACATTTAATGTAAGATAAAGATCATGATGCAATCAAGAGTGTCTGAACCAGATCAAACCTGCAAATACTGACTGTGTTGCATATATTACCATACAGAAAAAATGATTTTGCCTTTTACAGATTTCACTAACTCTAACTAAGTTTTTTTAAACATAACTTTAGCACTAAACGATTGCTGAGAGATGCCAACAAACAATATTTTACAACTCGAATCATCTCACAATAGATAAAAAAAAAAAACCCTGATACCACTTGTGTTCACTGTGTGGGAGGGAGAGCAGACATCTGTTTCTCACCTTGTCTGAACAGGTTTCATCGTCCGGCCCTCCTCCGATAACATAGAGCTTCCCGCTGCAGCTGGCCACAGCTGGAGAACTGACTGCCTCTTTCATTGGAGCGACTTCTGTCCAGCGGTTTGAGAAGGAATCGTAGCACTCCACACTGCTCAGGCGGCTCTGCCCGTCATAGCCACCCACGGCATAGACCTGAGGACAGAAACGTAGGAAATCACTAAAATACAGTAATATCTCTCATGTGCAATAAAAGCTTTCCTGCATGGCAGGATTATGAAACCGAGCTACTGAACATAACTGTTGTGCAATATCATGTAATGTTTAAAAAGTTTATGAGCTTAAACAAAATATTCCTCACATGAGCACTTAAAAAACCAGTTAGTCAGATCCAGAAAGACGCATGCTTTTTCTTGTTTTTATTTCTGTATTACACTATCATATTGTTTGGGTACTTTTAAAATCCGTCTAAAAAAACAAAAACAAAATGTAAATGTATTTTGTGTTTTCCCGTTAGCAAACATAATGTCTTTGAAAGACATTCCCAACCTGTGCGGAGGAGGCATTCAGGTTAAACTATGCATCAGCACGCTGGCAGTTTTCCACAGAAACCCTCCAGGCAGTTCCTGTCTCTCAGCAAAAAAATAAAATAAAATACAAAGGGGAAACAAATACAGGAAGGTAAGAGGAGACGAAAAAGAAAGAAAATTAAAAGAAGAGAGTAAAGCAAAAAAACTGAACATACTGGGCCCACCAAAAATTTGCATTTATCTCCTGGGTAGAGGTGGGTCATGTAACTACCGCTTTTTTCCCAACGGACTAACGGTCTTCATAAAGCGTGTCGTTTCCTAACGATCATCTTGCCTTATAACAATACTTGTTGTGAAGCAGCTGCTACACTTTAAAATACAACATAAGAACGTGATCACGTAGGCAAATCCAATGCAGACATATTTAAACTGAACGCTTCAGAGTGACCTAGGACTTAAAAACAATTAAACATGTAGGATTTAGCTTCACTAGAACTGCTTTGTGTTACAAAAACAGAAAAACTAATGTATGTGAAGTCTATAGATAACTTCCAGTTATAATGACTACAAAAGGAAGGTTTTTTTTTTTTTTTTATAGACTGACCCTTTAATGGTTCAGTAAAGATGTGCAGAAACTGCCTTGCCTAAGGACTACAGTGGCAGTATGCTAGAGGCAATGAACAACTATGAAGGGACAACATACTTGGTGTTAACACCATAACACATGTACAGACACATTTTCCACTAAAATAATAACAAAACACATTAAAACTATAGGCTTATTAATGACTAAGCAATCAAAAACTTCCTTAATTAAAAAGGTGATAATTATAGATACAAAACCCAGAATCAATCCATGACTGGAGACAACAACAGAAATGTTCATCAAACAGGTAATTACAGACTGAATGAGGAAATGATTGGAGACAAGCGGAGGAGGAGGAGGAGGAGGAGGAGGAGGAGGAATTCTTCAGAAAAACATAAGAGACAAACATCCAAAACCGATAATGCATGTTGAAGATAAAAATCCCCAGATGGAATCTGGAGGAAGACTACGACATTCAGCAGCATGGTCCTTCCTGGTCACATACGAGGAACTAACATGCAATAAATGCCAAAGATGTGACAACTGGGAAAGAAAATTATTAAACAAATTTATTCAATTGTATTTTTCAACTTTTAACAGATTGTGAAAAAAAGAAATAACCAATTTAGGAACTACAGTATAAATGAAAATGAACCTAAACCAGCTGTAATTAAACATTTGCATGGGGTGCCTTTTCCCATCATAAATATATGTAATCTATGATATTCATAGAGAATATTTTTTATAAATATTTACTAGAATTCCCAAGACACGTGTTTTGTAGTTCCAAATAAACATAGTGTATATAATATTGACAAATATGTTTAAAAAGTATTTTTGTAACATTGATGTATAGTTAAATAGTGTTCAAACAAATAGAGCTCCAACTTTGAATTTATTTAGCTAGTGTTAATTACTACCTTTTTATAGCCACATCATGACAGCCCGGCTGATTAGCACATTGTTGTGGGAGCAGAAATCAACTGTGTTTGCTGTGACAAGGCAATTAGATATTTTGGTTGTTGTCTCGAGGTCACAGGAAAAAGCAAAAAACTCTGTAAATCAGAAACTGAAACTTTCTAGGAATACCTGCACTTGCTGAAGCTCGGCATGTTTGTGTTTCAATGCCACAGCATTTTAATGTCTGTCAGTCAGAGATCCGCCTTTTTAAATCATGTTTGAACACTGTGTGCACACTTATCTATGCTCCCTTATTCCTTGCGTGCTTGGTACAATTATTTAATACTTGTTAGAGAAGCATTACTATTAACTGAAACATAACGTACATTTCGTGAGCTATATATCCTACCAGTTTTGAACCTTTTTTGTAGTTTGAAGGGGTCCATGCCGCCTTCTAGTCTGTACAGTTTCCTGTCTTTTAGGATGAATTTCCCTTCCTTAAAAAATATTTTAATTTGTATCTTTAGAACATGTTGATTTTATGTGTACTTAGTCAACTGCTTTGCCAGCTATCTATGGCTACTGCTCAGGCACATGAAGCATGATACAGAAATGGACTCAGCTGGTTCTTAACTTGGAAGCATGAAGAGCTGGAACTCATCCAATGAACTCACTCTGCCCTCAAAGAGGATGGTCCACCTGTCCCAGTAGGAAACCGTGTAAACAGCAACAAGCCGGCCACAGACTCCAGTATTAATCAGTGATTAGTAATCAGCTAACAATCAGACTTGAATATTCAGAACCCATAACTTATCTGGTCCAGTCCATCAGTTTTTGAATTTGACAACTGACATAAAGCTGTATAGAATATAAAAATATATATAATTTAAAGCATCTAGAGTACAGTGTGATTAAAAAAACAACCATTATTAACATGTATTAAGGCAAATTTCATGAGAAAACTGAGGTGATACTTGTATCTTAATCAGTCTTTTATGGATGACCCTGCAACACTGTTCCAGTATCTGAGCTTCTAATTTATATTTGGTGAACTTCCTTCTGTGTTGAACCTCTAATCCATCTCAAATATCTGAGACAGGATGCCATCAATAGTTTCTTAACACACAGATTTGGAACATGCAACTAATAGAACATATAATTTCTGAAAATGAGTGTGCAGTGTTGTGCTGTAACATCAGCGAGGAGACAGGAAAACCAGTCTAGTTTGATTCTGATCCAAGGATGAGTCCATTACTTTCTTCCAGGAACTTCATTCTTTTACCCGTGAAATACAGCATTCATCATAAGGAAATAAAAAGTGCCCCCAAAGAGCAGCTTCCTTTGCGCCCCTATTGAGGGTGATATTAGTCATCACTCAGTAAGCAACACTTGCAAGAAACTAGCATGTCCAAGAGTACGTAATTCACCTTTATAACTTAAGAAATGAAAGCAGTTAAGTTATTCACCTGAACATCCTCATACTCTTTACCTTAGCAAGTTCTTTAGAATTTCTGATGACAATCTTGGCACCCTACATAAGATGAGCTCTGTAATTTTATCAGTGCACAAGTGCAACAATTACTATGATCGTATTCTGCCCTCCCCTCTATTTCCTCTTAAGAACCCTTCACTGGCCTCTCCGTAAACAAGGATTACAGTCTCTCCATAACACCTATTGACAGTACTATTAGGATGCATGTGCCAAATCTTACTGGCATCCATATGGTTTGTGTTCAAAAAACGCCATATCCAACATGGTATAAACAAAACGTGATACCCGCAGCAGACGCTTTGCATCATGTTCTGCTTCCTGAATGTATTACCCAAAAGTCTCACTGGGGCATTTAAATAGTTGCATCTCACACTAATAATCCCAGACAGTGCATGTTAGATTGCACAACTATTTAACTTGAGTCGGCCACATCCTGGGACTGCTGTCGTGCAAGCAGCAGATAAAGCTTGAAGCTGTAATGTATAAAAGAGTTGAAATCTTACATTAACACGAGGCTTTGTGTTTTTCTCACCTTGCCCAGTAGGACACCCATCTTGTGTCTCCAGCGGCCTTTGACAAGAGAAGCCACTTTGATCCACAGGTTGAGCTGGGAGTTGTACAACCACACATCCCTGCTGTTGATGCGACCTCCTGTTGGCACCATAAATCATTATTAATACAGATGGGAGAACATTGTGTGAATAGAAGAGCAGGAACAAAAAGAGTTTGTTAGGCAAACCACTAAGTCAGACACGCATGCAGAATTTACCAGGAGCCATGTATTGTTTTAAATATAAGCCGCCAGCACAGATAAAAAAAAACAAAATGCATGCATATCTTCGCCCAAATGTATTAGTTGACTATTAAGACAGCAAAACACAATTCAATTCAATTTAGCACATTTACATAGAGCCAATTTACAACTGGAGTGATCTGAGAGACCAATACAGAAATAAACAAACTGAAAAAAATATGTTTTGTCTGAGATAAAAAAAAAAAAGAGCAATAGCTATGTTTCTGTTCCACACAGGCACACTTTGAACAAGCTCCAACATGTGTCTTAGTCTGTCAACAAACCCCACACTACTCATCACAAAGAAGCAGCATTTTATCTAAATACACAGTTTTACCTGAACTTTACATATCTTTAATCCAGTCCATTATGCCTGACTCAGATTTGCAGCAATCTTTTATGTGTCTTTAGGTTGTACAGCAACACACAACTAACTGGTGTTGGTAAATTGAAAAGAGGCCCTCCTAATGTAAACAGAGCAGTCACATCAGGTATTCAGAAATAAAATCCTAAAAAAGCAATAGTTTTATCATATTGCACAATCAAAGATGGCCTAGTTGAGTGTGTATAGATATAAGAAAAATGTTTTCTTCAGAATATAACTACCATCAACTCCTTTTCAGGCCTGTCCACATGTGAAGATGTCTGACTGCAAGTGTCCAGCTCCTATCTCTCTTATTTGATGATTAAGTAGAAATACTCAGTCATTTAATACACAGATAGAGATGTGTGTAGGAAGTTAGTGTGCCTACTAAATAATGTGCCAGATAGTAAAAGAGTCAGACAATTTGCTGCCCTTGAGCCTTGTGTTGTTGAAAATATTTAAGATCTACTGAAAAGAGGGAAATGAATTTTTTAACAAACAAGTGAAACCCTGAGTAATAGATGTCCCAATAGTTAATTACAGATAATTATGTCATAATTTCCTTTGATTCCCTGTATTTGGGTGCAACTTCTAACTCTATACAAGGAAAGCGTTTACCTTTGGACCAGCAGAAAATGCTCATATATAAGACTGATTGGAAACATTTTAATACACTTTTAAGTTGGCATGCTTTCTGCTAGTGGACAGGGGAAATAATTACTGTTTATATGTGTAGCTGAGCCAAAAACAACTTAAGCCTACAGCTTGCAGACTGCAGCTGTGCTGTGGACCTGTATTTCTACCAGTTTCCTGTGAGAAGAGGGACAGACACAGAGACAGGAGGTATGTAAACCCATGTAAACAAAAGTAGAGGGGACAAAAATACAGTCAGTGAATAAAAGATTAAATGTTTAACGCATTGAAAAAAAGTGGGTCAATGAGGACCTTAAGGCTATTAAAAAGTACTGCGTATGTACTCTACGTCAGGCAGAAAACCTCGGGGGAGGAGTACTGTATGTTTTCAAGCATTGTGGAAGAACAGATTCAGAGCTCACGTGTGAGGACTGTGAGCAGAATACAGTTGAGGGGGGGACACTTCTTTTTTCCTCTCTTTTGTCTTGTTCTTCCACCTTTTTTTTTTTGTGCTACTCAGCAGTTTTGGGTTTTTTTTGCATTAATGTCGAATAGCAGTTTTTTGTGGGCACTTTAAAATTTACATCATAGAATTTCCTTAAAAATAATTTCACAAAAGGAAATAATTGCATAAACTCGTAAAACACTTGGATTTCAATCAAACAATTAAACACGCTGCAACTTGTAGGTAAAACTTGAGTTCACTGAGTTCAACAATAACCGTTTTCTGAATTAATTTGCTAAAATGAATTAGGTCATAGAAATATCTTGCATAAGTCTCTTTTATTCTTCGCTCTGAGGAGGCTTAATGCTCTCTTGGCACACTGTTATTTTAAGGAAATGAAGCCATGAGAGCTGTAATACATCAGGTTCTGATTTGTTTGAAGACGTTTCACTGTAAAAGCTTCAGAAAAAGAAATGTGTCTAGCTCTTTTAATCCACAAGGCTCTATGAAAGCTGTTAGAATGAAGCTAAACTAAATAATTAGCTAACTGAAAGATTGAGCTGACAAATAAAAGCATCTTTTAGCACTGAGCCTTGAGTGTTCATCCAGATGTTCTCCATTTTCCCTGCACAACTGAAACATGCCAAGGCTGTGAAAATGACAGAGGGCAACGCTGACCATAGGCTGTTTTTCCAGCATTAAAAACACAAGAAAGCCAAGCAGAGCATTAGCTTTAAGGGGGTACATTTTTTGGAGTAACATTGTGCTTCTAAATAACTAAGATGAACTTCATTCCATTCAGTTTAGCTTAGTTTAGCTTCACTAGCAAATAACTACGCAAAAGTATTTGCCCCATTACAAATATTTATTGGTAGTTGATCATTCTCAACAAAGGAGGAAAGAAAAAAAGGATAGGTAGATATGTCAATGTCACAATCGCTTAAAGAAAAAGAATTGTCAATATTAGATTTCATTGAGGAGTTATCGATTTCTTTGGAAATGCTCACCCACTTCAACTTGTGCCTTCGGATTAATGACAAAGGTGAAAGGTTAAGCTTAAGTATGGGAATAACCTACTGATTAACCTGTAAGACACCAAAACTGATGCCTTCCCCCTTTGGTTTGATAACTTTAGTTTGATTGATTTAAAGACCTGATAAAACTTTGCCAACAAACAGCATGTAACTAATACAGCATGATCTTACCAGACACCAAGATGTCATTGCGCAAGGCACAGACAGCATACTCTGACTTGGTGAACTCAGGCAGTTTTGAAAGCGATTTCCATTCTCCAGTGACTGGATCATAGCAATCATTGTAGGGCAGGTTGAAGCCCCCCACTCGCTCACAACCCCCAACCACAACAATCACCTCTGAGTAGCCAGTCGACCTGTTCGGAGGAGAGTAGGTAAGGTCAGACATAGAAGAAGTAAGAAATAACACAGCTACAGCAATTATAAAAACACGATTGAACTTTTTCCAAACAGGTTTTAAAATGAATTAATTAAAGGAGACAGAATTTTTAGCTGGAGGATGGAGTATGGTGCTAACGTCCAACTGAGCACCTTAACCTATTTTAAAGGCAAAGTTTACCTTTGAAGTTTATAAACATATCAAGTCTGAATACAACACCAGAAACACTTGGGCAGAGGACTTGAACTGAACCTCCATGAGCACAAAGGTTTTCTCTTTGGCTGATGAATTCACATATAAAGCTACAGCTTTCCCCCTAGAAAATAAGACAAAGCAGATCCAACACTGGCAGGTGTTGAGGGGCTTCAGCTGTGTACTTAACTGTCTATATACCTAAAAGACATTGTTGCCCACAAGCTACATCTGTGTGAGTGAGTGTGCAACAGATCAATTATATCCCTGGCACCTCTGAAGAAAAGAAAGAGGCCCCACTGTACACACAAAGCTGGAAAGTGAAGCATCTGTTTTGACCACCATTTTTGGCCATCTAGGCAAATGAAGAACACATAAAGGAAGGGACCAACTGCTCGACTGGTTTGCTGAGATAAACTGCTCAGCCTAGACAATGATAACCAGAAATACATGTTGCACTGCCTTAATAACTGACATCTGGCGCCGGTCCCATTTTAAGCATTTGAGCAGTTCAAATTACAAAAGCAGCTGCACTGTTTGCTGGGTGGCAGCCCACCATGTGCACTTTTTTTGTTATCGTGTGTATAAAGTATCAGTCAGCTCTACCGTTTGTCCTTTATTAATGAGCCCAACTGGTCACTCTTCCAGCAACAAAAGAACCAACCACCAAAACCACCAGAAATAAATGAAAATTTGGTAAACTGGTGAACAAACGGGAATGCAGAATCGACATTTTCATTTGATTGGTATGTCTTGCATCATTTTTTTTTCTTTAAGACAACCGTCTATGTATGAACATGCCTGGCCTCCCTCTATCATTTGCATTTCAAGACTGTGCTACAAAACAAAGCCAAGTGAATGCCACACTTCTGTTTTTAGCACAATAACACTCCCTGTCTGTGTCTCGCTCACAAGCATGTACAACAACACCACCACCACAACAGCAGCCAGGAGCACAGAGTTCAAGATAAGCTCATCATCACAGTGAATTAAGAATTTCAAACTAAAAAAAACAAAGCAAACAGCAGATGGCTGAGATCAAACAAGATCTCTTTTTCTAAGGAAAGATTAGTCATTAGTAGTCATACTACTTCCACAGGCTTTCATTCTTAAACTGCCTTTCAGGTTCCTCATTCCATAGGATGCTAACATTTTTGTTACCTGCGTGGACGGGTTCTGGGTGACATCATTTCGTTTCCAAGCACATGGTAGCGCCGGGCCTCGTGAAGAAGCTGGTAGCACTCAGGAGCATTCTGGATGAGTTCATCTCCCTCCACTGTCTGGACGAAATAATTGGGGTGCAGCAGGGGCAAGCGGACGTGCTGCAGCAAACTCTTTAGGATGGGTCGCCTTTGGTCCATGTTGTGATACACCCATTTAATCACTGCCTCAAACACCATCTCCTCCTTGGTGACGAACAGATCTTCTCTGCTGATATAGTCTTTCAGCTCTTCAACCCGTAGGTCAAGGAACTCCTCATGGTGTGACACCTCTGAGAAGTTATCCAGGGCGTAACTCTTGCAGCGGCTGGCAAGCTGCTTGAGGGAGTGAGCATCGGCAAAGCGCTGGATGCCAAGACAGTTGCATGGGTCCAGCTGGTCTTCTAGGAACTTTGCACAAGCATCCCGCAGTGTGGTGATCTGGAAGAGACTGGAAGTTTCAAAGAGGGCCTGGACATTCTCAGTGGTGATCTTGGCACGGCCGGTGTAAACAAAGTTGAGGAAGGCCTCCATTGCCTCGACCAAAATGCCGTTGATTTCAACCATCATCTCCCGGCTCTCACGGTGATCATTGCAGAACATGGCTTTAAAGTAGGAAGAGCAGGCACAAAGGACAGCACGGTGGCAGGGAAACTCGCGGCCCTGCACGCTGATGACCACATCAGTAAAAAGGCGGCATTCACGGAACTCATTGAACACCTGAAGGATTCCCTCTGAATGTGACGCACCGGAGCAGAAGTCAAAGATTTCGCCTGTTTTGCATTCATGTGGCAAAACCTTGAAGAAAAAATTACATTCATAAATATGTCAAAAAATTGTGGTCTACATGAAATATACTTAAAAAGCAGAAAAGTAGTACCTTGCGTTTGACCACCGGTGATTCTTTGGGGCCTGAGTTACTGCTGATTATTCTCCTGCTCAGAATCAACACCATGGCTGCCACCTTTAACAGAAACACTCCTTAAACTTCAGGGTAATCTAAAAAGATAAAGTGAAGGGTACCACAGCATTACCAAACTGATCAGGGCAAGGAGTGGAGAGTGATGAAGGGGCAAGAAAGGCATAAATGGTACTGGTAACTGGATCAGTCAGTACAATGTCAAACTAAATCTGCATGGATGTCATTAGGAAGCGAACTTTTTACCAACAAGCATCATAGAATTTCACAGCATTGCATTGCAAGAATCGAAAAGGAATGTAAGCCTATGTAATAGGGCTGAAACAATTCATCGGATTAATCGTGATTAATCGATTATTGAAATAATTGTCAACTAATTTAGTAATCGAATAATCGATAACTGTATACAGTATACAAACTGTAAAACGTGCCACTGGCTGAAAGAACAACCCACTCACAGCAGTAATTAGGGCAAAATTGTTCAAAAGATTTTGCATTTAGGATGAAAAACCGTCCTTGTCTGTAATTATGCTCTATCCAGAACTCCTCAAGTGGCATAGCTTTAGCTTCACCTGGTTCAAATTCAAGTTAAAAAATCTCCAATTAAGCACCTTTTGCTATCCGATTATTAATCAATTAATCAAATGTGCCATGAGATGACAGTTACAGTAAGGTGGCATTATATAAATAAATTGAATTGAATTAAAATTTTAATTAAATTATACCTTATGTTAAAGACAAAATACTTTAATCCCACATTATAAAAACATGTTTTAATGAGGTACATATGAGCAACAGAAATACACCTCTAGTGTGCTCAGCACCTGTGCAAAACAGTTGTGCCCTGGAGCACAATTGCTTGCATGAGACTGAGGATGAAAAAGTTTATTTTCCGCAGAGGCGGAAAAACTGTTGAAGAGGAACATTTACATGTCAGTCAGGTTTGTTTTGAAAGAGACTGGTAATGAGGGATGCTACCAGAAGCCAATTAATAAGTGCTTAAACAAGTAAGTCCGGAGTGGTTACCGATAACCTTGAGTAATTATTTTGCATCATTTGTTTTTAATCTGTTCTCTTTTGCCATTGTCTCTTTTTAGAATATTTAAAAATATCATTAAAGCGCACAGTCAAGTTTCTCAACCAAGAAAAAGTGTTTTATTTTTCTTTGGAAAAACCCTTCATTTGCTTTAGAGGAAAAAACAATTATGCCTATGGTTATCATTGGCTCTTTCAGAGCTAACAACAAGACAGGCCTAGGTTCCACTGAGGTCATTTTATCTCTTGTTATTTTTAACTTGTTAGACTCAACCCATTCACGTGTCTTATTTGTCAGTAGCAGCAGCGGGTCACTGCAGTCAGGCAGCTCAAAGGACAGGTTTACCCAGGAAACGGCTGACATTTGCTTTGTGATTGAGCTACTTCGGAAGAAACAAAGAAAACATAACTAATATAAAAACACTTAGCTAAAACAAACACAGCTATCTAATAGTAAAAACCAACTGAACGTATACCTCTGTTTTATTTTTGTAGTTGTAACTGTCAAGCTGAATACATACATTTTCTTAATAAAAATAAATGCTATAATATGTTATTACGGCTAATTATCTAGTAGTGTGTGTAGCGGCGCGGACAGATAAGCTAACTGGCGGTTAAACAAAGCAAGCCTGCCTCGCGCCCCAAACTGAAAAAGTTAGCTAGATTCTTGTAAAAATAAATAAATAAGTAAAAAAAAAAAAAATCGAAAAATTTGCCTACCAAACCTCTGCAAATAACACACTTACACAAGAGAACAATGTGTTACCTTTAGCGGACGTTTCCAGATACGGCCTCTTTCTTCTGTTACAAGTAAAGGAAAAACAAAGTAAAAAAAAAAAATAAAAAAAAGTATTAGAAAAAGCTAAAACCTTATCTTGGAAAAAACAAAGTTCGACTCTATCTTTATGATATCTTCCATCCAACGTTTAAGAAAAAATAGCTGGGATGTAACACAGACGGGACATTTTGACGTTCCTAGGACAAAAACAACGACTCTAACTACTGGACTCTGTTGTAAACAGAACCCCTTATATACATCTACTAGTCAAGCGAAAAAAAATCCGTTCTACTGGGCCTACGCAGATTGGTACAATGCATTGTGGGAAACTGAGTCAGATTTTCCTCCGGTGACATAGTTTTGCCAGGCAAGATAACTACACTTCCCAAGAGGCTCCAGTTCTCCACGTGTCTTCCCTTTGTTTGCAAACAAACGCCAGTTTTATCGGAGGAAAAATCCATAATAAGAAGTGGATGTTGGATTAAAAACACGAAAATAAGCGATTTCTTATCCATTTAAAACATTCGTATACAAAGCTGTGCGTGACAGTTAGTCGTTTCGCAGTGTTAAAATACTTAAAAAAATATATTTTAAAGTTTATACGTTGAAAAATAGTAGTAAAGCATACACATGATTACTATAAGTTGCATCTATAATGTTCAATCTATCGACCAGTCAAACCAAAATGAGATTTACTACCCTTTCCATCAACCCCCTATGCTTTCCCTGCAGGTGAGAAGGGATGAGGAACTTAGTTGGAACAAAGAATGTCATAACTTCCTGTCAATATTGCAAAATACGTTGTAAGAGGTTTAAACTGGGTCACCTTCCACTTCCAACGAAGTAAACAAGGATAATAACGGGGGGGGGGGGAAAAAACTAAACGTCGAAAAGCTTCACAGTAACATAAACCTCAAGGTGACGTGATGATCAAATTTCACTATATTGTTACGTTTTGGAAGAGACAGTGAAAGACAGTAACACCAGATCAGTGGCCAGAATGAAGATACAGAGAAAATCGTTGGAGGGTAAGAACATAATATAGTGGTTTATGCTCGGCCCAAAACACCTGCTGGTCAAGCTGACCAAAACCAAACCGTTTAATTGGAGAAGACCTAAGTTTTCTTGTGAACACAATTGTTTTGCACATAAAACAAATACACGTTAATCTTTGCTGTGTAGAAGTTTGTTATTACATATAATAAACGTCTAATAGCGCTACAGATGTTGGCAAAATTCACCACTTAGCAACTGCTACAAAGTTATGGGTTATGTACCCAGGTGTTAGAAAACACTTATGTTGTTCTTTTTGTGGCAAGAAATAGTAGAGGAGCTGTTAGATAGACAAATGTGTCCCTCTGCTGTTGAGCTGCTGTAACACACAAATACAACAGGCCCTCCATCAAAGGGTGCCTGAACCATTGCCACCATTCACTACTCTTTACAGGCCATAAACTGCAATGTCTCTGATTCAGTTACACACCCAGTTTTATACAAACAAAGCTTTGAAAGCAAACATAGTTGAGTGTTTTTTATATGGTCATAAACCTAATCTATCAACATGTTTTATGGGACTTTATACAAGTTTAGGCAGTATATTTTACATATAAAAAATGGTAAATCTCCAGACATAATCATACAAATCAAACAATTTTATTATTACTTAATTTACATTCATGGTATAAAATAGACCTCTCTAACCTGGGCAAAATATACAAAATAAATAAAATGAGTTCTGTAAGAACAAACAAGTTACACATATGTAACAAATAACTACAGGCTACATGGATGATTTATTCGGACCTAAGGGCAGTTTTAGAGTGGTCCGCTAATCCTGCATGCATGTTTTTGGTCTGTGGGAGAAAGCTGGGGGGTATCCATGCATGCAAGAGGAGAACATTCAAAACCCACATGGAAAAACCTCAGCTAGGAATCAAACCCGGGACTTTCTTACTGCAAGGCAACAGTGCTAACAACTGCTCCACCGTGAAGCCCCCAGAAATTAAAACATTTTCACTGGAAATCATATAAGACGAAGAGGCAAATGAGCTGGGGATGACGTGAATAAAATAACTTTCTCATTACATTAAAGAAGCTACAAGCTCCCCAGGTGTGCAAAGGCTACAACATGACACACCAAGGTACTTCTAAGTGGGTGAGATGAAAAATGCAACATTTGATAAATATTTGACGCATAACACTTCAAGTCAAGCCCATGTAAGGTGCAGTAAGTGTACTTATATGAACAAATTATAAAGAATACAACAGTTAAAAACTATTCAGCTTATAAAGCTGCTTGCAGTGGATTAGAAGATAATCAAACTGAAAACACCTTAGAGAGAATGTTTTTTCTAGTAATTATAAAGATAGGAAGGCTAAACTACTCACTGGATTATTTAGAAAAAAACTGATCAAGTAGGTTTTGGGGTGTTCAGTTATAGTACAGATTCATTATCTTCAATCTAAAAATTGAGAATTAAAAAAGTCAACTGTGATTTTCTTTTACTGAAAACGTTTGATCATTTCACATCCATACTTTTCGTAATAATTAAAAAATCCTAGAAATATTTAAATAAAAAATGTCAGCACTGACAGAAAACCTATTAATCCTAAAGAGAAAAAAATCCCAACAAAAGTGTGTACTGTCCAGAAGGAGGGAAAAAAGTCTGGGTTTTTTGCAGTGAAGTAAATCAGCAATCATCAATCAGTTCCCTGATTTGGGGCGACGGTGGCTCAGGTGGTAGGGGTTCATTTATTAACCGGTACGTTGTCGGTTTGAACCTCCGCTCTGCCCATCTCAGACGTTGTGTCCTTGGGCAAGACACTTCACGGGTCTTGCCTACTGATGGTGGTCAGAGGGCCTGGTGGCGCTGATTGTATGGCAGCCCTGCTTCCGTCAGTCTGCCCCAGGGTGGCTGTAGCTACAATGTAGCTCACCTTCAGTGTGTAAATGTGTGTATAAATGGATGGATGACTGATTGTAGTGTAAAGTGCTTTGGGGTTTTCGTACTTAATAAAGGGTTATTCAAGAGCAGGCCATTTACCATTTACCCTAACACTGATTCTCAGATCATAAATAAAATGTTTCATTATTAGTTAATCTGATCCTGTAGGCATTTAGTTTAGGATATAATGTTTATTGGGATATATTTAAACGCAATAGTTAGACATTATGGTTGAACAACACTTGAACAAAATAGACTTTTAGGCAACCAGTTACACAAAACTACGCCTGATTGCACTATATATACACACTTTTTTTATATACACTGCTCAAAAAAATAAAGGGAACACTTAAACAACACAATATAACTCCAAGTAAATCAAACTTCCGTGAAATCAAACTGTCCACTTAGGAAGCAACACTGATTGACAATCAATTTCACATGATGTTGTTCAAATGGAATAGACAACAGGGGGAAATCTTTGGTGATTAGCAAGACACTCAATAAAGGAGTGGTTCTGCAGGTGGGGACCACAGACCACTTCTCAGTACCTATGCTTTCTGGCTGATGTTTTGGTCACTTTTGAAAGTTGGTGGTGCTTTCACACTCGTGGTAGCATGAGACGGACTCTACAACCCACACAAGTGGCTCAGGTAGTGCAGCTCATCCAGGATGGCACATCAGTACGAGCTGTGGCAAGAAGGTTTGCTGTGTCTGTCAGCGTAGTGTCCAGAGCCTGGAGACGCTACCAGGAGACAGGCCAGTACACCAGGAGATGTGGAGGAGGCCGTAGGAGGGCAACAACCCAGCAGCAGGACCGCTACCTCTGCCTTTGTGCAAGGAGGAACAGGAGGAGCACTGCCAGAGCCCTGCAAAACCTCCAGCAGGCCACAAATGTGCATGTGTCTGCACAAACGATTAGAAACCGACTCCATGAGGATGGTATGACGGCCCGACATCCACAAATGGAGGTTGTGCTCACAGCCCAACACCGTGCAGGACGCTTGGCATTTGCCAGAGAACAACAGGATTGGCAAATTCGCCACTGGCGCCCTGTGCTCTTCACAGATGAAAGCAGGTTCACACTGAGCACATGTGACAGACGTGACAGAGTCTGGAGACACCGTGGAGAGCGATCTGCTGCCTGCAACCTCCTTCCGCATGACCGGTTTGGCAGTGGGTCAGTAATGGTGTGGGGTGCCATTTCTTTGGAGGGCTGCACGGCCCTCCATGTGCTCGCCAGAGGTAGACTGACTGCCATTAGGTACCAAGATGAGATCCTCAGACCCCCTGTGAGACCATGCGGTTGGGTTCTTCCTAATGCAAGACAATGCTAGACCTCATGTGGCTGGAGTGTGTCAGCAGTTCCTGCAAGATGAAGACATTGAAGCTATGGACTGGCCCGCCCGTTCCCCAGACCTGAATCCGATTGAGCACATCTCGGACATCATGTCTCGCTCCATCCACCAACGTCACGTTGCTCCACAGACTGTCCAGGAGTTGGCGGATGCTTTAGTCCAGGTCTGGGAGGAGATCCCTCAGGAGACCATCTGCCGTCTCATCAGGAGCATGTCCAGGCGTTGTAGAGAGGTCATACAGACACGTGGAGGCCACACACAATACTGAGCCTCATTTTGACTTGTTTTAAGGACATTACATCAAAGTTGGATCAGCCTGTAGTGTGTTTTTCCACCTTAATTCTGTGTGTGACTCCAAATCCAGGCCTCCATTGGTTAATAAATTTGATTTCCATTGATGATTTTTGTGTGATTTTGTTGTCAGCACATTCAACTTTGTACAGAACAAAGTATTCAATGAAAATATTTCATTCATTCAGATCTAGGATGTGTTCTTTGACAGTTTCCTTCATTGTTTTTGAGCAATGTATTTCAAACAAAATAGATAGCACCCCCCCCCCCCCCCCCCCCCCCCCCCCCAATGCAAACCAAGTGGTAAAAAGTCTGAATAGGAGGCAGATCTTACGAGTCTTCATGATAAGCTTATTTATCTGTCTCTTCTGCGCCAGTGCAGCAGAAGCGTGAGACTTTCAGCAATCTCCCGGTACCTTAGCCCATATAGGTAAGGAGCAAATGCCCGAGGCAGCAGCATGAAAACATTAGTATTGATCGTGTTGATCCACACCCGAACATCCTGACTTATGCTTTTCTTCTGAAAGATGTAGAGCTCCAGGATAAAAACAAAGCCAGGGCCAAAGTAGAGCAAGAGCATAACCCCATGGACCAGCACTGTGACCCGAGCCCTAGAGAAGCGGTTGTGCCAGATTCCCTGCTTCCTTGTCACCATATATAGGCGGATGTAGCAGTACAAAATCAGAAAGGTGCAGACCAAGGCTGCTACAAAGAAGTACATGGGAATCCCCCCAATGCTCTTGACCTGAAATAAACCAAGGGAGATGAGGACCAGACACGTGGGCACTTTCTCATGAGGAATCTCATCCTTCATTATCATCATTATCATCAAAGTGAAAGGGTATATGGCGCATAGAATCCATGCCACCGCCAGTATGCTGTAGGTCTGGACCGGTGAAAGAAGGTTATGGTAATGGAGAGGCCAGCGGACGGCAGCGAAGGTGTCAACCACCATGAGAGTCACAGTGAGGATAGCACAACTGTAAGCTGTGACAAGGAGAGCCGTGAAAAGCTCACAAACAGACCAGGGCATTTGTGCTCCCACATCATTACCAATCAACGTGACCAAGTTCAGGATGAGGAAGAGCATGTCAGCAGCCAGGGTGTTGGCCATGAGCAGGTAGCGGGTCTCCCTACGCAAAGCACGGGACAGAAAAATGCACACCAGGAGAACAGGGTTGGCAATAAAGGTGGTGAAAGTGATGACGACAGTGGGGATGCAAAACAGTTGAAGTTGCCAGTGCTCCATACTCTCTGCCCAATCCTGTGTAATGTTAAAAATGAGCACAGGTGAAGTCATTGTGATTTTGACTCAGAGAGGAAACACAGATGGATGATAGAGGTGATTTATGTGACTCTATACTTCCTCTGGCAATGTCCTGCAAAAGAAAAACACCATAAGTTACTGTAAACAAAGATCACCCTCTTTAAAATATGAGCATGTACTAAAGTCCAAGGCACAAGTATGTTTTTATTTCCATGCAAAATATTTAGATTGAATTAAAGAAATATCATGTAAGAAACAATAAATATCAAAGGAATTTCAACATAGGCTTCATGTGGCAGACCAGTTAAAACAACTTATGTTGGCAACTGAATGTGTCTTTTGTTCATTTATTTGAACCCTATCGTGCAAGTCAGACAGTTCTTCCTGAATGGAGAATAGCTGTGTGCACTTTAATAAAGTCGCTGCTCTTGCTCCAGAAAAACATACTTTTTACCTCCACTGATGGAGGGTTTTCAGAGGTTATAAGGGTGATCTTATGGATTATGTATGGAGGGCAGCCTGGCTGGCTAAGCTTGCCGAGTGAGAAGGCGTGGGATGCAGTGTCCTTACAGTAGAAGGGTTGGTCAGCAGATCTGTTAGCAGTGGATGGCTTAGAGCTTTGCTGCTGGAACCAACCAAGCAACCATATCAGTGCTTTCTCCTGTTGATGTTCATGACTTCGACAACAGGGTGCATTATTCACACAAACCTTTGAGTAGGAGACTGCTGTGTTTTTAACCATCTCCACAGCAACAGAGCTGAATATACCTGGCCATACTAGCATGCTGGCAGTTGCTGACAGCTTTTCATTAAGACAACAAAGCAATTTGTTTGCTGCTAAATATTCTGATACTGTGATGGATGTCAGATTTAACCCAGTTAGTTTTTTTAAAGATGAAATTAGGTCTAAACAATGTCTAAATATGTTGAGGTTGAGGTCTACGTAAATGTTTGTTGAAAAGTTTAAGCTTTTTGAAGCCTAAACTGGGGTTTTAGATTAATATTAGAAGACTTGCTTTAGCCGAGACTAACAAGCAAAAGAAAACAAAAGTAGCAGCAGCTAACCTCAAACTTTAGACCTCTTAGTTACTAATGCAGCTTTACAAATATGGCTATACATCAGCATACCCCACCAATATACAAGCTTTTTATCAGACATGTTTTTATGACTGCAACAGTACCATAAATGAGAGCTGTTCTGTCCGCACTGCATCATCTTTCTATGATGAGGACCTCGGTCAGAGACGTGGCAGCTGCTGTGTGAATGTGAAGTTCTGGCTGGAAATCAAGATAAATACTGAACTAATTTTGCTTTAATAAAAACAAACTCAACCTAGTCTCAGATGATATGGAGAAAACAGTACACAGCCTACACAACTCAAACATTTACTTTGATGAAAAAATGTGTTGTTTCCATCCACCAGTACAGAACATGTAACTATCTCGCCATATTTTACAACTGTTTTCTCAACTTCGTGGCTCTCAGGTAAACAAAAATAAAACTTTCCATCCACACTGACACTATTGCAGCAATATCACAGCTGAAAAAAAGGGAGACATAATTCATACTGAATCAAATGAGGCTCTCTTTTAAGTCTTGGTACACATTTGCTGGCACTGTTGCTCAAACTGAACCTAGATGAAATGTATGTCTAAATCAGGGCTACGTATTGACCCAACATATCTAAAAGAGGTTTTCATGTAATGTTAAAATGCTGGTTACCATGGACACTGACATAGACTGGTGGACACAAAATATTGCTGATCAAGAAGTTACACTGACTTATATGGTCCGCCTTCTGCTTGAGTGTCAAGAGATGTGACAGGTACAACTTCCCAACAAAGTGCTATTTGAGCTAACGTCTGAATGAAAACACACCACTGCTGCTGACCTCTAGGCAAAAGAAATGCAACGTCTTCATTGTATTCTGATATATATGAAAATAAAATAACCTTCGCCGATGCAGATTCAGCAAGCCCTCATACTGCAGCAGTTAACCTTAAACTGGGAACCTTTATTGTAAATCTATTTTTCCTGCATAATGCTAAGTCCATAATGTTACATTAGAGAGATAATGTTGTGAGGTTGTGTGAGGGCTCAAACCTGACCTTTATTAAACATTTGTAAAATGCAGTAGAATCATTAAAGGACCTACGATTTACACATGTATGCATTAGGTTAGGAGAGTGTTTTGTTGGAATTGAGCAACGGTTTTAAAAAAAAAACTGCAGCCATTTAAATCTATTTTGCAATGTTAGATTTTTTTATATAATTTGTTCTGTTTTCTATTTTTCATAATTTTGCATTGGGCAAATTCAGTGTACTATCTCTGTTTTGTCTCCTGTTTAACTGTTTTTTGCTTTTACAATTGAACTTCACCAAGCGGACTCCATAAAGTTTATGAAATAACCTTTAGAGTACTGAAAGCTTTTCAGTTCTTATATGTCATCTAACAGCAATTCATAATCCAAAGGAAACTATGGAAATGCGGGTGATTATGGAAATACGCAGTTGGTACCTTTGTGCCAGCATTCAAATATAAATCCTTCACAGTAGGGGACTCTGTACCCTGTACATTTCCAGTGGAATTGCAAATAAAAAAAAAGGTTCTCAAGAAATTAAAGAATGATGCAATGAAGTTTGCTTCAAAATGGCTAATTCATAAATTTTATAAGGCAATACTTATGAATGATACATTTCAAAAATATAAATACATACATTTCACAATATAAATGCCATTACCGTACTGATAAATTTGACACAAATTCAACTGGCTAAATTCCATCTTGGCAAAAACAAACCAGGACATTTTATTGATTGAATGCAGGCATCTTACCTTATTTCTAAGAGAAAATGCTGCTCGTGCTCCACAAATCAATGATTGTCCATCGTACAACTTCTCTCACACGCTGCCTCTATCCCGTGGATTCTTTGTTGACTCAGTGATAAGACTGAGATGCAAAGAGCTGCAGCCACTTGTTGGTCACATAGTAACAGGATGGAACTTTTCATCCTTTTTGTTTATTATACTGTTTTTATTTTTTTTCACCTCTAAGCTTTTAATCTGATTTGGTGCTCAGTTTTGACCTTGTATCTTTACAGATTAGCAAATATCCTATTTGCTTTAATTTTATAAAAAATTGCAAATAGCAGCAAATTGCACCGTCCACATCTGACGCTTTGTACACCTATACAGTCAACCTGAGTTAAGGTAATGTCATAACAAACGTCATCACACATCAGCCTAATGACGCCACCTAAGCAAACATAAAAATGTGTTCCTTATCAGCAGATTGAGAAAAATATAGGTAACAACATGCACAACAGGTCCATGCTTGGTTACAATAACATTTATTGGACCTATAAATAAACAGGAATAATAAGACAGAGGAGGCATTACAAAGGGAGCATTTTATTTACTATATAAGATTTATTAAATACTGCTGTTTATTCTGTATGATATGGTCAGTTTTCACAGTTCCGTTATTTATTTTTCTTCTTCTTCTTGTATCCACTTTTTCCTCCAGTCTCCTCCTCTTCTTCTTCATCATCATCATCATCATAATCATCATCATCATCACTATAAGCCTTAATGCTGCAATGCTCTAACTCTTCCTCCTTCCACTCCCTTGCCAAGAGTTTCTGAAACACATCATACTCCTCTGCTGACGCCCGGGCAACATCTGCGATGAACATCTCCCGGTCCACATTAAGGATGCTGTCCAGTTTAGGGTTAATAATAGTGGTCTGTCCTTTCTTGTCAGGAGTTTGGTACAGGCCCCGTCGCTCCAGGAAAGAGTGCCGACAGCGCACGTCATCCAGAGTGAAACGGAACAACCTGCACTTGACCATCTCTGCCTGTTTGACACCCATTCGGAAGTAAACGTACTGTGGAGAGTGTTTAAACATGCAGTTAGGAAGAACAAGAAGCCAGAAAATAATCTGAGAACATAAACAAAATGTATGTGTAAATGTAAATGCATTTAGCAGTGGCTCAAATATCATTGTTAGTAGTTTGCTTATCTGATTCTACAGTAAAAGCCCCACAGAGGCTGTTATTAACCATACACGCTTATCGCTAAGCCGATAAGTCATATCACTTCTGGCAAATACAGTAATCCAATAATTAACACTGTAGCCACCAGGGGGAGCACCACTGCTGTGTTTTGGTGTCACACAACATACAAACAGCGACAATAAAAATGGGGGTATTTATATATACAGGTCCTTCTCAAAATATTAGCATATTGTGATAAAGTTCATTATTTTCTATAATGTTATGATGAAAATGTAACATTTATATATTTTAGAATCATTGCACACTAACTGAAATATTTCAGGTCTTTTATTGTCTTAATACGGATGATTTTGGCATACAGCTCATGAAAACCCAAAATTCCTATCTCACAAAATTAGCATATTTCATCCAACCAATAAAAGAAAAGTGTTTTTAATACAAAAAACGTCAACCTTCAAATAATCATGTACAGTTATGCACTCAATACTTGATCGGGAATCCTTTGGCAGAAATGACTGCTTCAATGCGGCGTGGCATGGAGGCAATCAGCCTGTGGCACTGCTGAGGTCTTATGGAGGCCCAGGATGCTTCGATAGCGGCCTTTAGCTCATCCAGAGTGTTGGGTCTTGAGTCTCTCAACGTTCTCTTCACAATATCCCACAGATTCTCTATGGGGTTCAGGTCAGGAGAGTTGGCAGGCCAATTGAGCACAGTGATACCATGGTCAGTAAACCATTTACCAGTGGTTTTGGCACTGTGAGCAGGTGCCAGGTCGTGCTGAAAAATGAAATCTTCATCTCCATAAAGCTTTTCAGCAGATGGAAGCATGAAGTGCTCCAAAATCTCCTGATAGCTAGCTGCATTGACCCTGCCCTTGATAAAACACAGTGGACCAACACCAGCAGCTGACACGGCACCCCAGACCATCACTGACTGTGGGATATTGTGAAACTGGACTTCTGGCATTTTGGCATTTCCTTCTCCCCAGTCTTCCTCCAGACTCTGGCACCTTGATTTCCGAATGATATGCATAATTTGCTTTCATCCAAAAAAAGTACTTTGGACCACTGAGCAACAGTCCAGTGCTGCTTCTCTGTAGCTCAGGTCAGGCGCTTCTGCCGCTGTTTCTGGTTCAAAAGTGGCTTGACCTGGGGAATGCGGCACCTGTAGCCCATTTCCTGCACACGCCTGTGCACGGTGGCTCTGGATGTTTCTACTCCAGACTCAGTCCACTGCTTCCAGCAGGTCCCCCAAGGTCTGGAATCGGCCCTTCTCCACAATCTTCCTCAGGGTCCGGTCACCTCTTCTCGTTGTGCAGCGTTTTCTGCCACACTTTTTCCTTCCCACAGACTTCCCACTGAGGTGCCTTGATACAGCACTCTGAGAACAGCCTATTCGTTCAGAAATGTCTTTCTGTGTCTTACCCTCTTGCTTGAGGGTGTCAATAGTGGCCTTCTGGACAGCAGTCAGGTCGGCAGTCTTACCCATGATTGGGGTTTTGAGTAATGTACCAGGCTGGGAGTTTTAAAGGCCTCAGGAATCTTTTGCAGGTGTTTAGAGTTAACTTGTTGATTCAGATGATTAGGTTCATAGCTCGTTTAGAGACCCTTTTAATGATATGCTAATTTTGTGAGATAGGAATTTTGGGTTTTCATGAGCTGTATGCCAAAATCATCCGTATTAAGACAATAAAAGACCTGAAATATTTCAGTTAGTGTGCAATGAATCTAAAATATATGAATGTTACATTTTCATCATGACATTATGGAAAATAATGAACTTTATCACAATATGCTAATATTTTGAGAAGGACCTGTATATTTCTATATTATTGTAATAATACAGAAGAAAATCTTCATAGTTTAATAGTAATATTAACAGCCATATTTTTATGTGACAAATTAAATAATTTCTTCTGCTTATGTCTGTGTTGGAGTCTTAAGGACTCTGTATAACTGATCATTTTCTGTGATCTCTTGTCAATTAAACTTCACCCCTCCTTCCATATTCTCTTGAGTCTGCACTAAAAAGCTGCACAAATTTCAGGGTCAAAGACAGCATATTTTGTGAAAGGAACAAATTAATTGTTGGGGCTTATTTGTGAAAATAGGGATGCTAAATGCACAATCAGTCAAAGTTGGACAAATAATGAGACATATCAGGGTTAGGGTTGGTGGTAGGTTGGTGTAGGGTTTACTGTAAGTGGGCCCCTGAAATGAATTCTTCTTAGAGAACTTTACTATATTATGCCTGCTCTGTTTCATTTATTTACATACTGACCTGAAACTTGTACTCTAGCTGGGCCAGGTCCTCCAACACCACTGCTGGACTATCTCTGAGGGTTTCTGTCACCTGCTGGGAGGTAAACTGACAATTCTTTCTGAGGAACTGCACCACATTTTTTACAGACTTCACAGGCACGGTTAAGATCTTTGGGTAGTGGACCACCATTCTCTGAAGACTCCCTATAGGAGAAATGAAGGAAAATGTTGGTTTGATACAAGTACAATGCCTTGTAAAAGGATGCAAACCCCTTTAACCTCTTCACATTTTTACTGTATTACAATCACAAACTGCAATGCATTTCGCTGAGATTTGAAGTGATATATCAGCACAACAGAGCATGACTGCAAAGTGGAAGGAAAAGGATGCATGGTTTTCATTTTTTACAGCTAATCATCTAAATATTTGACCTATACTTAGTTCTATACATACATGCTGAAGACGGGTATCATCACAGCATGATGCTGCCATCTTTATGCTTTAAATTGTGCATGGTGTTGAGTTTAATGGCTATCATACAGAACTAAATGTTCAAATTTGGCCTCATCTGAGCCGAGCACACACTTCCACGTTTGCTCTGATTAATACAAAGCATTCTGCAAACTGCAACCACGACAATGATTTTCTTCTTTCTACTCTTCCATAAAGACCAGATCTGGTCGAGTGCACAAATAATATTTGTCTTTGACAAATTCTCCAACCTGAGCTGTGACTCTCTGAAGCTCCTCAAATGCTAAAATGGATTCCTTGGCTGTTTCTTTGATTAATGCACTGCTTGCCTGGTCTGTCATTTTCGTTGGATAGCCATGTTTTGCTAGGCTTTTAGTTCTACTATACTGCTTTCATTTTTGAATGGCGGATTAAACAGCACTATGTGAAATGCTCAAAGCCTTGGATATTGTTTTATGAATTGACCCAGCCTTAAATATTTCCTACAACGTAATCTCTGACCTGTGTTATGCTCCTTGGTCTTGATTTTATTTAGGGTATCATATGCATGCTACACTTTTCAGATTTTTATTTGAAGAAAACCTTGAAATCCAAATGTCCTTTTCCTTTCACAATTATGCACCACTTTGTATTGGTATATCAAATGAAATATCTTAAAACCTGTGGCTGTGATGTGACAAAATGTGCTAAAAGTTCAAGGAGTGTGAATTATTTTTGCAAAATGCTGTAAGATGCAACGAGCAGTTCTTCAGCAATGTTAGAGAATGACCTCACCTTCAACCAAACCCAGCTTCCGTAGATGATTTATCCGCTGCTGAAGCTGCGTCTCTTTAACCGTGCAGAGCTCAGGACATTTGTCCAGCAGTTTCAAAACACTGGTGGGGTTAAGCCCCAGGACGAACAGCACTGTGAGCGTTGATAAGACGTGTTTGGCAGCATTCGCTCCTTTCTCCCTGAACACACTGTCACATATCTGCCTTGCCTGGGACTCAGTGAATCCCATATCGAGCAAAGACCGCAGAGACAGGTCAGGAGAGAGGCTGTGGTTGTGCTGTGGTAACGGGGAAGAAGTCCGATCTGAAGCGAAACAGAACAGTCTGCAGCTGAGGCACAAAGGCTGGAGACGGGGTCTCTTAAACGCCTTAAGCCGGACTGGTATAAAAGTGGAGATGGGGACATTTTTTACAGTCTGTCGAAGAATCTGTGAAGGACAAAAGATGACTTTAACACCCTGACCGTGTTAATCTCCCCGCTGAAGTAAAATGAAACGTCAATAAACTTCCTGTGCTGCTAGCTTAGCATAACAAACATGAAGGTTATATGTTTCATAAGTCTTACGGATTTGTAGTAATAGTTCTGAGCTATTTCGGCCAATAAATCACACAAATCAAAATGCAACTATCTCAATCAATTTGTAATAAAAAAAAATGTAATTTTACAAGGCATTTTAACTCACCTGCTGTACAGTAACACGAGTCCCCATAGTTGTCCGTGGTTTATTATGTTCCGATTGGCAACAGAGTACCTGAGCAACGTTCCGGTTAGTTTACACTGTAAAAGATTCTGTAAATAAAAACTGAGGTGAGTTTATAATTCCGTTTGATGAAATTGTGACAAACTACTAAACAAATCTACACGATTATTACGACTGTCTTACGATACATAAGTATTGCAATATGTGACAGGATTCTGCTTTCAACTTTTTTTGTCTTGTCAAGTTTTTTCTTCGCTTAAAATCTGGTCTCCAAAGCAGACAAATTTAGTCATTGTTTTTTGTTCATATTTATTCAATGTTTTAAGCTATACAAACCCACAGTAATTTGTTAAATGAAAATGTATAATACCACATATTGCCATCCATCTACCTTCACACACAAATTAAATTAAGGGACACTTTTTAATCCAAGGGACCATTTTTCCCTGTAGAGCATTGGTGAGGTCAGGCACTGATGTTGAACAATATGGCCTGGCTTGCAGTCTGCAGTCTAAATCAACCCAAAGGTGTGCTGTTTGGTGAAGGTCATGACTCTGTGCAGGCCAGTCAAGTTCTTCCACAACAAACTTGCATATCTATGTTTTCTTTGTCCATAATCATGTTGGAAGTGGAAGGGCCATCCCCAAACAGTTCCCAGTAGAGGTAATAAAGTTGTCCGTTTCCCTGGAACTAAAATGTGAACCCCAGCTCCTAAAAAACAATCCCACACTATAATCCCCTCTGTATCAAACGTTACCCTTGACAGTGTCTTTGCTCTGGCAAAAGCCAAACTCACAGTCATCCATTAAATTGCTAAATAGAGGGGCATGCTTCATCACTCCAGAGAACACATCTCCACAGCTAGAGAGTACAGTGGCTATATACTTTATATCACTGCCTCCAATGCTTTGCACTTGGTTATCAGAGGCTTAGATACAGCTGCTTGGCCATTAAAACCCATTCAATGAAACTCTCTTCACACACCTCGAGCTAATCTGGGGTTTGGCCTCCTGTGCTGCTGTTGTTTGAGTTTATTATACCACCATCAGTTGACTGTATAATAATTAGTGAGGATTTTCAGGCTTAGCTTATTGCAAGGGTGGCTACCTGTCAAAGAACCATGCTGGAATTCACTGGGGGTGACAAATTCTCTTTGTAGAAGCAGTCTGCATGTCTAGGTGCTTTATTTTATACATCTGTGACCATGGAAGTTACTGGGATGACTGAATTCAGTCCTTTGCACAGGTGAGAGAATACTTACAGCAATATAGTGTACAATTTACAGGCTTATACTTTGCTCTCTTAGAGTGTAGATTTTGCTCTACTTTTCACTTTCTCACTCCACCAAGATAAATTTCCCTTCACACTTGAAATGTATTTGAACTCATAATAAAACTGCTGTTTATGATTGTTTATGAGTGTTCTGGATCAAGCACTAGACAATTCTGAGGTCCTGATCACTTTGGAGGGTCAGTGTCAGGTATCGTTAGTGTTGCTGCCTCTGTTCTACAGGTCCTTCTCAAAATATTAGCATATTGTGATAAAGTTCATTATTTTCCATAATGTCATGATGAAAATTTAACATTCAAATATTTTAGATTCATTGCACACTAACTGAAATATTTCAGGTCTTTTATTGTCTTAATACGGATGATTTTGTCATACAGCTCATAAAAACCCAAAATTCCTATCTCACAAAATTAGCATATCATTAAAAGGGTCTCTAAACGAGCTATGAACCTAATCATCTGAATCAACGAGTTAACTCTAAACACCTGCAAAAGATTCCTGAGGCTTTTAAAACTCCCAGCCTGGTTTATCACTCAAAACCCCAATCATGGGTAAGACTGCCGACCTGACTGCTGTCCAGAAGGCCACTATTGACACCCTCAAGCAAGAGGGTAAGACACAGAAAGAAATTTCTGAACGAATAGGCTGTTCCCAGAGTGCTGTATCAAGGAACCTCAGTGGGAAGTCTGTGGGAAGGAAAAAGTGTGGCAGAAAACGCTGCACAACGAGAAGAGGTGACCGGACCCTGAGGAAGATTGTGGAGAAGGGCCGATTCCAGACCTTGGGGGACCTGCGGAAGCAGTGGACTGAGTCTGGAGTAGAAACATCCAGAGCCACCGTGCACAGGCGTGTGCAGAAATGGGCTACAGGTGCCGCATTCCCCAGGTCAAGCCACTTTTGAACCAGAAACAGCGGCAGAAGCGCCTGACCTTGGCTACAGAGAAGCAGCACTGGACTGTTGCTCAGTGGTCCAAAGTACTTTTTTCGGATGAAAGCAAATTCTGCATGTCATTCGGAAATCAAGGTGCCAGAGTCTGGAGGAAGACTGGGGAGAAGGAAATGCCAAAATGCCAGAAGCCTCCATAAGACCTCAGCAGTGCCACAGGCTGATTGCCTCCATGCCACACCGCATTGAAGCAGTCATTTCTGCAAAAGGATTCCCGACCAAGTATTGAGTGCATAACTGTACATGATTATTTGAAGGTTGACGTTTTTTGTATTAAAAACACTTTTCTTTTATTGGTCGGATGAAATATGCTAATTTTGTGAGATAGGAATTTTGGGTTTTCATGAGCTGTATGCCGAAATCATCCGTATTAAGACAATAAAAGACCTGAAATATTTCAGTTAGTGTGCAATGAATCTAAAATATATGAATGTTAAATTTTCATCATGACATTATGGAAAATAATGAACTTTATCACAATATGCTAATATTTTGAGAAGGACCTGTACAGTAATTCAGAATGATTCAGGTTGGACTTCCTCACACTCTGTAAATCAGCTCCCTGATGGTTAAGATGTGGTGTTGTGTGCAACATGTCCTCCAGTACAGAAACATCTCCATGGTGTTATCAGTGTTAGTGAATTTCTTGCTTTTACACATCTCCAGTACTGTACCTCCAACTTCTGTATGCTTCCATTAGTAATCAGGCAAATCACTTTCAGTATATGTAAATATTTTAGGATTATTTCTGGACTGTCAGCACAGCTTAGTGTCCAAAGGACATTTTGGTTATTGAAGCACCCCACAACTTTCAGTCTTAAAAGGCAGAGAAAGAAATGCACCTTAATGGCAATAGCCCAATCAAGTAAACTACAAAGAATTTGACTATGCATCTTGCTCAAATAGATATCAGTAACATCCCACTTTAATTCTTGCTCCAAGCTCCACTCACGTTTTACAAACTGTATGGCTGTTCACAATATTAAAAAGCCAAAATAAACAAATGAAATGTATGGAGGGTGAAAATACAAAACCTTTCTGATTAATTCACAACCACCGTATTCAGTTACATTTAGAATATTGTTTAAGCACTATTAATTACTACAAATTCAAATAAACATACAAGATTTCTTAAGAATTATAGTCAATAGGACTCTTTAGCTCCACTTATGTAGCAGTTTCTCAGTTAATGTTCAGAAGGAACATGTTTGTTGGAAGACATTTATTGATGCATAAAAATATAAAAAGCGTTTTATATGTTTTTACATGTCATTAAAATATCTAAACATCAAGATAAAAATTCTGATTTAAAAAGCTGCAAGAAAATAAATTATTTAAAAAAAAAAATAATAGAAAACTGGGAATCTATCAGTACAATGCTACAGGTGTTTTAATCGCAAAGAGCAAAAAAAAAAAAAAAGAAACTATAAAAGAATTTGACTATGAAATCAAATGATAAATCAAAGGATTTCTTCTGCCTTTATCTTCTTGTTTACCATCCTGGATCATGAAATATGCCTAGAGGAAAACTTACAAGCTCATAAAAAAAAAAAAAAAAAAAAAAAAAGTAGTTTATTAAAAAACAAAACTAAATAAATAAAAACTTGTTCTATTCTACAAATCAAATTTTCCTTTAGAAAGTTTCTTTTCTTGTTATGTAACTTGGCTCTTCATGTTCCCAAATGTCAGAGAGACTGTTAGGCTTCAATCCCCAAAGAGGTATTTTTGGAGCTCAGTTTCCAGGGCCACCATTGACTCATCATCTTCATCTTCCTCTGACAGAGTCTCATCACCATAATCTGGGAACAAACTCGGTGTGGCATATGCAGTTGGACTAGGTTCCTGATTCTGTGGTGAACCTGTTGGAAGAAGAGATCGACTCTGTACATTAAAGCATGACAGGCCATTGCCAGTCTAAGCTTGGTGTTAGGGAGTACTTACAGAAGCTCAGAGATCCAGGAACCACCTCAGTCCAGCTGTATTCTGCTAGGGAAATGGGCTGGCTGATCCAGGGCTGCAACAGAAGCTGGTCTAAAGTCATCCTCTTTCTAGGGTTAGCATGCAGCAGGCCTCGCAAAACAACCTGCAGCTCTGAGAGGTGGCACACAGAACATTTGCGTAACTTAAATGTAAAAGACAGAGCTAATAAACAGTAGCAAAGAACATCAGTATACCTGGGGACAGGGGAAACGAGGTCATTAATCTAGCATCAAGGATTTCACCCACATCACAGAACGGGTTCTCACTGAACAGCAGAGTGTAGAGCAAAACCCCCAAAGACCACATCTCCAGCTCTGGACCCTCATATCTTGGAGAGGAGCACAATTATCAGTTAACACAGTGCTTGGCATTAGTTCTTTCTGCTTACCAAGTGGTGTAATCTTAACACGGTATGGTTTCTGTAAACATTATAAAGTCCAATGGGTCATGAGAGGCTATATTTGACTACCTGCTGACCTAGATTCTGCATTAAAAGGCAATTCTCTGCTTTAATAGAGGCTTTAATCAGGATGATCAGGTGAAAACTGCCTCTAACCACTTTCAATACCTCTAATATATTTCAATAATTCATGAACTTACCTAAGCAACTTTAATCACATGAACAATTTTTGGCTTAGCCAGAAATACACATATTGTACTTGTGTTTAACATGTTTAAACAAACATAAACAAATGTAGAAAACTGTTAATAAATCCTCTAAACATATGTAATGCATCTTAAAACAGGCAGCACCTTGGTAACAACATTTAATACGTACAGTGCAATAAAAAAGCCAAATAATAGTGTCATTTCATTTCTGTGCTTTTATACAGGTCCTAATATGTTTTATCTTTATTTTCATTCAACATTTATCACACAGTGCTACACAAACATTTCAGGGCACCTAGGAATTAAATAAGCAGCAAAAACTGTTGCAATTTTAAAGGCTTCTTTGTACAAAGTGGAATATCACTGAAATGGCTTTTCTGCATCTCATCTTTTGTCGCTGCTTTGTTCTCGGGCTGCCACTTTCAACAAAATTACGTAATTGCTTTCAGAGGGAGCTTTCCTAGCCTACCAAAAGGGAAAATATTAATTAACATTAATAAAGTAATATTAATAATAATAAAAATCACACATCCTTATCTTTCCTCCTAATATTTCTGCTACACCTTGTATTAGTCCAACACATAAAACTCAACATAAATAAAATTTTGTAGTAGCAACATAAACAAAATGTGAAAACGTATAAAAGACTTGAACACCAAAGTAGAAATCGTGTGAAAAGGCATTTTTTCCCCGTCTTCATTTTTTAAATTCTTATAAAAAGAGACATTAGTGTTTAAGTCCAATTCATTTAAGAAGCACACATGATTTATTATTCACAGGTAGGAAACACTCACGGATTTCCCTGAAGCACCTCAGGGGAACAGTACTCCAGCGTGCCACAGAAATTGTGGAACAGCTTCCCAGGAGTCAGTACGGCAGCGGAGCCAAAGTCTATCAATCGGATGTGAAAGCACTTGTCAATTATGATGTTCTCGTCTTTTATGTCCCTGTGAATAATGTTCTTGGTCCTCAGGTAGAACACAGCTGCCACAATCTGAAAAACACGCACAAAAAAAAAACAGTACAGCCAATTAATAAAATACCTCATTGTTGTTCCCATCAGCACCATCAATGGTTATTCTTATACCTGTCTAAAGATGTAGCTGGCCAGGGGCTCATCCAGCCTTGGCTGCATGTCTATGAATTCAAAAAGATCCAAACCGTCTCCATGTTTCTCCATTACCATCTGGAAATAATTCCCATTCTCAAACACCTCTGCCACCTGGAGGCGCACACATATACACACTCTCATTTGAAGGGGATCTTATGCATTAAGGAATCTGATAGACCCAAGTGTTCTAAAACAACAATGTTACCTTAACAATGTTATGGTGTTGGACTCGGGTCAATATTGCAATCTCCTGGCTCACTCTTCCCAACATGGGGTCATCTACCCAGCAGTCACTCATTATTCTTGCTTTGCTAATAAACTTCACTATTACCTGCACATTTTTAAATCAGAGAAAAAAAAAAAACGCCAAGTAAAAAAGAAATGCGCCACAGTTACCACCGGTTCTTGTTCAAACAAAAAGTTTCATACTTCTTGTTCGTCGCAGCGTCTTGAGGCCTTCCAGACAAAACCAAACGCTCCTTTCCCTACAGCTTTGATTGGCTGGTATTCTTCTTCAAACTGCCCGTCACAAGCTCGCGAATGTTCGAGATCCAGAGTGGAGCGCAGCGCTTCTCCTTGACTGGACTCGCCTGTCTTCTGATTGGAGGGAACACATAGACGGCTGAACATAACAGGAAGCACAATAGGAAAACGTGGCACTTTGATCCCGGTGAACACATGTTGATTGTGGTTTACAGTTCATTTGCGGAGTTCTCTCTCCTTTAACATCTTAGTACCTTTCTGTAAACATTGTAACAAACTAAAATCAGGTGATCAGTCAGATGGCTGGCTCAAACCAGCTTTAGCTCCAGAAATGATCAGATTGATCCATGCATAAGAAAGCTACTGAGATCTATAATGACATTTCATTGTTTCAGTTAGCTTCTGGCAGAAGACTTAAAAAGTTCCACCAGCATAAAAAACTGACAGGAAATCTTTTAGCATTTTTAAGCAAGGAAATATTGAAATACTGTTTTACTCTCACCACTCTCACTGAGAAATGCTTCCCTTTTATCCTGTTTTTACATGTACATTTATGTATTTAACCATTGTGCATTTTAGGATTTATTTGTTTGATCTTTTCTTGCTGAATGCCAAAGAGAAATTTCCATTTTATGTACATATAATGGACCTTACCAAATACAACTCTCAGCTGCAACTAACCTTTCCTGGACTAGGTCCTGACTGGTTGTGAATTGAAGGGTCTGTTCGCAACAACGCCCCCTGCTGGTTCGATCTTTTTATCCACACGCAGAACATGAAGTTTCCATCAGAGAGGTTAGTCCTGCTAACATCACACTGCAGATCTAGAGGAACAGAGGGAGGAAAATAAATAATAAAAACTTTAGTCCTGCTGCTATGTTTATGAGGAAAACTGACATACAGTAAAACTTTATTACTAACCTACTCTTGTGCCATCTCTGTGGTATCCACTTCCAACAAATTGCCCTTCTAGTATCTGCGTGGTGTTTGAGGTCAGGACATGTCCATTCACCTTCTGTTTTTTAGGTGTTGATGTGGCGGGCACGTCTGCAACAGACTGAATCCCACTATTTGCTTGTACCACGCAATCTCGGCTCTTTCCTTTACGAATCAAAGAGAGTGCTCCCCACTGATCCTGCTCTTCACTCAAACTAACCTTGGCCTCCAATGAAGCATCATCAGTCTCCGCTTTCTGCTCCGATTCAGGCACCCCCAGGGAGGGTGCCCGTAGAAGTTCGGCTGTATCACAGGGTATTACGGAGCGTAGGCGATCACTGGCATACCCTCGGATGCTGAGAAGCTCCACGCTGTCGCTCAGATTCAGCTCTGCTAGAGCACAGGTCACAGCATCTCCATTACTGTCGATGTCCACAAAGTAGCTGGCTGAGTCCACTAGATGTGCTGAGTTTGACTCATCTACCTGGGCTGCATCAGGACCACCCTGGCCAGCAACATTCTCACAGAAACCAGAGGACGATCTGATAAAATTATATTTGAATGCAACAGTTACATTTCTTTTCTACAGTTATCTTATTCAAAGTCTGCATCTTCAGGGCTTTGTAAATGCATCGTTGCCACATTCAAATGACCTGCTCTCCAACGAGATGATCTCGAAGCTTGACTCTTGGAGGACAGAGGCACATGAGTGATGATCCTTTCTCACCTCGTCACAGCAGCCACCTGCTCTTCTACCCTGACTAGGAGTGTCTGTAGATCAATGTGGAAAATATTAGAATCTCATTAACTGCCGTTTCATATGCGTTACTGAAGTAAAACAAATGTGATGAATAAATGCTTAAGATAAATACAAACTAATCTAAAGAAAGAGAAGGTAGTTATCTTGCACCTGCTGTTATCTTGATAGCAGGTGTGATATTTTCACGAATCACATTGATCAGCTGCTCATCTCTGTTCTGGACGGATGGTTCAGTGGAGGCCAAGCAGCAGGGGTCTTCATCTGCAATTTCCACCCAGGCGAATGTCTTGAGGAGAGCCTTGGTGGCATCTGCACCATCCAGCGGGCAACCGCAGGGAGCCGCCCGGGCTGCCTGCTCAACCAGCTCTGTGGTATCATTGGCCCTGGGGGAGACATTAAATTCATGCTGCTCAATATGTTCAATAAAATATGAAACCTGAGGTTCAATTAAAAATAAAAATATTGGTACATTGCCTTGCCAAAAGGTTATTATTTGAACTTTTACACAGATGGTTAATAAAGAACAGCAAACAGCATCATAAAGTCAAAGGAGCACATCGTGGAGCACTGTTTAATCCTTCATCAATAAAAATGGAGTATGGTGCAACTAGAAACATACAGACACATCGATGTCCACCTAAACTGACAGGCCATGCAAGTAAGCAAGCAAGTAAACTTTATTTATATAGCATCTTTAACAGATCAAAAACCATTAAGTGCTTTACAATAAAACACAAAAAGTGTAGAAACCAATGACGATAAAAACATAACAGCAAAGAAATATCATACAGCATAGAACTAGTTAAAAGCCAATGGAAAAAAAGTGCCTATATCTCCATCTTCTGCGCAAAGATGGAGGCAACACATCTCTAACTCTAAAGGATTTATTCCCTCTGGTCGTAAAATGTGTTCGTAGAACTATTATCTCAGACTGCGAGAAGATTTGTGAGGTTCTAGACGGTCAGAGACATGGGCTGGGGCTTGACCACGCAGGGCTCTAAAACTGAGGACTACAATTTTAAAATGAAATTTAAAATGTACAAGACACCAAGCTGAAGAGATTAAAACAAGAGTAACGTGCTTTCTCTTCCGTGTATTGGTTGAAAGCCTTACAGCAGCATTCTGAACTGACTGGAGATGGTCATGATTTTTCTTATTCATTTCACAGTAATAATCACAGCCATGCCACTCATTTACACTCAAAAACTGTCTACTGTAAAAACAAAAAATCATTCCTAAATTAGCAGGGACATTTGTCCTACAGATGCTAAGAAAAAGGATGGTTTGGTGAATTAAAAGTGTGTATTTAGACCATAGACCATTTAAATGATCTTTTTAGTAATATATATTTTCTTATATTTATATTTCAATACAGTCTACAGTCTGCAGGGGATGTAAACGGTGTTTAAATGTGATTACTGGCCAGCGAGAGTATATATCAAGTTTGACAATAGAGTAGCAATGTTGTCCAGATTCCCTGCAAAGCACATTAAATATACAGGTCCTTCTCAAAAAATTAGCATATTGTGATAAAGTTCATTATTTTCCATAATGTCATGATGAAAATTTAACATTCATATATTTTAGATTCATTGCACACTAACTGAAATATTTCAGGTATTTTATTGTCTTAATACGGATGATTTTGTCATACAGCTCATGAAAACCCAAAATTCCTATCTCACAAAATTAGCATATCATTAAAAGGGTCTCTAAACGAGCTATGAACCTAATCATCTGAATCAACGAGTTAACTCTAAACACCTGCAAAAGATTCCTGAGGCCTTTAAAACTCCCAGCCTGGTTCATCACTCAAAACCCCAATCATGGGTAAGACTGCCAACCTGACTGCTGTCCAGAAGGCCACTATTGACACCCTCAAGCAAGAGGATAAGACACAGAAAGAAATTTCTGAACGAATAGGCTGTTCCCAGAGTGCTGTATCAAGGCACCTCAGTGGGAAGTCTGTGGGAAGGAAAAAGTGTGGCAGAAAACGCTGCACAACGAGAAGAGGTGACCGGACCCTGAGGAAGATTGTGGAGAAGGGCCGATTCCAGACCTTGGGGGACCTGCGGAAGCAGTGGACTGAGTCTGGAGTAGAAACATCCAGAGCCACCGTGCACAGGCGTGTGCAGGAAATGGGCTACAGGTGCCGCATTCCCCAGACCTGGGCTACAGAGAAGCAGCACTGGACTGTTGCTCAGTGGTCCAAAGTACTTTTTTCGGATGAAAGCAAATTCTGCAAGTCATTCGGAAATCAAGGTGCCAGAGTCTGGAGGAAGACTGGGGAGAAGGAAATGCCAAAATGCCAGAATCCAGTGTCAAGTACCCACAGTCAGTGATGGTCTGGGGTGCCGTGTCAGCTGCTGGTGTTGGTCCACTGTGTTTTATCAAGGGCAGGGTCAATGCAGCTAGCTATCAGGAGATTTTGGAGGACTTCATGCTTCCATCTGCTGAAAAGCTTTATGGAGATGAAGATTTCATTTTTCAGCATGACCTGGTACCTGCTCACAGTGCCAAAACCACTGGTAAATGGTTTACTGACCATGGTATCACTGTGCTCAATTGGCCTGCCAACTCTCCTGACCTGAACCCCATAGAGAATCTGTGGGATATTGTGAAGAGAACGTTGAGAATCTCAAGACCCAACACTCTGGATGAGCTAAAGGCCGCTATCAAAGCATCCTGGGCCTCCATAAGACCTCAGCAGTGCCACAGGCTGATTGCCTCCATGCCACGCCGCATTGAAGCAGTCATTTCTGCAAAAGGATTCCCGACCAAGTATTGAGTGCATAACTGTACATGATTATTTGAAGGTTGACGTTTTTTGTATTAAAAACACTTGTCTTTTATTGGTTGGATGAAATATGCTAATTTTGTGAGATAGGAATTTTGGGTTTTCATGAGCTGTATGCCAAAATCATCCGTATTAAGACAATAAAAGACCTGAAATATTTCAGTTAGTGTGCAATGAATCTAAAATATATGAATATTAAATTTTCATCATTACATTATAGAAAATAATGAACTTTATCACAATATGCTAATTTTTTGAGAAGGACCTGTACATGAATACAAGTGCTGGCTAAATGCCTGCTTGTTGCTTCTGCAGCATTTGCTTTCCAGGATTTAGGAGAAACATGACATATAGTGCATCAAACTTATTTAAATATCTGCCAACATAGTTCTTCTTTGATCAGATTTACACAGGGATAATAAATATGTCAGTTACTCTGTATAATACCCACAATAAACAAGTTAAAACAAGATAAAAATGAAATCCATCTTTCATGAGAAAATATAGTGCTTGCAAACTTACATAACCAAATGTGTGGAGGTGACTGCAGGAAGAGAGAATGTAGACAGAGCGCTGGCCTGATTCTCCAGCCTGGAGCTGGTTCCAGTGAAGATCCGGCCTCTTCCTGTGGAACTTCTTTTCAGGATAGCCTGCTGCACCATACCCATGTCTCCAGCCACCAGAGATGAAGGATCTGAGGTTAGGACAGGGAAAAAACACCTAGTGCAAAATGCATAACATAGAGTGTGCTTCTGCTGGACAAGGCAAAGCTGACACATACAAAAGCACAAGTGCTCACCATAATTTACTGATATTTTGGACATGGCTGGACTTTTGTCCATTTCGACATGAGAATCAGAAACAGGGGCAGGCTTTCTGTCCGACCCAGACATCCATTCATAGAAACCAGGCATCAGAAAAGCGGCACTCTGTTGACAAAAAGCGACAGTGACACAAATGAGAGCTGGCCTGAGCTGCAGTTTGAGCAGCCTTGTGGAGCTGGTAAATTTGGCTAACCTTTCCCAGAAGCTCGTCCTTGCTGTATCCAAATAAGCTGAGGGCAAGATGATTGTGAATGCTGAAGATTGAACCATCCGGCCAAAGGAGGAGAAGGCCGCTCAAAGGAGCAAACGCCCAGACTGTTCCAGAGTATTCTGGTGTTACTGAGGGAGAGGAGACGGTGCGGTCCATTTTGCCTTCGATAAAAAAAATCCAAAAGAGAACCAAACTTTAAGGATCTCCTACTTTTTAAAAAGGTGAGATTTTCACTTACACATTAAAATGTTCTTAAAATGGAAAATGTTAGGTACAACACAAAGTATTTGTCTTATGTAAACCACGTTTGTTGTGCTTACATTTTAATTTCAGAGTAAACAGGACCACAAACATCCAGTAACGTTTACTTAAACGCAGACCATTTATTAAACTAAATACAGCAGGTGTCCTTGAACAAATAATGACCCACATCATGTTCTTGCTGTTGACCCAAACATTAGGAAACTGTAGGTCTTTCTTTACATAAGGAAAACTGTTTATCATTTAAACTTTTTTTTACACCAGATTTCCATTTATTTTGATTCTCATCTCATTTGGCCCATTTGACTCTTATGGTATTTATTTATCGTAGTCATAAAGGCTAAATAATTATACAACATCACAAAACAGGCAAAGCTACAAATGTACAAAATGACAAACACTTACTACAATTATTTAACTTCACTATTACAATGAAAAAGAATAAATGCATCTTGAAACTACTCTCTTCTCTACAGCAGCTGCTGAACTGTAACAGCTCTTTAAAATGTATGTTTTCAGCTAAGATTTTTTAAAAACCATGTTTTTCAAAAATGGTATGTGCTCCAAGGTTTATAGAAACATAGTATATAAGCTAAAGAAAATTTAACTATGCTTCACTTTGTCCAATGTAATTTTGACTATGTTTAAGTTTATGTGATTTAATATGTATTGAAAATAACCTACCAGATAATGGCTCTGTAGAGAGAGCGTCTTCGAAGTTCGCTTGATCTGAAAATCTCATCTTGCTCTGAGGAGATACGAGTTGGGAGCCGGCTGTCGAAATGCAGCCGTCGTCGTTGCGGTGTTGGGGTTTTCCACACAGCGCTGCCCCCTGAAGTTTCACACAGAGTGGGACGGATGCACCTCCTTTGCTTTTCCCGCACACCTTCTGAACCCTCAGCATCTGAAAGAAAAGTTGAAAATGCAGTCATACGCAGACGATTGAAATACTTCTGCTCCAAAAGCCTATGGATGTTAGTTTTTACTGGGAATATTCGGTAAAGGTTAAAGAGAGGCAGACGTCATGAGGTAAACGGTATTGCGTGCTTACTTTCGGCAAAGCATGACTGTAGAGGGGAATTTGTAAAGATGGGATAAGCTCCTTTATAGACACTCCTTTCAAGTCCTCAGGATGGTGATATCCATGAAGATGAGCAAAAGCTGAGTCACAGCTTAGGACAGAGCCCTTAAAATGACATTAAATATACAATTGAAGCCAGATATTTACATACACCATAAAAAGATACATAACCCTGTTTCTGACATTAAATGAAAGCAAACGTTTTCTGCTGAGGTCACTTAGGATTACCAAAATTATTTCTATTTGCTAAATGCCAGAATAATGCGAGAGAACCTTGAAATTCAGAAGTTTACATACACATTTAAACAATCACATGATGACGTTTCGGCTTTACGAGCTTCTGATAGGTTAATTCACAATATCTCAGTTCATTGGAGGCACTTCTGTGGACTCTTATCAAGGCAACACCTCAAACGCAGCTGCCTTGTGTGACATCCTCAGAAAATCCAAAGAAATCGGCAAAAATATTAGCAAGGGATTTGTGGACCTCCACAAGTCTGGTTCATCCTCCCTGCGTCTTCCAAATATTTAAAAACACTACATCAAAAAAAACAAACCCTGATCTCAGTTCCCAATATGTGTACAGAACTAACAATGTGTGTGTGAGAAAGGCAGCCTACAAATCTGACTCAGCTACACCGGACCAGGAGGGATGGACCTAAATCCCAGCAAACTATTGTGAGAAACTTATGGAAGGATACACAAAACAGTTGAACCAAGCTTTAAGAAAAAATGCTAAAGGAATATTCCTTTTATTATTCTGGCATTTGGCAAATTAAAATAACTTGGTAATCCTAACTGACCTAAAGCTGGAAAGGGTCAGTCTGACTTAATGGAGAACAATACAGGAGACGTGTATATCTGCTTTCACCTTACTGTACGCTCACTGGCCACTTTATTAGGTACACCTGTCCAACTGGTCGTTATCCGAAATTTCTAATCAGCCAATCACATAGCAGCAACTTAATGCATTTAGGCATGTAGACATGGTCAAGACAATCTGCTGCAGTTCAAACCAAGCATCAGAATGGGGAAGAAAGGTGATTTCAGCGACTTTGAACATGACATGGTTGTTGGTGCCAGATGGGCTGGTCTGAGTATTTCAGAAACTGCTGATCTACTGGGATTTTCACACACTACCATCTCTGGGGTTTACAGAGAATGGTCAGAAAAAGAGAAAATACCCAGTGAGCGGCAGTTCTGTGGACGCAAATGCCTCGTTGATGCTGGAGGTCAGAGGAGAATGGCCAGACTGTTTGGAGCTGATAGAAAGGCAACAGTAACTCAAATAACCACTCATTACAAACAAGGCATTCAGAAGAGCATCTCTGAACGCACAACACGTTGAACCTTGAGGCGGATGGGCTACAGCAGCAGAAGACCACTCCTATCAGCTAAGAACAGGAAACTGAGGCTACAATTCACACAGGCTCACCAAAATTGGACAATAGAAGATTGGAAAAACATTTCCTGGTCTGATGAGTCTCGATTTCTGCTGCGACATTCGGATGGTAGGGTCAGAATTTGGTGTCAACAACATGAAAGCATGGATCCATCCTGCCTTGTATCAACGGTTCAGGCTGGTGTTGTTGGTGTAATGGTATGGGGGATATTTTCTTGGCACACTTTGGGCCCCTCAGAACCAATTGAGCATCATGTCAACGCCACAGCCTACCTGAGTATTGTTGCTGACCATGTCCATCCCTTTATGACCACAGTGTATCCATCTTCTGATGGTTTCTTCCAGCAGGATAACACGCCATGTCATAAAGCATGAATCATCTCAGACTGGTTTTTTCAACATGACAATGAGTTCACTGGACTCAAATGGCCTCAATGGTCACCAGATCTTAGTCCAGTAGAGCACATTTGGGATGTGGTGGAACGGGAGATTCTCATCATGGATGTGCAGCCGACAAATCTGCAGCATCTGTATGATGCTATCATGTCAATATGGACCAAACTCTCTGAGGAATGTTTCCAGTACCTTGTTGAATCTATGCCACCAAGGATTAAGGCAGTTCTGAAGGCAAAAGGGGGTCCAACCCGGTACTAGCAAGGTGAACCTAGTAAAGTGGCCGGTGAGTGTATATGAGTAATGTATATACAAGAAATAAAAGTAAGCACATGAAGGTCAGTTTTTCCAAGATAAATATTGCATACTCACATCCTGGGAAAAGGACACAAAGGATGAAATCCTTTCCACACATTCCATCGTGACAAGCCACTGGTCTTCCTTCTCTGCCTGCCTGTAGGTAAACACTGATACTGGTACCTCTCCGGATAATGTCACAGCATCCACCTTGAAAACAAAATCACAACAAATACACACAAAAAAATAACTAAAAAGGTACACATATATTTCAACAGGAAAGCAAATGATAGTCAGTAGTAGAACGAACACTAGAGCTACAAAATATATTGTACCAGAGTCTTCCAACACAATATTCGCATGTTCAATATAGCAGTTACAAAGAACTACTTGGATGCAATATTTGCAATTCCTCAGGGAGCTTGTATTCAAACTTAGCCTGCCAATAGTGTATTTTGCTAGTTGAATGGATTTTATCTCAATTTTATATATATATATATATACAGTACAGACCAAACGTTTGGACACACCTTCTCATTCAAAGAGTTTTCTTTATTTTCATAATTATGAATATTGTAGCTTCACACTGAAGGCATCAAAACTATGAATTAACACATGTGGAATTATATACTGAACAAAAAAGTGTGAAACAACTGAAAATATGTCTTATATTCTAGGTTCTTCAAAGTAGTCACCTTTTGCTTTGATTACTGCTCCGCACACTCTTGGCATTCTGTTGATGAGCTTCAAGAGGTAGTCACCTGAAATGGTTTTCACTTCACAGCTGTGCCCTGTCAGGTTTAATAAGTGGGATTTTAAGCCTTATAAATGGGGTTGGGACCATCAGCTGTGTTGTGCAGGAGGTGTATACAGTACACAGCTGATAGTCCTACTGAATAGACTGTTAGAATTTGTATTATGGCAAGAAAAAAGCAGCTAAGTAAAGAAAAATGAGTGGCCATCATTACTTTAAGAAATGAAGATCAGTCAGTCTGAACAATTGGGAAAACTTTGAAAGCGTCCCCAAGTGCAGTTGCAAAAACCATCAAGTGCTACAAAGAAACTGACTCACATGAGGACCGCCCCAGGAAAGGAAGACCAAGAGTCACCTCTGCTGCGGATGATAAGTTCATCCGAGTCACCAGCCTCAGAAATCGCAGGTTAACAGCAGCTCAGATTAGAGAACAGGTCAATGCCACACAGAGTTCTAGCAGCAGACACATCTCTAGAACAACTGTTAAGAGGAGACTGTGTGAATCAGGCCTTCATGGTAAAATAGCTGCTAGGAAACCACTGCTGAGGACAGGCAACAAGCAGAAGAGACTTGTTTGGGCTAAAGAACACAAGGAATGGACATTAGACCAGTGGAAATCTGTGCTTTGGTTTGATGAGTCCAAGTTTGAGATCTTTGGTTCCAACCACCGTGTCTTTGTGCGGCGCAGAAGAGGTGAACGGATGGACTCTACATGCCTGGTTCCCACCATGAAGCATGGAGGAGGAGGTGTGAAGGTGTGGGGGTGCTTTGCTGGTGACACTGTTGGGAATTTATTCAAAATTGAAGGCATACTGAACCAGCATGGCTACCACAGCATCTTGCAGCGGCATGCTATTCCATCCGGTTTGCGTTTAGTTGGACCATCATTTATTTTTCAACAGGACAATGACCCCAAACACACCTCCAGGCTGTGTAAGAGCTATTTGACCAAGAAGGAGAGTGATGGGGTGCTGCGCCAGATGACCTGGTCTCCACAGTCACCGGACCTGAACCCAATCGTCAATGGTTTGGGGTGAGCTGGACCGCAGAGTGAAGGCAAAAGGGCCAACAAGTGCTAAGCATCTCTGGGAACTCCTTCAAGACTGTTGGAAAACCATTTCAGATGACTACCTCTTGAAGCTCATCAACAGAATGCCAAGAGTGTGCAGAGCAGTAATCAAAGCAAAAGGTGGCTACTTTGAAGAACCTAGAATATAAGACATATTTTCAGTTGTTTCACACTTTTTTGTTCAGTATATAATTCCACATGTGTTAATTTATAGTTTTGATGCCTTCAGTGTGAAGCTACAATATTCAGTCATGAAAATAAAGAAAACTCTTTGAATGAGAAGGTGTGTCTGTACTATATATATATATATATATATATATATATATATATATATATACATATATGTTTGTGTGACCAAATGCTAAAGCTCATGGGGATATTGTGACGACAGAACAATGTTGCACTATCATGTTTTCTTAATATTATGCAGCCTAAGTGACTACATGGTGAACTATATAACTCAGAAAAACATTTCAGTTCAGTGTATTTCATACCAGTTTTCCAGACACAATAGCAACAGTTCCATCTGCAAGCTGGCAATCTTCTTCCAATGCTTCTTCCAGGACCTGAGTAGTTTTCCTTAATACACAAGACAACTTCTTGCCGACCAGTTCCTTAGTGGAGCACTCAAACAGTTTGCTTGCCTGCTCATTTGCTGATAAAATCTGCAAAATAAATGTGTAAAAGGGACATAAATAAGTTGTTTCCAAATATGATGTACTATTCAACAATTGTTAGTGAGTGCATGCACAGTACCTCTGTTGTTTTATGGGAGACAATAAAAACAACTTTGCTAGGGTTGATGGCAGATGGACGTCCCGAAACAGTAAAATCTCCAGAAATAAACAGATTGGTGAAGCTTTCCTCAGATTCAATGGAAGAATTTGGCAAGGGGTCCGCAGAAACGTGGGAGCCATGAAATAAACTATATTTTTTTGCTGCCATTGTGGTGAAGACATCCAAAGGCTCACCTGTGAGCAGAAAACGGGGGCTTTTAACACTAGATTACCCACTTCCTAATTAGAACACGTATTACATTTGGTTTAGGTTATGATTTAGGTGGATTTTAAACGTCCAGACTTTGCTTGTCAAGTTTTCGGATGTAGAAAGCAGTCTTACCTGTAATATTTATGATATTACTTGTAATGAAATCACGGCGTTGCAAAGCAAAAACACTCCCGTTGTCGCTCGGTGTCCGAGTACCTGGGAAGGACTTATTCAGGTCAAAATCATCCTCCAGCTGAGCACAGGATAGGCCGGGTAGCACACGAATGGTTTGTCCTTTATCTCCCAAGCTTACGTATGATCCAACAGAACTAACATCAGTCGACGTTGCGTTTCATCGTCTAAGACAGAAGTCAACAAAGTGAAAAGGTTTTTAGGGACATCAGAGCACCCACCTCAACCCCGACAGCGGTGGCGTGTATTTCCTGGTTGTTAGGAGGCAGTTTCAGTTGGAGTTCGGTTGACTAGGTAACGGAGCCTCCGCTGAGATTTCTGCCTGCTAACTCCGATGCTAGCGCTACTGCAAACAGACTCGCTGGGGTCTGCGTCCGCTTTGGTTACTCGCTTCACCTGAAAAGCAGCATTCTTAGACGAAGTTATCGGAATGTTAGCGCAGCCTCATGACCACCCAGGCAGGTTTCTCTTAGTCAAACAGCAGGTCTCGTTATGGTGACTGACATTATTAGGCCTGTTACTGGTCCGTATTCCTTCAGTGTTATTTTGGAAACCGCGGGCTTGATGCACAACACAGATGCATTTCTTCTAGCCAATCGGCGTTCCTGCTGGCTATCGCGGAAATGCTATTGGATAATTAACAGGAAAACCCGCCTTTGTTTCTATGGAAACGTCCTGAAGAAAAGCAGGGAATTCCGCAACAAATATCGACAGTGAAATAGGCCAAACACATTTTTTTTTTCTTACTGTCAATGAGGAAAACTAAAGCAATTTATATTTTGAACAATATGAGACAGATTATTTGGATAATGTTTTTGAAGACTTTCTTAAATGCAGAAGTTTACATACATCTTAGTATTCAGTAGAATTATTCAATAGAATTACCTTTTAAACTGAGCTAAACTAAGGATTGGGTCAAATTTCTGGTTATCATTCCACAAATTTCAAACTCATTTTCTGGAATTTTGGCTCAATCCCTTGCTACCCTGGGCAGAATGCCTTATAAAAACTGCACATTTTTATGTAACAAACATTCATAATAATAATTTACACACCTTTTTTTAATATAACCACTAAAAGCAAACATGATTCATAATATAAATGTGTTTAAAAATTTTTTTCTTCCAGCATTTAAGTGTCAAACAGTAAGTTTTCCTGATGAATGCTAATTAGTTAAAATTCCTGAGTGAAAAAAGAGGCATACGACTCTAAGCGTCTCTTTAATTTTCATGTACAAATTTGATGAACAACACCATAATACATGTCAGAACAAACAGAACATAGAAAAGATTATCCCATTACATAAAATGTTCATCTGGGAGAAGATGAGATTAACTCTGCTTGTTCCAGGTGCAATTACTGCAAGGTTCCATATGGTGTTCTTTTTATATTTGTTCTCCTCTAAGTCTCTTCATTAGCCGCATGGCTTTATTTGTTATCCACAAGCTCCCCTGCAAGAGGATCAGCACCCTAACTTCAATGAGACACTTTTCTATCCACAGCACCGACTGAAATGAAATGAATCAGATACAATTCCTACTGACAGAAACTCTGCCAGGGTACACACTAAAATGGGTTGAAAGAGCACAGTAGGAAAATACACTCAGCGGTGCTGTTGCATAAGTGAAAAAGAGAACAGAGCAACATAACTGCTCATTAAAGAAATACATACTTATGTAACAGTCATAACATATGTTTTGTATATATGTAATTAATTAAACATTTTCTCATGGCAATAGCAAAAACAATGTTTAATTGACATTTACATCTTCCAGTTCTGAAGCAATCACATGGACAAGCAAGCTCCAGCTGTGTTGGGGAATGTTCATCCATACTGCTGAAATATGGCTCATTTATAATCATTATTTTTTATTCTTTTTACATACATACATAAGTAAAATAGATTTCTTTAGCATTAGGTCAATTTTGATGCAAATAATCTTTTCTTATAATAGTTCTCTAGTGTGCCTAAGTGGATGCTTAGAGGTCATTAATTCCTCAGTAGTTTTCTCTACATACACTGAGAGCAATTTAAGTATTTAAACCATTAATTCTATTATTTTTCCAGCACTATATGGTTCAGCCCCTTCTGCAAAATTTGCTGCAGATGAGGTTTTTTTTCAATGCAGGGAACTGTCTCGATGGGTCGTCCAAATCGTGTTCAGTCCGCTAACTGCCAGCTTTTGCATGCACGCTTTGTCGTCATGTAGCCCACTTCACAGTTATGAGTTGAAAGAGCCAAGTACAATCACACAGTCCTCTACAGATACACGCAGTCGTGGGCACACACTTATGGTGCCATGGCTGTGAAAAGTGAGCTTTGAAAAGCCTGATGAGCGTAGTTTCGTAGAAAGTGTCCATCCTAATGGTGGTAGTCTCTTTTACTGTGTGGACGGTTGCCCAGTATATGGTCCATTTCTGAGGCAATACCTGCTGTAATCTTTGGAATTACCTAAAATGTGCAGAAGAAAAGCAACATTGCTTCATCAATTGTTAACAATAGTGGGCAAATCCACAAAGAAATCAAACGATTACTTAAGGCCGGAAAAGGCTTGCATGTGTACCTGAATGGCTCCCAGGTTTTCTGTCAGCTGCTTGGGATTGGAGGCCCCCAGGAGCACTGAGCTGACTCCCTCATTCCTTAAGCACCAGGCTAAAGATCAGAATAACAGAATGTTAGTCTAACATGGCTGTTCTAATTAAAAAATATTTAACAATGCAAACAATGAAAATCAGGAGGAAAAATGAATTCTGACAAAAAATAAAAGCAGATTTCCTTTGTTATTTACCTATGGCTATCTGCGGCAAGGTGCATCCTAGTTTTTCTGCAATATGAGTCAGTTCTTTTAGTTTGGATTGCTGTTTTCTTCCATCCTCACTTGTTATCTTCTCCCTCAACCATTGATATGGCTAGAATAATAAAAGAAGCATAAACAGCATTAAGCCTTAAAGATAAAAATAAGATAAAACAAAAATTTAACCATATATTCATACAAAAATAACTATTTATCTTTTGTCACATTACAACCACAGACTTCAACATAAGTCATTTATATTTCCTTTGATAGGCCACTACGCAAAGTGGTGCATAACTGTGACAGAAATTGTGATTCATGGTTTTCATTTTTTATAAATAAAATTCTGAAAAGTGAGGCATGCATTCATATTCAGCCTCTATTAGTACTTTGTAGTACCACCTTTTGCTGCAGTTATAGCTCCAATACTTTTAAGGGTATGTCATTACTATTTCTGCACAGATACTAGATAATTCAATTTTTGTCTGTTCATTGCAGAATAGTTTGGGCTAAATCATATTGAATGGAGAGCATTGGTGAAAAGGAATTTATAAGTCATCCTTCAGATTTCTACAGGTTTTAGACCTGGGGTTTGACTGGGCCATTTTAACAAATTAATCTGCTTTGATCTAAACCACTTAACTGTAGGTGTGGAAGATAAACTTGCTCAATCTCAGATCTTTATAATTTTGTCTGTTATTGGTGAATAAAAAGATTCCCACAGCATGATGCTGCCAATACCATGTTTCACAGTGGGCATAGTATGTTTAGAGTAATGTGCAGTGTTAGTTTGCCCCCACATAGGATTTGGTATTTAAGCATAAAAGTTAATTTTGATTTCATCTGACAGGAGCAGTTCCTTCTGCCTATTTGCCGTGTTCCCTTCATGCTGTTCTTTTTTCAACAGTAAGATTTTTCTTGCCAGTTTTCCTAAAGACCAGACTTGTATGGAAGGACAATAATCTTTTGACAGGATATTTGTCCTGTCAAAAGATTGTTCCTTCTGAGCTGTGTATATCTCCATCTCATCGAGAGTTAGCATGGGCCTCTTCATTGCTTCTCTGATTAATGCTCTCCTTGCCCTGCCTGGTTTAGGTGGATAACCACGTCTGTATATATTTGTATTTATGTAGTACTCTCCATTTTTGAATGATGGATTAAACAATATTCTATTAGCTTTTTGAAACATAGGATATTATTTCATAACCCAAGCCTGCTTTAAACTTCTGTGAAGTTTTTTCTGTGACCTGTCTGCTGGGTTTCCTGGTCTTCATGATGCTGTTTGTTCACTAATGCTCCCTAACAAACCTCTGAGGCCTTCACAGATCAGCTGGATTTATATTAATATTAAATTACACTCAGGGGGAATGTGTTACTAATTAGATGACCTTTAAAGACAATTCATTACACTTTATTTTATTTAGGGGTATTGGAGTAATAGGGGCTAAATACAAACACTTTTCAGATTTGTATTTGCAATACATTTTGTAAATCACATATTCTTTTCCTTTCCAATTATGCCAGATATTGTGTTTGTCTTTCACATGAAATCCCATTAAAATACTTTAAAGTTTGCGCAACATGGCAAAATATGAAGTGGTTAAAGGATTATAAAAACTTTTTTAAACTGTTCTGTACTTTATACTGTATTAAAGTATAAGGCTTTCAAGACTGACCCAATAAAATCACATCTCTACCTTCATCGCAGCTCTGGAGGATTCTGGAATGCCATTTTCATACTTTCCAGTGATAATCCCGCAGGCCAAAGGAGACCAAGAGACCACGCCCACACCTATGAGGAACAGAGACATACTGTATACGATGCTGACTATTGTGACAACATTCATCGAAGAAAAACCTTGATGATAAGTGAAAACCTACTACACTTACCTATTTTATGGTAGAGCTCGGGAAGCTGAGTTTCCACCTTCTCCCTCTGGAATAAATGATACTCGGCCTGCTCACACACCGGCGGAATTAGATTAAACTGTCTGGCCACAGAATAGGCTTCCTAATGAAAGGAAAAAAAGGAATTCAAGAGGAAGGAAACATGCAATGCTGACCTTTATGTTTTATGACATTTATCTTTTCCCATGGTTGCATTGGGTATCATATTTCAGAACATTATCAGCATCTTTATTCCTTACATGTCATTGTTTTCTTTATGGGTTGGAAATCACTTGCAAAAACATTCAACAGAAAACAAATTGTCACGAGTTGTGGTTTCGGAGTTGGATCCAGACACAGGCAGGAGCGTTGGATGAACAACTTACAGGACGCACAAGGAAAACAGGACTAGGAACATGGCAGAGAACAGGCCCAACAACTGGCATTGTAGTGGGAAATATGGGCATGCAATGAGAAGAAGAGAGCTTATAAACTGAGGGATGTGAGGAGTAATATGAGATTATATTGGTTAATCAGAGGATGATGTGGAGACCAATGAGGCAGAAGGTAAGAAAGCTGAGGGAGGGAGACTAATTAACGCATGAGCTAACCAGAGATACAAAGAAACACTGAATCAAGAGAAAAAGACAAATACCGACCTAAGGGGAATAAAAACAGGGAATAGAACATAAACTGAGAAACTGAGCACAAGGGAACAACAGGGAACAGATGAAAGCAAACACAAATATGCTGAACAAACTGTACTGTTTAATACATTGGAAATGTCTTTAGCTCTGAATAAGAGATATCAGTGGCATATCAGTGCATTTCCCAGTATTAAGCATTTATCTAGCGTTTTGTAATGTCTTTTGTAGTGATTTACCATGATCTCCATGGCAGACCAGCGAGATGTTCCCCAGTACATGGCCATGCCTTGGTTGATCACTTGAGTCATAGCTCTCACAATTTCTATAAAAACACAAATAAGGAACAGCAAATAAGTACACTGTTTCCATTTGAACATCAGATGGTGCTGCAATTGTAAAATAATTTATAGCAAGGTTTAGTTACAGGACCTAAATATTTTGAATAACTTTATTTTAGACATTTTTAAGGAATCTTACAATTTGTACTTTGCTGGCATCTCAATGGTTTACTTCCATTAAAACTTATATGTCAGAACATGTGACTTGCTGGTGTCACATTACTTAATGTGTGCAAATGCTGTCGGGCGCCAAATGAAAAACTTGCTGTGACAAAATGCGGTGTGTCCTGTGCAAATATACAGGTCCTTCTCAAAATATTAGCATATTGTGATAAAGTTCATTATTTTCCATAATGTCATGATGAAAATTTAACATTCATATATTTTAGATTCATTGCACACTAACTGAAATATTTCAGGTCTTTTATTGTCTTCATATGGATGATTGTGGCATACAGCTCATGAAAACCCAAAATTCCTATCTCACAAAATTAGCATATCATTAAAAGGGTCTCTAAACGAGCTATGAACCTAATCATCTGAATCAACAAGTTAACTCTAAACACCTGCAAAAGATTCCTGAGGCCTTTAAAACTCCCAGCCTGGTTTATCACTCAAAACTCCAATCATGGGTAAGACTGCCGACCTGACTGCTGTCCAGAAGGCCACTATTGACACCCTCAAGCAAGAGGGTAAGACACAGAAAGAAATTTCTGAACGAATAGGCTGTTCCCAGAGTGCTGTATCAAGGCACCTCAGTGGGAAGTCTGTGGGAAGGAAAAAGTGTGGCAGAAAACGCTGCACAACGAGAAGAGGTGACCGGACCCTGAGGAAGATTGTGGAGAAGGGCCGATTCCAGACCTTTAGGGACCTGCGGAAGCAGTGGACTGAGTCTGGAGTAGAAACATCCAGAGCCACCGTGCACAGGCGTGTGCAGGAAATGGGCTACAGGTGTCGCATTCCCCAAGTCAAGCCACTTTTGAACCAGAAACAGCGGCAGAAGCGCCTGACCTGGGCTACAGAGAAGCAGCACTGGACTGTTGCTCAGTGGTCCAAACTACTTTTTTCGGATGAAAGCAAATTCTGCATGTCATTCGGAAATCAAGGTGCCAGAGTCTGGAGGAAGACTGGGGAGAAGGAAATGCCAAAATGCCAGAAGTCCAGTGTCAAGTACCCACAGTCAGTGATGGTCTGGGGTGCCGTGTCAGCTGCTGGTGTTGGTCCACTGTGTTTTATCAAGGGCAGGGTCAATGCAGCTAGCTATCAGGAGATTTTGGAGCACTTCATGCTTCCATCTGCTGAAAAGCTTTATGGAGATGAAGATTTCATTTTTCAGCACGACCTGGCACCTGCTCACAGTGCCAAAACCACTGGTAAATGGTTTACTGACCATGGTATCACTGTGCTCAATTGGCCTGCCAACTCTCCTGACCTGAACCCCATAGAGAATCTGTGGGATATTGTGAAGAGAACGTTGAGAGACTCAAGACCCAACACTCTGGATGTGCTAAAGGCCGCTATCGAAGCATCCTGGGCCTCCATAAGACCTCAGCAGTGCCACAGGCTGATTGCCTCCATGCCACGCCGCATTGAAGCAGTCATTTCTGCCAAAGGATTCCCGACCAAGTATTGAGTGTATAACTGTACATGATTATTTGAAGGTTGACGTTTTTTGTATTAAAAACTCTTTTCTTTTATTGGTCGGATGAAATATGCTAATTTTGTGAGATAGGAATTTTGGGTTTTCATGAGCTGTATGCCAAAATCATCCGTATTAAGAAAATAAAAGACCTGAAATATTTCAGTTAGTGTGCAATGAATCTAAAATATATGAATGTTAAATTTTCATCATGACATTATGGAAAATAATGAACTTTATCACAATATGCTAATATTTTGAGAAGGACCTGTATAAGCAAGGTGAAACTAAAGGGGCAGAAGTCAGTCGTGCCCTTCAGGGATCTGTGTGATTATGACACAGAAAGCAGCAGAAAGGCTGTGTTTTGTGAATTAAATGCTACGCAAAATGGTTTTATTCATGAAAACCTTTTCAAAGAACTTCAAAAGATTTTTTTAAATCAGGAAACCCTCTGCTGTTACACCGCATGAATGTCTCACTATACAAAAATTATTCAATACTAAATTCACTATGTGTAATATTGAATTTATATGCAGTTAATGAAACTTCTGTTCCATTTGCAAAATGCAAATGCTGGATGCAAGAGTGTGAAGTTGATAGGGTGAGAATTAGGAAGAGATTTGAATCCACAGAAGAGTGAGAAGAAAAAAAAAACAACTATTGATTTTCTTTCATTACCAGATCTTTCTTTGAACCAAACTGTGTTTCAGAGAGAGACAGAGAGCAAGTGTGTGTGTGCGTGGGCGAAGCTTGTGGGAGGGTGGAGGATCTGCTCCAAAGTGGAAGGAGGGAAGACAGGACTTGGAGGGATCCGAGGACAGAAAGAAAAAAGACAACTCACAGGCAAATGTGGTTTATAAAGTTTATATCTCTGAGGGGACCAGTTACGGATTTTTTTTGCTTCACCTCTCAATTTAAACAAGACCATTCAAGACCACTCTGTGCTTTAAATATAACAATAAAAACCGATGACTTGAGCATTAACTTAAGCAGCACCTTTATTCTGCTGATACTGTGTTACTGTGTAGTCTGATGCAGGCAGGGACTGAGAGTTTGCAGGTACAGCAGAGACAAACAGCTTAATGCAGTCAGTTCTACCTTTGCTCTCTGACCATCGCACAGTAAGAATAAACGATATAACAGCACAGATGCTGTCTTCAAATTAGGTGGGGAACGGTTTTAACAGCTAACCTTGTAGTGATGTAAGTGTTTCTACAATGAAAAATTGTAAATGTAGTAATGGGCAAAGTCAACATTTCACATAAGCTTTAACAAGTAGGACATAAAAATACACATCCAGGTTGAAGGCCTTTCAGTTGCAGGTCAGAAAACGTCTGTTTTGGTGCTAACTACTATGAGCAAAATAATAACTTTGTTTTTTATTTTTATTCATTCAAACACTAAATGAACATGTTCATACGTTGATTTTTACAGCACTTTGTGTGCCTCAGGTTTAACTAAATACAAACCATCCAAAGTGCTTAGTTTATACCAACAGTGTACATTCTATATCTGAAGTCCGCCCTCAGGAAGTGTTCTTTTGGAGACAGAGAACACCCCATTATCCTGGCAGTTTTTAGAGTGTAAGGTTTAGCTAAGATATCCAATCAGAAAGGAAAAAAAGAGGTGTTACTCGTATTAATGAAGATAAACAGGAGGTACAGAAAAAAAAAAAAAACTACATTCATTAGGGCAACAAACTCCACCTGCTTGCTCCTCCAAAAGTTCCTTTATTGGTATGCAAGTAACAGAAAGTTGCTTGGCTGTTAGCCAGTGTCTGCTTGTCCTTGAGCCCTCTCACAGCAGCTGTACGCCACAGAGTCTGGAACATTTGGCGAGCTTGAGCCAGAAAGTATGACAGCGCCCCTCGGAACAGTGCAGCAATAAGAGTGTGAGAAAGCCTTTAACACACACTGATAGCTGTACATGTCTGGACAGGCGTCTGTGGATATCAATGTGTCTTTGTCAGATTTGTTCTGATTTGTTTCTGCTTTTTGAAGCTTTATTTATATTCTTCCTGCACACATACAGACAGGAAGGTCTGTGTGTGGAGATTTTCAATGCCTTGGAAAGCAACATCCAAGCTTTGAGGCTATGAGAATTAAAAAAGTTATGAAAAAGAAGGCAGGTGTTTGAGCTGTTCTGCAGAGAAGTGCACGTGCATGCTGGAGCAGTGGTAAAATAATTTTATTGATGGAACGTTTATGCCTTCAGCTGCTTTTGTGCCATTTTTTACCTAAAATTAGATGCTGGATGAGTGGTTTTCAACATGATTCAGAGCCTTGAGCTATTTGGTTACCAGCCCTTGGTGTACCAATTAATATGAGAAATTGACATGCATTCTGCTCCAGGAGGCAAAAAATCTCATTGTGTATGCTATATGACAATTCTTATAAATGACACAATTTGATGGCATGTTAGATGAAATACCACCTTGGGGGAAACCATCTATGCAGCGCCAGCTTTGTAACTGACAGGTGCAACAACTAAAAGAAGAAATGAAACAGGAGTCTTAGTCTTATGGGGAATGGTGCTAAGTAAAAAAACACACAAAACCAGTCAACAATATCAAAGGGTCGGAAAGAGTCAAAGAGGAATAAGGCCATGGGATAAGGGAACCAGTGATGGTAACAAAGACAGACTCTACTGCCAGACATCACTTTTTGTCCCCAAAGGGGACACAAGTTGTCTCACATGAGGTCGTAAATAGTTAGGGTCACAAAACAGACATGCATGCATAAGCACCTGTTATTTAGCATTTTTCTAAAATGCTACCATGCTTCCTCCTATAACTGATTTTATTAAGCTAGTTTATATAGATTCCTTTGTGTAAAACAATCTCTCCAAGATGTGCATAACAATTTCCCCATGCTGCATAGGCCCCAAAAGCAAGGAGCAACCTGTAAAAGTATTTAGGGCACATTACAGAACATGACATTAATCTTAGAGTGGCTACAAGAAGTCAAAATCAAGTTAAAATAATGTTCTACTCAATGATTTATGTCACTAATTTAGTGCATTAATATAGATGTTCAAGCATCTTTGTCTAATAATGTAATTATACAAATGTATGCAGGAGCTAAGGTAAACCTTATTCTATTATAATCTGTGCAAATACATGATTCAGTTTTCAAATAATCGTTAATGTAGTTTATTAAGGGAAATTAGCCCTATGTGAAAAAGTAAACTAAACCTCATAGCTGGTTGTGTCTACCTTGGCAGCAACAACTGGCATGAAACGTTTGCAATAACTGGCAATGAGTCTTTCTATATCCTTGGGGATGAAATTTCTCTTACTTGTTCTAATACATAAGCACGTTAAAAACACTTACTTTCTGTTGCTACTTTTAACGTTTGGGGACTCTCCGTGTTTTACACGGTTTTTCTAGTAGTGGTAAGGGGTCGCTAGCTTAGCTTTAGCTCCACCATGGCTACCCGTTCTACTGTTTCTCTCTCTGAGTCTTCTCCTCTCTCCTGCTCTCTGTGTCAGATGTTCAGTTACTCCTCTGCCTCCTTTAGTGATAATGGGATGTGTAATAAATGTAGCATTTTTGTAGCTTTGGAGGCGAGGGTGTCGGAATTGGAGGCCCGGCTCCGCGCTGTTGAAAAACCAGCAGATAGCCGAGGCCCTTTAGCCAGCGCGGAGCCACCAAGGGTAGCTCCCAGAAGCAGTCCTCCAGCAGAGCCCGCGCAGCCGGGGCTTCAGGCCGGCTGGGTGACGGTATGTAGAAACATAGTCCTAGATCCCAGCCCACAGGTCACCACCAACCCGTCTGCGTTTCTAACAGATTTTCCCCGCTCAGTGACACACCCGCTGAGAAGCCAACTCTGGTAATTGGCAGCTCCATAGTCAGAAACGTGGCACTAGAGACACCAGCGACCATAGTCAAATGTCTGCCAGGGGCCAGAACGGGCGACATCAAATCATACCTGAAACTGCTGGCTAAGGATCAGCGTAAATACAGTAAGACTGTTATTCACGCTGGCGGTAATGACACCTGGTTACGTCAATCGGAGGTCACCAAAGTTAGTGTTGCTTCGGTGTGTAAGTTCGCCAAAACAATGTCGGACTCCGTGATTGTCTCTAGTCCCCTCCCTGATCGGACCAGTGACGACATGTTTAGCCGCATGCTGTCATTCAACCGCTGGCTGTCTAGGTGGTGTCCAGAAAACAATGTGGGCTACATTGATAATTGGCGAACATTTTGGGGAAAACCCGGTCTGATCCGGAGAGACAGCATCCATCCCACTTTGGATGGAGCAGCTCTTTTTTCTAGGAATCTGGCCGAATTTATTAGTTCTCCAAACCTCTGACAACCCAGGGTTCAGACCAGGAAGCAGGGTCGTAGTTTAACACTCCTCTCTGCAGCTTCTGTACTGCTACCCACCCATTACCCTATTAAGACAGTGTCTCGCCCACGGCCAAAATTGAATAGATTAAAAAATAATCTAAAAAGAGGAAATCAGGAAAATCTAATAAAAATAAACTTTGCATCACAGAAACCTGGCTGCAGCAAGAGGATTATGTTACTATAAATAAGTCAACTCCTACTAATTATTTAAATTTTCACATTCCTCGAATTACTGGGCGAGGAGGAGGAGTAGCAACCATCTTTCAGTCGGATTTATTGATTAGCCCCAGACCAATCAATAGCTACAACTTTTTTGAATATTTAATCCTTAGTTTTCCTCATCCAAATTGCAAAGCACTAAAACCTCTTCTGTTTGTTGTTTTGTACTGTCCACCAGGCTCTTACTCTCAATTTTTAGATCAGTTTTCAGACCTTTTATCTGATTTAGTGTTAAATACAGATAAAGTTATTATAGTGGGGGATTTTAACATTCATGTAGACGCTGAAAGTGATACCCTAAATATAGCGTTTAATGCTATCTTAGACTCAATTGGCTTTGATCAAAACATTAACAAAACTACCCACCTTTGTCTTCATTCTCTGGACCTTGTGCTGACATATGGCATTGAGTGTAAAGACATAACAATATTCTCGCATAACCCTGTCCTGTCTGACCATTTCTTAATAACCTTTGAGTTTGATTTAACCGAGTACTCCACACCTGAAAGAAAATTTCATTATAGTAGATCATTATCAGGCGATGCTGTAACAACCTTTAAATAATCTGTTCCACTTTTAATTTCCTCATTATCACTGAAAAGCACAGTGGAGGGCAATAATTCTGTTTCTTCCCCTTCACAAATTGATTCTTTTGTTCATAGTGTTTCTTCATCATTGCGTGATGCATTAGACAATGCAGCCCCCTTGAAAAAGAAGATAATCATTAATAGGAGGCTGGCTCCTTGGTTTAATTCAGAGCTGCGTACTTTAAAGCACAATGTTAGAAATTTGGAGAGAAAATGGCGCTCTACACACCTAGAGGATTCCTACTTAATCTGGAAAAATAGCCTACTGTTGTATAAAAAGACACTTCGCCAAGCTAGAACAGCTTATTTCTCATCATTAATAGAAGAGAACAAGAATAATCCTAGGTTTCTCTTTAGTACAGTTGCTAAACTTACACAGAGTCATAGCTCTGTTGAGCCATCCATAGCTCTCAGCAGTCATGACTTTATGGGATTCTTCCAAAATAAAATTGATTCTATTAAAAATAAAATAAAATCTTTGACATACTCCCGAAGATGATTACTTCATCCTCAGCAAGTGAGACAACATTGGAAATAACTGCAGAACCTGATTTGTGTTTGGACTGTTTTGATCCAGTGAAGCTTCCTGAGTTATCAGAAATATTAGCTTCATCTAAACCTTCAACTTGTATGTTAGACCCAATCCCAACCCAATTATTAAAGGAAATGTTCCCTCTGATTACCAGCCCCATTTTAGATATGATTAATCTATCTTTAGTAAATGGATATGTACCACAAGCTTTTAAGGTAGCTGTAATTAAACCTTAGCTTAAGAAACCTACGCTTGATCGAGATGACTTAATAAATTACAGACCTATATCAAATCTTCCATTCTTATCTAAAATTCTTGAGAAAATTGTTGCTAATCAAATGTGTGAGCATTTATACAGCAATGACCTGTTTGAAGAGTTTCAGTCAGGTTTCAGAGCTCATCATAGCACTGAAACAGCTCTGCTGGAAGTCACTAATGATATTCTTATGGCCTCAGATAATGGACTTGTTTCTGTACTTGTTCTGTTAGATCTCAGTGCTGCATTTGATACAGTCGATCACAAAATTCTCTTAGAAAGGCTGGAATATGCTGTAGGGATCAGGGGAACAGCGCTAGGCTGGTTTAAATCTTATCTGTCTGACAGATTCCAGTTTGTTCATGTAAATGATAAATCATTTTTAAAGTCCAGGGTTAATTGTGGAGTACCACAGGGCTCAGTACGTGGGCCAATTCTCTTTACTATATATGCTTCCAATAGGTCAAATTATTAGGCAGCATGGGATAAATTTTCACTGTTACGCTGATGATACTCAGCTTTACTTATCCATAAATCCTGATGAGCCCAACCAGTTAGATAGACTACAAGCATGTCTTGAAGATATAGAAACTTGGATGACGTTAAATTTTTTGCTTCTAAATTCAGACAAGACAGAAGTTGTCGTCTTCGGACCGGAGTCTTTAAAAAAGAAACTGCTTAGTCAATCACTTAACCTGGATGGCATTAAATTGACCTCTGATAACAAAGTAAAAAACCTTGGTGTTATTTTTGACCAGGACATGTCATTTAAATCCCATATTAAACAGGTTTCTAGGATTTCCTTCTTTCATCTCCGGAACATTGCCAATGTTAGAAATATCCTATCTAGGAGTGACGCTGAAAAACTAGTCCATGCATTTGTTACTTCAAGGCTGGACTATTGTAATTCTTTACTATCAGGATGTCCACAAAATGCAGTTAAAAGCCTTCAGCTGATTCAAAATGCTGCAGCAAGAGTTCTGATGAAAATTAAAAAGAGAGATCATATTTCTCCTATTTTAGCTTCCCTTCATTGGCTCCCTGTTAAGTCCAGAATAGAATTTAAAATTCTCCTCCTCACATATAAAGCCCTTAATGATCTAGCTCCATCATACATCAGAGATCTGATTGTTCCATATGTTCCTAACACAGCACTGCGTTCTCAGACTGCAGGTTTACTGGTGGTTCCTAGAGTCTCTAGAAGTAGAATGGGAGGCAGATCCTTTAGTTATCAGGCTCCTCTCCAGTGGAACCAGCTCCCAGTTTTAGTCCGTGAGGCAGACACCCTGTCTACTTTTAAGGCTAGGCTTAAAACTTTCCTTTTTGATAAAGCTTATAGTGAGAGTGGCTTAGTTTATCCTGAGCTATCTTCCTTATTTTTTACCTCCGTCTTCTTCCCTCCCTGTTGGTTGGAGTAAAGGGGAGTCAGGTTTAGCCTAAACCGGCTCAGTTATGGTTGAGGTGCAAACACACCCTCCATTTCTGCTACCTGTATGACCCCTTCTCTTTTCCAATGGTTATAATCAGTCTGACAGAGGGAGGTATCCCAATCATTGTGGTTTTTAGTATGACAATGACCTTCAGTGGGACCCTTTGTGAGGTGCCTTGAGACGACATTGTTGTAAATAAGCGCCGTTTAACTAAATAATCTGAACTGAAACTATCTGTGTAGTTATGCTGCTATAGGCTTAGGCTGCTGGAGGACATAACGACCACTTTCACCCTCTTCGCTACATTCTCACACTACTCTCCAATTTTGCATTGTTTGCTGTTATTTCAGCTTTTAACTTTGTTCTCTCTTTTCTCTTCCTAGAAGCTACACCTGGCCTGGCTCTGTGTCTGCCTGTGACATCTTTCTGGAGAGGGGAATTGTCCGAGCTTCTGCTGGCAACAACTTAATGCTCACCCTCTACCGATGATCCACATAGCCCTGTCTTTTAGTGTTTAACCCTTTCTCTCTCCTAGACATGGAAATTGACTGAGCTTTTACTGTAACTAATTATATGTGCTCTCTTTCAGACTCTAACCTTGAAAACTGGCTCAGAGTTTATCTGTTCTTTCTTTCTAGGTGAAACGACTAAAGGAGCTACATCCATTAACATTTACTTTTCCTTCCCATAGAAAGTACTCCTGGATCAGTGCTTCTGTGTTCTTTTTGTGTCTCTGCTCTGTTCTCTCAAACCCCCAGTCGGTCGTGGCAGATGGCCGCTCACACTGGGCCTGGTTCTGCTGGAGGTTTCTTCCTGTTAAAAGGGAGTTTTTCCTCTCCACTGTCGCTACATGCATGCTCAGTATGAGGGATTGCTGCAAAGTCAACGCCAGTGACAGTCCACTGTCTCTACATGCTCATCCGGGAGGAGGGAATGCTGCAAGTCACTGACTGGATGCAATCTGCTGGGTTTCCTTAGATAGAAAAACTTTTTATCCAATTTGAATAAAAAGCTAACTCTGACTGCACTGTTCAATGATTAGGATTAATTGGAATGTATGTACCTGACTGTTGTGAAGTGCCTTGAGACAACATGTGTTGTGAATTGGCGCTATATAAATAAAACTGAATTGAATTGTAAATGAGGTGAAGAAGTATTTATTGTACATGATCATGTCAGCAGCCATAGCCTAAATGATCATCTATAAGCTCCCCATCTGTGGAGAAATTCTCTGGTGTTCTGCTATCTCCTCTCTAGCTTCTGATTGCAGCAGGTACCAGAGCTGCTCACCTTCCAGGCTGGTGCTGAAAGCAGAGGCAATGGTGCATTGATCTGCTTGGGAATGCCTGTTTGTTCCAATCGTGATCCCAGGACCACAAATCCTCTCTTTAGGCTCTGCTGCTGTGTTCAGTTTTCTCGACCTTTTTTTTCTCTGTTTTGTTTTGGTCATTTTACCAAACTTAACCTCATTATTATCAAGGCTACATTATCATTCATCTTCCACTCATCTTCCATTTCCCTTAACAATCTTCCCTGCATTATTTACCCTGCTCACCTTTACCTCTCTCCCCTAGTGACTCTGCTGACCTGTTCTTTCCAGGAACTTCCTGGGCCGAGATCTCCTACACATTTAATATTATTGTTTCGCAACATACTGTTTAACTTTTCCTCTGGTTGTCTGAGAACATTTCTGCATGTGGGTCGGGGATTTAAACAATATGACAGAGTTGCTCCTTTTGCTTAAATCTTGAACTGCGTAAAATAAAATTACAAACCTTTAAAATCTTTGTTTCCTTCATATTGATTCTTCCACACCCTTACCCTATTCTGACACAGGCTGCTTAACTTTATGGTATCACCATATCTATAATTATTAGACATCACCCATCTAACAACTTTCCGGACTTAGTGACTGACTCTGAATCAGTCAGGCTTGTCAATGAGATTTTGTGACATCTATTGTAAACCAAGAAGTGAAACTCTGAAGGACAAAACCTGATTTGATTTGATGAGGAAGACTGTGGGGTTTAGCTGCCAGTTGTCACAGCTAATAATGACAGCCGGGCCTCTGGAACAATGAGTATGACAGACTGGACTCCCACATTCAGCTTGTTGTCAAGGGAGGCAAGAAAGGGGAAGGAAAGAGGAGTGCATAGAAAATATTTTTAGGAGATCAATAAGTCTCCATGCCTTCAGGCAGATACCACCTCTGAAGAAGGTTTTGTGCGAAGAGCCAAAAATAAGTGGCAAGTATCTTGCCACATTAGGAGAGAAGTAATTGAGGAAAACACTGGAAACCTCTATAAGAAATGAATGGTAACATACGGCGGATGTTAGGGGAAGGCATCTCTAAAGCTTTGAAAAGTAGAAATCAAGTACAAGTGCACAGCGGGGCTTGTAGCAAGAGAGACCAACCCAAAAATATACCAGCTGCTCCCGAAGGAGGCAGATAATCCTGCTTCTGACGAACAGGGAGGGCTGGGAGCGGGCGCAGCAAAGAGACCCTATGGAAGATGTCAATTCCACCAGAGACAGAAGAGAAATAGAGGGAGACTAAGAGACTAAAATAGAGGACAAAAGGATAAGAAATGAGGCAAGATTGTCATATTAACTTGTGTATGTGTGGGTCAGAGGAATTCACGTCTACTAAACAGACCTAAGCCATCACTCCAGCAAAAGCAGCAGTCTCAATGGTATTTTATCAACCTTCTCATCTTGTAGAATGCCTCGTACTGTGCCCCGGGCCTCCAGCAGTCTCCCAAGGTCTGATCAAAAACCACTTACCCTCCATAGGAGTATTGCTGTCTGTCCGGTTAGCAAAGACCACATCCACATATTCGAGTTGCATCCTCTGGAGGGAACCTCTTAAACCTGAAGTGAAAAAAGTGATTAAATATGTTAGGAAGGATTGTGGGTGGAAAAGGATAAAGTAAAGTAGAAAGCATTGAGCAGGACTTCGCTTTTGCATATTCATGTTCAGTAATTGAAGCAGAAATATCTAGTTTTTTATATCCTAAATTAAGATAGTCTACATTATGCATATATGACTTGCTCCTATTTTCCCAGCCTTTTTTGTATAATTGTACCAAACGTCATTGTAGCTCAAGCCATGATAATGTCCTCATTACAGTAACAACAACAAAGAGACATGTTAAAAAGCAGTGGCTAAGTCAAATAAAATTACATAGAGCCTTCACGATCCTGGGGACTTGATATCAGACTGTGTCTGCTAATTTCTTAAAACATTTCATGGTGCTAGGATTGTTGATGATAGAACCAAACAGAGCAAAAAAGACGATCCTTTATTTACACGGCAAAAAACGTCATACAGTACAGTAGCTGGCATATTTTCTGAAATTGAAAAATTAGAAATAAGTTAATTTGGTTCATCTACAGAATTATACCAAAACAATGTTTTAAATTTTATTTCTCTGAGATAGGCTGCTAATTACAAATTAAAGAATATTTCCAGGTTAAAATTGTTCCATTGCCAAGTGGTCTGCTGTGCATAGACACGACATTGAGTTAGGTTAAGTGTAGGCCTGAATAATTCAGAGGTGAGATTATTGTGACCAAGTTAATAAAAAAAAAACATTCTTTTGAAAATGACCAGGACCTAAACTCAAAGACTGACAAATTGTAAGAAAGTTTTAACAAATACCAGTCAAGACAACTTTATTATAATGCAAGAAAGTGTGGTTTCATGGAAGCAAAATATAAAGAAATCACAGATGATGCTCAACTTTAACAGAGTACTGAATATTTCTTAAATAAACTTCTCAAATATGCAAATAGGAGGTGCCATGTGTAAAAACCAATGTATTTATTGTACAAAACAGTTCTACTTTGTGTTAGTTTCAGCACTGTTAAAATTTAAGTGGTTAATTTCCATTTACAATTTACAAAATGTTCCTCCTTGAAGGAATGACTCAATGTTTAATGTAATTATTATGAAATCTGTTTTTAAACTCTAAGTCAGCTATGCTCTGAGTTTTTTTATATTTAACAGTCAGCTTTATACACAAATTTATTACAATCAGATTTTGAGAATAAATGTGTGATCAAGTAAAATCTTTCACTTGTAGTTGTAGCCAAAGCTCTGTAGCTAACAGCAGTTTTATTTATGATACCATCAATGTGCCTGAGAGCAAAGCATAGACAGGAGGAAATAATGATGGATCTTATTTGTACTTGGAAGTCAGATCTTTTAAGTTCCCAGTCAGAAATGCAACAAAAATGCCCACTGAATTCTGACTCTGTGATTTTATTCATGCTTGAGTTCATAGAGGGTACACGTGGATGTTTAAACCACACTTTAAACACACTGGGTCCTTGGATGACATCATGGAAAAATCTAAATAAAGGCAAGATATCAGGAAGAGAATTGTGGACATCCACAAGTCTAGTTCATCCTTGCTTACAATAGTAGGATGCCTGAAGGGGCCATGCTCATCGGTTAAAACATTTTAAAATGTTATATAAATACCATTCAGTTCTCCCAGAGAAAATGTTTTGGTGCAAAATTTGCATTTCAACAAAATCAAAAGACTTAAGAAAGATGGCGCCTGAAGGCATTAAAATAAATTCTTCCACAGTGAAATTAGTCCCATGCTGACATGAACGAAAACATTACTCGGAGAGGAATAAGCCATTACTCCAAAAGCAATACAAAAAAAAAAATCCAGATTCCAGTTTGCAAAGGCACACAGAGAGAGAAATACTTTATTTTTGGAAACATATGCTGTGGTATAGCAAAACGAAAAATGAGGTTTTTGGCCATACTGACCATCATTACAGTTGGAAGAAAAATGGCAGAAGCATGGAAGACTGGCAGCAACATATTGTGTGGATGTTTTGCTGCAGGAAAGACTGAGAAACTTTACAAAATAGACGGCATCCACAGGAAATAACATTCTGTGAAAATATTGAAGAAAAATGTCAAGGTATCAGCCAGGAAGTAATCCCAAAATGGGTCTTTCAAATGGACAATGACCCTAAGCATACTGCAAAATTTGTTTAAATATGTGATTGAAAACATGACATTCAAATAAGAAAGGGACATATTGGGTTTGCTGCTGGTCAATTGTGCTCAACAAGCAGTAAAAGACCCAAAACAGGCTGGTGGACCAAAATGAAAGTAAAATATTCCCATTGTAACATTTAATAGCAATCTCCAGATTTGATTGAAAGTAATGATTTATCATACTACAAGCCTTAAAGATAGCCTCTCTGAAACTGAGCTCATATTCTGACAAGAACTGTATGAAGTTGGAAAAAAAAACTTGAACCGCTAAAATCATCTATCTCTGATAAATAAATAATGTTGTTAGTTGGGTTCTGAACCAAATATTTATAGATGACAACACATGCATACATAAGAAAAGGTCACTCTCAGCGTCTGCTCAAGCAACAAGGGAGGATGGCAGAGTAATAGAAACATGGAAATGTATGTGTTTTTGTGCGTTTGTGTGTGTGTGAGGCAGATTAGTGCCAGAGGCTTCATCACCCACTAATCCCAGTTGAGAGATACACCACTTCCTAGCGATGATAGAACTCCTTATACCTACTCCTGTCATCTGCTCCCACACAATCTCCCAACCACTTTTTACATGGATTCTAATCTAAGTTTGCACCGTCATCACGTGTTGCTGTCAGCTAGATTAGCTGGAGTTTAAAGGGCCATGAAGGGAGTCTATTTTTAGAAGCGAGGAAACACGCCGAACGACAAAGCAACTCTGCCGGCATCTGCAGCGAATGATGAATTCAAAACCCGAGCTCTATAAGAGTTGTTCAATCAATGCTCAAGTTGTCAGGGAATTTATAAAAATGTTCGACACATTTCCAGGTGGTTAGAGGCTTGTTCAACTCAAGGTCAAACCAGGAAGACCTGCCTTATGGGTCAGTGAGTTATAACACCTGAAAAAGTCACATTGAAGGCCTTTAGTGCAGAAGAGAGTATTAACAGATACCTCACACAGCCAGCACATTAGTCTGTGATGACATGTGTCACACCAGGTTCGCCCACAACTCTATCATGTACAGTAAAACTGGGTATAACTAATTGATGATGATAATTTCCTTAGCCTCCCCTGAATCTCTGCTCTCTGCAACCTTCTTCAGTATCCCTGTCCCCTCTCGTTTTGCCTCGTTTTGCAGAGGCTGCAGTGAATGCTAATAATGTGGGAGAGAGCTGAGTCACTGCAAGAGGTGCATTGCGCTTTGGAGTGGCGAGTTGTTTCAGAAGTGGGGGGGTGAGAATGTTTTGGGCCATAAACTCAAGCAAGTGACAATTTAACATAAACAGCCTGGCAGAGGAGAAAAGAAGAGCAGATATTGCAATTGACTCCAGTACTATAAAACCTGTGAATAAATGAGACAAAAACCTGTTAAAGTAATACAAGACAAAATATCTGCTAAAGTCTGATGCACTGTTGGCCACTTCTTTAAAATTCTGCTGCGTCGACACCAAAGTCATGAAAAGAGACACAGACAAGAACAAGGAGGAAGGAGAAAAAGAGGTAAAAGAAGGGGGTTCTGCAAGAGTGGAACAGGGCTGAGAGGGATGGTGCAATGTAAAGGATAAAACAGAGGGGAGGATATATACTGATTACCTTCAATGATGTGTTTTCGGTTGAGGCCTCTCTCTGTCTCAGCTCTGAAACAGGAAAAATTAACAAGATGAGAACACAGCTCTAAAAGTCTAAGCAGACTGTTTAACATGTCAGAGAAGATTCTGCACAACAGGTCACATGCTATTCACTAAAACGTTGAACATGTGTAAGCACAACCCTTCACCAAAAATGGGAAAGATTATGGCACAACCGCAAACCTAAGAAGACATGCCCAACGACCTAAACTGACAGGCAGGGCAAAGAGAGTATTAATTAGAGAAACAGCTAAGAGGCTCATGGTCAATTTGGAGGAGCTGCCATTGTTGAGAGAAACCAGTCACTTTTAAAATCTGCTACAAGCGGTGTAGATATACAGATATCTTTTACCTCCACTATGTCTATCTGTCTTTAACGTTATTTCTGTTGAAGAAATTTTTACCTCTGTCTGCCAAAACATTTACCTGCATACGTCTCTTCTAGGCCCTCCCAAAACTTCTATGGGCATATTTGAGCCTGAGCCAGGGGGGATACTTCTTTTCTCTACATACGGTATGTTCAAAGTCTTAGCAAGATGTCTTATGTTGGTATAGATACAACAAAACATCTAGAATAGGAGCTAGGTCTTTCAAGTTGCCCAGGACCAGTGTCTTCTTCAGGACAGAATAGCTCTCTTTAATGTGGACTTTCTGTCTTGTAACTTTGCAGATTTTGTCTTACACAGAAAAGTTAAGGGTATTACTTGTGTAAAGGTAGGAAGTAATAAGTTACTGTGTTTAACCTTTCCTCTTGTGTCTGGCTTTGTGACAAGTCTGATATCCACTTTCCCCTCAGCTGTTTCCCACACACTCCCATGAGAGATACCTGACTGTGCAGCTGTTAAATGTTATCTGACATGAAACACTATGTTTCTCAGGGAAGAGCCAACTGTGCAGGTTGTCAGTCATTTAACCTATGTTTACTCATTTACCTTAATATCTGCCTCGTGTTTGCAGTGCTTCTGTATTTCATTCCCTGATAGCGTCATTGAAGGAGCTATTGCTGCCATTAACTACAGTATGTGCACTCTCTTTGTTTTACTTGCTGAGAGAACCTTCAGGCTCAGGGTGTTTGTGTTTCTTCCCAGGAAGGAGTAAATGAGGGAGCTATTAGTGCATTAAATTGGACTTGTTCGTCTTGTTAAAGATTACATTTGTGGTAATTTGGTGCTCTGTAAATAAAAAAATTGGATTATTTTATACTTGCATTGGCCTCCCTCTCTCCTATTTTGCACTGGGTTGCTTATAGTACAAACTTTGCAAATGCTTTTTTTGTATAATCTTATTTTTGTGCAAACATGTGGGAGGCATGCATCAAATATGCAAATACACTGTGGAACGGAGATGCTGGACAAGAACCTCAAGTGAGATAAGTAGGTGTCCTCTAAATACATCTAGGATGGAAAGAGATTTCGAATACATTGACAGTTGCCTGAGTGAATGATTTTATATAAAATTTGCACAATCCATCTTTTTACCCTCTGTAGTGATTTAAATTACATCTGAAGAAAACGAAGAGAAGAATGTGAATGCACTGGTGGATACCCGACTTCCCTCGGTGAAAACCTGAAGGCTTTTTGGAAGGAGGGAGAATGTGACTAATGTGGACTGAACTCACAATATTTCAGCGTGAAAGCAGGAGCAAATATGATGTTAGGCCTGAGGGATATAGATGTTAAATACAACATGGAAACAGAAGCAAGACAGGAGCTTGCTGTCATTTCTTTCCAGGGTAATGCCCTGTGTGCGCCCCTGTGGGTTTCCCAGAATGTCTGATTCAAGCCATGCTCCGTAGAGCTGGAGGCAAAAGTTTTAAGTCTAGACGGTCATAATTCATATATTCTCAGCATCTGAATTTTTAAAAAAATGACACGCTGTATATACACATATATGTAAAAACAAATTGCACACACACACACACACACACACACACACACACACACACACACACACACACACACACACACACACACACACGCACACACGCACACACACACACACACACACACACACACACGCACACACGCACACACACACACACACACACACACACACACACACACACACACACGCACACACACACACACACACACACACACACAAATAAACTTACTTTCCTCCCCAGTAAAGCTTTGTGGTGATCACAAGGCTGGATCTCCTAAGGAGTACAGACACATCAAAAGGTAAAAAGATATATGTGTGTTTTAGCATTAAAGTGCATCTGCTACTATGCTGCTGTGTGCATATCCAAGCAAGTGAAGCAATCAAATTTGTGAATGACAGGAGTGTTGCTCAGTGATCTTACATCCTGCTGAGAGAAGTGGCAGATAGACTGTGCTCCTGTTTCTCATGAAGTTTGAGAAGTTGCATTGGGGTGTCCCTAACAATCAAGCTCCCACATATCTTCCATGCTTGAATTGATCAATAATTTAAATTCATTCAGTCAGGGTGAAAGGCAGGCTAAAAAAATGATGAATGTATAATGCTTCAGTGATTAGTTAGCATATTGTTATGAAGAACCTGTTTGACTTAGCATGCAGATTGTTGTGGAAAAATGGTTCCTTGATTTAGTGCTTATTTTATACATATAGTACAGTAGGTGACATACTGTACTCTTGAACTTTGTACCTTCCATTGCACACCATATAGATGCTTGAAAGCAAAAACAGAAATTTGTTAAAAATTGTTAGCCTTTTTTGTGATGATATGATATATATATATATATATATATATATATATTGAGGGGTTTTGTTTGTTGCATATGTTATTGCTTCAGTGTCCAGGTTTCTCTCAAATTTAGTTTAATTGAGAAATACTTGAGCTGAAAGGGAAAGTAAATGTTGCAATTATCCAATCTCATTGTAGATGGTGATGCAGGTGTGCAGGAAATGTCTCCTGTAGCTGTCTGTATTTTGCTCTATTATCAATTTAAAATGGTGTATTTTAGTTTTTGCCAAAATACTTGCAAATATATGCTTGTTGGTTGCATGTTTGTTTTACCATTACTTACTTTTAATGACCATGTTTATTTTAACCTATATTAATTCAATGCAAATTAATTAAAGGTTTTACTTTGCATATCTATTCAAAAAAAAAAAATACTTGAGTAACTAGAGTAATAATTTCACTCATACTTGCAAAACAAAAAAAGGCTGATTTAATTAGAAGACAAATTAGAATCAGTTATATTTCTAAATTCTAGTTGTTTATTACGACTAAAGAAAGCTATTGGCTATAACGCAGTCTTTGTTGCCGTAACTTCTAAAATTCGCCATATTTGCTTTTTGGGAATGTTGTCTGTTTTAATTATACTGGATCACAAGTTTAGTATAATTAAGTTTAATTTAATCATCTTCTCATCAGTATCATAAATCCCTTTGAATGCTAAACAATAAACAAACATAATTACAGTTATAAAAACAACTATGAGAGCACATGGCTTGGTCCATGCCTCATGTCAAAATGTACAGGGGTTGGACAATGAAACTGAAACACCTGGTTTTAGACCACAATAATTTATTAGTATAGTGTAGGGCCTCCTTTTGCAGCCAATAAAGCGTCAATTCGTCTTGGGAATGACATATACAAGTTCTGCACAGTGGTCAGAGGGATTTTAAGCCATTCTTCTTGCAGGATAGTGACCAGGTCACTACGTGATACTGGTGGAGAAAAACGTTTCCTGACTCGTTCCTCCAAAACACCCCAAAGTGGCTCAATAATATTTAGATCTGGTGACTGTGCAGGCCACGGGAGATGTTCAACTTCACTTTCATGTTCATCAAACCAATCTTTCACCGGTCTTGCTGTGTGTATTGGTGCATTGTCATCCTGATACACGGCACCGCCTTCAGGATATAAGGTTTGAACCATTGGATGCACATGGTCCTCAAAAATGGTTCGGTAGTCCTTGGCAGTGACGCGCCCATCTAGCACAAGTATTGGGCCAAGGGAATGCCATGATATGGCAGCCCAAACCATCACTGATCCACCCCCATGCTTCACTCTGGATATGCAACAGTCTGGGTTTTACGCTTCTTTGGGGCTTCTCCACACCGTAACTCTCTTGGATGTGGGGAAAACAGTAAAGGTGGACTCATCAGAGAACAATACATGTTTTACATTGTCCACAGCCCAAGATTTGCACTCCTTGCATCATTGAAACTGCATTTGGCATTGGCATGAGTGACCAAAGGTTTGGCTATAGCATCCCGGCGTTGTGTATTGACCCTGTGGAGCTCCCGACGGACATTTCTGGTGGAAACAGGAGAGTTGAGGTGCACATTTAATTCTGCCGTGATTTGGGCAGCCGTGGTTTTATGTTTTTTGGATACAATCCGGGTTAGCACCCGAACATCCCTTTCAGACAGCTTCCTCTTGCGTCCACAGTTAATCCTGTTGGATGTGGTTCGTCCTTCTTGGTGGTATGCTGACATTACCCTGGATACCGTGGCTCTTGATACATCACAAAGACTTGCTGTCTTGGTCACAGATGCACTAGTAAGACGTGCACCAACAATTTGTCCTCTTTTAAACTCTGGTATGTCACCCATAATGTTGTGTACATTTCAATATTTTGAGCAAAACTGTGCTCTTACCCTGCTAATTGAACCTTCACACTCTGTTCTTACTGGTGCAATGTGCAATCAATGAAGACTGGCTACCAGGCCGGTCCAATTTAGCCATGAAACCTCCCACACTAAAATGACAGGTGTTTCAGTTTCATTGTCCAACCCCTGTAAAACTGCTGGTTTTCTATCCTATTCAAAATTGCGGCCAAACTGTGTTGAAATACACAGAACATTTCTAAATACAGACACTGTTGCATGGCAGCAAGAAGGTCCTGGGTTCGACTCCCGGCCGGGGGTCTGCATGAAGTTTGCATGTTCTCCCTATGCATGCTTGAGTTCTCTCCAGGTACTCTGGCTTCCTCCCACAGTCCAAAAACACGACTGTCAAGTTAATTAATCTCTCTAAATTGCCCTCAGGTGTGCATGGTTGTGTGTGTCTGTGTTGCTGTAAGCACATGAAAATTATCTGAGAGCCACTATCATCAGTTTACTCCCACACACCGACTGTTTAAGTTTAGGCAACAATACACTGTTTATACTACTTTGTCAGGTACAGGTAAAGAACATAATTTGTTTTAAACTATGCCTCTTCATAGCCTTAAACCTGCATGTTGCAAAACAATGCTAAAATGTGTCGATTGCCTCCCTGGCTATAGCTTCGGTGTCTTAAAAAATGGCTGTCTGTGTTGGCTGTGAGATCCACACTCAACCCTTCATCTTTGGTCATAAAGCCTCTGAGATTGTCTTGTGTGACTCAGAGAGGTCAGCAGCAAATCCTTTGGGTTGTGTGGGTTTGCAGATGTATTGTGCTCGTTCAGGCGCATCCTGGGAGTGTTAAATGTACCTGGGACATGGGGATTTTAGAGGCCATACTGCTGTGCTTCTTGAGCCTTTCTGTGCCGTTTTAATAGTGTGGAGGGCTTTGTCTGCATGGTTATCAAGAGGTTGGTATGAAACACTTTAATGAATCTAGATTATTACTATTTTGCATTTTAACGAGACACTGATGTTTCTACGTAATCATCCTCACAAAGTGGACATGCTTTAAAATTTCAGTGTTTCAACAGCTTTGCACAACATTTCACAAAACCAAGTGCTTCGATTCTGAAGAGGATTATCCAAATAGAAATAAAAGAGTTAGACATTAACATCTGGTTAGTTTACATCTAATCTGTTGATGTTGTCTGCCTGGTGTTACCACTTACCTCCAGCACTTCTTCTTGATGATGTTTCCCAGTATTATCTCTGCTCTGTGGAAAAAGATTAAATTAAAAACATGATTAGATGCAAAACAAAAAAACAAGAAAAACACACCCAAGGAATGATGAGATCAGATTAGATTACACATTTTGCCCCAGTATGAACATGAAAGTTATCAGCTGCACATCTACAGCCTGATTAGAAACCAGGGGCAGTACAAGAGACCAGATAAATGACTGTTGGACTGTATGCATGAATTCCAGCAGCAAACTTGAAATTAGTTTTTATCTGCAACTTGTCCCCCATTATTCACCAAGGCGATGTCCAGACAGGAAGTTAGATTGAGGTTTGGGCATAAAAGTGAGGCGTCATGAATGAATAAGCTATAGCTGCTTCCAATTTAGGCATTACTAGTGGAAATAATGGACATAGCGGCTAAAAGGGAGAGAGAAAATGCAAAGGGAACTAATAGAAAGGAAAGTAATGTATGAACAACGTATATTTTATCTAATTGTTATAGGGGAAAAGTAATTATAGAAACATAAGCAGAAACACAATTAATTATAATTATTTTTAAGAAAATCAAACAAAAAGAAATAATAAGGAACTGAATAAATAAAAAAAATAGAATAATTAATTAAATAATATGGGATTATGATACATTAATACACTATGGCACTCAAAAAAATACATATGTTATTGTATTCCATATTAAATACCACAAAATAGTCTCAAAGGTTTCTTTTTAATTTGTTTGTTGCAGTTGTTTACAAATCAACAACTTTACTTACTTTACTTAATTTTTTTATTTCGTCAGATTTACTTGTCCATATGTGGGGGATTACCTCTTGCCAATAATTGATGCCTTGTCTGGAAAAACAACAGGAAGTACCATAAAAGTGTCAGGATGATTACAAATGGAAGAGAGTACTAACTTTCCCCCAGAGTAGACCTCGGCCGTATCGAACAGGTTGACGCCGCTCTCATAGGCGATGGTCATCAGCTGCTCTGCTACCTGAGAGACAGGTGAGAGAAGTTGCAGTATATGAAGCTAATGTTGGTAATCTGAACTCCAGCAAATAGTGCCTCAAATTGCACTTCAAAAAGGGTAAGAAATTCCCAGAACAAGCAGAGGAAGTGCAAATCTGTTCACTTCAAAACCACCACCGGCTACTTGTGGGTTAAAGTTGTTTACTACACAGGATGCTTCCTGAAATGTTCCTGACATATTTTTTGTGCCTTCACTTTAACCAGTAAAAAGAGCAGGATCAGACAGGGCAAATGATTTTAATCAATTTCCTCATTTTCTTATTTGTAATTATGCCTTGTGTGTTATTTTTCTTCCAATTGCCATCCATCATTGATGAGCTGTCCCCCATTCAGTACCCTTTTTATCCCCTTTCCTCCAAGGCCAGGTCGGACCATTAAAATATGACAGTGAAAAATGAAGCATGACCACTTGGCCTTGTTGGACACCTAACCCCACAGTGTGATATTGTAAAATGATAAGGGTGGTCCACATACATCCACACCATTTTACATGCAGCCCCAACAAATTGCTTCCACAGGTTGTGAACTGCACACTATTTACATAACCTAGCTGGATTTAAAAGAATGAAAGAAAGCATCTGCTCTTGAGCTGCAACAGCTAAATAATGGAAGTGAAGCAAAGCCTTACCTCATCAGAGATCTGACCTCCAAATGTTACCCATGTTCCTGTTGAAGGAATTGCCAAAAGTCAAATCTCTGACAAAACAAAAATAATTATACACGACTATGTATTCAAATAAGTCATTTTTAATATGCATTAATTAATACTCTGACATTTGTGGCACAGACTGATGACAAAATGCCTCCTGCCCTAAAGCCATCACTGCCATATGTCAGCTGAATGTTCATCAACGAGAAACATGTTTTTTTGCACAGGAACATTGAGAGGAACGTTTGTTCATTTGTTTCATCTCACATCAAAATATAGAGATTCTACTGCAGCTATATGATGTGCAGAATGAGTTGATAAATCATTATCATTTGCCAACAGACACAAACACCTATCGGAGCAGAATGAAACTTGAATATATGAAATAAAAGTCTGCTTAAGTGATATATATGTGTGTGAAAATATTCAGTGAGCCTGTGACTATGTTGCATTGCAATTCAGTCTAGGTTTGATAGTCTATGTGCTATGTATTGCAGTTTGTTGCTCCTTTCTTTTCACAAATAGAATAAAGGATTTTTCATAAAGGTTTTATGAATCTCAGATTGTGTTTTTACAAATCTCTGTTCAGTGTTGACCAAGCCAGTCTAACCTTGTCATTGCCCTGTAGGGGGAGAGCCCACTCCTTATTGGCTCAAAGTGCAAGCGAGCAACACGTTTTTCAAGGTATAACTGACTTTTTGTTTCTTACTTCTCATGCTGCGCCCCTATAGAAGGGCTCCCTGGGTGGAAAGCAACATCACCCTTATTACAAACTGCTTATAGGGTCTTTGCACAATAATTTAATGGTATGAGAGCTTTTGGTCAATTTATCTTCTCTTTTCAATGTTATGCTGCATTAACATGTGACACAAAGCTCATTACCATGTCTCACTAATAAGAAATAATGGAAACTTTGGTGTTAAATCATTAACCAACTGTGCAGCAATGAGGCAGCAGATTGGTGTAGGCGCAGTCTGAGTTTTCCCAGCTGGCAATGGCAAAAACACAATCTGCTTAATTTACAAGACTGACTGACTGACTGAAACAGCGTTTTTAACTGCTGATAGTGGAAATTTAATTTCACATTCTTCTTACTATAGAGATTAGGTCTAGAGGGGATATTTCCAAAGCTAAAGCTAAATACTGCTTTCTATCTTCTTAGTAGTCAAAGACAATTGAGTTGATTCTCAACTTCAGGGTGTCATTCAAAAGCTGCATTTCATACATATGACATTAGGACATGTTATCTTATTTCCCCAATCTGGTCTTTTTCCAGGTCTTAACATCTTAGTCTCGATGAAGTGTCATAAACAGTAGTTGCATCAAGGGCACCAATCAACACTCAAGTGTCGAAGGTCAAAACTAGCTTTGGTTTATGTGAGGACCTCTTTTCATGCTATTGCTGCAGCTTAAGCATGTCGTGAAGCCTCAGAGTGTTCTTAACCAACTTTAGTATTTACATATAGCAACTTTCCAATCAGCCCTGGTTACCTCCTTTCCACCTTTATCTAGTTCTTCATTCTTCTTTAACCATGTTGTAACAAACAGTTTATGAACTTTGTTACAGATTCAACGCCATTGTGATTTCTAGAACCTTTCTAGCTTGGCTCTTGTTAACAACCATTTCTTCCAAACTGAAACATTTGATAATCCCTTTTCCTTATTGAAAAGGCTGGGACCTTAACACCGGTGCTGTACTTTCCACTTTTAATCATCTCTCATATAAAAGTATTCTCCCCAATTTGAACCATTATAGATATCTCTAAATTTCCCAACTTGCAGCCACCTTCTGCTATAAATGAAATTCTCCAGACACCTTTTGCACAAAAGGCCATCATTTCCAAAGTTTTTCTCTACATATCAAACCTGAGGTATGTACCCCTCAGTAAAATCTGAATCAGAGTTGGAACATAAGGCAGGGAGACGGGGTCTCTAGTCATTCCCGTCTTTGACTAATTTCTGGTCTGCTGTCTTTAAAACATTATTACAGTCTCTATAGGATTAGTTTTAAAACCTAATGCTAATTCTGTCATATTTGGTACATCACCAACTGTTCTGCAGTGAAGAAGTTAGAAAGAATACAACATTCTGCACTCTACTTTCACCACCAAGGTTGTGTTTGGATGTGGGTTAGGGGGTCGCGGGGTGTGGGTGTTATTTAGAGCCGTTGGAGTGGAGCTGAGTGGGGATCTGTATGGTTCTGTTTAGTAAAACATAGGTTTGCTTTTGTGCTAGTCAGTATTATTGTCAACAATTAAGATAATCACAAATAAATTACAAGTTGAATCAATTGTAATTTGAAAGTCCAATTACTTATCGGGTTAAGGGTTATTTTTTGTTATTTATACACTGTTTTTAAGCAGTGTATTTATATTTTGTAAGTGTAGGTGGTGCACTTAGTGCAATTTTTTTGCCCTGTGGTTGTAAGTTAGGTAAGTTATATTTTAGAATTTGTCTTGCTGTCATCTTTAATGTATAGCAAATACAAGCTTTAACTATGTGTTTAATGTGCAGTCATCTTATGTAATCAATAGCAACTGCTAAATAAATGGAATATTAGAAATATGAAAGAATGAATAAATACATAAAGTGTGTTGGACTTGAACTAGGTCTGTTGCATCACAGCTATTGATCACATTGTTCATCCACGCAAGTCCAGAAATAAAAAATGTTTTGAGACAATATAATGCAATATTATGCAATAATATTACTATGCAAGATATGATACAAAATTAAAATTTTATTTTATCCTGTAAAATGTTATTATTGACTGTACATTTCTGCTGTGATGTAGACAAACATTACTATTATACACTGTAGACTAAAAATACATCACCTTGTTATTTGTCACGGATTATGCCTTTAATAAGCAAATAATTCAAGCACTTGGTGTTAAATCTGCACTTGACACAAATTGTGCTATCCATTTTAAATTACCTGGGACAGTTACATGAGACGGACTGTTCAGTGGAAAACCATGCAAAGTAAAAGGCTTGCAGGAGGCTTAGGCCAAGAAATGTTCTTCATAATTATTTCCCTTGTTAGTAGTTATTTTGCTAATCTAATTTGGCATCACTTAGACCAGTGATTTTAAATTCCAGTTTCTAAGATTAACGAGAATTTAACAGAAATGATTAAAAGGTCAAAGAAAAATAACACATAGCTGAGATTTAATGTCACATAGATATATTTTATGCATCATATTTAACAGTTTTTTTGTTTTTTTGTAGAGGACTGGTAAAAGAAAATAACGATTTGCTCAAGGGCACTATAGCCTGATAGAAGCAATCCATTTTAGCTGCTGGAGGGTTTTTCTCAATATTTAGCTGTTGCTCAGTGAGCTGTGGGATAAATCTTTCAGAAAAAAAAGATCACAATAGGAATGATTAACTATTTAATTTGAACTGTTTCCTCTGAGGTTGTTGAGCCAGGGAAACACTGCATCTTTTATGTTCTGAGATATTTTTTCCTGGGGCCTACAACAAGAAGTGTGACACAAACACATGCAGTGAAATACACACAAAATCCCACAAATGTCTTACTGAATGAATGAGGGCGAAAGAAAGACTTCCCCTGAAGGTTTGGATCGGACATGTTGATAGAGTTTTCTGTTTACTGAAAACCCCTCTGTCGATTAAATATTAACAGGGAAACATTTAATGTTCTCTAAATGGCTCTTTTGTCTCTCGTGGTTTTCCATAAAAATAAAAGACGCATGAGTTTTAGAATGCAGTAAATGAAATGATTTATTTAGAGGCTGTCTAATTCCAGTCTGCTGGCCTTCCAATCAGTCATTCACACACACACACACACACACACACGCACACACACACACACACACACACACACACACACACACACACACACCCACACACACACACGCACACACACACACACACACACACACACACACACACACACACACACACACACACACACACACACACACACACCCTCTCTTGTTTTGCTATATGTAGTGAGTCAACCATGTGTTGACTTCCATTGATTTTCAGTCATTTTCAACCTTTTCTATGCCCTAACTTTAACCTAAAGTAAATTCACACCTCAGTCCTAAACCTAACCGTTAGCAAAATAGGTCGTGAGGACCAGCAAAATGTCCTCACTTTGAAACAAATGGTCCTCAATTTGATGGTGAAATTTGGAAAATGGTTCTCACTTTGATGCCAAGACAGCAACACACACACACACACACACACACACACACACACACACATACACACATAATTGAAGCAGGGTTGCACCTGAATGTCTATGAAGTCATTAGATATTTGCTAATTCTAATTGAATGTACTCACCGAGACCCAGACAGGAGACACGCAAACCAGATTTCCCCAGGTTCCTGTTAAATAAATCAAAGCTTGATTTAGAGAAACAGCAAACTATTCTCTCCACGTGTCATTATGAAAATATGATTGTAATCACTGGGCTGCCCCTTAATATACTCAGTTTTTTTTCTAGATGTTTGCTTGAAAGCCAAAGCTAAGATAGAACATTTGTAAACCTATGTAAAAAATCTCATAGTAATAGTGTTGGGTTTTTTCTCTTGCTATATTGAGCAGAGATTCTCTGAATCTCACCTTTTTCTCTTGCTATCATGAATCATAGTTGAGAGATTAGATGGGAATAGGACACTTGATTTATACGTCTTGTGCCTCCCTGGGATACAGAAAAAGGCTAAGGACCTTGATGTATCTGTTAGGTACAGTGCCTTAGAAAGGTGTTCAGTACTCTTTATCTTCTCCACATTTTTTCCATAACAACCCAAACCTTCAAAGTTGTTTGTTAGGATTTAATGTATTAGACAAACAAGAAGTAGTTTTGGTAAAGTGGAAATATTTTTGGTCTGTTAGCAAAATGCTCTGGTTGGCGGAAAACTAAAACCGCACTCTGAGCACAGCCTCCTCACTGTGAAACACGGTGCTGGAAGGAACATGCTGCGGGGTTGTTTGTTATAGTGATGTTATTTAGAGTTGGTGGGAAGACAGAAGCCAAAAACATGCTAAATGTGGAAGAAAACTTGTAAGAGGATGCAAAAGTTTGAGACTAGAACAGCCTATTCATGTGTTAAATTGGCCTAGTCAAAGTCCAGACCTAAATTCAATTGGGTTTATGTTGAAAGATTGAAAAAAATGATATTCACATATGCTCTCTATCCAATTTGATAAAGCTTGATCTATTTTGCACAGAAGATTTTACTGAAATTTCAATCTCTAGATGTGCAAAACTGGTAAAAACATACCCCGTAAGACTTTTGGCTGTAATTGCAGCAGCAGGGTGGTTCTACGGAGTATTTATTTATTCATGAGGGCTAAATACAAATGAACAGCACAGTGTCAGATTTTTTTGTGTGTAAAAAAATTGGAAAAGTGCATAACTTTTTACTTTCACTTCACGATTAAGCACTATTGTGTGAGGTCTTGTAATGAGATACATTGAAGTATGTGGTTGTAGCATACAAAAAGGAAAAATGGATATAAAAGCTGTTGCAAGGCACTGTCTACAATCTGAGTAAGTAATATTGCTTGCTTTTGACAGATGTTGCCCTTTTCTTCTCTTCCGACCTTCCACACGATTGCGTCTTATCCTCTGAGTATTTGACATCTTCCTGCAACAGGAAGCACATCAGTCCTGAGGCTCTTTGCTGTTGTTGTCTTTACTAGCAAGGTGCAGACGTTCATTTCTGAGCATTCATGTTGTATCCATTTGTTTTTTCTTCATCAGCTTATTTCTCCGTTGCATCCCCCATGAACTTCACATCAAACATCTGTCTGTCTAATTATAGTTAATTTGGCTCCAGCTGATTCATCTACCACTGCAAACCCATATATCCTTTATTTCCTAGCTGCTTTTTATTCAGTTTTACATTGATTTCTGGTTTTAGAGTCAGTGGCCCATTAAGTCCACCTGAGAGAGGAGCTGATGTGGTGCAAGGTTTTAACTGTGTAGCATAGAAAACGACTGCAGGAGCCAATTCTTCTCTCTCTGGCCGCCACAGGTGTCTTCCCGCAGTGTGATGGATGGAGATTGTACAGAAGGGAAACTGCGACAAGTAATCTGCAGTCTACGTCATCCAACGTCATTATATTCCAAGGGCAGACAAACTATTATAAGCAAATCGTTTCATAATGAAAACGAATACATGTGAAAAAAATAAAAATTCCAATTATAGTATAAGCACTCTGTCATCTGCTCCGCTTTGCAGGCACTAACTCATTACAATAAATGAGGCTGTAAAACACTGGCAGCAGTCATTTTCTTGTGCCCTAAAACTGTGCCTGTCGAACTGAAGGCAGAGTGATTCAAAGCCTGTGCCGTCTAACGCTGCCCTCAGACAGTTCAATTAGCTGCACAAAGTTAAGACGCAGTTCGACTGAGCTGTGAAGGTAGGAGAGGCCAAAGTATAAAATAAGAGGATTTACATGCAAACACCAAGTGTGTAATTAGGGCACCAGGAACAGGAGACAGATCTCACAGCAGGGATGTGTTCTGTCTGTAAATCGGCTGAGGAGTTTGGAAATTGTACTCTCTGCCTCTCTGATGTATTATGGAATGAGAGCTCTGATCCATGAAAGAGTGTGGGAAAGGGTGGAACTGACTGTTAGATCCAGTGTGCGTGGGTATGGTTGGGGTTTGTTAAGGATAAGGCTGACTGTTGTAGAGGAATGTTCATTGCTGCATTTATTGTAAATGGCCCATGGTAACACATCTGTTTAATTGTTGAAACAGATGTAGATTGTATTCATGCTCGTCCTGGGTCTACATGATTCTGTTTATGTGTTTGCAGAATTACTTGAAGCAAACCATTCCAGAAATAAAAAAAACTTTGTAGATTTTAAAATGAGGCTGGCTGTGACCGGAAAGCTGTGCTGGATTGCAGCTTTGTGCTTAGAGTTGGTTGCTTATAGACAGTCTTAAGTAGACTTTTATGTTACAATTAGCTCCATGCTCACAACTTCAAACTGCCTTATGTTAACCTTTAAATCATAATCACATTCACATTATTTAGCTATTTACAATGCAGGTAGAAGGAGGTGCGCTACCAATGATCTTCCTGTGTGAAATGTGCCCAGAACATAACATATAAAGTGTTTACCTAGTAGAAAATAAAGATATTGCACAAATCATTAAAACGAATGTTCACTTCAACCACTTTAATGTTTTTGCTTTTTAGCCCACTTTCATATCAAACCCTCAGTCAAAAAATGCTTTAACTTTTTCGTTCTTGGTATGTGTTTTACACGGGAAGATAATTAATAATGCAGAGCAAATCTTTTAAAACTACTGTCATGTTTTGAAGTCTACCCTGCCCCAACCCATTCTACACCTTAGCCTCAGTATTCTCTGTACGGATCTAGCAGCTCTGTAGTATAATGTTAGTACAGGCATAAAAGGGTCATTCGGAGGCTAACTATGTAAATATTAGTCTTGTGAACATTGATCTTATACCACAAGGACAAAAACAATACCAAGTGTTTAAATAATCATTGCTATCAGCAGATAGCAAATTTAGATATTGAATTGCAACCTATAAAACGTTTTGATGTGTTGCAGGTTGCAGCAGCATCCACATTTGCTTGTCAACCACAAACCGAGCTACAGTGCTATAATAGGTCTGGCATGTAAGTTTCAACACTGGCAAACAGTTAAGAAAGCTAATTATTCAAAGCATGGGAGGCAACAAATAACTTAGCATACAGAAAGGAGAATTGCGTGAAGAAAAGCTTGTGCATGTTGGAGACAGGGTGAAAATGAAGGGCTCTTGTACCTCAGATATTATCTTGGAACATAAATATACAAAGAACCTGAGAGTTTATCAGCACAAAAACACACATCAACAGTTTGGCAAGTCACTGAGGGTTGCTTGGCCTCTCATGCTTGGATGGTGGCCAAAAGATGCCTTGAAGTAAAATGACAAATGAGTTATTTGATGATGCCCACTCTCATAAACGTGTCACCACTTATGAGCATCCTGTGAGCTGCTGTGCTGGATGTCCTTTTTTGTGGATCTGATATATTGCGCCTAATAATTAGGTTAAGCCATCGGAGGAATGGTCTCTTGCCGTAAAAAATGCATTTTGTTTTCTAGAAAGCACTTCCATCACTCTCAAATTGCATTGGAGGATTTCTTATGATTTTGTTTTAAATCAATACTGTCGACAAACACTACTGCCAAAGTCTTAAATAAATGAATGAAACTTCTTCCTCGCTGGCGGATCAACCTAGACTAACCAAACCCACACAAACCAACCTTGTTAGGCAAAGCGATTAGACAGCACCTACCTTCTCGTTTCCCATGGCTCTCTTGGTGGCAACCATAATGTTGTAATGAAAAGAATTAAGTACAGAGAGATTGGCGAGTTATATTGTGAATATAATAAAATCTAAAGGATGCGTAGTTTGAACGAAGTTGTGCACACTAAATAAAGTACATCAAGGATAATGTTCTGATGTTACAATATTAAGCATAAGAATTTAATAAGATGCATAAAGGAAGTAGCTGAGGGAAATAAAGTGGAGTCGATGATGAAAGGAGGAATACAGAAACAAAGAGACATTTGAAAAGGTTGCACAAGTCTAAGTCCAAGCCCCAAGACCCTGCAGACACCCTCTAAAGATAAATAATTCTCTCTGACACAGAATAAGAGATAAGAAATGACAGGAAGTTCCCCACAGCACCCTGCACAATGAAACAATGCCTGTATCCTGGGTTTGTGTGTGTGAGAGAGTGTTTGTAATGAAGAGCTTGGACATGACATTTTGTTTAGTATTTCCACAGGGTCACAGTCAACATTGTCTTTTCATCTTAATGCAGTAGGCATGGACTTACACAAAAAGATCTTAATTTGCAAACTGCTATTTTATACCTGTTTCTGGCTGTTTTTTGTAATTTAATCCCAAAGACACATGGAAGACATATTTTGCAGAAGCAAAATCTCAACCTGGAAGAATTTAGAAAATCAAAGCTTTCATTTCAGTACATTTATTCAGTAGGGAGAGAAAAAAAATCATTGTTAAGAATTTTTAAAATAAAATCGATAGTGCCACATATAATTTTCATTTCATGTTTTGATTTTTGGTCATTTGCTGTAAAAAAGAAGAACAAATAATTAAGTCATCAGACACGATCTAAAAGTGACCAGAAGGTGAAGGTTGAAGCAACTCTCATTGTACCCACCCTGTATTTATTTGGGGAAGGCCCTAACAGTGTTGTCTTGCCCAAATACAACATGTTAAAATATTCAATAAAAATGTGTCTGGGGCTTTCCTCAAAGATTAGATTTTGGACCTCTGTGACTGGATTATTGTTTGAGGGAGATTGTCAAAATAAAAAGTACTATGGGATATTAAGAATGCCATTTTTCATCCATCCATCCATCCATTTTCTACACCCACTTCCTATGTTTAGGGTCACGGGGGAGCTGGTGCATATCTCCAGCGGTCTTCGGGCAAGAGTTGGAGTACATCCCATACCTTGCACATACCAAATTATACCTAAATAATGGAAAGAACCCACGCATGCATGGGGAGAACATGCAAACTCCATGCAGAAAGACCCCAGGCAGGCATTCGAACCCAGGACTTTCTTTTTTTTATTTACACACATTTACCTACATACAGCCCTTTCCACATTTGTTGGGGCAACTGCTGTTGCCATGCTTTTTAATTTGGACAAGCAGGTCAGTGCAATAGTGAAGTCTGGCATTTATCAACGAAGACACCTGGCAAAGGTAAAACGTATTCTTGTAAAGCAGGACTTTGACACCGTTATCCATGCTTTTATCACGTCACGGAGGGATTACTGTAACTCCTTTTACTTCCGTGTCTCCCAGGCACCCCTTTACAGCCTACAGTTGGTGCAAAACACAGATACTAATCTTTATCTGGAACATGACAGAGAGTCTACACCTCTTAAACCCCATCTCTTTTCATTGGCTTTTGACTGAGCATAAAAGTGTATTTTATTCTCTTATCTATTTCATTTATATTGTTTAGTTTTGCTTCTATGCCTTTTATGTGCCTTTGTGTTTTTTCTTCTGCTTTTATACAGTATTTTTTCAATATTCCTGTATGCCTGCACTTGCTCTATAAATAAAGTGGGCCTGGCTTGGTAAAGCTGTGAAACAAACATTAAAAAAGTAATATTTTAATATTGTAGCAGAATCCAACACAGAAAATAAAGAAAGATTTTTTTTAATTTGAATACATTTATTCATGACTTGTCCAGGGTGTACCCCGCCTCTCGCCTATAGACTGCTGCAGATAGGCACTAGCTTCCCCGCGACCCACTATGGAATAAGCGGTAGAAAATGACTGACTGACTGACTGACTGACAGACACTTATTCACTAGGGCAAAAAAAAAAAAAGTGAATAAGAAAAAGGCAAAGGTGGCATCTCGGGGTCACCAACTCCATACAACAATTAAATGAGTTGTTGTTATGTCTGGTTCACACGGCAGGGTTTTTATGACGATTTTTGCCCCGATCTTACCCTTTTGATATGCCTGGATCATCATGATCACTCTTAAAATAATCTAAAGAGATTATCCTGCCATGTGTGGCGTGTTAATAGTGATCTAGTCTACTCTGAAAGACCTCTGGACCGCTCCAACCTTAAATTGTGGATATTTAACATGTTTTATTGTGTGTGGTGTACCCTGAGGACAGACGAGCGCACAGCCTGTTGATTGTAGCATGTAGCCAAACAGAAAGCAACATGACAGAAACACAAAATGGAATTACTCTGGACGTTTGATTTTGAGAGGTTTTGCGAGATTTCTTGTCTGACATCAGAATGTTGGACCAAACCTGTTATTTCTATGATTTTTATTTTCATGTGTGGCGTCTCTCAGGTTTTGATCATTCTTGAGAGAGCAATATAAAACTAGGAAAAATGTATTTTCAATCCAAACATAAACTTTATATCCTTATTGTTTGGTAACTGTAACAAAAATATATACAAAATGTTGCTGCCTTATTTGATTTACTCATGCAATATTTTGTACCAACACACCTTGTGTATCTGTGACCTTTTGCCAGTTTTCTGCAGAGAACATAGGCTCAGATTTAATTCAGGATCTCGCTCTTTTAGAATATTCAAAATGTTAAACTCAGCCAGCCAGCATTGTTTTCCCTTTTACAGTTACGGTATTCAGCAAGGATTACACGCATGCAGTAAGGCTTTCTTTCTGTTTAATCGCCCCCAATTATCTCTGTGTTTACAGCCTGTTTGGAGGCCGATTAGAAAGAAAAAGGTGAAAAAAAGAAATATTATGCTTGCAGAAAGCAATTTTGCTTTTGACCTTTAATTAAAATGTGGTTGGCTCATGCAACTTCCTGCCGTTTGTAGTAGGAAGACTGCACTGCTTATCCTTGGGGGCCTGTTTGGTCTTTAGGCACACTGCAACTCCATGCTAGAGGGTTCCTGATGTGCAACAACCCGGCTCATATTATTAGTAATTCACATAACATCTAAGAAAAGCACTAAAGTTAATGATGGAACATAATATTCATTTATTGTATCAAAGGTTGACAGAGATGAGAGGGGGAACACTGCTAAAACAGCCTGGCCCTAAAAGCATCATGATTGGTTACATGAGGGCACACATGCATGAAGTCATGCAAATTTGCGCACACACATACACAGGAATGATCCCTCCAGGTTTGCAACAAAACCAAAACACAAAGAGAATACAAAAAAGCAGGCAACAAAAAAAGCAGAACGTCTGAGAGTTTTTTGTGGTCAGAAACACATGCTGTGCAATCCCAGGGGTTCATAGGATTTAAATAAATGAGCTGCCATCCAAAGAACACAGCAGATTTCTTGCTGACTTACTGCCTAAAATTTAAAAATAATCTACAGTAGAATGTGCTCAACATGTCCTTGACTAACCTCCTCAACATAACTGGCTGTACAATAGCAGCATAATGCAAATCATTGGTTATTTTCAATTCCATACTGATGAGATCCCACTTAAAACTTGGGACTTGGGAGAAATTAGACTGTTTAGCAGAATCCACTTTCACTAATAATTTCCCTGCGAGGCCTGGTAGTTCATTGCTTTATTAAATAGAGAGGACTCCAAGGAAGAAAATATTGGAACTAATTAAAAGAGTAGAGGCACAGCCATGAATGCGAGAGTCATTTTTGCTCTCAGGCTGATTCTGTCAAACAAGTAGGACAGAAACTACTAGATTTCAGATGAAAAGAGTTTTATGAAATGCATTTAAGGTTACGATTGTTACGTGTCAAAGGTATGACTATATTTGCACGGCACTGTACCTGTGCTATTTATTCCATTATATGTTTTAGGCTGCAAACTGTTTTCTGTTTTTTAGGGGGAAGGAAAAAAAATCTTTAAAAGTTTCAACCAGGGAACACTGCAATTAGAAGTACACTATATTTGGATCACCATGACAGCGAGAATGCTGGGGGTGGTGGTATTATTAGTTTAGGCCTGCTTGCTGTGCACTCCACTTTTCTGCCTCGATTTGCTACGCCTTCAGATGTTCCCAGTGTGAAACCTCATTGCCACACGCATCAGACTTGCACACATGCACTGGTGTGCTTGAACCAAAGGTGCCAGAAAGCGTACACCCACAACTCTCGTCTTTGAGAGAAACAAATTACTGTGAGATTTGTTAAATCCAAGAGACAACTTCAAAGAATTTGTATAACACAGGTTGGGCTGTGAACTCAACTTCAGTTCATGAGAAGCAAGAAGAGATTCCCTGTCAGGCGGCATCAAAAGGAACAAAAATATCTGGTAAACGCTTTGATTCAGGTGTTTGGAGAGGCAGAACGAATGAGGTACTGTATTCTTTGAGGTGAAAGTAGGCTAACCTTCTTTCTCTTTTATATGAAGCAACGGAAATGACTGAAGACCAGAGTTAACCTTTAAGACAAAAACAATTCAACAGATGCTGAACTGTTGAGAACAACAGGGTTTCGCTGAAAAACTGACAGAAGTTGGCCATTTTATTGTTGTCATGGAAACGTATTAAAAATGTGTGACAGACACTTATCACAGTTTAGCCACAATGTATTAAATCTGCCTAAGCTCTGCCAGTTGCCTCTTCTGTGTGAACTCTTTTGTTCTGTTCTGTTCTTTTCTTATAACTCCTTCGTTTCTTCTCTCTATTGATCCTGACTGTAAACAGTGATGCCACTCTCTCTGGTGAGGTGAAAACTCCTGCTTTGCTCCCACAGTCTGGGTTAAGAGCCCACTGGTGGAGATAAGAGAGCATTGTTTACTTGGCCCGGATTTGTCACAACTCCCACACAAGCACACGCGGAGAGCTCCGCCACCCGCACTGCACAGTTTTACTGTCACACTTTCCAGAATGTGCTGTGTGATGGTGGCAAGTCATTAATGGAACTGCATGCAGCATAGTCAGAGTATTAGACTGAGAGATGAAAGATCAAGCCCAACTTTGAAAACGAAGCACAAACTGTGGATGCCTAACCGTGGTCAAGCATGCTGTAAAATTCCATTTGCTGTATTCAAACTTTATGTTTGGTGCCAATGTTTATCAGTAAAATCCTTGATCCTGTCTAATCATACAGTGCCTTACAGATCTATTTATACCCTTACAACTTTTGCACAACTTGTCACAACAGTCACAAAGTTCACTGATGTTTATTTGAATCTTATGTGATAGACCAACACAAAGTAATGTATAATTATTATTAAAATGGAAAGAAAAGAATACGCTCTCACCCTGAAATAAAATCAAGTGCGGCCCATTGCCTAAAAAGGGCACCAAATTAGTAGACAGAGTTCACCTATGGGTAATTTAAGCTCAGCATCAGTTAGAGAACATTGGTGAACAGGTAGACAGGTAGCCACAGTAGAGATGTCAGGGATACAGTTCAGGAGAAGTTTAAAGGAGGGTTAGGTTGAAAAAAAAACAATTTCCCATGCTTATTTAATTTAATGGAGTGCAGAAAATGGAAAGCATAGTGCACAGCTGAAAAGCATAGTCTTAGTAGCTAAAATGACAAGAATATTAAAAACCTAAAATGACAGGCTGGGTAAGTGAAGCCTCCCGCAGGCCCATGATCATTTTGGAGGAGCTTTAGAGATGCTATTATTCATGCACTCTGGCTCTTGTGGAGCAGTGGCAAAAAAAAAAAAAAAAGCTACCAAATGTGGTGGAAGGTGCAGTGTGTGCTCTGGTAAGATGAAACCAAATTAAACTTTTTCACCTAGATGCCAAATAGTAAATGTGGTTAGAAACTAACACTTTGCATCACCCTGAACACACTATCCCCACAGTAAAGCGTGGCAGTGGTAGTGTCATGTTGTGGGAATGCTTTTCATAAGCAGGGACAGAGAACCTGGTCAGAGTTTATAGAAAGATGGAAGGAGATAAATACGTGGAAATCTTGAGAGAAAATCTGTTAGAGGCTACAAAAGGCTTAGTAAGGCTTAAGAGTGGAATGATACATACAGACAGAAGTTTTGGTTTAAACCCAAGTTGATTTAGGTGTTAGAATCTCTCAGTTCCAACCAAGATTTCTTAGCAAAACTTGAAAATTACTGTCCCCAGACACCATTCAGTCAGAATAAACTTGAGCTATGCCAGCTCCCCTTCCAGACTATATTTAAATATTTAGGAATCATCGACCATCTTTGTTACAGTTCCCAATTATGCTCATAAAAATAAAATAGACTGACGTTTGTAGTTGTACTGTGACAAAATGTGAAAGGTTTAAAGGTGGATGAGTATTTTTGCAAGGCACTGAGTCAGAACAATAATATTTTTAAAGTTTTTTCCACAAAGATCAAACCTTTTAAATCTACATGTTTTGGTGTGTTAAGATAAATCTGCTGCTTGGAAAAATGTCACATTTAAACATCCCACTCAACATCTGTTACTGCTCATACATCTTCATTTTTCCCTTTAACCATTCACTCCTCATTATGCTCTTTTCTTTTCACCACCTGCTGCTTCTGTCTCGATTCTCTTCAAACAGAAGACGTCTCTATTGTCACCACTTTACATACCGGTATTTCATGCCGGTCAGCTTGGCGGTGGACTCCTTCAGGTTGTGGTGGTAGCGGTGGGTGAAGGAGCCCAGACTACGAGCAATCAGAGCCACCGTACGGAAGCGGGCTCGGGCATGGGTGGTCGTGTTGGGGCTGGTGGCGTTCTGCTTGCTGTGCTCCCCGTTGCGAGGGGCCTTCAGTCCATGGTCCGTACATGCAAAGGACACCTGCATGACTGCTGGCAAATAGCCCCTAGCTGCTCCAAGACAAATAAGACCCTGTTTGAGTCTGTAAAGTCCTTGAGGTTCTTCTTTCCTGTCTGTGGAAGATAGAATTCAGACTATGTAAAGTTGAAAGTGTGTGGTCTGGGCCAGTCCTGCCTAATTGTGCTGAATCTCATATGGAAATTTTGAGAGAAGAATCACAGTCTTATGCAGCCTCTCACAGTTGCACATATCAGTGGTGCAGTCTTGGTCAGTGTGTGAGGAGCTGCAATGGGGATCCCGAGCCAGTTTCACTGCACCTAGAAGTTGAAACAAGTATGGAGAAGAAGGGGAAAGAAGAATGAGCTGATTAGAATGCAGTCCAACAGAGTCCAACTTCTAATAGAGTCCAAAAAGGACTCTATTAGAAGAACTTAATTATTAGAGGACGATTCTGCATTTTGTATGTTTGTCTCCTGCTCTCATAAATTTCTTCCAAATGTAGAAGTTCAAATATGCCCCAGTTTTTCTTGCTTTTGCTTTGGTATTTGCCACACATCTTTTAACATTTTGCAACTTTTCAAACCCAAATTTAGCTTCTTCTTGAACTGCTTCTATTTTGCTTGTTTCTGACGCAGAATTATTCTAAGGTTTTGTTAAAATGCTAGTCTTTTTTACACTACAACTGCAGCTAAATCTTTAGTCAAGTGTAGAGAGTGACACTGCACTACCAAACTGGGCTGCTAACACTGTTGAAGAGCATGCAACATAATTGCAGATACTAACACCCCACACATATCTTAAGAATAAAACCATGCTTTCAGAGAGCGGCTAAGGCTTGGAGATTAAAACTGTCCATGCAAATATGTTTTCTGGTAAATAGTAGCAGGCACAAAACAAATCGTAACTGAAACAAGTGTTCTTACACAGAGAGTTGCTGGTGATCAAAAAGAAAAGATGCACAAAGGAGGATGGATTTCTTCTGACTCACTCACAACTTTCAGAAGGATCAGCCTGTGCTTGTAGAGAGCAGAAGTCTCGTGCAGATCTGCACCCCAATTCACGCAGCATTTTTCTCAGAAGCAACAAAAAAGCTTTGTCCTTGTCTCCAAATTGTTGAAGGAAGCCACTGAGCTTTTTTTATGGTGCCTGACTTCGCAGCAAGAGAGTCCTGGGTGATGAACGGACCATGGAAATGTAACGGACAAGCAGAAAGGAGGAGGAATGAAGAGGAGGACGCATGATACCTCACTATAGAAGGAGGCAGATGCTGTGAGGAGGCGAGGAGCAGTGTGTGGTGAGAAAGTGAGCCGGGCGCTGAATGAGGACGGGTCTGCGCGCTTGTGTCTGTTATAGGCAACTGGCTCAGACTGCGCGCCTGGAAGAGCTGCAGTGTTTTACACTATGGCGCCATGCAGCGAGAGGAAGAGAGAGAGCTACATGTGAATGGGAATAAGGATCTGTGTGAGTGTGTGTGGGGTGGTGGGGGGGCGGGGGAGGGGGCGTGTGTTTGTGTGTGTGTGTGCTGTGTTGCCTCAAGATATCCACCTTAGGCAGCGTGTCAAGGTGAAATAAGCTGATTAATTACATGTAATTCACTTCACTGTACATTTAAACCCCAAATGTATGATTTTACATTAAATGCTCTCTGCACAATGCAGGTTCAATCATAAAACAAACATGTTATTCTAGTCTGTGACCTGAAAAATGCAGCCTGCTTCAAAATTCCTCACAGTCTTGCAAATAATAATGTTTACCCAAGTTCTCGAAGCAGACGTTGAGTGCCGATGAGTTAGAGTGGTATAGTGCAGTAAAGCATAAACACCACTGAGCAGAACAGTGCCTCACTTTCTTCCCCCATGTAGCAGTGATGTGACAATGCCAGATTTCATGGTTCATTGAACATCCACACATCTCGAGGCTGACGCAGCTTTATTTAGATCATTGTGATGGTTTTTGGCGGAGTCGACACTCATCCCAGGAAGCCTATATTGTGCTAAATTACATGTTTATTTATTTAGCAGATTTTTAAGAATGGTTCAAATGCTTTACTGGATCCAAAACAGTACTGCAACCTGACTTGCTCATATTCTGAGAATACATTTTAATTTATCACAAAAAGTAAAGGAGATTTGTGGTTGGTTTGTTATTTCCTTGTTGTTATTTTATTGTTGTCACAATACTTCTTAGTAATACATTTTTTACCATAGAGAAAGCCAGTTTATTTCTACTTCAACATTTGAATAGAAAATCGATTTGTGAGTTGTGCAACAGAATTAAGTATGTTGGATATGCCAATGAGTAACTTGTCCGATCCTTTCTAGCAATACCAAATAGCTTATTCTGCCATTGACTCTTAACTGATGTAATTTATTGGACTTGATCATTGAAGTTTGAAGAAAAAAACATGTAAGAAATTTAACAGTTCATTCATTTAACAAACATGGGCATCAGTAGTGTATGGCAGATCTGTACACAGCCACAACAGCATAGCACCTCCTCCTCATGCTGGTCACCAGCTTGGTCACACACTGCTGAGGGATAACATCCCATTCCTCAAAGAGCATTTTGTAGAAAGTCAACCAGAATGGTTTTGTCAGTCACACTGGCACTAACAGAACAAGCTGATCTCACAAGTGTTCAATGGGGTTGAGATCATGACTGCAGGCAAGTCCATTCCATTCTCTCCACTCCCCAATCCTGGAGGAAAATCCTTGCTGCTACTTTATCTCTGATAAATCCCACTCTGTGTGGCTGAGTGTTGTCAACTTACAGGAAAGAGTTTGGCCTAAATGATCCTGATGATGAAGGTTAGTCATGACAGGCCTTCTGGCAGCCCTATGACACCTGCAGTTGGTTGTGAGCAGTCGGTTCCAGATTGTCTTGGATGAGAGCCGTTGGCTATATCATCGTGGAAACCTTGAATGGAAAACTGTAAAAGATTCTGGTTCTCGAGTGCTAACAGGGTGAGGAACTGGCTCTTCTTGTGGTGTTGTCTGCATAGGATGCCCACTTTGCAGCCTGTCTCCCCATTCTATGGAACTTGGCCTTTAATTCGGAGAGGGTACAAGGACTTACTCCAAAACAGTGCTGCAGCTTTGTTTTGCGGAACAGCAGCTTGATGTTACCCCGTGGATGGGCCCGATCCAGGTCAGTCAAACAAGGCATACTTGGAGCAGACACCGACTGTTCATTGTAGCAAGGGCCATGACACAGGTGCTACTAATCAGGCACCTGATTAGCAGCACTTGGGGTATCAGAAACTAAAAAATAGAGTCAATGGCAGAATAAGCTGTTTGGCATTGGCAGAGAAGATTTGACAAGCTTTTCATTAGTGTAACCCACATACTCAGTCCTGCTGAAAACATTGTTTGCTGCTTACTGTTTGAGATTCATTAAAGCTTTGAAAAAACACAAGGGATATTATCAAAGATTTTTTGATATCAGGACCAACTTCAGACAAGAATTAAAAGCCTCAATATTTGGACCAGTAAAACCCAGACTGGAAGCTTTTAAATTAGTTAATGAATCTTTAAAACATGATGTCTTGTCATGAACTTTGGAGGATAAGAGTTCTCAAAGCCAGAGCTGGAATAACTGCAAAGGCATCAAGGGGATTTTTGCAGACTGTTGAGAACTCCCTTCAAGGCTCACAGCAAACTGCTCTCACAACTCTTTGCATCCACAGGATGTGTAAACTCATTGTGATGTGTAAAATTGCAATGCGTGCGCCTCTTTAAAAATCCCACAACCCTCTGAGAATAAATGGAAAGAAGCTGCATCAGCTACACCTTGCTGCTACTTTATCTTCATATAGCTATTTTTGCCCGCAGCAAACCCTGCTTTGACCTGACGGTTTAATTCCTCAGTTGGCTGGAGGAGTAACTGTGTGGCACAGACGAAGCTGCAAACATACTTCTAATGTCACGAGAACCTCCAAGGTTTATATTTTCTTCTGTTGATCCAGTTTGAAAGTGTGCCAGTAAAAGGTTGGAGCTCTTACATTCCTGCTGGAAATCCTGAGGCATCAGTAAGCAATGTTACCTTAAGGCAACGCACTCTGCCTGAATGGAGCCTCTGAAAGCCTCCTGAAACAGCTAGGAACAACCATAAGTGAGTGTACAGATGTTGAAATGAGCTGTCATGATGCTGCACAGAAGAGAGTGATGAATTTCTTTGTGGTAAAATTACCCATGGATTTCCAACAGGTACAACATCTGCCGGTGTCGCTTGATGGCAACGCCTGTGGCTCATTATGTTATTGATTTTATTTATATGATTACAGTAATTTCTCTTTATTCAGTACCACACAGTTTTTTCCCAGAGAAGCATAGAGATTTCCTGTCACGTCAGCTGGAATGTGATGAGGAGGGAAATCCTTCCATGTAGTCCACAAAGTCACTCCTGCACCACATCTACATATCCTCTCTGCATGATCATTTTTAATATTCTTGTCTCTATTGAAGTTTTTCTCACATTTTTTAACATTACTTTCTTTCCCCCCCATCTATTCATCCCCACAGCACACTTCTGGAAGTACATTATCTTTTTTTCAAACTTCACATCAAACCATGAGTGCAGATCATTGGAATGCAGTACGCATTGAGCACAACAGAGCGAGCCTTGGATGTTTCTGTCCCAATACTGATTGCATGGAGGCATAATTACTAGATTTATGGAGCTCTATGGAACCTTCTGCATAAAACGCTGGTGAAGAATGTTGACTCTGAGTCAGATATGTGGGCAGAATGCTTTATGAGCCTTTGACAGAAAGGCAAGGGCAACCATCTATCAACCACAGTGTTGAAACCATCGCTTCTGTCATCGGTGTCTGTCACTCAGAATCCACTGTGATGAGGCTGATGAAAGTTGACATCTTCTCAGTGTCGGTCCCTACAGATGTATCCTGTCATGAGTAGGTCATGTGCATCTCCAGCTTGCAAGTGGACATTAAATAGCAGCAGGGACTTGAAGAGATTTTTGATTTTTTCCTTTGCAGCTTCGTAGAGCCTTGAAAATGCAGGTCCTTCTCAAAATATTAGCATATTGTGATGAAGTTAATTATTTTCCATAATGTAATGATGAAAATGTAACATTCAAATATTTTAGATTCATTGCACACTAACTGAAATATTTCAGCTCATGAAAACCCAAAATTCCTATCTCACAAAATTAGCATATCATTAAAAGGGTCTCTAAACGAGCTATGAACCTAATCATCTGAATCAACGAGTTAACTCTAAACACCTGCAAAAGATTCCTGAGGCCTTTAAAACTCCCAGCCTGGTTCATCACTCAAAACCCCAATCATGGGTAAGACTGCCGACGTGACTGCTGTCCAGAAGGCCACTATTGACACCCTCAAGCAAGAGGGTAAGACACAGAAAGAAATTTCTGAACGAATAGGCTGTTCCCAGAGTGCTGTATCAAGGCACCTCAGTGGGAAGTCTGTGGGAAGGAAAAAGTGTGGCAGAAAACGCTGCACAAGGAGAAGAGGTGACCGGACCCTGAGGAAGATTGTGGAGAAGGGCCGATTCCAGACCTTGGGGGACCTGCGGAAGCAGTGGACTGAGTCTGGAGTAGAAACATCCAGAGCCACCGTGCACAGGCGTGTGCAGGAAATGGGCTACAGGTGCCGCATTCCCCAGGTCAAGCCACTTTTGAACCAGAAACAGCGGCAGAAGCGCCTGACCTGGGCTACAGAGAAGCAGCACTGGACTGTTGCTCAGTGGTCCAAAGTACTTTTTTCGGATGAAAGCAAATTCTGCATATCATTCGGAAATCAAGGTGCCAGAGGCTGGAGGAAGACTGGGGAGAAGGAAATGCCAAAATGCCAGAAGTCCAGTGTCAAGTACCCACAGTCAGTGATGGTCTGGGGTGCCGTGTCAGCTGCTGGTGTTGGTCCACTGTGTTTTATCAAGGGCAGGGTCAATGCAGCTAGCTATCAGGAGATTTTGGAGCACTTCATGCTTCCATCTGCTGAAAAGATTTATGGAGATGAAGATTTCATTTTTCAGCACGACCTGACACCTGCTCACAGTGCCAAAACCACTGGTAAATGGTTTACTGACCATGGTATCACTGTGCTCAATTGGCCTGCCAACTCTCCTGACCTGAACCCCATAGAGAATCTGTGGTATATTGTGAAGAGAACGTTGAGAGACTCAAGACCCAACACTCTGGATGAGCTAAAGGCCGCTATCGAAGCATCCTGGGCCTCCATAAGACCTCAGCAGTGCCACAGGCTGATTGCCTCCATGCCACGCCGCATTGAAGCAGTCATTTCTGCAAAAGGATTCCCGACCAAGTATTGAGTGCATAACTGTACATGATTATTTGAAGGTTGACGTTTTTTGTATTAAAAACACTTTTCTTTTATTGGTCGGATGAAATATGCTAATTTTGTGAGATAGGAATTTTGGGTTTTCATGAGCTGTATGCCACAATCATCCGTATTAAGACAATAAAAGACCTGAAATATTTCAGTTAGTGTGCAATGATTCTAAAATATATGAATGTTAAATTTTCATCATGACATTATGGAAAATAATGAACTTTATCACAATATGCTAATATTTTGAGAAGGACCTGTACTGGTTGGATGTGCGCCACTGATGAATTTTCTAGGACATGCAGAGGAATCTCCAGCAGTTAGTTTCAATCATTTTTCATCATAAACATTATCAGCAGGAAATTGTGTGGAACTTAAATTCCTTTCAAGTACCAACTGTATCTCTAAGATTATTGCTTTTCTCCTTATGCCTTCACTTTATGTTAACATAACTAAATGCTGGAGACCAGCCCTCTGCGCATGGAAGTGTTCACAGCTACTTTTGATCAGTTAGTCAGGCTTATTTAATTTGCAGTACATAATTGCTACATATAAATAATGTAAAAGCAGTAAGGCTCTACTTATTTCACCTCATGTGTTTTTTATACATTTTGGCTTAGCTTTGAATAAAGAATAATGGCAATGTTTGTGACCGAAAGACAGTCCCTTTGGCCTTTATAATAAAAGAAAATTACAAAATAATCAATATTTTTATGACATTGTAACAAATTAATTTTAAACCACTTGTTGCAGTTAGTTAATACTCAGACATACTGTATGTAGCAAGTTGCCTATATATTTCAAAACGCAAAGTGGTGGCTTGGCACGCTTTTTTTCATTTAATTTCTGCTGTTGGACCATTTGTCTGTTACAATATACCCCAGTATGGTCTGCTACCACAACTCCCAGCAGGAATTGCAGCTGATAGGAAGGGGCGTCACAGCTCTGATGTCACAGTGGACTATACAAGGACACCTTTGCTTTTCCCCGCTGGAAACCGAGATCGATTACCACGCAACGGAGGCACGCATCCTTCTGGAGAAGAAACTCACACGTGGGTTTTCATTAATTCTCCCACTGGCCAAAACTCATGAGAAACTCAATGAGTTAAGCTTGCAGGGATAGGAAGACTTGCAAGTTTTGCGTTACCGATCGAAGACGTGGATTTAACACGTAACCAAGCAAAACCTACAGAGGTTTTCCAACGAGACAAAATTTTCCTCTTTGTTTTTGTTCCAGTCGACTGCTGACGGTCCGTCATATTTTTCCCCTTTTTCCAAAGGAGGAAGGCCGGCCGCCTTTGAGTTTGTTATGGACGCATGTAGAGTGCATCCGTTCACCTCTTCTGCGCCGCACAAAGACACGGTGGTTGGAACCAAAGATCTCAAACTTGGACTCATCAGACCAAAGCACAGATTTCCACTGGTCTAATGTCCATTCCTTGTGTTCTTTAGCCCAAACAAGTCTCTTCTGCTTGTTTCCTGTCCTCAGCAGTGGTTTCCTAGCAGCTATTTTACCATGAAGGCCTGATTCACACAGTCTCCTCTTAACAGTTGTTCTAGAGATGTGTCTGCTGCTAGAACTCTGTGTGGTATTGACCTGTTCTCTAATCTGAGCTGCTGTTAACCTGCGATTTCTGAGGCTGGTGACTCGGATGAACTTATCGTCCGCAGCAGAGGTGACTCTTAGTCTTCCTTTCCTGAGGCGGTCCTCATGTGAGCCAGTTTCTTTGTAGCGCTTGATGGTTTTTCAACTGCACTTGGGGACACTTTCAAAGTTTTCCCAATTGTTCGGACTGACTGACCTTCATTTCTTAAAGTAATGATGGCCATTTGTTTTCTTTACTTAGCTACTTTTTTCTTGCCGTAATACAAATTCTAACAGTCTATTCAGTAGGACTATCGGCTGTGTACTGTATCCACCTCCTGCACAACACAACTGATGGTCCCACCCCCATTTATAAGGCTTGAAATCCCACTTATTAAACCTGACAGGGCGCACCTGTGAAGTGAAAACCATTTCAGGTGACTACCTCTTGAAGCTCATCAACAGAATGCCAAGAGTGAGAGGAGCAGTAATCAAAGCAAAAAGTGGCTACTTTGAAGAATATAAGACAAATGTTCAGTTGTTTCACACTTTTTTGTTCAGTATATAATTCCACGTGTGTTAATTCATAGTTTTGATGCCTTCAGTGTGAAGCTACAATATTCATAGTCATAAAAATAAAGAAAACTCTTAGTGATCATCTTTTCATCACACCATTCAGTGGATGGGCTAAATTAGGTACCAAGTGAACATTTAGTCCTCAAAGTTTATGTGACATAAACACTAAAAATGGTTGAGTTTACGAATTTAAGCAATTTCCCCACAAGGGCCAAATTATGATGGGATAACTGGGTCAGGGCATCTTCAAAACTGCATCTTTTGTGCAGTAGTCTTATCTATCAAACATTGTCCTTGGAAAAAAAGTAGTGAACCAGCATCAAAGTCAGCTCAACTAGAGCTCTCACTAATGGCCTAGCTGGGGAACAAATGGCAAGCAGATGCACAGTGGAAGATGGCAAACCGGCGTAGGCAGTGTGATGGTTTGGGCAAAGTTCTGGTAAAAAACCTTGGGGCATCCCATCCATGTAGATGTTACTTCAACACATACTAAATAATTGTTACAGATCACCCTTTGATGGAAACAGGTTTCCCTGATTTCTCTTAAGAGTTGAACAATGCACCCTGCCACAAGCATAAAGGGTTCAGGAATTTTTTGAGGATAACAACAATGAGGTGTTGATTTGACCTGCAGCCTCCATAGCTCTCAATCAAATGAAGAATCTATGGAATGTGATGGACAAACCTGTCTGATTGACAGAGACCTCACTTCATAATTTAAAGGAGCTAAAGGACCTGCTGCTAACATTGTGGTGCCAGATACCACAGCACAGCTTCAGAGTGGAGTCCATGCCTCAAAAGGTCAGGGCTGTTTTGGTGGCAAAAGGGGAACAAACACACTACGACACAGGGGATCATAATGTTATAGCTGATCAGCGTATTTTTCTTTGTACAAAAAGGCAAAAATTGTTTACATTGGGTGCTATTTATGACTTTTTTTTTTTATTAAGCTCAAGTTTTATGACATGTTTTGCACTAAACATCTGAAATCTAAAAATTGTTATAAGCATTACAACAGTTTGGAATCAGCTGACTTTACCAAATAGTGTGACGGATTATTAAAATAATCGGTTTGCTTTGACAATCAGCTTTACAAAACATAATGTTCTAAAGTGCTTATTTTCAAGTTCATTTGCTTAACCTGTTGAAGTTAAGGGAGGCGTGACAGGGGGTCTGACGTTGGCACCGTGCATTAAACAGCAGATTATCCAGGGGAATTAGCGGATCTCACTGAGATAGACAGGATCTTATCAAGAAGTAATGAAAGCATTAGGCATTTAACAGGATACTGAGCAGAATCAATGTTGAATTTCTACAACTAGTGATTCATAAATAATGCGAACAAATGGAGAGAATATAGAATTAGGCTTTGATTTATTCTAATTCTAATTCATGTTAATGTATTTTAATAAAATCCTGGGGACTATACCTAGAAACTTGTCAGTCATATTAAGATAATTTGGGAAAGTTAGTGTAAAGTTATGGCAGTTATGGCATGCAACATCTGTAGTAGTACTACAACAGGGAACATATTGTCCTACCTGTAGACTGTGCAACCATAAGGATGAGTTGCTGCCGGGAACAAACTGTTGTGTTCATGGAGATGGTCCTCAACACTTTGCTGCTCCTGAGGTTTGTTTGCTCGAAAGTCTTCTGAAAAGCAGCTGGTTGGGTTTGAAGTGCACAACCTGGCTCCCGCCCCCTGCCTCTCCAGGATGAAAGTAGGGCAGCGATCCTCTCCCGGCCCCTCTCTCAGCCTCTACATTGGGATCTCACCACAGGCTGCCTTGAGATACACATTTTTGGATAGACTGATGGGACCCCTGCTTTAGATAGCAAATTCTTTCTATATACATCACCCTTCATACGTCTCTGAGTAAGCACAGCGCAATGCTGGCCATGTAAGACAACACATGCTATCTGCACTTGTTTTGTTGCAGTGTTCCTGTGTTTAGATTATTAACCTGACGCAATTTGCCTGCATCACACCAGTCACATGTCCTCGAAGGAAGCAAATCCAACACATACACAACACAAACACACAAATAAACTTGACCCACAAACGTTATAAGAGGATATAATTGAGAGGAGGCCAGGGACAACTCTGCATGCCATACCTGTGATGCCGACTTTATTCTTAGATGAACATTTACAAGACAAAGACATTTGTTTGATCTTATTCCAGGTCCAGCTTGACACTGCTGCTTATCTGTAATGGCAGCTGATCAAAGCCACAGGGATGTGTATATTTACTTGTCAGATATATCTTTAGGATACAAGTGTTATAATAGAACAAACCCTGATACAACCCTGCGTTCTCCCCTGAGTGATTTATTAAGTGACGACAACAATACAAGAATAAAGTAAGAAACTAAACATAAAGAACTGAACTGATAAGGCAACACCTACTAACGAAATAGACCACAGTGAACTGAATAAGGCAAGCCCTAAAGAACATAATAAACAAGAAAATGGTCAAAAGATAAACAAAAGCCAAACATCTGTGGATCTGACAGTTTTCTTTGTAATCGGAGCAAAATGAAATTATCTTTTATACATTGAGATTTTATTAGAAGTTATTATTTAATGTACAAAAACACACAATAGATTCCACAGTCACAATTTACTGAACAAACAGGAAGACAAAAGGGAGATGCTGTGTAAAAAAGTCAAGTACACCCCATGAACAGCTTTCAGAACCACATTTGGCCGCAGAAGTTGTTTTCTGTGTGGTGCAATTGCAATACCTCAATTTATTTATTTCAACCAGTTATATATTTGCTGGTCTTCTCGCGATCCTTATTCAAGTATACCACCGAGTTTTGGCTTCACACATGGATCTGACTCTAGAATACTTTGGTAATCATAGGAGTTCATGGATAACTTAATGACTTGCAAAGTGCCCAGGTCGTGTGGTGGTAAAAGAAGCCTAAAACATCACCCCTCCACCACCATGCCGTAACAATGAAATTAAGTTGATGTGATGTGTTTGATTTTCGCCAACGATGGCTAACATCTCCACTTTTGACCACCAGTGTAAATGACATCTTTCAGATGTCTTCTGGTTCATTCAGGTACAACATGGCCAACCTAAATTGTGCTGCATTATTTCTTTTGGAGAGAAAATGTCTTTCCCCTGGCAAGAGCTTTTAAGCAAACCAAACTCCAGTCTTTTCTAATTGAATTGCCATGAACATTAACACCTAACCTGCTAACTAAGGGCTGTACAGTCTCAGATGGAGCTCTTGGGTCTCTTCTAATTTCTCTGTGCATTGCATGGTCTGATCTTGGGGTTAATTTGCTGGATTGACCACCCTTGGGAAGCTTATCAACTGTTAGTGAATTTTTTAATAATCTGTATCACTGTAAAAAGATATACTTCAAATAGTTTTGAAATAGCTTTCTAAACCATTTCCAGATTCTTAAGCAGCGACAGTGGCTTCTTTAAACTCACTGCTGTTGTCTTTCAAGACACATCTGTGTGCTCCAGAGTGGCAAATTGCAACCTAGTGCTTTTATGGAGGTGGTCACTCTAAGTATGATCAATTAACCAACTGCAATTTAATAGTGGTATCTAGCTGCTACGTTTCCTCTAGAATCCTATCAAAACAGAAAGGGTCTATTTTTTCACACTTAGCCTTTTAATTTTGGCTTTGTTTTGGTTATTTGATTACTGATCTGATGCACACTTGAGGTGAGATATGAATACTTTTAGAATCCGGTAAAGAAAATAACGGCCTATTTTGTATTACTACATAAAACACTATATCTTATTCTTAAGAGAGTGTTTCTATTTCCACCACTGTAGAAATGGTTTCCCGCTATTTATTTGTTGTAGCTGGCTGCCCCCTTGTGGACAAACAAGGAGTATATAGCATATATTAGAAAACAATATGTTTCATATGTACATTTCCAGCCTGAAGACACAAACAATGTTACATTAGTATATTTTTACACTTTAAGATCCAAAAAAGGAACCTAAGGCTTTCCAGAAACAGATACACACACATAACCAAGCCATCAAACTATCAGGCACAGCATCTATCAGGATTGAGCATTTGAGCACATGTGCTGAAAAAGTAGATAAGATGCTGGAAAAATGTGTGGGAGGAGCGAGCACCTCTGTATCCACTGTGTCCTCCCACTCATTGTGCTATGTGAGACACTGAATCGGAGCTTCTGGAGTATTTCAGTGCCAGGATATGAGAGGTCTTTTCTTCACTGTTTCCTCTAAGACTAGAGTGATTCAACCAGAGTGTGACTTCTGCATGTATAATCTGTTCATGTTCAGTTTTGTCTGATTATTTTGTTCTTTAATACAGTCATGGTAAGAAAGTACATTTTGGGGTTTGACATATTTTTTTGCAAGTCTATGATGTTTAGGATATGTATTCAATACAGAAAGATATGGTAGAATCTGTTTTTTTTTGTAGTCAAATTAAGTAAGTATGAAGAATATGATGTAAATATTGAGCCTCAAAATACTACTGTAGTTACTGTTAAATTATGTAAAAACATCACAAGCCTTATAAAGATCACTTCCATGCCTGGACCTTTGGGGTGTACATTGTAATTTACATATCAGAGTCACCGAGTACGGCCACTTTCATTGTTTACCAACTATATCTGTCTGATCCAGTCCCTATGTTAGGTACAGCCTTCCTCCCAGTGTTCATCCTGGACAGTTCAGAAACTGGCATCTGCCGACCCCAAAGTCAAATAGGGCATTCTGCACATGCCCCAATTTGACCACATCTAAATTTGCAGGTGTTCGATCAGTCATGGGTGTTCTTGTTCAGGCTCTGACATTATCCAATTTTACTGACTTGAAAAGGATTACATGCTGGTTGAAGTCCAACAAGTCCATGAGTCCTTGTACACTCTTCCAGTTCAAATCCTGAGTCTGCAGAAATCCCTGAAGCCTTGATTTCACTTGGTTCTGCTGGTCCCAATTCCAGTCATAGAGTCTGCAGATGCCCATCAAGCACAAGAGACAAGGACCTTTTTAAGAGCAATAATAATGATAATCCTTATTAGAGAAATGTTAAGTAATAAATATCTATGAACTTTTTTTTTTTTTTAACTCCAGCAGTCGATACTTTCTAAATCAATCATCAAATCAAGTGAAACATTTGGCAAATCATGGTTTTGACAAAAAGATAATGCGATACAACTATACCAATCAGTTCTATAAACCAATCAATCATTTTAAAATGGCATACCTGGTGTCTCTTTTTTCAGTTTTTTCAGTTCTGGCAGCAATTATAAACACTGGTCCAACAGGTAATTTTCAACCACATGCGCTTTATTTCCTCTTTGCATTCTTCAAGTGCAACAGATTGTTTTGGTGCATCTGTTAACACTGCTCTTATTCCCTTTGTCACTTTTCTCACCTTGTTTGTGTACACTTGCTCTCTCAGGTGCCCACAAAATGTCTATCAACTTGAGGACATAGTTATCATTAAGGCTTGTCCTTTTCTCCTGCGGTCATTAAGCGAGAGGAGAGATACACCCTGGACAGGTCACCAGTGCATCGCAAATTGCTATATCTAAATATGAATTCTAAAACTAAACGTTGAATCTAGACCCAGATGTTACATCTAAATATTACATAGTTTATCTAAATGTTAAATATAAATGTCCATCCAGGACATGGTGAGGTCATATATGGCTCAGCCTTTCTAAGCAGTGGAATGTTGTGCAACAATAGGTTTGGTCGGGCCTTTTGCAACTCTTAATAATTCTAATTAATAATTAACAATTACTAACAAAATTATTAATAAAGTTAGAATATCTAATTTTCAGTCACACTAACAAATCAGACCACCAATGTTGGGCAGCAGTGATTGATTTAACTATTAGCAGTTATCAATAATTATAATTAATAATTAACTATTTTTCATCCGTTAGTGTTAGGTGTCTGAGTTCGAGTTTCTTTCATGTCTCTGTTTTTTGTTCCCCCTGTTTATTTTATCTTAGTGTTTTTATTTTATTTATTTCTTGTTCACTTAGGGTCTTTGTTCATTCTTGTATATTTTGTATTATTCTGTTAAATTTCCTTCCTGTGCCTCCCTCTGTCTGCACCTGGGTCCTCGACGAAACAAATCATAAAACAATTATTAACAAAGTTATTAATAAAGTAAGCATGTTATGCTTTTAGTCAGACTAACAAATCTGGAATCATTGGCCAAACAACTTTCAGTCTGTCAAATATTGTCCTGTTAATCCCAGCGCTATGGGATATCATATTACAGAACAACATATGAAAGAGGAGATTTGAGTACTGGTGCTCTATATGTGTACAGAGAAAAAACACACAAATATAAAAATTTATTAACAAAAATAATTCAACTTCAACTAAAAATACTTCAATTAACAAACTTTTCTTCAAGGCTAGTAACATTCAAATATGTAACATGTAATAAGTAACACTCAGACACTTCCATTAATCCATGAAAAAAAGAAACAAAGAACAAGGGGCCATGAAGGGGGGGCAAGGAAACAAAACAAAATCCAAGCGGACAACCCGGAGATTGTCCCGCAGAGTTCTTGAGTTCTTGAGGCTGGCGGATCCAATGCAGGAATCTTGAAGGCCAGTGGTGCCCAGTTAGGAACCTTGGAGAAGAACCTTGGAGAAGGTTCCTAAATGTGTGCATGGAGAATCCACTGACAATCTTGCCAGGAGGTCGACCGAGGGGCTCTAGAGACCCACAGAGGGACAGGAACACAAGGAGGGTCCAGCTGGACACCCTCGTCGGAGAGCTAAGCTCCTTTGGTGTAGCAGATAACAAATTCCGGAGCATGCTAATAAGGGCTATGCGGACATAGTATAGAGAGAAGAGATGAGGGGGAAATGGAAACAACTCACGTTGCCACTCACTGAATTAAAGTTTGTCTTAATTTTAGAGAACAACTCAAACAAAAAAACTACCCTCAAAGCTTAGAAACTTGTTTGCACTCAAGCAGTATAGCGCCACAAATAGAATTAAGCCCAGACACAGCCTCTAGTGTGAACCATTCTGGTGAACAAGAGGACGGGAGGAGCAAAGGACTAAGAGTTACATGGCGGGAGACATAACAGTTAATCTCGGCCTTGCTTCCTAAGGCAATCTGATTGGATCTGCAGAAGCCGGCAACATGTGGTGTTGGGATGCTCGAACTATACGCTTCAGGCGTGCAGAGCTGTTGTAATATTCCGTCGTTTTTTGAGCATTCTTCAACTTTCCTAGTCTTTTGTTGCCGCTGTCCCAGGTTTTTGGAATGTGATCCAATCATCAAATTGAAAATGAGTGAATATTTGCAAAAAAAACAAAGTTTATCAGTTTGAACATTAAATATTGTGTCTTTGAAGTGTATTCAATTGCATATAGGTTAAACAGGATTTGCAAATCATTGTATTCTGTTTTTATTTACATTTTACACAATACCCCAATTTCATGGAACTTGAGCTTGTACCACACAATAAATATTTACAGCAGGGGAAGGCCACACTTAGCTTTCATAGCAATGGTTGCAACAAATCTAAATAATAAAGGTAAAATGGTCCTGTTAACCAATAACATAACAAGAACCATTTTGTTAGGAGTATACACAAATGTGCCCATTCCTATTGTAAAAGTCTGTGTTACTGCACCTCTTAGTGATCACATTTGTTTGTTCAACATGCCCATTGTTTTTCACGTATCACTTAAGAAATGACAAATAGCTGTAAAAAATAATCATCCATCTAATCCTCTAAACTGAAACGAATTTCCTCATGTTTTCTCACTGCTTAGAAACAACATTTAAAAGTACTTCCTTCAGACTGAACTTTTTAAAAAATCATAAAGCATAAATCTCTTGTATATCTGATCAGATAGAATCAACGAGTCACACCATACTTTTTTGACAAACTTACCTATTTCCTCTAAGATACAAACTGCTTCAACACAACTGATGTTTCAAATAGTTAGAGTTGTGAAAGAGTTCAACAGACTATGAAGAACAGGCTAAAACATATTTAGTGAGGGATTCTCTTGCAGCTTCTCAAAATCTGGTGTTAAGGTCCACAACAATACATTCAAAACGGGTTTTTAATGTTGATTCAGGAAATTATCATAGTGGAGAGGTTCACACACATGTCGTGTTTTACCATGTAGTAAGTTTTCCTTTAAAGAGCAGCTTTCTTTATTTTCAGAGGCAAATATTGTATTGCTTATACAAGAAATAGTGCCCTCATAATTTAAAAAGTTGTTTAGCCACACAAGGTGCAGAGTACTGACTACTGACAGTTATATGGGTTGTTCTCATATCATCTTGATTTTAGTTCACCAAAATTTATTTGTTTGTTCTCGGCAAACAAAACAGGAAAACTACATTATTTAAATCTACCGAATTTGATACATTGTCTCAAAATATCCTTTAAACGATTTGAATGGTGTAATATTTCTAAACTTCCTTTTAATTCTTCCTTCTACATCCAACATTCCCAAGTATGGAAGCCGAGTGGAGATTCCCCACATAAATGGGTGTTTTTTTGAGCCTAATGAGAAGATTTTTCCATTATTCCCAGAAGCACACACAAAAAAAAAAACAATTCGAATTAAATTGAGACAGAGTGTAAAACAAATAAAAACAGAATACAATGATTTGCAAATCCTATTCAACCTAAATGTAATTGACTACACCACAAATACAAGATATTTAGTGTTCAAACTGAGAAACTTTGTATTTCTGCAAACATTCACTCATTTTGAATTTGATGCATGCAACACGTTCCTAAAAAGGTGGGATAAGGGCATGTTAACCACTGTGTTAGATCACCTTTCCTTTTAACAACACTCAATAAGAGTTTTGGAACTGAGGACACTAATTGTTGAAGCAATTAAGTGGAATTCTTTCCCATTCTTGCTTGATGTACAAATTCAGTTGCTCAACAGTCTACAGTCTCCATTGTCGTACTTTGGGCTTCATAACGCGCCACACATTTTTAATAGGAGACAGATGTGGACTGTAGACAGGCAGTGATTTCCAAAAATAATTTGAAATGTGGACTAGTGAGACCACAGCACACTTTTCCATTTTGTTTCAGTCCATCTCAAATGAGCTCGGGTCCAGAGAAGCCAGCAACATTTTTGTGTGTTGTTGATAATTGTCTTCTGCTTTGCATGGTAGAGTTTTGACTTGCACTTGTGGATGTAGTGATGAACTGTGTTAACTGACAATGGTTTTCTGAAGTGTTCCTCAGCCCATGTGGTAATATCTGTTAGAGAATGATGTTGGTTTTTATTGCATTACCTCCTGAGAGGGCTAAGGTCATGGGAATTCAATGTTGGTTTTCAGCCATTCAGAGATTTCTCCAAATTCTCTGAATCTTTTGATGATGTGGACTGTAGATGATGAAATCCCTAAATTCCTTGCAATTGTAAGTTGAAGAAATGTTTTTAAACTGTTGGACTATTTGCTCATGCAGTTGTTCACAAAGTGATTAACCTCACCCTATCCTTGCTTGTGAACGACTGAGCTTTTCAGGGATGCTCCTTTTATACCCAATCATAACACACCTGTTTGTAATGAACCTGTTCACCTGTGGAATGTTCCAAACAGGTGTTTTTGACCATTCCTCAACTTCAGCGTGGAGGCCAGCATTCCCCCATCGATACTAATAACGCTGAGGTGGAGCAGGTCAGCAGCTACAAGTTCCTCGGCATTCACATCCTGGACAGTACATGCAGACACTGTGGTCAAGAAAGCCAGACGGAGACTCTACTTCCTGAGAAGGCTGAGGAAGTTTGGTTTGAACACCACCATCCTCACAAACGTCTACAGGTGCATTATTGAGAAGCTGCTGACGGGCTTACCACAGTGTGGTACGGGAACTGCAAACGTCAGAGACAGAGGGTGGTGCAAACGGCATAGTCTCCCCTCAATCCAGGACATTTACCGCAGCCGGTGTCTGCATAAAGAACGCAGCATTATCAAGAACTCACCCAGTAAAAGGACTTTCTCTCTGCTACCTTCGGGCAGGTGGCACAGGTGCCTGCCAGCACACACAAAAAGAGTTAAAGATAGTTATTATCTGCAAGCTGTCAGACTACTGAACTCTGGACTGCACCAAACCACTGCACCAACCACATTTGTGACACTTTATTAGCTTATTGCTGTGTACTTTTTTATTATATGCAATTAGTACTGTTTTTATAGTGAGTTGAACGGTTCTTCTTATCCCACACATTTCATTGCATTATTGCCTGTGTGTTAACCTGCATATGGCAAATAAACCAATACAATACAATACAGAAGACAACCATTATGAGTACGATTAAAATACAGCAGTGGAAGCTCATCCTTTGCAGCAAGACTCATTTCAGATTTAAAACCATTATTTTTGTCACAATTTTAAAGAGGGTCAAGACTCTTAACTATCTGATAGAAGTGATGGTACAACTGTACACAAAATGTATTTATAGTTTCAGCTGCCTTCACAACTCTTAATGAGCATCATTACTTTGGTGAACAGTGGACACTGTTCTCTATTTAAGTGTCATTCAATATGTCATTGCATAAGTAAGCCCTGAAACTATAGGCTTCCTTACTGTCATCCATGTTTTATTCCTGATGGGCTCTCAAAATATTCTTCACTAATTGTGAATTGAGTGTTTGGAGTTAAAAAGGTATTGTAGTGGAATCATTAATAATTTAGGTTATCTCAGTTTCTCAGCTTGCATTTGTGTTTCTTATCAGGAAATATATGATTTTGTTTTTCCTGCATTTCACAGCAAGTTTAGGTATCACCACTGGGGCTATAGTTTCACCGTGTGACAACATGCTTGAATGACAAAAAAAAACAAACACAGAAAACAGTTCCTGTGTTTTGTTTGTGGAGGATTTCTAATCATGAGATTGATGAAAGGGAGATATCTAGTAAGACCTGTAGAACTAGAATGTGGAGTAGCCACCCTGTATATAAAATTCATCCATGCAGCATCAAACCAAACCATTCAAAGGTCTCTGTGATCATGGCTTAGTTTATGATTTGCCTTTTTATCATCTTTGGGATGCTGTATTCCTATGGTAAGTTAAAAAGAATATTAAATATATATACCTTATTGTAGTGTAAACATAGGCACCATTTTGAAAAGCCTTTTGAATCATTTCAATGCCAGAGTAGAACTTAAGCTCATAAAAAAAGCAAATTAATAAATGGCTGAATTAATAAAATATCCAAGTCATGTCTTTTTACACAGTGTAGGTAAACATCTGGTTTCAGCTGTATATAACCATACTGATTAATTTGTATAGAAGATGAACAAGAGACACATTAATCAAGACATGTTTTATTTAGGTTCCCTATAAATACAACAATCTTGTTATTGTGATATATAATAAATAAGAGAAGGGATGCAGATGTTACAGCCTCAAAAAGGAGAAATGTTAAGATGCAAATTTGTGGTTCTAATAACTTTTTTTTCTTTCTGCCTGTGTGCGGTTTAAATCTTGGATCACCTACCAGGAGACACCGTTGAAACTGACGATGTCAACATCGATGCATCTTCTGCTGGCAACTCACCAGAAAGTCAACAAAACTGTGTGCAGCTTGTTTTCTTCTTAAGAGAGCTGGAGGCTAAGCTGTTAAACACTCAGAAACAGCTGGAGGACCTGAGGTCATTGGTCCACAGTAAGAGTAGCAGATTTGTATCATTTCTCTTTGGCAAAATTTATTTTTATGGAGTTAACGCATACCATAATAATTTTCATGTAACATTTTAAGGTGGCATGGTAGCGTTTGGAGCAGCTATCGACACAGGTGGAAGTATGGGACCATTTAATGCAGAGGTCACACTGTTCTACAAGAAGGTCTTTGTTAACACCGGCTCGTTCAACCCAGGAACAGGTAACAATGAGACATAAAACGTAATTAAATATTACTCAGATCAAATCTAATCAAAATGATTATTTGCTTTTTAATGCAATTTAAAAGGTGTACATTTAATTACACTGAATGATTTATTTCTCTAAGATTGTAGGCCATCCAGTCAAAAAACGTTATGAAACTTCCTACCATAATAATGTGGTGAGATTCACTAATAACCCTGACCACGCTCTGAATCATGAACGTAGACTGTTACAATCAGGTTATAGAAACAAGGTTCCACAGTTCAATAAGGTTAAACTGAGGAATGCTTTTGTACATCAGTCAATCCTGAAACCAAACATGAAACATTAACCAGCATGGAATGCCATCATCTGCTCATCTTACAATATGCACTTTTTGAATGTCTTTGTCTGAGTATATATGTCTATAAACAATAGTGCCAGAATTGTTCTGGCAATAAAGGAATATTGTGTCGTATATTTCAGTAGTTTATTAAATGTATAGCATTATGTCTTGTGTCCATGTATTGTGTAAGGGAGCTGATATTACTTTAACATTGGGCTTTTACTTGTCTATATATGTCTGTGTGTGGTGGTTCTTGGAAAAAAAAACCCTCAAACTGCAGTCCATTCTTTGTGAATTTCACCCTACTCTTGGATGGGCTTTGCTTCCCAGTCCTGTCAAGACTGTCTTTATCCCTGTTGCTTGTGCATCTCTTTCTGCCAGACTTTTTCCATCCACTCAACCTTCCATCAATAGGCATGGAAACAGCCAGATTGTTTTGCAATCTTCTATTGGGATTTATCCTTCTAATGGAGCGTGTCAATGAGTTTCTGCTGGTCAGCAGTCAAGTTTTCAGTCTTCACCATGACTTTGTTATCCATAAAAGCTGCTAAAATTTTCTGAATTATATTTTCATTTTATTGGTGTTATATACAGATTTTCAGAAAGACAGAATTTTCAGTTTTTATTATCTGTGAGTCAGAATAATCAAAGTTTACATAAATAAACGGTATGTGTACGGTATATATACAGTATAGGTTTCCTTTTTAGCAATTGAACAAATTAAAGAAATTAACTTCTTGATGATTTTACATATTATATATAGTTATATTATATATATATGCACTATATATTTTTCACTGTTCTACTTCAAAGAGTTCAAAATATTGTGTGTCACATGAAGTAGTAAAATCCTAATGGGACACCACCAAACCCCAACCAACTCTTACCTACATAATTCAGAGTAATGAAAAAATGAAGACAAAAAAAAGACCCTGATTAAAGAAAATTCACACATTACTAGATAACAAGGTCAATATGATGCTGATCATCCCCAGGTATCTTTTTTGCTCCTGTCAGAGGAGTCTATTACTTCAGCTTCTCTGGTCATAATCATTCATCAAAACCAATGGGCCTGCGACTGATGAAGAATGGAGAGCAGATGGTCACTGTGTACAACCATCCTGCTAGAGAACGCTTTGAGACAGCAACCAATGGCATGACTCTGCAGCTTGAAGTTGGAGACCAGGTGTACATGGGACTGTGTCAAAACACCTGGATTATAGATAATGTGAATGACCACAGCACCTTCATTGGCCTGTTGTTGTTTCCCCTTTAGGGATCTGCAGAAGTAAATTTTTGCCATAAAAATCTTGTTGATTGAATTTTCTTTCTAAATGGTTTACATTTAAATCTGTGTGTAATATGCAAACAATCTATGATTCAACATTTATGTTAAAGAAATAAATAAATCATATTTGACTTATTTTTTTATGGATTATAAAATACTATAACTTCCTTTGCTTTCTACAATTATAAACAACAATAAACAAATAAACTTGCATTAAAGCTTGTTTTGTTCAGTTTTACACAACAAACAGTGAGAAATGTCACAATTTAAAGAGCTTTGGAAGAACTTTGTTGGCCCAAAGGACCAACAAGAATGCTTTTTTCAAAATTTGTTTAAAATCAATGTTATAGAACTTTTACACAGGTTTATATCTCCATCCATCCATCCATCCATCCATTCCATCCATTCCATCCATCCATCCATCGATCCATCCATTCCATCCATCCATTTCATCCATCGATCCATCGATCCATCCATCCATCCATCCATTCCATCCATCCATTTCATCCATCCATCCATCCATCCATCCATCCATCCATCCATTCCATCCATTCCATCCATCGATCCATCCATTCCATCCATCCATTTCATCCATCGATCCATCCATTCCATCCATCCATTCCATCCATCCATCCATCCATCCATCCATTCCATCCATCGATCCATCCATTCCATCCATCCATCCATCCATCCATCCATTCCATCCATCCATCCATCCATCCATCCATTCCATCCATCCATTTCATCCATCCATCCATCCATCCATCCATCCATCCATCCATCCATCCATCCATCCATTCCATCCATCCATTTCATCCATCCATCCATCCATCCATCCATCCATCCATCCATCCATCCATCCATCCATTCCATCCATCCATCCATCCATTCCATCCATCCATCCATCCATCCATCCATTCCATCCATCCATTTCATCCATCCATCCATCCATCCATCCATCCATCCATCCATCCATTCCATTCCATCCATCCATCCATCCATTCCATCCATTCATCCATCCATTCCATCCATCCATTTCATCCATCCATCCATCCATCCATCCATCCATCCATCCATCCATCCATCCATTCCATCCATCCATCCATCCATTCCATCCATCCATCCATCCATCCATCCATCCATCCATCCATCCATCCATTCCATCCATCCATCCATCCATCCATTCCATCCATCCATTTCATCCATCCATCCATCCATCCATCCATCCATCCATCCATCCATCCATCCATCCATTCCATCCATCCATCCATTCCATCCATCCATCCATCCATCCATCCATTCCATCCATCCATTTCATCCATCCATCCATCCATCCATCCATCCATCCATCCATTCCATTCCATCCATCCATCCATTCCATCCATCCATCCATCCATTCCATCCATCCATCCATCCATCCATCCATTCCATCCATCCATCCATCCATTCCATCCATCCATTTCATCCATCCATCCATCCATCCATCCATCCATCCATCCATTCCATCCATCCATCCATCCATCCATTCCATCCATCCATCCATCCATTCCATCCATCCATTTCATCCATCCATCCATCCATCCATCCATCCATCCATCCATCCATCCATCCATTAGCTCCGACATTGAGTAGCAGGGCGTTTCTGAGCCAGACAAATATTTTCCGTAATGTTAATGTGTTAAAATAAAAGAACATAATTTAATAGAACGAGCAGTTTAATCTTATGTAATTGTTTGTTGCTGTTGCCAAAAAAAGAGTGATTGTTTTTTTACTGTAAAGACCAACCAAAGCATTAATAATCTTAAGCTGGCAAACCTGCCACAGGGTGATCTTCTAAATTTGTGTTAGAAATAACATAACATTTATGTTATCATTGTCATTGCATTGGCTAAAATTTGAACAAAGAGGGGTTACTTCTATACAAAACAAACACAGGAGGAAAATAGAGTACATGTTTCTTTTTAGCTGGATATTAATAAAAAGTAGATGAAATTGCCTTAGTTGCCAAAGTGTGTCTTCAATTTGTTGTCTCTGTAACACTTGTTGACTCTTAGCTGCACATGTCTGCCCTCTTGTGGACATAAAAGAGAGTAGGTACAAAGTGGAAAGAAAAGCTGGTCTTCAATTTTCAAATACCTTCTCACAGCCAGTGATAATTGAAGGTTATCATAATCTTGTTGTTATCATAAGATTTGCATAATCGCTAAGATAAAACAAAACTTTCTGAGCTACATTCGTCATTCATTCACGGGTCTAAGTGTAAATGTTCTGAGACTGAAAATGCAGAAGAGGTGTTGATGAATGTAGGGGGAGCTGAAAGCCCCTCTGTGTCTCTCTGTGTCCTCCTACTCAGCAAGCAGTGTGGAGGCAGAGCGTTTATTCTATTCTGGTCCCTGAAATGTGAGGTCTTTTCTTCACTGCTCCCTCCAAGACCAGTGACTCATCCACACTTGTCTGCAGGCAGAAAGGCAATAAAAGGAAAAACAAACCCTTCAATGTGGAATATCAGTGCAGTCAACAAACTGAGGTCCCCTCCTCGAGAGCTACTGTGCTCCATCTTTTAGATGCATCCCTGCTCCAACAAACTTTAATCAAATGAATAGCTTGTTACCAGACCTCTGTAGAGCTGACATGCTGAAGAAGGAATTTAGCCATTTGATTCAGGTGTGTTGGAGCAGGGATGCATCTAAAAATTGCAGGGTAGTTGCTCTCGAGGACTGGACTTGGGTATTGCAGGCTTAGACCATCCTGAGACACAGATTCAATCACAGACCGCTGAAAGGTCAGAAATAATGGGGGACCCATTGGATTTGACATTGGATTTGGAAAGTTTCTTTTTTTTGTACTATAGGGAGCTATTTTAAGTTGCACATGTTCCACTGGACACAGTGCTATTTAAAATTTTGCAAGTGGGAATGCATGGGAAGCAAAACATTCTGTTCAAAATTTGCAGTGGATGTAGCATTTAAAATAAAATTGGGGTTCAGACCAAACCACTGCCCACTGTGATACACCGGCCAAAAATGATCAACAGCAGCAAGTCATGACTCCCTAAGTGACTGCAGTGATCAAAGAAAGAGTCAGATTAGGTATGAAGAAACGTAAATAGTTTTAGCTGCAGTTCAATGACAAGGTTCACAGATTGTCAGAAGACGTTATTAAAAATGTCTTTAACATTTTGGAGATGGTCTGTAGCATTTTGTGGACTGGTGATATATACAGGGTTATGTCCTTCCTATTGTCCAGTGACGGTTATGTCACTATTATGCTCCTACTATTATGGTCCCTAAATGTGTGGTCTTCTCTTCATTGTCCACTCAAACATCAGAGAGACTTATCCAGACCTGTTTGCAGAAAGGCAAAACCAGAAAAAAACACGACACTTCAATTCAGAATTTTCATGTAGTTGGTAACTGACTACCTTACTAGCAGAGGTACCTGTCACATTTTTAATTCTGTAGAAAACATAGCTTTTATCAAATATCTTATCTTTAGTGACTCTTATCATGTTTTTCTTTCCTGCTTAATTCATTTTACCTTCAGGGCACCATAAACCCAAACCATTAAGGATTTAAAAGAATTAAGGCATTTGTTCAAAGTGCAATCATATTTTCCTAAGGGAAAGCATCTGACAATTTAGTGATCCAATAATAATGCCACTTGTGAAACCACAAGGCTTTTAAATTTCTGTGACCCTGTAAGCGTGTGGAAGTTTTATCTTATTGGAGCAAAGACAAATATCCTTAAATGAACTAAAGTGCCGTCCATTGCACAAAATAGAGGGACAGTCCAATGTCTTTTGACAAAAACAGTACTGAAAGATATGTTACTGTTATGATGATTATTGTGATTATGAATATTATTATTATAGTTGTTGATGGTTTTATTGGTTCCAGTATGGTTGTTGACATGTAAATATAAAGTATCTTATCTTATCTTTGAAGTACGAACTTATCACTGTAAGTTCATTCTTCTCCACACCCCTTGAATATGTACACCAATTTTATACAACACGTCATAATTTGTCTTTTCTTGTTCTTTTAGTTTTTTTCCCTTCTACTCTTGTTTTTTTACATTTTGTATATGCCGTCACATATTCAAAATAAATAAATAATAAAAAATAAATAAAATATATGAATATGTGACAAGAGTTATGATCTAATTAATCTGTAAAAGAGATTCAATCAATAAAAAACGTGGAAGTTCCTAAGAGTTGTAAACCCTTAACTAAAGAAACCTTTGATCAGGAAGAATGATGAAAACTAGGGCACTTCCTTGTTTGCATCGTATATACTGGTCCTTCTCAAAATATTAGCATATTGTGATAAAGTTCATTATTTTCCATAATGTCATGATGAAAATTTAACACTCATATATTTTAGATTCATTGCACACTAACTGAAATATTTCAGGTCTTTTATTGTCTTAATACGGATGATTTTGTCATACAGTTCATGAAAACCCAAAATTCCTATCTCACAAAATTAGCATATCATTAAAAGGGTCTCTAAACGAGCTATGAACCTAATCATCTGAATCAACGAGTTAACTCTAAACACCTGCAAAAGATTCCTGAGGCCTTTAAAACTCCCAGCCTGGTTCATCACTCAAAACCCCAATCATGGGTAAGACTGCCGACCTGACTGCTGTCCAGAAGGCCACTATTGACACCCTCAAGCAAGAGGGTAAGACACAGAAAGAAATTTCTGAACGAATAGGCTGTTCCCAGAGTGCTGTATCAAGGCACCTCAGTGGGAAGTCTGTGGGAAGGAAAAGGTGTGGCAGAAAACGCTGCACAACGAGAAGAGGTGACCGGACCCTGAGGAAGATTGTGGAGAAGGGCCGATTCCAGACCTTGGGGGACCTGCGGAAGCACTGGACTGAGTCTGGAGTAGAAACATCCAGAGCCACCGTGCACAGACGTGTGCAGGAAATGGGCTACAGGTGCCGCATTCCCCAGACCTGGGCTACAGAGAAGCAGCACTGGACTGTTGCTCAGTGGTCCAAAGTACTTTTTTCGGATGAAAGCAAATTCTGCATGTCATTCGGAAATCAAGGTGCCAGAGTCTGGAGGAAGACTGGGGAGAAGGAAATGCCAAAATGCCAGATGTCCAGTGTCAAGTACCCACAGTCAGTGATGGTCTGGTTGCCGTGTCAACTGCTGGTGTTGGTCCACTGTGTTTTATCAAGGGCAGGGTCAATGCAGCTAGCTATCAGGAGATTTTGGAGCACTTCATGCTTCCATCTGCTGAAAAGGTTTATGGAGATGAAGATTTCATTTTTCAGCACGACCTGGCACCTGCTCACAGTGCCAAAACCACTGGTAAATGGTTTACTGACCATGGTATCACTGTGCTCAATTGGCCTGCCAACTCTCCTGACCTGAACCCCATAGAGAATCTGTGGGATATTGTGAAGAGAACGTTGAGAGACTCAAGACCCAACACTCTGGATGAGCTAAAGGCCGCTATCGAAGCATCCTGGGCCTCCATAAGACCTCAGCAGTGCCACAGGCTGATTGCCTCCATGCCACGCCGCATTGAAGCAGTCATTTCTGCCAAAGGATTCCCGACCAAGTATTGAGTGCATAACTGTACATGATTATTTGAAGGTTGACGTTTTTTGTATTAAAAACACTTTTCTTTTATTGGTCGGATGAAATATGCTAATTTTGTGAGATAGGAATTTTGGGTTTTCATGAGCTGTATGCCAAAATCATCCGTATTAAGACAATAAAAGACCTGAAATATTTCAGTTAGTGTGCAATGAATCTAAAATATATGAATGTTAAATTTTCATCATGACATTATGGAAAATAATGAACTTTATCACAATATGCTAATATTTTGAGAAGGACCTGTATATTCAATAGTGGCGAGAACTGATGCAGCAGAGACACTCACAAACAAATAGTCCAAGATGTCCAAGATGAAGATTTCTATCGTTGTGTTAACTTTATTTTTCTTGCATGTTTGTGCAGCTAAAATTACCAGTCAGCCAAGAAGAGTCCCAACATGAGACGGCTGAGCAAGCAAACCCACCCCAGCCCACCGCTTCTCCCCAAGGGCCACTCCATAGTAGAAGAGAGTTAAACCTCTCTTGAGCAGCTGGGTTCCAGAGCCCACACTGTGCGTGGAGGTGAGCCGACTATTTCTAGTTGATATCTTTCGACCTCCCACACAAGCTCAGGCTCCTTCCCCCCCAGCGAGGTGATATTCCACATTCCCTAGAGCCAGCCTAAGCATCCGGAGATCAGGTCGTTGAGGTCTCCACCTTTGTCAGCTGCCCGGTCCTTTTTGCACTGGTTTCTCATAGTTCCCCTCCAGGTGACGGGCCCCCTGGGGGATGGCCTCGCGTCTCTCGTAACGGGGCCACCAGGCACTCTCCGACGAGTCCCAACCCCAGGCCTGGCTCCAGGGTGGGACCCAAGGCTCCGCCGCACCGGGCGACGTCACATGCCTCAATTTTGTGGTCCTCATGAAGGCGTCTTGAATCGCTATTTGTCTGACCTGTCACCCAGAGCCTGTTTGCAATGGGAGACCCTACCAGGGGCATTCAAGCCTCAGACAACATAGCCTCTAGGATCATTCGAGCACTCAAACCCCTCCACCACGTTAAGTGGCAGTTCAAGGAGGGATTAATTACATACCCCTCAACCTGAACAATGTTTTGACCTTTGGAATTAAATTATATCTAGTCCACTCTAAAAGGACAATGAAAGGAAGCCTTTCCATGTCAAGGTCTAATCATGACTTTTACTATGACAATTTAGGACTTTTTAAAGCAAGACAAGCCTCTTTTGTAAATGAGAAGTAATGTCTTAATGAGACTATCTGTACAAATAAAGGTTTATTAATAGTAATAATAATAATAATTAAACCAAGATGCTATTGTAAAAATCTCTTAGAAAGTCTAAAGATCACCAAAGATAACCATGAGCATGGGTTTGATCATCCCCAAGTATTTTTACAGCTCCTGTCAGAGGAGTCTATTACTTCAGCTTTTCTGGCCATAATATTTCATCAAAACCAATGGGCCTGCGACTGATGAAGAATGGAGTGCAAGTGGTCACTGTGTACAACCATGTTGCTGGAAACCGTCATGAGACAGCAACCAATGGCATGACTGCTGCTAGATGTTGGAGACCAAGTGTATATGAGACTGCGTCAAAATACTTGGATTTATGATAACGACAATGACCCCAGCACCTTCATTGGCCATTCATTATTCACTCTATAAGGGTCCTAACTATGAGGTTTTTATACAAGCTAAAATAATAAAAGCATAAACATTTAAAGGGTTTGATTTCAGGGGTAATATTTAGTAACAACGCTAATTAATGGGGGCAGGTTTTAAGAAAAAATGAATCTGTGTATATTAAGGCTTAAATGTGAGATAAACTGTGATGTATGTATAATAAAGAAATTTCAAGATCATATTTAACCTATTTTATTATTGGTAAAAACCATTTGAGTTAAAGCTCCTCTTGTGCTGTCATTCCTTACAGGCTGAAGTTGGTATATGATTTACAGCTTCTGATTTGACAGCTGGGTAACGGGTAACTGCTGAGCCTTGGATCAGATAATGACTTCAGTGTTGTGTTTTCCAAAGAAAAGCATTGACAACTCATTTGAGTAAAGCTTTTCAGGAGTTTCTAATGGTTGTTGAACAGCATTCCATTATCTAAAAAAAGGAACAAACTCCTTATTATCTGGATATTGTGGCCTCTAGGTGCCATCCCCAAGAAAATATTCAATTGTTTAAAAGCTTTAAACATCTCCCCCTTATGTAATTATAGCCTTTGTTTCTTGTTGTTGGTGAAAAGGAATGATTGTTTTAATATGTAAAGACGTATTGTCCCATAAATTATTTTAGTTTCATCTCTTAGATTTCTAGGAATGTCTTCATTTATGTTATTCTCTCAGAACTCGAAATAAATAAATAGTGAAGCTTAGTAATTTCCAGCTTAAGCAGCAACAGTGGCTTCCAGTTCAACAGGTAATTCCCATTACCGTATTTTCCGCACTATAAGGCGCACCGGATTATAAGGCGCATAGAATAGAAGCTAATGCAGTCAAACGTTTGACTGGGGTTGCGTTATGCATCCACTAGATGGAGCTGTGCTAAAGAGAATGTCAACAAAACAGTCAGATAAGTCAGTCAGTCAAACTTTATTAATACACTACAAACCAGCGTTCTGATAACTCCATTCACTCTCATGGTAAGGACTCCTCTACATAGAATTCTATTGAATAGAGCCAACCACACGTTAGGAATGCATTGGAGTCTATGAAGTTGAAGTTGAAATCAAACGTTAGTTAAAACGTGAAAGGGAACTTTTCCCTGATTCAGTAAACACGTAAAAGAAACAGTTTGATGCACTAAATCAAACGTTAGTACATTCACAATATAGGAGCGTTAACTGTTGAATTCTCTCGCTGCTGCTCTATTCCCATGTTCGACTGCGTAGCTGACAGCCTTGAGTTTGAACTCAGCATCGTAAGCGTGTCTCTTGAAAGGTGCAATTTTGGGGTTGTTATACACACACAAGTGGTGTTGGACTAGGAGTAAGCACAGTACAGGTGTTTACCGCTATTACTTCGGCGACACCCCTGACTACGGTAGCCGTAATGCTGCAAGCGGTGCGGCTTTGTAGTTTACCAGTCGTACTGAAACATTTCGACAGAGCGCCGTGCACAACCAGTATGGATCAACCAATTAACCAATTGATCCATATATAAGGCGCTCCGGATTACAAGGCGCACTGTCATTTTTGAGAAAATTAATGGTTTTTAAGTGCGCCTTATAGTGCGGAAAATACGGTACTTGCTATGCTTTATTTACTCTTCACATTCTTCTTCTTCAACAAGTCGCTGGACTGCATCTGTTAGCCCCATCCTCGTTTCTGTTTCTTATTAACCTTCTCAACGTATCTGTGTACTCAACTCTTGTTCTCTCAGAATTCTGCAAAATGTTTCTCAGATTTATAAATATTTAGATATAGCAAGCTTTTTGAAATGGATTCCATGATTAAAACATATAGCTACACCCCTAGACCACATCCCCTCCTTGAACCGCCACCTTAACGTGGTGGAGGGGTTTGAGTGCTCGAATGATCCTAGAGTCTATGTTGTCTGGGGCTTAAATGCCCCTGGTAGGGTCTCCCATGGCAAACAGACTCTAGGTGACGGGTCAGACAAAGAGCGGTTCAAGAACCCCTCGTGACAACTACAAAATCGAGGCACGTGACGTCGCCCAGTACGGCGGAGCCGGGGTCCCACCCTGGAGCCAGGCCTGGGGTCGGGACTCGTCGGAGAGCGCCTGGTGGCTGGGTTGCCACTCGCGGAACCCGGCCGGGCCAAGCCCGAATGAGAGACGCAAGACCATCCCCCAGTGGGCCCACCTCCTGCAGGGGGAACCCTGAGGGACCGGTGCAAAGAGGATTGGGCAGCGGACGAAGGTGGAGACCTCGGCGGCCGATCCCCGGATGCTTAGGCTGGCTCTAGGGACGTGGAATGTCACCTCGCTGGGGGGCAAGGAGCCTGAGCTGGTGCGGGAGGTCGAGAGATATTGACTAGAAATAGTGGGAAATGACAGTGACACCTGGAGAGGCGTGATCGGGAGGAATGGCCTCCCCGATCTGAATCCGAGCGGTGTTTTGTTATTGGACTTCTGTGCTAGTCACGGATTGTCCATAATGAACTCCATGTTCAAACATAAGGGTGTCCACCAGTGCACTTGGCACCAGGATACCCTAGGCAGGAGGTCAATGATCGACTTTGTTGTCGTATCATCAGACCTTCGGCCGCATGTTTTGGACACTTGGGTGAAGAGAGGGGCTGAGCTGTCCACTGATCACCACCTGGTAATGAGTTGGAACCGCTGGGGGAGGAGAAAACCGGACAGACTTGGCAGGCCCAAGCGCATAGTGAGGGTCTGCTGGGAACGTCTGGCGGACCCCTTGGCCAGGTATGTATTCAACTCTCACCTCCGGGAGAGCTTTGACCAGATTCCGAATGATGTTGGAGACATAGAGTCCGAGTCTATTGTCGATGCTGCTGCCCGTAGCTGCGGCCGCAAGGTCTGCGGTGCCTGTTGCGGCGGCAATCCCCGAACCCGGTGGTGGACACCGGCAGTAAGGGACGCTGTCAAGCTGAAGAAGGAGTCCTATCGGCTGTGGTTGGCTTGTGGGACTCCTGAGGCGGCTGACGGGTGCCGTGGGGCCAAGCATGCCGTGGCCCGGACGCTGGCAGAGGCAAAAACTCGGACCTGGGAGGAGTTCGGTGAGGCCATGGAGAAGGACTAACGGTTGGTCCCGAAGCGATTCTGGCAAACCGTCGCCAACACTGTTTACAGTGGGGGTGGGGAGCTGTTGACCTTGACTGGCGACATTATCGGCCGGTGGAAGGAGTACTTCGAGGATCTCCTCAATCCTGCCATCACGCATTCCCTGGGTGAAACAGAGGCTGGGGACTCGGGGTTGGACTCTTTCATCACCCAGGCTGAAGTCACCGAGGTGGTTAAAAAGCTCCGCGGTGGCAGGGCTTCGGGGTTGGATGAGATCCGCCCTGAGTACCTCAAGTCTTTGGGTGTTGTGGGGCTGTCATGGTTGACACGCCTCTTCAACATTGCGTGGCGGACGGGGACAGTGCCTTTGGATTGGCAGACTGGGGTGGTGGTACCCTACATAAGAAGGGTGACCGGAGGGTGTGTTCCAACTACAGGGGGATCACACTCCTCAGCCTCCCTGGTAAGGCCTACGCCAGGGTATTGGAGAGGAGAGTCCGGCCGATAGTCGAACCCCGGATTCAAGAGGAGCAGTGTGGTTTTCGTCCCGGCCGTCGAACACTGGACCACCCCTCTACAGGGTACTCGAGGGTTCATGGGAGTTTGCCCAACCGGTCCACATGTGTTTTGTGGACCTGGAGAAAGCATTCGACTGTGTCCCTCGTGATGCCCTGTGGGGGGTGCTCAAGGAGTATGGAATCGGGGGCCCTTTACTAGGGGCCATCAAATCTCTGTACAAGCGGAGCAGGAGTTTGGTCCGCATTGCCGGCACTAAGTCGGACCTGTTCCCGGTGCATGTTGGACTCTGGCAGGGCTGCCCTTTGTCACCGGTTCTGGACGCCTTCCTCGGGAGGTGTTCAAGGCACGTCCCACCGGGAGGAGGCCCAGGGGACGGCCCAGGACACGCTGGAGGGACTATGTCTCTCGACTGGCCCGGGAACGCCTTGGGCTCCCCCCGGAGGAGCTGGAGGAGGTGTCTGGGGAGAGGGACGTCTGGGCTTCTCTGTTGAGTCTGCTGCCCCCGCAACCCGGTCCCGGATAAAGTGGAAGACAACGACCCGACGACCCGACCCTAGACCACATCCAAGTTAATTTCCTTGTACAGGTCCTTCTCAAAATATTAGCATATTGTGATAAAGTTCATTATTTTCCATAATGTCATGATGAAAATTTTAGATTCATATATTTTAGATTCATTGCACACTAACTGACATATTTCAGGTCTTTTATTGTCTTAATATGGATGATTTTGGCATACAGCTCATGAAAACCCAAAATTCCTATCTCACAAAATTAGCATATCATTAAAAGGGTCTCTAAACGAGCTATGAACCTAATCATCTGAATCAACGAGTTAACTCTAAACACCTGCAAAAGATTCCTGAGGCCTTTAAAACTCCCAGCCTGGTTCATCACTCAAAACCCCAATCATGGGTAAGACTGCCGACCTGACTGCTGTCCAGAAGGCCACTATTGACACCCTCAAGCAAGAGGGTAAGACACAGAAAGACATTTCTGAACACATAGGCTGTTCCCAGAGTGCTGTATCAAGGCACCTCAGTGGGAAGTCTATGGGAAGGAAAACGTGTGGCAGAAAACGCTGCACAACGAGAAGAGGTGACCGGACCCTGAGGAAGATTGTGGAGAAGGGCCAATTCCAGATCTTGGGGGACCTGCGGAAGCAGTGGACTGAGTCTGGAGTAGAAACATCCAGAGCCACCGTGCACAGGCGTGTGCAGGAAATGGGCTACAGGTGCCACATTCCCCAGGTCAAGCCACTTTTGAACCAGAAACAGCGGCAGAAGCGCCTGACCTGGGCTACAGAGAAGCCGCACTGGACTGTTGCTCAGTGGTCCAAAGTACTTTTTTCGGATGAAAGCAAATTCTGCATGTCATTCGGAAATCAAGGTGCCAGAGTCTGGAGGAAGACTGGGGAGAAGGAAATGCCAAAATGCCAGAAGTCCAGTGTCAAGTACCCACAGTCAGTGATGGTCTGGGGTGCCGTGTCAGCTGCTGGTGTTGGTCCACTGTGTTTTATCAAGGGCAGGGTCAATGCAGCTAGCTATCAGGAGATTTTGGAGCACTTCATGCTTCCATCTGCTGAAAAGGTTTATGGAGATGAAGATTTCATTTTTCAGCACGACCTGGCACCTGCTCACAGTGCCAAAACCACTGGTAAATGGTTTACTGACCATGGTATCACTGTGCTCAATTGGCCTGCCAACTCTCCTGACCTGAACCCCATAGAGAATCTGTGGAATATTGTGAAGAGAACGTTGAGAGACTCAAGACCCAACACTCTGGATGAGCTAAAGGCCGCTATCGAAGCATCCTGGGCCTCCATAAGACCTCAGCAGTGCCACAGGCTGATTGCCTCCATGCCACGCCGCATTGAAGCAGTCATTTCTGCCAAAGGATTCCCGACCAAGTATTGAGTGCATAACTGTACATGATTATTTGAAGGTTGACGTTTTTTGTATTAAAAACACTTTTCTTTTATTGGTCGGATGAAATATGCTAATTTTGTGAGATAGGAATTTTGGGTTTTCATGAGCTGTATGCCAAAATCATCCGTATTAAGACAATAAAAGACCTGAAATATTTCAGTTAGTGTGCAATGAATCTAAAATATATGAATGTTAAATTTTCATCATGACATTATGGAAAATAATTAACTTTATCACAATATGCTAATATTTTGAGAAGGACCTGTAAATGAGTTTTGGTAAGTTTATTTTAAAATATCAATCAGTACTATTTAAATTAATGCTTATCATTAATGTCAGTACTAATCATCCCCAGGGCTTTATCTGGTGTGTTTTAAACATGGACTCTTAAGGGAACTTGGATAATTCCTTCAATCAGTGGATTATTTTCCATCAGTTACCAACAGATGAGACATCAAGATGAAAGCAGCTAAATTTTAAATTAAAATGACAACTGAAAGCCCCACAGGCTTTTAACTTGTGAACTAAACCCCTACTTGTGCTTGTGCTGCGACAACCACCAGAAATGAAACATTAGGCTTCTGAAAAGGATTGACACCGCTCCTGAGAGCAGATCAGGTTTGGTTTTGGGTTTTCAGAAATAACCAAATACGTGACAATACATGACATCCACAGCTTGTTCTTTCCATCCCTGACAATATTCTCAATCTATTGCAGAAAATTAGTACTTAAAAATAGTCAAGAACACAACTAATGTGCTTTCAGTGATTAAAAAAAATAAAATACACCACATCAAAAGCAGCAGAGATGACGAGGCAGACAAATTTGCTGGTGTATGTGATCTGAGTCCATGTCTTCAGGTCATCCCCCCCAATTTTTGAAAGATAAAGGGACTGCTATGATTGTATTATCCAGATGAAGAAACTTGATGTTTCAACATGTTTTGACCCACATTCGCTTTGTAAGAGACCATATGTTTACATGTAAAGATGTCAGTTTGGAAGCTGTAAACAGAATTCACACGATGCATCTCGGGATCGAAGATTAAGGTGGATGAGTGCAGTGCGGTGTTCCAGTCACATACTGTTATAAAAGGTTACTTCTGTACAAAACAGAAAAAAAAACCAAACATATGAGGGGAACAAAACCACAAGATTTACAGTTTTCCACTCAAAGAAAGTTTTCCTAACAGAAAACAAAAACAAAAACAGGAGCCCATGGACATTTGGAAAAGCCAGCTATAAACAGTTCTTACATTTCAGGGCATGTTATTTAGGCAAATCAGCACAATATATGAGCAAGCAGGAAATCCAGAAAAATAATCTTTATGCAAACATATTTTGGTAAGATTTTAAAAATACCAATGATCTAATTGTATATTTAAAAATAATCAGGTTTTAGGCAGATGTTATAAACCTGGAAAACAGCCTTTGAGTAGCAAAGATGTACCAGGCCAATATGAGAGTGCCAACATTTGGTTTGCATATGAAACCCCAACAATAGTCTGGTTGGTTTGTCCAACAACATGATAGGGATCAAGTTTTATACTTTGCCAGTTGAGTGTTTACAAGTTTTGACACATTTCAGAGAATCTGTCACTAATGGCTTATCATACAGTATTATCAATATTTTTTACAATAATCTCTGTCAACAAACACAGCAAGACAAGTGTACATGTTTTGTTTGAGCTGGATATTTATAAAAAGTAGAAGAAATTGCTTCAGTTGCCAATTTGTTGTCTCTGTAACACTTGTTGACACTTAGCTGCACGTTTGCCCCCTTGTGGACATAGAAGAGAGTAGGTACAAATGGGAAAGAAAAAGATGGTCTTCAATTCTCAAATACCTTCGTACAGCCAATGATAATTGAAGATTCATTTGCATTACCTCTGAAATCAAAAAAACTTTCTGAGCTACAGTCATCATTCAATCACGGGTCTAAGTGTAAAAGTTCAGAGACTGAAAATGGAGAAGAGGTGTCAATCAATTTAGGGGGAGCTGAGAGCCCCTCTGTGTCTCTCTGTGTCCTCCTACTCAGCAAGCGGTGTGGAGGCAGAGCGTTTATTCTATTCTGGTCCCTGAAATGTGAGGTCTTTTCTTTACTGCTCCCTCCAAGACCAGACTGACTCATTCACACTTGTCTGCAGGCAGAAAGGCAAGAAAAGGAAAAACAATTTCTTCAATGTGAAATATCAGTGCACTTAACACACTGATTTTCTCACAAATGGAAATATTTCTCATATTTTAGTGCTTGTAACAAAATAATCTGTCACACAATCAGATGTGGCTGTCACATTTAAGCTTTAGAGGAACCATGAAGCAAAAGCATGAAGTATATAAAAGACAAGGCAAGTAGTGTTTTACAACTCCTAATTTTCAAGCTCCATCTTTTTCCTTCAGAGCATCCCTGAGGTTGAACTTTTCAGCTAACCAAACATGTTAAGTTGTAATAACTTCAGAGTCCCTAACTCAGGGCTCAGCAGACTTTGCAATCCAAAGAGTCATTTTCGCCATCCCTCCCAACAAATAAAATTTGTCCAGAGCCGCAAAACTGACATGACCCCACAATAAAGACAGCTTATTAAATGTTATGCTTGCAATAACAATATGTTTTCCGGATAAGGAACAAGGATTTTATTTTTTGTTTAGGTTACCTTCAAGAACAAAGAAAAAATAGAAAAATTATACATCGAGAAAATGAACACTTATCTACTTTTAAATTATTTTACAGTTATGGAAAAATAAAGATGAAAACAGTATGTTTTGTCTAAAAAAAAAAAAAAAAACGCAACAACATAACAGGTGCGTATTATTTCAGCTTCTCTGCTCATAACGTATCATCTCCTTATCAATCAGCATCAGAATCAGCTTTATTGGTGTTAGTATGGACTGTGTGCACAAACAAGGAATTTGACTTTGGTTTAACAAGCTCACAGCATACAGACAGAGTGTAAATATATAAACTTTAGAGGAAATATAACAAAAGATAAAAAGAACAATAGGTTCACAGTATATGTGTATTTGTTTTAAAGGCAGGTTAGAATAGTGCTGATAATTGGACCTTCAGCTGTTAAAGAATGGAGTACAGATTTTCATTGTGATGAACTGTTGCTGGTAACCATTATCAGACAGCAACCAACAACAAAACTGTAGCTTGAGATTGGAGACCAGGCACACATAAGACTGTGTCCAAACACCTGGATTTTTGATAACTTCAGGGACCACAGCACATTTGTTGGACATTTGCTGCTCACTCTTTATGGGTCTGGAGGGGTAAGAGATTGACTTTAACTTTGTGTTATACAATAAATAGGAGATTATATTTGATGTAAGGTATGTGAAGAAATAATAAAGGTATATTTGACTTCTTATATTAGTGTTTATATGATACTTTCATTATATCAATGTTTCTTAATCTCAATAAAAATCCACTTGTGTTTATGGCTTGCTGACTGACTTTGTTCAGTTTTGTACCACAAGCAGCAGAAAATGCCATCATTTTAACTGCTTTGAAAACAGTGAACAACATCCATCCATTTTTTATGCTCACCCAATCATTGCAGGGTCACTGGTGCCTATTTCCAGCAAGCAATAGGCAATTTTTCGGTCCAACACAGGGCAACTCTGGACAAACAATCATTCATACACTCAAGGCCATTTAAGAGACTTGATGACAATTTAAGCAGCCAGAATAACTGTAAACGATGTGGGCTGACACAAAGGTTTTGAAGTTTATTTGCTGCCTTTAATTAGCACTATGCAGGATGAGTGGCTTTTAAGCAATTCCAGCATGGATTCTGAAACATTTATGTGAGCAGTCATAGTGGAGCTCACTTGGTCAGCCTGTCTGCTTGCAGATAATACTAGACTGAGACCTGCTATTAAGTCTTGAGCAAATAATGTGGAAGTTTCTTGGTTGTAAAGTTAAATTTTACCCCAAAAATTGTATACACTGAAGAACAGACTACGGCATGTTTTATAGAGGGCTAACTATACATATATCGGCTTGTTAAATGACGTAGTAAAGGTTCTATTATAGATGTGTAAGAACAGAATAAGTTACCTTGCTGTGATTTTGTCCTTGTCTTTTTTCATACATAATGATCTCCAGACCATTTGATGATAAAAGTTCAATGCTCTAAGCACGACATCCTGGTCAACCCAAAACAAAACATTTCCAATGAAAAATACTTATAAGCGAAATTAATGTACTCTCAGCAAATTTTAACACACAGAGAGCACTGTTTTCCTTCAACTGTTTCTTTTTGTTTCATAATGTTTCTGCGGCGTGGATAAAATATATCACTTGATGTGATACGCCTGTGTGTACTTTTAGCCATTTAAGTGGGAAAAAATGTGTAATTTATTATTTACCGAAAATTTCATTATTTTATACTACATTTTACTGACAGTTTTAAAAGGTGTTTTCTTCCGTTTTTAGTGTTTATTAATCTTTTTTTCGCATTCTTATTTTTTACAACTGTAATTCATGCAAATCATCATGGGTTATAGAAATAAGGCAGTTGTAAAGGATAGACTGATGGAAACCACACATTCATGTTAAAAGCAAAATAAATCCAGAATTTGATTTTGGAAAGTCCTCCTGGACCAATGTTTTTGCAACACTGACTGACCAGAAAAACAGATCAACATTTTCCCTGACCTGAGCCAAAATTAAACAGGTTCTCTCACAGAACCACTACTGCCAGCATTTTGAATGTGTCCAAATGTGGAACATTCACTGAAAAAGCCTCCAAATACTGCCACCGCTAAACTGGTAAAACAGAATTTGTTGGATTTAGATTTGGGATGGATTTTGGGGAATTTCAACAAAAGTGAGACACTGATAAAGCTCATTTACCTTTTTTGCGATGGAACAACTACAACAAAAAATGGCGTTTGCTTGAGTTGTCTGGACTTCCTTGATTGAAGTAGAAAGACAGTTGCATTTCAAGCACTGGAGATGTATTGTTTCACTGTCTGTCCAGTTTTCTTGCTTAATACATCCTTCTTCTACTGTGCTGTTGTACATCTGCAGACACAGGCAAATGAACAGTTTGTTTTTTAATGATGTTTATTAGTACCCATTTTTCACATTGTAAAATGCTGAACTTCTTTTTTTATTAATGGATAAGTACTAATCTCTTCTAACCTTCTGTGTGTTTGTTCACATTATTAATAACCATAAGAAGAAAAATCATACCAGGAGGAGATAAAATGACGAAAGACTTTGTTCTATCCTGCTGATGCCAGTGCATGTGATTTTGTTGTTCAACAGCAACGTGATTTTTTGGAAGTGGTTTGGAAATGGTTCAGATCATCTTGCTGAGTTTCATAGTTTCTCTCTGTCTTTGCAAACAGCTCATGGTAATCCAGACTAACTGTAAAATACCAGCACACGAGCCTGTTGTCATCTCTGCTCAGAATTGATCACATGGGGCTCACTGTGGGCACTTCACTCAAATGTGTGAAATCTTTTCATATCTCCATGTCCTTTCATTCTGCTTCAATCTCAATGTAATATTTGTCCTCAAATTGAAAACTACTTCAGGATACTTCTCAGAACAATGCCAAAAAATGTCAGATCCGGTTCCATGCTCATCCAAGGGAGGACAAGCTGTGACTGCACGATTAAGAGGAACTGTTTATCTGTTTCAACATTTAGAAGATGTGAGGTGCATTTACACAGGAAGTGCCTTAACATCCACCCTTCCTGTGTGCTTCAAACCATGATATATTAACAGGCTGGGGCTGATGGGTTTGCAGGCGATGAAATGCTGATTTGGCACAGATCAGAGGCAGAGGTAGTTTGTGTTAATAATATAAAGGCTGCAGAATGAGCTGAACTGAAAATTGCTTTTAACTTTCATGTATACTTTCATCTATGTGTATATCTATATCTATAGATATAGATATATTTATATCTATAGATATAGATATATCTATATATATATATACAGTATATACACATATATGCACATGAAAGTATACATGAAAGATAAAAGCAATTTTCAGTTCAGCTCATTCTGCAGCCTTTATATTATTAACACAAACTACCTCTGCCTCTGATCTGTGCCATATCAGCATTTCATCGCCTGCAAACCCATCAGCCCCAGCCTGTTAATATACAGGTCCTTCTCAAAAAATTAGCATATTGTGATAAAGTTCATTATTTTCCATAATGTCATGATGAAAATTTAACATTCATATATTTTAGATTCATTGCACACTAACTGAAATATTTCAGGTCTTTTATTGTCTTAATACGGATGATTTTGGCATACAGCTCATGAAAACCCAAAATTCCTATCTCACAAAATTAGCATATCATTAAAAGGGTCTCTAAACGAGCTATGAACCTAATCATCTGAATCAACGAGTTAACTCTAAACACCTGCAAAAGATTCCTGAGGCCTTTAAAACTCCCAGCCTGGTTCATCACTCAAAACCCCAATCGTGGGTAAGACTGCCGACCTGACTGCTGTCCAGAAGGCCACTATTGACACCCTCAAGCAAGAGGGTAAGACACAGAAAGAAATTTCTGAACGAATAGGCTGGTCCCAGAGTGCTGTATCAAGGCACCTCAGTGGGAAGTCTGTGGGAAGGAAAAAGTGTGGCAGAAAACGCTGCACAACGAGAAGAGGTGACCGGACCCTGAGGAAGATTGTGGAGAAGGGCCGATTCCAGACCTTGGGGGACCTGCGGAAGCAGTGGACTGAGTCTGGAGTAGAAACATCCAGAGCCACCGTGCACAGGCGTGTGCAGGAAATGGTCTACAGGTGCCATATTCCCCAGACCTGGGCTACAGAGAAGCAGCACTGGACTGTTGCTCAGTGGTCCAAAGTACTTTTTTCGGATGAAAGCAAATTCTGCATGTCATTTGGAAATCAAGGTGCCAGAGTCTGGAGGAAGACTGGGGAGAAGGAAATGCCAAAATGCCAGAAGTCCAGTGTCAAGTACCCACAGTCAGTGATGGTCTGGGGTGCCGTGTCAGCTGCTGGTGTTGGTCCACTGTGTTTTATCAAGGGCAGGGTCAATGCAGCTAGCTATCAGGAGATGTTGGAGCACTTCATGCTTCCATCTGCTGAAAAGCTTTATGGAGATGAAGATTTCATTTTTCAGCATGACCTGGCACCTGCTCACAGTGCCAAAACCACTGGTAAATGGTTTATTAACCATGGTATTGCTGTGCTCAATTGGCCTGCCAACTCTCCTGACCTGAACCCCATAGAGAATCTGTGGGATATTGTGAAGAGAACGTTGAGAGACTCAAGACCCAACACTCTGGATGAGCTAAAGGCCGCTATCGAAGCATCCTGGGCCTCCATAAGACCTCAGCAGTGCCACAGGCTGATTGCCTCCATGCCACGCCGCATTGAAGCAGTCATTTCTGCAAAAGGATTCCCGACCAAGTATTGAGTGCATAACTGTACATGATTATTTGAAGGTTGACGTTTTTTGTATTAAAAACACTTTTCTTTTATTGGTCGGATGAAATATGCTAATTTTGTGAGATAGGAATTTTGGGTTTTCATGAGCTGTATGCCAAAATCATCCGTATTAAGACAATGAAAGACCTGAAATATTTCAGTTAGTGTGCAATGAATCTAAAATATATGAATGTTAAATTTTCATCATTACATTATAGAAAATAATGAACTTTATCACAATATGCTAATTTTTTGAGAAGGACCTGTATCATGCTTTATATAAAAAGGACAATTCATAGCTGGTGCAGACGTTTTTCTTCCATGGGTAAGAAAACCAGCACTTTGCTGTTGTTCAATCTAACTAGGCTGTGTTTCCAATGAAAGCCAATGTCACAAATGCTGTTTTTTCTGTACTGTTGAGAAATACAGGGGTGTCAGCATTTATACACATGCTTTGTGCTTGCAGGAATCTAAAAAAAAAAACTAATTGAGAAACAGCTCAGTGTTGTTGACGCATTGCCAATTTTAAACCGATATAAGTTCTTTAGACATATCAGATACAGTAATTATGTAATGCCACCACCATGTACAGAGCACATACCAAACTTCTGCATATGCTTTTTTTGTTGGAGTTTCACAGGATGAATGCAACTGAACAGCTGGATTTAGAAGAGTAAAAGAAAATATTGGTCATTTTTGCTTCATCACCACTTTTACATTAAACAAGTAGTTCAAATAAAAAAAAAAACACAAAAAAGATATGTAAGATTTTCCTAAATAAAACCCAGCTTAACCAAGTGCCTTAAGAAGTCACCTAATTAGTAACATAGTAACAATCCACTCTTCAGGTGGGAGAATCTGTTGACAGGACAACTGTCAGTAATCTGGCCTATATGAAGAGTGGCAAGAAGAAAGACATTGTTGAAAGAAAGCTACATGAAATCCTATTTAAAATTTGCCACGTGAGGGTCTCTGCAGACATATGGAAGAAGGTGCTCTGGTCAGATGATCACTCTGAACACCATTCCCATTATGAAACATGGTGGTGGCAACATTATAAGCTACTGTGGGATGTTTTCATTGGCAAAAATTGGGAAGCTGGAAAGAGTTGGTGGGAAGATGAACGGAGCTAAATACAGGCCAATCTCTACGAAAACCTGTTAGAGGTTGGAGAAAACTTCAAGATGGAGGAGAGGTTTACCTTCCAGCAAGACGACAACCACAAACATATTGCAAGAATTGCAATGACATGGTATTTAGGCCAAAGCACATTAATCTGTTAGAATGGTCCAGTCAAAGCCCAGACTTAAATACAATTGAGAATATGTAGCAAAACTAGTAAATTGCAGTTCCTAGGCGCTCTACATCCAATCTGACTAAGTATTGACAGCTCTGCAGCTGGAGAGACACTTGTAGCAGCAGCTACTCCCCCATCTGAGGAACGACTCATTGGAATACCACTCAACAGCATGTACAGCTGGCTGAACTTGGCTCCCAGCATAAAAAGCCCTCTCTGTTCCTCTCTTTCTAGCCAACCAAACATGCGGTGGGGAAAGGGGAAGCAGCTCTGACAGGGAATCAAAGGCACTGACCAAACAAGTGGACAGAGAAATGTTTTTAACATGCTGGCTGTGATCTCACACTTAATCTACCAGTGACTAAAATCCTGATCATCTGCTTTAAAATCATCATCTGAATAAAAGGTTCAGCTGTGACCATGAATCTTCATTTCTGCCTAATTTGAGTTGATAAAACAGACCAAACCAATACGTAATATGGACTGTTAGTTCCTTAAAAGTCTTATTTTAAACCTCCTTGAATTGTGGCAAGAGATTGATGACTTACAGATATCCTTCCCATAATATTATCATACTTGTAAGTTTTAAACTATATTCTACCATTAATAGGTGGCCAAACAGTCCGGTCAGTTCCTGGCTGATAATGATTTCAGAGCTCCTCGTAAACTTTAAGGACTTCATATTGCTTCACATCTCTTTCTGTCACTCTACCAAAGTATCATCCAATCCATCCTATTGTACTGCTCCGTCTGTTTTTATAATGTGCTCACTGTCAAAAATCAGACTAAACTCACACGCATAACCAGGCCTGCTTGTAAAATCACTGGCCTACCTGCGTCCAACCTTTCTGAACTCAATAATAAGGCAGTTACATGGATTGCAATTTCAGTAAGTCTCACCCACTACAGGAAAACATCACTTCATTGCCCTCAGAACGCAGATAAAGGACACTGAGGTGAAGAAGGGCCCATTTTGAGAAAAGCCTGATGCCCGCAGTTATAGCCGTCCTAAACAACAGGCCCCCGCTGAGGATGCCATATATTGCTATGTTGTGCTCTGTGTGGTATTTTTACGATGTATTCTGTGTAGTAATCCGACGTTGTGCTCTGTGCAGTATTGTTCTGTCTGCTGGTAATGGGAGTCCAGGGGCTGGTCTGTGGAAAATAATTTCCCCTTGGGGACAGTAGAGTCTAAAGTCTTTTAAGTTTGAGCTGAAAATTCTGCTTTTTCCCCATAGATTATTAAAGTTGAAAGCTAGAAAACATGCTGCGGGTACTTTGTTTGGCGTAACAGGTTTGAATCCAATAGAAAATAAAAAAAATTATAAGATTATCCCCATTTATAGATCAAAGGTCTACCTTCCAAACCTAGACTTCCAATAAACTCATAAAAAATGCAAAGTATGTGCAGATGGTTGATGCATTTACAGACTACAAATGGTGGGACTGCTTAGTTGAGTTTGCAGCAATTATAATAATAAACAAATTTGATTTCTCAGTACTTGGCGTAAGGCTCGCCAATCAGGGTAAAAAGAGAAAATCTGCTGATTCCAATCTCTGGCCTGTTGACTGTTTCTCTTTCGGAAAAAAAGAGTTCAAGCTGGTGTGACCTGTTTTTTTTTAAGCTCAAAGTAGGGAGAAGTAATTTGCCTTCGAAGAGCACAAGATGTTTAAAGGATTCAAAAGCTTGCCCCATTCATATCCTAAGAGAAATGTTTTTTTTTTTTAAGTACTTAAAAAAAATTATAAAACTTGTAAACACCAGAGGAAACAAGTACAATGTATGGAGAAGTTAGTGGCCAAAGACCTGCAGCAGGACACACAAGTGTCAAACTCCACTCCTGCAACATTTAGATCAGTCTCTGCCTCAATACACATAATTAGTTCATTAGCAGGGCTGATTGGTAGAACTTGAGTGCATTTCATTCAGGTGTGTTGGACTCAGGACATGTCAAAAAATTGCAGGACTGGAGTTAGACAACCCTGCTTTACAGCATACACACACTTAAATAAGGCAAGACACACACACCGCACACTGTTACGTAAAATGTGTTCTGTATTCCAAGTCTCTCAAACTGACAGGTGGATGGCAGAAAATATCTTCCAAAAGCAGAAATACAATTACACCAAGTCAAAAATGTCACATTTTTTTTTAAAAAAAGAAGAAAAATCTACATCATACATAGTTTTCCATTTACTAAACCAAGATCCCGGCAGGGGAAGTTATCCCATTGTTCTTAATGGACTTAGTACCTCTGGAAACAGCCTGAATCTGATGTCGATCTACAAGCTCAGCATCCAGGCTGCAAAATAGAAGCTTTTTTTTTCAATTATTATTTCACTTTGACACCAAATGAATACTGAGTGCAGGCTAGAAAACCTGTTAAAAAGTTGTGATTGCCATTAGGACGCACTGCAGAGGAAGTAAGGGCTCATCAGTTGGCACAGTCACAGGAGAAAACAGGGAAGGCACTTAACATGGGGTCGTAGTGTTCCCCATGCAGCGACAGCAATGCACCGAGGTCCATGTTTGTGCACTGAGGAGGAACACAGTCTGCTGGGTCCAAGATTAAGATAACAAAATCACCAACCTGGGGATGTGTTAAGGGGAGAAAAACAAGAATATATTGGCTTAACTCAACTTCAAATGTGGTATCTGTGTGGGAGGTGGGTCTGCGCCTCTGTGATCTAACTTGACAGTTCGGATTGGAGTGAGCTGTGCAAGGCTTGAGTGGTGATTTTTAAATGCTTTTAGAGCTCTCCTAAGCAGAAATATGCCATAAAGGTGAGCAATCGCTGCCTCTCTAGGGAGGGATCTGACATATAAATAAACCCCCATCACCACCATCACTAATCTCCAACACAGAAGAACCCAGCCGGGAAGGAATAACAGTACGGCTGAGAAAAAGGAGAGAATTAAAAAATGCCTGAAAACACATGACTCTTAGGTTTCACAATTAGACATTCCCACCGAGGCACATTATCCAGAGAAGTGTCAAATACAAAGCTATAAATTCAAGTACTTTGTCATGTAAACACTCCAGACTATGATACATAATGGACTGTTGCCGGTTATTGTTCTTGTGCAACAATAAGACAACAGTGTGAGGAGAGAGAAAACTTTTAGACAAAAAAAAGCCTGCAGGACAACTTTTCAAGCTCTAAACTCAGCCCAGCTTCTGAAGATCTCTGTGGCTCCTTCAGAGCAGGACACACGAGCAACACTGGTCTCCTCTGCTGGGAACACTGGAATAGTTCATCTGTCTCACTATTTCTGCAAACAGTTCATCCACAGAGGTTTTATTTTTGGCTGAGGTCTCCATGAAGGGGCAGCTCCAGTCCTGGGCCAGCGCCTTGCCTTCTCCAGAAGACACCTCCCTCTCCCCCTCCAGGTCCACCTTGTTCCCCACCAGGATCATGGGCACTCTCTCGTACCTCTTCACCCGGATGATCTGATCCCTCATGGGCTTGATGTCCTGAAAGCTCTGCTGGTTCACCAGGCTGTAGACCAGTATGAAGCCCTGGCCGTTCTTGATGTACAGATCCCGCATGGAGGCGAACTGCTCGGTCCCGGCCGTGTCCAGGATCTCCAGCACCGACGGGGAAGAATCCACCTCGATCTCCTTTCTGTAGAAATCCTCTATCGTGGGGTCGTACTTTTCTATGAAGGAGCCCGTCACGAATTGGACCGTCAGCGCCGATTTACCGACTCCGCCCGAGCCCAACACGACCACTTTGTATTCCCTCATGGTTAAGGGGGTTAGAAGAGGAAACGCAGACACCTCCTTTTTCCTCGACGAAGCCTCCTCTCTGTCTCCCTCTATCTCGCTTCCACCCGCTCACCGGCCTCGATGTTTTCAAACCGAGCAGACCCCTCGTCGGGTAGCCGTCAAAATCGCACGCCGGGGCGAATCCTCCAAGGCTGCGGCAGCGCGGTGAGGCCCGCTGGGGGAGCAGATCCGAGGAGAGCGACCGCTCCTGGACATCAGCGTGGGGAATTAAAGCGCATTTTGATCGCGCTGTGTTGTGCAACGGTGCGGGGAAAAGCGTGATCGCGTCTCTGCAGTTGCATGGCGTTTCCTGCCCACATCCTCAGCTCGTCAAAAAAGCCAAGGCTCAGTTCCGTTTTCTTAAAGGAGCCGTCACCCGGACACCCCACCTCCCCTCCCGCGTCAGTCAGCGGGCCTGATGATCCGACTAACGCCGGGCTGGGTAGAGCTCACCTCGGAAGCCCCTCAGACACTCATTTAACCGGGTGAACTAATGAGGCCATTTCATCGATAATCAATTTGAAATGTCTGCTTCCGCGTTATGAGGACAGGCCGATCAGCTCTATTTAATGAGATGCAGTGCCTTGCAAAAGCATTCATACCCCTTGAACTTTTTCACATTTTGTCACCTGACAACCAAAAACCTTAATGTGTTTTATGTGGGCTTTATGTGGCGTGGCGCACAGCTATGAAGTGGATGTAACAGGATAGCCTATATGCACAAAATAAAATCCGATTAGTGTGAAAGACGTTTGAATTTTGCTCCCATGAGTCACTAGTTTGGAGAACAACATTTTAAACCATTTGTAGCCACACGTCTATCGGGGGTACATTTAAGTACAAAGTTATTCATACACCTGGCAGATATAAATTTCTAATTATTTTTCGTTCATTCAATTAAGAACGTTTGTTTCTGATAGGAAGAGGCAGGCATTCTTCAAAAATTAATACAATGTAAAATGAGTCAGTACAAATGTTTTTATGTACAGTTTAATTAACTAATATCTAATTCGGTGGTTTGATTAGGGTCAGCTGTCCATTTGGAAAACCTATTTGTGCCCAAGCTTTAACTCCCCAGTAGTTGATATTGAAACTGCATGTTTTAATATTTCCACATAATGTGTTTTCCTAATAAAGTCATTTCATTTGAGAAGTGCACCAGTACCTCTTGGAGCAAAACACCCCACAACATGATGCTCCCACCTCCATACATCACAACTGGGATGATGTGGTCATTGGAGTCAAACTCAGGAGTGCAACTGTAAACTAAAATCCAACTTTTCTGTTCCTTTTGGGAAAATGACTTCTTCATTGCTGATTAGTCTTTTAACCCATCTCAGGAAAAGAATAATTTCACTATGGATGTCTTTAACACCTTTACACACATTTTAAAGCAAAACATTTTCATCTCTGAAACTCAGAACCCATTTCTTTCCTGAACATGATATCTGGATATTTTCATGTTTATACTTGCATATACTAGTTTGAGCAGATGAAGGTATCTCTTTCATGCATCTGAAAATTGCACCTAAGGATGAATCAATCCACAGTTTTTTCCTGTTATCGTGATAGACTTCTTTGGACTTTTCCATCAAGTCAAACAAGGAAGCACAAGAGTGTGAGGTTTGCCTTAAAATGCATCCTCAGGTAAGCCTCTATTTAACAGATAATGTGAAGTAGCCCATCAGAAGCTCACAAAGCCATTATTAAAATATATAGTAATCTTAGTGTATGTAAGCCTGTGATTTTGAAGAAATTATCAATATTTTTTAAAGAAATTTAATATTTCAGAACTAACAAATACAAACAAATACAAAAGCTGAATCCAATTTAATAATCCGACAGTGAGAAACAAATGCTTTTGCGCTTTTTTAACAGTTTATGTACATTTTTTGTTTCAGCTGTACAGGGGCAGTTCAGCTTTTGTAGTAGCGGCACTACTACAAAATTGACCTACATATTTTAACAATTTTAATTGTGAATTTCCCACCCTAGATTGCAACAAAGTAATAAAAAAAAACCTTTTGGAGCCTTTCCTGAACATTAAAGTTTTGGCTACTATGACACTTGTCCTAAATTACCCTCCAAATCCAAAAATGCAAAGACACAAAGTTGCATGAGCAAATCAAATAGTTTTATTCAGATTTTTTTGTTTCATCCATACAGCAAGAGTCAATTATGGCAACAATAAAATGAGCATAAACAAATCTGGAGACAGAATAGTACATTATCATGTGACAGCTGTTAGCAAATACATAACTGGTGGGTGCGCTTACAAGTAAAAAGCAGTCAAAAGCGAACCTGTGCACCCAGCAGGGAAGAAAGACCTTGGTTGCAGCCAGAAGACATGAAAAGTCTTGTTTTTGAGAAAATGTTGCTTTGGTTATGTAGCGACTATACAAAGCAGCCTCAATAGAAAATTATTGACACTGGCTATTACATTCATTTTAAAGAGGAATTGCCAAATGTGCATTTGGTATGACGAGCCTTCACCTGCTGAGTGCACAGCTATGAAAAGCAAGAACAACTGCTTGTGAGTTAATGGGGACTCTATTTCTCTATCTGAACATATCTGAGGTGGACAAGTGCTAATATGTTATTATTATTTAAATAACTTGTTTGCTTGGAAACATTTGAGTAAGATGACTTGTTTTTAAAGTATTATTTCTTCACACTGTAGATGTTATCTACGGCATGTAGGACTTTAGAAACAAAAGAACTAACAATTTTTTTAAAAGTACTGTAGATCCTGTATTTTGAAGGCGTTGTCTTTCCTTATTTATCTACACAGCTTCTTTTGTTTACATGCAATCAAGTCAAACTTTAAATAGAGGATATTTTTTTATAGATTCATGTATCTACTGTACCATGGGACATTGCTTGTCCAGTAAATGAGTATATGGACCTTAATGGATATGTCATCCTATCAGAGGCATAGAGTTAGCATGACACGGGAAAATCCGCTCTCCTGCAACATTCCCCGGCATTACGAGCCACCTATAAAATAAGCGCATAGCTTTCTCTGAATGCATTGGCCAAGAAACTAGTGCCCTTCTCTGCAAGCAAATTTTAGCTGGTCTTCAAATTTAAGAATTTTAAATTAATCTAACAAAATTCCTCATAATTATAGATCTTTTTTCTTTTATTGAAAATAATATCTCATTATGATACACGTTTTTTTTCTCTGTTTATTTTACTATATACAGAAGTGCAAAAAGTTAACCTTTGTCCCTTAGGTTAGAACTCATTATCTGCAGCATGTCCGACTCTTCCCCAGTGGGGGCAAAATGTCTCGGCTTTCCTCACTCCAAATCTCAACAAACATCGACATCAATCTCACTGCTTGTTTGGGCCTGACATTCAGGGCAAACTTAATATTGAAAAAAAAACTACATATCTCTTTGAAATGGATACAGTAGAAAATATTTTTTTTTCCTCTCTAAAACATGGACAATCCATTTTTCTCAATACAATATAGTATGTTCAAACATGACATTGACATGTTACAAGGAAAATCAAAGCTTTTCCAATAATCATTTCATTCCTTGTATCAAAAAGTTTCTCATCAATAAAATTAACTGACAAATACAACAACAAATGAGAGACATCCAGCTATATGAATAAAGTGAGTATTTAAACACATTATCCTCTATATGGTTTGAAAAAGTTATGAATGTCATACTATCTTAACGTCTACAACGGCTATATGAATGATGTCAAGTAATAATATAGTAAGACAAAAAAAAAAAAGAATAATCTAAAACTACATACCTCAAATAGATTCAATTTTTTAAGTAGTACATAACACATAAATTTAGGAGAGTAATTGTTTTAGAGAGAGACAAACAAAACAAAAAAAAGCGGCTTGTGAGAACTATAAAACATCATTGGTGTTTTTCTTTTACCTGCATGGTGATTGAAAAGACATTTGATTGGGCACAGACCCATAAATTGTGATCTAAGGCTTTGTTAGGTACATAACATTGGTAAAAACACAGCACACGCTTCTGTGAAAACCTAAGAGGGCAAATAACCATAAAACACACACATGGAGGAAAGATAACTAACTTATTTCCTTATCTGTTTAATCCTCGACCTAAATGTGAGTAAGACTTAAGAGCAAATCTGTGCTTTGGTTTCATGGTGAGATCAACAAAAGTTTTATAGTTTACTTGAAATGCAAGTTGCATTCTGGCAAAAAAAGGAGAAGCTGAAACAGAATGAATCGACAAATTGAAGTGCACGCATGGTTTTTAAAGACCTACTCGACCTTTGGGCCTGTTGTTTTGAAATGGCTCAAAAGTGCTTGTTGGGGACACGGTTTTAGAGCTGCTCCTGTTTGAAAAGGAAGTGAATAAAGTAAAACATTGCCAATTAAAGCTACTCCCTCTATTTCCCCAGGCTTTAGAGCCGACGGATTTGATTAACAAATTATCCTGACAAATAAAAACACTAGTTCATTAAAAGAGTCAAGGCCGATTTTAGAAAAACCCTCCATTTTGATATAACAAAAAACAATCAAACAAATGAAACCCCACTTTCAAATCTAATTAATTCTAAAAAAAAAAAAGAAGATTGAAATAATAATAATAATAATAATAATAATAATAAACACTCACAATGGAGATTCTAAAAGAAAACAATACAAAAAGAGCCATACAAAAGTTTTACCTTCGGTAAACAAATAACACTGCTGAGATAACACTCTGGTTTTAGCTGTATGGCCTTGATGGCACATGACAAGGTGAGAAAAGCTAGCCTGGCTGTGCTTTCAAGGTACACAGGTATGTTGGTTTACCCAGAACATTCATATGTCCAAGACCCTCATTTTAACATCTAGTTTCACTAGTAGCCGTAAAACACAATACTGTACATGCCGAATGCATTTGGCAGAGGAAAAAAAAAGACAAAAAATATCTGGTATTATCGTTGTGCCTTTCAGATTTCAATTAAATTCAAGGTGCATATTTGCATTCTACATGTAAACTATGAGATATGGCTATCAATTAAAAGTAAATCAGGAAAAAAACAGGAAAAGGAAGGAAAAGTCTTGGTCTGTTAACGTACCAGCATTAGATGTTGTCTCATGTAACAACGCTCTTGACCTTCTGTGCATGCAGTAATGATAACAAGTAGAGCAAACTGAGTACTATGATTCAGTTAGACACAGAGGTATTTTGTGATTGTTTCCACCAACTTATCCTCTTCTTCTCGGCTGGACGTTGATTCTTACGGCAAATTCTTCTGGATATTGATATGTGGGAAGATGGCACAGATCGTGTGTTGTACCCTTGACGCATGTGACGAGTCCCTTGTAGTGGACAGGCTAAGAGATGGCTGACCCTCCTTGTCCCATTGCTTGACATTCTGAAGGTTATGTACAGAAAGGCTTAACTCTTTTGGCTTGGACAATGCCAGCACACATTCATTTGATCTGTAAGAGAAGACAGATTTGATTTAAGAAAGTTTGAAGAATTAAAGAAAATACAGTGCCTTGCAACATTTTTTATACCACTTGAATTGTTTAACATTTGTCATCTTAAATCCAAAAACTTCATTGTATTTTATTAGAATTGTACGTGCTGCAACACCACAAAGTGTTGCCTAATTGTAAAATGGAGGGAAAATAATTGTGGTGTTCATTAGTACTCAGCTCCACTTAGTCCACATTTTATGAATACACATTTTGCTCTAATTAAAGCTGTACGCAATTTGAGGTGTCTCTCTAACAACTTTGCACATCTAGTCCACTCTTCTTTGCTGAAAAGCATAGGATCAGTCAGACTGAAGGTTTTCTTCCACAGCTGCCCTGTATTTAGCTTCATCCATCTTCCAAACATCTCTGACCAGCTCCCCTCTCCAAAAAAAACAATCCCTACAGCATGATGCTGCCGCCACCGTGCTTCACCCTAGGGATGCTGTGTTCAGGATATGCAGTGTTTCCACTACATAGAGGATTTTGTTTGTAGATCAAATAGTTTAATTTTTGGTCTCATCTAACCAAACCCCTTCTTCCACATGTCTGCTGTGTCCCCTACATGGCTTCTTTTAAAGTTTTCCTGCCAACACACCTGAGCTGTAGAACTCTGCAGCTCCTCAGTTACCATGGACCTTCTTGCCGTTTCTCTATTGAATGTTCCAGTTGAAGTTTAGACCATTCTTTTTCCATTTTTTGGGTGGTGGATTGAACATTTCACTATGTGAAACACTATCATAAAGCCTTGAAATGTTTTCATAACCATGCTTTAAACTCAACAACTGTCTCCCTGGCCTATCTAATGTGTTCCTTGTTCTTGGTGATGTTATTCTTCACTGATGTTCTCTAACAAACCTCTGAGATCCTCATAAAACAACTACACTAATACTAACACATACTTATGGTTGGACCCTATTTACTGATTAGGTGCCTTGTGAAGGCAAGCTGTGGCACAGAATTTTGTTTAGAGTTATCAGAGTAAAAGGGGCCTGAATACAAATGTACAACACACGTTTTAGATGTTTATTTGTAAGCATTTCTCTTTTACTTGACAAATATGCAGCTATTTTTGCTGGTCTGTCATATAAACTCCCAATAAAATACACTGAAGCTTAAGGTTGTCACATGACCTTATTGTGGAATATTTATAAAAAGTATGGATAATGTTGTAAAGCACCGTATTAACTGACACTCTATGCCCATAGAGTTGAAAGACAATATTAAACCAGAGCTAATGTGAGTCACATAAAAAATCCTAAAAACTTGGAATGAATACACAGAATAAAATCATTGAAATAGAAACTCACTGTTCTTAAGAGGAACTACATTTGAGTCAAGTACTTGTGACTACTCAGATGATCTGCAGATATTATTGGAATCTGGTGATAGAAAACAAGAGACCAAATGAAGCATGTCAAACCGAAAGCACACAAAGTGAGCTTTGGCCTCTAAGCAAACATAGATCAGCACAATGTAACCACATCCTCTCTGAGCCCTTTGCTGAAAAGAGACAAAGTTAAGAAGATAGAACAAGCTATTTTGCTACATTCGGGGCACAGCCAATGCAGGTTTGTCATACAAAGGACAAATAGTTCAAACAAGACATAAAGGAAGGGTGAGATGGGAGGGTTGGATGGGAAACTCTCAGTTAGGTGGCTTTCCCCATGCAAATTAAGTCCTCCATGTTGTTGACCTTCACCCCTCAATCAGATATGGAAAACATATTGTAATAATGCGTAACATATTGATTGATACTTAATTATTTTCCCTAAAAACTTTTATCCTGGATAAAATATCTTCAACAGAATTGAAATCAGACTGTTGCAACATTGCAGTATTTAATTTTATTTAAAAATGTATAAATTCCAGATTTTAAACACAAAGAAAATAGTAAAGCTTTGCTTTTTGTGCTGGAAGCGGCTGCAAAAAAAGCAAAAAACAAAAACAAAAGTAAGCCAAGCACCAAAGGGGCACAGACAGCGACTACTGCACAAGCTGTGCAAAAAGGCTCTCAAAAATGTTAAAAAAATTAAACAAATGAAAAAGAGAGAACTACCTCATACATACCAATTGCATGTATTCGTTGGTAGTCAACTTTGATAAGGAAGAGTCCTCAACGGTGGAAAGGACAAAAATCAAGGTTACAATGAGGACACAGAATAAATATACATCAGATACTTTAGAGAAAAAATGATTATGGTTATAATTAACTGACATAGCCTAAAGAGAAATTTTGTCATAATGTGTTAAGACATTTAATATGGCATGTTGGACTAGTGTAGGCCAACAAGAGGGAGTACTGCTTTCTACCCAACCCACCCATTGTAAGACACAAGCATTCCAACTCTGTCAATGTGCACAGATTAGATAGATAGATAGATAGATAGATAGATAGATAGATAGATAGATAGATAGATAGATAGATAGATAGATAGATAGATAGATAGATAGATAGATAGATAGATAGATAGATAGATAGATAGATAGATAGATAGATAGATAGATAGATAGATAGATAGATAGATAGATAGATAGATAGATAGATAGATAGATAGATAGATAGATAGATAGATAGATAGTGGGAGAGGTGCAAACCTGATTGGTGGAGGCAGTTGCGAAGGGAACGCTTGTGGCAGATGTGGTGGCTGCGGACACCGTGGCTGGGTTACCACCGTGCATCATGGGAACTTTTTTCGGAGGGAAAATCATGTAAGCATAAATACACATAGGAGCAGAGTAGCCACATACAAACCAGGCAAATAAAAAGGAAGGAAAGTGTAAGAGGGGGGTGGAGTATGGCTGGTCCCAAGTGGGATTCGATTTAACTAGTTCCCCAGTCTTCCCTCTGCCAACACAGATTTAAACCTCTTGTTTTAATAATTTCTTGTGATGGAGAGTGAATATAACTACTGGTTCTTGCATGCATATTGACGCATATTGGTACAATTTAAATGAATTATACAGCTTTATTTTCTTTCTGCACATAACTTAAAAAGTTCACATAAAAATGTTGCATTACTCTTCATAAAGTAATAATGGCAGAGGAAATGAAGGGGAAAGTTATAATTGAATTCCCTTAGCATTGTTTAGGTTTTGAAAGGGGCCAATCTAGTCAGACCGGTTCCAAAAGATTCATTACAAGCGTGAAGACGACCGTTCAAGCAGTGTATGAGCACACAAGGGAACTTACAAAGCATAGGTCGGTTATACCAGTGCTGTATTCAGCAACAGTTGTTTAAACAAAATTCAGCTTCACACCATTCATTTTCCACTTTGTGGACTTCAGTTCACAACAACAGCAACTCTCAGGTCACCAAAATGAAAAATGAGCCATAAATCCAAATTATAACTTTTACTGGACAGTTTGATTTTGATGACCAATGACCCAGACACGAGGTAACAGAAAGGAAAAAAACAACTGAAGAAGGAAAAGCTGGAACCTACCAATGCTGGCTGCAGGTGTCATGCACAATATTGAGCCTGCCCATCATGCAGTGCAACAGGAAGTGGATTGGGTAGGGAAGAGAAATCAAAACAGCCCATCACAAGATTCGTTAGAGGGAAGGGAGAGATAACGTGGGAGAAAAGGTTAATATTTCTCAAACACAGACATCAGAGACTGGAGCAGGTTGAGACTTTTGTCTGCAGGGTAGTTTAAGAGTTTGTAATTTGCTAAGCGCAATAGGAAACGAATCAATATAATCACAGAACATCAAATACACATTCTAGCATTGAGCCCAAAGCAAAGTCCCAGAATCACGAGTGAACCCCCTGTGGACTATTACGGTACAGTCTGCCATGTTTTTTCATATTATATTTAATGTTTAGCTAATTTCATTATTAACACTAAACTCTATTGGTAGATATTCAGTTTCATTAATCAATTATTAGGAAGAAAGATATTCCAACCCCATCTTATTCCCTAGAGGCCATGCAATGCCATACAAAGCACGTATTTAAGCTTTTCCCCTTAAACTACAATAAAATACACATGCAGTACCTTTCACAAGTTATCATTTCAGTTGAACCTTACAACATTTTGCCACATTACAACCTGTATTTAGAAAGGTTTGGCATGCAATTGTATTTCCTCCACCATGTTTCATGGTAGAGATGGTGGTTTGGGGGCAAGGTTCTCCAACTCCAGTCCTTGAAAACAACTGTCCTGCATCCTTTAATTGCTCTAATATGCCTAAATCAAAGGAATGTCTCATTATCAGTCTGCTGAACTTGCTGCCATTGTTTACCTGGGTGTGTTAGAGCCCCCTGGTTTAGAGGGATGTACAGTGTGAGTTTTCTCCCAAATGACATTTGTGTTTGAGCTCATCCAGAGCTACCACGAGTCTCTTGGCTGCTTCTCTGATTAATGCTCTTCTTGCCACAGCTGTAAAGGAAGGCCATGACTTCATGGGTCTGCACTAGGCCATATTTTGACATAGAGGGGAACTTATTAAGTATTTAGTGCTTAGGTGAAATCAGAAGATTGCATTAGACCTTCATTTAGGGTATAAAATGGGGTGAAAAACAAATATACACCAAACCTGTGATTTTTATTTGTGAAATGCTAAAAAAACCATGCCTCAGCTTGTTTTCATTTAACAATTAAGCAATCAGTTTTAGTCTGTTACAACCCCCTACCCAGACAAACATAATGCAGTTTAGGATTACATTATGACGAAATGTGGAAAAGTTCAAGTGCTACAAAAACCTTTGCAAGCCACTGAATGTGTAAATCTATGTTGGTTCGAAGTGGAAGTTGTTCTTTAATTAATTCTGTAATTTCCTCCTGGCTGATGCAATATTTGAACTATTGTGACTAAGATGAACTGTGCTGCAATCTATCACCCTGCCAAACCCCAGCCAAGCAAAGGAGCCAGGTTAGATTGATCCACCATCCACTGGCTGATTGCTTCAGAAGCCATACCTGATGGAAGGAAAGCAGCCTGCTGCTGAAACTGCATGCTGGCCAGGGCTTGTTGGTACTGAAGCATGCCGGTGTTAAACATGGCTGTGGCCCCGTTGGCCTTCTCCAGGGCTGCCCGCTTTGGGAGGGGAGCCATGACACTAGGGGTGATGCCCTGCCCATCCACATGGAGGGAGGACAGTGAGAAAGAAGATAAAAAAGCAGATATAGACAGAAAGGGGCGTGTGGAATTAGAGAAGGTGTGTTAGAAAGAGGCAAAAACAGGGAAGGAAACAAAACAAAAAAAAGTTAGAAAACATCAGAGAAACAGAGTCACAACATCTTTGTGTGTACAACAATTACAGTATCATATCATCAGTAGCAAGCAAGCAGCAGTCTGACACAAATACTATACAAGCAGGAGCATGATGCCTACTGGAGCTATAAGCTGACAGGCATTTATTAATTACATAGGCTTTATTATTAACTTTACACTCATAAGGCTGATTAATTAAGCAAGCATTAACTATTAAAACAATGAGGCTGCTAACGAGGTGGAACAGGTAGTAAGCACAGAGAAAGGGAGGCTGCACTGCTAGCTCCATGATAAACTGTGTAAGCCATGTTTAAGTGATGGTTCACTCTCAGAAAAAAAAAAATCAAAAATGGCTCAAAACCAAGAAAAAATTTTATGTTTTTGCAAAGCAAAACACTGACACATCTTGGCATTAGGCCATTATTGACTTCTGATTATTTGTGACAAGATCAGGAGATGAGTGAACTATCAGTTTTTACAAATAACCTGTTAAGGTGGGATCACTCCTGTTTGGTTAATCTAGCCCCCACCCAGATCCATATCACATGCATTTGCCACACAAACATGCACACATTTGATTGACACTAACATTTAGACACAAGACAGAAGCCATGCCAGTTTAACAGAAGCTCCACTTCCCAACCCTCGCTAACGTTTGTTAAATAGGCTGCGAGGGATGAAATGACTGTGGCTTTCTATCATAACATGCACCACTTAATTTGCGTTTTTATGCTAACTGACGCAACCGTTTGAACTCCCAACAGGCCACAATCATTTTATCACAAACAGCAATAATAGAGTAACAAGAGGAAAAAGAACACACATTACACTGAGACGAACAGTATAAAAAATAGTTAGGTATTTTTGGTTAAAACACTGCAGCACAACAAAGCCACATGCGTGCCAAGCTAAAAGGTGAAAGGTCATAGTACCAGGTCAAAGGTTGCGTCGAGGGGTCGCTTCAGTGATTTGACAGCCGACTGAGTCTTAATTAGCAGGCAGCGAGCACATGATGGCAATGGGCCAATGGGGTTCAAGCGCATTAACATAAACCAGCAAGCAGAGGTGCATCATGGGGGCAGCAGTGCAGTTTGGGTACAGGTGAGAAAAACAAAACAAATAAAAAACAAATCATTGAAATGCAATATACAAGGGGGATAACAGGGCTAAGGCATGCACAGTGTGGACATTAGCTCTACTACTCAACGGTTAAATCATCATCAGCGAGATGATAACTACTGATCTACAGTGGTTATTTTTACACAGGAATAAATGAAAACAGAAAATTATTCAACCAATATTTGTAAAGAATCTCAGCAAATCAGCAGCAAAATGTATAGAGGCTTATTTCACAATTTTTCTGTTTCAGTGTGCACATTGTTGTCAAGTTGACATTACAATGATTCACCCCCATGTTCTCTGTATTGCTGTACCACTAAAAGCACGTTGAGATTAACAGACGTGTTGCTGCGCTAGTATTCACCGGCACCGTTACAGCAGGAAAAGACAGAAGGCACAATGAATCGTTTTAAATAATATCAAGAGGAAGAGAAGTTGTAGGTAGGAACAACAGAAACAATGGAGTCATAAATGAGGCCAGGCTGAGAGAGAGAGAGAGAGAGAGAGAGAGAGAGAAACAGGGATAGAACAGGAAGTGGACTTTCTGCTCGTGGTCTGAGATGAACAAGGAACGAAACAAACGGTTTGACAAATGAGGAAGGAAAATGTTTGACATGACAGTAGTCCTGGCTACAGTACGCTATTGTCTTGTCCTTCTTCATGTCATCCAGCACTGAGCAGATTTTACCCAAACCAACATGCAGACCATTTAATATTTGACCTGGCAAAAGCAGAACTGAAAATGTTACACAAAAACCAATTAGGAAGGTGAGACATGTTCAAACATGAAGGTGATTATGAGTCAAAGGGCATAAACTCTGCAGGTACTTTATCTTAACACAGATAGGCTTGCTTTGAATATAGCACTTGCTCTGTCTTCTCTAGGTTTAAATGAGTGCAACCTTGCTAAAAGCAAATTCTCACCATGGCCGCGGCAGCTGTGGCCTGGTTCACCTGATGCTGGGTGGCCTTAATTTTGGCCTGCAGGTGGGCTGGAGGGTGAAAGTACTTGCACTTTTCCCTGGTGCAGCGACCCTTGATGTAATCCATGCAGACGGTGACGGTGTTGTCATTGGTGTCGATCATGGTGCTGTCTGCAGGGTGAGCGAAGCGGCACTCGCCCTCCCCCCGAGCACAGTTTCCCCTCTGATACTCCCGACACACCTAAACGAGACAGAAGAAGAATAATTAAATAATATGCTAAAAAAATAGATATGCATTGAATGATCTAACAGCTTTTATTTGAATTTAGAAAATAACAATGACATGTGCCGCTACTAAAATAATATCATGTATGATTAGAAGTTATTATAATACTATCCATCACATCTATTTTGATATTAATTTATAGCTATAAACAATCAGTAGTACTTTTAAAATGTTTTTAGCGCACAATATTATCCCTTTTTGCCATTCTGCTTGGTATAGTAGCATAGTTTTCATCATAACAAGCTGAAATTAGCTATGTAATTAGACAGGTTATCTGCTCAGGTAGCCAGCTTGCAGTCATCTGCTTTACAGACACGCTGCTGGAAGCTTGGCAGCTGTGGTTACTGTAAATACAGTGACCGGTTGCATATACAGGTCCTTCTCAAAATATTAGCATATTGTGATAAAGTTCATTATTTTCCATAATGTCATGATGAAAATTTAACATTCAAATATTTTAGATTCATTGCACACTAACTGAAATATTTCAGGTCTTTTATTGTCTTAATACGGATGATTTTGGCATACAGCTCATTAAAACCCAAAATTCCTATCTCACAAAATTAGCATATCATTAAAAGGGTCTCTAAACGAGCTATGAACCTAATCATCTGAATCAACGAGTTAACTCTAAACACCTGCAAAAGATTCCTGAGGCCTTTAAAACTCCCAGCCTGGTTCATCACTCAAAACCCCAATCATGGGTAAGACTGCCGACCTGACTGCTGTCCAGAAGGCCACCATTGACACCCTCAAGCAAGAGGGTAAGACACAGAAAGAAATTTCTGAACGAATAGGCTGTTCCCAGAGTGCTGTATCAAGGCACCTCAGTGGGAAGTCTGTGGGAAGGAAAAAGTGTGGCAGAAAACGCTGCACAACGAGAAGAGGTGACCGGACCCTGAGGAAGATTGTGGAGAAGGGCCGATTCCAGACCTTGGGGGACCCGCGGAAGCAGTGGACTGAGTCTGGAGTAGAAACATCCAGAGCCACCGTGCACAGGCGTGTGCAGGAAATGGGCTACAGGTGCCGCATTCCCCAGGTCAAGCCACTTTTGAACCAGAAACAGCGGCAGAAGCGCCTGACCTGGGCTACAGAGAAGCAGCACTGGACTGTTGCGCAGTGGTCCAAAGTACTTTTTTCGGATGAAAGCAAATTCTGCATGTCATTCGGAAATCAAGGTGTCAGAGTCTGGAGGAAGACTGGGGAGAAGGAAATGCCAAAATGCCAGAAGTCCAGTGTCAAGTATCCACAGTCAGTGATGGTCTGGGGTGCCGTGTCAGCTGCTGGTGTTGGTCCACTGTGTTTTATCAAGGGCAGGGTCAATGCAGCTAGCTATCAGGAGATTTTGGAGCACTTCATGCTTCCATCTGCTGAAAAGCTTTATGGAGATGAAGATTACATTTTTCAGCACTTCCTGGCACCTGCTCACAGTGCCAAAACCACTGGTAAATGGTTTACTGACCATGGTATCACTGTGCTCAATTGGCCTGCCAACTCTCCTGACCTGAACCCCATAGAGAATCTGTGGGATATTGTGAAGAGAACGTTGAGAGACTCAAGACCCAACACTCTGGATGAGCTAAAGGCCGCTATCGAAGCATCCTGGGCCTCCATAAGACCTCAGCAGTGCCACAGGCTGATTGCCTCCATGCCACGCCGCATTGAAGCAGTCATTTCTGCAAAAGGATTCCCGACCAAGTATTGAGTGCATAACTGTACATGATTATTTGAAGGTTGACGTTTTTTGTATTAAAAACACTTTTCTTTTATTGGTCGGATGAAATATGCTAATTTTGTGAGATAGGAATTTTGGGTTTTCATGAGCTGTATGCCACAATCATCCGTATTAAGACAATAAAAGACCTGAAATATTTCAGTTAGTGTGCAATGAATCTAAAATATATGAATGTTAAATTTTCATCATGACATTATGGAAAATAATGAACTTGATCACAATATGCTAATATTTTGAGAAGGACCTGTATTACTCTTTTTGTTTTCTAGAAAACAATATAGCCTTCTTAAAAACATCTGACCGGCAGTGTGCAGCAACCGGAGGCAGCAATGCCCTACTCTTTGCTCCATAGAAGAAATAATTTTTTAGGCATCTCATTAAACAGGCTTTAAACAGCTGTAAGCATATTTTAGAGTTTTTGAAACTGTAACTTATAAAATTGCATTTTTGGTAAACCTGGATGCAGGTAACTGTCCAAAGTCTAGGATGAGCCAAAATGTAACAGAAGGAGTAAAAAAAACAACTTGAAAAAGCACAGTTTTAATAACAAAAATCAGCAGTTGGAAAAATGTATAAATAAAGCTGTGTGATACCTCTACAAAGTCAACTGCTCAGTTGCTGGTATTTGCTGAAGCAACCCATAATAAAGTTACAGTCGGTAATGTAATACCTGTTAAAAACATTATAATTTTGGACATTTTAAATGTAATGCAACCAATAATGTAATAACTTACCAGATGTATGATACATTGGTATTAGTGTAGTAGTAAAATAGTCGTTTAAAAATGTAATAACTGCAGCTGATAATAATATAACGCATAAATAGGATGGCGTTTCTTGGAAACAGAATTTTTTGCTGTTTTTCAGCATTCTGCTTATCAAAAATAGGTGGATGACATAGTTCTCTTATTCCTTCATCAGGGACACACACTAAGTAAAGTTGTTTCTCCTTAATTAAGAATTCTAATTCTAATTCTAAGCTAATTTGAGAATTATATATGTTATAAACAAATATTTTTTTTTAAATATTTTTTATTAAGTTAGATGTGTAAATTGATCATTTAATTTCTGGATGAATATTTAAATAATTTCCATGAAGTGCATTTGGTAGTTAGATCACTTAGAAGAATGTGCTAGAGTTCAGGAAAAGAAAATGGTGTACATTTGTTGCATAGTTACTTCATTTTTAAAGATTATTGGCCTTAAAAGCATATTGTTGGCAAGGTATTACGTTACTGGCTTTATTACACTTAAAATGGCCCAAATTATTAGTTATTTGCCATTATGACATTATTGGTTGCCATATTTGCTCAAAGCATTGGATGAGTAATTTTAAGCCGGTAAAGGAGGCTTTAAGTAAATGTCTTTTCAGAACGTTGGAAAAACACCTGTTTAACCAGCATGTTTTCTGCTTTAACACAGTTAAGACATTGTTAAAGGTAAACTTTTATCCAGTATGACAAAACAAGATATGCTCTGAGTTTAATCCTCAGAATCTTTTCAAGTCTACCTATAAGACAGCAGAGGGCAGCACTTGTCTTTTAAATATGACCTAAAAGCTTTTGCTGTGTATGCCTCTCCTTACAACTAACATATGAACCCACAACCCAGAAATGAAATTTGCTAAATATGCTAATGCAACACTGAAAATGTTTCAACTGCACATGGAGTGTTTTTTTTCTTCCATTACAGGAAAGAGTCAGTTTCTTTTGCTTGCTGTTGTTTTGAAATTACTGGTAGCCTGGGAACAGTTGGTGCTCTCTATTTAAACAAATGCAGTTTCCACACAACTTCAGACTTCGTTCTGGTGATTAGTGCCATACAAAAGTTCAAAGGCAACTGCGACATGAAGGACAACTTCTCTTGTGACTCAGATCTTAGAGTAAAAAAATAGTAATATTTGGTTTATTAACGTTTCTCTTCTATTAGGCCTGTAGCATTTCCATTTACTCTCTGCATAAAGCAGATTTTAAAAGTATTAACTTTTTATTAGGATGCAGTAGATTCCTATCTATAAAAACACATTTTCCCCCCAAAACAAAATGTTGAGAAATAAACTTGTACCCATTAGTTTTTCTGTTACCTCAAGCCTGTCTGTTCTCAGCAGTTTCTGGGCTGCAGCAGCAGCAGCATTAGGAACTTGGCTGACGGTGGGGCTGGAGGCCATAAGCATTTGGGTGCTGGGCAGGATCTCTGGAGGCATCAGGCCCGGAGACACAGGGCTCAGGTAGGGATTAAAGGCTGCAGCGGCAGCAGCTGCTGCTGCGCTGGCGTTGGTGGCCAGTCCTGGTGTCACTGAAAACATAGGCTGGAGCAGAAACAACCAAAGGTCAAATTTAAGTGTAGTAGATAAGATTGAAACAAATGGTAAAAAAAACACAAAAACCAAAAGCTGAAGAGAAAGGACGCTACGTAAAAGTTACGCTAAAGTATTCATACTTGAACGTTTTCACATTTGTAACTTAGAAACACAAACTTCCATGTCAATGTTTTATTGACCATGTTTTATTGTGATTTGATCTGATAGACCAACACAAAGAAGTGGATATTTGTGCAACGGAAAGAAAATGATTTACAGTTTTCAACTTGTTTTTACATGCAAAAATTCTGAAAAGTTATTATGTGCATTTGTTTCCAGCACCTTCAAAACTGGCACCTCTAAATAAAATTCAGTGCAGTCAATTACCTTCAAAAGTCAACAAATAAGTAAATGGAGTCAATTTGTGTTGAATTTTAATCTACATAAATATATATACAGCTGTTGTATGCAGGTGTTGTCTCAAAGTTTTGCTAAACAAAAATGCATGCCATAATTTTAGATTTTGGTTTTTAGAAAATAGTGAAAATCATGTATACTTTCTCTCCTTCATCAGTAGTATGCATTACTATACAGCAGGTGCATTCCATACATGTGCGTCCTCTCACCATGTGTTGTAGCTGGGTGCCGGGCATCATAGCGTTGGCAAGCTGCATCTGCTGGGCCAGCATGGCCATATTTTTCTGCTGAATCAGATTGTTCCTGCCATTGATCTCCAGCTGGGTCTTTAGATGGGGAGGAGGGTGCAGGTACTTGCAGTTCTCCCTGGAGCAACGGCCCTAAGAAGAAAAAGTGACACCATTCAGTATCACTGAGAACAGTGATGCAGATATGGTTCCAATGAAATGTAAAAACAAATAGTGCAAAGATCCTGAGGAAGTGACTCAGGTACAGACTCCAATCACTAAGTATGAATAAAAATATTGGAAAATTTTAATGTGCCAATCAATCTCAGCTGCCTTTACTTGTATTTAAACAGAGCATATCGTATATCATATGTTACAAAACTTTGATAACAAACATCCATCCATCCAAACTCTAGACCCGCATGTCTGTGCAGGGTCATGGCACAACTGGTGTCTCGGTGGTCTGACAATAAGCATGATAAAAATTTTATCTGCTGAATGCCTGCATTAACATTGTAGTCTGCAGAATGTTCAGTGCTAACAAATCACCACATTTCATGCAAACATGGCAAAAACAATTATCTATCAACATCTGTTGAATTTAAAATTAGAAAAATAAAAATGGAGCAATTTTTATTTTTTTGAAGACACTCCACAGTTTCAAGCAAATTATGTTTGGTCAATGTCAGACTGGTACATTCAAATTGGGCTCAGTCTGTCAATAATTGTTAACAGCTGGCTATTTCTGTCCGTCTCAGCTGGGACGTGTGCAAGTGTGCAACAGCCCTAAGGGGTCATGACTGGTATACTGTGCTGTTTTTCTCCAGACATCAGGTTTAGACACATGACATGTCTAAGTGACACCAAAAATACTCTGCAGCCATATGACCAGTCTACATTATCCTTGAAGTCATTCAGAGGTCAATGCATCAAAGCTTTTGGATAATTATTTAAGACAAGAGATCGCTTTCTGCTGCCTGCCGCAAATATCATTTTATATTTTCAGTTTCTAGATGGTCCAGCCAGATGTCCAAAAGATGCATGCACATTGATGTTTTTGTGCACTCAAAAGTGTATTCTTTTGGTAGTCAAGCTCATATGACCGGTGTCAGGTATGCCCACCACATGCTTGAAAACACACACTCCAAAGACTTGTATTTACTTTCAGTCCAACAGCACAGCTTATCTGACAATGGCTCCTATCCCTTGTTGAAAGAGCTGACCTCACCAGGATTTATCGCTATATGTTGACATGACTGTATTACACTCTTCAATCTTCTTTTACTTTCACTACCACTAGAGCACCAGACAGGTGCACAGGAGGAAAACAAGAACCATGGTTGAGGGAAAACAGGGTGAACGTAAATATTTTTAAGATGTTTTGTTTATCTCCATTTGTTTAAAGCTGCCATCTCTGGCTCTTCCAGGATTTCCTTTTAAGGATATTGCGGCATGTGCAGGTAATGGCAGGCTGACACCAATTAACAATTCATGGACTTGGATTTATGGACCTCTATACACAGTCCCTGTAATCTTGCATTGCCTGGATCATAAATTACAACCCATGAAGTTTGATGTAGGGCTGTTTCCTGATAAAATCTCTGAGGATGTGAAAAAGTATTGTTTGTTTGCAAATATTCACTTTTTTTAATTTGATGCTTCCAGCAAGTTCCAAAAAGGCTGGGACAAGGGCAACAAAAGACTGGGAAAGTTGAGGAATGCTTTCCAGGTTAACTGGAAACAGGTCAGTGTCATGATTGAGTATAAAAGGAGGATTCCAGAATGGCTCAATCATTCATAAGCAAGGATAGGAGAAGGTTCACCACTTTGTGAACAACTGTGTGAACAAATAGTCCAATGGTTTAAAAATGTTTCAGGAATTTAGGATTTCATCATCTACAGTCCATATTATCATCAAAAGACTTAGATGACTGAGATGGACTGATCCAAAGTGCAAAAGTGTGCTGTGGTTTGACCAGTTCACATCTCAAATTGTTTTTGGAAATCTTGGACGTTGTGTCCTCTGGGCCAAAGAGGAAAAGGGCTATCTGGATTTTTATCAGCACAAAGTTCAAAAGCCAACATCTGTGATGGTATGGGGGTGTGTTAATGCCCATGGCATGGGTAACTTGCACATCTGTGAAGACACCATTAATGTTGAAAGGTACATACAGGGTTTGGAGCAACATATGTTGCCATCAAGTTCAGTCTTTCTCTTGTTAATGAGTTGTCTTCTCTCCCACTTTGATTAGAAAATCCACAACACATCTAAGCAAAGTCTTTTATCAGGTACGTCCCTGCTTATTTCAGCAAGACAATGCCAAGCCACGTTCTACACGTGTTACAAGAGTGTGGCTTCGTAGTAAAAGAGTGCGGCTACTAGACTGGCCTGCAGTCCAAACCTGTCTCCTATTGAAAATGCGTGGCTCATTATGAAGAGCAAAATACGACAACAGAGACCCCGGATTGTTGAGCAACTGAAGTTGTACATCAAGCAAGAATGGGAAAGACTTCCACCTACAAGGCTTCAATAATTAGTGTCCTCAGTTCCCAAACTCTTATTAAGTGTTGTTACAAAGAAAGCTGATCTAACACAGTAGTAAACCTGCCCCTATCCCAGCTTTTTTGGAACGTGTTGCAAGCATCAAATCCAAAAGGAGTGAATATTTGCAAAAAAACAATAAAGTTTATCAGTTTGAACAATAATCATCTTGTCTTTGTGGCGTATTCAGTTACATTTAGGTTGAACAGGATTTGCACATCATTGTAGTCTGTTCTTATTTATGTTTTACACAATGTCACAACGTCATTGGAATTGGGGTTGTAAAAACAAATTTGCTTGTAGAAGTTGAAATCTAGCTTTAAGGAGAATGTACAGTCAACAGTATTACTCATAGGTAACTTCCCATGATGCAAAAAACAAAGAAAAGAAAGAAAGATAATTTTTACAAATATATTTAGAGATAAATTGCTTTGTTACAACTTGTCAAGTTGCAGCCACATACTTTAATGTATTTAAAACAGATGTACTGTTTGTGATAAATAAACACAAAGTAATGCATAATTGTGAAGTTGAAGGAAAATGATTCAATGTTTTTAAAAAATTGGTGTAGTTTGTTTACCTTCTTCTGTCAATAATTTAAAGAACCACCTTTGCTGTATTAAGGTGCGCGATTATTGTGATGACAATAAAAGTAATGATAAAAACTATTTAAAACTTACAACTGTATCCTTTTAAGGTAACTGTATGGCTATGACTGGATGTCACAGCAATCATAGCCCCACAAACACAAATACTGGTCTTAAAAAATATACCCTTTTTAATTTGGCTTCTCAGGACATGAGTTACATAAGGAAATGTGATTATTATTACTAAACTGCACACAATAACTGCATCATATTTTTAAATCTATTGAAATTTATATTTATTTGATGCTCTCGTGGACCACTCCATGGGGAAAATTGTAAAATTAACAATTTCCACAATACAGCAATTTTTTGGGGTTTTCAAACATTATTAATTGGAATCAATAGTTGTCACGATAAATTTAAATTCTTATCTTCTTAGATTTTCTTAAATTTGTGATGATAATGATAAATGATACGATAAATGCCCACATCCAAGCTGCATTTAAAACAGCAAATCTACATCTACAGACTGAACTTTAGATCCATTTTTCTTTGCTATTGCTTTGACCTGAACCATGCTAGTGTAGCTCAGATTGTATCTTTATGGCTGTTGTTCTGCTGGAAGGTGAACCGCTATCACAGTCTTAGGTGTTTTTCAGCCTTTAACGGGTTTTCTTCCAGGGTTACCTTGAATTTACCTCCATTCATCATACTATTAACTCTTACCAATGTCGCTGTCTTTGCATAAGAAAAGCATCCCCACAGCATGATACTGCCACCAACATGTTTCATGCTGTGTATGCTGTGGTCAGAGTGGTCTTTTCCTCCACATGTTTGCTCTTATTTTCCTGCACATTTTTGCTTTGTCAATATATGGACAAACAGGAAACCTTATAGCTTTCTTTCAACAATGGCTTTCATCATTCCACTCTTCCATAAAGGAAAGATTTGTGCAGTGCACAACTAATACTTGTCCTGTCAACAGATTCTCCCACCTGAGCTGTGGATCTCTGCAGCTTCTCTATATCTAACATGTGTCTCTTCACTGCTTCTCCTTCCCTGGCCAGACAATTTAGGTACAATGCTATATTTTGGTAGTTTTGTAGTTATGCCGCATTCTTTTCATGTTCAGATTTCAGATCATTGACTGAACAATGTTCTGTGAGATGTCCAAATCTTGGGATATTGTTGATGCATTTTCTTCATATTATCTTACAAAACTCAGAAGCCTTCCCAAATCTAATGTATTCATGTTGGTTGCACTGGATACATATAAAATACACATGTAAAAAAAAAAAAAAAGCCAAATGTTTGAAAACTATGTAACATTTTCCAATTTTCCATCTACTGCACAATGTCCATTACTTTGTGCTGGCCTATCAAATATAATCCAAATAAATGGAGGTATTAATATTCTGACAAGGTATTGTATAAATCTAAATAAGAACAAGGTTGTATTTCAGCCTCAGAGTAAGCTTACAATCTTCAATGAAAATACATATATACCAATATATATGTTTAGAAGTATCTATACGGGCTGCACGGCGGCGCAGTTTGTAGCACTGTTGCCTTGCAGTAAGAAGGTCCTGGGTTCGATTCCCTGCATGGAGTTTGCATGTTCTCCCCGTGCATGTGTGGGTTCTCACCAGGTACTCTAGCTTCCTCCCACAGTCCAAATACATGCCTGTTAGGTTAATTGATCACTCTAAATTGCCCTTAGGTGTATGAATGAGTGTGTGCATGGTTATTTGTGTGTTGCCCTGAGATGGACTGGCGACCTGTCCAGGGTGTAACCCGGCTCTCGCCCATAGACTGCTGGAGATAGGCACCAGCTCCCCTGCGACCCACTATGGAATAAGCAGTAGAAAATGACTGACTGACTGTATCTATATGTATATAGATGATAAGGAAGCAATGTAATAATCACGCCGAATCTAATTTGACATACCCAACCATTGTTGGGAAACGGAGTGGAGTATGAAATGTTTTTATTAATCCATACCACACAGTTCAGTGCTCGTGTAAATGTAATTTTCTGACAAGCCACATGCTGAGATGTGCAGGTCTGTTGCAAGAGAGCTGTGTATGAGCATGAAACAGGAGGAAAAAAAGAGTTGAAAGCAGGTAGTCCAAAGCATAAAAATGATAGACGGTGAGGGGTGGAAAGCGTGGGTGTGATTTCAGTTTGGTGTGTGGAGGGTGGGGGTGTGCGGGTGATTTTAAAGACATGAAAGATCATGTTGCATTCACCCCATATGACTTTAACTGCTGACTGCCGGAGTTCGCAACTGGAGCACTGTATATGTATGAGTGAAAAACATTATTTTTCCTTGATTTGAAGTACCCAGATCTACCTCTGGCTGAGATGTTTAAAGGAAATGCCTGCTACCAGAACGGGTAGCCATTTTGAATGTGAAAGACTGGTCCCAGAAGAGAAAACGTCGCTCTGAGTATGGAGACAAAGAGAGAAAGCAGCAGTCACAGCGACCCTGTGAGCCAGCGCGAGGCTGCGTCAGGGAAATATTAGAAGTTGCAGAAGAAGAACGAGTGATTTAAAGGCAGGGACTGTCAAGCGTAGGAAAGTGATGCGGACAGAGACGATGGGAAGACGTTGCCGTGTTTGTGTCTGTTATGGTGACATCAGTGGCCTTGAGGAGTAGCTACAGATGGTGTCCACAGCAACAGAGCTGGCTGCCTGATCAGTGGCAGACAGAGACAGTCAGAGAAGAAATCACTACCCGCCCTGCAGCCATAATTAGCTCAAATGCATCTGTGTATCTGTACAGCAGCCCAATTTGTTCCATGTCCATGCCAGTAATTAAAAAGGTCACTATCAATGAAAAATAATGATAGAGGTGTCATCTTCATATATTTCTACGCACCAATCAACTCCACTGTAAGATGCAAAACTGAACAAAGAATATTATCTCGTAATGCCGAGGCAATTTAAATGTAGTCATGCAAATGAAATGTTTAAATCGTGTAATGCAGGCCCACTCGAAGCCCCAGGATGCTTTGAGGAAAATTGTGATCATAACGGGAATGTGAAGAGTGAATAAAAAGCTCCATGCTTACTGTCTGCCTGCAGTGATGAAAACACACTGAGCGCTTTCTGAATGATTCACCAGCATCATTAGCTAATTCCCAAGAGTCAGAGCAGGTTGTGAGCAAAGACAAGATCAATATTTTTCCCGTTATTCATGTTTTTTATGAATGTTTTTAAGCATTAAATTATAACTACAGCAATCTTAAAGTTTACAGCAAACATACATCGTTTACCAAGGTTTTTTCCTTAAAAACAATTAAGGATCATGGAAGCCCTATGTCTTTGTCAGGTTCACTCAAGGTCATGTTTTGTGTTAACTGTGGAAGTCTGAGCTTCTCCTGTTGAGATCAGACCACCCGATATCCATGCAGACCAAACTGGGAACAATAATCCTACTGGCTACTGGACAGACTGTTTGATGATAATGTTGTAAAAACATGTCCCACCCTGATCGTGCTCCCCTCTACCTCGCTGTCTCTCACCCACAGACACACACCCTGCTTTTGTGACTATGTGGGAATTAAACAAACAGTTAAGCAATGTGTAAAGAATGCTGGGTGTGGCTGAATCCCATTGTTTCTAGGAGGAGATGAAGCTTGCAGCCAGATTTAAAATGCACATGCTTAAGTAAAATAATAAATCAAATATATGCAATAGATCTCGACGTTTTGACTTGAAAACTGTCATTACTGTTTAAATAAGAGTGAGTAATTTGAATTAAGTTACTATATATGGAAGACACTTTTCAGATTTCCGTTTCTCTGGTACTGGCCTGTGAGTGTTTGGAGATTCGTAGCTAAGTATTAGCAGGTTCAGGTAAGTACTATTAAAGCCCAGTTTTAGTTTTACACTGGCTGCACAATAAATCCAGCGTTTTCATCACATTGTGATATATTTTATGATGTTTAACACAGCGCATTAAAGGGATAACGCCCAGCAAAGTGTTCAATGTCAGGAATTACTGGAACATTTTTAGGTAAATCTGAATCAGGCATAGGTTGCTATGAGAATCTCTTAGTATACGTTTTATAATATTGTGGTATTTACACAAAATTTTAAAACACAAATGCTTAACATGATCTTATTGCTCTCAGTTAAAATAAAAAAGTAACTACTATTTCTATTGCTGCCAAAACTATCAAGATATTAACTATTACAGTTATAATAATGTCTACAAATTGATTTATTGTTATTTTGATGCCGATACAAATAGTAGTAGTTTTAAAGTAACTATGCTTATTGTGCAGAATATTACTCCCTTATGGTGTTTTATTTTTAGAGTAATGCAAGTATAACAGCTGACTTTGTCTTTCTCAGAATCAAGGGTTATGTGTAGTAGCTTTCTTTGAGCCAGCTGACTGGCAGTGTACATTAGGAGCAGTTTGGGCCAGGTTACTCCATTGCTTTCGTTTGCTTATTTTAAAAGAAATTACCTTAAACCATAGGAACAGTGTCATGTGAAATTTTAGCGGTTTTGAAATAGTAACTTTTTCAAACCTCTGCTATGAAGGAAAACAAATCAGACTGGATGATGGAAATATTCTGTTTTACTTTAGCATTTTATTTTCCTTTAAATCCAACTCTGTATCATACAATGATATTGTTTTATAATGGGCAAGTTCCATATACACGAAATGAAATGGTCACAGAAAAAAAATAAAATTTCCCACGGATTGATGTTATACTGTTTTGTAATTGTACTGTCAAACCTAAAAATTAGAAAGCAACATAAAAATCCAACTATAATTGAAAAATCTAAAACTGTGGGCTGACCTCTGCTTTGGGTTATGTAATTTATTTCTGTATTTCTCTCCAACTGCCCCCTGCGAATCTTGGACAGTGCTATAAGTTTAATGACTATTGAACAAAACTTTTATATGTTTATTTGAACCAGATTGTGCACTATGTATTTGTACTTTTGTTTCCCTGGCATTTAATTCTTTTTAATTTACTACTGTCATATTATTTGCTTGTATGCACCATTACATACATTGTTCTGCTATTTTGTGATTAAATTTTGAATTCTTTTTCTATTTTGATATGCATAATTCTATATAAGTAATAATATGTGTAATAATAAAAAATAATAATGCAATGCAAAATGTCCAATGTCAGGAAATAGAGGATGACACCGAAATTGGTCTGGGCTGCAGTGTTTTTGACTTATTTATGTAAGCGTTTATCATTTCGAAACCAAATTATCTTTCAAAAACATGTAAACAAACAGCTGGTAAAGCCAATTTTATGCATAACATCTTCCATGCACTAGTGCTGTGGTATGATAGTATTCAGCTGCTGTTGGGGTGTGAAGCTACTCTGTTCTCTGGCTTGCGTTCCACTGTCTGCTGTCCAAACATACACAGAGATGAAAGCCCTACTCTTTACAAACACACACACAGTTAAAGAAGCTTTGTTCTGCTGGAGAGCGGAAGAGACTCAAAGGAACCAGCCCAGTGGTTGGTCTCTTTGTCTACCGTGCAAGTATGAATATAAATACATCAAATCAATCTGCATTCTGTATATGCAGATCATCTTGCATTCATGTAACCTAGAACTGGCTAAATGAAGTGAACTAGCACATTGAAGCTCTTTGCTTTGTTTATAGACTTAAAATCACTTATATTTATACAAAAAATGTCTTATATTCAGTTTTCATTTTGGTTTTTAACCAAAAAGTTTAGTATTCATTTCTCAGGAACAATTTTGAAAAGAGTGTAGATTTGATGTTGTTGCATGTGCTGGAGCTTGTGACAATACGGAGATGCGAGGGAGTGTTAATCTATGATAATATTAAAATATGTCCACAGCGGCGCATTATCACCCTCACTGAAATAACAACTGAGTCAAAGGTATGGCGTACTTGACTGAAAAAGGACCACACAGAGTGCAATCAGGTTAACCAGACACATTTAAAGTATTTAATATACAAAAAAAAAAACTTTAGTGAATTAATATATGTGCAAACTGCAAAAAAAAGGACAGATGCAAATATGTTACAGCAGCAGCAGTATTTGGATAGACACATCCTCACACATATGCAGGGAAATCAGTTATTCACACTTAAGAGTGTGTTGGTTCCGAGAAACCAGGTCAGGTGTCATGTACACTGGAACCCTGGGTCCAAACTTAGACCTCAGTCTTTCTGCTGCTATGCCTCCCTCCCCCCATGTGCTATCTCTTTTTATACCAAAACACTTTCATGTGACTCTTTTCACACTTCCTCTTCTGTAGACTCTGTGTGTTTTTCTGTGCCACTTTTCCTCCTCTGAGGGCTAACAAGATTAGTTCCTTACACTTAATTATATGCAAAACCAGCACAATAATGAAGGTATTGATCTAAACGAGCAGCGTTTCATGAAAACCACCCGATGCTCAATATGTAAGTACGAGAAGTGGGTCCAGGAAAGTTCATGTAATCATCTCTGAGCACCGCATCCCAGTGGGAGTTAAAAAGAGTCATTGTGCAGAAATCCTATAAGGCTCTGGCAGCAGCCAAGAGTCAAAGATAACTCTGTTGTCCCTAAAATGACAGTACTGTTTTCTTCTTCAGTTTCTCTGGGACAGACATGTATCTGAATTGACTGGTACAAAATTGGAGTACCATATGACAGCATTCCATCTTAAAACTCTTCCCCTCTTTCTCGCCTTGTTAGCAGGGCAGCCACCCTTCCATCCACCATCACTGGCAAAAGGCTCCTTTCTCCTCGTACCTCTGTGACACCAGGACTCATGACTAATTCAGTTTGCAGCAATAACAGATTTAATCTGGTATGCATTATGCTAATCTCATCTCACAGACTTTAATCCTATCCACAACTCTAATCTCACTGTCAACTGGTATAATCCTGTTTCTGTCTGTGATTATCTCCGTGGGGTTTTGCAGTGGCACATGGAGGATGCTTCCAGATTCTTTTGCTTGCTTTAGGTGTCATATCCTAAATTTTCTTTGATATTCATGCCCATTTTGTAATCAGTCTGTAATCAGTCTATAGCAAATAAACAGTCAATTTTACACAGAAATAAACGAAGACTAAACCCTACTTTACATTCAATTCAAATGTAAAACCCATGTATTGTAAAGGTTTTGTCATGTTATGGCCTACACATTCATGGGGAAAACTGCTGACTTGACAGCTGTCCAGTAGACATCAAGATCCACCACAAGGAGGGTGAGTCACAAAAGGTTAGCATTAAAGAAACTGGCTGTGTGCAGCACGCTGTATCCAAACATTTTACTGTAAAGTTTACTGGAAGGAAACAGTGTGGTGTTAAGAGGTGCATTATCAACAGGGATAACAAAAGCCTTGAGAGGATTGTGAAGCAAAGCCCATTCTTTTATGGGCTATGGAATAAAGGGGCCAGACTGTTGCTCAGTGGTTAAAGTCCTCTTTTCAGATTCAAATAAATGTATCATTTTCTTTGAATATTTAGGTCCCACAGTCAGGAGGAAAAGTGTAGAGTTACATCTGACTGGACTGGAGCTTTTAGAATGTTTTCATGCTTCCTTCTGCTGGCAAACTATGAAATTACTGATTTCATTTTCAGCAGGACTTGGCATCTGCCCACGCAGCCAACAGTACCAACCACTTGCTTTAATGACCATGGTATCACTGGCCTGTAAAATTGGCCTGATCTAAATCCCAAAATGAATCATTAGAGCATCATTATAAGGAAGATGAGAGACACCAGTTCAAAAAATGCAAACGGGCTGAAGGTGAATATTAAAACAGCCTGGGCTTCTTTAACACCTCAGCGGAGTCATAGGCTGAGTCCCTTCATGTCAAGCTGCAACAATAAAGTAATACAAGCAAAAAGAGCCTAAACTAATGATTAAGTGCATATATTGTACATTACATGGGCATACCTTTCAGCAAAATGTTTGTTTTCTTTTGTTTTTTTATTGGTTTAATGTAATATCCGCTGAATGACTGAAATAAATGAACTTTTTAAATACATTAATTTTATAGAGATGGACCTGTAAATATCTTGGTTTCGTGTAAAACAGTTGGATTCGATGTGGGTCATACAAAACAATTCTGATTTAACAATCATGCTTGTTCGGTTTCAACTCAAAAACAAAACACATGTTGACTGTCAACATTAACAAGCCTGAGGATGTTGACCCTGTGTTTAGTGCTGACATGTTTCACTTACCAAAGCTCTAGCTTTACATCATGAGTCAAAGAAATGAGTCATTTTATTGAGATGATACATTAAGATGAGGCTTCAGCCAATAAAAGGTAGAATTTTATTAATGTTTTTGGACTACAGTCATTGCCAGATGGGCAATCTTTTTGTTGCCTCTGGTGCAATTTTTTTGTTTTTAATATCTGTGCCTTATCAACAAAAAAGGAGCTGGTAAACTCCTGACTGATGGAACTAGCTGGCAAGAGGGAAAGGCCCAATAGAAAGGTAAAGTGAATAGCTGTGCCCCCGAGCTCATCTCTCGCTTTTCTAATGGGAGGAACATAACAGATCTGACTTGTAGGATCTCTGTTTGCACGTTCAGTGAGATGTAATAAAATAACTGATTAGAAAGGAGGAGAAAGTTGTGTCAGCCCATTGAAGGAGAACAGAAAAAACACAAATTAGAAGGTCAATAAATGTTTGCATTGCAAGAAAGCACTGCCCAATATCTAAACAATGTGCAAATATGGTTAAAAAGACAAAGATAGATAAGAAAGTGCCTGCACAAAGAAATGTGCAGGGCTAGCTGGAGGCAAAAGCAAACTTTCCAATTGCTTAGGGTCCCCTGCTGGATTGGGGGCCCTTAGCAGATGACAAATGCACCAGTTGTACATATACAAAGAAAAAAAAAAACCTTCATAGCTTGGAAGTTATGTAAACCATAATTAAAAGCAAATTAAATAATTGCTGCTGGTTGTCTTTGACCTGGGAAAAATTTTAATTTGTAAACAAAGCAGCATGTAATAGCTTTTTTACCATGGCTGCTTGTGAACACAACAATAAGCGTAGCTCCTTTTCTCCAATCTACAGAGTCTGTTAAATCCAGAGTCTAGAAATATAATGATGCAAAATAAAAACTTTAAAAAAAGACAGTGCTTGGACAATATAAAAGAAAGGTTAGTTTTGCTGTGGTGGCTGGAAGTGGACTCTCAATATTCAGCTCAGGACCTCATAAAATGTGGTTAAAAAGGGGTCAGGGTTGATCAAACAGGCTGAACAGACTTGACTTTTAATATCTTTTTAGAAGGTAAATGTGGATGGGATGTGGGCACCAAAAAAGTTCAATTTTTCTAGGCTAGACAAAGAGAATGACAATCAGTCTGACGTTGCCATAAAAAGATTTTCATAGAGATCAAGCTTTTGAAGAGACACTTCTAGAAATATACAGGGGTTGGACAATGAAACTGAAACACCTGTCATTTTAGTGTGGGAGGTTTCATGGCTAAATTGGACCAGCCTGGTAACCAGTCTTCATTGATTGCACATTGCACCAGTAAGAGCAGAGTGTGAAGGTTCCATTAGCAGGGTAAGAGCACAGTTTTGCTCAAAATATTGAAAGGCACACAACATTATGGGTGACATACCAGAGTTCAAGGACAAATTGTTGGTGCGCATTCTTGCTGGCGCATCTGTGACCAAGACAGCAAGTCTTTGTGATGTATCAAGAGCCACGGTATCCAGGGTAATGTCATCATACCACCAAGAAGGACGAACCACATCCAACAGGATTAACTGTGGACGCAAGAGGAAGCTGTCTGAAAGGGATGTTCAGGTGCTAACCCGGATTGTATCCAAAAAACATAAAACCACGGCTGCCCAAATCACGGCAGAATTAAATGTGCACCTCAACTCTCCTGTTTCCACCAGAACAAGGACTACCAAACCATTCTTGAGAACCATCTGCATCCAATGGTTCAAACATTGTATCCTGAAGGCGGTGCCGTGTATCAGGATAACAATGCACCAATACACACAGCAAGACTGGCGAAAGATTGGTTTGATGAACATGAAAGTGAAGTTGAACATCTCCCATGGCCTGCACAGTCACCAGACCTAAATATTATTGAGCCACTTTGGGGTGTTTTGGAGGAACGAGTCAGGAAATGTTTTCCTCCACCAGTATCACGTAGTGACCTGGCCACTATCCTGCAAGAAGAATGGCTTAAAATCCCTCTGACCACTGTGCAGGACTTGTATATGTCATTCCCAAGACGAATTGACGCTGTATTGGCCGCAAAAGGAGACCCTACACCATACTAATAAATTATTGTGGTCTAAAACCAAGTGTTTCAGTTTCATCGTCCAACCTCTGTATATACTGATGCAAATAAACCTTAATGTGTTATACATGTATGAATTTGTGTGTACATCTGACATTTGTGCTCTAATCTTTAAGGATCTAATCGGTGAAGATACCCCTCAACAGTCCTGAGGGCTATCTGAGGTTGTCTGGTATGGCTTCCAGCTAAAGAGAGAGCCAGAAGGAGGCCCTATAGAAAAGTAATCATTGTATCAGTGGCGCTATAATGGGCCCAGTGTGACAGAGACAGGGACGGCTGACACTGAAAAGAAAAGACTTTTGTCGCGGATCTTCTGTCACATAAGCTCACAGACAAGATGCAAAGCCAAGCTGATGTGACAAGGATGTGTGCACACCATAAAAACAGCACCACAAAGAATAGTGCTATGTGGTTTAGTATGTGTGCGTGTGTGTGTGTGTGTGTGTGTGTGTGTGTGTGTGTGTGTGTGTGTGTGTGTGGAGGCTGGGGTTAAGGTGCTGCAAACAGAAATTCAACCCTCGCCCAGTTTGACAGTGAGAAGATGTTGGTGTATTTCAGTCAACATGAGAATGAAGAGACTTGTAAGAGCTAACTTACCAAAACTGTCACACAATAGGATTTTAAACTAATTTATACATTTTTATTAGCAAGAGAGGAAGGAAGAAAGTGAAACAAAAAGCCCAGAAATAGGAGCAGTGTCCTTACTGCAAAAGCTGGATCTTCTGGATGACTTAAATGAATTAAATGAAAACGTAAAATCATTAAATGTAAAATGCTCTTGCAGTTGCTCCATTAAATGGTCCAACTAAGCTGAAGATTCCCTTTGTTTACAGCTAATGCAACCAGAAAGCTTTGTCTGAACTGCAGCCTTACACCAGCCTTCAGACTACAGTTTAGCAACATCCAACTCCAAACAGCTTAGCTATCACAAGTATGACAAAGGCTCCTCCTGAAAACACGTCTCCACGGCAGTTTTATTCTAAATGTTTCCCTCAGGAAATACAAAAAATGTTTAACATCTGAACTACGTATGCAACGAATAAAGAGTACAGCTTTTGCAGCACAAAATCGTCAGCCTGCACGTGGCCATGCACAGTGTGCCTTTCAACGCAGTGAACAGTGTCAGACAGCACTATCAAATACACAATCCCAACTTGAACTCATAACCCTTTGCTTTTAACACTCATAGTGTTGATTTTACTGACCAGACAGTGCAAAGAGACAGAGAGAGAGCAAGACTGTGGTGTAGAGAGTTGTTAGAACCAATAACAGATCAAGTCTGGCTGTCAATGTTGTAGTCAGTCATCACTACAAAGATCCTATGAGAATGTACAAATAAACATGTGTCGTGGATCATACTGTAGAAAGATGTATGTGAAAGATTTATTATTTTACAATAAATAAACTTCCCTAATGTTTCAGAAGCATGACAGCAAATCTGTCAAAAATAATGAATCTAAACAAATTACCATGTGTAATATTTTGTGGTAAAATTTAAAACCACATCTGTCGTGATACGTACATTGTTTTTTTCCCTTTGTGTCATGGGTGGCTACCTTTATCTCATTACTTTTTCTTGCTGTATTATTTTCATTGGTCCATACAACTTAGGTGCCAACCCCGACTGCTGTGCATTGTATACAGCACACTTCACGTCTACTGGCAAACTTGTTAAAGGTGCGTGAAGAGCCTTAAGAATTTCATCTCTTGTTGCAATAACATAATCTTACCTTAAAATATTTAGAAAAATTCTACCTATATTTTGAGTTCATGTTTTCAGTATGGAAAAAATCCATGTTGAGAAATAATAAAACAATGAGACAAATGTAAGTTATACTTTTATTTCTTTTACTTTTTATTCGTAATTCATGGCTTCAGTTTTTCAAACGTATATGAAATGGCAGTGACCCATTTATCCTTTTAGCTCCTCAAAAATTGCAAAGACAAATTTCCGGCTAATGTAAATGTATGTTTATCTTTAAGTTAATTAACAGCTACAAGAAAATAGCTACTCCGTCAAATCATGCCAGTATTTACAGTTAGACTGATAATAAAAAAACTTAAAACAAATGGAACCGTGACAACTGTGACTGTAAACAAGTTTTGGATGTGGACCTAGCTTTATCTTGCCACCGTGCATAGAGAGGAGGATGGTAAGGAAAGTGAAAAAAATAAATTTGCAGATCTCACTGAGAACTGCAGCACATTTTTCAGCATGACACTATTTTAAGGAAATGAAGGATGAATTTATTTAGACACTTTTTGCTATATTTCTATTATTTCCGTGCTCAGGCAAATTCACTTCAATCCACAGGTTAAAGTGTGTCAGATAGTTATTTTTATACTGATTAAGTTTTAAAAATCAATCTGAGATCCAGTATTTTCATAGCAAAAAGTGCCTGAGGAACAAAAATGCATCATCTGTCCAGATATTTGCTGTTTGGACTGCAGATGAAATGACTAAATTAGAATGTTGGCTCAGAACAATGCACATGTGCCACAACACAAATATAGCATATGCATGCAAATATATTTAGCCTCTTTTTCTCAAAACTATGAAGGGACCACAGTGGCTATGTCAGTAAGAAAGAGAACTAAGTCCATAATGCATCAAAGCATTTTCAAAATGTTCTCCATGGAAGATTTTAACCACTCCTTTTTGTTGCGGTAAAAATAAAAGGAGCTCCTCATGCTAACAAGTAAATATTACAGACTTAATGTCACTCCACCCCTTTAAACACTTGCAACACAGGTTTTGGTGTGTAAATATGTATATATGTGTTTGTGGCTACGGGGGTAACAAGATGTTAACAGGGTGTAATGTGAGCGTGCTCTAGATGGGTGTGGCCTAGAGTAAGGGAGGCAAAAACCCGACTAAGTGGGAAATCAAGAAGATGAGACCCAGCAAGTATGAAAAAAAGCAATAACAAGTTTAATGACAGCAGAGAGTGGGATGAGTTACTTCACACTCAGTTTAATTTTAACTAATGATGAATCCACCGCAAAGCATTGATGAATAATTAAGGAATCGAACAAGGTTCAGTTACTGTATCAGTGCGGGATATGGCAGATCATAAAATTACTGGTCTAATGAATTAGTCTGTTGTTTATTTCAATTTTAACTTTAAGCCTATTGTTTACACAGATCCCAAATAAGCATATTCTGCCTACCCAATCTGATTAGTGGGTTAATAATCAATCGACAAAGTTACAAAGCTGAATTTAAATCTAGAAGTCCAGGCTGCCATTATCCCTTTCTAAATGTTTACCCTGTTTCAACATAGCTGAGCTGTCCATGCTGCACCAACCAGATAGACAAGCAAAGAGAGGGCGGTGCTATGGGGTTAAGGCCAAGTCTAAGGCCAGAGAAAACACACACACAGGAACACACATGCGTTTGTGCATGCAAATCTGCTGTGATCTATATAATTCCTCTCTAACAGGAAGCTGTATGAACACCACAAGCATGTTAAAATGAAAAGTTACAACATTTTTTGGAGTGTGTGTAAGGCAACGACCGCATGTGCATAACGTGTGCATTATTTCTGTGCATGCCTGTGTTCACATGCAACACATGAAACGCAGGCTAAAAAGAGATAGTGAGTGGATGTTGGGGAAATGACTCGGTTTGGGTGTGACCTGCTCAGCAATGCACTGGTGATCATGTGAGACCTGTTCTAATTATATACTTCTCAAGAAGAAGGTCGATCCGCTCTCATGGGCCAGGAGCTTGTGCACACGTCCAAGAGGATGCACTGATGTAAGTGTGACACAAGTAAAGGAGAGCAAAATGGCTTGTTGTAATGGCGCTCATTGGAGAGTTTGTCCTATTTCAACAGTATATTAAAGTAGGACAACTCTGGCAGTGAATGTGCTTGTGGGTCCATGCAACAGAAGAACCTTACCTATGTGGTGCAATGCAGATGAGTCCTTATATTTGTGTTATATGTGTGTAACTAATCAACAGGCTTTATTTCATGTTTGTTACTGTTCCTTTCAGTGGTTTTTTCAGCTCTTAACTCAATCTGTTTTTTTCCACTTTCATAGACCTGCTCTGGTTTTTCCAGAGAAAAAAAATGGGACAAATGGTTAAAAATAAGAGCAGCACAAGTCCCACTGAAATTCAGCTTAAACTAATAAATGAGTTTATTTTAGGATTTTCAAACACACATCTAAAAGCTGCTTATTTCTGATGATTTTTACTTCAATACAGACGACAATATAAACCTATGCATACACGGTGAGATCTACCTGCTCAAAAGACATGTCATATTGAGGGGACTGTGACTTCAGAATATTCAGGAATATACTGTGTCATTTTTTTGTAGCAGTTACATTTCTCTAAATTGATTTCAGCCTTTTTTGTTGTCCTGGCTAACATCTATTGATCTATTTAGCCAATTATAACCTTTTACTAAGAGATGCATCGAGCAGGTTTTTCCTGGCCAGGACCGATTTCCAATTTTCTATGAAGGCTGACCTTCTTTCCCTCCAAAGAACTATAACACATAAAAAACGAAAAAAAAAAAAAAATGCTGACAAGTAGTTGTTTTTAATCCAAAAGAAAATAAAGGAAAAAAATCCCCATTGATCCAAGCCACTATGTTGTTGTAGATTGAACAGACGGTCGTTTCTTAAATAGTGTGGACATCAACAGAGGTCCAAACATTGTAGCCTGTTCCAGAAATGACTATTTCTATTTATTATCGTTTAATCCTTCAAAAAGATTAAACATCCTTGTCCCCTTTATTACAGTGGACTCACATGACCAGAAATGGGTGGAGCTAAAATGAGCACATGCTGTGACCAGATGCTACAATTAAACATGCTATTTCCAGTTCTTCTAGCGCTACTTAAATCCTCAAACAGCCTTTCAGCCCCTTATCTGTGATCTGTCTTGTTGACTGTTACATGTCTTCTCTCTTTCTTACCTTAAGTGAGTCGAAGCAAGCAATCACCCGTCCGTTGTCCACCTGGCAGCTCTTGGCCGGATGGGCAAACTTGCACTCCTGATCGGAGCGCGAGCACGTGCCCCTTTGAAACTCCCGGCATACTTCGAGTGTGAGCCACTTTGTGTCGCGGATGTGTGCTATGCTCATGGCCATGGCAACACGCAGGCAAAAGGTGTTCCTAGCAGAGATACGATCAAGTGTGGATAAAGTACTTCTAGTGTTTTAATCCACAACTGTTCTTTTTTTAAAATATTTTCCTTGGTACTGTTGCTGCTTGTGATCAGTTGAAATGAAACATTCAGAAAAATTTGCTTGGTGAAATGCTGCAGGACAGTGTTTACTGTGGACGTCAATGGGTCATTTTCCTGATACAAACAACACCTGGCAACGATCTGATATCCAGGAGACTTCTTATCCTAAGAAGTTGTCCCTCTTCACTGTTTGCTTTTATTGCTTACTCTCTTATGCAACATCCAAAACTGAGACCCCTCTGCTAGGGTGCGGTGAAGCAGGCAACAAAGGTGACGGTCTATATAGTCTGCTTCAAGAACGTTAAGGACACTGAGGACTGAGTGGAGGCCTTAAGGGGTCAAAGGCGATGGTGAAAGGCAAGATGGGTAAAATGTTGTTTGTGGGGCCTGGTGGTGCAGGGGTAAGGCTGGTCAGCTGGTGGTGAGCAGCAGGGCAGTCTGGTGAATAGGGCTGATGCTGGAGTGGATGCTGATGGTGGAGCAACTGGGGAGGGTGTGGTCGTTGTCCTTTTACTCTTAGAATTGTGGCAGCAAGCGAGCGAGCGAGGGGAGAGCGGGGATGGAGCTTCAGCTGTAGAAGCAGGTCAAAGCTGCAGCAGACATCAGGGAAGGCACTTCCTCTGAGGAGAAAGGGAAAGAGAGACAGACAGATAAGTCTAATGATGCACATTAAATAAATATTTCTCTTGTATCTTTCAGAGGAGATTCTCATCTGCTGCACCTTTCAAAATCAAGCCACTGCAACACTATCCAGCTGTGGGAGTGAAGAAAATGTAAAAAAGTCAGAAGTGCAGCATTGTTGGCTAAAAACAAAAACAACTTTCACCATAGCTTGCGCACTAAACACGCACACATGCTCGTCGTGCCACTGCACTGCACTCATCGACACACAACAAAAAAATGCACAAAGCAGCTATTCGCAACTTCCGCCTCTTCTGATCGACCCAGCAAAATCAGATCAGGTCAGATCCCATGTCGCTAGCAGTAAAGGTCGGTCAGTCATTAAAGCATTTTAAGAAAGAAAAGAAATGAAGAGAGAGTGAAAGCAGAGAGGGAAGTTGAGGCAGAGCATGAGGGAGACGAGTTTAGTCATTTCCTTTCTTGTGAAGTCTTGTGAGAGTGGGGACCAATGGGAACGAGTGGAGTTGCAGCAACATTCTGGGCTGAGGGCCAGGTGAGAGAACGGGGGGAGGAGCAGACAGGAGGCTGACCTGACTGCTGCTGGAGAAAAACACAGCCGCAGAGCGAAAATTATCACTTGATTTATTATTTATATAGCTGTTGGTTTTCTCATGATCAGGTGATCAATCACACTGCCATACAACACATTATTCTTTCAGGGCTGACATCACATCCCTGCAATGGCCTCAATATCATGCTTATTACAGCATGATACATTCAAAAGTTCAACAAGATGAAGGCTTGTTTTCTTGATTATGCTTTTCAGTTACTGCCAGTGTTTTTTTACATATTTTTTGGTGTACAAATTTGCTCACCATTTGCATGATTGGGCTCCCAGAGGCCCATTCTGCTCTTATCACACCGGCAGCCTGAGTCACCACACCCTCTGCGCAGAGAAGTCGCATTTACCAGAAAAGCATGTGTACCTTCAGCAACTCAACTGACCCCAGCTAAGTGAACAACATCGTAACAACATCATATCAGAGCACCGCAAAGGCTAAGCCCAAGCCATGACGACCAAGCAACATGGATATTCAATATGTTAGAAAACCAACAGAAGCAGAAGAGAAAGAGAAAATTACACCTTTTTACCTTGGATGACCCTTACAACGGAGGAAGTATTACTGTTAGAAATGACCTTTGGAGTAGAACCATGACTATAAGGAAATGCTGCAACTTCTGCACTTGTTCAGGTGCACATACAAGCTCACTGCATGAACAATTCAGCTGCCACACAGGGCTGCAGCAAAGAGGAAATTATAAAAAATTTAACAAAGTGTCTCTAAAGGACTGATTTTAAAATTCCATCAAACTATTATTTATTTTATTTTTTTCGGAGAATGGCAGGTGACTGAAATCAGGTGATTTTCAACTTAAAATTCTAACAAAAACAATCAATTTTTTTCAGGTCAGCAAAAACCTTCATCATACTATAACTCCTACCAGGTACACCGACAGCAACGTCTTTGGTAGAGAAGAAGACTCAGATTTAAAAACCTTCAGTGTCAATAAAGTGTTTAAAAGTAAAATCAGAGGAGGAACAGAAATGCAACAAGGTAAATTAAACTTTATTTTCTACAGCATATCTAGACTGGTCTGAGGTTTATTTAGGCTGCAAAGGATTGAGAGAGAGCAAGATTTAAAGCAATTAATAAAACCAAATTTTGCAATGTTATTTAGTTTTATCTCTCAGCTTTAGATCTCTGTCTGTCATGGAACATGGTCGATTTGGAAATGCTCGTTTTAGAAATCTCAGTCAAGGTATCAATCTATATTTTAAATAAAATACAGATGAAGACTACTGTTTTAGTCACATTAATCGTCACTAATATAAGATGCTAAAGTCAGTTTAAAACAATTCTGTTCACAAGGGCCAAAATGGCTAGCACAAAAGCATTCGTATGAAAGGATTTTATATCTGCTTTTTAACGAAACAAAGTAGTTCTGATTTTTGTCGAAAAGGGATCTGTAAATCATTGCAAATCCAAAACACAAAAAGGTTCTGGCACATTTCCCTTATTAAAAAAAGCCATACAGTCTCCTACTTTTTGGGGGTTGACTGTTTATAAAACATTAAGTGTTCAAACCAAATTACAGCAAGAGCCACAAATCTTCCCCAGGCCAACTTTGGACACCTTTGGTTTAAAAGAGTGAACTTCCTAATCATGTTGCCTTTGTTTTAAAATAGTAAACCCCTGTTAGTGTGGAATCTGCTTCTTATATAACAACTTCTGACAAAAGAGAAATTAGAATCTGAATCAGGTAATCAGTAGTAGGTCAAAGCTGAACAAAGACCCAAACTCGACAGCAAATTCTGATTGATGTATCTTTAATAACTTTATGAAAAAATATTCTTTGTTAGTTTAACAGCCCTTCTTTTACTATACTCCTCTCACTTACACCATGCCACAATTTTCTTTACTCTCTTGACAGAAGTCCTTCATAATTTCATCTCCTCCCTCCTCACTCATTCCTGTTAAAGGTCAGCCATGTCATAAGTAATCATATAAGCCCTTTAAAAGACCTGCTTAACATCATATAATGTTGATGTGACTGATGCAGTTGAACTGTGTAGTGCAAACACTCTTCTCCACACACATTGCAGCTTTTTCTGAACAAAAGCCACAGCTGGACACCATTAATGAGCTGGAATGGAGGATTCTATATAAAGATTTCTTAACTGAAAGACACCAGCAACCGCCTTTAAGAAAACGAGAGAGCGTAATGACTCGACACTTAAAAAACGGGTGCCCCCTGAGATCTGTCTTAATCAGTTTCCATGGTTTCTGTTTGAGTCAGACAAGTGGGTATCTGTGACAATGCAGTATAGGGTAATGTGCTGGAGCGATAATGAGCTCTCCTTATGATCCATCATTTCCAGACGTGGGCATTCTTGCCCTATTTATTTCTTCATCTCAGTGGCCTTTCCTGTCAGTATACCCAGTCCTCTATCTAATTTAACTGTCTACTGTGAATCCATTTCAAAAAAGGTTATTGGCTTTAACCATCAAATTCACATTATGTTTTAGGATGGATTCAGTCAGACGCCAAAACTCCATCCATACATTAATGTGACTGTCAGGCCTAAACTCTCTTCCAGCATCCTCAGGCGCCCTCCCTCGGGCTCCTAGGCTTTGCAGGCTGGTGCAAGGTCAGTCGCAAAGGAGGAATGGGATAACGAAGGAGAGCAAACAAGAATTACTGTGTGCTTCCTATTGCCCTTTGGAACACATGGTCCAAATACTGCATGGCTGCAAAAACAATAAGTGTGCCTTCAATATCAGCACATCACCAGCAGCTTGTGGTCATATGACACCAACAAATGCCTTAACGGCATACGCAGTATCAAAAACAAGTCTGCACATCTTTTGCTTTCTCTTCATAATGAGCTGCACAACATATCGACTCAACAACAACAGCACTCAGCCTTCTCAGAAAGAACAAACTGAGCACAAAGCCTTCTCGAGATTTGATTGGTAATTATTCACTGAGGTTTTCATCAGCACAAAACACTGTTTTGCAACGGAGACATGTCTCAACTGATTAAAAAGACGAAGCTGTTAAAGTATTGCAAAAGTATGGAGGAGATATTGAAGTGGTTCTGTTATTTTAACTTAAAAAAGAGGGTGCGGCTCCCAGATAAAACTTCCCGAAACATTACTAAGGGGCCAGAATTTAAGTGTAGATAACTACAGATTAACTTAGTTTGAAAGTTTAGGTCATGAAAAAGTTTTTAATGTGTGTGAATGCTTAAAAATCTACCTTATCTGCAACTTTGATAGGAATGTTTTAAAATTAAACCATGTCCTTTTCTAATCTTGTTCTAAATTTCTAACAGGTAAAACAAAAAACTTGTAAGAGTTTTGTGTAATATTGCAAAATAAAACAGACAAAGGGGCAAACTGACCCCACTTTGTACTTTGCACTGACAATAAATATTACAGAATAAATCGATATATGCCACACCATGTTCTTGATTTAATTTACTAACAAAACAAAGCTTTTAACCCAGGCTGCTATTTCAACGTGGACAGCAGAGAGATAGAGAGAAGCGTTGGTTTCTTCTGTTTGCTGCTCTTCAGGAAAATGGAGTAGTTTCAGCATTCTGACAGAGGTGGAGTTAGGGTGACAGTTTGCTGATGCAGGTCATCACAGAACACAACGCAGTGAGAAATGCAACACCCCTGGCCTTTGTGCTTGCGCTGCAGCTTTGTGCTTGGAAAAAGAGCATCCTTACTGACCTTTACATTCACACATACACTTTGCTACACATATCACCTCATTTACAGTAGCACATTTGGTTCTGGGCGGCCTACGCAAACCAGCAATGAGTATGAACAAAAACAATTTATTTTAAACTAAATCAAACAGACTAATTACTGACTTTTTTATTATTAAAACATGGCAAATATGTACATCTCTGTGCTTGTGGTCCGAACCAAATGACATCTTTTTGTTTTTATTTGGATATTGATACCTTTTCATTCTCATGCTCCTAATGTCATCATCATCCCATTATCAACTTATTAAGTCTTCTATACTATTAATTGTACAGAGTTTTTGTACTTCAATTATATATAATTTGGCTCTGAGAGTGCAGCTCCAGCTAGGAATGCCAAACAAACAATGCCTATTGATTCCTGTTAGAGCAAACCACCGAGGACAATGAGATCTCTTGTTTAGCATACATAGACAAAACCAGTCTCACACATACACACACTGACAACATACAGCAATGCAAACCTTAGCAACAAAACACAAACCTCGGCCTGTCCTAACACGGAGTATTCTTCAAATGTGGGGAATATTTAACTGCGTGCAACACTGCATCTTTGTATACATGTGTGAGAATAAGCATGTGTGGCCTCGTGGCACAATGAGTAGCTGAGCTGATGAGTGGGGTTTCTTTGCAGCTACAGATAGGGCAAATATTAGATGTAATAAAAGCCATACAAGCTAAACTGAGTAGGCATGAGCCGGTATCAGTATCAAGTTATATCAAGGTAAAAAAAAGAAATAAATAAGGTAAATAAATAAATGGCAACCATTTTCTGCCATTTGATTCCAGTGGTTTAAAATTTGGTTAATAAGATGCAAGAAGTAACCGCTGTTTTCTGTTGGAGTGTGGAGAAGACATGACAAAAGACCTCCCCCACCCCACCCCCACCTGTTGCTTAATTTACAAGAAAGAGAAATCTGGCTGTTTGGAAATACTTTACATCGTGAAAAACACAAACCTAAAACAGCACCACCCATCACTTTTTTAAGGTAAAACAATGTTAAAACTACAGTGGGCAGATAGCCCAATTAATCAACCAGCTCAAATGGACCTGGTATACTCCTAGCATTTCTCCAACAGTAAAGCCTCAAAAAGGACAATATTTTAAATCTACTAAAAGGTTTAAAGGAAGGTTTATTCTAATAAAGTTTTGCTTGTCTATGTATCAAATTAAAATTATGAATAAAGGCTATAGTCAATATTATTAGAACTGTGATAAAAATTAATTTTAGTAGCATTAGGAGAAATTGTTGCTTTTCTGTTTTAAATAAAAGCAATAAGTTAGTGGTTTGTAATGTTATTAAACATTTGTATTTAAATTTCTTGTAAAAATATTGTAACACTATGAAACACGGGGTTACCGTTAGAATCTCATACAGATTCGCGGCTAGAAATGATTAAAAATAAATACACTTAACATAGTTACTGAGACTATAAACAATGTGTATGAATATGTCTAGCTTACAAAAATGGAAATCAACAACTGTCAGTAGGAAATTCTCCAGACGTATGTTAGATGAGGAAGCAGATTTTAGTGGAGGCTATATATTGCACTAAGCTTAAATTGAAAGGAACCAACAGCTCACCAAGACAGTGTTTTATGTTGTTCTTAACTCAAGATGACATCCCCATGAAAGAGTGAAAATACTTTACAACAATATAGCAGGAGTTTATATTTTAAAACATGGTTGTTATAATTGCCCTACCTAAAAAAGTGTGTTTAGTAACTGGCAGTCTAAGAATGAATGCTATTTCTATCGTCGCCCGACATGCCTTGCAGTGAGGGATACATGTTTGAGGGTCATTTAGCCCCAACTAAATAACCCTCCAACCCTCCTGGGGTGGGAGGTTTAAGGGAGATGGCTTTGTAGCATTTAAAAACTGAATTATCTGAAGGGCACATTTGGAAATGAAGGGGTTGAGGATGAGCTTTCAGATAAACTCGAAATGCAAATATTTTCTTAAATAACATATTTTAATGACACAATAACAACTGTCATGCATAGTTTGAAGCATTCTAATATATTATGTTTTCCACTGTTGATTATTGTTATTTAGGAAGAAAGTGGCAAAGATTCTCAATTTAAAATATCTTACCGTCACAGAAAAGTTAGAATGTCTAGTTCGATGCATACTGAGGTATTTCTGTGTGATATTTTCTGTTCTTCCTAACAATTTAAAATAGGAAAATGGCATTTCTCTGATTAAAATATATTGCCACAATTACAAAAACACAGATAATACTGATAAGTGTAGTTTAATGGATACTGCTGCATTTCAGATGCTTAGGTTTACTGTATTAGCAGTAAAACTAATCAGTATACTTTAAATATGTCTGAATATTGTTTTAATGAAAATATGCTATTTTGGAAGAAAACCATACATTTCTGTTGGTATTTGTGGTCCTGATTGAACATCTAAAAACATTTTAAAATCCATTAAAGTAGATTTATTTCTCATTAATGTACATTTGGTATATTTTTGTTCTTCCTTCAAAAGTATAAAAATAATGACTGTTCACAGGACTAATAACTGACACATTTGGGTATATCAAGTCTCATATGTTTACGGTTTAGAAATCAATGAGAACTGAAGAGTATTGGCTTCTTCAACGAGTGTCTCACTTCTGAGTTAATTCAATTCAATTTAATCAAAAATAGCACAATTCACAGCAGATGTCATCTAAAGGGATCTATCTTCTCAGTGGAATATACCTGAGTTTTGCACCCCTGGATAACGGTGGGAGTTACACTAAAACCTTTTTGGACTACCGTACTTAATTTCTTTTTAAACAACACCTTTCTGATTGCTGTGGCAATCATTTACATACATGCACACAAAGTAAATTTTCTTTAATGGGCATGTTTGCTACACTTTCACTGGTAATAGCAGTTTCAATCTTTAAATATGGCTAATGCATTTTCCGCATTTGCATTCATTGACTTATGTTGGAGGGCACTTGTAACAGACTGAAGCAAACTCAGCTTAAGTGATATTACAGTGCTATGTGTTGCCTTGTCTGAAAAACACTTTGCAATGTAAATGAGGGAGAAAGAAAGTTCTCAATTGTTAGATATGTCTATCTCCCCTAAAACTTATTAACTGTTGATAAGCACAGAATTAGATAAGTATCATGCAAGATTAAAGACATGTTAATTATAGCGGAAATACATCGCTGTGCCTCGCCTCTGACAGCTGTTCGAGTCAATTATTATTATTAGCTTAGCCAGGATTGTGCTAAGTGGAGAGTGACTTACCCAACAAAAGCTGTGGGAAAGTGTCACTCAGATGGGGTTTAAATGTTGCCATAACACCATAGGAACATGTAGAGGATTCCTCATGTCATAAAAACTTAACCTGTCATGGCAGACTCAACCACACATATAATCCTGTCTGTAGGACAGAGTATAAATCATAGGTGGCATACATCAGTGGACAGCAGTCTGCACCAGTTACTATGCGTATTTACACTGACAACAGCAACATGTTGCTCGGACATCACCGCCAGACACCAGTTTTGACAGGTCTACCTGCAGTAAAGGCTTTTACAAAAATTCCTCTTTACAACATATCACGCATCTGTCCGTACGCATGCACAAACTGGAGTTGTTCAGCTACTGTCTTAGCCACCATGAATCCAGCTCAGTCACAACAACATTCCTGTTCTTTGCCCCAACCACAGACACACCACCAAGAAGAAACCCAGAAAGGCAAACAGGAGGAGGGCAGAGATTGTGAGAAGATAAGGAAAAAAAGCAATGGTAGTGTTCAATTTTGTGTGAATTATAAACACCTCCTGTATTATTTATAGTTTTTTTATTTACCAGAATGAATGATTTGCCATTGTTCTGACAGGTCTTGAAATTTGAAAGAGGAAATACAAAGCGAATGCATCAAATTCCTAAAATGGCTGTAAATCTAGTGCGAAACAAACACTGGAACTTTTGGTACTTTTATACTGACAAGATGAGTTAAGACAAGCCTAACCTCTTCAGGAAAGAAAAACACGACACAGAAACCTGCAATGATCCTTCAGAGCCTTTAAAAAAGTCTGAATCCACTTACTTTTACTCCTGTTAAAACATCAACTAAAATCCCTCCATGTCGCTGAAATTCCTATTTGTCCCTCTCTGCTTCATAAACGTTCTTCCTCTCCTTTAGTTACTTGCCTGCTGTCAGACGCATGAAAACACTCAGACAGACAAACACGCTAACACACACCTCTCCTCCCGTAACCCGAAATGCTTGGCAACATTCTACTGTACTGCTCCCACCATAAAAGGTAGCAGAGTCCCATGTCACACGTAATTTACATACACTGGGGCGGGAGTTTGGCTCGCACAGCACGCATGTTAAAAACACACAAAGATGTGAAGCCATGCTTTCCACCTTTTGCCTGACCAGGAAAGGGAATAGTGGGAGGGTGGTGGTGGGGGAGGGTGGTGGTGGTTGGGGGGGGGGGAGGGCGACGACGACTGTTTACCAAGCCCTGCAGGATCCCAACATATCCAACGTTGAGTCAGATGGAGGGAATGAACGCTGAGTGGGCGATCTATTGATCCTATCCACTGCTTCCTGGAAAAACCACTGCCCTCCAAAGTCTCTCTCTCTCTCACACACACACACACACACACACACACACACACCAGCATATTTTCTTGCAAACCAGCGCTACCCTCAGGAAGTAGTTGTTATGTGACTGTCTGATTAAACCAAGAATGTGTCTTTCGGTGTGTGTGTGTGTGTGTGTGTGTGTGTGTGTATGTGTGTGTTTTCATGACTACAAACATGCTTTAACAAATAGAAATAAGTCTACTTACGGCAGAAGACACTAAAGACAATGAGTCTCCATGTCTCTACCTATATGCTCCACTGCATGTAGACTTACTTTGATAAGTGAAGCCCGAAGCTTGCACAGAAAGAAAGATCTAGATAAACCAACAAGACAGGGTGGAGGGTGGCGAAGCCAGCTCTTACCTCTCACATTGCTCTCCAGTTCTGTGTGCGTGAGCTTCCGTGTGTCGACTGGGTCTGTGTGTTTATGCGTGCATTCAGACAGGCCGCGACAGCAGACCCTTAGGCACCGGCTGGACCATTCTCAGGCAGGCAGGCAGGCAGGGGGAAGGCAGGCAGAACGCAGCAAGTCAGAGCAACTGGCAGAGGAGAGGCAAGCGAGGGAGTGAGTGAATCAGCAGCGAATGAGTGAAGGAGCAGTGCAGGACCGAGCACCAGAGTGAGAGAGCGAGAGAGAAAAAGAGAGTGAGAGGAGGAGTGTGTGTCTGAGCGCGTGTGCGCGTCTGTGTAAATGTGATGCAGTGTATCCCCACCCCAGCCGCTTCGAGTGTCTGAGCTGGGCTGTGCAGAGCTGTGCTGAGACGGGCTGTGTCTTTACTGATTCTCCAGCCTCTGGATCGTCTGACTGCTGCAGGGAAGTGCTGCTCGCTGGGCGGCAGTAGCAACAGCTGTGGAGGAGGAGGGGGAGGAGGAGGGAGCTCCAACTGCACTGAGCATACAGATCCTGCAGTTCCTTCTCCCTCCCTCTAATGCACGCTCAAGCCGTCCACGCCCCCCCTGCCTAAAACAACACCAGGAAGTACTGGCTCACTTGCAGCAGCATTGCCCTTGCCTTCCCAGGAAACACGCAGAAAAAAAAGAATGAGAGAATAATTTAAAAAAAGGCACAAGATAAACATAAAGGCAAGAAAAGACCATGGAAAATGAGACGGGGTATCGAGAAGTAAAACACCATGAGGTGTGAAGTATGTGAAAAATCAGTCTTAGAAAAGCGAGTAAAGTTAGGGCAAAAATGGCAGATGGAAAGAATGAATAGAATAAGGGGTGTGGAGGAAACAAGTATGGAAAGATTTACGGGGAGTGTGTGACAGAATAGGACTGGCTTCTGTCCGGCTCCCCTCTTTCTCCTTCGAGAGAAGCTTTTCTGCTGTGGCATGCAACCCTCAGCTCAGTCAAACATTGTAACAGCATCACACACCACAGTAAGCATACTGAAAATGCACTGTAGTAATATTCTAGATATACGAACACTGATATATATTTAAGGTTACATAGAGGTGAAAAAGTAAATATCTTGGATGTAAAACAGCACCACTAAAAAAGATTCAGTACAACATAATTTGCTGCAGGTCAGCAGCTTGTTAAAAAACAAAGTCAGTGGGAAAACACAGAAGCAACTACAACTACCAGGTCTCCTGCATTGCTGTTAACACAAGGCTTCTCTGCATCAACCTTTGCATTCAGGGAAAAGCCGGTATGACTGGTGAAGCCTTCAAAAATGTAATTTAGCTATTATGCTGCAATATCTTGTAGTTTAGGAGAATGTGGCCCTGGCATCTGTAGGAGCCCTTGCAGATTTTAAGCTGCGATCAGAGTATTCTTGTGAAACCTTTTTTTCCATGATTGTGATCTGAGGAAAGGGCATTTATGACGTTCTGTTTGGAATATTAAAACTGCTTTATTAAATATTTTCTCTAACAAAGAAAGACAAATACCACATTTCTGAACAAGAGTTAATTGAAAAACGTATGCCTCTTAAATGTTTAAAGGGATGCTTCAGAATTTTCTAAGCGATGTTCTGGTAAACTCAGTTAATAAGCAGTTAATATCTTATATGCAGTATAGTATTCTTAAATAGTCTAAATCTAGTTAGTTAGGACCGAAAGCCTGACTCAACTGCTGTAATCTGAGTGGGACCAAGACCACAGTGGACTTCTACTGTCCTAAAGCAACTCCAACCTCAATAACATGATTATTTATTTCAAACTGAGGTAGGAGGTGTGCGCTACCATTGACTTTCCTCTGTGAATCAGAACGAAACATGTAAACCATTTCCAGTTAGAGCAACTGTCTGATAGAAAGTGTGAAAAAAAACAACAGCATTCACTTTACCCATTATAATATTTTTGCTTTTTATGCCACTTTATTAAAGACACCTTTAAACTTTAAAGTTTAAAGCACGGGTGTCGGGGTGCGACATATTTGGACTTTGTTTGTGGCTTTGTGTTTGTTTACCTTTTGCTTAGATGTTTCTATTTTGGGTTTTGTAATCTTAATTTTTTTTTTTGTTCTTTTGCTCCCTCTACCACGTCCTAGTGTTTTGTTGTTTTCTCTCCTTTACGTTCTTAGTTTTTCTAAATGGTTTCTTTCTTATTACTATGTATGGTTTTCTTCTTATTATTATTATTATGGTTCTTTATTCTCCTTGGATTCTTTAGTTCAGTTTCTCATTTAATATCTCTGTGTTTATTTATGTTAGGTATTTGTTCTCTTTCTTAGTTTAGTTTCTCCGTTTTGTTTCTATAGTTCCAGTCTCCCTTTTTAGGTTAGCTTTAGTTATTGTTTTCTTTTGGTTTGCGCATTTTCTAGTTCTCACGTTTTCTGTTTTCCTTTTCACTTATTTCAGTCAGTGTTGGTTTAGGCTTTTGTTTATTTTACGGTCAGGTTTTCTTTTTGGGTTCTTTGTTAATATTTAGGTTGTGGTGTTTCTTCTATTCCCTCCAGTTTCTCAGTTCACTTTAGTTAATGGTTATTCTAGGTTCTTATGTTTCTTTTGGTTATTTATCTTCGTCCATAGTTTTGCTTAGGTCTGTTTCCCTGAGTTTTGTTATTCAGTCCCTTACTTATAGTTTTGTTTTTGTAGTCAGGTTCCCTTTGGTTATGCTATTGTCTAGCTCGTCTTGTATTCCCTTTTTCTAGTTTGGTCACCGTAGCAACTATTCACATTCCCTCAGTTCTCTACAGCCTGGTCCACACCTGATTTCTATCTCACCTGATTTCCTGCCTCTCATTCTCATTGGTCCATACTCCCCTTCCCTCTGTTCATAAGCTCTCTGGTGTTGTTTGTTCTTTGCTGGTTCCTTCTGTTCGCTCCGTTCACTACCCATGTCTATGTGATGTATTACCATTTTCTGCAGAGTCAACTTAGTAAGTTATGGATTTCATCTTTGTTTATACCTGCAGTGTTTTGCTACGCTTTGGAAGAATCTTTTTGAATAAAGACAGAACCTTCCTTTAAACATGCTGTGGCCAAGCTCTTGTCTGCACTTTGGTCCGACTCTCAACCAGAACGTGACAATGGGCCTGAAACTCCAGTCTTCGAGGGCAGATGTCTTGCAAATTCTAGGTCTGTCACTGGTCCAACACACCTAAATAAAACGGCTGAATTTACACCCCCACATGTCATCAAGTTTTACAGAGTCATGCCAATGATCAAATTATTTAATTCAGGCATGTTGAAGGAGAGATACATCTGAATGTTGCAGGAAACTGCTTCTCAAAATCCAGAGTTTGACCCCTCTGGTCTAGAGGTTCACCAAACAGCATTTGCAGAAAGGTCTAAGATGTTTTTGAGATAGGAGTTGAATTTCGGTGTGTTCGGCAGCAGATGCTCACACCGGACACAAATGGGGTTGCCCAAAAGGTCACAGAGAAAGCAGAGGTGAGAAAGAGATGAAAGAAGAAAACAGGAATAATATCGCAGCTGATATTGTTATTAAAATATTTACTAATATTTACCAATATTAGCGCTGTAACAAGATTTTTAAATATCTCATTCTGTCTCAGGCGTTGTGTCCCTCGGCAAGACACTTCACCCGCCATGCCTGCTTATGGTGGTAAGAGGGCTCGTTGGCACTGATTGGTCAGCCTCACTTCTCTCAGTCTGCCCCAGGGCATCTGTGGCTACAATGTAACTTACCACTGTCAGTGTGTGAATGTGTGTATGAATGGGTGGATGGCTGATTGTAGTGTAAAGCACCTTGGGGTCCTTGGACTTGATAAAGCGCTATACAAGTGCAGGCCATTTACCATTTAATATCGTGCAGGCCTATTCTCTTTAATCTAAAGAACGTGAAAATGCTGAAAAGTGATAAGATGTTTACTCAAAGACGCCTACTGATATATTTAAAAGTGTTTTAAAGGTGGGTGGGTTTGAGCAAATGGGCAAACCAAGGCTGACTTTCAACATATTTGTTGAGGCTGAATTAACAGTAAAACATTTTAACATGTCTCTTGGCTAAGTAAAGACCAGGACTAGTCAGCCTTTAAAAGTGAGAAACAGATCTTTACTGACATCTGGTCTTGAGAGGATAAGCATTTTTCTTTTAAAGATTTGTCTTGCAGCACTGGTGGCCTTTATTGTGTCATTTGTCTTTGAAAATACGCAGAGAGGAAAGGGGGTGAAGAGTGGGGAAGACATGAAGTACAGGTCGCCATGGCCGGGACTCAGACCAGGGGACAGCCACGTCGAGGGCCAAGGTCTCGAACTTTACTTCAGAAATTTCTTATCATTCCAACTAGATATTGGACATCTAGATTTATTTTCATGGGTCTTTGAAGATTATTTACTTTAGTTTGAAATTGTTCTTCATTTCTAACTGACTGGTGAGTTTCATGCTTTTAAGCTTGGTCATTCATATTTGCTTAATATTTGAGTAATTAAAGTCACTTGCTTTGCTCATAAACCTACTCTATCCATCCTTTGAATGACAAAAGTGAACATTACATTATGTGAACGGGTACACATAATGTACTGTACCGATTCACATACCTTCACATATGTGAAGGTTTGATTGCATATTTTATTTAGTGCTATATGTATACATGTTCATAACAGAACTCCTCTCATTCTCTGTAACTACGAGAACATATCCCGCTACTTAGTGTAAATGATAATTGAATATCTGTGCTCCTTTAATTCACAGTCTCAAGGAACTACTTTCAATGTGTTGCATAGCTCTGTTTAATCCAACCATGGTGATAAGTCATCTCTGATTCTCACACCAGTCCCTGAAATCCTCTGTGCTAATTTGTAGTTAACTCAGCTGCAGTGCTGATGTGTTACAGTTCCAATGCAAAAGTGATGTCTACACAATGAGAAAGCACAAAATACTTAGTTATTCAAAAAATTATAATTGACAACATTATTTGTGCCCTTATCTATTGCCAGCTGCCAGGCTGTATTGATGGAATGAACTACTTCATGTTATGGAGCTGCTGGAATACTGTTTTAAATGATCAGAACATTAGCTTTGGAGGTAAGCGGAGCTTTTCTTGACCCATAATTTGAAACAGTGACCGATATTCTTCAATCCAAATTAGCATTAGCTCTAAAGATCTGAAGTCTCTGTGAAACTCAAACACTGGAGTGGAATTTCCCCTTTTCTGCTGCAGCTGAGAGCACGCTACTGCTTCTATCTCTACTGCTCTCTGCATTGGTCGTTCACTCATCCACCTTAGTACTTTATTCATATATTTATCAGCTATGATTCATGCTTTCATCTCTACCTCATTTCTGGCACAATGTCTTACATTCAAACACAGAAAGGAGCTTTATCTTAAAAAGCCACAGAGCATCAGTGTGTGTTTTGAACAGTTTTATTTCCCTACAGATCCAAACATAGATCTGACAACTGAAACCCATTTTGCATTCACGAAACATTTGCAGATTTAGTCTGACTTGCAGCATTTTTAAGTTTCGTACTGCAACAAGTTTAACCAAGCCTACAAAAAACATTTCTTTACTTTGTTAATTACTATATATTTCTCTGAATGACATTGACCAAAATGCTTTAATCTTTGTTTTCCACATGTCTTGGAGGGTGGTGTGACACCTACTCTGGGTCTCCAGTGAGACAACGCCGCAGAGAGCAGTATGAATAAACACAATGAGTCTGAGAAAACAGTTCACGCACAAACGAATGATAACCAACCAAAAACAGGAAGAACTGAGTAAGTGGTATTAAAAGGGAAATTCCTCCAACAGGAAAAGTGAAATAGCTAACTACTCAGCCCATAAACGCATGAGTATTATGTTGTTGTTAGATTTGGCAAGTCGGGGAAATTAACTTCATTAATGTCAGCTTCAAGATGCATTAAGGTGAAATTGTCTCTGCTGCATTGATTCTGAAAATTTGGTTGAGGATTTGTGTTTTTGCAAAGTATGATTTCAGACTCACATTTATCAAAGTGAACCTAAGAGGGGATTACTGAGCTAACTTCACAAAGAAGCTCTAAAAATCTTGACGTTCCATCGAAGCTCCCAATATAATTTAATCTTGGCAGCAACAGCTTTTCATATGTGACTCATCTTACTCAGTCAAATAAAAAAGTCCTCACAGTAAGTTTTACCTCCGCACGTCCTCTCATATTTTACCTCACCCCTAATAAACACAACTTTCCATCATGTTTTCATATCATCTCAGGCCTGAGCTATTTGTCAGTCGTCTGTAAATGACTTTGGTTGGGAGTCGTGAACTCTCACTGGTCCGAGGATACATCCCAGAGATTCGGTAAGCCAAACTCCGACGGCTCATCCATCTAAAGGTCTCCAAGTATACATTACAATCACATTACAGACCATCACAACAACAACTGCAGCAGTCCAATGACTTAGAATAAAACGAAAACAACTTATAGTTAAATTTCAAATTGTCCTATTTACAGACTACAAAATATATCGCGCAGAGACAACAGTAAAGAGCTGTCCGTCTTTGCTTTTAACAAGCCAAAAGTTAAACAAATGTACCTTGTCTTATGCAGAACTGCAGCCGCATATGTCTGTTGCATACTTTGAGGTTTTCTCTGAAGTTTTTTTTTTTTTCATTTTGACACAACAGGTGCAGTTCAAACTGTCAGATCTGAAACACAGCTAAGTAAGGAAATAGAAGTCTGTTGTGCCCCCATCTGACACCCCGGTGTTTAAGGGCAGGTACTGTTCAAGCTTGGACCTTATCTCAGAGATAAAATAAAACTAAATGGAAAAACCTTTGCATAGGATTTCACTAGAGCTGTATCTCATTTTCTGTCTGACTGTAACCCACAGATAAAACATGGAACCATTTTAACTTTACTTACACCCGACTTCTACTTACAGCGGAGAAAAAAAGAAGCAAATTCGAGAAAAGCCCAAGTTAGTTCACATTAGATTCATGTTGTAAATCTTACAGAAAGTAGTTAAAGCCTAACAGCAAACAAAAACAATAAATAGTCTAAGAAATAGCTGCACATGGAGCCAGTTTACATTTCTAGACAGAGGTTTTACCTGCGTGTCTGTCTATCGCTGACGTGCCACTGGGACAGACCAAGCCGCATCGATGCAGGTCATGCTGATGCAATGCATTGTGGGACGAACTGACATCCTCATTCCTTCCTTCCTCTACTCCTCTCACTCTAACTCTCTCACACTCTCATAATAGTACCGTCTGCTTGGCAACGGCCATACCGCAAATGTGGTCAGGTTTACTGCAAGCCATCACTGCGGAACATCAAATCTCCATGACAACCACTCCTTTATCTCATTTGCATCTTCTGCTTGAATTATAAACTGATGCCAAATATGGTCACCTTGTTATTTTCGCCCGCCTCTCTCTGGATCCCCTTTTTTTTTATAACTTCCTCTTTTCCTCAATTAGCATAACTGTGCATGCAGACTTAGTGTTAAACGTACATACTCTGACCTACAGAAACACCTGCTGAGCACAGCTTTTGATGAAAGGTGTGCAAAGGACAATCATATGACTTATATAGTCCTCAAATTATGAGTTGTTTCCTTTTCTTCACCACATTTATACTGCATCAACTTAAACCATTGGATTCAACTTTGCCCAACTTTATTATAACAAAAAGAAAATATTTTTACTAATTTAATTGTACATTTTTAGCGCCAAATTCATCTGCAAGACATATTGAGTGTGTGTGCATGTTTAAAAATGCTTCTGTGAGTATATTAAGAGGGGAAGAGTATGTGACATTAGTTCAGTTTGCAGCTTGAGAGATAAGCTGCGAAACTAAAGTACATTAGGAAGCGGTCTTGGGTGTTGCTGAGTCACGTACACAAACATCCACATACACACACTACTGGGCTTCACTTACCCCTTTGGTTCTTCATCTGCATAGACCAGTGGTGCATTTCCTCCCCTCCTCTTCCTCCCAGAAGTACTACGTCTACCAAACCTTCGCTGGAATGTTGAACCAGGCCTCTGGGGCCCACACACACAACACTCAGCAGCACTCAGCACCTGTCTCCAACTGCCAGCGCAGAGAAAGACACACGGTCAATCACACAGGACAGCACAGCAAAGTGGGAAAAAGAAGTGAGAGAGTGGGAGGTGGACAACAAGCAGTTCATCAGCAAAATACACCTCTGGACAAGGAACAAAAGGAAGGAATGAACAATGCAGTTTGGCTTAATACAAATTATTGATTTTACAGAAATGAAAACGTCCTTAAATAAGTTTTGTTTCTGTTGCAGAAATGAGAAACAAAATTAGATTTAAAATGTGATTAATAAACAAAAGTACTGCCTTATAACGCAAAAGTCAAACAAATATGGTGATTCTGCAAAGAAATATTTTTCCAGAGTGTAAAGGTAATATACATTCATAACTTTGAAAGGGAAACCCAAACCATCATCGCCCTTGCAGGACTCCTTTAAAGTGATGAACGCGTTGAACTTGGTTGATTTGGCTGGAGCTTTACCGAACATGTCTCAGGCCTAAAAATTTGGGAGTTTTTGGTTTTTGAGCTGGAATTTAATAAATAGATATAACATGACACAAAAAGATTTACTGTGAAAAACTGGATGCAAATCTTTTTATTTCACCCTGTTTTCATCAAAAGTAGAAGCCAAACTGCATTGCCAGACATCATTGCAGAAACAGACTATATCGTGTTAATGGGAAAAGAGAACTCTTTGTTTCTCAATTTCTGGTTTAGGTCAGTTAGAATTACCAAAACATTAGCTAATGAGCTTCTGTCAGGTTAAGCCAAAATAAATTTAGTTACATGGAAGCACATATGTGGATGTATTTTAGGGCAACACCTCAAACGACCTAAACAAATCCGCCAAGATATCAGGAAGAGAATTGTGAACCCCCACAAGCCTAGTTCACCCATATGTACAATTGTCAGAAGCCTGGAGATGCCACATTCATTTGTTCAGTAGCTATAAGCAAGTATTCACATCATTGGTATGTCTAGCCATCCTACCATTCAGAATGAGTTCTGTAGTTCTGTATCCCAGATATGAACATGTTTCGAAGTCATTAACCAAAGTAAATCGAGTCCTGTACAGCCACAGGCTGAAAGGCCACTCAGAGGAAAAAGCCATTACTCCACAAGCAACAGATAAAAAGAAAGATTACAGTTTGCATATGTACTCAAGGACAAAACCCTTAATTTTTGGTAACATGTCCTGAAGTATGTTGAAACAAAAATTGAAGTGTTTGGTCATAATGACCATCTATAGACCATTTAAAGGAAAAAGCGGAAAGCTGGAAAGCCTGAGACCACCATCCCAACTGTTAAGTATAGAGATGGTATCATAATGTTGTTGGTGTGTTTTGTTGCAGGAAAGACTGATGCACTTTACAAAATAGGTGGTAACATGAAAAACACATTTTGTGGAGATATTGAAGCTACATTTTAGGACATCAGCCAGGAAGTTAAACCATTGGCACAAATGGGTCTTCCAAATAGGCAATGACCCTCAACATACCACTAAATTAGTTACAACGTGGCATAAGGACAACAAAGTAAAATATTTTTATCTCAGTCCCAAAGAATATTTGTATGTAGGGCTGAAAAGGAGCATGGGAACAATATACAAAAAAAAGTCTAAAAACCTTTCTCTTACTATTCTAGGTATCTCTTACTGACCTAAAACAGTAAATTCCAGTCTGATTTGTATTTCTTTTGTTACAGCATACACTACCGGTAAAAGGTTTTAGAACGCCTTTCTCACTTAATAGGTCTCTTTATTTTTATGACTATTTAAATTGTAGATTCTCACCAACAAACAAACAACAAACCTGTGAATGAACAGACATGGAATTATGTGGTAGACAAAAAGTGTGAAATAACTCTAAACATTTTTATATTTTAGATTATTACAAAATAACCACCCTTTGCTATAATTACTGTTTTGATCTCTTGGCATTCTCTCCATGAGCTTCATGAGGTGGTCACCTGAAATGGTTTTCCAAAGAGTCTTGAAAGATCTTCCCAGAGGTTCATTGAGAGACGACCAGAGGTTAATATTTCAGTCATTACAGCAAAGGGTGGCTACTTTAAGGACTCTAAAATATAACATATTTAAAGTTATTTTACAATTTGTGGTTTACTACATAACTGCATATGTGTTCATTCACTGTTTTGATGCCTTCATTGAGAATCTATGTACAATGTAAATAGTCATAAACATAAAGAAGACCATTGAATGAGAAAGGTGTTCTAAAACTTTACACCGGTAGTGTATATTAAATATCTGTATTTTAAAATTGTATTTTAAGATTATAAAGGAGGTAGCTTGTATGTCTAATACCATAGGGTGTCTAATTTTGGTATATTGTGAGTACACAAAGTAGTGTCATCTGAAAGAAGAAAATGTTACGAGATACAAGAAAATTATTTTATTTTACAACTATAATGACATTCAAATTGTAACTTTAAATTAAAGTTTTTATGAAGCAAAAAATGGAGAAAATCTTTTTTGACTTTTGAAATATTGACGATTAATGAAACCAGCTTCCCATTAAAAAGTCATGTTTTTGTATCCTAAAAAATCAATATGGTCAAATACAAAATGTATAATGTTTTTTAATAACTGTAATCAATATATAATAATTAAAGTTTAAACTCAGTGTTTAAAATCAACAAAGACAAAGCAATTTGAAATACAAAAATTTACAAAGCCTTTACCTCAAAGCTTTAAGTAGCAGCAGTCTCGCCTACTGTAGCCTGAAGGCTGCTGTGACTTGAGGGTTAGAGGTTAATGAAATTGGGCCTAATTTAGCCTCCCCAGCATTGCAAGCTGCCATCAGAGAGACACAGAGAGAGAGAGAGAGAGAGAGGGAGACCCTTCCCTTTTTAAGACTCTTCTCAAGTGGCATCACTGCATTCCTATCTGTAATGTGACGATGAAGAGAAAAAAATGTTTCAAGAATGTGCAGTTTTATTGATTGTCTGTGTCTAAAGATGATAAGTTGAACATTCAACAAGTTTACTTCACCTTCTGGTTCAGGCAGATCATCTTAACCCAACAATCAGAAGACATGCAGGCAGCTTGGATCTGCAACTCTATCCCAGGCCAGTATCAGAGCAACCTGTAATAAAATCACACAGGTAATTAGCTGAAAAAAGGCGACTAATCTAAGAGTCTATGCTTACACCCTCCACTTAGCCAGGCCCGGACACTGTCATATAATCTTTAATAATACCAACCTTCACCGTAACCAGATGCTGCAGGCATAGAAGTCATCTGGCTGAGGTTTATGTGACAAAGATATGCAGGGGTGGTGGAAGTAGAACCATAACTCCAACATAGTCATAGCCAACATTGCAAAGAAAATTCCCTTTGTTTGTTTCAAATGGTTCAAGTATTTGCTTACATAAATATCTGCATTACCTCTGCATAGAACAGATATGATCCTGACATGCCAAGCATTTGCTTAAAAAACAAACAGTAGATAAATTCAATCTGTTTGTTGATGTATGTTTGAAAACACATGGTAGTACAAAAAGGGCAAGGGATTGCTGCTAGTCAGTGCATTAATGAAAAAATTAGACACATCTCTCCGTCAATTGTTGCAGTTCGTGTATTCACAGTAAAAGGATTAGATGAGGATTAGTCATTGAGTCTAAATTCCCCTTAGATCGTACAGCGTTTTCTCATGATATGACTGCACATGTATTATTGAAGACAGTTATCACATGAGCCATGGTATGGAATACAGAACAAGATTAGGCACGCTTGTGTGGTGAAGTACCCAACAACCCATTGCAGGCAGACAAATACATGGTTTTAATGTTGCTTCATTTGTATAAAACAGCCAAAGAAGAGAGTGATTCAATTAAATACCATTAGTCTGTCTGAGGTCCCTGTCTGACCACCTTGCATAATAAGGAAACAGAGGCTGCTGCAAAATCTAGAAACAGCTTTGATGCAGAAAGATATGCATGCCTCATGCGTCAGAGAGAAAAATATCTTAACACAAGTAATCTACTCATGCTACTGTTCAGATAGATTTTTTGATTTTTTATATTAAACATAATATTTCAGTTTAGTTAAACTTACCATGCTTCTAAATCCATCCATCCATCCATCCATCCATCCATCCATCCATCCATTATCCATCCATCATCCGTCCATCCATCCAATTATTAAGAGCCACAACCTTAATGGATGAAATGGATTATGAAAGAAAACTGCATATTTTAAAGAGAAAACCTATAACATATGAAAGGAACGGGCACAAAAATTCATCAGCTGAATCAGGAACCTTCTTGCTGTGAGCTGACAGCATTAACCACTGTTCGACTTGTTGGGACCAGATTGGTACCTTGGTCCAGAAGAGAAAATGTCTGCCAGCTTCTCAGCAATTTCAATACAATAATTTTTGCTGCATTGCATAAAAACAAGTTTCATTACGCTTGTTAAAAAAACAGTTACACTCTAAAATAAAATGGGATGGTAAAAAGAACGGCATTACCATATTATAAACTGGTTATGAGGATATTCATTGTTGAGTTGAAATGTTCCTATAATGGGCTGATAGCAAGCAACAAAACAGTATTTCAAATCACTTAAAAAAAATCTTCCTCACTTAGTAACCTAGCAACCAGTCATCTCAACATGGAAACCACTGTGATTCTTAAAATTTCCACACATAATTATATCCCTCCGCAGCCAATCACATAAGGTCTTGAGCCATAAATAACAGTCTGCTCCCCTACAGAACAAAGTCTGTGCCTTAAAGTCACCAAACACTTTCTCCAGTAGAGGGTCCTGCACAGCATGGGATTGGTCTAGCTCAAATTAAGGTGAACACAAGAGGAGAGGAGGGAGAGGAGAGAGACAGGAGGCCACGAATGTAAAGAACGGCAGAAGAAGAGTGATGGAAAAAAAAGGGAAGGATAAACAAATGTAGGCCATGATTAAAGTGTCGTTATGGAGGCTGTTAAATGGGAGTGTGGCAATGAGATGTGTCATTACAAACCGTGCAAACAGTGGGTAAAGTAAAACATTTCTATGTGAAACACTAGATTGCCGGAAAATCAATTCAGACAGCTTAAACAAAATTACAGCACTGTTTTCCAAAAATTGCATAAGTAGCTCAATAGCAGAACCTCTCATCTGAGCTGTATGAACTCTACTTTTAGGCCTTGGGCAGCAGCTACCGCCGTGCTGCTAAACAACTTGGTCTCTTGAACATTATATTTAGATTTTATGACCAATACTAAACTGTGACCCATTAGCGCAATTTAACATGTCAGCTCAATATGGTAACGAGTTATGGCTTCAGTTATAATCAAGTCACATCACCTGACATGGCTGAAAGAGGACATTGTTACATTTGGTCACAGGGAATGTTCTTAGTTTGTTGTAAAGTGCTAAAACATTTGGATTTCTTTGGAGATCTGATAGTTTATCAGACCTCTTTATTCCACGTCAGCACTGTCTTGGAGTGGGTATGGCCAAATGGCGACATAGTTGTATACGGGTAAGATAAGTTCAACTTGCAACAGAGGCATTTGAAACAAACACCTAAAATATGTAATCTTCTCAGCAAAATGTTAACACATGTGGCCACAGACTTCCTAAAAAGTGTTAAACATACAGGAAATCAGTAAAACAGTAAAATGTAGAAAAAACAGAAACGTTTTTTTTAGCTGATCTAATACAGGGAACTAAACAGCCTCTTTTTTATTTAAAGACGGATTTTTGCTGAGGGGTAAAAACTTCATGCATTTTTTCCAAATTTTAAAGGCCTTACTTACAGTGCCGGGCAAAAGCAGTGATGCAGCTCAACCTTATTCATTTTTTGTTACATTGAAATACGTTTTAATTTTGTTTTTAAGCAATAGACCAACACAAAATAGTGCATAATTGTAAAGTGGAAGGACACATTGTTTCAGTTGCTTTTTACTCTTTTACTCTGATATCCCTAAATAAAAAAAAATAAAAAAACAAGCCAACTAAATGCCTTTAGAAATCGTCTAATTAGCAAAGGTTCCCTGTGTGTAATTAATTCTCACTACAAATATGGCTGTTCTGTGAAGGCTTCAGCAGTTTGTTAGATATCAACCACACACAGTCAAACATAAAATCAAATAACAAACCTTGCCATGCATCCCTTTCATTTCTCTTCACATTTATACAAAATCCATGTAAAATACAAGTCTGGGGTTGTAGCGTGACAAAATGTGAAAAAGTTCAAGGGGTATCAATACTAGTTTCCAATTTCTTTCTGTAAACCTGAAGGGTAAATCTACATCTTTAGAGGTGAGATCCCTGCATGTGAGGCAACATGCAGATCCACCCAAACTCTTTCTCTAGCAGATTGTCTTCAGACCTCCCAATTGGGATTCTGCTAGCCTATATTCCTCTCTTCAAGGTTGGCGGTGATAGCAAATTAAATTACTTGTCCTGTTTTGCAGCACTGGCGCCAGGTCAACAGCATATTGGCTAAAATGATGAGCGCAGGATTCTGAAAACAAATGCGTTTGTCCTGACCTGTTGGTGTCATCTTTGCAAAGCAGGTAGCAGCAAGAAAATAAGCTGAAATCAGAAGCAACGTCTTAAATTCTGCTTCTGTAACCACCTGCAAAAGGAAAAATCAATGTATCTCTGCTTTCACATGTGCAACTTTATACTTTCATCTTTTGGGCTTACCCTGCTCATGGAGGATGTCATGTGCTTGCACTTGGAGTGAATCTTGACTGCATTAGCTCCAATTCTACTAAACTCACAGTGCAGCCCACACCACCTGCTGGACATCTAAGCTATGACATGGGGTGAAAATAAATATTATACTTTTTCTTTTACTTGCTTATTTTTCACATATATATATTTGATGACGACTTTTTGTGCTGCAAAAATCACTTGGCATTCCATTTTTAACTAAGTTAAGCAAACACTCAGTCAGCTGAGTCCTCATTTCTGCAGCCACAGTGCGCTTGTGTTATGTAGGCTATCTGAATGTCAACAGCATGTGGAGTGTATCTATCCCTTGCAGAGGGAGCAGCTATCAGCAGACAAACATCTTACATGCTACTCTGAAATGGGAGGGACTTATGGTGTGTTAGGTGCTGTTCAACGCAACTCAAATAAACAAGCAACTTGATATTATGGTACATTAGGCAGTTGAATTGGTGAGAGAGAGAGTTCTGTTTATAGTCCCAACAGGCAAAGGCAGAGAACAAAATGCTGAAGAAATTGTGGCGTAGACCACACCACTACATTTTACATACAGTTCTATTTTTATCTTGACTATCTTGCCTAGACAATAAAGAAGCCTATTTGCACAATTGTGTGACTTACTTAACAGTTAAAGTTCAATTGTGTTTTTATGTAAATACATTGGCTAACCTTGAAACACTGCCATCAAAAGAGCATTTATTGTTCATTAATCTCTAACAGGGTTAACACCACATACAGGTCCTTCTCAAAATATTAGCATATTGTGATAAAGTTCATTATTTTCCATAATGTCATGATGAAAATTTAACATTCATATATTTTAGATTCATTGCACACTAACTGAAATATTTCAGGTCTTTTATTGTCTTAATACGGATGATTTTGGCATACAGCTCATGAAAACCCAAAATTCCTATCTCACAAAATTAGCATATTTCATCCGACCAATAAAAGAAAAGTGTTTTTAATACAAAAAACGTCAACCTTCAAATAATCATGTACAGTTATGCACTCAATACTTGGTCGGGAATCCTTTTGCAGAAATGACTGCTTCAATGCGGCGTGGCATGGAGGCAATCAGCCTGTGGCACTGCTGTGGTCTTATGGAGGCCCAGGATGCTTCGAAAGCGGCCTTTAGCTCATCCAGAGTGTTGGGTCTTGAGTCTCTCGACGTTCTCTTCACAATATCCCACATATTCTCTATGGGGTTCAGGTCAGGAGAGTTGGCAGGCCAATTGAGCACAGTGTGCCAGGTTGTGCTGAAAAATGAAATCTTCATCTCCATAAAGCTTTTCAGCAGATGGAAGCATGAAGTGCTCCAAAATCTCCTGATAGCTAGCTGCATTGACCCTGCCCTTGATAAAACACAGTGGACCAACACCAGCAGCTGACACGGCACCCCAGACCATCACTGACTGTGGGTACTTGACACTGGACTTCAGGCATTTTGGCATTTCCTTCTTCCCAGTCTTCCTCCAGACTCTGGCACCTTGATTTCCGAATGACATGCAGAATTTGCTTTCATTCGAAAAAAGTACTTTGGACCACTGAGCAACAGTCCAGGGCTGCTTCTCTGTAGCCCAGGTCAGGCGCTTCTGCCGCTGTTTCTGGTTCAAAAGTGGCTTGACCTGGGGAATGCGGCACCTGTAGCCCATTTCCTGCACACGCCTGTGCACAATGGCTCTGGATGTTTCTACTCCAGACTCAGTCCACTGCTTCCGCAGGTCCCCCAAGGTCTGGAATCGGCCCTTCTCCACAATCTTCTTCAGGGTCCGGTCACCTCTTCTCGTTGTGCAGCGTTTTCTGCCACACTTTTTCCTTCCCACAGACTTCCCACTGAGGTGCCTTGATACAGCACTCTGGGAACAGCCTATTCGTTCAGAAATTTCTTTCTGTGTCTTACCCTCTTGCTTGAGGGTGTCAATAGTGGCCTTCTGGACAGCAGTCAGGTCGGCAGTCTTACCCATGATTGGGGTTATGAGTGATGAACCAGGCTGGGAGTTTTAAAGGCCTCAGGAATCTTTTGCAGGTGTTTAGAGTTAACTCGTTGATTCAGATGATTAGGTTCATAGCTCGTTTAGAGACCCTTTTAATGATATGCTAATTTTGTGAGATAGGAATTTTGGGTTTTCATGAGCTGTATGCCAAAATCATCCGTATTAAGACAATAAAAGACCTGAAATATTTCAGTTAGTGTGCAATGAATCTAAAATATATGAATGTTAAATTTTCATCATGACATTATGGAAAATAATAAACTTAATCACAATATGCTAATATTTTGAGAAGGACCTGTTTGTGTAGGACGAATAAGGTAGCAGTTCCAGTTGCCAGTGAGCAGAATGTTGAAAAAATGATCTCCTGCTTGATACAAGATAAAAACACGGACATGAGCCTGGAACTACTGGAAAACTAGAGTGTATTTAATGTGCATGCACTGCTAACAGTAGTTACTGTTTTCACTTAAAGTTGGAACTAGAAGATAATATGGGGTGGTGGGGTGGGATGCCATTCCTACATTAAATGTAGCCTCAACAACTAATTTAGTTAACTGTTGTCATTTTCAGTCCATACTCGGAGTTACTGAATTTTTCTCAACTGCACTTCCCTTTTTTTTTAGAAAACCACTCATCTTTTTGGCTGTTGGTGCTTATTGGCTCTACGTTACAGGCAATTTGTTTCTACTTACCTTGCAAATAAAACCAAACGTCTGAGAATCATTAAAGTCAACCAAAGTGTCTTTGGTAGTACACTTTTAAAATTGAAATAATGGATTGAGGAAACATGGGTGTGCATGAGCCTAATTTAAACTATTTTATGAGATGTAACAAATTTTATTGTGACTGCAACATATGTGCAATATGAGTGTATTAATGAATGTTCCAACACACATTTTTTTATTTAGTCATTTCCTTTCTTTATAGTCAATACACTGTGTATGTTTTAATAGATTGTTAGAATTTAATATGTGTTTGGTTCTTAATTGAGTCTGAATCATCTAGGTAGAACAGATTATTCTCACGGATTTTTGGATAGTTTGAGTTTTACTGCAAACCAGGAAAAGGGTTAATACTTACAACAATAAGCTGGACTGTGATGTGAACGTTAAGAGCTAAGAGCGAGCAGCGGGTTTGTATGGGGTAAGAACGCTGTCAAAAACAATGTGTATGTAAAGACGGAAATGTGTGCATATTAGTCAATAGTTGTGCATAAGTAAAATCCAAAAGAGTTATTGTATATTTTCTCTGTAAGAATACAAAATAAAATGTTACAGCTTCAAGAAATTACAAACACAAAGTTCAAGTTTACAGTTGTGGTTTATTCTTTATGAATACGATATGCTATAACAGTTTGTGAATACGATTTATTTTCTTTGAGAATACGAATTTACATCATCGACTTGGTGTCACGTGATCTCAGGCTGGTTAGTGGAGCAGAGTTAGTCGATTCACATTGCGCATGCGCTGTCACACTCCTCACCGCCAGTAAATAAGGACCAAGAGCATATATTAACGACATTAAGACATATATAAACTTTTTAACATTACCTAGCTTTGTACCGTAGTTTCTTGGTCCGTTCTTTTGGCGCTAGTGCTGCTGCTTCTTCTTCTCTTCTTCTGCTGGCGGTTCGCAACAAATTCAGAGGTGCATACTGCCACCTACTGTACATCATTGTATAACTCCACCCACTATATTCTATGTTTTAGTTTTGTATTTCATAAAAATAAGAACAATGCCTTATTTATAATACTCTCGATTCTCCCCCCCATCTCCCCTCTGTTCCTAATATTCCTTTTAGACTGAATTATCTCCCATTCCGGCACTACGTTTACTGGCGGTGAGGAGTGTGACAGCGCATGCCCAACGCGAATTGACTAACTGTGCTCCACTAACCAGCCTGAGATCACGTGACACCAAGTCGATGATGTAAATTCGTATTCTCAAAGAAAATAAATCGTATTCACAAACGGTTATAGCATATTGTATTCATAAAGAATAAACCACAACTGTAAACTTGAACTTTGTGTTTGTAATTTCTTGAAGCTGTAACATTTTATTTTGTATTCTTATAGAGAAAATATACAATACCTCTTTTGGATTTTACTTATGCACAACTATTGACTAATATGCACACATTTCCGTCTTTACATACACATTGTTTTTGACAGCGTTCTTACCCCATAGATTCAACTATTAAAGTTAACCCGTGGAAAACACCTGTCATTGTGACCCTACAACTCTCGCGAGATTTCCGGATTGCGCAGTGGAGAAGACTACTCACTTCGGCCGCCATCACTGCAAACAAGCTAAAACATTAGCCGAAACATTCTGAGGAAAGCGACTGACAACAGTGTAACGAACGCAGACACCGACCGCATTTCTATAATTGAAGTCATTAAACGTCACATTTTCTGTCCTGGCGCAGAAAGCAGACTAGCAGCTGCCTTTCATGTAGTCTTTATGTCAACTTAGGAACGAAAGTCGCTCTAAGTAATCATGTCGAACCTCAAAGGCGGCACCAAGAAGGACACCAAGATGAGGATACGAGCTTTTCCTGTGAGTATTCTTAGACGGACAGTGATTTTGAAATTCGGGCGCTGGAAGTGAAAGATCTCAGTGTTTGTAGCTGTCAGCTAACTAGCAGCTGAAACGAAAAACATAGACGTCATTGTCAGGGGGAAACTACAACTGTCCGAACAAATCATCCAAAGCACAGAAGCTTTCATGATTTTTGTTCACACACATTATTTTCGTTATCGGTTTGCGAATATTGCCGTTATTTTTCTCGAGCTAATGTTAGCATATGTAAAGAAAACTTCTAACATAAGCTAGTTAGTAGCAGGCCTGTTAGCTGGCATGACGTCTACCAAGTTACTGTCAGTCTGTCAACGAGTATCATTACGTTATGATAACCGCGTACACTTTTCAGGACTCTGCGCGGATATGCTTTGGTCATGTGAATTCATTTGAAAGCTAGTGGATCTTTATTAGGTCTAAGACGTGAGTGTGCATGTCTAGCTTAAGTCCAGTGCCGAGGAGAAGACAAAATGTGATCATCTGTGATATTGGATGTTTGTAACAGTTTCAGAATAGTTGTATGCCAAAACAAACGATTTAAACTGAAAGAGCATTAAAATACATTTCAATGATGCATAGTTTCTGTATATAGCTTAAAAGTTGAGACAGATACTAGTTTGAATAGCTGTAGTTCTGTGGTAATTTATTTCCCCCCAATTTACATTGAAACGTTTAAAGTACCCGGTGCATGTTGGACTCTGGCAGGGCTGCCCTTTGTCACCGATCCTGCTCATAACTTTTATGGACAGGATTTCTAAACACAGCCAAGGGCCAGAACGGGGTCTGGTTTGGGGACCAGTGGATTTCGTCTCTTCTTTTTGCAGATGACGTGGTCCTGCTGGCCCCCACTTGCCAAGAGCTACAGCATGCGTTGGGGCGGTACGCAGGCGAGTGTGAAGCGGCTGAGATGAAGAACAGCTCCTCCAAGTCCGAGGCCATGGTTCTCGACCGGAAAAGAGTGGCTTGCCCTCTTCAGGTTGGAGGGGAGTTCCTGCCTCAAGTGGAAGAGTTCAAGTATCTCGGGGTCTTGTTCGAGAATGAGGGAAGAATGGAGCCGGAGATCGACAGACGGGTCGGCAGGGCCGCCGCAGCAATGGGGATGCTGTGCCGTTCTGTTGTGGTGAAGAGAGAGCTGAGCCGAAAGTGAAGCTCTCGATTTACCGGTCAGTAAATGCGGCCGGGCATTTACTCGGCCACCCTGGAGGAGCTCGGAGTAGAGCCGCTGCTCCTCCTCATCGAGAGGAGCCAGTTGAGGTGGCTCGGGGATCTATGCTGGATGCCTCCTGGACGCCTTCCTCGGGAGGTGTTCCAGGCACGTCCCACCGGGAGGAGGTCCAGGGGACGGCCCAGGACAAGCTGGAGGGACTTTGTCTCTCGGCTGGCCTGGGAACACCTTGGGCTCCCCCCGGAGGAGCTGGAGGAGGTGTCTGGGGACATCTGGGTGTCTCTACTGAGTCTGCTGCCCCCGCGAACCGGTTCTGGACGCCGTGGAAGACAACGACAACTTTTTAAGTAAATCAATAAATAAAAGGTCAGGATCAAAAATTATTAAAAAAAAAAAAAAAATCATAGAAATTATTTTAGATATTACCATGACGTGTTAAAAATTATCTTTAATGGATAATGCACTTTTTTCAGTGATTAGAATAAATGTCAGTTAATTGACTTGTCTGTGACTTTATTTAACCCCCTGCACCATGTGTGGGCTAATTCAGCCTGTCTCCACATATCAAATCAATTTGTTTTTCAACATATAGGACAGAGTACTTGATTATCTAAAATAACTACTCATTTACCAGACCAACACTTCAGTACTAAGTCACGGGTCGCTTGAAAGGAATGACAGTATTTATGTTCTGGGTACGTTTCCTTTATGTTACGATCAAAAGTGTTTGGAAACCATAGTAACAAAATAAAACACTGTTTTTGAGGTGGTGGTCCACCAGCCAAGTGGTTGGAGCCCCAATGGCAGTCACGAACAAAGTAACTATTAAGTAAATGCTAAGTGACAGTCTTTATTTCCGCAAAATACTTTTTGCAATATTATGCCTGTATACCACCCTTTTCACTTGAGTTTCATGTTCAGGGCAATGCACAAGTATCTACCTGAATAAATTAAGTTGACATCTGCATTCACTCAACAGCTAACATTTTAGATGTTGAGTGTATGCATTTTTGTCATCCCGTAACATTTAATTTGCATAAACTGGCTAAATTGCCAAAAAAAAAAAGTTTCAGTCATTTACAGATTTTCTTGCTTCTTGTTTAAAAATGAAATGAGTAAAAACTCACTGAAACCACAGTCAAATCCTGAGTCTGCTTTATCACATCACCTGAAAAGATCTTCACTCATGTAAGTTAAAGACAACACCTGTGATGTTGTTTTGGTTGAACCTACGTGTTTCATTTGGCCTCAGTCGTTGCCTTCAGAAGCCTCACCTAACAGAAGGAGAAATGGTGTGCAAAAACAACTCAGAATAAATAATTAGTTTTGATAGTCAGTGTAGAGCCTTTGATTGGTACTGTTAGGTGTAAAGTGAAGATGATTTTGTCATAGCCCAGTTTAAATTAAGGTGACATGCCTTTATTTATAATATCTGGACCCCCAAAAACTCATGTGCATAACAAGCTGAACCACAACAGTCACCAATCATTTGCTTTTAGTGATGTTATGAACTTTTTGGGATAAAGCAGCTACTGTTTGCTCGTGTCCACTTCAGGATAGTCGATTAATGTCAAAACGGCATCGCCAAGTTCATAGTACTCCATGTAAGCTGAAGTCAGTTACTCATCAAAGTTCTCGTTTAAATGTTTTTTGTGCACAGCACAGCACTGCCTGTATGTTTTGTATTTCCAGTATTGTTGAAAAAAATCCCAATAGTTGCTTTGCTTCACATGAACCTGGCCGCCAATTTGTCCTCTGCCAGCGAGTTGGTCTATTGCAGTTTATGTATTACATTGCAAGTCTCTTTATTTTCTAAGGATTTTTTTTTTTTTGGCACAGTCCATTTTTTTTTAAAGTTCTCATTTGCAGTTGCCATAAACCTGTAGCTATGGGTCCAAGCTTTCCGTAGCTTTATGTGAGAATAGCTGGCATCCTTATAACATCAGGGTTTTTTATGGCTTTGCATAGAAATGTACCTTTTTAATCAGAGATAAAAGATATGTTGACAAAGGGTAATTCAACAGAATTTTTCAATTGAATTTTAAACACAATTAAGACAAGTAATGTTGTCATTTCAACTATACAGGTAAAGTGAAAAACTTGGCATTTTAAGTATGGATAATTACTCATCTAACCTGATTAACTTGACTTTGAGAGACAATTTGATAAGAAAGAGCATGCAATTACAGGAATACTAGTGTCAACAGTTCAAATTGTATTGGTGGTGAAAAAAACATTTGCCTTGTAAGTTCTGGAATAGCAACAGAGAAACCAAAATTGTACTTGACTATGATATGACAGTAGTATATTAAATATAAACTATTAGGGAACACCTATAGGGAGAAACAGACAGATCTATAAGGAAATATAAGCATAAAGGTGAGACAAATTTGTTCAACATTTAAAATTAACATCTGTTGTTGGAGCAGCTGCTTAAAGATGGTATAGAAATTAAGATGTCACATCCACTAGTGCCATATTTATGACTAAATTTAAGCCTTTATTCTTAATGCTGTGCCAACTTGTCCTCCACTCATACTGTTACTCCCAGATAGTTTGGTTGCAATCTTAACTGTACTGAAAGCAGGAAAAATATCCTACCAGTGACAGACTTTTCTCATTTAATGGTTGTCTTTATGTTTATGACTATATACATTGTATGTAGATTCTCACTGAAGGCATCAAAACTGAATGAACACGTATGGTATTATGTAGCAAATGGAAAATTGTTAAAGAGCTTTGAATATGTTTTATATTTTAGATTCCTTAAAGTAGCCGCCCTTTGCTGTAATGACTAAAATATTAACCTTTGGCCGTCTCTCAATGAACCTCTGGGAAGTTCTTTCAAGAGTATTTGGGAAACCATTTCAGGTGACCACCTCATGAAGCTCATGGAGAGAATGCCAAGAGGTGCAGGGTCAAAGCAACATTTGAAAACCAAAGTAGCATCATAAACCCCCATGAGACGGACTTTCTTCTTCATGCTTTTTTTTTCTTCATGCTCAATACTGCCCCCTGAAACAATCCGTTCCAACTGCATGACTATGTTTGGTTCGGTCTAAAAAAAAACTGTGGGAAAGCAAGCCAGGCCAACCGAAAGGGTGAATGTTCTTACTTTTACCGATCCCTGGACCGGAACCAGTAGTGTGAATGGACCCTTAAATGTATTTAAAGATAAACCCTTATATTGCTAAGGTTAATTTAACGATGTAGATCAGTTGACATTCCACAACCAACTTTTCATTCTGCTGTGTCCTGCAGATGACGATGGATGAGAAATATGTAAATAACATCTGGGACCTTCTGAAGAATGCCATCCAGGAGATTCAGAGGAAGAACAACAGTGGGCTGAGCTTTGAAGAGCTGTACAGAAATGCCTACACTATGGTGCTCCACAAGCACGGAGAGAAGCTCTACACAGGCCTGAGGGAGGTGGTCACAGAGCACCTCATCAACAAAGTACTTTAATGTTTTCCTCTCCAGTGCAGTTATTAAGAAAATAAAAATTGTATCTTTATTGGTTCCACTGTAGATAAAATGACTTGATTTGTTTGTGTTTTCAGGTAAGGGAAGATGTTCTAAACTCCTTAAATAATAATTTTCTGCAAACTCTGAACCAGGCCTGGAATGACCATCAAACTGCCATGGTTATGATCAGAGACATCCTTATGTACATGGTAGGTATTCAGTTTTTAAATTATTTGTGGACCAAACAATAAGGTTGTGTTTGCATATTTGTGTGTTTAATCAGGAAACTGGCAGAACCATTTGCTCTACCTTTGCCAACAGCAACAACACAATCTGTGTCGGGTTGTGTGCGAGTGATTGATCCCTTGAGATAGGCATACGTGTAGGCTAAAACAATAGCCCAGTCAGTGTAGAGATCATAGAGCCCTACTGGGGTCCTTTTGTTCCACACTTTTCTGCTTTCCTGTCCTGCTGTACCCTTGTCAGTGACTGTTGTTTTAGTTGCTTTTGCTGATAACTTCATGCTCATAATCCCAAACCTGCTTCTTAGCTAAGTATAGATCAGCATCTATGAAATATTGCATCATCTTTAAAGATCCAGTAGACATTAATCAACTTGTTGAGCAGATTATTTCAGAAGACCAGGCTTCTTTTGATTTGTCTTTCTTTCCTTAAGAAGCTTCTATGTGAGAGATTATCTGTGAAGAAAACTGTCATCTAAAACAAACATAATAAAACCCGATATTTATTTACTGAAGCCTGACAACTAGGCCTGCCAGCCATAAGATTGTTGGTTTAAATTTGTGCTTTATATGCTCCAAAGACCTCTTGGACACTAAAATATGAGCAACACAGGAGTTTACCAGATGGTAAAACTGTCTTCATATTCACAATTAATCTGTTTTTCAATGAGGAGTTAACAATCTTAAAGAGCATTTGATTCAACGGCTTTTTCTTTGCCAGTGTTATGTCCTCAATATTCCCTTTTTATAATTTTGATTATAGGTTGTCAACATGTAAGGAATAATTGTAGACCTGTTCAATAATGATTCTGTCTTTTGGGTGCTGCACCAATTGTTTTATCTAAATGCTTTCTTGTATAGAGTTTGGAGATTAGCATCGTTTTGATGGTGAGCTTTTATTTATTTGTTGTTTAAAACTCAGGAAAGCCATTTTGGGAGGACTCTCCTTTCCAATAATACTGATTGCGATATATTACAATAAAATTATAATGGTACACTTTTGAATTGTGCAATAAATCTAGCCTGTAGAAGAATACAAAATGATGTTATCAGCATAAAAAGGAATTTATAATTGTATGATGAAAATGTAATTTGATATACTCAACTGGTCCGAGCGCAGAGCCTTGGGGAACACCCTTAGAAATGGGGAAAAATGAAGACTTAAACATGTTCTATTTTAACACACTGTAATTTATCAGAGAGGACAGCTACTTTGTTCAAAGCACAAATCTTTGGTCTATTCAATAAAACCAACTCATTTGTTTTAAATTTCTCTGTTAAAGTCAATGAGCGAATGAAACTATGTATTTACCAGTTCATCTACTGTGCATCTGTCTGATGTATTAGCTTAAATATTATGTGAGCACCTTTCCTCCTTCTAAGACTAGGTACAGCCTGATTCAGAGACCTTAAAGTGAAGCATAGGTTAAGCATTAGTAACATGATAGCAATCTGCTGTTGATGATCTAGTGTCAACTGGAATTTTCATAATACCAAGAATCTGATTATACAGTCATAATTTAAACATTGCTAAACATTGCATTGACCAATTGATTATGATTAATCCATACATTTTTTTTCTTTACCATTACACATCATCCCTAAGCTTTTGGTTTAGTAAAAAGAAAATGTACATATATATATATAATCTACCTATAATTGTCCTTCCTGTGACCAAAAAAAAAAGTCATGTTGACCTAATTGTCCTGGATAACACACTGTTGGCAGTTGCAGTAAAGTTACACGTGACCATTTGTGTCATATTGTTGTTTCATTTAACAAGTGATTAATGCTTAAGGTTTGCGCTCAAGGAAGTAAAATAGTTTTCCAGCTAAGCTTTTGACCACAAAGAGTACAGAAAAATAAGCGTGCTGATTAAACTTCCTTTCAACATTTTTTCCCTGCTGGAATTAAAATTTTCTTCACAACGAAAAATGCTTTTCAGTGGTACAAGGAAATGGCATTCATCACAACATGGAAAGTTATGCTTGAAGTTTAACCTATTTTGAAACAAGACAGATTTCAAGATGAGGGATCAACCATATAAAATCACTACTTAAGCCAATTCTCAAAGGTAAATAAGGTAAACATTAGTCAATTGCTTGTTCCTGTAACCTATTAAAGATTTTTAACCGTCATTTATTTCTAATGGAATTAACAATGAAGTATAAATATTTCCCACCTTCATGTGTGCATAAATACATGGTGCAGAAATATCACTATGAAATCCGACTGATTCTCTGAGATTTCTCACATATCAAATTAGGAAAACAAACAACACTCGCCACACTTGTGCAGGAAAAGAAACTGCCTTTCCACCAGCAAGATAACTGAGCTGAATGTTTTGGGAATAAACACATTGGTCTTAAAAGCATTTATTTGTCAAGGCTGATTGGAGAGGGAGAAGCCTTTAGCTTTTTAGGAAGATTCAATTCTTAAATGCAAATACTGAGAGCGCTTGGCATGCAGTCTTCTTAGTCCAGATTAATCCTGTCCCAAAGTTAGGGGCGCATCAGGATAAGAAGAGATGGATGAAGTGATGTTTCTGATATACAAGCCTGTTAGGAGAGTGCTGTGATCTAAGAACCATTTTAAACTGAAGGTCCAGGACTTTTTCTTTTTTTTTTTTTTCCATGGTTTTATTCTAAGACAACAAAGTCGGGGTTCTTTGGGCTCAAAATATTTCTTATTAAAAGAATACAGTGGCAGATTTGTGCTATTATATAAGCTAAAGGTGGTTCATTAAAATATTGGTAACTTTTTAATAAAACCAGTGTTTTAACAACACTATTCTCAGCTCAGTAAATAAACAGTTGAATAAATTGAGCCAAATAATTGTGCTTCTGTTTTATGCATTAACTTTTCCCTTAATCTCTTTTAGGATAGGGTTTATGTTCAGCAAAACAACGTGGAGAATGTATACAACCTCGGCCTAATCATATTCAGGGACCAGGTGGTGCGCTACGGCTGCATTCGGGACCACCTCCGACAGACGTTGCTGGACATGATTGCACGGGAAAGAAAGGGGGAAGTTGTAGACAGGTAAGCTCTCATGCTGCTTTACTGGATGAGGAGGCAGATATCTTGGATGAATTGGCTAGTCTGGTGTAACTCAAGAAGACAATTTATTTTGTTTGTTTCCCACCATCAACTGCAGGGGTGCCATCAGAAACGCCTGCCAAATGCTGATGATTCTAGGTCTGGACGGTAGATCTGTGTATGAGGAGGACTTTGAAGGGCCCTTCTTAGACATGTCAGCTGAGTTCTTCCAGGTGAGTTTGTACTTGACGCCTCTGTGCGCTTGTTTTTCATATCTGCCGTTAAACAGCTCTTTAAATTTTTAATCATTTTTCAGATGGAGAGCCAAAAGTTCCTGGCAGAAAACAGTGCCAGTGTCTACATAAAGAAGGTTGAGGCTAGAATCAATGAAGAGATTGAGCGAGTTATGCACTGCTTAGATAAGTCAACTGAAGAGCCGATTGTTAAGGTAGTGGAAAGGGAGCTTATTTCGAAACATATGAAAACCATTGTGGAAATGGAGAATTCTGGCTTGGTTAATATGCTCAAGAATGGGAAGACAGAAGGTAAATGTGTTCTTCATTGATAGGTTTTATTTTGTTTGAATTCTCAATATCCCTTTAAGATTAAAAAAATACTTTTTTTGTCTTATTGTTTTTAACTTCCTGTTTTACCTCTCAGACCTGGCTTGCATGTACAAGCTGTTCAGTCGAGTGCCAAATGGCCTGAAAACAATGTGCGAGTGTATGAGCTCCTATTTGAGGGAACAAGGCAAAGCTCTGGTGTCAGAGGAGGGAGAGGGCAAGAACCCTGTTGACTACATCCAGGTATACTGACAGAACTGTCACAAAAACCCAACTTACTGTTTAAACACTTTGTAAGAGACACATGCTGTATCAGAGAAGTCATCTTTTTGTGTTTTATTGCTTTCTCCACAGGGTCTGCTAGACTTAAAAACACGATTTGATCATTTCCTCCTCGAGTCTTTCAACAATGACAGACTCTTTAAACAAACCATTGCTGGTGACTTTGAGTATTTCCTCAACCTCAACTCGCGCTCGCCGGAGTACCTGTCACTGTTTATAGATGATAAGCTCAAGAAGGGAGTAAAAGGGGTATGTGGCTTTATGATAAAAACAGTTATTGTTTTTAAGAGATGGATTGATTGAACACCATCTAAACCTGGTTCGATCTATGTTTGACCAGCTGACAGAACAGGAGGTGGAGTCTATTCTCGACAAGGCCATGGTGCTGTTCAGGTTTATGCAGGAGAAGGACGTTTTCGAAAGATACTACAAGCAGCATCTGGGTCGTCGGCTTCTCAGCAACAAGAGCGTCTCAGATGATTCAGAGAAAAACATGATCTCTAAGCTGAAGGTGAAAGAATCATGAGAGGTGTACAGATCCTGCTCAGTAAATCTTCACTAATTCTATTCGAAAAGATAAACGGCTAACAGCTAATGAAAAAGCCTAAACTCGGCTTTTCCTGAAATCTAAGCATTGCATAAGGCAAATTAAAAATCTGTTTTTTTAATACAGAAATGCAATCCTACTGAAAAGTATGTCCATGTATTGTATATACATTCAATATTTGGTTGCATTAATTAATGCATCAATACAGGGTGGCATGGAGGGGATCAGCATATGGCCCAGGTTGCTTTAGTAGCTGCCTTTGCCTTTTACTGCGTTGTTGGGTCGTGTCCCTCTCATTTTCCTCTAGGCTAGACAGAACTCCATAGATTGGTCAGGCAAGTTTGCAATTTAGGCACAGTGACCCAATGGACATAAAAGCTGGTAACCCAAACACCAGAGATGTGACCGTTGATGGGTGGTGCCCTGGGCTAGTGCCAAATAGGGGCCCTATTGACAAAAACATTTTGAATGAAAGTAGTAATGTGGGTTTTGTAATACAGACCAACTTGAGTCACATAAAGCCAAGTATTACATGTATGAATGGCTGCTTGATGCCAGGAATTCTCAGGTGATTGCAATTTCTTTTAGTTCTTTTGCATCATTCTCAATATTTCAAAGATTTAACATCTCCGCTACTAAAAATATACTTTGTGTGGGCTTCAACTACATTTATTTCCACCAACTGGCCAGATATGGTATCAGCATGCAGAGTGCCAGTACACGGTGCTTCAAATATAATTTCACGCTGAAAATTGCATCCAAACAATCTTTTTTGCTGATTGTAATATTGTAATATAACCCTGTTTGTATAATGATTCTGTTTTAATTAGTTTTAAACTGCTTGAATGTATCCTTAGGATTGTAGTAAGATTCTTTATCCCCCTTTTATTTGATTCAGTGTCTGCAGCTTCAGCTCATTCTCCCTTTTTCTCCCTTCCAGACAGAATGTGGCTGTCAGTTCACCTCCAAACTGGAAGGGATGTTCAGAGACATGAGCATCTCAAACACTACTATGGATGAGTTCAGGCAATACATACAGAGCATATCGGTAAGACATTAAACACACAATGCCCGCAGTTGGGTGAACTGACCTAAAGTTGTGCTTCAAAACCAACTCTGAAATTATTTCACTATGGATAGAAAGTAGACTTTGTGTCTCTTTCTGATACCAGTAACGTCAATAGAAAACAAACATGAATCTTAGCTTACATGAATGCTTTTTAGTTCTGTATCATCTGAAGATGATTTTGAAGGAATCCCTGAAGGGTTTTCTGCATTCATTTCAGGCTTCTTTAAGTGGTGTAGACCTAACAGTAAGGGTCCTCACCACTGGTTACTGGCCTACGCAGTCTGCAACACCTAAGTGCACCATCCCCCCTGCTCCTAGAGAAGCATATGAAGTCTTCAGAAGGTAAGGCGTTCAGCAAGGTGACAAAGAGATTACTTCAAATTGTTTGTTTTTAAACCATCTAATGAAAGTGCTGCCTGCCTATATTTGATAGGTTTTACCTTGCTAAGCACAGTGGAAGGCAGCTCACACTACAGCACCATATGGGGGTAGCAGACCTAAACGCAACTTTCTATGGAGCTATTAAAAAGGTGCTCCATAGCTTTGGTCAACTACTTAAATATCAAACAATTTTAATGGTAAAAGTATGGATACTAGATTTAGATTTTTATTTCGATTGTCTTCTTTTCCTATTTCCTCTACAGGAGGATGGTTCAGAGGTGGGTGTCGGCGGAGCACAGGTAACCGGTTCTAACACCCGTAAGCACATCTTGCAGGTCTCCACCTTCCAGATGACCATCCTCATGCTCTTCAATAACAGGGAAAAGTGCACTTTCGAGGTGAGAGTACCAAGGTCCCCTTTCCATGTTTAGAAATAGAAATATCCTTTATTGAACCACAGTGGGGACATTCAGGTGCATCAGCAGCATAGTGAAAGGCAAACTGGGGCATGCAGATACTCACAAATGTAAGAAAAAAAATATTGTACAATTCTTGAAATTCGCATGTTCAGATTAAATGAAATTCTCTACTGTGTAATTGATTTTGAAAAATGTATAATTGTGCATACAATTACAGACCATTTACAAGAAATGGAAAACTGTAAAAACAGCGAGATGGTTATAAAGTCTAACAGTTGCTGGGAGGAAGGATTCGATAACGCTCCTTTGTGCACCTAGGATGCAACAGTCGGTCACTAAAGGAGCTCTTCACTTCTGTAACACTAATAACCAATTAACCATAACACTATGATCACCTGCCTTTATATGGAGAAGGCCTTCCTTTTACTGCAAGGAACAGGGGTCAGGATGCGCTCCCTGGCTGATCTATATGCCACGATAAACAACAAATAGCAATTCATTGTGTGTTCTTTCACTTTCTATCTGAAGCATTATTAGCTTTTTCAGGAGTTTGAGCAATGGTAGCTCATCGGTTATATGCAACAACGTTTAGCATAAAGAAGTTTTTAATGCCCCTTTCAATGGATCGCTGGTTTTTCTTCCTCAGTCTACTTTGTATGTTCCGATCACTGACAACCATAAACATTTCAGAAGAGTTGCAGTAATCTGTAATACAATAACTCACCTGGCTAGCCATTGCAGATTGTCTGTGTAAAGGTTTCCAAATAGTTAACCGTCCCTTTCTCTGCTTTCAAAACTTTAACTTTATTAACTTCCTGCTAACCTATTTGTCATTTTATATCTATATTTGTTAGATATTGCTATAACTTTGTTTTTAACAAATGTTAAATTGGAAATAACTTTTCAAATGTGCCTTTTTTCTTTTTATTAATTAATAGTTGCTTTTGTCTCTTATCCTCTTTTTCTAGGAGATTCAGCAAGAGACAGATATCCCCGAGAGAGAGTTGGTGCGGGCGCTGCAGTCTTTAGCCTGTGGAAAACCTACACAGAGGGTTCTAACAAAAGAGCCAAAGTCAAAAGAGATCGAAAATGGCCATGTGTTTACAGTCAACGATCAGTTTACCTCCAAACTGCACAGAGTCAAAATCCAGACAGGTGAGTTAAATGTCTGCATGATTTAATCTTAAGTCAATTTTGTTTTTGCTTCTTTCTTTTTTTTCTTTTTTTAGAAATGAGTTCTTACTAATGTGATTTGTGAAAATTCCTAATTTATTCCATTCAGATTTCTATTTTAAGCTGTTTTAAATAGCCTTTCATAGCCTTTTATCTCCAAACCGGTTCTCTTTCTGTTGATTTGTCGTAAATATTTCAAAAGTTCTTTGATTTGTTACATAGCGTTCATATGACACAAGGTAAATGTGGTTAGCATGTTTCATTTCTGTTTCAGTAAACATAAGATGTTTTTTTTTTTTTTTGTTTCTTCAACTAACCTTTCTTTACCTATGACCAACTTTACTAGTTGCTGCTAAACAAGGGGAATCAGATCCTGAAAGAAAGGAGACGCGACAGAAAGTCGATGATGACAGGAAGCATGAGATCGAGGCAGCCATCGTCCGCATCATGAAGTCGAGGAAGAAGATGCAGCACAATGTCCTAGTAGCAGAGGTAAGGAGCACTCATGGACTAATTTAATTGGTTGAAGTGAACGTCAGCCCTATTGTTGTTCCTTTTGAAATGCTATTAGATGATACTATTTGTGATGGAGGGTTGTTTGAAGGAGGTGCGCTCACTGTTTTGCCTGCATCAGACTTTATTCTGCACGTTGTGTGGACAATGATGGAGAGGAGTCCTCATTAATGAGCCATTGTTACTGTAGCTCAATACGGTCTCTTTTTCCACCTCCTAAAGCCACCCAAACCTAATTTAATCTCACTAGTTTTATTCTAAACAGAGATTAGCTTGATTTATCTAATAAAATTCCTGCTTCTAGTTTCACATGGTCAGTGCTCATACCACTGTCCACTGCAGGAAGGACTTATTCAGTACTTAAACAATCTCTTTAAAAATACCATTTGAAAGAGCAGCCTTTAATCTTAAACCAAACCTGTTGTCTCTTTGTGTCTTCAGGTGACCCAGCAGCTCCGAGCACGGTTTCTTCCCAGTCCTGTGGTAATCAAAAAGCGCATTGAAGGACTGATAGAAAGAGAATACCTTGCACGGACGCCGGAGGATCGTAAAGTGTACACCTATGTGGCGTAGGAGAAAAGATTGGAATGTTTTCTGTGGACTGTTGTTGCGTATGGACTGTAAGTTTCTTTTACAGACAACAACTGGAAACCTGATTCATCGACTCTTGCAAAAAACAACGTAAGTCCTCGTACATGGGACGTAAAAACTTGGGATAGACAAAAAAAAGGAAGTCTATCAGATGTTCTAGATGACTTTTAAAATTGGGCCCAGTCTTCCTATTCCCAGTGAGTTTTTACATGGATGGTTCCAGCTTCAAGATTTTCACCGTTTTACCCTGGTAGAGTTCAAAACTTGCAATGAATCCCGTGGGAAAATGTGAATGCTCCACTTTTTTTCGTTTCAGTACTGTATAAAACTAATAAAATTATTAAAACAACAAATGTGGATTGTTACAAAATAAAAATTAGTATTGTTGGTTTGTCATAGAATTGTGTTGCTCATCTGTGTCAGGCTCTTTTCAGAGTTAAAACGGTTTGTCTTGCTCTTGAACTCACATTATTTAGCAAATACTCATTCATTCTTATTCTATACCACTTCTTCCATAGTGGGTCACGGGGGAGCTGGTGCCTGTGTCCAGCAGTCTACGGGGGAGAGGCAATGTATAAAAAATATTTAAAATTGATTTTAATTCATTTTCTGATGTGCTACGAAGCTTGGATTTTGCTGTCAGAAGTGATGTAAAAAGAGGTGACTGAGGTGTGGAAATATCTCATTCAGTAGTTCAAATTGGCCAACTTCGAGTAAATCCTTTTTTATCTTCATCCAGTGTCTAACAATGCTGCATCACTGTTTTAAAGGTTACCCTTTTCTAATATTTTTTTATTAGGGCCTGCCATAGCAATAAATGGAGGAACCTATTATTTGCCACCTTCAAAATTAACTCTATTCTGTATTTGTTAATGCGGCCCGAATCGTAGGGTGCACCCACACAATATACTGTATATATTGGTGTTTGGAGTTACTATTGTCATGTAAATAGTCAAAACCCACACCCATAAATCCCAGGAATAAATGGCGTTAGGGGAAGAAGCGATCATCAAAATTCACTATTTTTAAGGCTTTGCTGTGTCATACCTTCCATTATCAACCCTGAAAGCTTTCTACTTCAGATTCAGAAACCAGTGGATGGTGAATGTGAAATATGTCGTGTATCAAAACAAGATAAATCAGATTAACACAGACACAGATGTTCATATACAGGTGACCTCTGACCCAAACAAGATGGTATAAGAGAAACGGGGACCTTCGTAAAAAGCTTGCATGACACAAGAATACCTGTTTGGTGATTTTCATGGAATGGACACAAGTCTACTATTCTTTTAACCTCTCCAAGGTTGTACCCCAAAACTTGATGCACACCTGACCTAACTCAGCCACAGAACCTTTGGCTCTGGTCCAAGAATCATCAGACCCCTTCAAAATTTGCTCAGAAATATTTCTGCTTGGCCTTTTTTATTTGCCTGACAAAATGGCCACCAATGCTCAAATAAACTGCCTAATGTCCCAAAAGGAGGATTTTATTTTTATTTTAGCTTGAAATATATCCAGTAGTTCCCATTTATCACTGTTTGCAGTATCTGTATTTAAACAATTATGCCAATACAGAACCAAACATGCTTACATGAAAGGTCAAAGGTTTCCCATATAAACGTTTTTTGCATGGATGGCGGCTTAGGCGTTCTCCTTCGGCTGCCATCCCAACCAATCAAGATACAGGAAATTATCTCAATTCTGGGCTTAAAAGTGCAGTGCAGCCCCACATAAATCATGTAAAACAGGCCTCCTCATCATCAAGCACGGGGGGTCGACTGTCCTTTGACTGCACATGCATAAAAAAGCAACTTTATTGGGACTTTGAAAAAGAATCGCCTATAGGTTCTGGATTTTTTGCCTATGATATGAAGGTATTAGAACTTGATTTTCATTTATTAAGAATAACTTTATTTAGTGCACATCTTTTTTCTGAATGGAAATTGTACACGACTTAAAACATAAAAATAACATTTTTATGAGTCAGTGACACTGTGAAACATAGATCACACAAACAGGTGTGGAAGCGTCCACGTGGCCTTCTGGATCTACATCATGTGATTGAACAGCTTTGGCCAGATTCTCCAGCTGAGTTATGAAACTATGAATCTCTTCAGCAGAACTGTGAGTCCAAGCCAGGGGCAGGTGCTTGGGAACAGGTTTACGATCTGAAATTAAAACAACCCGTTAGAAGACTTGATAACAGATGACGTCTGAGCTCATTAAAGAGGGTTGAAGAAAAATGCAAGGTACTTTTTCTGATTTGATAAAGACTGCCTTCTGTCGTTGACCTCACCTTGGAAAAACTGCCCACTGGGTTTTCTAGCAGCAGCCCTGGACAGGGCTAACCAAACAACTGTGTCTGCTCCTTGGTCTACACTGCGCAATCTGTCCCCCATCATCTGATGGAACTGAGGCATTGCTGTAGAAACAGCTGGAAACAAAACAAAGAAAGATAAAATGTTTGCACAAAATAGAAATTTTCGAAAAATGTTTGGTTATTTAAAAGATGCTACATAAGGAAAGCACTACATAAGGAAGGAAGAATATAAATGAAAAGAAAAATAAGATTACAAAAATATCTTGAAGGTACTCTTAGGGAACCTGAAATTTAAATGTTTGTCAACAACTATTAATGTGACAGAAAGAACTGCATACTCATTTTTTTTATTTGCTTATTCTGATTGTGTCCATTGTGTTTATGAATGGATGTTTCACACTTTTTCTGCTTTTAACTACATCAACAGACTTGATGGATCACACATTGTGCTAAATGGTGAGGTCTTAAAAGAAGGAAGAACTCATTTTGAGATATTTGTGCACTGTTTTGAGACAGTACCTGGAGTATCAACCCAGCCGGGATGCATGGCAGAAAAGTGAATGATAGGATTGACATTAGCCCAGTGTTCTGTTAGCACCACCTGCTGTCTCTAAAAAGAAACGAAACAACACTTTGTTATCTTCAATAAAACATCCAGATCTCTCCTTATATCTTTCCAATCGAATCTTTCTACTTAACAAAACACAGTACCTGTCAAATGTATTGTACACCTGGAGTTTTTTCACTTTTTTCCTGGTCACAATCACAAACTTTAGTGTATTTTGGTGGAATTTTACGTGATACACTAACACAAAATTCAGCATAATTGTGAAGTGGAATGAAAATAATGGTGGTTTTTTTTTACAATGAAAAATCTTAAAATGTGGTGTGCATTCATGTTTAGCCCCTTTTCTCTGATACCCTTTTAAAAAATATAGTGCAAACAACTACCGAGCGGTCCACCTGTGCATAATGTATTCCCTGTATAAATACAAATGCTCTAGGCAGATCAGGAATGAAGATCATCTGAAAATGAAAGGAGTACAACCCAACTGCAAATCTACCAAGAAATAGATGTCCATCTAAACTTATAGTCCAGGTAAAGAGAACATAAATTAAAGAAACAGCCAAGAGGCCAGTGGTAACTCTTGAGGAGCTGCAGCTCAAGTGGGAGAATCTGTTGACAAGACTACTATTAGCTATGTACTCCACAAATATGGATTTATGGAAGACTGGAAAGAAGAAACAGGTTATTTAAATTAAAGCTTTAAGAAGTCACAGTTTGCCACAAATAAGCTAAGACAGCATTGAAGTTTCAGCGTCATGCTGAGGGGAATGCTTTTATTCAGCAGGTACAGGGAAGCTGGTTAGAGTTAATAGGAAGATGGATGAAGGTAACTATAGTACTTTCTTTCCAGTTGCTGGAAAGAAAGAAGTTAGAGGCCTGGGGATCCAGAAAGATTTTCCTGGACACTACTCATGTAATATGATGGAGCCTGAGCTATTTTCATTAGAAGAACTATAACAAATTAAAAACTCTGCATTCTTCTTCAACGTCACAATTTTGTGCCACTCTTTGTTGATCTATCACATACAATTCCAATAAAATATATTGAGGTCTGTGGCTGTAAATGTGAAGAAGTTCAAGAGTTATGAACACCTCCTTTCTTAGGTATAAATATTCTCCTTGTCTTACCTTGTTCTGTGCATAGACCATGATGCCATCAAAGTGGGCCTTCTCTGACTGCAAATCATCAGCTCTGAGCTTCTGGACCAGCATGCCCCCTGAAGACACAGTGATCTAACAGACGAGGGAGTAAACAGCAACAGCAGTGTGGTTAGACAACAGCCACTAAAGCACAGACAAAAGTGGCATTATGCAGTCCACATGATCCAGATGAAGACTCTGTTTGTGAGTATTTATGCATGAAATCGTACCACTCTTGGATCTTGGCTCTTCTGTAGAAGTGGTATGAGGGTCTGGGTGAGAATATACACCCCTGAAGCAAAGAAAATAAAGTGAGTTGAAAGACTGCAGTGCCGTAGGAAGACACATTTTGTATGTTACAATCAGCTTTCACCCATGGTGTTGGTGGCAAAATTCATCTCCAGGCCCTCTGCATTCAGCTCTCTCTTGTGCATCATACAGCCTGCATTGTTTATCTGCCACATTATTTTAAAACACTCATCAAACTAGACTTTCAATGTAAAATGAAGAAAAGATTTGCGATTAATATGTATGGCAATGAATAAGGAGGAAAACGAATGCCTACCAAGACATTCAGGGATGGATACTCTTTCTTGAAGCCCTCAGCAAACTCCCAAACTTTGCGAGTCTGGGACATGTCAAGGATATGGATGTATACCTCCTACAACAACCAAAGTATTGTAAGTTTTTTTGGCAATTTGATGTAAGGGTCGTTCAAGTCTAAGTCACTCACTGTGTTCCCAGACTCAGAAACAATCTCTGACTTGGCTTCTTCTGCTCTGTCTTTGTTCCTGCACACCATGTGGACTGTCCCACCTGAGCAGCAACAAATCATTCTATATTTTGTAACAGAATGACACCATATTGTGACAGAGAGTGCAACACTTTAGCTGCTACCTTTCTTGGCTAAAGCCATGGCTGTTGCTTTGCCAATACCACTATTGGCTCCAGTGATCATGTAAGATCGCCCAACAACAGAGACGTCAAAGTCCTTGGTCTCAAAGTCTTTAGACTTGGCTTCATATCCCTTTCTGTAAGAAAGGAAACATACTAATCAATGGTTGCATCAAAGGAGTATTGATTACTTTAAGAGAAAGGTGAAAGATTCACTCATGTTTTCAGTTGTAGAGCAAATTTGACACATAAAATCTGCTTTATAGGCAAATTATAAAGAAAACTAACACAGTATGTGAAGCGAGTAAAAGAAAATACTGTATAAAACAATAATTAAGTAAAGAAAGTATCAAAATAATCAAACCAGATTTTTTTTAAAGTTCATTGTCCTGGACAAATCTTACTTGTAGAGACTGTTCCAGAGGTTTGGTCCTGCATTTGAAATTCGTCAAGGGATTTAATTATTCTACATGTTTAGCTGGAATCAGGCCTGGGTGTGGCTAGTAAAATTCAACCCAGCTTTATAAAAAGTGGTTAATCACACTAAATTCACGATTAAACATGGGGATGAGTTCATTTTCACATAGGGCCAGATTGGTTTGGATGGCTTTCTTTCTCCTTGATAAATGAAATCATCATTTGGAATTTGCATTTCGGATTAACTCAAATTATCTTGGTCTTATATTAAAAATGGCTTATATTAAAACAGAAGAAATACTGTACTGTAGGGAGCAAAATATTTTTTCACAGTGCTATAAATGGAACAAGTAGGACCAAAACCATTCGAGCTCAGTGCCCTTAATACAAACACAACTCCAGACAAGATAAAAGAATATTACGTTTCACTCTGTCAAAAACAGAAGTCAGGTCTGAAATCACAAACAACAACAAAAAACAAGCTACAGCTAAAAACAAGTCAATAAAAACTTTAAAACTTGCTCATAAACAACCTTCTCCAAGACTGACAATCTACACTGTTTAGCTCCCATAGAGATGTGTCATCCTCAAGCCACATGAGCTGTCAATAGAACTATTGTGATTGCACATAAAGGCCAGTTGGTGTTGTGATTTGTGCCACACAGTAATCAGTCTTTTGATTTGCCAGTTAGGCAACATTTGCAATTACAGAATAATTAGACGAAATACATCTGAGTCGTCATAAATTCAAAATTCTGTTTGCCAGCAGTAAGAACTAACAGCCCAGCCTATAATAAGCATATTTTTGATATTTATCCTGATCTCAGAGCAGCATTAAAGCGATATTGTGGCTACTTACCTTGTGTACTGTTGGATCCCATTCAAAAACCAGATGGTGTTTCGGTACAGAGACATGATGTGAAGTGGACAACAGAGCAATGGACCAGTTCCCCCCTGTTCCTTTCACAACCACTGAGACAGATTGGCATCACATGAATCAGATGCAGGAGCAATATGCTGCTCCCTATCGATCATTAGTTGGAATAACACTGAAACACGCTCGCCGACACACAAAAGTTAAACTTTCACCAGTTCATTCATTTACATGTCACGCAGCGTGCTCCTGACTGAGCGGATCCGCGCAACACAGAGCGTACAGTGACCAATCCAGATGCTCTGAAGCTGCGATGACGCACCGCTCCTCTGGAGGCCAGCAGGGCGGAGTTAAACGGGGTTTTTCTCGCTGGTTGGCATTTCGAGTAGGACCGATATGTGTTCAGCTGGACAGTTTGACCCTTTGTGAGGGTTAAAGTGCATGTTTTCTATTTTTTTGGTAGTGTTTGTAACTCTTCGCCCGCGTCAAAATGGTAAGTGTTTTTAAAGGCTGGTTGGTGCGCATGACCGTGGCTGAAAAGTGGCGTCAGTCTGCTGTTCACCTGTCGCACCTGATAACAGGTAGCTAACTCTGGACCCTGCTACTTGGTCACTTCCTTGAACATCGTAGCGGGTTTGTTCTAATCTGGCTTCCAAAAAGCTGTGATATTTGCTCTGTTTTATGGAATTTGGTCCAATTTTGAGACAAGGCGGAGGTAAGGTGTTGGTTTCCTATACCTGCCGATGCACTCTTTGAAACAGGTTTCGTCACTTTTCTGTAGGTGTCCCGCCCGTATGGCAGTTTAATACTTTACATAATAATTTGCCTGTTGGGTGACAAGGAACACTCACAAAACCAGTCGTTTTTATGCTTAATGTTAAAATGTGTTGTTGTACAGTAAGAAAAATGCTGCTAATTTAGCTTTTGTTATATTAATGTTATTTCGTGACTGTTTTTAAACACTGGAAATACTGGTATGTCTTCTTATTGAGGCCCTTTTCAATTCTGTCATTGTTTTCCGTAGTCTGTGTTGCTTTGTGGTGGGGAAAGGGTATTCAGGACCAGGACCAGCCTGATTATATGGGGCCCCAAGTAGATTTGGATCTTATCTCCAGTCAAGCCACCACAGCATCAGTAATATCTGTTTTGAATGGTCCAAGCTTGATTGTTTTTATGTTGTGCATTTGAAAAACCCTATATTTCTGAATTTACCATTAAGTCAACAATTAACATCACAGGGTTTGGATTTACTCTCGAATTATTGACTTCATGTTATTTATTATATTAAAGCTTCTTCTAACAATTTTTTTTTATTATATCACAACATATTTTTCCTTTTAACTGTAAAATATTGAATTTGTTCCTGCCACAAAAGTGTAAACAGAAACTGTGTGCAAGTCCAGCACAAAAAAAAAATGTGCACATTGAAATCCTGATTATTTATATATTTATGAAAATGTCTGGACATTCAGCCTGTTTTAATAAAAAATATGATGAGTTTGAACCGAGACAAAATATGCATTTTATTTATTTTTTTACAAGAAAAAAGGAGAAATATCTGTTTTGTTGTACCCTTTAGCTTTTCATCAGTAGCCCCTGGATGTTGTCTCTTCAAATATCATATAACTGTGTTTGTGCTGCTGTGAATCACAGAAATGATACGCAGCAGACCTCCCGTTTATCATAACCTAACTTGAAGGACGCCCATACTTCAGACCTCTTAAGCCTTTGAAAAAAGTTTGTATAAATTGTGCAGAGGTAGGTAGAGAACCCAAGTATTGTACTCAAGTAAAAGTAGGATTACTTCAACATATTTTACTCAAGTAAAAAAAAAAAAAAGACCATCCAAGAAATTACTTAAAGTAAAAAAAATATTTCATTAAAAGGCTACTCAACAATTGAGTAACTGATCTGATTTTAATATTTAAAAATGATGAAGCCAGACAAAAATATGAAGTTATGTGGAAAAATAATATAGTTGCAGAATAACAAATTCAGGCAGAAGGAACACTTTTCTAAATCAAACATTTTCAACATCATAGTCATGTAACCAATACTTCAAGTAGGCAATGTATATATGTTTAAACAGTGCAAAGTACTTCCAGTGACTATACTGTTTACTGTTTATATTAACTTGACCTCCAAATGGTGCAACGAGCTCAGCAGATAGAAAATAACATTAAACCAACAAAGCCTGTGTACAAACAGAACGTCTCGCTGTAACATAATCTGTAGGTGTGTGTCTGTGTCTGGTGCATTTTGTGTTACAACAAACTCGATTTTCAGTCAGTGAAATTACTCGCTGTGGTTAGGGCAGCCAAAAATCTTACTCAAGTGTAGCGATACTTCCCAAACATATTACTCAAGTAAAAGTAAAAAGTAGCATGCAGTAAAACTACTCCTAAAAGTACATTCTTTTCAAAGAGTAATTTATTTAAATATATAGTTATTACCCATCTCTGAAGTCAGGTTGACACTTGGTCATCGTTTCATCATTTTTACATCATCGTTTTGAAATTATTACTCAGATGGTCATATGGAATGACAGCTGCTGGACTTAGCTGACCTTACAGAGGGCCCACACAAAACTCAACACTAACCCCCGCTGACTGCAGCCAGGGGGCTTCATGCACCACAACTGTCACTTTTCTGGAAACATTGAAGAAATTGAAAACGACAAATTCATTTAAACTTTGTGTCAATATTTTTGTCAAGGAATTATTACAGTCCAAGTCATTAGTTATCATGCCTAGTTGGAGCAACCCTTATGTAAGTTGCTGTTAATAAATTGTGAAGTCAAGGTTATTTCTCTGACTACTCATTTTATCTGGGAGTACAGTGTTTTAATATAGACTCAGCAGAGCCTGGAAGGAAATCAGTTGTCCTTACAACCATACATGGAAAATGATCATTTACTGATGCATGAACCAGCACAGACTCGTTAATAAATGAGCTAGTAACATGAAATTGTAACTATTTTCATAATTATCAATATTTTCCTTGGCATAGTTACAACTTCCACATTTATTAAATTAATAAAACAATTTGTAGAATACTGAATTCTTTTAAATTTGCAATTTCTTATGTTTATAAACGTAACTGCAAATTTAAACTGCAGACATCTGTGTTGTGTGAGAAGTTGACCACTCTTGGGGGCCCTCTGCTGGCCCTGGGACCCTCAGCAGCAGCTTAGATTGCTTATGTCATGGGCCAGCTTTGTTCAGTGTTTTCATTAAAGTATAATTAGGTTTAAAGTTCTGTAATGAAAACAAACATTTAACAGCCATGTAAAAGTGTATAACCCAATGAATGCAGTGGTGTAGAAACTGCATTATTTTGTAAATGAAAAGCAGCATTAAATTAAGTTACTAAAAGTAAAGTACACCAGCTTCAAATATAGTTAGCCAATAAAGAGCTGGCCAGCAATTATAAGAAGGGCTCGATGGCTACAGTGGCAATAAAATCTTTTCCTTTTGATTATTAAGAAGAGTGTAAATGATTGACATTCCATTTTTAGTAAAATTTAAATAAAACATATTTTATCCAAAATTGACACTCCTTTACATTGTTTTATTGTCTTTTTAGAGATGTCTGGCTTATTTGCAATTGGAAACAAACTTCTTGGTTGAATGAAAATAAATTAAAATTTACCAGGGGGATGAATAATTGTGGTCTTTTGTGGAATTTTTCAAATGTCCTAACAGATCCCAAAGGACCGCCAGCGGGGCTCAAGTCTTTGTGTGGTTCTGAATTAGTAGTGAGCCTTCAATCAGCTATATTTTATTAACCCATTATTACTGAGTGAATAACTAATCGTGGCTATATTAGGTTTGACGTGTGCTTCGCTTTTGATCATTCAGACGTAACAAATTCTTCTGCTTACTGGGTCTGTGTTATTAGATGCGCTTCCTGTTGCTCTTCAGTCGCCAGGGGCGTCTGCGTCTGCAGAAGTGGTTCACAGCTATGTCAGAACGTGAGAAGAAGAAGATTATAAGGGAGATGACAACCATGGTCCTGGCAAGGCCACCGCGCACCTGCAACTTCCTTCAGTGGAAAGACCTGAAGATTGTTTACAAGAGGTGAGTCATGTGGTCACATGTCTGCTCAAGCGGCTTAAATTTGTGGAGGGGTTATAGCGGGTGGATTTATTACAGTGTTTCTCTCTGATAGTTAAGCTATATTGGGTAATATTTGTCCACCACCACCTACAAACGTGTCTGTTCTCTCTTCTTGTTAGGTATGCAAGCTTATATTTCTGTTTGGGCGTGGAGGACGAAGATAATGAGCTGTTGGCCCTGGAGATTATTCACCGCTATGTTGAGCTGCTGGACAAATACTTTGGCAATGTATTTCACTCTACATCTATGAAAAAGTTTCCTTTTAAGCTGCATATACAGTGCCAGCCACACATATTGGCATCCCTGCTGTCATTACTTTGTACAACACCTTTTGCCAGTAGAACATTTCACGTGGGTGGAGTCTGCAGAGAGAACAGTCTTTGACTATTCGTCTTTGCAAGATCTCTTACGATATTTCAGGGCACTGGGTAGGGCTGTGTTAAGAAAAATAAATTTTCCAGTTCTGAATCGATTCTCATATTAATTCCTAAAGATCGATTCATATAACCAAAGATCGACTTTTTTTTTAAAAGTGCATTTTCCACTGTGAGCTTTAATGTGTGAGCCAGCAATTCCGGCTCCACTCCAGTAGGTGGCGGTAATGCACCAAAAAGCTGTTTGCCAACCGCCACGATACAGGAAAAAAAGAAAAATAAGGAGAACACCACCATACGCGGGTTTGCTGTCCCAATACCCACACTACACCCTACGCCCCTCTATGAAGTGTTTACTTTGTACAAGTGCATGTAGGGGTTGAAGTGCGCAGGTCACAAGCGTGCAAAATTGGAGAATTGGGACAGTAGGGATTACATCATAACTGCAACATCAAAAAGGGCAGGAACCGGCGCTGTTTTCACAGTCTTGCTGCTAAAAAAACGATTTAAAACTGCAACAAGCAATTGTTTTGAGGAGAAGAAAGTGCAGGAAGAGAAGGAGGCTTATACACCAGACTCTCGCTGCGCCAGTGTTTGTTTGAAAGGTAACTTCAGTGTTATGGCCTACTGACTGCCCAGAGTCACTCTGAACCCAGTGGTTTCTTACAATGTTGAGCCTGGAAAACAATTTTAAAAAAAATTGTCGGCTTGCTGTCTAAAGTTTACGCAGTTCTTATTATTCCGATTTGATGGCTGGTTACGTTGACGGTTGTGATTGGTTTTTGCTCAGAACGTCATCTGCAGCAGTGAATTGTGGGTAATATACTTTGGCGAAGTCCGCTTAGATGCGGGCTTCGCCGAAGGGCGGATGTGGGGCACAAAGGGGGCGGGGCTAAGGACCACTTTGGAGAATTGGGACACACTCGAACCCATCAACGGGATCGCGCAATTCAGTGACACAAGGATGGAAGTGCGAGTATTGGGACAGGGCCTAAGACGGAGTTTTAACATGGTGTCGGGCCATTCGGGTAATGTTAGCCAAGCCCTGGCGTTAAAAACGCCCGACACACTCAAAGCCCCTTTCTGGCAATATTTCGGATTCAGAGTGGACAAAAGCAAGGAGATTTGCAAGACATGCCGAGTAGAAGTGAAATATTGTGGAAATACGTCCCAATTTATTTGTGTTTGTACTTACAAAGGCAATGCCTTTGTATTTTCTTTATAGAATTCAAGTTTACACGTCAAAGTTTACATTTTTGCACTTTAAAGGCAACTAAATAATACTTAAGTACTTGAAGATTTACACAAATGGTAAACTGTTCTGCATCTTTTTGTTTTTTAGACTACATACAATACTTTTTTGTTTGTTATTTATATACAGTGTCATGACTTTTTATTTTGAAACCAGCACTTTGTTTACCTTAACCCTGGCTCAGAATGTCAGGTTTTGTTTATATTGACAATTAAAATAAAAGTGCATTTGTATTTAACAGAAACATCTTTAAGGTGAATTTTTACTGTCATATTTTACCAGGTTAGTGTCCAAATAGCAGCTGTAGATATCTCTGGTGTGCTCTGTTTTCTACCCTGGATCTGTTTGGGTATTCTGCCCTATAGCATATTTGTGATAGCAACTGTTACGACATTCAGTAAGATAGTTTAATCCTTACAGCCACCATTAACTACCATTACTTTATTAATTCACTTTTGAATGTTAATATAATACTAGTATCAATATGTTTCATAACTACATTGTCATGTAATTCAGGTAACAGCTTAAAAAAATGTAACACCAGCAATCCAATATTGAATTGGATTGAATCGAATCGATAAGAATCGATTCTAAATCTTGAGAATTGGAATCGAATTGATTCTTGAAATTTGAATCGAATCGATTCTTGAAATTTGAATCGATACCCAGCCCTAGCTCTAGGTCTTCTCTCATGTTTTTCAACTCACCCCCTGGTTTTTTAGTGGATTTAACTTGGGGGAACTTAGATGGCCATGGAAGAGAGTTTATTTAGATTTTGGCGGACTATTTCTCTAAGTTTACCCTATGTTCTTGTTTGATCCTGTTGAAAGATCCAATGATGACTAAATATAATAATAATAATGTTTACAGTTAAAATCATTCACTTCCCATCCAGTCCCCCGTCACCTTAGGTGTCCCCCAGGGCTCTGTTCTGGGGCCTCTGTTGTTCATCATTTATCTTCTTCCCCTCGGTTTGATTTTGCACATACATCATATTCACTTTTACTGTTATGCACGATACCCAGCTCTACCAAAGCCAACTCCATACTTCCACCTTTGTCCCTTACCGATTGCCTCCTTGAAATAAAATCCTAGTTCCCCTCAAACTTCCTTAAATTAAATTCAAATAAAACTGAACTTCTCTTAATTAGCACAAATTCTACATTAAACAAACTTCATAACTTCTCTATTCTTATCAATGACTCCTCCATTTTTCCCCATCTTCAGGTAAAGAGTCTGGGTGGCATCCTCAGCAGCACCCTTTTCTTTTGCCTCCCATGTCAACAATATCACTCAGTCTACCTATTTCCGTCTTCCACAGTCCTTCTATCATTCCTCAGTCTACTGCTGTTCTTGTTCACAGTCTGGTCACCCGTTTAGATTATTGTAATTCTTTTCTTTTCGACCTTCCACATAAAACCCTTCATAAATTACAACTGGTCCAACACTCTTCCTTCAAAGCTGTCCACAACCTCGCCTCTCCCTGTCTTTCTGACCTACTTCACATTGCTACACCCGCCTGCACCCTCAGATCTTCTTCCTCTATTCATCTTACTGCTGCCCCTGCCAGAGCATTCAGTCACTCTACGTTCCAGCTCTGGAACTCACCCCCACCTGATCTATGTAACACAGATACACTACCACATTTTAAATCAAAACTCAAAACCCATCTGTTTTAACTAGCTTACTCCCTCTGATCATAGCTGCATAGTTGGGGGTGTGTCTATTTTAAATTGTAACTTTTTACTTTATTAAAAAAAAAAAAAATTAAATATTGTATATCGTTTCATGGTGTAAGGTGAGTGTCAAGAAAGGCGCCTATAAATAAAATGTACTATTGCCTACCATACTTTAAAGTTGGTATACGGTTGTTTTCCACATATTCATCTTTTTTCTAACACCAGATCTGAGGTGCTTGCTGCACAAGAGCTCGATCATAGCTCAGACCATAACACACGGTTCTAGTTAGACCCCCAGTAGTAGTAGTAGTAGTTTAAGACACTCCATGTTTAGGTTTGAGATGGTCGGATAGAAAAGGTTTTTTTTTTTTTTTTTTGCTGGCATCACATCTAAACAACAGGATGGTTTGTAGATGATGTCTAATGCAGGGGTCTCCAACTCCAGTCCACAACGGCCACAATCCTGGAACTTCTAAAGGCATCCCTTTTCTACGCATTTGAATTAAATGGATGGCCCATCTCCAGGCCTTTGCAGAACATGATTAAGTAGATAAGAGGTAATTCTACCATTTATTTGTATGTGTTGGAGGAAGGATGTATCTAGAAGTTACAGGAAAGTGACTGAGGTTTGGAGTTGGAGACCCAACTTGTCACCTAGTAAAATGAGCCACTGTGTCACACCAAATTTACACACCTGGTAAACAGAAAGTAATGGATTACGTATTAGTCTAGTCAACCTAAGAAAGCATGCGTTTAAAAGGGGTACCAATAATTGTGCCATCTATGAATTTATTAAAAACAATTATTTGCTAATGTGTTTTTACCCCCCACCCTTACTAAATGTACTCAAATAAGTTTTTTTTTTCGAACTTCTCACTGAAATAAAGTTGCTTCAACAAAAGTTTATTTTATTTTAAAGCTGTTTAAACGTCTTTTAAAAGGAGTAGAGTGTCAATAAATAATGTGGCTGACATTGTATTTACTTTTTTATATTTTAAATATTATAATGCAGTAATTATAATAATTTTTTTTTATAATTACTTTATAAATGTGTTCTGCTCAGGTGTGTGAGCTGGACATAATCTTTAACTTTGAGAAGGCCTATTTTATCCTGGATGAGTTTTTAATGGGAGGAGAGATACAGGAAACCTCTAAACAGATTGTGAACCGCGCCATTGAATCCTCAGACATGTTACAAGAGGTAAGATGCATGAGCACACAGACACACACACCAAAATAGTTTTTTTATTCTGGTGCTGTGTGAGCATGTAACATCTGTTGCATGCCTCAGTGTTGTTAAAGCAATAGTGACGCATTTTTAGATGGTCATTTGTTCTTTTGTGTGTGTGCGTGCCTTATTTGTTTGATTTTGATGAAGTTGTGGTTGTGGGGTATCCAAATCTACAAAATTGGGTGTTTAAAGATTTCTCAGCATCAACACTTCCTTTAAGTGCTCTGAAATGAGAGTGTACGTTCAGTGAGTGAATGTAGTGCAGTTAGTTTCCATTAGTGAGTTCCTTTAATAGTGGTGCAGCTCAGTCCCTGCTGTGTCCTGCCTTCCTCATAGCTTAAGGACTTGTGGATGTTAGAGGTCCCTCCTTTTTCATAGATTTGTGCTTGTGTTGCTGTTTGTCTTGCCCCTCCATTCTAGCGTGAATATCTGCCTCTTCCTCAGCCAGGGTTATTGCAAGCGAGAGGCAGATTCTGCTGGAATTTGGAGTAAACTTTAGTGTTTTCCTGATGCTTCCTGCTCCCACCCCTTCCTCTGCATTCATGGCTCTGCGTGGTATGGTTATAACCTAACTGGGTGTGTTGTCCTGTGCTTCTGAGTAGGGCTGACTAACACTTTTAATCTAGAGTTGGATTATGTGCAGTCTAGCCTCCCAATATTCATTTTGACCATTATCGCTTCAGGATGACCACAGTGAGTGGTATGAGGTGGAGCTGTTTGGATGACCTTGAATATGGACAGACAGGTTAGATGCTCTGCTTGTGTTAGTTAACGTGCTGTGTGTTGGCACTGAAATGAAGGTGATGCGTAGGCGTGTGCCTGTGAATATTAAAAGATTAAATGTATTATTTGGCAGGTTTATAATTTAAACAAAAAGCTGATATTTTATTCTTTGATGTGCCTTCTTCTCAGACCATGGAGGAATATATGAGCAAACCTGCGTTTTAACTCATGGAAAAGGAGGACATTGACATCGTGGAGGACTCCACAGGCTGGATGTAAACGGGTCATGAAGTTTCTAAAAATGACTTTGCTTTCATTGTTTTGTTTTTTTTTTTTACTTTGGAATGGGCAGGATTACTTTTGTTACTTGTTTATACTGAATTTAAATTACATCGAATTAGAGGATGATAGAGGATGGTTTTGGTCGCTTGTTTTTCTTTTTGAAAATTATAATTGTGTTTCACTAATATTAAAATCATGTGTTTAATATTTTCAAAGATATTTTCACTATAAAAAAAACTTTTGTTTAAAGTGTGCTACTCAGATGTTTCACTCAAAATTACACAATATTGTTTTTCTCACCAGCAAAATGTCTAATTATAAAGTATTTCTTAATATTTTTAATCTATAAATCCTAATGATGCTTAAGGTTATTGGCTGGTATATTGAGCAGCTGTTCGTGTGAGTTTTTACAGTGTGCATTTTATGATTAAAATGTATATTTTGATACAAAAAGGCTGTTATTTTTTATGTCTCACGATTTCTCAAAACTGTTTGTGTTTTATTTTCGTTTATCAATAAGGCAACACAGCTCAGCAAGAAGAAAAATAATACATCTGATGCTTTATTCATCTGTGATCGGTCACACGTTGAACATGTACAAAATGGTTTAAAAATGAGCATACATAGCACAACCACTGTTAGGCCAATGACACAGAGCTTTGCAGTATGAAAGGGTTAGAAGGCAGGCGACGGTCTGATATTTAGACTTAGAAATAATTACTCGATAACATAAAATCCACTGACCCTGAAGCTGTGAAGAGTCACAACACTTGCCTTCAGCCCTGATGAACAATAATTACTTTCAAGTAAATCTTGACTTTTTCAAAGGCCCATTCAGATTGATACCTAATAATTTACATTTATATTCACATATGTTAATAAATAGTTCTACATCGATAAAAATAAGCCTTTTTTTAACCTTTACTCTGTTGGTTAAACTGTAGGGCTGTTGCAAATACCATAAAATGTAAACTTAACATCACACGACTTGAATTTGTCTGATTTGATTGTAGTTGTTCATTAGGCTTACTGAGAGCTCACATTTTCCAGATGAGATTTTTGCCTCACCAGTTGCACCTTTAATTTCCTGTGGTGCGAGTAGAATATTTCTAGGATGTTCTTGCAGCAAGTAGGGACAGTCATTGGTAAAATTACATTTTACTTCTAAAGTTACTATATGTATAATTTTAGTTAGTGATTATTAATACCAGCTATAGTTCATTTAATATAATAGAAATGTGTAAACTAGATCACATCCACCAAACGTTATTTCTGAGACAGTAGAAATATTACATATTCATAATAATGCGTCTTGCAGGGGGGATCAGATTACATCCCGGCAGCTTTTTTCTCAAGGCGCTCCTCCTCTTCGTTCGCGGTTTGCGGAGCAGAGGTTTTGTCCGTCGCCTCCTCCTTTCCCTGCACTTCTACGGGGTTCGCCTTCTCCTCCGTTTGCTCCTCGGTTTCCCTCTTGGCCACTGGCCGTGTCTCAGTGTCCGCTTGATCCATGTAGTCTTTCATGGCGCGCTCGTACAGCTCGTATGGGAACTGTCCCTTCTGCTGCGCCTGGGTATCCCGTTTGGTGATGGTGTTTGGGTACTCGGTAAGGATTTTGGCCGCAAGGTAGGTTGTCACCTCGTCTTCTACGTCGCCGTCTTCATCGTCGTCATCGGTGGCGTCGGCCTGACGCTTCAGGGGCATCTTGTTAAGCTCCGACAAGAACAGGTTCTCCCGGCGTCCGGAGGGGGGTGAGGTTTTAACCGGAACTGCAACACGGCTTGTCGCTGCTGAGATTCTGTCTGTGGATGAGGGGACCTTCATAGGTCTCTGCACAACGGGGTACTCGTTGCTGATGGTCTCCACCCCGATTATGTCCAAAAAGTCCTCTCTGTCCATGTCATCGGGGGCGGGCTTGCTCTTCAGCGGCAGCCTGCGGCTGAAGTACCTGATCTTGGGGGTCTGTCCGGCCGTGTAGCGGGTTAAGGTTTGAGGGTTGCGGTGGAGCTTCCTGAGCTCCTCTGTGAGCACCATATCGATAAGGTCCTGAGGAGGAACGTGGAGCTTGAGGGAAAGCTCCAACAGCTCCTTCACTGTCCGGGGATCCACGATGGAGGGGCGGATCAACCTTTTCCTCTGATCGCCGGTCTGATCCCTGTTCTGCGTCTGATCGCTCATCTCCAAGACCTTCAACAGGTAGTAATCTACGAGTTTAGTGTCATCATCAGCATCCTCTTGGTTTTGGTTGGCACGGCGTTGCATCTCCTCCCGCTCTGATTCCTCCTGTTCATTGAGCGCTCTATCCATCTCTTCGTGGCTCCTGTTCACCATCTCCTCAGTCTCTTCCCTCTCCTCCACGGGGACCCAGTCCTCTCCTCCAGCCACATCCTGACTAAAAGCGTCTTCTCCATCATCTCCGAACACACCTCTCTTCTGTCCGGGGGCTGCCGCCATCCTCCCCAGTTCATCGAAGATGGATCTGAGATTGGCTAGACTCTGGGGGGTGTACTGCTCGTCCAGATCTTCTGTTGCGCGCTTAGCTGCGTCTGTGTTCTCTTCATCTTCAAACATGAGCGGATACTTCTTGTGGGGTCTGGGGAAATTACCGTAGTCTGCTGGTGGGCTTTCCGGTGCTTCAGTGTCTTTGGTGTGGTGCCTGTGCGCTCGGCGGCCACTCCTGGGATCTTTCCCAGCCTGATCCTGGAGAGTCTTGAGCATCGCCTTCATCAAGTGTCCAGCGGTTATGCCCTGATCATGGATGCTGGGGGCAGGCTGACGGTCCCCAGGAACCTCATCTTGTTGCGAGGCGAGCTGAAGCAGAATCTTGAATTTTTCTACTTCGTCGTAATCCACTGGCTCAGATCGGTCCCCGTTTCGCTGCTTCAGGTTTTCGATGTACTCCAAAGCTTTGATCATATCGGAGCTGGGTGAAAAAGCAGCCGGTTGCCCTTCGTTCTCACCGCCTCGGAGCCTGTATTGGCGGGGGAGAGATGCAGTGTGCACGGCGCATCCGTGGAGAAGGAAGGCGAGCAGGACCACGGCTCCCTCCGCGGGCAACTTGTGATGGAAATGCAGCATTATAGGCAATTTTATTACCTGTAAAACGAGATCAGAACAGGTTTAGGAATCAGATCGGTAGGGATAGATGCGTTTTAAGTACTAAGTTAACCTCTAACGCAAAAGCGCGCTACCCTGTGTGTTTTGATCCAGGGTTTGTATTCACATCAGGGAGTTACGCTCCGCAAATTAAATGATGTGATGCTGAGTGCGTTGCATGTACATCACTGGATGACTCACTCCCTGCGTTGTTATGGGCAACCTCAGCATTACATTTACACCTGTTTAGTAACCTATAAAATCTAACATAAAACTTCTCGCATTTAACAGCCTGTAAGCAGAAACGTGTATTAGACACTAATTCTAGACTAAGCGTGTTAGTATCTTGAAACGTCTGATTTGAAAACGCGCAAAAACAAAGCAATCAAGCGTAATACATTCAGAAAGTATATTTATAAACTAATAATGGGTAAAACGAAAACATTGTTATTTTTGTTACCTTTGGTAATAAAGCTCAGACAGCAGTGAGGGTGTATGGCATCTCCTCAGGAACGGTGCTGATTCGCTTCTGTTTTCAGCACTTGGACAGCTCCTCCTGTTATATGAGGCACCACATGACCACCGCGTCATCAAACAACACACGCAAAAGCTGCTCCTAAAAAGTCCCAATAAATGATTCAGGTTTATGGTATGGCATACTAACGAGTCTGCTGTATTAAAAATAGACCTTGTGTGCTGTTTGCAGCACTGCACCTTTCTGTAGATGCTATAATGTAAAGATTTTTAACGATCTGGAGGAAAGCTGCGACTTGTCTCATTTAAAGCGGATATTTGTGTGAATATTCAGACTTTGTGGTATTTAAAATCACCTACTCAGGTTTTGCTAATCGGCATAAGTGAACAGTAGGGTAATTGAATGTTTACTATAATATTAATCTTGATTGAATTTTATATCTTATTTTACCTTTTTAAAATACGCTCTTTCTATGCTTTTGAGTATATATTGTATTGTGAAACATTGCTGTTTTAACACTAAATGTTTTTCTAACAGCCTTTGTTTTTTTTTCTCTCTCGTTATGATTTATTTTGACACGTATTGATGCATTTATGATTAAATGAAATTTTACCTTATCTTTCTCTGTTTTGCATCGTGGCATTTCAAGAGTTAACTTATCCAGCGATGACTCACAGGCTCAACGCACCGCGAAGCTGCTGTCGCAGTCCAGCAGCCTATCTATATACCCTTCATCCCCTCCTCTCTGCGCTGATGGTGATAAACACCCTCCCGCCGGCTGGGGACCAGAACCCCGGCATTCCGCAGGTCGACCAGATAAAGGGGCCACAGCACGCCGGCTGCCGTTTAAAGGTCAGGAATGGGCGGTGACATGGTTTATGGAGGGATCAAAAGATGTAATCAACACCTCTTTCGCTTAATATCTTCCAGCGAACATCTGTGATGATCACCATTGCATCACTATCATAACCGTCTGTAGCTGTGGGTCAAACACACTGGTTAAAATTACCCTATGTGTACGTTTCGTTTAATGTTGCTAAAGTGTGTTTCATTTCTTAATGATTAAATACACTTGGATAAGATTTATTTTTGTGATGCCAGCTGCTTTTCTTAATATTTTGCCTTATGCTGCGTTCGAGTTTTCTCGGAAGTCCGAGCTTGGATGTGAATGACGTCACTCCTGACGTCTTAGTTGCAAGTTGGAAAGCCAGTGGGATTGCTAATCACTGTGTTGCTAACTACTATTTGAAATGCAAAACGCCAGCGACGTATTTTACTCCAGTTTATGCGTTCTGACACTAAAAACAAAAATAGAGGTTAACACCGGAACTGTCGAGATTCCTATACCCCCTAGAACCGGCAGAGAAAGTAATTTTAAGTCCATTTCAGAAGTAGCTTACCTTAGTAATGAGAACGTTTCATAAATTCATACTGGAAAATGAGTTGACAGGCATTAAAACAAATGAGTGGAAAATTAATTTCACCACAAAAACAGTGACTTCACTTTCAATGATTTAGATAGCTATGTGCAGAAATAATCAAGCATTCATGACAAATATGGTAGAAAATACTTTTCTTTCTTTAAAAGATTTCATTGTAAGAGTAAATTGGTAAGAGATAGCATCATGCCTGAACCCCGTGTCCCACGTTTTAATTGATTAAGCTTAGAGAAGAAGAAAAGCTAAAACCTGAATGAGGAATGGAATTTTTTTCCATCATATCATCAAGGTAATTGTAATTTTTTACAATATTATACAGATCACTGACCTCATTCACTTTGGGCTTTTACTACATTTTGTGTGGCAGCCATATTGGATAAGAAAGTCAAGGCTGCTCGGCAGTCTCCTAACTTACTTTGTCAAATATCTGATTTCAGGGCCCGTGGTTGTTGCATTTCCATCTGAGAACTTGGAAGATCTGACTGTCAAGTACAAATAAACCCATAATCAGTTGCAAGTTGGAAAACCAGTGGGATTTGCAAAATGTTAAGAAAAAAACAAGCTTTTTATGCTGTATTTCTCTATTTTATACATTCACATACTAAAGGAACATGTTCTCATAATGTAGAACTATGTGTGGCATTGGTTTAACGAGATAAAAACTACCAGTAGGGCTCATAAATAGTTTATACCTGCAACTTCTACAATTTATGTACAACATCTACATTGAACTTGGAGCTGCTCAAATTGTGCATTTTGTTCTTCCCAAGTCGGGTACTGCATGTTTAAAGCCTAAGGAAAGGGAAAGAATTGTAAGAATTATCCTTCAATGTTTGAACACATAAAATGGAGAAAAATACATTGCTATTGTCTTGATAGTTAGTGCCACAACAATAAAGAAATCATACTGTTTTTTTGGGGCTTGCAACCAGACATTGCTCAAGTCGGGCGTGATGTCATTCCCAGACCCAACCTTTGACCAATTGGGCAAAGCAAATACAGCCTTAGACTTACAACTTTCCTATTTGTATTTCCAAATTCAGAGTGTGTTCTTGTTGTATTTCTAACTGAGAACTCAGAAAATCCAACTTCAGAGTACAAATAAAACACACCATTATTGCCCTACAAGCACAGAAAGATAAGTTGTAGACACTCCAGATCTCAAGTATCAAGCTTCTAAATTGATTCCCACTATCAGGATCTTCTAACACCGTGCATACACATAAGTGCTCCTCCATATGTGCCATGCTCTGACTGTTTCACGATCTTTTCCATGTTTTCTGTGTTCCAAGTTTCCCTCCATGCTTACTAAAATATTAAAAGCAAAAGGTGCTAGATTAATATTTCCACTGCCTCCTCAGGGGCAATCACAGCATGGCATTTTGACCAAGGTGACGTCAATAACGCTGGAGGAGCTTTTTTTTTAATTGATCGTGCCTTTACCTGCTTGCCCTTTTGGGCTGAAGAGCCACAGAAAGCTTCCCGACATGAAGCACAATAATCCATCTTGTGTGAATGAGAGGGTAATCAAGTAATTGGTAGAGAAAGACAGAGAATGTTAGGCATGGTATTTTATTTGTAAGCTTTATACTAGAAGTTCCTCTATTGATCCTTTGATTTTATACGTCTCCATTCAGAAAAAGCCTTCATACTGATGAACACTCCACAATTACAGTCAACTCACGCCTCTAACTGATCATTAACATGACATCCTCTTGGTTTATTAAGAAAGTGATTATGGCCATTGTCTCCCATCGATATTATTGAACTAGAAGGTTTCTCCTACCCACACACACTAAAATGCAAATAGCTTACAGCTCATTTACAGATCATGACAGTGACTAATGAAAATGTCTTGGAGTGACTGTGATGGATGTTTTTCACACATTGGTAGCTGTGACAACAATAAATGACTACAAGTTTCTGAGTTGTCCATTTATAGTTTACACAGTGTAAAAATACACAAGCAGATAGAATTAGTTTTTATGTCTAGCTAAGCATAATTTGCCATATTGTTGTATACGTTTTTTTGTTTTGTTTTTGGAGATGTGCTACTTCTTTACGCATATATCAGCCATTATCTTGTCTTTGGATGAGTCATGGGAGGTGGCAAGCTGTTAAACATCTGCTGAGTTACTTTAGACAAAATTCAGATGTGTTTTTTTTATTTTTATTTGTTGTGTCTGTTATTTACCTAACTCCACTCCCCAAGTAGCACATATAATTTCACTGTTTCTCTGCAGTCATGTCTCAGTAGGCTCCCTGTGGTGGAAGATTTGCTGGATGAATCTTTGATTCCTCTCTGGGGGCTGAGATGGGCTGTCTGTGGGCATCGTTGTGGACCACTCACTTCATCACTCGTGAAAAAACAAAACAAGGTTTTTAGTAATTGGTGCTACTGAATCCGTTTTGTCTCATTCGTTGTCTACACTTCTTCATCTTTATCAATGAACATCACAGCAGAGTAGAGGGAAAATCATATGAATTAAATAAGGTGTTCACTCATTCTTATTGATTTTGTGCCTTTCATCACCTCCCCTTCAAACTCACCTTTGCCACCATTGGTGGAACCCTTAACAATTCCTATTATGTTGAGGAATATTTAGTCATTAACCCATGACTTTCCGCTTCCCTGGGATTTAATATAAGGTGACCAAGACACCCAGTCCTTTCAGACACTCTTCCAAAAGAAAAAGACAAGAAAAAAAAGGCCATTTGGGTAAGGCTATTGTGTGTTGATCATCATAAATCAAGAAATGGCTGCAAGAAAAATGGGTCACTTGACTGAAAATGTCTACCAGGATGCTTGGATAGTCTTGAAAAGTAAGTAATTTGGTTTCATCATTTTCGAAGAATGGAAAAAAATAAAGCAGAGAGTCCTTCTTCTGATTAATAATGAGTATAGTGGATTTTACAATGATATATTTTTAAATGTCATATCTTTGATTTGAAATATTACAAGTTGATTTTACCATGTTACTTATCAGTAGTTTGGTTTTTCACTTTTGGCTGAATGCACACTAAAAAGGCTATTTCACAAATTTTGTGGATTCTATACAACTTTTAGTTCCGGTTGAACTAGACCCCTTTCTCTGGGTCAAAATGTCAGTCAAAACACTAAAACTGCTATATTTTTCCACCACTCATAGGGAAGAGGATGCTAGTTGCAGTGGATCTGTTAGAGACGTGCTGCAAAAAATTCAGTGTGAGATTAGGCATCTGCTAAAAAGGGTTTTTGCACATCGTAACCAGATATGCGAACGAGTGCAGAGATAGCTTCTTTAATGGTATTCCAGGTCATGGGTGCTTTGTTCACATACAGCAAACTAAAGCTGCTAAATTGTGTTTTATAACTGTGGGTGAGCTACTCTACTGCTTAAAGCCCAACACTAGTTTCCATTTCACCCACCGGTTTAGTTTTCTGCATATAACAACAAAACAGTTGAGGAACTTTATACTTGTAGCAATAAACAAGTGGCATCTATCTGCCCTCAGCTGTTCTAATGAGAACTAGGTTCACATTATTATATACAGAAGTAAACAAAAGCTCTGCCAGAAACCTCCAAGAACTCTTCCAAACACATAATTATGTCATTTATCTATCTGTCTGAAGCGGTTTCATGATTCAAAGTCCTCTAATTCTATTCAGACAGATTTGTTCAACAGAGAAATATTAAATGTTGTCTCAAAAATAGAATCTCACAATAGTGTTTGCAGAAAGAAATGTAATTATGACATAGTTTGACAAAGAAATGTAATAAGTCATGAGCATAACGCACTGAACAAAATAAAGGCAATTAATTAGGACCATTTTTGATGTCAATAAAAAACTGTATTCTGAGAAAGAATTTAGAACACCTTCTGAAAGCCAGTCGTTTCCCCTTTGGCTAACATAGCTTCAGTCTGGTTGTTGTTGTATCCACCTACCTGTCTCTGACATCGCTCTGCTGAAAGTCCTCGTCTTCAGGAACAAGATGTTTGAGGGGTTACTTGCATGTACAACCTGATTCAAATCACCCTACAACATCTGAAAAGATAAAGATCTGGAGCTTAGTTAATGTGGAGGTGTAAAAATGTGTTCCTCACAGAACACCTCATGTTTTTAAACCTGCATTTTTTTCTGAAGTTGAAAAATGTGTTTTCTTCATTTTTAATTGAAAAATTATTTTACTTAAATCTCCCAGGATTGTTAAATTGATATTATCAATTTTCAGATGTTACTTCACTCTCTCTCTCTTTTACTTTATGTTTGTGCAATCTTTACTTAAACCATTGATCATAAACTCAAAGCATATCTGCAGGGATTCATGGTGTATCTGCAGTTTACCAAGTATACTGCTTTTGCTTACCTTTGTGTCAATCTTTTCGGTGGAGGAGAGAATAACACCAAAGACATGCGTCAAACCAGATGCTTATAAAAGCCAAACACACTCATAAAACTGTGCTATTTGTTCCTCTGTGTGGCTTTAAAGCTTCAAAAATATGCTCAAGGACCAATGAGTCATAAAGAAGCTGAAGTTGAGGATTTGAAAACACTTCAACATTTTGTCCCAGCTTTTCACCTTGAATAGTGTGGCTGCAAATTTAATAACGTCGTATAATTCCATGTTAAGAAACACGAAAAACAATAAATAACCACATGAGAGGGAGAAAAAAATGGCCACCCACCACTTTCACCTCCTTTTCGACCCACAAGAGCCTGAAGCTTGGCATGCCCGTTGTCAAGACATCTTTACAGCCAATGTCTCCATGGTGACAGTGCCTCAGAGCTTTTCATCTGCCTCCATTTTCATCTCCTTCCCACAGGTTTGTGTCCTTGTCTCCTTCATTAGAGTCTTCACTTTTTTTTTAAACCAGACACTTTCCCTAAGGCTTGCGTTCATTACTTTTTTTCTTCACCCGGTTGTAACCACCCAGCCCCTACTTCCCAATGTGCCAATTACAGCAGTGAATGCATGGTTCTTGTCTTCAGGAGGCAGGTGGTTCAGGTGTAAAGATGGGAGTGATTAGAGCCACAATGTGTAGGCTGAGCCATTAGCACAAAGGAGTGGACAGAAAGAGAAACTCCTGGTTCAGACCTACAAGGGAGAGGGAACAACAATGTTGTCATTGTCCATGCAAGAATGCAGCTGAAGTCCAGCCTAATGGATTCAATATCTCCCTAATTACATGAGTTGTCATTGCTTTTTTGAGGAGTAATCACCTTGTCTCTCCTTTTGTTTAAAATCATCAAACCAAATACATTTTTTTACTGTAAAACCCTTAATGACTAAATCCAGCCAATTGTTATGTGTTGTGCTAAAATTTCAACGTGTAACTTGTGAGTCGGTTTTTGTCTGTTAAGATACTTCTGTTTACAACCAGCTCACTGTTTTTTTTTCTTGCAAAAGTATTCACATCCCTTAAACTTTTTTATCACTTTACAACCACAGACTTCAAAGTATTTTATTGGGATTTTTTTTGTGTCATAGACAAGTAACTCAGTAGAGCGTAACTGTAAATGGAAAGACAGTAATACATGGTTTTCATCTTTTGCGTTTTTTCAAAATGACCTGACCTGAAGTATGCTGTGTATTTGTATTCAGCCCCTTTAACACTGATACAACCAACTGCATTTAGAAGTCACCTAATTGGTAAATAGTCTGATTGTGTATTATTATGTAACCTCAGTATGAATAGAGCTGTTCTGTGAAGGCATCAGAGGTTTGTTAGAGAACAGAGGTGGCGAGTACCTAGTTACATTTACTTGAGTTACCTTTTGAAAGAAAAATATATATTTCTAGTTATACTGCCCTGTACTTTTTACTTATACTTGAGTAATGTTATTTTGAAATAGAGCTACTCTTATCCAAAAACGTACCAGATACAAACATCCTTACAGTTTATTTTAAAGCGATACTTTTTGTATGTAAACAAGTTTGTTCTTATGTTATTTTGTATCTGCTCAGCTGTTTGAAGGTCAAGCGAATGTACAGTAAACAGTATGTATTATAACTGGAAGTATTTTGCACTGTTCTAATGTATACTCATGCTCTAACTAGTGTAAGTATTGCTTCATGAAAAAAAATCCATTTGGAAATGTGTTTCCTTTTGCCTAAATATGATAAAGATGTTTTAATCCTTTTTACCCATTAAAAAAAAAAAACATATTTATAATACCTTACTGGCTTTATGTTTTTGTCAGTCTAATTACATAATTTTAGCAAATTAAATTAGACATTATGATCAAACATTTACTTGAGTAGCTTTTTAATTGGCTACTTCTACTTGAGTAAAAATATATTGAAGTATTGCTACTCTTACTTGAGTACAAATGTTATGCTAATGTTAAATGTTAATGCTACTCTACCCACCTCTGTTAGAGAGCATTACTGAACCAGCAGCATCAAAACAACTGACGGGTCGGTGAAATTTATAGCAGGGTTAGGTTTTAAAACATCTGAGGATTTGAACAACTCTCAAAGTACTGTTCAGTTCAGTCATCAAAAACTGGAATTAGTATAGCGCTATGTAAACCTACAAAAACATAGCTGTCCACCTAAACTGACATGCTGGGTAAGACTAGCATTAATCAGGGAGGCAGCCAAGAGACTCATTGTAATGTTGGATGGCAAATATGGTGAAAAGGTGATCAGTAGCTATGCACTTCCCAAATCTGGTCCTTGTGGAAGAGTGGCAGAAAAAAAATCATTACTGAAGAAAAGTCACTCCTGTTTGCAGTTTGCCATAAGCCATGTGGCAGACACAGCAAACATATGGAAGAAACTACTCTAATTAGCAGGGACAGGGAGGCTGGTCAGAGTTCATGGGAGGATGGACAGAGCTACATATTTGGCAATCCTGGAACAAACTCTGTTAAATGTAACAAATTGACTGAGACTGTACTGTACTTTAGTTTGTGTTGGCGAAACACATAAAATTCCAACAAAACACATTGATGTTTGTGATTGTCATGAGTCAAAATGTGAACATATCTGACATTAGGCCACAGTTTGAGAGGTTCACATCCTCCTTTTTCTCCTCTCTTTTTTAATAGTGATTTCACCAGTAACCTTAAACCAACATATAGTTATGCATCTGGAAGCCAGGAAACCTTTAGTCACATGCTGTTTACCTTCCCTTTATGCCTTATTGCATATCACTGAGTTTATGAGTTTCTATCCAGAAGTTATCTCCTGTGTTTTCTTTCTCTGAGCTTCTCTGCAGCACATTTCTGATTAGACAGTCTGTCTGTTGACACTGACTTTTTCACTTTTTCTCTTTTCTTTCTTGTCTTGCTTATTTTGGCCTCAGCTCAAAGCTAAAGGCCATCATCTTTGTTCCCCGTTCCTTCTAAGTATTTTTCATGATAGTGTTTATCACTTTGCTGTCTCTTTGCTTAGAAAGCCATTGTTTTCTTCTTTAATAAACAAATACATGTAACATATGCATCAGAAGCTCAGTTTATAATATTATCAATTTTTTACCACAGTTTTCCATTTGGGTCCTAACTCATTAACTGTCACTGGAACTGATCCATAAAGGACACAAAGGAAATGTAGTAAAGATAATTAAATGAACAAACACAAAAGTATTTTTAATGAAATTCTCTCTTTTTATTTTATCTGTATAATAAATAGTGATTTATAAATATTCTTGCTTTGGGATAATCAAATTCCCTTGCTTCTGAAGGAGGACATGCAAGAAAGAGTTTGAAACCCATTAGCACAATAAACCAGACTTGCCATTGCTTTTGCATCTTGTACAATTGAGTTATTTTCATGGGAATAGATGTTCGGTATTTTCTTTTTTTAAATTTCTCTCCTGAACGACGGCTGTGAATCCTCTGAATCTTCCGCAACGGCTGAAGTGATGCTTTGTTCTGATGCACATGAGTGGATGAGCACACGTGAACCAATTGTATCAATCTCTCTGGCAAAAGGATGCAGCTTGACGCACTGGCTGACGTCACTAGAAGGCAGGGCAGGATGTTTATTGATGAAGTCAATAAAGAGAGCCGAAAGAGAAACATAAAGAAACCTTTGAGAACCAGAAACAGTTACCCAATGTTATGAAGACTGAGGAATACAGCAAAGTTTAGTTGGATTTAATAACCTAACACTAAAGAAGCACATATTTATAGCAAAAATATTTGAAATAAGTCTTTTTGTCTCGCTAATTGGCTGTATGTTTCTGAAAATGCACAGTGTCTAGGCAACAGCAGTGCGTTTTAGGCTCATTAATGATTGCCACCATTTTCCTGTCCTCCTCTGCAGTCTGTGTGCTTAGTGGTAGGGCTGTAGAGAAGTGTGGGATTTTTTTTCTCTTTTTTAATGTGATTGAGTCAATATGTGTAGATGCTAATACGCCAGAAACAGACTTTCTGTTATTCAGCCAAAAGCCAACATCCGGTCCTTGCCACAGCGCATTTACAGGATGTTGTCGCTGCATTGGGCCAAAACACGTTTGGAGTTAATGTGAGAATTTTGAATAGATGTTCTATTTTGGTCCTCCCCTCTTTTTCATTGCAGTTAATCCTCTCATCTCTCCATCAATTGCGGTCATCGACCTTTACACCACTTCCTCCCTTTTTTCCTTTTTTTCCAGCTTGTCTTCTGCTTTATCGCTTCCATCACTTTTCTGTCACAGTCACTTTTATCTCTAAAGTTCCTCCCTCCACTGCTCTTTGTCTGTGTTGTGAAGCTGCCTCCAAAAAACACATTGACCCTTTGCTTCTCCACCCCCACTCCCTCCCCCACCCCTTCCCTTCCTCCCTTTTCTCCTCCTGACTGATGCTATAAATACCCAGCATCGGTGAGTCATCGCTCCGACGTATCAGTTGCCTATCCCTCTGTGCCTTGCCACCCTCAGCCTCCCCTCTCCTTCCTCCCCCAGATCTCTCAGCTCAGGCTCATTACCAGGCTTCACGCGCTTTACCATCTCTAATTTGGCCTTTGCATCATGATATATCCATGCTGAGTGAAGCAGAGGCCAGTGCTTGGCATGGTGCACCCAAAGGTCAGACTGACACATTATTGTCACAGACACACACAAAAACAGAGCCAGTGGGAGAGCTGGAAGTTAAAAACACTGTTAAGCAAAAAGAGCATCAAATTCCCTGTAGGTAATACAAAATGTGGGCAGTGAGTTTCTTAATTTGTCTTTAAAATGCCTCAAAGATAGAAAAAAAAGTATTTACCAACAGCTACACGCATAAAAAGTATCTTTAGCTGAGCATTAAATTTATACTTTTCTCATTTCAATTATGAACTAATACCTCATTAGATTATATCAGAAAAGTTGGGGAAAATAAGCCTGAAGAAACAAATGTTACTCCAGCTAATTTGTAATGTAAATAAATGATCCATTATGACAAAAACTCAGTAGTGAAAGTATTTTAACTAGATTTGATTTTATTGTCAAAGCAAAGTTCAATAAAAAATTCACCTGTTTTAATGAACAAGAACACAATGCATGTAAAAAATGTGATGGCATGAAAATGTTGCATCATAATTTTTGCGTGCAAAAGCAACTTGGTTACCAATATATTTTTTAGTTAAAATATGGGCTGCACGGTGGTGCAGTTGGTAGCAATGTTTCCTTATAGAAAGAAGGTCCTCAGTTCACCTCCTGGCCAGGCGTCTTTCTACATGGAGTTTGCATGTTCTCCCTGTGCATGCGTTGGTTCTTTTCGGGTACTCCGGCATCCTCCCACAGTCCAAAAACATGTCTGTTAGGTTAATTGGTCTCTCAAAATTGCTCTTAGGTGTGAATGGGTGTGTGCATGGTTGTTTGTCCTGTGTGCCTCTGTGTTGCCCTGCGATGGACTGGCGACCTGTCCAGGGTGTACCCCGCCTCTCGCCTGTAAACTGCTGGAGATAGGCACCAGCTCCCCCGCGACCTTATACAGAAGAAGCGGGTATAGAAAATGGATGGAGTTAAAATATACAAAATGTGTTTCTACAAACAAATGTTATTGCACTGAAAGTGGAGCCATTCGCATCTTTTTATAGTACTACTAGTAGTTAAAGTATGGCTAACAGCCCAGGGCACCATTCCATCAGGGTGGTAAAAACACTCAAAAATAGCGTGTTTTATCACTCATTTGCTTCCTATTTTACATTAAATCTGTTGTTATGTATAAGCTGTTGTCTTGACAAGGAGACCCTGAGTTTGAAAGACATTGTATGTACATTCATTTATACAGTGTATTTATTTGTGAACTTGTAGAGGTACGTAAAGCTGTAATAACTTGTCAAAGTTACCATGTTCAATATGTCTCTATTTGTCTTGCATATTGTTGTGAAGTAATTAAAAACCAACTAGTGTTTATTATGTAAGCTGAGGTTTGAGAGCCTTTATGTATACCCAGTTAAATGAAAGTTTGGACATTAACTTCTTTTCGAGCTTTTCTTTCGTAAATGTGTTACTAAACTTGGTAATGATTATCAGCCACTCTTTAGTCTTAGCTTAATTCCTGCAAGGTACCCAGGCTGTCTCTGCAAGTCAAGTTCAAATTGTCAGCCTTATACCACAGTGCCTCACAGTTGTTTACAGGGGTTTATGTTGATTTGCTTGATTTGTTTTTTTTATCAGAATATGTCACAATGCCCTGTGGTCAAGGATAGAGCTTGTTGCTGTCCAGAAAACATTTCTCTAGAAGCTTTGAAAACCTAAGCCCTGACACCATCTTTGTGTTCAACACATTTTGCATGGCCTGTAGGGTTTAAGATGTAGCCCTAAAAAACAATTAAGGAAAGGTTGTCCTGCCTACCTACAGATCATATAGATGTGGCATTAACATTCTGCAAAAGATTTTATAGATCCAGTGATCAATAAAGGAGTGTTATGTTTGAAAAACTGAAAAACTGCCTTTCTGACAAAAACTCTAACAGTGAAATATAATAATGATGTGTGAGCAAATCTGGACCAGAACATTTTGGAGATAAAACCTCAATAATTAAAGGTTGGGATGACAATTGATCTGATGAAACTCCTAATCCAATACAAATGCTTTGTGTGAAGAAACCTTTTATAAACTATAAATTTTTTCTGACATATTTCATACATCTCTTTCCCCATCTCAGCTCCATCCTGGCGTTGCCGCCATTTTTCAGCCTGAAATGCAATTATTCTCAGTTCTTCTCCAGGCACCACCCACCACCTCTCAGGAGTTATGAAACAGTCCAGCGTCAGCCCTGCTCATCCTTGGGTAAATGCCAATATGTCTCTGGCTAACCCAGGAATGTGTGTGTGTGTGTGTGTGTGTGTGTGTGTGTGTGTGCAGAACATAGAGATAAAAGTTTTTTTTTCCGCACTTCTGAGTCATAAGCAGACAGGAAGAGGGAGCCAAGCGAAGCAGCAGGAGAAAAAACGATGGAGTGGCATCCCAGTGGAAAAAACGGAAGACAGATACAATACATAAATAGAACCCACATTCTGTATTAATACAATATGGAAGACAATCTTCCTGCTTCTCCGTGTTGTTGTTGTTGTTGTTGTGGTAGAGCAATTCCTTCTCTGTATGTGTGCATCAGCATCAGTGGACTAATGAAGGGAGCGTTATGCCGATGACTCATCCGCTCATCCCAGAGGAATGGATGGAGGGATGAACAGCAGAGAAGGGTGGGAAGGACTGTTTGACTGTGTGGTTTTAAAGACAGTCAAAACATATCACATGAATTCAAAATTAAAATAGGAGTACGCTTGCAAGGGCATATCAGTAAAATAGAAGATGATCACAACTAATTTATTATAATTATCAGTAATTCAGTTAAAACAAGAAATTCATAGATGACAGTCATTATATACAGAGGGATATATTTGAACACTATAAGTATTTCTGTTAGTTTTGATGATTTTGGCTTACAGCTAATAAAAATCCACATTCAGTTACTTAGAACATTTGAATATTGTATAATGATTTTTTTTTTTGTGGTATGGCCATATTATGGCCTACACAATTATAGGGAGCACTACTTTACAGTTGTCACTGATAGCTCCAACATGGAGAGGAAGGCAGAAATGGTCATTGCTGGAAAAACTGGCTGTTCATACAGTCCTCTATCAAAACGTTAAGAAAAAGTTAAATGGAAGGAAAATGTTTAACTACAGTGAATTGGGAAGAAAGTCTATTTCAAGTTGTGGTGGGAGACTAAAAATGATCACTGGGGTCAGTGTTTCTGGAGACATCACACAGATGAATCCAAGACATGGTCTACAGCATTCCTGGACCAGAGACAGCATCAGAGGAATATTAACTGGGCTAAGGAGAAAAATGGACAAGCCTGTTGCTCAGTAATTCAGTATCCTGCATTTTATTTGGCAATGAGTGTCCCAATGTCTGAGGAAAAGTGGAGAGGCACAGAATCCAAGCTACTTAAGATCCGGTGTGAAGTTTCCACAGCTACAGATGATTTGGGAGCCATGTCACCTGCTGGTGTTTATCAGTAGCACCACAACCATGGTGCTATTGGGAATGATCGGCCAACAAACTGGCCTGACCCGAACCCCCTAGAGAATCAGTGGAATATTGTGAAGGATTATCATTAAGCCATTATTATTAGAATTAATAGAAATAAACTTTTGAAATAAAGGACTTTTGCGTTCAGTGAATCTTTTTATGTTTTGCTTTGTGAAGTGAATTACTGAAATAATCAAACTTTGTGATATATTCAGATTTATTGAAATGCATCTGTAGTTTATTTATGAATACATGAACCAGCAGTAATTATCAGGTCCCAAGAAACTGAAACATTTAAGTTCATTGGCTAATCAATAGTTGAACAAAAACAATGATGGGATAAGTAAGTGAGAGACAAGTAGCAGGTATACATGGTACTTCCTTCCTTAAACTGAAGTAGAAGCACAGGTCTGACATCAAACTGTTAAAAAAAGGAACTTTTAAGTTTGTGAAATAGAGAAACTAGCTCTACATGCAAGTTTGACTCCTGAACTATTGTGTTTTTCATGTGTCGGGTTGCGGCACACAGCCTTTCAACAACCACATCCACTCAGGCAGGCACACTGGCCTTTGTTGCCATAGAAACTATGGTTTCAGGGTGATTTCCAATAAAGCTTCCCATCCTTCAGATGATCAACACAAAGAACAGGTTTAACCATACACACATTTTTATTTCCAATACATAATTGCCAAGGCCAAATCACAAATAAATAAGAAACTTGCAGTAGCTCAGCTTTATTACACAAAAACAAACAAAAGGAGGAAAAAAAGAAGGCCTGAAAACTGGCCAATAACAAAAATACATTTAGAGGTGGCTTTGTTATTGGTAGTATTTAATGTAGTTTCAATATCAGTCCCTCCCGCCCTCTGAACCTTTTTACAAAGCAAGTGGAAAAAATACAATTATCTCTTTGGGCCCCCTGCTACCTTGCCGGTAGGGCCAGGTATACGGAGCGTGACATTAACAAAAACCACGGTGACCTACACAATCAACAGAAACCCCTTTAGAAACCTCAAGGTTTTTTTTTTTTTTGTCAGAAGGCAACAGGCTGCCTCTAGCAAAGAGAAAAAGCAGCAAACAGCAGAGTAAGCGACTGACTTTTCACTGAAATGTCAGGGGAGAAAACGTATTTTGTGTTAAAAAAAAAACAAAAGACAAAAGGAAGGCAGGGGAGAGGTCCTGCTTTGGTAGAATAATACGATCAAACCACTACAAGCTAAGAGGTGGAATCAGACTACCTGACTGTACCTTTATTGATGCAGTATGCAAGGAGTACCAGAAAGCAGAAAAAACTATTCTCCTTAAATTACAGCACTGGCCAAACATTCTCATCTTCAGTCTATAGACAAATAAATACTGAAGGAAGAAAGTCACCTGTTATATGCGATTATTTAAACATCACCATCAATCTGGAAACCTACTGTAGTCAAGCTATATTTTACATGAATTCAAATAAATGGCAGGTTACAGAATTCTTTTTATGTACATTACACATACAGTTATTATACACACAAACCAGTCTAAATATACAGAAATCCCAGTTTGAGTTGATCCTATTTACTCTAAGCTGGAATGTGCTCATAAAGCATTTCTTCTTCAGTGGCTTGAATGGAGTGCGATTTTTCTCTTACTGGGATGCTTTGGTACACTCGTGCACCTTTAATCATGCAGTTTTTACAAAACCAGCTAATAAAGTTTTAATTAACATTTTCAGCACAGGCTATATCTAAACTCCGCTGTCAGTGTCGCTCTACCACCCTTCTAAGTCTATGACGATCTTTTCCTAAAAGCCTTCATCCTAAACGAGGCTTCGTGATAAATACACCAAAAAAAAAAAAAAAACAGACTGTTGGCTGTTGCATTTTCTTCCTTCTTACATACTTTAAAATTGAGCATAAATATTGCACATTCATTTTTGTATTTCATATTTATATTTAAAATCTGATAAAAGTAACAGTAAGTTGACCTATGGTTAATAGGATTAACATACAACTGTGCCAAAAAGTTACTCTAACTCTACTTTGAACCATTCTACAGTAAGCTAAGTTCCCTTGGAGATATCCATATGGTGCATTAATCGTGACTGGAGGAGTACAGGGCAGATGTGGCAGGTCATTGCAGAGTCTTAAAGGACACCTTTTCCCACTGATGCTGCATTCGCTGGGAGCAAGAATAAAGGAGTCAAGTAAGTAAACATGCACTCAAAAGAGCAAACTTCAGGATGCCAGACAACAAAAAGGGAGAAAATGACTTTTAAAAAACTTGAAGAAAACATACCTTGAGAATTAAAAGATAGACAATACAACTTAAGTGTACAAAAATGGTAAACCCCCTCTGAACAGTACAAGTAACAAGGAAAAAAAAAGGCAATTTTCAATGTCTTAATGTTAAATCTCTCTTGACTCTGCAACACTTTTTCATCGCACACATGGATCCCAAACCAAACATAAAAAGAAAGATTTCAACACACGTAAAAAAACAAAAATATTTAACACAATAAAGATCCCTGCAAATATTCCAACCTGAAGGTTCCTCAGAGTCTAAGAGGGATCGCATATCCCTGCCAGATATCTGCGCCGCATGTTAGCAAACCAAGCTGTAGAGGTGGAATGTTCCTGAACGTGTAGTGGGGAGAAGAAAGGCAACGCAGACATGGATGTACCAAAGCCTAGCATGACATTCTTTTCACTTTGAGTCATGAAAAGATCCGACTTCATGTGGTAGTCATGGCGACTCGATGGGATTTGATCTGTGAAAAGCGGAGTTAGCTAGTGCATTGCAGCGCGCTGGCCTGGCTGAATGTGCTGCAAGGTCCCTTTCTGCCTCTTGGTCTTGACCGAAAGATGTGAACCTGACGCCAGACTTTCCTGCCTCCTTTGATTGAACCTGGTTACAGAGAGGATGAGGCCAATAAGTCTGTGTGTTTGTAATTGTGTGTGTTTGTATCATCCATGTGAATCCTCATGAGACAGTCCTCCAGGTGACCTTTAAGCTCCGTGTGAATGTGTGGTTTGGAGTGTATCTCTCTGTTATTTCCCACCATACATCCTCTCAATGTCTTCTTGGTAGTGTGTTTTGAGCTCCTTGCGTTTCAATTTGAATGCATCTGTGACCAGGCCGGTCTCCGGTGTCCACGGCTCAGGACTCAGGCGGATTTTTTTGGGAATCTCAAACCTCTCCAGTTTTCCTAATTGGAAGAGAGCAGAATCATACATCAGCCTGACGGATACTGTAATAGGCTAAATATTTATTGCCATTACACCATAGTCAAAATTTGCTGCTTGACAGAGAGAGCCATTAAGCTGTTTATTGTGGTTTCTACGCATTTTCCAAGTCGAAATTCCATAGGTTTCCAGACTACAATTAACAGAGTTCTCAGTCTGTTTTTTGAGCTCAGGCTTAAAAACATAGAACCTACAAAACACAAAAGCTGTAAGGAACATTATTCAAAGACAGATCAATGGATTGGTGCAAGAACAGAATTACAAGAACGGAAGAACGGAAACATGGCCGTTCCTTTCTACCTGAGACGGCAGCCTCAGTAATGATGCGGAGCACCTCCCGTTCCATCTGGGGGTTGTTGCAGAGTTCTTCCAACGTGTCCTTTATTTGCATCTGCTCCGCCAAGCCCATTAGCTGTTTGTGGTTGGGAACCACAAAGCTGATCACATATGACTCCTCACTAAAAAAAACAAAAACCATAAAACTTTTAAAACATTTTCTCCCAGTGCGGGGACAATGACTACAAGGAAACAGGTGCAGTATAATACCTATTGGCGTAGGCACAGATATTGTCTATGAGTGGGCAGTTCTTCAAAACAGCCTCTACTTTTCCGAGAGAGACGTATTCGCCTGCCTGGAGTTTCACCAAGTCTTTTTTACGGTCTGCAGGAAAACAAAAAGACACTAGGTTGATAAGGGAATTACATTTTTCTGATGTGTGAACAAACAGAGAAGTTTGCAGGTTTACCGATAATCTTCAGGCATCCGTCAGGATGGAATTCTCCTATGTCTCCTGTGCAGAACCATCGCTGGCCCTTCGCATCCACGAAAAAGTCCTCATGATTCTTGCCTTCACTTTTGTAGTAACCCATTGTCACATTCGGCCCTCCAATCAATATTTCCCCCCTTGGGTTGGGCTTGTCGGTGCTGTGGTAACCACCTAAAAAAAAACACAGAGCATGTTAATGACGCTTTTGCACATGTCTGGCCTCTGGACATATTGTTTTGCTCCGAGTTTACTTACCCTCCTCCCAGTCCTTCAGAGTGATCTCTGAACAAACCAGTGGAGCACCAACCCGTCCTGTACTGTAATCCCAAACTGAAAAAAAAAAAAAAATCAAATCAAATAAAAACAAGTACAACTATTTAATCTAAAATTCATAGATCCTTCAACAGTAAAGAAACACAAATTTCCTGTTTTCACTGTGCTTACCCTCACTGATGGTGCCTGCTCCACAAGTCTCCGTCAGGCCGTAGCCTTGTCCCACAGGGCAGCACATGCAGACATTCATAAAGCGCTGCGTTGCAGCCGATAGCGGAGCTCCACCAGAGAGCAGCACCCGAGTGTTCCCACCCAACAGAGACCGTATTTTGTGGAAAACTAATCTACGGGGAAGGAGAAACAAAGAGAACATCGAGGTGATGATGGGTGCAAGGTTAAGTTGTTGCTGACTCACTCTAAGGATTCACACCCCTTGAACCTTTTCACCTTTTGTCACATTACAAAAACAAACGTCACGTTATTCTGTTGGGGTGGTATCTGGAAAACCAACAGCAAAAAAAAAATTCAGAAAAGCCAGAAGACCAATTACAAAAGAATACCAAATGTTCTGATTTTTATTTTTGAAAAACATGCAGCATTTTCCTTCCCTTTTTGGTGAATTCATACCAGTTTGTGGTCATAACGTGACAATTTCGATCAAAAGGTTCGAGAATGAACAATTTTAAATAACTGACTCACCAGACAATAAGTCTCAGTGTATTTTACTACAAGTTTGTTCTACCATAGACCAGTGGAGAAAGAATTTCCTCTAAGTTATGATTAGCCATAAGGAACTAGAGGTTAATGCCTGCTCAAGTGTGAGAAAGGAATCAAATGTCACCTCAATGAGCAGCTTATGTGTCTATGGGTGGGTGTCATGTGGATTACCTGTCACAGAGAGGGGTACTGTAGCCCTTGGAGATCTGCTCCATCTTGTAGTTATAAGCCAACACAAAAAGCGTCTTCTGAAATTTGCTCATCTCGTCCACTTTAGTCATGACGTTTTTGTAAATTCGATCCATGATTTCCTGCACGCAATGCGAGCAGACGACAGCTCAGTTGTGACCAATGTTTAATCTGTTTAGATAAACTTTATGGAAGATTAATGGGACTTACTGGTACAGATGCCATGAGAGTTGGTTTTAGCACACTGGTATCCCCTTTACTGCCCTTCTTGATCTTGGAGGACTATGAAAATGAAACAACCCAGGTGAACATTTTATTGTACAGATCTGCTATCACCTATCACAGTCCCAGAGCTCGCCAGGCTTTAAAATGTTAGAATCCTGAAGGGTTTTAGCATGTGGGCAGTCATTTTCTCATTTTAAAGTGTTAGAGACAGATCTGGTTGTCCATTTACGCACTGACCTGGTCGGCTAGAGTCTGAGGAGAGGAATATCCAATGCGACAGCCATGGGAGATGCAAACCAGTTCTGCACTGAGCTCTAAAACATGAGCCAATGGTAGATAGCCAATGTAGGTGTCTGTCTCACTGTCGGGATGAAAAAAAGCCAATTAATGACCTACATAAACAGAAGAATAGGGTACCACAAATTAACACACACTGCAGATTTTTAATGCCAGAACAGAGCAGAGCAAGAATCAGACAGGAAGTGTCAAAGACTAAGCTGTAAAGCTGAGAACAGCTTACTTGAGGTTCGGGATCCGCTCGGCCATGCCTGCAATGCCGGCAATGAGGTTGCTATGAGAGATCATCACACCCTTGGGGATGCCTGTGGAGCCGCTGGTGTACATGATGACAGCGGTGTCCGAGGGCCCCGGGTGTCTGCGGTCCACTAAAAGTGCAGAGCAGAGTGGGACGGTTGGAGTGGAAATATTGGAGAATTCAACATTATTTAAAAATTCAAAGTCAAGATGAAGAATAATGTGCAGTTCTTTTTATTTACAAGCTTTGCGATCAAATGACTGAGATTTTCTGGAGTTGTGCTACAGTAAAATATGACATTGATGACTCATTTCAGTCATCGTCATGAATTGAAATCTCTTGAAATTTACAAACGATGACCCTCTCAATCAAGCTGCTGAAAAATTAATCAAATTAAAAACAGCTACAACTTGTTTTGCTGCGGGTAGAAAATAACAAAAAAAGTTATCCCTTTTTTCATTAAGCAATCAAGAACTGAGAGGACTTAAAAAAAAATTGAATTCAATTTTACAAAACAGAAAGTGCATTCTCCTTAGTGAGGGCAACAGTTTGACAGACAACAGGTATGAGGATGTAACAGGAACAAAACAAACATGAAGCACAGCATATTGCCTAAATGAATAGAAATTATCATCACTATTGAATCCAGCTGGAAAGAATCAAAACCGAACACTAAGCTTTCTTCGCATTCGTTTGAAGGCGTTATCAAAATGTCATTATACTGGCAGCGAGATACAGATTGTTTATAACTGAGACAAACTAACCTTCTCAAAGTAGGGGGAACACACAGGGATTTTTTTTTTTAACAGAGCTAAAATTAAAGGCTACGTTTTGTATGTTTTGCACTGCAACACTTTTACATCATAAATGAGTAAATTGTGTTCTGCACTGAGCAGGTTACCGTGGATTTACATTAAGGCGCGGGACGGTTATCGCTATCAAGGTCTCAAAGCCGCCAAACTTCTCCACCCCCCACCTCTCACTGCAGGTCAGCTGGCTGAAAGAAGGCTTTTACACTACATTTTTCTCTTGCTAACAAGAAAGAAAAAACATGAACAGTTATCATGTGTCATCATGTCATCTTACGTGTGCATGATTATGTTCTAAAATATGGAAACAATCCTGGGAAAAAAACAGAACTAGATCCAATAGAACTAATCGCCCAACAATGACCCCACAGGCCAACCAAAAAAATCATAACAAAAACAACCTGTTATAATATGGCTTTGTGCCACCATTTTTTTTTTTTTGCAGATTAGTGGCCTTTATTACTGTTATTTTTCAAAAGTAGGCAGACAAGAAGTGGGACAGAAAGGGAAACATGCAGCACAGGCTTCTGGGGTCAGGACCGAACCCGGAACGGCTGCATCGAGGACTGAGGCCTCCGAACCTGACCCCGCACCCCAAGCTGGCACTTATCTAATGATACTCTGCAGTACCTTGGGAGGATTGATCGCCATCTTCTGGTTCAAGACCTCCTGGGTTCGATCCCTATTAAAAGATCTTTTTTTTTTCTTTTGCCAGTTTATTCTGTCTCAGATATATACTGGTTAAATAACCTTTTTAAAGAGTTCACAGTACGGTTTAGCTGGAAAACCATCACTGGGATGCTGTTTCTACCGATGTGAGCTTCACTGCAACAGACACAAACAGCATGACACCTCCGTGTGTTTGCGTCCCGCACGCTGGTACGTTCATCACCCACCTAAATAGTTCAACTGTGAATGGCAGAGATGCGGGACTGCTGTAATACTTAAAAAGCTGCTTCAGACTCAGATTCGTTTACTTTTGGCTTTCTGACTGAACAGATCACGCTGAGATGTAGCAACTTTTATTTCCAAATCGGACCGCGGTGCACAGAGTGAGTTGGTGAGGGAGGGTGCAACATAAATTGAGTAATTATTTGATTAAAAAAATAAAAATAAGTAGAATTAACAGGGACTTTATATATTTCTTGAAGTGCAAGGTGTGATGAGATTTTTTTGAGTCAAAAAGTGGGGGGGGGGGGGGGGGTCAAAACATAAGTTTGCATCTGTTCTTTTAAAAATGGGGGAGCTGTTGCTCCACTTGCTCTGTTGTTCAGGCACCTATGCTCTTAGCCTATTAACGCTGTTTTAAAACTAGAGTGGGCAAGCTACAAGCAGCTTCCATTAAGCAGCCGACTGCAGGCTTTACCTGACCAATGGACCAGCTAATATCGGCTGTTTCTACTCGTGTTGCTCTATGAAGAGCCTCAACGCAAAAAAAGTGATAATTTTATATTTTATCACATCACACCCTTAAAAACCATGACTAAATATAGCACATATTTATTCCATATTTTTGTTCAAGCCAATGTATCAAAAGTAAAATAACATGAAAAAATGATTAAAGATGGCAATAATATAGCTGTAATAATCATCATGTTGTATTTTTTTGGCAGCAGTAGTCCATGTTTAACTTCATTTCGACGTCCATTCAGTTAAATAAAACCTACATGAAACCTATGCAGTTTACATTTACGTGAAGATTGGGATGAACTAAACTTATCTAATTTGTTCTCAACATTTTATACTACTTCAATCATCTGAAGACAAATTTTTTGTCTCTCAAATGTAGCTGAAGTGATTCTAGAGCAAAGCCAAGATCCCCCCCCCCCCTTTATTTTCCTTCCAGGTTGCTCACTGTTATCAAGGCGGTGTTTGCTAACATGTAATTTGATGACTCTTTCATGCCCTGCACATCATTCCAATTACATATCAGCGAGCTGGCTTTGTATTAAGCCTGCACCTGTGTACGTTAGTGTCCCCGACAAAATTAAAAATCGTTTTAATCAGCATGCATGAACACTCACCGTGAACAGGCTTGGATCCCAGCTCCTTCACAGCGTCCATGTTGTAGACCGTGATACCTCCGGGCATGTCTGACCAGCTTGTGGGTTTAACATCCACAACGATAATATACTGCAGGCGCGGGACATCACACAGAATGGCCTGGGAGGAAAAGTTCCACTTAGATGGGTGGCAGGTAGAAAAAGAAACTAACTATGCAAATTGAGCTGGGCTTCTAAGCTTGATAAACAACCAGCAGAGAAAAAAAAAGGGTACCTTAAGGCGGCTCTGAAGTAGGTCCTTGCTTGTGATGATGTGGGTGACCTCTGTTTCATTCAGCCCATGAACTATGGCTTTGGGCCCGAGCGTGGCGTACAGGGTCACCACTGTGAAATTCATTTACATTCAGTCTGGTCAGTTTTACAGTCGGCTCACTAAATATCATCCTCTGTCTATGAGTCACTTACTTGGGAAATTGTACATGAAGCAGGCCTGTGCTGCTATGACCCACTCAGCTCTGGTCTCACAGAAAATGGCGATGTTATGGTGAGGCTTCTGATTAAGAGCTGCCAGACCACTACCAAAGCACTTGGCTGCATGATAGACTTCCTCATACGAGAGCCAGTTATAGTTTCCGAGAATCACCTGCAGAAAACACGCAAATTAGATGCAGCCATCGGGATTATACAGAATACACAAACGGAGAACTGCCTGCAGAACATTCATACCACTGGTTTGAAGCTTCATAGCAAATATTCACGAGAGCAAACTACATACTGAATGAAAACAATGACTATATCAGCGGCTGTTTAAACTTAAGAGTAGAAATGTATTATTTAATGATTGTAAAACAAGAATCAACCCAGAAAGAAAACCAAACCTAGAAAGTTATGTTTACAATATAGACAGTAGCATCTGAAAATGGCTTATGAATGGCTTGCAAGTCAGTGTTTGTCACTCATGTGCTGTCAGTTAGCACCATCTACAGGGCAATTCGTGTCATTCAGTTATCACCGCTTTCACTGTTTTTGCATTACTCACATTCTAACACACACAGAGCGAAAATGTAGGCTGCCAATAACAATTAATCTGACGAGTCATTTGTCTGTTATTTTATTTAACCATAGGACTAATGTTCTTTAAAACATCCCAAACAATTATTTATATTTTCTGTAGTTTCGCTTTTTCGACAGCCAAGTTTGGAATTTAGTGCAAACACATAAATGTATGAAATGAAATCTATCATGCCGACTCCAGCACACCTACTATAAATAAGCCCCTAATTTTTGTTCAATATTCAGCATGTTGTGAATGTGGAAACTGGCTGAGGTTGAAGCCAAAATAAAGAAAACTAGGAACCATTTCAAATTTACTGCACCTCCACTGGGAAAATGATCATTTCTATTGAATCATTTCTTTAAACTGTAATAATGGAGACTGAAGCATTTTCATGCAACACATATGAATTTGATTTATTGACTGTATTATATGTGAGTTTGACTGGTTTAGGTCTTATGCACTCCTATATTAACATTATCTAAGTAGTTAAATGTGTATAAAATGGTTAGAAATAAAAACCGCTGTGATTGGCTGCATGAACTATGCCTGTTAACACACACAGGCTCAGCATTAAAGCGTTGGCTTGGGACAGGATTTTTGTTTCAATCAATATTTATTCATTCACATTTATTAGTGTAAAATGTAGCAGATGGACAACGTGGCTAACCTAATGCATTTAGCAACTTTAAAAGGAAATAAATTGTGACTTTCTTTTATCTAGGCTCATTATTAACCCCACATTTTCTTCCGATACTCAGGCATCACGCTTGAGCTGCTGTGAGGACCTGCCAAATCCTCTGTTTATCGTTATTTAACTTACAGTACCCCGACACTTTAGACCTCTTCTTATTCTAAAAACGTTGAAAATCATTTATAACCCGACTCATTCATCACTTCTTCCCTCATGATGTTCTGAAACTACAGCTGGGACGAAGCCGTCCAATGACTGGATGACTGGCGCCGAACTCCACTGATGTTCGCACCGCACGTGTGCCACCCGCTACATCCAGAGGGTTTTCTTCACAATACAGAGAATAACTGTTTCGTTTTTTTGTTATCGTGAAAGATTTAGTATATTAAGAAAGATAAATTCCAAGAAATTCTATGTCCATGAATTATTATTGTTGACCCAATCGGTTATGACACTTACCCTCAGTAGCCAGAGTGAAAACAGCACCTAAAAGTCTCTCACCTTTTTGAACACTTTGCCGTTTGGTTGGAGCTCATCCTCCTCACTCAGCACCTCCCGGGTTCCCAGACAGTCCCTGTATGGAAACCTCATCGCTGCATACTCGAACATTTTGTCCAGTGTGTTGACTCCTGGCTGCACCAGTGCCACCAGCTTCTCTTGGCTATTGTTAGCCCTGTAAGGTCCTGCTGGGTGTCCGCTGATGGAGCGGGCCTTTATCCGACGCGCTCGCTCCAAATTGGTTCCGGCCCCGGAAAAGAAGTACCAGGGTAGGAAGGTTAGGACAGAGTAGACCCAGACGACAGAGCGGAAAACCTGCAGGAACAGCGGGTTTATATCCTCCTTCAATTTCATCTTTGGGGATGAAGTCAGTGCTGGAGACTACTCAAACCCTTCTGACCAATGACAAACTGAGCTGGTCTGTACAAAGTACGCAGAATTGCAGCCAGTGCAGCTGGTGGGTATTTCATGCAGCAATTCAACCTGCAAAGCAAAAAATACACATGAAATTTTAGAGAAGTTCTATGGTTTCAAATCAATCCAGCACACTTTTTATAGATCAGATTGCAGTAAATATGACTAACTGCATCCTGGTAAGTAAATCCCTGCTTGAATGAAGACCAAGTCTGCCTCTTCTTAGGCTGCTCAGTCAGTGGGGTTTAGTTCATTGGAATGTCTGGCACTGAATCACCCTAGAGCAAAAGCATGAAGCTGTAACTCTGATAATCAAGATTTAAAAACAACACCAAGACATATTTCAATTACAAGTTAGTCTGTCAAAAAACAAGCAAGTCTCTCTAATTTTAACTGAATATAAACTTTGTTTTGCACATGACACAAGCAATGAAAAGGAACTACAATGTGACCTAGAAACTATTCAGATCCTTGAGTCAGTTCCCATTTTTATACTCTGCCAGTTAAACAGACAAAAAACCAGATAATCCAGAAGACAATATGTGAAAGAAGCAGGGACTCCCTTTATCATAGCCTCTTAGTGTCTGAAATAATGCACCAAATCATATATTGCACTAGGTTTTTTGGCCACACTACAGACCTCTTTGCATCAACTCAGACAGTCTTCCTGAGAGCTCAGTTATCTACAGAGTATGCTTGCAGAGGCCCGATTGTGGTTAGAAGAGGCTGCAGTGACTCATTCTGCAGCTTACAGGGAGAGGCACAAGGATCAGGACAGAGGGTCCGCTAATGCGAAGAAATACCACAGACTGAAGAGGTGGGACCCTATTGACCATTAGCACTGAACTTAATTTAGAATGAGAGAGCCAGACCGAACACCGGTGACCTGCTCTGCAATGAGCTCACCTTGCTGAGTCCAGATCCAACGCGAACTTAGACTGCAGATGCAAAACTCTTTGCTTCAACAAAGGAGGTGACTGTCTGTCCAAAAGGGGAGTTTAATATCAGCATATAAAGTTTGATTTGATATTTACCCAAAAAATATTTTTACACTGCATAAGTCCATTCCTCTGGTCATACCATTGCTCTACATCTACAAAGTGTCATTTCTGTACACAGAATAGTTTGTTTCTTAAAGAACACATAATAGGTCCCAGTGTCAGTTCAAGTCCAACCCAAATCCACAGCTTTAATTTCTTTTCTCCAAACACATAGCCTTTCGAGAAAAACATGTCTCACTTGTTTTGCAACATCTTAAATAATGCCGCCGACTGACACATTTCAACTGTGATTGGGAAAAAAAAATAATAATCACACAGTGTGTAGCTGCATGCACAGTCCAGACCGACAAATCTCAGACACGGTTGGTTCGATGTTGGTAATACTGGTTCAGCACGTTGTGTGTTTGACTTTGGGAAAGAAAAAAAGCAGACACACCTTTTCCATTTGCGCTTTATGTCAACAATGTGATGACATTCTTTCTCTCATAAAAGCAGTTACTTTGAGTGGGACGGTTACTGTGACTCACCAATTATTCTGCTTTAGAGACAACAATACATTTTAAGTATTCTACCTAATGCTGGACACAGTCACACCCAAGAACATGAATTAAGCTTTGTAATGAAAGACGAATGTGCAGCACATGTTCAATGAAGTACAGGGAGATTGCATGTTAAATAAATCTCACTTATGAAAGCACATAGGTTCTGTTTAGTTAGTTATGGCAAAAATATAATATTGCAATATTAGTAATGAGTTTTGCGATGACTGTATTGATTGCGTTTAACATTTTTTTCGCTCTTCTCCATCATCATGATGATCCCAACACTCTTCCTGAGTTTTAGCATCTCGGCCTCAATGATCTACGTCATGTTTGGGCATAAAAGACAACCAAATATTGCATCTAAGCAACATTTGCAACAGCAAACAGATATGGATTTATTGTCCAGCTCTGCTTTCTTTGAAAGTGCAATACGTAAAAGAGGACATTCTGTAAATCAGGGCACGCTAAAAAAAAAAAACATGTCCTGGTTTACATTAACAAATACAAATGAACCAATTAATCTGACAAAGATCTGAATCGTTCAGCTCTGTACAGATACTTAAAAACCAGATTCCCCCCTGGTCAAAAATCACTTATCTGATTTTGTCAGATAAAGGGAATAAGGCATGCATTATGTATTTCCCCCATTTTCTGCTGGATTCAAAACTATTACATCTACATCAACAAATTAGCCAGTTGTCCCTGTTAACAAATCAGAAATTACTGCACTTAGATAAAAAAAAAAGAAGAAAATCTGAATCAGCAGGTCGGATCTTAATAATTCAGCATCGACCAGAACAGGCCTGATCAGTTGATCTTTAACAGGTACACATATTTTTAAATAATACTGTCAATTTACAGGGTTTTTCCAGTGCTATTAAGGAATAAAAGATGATGATTTGTGACAAATGGACACCAATTTGTTGAAAGAGCAGACCTCAATCAATTATACCAGAAACAACTGGCTAGATTAAATAAACCTGGATTACGTTGACATACCAGTGATCCTTGTGCACACCTGCATGACCTTACACCAATATATTTGAGATCTGTATATAATTAAAGCTTCAATGTGACAGAGCAATTCTACGTGTGCTCAATGTACGTTTTTTCCAGGTGACAGCATCAAAAAGAAAGGACGATATGCAAATGTTTATATTTGAAGTTCATAGCATTTTATTTTTATTAGCTTTCCTGATGAATGATCACGGGCTTTCACTTATTGACTTGGTTGTTTACATTTATTATCTGCCAAGCAATACATACACTGTTTATATATATGTCGTTATTTTTTAAAACGTCGCAATCTTCGATCACATTACTGCCTTTTGCAAACGACACTGTATTTTAAATTCCACGTATCTTTAGTTTTTGCCTGCACATGACCCTCAACATGTCCTTAGCGTTAGCTATAAATCACCAAGATTAGCAGTTAGCATACAGCCGCGCATGTCGCGAGGTTAGCTACAATTTAGCTCCCTGCTACACGTTGGAGCGGCAGCAGTGCCCGCTGCTGGTGAACTGAAACCACTTAAACCATACACATTAATTTAAGATAAAAGAAAAACGAGCCACACACATCATATCTTAAGGCATAATAATTGCGAGGTTCTGAGCTCTTCAGCAACCAGGGGGGGTAACGACCTCTCCTTCCCTAACATCTGCAAAGCGCTCACAGTGAAACACATTCTCACCTCTTTTCTCAACCGCTATGGAGCCGCTGCGGGACCGTCTCCGTTATAGTTATCGTCGTTAAGAAAGCTCCGTTAAGAATATTTACATAAAGTATGAACACTAGATTTTCGGCAATAAATAAAATCAGCAATCGTGTCTTAAAATGGTTATTAAAAAAAAAAGGAAAATCTGTGAAATACCGAGCCACAGCTACCAGCCCGGAAGCCTTAGTTTGACGTCACACTGTTTCTCCGACAGTGATTGGCGCTTTGGAGGTGGCGCGTGTTTGAGGAAACGGCAACGTAACAGAGGTTACTCCCGGTCACTACTTGTCAGTTCTTTTCTAGAATTCAAATCATTTGGATTAGTTCGGGAACAGGAGCCGACTCTTTCGGCTATCAAACTGCTATCAACCAAGTATGCTAAGCCAAATTTTTAAATTCTGTCAGCATGTGTGCATAAAAGAATCAGCAAAATACCTACTGATCAATAATATAGTGGGAAAATTAAGAAACAATTAAGGTATTGCTGAGTATGTAGATTTATACACATATACTTACAGTTGTAGACGGATATTTACAAATGCTGTATAAAAATACCTTTTCACCTAACTGTCAGAAATCAGGTTAAACGTTTCCTGTTTAATGAATTCTATAAAAACTTTCTTTAAATTCAGACGTTTGGTACAATAACATTGCAATGCTTGTAAACAATCCGGATAAAGCCTAAATGATGCGTTATTATGCCATTATGAGCTAATAACAGCTTCATTCAAAACGTTTGAGTTAAATGAAGGCACACCTGTGGATGTACTTTAAGGCAACACCTCTAACACACTAATTCCTGTGTGAAATCATAGAGAAATCAAATTCTGCCAAGGTGGGAAGACAGTTATGGATCGCTGAAAGTCTGGCTCATCCTACAACTTCTAGATTTTTGAAAGTGCCATGTTAATCTGTACAGTTAAATTTCAAGAGTAAACAGCATGTCCATTATATTGTCCAGGAAGGAAATAAGTCCTGTGTCCGCAAGGAAAGTGTCTTGGGGATAACTTGTGTCTGCCCCAGAACAAAAGCAAAATATGTGAAGATGCTGGCTAAGTCCAGAAGTATGTATTTATCCACTGTGAAAGGAGTCCTAGAACAATATGTGCTTAAAGTCCACTCAGATAGGAAGAAGCAGACGTGGGTAGTAATTAATGACATTTACTGTAAACAAGCTTTATTGTTCTAATGTTATTTTCTATCTGCTGAGGTCAAATGAATATACAGCAAACAGTTGATATTGGAAATGTTTCTTCTGCCCAAATTTGTTATTTTGTAATGTGATTTCGTTTAGCAAATTTTTTATTTTATTATTCACAGTACCACAATCTGCACATAATTTTATATATTGTCTGTATAATTACATAATTTTCACAAATTAAATCAGATTAAACAGTACTACTCTTGTACTCAGCACTTAAACAGCTTTTTCACCAAAATTCCTTTTACTCTTACTTGAGTAATTTTTGGATTACTTTTTACTCTACTTGAGCAAAAATATATTGAAGTAGTGCTACTCTTATTGAGTAGAAATTTTGACTATTTTACCCACCTCGCAGAAGAAGACATTTAGTCCAATAGCAACAAAAAAATACAGGTTATAATTTCGAATGTATTCAAGGACTAGAATAGAAATATCCTTGTATTGTCCCACAGTGGGGGAAATTCATACGTACCAGCAGCAAAGTGAAAGGCAAATGGTAGCATGCAGATACACAAGAAGGTAAAAAAATATATAAAAGCACAATAGATTGCACAGTCAATGATAATTTACAACATAAGAAAAAATTCTCTACAGGTATTAAAATAGCATACTCAGATTTAAATAAATGTGCTACTGGGTAGGGGGATTTAAAAAAAAAATTACAAAATGTTTATGTGTATTTGAACTTAAAAAACAACTACAAATTGCTTACAAGAAATGGAAAAACTGTGCAAATAACAGCAGGGATGTAAACACTTGAGTCTGTTGGGAGCAGTGGTGGTACTAAAGTCTTACAGCTGCAAGGAGGAAGGATCTGTGATAAAGCTCCTTTTTGCACCTGGGATGTATCAGTTTGTCACTGAAGGAGCTCTCCAGTTCTGCAACAGTATTATGCATGGGTTGGGAGGCATTGTTCAACAGTGATGTTATTTTTGCTAGAGACCTTCTGTCTCCCACCACTTGCACTGTGCTGAGGCGACATTCTTGAAGTCTGCTGACCTTTCTGATAATCTTATCTGACTGCTTCCTCTCAGCTGTTGATAAGCTGCGCCTCCACAGGTCCCCAATTAAAATAGGGAATCCCTCATCAGCTCCTTGGTTTCCCCATATTAAACAAGAGGTGGTTCCGCCGACAGCAGTCCACAAAGTCCTGTGTCCACTTTGTGGACTGTACTCTGAGTCGTCCTCACTTGAAAAATATAATGGAAAAATATTGAATCAACATCTCAAGATATGAGCCAGGAAATTAAAGCTTTGACACATGGCTTTCCAAGTATTCAATGACCATAAGCATACATTTGATTATTTGCATGACATTAACATAAAGGTTTCTCACAAAAATGGTCTTGTTATAATAATGAGGCACTAATCAAGCTGCCTCCATCCTTTATAAATGATTCAACTAAACCAGACACTTACTGCGACGATGTGTCCTTACGTATCAAAACCAGCATTGTGGAATCAGTGCGTGACAGCAGCACCATTGACTATAGATGAGTGCTCATGCTGTCTTTATCACACCTACTTGCAAAGCCACTCTGTGACCTTCTGTTGTGGCTCAGATACGTAAAAGCAGTGAGTCAATTTCAAATATTCAGCCTTACCTCAGTCATTACATTAAATCGCGCAGACTCAAAAAGGTATGTCATGGGGTCTTGAACGTGCTGGTAATACAGTGTATCAGTACCCCTTATTGCACTATGCTTCCTCTATAGGGCCACAATGTGCAGCCTTCTTTCAACAACCTACCACTGCAAAAGCATGAACCAATTACATTAATCCGGTAGGATTAAACCAGTGGACACCTTTTAGGTGTCTATAGAATGCAGTGGATCCAGGAGACGTTTTGAATCAAGAGAGAAATCAGCCAATCAGACATTCATGGGTGCAGTATCCAGGAGTTTATCCATATTATGCATTCTTGTTAGAGTACATTGCCTGTTAACTACTTTAAAGGATATTGCATTTCATATAAACGGCTAGTTGATCAATCAGTCATATTTTAAATTTGGTTTCAACTGATTTGCTTTATGGGGTGGACGGTAGTGCCAATGGTAACACTCTTGCCAAAGACCAAGAAGGTGCTGGGTTCTACAGTGAAAGATGGTAGTGGAACATCATGGTCTGAGGTTACTTTTCCTCAGATGTAGGAAAAGGTTTTTGTCAAGGTGATTGAATAATATAAAGATCACCAGTCAGAGAGGCGGGGTACACCCTGGACAGGTCGCCAGACCAAATTAACCTAACAGTCATGTTTTTGGACTGTGGGACCGTAGTACCCAGAGAGAACCTACGCAGAGAACATGAAAACTTCATGCAGAAAGACCCCAGGCCAGGAGTTGAACCCAGGACCATCTAGTTGCAAGGCACCAGTACTCCCAACTGTGCCACCATGCAGCCCCAGTATACATTCAAATAAAAGAATTAAACCATGAAAAGAAAAAAAAAGTTTAATAACCTATCCAGATGTTTGGACAGATTTTGTCCAAAAGCTTTTGAAAGGCAGAGTAGGCAAATATTACCAAGTCAAGATGTGGGATGCTGATAGACCCTCAACAAAGAAGACTGAATGTATTTATTGAATCAAAATGTGTCAGTGTAAGGATGTTCACTCTTATGCAACCAGGTTGTTGCATCTTTTAAATTTTTAATTTATATTTTCTCCTATAAACTGGATGTGTTTGTGTTTTCAATTGAACTGTATATCGCAATAAAGGAGGAGCAAGTTTTGAAAATATCTATTATTGTCTCCTTTTTTAAGTCTCAAAGACCTGGAATTTTAACTGTAACAGCCCAAAAAGACTTAAGCTTAAATGGGGTGATGACTCAGTTGTAGCTGTTTCAGTATGCTTTCATTATTCACCAGGATATTTGAACATCACATAGAAAGAAAGTCTGTTTTCAGCTCATTATGTATAATAAAATGCCACAGCATATTGAGCTTCCATATTCAGAGTAGCTCCTCGTGATCACTGTACAGCAGTCAGATGACATTTAAATTTCACCCTCTAGGTCTTTTTCAAAGTTCTTTCTTAGACAACTTTGATATGAAGTAAATCATTGGGCTGTATGTGCTGTCAATAAAGTTTTGTCATTACAAATGTAGCTGGAATTACATTCCTTCTGAAAAATGGTTTATTGTTTGAAGAATTTGATATTCCACTTCTAATCATTTTAAAAGAGGATTTGTTAATCTTCCAATCCCTCTTGCAATAGTGTTTTTACACACAAGAGGGAGCCAGTTTGCATGCTTCACCGGATCTATCATGTTGTTTGTTTCAACTTTACATAGGAAAGGGCCCTACTGTGTTCACATATAATACAGAGACTGATGGCAGAGAAAGGACGTCTTCTTCAACATCTTGAGGGCAACAAGTTTAAAGTGAAGTGGCAAGATAAGCTGTGTTTGACACTTTTGACCTGAAACATTAAGATCACGTCACTTGTCTCTGGAGATTTTGCATGCCTTTTAGGCCATATGTCTTTGCATGCACATTTTGGCAACTGCACACTCACACCCTTTTCACCCTATAAACACGTACGCTTGAACACATGTGCATACACAAGCGTGTGATCACATGACGAGTCATAGTGCGTACAGAGAGGTGATAATCGCTTTCCTCGGGCAATGTCTTTGAGGTTCTGCCCAACAGAGGGCAGATGTTAAAGCATAAGGAACACTTTCATCTCCTCTGTGAAATATGTGTGTCCAATCTGATAATGACACAGAAACAGACTTTGCACATACTTAAGGCAAGGTGCAGGAAGAGGAGGAGATGTATCCTGCAACTGTTTTGACATTAAATTTGAGCACAGAGGATGGTTGCTTACCTGGGACTCACCCACAGCACAAAGAGACCGAAGGAAAATTTGATTCATTCATTTATTTATTTATTCACTGAACAACTTTTCTAGTAGTGTGAGAAGCTGAGTGAAGTGGACTGATCAACCAATACGTTAAAATGTTTTCTTACTTGTCATGTTTAATAAACAATCTAGATCACTGAAAGTAGAAAGTATGTGATTCCATCATCCTCTTCTTTGTCATAGAAAAGGTAAACAAATATCTTTTGAACCACTGGCTGAAGCCACTTAATGTCGAATTGGACTTGCAGAGAGAGAGAAAAAAAAGGGGTGGGGGTTCTGCAGGGATTAGGGAACAAAAGGATCCTTCTCTGTCATCAAAGAGGGTCTACTCTCCACTCATCCCCTTTTCTGTGGAGACAGCTTCTTATTTTTTGGGAGTGGAAGTGATGGCTGCAGGGAGGAGGAAGGGTGGGGAGATACCAGGAGAGTTTGATGGTAGGGGATGCAGATTTCAAAGTAATCTTTAACTTTAAGCCCTACAGTCCCCATGACATGAGGTCCTTTGCCCCAGACACAGTGTTGCCTATATTTCTCCCAGAAGAAGTCTGCCGCCCCTCCTTTCTTTTTTCTTTTTTCTACTCTCAAGCTTTTGTCATGGTGGCATTTAAGCAGCATTAGTCACTGACCAAAAGAAGGAATTCTTTTGAGGGACCTAAAAGGGATGGGTTTTAACTACGGAGACCACTGTCTCCTCTTAGAACAACACTGGGTGGATATAAATGCTTACTGTGAGACTGGGATTCAGGACAATGGAGACATCAGCTTGATCATAAGTCTTTGAGCCCAGTCTTTTCACATTGTTATTCTTGTCCATACTTTTGGAAAATGTAAAATTATGACAATAAATAATAAATAAACAATTAACTGCCAATTTTTAACATTAAACAAACTTAAAAGTCATCAGATGATTTAAAACCCCACAGGGGGCATCTGCACTTCTATTGTTTTATCACTTTTTAAAACTAAATATTTAGGTCCCCTACCCCATAGTTATTCCATTTTCTTTTAAGGGCTCATGTCCCCTCAGGGTTACTCATCTGGGATCCCCTGCTGACCTGCTCACCCATGGGGGGTCACTGCAATCACACAGAGGTAGTTAGGAGGTAAAAAGGTTTAAGTCAGTGGCATAATAGGTGATTGTTAAAAATAATTGTGCCTTTGTAAATGATAAATCAACTTGATTAGCAAGGTAAAAAAAGGTTGTCATACAGGAAACACCTTATGGATATTCCAACAAAATATAATGTTACTTTTAAATTATTTTTTGACATTTTAGTCTACCAGAGTATGAAAATCTAAGTTTCAGAACAAGTACGGTCAGAATAATTGACATCTTTAATTTGATGTCAAAGATTTTTATGTAGAAACTCATCTTTTACAAGGCACTTTACGAAACAAAGAAAGGCAATTTATACATGGAAATATAAATTCAGTTGATTCATGAAGAGAGATTTGAATTCAGTAACATGCCTTTCAGATAAATTTTATGTATAAACCAGTGCAGTTAAGTTCAGTTTATCATGCGAACTGGTAAAAAGGATTTAAACTCAAGTTATTGAGCCATTAACTTTGCAGCAATCCTTAATTCTGAGCATGCACAAACAACACAAAGCAAAAATAAAATACAATAAACAACGAATGGAACCCCCAGCAGCCTCACATTTAACTATAAAAAACCTTGCATTCATGTGCTGAAAGTTTCTTCCACTATCAACTTGCATTTTACTTAGGTTCTTTACATTTTTTTTTTATCTTTTACGGATTGTAGCTCAATCCAGGTTTTTCAGATGAATTTGTCTTTTTAAGCCATAAGAAGTTTGCTTTGTCTTTTTCTGCTGTAGCACAAACCACAAAATTTTTGACAATAAAGGTAGCTCTTTTTGAACTAAAATGTCTCATCTACTTCGTGATTTCATAGATCCTTTGATAAATCCAGTGTCTATAGTGAAAGCAAAGCAACCCCACAGCATGATACCCCTTCCACAATGCATTGCTGTTGGTTTCTGTCGTCATGTGGTATCTTCTTTGGTCTTCATGGGTCAGTACTGGCAGAATTCCTGTGGGTTTTTATGCCCTTCCAATTTTTCTAAGATGCAATGTTTCTATCTTCCAATTTACTGACAAAAAAAAAAAAAAATGGTGGGTTTTTTCTTTAGCCCCACATGCTGGGTAGTTTCAACTAAACATTGGCTGAAAAATTGTGAGCCGGTTTGTTGGATGAGAGAATAGACTAGAATGAGCCTCATCATTCATCAAAGGGTGCCATTTAAAACTGTCACCCCAATCATCAGAAAGAGAATCAGAATCAGCTTTATTGCCATATTTGTACAGACACTGTTCCCCTTCCTGAGTGTCGAAGAAATCAATGAGTTTGTTGTTTTAAGCGATTTACCTGCTAAGTAGTTAGCACAAGTTTTTTTCTAGCATAACATTCACACTATTCAAATAGCTGGTAATACAGTTAATATAGACATGCAATATTTTATACAGTGTTACATGTATTTTGAGTATTAATCTTGACTTCACTGCTAGAGTCAATGAACACAGATTGAAATTAATTCAAACTTTTAACTTGTGCTTTTGAACTTATAACTTGTTACTGTGCAATATCCTAGCAGAGTCTCTTTCAAAAAAGAGATGTTAATCTTAAAGGACTTCCTGGTCGTTCAAATAAAGATGAACTAAAAAAAATACAGGCCCCAGCCTCCACACACCTAACACTGTGAGCACAAAATGGATATAAAACATCTGGTGGTTCAGTAAAAAGTATTTTAATCTAAATATTACTTGTTTAGTAATCCCACTACTCCTTGGTACCCTTAAACTACACATTAGTAACTTTAACTTATTTTTTTGGGTTGAAAACTTAACCCAGTATGATGGGTCAAACACATGATCAAGCACTGTTTTGTTATATCAATCCATGGTTGGGTCAGTCCATATTTAGCCCAGAAATGTTATATAATAAAGAGCCGACAGGGATTATTTTCATGATTTTCTTTGAGGTAGTCATTTCACTGGTCATTTCACTTCTTTGCCATTTCATACGTTTGCATTTTGCTTCTTCAGTTTCATACTTTTGCAGTTTTGGTCATTTTATACCCAACTTACTGGGATTCAAATAAGAGCCATCTTCACGTTGTACCCACCAGGGCAACGTTTCAGACCACTGTCAATTATGTTTTTTTTTAACCATTCTAAATGGTCTGTATATAATTTACTCACAGCAAGGAAGTACAGTAAGGACTTTATCAAATAATATGAAGGGACAAATTGATCCAAAGCCAAAAAAAAAAATTTAAAATGGGCAGTATCAGTTCCTACATGAATGCTGCCCTGGACGGGTTCCTCCGTCTGAGAAGTAACAAGAGATTAAATTACACATTGTTTTTAAACGTTTCTTAACTGACTCCACAAATCCAAATGGGGTTTTGAGGAATCTATGATTGCTGGATAATTCAGTCAGGGTGTGAAGGACCGAGCCGGTCAAGCATGAGGACACAGTAATAATTTTCAGAGAACATGAGTTTTATTTCCCCAAAATAACAAAATTCAAATAACTGTTACAGGTCCCTTAAAAGAGGTCCAATAAAGAAGCTAAACTCAAGACAAAAAAATCAGGGTTAAACATAACAAAACCTCAAACTAACTGCTCAAACAAACTGACCTCCTACACAACAAAGGGGACCTAAATACTGGCTGATCAGACCAGACTAACACACTGAGGAAAAGGGAAGGAAAACATATACAGACATTTAACTGGCAAAAATAACTAAACACAGTTAGCTTAAAAAATTACTTGAATGACTAATAACTAAACAAAATAAGCAAATCACAAAAACAAAGAGAACTTATGCAAAAATTAGAATAAAGACTCCATGGTCTTCCCCCATGGTGGAACTCCAGATGGTATCACCCAATCAGTCAATCTGGAATTGGAGTGTGCCAGCCAGAGTCCATTGCTTCTGTTCAAGGTACTCCCTCACAGCGCCAGCAAAGAAAACACAAAAAATGTTAAATATTTGACAAAATTAAATATACAAAAGTTAACCAAATGTGCACGCTACAATTAGAACTAATGTATTTCAATATTGTCAAATGATAATATAAACAGAAACCCATGTATTTTTGCTGCAGTGAATGTGTATATGAAAACTCAAAATGAAAAAGTGTTTGTGTGGGGGGTTACCGACTGTGTGGCTGCAGGTGTGGCCATCACACAGGGTTTGAACTTTCTATATAGTGCAGTTTTTATATTTGTCTCAGTTTATGTCAGGGTCTGGAGTTGTTACCTGGCTGCTGCTAACCTTTCTCCACCACTAGGTGCCACAATCCGGAGGAGGTCGAGGGAGGACAGGTGTAGCTCATCAGCTGAGAGGTTTAGAGAGTTAGGCTGGGACAGTTGTTGTCTTGATGCCACATTCTTTTTCCTGTGAACATTTGAACTGTAGATGATCAAATTCCAATCCAGAATTTTACAGTAAAATTCCCCTCTAATTTAATTTTGAGTCATAAAATCAGATCAGCTATAGTAATCAGATACCTACTTTAGAATCATTAGTCCGCTGTGGTGTTTAGCAATATTTTCTTCCTACATCTATGCACAAGTCATCGCAACTCTTCAATTGCAGGACATGCCAATAAGCAATATGAAACCTGTTCAATGTACCTGATAGATGACTTTACTCTTGCCACCCCCCTGGACAAAGCAGCACTGGTATGAAGCGGTTAGGTACATAATGAAAACAGGAAGTGGACAAAATGGCAAAAAGAAGGTTTGAAATGAGGTATGAATTGGCAACCTGGTTCCTAATCGTTGTAAAGAAAAATCAAACAAATGAGCAACAACAACAAATCTCGATAAAAATGAGTTAGTTTCATAAAGTGCACGGGCATTTATTGCTGTGTACAGATTAAATTAACACAGACGGTTGATAAAATCCTTTAGAAATTTCACCTAAAATATAGATAAACATTTGAAGTGGCAAGTCCTTGAGATACAGAATGAAAAACCTCTTTGTATCTCGTTTAAAAATTCCAGTTCAGTCTCTGACAATCGCATTAGATGTGAGGGAGCTAAGGGCGCTCGCCTCTGTTTCTGATTCAGATTTCAGCATGCACATCAACCAAGTGAGTATTAGGGAAAGCAGAGCCAGGATGCTGGCGACGAACAGACAAACTGGGCCCACGGGCGGCGCTATGTGGTTGAAGTTATGTACGGAAATGAGGCCCAGAAATAAAAGCACCACCGTAGATAGGAAGGAGAAGATGGCGCACACACAGCCCGTGGTAAACGCTACGTTTTTGCATGTCTCACGGCTTTCCTCGGTGGCAGAAGATTCGGATGGCCCTGCCTGTTGTTCCGTGTTTGATGAGCTCTGTCGCCGATGCTCTGTAAGTGGAAGAGCTTCGACCAGGGCGCTGTTGTTCGGGAGGTTTTGAACCTGATATTCCCGAACCGGAGTCCGGTGGCGACACACGGGGCAGCCGATTCTCCAACCTCGACCTTCTCGGGAGTGCAGAGTTTCGAGGCACTCCTGACAGAAGGTGTGGGAGCAGCTCAGCTGTTTGGGAATGTGAGGGCCTAAGTCAAAGTAGTTGTAGCAGATTTTGCACTCGTATTCTTCTTCGTTAGACTGAGCAAAACCACAACCGCCTTGTTGATGGACATTCTCCGCCATGTTCACCCATATTATTCCGCTTTATTTGACCGCACATGTCATTTAAGTTAATAATTAAAATATAGTGCATCAAATCATAAAAAAAAAAAAAATATATATATATATATATATATATGTGCATTTTTTTTATCCTTGTTTTCCGCTACGCGTTTTCCGCTACGCGTCAGTCCAACTCCATCCGGTTCACAGACATGTGTAACAGTCCCCTGGAGCAAAACCCAAGAACAGCTTTACTAAAACAAGCCCTGAAACAACTAAACGAATAGCAAGAAATAGAAAAAACATGAAATAATAAGAAGAAAACAAACAAAATCAATAGACTTGTTCAGATTGATTTTCTGATCTGTTCTCTGTCACCTGGTTGGTGTCACAACGAGCATCATGTGCTCGACATGCCTCGTTAAACCGTGTAATAAAATTGGGAACCTGCTCTAACAGTGAAAAGAGTCCTGTGAGATGTGTCGCTTTGAATTTCAGCACCGCAGTCAGCGGACAGCGCCGTGCAGGGCAATCGGCGGTGACATCTTCAACTGCAGCTACAACTGTCCCGCAAAATCATTCCCACATCACGCTGTCACGTTATACCAACAAACTTCAATGATTGTATGTGTCAACACAAAGTAGCACATGATTGTGAAGCGGAAGGAACTTGGTAAACGTTTCCATTTTTGATAACATTACAAAATCCTTCATTTGCGGCATGCATTTGTAGTGAGAGCATTATTTCTGATACCCCTAAATAAAATCCAGAAAAATCAGATGCCTCAAGAACTCACTACAGTGAATATAATTCACCCTCAGAGGTTTGTTAGAGAACATTAGTGAACAAACATTATCATTAAGACCAAGGAACACAGCAGACAGGTTAGGGATGAATGTTTGGAGACGTTTATAGCACAATTAGGTTATAAAACAATGTTTCGAGCTTTGAACATCTCACAGAGACAGTACAGTCCATCATCTGAGAATGTACCAAACCTACCAAGACATGGCTGTCCACCCATACAGACAGGACAGACAAGGAGAGCATAATTCAGAGAAGCAACCAACAGGCTTGTGTTAACTCTGGAGGAGCTGTTCAGATTCACAGCACATGTAGTACGAATCTATCCATACAACTGTTAGCCATGCTATATACAGTATATGATGTTGAAAAACATGCTCTAGTCATGGGAGACTGAATATTGAAGTTAAAGGTGAACCACAATGGTGGCAGCATCATTCTATGGAAATGATTCCTGCGAACAGGGAAGCTTATTAGTGTTGATGTGAAGATTGGTGGAGCTAAATACGAGGCAATCCTGGAAGAAAACCTATTTGAGACTGGGACAGAGGTTCACCTTCCAGTAGGACACAACCCATTTACACCGACACCCAAAGCTACAGGTCCTTCTAAAAAAATTAGCATATTGTAATAAAGTTCATTATTTTCTATAATGTAATGATGAAAATTTAACATTCATATATTTTAGATTCATTGCACACTAACTGAAATATTTCAGGTCTTTTATTGCCTTAATACGGATGATTTTGGCATACAGCTCATGAAAACCCAAAATTCCTATCTCACAAAATTAGCATATTTCATCCGATCAATAAAAGAAAAGTGTTTTTAATACAAAAAACGTCAACCTTCAAATAATCATGTACAGTTATGCACTCAATACTTGGTCGGGAATCCTTTTGCAGAAATGACTGCTTCAATGCGGCGTGGCATGGAGGCAATCAGCCTGTGGCACTGCTGAGGTCTTATGGAGGCCCAAGATGCTTCGATAGCGGCCTTTAGCTCATCCAGAGTGTTGGGTCTTGAGTCTCTCAAAGTTCTCTTCACAATATCCCACAGATTCTCTATGGGGTTCAGGTCAGGAGAGTTGGCAGGCCAATTGAGCACAGTGATACCATGGTCAGTAAACCATTTACCAGTGGTTTTGGCACTGTGAGCAGGTGCCAGGTCGTGCTGAAAAATGAAATCTTCATCTCCATAAAGCTTTTCAGCAGATGGAAGCATGAAGTGCTCCAAAATCTCCTGATAGCTAGCTGCATTGACCCTGCCCTTGATAAAACACAGTGGACCAACACCAGCAGCTGACACGGCACCCCAGACCATCACTGACTGTGGGTACTTGACACTGGACTTCTGGCATTTTGGCATTTCCTTCTCCCCAGTCTTCCTCCAGACTCTGGCACCTTGATTTCCGAATGACATGCAGAATTTGCTTTCATCCGAAAAAAGTACTTTGGACCACTGAGCAACAGTCCAGTGCTGCTTCTCTGTAGCCCAGGACTGGGGAATGCGGCACCTGTAGCCCATTTCCTGCACACGCCTGTGCACGGTGGCTCTGGATGTTTCTACTCCAGACTCAGTCCACTGCTCCCGCAGGTCCCCCAAGGTCTGGAATCGGCCCTTCTCCACAATCTTCCTCAGAGTCCGGTCACCTCTTCTCGTTGTGCAGCGTTTTCTGCCACACTTTTTCCTTCCCACAGACTTCCCACTGAGGTGCCTTGATACAGCACTCTGGGAACAGCCTATTTGTTCAGAAATTTCTTTCTGTGTCTTACCCTCTTGCTTGAGGGTGTCAATAGTGGCCTTCTGGACAGCAGTCAGGTCGGCAGTCTTACCCATGATTGGGGTTTTGAGTGATGAATCAGGCTGGGAGTTTTAAAGGCGTCAGGAATCTTTTGCAGGTGTTTAGAGTTAACTCGTTGATTCAGATGATTAGGTTCATAGCTCGTTTAGAGACCCTTTTAATGATATGCTAATTTTGTGAGATAGGAATTTTGGATTTTTATGAGCTGTACGACAAAATCATCCGTATTAAGACAATAAAAGACCTAAAATATTTCAGTTAGTGTGCAATGAATCTAAAATATATGATGGTTACATTTTCATCATGACATTATGGAAAATAATGAACTTTATCACAATATGCTAATATTTTGAGAAGGACCTGTACATCGAAAAGTTTAGGTCAAAGCCTATTCCTATGGTAGACTGGCCCAATTAAAATAGATTTAATGTTAAATCAATTGAGAATCCTTGCCAAAACTTAAAAAGTTATTTTTCTAAGGTTTGCAAAAATTAAAATATTTTTAAGCTCACAGAGACATAACCTAAAAGACTTGCAGCAGTAAGTGCAGCAAAACAGGATCCTGCAAAGTGTTGACTAAGATTGGTGGAGTTCAAAGGCTTGCCACACTTTTCAGATTTGTATTTGTAAAAACAAACTGAAAATAATGTATCATTGTCCTTCCACTTCACAATTATGCAGTGCTCTATGTTAGTTTATCACATAAAATCCCAATGTATTACACTCAAGTGTGTTGTCGTTACATGACAAATTGTGAAGTTTGTTAATATTTCTGCAAGACACTGTAAGTCAGAATATTTTTTAAATTCATACCTCAAAGATTCAGTCCAATGTTACAAAAAGCTAAAAACTAAGCTATTACCTTCTCCACAACTTTATCCCTGGCCTCACTGTTGTGTTCCTCAGTCTTGATGATGCTGTTTATTTACTGATGTTCTCTAACGAGCCTATGAGGCCTTCACAGAACAGCTGTATTTATACCAATATTGAATTACACACATGGACTTGTTTTCCTAACTAGAGGATTTTCGAAGGTAATCGGTTGCAATGAAATTTGTTTAGATGTATCCCGTTAAAAGGGGAAGAATTTATATTCACACCATACTTACCCATTAAGTTTTAAAAATATTTAAAACTTCATGGGTATACCATACTTTGTGTTGGTCTATCACATAAAATCCCAACAAAATACATGTGAAAAAGTTCAAGGGGAATGAATACTTTTGCAAGACATTCAATAAGCCCCCGTAGCCCGCCTCTCGCCCATAGACTGATGGAGATAGGAACCAGCTCCCCCGCAAACCTGTACAGAAGAAGCGGGTATAGAAAATGAATGGATGGATGGATGAATAAGCCCCATCTACCCTAAATTTCTAATGTAGTGACTAGATACCCTATATAAACAACGTATGTCATATCGTAATGTCGTATGTAATACCTGCTAACTTTCTATTCTTGGCTTAAGAAAATAACAACCAATCAGTTCTTGACAACCATAAGAAAGGATCACTAATGACAGCAAGAGTGAAATATAATTTTAGAAATCAATTCCCTGCAAAGACCAGATTCTGTTTTAACCACATTAGATATATTACACTATGTATTTGCACATAAGTTACTGAATTACTCTCTGGTTATATTTTTTTCCTGCTAGGTTTAGATGAGATTACTTTATAATGATATTTATTTGATAATGAAATGATGTGCATGTATTGTTTACATGGTTTTTATCTACAAATTCAGTTTGATCTTGTTTGATAGTGTAATTGTATTTAACTCAAAAACATAATTAAAATACTTGAAAATAAAATATTAAAACCAGAAAGGTCCTTTTTTATTCTGCTTTGTTTAAATAAAAGGTCACATGAATTACTTTGCTTTGGCTAGATAGATAGATAGATAGATAGATAGATAGATAGATAGATAGATAGATAGATAGATAGATAGATAGATAGATAGATAGATAGATAGATAGATAGATAGATAGATAGATAGATAGATAGATAGATAGATAGATAGATAGATAGATAGATAGATAGATAGATAGATAGATAGATAGATAGATAGATAGATAGATAGATAGATAGATAGATAGATAGATGACATCTAATAAACTGTTAAGTCCCGAAGTGCCCTCTTGTGGCTGAATTTAGATATGCAGTATTTCCACTACTGATATTTTTTCCGATGAACAGAATTAATGATGTTTGAACAGAATAGAAAGACAAAATGCATGGCAGTCACAATGGAATGCTCAATGGCAATGGCAGAATTAGTTGTGATTATTATTTTCATCTAAAAGTCTAAAACAGGCTTTATGATGATTGGCGTAACTGACTTTCTGTGCTCAGTTCATTTGCCCTTAACCTCACAAGAACAGCTTTACAAGAACAGGTAATGAAAACATCAGTTTCCTTTGAGCTCTGTTAGATATCTGTCACACAAATATCTAACAGTTACTATAACTTTGTTTACACACACTGTTATATTCTATGAAATAAACAGTTGATTTGATGTAATCCTTTATGATACCATTGGAAATGTGTGTGAAAATAAATCAAATTCAGATCAAAACACAGTATATATCCCGAGAAACTTTAAAACTAAATCTTTAAGCTTCGCAAAAATACTATGAATTGTTAATCAATTTCAGCCATAGGTCCTTTCACTGCAAGACCATGAAGTTGAACAGTAGCATATTTTTTTTCTATTATCAGTCAGTGAAAGCAATTTCTAGATAATTTCACCCACATTTGCAGCACTATAATAACTGTAGGGAATATGGTGGTGGCATTAATGATTAACTGTTACAAAGCTTTAATTTTACTACTTTAAGTAAAGTACATACAGTACAGACCAAAAGTTTGGACACACCTTCTCATTCAAAGAGTTGTCTTTATTTTCATGACTATGAATATTGTAGCTTCACACTGAAGGCATCAAAACTATGAATTAACACATGTGGAATTATATACTGAACAAAAAAGTGTGAAACAACTGAAAATATGTCTTATATTCTAGGTTCTTCAAAGTATCCACCTTTTGCTTTGATTACTGCTCCACACACTCTTGGTATTCTGTTGATGAGCTTCAAGAAGTAGTCACCTGAAATGGTTTTCCAGCAGTCTTGAAGGAGTTCCCAGAGATGCTTAGCACTTGTTGGCCCTTTTGCGTTCACTCTGCGGTCCAGCTCACCCCAAACCATCTCGATTGGGTTCAGGTCCGGTGACTGTGGAGGCCAGGTCTTCTGGCGCAGCACCCCATCACTCTCCTTCTTGGTCAAATAGCTTGTGAAGTGAAAACCATTTCAGGTGACTACCTCTTGAAGCTCATCAACAGAATACCAAGAGTGTACGGAGCAGTAATCAAAGCAAAAGGTGGCTACTTTGAAGAACCTAGAATATAACACATATTTTCAGTTGTTTCACACTTTTTTGTTCAGTATATAATTCCACATGTTTTAATTCATAGTTTTGATGCCTTCAGTGTGAAGCTACAATATTCATAGTCATGAAAATAAAGAAAACTTTGAATGAGAAAGTGTCTCCAAACGTTTGGTCTGTACTGTAGAAGAAAGAAAAAAAGATGACCAGTAAAAATAACAAATGTGCAGACACAGCTCTCACAATGAAGTACACATATTTAAGTAGAATTTGGCAGAAGCTAAATATTTATCTATATTTTGTAGGGTCTATTTTTTCTAAATTTCACTCTGGCTTAGGAATATGAAAAGTTACTTTTATTTTAGTTTTAAATGTACTATAATTAGTATTCAAAAACAAAAAATCTGAGAGATAAAAACATGTGAGATTTTAAATAAGGGAAACATTTGAAAGAGTTTTGGATTTTGTTATTTCTATTTAAAGTCCAAATACATACAACATCCTTCAAAGTTTTGTAGATCCTTGTGACCACTTGTGTCTTAAACATAGTGTCCTGTTGATAAACACTTTATCAGTAAGTGTAAGATAGGCTTCTTAAGGAACACTACATTTGTCTTGGATCAACAATGGACCTAGTTTGACTTTTTGTGTGAATAGGCAGGAAATCCACATTGCTGTGTTATCACAACATCAGGTAACATGACTGTTTCAGACCGTAGTAAAGGCTTGGAGTGATTTCAGCCAGATAAGAATCTTACTGGAGATGTGACTGCATGTTTGTCATGAGACCACGAACTATTAGCTTGGCTGTTTTCAGTTTGCATTCGTTGGACAGTTAATTTAACCCTGCATGCCCTTTGGCTGTATCTTTAACAAATACTCTGATTCTCTGTTTTGGTTCTTCTGCCTCACCTGGGTTCACCTTCACAAGCCTTTGTTATGAGTTGAACTCCCACTGTCATGCTTTGGGGCCAGTTATATTTGATAAGATCAAATACATGAGAAAAACAGCAATTCGTTTGATAGTGCCTTGTAACAGTAGCATCAGTAAGAGAATGAATTTCCCTATTCCAAACCTGTGACCTTCATGAGTATGGTTCTGAGGTTCTGAGGTTTAGAGTGACCAAAGCACAGGCAAGAGCTCGGCAGCTGCATGTTTAAAGGAGTTTTCTTCTTTTATTCAAAGATAAGTTCAAAAGGTTTTCCAAATGTAGCAAGAACGTAGAAAAAATCACTGCAGGTACAAAAACACAAGTCGAAACTCCAAAAACTTACAGAGTTGACTCTGCAGGAACATAGTAGTCAAAGCTTTAGACGAGGATAGGTGAACGTACCAAGGAACCAGCGAAGAACAAACAAAAACAGAGAGCTTATAAACAGAGGGAAGTGGACTATGGACCAATGAGATACTGAGGCAGGTAATCAGATGAGAATGGAAATCAGGTGTGGACAAGGCTATAGAGAAATGAGGGAATCTGGATGGTTGCTAAGGTGACCGAACTAGAGTACAAAGGGAACATGAGGGAAGCCAGACAATAACATAACCAAAGGAACCTGACTACAAAAACAAAACTATAAATAACAAAACTCAGGGAAACAGAACTAAGCAAAACTATAGACGAAGATAATAAACCAATAGAGACATAAGAACCTAGAATAATCATTAACTAAAGTAAACTGAGAAACTAGAGGGAATAGAAGAAACACCAAAACCTAATAAATAACAAAGAACCCATAAAGAAACCCTGACCGTAAATAAACAAAACCTAAACCACAGAAAGGGAACCAGGACAAGGAGGAACAGAGAAAATAAACTAGTAAACAAAGAGTGAGGTGAACAAATACCAAAACATAAACAAACACAGATATACTAAATGGGAAACTAAACTAGAAACGACAAGGAAGACAAAGGAGCTAGAATAACAATGAATATAATAATAGTCATAAGAAAACCATAACAAGTAATAGAAAAGAAACCACTAAAGGAACTTAGACAAAACCCAAACTAAATGAAAGGTCGAAAACACATGAACACAACAAAGACCAAAGATGTCGCTTCATGTCAATGAGATGTTTATCTTAACTGATGGTTTATCTTTTCTCTAATGTATATTTCTCCCCCATTACACCAAGCCTGTTCTGTAGTTATTGTTATGCAAAGTTAGTCAAAATTGCTGTATCTGAGCAGCTGCAGTTTAAAGCATGTATGTGAAGGCTGATGCATGAGAAGACAAACTAAAATGATCTGTTCTTCCTTCATTTATGTTATACCAGAACTCCATTCTGATCATCGTGACTTATTGATTTAAATACAAACTTTTATCACAATCTGTACTCGTTTTTGGCAATAAGAATTAGTCGCAAAAGCTTTGTATTTCATGCTGTAAAATCTAATCTTAAATTGGCATAACCTATAAATTTAGCATATTATTTTACAATCTGTTCCTTGATTTCAGTGTTGTTACAAAAACTGTTAAGTCTGTCCCTATTAAATAGAAGAATATCTGTATTATAGTGATTGGATTCCAGGGACTCTTTACAAACTGATACAGCAGATCAGACTGTTCCACCCAGCTTGTCTATTTCAGACACAACAACACATGAAATATCATCAGAAATTGATAGAACAATTATCTAAAAAAAGATAAAAAAATGCTACAAAAATACAAAAGCTTACAGTAATTATCCAAACCCTAAACAAATATGCATGATTACAGGATGGAAACTTCAGTAATGATACATTATTAGGAGCCTCCCTGCACAGCATCGGCTTGATTATTAGAGGGCCAATAAAGGTTAAGTGCTTGCTGTTTCACAGCCAGCTGTCATTTTCCCAAACTGAGAGCTCTAAATAAAGCAATGTACAGCTTAATCCAAATGTAAATTATAGCCTTCTTTTTTTGTTAAGAAATGTGCAATACACTCCACTATTAATGGCACTTCTAGTAAATAAATTCAACTTTTCTTGTTTTTGCATGAGCTTATATTGAAATTTTCCGCACATTTATGTATTGGGAAGAAAAAAAAAATCTTAAACAATATCTGCCATAATTGTTGGTACTCGTTATATTTTAAATAAATGTAACAGAAGTAGTTTTCTAGTTAATGAAATTTTAAGGAACTTCTAATTATGACCTCCTGTTTTCTTTGGGGTATAAATATGACATGAAATAGAGGTCAATATCTTTTAACACCAGGTGTGTCAGGACCCAAGTTGGTCTTGCAATCTCACACAGTCAGCAGGATGATAGGGAGGTAAAAACAACTCTAAAGCTCAATGTTAGAGAACATCAAGAAAGAGTGAAAACTTGGGGCCACCAACTCTGCATGTTAACCGTGAGATGCTACCTACGCACCAACTGGTTATCTGGGAGTAATACCACATGAAAGCCTTGTCTGTTCTGCTGTCATAAATGTAAACATGTGGAGTCTGTTGAACTCTACTGAGACCTTCACTGTAACTTTGTGCTTTGGTCATATTAGTCTAAGATTGATATTTCCATCAACAAACACTTTTGGTGTGAAACAAAAAATTAATATGTGGAAAAGCACATAGCGCCCGGGATCTGCGATGTTCTGGGACAACCTTAGAAAATCTTTCCATATTTGATATTTGATGGCATCATGAAATATCAGGGGATTTTAAATATCCCCCCCATCCCAACTCTTACCATTTTTCTTTATTTGTAATTTCTGATGTCATGTGTTGTGCATCTGATGATAAAAGGTCCAGTTAGGAGTCCAGTCAACATATTTAAACTTTTCCTATCCCTGATTCAGAAAATATAGGCTAACGTTTCATTTAATGAAGACATGGAAAAACACAGTGTTATTGATGGATTCAGACATATGGCCTCTGGATCCCCTGGTTGATTCATTTACACGCAACAGCATGCTATTTGTACTTCTATTTCTTTTCAGGATCTTTTTTCTGGCTTATTTCTGACACACATTGTCGACCAGCGCTGCACATTTCTGACCCAGCTCGCTCCTTTAATTGATTTGACACGGTAGATCCGATTTCCATTTCATGATAGTCAAACTTTACTATAATAACTCTCTGTGGCCCCTGTTCTTGCTTTTATAGAGGTATAAGGTTTCCACATGCTTTTGTGTCCACGCACTCTTTTTTTTATTGCCCATGCAGTGTCTTGGGAGTGAAAGTGCAATAAGAGAGAATATGGATAAAACCTATGTGCCACAGCTTACGTTTTATTTCAAATAATATTTTCACAAAATGTCTGGTTTTGCTTGTTTGTTGGCCTCTTTTTGAGGGAAACGCTTCCTGCGACAAGAGTGGTATTTTGAATATTCTAAAGTATACAAATTTTGCTTAAGGTTTTCCTGGAGTGATTATGACCAAGTCATTTATGGAATGCAGAGCGAGTGAATGCAAAATGGGACAAAGCTATTCCTTGAGGGACAAAAGAAAAAAAAATGTATCGGTCTGTTAAACACGCCTAATTATTGCAATTATCACATCTCTATGCGCTTCAGAAAAGTCAAGTGATCCCTCATGTGGTCCAGTGTGTCAGCAACGCGACATTTTGCACGGATGTGTTCCACGGCCGTGTGGGCCAACCGCGGCTCTGCCACAGCGCCCTTTGTTTAATTAGCGCGACCGCTGCGAGAGACCACGCGGAGCTTTTCTGACGTGGGCTGAGGTGGACCTCGTGGGAGAGAGCGGATCCTCTTCTCCACGCTTAGACTCAGCGGTATCCACACCTTGAATTTCTGCAGTCAACTCTATTTGTAAAGCTTTGGTTTACACTCATCAGGTGGGCTCCACAACGAATAAAGATAATTTGAGTTGCTTTCAGTACTCAGTTTTTATTTTTTGTTATGAACATTAGCGGTATTTAAAATGATCATTATTATGGTATTTAAGAAAAAGTCACTGCAAACACAAAAGCCTTTGTTCAATATCCTCAAACCGATGCATCTAAGTTTGTAGAAAGGCTCATTCATAAAAAAGGGAGTGCACAGCAATTAAATTAAACTTTAATTACTACGGAACTGAAAACTTGTACACTAAGCGGTGCAAATGACAGAGAGAAAACACTACATATATCACATCATATGTAACACAATATTAATCGATGAAAATGATTAAGAGTTTTGATTTAATTAGACAACCTCATCTGCGCAAACATCACTCTGAATAGATCTTTAGCCTGGTCCTATTCCTGTATACTTTCCTTCCAAGCAGTCAGGCTTTCTTGTCTGTTGGACATCTTCAGGCACCTTGAGGTTTAACGGTGGCAACGTTTGTTGAAATTTGATCAGGAAGTTTTATCTGCACACAGATGATATGTTCTGGTTCAAGTGCCACAAAGTTGGGTCTGCCAATACTTTTGTTTCATAATATTTTAGAACAAATTAAGGACATTTTAAATATAATAATACACTGAGACAACCAGAGGCTTAAGGAAACTAATTTACTGCTTAGGGACCCCTAAATCAATAAGAACGTCCGCAAAACACTTGAATTCCCACACGAAGAATATATCAAAATATTTCATGTTTGTTAAACACCCTGCATTGAAAAGTTATGCAAGTTCAATTCTCAGTAAAAATATATCCTTTGTTCTTCCAGGCTTTTGTGTCATGATTTTCTTGTGTTTGTGTGTAAATCTTAATGTGATTTCCTTGTTTAGAGCTCTGGGATTTTATGTATGTAAAAGGCGCTTTATAAATAATTCTTACTTACATACTTACTATATTCTGATGAACTCTTTTACCAACAACAGTACAAGAATTACAAAACAACAGTGAAACGTAATAAAGACCACCTGATTAGATTGTATATTGTACATTATATAGATTTTTAAAAACAAGAAGCTAAAGTCAACTGATTGATGATGTCAAATAACATACTGATTTATGATTTACTGATTGGTAAAAGTTAAAGCGCAATGAGTTTATATCAACATGATTTTGATATAAATTTTATATGTCTGCTTTCCAGATGTTTTGGTGTTTATCAGAAAAAGAGGTACTTTTTTGCTTACATTCATTTTAATAACCTATGTTTAGGTATTTAAAATTGGATTAAATACTTTTTTATACAATCAAACTAAATTTGCAAATGAAACACGTGTAACTAATACATACACAGTGTTTTTACCTGAAAGTAACTTGGTAAATTAGAAATGGAATTATAAACAGAATCTAGTCTATGCTGGGAAGTAATTTCTAAAATCATATTTCAACTTCTTGGCATTTGCATCAGTCAGTTATCATTGAATTGTGGATAGAAATTGCAAAAACAACATGTTTCTTTATTTCAAATATTTTGCTATAACAGCAAACATAAATGTATAATTTACTTACTGATGTGTATCATATAAATTTTTCTCCACACCCCTCAAAAAGAAAAAATAAGTCATATTTCTCTACCTAACATATACATATATCACAATATACTATATAGCACAAGAACAGACATGTAAAAACCAATATAGTATCTTGTTTGAAGTATTCTGATATTTTACACAGATGAGAAATAAACATACTAAGTTAAGACAAATTTGCCTTAGCCATACTTGCAGTCAGACAAATCATCATTATATGTCTAATATATTTGACGATTTGCATCTTTAGGAAAATGTATATACCCTGTGTAAAAATCACGGTAATGTTTTCTAGATGTATTTTGATGTATTACTCTTTCAAAAATCAGACATTCTACACAGTATAATATTTTGACTTAAGTATACATCATCAGTATATATCAGTTGTCTTTGAATATTAATATGAGTAAAGATTTTGTCAGTTTGAAACACAAATATATCATATTGCATGTTCTATATCAACATTTTTATAAAACAATAATGAAAATCTAAATCCATTTAAATAGATTTGTTTTCCTCCAAGGTGGGATTATCGTTCCTTGTTTCTTGACAAGCATATAGCTAATGTTTATTGCAGGATTGATAATCACTAACACATATAGACAGAAACACATGTATGTTTGCACATTGGAATCAGAACTAATAATGTTTCAGCTTCGTGTGGTCTCATTTGTCGGTAGAATATGTCACTGACCACCTGGACCAGGTGTCAAGTGATTCTCCACCTCAGTAGAGTGGCTCGTGGCTCACTGACAAAAATGTGTTTGCTTTATCAAACACATTTATTGTTTGGCGAAAACTTTAAAGACTCTCGTGACAAGTTGACCCCGTGAGGTCAATCCAACCCCAACTTCAACTCCTTCTGTCCTATCACAGAGCTCCTCCTACTTCCTAATGTCCGGTTCCTTAACCAATCAGGGCGCCCAACTGGGAGTCAGAGGGGAAAGCGTCCACAGATAAAAATCTTTGACCAACATCCATCCTGTCAGAGCATCTTTCTTATCACCCGAGGACCGTCCTCAACTCGGAGTATCAATTCCAAACTCGTCCCGATCCCTGTCCCACCGCTGGGAACATCCCTTCGGCCTGGATTCACTTTTCTTCTCCATCTGTGGCAACCTGTTACTCAGGAATCCAGACGGTGCTAAATGGTAAATGAAACAAAACTGACAAGAGGTAATTTCTCTCTGGATTAAAAGCACGCATCAGAGGCAGGTTTGCTCCAAGTGACAGAGATCGAAGGAAATATGACGGCGCTGGCAGGAGGTTTGCCCAGAATGATGAGACCGACTCCTCACCAGAACTACACACGGGGAGGATACTCCCTGGAAGGTAAGAGGTCACCACCAGTTGCGGGTGGACATGAGAAGAACTTGAGAAAAACTTCTGCAAGTTTGTTAAACTCGATTTTTTTTGTATTTTGCATTTGGAAAATTATGATGTTGTAAAACAAAATGTCATTTTGTAAAACCAAAAAATCCCCTCCCAAAAATAAACAGCACCATATTTTTCAAGAAAAAAAAAAGATTTCACATTATAGAGTACATTTATTATTCAATTTATACCAAACTTTTTTTCATTTATATTTTATTCAAGGTTTTGTGATGCAAATAGACATTTCTTAGTAAACCAGAAATGAATATATTTTTGTAAAAGCTGTTTTTTGTTTTTTTTACTTTGCAGTACACGGTCTGGTCATTTTTTATATCAATATATACTATTTTAAAACATTACCCTACTATATTAGGTGTTAGATTATGCGTTATTGGGAACATACAGTATTCGGCTGAATAAAAGCGCTCCCTTTCCAGTTTCCACTCCGTTAGGACAGGGTCGGGTCAACCAGCTCGGAGGAGTCTTCATAAACGGCAGACCTCTCCCCAACCACATCCGCCACAAAATCGTGGAGATGGCCCACCACGGGGTCCGGCCGTGCGTAATCTCCCGGCAGCTGAGGGTGTCCCACGGCTGCGTCTCCAAGATCCTCTGCCGGTACCAGGAGACGGGCTCCATCAGGCCGGGAGCCATCGGAGGCAGCAAACCAAAGGTAAGACGCGCAGCGCAGGGAGTTGTCTTTTCTATCCAAAGAAATTACCTGATCGTATAAACAAGGAGATAAACAAGGGCATTTAGTTCCTGCTCTGAGCTCTGGTACCAACTCCCTGAAAAACTAAGAACTTCTGAAACGGTCATTGTTTTTGTTTTTATCACGACCTCTTTTAAATTGAGCACATTTTCTGTTATTCTTTTAATATAATTCTTGTTCTTGTTGTAACCTTTTATCGTTGTTCCTTATTTTCATATAAAATAACTTTCAATCACCTTGTGATAAAATGGGCAGATACAAATTAACTTTTGTTTATGTTCCTCCTCGTTTTCTAATTTTGTTAGACATAGGTAAGAATAGTTGTACATCCTTTTTAACAAATACATTTCTGCTAATATGTCCAACCATTATTAGGCGTTATATTAAACAGATTGATTTCTGCTGTTGTAAAACATATAATAACAAAGTCTGTCTAAACCTTTAATTTATACTATTAATTTATTTTTCTTTAAATAAAATGAAACTTTAGGTCCCAGGGAAGCTCAAGCTAAAAAACCTAATATACCTACTATTGTATCTATATTAGATAATTTGTGTGAAACGCGGCAAGGTAAACCTGTTGTGCTGTCATTTTAAGTTTTTTAAAACTATACAAATATTGATAAAGTGTCAGGTTTCCATCAGAGCTCTGTGGATGATAATGACGTGTAAGTGTAAATTTGCCGCGTTACGTGACTTTGTGCTTTCTTCCAGACCATTTATTAAAACTTGATATAACATGACTTGTCCTATTTATCTCCATAAAGCAAAGTGCTTCTCCTGAAGTGGACAAGAAGATCGAGGAGTACAAAAGAGAAAATCCCGGCATGTTCAGCTGGGAAATCAGGGACAAACTACTGAAAGATGGAATCTGCGACAGGAACAACGTCCCCTCAGGTAGACCTAAAGATTAATTACCAACAAATAACAAAACGCTGACATTTCGAGCTTTTTGTAAGTGTTTTGGACTGCACCTTTATGAAAACTTTACTAAGTTGTCCCTGTCTTCACTGTTTCGCAGTGAGCGCCATCAGCCGCATCATGCGTTCTAAGTTTGGAGGAGTTGGTGAGGACGAGGAGGAGGATGATGAGATGGTGAAGAGGACGCTAGAGGAGAGCGAACCCCGGACAAAACACAGCATCGACGGCATCCTGGGAGACAGATGTAAGTCCAACGTTTAACATTCTCACATGTCAACTAAAATATTGAAAACAAAACGGAAGACTATGGAGATCTGGTTTCAATAAAGCTAGCATTATTAGGTTCACTTATGCAGAAATAAGTTCTCAACGAGAGAATGCACATTAGCTAATAATAATAATAATAATAATAGTACTTTATTTTGATTATTTATAGTTTAGACGTCTCTATAAAAGTGTAGCATTTAAGGTTTTAAGCGGTTTACGCATACACTGAGGCCAACTACAAACAACAAAATCTATCTAGACAAGCTCTCAAAAAATCCAACATTTGTCTAACTTCCAAGCCTGAGAACGTCTTTTTTTTTTTCTTGCACTTAATCGGACACTTGAGGATGAACTTCATCGAACAAAGCGCGGAGACTCCATTGAGTCTCACACCTCAGCTTGACGCGCACAAAAGCCAAACTCCAGCAAGCAGCGCGGCGTCGTACAAAAAGATACCAGGCATTTTTTTAAATAATGAGGATAGAAAAGAGAGAGACAAAAAACTGCCCCGACAAAAAGAGGGTGAGAGGAAACATTATGAACTCGGAATGAGTGATGAATTATTCAGGGAGCCAGTGCGCCCTGATTGCACAAAGAAATGCCAATTTCGAGCCTTCTGTCACTGTCAACGGTTTGCTTTACTTTTAAAGCCAAGACTGTTGGACAAACACCTGTTGATTTATAACCTGTTGGGGACGCAGCAGGTTTGTTCAAAAAGAAACCCGAACATAAAACACGCAATATAGTTAATTATTAATAGCGTGTTCTCTTGAGATGATGTTACTGTCCGCATATTTGCGCTTTTAATACAATGCTGTAAATTTGTTTAAAGTAGTCTAAGAAAAAAACAGTTTAGACCTAATTTGTAGAGGAAAAACTCAAATTAGATCTAAACCGAACTGAACGTCTTCGTCATTTTTACGCAGCTCTTTTTTGTTTTTGCGCAGCGCTCTTGACGCCTTCAGCAAGCGAGCACATGGAAACTGTTCTCTTCACTAGATTAAATCCAAACCCTTTATTTCTCTCCACTTTCATCTCGGACTGAAGTCCGCCCCCTTTTCCTTTTGGCCCTGGGCGCCCACATTTAATACGGGGGTCTGGTTGGGACAATTTCCACCCCTTCTATAGGCCATAGCCATAGCGGGACAAATCCACTGACTTGGTAAAAAAGAGGAGTTGATTATTCTGAATAAAATAGAGTAATCAAAGTTAGAATGCCTAGTTTAAGTCTCAGGAATGTGCCTTATATAAAAAATGTGTGCACAATTGGGCATTTTTTGTATTTGATCATTAGTTTTTTTAAACCCTAAGTTTATTGAGTAACATCCTAAATTTAAGAACGTTCCCTAATCCAGATCAGTCCTTTTTCATTCTTGTGTCTCTTTGTGGAAAGCAGTAGTTGTTTTTTCTCTTTTATAGCACTTCATTAGAATGTGAAAAGGGTGGTTTGGGGACTGAGACAGGGTCTTCTGGCCAAATATTGATTAAGTAGGTGTTTGCAGAGGCCATTGTTGTGGTGGGTAGAGGCCTGTTGCTCTCTGCCCCTTTCTCCTTTACAACTATTGTTGGCTTTCCATTAAGTGCTAAGATCAAAGCTGACTCATTTAGATTTATTTGTCTGGGAAAAGGAGAGCTAAGGTTTTTTGGATAAAGTACACCGTGGCATCAGAAAGTTGCTGGAACATTGTGGGAAGAGGCGTTTTTGCAGTAATGTGCACAATTATATTTTTTTAAGCTTGAATAGCAAATATTCTTTCTCAGAATTTAAGAAATTATTTTCTGTTTATTAGTTTTATTGATGAGGAATTCATTTGCTTTCATATAATTTTCATTTTATTATTTAGTCATGCATTAGTGTCAAAATTGTTGTTGTTGCTATTAAGGTGATTGATTTAATTGATGGCATCCTCCATTTATTAGTGTTAGCACATTAGCCTTTAGCCTCATTTAGCTAATTAAAGTAACCAAAGTCATGAAAGACAGCCACTCTTTCAAGATCTTTTATGACAGGATGGAGGGGGGGGGGAGGAGAAGACAGAAAGAAGAAGGCGGATAAAAAAAGAAAGCTCAGAAATACAAACAGTCAAAAGGATAACTTTTCTTTAAAAGGGAGTCCTGCAGAGCCAGAGTGAATGAGCCCAGTTCTTTCAAATGTGCCATGGTGAACGCAGTCAACATGTAATAATTGGTCTCATTGAGGTGCATTCCAACAATCTGCTGCCATTCTCCTGCCTCCATTGTGCAGGGGCAGGCAAATAGCCAAAGGGACAGGAGGAATCAAGTGCTGACAAAACATGAAAGATTTAGCTGCTTTTGTCACAGGAGCTGAGTGGGACTTTGTTTGTGTAAATAAACTGGGGCTATACAGGCTCCCTGGGATCTTGGCATGGGTTTAGGATGAGGGATATTATGTGAAAGTGAGAAGGACTGGAGAGTTAATGTCTGCGCTGCAGCGTATGTCGAGTTGTGACGCTATTTAAAATGTGTGTGTAGTCTTTAGTTCAAAAACCAGCTGAGATAAAATATATCAAAAGCTTTCTATATCTATTCTATCTTTAAGCTGACTCAAGATTTGATTGCAGATAAATCACTTTTACACAGAGCAAAGATGTTTTTAAAGTAGTGTGGTAATATCCTTTAAATGTAAACAGAGAGATATATATTTTTGGATTTTTTTAGATTGTGTGACTGAAGGCCCTAATGCAGCCATAGGAATGTCTGCTGTTGCCACATTTCTTTTTTCCTCTCAGGGCTGGATATTGCAGAACATTATATGAGGGCTTTATGCTCCTTTTTCCGGTATTAGTATTTATATTGCTCGTTTATTGTGCTAGGCTGCTGAGGAATAAAAGCATAATTCAGAAATTTAGACAGAGAGGCTGTAGCACAAGTACTGTGAAGTAGAAAGAAAATGTTGTATGGTTTAAAGATCTTTAAAGTGTGGAGAGTATTGGTATTCAGCCCGCCTAAGTTAATTACAAAATCTTTTAGGGTATGTCTCTACCAGCTTTGCACATCTAAATACTTTTTTGCCTATTCTTTGTGAAATGCCTCAAACTCAGTTGGTGTCTTTTGAGTGATGTGCAGTGGTAGTTTTCTACAACATATACCATATGTCTTGTAAGCTAAAACGTTCCATTTTATTCTCATCTGACCAGGCCATCTTCCACCTGTTTGTTGTGTTCTCTACATGACTCTTGGCAAATTGCACGTTTCCACAAAGGCCAGATTTTTGCAGTATGGGACTTACAGATGCCTTTTCAACAGACTTTCCCCACCTGAGATGTGAATCTTTGCAGTTCCTCTAACGATATTCTGGTGTATTCATTGACCTTGATGGTACTGTTTTTTTTCACTAATGTTCTCTAAAAACCTCTGAGGCCTTACAGAACTGTACTGAGATTCAAGGAATACTTAGATTTAATTGCACACAGGTGGACTCTATTTACTTATTAGGGCAATTGGTTATGCTGGATTTTACGTAAGAGTATCTGAGTATAGGTTGCTAAATACAAATGCACGGCCTACTTTAATCATTTTTATCTGGAGAAAAATGGAAAACTGTATTTTTTTTCACTTCCCAATTACTACCTACTTGTGTCAGTCTATCACATAAAATACCAGTAAAATACATTTAAAGTTTATGGATGGGTTATCTCAGAATGTGAAAACAAATTTAAAGGGAATGAATACTTTTGAAAGGTAATATAAGCAGTCTAAACTTTCTCCTTCTCCATTGGCATGATTCTCAAGACTAAAAAAATCCACACTGGCTGATCTGCAACTGAATACAGACTCCATGCTTCATTAATGCCTCTTTCTCTGTTGGCACCCACATTGTGATCCCCCAATATTAATTCAAAGGACAATTAATGAATGCAGGCCAACTTTGAAGTAATGGGCCGGGGTCCTGCCCCAAGCCAGCCCCTTGGCGCTGATGTACTCCTTGCATTCTCCCTGACTAACCCCAGAGACACTGCAAAGTCACTGAAAAGAGAAGAAGCAAGCAATAGAAGGTCAAGAAGAGGAGCCCCAACAGAAAAAAGAGCTTTCTATTTCATCCAAGTATTACCCAAGCAAAACTCTGTGATGGGGAGGATAAAGGGGTGTGAGGAGAAAAGGGTCGGGGGCATGGGGACTTTGCAAAGAGGGACACAATGGGATGGTTAATTGAGTAAAGCCAGACAGTGTTGTCAGTCACTTAACTTTGTTTAGGATCAGTTTTTGTGGAGCTCTTTCGTCTTGCACATTGCACATTATGGACATGCCAGCAGAACTCTGTTACTGATTGATTGATGGCTTTTTGTATTTAGGTTTGGTGTACTAGAACCCTGCATATGCACCAACTGAGAATAAAATACATAAAAAAAAATTACACTGGGTTTGAGTAGTTGAACACAACGTGACCAAGGCAGTGAGGATATTTGTTTTCTGCTGAGTGTTTCTGAAGTTTTGTTAAAGAGCCATCTGTAAGGCTGTTTTCACTGCAGTGCTGTGCAGTCACTGCAAAAAGGTCAGGGGCCAAATTAGGGTCACTTGACTGTTACAACTATTAGGCCCCAGGAACTGGAGGTTAGGATAATGTTTGGAAAAGATGTCAACTGAAGAACTTGTGTATGGGTTTTCAAAGCAAGGGTCCTGTGCTACTTTGTAGTTAAATATTTTAAAACACCTTCCTAGATGTTTTTAAAACACAATAGTTTTTTCTTGAAATAAGGTGCTTGGTTTGGTCATTTTTGCTAGTTAGTCTCAGTTTGACTGAAACGTGCGATGGACTAGCCTTTTTTGCTTGCAGCCCAGTATGGGCTCTGCAAGTTGCTTTGTCTCCACACGGAGGGTGGAAATGCCACCGTGAAACTGTCACGTAAGTTCACCGCACTGGAACGGAAAAATAACCATCACACACTGGGCACATATAATAGCCACGCAGGGCCATTCGTGGCTTCTTGTCACTGCTGCAGTGTTAGACAGAGATACATCTTTCAGCTTCATATCGCCAGCTCCTTCTTTGTCCGTTAAGTGCCAACCTCCTGCGCTCTTTCACTTAATTTTGTTTTGTGTCCATCACATCATCATCTCACTTGCTATTTATTTCTATCCACCCCCCTTCCCAGGCAGCTGCAGGTTTCTAGGGGCTCTTTAGCAAGTCAAGTGAGAAGCCCACTCACTCCCATTTTTCCCCTTAAACTGTTAACCCCAGCTGAGTCGAAAAGCTGTCAGTTTACCATTCTCTCCCCCCGCCCCCCGTGTGCATCTGCTCGCTTTGGCTCTATGCAGCGCCCACCTATTTTATTCAGTGGCCTACTCGCACCACACTCCCTGGCCTGAAAAGGCCAGATCTACTTCCCTGGGCAAATAGCGAGTTCATTTGTCTCTTATGCCCTTTGTTTTGCATTGCGAACACATGTCACCAGCTCAATTACCTTCTCTATTAAAAGCCCCAGGAGGATGGGCAAGCCAGCCCCTACTAAGACAAGACCATAAACTGTCCCATATGTGTTGGGTTCTCTTTCCATATGCGATTCTTAATTTCTTATGCTTTGTCACACTTTCCATTTCTTTTACTTACCATTTCAAACCATGGGTGTGAATTTCTTTGCACAAGCGAGATGTGGTTGTGCGTAGCTTTGAATATCTACTTTTATTAACGTCTCCTGACGGATGAGTGAGGGTGGGATGTTTGCCAGGACGAGTCTGTGCTGTAAGCAAGATCAACCTTTGTCTTCACTTCAGCAATCCGCTCTGGAATTTTCTGGGGGGATTTTTTTATGTGCATATTAGAAGCTCTTCTGCTACTGATGAAGCTATTAGAACTGGAACTTCACCAGGTTCTCATCATTTTTGTCTGTTTCCACCTATCTCTCTTCAGTAAAGAAACACATTTGATTTTAGTGTTTGTTTAAAGAGAACAATGCACATTCGTTAACATGAGCTTGTCAGTCCATCATGTTAATGTGCCTGATATAGCCAAATAGGCTAATTTACATCTGCAGTCCTTGTCAGGGTTATGCTTTAAATGGCATGTAAGCAAGTCCCATGATCTGTTAAAGTGCAAAATAATAAATAAAAAAGTTTCACAAGGAAAATTAAAAACACACAACAGTATGGAACAGTTACTAATCAATTAACCAGTCACTCAGACTTTATTTGTGTAATAGGTTTTATACAGCTAGGTGTAACCCACTAGAAATGATCAAACTAAATAAACAAACAAACAAAAAATAAACAAATGCAAGAGCAATTATAGAACATGATGAACTGAGAAAACACAATCATGTAGTTAGGAAAGATTGCAAATAACTACAAAAATCCATTAAGAAAAAAAACTTAAAACTAGAAATATAAAACATAGGAATTTTAAATGTAGGAATACAACGATCATAAATATGTGTAATAAAATGTAAAAATTATTGCAAATACAATATAATCAAAAAGATTGGATAAAATGTGCTACAATTGTTAAATAAAGAAATCTTAACGGAATAATAATGTAAATAATGGAATATAAATAAATTCTAAACAATGATTAAACTTTAACTTGAAGCCTGACTAAATAAATTGGTTTGTACAAGTAGTTTGCTATTTAAAAAAGTCAACAGTCTCAACTACCCTTAGGTCTTCAGAAAAGTTGTTCCGTAGGTAAGGGTCATATCAGGAAAAGGACACCTCACTGTAAGTTTCAATTCTCACTTTGGATACTAACCGAAGACCTTTTCCACAGGACATGAACAGTAGGCCCAGTATGACAAAAGCAAATCTTTTCTCTCGTTATGAAGAGTTCATTGCCAGAGCTCAGTTGCTCTGGAACCTTCTGCCTCTGAGGATTATGCTAAATATTTAGTTTTGTTCTGATGGAGCTGAAGAAAGTTCTGGGTCATCAATTAATTAATAGCTAAAATATAGTTAAAAAATGCATCAATTGGTCTTCTGTAATAAGGGGATACAGACAAAAAGATCTGTGTGTTTTGAGCATTACTGTGAAAATGAATGTCACTTCACCTACACCCCCAATGGCAGCATATAAAAATAAAAAGAGTTAAGCCATAAAGGTGAGCCCTGGGTTACTCCAGAGTTTAAAATACGACATTCCAATGAATAATTTCCTAAATTTACAACAAATTTTGAATTAATGATATATCAGTTAAACTGGTTTCCAACTGTACTGTAAAATGTAATTTTCCTTAGGTCTTTGGGTTACAGTATTCAAAGTATTAGCTGGTGTGTTGGAGAAACCTGACTGCCTAAAGGCTCTTATCCTGTGTGGGATCTTAAAATCTCCTCTGGTTACAGACAGGGATAGAATATTCCCAGGTCCCCGGTTGCTTTATCTGCTGCATAAAATTTGATTTGGGCGTTAAAGTAATGACGCCAAGGCTTCCCTTTATATGCCCAGTATCAACTCTTTTCATTGTTGTGCGAAATGTGTGGGAACAAGCCTGGCTTAAATCATTCCAAGGAAGTGTTAGAACAGTGTTTGAAAGTGTCAGAGATGTGGATGTATAGCGTTGGGTGAATCCATGGAAAGAGACAAGTGATGTGAATGGCTGAGGTGAAAAAGACAGGTCCCATTTTTTAACAATCACTGCCACCCCTCATTCACCATAGCTGTGTACCCAACACACTCCACCCCCAGCATCTTCTTCAGGTGCCTTCAGCTTTCCTTCTCCTCTCCATGTCAACCCTTTTGACTTCCCATCCCCCAGCTTTGTGTCCCTCAGGCCATGGAAGGAGGGGATATAGGGGTGCTCCCCTGCTGTGCCCCTCCACAGCCCCAGTGGCCCTTCTCTGGACCCTTTTGTGCTCCTTTTTTCCTCCTCCTACTCCTCATTCCCCTACTCCAGCCCCCAACTTACCCTTCACCCGCCCCAGCTCCCCTGCTGGGCAGGTGACAGGCCCCTGAATGAGGGCCCGGGCGTCCCTGATGGCTCCTACAGATGGAGCGTGGTAATCGGTCCAATAGAGCCCTGCCACAGGCTTTTCCCCACTGTGATACAAAGGCTTGGCCACATCACTCCCCAAAAATAAAGGGAAAAAGTGGGTGAAGAAGAAAACAGAAAAAGACAAAGAGCAAGCAGAGGATGACAAAAGCATCACTGTCATCTGCCATTAAGGGAGAGTCTAAGATGGAGTGTTTTCTCTAGAGCTACAAATAATAAAAACAGGAAGGGAAAAAGAGGAAATGGCAAAAATAAATGGGCGGGGGTAACACTGAAGTTAACAGAGTAAATGGACAACTGTTGCCATCCAGGTTTTCTAAGCTTTCCTTCTCTAAACAGTACAGAATAATTTTTTCTTTAGACCTTTTAAATTATAAAATTAGTTAAATAAATTCAAAACTCATACAACTCATTCCAAGAGGATCCTCAATGAGTCTGCGTGTTAGCGTGGCACCTCGATCTGGTTTAGATCTAATAATGAGCTTGTCTCAGAGTCAGGGTCTTTTTATGGCCAGCGGGCCAATGAGTTGCAGCTTTCCCAGAGGCCTAATCCATGTGTAATGCCTGGTCAGACACACACTGGCAACCGGTGCAAACATTTCCTGCCTTCCTTGCAGAGGCTCTGAAAGCAATGGGAGATCACGCCCCCCCACTCAATGTCTGACTTGGCACTTTTTTAATTAAAGCCTATAAATCTACAGGGATAAAGAAGAGTAAGGCATCTGAGACACACTAGCTATTCTCTTGCATACACCTGCCTTTTTGCTTTTGAGCATCTTATTTCTTCACTGTCTGTTCATTTTATGGCAAAGGTGCAGTGAACAGATAAACTCTTGTTGGGGTTGATTTAGGAGTGGATTTTAACTCTCTCTGTTTATGATACATCATTAGAGGCCACATCCACTGAGTGAAAACTCAAAATCCAGACACAGCAGATGCATGTTTTTAATGGAGAAAATGATAAGCGATAAGATTGCTGGTGATGGACAGTAGAAGCCTGTCATGCTAGTTTTGAGGACTTCATTATTTCTTTAATAAAAGTGAAGCTCCACACAAATGCATAAATTATCTTTTCTCTATATAGTTTCGTATGTTCACTGATTCCCCTCTTCTGCTGAATTACAAAGCTATGGCTCCTTCCCCGTTAGCCCAGACAGTTCCTCTAGTCCTGAAAAAGCAGATTAAGAAGCACCTGCATAGGGCTGCCGTCCATGTGCTTCTGAATACCAGCCTACCACACAGCATGGCTAACACAAGGAGAGACACAGTGTCCCAGGCGATAGATGCCCCAGAGGGATCTTGTCCTCTTTAATCCATGTTCAAGCAGGCTTTTGCTTTTGATCCCCTGGGAACCACTGAGGAGTTTAAGAAATCAGGAGGACACAATTTAAAGTGGCTCTATGCAATGTGCTGTGTAGCAGCTGATATGTTGGGTTAAACTATTAAATGTACATAAATAGAAACAGTCTCAGTCAGACTCTAAAACCTAAGCTATCAAATAGTTCTGTTTGATCGATGAATTCTTTTTTAATCGGTATTTATCACAAATTTAAGAAAGAAAAGGAGATTTAGCATATTTCTCATAATTAGGATTTTTGTTTTATAAATTTACCAGCTTTAAAATCAGATTAGCTTCATGTTATCAAGGATTTCATTTATTATTAATCATACTGAAATATATTTCCAAATCCTTTATTTAAGTAAAACAGAAAAAAACATCAAACATGATCAAAAAATCCAAGCAATTAATTGACATTAATAGGGAAAAAGGGAATGCTTTCTGAATATGCTTTGAATTAAACATTCAAACCATTACCTGAACTGATAAAAGGTTGGATACAAAGCAAAAATAATGATCTTAAAACCATACAAACATACAAAACATTTAAACAAACTTGCCTTGTTGATGTAATACAATATCTCAGACTGAAATTTGCATTTAATGTTTCTAAGATGCAATTATTCTTTTAAAGAAAACTTGTAACTGATTTAGAAACACAGAGTTTCTAAATCAGCAATATAAGGTTACACAATCTTCTTCAGAAAACACGTCTTTTGAGTTCAACAGCTCAGGATGGTGAAAACATTCATGCATTTTTAACATTCAGGATGTGATGGGCATGACATCAAGTATTTTGCTCGGGATTCACTTAAAAGGTCTGTCAAGGATATTTTGAAGGGCCTTGGAGGAAATCAGGGTGTTCTGATCATTACATCTGCAGCCAGCATAATATCTTGTCTAAGATCTGGCAATTGTGCAAATATCAACTGCAATGGCTTATCTTGTGTGTGCAGGTTCTCAGAATCATAAACTAATGGTGTACTTAATTTGTTCAATTCCAGCAAGCCACTCAGACGAGGCTTCCGACGTGGATTCGGAGCCAGGCCTACCTTTAAAGAGGAAGCAGCGCCGCAGTCGGACGACCTTCACCGCGGAGCAGCTGGAGGAGCTGGAGAGGGCCTTTGAACGCACGCACTACCCAGACATTTACACCCGAGAGGAACTGGCTCAGAGGGCCAAACTGACGGAAGCTCGAGTTCAGGTTAGAAACACTAGCACACATGGAAGTCTAAATCTTGACAGCACATTGATCTGTCACTCACTCTGAGACATGCAGGTGTTAAGTTGCCTTCGGATGTTGCTACACATTCTTTACAGCCATTTGACATGTGTTCTATCCACAAAACACCCCTGAACCCCCCCAGCTATGTTGCTGCACATGGAGACACTCGCAGCAGCCTCTTTATACAAAGACAGCCTTCTATTTCTGTCAACATTTTGCCAAATGGGGGCCATGTTAAGATCTGCAAACAGATCCTCAATTTAGATAGCTTCTTGATATAGTCTTTAAAACCATAACAGCCTTCTGGTGTTATATTAACTCCTTATATGAAGTAGCGCAAAAGATGTGGTTTTACTGCACTCAACAGATGTTAAGATCTCTATCAGCACAGGTTCCTGCGAAGGGACAGATAGGCCTCGCACAGATGACCTGGAACACTGCAGACTTATAGTGCTTACTGATCTATTTATTTCTGGATTTCCATATTCTGCCCCATTCCAACAATAAACTACAAAGAATAATGTGTGATTTTATATGATAGACCATCTAACAGTATTGCATTATTGTGAAGTGGAAGAAACATTATAAATGTTCTATGCACACCTAGAGACCGATATTTTTGCATGTTCTTGGTAAATAACAGGCTCAGGCAGACTGGATGCAGATCCTCTGTGTAACATCAGCTTTCAAGTCGTGACTTTGACTGGCCATTTTAACAAATTACTATGCGCAAAACATTCTAGTGTAGCGCTGTATATTTAGATTCATTGTCTCCTGAAAGATGACACTCCAACCCCCATCTTAGGTTTCTGCAGCCTCTGACAGGTTTTTTTACAGTATTTTTCTGCATATTACAATCAACTCTCACCAGCTTCACTGTTCCTGCTGAAGAAAAGCCTCCCCACAGCTGAATCCTGCCACCACCATGTTTCACAGTGGGGATGGTATGTGAAGGGTGATATGCAGTATAGTTATGCAAGTGGGCCAAAAGTTTCATTTTTGTCTCATCTGAGCAGAGTAACTTTTTCCACATGTGTGCTGTGTCCGCTAGATGGCTTGTTGCAAACCAGAAACAGGACCTCCATTGGCAGCATTTAAACAATGGCTTTCTGCTTGGCCAGATTTGAAGATTACTTGAAAAATATAGTTCCCCTGCCAACAGTTATGTCCATCTGGGAAATCTCTGCAGCTCCTGTGGGCCTCTTGGTTGCTTCTCTGATTAATGATCTCCTTATCCAGCCATCCTCTATTTTTGGATGGTGGATTGAACAATGCTTCATGACATGTTCAAAGCTTAGGATATTGTTTAATAAACTAATGCTGTTTTAAACTTCTACACAGCTTCATTTGTGATCAATCTGCTGTGTTCCTTGGCCTTTCTGATGTTGTTTGTTCACAAATGTCCTCTAACAAACCTCTGAGGTCTTTGTAGATCAGCTGTATTTATGTTGAGATTCAATTACACACTGGTTGGTTGTTATTAAGAATTAGATGTCTCCTGAAAGCCATTGGTTGCCCTTGATTGTATCAAGGGGTATCAGGTTAAAAGGGGTCTAAATTCAAATGTATGTCAAAACTATCAGATTTTTATTCATAAAAAAATGTAAAACCATCTATCCATTTTCTTCTACTTCACAATTAGGTGCTACTTGTGCTGGTCTATCACATAAAATACCAATAAACCACAAGAATGTGCATGACAGTAAGAAGACCAAAGGTTTATGGGTTATGAAGATTTTTCTAAGGCACTGAACATATTAAGAAATGGTGAAGCAACTACATATTTGCCAACGAAGGAATTTCTCTCATGTTCAGTGATATTTTTCTCTCAGGTGTGGTTCAGCAACAGAAGAGCTCGGTGGAGGAAACAAGCAGGAGCCAATCAACTAATGGCTTTTAATCACCTAATACCAGGTGGTTTCCCACCATCAGCTATGCCAGGCCTGCAGCCTTATCAGCTGTCAGACAGCCCTTACCCTCCAACCTCTATACCCCAAGGTGGGCCTATGTAAACACACATTTGTTTTAATGTCTAAACTGTTGTAACTAATAACAAATCTCATAAACAAAAAATCAACAGTATGATTAATTCCTGTTTTATTCTCAGCAGCCTCCGATCAGCCAAGTACGGTTCATCGGCCTCAGCCTCTGCCTCCCACCTCCATGCACCAGAGCGCGCTCAGCTCATCCACAGCTTCCCAGGAAGGAGGCTCAGGATATTGTCTTTCTTCTGGAAGACACAACTTCTCAGGATACTCAGAGAGCTTTGTGTCCCAGACAGGACATGCCAACACTGTTAACCCCAGCATCAGCAACACCATCTCACCACAGGTCAGTTACATCGAATCCAATCAAATCATTTATTGTCACGTCATTGTTAGGCAAAGTGTACACAATGAAACAATATAGTGTTTCTCTAGGATGATTTAGTAGATAAGTGTAAAAATTGAAAACATAAGCCACAAAAATGTAAAAAATATAAACAGAAAATATAAGTACCAGAATATAGAGCATAATCTTAACACCAGTTTAGCATTTTAACAGTTTGTGGCAGGTTTGATGGTTCTCGTTGCGGTGCCATTTGTCTGATGGCAGCAGTTCAATGCCTTCTACCTGCTCTTAAAAAGATCCTGGAAAGAGGGTAGGAACAATACAGTGAGCATCATAGCTCCCCTAACAATCTTCTGCAGAGCAATCTTGTCTGCCATGTTGCAGCTGGAGTACCATGCTGAGGTGAAAATCTGTTTACATGCTCTCAATTGAAGCTCTGTCATGTCTTAATCCCCTTTCAGATCATCCTTTCCTTCCAAGAGCTACGGTGTTCTTTATAGTTTGCGATGAACTGAAAAGCCAGACATGGAATGAGGGGTTGACATTGACCCACCAATATTATGTCTTCAAGAGGTAGTTATATACCCGTAACCACTATGAACTAGGAGGGGTAATACAGGATTCTGTAGCAATCACACATAGCAGAAGTGTCAAATCATATGTTGATCAGCAGAATCAGATGCAGACAACATGCTGAGGATGGTGCACAACAACTTTGCTTGTATTTAAAGCTCTAAATTCATTTTACCCGCATGCAAAGAGGACTGTAACACAGAATTCACCTTGGAGATGTAAGTCAGGCCTGTTTGGTTCTGTAATCTGCACTGCATGTTTTGAAAGCACACAGCCCGTGTTCTCGAAAGACCCAGTTGTAAGATGCACTGTAAGAGGAGGGCGTTGTTGCTGTGTGTATAATGCGGAAAAGGTGCATTAGTCTTTGCATCCTAAAATGAGGTACACAAATAAGTGCATTCACATGTATACATTTTTTTGGCGCAGGCACGTCACATTCTTTAAACTTGGCTGGTAATACTCACACGCCACCGTACATTTAACATATCAGTAAACAGAGGGCTTCACAAGGTGTACCATATGGTTAAATAATAGCACACAAACACATACTTCTGTGTGACCTGCTGTAGGAGGTGTCACTGTCGCGACACTGATGAAACCTTGTCAGGATGAGGAACTCTGTAGCTTTCCATTTTTTCTTTATCCTGATGGAAAGTTTGATGAATTTAAAATGTGGCAAATGTCCATCACTGGAGAGGCAGAAAGGGAGCGGACATGGGGAAGGATGTGTGGATGTCGAACGATGACACAAATCAAAACTGAAAAGACAATTATGGTCGATTACACAGTCATCAGTGTCCATCAGTGGCACCCTACGCGCCAAGAAGATGGACTAACAGGCGTAAAACGAGCTTTTAGCAGCCACAAAGGGTGGCTAGCCCTCATGCTTTGCATGCTGGGTACTAATTCCCATGAGAGAGGATCTCCGACTTCTGTCAGGCACTGATAAAAAAATTGAAAACTATGTCAGGCAGGTTTGTTGCTTTTTGTTGTTGATGCCTGAGGATGTAAACATTGTTTGGGGAGAATGGTCTGAAGGCCTCTTGTTTAGGCTGAAGGTATAAATGACTGCTTTCATGTGTAAGTTCCAATTATATTTTTCTCCTCAATAACTAACTATATATACTCGTAAAATATTACCTGTTTTTAATGAATGAAAAATGAGAGTTAACATGAGAGGAAGCAAAATACAAGTGCAAATTCTTGGAAACTGACAACCCTAATAACATATAGCCTGTACATCAGATATTTAGTTTGTTGAAGCTTAGCTGTTCTGCAAGGTGGAAACTGCTTCCTGTAACTAGTTGTGGTAGTTCAAATACCTACGGGTCAAAGAGCTACTCCAGCTCCTAAAGAGGCCAAAGGTGTTCTGGCTCTGTTCATGGTTTCATCATTAACCTTTGCAGACAACTGGTACAGAATGGAAATCTCATCTGTCAAATTGCACCACCCTCCTTTAAGAGTTTTCTCAGTCTGGTAATGCAATCACTGAGTGTTCCAGTGTCATAATTGATTGGAATGAAGTAATCTAGCCACTCTTAACAAACTGTGTAATTTATGCAAATGAATCACTTTGTTGGCTAATTTGTTTTAATTTATGTATTCATTGCAGCTGTTCGAATGTATATTGCAAAACAGTTTTCTCTATTTCATATGATGATTTAATTAATTTTCAGATTTTAACTTAATAAGAGAGAGGAAATGAGAAATACATTCATTAACATTGATAGCAAAGGACCTTCTTGCACTTGGAAAAAGTTTAGAGCTTCAGTTTTTGTGAGATTGCCACAGCTTTATGGATTTTGTGCACAATCTTTGTAGAAATTACCTCCCTTGTGTTATCTGAAGTCCAGATTTGTCTCTAAAGGCTGCCCTATTCTACATATTATCCTGTATACATGAGAGGATTTACACTAACTCCAGATATGGTCATATCACAACACAGCACAGTCCTGCTTTAGATGAAGTTTGCTTTACTTTAGCAATATTCTCATCTGAGCAGTTAGCTATGCACCGAGAACATGCAGACAGACCAAGAGCTTTCTTTATCTCTGGCATCGCAGCTCTGATTTGGTGCATACCTAAGCAATCCTTTCTCACCAAGGAAGCGAGCAGCCAGGATTTGCACCCCCCTGGTACCTAATCTCCGGAACAACTTTAAAACAGACAATCGGGGAACTGCTGCTGTTTCAGTTGCTCACAAAAGCGCATGTAGTTCTGAGTGTGCTGGTCAGACACACTCTGGACAAATGCATGTACATACCAGTAAACTATTAGTACTTTAAAGTATGTTATATTCTGTGAGGAGAAATCAATTGACCTAATTTTATAATACTACTATAGATCTTTTGAAAATCATGAGTTTGATGGCTTATTATTTATGAATTATTTATCTGCTTAGCAAAACGTATTTATCTCATATGTCCTTCTTTATTTTAGATAAATTATGTTTATGTGGTATGCTTAGTTGTTTTTGCAGTGATCACCATGAATTACATACATTGAAGACATATAAGTTTACTTTTGTCTTTGTGCATGTACATTTTCTGATAAAAATGAGTTCGTAAAGCTTATGTTTTCACATCATTCTTAATCATCTATTCAGCAAGAGGCTGTTTGGGTTTTGCTCCATTTTCTTCAACATGGATTGCATTTTTTTTTTTAGACTTTTTCACAACTTTGCTTCTCACGCAAACCCTTTTGCAGCTGTTCGCAGTGGATCATTGATACCCCGGCAGTCCTGACATCAGAACAAAAAGAAAGATATGCCGCACATGCATGTACATCCACATACAGGTAGCTTTAGCACACAAACACACATTACTCCCGCTTCCCATGTACCCTTTGGCCTCCTTTATGAGGACATGGTGATTTTGGAGATAGACATAAAAGGTAATGTGATACAAGGCATTTTTATGTATGCATACAAAGGAGCTTTGCTTTCTGTAAATTTAGGTTACAAGGTATCACCATCATACATTTATCAAATTCTTATGGTGGCTATGGAAATATTTCAGCTGGATTTTTGTTTGACAAAAAGAAAATTAAGATAAACAGTGACATAAGTATTTATTCACCTTTTCACATTTTGTCACAATACAACGACACATTTTTGTGCATGTTATTGAAGAAAATGACACATGGTTTGGACATTTTTTTAAGAACAAAAATCAGAAACAAAAATCAGAACAGTGTGACTATTCAGCCCCCAGAGTCAATACAACTCCATTCAGTGTCATTTAGCTCATTCAGATTGAATAGATAGTCTCTGTCAACAAAACTTGTAGGTCTTTTGCCACAGATTTTCAGTTAGATTCGGGTTTGGACATTGACTGGGACAATTTAACACATAAATGTGCATTTGATCTAACCCTTTCCATTGTAGCTCAAGCTGTAAATTTAATGTCATTTTCCTGCTGGAGGGCAAACGTTTATCCCAAGTCTCAAGTCCTTTGGAGTCTCTAAAAGTGTTTGTCCAGGATTGTTCATACATCTTTTATTCAACTCTGACCAGCTTTTTTATGTCATTTGAAACAAAGCATTCCCACAGCATGATTCTGCCACCACCACTGTTAATTTTCTTTAGCTCATTGTGTTTTTCATTTAGGCCTAAAAGTTTGATTTTGGTGACATCTGACCAGAACACTTCTTCCTGTTGTTTGTTGTGTCAAATTACTGACTTGAGACAATGTTTTAACTTGACGTTTTAGGACTTTCTTTTCACCATGGTGTTCTCCCTGCTCCTCTTCTATTAAAGCAAGATTTGCAGAGTGCACAAGTCATCCTTGTCCTGGCAACAGATTCTCACATTTAAGCTGGGAACCTCTGTAGACTCTCTAATCAGTGCTCTCTTTTCCCCACCTCTCTGTGTAGGTGGATGGTCATGTCTTGGTAGTTTTGGAGTTGTGTGATACTCTTTCTTTTTCCATATAATGGATTGAACAGTGCTCTATGAGATGTTCAGTTCTTGGGATATTGTTTCATAACCTCAATCTGCAATGCATTTCTAAACAATTAAAGCTGGATTTATACAGAAGAGAAGATACACTACTTTGTGCTGTATATCACATAAAGTCATAATAAAATACCTTAAAGTTTGAGGTTGTGTCGTGACAACATGTTGAAAGTCAGGGGGTCTGAGTGTTTTTGCAAGGCACTGTATGCAAATGTGTTTTTTCATATATAAAATCCTGACAGAATGTGATTAGGGAGGACAAAGATGCAACTCCTAAGCCAATGTCAGCTTCTCTGTCAGGATAAAGAGAACATGTCCAAGGAGAGTTGGTAATTCTGTCAGAGAACGAAAAGACACTCTATCTTAACCCAAATAGTAGCATCGATTTCTACACTCTTTCATAAGAGTACAAATCAAACAAAAATGGTTGAAAATTGAACGTATGTAATTCTGAATACAAGAAACTTCATTGATGTCGTTTTCATGTAAATTTTCATTTGTTCTAACGATCTGATGCTTCTGTGTCTCCCATTAGGTTATGGGCTTGCTGAACCCGAGTGGAGTGCCGCATCAATCCCAGAGTGACTTTGCCCTCTCCCCTCTCACAGGAGGCCTTGAGCCTAATGGAGCCATGGCTGCTAGCTGTCATGGCTCTCAGCGCTTGGAGGCCCTTCCAAGCCTGAGCAGCATGCCTGCCCTACCAAGCACACAGTCTTACTGCCCACCTTCCTACACCTCCCCAGGATATGCTGTGGACCACCACCCTAGCTACCAGTATGGACAGTACAGTCAGAGCAAGGTAGCAAACCTTTGTTTTTAGAAACTGTTTCATTCTTACTGATTGTCATTGAGAGGAAACATCATTCTGCAATGCCATCCTCTGGCTGTTGATTTAGTCTATATTTTTGAACCTGCAGGTAATTGCAAAGTCCCCTCTGATTAGGGAGCGTCTCAAATCTCCATGTGCTGCACTGGAATTACATTGGTGTTTAGGGATCGCCAGGGGCCAGGTTACTTCAGTTTATATTACCATCATTATGGTGGCCCAGTCTCTATCTCAATACACACATTTTTGCGAACAGTTCTTTCATGACCCTGTGTGATGAGCTTGCCTATCAAATCCACAGTGCAGCTCACCTACCCATGTAATGACCCCTGTGTAACAAGGATAGCTGCCCAAAGAAAATTAGCCACATTGCCAAAGTATGTTTGACAAGAGGGAGGGTGGATTGTGTGGGTTGGAGGGCTGATCTAAGGTACATTACCACATGTTGACCTGCCCATCAGTGGCAACATCTTGATGTCATTAATATAGTCAGGGTCCTGGGAGAAAACCACATGTTTAGGCGGGTGGGGAAGGTGGGGGGGGTTCTAGTTAAATGTGTACATGTCTGTACATGAGCACAGCTATGTGTGTATGGAAGCATGGTGAGTTGGCTCTTTAACAGGAGGGCGATTATAGCCCTTGGCAGGCCAGGATTAGAACCATGTGTTCCTATAGAGGTCAGGTTTGGAATTGTTATTGATCAGTGAAGCAGTGCCAGAGATCCAAAATAAAACTTGATCAAACCCACAACCTTCTGGATTAAAAAAAAAAAATCTCTCCTGCTCTAACATATGTTTAAACTCTATATTTATTTATTTCAGCTATTTGATTACATGGGGACATTTTGCTGAAAAGCTTTAATATTTTTTTCTATCCATCATAGGTGCCTTTCATTATATGAAGCTTCAACGTGGACTAGGCAGGAAGCTCATATGCATATGCTGACATTCCTACCCGGAGAGCACTGCCATCCACTGCCTTTGCCAACTTCTCCAGTCCTGGGGACAGCAAGACCAGTAGTGGGGGAGGTGAAAGGGTTTACTTGGTTTTACTTCATCAGAAGCAGAGACACTTTGAATGGTGTGATGGAAATGAAGCAGCTGGTTTGTAATAAATGAGGATTGTAGGCACAGACCTCCACCAATGCCCATCATGCCATGCTCCAAGGACCAAGCACAGTTTTTTGTGTGATTCAGGAAAAAAAGGAGGTGGGGTAGTAGGTATGAACTGTATGTTCAGGACATTGTATTTAAATCTTAAAATATGGCAGAGATGTAATTTGGACTTTTCCACCCTAGGGGCCTCTGTTGCCTTTTGTGGTTGAAGGGTTAAACTGGATCATCACAATTTCTTACTGTATATTGATGAGACTCATGCATATGAAGTTGGACATCAAAATGTGGCTGCTTTTGGAAATCTAGCAAGAAAGCATGAGCTGAAGCTAAGTGACGTCGGTGCAACCCAAAAAAAGTGCAATACATTCATACCTCATGTGCTGTAAATGAACACAGTTTGAGGGTTTCCAGTTCTATCCTTGATGAACTGCTCTCTCTTTACAGTGGTATAAAATTTTGGGTGTGCGCATTTATCAGTCAGGGGAACTTATCAAGCAATGGATAGTAGTGAATGTAGTCATGCAGTCTTTTGCCAAAAAATATATATAAATAAAATTCTAAACCAGTGAATACAATAGTCAGCTTGACTGTTAATTTTTGTTGTTGCTTTGCATGTTTATTTAGTTGTTACCAAGAACCTGCCAATTTTTAGTTGCCTTCCTTATTTATTAAATGTTGCTCAATTGTTTTTTTTACAGTACATTTTCTGCAAGTGCTCCGCTGTTCTTAAGTCTGACACAAAGTCAATTATTCCCTTTGTTTTGTATGTTTTTTAAAAATTTACAATTGTGTGATATTTTTGTTATTGTACCAAGTTTTGTGTAAAGTATAGCACTATTACTATTTATAATAAACAATGTACAAAATGCAGAAAGTTTACATTTTGAACTATTTTCATTTTTTGGTGGGATAGGTATTAAAACCTTAGGTTGAATTCCTAAAAGCGGTAACCTCAAATTTTATCAAAGTTATTTTCACGGTGTTATTCTCCAGTCAACATTTCTTGAACTGTCCAAAACAAAGCAAAATATAAATAAAAACAAAAACCAAACGTTCTCTGCATTACTGTGTCATTCTGATTAGTTTGCTATCCTGAAAGACACAGGGTTTTTGTGAAATAAACAAAGTTAGACCATGATAAATAATTAGAAATATTTTCTCAGAATACACAAATACATCTGTTAGGGTGGAAATATAGCAACAAAAACATAATTTTGTTTGTGCTCTTCTAGCTTTTACAAAATGATATTTTGATGGCTTTAGCTAAAGGAGGCAAATGTCAGAAAATTTCTTCTGGAAGAGCTAAACCTTATTTTAGGTGATTTAGAATCACTATAATTTTATTTGTTTACACAGGAGGACTGAATGCTAAATTGAAATAAAAGGTGTTTAAACAATGTTTTGCCTAAGGGTGTGCACACTTATGCAACCAGGTTATTGCAACCAGTATATTTTATTTTTGTATTTCAGGATATATGCCATATCAAAATCGAAAAAAAACTTGAAAGATTTACCATACACTATTAATTGAAGGACAATAGTTAAATAACATTTTGTACATACATTTTATTTACAAACCTAATTAGGTCCAATAACTTGTTATTTTTCACTTGTTCGCATTAAAGTAATTACCCTCCTATAAACAGTGCTTGTATACATATTTCATATTGTTAATGATTACATATTGTTAATCATGGGTTTACACATATTACAGACAATTAAACATATTTTGACTGGCATTAGCCACAAGTATTATTAAGCCATACATAAAAAAGATTTTGTGACAGAAATTAGTTTTTGTTTAAATTTAAGTCAAATATGAAATATTTCCAAACAGCTTTTTTTCCACACAAATATTGTACAAGTTCCTTCCTTCAGTGTTTAAAACATTTAATGCAGCCTTTTTTATTCAAAGTATTAACACTTTTTTTAAATTTTGGTCAATTGAAAATCTACTCTATAAAAATGTTTAACAAAATATCAAAAAAGAATTATAAAAGACTGATGTTTTTTAGTGATGGTATTACAGCAAATATAACAGTTTTAAGGTATGTAATCCACAGCTAATCTTCATAGTAAAATGTTGCAACAGATTTGTTTTATTTTAGCCTCAATTTGCTTGTATTAGTTTACTTTAAATTATTTGACCAAAGTAATTTAGAACAACTGAGACTAAGAAATTTTTTTTATACGATATGTATTAAATTTAGGTGTTTTAAACCAAATTCTGAATATATAAATATATAAAAAGTTATAATTATCTTTTCATGTATAGGTTTTACTGCCTAAAGTGTTTAAGCCCGTTGAAGATGCCTACATGAAACGTTTTATTACCTATCTTAAAGGTACTTTAGTCTCATGATTTTTTTGCCACACACACACACACACACACACACACACACACACACACACACACACACACACACACACACACACACACACACACACACACACACACACACACACACACACACACACACACACACACACACACACACACACACACACACACACACACACACACTCCGTCACCACTAAATCATAAATATATCCTCTTTCATAAACACTCCTTTCGGACAAATTCCTGCTCCCCGGTGGCTCCTTCACACCCTGTAATGACTAAAACAGAGAGGCTGTAAATTATAGAAGCTTGGCAGCCCTCAGACACATAGGGACATCAGTCACTGACATGGCTGCACAGAGCTCAGACGGCTTTGGGCTCCAACTGCCAGGCAGAGATGAAAAACACTGCTCACCCAGTGGGTAGAGTGCCCAGAAGGTTAAACAAATCACAAGTACATTTTTATCATTCCCCACTGTTTTTTTTCTCTCGCTTTCCCCCCGAATTTTAGGAATCAGGTGTGCATCTGTTTGTGTCATTCATGGCACAGCCATAAACAAAGCATTTTTGTGTTTTTGTGCTACAGTGTGCTTCTAATGTATTTTTTATTTACATTTCAGCTTGTTTGTTTGCATTTGTTTAGGATCAGTTTACTTGTTGAGCAAGATGAGATCAAGGTGGGATTAAATTTCACTATATTCTTTACTCTGAAAAAAAAAAGGCTTGTTTCTTTCTTTTACAAGTGCTGTCAACTTGTAAGAGTAAAAAAAAAAAAAATCCAAAAGAGCCAAAGGGGCTGCTTTGGAACAAAGTGTCAGTCAAGCAGCTACACACTGGAGACAACTTAACCTCTGACCCCAACACTCTTTGAAATGAGTAGACTGCTTGACCAGAGCTGACAACAATCCAAGCATCTCTGCAGCTTTCAACCTCCAAATTAAAAGTGAAAGGAAGAAGAACAAAGACGATGGGCAAAAAAATATAAAGATTCAAAATAAGAAAAGTATTAATGGAGAGATATTTAGGGTCAGAATATTTGTTGAGAGGTAACTGGCTAGTATTAGTTTCTGTCTTACTAAACAAAATATGTTTCTGTGTGTGCTTTTATCATATTTTGCATGCAACAGGACAGAAAATAGGTGGGCTTTATCTCTGAAATGCCACCTTATCAAGCCACTTAAAGAGTGAGTGGCTCACAGCATGCCTTTCCTAAAGCGGTGAGTGCCTCCCTCCACCCCTACCGTTTGCTGTCCATTTTCAGTCGCCGATGTTAATTTCTCTCCATATCTTTTAGTGTTATTTAGCTTCTTTGAAAATTTTCTTTTCATTTCAATATGAAGATTATGAACCGGACCCTCCTGCTTGCTCTGCTTAACCGATGCAAGCAAATTCTCCATGACACAAATCTTGACATCCATGATGCGGGAATGAACAGGACTTTTTCCAACACCACCGTGAGTCCTCTTTCCAACACTAATCCAGCATTTTCCACCTCTACCTCAAGGGAGACTTATGACAATGCTTACTTCTATATACTTTTTGTAATGGTCTTTTACTCCTTTCTTGCCATGACACTTTTTAAGTGCTTCATAGGTAGCGATGAAGAGAAAAAGGATCCCTATGAAGAGTTCATAGGAACAAGGCGGCCGTCAAAACAAACATTAAACGCAGGCCACATGGCCGAGAAGTTTCACTTTGAAGAGGAGAGCAGCCTGTGAGCCACAGGCTTTCTGAGGAAAAGCAGAGGAGGGGTATGGGTGCATATGGGGAATGTTTTGACAGTCACCAAGCCAGAAAAACGTCAGGCAAGACCTGCTAGGGATTTTGCAAAATTTTCACTAACTTCATTTTCCCCTTTTCTCCCCCTACCCCTTCCTTTTGCCAACTGACAATCAGGAAAAGCATGCAAGTGTGGCCAGTCGGCAGGCAGAGGGGAGACATCCGCCTCTGATCATCTGAGAGAGGAATGGAAACATGCAGAAGTGTGGGTCAATGGTGGGTCGGAATCTCCTCCTGTGAGGCCCAATCAGGATCAATAACACCGGGGCCCTCAACATGCACACTCTGCAGGAAACAAGGAATAACATATACTGTATGAATGTGTGTGTGTGTTTGGTGTCTGAGTGTAAAAAGTGTAAAAGTTAAGCTGCAATATAATTTAAATTTGAACACATACAGTACATTCTGAAAGTGTTGAAACCTCTTGAACTTTAACGTTTTTACGTTTTTATCGCATAAAAACTTTTAATTTATATGTATTTTATTGAGATTTATATGATAGACCAAAGTGGAAGGAAAATAAGTGGCTTTCAATTTTATTTCACAAATAAAAATCTTAAAAGTATGGTGTGCACGTATACTCAGCCACCGATTCATTACTTGGTAGAACCACATTTTATAGACATCAATCTTTAAGTCCTGCAGTAGTTTTCAATTGGATTTAGGAATGGTCTTTGACTGGGTCATTCTAGCACAGCATTATGCTCTGATCTTCAACCTTACAATGGAGCTCTAGCAGTATGTGTAGGCTTGTTGTCCTGCTGGAACATGAACCTCTGCCATGGCCTCGAATCTTTGTAGTGTCCTCTGCATCCTTTTTGTTCTTGCTACTCTTCTATTAAGGCCACTCTGTGGAGTTTAAGACTATCATAATAGATTCTTCCACCTGAACCGTGGATTTCTGCAGGTCATCCAGAGTGACCAGTGGCCTCTTGGCTGTTTCTGATTAATGATCTCCTTGCCCAGCCTGTCTGTTTGGATAAACAGCCGTGTCTTAGTAGGTTTGCAGTTGTGCCATACTCTCTCAAATTTCCATGGATACAACAGTGCTATCTGAAATTCAATGTTCTGTACTTATATGTAGTTTAAATTACACTCAAATGAACTCAATTTACTAAGTAGGTGACTTCTGAAGCCAAATTGTTGCACTGAAATGTAATTAGGTGTATTGGATTAAAAGGGGCTCAATACGTATGTATGCCACTCCTTTCCAACTTGTATGAATGAAAACCAAGGACTATTTTCCTTCTTTGCAAATATGCAGTACTAGTGTACGTTTATCACATAAAATATATTGACGTTTGTGGGTATGTAGCTAAACAAAAAAGAAATTGAGTGGTTTGTATACTTTGCAAGACAATGTAAAACAGAAATATTACTCAAAAAGAGAAATGAAAAAGCCTTAAAACAAATTAGGTTTTAAGCACTTTTTAACAAAATGCACAGTTGACTTTTTCAAACTAAAATGGCATCACAGCCCTACATTGATTCTAATGAAAGACAAAGCTCAGCAGTAGTAGTATAATTCCTTTGCCATTACATTGTAACTGATCTGCAGTGAGTAGATGCACAGTTAAAGATCCCTTCAACCCTACAGTGACCCCATCAGAGGTAACTTTACAAAGTTTTAGCGAAATGTGAACCCAGAACCCTTGCTGCAGAATTAACTTCAATTGAGTAGTGGCTTGTTGTGAGGAAGATTTTTCAAGAGAACACACGCTTCTTATTTGTGCAATAAATTGCAAAGGTTACCAAGGCAGAGAGAGGGTGGATGCTTCAGATTAGCTCTTCACTCTCTCAGATGCACAAGACATTGGTGTGATTTGCACAATTAAATCTCCTGGGGGTGGGGGGGTTAAAGGTGGACCTGGACAGACAATACTGCTCTAATTTGAACTATCCTCTTCTGCCGGTCCCTGAGGCTGCGGGAGCCTGTTTTTGCTTCACCATTTATAATTAAATTTTTGCCTCATCCTCCTCCTGTGAGGCGCAGGGGTCAGCATGTGTTTGCACAGCACCCCATCACCCCCTGCCCCCCTCCCACAAAGAAAACTTTTTTTTCTGATCAACTATTCCCTAATATTTCAAATGCCAACATTGTTTAATTATCTGATCAGAAATTGTGCATACATTCAAACTAATTTAAAAAAATAGGTGAGATGCAGGCATCTTCCATCCCCTTTTCAACTGCATTTAATGTTAAGGGTGTAGAGAGCATTTTACATAGCAACTGGTAATTGGTGTTGAATTTGTTTTTTGAATTAACTTAGTTATTCACTTACAATAAATTAAACATCCAACTTCACAACTTTATTTAATGTAGGTGATTTATGTAAGCTAATATGAATGTAAATTGATTATTATTTTAGATGTCTGAATAAAAAATGCCTTTTATATCGCAGACTTTAATTTAGTCTTCATCTGTTTATGATCCATTTTCTAACTACTGCAGGAAACTAAAGATATGCTGCCATCTGCTGGTCGAAATATGATATAAAAACACTGCAAAGGTGTGAGTGCTCAGGTTTTAGAGACCGTCAATGCAATACTATAGGTCACCAAATTACTTATCCTATACCTAACTAAACAGCTTAAGCTACTAAAGAGCTCAAGCAACATATTAAACAGGCTCTGGATTACCAGTTACCAACAGACTTGGTGTCCTAACTGGTCGTTAAATTGTAAATCAAGTTTACTTTACATGATTGTACATTCAAATTGACAACAACCCCTATGCAATAAATATATATTTCCAAATATATTTTGTGTCACTATATGAAACTGATATTTTAAAACATATACTGAATTATATTTTTCAATATATTACAATATATTGAAAAATACATAAGGAATTGCTGGTTTTTATTTTAAAATATATGGCAGTATATTTATATTTGGCTATATCATGTATCTTTAAATTTAATAATGCACTTTATATGCAAATTAGTGGTGTTATATATATTCCAATTTAAATTAGAAAATTAAATTAGATGTTCTTGTTTAATTTGATATGCTTGATTGTCAGAGTGCAGCTTTCACAGCTCTGCAGGAGAAAAAGCTGGGATAAATACTCTGGGAGAGGAGAAACTTGTTGAATATGAGCAAAAGGCTTTTGTGATACTGACAATGCAATATGCAAATTAACGTCTCAGAAATCCCATCTTTGTTACCCCCTACACAGATACTTTTAGGCTGAGTGTCACAGACTGGAAATCTGAAACAATGTAATTCTTGCATGAACCCACCTTTGTTCTTTCCCAACCCAATTCTGTTATTGTGATTGACTGACTAATTTCTTTCTTGATCTGGCAGTGTTTTCTTTGTTTTTGTAGAATGTTGCCGTAGAGTGTTGCCACCTTCTGGATAGGATGAGACACTTCTTAATTCTGTTGCTTTCTTATACCAATGTTTTGTAACATGTACAAGAAAATGGTAAAAAGCTTGATTTGGTACTGATGAGCATGTCAGTATAAATGGATCAACATCCATTCAAGTGATAAGTATACTATAAAATGTATAAATAAAGGAAGAATGTTACCAAAAGAGTGAAAATATTTCTTTAAGATTTTATGTAGCTCATAAAATTAAAGCATGTGTATGGCAAATACAGTTCTGCAAGTAGTTTTCCTGTTACAAATTCTTCTGTTTTTGCATTTTTGTCAAAACTAAATGTCTCAGTGCATTAAACTAATTTAAAACTATCAGATGAAATAACCTGTGCAATTTCAAAAAGCAGTTTTCAAATAATTTAATTTATCACAGGAAAAACAACAAAAACAACCTGATGCTATATGGAAAATTAATCACTTCACTTGTTAAATCATGAAATAATTATAATAAACCATTTTTTATCAGTTTAGTTTAATTAGCCACACACATATCTGACTGCCACACAATCTGTACAATCAAGGAATCACCTATATAGAACCTGTCCAACAACATAAAGTAGGCTAAAATATCTAAAAAGCAACACATTATGCCCCAATCTAATACAATTAAAAAATAGATAAAGTCGATTACATCAATCATTCTGGGAAGGGTCACAAATCCATTACTAAGACTTTGTGACTCCTGCAAACTACAATGAAAAACATCACCCACAAATGGAGAAAACATGGAACAGTGGTGAACCTTCCCAGGAGTTGTCAAACTACCAAAATTATTCCAAGATCGCATCAATGACTCATTCAGGATGGCAAGAAGGCCCTCCACCTCAAAGACTTAGAGTTAATTGCATAGGAATGGTGAAAAATACCAGGCAATGACCGAACTAGCTCATGACAGCTCCCAGGAAGGAGGAGTTTTACAGCTGGAATCTCTGTGACATCATAGAGCTACAAAACTCCTTTTGGAGCCGAGTTCTTTCTCATTAACTGCAACCCTCATAGGTTGTATGGGGGGACACGCACATGAATCTCTTGATTTCACTGGCCAACTTTTCTTGGGGAATCTAGGCAGAGAAAATGTAATTAGGATTAAACAATTTAAATATTATTTAGTTCATTGTGTTGCTTTGTTTGTGGTGTCTAAACTGCTTCAGTGTTAACAGGCCTCTAAGCCTTGATGCTCCAAAATTTGCTTTGGGCTTTAAACTTTATTTCAATTAGTGTTTTTTTTGTTTTATTCACATTTTCCAATCTTCTTCTCACTAACCTGTATAAAAAAAATTTCCGTTTAGTCTTTATGAATTATGAATGAGTTAAATTGTCTCCGTTAACCCTGATGCTAAAAAGCTAAAGCTCTAATGCTAAAACAGCAGCCACCAGTGTTTCAGCTGTGTTTACAGCATGGCCCACTGTGTTACCACCAGCACTCATAAGCACATTAATGTTTATATTAATGGGACTTAAAGGTACATGTGTCACTTAAAGGAGTTTCTAAATAAACTATTTTTTTTTTGTTAGCTGAACCGCTCATTTCAAATGTGACGTCATCATGTCTGTGTCTCAGCCAAATTTTGAGTACATCCACTTTAAGCTGCCATGTTAGTAGTCCGTCACTAAGTCAAAGTCAGTCACCGTGATGGTCTGTTAATACAAAATAATTCATCAATTGTCTTAAAGGTTATTGATTTCTATCTTGGTAAATAACATTTTTTAAATATTTTATTAAACTAATATTTTATTTCCCTTCTGATTTGCATTGTGAACTGGTTATTTGAACACATAGCAACTGTTGATCTTAACAAATTTAAAGCTCATTTGACCCCATTCCCAATTTCTCAAAACAAACCTTGGTTCTTTATTATATTGGTCCTTCTCAAAATATTAGCATATTGTGATAAAGTTCATTATTTTCCATAATGTCATGATGAAAATTTAACATTCATATATTTTAGATTCATTGCACACTAACTGAAATATTTCAGGTCTTTTATTGTCTTAATACGGATGATTTTGGCATACAGCTCATGAAAACCCAAAATTCCTATCTCACAAAATTAGCATATTTCATCCGACCAATAAAAGAAAAGTGTTTTTAATACAAAAAACGTCAACCTTCAAATAATCATGTACAGTTATGCACTCAATACTTGGTCGGGAATCCTTTTGCAGAAATGACTGCTTCAATGCGGCGTGGCATGGAGGCAATCAGCCTGTGGCACTGCTGAGGTCTTATGGAGGCCCAGGATGCTTCGATAGCGGCCTTTAGCTCATCCAGAGTGTTGGGTCTTGAGTCTCTCAACGTTCTCTTCACAATATCCCACAGATTCTCTATGGGGTTCAGGTCAGGAGAGTTGGCAGGCCAACTGAGCACAGTGATACCATGGTCAGTAAACCATTTACCAGTGGTTTTGGCACTGTGAGCAGGTGCCAGGTTGTGCTGAAAAGTGAAATCTTCATCTCCATAAAGCTTTTCAGCAGATGGAAGCATGAAGTGCTCCAAAATCTCCTGATAGCTAGCTGCATTGACCCTGCCCTTGATAAAACACAGTGGACCAACACCAGCAGCTGACACGGCACCCCAGACCATCACTGACTGTGGGTACTTGACACTGGACTTCTGGCATTTTGGCATTTCCTTCTCCCCAGTCTTCCTCCAGACTCTGGCACCTTGATTTCCGAATGACATGCAGAATTTTCTTTCATCCAAAAAATGTACTTTGGACCACTGAGCAACAGTCCAGTGCTGCTTCTCTGTAGCCCAGGTCAGGCGCTTCTGCCGCTGTTTCTGGTTCAAAAGTGGCTTGACCTGGGGAATGCGGCACCTGTAGCCCATTTCCTGCACACGCCTGTGCACGGTGGCTCTGGATGTTTCTACTCCAGACTCAGTCCACTGCTTCCGCAGGTCCCCCAAGGTCTGGAATCGGCCCTTCTCCACAATCTTCCTCAGGGTCCGGTCACCTCTTCTCGTTGTGCAGCGTTTTCTGCCACACTTTTTCCTTCCCACAGACTTCCCACTGAGGTGCCTTGATACAGCACTCTGGGAACAGCCTATTCGTTCATAAATTTCTTTCTGTGTCTTACCCTCTTGCTTGAGGGTGTCAATAGTGGCCTTCTGGACAGCAGTCAGGTCGGCAGTCTTACCCATGATTGGGGTTTTGAGTGATGAACCAGGCTGGGAGTTTTAAAGGCCTCAGGAATCTTTTGCAGGTGTTTAGAGTTAACTCGTTGATTCAGATGATTAGGTTCATAGCTCGTTTAGAGACCCTTTTAATGATATGCTAATTTTGTGAGATAGGAATTTTGGGTTTTCATGAGCTGTATGCCAAAATCATCCGTATTAAGACAATAAAAGACCTGAAATATTTCCGTTAGTGTGCAATGAATCTAAAATATATGAATGTTAAATTTTCATCATGACATTATGGAAAATAATGAACTTTATCACAATATGCTAATATTTTGAGAAGGACCAGTATAAACTCTGATACCACTGCATTGATTTATTGGTGTTGGTTATATTATTTTGTTTCCTTTTGGTAGTTTATTAGTTTTCCTCACTCTTTTCATTTTTACTTAGTAATTTATTTGAATGTTATTGGCCTAGTTAAAGAGTCTGTAATTTAAGTAGTTTAACCTAAAGTTGAAATATTTTGTTAAGAAATTCTTATATTTTAAGTTTGTGATTTTTCTGTATATGTATATGTGTAAGGCTTGCTGTTTAAGAACATCAGTGGATGAATGTGGACCAATTTGCTTTGTATCAGAGGATAACTTAGGGTGTTGACATCTGGTGAAAATCTTATGTCAATTGCCCCATTAGAAATATTTAAACTGAGAAGACATTGACGTGTGCAATCTTTGTTTTACTGGCTGTACACATTCTAAAGGGGGATTTCCAAATCTCCAGCTAATCTAAAATGCATCTTTTGAACTGTAGGAGGGAATCAGAGTATATGCAGAGGAGGAACCTGCAAAGTCATCACAGAAAGACCCTGGCCTAGCATGGTTTTGAACCCTGGACCTGCTTGCTGGCAGGTAGCAACAGTAACAGTAACAGTACTGTGTGTTTTTTCTCAGCTCTTATCTAGGTTAAAGCACCACAGATGTTGACCTGGTGGCTTTACACAATTAAAACATGATTAGAAAGACAATGCAAACATTCAAAAAATGTGCAATGTTTCTTTGCATTTAGATTTTGCTTCTTAGTTTTTAAGAAATTTTGTTCCTGTCTCATAATAGACTAATAAATGACCAAATAGTCCTGCCTGATGTGTTGTGATGTTTTGCTATCAGCAAAGTAGACAGGACGTAATCTTCTTGTGCTACAACTCTATGGAACTCTAGCATCTTGTTAGAAAAGGTACAATCACCAGATAAAATCATGCAGCTGTTGATCTTTACTTTGCAACTATATTTAATTCCCTAAACACCAGGGCCATTATTCACAAATAATCCTAAGACTAAAAGCAGCTCCTTAGTGATGTCTTTATAGGAAAAAGTTTAGAATTTCTGGACTTCTACGATTTTTCCTAGAATGTTACCCGGTAAGATAAAAGTTATTCACAAAGCCCCTAATGTGAACAAACATTTGGAGTAGTGGGGAAGACTTTTAGTGAATCCAAGAGTGTCTGAAGCAGAGAAGATGGTGGAAAGACCGAGAGAAACGAGAGATATTCTCTGTACAATGAACAACAGTAAATTAATAAAACACTACCGGCTTGTTTGCGCAGGGATCCAACTCCTAAACCGTTGTGTAAATGAACACTAACTTTAAAAACAATTATACAATTATTAATATAGAGATAAGCTAACCTTTATCAGGAAGGATAAATAAATAAATAAATAAATAAATATTAAAAACAATAATGAATAACCATGAATAAAGAGTGAAATAATTTACCAACAATATAGTGCAAAATAATTTAATTGTTTACACACGGTAAATGCTTTCACAAATAAACATTCAGAAAAATATGAAAAAGTCATTCATAAATATATATAAACACTACCGGTCAAAGGTTTTAGAAATGCTTTCTCATTTAATGGCTTCTTTGTGTTTATGACGATTTACATTGTACGTAGTTTCTCATTGAAGGCATCAAAACTGTGAATGAACACATATGGAATTATGTAGAAAACAAATGTTTTTTAGTATAGATTCGTTAAAGTAGCCATGCTGTGATGACTGAAAAATTAAACTTTGGCCCTTTCAAGACTGGAAAACCATTTCAGGTGACCACCTCATGAAGCTCATGGAGAGAGGGCTAAGTGTGCAAAGCAGTAAACAGAGCAAAGGGTGGCTAATTTAATCTAAAATATAAAAATGTTTAGAATTATTTTACAATTTTTGTTCACTATATAATTCCATGTGTGTTTATTCAGTTTTGTTGCCTTTGGTGAGAATCTACAGGTCCTTCTCAAAATATTAGCATATTGTGATAAAGTTCATTATTTTCCATAATGTCATGATGAAAATTTAACATTCATATATTTTAGATTCATTGCACCCTAACTGAAATATTTCAGGTCTTTTATTGTCTTAATACGGATGATTTTGGCATACAGCTCATGAAAACCCAAAATTCCTATCTCACAAAATTAGCATATCTTTAAAAGGGTCTCTAAACGAGCTATGAACCTAATCATCTGAATCAACGAGTTAACTCTAAACACCTGCAAAAGATTCCTGAGGCCTTTAAAACTCCCAGCCTGGTTCATCACTCAAAACCCCAATCATGGGTAAGACTGCCGACCTGACTGCTGTCCAGAAGGCCACTATTGACACCCTCAAGCAAGAGGGTAAGACACAGAAAGAAATTTATGAACGAATAGGCTGTTCCCAGAGTGCTGTATCAAGGCACCTCAATGGGAAGTCTGTGGGAAGGAAAAGGTGTGGCAGAAAACGCTGCACAACGAGAAGAGGTGACCGGACCCTGAGGAAGATTGTGGAGAAGGGCCGATTCCAGACCTTGGGGGACCTGCAGAAGAAGTGGACTGAGTCTGGAGTAGAAACATCCAGAGCCACCGTGCACAGGCGTGTGCAGGAAATGGGCTACAGGTTCCACATTCCCCAGGTCAAGCCACTTTTGAACCAGAAACAGCGGCAGAAGCGCCTGACCTGGGCTACAGAGAAGCAGCACTGGACTTTTACTCAGTGGTCCAAAGTACTTTTTTTGGACGAAAGAAAATTCTGCATGTCATTCGGAAATCAAGGTGCCAGAGTCTGGAGGAAGACTGGGGAGAAGGAAATGCCAAAATGCCAGAAGTCCAGTGTCAAGTATCCACAGTCAGTCATGGTCTGGGGTGCCGTGTCAGCTGCTGGTGTTGGTCCACTGTGTTTTATCAAGGGCAGGGTCAATGCAGCTAGCTATCAGGAGATTTTGGAGCACTTCATGCTTCCATCTGCTGAAAAGCTTTATGGAGATGAAAATTTCATTTGTCAGCACGACCTGGCACCTGCTCACAGTGCCAAAACCACTAGTAAATGGTTTACTGACCATGGTATCACTGTGCTCAATTGGCCTGCTAACTCTCCTGACCTGAACCCCATAGAGAATCTGTGGGATATTGTGAAGAGAACGTTGAGAGACTCAAGACCCAACACTCTGGATGAGCTAAAGGCCGCTATCGAAGCATCCTGGGCCTCCATAAGACCTCAGCAGTGCCACAGGCTGATTGCCTCCATGCCACGCCGCATTGAAGCAGTCATTTCTGCAAAAGGATTCCCGACCAAGTATTGAGTGCATAACTGTACATGATTATTTGAAGGTTGACGTTTTTTGTATCAAAAACACTTTTCTTTTATTGGTCGGATGAAATATGCTAATTTTGTGAGATAGGAATTTTGGGTTTTCATGAGCTGTATGCCACAATCATCCATATTAAGACAATAAAAGACCTGAAATATTTCAGTTAGTGTGCAATGAATCTAAAATATATGAATGTTAAATTTTCATCAAGACATTATGGAAAATAATGAACTTTATCACAATATGCTAATATTTTGAGAAGGACCTGTATTAACCTGGGAAGTTCTTTCAGGATTCTGGAAAACCATTTCAGGTGACCACCTCATGAAGCTCATTGAGAGAATGCTAAGAGATAAAAGTAGTGTCAATATTTTGTTTGCTGAATTGACCCGCATGCAGAGGAACACTCAGGAGGCAGAGAAAAAGTGAAATAAATTTATTTTTCACAGGTAAGGATTATGAGCTGGACCGGGGACTGGAAACACACCACTGTATGGAGAGGAGATCTGGTAAGTGGATCATAGTAATAGAGAATTGTTTAAGTAAGTTGGATCAGGCTTACTGGATTCGGATGGATAATCTTCTGGGGAGGGGTCGATGTGGAGTCTGAGAGTGAATACGAGAGATTGCTTGATAGAAACCCTAGATGCTGGTTCTTGAAGAGCTTGAAGAGGTGAGACACGTTGGAGGGTGGACAGGGTTCGCTTAGCTTGAGGCCTGGAGGACGATGAGCTAGTGACTGCCAGCTGGATGTTGATCCAACGGCTTCTTGAAATCTTGAACCTTGAAATTTGAGTTGGATAGGAAACTAACTGGAAGTCGCACTGGAGCACGAAGGTAAGTAACTATAGTTTTCAGGAAAGAGAAAACCTATAGCTCTGCCCAGTTAACGTTACCACAATTGGCAAACACTCAGGTGTAGCAATGCTGGCAGACTGCTCTCTTATACTCCTTCAGATGATGATAATGAGTTGCACCTATTACCCTCTCACCTCCAGAGCTCTAGAGGCATCTAGTGGTGAAGCAACGTTAATAGCAGGCAAAAACAAAAGACAGAATCTCCCAAACCCCGACATCAGTTTGACTGTAGTTTCGAATGAATCTCCGGAAAAAGTTTGCAAAGCCCAGAAAGCGTTGAAGCTGCTTACGGGAGTCAGGAACTGGTCAGTCCAGAAATGCTTTGACCTTGTCCGGATCTGAGCGAACCTGTCTATCCTCTAGAATGAATCCGAAGAAGGTGACGGAAGGCTGGTGGAACTCACACGTTTCTGCTTTTACAAAGAACCAGTTTTCTAGGAGGCACTGAAAGACCAGGCGGACATGACAATGATATTCTGTGAGGTTCTTTGAATAGATGAGCATGTCATCAAGATAGACAAAAACAGAAACATTCAGGAAGTCACAGAGGACATCATTTACTAACGCCTGAACAACTGCTGTGGCGTTGCTGAGTCCGAAAGGCATCACCAAATACTCGAAGTGTCCTAGTGGTGTTTTAAAGGCTGTCTTCCACTCATCCCTGGCGGATACGGACAAGGTGGTAAGCGTTACGGAGGTCCAGTTTGGTGAAGATGGTTGAGTCGTGGACTGGTTCAAAGGCAGACGACAGAAGAGGTAGAGGATATTTAGTTTTAACTGTGTTTTGACTCAATCCTCTTTAGTTGATGCAGGGGCGTAATGATCCGTCTTTCTTGCCCACGAAGCAGAAACCTTAGCCTAAGGGAGATGATGAAGGGCGAATGATTCCAGCAGCCAAGGATTCAGAAATGTACTTCTCCATTGTCTGTCATTCTGGGCGTGAAATGTTATACAGCTGGCTGGATGGTAGAGGGGCCCGGAGAGAAGATCGATTGTGCAGTCATATGGACCATGAGGTGGAAGTGACAAGGCTCTGGATTTACTAAACACTTGTTTCAGATCATGATATTCGTGGGGAACCTGAGTTAGATCTAGAGGTTCGGCTTCCTCAGCATCCATGAGAGGCGACTTAGGGGAGACTGCAGACTGTAAACAAGAGGAAAGATACTTAGTGGACAAGGAGTCATCAGACCAGTTGAGATGAGGGTTGTGAGTTTGTAACCAGGGGAACCCCAACACTAAAGAACTTTGGGAGATTGGAAAGGCAAAAAATTAAATGTGTTCTCTGTGATTACCTGAGAGGACGTGCTCTAAAGGTTTGGTACAATGGATTATGTGTTGAAGTGTCTTTCCATCCAAAGCCTGAACTTGATGCGGTGTCGGAAGTGGTTTGACCTCTATTTTAGCTTGTTTGACCAAGGACTGGTCAATTAAATTTTGCTCACACTCAGAATCAATGAGAGCAGACAAACTAAGAGCATCTTGGTTGAAAAGCAGAGTAGCAGGCATTGTGAATCTAGAGGTTTTAGTCTTTGAGGATTGGTCTGCCGGCCTCCCCTTTACAGCCGACTGACCCTCTTTTTTGGCTGAATAGGACAGAGTGCGATGAAATGGTCGGGAGAACCACAATATAAACACTGGTTTGACTCTCTACGTCGCTGACATTCCTCGGGAGTCAGTCTGGTCCGCCCCAATTGCATGGGTTCTGGTTCCGGGTGATTTATAAGTTGTGATGTTTGATGTAGAGATGGGAAAGAAGTTGATGTTTGTGGTCTGACAACAGTTCTCTCCGGACAGGACCTTCTTCTGTCCCTCATACGATTATCAATGCGAACAGCTAAAGCAAAAAAGCCATTCAACTCTTGAGGTTCATCTAACAATGGTAATTAATCTTTTAATGACTCATCCAAGGACTGAAAGAATGCTGGGCGTTACAATCCCAGCCTGAAGCTTGAGCTAACTTAATGGATTAAATGGATCCAATTAATTTGACAAAGATTAAGTAGGAAAATAGCATAAGCAAATCAAAATGAGAATATTAAGGTATGTTCAAACATTTTGATGCTGTGTGACAATTGATTTGTTTTGTCATGACTTAGAAATAGTTTTCTCCCAATTAATTACTAGGAGCACATTTTCTTGTGTTTTGCAACAACCACGAAGACAGAATCACACCTAGCAACTGGGTCAACCACACCTCACTAAGGAATTTCTGTTGTCTCCTCAGTTGCTACCTGAATCACTCTTAAGCCAAAACTCCTTGGCAGGAATCTTTAGGCTAAGATAGCTCTCAGAATCTTTGAGAATATGGGCTCAGGGCTTCAGCTAAAAAAAAAAAAAGGGTTGTCCTGCATAATATATGAAATGGTCCTTGCAGTCCTTTCCTACTGTGCTTTAAAGTTGCCATTTATTAAGCCTAGAGTCTTTTGAAGCTGAACTTTTTAAACCAGCTTTGGTAGGATCATTTGTGCCTGACATGTACATTTATAGTTTGTAATTTTTGAAATCCCCAATTCAAGCTGTAAATGATCAATTTCTTGAAACTGTTAACCACTGTTAACTCAGTGTTAACTGAGGCCTTAATACGCAATATGATTTAAGAAAAGGGCCTTCAGAATGTTGGATTTGGGATATTTTGCGCTTGTCTGAGTACTACATTCTTAGCATGCATCAGCCAAACATGCAGTCAAACTTTAAGTACAAAAATCTGAAAAATACTTTGCATCTGTAGATTTTGTTGTACTGATCTTAGAAATAGTTGCTACACTTAAGACATACCATTGGTTGACATTTTAATCCAGTGTAGTATTTGGGACATTAACTGGAAATTGTTTAAACAGCTATGCAATTAAACATTTGGGAATCTGACAAATAAGGTTGTGTCCCTCATCACATTTCAGTGAAATTCAAAGCAAGTTACACTAGTCTGGCAATGAGACATCTCAGAACTGCCCTCCCCAAAAACATTTACAGAACTCATGCCAAACTTACAGCAATCTGGTTTTGCTGCACTGTAAATTTGAATACCAAATACACTGCTCAAAAAAAAAAAAACCGTAACACTCACATAACACATCCTAGATCTGAATGAATGAAATATTCTCATTGAATACTTTGTTCTGTACAACGTTGAATGTGGCGACAACAAAATCACAAAAAATCATCAATGGATATCAAATTTATTAACCAATGGAGGCCTGGATTTGGAGTCACAAAATTAAGGTGGAAAAACACACTACAGGCTGATCCAACTTTGATGTATTGTCCTTAAAACAAGTCAAAATGAGGCTCAGTATTGTGTGTGGCCTCCACGTGCCTGTATGACCTCCCTACAACGCCTGGGCATGCTCCTGATGAGACGGCAGATGGTCTCCTGAGGGATCTCCTCCCAGACCTGGACTAAAGCATCCGCCAACTCCTGGACAGTCTGTGGTGCAACATGACGTTGGTGGATGGAGCGAGACATGATGTCCGAGATGTGTTCAATCAGATTCAGGTCTGAGGAACGGGCGGGCCAGTCCATAGCTTCAATGTCTTCATCTTGCAGGAACTGCTGACACACTCCAGCCACATGAGGTCTAGCATTGTCCTGCATTAGGAGGAACCCAGGGCCAACCGCACCAGCATATGGTCTCACAAGGGGTCAGAGGATCTCATCTGGGTACCTAATGGCAGTCAGGCTACCTCTGGCGAGCACATGGAGGGCCATGCAGCCCTCCAAAGAAATGCCACCCCACACCATTACTGACCCACTGCCAAACCGGTCATGCTGAAGGATGTTGCAGGCAGCAGATTGCTCTCCACGGTGTCTCCAGATTCTGTCATATCTGTCACATGTGCTCAGTGTGAACCTGCTTTCATCTGTGAAGAACACAGTGGCAAATTTGCCAATCCTGTTGTTCTCTGGCAAATGCCAAGCGTCCTGCACGGTGTTGGGCTGTGAGCACAACCTCCATTTGTGGATGTCGGGCCCTCATACCATCCTCATGAAGTCGGTTTCTAACCGTTTGTGCAGACACATGCACATTTGTGGCCTGCTGGAGGTAATTTTGAAGGGCTCTGGCAGTGCCCCTCCTGTTCCTCCTTGCACAAAGGTGGAGGTAGAGGTCCTGCTGCTGGGTTGTTGCCCTCCTACAGCCTCCTCCACGTCTCCTGGCCACATCTCCAGGCTCTGGACACTACGCCGACAAACACAGCAAACCTTCTTGCCACAGCTCGCATTGATGTGCCATCCTGGATGTGCTGCACTACCTGAGCCACTTGCGTTGTAGAGTCTGTCTCATGCTACCACGAGTGTGGAAGCACCACCAACATTCAAAAGTGACCAAAACATCAGCCAGAAAGCATAGGTACTGAGAAATGGGCTCTAGATCGACAAACTGTCTACTTTTAAGGCTAGGCTTAAAACTTTCCTTTTTGATAAAGCTTATAGTTAGAGTGGCTTAGGTTATCCTGAGCTATCTCTGTAGTTATGCTGCTATAGGCTTAGGCTGCTGGAGGACATAATGACCACTTTCAACCTCTTTGCTACATTCTCACACTACTCTCCAATTTTGCATTATTTGCTGTTATTTCAGCTTTTAACTTTATGTTCTCTCTCTTTTCTCTTCCTAGAAGCTACACCTGGCCTGACTCTGTCTACCTGTGACACCTTTCAGGAGAGGGGAATCGTCCAAGCTTCTGCTGGCAACAACTTAATGCTCACCCTCTACCAATGATCCACATGGCCCTGTCTTTCAGTGTTTAACCCTTTCTCTCTCCTAGATGTAGCAATTGACTGAGCTTTTACTGTGACTAACTCGATGTACCTTCTTTCAGACTCTAACCTTGAAAACTGGCTCAGAGTTTATCTGTTCTTTCTTTCTAGGTGAAACGACTAAAGGAGCTATATCCATTAACATTTACTTTTCCTTCCCATAGAAAGTACTCCTGGATCAGTGCTTCTTTGTTCTGTTTGTGTCTCTGCTCTGTTCTCTCAAACCCCCAGTCGGTCATGGCAGATGGCCACTCACACTGAGCCTGGTTCTGCTGGAGGTTTCTTCCTGTTAAAACGGAGTTTTTCCTCTCCACTGTCGCTACATGCATGCTCAGTATGAGGGATTGCTGCAAAATCAACGCCAGTGACTGTCCACAAGTCACTGACTGGATGCAATCTGCTGGGTTTCCTTAGACAGAAAAACTTTTTAGAGATCCCATCCTCTTGCAACCTGAAGATGCAAGACTGGAAAAAAACTCCAAAATGGAGGCACTTGGCCCAAGAATTGTGAGTATCCCAACCTCCGTCTAACGCTTTTCTCCCTGGGCAACTCTGGAGTAGGAGAGAGTCCAGCCCATCTCCAAGCTTCGGGTTCCAGAGCCCAAGCTCCGCTTAGAGGTGAGTCCAACTATTTCTTGCTGGTACCGCTCAACCTCACAACCAATGTTCATTTTTGTTGTGGACCTTACATAGAGTAGATGCATCCGTTATTGTGCTACTTTCTTCTCTAATTTTCTCTAAGAAACCTCTGAGGCCTTTACAGAACAACTGCTTCTATACTGAGATTAAATTATACACAGATGGACTCTGCTTACTAATTAGGTGACTTCTGAAGGGAATTGGCTGCATTGAATTTTGTTTATGTGTATTAAAGGAGATTGAATATAAATGATTACCACACTTGAGCCTGGTTCTGCTGGAGGTTTCTTCCTGTTAAAAGGGAGTTTTTCCTTTCCACTGTCGCTGCATGCATGCTCAGTATGAGGGGTTGCTGCAAAGTCAACGCCAGTGACTGTCCACTGTCTCTACATGCTCATCCGGGAGGAGGGAATGCTGCAAGTCACTGACTGGATGCAATCTGCTGGGTTTCCTTAGACAGAAGAACTTTTTATCCAATTTGAATAAATAACTGAATCTGACTGCACTGTTCAATGATTAGGATTAAATGGAATGTATGTACCTGACTTTTATGAAGTGCCTTGAGACATGTGTTGTGAATTGGCGCTATATACATAAACTGAATTGAATGGAAGTGGTCTGTGGTCCCCACCTGCAGAACCACTCCTTTGAGTGTGTAATCGCCAAAGATTTCCCCCTGTTGTCTATTCCATTTGCACAACAGCATGTGAAATTGTCAGTGTTGCTTCTTAAATGGACAGTTTGATTTCACAGAAGTTTGATTTACTTGGAGTTATATTGTGTTATGTGTTCCTTTTATTTTTTTGAGCAGTGTAGTTCTGATTCCATTCAAGTAATGGCAAGAAACATTTCCTGCAGATCCACAAATTGTTTAAACCATTTGACAGGTTGCTTTTGGTAGCCCGAGTCTAAAAAGCAAGATGTCAATTATTCCACAAATGTGTTTCTCAGTACTAACAGAAGGTCAGAGTTTAATTTGTAGCAAGCAGCTTCCCAAGATGAGAACATAAAGCGTGAGCAGAGCCATTGCCATGTGACCATTAGTCTAAATATGTTTTTAACAGTCACCCTCTAGAGAATGCTGCATTTGTTTGGCTTGCTGACATTTGAGTTCTACAAGTTCAGTTTCCACCTGCAGAAGTGTGATCATTGGTCAAGACTAGAATGACAGGAGCCCACACAACCATTTTCTTTACATTTTAGTCCACGGATATGTCAGAGCAGGCTGGATTTGACTTACATGACAAAATGTGGTACTTTAAGATTACCATTAATAAATAGCAAGCGGCAACTAGTACAAATACGACGACCAGGTGAACTATAAATTGCAGGTTAAACATGGATTCAAATTAAACAGGCACACTGATAGAGCCAGTCTGAAAAACTAGCACAATGTTACAGCATATTTTATGATGTTTACAAAACTGTTTACAGATTTAAGTAAAGAGTTTAATGTAAATAGTATTAAAAAAAAAAAAAAACAAGTAGTCAGAAATGAACCACGAAGATGTAATCTTATGATTCAAACTGCCCAGCTTTCTCCAAACTCTTTAATATTCTTGGCCAGGGTGCCATCTGGTTTCTGCTTGTCATTTGACTTTCGGCCATCGAAGTTACCGCATAAACCTTCCACTCTCCTTTTATAAAGGACCGGCAGAATGATATCTGCAGAACAAAGAGGTTTTCATGAGTAAATAGCATATAGACTTCAGTCACCCTATGGGTTAAGGATTCATTACCAGTTTTGCAGTTTCCATTGAACTCCACAGACAAACCAAAGTCAGTTTTTATGTAGATACGGGAAGAACGCATCCGTATCTCAAGGCCAGGAGCTGAGGAACCTGGAACTTCAATCCTTTGTCCATCTACCTGCAAGGAGATGAAGAATTTCATAAAAAGAAAAACCAGGTATTATACAAAAATGTTTGTTGGTAAAGACCTAATGCAGACTTCAGTGGTAAAGTTCAGTGTTGTCTAAAGGCCATGCCCCGATTCATTATATTCATATACAAACAGTATAATCTTGATTATATACACTCCAAAACTCATTTTTTCCTTGTATGAATGTCAAACTCCAAACAGTTACTTTCCTAGTGGTTAAAAAAAAAAAAGAAAAGAATTTGATAATTCTAGTTAAATGGCAATTTATAAACAGCTTTGATACTTACAAACACCTTTCTTGTGTGCTTGAGCTCTACAGTGTGATTATACACCTTGAGTTTAAGCCCTTGCAATTTTTGCTTGTCATCTTCACCATCAATTGTACTTGTATTTTCCTCACTGCTGTCATCATTTTGACTGTCCTCGTCAGTGCATGCATTTGTGCCCTCTATGTAGATTTCTGGGAGATTCTTTGGTAGATTTTTGGTCCTGACTAGCACATACAAGTTTGTTCCACTGAAGTCATGCTTCTGTTTATCAAATGTTTGGTACTCTGGGTCTCCCTGAATGGTGCACTCACTGAAGCCTGTTTAAAAAAAAAAAAAAAAAAGGCAAAATATTATCAAAATGTCAATGATCCTAAACAAGAGAGTTAGGCAATTCTTCTGCTTTACCTGTAGACTTGCAATAATATTGTCCCATCTCATGTTGAAGGCAGACAGAATCACCATCACACCCATCTTTGTCTTTGCAGTCAATCTTCCCTTCCCCATCATCATCTTCACATTCACATTTCTGACTGCAGTGGTTTGTGTACCATAATTCATTGAACTAGGAGAACATACTATAAGCTTACAACCAGCTGCACATGTTTACATATTTAAAGACATTTAAAGTTTTTAAAACCTACATGGTGAGTAGTGCCATTCCCATCCATGCATCCACAATGCTGTATAGGCACACAAATGCTCCCCTTTTGTACAAAGCCTTTGTTACAAACACATCCCGACACACAAGTCTTCTGTGCCATGCAGTGTGGTGGGCCATTCAAGTATTTGCATGTTGGGCTGCATGCAGAGATGCAAGTGGTGTAGTGACTGTTCTTGACACAAGATGGTGCTAAGAAACAATAAAAAACAAAAAAAAAAACATTTAATACAATGACAATGCTGAACAGGGTAAACAGTTGTTCATGTACAATGTCCATTTAAAGATATGAATTATTTACTTGAAACTTGAGTGGTTTCTGGTAGTGGTAAGACAGTTTGTTTGGGGCTCATCGTACGTTTAGGCGCAACTGAGAGGTCTGGCCACAATGTTGGCCTTGTTGATTTAGTCGAGGGAGGGTTTTCAGGTATTGTACGTGGAGAATTATGTCCAGTCACATTAAAGAGGGCTGGTTGGGTTGTAGCAGGCACCTGGGGTCCATCAGTAGCATTGCCTTGTGTGGCTGGAGGAGGTGGCCCAGTCGCATTTGAGGGCACTGGTTGGGTTGTAGCAGGCACCTGGGGTCCAGCAGTAGCATTGCCTTGTGTGGCTGGAGGAGGTGGCCCAGTTGCATTTGAGGGCGCTGGTTGGGTTGTAGCAGGCACCTGGGGTCCAGCAGTAGCATTGCCTTGTGTGGCTGGAGGAGGTGGCCCAGTCGCATTTGAGGGCGCTGGTTGGGTTGTAGCAGGCACCTGGGGTCCAGCAGTAGCATTGCCTTGTGTGGCTGGAGGAGGTGGCCCAGTTGCATTTGAGGGCGCTGGTTGGGTTGTAGCAGGCACCTGGGGTCCAGCAGTAGCATTGCCTTGTGTGGCTGGAGGAGGTGGCCCGGTCGCATTTGAGGGCGCTGGTTGGGTTGTAGCAGGCACCTGGGGTCCAGCAGTAGCATTGCCTTGTGTGGCTGGAGGAGGTGGCCCAGTCGCATTTGAGGGCGCTGGTTGGGTTGTAGCAGGCACCTGGGGTCCAGCAGTAGCATTGCCTTGTGTGGCTGGAGGAGGTGGCCCAGTCGCATTTGAGGGCGCTGGTTGGGTTGTAGCAGGCACCTGGGGTCCAGCAGTAGCATTGCCTTGTGTGGCTGGAGGAGGTGGCCCAGTTGCATTTGAGGGCGCTGGTTGGGTTGTAGCAGGCACCTGGGGTCCAGCAGTAGCATTGCCTTGTGTGGCTGGAGGAGGTGGCCCAGCTGTGGGGGACACTTGGGGCTCAGTCACATTGGAGAGTCCTAGTTGGGTTGCTACTGGAACCAGGGGGGCATTTGTTGGACTCAAGTTTGCTTGTGCATCAGTTGGTCTGGCCAAATCTGCAATAATATTGTGTCATTTTGATCGCCTTTAGATTACTTTATTATATTACAAAATTACCTTGACATAATCCCCGACGAAGTCTTATGTCATCTACTGCCACATCAGATTCATCATTGGAACCTCTACGACCCTCGAAAATTATCTTGAGGGAAAAACCATAGCTCCAGAATTAAACTACATTGTACCCAAGCCTTTTGGAGGAACCACAACAAAAAAACAACACAACAAAAAAAAAAAAAACCACACCTCACCTGGAATGTTCCATTTACTGTCAGGGCCACCTGAGCATGATGCCACATATTTCCTTGATCATTTCTTTTTCTCCATACTACTGTAGCCTGTTTGTCTTTAAGCAGGTATATATGCAGACCCATTGTGTCAGCAGAGCCATACATATGATACCAGAACTCTAGACATTGTGGGCCAGTATCAGGACACTCTGTGCTAATAAAACGAGCAGTATCCCCTAGTGATGCCTTATTGGCTTCAATGTGGAGGTAGTGGCCATCTGAATAGGACACAAGCATATTTATCAGGAGGTATGGATTTTGTAAACCTATGCATGCTTAAATACAAATTAGTAGTTGTCATTTGCTAAATGTTTTAGGAAGAGTATAAGACATGACACTTAGGGATGCAGCTTAAATTAAGTTAAACAAACTACCTCCTGTGGTGTGATCTGAAAGTGGACCAGTGGTCAAAGTGGGGGTGGAACCACTGTGCCTTTCCCAGTCAAACACATCAGTGAGCATCTGACTCCATTGACACAAATCTTGTTCAAAATCACAGTCAAGGTGGCATTCTGAAATGAAGAGTTGGGAATTCACTTGGTTATGAAAGACTGAAGCTGATGTCATTTACATTCCCCCCCCCTGTCAAGTATGACCGCTGCCCAATGTTACTATACCTGGATGTTGGCCCTTCCCTGGAGATTCAGTTATATTTTGGATATCAATTGAAACAGTTGTAAGGTTGTTTGTGGGAGAAACTGTAACAGTTGATTTTGTGATGTGGGCTGTACTATACAGCACAGGGGATTCTGGAGCTGCAGTGGTAGACAAATTGACACTTGGGATGGCTGTCATGTTAAAGTTGGGGTTAATAGGAAGAGCGGTACCCATGCCACTCAGATCTGTAGAAGGAAAGCTCAGCTTAGTTTGAGAAAATATGGCAGTCACAGGCAAATCAGTTAGTTTACCTGAACATCTTCCAAGGTAAAGTGTTATATCATCTACGGCCACATCTGATTGATCATTGGAACCTCTCCGTCCCTCTAAGATTATCTACATGGTGATATTGGATTTTTAAGAATCTACAATAATGTTGACTACGTGCTTGATATAGTTTACATTGGGATAACGCACCTGAAAAGCAGTCGTAGCATTTAGCTCAACCTGGGCCAAGTGCCACATATTGCCTTGATTGTTCCTCTTCTGCCAGACTGCCTCATCCACTTTGTTCTGAAGGAGGTAAATGTTGAGGCCCATTGTTTCTGCTGACCCATACATATGGTACCAGAACTGCAGACAGTGAAGGCCAGTGTCTGCACACTTTGAGCTGATAAGACGAGCAGTGTCACCATGTGTCACACTTGTGGCCTCGATATAAATGTAGTTCCCATCTATAAAAACAGGAAATTTCTTTTAGTTCTCCAATCGTGTGAGCTTTTCAATAGGAAAAAGTATAACCATTACCGCCAGAGTGGTCAGTAGAGGGGCCAGTCATCTCAGTAGGGGTAGAACCATTGTTCCATGTCCAATCAAATGCATCAGTGACCATCTGACTCCAACTGCATAAGCTGTTCTTGAAGCTACATTCAAAGTTGCAGACTAAAAAGAAAATAAATAATTAAATTACTGGCAGGAGTAGCTACACATTCATCTAAATGAAAATCTCAATAAAAAAAAAAAGGAAGTTTTTATGTACTTACATGGGTGTGATGGGCCTACTTCTGTAGTTCCAAGAGGAAGTGCAGTTACAACTAGGTTGAAGGAAACCTCTAGAGGTAAAAACATCCTGATGTATTGAGTTAAATCATTTCATCTTTGTTTTATTAACCAATATTTACCTGAGCATGACCCAGAAGTGATGGCAATGTCATCTATAGCCACATCTGACTGCTCAGTAGAGCCTCGAATTCCCTCAATGATGAACTGAAATAATTTCATTATCAACAATAGTCTTTGCAAGATTAGGTGACCCAAACAGTATCTTCACAAGCCACATTAAGAGGCCTTACTTTGAAAGTACCAGAGATGTTCAGATCAGCTTTTCCCAGACTCCATTTAGGTCCTTGGTTGTTCATTGCAGACCAGATCTTTGTAGCCTTATTAGCTTGGAGCTGATGGATATTGAGAGCCATACTACTGGCTGAACCGTACATATAGTACCAGAAGTAGAAGCAGACTGGTCCATCAAGTTGGCATGATGGGCTCAAAATACGTGCAGAGTCTCCATGGCTTGCATCATCTCCCTCAAGGTACATGTAGAACCCAGCTAGACAAATGAGTCAAGTATCACAATAAGAATTAATTGAATAAGGGAAAAGCAGGGTAAACATTTTTTTTACCCCCAGTGGTGTGGTCCTGGTGTGGCCCAGTTAGATTTGAAGGTGTAGCTCCAGAATGTCTTGTCCAGTCAAAACTGTCTTGAATGAGCTGCTGCCACCCACACATATTTGTGTCAAAGTTACAGTTGATGGGACAGACTATAGGAAGAGAATGGTACCCCTTTAAATTAATTTGACAAGTGAGGAAAATTTGCAGGGTTCACACAAGTTATGCTATTGAATTGCATGTCTTACAAGCCTGATCTGGAGAGGTAGAGCTTGAAGTTGTTGGCACTGTAGTTGAGAAACCTGATAAAAAAAAAAAAATCTTTAAACCTTTAGTTATGCTTCATTTTGTAATCAATACAGGTCAAATACTCACCACATGGTGTGCCAGTTTGCCAGTGAGACAGTTCCACTCCTTCCACCTGGCATGCTGCTGCATAAGACTTCAGCGATTCACATAAAGTGGCTTGATTACCACTGGTGGCACAATAGTCATATACACAACTACTAAAGTAGATGCTTGGGTGAACATGCTCATGGCAGTCTTCAAAGGCCCCCTGAAACACCATGGAACATTCCTCATTGGCGATAGTCACCTCATCAGCAAGACATTCTCTGGGATTATTTGGATAGGCAGTGCATCTAAGATGTAGAAAAGTTTTGAGTGAGTGTTTTTTTTTTTTTTTTTTTTGCCTGAGAGTTGCATGTTGGCTTTTCTTCCAGATAACTGCACACATCTAATCAGCACAGGTAACCTTACTCTTCATTGGCATGCAGTCTCCAGCTGTCACCAAATTCAAATGATCCAGTAGCAATTTGGCCTCCTGGCATTGCAAAATCATCATCCTGATATCCAGAGTAGGTGCCACACAGACCGCAGAGTTCATATTTGTAGCGCTCATCCACCTGCAGGAACAGCCTGCTGTGCCCATCCATCTCCATTTTTAAGCCAAAGGTTGTTTCCAGAATGGTGTAGTCGTTCTTCACATAGACCCACACAGAGCCATATGAACCACTGGTTGAATAGGGAAGTCTAACAGCATCACTGTTCACCTGGACAGAAAAGCCCTTTTAGAAATTAGATATTGGAAAAAAATTCCTTAATTGTAAGCATTTTAAATTACCTAACCAATGATTAACAGCCATTTGTGTAAGGTAAACTTGATGCTGTCAAGTTTAGGTTATATAAATGACAATATACAGGTCCTTCTCAAAATATTAGCATATTGTGATAAAGTTCATTATTTTCCATAATGTCATGATGAAAATTTAACATTCATATATTTTAGATTCATTGCACACTAACTGAAATATTTCAGGTCTTTTATGGTCTTAATACGGATGATTTTGTCATACAGCTCATGAAAACCCAAAATTCATATCTCACAAAATTAGCATATCATTAAAAGGGGCTCTAAACGAGCTATGAACCTAATCATCTGAATCAACAAGTTAACTCTAAACACCTGCAAAAGATTCCTGAGGCCTTTAAAACTCCCAGCCTGGATCATCACTCAAAACCCCAATCATGGGTAAGACTGCCGACCTGACTGCTGTCCAGAAGGCCACTATTGACACCCTCAAGCAAGAGGGTAAGACACAGAAAGAAATTTTTGAACGAATAGGCTGTTCCCAGGGTGCTGTATCAAGGCACCTCAGTGGGAAGTCTGTGGGAAGGAAAAAGTGTGGCAGAAAACGCTGCACAACGAGAAGAGTTGACCGGACCCTGAGGAAGATTGTGGAAAAGGGCCGATTCCAGACCTTGGGGGACCTGCGGAAGCAGTGGACTGAGTCTGGAGTAGAAACATCCAGAGCCACCGTGCACAGGCGTGTGCAGGAAATGGGCTACAGGTGCCGCATTCCCCAGGTCAAGCCACTTTTGAACCAGAAACAGCGGCAGAAGCGCCTGACCTGGGCTACAGAGAAGCAGCACTGGACTGTTGCTCAGTGGTCCAAAGTACTTTTTTCGGATGAAAGCAAATTCTGCATGTCATTTGGAAATCAAAGTGCCAGAGTCTGGAGGAAGACTGGGGAGAAGGAAATGCCAAAATGCCAGAAGTCCAGTGTCAAGTACCCACAGTCAGTGATGGTCTGGGGTGCCGTGTCAGCTGCTGGTGTTGGTCTACTGTGTTTTATCAAGGGCAGGGTCAATGCAGCTAGCTTTCAGGAGATTTAGGAGCACTTCATGCTTCCATCTGCTGAAAAGCTTTATGGAGATGAAGATTTCATTTTTCAGCACGACCTGGCAGCTGCTCACAGTGCCTAAACCACTGGTAAATGGTTTACTGACCATGGTATCACTGTGCTCAATTGGCCTGCCAACTCTCCTGACCTGAACCCCATAGAGAATCTGTGGGATATTGTGAAGAGAACGTTGAGAGACTCAAGACCTAACACTCTGGATGAGCTAAAGGCCGCTATCGAAGCATCCTGGGCCTCCATAAGACCTCAGCAGTGCCACAGGCTGATTGCCTCCATGCCACGCCGCATTGAAGCAGTCATTTCTGCAAAAGGATTCCCGACCAAGTATTGAGTGCATAACTGTACATGATTATTTGAAGGTTGACGTTTTTTGTATTAAAAACACTCTTCTTTTATTGGTCGGACGAAATATGCTAATTTTGTGAGATAGGAATTTTGGGTTTTCATGAGCTGTATGCCAAAATCATCCGTATTAAGACAATAAAAGACCTGAAATATTTCAGTTAGTGTGTAATGAATCTAAAATATATGAATGTTAAATTTTCATCATGACATTATGGAAAATAATGAACTTTATCACAATATGCTAATATTTTGAGAAGGACCTGTATAGCCAACTTGACACCTAGTGTTTAATGCCTTATGAAAGCCAATCCTACTGTTGATGACTTACAGTAAAGATGACCTAGAAACAAAATGCTCCCTAGTTTTTCAGATTTGTTGTAATTTCATTACTGCTTACTTACATTAACTTTTCCACTTTGATTTAATGTAAGGTCCAGTCCATCAAGCTGAAGAGCCACAGCTTCAAGTTTGGACCTGGTAAAGGTTTGATCAGCAGGGTGGATGTTGAATCCATTTACAGTGAACTGTACTGTGCTATGTCCTCCACATGTGGTAGTCAGGGTGTAAGCACAGCCCCCTTGAAAGTTGTAGGCCAGTTTGTCAAAGGTAACGTAGTGTGGATCCCCATACACACTACAGGTGGCAGGTTTGAAAGGGAAGCAGCCTTTGACACCATTCTTTTCCCTACAAACTTCATCACTGGCACATTTCATTGTAGTGCACTGCATGACATCATTACCAATACATTGGCACTGCTGAATACAGTCTCCCTCCACAGTCATCCCCCCTTTCTGTCAAGAAAAATAAAATAATTCAGTAACATCCAGTTCTGTGCGACTAAATACATTTTGTATAGTTACCTTATAGTGTTTTCCATTATACCAGCATCCACACTGGTCTGCCGGGACACACTTATCACCGCTCAGCTTGAAGCCAGGATCGCACTCACATCTTTCCTCACAAGTACCACAGAAACCTGGTTGATCTAGACTTGAGCACACCTCAGGACAGCCATTAGCACATGAGTTATAATGGCTGTTCTCACCACACACAGGAGCTGAAAGACAGGAACATGGCATGACTTAAAAAAAAAAAAACAAAAGAAAAAAAAAAAAAACAAAAGGGGTCTATAAGGTGACCTACCACAGAAAGTAGAGTTTCTCCATGTGGGTACAGCAATGCCTGCCATTTGGCACACATCTGCGTAGACCTCTAATGTTTCACAGAGTACACTTTGATCACCATGATTAGAACACAAGCCAAGCAAACAAGCCTGGAAATGGCTCTCAGCACCCACAACTGGTAGACAAGAAGAAAACGGCCCAGAGCCAGAGCGTAGGAGTCCACAGTACTTGTCACTGCTGAAATGAAACTCAGTCAGTGGGTCACAATGTTGTGGCACTTGAATGGTTTCGCAGGAGGAGACATTTTCCCCCGTCTGCCAACTCTTAGCCAGAGCTGTAGCACTATTGGCTTTCGTACCATCAGGCTTGAGCAAGTCATCTCCAGGCAACTGATTGAAGTTGCCACACAATCCACAAACCCTATCAGAATATTGTAATGGGATTCTGACCTGGACAGCCCCAGTATTGTCATAGGAAATGGATACTCCAGCATTGCTTCCCATTACTACAGCAGCAGGGTTGCCCTTGATATGGATTGTGTCATTTTTCAGGCTTAGTGGAAGCTCTCGCCAGACACCATTAACCTGAGAGAAAAAAAATAAAAAAATAAAAAAATAAAATAAATAGGTCCATTTTCTGTGGACTTTAAGTCTAAATGCCATCACATCCAGGAGAGTCCTACTTCCAAACATTGGTTTTTGTCATAGTGACCAGGCTATTATATGCATTAATCCCCTTCCAATTTTATGTACTGTAACGCTAAACATGTTCAGACAAGGTTATACAGTATGTGTGCCAGTGCCTTAATGAAACAGAATCTCAGACTTATAAAATGTTTCTCCATGATTTTCAACTGCATTTTATTGCCACCCCATCATTACATTTAAACGTTTGAGTTGGCCAGTTAACTGCCAACTTAGGTACCGATTTAGCTAATGTTAAGACCTTTTGTGCTTGGAAACTCTAATTCAGTTTAAGTTAGTTTGCCCTTTAGAGCCAACCCAAAATGTATTCCATTGTCACCACAAATGTTTGGCTTGACCATTTTCTAAAATCTTGCCAAGTTAAAACTAGAATGTCTGCAAATAAGATGGCAAGCAGCAATATTTTATGCATAATATAGAAGTCATTTATACATACATTAGTTTTGAAAAAACATCGCAACACTAGTGGGGTGACCCATGGAAACAAATCTTTCATTTAGATCATAAGCCAGTAAAGTCAATTGTAGAGCTTTTAGCATTTACTATAACAAAAAAAAAAAAACATACCACAGCCCAGTGCATCTGACTTTTTAGCAAGGACACCCTCAAATTATCTAGGTCAATGTTGATTTGTTGGATAGTTGGCAGCGCTGCATTATCACTTTGCAAGTTGACCACTTCCACATTGAACTTTGTCAGAGCTTCAGTTGCTGAGCAAGTCTTTGTCAGCACATAAGTGCAGGGGGACATGAAGCGGAACACTGCACCATCAAAAGTGTGGCAATATGTGTTGCTGTGGATGGTGCACATGCCTGAAGGAGAACTACTGGGTCCATTTTTTTGAGGACCACATATTTGGTCCCTAGGGCACAGAGAGGAAAAACAGAAACGCTGTCCAACTGAGCAGAGGCAACGTGTTGAGTTGTCAGTCCACAGCTCAGTGTTTGCCTCACACTGGTTTACTGCAAGGGTAAAAATCAAGGTCAGGAAGTAGACATCATTGCTTGAATCTCCACAATTACAAGGGTAAGCATCACTTACTACATGAGCCTCTTCTTACTCCAATCCGTTTTAATGTAGTCTGGTCTACAGCCAGTGGATGGACAGCTTCAAACATGACCTAATAGGATAAGTGAATCCATTAGACAAACTTAAAGCTTCTAACTGCAAAACAATTCAGCCCAGCCAATGTTGAACACTTCACCAGAGAGCCTAATTCAGTGATGTTGAGGGGCACAGACACTTGTCTCCATGCATCTCTGGGGAGAGGAAGAGAGGTCCAGATTTCCTCTTGACCCAAACTGTTTTTCAGCAGAGCACGAAGTGTAGCAGCTCTGGATGACCCTGAAGCCAGATGCCAAAACTCCAAGCATGCCTCGCCTGTAACTGCCAGTTGAGGACTTTCCAGTATTTCTACTTTGCCATCCCCTGGAGCTGAGAGAGTTGAAAGTGTAAATTATCAATTCTGGACCGGTGGTTTCCAGAGGGACTAAAAACAAGCCATCCTTTTGATGTGGATATATACATATTAAAAAAAAAAAAAAAGAAAAAAGCCATTGTTCCAATAGAAAATGTTTGACATATGGCATGTTTGTGGGAGAGATCAAAGCATTTGTTTCTGTTAGCCACTGGGAGAACAGTTAGGCAAGAGATGCCATCAGTCTTTAGATTAGCACAGAACTTTGAACTTCATTTGATCAAATCAAAGAATGAAAAACGTCACTAGTTTTACATGAAAGTAAATTAGCCTCAGACAACTTATCTTTAGTACCTGTTCTTCTGCCCTTTGTCCAGTCACAAGTCAGATTCCCATGCTGACTGTAGAAACATGGGGCAACATAATCTAGTAGAGATTAAATGCAGCATTACACCAATGTTTCATCTTCATTATTTTCAAGCCACAGTTTCAAGTGTTCACAATTATGGGTGTTGCAGTACCTGAGATTTCCTTCCACTCTGGTAACTTTACCAATGACAAGTCATTTTCTGCTCTAAAAATTACAAAAGCACAGTTGTAAAAATTCATTTAAGATTAACTTCAATAAAAACAGTGAAAACAACAAAAATAACCTACCTGCATATAGTGGTCAAGTAAGCCAAAAAGGCTAGCAATAAAGAGATTAACGAATCTGCATGGACACCTCCAAGCATGGCTGATCCCAAAGACAGCTGAAAAGCTGTTACAAACTCAAACTCTTCAATAAGTTGAAGGATTAAATGAGTAATTATAGTGCAGCCTGTCTGTGAAGACAATTCATATAACCCATTAGCCACCTTTGCCAAGTTTGAAGCTCTGGAGCTCTTACAACAGAAGGAAGTTGACCATGGATATATATATATATATATATCCCACAACCAGGTAACCTCAGTGGGAGGAGACACCAACCATGATTAACAAACAAGTAGGGCTGGACTAGTTATGTTAATGCTCTAAAAATGTCACCCCCCCCCCCCCCCCCCCATCAGTTTCAGTAAATAGTGACACATGAGGTAAAGTTTAGGACTTCCAGGCCATAAAAAGTACTGAACCAAAACAAATTCAAATTACAGCTCCTTAAAAATAAGAGATTGATAGTTTGACTGGACTTCTTCTTCTTCTTCTTCTTGTATTATTTTTGGCAGTTGGCAAAAACTTTATGATGTGCATTACCGCCACCGACTGGTATGGAGTGTGGTTCTTCATGGTTTTAAATCTTATTTACTATTACAACAATCAAATTCTATTTATTCATTTAGTTTTTTTGAAAAATCTAATTATAATTTGAATATGTTTGCTACCTAAACTTTGCAAAGTATGTTTGACTGGACTGCTTCTTTTCCTATCTTCTAAATAGAAGTACATTAATACTGACAACATTAACAAAGTTAAAAAGGCAATTAAATTGACCAGAGGATGAAGAAAGCATATTAGGAAAAAGGAAAAATGGGCATTAATCCTAATGAAAAGTGTAAATAAATGTTTTTTTCACTTAAACACTAAACATGCGCCTCAAAATATTGTTAGAATAAAAACGAAAAGAAAGAACAAGTATATACCTCACCCCTATGAAGTCAGACACCACAGTGTTTCCTGATCCAGCACACCTGATTTAAATAAAGGGCTTATCAGCAGACCTCCATGATCCTGACCCAGATCATATATTAGAATCAGATGCTCTGGAGTGAAAAATCTTCAAAACTATACTGGGCACTAAATTCCTGCTCTTAAGTGTAGTAAAATAATTTTTGGTACATGGGCAAATAATGCCAGTTAAACACTTACCTACTTTGAAAAAATTAGAAAAGAAATAATCTTAGTAGAGATGCTGTTTATGATGAATTTCAATACAATTATTTCAATAAAAATAATATAGATGTTATATTCTTGTGTAAATATGCAGAGCTCATGTTTCTGCCCATAAAAAGATGATGAAGTTCCCTTTGCAGGCACTACATCTTTAAGACCATCATTTTATTTTTATGCTGAAAAACAGTTTGTATCAACTTGTGCATTCATCAGTCTTGAACATCTCCACAAAGCAAAGTATACATTGCGACCTTCTAATGTAGGTGCTGTTTGCAGTGGTATCTGCTGATTGTATGTCAACCAGGTAGCATGTCATTTGAAAGGAAGTGATAAGGAAAAAAGAAGCATTGTGTGGGAAGTGCTATCTGAGCAATTTATTGTGACATTCCTACAGCCGTATGCGGCATGTGTAAATACAGAACTGGGCCCTAAATAAACAGTGTTTTGAAAATGTCCTAAACAATGACAGTCTTTGTCAGGGACCTAAAAGCAACTAGAACTGACTTCCGTGCTTCCTTAAATTAAAAATATCCTACTCACATGCAGAACTTTGAATTAAATGTTTTGCTGTTACTGGTAAAGATAAAATCTATTTGAGCTAATTTTAAAGACACCAGCTTTTCTAACAAACAAGAAAGACTTTAGGTGAGAATATTTTCTTGTACTGCATTGCTTTATTCACACAGACGCACTATTTAATGTGTCAGGAGAATAAACTTGCCTCTTTTGTTAAGTTTTAGCCTCTGATTTTGATAATTTTCTGCTTATTTGTTTTATTAGTAATATTGCATTCAGATGGACAGCACCAATCATATTTGAACATTAGAAGAGCCAGCAGGTAATATTTTAGTGCACTTAGTATTTATGGTGTATGATAAATGTTGCAGAACCGCACTGAGTGACATTTACTGACCTATAAAGTCAGCATAGATTTGTGCTGCATGTTGTTTCAGAACTCTTTAACATTATCTCAAGCTTTTTCTCTTAAGGGGCCTTTTGAAGATTCATTATTAATACCTTTTGCTTCTAAATGCAAACTGGAGTACACTCAATTTTACTCAGTTGATATTTTGTTCCTTTATTTGAATTTTATGGGATACACTGATAAAAACACACAGTTACCTGAAAGTTTGTTCAACAGCAACATATAATCTTTGCATTTATTTCTGACTGTAGTTTTCATATCTTTGCAAAGGGAATTGTCTCTGTTGAAGCCTATCCCCAAGTCAAACACATTCAGGTGTGTGTCAGGCTAATGAAGGTGTATCTTGACTGCAGGTTGATTCAGGTTAATGTTATCTAATAAAGTCTCTGATTTGGAACCTTTCTGTCACACCCAGTGGAACAAAGCAGCAGTGATACACTACTTGGTAACCTTATCAATGTTACTCAGTAATTATCATGAGTGTTGAATTATTACATTTTGAGAACGCTGCGTTATCACATACCTATAAATCCATAAAGCCGTGCTTGTTCTTATCCCCCGTCCCCTTGCAAACAAGCTTCATTAATAATAAACCTTGTCCACAGGAAGCAAGAGACGAAGCAACAAGGGTCCATGAGCACGTACAAAATAATATGCTGTGGAATATTCCAAGGGTCAGTTCTTGTGATGCCCTGATCCATGACAAACAGTTAATAAACTTCAGTTTATTAACTATTTGTTACTTATATTACCTATCTACGTAGACCACAGTGATCAAAAATAGTACAAATGCAGCACTGAGATCTAATAGGACAAGTACAGACACAAGTCCATTATCTGAGGCCATAAGAATATCATTAGTGACTTTCAGCAGAGCTGTTTCAGTGCTATGATGAGCTCTGATACCTGACTAAAACTCTTCAAACAGGTCATTGCTGTGTAAATGCTCACACATTTGACTAGCAACAATTTTCTCAAGAATTTTAGATAAGAATGGAAGATTGGATATAGGTCTGTAATTTTTCAAGTCATCTCGATCAAGTGAAGGTTTCTTGAGTAAACGTTGAATTACAACTACCTTAAAAGCTTGTGGTACATATCCATTTACTAAGGATAAATTAATCATATCTAAAATGGGGCTGGTAATCACAGGGAACATTTCCTTAAATAATTGGGTTGGGATTGGGTCTAACATACAAGTTGAAGGTTTAGATTAAGCTAATATTTCTGATAACTCAGGAAGCTCCACAGGATCAAACCAGTCCAAACACAGATCAGGTTCTACAGTTACTACCAATGTTGTCTCACTTGCTGAGGATGAAGTAATCATCTTCGGGAGTATGTCAAAGATTTTATTTTATTTTTAATAGAATCAATTTTATTTTGGAAGAATCCCATAAAGTCATGACTGCTGAGAGCTAAGGGAATGGATGGCTCAACAGAGCTATGACTCTGTGTAAGTTTATTAACTGTACTAAAGAGAAACCTAGGATTATTCTTGTTCTCTTCTATTAATGATGAGAAGTAAGCTGTTCTAGCTTGGTGAAGTGTATTTTTATACAATAGTAGGCTATTTTTCCAGATTAAGTAGGAATCCTCTAGGTGTGTAGAGTGCCATTTTCTCTCCAATTTTCTAACATTGTGCTTTAAAGTATGTAGCTCTGAATTAAACCAGGGAGCCAGCCTCCTATGAATAATTACCTTTCTTTTCAAGGGGGCTGCATTGTCTAATGCACCACGCAATGATGAAGTAACACTATGAACAAGAGAATCAATTTGTGAAGGGGCAAAAACAAAATTATTGCCCTCCACTGTGTTTTTCTATGATAATGAGGAAATCAAAAGTGGAACAGATTCTTTAAATGTTGTTACAGCATTGTCTGATAATGATCTACTGTAATGAAATTTTCTTTCAGGTGTGGAGTACTTGGTTAAATTAAACTCAAATGTTATTAAGAAATGGTCAGACAGGACAGGGTTATGAGATAATATTGTTATGTCTTTACACTCAATGCCATATGTCAGCATAAGGTCCAGAGAATGAAGACAAAGGTGGGTAGGTTTGTTAATGTTTTGAGCAAAGCCAATTGAGTCTAAGATAGCATTAAGGCTATATTTAAGTTATCATTTTCAGTGTCAACATGAATGTTAAAACCTCCCACTATAATAACCTATCTGTATTTAACACTAAATCAGATAAAAGGTCTGAAAATTGATCTAAAACTTGAGAGTAAGGACCTGGTGGACGGTACAAAACAACAAACAGAAGAGGTTTTAGTGCTTTACAATTTGGATGAGAAAAACTTAGGATTAAATATTCCAAAGAGTTGTAGCTATTGATTGTTCTGGGACTAGTCAATAAATCGGACTGAAAGATGGTTGCTACTCCTCCTCCTCGCCCAGTATTTCAAGGAATGTGAAAATTTAAATAATTAGTAGGAGTTGACTCATTTATAGTAACATAATCCTCTTGCTGCAACCAGGTTTCTGTGAGGCAAAATAAATCAATCTGATTGTCACAAATCAGGTCACTAACTAGCAAAGTTTTTGAAGAGAGAGATCTTATGTTCAGTAAGCCACATTTAATTGTTTTATTTTTCTTTTTAGTCTGAGTTGTGTTTATTTTTATTAGATTTTCCTGATTTCCTCCTTTTAGATTATTTTTTAATCTATTCAATTTTGGCCGTGGGCGAGACACTGTCTTAATAGGGTAATGGGTGGGTAGCAGTACAGAAGCTGCAGAGAGGAGTGTTAAACTACAACCCTACTTCCTGGTCTGAACCCTGGGTTGTCAGAGGTTTGGAGAACTAATAAATTTGGCCAGATTCCTAGAAAGAAGAGCAGCTCCATCCAAAGTGGGATGGATGCTGTCTCTCCGGATCAGACCAGGTTTTTCCCAATAAGTTCGCCAATTATCAATGTAGCCCACATCGTTTTCTGGACACCACCAGCTGAATGACAGCATGCGGCTAAACATGTTGTCACTAGTTAAATCAGGGAGGGGACCAGAGAAAATTACGGAGTCCGACATTGTTTTGGCAAACTTGCACACCGAAGCAACACTAACTTTGGTGACCTCCGATTGGCGTAACTGGGTGTCATTACCACCAGCGTGAATAACAATCTTACTGTATTTACGCTTATCCTTAGCCAGCAGTTTCAGGTAGGATTTGATGTCCCCCGTTCTGGTCGCTGGTGTCTCTAGTGCCACGTTTCTGACTATGGAACTGCCAATTACCAGAGTTGGCTTCTCAGCGGGCGTGTCGCTGAGCGGGGAAAATCTGTTAGAAACGCAGAGGGGTTGGTGGTGACCTGTGGGCTGGGATCAAGGATTATGCTTTCTACGTACCGTCACCCAGCCGGCCTGAGGTCCCGGCTGCGCGGGCTCTGCTGGAGGACTGCTACGGGGAGCTACCCTTGGTGGCCTCTAAGGCAAGCAAACAAGGATGCAAAGGACATCAGAAGCATTCCAGCAGTTGCTAAATTGCAGTAGGGATTGCTACAACCCTGACCATCTTTAAAAATGGAATACTCTAGCAGCTCACCTCATAAAATTTTATAAAAACCTACTTTACATGAGCCAATGAGAGCATCTATTGACACATGATGAACTAGTTTGCACGAGTCAACATACAGCTCTAATCACACCTCTATGCGATCAAACATTGCACATCCATGGCCATCTTTCTGCTGTTAAATGCTTTTTTATATTTAGCCCAGCATCAACAAACATTAAAAATGTTATTATTTTAGCTCATACCTCCTGTCCAAATCCAGTCTAAATACAGACATTGAAGTCAGACTTCCTTAGCACGTTTGACCAACCCTGACAACTTTTCAACCACATTTAGACATCTTTATGTAGTTCCTAGTTCATATTTTAATTACGTTTAGATGGAAGGCAACATAATATTTTCTGTTTATTCAACAAAAATGTTCATGTGGGCCATAAAGTGCCTTGGAATGGTATAAGTTCATAGTCCTTGAATCTTTTTTACAAAGTAGTCCACAATTATAGAATGATACAATTTTCATTTTTGTTAGAAAAATAAATAAATTGTGGCATGCATCTGCATTTAATGTTATGATTCTGGCACGTCTGCTCTACACTGTCTCCCTGGCTGCCATCAGCAGATTAGATACACCTGGTGGCTGCTGTAGTGTAGTGCAATCTGTGGAATGCCAAGCACCTGTGTCTTCCCTGATATATACTGACTCTGATTAGCAGACGGTGCCAGATTTTTGAAAGCCATCGTGTGAGTAGATATCCAGCGTTTCTTCCTGTCTGATCATTGTTTCTTGACCTTGCCATGCCTCTTGGATTTTTGCCTCTCTGCCTGCTCCCTGTCGGACTATTTGGATTTTGGTTGTCGACCCTGTTTCTTGCATCTGGTTAATGCCTCTGCCTGCCCCTTGCCTGATGTCTCTTGTTCCGATCATTTACCCTGTTTCTGTCCTTGGATTATTGAGCCAGCCTAGCCCTTGGATTATTCAGCCTGGAGTCACATCTTACCTACGCTGTGGAGATCACTGCCTGCCACCCACTGAGGTTTCCCCTCTGGGTTTCAAGTTCTACTCAAGGCAAAAGCAGGTTAGTGGCTTTTCTGATCCCTGCAATATCTGGAGAAACTACAAGTCACTAATCCCTCTTTCTGCCTCAGTGATTCCCCGAAGCTGTGTGGAGTTTTACCTATGGGACGTTTTCCTGTGGCTGAATAAACCTTTTAAACTTTCAGTACTGTCTGGCTGAATCTTGGGTCCGCCTTTTTCTGATTCATAGCATTTAACCCTCTTTGCTCTAATACCCTTAAATGCAATCCAGGGTAACAAACTGACTTTAGAGGTCAACACATAGTATCTAGGTTCACCTGTATGACATGTATACAGTATAAATCCAGCTGTTCTATGAAGGCCTCAGAGATTTGTTAGAGAACAAGCAAAGAGAATAATGAAGACCAAGAAACACACCAGTTAGATAACACAATATTCCAGTCTTTGGATATCTTGCAAAAAACCTTTTTAATTAATCATCTGAAAACGGAAAGAGTTTGGCAAAACTGCAAATCTACCAAGACATGGCTGTCCACCTCTGAATTTAATTGCAGGACACACTTTTCAGACTTTTGTTTAAAAAATATTGATAGACATTTTGTTGTCCGACGAGCTAACCCCTCCCTCCTACTTCCCTATGTCTAAAGGGATTGCTCAAACCAGCTCTCCATCCAACGGGTCCGGACTTCCCTAAACCTGAAAGATCTAACTAAGCAGGTTTACTGAAAGTTCTGTTTAAGCTGGTGTCGGGAAATGACTCACCTAGCCTCTGACAGCCTTCATACAAAAGTCTCGCCCTTCTTCAACTGGTGGTCTGGACGACTGAGTAGCCTATCGCAGTCATCCACACTTTCAACAATTACTTTTGTTCACGGCTGCTCATTCCCTAATTTACAACTGGCTCTTGGTATATGGGCTAGGTTCATTTTAGTGGCTCGGCACGAGCCCCAAGGGCGCTGTTTTAACAAACTTGGCTAAGGCAACCTATAAAAACCTCCTAATATATCTTGGAACCAGGCAACAAGAATTTTTACCACCAATGAAAAACCAAAAAATATGGTGACTCAAATAATTGAATGTCCACGATTTAACTAGAATTTTATATGCTTTTTTTAATTAATATTGTTTTTGCAGGGGTGTAACAGCTTAAATTCGGCAACACAATTTCAATAACAGAAATGAATCAGTCAACTCAACCTGTCTTTCCCTGATGTTCAAACTAGTGAGTTTGGAGAGGCTTTGAAGACGGAGGCTCATCCATGCACCTGATGGAGAAGATTCTTCTGGTAACGAGTGGTTCCTTGAAGGGAATACAATTTAATCTTCAGTTTTCTTTTAATCTAGGATCTTTCTTGTTATATGTCTAGTTTCCAGAGGCTGAAGAGTTGAAGGAAACCCGGGGACATACAGGTCCTTCTCAAACTATTAGCATATTGTGATAAAGTTAATTATTTTCCATAATGTCATGATGAAAATTTAACATTCATATATTTTAGATTCATTGCACACTAACTGAAATATTTCAGGTCTTTTATTGTCTTAATATGGATGATTTTGGCATACAGCTCATGAAAACCCAAAATTCCTATCTCGCACAATTAGCATATTTCATTTGTCCAATAAAGGAAAAGTGTTTTTAATACAAAAAACGTCAACCTTCAAATAATCATGTACAGTTATGCACTCAATACTTGGTCGGGAATCCTTTTGCAGAAATGACTGCTTCAATGCGGCGTGGCATGGAGGCAATCAGCCTGTGGCACTGCTGAGGTCTTATGGAGGCCCAGGATGCTTCGATAGTGGCCTTTAGCTCATCCAGAGTGTTGGGTCTTGAGTCTCTCAATGTTCTCTTCACAATATCCCACAGATTCTCTATGGGGTTCAGGTCAGGAGAGTTGGCAGGCCAATTGAGTACAGTGATACCATGGTCAGTAAACCATTTACCAGTGGTTTTGGCACTGTGAGCAGGTGCCAGGTCGTGCTGAAAAATGAAATCTTCATCTTCCTAAAGCTTTTCAGCAGATGGAAGCATGAAGTTCTCCAAAATCTCCTGATAGCTAGCTGCATTGACCCTGCCCTTGATAAAACACAGTGGACCAACACCAGCAGCTGACACGGCACCCCAGACCATCACTGACTGTGGGTACTTGACACTGGACTTCTGGCATTTTGGCATTTCCTTCTCCCCAGTCTTCCTCCAGACTCTGGCACCTTGATTTCCGAATGACATGCAGAATTTGCTTTCATCCGAAAAAAGTACTTTGGACCACTGAGCAACAGTCCAGTGCTGCTTCTCTGTAGCCCAGGTCATGCGCTTCTGCCGCTGTTTCTGGTTCAAAAGTGGCTTGACCTGGGGAATGCGGCACCTGTAGCCCATTTCCTGCACACGCCTGTGCACGGTGGCTCTGGATGTTTCTACTCCAGACTCAGTCCACTGCTTCCGCAGGTCCCCCAAGGTCTGGAATCGGCCCTTCTCCACAATCTTCCTCAGGGTCCGGTCACCTCTTCTCGTTGTGCAGCGTTTTCTGCCACACTTTTTCCTTCCCACAGACTTCCCACTGAGGTGCCTTGATACAGCACTCTGGGAACAGCCTATTCGTTCGGAAATTTCTTTCTGTGTCTTACCCTCTTGCTTGAGGGTGTCAATAGTGGCCTTCTGGACAGCAGTCAGGTCGGCAGTCTTACCCATGATTGGGGTTTTGAGTGATCAACCAGGCTGGGAGTTTTAAAGGCCTCAGTAATCTATTGCAGGTGTTTAGAGTTAACTCGTTGATTCAGATGATTAGGTTCATAGCTCGTTTAGAGACCCTTTTAATGATATGCTAATTTTGTGAGATAGGAATTTTGGGTTTTCATGAGCTGTATGCCAAAATCATCCGTATTAAGACAATAAAAGACCTGAATAATAGAAATGAATCAGTCAGTGTGCAAGTTAGTGTGCAATGAATCTAAAATATATGAATGTTACATTTTCATCATTACATTATGAAAAATAATGAACTTTATCACAATATGCTAATATTTTGAGAAGGACCTGTAAATTAAGTTGATTCAGGACTTCCAGAAGCCTGAAACTTAGAGCAATCAGCTGTTCACCGATCAAGTTCACTTCTGTTGTCTGAATAAAAAGGCTTTAGATGAAATCAGATTCTTAATCTTGAGGCACAATCCTTCCTGGGCCCACAGGTTGATCCTCTTTTTAATGCAGTCGATCAGATGGGCAGTGTCTCTGTTCCTTTTCCATCTAAGCTTCTTTTCTCCGTCCGATCTTGTTCGCTGGTCTTCTGCGAGGAAACAACCGCAGTTCCCTTCTTCAGCATTGCTTTTATGGTGCTTGATGATTTCACCAGTCAGCCCCTTATTAGGCTTCTCAGTTATTGCGCAACCTATTCAGCTCAGCTTCTTGGTTATTGCTCAATACTTTAGTCATGGTCATCGTGACCTACTGATTCTGTTTCTCGGCCTCGGAGTTGCCGGTAATAGCCACGCTGCTGGCTGTAGTCGCATCCTCCCTTCCTCCCGCTGGCCTTGAAAAGGTTCGCTGTCAGCATGCAGCTGGCTCTCGTCAATCCCAGTCATCCTACAGTTCTTTCCCTAATCTGCTCAGTTTTAAACTTTACACAGTATTACACACTCCATTCTCAGCTTTCTGCATTTCTGCTTTCTGCATCTCTTTTCCTGCTCTCGGTGGAGGTGGATGCTTTTCCTCTGTCTCCCGCACCCCTCCCATATCTGTCCTGCTTCAGCTCTGTGTCTTGTCTTTTTGGAGCCTCTTTTTGCACATCTTCCAAATTCTTCCAAAATATGGATTTGGTCAGCTGGTCTCTCAATGCAATTGATCAAATTTTCTCAACGAGAAGACAGGGGTCGGAAGAGCCCGCTTGCCCGGACGGGACATTTTTCTCTGGATACACGATGGACTCCTGGCAGAAGTGGAGGATTGTGTGTTTGTCGATAATGTCAGTCGAGGATGTGGAAGATGTGTATATAATTGGATGTTTGATATCAGGATTTCTGCTTTTTGGAGTCAAAGGTTACCTGGCATATCGAGAAATTCGGAGAATGTCAGCAGCTGTTCTGGCCATTGTAAGGCTGCCTGGCATGTGTGATGGGATCTTCAGAGCGATCAACACTCAGACTGAGATGTTACGTGAGCTGAATCGCAGACTGGATGTGATCCTTATACAGGATCGCAGGCAGCTTGCGGTTCCTGGACTCAGGGGTGAAATGGTATAAATCTTGGAGAAAGTTTTTCGCTTAGATCTGGCAGAAAGACCAGGAATTTGGCTGTTTGGATTTGCCTTTGTGAAGCACCAGCAAGACTCTCAAGGCTGACGGAAAATTAAGTCAGCCTAACCCAAATAATTATTGTTTTTCTGAATCTGGCTCCCCTGCGCGGCCTTGATGGCTGGTTATCTTCAACTTCTCCTGGAAGTTATGTAAACATGACCTGCTCAGAACTTGGCCGGTTGATGAACATTCCAACCAACCATCAAGGACAATGGCCTCTGTGACAGTGCTTCATAGACTTACTTGCACACACACACTCGCACACACACACATGCTCAAGATAAACATATGCACCCCCTCACACCACCTTCACCGTTCCCGGCATGATGTTGTTTTGTCAACTGTTGCTTCTTTGTGCTGAGGTTTTTTTGCAATCTCAAACTGTGTCCTGCTAAGGATAAAGTGTGAAATATGATTTTTTTCCCCCTCTACTTACCTAATGTGGCCTCTTTTCTCATCTAACAAGGGCAGCGCCTGTGAGTGGGCAGCAAAGCCTCGGTGACCCGTCTCCCTTTTCTTGTGTCATGATGTATGTTTGGATGGGTTGTACTGGAATTCTAATTTCCCTTCGGGGATCAATAAAGTATCTTTGAATTTGAATTGAATTTACTTTAAAACACAGTTACAAAAACCATCACTTCATTCTTTTTATTCATGCTTCACAAATGATTAACGTTATATCTCTTTCATATATAGCTGATTGAGAATGTCAAACCTTAATGTTTTTTACTCTAATTCTCAGTTCTTACCCACATTTCAATCATACATCTTTTAACTTGTTAATCAAAGGTTACTAATTTCATTTAATACATGTGAAAGAATGTAAAATCATTATACATCATTGGATACTTGTTTATACTTCTGCAAAAGATAAGACAGATAATATGTGGGAGATAATATGTGGCTCCACAAAGGCCTTTCCAGTCTCACAGCTCCAGAATATGAGAACATGCTTGTTTCACTCATTACTGCTTCAACTGTGTGTTTTAATAATTATTGCATGGATTACACATAAGGATATTTATTGTAACTTTTATGGAGTTAACTGTGAGCAGTTTCTAAATGTTGCATGGATTACATGGAAAGATCTCACCTTATTTTGACAACAGTGTATTATTTTCCTTTCACTTCACAATTCTACACTACTTCTATGTCTATCACATACAATTCCTATAAAATGTAGTAGTTTGCACTTGTAACTTGACAAAACGATTCCCAGGCACTTTATTGGAAGTCTGTTCATTCCTTGGAAAAGTTTTGTAATGCAGCTATAGAAAGTAAAAACCTGAGCATCTCCTTGACCCTTTTCGTCAGAGTTCAAATTTACCCAACCTACTCTAAAGGTCACCACGGCTAGAGAAAGAAATCAATCCTCAAAGCAGTGTTGCGTCTACAAATAGGTCACTCAGTGTCATTAAAAAAAGGTTTTCATTCGTAGGAGAAGTCTTCAGATGTAGCACCAAGGTCAAGGTTGACGGTTAGAGGACAGTACAGCTCATAGAGATCCTATGTCAACTTCAGTACTCATACTTTTATCCGGTTCGAATTATAATCTCATTCCAGAGATATTGGAAATAAATTAAGCTAACTGGGTTCATGCTATTGCTTCTTCTTGACAGATTGTCAAGTGATTGAGCATGCAGTTAAAGTTATCAAAGAAAAGACCTGGCCTAAAGCAAGTCAGAAACTGAATGTTATTCACATCTCTGCTTTTCAGCAGATTCTCTGAGGTTTCTAGCCAGATATCTAATTCAGCAGCAGAAACAATATTGATAGAAAGGTTTACATGTGAACTGTGAGCTGACACTTCGTGATTCCTGAATTTGGGTGCAGATTTCTTTTCTAGTCCTTAATTTTAACTAAGCCATTAAAGAAAAAAAAGATTTTAGTGTCAGTGAACACATAAGATAATTAAAACAATAGTTTGCATTAGTACTGTGAGTCCTTTGTCAATATTTGAAATACCTTTATAGGGTATATGAGTATAATGTGTGATTAACTTACTTATATTTAAATTTCAGTTACACGATAGCTAATGAGTGAGTGAAAGCTGCTTGGGAGCCATCTGTGGTTTGAATTGGGCAGTTACCCAGGGCAGCATTAGAAGGGGCAGTAGCACATGTATATATAAAAAAAAAGATGTAGCCTAATGATCTCTTAGTTGTGACTCTCTTAGTTTCTATTGCTTATTTGTACAGTGAGTAAGGAGCTGTAGCCCATTCTGTACAGAGTTGGTGCCCCCTGTTTGCAGCTGTTTTTATTTTTTTATACTTCATTTTAGAGGTACAGTTGATTTATTTGCTGAGTTACCTTATGTACAAGACAACGAATACTTCAAAGAGTATCTGTTTATCATTTAGATGAACAAATATTGTCTTTTATATGAACATATTTTTAGATATGTTAATGGGAAATTCTTTAAGTTCGTATAACATAAACATTTTTAAAATCCACATCAGTATTAGAGTGAAAGCCATGAGTTAAGTAACCATTTAGCATAGTAATGGTTTGTTCTGTACTATTCCAAACTGTTTGGTGACCTTCTCTGATGACAGAAAGAATACGGTACTTTTAACAACTGGATTTGAAAAATATAAAACATAATTATTATTAGAGCTGAGAATGGTATAATTTAAACTGTGGCATTAAAAGCTACATTTGCAGCCAAAATTTTCTTTTTGCCAGATCTTTTAGTATGCAGGATTTAGTTTTTTTAAAAAGGTTTTAAATATATTTAAAACTTCTAAGCAGTATTACTAATTGTCAGCTACACGACATCTTAGAATTAAGCTCATTACTTCAAAAACCACTTTACAAACAAATTAATTTTATTTTTAGCTCATAATGACTCTGAGAAGTATGACATTAAAAAGACATGTTTTTCAATTTAAAAGCAAAATTAGTTTTTCACCTATGGGTTGAAGCTGGGCGCTCTGCTGATGTAGAGTTTCACTGCTGAAGTGAATGTTTATGAAAAGGCAGGAGGGGGAGAAAGCAGGTGCTCACCCAGGACGCCATGCGTGTAAGAACCAACACTGTATGGCATATGAAGTAAGGAACTCAAGGTTTAAAGCAAGGTTATACAAAATAAGTATATAAGAACTAATTAGACCTTAATATGCATCGGCTCTTTAGCATTCATTATTCATATTCAGTTGACTTAGCAGAGCATTTCTTCATTTCACAGGGACGGCTCCAGCTTGTTAACATTTAACCTCCAAGCATCCAAAGTGAACAGATGTTTAAGAAGCAATAAAGCAACAAATAACCTCAGTCTCAGTCCAATCATATTTCCAATGAACGCAGCCAATTTAGCGATTTTTGCTTTAACGCTGCATTACATCTCTGTTTTTCTTTTGTTCTTTTTATGAAGCCATGGGTTATGCTTTTCCTTCCTCTCGGCTCTTTCCGTGTCACACTTTGTGGAGAATTTTCCATTCGATCTTGCAGGTGTTCCTTGGCCTGTGGTGCTTCCCTTCGCAAACAGAGGCTTACTTCTCCTTGTGCTCCGTGGTTACTAAACAGGTTGTTTAATGAATACAGGTGCTGTGGTTCTGCTCTGCCTGTCAGGGTGACGCGATCAATACTGATGGCAGGCTGCGTTTAATTGTCTTCTGTCAACACTCAGGGAGAAAGACGAGAAGGGAGAGAAAAACACTTCACACCCACCACACTTCTTTATTAGGGTTTTTTTTTTTCAATGTTTTAGTGCTTTTCTTTTAGCAAATTTCTGCATCAATTGTATTACCAAAACACATAATTTTCAGTTTAAGAAAACATGGCAGTTTAAATTTCAAATAAATTTAAAAAAACAAAACATTAGGCCTGAAATATATAAGATTTTTCCTTGTGTATTTACAACTAGACAACAGAACTTGCTGACTGGCCTCATGTTAGATAAATTCTTCTTTTTTTCAACTTCCTTGTCTTGTGATTGATTTATTTATGCCACATTTTTAGGTACTCGTCACAATTCCTTTGTAATTCATTTTCTCCACCACAAGATGGAAGTATACCTCCTTCTGAAATCCATTTGAGAGGGAGCGACAGAACAGCAAAGTTGCTTTTAAATCTACCACCATTCAAATTGTTCGACCTTATAACTTCTTTCATTGTTGTTATCCAAGTGGTAGGATTAAATATCAATTACATAAGTAAGGGAAGCTAAAATGCATACATGTATAGTAACAACCTGTTGGCAATTACAAATACAATGTTACAACATTTATTTCTCAAATGGTTTTCGTTAGGTCTCACAGCCACAAGTTTGATCTAAAAACAGATGGAACATATAAATTATATACAAGAGGAAATTATCTTTCTGTCTGCTATGCTAAAATAAGACCATTTCCCTTTGTTAGGCCTGATAAAGATTTATTTGCTCTTTATTTTTAGAGATTTTACAGACTGTTTCACTGTGAACCCAACACAACCATGCTGCAGCAGACAGTGGTCTAGTACCCTATCTCCCCTCAATTAACTTCAAACTGCTCTCTATTACATGCTACAAAGAAACACACAATTTCATTACCTCACACAGGACTATCAGAGCCACGAATTATGTTTTTTTCATTTTCAGTATCCCTCCATTTCCCGGGTAGAGGGTGTGAAAATATTCCATTTTTAAAAAGATGAAGAATAAAAAAAGCAAAAAAAAAAATATTCAGTAGCATTTACTAGTATATATATATATACAGTACAGACCAAAAGTTTGGACACACCTTCTCATTCAAAAAGTTTTCTTTATTTTCATGACTATGAATATTGTAGCTTCACACTGAAGGCATCAAAACTATGAATTAACACATGTGGAATTATATACTGAACAAAAAAGTGTGAAACAACTGAAAATATGTCTTATATTCTAGGTTCTTCAAAGTAGCCACCTTTTGCTTTGATTAATGCTCCGCACACTCTTGGCATTCTGTTGATGAGCTTCAAGAGGTAGTCACCTGAAATGATTTTCACTGACAGGTGTGCCCTGTCAGGTTTAATAAGTGGGATTTCAAGCCTTATAAATGGGGTTGGGACCATCAGTTGTGTGGTACAGGAGGTGGATACAATACACAGCGGATAGTCCTACTGAGTAGAAGGTTAGAATTTGTATAATGGCAAGAAAAAAGCAGCTAAGTAAAGAAAACAAGTGGCCATCATTACTTTAAGAAATGAAGGTCAGTCAGTCTGAACAATTGGGAAAACTTTGAAAGTGTCCCCAAGTGCAGTCGCAAAAACCATCAAGCGCTACAAAGAAACTGGCTCACATGAGGACCGCCCCAGTAAAGGAACACTAAGAGTCACCTCTGCTGCGGACGATAAGTTCATCCGAGTCACCAGCCTCAGAAATCGCAGGTTAACAGCAGCTCAGATTAGAGAACAGGTCAATGCCACACAGAGTTCTAGCAGCAGACACATCTCTAGAACAACTGTTAAGAGGAGACTGTGTGAATCAGGCCTTCATGGTAAAATAGCTGCTAGGAAACCACTGCTGAGGACAGGCAACAAGCAGAAGAGACTTGTTTGGGCTAAAGAACACAAGGAATGGACATTAGACCAGTGGAAATCTGTGCTTTGGTCTGATGAGTCCAAGTTTGAGATCTTTGGTTCCAACCACCGTGTCTTTGTGCGGCACAGAAGAGGTGAACGGATGGACTCTACCTGCCTGCTTCCCACCGTGAAGCATGGAGGAGGAGGTGTGATGGTGTGGGGGTGCTTTGCTGGTGACACTGTTGGGGATTTATTCAAAATTGAAGGCATACTGAACCAGCATGGCTACCACAGCATCTTGCAGCGGCATGCTATTCCATCCGGTTTGTGTTTAGTTGGACCATCATTTATTCTTCAACAGGACAATGATCCCAAACACACCTCCAGGCTGTGTAAGGGCTACTTGACCAAGAAGGAGAGTGATGGGGTGCTGCACCAGATGACCTGGCCTCCACAGTCACCAGACCTGAACCCAATCGAGATAGTTTGGGGTGAGCTGGACCGCAGAGTGAAGGCAAAAGGGCCAACAAGTGCTAAGCATCTCTGGGAACTCCTTCAAGACTGTTGGAAAACCATTTCAGGTGACTACCACTTGAAGCTCATCAACAGAATACCAAGAGTGTGCGGAGCAGTAATCAAAGCTAAAGGTGGCTACTTTGAAGAACCTAGAATATTAGACATATTTTCAGTTGTTTCACACTTTTTTGTTCAGCTTATAATTCCACATGTGTTAATTCATAGTTTTGATGCCTTCAGTGTGAAGCTACAATATTCATAGTCATGAAAATAAAGACAACATTTTGAATGAGAAGGTGTGTCCAAACGTTTGGTCTGTACTGTATATATATATATATATATATATATATATATGTATATATATTAAATTTATTGAGTAGTTTCTCAACTTCCTGTCTTATAAACACAACTCGTGACTCTTCAGTTGTCTTCTCTGCTGTTTCACTCCAAGAAATCTTTGACACACTTGCGAACAAGAAAGAAAAACACAATGAAAGCCTCAACAGTTCAGAACGCAAATCTTAGATAAGGAATCTGTCAGAAAAATAGGGTTAGGGTTAATAGACCAACATAAGGCAACTACTCAAGTTGGTATTTTAAGCCCTGTAAGGCCTCTAAAATGTGCTAGTATGATTTTCAGGAACAAACAAGAATGTCTATGATATTAGTATGGGCAGAAACTGAATTTGAATTGCTCAGACAGAATCTATATTCACACAATTTGAAATTAAACGCAGTATTGGTTTGATAATTAATTTCATTACATGGAAACTGAATTAAAACTGTATTTTGTATTGAAAATTCATTTTGACTACTTTCACTTCAGTTCTGAAATTCAATTTCAATTCTGAAATAATTTTTTTGTATCACACATCTGGATCCTTGAGAAACCCACAGAGTAATCAAACACACATTGACAGATTTGCATTCCACTTCAGTGAAACTTTCCTTACGGCATTTTGAGCTGGAGCAGTGGAGCGCACATAAACTTGGCAGATGTCATTCACTATGTCTAATCACCTGTGGCCAAACTCTCAGGTTTGTTTTAAAATATTACACGTATAGGAAGTGTCATGTAAAGAATTGATGGACTAACTGTAACAGCTATGTGTAGTTGTAAGCCAAAGATGCTAGATTAGCATAGTGTGTCACCGGTTTGTGATTTTATTTCCTGCACATGGGATATTCAATTCAATTCAATTCAATTCAATTCAAAAATACTTTATTAATCCCAATGTGAAATTAAATGTCGTTGTAGCTCATATTATACAGGTTTCTTCAAAGGGCCATTGTAGATGCTGTAACGGTCCGTCTTACAGCAGATCTGAAGAAGCCTCTGACTGAAGACACTCTGTTGTGTACAACAGTCTCATGAAGACAATGATCAGGGTTCTCCATAATTGTTTTCATTTTATGAAGAATCCTTCTTTGCGCAATGATCTCAAGAGGTTCCAGAGGAGTCCCCAGAACAGAGCCAGCCTTCTTTATTAGATGGTCAACCTTTATTAAGTCCCTGGCTCTGAAGCTGCTACCCCAGCAGATAATGGTAGAAGAGATCACACTCTGCACAACAAACTTATAGAAGATATGCAGCATCTTACCGCAAACACTGAAAGACCTAAGCCTTCTCAAGAAGTACAGTCTGTTCGGCTTTACAGTTGCATCTCCACTCCAGTCTGTTGTCCAGGTGAACACCAAGGTATTTATACTCCTCCACCACCTCCACGTCTTCTCCCATGATGGAAATAGTGTCTGACCTATTCTTGTTTCTCTTTAAATCTGCAATAATCTCCTTTGTTTTATTCACGTTCAAGATGAGATGATTGTTTCCACACCATGCCACAAAACGGTCCACCACCTTCCAGTACTCATCTTCTTGTCCTTTTCTGATCCACCCCACAACTGCAAAATCATCCGAGTATTTCTGCAGATCACAAGAGTATGTCTTGTACTTGAAGTCTGAGGTGTACAGAGTATCTCAGAGTACAGAGTGAAGAGGAATGGTGAGAGTACAGTTTGGGATATGACCTTTGGGGACATAAACTGTGAATGGTTAAAAAATTGCACCAGATGGTCTTATTGCATCATGAGCAAAAATTGCCCCACTGTTTGGCTTTGTGAAACAAATGTTTTACAAAACTGTTTTAAACTAATCGATTCTAAAGCTGCATATTTATCAGTTATGTCAGTTTGTACTCTTCCAAACTCCTGTAAGCTTTGAGACCCCCCAGAGTAGGACAATGGCCTTCCTTGTCAAGTCAGCATGGTTCCTCCTTAATTTACTCACAAATGCATCTGCCTATGGCACTGTTCAGCCCAGTGTTCAAACTGCCCCAGAGCCTTCCAAGTGTTGTGACACTAGACTCAACAAGAAACACACACACAGAATAACACAGAACATTTCCATCATTTAACCCCTGTATTACTGTTCTACTGTATCAACTTCTTAGCATAAACTGATGTGATGCATCCTCCAAATATTGTGTCATTCTAGTAGACAAGGAACGAGTCAGAACAGAGGGAGAGATAACTGACCAAATATCCACACAGAAATGAATAGGTTCTTTTTTGTATTTGTTCTATTGTCAGACTTGTTTATTACATTTACTTATTTAAGTTTTTTGAAGCAATAACTTGTTCAAATGTACAGTTACATTGTGTTATGCCAACTTAAGAAATTTAATTACAGGTCTTTTCTTACTCTTTATGGACAAAAGAGAAGACAGCGGTGCATCCGATGGCCTCCCAACCAATATACACCTTGGTTAAGAGATATAATTTCAATTCTATCTCTTAGTGGTTAAGAGATATAATTTCCATTTTATCTCTTAACCAGGCTTGTTGACCTAAAGGCAATGAAGAATTCTTCCAATTCTACAAGCTGGTTTGGCACACAGGTATACACTGGTACCTGAAAACTTCATTCATGCTGAAGTAATGTACTGCTCCACTTTGACAAGAAAATATTTTTGTTGTAATTTGAAATGGTAATATACTTCATTCATTCACCTTCTATATTGCTTATTCCATAGTGGGTCATGGGGGAGCTGGTGCCTACGTTTACAGGCAAGAGGCAGGGTACACCCTGGACAGATCGCCAATCCATTGTAGGGCAACACAGAGACATACAGGACAAACAACAAAGCACACACTCACGTTTCAGTTTCAGGGCAATTTAGAAAGACCAATTTACCTAACAGCCATATTTTTGGACTGTGGAAGGATCCCAGAGTAGCTGGTGAGAACCCTTGCATGCACGGGGAGAACATGCAAACTCCATGCAGAAAGTCCCCCAACCAGGAGTCGACCCCAGGACCTTCTTGGTGCAAGGCAACAGTGCTACCAACTGCACCACCGCGCAGCCTCATGCCACTGTGCAGCCTCACGCCACTGTGCAGCCTCACCTTAAAATAATTCATTACCAGAGCATGCTCCTTTTTATCCATAGAGCTGATGGATTTGGTTCTTCTTCGAATCCTAGCGCTACCTGTTGAAAACTGTCAGCTTTCTGAAACTATTGTGCAGGAGGTATGTACAGTCCTATTACGTGGATGATGTTGGGAGACATCATCATAGTAGCTATACCCCGCAAAACTTGCAATATACTTTTCAGCTTGCTGGTTTTAAAAATGTTTTCATCAGTCGGGGGCTTCATGTCCAACATTTTGGATGTCACTTAACTTGGCTGTCCATATCTATGCAACATAAATTAACTTTACACATTGCACCTGGTACTGTTCTTTATCAGATTTCTCATGAAGACTTGGATTACTATCAACTAAACTCAGAGGGTAAGGTTTGTTATCCTGTCATCCTTCAGTTTTATTTAACTATCCATGACCAAAAAATATAAACAAAAAGATAAATGCAGTAAATTCTATGGGGATGAAATTGCATTAATTTTGAGCACAGTCACACAAAAAAAAACCAGATAAACATGCTAATTACTAAATGAATATCTGTATCACATCACAATTTCGTGCTTTTAAAGCTACTGGTTTTTGTTTTCTTCTTTACTTGTTTTTGCAGTCTTTGGAGGGAAATGTTATTATGGTGTCCTCAAATACAAAGATAATGTTGAGTGCAATATTGTAGTCTCTGGTTTTTGGTTTCACCACAAAAGATTTGCTCAGGGCACCCAAATGGCTAGGACTGCCCCTGAGGCAAACTCACAACTGATGTTTCTTTTGCCAGGCTGATCCTGACTTTGCTTCTGCAATATGCCATCCTGAGTTCAGTGAGAGACTTATAAACCACCCACCTGGGACTTCTTGCAAGAGCTGGAATCCTTTACATTCTCATCATTTTTTTTCTATGAAGTTAACCTTCCTGGTTTTCACACTATGAAACGCCAAAGTGTTCAAAATTAAATAAATAAATTAGACATTATGAAATAAGTATCTACATCACTAAATAATAGATATTGATTTAATGTGACAATGAGATTATTATGCATTCAATTATCAAATAATTGAATGCATATTCAATTCTAAGCTCATTATAATGAAATCTATTTCAGTTTCCAGCTTTATAATATAAAATAAAAAAATTTTACCTAATAATTGAAATTATTGTTGAGGCTATTTTTATGTAATTCCAGCTGTTTTTCTTTATTTCAAAATGTTATTTTTTTAAAAGTCAGCTTTTTTTTTTTTCAAAAAGCCAGGCTTTATTTTATAAGGGTGATTGTCCCCCATGGCCTATTTATTTCATAATGTCATTTTACAACTGAATGACTGTGGGCCACTCAGCGTCAACAGGCTGGACCTGCATCCTCACTGGCTGAGCCCTACATAGAGATTAGTTTCCTGGGTACCTGCTCCAGCTCAAGGTTTAGGAAGGATGGTGGAGTTTCTTTAACTTCATTCAGCTCTGGTTACCTTAGCAGATCAAACTGAGGGCAATAATTTATCATATGATGCCATTTTTAAATGTTTGGATGACATCTTTCAAATGATCAGGATGATAATTGCCCTCCAGAATGTTAGCATCAATGACGCCATTGTGGATACCCTAAGAGCCATTGAGCACATGCAAAGCACAGCACTCAAGACTTTAGTGCTGTCTGACATAACCATCGAGGTTATTGCTGTTATGTTTTCTGTGTCACCCAGCACAGTTCACTGCAGTCAAGTGAGCTGTCAGTCACACCAGGACGTTAGCTCTCTGTTAAAGATTAGCTTCACACATACACAGTACATTACGGTAATAGAGCAGACCAGACGCCTATCCAGGCAATGGTTGAGAAATTAAGAGGAAAACAGAAAAGTTACCTTAAGAACATTTATATTAATGACATATTTACAACTTTCACATACATGTTTGTGCAAAAAATAAATATTTAATAATTTTACTGTAGATTTTTGGAGAAATAAGGGGTCAAAGTACCTACTAATGCATATCTGTTATATACTTTTGTTTCACTTTAAGCAATTTATTTCTCCAGAATCATAAGAGGTGACAACACAATCTCTTCAGATTATGTCAGAGGGTCATCTATACTATAACTAGAATTAATATTTCATATTTTACTGTAGAGTTTTGGAGAAATAACGGGTCTGAGAATCTCACAATGCTTTCACACAGACTGCTGCTTCAACATGTTTAGATCTTTTAATTAGATGTTTCGGTATATTTCAGACAACATCTGACATATCTAAAAACACTGAAACCGCAAACTGTGAAAACCAATACTTGTCATTTTCAAACCTTTTGACAATGGCTGTGAATCACACTGCCATGCAATGTTTAGTCAACTATTACATTTTTAAACTGTTATTGTGCAGTCACAGGTAAACAGTATCTAATCTTTTATTTAAATGATTACTTTGTTTTTAAGGAGGTGAAGAGCCAGAGGTGGGTGACAGTGCTGTTCTCCACTGCCCAAACACATTCATGCAGTGGCTTACAGGACAAGGCCACATTCCTGTCCTGCTAGAAGAGAAACTTCAAAGTCTTCCTGCAGTTCAAGCACACCTGTCATATTCAACGCGGTGTTCATGCAGTTTGTTCCCCTACAGTTACAGCATGTAATACAGTCTGACTGCCTGTTCAGCATACACAAACATAAGAGGTCAAGCATGTGATGACAAAGGCCTTCCATTATGGTCAGGTATTTCGTCATGTTTATGAAGAGGATCATCCAGCCAGAAATCCAGATGATCAATCAAATGTAAGTAAAACTGAAAACAAAACAATATTGTGTTACAAAGTTTTTATTTTCATATTTTTGTGTTCATTGTCAGTCATTTTTGATTCCCTTTAAACAATTAAAGATGAGTTGTCATTATAGTACAATGATTTCTCTCCCTCCTGCATGTGGCTGTGTCAGCTTGACTATCTATTCTTCCTTCAGCTTTCAGTGGTCATTCTATTTCTGGCACAGTAACACTTAGGTTGGCATGATGGGATGGTTCTGAACTCTTCTAATCAAAATCCTTAATTTCCCTAAAAACAAGATGTTTATAATTTGATTTTGAGAATCTGCCACATTTTCCTCAGATATCTCTGGTTTTCTGATGGGGTGCTGTAGCATCCCAAGTACCTACAGCTGGTATGGGAAAGGGCTACATTCTGTCTTGATGGGATGATCAATCCAGCCTGCATAAAACTTCACCAAATCAGCCTTGAGCAGTGCGAGGAAGGTATACTGGGCACACAAGAGATTAAGATTATCTGAGATGTTGAATCCATCTTCTTCCAAGCTGTGTAGTACATCATAATAAACGTGGATCACGCCTGTTCAAACATTCGTTCATAGGCGCTCAGTTCAATAATTCAGAAACACAGAAAATCAAAGAATGTTAAAGAACAGCCAAACAGTAATTAATTTTGAGTCAGTTATAATGAAATGATTACAATGTCATTTTGATTGTGAAAGCATTTGATAATCATCATTATGGCAAAATTATTACTTTACCTCTGGCTGTGCATGCTTTTTCCACTAACAAAGTTTCCACAGTCTGCCTCTCACGCTGAACATCATCTAAGCAATATGGGCATTCTTAACTCCTTGATCACCTTATACCATGTAAGAATTTGAAAAAAACATATTTAAACAGCATCCACAAAAAAAAAAAAAAAAAAAAAAAATACTAGGCTGACTCATACTAGAAGTTTATGCATTTGCAAATTTATGTACAGTGCTGAATAAATCGTAATAATTCAATGATTAATTAATGGCTGTCAGAAAACATGCGGCAGTCAAACTTAAATCGGTATAAATCTACTGGAGCATTATTTACTCATAGGGCCATCCAAATCTTCTCACTCCATTCAGAAAAAAAAAACAAAAAACTTAAGTGCAGTACCAGCTGTGTTGTTGCATGCAGCATTAAGGTACATAATCTAAGTGGGAAATGATTGTTGTTAATCAAATAAATTATCAGCAGCACAAAACTACTTTAAAAACACTCAGTAAAGGCCAGTTTCAAAATTCAATTAAAAAATGTGACAGTCTGAGACAACAGTATGCAAACAGAATACACAATATGATTATGATCATTTTAAAAGTATCAGTGAATTTAATTTTAATCTGTGATGCATTCTCAGTGTGTGCTTGGTTCAATAGAAAAGTTTCCTTCCTAGAGAAGCCATCAATGCCGCTAAATATTACAATGTTATACACTATATTGCCTGTTTGTCTATCTACCGTTGCTAGCAATAGCAACTTTAAATATTCTGTGGACCTCCCCCCCATGTTTAGGAGCATGTTCATAGTTAGATGAGAAAACAGTCTTGCAGTCTCTGCACCAATTCATCCCAAAGGTGTTCAAGAAGGTTGAGGTCAAGATTATGTGCAGGACAGTCAGGTTTCTCCACACCAAACGTTATACACCTGCAGCCATGAAAGTGAATGGAACACCAGAATTCACTGATTGTTGTGTTAAAATAAAAAAGGGTTTTGTTGAACAATGATAATTCTGTGTAGATAAAACATTTTTTAATCATGCTAATTCTAATGCAGGGCCTTCATTCTAAACCTGAAGAGAATAAAAGGGGAGGGGAAAAACACCAACACAGTCTGCATTTCATTAAATAATAAAATAACAAAAATCATGTCAACAAGGTTTTGTTTGTTACATCTCCACATCAGAAACATATAAACTATGTGGCCTGTCTATACATGGGTGTGCTTTATTGCTTTTCAGATGTTTGACCTAATGAAGGTCCATGTGAGATTGAAAAGGTTTGTCAATAAATGCTGTGTAGATCAAGTGTGTGGACTTCCCTCTATTTGAGTTGTAGATTTACTGCTCTGCCAATCTTTTCATTTTCAAATGATGGATTGAACGGTGCTCTGTGAGATGTGCAAAGCTTGGAATATTGTTTTACAATCTAACCCTGCTTTAAACCTATCCCTGATGTTTGACCTGTATGCTGTGTTTCTTACTTTTCATGATGATGTTTGTTCACCGACACTTTCTGATTAACCTCTGAGATCTTTACAGAACAGCTGTAATAATAGTTACAATAAACTGCACACTGATGGACTCTACTAATTATGTGGCTTCTTAGGAAATTTGTTGCAGTGGATTTCATGTAAAGGTGAAAGGGTGAAAGGTTTGAATATAAATGCACGCCACAATTTTCAAATGTTTATTTGTAAAACTTTGTATTATTTTCTGTTCCATTTCAAAATGATTCACCACTCTGTATTGACATTTCACATAAAACATGAATAGAACACACAGAAATATGTGGTTTAAATGTACTTTTTTCTTTGAAAAATTCAAGAGTTGTGGATGCTTTTGCAAGGTACAATTATAATGTGGATTTTTTAAAGGCTATTTGGTTTGAATGCGCTGATATTTTTGCACAGGTACATGTGGGGGTTCCAGGAGAATTTGACCAGAAGGAGTTTTTTATTTTTTATTTTGTGGCACTTGTGGACTTTATCCTGCAAGTTGACCGACATGATATGGGGTGGAGTGAGAGAGGGGAAGACATGCAGCAAAGGTCAACTGGCTGGGACTAGGACCTGCAAAGGCTGCGTCAAGGATTGCATATGGGTTGTGTGCTTCACCCATGCTCCGCCCAGAAGGGGTCCTTTAATTGCATTCTACTGTATGTACGTTTCTGACACTGTCAAGCTACATTTTTATACCCGTTTCTGTCATTTTACAAGACTTTCCTGATGTTTCCCATAACAAAGCTGAATTAAATCAAAAGTATCCAACTGAATGTGCTTCAATGACTTATATGTTAGGCAGGGTGTTCAATCTCATGGTGAAATCATTTTGGTCGTGCTATACAAGATTTGATTTATTCACCCAACCAGCTGAGACTTGCTTGTGATGAGGTACTGGTCTCCAGCAGGGCTATAAAAATCCCATACACCTTAGCTGAGAAACATGGGGAAATAAAAAGAAAAAAATGTATAACTGTCAGAGAGACACACGGACAGCTAGAGAGAGGGGAGCAGAGATAAGGAGCAGGAAGTCTTGGATCTTCAAGCTGGAAAGGTCCCTGCCCTAAATCCTGTGCAGTGGAGCTTAGAAGAACAATCAAAGCTTTCGAAAATACACCTACACACTCATGCACACACACTTTTGGTATAGTTTGTTAGTTGTTCCTTCCTTGTAATTGCTTTTTTTTCTTGCTAAATGATGTAGCTTTGTCCATAATGGTCAGTCCATGGGAACTAAACAACAGAAACTTCATTTCAATTAAGTAGAAAGAAAAACAGTGAAAGAAAGAACCCTTTTATTCTAATTACTGAGCAATCTGCATACATTCAAAGAGCACCATAGTAGCCCAAGGCAGGCCCTCCGTTTTCTGACGTGGAATAAAAGTATTTTTCTCGTTTGTGAAGGGACCAGGCACAGCGGCACCCTGGCAAACTCTCATTATGCTCTGAAGATCCTGCTTCGCCTGCAGCGCCCAACCTATGCACCTTTTTCGCTCAGCCTAGCTGAAACAGATAACAGAGCTGCTGCAGCCAGGTAGAAAGGGCCACATTTGAATGTCAGCCATCGAATATCAGAAGCTACAAACGGTGCGGCAGCGTCAGTCGTACAGACACACATTATCTCAACATGGAGCAGCTCTGATAAGGCGAATAAAAGCCAGAGGAATTTTAATCATGATATTAGGGATTAGACTTTAGGAGCTGAATGGCATTATTTTAAGTTGCCTTACACATGCCTGAATGCAAAATGAGCACATTTTATGAGAGATGCATAAAAAGCAGTCATGGTTGGTGGTTTGTTTTAATAATCTATGCAGTACTTTATTTATGCAAATACTAGCTAATTTGTAATTATATGAATGGGTTTATGTTAGGCATCTTTTCTATTCATTCCCTTAGTGTATAACTAACAGCCTCCATCTATAGCTGCTGATAGTAATGAGGATATCAGAAGCAGGGATACCTTAAAATAAAAGATTATGAATGATGCTTCAGACAATTCATGCATCCTCCAGTAAATCAATATTAGACTTAGTCATAAGTGATTTGGTGCTAGAAGTGCCATCAAAAGAAGAGAGAGCAAAGAGCCTTTCAGCTATCTGTGGAAGAAATGTAAATTTTATTACAGTTGTTAGCTGTGTGCTTGCATCAGGTCTACTGTGTATAGCAATATTGTGGCAGTCTTATTGTCTTCTCTTTTTTGCCCTGTTGTGTATGTGAGCAATAACATTTCAGGGTGCAACTTGGAAACAGATATATACATAAATGTTACAAAAATATGTTTTTTTCCTCCGAGATTAAATCAGACAAGACTTGTCAAGTTTTTGGTTAGTTAGAATTACCAGCATTATTTATATTTGCTAGATGAGAGAAAAATCAGAAGGTCAGAAATTTATACATATTTCCTTATCATTTTGTAGTGTTGCCTGTAAACTGTATGACATGGAGTCAAACATTTCTGATATCCTTCCACAAGCTTCTCACCCAAATTTGCTGGAATTTTGGCCATTCCTCCTAAAAGAAACTGTAACTTGGGTCACGCAAACCAATTCAGCTCTGTCCACAAACTTTCTATGGGACTGAGATCAGGATTTGTGATGGACACTCCAAAACATTAATTTTGTTGTCTGTAAGTTGCTTTTTAACTAATTTTGTTATATGATTATGGTCATTGTCACTTTAGAAAACTCGTTCATGTCCATGGTTTTGTTGGGATTATGAATCTGAGATTATTAAATATTTAATATTAATATTTTATCAAATAATATTTCAGTCTGTTAAGGGTTGTCCTCTGAATACCAGCTCAGTAAGGCGATGGTATTAGGACAAAATAGAAAGGTGTGAGATGAGCTCTGACATTATTGAACAGCAAAACTCTGCACATATATGGAATGAATTCACACAATTTCTTAAAATACAAGAATTTAACAACAAAAATAAATCAACTCAAAGTCAAACATTTTTCAATCAACAAACTCTTTACTATGCTAAAACAATCCAACTAAACTACCAAGCAGAATTAAAGAATAACGAAGACTAATAGGCCATGTAAAATATAAACAAGTTGATTAAAGATGGTTAAAAATCATGACCAAAAGAGTGATGCCACATTACCATGCACTGTTCATGTTTGAGAACCAAGGATTATCTTGAACAATCTGGAAATTAAGTTAAGTTAGCCTTGGAACCAACTTAGGCAATAATCAGCAAACGTTTAGACAACCATTCACAATGTAAGATCAGATAAAATATTATTTGAATAAAATTATGTTTTAAATAATGATCTGCTGAATAAAACCAACCTTCTGGATGACCATTTCTCAACGGTGTCTCATTAGCTGCCTTTATTTATTAAAATAATATTTGAAGAAATCTTATTAAGGGAATATTTTGGAAAGAGCCAAATCTTTCTGGAGAAATGGGGCTTAATGGTGTTTACTTAGTTATCAAATTTAGTAAAATGATGTTAGGGACACATTATTTACTGGATTGAAAACTAAACCTTTCTGGGTAAATATTATTTAGCAGCAAGCACATGTCCTTAGCTGTTAGCAGTTAAGCTAACAAAGAAGCTGCTAGCTTAGCACCAGATTCAAACACACACCTTTAAAAAATATACCATTAATAAAAGGGTTAAAATGCATAAGCGCAGACGGCGCGTTATGATCAATCTTCTGTTTAACATTGTAGGATCTCTGCTCCTCCCCTTCTGGTTGGTTCTGGCAGCTCATTGTCTGCAGCTGCAACACATTCTCCTAATGAGCTCATGGACTTCTTAAGGTAGCTGCTGATACAGACCTTTGCTGGAACATAACCTCAGTTATGTGGACTCCTGTCTGTCTGCCTGCCTGTCAACCTGCCAACATCTGGTAATACTCCCTCCTAAGGACTGCACTGTAAATATTCTCATCACCAGTACTCTCTCTCTCTCTCCTTGGATTCTTGGGTTTACCTCCTCCTCCTCTGGCTTCTGGACAACTCCAGCTCAAGATTCCTTAAACAAAGTCTACAGTAGAAATAAACCTCATTTACCGTCTTATCCTGTGTGCTGAGTCTGTTTCATCCTCTGGTTTTGTTCTACTTCGACTATCTAAGCAATTCATGATAAAAATCACCCTTTAATAAAGTTTGTCTTAACTTTAAAAACACACAAAGAACACAACCTGAGCATGTGTGCTGCAGATAGTCTGCTAGCACCAAGATAGCTGAGTTCAACAAAAACAAAACCAAACTTCATAAAATGAAAAATGTTTAGATCATTTCAACCTAAATCACTTCTATGTTTTTCTGCCCAAACACTTAACCTCATGAACTGTGGTGAGGAACGTTGTCCAAGCAACGATGAAATTTGAAGAGAGCTCTGTGAACAAAGGGTTAGCTTCTAGCTAACCTCCTTAGCTGTGGGAGTGGCGGCTGTTCTGTCAGCCGGTCTGTGAACAAACGGTTAGCTTCTAGCTAACCTCCGTGGCTGTGGATGAAAGACGGCCCGTTCTGTCTGCTAATTGCACTGCACGTTACCGTTACCATGGTGATGCAGTCTCTGCTGTCTTCCTTCCAGACTGGGAGACCGCTCCGCTCGGCTTCATAGAGACCGCTTCTCTGTAGGGAACTTCTCTGGGACAGTTTGCTTCTGCAGGCCTTAGAGAGAGAAAGTCAAGCCAGGCGTGTACCTTAATTCCCATTTTTATAAATGAATACTGGGTACACAAACAGTTATTCACTCATACTTAACTTGTGCATATGATCGCGTGATCTTATGACACTCTTGGATCCAGTTGAAGAGTTTATGTATTTTTGCCAGCAAAGAGACATCAGCGTGCTTTGTCCCCCTCCTATTCCGATGAACACTGGTGTGGAAGAGATCGGCTTGTTGGAGAGGGGGTGCTCTTATTCAAATAGTGGCATCATGGGAACTTCGCTGTTACAGTTTGCTTGACTGTTGCTGGAAGTAGGTTAATGCAATTTATTTTGAAAGTTCCAGAAAAGTCCATACCGGAGTTTAATGTTGAAATCCATGGCTGGGTCCCAACAGTTTAACTTCCTGGCATGTTGCTTCAATATTTTCTCATAATGTTCTTTCTTCATGATGCCATCTATTTAATAAAGCACACCAGTATCTCATACAGCTAAACACCCACACAACATGATGCTGCCACCCTTGTACTTCACAACTGAAATGGTGTTCTCTGGCTTGCAAGCTTACCCTTTCTCCTGAAAATATAATGATGGTCATTAAAGAACATTTACAAACTCTAATCTGGCTTTTTATGTTGCATTTCAGACCATTTTGGCACACGACTTGCTTCACTGTGTAAAATGACTCTCTTACCATGTACAGAAAAAGAAAATCTAAGTCTTTTTGGGGTTGATACATAGAACACACACATCTGTAGGACATTGAACGCATCTTCTCACTGAACAGTATGATGACTGAGCATCAATTTGTGTTTTTCTTACAATTTTCCCCAAAGATCAACCAAATTTATGGAGGTCCACAGTTCTATTCTTGAAATCTTGACTGATTAATTTTTTTTTTATTTTGTCATGGATTCACACAAGGGAGCAATTTGTTTGTTGCCTTAAAATACATCCACAGGTAGACCTTCTGTGCACTCAAATGTTGTGAATTCACCCATTAGAAAATCACAGTGAAATGCCACCATCATTGTGACTATTTCAAATTGTTTAAAGTCACAGTGAGCTTAAACTATGCAATTGTCTGAATTTAAATAAGTAATAAAAAAATCTTATTTCTCATTATTCTGTTATTCAGAAAATAGAAGTCATTTTGCTAATGTTGTCTGACCTACAACACAAAGTTTTTGCCTCATTAAATGTCAGACATTGAGAAACAAAAGATTGTGTCATTCTATATTGTGTACAATATGTAAACCTCTGGTTTCAACTGTTTTTGTTTGGATCATCAGACAAAAAATTGTTGGACAGGAGTTTGTACTTGTCTCCAGAGGCCTCTCTCCGTGAGAGAAGGCATGCTCACCTAGTCGATAAACAATCTGAGCATCACAAAAGAACAATGGCCACCATACCTTTGTTCATGTTCCAAACATGTTCTTTTCAAAATATCAAATGAAAACTCTATTGAAATGGTCCAATCTTCAGCTGATTCAAAATGGGCTCATCACTTGACAACTATGCCCTATTTATGGACTCTGTCCATGCTCAATACACAATGATAAGTAAGAATGAGGCTCTTTAGTAAATTGCAGAGAAATCCATAAAAAATGCCTTTCTTTTTATTTACTGAAAGTCATCCTTTAAGTGTTCACAAAGAAGAAAATTAAACTTTTAACTCATCTTGTGAGGAATTTATATACAGGTCCTTCTGAAAATATTAGCATATTGTGATAAAGTTAATTATTTTCCATAATGTCATGATGAAAATTTAACATTCATATATTTTAGATTCATTGCACACTAACAGAAATATTTCAGGTATTTTATTGTCTTAATACGGATGATTTTGGCATACAGCTCATGAAAACCCAAAATTCCTATCTCACAAAATTAGCATATCATTTAAAGGGTCTCTAAACGAGCTATGAACCTAATCATCTGAATCAACGAGTTAACTCTAAACACCTGCAAAAGATTCCTGAGGCCTTTAAAACTCCCAGCCTGGTTCATCACTCAAAACCCCAATCATGGGTAAGACTGCCGACCTGACTGCTGTCCAGAAGGCCACTATTGACACCCTCAAGCAAGAGGGTAAGACACAGAAAGACATTTCTGAACGAATAGGCCGTTCCCAGAGTGCTGTATCAAGGCACCTCAGTGGGAAGTCTGTGGGAAGGAAAAAGTGTGGCAGAAAACGCTGCACAACGAGAAGAGGTGACCGGACCCTGAGGAAGATTGTGGAGAAGGGCCGATTCCAGACCTTGGGGGACCTGCGGAAGCAGTGGACTGAGTCTGGAGTAGAAACATCCAGAGCCACCGTGGACAGGCGTGTGCAGGAAATGGGCTACAGGTGCCGCATTCCCCAGGTCAAGCCACTTTTGAACCAGAAACAGCGGCAGAAGCGCCTGACCTGGGCTACAGAGAAGCACCACTGGACTGTTGCTCAGTGGTCCAAAGTACTTTTTTCGGATGAAAGCAAATTCTGCATGTCATTCAGAAATCAAGGTGCCAGAGTCTGGAGGAAGACTGGGGAGAAGGAAATGCCAAAATGCCAGAAGTCCAGTGTCAAGTACCCACAGTCAGTGATGGTCTGGGGTGCCATGTCAGCTGCTGGTGTTGGTCCACTGTGTTTTATCAAGGGCAGGGTCAATGCAGCTAGCTATCAGGAGATTTTGGAGCACTTCATGCTTCCATCTGCTGAATAGCTTTATGGAGATGAAGATTTCATTTTTCAGCACAACCTGGCACCTGCTCACAGTGCCAAAACCACTAGTAAATGGTTTACTGACCATGGTATCACTGTGCTCAATTGGCCTGCCAACTCTCCTGACCTGAACCCCATAGAGAATCTGTGGGATATTGTGAAGAGAACGTTGAGAGACTCAAGACCCAACACTCTGGATGAGCTAAAGGCCGCTATCGAAGCATCCTGTGCCTCCATAAGACCTCAGCAGTGCCACAGGCTGATTGCCTCCATGCCACGCCGCATTGAAGCAGTCATTTCTGCAAAAGGATTTCCGACCAAGTATTGAGTGCATAACTGTACATGATTATTTGAAGGTTGACGTTTTTTGTATTAAAAACACTTTTCTTTTATTGGTCGGATGAAGTATGCTAATTTTGTGAGATAGGAATTTTGGGTTTTCATGAGCTGTATGCCAAAATCATCCGTATTAAGACAATAAAAGACCTGAAATATTTCAGTTAGTGTGCAATGAATCTAAAATATATGAATGTTAAATTTTCATCATGACATTATGGAAAATAATGAACTTTATCACAATATGCTAATATTTTGAGAAGGACCTGTATATACACTACCGGTCAAACGTTTTAGACACACTTCCTCATTTAGTGTATTTTCTTAATGTATATTTATATTGTAAGTAAATTCTCACTAAAGGAATCAAAACTGTGAATAAACACGTATGGAATTATGTAGCAAACAAAAAATGCAAAAGATCTATATATAAAAAGATATATATATAGTATATATAAAAGATATTTGTGTGTGTGTGTGTGTGTGTGTGTGTGTGTGTGTTTGTGCTTGTGTGAGCATGTGTGTAGGTAAGGAGACAAAAAAAAATAATCATTGTCAATAACTGCAATCATTATTGATAAAAACCTGATTTTTCAAACAGAAAAGCAGGGCACGAACTCTTATTAAAACAGAGAAACGGTCTGTGGTGGTGTTTTAAGTTTTAGTTTCTTTGAAGGCTGGTAGAGTGTAGTTTCAGTCAAGTTTAATATCCCTCCTTCTGCAGTTCTTGGCCTACTGAAACATCTCTGTTGGATCAAGCCATGACTTTTTTATTCCTTTGAAAGTTGTCCTCAACAACTCCAACCTCTCTTCTCATTATTTCTCTGTCTGCACATTCATTTCATCTTTCTCTTGCTGGTCTTCAGAGTTTTCTTTTTCACCCCATGAAACACACACAGCATTGTTTCCGAGACACTTCAATCCTTTAGTATTTTAGTCCTCCAACTTTTAATTTCTATTTCTAAATTAATGAAAATGACTTAATTTAGAAAAAAATAGCAACATTCCCAACAAGAAGAATTATTGTATTACACTGTAACAAATACTTTCTTTATTTGGTGATTATGAACCATTCATAAAATAAATAAATTACATTTCCCATCGAAATAGATGCCAAATGCATGTCGCAATGAACTAGTTTTCACAGAAATCTTTCGAATCCTAAATGGCAATGAAGTTCTCATGCCAAATTTTATTAAACATGAAATACATGTACTTAAAACCATGATAATAAGTATGGGATATTATATCATGTTAAATACTTACATGTTGAAAATATACAGGTAAGCACAAAATAACAAAGAAGTACGTTTCTGTTGGAAAACGGGACAGGCATCTCTGAAAAAACAAAAAAACATTGTAAAACGAGTATTAATTATGAAAAAAAAAATGTTTTGTTTACATTTAAACCAAAAATGACATGTCGAAAATTATTTTGAAATTTTCTTCTCAATAATCCATGGAAAACCTCTTATTGACATCAAAAAAATCAAAGCCTTCTTATAATTGCTCATCATCTTCTTGAATGTTTCTCCTGGTATTTAATGATTTATGGGGATGAGCTGCAAGACTAGATAAATAGAGGCCTCCTTCCAATCACCTTAATCTTTAGCTCCTTGCACACATTCTCTGTTAGATTTCAGTCAAGAGTATAGCACCCTGAGAAGCGTTTTGCTTCTTTTTTTCTTTTGTCACTTTGATCTATATAGGTGTTGGAATTAAGATTATTGATTAATTAATCTTTATCAATAATTATAATTAAAAATCATAATTTGACAAAATTAATTTCTTAACCAAAATCCTCATTTATGAATCGAGACCAGAGATGTCTTCTGGTGTTGTAATTGTGGCTCAACGCCTCTGATAATTACAACCGTTAAATACTCAGTAATAATTGATAACTATTACCAGAGATGTCACTGTTTAATCGACCGTTTCTGCCGAAACGTGTGGAACTTCAACCTTATCTTGACTGACGAATCACTCTTGCACAAAATAAACACAGAACGCCTTCTGTTACCATGTATGTGAATTTTTATTAAATCACAGCCCTGATACACTCGCTCTTCCAATTTAATAATCTTCACCTACTCAAACATGCAACGTTCTACACAAAAGGGGTAAAATATCTAACTAAACAAAATAAAGCAAAACAGCAGTGGGATCAAACCAGCAGTTATGGCAAAAATGATAATATGACAAAGGGATGTGGTGGTGAGTGGAGGTGGGGCGCAGCTCCAACTGTAACTCAGTTATACTCAGTAGTAAAACCTCCCCCAAATCTGCGAGGTGAGCAGACAAAGGGTTATAAAACTTCTGGTGGCAAGCTAGCAAGCAGTAAGGTTGAAGACAAAGAAAATGGGGAATTTTACCATGAGGTTATTTTACAGTCCAGTCTCACAGCGCACCTGCGCTTACTCTCAAGTGTTCAACAACCCCGCAAAACACATACAAAGCTGGGTAGTGCAGCGGCTTCCAGACATCAAACACGGCACATCAAAGTTTCAATAAAAAGGTTACATGCACATATCATTCAGAACACATTAGATTAAATAGCAAATCTCATCGCACTAAAACTTCCTGTACCCTGCCCAGACTTTCTAAGAAAGAAAGAAAAATAAAGGATGGGTTTTACTTCTGATCAGGGTTGAGAGAGAATGGGGTGGAAGTTGGAAGTTACTTTGCGTCCACAGTTAACTTCAGGAAAAGCAGTCAATCTTCGTCCTCTGGCCTCCTTGGCGAAAGGGAAAATATGATCTGACCATCACAGTCGACTAGGACAAAACAAGGTGGCTCCTTGAAACTCCGTGGTTTTTTAGTCATGTGTTAAACTCACGTCTTTGATTGGCAAAGTGAAATTTCTGGCCTTATTCCAGAAACCTCAGTTATGAATTATTCGTTGGCCAACGAGAGAGAATAAATGAAATCCACTCGGGACTCTTCTCCGGGTGATGCTTCAGATGTTGGTAACCGTGTTACGGTCTCCAGCTGAAGGCAAAATGGTGGGTCGTCTCATCCTCTGTTATATAGTTGACGGTGGTCCCTGTCTTATCAGCCACGGGGGCCAACGGGATTTGTAGGCCCGGACTGTCCTGGATACAAAAATGGCTGAAAATGCCAGGAGGCCTGGTGGCGTCCAGCAACGTGCAAATGGTCCAATATTCAGCAAACAAGTGGTCCAACAATAGGTATGTATTTCCAACTAACTACAATTTATTCTTAAGGCCAATGATGTAGCTTTGTCTAAACCTATCTAGGTAAGAGGTAAAAAAAAAAAAAAATACATAAAAGTTATATTTTCCAAATTTAATTCTGATTTTTGTAAATATTCTGCTGATGTTGAACATATTAGCTCAATGTGTCATAACCTGCCTGTGTTTGGGGTTTTGAGTTTGTGTTCTGTTTACTCTCCCTACACTGCCACGTTCTGGCTTTATTTCAGTTCAGTCTGGTTTATAATTTATTCTGGTTTTTAAGTTTTGGTTACTTCCCTGGATTCCTATGTTCTTTGTTTTAGTTAGTATTCCCTTATAGATCTGTTTCCTTCATGTTTATGTTTTTAGACAGTCTCATTGTTCAATTTTTTCAGTTCACTTAGATATTTTCTGTTACCTCCCTGCACTCCATGCTCATCAATGTTAATTAGTCACTCTCCATCAGTCACCCTCAGTCTCTCTCCCACCAACTGATCCTGATTCCCCTCTGATTAACTCTCTGTGTTCATTGGTCCATTCTCCACTCTCCTTCAGTACATATACTCCCTCTTTGTCATTGTTTTCCACTGGTTCCTCCTAAAATCTACCCTGGATACTACCCTGCTACTACCACATACATGTTCTTTGGTTTAGCTTGTGGTTTTCATGTCTTACCTGCACCTGTAAGTTTTCCTTTTTTTATTGATTACAATTATTAATCTCCTCGCCATGCTGCTCCCTTGCTCTTTCCTGCATTTTGGTCCAACAACAACCTCACCTACCATGATACAATGTGGTTTATGTGGTTCTGTAAGTAAAGAAATCAAGCATTTTGTGCAACATCAAGTCCTGTCACATCTATGAAGTTCATCAATTTCAAGTGCTTTGTTTTTTGTTTCACTCATCACTTAATCAAGAATAAGGATAAACACTGAGGATTTTATATCTAGTCTGTGAATGCCACAGTGTGATCAAAAAACTTGTTTTTCAACAAATAGGTTGGACTGCTATCAGTTGGACCTTTTCCATGCATTCAGCATTACAAGGTGAGCTTATCTTTAGAGGTTTCATAGTATAGCATACAATTAAATTTGTATCAGGGTATTGCTGTGAAATTTGAATGGCGCTTGTGTCAGCTCTGTAGCAGTGCATATAACATATATGCAGTATGTTGTGTCTCAGAGTTGCTGTACTCAAGATGGAGAATTTTTCAAAATTTCCCAAAAACTCTGTGTCATTTTGATGTAGATGGAGATCAAATTACATATTCTACAGTATCAGATGCATAGGAAGAGAGTTTCCAAACATGGCATATCTCCTTATGTTATGCAAGAGAGACATGAGGGATGTTAAAGTTGGGTCTGGCCTGATTGACCTTACTAATTCAGGGGTACAGCAGAGTTACATTCCTTGGAGCAATACCATAAATAAACTGGCTTAAAATAGTTTCAAAAAGGTGCCTGCTGACAAGAAAAGCAATGGCAGTTTATTTAAGACACAGTGTTTATTTATTGACAGAAAAACTGAAAAGGCGGTCACACTGATTACAACAAGGGATGTATGATTCTTGAGTTTTTTACCAGGGATCTGGAAAAAAATAATGAAGAAAAAAACCCTCAAACTTGTAGAGAGAAATCAAAATGGCAAAGAAATTGTTTTAAAAATTTAGATATTTAGTCCCATGTGTTTTGACTTAGCTCAGATTTCCCTGAAAACATGAGTGACGACTTATTAACATTTTCATTGGAACATTAGCAGTGTTCTCTATTGAAGGATTTTATTTCCATAGCAATACATTATTCTTAAATAATGTATTGCAACAAGCATGAAACAAGCACGCTATCTAAAACATTACCTTCTTTATCAGAGGTGCTCTCACACTTTGAAGGAATATTATTATGTGTGTTCATTGTTCTCTTATATTAAAATAGATTGATAAAATAATTCATAAAATATTTCAGCAATTAAACATTGGGTCAATGGTAGTTTGACATCACTATCACAGATTTATTTTGCCCTCACATCTTGTGCAATGAAAAGATTAAATGCACTACATAGAAACTGTTTGATTGAGCTCAGTGGCAGCACCCAAATATGCTAATTTTAGTATATGTGTATTAGTATGGAAAATACTGAAAAAAATAAATATTCTTCATCATGTAAAGGTAGCTGTACCTCTAATATGCATGCAGAATTGAAGTGTTATGATACGCTCTCATGATGGAGCTCTGCTTTTTTGCATTCTGGAAGAACAGAGGCATTATTTGAAGTTAGGCTGTTCCTAAAGTATTGTCTAGCAAATGATTTGTATTAAAGGCATAAAATCCATGAAAAATGATCAAACCTCCCTGGATTTTATTAGACCATTAAAGCACTACATGCACCATATGTTGTCCGGCTCATTCAATGAAATTACTGACATGGATAAGTAATGAATTACACTACTGGCCATGTCCTGTAATACTAATTTCATTTAGAGAGGCTATTGTTGTGGGATATAAGAAGCATACAGAGGAGCACTTAACTCAAAATGAGAAGCTTTTTGATAATAAGAGTGATGGAATACTTTAGCCGTAAAGCTGTTTCCCTGTCGGGGTAACAAAAATTGCTAATCAGAACAAGAAAAACAGAGGGAATACTAAAATGAAAGGGAACCATGCTTTTTATCTAATACTTTAAACAATTATTATAATTTCTTAAATAAATAATCATATGTAAACCTCTTTCAGGTTTAGTCCTTATATGAGACAATGTCCTTCAAAATGTTTTATTTTCTAAAAGAAATGTTTTATTTTTGCTACTTTTTAAAACATCTTACACACAACCTTTTTTGGAGCACACTTATCAAGATTTACTTATGATATATGTGCAATATGTTTCTGTGTTTCTAGAGTTACTATATCTCTTTGCTATAATACAGAAGAAAAAGTATCAATGCACTTGTCTGTCGGCAACTATACTGTCCTGTGTGTTGGGTTCTTCAGGCCTCAGTTGCTCTGTGATAAATCCTTATTGCCAACCAGACATTTGCCTGTATGAAAGCTGGATCAGACTAATGACCTGGACTCAAACAGTCATAATCAGATTAACATTCAGGCACAAAATCATCATCTTAAATTAAGAAAAAGGCATATTCTGTTTTGTAGGTATGAGTTTGCGTATCAGTAAAAGGCAATTCGATTCTGGACAGGCAGAAGGCCTGGGTCAGAACCAACAAATTGATTCCAGTGTTGGCCAGAAGAAAATGTGCGCTCAAAAATTCAATTCAGAGACCTGTTGTTGCTGCCAGAAGAAAAAATGACTTTTTATCTGAATTTTGCATGCAAATCACACATTTTGTTTTTCTTTTCATTGGCATATGGAGGGTCACTTTTGTCTTGGCCCAGGGGACACGTTTACTGTTCACACATGAATAGAGTTCAGACTAAAATGCAAGGTAATAGCAGTGCTTGCATCACTGTGAGAACTGTTTGGTATTTTGTTTTATTTTTTTTTAATGATTCTCCAAAGGCAAATTTACATAAAGTTTACACCAGATGTCGACAGCAACCCAAGTAATCCATGCATACAAAGAAATAAAAGCAAATTTATCGAGAAATAAATTTATGGGTAAATAATTGGAAAAATACAAAAGATTTTAGGAAGATGGTCGGGAGGTTGTCCAGAGAAAGCAGAGTTCAGGAGGATAGCGGGGAGAAAACCTTGAGCTCTGAGGTGCAAGAAACCTTGGAGAATGATGGCAGTGATGCAAGAACCTCCTCTCTGGCTTGCTACCACTCCTGGCTAGATCCCCAAGTTGCTTCAGACCAGCTCTGTCTCCTGGTAGGGTGGCTGCCTATGTGTGAGGTGTAGGGGTGCCTTCTCAGTGTCCCTGGACAAAGTGAGTGAGCCGGAGGCTGGGGCCTGGCGGGTTGGAGGTTTGGGGGCATTGGTGAGGCAGAATAGGGTCAGAATAGGGGCAACAGGCTGGGTGTAAGAATACAGTGTGGTCCTCTATTATTCCCGTTTTGGTGCCTGTGCTAGTTTGGGCTGCTTGTCTTAGTGTGGTATTGTTTGCCACATCCTGGGGGGATGGGCTCCTGTTGGGTGGCATATGGCTCCTGGGATGTGTCGGGCTGGCTTTGGGCCATGGAGACTATGCTGGGCTCTTTTGGGCATCGGCCCCTTTGACCTCTCAGAGGCTAGCTCACTAGGTGGGATTGTAATGTGCCCTCTCTACCTTGCTCCCTCCGGGTTCCAACTGCCATGATGTGCTGGATCTTGTTTTATTCAGTTATGATCTAAATCTCATGACCACATGTGAGGGTCGGAATGTAGATGGACCAGTAAATCTTTCAATTTACTGGTCCATCTAGTAAATCTTTTGATCTAGTCCATCCCGGGGTTAAGTCCGGGCCCTGGCGACATTTGCCGCATGTCTTCCCCTCTTTCTCCACCCCCATTTCCTGTCTAACTACTGTCAAAAAAATAAAATAAAGGCCACTAATGCCGCAAAGAAAGAAAAAAAAAAACTTAAAAAAAAAAAAAAACTGAACAATGGCCTCAGACTTCACAGTCAGCAGCGAACCACTCCCGTGCACATTGGAGGTCATGGCCTGAAAAAGCCAACAGAACCACATCATTGCTTGGGCATAGCCTTTAAAAGCCACCAAGATACCCCATACTTGCACAACACCCCAAAACATACCTCAGGGGACATGGTCGTTGTCCTTCTCCAGATCCCTGAGGGTAAAGATTCAGAATAAGGATTCCCAGGGAGGCTGAAAAGTGTGATAACTGGAGCACACACTCCAGTCCCTATCTTCAAAATTGGGACCACCACCCCAGTCAGCCACTCCAAGTGTGCTGTCTCACTACTCCATGCGATATTGAAGAGGTGTGTCAACCATGACAGCCCCACAATGTCAAGAGCCTTCAGAATCTCATTCATACCTGCCATCCTGCCATAGGGGAGCATTTAACTGCCTCCAAATTCCTCTCATGGACGAGTTTTGCTTCGCCAATCACAAAAGCCACAGTCCTTCAGGCCACCAAACACCTGTCAACTGCATGAGAGCCTTCATGAGAGCCTTCAGAACATGCCCACCTCCCATGCAGCCATAGGGGCGTTTTTAACTGCCTCCGAATTCATGAGTTTTGCTTCCCCAACCACAAAAGCCGCAGTCCTTCTAGCCACCTAACAACTGTCAGCTGCTTTAGGAGTCCCCAAGGACAACCAAGTCCTAAAGACCACCTTTTGTAGCCTTCTTTCACCATTGGTGCCCAGCAGTGGGCCCTTTGGTTGTCACCATGACAAGCACCAATAACATTCAGGCCATAGGTACTGGAAGCCTCAAATTGCAAAGAGGCAACCCTCTCACTCACTGGAGAAAACTTCAAAAATAGGCACTCAGCCAAGGGCTTGTGAATATCCCCACCCCTGCCCAACATTTCGCTCCTTGGGCAACGCAGGAGTAGAACAGAGTCCAGCCCATTTCCAGATGTTCGTAGCCCAGCCCAGGCTGTTCGTAAAGGTGAAAGGTACAACTATTTCTTTCTCAGTCTCACACAACAGCTTTGGCTCCTTAGCAGCCAGTGAGGAACTTTATTAACAGTTATTAAAGTTAATTTTGTCTTCCTTTGGCATAAAGGAGAGAAATGTTAACTTACTCCTTGATTTGTTGGAGTAGCAAACTTTCAACATTTTGTTCATAGAGTTAATCTAACTTTGTGATGATCAGTTAATAAAGTGCATTTAATTGGAAGCACTTGAGGCCATTATCTATCTTAATTTCTGCAGAAGTGATGTATCCCAAAAAGGTTTTTCAAACAATGCTTTTAGATTTTAAATATGCCAGTGTTTTCCCAGTATATTTTACATCCAGGATGACTTTCATGCATATTGCTCTAGACTTGTGGTCACCAATCCATCAATTGCGATTGACAGATAGATCTATAAGCCTTTCCCATTAGATCTCTTAAGCCTCTAAGTTTCTTAAATTTTGTAAAATATAGAGCTATGAACACAGTTATAATCATTTGATGGGAGCGCCATCAAGCTGTAGTTTGAAGATTAACCAGTGTATGTGTTGCAATGACCGAACAGCACAGTGTTTGTCAAATCCAAAGGAGGACGAAGAAGAATCAGTCAAACCCCACTTAAATCCACCCTTGTTACTCCGCCAAAAAAGGCAAAGACCTATCATTTTCACCGAGAATGCGAAGAAGAATATATCTTTTCAATAGTGAAGAACAAATGTATGTGCATGTTGTATCACCAAATGAAGGTGTTTTCTCAACAAGGGAATCTGCAGTGGCACCATAAAACTAACCACCCAATGTTTAAGGACAGCTATCTGCCAAAGAGCACCATTTGTCTGAAAAAAGTTGCCGAACTGAAATCAGCATTGAAAGCCCAGCAGGTGTTATTTACAAAGCCTTCAACTCAACACAAAGCTGTGATAGAAGCATTGTTTTGCCTGAGCCACATCTTAACTAAATACAAGAAGCCCTCTACCGATGGCAAGTTGTTTAAAGAAGCTATGGTTGCTACGTCAGAGACTATTCTTGATGACTTCAAAAACAAAGATGATATTAAAAGTGCACTGTCACACGACCTGGATCAACAAGTTGACAAACCTGTCACAGTGTGAATATTTTTCCCTGCAGTAACATGAATCTGGGGCATTACGGACCATGCTCAGCTTGTTGTTTTTATCAGGATGGCTTTCCAGCATTTTACCACAAAGGAGTTCTTCCTCACAGCATTTAGCATTTAAAGGAGAGAACCAGAGGTGAGGACGTTAACAACAAATTAAAAAAATATGCCCATTTATAAACTAGTGGTGATTACGAGTGATGCAGCTCCGGCAATGTGTGGCCTGCACAATGGCTTTGTAGCACTCTGCCATAATGATCCGAGCTTTCCTAACTTTGTGAATTATCACTGTGTTATCCACCAACAGGCCTTGGCTGGAAAGGCCATGGACTATTCTCATGTAATGACACTGGTGGTTAAACTTCTCAACTTAATCTGTGCTAAAGCACTTCGGCACCGCCTAGTCGAGGCGTTTACTGATAAGCTCGACACCACGTACGAAGACCTGCTTCTTCACGCAAATGCCCACTGGTTGAGACGAGGCAAACGTCTACCTGAGGTTGCAAATCCACAAACAGCTGCAAAAGACTTTCTTGTCTGCAAGAAACGAGGAGTACGAGGAACTGTCTGATGATGTGTGGCTTTTGGACCTATGGTTTTTAACAGACCTAACTGCCAAACTGAATGCATTGAAGCTGGAGCTCCAGGGAAAAGACAGACACCTTCTTCACACGGTTAGCTCAGTGAATGTGTTCAAAGCAAAGCTGGATGTTTGGGCAACCTACTTAAAAACAACTTAAAAACAGGACGCTGACACACTTTCCCAACCTGGATAAAATGTCACAAACAATCAAACGTAGTTTTCTTACTATGTAATGCCCTCACCTGGAGAAACTTAGTTCTGAGTTCAGCAGGTGTTTTGGTGAGTTTTGTGGACTAGGGAGGTTTTTCCTCCCTACTCAATGTGCTCCAAAAGTAAACATATATTTTGGGTCCACCTATCTCTGTGAGGTGGGATTTTCACAAATGAAAACAATAAAATCAAAGCACAGGAACTGTCTGACTGATAAACACCTCACAGATTGTCTCAGACGTGCAGTCAGCAACTATAAATCGAACTACAAAGCACTGTCAGAGGATGTCCAGTCTTAGTCATCAAACTGACTTAAAACAATGTCTGACAATGTCTTGTTAACCCTAATGTAGCAACCTGTACTGTTGTTTTCTGTAGCTTAAACTACTTTGAACAAAAGTTGCGTGATTTGTTTGTTTGCAATAAATAAGTTCAGTTATGTGGCATAGTTGAAACTTATTAAATCTTTATAAAAATGTTAAAACAGCCCAGCAGTTCTAATTAATCCATTGAAAGGTATTCTCAAATACTGTTAAAATAAAGTGGTCTCCCATTAGAAGTACTATTGTTGTTTTGTATTTTTGTTTACATCACAGTCTATAGAGCTTGATTGTTTTTCTTTCTCAGACAGAGCTAGAGCTTGGCTTTAAAAGGTTGGTGACCACTGCTTAGACTGTGTGAGACTTTCTATAGTAGGAAGAGCCTGACCCAAAGTTCCCTGAAGTAAAAGAAGTGGCAATGATGACATGCATTCATCTACACTCTCAACTCTATGCAGGAGTACTCCTGATGCAGCTGATACTGAATTTACCTGAAATTGAAAATAAAAAAATAGTGTTTGTCCCATAGGCTATATAACAGGCTTTTATCTTTCAGTGGAACATAAACTGTCATTTTTTTAATGCTTTTGTGCAGAAGGTAGAGAGCAGAAACAAAAGATGGGCTCAGACTCTAAAGACAGTCTGGTTGTGATAATAAATGTACCTTTGCATAATATCCTGAATGGGGTACAGTGCCAGGAAGAAGGCGACACAGTAACCCAAAAACACAAGAGTGGCCTAAACAAGATTAATACTGACCTGAAAATACCCAAAATACAAATAGGAATAAGGATTTGACAATAACTAAAAACTATAATAGACACGACACAATGGTATTTTCATTTTAAAAATTGATCAGAAATTTTAGACCTATAAACAGTCTGAGAATCTCTGGTATGGTATATTTCTGGTAGAAAAACCTATAATAAGTCTGAATGAAAGACATGGGAATATGAGAATAAACCTATGCAAATTATTAATCTTTATATTCAGTATGTTCAGAATGTACAAAAAGTATATTTAAATTAGAACAATTATGCAAGCAAAATTGATCTGCATTGTTTTCTGCTCTTGTTGATTATGACAACAAACTCAAACTGCTGACAGTTTAATTTAACTTTCATCATTGTGAAATAACGCTTAAAGTCACAACAAGTGTATGTTTGGTCGGGTTTTAATGCAAGAAAACCCCTTCATGTAGAGCCTTTATAACTTTTATTGTCGCTATTCTTGATGAGGTCAGCAGTTAATAAACAAACTAAAGATCACATAGATATTTGTCTTAATTAGATAACATTGAGCTAAATCTTCCTTCCGTGTAGATGCAAGTAACAGGTTGTTCTCATCACATATCCATCCAATCATTTGCCTTTATTGAGCAATAGTCATAGTTCTCAAAAATCTCCCTAATGATCTCTCCACACTGTAAAACTTATGAATTAAACACTATAGGGTCGATAAATTATTGACTATGTGCCATCGGATTTAGGAAGCCCCTAATGAAAAACTGATACTTATCCAGGCTCTTATGCAACATATGCAAATAAGATTTATTAACTTCATCGGGCCTCTAACCAAAACAATACATAACCATAGCAATAAAATAAAATAATACATAGTGGAAAAAATAATACAAGCATATTAAACAAAATCATTTAACAACAACTTTTTAAACCCTTGTCTGTTTTAACTATACTACTTTTGTTACTTTTAAAATGTTTCTACTGACAAATACAAAAGGAAAAACAATCTAAAAACCTAAAACAAAAACAGCTAAACTATAGTTCACCATACCATTATTTATACCTTTGGCAGATTTAGGCTGAAAGGAATCTTTTCACTTTGCCAAAATATTTTTTCTGACCCTTCCAACCTCAAAGACATGGAGCTCATCATTAAAAGGAAATCATCAAAATACCAGTGGATACATGCAAAAAGATTGTCATCAATTATAAGAAGGCTTTAATATAAATTTTTGACTTGCCATTTTTTTTAAATGTAAAAATAGAGCTTTTTTAACACTGATGTTCTTTTAAATTGTTTTTTCTGTCAAGAGATGCCTGTCTTGCCTCCTTTCAAAGACATATTTGTTCACTGAATGACAATAATTTTAAATTCGAAGTATTTTAATCTGTGACTCCCTAGATCAGGGTGTACCCTGCACATTGACTGTTGCCAACTCAAATAGGATCCAACCCCCTGCATCCTTGAACAGAACAATAAAGGTTTGAAAAAGGAATTACTCTTTAGACCTGCTTGGAGTCAGTAATAGCCCTTATTCACTAATAACAAACATGTTTTTCCCCACTTACTAAAAGTATACACTGAAGCACACATTTTCATGCAAATGGGTTTTCACCGCATCTGAGAAATATTTAAAGTACTGACATTATTGCTCGCTGCTCGTGTCTACTTTCTGAAAGCTAAACGGTGAAGCTCTTGTCTGTTCCTGAAAAGCAGTGAAGCTATGGGCCCATTTTCTTTGTCAGACTGACAGCTCTGTGATGTATCCAAGCCCCCATTCCTCAGCTGGGAAATCAGCCTTATACAGCCCCGTCACAAACAATCAGTGCTTATTACTGGCTATACACTACCACATTTGACTGCACTGGTTTGTATGTGAACTCTCTCCAATGGGTGTTTTTATGCTCCATGCAGTTCATGTTGTTTTTGTGCACAATGAATAATGAGCACACCTAGGTGAACCGCTGTTATGGGCCAAACTTTGAGACTCTAACTTGGTGAGCGAGCTCTATTGTCAGGTGTTTTGCTGATGTACCTCTGGACTGTGACCTTGCAATGAGCAGAACAACTGTCAAATTCAGCGAGGTGCTTTTATCTGCTTGGTGCCCAAACACAGCGCACTCAACCAATTATCTCCCAGTCAGACATAAATACGGATGCGGTGTTGCTATTCTCTGTGTACGCCTTTTTTGAAGGACATGATGATCGCAAACCAACCTTGTGGCAGTGAGAGAGGCATTCCATGAGTTGAGTGTAATTGGTGAGGAGAGCTGCGAGCCAGTTGCTCTCTGTGTAAGCAGATTACAGGCTGGCAAAGCTGAGACCCCCTCAGGGTGCCACAACATGGCCGTTGGTACGTGGTGTGTAAAACAAGCATGTCACTCATGAATTATACATGGGAGGATGCCCAGGCATGAAATTGGAAGACCAGAGAAAATAGTGGAACAGGATGAGGTAAAAATAAGAGAAAACAAATGAGAGAGAGAGAGAATGACTGACATCATTGCACAGCAATTGAACAGGAAACAGGTGATGGGACCTTTAGCCTTTGCAATGGCCCAAACATGCAGTCACTGTTCTATTCTCAGTCACTCCTAAAATAAGCTTGATTTATTAAAAACTGAATCACCACTTTGCAACTTTTGAAAGAAACAAAATACGTAATCAATTTTTTTTTCAAAAATGTGTTTTGTCTTAATGATTAGGACCTCATTCAAAATAGATCCCTTCTGGATGTTTAGCAGAGAGCGCTTTGCTGCTCATCCATTGTCTATACCGCTTGTCTGTGCAGGGATGCGGGGCAGCTGGTGCCTATCTCCAAGTAGTCATTGGCTAAGAGGCGGGGTACATCATGGACAGGTCGTCAGTTCATCACAGTGCAACACAGAGATACACAGGCCAAACAACTATATACACGAACACTTACACTAAAGGGCAATTTAAATAGACCAGTTACCCTTACAGCCATGTTTTGGGACTGTGGAAGGAAACCAGAATACCCAGAGAGAACCCACACACACACAGGGAGAACATGCAAACTCAATGCGGAAAGACCCCAGGCTAGGATTTGAACACAGGACCTTCTTGCTGCAAGGCAGCAGTGCAACCACCTACACCACTTTTGGAATTTAAAATGGAACTCAAACAAATACAACGTATGTAAACTTGTGTATTAGAAAAATATATAAAAAAACAATAATTCCATAAAAATTCTGTTGCTTAACATTATGACATTTGGGCACGGTGCTGGTGGTGTAGGGGTTAAGCGTGCGACCATATATAGAGGCTATAGTCTTCGATGCGGCCGTCCCAGGATTGAGTCCCGAACCCGGCGACCTTAACCAAATGTTTGCCTACTGTTGAAAAAAAAAAAAGGCCTCTAGTGCTGAAAATATATCTTCAAAAAATTGACATTTGGCAAATGGAAATGTTTAGTCTGATTTAATGTTTATTATACATCTTTTTTATACATGGTATGTAAATATCTATAGTGAACTATGATGATAGTTCAGTAGTTTTAAATCGAGGCAGTATTAGGAACAAACCTTTTCCTAATAAGAGGATTACAGTTATTAAACAAAATCCAGAATTCCTCAAGTTTACTGCAGCAGAGCTCCATGCTTTGCTCCTCCAAACCAGAACATAGAAACACAGCTTAGCTCAGGTACAACAACAGAGCAACAACTGAAACCTTGAGGATGTTTTCTTGTTTCTGTTTTTATGCTCTGGACTGTGAATGTCTGCTTCCAGCAGTGCTTGGCATTGCAGGTACTACTATGAATGAGCTGAAGAACATCAAATAAACATTTAAATGAAATTTAGTTTTGTCGATGATATATTCATTCTTCCAACTATGTTACATTTAGGGTTTTGTAATCTTAGGTGCTTGAGTGCCAGCTGGGATGCGATTTATTTGACATTTGATATTTTTGTTAAGTTGACGAGCAACAGATAAATAAAATGACACGTTGTGTTCTTTAAATGTTTTAAATTGTCAGTCAGTCATTTTCTACCGCTTATTCCATAGTGGGTCATGGGGGAGCTGGTGCCTATCTCCAGCAGTCTATGGGCGAGAGGCGGGGTACACCCTGGACAGGTCGCCAGTCCATCGCAGGGCAACACACAAACAACTACGCACACACTCATTCAAACACCTAAGGGTAATTTAGAGTTACCAATTAACCTAACAGGCATGTCTTTGGACTGTGGGAGGAAGCCGGAGTACCCGGTGAGAACCCACGCATGCACGGGGAGAACATGCAAACTCCATGCAGAAAGACCCCCGGCTGGGAATCCAACCCAGGACCTTCTTGTTGCAAGACAACAGTGCTACCAACAGCGCCACCGTGCAACCCCCGTGTTTTAAATCGTATTGTGAACATTTTAAGTGTATTGTGGGATTCTAATTTGTCATTTACTTCTAAAGGTTTTTTGAACATACCTAATTTGAGATAAATATCCTCTCTTCTCTTGTGACCACACTGCCCATTTTTAATTTGATTACACTTGAAAATAACTTAGCTTAACTTTTACTTCAGGAGATCATATACTTGTACATGTATTTTTGCTTGATTACAATTTTGTTATGTATCTATATTTTTACTTGAGCAGATAATTTTACATCTTTATCTACCTCTGGAGAAGTCAAACGAGTGTTTAGAATACAGGAGCCCCAATTAATAACTTGCATTGCATTTCTATTATTTCATTGTTAATTTATTCAGAAGACTAGTAGAGGGAAATAAATGTGGCACAGAGGTTTATTTTTTTCTTTCTTGGCAATTGTTTTTGAGGATTGAAAATTCTTAATCACATTTTAAGCATTTTAAGCTGCACTGCAGGACCCAACCAAAGCAACATCAGGCCATTGAGAGTCACAGTTTTTGATGATGCTCATTTCAAGACACATCATAGAACCAAAACAAAATCAGCAGGCATAAAAACCAGCCTCCGATTGAGATTGTCCAGTGCCAAATGAGCATCGCTGGTGCTGCTTTAGTAATTCAAATCACCTCTCTTTTGTGTTTTGCATTAGGATGTGGCAGACAGAAAACCTTGGTAATGGTTTTCATTTACCCCCTCAGCAAGACTAATCACGCTGCCATTGGTTCCACTCACTGCTCTGGCTGATGCATCGGAATTCTGCAGACCAGCTCTGTTGGTGGCAGTGGAGCAGGTTGATGCCTTGTGTACCAGAGACACCTTTGCCTTCACAGCCTCAGAGCAAGAATGCAGGGCATCTTGGTTGTTTTGTCACAGCACACAGAAGAGAGTACAAAACACTTGTGAATACTTCAAATTAGCTGAAATTTGATGTTCTTTTTTCCCCAGAATAAGCTAAAACTAATCACCAGCTGGTGGATGCATGGAAAGTCACAATAAGAATACATATCAATTATAAAAATAATAACAATAATGGGCTAAGTGGTGGTGCAGTTGTTGATGGTCAAAACTATCATTTGTGAAGACTCTTTCTCTAGGCAGTTTCATTCACTTCAGAGGTCTTATTGGCCTCTTAACCTTTTCAAAATTGATTGTAAATAACTACTTTTTTATTGTCGTTTCTCCTTGCCATTCTGTTAAGACAGATTTAAATGTTTCAACCTGTAAATTCCCCATTTTTAAGGTTGCTTATACTTTCTGATCATGAGGCACAATTGATTGGAGGCATCTGTCAACTAATTTGTTTTTTAATTTTCTTCAGCCTGGATAAGTAGACCCCTCAATCGTTAAAAGCATGTATTACTAACCATGCAATGAAATGAAATAATATTTAATAATGACTAATGAAAAGCATTGATTATAAGGTATCACTTGGCTGATCAATAGCTAGCCAAAAAGCTATTATCTCTCTGTCATGATATGACATCTTTGATTTTGTTGTGGTCTTATGTTTTCAACTTTTTATGTAGTTTGGGTTTTTGCAGTCTGTTTATTTCCTTTTGCCCCCTGTTAGTTTTGTTCCCCCTACCACATCCTAGTGTGTGTTATGATTATCTCCTCTCGTTTTCAGCTTCTTGCTAGTTGCTTTCTTTTTACTTTGTGATATTATTATTATTATTATTTTTATTATTATTATTATTATTACTATTATAGTTGTCTTCCTTGGATTCTTTAGTTTAGTTCCATATTTAGTATCTCTGTATTTAATTATGGTTAGGTATTTGTTCTCCTTCCAGCTCTTCCTTATAGGTTTTTAGTTATTGTTGGTTTGTACATATTCTGGTTCTCTGTTTCCTTTCCAGTTTTGTTCTATCAGTGTTGGTTTAGGTTTGTTTACTTTTGTAGTCAGGTTTCCCTTATGGTTTCTATTTTACTAAGTGCTTAGGTTGTTGTGTCCCCTCCAGTTTCTCAGTTTCCTTCAGTTCATGTTTATTCTTGATTCTATGTTTTATTTTATCTTGGTTTATAGTTTATTTTAGGTCTGCTCACTGTCTTGTCATTTAGTTCTTTTCCTCATGCTTTAGTTTTATTAGGTTCACCTGCTCCCCCTGCCTCCTTGTCACACCTGTTCCCTGTCTCTTTGATTACCTGCCCTTTTGTTATTCCCTCAGTATATTAGTTGGTTTTGTGTCATTGTATTTTGCTGGTTCCTTCGCTCACACTCGCTACCCTTGTTTATGCCATGTTCCTGCAGTGTTTTCAGCTTCGTAAGTTTTTGGATTCTGGTTCTGTGTTGTACTTGCAATAATTTTTGTTACATTTTTGATCCTGCAAATAAAGTAAGGATTTATTTAAGATGCTGCTTCCAAGCTCCTGTCTGCACTTTGGTCCACCCCAAAACCCCAACGTGAAACTCTCTGGATAATCTGTTGGTCTCTGCTTGTGAACCGGGACCAGGTATGACACATGCTGCTTAAACAGTACACAGCACAGCAGATGTCACAAACCATTTCTCTTTTAAAATAAAAAAATACAAATTATACAGTTTAGTGTCATTGGTAAAAAATTCATGAGGTGTGCTGTCTTTTTTTTTTTAAAGAAAAGTAAGCTGATGAGCAGTTCTGTGACTGTGATGCATCAGGTGTTTGTGTTCTGCTGTCTTACTGCTGGAAAGGAGCAGAAAGAAAGATTGATGGTTGCTCGAGCCATTGGCAGAAGTAGAAGCACATCAGGAAGATTTAGAAAGACAAGCTACAATCACAAATTTTATGCATTTTAGACATACACACCTGCATTCACAGTACCATTTGACATTGACACAGACACTAGTGCATACACTAGAGATGAAGATCGCAGGGTGCTGATCACGCTTGGTGTAGCATGGTCCTACCTTGTTCTTACCTCTGTGTTACCTCATGCTAGTCCAGTGGAAACTGGAGTTGCGGGAATGACCTAAGGGTCACAGGGGAAGATCCGACAAAGGGGCCGTCTCCCTTGGTGTGATGTTGTTTGTGTGGGGAATCAGACCATGTCCTGGCATGGTGGGTTCCCGGTGGGACACACACGTTTTCTTTTAACCAATACACACACACAAACACAGGTTCCTATTTATTCTACTTATTCTACTTTGATGCCAGATGCAGTCTTAACTTAATTAGGTCAATCACACAATTAGGGTCTTATCTTAAGATATCCTATTTGTATAGCAAAACCTCCCTGGCACACATCAAAAATCAGGTCCATTTGGCATGCCTGAAATGCCAAGACAAGACAAGGGGAAAAATATCTAAAATTGCCAGGGCTATGAATAATGATAAAATTAACTGTATTATTCTGAATTTTTCCCCTAAAAGGTAATATTATTTTTAAAATTCCATAAAACCTTTGAAAATGTGCTGTGGTGTCTGGCAACAAGGTGTTGGCACCAGTTTGCTAAAGCCTTATAAGTTGCGAGGTGGAGCTTATATGGGTTGCAATGAATAGTTTGTCTAGCATTGACATCATGTTTGCCCTGTGATAAGTTAGTGACTTATCCAGGGTGTACCTCACCTCTTCCCCAATGACTGCTGTCTGCATATTGATACAGCATGCAGGCAAGTTTATGATAAGCACATCACATAGATGCTTGGTTGGATTGAAATCTGGGAAATGTAGAGGTCAAGTCAACAGCTCAGACTTGTTGCTGTGCTCCTCAAATCATTCCTGGACAAATTTTTACTTAGTGGAGTGATGGACTGTCATGCTGAAAGCCATCAAGGATTACAGTGTGTATTAGCTAATGTGTTGAATCAGATCACACATTCCAATCTCCTGTCCAGACGTCTCCACTGAGCCTTGGTCGCCCATGACCTGGTCAGCAGATCTGAGAGAATGAGAGGACATTTGGCTGTAAAGGCTTAGAGATGTAGGGAGGGGCAGGACCATAAAAAAAAAATAGAAGAGATTTTGAAGTTAATCCTAAAATTAACAGGTATCCAGGGCAGCGAGCTCAAAGACAGGGCAAAAAAAAAAGTGATTCAATTTAGGCATCTCTGAAATCCATGTATGTTTACAAACACACCTATTACAATATTTAAAAGACACTGCAATGTGTGTGTTAGGGATAGTTTTGAATTACGTTTAGATAGAATGAAACTCTCATAAACAGATCATTTACTGTAGCAACTGATTGACTAAACTATATTTGTGTATTAAAAATCATAATGTCTGTAAAGAAAATATATTCTTTATCAGTCTAAAATATATCAAACTTTTCTCTGTGTCAAGGGTACATTTTCTTTGTCTGGGAGCCTGAAGTGCACACATCATAAAAAAAAAAAAATTAATGAAAAGAATATATTATGAAGATATATTCACAGAATCACAATATTAACACTTGAATTTGAAATTTTGCTCAAGGTCTTGTTGGGACCACAGCCATGGGTTTCAACACTAAAACTCCGGTACATACTTTCCTGGAACCTTTCAAAATAAAGTGCATTAACCTTCTTCCAGCACAGCCAGGAAAGGGGGTAACTGCGGACTTCCTGTGGCACCATGACCCAAATAAAAGCCCCACCTTTCCACAAGTCTTCCACGCGGCCTTCCATAGGGACCGGATAGGAGAGGAAAGCGCGCTGATGTCTTTTGCTGGCAAAAAGACATAAATTCAACTGGATCCAAAGCCATACAATCATCGATCATATGCAAAGTTAGTAGAATGAAATACTGTCTGTGTATCCGGTATTTTCATTCATGAACGGGGAAATTAAGGTGTAAGAGTTGCTTATATTTTCTCTTCGAGGCCCCACAGAAGCAAAACTATATCGAGGAGAGATCCCGGTGGAGAAGCTGTTTCTACAAGCCGAGCCGCAAGGACGGACTACGGCTTGCACCACCGTGTTACGGTACCGAACAGCTGCCCAGCCCTCCGGAGCCAACGCTATTGCTCACAGAGCGAACGCAGAGGTTAGCTGAAAACCAACCGCTTGTTGACTGTGGACGTTTATTCGAACTTCATCGGCCTTGGACAACGTTTACTCACCATGGTCAGAGGTTAGGTTTGGGCAGATTAACAGATAGGTTTAGGATGAAATGATCTAAACGTTTTCATGTTATGAAGTTTGTTTTGTGGAACCTGGCTATCTTTAGCGCTAGTAGGCTAGCTACGGCACGCGCCGGTTCCGTGTTCTTTGTATGTTTGTGGTTTTAACCAGAACATTGCTCATAACGCGCCGTCCGCGCTTGTGCATTTTAACCCTGGTATTTTAAAGGTATGTGTTGATTCTGGTGCTAAGCTATCTTCTAGCTTAGCACTTTAGCTAGCTTCTTTGTTACCTTAAAGGCTAACCGGTAGAGAACATGTGCTACTAAAGACTATTCAAAAGAAAGGTTGTTGGTTTTCAAGCTAGTGAATAATTGTCCCTGAACATCATTTACTAGATTTGATACCTAAGTAAACACCATTAAGCCCCATTTCTCCAGAAAGATTTGGCTCTTTTCCAAAATACTCAATAATATTTCTTCAAATATTATTTTAATAAATAAAGGCAGTTAATTAGACACCGTTGAGAATTAGTCATCCAGGAGGTTGGTTTTATTCGGCAGATCATTATTTAAAACATTGTTTTATTAAAATAATATTTTACCTGATCTTGCATTGTGAAGGGTTGTCTAACGTTTGCTGATTATTTCCCAAGTTAGTTCCAAGACTAACTTAACTTCACTTCCAGATTCTTCAAGATAATCCTTGGTTCTCAAACATAAACATTGCACAGTAATGTTGCATCACTCTTTTTGGTCATGGTTTCCAATCATCTTTAATCAACTTGATTATATTGTACATAGCCCATTAGTCTTCCTTATTCTTTAATTCTGCTTGGTAGTTTAGTTGAATTGTTTTACCATAGTAAAGAGTTTGTTGATTGAAATATGTTTGACTTTTAGTTGACTTATTTTTTTTAATAAATTCTTGTATTTTAAGAAATTGTGTGAATTCATTCCATATATGTGCAACAACTTTTTAAACCCTTGTCTGATGCAACTATACTACTTTTGTTACTTTTAAAATTTTTCTACTGACAAATACAAAAGGAAAAACAATCTAAAAACCTAAAACAAAAACAGCTAAACTATAGTTCACCATACCATTATTTATACCTTTGGCAGATTTAGGCTGAAAGGAATCTTTTCACTTTGCCAAAATATTTTTTCTGACCCTTCCAACCTCAAAGACATGGAGCTCATCATTAAAAGGAAATCATCAAAATATCAGTGGATACATGCAAAAAGATTGTCAGCAATTATAAGAAGGCTTTAATATAAATTTTTGAATTGCCATTTTTAAAAAATGTAAAAATAGAGCTTTTTTAACACTGATGTTCTTTTAAATTGTTTTTCAAACATATATGTTGTTTGTGTGTTGCCCTGCGATGGACTGGTGACCTGTCCAGGGTGTACCCAGCCTCTCGCCCATAGACTGCTGGAGATAGGCAGCAGCTTCCCCACGACCCACTATGGAAGAAGCGGTAGAAAATGACTGGCTGACTGACATTTATCTTAACATTTTCATAGTTATTGCATTACAATAATCTCTGGAGCACAGCCTGTAGAATAGATGATTACAAGTTCAAGTCATGATGAAGGCTTGTTGCAGAGTATTGGTCAGGGTGTGAAGTGTTTGCAAATGTGTACGTCTATGTATGCATGAGTCTGTTCAAGATCAGATTATGTGTGTGTCTTGATGTTATTTGTTAATACTTAACATTTGTCCTTATAGAGATAGACAAATAATGAAAATAAACCAACATGATTCAATTCAGATTTGATGGCATAAGCAAAACTTGCATTTAATTGTAAATGTCAATTTCCATTCCTCTTTCAACATTATGGGAAGACAACATTTACTGTCTATCTAGTCTGTAACAGACTTAACTTCAAATTAACTCACAAACTATAGTAATAAAAAAATAAAATATGATATAACATGAAGTCACATTCACTTACACCTATATACACTGCTCAAAAAAATAAAGGGAACAGTTTAACAACACAATATAACTCCAAGTAGATCAAACTTCTGTGAAATCAAACTGTCCACTTTGGAAGCAACACTGATTGACAATTAATTTCACATGCTGTTGTGCAAATGGAATAGACAACAGGGGGACATCTTTGGCGATTATCAAGACACTCAATAAAGGAGTGGTTCTGCAGGTGGGGATCACAGACCACTTCTCAGTACCTATGCTTTCTGGCTGATGTTTTGGTCACTTTTGAATGTTGGTGGTGCTTTCACACTCGTGGTAGCATGAGACGGACTCTACCACCCACACAAGTGGCTCAGGTAGTGCAGCTCATCCAGGATGGAACATCAATGCAAGCTGTGGCAAGAAGGTTTGCTGTGTCTGTCAGCGTAGTGTCCAGAGCCTGGAGGCGCTACCAGGAGACAGGCCAGTACACCAGGAGACGTGGAGGAGGCCGTAGGAGGGCAACAACCCAGCAGGAGGACTGCTACCTCCGCCTTTGTGCAAGGAGGAACAGGAGGAGCACTGCCAGAGCCCTGCAAAATGACCTCCAGCAGGCCACAAATGTGCATGTGTCTGCACAAACAGTTAGAAACCGACTCCATGAGGATGGTATGAAGGCCCGACGTAAACAAATGGGGGTTGTGCTCACAGCCCAACACCGTGCAGGACGCTTGGCATTTGCCAGAGAACACCAGGATTGGCAAATTTGCCACTGGCGCCCTGTGCTCTTCACAGATGAAAGCAGGTTCACACTGAGCACATGTGACAGACGTGACAGAGTCTGGAGACACTGTGGAGAGCGATCTGCTGCCTGCAATATCCTTCAGCATGACCGGTTTGGCAGTGGGTCAGTAACGGTGTGGGGTGGCATTTCTTTGGAGGGCCGCATGGCCCTCCATGTGCTCTCCAGAGGTAGCCTGACTGCCATTAGGTACCGAGATGAGATCCTCACACCCCTTGTGAGACCATATGCTGGTGCGGTTGGCCCTGGGTTCTTCCTAATGCAGGACAATGCTAGACCTCATGTGGCTGGAGTGTGTCAGCAGTTCCTGCAAGATGAAGACATTGAAGCTATGGACTGGCCCGCCCGTTCCCCAGACCTGAATCCGATTGAGAACATCTCGGACATCATGTCTCGCTCCATCCACCAACGTCACATTGCACCACAGACTGTCCAGGAGTTGGCGGATGCTTTAGTCCAGGTCTGGGTGGAGATCCCTCAGGAGACCATCCGCCGTCTCATCAGGAGCATGTCCAGGCGTTGTAGGGAGGTCATACAGGAACGTGGAGGCCACACACAATACTGAGCCTCATTTTGACTTGTTTTAAGGACATTACATCAAAGTTGGATCAGCCTGTAGTGTGTTTTTCCACTTTAATTTTGTGTGTGACTCCAAATCCAGGCCTTCATTGGTTAATAAATTTGATTTCCATTGATGATTTTTGTCTGATTTTGTTGTTGGTACATTCAACTTTGTACAGAACAAAGTATTCAATGAGAATATTTCATTCATTCAGATCTAGGATGTGTTATTTGAGTGTTCCCTTTATTTTTTTGAGCAGTGTATATCTCTTATTGTCCTGCTGATTTATCCTGATAACAGCCTCTTGGTCCTGTTTGATGCACTATCAGCCTCAAACCTCTGCAGCAGAAAATCTCCACCAGGCTTCTGACAATTAATCATTCAGAGGAGAGGGTTCCATTTGTGGAAAATGGTGTCCATTTTCCACATGGTCGAATAATTGAATAAGTCAACAGCAATAATGTGAGAGAATTTGTTCTTGACTTAGCCATTTCTCAAAATAACTTTCCTGAGGCTGAAATTGAGATGATTTGAAAAGGAGAGAATATAGGTGGAAAAAACAAAGCAAGCTGCCTCTGTGCACTGCCTAACTCACATGGCTTTCTATGAAATAATAAAACTTGAGTACTAAGGTATTCAGGTTTTTAATATTTATTCAGATTGAAAGCCTCTTGCATTTCTGTTGCCTTGAAGGACTAATTTAAACCCTGAATTTATGTTTGTTTCAGTTTTCTCACACTGTTACCATAATCAAGTGAAGACAGTAGTTCTACAACAATAATCAATAATCTTTATCAAGGTTATTTTACTGATGCCAAAGGAAAATAAGGAATGCTTGAATAACCACGGTACTTTAAGTACACCACAGACAAATCTCTTCTCTTAGCTTTGACTCTGTTATCTGTGATTTTTGGCTTTCAGCTGCACTGCTCTGGATTTGCAAGCAGGCAAACTAATTAAAACAATGATGAAGAACAGATTTTATTATTGTTTTGCTGTGATGGTTGATTAGGTGGATGAAATCATTATCCAACACTTCTGTGTATAATTAGGGAGATGCTGACAATCTAGCTCAACAAGGATAATTAAGAATTAACACTACAAATCCCAGAAAGAGTCATCAGCAGACGGTTTAGGTTTATGCATGGCAGTCATTTTTTACTTCTTACATTTTGCCTCATAGCAAAAAAACTAAAACATGGAAAACAGCAGCCAAAATATTGTTTCTTCACTCAGATGGAAGTGTTTCCAAACACTCACAATGATGTGAGATCAAATTATTGAATTAACAAGGTATACATTCCATGGAAAGCCTAAAATATTGAAAATATTTACTAAACGCACTAAGAGAGTTTTAGTTATATAAAAGATCATCACAGTCCTCATCACAGGTGACTGTGGCTCAGTAAGTAGAGTAGTTGCCTTGCAAAAAGAAGGTTGTGCCCCTAGGCAAGTCACTTAACCTCAAGCTGTCTACAGACGTGCACATTGGGGCATGAATGTGGGCTTATTAGTGAGTGCACATTAACACATTAAACTTTGAACCAAATGGGCTGATAGCAACAGTAGACCACACCGGATGCCACTCCTGTCCAGACGTAAGGTTGGAAAAATGTTGCATTGTCTCATGAGTTTCATTTTCAGCTAACATTCAGATGGTTGGTCAGAATTTGGAGTGAACAACATGAAAGCACAACTTTTGTCCTGCCATGTATAAGTGGTTTAGGTTGCTAGCAGAAGAGCTCATGGGAGTGTTTGAAGGTTGGCTGGGGCGAACTTTCATGTTAAAGAGACGTCATTGCAAAATATTACAAATAATAACACATTAAATTAATCAAAAGGAATGCTGCAAGGATGCCTTAATTTCTATCCCAAACTATCCTGGATCAAACATGGTTGTCAAACTAGAGTAAAAACTCTGTAATGCATTTGTCAGGTCTGCTACATAATTTGGGAGGAAATTAAGGCTTGTTTTACTGTGTTTGATACAGTCTGCTTCCCAAAAGAACTGTTCTACTGAAGACAAAAATATCAGCTGCTTTATCACAAAATCTGATACCTGCACAAATAGGAACAAGTTGGATGTCTGTTTTTTAAAGAAAATGTTATGTTGCTGTTGAGGCCTGGTAATTCAATTTTGTGCACTGTAGCGCACATTTAGTTTTTCCTTATGTCTCTTATACTACACATGCAGCTCTGCTAAGTCCTGATGCTTTTCAGAGAGGACAACTATAGCTTTGAAGTGATGTCACATGTGTGGGGTGTTGCCTTTTAAAATGGTTGGCATCCCTAAAGCACATTACACAAAAAAGGTAAGTGTGTTTTTTATATGAGACTAAAGTGAGCCAGGCAGGAGACACAGAAACAAACAGCAGATGTGAGCTATTGTCCTATCAGGGTCAGAGCCAACATGTAGGGACCTGTTTTTCATTTTGGGTACAAAAGGGATGTTAACATACAGGAGTCTGTTGGTTCTTAAAATATTGGTAAAGGAGGCCTGTTTTCATGACATCCATGCTATGGATTTGACCCCCCATTATAGCTGTCAAAGATAGTTAAAGAAAGAACAGAGACAAATCCAAGTCCCAAGACCAGTAGTGGTTGCACAATATAACAACAACATGGGAGGAATTTACATGTGTAAGCACATGCTCAGCTTTATTTTCCAGACTTAGACTTGCAGTAGAACTATTGTCTTCAGTTGATTACGGTAACAGTCAAGAAGTGGACTGTTTGCACCATACTTCACTTCATTCAGCCCTTACCAACTCATGGCCTCAGTACTGACAAGACACCCAGGTCTTGCAACCAACCGCAAAGAACACCTTTCAATACCTGGAGTTCAAACGTCTCTTGGCTGAGAAATAGAAATCCCAGAAACAAACATGTCAACAAGACCTGAATGATAATATGAGCTATAACAACATTTAATTTCCCTTTGGGATTAATAAAGTATTTTTGAATTGAATTGAATTCAATTCAAATGATGAAGAGTTCGTCCTGGAAATCAAGAAAAGGAAGCACCACTAAGATGAGGGAAAAAGATAATACATTGATGTTGGCTTGCCTGAAATCGTTAATAGCCCATGCCTTTTCAGATGGAGAATGCCTGGGTGTAAGAATAAAACATATGTGACATGTGTGAAGTTCCCCCAACCCTAACCCTCTTTGTCTTCAATAAGTCAGTGATTCCAGAGGAAAGGCAAATGACTGGGCATTTATGAAATGAGAAGCTCAGTGTGCACAGTTCCTACGTCAGCTGTTGACATGTGTTAATGTTTCACACATTAGATGGATTAAGTCCTGTTTTGCATGTTTTTTAAAATCACATTAGGTAAAAACAAAATAGTATTTGCATTGTTTTTTTATTTTACCACTCCAGCACGATATTTATGTGACAAAAAATAAAAAACACGTTTGTTTTCCTTGTCTAAGGAGGATAAAGAATTGATTAATTATTGAGGTTTTCTGTTTTCCATTTGCACACATAAATATGCTGGTATGCATCCAAATACAGGTATGGATCTGTGTGTGCTATATAGATAGTTTCTTGAGTGGCATATCGTGCTGTCCTTTCTTTTATGATCACAGTGTACTCGTTATTTATGGTTACTTCTAGCAGGATAATCTGCCAGGTCACAAAACTCAAGTCATCTCAAACTAGTTTCTTGAACATAACAATGAGGCCACTTTACCTAGATAGCCGCAACAGTCACCAGAGATCATCCAATAGAGCAGCTTTGGGATTTGATAGACCAAGAGATTCCCATCATGGATGTGCAACCAACAGCAAGTGTGTCATGCTGCCACTTCATTTTGGACCAAATTCTAAGAGGAATTTCTAACTTGAATCTTTGGCACACATAATTAAGGCAGTCTGGAATGCAAAAGCAAGTCCAACCTGATACTAGCAGGATGCAACTTATAAATGGTCAGTAAGAGTAATTTGGCCTGAAAATTCTGTCCAGAACTGAATGGGATCCCTTTTACTTTAAAGCAATGTGCATACAAAAACAGTCTTCAGATCATTCACTTAATAAAATTTATTTTTCTCCAGTTTCTTTCATGTCTTGATCATTGATCACTGATTATTAAATATATCTGTAATGGAGAGTCTACTTACGCTGTTAAGTAGCAGATAATGATGACCATCTTTCTGTGATGCATAGTTCACATATAAAATGTTTCTGCTTATATAGCTCTGTGTGTGTGTGTGTGTGTAAGTACATGTTCCTTCTGCTTGAATAGTTCTTCACTCTTCAGCTGCTGATTTGCTCTGTCTGGGAGCAGCAACATGAGTCTTGAACTTGCCACATTGTAGCATGACATTGTTTGATGATAAGAGCATGCAAAACCCATTGTGCATCCTTTGGGGAGATCTGACGCGATAAAAATAAAACAGTACTGCTTCAAACACTGACACTGTCATGACTTTTTTGTTCTTTTGAATTTCCAACCTTACCATATTTTCTTTTCAGTTTAATTTCTTTCCAAGGGTCTGATCTGCCAACTTCTTGCATCTTGAATTTCACTAAATGGAAAAAAGGGGACAGAGTGTAGTCCAAGATATCTGTATGCAATTTCATATGCAGTTGCACATGGCAAAATTACAAAGCAATTAGCTAGACTAAATGCATTTATATCATATCTGTTACTCTCAAAGTCAGGGTGTATAAAGTCATTTGTGCCTTCAGGTTGTTAAAAAGAGAGGACAAGAGCTTTGTTTAATTTTATGTCCTTATTAACTCTTCACACTGCCAATATTTGCAGTAATAGATAATGTAATTGTGACATTGGAGTAAAGTGCAAAATGTTTGTGGCATTTACTCAGTTAAACAGCAGTGATGTCATATAGCCTTAAGCTTCTGTATCATAAAGTAATTTCTTAAACATAAATTTGTCTTGGTGATAGGGCTGGGGGATATCACCTAAAAATTCTTTCTTAAGATATTTTTGGGCTTCATTTCAATCTAGAATAAATACTGTGATATTTCAAATCTGTTCCTAATCAATGTATGAATGTTCAACTTTCTAAAAAAATCCAACATGTAAAGCATGTTTTAACCAGTCCTTCTTCAAAAGAAAAGTAAGCTGCAGTTTCTGCAGTTTTACCCCATCAAACATCAACTATAGACATAGACATCAGAGCAAAGTCACCTGTAATCAGAAAAGAAACATTTTAAACAAACAAAATTTCATTAAAAATGCACTCATTATAGGTGTTTTTAGGTATTAAATAAATACAATAAAATAAGGTTGAGAATTTGTTAAACAATATATTTTAAAGGGAATATGAACCATTGGGACAGAACCAGATAAAGTTGGACATAGCCAAAAAGACTCGTTTGTCCTGTAAGTATTTCTTCTTTATAAAACTGTCGACCAACTCCGCTCATCATTTATTGGGTTCTGTTTGGTGCCTTGACTTCTGTTTAGTGGCCCTTGCTGGACACCCTGCAGTTTGCTTACTGGTTAAACAGGTTGGCAGATGAGGCAGTCAGTCTGGGACTACACTTCATGCTGCACCACTCCGTCCACCCAGGGATGTATGCCAGGATCCTGTTTCTAGACATCAGCTTTGCCTTCAGTTAAGTCTGCAGAGAGGATCATCGGGACTCATCTTTCCTCTTTCCAGGACTTGAACAAGGCTAGGGTTAGGAAACGGGCAGCTAACATCTCTGCAGATTCCACACATCCTGCAAACAAACAGTTTAGACATTTACCTTCTGGTCGGCATGACAGAGCGCTATTTGCAAAAACCACCTCAGAGACAGTTTATTTTCCCCAGGCTGTCTCTCTGACGGACTTTTAACAGAGTGCCCAGATTGATACCCTGCACAATCAAACATGTTATTCCTTTTTGTAAAAACACTATATATATATATACATATTTAGAAACAGTTGTATTTCCCTTTATGTTTTTGAAAAAAAAAAACATCTTAACTGAGAGCAAGTGCAACCGAAGTCCAATTCCTTGTAAAAGCTAATAAAACTAATTCTGATTCTTTTGATTCTGTATCTGCATTTATAGGTATCTAAATTACAACATGTCATTTTGTCATTATCTTAAATAAGATTAACAAAATATGGGTGCTTTTGATTACTAGCTTTATTTTTAGGCTGTAAAACCAAAAAATAGGTTTATTTGCTGGCTTATGGATGGCAAAATATGAGCCATGTAAAATAAAATTAAGAACAACAAAAGCTGAAAGAATACATGGAGAGTAGGGGACTCCAGAAACATCACTGAATGAACGGCACTTGGATCTTGGACCTGCACATGCCCTTATTCATAGTATTTTTGAATCAGTTGAACCACTCTATATTACTCAGATGTATTTCACTGAAGAACAAAGTTATTTTCTCATCTTGAAAAGAAAACAGTCTTTGTGTCTCTGGTGTATCTGAGAGATGACTTGTCCAAATGGGAAAAAACATCAGCTCCACCCAATATTTCTCAAAAACAAGTATCATGGTTGTTTTTCTTCTTCTACTAATCTATTTTGTGGTTTTCTTGAACAGCTTTGTGTTTTGCACCACCTTTTAAAGTGAGGTTTATTGTTGCTGCTTTCATGTACAGTCAGTGTTGTCACAAAGAGATCAGAGCTTAATGTTTGCACAGAATCCTAAATCCCACTGCAGTAGCCAGCTAAAGATGTCAAAATTTCTGTCACTCAGGCTCCTTAGTAGCAAACTCAATAAACAGGGAGGTATGAATTTGCCTTTGAGAGTAAAGACAAATCAGCAAGTATGTAAGTCATTGCATGTCCCTCAGCAGCCAAAACCTAAAGAGGCAGCAGTTTAGGCAAATCAAATCTTGAATCACAGTTGTTCACTCTTGAAAACAACTAGTTCTAAGTTAAGCATAGGTTAAAACTGAATCAATTCATTTTCTACTAACTAAACATTAAATGAAATTCCCTAAATTCACAGCTCAACCTTGAACTACTTTTTATTCATTCATCAATTTTTTAAATAAAATATGGCTTACAAAATACATGTAATTAACTTTGGAATACTTTGCGCTTTAATATTACTCAGGCATCTCATGTTCCTGTTTATACGTGTCTTCTGAAAACACATCTTTTTCAAAAGCATTTGGCCAGTGTGAGTTAACATGCTTATTGTCTGTTTTATTTTATGAGTGTTTTGAGTTTCTGTTTTATGTCTTGTTTTTATGTCTTTTATTTTTATTTGTAAATGTGCTGTACAAATACATTGGATTTTATGACGTTGTGCAACAATTACCATATCTTTTGTCATCACATAGCATTTGAAACTTGGTGTTTGCCAGCTTGTTTACATCTGTTTAATTGTTCCCCTGTTTTCTTGAAACCAAAACAACATTTCACAGTTGTAAAAATCAAAAGCTTACAAAATCATGAGACATAAAGACAGTTGTTATTTCAGTTTTACCAGACAGTAAAGTGAGAAGGAACAGAATCCATTAAGCTTTAGCTTCATTTAACTATATGTGTTTGGTGCAAATGCACACCCACATCTGCTCAGTCCCTACCTGCAACAGGTTGATACACAGGGACAATAGAAGTAGGATGCAGAAGGAAATTAAAAGTAATTTATCCGTTTGAATGGTTTGGGCAAGAACCATCATGAAAGGGCCACATATTGTCAATAAGAGCAACAGATTTGTGTCTGTATAACAGCCTGAACCACACCCTTGCATGCACACACATACACACAGCAGTCTCCAAGCCCTTACCTTTGAGAAGAAGTTTCAGAACTGTTTTCTGGATAAAGTATCTAAAGTTTGCTTCAGAACATTTTGTAGTTTTACCTCACAGATAGATGTCTCAGTATCTTAATGTTACCAGAGAAAGCATCCACAACAATACTGACCCACCCAATTCTCATTAAAGAATCCCCATTAAAGAATGGATCAAAGAAAAAAGAAGAACCGATCTTCATTGTACAGAAAAAAAAAACAGTTAGGGTACTACTACATTGTGTGTTAACACTATGTAAGAGTTAGTTGTTTCATAAAACAGAATTCAACAAAGAAAGTGACAAGCTTCCCATGACTGGCTTATTTGTTTTGGCTCCAGGCAAAATTCTTATTCCAAAGTTATCAGATACTAATGCCTACTGAGGAGACATTTATGATTGTTTTCAATGTGCCAAATGCCTTTGGATATTTTTTTATTGTCAAGGACAATGTTACCATAAAGACAAAAAAAATCTTCTTAGGCTTTGCTATGTTAATGTGGCTTATTATAATTCCTGACAATAAGTGGTCCAAACTTTAATCAATCATTTTAGTTTTCTAACAAATAACAACAATTTTATTATTGTTTTTCTAAACAATGGACTTAAAAGGTCCACAAGCCCCTACAAGGAATGTCAGGTTGTTATGTAAAACAATGAGGACATTAAGAATAGTTTCAAAACAGTATCGACAAGTAACGTGACATCAATACTATGCAAATTATCTGAAAACAAACAAATCTGTTACAAAGAAAAAATAGGTGCAAAATCTGGTTACGTAGGTATGCACAACTTAACCCCTGAAATCTTAGTTGAAGCACCTGTCTGTTAAAGTCCTCCATCTTGGCTTGGCAATACTTTCTCACCCTGCTTCATAAAAGTCCTCCAAATCTCTCAGATTGGACTCTAGCCCGTTTGCATCTTGTCTTCTTTTTAGTTATTGAGAAAGGTCCTGTGGTAGTAATGTTACAGTTGTTTCAGGACTTGTTTCACTTTGCATGATGGTATTCTCTTACAAGATTTTTGAGGGTTATACATACATTTTGCACTATAACATGTTCATCTTTGGAACATAGACCCCATCTCCTTCCTGAACAATATGATTGCTGAACATTCCTATGATGTTTATATTTGCATAGAGCTGTTTAAAAAGATGAACGTGGGACCCTGAGGCATCTCGGCATTGCACCCAAGGATGAACCAGACTTGTTGAGGTCCACAATTTGATGTCTTACCAGATTTCTTTAGATTTTTCCAAGATGTCATACAAGGAAGCAGTGTGCCAACGGTGCTGCCTTTAAAATACATCCCCAGGTTTGCCTCTATTTAACCCAGATCCTGTGAAATGACCACCATCACAAGCTTAGAAAGCAATGACATCATCATCTTTTTTTCCCAAATAGTTTGAAAGCATTATAAATTTAATGTATGTAAACCTCTGTTCACAAAAGTACTACAAATAAATCTAATTGTTCTGGCACTTCCTATATAATAAAAATAATCCTAACTGACCCAAAACAGGAAACGTTTAACCTAATGTAATGCCTGACAATGAGGAAAAAAGCTCTTTTTTATATAGTGTATTTAACCATATAGTTTTAGCTATATTACTGTGTAATATTTTCCCTTATAATAAAATCTACAATAAAATCCTTTAGAATTGTTGTAACCTCTCTGCAAACTGCGGCTTTAGCTAATGGATTCAAATAAGTGAATATGAGCTAAACTATATTTAAAGTTAACCATGTTGTCTGTAATCGATGGCAGGTGTGTATCCAAGTAGACAAAATGTTGAAACACAAAACAAAGTATTCATTTAAGGGTACTTATGTGACCAGTTTGTTGCAGCTGTTTTATTTATGCATATATATTTTTTTCCCTCTAACAGATTCATTTGTTTTTAGGTTGAATAATACAGGAAGTGACTCACAATTAAGATGACTTATCATGGTATCATTTTTTTTTTACATCACAAACATCTGTAGTCTTAACACAGTGTGTACACTTTTAAGAACCTCTGGATGTATTCCGCCCTCTTTACTCTGCTACTCTCAAATAAAGAACTATGCAACCAGCTGTCTTCAGAGGTTATAAAATGATGAATATGTCAAAGTTTTATATTCACCATATATCCTTATATACTCACAAGCATTGCTGGACTTTATATTCATATTTATTGTACAGAGTCATGGAATATTTATTAAAGAAATATTGTATCACACAAAAGATGAAAGGGGGATAATTCAAAGACAGAAGAAGGAGACACAGTTTTGGGACTCTCTCTCTCCCTCTCTCTCTTTGTGTCAATATTTACAAATGCCTTCAAGCATCTCTGATTAAATCAGCATGATATCAGATTTGGTGAAAACATGTGATGTGCTGTTACCCAACATAGAACTGTCAGTATGCACCAAGATCTGTAGAGTGTGAATCATGAAGGCATACTCATCTCGTTGATGCTGTCCTGTCTCTGTGGACTGCCACTGGCAATGTTTGGCTCCCCACTTAATTTTATTGAATTTTCTAGTATTATTTATTTATTTTTTGATGGACAAGAAAAAAAAAAAAACACCCTGAGCAAAAAGTGTCACTTCTTCCCCTGCCAGTATATGAAATGGTGTTGTGTATGTGGAATATTTATGTATTTTTTTTTTTATCTACCTCACTAGAAGAGTAGTTTCCTAAAACACAATAGCTCAGAGCACAGAGGCTTTAAAGGAAAAAAAAAATCTATTTGTACTGATTTCTGGCTGCCCCTACTACACATCATTTTAATGTATTACATTAAAATTTTGATTGTTCTGCAATTGTACAACATATATTTGGCAACAACATTAACGAGTTTAGTTGATTTGTTCCAGTACTGAAAGAGACTCAGTCTTACACTGCATTCAATTAAGTTGAACACAGTGCAAGTTAATGCTTAATGCAGCCCCATCAGTAACTGTACACCACACTTCAAAGCTTAGACTACTGTCTGTACAGAAAATAAAATAGAAGAGAACAGAAGAGAAGAGAACCATTTGGCCTGCACCAAGTTTTGATCCTGTGGCATCTTCTCTGTGTGTACTTCCTTGCTTTGCCAAGCAACTCGGCTCCAGCTGGTTCCGCATCAAACTGTTTAATCCAGTTTCTTCAGTGAGGTGGTACTAGGGATGGGTACCGAATTCGGTACTTTTATAGGTACTGGCCAAATTACGTTGGTACTACCAAGTACCTATTCACGTAAAATTAAACAGACTATGTTTCAGTACCTAAACACATTAGGGTGGCACTGAGGTAGTGGAACAGTGGGCGATTTTCCACACATTAACACAGCATTGCAGGCACAAGAGCATAATTACGTCAGTAGCCGTTGGTACAGTCAACAGAGCAAAATTAGCTGATAAAAAGCGCTCGAAAGTATGGCTCCATCAAAATACAATGCAGATTACAGTCGCTGCAGTATGTGTGATGTGAAGTGCAAGGCTAGCGTTGGGAATACTTATAATCTTAGGAAGCACTTGGTTAAGCACAAAATGTTTCTCAAGGCTGAGGAGCGCACAATTTTTTAGGACAGCTCATCTTAATTACCCCTGTGATTTGACATACAGCAGATCATAACTTACATTTTGGTTGTTCTTAGTCCAACAGATACATGAATATTAGATAGTAGTCAATTTTAGATCCAAGGATTCTTCAAAGTAGTAGAGTCTTACCCGCCAGTGGGTTTCAAAGACATTCAGGTGGTCGAGCGCTGCCTTCCCAAAGTGATCAGCTGCGCTGTAGTGGGGTAAACTTAAATAGCCATAGCTGAGAGAAGTGTTTTGTTAGTGGCTCCATGATATCATGTGTACTAAAATAGGTTCATGCAGTGCATTTAGGGTGTTTTTGCCAGTCTCTGTGTACAGTTCAGCCCATGTTTCATGCTATGGCTGGGGCACAACACTGCATTAAATGTGTTTTTTTAAAGGTCTTTTATAAAAAAAAAAAAAAAAGGGTTTTCATTAGCTGTTTACCTTAATCAACAAAATTAACCAAATTAACCACTGTAACTATGTCAGTCTGTGTAATGACAAAATATATGTGTTTCACTTTTTGAATTGAGCTATTAAAATTCATTGTCTTTTCAATTATATTCAAATTGATTGAGATGCACCTGTATATTGTGTAAAGGTTATATTTGTTTTCTTATTTTCTGCTATATTTACAAGAATCCTGCATATCTTATTTCCATTGTTTATCACTTGATTCGTGTCAATCTTACTTTTTTGTTCTCATAACTCACATGGATTCACCTTGGTTATTGCCACACACTCTTTTTGTTAGTTTTCTCTTAATGAGTTCTTCAAAGTTGTTTAATACTGTCAGCTGTTTTTGTTTCTCCTTGTGACTATCTTCTAATTACTAAGTTCAACAGAGCATAGCTCTGTATTACTGTGCTGTGTGTGTTTTAAACTTTGGCCTATGAAATGATAAACAAAATGCTTTAAGATGTATTAAGTTGTTTAAATAATGATGTTTTTGATTGTTTTCAGTTAGCTCTTCTTTTAAAAAATGCAAAAAGCTGGTTCTAACATTTTTTTCAAAATCTCACTGCAAGTGTTCATTCTGGAGAAAAACAGTTTTTGCTGTGAGGGTATTTAGCGACAAATCCTCCACTGGATGCTTCCCAACTAGCAAATACCAAATAACTGTGAAACTGCTGGATGATCCACTCTCACCGAAAGGGCACAGAGCAAACTCCTCCTGCGTAGCAGTTTGGCTTCCTTTTTAGCAGTCATGGCAGATTTTGCTGAACTGCAGGCTTTATGAGGAAATCGCTATAAATGCTGGTACTTGATCTGTACCCGAGGTTGTGGAGGTTATTTCACAATCCTGCCAGTGGAATATGGATTAAAACTGTCCTCAGTCCCCCCTTTTTATGTTCATTTTTTTCATTTTTGGAATGTCTGGATCTTTAGCTGAATCCCTTTCACAGCTACTAATCTACTAAATAAAAGGCCTGTGGAGATCATAAAAACATCCAACTCCACAATGATCTAATCTGGAGCTTGAGGAAATGCTGTAAAATCAAAACCAATGCATTTAAAATTTTGGGAGCGATCTCCCCCCTCTCTCTGTCTCTTTTTCAGGTGGACTTGTGTTGTCATTCTCTAGAGCTGCACTGATGTTGCATCAGTGTTCTGCCTTCTTAATCTCCTGAAAACTCTTTAGGAAAACCTCAGATACTTCCCCAACACTAGATTGTTACAATCCCTATTGAGAAGACTGCCAATCCCAAAGTATATCTTGCTTTTCCACTCTTGGGCCATTTAATGATCTTTTTCCTGCATTCCCACTCTGCAGAATCAGTCTGCATTTTAGGGCAGCTTCGCTCCACATTTCTCTAGTTGGTCATATTCCTTCACCCCGTATGGACACTCAGCTCACTGTTCAGCTTCCACATGTTTGCTGCAGTGAGTGCTGTTACTCGCAACGAACTTGCATTTTTTTCCAGCCAAAACTGTCTTTCTTTTAAGCAGAGTTTTCTTTTTTCTAAAAACTTGGTTTTACCTTGATGACACTCCCTCACCACCGCTGCTCCTTCCTCCTCACCTCAGATGGCTGGACTGTCCCAGACCTGGATAATGACAGTCAACAAGTAAGTGTTGGACATTATACTCACAATCATTTTAGAGGTCCTCATCTCCCACAGGAACTGAGGGCCATTGCTTTGTATATTCGGACTGTCAGAAGGTCTTTTTGAGTTTTTTTTAAGTTATTAATTTTTTTTATGGGTGTGATTATGTCAGCTTATAGCCAGGTGCCTGAACCCCTTCTCGAGTCTCATTGGCAGCTTGGCTTTAAAAATAAAAACAACAGTAAAAACAAGAACAATAAAAACAAATAGAAACTACAGTTCAATTAAAAACATCAATAAAATAAATACGTTGTTGACAAACTTTGCTCATCCTCTGCAGTTAGTAATTTTAGAACTCAAAACTTATTATTATGACATATTTTTTTATTTGTACTACAGCATATGGTAGTATTGTTTACAAAATAGCTTTTTTCTCTGTGGTGTGTCGCTTTAATTTCAAAGATAAGTCACAATTCTCAAAGATGAAGGAAAAAACTATGAAAAAATGACTATGAGTTTGCACCACAGATGTTTCTGTGCCCTTTATGATAATGTCATGAAATGGTAATTATGTAAATTTTATCCTCTACCACTGGGTCACCCAATCTTTTACTTTCTATTTCATTTGAGTCCAAAGCAGACAGAACAGTTGACAGTGGACATATCACGTAGAATATATGCTGCTTCAATTTAATCTGTAAGATTTGGATTCGGATTTGTAGTCCAGAAAACTATCACTAAACATATGCAGATGCATGCTCCAGCACACCTAAAGTCTGATTTTAGCGGGGCTCACATGTTTATGAATACAAAACACGCTTAAACAAAACGGTTTTATTGAAATGAATAGATGTTTTTTCCAGTAACTGCTTGAGGGAATGCATTGTTAAGCTTCTACAATCTTTGTAATAGAAGACACTGTAATGAAAAATGAAAATTCTGATGAGAAAGTCACTTCTATAAACCCAGTTAATCAATCACAGAGAGCCTACTGCATGCAGTTAGCTGAAGCATTATACAAAAACAACTTGATTACAGTTGCTGTTGATTCAGAGAAGTGTGATGTTAAAGCTGACGTGAACTGCTTGCAAATTACAGAAAGCAACAGCTGCCATACTCATTTAACACTTTGCACACTCTCCTAGTATCTACATATAAAAGCCACCGGGATCGATGTGAAGTCATAGAGTGTCTCTAGAATGGGAAATCAATGACCACAAACATTCATTATGGGAAATTGTCACAAAGGGGTTGCTTTTTTTACTGGCCGGGGTGAGGGTTGGCTGTCAGGGCATGTTGAAAATTAGTTATTAAAATCCCACCTTTTTATTTACTGCAATGAGCATTTTTATACGGGTTTTGATGACTCTTAAAGGATTTGCCAAGTAAAATCCTGTGGGAGAGGCAAGCACTAAAGAACTGTATTTTTTGTTTTGTTTGTTTTTTACTTTGTGGCATCAAATATTAAGTGGAGTTTTAACTCTTGTGTCCACCTCAGCAGGAATCTGACAGCTCTTAAAATACAGGCTAGAGATTTAATCACAGACAAACAGAGAGATGGAGGAGTACACAGCTGCTGAATTAAAGCTATTTAACTTCAGAAACTGAACTCGGCAAGTTTCTTAATATTTTTTTGAAACATTTCTAAATGATCTTTAAGAAACTTTCTACATTTATGTTGTTAGATTTCATTGGTGAGACACAAATGGGCAACAGTAATAGACTGTAATCTCTGTCCTTATTCTACATTGTTTGTCTGTGTCCTCTATTTTGTCTTTTTTTTCCTTGTCTTTGGATAGCAATCAATAGTTATTATCTGCTGAGTGTCGCGATAGACACAGCATGGAGCCCCCTTTCTGAGTTGATGGTGCTTTTTCATTATGGCTGACACTAGTCTAAACAAAGCAGACCTATTTCTCTGCCATCAGACAAACACAGTCTCCATAATGGCACCAGATAAAAGAGAAGCAGGAAAGAAAATTGAATTTCACATAATGGTGAATCAGTATCTCAGGATGTTTCTTACTGCATTTTTTTGCATCGTCTACTTCAGTCTTTGAAGTATTTGGCTAATACTTAAAACGTGTGGATGTTATTTACTTACATAATGTCACCAGGCTGTCCATTCCTAAATCTTTCTTACATTTCCTCCAATTTACTTCCAATTTTGGGTAATTTATCATCCATCCTTCTGTCTGTCTGTGCACTAGTTTGTCCTTCCATTCATTTATCCCGCTGTTCGCCTCACCTCATAGGAGGCGGGGTTGTTTTGTTTTTGACGGGGTTGTTGTTTCATAAAATAAATAAATGATATCTGCGCAGCAGAGTGGAAAGCATAACGAATGGCACTTGGAGAAAAGGCAATTTAGGGAGAAGTGTGCAGGCTGCCACGGCAACAGAATGGGTTTTTACTGTGAAGTATAACCAATGCATTACAAAACACATCACCAGAGGTTTATTGAAAAAGCCAAGCACACCTCGCTCCTCCCTTTGCCACCTCCCCATCCAATGAAAATGCCTGACATTATCATTGCCTACATGGTTCGATGCTGAAAGTCAGTCTGAGAAAGTCAAGGCAGACACTTTCATTGCTGTGGCACACATAGGTTGAGGAGAACCAGAGGAATGACAAAGCAAGGTGGTTGTTTTACAATTCACTTTCACATGTAGGGGCAAATATGGCTACTGACACAACGTGGAGTTATGATGTCATATCCTTTCCTTTCTTTACCCCACATGTTCATATTAATAGGATGCTGCATTATATGGAACATTATTAAGCAAATCTATGGAGAGATGTTTCATTCAAAATTAAATAATCCCCTGGCTTTCTCCGGCATGCTTCTGCCGGCCACAGCCACGAATTGAGCTCAGCCCTGCTGTCCCAGCACCACCCCACAGATAAACCCCCCCCCCCATTTGAATATAAGAACGTAAAATAAAAAGAGCTAAAAATGAAAAACGGGGTTAAAAAGTAAAAGTCACTGAAATACATAAAGTAGCTTTACAAAATAAAAGTGTCACAAAATAAAACTACATTATGAAATAAATAAATATTTAAGTAAATTAAATAAATCTTGAAATGAATTAAATAAAATAAGATGAAAATTTATTTTAACATAATTATTTTGTTTTATTTCATGGAGATGTTTATTTATTTCATGGAATATTTATTAATAATTTATCAACAACAGTATTTATTTATTTATTTAATTTTGAATGAAACGGCTCTCCATACAATTCACCTATAAAAGCTACTATACAGAGGACCAAAGCAATCGAATAAATATTTTATTGTTAAATATTTGTTTGTGATAAATTTAACAACATTTTATTAATTACAATCAGAAAATAAATAAAAACATGTAAATGAAGTTGATTTAAGACAAAACATTTTTTTTTAATAATTATATTGGCTTTAACAAAATAATATAAGTAAAATCACATTTTTGTGAATTATTTTTGACATTTAAGTTGTTTATGTTGTTTTATAAAAGTTTTAAAGATTTCCATTATCATTCATATGTTGGTTCATTTATTGCTTGTAGTTCTTTCTTTTTTATTTTCATAGAAATAAATGTTTCTAGGGCTGCACGGTGGCACATTGTTCCCTTGTTCGACTCCCGGCCGGGGGTCTTTCTGCATGGAGTTTGCATGTTCTCCCCGTGCATATGTGGGTTCTCACCGGGTACTCTGGCTTCCTCTCCAGTCCAAAGACATGCCTGTTAGGTTAACGGGTCTCTCTAAATTGCGCTTAGGGGTGTGAATGGGTGTGTGCATGGTTTTTTTGTGTGTTGCCCTGCGATGGACTGGCGACCTGTCCAGGGTGTACCCCGCCTCTCGCCCATAGATTGCTGGAGATAGGCACCAGCTCCCCCGTGACCCACTATGAAATAAGCGGTATAGAAAATGACTGACTGACGGACTAAATGTTTATATACCAACACATTTATTACATTTTGACAATTTTGGCCTTTGATACTTCTGACAAGACCTCGGGGTCTTGTTCACGAGTGAGGGAAGAATGGAGCGGGAGATCGACAGACGGATCGGTGTGGCTGCCGCAGTAATGGGGGCGCTGTGCCGTTCTGTTGTGGTGAAGAGAGAGCTGAGCCGAAAAGCGAAGCTCTCGATTTACTGGTCGGTCTACGTTCCTGCCCTCACCTATGGCCATGAACTTTGGGTCATGACCGCAAGCGGCTGAAATGAGCTTCCTCCATAGGGTGACTGGGCACTCCCTTAGAGATAGGGTGAGGAGCTTGGCCATCCGGGAGGGGCTCAGAGTAGAGCCGTTGCTCCTAGAGCCTGTTGAGGTGGCTTGGGCATCTATACCGGATGGCTCCTGGACGCCTTCCTCGGGAGGTGTTCCAGGCATGTCCCACCGGGAGGAGGCCCAGGGGATGGCCCAGGACACGCTGGAGGGACTATGTCTCTCGGCTGGCCTGGGAACGCCTTGGGCCTCCTCTCGGAGGAGCTGGAGGAGGTGTCTGGGGAGAGGGACGTCTGGGTGTCTCTGCCGAGTCTGCTGCCCCCGTGACCCGGTCCCGGATAAAGCGGAAGACGACGAGTGCGAGTACGAGAAATTGATCAGTCTCATCAGGTAATTGCCTGAACTTATGTGGATAATGATATTAGGTCCCCAATAATGCATTGCAAGTTTTCTATGAATAAGGCCAGTTTCAAGGCCTTGCTTTCAAGGCCTATGCTGAAATCTTTATGTATCTTGGATCACAGGAATACAGATGTTCTCAAACCAAATACTAAGTGCATGTTACCCCAAACAAGGTTGAAATTGTCAAATCAACAGTAACTGCTATGTGAAACTATAATTTTGACCTTTATATTTTATTTGCAAAGTTATAGTTACTTAAACAAGGTGACGCAGCTTGTCAAAAGTATTCAAAAAGTTGAGTCAGAGAAATTTTCTTTCAAGTCAAATGTTTATTTATGGGTTTACTTTTTCAAGAACGTTTTAAAAGGTTTTTAGAGGTCATCTTATCTTATCATGAACATTAAAATTACATATTTGTGTGTATCTGTTTGGCTCATTAAATTTTTTCAGTGTGTGCTTCCACACTATTTCAGTCAGTAGTGGATCTTTCTTAAATAGCATCCTGGGCTAAATCCCATCTTCCTTACCCCCTAAAGTGCTCACACCTTCCCCAACATTGGGGACTGCAAATGAGCTACATAAAACCTGTTTAGGGCACAACTGACGGATAACCTTTTTTTTGTTGGTCAGCTACTGCTGCTCCAAAGCCCTTGACAATGAGCCGTATCATCCATATAAATATCCACCACTGGTTTCAATGGCTTTACAGTCCATATCTCACCAAGATGTGCCTCTTTCAATATATTTGTGTTTTTTTTCAACCAAAAATAAGATTTTGACAGTAGCTTAACAATAATTGCGCGCTTTTTAGGAAAAAGAAAAATCAAAACTAAAGAATCTATGACAGGAAAATATAAATAGCTGAAAACCTGCCTACCTTTACCACCATGGGTCAGTGTAACAGGAATAAGAGAACTTCATTGTTTCTATGGCAGCTTAACAGTTTTCCGCTTAAAAGTACGCAATGAGGCAAACTACAACCAGGCTACAACCATTTTTTTTAGAGAAACAACAGCAATTAGGAGGATGATAATGCTGTTGTCTGGACACATAAGAAGGTGTATGTACCACGAGATTGGGCTCACTAAGCAGCTGACATAACAGCCGTTTCCTAGCAACCCAGATTGATATGTGTTGTCATTTGTAGTAATTTCGCTATTATCTAAGATGACATGAGCATTGTATGTGTTTTGCAGAGGAATTCACTTTCTGTGTTATCTTTATGTTTAATGATTTCAGTATTATTTGAACTGAATATTTTTACTAATGCATGGTATTGCAAACAAACATGGTTGAGTCACCTGGAGCAGCGGTGGTATTGACAGCATGCTCCTAAGCTCTGTCGATTATAAGTACAAATCTACAGGAATAGTTATTTTTTTCCTTCGTTGCTTCCTATAACATGACTGTATGAAGTGATTGTAAACCAACTTACTTAATAACATAGCTAATAGCCAGTCAGTTAAGAGCATTGCACCAAGTTTTGACATGGCTCTGAGTCACTTGGCACTCTGTCCCTTCACACTTAATCTTTGTTTTGATAGTAACATGTACATCTGTTCGGGGACCATGTTTGACTGTTATGATTGATTTGTGGGGCATTTCTAAGCTAAAACCTGACTAGATGCTGGGTGCTCCTTCAGCATCTAGAGAGGCAACAGATCCTGATCAGTTTGTTTAAAATTACAGTATTCTTCACTGTTTGCACACAACTTTGCAGCACAACATTTTTGCAACAAAACAAAACAAGCAAGCAAACAAAACAAATATAGATTTTTAGGGATATTAATAAAAAAACACTTCCATACATTTCACAGTGGTTGCAGTATAGGTGTTGGCAAGGTAAAACATCTGGAGAATGTGAACTAACTGTTTTTGGAAAGAACGTTGACAAGACATAAATATGTAATTTCAGAAGATGTGTTGACAAGACATTAGTTGGTGTGCTTTTAAAATACTATATTAAGAGGCATGACTAGTCTGTTTTCTTCAGAAACACCTTTAGTTTTTCTTTAGTTTATACATTCAGATCACAGAGTTTTTTCTCATTCCTTTGATCTCAGTATCCACCCTGTGGCTTATGTTGCCTGTTCGCTCATGTTCCTGAATGTAATTGTAGCATTACCTAAACACAACTGGTACTACACAGATTGTTCCTATAATTTTTATACAAACCCTGCTGTTATATATCAAGTGCACTGTGCTACACATTTGACTTAAAATGCGACTGCTGTAGCCATTGTTTTGAATGCAGGTGGGGTGCTATTGACAGCAGAACTAAGCTGTGTCTTTAGAGGGAAAGCAGAGTTCCCTGTTCATTACCCATAGTGTGGCTGAACAAGCCCTTTTTGTTAGAAACAGTCCAATGGAAATCATTGACAGACACTAGGACAATATCAGATTTACACAAGGTCTAAGAATAAATGTGGTGCATTGTGCTGGTAAGCCAGCTTGCTCTACACTAGTAGGATATTGTCCCTTTAGGAAGATTGATCAAAAATTGTATATAGATCAAACAGACACTTTTAAAAGAAGGATTTAGAAGTTTTGAAATGTGTTTGTGTGAAGCTGTTATCTTACTGCATTAAATAGTAAGGTACCCACTACAACTACTCCAAAAGAGACAATTTGCACACAGGAAGAAGCTTGATGGCTAGCCAAACAGGGGCACCAGTTGATCAAATTTCAGGATTAAAACCACTTAAACACTAGTGCAAGCTTGCACCCTATTTGTGGATTGTAAACCTTCTTTGCACAAGAAATGCTGCTCAGTTAGTCACTATTTCCACATCAGAACAATACCTGTTTCACTTTGTAAATGTCTTGTCTTGTCAAATACAACCAACCTTCCCCTTGGGTCAACACAAACAACAAAAAATGATTATTGAGGTTTTTTAGCCTCTCATTTATCTACAAATAATTTTTAGAAAAACACAGACAGAGAAATCCACTGAAAAACACTTATTGTAAAATTTGTACTCAAATGGATTGGACATTTTAATAAACTAACAACATTTTGGAAAAGATTTCTTTGCAAAACCAACTTTATGGACAAACAGTTGGTGTCATAAAACTGAAGCAACATCTGAACTTCACTGGTGAGTAATGCCCCTTCTCAATCTATTTGGGTTGCATCAGGTGACTTTAACATAGTTTAATTAATTTTCCATCACAATAGTATACCATCTCAGTGGGGGCGGAATGGTCAATACCACGGTTCGAAATGATGTGATAGAGACACAAAAAACAAAACAGCCTAGACTGCTGCTGCATTTATGTTTTTTTTTTTTTTGTGAAAAGAAGAGAGCCAGAGAAGGCTCTGGGGAGACCCGAAGCATTGTAGATCAATACAGACTAGACAGGGAAGCCATGCAGTATGAAATAGAATTATGCAAACTAGATGCTAATAGTGCCTAAAGCTAGCTTGCTATAATACTGCTCATATACACAATAAGCCCAGCATAAAATGATTTAATGGTTGAAATTATTATTTACTAAAATACGCTGTGACTAGTGACGCCGCCCCCTAGCCATCAATGATCTAACATGGCGTTTTTAGTGCGACTCAAAACGGTTGGAACTGCAACCAAGCAGATACTCAAAACAGGTTAGTTGGTTCAACAAAACTGTTACTAATGCAAAACCTGAAAAAGTGTTCAACCGTAGCGAACAGCTCTAAGTAGGGACTAGTGGAATAGAAGAATAGAAGTATAGGACACAATCTAATACTGATGGGATACCACTTAATCACAGAAATGTTGTTGAATTTTTTAGTTATATCTTGATAACTTTTATTTTACCAAAAGAAGGTCTTGCTAAAATCTCATGATATGTGAGCTGATGAAAACTCCTTGATGGAGTGGCAACCTGTCCAGCCTCTGCCTCTCACCCAACGACTGGTGAAGATAGGCACCATCCCCCAGCAACCATGTATTGTTACTGAACATGGAATATTTTGCCATTTAATTACTGCAATTATGTCAGCTGTACAATTAGACACTTATTTGGTTGACATTTTAGCCTTCATTGTTAAACTTAATATTCACACTGCTCTTTTCTGTATATTTGCAAACATACCATCCATGTTTGTCTCTGAATATTTGTGAGATATGTGTGTTTTCAGGCTTGTTTGGAGGGGCAGAGAGTGTTTCAAACATTATGCTAAAACCTCAAAGTGCATGGCAATTTTATGTCAAAACAGCAAGAACACACCAATGTGGAAATGCAATGTGTAGCAATAAAACGAGCACATCCTCATTGAAAGATATGGCTTGCCTTCACTGAGATTCAGCCTCAGTAAAGGGTTGATTTCATCTCACTGTATTGTTCTACATACATTTTTTTTAGAGATTTGCCCTGGAGGAAGCAGTTTCTTCCTTATTGCTGAGAATTAGTGTAACTATAGGGGTTTATGTGCTGCTATTTGCGAGTCTCTTGTGTATTTAAAGAATTTACCCCTGCATACTGATGAACAGAGTGATAGCTCCCTTATTGACCAACTCCACATTCACTAACACAAACAAGTGTCCTTTCTTAATAAATAGCATTCATTAAGATTGCATTAAACCGCTAGTCGGGTTTGTATTTGTGTTTGCATGTGGTGTTTTGAATAATTAATTCTTTTGTCCATAGGGCCATATGGATGGGTGTTTTGTGACATTTTCAAAAAGTGTATAGATGTTTAGGAAATGTTTACCTCCGTCAGATATATCCTCTGGGAGCGATAGGGAATGTGTTGGTAATCTCTGCAGTCCAAATACATAATGTAATGATGATAAGATAAGCTATACCCTGGTGTGTTTACTTGCTGGCTAAAGGGAGAGAAGGGAACATCTGTAATAAGTAATAACAGAGCACAACTATCAGCAAACAGATAAATATTCTGTAGGGGACGTTGTATATATCTTATAAATCAAATCAAAGACAACTCAAAAGCTGACTCTCTATAATGAAACTTTTAGGTGTCACTGTTGAAGGTTTTAAATGGCTTTACACTGCATACATTTTACTTATTTTTGTTACAAAATTAATTAATTAGATCTTACAGTGGAACTTGTGCAACAGTTCATAGAAGCTATTGTTGGCACTTGTTAGCCTAACTGTAGGTCAGCCCAAATGAAAGTTGTGTGTCACTAACTAACTAAGTTGACTGGCAAGAAACAGAAAATTGCAGAAAAAGAACATATTGATGTTCAAATATGGTTGTAGTAACCACACGGATAAGAACTGTGATGAAAAGCAGACATAATTATTGATGTATTATGCTATTCACTAAAGATGTCCACACCAAACTAATGGCTAATAATACGCATAAGTTTAACATATTACTGACTTTTCTTTATTAGCAATGCAGACAGTTTGTTTTCTTTCCATAAAGCTGCAGCGGACTAGGGGTGATGGGATAGAGCTAGCCCAATAGTAAAAAAAACAGGGCATTTATGGCAAACCGTTTGTGTGTATTTTCTGTAGCTTTGATATCATATGTGAAGGCCTATTTATGCTAATTGTTAAATACGCAAATCCATGTGGACGGAGTCTTCATCTGTCTTCTTTGTTCATTGTGTGTATTTTGACTCGTCATTAGGGTGCTTGTGGATGTAAACCCAAAATGCAACAAATGGAACAACTCCACTAGTAATTATGGGGGCTGTGTGACACAGTGTAACTCACATGTGATCAGCAAAAGGAGCAAAAAAGAAAGAATTGCAGAAAAGGAGGAACTTCTCCTTCCACTTTCTGTGATGTATTTCATGACCACACAGACAGCCTCCATCTACTGCGATGCTTGTTGCTATGTCTTTTTCTGAAACAACCATGGCAACTTAATAAACGTAATAAAGGCTGATGGCATACATACCAGCATAAATGGAATATCATTTCCAGGAACAGTTCTTAAATAGCATCACTTAGTGTTAAAACATTGCCAAAGCAGGTGAGTAAGAGTTAAACATTTCACAATCTGTGTATCTAATGTTTTCACATAAGTTATTTTTGTACATACAGTATTTTGTAATTTAGTTTCAAAAAGTGAAAAGAAATCTATTATTTGCTTTTGTTTTTGTTGTTTTTTTCCTGTTGTTCCATACCCTTACCTAACCATGAACAAAAACTAAGGTACATGCCTAACTGTGATGTATCTGAACCATTACAGCACTAATAGATAATGGAGTTGATTGTTAAAATGTTTTGCTCAAACATTTATCTATTAGAATCATGGATCTTTAACTGTGCCGCTGGTGTTATTGTTGGTCTTATTATTTGCAAGGTAAATATAAATAAGTTGAGTAGGCTGGTGACTACTTTTGTTGTGTTCCATTTACCTCTGAAGTCCAAACTTGGATTTGGGATAATCAATCCAAATTAAACAATGTTCCAATTACTAGTTAAAAAAAACATGTTCCTAATTTATGTATTCAGTGATCAGGTTACCTCCTGTATTTTTACAAACAGAGGCACAACCTGTTCAGTAAAGAAGATTGCATGGCACTGTCTGTGAGATATGGAGTTTTGACAAAAATTCAATCTGGAAGACTCACCTCCACTACCGGCTCCGTACTATGACTCCATCATGCGTCTCCGCTCCAACCAATCAGCGTCAAGTCTGCAATCCTCCTCAGCCAATCACCCTCTAAGGCTTCGCTTTTAAGGACCTCCAACCATGGATCTCCCTGCTCTCCTGCCGAGCTTCGACCCTCCTCCACCCCATTGCCACCATCTGGCTTCGTAGCTCCTTGCAACTCCCTTATTATCATGCCTCCATTCCATCACCAGTATCGGATCCCAGGGAGGGAAGACATGTCTAATCCTAATCCTAAATCATTCATTCAAGCTCATGTCATTCATAGCATTCATGTCTTCCTCCGGGGTCTGAGCGCCAAAGAAATAAACATCTGCAATTTAACTTCTCTAATCGGCATCTTTGTGTTTTTATTGTGAGTCTTTACAGGTACCAGTATATACAATAATCTGGAAATGTCCAAATATTGTTGCACTACTATTTTAAAATGTCTGTCAAAATGGTGGTACTTGAAAAACGTATTTACTGGTACCAGTTATAAAAAAAAATGAGAACCACTGATTTAGATTAAATCAATTACTTAGTGACTAGATTAATCTATTCAACAATAGTCATTAGTGGCACCCCCATTAGTTACTCATTGTACTGTAGATTATCTTAAAGACATATATACAGAGTTTGAACTGAAGCGCTAAATCCTTTTGTTCAAGAAACAGATCTTAATCACAAGTCTTATTTTTAAATGTTGAAGCAATATCACTAAGATACTGTAGCTTAGTATTATATTTATATTTTTAAACTGGTTACATAATGTGACTTGATGATTCATGATTGGTGACATTTTAGAGAGCTCCATTATAATCAGTGTTAGATTATCTATTTGGCCAGTAAAGGAAGGCTCATGTATAGTAAGGTCATTATGTATAAAAGTTGTTTTTTTTTCCTTTTAGTTTTTCTTATCCTTCTTCTTCAGTGAATGTAAGTGTCTGTCTTTTGAGTTCTCATCACAAAGCTGCAGAAAATTGATTTTTCTTTTATTCAAAAGCATGTGCATCACAATATGTTGCTTTACCCATTATTGATTATCCTTCAACCTACTTTGACACTCCCTCTTTCAAGAATTCTGTTAAAAAAGAAAATAAAGAGGAAAGGGGTATCTGGTTTTACAATTCAGTGAAAGTATGGCATAACTACTACTTCCTGCTGAATGTGAAAGCCTTTCTGTGAATTGCAACAACTGAATCCTCAACTGAGTTTGAATGTACAAAAATAAATCACTTTTATAAATGCATATGCATCAGTGTTGCAGTATAACAGTCGAGAAGACAACCTCTAAAGTACCACCACATTTTATTGATGTTCCATTAATCAGCTTAAAATTCTGAATGCGGAACCATGCAGATTTGTTCTTTATCGCTATTTACTATCTGGGTGTCTGTAGTCATTTTACGAGCTGAAATATAGATAGCACCACAGCATAAGCCCCCCCAATCTCTCACCACTAAATTACAGTTTTTGTGCTCTCTCTGTTAATCTCTCTCTCTCCGTCTCTCTCTCTCTCTCTCTCTCTCTCTCTCACATACACAGACACACATACACACCTCCATTTCCAGTACAAATAGGGCCATTACATCACATTGGACATGAACTAAGCCTCACTGTTTCATAAAACCACCTAATCTAAACATCCTAATGAGTATTTGCCGATTGTCGCTTAAATTTAACATCTTGTATCTACTACTGAGTGATCAAATATGTGTCCCTACAACACAAGTAAAACTCATGAAAATTCAAAGCTGCAAAGAGATGGTCACCTTCATGCTCAGTGGGATGCTTCCTGCAGCCCAAAAAAATGCTACCAAAACATTGTCATTCAGTGCAAAGAGAGAAGCCAAAGGCCAAAGAAAGGGCAGCACACCCCAGCCAGGGAAGCTGGAAAGAAATGAGAATTTCTTTAGAGTGCAAGTGTGTTTAAAAAAAGATATTTATGAATAATTGATGTAACGTTTCTTTACATTTTTTGTGATATTTTTAACAAGCATGTTGAGAAATAAGTGAAAGGCAGTTATAATTTTACACAAACATTATCTACATTATTATCATGTGAAATATGATCACACGCTGAGAGCTATTGATTAACCCTGGTTTAAACTGAACAGCTTGATAACTTTATTTCTAAAATATCTGTGTTTTTCTTTATCTTCATTATGCTGTTTGGTCACTGATATTCTCCAACAAACCTCTGAGGGCTTCATAGAACAGCTGATTTACACTGAGATTAAATTACAAACAGGTGGACTGTACTAATAAAGAGACGTTGAAAGGCAATTCGTTGCACTGGATTTTGTTTTAGGGGTATCAGAGTATCATTTTCCCGCACTTCACTTGATGCGCTAGTTTGTGTTGATCTATTTCATAGAATCCCAATGAAATGCAGTCTTATTCAATAAATGAGAATATGCGTTCCAGTAAGAATTATTTAAAGAGTATTTTTTTTATTACAATTTTAAGCATTTTATAAAACATATCTTTCAAAAAACTATTTCTGTATAAAAAAAAAAAAGTTTTTTTTATTGGTCTGATGTAATATTACAATCTTAAATGTCGTGTTATCATTAGCTGTAAAAATAAACTCCTCATAATTAACAGAAATAAAGGCTTGAAAACATCAGTTTGTGTGCAGTTATATGTTTCACTTAGTGAGCTAAATTACTGAAATAAATGAACTTTTCAACAATATTCAAATGCATTGAATGGGTCTGTACATAAAAGTAAAATAAAATGTAAAAAAACAAATATTCAGTAATTCTAGATAAATATGGAACAAAGAATTTAAAAGAAAGAAAACTAAACAAAAGAAACTGAAAATTAATAATCAGCATATATGAAAATGATTTTGTTTAAATTACCAGTAAATTAAAAATATTTAAAATGTTTTATACATACTCCATAGACTGCCCTTGATGATTTGCTTTATGTTTTAATTTACAATTTTGATCTTCATTCAACTGAAAGCAAAAAGCCTTGACTTATAATAGCCAAGGTACATGAATCATAAGAGCACCTATGAGACTAGCACTTCCAAATGTCCTGTTATCCATTTTTGTTGGTTTTGAAACATTTAATTTCACTGTTAAATGACAGTGTATTCTCCCAGGTTAGGTTCTCAAAGTACTTTAATACCGCAAGTTAAAGAAACATCCCATCATAAACAGAGAATGTGTCAACCAGATGTTTTTTTGAGTCTTGCCTGTCACAAAGTCTGCTTTGACATTGGCAAAACTGCTGAAAATGCATGCCAATGTTTTCACTGGCCCTAATCATTCACTATAAATGTGGTGTCTGTTCGTCCTGATAAGCGAGTGGTACATTCTGTTTGCTACAACCATATAATCAGAGCTGATTTTGCTTGAAACGCTGAAGTTTCTCCTCATAATCAGTGTCCTCCGTCATACAAATTCTTGAACTTAAAATGCATGCTACTTCCATTAAAATTCTTTTGGAAATTTTAATGCCAAAAAAATGTGTTTCCATTTGTTGTTCAGCAATGTCTCGCTACAATAATACTGCATAAGCCTGCAACATTCTAACAAAATGACCATAACTTTATAAAATGACTGGTTAAAATATTTCAACTATTCAACTATTGTTGAATAGGCTTCCCTAATGAAGAGTGAGGCCCAGTCATGTCAGATCATCATGAAGCCAATGGGAACCAGCACTTTGATATCTTTGGTATCCAACAGAAAGATCTGATGTTGGAGATTCTCAGCTTAGAGCTACTTTCACATTTCCCCTAGTGGTAGTAAAATGGATGTTTTGGCAGCAATGTAAACTTCTGACCAGTCCTCTTGTGTAATGATCTGACAGCTGTGACCTTCACGGGAATGTGTCCAGTGACCTCACAGGGGGGGAAGGCTGTATTATCAGACAAACTTCTTCTGAAAAAGCAGTAAAAACTGTATGATTGGCTAGAAGGGAAAGAAAGCCAGGATGCAGTAATTTGTCTGGGTTTGAGCCTCCTAAGCACAGTACAGGTTGTGTAGGGATAAGGCTAGAGCAGAAACATGTAACAGATTAGGAGTGTGTGCTGCAGGACATAAAGTCACAGTACATTGTGAAAGCAACCAATGCTCAAGTCCACATTTGGCTTCTTCCAGAAGGAACAAATAAACCCTGAATTGCTCTTTTTCTTCCTGAGTTGTTTTTTGACATTGGTTTACAAATTACCATTTCAGACAAAGTTGGGAAAGTAGATTTTTAGCATCCAGGTTATGGATCCTTTCTTTTTTAGTTCATATCCTTGTGCAAGCCCATGCAACATTATTTATATCCCTATAACTTTCCCACATTGATGAATTTAATCAACTTACAACCCCAAACTTTAATATATTTTAGCATTATTTTTATTTAATCAGCCAGCACAAAGTAGTGCAATATTATAAAGTAATAGGAAAATTATACAAAGGTTTCACAATTTTCTATGAAGGAAAAGCATAGAATTCATTTGAATTCAAACCCTTTTACTCTAATAGCCCAAAATAAAATCAAGTGTCATCAACTGTTTTCAGAAGTCACACAAATTGTAAATAAAGCTATTTGTTAGAGAGCATTAGTGAACACATTTGAGGACCAAGAAACACACCAGGCATGTCAGGAATACAGCTATGGAGACACTGTTTTTAGGCACTAGCAGCCTTTATTTTTCTTCTTTTTTTTAAAGTAAGTAGACAGGAAATAGTGTGGAGAGAGGGGGAAGGACATGCAGTAAACTTTGATGGCCTGGGACTTGAACCCGCAACAGCCCATTTGAGGACTAAGGCCTTCGTACATGGGTCGCTCGCTAACCCTCTACACCAGCAAAGAAAGAAAGAAATATTTTTGATTTAATAGCACATTTATTTTTCAAAGAATATTCAGTATAACACCAAAATGTTCATTAATCAGTAAAACACCAAAGTTTTCACAATCACATAAACACAAAGTTAAAAATTAACTGTCCATCAACCACAGAACACACAATATTGTTATAACACCACTGAGAGAAAAACTCAAAAATAAAAACTCTGCTTTAACTCTATATTTAACCATCAAAGTGAACATTGTGTCAACTTTTTCCTCTGGAACATTGTTCATCTTATTTCCTCTACTAATATAAATTGAAAATTGTGCTTGTCCTATGAAAACATTTAACAGTTTCCACTTGATAGCTTCTTTTTTTTGTATAGCCTACACCAAAAATAAAAGCCACTTTAGACCAATTAACTCCACATTTTTTTAAAACATTTTTCAACAAATTAAACAAAGGTGCAAGTCGCTCACATTCAAGAAACATATGAAAAATAGTTTCTATTTCTTGACAAAAAGGACATAGTTCCATTGCATCTTTTTTAATCTTAGACACAAAACTATTAACACTCACTGCCCCATGTAAAATCCTCCACTGTAGATCACCTACCCTTTTACTCAGGGGTGGTTTATAAAAGACCCTCCACACAGGCTTCTGATTTTCTTCAACTCTTAATCTCTCTCTCCAAAACAGTATCAGTCCTTCCACTCAACTGTCTTTTATTCAACCCTTTAACAGACATTTTATAGAATAATTTTCCAGTTAACATATACAAATCTAAATCTTTATGAGTGTTCAAAAAAGGATCCATCACTTCTGTAAAATCAATATTTAATCCTATTTCTGGAAAAGGATCTGTAGTATCAGGAATTTCTTTCCCATTAAAATTATCTATCAACATCTGCTTTTCATCCAATGTTAAATTTGCAGCCCAGAAGTCTAAGACTGTCTGCATGATACGAACTGATTTTAACCCAATCAAAGAAGCTGTTGCCTCTGTATTTTGAAATCTTGGTCCAGCCACCTCCACAATTTGTCTCAATTTCAGAACTTTTTTTTCAAGCAATCTTCTTGTCAACCCAACTCCAGCTCCATCCTGTATATCCAACCGTGCTCCGAAAATTAAAGGTTCTTCTAGAAGCCAAAACAAGGATGTTGTTGGTTCCAGTCTTTTCCAATTAAAAACAGTCCAAGCTCTAAACAGATCTTTATAAAACATTGGCATTTCATAAGGACATATCAGTTTACAATTGAATAAAAACAAAGAATTATCCAATCCAAAACGTCCTACTCTTCTCAAGATAATACTTGCTAATGGTTTCCAGAAAACATCCTCCTCCCTTCCCAACAGATATTTCTGAATAAACTGTAATCTAAAAGCTGCAGTTCTGCTCTCTAGATGAACTGATCCCTGTCCACCTTCCTCTTCAGGCAAGAAGAGCACAGCCTGGGATATCCAATGTTTATTATCCCAAAAAAAATTAATCATACAAGATTGAATCCTTTGGAGTAGGCCAGAAGGTGGCTCCAAACATGCTAACCTATGCCACAATAAAGAAGCAACTAGATTATTTATAACAAGCACTCTTCCTCTGTAAGACATTTGCGGCAACAACCATTTCCACTAACCTAACCTTCCTTCCACTTTCTCAAACATTCCTTCCCAGTTCTTTTTTTCTGTGTCCTCATCCCCCAAGTACACCCCGAGATATTTCAAACCTCCTCTTTTCCATTTTAAACGTCCAGAGAGTTTAGGAAGCCCTGTAAGCCAACCTCCCATGGCTAGAGCCTCACTCTTAGCCCAGTTAACACATGTAGCTGAAATTTTACAAAATAAATCAACAATTTTCCCCAACTTGGTCGCTTCTTCCTGAGTTTTTACAATAATAATGATATCATCAGCATATGCAGATAATGTAATGATGAAAATTTAACATTCATATATTTTAGATTCATTGCACACTAACTAAAATATTTCATGTCTTTTATTGTCTTAATACAGATGATTACAGCTCATGAAAACCCAAAATTCCTATCTCACAAAATTAGCATATTTCATCCGACCAATAAAAGAAAAGTATTTTTAATACAAAAAACGTCAACCTTCAAATAATCATGTACAGTTATGCACTCAATACTTGGTCGGGAATCCTTTTGCAGAAATGACTGCTTCAATGCGGCGTGGCATGGAGGCAATCAGCCTGTGGCACTGCTGAGGTCTTATGGAGGCCCAGGATGCTTCGATAGCGGCCTTTAGCTCATCCAGAGTGTTGGGTCTTGAGTCTCTCAACGTTCTCTTCACAATATCCCACAGATTCTCTATGGGGTTCAGGTCAGGAGAGTTGGCAGGCCAATTGAGCACAGTGATACCATGGTCAGTAAACCATTTACCAGTGGTTTTGGCACTGTGAGCAGGTGCCAGGTTGTGCTGAAAAATGAAATCTTCATCTCCATAAAGCTTTTCAGCAGATGGAAGCATGAAGTGCTCCAAAATCTCCTGATAGCTAGCTGCATTGACCCTGCCCTTGATAAAACACAGTGGACCAACACCAGCAGCTGACACGGCACCCCAGACCATCACTGACTGTGGGTACTTGACACTGGACTTCTGGCATTTCCTTCTCCCCAGTCTTCCTCCAGACTCTGGCACCTTGATTTCCGAATGACATGCAGAATTTTCTTTCATCCGAAAAAAGTACTTTGGACCACTGAGCAACAGTCCAGTGCTGCTTCTCTGTAGCCCAGGTCAGGCGCTTCTGCCGTTGTTTCTGGTTCAAAAGTGGCTTGACCTGGGGAATGCGGCACCTGTAGCCCATTTCCTGCACACGCCTGTGCACGGTGGCTCTGGAAGTTTCTACTCCAGACTCAGTCCACTGCTTCCGCAGGTCCCCCAAGGTCTGGAATCGGCCCTTCTCCACAATCTTCCTCAGGGTCCGGTCACCTCTTCTCGTTGTGCAGCGTTTTCTGCCACACTTTTTCCTTCCCACAGACTTCCCACTGAGGTGCCTTGATACAGCACTCTGGGAACAGCCTATTCATTCAGAAATTTCTTTCTGTGTCTTACCCTCTTGCTTGAGGGTGTCAATAGTGGCCTTCTGGACAGCAGTCAGGCCGGCAGTCTTACCCATGATTGGGGTTTTGAGTGATGAACCAGGCTGGGAGTTTTAAAGGCCTCAGGAATCTTTTGCAGGTGTTTAGAGTTAACTCGTTGATTCAGATGATTAGGTTCATAGCTCGTTTAGAGACCCTTTTAATGATATGCTAATTTTGTGAGATAGGAATTTTGGGTTTTCATGAGCTGTATGCCAAAATCATCCGTATTAAGACAATAAAAGACCTAAAATATTTCAGTTAGTGTGCAATGAATCTAAAATATATGAATGTTAAATTTTCATCATGACATTATGGAAAATAATGAACTTTATCACAATATGCTAATATTTTGAGAAGGACCTGTAGATTTGGTTAAATCAGATGAAACATTGACAGTGTACTGTTGACAGAATTCTTTAATTTCAGTATTACCACGATCCCACCAGGTACAGGATGAATATTACACTCTTGGAAAATACCAAGATTATGTCTAAAACAATATATTCTATCTAACCTAGCTGCAGAAAAAGAATTACCTGTCTTCCTGGCCCATGTATATTGTCTTTCTTGAATATGTAATTCTCTCCATACATCAGCTAATGAAAATGCATCTATTAAGTGCTTTAAGCAACTTTTTGAAGGTGGATGAGGTTCAAAAGGATTCTTATCCAATTTATCATTTTCTGTACAGTTAAAATCTCCACCCAAAAAAAGAAAACTTTCAGCATCACATTTACATAAAACATCTTCGAGTTTATGTAAGGAAAGAACCCTCTCCCGTCCTGTATTTGGAGCATATACATTAACAAATACAATATTAAAACACTCATATTTTGCTTTCACCACCATTAGTCTACCTTTTACCACCTCCTCAACTTCACATGACTCTGGTAAAAAAGTTTTTAGAAAAAAGAAGTGCTACTCCACCACTGGTCTGATTTAAATGACTCAAAATAACTTCACCCTCCCATTCTCTCCTCCAGTCTATTTCATTAAAATAATCACTGTGTGTTTCTTGAATCATCAACACATTCAGATGTTTTAGATTCATTAATTCAAACACACCGATTCTCTTCCTCACATCTCTGGCTCCATTCAGATTTAAGGTGGAAACTCTGAAGTGGCTCATTCCCAAAGGTGTAAGGATTAACACAAAAAAAAAAAAGACAAAAAACTATCAAGCCTCAGACTCCTCACCATTATTAAGTTCTTGTTTAAGTTCTTGTTTAAGTTTCTTGTATCAGTTTTTTTAACCGGTAAACTTCTTTGTCAGTATAGTCCCCTTTTCTTTTATCATTCAACTGAGATCTCACATACAGAAGGAAAAGTTTCTTGTCAGGAAAAAAATCCTCTACTTTAAAATTTTTCATATTCTTTGTAACTTTCAAAAAAAGTTTAACATTTTGTACATCATAACTTTTCCTCTGTTGATTGGGCACAAAAGATTTACAGGATGAACTGGCCAAACTATCTTCATTCCAACGTTCATCTTCCCCTTCCTCCTCTTCATCCATATTGCTTTCTAATTCCAGACACTTTCCTGAATTTTCCATTTCCGTGTCACTTCTGACTTCATTTTCAGCTTGAGAACTAATAACACACTCAGTTTTTTTCCTTTTTGCAGAAAACTCAATTTCATCTTCTTCCGGTATTTGACAGTTTCCCATATCCTCTACATTGTCTGTGTTCGTTTTCTGTTGTTGAGACTTTAGTAAACACTGACTCTGCTCTTCCACAAAGTTATCCTCTTGATTTCCCTGCGAAACTAACACCGTCTGACTTTGAATCTGCGCAACTTGTTCTTCATCCTCTCCCTCAAAACTATTTTCATTTACTTGTTTTTCTGTCTGAGCAGGATTCTCAGACATTGTTCCATCTGTTTCATTTGTCTCTGGTCTCTCTGCATCTTTGTCTTCAGTTTGTTTCGGCGTCTTTTCGCCTCCCTCATCTCCCCTTTGCTCCGCATTATTATTAGGAAGATTTTTTCCGGGACATACTCGAACTAAATGACCAACTTCCCCGCAACCAAAACACACCAAAGTGCCCGAAGTCATATAAATGGCATAATCAAATTCCTCCACTCGCACATTGAACACTAAATTAAGGTCTTCATTCTTTTTATTCAGAATCATAAGGACCTGTCTTTTACGTGAAACAACATGCTTTAACAGCGGTGACTTGCAACTCGGAGGCAGCGTTCTGATCGGAGATATAATTTTCCCGTGCCGTGACAGTTCTCTCACTAGCAGTTCATCACTGATGAACGGAGGAATATTTGCAATTGTTACTTGTTTAGCAGGTGTACTCAACGGAGAAACTGACAAAAAAAACATCATTTACAACAATACACTTTTCAATCACTTTGTTTGCCTTCTCCACACTATCAACAAAAATAACCACTGCACTGTTCATCCGAGCAGCAGATTTAATGCTGCTACAACCAACAACTTCTCCCACCGCCAAACTAAACTCTTCCACTGTAGCGCTTGGACAACTAGGTATGATTTTAAAACCATGTTGCCTCGTAAGCTTTGTAAACTCCATTCCCGGCGTTTTGCAAACAACCAGCAAAACGTCGGTTCCTACTTACTGAAAAATAATCAGTAACTCTTAAATCAACTTCACCAACACAATGCAATCAAAGACAAATACTCAAAAAACACATTAAAGATAAAAAAAAAAGCACAGTTAGAAGTTCTCAATCTCTCAGTATACTCACCACATGCTCCACCACCAACACCCAGCGTGCAGCGCGAAAGAAAGAAAGAAAGAAAGAAAGCCATACATGTTTATTTTGAGTTAGCCAAAAAAGGAAAACATCAAACGTGGGAGAAAGTGCTCTTCTCAGATGAGATTAAAATTGAACTTCAATGCGGAACACTATTTGTGGTGAAATACGAATATGGATGTTTTTCATTAGCAAGGGAAGAAAGGCTGGTGAAAGCTGATGGAAAATTGCATGAAGCTAAATTTAGTGCAACCCTCGAAGAAAACTTGTTAGAAGCAACAAAAGACACTGAATTATGTACAGTACAGACCAAACGTTTGGACACACCTTCTCATTCAAAGAGTTTTCTTTATTTTCATGACTATGAATATTGTAGCTTCACACTGAAGGCATCAAAACTATGAATTAACACATGTGGAATTATATACTGAACAAAAAAGTGTGAAACAACTGAAAATATTTCTTATATTCTAGGTTCTTCAAAGTAGCCACCTTTTGCTTTGATTACTGCTCCGTACACTCTTGGCATTCTGTTAATGAGCTTCAAGAGGTAGTCACCTGAAATGGTTTTCACTTCACAGGTGTGCCCTGTCAGGTTTAATAAGTGGGATTTCAAGCCTTATAAATGGGGTTGGGACCATCAGTTGTGTTGGGGAAATCTATTATTGTGGAAAAACACAATACATTTTTTTCATGCTGTCTTTTTGGTCTTATGCGAATGTCAGAATATAGTAAGATGTATTGTTGACTAAAAGGGGGTTGTGTTTCAATACAACATTGCTGTCTAAAGGTAAGGCAAACTGTAGGATTATATTTTTCGATGTCACCCACAGTTGGAAAAAGTTTACACAAGACTGCACTGGTTGGGAACAGTCAGTGAGTAATTGGCACACACATATGACACAAAACAGTGTGTGAAAGGAGCTGATCTGACTCAATCTTGGTCACAGCAATCAAATACTTGAACCTTTAGAGCTCAGTCTGCCTATGGTCGGGTGTAAACTCATTACTGACCGACTTGCAAATGTGTTGCTAACCATTGATATATATATATATATATATACAGTACAGACCAAATGTTTTGGACACACCTTCTCATTCAAAGAGTTGTCTCATGACTATGAATATTGTAGCTTAACACTGAAGGCATCAAAACTATGAATTAACACATGTGGAATTATATACTGAACAAAAAAGTGTGAAACAACTGAAAATATGTCTTATATTCTAGGTTCTTCAAAGAAGCCACCTTTTGCTTTGATTACTGCTCCGCACACTCTTGGCATTCTGTTGATGAGCTTCAAGAGGTAGTCACCTGAACTGGTTTTCACTTTACAGGTGTGTCCTGTCAGGTTTAATAAATGGGATGTCAAGTCTTATAAATGGGGTTGGGACCATCAGTTGTATTGTGCAGGAGGTGGATACAGTACACAGCTCATAGTCCTACTGAATAGACTGTTAGAATTTGTATTATGTCAAAACAAAAGCAGCTAAGTTAAGAAAAACGAGTGGCCATCATTACTTTAAGAAATGAAGGTCAGTCAGTCCGAACAATTGGGAAAACTTTGAAAGTGTCTCCAAGTGCAGTTGCAAAAACCATCAAGCGCTACAAAGAAACTGGCTCACATGAGGACCGCCCGAGGAAAGGAAGACCAAGAGTCACCTCTGCTGCGGACGATGAGTTCATCCAAGTCAACAGCCTAAGAAATCGCAGGTTAACAGCAGCTCAGATTAGAGAACAGGTCAATGCCACACAGAGTTCTAGCAGCAGCCACATCTTTAGAACAACTATTAAAAGGAGACTATTAAGAGGAAATCTGTGCTTTGGTCTGATGAGTCCAAGTTTGAGATCTTTGGTTCCAGCCACCGTGTCTTTGTGTGGCGCAGAAGAGGTGAATGGATGGACTCTACATACCTGGTTCCCACCGTGAAGCACGGAGGAGGAGGTGTGATGGTGTGGGGTTGCTTTGCTGGTGACACTGCTGGGGATTTATTCAAAATTGAAGGCATACTGAACCAGCATGGCTACCACAGCATCTTGCTGCGGCATGCTATTTCATCCGGTTTGCGTTTAGTCGGACCATCATTTATTTTTCAACAGGACAATGACGCCAAACACACCTCCAGGCTAAATAAGGGCTATTTGACCAAGAAGGAGAGTGATGGGGTCCTGCGCCAGATGACCTGGCCTCCACAGTCACCGGGCATGAACCCAATCGAGATGGTTTGGGGTGAGCTGGACCACAGAGTGAAGGCAAAAGGGCCAACAAGTGCTAAGCATCTCTGGGAACACCTTCAAAACTGTTGGAAAACCATTTCAGGTGACTACCTCTTGAAGCTCATCAACAGAATGCCAAGAGTGTGCGTAGCAGTAATCAAAGCAAAAGGTGGCTACTTTGAAGAACCTAGAATATAAGACATATTTTAAGTTGTTTCACAATTTTGTGTTCAGCATATAATTCCACATGTGTTAATTCATAGTTTTGATGCCTTCAGTGTGAAGCTACAATATTCATAGTCATGAAAATAAAGAAAACTTTTTGAATGAGAAGGTGTGTCCAAACCTTTGGTCTGAACTGTACATCAAAGCCTATTCATGAGTTAGAATGGTCCATTCAAAGTCCACACTCATACTGAGATGAGATCACATGGCAAAACTTGAATACTTTTTTCATTATTCACTTTGTCCAATCTGAATGAACTTATTTTGCAAAGAAAAGGTAATAATTCTTTACTTTCAAGTCTCCTGACGCGCAAAACTGGAAGCCTTGTTCCACAAAGTGTTTACTCGGGGGGTACTGAATACAAATGGGCATCCCAACTGTCCGATTTTGTATCTGTAGTTATGAAAACGTATGGAAAACATCTATCTTTTTTCTTTCACTTCACAATAATACATTATTTTTGTCACAAAAATCACGATAAAATATGCTGAAGTTTTCAGCAGGTATGTGTCAAAACCTAAAAAAGTAAATTTTGTGCAACTATTTTTCCAATGCACTGTACCTAAAATAGCACATTATATTTCCTGTAGGGCACAACTTCTCATTAATCTCGTGCAAAGTTGCTCAATAGATGTCTTAGAGGCCCGTGGCACAGTTTCGTTTACCATACTGTGAATGTAATTAAATTCAAGCACTGCCAGTGTTTACTGGCAAGAGAGGGGGAGCCTCTTTTTGCTCCTCAAACAGCCGTCCATCTGTCTGATTGGATTTTGGTCCCAGGCAGTAGCAGACATGACACAAGCACTGGAGGAGGCAGGCCAGACTGAAATCTCCAAATAATGTCATGCTGTTTTTTTTATACAATATGACCTAGCCAGGGGGGATTCAGACACAGAAGCTAAAAAATAAAACACTGTTTCTGTTTGCTTACGGATGTAAACACGATAAGAGCAGTTATAATCCCCCACAGGTTAACACAGACAAGTGTTTATACTGTGATGGTTTTTCTTGATAGAGCCCCGCTTTGACAGATAACAAATACAGTGCAGACCATAAAACGTTTAGTGTCAAGAGAGTATTGAAAGGGGCACATTCTCAGTCAAGTGGGTTTAATGGCTTAATGGTAGAGAGAACCAATAGAAAAATAGCAGTATGAGACATAGATCACATTTTAATTGATTCTTTTGACAACATAATGCATATCAGAGGCAACACTTAAGTCTCCTCTGTCTGGCATGGGTTGGCAGTGCTGTTAAGGACAATAGCACTTTAACACTAATTATTTCTAATGTTTAAAGTACTTATTTAAAGTGACAAAACGTCTTTAGAATGGATCTTGTTTTTTCAACTGCTTTGACGTTTTTTAGTCTCATTTTTATATTCTCTGATGCACTGGTCAGTCTGCTGTGAAACAAGTGAAGCCTTTTTCAGTACCCTGCTTCTATGATCAGGAACCTCCTGAAATAGATTTCAAACAAGAATTCATTCCCATTTACCAGCACGAAAAATCTGAGAAACCCTTTAGGAGAGGGTGAATGCAGTTTGACTGTTAAAAAGGGTTTGCAAATACATATGAGTTTCCTTCAAATGTACATGCCTGCTGACTACTTTGCAGCTTGAAAATACTGTAAAATAGATTACAAAAGTAGATTTTACTGTAGATTTTGTGGTCTCTGAAATACCTAAGAGTAGTAAGATGAAAATGTTTGTTGAGCTGAAACGAGAAACCTTCTGACTGATACATAAACTGAACCTAATCGAATAGAATTGAATAGATACCCTCTGGTTAGAGAACAGCAGGTAGTAACAAACAGTTGCGTCTCACTGTGCTGAAAAAAGGTGGGGCTTGCGCTGGAAGAAGGTCCTTGGACATCAAAGATAGAGGGACCCTTACATAACAATGACAGCTATTGTTAGCTGTCATTCTTCTGGTCGTGAAAAATGTGCTAAGTCAGTGGGCTTGAGATGGAAAGGGCAGAGAAGCTTCCTGTGGAGAGCCTGATAGAATATGATCCCCAGCTTAGTAAGTGAAATAACGGCCAGATATAGGAACTCAGAGTCAAAAGAAGAAGGCAAGACCAAGGTGAGGTAGATCAGATGTGAAAGTCAGTCTGTAGTGGAAGACAAATTCTACAGGTACAGCCAATTGCCAGTCACCTAATTACCCAATTGCTTTCTCTTTAAACTGAACGGGCTTTAACTATTTTTCAAAGAATAGGCCAAGGTTTCGTTGTTCTAAAGTGATATAATGTTAAAAAGATGCAAAGGCAATGGATACCTTTGCAGGGCAATGTGTAAAATTTCTGTTCCTATATCTTTGTCTCTTATACAAACATCTTTTCAGTCTGTCAGTCAGTCAGTCATTTTCTACCGCTTATACCATAGTGGGTCGCGGGGTGCCTATCTCCAGCAGTCTATGGGCGAAAGGCTGGGTACACCCTGGACAGGTCGCCAGTCCATCGCAGGGCAACACACATACAACCAAGCACACAACCATTCATACACCTAAGGGCAATTTTAGATTGACCAATTAACCTAACAGGCATGTCTTTGGACTGTGGGAGGAAGCAGGAGTACCCGGTGAAAACCCATGCACGCATGGGGAGAACATGCAAACTCCATGCAGAAAGACCCCCCCAGCCGGGAATCGAACCCAGGACCTTCTTGCTGAAAGGCAACAGTGCTACCAACTGTGCTGGTTAAACCAAAACAGGTTTTGTAAATTGATAATTTATCCAATTTATTTTTCAAATTGCAATAATTCCACCTAGCAAACATACATAATTTTATTTACTTGTCTTATCATAGTCAGAATACAACCCCTTGAGTCGATTTGACAGTCTCATACCATTGTAATGAAATTGTATTAATACAGAATCACCATACAGACAGCATTCTTCATTTACATTTACTTTTTCTTTGAACAGTTTTCCAAAATCCTTTTTCTCGCCTTGAAATATAAATTCCTCTCTGGCTCATATAGCAGCCTCACCTTTGTTTTTATTTCGTTCCCATTTTCCCCTTCATCACCTTTCTCTCTTTCCTATTCATTTGTCTCTGTCTTAAAATAAGGACTCCCCCCACAAGCTCTCTGCTCAACCAAATGTCGGCATTCATCACATCAGCCAGAAACAACTCAACAGGCCCTCTGAGCACGCTGTATTGGAGATGGGATGATGGGACGTAAGATGCAGCTTCTATCCAATTTCTTCCTGCCATAAATGGAAGTAGAAAGTGTTGAAGTCCTCTTACAAACTCTAATATACAATATGAAATCAGCATTTTCCTGATTCACTTTCATGAAGTAATGGCAAATTCTTTTTCTATGCAAAGGGGAGAATCTGATCATACAAGGTGAAATGCAGAGAGAAAATTTGGGAAATAAAACAAAAAGGCTAATATTATATTAAGGTTTAGAATATATAGATATTTATTGACTTACCTTATTAAACGTTCACTCCTAAGCATTCTGACACTTATGGTATTTCATATGCACTTCAAATAATCTGCAATATCCATGTACTCATCAATAATTCCTTTTTTCAGGGTACAGAAAAGCCTGCAGTTGGAATCATGGCCTGGGATCTCTCTACAGGTCCTTCTCAAAATATTAGCATATTGTGATAAAGTTCATTATTTTCCATAATGTAATGATGAAAATTTTACATTCATATATTTTAGATTCATTGCACACTAACTGAAATATTGTAGGTCTTTTATTGTCTTAATACGGATGATTTTGGCATACAGCTCATGAAAACCCAAAATTCCTATCTCACAAAATTAGCATATCATTAAAAGGGTCTCTAAACGAGCTATGAACCTAATCATCTGAATCAACGAGTTAACTCTAAACACCTGCAAAAGATTCCTGAGGCCTTTAAAACTCCCAGCCTGGTTCATCACTCAAAACCCCAATCATGGGTAAGACTGCCGACCTGACTGCTGTCCAGAAGGCCACTATTGACACCCTCAAGCAAGAGGGTAAGACACAGAAAGACATTTCTGAACGAATAGGCTGTTCCCAGAGTGCTGTATCAAGGCACCTCAATGGGAAGTCTGTGGGAAGGAAAAGGTGTGGCAGAAAACATTGCACAACGAGAAGAGGTGACCGGACCCTGAGGAAGATTGTGGAGAAGGGCCGATTCCAGACCTTGGGGGACCTGCGGAAGCAGTGGACTGAGTCTGGAGTAGAAACATCCAGAGCCACCGTGCACAGGCGTGTGCAGGAAATGGGCTACAGCTGCCGCATTCCCCAGGTCAAGCCACTTTTGAACCAGAAACAGCTGCAGAAGCGCCTGACCTGGGCTACAGAGAAGCAGCACTGGACTGTTGCTCAGTGGTCCAAAGTACTTTTTTCGGATGAAAGCAAATTCTGCATGTCATTCGGAAATCAAGCTGCCAGAGTCTGGAGGAAGACTGGGGAGAAGGAAATGCCAAAATGCCTGAAGTCCAGTGTCAAGTACCCACAGTCAGTGATGGTCTGGGGTGCCGTGTCAGCTGCTGGTGTTGGTCCACTGTGTTTTATCAAGGGCAGGGTCAATGCAGCTAGCTATCAGGAGATTTTGGAGAACTTCATGCTTCCATCTGCTGAAAAGCTTTATGGAGATGAAGATTTCATTTTTCAGCACGACCTGGCACCTGCTCACAGTGCCAAAACCACTGGTAAATGGTTTACTGACCATGGTATCACTGTGCTCAATTGGCCTGCCAACTCTCCTGACCTGAACCCCATAGAGAATCTGTGGGATATTGTGAAGAGAACATTGAGAGACTCAAGACCCAACACTCTGGATGAGCTAAAGGCCGCTATCGAAGCATCCTGGGCCTCCATAAGACCTCAGCAGTGCCACAGGCTGATTGCCTCCATGCCACGCCGCATTGAAGCAGTCATTTCTGCCAAAGGATTCCCGACCAAGTATTGAGTGCATAACTGTACATGATTATTTGAAGGTTGACGTTTTTTGTATTAAAAACACTTTTATTTTATTGGTCGGATGAAATATGCTAATTTTGTGAGATAGGAATTTTGGGTTTTCATGAGCTGTATGCCAAAATCATCCATTTAAAGACAATAAAAGACCTGAAATATTTCAGTTAGTGTGCAATGAATCTAAAATATATGAATGTTAAATTTTCATCATTACATTATGGAAAATAATGAACTTTATCACAATATGCTAATATTTTGAGAAGGACCTGTACATGTAGTTTGCATGTTTTCCCCATGCATGTGTGGGTTTCTTACCAGGTTCTACTGTTTCCTACCTCCATACATACATGTTTGGTTCATTTGTTTTTCTGAATTGGCCCTAGGAGTGGGTGCATGTAGATTTTATTTTGGTCTTGTGTTTCTCTGTGTAGCCCTGAGATAGACTAGCAACCGGTCCAGTGTGTACTCTGCCTCTTGCTCTATGACTGCTGGAGACAGGCAGCTTCACACAGCAGTAGATAAAACACAAAAGTTTAATCAATGTTATAACTGACCCACCTTTGATGTGTAGGATACTGCAGTCTCTACAATTTTGTTCTTTTCCTGACAATGATAGATATTTTGTTCCAACTGAAGTCTCATATAGACACATCCATGCTCCTACAACACCGGTTAACTTGGTTATAAAGCCATAATGTTCTGACAATCCATCACCGAAAACATTCATAGCTTTCTCATTTGTTTCTTAACAAATGTCTTACTCCAAACAAATAATTTTGTTTTGGGGTCTTTAAGCTTTTGAAAGTGTTTATATCTGAAGTGCTTGCTGACATAGAATGCTAAACTTAACTCGCTTGCTCTTTGTTACAATCTGATGCATATAATTTAGCTTGTAAACAGTTTGGTTCCAGACAACTGCACATGAACAAATCTTACAGAACAAGTTTTACTCATTTACTCAACCTTACTGACTATTATTTGAAACTGGATTCACATTTTGTGATTATTCTCTGTCTAAGCCAAAATCTTTCACCTGAGAGAGAATCTCTGATCATGAGTCTGAATCAGTTGCCTGTAATTGTTTAGGCAGGGCAAGGCAAGTTTATTATTATAGCACATTTGAGCAATAAGACAATTCAAAGTGCATTACAACTTTGTACTGACAAAGAACATAAAAAAGTACATTGCGGTGACATTATAAAGTAAAGTAAAAAAAAGTTGTACTACAGACTAAAATTAAATAATTTTAATGTTAGGGCTGAACGACCCTCCTGGTGGAAAAATCAAATTCTTTAACCTATTCATTCATTCACATAGTGCTTTTTCGCCATAGTTATTACTATAAAGTCAAACATTTCTCCCTGGGGAGAAGGCAGTCCTTTAGATCTTCAGTCTAATTTCAAACCTTTGCTTTTATCTCCCGACAGAATTGTGACATAACTTTACTTGTAGCCCCTGATGCATCTGGGTAATTGGGGGGCATATTCCTTTGAAACCTGCAGATGTCTCCACAGGACTTTAGAGCTTTCTGGCACTCCAATTGCATTCCTCTTAGAAAACGCATCTTTTCAGGAGAACCACACTCAACCACCAAGGGGAGGGGTGTGTTTGCCAGGGAACTGCTGTTCACCGCACACAGCAGGATCCACCCCACTCTGTTCTAAGGTAGAAAATACCAAATCTGTCCTCAGTAGAAACCTATATTATAATGTTAAACTTTTAGTCTGATTAGCAGGACCTTTTAAACTTTTAGATTAGAGGAATCAAAAGACAACCTAAACATATGGGTTTTTAACCTTGATTTAAAAGAACTCAGGGTTTCAGAATTTTTGTAGTTTTCTGCAAGTTTGTTCCAGATTAATGGAGCATAAGAACTAAATGCTGCTTCTTCATGTTTGGTTCTGATTCTGGGGATGCAGCATAGACTTCAACCAGTAGACCTGAGCGGTCTGGAAGGTTGATACAAAGAAAACAAATCTTTAATGTATTTTGGTGCTAAGCAATTTAGTGATTTATAAACTAACATAAGCATTTAAAAGTTTATTCTCTGAGATGCAAGGAGCCATCGTGAAAGAACTTTAGAAATGAGGTGATGTGCTCTACCTTCCTAGTTTTAGTGAGGCGTTCTGGATCAGCTGCAGCTGTCTGATTGACTTTTTAGACAGCCCCGTGAAGACACTGTTGCAGTAATCAATTCAACTAAAGATAAATGTATAGATGAGTTTAGTGTGACAGATGCACCGACCACCGATTTAGTGCTCTCACGATCAAAGACAACATGTGACAAATATCAAACTGTGTGAGAACGTTTAAGAGAAAATCACAAAATGTGACTGCTGCTCAACCGATGTCTGGTTGGTAACTTCTTTTACCCAAACATGACTTCTTCTACCGCTGTGTCCTTTCTCTCCTCATCTCCCCATTCCAGCATTCAACTCTAATATAGTAAACAAATTAACTTCTTGTCCCTTTATTTCTCTGTTGGATCTTTCAGATGTAATTTTGCTACAGCAACAATTCGTGCCATCTGGCATCTTTTGTCATGTAGTGTGACAGAACGTGCTATCATATCAAGCTCACACAATGTGAAATTTTCAACTTCTGTACAATGTTTAAAATCATTCAGTGTTTGCCAACCTTAAGATGTGTCCTGTGCATGTCTCGACCCTACACCAATATCTGTCTGTGTATACCTTAGGTCATAATACACAGACGTACCGTGATAGATACCATAGAACCACTATAGCCAGTTTCTCTCATATTGTCACCCTAAAGGGTTAATAAGACTTAAGTTCTAGGCAGAAAAACAAAATTTGAGCAATATAATAATGTGCATTAAACTATATTGCAGTTTAGCAAGCTACACACCAGAAAATAGACTGTTATTGTTTAAAATGGCTTCTCACAGAGGATGTGGCTGACTTAATTACAGGCAGCAGACCTACAGCATGTATTAAGATAAGAGATTCGTCAGACACTTCCGATAACCGCTATTTAAAAGTGCCATGATCAGGACAGAACGTCTTGCTAAAATGTAATTTGAAGAAATGCATGTTGTCCCTGTGTATGCCAAGGATGTCTCTTGGTACCTTAGTTTCTGGGGCACAGAACCATCTAATCGACAATTCTAAACAGGTTGAAGCTGACATGAACTATGATCAAATTTACTAAATCTACTGATAAATGACTGTGTCCATTCTCTAAACCTATTTACAACACAATTCCCTAATAGCGTTCCCTAATTTGCATATGTAATGCTTTTTGCATTACATATTACAAATATCCATCATCATCTCATGGATATCATTCATACTTTTCAGTTTTATTTAGAAAATGTAATTAAAAAAATATAAAAATTTTAAAAAGAGACACGAGACTGCTTTAGCAAGCTAATTTCAGAAGGTCAAAATTATCACTTGGCCCGCAGTCACTGCCTTTTTCCTTATTTTGAAAAGCAGTTTGAAGAATAGACCGTTTCAGGAGATTGAGTCAGGTTGGAGATTGCATTGGTGGATGGGTGGGTACTCCTAGCTACTCGTTTCTCAACCATCTTGTTCCTGAGGGCTGTATTGACAGTAAAGAAAGTCTACTCAACTCAAGATTCACACACGTCAAGAAGGCACTCCAAAAGAAACATCAACATTAAGGGGTTATCTGAATGTTGCTAAAAACGAAAGCATTTTGTCAGCAGCAGAAACCAATACAGAAACAGTGGTTGTTTTGTGTTTGGTTAAGTCCATTAATGATAAAAAACTGATATCTCTTAAGTGGACTTCAAGACAACGTAACAAACACTCCCACGAATGTAACAAATAAAAATCCCTTCCAAGTTGAACTGGACAGAAAACCTTCTGTTCCAAGCACAGCTTTCAAACAAAACCATGCATACATTTTTGCAACAGTTTCACTCTAGCTTTGGAATTAATGTTTAGATAGATAGATAGATAGATAGATAGATAGATAGATAGATAGATAGATAGATAGATAGATAGATAGATAGATAGATAGATAGATAGATAGATAGATAGATAGATAGATAGATAGATAGATAGATAGATAGATAGATAGATAGATAGATAGATAGATAGATAGATAGATAGATAGATAGATAGATAGATAGATAGATAGATAGATAGATAGATAGATAGATAGATAGATAGATAGATAGATAGATAGATAGATAGATAGATAAGCATTACTTCAGAGTTGGGTAAAATCTTAACTGTGCCATCTTTTGATGGCACATTCTAGGAACAAAATAAATGAATAAATAAAGGTAAAAGCATTTTATTTCAAGAGTCTCTTTGAATACCCAAGAAGCCATTAAATATTGCATCAGCACAGTCACTTTCATTCCCAGTGATGTTTATTCAGTTTTCGGTTTTTTAAATCTGACAGTTTTTGGTGAGTTTCTCAGATTTCAGCCATGGCCTGACCCACTTGTATGTCACATCTGTGTCATCCATTCAGTTGTATCTTTCTAGTTACAGTATTTTTGCATTAGCAAACATAAGATTAAAATTAATTTTACAGATGTAGCACTTTTGCATGCTTCCATGGATTAACTTGGATGGGTAATAGAAAATAAGATATATTCTCACCTTGGAGGTTTCTTTTTTTTTTTTTTTTTTCTGAAATACAAATAAAGACTAAAAACAATTACACATTACGATTATTCTTAGACTATAGTATTATATGTGTTAGGGCTTGAAAATCTGGTGACCTGGATTTTTTTTTTTTTTATGCTACCTAAACCTATATAATAAACATGAATGATATGCCCCTGGCACATCACCAGGCAAATCTTGTAGCAAATGCAAGCTCAGTAAAATACTTTTTGAAGCAATATTTTTTTAATTATTACCTAAATAGTTCCTAAAAACAGCATCTAGTTAAGAGTTGTTGAATTAATGATTTAATCAGTTAAAGGAGCTTTCAGTCTTCAACAATGTTTTAGTACTTTTAGTATTGTAATTTTTTTAACCCTTTGCAACGACTATGTGTTGATAAGTTAAAAAAAGTGACCCCTAGTGACCCATAGAGTAACTGCATGCAAATGGACAAGTGACATTCATGATTTAAATGATCAACAAATGAACTCAATGTTGCCATACTACAAATAAATAATTCAGTTCAGCTCCATGACTAAATGGAAACTACAACAGTGACATTAACACCCCTGTCACCAAAAGAAAAACAAAAGCACCAGAAATTCCAGCAGTTTCAAAGTGTCGCTGATAACCTTTTGGAAGTCTCCATGACATGACCAGTTACTTGTGTTCATATGTATATATACTAAATGTTAAACTTGGATCAAGACTGCTTCATCTAAGTATTAGTTATCCAATCAGGTTATGCCAGCTTTTCTGTTTTTTCCCCTCTAAGACATTTAATTGTTTTTCAGTTGAATTGTACAGGGCCAAAGGGTGGAAAAGGTTCGAAATTATTTATCAACTGTGTGGAATGCTGTTTTAGTGAAAAACCTTTCAGGTGGGATACTAAATCCAAAAACTGCTCCATTTAGCAAATGCCCTGATTCTTGACTCTCAAAGGTTGCAATAAATTGCAATAAGCTTTTTCATTAGCTCTGCCTTCAGGGTTAAAATTCATGACCCATGTTCAGAGGCTTCAGTCTTTGACGCAGCTGTTGTGGGTTTGACTTGCTGCCCAGGTGACCTTTGTTGCATGTCTTCAGCCTCTCTCCACCCCTTTCCTGTCAACTTACTGTCAACAAAATTAGGAAAATAAAGGCCACTAGGGCCGCAAAAAAAACCCCATTTCAATTAAAATAAATAAGTTAAAATGTTTTCTACTCGAGTCAGAATTGTCCATGTTTGAATCTCAGTGTATCGGAAAATGGAATATATTCCCCATCCCTAATCTCATATGAGGATCCCAACACAAACGAGAAATATGGAGATTTAATATTGCTCTAACTTCTTCAAGGATATCTTGTTACACCCCCAGTGATCACTAAAACATTGTTAATAAAATCTAAGCGAGTTCTTGTACATTTGTTGCTTATGACCATCCCACCCCCCCACCAACTTCATTACAATGACTTTGGGGCTTGTTAAAAAAAACAAAAAAAAAAAAAACAAAAACTGTACATTGTTGTTTATTCAATGTGAAGCATGCATGAAAGTTCATGAGACTTATTTGAAGATATAGCAATTGCCCAAATAGTTATTGTCAAGCTAAAATGAAGAACACATCATTGTATGGTCAATATTTGCTCATTTGGCAAATGTCCCCCTAAGGTCGTATTAAACAGCATAAACAAGTAAGCTTCTATGGAGTTCTTGTTAGCTTTGTAATTTTGCAAGATGAGAGGAAGTCAAATGTCTTCTGAGGAGGCCTTTTATTTCTCCTGTCATGAGCCGATGGCTGGCAGGTAGCCATTGTTCCCTGCTGTGTCTTCTTCTTTATTGACAGATTCTTTTTTCAGAAATATCTTATCCACTCCCTGTGGCCATCAGTGCCACCCTGCCAGTGTTCTTTATAGATTCCCCCAATGGTAAGTCTAATCTTTAGACACAGCAAGCAAAGTTACAGTGATCCCCTTTCAAAAGAAAAGACAAGGGAAGGTCGAGTTCACAGACTATGACATATGTCAGAAATAGGATCCCATTATGCTGATTTGACTCTTCCTGAGGCCTTCTATTGACAGCCCACAGCAGGTGATGGCCGATTAATCTCTCCATCACACTGACATTCAGTGTGTCAAAGAGAGTACTGGGATGGATACAGTAGTGTTAGGGTGAGAATTTGCGAAGGGATGAATGCACACAACACTAAAGAGTTTCTACCTAGGATTCAGCACTGCTGGTGAACTGCTGCTGTGTATCATGTAAGAGGAAGACATCCTTTCCCAGCCAGGAAATTTTGCCTGTGTTCATAACTACCAAGTTGTGCTCCCAACAGTATGGCTGTCAACTTAAAAATAATTTAAAAAAAAACTTCCTTGTTATGGTTGTTAAAAACAGATAAAAGAAAAACAACAACTATGTTACTTTTCATGAGCCATAGCTTATCCTCCTTTTTATCTCATCCATACTTTATCAATGCTAAATGTTTCATTACCATTGCTTTCAGTTAAGAAATAATTAGTTTACTATGTAACCAAAGCAAGAAATAACAAATAAAATATAAGCGCAAATTCTAATATAGAAACATACCTTTTTAATGGTTATTTGGTATTAATTGGCTAACAGATCAAGCTGATCTGTCCCTTGGTAAACCATTTTTTTTCATTAATAGTGTTGCTATATAATGGTTTGAGCTGCAGCAGTTAAAATTTTGCTTCAGAACATCCAGTCCCCTCAGTGAACCACTCGAAAATGAAAGCTATTTAATATAAGTTATAATCCAACTGCATTTTGTTGAATGTGAAGAGACCAAGAAAGCCCAAATGAAGAAATATAACATTTCAATTCTCAGTATCAAGGTTTGAAGAAACAAAGAGGTTACATGCTCATTTAAAGAGGCCAGAGTAGATCAATTCCACATGTATAATTTAATTGTGGTTTTAATTAACTTGTACTGGCAGGCCCACTATAAAAACAACAATTTTTCACATGTAGTGAAACTGCAATAGATGACTCTGGTGGAGATAAAAACAAATGACCATTATATGTCTTTAATTGAGCAGGATTCTTTAGAGTTATTATCAGCAGCAATTTGAGTACTTTATGTTTTTACATCAATGCATTCATTGGAAACAATATAAAAACTGTTCTAACTAAGGTATATATTTACATTTCAAGGTTTTTGTGCCTTTTAATTCATACTTAGGACATGTTGAAAATTTTATATCATACCAGTCTGCAAACATTGTAAAGGATAGAATCAGTAAAGAAAGCTTTCAAACTAAATCTTGGCCAAACAAATAAGATCGTTCTAATATGTCACCTAATTGGTCAATAATTATGTCATAAATCATTATGACAATGACAGGTAGCTCTAATTATGCATGTCATTGCTGGCCCAGTGCTTTATTAAGCTCTATTGTCCTTAGAAATTACACTGCATAAAACTCACCTTGTTTAATCAGTGCCAAAGCTGTGAAAGGTAAACATCACATTTGAGGAATGACTTATAATAAAAAAATAGCAAAATCTATAAATGTAGATAAACAGTTACATATTACTGATTGATATTGAAACTAATATCACCACAAACACAGGGTAAATCAGAATATATCCATTCATTTTTTACATTCCATTCTGCTCGGGGTCAGCAAGGGATGTGACAAAGTGGTTGAAATGTTATCTACTCACCTCGTGTTTCTAATGTTTATTCATAACACATTGCATGGTACATTACATTTATTCATTAAGCTTTAATTTAACATTTTCACTGTAATTTTGCTTCATATTATATAGTAGGTTTGTTTGTGTTTAAATTACAAGGGGTGGTGTATGTTCTAGCTGTCACAGATGATGCCAAAGTGGAGATGTCAAAGTGGAGATGACGCCAGTCCATCACTTTATCACAGAGAGACAGGGAACCATAAACTAAAGTGATACCTCCAAGCCTTTTGTACATAGAGTGGAAAGTTTCTGCATCCCATCATTACCAGCCATTCTGGCATTGCTGTTATTGTGAGCTGGTGTAGAAAGTAGCTTTACTGCATTGGCCATTCTTGCATTAGTTTGGTGTGGACTGCTTTAGTTAGGAGCTTAATTTGCTTATTTTAATCACTGCTCCTATCGCAATGCAATGAAAGCACGTGTGCCTTCTCTCTTGGATGAGAGCAGTGATTGTCAATGCCTGAAGTATTTACTGTCTGACTGCTTGTACCATGACTGACGTTTGCAGCGTCAATTTAAATACATGTGCAACAGGATTATATATAGTTTTTTATTTAACAAAGATACTGCTGTTGAGCTGCCTGCTGAAAACCTAAGCTTTTTTTTTTTTACACTACATTAAAACACAAGTATTAAGTTTTAATTTTCAAGTTAGGCTCATAGAAACAAACACATAGTTTTAATGTAGGCTGACAGATGACATTATGGCTATATACTTTAACAAGGACAGATACAAACACACACAAAAAATTTATTTAATTGAACTGTTAAAAACTCCAGCTTTTAAATATTTTGCAGTGAGTCTGTTCTAAGCTTGTGTTGTGAAGCCACATTGGGGGCCATTTGGTCTTTAAACTCAGGGAACCAGCTAGAAAAAAATCCCTGCTGAAACATGCCATATCTGATTTTCCCTCCTGTTTGCCACTGCGCATTTGCATTCTTTTTGCATCTTATAGCCAACGGTGACAGCTATTTAGCATTATATTTGAATAACTTTAAAAAGACCTCATCAAAAGAGTGCAGGCATGATAACAAGAGTAGGAACTAATAACAGATGGTGTTGAAACTCCATGTTCGCATCAGGGGGTATTGCAAGTCCTCATCCTCTAAAGCTGTGAATAATGAAGCATGCTTCACATACGTGATTTATCAAGCTCTATATAAGATAAAATCTGATCAAGTTAGGGTAAGTGGAACTCATTATGTATAGAATGTATCAAATAAGAAACATCTGTAAGCCTGAAAGGTTTTGGTCCTCCTACGTAATAAGAAAAAGGAGAGACTTCAAACATTTACATCCTTTTATTAGAAGAAGTACATTTAGAAATACACTAGTATCTTATGTGGAGGGACAAACCTGCCAGAATTAAGCATACATACTGAAATAAATAAATGGCTAAACAAAATAATTACTAGGTCAAAAAGTCGCTAGACATATAAATTAGAGTGCCATTACATGCAAGAAACCAATAAAAGGAATACATTTATTCAATGATTGTTCTATTAGTCAGATATAGATATATATTGCTATTTTAATCTTTAACTACAAGATGCTGCAAGCAAAGGTTACAGTGATCCCCTTTTTTTCATTTAAACTCCTAATTTTCAATCATACTTTTTTTCTTGAACCCAATATTTTACCTTAGTTTTTCTGATTTAAGTAAATTTTTTGCTGTTTTATATTTCCTATCCCTTTTTATTTCTTCAATATTTATTACCACCCATATATGTTTAAAACATGTTTTATTTGCTCAAAAATATATTATTTTTCAAAATCAACACGTCACTTATCACCAAGTTAATAATCTTTTTAAAGTAATTAGTCATTCTATTTGATAATATCCTATTCTTAATCTAAAAGATTCAATATGTTTATGGACCCACTGATGCCAGCAATAGCAACTTTACGGTATACTAAATATTAAAATCAGATTTCAAGTCCCCATACTTTGGCATCTATTGGATTACACTTTGTGACCGTCACATTTAAAATGTCTAGTATTGTTGTGTGTCTTTAATCCAAGCCAATAAAAACTATGTAAACATAAAGAACTTGAACTTTCTCATTGTGTTGATCTAGAAGGTCTCATTTTTCTGCATCATTCACATGTTTATTGACCTTATCTCTGTTTAACAAGTATCATCCCGTGCATGCTGGCACCAAGTGCCACGCATAATTGGCCTGTTGGACTCACTGTTTTAGTTTGCCTCTTTTGGTTTGCTATCTCCTTCTCCCTGCCCCTCAAGCTTTGTAATCAGTTTTATTTGTTCTATTTGCTTTTTAAGCCAATGTATCCACTTCTTTCTCAATGCCCTCAACTGTCCCCTTGATGCCCCATATCTCTTTTAGCTTTTCTTTCCTGTTTATGGAGATGGCTGTGTCCAGGCAGTGGGCAGCACATACATAGGACATTTGACAACTGTAGCTACTAATTAATATAATTGTAATGAATCTTTTCAAAGGGGGAAGGTGTGGATACACAATTCAAACCCTTCAGTTCAATCTTGTGATTTTTATCTCTAGTTGCTTCTCTCTCAGATCTACTCCTACTACTACCTATCTACTACTTGATGACTTCTATTTCCATGGACACAGGCACCTCCCCGCACCTGCATTAGCATGTTTTGTAAAACAAGCCCCACTTGGACACATCCACACAGTTTTCTCATTCTAGAGATGACATTTAATTCCACACGTGCAGCTTTTGTGGGATCAGTTTTCACCATTTATTACACCGGCTGACCTTAAAGTGATATTTTTGAGAGCAAAATAGTCTCCTTATGTCTAGTAGCATCAGGAACAAGCCCAACTCTGTGCATTGTCTTGTTTGTTTCTCTCTCTTTCTGTCATATCCAGCTAGTGTCTGAGTTTTGTTTGTGTATTTGTTCATTTAACTTGGTCTAGTTCTTTGTTTACCCTCTGTATGACCCATATGATAGTGCCAGCCTCCAAGGTGCAGGCTGGCACTGTGAAATGGGTGAGCTTCTGGTGGAGGATGTAAGTGTTGATGGTGTTTAAGACTAAGTTGAAGTCCACAAACAAGATCCTGGTGTACATTCCTGGGAGGGTGAGGTGGTGCAGGATGAAGTGTGAGCCCAAACTGACTGCATCATCTGCTTACCTGTTTGCCTGGTAAGCAAACTGCACAGGGTCCATCAGGGGGCCTGTGATGTCCTTCACATGCTTCAACACCAATCGCTCAAATGATTTCATGACCACAGACGTCAGGGCGACAGGCCTGTAGTCATTTAATCCTGTGATGGTGTGTTTCTTGGGGACGGGGATGATGGTGGAGCAATTGAAGCACATGGTAACTTCATGCAGCTCCAGTAAACTGTTGAATATCTGAGTGAACTTGATCAGTGCAGGGGTAGACATTGTCAGGTCCTGGAGCTTTCCTGGTGTTCAGACACTGAAAGAGCCTATTTACATAAAGAGACTTACAATGTTCTTTTTTTTTGGGGGGAGAGAGTATGTGTTTGAAGAGTTCGGAGTTTATCATAAACAGCCACAATATTTAAGCCTAAACATAATATAACAACATAAAAATAATTTGTTGTAGGAGTTGGCTGATTGTATATTATAGCTTTGCTAATTTTAAAACATAACGTCACTTACGGTCCTGCAAATAATTAAAATTTAACATTTATATACATAAAATAAATTATTTTCCATGACTGTACCAAATTCGTTGTGCCAGTATGTGAGCAAACATATTTGATTGTTTAAATTGTATTTTGGTGACACAAAATAATTTTTCACACAATAAACCCTCCCGTGGCATATGTTCACCTTCAAATAAAAGTAATCCAACTGATCCAGCTCCAATTGCTCTGCAGTGACACAATGTTACCGTCAATAAAGCAATGTGTTTTGTTTACTGACAAGGTTAAAGCATACAATGTCATGCCACGGAGCAGGGCACAGGTTTGTGTTGTGTTTGTGCAGTATTCTCTCTCTCACCTTTTCCTGCAGGGTGTAGAGGACTTCCCTGAACCTACAACACATGGAAAGTACTTACCTGATCTTCTGTGGTCAAACCTGCAACCCTCTGCCTGTCCCCTATCCAACTCGACTCACCACCTACTGGATAAAAACGGAGAGGGAGAGCCTCAGTTGCTGCCGCACATCCGCATCTGTCAGCCTCAGTCATCTAGGCGTGACTCACCTTCCCTCCGGAAAAACTCAACCAAACAGAACAGTGAGACACACTCTCCGTTTATCCATGATCCTACTTCTCCTCCAATCAGGAGGACATACAGGTCCTTCTCAAAATATTAGCATATTGTGATAAAGTTCATTATTTTCCATAATGTTATGATGAAAATTTAACATTCATATATTTTAGATGCATTGCACACTAACTGAAATATTTCAGGTCTTTTATTGTCTTAATACGGATGATTTTGGCATACAGCTCATGAAAACCCAAAATTCCTATCTCACAAAATTAGCATATCATTAAAAGGGTCTCTAAACGAGCTATGAACCTAATCATCTGAATCAACGAGTTAACTCTAAACACCTGCAAAAGATTCCTGAGGCCTTTACAACTCCCAGCCTGGTTCATCACTCAAACCCCAATCATGGGTAAGACTGCCGACCTGACTGCTGTCCAGAAGGCCACTATTGACACCCTCAAGCAAGAGGGTAAGACACAGAAAGACATTTCTGAACGAATAGGCTGTTCCCAGAGTGCTGTATCAAGGCACCTCAGTGGGAAGTCTGTGGGAAGGAAAAGGTGTGGCAGAAAACGCTGCACAACGAGAAGAGGTGACCGGACCCTGAGGAAGATTGTGGAGAAGGGCCGATTCCAGACCTTGGGGGACCTGCGGAAGCAGTGGACTGAGTCTGGAGTAGAAACATCCAGAGCCACCGTGCACAGGCGTGTGCAGGAAATGGGCTACAGGTGCCGCATTCCCCAGGTCAAGCCACTTTTGATCCAGAAACAGCGGCAGAAGCGCCTGACCTGGGCTACAGAGAAGCAGCACTGGACTGTTGCTCAGTGGTCCAAAGTACTTTTTTCGGATGAAAGCAAATTCTGCATGTCATTCCGAAATCAAGGTGCCAGAGTCTGGAGGAAGACTGGTGAGAAGGAAATGCCAAAATGCCAGAAGTCCAGTGTCAAGTACCCACAGTCAGTGATGGTCTGGGGTGCCGTGTCAGCTGCTGGTGTTGGTCCACTGTGTTTTATCAAGGGCAGGGTCAATGCAGCTATCTATCAGGAGATTTTGGAGCACTTCATGCTTCCATCTGCTGAAAAGCTTTATGGAGATGAAGATTTCATTTTTCAGCACAACCTGGCACCTGCTCACAGTGCCAAAACCACTGGTAAATGGTTTACTGACCATGGTATCACTGTGCTCAATTGGCCTGCCAACTCTCCTGACCTGAACCCCATAGAGAATCTGTGGGATATTGTGAAGAGAACGTTGAGAGACTCAAGACCCAACACTCTGGATGAGCTAAAGGCCGCTATCGAAGCATCCTGGGCCTCCATAAGACCTCAGCAGTGCCACAGGCTGATTGCCTCCATGCCACGCTGCATTGAAGCAGTCATTTCTGCACAAGGATTCCCGACCAAGTATTGAGTGCATAACTGTACATGATTATTTGAAGGTTGACGTTTTTTGTATTAAAAACACTTTTCTTTCATTGGTCGGATGAAATATGCTAATTTTGTGAGATAGGAATTTTGGGTTTTCATGAGCTGTATGCCAAAATCATCCGTATTAAGACAATAAAAGACCTAAAATATTTCAGTTAGCGTGCAATGAATCTAAAATATATGAATGTTAAATTTTCATCATGACATTATGGAAAATAATGAACTTTATCACAATATGCTAATATTTTGAGAAGGACCTTTACTTCTCTTCCTCAGTTAATGGTCTTGCCAGATCCGGATCCCAACACGACCTCGCTTTCCAATCCAGTGTTTCAATAAATCTTCTAAACTTAAATTCATCTCAGTAATTGTTGTCTGCTCTAGTTTCATCTGGTTACCCGGCATAACATAGACTGTCTTTTATTTCTATATTATCAACATCAATGCACAGTGGGTCCTTTGCTTGATGTACAGTTACAGTTACACAAAGGCTGTGTGCACTTCTCTGGTGTATGATCAGTTATGTGAGCACTACGCCATGATCAGGTTTGTGCTTCAGCAGCAGATGATCTCACTGACAGCAGTGGTGTGCTGGAATGATCCAGACTCAAGAAAAAAAGTGTTGCAAGGTATGGCGCGGTATCAGTGCCAAATTGAGACTATTGCGCACCCAGCGGCTACTTCCTTGTTGCAGGTGGCTATATCCCTTCTGAACCCGGCTACTGATCTGATTAATGATAAGCCAGGATCGGTAACTGAGTGTCTGTCGCTGGCAAATCAGAAGGAGGATCCGTGCTTGCGTCAGCATTGGACAAACTGGCGATAGCATTGGTTGACTAGTATGGCTTTCTGAAAAGAAGAAAAAAGGCATGCTGGTGACTTGCCTCTACAAAGCTAATGCAAGTGAGTACTCTCTATCTCATTTGCCACCACTGGCCTATCATTATCAAATCAGTAGTTGGCTTCGGAATGGATATAGCCTCCTGCAACAAGGAAGTAGCCACCGCTGGCTGTGCAATAGTCGTAATTTTGGCACTGATCCCATGCCATAGCAAGGAGTTTTATCATAGGAGATATGTCTTTATGTTTGTGATTGGCTGCAAATCAGACCTTAGATTATGCTACATGGCATCCTCTATTCTCATCTATTTCTATTATTATGTTTGACTATCTCTCTGACACATGTACAGAAGATTCTCTCTGCATCATCCATCATTCTATCTATGCCTCTTTCTTGCAGCAGTGACAGCAAACATTTTTTAGTCCAAGTAAGTGCCTGCATTTCAAAAACTGCACCCGCAATCCGTTACAGGTTTGATGAATCGCATTGCGGGTGGTAAGGAATTACATTTGCATCCCCCCACCACAATACATTTGTGTATGTGGGTCATTATCATGTGTTTTGCATATCCATGAAGGCAAACACTAAAAAGTTTGCATGCTGTTCCGCTGATTTTACACATGGAATGCGATCAACACCTAGGTTGTAGATCAGCTTTGCGGAGGCAAACAGGCTTGTGTGTGGTTTTGTACATGCAAACCTTTTGAATATCAGCCCCTTAATATGCTGTCTGTATTTTGAAAGTTCATTGGAGAGGTTTTGGGGGAATGTAAACACTGGCCAGAACAAACAAGGAGAACCCCATATGTAAATAACACTGTGACATCAGTACACCAACCTTCGTGTATGTAAAAGCAGATTCTGCTCTATATGGTGTGTGCTCACCAACCCATGTTTTGGTGAAACAGAGGTTGAGAGATCCACGGAAACCTTAGTTTTTGGAGTTGAGAAGCAGTAGTTCATCCCTTTTGTTAGGCAGGGAGCGGACATTAACAAGGTGGATTGAGGGCAAGGGTGTACGGAGTCCCCATTGCAGAAACCCCACAAGTGCACCTGCCCATTTACCTCATCTTTGGTAAATCCCAAAGAGACCCACTGTGCCACCAACCAGGAGCTCAGTAAAGTTAAGATGAAAAATGCAAAAAAAATGTCTAGAGATGACTGTCTGAAGTTTATGACTTCCTTTCTATTAAAAGTGACCAAATAATGGTGACAAAGAATAAACACAGAGGATAGAGTGAAGTACAGAGGCTGCCACCCTGGACTTTCTCTCTCTTGGACAGTGAACACCAGTGGCTGGAAGAAATGTAAATAGCAGTTGGCACAGGTGAGTGAGATGAGCGAGGTTGGCAGGGACAGGTAGGTTGAATAAGTTTAATTATTTGGTGAGTGTGGGTGAATGGTAAGACATAGAAGCAGACTAGCAGATCCTTAAAATTAGTTTGAAATGACTTGAATGATAGTCTTCTTGTAGCCAACTTGGAACTATCAGGTTCAGAAATTTTGGCAACTGCCTTTTTTCACGTATAAAAATACACTAAATAAAAAGTTGATTAGAATGATTATAATTACTTAAATAAAATATTAAAAACAAGACTGCATAAATGGAGAGATATTCAGAATCATAATTTTAATCATCTGAAAAGGCAGCTTTATTTAGTTATTGATAACTAACTCCATTACATGGTAGGATACATTTCCATCTAGATATAATTTAATGATTTTATTAGTCAAGTAAAAGTAGACTAAAATTAAAATGACTGCAGATGTCTCAAATTATACTAAAATTAAATGATATTTTAGTCAGAAGACTATGATTAAACTAAATTAAAATGTGCTGTGAAAACTACAACATTGATGGTTATGATGATTCAGTTCACTCACCTCAGCATGCTGAATGCTGCATCTGATGGCAGTCCAATTTATTTTCTGGGTAATTAATTATTTGACAACTTGGGGGCATAAATACATCACTTGACTGTCATTGTCTGATTGTTAGTTGATCCTTAAATATGTAAAAAACATACTAAAATGAAAAGGTAAGGTCACAAAATAATAATAATAATAATAATAATAATAATAAATAAAAATGTCCCCCAAAATTATCATAATAAATGGACCTTTGAAAATATATTCAAACTGTGGGGTTTGAAAAACCCCTACAGAACTGACAATAATGTTACACAGAGCTTTTAAAATATTGCCTAGCTTCTTAAAATTATTTTACTGACTTCATTCTTTAATGTTTTCTCTTGATATGGGATTGTCAATTTTGAATAATTCTGCACACTGGCCCAGTTGATATAGCAATGCTGCCTTGCAGCAAGAAGATCCTGGGTTCAAATCTCGGTCTGGGGTCTTTCTGCATGGAGTTTACATGTTCTGTTTGTGCATGTGGGGATTCTCTCCAGGTACTCCAGCCTCCTCCCACAACCCAAAATATGACTGTTAACTTACTTGGTCTCTCTAAATTGTCCTTAAGTATAACTGTGTGTGTGTTCATTGTTGTTTGTCCTGTGTATCTCTGTGTTATAATATGATGGACATGCAACCTGTCCAAGTGTACAACACCCCTCCCAATGGCCCGGGAGATAGGCACCAGTGCCCCCCTGCACATCTGCTAGGATAAGTGGGTGCAGACAATGGATACATTTTAAAGATCAATTTTAAATCAAACAATTTGATAATTAAAATTAGTACTTTTCTCTTTTACATGAAACAGCTTCTTCTGTCTTTGTTATTTTTTCTATTGTGGTCACTTTATGTTTCCATTTCTTATTTTAACATATACAGCCGTTCCCAACAGAAATAGTTCTTTAAACAGAAGGCAATCAGCTACCCCTCTCTTTTTATTGGCAACATCGATATATATTACTGGATTGGACATCGCCTATTAACTATAATAGACAGTGATATGTGCCGCAGGCGCCATTGAGTAATGTCAACAAAACCATGCTGTTCCAATGCAGGATGATCATGGATCTGTCACAAAAATAATCATCTGATTTTTATAAAATATGGCTCAAATTAAAGCTGAGAAAATTGCTGAAGTTACGATACCTAGACGTTTATACTCTCTGTATAAATCTATAAGCAGTGTGGGACCTGTGCATTATAGTGTTGAGAGGTATGCCTACGCTGCTACAAAGACCGCAATGTTGTCAATTGATTTTCTAACCACTCAAGCCGCATAGTTGTGATTATTGCACCACAGATTGTTGACTGATGCCCTTGATGCTGGGATTTCTAAACTGATATAAGTTGTTCAAGGAGGGTTCATGTGACTCCTGTCACCAGGACATTGCCCAGTTTAACCGGGATCAAAGGCAATACATGCCGTTTTTGCATTTCACTTAGGTCTCTGAATGAAGCTCCCAGACTGAAGACGGACACCCCCTCGCCTCCTCTTTTCTTATCTGAGGCTATCTGTCACAGCAGTGCAGAAAAAAAACATACACCAGGTTACCTGCCCTCCTCCATATCTTGTAAAATGTAACAAGACAAAGAGGAAAGGAGGAGCAGAGGAAAAAGCACTATCTGCCGATCAAGCAAAGTTAGTGAAAATGTTAGCATAAACTAAAGTATTTTAGCCGAATGCTAAAATGTCCAGGAATTCAGATTCTGTGTAACCTTCATAAACTACACTAATAAATTATTGTGTATGAATTATGAAATACTTTTATTATGTTACTTTACTTAACCTTTATTTAACCGGGTAAAATGCTTTCAGTATTTTAAACACTTCACCATTTTTCATTGCATACCTGCGAATGTTGCTTATTTTTCTAGAATTATTTACAAATTACAATTCATGTCAATTGTATCTCGATTAAAATCAAGTCAAACTGACAAAGCAATGTGACATCCTACTTGTCCTACTTGTAGGCCTTTAAAAAGAACCAGTCTTGTGTACTTCTGATGCTGCTTCTCCAGCATTCCTGACTCAAAGCATAGCAATGCCGTATGTGTGTCAACTGGTAGTCACGTGATGTCCAATCCAGTGTGTATATGTATATATATATATATATATTTAGGTTCTTCAAAGTAGCCACCTTTTGCTTTGATTACTGCTCCGCAAACACTTGGCATTCTGTTGATGAGCTTCAAGAGGTAGTCACCTGAAATGGTTTTCCAACAGTCTTGAAGGTGTTCCCAGAGATGCTTAGCACTTGTTGGCCCTTTTGCCTTCACTCTGCGGTCCAGCTCACCCCAAACCATCTCGATTGGGTTCAGGTCCGGTGACTGTGGAGGCCAGGTCATCTGGCGCAGCACCCCATCACTCTCCTTCTTGGTCAAATAGCCCTTACACAGCCTGGAGGTGTGTTTGGGGTCATTGTCCTGTTGAAAAATAAATGATGGTCCAACTAAACGCAAACTGGATGGAATAGCATGCCGCTGCAAGATGCTGTGGTAGCCATGCTGGTTCAGTATGCCTTCAATTTTGAATAAATCCCCAACAGTGTCACCAGCAAAGCAACCCCACACCATCACACCTCCTCCTCCGTGCTTCACGGTGGGAACCAGGTATGTAGAGTCCATCCATTCACCTCTTCTGCGCCACACAAAGACACGGTGGCTGGAACCAAAGATCTCAAACTTGGACTCATCAGACCAAAGCACAGATTTCCTCTTAATAGTCTCCTCTTAACAGTTGTTCTAGAGATGTGTCTGCTGCTAGAACTCTGTGTGGCATTGACCTGTTCTCTAATCTGAGCTGCTGTTAACCTGCGATTTCTAAGGTTGTTGACTTGGATGAACTCATCGTCCGCAGCAGAGGTGACTCTTGGTCTTCCTTTCCTCGGGCGGTCCTCATGTGAGCCAGTTTCTTTGTAGCGCTTGATGGTTTTTGCAACTGCACTTGGAGACACTTTCAAAGTTTTCCCAGTTGTTCGGACTGACTGACCTTCATTTCTTAAAGTAATGATGGCCACTCGTTTTTCTTAACTTAGCTGCTTTTTTCTTGACATAATACAAATTCTAACAGTCTATTCAGTAGGACTATGAGCTGTGTACTGTATCCACCTCCTGCACAACACAACTGATGGTCCCAACCCCATTTATAAGGCTTGACATCCCATTTATTAAACCTGACAGGACACACCTGTAAAGTGAAAACCAGTTCAGGTGACTACCTCTTGAAGCTCATCAACAGAATGCCAAGAGTGTGCGGAGCAGTAATCAAAGCAAAAGGTGGCTTCTTTGAAGAACCTAGAATATAAGACATATTTTCAGTTGTTTCACACTTTTTTGTTCAGTATATAATTCCACATGTGTTAATTCATAGTTTTGATGCCTTCAGTGTTAAGCTACAATATTCATTGTCATGAGACAACTCTTTGAATGAGAAGGTGTGTCCAAAACTTTTGGTCTGTACTGTATATATATATATATATATCAGTGGTTAGCAACACATTTGCAAGTGGGTCAGTAATGAGTTTACACCCGACCATAGGCAGACTGAGCTCTAAAGGTTCAAGTATTTGATTGGTGTGACCAAGATTGAGTCAGATCAGCTCCTTTCACACACTGTTTTGTGTCATATGTGTGTGCCAATTACTCACTGACTGTTCCCAACCAGTGCAGACTTGTGTAAACTTTTTCCAACTGTGGGTGACATCGAAAAATATAATCCTACAGTTTGCCTTACCTTTAGACAGCAATGTTGTATTGAAACACAACCCCCTTTTAGTCAACAATACATCTTACTATATTCTGACATTCGCATAAGACCAAAAAGACAGCATGAAAAAAATGTATTGTGTTTTTCCACAATAATAGATTTTCCCTCAGTATGCATTTAGGTTTAAATAGGAAGATGTGAATGAAACAAATCAAATAATTCTAAAAGATAATTTCACTGACTGTGGAAATGAAACAATTTCCTCCCACCTGCTTAATCCTTTACATTGCTAAAAGAATCTCAAGGCATCACTTATAGATAGATCACAATAACCCACAGTGCAGCTAAGATGTTCAGTAGAATCTTTTGGCTAATAATTTAAGTCTGTGAGCACATCTCTTCCACTTGCAACATCTGAGAAAAAACTGCTAAATGTAGTTATTTTTATGAGTGCAGCATGTGCATGAGGGGTTTGAAAAATAATAAAAAGAGAAATGTCTCGTTTCAGGTGATGATTTTCCAGTCTTGATTGATGCACAGTTCTGTCTCTACCCAGGAATCAATGACATGGTTGCCGGTACAAATCAAGCTCACAGCTGTCAGGACAGTGAAGCACAGCTTGGCTAAGAACTGAGACAGGTGGATGGATTGTTTTAAACAAAATTAAACAACTGTGGATTCCAAGCCATATTGGACAGGTTTATTTTGATTTTTGTTTTGTTTTGTTTTGACGAGAACATGATGACCAAACAGAGCCAAAGTAAAACCTTTGTGTGTTTCAGTAAGTGAATTTTTGAATAAAAAGAATTTTTCCTTGCATAACTTTTGTCTTATTTAGCAAAATGAAAGAAACTCCTCAACATAACCCTTAGTCAGTCAAAATGGGTTTTTCATTTAAGGGGATTAAGACGAAAAACACAGAACTGAAACCATCTTCTTTTTGCTTCATACACTGCTTCTCACTCACTTAATTAATTTAAAAGAAGGGAAAGCTATTAAATATAGCATCAAGTAGTAAGTTTATGTTATCACCGACAGAGCTGATTCAATGTCATCTTAGTTACTCAAATGTCCTGTTCAGCTGCTGGGCAAAATACATTAACTGGAAAGCATACATTTATCTGACTGGGTGTACAGTAATTGTTTATGTGTACAGAAATATCAGACGATAAAAAATACACTATAATTGAAACAACATTTTGTAGGTATATCACTGAATAGCTATAGTTTTTATTCTTAGTGGTTTTTTTCTTAGTGGTTAAATGAAAAGATGGATAGCATGTCTTACTGGATCCATCAGGGTTTCAAACCCAATGCATGCACTGGAAAAAAAGAAGAAAACACAGAAAGAAGAGGATGCTCTCAGTTTGATGCACGTCTTGCTGGCGCATCTGTGACCAAGACAGCAAGTCTTTGTGATGTATCAAGAGCCACGGTATCCAGGGTAATGTCAGCATACCACCAAGAAGGACGAACCACATCCAACAGGATTAACTGTGGATGCAAGAGGAAGCTGTCTGAAAGGGATGTTCGGGTGCTAACCTGGATTGTATCCAAAAAACATAAAACCGCGGCTGCCCAAATCACGGCAGAATTAAATGTGCACCTCAACTCTCCTGTTTCCACCAGAACTGTCCGTCGGGAGCTCCACAGGGTCAATATACACGGCTGCTATAGCCAAACCTTTGGTCACTCATGCCAATGCCAAACGTCGATTTCAATGGTGCAAGGAGTGCAAATCTTGGGCTGTGGACAATGTGAAACATGTATTGTTCTCTGATGAGTCCACCTTTACTGTTTTCCCCACATCTGGGAGAGTTACGGTGTGGAGAAGCCCCAAAGAAGCATACCACCCAGACTGTTGCATGCCCCGAGTGAAGCATGTGGTTGGATCAGTGATGGTTTGGGCTGCCATATCATGGCATTTCCTTGGCCCAATACTTGTGCTAGATGGGCGCGTCACTGCCAAGGACTACCGAACCATTCTTGAGGACCATGTGCATCCAATGGTTCAAACATCGTGTCCTGAAGGCGATGCCGTGTATCATGATGACAATGCATCAATACACACAGCAAGACTGGTGAAAGATTGGTTTGATGAACATGAAAGTGAAGTTGAACATCTCCCATGGCCTGCACAGTCACCAGATCTAAATATTATTGAGCCACTTTGGGGTGTTTTGGAGGAGCGAGTCAGGAAACGTTTTCCTCCACCAGGATCACGTAGTGACCTGGCCACTATCCTGCAAGAAGAATGGCTTAAAATCCCTCTGACCACTGTGCAGGACTTGCATATGTCATTCCCAAGATGAATTGACGCTGTATTGGACGCAAAAGGAGGACCTACACCATACTAATAAATTATTGTGGTCTAAAACCAGGTGTTTCAGTTTCATTGTCCAACCCCTCTCGCTGTCTTTTTCCCTTTTTTTTAACATGTCCTGTCCATCAGAGTGGCACTCAGGATTGTTGTCTGAGTGCCAAGAAGAAGCCCAACTGATATATATTTAAAGCACTTTGGGTATATTTCAAATGCAATGGACACAAAAACAGAAACAAAAGACAAAAGATAAGAAAGAAAAGGAGAGGGGTGGAGCAAAAAGTTAAAAAGGAGAGGGGATAAGAATAGAGAAGCAAAAGAAGGATAAAGAGAATACAAGATAACACCCTAGTCCGCTTCTATACCTCCAGAAAGAGAGAAACAAACAACACAGGTATATATATCAACAACAATATCACTGAAAGTACATAATACAAATTAATACAGAATGTATTTAGTGGGTCAATATAAAGTACATCTGTATATTTGTGTATCTGTATTTGTGTATCTGCTGCCGGTGGGGCAGCAGATCCAGCCGTGGACCCAGAGACTCGAGACCCGAGAGCACATCATCCCCCAGTAGAGGTCCGACAGAGCCAGGTGGCTGTGGCCCTGCCAAGCAGACATTTGGTGTGAGATGGCACACATTTGAGCACCCAGCCCTGAACACCGAGAACCATCAACGTGACCAATGGGACGGGGGGTAGGCCCCTTATTTTATTGGGGGTCTAAGATGATTCAGGAGAGGGGCAGGCCAAGACCTAACTAAACAGGCACACAGTCACAATTAATAATTCCCACCCTCATGCATAAACATACTAACATTCACACCGACACACCTAACGCAAAGACACAGGTGGCCCCCTTCATTCTGGAGTGGAGATAGGCACACCACCTGAGCCACTAGTCCAGACTAGGGCCAGGTACCCGAACGACCCCAGCCCAAACCCTGGAAAGGTGTCCACCTGGTCCAAATGACCCAGCTAGCAAGAGCCCAGGACAAAACAGTCCGAAGCCCCAATTAATTCCTAACTCAACCCCATGAACCTCCCAACCCCCAGGAACCCCAACATGAATTTCCCCACAGGACCACCCCCAACCATGACACAGATATCGAACACAAGCACAGGGGGCATACCCCCCACTAGAGAGCTCACCCGAGGCTTACAGCCCATATCATGCCCCCGTAAACACATTAAAACACCACCTCACCGCCAATGCAATATCAGCCCAACCAGCTCAGCTCCACTATCCCTGTCTGGCCAATCCGAATGCCTGTGACTCCACATCCAAAAACGGACACAACCTCCCCATGGAAGGAACAGTAATGCCCCTTTTCCACTGTCACGTTTTAGGCCCCGCAGCTCTGCTCCACTCGGTTTCACTCTACTTGGTACAGTACTGTGTTTTCACTGACCCACTGATGGCTGAAGCTAGGGCGCCTGAAGCTCCGCCTCCAGCCATCAGTGTAGTGCGCTGTGACGCTATTAACATTACTCTGTGACATTGTTACATTAAAGTAAACTGCATGAAAAATAAACAAATAAATAATGAAATCGAAAATAACTTAAATAAACTAACTGTTTGTATTACTGTATATGGAAGAATGTCTTCTATGTGTTTTTTCATGTATAAAATTATCCACTGGGATAATTATCTGGACCACAGCTCCAAAGTGAAGCTCCAATGTTTGCCTGAAGAAGTTAACATTTTGGGCTTTATGAGAAAGTTATTGCCTCAGTCATGGCAACAACGAGGACAAGGACTTTAAAGAGCAAAACTGCAGACGTTTGACCGCAGTGAAGTTAGTTTTAGGTTTGATATTGGATATTCATGCTGTGGATTCAGCAGGTCTTCCTCTCGTTTGATCTGATGAAGGCAGTCTCTCTGCCTGCTCTGTCTTCCTGCAGACGCTGATTCTCTTATGGACTGTCAATAAATTTCTGAACCAAACACGTTTTTTTCTGGTGGTATTGTTTTGTGTGTTTTGGGGGAAATGTATGTGCGTCTAATCAGCTGATTTTATGTGTGATCAGTACACTTTTAAATACAGCATCTGCCTGTGTGAAATTTAGAAGCTAAGGTGTCCTTCTTTTTTCTTTCAGCCTTCAGGTTTAAAATTTGTAAAAAGTAAAATTATATTTTGGCCCTTAATATTGTTGTAGTGAGTTTTATTAACTTTTCCCTGCACTACCTTTTGGAAAACTTAATTTCTCCTGGTCCCATGGCCAATCAGTGAACAGCAGTTTGTTCACGTCACATCTAGTCCTTACTGAGCCCAAGTTGAACCTGCTCAGGAGCAGGGACCAACAAACTAGATAATGGTACGAGCACGGCAAAATTGAGCCAGTGCAAAGGGTCATAAGTGATACACAGCAGACACAGTGCATTTGAGGCTGGTGAGCAGAGGCAGGTTGAGGGATGTTCTCCAGTAGTCCACCATCATCTCCACTTTCTTAAGTAGGTTAAGGCTCTGCAGGCTTCCTGATGTTTTGATGCTGCAAAAGCCTATTTATATTTTCCTCAAATATATTTAATCCAGTCAGGGGAGTTTGAGGAGAAGAGGGTGGTTGGTGTATGGGGAGCTTTTGTGTTTGAATACGATGTGGACGAGTTGGTGGGAGGTGAGAATGGCTGTTTTTTCAACCTGCAGTGAAGCCTGTTAAGGTCATCACCCAGACAAGGATTTTACCAAAGGTGGGGCGACAGGCTCCTGTAGACAATGTTCCTCCTCAGACAGCCTCCTCAGATTTTAAGTGAATCATAGTTTATTGTTGTTGTATGTGCTAAAGGTCTTGGCCTGTACACACTTCCTAAAAAAACTGATGTATCATGTCATAGCATCAATTAATCGGTTAAGATCAAAGGCTGAAGTGTCAAAAATACCCCAATCTATGCAGTGAAAGCATCTCTGGTGACAGCATGATTTTCATCTTTTAAAGCTGTGTAGCAGTGGTCCAGTGTGTATTTATCCCTGGTGGGACAAATATGCTGTGCTGTTTGTGCTGTTAAAATCTCCAAGAACAATAATGAGAGAATCTGGGTGTTTTTTTCTCCATGTCTGTTATCAGGTCTTTGAGTAGTTTTCAGCCTCTGATATGCAGGCTTGTGGTGGGATGTAAACATCCTGTGAAAACAGGGTTCATAAAAAATAAAAAAACGGTTCATAAAAAAATGCTCCAGATGAGGACTACATGTCTTCTGTAACACTGTGACATCGATACACCAACCTTCGTTTATGTAAAAGCAGATTCTACCTCATCTCTTTTTCCCTAAGAGCGCCGCACTGCGATCCACTTGAAACAGCTTGAAGCCTGGCATCAGAATTGTGCTGCCCGGGATGTGTTTACCAAACCAGGTTTCGGTGAAACAGAGGGCAGTAGATCCCTGCAGAAAAAGCTTGAACATAATGATTAGCAATCATCTTTCTTCATAATTTTTAAATACTGTATATATTTTTGATTTAACCCTAACCCTATTGATTACTTTGACTAGTCTGACAATAAAAAGCAATTTCATTACTGTAAAAATAGTGGTAAAGTTTAGTACAGTTGTTTGCACTGCACATATTCACAAGATATTGACATCACACTGCTTCTGAAGTCAAACTTGAAACGTTATCAGATCTTTTGCACCATTACTATATTCATAATTCTTTTAGGCTCCTCATTTAGAACAGGTTGTGACAGAACCATAACAGGAATCAAATCACACACATACAATCTGCTACATAGAAGCTGAAGCCTTTGATTTTCTTCCCTGTTGGCAACATCAGCTTGAATTTTGGTGTGTGAATCCTAACAGAAGGGTCAGAGCTGCAGTGGGAAACAACATTTGTAGGATACATCTGAAAATATTTTCAGCTTTGATATTTAGATCAGCTAGTGTCTGCTGAAAAGAGGTTTAGTATTGCCACAAACTGGAGTACATTCATGAAAAGGAATATTAGCTCTGTACCAACTAAACACACACAGAGATGTGATTGCTTAAATCTCTCTTAATGACTGAGAATAAGACCAAGGTAGAGGTTTCTTAGTATAAAAATATAATTTTGAGCTACAGGGGTGCTCAGTTTATTCAATAAAAAGCAGAAATTAGCCATTCTTTTACCACTTCCTTCGGAGATACAAACCAACCCTTTTAACATTCTAGTGATTAGGGAATTAATAAACTACATTTTTTTCCAAGTGTAGAAAAACCTTTTCAGGGCTTTTAATAAGCAGAAGATGCCTTTACAGACTCCAACTGTTTCTACTCACATGCAGTAGATAAATTATATCTGACAGATAGCTTATTTCAGGGGTTTCTTGCTCCAGTCCTCAGTGTCCTGCAGGGTTTAGATGTGTCTTTTCTCCAACACAGCTGATAAAACATGCTGGACACTGGCCCTTGAGGACTAACTTTGGACACCGGTGGCTTATTTACATCAATATACATTGTCTCAGCATTTACATTAACATACAAGTCTCTGAATACAATTAAAATTGTTAAAAACATGCAATTTGTATCTTGAAAATTTGTATGTGTGAACACTTTAAACCCTTCTGTCGGTGATGCTGTTTTAATGTAATTGCTCTGAAGTCAGCCTTAATTTGGATCAAAGATCTGCCTGTTGTTGAGCTGTAACAGGAGTACCCAAGTACAGGAAAAACGAGAACAATGAGGCAGAGACTGATGAAAAGTTGAAGTGAAATTTATTTACAAAAGAAATGATGGAAGTTGATTCGTCCTGCAAGGGAATAGGAGGATGTTAAATGAATAATCCAAAGGAGTATAAGTGAGTATGAAGAGGAGAATGTATCCTTCTTTCTTACAGGCTCTTGGGAGGGAGGTAAGCTCGTAGGAGGAGGCAAAGGATATCCAGGAGGTAAGTGATTCCGTTTTCGGGGTAACAGGGCGTCGGGCTTGACGTTTTTAGACCCTGGCCGGTAAGTGATAGAGAAGTGGAACCTTGGAAAAAAAAAGTAACCATCTCGCCTGTCTGGCGTTCAGTCTCTTGGCCTGTTTTAAGTAAACAAGATTTTTATGGTCAGTCAATATGATGAACGGACCTCAGTGCCCTCCAGCCAGTGCCTCCACTCCTCTAATGCCAGTTTAATGACAAGAAGCTCTCGGTTACCGACATCATAGTTGGCCTCAGAAAGAGATAGATGTCAGGAAAAGAAGGCACATGGGTGTTGGCGATTATCCCTGGAGGAACGTCGAGACAGGACGGTCCCTGGGGGAACATCGAGATAGGACGGCCCCCACACCTGAGTCCGAAGCATCCACTTCCACTTTGAACTGAATCTGAGGGTCAGGATTACACAAGATGGGAGCAGAAGAAAACAGTTCTTTCAACTTACAAAAGGCACCTTCGGCCTCAGAGTTCCACGAGAATGTGCGGAGGGTGGAGGCAAGTTTGGTAAGGGGAGCTGCGACTCGGTTGAAGTTCCTGATGAAGCGTCTGTAAACGTTCGCAAACCCCAGGAATTGTTGAAGCTGGATCTTCTCAGGATCTGTCCAAATCTGTCCACTCTCAAAAATCAGTCCCAAGAAAGATATGGATGAGGCATGAAAATCGTACTTCTCTGCTTTGACAAAAAGTTGGTTCTCAAGGAGTCTCTGAAGAACAGCGCGAATGTGTCGAGAATGTTGTTGATGGTCCCAGGAAAAAATTAATGTCGTCTAGATAGACAAAATCAAACTGATTTAGGAGATCCCTCAGAACGTCGTTAATGAGGGCCTGAAAAACTGCAAGAGCGTTGGTGAGACCAAAAGGCATCACCAAATACTCAAAATGACCCAATGGTGTTCTGAAAGCAGTTTTCCACTTATCGCCCTTCTTGATGCGAACCAGATGGTAGGCATTGCGGAGATCTAACTTTGTAAAAATGGTAGCCCCTTGAAGTTGTTCAAAAATGGAATTTATCAGAGGGAGTGGATATTTATTTTTAATGGTAATGTTGTTAAGTTCTCTGAAGTCAATACATGGTCTCAGTGATTTGTCCTTTTTTGAACACAAAAAAAAAATCCTGCCCCCAAAGGCGAGGTGGAGGGACGGTTGATACCAGATGCTAAAGAGGATTCAGTGTACTCACGCATAGACTCCCTCTCGGGACCAGACACGTTGTAAAGTCTGCTAAAGGGTAGGGGAGCCCCAGGAGGGAGATCCTATGGCACAGTCGTAAGGGCGGTGGGGGGGAGAGAGAGAGCCTTAGATTTACTGAATACTTGGGCCAAGTCATGATAACAAGGGGGAACAGTAAATAAATCGACCCTCTCTGTCTCAGTAGAAGGAGAAAAAGAGGACACTACAGCCTTTAAACAGTTCCTTGAACAAAAATCACTTCATGAGTCTACTCTCCCTTGAGACCAATTATTGATGGGGTTGTGTTTTAGAAGCCATGGGAAACCCAAAACCATTTGAGCATGTTCAGACTGAAAAACAAAAAACTCACCCATCTCATGGTGGTTGCCAGAGATTACAAAATGAAGAGAGAGGGTTTTATGGGTGACGGAGGAGAAAGTCTGTCCTGTGAGAGCCATCATAGATATGGGTTGAACAAGTTCTTCAGTGGGGATGCCAAGTTGTTCCACCAGGTTGTCATTAATAAGGTTTTGCTCGACCCCTGAATCAATAAGGGCCGAAACAGGAAAATTAACATTATTGACACACACTGTGACTGGTAGCGTGAGGCGGCTCTCAGGAGAAAAATCAGCAGCACCCACCCGTATCTCCTGAACTACTGGTGGGATCGGCCTTTTAAACGAAGACGAGTTTGCAATGAAGTGACCCTTCTTGCCACAGAAGATACACTCCTTGGCTTCAAAACGTATTTTTCTCTCTTCGCTAGACAGTCTAGTGTGCCCAATCTGCATAAATTCTGCCTCTGAATTAAGGGATACCTCAGTAATCAGGGAAGGGTTTACTGAAGACTTGAGTGGAGGAACCAGGACTGAGGCATGCTGGGAATTGTAGGCCCTTTGCTTGTTTCTCTCCTGTAAACGGTTGTCGATTCGAATTGCTTTCCTTATTAACTTATTTAAATCCTCAGGTTCGTCTCTAGTGGCTAATTGGTCTTGTACTTGGTCATTTAGAGCGCTGGAAAAAATACCTCGTAAGGCCATATCGTCCCATCCTGCCTCCTTGGCGGCGATCCGGAAATGGATGGAGAATTCGGCGACGGACTGACTTCCTCGTCTTAGCGAGATTAGCCTTCTAGAAACGGTCTCCTGATGTAGAGGGAGTTCAAAAGTACCTTGGAAATCATTCAGAAAAGTGGAGAAGGAACAGTCATTAACAGATAGGAAGCGAAAATAAGCATGAGCCCACCTTAAGTCGTCACCTTGAAGAGCCGAAATGACGTAAGTAATCCGAGCCAAGTCGGAAGCAAATATTGTGGGAGCTCTGTTAAATGCAAGGTTACATTGAAGTAAGAAACCACCAAACTGCTCGGAATTACCACTAAAGAATTGACTAGGACGAACTTCAGGTTCCTTGAGGGTTGAGGGAATTATAGCTGTTGCTGCAGTGGAACCCGGCTCTTGTCTGGAGGAAGGTAGAGGAGTCAAGAGCGGTGTTACTTTCTGATCCAAGGAGTATAACATGCTACCTAATTCAGACAAATTTCCAGACTGTTTATTGTGTTGAGTGATGATTTGTTGAAACATAAGTTCATTTTGTTTAATCCGTTTCTCCGTAGCTCGAGAATCTGGTCATTGTCTGATTTGCCGTGGGTACTCATTTTTGGCTGGATTATTCTGTTGAGTTGTAACAGGAGGAGTACCCAAGTACAGGCAAAACCAGAACAATGAGGCAGAGACTGATGAAAAGTTTAAGTGAAGTTTATTTACAAAAGAAATGATGGAAGTTGATTTGTCCTACAAGGGAATAGGAGGATGTTAAATGAATAATCCAAAGGAGTATAAGTGAGTATGAAAAGGAGAATGTATCTTTCTTTCTTACAGGCTTTTGGGATGGAGGTAAGCTCAGACGAGGAGGCAAAGGATATCCAAGAGGTAAGCGATTCCGTTTTCGGGGTAAGTTTGTGTTCCAGGTCTGAGAGAGAGAGAGAGTGGCAGGACGGAGGATTGTTGACCTTCAGGTGAGACTTTCCAGGAGAGTGAGTCCACATCCAAGAGTCCTTAAGCTCCCGCAAAAGGTGAGTTCCAGACTTCACAAAGTGTCCTGAAAAAAACACAAGATTACTCGAGAATATCTCAAGGGTCGATTGTTGGCTGTCTCATTCAGTACCAGTGTCACTGAATAATCTGGCAAGGAATGGATCACATCCAGGAGCTTAAATGCCAGCTGCACTCATCAGCAGGATCCAGGACAGGTGTGTGAAGAAGGTTCCGCCCCTGCCACTCTGACTCTGGAAGGTAAGGAAACTACACACATGTCCTCCAACAGAACACAATCCTAACACCTGTGTCTTCACAGAACATCAATTCCTCTAGCTTAGCACAGGATAATTTGTATTTTTGGTCTACAACTTGACTTCTTTTGTCCCATAATCCTCAGAATCCTTTGAGACCTTCAAAATGGCTGTCTCACAGCATCCAACATCGGCAGTAATGGTGCGTTGTAAGAAGCCTTGCTTGTGCAACTCAATATAGAAGGCCTTTTTGCATTTGTCATCAGGAGGAAAAGAGAATGTGAATGTGTGACAAAAAGAAAACATGATTTTCTTTTATAGCTTACATCGGTAGACTATACAGATTACAATGGAAAGTATGTCACGGAAAAGATGCAGCTACAACAAAGACTGAAATGGTTTATAGCTGGAGCCAGTGAAAGGTAAGCTCTGAGGGATTTTTGTGAAGTTTGCCTAAGTTATTTTTCAATTTCGCAAGTACGTGAGTACAATGTGAAGACAATGTGAAAGTGAGTTGCAAAAGAAATGCACAGCTTAAAAAGCCGCCTGCTGATCTATGGACTCATTTATTGAACCAGAGATGACTGCAAGACAAGTAACAGCAGCCGAGATTACCTATGCTAAACTTTTAAAGCTTGTAAAGTTTTTGTTTTTCAAACTTGTGCTAATTTATTGTTTTACACTAACAGGCAAAGCAGAGATTGATAAATGTAATAAAAGATCTTTGTTAAATTCAAATTTATTATGTCACCATAGTGTTGCCAATGTGTCCCACAATGTCCCTCATAAGCATCATTGTTGTCCTGCATTCGGTTTTTTGATATCTGGTCACTAGTTTAAGCAGGCCTGCAAACTAACAACATAAAATACAAAATAAAATACTTTCAACAACATTTGGAATTTCAATTGCCTTCAGCACTGTAATGTCTGTTTATATATGGTTTATATATGTTTATTGGATGTTAAAGAGAACAAAATCTTAGCTTCTATAACATCGCAGAGTCAAGCTAATGAAGAAACTGCCTAAAGAAGCCAAAAAGCCCTAAATTGAAATTATTTAGTCTAAACAGAAGGGAGTTTGAGTTCTTTTTCTTTGTTCTCAAAGATATTTTCCATCTTGAGAAGTTCTGACAATGTCTCTTATACAGTTGGAGGACAATCTGCCCAACTTGTTTGTCCACCTGTTTTTGGCACTTTTCAATGTATGCTTAGGTCTGCGTGGGCAGCTTGACCAATTTGTGAATATGAATCCTCACATGACCTTCAGATTCAACAGAACCACCATGGAGTTTTTCTGCAGTTTTGAGCTACACTGCAAAAATGGAAAATCTTACTAAGTATATTTTTCAAACTTTTAGTCAAAACCTCTCATCAGACTTAATATCAGTCAAAACCATCTACAGAGATAAATTTAAGTGAGATATAACAACTTGTTTTGAGACAATGCATCTTGAAAATCTTGATAAGTGAACTAGTGTTATGATTCTGGCATGTCTGCTCTACCCTGTCTCCCTGGCTGCAATCAGCAGATTAGATGCACCTGGTGGCTGCTGCAGTGTAGTGCAATCTGTGGAATGCCAAGCAGCTGTGTCTTCCCTGATATATACTGACTCTGACAAGCAGACAGTGCCAGATTTTTGAAAGCCATTCGTGTGAGTAGATATCCAGCGTTCCTTCCTGTCTGATCATTGTTCTTGACCTTGCCTTGCCTTTTGCATTTATGCCTCTGCCTGCTCCCTGTCGGAATATTTGGACAGGGAGCCACGCCTCTCTCCACCTGAGATGTTCAGGGGAGACTCAGACCAATGTCGAGCTTTTCTAACTCAATGTGAAATTCATTTTGAGCTTCAGCCGTCATCCTTTCCCACTGAACGTTCCAAGGTGGTGTTTGTCATATCTCTGCTGGCAGGAAAGGCAAAACAGTGGGGAACTGCTGAATGGCATAACAGGTCTGCATCTTGTGATCTTTATGAAACTTTTTCCAAGGAACTCATTCAAGTTTTTGACCCGGTCATTCCAAGTCGTGAGGCCGCAAGAAGATTATTGTCCCTCAAACAGGGTGATCAACCTGTCTCGACCTATATAATTGACTTTCATTTGTTGGCCGCAGAGAGCCATTGGAATGAGGCAGCACAAATGGATGCATTCATGAAAGGATTAAACAAATACATCAAGGATGAGCTAGCGACCCGTGACTATCCTTCTTCCCTGAAACAACGCGAGGATTTGGCTGCTCGCATTGATATTTGGCTGGCAGAGAGAAGGAGGGAGAAGCGCCATGAGAAGGGTCGCTCATCATTAACTCAGGTTTCTGCACACCGGTATGAGAGAAGGAGTCGGTCACCTCTCACTGAGGAAAATGAGGATTGTGAGCCCATGCAATTGGGCAGAACCAAGATTACCCCTGAGGAGAAAGATCGTCAGAGAAGATTCAAGCTCTGTTTTTATTGTGGAGAGAAGGGACATTTAGCACTCAGGTGTCCACTAAAAGGACAGGCTCAGCAGAGGAAGGGAGGTCTCTACTGAGCCGAAGTCAACTAACTGCCTCGTCCTTCTTGTTTCCTGCCCATTTTCAAATCTCTTCTTTGTCTCTCCAGGGGGCCGTGTTAATTGATTCAGGAGCAGATACTGAATTCATGGACAAAACATTTGCAAATAAGAACGGCATAAAACTTATTCCTTCAGCTGACACAAGAAACGTGCTAGCTTTGGATGGTCACAGCATGAACAATTCACATCTCAGGACAGAGGAGATTACCTTAACAGTTGGAGGTAATCATCAAGAAAAAGTAACTTTCATGATCATTAATTCACCTGAACTTCCTGTAGCCCTAGGAGCCTCCTGGTTGCAGAAACACAACCCTCACATCGACTGGAAGAAAAAAGAAGTTCTGGGTTGGTCTGAGTCATGTTCCGATGACTGTCTTTTGTCTGCTGCTACGGAGGACAGTGTGGAGAATGAGGTAGAGGAGACCTATCCGGATTTATCCAAGGTACCGCAAGAATACCGTGATTTAAAGGAGGTTTTTCATAAAATCAAGGTCACATCTCTGCCACCCCATAGACCTTATGATTGTGCTATTGATTTGCTTCCTGGCACATCACCCCCTAATGGCAGAACCTATTCATTGTCTGGTCCAGAGCACAGGGCCATGAAGAGTTATGTTGATGAGGCATTAAAGGCAGGGCACATTCAACCCTCTTCCTCTCCTGCAGGTGCTGGTTTCTTTTTTGTTGGGAAGAAGGATGGTTCATTGAGACCATGCATTGATTATAGAGGCCTTAATGAGATAACAGTTAAAAATAGATATCCCTTACCACTCATGAACACAGCGTTTGATCAGATCCAGGGAGCCAAGATATTTTCTAAGCTGGATCTAAGGAATGCATATCATCTGGTCCGAATCAGAGAAGGAGATGAGTGGAAAACGGCTTTCAACACGCCTACGGGCCATTATGAATACAAGGTCATGCCATTTGGACTTACTAACGCTCCTGCAGTTTTTCAGTCATTGGTCAATGACGTTTTAAGAGACATGGTGGGTCAATTCGTATTTGTTTATCTTGATGACATACTGATTTATTATCAAGATCTGGAAACCCACAGAAAACATGGCAGAGCTGTTCTCCTGCGTCTTCTCCAAAACCAGTTGTTCGTCAAGGCAGAGAAATGTGAGTTCCACATAACTACCACTTCCTTTTTGGGCTTCATCATTTCCCCAGATCAAGTGCTTGTCGACTCCTCCAAGGTTAAAGCCGTATTGGAATGGCCTGTTCCAACTGATTGCAAGCAGCTTCAAAGATTTCTAGGCTTCGCAAACTTCTATTGGAGGTTTATTAGAAATAAACTACTCCCCTAAACGCTCTTACCTCTTCCAAGGTGAAATTTGTGTGGAATAAGGATGCAGAGAAGGCCTTCAATAGGTTAATGGAACTCTTCACGTCAGCTCCAGTGTTACGGTCTCCTGACCCAGAGAGACAGTTTATCGTGGAGGTGGATGCCTCAAGCACTGGGTTCGGAGCCGTACTAAACCAAAGAGGTGAGGATGATTGTGTTCACCCATGTGCCTTCTTTTCTAGGACTCTGTCACAGGCTGAGCGGAATTATGACGTGGGAGATAGAGAGTTATTGGCTGTCAAATTGGCGTTGACAGAGTGGAGACATTGGCTGGAGGGGACTGAGGAGCTGTTTATGGTGTGGACTGACCATAAGAACTTGGAGTACCTGAAATCAGCAAAACGGCTAAACCCCAGACAGGCTAGGTGGGCTTTGTTTTTTGGTCGTTTTAATTTCTCCCTATCTTACAGGCCAGGGAGTAAAAATGGCAAACCTGAGGCCCTATCCCGGATTCAATAACCTGAAGAATCTCAGTCTGCGGGTAAAGAGGAGTTTATCCTTCCTGAAACGGTCAGGTTGTCTGTGTCCCGAGTGGAGGTGGAAAGGGAGGTCCAGGAAGCCATTAGAGATCTGCCTATCCCACCATGTCCACCTGATTGCTGTTTTGTCCCTGAACGCCTTGTGCCTAAGGTACTGGAGTCTTGTCATTGCTCTCGTTTAGTTTGTCATCCAGGAATCGGCAGAACCATTCAGACAGTTCGAACTCAGTTTTGGTGGCCATCGCTGGTCAAGGATGTCAAAGACTTTGTTGCTGAATGCAATCAATGTTGTCGAACCAAGCCTTCTCGTCGCCCCCCTGCAGGGTTGTTGCACCCTTTGCCAATTCCCCCTCGCCCATGGTCACATATTGCGATGGATTTTTTTGACAGGTCTACCGGTTTCTAATGGTCACTCTCTACTACTAACCATAATTGACAGATTTTCAAAGGTGGTTCATCTGGTGCCCTTGGAGAAGCTTCCATCTGCAAAGGAGATGGGTGAGATATTGACCCGAGAAGTTTTCAGGCTCCATGGAATCCCAAATGACATTGTTTCCGATAGAGGACCCCAATTTGTGTCACGTTTCTGGAAGGAGTTTTGTTCTTTGTTGGGAATTTCTGTTAGTCTTTCCTCAGGGTTTCATCCTCAGTCTGATGGCCAAACCGAGAGAGCCATCCAAGAAGCTGAAACCAAACTTCGTATCTTATGTGAGTCTGACCCGACCAAGTGGTCACAAGATTTGCCCTGGGTTGAATACGCCATGAACTCTATGCAATCAAGTGCCACTGGTTTGTCTCCTTTTCATGTTGTGTTTGGTTTCCAGCCACCCATGTTTTCAGTTCAGGAGAGAGAAGCTAATGTTCTGTCCGCTCAAGCGGCTGCCCTAAGGTGCCAAAGAATATGGAGAAAGGCCAGGAGATTGATAATCAGAATTTCACTGGTTCAGTCAAGAACAGCCAACCGTAGACCGATCCCTGCCCCTAAGTACCAGGTGGGGCAGAAAGTTTGTCTCTCCGCCAAGGATCTCCCATTAAGGGTAGAATCCCGGAAATTGGCACCCCGATTTGTTGGACCTTTCCCAATCTCTAAGATCATCAACCCTGTCGCTGTACGACTGAGATTACCCAACTCCATGAGGATTCACCCCACGTTCCAGGTTTCTCAGGTCAAGCCCTTTGTGGAGCCCCGACTTCGTGGAGCCGTCTGCCTGCTCCCTGTCGGACTATTTGGATTATTCCAAACGTAATGAGTACAAATACTGTTCTATATTACAGTAATTGGCAATGCTATAAAACATTGTTTGGTCCAAATACCCAGACTTACCACTGAGTCAAGACTGACATTTGATGATATCTGTGAGGTCATATTTCACTTCAACGTACTTGCTATTATTAAAATTCACATAAGAGTATGGTGTATAATCAATATGCTTGTCTGCATCCATGAAAATATTGGCTTGAGCTAGGGAGGGAAAAATACTAAGATGAAAACAGGTTGGAGAAGGGTTATAATGCTGCGAATGCATTTCCTAATGCTAGCCAGGAATGCATACTTAAAGGTAATTTGTCTTAAAATGCAATGTTCAAATGTTAATTTAAGTTGGTTTTGGACCTGGATCCAGAGCATTGCCGCACTTATGAAACTAAGAATGAGTTAAATAAACTTTAAAACAAGTGGATGACATTCAAGCTGAAAAAAAGATGCTACCTTTGAGGGGAAGGATATTACTTTTGTGCATCACAAGTTTATTATGAGACGCAAAGGCTCACAATTGTAGTAAAATAATGCTCAGAATGAGTTTTCGTGGTTTGTTTCAAGATTCTCTATACCATGTGACGCTTTACTGCAAAGTCTTATTTCTAGAAATCTTGTCAAGTTAATTTTTACTTGTTCCATTGGCAGATTGTTTTGGTTCTTTCAAGCCAAAAAATCTCATTACACATTATATATCCTTTGCTCCCCATGTTCACTGTTGAGCACCGACAACTTATTACCCTACACCACGTTTTTCTTGCTTGACCAACTGTGGTAGTTCCTGAATCATCCAGTCAAGGAGGTTTGCACAAGGGCTGCATATTTTGAAGATTCTTTGACCCCCGTAGTCTATTCGCCACAACCTGGGCCTTGTCAAAGTTGGTTCAATCCCACACTTACCCATTTTTACACTTCCACCACATAAACCTCAAGGACTGAATCTTCAGTGGCTGTCTAATATATCCTGCTGACAGCCAGGTGCTATAACAACATAATCAATGTTTTTCCCTCCCTCCACAGGCCGGTAAATTTCTCTTTACTATAATGTAAAAAAGTCTTCATTATTTTTCTTGCAGCATCATTATTGCAGTCCTTATCAAGAGGGAGATGTTCATATTTTACACAAATGAGTGTAAAATCCCTTCTTTTTGTTCATACCTAATTTAATCTTACTCAGGTTTCATCCACCAGAATTGTAGCCATAACAGGTCCATCTTGTCAACATATGTCAATTATAAAACATCCAATCTCTCATGTTTCCAGTCTAATTTCCCTTGTCTAACCTAACTACCCTCTACTTCTCTTGCTGAAATCTCATTACAATCCCTATTGGGCTATTACTAAGTGGACTGACATCATCAGTATACCTATGTTGTTAGCAAAACCAAAACTTGACTGACTGCTTATATTTACACTGCATGTGTATTTTAGACCTACAATGGTTTATGTAAGACATTTTTAATGAAAAGAAACACTTACATACATGTGCATGGTCCTCCACAACAGAGTGTTCACATTGCACACAACTAGATTCTCTAGTAAGAATTGGCTCTCTCCACATGCATAATATCATGCATACTGTTTTATAGGCAAAGCGATCAGGCCTCCAGGGCTCAAAGGGCTGACTTAGTGCCTAACTGCACAGCCTCAGCTGCTGTGGCCAACATACGCTTGTGATTGGCTTGACAGCTTCATTAAAAAAGAGAAGGTGATTGCTTTCTGCTCCGTTCCTGCAGCATGCATGACTAACCAGGTTCAGCTGTCAGTAGGAGGGACCCACTCGAGCTTCTTTCCATTGGGTTTATGTCAGTTTTAATACAAAGCTCTTATATATGGATGGTTTTACCTTTCACCTTTGTCCTGTTATCTGAGGATTTTAACAAAGAGGTTCACTGTGTTTACCTGCACACAAAAAACAACTTTGTAGGTAAAGAGTGCTTTGTAAAAGTTATCGTACACCTTTAACTTTTTCACATATTGTCACATTATAATCACAAACTTCACTGTATTTTATGTGATAGACCAGCAAAAAATAGTCAATCATCATTAAATGAAAGAAAAAAGGTTGCATATCACAAATAAATATCTGAAAAGTGTTTTTACATGTGTATTCAGCCCCTTTACTTATACCCCTGAATAAAATTCGTTGCAACAAAATTACCTCATAATTAGTAAATTGATTCTACATTTAACAGGTCATGGATAAAGTTGTGAAGACTTTTAAATAAGGCATAAGCTATAAAACAACATCACAAGCTTTAAACATTTCTGCAACATGGGAAAATGGAGAGAGCTAAATTTATGGCAATCCTGGAAAATAAAAAATAATGACCAAAAACATGCAGCCCAGATAGTTAATTAAAGGGTTTAGTTAAAATCAAAGTCCTAGGTTATAATTACTCTTTTAAAGTTCAGGAATAATATTGAGCATCTAGGGCAAGGCTTGGACATTGCTGGTCACAGATGCCCTCCATCCAATTTTACTGAGCTTTAGTTTATTTGCAAAGAAGAATGTGTAAGATTTAAATCACTAGATGAGAAACTGGTAAGAGACAATACCTCTAACAGGTTGCTGCTGTACTTCCTGTGAAAGATGGGACTTTGAGATAAAACAGAGCAATAAATCGACGGTTAACAAGAAACAACTTAATCTTTCCAAACTTCCCTACTTTTGCAACTTGCAACTCTTGCTTTTTTTTTTTTTGAAATTGCTTTGAATCATTTGTCTTTTGCCTGTCAGTTCAGGTTTTTTGGTGCAGGTTTAACTGTCGAGCCATATGATGAAATCCAATCATTATTTTTTTTCCTAACTGCATAGTTTCCCTAAGAAAATCCTTTAGCCCTTATCCTTAACATTACAGCACAGATTTAATCTCTCTTTCTTGTTCTAGCATATTGTGACTATCCTAAGATATAAGGCCTGTGTTTGAAGAAAAATCAGTTGATCTTTTTTTCTAATCCTACTGTTATTCCTCAGTTGATTACCTCTTTCTAGCTGACTGCTCTTTTTGCTTCTTTTACAGTTGTCATTTCTCTAAAGAGCTATTGAATGGTGAGGCTTCTGTCTTTAATAATGACAGTCAGCTATCAATTTAATGTTTTTCAGAGTTCTAATTTTATTAATTATTTCTATTTTACTTCAGTTCTAGTTTTATTAAAGAGAACTTTTCAGTTAACCTTCTTTGCTGATAAATTTTGATGAAATTCGACTAAAACTACAGTTAGTCTTAGTCGGTAGAATGGAAGATATAATAAATATCCATCTCAAATGTCCAGAAAGCACAAACAGAGACACAAGACCTGTTGAGTCAAAAAGGAAACTGGAAGGTCTTTTACTCACTTAAATGTGGTCAAATGCTTTGAATTTAACAGAGCAGCATCTTTGACTCAAACATAATGTTGTGTGCTTTGTTTTCTCCCTTTATTTTTGAAAGTTTTTGCATATGAAGGATTCAGTATTGGGAGTGTATGTATGTGAGAATTAAGAGAGCCAGAGGATACTGAATGTTTGCTATGACAATCAAGCTACAGATAAAGGCAGTTTACAGAAAAAAAGAAACAAGTAAAAATGTATGTCACTTTGTATGGCAGTAAATTAGCATGCACACTGAACTATTGTTAGAATGACATTCGTTATTTAAACGAACCATTCTTAGCCCTCATGACCTCTATTTTGTTGACCCGAAGACATGCCTTTATGCTCACTCATGTTGTGCAACAAAAGGTTTGGTTGTTTTGGCTCTTTAGCAACTATTAATAATTGATCATTAAAAACACACAGGACAAACAACCATGCACACATTCATTCACACCTAAGAGCAATTTAGAGAGACCAATTAACTTAACAGCCCTGAATAAATACACAACTTCTCTCCAAAATATAAGAATTTATTAACAAAAATAGTTTAACTTAAGCTTAAAATACTTCAATTAAAAGACTCTTCTACAAGTAAAACTCAACTGCACTTTGCAAAGATGAAAACAATGAGTAAAACTATCAACTTCAGTTAAAGGGAACAAATAAAAAAAAAAAACATTACTAATAACATTATGCACTTATATCACAGTTCAATGTAAATAGTTTTGTTTAACAATGTGTGAGTGTTTGCCCAGCCATGGATTGAGAACAACCACTGAACTGCACAAACAAAAAAAAGATGGGTAAAAACTCTGAAACCCAAAATGCACCGCATTAACCTACTTTCAGGACAACTCCCAGGAGAGGGAAGTTCAATTCAATTCAATTCAGTTTATTTATATAGCGCCAATTCACAACACGTCATCTCAAGGCACTTCACAAAAGTCAGGTACATACATTCCAATTAATCCTAACCATTGAATAGTGCAGTCAGATTCAGTTATTTATTCAAATTGGATAAAAAGTTATTCTGTCTAAGGAAACCCAGCAGATTGCATCCAGTCAGTGACTTGCAGCATTCCCTCCTCCTGGATGAGCATTTAAAGACAGTGGACAGTCACTGGTGTTGACTTTGCAGCAATCCCTCATACTGAGCATGCATGTAGCGACAGTGGAGAGGAAAAACTCCCTTTTAACAGGAAGAAACCTCCAGCAGAACCAGGCTCAGTGTGAGTGGCCATCTGCCATGACCGACTGGGGGTTTGAGAGAACAGAGCAGAGACACAAAGAGAACAAAGAAGCACTGATCCAGGAGTCCTTTCTAAGGGAAGGAAAAGTTGCTGCTGGAATCCCCATTACATCACAGTACAAAACTCTGGTGCACAGCCTTCCTCACCCTCTTTTCTGTGGCTCTTCAGTAGAGCAGCATACTTGGGGACAACTTCATGGATGTATGACTTTACTGGTCGAGTTAGATTACATCTTGTAAGAACCTTGAATTCCAAAAAGTTAAGTGCGGTCTGTTGTCTGTGCATCCAATGACCGTAAACCGGCTGAAATTTAGACTAGCTGCCAGAGTCTGGAGTTTTGCTTTGTGTTTTTTGCCTGCTGCTTACTCTGTTTAGCCTCTAGATGCCACCAGAGCTGCCGGTGCCAGAGAACGACAGGTGCAAACTGTTAACCACTCATCAGGAGGTGCTTAAAGAGGCTGGGCAGTCAGTTTTACAGTGCCTGAGTGTTTTGCCAATGTGGTAACTCCTTACCGGCCTAACGACTGACTTTCTCTATCTCATAAAATTGTTGTGTCTGACTCCTCGTCGAGCTCTTTCCCAGGTTAATTCCTAGCCCTGGCTCCAATTCCTGTGAAAGTACCTAACCAAGTCAAAGAAACCTGAAAACCTTCCGGTAGTGATGTCAAAATGAGGCTTTTTGAAGCATAGAATCATTTTGAACCATTGTGGTTCACTACCCAAAGCTTCATTCAATTCCCTTGGCTGACATCTACTGGCAGTAGCAATTGTTGCACCAAATGAAGCCCTGCAAATGTGATGCACCTCTTGTGTAAATAACAGCACTTATATATATATATGCGTGTTGTACATTTGTGTTTTTAGTAACCCATTAAAGATTCTGAGTAATTAACCCATAAACAAAATAATTTAAAAACAATATGAACTGTAGGGGATTATAGATGAAAAATAGTAACTTCAATTTAACTTACAAACATTTAACTGTCATTCTTTCTAATTCTGCATGTATATCTATGTTATGCTGACCTTGAATGGTGGCACGAGGCTGAGTGTTCTCGTGTTTGGCTCTATAATGCCTCAGCATTGATGACGTATTATTATTATACATCAGCAGCTGCAGGCAAAGCAAACACTGCGCCTGTAAAACCAAAATAACAACCCGTTACTGCACCTCTTGCATAACATGTTACCATCACCATAACACTACAGTATAATATTTGGTATAGGCAAAACTCAGAATATCCAAACACGAGAGCTGTTCGTAACGTATAATACGTGTAGAACGGGGATGTGCTTCTGTACCGCTACCCACCCATTACCCTATTAAGACAGTGTCTCGCCCATGTCCAAAATTGAATAGATTAAAAGATAATCTAAAAAGGGGACATCAGGAAAATCTCATAAAAATAAACACAACTCAGACTAAAAATAAAAATAAAACAATTCAATGTGGCTTACTGAACATAAGATCTCTCTCTTCAAAGACTTTGTTAGTTAGTGACCTGATTTGTGACAATCAGATTGATTTATTTTGCCTCACAGAAACCTGGCTGCAGCAAGAGGATTATGTTACTATAAATGAGTCAACTCCTACTAATTATTTAAATTTTCACATTCCTCGAAATACTGGGCGAGGAGGAGGAGTAGCAACCATCTTTCAGTCCGATTTATTGACTAGTCCCAGACCAATCAATAGCTACAACTCTTTGGAATATTTAATCCTTAGTTTTCCTCATCCAAATTGTAAAGCACTAAAACCTCTTCTGTTTGTTGTTTTGTACCGTCCACCAGGCCCTTACTCTCAATTTTTAGATCAGTTTTCAGACCTTTTATCTGATTTAGTGTTAAATACAGATAAGGTTATTATAGTGGGGGATTTTAACATTCATGTTGACACTGAAAGTGATAGCCTAAATATAGCCTTTAATGCTATCTTAGACTCAATTGGCTTTGCACAACACATAAACAAACCTACCCACCTTTGTCTTCATTTTCTGGACTTTGTGCTGACATATGGCATTGAGTGTAAAGACATAACAATATTCTCTCATAACCCTGTCCTGTCTGACCATTTCTTAATAACCTTTGAGTTTTATTTAACCAAGTACTCCACACCTGAAAGAAAATTTCATTATAGTAGATCATTATCAGAAAATACTGTAACAACCTTTAAAGAATCTGTTCCACTTTTAATTTCCTCATTGTCACAGAAAAGCACCGTGGAGGGCAATAATTTAGTTTTTGCCCCTTCACAAATAGATTCTCTTGTTCATTGTGTTAATTCATCATTGCGTGGTGCATTAGACAATGCAGCCCCTTGAATAGAAAGGTAATTATTCATAGGAGGCTAGCTCCCTGGTTTAATTCAGAGCTACTTACTTTAAAGCACAATGTTAGAAAATTGGAGAGAAAATGGCGCTCTACACACCTAGAGGATTCCTACTTAATCTAGAAAAATAGCATACTGTTGTATAAAAAGACACTTCACCTAGCTAGAACAGCTTATTTCTCATCATTAATAGAAGAGAACAAGAATAATCCTAGGTTTCTCTTTAGTACAGTTGCTAAACTTACACAGAGTCATAGCTGTGTTGAGCCATCCATTCCCTTAGCTGTCAGCAGTCATGACTTTATGGGATTCTTCTTAAATAAAATTGATTCTATTAAAAATAAAATAAAATCTTTGACATACTCCGAAGATGATTACGTCATCCTCAGCAAGTGAGACAACATTGGAAATAACTACAGAACCTGATTTGTGTTTGGACTGTTTTGATTCTGTGGAGCTTCCTGAGTTATCAGAAATATTAGCTTCATCTAAACCTTCAACTTGTATGTTAGACCCAATCCCAACCCAATTATTTAAGGAAGTGTTCCCTCTGATTACCAGCCCCATTTTAGGTATGATTAACCTACCCTTAGTAAATGGATATGTACCACAGGCTTTAAAGATAGCTGTAATTAAACCTTTACTGAAGGAACCTTCGCTTGATCGAGATGACTTGAAAAATTACAGACCTATATCCAATCTTCCATTCTTATCTAAAATTCTTGAGAAAATAGTTGCTAATCAAATGTGTGAGCATTTATACAGCAATGACCTGTTTGAAGAGTTTCAGTCAGGCTTCAGAGCTCATCATAGCACTGAAACAGCTCTACTGAAAGTCACTAATGATATTCTTATGGCCTCAGATAATGGACTTGTGTCTGTACTTGTCCTCTTAGATCTCAGTGCTGCATTTGATACAGTCGATCATAATATTCTCTTAAAAAGGCTGGAATATGCTGTAGGGATCAAGGGAACAGCCCTAGGCTGGTTTAAATCTTATTTGTCTGACAGATTCCAGTTTGTTCATGTAAATGATAAATCATCTTTAAACTTGAGGGTTAATTGTGGAGTACCACAGGGTTCAGTACTTCGGCCAATTCTCTTTACTATATAAATATGCTTCCAATAGGTCAAATTATCAGGCAGCATAGCATACTTTTCACTGTTACGCTGATGATACTCAGCTTTACTTATCTATAAATCCTGATGAGCCCAACCAGTTAAATAGACTACAAGCATGTCTTGAAGACATAAAAACTTGGATGACTTTATATTTTTTGCTTCTAAATTCAGACAAGACAGAAGTTGTTGTCTTTGGACTGGAGTCTTTAAAAAAGAAACTGCTTAGTCAATCACTTAACCTTGATGGCATTAAATTGACCTCCGGTAATAAAGTAAAAAACCTTGGTGTTATTTTTGACCAGGACATGTCATTTAAATCCCATATTAAACAGGTTTCTAGGACTTCCTGCTTTCACCTCCGGAACATTGCCAAAATTAGAAATATCCTATCCAGGAGTGACGCTGAAAAACTAGTCCATGCATTTGTTACTTCAAGGGTGGACTATTGTAATTCTTTACTATCAGGATGTCCACAAAATGCAGTTAAAAGCATTCAGCTGATTCAAAATGCCGCAGCAAGAGTTCTGATGAAAATTAAAAAGAAAGATCATATTTCTCCTATTTTAGCTTCCCTTCACTGGCTCTCTGTTAAATCCAGAATAGAATTAAAAATTCTTCTCCTCACATATAAAGCCCTTAATGATCTAGCTCTATCATACATCAGAGATCTGATTGTTCCATATGTTCCTAACAGAGCACTTCGTTCTCAGACTGCAGGTTTACTGGTGATTCCTAGAGTCTCTAGAAGTAGAACGGGAGGCAGATCCTTTAGTTATCGAGCTCCTCTCCTGTGGAACCAGCCCCCGGTTTTGGTCCGTGAGGCAGACACCCTTACTACTTTTAAGGCTAGGCTTAAAACTTTCCTTTTGTTATGATTCTGGCACGTCTGCCATCATCATGTGGATGATGGCACTCAATAACCAGCTACAGCCAGTATCTTCACAAGAATTAACCTTTCACAAGCTGACAAAACCATAATATTATTTTCTGGGCTTTTGCAACTGGTTTATATGAATAGAAATCTTAGTTTTGAAAGCCATTCGTGTGAGTAGATATCCAGCGTTCCTTCCTGTCTGATCATTGTTCTTGACCTTGCCTTTCCTTTTGCATTTATGCCTCTGCCTGCTCCCTGTCGGACTATTTGGATTTTGGTTGTCGACCTTGTTTCCTGCATCTGGTTTATGCCTCTGCTTGCCCCTTGCCTGACGCCTCTTGTTCCGATCGTTGACCCTGTTTCTGTCCTTGGATCATTGAGCCAGCCTAGCCCTCGGATTATTCAGCCTGGAGTCACTTCTTTCCTGTGCTGTGGAGATCACTGTCAGCCGCCCACTGAGGTTTCCCCTCTGGGTTTCAAGTTCCACTCAAGACAAAAGCAGGTTAGTGGCTTTTCTGATCCCTGCAATATCTGGAGAGACAACAAGTCACTAATCCCTCTTTCTGCCTCAGTGATTCTTGGAAGCTGTGAGGAGTGTTACCTGTGTGACGTTTTCCTGTGGCTGAATAAACCTTTTAAACTTTCAGTACTGTGTCTGGCTGAATCTTGGGTCCGCCTTTTTCTGATTCATACCACCTTTTTGATAAAGCTTATAGTTAGAGTGGCTTAGGTTATCAGGGAGGGAGCCTTCCTCCCCCCCTTTTGGATGGAGTAAGGGGGAGTTAGGTTTAGCCTAAACCGGCTCAGTTGTGGTTGAGGTGCAAACACCCTCCATTTCTGCTACCTGTATGACCCATTCTCTTTTCCAATGTTTATAATCAGTCAGACAGAGAGAGGTATCCCGATCCTTGTGGTTTTTAGAATAACAATGGCCATCAGTGGGCTCTAGTTGGACACATTTTATCAGTTTATTATTTTACTTAGTGTCCCTACATGTGGCCCGTTCTGGGGTGGCCAGGCTCTGGCACTCGGTGGTTTGGTCTGGCCTCCCCGGTGGCCCCGCGCTGTTCTGGACACCTTGTGGGTTTCAGTCACGTGATTTTGATGACACGCGAAGAGGGCGCGATTTCAGATGGGGGCATGAAGTAAAATGTCAATGGAGTCAACCGTTGCGGAGAGTCCGTATTGTAGGGATTTAGATCCAGTTTCCAGGCGAAGATACAAACAGTTAATTCACAGATATGTTGGATGTGACCCTCATCTCATCAAGATGAGTGAGTTTTCGAGAGAACCTCAAGATCTGCCGTTAATCGAGGCTGAACTATCTGGCACTTCAAACGTCTTACTACACTAAACAGCAGATGAAAGCCTATAAAAGTCTGGAGGTATAAAACTTTTTTGTCAGTGGGTGGGTCCAGAACCTCGGCACCAAACGGCTCCGCGATAATTATTGTTTGGTCTTTGCCAAGGTGAGTGTTAGTTCATATATTCATATATTAGTGGAGATATTAGCGGTTAGCAGTAGTGGCTAAAACAAACATACAACGCCTCACTACGGCTACATTAACTTAACAATCATTACTACATAAATAGACATTTCACGACAAACTAATGGTAAACAGAACCACAAAAAAAGAAGTTGGACTGCTACTTATCGCTGACAAAGTGGTCGCTATATATTATATTGTAGATATGTTTGTACTGTTTAATTTGTACTGTATTGCACCGACTACGCCAAAACAAATTCCTTGTATGTCCAAAAACGTACTTGGCAATAAAGCTTTTCTGATTCTGATTCTGATTCTACAGACACTCGCATTAGCAGACACTGCTCCTCCCAACCACAGATGTAGATTTGTAATCCACTTTTTAAGTCGCTTTTCGGTTAGTTTTTACATCTTTCACCTTTATGAATGACAACCTTTGGCACTCGATAATAATGCTTTTCCTTTTCTCTGCTGGAGTGATTGGAGCAGCCGTAAACGGCGCAAAACATGGCGTGTTTACAGATGGCAAATCCTCGGCTACTTCGCTTCCTGCCCTCCATTTGCATTCCGTGACGTCACGTGAAAGCTAGCTATTGTCCAAGCTTCTGCTGACAACAACTTAATGCTCACCTTCTACAAATGATCCTCTTGGCCCTGTCTTTCAGTGTTTAACCCTTTCTCTCTCCTATATATAGCAATTGACTGAGCTTTTACTGTAACTAATTATACATGCTCTCTTTCAGACTCTATCCTTGAAAACTGGCTCAAAATTGATCTGTTCTTTCTTCCTAGATGAAACGACTAAAGGAGCTACATCCATTAACATTTACTATTCCTTCCCATAGAAAGTACTCCTGGATCAGTGCTTCTGTATTATTTGTGTGTCTCTGCTCTGTTCTCTCAAACCCCCAGTCGGTCGTGGCAGATGGCCGCTCACACTGGGCCTGGTTCTACTGGAGGGTTCTTCCTGTTAAAAGGGAGTTTTTCCTCTCCACTGTCGCTACATGCATGCTCAGTATGAGGGATTGCTGCAAAGTCAACGCCAGTGACTGTCCACTGTTGCTACATGTTCATCCAGGAGGAGTGACTGCTACAAATCTCTGACTCATATTTTATCCAATTTGAATAAATAACTGAATCTGACTGCACTGTTCAATGGTTAGGATTAATTGGAATGTATGTACCTGACTTTTGTGAAGTGCCTTGAGACAAAATGTGTTGTGAACTGGCGCTATATAAATAAATTGAATTGGATGTGAACCGGGGCTTGAGCCATCTTAAATAGACTGAATCGCGCCAAATGTTTGAAACTCAGCCAGTCAATTCAAAGCAGTCAGCTGACTCGGTCACATGAAGCAAGCTCCGGCCGACTGCTTCACCATAACTACCCTGTCGAATTTGAAGCGTGCTTCGAAGCCTCAGTGTTAGGGGTAACACCACTACCTTCCGGATCAAGAACCTGTTGACTGCCCCAGGTTCTCAACCCTCACCAGCCTCTTGCAAATCCTGCCTACCCTCCAACAACCTTTCTGGCACCAGCACCTAAGGCTCTCTCTCTCTCTCTCTCTCAAGGCGAAGCATCTAGTGGATCAGATTCTGAACAACTTCTAAACTCTATCAGTTATTCTGGCTTTTCACCTCGGAGCATACCCTGGACCAAGCAGAAGCACCTACCTCCATCTCCAGGCCCTGAATAATCCGCTCCTTGAGCTGGACCCCCCTCCACCCTCCGTAAGCATCAAAGTAACACTCCACCACAGACTTTCCAGTTACTGTTGCATCTATTCAACAAACCTTCATTTTCTGTACAGTGACCACCCCCGTTCCAGTACCAGATACATTTACCATCTTCAAAATAAACTTTTTAAACTGTTTCTCCATCTCCTGAGTGTTCCTCTGCATGTGGGCCAAAAGTGTTAATGAAACAATGACACTAGCTTCTGAGCTTCTGCAGAAAAAGGTTCTAAGCCAGAGATTCCTCACGATGTCTCTAATAACGTCATCTATGCGGCTTCAGCCTTCCCTGCCTAAGAGAAGACGGCATAGGAATTATTTGTGTGCCAGTCCGAGCAGACGCTCCTCCCGAGATGGCTGGACCAAGAGCCATTGTCTGCCATGCAAGTCATCAACCTCTGGACCTCCTGTCATCCTGTTCACCAGAACGGTTCATGTAAGAAGTTGTATCTGGGTAGAGAAAATTATTTTTTATATTAGGGCAAAACTATTTAAAAGTTGCCTATTCTCATTTCATTTTCTTTGTGGTGCTAAACCACTTGAGTGCCAGCAGGCTCCTAAGCCCTGATGCTAATTACTTGTTTTGGGTTTGTGTTTTAAAGTTACAACAAACTTTATTTCAGTGTTTTATTACAGATCAGCCGTAACCCTCCGCCAGTGCTTATACATACATTAATAATTACATTATTGATACTTTAAAGTACATGTGGGACTAAAAGGGTTGCTGAAATTGGCTATTTCCTTTGCAATTTATTAAAAGTTTAGTTTATTTTCTCTTCCGATTTGCATTGTGAACTGGTTGCTTGAACACATAAAGTGTTCTTTATTAGTTTTAAAAATTTATTTGGCCTCATTCAAGATTCCTCAAGACAAACGTTAGTTCTTAAGCAGATCAGTATGCAATGTTATATGCAGGAAACTTTGACATATGGTGAAGATGCAACCAAACTACAATCTCCTGATTGCCAGGCAACTACTCCTTCCACCTTTCCCACTTAGCCGCATTGAAACATGTACATGATCTACATGGCCTGGGTATGTTGAGTTTAGTATTTTCTTGTCACATTCTGTCCACTTTCTGTGATATATTGATAATGGCCCCACCCAAAAAAAAGTCAGCACTGCTGTGCAGTCTTTTCTTTCCCCACACTTTAAGCAATTTATGGTAAGTTAAAGAGGACTTTATAAAGGTTTTTATTTATACCGCAAAAGAAGACTTGTTTGTGGAATCAAGAAATCACATTTAGAACCTTTATGGCAAAAAGAAGTAGGACAAAAGATCACAAAAAGCATTGCATCATGCCTAGATCTGAAGAAGTTCTAGAACCAATGAGAAGCAAAGTCACTGACATCTATCAATCTAGAAAGGGTTCTAGAGCCATTTCTATGGTTATAGGTGTCAAGAAAATCAAAGTGAAAGTCACTATCCACAAATCGACAAAACATGGTAACAGTGGCAAACCCTATGAGTGGCCAGCCAACAAAAACTACCCCAAAACGGCATTGAAGACTCATCTAGAAAGTCACTAAAGAACCCAGAACAACATTTAATTACAAGAGGCCCCACCTGCCTCAGTTACTGTCAGTGTTCATAATTCAACAACAAGAAAGAGACTGGACAAAAAAGAGATTATATTAGTCTTTGAGTGATTATCAAACTTGTACATATAAATACAACTAAAGATTCAAACAAAAAAGAAGCAGCATAACTCACCCTGTTTGCCCAATGCATGGTGCTTGTTCCCTTTCTTCAGCAATTGGGGTTGAAGGCAGGATATACCCTGTCAGTACATCACAGGGTAACATAGATACATACACAGGAGTAGTTTAGAGAGATCAGGCAAATTTTTTTTTTCTTTGAATGGTACAATCAAATAAATTCTGAATGTGAAATTAACTCAGGACCTTCTTGGTACAAGGCCACAGCATTACCAACTTAACCACCATGCAGCCGCTGATATCACCTAATAATGAAAAACCATAAACAATGTTCCACACACTTATGAACAAAATGCATTTTAATTTATTATTTTTTGTTATTCAGCAAACCCATGGCTTCATAATTCCCACATTTTGGAAGCAATTACATGCCTTTCCTAATCTCATGTTTCAGACAGTCAGAGAGACAGCTGCTGAAGTGTTTCGTTCTTATCTCTTCTGCCCGCTCCAGTTTCCTCTCTGTCTTTGCTCACTTCTCCTCCATCTTCCTCAAGTTATATGGCTGGCATGTGTGGTGACAGAGAGTCCTTGGCTCACATTGGCTCTCCTTTTCAGAAGATAAAGTACATGCCAAGAATTATCAGAGCTGGGTCTGCAATTACTTTTTGTTTTGGCAGAAGCCTACCTTTTATTTTACCATTGCAGCCTCCACAGTTTCAGATGGGGTGTTTAAAGCAAGAAAAAAAAAATCTCAATGTTGCACTACAGGTATTTTGTATAAATGTATCGCAGTTCCAAATTCTACCACATCTGAGCTTGAATTTAACACTGTTTTTACAGAGTACAACTTGAATTGGTCAAACCATTTATTTGCAGTACAACAGTGACCTCTTCTTATTGTGGACCGTTAGGGGAGTGATTCCTGGACCCAGGGTATATAATTATTCAGCAAAACTGCAAATATAAACCAACAAGGTCCAAAAATCTGTGAGTAGATAAAATACAAGACAAAAGTAGAGAAGATCCATCTCGACCCTGGAGCAGAACCACATGGGGTTTACTGTGAACAGCCTCACCTACTGATACACAGCAAGAGTTTCATCAAACCTGTCGAGAAGTGTTACAGTCATAGCACTGTGCTGGTGCAATAAAATCTACAGTTTTACTTCTACTGTTTGTTGTAAAATAATATCTGAAAGTCAAATCTGACGTACACTTTGAGAATAATTTCTAAAGTTTTTTTTTTTTGTTCCCACTTTTCTACAGGTAGTAAAGACACATTACATGTTTTAAATTGGTAGCTAGTGGTGATTTATTTTCCATGCAGTTCTTTTTCAGAATCATTCTGATCTTTATTTATTAAAGTAAATCTGTCAATAACAATTTCACCTTACATCTCCACTGGAAGCTCTTTGTAACTGTCCAATAATATAAATGGTAAAATATTCAACAATGTGCCGGTAAACACACAACCACTCGCTACTCCTCTATCACATACAGTACAGACCAAACGTTTGGACACACCTTCTCATTCAAAGAGTTGTCTTTACTTTCATGATTATGAATATTGTAGCTTCAGACTGAAAGCATCAAAACTATGAATTAACACATGTGGAATTATATACTGAACACAAATGTGAAACAACTGAAAATATGTCTTATGTTCTAGGTTCTTCAAAGTAGCCACCTTTTGCTTTGATTACTGCTACGTACACTCTTGGCATTCTGTTGATGAGCTTTAAGAGGTAGTCACCTGAAATGGTTTTCACTTCACAAGTGTGCCCTGTCAGGTTTAATAAGTGGGATTTCATGCCTTATAAATGGGATTGGGACCATCAGTTGTGTTGTGCAGGAGGTGGATACAGTACACTGTTAGAATTTGTATTATGGCAAGAAAAAAGCAGCTAAGTAAAGAAAAACGAGTGGCCATCATTACTTTAAGAAATGAAGGTCAGTCAGTCAGAACAATTGAGAAAACTTTGAAAGTGTCCCCAAGTGCAATCGCAAAAACCATCAAACGCTACAAAGAAACTGGCTCACATGAGGACCGTCCCAGGAAAGGAAGACCAAGAGTCACCTCTGCTGCAGACGATAAGTTCATCCGAGTCACCAGCCTCAGAAATTGCAGGTTAAAAGCAGCTCAGATTAGATAACAGGTCAATGGCACACAGAGTTCTAGCAGCAGACACATCTCTAGAACAACTGTTAAGAGGAGAATGTGTGAATCAGGCCTTCATGGTAAAATAGCTGCTAGGAAACCACTGCTGAGGACAGGCAACAAGCAGGAGAGACTTGTTTGGGCTAAAGAACACAAGGAATGGACATTAGACCAGTGGAAATCTGTGCTTTGATCTGATGAGTCCAAGTTTGAGATCTTTGGTTCCAACCACCGTGTCTTTGTGCGGCGCAGAAGAGGTGAACGGATGGACTCTACATGCCTGGTTCCCACCGTGAAGCGTGGAGGGGGAGGTGTGATGGTGTGGGGGTGCTTTGCTGGTGACACTGTTGAGAATTTATTCAAAATTGAAGGCATACTGAACCAGTGTGGCTACCACAGCATCTTGCAGCGGCATGCTATTCCATCCGGTTTGCGTTTAGTTGGACCATCATTTATTTTTCAACAGGACAATGACCCCAAACACTCCACCAGGCTGTGTAAGGACTATTTAACCAAGAAGGAGAGTGATGGGGTGCTGCGCCAGATGACCTGGCCTCCACACTCACCGGACCTGAACCCAATCGAGATGATTTGGGGTGAGCTGGACTGCAGAGTGAAGGCAAAAGGGCCAACAAGTGCTAAGCATCTCTGGGAACTCCTTCAAGACTGTTGGAAAACTATTTCAGGTTACTACCTCTTGAAGCTCATCAACAAAATGCTAAGAGTGTGCGGAGCAGTAATCAAAGCAAAAGGTGGCTACTTTGAAGAACCTAGAATATAAGACATATTTTCAATTGTTTCACACTTTTTTGTTCAGTATATAATTCCACATGTGTTAATTCATAGTTTTGATGCCTTCAGTTTGAAGTTACAATATTCATAGTCATGAAAATAAAGAAAACGTTTTGAATGAGAAGGTGTGTCCAAACGTTTGGTCTGTATTGTACATAAAACATATAAAGCACAGATGCTTCAGACTAAAATTACCAAGTTATGCTAGATTGTCAGTTTTGGCTTCGATTTCCCCTGAGTTGCAAAAAATAATACTTTTAACAGAAGTAATTCCCGGCATCACTTTTAATCTCTGGGAGATTTCTAGCTGTACCTACCAGCCAACAGTATCAGTGACATGTCAGCCATCTTTATTTTGGATGACAATTGCAATCTCCCTCTTTATCAACTGATTGGTCAATCCATATCTCATTACTCTTTGTAAACAGTATAATCTTTTCTGGGATTCCCAATGCATAGAAAGAATTTCAGCTGCTATGATACCTTAAATTACTTATTTGATAGCACACCTGTAAAACCTTTCAAAATATTGCAAATAAGTATTTTGCCAGCATAGCCGCAACGTTTAAATTTATTGCCATTTCACACTCTGAAGCATTTATTAGTGATCTTTTTTTTAATCTCAGCTTTTACCCCATAATGTTTTTTTTTCTTCTCATATACCTCTGTTACTATTATTATTCACTTTTTTCCTTCGATGGCTCTGAAGCAGGTCTTTCTTGTGTGATTTACTTTCTATTAGGGGATTAAAAATCAATTATGCAGGAAGCCATGCGTAGGCGTGATTATAGCTGCGCATGACGGCACCATTCATCACAGGACCACTCATCTCTGCAGCCGTTAGTTTCACAACAGACAGGGACAGCCATCCTTTACCGTGAACTCTGCCCCTCATCTTTTAACCAGTCTAAATGAAGTAGATCCACATTATTTAATGAAATGAGTAATTTGTCTAGTTTTGCACTGAAAAAAAGCACACTGAAACCACAAAGAATGGTTTCTCATAATAAATTGGAACAATTACAGATTAATTTTGCACAGTATATTCGCAGGCTTGAAAATACTTTAAAAATGGCATCCATAGGCAGTTTTAATATTGGAAGTACTACATTCACAATCACACACATTTACTATTTTAAGTCTTTATGATAGGACTCTCAATCCACTTAATGTCAGGACTAACCATTGGAGATTCTTGGATACACTTAACCCCTGTATCTCAAATGATGTTTTAGCAGGTATTAGTATCTAGGTTGTAAATGCAGTACAACAAAATTGGTCAGGATTAAGTGTGTTATGTATAAAAATTACTGTATATTGAACTCAAAATATCACTGGATGTTGAAAAAATGTTTGTATCTGTAAGATCCCTGTCAACATTTTCCTCACTTCCTCACTTAATAACATATAGTGACATGTACTGTACTTTGATTTTAATGATTAGACTGCATAGTATACAATTGGGAGGTCAGCACGGTTCAAAGGTATTTGCCCCCTTTCAGATTTCTTCTGTTTTTGCTTTATTGTCACAGTTAAATCTTGTCAAGTCTCAGATCATGAAAAGCATTTTAATATCAGACAAAGATAACTTGTAGTTTTCAAATCAGGATTTTGTTTGTTAAGGGAAAAAGTTCTTGAAACCATCCTGGTCCTAAGTAAAAACATAACCTTCCTTCTTAAATAATGTATTGTGAAGAATTGTCATAAACCATGAACTGTGATTAGCCAGAAATCTGAGCTCAGTGTCAGTTGTCACACTCAGATTGGATTACTGCCAAATCTGTAGAAAAATTAAATCTCTTGGAACCTGTATGACAACACAAAGAAGGTTAAAAGATTTTTACTCTTTAATGATGTGAAGCACTTTAGTGTGACCAAAAAGTCAAAGAGAAGAAATATGTAAAGGGGCATGTACTTTTTTTCTGCAATGTAACTACTGAAACCAATTCAGTTTCCTTGGCTGTATTTTGGAACATTTTCTTAAAACCCACACTTGTTTCTGCTTCCAGATTACTTTCAAGAATGTCTCAGTAAAATTATTTATTCTTTCTTGAACTGAAAAACCGACGTACGCCTTTACAATTCCAGGTCTTTCTAAAACTGTAAATTCCCATGGTTCTTTGACAACTTTTCTAATTATTTTGTTTCTCACTTCTCTTTCATAAATCTGTTAAGGAGCACATATTCATGTTTTGTTTGGAATGAAATGGTGTTATTTCCACTTCCAGATTATGGCCCCATCATAACTCCCTTAAACACTGAGGTTTGGAAATACATCTGTAACCATTTCCACCTAAATGTTTTCTAACAAAGAATATACTAATGTGTGGAGAGAGCTCTCTGCTTGCTCGTTACCCATCATGAGATTAGTCTTGTGCAATACATTAGTAATGAGAAATCTTTTTAGGACTAACCCAGCTGACATTTGTTTTTGCACTGATGGGGGCAGGATTGTTTTACATACTGACAGATTTCATATTATTCTCGGCTTTCCATGCCTTGCACGTCATATTCTTCATTCTTTCAATACTGATGTGTCATTTCCCTTTATTTCACATCCGTTATTATGGACTAATTGTTTTTTATTTCTTTGTATGTGTGGATTACCTGGGCTATTCCAATAGCTCCATTAGAAATATAGCAACTAAAAGACACTGGTATGTCCAATACTTGTTTTAGTGGTATTTGTTGCTGGTGGTATGTGTTAACTATTTTTGACCTTAACACATAGTCCTTTCGACCCAATTTGCCATTCGATATTGGGCAAATATGGCCCACAAATTCTTGCTTTACCTCAATAATTCATATTCCACACAGTCATATAAGTAGCACTGAAGGTTTTCAAACTTTCCTTTTTGTTATTTCAGTACACTTCTGGAATGGATAGATAAAGTAAAGGCATTTTGCCCTTTGCCCACTGTGAGTCCTTTTGAAAACTTTTTAAAACTGATGTAGAGTTGTAAGCCGACTGCAGTGTGCACTGGTGTGCCAAGGAGAGAGCAGGAATGCTAGGGAGGCTGACAGGCTGAAAGGCAGTCTTTTTTGCTAGTATGCATTCTGAAGACCCTGGAGACCTGGGAACAAGAGAGTTGTACTACAATTGATCTATTTTATCCTGTCCTTCCATCATATTAAAAACCAACCAAGTCTGTATGAGGTACATCCTACATAGATGCTTTTTCATATGGCAGCAAACACAAGATTTCCTCCTGTCCCAATGAACTTCTAGCCGAAATAAGAAATCAGAGACAAAATAGAACGAGTTGTGGAAATGTGAAGTGTTGGCTGCAGTTGAAATGTACTCTTATTGATGGTGTTGTATTTTTTGTTTCACAACATCACCTGTTTGTTGGGGGCAAAGATATGCAAAATCAAAGTTTTGCAAAAATTTTTTTATAGCAACACAGATCACAACCCCTGCTGCTTTGACACTTCCTCTAGTTCTCAGCATAAAACATAGTTCAGGAAAAGCAGTTTTTATATGAGGTGAACAATGACTGCAAGGCAGAGCATCTGAAAAACCTTCAGTTGGGTGATCACATCCACCTGAGTATGCAACCGATTTTATACAAGCGTCTATTTTCTTCTCAGAGTTATGAACATGAACCCTGAAAGCCCATGCAACTGTTTTGTGTATAAATTTAAAGTTGTTCAATGGAAATACTCTTACCATGTTTTTAACTGACATGCACTGCAATATCAAAGCTGGGCTATATTTAGCATCTTCCTCATCCTATATCTTCTAGTGTATAAAGTATCCATAGCCCTTAAACTTAGCCTTATTTTCTCAACTTACTATCACAGACTTAAACATGTTTTATTGGGATTCTATGTGACAAACAAAAAGTAGAACATAATTGTAAAGTGGAAGGAAAAGTATTCTACTTCCACACATCAGTCAAATTTCAATGGCTGTTCCTTATTTTTAATTACGTTCCACGTTGTAGATGCAAAGTGAAGACATCAAAACTATGAATCAACAGTATAGAGAATTAGGTAGCAAACAAAGTAAAATAAGTAAAATAATTGTATATATTTTAAATTCCTTAAAATAGCCCCCATCTGCCCCTTTTGCTTTGACTACTGCTTCCGATGAGCTTCATGGGATACTGCCTTGAAATGGTTTTCCAATAGACCTGAAGGAGTTCCCAGAAGTAGTTAGTAGTAATTAAAATAAAGACAAACCTTTAAATGTGAAGGTGTGTCCAAACGTTTACTGATAGTGTAAATGTGAAAGCCCCTTTTACCTTGATACCCCCGAACAATATTTGATGCAACCCATTGCCTTCAGAAGTCACTTAATTAGCAAATAGAGTCCACATGTCTGTAATTTAATCTCATCATAAGTACAGCTGTTCTGTGAAGGCCTCAAAAGTTTGTCAGAGAACATTAGTTGGCAAACAACATAATTAAGGCCTAGGGACACACCAGACAGGTCAGGGATTAAGTCGTTGAGACATTCAAAGCAAGGTTAGGCTACAAAACAACAAGCTTTGAACATCTTCTGGAGCACAATTTATCTTAGGTGGGCGGCTTAATACCGGAGTTTAGACTGACATGGTTTCATCCTCCTACGTGGCTTATCACATGGGAGAATGTTCAGGCTGAACTCAGACAGGAAGTGGTTGTCCGAGCAAAACAAAGTTGCAGGGCTGTTCAGAAGAGAAATTCTTTGTGACAATACATTTGATGAGTGTTCCCAAATATGACAAGGCATGTACTGTCTAAATGGCTATTAGAGCCCCATATTGAAAGATAAAAAAAATCTGATGTAATAGGCATGTGTATTTCCTAAAATGTTTATGAAGGGGCTATGTACATAGATCAGGGGGATTTCTCCTACAATTCAGCTAAGATTCCTCCAGACGAGTGGACAGATCTGTATTTTGTCACATGGGCTTGATTGGAAATAAAAACCTCCTCTGTTCAACTAAGTCTGTGTCTGTGCTTTTCCTGGAGCATCCTCGCATCAGCAGTTTAAAGATGACCAGCCCATCATACACGACACTGTCCTTGGCCAGGCTGGTCAAGGAGAGCATTAATCAGAAAAGCAGCCAATAAGTCTCTGGTAACTCCAGAAGTTGAAAAGACAACTATTTGTAATGGACCCCTCAAATCTGACACATTATGGAATGGTGGCAAGAAAAAAGCTGTTGTCTAAAGAAAGTAATAGGAAGTCAATTTGAAATTTCCCACAAGCCATGTAATGAAACAACAAATATGTGGAACAAGGTAATCTGGTCAGATGACACAAAATGCATCTTTTTGGTTTTTATACAAATCACTATGCAGAACACTAAATCACCTTGAATATAGGATCCCCACTGTGATCATGGTGGTGACTGCATCCTGCTGTGGGGATACCTTTCTTCAGTAGGTGCAGGAACACTGGTCAGAGTTAAGTTGAAGAGGGATGTAACTCAGTACCGAACAATTCTAGAAAAAAAAACAGAACCTGCAAATGACAACATGCTAGGACTTTAACTGGGCCATGCTAACATATAAATAGTGTATGTATTTATGTGTTAGCATGGCCCAGTTAAAGTCCTCACCCAAATCCAATACATGGAAGGCACTGTTCTAAAGCTGTTTCACTGTATGTTTTGTTGGATTATTTATCAAAGTGAAATGATGCTTTAATTAATCATCTTTAAAATTCCCAACTCAGCTGCAGCAATGTTTACCCCCCCCCCCTACAAACGAATAATATTTGTATTTTAATAACTACCCAATGTTACCAACAGTAAATGCAATGTTGACCCACTCAGTGTGGATCGTTGCGTCCCCTTTGTTTGTGCATCATGTGGACTCACACAGGCACTCTTACATACACCACACCCACTCAATTCTATTCATGGCTGCAAGAGTCCAGACTTGTGGAGAACGGCACGTCTGTTTACTCTGAAAGGTTCAAAGATAATTTACCTGGATTAGAGGAGCCATCTGTTCCTGCCTTCCCAGATTGCTTTGGAGGTGTCTCAATAAATACTGAGTAGGCTTCATGGTAGATAGTGCAATAGAGGTATGAACTAGAGCAGGGTTTAATGCTCCTTTTTACATCGGTTATTAAAGGGTGACCGCTAGTGAGACTGTAGGTCCTCTGCTCAGTACTGCTCTGAGGAAACCTGGTCTTTGTGTGCCCCTCAACATAAAACAACAGGGAATGTAATCCTTAAAAGAAAGTTTAAGTGGATATTAGACAGGCTTTAAACCCCATTATTCACAAAGCCAAGATGTTAAAAATTTGTATTTCTTTTGTGTTTTTTAGGCACATTGAATCTCAAAAGAAAAGCAAATTTTGATGTAAAAGCTCACGTTTTTAGGTTTGACTGTTGACATCTATTTGCTGGCCACTTCATTACACTACACGTCTCAAAGTGGATTGTACCTCCTTTATTCTTCAGAACTGCCACAAATAATTTATCCTATATAGTCAGGTGTCAGAAAGATGTCAGAAACATCCTTTAAGATATTGGTTCATATTGAAAATACAAAATAACATAGCTGCAGCAGATTTATTGGCTTCACATCCATAATGCAAATCTCCAAGAGGTGTTCTAATTGATTGAGATCTGGTGGCCATTGCTCCGTTGGTATGACAATATTGGTCAATTAAATATTATCCACCTCATGAAACCACCAACACCAACCTAAATGGCCAACAGAAGCCAGAATGGATGGATGCTTTCATGTTGTTTATGCCTAGTATTTGAATTTCACAGCAGCAATCTGTTGTGACATTTTGGTGAGCCTGTGCAAATTATTGTCTCAGTTTCTTAATCTTAGAATACAGGAGCAGCCCTTGGTGTGTCTTCTGTTGCTGTAGCTTATCTAGAGCTAGGTTTATTGTTTTGTGAATTCAGATATATTTAATTTACTGTTGCCTTTCTGTTGTTTCAAACTAGTCTGTTCATCTCCCTCCGACACCACCGAGGCATTTTTATCCACACAAATCTTTTTTCTTTCTTTATTCTCAAAACCACAGAGATACCTGTGCCCAAAAATCCCAGTAGATAAACAGTTCCTAAAATATTTAGACCAGTCTGTGTGGCACAAACCACCATGCCACGTTCAAAGTAATCTAAAAGCCTTTTCTTTCCCTTTCTGGTGATTAGTTTAAATCATAAAGTAGCAGGTAAATATATGAAGTCACATTCATGTGTACTAGAGAACATATATAGTGTCAAAGCAATCTCAATAGGAGCAATAATGATGTACCTTCAGTTCTGTCATGTTAATACTACTACATAATTATGTCCCTTTCTTTTTGGTTCCCATCTTGAGAGGTGAGTAAGACTGGACTGTGTTGGTGTTACAATCTAAACCTCAAATGTAAAGCTTTTTATGTGGGAGATGCTTCAAAGAAAATAAGTAGCTCAGACAGCTTTAGCCACTGGGAGAGTTCTAGTCTTATAAAAAAAGGAAAATAAGATGGATCAGACCTGCTTAAGAAGAAGGTATTGATTTTTAAAAAGGCTGCACCTTGTGGTTTCTTGAAACTTGCTGAGGTGCAGAAACACCTTTCCCCCTTTCCTTCGTGGTCACAACTAACCTACTATTCTTTCAGAACTACCTTGTTCTCATACACCAAATTCACTAAAGGAGATCTAGTTAGATACCCAGCTCGTTGCACCACTATTTTATTATAAACAGGAGGTCAAGGAATATGTCAATGAATTCAGTCAACAGGTTTGTAAATGCCTTAGGGTACACTGGAGGTTCATTGTAGAAAATGTCAGTACACAAATATTTAGTGACTGCACAACACTGGCAGCATAGTTATTTTTTGATGCATCATATTAAGTTTAGTCTTATCATTTATGCATTTATTCATAGCTTAGAGTTGTATTTTTGTTAGTCAGATACAGCACTATACATATAAGGAAACATGCAAACAGCCGGTCAAACGTTCTCATGCGCTCTCCTTGCTTTTCTAAAACATGTCATAGCATACTGTGTGTGGTGAGATTATGAAGACTGGAGCTCATGAATCTATGTTGCTGATAAATTTGACTTTATAGGGAGACCAGGGAGTCTATATTCTGCTGATGCCATACACACTCTGAGATCCACACATCTCTTTCTCTCTCCTATACATCTGCTATGTACGGACACAGCACATGCAACTTATACTAGAAACCCCCAACCAGAATGGTAGAGTAAGGCTCACACAAAGCACAATTCACACTTGGAAGTGAGGAGGGGTAATTTCTCACCATACATTAAGCAGCAAAAGAAGATTAATGGGGATTTTTTTTTCACCCAAAAAATAAGAGCATATACATTTGCAGTCTAGGAGTAAAATTCAGATACTGCACTACTCTTGCTTAAAACTTTGTGCTCAAACTTATTGAGCTTACAAATATCTGCTCCCCATCATAATACATTTATGTGCTCACTGCTCATGACCGTTAGGTAAATAACTTGCACTCTGTTTAAATCCTGTGTCTCAAGCTTTAAAATTGTCTGTGGTGATGAAACATACATGTTCAGATCTGTTCTCTCTGCTACAGATATTATTTACAGTTTCTTGAAACAAAGTGGAGGAGCAGGTTTAAAACTGACACGGAGGATATTTGTGCAAGAGTCTCTAAATTTGACTGTTGCAACATTGTTTTTTGGCCAGAGCGGAATACATTTGTAAGGAAGCAAGACTTTTTGAGTGGGAGTCCAGAGTTTTCTAGAATATCAGTATACCATTTGAAACTGACAAAGAATTGTACTCTCAGGTTGAAAATGTATTCTCTTACATTTTTGAAAGAAAAATCCCCCAATAAAGATTGCTATGCTTAACGGAGTAAGATTTAACATCAATATGCGGTTGTGACATTACACTTTATAAGTACAGCATATCAAGTTTATCAGATTTACTGTTCAGGCTACTACTATGCGGTCTTGATGGTTTTTTGTAAAATGACTGAATTAATGTATAAAACCTGAGAGCTAGAATTATATGCTGCCCAGCTTGGCTTCATCGTGATAATAAAATACATCATATTCTACACCACAAGCATTAAAACTGTGTAATAGTAGGGCTGCACTTAGGGAAGTACATTTTCAGACCTTATTGTTAGGAAAGATTTTGTAGGATTTGAATTATTCATGAATCAATTTGCTATGTGTGAACATAGCGCTTATAGGAATGAAGCGTTTTACTCCATGGTGAGGCTGGGGGGGATGTGGTACAGCCCCTTTCTGTGGCTGATTTAGTTGAGTCTGTAGTTTTTACTCCCATGATACACACATGCCATTATCTGAGAGCGTTTAGAGAGGGGGAAATGAGGTTGTAGGCTTGTCTAGCTTCAGCGAGGTCACACACCAAGGGGCTGCTGCACTCTTTGGACTCTGTCTTCCCCACCCATTTCACAGCATTGTCTTCATGATTGCAGGGTCCTCTGTCATGTTTTGGCCATTACGGCACTCATCGCATTGCACGCTGCGAACCAAAAAAAAAAAAAAGACAAACGACCCCTTTTAGAGTCACATTACTGAGAGCAGAAACTGAAAACACATATGCACTGACTTTTTATTCATTTTTTTTCTGTCTTTGGGTCTCTCAAAAAACTTTTTATGTTTTCTCTCACCCACACAATTCTGTCAAAAGCATAAAGTGAAAGGAAGGAGGACAGATGAACACGTTTCCTCAAGAGGGGCAGCCAGTGTTATTTGTTATAATTCGGATCTAATTTCAATATTTTCAAAGCAGCATAGAGATTTATATGTGTGACCTGAAAGAGCATCCATCTTGACCAAGCTTGGCTGGCCTCAACTTTGCCGGTGTCACATGATCGATGTTTTCTCTGGCCTCTCAACGTCTTTGGAGGTCACATGGGCCTCTGTCAAGCTTGGTTAATTTTGCACTCTCAGCTTCCCTGTGATTACCATATGAATATCTTCATAGCCATACATATATTCTGCAGCCATGCATAGGGACTTCCAAAAGTGCTCCTTTTTTAAGAAGGAAGCTGAAAAGACCGGAGAGGACGAAGAGGAGGAAGGCGTGGATGGAGGCTTGGCAGGATGTTTTCACAGCTGTCATGGTGATGAATTAGCCTCTTATGATTAATCTGTATTTAAATGTAACATTACCGTCCCCAGACAGTTGGATCCAGCCCATTTTCAATGGACCATTGCTTGTCCAGCAGAAAAACATGTTGAATATATTGAAAACCGGCGAAAAGGAGCAAATCAGACGTTGAGTACATTAGTAGTTCTGTTAGATTAAAATCAATATAAATGAGATTTTGGGGAGTTACAAATATAACTATGTAGATACACATAGCAGTAAACTTTAGCTTGGATTGGAGCTGAATGGTGTAGAAGAGTTTTTGTAGCCATGTGTGAATACAAAAGTTAAAGTGTTAAAAAAGGGGGCTGAGCTCCCGCCCTTTCCATTTAGTTCCAACACGTCTTTGTAAGTACACAAAAGTGGCCAAGCCAAACAGCTGTCCGCCTGAAAGGAAGATTTATGCCAGGCAGAATCATACCTCTAAAACCCAACTGCTGACCACACCGGCAAAAAGAATAAAAATCACAATGTGCATTTTATTGCTCTTATGAGGCTCTTGTCCTCTCTAGTTCAGAGCTTCAGCTGTCATTGATGTTCAATAAAAGAGCTTTCCCATATGCTTCTGTCCACAGATGTTATGATTGGGACATAACATTTTATGTCTATGCATTCCCAAACAGTGTTACAGGTCAGGTGAGGGACAGAGTAACCGTTTAGAGGAGCACGGCAGTGGAAAGTTGTTCTCACATGCTGAGAGAAGTCCTTCATCAGCTGACGTTAACTGTGCTTGGCAGGGTTCTGCTAGTGAGAAATCTCTCACACTTTGCTGTGTTTATTGTAATGTTCTTCATTTTGGCATTCTAAGAGGTGTTTGGGTTTTATTTTTCATGCAAGACTTTTATATACCTTTACATCTGGTTTCAAAGGGGAAGCTTTACTCCACAAAATATGAAATTCTGCCACCAGCCTGTTAGTTCGAATTAGCACAAAGATGGAAAACAGGGAAAAGTGCATTGTTCTAAACCCAACCCTAGAGCACTGATATAGTAAAGTTTGAAGTCACAGTTTAGGAAAAACATTTTCCAGCAAAGTTTTTGTATGATGTTTAATGTGGAACTTAGCTGCTAAGAAGTTTATTTTCATGCCACTATACCTTTAGCAGAACTTTGGATATTTCAATAGAGATGCAATGATGCAAAGTTTGCTGCAAATTTCTTTGCCAAGTCCTGCCAATTCAGATTTTAGTGGATTATGATTTGATACAGCATTCAAAACATTTTTATAGCCTTCTTGCCCTGAGTGATAGAAGCAAAGGAGAGAAGAGTTGATGTAAAACAGGCTTCTATTGATATTTTAAAACAAAGACAAAATTATTTTATCATTTGTATTAGTGATTAGCAAGGTTAATGTTACTAAAACAACAGCATCTGAGTTTTAGACAATTTAGATCCTTTTTCCTAACTCCTAAAATTTCCAAAACGCTGCCAATATTTATAAATCAGTAACCTAGCTTTTCCCAGTGTTGAGCCAAGCTAAATGGTCGATGGCTAAAGTGTCAAACACGGTATGATGTACAGCATTTTTGAGGACAACCATGGAGGAGGAAAGGACCGTTTTTTCAAGCGCTTACCATTACCATCACTGCTTGGAAAAAAAAAATCATTACCCCAAACACATAGAAAACTAAACTTAAGTAGAAAACTTAAGTCACTGTCACAAAAGTTTATTATCTTCCTATCTATGTTGGTGGGTCTACAAATGTGATTAACTTGGGTCTGAATAGCCCGTTCTGTATAGTGCACAGCAATGGAATTAAGGGTGTAAATCACAGTCTTCTCTATAATGTCACTGTTTTACTTCTCCTGTTTACCTGAATTTGTGATCTCAAGATGAAACAGTGTATGAGTGCCCCCAAGTAGTCACATAGTTATTAGCTAAATAATCAGAAAGCCTGTGTAAGTGTCTCTTTTGAAGCCACTCTAAGGATTCTCATGCATAGGTGCGTAAATATCCATCCTCACAGAGCATCTTCATAGTGCAGCATTACATTTGTTAATATTATTGGGTTGTTTGAGTAGCACTTACACACTTTTTATAGCAGTGCTACTTTCATGTGGTACATTTGGCGTGTCAGAGTTGAGACCATGATGGTAAGATCTGTCCATAGATTTCTGCGCAAACCTTTGTTAGCTGATTTAATTCATCCATGATCTTGATTCATTTTGGCCAAGCTGATATGAAAACCGCCAAGTCTGCACATGATTAATGAGATAGAACAGCAACACGTCACAGACACAGTGTAAATTATGCTTTCAGTACCTCTGAATCACTGTATGTATATTGTCAGCTGTTTTGTCAACTGTAAATTCGTGACACCCAGACAGAGAGCTGAAATAATCCCGTATGTATCGGCAACACATTTTGGAAAACATAAAAGAAGCTGAGAAATAGAGGACGTATAATGACACTAAAACTGGAAAGCTTTTATAATAAGCTTTGAAAAAAAAATATTTTTAAAATCTAATCTATATTCACACACACATACAACACAGTCATTTAATACCTTGAATTGGGTGTCAACTCGTGAATGGCAGCATTTTTCAAACATGACTTTTAATTTGCATTCTAATTTATACAAATGTATGCATATCTTCTCCTTTCAGGGTCTGCAACTCTGGAGTTTGTGTGCATTTTGTGAGGGAGTTAGGTCCTGCCTTTAAATACACCTAAATCCCATTCTCCTATTCTCTTCGCTCTGGGGAATTAAAAACTGTGAAGTGTGTGTGTGTGTGTGTGTATGTGTGTGTGTGTGGGTGTGTGTGTGTATTGTTGAGGAGGGAGAGGTTGCAGGAGGAGCGGGGAGTCACCAAAAAAAGCCAAGAAGTAAACTTTAGTGCAGTTTACTTTCTCCTCAATCAAAAATGTTTCAGCATTATAGTAGAGAAGCTTTATATAAACAAAATTATATTGTATACAGCTACTATCATTCTGAGACTGTTGAAGGATAAAAAACAAATTGTGTGCTGTATTAAAAACCAGCCAAAAGGCATAAAAATAACAGATGGATTTTTTTTTATTATTATCTACCTGTCTCATCAGTCAATGACCTTCTATTTAAATGTACCTACCTGTGTTCAGTTGTTTCATATAGAGGATGATGAGCCTTTTTATGTATATAAAAAAATAGTTCCAGAACATATTTGCTTGAAAAATAATCTAGGTTTCAATCAAAGTATTTCACACTGAGAACAAAAAAAAAAAACAGACTTATCACAGCTAATGTGTTGAAACTCAGTACAACCGGCTTAATATTAGACAGTAATATTGAATTCAATTGTTCGATTCATTTTTTTCCCAACACTGTAATAAAATGCATCTGTAAATCCCGGCAGAATATGAATTAGCTGTGTTTCTGGAGGTTAATGGTATGAAGAGCTGTGTGCGTACTGTACTCTTGATGACTAAGTGCTCTTGTAATCAGCCCCTTCAGGCATATGGTGCAGTTCCCAGTCCTGGTAGAGACGCCATTCGGCTTCCGATATCATAATGAACAATCGAAGCCAGTAAATGCATTTTCAGCAGTAGTATTTTATTGGAAAAATATAAATATGGTAAAATCTAAATGTCATAACTATTTCCACCTTGATCTCAACGAATGCAGAGAAGAAAATGTTATTGAATGGAAATCTAAATATAACTGAAAAAACAAGCCTAATAGTTAACACTCTAAAAAACATTTGGGCAAGATGGAGCAACCTTGTATTCAGATGTACATATAAACACAGAGATACTGTCATTTATTTCCTTTTTGAAAGTTTCAAGAAGGCAGTTATTTAAATCATAAAATCAGTGAAACATTCAGTGTTTATTTCTTGCAAAATAAAAATAATTGAGTAGTAAATATAAATTAAAGCTTTCCATTATTCAGTAATAACCACCATGTCTCACTGCATTAATGTGAAGCCTATATTTAGGGCAATGGATTAGACTCTTCATCATAGCAGAGTTTTTGGTTTTGGTGTCTTAGTGTTTTATTTTAAATCAAAAAGCATGCACAAAAGAAAATGAATCTATGATAACATTGCTAAGGCATTTTTTCCAGTAAATCTAATTTTGTGAATGATTATAACACTGAAAAAAGATCAAATGGGACTTATTTATCTGACAAGTCCACATATGAACACAACACATAAAAGCAGACAGAATAAATCCCCCCCCAAACAATTAATAGATTTGAATGATTAAGTTTAGCTGTGACTTAGACCAGTCTCCTTTAATGAGATTTACTATTCTTGTGCTGACAAAATGTCTGCAGCCACCCCTCATCATAGAGCTAGTGCATCATCCACCAAACACATATACTTCAGTGTACATCCATGCGTGTGCACTTATGCGTGCAATCACCAAAACGTCCCTAAGTAACCATTTTTGTATTGTTATCATAACAATTTTTGTATTCAAAAACACCATTGCCTTGTTCTTTTGTATTTTTGCACAGGGTTAGATTTCAGGATTTAGCAGTTTATACCTAAGAAATGCATTTTTGTCATTATGCTTCTGGAAATTCTTCTCTTCCTGAACCAGCCTAAAGAAAATTAGGATGCTAAATTTGTTGATCCCACAAGTAAAAGGGACTGTGGATATATGTGCAGAGAATGCTGGTTTTAGTTTTTGAAAATAATCCAAAACAGTAAATGCTATTTAAGTATTTATTGAGTTTAATTATTAAATTCTTTATAATAGGCAAATGTTTTTGGAAGCTGTCAGTGCTGCATTTGTTCCTGATGTTCATCTTAGTGATAGTATTTTGAATATGTATGCAAAACATGTTGACAAACTCTTTGACATTAAAACCCAGACCCCTCCCTGTGTTTTTAACTGCCTTCCAGGTTGGTAATAATTGAGCTAGTTGAATCACTAAAAGATCAGCTTCATTATTTCAGTGTTCATAGTTTGCATCAGTTTTGAACATAAAAAATAATCGCTTTCAATAAATAATTATTTAAAAGTTATAAATAGCAGTGTTTCTAAGATTTTGTGCAGGAATGTTAAACAGTTTTAGGAAAAAAACAGATAACATTGGGACAGTAATGAATTGACAGAAAACTGTTGATTTAAAGGGCTCCTGTTTTGCAAGGTTGCATTAGAGCAGCTCAGTAAACATCAGATGTTTTTACATTATTAGTCATCTGGTTTCTTTCACCATCTCATTCACAAAGCAAATAGTGATAATATCCCAGTAACAAAGTGTACTGTTTAGCAAGTATAACACCTTCTACATTTACTAGGCACCCAGATGAAGATGTTCTAAAAAAGATAAATAATCTGGTGCAGGGGTAGATTAATTTTACCCCACCCTCCCCCAAAATTTGAAAAAAATCCATCCTTTATTTTGAATACATTTATTGATAGGTGAAAAACTACTTTAGAAAGTATTGTTTTTGAATTAATACCTCTAAAACAAATGCAGTTTAACCATTTTTTTGTAATTTATAAATAACTTTTTGTCTAAGAATTTAACTAGAAATTGTTTTATACCCTATATAATGTGACAGAGGTGTGCCACCTCTATTATCCACTATTCATCAATGCAAGACAAGAGAGCAAGCCACATAATGCAGATGAGATCTTTATAAATCAGAAAATTCGCTATATTAAATAACTACTCATCTACATTTGCAGAAATTTACAGTAATAGTTGCAATAACTGACAGGTTTAAAACAACTGTTTATGCCATTTCTCTTTGTTTTTCATGCAATGCAGTTGCATTAAATAGCATGTACGTTTTACCAGAGGGGATGCTTCCAATATCAAGTTGCTGTAATAATTCTAACTTCCTGATTGTCAAATTCCATGTAGTTGTGAAAATAAAGAGGATGCTGCACATATGATGGACAAACTGACTATGTTTTTAGCTGGGTCAGTCACAGCTAGTAATTTCAATCAGCCAAACTTTCACCCATATACAAAGCCAGACTCATTACCAATCACCTTGGTACACACCATTTTGATCTCTTGATTGGAGGCTCTCGGCTCCAATTAATATCTTAGAAGGCTGACATTTCTAACGAGGCTTCTTCTCTTCTAGTTTAGAGCACTTTACTTGGTTAATGATGGTACACAAACAGACATTTCTAGAGTACCAAATTGGACAAGAGGTGTTTCTTCCTTTGATCATCTTTTTCATATTAACACGGGTCAATGACTGTTCGGACTTTGCATATTAAAATCCGATTTTATAAGCAGAATAAAGTGTATTTTTACCATATTTTTTATATCTTATTGCTCTATTGCACTCAGCCATTAGTAATTAGTGAAGAGATGTTTCTTTGAGCTGTTCTATATCGGCGTAGTGAAACCTGGGGTTTAAAAATGGACTGGAGTTTTCTCTAGTTTTATGAAGCATGGAGTAGTAAAGCACCACCCATGCACCAACCGTTGTTGTTGGTCATCTGGCAGAAATTAAAATTAAAATGATATTGTATATATGTTATGGGTAACATTATTCTAACAATAAAAATTTATATTTTGCATGCTTTAGCTGCAGTAGGAGCAAGTGTTGCTTTTTATGTTTTAAATAAAATAAATTAGATGCAATACATGTTTGCTTTAATTTTTGTGCAAATACTGTGAAACAGTGGGGTTATTACTCAAGATTATGATGCCAATAGCATCTATACAGGACCACATTGAGGTGGAAGGAAGCATTATGTAACTAGCCCCAATGCTGCAGTGCCCGCAGCGCAGCACAATACATTCCAGTAAGTGAGAAAATTATCTTTTGATTAGAATCTCATATTATTGGACCCAGAATCCAGTGGCTACAAATGTCAAAGGGGGTTATCTTTATTAATTCTTAATATCTTAAAACATGACCGCATTTCTTCAAAACTAAGGGATTAATTTAATGGATCTCGTCCAAGGAAAAAGAGATACCTCGTTGAAAAAAAGTACACCCATATGCACAGTAAACCCTCAAGACTGTCACACACATAACCTTTCCCTTTTTGAGGATGGAAAATTTCACGCGAGCTGCTGTTTCTTTCCCTCTCTAGTGGTGCCTCCAGCTGGCTGTGCTGCTTTCAGGATGTCATGGCTGGTCACAGACGTGATGCTCTTTCCCCTCCCCCCCTCTTGCCAGGCTCTTTAGGTCGTTTAGCATTTTAGACAAGGCTCTGTGTCGCCTCCAACCCAAGCAATTGGGCACACAGGGATGTCATCTCCTCAGAGCTAATTGCTATGCCCTTCTCTTAACGAAACAAGCTCTGGAAATAAATAACTAATGTGCCCCCTTGGTAAGCTCATTATCTAACTGCAAATTCACTGCTCCACAACTTTTTATGCTTCTGCCATTTCTCTCCATTTTACTGAACTTTCTACGGTGGCCCAGAGGTATCAGGTCAAATACAAAAGCCGCAACACAAATACAAAAGCCACAACACAAATACAAGGACCACAACACAAATACAAGAGCCACAATACAAATACAAAAGCCGCAACACAAATACAAATGCCACAACACAAATACAAGAACCACAACACAAATACAAAAGCCGCAACACAAATACAAATGCCACAACACAAATACAAAAGCCACAATACAAATACAAAAGCCACAATACAAATACAAAAGCCACAACACAAATACAAATGCCACAATACAAATACAAAAGCCACAATACAAATACAAAAGCCGCAACACAAATACAAATGCCACAACACACATACAAGAGCCACAACACAAATACAAGAGCCACAATACAAATACAAGAGCCACAATACAAATACAAAAGCCACAACACAAATACAAAAGCCACAATACAAATACAAAAGCCACAACACAAATACAAATGTCAAAATACAAATACAAAAGCCACAATACAAATACAAAAGCCGCAACACAAATACAAGAGCCACAACCCAAATACAAGAGCCACAACACAAATACACAAATACAAGAGCCACAATACAAATACAAGAGCCACAACACAAATACACAAATACAAGAGCCACAACCCAAATACAAGAGCCACAACACAAATACACAAATACAAGAGCCGCAACACAAATACAAGAGCCACAACACAAATACAAGAGCCACAATACAAATACAAGAGCCACAACACAAATACAAGAGCCACAACACAAATACAAGAGCCACAACACAAATACAAAAGCCGCAACACAAATACAAGAGCCACAACCCAAATACAAGAGCCACAACACAAATACACAAATACAAGAGCCACAACCCAAATACAAGAGCCACAACACAAATACACAAATACAAGAGCCGCAACACAAATACAAGAGCCACAACACAAATACAAGAGCCACAATACAAATACAAAAGCCGCAACACAAATACACAAATACAAGAGCCACAATACAAATACAAGAGCCACAACACAAATACACAAATACAAGAGCCGCAACACAAATACAAGAGCCACAACACAAATACAAGAGCCACAATACAAATACAAAAGTCGCAACACAAATACACAAATACAAGAGCCACAATACAAATACAAGAGCCACAACCCAAATACAAGAGCCACAACACAAATACACAAATACAAGAGCCACAATACAAATACAAGAGCCACAACACAAATACACAAATACAAGAGCCGCAACACAAATACAAGAGCCACAACACAAATACAAGAGCCACAATACAAATACAAAAGCCGCAACACTAATACAAGAGCCACAACACAAATACAAAAGCCTCAACACAAATACAAGAGTCACAATACAATTACAAAAGCCGCAACACAAATACAAGAGCCGCAACACAAATACAAGAGCCACAATACAAATACAAAAGCCGCAACACAAATACAAGAACCACAATACAAATACAAAAGCCACAATACAAATACAAAAGCCACAACACAAATAAACGAGCCACAACACAAATACACAAATACAAGAGCCGCAACACAAATACAAGAGCCACAACACAAATACAAGAGCCACAATACAAATACAAAAGCCGCAACACAAATACAAGAGCCACAACACAAATACAAAAGCCTCAACACAAATACAAGAGCCACAATACAAATACAAAAGCCACAATACAAATACAAGAGCCACAACACAAATACACAAATACAAGAGCCACAATACAAATACAAGAGCCACAACACAAATACACAAATACAAGAGACGCAACACAAATACACAAATACAAGAGCCACAATACAAATACAAGAGCCACAATACAAATACACAAATACAAGAGACGCAACACAAATACAGGAGCCACAACACAAATACAAGAGCCACAATACAAATACAAAAGCCGCAACACAAATACAAGAGCCACAACACAAATACAAAAGCCTCAACACAAATACAAGAGTCACAATACAATTACAAAAGCCGCAACACAAATACATGAGCCGCAACACAAATACATGAGCCACAATACAAATACAAAAGCCGCAACACAAATACAAGAGCCGCAACACAAATACAAGAGCCACAACACAAATACACAAATACAAGAGCCACAATACAAATACAAGAGCTACAACACAAATACACAAATACAAGAGCCACAACACAAATACACAAATACAAGAGCCACAATACAAATGCAAGAGTCACAACACAAATACAAAAGCCACAACACAAATACAAGACCCACAATACAAATACAAGAGCCAAAACACAAATACACCAGCCACAACACAAATACAAAAGCCACAACACAAATAAAAGAGCCACAACACAAAAACAAAAGCCACAATACAAATACAAGAGCTACAACACAAATACAAGAGCCACAACACAAATACAAAAGCCACAACACAAATACAAGAGCCACAATACAAATACAAAAGCCACAACACAAATACACAAATACAAGAGCCACAATACAAATACAAGAGCCTCAACACAAATACAAAAGCCGCAACACAAATACAAGAGCCACAATACAAATACAAAAGCCGCAACACAAATACAAGAGCCTCAACACAAATACAAAAGCCGCAACACAAATACAAGAGCCACAATACAAATACAAAAGCCGCAACACAAATACAAAAGCCACAACACAAATACAAATGTCAAAATACAAATACAAAAGCCACAATACAAATACAAAAGCCGCAACACAAATACAAGAGCCACAACCCAAATACAAGAGCCACAACACAAATACACAAATATAAGAGCCACAATACAAATACAAGAGCCACAACACAAATACACAAATACAAGAGCCGCAACACAAATACAAGAGCCACAATACAAATACAAAAGCCACAATACAAATACAAAAGCCACAACACAAATACACGAGCCACAACACAAATACACAAATACAAGAGCCACAATACAAATACAAGAGCCACAACACAAATACACAAATACAAGAGCCGCAACACAAATACAAGAGCCACAACACAAATACAAGAGCCACAATACAAATACAAAAGCCGCAACACTAATACAAGAGCCACAACACAAATACAAAAGCCTCAACACAAATACAAGAGTCACAATACAATTACAAAAGCCGCAACACAAATACATGAGCCGCAACACAAATACATGAGCCACAATACAAATACAAAAGCCGCAACACAAATACAAGAACCACAATACAAATACAAAAGCCACAATACAAATACAAAAGCCACAACACAAATAAACGAGCCACAACACAAATACACAAATACAAGAGCCGCAACACAAATACAAGAGCCACAACACAAATACAAGAGCCACAATACAAATACAAAAGCCGCAACACAAATACAAGAGCCACAACACAAATACAAAAGCCTCAACACAAATACAAGAGCCACAATACAAATACAAAAGCCACAATACAAATACAAAAGCCACAACACAAATACACAAATACAAGAGCCACAATACAAATACAAGAGCCACAACACAAATACACAAATACAAGAGACGCAACACAAATACACAAATACAAGAGCCACAATACAAATACAAGAGCCACAACACAAATACACAAATACAAGAGACGCAACACAAATACAAGAGCCACAACACAAATACAAGAGCCACAATACAAATACAAAAGCCGCAACACAAATACACAAATACAAGAGCCACAATACAAATACAAGAGCCACAACCCAAATACAAGAGCCACAACACAAATACACAAATACAAGAGCCACAATACAAATACAAGAGCCACAACACAAATACACAAATACAAGAGCCGCAACACAAATACAAGAGCCACAACACAAATACAAGAGCCACAATACAAATACAAAAGCCGCAACACTAATACAAGAGCCACAACACAAATACAAAAGCCTCAACACAAATACAAGAGTCACAATACAATTACAAAAGCCGCAACACAAATACAAGAGCCGCAACACAAATACATGAGCCACAATACAAATACAAAAGCCGCAACACAAATACAAGAACCACAATACAAATACAAAAGCCACAATACAAATACAAAAGCCACAACACAAATAAACGAGCCACAACACAAATACACAAATACAAGAGCCGCAACACAAATACAAGAGCCACAACACAAATACAAGAGCCACAATACAAATACAAAAGCCGCAACACAAATACAAGAGCCACAACACAAATACAAAAGCCTCAACACAAATACAAGAGCCACAATACAAATACAAAAGCCACAATACAAATACAAAAGCCACAACACAAATACACAAATACAAGAGCCACAATACAAATACAAGAGCCACAACACAAATACACAAATACAAGAGACGCAACACAAATACACAAATACAAGAGCCACAATACAAATACAAGAGCCACAATACAAATACACAAATACAAGAGACGCAACACAAATACAGGAGCCACAACACAAATACAAGAGCCACAATACAAATACAAAAGCCGCAACACAAATACAAGAGCCACAACACAAATACAAAAGCCTCAACACAAATACAAGAGTCACAATACAATTACAAAAGCCGCAACACAAATACATGAGCCGCAACACAAATACATGAGCCACAATACAAATACAAAAGCCGCAACACAAATACAAGAGCCGCAACACAAATACAAGAGCCACAACACAAATACACAAATACAAGAGCCACAATACAAATACAAGAGCTACAACACAAATACACAAATACAAGAGCCACAACACAAATACACAAATACAAGAGCCACAATACAAATGCAAGAGTCACAACACAAATACAAAAGCCACAACACAAATACAAGACCCACAATACAAATACAAGAGCCAAAACACAAATACACAAGCCACAACACAAATACAAAAGCCACAACACAAATAAAAGAGCCACAACACAAAAACAAAAGCCACAATACAAATACAAGAGCCACAACACAAATACAAGAGCCACAACACAAATACAAAAGCCACAACACAAATACAAGAGCCACAATACAAATACAAAAGCCACAACACAAATACACAAATACAAGAGCCACAATACAAATACAAGAGCCTCAACACAAATACAAAAGCCGCAACACAAATACAAGAGCCACAATACAAATACAAAAGCCGCAACACAAATACAAGAGCCTCAACACAAATACAAAAGCCGCAACACAAATACAAGAGCCACAATACAAATACAAAAGCCGCAACACAAATACAAGAGCCACAATACAAATACAAAAGCCGCAACACAAATACAAGAGCCACAACACAAATACAAAAGCCTCAACACAAATACAAGAGTCACAATACAATTACAAAAGCCGCAACACAAATACAAGAGCCACAATACAAATACAAAAGCCGCAACACAAATACAAGAGCCGCAACACAAATACAAGAGCCACAATACAAATACAAAAGCCGCAACACAAATACAAGAGCCGCAACACAAATACAAGAGCCACAACACAAATACACAAATACAAGAGCCACAATACAAATACAAGAGCCACAACACAAATACAAGAGCCACAACACAAATACAAGATCCACAATACAAATACAAAAGCCGCAACACAAATACAAGAGCCACAACACAAATACAAAAGCCTCAACACAAATACAAGAGTCACAATACAATTACAAAAGCCGCAACACAAATACATGAGCCGCAACACAAATACATGAGCCACAATACAAATACAAAAGCCGCAACACAAATACGAGAGCCGCAACACAAATACTAGAGCCACAATACAAATACAAAAGCCGCAACACAAATACAAGAGCCGCAACACAAATACAAGAGCCACAACACAAATACACAAATACAAGAGCCACAATACAAATGCAAGAGCTACAACACAAATACACAAATACAAGAGCCACAACACAAATACACAAATACAAGAGCCACAATACAAATGCAAGAGCCACAACACAAATACAAAAGCCACAACACAAATACACAAATACAAGAGCCACAACACAAATACACAAATACAAGAGCCACAATACAAATACAAGAGCAACAATACAAATACAAAAGCCACAACACAAATACAAGAGCCACAATACAAATACAAGAGCCACAACACAAATACAAGATCCACAATACAAATACAAAAGCCGCAACACAAATACAAGAGCCACAACACAAATACAAAAGCCTCAACACAAATACAAGAGTCACAATACAATTACAAAAGCCGCAACACAAATACATGAGCCGCAACACAAATACGAGAGCCGCAACACAAATACTAGAGCCACAACACAAATACAAGATCCACAACACAAATACAAGAGCCACAACACAAATACAAAAGCCTCAACACAAATACAAGAGTCACAATACAATTACAAAAGCCGCAACACAAATACATGAGCCGCAACACAAATACGAGAGCCGCAACACAAATAGTAGAGCCACAACACAAATACCAAAGCCGCAACACAAATACAAGAGCCGCAACACAAATACAAGAGCCACAACACAAATACACAAATACAAGAGCCACAATACAAATACAAGAGCTACAACACAAATACACAAATACAAGAGCCACAACACAAATACACAAATACAAGAGCCACAATACAAATGCAAGAGCCACAAAACAAATACAAAAGCCACAACACAAATACAAGACCCACAATACAAATACAAGAGCCAAAACACAAATACACAAGCCACAACACAAATACAAAAGCCACAACACAAATAAAAGAGCCACAACACAAAAACAAAAGCCACAATACAAATACAAGAGCCACAACACAAATACAAGAGCCACAACACAAATACAAGAGCCAAAACACAAATACACAAGCCACAACACAAATACAAAAGCCACAACACAAATAAAAGAGCCACAACACAAAAACAAAAGCCACAATACAAATACATGAGCCACAACACAAATACAAGAGCCACAACACAAATACAAAAGCCACAACACAAATACAAGATCCACAATACAAATACAAAAGCCACAACACAAATACACAAATACAAGAGCCACAATACAAATACAAAAGCCGCAACACAAATACAAGAGCCACAACACAAATACAAAAGCCTCAACACAAATACAAGAGTAACAATACAATTACAAAAGCCGCAACACAAATACATGAGCCACAATACAAATACAAAAGCCGCAACACAAATACAAGAGCCACAACACAAATACAAAAGCCTCAACACAAATACTAAAGCCGCAACACAAATACAAGAGCCGCAACACAAATACAAGAGCCACAACACAAATACACAAATACAAGAGCCACAATACAAATACAAGAGCTACAACACAAATACACAAATACAAGAGCCACAACACAAATACACAAATACAAGAGCCACAATACAAATGCAAGAGCCACAACACAAATACAAAAGCCACAACACAAATACAAGACCCACAATACAAATACAAGAGCCAAAACACAAATACACAAGCCACAACACAAATACAAAAGCCACAACACAAATAAAAGAGCCACAACACAAAAACAAAAGCCACAATACAAATACAAGAGCCACAACACAAATACAAGAGAAACAACACAAATATAAAAGCCACAACACAAATACAAGAGCCACAATACAAATACAAAAGCCACAACACAAATACACAAATACAAGAGCCACAATACAAATACAAGAGCCTCAACACAAATACAAAAGCCGCAACACAAATACAAGAGCCACAATACAAATACAAAAGCCGCAACACAAATACAAGAGCCTCAACACAAATACAAAAGCCGCAACACAAATACAAGAGCCACAATACAAATACAAAAGCCGCAACACAAATACAAGAGCCACAATACAAATACAAAAGCCGCAACACAAATACAAGAGCCACAACACAAATACAAAAGCCTCAACACAAATACAGGAGTCACAATACAAATACAAAAGCCTCAACACAAATACAGGAGTCACAATACAAATACAAAAGCCTCAACACAAATACAAGAGCCACAATACAAATACAAAAGCCGCAACACAAATACAAGAGCCGCAACACAAATACAAGAGCCACAATACAAATACAAAAGCCGCAACACAAATACAAGAGCCGCAACACAAATACAAGAGCCACAACACAAATACACAAATACAAGAGCCACAATACAAATACAAGAGCCACAACACAAATACAAAAGCCACAACACAAATACAAGAGCCACAATACAAATACAAGAGCAACAATACAAATACAAAAGCCACAACACAAATACAAGAGCCACAATACAAATAGAAGAGCCACAACACAAATACAAGAGCCACAACACAAATACAAGATCCACAACACAAATACAAAAGCGTCAACACAAATACAAGAGTCACAATACAATTACAAAAGCCGCAACACAAATACATGAGCCGCAACACAAATACATGAGCCACAATACAAATACAAAAGCCGCAACACAAATACAAGAGCCACAACACAAATACAAAAGCGTCAACACAAATACAAGAGTCACAATACAATTACAAAAGCCGCAACACAAATACAAGAGCCACAACACAAATACAAAAGCGTCAACACAAATACAAGAGTCACAATACAATTACAAAAGCCGCAACACAAATACATGAGCCGCAACACAAATACATGAGCCACAATACAAATACAAAAGCCGCAACACAAATACGAGAGCCGCAACACAAATACTACAGCCACAATACAAATACAAAAGCCGCAACACAAATACAAGAGCCGCAACACAAATACAAGAGCCACAACACAAATACACAAATACAAGAGCCACAATACAAATACAAGAGATACAACACAAATACACAAATACAAGAGCCACAACACAAATACACAAATACAAGAGCCACAATACAAATGCAAGAGCCACAACACAAATACAAAAGCCACAACACAAATACAAGAGCCGCAACACAAATACAAGAGCCACAACACAAATACACAAATACAAGAGCCACAATACAAATACAAGAGCTACAACACAAATACACAAATACAAGAGCTACAACACAAATACACAAATACAAGTCCCACAATACAAATACAAGAGCCAAAACACAAATACACAAGCCACAACACAAATACAAGAGCCACAACACAAATAAAAGAGCCACAACACAAAAACAAAAGCCACAATACAAATACAAGAGCCACAACACAAATACAAGAGCAACAACACAAATACAAAAGCCACAACACAAATACAAGAGCCACAATACAAATACAAAAGCCACAACACAAATACACAAATACAAGAGCCACAATACAAATACAAAAGCGGCAACACAAATACAAGAGCCACAACACAAATACAAAAGCCTCAACACAAATACAAGAGTCACAATACAATTACAAAAGCCGCAACACAAATACAAGAGCCGCAACACAAATACAAGAGCCACAATACAAATACAAAAGCCGCAACACGAATACAAGAGCCGCAACACAAATACAAGAGCCACAACACAAATACACAAATACAAGAGCCACAATACAAATACAAGAGCCACAACACAAATACAAAAGCCACAACACAAATACAAGAGCCACAATACAAATACAAGAGCAACAACACAAATACAAGAGCCACAATACAAATAGAAGAGCCACAACACAAATACAAGAGCCGCAACACAAATACAAGAGCCGCAACACAAATACAAAAGCCACAACACAAATACAAAAGCCACAACACAAATACACAAATACAAGAGCCACAATACAAATACAAAAGCCACAACACAAATACAAGAGCCACAATACAAATACGAGAGCCGCAACACAAATACAAAAGCCTCAACACAAATACAAGAGCGACAGCACAAATACAAGAGCCACAATACAAATACAAAAGCCACAATACAAATACAAGAGCCACAACACAAATACACAAATACAAGAGCCACAATACAAATACAAGAGCCACACCACAAATACACAAATTCAAAAGCCACAACACAAATACAAGAGCCACAATACAAATACAAAAGCCACAACACAAATACACAAATACAAGAGCCACAATACAAATACAAGAGCCTCAACACAAAGACAAAAGCCGCAACACAAATACAAGAGCCACAATACAAATACAAAAGCCGCAACACAAATCCAAGAGCCTCAACACAAATTCAAAAGCCGCAACACAAATACAAGAGCCACAATACAAATACAAAAGCCGCAACACAAATACAAGAGCCACAATACAAATACAAAAGCCGCAACACAAATACAAGAGCCACAACACAAATACAAAAGCCGCAACACAAATACAAGAGCCACAATACAAATACAAAAGCCGCAACACAAATACAAGAGCCACAATACAAATACAAAAGCCGCAACACAAATACAAGAGCCACAATACAAATACAAAAGCCGCAACACAAATACAAGAGCCACAATACAAATACAAAAGCCGCAACACAAATACAAGAGCCACAACACAAATACAAAAGCCTCAACACAAATACAAGAGTCACAATACAATTACAAAAGCCGCAACACAAATACATGAGCCGCAACACAAATGCATGAGCCACAATACAAATACAAAAGCCGCAACACAAATACAAGAGCCGCAACACAAATACAAGAGCCACAATACAAATACAAAAGCCGCAACACAAATACAAGAGCCGCAACACAAATACACAAATACAAGAGCCACAATACAAATACAAGAGCCACAACACAAATACAAAAGCCACAACACAAATACAAGAGCCACAATACAAATACAAGAGCCAAAACACTAATACACAAGCCACAACACAAATACAAGAACCACAACATAAATACAAAGCCACAACACAAATACAAGAACCACAACATAAATACAAAGCCACAACACAAATACATGAGCCACAACACAAATACAAGAGCCACAATACAAATACAAGAGCCACAACACAAATACAAGAGCCACAACACAAATACACAAATACAAGAGCCACAATACAAATACAGGAGCCACAATACAAATACAGGAGCCACACCACAAATACAAAAGCCACAATACAAATACAAAAGCCGCAACACAAATTCAACAGCGGCAACACAAATACAAGAGCCGCAACACAAATACAAATGCCACAACACAAATACAAGAGCCACAATACAAATACAAGAGCCACAATACAAATACAAAAGCCACAATACAAATACAAAAGCCGCAACACAAATACAAGAGCCGCAACACAAATACAAAAGCCTTAACACAAATACAAGAGCCACAACACAAATACAAGAGCCACAATACAAATACAAGAGCCAAAACACAAATACACAAGCCACAACACAAATACAAGAACCACAACATAAATACAAAGCCACAACACAAATACAAGAACCACAACATAAATACAAAGCCACAACACAAATACATGAGCCACAACACAAATACAAGAGCCACAATACAAATACAAGAGCCACAACACAAATACAAGAGCCACAACACAAATACACAAATACAAGAGCCACAATACAAATACAGGAGCCACAATACAAATACAGGAGCCACACCACAAATACAAAAGCCACAATACAAATACAAAAGCCGCAACACAAATTCAACAGCGGCAACACAAATACAAGAGCCGCAACACAAATACAAATGCCACAACACAAATACAAGAGCCACAATACAAATACAAGAGCCACAATACAAATACAAAAGCCACAATACAAATACAAAAGCCGCAACACAAATACAAGAGCCGCAACACAAATACAAAAGCCTTAACACAAATACAGGAGCCACAGCACAAATACAAGAGCCACAATACAAATACAAAAGCCACAACACAAATACAAGAGCCACAACACAAATACAAGAGCCACAATACAAATACAAAAGCCACAATACAAATACAAAAGCCGCAACACAAATACAAGAGCCGCAACACAAATACAAAAGCCTTAACACAAATACAGGAGCCACAGCACAAATACAAGAGCCACAATACAAATACAAAAGCCACAATACAAATACAAGAACCACAACATAAATACAAAGCCACAACACAAATACAAGAACCACAACATAAATACAAAGCCACAACACAAATACATGAGCCACAACACAAATACAAAAGCCTCAACACAAATACAAGAGCCACAATACAAATACAAGAGCCTCAACACAAATACAAAAGCCGCAACACAAATACAAGAGCCACAATACAAATACAAAAGCCGCAACACAAATACTAGAGCCTCAACACAAATACAAAAGCCGCAACACAAATACAAAAGCCACAACACAAATACAAAAGCCACAACACAAATACAAAAGCCACAACACAAATACAAGAGCCGCAACACAAATACAAGAGCCGCAACACAAATACAAAAGCCTTAACACAAATACTAGAGCCTCAACACAAATACAAAAGCCACAACACAAATACAAAAGCCACAGCACAAATACAAGAGCCACAATACAAATACAAAAGCCACAACACAAATACAAGAGCCGCAACACAAATACAAGAGCCACAATACAAATACAAAAGCCACAATACAAATACAAAAGCCGCAACACAAATACAAGAGCCGCAACACAAATACAAAAGCCTTAACACAAATACAGGAGCCACAGCACAAATACAAGAGCCACAATACAAATACAAAAGCCACAACACAAATACAAGAGCCACAACACAAATACAAGAGCCACAACACAAATACAAAAGCCACAATACAAATACAAAAGCCGCAACACAAATACAAGAGCCACAATACAAATACAAAAGCCACAATACAAATACAAAAGCCGCAACACAAATACAAGAGCCGCAACACAAATACAAAAGCCGCAACACAAATACAAAAGCCTTAACACAAATACAGGGGCCACAGCACAAATACAAGAGCCACAATACAAATACAAAAGCCACAACACAAATACAAGAGCCACAACACAAATACAAGAGCCACAATACAAATACAAAAGCCACAATACAAATACAAAAGCCGCAACACAAATACAAGAGCCACAATACAAATACAAAAGCCACAATACAAATACAAAAGCCGCAACACAAATACAAGAGCCGCAACACAAATACAAAAGCCGCAACACAAATACAGGAACCACAACACAAATACAAGAGCCACAACACAAATACAAAAGCCTCAACACAAATACAAGAGTCACAATACAAATACAAAAGCCGCAACACAAATACAAGAGCCACAATACAAATACAAAAGCCACAATACAAATACAAAAGCCGCAACACAAATACAAGAGCCGCAACACAAATACAAAAGCCGCAACACAAATACAGGAACCACAGCACAAATACAAGAGCCACAATACAAATACAAAAGCCACAACACAAATACAAGAGCCACAACACAAATACAAAAGCCTCAACACAAATACAAGAGTCACAATACAAATACAAAAGCCGCAACACAAATACAAGAGCCGCAACACAAATACAAGAGCCACAACACAAATACAAAAGCCTCAACACAAATACAAGAGCCACAATACAAATACATAATTTTATATTTCCGTTGTGGCTTTTATATTTGTGTTGTGGCTCTTGTATTTGTGTTGTGGCTTTTGTATTTGTGTTGTGGCTTTTGTATTTGTGTTGTGGCTCTTGTATTTGTGTTGTGGCTTTTGTATTTGTGTTGTGGCTTTTGTATTTGTGTTGTGGCTCTTGTATATATGTTTTGTGGCTTTTGTATTTGTGTTGTGGCTCTTGTATTTGTGTTGTGGCTTTTGTATTTGTGTTGTGGCTCTTGTATTTGTGTTGTGGCTCTTGTATATATGTTTTGTGGCTTTTGTATTTGTGTTGCGGCTTTTTTATTTGACCTGACACCTCTGGGCCACCGTACCTTTCACTCCACACACCAATACATGCACACATGAACTGGCAAATCACAGATCCCTGTTTTTCTATCATGCATCTTAATTTATACTAGTTTATTTAACCCTGTATTTTACATCTGGCACATTTTGTCTTTTCCTACAGTAGCAGACGTCAATGTAATAATAAAGTTAAAAGCTCTAGTTGTCACATCTTTGAAGTATTTGAATCGCTGTAATTATATTAAAAATGTTGCTTAAATAAATCATTAGTTTCCTTGGTGGTCTTTGAGGAGCCCACATTCCTTATGTCAACTTTTGTGATGAGTAAGGTGCTTTGAACCTTTAGAGAAAGAGTGCTTTATTTATCCAAATGTCAAACTAGACTCACAATTTGCTTATTTAAGGACTATGACAAAGATTTTAAATATTTTTGTTGCATGAAATAATGTTAAAACCTAATCAATTTGATACTAGTTTCAACCTGTAATTACATGACGATGTAAATTTTTATATTTTTCTTTGAAAGAGACAGCTTTTTCTTCATTGCTGTCCCCCTGTGCAAAATCATATGAATTATATTTAAACCAAAATATACAGGGGTTGGACAATGAAACTGAAACACCTGTCATTTTAGTGTGGGAGGTTTCATGGCTAAATTGGACCAGCCTGGTAGCCAGTCTAGATTGATCGCACATTGCACCAGTAAGAGCAGAGTGTGAAGGTTCAATTAGCAGGGTAAGAGCACAGTTTTGCTTAAAATATTGAAATGCACACAACATTATGGGTGACATACCAGAGTTCAAAAGAAGACAAATTGTTGGGGCACGTCTTGCTGGCGCATCTGTGACCAAGACAGCAAGTCTTTGTGATGTATCAAAAGCCACGGTATCCAGGGTAATGTCAGCATACCACCAAGAAGGACGAACCACATCCAACAGGATTAACTGTGGACGCAAGAGGAAGCTGTCTGAAAGGGATGTTCGGGTACTAACCCGGATTGTATCCAAAAGACATAAAACCACGGCTGCCCAAATCATGGCAGAATTAAATGTGCACCTCAACTCTCCTGTTTCCACCAGAACTGTCCGTCGGAGCTCCACAGGGTCAATATACACGGCCGGGCTGCATAGCCAAACCTTTGGTCACTCATGCCAATGCCAAACGTCGGTTTCAATGGTGCAAGAAGCCCAAATCTTGGGCTGTGGACAATGTGAAACATGTATTGTTCTCTGATGAGTCCACCTTTACTGTTTTCCCCACATCTGGGAGAGTTACGGTGTGGAGAAGCTCCAAAGAAGCGTACCACCCAGACTGTTGCATGCCGAGAGTGAAGCATGGGTGTGGATCAGTGATGGTTTGGGCTGCCATATCATGGCATTCCCGTGGCCCAATACTTGTGCTAGATAGGTGCGTCACTGCCAAGGACTACCAAACCATTCTTGAGGACCATGTGCATCCAATGGTTCAAACATTGTATCCTGAAGGCAGTGCCGTGTATCAGGATGACAATGCACCAATACACACAGCAAGACTGGTGAAAGATTGGTCTGATGAACATGAAAGTGAAGCTGAACGTCTCCCATGGCCTGCAGAGTCACCAGATCTAAATATTATTGAGCCACTTTGGGGTGTTTTGGAGGATCGAGTCAGAAAATGTTTTCCTCCACCAGTATCACGTAGTGACCTGGCCACTATCCTGCAAGAAGAATGGCTTAAAATCCCTCTGACCACTGTGCAGGACTTGAATATGTTATTCCCAAGACGAATTGACGTTGTATTGGCCGCAAAAGGAGGCCCTACACCATACTAATAAATTATTGTGGTCTAAAACCAGGTGTTTCAGTTTCATTGTCCAACCCCTGTATTTATACCTTTGGCAAATTTAGCTGTAAATAATCATTTAAACTTAACGGTATTTTTCTTCTGACTAGAAGTAATATTAACATTTTGGTGTGACCCAGTTAAAGATTAGGGGGGTGGCAAGGAGGCCTTCTGACCTCTTCGGCTTGGAGCTCATTGCAAAAGATGAATGATCAAAATTACTATTGTGAACATGCAAAAAAGGTGGCCAGTAATTTTGGATAAGATTTGATTAGTGGCAAACAGAAATAAATGATATGATTCCAGTACAAAACGGGGAAAACATTGTGAGACTTTCTGTTTCACACATTCAGAAAATACATCTGGACAGTGAAGATGCCTGCTTGAGACTTTTTGGCACCAATGGAACCTCTCATGGACATATCCTGTGGAGATGCCAAGTTATTAGAGGTAATTGGGAAGACATTCATAAACACATAGGAAGTATTTTTGATCTGAAAATTACTTTTAAGAATTCTGCTGTTTATTTTTGTGATTTTTGCAAAAATGGAATTGCTATGGTAAAGCAACACTTTTGACTAATTATGGTAATGAGTTCACCTGCTACACTCCAGAAGTCTTCTTTACAATTTACTCTTATGTAATTAAGCTTCCACAGCTTTATTGTTCATTTATTCTTTTATTTATTGTTTATTTATTGTTATTTATTTATTTCTAATCCCTTTTTAATAAACATACCTATGTATAGGTACTTGAATTGTTTATTACTGGCAAAAGCTAAAAGCAAAGTTTTATTGCTTTGACATCAGTAAAGGTTTATTCAGACATATATAAATATTATTTTACATTCAATTATTGTCTTAAAATTTAAATAAAAACTAATCTTTGTTTTGTAAATTGTTTTATAATGCTTTCTGATAGGAAAATAATGTTTTGGCTGACTGAAAAGTCCATCTAAATTGTAAAATTACTAAATATAAAGATTAATTCCACAGATTTATTCTACCACAGCCATGATGGGGAGTTTTCTGAATAAGAAGTGAGCATTTAATACATTATCTAAGCTGATTAAAGCTCAACTATTGTGAAAGGTTTCGTATGAAAGGCTCTTGGTTCTGCCTCATTTCATAAAATGTCCTGGGGGTTTATTATGTTGGATCATTTCAGAGCAGGTCTGAACATGGATGTAAATGTGTGTGTGTGTGTGTATATATATATATATATATATATATATATATATATATTTACAGTACAGACCAAAAGCTTGGACACACCTTCTCATTCAAAAAGTTGTCATTGTCCTGTTGAAAAATAAATGATTGCAATATTCTTTTTATTTAAAGTTTTAAACAAACAACAAAAACAAGGCAAAACAAAAAGGAATGCAGTCCAGCTACAATGAGAAAAAAACAACCCAGATGTACAGCACAAAACATATATCACAAAAACAAAAAAAAACAAAAAAACAAAACACCACAGAAAGTCTATATACTATATCTGTCCTGTACCTGTATCTAATAAAATATAGGTAGAAAGTGCCATCCTTACATGTCCTGCAATTGAGCTAGAAATGGGCTCCACACCTCATGGAATAAGTCTTCCCTCCCAGCCACTCTATAGGTAACCCGCACGTGGCTGGCCATTGAAGTTAAAACCTGTATCCACTCCTTAAAAGTGGACTGAGTGGGATATTTCCAGTGGCATAAAATTATCCTGCACCCTGTTGTCATGGCTAATCGACACAAAGATTTATGGTGTCTTGACAATTGCACGCCATCTGGAAGTAATCCCTACAGACATAATGCAAGGTTTTTGACCAAATTCACAAACAAAATAATTGCATTCCACGTCTTTAGTTTTGTCACACTCATATAACATATGGACCAGAGTTCCAACCTTTCCATAACATCTCCAACATAATTCACTGGTTCTAAGTTTTTGTCTTGCCATTTTTGAAGGGGTCCAGTAGGATCTATTTAATATCTTATAACAAATGAGTTGTGATTGTGCTTCACGCGAATTACAGTGCCATGATGCACAGACCTTTTTCCAGTCATTTTCTGGAATCTCTTGAGCCAGATCCCTATCCTAACATGCTTTAAGACCCTCCAGTCATGGTACCTGAATACTCTTAATGAGTTTATGGAAATGTGAAGTTCCTCTGTTTTTTCTCCATTCTTATGGGAAATGACCTGGATTTCTGTCCCACTGTGCTGAATATGTTTGTTTGAGAGAATGCAATGTCTAATTTGTAATATCGCCAAAATTCTGAGTTACACAAATTATGTTTAGTTTCAATTTCATCAAGTGATTTAAATCACCTGTCACATCTGCAAGAATGTGAATCCCAGATCTAATCCACTGTCCCAAAATAAACTTTTTTTTTACCTATTAACAATTTTTTGTTATACCACATGGAGGATCTGCTTGATAAATATGGATCATTTTTTTATTTGATGAGCAATTCTCCAAGACTGTCTGGCAAAAGCCATTACCGGGTCTTGAGAGGGGACAGGTCTATCTGTCTGTGAGAGGAAGGCCTCCACAGAAAAAGGATGTACCATCTGCTCCTCCATCCTGACCCATAGAGGGATCTTTGTAGGCGGCAGGTGAATTTTAGAGAGCTCCGATAAAGAAAAGACAAGTAATACCAGTCTATTCGTGATAATGCTAAACCCCCCTCATCTTTTGCAGCATATAACCTAGTCCGATTAAACATGTTTTTTTTTGTGGCCCATTTAAACTTCTCTATCATACTGTTGTACGTTTTAAGTACTGAGGAAGGACATTTTAACTGCAACATGGAAGTGATGTAATTAATCTTGGGAGTTAAAATCATTTTAACTAGATTGAGTCTGCCCAACAGTGAGAAATACAATGTATCCCAGTTTTATAACAGAATTTGAGTTTTCTGAATAACTGGAGATATGTTGACTTCCATTATTTTTTCCAACCCTGGCGTTGATTTGATGCCCAGATATGTTAATCTTTCAGGCATCCATCTAAATTTCTAATATCTGGGTGGCACAATTTGGATAATGATATGGCTTCTGATTTTGACCAGTTAACAGTACAACTGGATATTTCTGAAAACAGATTTATCACTGAGCAACTCTCTGGAACTGAAGATTCAGGGTTACTAGATATCAATAGTACATCATCTGCATACAGCAGGAGCTTATGTTCTTCTTGGCCCACCTGCACACCCTGTATATTCGAATTAGACAGTTAGGCTATAGCCAGGAGTTCAAGAAACATAGCAAAGATTAGAGGTGATAGAGGTGAACCTTGTCAAACCCCCCGATTTAATCTGATTTGAGGTGACATAATCCCATTAGTTAAGATTGTGGCTGATGGATCAGAGTACATCAATTCCACCCACTTCCTAAATATGGGACCAAATCCAAATTTTTCTAGCGTCTAAAACAAAAAAGGGAACTCCACCTTATCAAAGGCAACCGTTGGTGTGTCATAGTTTCTTGTCATCCACATAATGTGTAACAGTCTTCGAAGGTTGTCTGCAGAGCACCTGCCCCACATAAACCCCACTTGATCCTGATGGATGAGAAATGGAACCACCTCTTCTAGTTGCTAAAATTTTGGCAAGAACTTTCTCATCCACATTAATCAAAGATATAGGGCGATAATTAGCACACTGCTGTGGATCTCTGCCCTTTTGATGTGGTAGCATAATAACGGTTTTCTCATACTTTCAGGTAACCTACCTCTATGAAATGCATCTTGATAAACAACTAGTAACCTAGGGGCAAGATCAGCCATGAATTTCTGATAGAAATCCGCTGAGAACCCATCGTTTCCAGGGGCCTTTCCTAACCTAAGACTTCTGATTGCATCTTTAATTTCATCTATGGATATATCATCCTCCAAAAGTGCTCTCCCCTGCTGTGATAGGGTAGGAATTTCAATTAAGGAGAAAAAACATTCTAACTTGTTTTTGTCTGTCCCAACCTGGGATATATACAATTCTTGATAAAATTCCCTAAATGTGGTATTTATGCCTCTTTTGTTTATAAAAAGGTTTTTGTCTTTGTCAAAAATCGACGGAATAACATTTTGAGATTGTATTGATTTACTCTGTGTGCCAGTACTTTACCAGCTCATTCTCCCTGCTCAAAATATTTCTGCCTGGTACAGAGAAGGGCAAATTCGGTTTTCCTGTTCAGTATGTCATTTAGTTCACATTTAAGTTTGTTCAATTTACCCCACGTTTCAGAGTCTTGTCGCTCTGAGTGTTGTTTTTCCAGCTTTTGATGTCTTGCTCTAATTTGAGAAGCTTCTGACTTTCTGTTTTTTTGATAAAGGAACTTCTTTGGATAATACACCCCCTCAGAAAGGATTTGAAAGCATTCCACATTACCCCTTGGTCTTCAATGGAGCCTTCATTGTATTCCCTGAATTCCTGCATCTCAGATTTAATAAAGTTGCAATTTTCTTCCCCATTCAGCATATAATTGTTAAAACACCATCTCATGCTTTTTTCTACTCTATCTAGAGGATGAAGGACAACATCCACTGGTGCATGGTCCGATAACACTATATTTTCAATTGTAGAATTCAGCACCTGGCAGACCATATCACGAGATAGGAGAAAGTAATCTATTCTAGAATATCTTGAATGGGGATGTGAGAAAAAGGTAAAATCCTTTTCATTAGGATGCAATAATCTCCAAATATCGACAAGACCCAATTCTTCTGACAACACATCTATTGCCACAACACCTACAGTGTTGTTTTGAGTAGATTGATATGTTTTATCCATTATTAAATCCCTCACCCCCAATAATTATATTATTGTTCTCCATATTTCTAATTAGGTTACATTGTGAAAAATCCACATTAACAGAATTAGGAGCATAGATGTTAGCAATAGTCATCCTTTGACCCTCTAGAGTGACATCCAATATAACCCATCTAGCTTCCTTGTGTGAAACATGTTTATGTATCTGGCAGTCAATATTTTTCCTTATCAAAATACTCACTCTTCTTCTCCTCAAGGAAAATGTACTATGATATTCCTGTCCAACCAATTCTCTTCTTAGTTTGGTTGCTTCCTCATCATTAAGATGGGTTTCTTGAATGAAGGCTATATCACTCTTTTTTTTTTAAGGTATGTGAGGATTTTTTTCCTTTTGACCACGTTATTGCACCCTGATATATTCCAAGTTACAATTTTACACAGCACCATATTGCTCTCTTAGTATATGACATACAACCATCCCTTTATATTATGACACACTGTCTTGGATGTCCCTCCACTGATATTATACGTTTTCAGGAATACAGTGTTACAAATAATACAGCAACTACAACTGCATGAGACACCTAGGGATACACACTGAACAAACAAATAAAAACTTAGAAACACACTGCGACCGCAGCCTACGAACATGTTATTTTCCAACATCAAACCTTCGTGTATGATTCCCTTAGCTGCCACTCAGAGGCCAGCCAACTCTCCATTCCCCCTGTATTTTAAGTATCATTTCTAACCCTTACAATAAACATACCTGCTATGAAGCCTAAATTTACAAGGTGACTGTCTGAACTTCTAAATTTACAGGGGTGTTATGATGTGTGATAACTGTATGATAAACAAGCAGCAACCCCAATGGCAAAAACAAAGAGGAGTGCACACGCACTTACCCACATATTAAGGAAAGAAAATCAATTAAATCCTACCAGAGCTTCTGACCTCATTGCATATAAAGCAACATAAACCTCTCTCGATCAGATCAGTATTCTCCATGCATTTTCGGTATTATTCCAACGTTTCATACATTGCCGGTGTCACGCCCCTCTCCTACGCCAGCCCCCCGTCGTACCATTTCCTCCGTAGCGGGTGAGAAAAGTTTTGGCATCAGCCGCAGATTTGAACTCGTACCACCGGTTGTTCAGTAAAAAAGTCATAGTTGCTGGATAACGGAGGGTGTGTTCCACATCATGTTTACGGATAATTTGTCTTACCTACTCGTATTTCTTGCGCTTCTCCTGTATCTCATGAGCATAGTCTTGGAAGAAAAAAATTCTCGTGCGGTTCCAGGTAACCTGCTTCTTCTTTCTCGCAGCCATTAACATGGCAGCCTTGGCCTTGTCCCGTAGGAACCGGACAATGATGTGTCTTGGCCTGGCATTGTCTCCCGGTCGGGGGCCAACCCGGTGGATCCTGTCAACTTCATACCAGTCATCAACATCAATATCCAGTGCTTCTGATAGCAGTGTTTTCATAAAGTCTTCCCAATTGTGGCCCTCCATTCCTTCTTTCACCCCCGTGATATGTATGTTTTGACGCCGGGAGAAGCCTTCCAGCACTGTCATTTTCTCCTTCAGTATGTGATTCTGTTTCTCCAGGGCGTAAACAACCAGGGCCCTTATTGCCTCTTCATCCTCCAGCTTGGATATACTGGACTCTGCCTTGGTGATTCTGCAGCCCAGGCTTTTCACTGTTTCGTTCACTGCCTCTACTCCTCTTTTTACACCCGAGACTTCAACAGCTAGGATCTCGAGGATATTCTTGATACCCTGCAGCTCTGTCATCATGTTTCTGGCTTCTTGTGGAGATGAGTCCACCATCTTAAGTGCATCCGGTGTCTCCTCTGTGTTTTTGTTGTGTTGATTTTGTGAGGCATTGTGGGTAAAATAATGACTCTCAACTGACATATCTCTTTGGAGTTGCTGTCTCGTCACCAGTATACGTACGCTTGCAAATCATATTTATGAAAAAAAGGGGATAATAACCAAGCCGGCTCGGCCCGCTTCTCCTATGCAGCCATCTTGGGCACGTCACCACCGGAAGACAATATAAGAACATTCATGCAATTTGACAATTAAGCCTGGCAATAATGTTTAGCTGTCCTACTAGGTTCATCCAGGTTATTTGAAAGAGCAATTGACAGTTATATTTATGGGAAAGGTCATATTTCAGGTGCTCATTGTCATTATAAAATGTCTTCACAGATAAACTGTTACAGGTGAGATGACTGGTGGTGATACTGGTGGTGATGCTTGGTTGTTAAAAACCACCAGTTGAAGAAGGGTGAGACTTCGGGATGTAGACTGTTAGAGGTAGAAGGGAAGCTAAGTTGAATATATTTTCAGAACTGTTTCTACATCGATAAACAAGATTTGAATGAAAATTGTTAGGTGGTATTTTAAAACTCAGGAAAAAAGAAATCAAAATAAAGAATAAAGAGTGTACCTAAAATAAACCTTGATGACAGGTAAGTTTCCATTCATTACAAAAACCATTTGATTCCTACCTCAGTTTCAAATGACGTCAGTTTTTACACCTAATATTCCAAAGGCTAGGTGTCCTTGGCAAAACAAAAGGCCTTCATAGTGAAAGGAATTTCAGTTACTTATTCATGAGCCTGAGATGTTGAATTAAACGGAAATGTGCACAAACCAGATAAAATAAGTGTGGACTTTTTCTTGGTAATAATTAACCTTTTTTAAGGGTATGTATTGAAAAACACCTTAAATAATTGTCGATGCTAGAAATGCAAGTTAATCTAATGAAATGTCACCTTGCATGCTATCACAAATGCTAAAGGAAGATAAGAGAACATTATTAAAAGTTGAAGTCCCTTTGGAATACACGTTTAATTACAAAAGAACACATCTCGATGAAACTCATTCCTGTGGAGAAAAGAAAAAAATAAACTATGCAAGTCTTTGTCCCTAATGGCTATCTCTTAAAACATGTTACCTCTGAAGATTAAGCTAATTATTGATTGTATCAGAGACAGTAGACTTAGAAATTGTTATTTATTATTTCAACCCTGAAGCCTGAGCAATGTCCTAATAAGCCATGCAGCATTGAAACTGCTTTCAGAGACAATAACAATAAAGATTGCTTGTTGTGTTACATCTAAGGATGTTAAGCACTTCACATACCACTACTTCACATCAGTGGTACACTTGTGGCCAACAGAAGCATCTATCAGCCTAGTTTAGATTAACTGGGCAAGTTGTGGGGTTGAGTAGCTATTTCTTAACTTGATGACTTCCTCGGGTAATGGCGCAGAGCGTGAGCATCTCCCAAATTAATTTTGATTTCAGAGCTGTCTAATCAGATTTCTCTACAGTGCGGAGCTTTGTTTTTATAGATTTCCTATGAAATTTATAAAAGCATACATCACACCTACACACAAAGAGAATCACACAAATGCATAACAATGCACAAATATACACCAATAATTTCCAGCACACACATTTAAACTCATATATAAATGTACTGAATCTCAAAAAAAAAAAAGAACGGTATAAATTACACAGTTAACCTTTCTCTTGCTTTTACACAACCTGTCTTCTTGTCATAAAGTAGGTATGAGCCACCTATACCATTGCATGACTAAGTATCTATGCATTATAATTGGAAATTAACATAACAAATGAAATTAATTTATTTGGGCATAATGTGGCCTCCAAATGTTTAAGACTGAATACTACTGGTGTGCAGAGTGGTATTGCATTACATGTATTATATTTACAAAGCTTACCTAAAGAAGATGCTGTTGGATAATCAATGTTTTCAAGAAATGGGCAGTTTTTCTTTGAGAGAAATAATGGAAAATATGTAGAAATGCCTTCCAAACAAAACTAAATTGTAAAACACTGAAGAGATAGATCATACAAAAAACACACTAAATAGAAATAGAAGTGTATGTTGCTTTATTGTTTCAAAGGTTTATCAGACTAGACTTACAGTTGCAGTAAATTGCTTAGTTTTTGCAGTAAAGCACATGCAGCAAGTTGCATTTTTAAGTAACTAGCTAACAGTTTAGAAAAGTTTCTTTATTTTCTGTTTCTGTAATCTCACATTTAATGACATGTCCTTACAACAGCAGCAGTACTTGGAGTTTGTTCATAGCTGCACCAGTAAACAAACCAATCTTGATTAATGGTTTAAACAAGCATGTGTTGAAGATGAACCAAAAGTGAAACAGGATTTCTCCTGCGATCAGTGATGTAGTATGGGGGAAATATACTTCCAAAAATCAAGAACACACATTTTCAATTTAAGAGCAGGATTTAAATTCTGCTTGCTCTTAAACGTTCTGCTTTCGGTCAAATATACAAAATTATCTCTCAGATCTTTGTTTCCACTCTCAGATTAATGTTTTTTGCAGATATTTTTTCCCTTCTGCTTGCCTCCTACTCCTCAAAAGTGCGCTCTCAAGTCTGTCTTCCCTGCCTGTCAATTATTTTTGCTCTCTCTCAGATTCAAGTGGTATCACATTGCAGCTGTTCCAGCCAATAGAATGATAGCACGCAACTGCGAAGTTAGCACTTTAAGGCCAATACATACTGTGCAAGAACAGATAAATAAGTTAATAAAATAAGTTAAAGAAATAAGTTTTACTTCAGGCTAGAAAGAACAAAGTCCTTTCTGGCTTGGACATGTTATACTTCACATTAACTAAAGTGCAGAACTACTAGAAAATATTTATACGTGTCTCCCACTGCCACTGCCACTGCCCAGTACTCTGACACCACACAAGAAAATGTTCTGCCCAGAATGTGTCTCAAGAACAAGCTGCAAGAACTCCCAAACCGGGGCTGCAAAAAAATTATGGTAATTTTGTTCTTGCAGTCCTGGGAGAGAGAACAAAATTCTCCCTTCTTGAATTGAATGTTTAGGCCTTTAGTTCAGGTGCACTTGATTTTCCTTCTATTGGGTGTGCTTGTGTGGCTACAGTAGATTGCACCATCCCCTCTTCCAAGGCTACCCACTGCAGGAAGGGAAAACACAACTTAAGCTTTCTGCTTCGTGTTCCAATTGTCACTAAGTCCTGACAACTTTTCAAATAAATAACTGTCTGTTTTTGTCAAATAAAAAGTTTTCTAGCTGTTCAAAATTTTAAAAGAAGGATTTTAGCCATAGGGGCTGCAATTGCTAACTTTACATTGATGAACATGACACAGAGCAAATCTATGTTTTCTGTCACTGAATATCTGCCAAACTCATCTTGAACAGCTATTCCTCATTTGACTTTGTAGGACACATCTTGTTATTGAGGAATATACTTTTAAGTATGAAAGTAGGAAAAGTGTGGTAAACAAAGTTTGCTAAGATTTAGCCCAGCACCTATATGTTGATGAAGTCACCCATTAAAATTTATCTAGTTTATGTTTACTGGGTTTATGTATTTTCCTAACATCTAACAAGCGGGGGGATATGTATTAGCAACATACGTGTGCTGCGGAGGCTAGGATTGTCAAAATATGCAGAGTATGTTCACCTGGGCTCTTCATGAAACTTAAAAAAAATCCTTAAAGGCTGCAGCTTTCTTACCAGTATCCAGCTGTGCTGCTCAGGGAAGTGGGAACTCATTCTGAAGTTACAGAGGCTCTGATCACTTTCCTTATATGAAATGCACAAGTGTTTCCTACTATTATGTTCTTGGGAACAAAACCGAAGTCCTGCTTGTGAGTGTCTGGAGGTGTCAAAGAAAATATAAGGGAGGAAGCAGAAAACAAAATACCAAAGCTTACTTTGGGTTTGTCTGGGGCACCTTGATACTGCAGACACACTTTATATTACGGCTGAAATGAGATCAGAATCTGTTGCTTGGATGCTTTCTTACAGATTATGAAGTACATGAACATGTGAAGCAATCTACATGAAAGGACACAGCTGACTGTACTTCTTGAGGAAGCTTAGGACCTTCAGTGTTTGCAACAAGATGCTGCATATCTTCTCTAGGTTTGTTGTGGAGAGTGTGATCTATTCTGCCATCATCTGCTGGGATGGCAGTGTTGGGGTCATCCATTTTGGTCGCACCTTTTGACATGCGCAGCTCAACAGACGTTGCAGCTCTGACGCCACCAAAAGTATAAACCGGTCGAGGGGGAAAGTGTAGTGGCCATTTCCAGCGTGTCTCATAGGACGATGCAAAGGAGGCACATATCTGGAGAGACAAAGGCTCGCAGGTGAACTTTTGGTCCACAAGGCTATTCCTGGAAGAGCTTGAAAGCTGGAAAAGCAAGCGCTGCTGAATCGTGCATGGTTTATGTTATGTCCGGCTGATCCCAAATCAGCCAGGAGTTAGAAGTTGGAAAAGTTTTTCATTCAAAGCAACTGTGGTCTGGGCCTCGCCTGACCACTCCTTTGTTCCAGTTTTATTACTGGAGTTTTTCCACTGAGTTCCCGCCTCAGAGGTTTATGACTCTTTGTTTGAGATTTGGGGCGTTCAGCTGATAGTGGCTAAAGGGGCGTTGCTCCACCGTTTTATCAGCTGATTGTTGCAATTGAGACATCAACACCCTGGGAGGTCTTCTCTTTCCATTTAACCCAAATTGCACATTTTGTCTATAAAACTGCTGGTTTGATCTTAACAGACACTAAATGCGCATATATTTTTCCTTCATTATTATTGTTAGGTAGTTGATTTTGCCCCCTTTGTGTAGAATAGTGCTTGTTAGTTAGGTGAAGGTTTTGGACCAGAATAATGGTATATCAGGATTATTTGGCTTCAATAAATCTTCATATATATAATTAAGAGAAGCGTTTGTGTTTATTTCATGCAAGAGTGATTTATCGGTCAAAACAAGGTTGAAGTTCCCCAGCTTTTGGCGAAGCGGTTGAATGAACAGTGACAGTTTGTGGTTTTGGTTAATAATTTGTAATTATGGGCTTTGAGTCCATAATCACAACACCAGAGGACATCTCTGATTTCTATTTGTAAGTAATGATTTTTGGTTAAGAAATTAATTTTTTGCTAATTATTATTTTACATTATAATTCTTGATGAATATTAATTAATCAATAATCATAATCCTTACAGCAACATTAGAGCCAGGGACTTGAACAAGCTCAACAAGTTAATAAAAAAGGCTGGCTCTGTTTTGGGGACTCCTCTTAAACCTCTGGAGATCATTGTGCAAAGAAGGATTCTTCTTAAAAAGAAGAACATCATGGAGAACCCTGAGCATATTCTTCATGAGACTGTTGTACAAGAACAGAGTTTCTTCAATCAGAGGCTTCTTCAGATCTGCTGTAAGACAGGAGATCCTTCCTGCCCACAGCTATCAACACCTACAACGGCTCTTGGAAGAAACCTTTGAGCCACAACGACACTGAATTTCCCTTTGGTATTAATAAAGTATTTTTGAACACCTTGGATTTAGATGATTGCAGTTCAGCAGAAGTCTGTTCTCAGCCATCAGTTGAAATCAGGTGTGCTTAAGCAGTAAAATGTCTAAGACGGGTTGAACAACACAGCAATACATTACAATAAAGTGATTCTAATACAATCCTTGGTACATGTGCAATCTGCATCATCAGACATTAATGGTGTAAATACTCAATCTTAGCTGTGTGGCTCTTTGATGCCAATTTGCAAGAATAATCAACAGGTGTGTAGGATTTTTCACAGCCAGGAAAGTTTTTTTTTTAGAAAGAACTAAAAACTGCTTCTGTATATGCTCCAGACCTCACCAACAAAAGAGAACAAATTCACCAAAAAGTAAGAAATGTTGCGTAAATGTCAAAAAACAAAACAAAAAAGAAATCAGCATTTTACTTTGAGGATTCAGATTAGACCGACATGACAAATGTAATGTGTCCGTATCATATGACTATTCATTAAATTTTCTACAATACATGTTGACTGAAATGGGAGTCACAACACAGATGAAGACAGGGAATTATCTGCTGTTATCTTGCAGACAAGCAGGTTCAAACAGTAAAGATTGAAGATATTTACTGCTGTCAAAAATAACTACTTGTTCAATATATATATATATATATTAACAAATTGTTCATTTGCAACGTCAATCAGCTGGTTTGTTTCTTACAAGATACTAAGTAGCTGAGATACAGCAGCTTCACTGAAATTAAGCTTGTTGACTGGTCCGTGGTGTTAGAACCTGATCCGACAGGATCTGTTTACAAACCAGCAACAGTTGCAACCATCTGACAGAAATCTCAATACAGATTCTCTATTTTTTATGAAAAACACAGAGCTTACTGTTATGTGTGTGAACGAGGTGATGCACAGCAGCAGTTCAATCACAAAGCTACACTTTAACAAGCCAAATAGTTTATGCTAACAGTTTTTATTTTATAGTACACTGCTAAATACTCTGCTGCAAATTAAAACAGTTCACAGGTTTGCAATCAGCTCCTTCTGAAAATGGGATACTCATATACAGTACACACCAGACGTTTGGACACAACTTCTCATTCAACGAGTTTTCTTTATTTTCATGACTATGAATATTGTAGCTTCACACTGAAGGCATCAAAACTATGAATTAACACATGTGGAATTATATACTGAACAGAAAAGTGTGAAACAACTGAAAATATGTCTTATATTCTAGGTTCTTCAAAGTAGCCACCTTTTGCTTTGATTACTGCTCCACACACTCTTGGCATTCTGTTGATGAGCTTCAAGAGGTAGTCACCTGAAATGGTTTTCCAACAGTCTTGAAGGAGTTCCCAGAGATGCTTAGCACTTGTTGGCCCTTTTGCCTTCACTCTGCAGTCCAGCTCACCCCAAACCATCTCGATTGGGTCCAGGTCCGGTGACTGTGGAGGCCAGGTCATCTGGCGCAGCACCCCATCACTCTCCTTCTTGGTCAAATAGACCTTACACAGCCTGGAGGTGTGTTTGGTGTCATTGTCCTGTTGAAAAATAAATGATTGTCCAACTAAACGCAAACCGGATGGAATAGCATGCTGCTGCAAGATGCTGTGGTAGCCATGCTGGTTCAGTATGCCTTCAATTTTGAATAAATTCTCAACGGTGTCACCAGCAAAGCACCCCCACACCATCACACCTCTTCCTCCATGCTTCACGGTGGGAACCAGGCATGTAGAGTCCATCCGTTCACCTCTTCTGCGCCGCACAAAGACACGGTGGTTGGAACCAAAGATCTCAAACTTGGACTCATCAGACCAAAGCACAGATTTCCACTAGTCTAATGTCCATTCCTTGTGTTCTTTAGCCCAAACAAGTCTCTTCTGCTTGTTGCCTGTCCTCAGCAGTGGTTTCCTAGCAGCTATTTTACCATGAAGGCCTGATTCACACAGTCTCCTCTTAACAGTTGTTCTAGAGATGTGTCTGCTGCTAGAACTCTGTGTGGCATTGACCTGTTCTCCAATCTGAGCTCCTGTTAACCTGCGATTTCTGAGGCTGGTGACTTGGATGAACTTATCATCCGCCGCAGAGGTGACTCTTGATCTTCCTTTCCTGGGGCGGTCCTCATGTTAGCCAGTTTCTTTGTAGCGCTTGATGGTTTTTGCGACTGCACTTGGGGACACTTTCAAAGTTTTCCCAATTGTGCGGACTGACTGACCTTCATTTCTTAAAGTAATGATGGCCACTCGTTTTTCTTTACTTAGCTGCTTTTTTCTTGCCATAATACAAATTCTAACAGTCTATTCAGTAGGACTATCAGCTGTGTACTGTATCCACCTCCTGCACAACACAACTGATGGTCCCAACCCCATTTATAAGGCTTGAAATCCCACTTATTAAACCTGACAGGGCACACCTGTGAAGTGAAAACCATTTCAGGTGACTACCTCTTGAAGCTCATCAACAGAGTGCCAAGAGTGTGCATTGCAGTAATCAAAGCAAAAGGTGACTACTTTGAAGAACCTAGAATATAAGACATATTTTCAGTTGTTTCACACGTTTTTGTTCAGTATATAATTCCACATGTGTTAATTCATAGTTTTGATGCCTTCAGTGTGAAGCTACAATATTCATAGTCATGAAAATAAAGACAACTCTTTGAATGAGAAGGTGTGTCCAAACTTTTGGTCTGTACTGTAGATAAATTAATTCGGTAAGATAAATGATTGTAAGCTAAAGTGAGATAATTGCCTTTTTGTAGCCAAACAAAAAGTTGTTATACTTCAAGATTACCGGCAAATTTTGCTTCTCATTGCTGAATATGAAAATTTGAAAATAACATTGACAATTGGTTTAACAGCTGTTGTGTTATAAAAGTTAAAGAAAGCTGAAAATAAATGTCAGAAAAGGGAAAGGTTTCATGAAAATATTCTTTTTACTGGTCAATCTAACCTTGGGTCAGGTTTGCACAAATCATATCTCAGTATTATAAAATAAAATATGTTGAGTTTGCTTTTCTTCAAAATTTCAGGCATGAAGAATGTACAATGGAGAAAAAGAATAGATATTTATTTCAGAAAATTACAAAGGTTTAGTTCCACCAACTCCAGATACAGTTCTTTGCATGTACAAAAGAAGTTTAAACTTTACTGCTTGAATGTTGTATTATGTGATGTAAAGCATTGACTAGGCCTCATTTACAGTCAGGGCAGCTGAGACCACTCTCCATTCAGATGTAACTGCATAAAAAGAATAGGGAATGGAGTATCGTGTTTAAGTCCTACCAAGAAGAACAACTGCGTGTTGAAAAAAACAACTTTTGTCTGAGTATCCCCTTGGAATATTGTCCTGTCTGGAATGAAACAATCAGTCTGTATCTTGTTTTAATGATAATGACTACAACAATTCCACTTTGTTTTTATTTGACTTTGAGAGTTTGACACAAATCTCTGGAGAAATAGTCAGGTGAAACAGTGGCCCAGCAATCATTTTGACAGCCTAATCAAATAATTTCTCCAAAGAAAAAATATTAAATGGTTTTATTTTGAATGAGTCTAAAATTCCATTCCTGATAGCTGAAAATGACTGCTGGATGATTGCCCCTTAAACCAAATGTAAATGTAATGCCCACGTAAAAGAATAAAATGATTTTTTTTTAAAAAGCATAACCAAAAATGAAAGAAAATTTGAAAATTCAGATATAAATTTTTTTTTTCCCAGAGCAAAAGTATAGATTGCAAATGCTTCTCATAATGTTTTTTGGCACTTAAAGCACATTTCCAAGAGGTGGAAGGTAGGGACCTGATGTCGTGACCTTGCTTTGGCGACTGTTTTTAAAGCCCAAATGAGGACAGTGGCAGCCTGTGCTCGTCCTGATATTTATGCACATAATCATACGCTCAAGCCACCAGAGCTACCTGTCAAAATCAAAAACCAATCTTCAGGAGTGATTAGCTATGCCTGACTGAGTTTACTGAACACTTACCATCTGCATGCAATAGAAATGTATGGAATAAACAGGGCTGGAAATGAGCCTGCAGACTGACAAGGTTAAGTTAATGCAGATGCAGAATACAGTTTGGCAATGGGAAGAGGTCACCAAGTTCTAATAGTTTGAAAGGTTCTTGGACAGCTTTTATTTTTTCCTTTCTTATGAAGAATACCAGAGCTGTTGTGGTTGAAAATCATCTGCAGTGCACTTTAAATTGAAAAGAAAAAAACTGTTTATGTATAGCACAACTTGTTTATGATTATATACTTTGTTTTAGTAACTAGAGAGCATTTCTTGTTAGGACCTGTATGTTTCACTTAAAAGAGATCAACAACTTCTCGTCTTTGTACCGGAGTCTTTAAAAAAGAAACTGCTTAGTCAATCACTTAACCTGGATGGCATTAAATTGACCTCCGGTAATAAAGTAAAAAACCTTGGTGTTATTTTTGACCAGGACATGTCATTTAAATCCTATATTAAACAGGTTCCTAGGATTTCCTTCTTTCATCTCCGGAATATTGCCAAAATTAGAACTATCCTATCCAGGAGTGACGCTGAAAAACTAGTCCATGAATTTGTTCCTTCAAGGCTGGACTATTGTAATTCTTTACTATCAGGATGTTCACAAAATGCAGTTAAAAGCCTTCAGCTGATTCAAAATGCTGCAGCAAGAGTTCTGATGAAAATTAAAAAGAGAGATCATATTTCTCCTATTTTAGCTTCCCTTCATTGGCTCCCTGTTAAATTTAGAATAGAATTTAAAATTCTCCTCCTCACATATAAAGCCCTTAATGATCTAGCTCCATCATACATCAGAGATCTGATTGTTCCATATGTTCCTAACAGGGCCCTTCGTTCTCAGACTGCAGGTTTACTGGTGGTTCCTAGAGTCTCTAGAAGTAGAATGGGATACAGATCCTTTAGTTATCAGGCTCCTCTCCTATGGTACCAACTCCCAGCTTTAGTCCGTGAGGCAGACACCCTGTCTACTTTTAAGGCTAGGCTTAAAACTTTCCTTTTTATAAAGCTTATAGTTAGAGTGGCTTAGATTATCAGGGAGGGAGCCTTCCTCCCTCCCTGTTGGTTGGAGTAAGGGGGAGACAGGTTTAGCCTAAACCGGCTCAGTTATGTTTGAGGTTGTAATGGAAATTCTTTTAAGTGTTCCAAAGTGTATGACCATTAGGTTACCTCACTCCTCAGAACATCTGTGCTAGAGGAGGAAGCTGTAAAGCCATTATCAGAAGTTTAATGGTTTAACTCATGCTTTAGGGGGATGTCTCGGGAAGGACAGATGGGTTCCTAGATAACTTTGTCACCTCCGAACCCGAGAAGGGTCTGGGGTCATAAAACACAGACTCTTTGAAGTTGAGATAACACTGTCATGTTCTGGTATAAATACTGTGTGTAACTGTTGATCGGGGCTCTGCTTAACTGACTTGCTCGGTGACAGAGTCATTCAAATGCTGAATGCCTTTGAATAAAACTTATAAAAGACAAAGTCCGTATTTTCTCTTGTTATGAGTCAACTTCTACCCACTTTGATAAGAAAATACCACAACAATTTTGGCATCACGAACAGGATCTAACGTGCCAGAGGAGACCGCAGGAGGGGGACACGGACGCCTGGCCTGCCTGAGAGTTGTTCTCAGTCCACTTCCATATTACGGAGGGGAGTCCGGGTGCCCGCCTGCGGCTTCTGGCCAATTGGATCCGAACTATTTGTCTTCAAATATATCTGGGTGAGAAGTTGCTCTGTATGATATAATGTATATTATTATCTTTATTACACATTAACCATCATCTCCTAACTAATTAATTAGGTTCCAGAGTTGCGAGAGGGAGGACATCAGCTGAGGGTCTGGTCACCCTGTTAAGGAATGACAGGGAGGTTCTCATTGGTAACAATGGGATAAAGCAGAACACAGGGTTTTGCGGGTGGTTTTTAGCAATTTTCTACACCTCATAAAGGAGAAAAGCCAGACGGCAGACCTGCCGCTGAACGGGTAAAAAGGAAAAAAAAAATGGTTCTGGAACCTTGAGGCATCAGGGGTGCCTCCTTCTTCAGACTCTGATTTATAAAATAATGAAAGGAAAAGGTGGGGATGATTGTGTTAAATGTGCTTTAATTTGGAAGATAACATTGGTTTTTCACAGTGTGGAAGTTTAAGTGTAAATAAGTAAAACAAAAAAAAAAAGTTAAAACTTTCCTGAAGGAAGTTTCGTTTGTCTTAAATATTGCGATCAGTCAGAAAAGAAGGTAAAAGTGAAAAGGGACATTAGAGATGCGAAAATAAAGTTGTTTTAGAAACGAGTATTATGCATGTTGTGGAAGGAAGTGACAGGCAGGTGTACAACTGACTGACTGACTGATAATATTTATTTGTGCAAAATCTGAACCTATACTAAACTTTGAGTTCAACATCTGCGTTTTTGAGTCTGGATTTTAGAAACCTGCCCTTCTCCGTGGTTATTACACAGAGACGCTTTTCCAGCACGGCCTGAAAGAGAGAGATCTGCCTTCCTGTCTGCCTGCTTGTTTCAAATCGCAGTGTGAGTTTCCACCAAAACGAAACTCAGTCTGGCCCCACTGAGATGGACAACGATCCATGCTGTTTGCAAGAGCCAGAACAGTGAATGCACTGGATTTATATTGAAAGCATCTTATGCGGGCAGAAGAGAAACAGGCCGGAGCAAAGTTTCTTCTTTCTCGCTCCTGGAGAAGTTAAAGTGGACAAAGAATGATTCAATGTCTCACCAACAGACCTGAAGGGCCTGGGTTTTTTTTGGACTGATAGAGGACCCTGTGCCATGACAGTCTGACTCTGGAGCGATTAAAAAACTGATGGGGGTAACGTACAAACATCTTTGTGTGAAGGTAGGATGTTGTTTTACTGTCAAAACCTGTCCACTGTGTTTTTTCAAGTTTCACAGACGGTGAAGGCTGCATTACCAGAAACAGCCACTTCCACCCTCCAGTCCTTTATTCCTGGCGACTGGATTCTGGTCAGAGAATTTAGGAGAGAACACGGGAAGTCCAGGGCTGGAATGGCCCATATCAGATCCTACTAGACATCAAGGAAAGCTGCAGGAAAGCTCCTCCAGCTTCATCTGGCTTCCAAGACACAAGTCATTTTCCAACTGGATCATCCACGGCCTGAAAGGTGTGAGGACAGCGGACCACCACAAGACAAAGAACTGTAAGCTGATCACTGGCAAGTGATTGAAGAGGTGGTTGAAGAACACTGTTCTTACAAGGGCACAATAATCCCTTGGGCAGTGCCACGTTATTTCAGAATCTACTTAAGGCCATCGCATTGCCTGAAAGTTAGAAATCATAAGGTCATTTGCCTCACTGCACACACACCACAGTGAGAGACACATAGGAAACATACAGGGAAGACCTCTACAGATTTGCACATAACCTTTCTCTGGATGATGGACTGGTGACGTCTGCAACAGTGAGACAGACAGTCAAACATGCGCCATGATGCTTATTCTCCTTAATTTCTTAACATTTGGTGGCTACTAGGCTCCTTTGCCTGAACAGCGAGGGTCAGCCAAATTCTTTTCTCCCACTTTGACAGCAAAACTGACTCTGAGGAGGAAATCTCGGATGCTTTTATCTAACTTTCATGGTTATTGCTTGATATCTATCATTATGGTATTATTACAAATTTGAATGTGTTCATTTCTACTGTTGTTTAGTTGGACTATGGAAGCCTAACTTTCTGCAGGTTAGAGTTCCTGTTTCTAAATATATTTCTAGATGAGCTTCCTACGACCGCCCACCTGTACCAGACTGGTAACAGGGCACCTTGAAGTGCAGAAGCCACTCAGGAGAGGCAGCAGGATTTTTGTTTTTTTTAAGTTTGTTTATAATTTGTTTTCTTTGAGAAAAAACTGTTTGCTTTCAGTACCAGAAGAAAAGACATTCCACTTCAAGGTCACAATGCAGCTATATGGAAGATGGTCTGTTCTGATGCTAATGATTGGTATTGCCAGTCTTTTTATAACTCTTGTGTTCATTTGGAAAAGGTGCAGCAAAGATAATGTAAGGCTAATCTGAGAAATTATGCTAATAATACTCTTCAGCCGATTCGAAGAAAGATTCATCACTTTTCTGACTACTATGATCATGCTGATAATGTTTGGTGGCAACGGATGCATCAAACTGTGAGGAAGATAAGAAATGACAGTTGCTATGTTTGTTGTTTGATTCCACGTGCTATTAATGATCAACCATTTTTAGTACCTGTTCCTATTGATACTGCTTATACCCTAGCTACTTTCTTTCCAGATATCAGGTTGGTCGAGGTCATTTTTCCTTGGGTGAGGAATTATACTGTTAGGGAAAGCAGAAATGTTAGTAGATTTTCTGGTGAGACTAATTTAACATGTGCGTCTACGGGAACTTTTTATATAATTCAGTGTAATAGAAATCCGATTAAAGATCCAGATATTTGTATTGCTCAGGAGGAAAGCACACCTTATTTCCTTGGAAAGGGATTTTGGGTACAATTATTCCTAGTTATGGTGCTGCTAACGCCACCCATAGGATTAATGAGTTGTCAGTTGAGTTAGAAAATCTTACTGCTTTATCTGAGGTAGGTTTCACTGTTCTGACTACGGAGCAGCAGGCTATTAGAACGATGAGTTTGCAAATAGAATGGCTTTGGATTATCTGTTAGCTGAGAGGGGTGATGGTTTTGAAGAATTTTCCTTTAGTTGTGATTATCTTGTAATCAGAAGAAAGGAGTTGTAATGGAAATTCTTTTATTAAGTGTTCCAAAGTGTATGACCTTGAGGTTACCTCACTCCTCAGAACATCTGGGCTAGAGGAGGAAGCTGTAAAGCCATTATCAGAAGTTTAATGGTTAAAACTCATGCTTTAGGGGGATGTCTCGGGAAGGACAGATGGGTTCCTAGATAACTTTGTCACCTCTGAACACGAGAAGGGTCCGGGGTCATAAAACACAGACTCTTTGAAGTTGAGATAACACTGTCATGTTCTGGTATAAATACTGTGTGTAACTGTTGATCGGGACTCTGCTTAACTGACTTGCTCGGTGACAGAGTCATTCAAACGCTGAATGCCTTTGAATAAAACTTATGACAAAGTCCGGATTTTCTCTTGTTATGAGTCAACTTCTACCCACTTTGATAAGAAAATTCCACAACAAGGTGCAAACACATCCTCCATTTATGCTACCTGTATGAGCCCTTCTCTTTTCCAATGGTTATAATCAGTCTGACAGAGAGAGGTATCCCAATCCTTGTGGTTTTTAGTATAACAATGACCATCACTGGGACCCTTTGTGGGGTTCCTTGAGACGGCATTGTTGTAAATAACCGCCGTTTAACTAAATAATCTGAACTGAAACTATCTGTGTAGTTATGCTGCTATAGGCTTAGGCTGCTGGAGGACATAACGACCACTTTCACCCTCTTCGCTACATTCTCACACTACTCTCCAATTTTGCATTATTTGCTGTTATTTCAACTTTTAACCTTGTTCTCTCTATTGTCTTCCTAGAAGCTACACCTGGCCTGGCTCTGTGTCTACCTGTGACACCTTTCTGGAGAGGGGAATCGTCCGAGCTTCTGCTGGCAACAACTTAATGCTCACCCTCTACCGATGATCCACATAGCCCTGTCTTTTAGTGTTTAACTCTTTCTCTCTCCTAGACATGGCGATTGACTGAGCTTAACTGTAACAAACTCTATATGCTCTCTTTCAGACTCTAACCTTGAAAACCGGCTCAGAGTTTATCTGTTCTTTCTTTCTAGGTGAAACGACTAAAGGAGCTACATCCATTAACATTTACTTTTTCTTCCCATAGAAAGTACTCCTGGATCAGTGCTTCTTTGTTCTCTTTGTGTCTCTGCTCTGTTCTCTCAAACCCCCAGTTGGTCATGGCAGATGGTCACTCACACTGAGCCTGGTTCTGCTGGAGGTTTCTTCCTGTTAAAAGGGAGTTTTTTCTCCGCTGTCGCTACATGCATGCTCAGTATGAGGGATTGCTGCACAGTCAACGCCAGTGACTGTCCACTGTCTCTACATGCTAATCCGGGAGGAGGGAATGCACTGACTGGATTCAATCTGCTGGGTTTCCTTAGATAGAAAAACGTTTTATCCAATTTGAATAAAAAGCTAACTCCGACTGCACTGTTCAGTGATTAGGATTAATCGGAATGTATTTACCTGACTGTTGTGACGTGCCTTGAGACAACATGTGTTGTGAATTGGCGCTATATAAATAAAACTGAATTGAATTGAATAATCTGGTCACAAAGAAATCTATGAATACTTGCATTATATTGTTATACTGGCACAAATTTAAAATAAAACTTGTAACCTTTGGTATACATGTTTACCTATGTGTGCAACAGAAAAACTGTGAGATAACTAAGGTAGAAAAATATGTAATAGATCGTGTTAAGTAAAAAAGATGGAAGCACTTATGCGATAATTGCTGATTATTATACCCAAAATAACTATAGTTGTGATGAAAACATCCGGGTTCTTGAAGCCAAAGATTCATCAAACGCAGATTTACTGATTCACGGATGTTTTCACTATTGCTGTGTCCAAATTCAGGACTGCATTCTTTTAAAAGGATGCATTTGTAGTCCGATAACGTCCTGGATGAGGCGACAAATGCTGTCCAATCTCCAAGGTTCCAACAAATGCGTTCTTCTTTTCCCCAGATTTGAAGGATGGGTCCGGTGCATCCACCGTGTTCACCTTATCCCATGATTCATTGCAGGTCGAAGTGGATTATTCAAACGGAAGTAGCAAAGGCCGGAGGAGAGAGAAAAGTTGTGAATAAAATTGGATATATTGTGCATTCTGTGAAACAACTGAACTTTTACAATTTTTTAGACGAGAATGTAGTTGTGTAAACCTAAAATATCTGATCAGTTTATCAAGATATCGCTTAATTGCACAAATGTGCCGATGTGTTCGTCCGCTGCCCCAGCAGCCGCTCGACTCGCCAGCTGTCAGCTGACCGGGTGGTTGAGGTGCGCTAAACCCTGAGAGAACAGCTGACTCCCAGCACATTGTTTTCAAACTCCCGCTGGGTTTCCCCAATGGGTGGTAGTTAAACAGATATAATTCAGTCAGATTAAATCTAATATTAATGTTTGGTTTATTTATTATAATAATACTAATAATAGTCAAGTTTTTTCTCCATCTGAAGTCACTTCAGAATTTTCCCAAACTTGAAAAGGCTTGCTTCCTCCAAAGAGATGCAGGAACACCTCAGCTCAGTCACATTTGTTTATTCATCCTTTCTTTTTAGATGGATCTTAACAGCAGTGCAACATTCCTAGGACATAAGTAGGTTGATAACCTACAAACAGATGAGATAAACATTAAACATCAGAAACAACAATGTTTACTTTGACTTTTCATATTTAACTAGTTTCTTAATGTTTTTAATAATTTACTTTTAACTTAACAGTGAATGAAAAAGGTAAGTAAACAATGTTGCAAAGCGTGCATACTAATATGTATCCAACCACAAACAATCAGCAAATTTCAGTACAGTTTTAGTTTTTCGAATTAAATATGTATTATGTACTTCAAATAATATTGTCCAGTTCCTACCAGTGGTGTCTTTGGAGAAGCTTTCAGCTGAAGTTCTTTCTCTGAATATAATTCAATCTGAGCACAGGTGAACAGGATTACCGTATAGATTTGCCTGCTGAGATAGAGCAATGACAGGGATGGGTGCGCTTGATTCGTTGTAGAGTGCGCTCCAGTTGCATGGAGATAGTAAACCATTTAAAACTGTCAGATTTGTTGGATTAACTTGACACCTCCCACTTGAGCTCCTGAGTTTTTTAAACTTAGGAGGTCACATCTTTCTATCTTCATCATCAGATCTTATCACTGCAGTGTTCCTTGTTCTTCCATTGGCAACAACATAACAATGCGCCTGACATCTCTATGAAGTATTGTTGAAGGTATCTTCATTGAGAGTTTTTTCCCCTTTTTGTTTGTTTGTCCTCCAGCTTTAACAGTGGGCACAGGGTAACTTGGATAAGTTCTTACGTATACATCTCTCACAATCCCCTTTTGGTCATTGTTTACCCCAATCACTTTGCCAAGTTTGTACTGACCTCTCAGGGCATTTTGGTCTGCAAGCCAAACGATGTCTCCAGTAGCTACATTCCTTTTCACTGAATGCCATTTACTTCGGACAAACAAATTTGGTCCAGCCAGTTGACTCCACTTTTTCCAGAATCTGTCAACTTCTGTTTGAATGAACTTTAATCTTTTGAAGGAATACCCTTCAAACTCAAAGCCATAGCTATCACCTCTGGGATCAGTTCTTCCCAGCAACAGAGAGTTAGGAGTTATGTAGTTTATGCCGTCTTCTCGGCTTTGAGTTCTTGCATCTATTGGTCTTTCATTGGCCAGATTCGCTGCAATATACAGGAATGTCTGAAATTCTCCCCATGTGAAAACTCCATCTCCTCCTAAATTGTGTAATGCTTGCTTGACAATCTCTACAGGTGCTTCTGCTGCTCCATTTCTGTGGGGGGAGTCTGCAGGATGTATTTTCCAATACCATTCAGTCCCATGTTTCAAAGTTTTCTGTTGAATTTGTTCTTTGTTAAGTTGGTTAAAAAACAAATAGAAATCACTAAGAGCAGATTTAGCTCCAACAAAGTTTCTCCCACCATCTGACCACAACTTTTTTGGATGCCCCCTCAGGGCTGTAAATCTTTGGTATGCCAACAAGAACCCTTCACTTGATTGATCACTTACAAGATCTGTGTGGATAGCTCGCAATGACACGCAGCAGAAGATGATGCCCCACACTTTCAGTTTCACCCTTTTCCAAGCTTCATCTCTCACTTCATAGGGCCCAAACAGATCAATAGCTGTGTATTCAAACTGTCTGGCAGGCTGTGTTCTTTCAGGAGGGAGATCCCCCATTATCTGCTTACACCTTTTCACTTTGGTTTTCCGGCATATCACACAGTTATCCACAACTTTTTTAGCCAATCTTCTGCTTCTTACCACCCATGCTTTTGTTCTCATCCGCAATAATGTCCCAGCAATATCTTCGTGATTTATCTCATGAGATTCAAGGGCAAGCAGTGTGGATATCCATGAATCATATGGTAAGATAGGAAATACTTTTTTGTCTTCACCAAAAGATTGAATGCGTCCCCCACATACCTGAAGTCCAGAGCCTTGTTCTTTAAACACAACTAGTCTGTTCAAAGTGGTGTCATTGAATAGAGTACTCTCTTGAACAGCCAGAAAAACATCTTTCATCGCATCCTCACACTCTTTAACACTAAGTCCAGCATGAATGGCTGTCTGTTGGTTTGTGCAGATCTTTACTTTCCCTTTGCTGGCACTCTGTCTTTTTAATATGAGTTTCCACTTTTCAATAGCTCTTCTCACCCATGCAATAACTCTGACCAGTTTAGAAAGATTACGGCCTCTTCTCTCTTGGATTAATTGCTTGGCAATACAAGTTAGTGGAAAAACTTTGCTTTGACTGCCCTTTTCCTTCCACTCACTGGCTTTTAATGGATTCTTTGTCTTATCCTCCTTCCTAATTTCTTTCTCATTAATTTGCTTGGATTGTGCCCTGGTCGTCACTGCTGAAAAAGCTTTCCTTTGGAGCTTTGTGACACTTTCTTTTGCAGACACAGCAATATCTTTGGCAGACGTTATCGGCCATTGTTCAATAGGTTGGCACAGGAATTTTGGTTCATTCTGCCACTGTGAATCCTCTTGAAGGTACTCAGGAGATGCTCCTCTTGTTATATTGTCGGCAATATTGAGATCACCTGGAATCCACCACCAATCTGTGACAGGTCCAGATTTCTGTATTTCACCAACTTTGTTTGCAAAGAAAGACTGGTATCCATAACTGTCACACTGAATGGCTCCAAGCACGGTTTGGCTATCCAACAAATGGAACCAGTTTCCAATGTCCATCCTGCTGTGCTTTTCAACATACCTCCTCAGACGAGCTGCAAACACTGCACCACAAATTTCTGCCTTAACGGAGTCTCCTTTTTGATCAAGTGGAGTGAGCTTTGCTTTGGATTCAACCAATCTCACTTGGATCCTTTGCTCAGTCTCCCATCTGAAGTATAGAACTGCACCATAACCTTTGTTGCTTCCATCAGAAAAGGTTATTCCCATGGGTTTTCCACTCCAACCAATTGGTGTCAAACTCCTGTAAAATGTTATTTGGCTCAGACGCACATATTCTTGGAACAATTCAATTGCTTAATTTCTAAGCCCATCCGAAGGTGGTTGGTCCCAGGTGTCCCCTGCTTTATCTCCGCTTCTGGCTTCTTGAAAAGCCTTTCTCACTAAAATTGCCCCCTTCTGTTTGATAGGTGTAGCTAGACTAATGGGATCAAAGAGGCTGGCTACTTGACTCAGAAGTTCTCTTCTAGTGAGAGGATTTGGAGTCTTTATCGTAACTTCCTCCTCTCTTAGGTCCTTTCCCACCTTCATTCTTTTCCTTCTTTTTGAGAAGTTGATTGATGTCATCACAGAGTTTATCGTCTTCCACCAGGTATCCAACTCCCAAAGCCTTATTGTCCTCCTCCTTCAACTGGTTGGGGATTATAAAGACTTTTCCTTTATTAGAAGAGGAAATGTCCTTTTCTGAAGAAGTGTTTCGCCTCCCACTTTTGCCTGACAAGATCCATGGTTTCAACAAAAATCCTCCAGCTTGCAAGATTTCTACCACCTTCTTTATGTGGTATTGCAAAAGTTCTGGATTATTGTCAGATGTTAAAATGTCATCAACATAACAGTCTTCTTCCAGAATCCTCCGCTCCTCTACACAGCAATCAAACATTGGTAGTTTTGCTGTTTCCCGCATTGCTATTTGGGCAATACATCCAGCAGGACGATCCCCAATATTAACTCTGGTAATAGCAAACCCACTGATTTCCTGTCTTGGGCTGTCTCTCCAGAGGAATCTGTGCAGGTGTCTCTCTAGGTCATCTAACCATACAGAGTTGTACATCTTTTTAATGTCTCCCAAGGGAGCATGTACTCCTCTTCTGAACCTAAGTAAAACAGCACGTATAGGATTTAAAACATCAGGACCTTTCAGCAGAATGTCATTGATACTCAGCCCTTCAAATCTTTGACTGCTGTTCCATACTAAGCCCACAGGAGTGGTTACACAGTGAGGATTTGGTGCCACTTGATGGTTTACATACCACAAAGGTCCTTCCCACCTGTTTAAAGTTGCCTTTGACAGTTTAATTGCTGCTTTTCTTTGCACCATTTCATGCACTTGGGCTGCATAAATGGTTTTCCATTCAGGTTCTTTATTCAGTCATCTTTCTGTTCTCAAAAAAGTTGATTCCACACTCCTCCTGTTATTAGGAAGACAGGTAGGTTCTACAATCCAAGGATACTTTGCATCCCAGTGTGGAGCATCACTGTGAGCATCTCTTTCCACATAGGTAAGACCTTGTTTGATTATTTCAAATTCTTTCTCCTCCATTAATGTCATATCTTTTTCCCCCTGGCTGACAATTTCCACAACGACATCCACCACACTTTCGTTCACAAGTTGCTCCCATGCTCTCCCATTTCCACCAGTCAATGAACTCTTTATTGGAAGATGTGCTTTTGCTTTCAGCTTTGACTTCTTTAGGACTGCAAACTTCTTCATATCTTATTGCAGCAGTGTGCATAGAGCGAGCAAAGTGTGTTTCTGACCTGTGTGCTACCACATCAGCCTCTTCACAAAGATCCGGATGAGTTCCTCCCACAGTTACAGGTCCTTCTCAAAATATTAGCATATTGTGATAAAGTTCATTATTTTCCATAATGTCATGATGAAAATTTAACATGGTCTGCCCCATGGTCCCTGGACGGACACTGAGGAGATCCGAGCCACAGACATCTGAAGGCCCCTCAAAGCACAGGAACCCCAGGAGAACCACCACCAGGACTACCGCAACCCCCCCAGAGAAGAGCAGTGGAGAGTCCCAGGGGAACCACCCAGCAGCGACAGTGCAGAAGCCCCAGGGAGCAGCAGCCGTCCACACCCGAGCAGATCCAGCCATGGACCCAGAGGCCCAAGATCCCGGGACACACCACCCCCCAAGCAGAGGCCCAACGGAGCCCAGGGGGCCGGGCCCCAGCAAGGAGCCACCGGGAGTGAGCCAGCACACACCAAAGCACCCGGCCCCGGACACCGAGAACCACAAGTACACCAGCGGGCAGAGACTCCAACCACCGGCAGGCGGTGTGGTGGGGAGAAAGCTGATCCAGGAGAGTGAGCAGTCCAAGACCCAACCTGTCGCAAAAAAAAACAAAAAAAAAAAACAGGCACACAGTCACAATCACCCACTCCCACCCTCATGCATACACATAAAATCACTCACACCCAATGGGGTGTGAGTGGATAAACAACAATGGACGTCATACCCGGCCTGGGTTCGGCCCGGATCCCGCCCCGAACCCAGTCCCCAACAACCCCCATCCACCTCCGGAGAGGGGGCTATGTACAAAAGAGGGGTCCACATGGCCCAAAAAAACCCGCCAACCGGAGCCGCCCCAGGACGGAGCAGTCCCGACCCCCCAACGAGCTCCGATCCCAACCCCATGAGTCTCCCACCCCCAGTGAACCTCAACAAGAACCTCCCCACAGGGCCACCCCCAACAAGGACACCAATATCGAACACATCCCCCCAAACCCAAACGCCACGAATCCCCACCACCACAGGGGCACACCCCCACAGGTGAACTCCGTGGCCGAGATGCCGATGAAGCCACACCCACACAGCGCAAGCTCCACACACAGCCCCGCTCTAAGAACCCCCGCCGCATCCCGCTCCCCCACCACACAGTGCGCCACAACGGCAAGGCAAGGGCCCCACGCAACGCCACCCCTGCCCACTGGCAAACAGGGCAGACCCCACCCAGCACCGCACCTACAACTGGACCCCCGACCCCGCACCATGACGGGACAAACTCATCCACCAAGAGGTCCCCGGCCAGCGGCAGGCACCCAGGGCCAGTGACCCCACCACGCCCCCTTCAGCAACAAAAAACACTACATCACTGCCACTGCAACGACCGCCCAGGGAGAAACACTATCCAACTAAGCTCCACCATCACCGCCCCACCTACCCAACCGCAGCCCAGCGCCTGACCCCAGGCCAGGACCACAGAAGGAAGCAGTGGAAAAAAAGGCCCCAGTTACCGGGCACCCCGCCAACCCCACCCCCAAACCCCTGGGGCGCCCCAGCCCGCCAGCCACCGCACGTGGCACCCCCGCATGGCCACAAAGTAGTCCAGCCGGCCAGCCCCTCCATCAAAGCAGGGCCACATCCCAATCAACGCCAGCTAAGACCCCCCTGCCGGAGCCCGGCACCCCCCCAGCCGGCAGACCAGGGCCCAAAGCCAGGGGCCGAGATCCAAGGGAACCCAAGCGATCCCGAGAGAGCCGAAACGCCAGCCCAGTACCACACAATCCCCAAGACCTGACCCCCAACCCCAGCCCAGACCCGACTAGAGGGCCCGCTCCCTCTCCCTGGCCTCCGACCACAGATGGGAAATAGCAAACGGGGGTGTGAAAAGACCCCCTAGCAATAACATTTTAAAACAAAACAGCATTATAAGCCATCAGCAATATGTAAAAGGATAAATAAAAACCGTGTCGTCATTTACAGTAGAGACAGCGTTATTAACCTTCAGGCTTGGCTTCACAACACGGTTGCTAGGCAACAGAAGTTACACTGAGTTAAGGGCAAGAGAAACGCAGACCAACGTAACACCGGCGGCACACTATGCTAATCTGGCATGTTTAGCTAATAGCTACGGGTAGCATAAGTGTTGCTTTTTGACCATCATTTGTTTACATGACGCTTCTTATAGATGGTCATTTGACTTGGTGATTGTGGCTATCCTCAAGCACCTGGATGTGTGACACAAAAAAAATTAATTTTGGAACTGAAATTGAATTACAGACCTAAATGTGAAAGTAGTCAAACTGAATTTTTAATACAACGAAATACATTTTAAAAGCAAATGAATTCAGTTTCAAACCATAAAATTCAGTTTCAGTTTAGTGAAATTCATTTTCATACCAATGCATTTAATTTCAAATTACACAAATACAAATTCAATCAGAGCAATTCAAATTCAGTTTCTTCCCATAAGACCTATCTGCTGTCATATCAACCTGATATAATCTACAGTGAATACTTGCACAAAGAAAACAGCAACTTAACAGAGAGAAGTCCTTTTCAAAGCTCTCAGAGAAAGTCATTAGTCTCGATCGGACAGTGAGATCTCAAAGCTCTTGCGAATGCTTTAATGAAGAATGCATTTCTTAAAGAGGAACTAAACCCCAAATAACTTTTTTAGCAGATAAACTGTATAACCTGGGCCTTATGATTGCTATTTTTATGTTACTGTTCTATTTTTGTACATTTCATGTAAACTTGCTTAATTCTGCAATATTTGTCCTAAGACCAGCTTAGTGCTGTCCTCTTAGGGTTGAATGGTGGTTACTGCAGTTTGATTTTTCTATTGGTTCAAACGGTACAGCTTGGTACCCTGTTACAGGGTATTACGTTTGAGTATAAAACTGTCTCACTCAGACACGCCCCAGTAGCGTTCCTCCATTGCCTCGACAGCGCTGGCTTTGGGCATCACCTAGTCAGCGCCTTGAGCCAGTGGCGCAAACTGATAAGGCTCAGGCCCGCTGGGCTCCATTAAACCTCTCTTAACTTCTGGTGACAGGGGCGATAAAAAATCCTCCACCTCAAAGGATATATGTGTTTAAAGGTCAAGCAAACCCTGCTCACATGAGATGCCAAAACACACATTATAATGACTTAACACACTTATAGGTTTTATATTGACAATGCAAGCAAAATAAGTCAACTAACTTAACAGCATAAAATAAGACCAATAACTATTTTTGAACAATATAAGGATCTGTGTAACAGTATAATGACCTCTACCATTTATTTAATTATTTTATCATATAATAATACATCATTTCTTTGGTTACTTATCTTTGGTCTTTAGCAAGCGTTAGGATTAGCTCATATTCACATTTTTGGAGACTGTTTTTTTTTAGCTTCCTTGAAAAGGATTGCCTGAAATCTGAATTATTGTTGGCTTGTACAACCAATACATCTTTTAGTTATCAACTCCATGAAAACAAATATTTTTAAGTATATGAAATATGGAAAACCAATCTGTAAAAACTGAAATTTGATAGAGTGCAATTGTTCTGCTATTTTTCCCTCTCTGTTTGGCCAGATGCCATGAGGTTTTAAATATTTTGAGTAATACATTTATGGTCTTCTCCAATGCTTTGTCATTCATATCACTGGTCAAAATCAAAGTGTGCTGCCATTGCTCCAGTCTTATTCACTATCCATTGAAAAAGTTGCATTTTTGGCAGAGCCATCTCCCTGTGTGCCTGTCTGAGCACAGTCTAAAGGAAATGACACACTAGATGGCCACATGCTGTGCCAGCTTGTTAGAATAAAGTCACATGTCTAAAACCCACCTCACTGTAACATCGATCACTTAAAATTGTGACAGACATTTTACAGCACAAAGAGAATTATATTTGGAATATGGTGCCTGAGGATGTAAGCTTCTTAGACCCCTGACTGTGAAGAAATCCACGTCAGTTGTCAGTCAAAAAAACTGAAGCACACATGTAGTTACTTTGGTGTCCTAGTCTCTGACACTGTTGTTTCAGTTTTTCAGTTTTACCTGATTTGGCAAAAAGACTGCAGAAATTGCTTGCATTTAGGTATTCTTTATATGGACATGAAACTGTCCAGTTTTTTTCAGTTTTCAATGTGTATATACACATAAAGCACTACTCTTTTTTAATATTTTAATTTATTGCATATAGTTTTAAAGTATAAACTAACTTTGGGGTCTTTCTTCTAGGCTAAAATGAGGCTAAACTTTATTTACTGCTTGCTGTCCTTCTGGTAGGAGTCTGGATAAAAGCCTAGGTCTGATGAAACTAATTGGGTTAAAGCAAATGTTAGGGTATTTTCTCTTGCTGAGTTAACAAAACTTACTTGCAGCTCTGGAAATGTCAATAATTAAACACTAGCGCAGCGAAACCTTCTTAGTTCACAGCTTGCATCTTTGCTTGTTTTGATCTTCAAGGGCAGTACAGTCTGGCATCGTCAGTCTTTAATATGGGTTCAGATTGGATTCTGAGAACTGAATCCTATCCTCTAAAGTCTTTGCATCTTCAACCACTCACACAGCCTGGGCTTCGCAGGAGGCTGAGATCTGCCTTTTGCGACAAGCCTCTGAAGGTGCCCACACACTGAACTCGTTTTCCCTGCTAAGCTGAGAAGTTTTGTATGCACACATCTTCAAACAACTCCAAAACAAAAGTTTATTTTTTTTCTCTGGAAGACACTCCCACACATTTACACTTACATATATATTCCAGAGTTGTTACTATTAAATAGATAGCAATAACTAGGTTGAGTAACTATTTATTATCAGTGAAGATCTGTAATATTTTGTCAAAAGTAAACCTGTGTATATCGATACTTTTAATATTTCCCAGCTCTTGGTTTATAATATATAGGGAAATGTCCCCATGCAAATTTTTGTTTTAGTGTTTCAGTTCCTCTTAAATCTTGATCAAGTTGTACTTTTTGAAAGATTTAAGTCATCCATATACACAGGTTTCATGATTTTACTAATTCACTAAACACAGAAAAATGTCCATATCCAATCCTGTTTCTAACACTCACATTTGTTATTGTTTTCTGGCAAAAACAGGTGACCTGCTGATCAGAAACTGAAAAGTTTGTTGTTTTCAATTCAATTCAGTTTTTTTATATAGCACCAATTCACAACACATGTTGTCTCAAGAAACTTTACATAGTCATTTCAATCGAATCATACAGATTTTGTCGGGTACATACATTCCATTTAATCCTAACAATCAAACAGTGCAATCAGATTCAGTTTATTATTCAAATTGGTTAAAGGTTTTTCTATCTAAGGAACCAAGCAGATTGCATTGAGTCAGTTGACAGTGGACAGTCACTTGCATTGATTTTGCAGCAGTCACTCCTCCTGGATGAGCATATATAGACAGTGGACAGTCGCTTGCATTGACTTTGCAGCAATCCCTCATACCAAGCATACATGTAGCAGCAGTGGAGAGGAAACCTCCAGCAGAACCAGGCTCAGTGTGAGCGGCCATCTGCCACAACCAACTGGGGGTTTGAGAGAACAGAACAAAGACAAGAAAAGAACACAGAAGCACTGATTCAGTAGCAAAGTGAAACATTAATGGTTAATCTCCTGTAGGGCTTCATCTCGGAGAGAAAGAAAGCTAACCAGATGAACTTGAGCAAGTTTTAAAGTCTAGAGTATGAAAGAGAGCACATACAGTTGGTCACAGTAGAAGCTCAGTCAGTAGCTATGTCTAGGAAAGACTGGGTTAAACACTGAAAGACAGGGCCAATTATATCATCTGTAGAAGGTGAACATTATGTTTTTGGCAGCAGCAGCTGAGCTGATATCCCCTTCCAGGAAGGTGCCACAACTAAACACATAGCCAGGTCAGACGTAGCTGTCAGCTGTTTTTGCACTAGTTTGACCCACATGCAGAACACACTCAGGAGACAGGAAAACGTTTAAAATGTTTATTGTAACAGATCTGATAAGTAAAGTTAAGGGTCCAGGTCCAGGAACACAAAACGAGTCTTCGACTGCACATGGAGGAAGACAGGTAATATTATTATACTGCTGGAGGATACTGGAAGTAGAGAAGGGAAATCGTGCTTACAGGGGATGAGATGATGAACCGCCAGGGAGGAATGAGTGGGATCTTAGAGTTGCTGATCAGCCAGAGGAAGGTGAATTTGATCCGTGATGCTTGAACTGCTTCTCGGGAGAAGGGTTTGATCCAGGAGAAAGATGAGCTCGGCACAGCATGATGGGCTTGGAAGGTGAACACGGTGGAGGGTGAGCATGGTTCGATCACAGGAGAGTCCAAGGAAGGAGGAGTCATTACGCTGGAAGCTGGAAACTTCAGTCCAAAGGAGACAACTTAAATTTATGCAGGTAAGCTCAGGAACCAGGAAACGAGCTGGAATGGGATCCAGAACACAGGAGCAACCACAGTTGGTCAAAACTCAGGCATCGAAGTGCTGGCAGCAGTCTCCTCTTATATCCTCTCCTGATAAGGCTTGATGCAACACACCTGCCACAGCACCCAGCCACCATGTTCTGACACCACCTAGGGAAGGAATAAAGAAGCAGCAGGCAAAAGAGGAGACAAAGTCCCCCAGACCCAGACAGTGGCTTCTAGAAAGAGAAAAAACAGAGAAAGAACATAAAGTTAAACTTTGAAAGTGTCCACCAGTGCAGTCGCAAAAACCATCAAGCGCTACAAAGAAACTGGCTCACATGAGGACCACCCCAGGAAAGGAAGACCAAGAGTCACCTCTGCTGCGGACAATAAGTTCATCCGAGTCACCAGCCTCAGACATCGCACCATCACACCTCCTCCTCCGTGCTTCACGGTGGGAACCAGGTATGTAGAGTCCATCCATTCACCTCTTCTGCGCCACACAAAGACACGGTGGCTGGAACCAAAGATCTCAAACTTGGACACATCAGACCAAAGCACAGATTTCCTCTTAATAGTCTCCTCTTAATAGTTGTTCTAAAGATGTGGCTGCTGCTAGAACTCTGTGTGGCATTGACCTGTTCTCTAATCTGAGCTGCTGTTAACCTGCGATGTCTGAGGCTGGTGACTCGGATGAATTTATCGTCCGCAGCAGAGGTGACTCTTGATCTTTCTTTCCTGGGGCGGTCCTCATGTGAGCCAGTTTCTTTGTAGCGCTTGATGGTTTTTGCGACTGCACTTGGGGACACTTTCAAGGTTTTCCCAATTGTTCGGACTGACTGACCTTAATTTCTTAAAGTAATGATGGCCACTTGTTTTTCTTTACTTAGCTGCTTTTTTCTTGCCATAATACAAAGTCTAATAGTCTATTCAGTAGGACTATCAGCTGTGTACTGTATCCACCACCTGCACAACACAACTGATGGTCCCACCCCCATTTATAAGGCTTGAAATCCCACTTATTAAATCTGAAAGGGCACACCTGTGAAGTGAAAACCATTTCAGATGACTACCTCTTGAAGCTCATCAACAGAATGCCAAGAGTGTGCGTAGCAGTAATCAAAGCAAAGGGTGACTACTTTGAAAAACCTAGAATATAAGACATATTTTCAGTTGTTTCACATGTGTTAATTCATAGTTTTGATGCCTTCAGTGTGAAGCTACAATATTCATAGTCATGAAAATAAATAAAACTCTTTGAATGAGAAGGTGTGTCCAAACTTTTGGTCTGTACTGTATGTACAGCGCTATATAAATAAACTTACCTTACTTTACCTTACATAAAAACTGGAGATCTGAAATTGACCACACATCTCTAATTAGGGCCTCTGTAATGAACATTTACATTCAGTTTTCAAGACATCATATAAACAACCAATATATAAAATTTATAGATTTATAGATTATATGATTTGTTGTAAGGGAGGTTTACATTAGAAATAAATTCCACATATTCCTTTAAATTCATACAGATATTTTCTTCTGGTTTATATAATCTAAAGGGACAAGAGCAAGGTGGGTAAGGGATACAGTATATTCCGTGCCTTTTCCCTGTTTCCCTGGTTTACTGCTTTTAGTCTCTTAATCCCCTTGCAATGAGACTGCAACTCCCTGGGTGAGCTAACAACACATCAATAATACATCCAGTCCAGCTGCATCCTCTAAACACTCCACACACATACTGTATCTCATACGCAGCATGCGTCTTCTGTATCCCTCTTAAAAACACACGCACATGGACACTTTCTATTTTTCCTTCAGCTATGGCTGGACTCCTTGCTGTTACTGTTATAAAAGCCTTGTATTATTTATTTATGCCAGACTCAAAGTATAAGTACAAACCATGCTAAAGAGAAAAGACGTGACACCTGAGGCGTGTTGTGAAGGCTACTGTATCATTTAAAAATGGACCAACTGCTTATCCTGAATGGAAGGTACCAAATGTTCGGTCCTTCAGCAATAGTGCAAAGTGCCAATGTGTTTACACCTGTGCTGCGTATTCAAGATAATGACTTTCAAGATTCAACTAAGTGCACCTCAAGTGCGTGTTAACAACAGTGGAAAACTTCAATATGACTTAAAAGATTTATTGGTTTCAGAGGACTGTCACTTTGAGGAGTAAAAATATGCAGATTATTCTTGGAGGTTGCACAGGGACACACATCCAAAACTTAAAAGTATATCACTTGCTTCTCTAGCACCTATACTTGAATTTGAGAAAGTTGCAAATGATACAGATTGTGTCCGACAGACAGTAATTGCTTCGGAGCTCAGATAACTTCTATATGCATGTTTTGTGTTGTTTCTGTATACAATGGCTTAACCTGTCAGATTGCCACTAAAATGTATATTTATGTGCTGCTTTACAGCAGGGAGTAAAATGTTGAATGCAAAATGGTCTATTTGTTATTCCAGTCTTCCAGGATGCCAATAAAAATTAAAACCACACTCACAGGAGTGCATTGGAAACTGTCCAAAATAACTATCCAATTAATTTCGGCGCATACGGTGAGTTCATCTTTTGTCTGTTTCTGAAGGTTTATAATCTTTGGAGACTTTAGTCAAGGCCAAAGTGGAAATGGCTCACTTTACTTGCAAACATAAATGAAACCCAATCCTGCTAGTCCCCATCTGGCCTGCTCCTCTTCTTGCAACTGAGACCAAGGTTGAAAATAAATACAAGGACATTACTTGGAGGAATGAAAAACAGCAACACACATACACAGGCAGATCTGTAAATGTAGAAAACTACAGGACTTTTTTTTTTTTTTTTTTTTCATTGACAAACTTTACTCAGCTAATGCGAAATTTAAAAATAAAGTGTATATACTGATCACATAAATATTTATCAAAAGGGATTTGTTATTCAAGGTACAAAATATATGTGTCTCACTCTTATTATGTATACCTTGCTAGTACAGGGTTGCACTGAAAAGTATTGCTTTTGGGGTGTTTTCCACACGAAAATTGGAACCCTGATCTATAAAATCTTAAATGAGCAATTTTGCAAACTAAAGCCCTTGTCAGCTTTGATCTGCTTTTAGTTCTAGCCAAATCAGCACCACTGAGTGTGCATTGTTGAGTAACAATATGTTAGAAATTACATATTCTGTTGTGAGATTGAGTTGGTTGCTAAAAATGACACTGCATGTACAGGACACAAAAAAACTTATATCCTCTGAAGGGTATTTCAGCTCTGTCAGGAACAGTACTGGTTTCTCAGACATTATGATATTATACATTTATTAAAAAAATTAAAGTAACATAAGTAATTACTGACAATAAAAAGTTCTAATAAATGCCTAAAACACTTAACTATGTGTCCTTCTAGTAGGACGCTGCAATGCTTGTGTTGTTTCTAGCTAATTCATGTTACCTTGTTATGTAGAAATCTACCTTAAAGTTCAGCTATCCTAGTTGGGCTTTCTGAAAGGAACCTGTCAGGAGAAGGATACATAAAAAAACAAATCATAGCAAAAGACATACCACAGAAGAAAGTGAAGGTGGACATGGAAGTGAAAAAAAAATATGCACCAGTGGTATTACAGCAAGAATGAAGGAGCTGTAGAATGTTTTTAACACTAGAACTCCCAGAGCCGTCAATTTGACGGTTTTGAAAGTTTGACATGCCATAACTCTGGTTTCTTAAAACTCTTATCTTCCTGGCATCCTGACTTTTTCTAAACCTGTGTATTCATATGTCTCTATTTTAAAAAAATAACAAAGTAAATAAAAGATCTAAGTATTTCTACCTCTAACAACCACAGCCGCTATTTTGACGGCCCTATTATTTACATTGATATTTTTTTCCTGCGGCTGAGTATACGCGTGAGCGTTGCCTAGCAACCGCCACTCTAGAACGCAGTCTGAGAAGGAGATTGTTGGCATCCTACAAATGGCTTCTAGAAGGATATTTTCTGCTCTGTACATGATTGTGATTCTGGGGGCGAGAGGGATTCTGACAGCTCTTAGTCAGCATTCAGCTCCAGTCACAGCAGGTCAGAGAGTGAGCCTCCCCCGGCTAAAAAACACGAGTTGTCCCATTAGCATGAGGTTGTGGCACATTATTTCATGGAAGTAAAAGACTAGCCTATGTAATGATTTTATCATTTTAGGCTATAGTTTACAGATTAGTAAACTAATAATATAAACCACAACAACAGTGCCACAATCAGCGCAGGTTCAGAGTCAGGGAGACGAGCCAGGTGCCCAGTGCCCAGCTATAAACCCAGCAAACCAGCTCACTGGCAGGAGAGAAACTACAAATCAAAGTACTGATAATGGAAAAAGAAATAAACAATAAGTTAAGTCATAGATATAGTAGCCCAGTAACAACAATCTATTCTGCGCTTTACAGCGTTTTCATCGCAAGACGAGCGCACACCTGGGAAGGAGGAGGAGATAGGAAAGAATGGCGCTGTGTGGACAGTTGTAGGGGAGGAAGAAAGTAGAGGGAGGCGTCAGAGCCAGAACGCATTGACAGAGCGCCAGATCCAAGATGCCCAGACCGCGTTCCTCTGCTTGGAGGATGCAGAAATGCTCATCCACGTTCAGGGCTGCGCCGTGGCTGAGGCCCGCAGAGTTTTAGGAGATGATTCCTCCTCGGACATGAGTGTGGAGGAGCTGAAGGCATTTTTAGCACCAATTTATGTCCACGAAGTGAAAGGGGGAGCTGTCCAGCTTTTGGTCAGATTAGCAAAGCTTTTTTTTTAAATGTACCCACTACTCTGTATTATTTTTCAGTACTAATTATAAATAATAATAAAACATAATAGGTTTTGATCAAATACTATTATTAATTCTTGTCAAAACCATAATTTTGTAGCGTGCAAGAAAACCTTTAGCATTCTGACCAATGTAATGCGATGACGTCATCACCGCCCTCACATCCAGAATGCTCGCCGTCAAATTGATGGGCTTGGGAGTTCTAGTAGTGTTAGAATTCTGGGAGTCCTAGTGTTAAGTATGTTGTATATGTCACAGCAGTCTTCTGTATTCTTCTTATGTTTGGACTGAGTTAATTTCCCAGGGGAAAACCCCTGCCAAAGACAACACTTAGGGCCCAAAACCTTGCTGGGGAATGCATTATGTTCTGATGAAAGTGAAGTTGAACATCTCGTACTCGTCTCCCACTTCATCCGGGACATGGTCGCAGGGGCTGCAGACTCAGTAGAGACACCCAGACTTCCCTCTCTCCAGACACCTCCTCCATCTCCTCCAGGGGGAGCCCAAGGCCTTCTCAGCCCAGCCGAGAGACATAGTCTCTCCAGCGTGTCCTGGGCCGTCCCCTGGGCCTTCTTCCAGTGGGACTTGCCTGGAACACCTCCAGAGGGAGGCGTCCAGGAGGCATCCGGTATAGATGCCCGAGCAACCTCAATTGGCTCTTCTTGATGTGGAAGAGCAGCGGCTCTACTCCAAGCTCCTTCCAGATGACCGAGCTCCTTACCCTATCTTTAAGGGAGTGCTTGGCCACCCTACGGAGGAAGCTCATTTCAGCCGCTTGTATGCGGGATCTCATTCTTTCGGTCATGACCAAACATTCATGGCCATAGGTGAGGGTAGGACCGGTAGATTGAGAGCTTCACATTTCGGCTCAGCTCTCTCTTTATTGCAATGGTCCGGCACAACGTCCCCATTACTGCAGCAGTCGCACCAATCCGTCTGTTGATCTCCTGCTCCATTCTCCCCTCATTCGTGAACAAGACCCCACAATACTTGAACTCCTCCACTTGAGGCAGGAACTCCCTTCCAACCTGAAGAGGACAAGCCACCCTTTTCCGGTCGAGAACCATGGCCTCAGACTTGGAGGAGCTGATCTTCATCCCAGCCACTTCGCACTCAGCTGTGAACTGCCCCAGTGCATGCTGTAGGTCTTGGCTAGAGGGGGCCAGCAGGACCACGTCATCTGCAAAAAGAAGACACGTAATCCACTGGTTCTAAAACCAGACCCCCTCCGGCTCTTGGCTGCACTTAGAAATCCTGTCCACCAAAGTTATGAACAGGACAGGTGATAAAGGGCAGTGCTGTTGGGGTCCAACATGCACCGGGAACAGGTTTGACTTAGTGCTGGCAATGCGGACCAAACTCCTAATCCGCCTGTACAGAGACCGGATGGCCCGTAATAAAGGGCCCCCAACTCCGTACTCCTGGAGCACCCCCCACAGGCCACCATGAGGGACATAGTCCAATGCCTTCTCCAGGTCCACAAAACAGATGTGGACCAGTTGGGCAAACTCCCATGAACCCTCGAGTACCCTGCAGAGGGTGTAGAGCTGGTCCAGTGTTCCACGGCCAGGACAAAAACCACACTGCTCCTCCTGAAGCCGAGGTTCGACTATCGGCCGGACTCTCCTCTCCAATACCCTAGCATAGGCCATACCAGGGAAGCTGAGGAATGTCATCCCTCTATAGTTGGAACACACCCTCTGGTCACCCTTCTTATGAAGGGGAACCATCACCCCGGTCCGCAGTCCAGAGGGACTGTCCTAAACGAAATGTTGAAGAGGCATGTCAACCATGACAGCCCCACAACATCCAGAGCCTTGAGGTACTCAGGGAAGCCCTACCACCGTGGAGCTTTTTAACCACCTCGGTGACTTCAGCCTGGGTGATGAAGTCCAACCCCGAGTCCCCAGCCTCTGCTTCCACCAGGGAATGCGGGACGGCAGTACTGAGGAGATCCTCAAAGTACTCCTTCCACCGCTCAATAATGTCCCCAGTCGAGGTCAGCAGCTCCCCACCCCCACTGTAAACAGTGTTGCTGAAGTGCACCTCAGGCCGGAGATCAGGCTGTCGAGGTCTCCACCTTCGTCCGCAGCCCGATCCACTTTGCAACAGTTTTTCATGGTTCCCCCTGTAGGTGGTGGGCCCACAGGGGGATGGCCTTGCATCTTATTCTTGGCCAGGCCACCAAGTGCTCTCCAACGAGTCCCGACCCCAGACCCCAGGTGGGACCCCGGCTCTGCAGTACTGGGCACAGTACGTCTCGTGCCTCGATATTTTAGTCCTCATGAAGGCTATTTGGACCGATCGGGGTAGTTAGCGGTTCGCTGGAGGGCTGACAGGTTTCCAGAAAGATGGAACCAACAAGGAGCTTTAGGTCTGCCGGTTGTAGAGCAGAAATCCTAGCAGTTAGTGTTCGAAGGAGCGTGAATCTGAATGCAGGAGCTTCATATCTGAGGTAGACTAAGAAGCATCCAAATGAAAACATTTAAGAAGGAGAAGAAGTCAAGGTTAGTGTTTTCAAGGTTAGATACTTGTAACAATCTCTCAGAGGGCTAGAGGTACCACTATAGTAGATACTCATGCGTTGTTGACCGGCAGCCAACTCTATTTAAGCTCCACTAATGAGCCTTTTACACGCAGGTGTAAAAGGACTGCAGCAGCTCATCTCCGGCCACCAACTGAGCCTGCTATCTCACGAAGACAGGAGCACACACGTGCAATACACACCTGGATTCCTGACAATAATGGTATGTTTGGCATCAAGACAAAACTGCACCAGTAATGCCATCAGGGGGTGGCACATAGCCCCCATCTGAGAATTGCCACCCCAGTCGCGCCCCCCAAATGTGGTAAATTGTTTGTTCAACCAATAAAGCTAAGTTGTTCACGCATAAGCAAACGCACCATCCATTTCCGATTACCAGTGAATGCAGCATGAAATGATGGTTAGAGTTTGCCTTGCTTAAATAATGTTTTCATTTTTTATATGTATATATTTTACAAGAAATATATACTATATAAAAAAACAGCATATTTATTTTTTATATTTCTAGTCAGTCTGAAATATAAATTTGTAAAATTAAAACAAAATTCAAAGGGTCGTAACCATTTCTTTTTTTTTTTTTTTGTAATTCCTATTATATAGTACATCATTACAGAATTTTTCAAAGTCAGTCATTGGTTATGATTTTGGTGTGCAACCCAGAGATTTTTATGGCCACATGTAAAACATTTCTGGGTATGCCACTGAACTCCATAACACCATATCCACAATGACGAGGTGGTAGCATTATCTTGCTTTGGGGTTTGATTTTCTTCTGACGGAACAGGGTTTTTTTGAAGGTGGAGGAAATTATGAATAATTCAAAGTGTTTGTAGAAAGGACATTTCCTCACAACATGGTAGATTTGGAAACCTTTTGGAATAAAGAGGGAATAAGTACTTCCAAGTCAAGATGTAACGCGTCCTACTTATGCAACAAGGTTATGATACTTCTTGTGTCTGTTTTCCAATAGTAGATTTTTTGTTAGTTTTTTTAGATTATTTGTGAAAAATCTCTTATATGAAAGTTTTATGTTTATAAAATTAAATTTTTGTTTTGTTTTATTTAAAATCCCAAATTTGCCATTTTAATAGGGCTGTGGGCACTTTTTATGTCTGATTGCTGTCCTGTACTCCAACTTCTAAACAACAGGTGTCTTCCACCTTACTGATTCACACAATCATTCACACAAAATGTCTTTAAACCATTACGTGATAGTAGTTGGTTCTTGTATCAAAGTCATAGTTTATTTTGAAAAAAGGCTTTCTATGGGAAAATCATTTAACATTTAACATTGCACATCAGCTATACAATGTTTTAAAGTTATAGGCCAGATTTTACAAACTAATCCACAGTAAATAATAGAAGTACGGTTTTATCACTGAGAGTGGCCATTCCTTAAAACATAAAAAAAAAAAAATTACGATTTGCATTAAAAACAGTACTTGATTTGGTTGGAAGTATTTATAAGGCTGTAGCAATAATTAACAATAAGTAATTAAATTATGGACTGGAAATTTCAAATCTCAGATAGACATAGCAAAAAGATGTTAACATCTAACGTAATCTGGTATCCACAATGAACTAAATTTGTCACAAAAAAATTATAGAAAAGGAATTTCTGTTTGGTGGTTCCATGCTTCTCAACAACTTGTTCTGTTTTGTCCCTCAAATCCCGTTGTCCAACTTTTTAGGTTTCATTTCTTCAGATAACAACTCAAAACAGATTGTGTTTTGTTGCTGCACTAATTGAACTGACATGGTTTATCAATACCTAAGTTGAGGCAAGCATGTCTTTCCGGTCGGAGAGATAATAGGACTAAGAACAAAGGAGAGACATCTTCACTGATTCTCCGGTTTTATCAATTCTTAAAATGGCTTTGTTGGTCTTCCTGTTTTTGCTCATCAGACAAAGTCCCTTCACCATTTGAAACTAATTTGTCAAAAAATATATATACACTGCAATTTCTGAAGGACAATATTTAGGTTGAATGGAATGATATTGATATCACTTATCTTGACCATGTTTTAGTTAAATAAAGCTTGTTCTAACTTGGGTCAAGAATCCAGGCTTCTCAATCTGCTTTAAATCCCAGGCGTTGCTTTGAAGGGATTATAAAGTTTCTGGGGTTTCATCTGAATTTTGCATTCACATAGTGTGACATTAGTCATAGCAGTTGATTTGGTCTAATTTCTGTCATTTGTTTCTGTGTTTGTAAAAAAAAAAAAAAAGTAATTTCAATTACTTTTTTTGCTGTGCTACCAACACATTGGACAGACAGCAGCTGGTCCCTTGTAACTGTTGCCTGCACAAACCCCAAGTTGTGCACCTCTATGTTGAGACATTTTACAAAACAAAATCAGGATAATGTAATGTCACACAGTGTTAGTGCACTACTGAAAACATTGATACAGCCCCGAATGTGACAAAGTGATTCAACATATAGATTCTGTTTTTAACAAAACAGCTTTATTTAACTCATCTGGAATCCCTTCTTGTTATTAATAAGTTACATTTGGTAATAAGTAATCCAAAAAATTAAATGATGGAAAGAGAAGCATGATGTTAAAGTTAACTGGATGCACAATCTACCATTGGAAAGAAATACCTTTTCACCCAACGAGCCAATTAATACAATCTTGACCTCCATCATTGTTCAACAATCCTTTTTGTCAGTTTGTGCATTCTGGGCATCTTTAGTTGCATTACCACTACCTACAATGCTGTAGTGTATGCATCAGTGTTACGGGTGTGCCAGAAATCAAGGAACTTGGATATGAAGGATTCAATGCATTATTTTGTATAGTTTTATGTAATTATTTCTTAAAATCTGCATGCTAAAATTCCAGTCATTGTTAAATTTGTAACATGCAGGATCACCTACCAAGTTGTCAGACTGTTTTTTGAGTCCAGGGCCCAGTTCTGCTCTTCACTGCATTCAGCCTATTCAAACCTATTGCATATAACAAGATAAACCAAAAAGGTTTATGGTTTTAACGTTATAATGCTTTTGGAATGAACAGTTATCAGTGCTTCTCTTCCAACTTTGATTCCTTTGATTCCCCGACCTTGAAATATGTTGAGATTACAGCTTAAAATGTAGTGTAGAGCGGGAGCTTTGTAGAAAATCACATTCGGCAAAGAAAATGATCAGTTTGCAAAGAAAGCTATCCACAAAGTCACACCTCTTTCAATAACTAAGTGGAATGCTTGCAGTCAAGAATTAATGACGCAGCAGAGTATCACAGCAGAGCATCTCCTTTCCTTTTGATGCTGCTGTCTCCTGCCCAACTTCAAAGCATGCTTTGAAGTCCCTAGGTAGGAGTCTATATATTCTCAGGGAGATATCTATCCACTTTTTGCTCACTTTTGTTAGCTAATGCACACCGATGAAAACAGGGTTGGAGCTAAGAGAGATTGCCAAGAAAAGATCAACAATCAAGGGGCAGGGAAGAGATGCAGTTGACCGCTTTGCTCATCTTAGACTGAATGGATAGGAGATGGGAGAGATGCTGCCTAATTCAGTTTGCATCTGACAGTAAAAAAAAACACCAGTGGATTTAAATCACACAAATACTTGTAAAACACACCAACATGAAATGGAAGGGTTTGCAGTTTCAAAGGTCAAACATGGAACATTTTTAACCCTGGTGTAGCAGAATACAGTTAATGTAATAAAAAACAGTTTCTCAGTGTCTCTGTTTTTAGAACAAGATTCTACATTCTGTGGTGGAGTCTAGTAGAGAACAGGTGGAAATTTGTGAAAATGTAAGTACATAGGATTTAAAATGGGAAAGTACCAGACAGAAGCTTTACAACAAATAAACCTTATTATATGTTATTCAGTCCTGTGCAGGCATTTGCTAATACAATCACAAAGACATTAACAGTGACTGTACAGAACCAATTGTTGCTACCTATCAGTCTGGGAAGGATTGTAAGGTCACAGCAAGAAACGTCATTCACTAATGAATAAAACATTACAGACAATTGCAAATTTTCCCAGACGTGGACATTTCAAAACATTCTCCCCATGGTCAGACCATCCAATGCCTGGAGAAAAAACTAAACAGGAGCTACACCTTTGACTCTACAGGCTTTAGCATGTTAAACGTTATGTTAAACTAAAAAAAGACTGACTAGCTTGTAAGGCAAAAACCCATAAAAGCCCAAACAACTTATACCAACTGTCAAGGTGGATGTGACAATGATGAGAGCTTGTTTTGCAGCTGGAGAATCTGGAAACCTTCCAGTCCTTGAGTCAGTCATGAAGATCTCTGCATAACAAAGTGTTCTGGAGTCAAATGTGAGACCATCTGTTTCACAACTAAAGCTTGAGACATAAAAAGGGACAATGAGCTCAAACACAACAGCAAATCCACAACAGGAATCCTTATAAAAGCAACAAATTAAGGCATTGCAATTGCTCAGTCAAAGTCAAGACCGAAACTTAACTGAAATATTGTGGGGGAACTTTAAGAGAGCTAAACAGAAAGAAATGCCCCAAAGCCTCAGACCTTTGGAATACCTTTTATGAAGAAGAGTGGACCAACAGTTGCAAAATCTTATTTGTAAAACATGTCTTTATGTAACTACATTTGCTGTACATTCACAAAACAAAAAGTTGTTTGATGTTTATATTATGAGTTAAAGCCAAAAATGAATTTTAAAAACCATTTTGCTTTATTGTAAATATCTTACATTTTTGATATACTTTGAATTCTTGCTCTAGTCAGATCGGTACTGCTGTGATATCTGATATCATCAATGAATCTCGCTTTTAAAAAAATACAGTTTTATATTTCTATCTTTGAATTGCAATTTTTTGTGTTCTCCAAAACAATGTTTGTTTGCCAACATTTTGCTTAACCTACAGTATTACTAATCTAAAGAGGAACCACCATTTCTCGACACCTGAGATGGTCCTCACACATAGAAAATGTTCGGAAGAAGGCCCAGCAAAGACCGTACTTCCTGAGGCAACTCAAGAAATACAACCTCCCACAGGACCTGATGGTCATCTTCTTCACTGCCATAATTCAGCCTGTCCTGTCTTCGTCCATCTCAGTGTGGTTTGGCTCATCCACCAAACAGGACAGGTCCACACTGCAATGAACAATCAGGTCTGCAAAGAGAATCATTAGGGCTGACCTTCCCTTTATCCAGGACTTATACAGGTCTAGGGTCAGGAAAGGTCCTGCTTAAATTTCTGCAGATCCCACACAACCTGCACACAAACTGTTTAGGCCCTTACCTTCAGGTTGGTGATACAGAGTACTGTTTGCTAAAACCAGCTGCCACAGACAGTTTCTTCCCCCAGGCTGTTACTCTGATGAACACTTGACGGAGTTCCAGAACAACACTATGCATACTTGGAAAGATCTCACATTACCTTCTCTTAAAGTCACTTGTGCACATATGTAAATTTGAAAGATATTTCATATTTCTTAATTATTTATATTGAAAAAATAAAAAAAACTTCACAAAGAGCAAAGTGTACCTGAGTAAAACTCCTTGTTTGTATGCTCAAACATGGTAATAAACCTGATTCTGGTTCTAAAGACGAAGGAAACTGTGTTTTAGTAAAGTAAAGTTTTAGTTAAGTAAAGATTAACACAGGTCATTCTATATTTTCTTCAAGTATATAAAAGACAAGGAGGAATGAAATGAAACACCACACAACAATCTCTTTTTCATCATTACAAATAAAACATTATAGGAAAGACTTTTGAAATACACATAGTACAAGTGTGATTGTGTATCTAGTCTCCATATTTAGTCATATTCCAGCTGCACTTTTGTTTGACCCTATTACATTAGAAATCACTTTCAACCAATGAGCCTATGAGTGAATAGCATACTAATAAGTTAGCAATTTAGGATCTTGCATCAGGTTTAAATGAAGTGTCCCCCTAATGAAAGCACACATTCATACAGGTGAAGCAAATAAAGTTGAGTTTATGAAACAAATAAGCAAGTGCTGCCAAGCTGGTGTGAATCCACCCTGCATGAGCTCCCAAAGCATCAAAAGAAAATACTGCTCAATTTGAATTTAATGACTGCTTCTCAGCCCAGCACTAGCAGCTGGGCGCAGCGCCCGAATGCTAATAACAATAATGCAATGCTTTATGAAACACCCGTCACATAATGCGTATGTCTGTGTGAGTGTGTGACTAGCTGATCACAGAATATTAATAACTGGGGGCTCAACTAAATAGTTGAGAGCCAGTGAAAGGGAAGCATGATTTTAACATTAAGTCTACTTTCTGTCATTTCAGTTGTAGTTTTTGAAAAGCTTCAAATATATCAAAAATATGTCAGATTTTTAAATTTTTTTTATTTTTTATCTTGCTGTCTTTTTTTTTAAAATTCACCACCGAAATTAGAGAATCCATTCTTTGAAGGCTCCAATACAATTAATGGGGCCTGCTCCTTTTTTCCTACTTTTTACCACCATAGTCGTAAGACTCAACTGTTATTTTTTAAGTGCTTGCTCTTTCCTGAACTGTTTATATGAAGGAGTTCCCAGATGGTTCTGTTTAAACAACAAGGGACTAAATTCAATCAAAGTTCTATTTTATTATGATTCGAACTCAGCTGATTAAGATTTCATTAAGCTCCATCTGCTAAGATGCATGGGATCCAGAAATGCATCTCAGTTTTATGCATCCTCAAATGGCTTGATCACTACAAAGCTTTCTAAAGTATTAAATACAATTAAATCTTAATACCACATATCTTTTGTGCTCTTACAAATTACACAGCTTTCTTGAATATTAAAATGTATATTTTTGTATTGCAACTCTCAGACAAGCAATTACTCTCTCAGGCATACATTAATTGTGTCAGTAAAGCTACTGCTCCTACTAAAATCTGAGCATATCTCATACCTAATAGTAGTTAAAAAACACAATTCATTAGGTCACCTATCTGGATTTTCATTTAGTTTAGGGATGTCAGTTCTAATCAAAGTATTTTTAAATTAGCAATATCAAAGTTCCAGAATAAAATCATTTCATAATCACTGTTGGTGTACTGTGATTTTATGCTTATCAGAATTAGCATTATTAGTCAGCCTGCCACATAATCGCATTTTGCAATGTCATATTTTGCACATTTGCATTGCTTGCAAAACTGTATTAAAGTCTGGACACATTTCGTTGTTAATCTGACAAATCTGGGTTTTCCCTGTATATGAATATTCTTCAACCTTTCCAACGAAGTTCACAGTGCAATAAAAGACTATTGCCTGCTGCTGCTACCTTTTTCTGTGAGGCCATCTGGTTTGTGCAAAGTGCCATTAAATTTTAGGAAGTTCGAAGTGAAATGCTAAGTTCAATAAGAAGAAAATTCAACTATCCTGTCAATTTTTTCTACACATCAAGTGGAGCCTCACTAAAATATGTTACTAGCCCAATTATCAAGAAGCCATATAAAAACAGAGAGCAAACATGCTAACATTAGCCTGACAGTCTCAGCATGAAAACATCATCAGAAACAAGTTCTAAGCTTTTTGAAGACTGTAAATTTTGTAGTCAATTATATTTTTTAAACAAATGAGAAAGATATGGGCATTTCTGGTAATGCATTGTTAAAATATTAAAGCAACTTTCTTAATCTTGTTACCTGGTGTTAGAGTAACATAATAGAAAAAAAACCTAGTTGGGCACAATATCTGTTTTTAAACAGAAAACTGATAGGAGATACTGCAGGATTGGATTGGGGCATAATATGGACATTTAAATAATCTTAAAAGACTCATACTAGTATCACCAGACCAAAATAACATTCTTTTCCCTAGTATTCCTAAGACATCCCTAGTTTAGTTTGAAAATGTCTACTTGGAAAAAAATGACACATTTCTTCAGATTAGTTGTGTTGGCATATTATTTGGTTTTTATTGCTGTGGTTTTGCACACCTTTCAGGACATTTAGATTATGTAAAATGTATTTTTTTTTTTATGTTTCTTCACATCACAGCAAAGTCATCATTCAAGCTACCTCGGTGAATAGCAATATAACATCTACTTTGAAGATTTAGATGTGAAAGAGCAACTAAGCTACCCTAACCTACTCTGGATTAATGATAGTTCAGAGCAGGCTGAAATCTCTTTGTTATGTTCTGTCACTGCACTGAGGCAAAAATGTTCGCTTCCACACATTATGACTAGATGTATTCTCCAAATGAGAAATTTCCACAGTAGTTCTAGCAATGTATTAGAGTTATTAGGTAATTTGCATGTGGAAGCTGTTTTATATACAGTATATTTGCACTTCCATTTATTTGTGAAGTTGCTGGTCTCATGAAATAGCCCAGATGGAGCACCGCTGAAGGTTTTTGTCCTCCATGTGAATTGCTGCTATCTTAAAATTATCATTTAAGTAAATTTCAAATGTTACCATTGTAGCCAACAATGATTGATTTAGTGCAATTTACAACACTAAAATCACTTACAGCAGCACTAAACCATAGTTTTTGTGTGTGTTTGGCTCCATTTTGGTTGTAACCCCATTTAGTCAGTGACACAGTGTGTGGTAGCACATTAAAAATATATACAAAAATTACAATACAAACTGAGCAGAAAAGACACTTGAATGACATATCAAAATACTCCAGAAGCCTGATTTTACCTAATTTACTTTTAAAGGCTGATGTTTCCTCCAGTTTTAACTCTTTTTTTTTCTTTCATCCTTTATTCAGACATTTAAGTGTATGATAATGAACAGCAATCAAGGAGAGACACTGTTTTGTTCAGTGATGACTTGGGCACTATGCACCTACCTACTAGAAAAAAGACTGAGGAGCTGAAGGCTGTGATACTAAAAAAATAATTGTGTGCCAACCTGACGTAGAGATGTAAATTAATGTGCTGTCCAGTTAAAAATTAGTCTTGGATATGATTTGGCTTTAGTGCACTTCAAGCAATCCAGCTGTAGGAGCTAGTATCACCATGGGGGGCTCCTGCATAATTAATACTTATAGCTAAGAAATACATGAATAAAAACTTCTGATTGCTTTTGGAATTATATATTTTGAATTAATGTGACAATAGGGTTATTGCTATGAAGTGATAGTAAAGGAGCAAGTGCTCCTTTACTATTTCAGTGGTTCATCTCAAGAACCAAGTCTTCAAGATTTACATCAAATTTCAAGTGCTGATATTAGAAAACCAGCCACCTGCCAATGTTGCCAAATCTCCTGATGGCACAGCAAAGTAAATAACCTGACATGCTCACCCATGTACCTTCTGTGCTCTTACACTAAATCCATCTGCACTTCCCTCTGATTTATCATATTTTTCTTCCCCTGTCCCCACTATATCACCACTAGCTTCCTCTTTAACACACACACGTTTCTCCCCTGCTAAATCCCCCTCTGATATGTCATTGACAGTTCTGTATGTGATGTCTCATTTTGCAATATTCTTTCAGTCCACTTCTCCCTGCACAACTTATTGTTTGCTTTTAAGAATACATGCTCAGTTTAGAGAAAGATGAGCTGATCCACAGGAGCTGTTTGCTACTGAAATAAGGGCCTTGAAAGTGTTTTGTAAGAACTGAGAACAACTGGGGCCAGCTGCTGTCAGATTAACTCCTATTCTTGAATGATGAAGCATTTGGCAGATTAGTCACCATAATCACAAGTAAGTTATCATTGTGCACACTGTTTTTGTTTGTGTATTTGCAGTACTGTGCAATATTCTTGTTTAGTGTGTCAGTCAGTCATTTTCTATACCACTTCGTCCATAGTGCGTCGCGGGGAAGCTGATGCCTATCTCCAGCAGTCTATGGGCGGGAGGCGGGGTACACCCTGGACAGGTCACCAATCCATCGCAGAGCAACACACAAACAACCATGCGCACACTCATTCACACACCTAAGGGCAATTTAGAATGATCAATTAACCTAACAGGCATGTCTTTGGACTGTGGGAGGAAGCCGAAGTACCCGGTGAAAACCCAAGCATGCACGGGGAGAACATGCAGACTCCAAGCAGAAAGAACCCCAGCCAGGAGTCAAACCCAGGACCTTCTTGCTGCAAGGCAACAGTGCTACCAACTGCGCCACCGTGCATGTCTGAACGTTCGCCCACTTTTTCATTTTAAAGCCTCAAACTTTATAAAGCAACTTTATGTTATAAAACATGAACAAGTAGCACACTAGAGTGTGACCTGCCTTCATATCCAGAGCCCTTTATTCTAATACCTCTAAATACATTTTTGTGCAAATAAATGCCTTCAAAGGTAATTTTAGAAGTAATTAAGGGTCCAGCTGTTTTTTATTTAATATCTATAAATACAGCTGTTCTGTCAAGGCCTGAGAGGTTCGTTAGAAAACAATAATCTACACACACACCAGACAGGGCAAAAGTAAAGTTATCAAGCAGGGTGGTAAAACAATGTTTTACCATTTCAAAGAGCATTCCTCAAGCGTTAAGCAAAGAAACAGCCTAGAGGCCCATGGTGACTCTGGAGGAGCTGCCGCGATCCATATCTCTAGCGGGGCAATCTGTTGACAGACAGCTATTAGTCATGCATTTCACAATTCTGGGTTTTATAGAAGAACAGAAGAAGAAATTCATTGTTGAAAAAAGCCAACAGGAAGTCCCTCTTGCAGTTTGATCATTTAGGGAACACAGCATTTATGTGAAGGTGGGCGCGCTGGTCAGATGAGACCAAAACATAACCGTTTAGCTTACATGCAAAATGACATGTTTGATGGAAACATAACACTAGACATAACCCTGAACATACCATTCCTTTTGGTGAAATATTGTGGTTGCAGCATCATGCTGTGAGCATCATGCTGTCTATGCTGCTTTTCTTCATACAACTCCAGACTGGTCAGAGTTGAAGGGACCAAGTTAAATACAGGGCAATCGTAGAAGAAAACCTCTTGGATGGAGCAAAAGGCTTAAGACTTAAGGAGGTTCTAATTCCAGCAGGACAGAGCTACAATGGAATACCTGAAGTGAATTGCACCTATAACTGCAGCAGAAGATGATATTTCAAAGTAATAACTCAGTGAGCTGAATGCAAATCCACACCATGCTTTTCTTTATGTATAGAAAAATGCAAAACCTTTATCTTTTACCTTCCACTTTGCTATTATGCACTACATTGTCTTGGTCAATTACATAAATAGAAATATATGCCAGTTTGTGGTTGTAACATGGCAAAGTGTGAAAAAGGGATGTGAATACTTCTGAAAAGTGCTGTGCAGTGTGCCCTCAAAAAATTTGAAGGACAGGACAAAAGTAGAAGTGGCAAGTCTTAAAAACTATCTGACAAGATGAGTGTGAAAGAAATATCCTTTGGAAATGGGATAAAACACAGCAAAAACGTGACTCGCATCTTGACAGGTGAATCTTCTTTTCGTTGATCCAAATATTGTATTTTAAGTTCAAAGAAATTAGATGTGGCTCAAGGTTTTTGTGGCACACCCCTCCTAGTGACTTTTGAGTTACACTTTGCTGTTGTGTGGCGTGACAACACCTCTTGCAGAAGGATAGATAGAAGTGGTAAAAATCAAGCAAAACACAGGAAACATATTACATAAGCTAAGCAGCAGTTTACATCATTTAACGCTCTGTGGAGCATCCAGACCACAGCAGTCCCCGCTCTTTAGCCAATTACTCACTGTACAAGAACAAATGAGTCCTTAAACCGTGCTGCTCTGTGGTCATATTCACCTGAGAAAGATGTTTGTTTCAAGGTGAGCAAACAACATAAACCCACACAAACCAGTTAGACGGTTACCTCACAGAAGTAAAACATCTACAAAAACTGCTTAAAAATGTCCTGCTTTCTAGCCTTTGTAGCATAAATAGAGGCAAATACATTTTTGTTGCACCTAAAAACCCTATTTTCTTTTTAAGGTGTTGAGGTAAGAACCCGTTAGAGAAGCATTGCTTGTTAATCAAGGACAGGGTGTCTGACTCCAATATTATTGTATCATACAACTCCAGATCAATTCCACAGTAATCCATTAAACATTAAAGGATCGGCAACAAGTGCATGTACATTAATGTTTATTGGAAACATCATTTATTGAGCATTATAGTAAAGCTGTCCTCAGAGAGAAGAATAAAAACAGCAGTGGAATTGCTCAAATGAGTAAGTTACAACTCTTCCAACTGTGGAAAACTTTATTTTATTTAAAGATCAGTATATCCTCTTTTTTTTACTTTCATTGTTTGCAGAGTGTTGACGTTTGTCCGTTGGCAGATGGAACATCATCTTTAATTGTCATAGCCAGTACTTTCCCTCTTTTAATGCCAATTTAGAATGATTGCTTTATACTACTAGTTAAATATTTGTATAACACAAAGTTTATTATTTGCTTAAATTTAACTCCAACTTTTAGCTGCTTACAGAATGTACAGTGCAATATTTTGGTCACAAAATACTTGTCACAGATGGTAGAGAATGCAAACTCTTCTGTGATATTTTCTTCTTTTCACTAGGCTACACAGCAATCACTGAATTTTAATGACTCATACGGATGCTTTTCATGTGAAGGCCCAAGCTATTTGTTGGTGGTTTTCAGGTTCTGTGCCACAAATGGATAGATATGCATATACCAATGTTTAAAGGAGGGATATTTACATATAAATTGGGAAGTTGAGGTAAGTGAGAAAGGTAGAAATGCTGATAAAGATGCAGGGCACTGACAGTACAAGGCTGTGCTAGAAGTAAAGTTGGCATTTGTAATCTCTTGGGGCACGTTTTCAGGTATGTTTTTGTGGTTTAAATAATCAATAATGCAGCTTTAGGTCGTCTAGGATTCCTTTCAGGGGTGCTTTTCTGTTCTCGCTTGAGAAGAGGTGAATAATAAACATGAATACAATAGTTGTCCTATAACATCCTTGTATGTTGTTAACTTTACCCATGGCATTTATGCAGATTGTCTGAAAACAAATTAAAGGTTTATCAAATGTATTCTTTAATCCACAGATAGCTCTCCATTTTCGTTTTAGTAAGGTGTTGACCACGGCTGATCACATGCATGTTTATATTGCCGTCATCTCAGCTAGTATTTGCTCAATCTTGAAAATGTGCCTACAATTTTAGCAGTTATTCACATTTTCCCTTTTTGACTGACAAACGACCTCTTATTTTGGCTCTCTCTCTATTTACATATTCTGGGTTTTGGAAATGAAGTAAGATGAAAATAAATACAATGTTGACAGCATAAATAAATTATTCTGTCAAAGTGTTTATTTTGCTTTCCAGAATGCACTATACCTCTGCTTACAACAGAGAAATAAAACTAAACAGGGGCATTACTAATAAGTATCTAAATGAACAGCTAGCAAGAATTTGCCAGGTTAATGATGGATGGTGGAGTTGCATGACCGTTAGTGCATTATTGAGTGGAATATTGTAAGAAAATCCTTTCTTGAGTCGTTAGGATATTTTTTAAATTATTGGGATGATTACTGTTCGTCTTAAAATCCCAGGCACACCAATCAAGACTTGTGCTGTCTGGCATAACTATGGTTATTCCTAATATGTTTTCTGTATCACCCACCACAATTCAAAGGAGAATCGAATAATCGAGAATCAGCTAAAGTAAATTTATTCTTTAGATCAATTCAACATCTGTGGGATTTTGTGAATGTCCTTATTCAAATGATCATAATATTAGCACAAAAACGTATTGTGGCTGTCTAAATCCTAGCCGGTGCTAGGTGTAAAGCTGCCCAGGGTGTCATGTCCTTGTTGAGACATGGTCAGCCTGGCTGAATGTTAGATACAAATAATGAACTTTTTGCTATGCTTGGCTTGAAGGCTGTAAGCAGTGGATTCTGTAGGAACCATTGAAACTGAGAGTACACCCTCCAACTGCCTGGAGTTTACTTGTTACTTCTTGTTATGGAGCAGAAGTAAACTTTCATGTCGAAAAACAGCTAAAGGGCCAATCCAACATTATTTTTACTACCTGGACCATCTCAAATCTGCTCTAGTTTGACAACTACTAAACTGGACTGAATTTATCTACACAATAAGCAGAATCATTTAAACATGGACATGGAATTTAATCAAATTGTGAAGCCTTAATACCGTGATTAGTGATCATCGTATTAGTGATATTTTTGGATGTAGCTTTCATAAATGTAGGTGATATAAGCCCACATTTCTTTTGTTTTTTTCAATCTGAAAATTCATTTAAAAGATTCGGATTTGTGAAACCTTTTCTACATTGCGAAATTGAAGAAAAGGGCTGGCAATTTCAGTGTTTTTTTTTGTTTTGTTTGTTTGTTTTTTTTGCATTATCACTGTATAGTGTTTTCTGTATTACAATAAAAATATGTAAACGTTCAAATCTGTATATTATTTTACACTGATTTCTTTTGTAGCACCCTTGATTTGTGAGAACTTTTTTTAAATCAGCAAAATTGTAGAAAATGAATCATACAAGCTGACTGTTTTTCTACCCTTTCTTTAAACTTTCAGCATCCAAAACGTGAACCTGTATGAAAAATATCAAACATCGGCTGATAAAATATAGTCTAGGTGCAAACAGAAAAGCACAATACTAAAATAGCACTTTTCTAAACTTAATAAATCAAATAAAGGTTTCACAAATCACAAACATGTTTAAATAATTTAGTCTAGACCAATCCAGTCCAGGTTTGAAAAATCTAAGTATGTTAGTTTTCAAACTAGAACAGATTAAAGATGGTCCAGGGCATAATTCAGCGGAATCCCGTAAGCCATTTCTCTACTGGTAAGCTAACTTAAACGTGTTAGAGAGCAGTTTTATTAATGCTTTTGGAAATTTTTATCTATAGTTGAATAGCACCAAAGAGGGGAGGAGAGATGATACTGTTTGTTGGGTGGGGGTTTGGAGAGAATGTAGGATAAGTGTGGTCAGCTTACTGTTGATGGTGGATGATGGCTCATTGGAGGAGTTAAGTCTTTTCCAGAGCATCTGAGTTTGGCAGGAGAAAAGGTTGGAGGTTTTCAGGGCTGGTGTTTTCTCCTTGTGTTTCCTAAGTTGTTGTGTCTTGGCAGAGCACACAGTGTTGGAGAGTGGATAGGCCGGTGAACAAAGGTATGGCGTTCTCAGAGCCGGAGAAAGGACTGGTAGGGAGAGACCATGGCTGGAGAGGCAGGGAGTTGTTCCAGTAACTCGCTTGAGTATGACACAGAGAGCAGGGTTAAGAAATCCAGGACACAGTCGCCAGAATGATCAGATCTGCAACACAGGCTAAGAAACTCAGTTAGAGCAGGTCTAAGGAACAAATACAGAACCGCAGAATACCACGCTGGTAGCAACAACAGGCTGACGCCTCCCTCTAGGTGCCAGCTCCGTATGAAGCCCCTGCTGATTCTGCTCAATGAGAAGCACTAGTCCAGCTGTACCTGTCAGTCACACCCTGTAGGAGGAGAGAAACACAGCACACACACAGAAACCTGTACCCAACCACTGAGGGTGTGACAGCACCATCACCAGAATAATGGAACACCTGTGATCCAGAAACTTACACATTCAAAAAAATGGTGATATTGTTTGGATGTCCAAATACAACTGTCACACATGATAGCATGTGTTACTATTGCTATGATGTGATATCTTTATTTTCAATCAACAATTTCACTTCTGCTTTATTAGTTGGCCTACCAAAATGTTTCTACTTGGACAAAAATTGTCTACAAAGCCTTGCTTTCTTTTTATCCTATCTAATGGGAGTTATTACTTTCTTGTAAATGTACATACTATGGCACAGACTGTTATACTTGATTCTAAATTATAGGAACTGAATTCAAATATCTTGGAACCTTTATTGATAGCACTTTATGTTTTTCAATCAGAGTAGATTACACTTTTAAAAAGCTATGCAGTGTATGTATTTTATTAGGAATCTGAATGCATACCATGTAAGCAAAACGGTTTTAGACACTGTTCATAAGTATCTTAATGAAAGTGTTTTAACTTTAAAATGTCCATTTGGTATGGACACTTGGGACAAATTTGTACAAAATGGCCAACAAATTGTGGGTGACCCGGGTCACCCCCTAATTGGGGAATTCATTAAGCTCCCTTCTGGAAGGCAGTATAGTGCAGCAACAGAAACCTAAAACTTTTATGACAAATATTATATATCAAATGTAATAATGTTGCTCAACTGTTAAACACTATTCAGACTTAAGTTGCCCCCATTGCTGGTTTGTTACTTTGTTGTGCTTTGTGTTATTTATTGTGAGTGTTTTTTATGTTTTCAACCTCCATGGCAAATTTCCACATAAGTGGACAGTAAATATTTTTCTTCTTCTTCATGTTAGAGGAGTGTGAGTGGAAGAGCGGAGGAAGAGCAAGAGTGAGAGTGTCTTTTTTTTCTCTTTTGGGTGTTTATTCTAAACTGTTTCACTTGGTGTTGTACAGGTCCTTCTCAAAATATTAGCATATTGTGATAAAGTTCATTATTTTCCATAATGTCATGATGAAAATTTAACATTCATATATTTTAGATTCATTGCACACTAACTGAAATATTTCAGGTCTTTTATTGTCTTAATACGGATGATTTTGGCATACAGCTCATGAAAACCCAAAATTCCTATCTCACAAAATTAGCATATTTCATCCGACCAATAAAAGAAAAGTGTTTTTAATACAAAAAACGTCAACCTTCAAATAATACTTGGTCGGGAATCCTTTGGCAGAAATGACTGCTTCAATGCGGCGTGGCATGGAGGCAATCAGCCTGTGGCACTGCTGAGGTCTTATGGAGGCCCAGGATGCTTCGATAGCGGCCTTTAGCTCATCCAGAGTGTTGGGTCTTGAGTCTCTCAACGTTCTCTTCACAATATCCCACAGATTCTCTATGGGGTTCAGGTCAGGAGAGTTGGCAGGCCAATTGAGCACAGTGATACCATGGTCAGTAAATCATTTACCAGTGGTTTTGGCACTGTGAGCAGGTGCCAGGTCGTGCTGAAAAATTAAATCATCATCTCCATAAAGCTTTTCAGCAGATGGAAGCATGAAGTGCTCCAAAATCTCCTGATAGCTGGCTGCATTGACCCTGCCCTTGATAAAACACAGTGGACCAACACCAGCAGCTGACACGGCACCCCAGACCATCACTGACTGTGGGTACTTGACACTGGACTTCTGGCATTTTGGCATTTCCTTCTCCCCAGTCTTCCTCCAGACTCTGGCACCTTGATTTCCGAATGACATGCAGAATTTGCTTTCATCCGAAAAAAGTACTTTGGACCACTGAGCAACAGTCCAGTGCTGCTTCTCTGTAGCCCAGGTCAGGCGCTTCTGCCGCTGTTTCTGGTTCAAAAGTGGCTTGACCTGGGGATTGCGGCACCTGTAGCCCATTTCCTGCACACGCCTGTGCACGGTGGCTCTGGATGTTTCTACTCCAGACTCAGTCCACTTCTTCCGCAGATCCCCCAAGGTCTGGAATCAGCCCTTCTCCACAATCTTCCTCAGGGTCCGGTCACCTCTTCTCGTTGTGCAGTGTTTTCTGCCACACTTTTTCCTTCCCACAGACTTCCCACTGAGGTGCCTTGATACAGCACTCTGGGAACAGCCTATTCGTTCAGAAATTTCTTTCTGTGTCTTACCCTCTTGCTTGAGGGTGTCAATAGTGGCCTTCTGGACAGCAGTCAGGTTGGCAGTCTTACCCATGATTGGGATTTTGAGTGATGAACCAGGCTGGGAGTTTTAAAGGCCTCAGGAATCTTTTGCAGGTGTTTAGAGTTAACTCGTTGATTCAGATGATTAGGTTCATAGCTCGTTTAGAGACCCTTTTAATGATATGCTAATTTTGTGAGATAGGAATTTTGGGTTTTCATGAGCTGTATGCCAAAATCATCCGTATTAAGACAATAAAAGACCTGAAATATTTCAGTTAGTGTGCAATGAATCTAAAATATATGAATGTTAAATTTTCATCATGACATTATGGAAAATAATGAACTTTATCACAATATGCTAATATTTTGAGAAGGACCTGTATATATTAGTCGTTTAATTGTTTTTTTTTGTTTGTTTGTTTTGGTGGTCTTGGTGTTTGTAGTTCAGGTGTGACCGTCAGGGTCTCTCACTGACTGGTCGGCGTCTTAGGACACTATGGTGGGTGGTGGCACCGGAGGTTTCTCCGCGCTGACGCGGAGGAACGGCATCAAGGTGTGTGCCGGGTCTCCGTGCAGCGAGGAGGATGTTTGTTTAGCGGTAGGTGAGATTATTGGTCATGGGTCCATTAAATCTGCAGCCCGAATGAATGGAACGGTGTTTTTGTTTGTAGAGAAGGTAGAGCAGCCCCAACAGCTTGTCGAGTCAGGCCTTTCGTTAAATGATTTATTTTTACAAGTATCGCCACTCACCTTACCTGCGACAAAAGTAACTTTGTCAAATGTTCCACCGTTCATTTCTGATGATTTTTTGATTAAGGAACTGTCGAGACACAGGAAAGTGGTGTCTCCCATGAAAAAGGTTTTGTCTGGGTGTAAATCCCCAGGAGACAGCTCTACATGATTTTGAACCTACGTGATGAGGAGTTTAACGTGAGGTTCCATATTACACTGGATGATTTTGATTATGTTTTTTTTGCAACGTCTGTGAACATGAAGTGTTTTGGGTGTGGTCAGGAAGGGCATTTGGTGAAACTGTATCTCAATAGGGACAGACCGGCTTCGACGGGTCCGCAACAGCAGCAAGCTGCTGCTATTGATGGGCAGATGGGAGGCCCATCTGACGGTAGCAGGGTGGCAGAAGTGCCTGCTGCCACTACGGAGGGGCCTGTGCCCAGCGAGGTCGACCCCCCCGCTGGGGAAAGTTTGAGTAGTTTTATTAGTGTGCCAAACATGTATGGAGGTAAATCTTTGGTGAAATTGTGTGTAGGGAAGGGCAATGAGCGGGGGTGGAAGGTGTGTAAACAGCGGTGACGGTGGGGAAATAGATGACGGAGACAAGGGACATGGACGTGAGAAGGGCGGTGATAAGTACTTGATGTGCAGAGATATGTGAAAGGAAAGTGAAGTACAGATGGAGGAAGGAAATATAAGCTCAGAGAAGCGCGGGCAGGAGCGGCTTCAGAGGCTGACGTCGAACAAAAGAGAGGTGGAACTGAGGAAATTATGGAATCGGAAGCTTTGGGCCCGTTAACACGGCGTAGTAAGAGGAAGAATGCTGTGGCTGCTACTCAGGTTAGCAAGCAGATGAATAAAGGACGGAAGGAGGACTCAGACAGTAGCGATAGCGAGAGCTACTTTTCTGACTTCAGCGAAATGTCTGCCTCACAAACGAGTAGTGCAGAGCCAAGATACCTTGCAGAATCGTTTCTCACTTTTTTGCACCAAACAAAAGGCCAGAGAGGGGTGAAGATTGAGAGTTTTTTTCCTGATTTAACAACCTTTTATTTTTCAGCTAGTTACCATATTAGGCACAAAGATGAAGTGGGTTTTACAGAACAACAGGTTTTTAGGCTGAAAAAGATGATGAGTAAAGTTAGAAAGCAATTCTGAATAAAAGTGAAATGCATAGGCACTTTATATTTTTTATAGTCTGTTGGTTTGTTTCTTTTAGCTTCTTACCCAATATGGGCTCTTTTAAAATAGTATCTTTGAATCTTAAAGGGGCTAGGGAAGCTGTGAAACGTGCTTTGATTTACCAGACAGCAGATCAAACAAGGGATCAAATGAGCGACCCTTTAAATGAGGTGGAATGGCACAAAGAATCGAAAGCAAAGGTTGTTATGAGCCATGGCACCTCCCAGTGCAGGGGTTGGTTTCCTCTTTTCTAGAGCGTTCACTCCAAACTCTTTTGAAATCAATGAGATTTTAGACCGTAATCATGCAGAGCCGCATCCGGTAGCTTAGCGCATTCTACTGCAGCTGGTCACGTCTTATGGCCTTGTGGACGTATGGAGGAGGATGCATGCAGACACCAGGCAATATACGTGGTCCCATATGAAAGACAATTGCATTTCGTTGGCTCGTCTTGACCGGTTTTATTGCTTTAACACCATTTTAACGTGTTTAAATCGTGCCAGATTTTACCTGTGGGTTTTACGGATCACTCATTGGTTTTAGGTGATGTTTTTATTAAAAACATTTTACCTAAAAGCGCTTACTGGCATTTTAACTCAGTTTTAACTCAAGACAATAGTTTTAAGGAAATCCTGAGTTATTTTTTGGACTGGTTTTAGACGTAGAAGAGGCAAGATTACTTGTCTGCAACAGTGGTGGGACTATGGTAAAGTTCAGATAAAACTGCTGTGTCAGCAGCACACCCTGAATGTTACTGAAACTGGTCAAAGATCTCCCGGAGGTGAGAGTTGAATACATCACTGGCCAAGAGGTCTGCCAGACGTTCCCAGCAGACCCTCACTATGCGCTTGGGCCTGCCAAGTCTGTCCAGCTTTCTCCTCCCCCAGCGGATCCAACACCAGGTGGTTATCAGTGGACAGCTCAGCCCTTCTCTTCACCCGAGTGTCCAAAACATGTGGCTGAAGGTCTGATGATACGACAACAAAGTCGATCATTGACCTCCTGCCTATGGTGTCCTGGTGCCAAGTGCACTGATGGACACCCTTATGTTTGAACATGGTATTCATTATGGACAATCCGTGACTAGCACAGAAGTCCAATAACAAAACACCGCTCGGATTCAGATCGGGAAGGCCATTCCTCCCGATCACGCCTCTCCAGGTGTCATTGTCGTTTCCCATGTGGGCGTTGCAGTCACCCAGCAGAATAATGGAGTCCTCGGGAGGGGCACTATCCAGCACCCCCGACAGGGATGCCAAGAAGGCCGGGTACTCCGCACTACCACTCGGCCCGTAGGCTGAAATGATAGTCAGAGACCTCTCCCCAACCCAAAGGTGCAGGGATGCGACCCTCTTATCCACTGGGGTAAATCCCAACACTAGATTGCTGAGCTGGGGGGCGACAAGCAAACCGACCCCAGCCCGCCGCCTCTCCCCGTGGGTCACTCCAGAGTAGAAGAGAGTCCAGCCACTCTCGAGGAGATGGGTTCCAGAGCCCACGCTGTGCGTGGAGGCGAGCCCGACTATTTCTAGTCAATATCTCTCGACCTTCCGCACCAGCTCAGGCTCCTTCCCCCCCAGCGAGGTGACATTCCACGTCCCTAGAGCCAGCCTAAGCATCCGGGGATTGGGCCACCGAGGTCTCCACCTTCGTCTGCCGCCCAATCCTCTTTGCACCAGTCCCTCACGGTTCCCCCTGCAGGTGGTGGGCCCACTGGGGGATGGTCTCGCCTCTCTCGTTCGGGCTTGGCCCGACCAGGTCCGGCGAGGAGCAACCCAGCCACCAGGCGCTCTCCGACGAGTCCCGACCCCAGGCCTGGCTCCAGGGTGGGACCCCGGCTCCGCCGTACCGGGCGACGTCACGTGCCTCGTTTTTGTAGTTGTCATGAGGGGTTCTTGAACCGCTCTTTGTCTGACCCGTCACCTAGAGCCTGTTTGCCATGGGAGACCCTACCAGGGGCATTCAAGCCCCAGACAACATAGCCTCTAGGATCATTCGATCACTCAAACCCCTCCACCACGTTAAGGTGGCGGTTCAAGGAGGGGGTGATTTACAGTGGCGGATTCTTCATTTAAAACCTGGGGTTTTAAATGAGTATCCTTTTTGCAGTATGTCTGAGAGCGTGTTTCATGTTTTTATTGAGTGTGCAAGACTGAGAGAGTTTTTACAATATTCAGAGTTTTCAGCCTTTACAGAGTATGTTTTACCAATTCGGTTTTTATTTATGGTGTTTATTATAGTAAGGCCACCAGTTTTCAGTCTCGGATTTTAAATTTTTTATTGGCAGAAGCGAAAATAGCTATTTATTTATCCTGGAGAGACAAGCTGCAGGCAGGACCTCAACTTGGTGTCGGGGCTCTGTGGAAGTGCAACGTGAAAGCTGGGATAAGGTTGGAATTTTGCTTCCACAGAGCCACCGGGGGCATGGAGGAGTTTACAAAACTGTGGGGTTTTAAAAAAGTGCTGTGCACTATTTCTGATGAAGGAGAATTGCACTACAATGTTAATGTAATAGCTATATTCACTTCTGGCATTGTGTAACATGTGTTAATTGAATTGTGTAAATAAATGTTTTGTTAAAAATCTAAAAAAAAATCTTATTTTTCTTTTTCTTCTTCTTCTTCTTCTTCTTCTTCTTCTTCTTCTTCTTATTATTATTATTATTATTATTATTATTATTATTATTATTATCATTGTTACTAGAGCAGCAGACATGCAACTTAACTTTGTGGTTAAAAACACTGGTTTGTTAAAAGTCATAATTCCCTCTTGTCAGTCTTTTAGTCTCCAAGGTATGCCATAGGTTATATAAGCACACAACAATTTATCCAAACCTTCTGCTTTTGCTCTGAATACATATGTAAACTGTATTAGTCAGGTACAGTTCTATGTATTCCCTTTAAAGATTCTATACTTAATTTTTGTTTTTTTACTTTCAAGAATGCTGATTCTCACAGTTTCTCTTTGCTAACGAATTAATTATGTTCATTACCCTTCTTACTACTGAGTACAGAAAACAGGGGGGGAAAGGGGTAAAAATGTTTATGAAAATGTACCAAACTCTGGCTCCAAAACTAGTAGGTTTTATAAAGAACCTATACGTTTTTTTCTGTTATTCTCCCTTAAGAGAAGCCACATAATCTGAAGCACCAGAACAATGAGACAAATACTCTACACAAACAATACTACTTTGCCAAACTTCAAAATTCTTACACAACATAAATATTAAAAAACATAAATATCAAACAACAGCCATGACCCAGATTGTGTCATCAGTTGGTACTGTCACTTGCAACAAATCAATGTGCAGGAATCATTCCAAATAAGTAAAAAACACTCCAGCTGCACGTTAGACATTTTTTGTGTGTATTTGTGTACATTCCTACTATTTCTTTTGAGAGAATAACTTGATTGGCCTGGTGAAAAAATCGCACCTTATTTCTGGCACAAAAATGGACAAACTGAAGACAATTATGTACATACGCAACATTATCTTAGAATCTGACAACCACATTTTCATACTTGTTAGAGTATAAAGCAGCACCACATACAGGACACATACTCTAAAGAGAAATGCCTCAGCAAATGTTTCAACAAAGAATTACATAAAGTGGCAGACAAAACATGGCACTATAAATCATGCACATTCCCAGATTCATGTAACAACCTTTTTTTTAGCAAGTCTCCTGTGGAAATGTTTTCAGAGTAAGACAAATTCCTACATTGTTGCTTCATTGTGTTTGTTGTTTTACAAACATTCATCTGCAATGGTAAATGCAATAACAGGACATGTGCTCACAACCCTGCGAAAAAGCGTCAATGTGGTTTTACAGCCAAACAAATCAAAGGTTTCTCCCTATTGGTGGCATATTAACAGACAATTGATTTTCCCTGATAGAAAAGGTCAGGATAAATGACTTGTGAGCCGTTAGCACAGCTATTTATTAGCCCCCTATCTACAATCTAGCAAATTACTCTTCCTGATCATCCCAGAGGGGAGAGCAAATAGGAAGCTGCTTCTAAAATGTCATTCTATAATGTCAAACCATGGATTATGTGTCATAGTCTCAAAAAGTGTCTTGTTCTTCTATTATTGCCTCATTATTGCCTGATAAACTGCCTGTTTTGGCTTTGGAGATTTGACTGCTTTTGTCACCTCCCACTCACAATCATCTTCTCCTTGATCCTCATCCAGCAAAGAAATATGAGATTTGGCAGTTTTTGCCTTTTTTTTTTTGTGATTTAGATGTTCTTTCTTAATGAGAGAGAGGAAAAAAAAAAACATGTTGCCATACGTCCCATCCCAACACAAGCAAAAGCCAAACATGCCAATTTCAATGGTATTTACAATTATTTGGATCACTTTGATTGACAGCAAAAAAGGTATTAAAATGTTGTTATTATTCTAAGTTTAGCACATTACAGGTTTAGGGGTATTCATGAATGTCAAGTTTTGTTAAACCATAAAGGCAAAACACGAAGATTTCTGATTATATTTCATCCCATGCAACCTGTTTACATCTCACTGATAGGCAGTGTGGTGATATGTGGAAATGAGGGCATGGAGTGACAGCAAATGAGAATGACAGAGCTGAGTACAAGAGTGTTTTGCATACTTTCACCTTTGATTTACTTTATAATTACCATTGGGTTTACCTTCAATGACTGAGTCAGTAAGCCAATCTTTTAAATTGGATTTCTGCATAAACTAGCATTCCCTGCAGATAGGTATCCCTCAGAGCTTTCCTATTTCAATTTCATTCCTACTGCACCCACCATTAGTCCCCCTTCCGCATCCCCACTCTCACTGCTGCTACAAGAAGATTAGCCATTAAGAAAAAAAATAAATCTAAAATACAATATTTTGACAACACTCTATTGGTCTTATTTCTACCAATTTATTTTGGTTTTTATAGTAATTCAGTGCTTATTTCCCCCACTTACAGTTGAGGTGAGAAGATGGACAGATGCTCTCTGCTACAGTACTGAAACATCATCCACCGGAGGATGGTTGGAGAACAGACAAATAAGGGAAAATTTATCTTAAGCAATCTATCATGTACATTTCATGTTTGCTGGATTTGTTATCTTTTAGAGTTGGAGACAGAGCTCTATTTATCTCTCTCTCTCTCTCTCTCTCTCTCTCTCTCTCTCTCTCTCTCTCTCTCTCTCTCTCTCTCTCTCTCTCTCTCTCTCTCTCTCTCTCTCTCTCTCTCTCTCTCTCTCTATCTATCTATCTATCTATCTATATCAAGTTTAAACTAGGGGAACTGTCTATTCAGGTTAAATAAATTGAAGGGCTTCAGCTCATAATAAAGAAAGAAAAAGGGACAAAGCAATTCCCACCTCACACCCTAGACATGTGGAGGCAGATATGTTTCAAATGATCTGAGTTTCTATTATGGATGTGAATCTGTGATGTGTGGATTATGATTACGATGTTACAGCAAATGGCACACTCACACACATACAAACCTGCATATAGCCTTGTAAATATGACAAAAAGAAGATTCAACCCGATATTTACCAGGTGGCCACTACGTGTACATTATAAAACACTATATACACAAATATTCTAGTGTTTCATTTCTGTGTGTGCTAAAGCAAACTATCTCAACATGTGCTTCAAGATACAAACTTGATGTCTTCCCTCTGTAATTGATGACAAGCAGGCTTCCCTATATGTGGAGTTACCTGTGGACCACTTATGAATCAGTTTTGCAACATTTTGATCTGTTGTGCTGAACACAACATCTTTAAACAGAGACATTTACCTGCTTCATTCTACACAACAGTGATAATTATTGGCAGCAAGAGACCTACAGAGTGTTTGTTCTAGTCCTAAATCTTATGACTGGGATTAAAAGTCCTTTATCAAAGCACTTAAACTAGGGCTGCAACCTCAATACATGCAGTCAATAAAAAGCTCCAACACTCCAACACAAATGGAGGGAAAATTACCTATCTCTGTTAATATGGGTGTAGTGCACAGCTGTCCTCATGGTGTTTTGCACAACTGGTAGTTATGATAGAGAACAAAAGGAGAGGTCAAGGAATGGTAAGCTGCATGGCCTTGCCCTTCCCAGGGGAAACTGTTTCTCCTCCAGCTCTACAACCTTTGACCTACGAAGTCTAATTAGACACCTTCTATACTTTTATGTGGAAAAGCAGGAGAATGCAGACCCACGGATATGCAGATAAGGACCACAAGCAGCTTTAGTCCCTCTGTCGTCCAAGTCAAGGTCTTCCATGAATCTGCAATGTATAAATTCATGTAGTCAGCAAATAACAATTGCACTGTGAATGTTTTAAGTTGTGATCAGAGATGCATGCAGTATCTTTTAAACACCTCCTCCAATTCAAAACTCAGTTCAGCCTACAAACAACCTTACTTATAGATATTTCACTTGAAAAGCTTTTGCTTGTTGGCATCCTGAATGTGTTCTGCTAATGTCTGAATGCTTCTAAGACTGCAAAAGAATAAAAATAGAATAAATTGAATACAATTAAGTGGGAGAACTTTCAGTCCCTGTCAACACTGACAAGGATATTTTACAAAACTGTGATTTTCTGCTTGGAGAAACAGATATTTAACAACAATGCTTGTCATTGTGGAGCTGTTTATGGTGTGCTTGGAGAAACAGATTTTTAACAAAAATGCTTGTCATTGTGTAGATATTTCAAGTACATCTAGTACATGTCCTTCTTCATTAGAAACAATGACATAATGGGAAACCACAACAATAATGTTATGATTTGGGGTTGTTTGGTTTTTGGTGGGCTGCACGGTGGCGCAGTTGGTAGCACTGTTGCCTTGCAGTAAGAAGGTCCTTGGTTCAATTCCCAGCCTGGGGTCTTTCTGCATGGAGTTTGCATGTTCTCCCCGTGCATGCGTGGGTTCTCACTGGGTATTCCGGCTTCCTCCCACAGTCCAAAGACATGCCTGTTAGGTTAATTGGTAACTCTAAATTGCCCTTAGGTGTATGAATGAGTGTGTGCGTGGTTGTTTGTGTGTTGCCCTGCGATGTACTGGCGACCTGTCCAGGGTGTACCCCGCCTCTCGCCCATAGACTGCTGGAGATAGGCACCAGCTCCCCTGTGACCCACTATGGAATAAGCGGTAGAAAATGACTGACTGGTTTTTGGTTTTGGGATTTTTCCTTATATGTTTTTCACTGCTCAAGTTTTGAATCATGCTTCTGTTTATTATTTCCCTGTTTATGCTTTTGTTTCATGTTTTTTTTTAGTTATAGTTCTATTAGTTTGTTTCCTTGGATTTGCGTTCTGTTCAAGCCATGTTTTGCTCCTGTCACGTTGTGTTCTCTGTTAATTATCTTTATCCGGTTCACCTGCTCCAAACTAATCTGTCTCCTAGCTCCACTTGGTTTACACTCCATAAATACACACCTGTTCTGTTTTTCGGGGGGAAACATTTCTCAAACCAAGTCTTGTTGTTTTTTGATCATGCCATGCCTGTCTCGCCTACCCTTTTGTTGTTTTGTTACTGCCTCCTGCTGTGAGTGAGTTTTTTGTTATTAAACCTTTTTCACTTACCATCACGCTGCCTGCTAGTCTGCATTCTGGGGTCCTCTATCTCGCAAGCTATAACATAATGTTTCCGCCAACAATGGACCTCACTGATGAGCATCAGGCTAGCTCCATGGACCTCTTTACTTTCCTGTCTCGGGAGGCGGAAAAGTCGTTGCGCCGGTCTGCAGGGCTGTCTGTGCCGCAGTCGGTTTTTTATGGATCCAGGTTCCATGTCCGGGGACAGGTCCCCTTTGTCGCCGTTCTTCTCCTCCACTTCATACGGCAGTGAAGCCCTCGCCCTCCTCCTGCCGCAAGAAACGTCGGCGCAGAGCGCCTTCCTGTGATTCCTGCCGAGGAGGTGGTTTCCCTGTCAGCGGACGTGAGGGCTGCGGCAAGTAAGCCCGCATCTTCGCCTGCCACAGCACTGTCTCCCAAGCTCGCTGCAGCTAGTAGTCCTGCATCCTCGCCTGGCACAGCACGGTCTGCCAGGCTCGCTGCAGAGCCGCCCATGCCGTCTTTGCTCGCTCCAGCCCAGAGCACTGAGTCTTCACCTGATGAACTGGAGGAGTGGCTAAGGTTCTACGCACGACAGATCAAGAGCTTTAGGAGCACCAGTCTCATGTATTCTTCTCCGGAGCTGATGGACAGAATCAGGCAGATGGAGAGGGATTATGAGACTGCATTAAGGCAGTTTTACTGCCGTCCACCTCCTTCCATGCCAGGACTCCAGGGAGCTGCTGCTGCTGCAGAGTAGCCCACGCCAGGACTCCAGGGAGCGACTGCTGCTGCAGAGCAGCCCACGCCAGGACTCCAGGGAGCTGCTGCTGCTGCAGAGCAGCCCACGCCAGGACTCCCGGGAGCTGCTGCTGCTGCAGAGCAACCCACGCCAGGACTCCAGGGAGCTGCTGCTGCTGCAGAGCAACCCACGCCAGGACTCCAGGGAGCTGCTGCTGCTGCAGAGCAACCCACTGTCAAAATTAGGTGAGATCTTTCCATGTAATCCATGCAACATTTAGTAACTGCTCACAGTCCTTCTGAGGACAACCACGGCCTAGATGGACTGACATCGCATAACCTGCCATGGAAGTCGGCAGAAAAAGTAGCCGTTGCAACAGCACAACATGTAGTCAAGAATCTGCTAACAGATGCCTCACTGACCGAAATAGTCATCGTCACTTCCCTTAGCCAGCATGAGAGTCGGAGGAAGAGAGAGCTGGCGTTAGTAGAAAGGATGGATGAGAAGAAGCCGAAAGATCCTCCTCAATTAGAGATATCAATAATCAAACAAGGCAGTGAAATCAAACCACACCCTGATTAAAAACACTACCTGCATAAGAGTGAGACCAACCAAGTGTCCCGCCTGGAGAAAAGACCAAAATCAGCAAAGAGGGACGCAGTTGCCCCTTCAACCTCCGTGCTGGCTGTGGAACGTAGCCTAGCTAGTTGCAGCCTGGAAGATCTAGATGAAACAGAGCACATTCCAACAGAAGATTTAAAAGCAAAGAAGAAGATAAGACAAAGTCTAGCCCAAGAGGAGATCCTGAGTCAATTTAAAATGGAGCCTTTGAACCCAGAAAGAGAAGATAGTGAAATCAGTGGCTCGGAAGAAGAAGAACCATCAGAACAGGAGACCTCTGGGGCAGAGAGTGATGACAGTGAAAGGCTTTTTTCAATCCCAGTGCAGCCGGCAACCCCTCACAAGCCACTCACAGTAGGACAGAGAAAAGGGGAAAAGAAAGCAGTGGAAGTGTTTGACATCTACCGGGTCTCAGAAAGAATGGCCAGAGACCTGACCTGACATGGGGGCCGGTTCAAGTGAAAGATGGCCGTCGAGCATACATACCAGAAGCTGGACAGAGAGATTATCACATCCCGGCTGTATGGGCTGACCGCCTGGAAGACAAAGTCGAACTCAGGGTAAAAGCAACAGTTGGAGAATGGGCCAACATCTTAATGATGCCATCATACCACACCCTAGCAACTTATCAGCCCCTGACCAGCAAGTTCAGATCTACTCATGTTGGAGTTGTGCATGATGTAATGTTAAGAAGACTAAAGAAAGCCACATACAAGTATGCACAAGAGTTCGAGCGACAGGTTGATGAGCTGTCAGCCAAGGAAGAAGAGGAAGAACCTCCACTGCCATCAGCACCACGTTCCACAAGCAAGCCTATAAGGAAAATGTCTGAACAACACACGGCATCCAGCCCTGAAGCTTATGTTTTTTGTGAGTACAAAAAGATCAAGACCTTAGTTAGAGAGAAAAGATTAGAAGAAAGTAATGAAGATTACATCAAAGATGTGTGGCCGATGATTACCAATGCTACTGAAAGTGATGAAGCTAAAAAGTTGTGGCTGAGCCATGTAACAGCCCATCCCTTAGACAAGCAAGGAACAGCTCAAAGCCATTATAGGAGGTTGGTGTTGGAAGACATGGATGATGAAGACTCCCAGATCAAAAGAGCTAGACTGCGAATGGATGGAGGTCACTGCCTTGCACCGGTGTGGCATGTGCTTAAGCAAACAATCTCACCAGCTAGATATGTGAAAGCCCTCCGAGACATAACCAAAGGGAGGAGAGGAGAGATAGCTTTTGCCAAAATGCCGATGCAGGGTACAACAGTTCCACAGATGGATCAAGCAGTGATTTCTTATGATCTGGAGCAGCAGTTTTATGAAGAAAGAAGAAAGAAAGAGACAGGACAAGGGGCCAAACCACCAACTAAGGCCAGTGTGAAAGCTCCAGCCAACCCTCCTAACAGACCACCGCTCTAGAGAAGAGAAGAACCGCAAAGAAGATTTTACAGACCACCAGCATTGCAAGGCCCACAAAAGAAAAACACCTTTCTCCCTAGAGAAGAGTACAACAAACTGTCCTCTGAAGAAAAGAAGGCCCTCTTCGAATCCCGCAGATCAGGGACCGGGGGGCCTGCCAAGTAATGATGACACGGCCGCGAGTCACCCTGGAAAATGCCTACTGGAAGGGCGACGAAATCTACACAGAAGTGGGAGAAGAACCCTATCTAGAGGACACCGGGGCTGAGGTATCCATGACTCGCAGAGGCCTAAAGACGACAGGATACCTTACGCTCCAATTTGCCAATGGGACCGTAGAAGAGATGCCATATGGAACTTGGCAAGGAATCATTTGGGTGAAGGGTCCATACAACCTCACTACCGTCACAGACTTGAAAGAACTTAACAAACCATTTGGAGAGCACAGCTCTCTACCTCAAAGGCTGAGCCAGCTACGATCAAGGTTAGTAAAAGTAGGATTGACTCAGAGTAGAACCGGGGCTCAAGAGTGGTACAAAACAGTAGATGTGCCAGAAGTAACTGAACAGAAGCTGAAAGAAAGCGACTTCTCCCCGGCTGGGAAAGAGAAGTTACGGAAGATCATCAACTCAGCTAATGTGGCCTGGTTCAAGAATGACTGTGGAGACCTGGGACTGAAGTATGTACACCTCATAGAAGGGGGAGTGCATCCACCTGTTCGACAGTACCCCCTGGACCCGGGTGCTGTTGAAGAAATGGATAAAATAGTAAAAGAATTGAGCGCTCTAGGAATCATCAGAGAAGAACTAAATCCCATCACTAACAGTCCCATTCAAGCAGTAAAGAAACCAGAGTCAGCAGGAGGAGGTTGGAGGCCAGTAATCAACTTCAAGGCCCTCAATCGAAGAACCATAGCAAACTGAGCCAGCCTAATCAATCCCCAAGGAGCATTGAAGACGCTAAGAGTCAAGAAATATAAATCCTGCATTGACTTAGCAAATGGATTTTTCTCCCTCAGACTCGCAAAGCAATCACAAGGCAAGACGGCATTTACACACAAAGGCAAGAGTTATGTATGGCAAAGGTTACCTCAGGGGTACAAGAACTCCCCTAATGTGTTCCAGTCAGCTGTGATGGAAGTTTTGGGTGACCTAGGAGCAACAGTGTACCTAGATGATGTGTTCATCGCAGACGACACCGAAGAGGAGCACCTAGAGGGATTGCAAACAGTGGTGGAGAGAATCACAGCAGCAGGTTTGAAGCTAAATCTCAAGAAATGCCAGTTTGGACAGTTTCAGGTGAACTACCTAGGGTTCCAAGTGACAATAGATTTGGGACTCTCAGAAGGATATCGAGAAAAGCGGGCACAAATCAAGCCACCTGAATCTGAAAATTATCTAAAAAAGATTTTTGGACTCTGCAATTATGTGAGAGATCATGTTCCTAATTATCAAAGATATGCTAAGCCATTATATGCCTGCCTAAAGAAGCGAGAAGGAGAAGAAATAATGACAAAGAAAAACTGGACATGGACTGCATCAAACCAGAACGACCTGGATAAGCTCAAAAGAGCAATCCAAGAAGCCGTGAGGTTGGAACCGAGGAGCTTGACTGAAAAGTTGGTGGCCGAGATCAGCTGTGAAGATGAGGACTCCATGCTGAAAGTAAGCAATGAAAATGGGGGGTTAGTAACGTTGTGGAGTTACACTTTGTCATCTGTAGAGAAGAAATTCCCCCAAGAAGAAAAAGAGTTAGCAGTGCTTGCTAGATACTGGAGCACCTTAAAAGACCTAGCACAAGGACAGCAGATTAAAGTCATCACTCAGAGCCAAGTCCACAAGTATCTCAGAAAAGGGACGGTGGAAAGCACAAAAGCAACAAATACAAGGTGGGGAAGATGGGAAGACATCCTGCTGGACCCCGACCTTGAGATTGGCCCAGCACAACCAGCCAACAAGAAAACACGCTTAGAGCCGTCTGTGACAGAAAGGCCGCCAGAGTGGGTCCTATGCACTGATGGGTTGAAGAAAGGACTGGATCAGATGGCCTACTGGGGGTTTATTCTCAAACAGCATGGTCAGGAGAGGTGGCGCCAGAAAGGTAAAACTCCCGGTAGTGCACAGACGGGAGAAGTGACAGCAGTACTGGAAGGAATGTTAGAGTTGATGAAGAGAAGAATCAAGACAGCAAAGATAATCACAGACAGCCACTACTGTGCACAAGCTTTACACGAAGACCTATCCATTTGGGAAGAGAATGAATTTGAAAGCCCCAAAGGAAAGTTAGTGGCCCATCACGACCTGTGGAAGAAGATCGCCGAGTTGAGAATGAGCCTGGAACTTGAAGTGGAGCACCAGAAGGCTCATACCCGAGAAGGGGCTCACTGGCGTGGAAACGATGAGGTGGATCGCTATGTCCAACAGAGAAAAGTTGTCTTTGTTGGGATCGAGAAGTGGGACAGAACGCCACAAGGAAGGGCGGTCCCTGAAGAGTACGTGGATGAGGTAGTACGGAGCGTGCATGAGGCCTTAGGACATGCAGGCGTGCTGCCTACCCATAAAGAATTGGACGACCCGCACCACTGGATCCCTATGAAACACATCCGCCGCATACTACGGGACTGTGAAGTATGTGGTCAATACAACGCAGGACGCCGTGGACAGCGGCTGGAAGGTCTGACCATCAAGAGCACCATCCCTGGGGCTCAGTGTGCATGGATGTCGCGGGCCCCATGGGGATAACAGGGAAGAAAGGTGAGAAATACCTCCTGGTGCTAGTAGACTCAATGTCAGGGTATGTAACTGTAAGAGCAGCAAGGAGAGCCAACGGCAGCAGTGTCGTTGCCATGTTGGAGCAAGTCTGTAGTTTCCTTGGGGTGCCTAAGGAACTGCGAACAGACAATGGGACTTATTTTCGCAACGAACAGGTTGACCACTGGTGCCAGAGACATGGAGTAATGAGAGTTTACTCTCCACCATTCACTCCCCAAGCAAATGGAGTGGTGGAACGCACCATAGGTCTGGTGAAAAACTGGATAACAAAAAATGCTAATTCTCTTGACTGGAGCACCAAAGCTGTAGAAATAGGGCAAGCACTGAATGACAGATATCGAGTCAGTAGGCCCTCCCCTGCGGCAGAACTCAACCAATGACCATTTTCTTCACAAGAAGTGGGGCGGAGCTCCAATGAGAAAACAGGGAAGCCAACGCCTAAGGTGCCATCCCGTGAGGGACAACAAGTGTGGGTGAGAGCACGAGATCACCCTGTGTCGACAGCAGTGAAACCCAAGTACGACACCACTGACATTGTGAAGCAAGTATTAGATCGTAACACAGTGTTGTTACAGAAGAGAGGGATTCAAGGAGTTGAACAGCTCAAACCAATTCTCAGCTAAGGATAACCAGAAACCATGTTAATGTCGCTCATGGTCCTTCAAAATATGCCAACCAAACTTGCTGGAACACAACCTCTCTGAACGTCTTTTTGCCTTGGACAGAATACCCTCCCCTAAAGAACCAGTCAGTGTTCTTTCGTGAAAGCCAAGAAACCAATTTCACCAGACTAAAGAAGATTACACAGAGAAACCCAACATGGATAAACGACTCCACGACCCAACAACTTGTCAATTGCACCTGGTCAATCTCCAACCTTGAACTCACTGATGAAGGAGTAATAATATGGGTGAGAATCCTGCACCGACTCATCCGCCGTACAATCTGAACATGGAGAATGGCTGAATACAACATTTCCCTGGGTTTGGAAGGCTTATGGTGTTCCTCACTTCAAAGGAGACTTCCCAGAGGGTGAAATCCGAACACATGAAGGGTTGAAAGGACCTTATTATGCCGATATGTATGTCCAAAAACTACCTAAGCCAGATGAACTATTGAATGTAACGGCAGGAGATTTTCACAAAATTGACCAGTGTGTGGCACAACAAGTTTTTGACAGTCTTAACAACTCCGTGTGGTCAAGCAATGGAGTCATGTCAACATGGCGATATGACTGCTCCGTCCTAAATACAATCAAAACAGCAAAGATGCTCCTGCAGGCCTGGGCAGAAGAGCGCAGCAGAGATTGGTCCCGAACCTGGTGGGGATTGCAGGAGTATGAAGTTAAAGAATGGGTTATTCCCCGTTTGTCTCAGACTGGTAACTACTGGGTTCAATACCAATATTTAGCAACGATTTACTCCAAAGAGCGAGACATTTGGCTGCAACCCTTCTATTGGCCGGAAAGATTTGTTCACCCAAGACCCTGGCGTATGGAGTGTAACACTGCCCATACTCAGTGCACCATAGGCCTTGCCCGCAGACCCTGCCAAGAGCTCACAGGCTGGACTGAATTATGCCAATCCCATTATGATAATGAGTACAACACCTATGCACATGAAGTTGTGTGGAAGAAAATTGTAGGAGTGTGGAGAAGATCTCTCGGTGGAGGATCGACCTGTGCCGAGACCGTACTGGGACACAATCTTAGGCATAGAAAAAGCATCACGGATGTTATTGTGCCTTTCATTCCCGATTCGGTAATTGCTCTGGCCGAATTGTATGCTTTTAGACAGCACTTATGCTCTGGCAGCATAGATAAGGGTTTAGACTGGGTAGGATATAATCTTTTCTACTCCAACCTCACATGTAAGCTACCTAAATAAACCTGGAAGAATTGTGGGGAAGGAGCGTATCAGCATGCTTGTAGTTGGTATGAGACATTAGGACACTCAGTCAGCAATGTAATTACTACAGTTGCTCAGGAAGCTGGACACATTATAGGGGAAGGGGTTTCAGTAGTTGAAGGTTGGATCGCTAATTTGTTTATGATGCTATGGCCTTATTTGCTTGCTGCTGTAGGAGTGATTATTGTAGTCATAATATGTAAAGTTCTTGCGCAACAATTCCTTCGGTCCATGCTCAGGCCGGGAAGGAGGAGTTATCAGCCACTCCCCTTGAGGGAGGGGCCACCCCGGGTATAAGACCCAAGGTTTGGGGAGTTTGAGTCACTCTGAGTTCCGGGTTTGAAAAGAACGCTTCAGCCTAAGCCTTTGCAGTCGCTTATCATCATGACTACCAATTCAACCACTATCTCCGAGCCTGTCCAAGTGAGTACAGTGGAGTTTTATGCGCTTCTCTGTGGATGGCTATGCTATTGCCACACCGGAGCCTGGTTGGTCAGCCAACCATTACGGTTTCTCATCGTGCTTCAAGGCTATGCTAAATTAATCTTTGGCCATTTCTGGATACACAGATGGGAAGTGGCATTGTCGCTGTTTGCGTCCTATCTTTTGGGAAGGGTCAGTGTTGACTGGAAGAGAAGCCTGATGGTAGCGCTGTGGCTTTGTGTTGACACCATTGCTTTAGTGCTTGAGATACTGCTGAGCGGACGTCATGCCACCCGTCGCACACCTGCTAAGATAGTTACTGCAATAATGGAGGCACTCTTAGCTTTTGGCGTCGCCTATTTAGGGCAATTAACTCTCTCTCTCAAAGGACAAGGCAAATGGATTTGGCTCGCAAAACTGGTTAGCTTGGGGGCTTGGAGCTTAGGATGGGGAGTACTCTCTCTGCTTTATTGGCTGCAACTCAATTCTGATCTAGCCATTATGGTTTGGCTTATGACCTATGCAGCTTTCTTCCATTACTCAGCTGCTTCCCCCGATGCCTTGTCGAGTGACAATCAACCACCACCCTTTCGCTCCCCTTGGCTGGCCACCCAGAGATGGAACAGAGAAGCAGTCTAGTACTACAGTCTGATTTTAGGACTTTTAGGATAAAGACGCAGCAAGGGGGAATGTATCTCCCCATCATCAGTTACATCTGGAGAGATCCTAAAGATGGGTTCTGGTTGCCCACCCTCCATCTACACGACGGGAGGGTTGTTGCTATTGGCGCCCATGGCTCCCCTGATTCGCCTCCTCGGGGCACCGAGGTCCAGGGATGTCAGGTGTCAACCACTACTGCAGAGAGCAGCACTCAAACCTCTCTCACCACCAAGAGCGTCACCTGCCAAACTTTTGCAGGTGATGATGAAGAGCAACACCAGCCGGTCTCGCTGGAGGAGCTAGTCTCCCAGAATTCTCCTATAGGTGACTCCATGCATAAGGAGACGGCTCCTCCACAGCTGTCGGAGTAGAGCCACTGCTTCTCCACATCGAGAGGAGCCAGTTGAGGTGGCTCGGGCATCTATACCGGATGCCTCCTGGACGCCTTCCTCGGGAGGTGTTCCAGGCACGTCCCACCGGGAGGAGGCCCAGGGGACGGCCCAGGACACGCTGGAGGGACTATGTCTCTTGGCTGGCCTGGGATCGCCTTGGGCTCCCCCCGGAGGAGCTGGAAGAGGTGTCTGGGGAGAGGGACGTCTGGGCGTCTCTGCTGAGTCTGCTGCCCCCGCGACCCGGTCCCGGATAAAGCGGAAGACGACGAGTACGAGAACAAGTTCTATTAGTTTGTTTCCTTGGATTTGCGTTCTGTTCTAGCCATGTTTTGCTCCTGTCATGTTGTGTTCTCTGTTAATTATCTTTATCCGGTTCACCTGCTCCAAACTAATCTGTCTCCTAGGTCCACCTGGTTTACACTCCATAAATACACACCTGTTCTGTTTTTCGGGGGGAAACATTTCTCAAACCAAGTCTTGTTTTTTGATCATGCCATGACTGTCTTGCCTACCCTTTTGTTGTTTTGTTCCTGCCTCCTGCTGTGTGAATGAGTGTGTGTGTAAGTGGTTGTTTGTGTGTTGCCATGCGATGGACTGCCGAGCCTTGCTGGGTGTACCGCCCCTCCCGCCCATGGACTGCTGGAGACAGGCACCAGCCTCCCCGCGGCCCACTATGGAAGAAGCGGTAGAAAATGACTGACTGACAAGCTATTCATTCAATTCAGTTCAATAAAAAAAAACTACTTTAATAATCCCACGTGGAAATTAAATGTTGTTGTAGCTCATATTGTTTTTTTTTTTTTTTTTCCAAAGAGCTGTTGTAGATGCTGATGCCCGTGGGCCGGAAGGATCTCCTGTAACATCATGATTGCTAAAGTTGGATGAACAGAAGGCTCTGACGGACACTATTTGAAGCCCTTTGGAAACCATAAGAGTAAGCTCTTATGGCGTACATTGTTAATACAGCCTTGCACTCTGTTAGCTATGAACTTTTTCAAAACAAATATTAAACATTAAAGGATGGTGTGTCAGGGCACGGAGCTGTGTGCAGGTTTGTGATGCTGTGTGAGTGTTGTGTCTCCCTCCTCCCACTAGGGTGTGACTGGCAGGTGCAGCCACACAGCTGCATCACATCAGGACCAATCACCAAAGAGCTTCATAAGCTGCTTAGACTCTGAATGAGGTGTCGGATTGTTTACTCTGCTGAGTGGTATTCAGACGCAAGCAAACCCTGCTCCTTGTCTGCCTTTGTGCCTATTGTTAACCCTGGCTCTCCATTTTCCTTCAATGTTGCTGTTTGCCGAACCCAGCTCTGGAAAAACCCTCCGTGGCCCTGGTCTTTCCATGTTGGCAACAGCAGAACTTCTTTCCTGGAAAACCCAGGTTGAGTCTCCTGCCGATCAGTAACTACTTCACTGAGGTTACCTTAGCCTCAAAGTTGCTCGGAGAATTCCAGATCACCCATTTGCTCCTCACTTCACTTGCCATGCCCGTCCACTTTCCAAAATCAACAACCATTTGTGGAAACCTGCTTGCACAGTTCACTCACCTGCCAATCTCTGTCTCCGTGGCCCATCCACTCACTCCTGGAACCTTCATCTGATTCCACAAGTAAGATCAATATTCACACGATCAGAACTTTTCCTCACCTATCTCAGTCTAACAGCTCCATGCCTCATAGTGAGCTAATCCCCGCAACCAGACGAGTTGACATCACTCCTGACATTGCCAAAAACATTTCAATAAATCTGTTTAAATCTACTGTTCTCCTGGTGTGCTGCTCTAGAGTCTCCTGGTTAAAACGGCAACATGACATGGCGTAGGTATACATGAACCAAGCAGCATCTAATTCAATTCAATTCAGTTTATTTATATAGCGCCAATTCACAACACATGTTGTCTCAAGACACTTCACAAAAGTCAGGTACACACATTCCAATTAATCCTAACCATTGAACAGTGCAGTCAGATTCAGTTATTTTTTCAAATTGGATAAAAAGTTTTTCTGTCTTAGGAAACCCAGCAGATTGCATCGAGTCAGAAATTTGTAGCATTCACTCCTCCTGTATGAGCATGTAGATACGGTGGACAGTCACTGGCGTTATAGCATCTGACATATGTAAGCTATGGTACACATGTTCCAAGCTTACTTACAGGTGTAAATGATCTCGCCTGTTATCCTAGTAACGAGAAGAAAAGGACGGAGTGCTGATTTGACCTGGTGCTGATATAGCAGGACAAAGCAGTACTGTAGTTTTTTGCTCTAAGCGGCACCTGGCTGATAGTGACCTATCTAAAAAATCAGTTTACAGTAAATCATGATTTAGTAAATGATACAAAATTATAATAAAAATTCTTGAAATGTAAAGACACCACAGAAGATTAATTATTCTCACTGTTCCACTACAAACTTATCTCAACTCACATAGTAACCAAATTTCCAACGATTTCCATGAAAAATGATAGTCTGTTACCCAAGTACACAGGTCATCTTCCTGTTGCTGTGACTTATACATATACAGCTCCCTATCAAATCTCTGCACAAATCTTCATGGTATTCAGAATTACTACTGTTGTAGTAGTCCTCACTCCTTCACTATACAGCTTCACTATCTTGCAGACGAGAAGCCATTATACTGCTGTTTTTACCATGGGGTCTTTGTTAAACTATACACAAAGAAAAGGTAATATTGCAGCTCCTCACAAAGACTGCAACAGCTAAACTTTATACACACTGCAGTCACCAACCTTACCTTGAGGGAAAATGTTGTTTCCAGCTCTCTTTTGCAGGAAATAGCCACATTTTGCTCCTGGAAAAAGCTGTATTTTTTTCTACCCAAATGGAGTGCTGTTAAATGAGGTTAGGGTGATATGTCTGTGCCCACTTCAAGTTGATTATGTAATAAACTAAACTGTTCAGTTTCCAAAGTGTGAGCTCCAATCACAACACTGCACATACATTTATATATGTAGAGCATGAGATATGGATAAATAACTCACTAAAGTTTATACACAATACACTGGTACTATCAGTATGTATTAAAGTCATGTGAGCCTAATTAAGATATTCCATTCAGTCTCAAGTTTATCAAACTATATCTGCAGTGTAAATGATCTTTTTAAGAGAACCTAAATTATGAAGTTCATGTAAGACGTACAAAGGTTGAACAATGAAACTGAAACACCTGTCATTTTAGTGAGGTTTCATGGCTAAATTGGACCAGCCTGGTAACCAGTCTTCATTGATTGCACATTCCACCAGTAAGAACAGAGTGTGAAGGTTCAATTAGCAGGATAAGAGCACAGTTTTGCTCAAAATATTGAAATGCACACAACATTATGGGTGACATACCAGAGTTCAAAAGAGGACAAATTGTTGGTCCACGTCTTGCTGGCGCATCTGTGACCAAGACAGCAAGTCTTTGTGATGTATCAAGAGCCAGGGTGATGTCAGCATACCACCAAGAAGGATGAACCACATCCAACAGGATTAACTGTGGATGAGAGAGGGAGCTGTCTGAAAGGGATGTTCGGGTGCTAACCCGGATTGTATCCAAAAAACATAAAACCACGGCTGCCCAAATCATGGCAGGACTAAATGTGCTCCTTAACTCTCCTGTTTACACCAGAACTGTCCGTCGGGAGCTCAACAGGGTCAATATACGGGTCCTTCTCAAAATATTAGCATATTGTGATAAAGTTCATTATTTTCCATAATGTCATGATGAAAATTTAACATTCATATATTTTAGATTCATTGCACACTAACTGAAATATTTCAGGTCTTTTATTGTCTTAATACGGATGATTTTGGCATACAGCTCATGAAAACCCAAAATTCCTATCTCACAAATTTAGCATATCATTAAAAGGGTCTCTAAACGAGCTATGAACCTAATCATCTGAATCAACAAGTTAACTCTAAACACCTGCAAAAGATTCCTGGGGCCTTTAAAACTCCCAGCCTGGTTCATCACTCAAAACCCCAATCATGGGTAAGACTGCCGACCTGACTGCTGTCCAGAAGGCCACTATTGACACCCTCAAGCAAGAGGGTAAGACACAGAAAGAAATTTCTGAATGAATAGGCTGTTCCCAGAGTGCTGTATCAATGCACCTCAGTGGGAAGTCTGTGGGAAGGAAAATGTGTGGCAGAAAACGCTGCACAACGAGAAGAGGTGACCAGAACCTGAGGAGGATTGTGGAGAAGGGCTGATTCCAGACCTTGGGGGACCCGCGGAAGCAGTGGACTGAGTCTGGAGTAGAAACATCCAGAGCCACCGTGCACAGGCGTGTGCAGGAAATGGGCTACAGGTGCCGCATTCCCCAGGTCAAGCCACTTTTGAACCAGAAACAGCGGCAGAAGCGTCTGACCTGGGCTACAGAGAAGCAGCACTGGACTGTTGCTCAGTGGTCCAAAGTACTTTTTTCGGATGAAAGCAAATTCTGCATGTCATTCGGAAATCAAGGTGCCAGAGTCTAGAGGAAGACTGGGGAGAAGGAAATGCCAAAATGCCAGACGTCCAGTGTCAAGTACCCACAGTCAGTGATGGTCTGGGGTGCCGTGTCAGCTGCTGGTGTTGGTCCACTGTGTTTTATCAAGGCAGGGTCAATGCAGCTAGCTATCAGGAGATTTTGGAGCACTTCATGCTTCCATCTGCTGAAAAGCTTTATGGAGATGGAGATTTCTTTTTTCAGCACGACCTGACACCTGCTCACAGTGCCAAAACCACTGGTAAATGGTTTACTGACCATGGTATCACTGTGCTCAATTGGCCTGCCAACTCTCCTGACCTGAACCCCATTGAGAATCTGTGGGATATTGTGAAGAGAACGTTGAGAGACTCAAGACCCAACACTCTGGATGAGCTAAAGGCCGCTATTGAAGCATCCTGGGCCTCCATAAGACCTCAGCAGTGCCACAGGCTGATTGCCTCCATGCCACGCCGCATTGAAGCAGTCATTTCTGCCAAAGGATTCCCGACCAAGTATTGAGTGCATAACTGTACATGATTATTTGAAGGTTGATGTTTTTTGTATTATAAACACTTTTCTTTTATTGGTCGGATGAAATATGCTAATTTTGTGAGATAGGAATTTTGGGTTTTCATGAGCTGTATGCCACAATCATCCGTATTAAGACAATAAAATACCTGAAATATTTCAGTTAGTGTGCAATGAATCTAAAATATATGAATGTTAAATTTTCATCATGACATTATGGAAAATAATGAACTTTATCACAATATGCTAATATTTTGAGAAGGACCTGTACATGGCCGGGCTGCTATAGCCAAACCTTTGGTCACTCATGCCAATGCCAAACGTCGGTTTCAATGGTGCAAGGAGTGCAAATCTTGGGCTGTGGACAATGTGAAACATGTATTGTTCTCTGATGAGTCCACCTTTACTGTTTTCCCCACATCCGGGAGAGTTATGGTGTGGAGAAGCCCCAAAGAAGCGAACCACCCAGACTGTTGCATGCCCAGAGTGAAGCATGGGAGTGGATCAGTGATGCTTTGGGCTGCCATATCATGGCATTCCCTTGGCCCAATACTTGTGCTAGATGGGCGTGTCATTGCCAATGACTACAGAACCATTCTTGAGGACCATGTGCATCCAATGGTTCAAACATTGTATCCTGAAGGCGGTGCCGTGTATCAGGATGACAATGCACCAATACACACAGCAAGACTGGTGAAAGATTGGTTTGATGAACATGAAAGTGAAGTTGAACATCTCCCATGGCCAGCACAGTCACCAGACCAAAATATTATTGAGCCACTTTGGGTTGTTTTGGAGGAACAAGTCAGGAAACGTTTTCCTCCACCAGTATCACGTAGTGACCAGGCCACTATCCTGCCAGAAGAATGGCTTAAAATCCCTCTGACCACTGTGCAGGACTTGTACAGGTCCTTCTCAAAATATTAGCATATTGTGATAAAGTTCATTATTTTCTATAATGTAATGATGAAAAATGAAAAAAAAAAAGCCAAACCAGGGATTGGATTTGCAAATTGTCCAAAGGCCTTTGCACAATTTTAATATTGGCTTTGGATTGTCCCTGAATAAATAAACATGACTAAATGAATTTATGAATGAATGAATATATTCAGTTTAAAATGCAATCCCACTACACAAATGCACATTCCCAGTATGAATTTAACTGACACCAAATATCAAATCTCCTCATTCTGCTGCCAGAGCATAATTTTTTTCACTTGCACCCTCCATAAAGTGCATGAAAGATTTTAGGAAAACTACAAACCAGTGGCCCCTTCTGAGGTGATTATAAGATCATGACAGAAAACAGATAAAGAAAGAAAATCAGACCATGTGGGTACCTCTGGCAATAAATGTGAGGCAATAATGGCATGACATTGATTGACATTTTACTGTTGCTGTTTAACGATAATAATATGCTTTCAAGTTTGGCATGGAAATGACTTCATGGTCATATAATGACAGCTCTATAGCTGTCAGGGTTCTGTGTGGTGGATAACATCTTTATTGTTTTCCATCATTGTGTGCTGACAGGGATTTGACTTACAATAAAATAAAAACTTTCTTTCTAAGTGTGTTTGATGTGTGATTAATGGTCATGGTTACTCATGTTTTTGGCTGCTTTTGTCTCCTCTTGTGCCTTAATTCTTTCTGATACCACACATACTTAACTAACTTTCTTTCCATCTCAACGGCATTTTTCTGTAGCATCAAAAAAAAAGAAGAAAAAAATTCAATAGTGAATTTATATAAAATGTAAAATGTAACATTTGGGAGACAAGATGTTTCAATGATCACTGATATTCAAGCCATAACATTGTTTGTAAGGCCAGTGGACTAATTTAGTGGACTCCTGTTTAATTAAAGTCCATTCATATGCAAAAAAAAAACAACTCCAGAAATTGAGAAAAGCTTGATATTCAAAAATTATGGTTATGTTGAGAAGTTCCTCTCTACTGAATGAGACCACAGGATTATGGCCTGACACCACAGTACTGTGGCTCAAAAAACATAAAAACACACAAAATACAAAAACAAAGAGACAGCGAAGCTCCGAGGCTGCCATCGTCGGCGCCATCTTGGTTTTTAGAACATAAAAATATAAATATAACTAACATTGCATGGTAGTGTTGCATCACTCTTTCAGTCATGGTTTTCAACCATCTTTGATCAGCTTGTTTATATTGTACATAGCCCATTAGTCTTCCGTATTCTTTCATTTTGTTTGGTAGTTTAGTTGGATTGTTTTAGCATAGTAAATAATTTGTTGATTGAAATATGTTTGACTTTGAGTTGACTTATTTTTGCTGTTTGTGAGTTTTGCTGTTTAATAATGTCAGAGCTTGGCTCATCCCTTTCAATTTTGTCCTAATGCCACCGCCTTATTGGGCTGGTAGTCACCGGACAACCCTTAACAGACCGAAATATTATTTAATAAAATATTAAAGTATTAAATATTAAATAATATATTCATATTCATAATTACAACAAGACAGAAACACAAATTGTCTGAAACTGAAGGTGCCGCTTCTACTCAGATTTTTAGTTTCATTTCTGGAGTCAGGTGTTAAAACTGTTGCTCCTCCCATTATCTACGGGATCAATATGCAACAGCAGTGTTTTTGTTGTAACAGCTGCACAACAGTGAGAGGAGTAGTTGTGATGGTAAGTTCAATTAGGTGTTAACTAAAAACTACCATACACTGCACTGTACACTGGAAAAGCTGTCCTTATATTTTTGAGGGGTACTATCTCTCTAAAAGCTGCTCACGAGTAAAGCACAAAAGTTGAAAGCTTCCATACCAGTGAACAGTAGACAAAATTTTAAAGTCTAAGCTATACATTGAACTAACTTGGACAAGACTCTGAGATGTCTATTCACAGCTATGATTTAAACCTATATATTTCATCTAGATTTACATCCAAGCAAAACTCTTTGGTCTAAAATTTAGTCTAAACATTATCAAACCATTTAAACACTGTCTGGATGCATTTTTGTCAAAGAAAGAGAAGAGATGAATAGCTCAAAGGAAAGGAAGACAAAGGGCAAAATAGTAGAATTACCGCTTCTTCTTTACAGGCGTTGAATGTACTAATGGGACATACCGCACTGAGGCTTTGAATTGTGTGCAAAGGAATCCAGGAAGTTTTAAAAGAAGGCATGTGTTGTTTACATAAGTGATGTCATTGATGATGTTAGAAGCCTTGCAGGTTCACCAAGTGGTTGAAGGATTCAATAGTGTCAGTTTGTGTATGACACATAGGTGCATTACGAACCCATGAAAGGAGGTTCTTGACACTGTGTAGGGACATATGATCTCATCCAGAGTACCTGCAGGGACTTAAAGTCCTAAAAAAAACAGATTTCCAATACTTAAGCTACTGTCTGTGAGGTCTATAAATATTTGTTTACCCATTGCTTCTTCAGTTGACTTTTGTTTTTATTTTAAGAAATATGTTTGCTGTATTCATTTGTCCCAAGGTATGGCTGAAGAATGTAGAAATTGTTACACTCTGACAAAACTAGAAAACCTTTGATGTAGAACAGTTTTACACTGTAATGGAATATTTACAAAACACGAAAACATAATTTGATGTTAATAATGATAATAAATCTTATTTATACTGCACTTTACATCAGTAAATCAATCTCAAAGGGTCACACTTAAAAAACTAAAAAAAAAAAAAACATTAAAAATAAAATGAAACAAAGCCAAAAAAAATCTGAGATGATTAAAATTAAATTAGCTTAAAAATCTTTGGAACAGCAGAGTCTTCAGTTTCTCTTGTGAAGGACTACAGTCAGTAGTTTCCTGAATTGTTCTAGCAGTGCATTTCACAGGCAAGGCTTAGCTGTGCAGAAGTTTCCCCTAGAAGTTAGTTTGGTCTTTGGGAATTAGAATTCTAAAGAAGTTGATGATCTTCTCACTCCACACACAGACTGTTGTGTGTGGAGTTAGACGTTCTATAAAACTTGTAGTCTGTAGGAGTGCAGAAAAGTTTAATTTAGTCTCCCTAGGTTTTGAAGAAATACTTTATATTCTGTTTGAGTCATATTTTCCAATCCGTTCAGTTTCCTCTATCATGTTATGAAGTTTAAACAAAAATTCAACATGGAAGACTCACCATCACCTCTAGCTTCGTCTAATTACTCCTCCATGCGGCTCTGCTTCACCAATCAGCATCATCCATGGAACCCTCCATTCTGCAGCTGAACTTTGACCCTCCTCCACCTTATCTTCACCATTTGCCTTCCAAACTCCTTCCAAATCTCTTCAGGTCTCCACTCCACCACCAGGATCGTATCCCAAGGGGGAAGACATCTCGAAATGTAACCCTAAGATGTTCATTCAAGCGCATGTCATTCTCAGCATTCGCGTCTTCCACTGGGGTCCGAGCGCCAAAGAAATAAACAGTCACTAATAAGCTTTTCTAATTGCATCCCTGTCTTCTCTTTCTGAGTCTTTCCAGGTTGAAATGTCTGTTATGTTTTTCCGACTGTTACGTCACAGTATTTGCTGCGGAACAGCTAAATAAGGTCATGGACTTCCGGCCCATCCATTTCGCGTATCCGCCATATTTATTTTTTGCTTTGATTTTGTAGTCCAATCTCAAGTTTGCCTATGCTGAAATAGGATATATTTGCTTCTGTTGTTGGTTGTATTAACCCATACAATTCATTACACTGTCTCCCAGCATCAGAACCTCTTCGAAGTGCCTGGTTAAATTTTATTTTTCATGGAAATCTGCCCACATTAGTGGAGAAATTCCTATTTCCCCACTTCAAGGACAGCAACCTCCGCCAGCATCAAGAAGGATTTGCTGAAAGAATTCTTCTGATTAATGGGTCAGTTCCTTCTGTCTATGGAAACGACAAATGCAGCAAAGCAGTAAGCTGCAAATAACGCTGAAATGACAAAAAACTTTAATTTAGACATGAATTTCTTGTGTGTTGATATGACGTCCTGGCCATTGTTTTGATAGCAGTAGCATCATGCCCTCTGCTTTATGTTAGCGCTGTGTGCTCACTTTTCGCTCATTGAGGGCATAAACGTACAGCGTACTTTGGATAGTATTATTACATTTACAGTTTTGCATTGTTTTAGCCATTTTTGTCTTGTTTTTACGGTGCTAGGTAATTGTTATCAAACTACAAAAATGGCCGAACGTGTCTAAGTGGAGCGTTTTTTGACCGGGAGGGGGGCAGGGTGTGAAGTGCCTCAAGAGGGTTTAGAGAGACGGCAAACAAAACGAGTTGCTCTCAGATGCACCTCAGAACTGGGGTAAAAGAGGGGCATGTGGAGCTACAATAACAAGGAATTCACACCAAAGCATTACAGTTTCACTTTATATAGACCACAACTGAATGATTTAAGTGTGAAAAGGAAGGATTTAAAAGCATGATATGTCCGCTTTAAGGTAATTGAGGGCATTTCTGTGGACATACTGATAGATGCATAACTTGTATTGGATGTGGGCAGAGACAACAAGGAAATGGAGGACTGGAGTAATGGGGTCACATGTTTTAGTTTTTGTTAGAATTCTGGCAGCACTATTCTGAGTAGACTGAAGCTGTTGGAGATTTTGGTTTGAAATACCAGGACGGAAGGTATTACAGTAGGTTAGTGTGGAGGACGTGAAGAGATGGATATGTTTTTCAGTGTCAGGGAGGGTGAGTAATGGATGGAGGTTTGTAATGTTTTTTTAAGTGGAAGAATGAGGTCTTGCAGAGGGGATGTAGGAGTTGAAAGTGAGGTGGCAGTTAAACTGGACACCAAGGCTGGTGACAGAAGAGGGAGTTGGATGTCCTGACCAGAGAAAGTAAAGGTGGCTATGAGGGATGAGTGGAGCTGATGTGGAGTGCCAATTAAAATTGCTTCAGTTTTGGAGCTATTCAGTTGGGCTCCACCTAATGATTACGTTTTTAGCAACTGATCTGATGATTTTTTTTTTTCAATTAGTCAATTAACTTAACAGCTAACCTTTAGGTTAGTCTAATGTTAATTTAGCAGGAAATTTAACAAACTCATAAAAACAATTCTTAATTTTTTTTTAAACACATGCTATGCATTTGACAGCATCTGCAGGATCAGAGAGCTCAGCTGCCATCTTGGTTGTGTGGACTTGAAGACTTGTGAAGAAAGTGCTCCATACTACTTTGCCTGAGAAAGAGAAATATAAAGCACATTACAACTAGAATAACAATGGAAGTGGAACAATTTTAAATTAGTATTTCACTGTCACTATTGTGTTGTGAGATGTAATATCAGAAAAATACTGTAGGTAAAAATGTATTCATATTTTAAACAATTTTGTAACTTTGAATTGTTTAATGACTGACTAAGGAAATATGTAGTTATAAGGCAATCTTTGATGGTGTTTGTTTATTTGTTTGTGTATTTGTATTAATGTAGTGCAGGAAAATAAAACTATAGCCTTATGCTACAGCTGGTGAAGTATTGTGTAAAATCCTTGTGGGTAGCAATGCAACTTTTTAAGTAATTACATGAATTACTAAACATGTTATGTGTCATGTTAATAATTTTTAAATATATACAGGGGTTGGACAATGAAACTGAAACACCTGGTTTTAGACCACAATAATTTATTAGTATGGTGTAGGGCCTCCTTTTGCGGCCAATACAGTGTCAATTCGTCTTGGGAATTACATAAACAAGTCCTGCACAGTGGTCAGAGGCATTTTAAGCCATTCTTCTTGCAAGATAGTGGCCAGGTCACTACTTGATACTGGTGCAGGAGATAGTTTCCTGACTCGCTCCACCAAAACACCCCAAAGTGGCTCAATAATATTTAGGTCTGGTGACTGTGCAGGCCATTGGAGATGTTCAACTTCACTTTAATGTTCATCAAACCAATTTTTCACCAGTCTTGCTGTGTGTATTGGTGCATTGTCATCCTGATACACGGCACCGCCTTCAGGATACAATGTTTGAACCATTGGATGCACATGGTCCTCAAGAATGGTTCGGTAGTCCTTGGCAGTTACACGCCATCTAGCACAAGTATTGGGCCAAGGGAATGCCATGATATGGCAGCCCAGACCATCACTGATCCACCCCCATACTTCACTCTGGGCATGCAACAGTCTGGGTGGTACGCTTCTTTGGGGCTTCTCCACACTGTAACTCTCCCGGATGTAGGGAAAACAGTAAAGGTGGACTCATCAGAGAACAATACATGTTTCACAATGTCCACAGCCCAAGATTTGCACTCCTTGCACCATTGAAACCAACATTTGGCATTGGCATGAGTGACCAAACATTTGGCTATAGCAGCACGGCCGTGTATATTGACCCTGTGGAGCTCCCGACGCACAGTTCTGGTGGAAACAGGAGAGTTAAGGTGCACATTTAATTCTGCCGTGATTTGGGCAGCCGTGGTTTTATGTTTTTTGGATACAATCCGGGTTAGCACCCGAACATCCCTTTCAGACAGCTCCCTCTTGCATCCACAGTTAATCCTGTTGGATGTGGTTCATCCTTCTTGGTGGTATGCTGACATTACCCTGGATACCGTGGCTCTTGATACATCACAAAGACTTGCGGTCTTGGTCACAGATGCGCCAGCAAGACATGCACCAACACTGTGTCCTCTTTTGAATTCTGGTATGTCACCCATAATGTTGTGTGCATTTCAATATTTTGAGCAAAACTGTGCTCTTACCCTGCTAATTGAACCTTCACACTCTGGTCTTACTGGTGCAATGTGCAATCAATGAAGACTGGCTACCAGGCTGGTCCAATTTAGCCATGAAACCTCCTTCACTAAAATGACATGTTTTTCAGTTTCATTGTCCAACCCCTGTATATACTATATATATATATATATACTACTATTAGAAGCTTTAGCCACCTGCCGATGCAAAATGTCTTAGAGAATGTTTGCTGTGGACAGAGGATTTTATTTCAACCAGGCACATCTAAAATTATGAACCGATGTATCAATCTGGATGGATCAAAGATGATTGTAGAAGTATTTCCTGTTGATCTCTAGGCTTGGCCTCTTTTATAGAATTTTGACCATTTTGACCATCTCTTGATGAGAAGATGAACATGGTAGTCCCATGGATACATCAAGTGTGGTCAGGTACACCCAGGTCATATACTACAACGTTGTTAATGCGGGCAAAGTCAATGATGACAAGAACCAGAATTTGACCTTGAACATGACTGTGGACATCAGCGTGTTGCCTGGGGTTAAAGCAGTCCAGTAAGTAGAGCAATTTCACTGCAAAATAACTGGAGGAAGAGTCAACATACATGTTAAAATTCCCAAGTATCATTAGTCATGACATAAGAAGATATTGGGCTGAATGTGGGTAGAAGGTTCGATAAGTCTGAAATTATCTTTGACTTTGGTTTTGGTGGTTGGTAGATGAGGAGAAATGTGATAGGGATAGGAGGCTTGGTTATGAATGCAAGGTATTTAAAAGAGGAGAGTCCAGCTAGAGGCAAAGACAGTGGGGACAAAGCCAACTCCTTATGGTAGATTACAGCCAGACCACCACGACCTGTGCTGCAGGCCTCCTTGAACTAGATGTAACTGCCAGGATATGTGTCAGTCTGGTCATGAATTAAGGTGGTTTTATTAGTGAGAGACCGTGCATTTAATTAGGGCTGTCGACAAAGGAGGGGGACATATGGGTCTCTTGTCCCAGGCCCTTTATATGGGAGGGGGACCAGTCTGCAGTGTGAAAGCCAGAGTCGTGCAGACGAAAGTGATGCAGGAGTGGCTGCCTGCCTTGGAGGGGAGAGAGACAGTCAGACTGACAGGTTATTTTAACTGTCGCCAACTCCATCATGCAAATCTACGTTTTCCAGTCTGTTGACTGTGTAGCTCAGCTTCAGCATTGCTCTGGCTATTGTGGTCCTAGCTGGACGGTTTTACCTGGAAGGTTTCTGGCTAGCCTTCCATGACAACTGCTTCTTTGGCTGAGAAGTCAAAGATCAGCCAAAGAAGTGGCTGTCATTGCTAACCAATGAGACCAGCAGTTGAGAGCCCTCTGGTTTCATTGGTAAGCAATAAAAGGAGCTCAGAATTGTCTGATTATCAATTTTTCAGTCAGAGAGATGATGATTTCCAGATGTCAAAAGGCAGCGGCAGCTGATGGGTGATGGAAGACACCCCTTTTCATAGAAACACACAATAGTACCAAAGAAACACGAAAGAAAATACAAAAAACATCAATAGCAGCAGCTAAATGTGGCAGCTAATTGCCCTAGCATCTACTCCCTTTACAGCTGTACCAACCACTTTATAGTTTTATTGATTAAAAACACACTACAGATGTACATGAACAAACAATTTCACATACTAGATTTAGATTAGGACAGTTTAAAATTTTTACAGAAAATAATGTATTATTTGTCTTTCGATATGCAAAAACTAGTCAAATAGGTGTTTTTTTCTCCAACTTTCTCCTATCTGGCTGTAGACACAATCCTTTCACATTTGAGAGTCCTGGTGGTACTTCCAGTTACACTGTTTGGCTGCAAATACTGACCCACAACACAGTTCTCACACCCATGCATTGTTAGACTTGCTGAGTGTGCAGCACGGCATGACGTACTGGCTCTCTGAGCTGTGGTTTATCCACTGCTGGTGGGGACAAGTAGGTGTTCACAACCTAGGGTCTTCTTAGGCTCTTATTTCAGAGAACTTCCAAGGGGGTGTATAGCAAGCTCCCCTTAGAGTTAGAGTTAGAAAGCTGATAAATACAGACAAGTGTAATTAAAGACACAAATGAACAAAGTAAGTTTGACTTGCAAGGGAGAGACAGTCCTCTGCAGCACAGTGACTTCCTTCTCACAAAGGGAGAAGTCCTTGCTCCAGCCTTTTATTCACAACTCACATTCCAACTAGCAAAAAGCGGGAATCGGTTCAGCCAATTCTTACAGAGATTTCAACTTAGAAGAGTGGTCATTCCCATATATGGTATAATCATGTCATGTCCAGGGATTGATCCACTCCAGACCACATTCCTTAACTTTCCACAAACCCTTTGTCCACACTAACACCAATCACAGGAATCATCTTCACTAGAGTAGAACTTAAAACATAAACCTTGTTTAAACTAAACAATGATAATTTTTATACATTTTTCAAACAGAAACATTAACGTGGCATTGGCTTCTGTTGCTTGATGGAGCAGACAGATCTTTTTGAATGACATATGAGTTTGTTACAGTTATTAGTGAGAAACCTGGACTATCTCCAGGTTTTCTGATAAACTGAATTTATGCAATGGAACTGGGAACATAAATTATTTGTTGTGACCCATTACATATCCTTTACTAGTGCAGCATTGTGTCCCAACTAAACACTGGGTGGATGGTGAAGTACATGGGGATCTCTCTGCTTTTCTTGACAAGTGAACAAACAAGCTATGCACAAACAAGCCATGGTGCATTTTGCAAATACATGCACATACAAACAAAATGTTGACATTGGAAAACAGCTCCTTAGCTTTCAGAAACCGTTGAAATTTTTCTGTTTGTACAAGCTGTCAAATAATTACTGTAATGCAAAGTGCCCTTGTCCAAACGTGTTGCCTTGCTAATAAGCCAGAAAGAGTTTGATGCAATATTAATGGTATAGGATTTCTCATTGCCAGCCATTTTCAGACACCATTGAGTTGGGGTTGCTAATTATTGATGGACCAAATTGGAAGAAGGACTTCATTACATCTTTTGGGGAATGAAGAATTCATGAAACCTTGCTGAGTGCTTTGCATGCTAATAGAAAGAATTCAACAGAAAAGATTTAATACGTTTATCTTCTATATATGTGTCATCTCCCATAACTAAAACTAACCCTGACTCATTAAAACTGCTTCTTCATTAAACTGAACTGCACTGTAAGGATTTGTCAAGTTATTTGTAAAAAAGTGTTTTTTTTTTATTATTTTTGTAGAGATGATAAAAATGGGTTCAGCTCAAACAGTAATAGAAACAGGGAAGGATTGAGTTGAGGTTATTTTTATCATCACATCAATTTCAGCAGTTGAAAGGCTGATAATTAGACTACACAGAATGTGCAAAATTAATGCAGATGTTCATCTTCCTGAGTAACTATTTTTAAAACTTTAGGTTAGAGCTATAGACTGTAAAAAACATAAATTATCACCAGTGTGCATGTAACTAGTAATATTGCTCAGACTTTTCGGGTCAGGTTTGTATCTTCTTGATGCACTTGTGAGGGTTTTCTCTTTGTGCTCTGGTTTACTTATTCAAAGACAAAAGTGAATATAAATTACTCAGCAATTTGAAAAGTGACATTCTTAAACAAGTATAAACATGCATTGGAGATGTATTTTTGTTGCCTACGCAATGGATTGAAAACTAAAGTAAGATCATCCAATGGGAGCTGGAACAAGCTCCTAAAGTTCTGCCACAGTATCGAGAGTGGATGGCCTCCCAACGGCAGTGTAATATATTGCAGGTTTAACACGTTCAATACCTTGCTTAAATAGTGAACTCTTGTTATTATTGTTTGCACCCTTTCTCCTAAGGATTGACAGTTTGCCTGATAAATAAATGCCAGAAGATATAAGGAAGGTGCTTGGTGTAGACACATCAGCTTGATTCGTATGCATCATTATTGCTTGGTAAATTGTGTCTGTGAGCCTAAAGCATATGTTCACTTTGTACAGGCAATACATTTTACAGTGGTTTGTGAACATTTGTGAACTTTGAAAATTGGCTCATGTGTAATTGAGACAGTTTGGCACACATTGTCATGGCTGAAAAATGTAAGCCAAAGAGCTGATTGGCTTACTAAAAGACAAATCCATCTTGCCATCCATCCATCCGTTCATCTGTTCATCATTTTATCTGTTCGTCCATCCATCTATCCATCCATCCATCCATCCATCAAACGTGAAGACATCAAGTCCACAATATCCAGAGCCTTTCCCTTAGGAAAAATGTCATCAGGTACTGCTTTCTGTTTTTAAGCTGTTCAATGATTAACCAGAAAGTCCTTGAGGTCAACTGAAAATCCTAGTTCATAGGATCTTTGACAAACCACTTATGGCAAGAAAATGTGAATGACATATTTCTCCTACCGACATGCCATGTATTTAACTATTGTTCAGTCTTATTTTTACCGGTGCACTAATGAACATTAGCTAATTTGGGAAAGGTTTTTAAGTGCCAACACATTTTCGTTGCTACAAAAATAAAAAATGTTTTACAAGTCGTGAGAAACTTTTCTCAAAACGTTTGTTATAGCAGCTGGATGGTTATGGTTTTGAAACATTCCTCTTTTTCTTGTCTGTTCATTTTGCTAAACAAAGATCTTTGTTTTTATTTTTATTTTCATTAGTTGTAAAATCTGTATGTTACAGGTGATATCTACAGATGAAGTTAAGAGGATCAAAAGCTAAACCACCACCCAACTGATGAATATGAAACAGCAATTTCAAAGTGTACGGAAACAGTTTTCAGCGTGGCAAATTTAGTTAAAATCATTTATGTCTGTTTACAGTTTGACCATCTGAAAGGACAGGTTTTGTTTTGTACTGCTTGGAGATATGCTTTTTTTTTTAGCTACTCTAATTAAAAAAAAATATGCTTGCCAGGGTTACACAGGTAGTTTAAAGCTGTTTAATTCAAAACAATTGTCTCCCCATATACTCTCACTTTCTAGAGTAATACAGATGTATTGACAGTGCACTATTAGACAAAAGGACAAGAAGAAATGAGCTCAGGAAAATTATAAAAATACAGAAGTGGAGAAGAAAGACTAGACATTAGGTGGCAATGTTTATGATGGTTAGTTGCTCTTCTGTCTGTCAAAGCAAGGAAGAAAGATAATTTAATTCTTTCCTCTTTTCAGTCTTTGTTCTGAGTCATCTGTGTGACAGTCTGCGACAATGCTAAAGGTTTTCCCTACCTTGATACAACACATTATTTTCAAATAAAAATCTTAGATGTAAATGTTAACGCACTGACCCACACAGCATTGTCTTAGCCTTCTTATTGAAACTGCATCATGTTATTTTTCAGTTTTAATAAACCTCTGTCTCTTCCTCCCTGTCAGTGCCTTTCAGTCCTTCTTGGACGCTTTGTTCTTGTTTGCTGCTCCCACCTTGATTTTTGACTTTCTCACCAAAGACTGTACAATCGCTGTCTTTTCAGGCTCCATTTCACCACTCCCTTTTATTCAGTCTTGATGAATGGTGAAAAAATACTCTGAGATAATTAGACAAGGCCACCTGATTCTGATTCTGAACCCACCCTCCCCCATTGTGATTCAGACATTGATGTTCTCCCCAGAGAGTCAACACATGCAGAATACCAAAAGATCGAGGCACTAACCCGACCTACAGGCTTCACATGTGTGTTTGATAGACTTGCCATTACTTGTGAATGGTACATGCGTGTGTGCAGTGTGAAGCTCTTATCTCACCTTGACAGTATAAAATTAAGGCCACTGGAACCGCTGATAGGTTTTCAATGGTAAAAGTGATCATTATAAGGCATTTGGATGCAGTCTGCTTACACATTACAGCTTCTCATTCAACAGTACAGGTCTCACAATAAAAATATCTGATATGTGAGGCCGTGAGGAGCAGATCTCTGAGACATTGAGGAGCGGTTTATAGTGCTCTGAGACAGTGGTAGCTTGAGGCCAGGAGCAAGCTATGGTGTTCTAGGGAGATGAACAGCGTGCTCAGATGTTGAAAGGTGAGCAGAGCAAGTTGGAGAAGCTGTTGGCTGATATAGGGGCCATTGCTCATGCTGCAGTTGCTGTGGACGTTGGACCACTGCTGCACGCATGGGTTAAGGCGCACTCTGCTGCAGACCACTGGAAAGTGGTGGACAAGCTGCTGGTAATGCTGGGAAAGGAGTGAAGGTGTCAATCAGAACCTCCGGAACAGATGTGGATGTTTGTGGCAATTGTGTCGTCTGAAGTGAGAATGAAAGGTAGTGAAGGGCAAGGCAGAGACGTCAACAGGACCCTCTGGAATAGGAGTGGAGTCATCGGCTAGGCCCTCTGGAACTACTAGCATGGAGGTGTCGCTGAACCCTCCAGAGTGTAGTGGAGGAGTGGAAGCGTCTCGATGGCAGCAGCATCTGCAGAGGAGGAAACAGCAAGAAATGCCTTGACACTTGCACTGGAGCTATGGATGAGGAGGAGGTGACGGTTGGAGAATCTCTGCCTATGCTTCCTGGTAGTTCCATATGCACAGCAGCCGTGTGCTTCTGCCATTAAACACAACCAGAGTTTTCCAGACTGAGCCACAGTGTCACATAACACTTTCAGTATGTGTGTTAATCTCTCAAAGTCCTCATCAGGAAAGATTCTGATGGCTGGATTCTTCTGTAATCATTATCGGTTAAGCGAAGGACCCAAGTGCAGATATAACTGGCAGCAGAGTTCTTTAACAATAAAAACTGCAAAATTTACAAATGTCGAGGCACAAGGGGAATTCGACATATAGCACAGACAGAGAAATCAAGGAGCATGAGGCAGATTTACAGAAGGATCTGGCAGTGAACAATAAGAAGTCAGGAGCTTAAAGGGGCAGGGGTGATGACAAAGGAACCAGATGAGCTAATGAAAGGAAATTTGGAGCAGCTAAGGGAGAATGTAAGAAGGGATGCTCAGGGAGGGAGACTAATTAAAATGAATAGAGCTGAACTCAGACACAAGAAACTATTAAACCAAAGGGGAACAAATCTAGCATTAATCTAAAAGATACAATTCCTAATGTACAAAGAACAGAATATAAGAAGGAACTAATAAACTAAACCCAAAGGAATTAACACCTGGAGACCAAAAACAATAGGTAAATTGAGAGGCACAAAAGAAACTGTGATGGAAATTTACACTGTACCTTATATCAGGTCCTGACAAAAAAACTATGAAAGGCTTGGTTCTGCAGTTTCCTTTTTTCTCCCTTTGGAGAAGGAAAGAGAAACCTGGTCAGTTCTGTGTTGCATAGAAATATTAAAACACTAGTTGTTTTCTAAGATATCACCAGCTAAAAACTTTTAAAACTTTTGAGAGTAATTGGTTTTGTTAAACACATTTCCCTTGGTAAAACAAACCTTTAAAATGAGTATGAAAAATGGGGTTATTTAGAAAGAATCTGATTGGACAGTGGTACCACACAAAAATTAAACTAATCTCATGTTTCCTAAAAGACTCTGCATGAAAAGGCCTTCAGAACCGTGGAGTTATTTTCCACCACAGTACCAAGTTTTTTAAGCATGCTTTTTCTTTATTTTAAAACAGATCTGGTTTTTGTTTTGTTTTTGGCTTTTTAGCATAATGTTTGTCTGAAGCTTCTTATGAACTGGGTTAGGAGCAAATATGATCTGAGGTAAATTAGGAGCTAGTGATTTTAAATCTGACTGTTGTCCAAGCAGAAATAACATATTTAGCCAATCCTTCAATCTCTGCAGAAAGTTAACACCATTGTTCAATGCAGTAGTACTGAACTTGTGGTTCCTGGACTCCTGAAGCCCGTAAGCCATAGATTTTGGGTCCATAAAATTATAATATTTAATTAAAGGTAGACCGATTACTTATTAAAACAGATCTAAGCCAATGATGAGTTCCAGTCATTTGGTGGCTTTGAAATGCAATAATACTCAAAATTTCTACTTTGGGGAACACAGATTGGGGTTGAAGAGTTTAGTTTTGGAACCAAGGTTAGGATTTTTATAACGGAATAAAGACAAGTAAAATCCTTTATTTTAGGAAAATAAAATAAATAAAGGCCCTCTTAACAGTAAGAGGATGGTCGACTCAAACTCAAGTCTCCTTGTTTGATTTCTTAGGGTTTAAAGATTAAAGGAATACATATGAGTACAAAGGTACACAAGGTGATTTCAGATTACTAAGAGATAAAATATTGGAACATTTATCAGCATTTGGATTGTAAAAGAGGGGTTCTAGTAATAAGTTTTCCCCAACTCTCAAAATTTAAATAGCCAAATTAAAGAAAATGATGTTTGTTCTTTTTTAAACGCTATGTGGGAAAAAGTCCAGTTTGGAGACAAGCTTCTTATCTTAATTTCTGATTAAGTCAAACACTGCAGTTTTGTTTAGTTTGGGTATACCATAAAAATGTCAATGCTGACTTTTCTAATTTCCCCTCGGGGATCAATAAAGTATATTTGAATTTGAATTGAATTAAATAAAAAATACTTCTTTGCATTTAACTTGAAATTCTGCAATGCAGCTGCGATCAAATTGAGCAAAACAAAAAGAGAACTATAACAATAACTCTCAGGATTGTAGTTATTATTACAGAGTTACAGTACAAAGAATTAGCAAAAGGTTTCAGCATCAGTAAATTTGGATTAATTTAAGAGAAAACTGTTGCTGTGCTTCTAAATACTTTGAGATCTTTTTGGACTGTGTGCACTCATTTTTTTTAAAAAGGATCCTGAAGATTGTCATGACAAAATTGATCAATTATAGCATTAAAAGATATGGTTGAGAAAACATATTCTGAAAAGAAATTGTTAAAAATTTATTTGAATTCTTGAAGCTTCAAATTTGGCCATTTGTCTGTCTTTGATGTTTTGTCTTTGTTTTGATGGAATGAATGTTTGATTATATGTTGCATGAAACAATAATCCATGTTTAGAATAATGTTTCTAAATCCCAGATTGATTAAAACTTTGAGTTTTCAGGAGAGTTAAGAAGCAGCTTGTTTCTGAGGTAGGTGCATGTTAATAGCTTTGCAGTTTAAGTTACACTAATGTGGGATGGGATGAAGAAACTGTGGTTCCGCCCAAAAGCTGTCAATCAAAGGTTAGTTCTGCCTGACTCCGCCCACCTACCAGGTTGGTTCATGCCTTTGTTGTCATGGTAACGCTCAGCACCTCCCTTCCTGAGTTTTAACACTGTTTAAGAGACAATAGAATCAAAATGCTTGTAGTGATTGTTGCCTTAAAAATATGTTTTGTTTTTTGTATAATGATTAAGGATGTAGCATGACTTTTAGATTTATGTGTTTTATTATTAAAAGGTTAATGAAATAGTTTAAATTAGTTTGAAGAATTAGTTTTGCATGCAGAATCATTGGTGATTTATTAGATTGAAAGTTTCCCTGGTGCCATTAAGCTAGCTGACAGTTCAAGATATGCAAAAGTAAGGAATATATATTTTTGATAAAGAATCAGAGTCATGCCTTTATACTTGGTGGGAATTATTTATTAAATTCAAATTTGTAGGGTTTATGCATCTAAATTACATTAGATGTCCATTAATCTAATACTCATCTTTATACAAGACAAATCAGGATGATATGTGACTTATTTCTAAGTGAGACATTGATGAACTGAATAATTAAAGTTTGTGTTTTGTTGTTAATGGAACTGAATTGCAGTTAAAAACATCTGGATTTTCTTTATGTTGCTTTTGTTAAATTCATAGTGACACATAGTTATGTCAGAATTAATTTCTTTGGTTCTATGTAATGTGATCTTGGTTACTAGAACATGTTTGTACAAACGTTTTGCTGGATTGTCGCATGGGTTGGACCCTGCGCCAAAAGAGGGGAATGTCAGAATAAAGTAACATGGGGTTCCAAAAGTTTTAGTACTCATGGGAAAAAGGGTAGCTCATACCTCCAGTGAGGACTTAGTGACAATGCGAGAGAGACGTTGTACATTGTTTATATAAATGGTGCTGCTAACGCCGCCCATATGATTAATGAGTTGTCAGTTGAGTTAGAAAATCTTACTGCTTTATCTGAGGAAGGTTTCACTGTTCTAACTACGGAGCAGCAGGCTATTAGAACGATGAGTTTGCAAATAGAATGGTTTTGGATTATCTGTTAGCTGAGAGGGGTGATGGTTTTGAAGAATTTTCCTTTAGTTGTGATTATCTTGTAATCAGAAGAAGGGAGTGTGATGGAAATTCTTGCAGTAAGCATTTCACAGTGTATGACCTTTTTTGTCTTACTCCTCAGAACATCTGTGTTAGAGGAAGAAGCTGTCAGAAGTTTGATGGTTCAGACCTATCTTTAGGACAATGTCAGGAAGGGCAGTTAGGTCTGTTCCTAGATAACCTTGTCACTGTTGAACTGAAGAAGGGTTGGGGTCATGAACATGGACTCTTTGCAGTTGAGATAACATTGTCTTGTTCTGGTATAAATACTGTGTGAAAATAGCGTTCGGGGCTCTGTTCAACTGACTTGCTCGGTGACAGAGTCATTCAAACGCTGAATGCCTTTGAATAAAACTTATTAAGACAAAGTCCGGATTTTGTCTCTTCTTGTGAGTCAACTTCTCTCCACATTGATAAGAAAATTCCACAACAAAACCTAAAAACTTAAAAATGTATGCATCATAACACTACGGAGTTCAGGTCAGGTCATTTTGCTGGCCAATCAAGCACTGTAACACCATGGTGACTCCAACGTTTGGTACATTTGGCAGTCTGGGTAGGTGCCAAGTCCTGCAGGAATATAAAATAGGCATCTCAGTTAAACTTGTCAGCATGCAGGTTTTTTTAAATTTCTTGGTAGATGGTGAAAAAAAGAAAATGAAACCAAAGAAAAAAACTAAATAGGCAGGTTAATAATAGAAATGTACCCTTTTGGCACAAAAAAAGCATTGGTTAAGGTTGCTACCGTGTTCAGGAAGTTGAAAGACATCCAGCCTCAGTACGTTCCCTACTTTAAAATATCTTCAATAGTTAAAACCTTTAGCAATTTTCTCTGTACATAATTCAATCAACAAACTCTACTATGCTAAAACAATCCAACTAAACTATCAAGCAGAAGTAAAGAATAACGAAGACTAATAGGCTATGTACAATATAAACAAGTTGATCAAAGATGATTGAGAACCATGACCAAAAGAGTGATGCAACATTACCATGCAATGTTTATGTTTGAGAACCAATGATTATCTTGAAGAATCTGGAAATTAAGTTAAGTTAGTCTTGGAACTAACTTAGGCAATAATCAGCAAACGTTTAGACAACCATTCACAATGCAAGATCAGATAAAATATTATTTTAATAAAATAATGTTTTAAATAATGATCTGCTGAATAAAACCAACCTTCTGGATGACCATTTCTCAACAGTGTCTCATTAGCTGCCTTTATTTATTAAAATAATATTTGAAGAAATATTATTAAAGGAATATTTTGGAAAGAGCCAAATCTTTCTGGCGAAATGGGGCTTAATGGTGTTTACTTAGTTATCAAATTTAGTAAAACGATGTTGGGGACACATTTACTGGATTGAAAACTAAACCTTTCTGGGTAAATATTATTTAGCAGCAAGCACATGTCCACATGTCCTTAGCTGTTAGCAGTTAAGCTAACAAAGAAGCTGCTAGCTTAGCACCAGATTCAAACACACCTTCAAAAATACCGTTAATAAAAGGGTTAAAATACTTAAGCGCGAACGGCGCGTTATGATCAATCTTCTGTTTAAAATCACCCTTTAATAAAGTTTGTCTTAACTTTAAGAACACAACCTGAGCACGTGTGCTGCAGATAGCCTGCTAGCACCAAGATAGCTAAGTTCAACACAAACAAAACCAAACTTCATAAAATGAAAAACGTTTAGATAATTTCAACCTAAATCACTTCTGTGTTTTTCTGCCCAAACACTTAACCTCATGAACTGTGGTGAGGAACGTTGTCCAAGCAACGATGAAGTTTGAAGAGAGCTCTGTGAACAAAGGGTTAGCTTCTAGCTAACCTCTGTGGCTGTCGATGAAAGACGGCCCGTTCTGTCCGCTACCATTACCGTTACCGTTACCATAGTAATTGGGTCTCTGGTGTCTTCCTTCCAGACTGGGAGACCGCTCCGCTCGGCTTCATAGAGACCGCTTCTCTGTAGGGAACTTCTCTGGGACAGTTTGCTTCTGCAGGCCTCAGAGGGAGAAGGTCAAGCCAGGCGTGTACCTTAATTCCCATTTTTATGAATGAATACTGGGTACACAAACAATTATTCACTCATACTTAACTTGTGCATATGATCGCGTGATCTTATGACACTCTTGGATCCAGTTGAAGAGTTATGTCTTTTTGCCAGCAAAGAGAGATCAGCGCGCTTGTCTCCCCTATCCGGTCCCTTTCGAAGGCCGTGTGGAAGAGGGCGGATGTAGCAACAGCTGTGCTTTTATTTGGGCAGTGGCGTCACAGGAAGTCCGCAGTTATCCCGTTTCCTGGCTGTGCCGGAAAAAGGTTAATGCACTTTACTTTGAAAAGTTCCAGAAGAGTTCGTACTGGAGTTTAATGTTGAAATCCATGGCTGGGTCCCAACATTGTAACAAGCTCTAAGCAAAGATATCTGAATTTATGCGGGTTGCTGTTACAATAAATTCTCACTGTCATTACTTTTCTTTTACTGCTGTGATCCTGTTGAGTCATGTAGCTGAATATTCATCATATTGATTTTTCTTTTAATGATTGTGGGGACTACACTTAACATAATGTATTTTTTTTCACAAATGATTAATAATAGAAACAAAATGACCTAATTAGGACAGTCTTTAGTAAAGGTACCATGCAATAATTGCAAGTTACTGTTTCAACAAACAAGTTTCCATTTTAGACTTGCTGTTTTTTTTTTGTTTGTTTGTTTGTTTTTTGTATTGACTTGTTGTTTTAAGAAATTGGCTTGTCATTTGTCATTTGTGTAACTGCTGGAGGTGTTTAATTTCGGTATTTGTTAAAATGCCAAAATGATTGGTGTTAAGAACAATACTTTAAAACTGGTTTTAATCATGCATAATTCAGCTTCTCTTGGGGAAGCAAGTTTTCTTCAATCACCTGGAAGCAGAAAGAAAAAACACAATGTGATTTGATTTGTCTACCAAGGCTGTTAACCTGCCAAAGTTGACAACTAAAATAAAATAAAACAGAACATGTTTTCTGTCCAGTTGAAAGACAATTTAAGTCATGAATTTAAATAGTAAATTCTTTTTTCGTTGTTGCTTTTTTACTTTTAGCATGATGTTCACTTTTTTGATTCAACTCCATTGTGCTTGTTTATTTTTGAATGACCCCATTTTGAGATAAGTGATGGCTAAATAATTTGTTAAACTTATGTAATAATAATGATAGTAATAGTAATAATAATAATAATAATAATAAAAACCAATTAACGCCAAAAATCTGATTTTGTTTTCAAATAATCCTGGTCCTTTCATATAGCAGAGTTCTTTGTATTTATAAAATACACAAAGATTTAAATATACAGCCGAAACAGTTCTGTAATACATACATGCTTTGGTGTGGGTTAGTCAGAGTCCAACCCTGAGTTCTATTCAAGAATCATGGAACCAAAGATCATGCAACTGTGCTTCAATATTATCACATATATACAGGGGCTGGACAATGAATCTGAAACACCTGTCATTTTAGTGTGGGAGATTTCATGGCTAAATTGGACCAGCCTGGTAGCCAGTCTTCATTGATTGCACATTGCACCAGTAAGAGCAGAGTGTGACGGTTCAATTAGCAGGGTAAGAGCACAGTTGTGCTCAAAATATTGAAATGCACACAACATTATGGGTAACATACCAGAGTTCAAAAGAGGACAAATTGTTGGTGCACGTCTTGCTGGCGCATCTGTGACCAAGACAGCAAGTCTCTGTGATGTATCAAGAGCCACGGTATCCAGGGTAATGTCAGCATACCACCAATCATGGCAGAATTAAATGTGCACCTCAACTCTCCTGTTTCCACCAGAACTGTCCGTCTGGAGCTCCACAGGGTCAATATACATGGCCGGGCTGTTATAGCCAAACGTTTGGTCACTCATGCCAATGCCGAACGTTGGTTTCAATGGTGCAAGGAGCGCAGATCTTGGGCTGTGGACAATGTGAAACATGTATTGTTCTCTGATGAGTCCACCTTTACTGTTTTCCCCACATCTGGGAGAGTTATGGTGTGGAGAAGCCCCAAAGAAGCGTACCACCCAGACTGTTGCATGCCCAGAGTGAAGCATGGGGGTGGATCAGTGATGGTTTGGGCTGCCATATCATGGCATTCCCTTGGCCAAATACTTGTGCCAGATGGGCGCGTCACTGCCAAGGACCACCGAACCATTCTTAAGGACCATGTGCATCCAATGGTTCAAACGTTGTATCTTGAAGGCGGTGCTGTGTATCAGGATGACAATGCACCAATACACACAGCAAGACTGGTGAAAGATTGGTTTGATGAACATGAAAGTGAAGTTGAACATCTCCCATGGCCTGCATTGTCACCAGATCTATATATTATTGAGCCACTTTGAGGTATTTTGGAGGAGCGACTCAGGAAATATTTTCCTCCACCTTAAGAATGGCTTAAAATCCCTCTGACCACTGTGCAGGACTTGTCTATGTCATTCCCAAGACAAATTGATGCTGTATTGGCTGCAAAACGAGGCCCTACCACATACTAATAAATTATTGTGGTCTAAAACCAGGTGTTTCAGTTTCATTGTCCAACCCCTGTATATATATATATATATATGTACACACTACCAAAGGAACCACTTGTGTGGTTATGTTTATGACTATTTATGTTGTACATAGATTCTCAATGAAGGCATCAAAACAGTTCATGAACGCATATGCAATTGTGTAGCAAACCAAAAATTGTCAGTCATTTTCTACCGCTTATTCCATAGTGGGTCACGGGGGAGCTGGTGCCTATCTCCATCAATCTATTGGCGAGAGGCAGGGTACACCCTGGACAAGTCGCCAGTCCATCGCAGGGCAACACACAAACAACCACACACACACACCTAAGGGCAATTTAGAGTGACCAATTAACCTAACAGGCATGTCTTTGGACTGTGGGAGGAAGCCGGAGTACCCGGTGAGAACCCACGGATGCACGAGGAGAACATGCAAACTCCATGCAGAAAGACCCCCGGTCGGAATCGAACCCAGGACCTTCTTGCTGCAAGGCAACAGTGCTACCAACTGTGCCACTGTGCAGCCACCAAAAATTGTAAAATAACGTTATTTATGTTATATTTTAGAATCTTAGAAGTAATTTGCTGTAATGACTGAAATACAGCAAATGCTGGTCATATCTCAAGGAACCTCTGGAAAGTTCTTTCAAGACTCTTTGGAAAACCATTTCATGTGACCACCTCATGAAGCTCATGAGTAAGGGTGACTATTTTGTAAAAATCAAAGATATAAAAATGTTTAGGACTATTTCACACTTTTTGTTTACTACATAATTCCAGGTGTGGGCACAGATTTGTTGTCTCTGGTGAGAATTTACAATATATATATAGATATATATATAAAATATTTTTTTAAACTTCTGCTCTTGTAATGTTCCTTTGTGTAAGTAACTTCTCTGACCTCTGCAGTGAACCTAAACGTTAAGAGAGTAAACAATGAAAGAAAGAAGACCTAATTTAAACTTAAGGTGTACAACGTATTTACACTGGAGGGAACTGATTTAGTAGTAAACAACACATTTTTATTCATACACACACCTCTGTGGCAATCTGCAGACAAGAGTTCTTGCACCCCACTGGGTACCTGCATTGCTGTGATGTAGGCTACAAACAGTCCCACATACTGGCTGTGATCTATACATAGAAGTGAGAGAAAAAATAAAGGCTAACTTTGAAGGAACATATTTTAAGTAAATGCCGAACATCCCAGTCTCTATGTTTTTTGTCTCCTAAGCTAGCTCTTTGGTTTTGTCCTCTGTTTTTGAGAACGTTTCACCTCTTCTCTGTTATTTTTTTCTCATCTTGTGTCTTTTAAGTTCTATGTGTTCTGTTAATTATAAATATGCATAGAAACTCAGGCAATTTGTTAAAGATGTAGGCCAATGGATTTCTATGGAGGATAAACCAGGCTCACAGGATTTCCCAAAGCAAAATTTAACATAAAGAACACAAGAGTAAAGAAAAGATTCACAGAATATCCCAAATTTGAACATTTTATTAGTCTTACGTGGCCTTTTCATTATTTCTGCTTGAGGTTTCTTTCCTGAGGCTACAGTTTCTACCAACTTGTAGTAAGGCAACATTCTGTTGGTGTCGATGGCTTACGGAATCAATAGAAAAAGCAGACAACTGAAGTGAAATTTCAAGACTTGCCATTTTTCTTTGGGTTGGTGGAAACATTTAGTGTTTGTCGTTACTCAAAATCATGCTGCAAAGACAATAAGAACTAATTGATAATAAAACATACAGTGACATGAAAGAGTGCACATCCCCCTTTTTGACAGTTTGTCTCATTATAACTGTAATTCTAAATTCCCTCTGTTCATCCATCACAGTGTGGTTTGACTCATCCACAGCTCCAGACTGCCTTAAACAACTGGGTCTGTAGAAAGAATCATCGGGGCTGACCATCTCTTCATCCTGGACTTGTACAGGTGGGTCAAGAAAAGAGCAGCTTAAATCTCCCCCAACCCCACACATCCTGGTCTCAATCTGTTTAGACTTTTACCTTCAGGTCGGTGCTACAAAACACTATTTGCAAAAAAAAACAACAGAGCTGAAGTCAGATTCCCTGTTTGTGTTCACAAACTGGGGAAATAAGGCTGATTTGGAATCTTGTTCTCCACATATAAAGCTAGGGATAGATGGGCACAATCTTTTTTGGTTTGTTTTATTGCACACTATATTCACAGGTTATCGAAATCCAATCCAGTGTCTGTAATCTCAGATACCTAACCTAATATAGAAGGGAATCTAGCTGAGCTACTTCACACACACACAAAGATATGAAAAACAAAATCACTCACACCCAAGCATAATTTATACCTCTGCACATCACACATTTGTGTATATCCTCCCTCGAGGCAAATTCACACAATTATCCAACACATTTGTCGTCCCCACCGCCTATCACTCAGTCAGGCGTACTTTCAGAGAGAAGGTTTGATTTCCAACACTAGGCAAGATTAAACACAATCAACAACAATAACAGTGGTAGCCAGCACCAACATATGGCTGTTAAATCTAAAATGCATTCATGCATCAAAAGGAAAACGAGATTCCCATGATTATTATCAGCAGAATGTGGCTGCTTCAAGGGCTCATTTTAGAGACTATTATTTCCTATAGACAACAGATTGAGCCAACTGATGGGGTTGAGAGTGAAATGAACAAATATGCTAATAGGGTTACAGAATGCAATATTGAAAGAATATAAATGTCTGTGTTCAGACAATTAAACATAAGCCCCTTTCACACATGCACATGCACTCCATTTATCAGAAGACAACCGAACATGTCAGTGACTTGTGTGAATTACTCTCTTGGGGCTCTTCTTTACCATTTATTACTTCCAAAATAGCACAGCTTTGCACTTCTGAACATCCTGTTGTAATCTTCAAAGGGGCTGCATCTTTTGCCACAATTGCCAAGAATGATCACAAAGCAGATAGACGTACAGTAACTCCAATCGAACCAGTAAGCAGGTAAATCCCCTTGCAGCAGGGACACTCTCTTTGATTTTTGTTTTACATCTTTATCATCAGAGTTGAATTCTTTAGGGCAGTGGTTCTTAACCTTTTTTGACTTGTGTACCCCCTGAGCCATTTTGTAATACCATGAGTAGCCCCTCAGTAGGGATGGGTACCGAATTTGGTACTTTAATAGGTACCAACAGAATTGCATCGGTTTTATCGAGTACCTATTCACATAAAATCAAACGGTACCATGTTTCGGTACCTAATCGCATCATTGTGACACTGAGGGAGGGGAAGAGTGGGCGATTTTCCATGCTGGACATGAACACAGCATTGCACACACAAGAGCGTAATGACATCAGCAGCCGCTGGTACAGTCAACAAAGCATGGCTGATAGAAAGTGCTCGAAGGCATGGCTCCACTATTCAAAACGCGATGCAGATTACGCTTGCTGCAATAACTGTGACGCAAAGTGCAAGATCAGCAGCAGGAATACTTCTAATCTGAACAAGAACCTGGTTAAGCACAAAATTTTTCTCAAGGCTGAAGAGTGCACAATCTTTGTCAGCCTCAGATCTACGGCTACAACTCCTGCATTCGGTACTGTTCGTACTGTTCGGAACTGCATTCGTCAGTGACTCGTCGTCCATAGCCTGCAACATAGGAGAAGAAATGTTTGAAACAACTGCGATGTTACAATACAAACAGTTGGATGTTGTTTTAAAATATTCATTCAAGTTTATATATTGAGAAATAAACATATCAAATTGAAAAAGATTTTAATAAACACGACCATATATATACAGGGGTTGGACAATGAAACTGAAACACCTGTCATTTTAGTGATTGCACATTGCACCAGTAAGAGCAGAGTGTGAAGGTTCAATTAGCAGGGTAAGAGCACAGTTTTGCTCAAAATATTGAAATGCACACAACATTATGGGTGACATACCAGAGTTCAAAAGAGGACAAATTGTTGGTGCACGTCTTGCTGGCGCATCTGTGACCAAGACAGCAAGTCTTTGTGATGTATCAAGAGCCACGGTATCCAGGGTAATGTCAGCATACCACCAAGAAGGACGAACCACATCCAACAGGATTAACTGTGGACGCAAGAGGAAGATGTCTGAAAGGGATGTTCGGGTGCTAACCCGGATTGTATCCAAAAAACATAAAACCACGGCTGCCCAAATCGCGGCAGAATTAAATGTGTGTAAATCTGTGCTTTGGTCTGATGAGTCCAAGTTTGAGATTTTTGGTTCCAACCACCGTGTCTTTGTGTGGAGCAGAAGAGGTGAACGGATGGACTCTACATGCCTGGTTCCCACTGTGAAGCATGGAGGAGGAAGTGTGATGGTGTGGGGGTGCTTTGCTAGTGACACTGTTGGGGACTTATTCAAAATTGAAGGCATACTGAACCAGCATGGCTACCACAGCATCTTGCAGCGGCGGGCTATTCCATCCGGTTTGCGTTTAGTTGGACCATCATTTATTTTTCAACAGGACAATGACCCCAAACACACCTCCAGGTTGTGTAAAGGCTATTTGACCAAGAAGGAGAGTGATGGGTTGCTGCGCCAGATGACCTGGCCTCCACAGTCACCGGACCTGAACCCAATCGAGATGGTTTGGGGTGAGCTGGACCGCAGAGTGAAGGCAAAAGGGCCAACAAGTGCTAAGCATCTCTGGGAACTCCTTCAAGACTGTTGGAAAAACATTTCAGGTGACTACCTCTTGAAGCTCATCAACAGAATGCCAAGAGTGTGCGGAGCAGTAATCAAAGCAAAAGGTGGCTACTTTGAAGAACCTAGAATATAATACATATTTTCAGTTGTTTCACTCTTTTTTGTTCAGTATATAATTCCACATGTGTTAATTCATAGTTTTGATGCCTTTAGTGTGAAGCTACAATATTCATAGTCATGAAAATAAAGAAAACTCTTTGAATGAGAAGGTGTGTCCAAACTTTTGGTCTGTACTGTATATAGCAGCTATATTCCTAGATGCGGCCGGTTCGAGTCCCGGATGCGGCGACCTTTGCCAAATGTATCCCCCAATCTCTGCCCCTCTTTCCTGTCTGACTACTGTTAAAAATAAAAAATAAACGTCTCTAGTGCCGAAAATTGGTACCGTTGAGTACCGATACCATTTTCCAGGTGCCTTGTACCGTATCAGTTCAAATGTGAAAGGTACCCATCTCTACCCCTCAGTCAAACGTGTTAGCAAATAAAAAAAATGTACAACTGATTATTAACTGAAAATCATTTTATTTAATCTCCTTAACTTGAACATTTAGTTCTTAGGCATTTTATTCTTTTCAGCTCAAATTAAACAAAGATAAGGTTGCCATACAAGTGAATAAGTAATTAAATAAAAACAAAATCAACACAAATAATAAACCTGCCTTTGTTATAACAAATTTTCAATATAGTTTCCAATAAACAGACATTTAAACTTAAAAAAATCAGGAGGAGAACATTTAGAAAAATAGTACTCAGACTCACTATATCAGTTTGACTTTGTTTTCATAATTTAACTGAGCTTTAATGAGACACCTGAGCTTCCTTGCCTTTGCTAAACTTTGATAGATCTGGAAGCAGAGAAGAAACAGCTGTTACCTTTTTTTCTCTCCCTCTCCCAGCACCGGAGCATAGTGCAGGTGAGCAGCAACTCCTGCTCTAGTCTTTCCCACCTATAGTTGTTTTATAGTGCCTTTTTTGCTCTTTTGGTTGATAAAAGCTTGGTGTATTTTGCACATCCAAAAATTATCTCTACTAACTGATGATATTTGCCCATCATCTTGAAAATAAAATATTAAATGTTTCCACGTATCCCCTGCAATGTGCTCACTTACCACTATGGGTACAAGTACCCCTGGTTGGGAATCACTGCTTTAGGGAATAATTTGTCACAACTGGATGGAGGTGCTTTAGTGTGTGCTTTATAAGAATTTCAGAATTTTTAAACCCTTCATTAGAAATTATTAACTAGGTTATCATTGGGTTTTTCATAACAGTAGTTTAAAAAGAAATGCACCTCTGACCAATTACTAAAAATGAACAGTTCAAAAAGATATTTTAAGAACTGTTGCTGATCCTACAGAGATTTAAGTGCTGGTACAGCTTCCCATCTCCCAAGAGCAGGGACCATGTACTACTTTAGAATTTTACTTTTCTCCACATAATCAGTTTTTTTTTTCACCCAAGACATTAGCTGATGTTAGACACTTACTGCCCCGTTTGGCTAAGACACAGTAAAAAACCACGTCACATCTGAAGCTAATATTTTCGTACCTTGGTTACGTCAGTGGTGTGGTTGTTGTCTACCTGCTTAAAAATTCTGTGTTAGCCATTGCATAATTTGTGTTTCATTTTGTCTCCTCAGGCTTGAGTTTTTTTCTTTCCCTATATCCAAGATTCATATTGCTACAAAATTCTCAGGCAAAAGGCGTTTCCAACAGAGTTCTGTTTTTTGTTGAATCAGGAGAAATCCACTCATTAGGGAAGGCCAGGGGATGCAAAAGACAGTTATATTCACAACTCTTTTCTAATCTGTCAGCAGCTATAGGCTCCTCTAAGTTGCTGTGAACCAAACATCTTTATGCCTATTAGAATACAGTTATCCATTACTACCTTACCTAGTATTTTGTTTACATTTACAGAAAAATTGACCTGCAGTGCATATGTCTTTACTCTTTTCATGGATAACTTCTGATCAGAAAGCAGATCAAAAATCCTGCTGATTTTATAAGAAGACCTCAGCAGTATTTCCTGCTAGAAACACTATATTGCTTTGTGCCCATTATTTAGAACATCTTTTCCCCAGTGTAATGTGTAAAATGTCAGAGGTCAGCTTTTGAGTTATGGTTATTGCAACCACAACGGAGCAGAAGGTGCTGGATTTAGGGTGCGAGGCTTGTCTCATTTATCCTTCAGCTGTCACAAATCCCCTTCAGAGGCCCCAGTCTTTGTTGACTGACAGGTGTTAGTAATGACTGTAGTTCAGAGGTCAGGAGTCAACATGAGCTCAGAGGCCAAGCACAGCTGCATGCATCCTTTGATACACAAATCTCCCAGAGGATTCAGTCACTTTCCAAATGAAAGCCACAAAGGCTAAACTTTTACACAAAGCAAGTAATCATTAGTAATATTTCTGTTTTTAATTTAATCTAATTTTCTTTTACCACATTTTTAAAAAACATTTTTAAGAGTACATTTTAAGTACTGTAAAATTTCATTTTGACAGCTTTAACAATAAGAAGTACTTTATAAGCCATATTGAGGTCAAAGCAAAAGAAAAAAACTCTTAGAAGCAGGGTGGAGGAAGATCATGGTCGATGAAGGACGGGACGCAGCTCCTTATGCCACTATGCTTTCCACGAAATGCAGATGACAGTAGCTGCATTTCTATGCCTCATGAGAATAGTTGTGTTGGTCGAGACAGTGAGTGGAAAGGACAGTAGAAAAAGAAGGCAGGCTTGGGAATGGGATGGAGACATCCAGAGTGACTTTGTTATCATTTAGCATCCCTCCTCTTCTTTTGCCACTGCAGATCATGCCTCTAATGTGGGTGTTGTGGAAATACAGCCACTATCAAGAATGACAGCAATGATTGTTGGAGTATGGAGGGGCAGTGTCCAGGTGGATGCATTTCTTAAAGATATCGAAGTCCTTGACAGCACCTATCCTCTTTCCTGTGCTCCTCTTTTGTTTTTTTTAGCATCTTTGAGGTGTGGCGTGGCAACATCCTATTTAAAATAATTGGTTTTAATGATGATGTCCTGCTTGCTATAAAAACCATAAAAAATAGCTTGAAGTGTCACAGTTTGTGTTAGATAAAAGAAAGTTGCTATTTGGTGCTTAATGTTTTTGAACAAGGACAGTAAGTGGCAGTCCATTGCCTGTGAAGTGTTTTGCCATTTTAGATTATGTGAATGAAAACAATATTCATTTACATTCCTCATGTTTTGTTGTCACATAAAATCATTCTGGCTTACAAAGCAGGAGTTTGGTCATTTAACCACATGTTTCACTTTCCCAAACTTAAACAGGTTGTTTATATGCCAAATCAAATCAAGGGTTCCTAAATAAAAAAGTATCTTTGTGGCTTTATTGTGTTTGCTAAGTTATAGAACAAGTAAAACAAAACCTCCTTGAACTGCCACCTTAACGTGGTGGAGGGGTTTGAGTGCTTGAATGATCCTAGAGGCTATGTTGTCTGGGGCTTAAATGCCCCTGGTAGGGTCTCCCATGGCAAACAGGCTCTAGGTGACGGGTCAGACAAAGAGCGGTTCGAGAATCCCTCATGACAACTACAGAATCGAGGCACGTGACGTCGCCCGGTACGGCGGAGCCGGGGTCCCACCCTGGAGCCATGACTGGGGTCGGGACTCGTCGGAGAGCGCCTGGTGGCCGGGTTGCTCCTCGCGGGACCTGGCCGGGCCAAGCCCGAACGAGAGGCGCGAGACCATCCCCCAGTGGGCCCACCACATGCAGGGGGAACCGTGAGGGACCGGTGCAAAGAGGATTGGGCGGCAGACAAAGGTGGAGACCTCGGCAGCCCGATCCCCGGATGCTTAGGCTGGCTCTAGGGACGTGGAATGTCACCTCGCTGGGGGGGAAGGAGCCTGAGCTGGTGCGGAAGGTTGAGAGATATTGACTAGAAATAGTCGGGCTCGCCTCCACGCACAGCGTGGGCTCTGCAACCCATCTCCTCGAGAGGGGCTGGACTCTCTTCTACTCTGGAGTGGCCTGAGGGGAGAGGCGGCGGGCTGGGGTGGGTTTGCTTGTTGCTCCCCAGCTCAGCCGTCTCGTATTGGGGTTTACCCCAGTGGATGAGAGGGACGCATCCCTGCGCCTTCGGGTTGGGGAGAGGTCTCTGACTATCATTTCGGCCTACGGGCCAAGTGGTAGTGCGGAGTACCCGGCCTTCTTGGCGTCCCTGTCGGGGGTGCTGGAGGGTGCCCCTCCTGGGGACTCCATTATTCTGCTGGGGGACTTCAACACCCACGTGGGAAATGACAGTGACACCTGGAGAGGCATGATTGGGAGGAATGGCCTCCCCGATCTGAATCCAAGCGGTGTTTTGTTGTTGGACTTCTGTGCTAGTCACGGATTGTCCATAATGAACACCATGTTCAAACATAAGGGTGTCCATCAGTGCACTTGGCACCAGGATACCCTAGGCAGGAGGTCAATGATTGACTTTGTTGTCGTATCATCAGACCTTCGGCCGCATGTTTTGGACACTCGGGTGAAGAGAGCGGCTGAGCTGTCCACTGATCACCACCTGGTGGTGAGTTGGATCTGCTGGAGGAGGAGAAAGCTGGACAGACTTGGCAGGCCCAAGCGCATAGAGAGGGTCTGCTGGGAGCTTCTGGCAGACCCCTTGGCCAGGGATGTATTCAACTCTCACATCCTGGAGAGCTTTGACCAGATTCCGAGGGATTTTGGAGACATAGAGTCCGAATGGACCATGTTCTCCACATCTATTGTCAATGCTGCTGCCCGTAGCTGCGGCCGTAAGGTCTGCGGTGCCTGTCGCGGCAGCAATGCCCGAACCCGGTGGTGGACACCGGCAGTAAGGGACGCTGTCAAGCTGAAGAAGGAATTCTATCGGCTGTGGTTGGCTTGTGGGACTCCTGAGGCGGCTGACGGGTACCGTGGGGCCAAGCGTGCCGCGGCCCGGGCGGTGGCAGAGGCAAAAACTCGGACCTGGGAGGAGTTCGGTGAGGCCATGGAGAAGGACTACCGGTTGGCCCCGAAGCAATTCTGGCAAACCATCCGGCGCCTCAGGAGTGGGAAGCAGTGCTTCACCAACACTGTTTACAGTGGGGGTGGGGAGCTGCTGACCTTGATTGGGGACATTATCGGCCGGTGGAAGGAGTACTTTGAGGATCTCCTCAATCCTGCCATCACGCATTCCCTGGTGGAAACAGAGGCGGGAACATGGGGTTGGACTCTTTCATCACCCAGGCTGAAGTCACCGAGGTGGTTAAAAAGCTCTGCGGTGGCAAGGCTTTGGGGTTGGATGAGATCCGCCCTGAGTACCTCAAGTCTTTAGATGTTGTGGGGCTGTCATGGTTGACACGCCTCTTCAACATTGCATGGCGGACGGGTACAGTGCCTTTGGATTGGCAGACTGGGGTGGTGGTCCCCCTACATAAGAAGGGTGACCGGAGGGTGTGTTCCAACTACAGGGGGATCACACTCCTCAGCCTCCCTGGTAAGGCCTACGCAAGGGTATTGGAGAGGAGAGTCTGGCCAATAGTCAAACCCCGGCTTCAGGATTAGCAGTGTGGTTTTCGTCCCGGCCGTGGGACACTGGACCAGCTCTATACCCTCTAGAGGGTACTCGAGGGTTCAAGGGAGTTTGCCCAACCGGTCCACATGTGTTTTGTGGACCTGGAGAAAGCATTCGACTGTGTCCCTCGTGATGCCCTGTGGGAGGTGCTCCAGGAGTATGGAATCGATGGCTCTTTACTAGGGGCCATCCGGTCTCTGTACAAGCGGAGCAGGAGTTTGGTTTGCATTGCCGGCACTAAGTCGGACCTGTTCCCGGTGCATGTTGGACTCCGGCAGGGCTGCCCTTTGTCACCGGTCCTGTTCATAACTTTATGGACAGGATTTCTAGGCACAGCCATGGGCCGGAGGGTGTCTGGTTTGGGGACCAGAGGATTTTGTCTCTTCTTTTTGCAGATGACGTGGTCCTGCTGGCCCCATCTAGCTAAGACCTACAGCATGTACTGGGACGGTTCGCAGCCAAGTGTGAAGCGGCTGGGATGAAGATTAGCTCCTCCATGTCCGAGGCCAGGGTTCTCGACCGGAAAAGGGTGGCTTGTCCTCTTCAGGTTGGAGGGGAGTTCCTGCCTCAAGTGGAGGAGTTTAAGTATCTCGGGGTCTTGTTCACAAGTGAGGGAAGAATGGAGCGGGAGATCGACAGACGGATCGGTGCGGCTGCCACAGTAATGGGGGCGCTGTGCCGTTTCGTTATGGTGAAGAGAGAGCTGAGCCGAAGAGTGAAGCTCTCGATTTACCAGTCGGTCTACGTTCCTACCCTCACCTATGGCCATGAACTTTGGGTCATGACCGAAAGAACGAGATCCCGGATGCAAGCTGCTGAAATGAGCATCCTCGGTAGGGTGGCCGGGCACTCCCTTAGAGATAGGGTGAGGAGTTCGGCCATCCGGGAGGGACTCGGAGTAGAGCCGCTGCTCCTCCACATCGAGAGGAGCCAGTTGAGGTGGCTTGGGCATCTATACCGGATGCCTCCTGGACGCATTCCTCGGGAGGTGTTCCAGGCACGTCCCACCGGGAGGAGGCCCAGGGGACAGCCCAGGACACGCTGGAGGGACTAAGTCTCTCGGCTCGCCAGGGAACGCCTTGGGCTCCCCCCGGAGGAGCTGGAAGAGGTGTCTGGGGAGAGGGACGTCTGGGCGTCTCTGCTGAGTCTGCTGCCCCTGCGACCCGGTCCCGGATAAAGCGGAAGACGACGAGTACGAGTACTAGTAAAATAAAACAATGGCAATTGTTGTAACAACACTTAGGGCCTGATCTTCAAAGAACCCAAATAGCGGGTACTAATTTGCTTGTGCTATAAATAAATTGCAGTTGAATTAAGTGGGCGTGTTGCATGTGATTTTCAAAGATTTCGCGTGCAATGGATAACAGGTGCAAAAAGGGTGCAGACTGCCCTATTAAAATGAGGAAACTGCATGTGCTACTGGCTGGAACAAGAGGAAAAGCAAACAGATCCTCTGCTGTGTTGCTAGAAATATGCAGGGATTGTTATGCTTCATCATTATAAATGATCCAGTTACTGATTTCCTTCCGTTCCATTCGGCCCTTGCTTTTCTTGACTGCTGCAGTTAGTTATCTTTTATTGTGCTACTCACAGCAGGTTTGCCATCTGTCCTGAGGAGATTATTTCTCTTATGTTGCTTGAAGTAACTCGCAACAAATTGACAACTCAATATTAAAAATATAAAAGACAAATATGTCTCTTAATTAATTTGTCTCCCTTGATCTTTTCATTCTTTTCAGAGACTCACCGGGTTCTGTTGTTTTTTTGAGAGTATATATTTGAGGAGTTTGGAGTTGATCATAAACAGCCACAACATTTAAGCCTGAACGTAATATTAGCAACATAAAAATAGATTGATGGAGGAGTTGGCAATCTGTTATAGCTTTGCTAATTTTAAGACATAGTTTCACATAACTGTCCTGCAAAAAAGTTAAATCAAACATTTATGTTCGTAAAAATTTATTATTTTCCAATGATTTCACTTAGTTCGTTTAGTTTATTTTGCCAATATTTTAATGATATACAACGTGTTTGATTGTTTAAATTGTTTTTTGTTGACACAAAATTATTTTTACCTGCATAAACAAACCCTCCCCTGGCATATGTTCACATTTAAACAATGTAATCAAACTGATCCAGCTCCGATTGCCCTGCAACGACATAACGTTACTGTCAATGATGCTTGTTCAGTGACAAAGTATACACTGTCTTTGTCAATACATGGAAAACCTGCATTAAAATGTTTTTTTTTCACCTGTTAAGAAGTGATTTTACCATCCAGTATGCAAATGAAGGATTTAATCTGCCTTATAATGTCTTTAATTCTTTCCTATTAATTAAATTATCAACATCAAAGCACAGTGGGTCACAGTGGGTCATGATGTGGGATTACAGGCTGTGCACACTTGATCAGTTATGTGCACATTTTGTCATGATCAGGTTTGTGTATGTTCAGCAGATGATAACTGACAGCGATATTACACTGGAATGATGTTGAATGAAGTGTTGCAAGGAGTTTTACCATGGGAGAAACATCATGGCTTTTGTTTGTGATTGGCTCCAAATCAGAGCTTAGATAATCCTTGCTAGAGTTAGAAAGCTGATAAATACAGATCAGTGCAAAAGAAGACACAAATGAACCAAATAAGTTTGACTTGCAAGGATGAGACAGTCCTCTGCAGCACAGTGACTTCCTTCTCACAAACGAAGAAGTCCTTTCACCAGCCTTTTATTTACAACTCACATTCTTACAAGTAAAAAGCGGGAACTGGTCGAGCCAATTCTTACAGAGATTTCAACATAAAAAGTAGTCATTCCCATATATGGTTTGAGCATGTCATGTCCAGAGAGTGATCCACTCCAGACCACATTCCTTAACTTTACACAAACCCTTTGTCCACACTAAAACCAATCACAGGAATCATCTTCACTATAGTAGAAAGTCAAACATAAACCTTGTTTAAACTAAACAATGATAATTTTTATACATTGTTCCAACAATCCTACATAGAATCCTCTATTCTCATCTTTTTAAAATATTTTTATTTTTGACAACCCAAATTGTTGGCACATGTACAGAAGATTCTCTCTCCCTGTCATCTGTCATTCTATCTATGCCTCCTTCTGGCCAAAGGGACAGCAGACATTTTCACATCCCAGTTAGCACCTGCATTTCAAAAGTGGTAAATCCACACGCAAAAATTGCACCTGCCAACCGTTTCAGGCTTTGAAAATTACAGGTGGTAAGGAATGACATTTGCATATCCTCCTCCTATGAATTTCCGCATTTGGGTCATTATCATATGTTTTGCATATTCATCAAGGCAGACACGCTAAAAAGTTTGCGCCCACAGTTCCACTGATTTTGCACAAGCAATCCGATTATCGTCTTGTTTGCCTTGTTTGCTATAGCAAAGAGGTCTGCGTGCGGTTTTGTACACACACAAACCTTTTGAAGATCAGGCCCTTAGTTTATTGGACTCTATGGTTTTGAAATCTGATAATACTAATAATATTTTGGATCTCACTGTCTCTGAGCTTTGGGTTTGGACTCGTATAATTCAGCCTATATGTAAAATTTTAAATTCAGTTTAAATTAAATTCAGTTTATTTATATAGCGCTAATTCACAAAACATGTCTTCCCAAGGCAAAGTCAGGTGCATACATTCCAATTAATCCTAATAATTGAACAGTGCAGTCAGATTCAGTTATTTATTCAAATTGGATAAAAAGTTTTTCTGTCTAAGGAAACCCAGCAGATATCATCCAGTCAGTGACTTGCAGCATTCCCTCCTCCCGGATGAGCATGTAGAGACAGTGGACAGTCACTGGCGTTGACTTTGCAGCAATCCCTCATACTGAGCAAGCATGTGGTGACTGTGAAGAGGAAAAACTCCCTTTTAACAGGAAGAAACCTCCAGCAGAACCAGGCTCAGTGTGAGTGGCCATCTGCCACGACTGACTGGGGGTTTGAGAGAACAGAGCACTGACTTGCAGCATTCCCTCCTCCCGGATGAGCATGTAGAGACAGTGGACAGTCACTGGCGTTGACTTTGCAGCAATCCCTCATACTGAGCAAGCATGTAGTGACTGTGAAGAGGAAAAACTCCCTTTTAACAGGACGAAACCTCCAGCAGAACCAGGCTCAGTGTGAGTGGCCATCTGCCACGACTGACTGGGGGTTTGAGAGAACAGACCACTGACTTGCAGCATTCCCTCCTCCCGGATGAGCATGTAGAGACAGTGGACAGTCACTGGCGTTGACTTTGCAGCAATCCCTCATACTGAGCAAGCATGTAGTGACTGTGAAGAGGAAAAACTCCCTTTTAACAGGAAGAAACCTCCAGCAGAACCAGGCTCAGTGTGAGTGGCCATCTGCCACGACTGACTGGGGGTTTGAGAGAACAGAGCACTGATCCAGTAGACCTTTCTATGGGAAGAAAAAAGTAAATGTTAATGGATGTAGCTCCTTTAATCGTTTCACCTAGAAAGAAAGAACAGATAAAGTCAGCCCCCAGCCAGTTTTCAAGGTTAGGGCCTGAAACAGAGCACATAGAGTTAGTCCCAGTAAAAGCTCAGTCAATTGCCATGTCTAGGAGAGAGAAAGTGTTAAACACTGAAAGACAGGGCCATGTGGATCATCGGTAGAGGGTGAGCATAAAGTTGTTGCCAGCCGAAGCTTGGATGATGCCCCTCTCCAGAGGGGCCGCAGCACACTTGGCCCCACGGTACCCGTCAGCCACCTCAGGAGTCCCACAAGCCAACCACAGCCGATAGGACTCCTTCTTCAGCTTCGCAGCATCCCTTACTGCTGGTGTTCACCACCGGGTTCTGGGATTGCCGACGCGACAGGCACCGCAGACCTTACGGCTGCAGCTACGGGCAGCAGCATCGACAATAGATGCAGAGAACATGGTCCACTCGGACTCTATGTCTCCAACATCCCCCGAGATCTGGTCAAAGCTCTCCCGGAGTTGGGAGTTGAATACATCCCTGGCCGAGGGCTCCGCCAGGCGTTCCCAGCAGACCCTCACTATGCGCTTGGGCCTGCCAAGTGTGTCCGGCTTTCTCCTCCTCCAGCGGATCCAACTGACCGCCAGGTGGTGATTTTAGCCCCTCTCTTCACCCGAGTGTCCAAAACATGTGGCTGAAGGTCTGTTGATACGACAACATAGTCGATCACTGACCTCCTGCCTAGGGTGTCCTGGTGCCAAGTGCACTGATGGACACACTTATGTTTGAACATGGTGGTCATTATGGACAATCCGTGACTAGCACAAAAGTCCAATAACAAAACACCACTCGGATTCAGATAGGGGAGATCATTCCTCCCGATCACGCCTCTTCAGGTGTCACTGTCGTTTCCCACGTGAGCGTTGAAGTCCCCCAGCAGAATAATGGAGTCCCCGGGAGGGGCACTATCCAGCAACCCCAACAGGGACACCAAAAAAGCAGGGTACTCCGCACTACCGCTCGGCCCGTAGGCCGAAACGACAGTCAGAGACCTGTCCCCAACCCAAAGGTGCAGGGATGCAGCCCTCTCATCCACTGGGGTAAACCCAACACGAGACGGCTGAGCTGGGGGGCAACAAGCAAACCCACACCAGCCCGCCGCCACTCCCCGTGGGCCACTCCAGAGTAGAAGAGAGTCCAGCCCCTCTCAAGGAGATGGGTTCCAGAGCCCACGCTGTGCGTGGAGGCGAGCCCGACTATTTCTAGTCGATATCTCTCGACCTCCCGCACAAGCTCAGGCTCCTTCCCCCCCAGCGAGGTGACATTCCACGTCCCTAGAGCCAGCCTAAGCATCCGGGGATCGGGCCGATTAGGTCTCCACCTTAGTCCGCCACCCAATCCTCTTTGCACCAGTCCCTCTCGGTTCCCCCTGCAGGTGGTGAGTCCACTGGGGGATGGCCTCGCGTCTCTCGTTCGGGCTTGGCCCAGCCGGGTCCTGCAATGAGCAACCTGGCCATAAGGCGCTCTCCGGCAAGTCTGTGAACAACCAGGTTCTTCAGCAGTGACCTTTTGTGTCTTACTCTCCTTGTGACGGGTGTTGATTACTGTCTTCTGGACATCTGTCAAGTCAGCAGTCTTCCTCATGATTGTGGAGCCTACTGACCAGGGGTGAAAGTGAGCCGGTACGGTCCAGTACTATGTACCACTAAAAGATTCTGTGCTGGTATGCAGTACCGAAAAGAGGGAAGAACAGCTGTCTGCTATGAAGCCGTCATCTAGAACCAGTTACGGCTGCAAAATTCACGAGCATAAAAAGAAGATCAGATCCACTACCAATAGGCAGTCTAAAACACGACTTAATCAGTTTATAAATATAGTTATTTTTCCGTCATTACAAATTGTTTCTGAACTGTTCTGCTATGCTGGAGCCTCAATGCTCTTGCTTTGCTTCTTTCCCTTCGGAGCTTGAGGCTTTTGTGAACGACCAGCCTTTAAAATGAGCACCGCTACGCTTAATGTCTGTCTGCTCGGTGCTAAATACCCTAGTTAAAAGCAAAGGGAGAGTAACTAGTTGTGTTTCATGTTATTTTGCTGAATTACAACAACACAGTACAGCTCAAAACCATCGCTTATGACCAGAGATTTCACATACGCTACATGACAGCGCATGCGCGCTCACCTCCAAAACAGAGAAGTTGCCAAGGAGATCAATGCGTTTGATTTAATGGACTGGGACATTTTACACAAGTGGTGCACAGACATAAAAAAACGTCGCTTGCATTAGGACAGGATGAACAATAAATCACTTACCATCTACAAACTTTTAAATAAAAACCGCAAAAACAACCGAACTGTAAAATCTTTTATTTAAATGAAATCAAAACTTGACCACAATGCAGAGAACAATAACTTATTTGTTCAAAAGACAATACGGAAACTGAAGATGAAACGTTATGCATCAGAAAATGGTTTATCATTGTTTCATACATGGCAGTCCTTTAACAATTGAAATATATATATACAGGGGTTGGACAATGAAACTGAAACACCTGTCATTTTAGTGTGGGAGGTTTCATGGCTAAATTGGACCAGCCTGGTAGCCAGTCTTCATTGATTGCACATTGCACCAGTAAGAGCAGAGTGTGAAAGTTCAATTAGCAGGGTAAGAGCACAGTTTTGCTCAAAATATTGAAATGCACACAACATTATGGGTAAGGTAAAATAAGTTTATTTATTTAGCGCTTTTCAGCAACGAGACACTCAAAGCGCTGTACATACAATTACAATACAATCACAAAGCAAATAAACACAGATACAGACACAGAGAAAGAGATCAAATGATAAAATCAAACAACAGAGGTCATTTAAAAAAGTTAAATAAAATAAAATAAAGAGAATAAAATGATGGACAAGAAAATGAAGGGAAAATTGGACTGAAAACGCAACTAATCATGCCTAAATGGCACAGTCAAAAGGCCACTCTAAACAAATAAGTTTTTAATCTTGATTTAAAGCAACTTAGGGTTTCGGCGCTTTTAAAGTTTTCTAGCAGTTTATTCCAGATTAGTGGAGCATAAGAACTAAAAGCTGCTTCTCCATGTTTAGTTCTGGTTTTGGGTATGCAGAGTAGATTTGAGCCAGAAGACCTGAGAGGTCTGGGTGGTTGATACACTGACAACAAGTTTGTAATGTATTTTGGTGCTAAGCCATTCAGTGATTTATAGACTAACAGAAGTATTTTAAACTCTATTCTCTGAGCTACAGGGAGCCAGTGTAAGGACTTTAGAACCGGGGTGATTTGCTCCACTTGCTTAGTTCTAGTGAGGACGCGGGCAGCCGCATTCTGGATCAACTGCAGCTGTCTGATCCACTTTTTAGGCAGACCTGTGAAGACACCGTTGCAGTAATCAATTCTATTAAAGATGAACGCATGAATTAGTTTTTCAAGGTCCTGCTGAGACATTAGTCCTTTAATCCTGGAGATGTTCTTTAGGTGATAGAAGGGTGACCTAGTTACTGTCTTTATGTGCCTCTGAAGGTTCAGGTCTGAGTCCATCACTACACCCAGGTTTCGAGCCTGACTGGTGGTTTCTAGCTGTATTAACTGAAGCTGTGTGCTAACTTTTAACGCTCTTCCTTTGGTCCAAAGATTATTACTTCAGTTTTGTTTTGATTCAGCTGAAGAAAATTTAGGCCCATCCATGCATTTATTTCTTCTAAGCATTTACCCAGCGCTTGAATGGGTTCATGGTCACCTGGTGACATCGTAACGTATAGCTGTGTGTCGTCTGCATAGTTATGATAACTTACATTGTTGTTTATTAAAATTTGAGTTAGGGGGAGCATGTAGATATTGAATAGGAGGGGCCCTAAGATGGACCCTTGGGGAACGCCACATGTGATTTTTGTGCTCTCTGATGTAAAGTTACCTACTGACACAAAAAAGTCCCTGTCGTTCAAGTAGGATTTAAACCAGTTGAGTGCTGCACCAGTAAAATGGAGTGATCAACAGTGTCGAATGCTGCACTAAGGTCCAGTAATACCAGCACTGTGGTTCTTCCACAGTCTGCATTTATACGGATGTCATTGAACACCTTGACAAGAGCAATCTCTGTACTGTGGTGAGCACAGAAGCCTGACTGGAAGACATTGAAGCGGTTGGTCATTGTTAGGAAGTTGTTTAACTGCTGAAACACAGCTTTTTCAATAATCTTGCTGATGAAGGGGAGGTTTGATATAGGCCTGTAGTTCTGTAGTAGCAGCTTGTCCAAGTTGCTCTTTTTCAATAGAGGTTTGATAATTGCTGTTTTTAGGGCCTGGGGGAAAACACCTGACAAAAGGGACGTGTTTATTATTTGAGTTAAATCAGATATTATTACAGGCAAAGCTTTCTTAAGGAAAGCTGTGGGCAAAAGATCGAGACAGCAGGAAGAAGAGCTTAGTTGCTGTACGATTTCTTCTAAGATTTTGCAGTTTATTTGGTGAAATTGGGAAATTTTGTCAAAATCGGTTCTAGTTGGAGACAACATTGGTACTGGAGTTGATGTGGATGTGCTGACTGCCTCTCTGATCATTTGTGTTTTTTCAGTAAAGAATTTTGCAAATTCATTGCAGGCCCTGGTACAGTGGAGTTCAGATGCTACAGTTACAGGAGGGTTTGTTAACCTGTCGACCGTGGCAAATAATGCATGAGCATTGTTAATGTTTTTGCTGATGATCTCAGAAAAGAAAGATTCCCTTGCATTTTTCAGTTGTAGGTTATATCTGTGGAGTCTCTCTTTATAGATAATATAGTGAACCCGGAGTCCAGTCTTTTGCCACCTGCGTTCAGCTTTTCACTCCTTTTTTTCACTTTTGACTGGTGGAGCACTTCTCCACGGAGACATTTTCTTCCCAGAAACGACTTTCACTTTAATTGGAGCAATTGCATCAATGATGTCCGAGATTTTAGAATGAAAGTTATCTACCAGCTCATCTACAGTGTTACAGGGCAAAGTGGAGGTAGAAGAGTAAATCTGGTTAAAGGTTTCAGCAGCACCATCCTTAAAGATGCGTTTTCTTATCATGTCTCTTTGGCAAACTGAGTCATTGCAGATGATGCTTTCAAAAATAATAGAAAAGCGGTCAGATAGGGCAACATCAGTTACAGACACCTTGGAAATGTTTAGACCCTTAGTAATGATCAAGTCCAAAATATATCCCTGTTTGTGCGTTTGCTGTTTAACATGTTGAGTCAAACCAAAATATCTAAGAGTGTCACATAAATCTATTGCACTTCTGTCTTCAGGATTGTCCATGTGAATGTTGAAGTCTCCCACAATAATTAAATAGTCATAATAAACACAAATCACAAATAAAAGCTCATTAAAATCACTGATAAAGTTTGTTTTGGACTTAGGAGGCCTGTAAATATTCAAGAACATGGTTCGGACCAGGCTCTTTACCTGGAGAGCCAAATATTCAAAAGAGTCAAATTTGCCCACAAATACTTTTTTACACTCTAATAAATCTTTAAACAATGTTGCCACCCCTCCACCTTTTCTTTGCTGTCTGCTCTCACAAATAAAATTGTAGTTCAGAGGCCTCGCCTCTATCATAATGGGAGCTTCATTAAATTCATGTGACCATGTTTCTGTTAAAAACATAACATCAAGATCGTGGTCAGTAATGAAGTCATTGATTAAAAATGATTTTCCTGACAGAGATCTAATGTTCAGTAAAGCCAGTTTATGACTTAGTTGTTGATATTAACTCTGTGTGTGGTTGCACCTGACAGTTTATGGCTTTTGTTGATTGTTTACTACTGTCTCTTATCTTTTTGGCTTTGTTCTTTCTGTCACGTATAAGCACAGAGATTTTACAACTATCTCCTATTAGGGGCCCAAGTTTTTCTTGGACATGCTCTTTTCTGATAGAGTTACCACTGGGGCCCAGACTGTATCACAGAGAAGTGATTTGAAGGTCCTGATTAGCAGGAAATAGATTAGGAGGTGGTGGAGGTCTGCGGCATTTGGAAGATGTTGGTTTAGGATCAGGGCCTCGGCCACGGGGGGTGTGGAATGGAGAAGATGTCAGAGCCATTTGGGTCCCGATTTTAAGAGCTCCTTTCATGTTATCAGAATCCAGTAAAGCAAAAAGCGGGCTCATTGGGGAGATGGGAGAGTTGTGTGCGGTCTGGGTCGGGGTCTGGGTTGAGGAGGGTTTACTGGGGGTGTTGGTCTGGGTCTGGGTTTCGGGGGATGGGGGTGTAATGGGGGGGTCCACTTCTCCTGTGGATTTCGATGGGGAGACATTTTGTGATGACCTCTCTTTCCCAGCCAACTGGCTGATTGTTTCTGCTGGAGCTGTTGGAGGCAGCGTTATCATTGTTGTTGATACTCCATGTTCTCTGCTGAAGGTCGAAGCTCCTGGCAGATTATTTACTGAATAGAAAAGATTAGATGTGAGACGTCTGGCTCCTGGCTTGTTCAAACAGAAACCATCTTGCTTGAAGAGTTGTCTTTATTCCCAAAAAATATTAAAGTTGTCGATGAAGTTTACAGGTGTGCAAAGGGTCCGCTGAGAAACACCTTGATATACAGACCTCCAAAAATATTCAGAAGACGAGTGAAATCCCCCTTCAGTCTTTCTGATTTTTTCTTAGCCACGACATCCATGGCTCCACAGTGTACAATAAGGTTTTCTAGAGACGGGCGCTTTTCTGTGATTGCAAGAATATTCTCTGAGAATCCCATCCATAGCTGTGTTGCCCACTATTAGGGTTCTTGGGGTGCTTTTTCTCTGGCAATTTAGGAGAAGACTGTTTAGAATGAAGGTTGTTCTCAAACCTTTTATTGTTCTCAGAAGATGGATCATTTTCCTGGTTTTCATTCTGTAGTGGAGCAAATCAGTTCTGGAGGAGAACTCCATTATTTCCAGCTGTCTCACTCCTATCAGTTGTTGTGACAGCAGCTCGCTGTCGAAGTCTCCTTTTCCCAGGGGAAACGAGGGCATTTCTCTGTAATTCTGGCCATTCTAATTTATTTAATTGCTGAGATCTTCCAGTGAGTCATCCACCTTGATTTTTTTGGGCATGCCCCTAAAACATGCCAGAGGGGTCTGCCGGTAGGTTTATTCTCAGTGTTCCGATTGCTGGCTGAGTTGTTGAGCTGGCTGTCACTGTTTGGGATCACAGGCAGAGTTGAATCATCATTGTACCCCATATTCACCTCCACATTCACTTCTAGTCGATGGATTTTCATCTCCAAAACAGCCAATTTCTGTAAAGGTTTGTCAAAGTCCTCTGTGGTGAAGGGAGGCATTTTGTGCTGATTAGCTGGCGTCAACTTGTCCTGCCTTTGAGTTCGATTATAAAAACATCAAAGTCCTTTAAAAAAATTAAATAATAATAATAATCCTTTGGAGTCGCTGGTAAGAAGTTGTTTTAGTCCAATATTTCCGTAATTTTGGCTAAGAGATAAAAAGTTATGAGTAAAAGAATGCAAGCAAGCAGGGAGCTTCGGAGAAAAGCATCTGAGCAGGCAGAGAGGCGGAAGCGGAATGACACACCAAAAGAGGACAAATCCTGATATACCATTATTCTGGTTCAAAAACCTTCACCTAACTAACAAGCACCGTTCTACACAAAGGGAATAACAATGACTACCTAACAATAATAATAAAAGAAATATATATATATGCATTTAGTGTCTATGAAGATCAAACCAGCAGTTTATGGACAAAATGTGTAATTTGGGTTAAATGGAAAGAAATCCTCCTGTCGTGTTGATGTCTTGATCGCAGCCATCAGCTGATGAAACTGTGGGGCCACACCATTTAGCCACAACCAGCTGATCGCCCCAAATCTTGACAAAGGGTCATAAAACTCTGAGGCGGGAACCCAGTGGAAAATCTCCAGCAATAAAGCTGGAACAAAGTGTGGTTGGGCGAGGCCCAGACCGCAGCTGCCTTGAATGAAAAATTTTTAAAAGTCCAACTTCTAACTCCTGGCTGATTTGGGATCAGCTGGACAAAACATTAACCACGCACAATTCAGCAGCGCTTGCGCAGCAAATAAAAATACAGCTCAGCATAACATAATTCAATCAGTATTACATGCAACAAGTTAATACCTTAGATTAACTACTGGTGATCCTACATCACCTTAACTGCCTCATCCTGCCCAGACGTCTAAATGCACCTATCCGGTTTACTATGAAAAGAACGAAATTACTTTGACGTTGATTTCTGCTCTCCACCAGTTGAGGATGGATCAGGTCTGAAGAAAAGGAGGGGTGGGGATCACGCGTCCGTGATCGAATTAAGGAAAAAAAAAACGGTAACTTCTCATCCGTCCAGGAGGGGAAAATATGAAGAACCTTTAGTCGACTGCATACACAAGGAGGAAACTCTTCTCCTTGGACATAGAACCTCTGTAGGTTTTCACCTGCGCCGGTTGTGGCGCGGTCTTCGATCGGCAAATAAATCCTCTGATCTCGTATCAGACAGATTTCCAGCTCGAGAGGAGCCAGTTGAGGTGGCTCATGCATCTATAACGGATGTCTCCTGGACGCCTCCCTCTAGAGGTGTTCCAGGGACATCCCAGCGGGAGGCCAAGGGGACAGCCCAGGAAACGTTAGAGGGACTATGTCTCTCAGCTGGCCTGGGAACTCCTTGAGCCCCCCTTGGAGGAGCTGGAGGAGGTGTCTGGGTGTCTCTACTGAGTCGGATGCCCCTGCAGTGTGGGGATGTGTCATAATTTGTGAGTTAGAAGCTTGACCAAAGTGCAGACAATAACGTGGAAGCAGTAAGGTGAGTTGAAGGTTTTAATAAACATGGAAGGTGCAATGAGCAAAAACCAACAGTAAACTTAAATACTGAGGGAAATGTGGAGAATGACATTAGACACTGATGTGTTCATCAAGGCATAATGTGGAGCTGCTGAGGCAGAAGGTAAGACGTTCACACTGCAAGTCGTCATGCTCAATTACAATTTTTCTGCTGAATTCCAAGTTTTTTGAGTAGTTGTTCAAATTGCTAATTAAATGCAATCGCCATCGGATGTCAATCTGAACAGTCCACACCCTCAAAGAGACCCACATGCGCAGATGGAGAATGTAGACTTCAAGCAGCAGCACACTATTTACAAAAGTAATAATTGATACCAGCATTTCTGTGTTATTATTAAGTTGTTAAGCAATGGGAGCCGGAAATATAATGACCACATCATAACCAGACCAAGAAAGGTAAGATAAAAGAGAGCACAACAGTGTTTTCTTGTAAAGCAGTGACTACTACTTCTGTAAAGAAGTCTATGTGGATGCATTGTCTGAGCCAGGACAATGTTAGGATTATGATTATTGATTAATTAATATTCATCAAGAATTATAATTAACAATCATAATTTGAGAAAATAAATTTCTTAATCAAAAATCCTCATTTATGAATCGAAACCAGAGATGTCTTCTGGTAATTGTGGCTCAACGCCTTTGATAATTACAACTGTTAAATACTCAGTAATAATTAATAACTATTACTAGATGTCACTGTTTAATCAACCGTTTCTGCCGAAACGTGGGGAACTTTAACCTTATTTTGACTGACAAATCACTCTTGCACAAAATAAACACAAATGACTTCTCTTTATCTACGTGAATATTTATTAAATCAACAGCTTGATCCACCTCGCTATTCCGATTCAATAATCTTCACCTAATCAAACATGCAAAGTTCTACACAGAAGGGTAAAATATCTAACTAAACAAAATAAAACAAAACAGCAGTGGGTGTGTATGGAATCAACCAGCAGTTATGGCAAAAGTGATAATCTGACAAAGGAATATGATGTTGAACGGAGTTTTGGGAGCGTAGCCCCCCCAACGTGTAGCTTTGTTACGGTGAGTCATAAAACGTCCCCCACCGCTGGGGATGTTCGAGAACACAAAGGGTTATAAAACCTTTGGTGGCAACTCATAAAACCCGAAGTTGGAGACCAAGAAAATGGTGAATTTCACCATGAGGTTATTATAGCAGTCAGTCTTACGGCGCACCTACGCTCAGGTGTTCGCACGGTAAAAACACAACTTGAGAAGCTTCAGAGTCCAACAGCAAGTTTCAAAACAATGGCATGCACGTACAATTCAGAACACATCAGACTATAAGTGGCGAATCTAATTGCACTAAAATCCTATCTCTACCCTGCCGAGACTACTTTACTAGAAATAAAATAATAAACAGAACGGAGTTACTTGGTGGAGTCCTCCTTCTGGGTCAGCAAGTGAGGAAAAGGGGGAGGGAGTTACTGCGTGTCTGCAGTTAAACTCCAAGAAGAGTGGTCAATCTCCGACCTCTGGCCTCCTTTGGCGAAAGGGGAAAATATGATCTGACCGTCAGCAGTCGACTGGAACAAAACAAGGTGGCGATCCGTCTCCTTGAAACCTCTGTGAGGGTTTTTTTCTTCTGTTACGTGTTAAACTCACGTCTTCGATTGGTAAAGTGAATTTTCTGGCCTTCTTATTCCAGAAACCTCTTTCATGAATTTTTCTTTTTCATTGGCCAACGGAGGAGAATAAATGAAAATCCACACGGGATCTCTTCTCCAGAATTGATGTTCCAGTTGCGTGGTAACCGTGTCGAGGTCCCAAGCTGAAAGCAAGCTCCTTACCACGGCCACCTTCCTATATACTTTCCTGTGACGTCAGACTTGGGACGCCCCGTCATATCAGCCGCAGTGCCTGCTGGGATTTGTAGTGGCGGACTATACTGGGATACAAAATGGCCAATGACGTCAGAAGGCCTGGTGGTGTCCAGCAATGTGCTAATGGTCCAATATTCAGCAAACAAGTGGTCCAACAACAATGACGCAAACATTGATTAACTGACCATTCAGATTGTTGATGCTTTGAAAACTATTGAATACGTATCTGATTTATTACCACATATAAAAGTGGCACAATTCCGATTTTTTTTAAGTTAAAAGGATAGGAATTGGGCTGTTTCGACTGCCATGAAAAGTCGAATATAGGTTTTATATGGGCAAAAAAGGCCGATTTGTGCCCCATCTGCCTGCAGTGTGAACGTAGCCTAATAGACACAGATGAAGCTGATCTAAGACACAAGGAAACACTTAACCATCAGAAAAGACCTCAAAGAAATGAGAAGGAGTGGAGCTAAGAAATAACACTGATCCTATAACAGCATGTCATGATGTAGTGTTCAATGACAAAAGCTGATCCTATTATTAGTGCCAGAGCCCATTGACTTTCAAAGGAACTGTTCTTAATGACCCTGCAACAACACCCTTTATTCCATTACATGTTCCCTTATTGCATAATGGTTATATTATTGTTACATTCAGTTCAGGCTTCAGCCGAGACTAGAAAAGTATTATATATAACATTTAGAATTAAAAAGAACTACTGACAGAAGCCCTGTCAAATACTGTCAAAAAACTAAGGCTAAAGGCAAAATGGTCATGGATATTACCAGCAATTTCCTATTATAATCTGCTAATTGTTTTGCCGTAAGTGTATAGAAGATAGTGAAAGACTTATGAGGGCAGGTCTAAAACAGGATAAATAAATGGATGCCTGGCTATACAGCAATTACCCTACTAAGACTGTCTGTTTTGTCCATTACAGTACCATCGGCCTGTGTCCCTCTTCGCTTTCTTTATCAACCAATGGATTCTCCCCTGCGTGCCACTTAGTCAGACCTCCATCCAGCCTCTTGAGTTAAAGCTCGCCCACATACCCACACACTTCCGTTAGAAGAGCTGCTATCTGGGCACACACACATTCACAAACTTACTCACCCATGAGGGCTAACAAATACACAAGAAAGCAATTATTAGAAAATTAATGTTGACCCTGAAAAGGCAGACACGACTTCTATAGGAGATATGAATAATTTTCCCTTGCCTATCTCTTTACGCTAATTACATCTGTAGTCAGGGTAATGTGGAATCTTTGCAGTAATAAAAATAACTGAAGTTTTTTTTTCCTCCCTAAAATATTTATGATAGAATAATAATGCCCCTTTTTAGTATACAATTTACTTATTCGAATGGGGAGCTAAACCAAGGAAAATGAAACAAGGATGCAATATGTCTATTTACAAAATAATTTTATTTATTTATTTATATATATTTTTTTTTTACCTTGTCCTGTCCGGCAGAGTAGAATTTTTGTCTGAGTGCCAAGAAATTGCCCAACAGATTTACTTTCACAAGCGGAGCAACACAGCTAATGCTTTAAAGCGCTGCTTGATGTTTATAAAATAAACGTTATTATAAACTTCTTTGGAAATATTTCAATTGTTACAAACACGGAGACTGAAATGAAAAGGAAAAAAGAAGCTCGAAAAAGAGAGAGATGAGGCTAAAAGGAAAAAGGGGAGAAAAGGAGGAAGGTGTGGAGGAGAGAAAGAAGGATGAAGAGAATACAAGATTACACTCTGCTTGCTTATACACCTCTGGCTTTTTTTTTTTTTTTTTTTTTAACAAAATAGTACATGGTACTTATGAATGTAAAATGTACTTAGAGAGGTGCAGCCCAATATAGAACATCTGTGTATCTGTCAGCACCTGAAGCTTAACACCTGTGAGTATGAGTGTGGATGCGCTTTTGTATACAAGGTTTCTCCACAAAAATATGCAATAGCATGTGTTGGGACCCACAGACCTGCCCCATGGTCCCCGGACGGACACTGAGGAGATCCGAGCCACAGACATCCAAAGGCCCCCCAAAGCACAGGAACCCCAGGAGAACCACCGCAACCCCCCCAAAGAAGAGCAGTGGAGAGTCCCAGGGCAACCACCCAGCAGCAACAGTGCAGAAGCCCCAGGGAGCCGCAGCGACGAGCCCACAGGCCCCGCCGGCAGCCATCCACCCCCAAGAAGATCCAGCCATGGACTCAGAGACCCAAGACCCCGGGAAACACCACCCCCCGGGAAGAGACCCAACAGAGCCCAGGGAGCCAGGCCCCAGCAAGCAGCCACCGGGAGTGAGCCAGCACACACCAAAGCACCCAGCCCCGGACACCGAGAATCACAAGTACACCAGCAGGCAAAGACTTCAACCACCGGCAGGCAGTGTGGTGGGGAGGAAATAGGCCCCCCATAATATGGGGTGGTCTAAGCTGATCCAGGAGAGGGAGCGGTCCAAGACTCAACCTGTCACAAAAAAAAAAAAAAAACAGGCACACACAGTCTCAATCACCCACTCGCACCCAAGGTAAAGACAAACAACAATGGACGTCATACACTCACTCACACTCCCCATGCATACTCTATACTCCCAGGTCCAGGCGCCGGTACCCCCTAGGGGCACCCAGCCCCTGGACCCAGGAGGTGGTCCCCTTCCCTCCTGGAGCAGAGACAGGCAGACAACCCCCATCCACCTCCGAGGCAACAGAACAAACCAGAAGGGAAAAATAAGAGAACAGAAGCTTATATACACTGAGGTGGGGTAGGCGAAATGACAAGCAAACCAGATGAACTAATCAAATGGAATGAGTAGCAGCTGTGTGAGAGAAAAGGTAGATGAGCTGAAGGAGAAAGACTAACTAACCAGGGCAGAAACCGAAATACAAGACAACCCAGGGACAATACCTAACAGAGATCTAAGAGAAATAGCTCTAGATGAATAAAGTACATTAGAATAAAGTGCCAAAAAATAACCCAATAAGGAAAACAGCTAAAAATAACATAGGAAAATAAACTAAAGAAAGGAAGATCTAAGGAACATAATAAACTGCAAAGAAAGGGTAAATGACACACACAAAAGCAAATCAAAACTCAGGATCACACCTCAGGTTTGTGATTGTGTCGGTATGTTGTTTTCTCCTTGCCTGTCTATTTACACTTATTACATCTATAATCAGACTGAAGTGGTATCTGATTTAAACTGTATATATTTCTATTGAATGTGGTTTTGTAATCAGAACTGAAGACTGAAGCATATATAACTTATTTTATGAAGTGGACTTGTAAGTCACATGGCTGAATGTGTTATATGATTATAACACATCATATAACACATTATATGTTGACTTTGAAGCTCTACGATAGCAAATGATCAATGTCACATTGAGTATGAATGTACAGTCATCTTTACTAAGTACAAATACTCATTTTACCAGCTGAAGAGCTACCAAACACAGCTCTTATTGCTGCCAAAATTTGTTAAGATGACAGGTGCTGGTTAAGAGCAGTAATGACAGCTATTATCCAATGTTCCCTTTCCCTACATGATTTTGTCTCACGTGCATCATGCTTGGCATTGGGTTGCAAGAATACTTTCTGCACTTACCTATGGCAAAGACATCGGAGGCCATTTAGTAAAACAATAAAGTCTGGATTTCCAACTTAATTTCAAGGGTAAGATGTGATGACATCGTGACATATTTTTTTAAACATGTAGCTTTTGTAGTGCTGTCATATGTTGCATAGCTATAGCAGGAAACAAGGATGTCAAGGGAGCAGATCGGCGGCAGCCAAAACTATGAGGTATAAAGTTTGTATTTTAGAGCAGTGAAGTCTATGACCTTCATCACTCTCTATTCATTCATTGCTGCCTCCTTTTTAGAGCCATGAAATGCTGCAGCCCCTTTGTGTGAACTCTCTAATTAGAAAGACCTTGAGGTGTGGATCTCATCCATTGTTCCTCCTCATTTTGGTGGGAAAATATTTCATTGATTTTTTTTTAGCATCAATCGAAGCCGGGCGGAGCTGAGAAGGGCTCTGTGCGGGATTAGACACTGCAGGGGGTTTCCGCATCGGGTGGGGAGCCAGTGCGGCTGTGTGTGTATATATATATATATATATATATATATATATATATATATATATGAGTGTGTATATGTGGTTACAGTGTAATGTCCCCTTCTATAACCCTTACTCATTCTCTCCTTCTGAAATAACCAATTACAGCTGTGATCCTGTTATCACCCACTTCTTCTTCTAGCTCCCATTGTTCACTCTTTAACCCCTGCACAACTTCTGATTAGCCATCCTCTTACATTGTTATGATAAATCTGACTCATTTTCAAACATCTGGATTTGGTGAAGCTTCTGTCTACATTCCCCCAAGCAGAACGGGGATGAAGGATGGCCGTGTTTTCAAAATCCCACAAAATCAAGCACTTGTCAAATCTCCTTTTGTAATCAGATGTTAAAAAGTAAAAGCTGTTCTTAATCTTTTTAAGTAGCGATGAGAGTTTTAGTAATTTTCAGAGCTCCCAAAGTAAAGAAGATGAGCTTGAAGCAAGCTGGCACAGTGAAGTATTCAACAGTCACCTGTTTCTGTCTCCCTCTCCTTTATTTCCCTCCTTCTGTCACTCTAGACTGCCTGTAAATTACGCCTTACCCCTGCAGGTGCCGACTTTGCTCTGAAATGATTATTCCTACCACACACAAGATTGCTTTTGGTAATTATATGTATCATAATTAAATTTGATAAACTCCTTGGAGACATAAAATCTCATTTGACCCAGGTGCTGGATTTCGTTTCCCATACACAAAAGGAGAAATATATGGCCCTTTTAAAAGACATACTTTGAATCTTCCAGCTGACATCTTGATTAGCCAAATTAGTATGTCGAAATATGCAGTTTGAGTACCTTTGTTTCCATAGGTTGTTTAGCAATGGTCGAGCCTTTGTGGAAAAAGTCAACAAATTATGAATGAAATGCGTTGATGTGCTTAGAACAGTCAGAGATAGGGACAGACTGCACCATTCTACTCTTTACAGGTTTTCTTTTTAGCTCCCAGTGGTAGGGCTGTTTTCTTTCAAAGCCGCGTTGCATACACATAAGCTATGAAATTCACATGAGCAAGTTATGCCGTAAACACCTTCAGGGCTCACTCAGATTCTGCTGTTATTCTCCAGGAGATCAAGCCTCAACTCTTGACTTGCTTTATAAGAATACAATCTATTCAGTTATAGGTGGAAGCTGAAAATCATCAGGAGAAAATCATACTAGTTTTGGCTGCCAAACCTCAGTGTCCTTCATTATGTTCTGTAGATACAATGCCATCCCCCTTAACTTTTTTACAGTTTGTTATAATACAACTGCAGTGTACTTTATTTGGATTTTATGTGAAGTAGCACATAGTAAGTGGAAGAAAAATATACATTTTCCACATTTTTTAGAATAAAAATCTTACAAATGTGTCTCCAGTGCCGCTGAGTCATTCTTTTGGTTCATGTAATCTTGCCATCTTTATATACAAACATTTGCCTATTTTCTTTCCAAAACAGCTCAGGCCCAGTCAATTTAGAGAGCATCTCTAAAAACCCCTTTTCAAGTGTTCCCACAAATTCTAAATTAGACTAATTTTTAGATGCATATGCATCTAATAATTTATTTTAATTAATGTAAATTGCCAAAAAGCACCAAAACAATCTCAAATATGTGGACGTATAACTTAAGTCAGTGCTTTACAAATGTGTATAATGATTTAAGAATTACTAAAATATTGTTTGGTAACTGTTCTGATATTAACTGTTATTGATTGACTTTTGCCCTGCGATGGACTGGCGACCTGTCCAGGGTGTATCCTGCCTCTCGCCCATAGACTGCTGGAGTTAGGCACCAGCTCCCCCGCGACCCACTATGGAATAAGCGGTAGAAAAGGACTGACTGACTGATGACTGTTTGGTAACTGCTATGTTTTTTAATTCCCAACATATTATACTACTTGTAAAATTATGCACATCACAACGCAGGATTCCTCGAAGCAGTTGGGGCCTTGGATATTTCCTCAGCTTCCAAGATTGCAGTAAATATGCATGCAGCCTGCTGAGCTGCAGCCGCTAGCAAGCTCTGAGATCAGATTTAGGTCTTGGACAATCTCACAAGGCGAGCGACCAGTTCCTGGGGATAAACAAAGCTCTAGTCAGCTTATTGTGTGATTTCTGCTTTTTCTTAAAATTGCATTTATTCGAAAAATCCACAGCACACTGGTAAACCAGAAGGTGTGGAGTAAGGACAAGGATTTGGGAAATTATGTTTTTGTAAAAAGTTATTTTCTTTCTAGCGATTTTATGCAGTCCTTCACTCAGTTTGCGCTTCAACTTTTCTATTTGTAGAGTTAGCAGTACACCACTGAAAAGATTGCACTTTTTTTTTTTACAGCTTTTCTTTCTGCTGGAGTTCCCTGCTGTGCACCAATCCCTTTCTTGCAGGTGATTTCTCTGGGAATATTGATCAGATCAAAGATTTGCTGCTGAGATGTCACTTTTCAAACTTCAGGTGACTTTAATGTGAAACCAAGTGGAGTGACTCCCTTCTCACTGATACACTGCCACAGGTCAAGTATACATCAAGGAGAATGTTGCTTATTTCTCTCTTGATGTCTTTCAGACATACGCACACAGTCAGTTTTCACATTAAATCCAACATAGTGCTCCTTGTCACAAAGACAGCATCTTTCTCTACCTCTCGAATTGCTCTAATTGAAGTGACAAATGGGCTAATTTGAGCTAAAACAAACAGGAGGGGAGCTATGATGTCTCCATATCAATATCAATAACATATATTATCATATCAATCATTAGATTTTCTCTCAGTGGGACACTTGTACTGAAATTAAGCCATCTACATGACCTTGAACAGAGCATTTTAGAACCTACTGTGATACATCTGTCTGGATGTACTGAATCATTTTCTTTCAAAGCAGACCAACCTAACACATTTCACAAAACCTGGACTCTGCAATGTCATCATTTTTAATAATTGTAAAGAATAAACAACTACAGAAAATTCTAACAGGGTTACTAACAAATATACTAGTTTTCAGAATGAAATGTTTATTTAAGAATACTATGACTGTCCGGCCAGGCCCAATGTTGCATGGGAAATAGATACAATGTGGTTTGGGGCCCCTCTTCCTGTTAAGAACACCACGACCGCCAATAGCATTTTCATAAAAATCTGATGGAATTTGGGAGAGCGGGTCAAGGTTAATTGGCTGAGCTTAAAAGCAATCTAGGATAACTATTATTTGCTGAGATGTATTTAAAAATAAACTGAGCTTAAACAAAGAAAAGTTTAAACAAGTAGATTCAAATTGTAACTATATAAATACAACAATCAAACAATTATTATTCATTGTTTGCACTTTTACAAAGTAACATTTTCAATTCCCTTCAATCTGAAATTTCAGTTTTAGAATTTAAAATTGTATAATGTATGTAACCTTAGATGTTCAAATCCTATATAATAGTATTCTCCTTTTTATCAAACAAATACGCAAATTTTCGATCTAAGGTCTGTGTTAAAGTTCAAGAATTCATGGAATGCCTCTAATGGTTTGGGGGGTTGCTTATGGCTGTGATGAGTGTTAGATATGATAAGTGTACAAAATCTTCACACATTTAACTCAAATGTTGTAAATTAACCCATCATAATTAACCTACCATCATCATCTGGGCTTTCCAAATCAACTAAAGCTTAACGTGAAAGACTCCTGTTGTTATATCAAAGTTTGCAATGAGGCAATGTGGGTGAATCAACAGCTTATTAGGTTAAGGGGACAATTGCTTTTTCACATTAAGTCAGGTTGGTTTGGGTAATTTTTCTCCTTAAGGGAAATCATTATTTGAAAACTGTATTTTGTATTTACTCTGGTTATCTTTGTTTGATTTAAAATTTATTTGCTCATCTGAAATATTTCAGTGTGACAAAATGGCAAAAACAGAAGACATCTGTAAGGAGGCAAAATACTTTGTCACAGCACTGTACTGATGCTGTGGTGAATATGAGGAACAGAATTAGTGGAAACTACCAAGACAGATCTGCCAGCACAACAGTTGGTCACCATGAAGACTGAATGCAAGCTGGTGAACAGAGACTCCTGTCCAAGGACTCAAAGCTATAGACCCCCTTTGTGCTTGGGCATCGAGAGATGTGACTGGTGGGTCCTTCCTCCCACATGATGCTTGATCTATAAATTTGAAGGAAGAAACTATTTTATTTCATTACATATTTATATATATATTGAAAAAACAAATTACTTGTTACCTAATTTAAAAATACTAAGGTCTACATATTTTGTAAGGCTCTTGAAAACTGCACGCTTAGGACACAGATGAGTATTTAGATGATAATTTCCAAGAAGACACTATAATTTGTCTTAGAGACCCAGGATGTTGCTTATATTCCAAATGATGGATTGTTTATTAGTCTTTGATGGCTTTTAACATGTGCTGCCACTCAAAATGTCAGTGACTAAAAACTGTTAATGTCAATAGCAATTATAAAAGTATTTGATGTCACACTTCAGCTCAGTGTTGGCACAAGTGTTACTGGATAATAATCACTCCTGGCTGTTTTGCTGACTTACAGATTTATTGTCCATTAAATCAGAGGCTGACAAAGTGACTTGTTTTCCAAGGTGTTTATTAAGTGCATTTTAGTACAATTGTTCTCAGAAAGTTACATCTTACAAACTTTTGACACATACTTTTCACAATTTACACGTGGCAGATATACAGAAACAGATGAAAGAAAAAATAGGAAAACGTTCATTCATACTCATCAACATTGTACCTGTGCACACAACATCTGTACACATAACTGTGTTTGATTTGCACAATACACACACCCACTGTCCCTCACAGAAATGAAAAAATAATGACATGTGCACTCACAATCCCTTCTCTCATTAAATCTGTACCAAAGAGAGAGATTGCAACTATATTTGGGAAAAGGTCAATTTCATTTGGTCTTCCTCCTCCCTGGCTGACCACATAAACTCTTCTTTTTCATATACTCACAGTGTTTGGATGCATCTGCATGGATGTGAAGTACTGTGTTTTATTTGTGTGTAAATCTTTGAGAAGCCAGACTGAAACAGAAGGTGAAACAATGATGAAGTGAGCATATCCTTTGCTGAAAGTCATGTCGGGCCATTTTCAGGTGTATATGGTTGAAATATAAAAGCGAGGCATGATTCCAGTAACTAAACGGGTATCTGGCCACTCTTCAAGCAGTTACGCCACCATGAAATGCTTAACTAGCTTTCCTCTTGTGTTTTATATCAGTATGTGCGGAATAGCTTCTGTAGAAACCTCCTTTCATAGAGGGACTGCAAACCATCTCTCCATTCATCACACTGAAGTGTCACTATACAGTTAGATATTTCATAAGACAAACAGAGCAAATGAGGCTAAAACAATTGCACAGTTAGATAATGAATACATTCACCATCTCATTCACAAGAGTATGGGCTGAAAAGCAAACACACATGACTGAGCTGAATAGAGAACTAATACATTCAAATTGATGAAATGGGTTTTAGTAGGAGGTATCTAAGCCTGTATTAAGGAACATGTTATTATATTTAGTTAGTAAATTAATGACTTAGCGAGTTAAAACAAAATGCAATTGATTTTGTCCAAAGGGCAATACAGTTGCTTAATTACAATACTTTTCATTCCCAAACCTAACCAAAGAAATTAGCATTTACATATTAAAAGGGATATTGCAGCATAAACCACAGTTTCAGCTAAGACACATTCTGAATTAATCTATTCCTCCTCTTTAATGTCATGCAAACTGGCCTTCCTCTCAACAGCCTCTCAGCCTCTTTCTACCGTTTTTGCACACGATTTGTCATGTTTTATCTCAAAAAACACAAAATTTAGGAGCATATTCTAGAACCACATTAAGAGGGGTTACTGTTTCTGTGTGTTTTTCTCCATTTAAATGGCCCCATCAGTCTCCCTCCCCCATTGCTGATCAGATGCCTGTCAGACAGGGGTCCTAGCAGGTGTTTGCACCCTGCCTGGGCCCACTGAAGCATGGAGCCAACTATTTCTTTGGCCAGCAATGGCCTAGCTAAGCCCCAGACAGTGCCTTGGACAGCTTGGTTAAACCAAGGATAAATGATCTGGAGGCTGGCCAGCAAACTAGAGTGGCCTGAAAGAGAGCGCACGACTGAAAAAGGAGAAGAAACAGACTATAACTGTGAGAGGATTGGATGTAGTTAATTTGCTAAATAATATAAATGGTATTTTGCTATCACACAGCTCAAATAACCCAGTACCAGTCACCAGCCAAAGTTTTGGCAACACAATATTACGGTATACAAATGATTCATGATCTAGATCTCTATTAGCATACATCTTTGTTGCATATTCCGTGTTAATTAGTCATTATTAAGCACTTTTCACTTGTTGAATAAAACTCATGGAAGTGATGGATTGCAACGTGAAACAATTGAGAAAACTCTTAAAAAATGTCGATTCACAATATCAAATATTAATTGTTTAATAATGACTAAATAAGAAGTATTATGCCAATAATACCCATGTTAAGGGTAGCCAGTTAAGGGTGAATGTATGTTGTACAATATTAAGCATTAAGACTTTTGTTATAAAACATCATAGTACCTGATCAAACTGCATTAAAAAAATCACCCACACTAGACTAAAAAATATAAAGGTGAGGAGTAATTTTATATGCAGTTTTCAGTACGTCCTTATGAATGATGTAGCTTAGTCTTTGTGATTATGTAAAACAGAGCAGTTTAACAGAGCACTATCTACAATACATACAGTGAGGTTGCGTAGATAGACCCAGCAGCCTAAATACAGCAGCATCTATGAGGTCCTGTTTTATTGTGAGCAGTGTGCTCTTGAGGGCTGTTTAAGACTGTATTCATTGAAATGGCACTGGGTGCCTGTCGGCAAACCTCAGCCCAGATGTTAATTTTCACTGTGAAAGGAAGGGACGCTGATTCATCCTGATTTCCAATGCCTTGATTAGCTGCTCCCTCATGCATTTCAAATTTGCAGAAAGTCTCGCCTCAGCTAAGATATTTACATCACTTAGAATTTACCCCAAAATAAAACTCTAGACACAGAGCAGTGTTTTTCAACCCTGGTCCTCAACGCACACTGCTCTGCATGTTGTAGAAGTGACGCCACTTCAAAACACCTGATTCCGATGATTGCAGTTCAGCTCAAGCCTGTTGGTCAACCATTAATTAAAATCAGGTGTGTTGAAGCAGGGAACCATCTAAAACGTGCTGGGCAGTGTGTCTTGAGAATCAAGGTAAAAAAAAAAAAACACTGCCAGGGTAATTTATTGCAAATGTATATGTATGTTTTACTGTTTTCTATGATCAGCAGCTGCTTATTATGAGTTTGGGTCAGCCAAGCCACAATCCTTAATTTAGCATTAAACCCTGTTGACCAGTCCCAACACAAGCAATATATAAAAACGCAAATGGAACATAAAACATATCTGTACATGTAAGTGCTCACCAGCAAAAGACGGCATGTGTACACCCACATTTAACATGATCTCCAGTAAAATATTTTTATCCCAATATTTTTACTCCTACAACAATTTTCATACAGCTCTACAATAACAGTTCTTTACCCATGTTCAATTTACATTTTCATCAGTTAGGATTCAGTCAGAAAAGTCATCAGGGAGCCACTTGAACATGAAGATGTTCAACCAATTGTCCGTTGTTCAGCTATGAGGAAACCAGGGATTTACAGGAAACTACACATTGCATGTGTCTATCACAATCTAGTCAACATATCTTTGCCAAAAATGCAAGCAGAGAGTTCTGTACATACATATTCATATGTAACACCTTCAATATGAAGGTTTATTATGAACGATATAATCATATTTAGCAAGAGATAAACATATTTATATTCTCTTGGTGGAGATGGTTAAAAAGCCCTTTACATAAGGCCTTCCAACCGGACCTCCACAGGTAGTGTTTAAGTTAAGAGACAAGTGGGCAGCATCTTGCTATAGTGGCAACACAAGAAAACAGATGGTAAAAGACAAAAATATTACTAAGCTCTGAATTTGTTCATTTATAATACAATAATACAAATCTTTAAACAAGCAAAAAAAATGAAAAAGTTGAAATTGGTGCTCCACTGTACATCCCTGTATACATCTTCATCTAGTTAGGTCTCCTTGTAGTTGCTTCTTTGTCTGCATCTTCTTTCCTGCCAGGTCAAGGCATCTTCATCTTGCACACTAACAATGGTAAGGGTAAAAACCACAGTTCACAGTTTCTAAATGTCTCCCATTTGTGTCTACAATTGTAACGTGTTTTAGTTCGGGTAATATAGAAGCACAATATCAACTGTCTTACCACAACGGCAGAATTTGTGAGTTGTTCCCTGTGCTGATGTCTGATTATAGGAGACGTTTGGTTTACAATGACACAAATGTAGATGGTAACCACTAGATTGGTCTTTGTCTTCCTTTTGTGATGAATAGAGAAAAAAGTGCCAGGCATGGACCCTGAATGCATGTGTTGGATTGCATGAGGTGTGACAACTGTTTTCTATGTGGTAGCACAAACCCTGGTTTCCTGTAGCCATGGTAAGGGTTTAGATTAGGACGATAGTCTCGACTCTGGCGCGTTCCGATGGATCGGGGGTCATTCGGGGGCTGCTGTTGTTGGCCATCCGAATGCTGCCCGTTCCGTGGCACAGCGCCCCCTGCAGTCATGCCATCGTTGTGGGTGACTGGCTTATCTGCACCCTCATTGACTGGATATTACTGAGAATCTTCTTCTGGTGGCCTGCCAAGGTCACTCCTATTCTAAGCAGATCTCTAGAGAGAAACAAGCAAAAGGAAAAATAAACTGAAAATCAAGAGTCTCTTTTAAAGACAAATGATGAGTCACTCTGAAGGTCAAACAGATAATTTTAAGAAAATGTGATTACATAACCTCACAAAAGGATTTATGGCCCACATTTGTCACATTACAACCGGATGCCTCAATGTATTTTATTTTGATTATATATGATAGACAAAGTTGATCACAGGTTTTACATGTAGCACATATACGTATTAAGCCCCCTTTACTCTGATACCTGTAAAAAATCCAGTGCTTCAGAAATCTCATAATTAATGAACAGTTCACCCATGTGTAAATGTTAAATGGCCTGCACTTGTATAGCACCTTATGAAGTCCAAGGACCCCAAAGCACATCACACTACAATCTGGCATCCACCCATTCATTCACATATTCACATCCTGAAAGTGTTAAGCTACATTGTAACCACAGGTACCCTGGGGCAGACTAACAAAAGTGAGACTGCCATTCAATTGGCACCACCGAGCCCTCTGACCACAATCAGCAGGCAAGACAGGTGAAGTGTCTCGTCCAAAGACACGACTGAGACAGACAGAGCGGGGGTTTGAACCAGCAACCCACTGGTTACAGGACAAATCCCTACTGTTGCTACCGTCACCTTATCTGTAATTTAATCTCAGTTTGCAACTGTTCTTTAAAGACCTCAGAGGTTTGCTACTGAACAAACAGGTGTATAAAAACAAATGAGTGCACCAGAGAGTAAGTTGTGGAGTAGTGATGGGAACTCCGGCTCCTTTCAGGGAACCAGTTCATTCGGCTCAGCTCACTTAAAAAAACGTCTCTTTCGGCTCCCAAATGGCTCTTAAGATTTTTGTTGCTACAATTCATTTATTCCCCACAATAATGTTAATATACACACAAAACAAAATATAAATTAAAAAATGCTGGTCAGCGTTGTTGAGTAGATGAATCAGAATCAGAATCAGAATCAGAATCAGAATCAGAAAAGCTTTATTGCCAAGTATGTTTTTGGACATACAAGGAATTTGTTTTGGCGTAGTCGGAGCAATACAGTACAAATTAAACAGTATAAACATATCTACAATATAATATAAATATATGTGCACAGTTTTAAGTGAGTGAGAGTAAATATAGAGCAGTATAGGATGCAAGAGCAATACAACAGTGCAGGTGATCATTGTGCAAGTATGGCAGTGCAAGTAAAGCAGGAGTCCATGCTGAGCGTTAATGTAACACATAGAGTTACAGGTTACAGGTGTCCTGTCAGCATAAAAAGGGGTGGGGGAGGGAGAATGTCAGGGTGGTTTCCGGGCTTTGTTAAGCAGGCTGGTGGCAGATGGGAAAAAACTGTTCTTGTGGCGTGAGGTTTTGGTCCGGATGGACCACAGCCTCCTGCCAGAGGGGAGAGTCTCAAAGAGTCTGTGACCGGGGTGGGAAGGATCAGCCAGAATCTTCCCTGCCCGCTTCAGTGTCCTGGAGGTGTACAGTTCCTGGAGCGACAGTAGACTGCAGCCAATCACCTTCTCAGCAGACCGAATGACACGCTGCAGCCTGCCCTTATTCTTGGCTGTAGCAGCGGCGTACCAGATGGTGATGGAGGAGGTGAGGATGGACTCAATGATGGCTGTGTAGAAGTGCACCATCATAGTCTTTGGCAGGTTGAATTTCTTCAGCTGCCGCAGGAAGAACATCCTCTGCTGGGCTTTCTTGATGAGGGAGCTGATGTTTGGCTCCCACTTGAGATCCTGGGAGATGATGGTTCCCAGGAAACGGAAAGATTCCACAGTGTCAATTGTGGAGTCACAGAGGGTGATGGGGGCAGGTGGGGCTGGGTTCTTCCTGAAGTCCACAACCATCTCCACTGTCTTTAGAGCGTTGAGCTCAAGGTTGTTCTGGCTGCACCAGTCCAACAGATGGTCCACCTCCCATCTGTACACGGACTCGTCACCATCAGAGATGAGTCCGATCAGGGTGGTGTCGTCCGCAAACTTCAGAGGCTTGACAGACTGGTGACTGGAGGTGCAGCTGTTGGTGTACAAGGAGAAGAGCAGAGGAGAGAGAACACAGCCTTGGGGGGAACCGGTGCTGATGGTCAGGGAGTCAGAGACGTGCTTCCCCAGCCTCACGCGCTGCTTCCTGTCAGACAGGAAGTCAGTGATCCACCTGCAGGTGGAGTCGGGCACACTCAGCTGGGAAAGCTTCTCCTGGAGCAGAGCTGGGACGATGGTGTTGAAGGCAGAGCTGAAATCCACAAACAGGATCCTGGCATAGGTTCCTGTGGAGTCCAGGTGCCGGAGGATGAAGTGAAGGGCTAGGTTGACTGCATCGTCTACAGACTTGTTGGCTCTGTAGGCAAACTGCAGGGGGTCCAGGAGGGGGTCGGTGATGTCTTTTAGGTGTGAGATCACAAGGCGCTCAAAGGACGTCACCACAGAGGTCAGGGCAACGGGTCTGAAGTCATTAAGCCCTGTGGTCCTTGGCTTCTTGGGAACAGGGACGATGGTGGAGGACTTGAAGCAGGCTGGCACATGACATGTCTCCAGTGAGGTGTTAAAAATGTCTGTGAAGACTGGAGACAGTTGATCAGCACAGTGCTTCAGGCTGGCTGGTGAGACAGAATCCGGACCAGCAGCTTTCCGGGGGTTCTGTCTCCTGAAGAGTTTGTTGACGTCCCTCTCCTGGATAAGAGCCGTCCTCGGCGTGGGTAGGGGGCTGGTGGGGGGGAACTTCAGGGTGGGGGTTGGAGGTGCCAAGGCCCCTCTTGAGGTTGGGGAAGTGGGGGTGGTGGATTGTGGCTGCAGCTGTTGGGGGGTGTCGTGGGGGATGGTTGCAGGACTGTCCCTTTGTCTTTCAAAGCGGCAGTAGAACTCGTTCAGGTCGTTGGCGAGGCGTCGGTCGTTGATGGAGTGGGGGGCTTTCGGCTTGTAGTTGGTAATTTGCTTGAGCCCTTTCCAGACAGACGCAGAGTCGTTGGCTGAGAACTGGTTTTGGAGCTTCTCAGAGTACAGTTGTTTAGCCTCTTTCACTGCCTTGCCAAACTTGTACTTCACCTCTCTGTATATGTCTTTGTCCCCACTCCTGAAGGCTTCTTCCTTATCCAGTCTTAACCTTCTGAGTTTAGCTGTGAACCAGGGTTTGTCGTTGTTGTAACTCACCCTGGTGCATGATGGTACACAGCTGTCCTCACAGAAGCTGATGTAGGAAGTCACAGCCTCTGTGTACTCGTCCAGACTGTTGGTAGTAGTCCTGAACACATCCCAGTCTGTACAGCCTAAACACGCCTGGAGATTCTCCACAGCCTCACTACTCCACTTCCTTGTCGTCCTCACAACAGGTTTGCAGAGCTTTAGTTTCTGCCTGTATGCAGGAATCAGGTGGACCATGATGTGGTCGGATTGGCCCAGTGCAGCACGTGGGACGGCGTGATAAGCGTCTCTGATGGTGGTGTAACAGTGATCCAGAATGTTGTCCTCTCTGGTCGGACATTTTATAAACTGTCTATATTTGGGGAGTTCGTGGGTGAGATAACCTTTGTTAAAGTCACCAGCGACGATTACTAAGGAGTCCGGGTTGGTCCGCTCCACACTCAGTATCTGGTCGGCAAGCATGCGCTGTGCGACCTGCACGTTAGCTTGCGGCGGGATGTAAACACCGACCAGGATGAACGAAGCGAACTCACGGGGGGAATAGAAAGGCTTACAGTTTATGATGAAGGATTCCAGGTCTGGAGAACAGTATGTATGACGTTAAATACAGAGCAATCCTGAAAGAAACCTGATAGATGCTGTAAAAAACTTCAGGCTATGGCAGAGGTTTCTAGCAGGACAGCCACCACAAACATACAACTAGAGCTTCAATGGAATGGATTATATTTAAGCATATCCATGCGTTAGAATAGACCAAAGACATGACCTAAATCCAATAGGGAATCTGTAGAATGCTTGGAAATTGTTGAATAATTTCAACATAGACAGCTAGTGGTGATTAACAAAAAACACAACTTTACAAAATGTATTCAATGGCTTGAAAGAAGAGTCTGTAAAAATCATGTTGCTTGGAATTGCAAAGAGACTTCATAAATATCTACAAGGCCTGGAGCATCAATTTTTAATACAAATGAAGGCATAATTTTACATTTTCAAAACATTGATAATTAAAATATATGAAGTGCTATGATAGTATCTATGAGTAACCCCCCCGACCCTTTGTCGATAGCCATATGGATTTTAAATATTTCATGTCACACAAGCTAATGAACTCACTCTGAGGTCATCTGAGCCACAAGCTGCAGTGAGGTAAAGCCTGAGTTGAGGAAGTTGTCTCTGTACTGGCTCATCTTGATGGCAGCAAGCCAATCCTCTACCGAACTGAAGGTGTTGAAGTCGGGTATGGATCTGTCCAACAGTGGCTGAGAAGGCCTAGAGGGTGAGAGGGAGCAGTTGAGATGAGGGAGAAAAAAGGACTTTGATGCAATATTAAGCAAGCAGTGTTTTAAGAAAACAAGAGTGACTGCAGGGTTTGTATTTGCGTAGGTGTATATGAGAAGATACAAGCAAAACAGGCAGGTGGTGTGTTTACAATGGATCCATCTACCTGAAGGTGTTTCAAACAGAACAAAAAATGAAAAACAAAAATGTCAAGGACCATGCCACCCATCATGTAACCAATACTATTCATACAAGAAGGTTCATAGGGTTTCTAGGAGGTTGTTCTGGCACATTAAAGACCTAAAGTAAAAACATGTATTGCAAAACCTCAGTCTGACAGAGAGCCATGAGTTCACCTTGGCAACATGGCAGCAACCCAAATCACAATGCCAAAACAAATAGCTTTAAGTTTCTAACTGACACTCAGTAGCTCGGCCAAGAAAAACAGAGAATCCATGTAGAGAGTGAAGGAAAGGAAATGACTATTTCCAGTCAATGTTGTACATGAATGAAACAGCCTGTTAGAATTTGACCAATTAATGCATTTTATTAACAAGATTTAAGTCAAAATTTTCAACAACTTTAGGAGACATACAAAAATTTCAACAACTTTCTAAAAAATATTAGTGTCATTTTTGTATCAAAAATTTAAGTAATTCTACTTTCTAAAATCTTTTGTCTAATGAACCAACATCTTCAGTAAAATCCTAATTCAAATGATTAGGTCGGACTGGTGCAAAGAGAATGGGGCGGCAGACGAAGGTGGAAACCTCGGTGGCCCGATCCCCGGAGGCTTAGGCTGGCTCTAGGGACGTGGAATGTCACCTTGCTGGGGGGGAAGTAGCCTGAGCTTGTGCGGGAGGTGGGTTTGCTTGTTGCCCCCCAGCTCAGCCGTCTCGTGTTGGGGTTTACCCCAGTGGATGAGAGGGTCGCATCCCTGCACCTTCGGGTTGGGGACAGGTCTCTGACTGTCGTTTAGGCCCACGGGACGAGCGGTAGTGCGGAGTACCCGGCCTTCTTGGCATCCCTGTCAGGGGTGCTGGATAGTGCCCCTCCCGGGGACTCCATTATTCCGCTGGGGGACTTCAACGTCCACGTGGGAAATGACAGTGACACCCGGAGAGGCGTGATCGGGAGGAATGGCCTCCCCGATCTGAATCTGAGTGGTGTTTTGTTACTGGACTTCTTTGTTAGTTATGGATTGTCCATAATGAACACCATGTTCAAACATAAGGGTGTCCATCAGTGCACTTGGCACCGGGACACCCTTGGCAGGAGGTCAATGATTGACTTTGTTGTCGTATCATCAGCCGCCTGTTTTGGACACTCAGGTGAAGAGAGGGGCTGAGCTGTCCACTGATCACCACCTGGTTGTGAGTTGGATCCGCTGGCGGAGGAGAAAGCTGGACAGACTTGGCAGACCCAAGCGCATAGTGAGGGTCTGCTGGGAACATCTGGCGGAGCCCTTGGCCAGGGATGTATTCAACTCCCACTTCCGGGAGAGCTTTGACCAGATTCCGGGGGATGTTGGAGACATAGAGTCCGAGTGGACCATGTTCTCCGCATCTATTGTCAATGCTGCTGCCCGTAGCTGCGGCCGTAAGGTCTGCAGTGCCTGTCGCGGCGGCAATCCCCCAACCTGGTGATGGACACCGGCAGTAAGGGATGCTGTCAAGCTGAAGGAGTCCTATCGGCTGTGGTTGACTTGGGGGACTCCTGAGGCGGCAGACGAGTATCGTGAGGCCAAGCGTGCCGCGGCTCGGGCTGAGGGAGAGGCACAAACTCGGCCTGGGAGGAGTTCGGTGAGGCCATGGAGAAGGACTACCTGTTGGCCTCGACGCGATTCTGGCAAACCGTCCGGCACCTCAGGAGGGGGAAGCAGTGCTTCGCCAACACTGTTTATAGTGGGGTTGGGGAGATGCTGACCTCAACTGGGGACATTGTTGGACTGTGGAAGGAGTACTTCAAGGATGTCCCCAATCCTGCCGTCACGCATTCCCTGGTGGAAGCAGAGTGTGGGGACTTGGGATTGAACTCTTTCATCACCCAGGCTGAAGTCACCGAGGTGGTTAAAAAGCTCCACGGTGGCAGGCCTTCGGGGGTGGATGAGATCTGCCCTGAGTACCTCAAGTCTCTGGATGTTGTGGGACTGTCATGGCTGACACGCCTCTTCCACATTTTGTGGTGGTTGGGACAGTGACTCTGGACTCTGCAGACTGGGGTGGTGGTTCCCTTCAGAAGAAGGGTGACCGGAAGGTGTGTTCCAACTACAGGGGGATCACACTCCTCAGCCTCCCTGGTAAGGCCTACGCCAGGGTTTTGGAGAGGAGAGTCCGGCCAATAGTCGAACCTCAGCTTTAGGATGAGCAGTGGAACACTGGACCAGCTCTATACCCTCTACAGGGTACTCGAGGGTTCATGGGAGTTTGCCCAACCAGTCTACATGTGTTTTGTGGACCTGGAGAAAGCATTTGACTGTGTCCCTCGTGATGCCCTGTGGGGGGTGCTCCATGAGTATGGAGTCGGGGGCCCTCTGTACAAGCGGAGCAGGAGTTTGGTTTGCATTGCACTAAGTCGGACCTGTTCCCGGTTCATGTTGGACTCCGGCAGGGCTGCCCTTTGTCACCAGTCCTGTTCATAACATTTATGGACAGGATTTCTAGGCGCAGCCAAGGGCCGGAGGGGGTCTGGTTTGGGGACCAGAGGATTTCGTCTCTTCTTTTTGCGGATGACGTGGTTCTGCTGGCCCCCTCTAGCCAAGACCTACAGCATGTGCTGGGGCGGTACGCAGCCGTGTGTGAAGCGGCTGGGATGAGGATCAGCTCTTCCAAGTCCGAGGCCATGGTTCTTGACCGGAAAAGGGTGTCTTGTCCTCTTCAGGTTGGATGAGTTTAAGTATCTCGGGGTCTTGTTCACAAGTGAGGGAAGAATGGAGCGGGAGATCGACAGACAGATCGGTGTGGCTGCCGCAGTAATGGGGGCGCTGGGCCAGTCCGTTCGCCAAAAAGCGAAGCTCTCGATTTACCGGTCGGTCTACGTTCCTACCCTCACCTATGGCCATGAACTTTGGGTCATGACAGAAAGAACAAGATACTGGATACAATCGGCTGAAATGAGCCTCCTCTGTAGGGTGGCTGGGCACTCCCTTAGGGATAGGGTGAGGAGCTCGGCCATCCGGGAGGGGCTCGGAGTAGAGCCGCTGCTCCTTCACATTGAGAGGAGCCAGTTGAGGTGAATCGGGCATCTATACCGGATGCCTCCTGGATGCCTTCCTCGGGAGGTGTTCCAGGCACGTCCCACTGGTAGGAGGCCCAGGGGACGGCCCAGGACACGCTGGAGGGACTAAGTCTCTCGGCTGGCCTGGGAACGCCTTGGGCTCCCCCCGGAGGAGCTGGAGGAGGTGTCTGGGGAGAGGGACGTCTGGGTGTCTCTGTTGAGTCTGCTGCCCCCGCGACCCGGTCGCGGATAAGCGGAAGACGACGAGTATGATGAGTACGAGGTCGGACTTGTTACCAAAACAAAGTAAATAATGATGTAAGAATTCTCCATTTATTGAACATCAAATTTTCAAACTAATATGCAGAAATAAAATTGTTTAAAAATGTCTGATATTTATTACACCCCAAAATTTTTATAGTGTAGAAATTGCTCCAAATACAAAACAGCCAAATCAGGAAAAATCATATTCTGTTTATATAACGTTTTCCTAAATTTTATACATTATAAAATGGCTATAAGTGAAGTGAAACTCACTGAAAGTATCAGGATTTGATGGAAAGAAAGAAAAACAGCAAGGGAAAAGTTCAGGCTTGATGCAATCAACAGTAATAAAACCAATACGATTTCATGAGATGATAAAAATAAACAAAAAGGTTGGGCTAGTTTGTGCACAGTGTGGGAGCACATAAACAGATGAAAAGCATTTTTAATATCAAGTTAAGAGGGAATGTGTGTGTGTGTGTGTGTCCTGTGAAGTGCTTTACTCACACAGCAGGGATGTTGGCTACAGCTTTTAGGCTGGTGGGGTTACGGATCATTTTGTCGAGGGTGCTGACAATGTCTGCAAAGCGAGGTCGTACGTTGCGGTCTTTCTGCCAGCAGTCCAGCATCAATTGGTGTAAGGCGCTGGGGCAGTCCATAGGTGGGGGCAAACGGTAGTCTTGTTCAATAGCATTGATCACCTAAGAAAGAATTAGACCACTTTGAATAATGCGTTGCTTGTAGTCTGGGCTGCAACCTTATACTGCAAACCTAATGTTTACAAATAGATAGTTCAGAGCTTTTTAAGTGGCATTCTATGGAGCTATTATTAGTACTCAGTATCTTTTTTACTCTCTGTTTTGTGATAAGATCACTATGAACTATGTGGGCTATCTAATATGGAGTAGAAAATTTGAAGTCATACATGTCTCAATATTAATAGGATACTGTATTTTTATTTAACATTTAAATATCATATGAAAGCCATGATAATTTTTTTTATTGGAACTTTTAAACTTTTATTACTTTCTACTATTTATATACACTCACCGGCCACTTTATTAGATATACCTGTCCAACTTCTCGTTAACACAAATTTCTAATCAGCCAATCACATGGCAGCAACTCAATGCATTCAGGCATGTAGACATGGTTAAGATGATCTGCTGCAGTTCAAACAGAGCATCAGAATGGGAAAGAAAGATGATTTATGGGAAGAAACATGTGTCATCAGAAACTGAATTTGAATTTCTCAGACTGAATTTGTATTTGTGTAATTTGAAATGAAATGCATTGGTTTGAAAATGAATTTCACTTAATTGAAACTGAATTTATTGGTTTGAAACTGAATTCATTTCCTCTGAAAATGTATTTTGTTGAACTGAAAATTCAGTTTCACTACTTTTACTTTCAGTTGTAAAATTCAATTTCAGTTCTAAAATTCAGTTTTTTGTGTCACACATCCGGGTCCTTGAAGCCACAGATTAATCAAACACAGATTCACCGATTCACGGATGTCATTCACTATTGCTGCGTCCAAACTGAGGGGCTGCATTCTTTGAAGGACGCATTTGTTGGCCGATTACGTCATTGTGAGGCAATTAAGTCTACAGCTTCGCAGGCTACTCCAAATAGGGCCGACAAATGCGTCCTTCTTTTCCACAGATATGAAGGATGGGTCTGGTGTATCCTTCGTGGGCCACCCTATCCCATGATTCATTGCGGGTCAAAGCAGATTGTGCTAACGGAAGTAGCAAAGCCTGGAGGAGAGGGAATAGCTGTGAATAAAGTTGGATATAAACAAAATTAACTTGTTTGTAGACTAGAATGTAGCTGTGTAAACCTGAAATATCTGCTCGGTTTATCAAGATTTTGCTTAATTCCACACGTGCTCCAAGGTGTTCGGAGACGTCAGCTTCTGCTGCCCTGACACCAGGCTCACAGCCGGCTCGCCTTGCCACCGCACAGCTGACCGGGGGGTTGAGGTGCGATGAACCCCGAGAGAACAGCTGACTCCCAGCACGTTGTTTTCAAGCTCCTGCTGGGTTTCCCCAATGGATGGAAGTTAAACACAGATATAATTCAGTCACATGATATCTAATGTTAATGTTTGGTTCTTTTATTTTTATGCTCCAGAAATAAACTGATTTAAACATTGTTCCTAAAGTTAATATGTTAGTGTTTAAATTGTTAAATTTTTACAAATAGATTTACACATTTTTTTAAATCTATGAACACAAAACTTTAACAATTTAAATGACCGAATAATGAACAAGATCATAAAACAAGAAAAGCCATTAGGGCTCCATTTGTTCGGCTTCACAGCTCTGTGCTTCACGCTATCATTGTTGCTAGGCAACATAAGGTACGCTGAGGTAAAGGAAGGGGAAACGCAGACCGACATAACACCGGCCACACCATGCTGATCTGGCATGTTTAGCTAATAGCTACAGGTAGCATAAGTGTTGCTGTTTGACCATCATTTGTTTAAATTACACTTCTTATAGATGCTCATTTGACTTGGTGATGCTGCACTGCTCCAGCTCAACATGCCGTAAAGGAAGTTTAACCTGATGTGAAACGTAAATCGATGAATCTGTGTTTGATTACTCTAAGGCTAGGACCTGGATGTGTGACACAAAAACTGAATTTTAGAACTGAAAGTGAAAGTAGGCAAACTGAATTTTCAAAACAACAAAATACATTTTCAATGCAAATTAATTCAGTTTAAAACCATTAAATTCAGTTTTCAAACCAATAAATTCTGTTTCAAACCAATACATTCAGTTTCTAACCAATGCATTTAATTTCAAATTACACAAATACAGATTCAGTCGGATAAATTCAAAATGCAGTTTCTGATGGCACAAGTTTCTTCCCATAATGATTGAACTGACTTTGAATGTCGCATGGTAGTTGGTGCCAGACAGGCTGGTCTGAGTATTTCAGAAACTGCTGATCTACTGGGAGTTTCACTCACTACCATCTCTAGGGATTACAGAGAATGGTCCGGAAAAGAGAAAATATCCAGTGAGCGGCAGTTTTGTGGACGCAAATGCCTTGTTGATGCCAGAGGTCAGAGGAGAATGGCCAGACTGGTTTGAGCTGATAGAAAGGCAACAGTAACTCAAATAACCACTTGTTACAACCAAGGCATGCAGGAGAGCATCTCTGAACGCACAACACGTTGAACCTTGAGGTGAATGGGCTACAGCAGCAGAAGACCACACCGGGTCCCACTCCTGTCAGGTAAGAACAGGAAAGTGAGGCCACAATTTGCACAGGCTCACCAAAATTTGACAATAGAAGATTGGAAAAACTTTGCCTGGTCTGATGAGTCTCAATTTCTGCTGCAACATTCGAATGGTAGGGTCAGAATTTGGTGTCAACAACATGAAACCATGATCCATCCTGCCTTGTAGCAATGGTTCAGGCTGGTGGTGTCATGGTGTGAGGAATATTTTCTTTGGGCCCCTTAGTACCAATTGAGCATAGTGTCAACGCCACAGCCTACCTGAGTATTGTTGCTGACCATGTCCATCCCTTTATGGCCACAGTGGTCATAAATGGCCTCCACAGTCACCAGATCTCAATCCAATAGAGCACCTTTGGGATGTGATGGAACGGGAGATTCGCACCATGGATGTGCCGCCGGCAAATCTGCAGCATCTGTGTGATGCCATCATGTCAATATGGACCAATTGTTCTGACGAATGTTTCCAGTATCTTGTTGAATCTATGATACTAAGGATTATAGCAGTTCTGAAGGCAAAAGGGGGTCCAATCCGGTACTAGCAAGGTGTACCTAATAAAGTGGCCGGTGAGTGTATATTTTTTATAATGTCCCTACTGTTTTTAACATTGTAAATGTCTACAGGTCCTTCTCAAAATATTAGCATATTGTGATAAAGTTCATTATTGTCCATAATGTCATGATGAAAATTTAACATTCATATATTTTAGATTCATTGCAAAGTAACTGAAATATTTCAGGTCTTTTATTGTCTTAATACGGATGATTTTGGCATACAGCTCATGAAAACCCAAAATTCCTATCTCACAAAATTAGCATATTTCATCCGACCAATAAAAGAAAAGTGTTTTTAATACAAAAAACGTCAACCTTCAAATAATCATGTACAGTTATGCACTCAATACTTGGTCGGGAATCCTTTTGCAGAAATGACTGCTTCAATGTGGCGTGGCATGGAGGCAATCAGCCTGTGGCACTGCTGAGGTCTTATGGAGGCCCAGGATGCTTCGATAGCGGCCTTTAGCGCATCCAGAGTGTTGGGTCTTGAGTCTCTCAACGTTCTCTTCACAATATCCCACAGATTCTCTATGGGGTTCAGGTCAGGAGAGTTGGCAGGCCAATTGAGCACAGTGATACCATGGTCAGTAAAGCATTTACCAGTGGTTTTGGCACTGTGAGCAGGTGCCAGGTCGTGCTGAAAAATGAAATCTTCATCTCCATAAAGCTTTTCAGCAGATGGAAGCATGAAGTGCTCCAAAATCTCCTGATAGCTAGCTGCATTGACCCTGCCCTTGATAAAACACAGTGGACCAACACCAGCAGCTGACACAGCACCCCAGACCATCACTGACTGTGGGTACTTGACTCTAGACTTCTGGCATTTTGGCATTTCCTTCTCCCAAGTCTTCCTCCAGACTCCTTGATTTCCGAATGACATGCAGAATTTGCTTTCATCCGAAAAAAGTACTTTGGACCACTGAGCAACAGTCCAGTGCTGCTTTTCTGTAACCCAGGCCAGGCGCTTCTGCCGCTGTTTCTGGTTCAAAAGTGGCTTGACCTGGGGAATGCGGCACCTGTAGCCCATTTCCTGCACACACCTGTGCACGGTGGCTCTGGATGTTTCTACTCCAGACTCAGTCCACTGCTTCCGCAGCTCCCCCAAGGTCTGGAATTGCCCCTTCTCCACAATCTTCCTCAGGGTCCGGTCACCTCTTCTCGTTGTGCAGCGTATTCTGCCACACTTTTTCCTTCCCACAGACTTCCCACTGAGGTGCCTTGATACAGCACTCTGGGAACAGCCTATTCGTTCAGAAATTTCTTTCTGTCTCAATAGTGGCCTTCTGGACAGCAGTCAGGTCGGCAGTCTTACCCATGATTGGGGTTTTGAGTGATGAACCAGGCTTGGAGTTTTAAAGGCCTCAGGAATCTTTTGCAGGTGTTTAGAGTTAACTCGTTGATTCAGATGATTAGGTTCATAGCTCGTTTAGAGACCCTTTTAATGATATGCTAATTTTGTGAGATAGGAATTTTGGGTTTTCATGAGCTGTATGCCAAAATCATCCGTATTAAGACAATAAAAGACCTGAAATATTTCAGTTAGTGTGCAATGCATCTAAAATATATGAATGTTAAATTTTCATCATAACATTATGGAAAATAATGAACTTTATCACTATATGCTAATATTTTGAGAAGGACCTGGATATGCATTTACAAAAACTAAAAGAAAAAAAGTAATAATTGTAATTATCTATGAGCAAAATATTGACATTTTCAAACAGAATGGCAAAAAATGCAAAAATGTGGTCAGTATAGCAACCTTCACATCCATGCAGACAAAAAAAGCTTAATCTATAAAATCATTAAAGCTGCTATTTTTTGTTTATGTTTAAAGAATCATCTTACAAATTAAAAGAGAACAGAGAAACATAAAATGTTCTACATTATCATACAGAACAGAATTCCTCAATAATGTAATTACTTTGTTACATACAGATAAGACCTGACTAAAAAGCGCTTTTAAGCGCAGAATATTTCTGATTTAGTGATTGAACTCTACTACAACTTTTCCTTCCTCGGTCTAAAGGCTAACTCCCCATAATATACAGCTCTTTAAAAACACGGGTTTTAACTAGTTTTCGATTATTACATTTTTCAACCATCTGTCAGGTTAACAATAACACTAATCCATTAAAAACAAACAAAAAAAATATTTTCTGTAAGTGTATCTATTGAGTAATAGTGACACTTTCATCTCTGCCTCGTATTGACCCTGCCAGCACCCCTCTGCTGATCCTATATAGGCCAACTGCTGCTCGTCGCTCAAGTGACAGTTTGCATTCAGGCTGATGCGCCCTTCCTACTGACACTAGCCAATCATGCCAGCCCTGGAGGACAAAGCGGGGAAGCAGAGTGGAAGTAAAACACAGGCTGTGTCACTGTAGGAGCCACCGGGGAAATGGAAGATTTCAAATAATTAACACTGTTGAAAACAGCCACTTGACACATGCCTCTTAAAGGCTTCACAGGTTATGGTGGCCTTTTACTTGTAAGGGCGTTAGACAAGTCAAAGTTTGCCAAGTTTTTAAGTAAACTCAGTTGCTGCATGAGGGCTATTAAGGACAACAACTGAAGTGGAGTGAATACAACATATAATGCTGATTTATTTTAGATACCAAAAATCCACTCACTGGCTATTTAATTAGGTACAACTATTCAATTACTCATTTTCTTGTCACCCTGTGGACCTCTTTTTATTAACTTGACATTGTTTAAATACCACAGCCTACCTCAGTATCATTGCTGACAATGTCTATGTCTAAGTAGATACAATGCTGTTTGTTCTCTTTATGACCATAGTCACAAGATCTCAAACAACAGAATCGGATGTGGTGGAATGGCCGATTCAACTCAGGGACGCAAATGTGTGATGCTATTATACTAATATGCACCAAAATATGCAGGAATATATGCAGAAATGTTTCCAACAACCTACTGAATTGATGCCATAAGAAATTTAAGCTGTTCTGAAAGCAAAGACGGGTCCAACCTGGTACTAATAAGGGGCAAGTAATAAAATGTCAGGTGTGTGAATATGTCTATTAAATGGCAGTTTAAAGGGACTTTGTAGTTCCAATTAAGGGATTTCTATAAACAAAACTTTACAATAAACCCAAACAATCTTGCACATCAATAACAGTATATTTACATTATCTGTTATCATTTATCTAAAATACTTAGATGGAAGTTAAGCTTCTAGCATAAAATCCAGGGTAAAATATACTATGCAATAAAAAACATTTTTTCAATAGTTTACCAGTTGATCTACAAAGTTGAGTGTAGTTCAGCAAAATCTGTTCAAATGCACACATTAAGAAGATAGGGAAATGAGGGTATAAAGAGTGGCTTTAATGCTATATTGAGCAAGATGGATTTAAAAGCGTAGAAAGGAAACAGCAGCTTTAACTTTTGTGTGGATGTGTAAGAGGTTGCAAAACGGAGAAAGCAAGCGTGTATGTGTTTTTGTAAGTGCCTTTATATGTGTGTGCTCGGAGAAGGCAAACGTGCTGAGTGGCATCAGTCCCACCAGGCAGTGCTCACTGCTGGCCCACTGAGACAACATCTGCTTGGTTGGACAGTCCCAGTGGAGTGAGGTCCACAGAGGCCTGATGGTTGGCTCGTCTTCTCACTAAGGGAAGCTCAGGGAGAAAGACCTCATAGTATGGGACCACGTCCAGTGGTTGTGCGTGTTTGTGTTGGTGCCTGTGAGTATGGATCTTATCCAAGCGGACACGGGGAACAAAGCAGAGCTCTCACCAATCATTCATTGCTCTCAAAAGCTGGCCAGGAAGGAAAGGGATAGTGTGAGGCTTTGCCCATAATAAGTCTGCTTTCAAAGTCAGAGTCAAGGACATCTTCAGCGATGGTGTGGATAAAAAAGGGTGATTTATTACAGCTTCCTTTCTCAAATAAGTTATCCTTAATTGTGTATGGGTTAGCCTTCACATATAAACATGCATACAAGGCCACAGCATTTTTATGGTGAGTTTTTATTCTTAAAATGAAATGTTTAGAAGAGTAGAATCTCATTTAATAATTTTCCAAAAGTTGAATGTTGCCTCATACTGAATATAGATGCTGGAATATAGATGCTAGATGCTGTTTCTTCTATACAGTCAGAAAGTTGTAGCTTTTCTATTCATAGAAGCAGAGTATACACATGCATGTCCATGCCAAAAAACATCCCTGCAGCCCAGCATTGCAGCTTTGTTTGTAGGAAAAAACTGCTTTGTACAAAATGAAACACTGGTGCTACAAAGAAAGGACTTATTCTCCCACACAGAAGACACAGCCTCTGAACTGCGTACAATGTTTTGTGTGTAGTGCAGGCCTTTTTCCTCCTTCAGTTGTGTACATCACCAAAGCTACTTTTGCATAATGCCTGCCCAGTGGCTTGTTTGGTATAACTCTAACATGAAAGGGCAGGTGTCTTGTGCTCTATTTTTCATCAGTTAAAGCAAACTTTGAGCTCAGAAGCAAAGCCTTAAAGAGACATAAATGAAAACATTTTGTTTCGTACTGGGATGACAAAATAATCGACTTAAAACCACATTATTAAAAAGGGTAACTTTTGAACATACACATCATGTATTTCTAATTATGGCTTAAAATTATTAAAATACCCACTAAATTAGTATAATATCAGCTCTTTAAATGACTGCCTCTCCTCAGTTTTACTCAAATAAAATGTGCAATTGACCTTTCTATATAATTGACTAGCTGTTCATAACTGTTGGGTCATTGATTTGTTCTATGTTGCAAAGAGGGCCTTTAAGGTATTCAAATAAGTCCCTATGCTGACCCATAAATACAGAGTTAAATAATTTTATGTTACAAATTTGTTAAAATATTATAAAAAAGATAAGAGGTGGATTTTTGTGATGTAAGGATGTTAAAAAACCTTGATTTTGAGTTGAGTTTGGTGTCTATGCCACACAGCCATTCATTATTATTGGTATTCTGCTTCCTTGTCTCAAAATCTACAGCCTTAAAATAAATAACATTGTAAATTCTGATAGACGCTTTGATCAGCCAGTTATATTTTCATTTGTTCTGTGTTTTCTTTATTCGTTTAAGGTGTTCCAGCTGATCTGTTGATGATTTTAGTGGAAGAAAGAGCTGGTGCTGGTAACAGACACGCGAGGACACTGAAATCAACATCAGGTGGATGCAAAATTTTGCTTAGTATCATTTCTCCCCTTCTCATTTTGAAACAAACCATTAAAATGGGCTATGTGTTGTTAAAAATGTGTAATATATTGAGGGTTTTTCTTTCAATCCTGGATTTGTTTGCTGTTTTCATGTTAGCAACTGGGAGAAATATACTCTGTTCACGGGCACAGACTCAGGTTGGCTCAGAGCGTTCTGCTGCTGGAAGAGATTTCTGGACTGTGTAACTGAAAGGGCTTGAAGGTGCTTAGCTGTTCAACTAAAGCCACAAACAACACTAAAACATAGGTCTTAAGGTGTCAGTCACAATGGCACTTTTGGCAACAAATCTAATTGCATAGATAGATTCATATTTTACTCTTTCTGTAATGGGACTCAAGCAATGGAATAGCCTTCTCCTGAGCAACAGGATAATGCTGACCTACCTTTTCTCTGAATGTTTTTTATTTATTTAACATGACTATGTAATGTATATATTTTGTATGCATTAAGTGATACTTTTATTATTATTGTATTCTCTTTTGGTTTCAATGCACAATTTATGTGAAGCACTTTGTAACATTTGGAAAGGTGATCTTCAAGTAATATTAGAGTCTGCAGTGTGTGTCTGTGTCAGTAATGATGTTGTGTGGAGAAAGGGCTGTGGGGATGCCAGGGTATTTGGTTGTTTGGGTGAAGAAGGCCCGATTGTTAGAGGCACAGTTTGCCACTGTCTTTAAAAGTAAGATGCATTACATAGAGAGAAGAATGGTATAACTTCATGAAATCTAAATATTTTAAACCACTTACATCCTGGTTGGACATGTCCCAGTAAGGCCTCTCTCCAAATGACATCACCTCCCACATGACAATACCGTAACTCCACACATCGCTGGCTGAGGTGAACTTTCGATAAGCGATGGCCTCTGGAGCTGTCCACCTTACTGGGATCTTCCCACCCTACAAAATAAGTAAAGAAAGAATGGAAATATTAGAGATACTTCAAAGTTTCGATAGGGTTGATTTCTTTTCCACTTGTATTGAACCAAAGTAAGCCATATTACCCTGAATAACACAGGACCTGTCTCGACTGTTGGAGTTCAATCTCTTTTCTTTGCCCATCCACCCTGTGTTTTCATTCACTCGAAGCAAAAGCATTCACAAGATTCCGCTTCCGTCTCAGGAGCGACTCTGAACAGTCATCGACCGACATTACATTTACTACTGTCTTGTCTCCTGTCTGAAGAAAGGAAGATAGATCTGGGCTTCTGCCCCTTCATTGAGCGTTACTGGCTGTAATTGGGCTACCAGGGCCTAAGGCATGCCACGTGCCCTCTTGAATGAAATTGACAGCTGCTTGCTTTAAATTCTACGCACACACCAAAACAGTCTCAGCTGATAACATATTCACAGACGGAGATGTTTGTGCATGCACACCCACACGTCCAACTAGAGAGACAGATGCATACATGCCTGACTATACCCCTCAACTCCCTCCATTCACATCAGAGTTGAGCTCGCCACCAGCTTAATAATGCCAATTAACTGAACCTGAGCATTTGGAGATAAGCCGCTGCTGGAAACAAACCCAGAGAAACCGGCACAGACCACCCCCAGTGAGGAATAACACACAGATAATGGTTGTTTGGGATTTTTCCAAATTGCATGCTTATGTCTGACAACTTCCTTTTTTGGTAATACATATATTTGTATTATAATCATGTTCTGCAGGTCAGTGTTGTGTTGTACTACTGATGGTAAGAGTTTAAATATATGAATGAGCACACAGAGGTGTGACAACTGACAGTAAACTGAGGCTGCTCACAGGAATTTGAGGGATTTTTCTTTGAAAGCAAAGATCTTTTTTATTTAAGTTTAGATGTCTTTATTTTTACTTCCACATATTGTGCTGCTCTAACTCAAAATCTTTTCTTACCTACCAACTTCGCTTCCCCTTAAAAGTATGTTTCTGTGCTCACATTTAATGCTTCTTGCGCAAATATGTTCTGCTCCAATTTGAATCCTGCACCTTTAACTTCAAGCTTTAACGTCTTCTGTGGGGTTAACACCTGCCCTCTCAGGTCTACTTTTTTTATGTTTTATATTTTACCAATCAAAAACCAAACTATACTCTGTTGTTGGCGGTCATAAGGTTTTTATTGGCTGTTGTTCTTCATGACAGCGAAGTGGTACTGGGTTACCCCTTGATTTTTAGGGCCAGAATTTGTCTAGGTGGAAACAAAAGAGCTGGTGTTTAGTAAGCTCTAGCACCAGTTGGGCGGCCTTTTCCAACAAACTGGTTCCAGTGCCTCTTTTGTTTTCATGGAGTCCAGAGAGATCCATGAGAATGAGAGAGCGAGGTTGAGTCTGATGGTTTTACCCTTAAATAGAGGTTTCATAACAAGGGGGACATGGAAAAGAAAATATTTGTGCAACAGGAATTAACTCTGACTGAAAGAACATAGTTTTGATAAGCAATTAAAACTTTGTCTTGGGTGGGAGTGACTTGAAAATGTGTACTTTGTAATTGTTAAATCCCCCTTACAAGACTCTGCACTTATGCACAGGCACAACCTCACGAAGACATCACCAAGTGTTCAAATAGAAAATGCACTGAAGAAAGCGAATCGTTATGCAGTGTGTTTGTGTAAATGCAAGAAATATGGATGAAAGCAAGAGATCAATAAGTGAGAAAGACTGTTTTAAGGGCAATGACTTCAGTGTTTCTCATATCTATTCTTATATCTCAGTTCAGTTCATATCTGAATTGTTTCATCTCCACTGAGAACCCAGGCTGCGCCCTCTTGCTCTTGCTTATGTCTGGGCGCAGGATATTACATAGAAGCAGGAGAAAAATAATCTGTAACAACATTTAGAATGGTCAATCATCTTTCTCTGCTGGGTAAATGCCTCATGTCAAATACTCTGAATGAGTATACATGAGATAAAAATGAGTTAAGAAATACTAACAGAAAAAAATAAACTTGCTTGAAGCAAAACATTGTCTATTACAATCCCTCTTTGACATTGCTTGCTGCATTTTCCTGTTTATACATCTGGTCTGTTGCCCCAGGACCCTATTAAGATATGAGCTGGGAGTTGCTGAAAAGGCCTAAGTAAAGATTCATGTAAAGCTGTTTTCACACTACTAGTGGGACAGACATTAGTTATACTATTTTTAAGTAAACTGAGTCACAGATGTCTATGCACAGCCCTTAGTAATTACTCCTGTGGGCCATTGCTAGCTCTGCCAAAACCTTGCTTTAATAACATGAAGAACTGAATAACTCATGAAGAGGCAAAGTGAAAGGAGGAAGGCAAAAACATAGTAGTAATCACTTTTTTCAACACAAAAAGTATCAGTCCCATTGAAATCTAGCCACAGAACACAAAAATTAAAAACAGACATTTTGTTAACACAACCTGGAGTGATTTAAAAGCCTTTAGTATGAAGAGAACTCTGTGGAAGCAGTAAAGGTCAGATCAGATTATTACACACACTGTTTAAAGGATACATAACTAATGTTTTTCACCATCTAAAAAGAATGTCTAAAACCAATTAAACTTTTCTTATTTAAAATCCATTAGGATACCATTTTTTCCATTTGCCAAATAAAAACAATAATGAGAGAGAGAGAGAGCTTTTTTCAAATTACAAAAATGTCCTTGGAATTTCTTTTTAAAGCATGATACTTGATTCAAATGTTTTAGGTATCCTTGCACAAGTTTCCCACAATAGTCTTCATGAAATTTAGCCAATTTCTTCTTACAGAACAGGTATAACCGAGGCAGGTTTAAAAGCTGCCTTGCTTACACGCAACCTTTCAGCTCTGCCCACATGTTTTCTATGGGAATGAGATCAGAGCGTTGTGACGTTTACTCCAAAAGATTAACTTTGTTGTTCTTAAGCAGCATTTTAACTAATTTGGTGTTGTTATTAAGGTCTTTGTCTATTTGGAAGACCTATTTGTGCCCAAACTTCCTGACTGATGTCTTTATATTTACCTTCAATATTTCCCACAATGTTCTTTCCTCATTATGCCAACTATTTTGGAACATCAACCAGCCCCTCCAGCTGAACAGCGCCCACAAAACAGGATGCTGCCACTCCCATACTTCATAGCTGGAAAAATGTTCTCAGGCTTGCAAGCTTCCTCTATTTTCCACCAAATTTATCAATTGACATATAGTCAAATACTTTAACTCTAGTTTCTTCTGACCACAGGACATGTCTTCAAAAAAATAAAGGTCTCTGTTACATGTGAACATTTGCAAACTGTAATCGTTTTTTAGCTTGCTTTTGGAGCAATGGCTTCTTCTTCTCTGAGTGACCCTTCAGGCCATGCTGATACAGACACATTTCAATGTGGATGATGGCACTCAATAACCAGCTACAGCCAGTATCTTCACAAGAATTAACCTTTCACAAGCTGACAAAACCATAATATTATTTTCTGGGCTTTTGCAACTGGTTTATATGAATAGAAATCTTAGGTATTGTATTTCTATTTTCTAATATTATTGCATCTAAACTTCTGAATTTCAATGATGTTATGATTCTGGCACGTCTGTTCTACCCTATCTCCCTGGCTGCAATCAGCAGATTAGATGCACTGCAGTGTAGTGCAATCTGTGGAATGCCAACCACCTGTGTCTTCCCTGATATATACCGACTCTGACAAGCAGACGGTGCCAGATTTTTGAAAGCCATTCGTGTGAGTAGATATCCAGCGTTCCTTCCTGTCTGATCATTGTTCTTGACCTTGCCTTGCCTTTTGCATTTATGCCTCTGACTGCTCCCTGTCGGACTATTTGGATTTTGGTTGTCGACCTTGTTTCCTGCATCTGGTTTATGCCTCTGCTTGCCCCTTGCCTGACGCCTCTTGTTCCGATCGTTGCCCCCGTTTCTGTCCTTGGATTATTGAGCCAGCCTAGCCCTCGGATTATTCAGCCTGGAGTCACTTCTTACCTGTGCTGTGGAGATCACCGCCTGCCACCCACTGAGGTTTCCACTCTGGGTTTCAAGTTCCACTCAAGACAAAAGCAGATTAGTGGCTTTTCTGATCCCTGCAAAATCTGGAGAGACTACAAGTCACTAATCCCTCTTTCTGCCTCAGTGATTCCTGGAAGCTGTGAGGAGTGTTACCTGTGTGACGTTTTCCTGTGGTGGAATAAACCTTTTAAACTTTCAGTACTGTGTCTGGCTGAATCTTGGGTCTGCCTTTTTCTGATTCATAGCAGAAAAATTTGGCCAAAAATGGACCCATCGCCAGCACAACAGTGGCGTACCCACGTTGATGAGACCCTTTCCTGGTTGGGTTCCGGCATGGAGGAAATAATTTCCACATTACGTTCTGGCAATCTTGTCTTCGAGCTGCCACCGTCACAAAGAAACCACGCCCAAGTAACACGGACAACAGCAGAGGTAAGGGCGCCACGCCTCTCTCCTCCTGAGATGTTCAGGGGAGACTCAGACCAATGTCCAGCTTTTCTAACTCAGTGTGAAATTCATTTTGAGCTTCAGCCGTCATCCTTTCCCACTGAACGTTCCAAGGTGGCATTTGTTATATCTCTGCTGGCAGGAAAGGCAAAACAGTGGGGAACTGCTGAATGGCATAACAGGTCTGCATCTTGTAATCTTTATGAAACTTTTTCCAAGGAACTCATTCGAGTTTTTGACCCAGTCATTCCAAGTCGTGAGGCCGCAAGAGGATTATTGTCCCTCAAACAGGGTGATCAGCCTGTCTTGACCTATATAATTGACTTTCATTTGTTGGCTGCAGAGAGCTGTTTGAATGAGGCAGCACTAATGGATTAATTCATGAAAGGATTAAACGAAGACATCAAGGATGAGCTAGCGACCCATGACTATCCTTCTTCCCTGAAACAACTCGAGGATTTGGCTGCTCGCATTGACATTCAGCTGGCAGAGAGAAGGAAGGAGAAGCGCCATGTTGATTCTAGAATTGCGCCGCTCAAGGTGGCAGCAGGTTGGAGTAGCTCTGTTACTTTTGACTCTGATTTATTCTTTTTTGGGAATTATTCCTCTTGTGGTAGATACAGTTGATTCTTTTTTTGGACAACTGTCCACTCCGGTGTCTGATGCTGTGCAGCTTGGAGGATTTTTCTTAATACTTAATATTTTTGGACATTTGTTATAATGTATTGCCGTGGCAACGGGGTTGTTTCTTACAACCGGGAGCAGCTGATTAATATCTCAAAAGCTCAAATAATACTTCAACTACAACCCCTAATCCCTGATGAGTTGAAAAGGAGACGCCGTGGATGCAGAGCAGGAGCTAAGAGAAGAGAGAGAAGGAGGAAGTTCAATCCATCTCTTCCGTCGATTATGATGGGCAATGTGAGATCGTTGGGAAACAAGTTGGATGAACTCCAAGCCCTACAAAGGACCCAGCCAGAGTACCGGGCATGCAGTATTATGTGTTTTACTGAGACATGGCTGCAGGATCATATCCCCGACTCCAGCATCTCTGCCGGGCTTTTTAACCATATGAGCAGACAGAGATTTAAAGAGGAGCGGCAAATGTAAAGGAGGTGGACTGGCAGTACTTGTGAACAACAGATGGTGTAATCCAGGACATGTAACTGTGAAGTGTCATCTCTGCAGTCCAGATATTGAACTGTGTGCAGTAGGTTTTCGTCCATATTATTTACCCAGAGAGTTCACCAGTGTTATTTTGGCAACAGTTTACGTTCCACCTTCCGCTGTTGCCGACACTGCATGTGATGCCATCAGCTCAGTTGTTGCTAAGCTACAGACACAAAACCCCAATGCTTTTGTGGCAATTTCTGGTGATTTTAACCATGCTTCACTCTCTGCTACACTTCCAACATTTCAACAGTTTGTCAGCTGCTCTACCAGAGAAAACAAAACATTGGATTTGTTTTATGCAAATGTCAAGGACTCATACATCTCTACAGCAAGACCTCCTCTAGGCAAATCAGATCACAATCTTGTTTTTCTCTGCTCGAAATATAAGCCCCTTGTTCAGAGGCAACCTGTAATAAAGAGGACTGTGAGAAAATGGTCACAGGAAGCTGAAGAAGCTCTGCAAGGTTGCTTTGAGGCTACATACTGGGACGCACTGTGCCAGCCACATGGAGAGGACATAAATGCCATGACTGAGTGTGTAACCGACTATATAAACTTCTGTGTGGATAACATCATCCCCACCAGAACCGTGAGATGCTTCCCCAATAACAAACCTTGGATCACCAGTGACCTGAAGGACCTGCTTAACAAGAAAAAAAGAGCCTTCAGAGAGAGAGACAGAGAATTATTGAGGAGTATACAGAAGCAACTTAAAGTCAAGATAAGAGACAGCAAGGAGGTGTACAAGAAGAAGCTGGAGAGCAAGCTCCAGCAAAACAATATCAGATATGTGTGGACAGGGATGAAGAAGATCACAGGCTTCAAGCAGAAGGATGATCAGACCGATGGAGGTCTGGACAGAGCCAATGAACTGAACACATTCTTCAATAGGTTCAGTTCAGAAACAAGCTTCACATCCTACTCTCCTGCTCACAGCCAAACAGACATTCCACCCTCCTTTGACAGGACCCACAGCTGTCCAGTAACACCTCAAATTTTTTATCTTCCACCTCAGCCCTAGACCGTTCTGCTTCTACATGTTTGCCTTCAACCATATCAGAAGATGCTGATGCTTCCTTTGCTTCCCCCTCCCACCTGTGTGTCTCAAGAAGTCAAGTGAAGATGCAACTGGAGAGACTGAATCGGAATAAGGCTGCAGGTCCAGATCATGTCAGCCCTAGAGTCCTGAAGGCCTGTGCAGAGCAGCTCTGTGGGATTCTGCAGCACCTCTTCAACCTTAGCCTGGCCCAGAAGAAGGTTCCAGTGTTGTGGAAGACCTCCTGTCTTGTTCCAGTACCAAAGAAAACTCATCCATCAGACCTCAATGACTATAGACCTGTTGCCCTAACATCTCACATGATGAAGGTCCTAGAGAGACTCCTGTTGGCCCACCTGAGTAAGCAAACAGTAAACCATCAGGAACCCCTTCAGTTTGCTTATCGCTGTGGAGTTGGAGTTCAAGATGCCATCATACACCTGCTTCAACAAACCCACTGTCATCTGGACAAAGCCAGCAGCACTGTGAGGATCATGTTCTTTGATTTCTCCAGTGCATTTAATACAATCCAACCTGATTTGCTTTGTCAGAAACTCCAGAAGACTCAGGTGGAGGCCTCAACAATCTCCTGGATTAAAGACTACCTGACAAACAGACCACAGTTTGTGAGACTGAAGGGTTGTGAGACTAACCAGGTAGTCAACAGCACAGGAGCACAACAGGGGACTGTACTCTCACCATTCGTTTTCACTCTTTACACCTCAGACTTCCAGTACAAGACAGACTCCTGTCATCTGCAGAAATACTCGGATGATTCTGCAGTCGTGGGGTGGATCAGAGATGGACAAGAAGCTGAGTACAGGAAGGTAGTGGACCACTTTGTGGCATGGTGTGGAAACAATCATCTAATTTTGAACGTGACTAAAACAAAGGAGATGATTGTAGATTTTAAGAGAAACAGGACTAAGTCAAAAGCTATTACTATCATGGGAGAAGAAGTGGAGGTGGTGGAGTATAAATACCTCGGTGTTCACCTGGACAACAGACTAGAGTGGAGATGCAACTGTGAAGCCATCTACAAGAAGGGACAGAGCAGACTGTACTTCTTGAGGAAGCTTAGGTCCTTTGGTGTTTGCAGCAAGATGCTGCATATCTTCTATAAGTCTGTTGTGGAGAGTGTGATCTCTTCTGCCATCATCTGCTGGGGAAGCAGCATCAGAGCCAGGGACTTAAAAAAGCTCAACAAGCTGATAAAGAAGGCTGGCTCTGTTCTGGGGACTCCTCTGGAACCTCTGGAGATCATTGTGGAAAGACTACAAGTCACTAATCCCTCTTTCTGCCTCAGTGATTCCTGGAAGCTGTGAAGAGTGTTACCTGTGTGACATTTTCCTGTGGCTGAATAAACCTTTTAAACTTTCAGTACTGTCTGGCTGAATCTTGGGTCTGCCTTTTTCTAATTCATAGCAAATGGAGTAAATAAAGAAAATTTACAAAAAGAATACTCTCAATAATCTGGCATTTAGGAAATACAAATAATTTTGGTAAACTGGCATAGAACAGAAAAAGATTAGCTGATTTTATGCCAGACTGAGATAAAAAATTGTTATGTGTTTTTTTAGACAGCTGCATATGAATATCTTATTTCAACTGAATATGCTGCTATTGATTGGAAAAAAATATGTTTTCTGTTACGTTTAAAGAGAAATATTGCTACTCCTATCTTGGACAACTACCTCAGACTCTGTGGAGATGAGCCAGAGTTCATAGTCACTGCAGCAGCAAAACTTCTCAACCTTGAGTGGAGAAAAATCCAATGATATACCCCACAAACTCTCTGGATAATAACTAAAGTAGGTGACACACAGTGCTTGATTTTCTAGCTATATTGGGTGGTTCCATTTCCTGCTTGATGAGTTTTGGCTCTTTAAATAAAAAGCAAGGCTTCATATGGGTGTGAAAACATGAAATTTATGTGAACGAAAAAAAAAAAGTTTCTTCCTACATATGCTGGTGGACAATACACCTAGCTATGTTTGCACACACAATTCCAGGCCAGAAAACCTTGAGCCAACATTAGAGCGTGTTGTAATCTTTGCATCAACAAGGTGAGATTACAGAACGTTACTGGCTCCACCTGGTTGTGAATGCCTCTGTCAGGTTGTGACCAGCAGAGACAGCTTGTGATAAGTCTGAAATGGGGTCTGAGAGACAAAGGACAAGAGTTTGGTGGTCCGGTGACATGTGGTATCTTTTACAGCAAACAATATACCTGTCATAACATTGTGCTAGCTTGAACTGTGAATCCACTAATGTGCAGATCATTTCATGTAGACTGTCAACAAAATGCTGTATGTGGAATGTGGCAAAATTTAGAACACGAATTGTCAAGGCCGTCATAGAACAGTGAACAGTTGTCACTAACATCTTCCAGATAAGCTTGTTGTAAAAAAGCCCAGTGCTTCTTGTTTTTACCCATCGTTCTCTCTTGATATGAGCCATTTAGGGAGTCTGAATAAACTTTCTAAGCCATCTGGAAGTCAACTATGTAAAACTTACTTGCTGCCCCCGCCTCCCATCCCTTCCCTCTCCTCTATGCCTTTACTCCACCAGCTTCGGTAATCTATTTCCAAACAATGCACACTCAAATGGGCTTGAGCACATTTACTTAGTCTGGGCAGAGTACTCCATCAACATAGTTTTAATGAAATCCTGAGTGCCACGATCTGCCCTGGATGTCTGCCCAAACAGAATGAGAAAGAAAGTGAAGGGTAAGTGCAGTAAGAGGCAAAAAGGATGAGTGACAGAGGGACTTGAGGGAAAAATAGCTCAAAGAAAAAAAGAAAAAGAAAGTCATTTGGTGACTTCTGTGACTTTCTTTCAATGAGGTCTCACAGTAATGAAAACAGGTATAATATCTATGGGAACCTTTGATATGCAGCTCAGGTTGGAGGATCTGTTAACATCACAACTATAAGTCATGCAATTCATCTTTATGGAAGAGTGGGAGGACTACAGCCATTGTTGAAAGAAAGCTACAAGGATACCTATTTGCAGTTCAACACAAATATTGTATGGGACACAGCAGTCTTGCGAAAAAAGCTGCTCTGGGTATACGAGACAAAAAAAAGTTAACATGCAACATACTATGTTTGGCAGAAAAGTAATACAGCACATCTCCACATATAGACCATTCTTACTTGGAAAACACATATGGGAGTACCATACTGTGGGGATACCTGTATTTATCATAGACAGGGAAGCGGGAGTTGAGGGGCAGATGGTTGGAGATAAATGCAGAGCCACCCTGGGATGTTTTCAATTAATGTACATTCATTCATGTGTTAGAAAGAGATAATAAGAGTCAAAGAATCAGAATCAGAATCAGAAAAGCTTTATTGCCAAGTACGTTTTTGGACATACAAGGAATTTGTTTTGGCGTAGTCAGTGCAATACAATACAAATTAAACAGTATAAACATATCTACAATATAATATAAATATATGTGCACAGTTTTAAGTGAGTGAGAGTAAATATAGAGCAGTATAAGATGCAAGAGCAATACAACAGTGCAGGTGATCATTGTGCAAGTATGGCAGTGCAAGTAAAGCAGGAGTCCATGCTGAGCGTTAATGTAACACATAGAGTTACAGGTTGCAGGTGTCCTGTCAGCATAAAAAGGGGGGGGGAAAGGGAGAATGTCAGGGTGGTTTCCGGGCTTTGTTAAGCAGGCTGGTGGCAGATGGGAAAAAACTGTTCTTGTGGCGTGAGGTTTTGGTCCGGATGGACCACAGCCTCCTGCCAGAGGGGAGAGTCTCAAAGAGTCTGTGACCGGGGTGGGAGGGATCAGCCAGAATCTTCCCTGCCCGCTTCAGGGTCCTGGAGGTGTACAGTTCCTGGAGCGACAGTAGACTGCAGCCAATCACCTTCTCAGCAGACCGAATGACACGCTGACGCCTGCCCTTATCGTTGGCTGTAGCAGTGGCTTACCAGATGGTGATGGAGGAGGTGAGGATGGACTCAATGATAGCTGTGTAGAAGTGCACCATCATAGTCTTTGGCAGGTTGAATTTCTTCAGCTGCCGCAGGAAGAACATCCTCTGCTGGGCTTTCTTGATGAGGGAGCTGATGTTTGGCTCCCACTTGAGATCCTGGGAGATGATGGTTCCCAGGAAACGGAAAGATTCCACAGTGTCAATTGTGGAGTCACAGAGGGTGATGGGGGCAGGTGGGGCTGGGTTCTTCCTGAAGTCCACAACCATCTCCACTGTCTTTAGAGCGTTGAGCTCAAGGTTGTTCTGGCTGCACCAGTCCAACAGATGGTCCACCTCCCATCTGTACGCGGACTCATCACCATCAGAGATTAGTCCGATCAGGGTGGTGTCATCCGCAAACTTCAGAAGCTTGACAGACTGGTGACTGGAGGTGCAGCT